>NC_065884.2:31522545-41522545 GCF_932274485.2 Patella vulgata | reverse complement strand
TCACGGCTACGCCTCTGACGCTCCATGAGTGTTTTCGGGGAATCCAGTATTTTTCTAGTAAGATTGGATATCTCTACTTTCCATATATACCAATATTGCCATACTTTTATTGGAAATAACCACCCGATAAATACTTTTCTGGGAACCCATCTTTAAAGCATGAGATAAAACCACCACACTTCACAGTTCTGCAAGTTGAATAAATTTAAGCTTCCATATTTCATCAGACATTCGCAGGTGTTGAGTACAGTTGACTTCTGACTCGACAACCATTTATACAGCTGCCTGAAACAGAAAGATTACCTACAGACATTTGTAGAACATTTGATAAAATAAAGTTTTCATCTATATATCCAAAGAAAGTCGATTAACTGTACTCAGAATAATAATATCGTCGACGCCCGACTTTTACAATTATAAATGACGCGAGTAAATAATCTTACAGATTAACTTAAACGTTATTAAAGAATCACTTCAATAACGATATAAAACAGGGACGTAGATATTGAAACTATATTTTGCTCCGTCTGTGATTCATTGTCTTTATCACATTGTCTTAAAAAGTTATAAAAATTGGAAAATATTTCTTCTCTATGACTTTTAAGGAGTGATATCATGGCGTACATTAATATTACACTGAAAGCGTCATAGAATATACACGAAAATACACGCAAATCCGGTTAATTATGAATTTAAACATGATTTACGTCCTACATATGGTGTAAGTGATGCGATTGAAGGTAAAGTATACCCGGAAATATTAGTTAACTAGGTTGATATTCTTAGGCAGTTACATAATTTATTTTAGAAAATATTCCAAGATATATTCCTATGTAAACCCTGACTACAAATGCCTAAGTACATGTATATACTGAATTACATTTGACAGTTGAAATTCTAAGAAGATTAGGCGCAAATGTCACTGCTCGAACAGGTTTGGTGCCGAAAAGTAAGATGTAAAATCCCATTTCATTAGTGGATTAATTCTCTGGGACATTGACACACTTGTTTTGTTGTTATTAAAGAGACGAGTGTAAATCTTTTTCATCATATATCTTAGTAGTTTCTGCTTCATCATCTGGAACAAATGATGTGGGTTACATTGATCTATTATAATGTTTATTTATATAAGATGTGTTTTAGACATGTCGACTAATATATATTACAACATACTATACATGGGTGAGTATAATATTTCCATGCTTATCATGCCCGAGAAGATCTTCTCGGGCGTTTCTTTACATTTTTACACAAGAGTTTTGGTCGGAAATTCAAGATTATTTAATTCAAGAATGGAACAAAAATGTAACTTGACAATGGATGGATTTCAGAGCATGGCATGTTAGGATTAAGGTACATATACAGAAGAATTTGAACACGGGGTTATGACTTATTACTTGCAGAGAATGTGATTTATACAACTAGAGCGTCCACAAGATTTTTCAAGGTGATCAAGGGCCATAACCCTGGCAGTAATTATCGGAAATCGTTGAAAATCGATAGGCTTCTTCGTCTCACGACCTTAAACACTGTGTATAAATTTCAAGTTAATCCGATATTAAATTTAGTCTCTAGAGCGTCCACAAGATTTTTTAAGGTGATCAAAGGCCATAAGATTTTTCAAAGTAATCAAGAACCATAACTCTGGCAGTAATTATCGGAAATCGTTGAAAATTAATAGGCTTCTTGGTCTCATGATCTTAAACACTGTGTATAAATCTAAAGTCCATCGGATATTAACTTTTGCCTCTAGAGCGTCCACAATGACGCATTGTGGACGACTGACGGGGGGGGGGGGGGCGACGACAATATACGACCACATTTCAATGTGGGCGTATAAAAACACCCCTGGGGAAAAGAACCCACAAAGGGCAAGAAGCAAGTAAACTATGCCTTAGATGCACGAAAGTAACTATCAATAGTCGGCTATTGCATGCATGACCCAACAAATCAAGCGAACAAATCAAATTAGGTACGTTTTGGCAATCCACACTAATTTGTTCAATCTATTTAATCGTGGAAAGTAAATTTTAAAACAAATATGCAACAGGAAAACCGTTTAAGCTGACTATCAATGTTACCATTCATCGTGCAATATGGCGTCCACAAGTCTAACCATGTGGATGCTTTTAGTTTATCGATCAATATCTTGTATATCAAGGGTGTCGCGTTTCTAACATTTCCAAATGACATCTTGAACTCAACCTTTAATTTAATGTAGCGTTTAAACGGAGATTTCTAGACAGAATTTGTAAGTTTATCCTAGTAGCTGTTGCCATCCATCGAATGTTAAAATATATGAATAGGTGGACCATCTCCTTTAACTCAACCTACTCGGATGGCGTAAGCGAGGCATACTGTGGAAGATACAGGAAACCTGTAAATTTGTAAAATATTCCATATGAAAGGTTAATGATAGTAATTATGTATATGATGAGTTGTTTTAGATTTTCTGGCACGTTAAAACAGCAAGATGGATGATATTTCACCACTCATCACATCACAAGTAAAACTACGGTATCTGTAAAATGTAAGAAACCTATGTAATGATTGTTTTTATTGTAAACTATTTCACTAATAAAAATGTTTACTTTTTCTACAGAAATATTATGAACTATGTTTTCATAAATCTATTTCTATATTCAGAAAAGATTGATGTCTTTAATCCCCTGCGCCATTATTACACTCGACAATTTGGTTTGGATTCTTGTAATGGTTGTGGATAAAATAATATTTAAAGTCTATATCCGGGGACTGACTGGTAACCAATGATGGGTTTGCGAGAACTGGGATTATGTGACAGCGATATAAGGATCTTGTGACCATTCTTGCTTTGAGATTTTGCAATCGATGAAGGCGATTTAGTTGATTTTGAGGAAGGCCGGTGAAAAGACTGCTACAATAACCCAGACAAGATAGAATCGATGATCGCGCAAGAGCTGAAGCTGAATCATATGTGAAAACATGGCGCATGGAACTGATGTTTTTCAGATGACAGTAGCATTTTCTACACAGATCATCAACTTTTGTAAAGACCAGGGCCCTGTTTCACTAAATTTTAACTTAAGATAAAATCCGAATTTTAGTAGATACTTCAATTTTGATTGGGTAAGCACTAAAATCAGTCTAATATTATCCAATCAAATTACTAAAATTTTTATTTTATCTTAGTTAAAATTTCGTGAAACAGGCCCCGGGCTACTATTCAATAATACGCTTAAATTTTTTACCACTGATGTTGGTGGAAATTCAATATCTCCCATGTCCAATTTTAAGTGCAAGAGGTTCGATAATCGAGTTTTTGGGACCGAAAGGGATAAGTTCGGATTTATCCGCATTTAGTTTCAAGCGATTTAAATCCATCCAGGTTTTAATTTGTCTGATCTGATACTTATAGACATTTTTGTAAGCACCTCTGTTTGATTTGATACATGAATAAACGAATCTAAAAGTTGAGTATAGTCAGCATAAAGGTGGTGACAGTCAGAATTTTGATTTAGAACATATTCAAGTTGCTTTGTATACATGGTAGATAAAACAGAGCCTCGAGGAACACCACACACTAAAGGAACACATTCTGATTTGACGGAGTTAGCAATCACAGATGAAAGATAAGATATGAAACATCCCAAAACATTGCCGTTAATACAAAAGTCATTGTAATTATGTGAAGCAGGTTTTGGTGTCAAAAGCTGTGAAAAGATCTAACGAAACACGTCCCTGGTCGACACACATTTTATGGTCATTAACAACTTTGTTTAAGGCGGTTGCAGGTCCATGATGGGGTCTATAAGCTGACTGAAAATTTTAAAATAGGCTGTTTTTCTCCAGATGATAAAATAACCGTGTTTTGACTGGGGTTTTTTTTCTCCAGAATCTTGGATAAAAACGGCAGATTGGAAACCGGTCTTTTAAGTTTTAAGAATATTTGGATCGAGGGATGGGTTTTTGAGTAAAGGTTTTACCACAGCTGATTTAAAGAATGCGGAAACAGTACCGTATAAATTAATAATAGGTCCCTAACCGAATTCCCGCTATGAATGTTATCTGAACCTATTTGATTACTCTGCTGAAGTCTTATTGGTGTGTATTTTGCATTCTGTAAAAGCCTTGTTTAATGATAACCCCAGCTTGTTTATTACCCAATATGATCAGGGACCTATTTCACGAAATCCAAATTTTAGTAATTTGATTGGATAATATTCGGTTGATTTTAGTGCTTAGCCAATCAAAATTGAAGTATCTACTAAAATTTGGATTTTATCTTTAGTTAAAATTTCGTGAAACAGGGCCCAGGTGTTTATAATAATTACACTTATTCTAATTCCAGAACCAATCAGTGTCCAAATCTGGGAAGTGTGCTGCCCATGTTCAATGGCAAAGTGGCCAATGCATAAGAATTGTCTATATTCAAACAATAGACAAAAAAGTACTTTTATAAAAACTCAACAAGTTTATTCATCTATTAAATACATATATAGTGCTAGTAAAAAGAAGAAACAGATCTGAGTGTATAGAAACATACAAGTCTAAAGGCACAGTCGTGGTTTTATATGGATTCTTTCTTATACGTAAACATCAGAGCTGTTTCAAACAAATTATTTATAATAATACAGAGATAGTTTACACAGTAAAATAATACATAATATAATTACGCGGTCGTAATAATACCAACCAACTATAATTGATAATTTATGTCTTGTTTAGTAACAGCATTTCTGAAACTCCTCACCCGTACCTTGGAGGGATTTTTTGAATTTGACTTAGATAAGAATTGTCATAAATCATTATAAATTCTCCCTCTGCTCAAGAAGATTATCCAAAAGACCATATGTTTTTGCATTACAGTACTCGCCTGTTTCAAGCTCGAAGGTAACTTTCACACTATACAACACCAATGGATTTATAAGAGATAATACTCAAACATCCAAATTATCTCATATTTTATTGCATCGTTGTCACAAAAATTGAAAAAAAAATCATTACGTTGGTTGGTAAAATACTAAAACATAAATTTGGCACGATAAATAATAATTCTCTAAATCCGCCAGACCATTTACAATAAAAACAAATCTATAAATTGTTATAAAATGAAACAAATTTTATAAAATCATACCCTAACCTTTCATCAAACTAAACATTGATACCACTTCAATCCAAGTGTAAACTATTGCTCCATGTGCGCAAGGCAAGGTATGCTTACTTTGCTAGACCAACCGACGACACTTCTCATTTTAGGAGTTCGTGTACTTGACAATGTTTGTAGTAATATTGCATCTTGATTTAGATACTATGAATAACAAATCAAATTATCAGCATGCTGATAGATATCATTGGCATTATAAAAAAAATCATTTATTGAGATTCAGCAAAGTGCCACCGAAAACATGAATTTTCAGAGAAGTAACTGTACAGATCAAAACTAAGATTTATTTTCGAGACAAAAACAAAACTAACATTTAACATAATACTGAAAGCATGCAAAGTACAATATCAGATTATAATGATACTATTTACAAACATACATAGATTATATTTAGAAACATGTTTATAATGGTATAAAATGATGGGTGCTACGTTTTTGCTAATGTAGACTATCTATAGATTGTCGGTTCCGTATAATTTTATAACTCAAGATCCCAAAATAGGCTTACGATTTTCTCTTTGTGTGTGTATGTGAGTACGCCCGTGTGTGTGTTTGTTTTTTAGTTTATATTGACTAGACCTGTTTGAATTGGAGAAAAATGAGATAGTCGAGTTAATAAAGTTTAATGTGTAAATTTGCTTTGTAAAGTCAGTCTATGTCAGCATAAAGTTTTTAATGTTCACTGATACAGCCGATGTACAGACATATCCGTTTTTGTGTTACACTGTCGACAGTCGAAAACAAAACTAAAATTACTCAACGGAAGGACTTTCGCCTAATATTTCGCAACGAAATGTAATCGTATATATTGTGGTCGATCACTGTTTGAAAGAACAAATCTGATCAACCCAATTCAACATTTTATTCTCAACTAAATCAACATGTTAAGCTCCTTTAAGGGGGTTAATTTATAAAATCGCCCAGAACCGACAAAATACTAAAAGTACATACAAATGAACTGGCTATATTAATTTTATTATATTAAATACAATGATTACCTAATATTTGTAAGTTATATCAATATAAACCGAATTATCGCCAAAACATAAGGCGATTGTCCAAATTTAAGTACAAAAAGCAAGTAAGTCTGTTTAAAAATTATGTACACAATTATTAAAATTTCCATAATTTAAGGTTCCAACTATGGTTAATATATATATATATATATACGATAATGTTGAGTGAAGATATACGTATGTACACTAAGTTCAACAGAGACCAAAAACGTCACTAGATTTGCTAACGTCATTGTTTTCAGGGTAAAAGCTACACATTTAATTTTGAACAGAACTGATCTTTCAATGACGTGTTATGAAATTAATCTGTTCCCGACTGATAACTAATATTAAACACTGTTCCAGTTCACAAACGAGTACTCAGAATCTAGCTTTAACTAAATACAGTCCAGTATTATACACGTATACACAATCCTCGTCCTTTCAAACTTCACAACCATATAATCACGTTACTTTCATATAACGTGGTTGGAGTGTGCTATACAGCCCTCATGTCAACGCCAGAGTTACGTTTTCCTGAAACGTATCTTCGGAGGATGTTATGTTTATGTGACTTTAGTGTTAATTTATGCTTATTATGAAAATTCAATTGTTTTATTTCATTTGATCAAACACGCGGTAAGCGAGAGCATGTGCTTACCAATTAGTTTTTATTATCGAAGTTATATCGTGGACTAGAACTTCACACAACGTCGTTGGTGATTTTGGCAGCGGGCTTAGGGCGGTCGGATGGCTTAACCATCATTTCTACATTCTTTAACGACGAATACATGTGAATGCTGTTCCACTGAATACCGTCGCGCTGGAAGTAGTTGCTGTGGAAACCTTTGTGGTAATATTTGCCGTTGAGATGAGAATCGAAGCAGTTGTTGAACCACCAGGCACCATGGTAAGCCTTTGCGCAGTTGTCATAGTAACGACCGTCGTTATCTTTATCATGCGTACTGAACATCATACCGTCGTGATTTTCCCAATATGATGTCAGGGAATCGCCAGCGTTTCCGTGGTAACCACTAACATGGAGTCGGTAGTTTTCCTTTTCCCCTTCTACACTGAAATGGTCGTACTCGGCATATAAATGTTTACCGGTCCAATCTTCCATGTCCATGTGAACCATTGTGTCGTCTGCAAAATATAAGAGAAGAAACAATATTATAGTTTGCCAAGTTCAATAACCTTGAGGAACATGAAAACATAAAACAACTCTTCTTTCAAACCAAATTATTTGTTATTTCAACCGGGTTAGAGTAACGCGAGATCTGTTCAGCTTCAATGTAACCGACATGTTTTAATAACAACCTTGAAACATTAATACACGTTGCCAAAATGCCTTAAAGCAGGTTATAAACTTTGTAATCTAATCTTCTATACAAAGGGTGCATGTAGTCTGATTTTGCTAGAGGTTCTGCGACCAACCCCCAGTTCGAACTTTCTTTTTGAATTTGTTGTAGGCCTACTAATAAATGTTTTTCTAGATAGCGAAAAAATGATTCCTGCACATTGCTCGACGACCCCTTTTAATACCTTAAATGCCACGGAAGATTACCAGGACCAATCAAATGAAATAAATACATTCTGATTAACTCGTAATTTCTTTTTCGTCATCAAACCCTTTGATTATTTCATCGCCCACCAGGGGAGCGATATCGCGACTATTTGGGAAATACGGCTCTCACACCTCACTCCCAATTGGTTACACCACAGACAATCGAAATATAGATCTAAATCAAATGTTATCATATGTTTCTGATATCCGATTCCTTTTGTATTGTGGAATTAATAAATGGGGGATTATTTAAAGTATATTCAGATCTAAATTTGTTTTGATATTAAATATATGTTTTAAGTTCACGCAGGGCAAATAGTAAAATGAATATAATACTTATAAGAATAGTTTGAAGTAGGTTCTATATATTTCATGCTCTAATATTTCTTTTGGCTTTCAATATCCAGGTCAATATCCAGGCTACAGAGTTATTTCAACAGGCTGTGATTATTCAAGCTTGTCTGGTAAATGGTATTGAATAACTGTGTTAGATATTGAATTTTCTTTTAACAATACATGGTACGTTAACAATAATCTACTCTTCATAAACCACTTAAAACTATACTCCGTTCACATTTTGAGATATATAAGATCTCTATGTTATTAGCTTTACCTATAATTTGTCAAGAGTATTTTTTAAAATCCCATTTCATAATCTTAAAGAGACATGTTGCTTAGATCAAAATGTCAGATGCGTCGTTTAAGGGTTCGGAAAAGTGAGGTGTTGTGCAATGTTGCGGGTGTCTTGGGGAACCATGCTTAACTATGCCTGAAATATGTAATATTTCAAAGACTGTTTGGAGCCGCGATTACTGGACGCCGAGAGTAACGCTATTTCCAATGTTGCAGATCTATACCCAAAGTCTATTTTACAATATACCTTTGATATCGCATGCCACAATTGATATATGACGTAAATAAGAACCCAAATAGTATAATTTATTTTACGACATATATTTTTAAAACTCCAACAAAAATACAAAATAGATAGCATGCTTTATGAGGGATATATAATATTATCAAAACTATCATAAAACTAAGATCATTTTACAATATCCTGTATCAGAAAATAGACATTTTATCTATTACGTAGATTTGTGCATTTTAAAGAAAGGTATACCATACACCTAGATCTATCTATTGGAAGTCCCGTGTGTATATTTTATAATACAAGTTTCTAAAGACTAAATACAACAGACCTATTGAAATCAACCTTAATAGTACACTCACTAAGTTTTCTTTGAAATGATTTCATTGTTCGACAACTCAACTAATGTAAATACGTAAATAATCACTTATGTATAGGTAAAAGCAAAGTGGGGCGTGTTTTACAAAGCGCGACTCGTCCCTTTGACAAATCGGTCGCTGTCGACAACCAAATATTGAATCAATTATATCCGAATAGTTGTTATGTTCAACACAGAGGGGTGAACACCTTAGATCCGCCATTAGAGTGTAGTGTTCCGTCTTTCATGTATTAATAGTTTTAAGTTTAATTTGGGATAAATTGTGATGAATTTCAATAAAAATGCAGGTGTAATTTTGGGAATATTTTTGTGAACATATCGTTAAATGACAAAATGTATCGGCGTAACGGACCACCATCTCGAAAGGAGATGGAAACCCCTCGTTTAGAACTAAATGTATGGAGGGAACCCCGAGAAGATGGCTGGGAACACACTAGGGTAGAATTAATGGATCTGCACGACCACCATGTTCACGGTATAAATTGTGGATGTTTCCCGAAAACCAGCAATAGTTTTATTCCTTCCATGATCTACGACGATGTGCGCTGTCCCCATTACGAGAACGAAAATCTTATCCAACCCGGACAGCAACAGATGCTGGCGTATCCATGGACGGTTCAGACGTACGCACCACCTCGGGATTTGTATGGGAGAGAAGCCAGGGGTTCCAGTAAGATGTCCATCGGATCCTTTTACCGGACACCCTCAGTTCAGTCAGCACCAGCGAAGGTTCTAGATCGACCAACAGAATCTGCTTCCCTGAAGAAACGAAAACCACATGCACCGTTCACGGCGCCGGATAAACGCGACCGTAAATTCCAACCACCAGCATCAGCAGATTCATATAAATCGCAACAACGTATTGCGGTCACTCCCAATGTAACGACAGCTGACGGAGACGATTATTCTATCATGAATCCTGAAATCAACGACCCCGACAAACCTTTAGTGACGCAATTTGATAGTGTTAGTCAAGTTGCTACGATAGGTCGCCATGATTTGGGGGATTTTAAACAACCTAGAGATAGAAAGCAGAGGGGTCCACGCCTTGACAGACAATTTATGTTAACTCCTCCGCGACCAGCTCTCTCTACACCAGACCCGAGACCAAACAGTATCACTAGTAGTTTTAAAAATAGTCCAAGAAGAATATTTACAGGACAATATGTGGATCCAAGTAAGTATTAGACAGTTTCCTCAATATCAATTTCTATGAAATTATTATATTAATAATTTTATGTTTTAGAATTACAGGAGCCACAGTGGTTTCGTGAATATTATTAAGGAAGTCCCGGTGTTGGCCAAGACAGTTCCTATGAATTTTTTTCAGCCTGGTTTTTTAGTCGCCCGGTATTTGACAAAAAAACCCGTACTTGTTGGCGTGCACTGAAAAGAACCCCTGCTAGATGGATTTCGACGAATAGATCTGAGGAAAATCTCCTTCATAAAACACTCCATAGCATTAGCCCAGTTGGTGCAGAAACGTGGTTAATTCGTAGAATTATATCAACACTCATTAAATTAACGCCCATTTCAGTGATATTTATTGGTCTGTGTTTTCTAACTTCAGGAAGTGGTCATAAATATGAATACGACATTAAATATAAAAAACACAACGTACAGGGTAACAGGAAAAAAGTTCTAGCCGCTTTTTAATGGATATTTTATAAAAGTCTGAACTGGTTTAAATAAATTGAACTGATCATCAGAAGATGAGTTCTTTTGACAACGGCCTTGGCCTGTCTAAGAGAAATAACCAATTAAGTGAGTTGTGTATGCACTTGTATTTGAGATTTGATCACATGCAATTTTTAACATGATATCTTTAAAGATGTAACCACGTGAACCTGTGTTGAAGACTCTTCTACAACGTAATTAATTGAAGGGTTGTGTGAGATTTTTCTAGAGATGATATCAAGTGGACATTTGTGTGAGATTTTTCTAGAGATGTAATCAAGTGGACATTTGTGTGAGCCATTTTTAGAGTTTTGTTTTGGAGTGAATAGAGGAGAGCAGCCTTTCCATTAGCGTGGTTAACTACATAATTTTTCGTCGGATCTTCAGATGTGATTCTATATATTTTATGAAACTAATTATGTCAATTTAGACGATAAATTGAACTATAACATATGAATATTTTAACATGTAATTTAAAATTTAAGTACATGTCATTACAAACATTATACATGATTATACAAATAATAATTACATACTTTGTTTTGTGGTGGGTAATGATAACTAGAATATGGTTTAGTATGGAAGCGTATAAGGGTCAATAGCGCGATGGATACCGCGATATTAATAAGGTAATGTGTCAACATATTATGATCGTTGCAATTATTTTAACCCCGAAAAGACTACTTTTGCTGAGTAAATTAAATCAACGCACTATGTTGTTGGTCATCATTTCGCTTTAAATGCGCACGTGTGCTTTAAGATATTTTAACGCAAACGTTCACATTGTTATAAGTAAATGACGACATACAACATACATGTAGCTCGTTGATTCAATTAACACGGCAAAAATTGTCTTTTTAAGGCTAAAATAATCTTTTCAGGTGTAAAATCATAGCAAAGATCCCAATATGTTGACATATTACCGCATTAATATCGCGGTATCCATCGCCTTATTGACCCCTGCTTTCATAGTTTAGCGATATCTTTATTTTATACAATTGAATTGCGTTAACACGATCTCAACAATCTCGAGATTCTGGCGAAACATTGTGTTGGTCCCGCTAAATTAGTTCCATAATTCAACTAATAATCTGTCTATAAAATTAATTGGTCTATCTATACGCTTGTCTGTCTTATTTCGAGATGATTTTATGGTATCGTGTGCATAAATATGGTATCGTGCGTTATCATCATATATATAATATAAGAAAACAGAAATGCATTTTGATATTTAACCAAACAGCCCGATACCTACCTTGTGTTGTCAAAGCATGGATGTAGTCATTTCCTAACCAAAATTCACCTTCTAAATTACCAAAACCTTCTTTATATTCCTTCCATTTTCTGAAGAAATCCACTGAACCGTCCTGTCGTTTCTGGATAACAGTCCATCCTGTTCAAGAAAGACAAATATCGTTCAAATGAATTCAGACTAGGTCATATTATGGTTAAAAAATGAATTACTTAAATATTGGACGGAGTAACATAAAATAACAACAAATGGACACGTACGAAAACATCAAAGCCATAATGAACTTATATAGCATTTATAATAGTTTCCTAATGGTCTGTGTGCAAGGGCAGACAAATGTTGAAAATGATTAAACTTCACATTTCCTGTTCAGGCTAATAGCAACAACATCGACAAATGAATTTTAATTCGTACATTGTGCCACGTATTATTAAGCAAAATAACTTTGTACGCGCTATTAGAAGATTCTAAATGCCAAGATATTTACTTATTGCGTGGCATATTTATTTCACATGCGTAAACTTAATGTAAAGCCTTGCATTGTGCTATACAATATCTACATGCAATAACTATTAAGGGCACAGCACAACAAGACATAAAATAAATATTTATAGCTTAAAACAGTACAGACGACACGTACAAGTGCATTGCAGGTTGAAAGCGCGGTTAAATGAATGTTACTACCCTTATAGGTATAAACAAATTTATCTATATTTATATACAGATTGACCGTAAATGTAATCATTTATGCAATCTGCCTTCAAGGAAGTAACCACCATATTTCAGCCATTAAAAAACCTAATCACCACTGAATATAAATGTTTAGACTACCCAGAATTGATTTATCTATGATTAACTGACTTCATGTACACGAACAGAATTTACTAAACGCAAATCATATTATTTTGAATCAATTACTATGAAATGCTAATATAATGAAAATTACGTATTATCTCTCTTTATAGAAGAATTTCACCACGGTAGCTAAGCATAAAAGTTTATTTTTATGCGATCTGTCTGTGTACTCTCCGTTAGTGAATGGTGTTTAAATATACGTGCCAACTCCCTTAAGTCAATGAAGAGTAAAATATCCAAAATTATACTTTTCCTTATTGTGTAGTTACAACTATCTAACGTAAATGAAAACACGTACAAATAAGTAACGCAACGCACCGGGGCATACCAGCATGCTGGAATTTGAACCTAAATGTTCTGGATTTGATGAGTTATTAATAATCCAATTTATAAGGATTTTGTAATTATTTTTGTGATAATTTTCTTTATTCAGAACACGTGTAAATATGCCTTAGAACTTTAGAACTGTGGTTTGCTTTATATGAAAAACAACTGAAATACTGGTGGTTGATTTGCACTTTCCGCCCCTTTTGGCTATGTTTACTGAATTCTTATTAATTATTTCATATAAAACACAAAATATAAAATCGCAATAATTTGAAATTAATAAATTGGTGCGATCACAACATAAACTGAATGAAAAAATATACTTATACACTAAGTAAATAAAGTAGTTACTTTCGGACTACTTTTTGTAAATAAATTGTCAAGCCATGCTTTTGCAAATTAAGAAATGCAACACCTATAGTATAGCACACAAATCTACATGTAAATGACACACAACCGTGCAAACTGCAGACAACAAATCAATGAAAAACATATAGGAAACGAGTAAAGTAAGTAAAGAAATTAAAAACAAGCCGGTGAAAACATTCTCGCTTCATGCAGACATCCTTACCTATCTGACAACTATATAGATAATATACCAACAGCCTGTATACTACCATCGTTATGTATAATATAATAATGATATATTTAAAAGGACAGTCCATGATGTCTCTGGAAACCCTCAATGTATGCAAATCAAACGTCAAAATCCGAAAAAATAACCATTTGTCTGGTCTAAAAGTTGAAAATTCAAATATTGAACCGTTCGGATATGAACGAAAGATTTGTTTAGTTATTAATAGGTCTACATGGAATTTGGCGACGATTGCTTACCACTATAATATTGATTATCCAGCCAGATACATATCGTGGAGGCAGGCTCTTACGGCCAGTGAAAACTAAGATTTGGATTTCTTCTACAGATTTCGGTCAATTGTAAATGGACTAGGAACACTATTTCTATCAAAGAATAAGCAAGTTTTATTCCCCAGAACATATCTAAGACTGTCTGTTTAAATTAAATCGTAATGATCCTTCATCTGGATGATTACATGTACAATAAATAGATATTTTAATTTAGAATAAATCGACCACTATCAACTTAATAACCCTGTGCTATCAGTCAGAAACATCTAAAGAAACGTTGTCCTTCTTCGCTAACATCCCTTGGGCAGGCACTTATCCGCGATTGTGATTTCCGGAAGTCATCCTTTGACAATATAGACCTCTGAACCGACAGGTATCTCGAAGTACTTCTGAACCGATCAGTTATATTGAAAGGTTTATGAAATGATCCGTTAACTTTTGAACCGACCGGCTATAATATTGATAGAAGTTTGCGGGTGTGTCTCGACATAACAAACTATACTTACCTGTCAAGTGCATCATAATGTGGAAAGTTAATTCATATTTTATAAGAATAATAAAACGCGATACATACCTGATTTAGCCTTGTATATTATATATACTATATATATTATGACACATTTAAACAATTTATGAACTTGCTGTAATTTGAGACTTGCTAAAGGTGCTTTGGAAAGAATGCATTAGATTAACAATCCAGTAAAAACATTCAACATACAAACATCAAAATACACAGGCGCACATGTCAATTCGGTATACACAATATAAGAATCAACTTGGCCTCAAAAAAAAGTCCCAACCCTTCTCTTTATATTTGTAAATTACAAATCTGAATTTCTCATTTAAACAAACATACAACACTTTCAGGTTATTTAATTAAGCGGGTTGCTATTTGTTTTCATGGAGAATTATGTGGATCGAATTGACATTAGATACACTCAAGAAAGAAAAGAATACAAGAAAGGAAATGAACATAATATTAGTGGGTGAAAAGATGGTTAGTGATTATTAGTGTACACTCTAGTATAATATGGTGGTCAAAGGATGGTGTTGGACATCTATTTCAGTATTACCATTTATCCACAAGCTGTGAACAGCGTTGTATATGAAATTCCATTTCAAATACCGTCATATATTTATGGAATTCAATATAGATGCACTGTTATATAGCGAAGATTATCGGTGTTTACCTGAGTTATTAAAGACCTTGCAGTGAGCTTTAAAGGGTTTGTCTAACCCGTCTGGTTTAATCATGATGTAATAGTCTCCCTTGAATTTCATGCCATCCCAATTATACACTTCGTGACAATCTGAAAAATTCAAGAATAAAACATTAAGCGAGACCATTTATATTTTAAGCAGTTAATCAAATCTAAAATGCGTCCATCCTCATAAGCTTTCTCGCAATTTAAAGTAGTTTTTACTGCAAGGAGTAACCTATTTCCCCGCACTGGAGAACCAACGGCAATCCATTTCTTAATAAATAGTTATGTCTTCCAAATGGAAATTCACATTTTATGAACACGGCACCATTAATCAGAAATTATTGTTTTGTTATGTCACTTTGGCGTGGCTTTGCAGATCTCTATCGATAATGCTGATTATAAACCTATTTTATGTAATGTTCATAATAATCCCTAACAATTGTTTTGTTATTTCACTTTGGCGTGGTTTTGCAGATCTGTATCGATAATGCTGATTATAAACCTATTTTATGTAATGTTCATAATAATCCCTAACAATTGAAGGGACACAACTCTATTATGACACGAGGGAACGCCCTTCAATGAATGGCTATCGTCCGTTGAGATGGATGTTATGTTGCCAAGATTTGTTCATTACTTTGTCAATATGACAACGAGATAAAACCAGAAACATCGGCTCAATAACCTTTATGTTCAACAACATTCAACATTTGCTCAGACGATACGATTAGTAGTGGCTCTCGTAAGTGATAATTTTGTCAAACAGGCGGTGAGATAATATCAGAAGTTCGTTGACAGATGATACGAAAAGTTTTGGCTAAGAAATAAACAATCAGAAGAAGGGCGATGACAGAAATGTGCGATAGATATTGGCAAAAGTTCACTAGGTTTCAGTTAGATTACCACATCCCATACTTCAAAGTGTTTTAAAATAGGAGCTTAGATTAGAATCTTCAGTATTATAATATTTATCAGTCACATACCACCTTAGAAAATTCAAACTAAAACGAAATTCAACAAAAACAAAACAATATGTCACATACCACCTTAGAAAATTCAAACTCAAACGAAATTCAACAAAAACAAAACAATATGCCACAATGTTCATGCAATTACTAATTAAAATAATACATGGTATATTAATGTGATATGACCGAACCGATCATGGTTAGGCTTATTTAATTGGGTGACATTATGATGCAGTGTTTCATTGTGGTGTTTTATATGTTCTTTGTTCAAACAGTTACCTATTTAAAGAATTTCTATAAGACGTTTCTTAAAATAACTAATTGTTGATAAATTGAGGTTCCATTTAGATTTGAATATAAATAATCTATGTGCTGATCAGGGCCTAAAATAAGGTTAACTTCTCAGAGCACGGATTTAGAGTCGACCGCCCACGAGCGCCGCAGGCGCGAAACGCGCCGGCGGGTGGTCTGGGGGGCTTCCCCCAGAAAATTTTGAAAATTGAGAGCTTGAGAGCTGTGGACTATTCTGGTGCAGTTTACATAGGAATTTATTTTGTCGCGAGCAGCTTTTTTCGCATGAAAACTAAGCACTAGGAAGACAACACATCACTTTCGTTACGAGTGAGCCAGGTGATCTGATCTGATCTATGCAACTGACCACACCACAAGAACACAAGAAGAAACACCCAATTAGGGGTCAGGAGGCATCGTTGACTACACTTTTTTTTAGAGCACTACACCATTTTTCTGAGCACGGTTTTTTTATTTTCGAAGCACGGGTTTTTCATTTCGAGGCACGTTCGTGCTCCAAGGCACGTTATTTTAGGCCCTGGTGCTGATTGACAGAAGACATATTCATCATTTCCAACAACTTAAGTTGTAATTAGAAATATTTAAACGCAAACGGCAGACTTTTAGAAGAGTGTTTATTGGGGGTGGCTAGATGCCAAGGCGCTGTGATGAAAACGTTTATCCTATATATAAAGTTTAATATACCCACTTAAAGCGACGCCCCGCGTCTTATCCACGGGTTTGGAATAACTCTGTCGGAAACCATGATAGCCTGATTCTCATTTATTGTACATTATCATCTCATAATCCTCCTATTCTTATGTTTTTACCAGAAGACAAAATGCATTAAAGCCACTTTACCAGCACTTTTAAATCAAACATGGTGCAGATTCGCACTTTAAAATGTCAAAAGAAACGAATCGAAATGCTAGACTCCTTTTGATAATTTTCATATAAAGATGCTGGATATCAAAACTTAATCGATAAATTGGGCCACCCGATAAGTTGGGGGTTGGCATTTACACCCCTTTTATCTTCTGGCTAGACACATAATTCACAGGGAACTTACTGTAGAGTGGGCAAATAATCAGAAAAGACAGCTTAACAAAATGATCAGATCGGTTATAAGAATGGGAGAAAATACGAAACATTTCAGTGTTCTCTATAAATTTATGTTAAAGGAGCTATATCGCTATTCTTTTGGAACTGGAAATGGACATAAAATGGGTCGCGACGTATATAATAATGTATTATGAATGTATATACTCTGATTTACATTCAATCGTTTCTGTTTTCCTGTAATTTCTAATCATTTATGTTCAGCGAAATACGCGAAGTGTCCGAATTGAATGGCAGTCTTTGGCGTCTGGTTATTCCAGTTTACCGATAGTATTCTCCTGTGGGGTATGTTTAGCCCCGTTCATCGAGTCGCCTCAATACAAATGGCGATCGAAAGCATTCTGTCATGTGATTCGCGTGCCAATTTCAAAATTTTTATTTTGTCTTAAATATTGGACACGAGAAGCCCATCTTTTCGCGGTAAGATAACAGCATCAATGTTGATTTAAATGGACCAATAAGTCGTGCAATTTTGAAGACTGTGGATAATATTTAGTTAGCGACTAGGCCTTTAAAGTTTAAGTTTGTTACAGTATATATTAACGTTTTAATAAAAATAACAGCAATTGCACAAAATCGCTAACCGATATTTGCACGTACGATAATAACTTGAAACCAGTGGCAACAATCAAGACCACATTCGAAGAAATAGGGATTGTAAAATTTGAGCTATTTTCGCTTTAGTTTGGTACTTTAATATGCTGTTAAATACAGAGAGGACTTGTTAAGTTCAGCTTTTATCCAAACTAAAAAAGCCATTTTTATAGCGGTATAAGATGTAATAAAACACAACTTCAATCAGCGAGATAAAAGTTGTGTAGAATAAAATAAATATACTCTATGACACGTGTTTATTAAAACTATATCCACTCTGTTTCTTGTGATATTTCTTAAGGGAATACAACTACGATAAAATAGAAGATATTTGGATACACACCCTATAGAACAGGCCACCTTAAAGATGTGTAACGTGCATTTAGTGCCGTCTACCATCTTAATTCTAAACACCTTGTATTGAAAGATGTATTGTTTTAACTTGTTTTTCTTTCGCTTGATTAAACTTTGTCTGAAACAGTAAATGTTATCAGACCTTTGACATCATTAGTTGTCGCCTGTACAAAAAAAACGTCGTTACATTTTCTTTAAAACAATTTCCAATTTCATAGAGTATTGGTGTCCTTGAAGAACAACCCAGTCAGTATGCCTTCACGAACAGTCTGGGATAGAAAAGAAAATGTTTCAGTAAAGGAAGCCACGTTTTCAAAGAACATCAAGAGGATTAAAATTCCTTTTAAAAGTCTAAAGGCGAAGGGTTTAAACTAAGAAATAACCATTACTAAAATAATCTCTAAAGGCACACCAAAATATTCAGGATTACGTGAAATTTTTCTCAAGAAAGTTTACGTAGTGCGCATTTATTATTATTTTGTTAACCGTTTCCATTTCTGCACTTATTCTATAGCCAACGAACAATATGTCTACTATGTGAAAACAAAATCGTAAACAGTCTATGAGCCTATAGATGGCAAACGTGAATAATATTTTAATAATACCCAAGCTGAGACATTTGAATAACACATATGGCGTCTTCGTCTTTGATGAAAGAGCAATGAAGAAAAAAAATGGTTTAGTTGGCGTCTGCTCCTCTATAGATCACTTGAGATTAGCAGACGATATCTACCATTGACTATCCAAATCACCAGTTTACTACCTTTTAAGGCTTCGGTGAAAGAAATACAAATGATAGTCTATCAACAGCCGGCCCATTAGTACGGCCATTTTGACACTCTTATATTCAATCAAAACGCAATAAACTGTAAATTATTTCTGACCTACACGATTGTTCAAAGCGACTGTGTGGTAGAATTGTGGATTTGCCGACATGTTTAACAATAACGAACAGAAAATCGTTAGATTAATCAGACAATAGTTTCTTTTTACGGCCAGGAATTAAAAAAATTGACAAAAGTAGAAATAATCTTTGATGTAGATTAAAATGTCTAGATAATTCTCTTTTTTTTTGTAAAATCAGATTATATTCGGTACATTCATTTCATGGATTTAGGACTTATGGCCAACAAAAGTATATTATAATATAAATTTATAATATAAATATTGTATTATAGTGTAGGTAATAATCTTAAGTCAACATAATAGAAATTTTGTACATTGTAATGAAGGTTTGTTAGTTGAAAACTCTCATAGGTTAAGAAGTTGTATCAGGAGAGAGAGAGAGAGAGAGAGAGAGAGAGGGCGGGGGGTCTCACTTAGAAGAAGATGCTGCTAGGTAGAAAATTATAAAATGAATACAAAACTAAAATGAACCATTGATGTAAAACGTTTGCAAAATATTAGTCTGATTACAATGCACTAGTCTTCGTTAGTTCCACTTTAAAATACCTATCAGTGACGTGACAAAACTTTTTATCAATGAAATTAAATAATGTTTGCATCAAATAAATCTCTTATAAGTTAGTCGAAAGAAACAGCAAGATCATTATGGTAATGGCGCCCATCTATCATCAAAATGTCTGGGTGTTTAGTTTTACTTGTACAATAAATTCTCTCTTTAAATTTTATCTCATTCAAAATTGCCAGATTTCAGCACTGAGTCACATTATTTTATTTTTTTTAGAGATGTCAATCGTGTGCTCCCACGACCTTTGAAACACGAAGTTACTGGTGTTGCTATATACAGGTATATGTAATTGTGAAGGCGGTTATATAAAACAACATTGCCAGTATCCTTGACAAACCAGGATCTCTGTATACATTTTTAAGTCTGGTTCTTTTCTTATTGACAACCAGTACGCACAATACCAGTAGGCCCAATACACGGATTTCAAGTCGTATTTCGTAATCTCGTAGTCGCCTAGATTGAAGATTTGCAACATAGGCCAATAAACTAATTAAAAGTAGATCTTTATTTCGTTTCGGTTATTATAATATCGCCTGCGGAGTTCAAAGGTTAACTGCAGCAAAGTAAGGCCTAACGTTAATTATACTGCAAAACATCGAATGAAAGAGACGAAGAAAGAGCCAAGAACACACTAGCTATATTAAATCCCCCAAATCCCGGTCTATGTTATAGCTCCAGTTATCTATAAGTATTGGCTCGTTTGGAAAAACGAGGCACGGTATGCTAACTAGTTCGGGAACACCTGATGCCATTTGTTATTGAATGTATTAACAAAGCTTACTAATTTTTGATATATACTGTTGTATTTGCAGTTGAATAATATGAAGAATAATAAAATTGAAAAGGTTTAATTCGTCTTTTTGTATATGTGTGTAACAGATGTGAACCTGAGTATACAAAATAGTATACTAATTGTTGGATATGGCGGCCATTTAGGGAAGAGATGGATCTCTATGTGCATAGTGGTTAATAACACGACGTTGCAACAACAATCGAGCGATTAATACCCGCGAAGCCATATTGTCAGATTAGGAGCAAGGGCGAGATTTCGCATAATTATGCCGCTATCAGCCACCATAACCATCAATAAATATACACTTGGTCGTTATGCCATCTGTAAAACATAATGTACTTGCACAATCACACCAATGACAGGCTTGGGCATCACTATGACAATCTGATTAAAATACAGATCAATTTCGTTTCGTTTTTTTTTTTCATACTGTCGATGGCCTACACTACATGAAGATCTGACGAGTTGTACTTGGGGGTCGCGTCAGGGGCTTTTGACCCTGTGACGTCAGACATTGATTAATCAATCAGCGTTGATGTTTCTAGGGGTTTACCCACATTTGCGTGCAGAGCACGGCAAGAAGTCGCCTTAACAGACCGTTTCATTGGCCAATTCCTCATATCAACTAGAACGCCTGTTATATAACAACTCTTCCAGATTCTAGTCTTGTAAGGAAAAGTAAAACGAAATTTTGAACTATAAAAAACGAAAGGAAATAGGATCTGTGTGTTAATCAGATTGTCACTATGAATGTTTCGCATAAAACCATTACCTAGCCATACCAATATATATATATATATATATATATATATATATATATATATATATAAGAAAGATAGGTTGCCAGGCAACGAAACATACGCCCACAGCAGCTAAATCCTCCGGGCAGTCAACAAGAGTTGTCGCATACTTTTACTTTTTTCGTTTTCGGTAATGTAACATTTATAATACATGTACACTAAAATCTGATTAGGAGTAACAACTCATGAAGTAATTATCAGAAAACCATTAGAATTTGTTGTTTTTTTATTATAAAGTTTTGCCCCATGCTAACGTTTAATATACGAAACATTTAATATCATGGATTTAGTTGTTCAAGTCATAAAATTCATTGAAAATCAATATACTTGTTCGTCTCAAGACCTTAAACTCAGTGTATCAATCTGAAGTTAATTGGATGATAACTTTAGCCTCTAGAGCGTCACAAGATTATTTGAAGTGATAAAGGGCCATAACTCTGGCAGTAATTATCGGAAATCACTTAAAAACAATAGGTTTCTTCGTCTTATGACCTTAAACACTGTATAAATTTAAAGTCAATCGGATATTATCTTCAGCCTTAAGAGCACCCACAAGATATTTTAAAGTGATCAAGGGCCATAACTCTGGCAGTAATTATCGGAAATTGTCTCAAGATCTTAAACTCGGTGTATCAATCTGAAGTCAATCGGATGATAACTTTAGCCTCTAGAGCGTCACAAGATTTTTCAAAATGATCAAGGGCCATAACTTTGGCAGTAATTGTCGGAAATCGTTGAAAATCAATAGGATTCTTCGTCTCATGACCTCAAACACTGTGTATAAATTTAAAGTCAATCGGATATTAACTTTAGCCTCTAGAGCATCCACAAGGTTTTTTGAAGTGATCAAGGGCCATAACCCTGGCCGTAATTATCGGAAATTGCTGAAAATCAATAGGCTTCTTCGTCTTCTCATGACCTTAAACACTGTGTATAAATTTAAAATCAATCGGATATTAACTTTAGCCTCCCAGGAGAGAGAGAGACGAGAGAGAGAGAGAGAGAGAGAGAGAGAGAGAGAGGGCGGGGGGTCTCACTTAGAAGAAGATGCTGCTAGGTAGAAAATTATAAAATGAATACAAAACTAAAATGAACCATTGATGTAAAACGTTTGCAAAATATTAGTCTGATTACAATGCACTAGTCTTTGTTAGTTCCACTTTAAAATACCTATCAGTGACGTGACAAAACTTTTTATCAATGAAATTAAATAATGTTTGCATCAAATAAATCTCTTATAAGTTAGTCGAAAGAAACAGCAAGATCATTATGGTAATGGCGCCCATCTATCATCAAAATGTCTGGGTGTTTAGTTTTACTTGTACAATAAATTCTCTCTTTAAATTTTATCTCATTCAAAATTGCCAGATTTCAGCACTGAGTCACATTATTTTATTTTTTTTAGAGATGTCAATCGTGTGCTCCCACGACCTTTGAAACACGAAGTTACTGGTGTTGCTATATACAGGTATATGTAATTGTGAAGGCGGTTATATAAAACAACATTGCCAGTATCCTTGACAAACCAGGATCTCTGTATACATTTTTAAGTCTGGTTCTTTTCTTATTGACAACCAGTACGCACAATACCAGTAGGCCCAATACACGGATTTCAAGTCGAATTTCGTAATCTCGTAGTCGCCTAGATTGAAGATTTGCAACATAGGCCAATAAACTAATTAAAAGTAGATCTTTATTTCGTTTCGGTTATTATAATATCGCCTGCGGAGTTCAAAGGTTAACTGCAGCAAAGTAAGGCCTAACGTTAATTATACTGCAAAACATCGAATGAAAGAGACGAAGAAAGAGCCAAGAACACACTAGCTATATTAAATCCCCCAAATCCCGGTCTATGTTATAGCTCCAGTTATCTATAAGTATTGGCTCGTTTGGAAAAACGAGGCACGGTATGCTAACTAGTTCGGGAACACCTGATGCCATTTGTTATTGAATGTATTAACAAAGCTTACTAATTTTTGATATATACTGTTGTATTTGCAGTTGAATAATATGAAGAATAATAAAATTGAAAAGGTTTAATTCGTCTTTTTGTATATGTGTGTAACAGATGTGAACCTGAGTATACAAAATAGTATACTAATTGTTGGATATGGCGGCCATTTAGGGAAGAGATGGATCTCTATGTGCATAGTGGTTAATAACACGACGTTGCAACAACAATCGAGCGATTAATACCCGTCAGTTTACATTGTCGTGTCGTCGCTCTAATACTAACGCGAAGCCATATTGTCAGATTAGGAGCAAGGGCGAGATTTCGCATAATTATGCCGCTATCAGCCACCATAACCATCAATAAATATACACTTGGTCGTTATGCCATCTGTAAAACATAATGTACTTGCACAATCACACCAATGACAGGCTTGGGCATCACTATGACAATCTGATTAAAATACAGATCAATTTCGTTTCGTTTTTTTTTTTCATACTGTCGATGACCTACACTACATGAAGATCTGACGAGTTGTACTTGGGGGTCGCGTCAGGGGCTTTTGACCCTGTGACGTCAGACATTGATTAATCAATCAGCGTTGATGTTTCTAGGGGTTTACCCACATTTGCGTGCAGAGCACGGCAAGAAGTCGCCTTAACAGACCGTTTCATTGGCCAATTCCTCATATCAACTAGAACGCCTGTTATATAACAACTCTTCCAGATTCTAGTCTTGTAAGGAAAAGTAAAACGAAATTTTGAACTATAAAAAACGAAAGGAAATAGGATCTGTGTGTTAATCAGATTGTCACTATGAATGTTTCGCATAAAACCATTACCTAGCCATACCAATATATATATAAGAAAGATAGGTTGCCAGGCAAGGAAACATACGCCCACAGCAGCTAAATCCTCCGGGCAGTCAACAAGAGTTGTCGCATACTTTTACTTTTTTCGTTTTCGGTAATGAAACATTTATAATACATGTACACTAAAATCTGATTAGGAGTAACAACTCATGAAGTAATTATCAGAAAACCATTAGAATTTGTTGTTTTTTTTTTATAAAGTTTTGCCCCATGCTAACGTTTAATATACGAAACATTTAATATCATGGATTTAGTTGTTCAAGTCATAAAATTCATTGAAAATCAATATACTTGTTCGTCTCAAGACCTTAAACTCAGTGTATCAATCTGAAGTTAATTGGATGATAACTTTAGCCTCTAGAGCGTCACAAGATTATTTGAAGTGATAAAGGGCCATAACTCTGGCAGTAATTATCGGAAATCACTTAAAAACAATAGGTTTCTTCGTCTTATGACCTTAAACACTGTATAAATTTAAAGTCAATCGGATATTATCTTCAGCCTTAAGAGCACCCACAAGATATTTTAAAGTGATCAAGGGCCATAATTATCGGAAATTGTCTCAAGATCTTAAACTCGGTGTATCAATCTGAAGTCAATCGGATGATAACTTTAGCCTCTAGAGCGTCCACAAGATTTTTCAAAATGATCAAGGGCCATAACTTTGGCAGTAATTATCGGAAATCGTTGAAAATCAATAGGATTCTTCGTTTCATGACCTTAAACACTGTGTATAAATTTAAAGTCAATCGGATATTAACTTTAGCCTCTAGAGCATCCACAAGGTTTTTTGAAGTGATCAAGGGCCATAACCCTGGCCGTAATTATCGGAAATCGCTGAAAATCAATAGGCTTCTTCGTCTTCTCATGACCTTAAACACTGTGTATAAATTTAAAATCAATCAGATATTAACTTTAGCCTCTAGAGCGTCCACATGCTATTGTGGACGCCGGACGGACCGACGGACGGACGGATGGACGGGGGCGACGACAGTATACGACCACATTTCAATGTGGGCGTATAAAAACGTATAGAACAAAAAGTGTCAAATTACTGTTCTAGAAAGATATTCGTCTCTAGTATGCCGAGCGATAGTTCGAAATTAGGATAGCAGAAGCCGATGGCGTTGAACAAAATATCTGTTTGGACGGAATTGTGAAGATCAAAAGCCAAACCTGGTTTACGATATCGGATGAAAAAAACAAACGCGGTGACTTATCTCTTGATAATTAGACGTCAAGGCAACGCCAGATAAACCATGTACAACAACATACGCCATATCTCAACTCACCTATCTTCTACTACAGAAAATCACACAGAATTAGTTAAATACGAGTCATGTTTACTTCACACTTAATCTGTGTTTCGTCTTCAGTTTATAAATAACTTTTCTACTTTTCCTTGAACTATAAAGTTCATTGTAAGTAATGAAATACAATCGCCATTTTTTGGAGTAGAAGCTTGGAAACGAGAGTAGGATTCATTGAAGAACAAAGCATTAGGATATGAAGATAAAACGTAAAACTTGTGGGGGTGAGATTTACGGAGGATTTCTCCATGTGCGTTTACTTTTTTATCCCACTTCCGAACCTTCACATAGAAGTATAAGTAGGTTGCCAGGCAACGAAACATACGCCCACAGCAGCTAAATCAACAAGAGTTGTCGCATTTTTTACTTTTTTCGGTAATGAAACATTTATAATACACTAAAATCTGATTAAGAGTAACAACTCATTAAGTAATTATCGGAAAATCATTAGTATTTGTGATAACTTTAGCCTCTAGGGCGTCCACAAGATTTTTCAAAGTGATCAAGGGCCATGACTCTGGCAGCAATTATCCGAAATCGTTGAAAATCAATATGATTCTTTATCTCATGTCCTCAAACACTGTGTATAAATTTAAAGTCAGTCGGATATTAACTTAAGCCTCTAGAGCGTCCACAAGATTTTTCAAAGTGATCAAGGGCCATAACTCTGGCAGTATTTATTGGAAATCAATAGGCTTCTTCGTCTCATGACCTTAAACACTGTATATCAATTTAAAGCCAATCGGATATTAACTTTAGCCTCTAGAGCGTCCACAAGTAATTGTGGACGCCGGACCGACGGACCGACGGACGGGGGCGACAACAATATACGACCACATTTCAATGTGTGCGTATAAAAAGCAACATAATTATCAAATTTAACTTAGGCCTACTATTTTAAAAAAAAGTATATGTTAATAAGTTATAGTTAGTCGTATACATAATCGCTTACAAACTTACCCCACCCTTTCTAAATTAACCATATAATTTCGCCGCTAAGTGCATTGGCTTTTCTATAAATTCGCCATAATGATAAGCTGTCTAACAATTAGCGACGTAACTCACGTAATGTATGCATGCACCATATATGTAAATTCATGATCGTCTAATCTTATTTCTGGAATGTGTTTCAATATTGATATTTTTCGGTTTGTTTGCTAAATGTTTAATTTAATTTATCGTTTACTCGAACCTCTGTTCTCTTTTCAAGCACGTCATTTAGGCAAATTTGGGAATGAAGCAGTTTATTGATCAGTCAATACAAACAAATCGAACCGACACGTTAACTTTGATTAGAACACTTGATTAAATCACTGCCCAGAATTCCTGGAATATCATGAAATGTGTAAAATTCTTCTTTTGAGAAGACGTTTGTGGGTGCCCGTGGTGGTATCGTATTTCTAAAACGGATGTGGGGTGTGGGTGGGGTGGAGGGGGAGGGGGAGTGGACTGTAGTTACTCAACAGGGGATGTGGTGATCCTTGATGGTTGATAAAGAAGTAAACACAAAAGTTGATATCCATGTTACTCATAGGTGTGACAAGGGTGGCATCACAGACAAATCGAGAGGGGTTAAATAGACCATGCCTGTTCTTCCACCCCATTCATTTATGAATAAATTGTTGTTTATAAAAAAAAAAAAAATGAAAATTGTAGATCTTCACAATTTTGCCCAGGTTTGTAGAGTTGGTTAATATACCGGAACCAAAATAATAAGATACAATATTTTATATGACATCAAAGAATGAGAAACTCAGTCCACAGTGTATATTTACCTTAAAGCAATATACCCTCAAGGTATAAAACATATTTGTTGGTCAATATATGTATAATTAAGTGAATATAAATTAATGCTTCAGGGATCGACAAGAAAAGATCAACGGACATTCACATGATCTAACAACCTCGCGACTGAAATGACCTTATACTTAATATACTAAACATTTATTTTAGAAATAGTAGAGGCCCGGGAAGATTTTTGATGTGTTTTTGCCAAACACTCCAAAATTATAATTGCGTCGCTTGGCAGTTGTTTTTAATACATTTTCCAGAAATATATAATGTTGTAAATATATACATTTCTTAGAAGTTTTGTCTCATTTAAATCTAATAAGAAGTAAATTAGCCGCTGATTCATGAACAAGTCCAATCAAATACTAACAAATTACCGTGCAAACAGGTTTCTAAAAGAAATGTACGATATTTATATGTAAAGCCTTTAGTGGATAACCTTTTTACGTCAAGATATATAAGTAACAGATATGCTATTTATGGAACACTATGGCTTAAAACATAAGTAGAGTACTTGAATATTGTATCAAAACCGCAACAATTAATTTTGAGAACACTCTAATATTCTTTCAGAACTAATCGATATTACCTGCAACATTTTCTACCTGTTTTATTGAATTGCAGAAATCAATAGGTTCAGTTCAGGTCAGAGTAGAGTAGCATGCTTGCAGGTTTTCTTTTGTGGGATAAACAAAGTAATACATATAAGGGAGAAAACAAAAGAAGAAAAATCAACTCATAAGTCTAGAGAGACATTGAAAATGAATCCGTTATCATTCGACGTGGTACTGATCTATCCCAATCTGACAATCATCAGCAAATTCCAACAAAAAGCAACTTGTAACTTTTAAAACGTGCGCTAAAGATAACTCAATATGCCATCATATCTTTTAAATGTTTATGGAATCGTATGCATGGCAAAAATTATATCTCTTCTAAAAATATACAAGATTTTAGTCCTTTTTATTAAAGCGTATCCTTATCGTACAATTTGCTACAAAAAATGTCTTTTTATAGTAATAAGAGTGCATGTTATCTTATAAAACCACGGGAGGGTGTTAATGTAAGTATAATTAATATAGGTATAAAATGAAATGAAATAAAATGGAGTTTAACGTCCTACTGTTCTGCTCGGAACTGGACTAATGCAGACGGGCATACGCCATACATGGTGCTATGAGGAAAATTTTGCCCGGACAGCGGCACTACGGCCTACTCTTATATCGAATTCCAACTGTCAAGAGATTTTTTACGTTGCACGCCAATGTGTACACGGGGCCTTGGTGTTTCGTCCCATCCGAACGACTAGACAGCTGTCCTTGCCACGCCCTCCGTCTTGCATCACTGACAAGTGGGAATCACACGGGACAATCTGGATGGACTTTCTCGGCCTGGCAAGGGACAGCGTATAGTCGTTCGGATGAGACGAGAAACCGAGGACCCGCGTTCACATTCGCGTGCACGTAAAGGATCCATTGGCAGTTGTATTCGATCAAATTTCCCTCATAGTAAAATGTATGACACATGCCCGTCTTCATTAGCCCAGCATTTCATTTCTGTTCTCGTAAAATGTATGGACAGCGTGGTTATGAAGTTGGTGTCCGACCTTAGTAATTACCAAAATTTAAAAGAACACATGTTATTATAAACTTTATTAGAAATACTTTCAATGACAGGTTTTAGAGAATATAACTGCCTTTAATACCAAATCATGACTGTATCGGGTAGGCTAATGGTATTGTTATATCCCAATCAAGTCCTTTTAATAGGACAATATACTTGAACACTATCTTATCAGTGTATTGACATATTGCCATTATCAAACTGTTTCTCTTAAATTAAATATACTTGAATGCAAAAACACTGATATACATACTATAATTTATGAATGACTGGTGTGTGTAAAAAATTCCATTTGATAACATTATTTGTTCATTCATTAACACAAACATAGGGCCTCCAGGGCCGGGCTGTAAATACCCCATTTTTAAGGAGATATTTTACAATAAATGCATTATCTAGACAAAGCATGGGATATATTGAAATACAATTGATCATATAATCACACAATGTATTTAAAACAAATCAAAATCTTACAATTTTATATTGAGTATGGCATAATTTTCATCTGTCTAGGCCAGCCGTCGATCATTGGTGTTCAACGCCCATTCCTACTACACACACCATGTTTTCCGAGACAAAACTGCCTTTGTATGTTTAATTTGATTGGGCACGCTAAAACTTGAAGATTCGATTATGTTCATGTTGCAACGATTAACTAATCATGTAAGCCTCTAACGTGATTGTTTACGAATGTCGTTAAAACGACACGAGTTGTACGTCAGGAGTTCCCGCTAACAACACGAATGTGATTAAAATTTAAAATTCTCTATGAAAATACAACAAGGTGATAATCCAAATAGATTCCCATATCTTTGGAACATTATACTGCCATAACACGGGCTTTTAGTTTGGTTACTTCCGCTTCTTGTTAAATGGAAGAACAACACACTGCAGAGTCACCTCTTCTGATGATTGTTAACCACTTGCAGATTTTGGCACACCAAGATCTTGTCGTTAGAGGGGAGGCTGTATCAGAAGTTCCTCGCGACCTAGCAATCTTCACAGTTCCCGTTCATCAGAAAAATGCGCCCTTGCGGAGTGATTGATGCTGCAGATTCCACAGAGGACTCTTCCAAAAAGACACGGCAATAGATTTGTCTCAGATTATTTCATAACTACTGACCCCATCCTATATACGGAGTAGAACGCAATACTAAATGTTTTAGTTAATCCACATATAATCCAGACGTACCCTTTTAGAATTCAGGGTCATCAATTGAAGACTGCCATGGGCCAGAATCAGTTCAAGGGTTGTTCGGGCTTCTTCTAATCTTCCCGTGCGAATCTGAACGGTCATTTAGAGCATTGCGACATGTAGACAATAAATCTAACGTCAAAGTAGTGATCAGCGCCCTTTAATAGAATACGTCGTCAAGCAAAAGAAGAAGAAAATTGTTTAAGTTCGAGCTTTCATCTTATTATCATCCTTTTGTTTTTAATACAATTGTTTCCTTCTTTTCTTTGTCGACATGATTATCTCATAACAAATATTTAACTTAATGAGTCAGTACTCAAAGAGACACAAAGAAAACTAAGTGCCATGTTTTGGACTGAAAGAGGGTAATTGGAGAGTTCTGTATGTTTTGTTCTATTTGGGACAAAACACGAACCGTTCTATTATAATAGTAATCAGTAAGCTGGTTAAAATGGGGTCAAAGTTAACCAGACCCCATTACAAGAACTGGTATTGAAATAATGGGGTAATTTCCACGAAAACACTCCATATTCTTGAAATGATATAGACGAAACGGTTCCATTTTTCATTTTCGTCTTCTCCTATCCTCGTCTCGCCCATCACTTATAAATTACAAGGTGTTTTAAACCAGCGGCTGCCAGGCAGGATACGCCGACATTTTGCAAGAGATGGATAGAGAACAAGCTAAAAACAAACGCGATTTTTTGTACAATCAGGGGAAATAATCCAGAAAGTTATGGTCTGAAATGCGCAAATTAATATCAAAAGGGGCTGGGATCTTTGGGATATAAAGATATAATTTAAGTTTGATCAAAATCGGATAAAAATTGTGACATCTAGAGGGTCCACAAACTTCGTAGTACATACTTTTACACAATTTGCGTACAAAGAGCGGCCATTTTGTTGGCTAGTTTCATTTCAATTTTCCCGAAATTCGAATTCAGCCTTCAATATGATGGAATGGACCTTCAGTATGGTGGAATGGTAATATATTTGAACGTTTTTTAAAATCAAATCAAAATTCTTACCTCTAGAGGTTTTTAAAATCGGAAAAAATGTGACTTCTAGAGAATCCACAAGCTAAAAATGAGATTTTTCGAACAGTCACGTTCGGATATGCACGATTATCAAAAGAAACTAAGATCCTAGTGTTTAACGGTTATATATTCACACGTTTTTTTTTAAATCGGATAAAAATTGTGATCTCTAAAGGGACCACAAACTAAAAACGTGATTTTTTGTACAATCATGGGCCATAATTAAGGAAGATACGATCTGATATTCGCGAATATCGATAGGATCCAAGATCTTTGGGTTATAAACATGTATTTCAAGTTTCATTAAAATCGCATCAAAATTGTGTCCTATAGAGGGTCCACATCCTTGATATACCAGATGTTTACACTATTTGCGTACGAGGGGCGGCCATTTTGTCCGGCAGTTTTGGCCCGATCTTCACGTAATTCGAACTCAACCAAACTTACGGTGTAATGGTGATATATTCGAACGTTTTTTTTAAATCGGATAATAATGGTGACCTCTAGAGGGACCACATGCTAAAAACGCGATTTTTCGTACAATCGAGGGCCATAATTAAGGAAGTTACGATCTGATATACACGAATATCGAAAGCAACCAAGATCCTTGGGATATAAACATGCAGTTCAAGTTTCATCAAAATCGGATCAAAATTGTGACCTCTAGAGGGTCCACGACCTTGATATACCATATATTTACACTATTTGCAAACCAGGGGCGGCCATTTTGTCCGGCAGTTTTGGTCCGATTCAGGAAATTCGAACTCAACCAACATTATGGTGTAACGGTGATATAATCAAACGTTTTTTTTTAAATCGGATAATAATTGTGACCTCTAGAGGGACCACAAGCTAAAACGCGATTTTTCGTACAATCAGGTGCCATAATTCAGAAAGTTGCGATCCGATATGCGCGAATATCGACAGGAACCAAGATCCTTGGGTTATAAACATGCATTCCAGGTTTCATCAAAATCGGGTGAAAATTGTGACTTCTAGCGTGCCAATATCAAAAGGAACCGAGATCTTTGGGAGATAGACCTACATTTTAAGTTTCGTCAAAATCGGAGAAAAATTGTGACCTGTAGAGTGTCCAAAAACAAATTGTGGACGGACGGACGGACGGACGTGGGGACGGACAGGGGCGACGGCATAATACGTCCACATGAAAATGTGGGCGTATAAAAACGTTAGGCACAATATCACTCAGTTTAAATGAACGCCAATAAGCACAATAAAACAGTTTCGTTTATAAAATTCGGCATCGTTTATTGATAAAGACAACCCGTTCTATCATAATGACTTACAAGCCATAACTGCTATTTTGATTTAGGTGTAAAAGCTGTAATTTCTCGATACTTAAATGTCACATGTGACTATAATATGATAAATACATCTTCCTACATATGCACCGAAAACAAATCGGTAGCACTAATTGAGCATGATGCCTGGAGTCTAATCAAGGTGTTCGGAATTCCACGTAAGGAGAACCTCCCGTGGTTTCATTTCGCACCGATTCACACAGAATCGGTGCTCGTCTTATCATTCCCACCTGTCGAGGTACCTTGCCTATAAGACTAGAACAGACGTTATGTTGCAGTCATCGCGAGCTGTTTTTGTACGCAAGGTTTGCCTCAGACGAGCCCATAACGCCGAGCTGTAGTTGTCGGACAATATTATTTGAAGATACATTATGGGAGATTAGATAAAGAGCTGACAGTGCCCACTAAAATAGTTGAAAACTAGATAAGGCAAAGGGAATTTGCTGGAAATTTCAGTCACATTGATTCACTCTGAACCGAGATTTTAGCGATTGAATTTTTGGCCTAGCCTCGATCTTCATTACTAAAGTCGGTACGATAAAAACATAGTCTCGATTATCCATTTCATGATTAAATTACAAATGGAAGTCGAACAGCAAATCGGAACCTAATCCAATGAACATCACAGGCTAGCGATGCCACCGAGAGTTGATTATGGTCTGGATAAGTTAATTAATGTCTAATTAATAATTTAGATAACATTTCAGGCCTAAAGAAAGACCTGCAATAGGCAGATTCAGCTCTTGCATAATATATGTTTAACTGAACTTTGGTCAACAATCACATCCCCGAGGCAAAATTCTCGCAGAAATAAATCGGAGATGAATTTAGTCACAAGAATATAACAATAAATATGGTCATGCACGCTTACTATACAATATAAAGGTTATATTTGGAAGATATCCGTATCATGGATTATGGACAGGTGACGTGTTATAACAAAAGCAACGACAAATCTTGAAGAATTGAGACCAGATATCATTACCTTGCCAACTTCAACTGAACTTGTGAAAATACGAAACATATTCACAGGTATATTTATCATAAGAAAATGGTATACGTAAGAATGAACCAACTGAAATAATAAACATTATCAACATACATATCGATAACAAAGTAGAAAGCCTTTTGATGTAAGTATGGCTGATACAATAGGAATGGTAGTTAAATAAACAATCAAAATAGTGGTGCCATATTTCTTTGGAAAGAGTAAAACTAGCAATATTATTACTAATTTGAAAAAAGTCCCAACCTCTACGTGTTACATTTTATGCGATAATGATGTACATTAAGTACTTGCCCTTTCTACATAATCGTTTATCGAGATAATTCACTATATATTTATTGCTTATCGCATTATCATGTTTTGTGATAGTTCAGTTAGGTTATTATATTTAGTGAGTGTCCAGGAATTAAGGCATGCAGCCCACGTATTCATTTCTTTGTTAACATTTTCTGGTGTATTTTTATAATGAATGAATGAAATGTGGCTAATGGCACGTCAGCACCAACCCGGCTCTAATGCACCAAACATATGGTGGGTGTATTTTTATAACTAGCCCCAACTCTTATTTACTGTCCAATATCGTTATCTCAAGGATCTAGCATAGGAAGTTAAACAATTACAAACCACCAACTCGACCGCAACTATGCATATTTTGATTACAAACTGGGTAGCCACTTCTTTATATATACTATCTTATACCATGTTTTGGTAAACATGTTTATGATAATTTTCTCTCTATATTTTTGACAGTATTCCAGAACTTACGAGAAGTAGGTTAGGTTTACATCCGCACATTAACGAAGATGAAATCGTGGCTGCTAATTATTAAAAGATTATAAATAGTCATGAAAGATACGCTTAATCATAGTTATCAAATATCTGTACGTTTTCCGCCTCTTCTAGTCGATCCACTAGCATATTTTTCAAGCTGTTACGCGTATAAGACACAAACAAAAGATAGGTTACCAGGCAATAAAACATACGCCCACAGAAGCTGAGTCATCCGCGCATGCCACAAAGTTGTCGCATATTTGTTTTTGGGTACGGTAATGTGAGAATTTATAATCTTTTAAACACAGAGTAACCATTCATGAAGTAATTATCAGAAGTAATTAAAATTGAAATGGCTTCTAGTTCTTCCTAGTAGTAACATATATGACATTTATTATACAAAACACGTACCGTATTTATAACAATAATAATAACTAGATCTGCTAAGCAGATATTAAAGCTTTCATATTCACAGTCACTGTCACATGTCATAGAAATAATATGAACAGAAAAAAAAAATCATTATAATGAGTAAAAATTTGGTGAAGTTAATTCGATTTTTCACTGGTAAATAATTAAATAGACAAGTGGCATAACTTGACCCGCATCCCATCAGCTATCCTGAAAAATGCTGGAAAAATTAAACAAGTAAATTGTGTTTAGTACTGGGTTAATTAAGACAGGCATATGCCTTTGCTATACAGGATGACATGAGGGAAATTTAGCTTGGGAGGTGTAGGCCTGCAGCCAAAATTTCTAGCTAGCTTAGAAACACAACTCCGCTACACGGTCTTCCATAAAAGAAAAACTATACATTTTTGGAAAGCTTATGATGCCAGGAAGACAAAATCTGGGAGTTCCAAGCAAAATGTTTGCAATTTATTGATTTAGGGCCAGATGAAATTCGTCAAAATTGTCAAATAAATGCTATTTGTGTACTAACAATTCTAAAGTTGACATAAAATTAAATAGTTGGTAAAACACCTCATGCCTTCATCCTTGGCAATGAACAGTTTATTGGACAGATTTTGATGTAAATAAAAATGCTCAAAACACAAATGTCATGGGTGAATAAAGAATTGTGGAAATTCATTAACGGTAAAAAAGAATTATCTCCCTTTCTGTCAAATGCCTGTAATTGATAGACTATCAGGTCTTGTATGAATCATAAGACCAGGTGTGGGCAAACAAGCCCAATAATTATTTTGTTTGTTGGATCTCAAGGGCCTGTTAGGGTTGGTTGTTGGATGTTTGCTCAGAAATTATCGCTTGTATGGAACATGCTAGAGTCGATTTGTAGCATATTCTAGCCAGGGGATATGTTTGACAGTAGTTGAGTGATATGCTTTTGAAATAATGGAGATCAGTAGCACTTTATAAGCATTGAACCACATGATTTTTTTCCACTAAGATAAACATTCTAAACCCACATACATGTTCCCTTTCAATTAGCCACTACAGTATTTTTACAACTGTACATGTAGCTGTGAACTACTATTTCGGATATGATTAATGGTCAAATTACAAACATACATGTAGATATAAGTTAAAAAAAATAATTGTGTATCTGGGCTGGAATGAAGGGAAAGGTTAGAAAACAGGATGAACAGTTGTGAAATTATTTATTAAAGTGAAACAATCATTGAAAATCAAAATTAAACAGTTACTCTGCACATCAAATGTCATCAAAGTTAATCTTCATTATCATCATCACTGTCACTAAATGTATTAACATCAAATTCGGTCTCTTTAACAGTTTTTTTTCATTTTCACATTGACTACACATGCACAGGTCTGTACAAGAAAGGGGGGTTGGGATGGCCTAGAGTGCCGCGCTTCGACCTCTAGCTGGTCGGTCACCTCTGGCTTGTGGCTGTGGCTTTGATCCCAGGTGTGAGCGTATGTGGCATGGAGATAGAGGCGTCTTCTCAACCTCGTGGGTTTCCTCCGGGCACTCCGGTTTCCTCTCACTGCTAAAGACCCATACGCGCAAGCGAATTATTGAAATAAAATTGAAACTGTATGTTAGTCCCAAAATGACCTAGTTTGTGTTGAGTGGACTTTAAACCCCATTTCTCTCTCTCTCTCTCTCTCTCTCTCTCTCTGTACAAGACAACTTTGCTGGCCATTTATGATTCTTTCTCTTATGACATCTTCACAGAATATATTGTATGTGGTTTAATATTCGACGGAGGGCTAGTCATCTTTGCTGAAAAATATAAATAAACATATACATGTACACAATTAAAACAAAATTCTGGAGCTTGGTTTACTCTCATTAATTTCGTACAACAGAGGAAAAAGACACTTTCACAGGGGTTAACATCTTATTTTCATGCAGAAACCAGCTACTGAAGACAGGAAGGCATTAGCAGTACAAGGAGAGATAGAGAGGAGAATTGCGGTTTAACGTCCACTGGACAAAAACATAGTAATTTCAGGACTCACCCATGGTTCAGTTTTATTTGAATAATACCAGTGGCAAGAAGGCGGAGAATACAAATAAAAAAAACATCACAAATATTTACCTTTCTGATAACTGTCTAAGAAATTCAGTACATTAGCCACAATCCATGCGGGTGCTGTGAAATTTCTAGAGGAGGGAGCTGGAACCCATGAGCCCGTTAAATTCGCCACTGTAAATGAGCAGAGCTACATCAAACCTAATTTTGAGTCCCTCAGTGATAAATAACTTGATTCAAAATCGTATTATAGCCCCAACGACGATTTGATGAATGGAGACCGTAACGTTACGACAAAGTCTAACACTGTAAGTACCAAATAGTCATACGAGATATGTGCATCTCATCAAATTCAGCTTATACCATACCCACAATAATGTTACGGAGTCAGTGAGTTCAAGTTAGACAATACGCTGACCTTCCACTGACCATGCTTATAATATAAAATCTGTCAATGACAGCTGATTCATTGTTTAGTTTTTTATATGATATATTTAATATCAATAATATATGTATATGCATGCTTTATTTTACTTTACACGACCTCTAAAAATGCCCCAAATCGTAAAAATACGACTTTTTGGATTTCGATCTCCTTTTTTCGGCTACCCCGGACATTTTCAAAAAATGATACAATGAATTCACACAATAGGCCAGCTATTAGCCTCTCGATTGACAAGAGTTTCATCGCCCTCCATTCATTATAACCAATGTCATCGTGCCCTAAAGAATCAACAAATCAGCTTGCTTATCTCTGCTTACCCTAGGCAAAAAATGCTCATCTTTGAACTCAATCATGACATTGACCTAGTGAACGCCTACACCAAGTTTGAACATTCTAGCTTAATTAGAAGGAGAGTTCTTGTGTTCCAAAGTCCCGGCCCTTCTATTTTTCATTTTCAATTCAAAATGGTGACCATCACGTGACCGAAATCAAAATTCTGATCCGATAGATTTTTAGGCATTCCTTCCAGGATTCCGAAAATATGACGCCCGAGTCTGTAAGTAAAATAGCAAAAAAGCCTTTTTGATTTTTCACGTTTAAAGATGGTGGCACTTCCGGTTCGATCGACAAACTCCATATTTTGTGTACGAATCAGTAATTACTTGTCTAGTATCGAATTTTTTTTTTAGGTCATTCTGACCTATATTTCGACGATTTTTTTGAAAACTTTGATCCTTAATTTCACCAAGGGGAGATAATTTAGAAAATTTCCAAGGACATCATTGAAGTCGCATTGGCAAGATCTACTAACATTCTAAATTTCACGAAAATCGCACAACTATTAAAGAAGTTGTCAAATTGGTAATAACTTCCGGTTCGAAATGACAGCGACGAATTTTTGAAATGCCAAAATCCGAAATTGCAGATTTGAAGTAAATGTTTCAAGATACTCAAAGAAAAAAGAATTAGTAAAATAGGTCAAATAGTCACAAAGTTACAGCATTGTAGGTCAAATGCATTCCTTCGTAAAATTCGGTGATTTCGGATTCGTAAAACGTTTTGAAAATATATTTAATCAACAGCCACCACCCATTTTTGGGGGGATAGGTAAAAGTTTCAGAACGATCCTATGGTTAGATTCTGAGAAATCCGATTTGTGGACAAAACACAAAAAAAAAATAACAATAATAATCTTAACAGAAACAATAAGCTTTCATATGTAATATGAAAGCTTAATAACAACAGATTTATATAGCGCAAGATTACACTAAAGTTTCTAATGCGCTTCCAATTAACCAACACTATGAAAGAACTAAATGTTGAATAGGTGTGTTTTTAACTCGCGTTTGAATTGGTCAACAGATTTAATCATTCGTAATTCTTTGGGAAGATTATTCCATAGGTAGGGGGCTGAGAATGAGAAAGCTTGTTTTCCTAGTTCTAATTTCACAGACGGAGTTAACAGTTTATTTTCTGATGATGACCTCAAGGTTCTTGTGTTGTTCTCACATCGTTTTAACAGTTGTTTTAAATATAATGGTGATTTGTCATTCAATGCTTTATAATTTTGCAGCAAGATTTTGAACACAATTCGTTTTTTGACGGGCAGCCAGTGTAGGGAACGGAGTACTGGGGTGATATGATCAAATTTCCTTGTTATAGTTAAAAGTCGTGCTGCAGAGTTTTGAATGTTTTGTAGTTTTTTAACTTGATAGTCGGGAAGTCCATAGAGCAGGGCATTGTGGTAGTCTAGTTTTGTCGTGATGAAGGCGTGAATGAGATTTTCTGTTATTTCTGAAGTGAGATATTTCTGTATTCGGGAGATCTGTTTAAGGTGGTAAAAGGCTGATGAACATATTGACTGTATATGACACTTGAATGATAGACTAGGGTCAATGGTAGCTCCAATATTCTTTGCTTTTAATGTAGGGATAATTGTTTCTTTTAAATGAATATTTATTTCAGCGAATTTGGATTGTTGCTGTTTTGTTCCAAGAACCAAAAGTTCAGTTTTGTCAGGATTCAATTTTAGAAAGTGTCTTGTCATCCAGTCATGTATTTCAGCAAGACACAGCTCTGTATCTTTAACTGTTTGTTTGCAAAAATTAGTATCAAAGCACAAATATAACTGTGTGTCATCGGCAAACAAATGTATTGATAATCCATGTTAATGGTTTAGTAAAGATGATAAATAATATGGGTCCTAAAACTGAGCCTTGTGGTACACCGCATAAAAGAGAATATAAATAGATGATATAATTAGCCGTTCGAGTTATCGGAAATCTTGAAATTCAATAGGATTCATCGTGTCATGAACATAAAAGCTGTGCATAAATTTCAAGTCAATCGAATGCTAGTGATTATTCAAACTGACCAAGTAAGATACCAACGCCAACAGTGTATTGTATCGGTATATCAATAGGATTATTCGTCTCAATAGCCCCGTTTACACTTGGCCGCGATAAGCGTGCCGTTCTGGGCCCGGTACAAGGCCGCGATAAATTTACTCTTAATCAGATTTTAGTGTATTATAAATTTTTCATTACCGTTGTGTATCATGCATGTAAGAAATAGGTGCGTGGCTCACTATAGCTAATATAATGAGCGATCAATTCTCCAAAGAATTTCAATATCAAAGAAGACGCCAACTGCACCGACATATCTTGAAACTTGACACTCATATCGACCCATTAATGGTGTAACTTGTGTCTAAACACTTGTTACTCTACTTGTAATTTACTTCGATGGTAACGTGTTTGTCATCAGTAAAATAACTTATAAGAGGGTAATTCCCAGGGTTCACATTTCCTTCTATATCTCTTCTATGGTGTCTATTAATATTAATACATGTTGCCAAGATAAACATTTTATGCTATCAATCTATCGCCACATCGTATAATATAGATATATATATATACTCTTATTGTTTCTTTACATCTAATTTATCTGTATTTTTGTAACCCGTTCAATTTACCTTGTGTTTAATATAAGCATCCTCATCCTTCATTTAATATCTCTGAGATTTATATGGGTACCCATTTGTCAATATCATCCTGCGTTTGAATAAGCTGACTCATTCATATGTTTTCGTTTTCTTTTGCCTATTAATAGGTACCATTTTTAAAATGAAAAATACTTTCTAGAAATGCGGATAGGAAAACAAATGCACATTCAAGCAGAATATGTGATCTTTTTAAATATACGACCACATTCCCATGTGGGGATATAAAAATGAAAGTGTAAATCATTTAAACGTTTAATGTACATACATCACCATAGACCTTCCATAATATTAGGATTACGTAACTATTTATTAGGAAGGTTTGTTCAAAAACAAATTTTGAAGTATTTTCAAAGTTATTTATCATTAATAAAATAATATATATCAAGATCAAGGTACATATAGTCGCTGATGTTAGCGGTGAGTTTGGATGGAAGCCAAATAGATTAAAGAACATTATTAGAGATATTCATGTGGTTTACATTTATTATTATTATGTTATCGTATGTACAGTTAGTTTATATAAATAGTGATGCTAGTACCGATCATATGGTCCCTGTATTCTATCAAACGTACACTGGCGTGCACGTAAGACGGCCCTTTACTATTTGAATTCGGAAAGCCGTATGTTAGTCCAAAAATGACCATAATATTATTGTGTTTACGAGACATTAAAACTCATCCCGTTCGCTCCTATGAAATTCAACATTCATCAAAGCAAAATTAGAGAGAACAAAATCATAATCGTATGATGATGAATTATTAAGATATCATATTTAAAATGCTGCCAAAGCTATAATATTAGAACATTTCAAGATATTAACAAAAACAAATAAATTTGATAAACAAAAAACAAAAACAAAAAAAAAACGCATGGAATTTCAATTTAATTAGCACGTCTTGATCGCCATTTGATAAATTTTACATGACTCCACTCGTAGATATAAAATCATTTGGTAATATATAATACTTTGATGTGCTATGAATAATATTAACCGTAAAAATTATTTTCACCATAAATGATAAGTGTTTTGTTTTATATATGGAATGCATATCTTTAATTTGGTTTGCTTTATATGACGGCCTTCGATTGATTTAATGACACTTGCAGGGTGACTCAATCTTTCTAGAAAATCTGAAACCATTTCCCGTTGGTGGACAAGTGACTATAGATAGCAATGGCTCACTGACCAGGATGTCCGATAAAGTTCCTCGGGATTTTTGTAATCTAGTTGTGCAGGACGGGAGAGTCTGCCAAGGAAAAGGGTCTAGTCGTTCTGATGGGACAAAAACCGAGGTCCACTCGTATAGGATTCAGCGTGCATGTAAAAGAATCCTTGACAGTTAAAATTCGATGAAGAGTAGGCGGAAAAGCAAAATTTATCTCATATCATACTGCATGACGTGTGACCATCTTCATTAGCTTGTCGGTGCAGAAAAGTAACACTTGTGTGGGTAGGTTGCAAGGATTTGTTGTACTTTTGTATATCGTACATACATGCGTTTATTGGATATACATTATGCCATTTCCATTTTATTCACGAGCAGCGAACTATAGCTATCTTGACTTTAGTACACAAATTATGCATTTCTACCAGTACGAAACACCGGAAAACAATTATCAAATTGTAGTAGGCGTATCGTTGAAAGTGATAAACCGTTTTACATAATATCTATCCTTTCATCGTGCAAACTCGTTCTGAGTAGAAGGTCAATTATATTGGACATAAAACAGTTAACATTTCAGACCTGGAATCCCTATAACTTATATTGGGATGCAGGTTAATTAGATTTAATATCTCTAAATACTTTTAGGATTCTTAGGTTCAGTATCTGTTAGCTTTGCAATTCTTTGACATATAACATTTGTGGCGGAACAGTTTCACGGTATTTTAGTGGGCGTTTGTGATTCCCATCTAAGATATTACTTATCATGCTGAAACTAAACACATTCAAAGAAAGGTAGGCATGTTCTGTACATGTCTTACCCCTAATTCTGTTAGCCTCGTGACCTCTCAAGCATGTTTGAAATGTGAACGAAACGACTTAAAACAAAAACATCATTTACCGTTAACAATAACATAAAGATTCTTCTAATAATGTTTTTAAAGAGCTCAGAAAAACGTAAAGAATATCGAATTGCAAGAATTATTCACAACTGATTTAACGAGATTGGTATTAACCCTTATCCGTTGGTCAAAGAAATGAGGTCCGTTTGTCTGCTAATCAAAATAGTTTAGGTCTTTTTGGCGGGTTTGATGTTTCAGCTGTGAGCAATTAGCCTAGATGACCACTTATTGGTTTCAGATCAACACTTCAAGAAGCTGGTGAATTAGGTTCCAGACGTTTTCTACCAGAAAAAGAAAAATATCAATGTATATTTAGAGTGCAGTAGTAGGTCCTGTATATTATTAGAACGTACTCTAGTAAGTACAGTTCATTAACTTACTAACGTCCACTAAGTCTTCCAATATATAAGATAAACATTCTACAAAAGCAACTGCTCCACCTTTCTGGTTATCAGGCAGCATATTGTGTGCCAGTATACAACTCTATCGCCTCAGGGCTTTACATCGGGTGATTTTAGTCTTTATAACACAGTAAAACAACTTTTACTTTAAAATAAAACCAAATTAATACAAAATTGTCTAGACCATTTATTAATTGCAATGTAAGCATTTTTCTGAATATTGTCTGTCGCGCAAAGTGCACAGATAGCGGATAAAACTTTAAAGAGTACAGAATCAAATGATAAAGAATTAGCCATTCCGATCTGATGTCCAGAAAGTTGATTTTCATATCTAACTTTGTAAAAGAAATGAAATTTCTATGTCTGCTATTATAGTTTACACTATTTACGAAATATTGCTTGATGCACTGTCGCTTGTGGCGGAACTCAACATGACTGAGTTCAGCTGTTTTATATCTACTTTAGTTTATTTTACTTACAAATGCAAAGATTATTTCAGAAACAACAAAGTGCGCCAACGTTTGCAAATACTTCTGAATAAAACCTACACACGCATTTTGAGAAATAAAACATCCAGTGATATGTTGCACCGCAAATCACTTTACTTACATGCGTTAAAATGGCTGTGAGTAATATGTCATCATTAATTAGCCTTTAAATAAACCAACTGATGAAAATGCATATCAATTTAACAGTTTAAACTCGCAACTGTTGAAAATGCATATCAATTTAACAGTTTAAACTCGCAACATTCTCATCTTATGAACTCTAACCTTCTTTTGGTTGCTAACTTATTTAAGAAATAAGTTTAAGAATTCCAGTATTCATACGTTGCATTTGAGAAATGCAAATGTTTGTTAGATGCAATAAGTTTGTAGATCATGAACATAAGTGTATATTCCATGGACCTGGTTGGTTTTATAAAATCATAAAAATAACGCGACTAATCTAGTTGGTCTGAAGTGGTTGCTAATTAGAGGTTCCCGTTCAATATACACATTTAACACGGGACATATCAGGTTATATGAAAAGTTTATCAAGTAATAAGCTAACACAATCTAAGTGGTTTATACCTAATTATGTGTCAATTTTACAGTTTTTTTTATCTTTAGAAATTAATAATATCAATTTACATTATTAGATAAAATAAATATTGAATACGATTAGGGTATAATATATAACATAAATAGTGTATACAGTGATTAAATTTCAATTCCGGTTTTAAGTTATTATGTCGTAAGAATGTAAAATATGCTGTTATCAGCTGGTATCTAGAACAAAGCTAGTAGAAGGATTTCCGTACTATTGTATACTCTTTAGACAGGATTAGGGTGCAACATCAGATATTGGTTGTATCAGGATACTTACAACGGATGAATACAAAACGTAAATTCGAAAATAAATAACAAGACGTTCCATGAAGAGTGCAAATATGCCCCTCCCAGATATAACTGTTTCATAATGCCAATATAAAATAATATTGTGAACCAGATTTAACTGACAAGAGGAAACAATAGAAATTAATCATGTATGCATATTCAATAATACTTATTCATCATAATTCAATATGAAAGTAGAAGTTTGATTGATTATGACAGCATCAGTCACGCTTCCTGTATTGTATATTTATGTAAAATTATGTAAAACAGTTTGATTGACAGTTGTATATTTCACAGAAGATAAAATTAAATGTAGAAGGTTGTAGTGTAATGGACGTTAATTTATTTCCGCCCAACGATCGTGTGAATCGCGGAACGTGATCCGATGCAGGTGCGTTCTTGATAATAGTTTCATTAATACCACAAACCATGGTCTAAGTACTAATACATTTATAAACACATTATCTTGGTGACATGGCAATTACTTCACGAACTTCCACAATTCAATTTTAATATCTAGCTTAAATTAAGCACACGTCTTGCAATTCAATAAATCCATCAGAATATCTTAACAAACCAATATTATTTAAATAAAATGTAAATTTATAATTTTCTCTTCAGAATAAAATTTCCAATTAAAAAAAACAACAAAAAACCCCATATAAGTTGGACATAAAGAAAGGCTATTTTCAATCAGACCATAGCTGATTGGATGTGACGATATGCATATTAAAATATATCATGATAATAAATAAATATGACAGATACTCTTTTCAGTCACACGTTACAAATAAAAGAGCAACCTATTATTGAACAAGGGTTACGGTTGATAGACTAGCGTAGAATCTGGCTAGACTTCTTTTAAAGGACAATATTGGTGTGAGTCATTATCACATGTGATAGAACTGGTTAAGCACAATTCGACGAAATAATTGACTGTCACTAGATAAGAGAAAACGAGAAAAATAGAAAAGGTTCGTGCATTACCATGTTTTTATTAAGTATAAAATTAATAAAAACAAGGCAATGTACGGACTATTTCTAATTTTTCTCGTTTTCCCTTATCTAGTGACATTCAATTACTTTTTTTGAAGTATCAGATATCCTACCACAGCCTCACATAACAACTTTTGGTCTTCGAAGCAATTATTAGTGAGCAGAAATTCGCCGGTGTATCTGTTATCACTCGTCACTTCAATCAGTTTTATAGAAGGATAACTCGTGTTTTCCTTTTGCGTTCGTCACTTCCCTTTCTTGAAATCTTCATAACGCATCCATCGTAGCAATGATTTCTGTGTTAAAATTATATTTAGAACGTGTTTAACCAGTTCTATCACATATATGATAATGACTGACACCAGTATTGTCCTTTAAATGATCTACATCCACATATAGAGAAGTCACGGTTTAAAGCTATCATGAACTAACAACCATCAACAAACTCATACCCAGGTGTTTTGGTTTTATTGGGGTTTGCGGTTTTAACCTTATCTGTTTAATAAAGCTAACAATCAGTTTCCACGCAAGATACGCCCACATTTTGCAAGAGATAGACAGAGAATAAGCTAAAAAGATAGGTTGCCAGGCAACGAAACCTACATCGTCCGGGCAGTCAACAAGAGTTGTAGCATATTTTTACTTGTTTCGGTAATGAAACATATAATACATTAACATCTGATTAAGAGTAACAACTCATTAAGTAATTATCAGAAAACCATTAGAATTTGTTTATTTTTTATAAAGTTCTGCCCCATGCTAACGTTTAGTATACGAAACTTTTAACATCATGGATTTAGCTGTTCAAGTCATAAAGATTCATCGAAAATCAATATACTTGTTCGTCTCAAGACCTTAAACACTGTGTATAAATTTAATGTCAATTGGATATTAACTTTATATTGATAGGAACTGGGATATTTGGGATATAAACATGTATTTTAAGTTTCATGAAAATCAAATAAAAAATTGTGAACTCTAGAGGGTCCACAACCTTGGTATGTACATACTTTTACACTAATTACGTACAGGGAGCGGCCATACTTTCTAACAGTTTCAGTCTGATTTTCACGAAATTCGAACTTACCGTCATTATGGTGTAACGGTAATATATTTGAACGGTTTTTAAAATCTAATCGAACTTGTTACCTCCAGTGGGTCCACAAGCTAAAAACTTGTTTTTCGTAAAGCCAGGCGACATAATCCATTAAGTTATGCGCCAATTTCGAAAGAAACCGAGATCTTTGGGTTATAAACACACCTTTTTAGTTTCATCAATATCGAATAACAACTGTGATCTCTAGAGGGCCCAAAAGCTAAAATCGCCCCTTTTCGTTCGCACAATCAGGGGCAAAAATCCACGAAGTTATGGGCCGATACGTGCCAATATCTAAAGGAACCAAGATCTTTGGGATATAAACCCATATTTCAAGTTTCGTTAAAATCGAATCAAAATTGTAGTGGGTCCTCAAACAAATGTGAACGGATGGACACACGACAATATACGTCCACATAAAAATGTGGGCGTATAAAAAGATATAACGAAATGACTTTTGGTTAGTTCACGATAGATTTAATGCTGTAATGATATGGTCATTCAAAGCAAATCTCAAAGTTGTTTGTGTGTTTTTTTTTCAAAGCCTGTTTCGTTGAGATACATAACTTTTAAAACTATTATCACTTATCATTTAAAAATACTGCCAGGTTTAAATATTTGAAGTCAGTTTGTTCTGTTCTAATTGCGGCCAAATGAATGGTGTCGACTCGGTAGTCATTTAATGGACAAACGAGAAGAACTCCGGTCGCTTTAATTTAGACGTTGGCTTTGTCATTTATTTACTTTTGAGAGGACATTGCGCAAATCGTTCTGAGATGCATTAATTAATTAATGAGCGCAAATGGCGTAATTTTTTTATCGATAAACAAGAAGAGAAGAAGACCTATATTATATCCCATCCACATTACAAAAGAGGAACGAGGCTCTGCCAGGCCCTGGAACTGTACCCCTAAAATTCTTTAGTGTAAATGGATATAATATCTTGAATTTTATCCGAGCGATGAGTTCACAAAGCAATTCCAGACTGAAGCTGTTCGCCTTTTTTTACCCAAAATATAGCCCTTTATAAAACTTTTGTTGTTTTAATGTATCAAATACGTCAATAAGAAACTATGTGAAAGTTTTATGCATCTGGATCAAAGCTATTTCTTATAAACAGTAATTGAAAGTTGAGTAAATTCTTAACTTAAGTCTGAGAATGCTTTGATAAGGTACGTTTTATCAGGGTCAAATGTAAATGGGTTTTATATTTCGTATTTTCTGAACAAGGACACGATTTGACACATTCATTATACATGTACAATACTCCAGAGGCCTTCATATAAAAGAACAATATCATTGGTTTTCAAAAAAGAAAAAAAAAATCCCTCGGGTTTCGGGCCTGACGTCCCTTAATCTCTTTAAAGACATAGGGATTATCATTGTCTTTCAACCTATCAATAATACATATAAACTGGCCATTGATCTCATGGCGATCTATGTTTACTATTTGTACATTAACAAAAGGTATATATACTCAATCAAAACTGTTCATTTATTCACGTGGAACGGTTCTGGTTCATTGACCAGCTGTAGTGGTAAAGATGCCAAGAACAGCGATAACTAAATTTCTCCCAATTCATATTAATTATTCATAACAGAAACAGCGATGCGGATTAAAAGCTGACGTTTTATATGACGCATGGAGAACAATTCAAAAGCACACAAGGCATGACGAAAGCGACGACACCCCCCCCCCCCCCAAAAAAAAAAAACAACAAAAAAACCCCAACTAAAAACAAAAAAAAAACACAAAAAAACCAACAAAAAAAACAAACCAAAAACAAACAAAAAAAACCAAACAAACAAAACAACAACCTCGTACTCGATTTTGTACAACGAAAGATCCATGCGATGTAGAATAGTTTAGACCTTTTAAGGTAATTAAAATTATTATGTTGAACGATAAATTTCGTCTGTAATGTCACGAAAATGATAAAAGCAAACAGCGTAAAGCATTGTTTGTTTTTTTTTGTAATATTTGATCGCCATGATGTCATCGTATGACTGATGTTTTGTCTTCATCGATTTCATTGTTTTGTAATCAGTGTAGTTTTCAGTGATATCACCAGAGAAATCATGACGTGTCCTTAATTAAACATTCATTAGATGCGAGACATCCATATAGACTGATACACTTTAAAAGATAACTGGCTTAATTGAAACGTGAATCATTACATGTGAATCACTATTGTTCACAGACTACAATATGCACTGCCAGTATCATTATCTTTTGGTGATACGGGATTGGAGCACTACACACAGTCACAGAGAGAGAGAGAGAGAGAGAGAGAGAGAGAGAGAGAGAGAGTCGGGGGGGGGGGCAATTTACGAAAACTGAAAACCGTGTACGAGGCAGCGTTTGCTTGGACAAAAAAAAAATCATTATTTTTTTATAAGTTCACAATATAACTAAATTTTGATGCACTTTTGTAAACAGAATACGAATTAGTCTAATTGCAGTTTCGATCTTTTGTGTGTATACATCCGAGGCTATAATGGAACTATTTCATAAAGAAGCCTGGTTTCCCACCTTGTGATACTATAATCAATTAACTATTGTTAAATCATAAGTTATCATTAAATTAATCTATAAAACTAGTGTTATTACTCATCAAAATGGAATTAGAATTCGGTTTCATGTCGGTTCTTAGACCGACACTAATGCAACATGTACAAAAGCGACACACGTCTGACAGAAAACCATTTCAATTCATGCCAAGATGGTGAAAGTCTTTGGATAATCAGGCGCATCGCGGCGTCACAATGGGTATAAGAAGCATACTATGCTTGACCATCACAAATCCATTGACAACGGTCAGTGAGTGGTCAGGCCTAACATAGATGAATGAATGGGAACAAGATATCTAATCAATGTCCATTTGTTCTGCCATTCTGTGTATCCGTAATTAAATGCTCATTATAAAGTTATTCATGACAAATGTCGACACTTTTAGAGGTCATTCGGTGCAAATCGGCAAAATGAAATTAACTCATTGTTTCCGAGTACCGCTTACAGGAAATATCTGTGCAGACTACAATATGTCCCGTCAGAGGATCATTATGGTTCGCACTGTGATTTCTAAAAAGTAATTTCTGAGATTATAGACGCACTTACTGAAACACAGTTTTAGGACCAGCGGTCGAGTATAGCATTTGTTATTAGATTGAGTTTTTCCATTATCGAAAATTCCTATAAACATATTATGAGATTATAGGTTTAGTAGAAGGCAATTTCCTTTTAGTCAGACTACGCCATACTGTATTGGTAAGTTAGTAATTGTAAGCCGTAAACACTTTGGCACTAGTATGACCCGATTGTAAATCAAGACAGGATGATTCTTGATAATTCTGAAATGATTGGAATTACAGATTCTAAATAAATATAATTTAATGTACTAATTATTGATCATAGACTGTATGTGAGTTGTAGTTTTGATCGGGTAAACTACACAGATGATGATAATGGTGAGAGGGGGGTAGCTGGGACACTTGTCCAGTGGCCCGGAGTTATGCCGAGTAATTTTTTAAAAAAAATTGTTGGCATAAATTAATAAAAAACAATACACTGTTACTTAAAAGAAACCCGGTAACTTGTCTCAATGTGGGTACCTAGTGGAGTCGGTAGGATTAGAATCGGATTCTGTCAGTCCACTTTTTTTGGAACCAGCGGCTGCCAGGCAGGATACGCCGACATTTTGCAAGAGATGGATAGAGAACAAGCTAAAAACAAACGGGATTTTTTGTACAATCAGGGGCAATAATCCAGAAAGTTATGGTCTTTGTCCGGCAGTTTTGGCCCAATTTTCACAAAATTCGAACTCAATACACATTACGGTGTAACAGTGATATATTCGAACGTTTTTTTTTAAATCGGATAATAATTGTGACCTCTGGAGGGACAACAAGCTAAAAACATGATTTTTCATACAATCTGGGGCCATAATTCAGGAAGTTACTATTCGATATGCCCGAATATCAATAGGAACCAAGATCGTTGGGGTATAAACATACATTTCAAATTTCATCAAAATAAGATCAAAATTGTGACCCCTAGAGGGTCAACAACTTTGATATACCAGATGTTTACACTAACTGTGTACGAGGGGCGGCCATTTTGTCTGTCAGTTTTGGTCCGATTTTTACGAAATTCGAACTCGACCATCCTTAGGGTGTAACGATGATATATTCAAACGGTGTTGAGTAAATCGGATGAAATTATGACCGCTATAGGGTCCACAATCTAAAAACGAGAATTTCGTACAATCAGGGGCCATAATTCAGGAAGTTACGGTCCGATATGGGCGAATATCGAAAGGAACCAAGATCTTTGGGTTATAAACTTACATTTCAAGTTTCATCAAAATCAGAAGGAAATTATGACCTCTAGAGGGCCCACAACCTTGATATACCATATTTTTTACGCTATTTGAGAACGAGGGGCGGCCATCTTGTCTGTCAGTTTTGGGCCGATTTTCACGAAATTCAAACTCAGCCCCCCTTAGGGTGTAACGGTGATATACTAAAAGGTTTTTTTTTTAAATCGGATAAAAATTATGGCCTCTATAGGGCCCACGGGCCAAAACGCGATGTTTCGTACAATCAGGGGCCATAATTCAGGAAGTTACGGTCTGATATGCACGAATTTCAACAAAATCGGATAAAAATTGTGACCTCTATAGGGTCCACAAGCTAAACCGCGATTTTTCATACAATCAGGAGACATAATCCATGACGTTACAGTCCGATACATGCCAATATCGAAAGGAATCGAGATCTTCGGGAGTTAAACCTATATCGGATACAAATTGTGACCTGTAGTAGAGTGTCCACAAACAATTGTGGACGGACGGACAGGAGTGACAACAATATACGTGCCCGTGCTTTCAGATATACGCCAAAATGACGCTAGAGACCAAGTATCTTGCACAAATTTTCGAGCCCTGGGGGGGGGGGGGGCTCCGGCTCACCCCCTGGCCAAGTTGCTTGTTGCGGGCCCTGATATTGATAATGTTTGTGATGATGATGATGAGGATCATGTCTGTGGTGTTAGCCTCAGAACGTTTATATATTTATTGAGCTAGGTCCTGCTTCACACGTAAGACATACATACATATTATAATAAATCTGATCCTTTGCTCTGCTGAACTCACGTGTCCCTATCTTCTTTTTTACATTACATGCGTTTCACGAAACAGACCCCTGGAGTTTAACAAGATTTTAACGATTAATGTTTTGGTACGATTGCGCCAGTATTGCAAACCCTTAATTTGTTTTTATCAAACTAAACATTTCTAAAGTCATTTTAATTTTAGTTTCGTCTGCAGTCCTCAATTCATGATTATATTTGTCAATTCATGAATCAACTTGTAGAATATGACGCGTTAAAGGGACTATCTCAATTTGAACAGAGTCTCAAAAATAAAGGTCCGTGTACGTATGAAATACAGATGAATGGTGTATTTACCTTGTCTCAAAATTCAGCTCAAAATATTGAGTAGGTTGGACGTGAACGTCAAAACCGCATATCCGGACACGTTACCCTTTTAAGGTTTCGGGTCAGTATTTTCGTTGGGTGCCCTGATAAACGATTGCCGTTCCTTTGGAGGCCTATACAGTGCATCACCCAATTGCTGTATTTGATAACGAAAGATAAATTTCACGTACACGTTATTTTTATAAAGTAAAAGTCTGGTTTTATCCAGACACCGTATAATACAGCTTGGGACACCGGTCTCCATTCCCAGATGAAACTGACGAGTTTATGTTCTTTGAAAACGTATCACGTTTATTGAGTTAGTTGCTCGGTCCTAAGGTAGAGGATTTTAAGGGCTTTTAACACAAATAAAGCAGCGCTATTCTCCAAAATATAATCGAGATTGGCCCTTTAATAAAAGAAATTGTGTTCTTTGGTTGGATCGAATATCTAGTAATAGGGGATAAACTATTCATAAGATATGTTATAACAAGTTAATACGATTTTAATAAAACCTCAATATTCGTTTCTGGCATAACTGTGGATCAATTGTCAATATCCACCACATATTTGGAATATTTGACAATTAACAATAAATCTGGTTAATTCATAACTAGTTTACATGTAGGCGATTCGTACAATAGAATGTTTCAATTTAGAAAACAACGTTAACTCATCTGTATGGATATGGATATGAATATCATATAAACTACACTTAAAGGGGGTCAAGAATCTTTCAAATCTCGAGAAAGGTGATGCGATGCATTCTTTAGCGATTCAGCTTAGGCGTCGATATTTAAAAACTAAAACAGATGTAGTTTCGGTATTACCTTGCTAGCCTCTTAACAGAAAGATTTATATTCCCTGCTCTTTGAATTTTTTAATTTTTTAATACTACTACGGTAAAACCACGAACAACCATATATTATGTAATATAGTCCGGCAGAACCATGGCTGAACCTGGAAATTATATACAAAGTTTTTTTTATGATTGATTTTAGTAGCCGAGTGTGTCCTCATTCAGAATCTGGAGGGTGAACCTCGGTCACCCTTGGGCGTTTTGAGAAATTCAAGATGGCGTCCAAGACGGTCGACATTTCAAACAATCTAGGATGATAATTTTGTTGTCTAATCGTATGTTTTGGGGGCCAAGGAATACACTGAAATCGTTCATTATGTTGTCGGATGATTAGATGATAGTAAAATCAAAATTGCCAGACAATATGACCCGCTAACTCGATAGTGGCGGTTGGGGACGATTATTTCACCTAACCAAACATATCTAGAGGCAAACTATATATTTCGGAGCACAGGAGCATATAAGTGATACGATAACACCACATACATGCCTATCGACACGGGACGGCACTGAAAAGGGGGGCACAAGCTGTTTTTTGAACATTTAAAAAAACAAATTTTACCCACAAAACACGCAAAATAACCCCCACAAAACTAGGTAATATTCAGTTTAATCCCTTAGTCGTGTTTCTGGCTGCAACCAGTCAACTTGCTCCGTAGTCTATCATGTGGTTCATCAGATGCAGATGGAAGGGTGACACCCCATGTAGTACATTGCTTGTAGCTGCACTAGGGATGGCTTAGAATGTATAGTATTTTGCGCTTGTGCTGTCACAGGTTGCAGCCAGAAACACGACTAAAGGATTAAACTTAATATTACCTAGTTTTATGGGCGGTTATTTTCGAGTTTTGCATATAGAATTTGGTTTTTTAAATGTTCAAAAAACAGCCCATGTCCCCCTTTTCTGGGCCGGCCCATGTAGCCCTGGAACCCCTGATAGGCATGTGGGTGGTGTTACGTAATACTCATATGCTCCTATATCCAGAAATATAATATAGTTTCTCTCTAGATATAGTTTGGTTTGGTGAAATAATGGCCCCAACCGCCGCTAACGAGTAAAAGGGCCATATTAACTGTCATTTTGGATTTTACTATTATCTAATCACCCCACTATATAATGAACGATTTCAGTGTATTCGTTCACCCCAGAAACATAAGGTTAGACACCAAAATTATCATCCTAGAGTAAATAATATGGGGATTATAGGGGGTTATTTGAAAGCGTCCGCCGTGGACGCCATCTTGAATTTCTCCAAACGCTCAAGGGTCACCGAGGTTCACCTGGCAGATTCTGAAAGAGGATACACTAGGCTACAAAAATCAATCATAAAAAACATACAATTTTCAGATTCACTTGAAATATTGGGTTTGGCGACAAGACTAATAGGGAAAGTAGCGCCGGTAAATCGGACTTAAATTTACTTTAAATTCTATTATTTAACCTTGATCCCGAACTTGACTGTAAGAGAGGTAATAAATTTACGCAGTCGTATTCACAAATCTTTCAACTAAATTTAACACTAAAATCTTGATTATTTAGCAATACTTCAAAAATGGCCAAGGATCAATGCACGAAATGTTGGTTCGTATCTACCATCACCGTCTTTAATGCCAACATGACTTACAGAATAGATATCTCTACTCTAAAGTATAATTATTTAGACTCGTCAGTAGTCAAATACTCAAGCCAGACACAACACGCCGTGATAGAACTGACTGAAATGGACCAATATCGACAACGATCGTATTTGTTACACAGAGTAAATTGCAAATCTGTCGATAATTTTAGCATACATAACAATCAAAGTGATGGAAATCTGACGAGTAGATATTCATTTTAGCCCAAACCAAATATTAATTCTCTACCAATGTCAATGTTTATATGAATAAGGTCGGACTAATATGAATTCATCATTGCCAATTGCCTGACGTATGTAATTACTGGAAAATTACTATAACGTCTTCAATCGACATGGTCAAATATTTCCCCGTATTGATGATGCATAGTTTAACTAAAGATGGGTCGCCAGGCAATGAAACATACGCCCACTGCAGATACGTTGAATTTTCATTAATTTTTATCAATTTCAATCGGATGATAATTTCAGGCCGACAGATGAGGGTGACGACAATATACCGCATATCAAGTTGGGCGTTTAAAAACGCAAAACAGAAATCTGCTTAATCCGTCAAAGTGTATTTTGTGGGTAAATTTGGATCTACAATGACTCTTGCCTATATGTACCATAAAGTTGGATGTTTTTGCTATAAGTATCTATTAAATCATTTTAAACGATTATACCTCCTATGGGGTTATGACATTATAAACAGATTTAATAATAAAAACATATGATAAGGTAATAAAATTGCTTATAAAGTACTCTAATTTACTGTAATCTGTATACCATTTGAGTAAATTAATTATTTGACCAGACGCATGTCTATAAATGAAGTAACCATTTCTTAATGGCAATAGACCTTATAGACCTTAATATGTATGATACAGCAGTAGAGTCAGTCAAGAACTTGCTATGTTCTATGTCAAACGTATGTAAAATATGTTTTGAAAGATATGTTATATGTCATGTCAAATTGTAGGCATTATTCTATTTATAGAACATTGGAATTCTTAGCGCTAATTTCACAGTCTTGTATTAGAGTATTCTCGCACACAATTATAAATTTTCCAAGATTAAACTACCAGACATGCTCATTTTATTCATATTTAGTTTCAATATTGGTACGAGGTATTATTGTCATGTTTATCTGTAACTGACAGACTTGAGCATTAAAAACAAACCATTGTAGACAGAAAGATTAAAAAAACCCGGGTTTTTTGATTGGTTTCCAGTGAACGTTTGGTGGGCTGATATGCCCATGTCTTGACATGGGCGCTATAATGAGTGGTCGTAAATTAATTTGGATACTAAAATTGCGCGTTATATCTTCTTAACCGTTTCATGCCAAACATGCAAGAGATAACCCTGGTTCTAATTCGACATAACTGATGATAAAAACACATCGTCACTGACTAATTCGTAGGTGACCAAAGATATGGTTGTGGTCATTTAGCGGTCAACTGGTCACTATATATGTGTACCTTATCTACCAAGAACTGATAAATACATTAATAAGTAGCCTGAGTAATTAAGAGTGGGATTTCATACGCGCCCACTGATAATGACGAACACTGATGAAAGATTGATTGTCCAGATTACAGATATTTATTAAAATACACAAGATACTTGAATAACTTAAACTATATTTCAGTCTAATAGATAATTCAGGACAATTGCTCAAAAATACCGACATAACAAACGTCGCTAGAAAAAGAAAGAACAGATTAGTGTACATGTTGTTGGTAGGAGAAAATTGAGCAAAAATAAGTAGAGGTACGAAAGTAAAAAAAACCAATTTGTCAGTTATGTGAACTCCTCAAATAAGAATTGGTATCAGGAGAAAACAACATTGTAGTGAACCAATGGTGAAAATCAATTGGTAAATTACAATAACATCAAGACATTAGCGTCCTTCTATTCAACATCATAGGAAAAAACAACTATTCGACAACAACAATTTTGAATTCGCAGCTCCTTTATGCATATAAATTAAGCATGTTATTTTTTCTCGCCGAATTTTCATCTAATGCTGATTATGAAAGAGATTAGCAAGATCCATAGCGAATTATGCTGAATATCATTTATTTAGGTACCCCATTTTGACTGCATTTTAAACGAAGTGTATTTAATTCGAAAACATATCACAGTTTCTTTTTAATTGGTTCCGTAGAATAAAAAAAAATAGTAAAGTGAAAAGAATGAATGACGCGAATGGAAATTATTTTCGTTAGGAATCTTATTCTATACTGCAGTTGTGTTATTGGTATTTCAAAAGCAGGTAATCTTTTAGACTTATGAATATAATTGTACTAGGAAATAGTTGCTATTTCAAGAATCACTAAAACATTTCGATTCAAGACAATTATTACAAAGTGTAATAGAAACACGCTGAAATTTGACCTTCGTTATATATATAGACGAAGCAGACGGCTATATAGATTATACATTTTTATTTTACTGAAGTAGAATATATTATTAAAGTATTCTACATTCCAACGATCTCAACTAACACGATGCCAAGATGTTAAGACGCCAAAGAATTGCATTTGTATATACACGTACAAGCTATTGTTCAACCGTATCAGATAAAAAATAGTATGAAGTTTTGCAAAGTGGTTCTGTAAATTTAGAGATTTACCGGAAATACAAAGTTTGGGCGTTTATCGGATGGTGTCCATTATAGGCCCCGTGTCTGTGGAATATATACATAAAGATACATAAAGCAAGTGTACATTGACTTACATTACAAGTGTGCTATGGCTACAAACATTGCTCTTTCACATGCAATTCTATAATTTACCATGTGAGAACCAGCCATACATATTTTCTTCAGCATCAACAACTTCGTGTTAATGAACAATAAACAACAGGGACACAAACCGGATGCTAGCCATGAGTTTATGCAACTTGTAATGAATATGTAAACAATATCATAGGCTATGGTATTAACTATGGTTTGATTTGAGGGTAAAGATAGGTTGCCTGGCAAGAAAACATACACCCACAGAAGCTAAATCGTCCGAGCGGTTGAAAAGGGTTGTCGTATATTTATTCTTTTGTGAGTAATTGGGGGCATTTACAAGACAGTTTCATATAGATCAGATTATAATTTTTGTCCTTTAAGGGTTCACAAGGTTCTACAAACTGAAACAAGGGCTTTAACTCTGAAAGTAATTTACAGAAAATTTTGAAATTTGACAGGCTTTTTCGTTTCACTAATTTAAATAATGCATATGAATTTCATACAGATCGGATGACCACTTTTGTCATTCGAACGTTCACACGGTTCACAAAGTAAAACAAGGGACATAACTATAGAAATAATTGACGGGAATTGCTGAATTTCAATAGGCCTCTGTTTGACAAATTTAAATGATGCATATAAATTTCATACATATCGGATGATAACTTTTGGCGTTAGATCGTTTACAAGGTTCAACAAAGTGAAACAAGGGCCATAACTATAGACGTAATAAAAGGAAATTGCTGAAGTTTAATAGGATTCTTGTTTTTACTAATTTATGCTGAAATTAAATAGGATTCTTCTTTTTACTAATTTAAATGACGCACATAAATTTCATACAGATCTGCAGATAACTTTAGATGTTAGAGCGTTCAGGTGTATAAAATTCATACAGAGCAGAAGATAAATTTTGATGTTAGAGCGTTCACATGGTGCAACAAACCAACAGTGAGGCTGGTGTCCCCCGCCGAAATCCAAAAATAAGTAGATGACACATATTAATTAATCGCACATTTATTTTTGTCAAAAGTATCAAGCAATCAAACCGATTATAAACTATACACCAAGTTTCATCACTCTCTATCAGATAGAATCAAAGTTATCAGGTAACAAAGCACCGACCAATAAGATTGCTTAGCCCTGTTTAGCTTTAGCTTGAAATGTTAATCATTGAACTCAGTCAAGACATTCACCTAACGAACATCAACATCAAGTTTAAACATTCTACCTCAATTAAAAGCAGAGTTGTTATGTTCCAAAGACTTGACCAATCAAATTGCTTATCGATCCTTAGCCTAAGCAGAAAATTCTCACCATCAAACGTAGTCAAGGTAATGATATAATGAATCTATACTCGGAGTTTCATCACTCTCACTTAATTAAAACCAAAGTTATTGGCCCCAAAGCATCAACCAATCAGATTACTTATCTCTGCTTACCGTAACAGACAATGTTTATCATCGATTTCCATCAAGGCATTTACCTAATGAACGCCTACACCAAGTTTGAACATTCTACCACAAATTGCTTATCGCTGCTTACCCTAAGCAGAAAATTCTCATCTTCTAACTCCGAACTCCATCAAGTGTGAACATTCTAGCTCAATTAGAATGAGAGTTATTGTGTTTCAAAGTCTCGACCAATCAAACTGCTTATCGCTCTGCTTACCCTGAGCAGAAAATGCTCATTATCAATCTTAGTCCAGGTATTGATGTAATAAAACTGTACACCAAATTTCATCATTCTCACTTAATTACAACTAAAGTTATCGTGTCCCAAAGCATCAACTAATCAAATTGTTTATCTCTGCTTACCCTAAAAAGAAAATGCTCATCTTCGAACTCCATGAAGGCATTGACCTAATAAACATCTACACCAAGTTTGAACATTCTGGCTCACTTAGAAAGAGGGTTATTGTGTTCCAAAAAGTGTGACGGACAGACAGACAGACCGACGGACGAACCCTTCTTCGAAAGGCTGGGGACAACAAAGTGAAACCAGGGCCATAACACTACAAGTAATTAACAGAAATTGCTGAAATTCAATACGCCTCTTCGTTTCACTAATTTAAATATTGCATATAAACTTCACAAAGATCGGATGATAACTTTTGGAGTTAGAGCGTTCACAATGTTCAATAATAAAGTGAAACAAGGGCCATAACTCTAGACGTAATAAACGGAAATTACTAAAATTAATAGGCTTCTTCGTTCCACTAATTTAAATAATGCATATAACTTTCACAAAGATCGGATGGTAACTTTTGGCGTAATAGCGTTCACAAGGTTCAACAAGTGTCATAACTAGACGTAATGAACAGAAATTATTGAAATTAAACAGGCTTCTTCATCTCACTAACGTAAACAACATATATCAATTTTAAAACAATCGGATGATAACTTTTGGCGTTAGGGCGTTCACAAGTATATTGTGGACGACGGACGGACCGACGGACTCACAGACAGACGGACGGACGACGAACGGCGGCAATATGCGTCCACATTTCCATGTGGGCGTATAAAAATGATGGGGAATCCCCAATGTGTGACGACATATTAAAAGTTTTTAAATGAGATTAAAATATAGACACGAACTTTGCAACGGGACGCAAATACTGAATTTTGAAAATGGCTTTTAATCAGTGGAATCATTAAAGAACCAGCTGCACACGGGAATTAAACATATGTACGTAAAGGTATTCATATGCTTAGTTGGGTCCTATGAAAGGAAAGCATCCGAAAATCCATGACCATGTAATGAGCAAGCCCATCCTATGTTACATCTAACCCCCAACCTTAAATAATAAATTTGTGAGCTGTATTATGGTATTACAATGTGATGGCAATGCGTGCAATTGACATCTGGCATTAATTACGAAGCATGTTATGTCTGTAGTTACTGGCAAACAGTCGGTATTTCTTTCTTACCTAAATACGCTAATGATATTTTGCAGGGAAAATTAATAAAGGAGGTCTTTTTCTGTTTCGATCGGTATAGACAGGGTGTTATTTGTTGACAGAAGCATGTGTCACAATTACAAAATTAACAGCTTCCTGAAAACACGTTGTAATTCTGTGTTTTTTAAAATATTACTGCTGGCATTCGGTAAAAACTCCTACTTTGGATGTTGACTGTGCATGCAAGCATATTTATGTTTGTTGTTTATTGCTTGCAAGGCCTGTGCATATTGTGCGTCTTGTCCGTGGTTTTGACTTATGGGTTTTATTTATGTGTGGCGTGGTCTTCGTGCACTTACAATTAATAATATTAATAATGAGGACTGTCTAATGGCAGGGTCGGATTAAGCTTACACGGGGCCCAAGCTGAAAATGTCACTGCAGCCCTTGCATCAATAGTGAGAAGGTGGCATATTCTGGATTTTGGCCATTGTCCACCACACTCACAGAAACACAAATGCAATTTGTATGTCGGTATAGCGGTAATTTGTGGTCTCCTTTAACTAGCCGCAGCCCCCTCCTAATCCGGCCGTAAGTTTGTTTTTTTTTATAAAAAAACTGGGTATGTAACATTATACATTCCTTTTATTTATTCGTCTAGAGATCTTTCAGTTTATAGACTGGTATGTCGGCTGGTCTTTTTCTTTAGAATAGTCGAAAAACATACTACGTCGTTCACTTCTGCTCCGAGTGATTACTTAAAGGCGAGTTTAGCCAGAGAACTACATTGTAAATCATTCCGTTTGAGTTTACAGGGAATAATTTAAAGGGATGGATATCCTTATCGATCGAGCGATATTGTAACCACATCCAGATTTCGTTTGGTTCGTTAATTTCGAATAATCGTCTGACATTAGCAACCAATGTTATCTGTAATTAAATACCAGGCCGTGTACGTGTAGTATGTCCTCTTATTTAATTTTGCGGTTAAGAATGAAATATCCATGCACCGTTTGTCTAAACGCGCGATTAAAACGTTCCTCGTAGTTAGTTATAATATCTTCGTTGCGAATTATTTTCGTCTAATATATTTCGCAATTATCCTTGCACTCCGTTCTAATTACGAAAGAAGTTGTTTCATTTACGTAAGCGCCATTTTAAAGGCCTTAACGACTGCGTGAGCTTTTTCGTTTAGTAGAGGTTCAACCCACGCGAATCTCACGAATCTCATGAGTTATAATTCATTTACAGAATAAAGATGTGATTTGTGTGAACTGACCACCGGTTATTACACGATTTCCCTGCAATCTTTTATTCTCGGGGTGATGTAAATTGCACGCGTCTTGGATCCGAAGCTATGTCAGCGATATCACTTCGATGGAAGCAGACTGCTTCGGATTTTTCGCTTAGTAGCGCTTCAACCCACCCGAATCTCATGATGTGATGTCATTTCGATGGAAGCGGAGTTAAATAAAGCTATTTTAAACGCTTCGAGGCCATTTCTGCCATAATGTCCATTCGTTTCTGTATAATATGAAGATCATATGACTAATATACGACTTGCGTATTTCCATATCATTTTTGTGTGGTTCATTTCCCAGTGTCCGAAAGAGAACAGACGTGGCTGCGTCTTATGTGTACTTTAGATTGTTTCTTTCAATAAAAAATACCATTTAAACATATGTATAGTACAGCGACCCATGCACAGGCGCTACACAAAAAACTGCACCGAAATATTTACATGTCCATCGTGCCATGTCAAAAATGTCAATCAATTATTTTGGCACGAATGACAATTGACACCATTACGGAGAATGATTCAAGCCGACAAGAATATTGTAAATTATGTTATGTTGTAAATGGGAGGTGTTATCAGATCTTTGAAAGGGTACGCAAACCCTGCAATGTGCACGATTTATAGCGATGGTTTGGGTTGCAGAGGCTGAAACCACATTAAAGGCAATGTAATATAGAAATAACACTTGACATTTTGACCGTAAGTAAAAAATATGACGGTTTCCAAGATACTAGGAAATTACTTACTTAATCATAATCAACCCACCTGTATGTATTAATACTAATATCTAGTTTCTGTTTCAGCTCCAAGAAACCACGATTCAAATGGACAGTATATGTATAAAGATAAATGTCGCAAAAGATGGTGGTGGACGCTGTGCAACTGGTGATAAGACGATATGCGATTGCGATACCAGATAAAACAACAACTAATAATATTATTATATATTTATATATTTACCAATGTTTTTATTTAAAGAAAATGATTTTGACAAGCATGGCAGTAGAACATTATGGAAGGGTATCGCTGCCAATATTAAATGCTCTGCTAAAATGTCTTTTCCATTGATTATATGTAAAAAGTACAATGTACAATATCCTAAAACCGGTAATGATGACGTCAAAATACCTCTAAGGCCAAAGTTAAATGTAAAACGTCAAATGTAATATGTCAAATGACAAATGTTTGATTGGAAAAGGCTGTTTTTTTGACGAGTCTACATTTTACATTTCCCTCATTACATTTTACATTTGCGTTCTGTCGCATTTCATTTGATCTTCACGCTTTCTACATAGTATCTTACGCAGAGCACTAACTATGATATGCAAATATAGGATATCACGTGACTTATTAACATATCTGGAAACGAGGCCGAGATCAACCTGGCACACTATAAGCCAGCACACGATAAGGGGAAATCAACCTGGCACACTATAATAAATTTACTTACCTTGAAAAAAAAACCCGATCAAATTTGGATGGTACTAAGCTATATTACCATGATTACGGATAGGGGGGGGGGGGGGTATGCAATGTCAAAATACGAGTAATAATACGATATTTACGCTATCATGTTACATATCAGTGAAAAGCACGTTCAAGTATACTCTTTCCTCTAGCCTACATGTATATTCATTATTTGTTGGGCAGAATGATTATACTTTTTTAAAAAAAATGGATTAAAGTTAATTAGCCTGTACTAAAATTTAGAGAGAGTTATCGTGTTATATACATCACTGGAAAGTATGTTTATATGGCTCTTTGAATCTATCAGTTATTTCCTGGCACATTTAGAAATTTTGAACTATAAAAACGAAATGAAATAGGATCTGTGTTTTAATCAGATTGGTCAACAGAAATGTGTCGCTGTCCGACAGTAACCTAATTGCTAAATATAGACTATACTGTCAATTTATGTTATTTGTCAAAGGCTCGGATTAACTATACCAATCATATGATTTTATTGCAGGCACGGTCGTCCCGTGAATTTCTTATAGGTTGCCATGTTGATTGCCTCAATATCGTGGGGTAAATATCTTGTGTGTGTGTGAAATAGCTTTATTTCACGCCTGCTTCCACCGAGGTGATATCGCAGACAATGTAAATATCTTATAGTGTGCTGGCTTATAGTGTGCCAGGTTGATCTCGGCCTCGTTTCCGTATATGTTAAGTCACGTGATATCCTACATTTGCATGTCAAACTTGGTGCTCTGCGTAAGATGTTATATAGAAAGCGTGAAGGACAAATGAGATGCGGCAGAACGCAAATGTAAAATGTGACGAGGGAAATGTCAAAAGTAGACACGTCAAAAAAGGCACTTTCCAATAAAACATTTGACATTTGACACATTGCATTTGACGTTTTACATCCAACTTTGGTCTTAGAAGTAATTTGACTTTATTATTACCGGTATTAAGACTTTGTACATTGTAATTTTTACACGTAATCAATAGAAAAGACATATTAGCAGAGCAGTTAATATTGGCAGCGATACCCTTCCATAGAACATGTGCTAAATAAAATAGATGAAACGTCGAAGTTAGACTTTCATAAACAAGTTAATCATGCATGGCCCATCTCACTATTGATAGGCGGCGGAACGATTTACCCAATACTACCCAATACCACCCTAATACCACCTCAATATCACCACATACTACCCAATATTACAACATAATGATGTAAAATGTGCATATCAATTGAATTTATTCAAAAATAAATAGTTATAGCGCGGGAATTGTACTTTAAAGGCGATTATCGATCTCTGGCTGTTCCATTTGCCCCCCTATATTGGGTAAATCGTCCCACCCATTGATAGGCAAAATGTTAAGACGTTCACAGAAATACATATTAAAAATGTTAAACATACATTATGCAAGAGCTAAATCTGTCTATTGCGGGTCTTCTTTAGGCCTGAAATGTTATCTAAATTATTAATTAGACATTAATTAACTTATCTGCGATCTTTAGTGGATTATGAGCCGATTTACTGCATAACGTTCCTTCGCGATTTAATGATGATCGAGGCTAGGCGGAAATTTCAATAGCTTAATTCTCGGTTCATAGTGGATCACTTTGAATGAAATTTTCAGCAAATTGCCTTTACATTATCTAGTTTTTAACTATTATAGTGAGAACTGCCAACTCGTTATCTAATCTCCAATAATGTATCTTTAAGTTATATGCATCCCATTTTAAACTAAGTATCCTCTTTCTTTTTCTTGGATGTCTTCGATTCGCGGTTTTGTGGGTCCATGATCGGGGGTGTTCCGGGAATGCCGACAGACGTTGGTGTCCTATTTTGCCGCTAAACCAGCGTTAATCTGACCGACAACAATGGTGTTATAAACTATAATCCATTTCTCACTTACAGCAGAAAACTGCATTGATTGTAACAAATATAGCCTTTATTAAATAACATTAAATAATTTACACACAAAAAATGCGTTATATAGGATAAAATATAATAACAGGGCCGACACGTTCATGCTAATTGCTTCAATTAGTAGTTGTAACTTGATTCACGACATTTAAAGGCCATCTTGTATCAAAAAACTATTTATTTCTTTATCAAGGATTGTTATCTTTTAAGACGTCTAAAACTAGACTATTTATCAATTGAAATGGCATGAGAAACTGTAGACATCTACTTCACATGTGATTAATTATGTCTATCGATGTAAAAGATATTCCATATCTGTATATTCTGTACATATTTCATTAATTTGATTTTTTTCCCTTTAAAATCTAAAAAAAAATAGCTGCCTATTAATGTTGTGAAAAAAATGTCTTTAACAAAAAATGAATGGATTATCTACCTCACAGGGCAGAAGATATGTGTGGTCGTGAACTTTGCTCTCGGTTTATTTCGGTTGTGGCGTTGGGGAGAAGTGATATTTACGTAATGACCATATGGTTTGTGTAGCGTCATATTACGTCGCCATGTTGAATGTTTACTTTCCTCGCCTTCCATCACCGTTTCAAGCTATATTTAATTAAAAGCGGTCGGAAGTGATAAACTATGTTAATTGATTCTAATATTCCTAACACATTTGGGGGTAAGACTTCTTAAAGAAACACCGCCATAAACCCCGTGTTAAAAGTCATCGTCATGTATGTGTATGTACTTCTAAATCCAATGCTCCTATTACTTTTGTATTGGATTCACTTTGAAAATCTGAATCATAAAATTCAATTTAGAAAAGGTTTTTAAGTACATTTTGCACGTGTTAATAAAGTAGATAAACTTGTAACAAATTTAGAGCTCGATTTTAATCGACTGCACAGATTGAAAACAACTTTCATCGCTACATGTCACTGACCCTAACGTGTCAGTAAGATGTTAAAACACAATTTTAATAACTCCAAGGACTTGGCTATTAGACTCATTGTAATCTCTTATTGCCCTTTATTTCATTTCAGAAATTTACACAGATCACATATTTTGAGTGCGCTCTTATAGTTGAACAATTTTACATTTTTAGTAGTATACCATTTTGACAGCATTGTTCACATGCAATGCATTACCTTTCACTATTGTTTTTAACTAAATCTTTAATTGGTGCTGGTATGCCAAGAGTTTCTCATGTGACGCTAATGGGAATTCCTAATTCCAGTTGGTTTATTTGACAAAAACAAACCCCATTAGGTACATATTATATAACATGCCCCATGACATTTCTTGTCGTAATGTCGACCTTTCGGTATGACACTAGGCTACTGTTATGAACTAAAACAAACATTAATCTGAATATACTCATTCATGTACGTGTATATATATATGGTATTTCCATAGTGTGTGAAAACTGTATAGAATTATTTAATTTCATTGGATTTTGTCATGTTAAAATTTTACAATGAATTGTAACTGTAATCACTGTATGCTTTTTATTCTTTTAAACTAAAGACATGGCTGGAGCAGTGAGTGACGTGGTAGGGGTGGGGTGGGGCGTACATGTGCGGGTGTGTCCCGTTTCAAATTTGTTCAATTCTATCGAGTTTAATCTTCAGCCGGGACACCGATGAATATTATTGCAAATTCGTTTTATTCCTCAGCAACGTTATTGCTAACTTCTTTTTTTTTTAGAGGAAAATGAGCTTATGACCTAGTGGTTCGGCGAGTAATGCACCGGCTTGCCAACCAGGGGGTTCTGGTTCGATCCAGATCCAGGTAAAAAACTTTATTCGAGATTTTCCAGGATTTTGCCGGACAGAGGCCCTGCAAAGGAATAGCGTCAAGTCGTTCGTGGGTCCCGGGTTCACGTGGGTGTGCACATAACAGAACCCTTGGCAGTTGGAATTCGACGGCCATGTACCTGTTTTCATTAGCCCAGTAGATGCAGGACGTTAAATCCCATTTCAATTCAATTAGTTCCAAAAGGATGCTTCTATGATAGCTAGGAATAGAACCGTAAACAATTTAAACAGGAAAATGGGTTCGCAATCACTTTGGGATTGACATAAAACTTTTATTAAATTCAAGCAGTAAAATTACATAATAGTTACGAGCACATTTAACGAAAAGGATTTTTGTTGGTTTGTTTGTTCAGACATGCTACAGGAGTTAATCTATGATTATTTAAGTCAGTACTGGTAAATATGACTCTAACTCTCTAACATGTAAAACATAAATACAACTGTAAACCGCCAATAAAGCGTGGGATAAAACAATAACCAAGTTAAAACAAACCAGCAGACCAGGAGAGAATGCGATGTACGAATGTCTTGGCAAACACTCTCTGAGAATGGGTTGTGTTTTGTCAAAGGTGGGAGCTAAGTCGTTCGGGTAGTACACAAGTTTGTTGCTTATTTAGACTTTAGTGGGTACGACACAATACACTAAAACTGACCCTGGGTAACTATCTGAGAAGTAATTATCAGACATAATGTTTAGGTTTCTATGTGATAATTTGAGCCGTTCGAGTTATCTGAAATCGTTGAAAATTAGCCTCTGTATAAGTCAATCGCATGATAACGTTAATATCCCTAGAGCGTTCACAAGATTTTGTAAATCGTTCAATGGCCATGGCTTCGATAGTAATTATCGATAATCGCCTCATGAACTTAAACACTGCGTATAAATTTCAAGTCAATCGCATAACACCTTCAGACTCTAGAGCGTCCTCAATATTTTTAAAATTGATCAAGAGCCATAACCTTGAAGTAATTATCAAGAATCGTTGATAATCAACAAAGTCCTTTGTCTTGTGAAGATGAGCACTGTGTATAAATTGCATGTCATGTTCAGCCTCTAGATTGTGGACAACGGGTGGACAAAAGGAAGTGACGGCAATATTATGCTACCACATAAATTTTCTTGTGAGCGTATACAAACCAATCTGTCGAAATTCCGTCTAAAGCAATTAAATGGATAAGAATTTTAATCGTTACTTCTTCGGGGCTGATCTTTGAATCAAGCTGACAGTTCATCATATCCAGATAATCCTAGGGTCAAGATCACCAGAATAAACTCATTGTTCCTTTTATTAATAACATATAGTTTGACTGGCATGCGGATTAGGAAGAAATTAACACTAAGTCAACGATTAGAGCCCTGCCACAAAGGCTTCTTAAAAGGTGCTTGTTTAAGTTTAATGACACTTTGAAGGAACATTAAGCCGGCTATTAAAGGGATTATATGAGTGTCAGATGAGAAAGAAAAGCTTGTCGCGTGGTTCATCCTACAGATATTTGGAAAGTGGACAACTTCACTTTGAATTTATACAATGAGATAGGGTTGCTAATACAGTAAATATAATCCACTTACACGTGTTTAGGCAAGCCTCGAAAGTTTAATTAACTAATATTCCGTAAAAATAAAATAAATCAACAAGCCAGAGCATTCTGAATTATGATTGTGATATCTACAAATCACAAGAGTTTAATTGTAATTATATTTTATGATAATCTATTAAAACCCTGAGTCTTGCGGGAACTGGTAGACACCTGGTGTATTTTTCAGTCTCATTGCATCATTTTACATTTCGCTATTGAGATTCCAACAGTTATTACTATTTCTTCTATAAGTCCATTTAACAATAGTTGATTTTACATCTCTTTTTTTTAAACCAGACTATTTTGCATGTAAATACATTGTTTTATATATGACTGTTTTGATATGTGACACTTTAATAACATATACACCTCTTTCTCTTCTGGGGGATGGGTGGGTGGGAGAGTGTGTGGTGGATGGCCGAATGGTTAGCACGTGCGCGCTGTATCTTAAGGTCTGTCATTGAGTCAACTGGCGTGGTTTCGATTTCGATTGTACGTGACAAGGAGTAGGGTCGCCTGTCCAACCTCGTGGGTTTTCTCTGGGTCCTCCGGTTTCCTCCCACTGCTAAAAATTATTAAAATAAAACCCCAAGAAACAAATGACGTTGATTCAATGATCTATTTGAAGTATTTAACATAGGCTCTCTATGTGGCGTGTGGCGGTCATTTCAAAATAGAGCATTATTAAGAGACTTAATTCAATATTCGCCAGCTTCAAGTTTTGTAATAGACACTCACATATCCCTAAGTTTGAACGATTCACTAATCCAGGGTGGTCCAAATTTCAAACGAAATTTAATCATACCGTTTAATTTCATTTATATGTTTTTCATTCAAAGTAAATGTTTTTATTTTTTTTATTTACGCTTGAAGTCAAAAACCATGTGAAAGGGGCCTTTGTTCGTCGGGATTACTACGGTATCAATAACGCCTGTTCAGTAGGGTGGGGCTGGCAAATATATATAAATACATGCTGAATTGATGGGTCAAGGAGGTATTGAGTGTGTGTTTGATTAGATATTCCACGACTAAACGAAGCAACAGGATTAAGAGTTTCGCACAAATGTTAAAAGTACCGAGGTCATTGAAAGAAATAGTTGAATCTGAGTCATTTAAAGAAAAGAATCAACCCATGGATAAACTATTGCTTGTCAAAATATGTACACCATTCTTGCACCAAGGTGTGAGTTTATTTTTCACATATTAAAGCATTTACTGCACCAATATAAAGACATAGTTATTTGACGCGGGTTAAGTATAGGCAACATTCTTCACAGCTCGAATCGATGACTTTGGGTAAATCATTTATTTTTTGTTGCTGCTATTCTTTTGACGATATCAAATCTTACTTTACTGAACGCCGATCTATTCAACTATTATGCATCTTACGGAGTTGATAATTAAAATGACAGCGCTGATGAAATACAGTGAAGTAAAATCTATACAAAAATAATCATTGATCATATTGAATTGTCCAGTAAGTGGTAAAAAGGAGAATTCCCTCCTACTGAAAACTTGCATTTTATTCAATAATAACATATCTCGTCTTTCTGTGTATACTTGGGTAATTATTTTGGACTGATATAATAGTCTGCTATATGCTAAATTTACACAGCAAACAGTAATAACTCTTTAAAGATGGGCAGATGATCTTAATATAAAGACAACAAGGTAGCTAAAGAGTTGACTATTTTAGATACTAACCAAAGAAATACATCCTTTTGATTTTTTTAAATATCTAGGTAATTGGTGAAATATTGGAAAGTTAAACCCAGGTGGATAGATATTGAAGCTCATAATGGGTTCATTTGAAAACTGAGTTTAGATAATAGAATAGGGTTGTCTTATCCACCATTAAATCGAGGATAATTCCAAATGGCTGCTCACCTAATGAGAGATGTTTCTTGATGACTAGCTAACAGCCTGTTCAAACGCTTAATTTAAACTGATTTTAAAAAACCGGGAGATCTTTAAACCAGTTTTACTTTGTCGTCTGAACGCAAATGTGGGACAAATAAACCAGTTTAAACCCCCCAGCTGGCGACCTGTCTTCGAGAAGGCTTTTTATTTTAAACCTCTTAATCTTAGCCGTCTGGACGGGTTGGCTTTAAAACCCCGGCTCCAGCTGGCTTTGATCATGTGCAGTACGCAGGTAAGTTACATTCCTGGGAAAATATCGGGACCAGGCAGTGCCAGTGTTATCGAAAGCGTGCGAGGACCGAATAAAGAATATGAAGCTACCCATGCGTAGTTAACTCTAACCTCCGACCGAAGAGGTAAGAATAGTTAAACTGGTTTGGATTATAGTATGTGTGAACGCAACACAATCCTGTCTTAAAAACCCCCGCGATTTGAACTGGTTTTAAAATAGGGGCGCCTGAACGGTATTTTAGTCACGACCATAACAGATAAATCAATGGAGTTACAGCAAAAAACTTACCACATGGAACCCACACTTTCAATTGTCAAGTCATTAATAAGAACGTTTTAATTGGTACCCAGACAACCTCAGTAATTGAAGTTTGGGATCTAAGCACTTTTATTTACACGTGTGATTCCAAATATTACCCATGACGAACGAACTGGATAACGAATCTAATGAATACTATAGAAAACTACACGCACCACCGGTCGACTTCTTTCAGAAAAGAACCTGTCATGTGCTCGTATCTGAAAATACTTGCATAAACAGACACACAATTACCTCTTTCAGCTGATTCTCACAACTACTTGTCGCAAGTTCAAATGATTTGATAGTTCATTACTTTTGTTCGATTATTTTGCCTCTGTACTAGACCCATTTGACATTATGGGCTACACCACATTCAGTTTGGTTACACATTTGGTATATAGTTTTCTGTACGTAAGGCATTTATAAATATACACAAAGCATAGCTCGGCGAACTTGACTCGTGGCCAACCAGAGATTAGTGGTTATACCCAACACACCTTTTAGTCCATATGAAAGAAATACAAATTTCAACATATTTTCAATTCTTCGGCTGTTCAAACCTTTTTATGTACATTTAGATATGACAATGTAAAAATACATACATTTAAAGCGGCAAAAGTATGTTATAATTGCACACATTGAAACATATATTTCATTCTAAAAGACAAATACATACTTAAAATCGATATTATTCCAGAAAATCTTAAAATGTATCAATTCTACTTTTCACTGATTTTATGTCTTCATCTTGTCTTGTTTTCTCTAAGATCGTAAACTAATGCCTGGCGTATTGGAGCTCTAAGACATTCTCGATTTATAAGCATTTTCCAAACATAAAATTCATTTCAAGAAGCACTATATGTAAGAGCTAAATCTGCCTATTGCAGGTCTTTTTTCTGGCTTCAAATACCATAAATTATTATTTAAACATTTATTAACATGACAAGGCCATAATGAACTCTCTGGGAAATCGGATGGCCCCGGTTTGAACTAGATTAGAACACCGCGGCCATTCAAGAGTTTAACGATAAAATAATCGAGATCCAGTCTCGATTGTCAAGTACCGTAGCTACTAAACAATCTACGCTATAGAATAAAGTATTTTGACTGAATTTTTCAATATATTTTTTTTTTTCATAATCTAACGTTGAACTATTATATCAAGAACTGTCAGTTCTTTGTCTATTTCTTACATAATACATCTTTAAAATAATGGTGCACCTTTAAGCTATTTGGGTAAGCTATTTTTGAAATATGCGTGAACCAAAGATGCGCTTCCTTTAAGTAATATGCGTGAACCAATGGGCATATTTAAGTTATTTGGATATATTTGAAATAGGCGTCAACTATGTAGATGAACACATGCATTGTATTAAAGAGAAAATAGTATACACGATGATAAATAAGTACCAGTGCCAGAATACGTCAATTCTAAACTTGATGAATGTATTACATAAGACATTTTAGTACCTGTGAAAATTCCTATTACAACAAAACCTCATATTTCCAAATATACAATTCAAACAATTTGGCAACTAGATGCAAAGCCCTAGGTAAACTAAGCTTTCGAATTATAAGTTCCTAGAATTTGGTTGCCAAAAATGTGAGCTTTGATTTTCTACAAAATGGTTTTGGTGTGATCATGTCGACGATGTCCAAGAAGTGAAGTGTGATCCAGTAAGCACATATACTTCGTCAAAGATGCCAGCTTCAAAGAAATATGCTAGATTCACAAGAGGTGATTCACTATAGCCGTTAAGCAAGTTTAGATGGTTTATAAGAGATGATATACTCGACTTTAGCCAGAAACACTTAGCTAGGTGTTACCTAGGTCATCATCCTAGTCAAGATCATAAAAACTACAAAGAACCAAGGAGAGATACTATCATGTCTATGGATTTCGTAGTCTTCCCAGAACACGAATTTCCATTTCTTTTCAAAAAGCAATATTATACTTTTAACAAAACCCACACGTTTATAATATAATATTTTCTTAATCATAAGGATTCTTTTTAAGTAAGGCAACTCCTTACAATATGGAAATCAATAGCCGCACCAATTATCTGTTCAAATTCGAATTAGCATCAAATGTCAATGGAACGCAGTGTTAAGTTTGTATTCAGTGCTATTTTAGACTTGTTTAGCACTCTTTAAAAAAATAATAAAAAAAGAAACCCCAAACTCGGTAATCTTATCCACAACACAGTTCTATGGATAACAATCACTATACGACGTTCGACAAGATTTCACTGGTCGTATCAAGCATACAATTATATTATGTTCAATCTCTAAATGCCATTCAAGGTCCATGCTATGCTATTTTGTAAAATAAAAATGGTATGCCATGTCATGACGCGAACGGTCATCCTTTAATGTCAAGTGGAGTCCTGCTGGAGTAGTATCGCGTGTATAGACAGAAGGTGGTGAACTGGAACTATTAAATTTCAATTAAGAATCAAACCAATTAAACAGTAGTTAAAAAGGTCTGGAAAAATGGTACATTGTTCACGTGGGTAATTTCAATTCTCACCAGTCCCACTTCAAACAGTAATAAACGACACAGAGAAAATGTCGTTTAATTTTTTTCTCTCACGAGAGCTCATCAATTGTCTGAATCAATTTAACTCGCCAGTTGGAGCAATTCGGGCCGATTTCGCCTAAAGTACAATCATAGTAATAAAAGTGACATAACAAGTTAACCCCCTGGTTATTCAGTTTGATCTTTATGGTTGTACTAAAGGGTTAACCAGATGGCTCAAATGTTTTATGACGCACACACAGTCAAAATTAAAATTAAAAAATGTATATATTAAAGAAGTCAAATTTATTTGTTTGTTTTTTTATATCAAAAATATATTTAACGAAATCGGATTGAGTGATATATTATATCTTCTTTAAGTGGCATTTAGTAATTGAACAGTAACACACTAACACTATTTATGGAATAACAATTACTGGTTTATTAACATGCAACGTTTCGACGATGATACTCTCGTCTTTATCAAGCAAATGATGTCGAAACGTTGCATGTTAATAAACCAGTGATTGTTATTCCATAAATAGTGTTAGTGTAATATATTATATAACCGAATTCCACATACTGTTAAATTATGGTTAAAGTATCAATATAATGAATTGTGGAGAAGTGAAATCAGTAACTCGTCGAGGGGTGTTTATTATTGTCTATTTTAAAACAATTTCAATTTTGAACAATATTTGTCAATTTTACCGAAATATCTTATTAAACATCTAACTAAACTTTGAATAACAACAACACGCGAAACCTGTAGATGGATTCAAGTTCCAAAAGAAGACCGTATTTGTCGTCCATGAGAAAGTGACTTGGATAATGAATTTCATTAAAAATGAACTGACTTCTTGAAGTAATGCTCGAGCATATGCAAAACGGACCCAATTAGTTTTGTCTTTTATATTGAAAGATTATGTCAAAATTTGCCGTAACAGAAATAAGTAAAGGAAGACAAGGTTAAACAAAAAATTTAAACATCAAATAAAATAGACAAATTTAACATAACACATATTTGGAAAGGTAATGGTGTATCACAAACCTTTGAAAAACTACCTGAATATAGACCAAAAATAAAATATGTAATAAATTTTGTAGATACGTTTACACTGGATTTTAGATAATTTTGTATGAAGATATGGTTACACCCTTCATAAAACGCATGTACGGTTTATGTAAATCAAATCACAAACGTGTGATAAAATAACCCGGTGTAAGTGCCCTAGAATTTCTGATATGTCATCCTTAATAATGATTATTTTACACTATGAAATGAACGATAGAAAGTATACAGTGTGAATAAAGAGTGTGATTTCATTAAGTTGTTCAACCATTAAATTACTAGTAAATCTTTGAATGAAGTGAACCATTTGGTGTGGTATCCTGGAGACATAATTCAGTCTATGTGATAATCTATTCTACGAATTATGATCATCCGATCTTTTACATATTATACATGCAATCCAGAGCTTTTTAAACGTTATTTGATATTTGTACCAATGAAAGAAGGCGCTGGGTATTTATAGAGAGACATCCAATGGTTAGTCGGAGCCATAGTCTTTGGAGAACTATTTCAGCAAGCTTCAAGGTCGTCGGTGAAATTGTGGGCGGGGTACAAATTGTTGCATAGTTTAATCTCTGGAGGTTTTTTTGGGATACACGTAGGTGGGAAGTGCATGGAATGAAATGATTGTCAGGTTACAGTTCATCAAATAAACTTTCTATTGATTATCCACAAATACTTTCTTTCGGGATCCTTTGATGAATTCTAGCTATTTCAGCAGTACGTTTAAGTTTGGCTAAACATTTGTTTTTTGTCCATGTGGGAGGACATTTTTATCAACTTTCGCGGCACGTAAATTTATCCCTCACAAGCACATGTTCAAAAACTATTGGCATACTTGGGGAAACTTAAACTGTTGTACAATATCGTGCACACAAGAGCAATGACCAATTGACAATGGAACGTCTGGAGTGTCTTGATGTCTTTGAAGTGAAACATTTTGTTTCTTGAGAGTTTAAATATTCTGTACAATAAAAAAACAATGTGGTCCTTTATAAGATTTACAGGGATTGGCTTTATATTAACATGTCAAGTTGTCTATGGTTTTATTACAACAACTTTCTAATGGTTCGGGATAACTAACGTATTTTGTTTTACATACAGGAAAATATTGGATTGCGGAATATGTATATAGATAGTTGCTTTCGGAATAATAAGGAACATTTTAAGCCAGGTGTAGTATTTTCAGAATTCTTTTCTGGTCTATTTTTTGATGATAAATTTTGTAAATTTTTGTACGAAGCAAGCGAAGATTTTGGTGTATAACCAATATGTCAATCATTAATATACAAATCTACAGCATGTGATGTAAAAATATCAAAGCAAAGTAAATATGAATAAACTCTTTTATCATATTGCAATGGATTCTAGAGATTTGGAGGAAATCTATTAGAGTAGAGTAACCCAATAGTCATACAGTAAACACACTTGGATTGGCACTATGCATAACGCTTTTCATAATAATGCGAGAGATGTAATGGTCTAACTTGGTATATATTTCTAAAACTTTCAATTGTTGGAGATTTGAGATTTCGCGTATTGAATAAAATACCAAGGGGAGGCAAACATCGTATAAAGCATTAGAAATGGTCATGGTCCTCTATACCGGTGGTCCATTGCATTTCATGAGAAATGTCAATATTTAACACCAGGGCCATGTTACTTTATCTTATTCCAAAACTATGATATTTTGTCACAAGCTATGTTTACTGAAATAAACAAGCGAGGTCAGAGATATGGTTATCTCGCGCGCTTCAATCTTTGAATCCATTCTTATGTAACAAAATGTATATTTTGTGTATAACTGCATTGTAGGTATGTAGAGTGATACTAAGGTGGGCACGATACAATGTAAATAGATTTACAATGCACTTACTTACAGAGAGGTAAGATCGGATGTTAGTACATATAAACATAGACCTATAATGACTGCTTCTGTGGGCTTTGTATATACGTGTGGCCGTATGCTATATAAAGCATTAAAAGATAATGTGCGAACCGTTATTATAGTATTAATCTCTTATAAACTTTGTAAAAATAGCTTTGGTTTTTACATACTGAATTCTAATTACGGAAATTAAGCTTAACGTCTTGTGAACACATCCTGTGGTTTTGAAACTAACTAATGGTAATGCGGATATAATTCTGCCACAACTGGAATTAAATTCCAATTGGCTCTTAGTCTAAAGTAGATTGTGTAAAGCGAACTTATAATTCGACAAATTCCCTAAATTTAATAGCTATTGCAATTTCTAATTCTTGCGAAACATAAGAAAGATACATTCTTTGAAAATACCTTTAATTCCGGAAACAGAATGGTGAGTTTCAGTTTGTATATGGAATACACGTTGATATGCTTTCACTATATATTAATATAAACTGCTGTGGACAAACATTGATTGTTGTTGGCACTATCAATGTGTATAATTTATGATGATCTATTTCAGGCACTTTCGCGCGGCCGTTGTGAAAAATAGCGACTTCGACATTCATACAGTATGCCGGTTACATGTGTCTAGAAACAACCATAATACAAAATCTTTGTCTGACATAGTATAGTTTTTTAGAAGCAAACATTGTCGTGAACGTACATCTAAGACTAAGACAGATATTTTGATTTGAAGGCTCCTTAGACATGCGTACACATCATTAATGAAATTCCATCTAGAAAAGGGGTCGCGTGATGCGAAAGACGACGTTTCGGTATTTGGATAGCGAAGTGTTAAAAATATAGCGATGTCGGCTTTCTTCTCCATAATTATTTAACCCTAAAAAAGGCGACGCGAGGGCGACGTCGTTCTTTTCGTTGAGCATCACTTTTTAAAATGGCAAAGCGCGAAGTGGCTGAAATAGAACACCATAGTAATTAGTAGAGTCTGTTCTTTAGTTTATCACTCGCTGTACAGAATGGTATGGTGGTTATTTCATTTATGTTGTACTCTGTCAGACCCAATATACTAAGATGGGAGATTAAAACAGCAAATGAGGGCCACGTTGTTCTGCCTTTGAATAAAATCTCAGTACACGTATTTCTGTTTAGATCACTATGTTCTAGTCAAGATTACCATATACAGAAAATTCCCGATTATTTTGGAAATAAGAGCTCAGGACCCTAAACGTTTTGGGTAGAACGTTTTATTTGCTTCAACTCAAATTGTACTCTGATTTAGCCCCTATAGCGTCCACAGGCAATCCCGAAAGGACAAACGTGCGGACAGACGGGGGTGGCAACAATCTACAAACAAATTTTAGTATGGGAGTGTGACTATGAAATGGGGTTTATGACCCTGAACATTATTTTACGGCGTAGGATATGCCTATCAATGTATTGTTATTGTAGCTTAGCACATCTATTATTCACATATATTATATTCGTAATAATATTAACATGTTCAACGATAGCCTAATAAGTACTCTCTGTCTACAAGTTTTAGATCTCCGCAAATATATACATTTTATAATTGATGGACAAATCAATTGATTTACATATCCAATACAGACAAATCATTGTTCCTAATGATACGTTTACATAATAAACCCCTGGGCTTTTTAACATGGGGGTAAATCAATCACGCATGAATGATTATGAATGACAACTTATTTGGATAAGCATGCAAGTGTATGTTCCATGTCATCAACATTATTACAATATATCATATGTGAAATGTGTATGTGCTTTATTTGTAAATTTAACGAAGCTTACCTCGTGGGTATCCAGGGGGTCGGGTAGATATTTCTGTAAGTGGGGACGGTTGCATTCGCAGTTCTCCCTGTGCTGGCTGCATAACCTCAATACGATGGACAGCCTCGGTGAGGTTATTGACCACACCGTCCATTTTATGCAAAAGGGAAGTCAGTGCCGAAACATCATGTTTCTGTGTTAAGAACTGGTCTTTGATTGTGCGGATTGTTGTGTTCAACCTAGAAAGCACATCCTTTGATTCCTTGACATCGGCGGATAATTTTATAAATCTCCGATCCGCCGCCGAGGTCAATCTTTCGGAACCCGTTGGCATTCCAGGCAAAGCTGAGACGAAATATTTCTCTTCGAACCTTTTCAATTTCTGATCCACTATGGCATTGACCTCCGTCATGTATTTCTTAAGACACTTGCATCCTCTTCGTTTCTTTTTCGGAGGATTTTCATCTTGGGCAAACACCAGAGCAATACATAAAGTTAGCAAAAACACTCCACGAAATAATCCAAATGACTTCATTTTATCAAACTGATATTATCACAAATTCAATATCAATCAAATGATTTCAACAAATAAAGTAACTCCAACTTTACACGATTTGTTTCCTTTTAACAGACTTCAATAACGAGCTGAAAGGACCGTACCCCTATGTCCATACGTAGATCTACAGGTTTTCAATAAATAAACACTTGTTATAAATTAAAGTAATTCCAAGTCAGTTCGAATGATAATGCTTCGATTATTAGCAATTCACAACTTAGCATTCGGTCGATCAAATTTTAACTGACTTAAAGCCACAGACTTGGAAGAAGAGAGCGAGAGAGCTCGAACACGCGTGTACACCACAGCGGCTATGAACGCTATACTGACTGGCTCTGTATATGTTTACTCAATCAAACTCGCGTTACACTCATCCTCTTTGGCGATTCGCGGTGGGCGCAAGTGTTAGACATAGCCGGTGTTATCAAATTATCAGCTTGTGAACCCCAGGTTACGGTTCATTGAACAATCTGTTCATTTGGACTGTACCTTTGATAATTATTTTCCGTCTTAATGTATGGGACTGATTGAGTTTGATAGTTGTACATGAAATCAGACATCACCTCATTCTGTCTCGGACATTCATGAATCCTGCAATAACCGAAATGCCACAGATCGTCGGTAGGAAATGCCTTGTGACCCTGTCACTAATGGCACAAAAAGTCAGATCATTCACATATATCTCAAATGTCAAAAATATGTAGGCCTACTAATTTAATGCAATATTAGTCTTATTGTGAAATTAAGCACGGTGTCTTCGTGAATATAATGGGCCGTGGCGTGATTTCAATAAAAACTAATGTGTGAAATGATCACAAGTTCGAATTGATTACCTTTAAAGTAGCTTTAATTCAGTATCATCCACAGTCTTCGACATTGCAAACACAACTTATTGGTCAATTTAAAACAACATTGATGTTGTTATCGTACCGTGAAAAGATGGGCGTCTGGTAACCAATATTTAAGACACAGTGAAAATGTAAAAGTTGCAATTTCATATTTTTAAGTTATAGTTTTAAAATTTATTGAAATAAAGCCTTAAAATAGATGGTATCTTTAAACAGTCCTACCTTGTTAAAGAATAATCCTATTAATCCTATAATTCACTATTGCCTGTAGAGAAATTGGCAAAAATATCATTTTCAACTTCAAATTCATACGTTTGAAGATAGCTATTCCATGGGGGGGGGGGGGGTAGAAAACAAGGGAGGTAATTGTGTTATTCTTTCCGGGGTCAAAGGATTTATAAGTGGGAGAATAATACCTATGATCGTATAATAGTGAGTTGACAACCTATTGAGCAAAAGACATACAAATAATTATGTTTGTCTTTCTTAGAAAATATGAAATATTTGAGAAATTGTAAGTGGTGTAGTTGTGTCCCATGGTCTACTTTAGATATATTATTTTGACCAAAAGAATGGATCTTGATATCCAGGAACATAAATAATTTACATAAAAATATTGCTTCAAAAACGCTTCATTTTTCCACGTTTAGATTTTCCAAATACTCAATATTTGTGAATAATTTTGTTTGTCTAATGCATGTAGGGGTGAGAGGGTACGCTCATGTACATAGTAATTCACCTTACTGTTTTTATTTAACATTTACATATTTCAATTTTCACATATTGAAACATTCCTGAAAACATCTCGTTTGTTGTCGTGTTAGCACATATTTTAACAATTGTCATACGAAGTTGTGATGGTTCACAAATCTTTTTATATTTATTGAGCGCAGGGAAAATAATCTATATAAAACCACAGACGTAGGTAGTCGCAACGCAGTGTAAATTGTTGAACAAATTTATTGGCAAGGCGAATCGAAGTCACGTGTCCTTTGTCATTTATTGGTGTATGTGAACTCGTGATTTCAAATATGTACACGTGTATCTAATTTTCAAGGAGAGTTGGCACCATAAACATCGATATATAATATCAGTATTATACAAACAAACCTGGTATTTGCAAGGCTATTTTTTGCACGTTAAATAATAAGTCTATAAACGCCAGCTATTTAATGAAATATATTGCCTGGGCAGGTAGCAAATATAACAATTTACTGGTGAAATTATTTAGTAAATAATATTTTAGAAATGAGATGCTAACATTGATATACCTTGCATTTAAATTTGATATAGGTGGGGTGAAGCCGATACAATGGCCACTGGCCAGAGGGTGAACGTATAACAATAATTCGTCCAAAAACTCGGTATATTGCGTGAAACCGCTATGTTGAACAAATCTTTGATGGGTTGCAATCTAATATCGTTTTATCGAATTTGAACCTGTAACAATCGCCCCTTCGAGAATTTAAAAGTAAAAGCAAAACGTGTTCTGCGAGAAAGCTCCTAAATATGTGAGTTGAAATGGATAATAATTTTCTAATTTTTGTCAATTGATGACACGATTAAGAGATGGACATAAGGTAAATCTACAGATCATGGTTGATGGGATTGCAACCGACAGTCTTGAGTCTATTGTTAATGAAAGTGACATCATTAGCAAATAATTTAAAAGAAGCCGATTAGTAAATGAATCCAGTTCTTAGTCTATTAATTGAACAGTTACATAATTATAAGTGTAGTCTATTATTTGGAGACACGCATTACGAATTTCATAGTAGTAATTAAAAGAACAAGTATAACGTATGCCCAGCATGCACCCATTCTGGTTGTCATGGTGGTCAACCGTCATTATACAATATGGCTACTGACAACCGTATTTTCTATTTAAACCAGTGGGAATTTTGTTTACAAATTGCAACATGTAATGATTTTTCCCAGAGTAGAAAAATAACGTCTGATTATTTCTCTTTGTACAAAACATATATCTCTCCTTAGGGGTCTTTGCTTTGAAGCTGCCGCTCATGTCGTGAATTACACCCTTATCCTGGTGTGCGTTTGATTAGATTGGACAAACAAAAGCCATATAACAAGATAACCGATGTAAATGTCTGATTCGCGTATCCAGTGTCTTGCAATAATAGTCTATTGGTTGCTTAAATAGAGTCTGGATGAACAAACTAAACACGCTTGACCACCGACATGGTCGTAAAATAATATAAATGGGCCCTTCCTACATGAAGATCTGATTAAGAGATTAGGAACGATGAAGGAGTTGTAAATCCCACAACACAGCATAAATCCAATGTACTCTGACTGCTTTTATTAACATAAGTAGTCTTAAATAAAGGATATACAGCCACAATAACTATTCATTTATATTAATTGAATGTTTACCATGTTGGATGTTGTATAAATTGGTACTCATACTTATCATAGCTGTAATATATAAATTAGATTGTATGCAATATTTAAGACAAACCTTCCAAACCATTTTTGAGATAAAATAATTACCTCACAAAATACTATTTTGGATAATATTTCTTGATAATCTTTATTTCTTGATAACTTGATGTGAGTGATAATGTCTCGCCTCTTTGTCTATTGTAGTATGGTCAAATAAAATGAAATGCAATGGGATTTAACATTTGACCGGACAATTCCATAATTATGGTTAAATAATTTAATGTTATTTTAATGAGGTTTCATATGTGTTTTATCATTCAGAATTATGACTACATGTACAGAAATCTATATTTTCTGTTTTTATCCAGTCAAAATCTTCAAAGTGCCACTGATCGTTGACTAAATAAAAGTCTGAAATAATTTATAATGGGTTCTGGTTTGTAGAAATTTGTTACATCCGGTACACAAACAACAATCCTAGTTGCACTATATTTCTTTTAAATGAAACACACTTTATAAATACATTATGATGTTATCAGGGTTAGACATTATCACGTTCATCACTAATTTATGTTATAATCTCAGTCAACATCTCAGTTTCAGGCGGAATTTCTCGAAATATGTAGGGGGGGGGGATGGCTGAATGGTTAGCGTGCGCGCGCTGTATCATAAAGTCTGTCATTGAGTCGACTGGCGGGGTTTCGAATCCCCGGTTGTACGTGGCAAGGAGTAGGGTCGCCTGTCCAACCTCGTGGGTTTTCTCCGGGTCCTCCGGTTTCCTCCCACTGCTAAAGCCCCATACGCGCAAGCGAATTATGTAAATAAAATTAAACCATATGTTAGTCCCGAAATGACCTAGTTTGTGTCGAGTAGACGTTAAACCCAATTTCTCTCTCTCTCTCTCTCTCTCTCTCTCTCTCTCGAAATATGTATAATCATCGCCCCTTTCCGTCGTCCACAATTTTATGTGAACACAATACTCTAATAGTCTACGCTGATGTTTTCAATTTTTAACATATTGTTGACATTAATAGGACAACGAATCCTATTCAGATTTGGCGATTTCCGATTTCGGATAATAACTTCCAGGGATATGGCCCTTGTTCCTTTCGCAAAATCTTGTAGACGCTTTAAGGAGACAAAGCCATCATTCTAACAGCTTGAAATTTATATGCATTGTTTAAATTAGTGACACAAAGATGCCTATTGAATTTCAACAATTTCTGGTAATTCCTTCTTAAAAGCTGTTGAACGCTCCAACGACATCTAAACTGCTTGATGTATATTGGGACTTGTTCTCATAGTAAAATCATTATGGACAATCTAGCGAAAGCGATTATAACCCAACCCGCTTGCAATTTCTATTCAGATACGTGAAATGAAGATGTTTGTCAAATTCAACAATTACCAGTAATTAATTCTAGAATCATGTCCCGTGCTTTAATCGCAAAGGTCATCATAATTACATCAATTTCTGATAACTACTTATAGGGTTATTGTTGTTAATGTAATTATGTCTCTTAACTAATATTGGAGAAATGTATTGCTTCTCAGATAAAGGCCCATCTAGGTGATAACTGTTTGTATGAACTATTTCAAAGTGCTTATAAACAATTTCCCAGAACTGAAACAGCTTTAACCCGGGCTTCAAATGGCATTTTAATGTACATTTTTAATTTTATTAGATTTATCTGCTGCTTCCGACATGGTGGATCCTTCTATTCTTTTACGTAGACTTCTTTTTAAATTCGGTATTTGTGGCTCTTCATTAACATTAAATCTTTTAGAAAGCTATCTTGTGGGTAGAAAACATTGTGTTTTAGTTAATTGTAAATCGTTGTCGGAATTTGTTTTGTCATCTGGGGTTCCTCAAGGTTCTGTTCTTGGTCCGATTTCATTTACCCTTTATACGTTACCATTAGGTGATATTGTCAGGAAATATGGTCTCAGCTTTCATTTGTATGCCGATGATACTTAATTATATATTTCATTTACACCTAATGGTCAATATTCTTTCAATTTATCAAAATTACAATTTGAGAACAGTGAAATTAGAAAATGGATGTCAAAGAACATTCTAAAACTGAATGATGATAAAACCGAATATTTGTTAATAGGCTCAAGGCATCAATTAAGTAAATTTACACACGATAACCCCCCTGTTGTAATTGGTAATTGTGATATATTTTCATCTTATTCTGCTCGTAATACTGTTGCAATCTTTGATAGTTTTTATGCTTATGGGAGATCAAGTAAATAATATTTGAAAATTGTGCTATTTTAATATCAGAAATATAGGTAAAATACGTAAATTTGTAACTGTAGAGGCCACTAAGTCACTCGTTAATGCCCTTGTTACTTCTGGATTATATAACTTTAATTCACTTCTAGTTGGGTTACCCTTAAAGCTTAGAGATAAATTACGAAAAAAGTACAGAATATTGCAGGTAGACTTGTTACTTTAACTAAGAAATGCGACCACATAAATATCAAATATCGAATTGATTTTAAGATTTTATTACTTACTTTTAAATGTTTAAATAATTTAGCTACTGTTTACCTTCCAGATCTTTTAGACCATTATACACCTGACCGAACATTACGTACATCAGATAAACTACTTTTAAAGCCCAAAAGTGTTCAACTAGTCTCTTATGGTCAGCGCTCTTTTAGTTATCAAGCACTTGTTTTATAGAATAATCTACTATTTAGTTTAAGATGTTGTACATCTCTATATTCTTTTAAAAACAACTTTATAAACATTTTTCAGACTTTTAACTGACTCTGTATACAATCGTTAACATGTCCATAATTTTGTTCTTTATTTATGATTACATTGTCACTTTGTAAAGTGCCCCTGAACGTGTTATATGAAAGGGCGCACTATAAATATGCTGTAATAATAATAATTAAATAATAATAATATTCTACACTAGGTATAAACAATTTGGCTTTTATTCATTTAAATATTTCTAGTGAGACAAAATTTATGGAATACACTTAGTTGTATGCCTATATTTCATTGCTTGGTAACCCGTTTTTAATTTTGATGTAGTCTTAACAGAATACGTATTTAAAGAACATACCCCAACAAATAAACATGTAAATGGAGGCCACTGCCTACCCCAACCCTGTACTCAGCAATTGTTACTACTGATGAAAAATATGCCTATAGGGCGGTAAGGGAAGAGCATGAACAAAAATACACAAGGATAGTTTCGTATACAAATTATGAGCTATATGATTATTCTGAATGACTGTCGTGGTTGGTCCCGCTAAATTGTTGAATATACGAATAAAAAGAATATCATATCAGTGTAGAAGAAGGATCAATTTTAATATATATTTAGCAATGTTTTTATCTTGCCTGGTAATAATTTGCTTATTGTTCTGTTTCAGCAGTACCGTACCCATAATGTATCGTTTGTTCAGTTTAAATTTTGTTATTTAGTTGTCCTGCATTGTCTATTATGAAAATAGCCATGCTTGTATATATGACCGTCGGATCTGTATTTATATCGTCACAAATATTCACCCATATAATACTTGGCTATATATTATGTTCCCTGTCCGACTTACCAGCTTAGATTTCACACTCTAAATAACGTTCATCGTAAATGACTTCGGTACGGAAATGAAATGAAAATTAAGTGCAAATTTAAGTACTATGATTAATTTTAAATCCGAGTCTTTATCCAGTAATAACCGGTATTCGAGTTACATTTATTTTATTTCAGACTAAATGTGGTTAGAATTGCATTATAATTCTGTGTCATGTTTATGTATGTGTTTTTCTAGCTTCTAATAACCGGTATTCAGATTTCATGTAATTTTCTTTACTACTAAAATAGTGTGTTTGAGAATAAACCAACTTGATAAGAGTATGGGAACAATCTTTTCTCTTTCAACCATTTAAACTTTAATGTTGGTTATATGAAAGGTTTTGTCAATTTTACCATTAAGATACAAATCTATAACAATTTAATTTTAGAATGGAATATAATTTTGCTTTGCTGGCTTTTGCAGATTGAAATACTAATCGTTTAATTTATGGGTGTCACTTAATACTTTTCAGATAAAACTGATTGAATTTCATGGTTTCTTTGTGGAAGCGGACGTAAAATACAACTAACTCATCATCATGGTTTCTTTACGCCCTCCATCCTGCACCACGGTTAAGAGGAAACCACGCTAGAAAAATCCCCGAATCTCCTGGTTAGTGAGCCATATCATACTCTCAGATGAAAAAAAGTTTTGTGGACCAAACATGTGACATAGTTAAGCTCGTAAGAACAAGTCTTTAAATGGTCAGAGTAAATGTAGGTCAAGGATATGGAATTTTTTCGTACCATTCTGTACTACTTTTTCTCTTACGTCAGATATATTTTAAGTTGGCGTCTACTTCACTAATGGGATTTTATGGTAGATAATGTTTTTTGTTGGTATATCCAATAAAGTCTGATGAGCTTAGGTATTGATTTAACTCTTAATATTCCACATTTCATGGCTTCAGCTTCCAGAAAAAGCTCTTGAAATTATTTAAACTTTTGGGTACGTTATGCAGATCATCCCATCCAGACAGAATGTCTGTAAGTGTAGCACCTACTCAAAAAGGATGGTCTCAAAGAAAAACATGTTTATGGGTACAGATTCATAAATATCCTCAAGAACAATTTATATAATCAATTTAATTTTGTTTGATTGGCATTCAAACATTGCGACATTCAAGTCTAAATAATGAATTGATATCGGAATATAACCTTATTAAAATATCCAGTTAATTGATTGTCGGTGTAATTTCCAGGATGTCTACAACACAAACTCAAATTATACTGAATTGTTTACAATTTATCATAGAGATTGTTTCATTAAAATCTTACAAAAGTTCTTTCTATTGGGGAATTACACATTTATTATAGCAACTATATATTTTCCATCATCAAAGCATCAATTGCATAAAATGGATGTTTTCCGTTGCGGTTACACCCAAAACAATTCTGATGTTTCAGCGTCAATAAAAACCCATACTTGTTTGTAATTTGTTTCAACTCATTACAGAGTCTCTCCAAGTTTCTCAGATATGTTCGTGTCACCCTATCGTTTACATTCGATTACCTAGTCACACATTTTTTGCTTGCTCTTGTAATCCTTTTCAAGCCCCTGTGTACCATGTCCAGGCAATCCGCTGGTGTAACTGGAGTACCGATTAGATAATATAACAAGATAATCAAGTGTCACCAACAGGAATGTGACCGGGAGATCGCGTAATCTAAATAATGCTATTTGTCCTATTCAAGTGCTTATCTGATGGTCAAATTGTGGTTTAAAATAAAATGGTCATACCGCTAAAAATAATTTATCCCAATTGAATAGATAAAGGAAAATATTATGCCGGCCTCAAAAAATACATTTGGGTCATTTTCTCTGGAATTTCGCCATGGAAGCAAAATATAAGACTAGTAGCTAGGAATTCCGATTAAGATTAAAATGTCAAACATATGGGAGTCGTAAAAATTCCAGGGTGAATGAAGAATAAGAACTAACTAAACAATTAAATTAAGCGTCCATACAACAGTGATTAGGGGTGGGAAGATTAAATCACAATGGGGAGAACATGGGGTTAAATCTCTCTTCGATAATTCGATACTCCTTAATGACACAACATAAACTACTTGAACTACTTAAGAAAGTGAAAGACGATTTGGGAGATCAGATATCCAGTTGACGTGATGCTCTAACAATATGACTAGTATTTCTCCCACTGATCATGGAGTAACTTTATATATCGTAAGCAACACTTAAGTGTCACCAAGCACTGACAGAATTAATCTCAGAGAAATAAGGTACCGAGATTTTTACCTACCACCGATTTTGACACAATAATGCGGGTATATACAAACAGTTTTCTACCTGTAAGATCCTACTAAATGGGAAGTGGTGTCGGGTCTTCTAGAAAGATTAAACATTTCCTCTTTTGTGCGTGACACGTGATACAGTTGGGGTCAAGTTTGGAAACAAGTTTTATAAATACAATACAACTTTCGAAGTCGTTTAAATGATCAATTTCATTTGGTTATTTGATCAATTTCAATTGGTCACTCTATTTCCCTTACATCTTTTTTCTTAATTAACTTTGACGTTTTCATAAATGATTTCATATAAAAAAAAAATTTTCGGGGGGGGGGGGGAAATTATACATACTTACGATTTATTATGAACAGGGCTTTAATAAATCTGTTATCGAAACTCTTGGCCCTCGTGTTGCAACGCTGGACTAATTTAGCATCACACACACAGAACTTATGGCTTTTTAAAAAAAAAAAAAAAATAGGTTATCGCTTGTACTCTTTAACTTCTTTCTGAATGTTTCTTATGATAAGAAACTATGGTGTTGATGAGGATGTCACCATTTTATCACTGATCCATTAAGAAATTAATTTTTGACTTAGATAATTTATTATACATAATTATTGCTACACAAAGTTGATATGCCCTGATAGACTTGATGTTCTAAAATTCCACAAACTTATCAGTCATAATCAACAGTTAATAACGGGAGAATAGCCCTTTTATCAACTGTCAAACAGTTGAGGGAAACGTTATTGAAACATTTATAATCTGTATCGTTGGCTATAAAATGCTTCTTTGGAATTCTATCTGAATGGATGTATAACAGAGTTATGGGGCTGCATGAAATTTTCAAAAGAGTCATTCACAGAAATCATCAAGACGTCATCGAGACGTACTGTCACCTACCGACATATTTTACAATCTTATTAAAGATACATGTAATATAATTCGGTATCCAACATCGGTTACCAGAACCCGTGCAGATAAGGGATAAAGGATATCTGAATGTTGTGGTGCCCCCCCCCCCCCAACGCCCCCCGCTCGCGTTGTATTCATTAGTGTGTGATGTCAAGGAGCAGACTAGAGTAAAATTCTCTGTACATTTAACCACCCACCAACAGTTAAAACTCGCTATACTCTTTTAGAAATGTATATGTAAAGGAATTAATAAATGCTACAATGCAAAAGAAGATGTGTTTGGTGTCCTAATGTTCGTGAATATAATCAGAGGAATTGTCCAATTTACACTCTCGGGATTGACTGACCACAATATGAAATAGAATTACACATCCTTTAAAACTCTTTAGGTGTTACAAAGTTAGTAATCAATTAGCCAGAATTTCCCGCTTTCCTGATTTCAACAGCTTTTATTGTCTGTTTAACAAAACGAATCAGTTGTGAGTTATATAATGATCACCTGCACGCATGTCATAACCTTACAAATTGTTGAAACATTACTCAAGGAAAATATCCTTATTTATGTAAGAACGATATACCACTCCATCGATATGTACTAATTACATCATTAGACGGTTGACGATTGTCGTAAAAATCATTATTGACCTTAAGACTAAAGTAGTCTTAATTTGGACACATGTTAAATCACAACACATATGATGTTTACAATATTCAATATTCGTACATAGTTCAGTTTATATATGTTTTGACACTTACTTGGCTTATTTACCTTTTTTATGCTCTAGACCCTCTAATTGTGGTGTAGATTGCTATCGCTGATATCCATCTGATGGTCAACATTTAAATTCAATCTTGCTGAAATTGTTCACGCGATGTTCATCTTGTATAGGGAAAATAAAATAACTAATGAATTCAGGTATACGAAACAGTGTTAGTGCAATGTTTATGAATCTAGCTTTCTAAATGGATACTGAATGTTTACCAGGAAGAGAGTTTTTTTTTCTAACGATTTCTAATGATCACTGGTGGAAATTCTTGTGTATTTATTTGTCGAGTTTATCAGAAATTATTACAAAATTGTGTCATTTTCTACACACACACGAAAAAGAATGATTGTTGTTTCCTGGCAACTTCAGTTTATTGGTGCTATGATAATGAACAAACGTACATTGTTGTTTAGTCTGAATAAGAAGAGTATATAATAAAATTGATATTTTATAGTTCAGAGACACTGGTCCTCTGCGTTTCTGAAAATAAAACAGCTAGCTCACCCGGTTTGTCAAATTCGCCCATCGGATTATCTTCATCGTATGGCCGACCACGCTTGTCCATTCTAGTCGCATCTATCAACCTATGTATATCTTTTCTATGTTAAAGGGGCATTAGGTAAGATTTAAATAACGAGCTGACAGTTCTCGCTATAATAGTTCGAAATGGATAATGAAAACAAAATATGCTGACGATTTCAGTCAAATCGCTTCACTCTGAACCGAGATATCAGCGATACAATTATAGGCTAGCCTCGATCGTCATTACTACCCTTGGTACGATAATAAACAAAGTCTCGATTATCCATTTTTACGTTAAATCATCAGTCACAAAACGTATTCAGATCCACTAAATATCGCAGGCTAACGATGCCACCGAGAGTTGATTATAGTCTGGATAAGATAATTAATAATTTAGATAACATTTCAGGCCTAAAGAAAGACCTGCAATGGGGAGATTTAATTCTTGCATAATGCATGTTTAACTTTCGTCGAATTACTATACGTGTGTACGTTGAGCCCGGAGAACCCACTCCCCTCCCCCTCCACACACACACACACTGATTACGTACTTGGCAATAAAGATCGTACAGGCGGCCCCGCCATCAATGAAAGCTCATTCGTTGACACCAAACAATTATTCTGTGAGAATTAGGTCGAAGACGTGTATTGTGAAGTACCAATTTACCTAATGCAAGCAAGACTCGTCGTCTTAAGGTCACTGTGTGTGTCGTACGAATACCAAATACACAGAGGATAAGAGGCTAATAACACCTCCAATTCACAAGACATACATGTTTATTTAGTATTGGAATCTGATATGAACTGCCCATACTGCGATTGGTTGTGTCAATAATAACATTGTTTATTACACCCCGTTTGTTAGTGTCTTTTGCCAAACTTGTATTTATTTCACGACCAAACACTGGCGATTAAATTACCTTCATCTACGTCTATGTCCCATCACCGTGTTCATATTACCATTCTCTCCCCAGAGTCGCCCCCTACGTTATAGACCAAGAGCCAGTGACGAAAAAACTGCCTTATAAGTAATAGAAGGTTTGACCATATTAATTGGGAGCTATTGATAGGGCAAATTCAAAACACCCAGTCTTACGAGGTTCCAGTGGGGCCTTTGGCTGGGAGGGGCAGATAAAAAGGGCCAAAAAGGGCTAAAATTTGCCTCATAAGTAATAGGATCAGAATTATTTCTAAAATGTTGCCATACAATGTATGAATATAAAAAATATAAATCTGACCGGAAAAAGTGGGGCCATGCCCTTTTCTGACTGGCTTAAAAAGTGCCGACGGGGGCCAAAATTTGCCTCATAAGTAATATAGTTGAAATTGGTGCCAAATGTTAGCTATGTATGAGCCGATTCTAAAAATATCAAATCTGACTGGTTTCAGTGGGGCACATCCCTAATCTGACCACTTAAAATCTGCCCGATCTGCCACGTCCACAAAAAAGGTCAAAATTTGCATCATAAGTAATACGATCAGAAATAGTTTTGAAATGTTGTGGTGCTATATCTGAATCTTAAAATGCAAAATCTGACTGGAAAAAATGGGGCCACGCCCCTTTCTGACTGTCCTAAAAAGTGTGGACGGGGGCCCAAAAATGCCTCATAAATAATAAGATTGAAATTGGTGCCAAATGTTAGTTAATTGTGAGATTGTTCTAAAAATATCAAATCTGACTGGTTTCATTGGGGTAAACCCCTAATCTGACCACTTAAATGTGCCTAATCTGCCACGCCCACAAATGGGGTCAAAATTTGCCTCATATTAGGATATCCAAAGCTATGTTGTATGTAAATTGAGAAATAATCGACCCCCGTATAGGGACGATTAGATGATACATGAAGTGATATTTATGACCTTTAGGATGTTTCTTTTGTAATATATATTTAACCCTTTAAACTTATCTTTTAATACTTTAACCTTTTAATTTTTTAAATTGTATTTTCGTCACTTCATTTAATAATAGTGAGTTGTTATATTCCATCAAAGTTAATGCTTAAGGCGCATTTATATTCCCACGTATCACAAGATAAAAACATTGTTAACTAGAACTGCGATGCAGTAATGACGGGTTTCAACGGTGCCACGTTACCCTTGAACTTATATCACCTTCGATGCCACGTTTCCCTTGAAGTATGTGACTTCCGGTAACAATGAAACCGTTCAACAGATTTCCAGATAAGCATTGCAAACGTGTTATAAAATGGACGCAGAATCAACCAAATCCAGCGATATCAATTCCATTTACACATTTGTTACATATGTCAAAAAAGTGATCCTGACAAAATTTGTTACTAACTTACCGCTATGTTAGCTGATTCTAATGGGAAATTAAAATGCGAAAAAGTCTTACAAAGTGTTCCTGACAAAATTGGTTATTTCTCGACAAGGGAAGATATATTTTACCAAATGACATATCTTCCAATGATAATGAAAATATTAAATAAGTTCTATGAAATCAAAAATGGCATAAGGCATCACATGGCGAAAATTTTATGAAACTCGAATAATAATTAACACTTTTATCGACCAAAAACCATGAAAAGCAGTTAAATAAAATATTTATTTTGAAGGCTAAAATACAGTTTTTGCCCATATGATGCCGTTTCCGATGACAGTGAAAATGTAAAAGTGGATCCGCCCAGTCAAAAATGGCATTAGGCATCACATGGTGAAAAAAAAGAAAATCGGATTATAATTAACTCGTTTACGGGCAAAATAACATGAAAATTGACTTATGCAAAATTGCCTATTTCTCGGCAACAGCCAATATTACAAACTAATTTTGAAACATATTGTCATCGTATGGATTAATGCTACAGGTTCATGAAAGTTGTCAAGACATAAAAACTAAGCAAGACATATTTTTCGTCTTTAGTAGGAGCATTCAGCTTGATCTATTAGATTTATATAACATTAATATTTGCTTTTTAAAAGAACCTTCCACACGTCAAAATTGAAGTTTTGGGAAAAATTACGACACTGCCAGTGCAGACAGAAACTTTTATCGGTAGAAGAAAGTTAGGAATTTGTACCACGGAGCATATGGGCTTGTCTTTTACACAAATCAGGCAATAAATAATTAACCCAGAACCCATAGACTGAAATTAAAATGCGAAAAATCTTAAAAAGTAATCCTAAAAATTGGTTATTTCTCGGCAAGGGAAGGTGTTAGAAACACTTTTGTGATATCAATAAGACCGTATTTATTAATAAAATTTGTCCATAGGAATCAAATATCATAATTTTATACGAATAATGAATATCGCTTAAAATACTGATTTTGCCAAAATGACGCTACTTCCGGTGATAATGAAATTTTTTAAAAAAATGTATGAAATCGAAAATGGCATTAGGTATCACACAGTGAATTTTTTTTTATGAAAATCGAATAATAATTGACACTTTTATGGACCAAAAACCTTGAAAAGTGACCTGTTGAAAATCGCCCATTTCTCCGTAATTGAACTAGTTAGAAACCATTTTGTGATATCTATATGATCGTATGGATTCATTCTATTAGTTGATTTGGAATCAAATATGAAAATTGTAAACAAATAACAAATACGACTCATTTGAATAAATTATTTGTTTCGAAGGCTATAAATAAATATAAAAAAACTGAGCCAGATGTTTTCTGCGCCTTTACAGGGCACAGCCTTTCAGACATACCAGATTTGACAAAAAATAATATTTGATTTCAAAAAGTGGTACCGAACTGTCAAAATTGTAGTTTTTGCTAAATTTACGTCACTTCCGCTGCCGAAAGGTAACTTTACCGGTAACACCCCCCCCCCCCCCAAAAAAAAATGACATTTTGGACCACCGAGCATATGCATTTTGTTTTATAGAAATCGAACAATAAATAATTTATCCAGGACTGAAAGGCTGAATTAGCCAATGGCAGCCAAGGAAAATTACGGTGACAAAACAATGTTGCCATTTTTGGTCAAATCAGATGACTCTTTAACTCTGGGTAAAATACCACATAAAACATTCATAAATAAAAAAGTTTTTTGTAAAAATTTGAATTTTCAAAATCTGGCGCCTAATATCTCCGATGATTCGTCGAAAATTAAAAATCTAAAGAACCATGCCTTGTCTCTGGCTATGTCAAAATGTATCCAATTTTAAAATCCGACGATTATTGTTAATATTACGGCAATATTTCAAAAAACGACAACTTCGACGATTTCGGACATTTCGAAATAGCTTTAATCTCTAAGTCACACCCACTTTTCCAGTAAAACCGAAGACATAAAATCAATATGACAAGTAGTTTCTGAGATATGCTCAAGTGGAAACAAAATAATAATAAGAATAATTTTAACAAAAACAATAGTGTTTCCACAAGCTACGCAGTGTGAAACAAGCAATCGAAAAAAGACGCGTCTTTATCTGCTTCTTAAAAAAGTCAACAGATTAGGAATTCTTTATGGTCAAGGTAATGAATTGGTACAGTGCATAAAAAGCATCTATAACCGAAAGACTTATGTCTATAGTTCATGTTGGAAAGGAAGATTTCTTTGGGGAACATAAGATACAAGCATTGAGGTCTTTTGGTCATGATACAAACCACACAGCGTACAAATAATATAGTACACGGTTACAATACGCAGCAATTGTATTAAACTAGTCGTCATGCTTTCGAGTCTATGAGGTATATAAACAAAAAAGCAATAATATCATATTTTCTAAGAATAAATGAGCAAATGTTTTTTTTCCTGTGAGTTTTTGTTGGTGCCGTTACAACCATATGTGACCGCTATAGCGAGTGAAGCGGGCGGGGGAGGGCGCACCACAAACAAACAATTACACAAGACAAATGTACGGATGGGACACACTATACAGACACCACAAGCAACAAACGCACATTTCAGATCAAGTGAATAGATCCGGGGGCTAACTTTTCGAACAAGAAGTAGCATCACGTGTATTAGTCCCTACCATCCCAGTGTAAAGAATTATAGCTCCGCATGTGTAACGTGGGCGTTCCAAAGTAAACAAACGGCGAACAGACGATCGACGACAAACGCAGCTGACAAGATAGTTTACGTCAAATTTAAAAGTGGGACATAAAAAAGAGATCAGTCCGTTCTATAGTATATCTTTCATTGAAATACATTCATTTATTGAGACAAAATATGTACAGAAGACGAATACAGATGGCGACAATCATAAGTTGGGTGCATAGGACAATTGTTATACCCTAAGTTTTCTTTTATAAACTTTTATAGATTGTTGTTCGTCCTTTCTTGCATCGGAGACGCGGTGGCACAGTGAATAAGGCGCTTGCCCAATGGGTAAGGCGGTGGCTCATTAACCCGGAAGACCGGGGTTCGATCCCGGTGTTGGTCGAAACGAGATCCTTGGATTTTCCAGTGGGGTTCCCCCTTGTCAGTGGTGCAGGCGGGATTGCGTGTAGCGCCAATGTCCGGGTATAATTTCCCTCATAGCACACTGCATGACCAGTCGGTGCAGGTAAATAGCACTTTAAACTCCATTTCATTTACTTTTTGTATTACATTAATTTGGCCATTCATTTATGCTTGAAATAAGTTCATTTATATGAGAAGTTTGCATAGATAAATAGTGGACCAGTTATATAACATCTATTAACGAATCCTGTAAATTTTAAATTGTCTAATCTAGGAACATAATTTAACATTGGAGTTCTCGAACCTGGTTCTGAAGATAGAGAGTGATACTAGGAGAAAAACAAACAACCCAGACAAGTGAATTAACAGGTTCGTTTGATCGTCGGTAAGGGCACTAAGACAACGCAACATCTTCATAACTCCCCTCTTCAAACAATCAACAAGCGATGGCCCCATGCTATGTTTTGTCAGGTATCATCGATCTTGCGTAACAGACATATAAACAATGGATCCAGAAGCCGGTGAAATAACGATGTAATATTGTGGCCGATTATAACATAACCGTAACTTCCATTTCAATATCAGACCACACGGCAATCATCCAGAAACGGAACAATGTAATTTTCAACGAACCGTACATAACTTTAGCCTTTGATCGTAGAGTAAACATGTTGGTTTCTAGACCCTAGTTATTGTGTAGAGTTTGATTAACGTTTTGTATTTGTGATGGGCCGCTGAGTAGGTAATTCTATTTAATTTGATATCAGTTTGACTCCATCCATGGATTACCAGATTCTTTACTTAAAGGTACATTGAGCTGGTAGTTCTCACTATAATAGTTACAGCGGCTGCCAGGCAGGATACGCCCACATTTTCAAGAGATGGATAGAGAACAAGCTAAACAAAAAGCGATTTTTTGTACAATCAGCGGCCATAATTCAGGAAGTTATGACCCGATATGCGCAAATATCGACAGCAACCAAGATCTCTGGGTTATAAACATGCATTTCAAGTTTCATCAAAATTGGATCAAAATTGTGAGCTCTAAAGGGTTCACAGCCTTGACAAACCTTATTTTTACACTGTTTGCGTTCGAGGGGCGGCCATTTTGTCCGGCAGTTTTAGTCCGATTTTCACGAAATTCGAACTCAACCGTCATTAAGGTGTAACGGTGATATATTCATAGGTTTTTTTTTTAAATCGGAATAAAATTGTGACCTCTAAAGGGACCTGAAGCTAAAAACGTGATTGTTTGTACAATCAGGGGCCATAATTCAAGAAGTTACAATCCGATATCCGCGAATATCGGAAGGAACCACGATCTCTGGGTTATAAACTTACATTTCAAGTTTCATCAAAATCAGAAGAAAACTAAATTGTGACCTCTAGAGAGTCAACAACCTTGATATATAATATTTTTACGCTATTTGAGTACGAGGGGCGGGCTTTTTGTCTGTCAGTTTTGGTCCGATTTTTACAGACGAGATCTTTGGATTATAACCTTACATTTCAAGTTTCAACAAAATCGGATAAAAATTGTGACCTCTATAGGGTCCACAAGCTAAAAACGCGATTTTTCGTACAATCAGGGACCATAATCCATGAGGTTACGGTCCGATACATGCCAATATCGAAAGAAACCGATATCTTAGGGAGATAAACCTATATTTCAAGTTTCGTTGAAATCGGATAAGAATTGTGACCTGTGGAGTGTCCACAAACAATTGTGGACGGACAGGGGCGACGACAATATACGTCCACATGAAAATGTGGGCGTATAAAAACTAGATAATGTAAAGGAAATTTGCCGAAAATTTCCTTCAAATTGATCCACCCTGAACCGAGTATTTAGCGATTGAATGTTGGTCCTAGCCTCGATCATCATTACTAAAGTCGGTACGATAAAAAAAACATTCTCGAATATCCATTTTGTTTATTTAATCAGAATCAGCAGACCGGGTTCTAATCCAGTAAATATCGCAGACTAGCGATGCCTTCGAGAGTTGATTATGGTCTGGATAAGTTAATTAATGTCTAATTAATAATTTAGATAAAATTTTAGGCCTAAAGAAGACCTGCAATTGGCAGATTTAGCTCTTGCATAATGTATGTTTAACGTACCACTGTACTCCGATGATTCATAACAATACATAACTCTTACCAATTATTAACCTAGAGCTCTGATGGGGTTCTGTGTTCGCCACGTTGGCGGTGAGGTGAACGACGAAATCCCTACCACGTTGTATATCTTTGTTATGAATATTAAGCTTTTTATAAGGTTCAAGTGTGGTATTTCCAATTTCTTTTATTACTTTATATATCTAATCTTAATATTCGATGCTCAGTTCGTCGTCATATATTTCTACATAATTTAAATCTATGGTGGCTAATAGTGGTCAAGTAAAATCCTACTAGCACTGGGAAGTCTACACGACAAAGTGATCTTTCGATTTTATTGCGTGATTGTTGTAACGTTCACTTATCTCTTTCAACAAGACACACACATACTTAATTTACCAGAATGACACCATGCAAGAAGCTGAATGGATAAATATAAATACAGAGTTTTAGGAACAATGCGTAATAATTTAGTAAAATTTGTTTTCTCAATATAAGAGCAGTCAGACTGACTGAATGTTCAGCGCTATAGAAAACGATTATTATGAAACATTTTACGCATAAAAGTAGATGATGTCAGAAGTGGTATCGGGTGTTCTGGAATAAAAAATAATAACATGCCTTATGTACGACACCCGCCAATACTTATAGATAACTTGGTGATAGTTTAGACCAAGATTTTTGAAGGTAAAACTCCTGGGTAGAAGATAACACTGGAGTCAAGGCCACGCAGCCTAGTCACTACTAGCCCAGTGGTGTAACAAATACTTCTTCTAGCGAAATAAAGGTACACAATACTAAATTAAAAACAGTGTTATTTGTTGTCTTTAATGGTCAAGAAAGAGCGATTGTAGAAAGTGTACATAGTTGCCAACTTTGATGTATTGACCATTGTACCGTCCCCTACAGATCCAAACCAATTTATTAACCTACAGAAATATCTTTTAATTATTATTTTCATATATACTATCATTTCGTGATAAGCGTTAAACGTCTTGAACAGTAAGACTATTGCGTCCACTCCCTGCATGTTGCTTTAAAGTAGCTAAGTCTCTAACTCAATATCATCCAAAATCTTCGACATTGAAAACACGAATTATTTGTCAATTTAAAATTTAAATCAACATTGATGTTGTGATCTTACCGGGAAAATATAGGCGTCTGATATCCAATATTTAAGACAAAATAAACCATAATGAGTTTCAGCGCCATTTGTAATAAGGGAATCGAAGAAAGAGGCTGGGCATATTCCACTAGTCATGTGACACGGTGACATTAGAAAAAAATAATGAAGTCCCATTCCCCCAAAATCGTGAAACATAGTGGCCTTTTTTAGATGAGTTTTGAAATTATTAGGTAGTTGATATCAGAAATGTTATTTCTGGTTGTCCAATATTTCCGTCGGGCCACCGTTTCTCACTCAACCTGCTCGCTTGACAAGAATCGCGAACCGATATCATCGGACCCGGACTGGCAATGGGACCCCATTCCCACTGGCCCCCTCTCTGCGATAGTTGTTTCTGCTTAGAACTAAGTATATGACTTCCCGCCCTGGATATACTCCATAGACCACCATTTCAGGTCGAAATTTTAAAACATTTCTGGGTGTGTGTGTGTGTGTGTGTGTGTGGGGGGGTGGTCGGACCCCAAAAGGAGACCCCCTTAGGGTGTCATCTTGTCACTGGGGCCCGGCAGCTAAGCTGCCTCAGGGGACGGCGACCTCATGATCCGTCACTTCGTACGGGAGCAGAGAGCCCCTCTCCGACCCCGCTAAAATGTTAACTGCCCATCCGCAGCCAGCAGGCTGGCTATGGACCTGTCGATCACTCACACTGTCATATTATTGAATTCCGACTCATTGTGCATATGCATTAGCGTTTCTCTTTAAGATTATTTTTAAAAAATTGCTAAAACACATCGCATAAAATGTTTTTATGAAAATAATATGATTAAACAAAATTTACGAAAGATAACAGGTCTATTTTTCAAACCATCCGGATAATGACATGTCATTGGTAGATGAAAGGCATTTTCTGCTTAGGCTAAGAATAGATTTGAAGAGACCAATACACAAGCTTTTCAGTGATATGTAACATCATGGCTATAACATCTAGCTTCTCTCTAGATATAGTTTGGTTTGGTGAAATAATCGCTCCCAATCGCCGCTAAAGGGTTAAGAGGCCAAATTAGCCGCCATGTTGGATTTTACTATCATCTAATCACTCCACAACATAATAAATGATTCCAGTGTATTCCTTGACCCCAAAAACATACGGTTAGACACCAACATTATCACCCTAGACTATTTACTGTGGGAGTTATCAATGCTTTGGGACATGGCAGCTTTGATTCTAACTGTGCGAGAGGGATGAAATACTTTGATTCAGTTCAATAATACACATTGTCTGCTCAAGTTGAGTAGATTGATAAACAATTTAATTGGTGGATGCTTTGTAAAAAGATTGTTACAAGCAATTAATGAGTATCATCATTTTGTATTCGGATTCAGGTGGCGGGAGGCATCCACGCACTGTTGTCTTCTTAATATACTCTTCCAAAAAGTAGGGAATATTCAGAAACAATACAAAACTGCGGAAATGCACTGCTGTTTTTGTTAGAGGTAAGCAGTGGTTAATAACAGGCCAATTGCCTACAAATGAACATAAACAGTTCATATGGGCGGCTTATCTGACGGCCCCATTTCACTCGCAAAGGGATACACTGTCAAAAGTGAAAATGGACGTATTTGATTTTTGTCTTAATAATGAGTAATTGCTCGACCAATCCGCAAACATTCAGCAATGCATCGTGGCATGCTCCTAATCAACCGTCTAATCACGATAGGAAAGCAAACATGGATAGGATAAACCAGCACGCGGGAGTTTTCACCAACCCTTCCTTCATGAACCCCATTCACGTGTATGGCGCTATGGCGTGTCGCACGTGCAGTTCAGTGGTTCTGTTGGAGCAATAAGTCCTTCATCTGTGAACATACTCTCAAAGCATGTCAAGTGTCCATGACTATTTATCATGTCACAACCTGCATAGGTATTTGCATTTCAATATCCCCTACTTTTTTTGAAGAGTATATTAAGTTGATATATTGTCGTATCGTGCCAGTCACCATTAGTGTCTGTTTATTGATTCAAACTTTATTGCAATACTGTGCCATTAGTTATGATGCTAAACTAAAGAATATACGATCATACCCATAAGATCTGTTGATCTTTCTCCGCACCCCACCAAAAAGGGTCTCTCTTACCACGGATGATTTAAAATCTTTTCATCTGATTTAAAGATACACCGTATCTGGAGCTTTACTCTCCGGGGACAGCACGATGCCATCAAAGTGGACTACAAGACATATGATATTATATACCTTTATACCATTAAAGACGTTCATTCTAGGACGCATGATACCACTATCCATGGCTGTTCTACGTTTATATTTAAATCACTGGTTGTAGATTTGGTCGCAATGTTATCTTCTACCCAGGATTGTAAGCTTCTAAAATCCCCGTCTAAACTACAGCGAGACAATATCGTAATGCTGTCGTGATGTACTGTCAGGTTATGAAAAGAGCTAGAATTTTACATGATCCCTTTCATCCACCATAACTATCAGCTACCATAATAATCCTATTATATGAATGGTGAGAGTCACACACTCAGTCAAATACAGTAGCACAAAAATCTGAGACCCACAGTAAACAAGATCTTAAGCATTTGAACCCGATTCAATAAAAGTCGCATCTAAACTAGCAAAATTACCTCTAATACCTGAATAGGATGGGAATTTTATGTTAATTTACATGAATACCGTGTATGAGAATAAGCCATGTAATGGCGATTAAGTCACGAAGGGGGACCTGCTGTCTGTCAATAGGGCCATTCAAACGACCGAAAACGATTTGGCGCCGTGCCGGTTTTTCAACTGTTGATTGTATCCAAGTTAAATAAGTCCAGCAAAACATCAGAGAACGACGTATCGTTGTTTTCTTTGTAACGGTTTGTAATATTAGGTCTGTAAACAGGGTTAGGCCGAGTGGGCTATAAACATTCGGTGGATTTCTCGTCAAGTCGAAAAATTTATTGTATAGATTACCCCGAGACAAATTTGCTATTTTGAAGCATCTTGAAGATCAAAGGAAACTGCTTAGCGGCATCTTGTTGAAAATTGTATCCCGATGTTTTAGCTTCAAGCAAATATTCTTTGGCCTTAATTCATAAATATCTTCAACATAACAGTGTAATATCTCTATAATCTAACAGTTATAACAAGAACAGAATTTTTGCTTTATTATAATCAGTGTGAAAGGATATAAAATACAGAAATCTAGAGCACACTTTGTCTTCAGAAAGTTGTCGAAAGCCTTTGATTTAGTAATATCCCTTACTAACCAAAGAGTGTTGTAGGTAAATACGAATGCGGGACTCGACTAAAACTTGACAGAAATAAGAGAAAATGAAATGAAATGGGGTTTAACGTCCTACTGTTCTGCTCCTATACTGGAGCTAATGAAGACGGGCATACGCCATACAGTGTTTTATGAGGGAAATTTTGCCCGGGCAGCAGCACTATCGCCTACTCTTATATCGAGTTCCAACTGCCAGGGGATCTTTTAAGTGCATTCCAATATATACACGGGACCTCGATTTTTCGTCTCATCCGAAGGACTAGACAGCTGTCCTTGTCAGGCCCTCCGTCCTGCATCACTGACAAGGGGGAACCACGCCGGAAAATCTGGATGAACTTTCTCGGCCAATGCAGGGATCGGACACCCGATCACCTAGCCACGTGATTTCCGAAATAAGAGAAAACCGGGAGAGTATAACTATGAACATACAAGAAAGATAGAGTTGAATTTAGGACCTAATCGCATGGGTAACACGCAAAAGACTAGAAAATGTTCTATTAGGCGCTGTCCACGTTTTTGTCGCATAATCTAATATTTAACCTTTGTTTTTAATTAATAATACCTAACATACTAGTTTATAGACTCCTCATAAAATATTATTCATATTGAATAATAAATTATACTCAAATTACACTCAAATGGGAGCGACGTTTTTATTTTACTAATACTATTATCTATGTCCTCTTACCCTATAAATAAAGATATCAAAATATCACCCCTAGGGAAACAGACATGAGATCTATGAGTTCTACTCTGTGAAGACTTGAGGTTTACATCAACACCAAACGGATGGGATCCTTAAGTGATCATTCAGAGGGTTAACGCTAGTCGGACATGCCTACATGAAGGGATTTCGGTGGCCTGGAAAGGCCCGTTTCATTCGACAAAAGTCAATAGCACGACATCGTCTAGCCTGGTGAATGTTTACTCCTCAACTGGCCGGGCGCAAGTCAGACAGGCGGTGGCCCCTAGCCACAGCTGCTAGCCAGATCTACTCTCCATACCAATCCAGCATTGACAATATCATATCCTTAATGACAACGCGAGTCAAGCTGCACACGCTCGCCAACATTCCCGCTGGTGACGATGCAAATGCTGGGCCCATAAAAAATCCATTAGCTCACCATATCATGGCCTGGCCTGGAGAGAGAAACCAGCAACAACAACGACTACGATAGACGAACTAATTTTTTTCAAGTATATTACAAATCATGGGATTATAAAAGCATGCCCACAAACAACCAATCAGAACACGGCGTATTCCAACTACCACCAGTTCGTACCACAAACAGAAAATATCTAACCAGTTCGTCCCCAAACACGTTTCGTCCATAATCCCTCTCCTGGATGTGACGATATCCAAAACACCCACTATTACCGATGCGATTACAGTGAACACATTTATACGATTGATCCATCACACACCGTCCGAAGTCTATATTTTAAAGCTATTCTTCAACACAGAAACACTCGATGTTCGAGAGAAACACTATTACGATGTGCAATAGGAATTCCAAATTACTGGACAATAAACGATGCGATTGACGATCCAAATTCCAAATATTCACACACAATACAACACTATTAATACATATTCCAAAATTCGATGCGATAGACGATAGTTGAAAGAATTCAAAAACTCGTATCTTAATACACTAAGATTCGATAATCGATGCGATAAAAGATAGAACGATAATCGATAGACGACGATAATCAATAGACGATGCGATAGTCGATACAATAGAACACTATAAAACTCTTTTAATATTATGCTCCAAAGGACACACATGATGAACTGGTCTCTTGATAACAGAATCTCCAATTCTAACATCCACAACACGTACTTTATTATCAACACCGGGATACCACTTGCCCCTAGGATTCGACTGGTCGATAACGAGAACCATATCCCCTTCACACAAATTGTTATGTGGAGTCTGCCACTTAGACCTATTATTAAGTATGGGAAGAAATTCGCGTATCCAACGTTTCCAAAACTGGTTCACTAGATCCTGGATCCGACGCCATCTATTACGAGGATTAAAGCGGACATCATCTATGACGTGAGGTGGTAATGATCACCTACTTGACCAAACAAGAAATGATTCGGAGTTAAAACCAGTTCGTCCCTATGATCATCTCCTTGGTAACAAAGTGGTCTTGAATTCAACAATCCTTCGGAATGGACAATTGCGGAGAGTAAGTCTACATCTTTAATGTCAGCATTGCCGAAAATCGCTTTAATTGCGCACTTAGATTTTATTAGTGATTCGAATACACCACCAAAATGCGGTGCTAAGGGCGGGTTAAATCTTCATTTAATTCCCTTAGATGCCAGATTATCACCGACTTTCTGAGTATCTAATTTGTATAATTCACGGAGCTCCCGATTTGCACCTACAAAATTAGTCCCATTGTCACGTAACACTAAATTCGGCTTTCCCCCGTCTATATACGAAGCGATCAAATACCATTAAGAACGATTGCGTGTCCAACCCCCAAGCCATTTCTAAATGTACAGCTCTCGATGCTTAACATGTAAATAGGCACAAATCACGCTTAGCCTGGATCTTGCCTCGCCTTTACATTGTAATAAAAGGACCAGCAAAGTCAACCCCCAACCTTCGCGAATGCTCGAAGTGATTGTTCTAAACGATTCGAAAGGAAGCGGCGCCATGACCTGCTTAGCAGATTTGCATTTACGCCGTTTACATTCGGCACAATGAAATTCAACAGTCTTAATTACCTGTCTTGCGCGAATTATCCAATACTTTTGACGAAGGTGACTCAACGTATGAAAAAAGTCCTAAATCGTGGTTTCCTTCTGTATGAAAGAAAGTTACTATCAACGTGTAACCTCATGGTTCCTATGCAAGATCACAGGAAATCGAGAATCGTATGGAAGATGACTGGCTTGAAGTAAACGTCCGTCAATGCGGGTAACACCATCGTTATCGACAATAGGTTTTAACGAAGCCAAATTCGAACGACGGTCCACAGGTTGACCCAAAACCAAGGATTTTCGTTCATCGTGAAATTCATCACACTGCGCGATACAAATCCAAAACTTTTCAGATTGTGCTTGTTCTTTAACAGAAAGCCCATTACTCAAGTTCCGACGTTGACAAGAGTACGACAGGATACGCCCACATTTTGCAAGAGATGGATAGAGAACAAACTAAAAACAAACGCGATTTATTGTACAATCAGGGGCAATATGCCTGAAATGTGCAAATATCAAAAGGGATTGAGATCTTTGGGATATAAAGATATGTTTTTAGTTTCATCAAAATCGGACAAGAATTGTGACCTCTACACACTTCTACACAATTTGCGTACAAAGAGCGGCCAATACGAATTCAACCTTCAATATTGTGGAATGGTGTTGTATTTAAAAGGTTTTTAAAATCGGAAAAAACTGTGACCTCTACAGGGACCATAAGCTAAAAACGTGATATTTTGTTCAATCAAGGGCCATAATTCAGGAAGTTACGATCCGATATGAGCGAATATCGAAAGGAACCAATATCGTTGGGCTATAAACATGTATTTCGAGTTTCATTGAAATCGGATCAAAATTGTGACCTCTAGAGGGTACCACAACCTTGATTTACCAGATGTTTACACTATTTGCGTACTAGGGGCGGCCATTTTGTCAGACAGTTTTGGCCTGATTTTCACGAAATTCAAACTCAACAAACATTACGGGTTAACGGTGATATATATTCGAACGTTTTTTTTAAATCGAATAATAATTGTGACCTCTAGAGGGACCACAAGCTAAAAACGCGATTTTTCGTACAATCAGAGGCCATAATTCAGGAAGTTACAATCCGATATGCACGAATATTGACAGGAACCGAGATCTTTGTGTTATAAACTTGCATTTCAATTGAGTTTCATCAAAATTGGATCAAAATTGTGGCCTCTAGAGGGTCCACAACTCTGATATACCAGAGGTTTACTCTATTTGCCATTTTGTCCGGCCATTCTGGTCCGATTTTCATGAAATTCAAACTCGGACAAAATTACGGTGTAACGGTGATATATTCGAACGTTTTTTATACGCCCACATTTTCATGTGGACGTATTATGCCGTCGCCCTTGTCCGTCCGGACGTCCGTCCACAATTGTTTGTAGACCCTCTATAGGTCACAATTCTTATCCGATTTTGACGAAACTTGAAATATAGGTTTATCTCCAAAAGATCTCGGATGCTTTCGATATTGGCATGTATCGGATCAAAACTTCATGGATTATGGCCCCTGTTTGTACGAAAAATCACGCTTTTAGCTTGTGAACCCAATAGAGGTCACAATCTTTATCCGATTTTGTTGAAACTTGAAATATAAGTTTATCACCCAAAGATCTCGGTTCCTTTCGATATTCGCGCATATCGGACCGTAACTTCCTGAATTATGGCCCCTGATTGTACGAAAAATCGCGTTTTTAGCTTGTGGACCCTATAGCGGTCATAATTTTTATCCGAATTAAAAAAACGTATTATTATATCACCGTTACACCCTAAGAACGACTGAGCTCGAATTTCGTGAAAATCAGCCCAAAATTGACAGACAAAATGGCGTAAAAATACGGTATATCAAGGTTGTGGAGCCTATAGAGGTCACAAATTTTATCCAATTTTATTGAAACTTGAAATGTAAGTTTATAACCCAAAGATCTGGGTTCCTTTTGATATTCGCGCATATCGGACCGTAACTTCCTGAATTATGCCCCCTGATTGTACGAAAAATCACGTTTTTAGCTTGTGGACCCAATAGAGGTCATAATTTTTATTCGATTTTAAAAACCGTATCATTATATCACCGCTACACCCTAAGGGGGGCCGAGTTCGAATTTCGTAAAAATCTGCCCCAAATTGACATACAAAATGGCCGCCGTTCGTTCTCAAATAGCGTAAAAATATGGTATATCAAGGTTGTGGAGCCTATAGAGGTCACAATTTTTATCCGATTTTGTTGAAACTTGAAATGTTAGTTTATAACCCAACGTACTCGATTCCTTTCGATATTCGCGTATATCGAACCGTAACTTCCTGAATTATGGCCCCTGATTGTACGAAAAATCACGTTTTTAGCTTGTGGACCCTTTAGAGGTCATAATTTTTATCCGATTTAAAAAACCGTATTATTATGTCACCGTTACACCCTAAGGACGACTGAGTTCGAATTTCGTGAAAATCAGCCCAAAATTGACAGACAAAATGGCCGCCGTTCGTTCTCAAATAGCGTAAAAATACGGTTGAAACTTGAAATGTTAGTTTATAACCCAACGTTCTCGATTCCTTTCGATATTCGCGCATATCGGACCGTAACTTCCTGAATTATGTTCCCTGATTGTACGAAAAATCACGTTTTTAGCTTGTGGACCCTTTAGAGGTCACAATTTTTATCCGATTTAAAAAACCGTATTATTATGTCACCGTTACACCCTAAGGACGACTGAGTTCGAATTTCGTGAAAATCAGCCCAAAATTGACAGACAAAATGGCCGCCGTTCGTTCTATAGAGGTCACAATTTTTATCCAATTTTGTTGAAACTTGAAATATAAGTTTATAACACAAAGATCTCGGTTCCTTTCGATATTTGCGCATATCGAATTGTAATTTCCTGAATTATGGCCCTTGATTGTAGGATAAATCACTTTCTTTTTAGCTTGTTCTCTATCCATCTCTCGAAAATGTGGGCGTATCCTGCCTGTCAGCCGCTGGTTTTTAAATCGGATAATAATTGTGACCTCTAGAGAGGCCACAAGATAAAAACGCGATTTGTCGTACAATCAGGGGCCATAATTCAGGAAGTTACAATTCGATATGCACGAAAATAGAAAGGAATCAAGATATTTGGGTTATAAACATACATGTCAAGTTTCATCAAAATCAGATGAAAATTGTGACCTCGAGAGGGTCCACAATCCTGATACACAATATGTTGACACTATTTGCGAACTAGGAGCGGCCATTTTGTCTGTTAGTTTACGAAATTCGAACTCAACCATTCTTAGGGTGTAACGGTGATATATTCAAACGTTTTTTTTTAAATCGGATGAAAATTGTGACCTCTATGGGGTTCACAAGCTAAAAACGCGATTTTTCGTACAATATATATCCAAGCGGGCCCGTAGCCACGAGGGGGGGGGGGCGGGTGGCTCAGCCCCACCAAATTTTAAGAGCTGGCTACGGGCCCGTATCCAAGCTGTTACGCGTGTTAATTTGAACCAACTGGAATAACACGACGGGGCTAATCTTCCAAAATCTTATTGTACACGCTGCGTTACAAATGATGTTAACTGTTTAAGTCTAATTTATTCAAGTCCTTCCTGTGACGGTTCCGTAATTGTAACGGGTCTGATAACTTTATGTTCATGATCGCGTGTTTTATTTTTGTATTAGGAAGCTGCAAGTGCTCGAACCGTTCTAAGTTTCTGAGCCGTAATTGTACCAAATTAAAATTATTCGAAATTTGTGGATTACCATCTTTCCAAGAAATGTCAACTATATATCGATCCCCATTAAATTCTAAGTTCGATTTCGATTTATCCAATATCTTTTTCATAAGGTGTAACCTCATTTGAGTTAACAGCTGGAGTTTCGAGTTTCCACATGCCACGTAACAAATCATTTGTCTCATCTTGTGATGTGAAAAAGGTTCGTGCTAAATGGTTATACGGTGTACGAGGGTCTACCTCACATAACGGTCCAATACAAGTCCATCCCAAAGGTGTTAATCGTGCTATAGGTTCACCCGGGCGACCACTAATTTCAATGAGAGTGCGATGCATTTCCGGTAAATTCAAACCCAATAGCAGACCCGAGTGTTTTTTCTACTCTTGGCAAGTTGATTCCCTGTAAATGGGATCAATTATGGACATACTTTGACCAATCAATCATTTACAAGTATCCCGTAACATTTTTCACCGTGGATGCCTTTATGTTAAAGCAAGTTTACCATCAAGGTTTGTTATATCACAATTCACTAATCGACATCGCGATTGGTCAACTCGCTTCCCTCCTAAAACGAACACATTCAAAAACGATTCATGTCCCCAAAGTCCCCAATTCTGAAGCGATCGATTCACTTACGTAAGAGTCAGTTGAGCACTCGTCTAAGAGGGCATTTACTCGAAGTCTGCGTTCACTATTACTTAGCCATACCTTTTCACCTGGAGTATCAAGATACGGGTTTGGTTGAGTACAAGTCGAGGTTTCCTGTTCAGTGGGAGCAGAATACCTGTTGTATCCCCCTCCATGCAACAAGGAGTGGTGGGATCGACGACAATCAACATTGCACCGACGAGTATACTTACAGTTACTTCCATGATGGGACGCAGAAAGACATCGAAAACATAATCAGTACTCTTTAGCTACTTCCCATCGATCAAAAACGTTCAATGACCTAATGTAGTACAATCGACAAGTTTACTATTAGCATTACACAAAACACATGGAACACCAGAAATGTCCTTTGAACTAAAAGTACGTGGCTTTCCTACATGATTATTAGCATTTGACGGTTTGGGATACGAACGCGATTGACTGTAAACATTAAAACTGTCAACTTCTTCCTGTGCTTCTACACGAAAGCGAACTTCTTGAGATAACCAAGAATGCAAATGAACAAGATTTTCAGTTTTCTTTTCCAAAGCAGACCATCGCTTGAAATTTGCAACATTTAAGGGTGATAATTTGGATTTGGCAACGGAATAATACATTGAGTTGACTTCAAATTCTTCCACCCTACCGGCATTTTTAAGAGATATTATAGAAAGTTCTAATTTATCAGTGAATTCTTCTAACTGTTTTAAATCATTAAAATTAAAGGGTTTCATAAATTTTGACGAACACTATCAAGGTGGAGTAACACAGTACGACGATGACTGCCGAACTTCTAATCGAGTCTATTTTTTGCAGCGGAATTCCCAAGTTCAGTGGCTGAAAAGCCTTCAATAGCGTGAAGGGCTTCCCCCTCCAAGTATTGTCGGAGTTGTAACATCTTGTAACCGTCACTACAATTTACTTTATCTATACATTGTTCGAATACATCTTTAAATAGGGGGTAATCTCGTTTGTTTCCTCTAAATTTTGGTATGGATGCACGTTGTAGCTGTTGGTAAATATCTCTTGTCAATTTGAAAAGTGTTGGTACTCGAAGGCGGATGGGGAAGCCAAACAGATTTGATCATGCTCATTGGGCCCTTGGTCGGTCGACGATGTTTGTCTACTTGAATTGTCCATCACGTTTGACAGCACTTTTAGCGAGTCCGAGGCTCTCAACAAAATGTCTGATAACTCGACAATAGTGTATTGATAACTTCGGTCTGTAATCTTAACACATTATCAATACTATTTTTCAATTGCTCTGTATTTTCTGGAGCAGAACAAACAATACTAATAAGATGAGATCTGGCTTTGGTAAACTGAGACTTTGCTAAGCGTTTCTGTTCAAGTATTTCAGATAGCCGATCAGACTCGATATCCTCTGGCAGCGGAATTTCTGCCACATCGACTGCTGCTTCAGACATTATTACTTGTAAAATGTTTTACAATTACCAGATTAAAAGTTAGTTGAAAGCATGTTATACCAAAATGATCCTGACTGTTGACGATGACTGTCGATTCTTGTTGACGTGGAAGATGGAATGCACGTGCAGCTTTCTCTACCAAAAGTAGGGCATATCAATACACCACAAACCATAATTACGAATAACCGCAGCAACCACACTCTGTTACCAAAAATAGTGACGATGCAAATGCTGAGCCCATAATTATTTTTTATTAGCTCACCATATCATGGCCTGTAAAGCGATGAACAAAATATTCGATGCGATCGGCAGTCTGGGAGAGAGAAACAACCAACAACAACGACTTCGTTGGGCGATCTAATTTTATTCAAGTATATTACAAATCATGGGATTATAAAAGCATGCACACAAACAACCAATCAGAACACGGCATAATGGTACCAGTTCGTACCACAAACAGAAAATATCTAACCAGTTCGTCCCCAAACACGTTTCGTCCACCCGCGGTTCTGTAACATACTCTTTTACTTGTACCGTGAGAAACTCCTTTGGATGAAACTTGGATGTAAAAGACATTTTCTGTCTTTACCCAATGAAAACAGGATCGAATAGGTCCCCTAATCGATCTCGCGTCTCCTACCTATGCAAGACTAAGCCTAATTTTGGCTCCTCTGGAAAGTTCCTCAGGTGCGATATCACCCAAGGTGGAAGCGGACGTCAAGCCTCAAAGAACGAACGTATTACCCTTTTCAATAGTTTTACACAAACGGACTAATTAGTATGAACGCTAGAGCAGTGTTTGAAAATAAATGTTCCCTGGATAATAGGAGCTATGCATCAAAAGCGAAAATATGGTAACGTCACCTCGATTATGCAGACGCTGGGCCTTAATCACATATACGAATGATTAGCGAGAATGGACTGTTATCTACAGGGCATATTACACCGTGAAAAACATTGTAAAATCTGGCAAGATCCTTGTAAGGATAACCTAAACTTAAAAATGGGAGATTTTGAATTGTAAATACAATTTCGTAGAGTGTCAACTTAGAACCGTCATTAACAAGTCGCTAAACAAACAAATATGCGATATAACAAGACTACTCATTATTTTTTCATCCCAAATGTATAAAATATTCATTATTTTTGATGTGTAGAAATTCCACCGTGACTTTCTTTAATAGCTATCCCAAAGTCAATAAAGTTATTGATAATCAAATTAAAAAGGAATGTATGGAATTAATCGACTGTTCGTAACACAAAAGAATTGTATTGGTAGCCGACAAAGTTAATGAATAGATCAAAAATCGAAATAGGTTTTATTTGTACGACATGTCTTGTTTATTTATGTTACAAATATTAAAATAAAATGAGAATATTGAAATCAATAAGTGAATAAATCTTAATCAATGTTGATCATTAGGATATTGTTAAAGGTACTATATTTCACTTTCGAGTAAGCATCGTTTAGAGAAATGTGTACCAGCTAATACAATAACACACATCTTATTTTTTTTTACTTTGAATTTATATGAAACTGCGCAAACTTTTGAAAAATTCAGATAGAATACAATTTACATAATATTGTTAGATATGTAAAATATCTAGAGATTACACAGTATGTAAGTATCGTATTACTAAAACACCTATTATTATGAAATAGAAAAATAATAATCTTTGTCCCCAGTTATATCAATCTGATTAAAATACACATCTTTATTTCGTTTCATTTTTTATACTTTCGATGGCCTCTACTACATGAAGATCTGACCGGTTATAATGGAAGGTCGCGTCAAAGGTCATACGAGCGGATTTTGACCGTATGACGTCTGGCATTTTATTAACCAATCAGCGTTGTTGTTGCTATTGGGTTACCCACATTGTAGTAATATCGTTGTTGCGACATTGTTTTTAAATTTATAGACAAGGAATAGAGATATAAGATGGTTTAAACAATATTTGTATCTTTACAAAAAATTGTTCTCTATTGTCAATATATTAGCTATGGTATGAGTTTATTTAAAACGCAAATTAATTGTTTATGAAATAGCGTGAGAATAACAGGACAGAGGGTCTAAGTTCAAGGATAGATTGGGTCAAGAAACATGTGACTGGAAATTTACCTATTGCGACATTTGGTTTAGGAAAAAGATGTAGCAGTTTCTATCAGCAGACTCGCCCAGCGAGTCTTGCTGGATGAAGTTTGAGAAAATGACTTTATTCTATTATGCATTGTACCATATGTAAGCAGCTATGATATATAAAATGTAGAAACGAACTGTTGCATTATTATTCCTGGTAAGACAAACGTCTAAAGAAAACAGTAAGAAGTAAATACACAGCGTGAAGCAGAAGCAAAGACAGCTAGAGAGACAAATTCTAGACGATCACAAGGCTACAGAAATATGTAGTAAGAAAAGATGCATGGGTCGTACGTAGGATGTGGCGACCGGTTAGGGTCACCCGCTCTCCACGTCAGACAAAAGACGCATGGTGCTACAACATTTCCGTGTACCTCACGCAAAAAAAACTCGCCGTAACAGACCGTTTCATTAGCTAATCGCTCACAACGAAACGAAATAGGATTTGTGTTTTAATCAGATTACAGTTATATAGAAAGAGCCACATTGTCCAAGTAATGTCATACATATGTTACAGCATAATGGGATCTTTTATAAAATCAAAATGTTCGCGAAGAAACACCTTTTGAAAGTAAAAGAAATTGAATTACGTCTAATGATACGAAAAACTGTTATGGAAACTCCTCAAAAGAAAAATGGCGCATAGTGTTTAAGAAAAAAGAGTAAGCAAACCTTGCCGAGTATAAAAAAGTAGTCTTTACCTATATTGGGCGATTTCAGATTCCGAAGCTATTATTTAGGTCCAGGTCCCCATTGATTTTGCTACTAACTTTAATGTTAATCATCTTCTCTTTTACCGTTGTCTTGAACTATTTTCAGGTCCAGCCAGGATATAACCAACAACATAGTTATCATTCCAGTGTTTATTATATATAGGGGTGTGTGGATTTTTTTATAATCAAATTTAAGTTTGAATAATCCAGTAAATTATTGTAGATCGGGGTACTGGTCGTCATATTAGACACGAAACCCATTTTAAAAACCATGGTTTCAGTTTGGGTTATCAGGTTTGTGCACGGACTCTGAGAATTTCTAGATTTCACGGAGTCGGCATTAAACTTAGCCAGTCATATTAATGTTTTTATTTCTCTTGAGCAGGCCACCGCTACATAGATCATGTAATGAAAGAATACATTCTCTTATTTGTATGATGTAATGTGGTATAACATGTGGTAGTCTTCTCGGCAGATCAGAACACCCACCAGTTATGGGGATACATGTACAAATATGAAAAGCTCAAACTTACGGCGTTGTAATAGTAATTGGAATATTTTCAAAGATAACCTTTTATCCTTACATTTTCACCTGACAGGATCTCAAGTTCATCATTTATCTCATGATATAATCTAGTCTTAAACAGCTGTTTGTTTTACCCTCGCTATTAGTCTTCTGGAATAAATTATGAGATATTGAACACACATACCAGGATAGCATGGAACCTGTTATGATATAGGTAAACAATTTGTTGAAAGGCCAGCTATAACGTAATATGCCATCTAATTAATTAAGATTGTAAAGCATTAGCAGCCAAAAATTGACGTGGGCAATTAGTACGACCTAATTATCGCTGTAATTCTGATATAAGCAGTATTGTGTGTCGTGCAGGGGTTAAGGTATGCTTACTTTTTCTAAAACAACTAAGATTTGTTGTTATTTGATGACTTCACAAAGCTAATAAGCCTTTGTTGTTATTTTGGATATCATAACAATTAACCTTATGTACTTTAATAATACGACGCTGCCAAGTCAAAATGATCTCTTACAGCGCAAAATTATAAGGAATTGAAATGTAGAAAGGTATAGATCTGTCATTCTGATATTATCATTATACTATTTATATATCTCTCTGAAATGGTGAGCATATCTCTTAAAATCATTAAACTTTATCTCTTTACTTGGAAATAAGAGAAAAACTTGACTAAGGGTGACTCAATAATTATGTATGGACCGGTATAGATCGACCGTGGGTCACCCAGAACCTCTTAATTTTTAACGTACGGAGGATCTGGGCCAATTGTGGATAATCAACCAAAATCCCGCCACGCATGGGCTGTGGAACTTATTTTTAAGTCAGATTGAGTTGCACTCCTTCTCGTGACGACGAATTAAGATTAAGAAAATCCATAGATATGAGGTATAATAAAAAAGACCTAGGAGTTTTGGCTGTTGAGCATGCAATGCAAACTGATTTGTCTGAACAGGCAATTCTTGGAAAAAAATGTCATGGGTGCCGCCGTCTTGTTTTGGGTCTATTTACCTCCCCTAATACGCTCTCTATCTAAAAAAAAGTTGGTATCGTACAAGGTAACATAAAAGACCGGATAATCTAGCCAATGACGTAGATATTATGCTCAAATGTAGAATATTCGTCTGAATGATTGAGACAGTGTTTATCGAACTTTTATCCAATCTTTTATCGATTTATTTCGACTTGGGAGCGAAATTTGAATAAAAGACTGTCCTAATAATGTCGTTTGAAGCATTATATTTACACATAGGTGTTCACCAATCCAAATTCAGATATTTACTGAATAAAAGTATTGTTTATAAAACAACAAACACAAATATAACTACATTGTAATAAAACACTTTTAAAAGATAACAGGATAAAAATAACAAGCGGTTGCCATGCAAGATACGCCCACATTTTGCAAGAGATGGACTAAAAAACAGCTAAAAAAGTGATTTTTCATACAATCAGGGGCCATAATCCAGAAAGTTAGGGTCCGATACGCGCAAGTATTGAAAGTGACCCAGACCTTTGGGATATAAACATATATTTTGAGCTTCATTAAAATCGGATAAAAATTGTGACCTCTAGAAGGTACAGAACCTTGGTATTACATACTTTTTACATGTCATTTTGTCGGGAAGTTTCGGTCCGATTTTCACGAAATTCAAACTCAACTGTCATTATGGTGTAACGGTGATATATTTAAACGTTTTTTTTTCAAATTGGATAAAAATTGTGACCTCTAGAGGATTCTGGCATTGTACATGTCTAAATAAGTGAACCGGATGCTGATTTGCTTCCCCACTTTCTTGGGATATTCATTCAATAGATTAGACAATTGTCACCATAATAAGATGCAACATTTTCTGTAGTTAAAAGGCCCTCGAATGGCCCCGTGTTACACGTGCACAAGATGCAGGCGTTGTGTCTGCAAATGTAAACAGGGCGCTTTACTTGTGCGACGGGCTAATGCAGTATTCAGTTGTGAAATTTAACCGTGTATTAAGTTCATAATATATCAGTAAAATAACAGTGAAAAGAAAGTGCTGAATGGTCTGAACTATTCAGCAACTAATCCCTTGAAATCCAAACCAAATCCGCAATATAATCATGTTATAAAATTAGTCAGCCTTTACCAATGAATTCTCGAAGGTAATTGGTTCGGATTAACGTCATCACTCATCACATTTCCTTTCCTTTGCGCATGATAATAAAATACTAACCATGTACGGGTTATTAAGCATTACCCAATGTCGCCGGAAATTCTTCACCGCTCGGCTAGCGCTACTCGAAAAAAAAGTAATTTAAAAGATTAAAGAAAAAATGTAATTTGATAACAGCTTGGCATCGATGTTGGCAGATACAAATCAAATTATATTTTTTTAGAAATGACAAAGAGGTATACAGATGGCGGCATGCAACCAATACAAATTACTGTAAACTTCAAGTAGACATTACACAGAATTGGTATATTTGAATATGTGGAGCAAAACAGGTGTAGATTAGGTCTATTTTTGATTTGTTCTTTTTTTATTTATTTTTTATGGCAAGACAGGTTTTGGTTAAATATTATTTGATTTGTTCTGGGATGCCCTCTTTAAAAGGGATTTGCCCGGAACTTACGTGTATAATACGTGTAGTTTCTATATACTAATTACATATTGATATGCCCAATAAATAATTGGCGATTTCCTGCAGTCTATCGACGTTTGCATATTAAAAAAAACCCGTTCATATCCATTTTGACGAAATTCTTCTGTTTGTTTATAAAGTCCGTTATTGGGTATACCAGGTAAAAATAAAACAAACCCGTGGGTGAGCTGAATATCTGTTGTGAAAAGACCAATAAAATAGTTAATGTCTCTCATTATACAAACCGTAACTATAAGACAAGATATATGTACTGCATTTATCATTCATCGCCGAAATTTCGGATATTTTGGCATACTATATGTGTGTACTTTAGCGTCTACAATAACATAATGGCTCTGTAGATGGACATCTGTAAAGTAGAGGGAAATAAACACACTAATAGTATTGATATTGCAACTGGCGTGTCTTCAGGGATTAATTATACTTCCAATGTAGATACTTCATATTTATTTGCATTTATATATTCAGCTAATTCTATGATATTATGAAAACATCTGCACCTCTAGAAAAGAAGCTATCAAGTCGATAAGTAGGATCTGATGAATAATAATAATAATATTCGTATAGGAGTTTTAGTTTGTTAATGAATCCGTGAATGTGTTTGTTGAACGCGCCAATAAATATCTTCATCTGTTTATATATGCTGTTTGTTTTCACACGGGATCCAAATTATCCGATATGGTTCTGAATATCTTGTTTTATAATTAAAAGAACACATTGAGTGTGGTTATTGATTAGATTAACGTTTCACTTTTGGCCACACATTTTCAATTAGCTGCCTTAACATTGGAATGTGTTCAGATTAATAGTTTTGCTAAGTTTTGTTGTAAAACAGGGGACTTTAAATTGGAATAAGATTTTAAAAGTACAAAAGATCTTGTTGTTATTTAGTCAAACTGCAATACATAGTGGAGTTAAATCTCAGTTTTATTCTTTTACTATACAATTAAGTCGAAAATCAGGATCATTTTTATTCAAGAAAAGTACGATTCCATGCAGTAAAACATACTGGCAGAAGTCAGTCACCATATTGTTATAAAATTAACGCAGCTTACAGATTTATTTCACAACGGACGTTCGCGTACCGAAATGAAAAATTAATTATATAGAGATTTCTTCATTTCTAATCGAGATGATTATGACAATAGAGCAACAAAAATCAAAAATTTAGTTTGACATAAATGAAAGATGTCTTGCTCTTAAAAGTAAGTACTTAAATAAATGTAAAAAAAACCCCAACAAAGACAGGGTGGCAAATACAATACGGCTTATTGCAACCACCTCTCAACTATAATAATTATCTTGATATTTTGTTATTTCGGGTAATGACATTAATTGTCCAGAATGGAAACATCAATATGCTATCAATCTATTATCTGATTTTAAGTAGATCTAAAGTAATTTTCAAATTTCCGGAGTAGCTGGCAGTTCTGATTGCTATCTCCAGAATAGGTTTCGTTTGAGTATTTCTACATGCTGTAAAACAAGCCAAAATAAAACAACCAGTGAACTAAAAGGACGGCCAATAAATGCATAGTGAGAATAACTGCGAATTTTAGCTTCCTGCCAAAAATGTAGCCCCAAAACAACCCATCTGCATACTCCCGTTTCCTTTGATAAATTTACTCACTACATTGCTATATCAACGTTTTTGTATTTCCCTCTGTTGAAGTACCACTACAGTCTACTGGCCAGTCACAAAGTCTATATACACACCATGAAGTGTTTTTGACATTCTTATTTTCCTTTCTGTATCGCTCAACATCAACTACTACTCTCAATATTTTAGATAAATATCCCTGGTTAATCCCTATCTAGTTTCTTATGTATATTATTTGGCAAATTTAAGCTAAATGCGTTAACCAGTCATAGTTTGTCGCACTGTATAATTAGGCCTTTGTCGATTGACCGTACAGATGCAACAAAGATGAGTATCAATAGGAACCGATTCTTTAATATTTTCAATCATAAACAGTCATTGACAAATACGTTTGTCATCATCTGTCTGTCCCAGTCAGTATTTTATCATTATACACTTAAATCGTACTTTTTACATGGATGAAAAAGTATGAGTGACAAATCAATGATATCAAGCGATATTTCTTATTACTCATATCCATGTCAGTACTGATGATTCCATCAACAATTCCATGTTGTTGTTTTTTATGTTATTAATATTTTAGTTCTTGTGTTTAATGCGATTTTAAGTTGGTATGACTAGTGGCACAGTTACACACCATGTCTCGATTTAATTACATTATGGGTTGTGTGATAAACGTTGACAAAAGTTTGATTAATCCCAGATAGAAGTGTCCGTGAACAACTCTTTCAGATGAAAAAATAAAGTTATTCTGTCTGAAATATTAATTCTGATAACCCACTCTCTTGGGATATTTCATTCAATAGATTAGAAAATTGTCGCCATAATAAAATGCAACTAACATTATATTTTCTGTAGTTTAAGGCCTTCGAATGGCCCTTTGTTACACGTGCACAAGATGTAAACAGCGTGCTTTACAGTATGCAGTGGAATTTAACCGTGTATTAAGTTCATAATATATATATAATTATATATAAAAAAGCATAACTGGCGATTTCGGCGTTCATCGTATATTATCACGATGAACGCCGAAATCGCCAGTTATGCTTTTATAACCGTGAAAAGAAAGTGCTGAATAATCTGAACTTTTCAGCAACTAATCCCTTGAAATTCAAACCAAATGCGAAATAAAATCATGTTATGAAATTAGTCAGCTTTTACCAATGAATTCTCAAAGGCAATTGGTTCTGCTAAGACATTGACGTCATACCATTTCCTTTCCTTTGCGCATGATAATAAAATGCCAACCATGTACAGGTTAATAAGGATTACCCAATGTCACCGGAAATTTGTTTGATTTTAATTTTATATGTTACTACCTTCTATCCCTGTCCAAAAGGACGCCATTATCAAAAGTTACAGATATAACATATGTACAACAATATTTACATCATAAATCATGAATTGGTGACATTGCAAATAGATTACATAAATAATTTATAATAAATAATATATAATGTAAGAACAGGTTTGTTAGAGCAAACTTTTACGATAGTTTGTAACATTATGGATATACATATAATTTGAGAACAATATATTATGAGGATCACTGGTATTTGACACGCTTAAATAATTATGTCGATTTAAATAGAACAAATCAATAGTATCGAAAGAAATCGATCTTATATGTTTCGATTTACAACATTCAAACATAAAATGGTATAAATCTTCTTCACATTGGTGACATAACGAAAGGACAAGTGGAATCGACAGTTAGATTTCTCTTCAAAAAAATGATTTGGTGGGTAAACTTTGTAATTTTACGTTTATGTTTAAAGGGAATATTACTTGATAGTAGTATACGCCCATAACGAGGTCCGGTTTATATGTCTATAATGTTTTAACCCTATCGATTACTATAAAGTCCCTTTTTTGAAATTTCTATGAAGTGGAAAGTTATAAATCGTTTTCTTCAATGTACGTTGATGTAGCTTGTAATTACATAGCCGATAATATTATTCACTAAAATAATGCAAATATTTCCCCTTTTCGGGGATTGTCTCCCTTGTTGTGAGTTTATTTTCAGGTCTATTCTCTCGATTGTATAATAATTTTGATGTTTATTGCTGGCAATGTCCATGTATTGTGTATCCTGTTCACCAGTTTGCCTGGAGTGTTCTCTGTGTGTGGCGTGGTTCACCTGTACTATTAGATCAGAGTTTTCGCTATTCGCACTGAAGAATACCGTCTTTGTTCAGCTATGAAAACAGATCTTCCAAGCAGTTCACACACATAGCAAATTTTTGTTGAACTTTACAAACTATTTGCCTTTTATATTTCTTATAGGTGTATATTGTCATGATTCCTATCTGTTCACATTTCTTGCAAAGGCTTTACGCTTGTTCATCTACTTATAAGATACGGAGAAACACAATCGAAATTCAAGTCGAGCATATATTTTTTTAAAGAGTGTTTGCCCCTGTCACCGAACTCTTTTAAACGCTCTACAGGTCAGAGTTTTAAAGGATACTTTTCATATTTATATTGGGTATATTCATCTCACTGTCGTTTACATTTCTTGTAAGTGTTTTACAGGTCAGAGATTTTGCGTTTTTGTTTCAAATTTATAAGGATTGTTCTGTTGATCATGAAGAAAGGATCATATTGAAATTCAGATTCAAGCATCACACTCTTGAGGAGTTATTGCCAACTCCTGTAATTATTAGGCTAGCCATAAGCAGGATTCGGAAATTCAGGGACATTATTTTACGCCGAGTTATTAACATCTCACCAACGTATGTACTCTTTCCAGATCTCAGAGTTGTTGCCTCTTTGACTCAGCTGCCACGCCTGGCAGTGCTATGTTTTAACGTCGATTAACAAGAAAGCGACTACTTTTTTAAAAACATATCTGGCGGAAATAGTGTCATGAATGCACTAATCATTTTTTGTATCGATAATGGTTATTTGCATCGTATTGTAAAGCCAGTCTGGAATGAATTATTATGTACCCCAAGGTCACCAAATTGGGCAATGCCACTTTAAGAAGCGTTTTGTTACACAAAACTGGTCTAGAATGTGCTGAAATCTACGAAACTCTTTTCGTTCCTTCGGTCCAAAATCTGTCTATGAAGAAGACATCATATGGGATCTTTGTTAAAAGGGGCCTCGGATTTTAGGGAACAGAATTGGTTAATTATGTGTGAACTTACCTTAGAAAAATGTTTCCTAGTCCTGTGCAACTATGAAACTCAGATTTAAATTCTAAAACATACTTTCATTTATCGACTCCCCTTGAATGTCAAGTACCGATACTTAAAACGAGAAAATCGAAAGTTATTATATTATTGTCTCCTTTAGTACCACGCGACCTATAACCGTCGCCTAGCTATTTATGTTATATTATGTCTTTACAGACGATGTTTATAGATCTATAATAATTATACTTATTTACGCTCAATTATTAAAGTAAACATCACTTTTCAGACAATTTACCTTATAATGAGAACAATGCCAGAAATAGTCATTAACAAATACAATACATATTGGATTTTTTCTACAAATTATTTAATGCTAAAAGTCAATTTTATTGAAATGTTACAATTATAAAATCTCATGTGCATAGTTGCTAATAAGAAAATATTTTTCTAATGTTTATTTATAGGATATGCCTTGGAGCATTAAGGGTGGAATTTGTTCTATTAAATCGACTCTAAAGAAAAATGTTTGGTTTATTTTTCAGCCATTTGTAATTAAAATACAGGTAAGATCGATATTTAATGAACAAATTGTGTCAACAGACGACGTTATATAAACCCCTTTTATAATTAATATCACAACTTAGACACTGTCAGCAAGGGATCTGAAAAGACTGTCTTTATAACCGGTTAAATATATACCAGTGCTGGTCACAAACGCAATAGATGCCAATGGTACTCCCTTTATCCACCAATTTGATAGTACATAGATTAAATTACTACTATAACAATATTGCACTCTATTCATTTATAAAATATTATAGCGAGGTATCTTGTGATAAAACAGAGAACCCTGGCCGCTTAAATTACTATTTATAAATAGAGTGAGCAATATACTTGTAGTATTTATTGGATGCCTAAAGATGGATTTCTTTTTGGTATTAAAGGCATAGAAGCAAGTCCTTTGCCGCCATGCTCACTGGTATTAACTTTGAAAATCAAGAGAGCGAATTATATTTGTAGTGTCTGGATAAATGCGTCAAAGAATAATCTCCCCAATTTCCATCCAGAGAATAGAGGGTGGGTTTTAAATGATGATGGGGTGTATGAATTAAAGTGATTTGATGGTGATGTTGCTCCCGTGTCAGTTGAGAGTATTTGCATAGATGAAGATAGTGACCAAGAAAGCAAGGACTCCGATGACGAATCAATCAATTCTTGTAGTGATGATGGAAGTGTGACAGATTAACTGTTGGCATCACCCAGCCACACTTACTCACTTATTTTAAAGCATTAAAATGTTATGCGTAACAAATATTTACCAATGAAGAGGAAGGATAACTAAAGTTATATGTATTAAAACTATAAATAGATTTCAGTAATTTATCACTGACTAACATTTTTAAAAATCCATTAGGTTGTTATTCATTATCGAAGATTAGGAAAAGAAAAAAACCCATCGAATTCAAACCAAAGCAACTTATTAATGCATAAATACTTTCGAAATATTTGTTTGAATTTTCCACTTTGTTATAAGATATTCTGAATCATTGTTGAACGGGTTGTTGTGGTGGAATACAGAACGTTTGAAGACATAAATTTAACATCAGTCCTAACTATCTATTCACGATGTGTCGTGAATGGGGTATGACATGCTTACTCTTCCTACAACACTTGATACCATAACTCATTTTAGGATTTCACATAGCTAATAAACATTTGTTCTATTTTTGTGCTATAATTTTAAATCTTGATGCGGTTCAACAATGTATTATTGATATAAGCTTTATATAGAGGAGGTGGTTGGGGCTGTAATTTTGAGGCCCGTCTGACTTGGGGAAAGTCCCCGAATTTATGGTTAGATTTTCGAAAAATACATTTTTCATGCATGGAACAATATTTCTGGTAAGTTTCAGTCAAATAACTGATGAACATATAAAAAGTCCCATTTTTAGGGCGTGGTCAGGTGGACTTTAGGGCGATCTGACTTGAGGAAGCCCCAACATTTTTGGTTAGATTTTTGAAAATTGTATTTATCAAGTGTGGATCTTTGTTTCTTGTAAGTTTCAGCCATGTAACTTATGACCATATAAAAAGCCCCATTTTTAGGTTGTGGTCGGACATACTTTAGAGCGATCTGACTTGGGGAAAGCCCCCAAATTTTTGGTTAGATTTTTGAAAATTGTATTTACCAAGTGTGGATCTTTGTTTCTGGTAAGTTTCAGCCATGTAACTGATGACAATATAAAAAGCCCCATTTTTAGGGTGTGGTCGGGCATACTTTAGAGCGATCTGGCTTGGGGAAAGCCCCCCAAATTTTGGTTAGATTTTTGAAAATTGTATTTACCAAGTGTGGATCTTTGTTTCTGGTAAGTTTCAGCCATGTAACTGATGGCCATATTATTAGCCCCGTGAGGCGATATTGGGCGTGGTCTGACTCGCGGAAAGCCCCGGAAATTTTGGTTAGATTTGTGAAATATTTACTCCGACTATGGCTACCATTGTCCCTAGAAAGTTTCAGCCATGTAACATGTGACCTAATTTTAGGCCCCACGTGGGCTTCTTTAAGGTGATGCTGCGGCTATACGCCCCAGCAGTGCCCGATCTGACCAATTGATTTTTACTCATACCGACACCTGCTACAAATTTGATGGGTGGGGTTGGTCAAACCTTTTGTAACTGATGACCATATTATTTTTTGTCATTAGCTCCTGGACTAATATAACATAGTACAGTGGAATTTGTTGTGATAAAACACATTGGCAAGGTAGCACAGGGTTTTAAGTGACGTTCTTTATAGTTTTGTTTAACTTATTTTACAATATGTTTAAGACTTTCATTTCAAGTTTTACAGCTACAAGTTCCTCCCCATGTTGGTGATGTTATTATACGCAACCTAGCAACAATTTTAGGTAGTTTAAAATACTGTTATCTAATTCAAAGACCACAAACCACCTGTTACTGACGCAATGGACCGAAAATAAATACAAGGCAGAAAAAATTGGACGTAAATGGAGTTTGAATTCACTTTGCTTGGCACTCACCGTGTTTCTACTCGTTCTTATTCTCTTCTGGGGAATTGGTTAAGCAGGAATAAAGTGATGTAAACTCTTAACACACCCAAACCAATATTGTTACCATATGTTAAATAACAATACTGCATAAAGTTTGGCTCTGTTTGACTAGGTGGCAATGTACTATAGAGAGTAGAACTAAAATAATGAAATATGAATAAACGAAGATAAACAATACTCCCACTCTGCTAAAAATGGGATCAAGGTTTCACAGAGAAGGTGTTAAGAGACGAATAATAAGGATAGGATTTCCTCTTGTTCCGTTTTCTTTGATCCGATTTATTTCTGCGTCATCAAGAGAAAACAATGTAAGGTTATTCAGATCATAGAAATATAGAACGTCTGTCTATACGGTTTATTGCAATGTACCTGTATTTACGTTTCTTTAATCGGTATATATTAATATGTTTTAGTCTTCGTCTACGTACTTGGTAGAAACAAAGTTATTGATACCGGCTTTGTGTTTGTGACCATTAAATATTGGGAATATCAGTTTTAAATAAGACATGTTCCTTTGAACATAATTAGGTCATGGAATGAACCAATAAAACATAATAATGTTAATGTAACATATTGGTATTTCTAATGGACAGAAGTTTTTAAACCGTAGACTCAAATTGCATTATAAGTCTACAATCACTAGTTTACAAATATTAATTATTGCCGGGTATATTTCAATGTTTTCACCGTTGTTGAAAGTCATAGTACTGCCAGCACAAATTTGTTGAATATAAAATGACCATCGTTTGAATTATCATATTATAAAGTATACAAAAATATATTTTGTCCAATCGTTGGTTTTGTATCTAGGATCTCTACAAATAGATGAAACGTGTTCTGGTAATTTATTGGTTGTATTATACAAACGGGGATTATTTTTTTTAGATAAATCTAAAAGATAACAGCCTTGAAATATCACGCAGAATATGCCTTATACTTTCTGGCTTATTAAATACAAATTAGTGTCTGGGATCAATTTGATATCAATGTACGGTTTTAAAAAGAGAACAAAAATACATTCAATGAAAGATTTTCTTTTTTAAATCTAAAAAGAATATAATTTATCTGATTTCGCGTGCCCCTCTAGCTCGAATATTCGTATAACTTGGTCGAATAATCAAATTAAAAGAAACTCTTATAATATTACTGTGTTCAATTCCTATCCAACTATGCTTATTGTGGCTAAAGTAATCTATCTTCCCCTTACGGTTACAATAAGTTATTTTCCAATGTTACATATAAGGTGCTTTTGGTTATGGCATGTCTTTAATTGGCGTGTTCAGATGTTATAATCCACAAATAGAAATAAATGAACTGTTTTAGAGATTTATATGTATATTATATACTTGTTATTGTTAAATACTGAGGGCAGTGCACTGATGAAACTCATAATTCAAGTGTCTGTTTGATTGTTTGAGAAATTGAGGACGAAGAACACTTTATTTTTAACTGTGTAGTGATAAATACTCACCAGTTAGAGGCGATATTTGTGCCAAAGCCTGTCATTATAACCCTGATTTTAATCATGTATCAAACCAACATAAGCTTTTAATTTTAATGACAAATGAACAGATTTTACCCTTTTTTGCCTCTTGTATTTTTAAGATGTTTGAATTGAGAAAGAGCTTGTTAGTGATGTGATATTTTAACTTCGTGATTTGTTCCTATTTTTCTTGTTTTGTTCTTATTTATGTAATTTATTGAGTATACTAATGTGAAAATTTTAACCGCGTCTCATAAGTCGTCATTGGCTGGCATCTACTTTTTACTTTTATGTAACTATATGTTTATTGGAATAGGTTCCGATTTGCTGTACGACTTCCATTCATGATTTAATCATGAAATGGATAATCGAGACTATATTTTTTTTTATCGTACCGACTTTAGTACTGATGATCGAAGCTAGACCGAAAATTCAATCGCTAAAATCTCGGTTCAGAGTGGATTAATTTGACTGACATTTTCAGCAAATTCCCTTTACATTATCTAGTTTTTAACTATTAATAAGTGAGACTGAGAACTGGCAGCTCTTTGTCTAATCTCCCATAATGTATCTTTAATATTTTAAAACTTTTGTATACATGTAGATGGTGACACGTTAATAAAATATATTTTATCTTTATCTTTCATCTTTATCGTTGAAGGTCGGCGTTTACACTCCTAGTATAAAGCCATGTAAGAACCTTTGAAGTTGACATTGGTAATTAAGGAATGGTGTTACCGAAATATGGAATTTTTAAATCATATTGGGTCGACATGTGTTTGGAATAATAGATCTCTGTCATCAGAATTAAAGAAAACACCAGAATCAAATTTCACTTTCACGCCATTCCAAATATTTAACAAGAAAACAATTCATGTGATTTCTTGCCAAAATGAGTTCCAGAAATTGCCTTGGGTGACCGTTGCTTCAAGATAACAGTCTATTGAACTTTTGTGTTATTGTAATTCATAATCTAAATTATAGTTGAGACTTGTCCTTAGTGCACACTGCCCAAGTCCGTTAGATTCAAATGCATATTATATATATAGCTACATGTATAAATGAACACATTTCTAATGCATTTTATAGGAATTCACCAAAATATTTAGTTTGACCAGGAAAAACCCCATTTCATTTCCTTAAACACATTATATCCCATTTTCAGACAATACCTTAGCCACGCCAGTAAGAACAGGACAGTAGGACGCTAAACCTCATTTCATTTCATTTTAGCCACCTACAATAGCCGCCCGAACTACTTTATACAATTTCCCATAATACCTTACACTATAGCATCTTAAACCATTTCCCAAACAACTACCATAAACCAGAATATCTTATATCATTTTTTATTTATTACGTTCATGTAGCTAACATTGTTGTTACTCTTTTGTAAGGTAAGGACATATTTTGACATTATCAATAATTTGAATAATTGACATACCAAATACCAGACATCAAAACTTGTTTTTCGTCAGTAATCTTTGCTGGTTTTCACGTTAAATTATTTATTGAAATGACTTTCCTACACGTTGGAGAAATATTGCGTCGCCAGAACTTGGCACTAGATAAAACACTGTAGGCATTACGCGCACCCTTGCTGCTTATCTTGGTAGCAGAAAGCAATCAATCGATGATACTAAACTTTATGCATATTTGTTTTATTACATAAATACTATTTAAAGAGATCTTTGAGCGAATTAAGCGTTTGTATTTCGATCATCAGCCATGCAGAATAACTTTCAAACGCTTAACTTCTGCGAACTATTATTTTATATTTTAGCAGCAACGATCCCTTCTCTGCGATCCATGTATGCTCAAATATACATTCAGAGAAAAGTATCAATTGCGGTTATGTAATCTAAGTCAGAAATCATTTATTTTATTCAAGAAAGAAGTAAATCGATTAGGTTCTTGATATATTAAAGATTTACAATCTGTGACAGCCCATCTGATTCATAGAATATACCAGCCAGTCTTAATAAATCATCATGCTCGTTTGGTATTTTAAAAAGATGATGAATTCAGAGATGAAGTACTGATTCTAAAAACAATTCTGTACAATTTTCAAAATCTAATTAAGATTAATAATTAAGATATATTTTGCAGGGAAATTGTAATTCTAGATATATTTATTGACGATTTTTCAGAAGCGGGGGCCACTTTATATAATATAATAACTTGGGCCTAAAGGTGGCAGCGTAACCCGTTCAAGGATTGCCATAAAAGCAAGAAACATTATTATTAGCTACAAATAATTAACATAAAGTATGGTCACACGGTCCGTTCTTTATTTTTACCACTAAAATTTTACTTCTTCACAGATTACGGCCGACGACACGAAAGAGGTTAGATTATGTCAGTGATTCTCAACCAGTGTGCCGCGGCACACAGGTGTGTCGCGAGATCTTCCTAAGTGTGCCGCGAAATTTTGAACGACACACTAAGAAAATGCGAAAAACCACGTGATCACAATTGAGTATTCACTGGTGTCTACTTGTAAGTTCATAGCTGTGTTTTTTCTTTATTTAGTTTGAGTCATTCTATATGTCTATGACTGTGTCTACGGTTGTGTGCCGTCTATGACTTGCCATGTTTCGCCAATTCAAATCTTTTTCATATACATTTAGCCAGGTGTGCCACTATATTTTCATATGTTCCCAGGTGTGCCGTTGGCAAAACAGGTTGAGCACCACTGGATTATGTGAATGTCTTTGTGAGATGTGTAACCATATAGTCCAGGCCCCAAGTTCACAAAGCATTCTCAGACTTAAGTTGAGAATTTACTCAAAATTGTTCTCCTTATTTTAACTAAAATATAGACCTTTTATAAAACCTTTGTTGTTTTAATGTGTCAAATACATCAATAAGCAACTATGTTCAAAGTTTCGTGTTTCTGGATCAAAGATATTTTTCATAATTAGTGATTGAAAGTTGAGTAAATTCTCAACTTAAGTCTGAGAATGCTTTGTGAACTCGGGGCCCGGAGCTAATGACAAAATAATATGGTCATCAGTTACAAAAGGTTTGAACACCCAAATTCGTAGCAGGTGTCCGTACGAGTAAAAATCAGTTGGTCAGATCGGGCACTGCTGGGGCGTATAGCCGCAGCAGCACCTTAAAGTAGGCCCCAGGGGGCCTAAAATTAGGTCATAAGTTACATGGCTGAAACTTTGTAGGGACAATGGTATCCATAGTCGGAGTAAATATTTCACAAATCTAACCAAAATTTCCAGGGCTTTCCCCAAGTCAGACCACGCCCAATATCGCCTCACGGGGCTAATAATATGGTCATAAGTTACATGGCTGAAACTTACCAGAAACAAAGATCCACACTTGGTAAATACAATTTTCAAAAATCTAACCCAAAATTTGGGGGCTTTCCCCAAGTCAGATCGCTCTAAAGTATGTCCGACCACACCCTAAAAATGGGGCTTTTTATATGGTCATAAGTTACATAGCTGAAACCTACCAGAAACAAAGATCAACACTTGGTAAATACAATTTTCAAAAATCTAACCAAAAATTTGGGGGCTTTCCCCAAGTCAGATCGCTCTAAAGTATGTCCGACCACACCCTAAAAATGGGACTTTTTATATGGTCATCAGTTACATGGCTGAAACTTACCAGAAACAAAGATCCATTCTTGGAAAACATATTTTTCAAAAATCTAACCAAAAATGTTGGGGCTTTCCTCAAGTCAGATCGTCCTAAAGCCCACCTGGCCACGCCCTAAAAGTGGGACTTTTTATATGGTCATTAGTTACATGACTGAAACTTACCAGAAATATTGTTCTATGCATGAAAAATTTATTTTTCGAAAATCTAACCATAAATGGGGGGGCTTTCCCCAAGTCAGACAGGCCTTAAAATTGCAGCCCCACCCACCCCCTCTATATAAAGCTTATAATAATGTAATATCAATAATACATTGTTGATCCGCATCAAGATTCAAAATTATAGCACAAAAATAGAACAAATGTTTATTAGCTATGTGAAATCCTAAAATGAGCAATGGTATCAAGTGTTGTAGGAAGAGAAAGCACATGTCATGAATATATAGTTAGGACTGATGCTAAATTTATGTCTTCAAACGTTCTGTAATTCCATCACAGCAACCCATTCAACAATGATTCAGAATGTTATTCAATATCTTATATCAAAGTGGGAAATTCAAACAAATATTTCGAAAGTATGTGAAATCCTAAAATGAGCAATGGTATCAAGTGTTGTAGGAAGAGAAAGCATGTCATACCTCATTCACGACACATGTCATGAATAGATAGTTAGGACTGATGCTAAATTTATGTCTTCAAACGTTCTGTATTCCATCACAGCAACCCATTCAACAATGATTCAGAATGTTATTCAATATCTTATATCAAAGTGGGAAATTCAAACAAATATTTCGAAAGTATTTATTGGATTAATAAGTTGCTTTGCTTTGAATTCGGTAGTTTTTGCCTTTCCCGATATTCCATAATGAATAACAACCTAATGGATTTTAAAAAATGTTAGTCAGTGATGAATTTCTGAAATTATAAAATCTATTCATAGTTTTAATACATATAACTTTAGTTATCCTTCCTCTTTATTGGTAAATATATGTTCCACATAACATATTAATGATTTAAAATAAGTGAGTAAGCGTGGCTGGGTGACGCAAATAGTTAACCGGTCACACTTTTATCATCATACAAGAATTGTTTGATTCGTCATCAGAGTCCTTGCTTTCTTGGTCACTATCTTCATCTATGCGAATACTCTCAACTAACACGGGAGCAACATCACCATCAAACCACTTTAATTCATACACCCCATCATCATTTAAAACCCTCCTTCTATTCTCTGGATGGAAATTGGGGAGATTATTTTTGACGCATTTATCCAGATACTACAAATATAATTCACTCTCTTGATTTTCAAAGTTAATACCTGTGAGCATGGCGGCAAAGGGCTTGTTTCTATGCCTTTAATACCAGAAAGACATCCATTTTTAGGCATCCAATAGATACTACAAACAAATCCTTCAATAACTATTTACTCCAGAAAGAATGGATTCGCTTTTACCGAGAGAAAACAAGGCTTTCTGGCCATAAACAGCCTTTTCTAATAATTTTAAAGGTCGGGCATCCCCTTTCCTATTAAACGATGCAGTATGATCAAAGCCAGTGAGTACATGGATGCTTCAAATCTTTTCTCCTTTTACGGCTTATTGGTTTATATGCAATTATTGGCGATTGGTTGAATGCCTACTGTATCAAGAAGACTGTCTTTACCAGAAAGAATTTCAACAAATCTATCGTAATTTTTAAAAACAACCCCAGTTGATAGGTGTGGTGACACCATCATGCCAATGGGTGTTTCTTGGTTGCGCTCAGTGGATGTAAATGTCAATTCTGTTTGAGTTCCTCAATGCTATTGTAACTTAATGTATGTCCCAAACGATTAAGAATCTCAATAACCTTTTTACTGCCTGTAAGGCTTTTCACTGCAAGACCCAGTTATAGGTGTTTTGATGGCTTAGTTCTACCCCTGGTTAGAGAATAAATGGCATGCTGACTAATGGAATTAATTCTCTTGACTTTGTTTTATCCACAATTAGATTATGGACCAACTAGTAGATGTGTAAAGAAAGCGGAGACCATGTCTGGTACTGCTATTTCACCATTTGTGATATGTTGTATGGTTAAATTTTCAGGCAGTTTAATTTTCTTTGTACTGAATATTTCTCATCGGAGTAAGAAAGTGACACCCTGAACTGTATGTTCAGTTTCTCTGGCGTTGTCAGATGACTTGCGAACAGCGTCATCAACATTTAAACCTTTACTGAAGACAATATTACCACATCTTTAATTTCCACTGTCAATTGAAATATTCTCACCAAAGAATTTATACAACCAACTTGTTTTGCAAATCGCTGGGCAAAATACCTAACTCTGTATAGTTTCCGCCACCAAATTCTAATAAACATGACTGATAGTATTGCAGTAAGCTATTTTTAACAGGTAGATCTCTTGTTTTTCCAGAATAATGTCAGTCACAAAACTACATAAAGCATCAAATGCTTTGGTATGTATATTCCTAGCATCATGTCATTCACTTTCATCATATGACCAGCTTACTTCTCGCATCTTTTCAACTCTGTGTTGATATTCTATTCTGCACATTACATGATAATGAATGTCTTTGCCAATGAAATCTATATCTTGGATGTTCTTAAGTATATTTTCATCCTGAAGAATTGTTGCATATTCTTGAATATTTTTTTCGATTGTCGTTGTGACACAGGTTATTACTTTCTGTTTCTGACATTGATGTTTTCTGTTTGATTTTCTGCAAAACCGGCAGACCTTCTCGAACACACCGGAACTGGATGCAGAAGTCAATGTTAAACATGATCTCATCAATTTGGGATTGGAATTTGGATTGTTATTTTCTTGAACTTCATCATTCTATTTCTTTTGAATTTTAGATAGCTCCGTAAATCTTCTACATCATTCCATATGAAATCCTGTTAACTCATTAACAACTTTGAGGAGCATAATTTCAGCATACTTCAAACGTGACTTTTTCCGGATTTCTAAAATTTGTTGACAGTTTTGTAGAGTATCTTTCTTAAAAACAAGAATCCGACCGACATCGGCACCATTGCCATAATGAAGACAGCACCAGACTTCGTACGATATGATGTATACCAGAATAAAGAAGTAAGAGTGGTTGATTTTTCCAACTTGACGTATTTGTATTTTTGTATGTATTTATCTACCGTAATCATGGACATATTTGTACTGGAACTACTCTAATCTATATACATGCTTATATATATTACTGCTTGACTTTATGCCTTAATTCAGAATATTTGGAAATTTCAGTTATATTACCAATTGGATTGATTTTACCATCGTCTTTTTCAATTTCCATGTTGTAATGAGTTCTTAGGCTTCAACTTGCAAAATGAATGAAATTTGTTCCGAGTGTAAAAATTGCATACGTGTTATGTGGAAGAAAACAAAATAATTGTACTCTATGAGACACTGTAACTGAAGACTAATATACAATACATGTACACCTATAGAATATTATATTGTACAAAATATTTATATTATGAGATAAAAAAGTTCATTGTTGGTGACACAGAGATAAACTGTTCTAATGATTACCATGGGAACTGCCAGACCCAAGTTATAAACCATACTACAACACTTATTTAATTTTAAATGTAAATATGTTTAGATGATTTATATAGAGGGAGTGGGTGGGGCTGCAATTTTAAGGCCGTTCTGACTTGGGGAAAGCCCCCACATTAATGGTTAGATTTTCGAAAAATACATTTTCCATGCATGGGACAATATTTCTGGTAAGTTGCAGCCATTTAACTGATGACCATATAAAAAGTCCCATTTTTAGGGCGTGGCCAGGTGGGCTTTAGGACCATCTGACTTGAGGAAAGCTCCAACATTTTTGGTTAGATTTTTGAAAAATATGTTTTCCAAGTATGGATCTTTGTTTCCAGTAAGTTTCAGCCATGTAACTTATGACCATATAAAAAGCCCCATTTTTAGGGTGTGGTCGGACATACTTTAGAGCGATCTGACTTGGGGAAAGCCCCCAAATTTTTGGTTAGATTTTTGAAAATTGTATTTACCAAGTGTGGATCTTTGTTTCTGGTAAGTTTCAGCCATGTAACTTATGACCATATAAAAAGCCCCATTTTTAGGGTGTGGTCAGACATACTTTAGAGCGGTCTGACTTGGGGAAAGCCCCCAAATTTTTGGTTAGATTTTTGAAAATTGTATTTACCAAGAGTGGATCTTTGTTTCTGGTAAGTTTCAGCCATGTAACTGATGACCATATTATTAGCACCACGAGGCGATATTGGGTGTGGTCTGACTTGGGGTAAGCCCCGGAAATTTTGGTTAGATTTGTGAAATATTTACTCCGACTATGGATACCATTGTCCCTACAAAGTTTCAGCCATGTAACTTATGACTTAATTTTAGGCCCCCTGGGGCCTACTTTAAGGTGCTGCTGCAGCTATACGCCCCAGCAGTGCCCGATCTGACCAACTGATTTTTACTCGTACGGACACCTGCTACGAATTTGGGGGGTCAAACCTTTTGTAACTGATGACCATATTATTTTGTCATTAGCTCCTGGATTAATACATGCAAGTATTAGTTTGAAGCCATGGCCATTTTCTTACTTCCTTGAGGAATAATACAAGCGTTTAGCAATCAAACAGAAATATAAATTAGGTGTATCAAAAGAAGTACTTATGATTTAATTAAAGACTCTGAAGAAACTTTTAAGCTTATCTTACGTTTTATTTATGATTCTATAAAAATAGCGTACTATATGAGTTAAAGTATTTATAAATATGTTATAGCGTATTTTGTATTGTTATCAAGATGAGTATGTACCGACCGAATGTTCACACCCTGGGTGTTCTTTATATTACATTGTTGGAAGAAGTCGATCATTACCGAAATCTGAATTATTTATAGTCTTGATTAGGATTAGAATTTAATGAGATTTTAAAATGAGAGAAAATATAATTTAAATAGGACCATTAGCCACTTTATTAACCTAATATCGTAATGATTTTTTGAGAAAGGTTATATTTAACAAATGTAATCAAATTTACTCACGTTTTATATACATTTTACTAAACCGATATTCATATTACAGATACATAATATTTAAGGTGTGGTAATAATGTTTTAGCCTTCGGTTAAAACACGAAGTAACTCTAATCTGAAGAACAGAAAAATCCTAAGTATTTACACTGACATTTTGATTCTGGAATTATAAAATAAGCATATCTACCGAACAGTGTGCATATTGGGTCCTAACATCAACATGTCTAAACCATTTATTGATCTGAAATTAAGCAACATTTGATTGACCGTACTATGTTTCAGATAATACCATAAAGGATATTTATATTGGTCAAACAAGCTGTGATTCATAGCGACTAAAGATGGAACAACACCGATGAAATTTAATGCCCACCTCTGCCCAAGCTGGGACAAACACACCATTTAATTGTTCCAGCGTTTTGATTTAAACATTAAAAATATTTTATTGACAAAATAATATTTAAAGCCGACAAGAACATATTTTATTGACAAAATAATATTTAAAGCCAACAAGAACATTTTACAATAAATTATGAATCGCCCTATTAAACATCGTGCTGGAATATTTTGGTATGCTAGAACATATGAAACCAGCAAATGTACAGAGACCAATGTAAAATACAGGAGCTGGCCTTCCACTTATCGTCAATATAAATAACATATAGATTACTGGCTCCCAGCTACAGCAGCGGTAAGGGTTAGATATATCAAACAAATTCTGTTTACATAACATTTGTATCCAGACCTTGATATAAGCTTCTTGGAATTTAACAGCCATAGCCTCTAACCAAACTTTTTTCACTAAAAATGTCATTCTATACTCGCTGAACCATTTTCTCCGTGTAGGATAAAGCACGAGACTGAGGTTACGCGGGGGAAAGAAAGACTGAAGAAAACAACCAGAGAAAAAGAAAAAACCGAGGCCGGAAGGCCGGGGTTTTTCTGTCGAGGGGTTTTTCTGAAGTTTTTCTTCCCCAGCATAACCGAAGTCGAAGACTTTATTTTGGCTTAAACCGTCTATGTTTACATGTACGCAAAATGAGAATATCCCAGAATTCCAGTAAGAATAACCTTATATCATGTTTTCTTATGGAAAAAAACCTACTCTGGAAGAATAACCCGTTACGGATTTAAAGAAAATCTTTCAGAAGAATAACCCCAAATTTCCCCTGTACATACCCAAAGCCGCCCTGACTTTCATACCGCAAGTTATTCCGGGTATAGAATATGCCCAAAGATAAAGAGATTTGCCGCTATAGGTTTATAAGATCTGGTAAGTTGGTAATCAAAGCTTGGCTTTGGGTTCGTATGGGGTTTCATTAGTAAATTGACCGGAGTTCTCAATGTTTTTCGCGATAATTCTTCTCTGATTTCGTATAGAATACCTTTCTCCAAGGCTCAGAAATATTACTACAAAAATATCGAAGCTTATTTGTATAGATAATATTATATCCATAATTTGGCTTTGGTATTGTCGAATGTATTTGAATTCTCTCGGGTGATTGTCATAATCATGGGGTTAACTTAATCTTTGACAACAAATTATATTTTAGGCGCAAATTAACCAAAGCTTATTCCTTGGGTCCGCGGTTGCCACATATCTCACATAAAATGACTGTGTTATAAAATAAACCCCCCAAAATCAATGTCATGCTTTGATTATGACACAAATGAGTTTTAAATACACGTAAATGCGTTGATGAATATTCAGTTTTATTACTGGCAAGCGTCGAAAAAGAAAGCAAGGAAAACCACGTATTGTATTTAAAAACAAGCCAACAGCGTGGCTGATGTCCCCCGCCGAAATCAAAAAATAAATAGACGACACATATTAATTAATCGCACATTTATTTTTTTTCAAAAGTATCAAGCAATCAATAATGTGATAATCAACTATACACTAAGTTTCATCACTCTCTATCAGATAGAATCAAAGTTATCTTGTTCCAAAGCATTGACCAATAAAATTGCTTACCTCTGTTTAGCTTTAGCTCGAAATGTTAATCATTGAACTCAGTCAATACATTTACCTAATGAACATCTACATAGATGTTTAAACATTCTACCTCAATTAAAAGCAGAGTTGTTATGTTCCAAAGTCTTGACCAAAGAAATTGCTTATCGAACCTTAGCCTAAGCAGAAAATTTTCATCAAACTTAGTCAAGATAATGACATAATGAATCTATACTCGGAGCTTCGTCACTCTCACTTAATTAAAACCAAAGTTGTTGGCCACAAAGCATCAACGAATCAGATTGCTCATCTCTGCTTACCGTAAGCAGACAATGTTTATCATCAGGACATTCGTCTAATAAACACCTACACCAAGTTTGAACATTCTACCTCAACTAGAAGGAGAGTTATTGTGTTTCAAAGTCTCGACCAATCAAATTGCTTGTCGCTCTGCTTACCCTGAGCAGAAAATGCTCATTATCGAACTTAGTCAAGGTATTGATGTACCGTAATAAAACTATACACAAAATTTTATCACTCTCATTTAATTAGAAAACTAAAGTTATCGTGTCCCAAGCATCAACCAATCAAATTGCTTATCCTAAGCAGAAAATGCTCATCTTCGAACTCCATCAAGGCATTGACCTACTAAACACATACACCAAGTTTGAACATTGTTTAAATAATTCTGGCCAAGAACAGATTTTGCCGTTAACCATTTCTTACTGATAGAATTACCAACTGGTAATATTAATCCAATACATAACTTTCAAACATTTTCTTATTTAAAATTCATTTTGTGACTTTGAAACATAACATGTGTCACATTTTGATGGACATAAAGGAGAAGTCTTATATTCATTACATAGTATATGTCGAATATAGCTTAAACATACATTCTGCAAGAGCTAAATCTGCATATTTCAGGTCTTTCGTTAGGCCTGAAGTGTTATCTAAATTATTAATTAAACATTAATTAACAAAACCAAACCATAATCAACTCTCTATGCCATCGGATACTCCGGATTTTAACTAGATTAGAACGTTTCGCCATTTAAGAATTTAATTTAAAAATGGGAAAGCGAGGCTAAGTCTCGAATATACCAGTGCCCTGGTTACCACAATGCACATATCTTGCCAAAACTACAAACACTGATAACTTGGCTCAGAATAGAGTTAAATAATTTATTGTTAATTAGGCACCAGTTCGTTAATCTTGTATTTAATATTTTCGTAAAAAGTTTACCTATCACAGATAGAAGAGATATGCCACGATAATTTCCAGGATCATGAATACTTCCCGATTTATGAATAGGCTAAATAACTGCCTCTCCCCAGCTTATCGGAAATTGACCAGATTGTAAGATTTGAATAAAAACAGTAATAATATGGTCGGTAGCAAACTTTCTAAAGCACACTTGATCATCTCGTTTAGTATACCATCTGGTCCAGATGCTTTTCCTGATTTGAGTTCAGTTATTGCTTTTCGTATCTCAGAGACACTAATTTCGGAGTCCCGAAGTTCGTCAAAGACAGGTATGTGTTCAGCAATCGTCTTTTTAGCAAGCTCATCGAGAGATTCATCAGTTTTAAATTTGTTGGAATTCAGTAATCGTTCAAAATCGGAAAACCAATCTGCAGATGTTATGCTAGTTTTGATGTTACTTGACTTAACGTAATTCCTAACGCTTGCTCATAATTCATTAGTGTTAGTCGGGATTATAGGTGATGGGTTGTGTACTTCATGTTGGTTCTTTCTAGTCGAACAAGCTAACTTAAACTTACTTTTAGCTTTTGTGTAATTGTTTAGATCGCCTGTGGAGTTGGTAATTCTAAAAATGTCTAAAAGCTTGTATTTCTCTGAATTTAGAACATCACACTCGTGATTCCACCAATGTGGTTGAGTTTTAAAATTTGTGACACTCGTATGTTTGGTCTGCATTGAGTCTGCTGCATCCTGTAAAATTTCGGTAAGATTGGTTACCGCCTCATCAATGTGACTATCGCCAAGTTTTGACTGAATTTGTAATAGTCTGGAATCATTTTCATTGTTTGACAAAGCTTGGAGGAATGTAGATTTTTTGGAATTGTTCCATCGGAATTTCTTGTGAACGACAGCCTGTTCTTCTGAAATGGCATAATCGATCTTGTGGGTGCTGTAGGTTAATTCACAAAGGGTTGGGAAATGATCAGATTCACAAAAGGACATGATTTCATATTTGGTGATAAGGTCATAGATTGTATTTGAGACTATCACAAAGTCAATTATGGCATATAAATGTGAAATTACCCTCTTTATCCATACCAGCTCCGCCATTGAGAATGTGAATATCAAATGTGCGACACATATTTAAAAGCGAGATGCCATATTTGTTTACGACTGTGTCTTTAGACTTTCTGATAATATCAAATGTATTTACATCATAATTATCTTTACAGCATAAATAATCAACAGAATCGTCCGATATAAAGTCTTGTTCTGAACCTACTCTAGAATTAAGATCACCAGTTATTATTATATCATTGAAGGAATATTTTGATTTTATGGACAATAAGCTGTTCTCTAAGTTCACAATTCCATTTGGCTCGTTGGGATTAGTATACACAGAAGATTCGGGTGGTATATAGACAAAAAAAAATAGAGTAAGATTTGGTACTATTGGGTTTCTAGCTATAAGATAGATACCGTTATCTAAATTATGTTCTATTCGATTGAATAAATGAACAATTTTTCTCCTGATATATACAATAATCCCCCCCATCCACTGATAATCTACCTTTACCCCTGTATTCTCTGACAAGTGAGAATGCTTCATGATTTGGTAGTAGGCTTGTGAACTCATTTAAGTGCTTACACCATGTTTCTGACAAATTAATTACATCATATTTCGATAACATATGTACAAAATTCTCATTAACATGTCTTTTAAGACCATTAATGTTTAGTAAAAATAGTGAAAAAGTGTTAATAAATGATGTACTACTCGGGCCTTGGCCACACCCCTATTGTTCAATGGTGAGCTCATGCGGAACACCTTCCCCATCACAAGCCAGAATACTGTTCAGTTCTTCATTGTAAACAAAGGCTCGGTTAACGTAGATCAGTTTGTCATAGCTTAAAGATACCTTCTCATGAGGATTTCGTCTTTTGTTTTCATTAAAAAAGCCCCCAGTTTCTTCCTGCAATTTCTGACCCTTTCGCTGTAATCCTCTTTAACATGTACACTAGCTGTCCTATTTTCGGTGTTCCTATCTCGTGTTTTTAGAGTATCTTTATATGCATTTATGATTACTATTTTATGCTTTAATCTTCCTAGTTTTACCAGAATTGGTCGACATTTTCCTAATACTTTAGTACCTAGTCGGTAAGCTCTTTCTATTAGTAATGTATCGTCACTATCAGCTATCCCTATTACTCAGCTTTTCAACCAGATATTTTCTAACAACACTTTCAGTATCTTCCTTTTCATCCATATTATCTTCTTTACACCTAAAGAATATTAAATTGTCTCTTCTAGCATTCTCTTCTAGTTTTTCTATCTTAGATTACAATTCCTTATTTTCTCTCTGAACACCTTTAAATCACTGACAGTCGGGAGTTGTGTCTTGATATTTACAAATTCTTCTCGGAAACCATTTAATTGATCATTTAAGACCTGGGTAATATTCTGTAAGGATTTATTCATGTCTATATCTTGTGATTTCTCTGCACCTCGAGTATTCGCTTGTGTTGTAGTTTTCACTACAAAAGGTGATAACCTCCCGCCATTAACGGGGGGTTGGATGGCTGAATGGTTAGCGTGCGCGCGCTGTATCATAAAGTCTGTCATTGAGTCGACTGGCGTGGTTTCGAATCCCCGGTTGTACGTGACAAGGAGAAGGGTCGCCTGTCCAACCTCGTGGGTTTTCTACGGGTCCTCCCACTACTAAAGACCCCTACGCGCAAGCGAATTATTGAAATAAAATTAAACCATATGTTAGTCCCGAAATGACCTAGTTTGTGTCGAGTGGACGTTAAACCCCATTTCTCTCTCCCGCCATTAACGGGTCCTGGATTTTTTTCAATGTTACCACAAATTGTTAATTTTTACAGCTCTCAAAACATACGTCTTGTCCACCCACCGTTTCCGTTTTTATGCTGTGATTTAGCCCAGAATATCGTTTCATCTCGTCCCAGCAAATTCCGGGTGAAAATCTGACGCTTTGTTACATTAGTAAACCAGTAGGCCGTCACTGTCGCATACATTTCTTTTCCGATACATTGCACAATACGTCTTGCACTTGAACTACGCCTCGAACTATATTTGTCAAGTGTAGCCATAATCAAATCAAATCCTAAGCCAATCAGAAACCATAAAAGCAAAGATCGTCATAGGGTCACGGGTCAATAGCCATAACTAGACCAGGGAATACCTTTTACGAGACGGAACACGTGGTCTTGTTTACATTTAAATGTTGCATTGACACGGTGAAGACGACTAACCCATGATCTGTGGCATAAATATGGCCAATAAAATGGTGAATTTATTAACATGTGCAGTACATTTAAGTAAAACATGTTTAAAATATGTAACATTTAAAAACCGCTTCCAAAAATACATGTATACAGGTGTAGGCATACTCATAAAAAATCACATAAGTTCATCAATATCATCATCACTATTAAAATCAATGTCATTGTCAGCATATGTTTGGCTGTCACTTTTATATTCGAACAATATATATACACAAATCCATACAAGAAAGTTTTCACTTGTAACAAGTACATCCATCTGTAATGCAGCTTGATTTACATTCACATTGAAAATTTTGTTTGGTGTCACCCTAACCCTGTCATTTGTTCGATAGAGTTTAACAAGAGGGGCTCAAATTTCCGCAGCTACAGTAAGGCAACCAGACCTTAGGGAGGAATGCGCCAGAACATGCACCCTTTTTGACTGGTGATGCAAGGGCCACAGTAACTTTTTCAGTCAGGAGACTCATGCAAGCTCAGTCTGGTGCAGAAATAATTTATACATATTTTTTTCAAAAACAGTAAGTGCACTTGTACCAACTCATCTACTTCGGTTCTATTTTTCTCCATAACAACATGGGTATGAATACTGCACATTGTATTTCACTTCAATGGTGACACAGTTTTTACCATAGGGGTCTTCTGTCTTGGACTGAGTGGGCTTCTTCGTCTGAGTGGTCTTGGGCCGAGTAGTCCTTGGTCTAGTAGTCATGCATTTAGGAGAATATCTTCATCAGCTTGCATTTGCAAGAAAATGGGAAAATGTTAAGATATGATCCCCTTAACCAGACCTGTTATTCTTTTTCTTTTTGCTGCTTTTTTTCTAAACATCACTTTCTTCAACATTTTTGGAATCGCGATAATGTTCATACACAGTTTTGTTTACGTTGGTAACGTGGAATGTGAGAAGTCTGTACTATTTACTATTAGTAGCCTAAACCCTAGTGAGAGTTTTGTCTGCACATTCCTAGTGTTCTTTGTCCAACAAATCAGCATTTGTCTCCGACCAAGCCTGCCACTTCCATCTAATTTGATCCACTGGTTAGCACATATCTTAAATTTTTCCCAGCTTGTCGCAGTGAACGGTTTTAGCTCAGTGTTTTTTTAACAAAATGTTCGCGAAGTAAGCAGTTTTAGCTATCCTTCCGCCATATTACCGTACCAAAACGTAAACAAAGTGCAGGTGACCTTTCACCACACGACCTCATGAACCTTTCGTCGTGTGTGTCTGATTGGCGAGCTATGTCATGTGGTCTTTTAAAACCAAATCACCGCGAAATGCAAATACCATCGCACATTGATAAGTAAACCCGTATTTATTTTACGTTTTCTGCCAAACGTCAAAGAATGGATAACAGAAAAGTTGTTTGGCAATACAAAGTAATACTAGAAAAATTAGATGATGTACTTTTTTTTCACTGAAACGCATTATGGTACACGATAATGGTAAAATGTTTATTTTGTCTTAAATATTGGATATCAGAAGCCCGTCTTTTCCCGGTAAGATTACAACATCATGGTTGATTTAAATTGACAAATAATTTGTGCTTTCAATGTCGACGATTTTGGATGATATTGAGTTAGAGACTTAGCTACTTTAAGTGCTACACTCCGTCATTAGCGAACAGAATCGAATGAAACCAGGCATGTACCCTTTGTACGGAACACCACTCCCTTCTGATGCTTGATTTTATTTACCCGTAGATCCTTTAGTTCTTGTTAATTGTTGCTAACTATTTTCATGTTCAGATCTTCAGGACTTATGGTATGTCATAGCTCGGATATACGTCAAATAAACTAAGTAGCAAACGAAACGTCAGGTTGGTATGTTACTCTGAATAGACGCATTGCATAAAACTTGCCAAATGTTTTTATTGTATATTTGTGACCACATCTCCACCTTTACCTAAGCAATGAGGCTCCTTCTCAAACTCAGAATTGAACCAAGGAAATGTTTCCAAAATAGCAACCTGACTTCTGAGATGGTAATGTGTTCTCCATCATTTTCATGTAACTCATGCTGCACGTGCTGTTCACCGGGACCAGCCCTATAAAAATCACCCCCATACCTGGTTGAATCATTCACGCTACCACGCCAGTAGCATGCTACGACTCACGACAGCTCAGAGAAACCAGTTTGTAGAAGGCTAAAGATTTAATATTTTCTAACTCCATGCAAGGTTTGGACGTGGTTGGTTATAACATTAAAACTCTCTGATCATCAATTGTGGTATGTTGAATCCCTTTTAGGCTACAATATTGTTAGAGTTGAATCTCGCAAAGGTTCAATTCCGTTCAATATTCCGTTCATCACCATCGTCGCCCTGTTATGATCATTGACAGCAGCAAGAGTAGCGACAACAAAATAATTCAAATGGGCATGCACCTCCTCGGAATCTTTATTTATTTAACGGTGCGTTAGAAAGCGACAGTTGATAATTTTCCTTTACTTTAGAAGACGTACTTGCATCTCCTCGGTTCGATTTTTCAACCCCAGTTCCCAAGTTGTTGGAGTAACGACTGATTTTCATACTAAAAGAGGTTCTATGTACGGGACAAAAATATATGGATTCTGGGTGAAAGAAAACACATACCTACTAGTAACAAACGTTATTTAAAAATTTTTTTACGTATTCTAGTCTCAAAATGGGCCGATATCACCAGTGGTCAGTTACAAATATATTTAAATATCTATAACAAATAACTATGGTTTTGTGTCTACACTTCAGTAAACGTGCTCCACGTTATGATCTTAGGTTCAAAAGGACACCATTTGCTTAACGGAAGGAAACAATTTATTCCTGAAAATAAACAAAGAAATAGCAAACCAGGAGAAATGCGATAAAGCAGCTTGAATTCATTCGTGTGACAGACTGCCTTCAAAACAAATGTTATTGATAATTCCAAACACCGGTTGTATGTTTTCTTAGCATATTAACCAAAAGATATGCATCCCCGAGACTTGCTCTGTTTGGGTTCCCGTCGCGTTTGCGATGTTTCTACATGTAGGCACGCCACTTTGTTGATTCTTGCTCTCGTTTAGATAAATGGCAGATCATCGGCCGTCAGTTCTAAACCAACTGTCGGGGTTTTAATTTAGAGTTAAGAATTTACCAGAGGTGTGTTATGTTCTTGGAAGTTTCCATAAAAATGCACAAATCATTATTCTTCAATTTCATCATAAAAATGCCGACAAAATAAATAGCACCCATTAATTTCTGTGTAAATATGATTATGAAATTATTCTAAAATTTATAACGGGATCCACAAACAAAGTAACGTTCTAAGATCGCTGTACTGTAATCACCCAACCACAAGTTGAATAATGGCTGATCAGGTAAATAAACGTTCTTGATAATAAAAAAATAAAACATTGGGGTCAATTGGGAATCAGTGGTATACTGTAACCATTTGTGTAGTACCATTTAAAGGCAATGGGCGTAGTTTTTACCTCCCCAGTAGAAACAACTACAGACAGAGCAACAGGTGAGGGAGGTTTGGACCATATGTTAGACAAGGTGCTGTACACATACCCTTAGTAATTCTACAAGATACGGAAATATATACGTGTATGTATACACAGGTGACAACCATTCTGGTTCTTATTTAACTTCTCTAGAAACCTGTTTCTTTAATATACTTTCGCACCACAGCAGAGTGGCTACACCTATATAGACCAAAATGGCATCGCTCGGTATTTTATTCCACTTTATTATGCCGATTAGAAGACAAAAAACTAAAAAAAGTAAAATATATTCTTTTATTTATTTTACTTTAACCGTGAGCCCGAAAAAAATCTGGTAGCCCCCTCTTTGCTTTAACGGTACGCTGAATCAACTGAAGTGAATGTAGGAAAAATGGCGTCTGTCTAAAAATAGGTCATTAGCGGGGCTCGCTCTCCAGGGAGTCCAAATACTAAATACGCAGTTTATTATTTCGGTATCCCCCTGTCTGTTGCGGGAAATTTAATCCTGTAGTCAGTAATTACATATAATAATTAATCCAATTGGTGGTTATTTGCTGTTTCGTTCCGTCTTTAAAAATATGAGGGAACGCCATTGGCATAATCAAAATTGCCGACGAGAATTGAATGTTTTTTTTATAGTTGAATTTCATTAGAGCCTAGTGTGGCTTCACACGAAATGTAACATATACATGCCTTATTTGACATTACATTATTTCAAATTATACTGTCACCATGGCAGAAACGTAATCGTAACTAACGAGTCGTATAATAACGGTCGGCATTTCTTTCATTAGGCTATCGCCTTCATAATGTGAACAACGAGTCTTGTGTAAAGCTCAATAAACTTGGAATTTTTATCAATGATTCAGTCAATCAGGTACCTAAAAATAATAACAGACCATCATGTAGACTACACGGTAAAAGTAAATTTGCTGGAAATTTGGTAATCCATGGATGAAATTTGATGTGTCTAGTCAGTACAGTACACATTTTAAATATTTCATTCAATACCATATTTTAAAAGACCAAAGTCACGAATAGGCAATAGTTTTACATCTGACTGAAAAAAGGGTTTGCTCTCATTTAATTTTGTAGTACAGCCTAATAGCTGTGATGTTTAACTAGTTTGTCAGAGAAGATTTTGTAAGAAAAACTTTATTAAAATAACTAATCCCTTATTTCAAAAAATAAAGTAGAACATCAAAAAAATGGACTAATTCAAAGCAAAGTAAGATTTTGTAAGTTATATCACATTGCAGGCTTTATTGTTTTATAATAGCTGAGAAAGAAAATTGTTACCTGTGTTTCAATTTTCCATTATACATTTTTGTCAAATACAAATTCCAGTTGGCAATAAAATATATAAACAATTTTGCATGTGAAAATGATAGCTATTAAATATGTATATTCTATGTTTACAATATTATGCTGCTGACATTTTATTGTTGTTCAAATAAGTTAGAGCATATTCTTTTGCTGTTAAAAAAAGCGTTGGACAAACTAGTTCAACCAATCGGCGCTGATATTCGCCTACAGTGTCCACTGTCATACCGCCGAATGATTCGCCCAAATCACACGTTTGAGTATTCGGCTGAATTATATTCGCCTAGTTTGCCGCTTCGCCGAAACAATCACAAGATTGTAGAATTCATTAGCTAATCACCAATCATATCGAAAAGTCATGTGATTGTTTTAATACCAAGGTGATGCAATTGACTGGTGAATCGTGTGAAGGATTTGGCAAGTGTGACCACACATTCGGTCGAATTAATTTGGCACAGATTGATTCGGTCAGTGTGTCCACCGCTAAAGAGTGGAGGGAGATTAACAGGGTTTACTGTTCAATAATTCGCTTGTGTTTAGGGGTCTTTAGCAGTGAAAGAAACCGGAGGGCGCAGAGAAAACCCACGAGGTTGGACAGGCGCCCCTACTCCTTGTCAGATTTAATTAAGCATGTAATCGAAACCATGTCACGTGACTCTACGACAGACCTTGTGAGTTCATGTGCACTAGACCATGCATCCAACCCCTGCATTGATATCCAGCGGCTGTCAGGCAGGATACGCCCACATTTTCGAGAGATGGATAGAGAACAAGCTAAAAATAAAGTGATTTTTCGTACAATCAGGAGCCATAATTCAGGAAGTTACAGTCCGATATGTGCGAATATCGAAAGGAACCGAGATCTTTGGGTTATAAACTTAATTGTGACCTCTATAGGGTCCACAACCTTGATATACCATATTTTCACGCTATTTGCGAACGAAGGGCGGCCATTGAGACGTTGCCACACTAACTGGGTGGTCCCATGTTCGACCCTTGCCTGTGGCGCAGGACATAGGGCCTGTCAAGGAGAGAGAGAAATGGAGTTTAATGTTCACTCGACACAAACTACGCCATAGCAGGACTAACACATGGTTCAATTTTATTTTAATTATTTGCCTGTAGGGGTCTTTGCAGTGTGTGTGTGTGTGTGGGGGGGGGGGCTGGGGACCTGGAGGAAAGAGTTGTATAGTCGTTCGAATGGCACAAAAAAAATACTGACATCGCACGCAGGGCCTGACAAGTAGCAATGTATTTGAGTGCACATAAAGGAACCCTTGGCAATTGGAATTCGATATGTCAGGGCAAAATTTCCCTCACAGGACACTGAATGGCGTATTCTTGTCTTCATTCGTCGCCCAGTCAGAGAAGAACGGTAGGACGTTAAACCCCATTTCATTTCATATCAGTTGCTAATACGCAGTAGCTTAACAAGTAAGATGCAGGCTCACTGGCCTGGCTCTCAGTTGCCCGAGACAGTTCATTAGGATTTTCTGACATGGTTTCTCTTTGTCAGCGGTGTAGGACGGAGGGCCTCTCAAGAAAGTGTCTATAGCTCTTTGGAGTAGTTTGGACCGAGGGAAAAATTGAGGTGTCATGTACACATTGGTGTGCACGTAAAAGAGTCCGAGGTCCTGTGTTGATATAAGAGTAGGTCATACGGTAGATGTCAATGTAAATTCTCCCTCATAGCATACTGCACATTCTGTGTTGGTATATCAGATAGTGCAAGATAGTCCGCTTAACACAAACCAGGTCACTTCCAGGCTAACATTTGGTTCAATGCTTGTGTCTCTTTTTATACGCCCACATTTTCATGTGGAGGCATATTGTCGTCGCCCCCGTCCGTCCACAATTGTTTGTGAACAGTCTACAGGTCACAATTTTTATCCGATTTCAATGAAACTTGAAATATAGGTTTATCACCCTAAGATCTCGGTTCCTTTCGATATTGGCATGTATCGGACTGTAACTTCATGGATTATGACCCCTGATTGTACGAAAAATCACGTTTATAGGTTGTGAACACAGTAGAGGTCACAATTTTTATCCGATTTAGTTTAAACTTGAAGTGTATGATTATAACCCAAAGATCTTGGTTCCTTTCGATATTCGCGCATATCGGAACGTAACTTCCTGAATTATGGCCCCTGATTGTACGAAAAATCGCGTTTTTAGCTTGTGGACCCTATAGAGGTCATAATTTTTATCTGATTTAAAAAAAACGTATTATTATATCACCGTTAAACCCTAAGGACGGCCCAAAACTGACAGACAAAATGGCCACCCCTCGTTCTCAAATAGCGTAAAAATATGGTATATGAAGGTTGTGGACCCTATAGAGGTCACAATTTTTATCCGATTTTGTTGAAACTTGAAACGCAAGTTTATAACCCAAAGATCGCGGTTCCTTTCGATATTCGCACATTTCGAACCGTAACTTCCTGAATTATGGCCCCTGGTTGTACGAAAAATTGTGTTTTTAGCTTGTGGACCCTATAGAGGTCATAATTTTTATCCGATTTAAAAAAACTATTATTGTATCACCGTTACACTCTAAGGACGGCTGAGATCGAATTTCGTGAAAATCGGCCCAAAACTGACAGACAAAATGGCCGCCCCTCGTTCTCAAATAGCGTAAAAATATAGCATATCAAGGTTGTGGACCCTATAGAGGTCATAACTTTTATCCGATTTTGTTGAAACTTGAAATGCAAGTTTATAACCCAAAGATCATGGTTCCTTGCGATATTCGCGCATATCGAACCGTAACTTTCTTTCGATATTCGCACATTTCGAACCGTAACTTCCTGAATTATGGCCCCTGATTGTACGAAAAATTGTGTTTTTAGCTTGTGGACCCTATAGAGGTCATAATTTTTATCCGATTTAAAAAAAAACCCTATTATTATATCACCGTTACACTCTAAGGACGGCTGAGATCGAATTTCTTGAAAATCGGCCCAAAACTGACAGACAAAATGGCCGCCCCTCGTTCTCAAATAGCGTAAAAATATGGCATATCAAGGTTGTGGACCCTATAGAGGTCACAATTTTTATCCGATTTTGTTGAAACTTGAAATGCAAGTTTATAACCCAAAGATCATGGTTCCTTGCGATATTCGTGCATATCGAACCGTAACTTCCTGAATTATGGCCCCTGATTGTACGAAAAATTGTGTTTTTAGCTTGTGGACCCTATAGAGGTCATAATTTTTATCCGATTTAAAAAAAAACCGTATTATTATATCACCGTTACACTCTAAGGACGGCTGAGATCGAATTAGGTGAAAATCGGCCCAAAACTGACAGACAAAATGGCCGCCCCTCGTTCTCAAATAGCGTAAAAATATAGCATATCAAGGTTGTGGACCCTATAGAGGTCACAATTTTTATCCGATTTTGTTGAAACTTGAAATGCAAGTTTATAACCCAAAGATCATGGTTCCTTGCGATAATCGCGCATATCGAACCGTAACTTCCTTTCGATATTCGCACATTTCGAACCGTAACTTCCTGAATTATGGCCCCTGATTGTACGAAAAATTGTGTTTTTAGCTTGTGGACCCTATAGAGGTCATAATTTTTATCCGATTTAAAAAAACCTATTATTATATCACCGTTACACTCTAAGGACGGCTGAGTTCGAATTTCGTGAAAATCGGCCCAAAACTGACAGACAAAATGGCCGCCCCTCGTTCTCAAGTAGCGTAAAAATATGGCATATCAAGGTTGTGGACCCTATAGAGGTCACAATTTTTATCCGATTTTGTTGAAATTTGAAATGCAAGTTTATAACCCAAAGATCTCGGTTCCTTTCGATATTTGCGTATATCGAATTGTAATTTCCTGAATTATGGCCCTTGATTGTAGGAAAAATCACTTTCTTTTTAGCTTGTTCTCTATCCATCTCTCGAAAATGTGGGCGTATCCTGCCTGGCAGCCGCTGGTTGGAGACCCACCGAAAACCTTTTAATAGTAGCCAATACGAGGACACTTATCTTGCTTCTAATTATGCTCTTAAAAGGGATTAAATTACAGCGAAAAATAAAATATAATGAAATGGGGTTTAACGTTCTACTGTTCTGCTGCGACTGGGCTTATGAAGACGGACATACGCCATAACGCCTACTCTTATATCGAATTCAAACTGCCAATGGATCTTTTACGTGCACGCCAATGGGTATATGGGACCAAGGGTTTTGCGTCCCATCCGAACGACTAGACAGCTGTCCTTGTCAGGCCGACACCAAAAGGCAAACAATCAAAACGACTAACCTTTAAAACAAGTTCAGAAAACATATTTTCCACAAACAATTCTTATTGCTAAAATAATAAATTCGATATTCTCGTATACATTTGATTTATAAATGATATTTCAAAGAAGAATAACTGTGTATGTATGCAATTAACTGTGTATGATAAATGTGCAACAAATTACAAAAACCTGTCTTAAATAAATAAAAGTCGGCCAAAAATGTATGTTTCAAATTCTGACCTAAACCTTTAATACCATAGTTGAACAGTGCTATGAATATACAATTCATTTGTGGGAACTGGAGCGTAAGAAAAGCTATTATTGAGTTATTTTTATGCTGCTTTGAAGGGACATCATACCAAGCGACAAATTATTAATATTTTAAAGAGGCATTATGTAATGTAATATTTAAATAATTCTATACTCACCTAATTAATGAAAATTCCAGTAATTTCTTATTCCAATTTATACTGGCACTGGTAAGGTAAACGATTCGTATTGAATTTTATAACGCTCAGTTCTCACTATTTTAACACCCTGGATGTAAAGTTTTGATTTATTCCTCCATTTTAATAGAGAATGAAGTAAAACTACCCCACAAAAAATAGCATATGAATGAGTATTAAAATAAAACTTAGGAACTGATTAATTTGATGAATTTCTGCTATGAGATTTTATTTTGTATGTAGTCTCTTTGACGTCGCTTTATACAATCAATTAATTGACTGTACGTGCATATGTTACCACATATTTATCAAGTTTCCGTTATTCAAAAAAGTTTAAAAACAAACCCGAGACTTTTATAAGTTGGCAGTATAGAGCAGATATAAATTTATATTGAATTCACAATTTCTTTGTTGCACATTTTGAATATTTCATATTTTACCATTTATCTGAAAGGAATGTCCACGGGTTTCAGCTATTTACCATTTAAATCTGACAATAATATTACTCAGCCAAATTAAAAACTTGACACTCGGGATTTTTGGGACTAGATTTTTAATATTTGGTTTAAGGCAACTATTTTAGTGTTATGTTGTGCACAGACGACCTTGACATCAACAGAAAGCAAGAATACATCTCGCCGAAAGTCCTTGACATTGATAACGTTCGTGATGTCACAGTACCCCCCAAAATGAAATTCACAGACTTGGAGAACAATCGGAATAAAGTGTTTAGTAACGGTTGTGGCCTCCTCTAGCGTCTCGTACTGCCACAAAACGTCTTCTCATGGATCTCAGAACATTAGTAAACACTACCCGAGGAAGACGTCGCCGCTGCTCAGCAAGAGCATGTTGAAGGTCCTGCAGCGTCAGTGGTGGATTCACTTGCTGACGAACACGTCGACCCAGTTCGTCCCAGATGAGTTCAATAGGATTAAGGTCGGGGCAAAGCGACGGCCAATCCAGGACTTGGACACCGGCATTTCTTTAAAAAAGTTCTGGGTAGCAATTGCTGTATGGGGTCGAGCATTGTCTTGTTGAAACGTTAGTCCAGGCCCATGTCTCTGCATAAACGGAAGAAGAACAGGTTGCAAAATCTGATCCCTGTACTGGACAGCATTTAAGTTCCCTTGGACAACAACAAGAGGAGAACGTCCATGTGCACAAAAAGAACCCCAAACCATGACGCTGCCGCCACCAACTTCTCTGACGCATACTTGAGCGTAACGTTCACCTCGTCTGCGGTACACTCGGGCCCTGCCATCGGCAAATCTCAAGTGAATCGAGATTCGTCACTAAAGACAACCGAATTCCACTGTCTTTGAGTAAATCCTATGTGTCTTGTGGCCCACACAAGTCGGTTACGGCGATGAAGAGGTGTCAATATTGGTCCATTATAGGGCCTCCGAGCTCGAAGACCAGCAGCCTGCAAGCGATTTCGAACAGTTTGTGCAGTTACCCTTCCACCAAACATCTCTCTACTTGTGGAGGTTTCAGTGACAAATCTGTTTCTAAGATGACGTAATCGTATTCCTTGATCCAGTTTGAAGCACTCTCATTCTAAGATTAATTATTGTCTGGCGTGAACAATTACAATTTTATGAAATTAAAGGCTTCTTACTACTTACTATCGTTAGAAACACTTTAAAATTTATTTGACTTACCAGAAAAATTTTTTTGTTGAAATTCATCAGTGTCAAGTTTTTAATTTGGCTGAGTATATATATTTAATAAATGCCTGAAGAGCCGCTATCGCGATGAAAACGTTAGCATAAAAATGTAGTTTTATTTTGCGATCTTTAATTTCAATTATATATATATATATATAAAAATATAAAAGTTTTTGAAAAAAAAAAACTACATTATTTGTTGATTACTAGCACTTTCGCTTATTTTATTAAGCTCTGCAGGTAAACAAGATTTAGTATGATGTATTTTGTATTTTCTTTATTCATTATTATGCATTTAATATTATTATCGACTCACTCACACTGTATATACCAGCACCCGAAATAAACGTCAGTTGTTCTTAAAAGTATTATTTGTTGACGCTCCAGTACTACCACGGTCACCCCCTAACGACAACGCATCGTCATATATTTAGTATTGCTGTGGGACAAGGATTTCCAGTTGCGCATTAACGGAAGACGCCCCTAGGCTATACAATCTTCCCGAGGCGCATTATTTCCAACGGATTATCAAGGTATTCTCGTTGTAAGGACAATAGATAACCGGAAAGAAAAGACCCCGTTCCCAGTTGTATGTGTGTTTTACCCGATGGGTCTTTGACCTGAGGGAATAAAGAACTAGAACAACCCACAAATTTTGCACGATGGTTGACTGACCTCCAATTCTGAAACAAATAATTGACACAATTTATATAGCACAAAGCAATCAGTTACATATCACTCAACTTAATCATTATGGATGCAATGAAACTATACTACAGTGGTTCATGCCTCAAATATTTGCCCTTATAAAAACTGACACACTTATCTGCCAAACTGCATCACCGAGAAGATTCTCTGAAGTCCGGAAAGCTTAATCCCGCGCACGTGGATTCGGAGGTCGCAGAAAATATACGTCACAAATAGCTTTCCACGAACATGTATTGGTATATAAAGCCGAATAAAAAATACACTCATTACGTCCTTCGGCTTTCGTGGTTATTTAATAGCGAACCTGAGCAAAAATTTCGACTGCACTCATTGATTTAATTTTTGATTTTGGCGATTTCAGTACAGAGCTAGCTGTAATAGCCTCGTTTCTTTTCTAACTTTTATACTTATGAGCGCGGCAAGATAAACTCATTACAACACTTTGGGATTTATTTAGTGGTTTCTACCTCCGTTTACATGTCGCTCTCGTGAGTTTAGTAAATAAACATTTGCCCGTCTTCATTAGCCCAGTTTAGGAGCAGAACAGTAGGACGTTAAACCCCATTTCATCCATTCATTCATTCTAAATACTCATAACTATTTGAGACCGGAAAATAACCGAAACAAAATTTTTATTTGTAGTTTTTATTTTCCAGACACTTTTCGGTACCTTAGTGTATATTATGTTCATAGTATCGTATTTAAATATTTTTTGGCCTTAAGCGTTGATCGACGGACTTTTTTTTCTAGATCTGAGATTGGACAAGTACCCCTATGATTTGAACACTGTAACCAAACTACTAGGTATTATTAATAAATTCCCGACAGCTACAGAGCATCGGTCTATCGACATCGTAACTACTTTACATGACGGCTGCGTGACGTGTCGTGATATCCAAAATAGACTGGTCAGACTGAAGACAAAGACTAGAACGTTTGGTAAAAGTAAGGCGAAGTCAAATAAATCTATAAAATCATACGACGATTTTCTTGAAACCACATTTTTCCTGGGATTGCGGACGAGACTCCATCGGCAGAATTGATTTAATAAATAGAGAGACTCGGACATCTGCCGATGCGACATTGACTGATTTAAATAGACAAAATAGGTATTTGCAGCGATTGTCAAAGTGTCATAAAAGAACAATTGCCCAGTTAAAAGATCGACTTTGGAAAACTAGAAAAGAAATTATTTGCATGAAGGCTAATAATGAATAAGATGAACGAAGTAATTTTGTATGATATCGAAAATCAAAGATACACGCCAGAATGCCATTATTTCGTCATGGAACTTAAACAGCGGCTGCCAGGCAGGATACGCCCACAATTTTCAAGAGATGGATAGAGAACAAGCTAAACAAAAGCGATTTTTCGTAACATCAAGGGCCATAATCCAGGAAGGTGCGGTCAGATATGTGCGAATATCGACAGGAACCAAGATCTTTGGGTTATAAACATGCATTTCAAGTTTCATTAAAATCGGATCAAAATTGTGAGCTCTAGAGGGTCCACAACCTTGATATACCAGATGTTTACACTATTTGTGTAGAGGGGCGGCCATTTAGTCTGGAAGTTTTCGTCCGATTTTCACGAAATTCGAACACAATCCAACATTACGGTGTAACGGTGATATATTTGAACGTTTTTGTAAATCAGATAATAATTGTGACCACAGAGGGACCACAAGCTAAAACAGGATTTTTCATACAATCAGGAAGTTACGATCATCCGATATGCGCAAATATCGACAGCAACCAAGATCTTTTGGTTATAAACATGCATGTTAAGTTTAATCAAAATCGTATCAAAATTGTGAGCTCTAGAGGGTCCACAACTTTGATGTACCAGATGTTTACACTATTTGCGTAGACGGGCGGCCATTTTGTCTGGCAGTTTTGGTCCAATTTTCATGAAATTCGAACTAAACCAACAACACGGTGTAACGGTGACATATTCAAACGTTTTTTGTTTTTTTTAAATCAGATAATAATTGTTACCTCTTGAGGGACCTCAAGCTAAAACACGATTTTTCGTACAATCAGGGGACACCATTCAGGAAGTTACGATCTGATATGCGCGAATATCGAAAGCAACCAAGATCTATGGGTGATAAACATGCATTTCAAGTTTCATCAAAATCGGGAAAACATTGTGACCTCTAGAGAGTCCACAACCTTAATATACCATATTTTTTACACTGTTTGCGTTCGAGGGGCGTCATTAACGTGTAACGATGATATATTCAAACGGTTTTTTTAAATTGGATGATAATTGTGACCTCCAGAGGGACCACAATCAGGGTCCATAATTCAGGAAGTTACGATCCGATATGAGCATTATATCGAAAGGAACCAAGATCTTTGGGTTATAAACATGCATTTCAAGTTTCATCAAAATCGGTTTAAAATTGCAACCTGTATAGGGTCCACAAGCTAAAAACGTGATTTTTCGTACAATCAGGGGCCATAATCCATGAAGCTTCGATTCGATACATGCTAATACCGAAAGCAACCGAGATCTTTTGGAAATAAACCTATATTTCAAGTTTCGTCAAAATCGGATAAGAATTGTGACCTGTAGCGTGTCTACAAAGTGGACGGACGGACAGGGGCGACGACATACGTTCTCATGAAACTGGCCGTATAAAAATCTTAACGTTTCGAATGATAACGTAGCAATGGTTATAACGGCATGTTTGGCTGTCGCGTGACAAAAATCCAATTACACTCCATCGAAAACTACCGCGCAAAGAATATCATGTGAGCGCGTCGGTGTATCTTTAAAACATGCTTCAGAAATCTTCAAGTCAGCGAAAAATACCATGTTATACAAAATTTGGTACTAAATTTAGCACATATGCACTAACCGCTGACTCGAGATATACGCAACTAATTCTTGGTCTTCGTGCAATCGGTAATAAAACTGTGTAAACTACATTAACGACATTACGCGAAATTTTGGAAGATCTCGACGAAATTGCTGAACTGTTATTTACCCCTCCCCACCATACCAACTTCGAATTCACACCCCCATCAAATCTCCATGAAGCTCGATCTTTATTGTATTTTTGTAATACTTATAGAATATTTTCCTTGTACTTTATCCGCCAATGTGTGGGTTTTTTTCATAACAAACATCATACTGCACAATATTATATTTATTTATCTATGGGACTAAAATAAAGTGTTAAATTATTAGATTTATAGAGGTCTCTCTCTCCCTCTGTATCACATGCCAAATTGTTATATCCTCAAAAAATCAAACGTGGTCAGACTTTCATTGTTGATGAATGAAGTTTTTATGGTAAGTCTTATCATATAATGTTAAAATAAGCCCGAAATATGGCCTGTTAGTTATAAAATTTTAGAGCATGAACCACTCTACTTATACGCCACTCTTACTGAAATGGAAATATTGGCTGCGTTAAGTCTCGGCCAAGCAGCAGAATATGGTCATTGTCTGACTTATTCAATGTATTGTTTTAATGACGCTATACACCCACGTTTCATCACTTTTGCCCAATTAGATTCACAATCATCATGTTCCAAAGCACCGACAAATCAACTTACTAATCCCCGAATGATCATCGTACAGACACACAACTGCTTAGCCAAATCAGAAAATGTTCATCATCACACTAATGCCGCGCTTTCACGTCGGCTACAAATGCCATGAATAGTGTCGAATCAAAATTCGTGGCGATTCGGCAAACATTTTAAAAAAATTCATGTAGAATCGCGAGTAGCTACGAAGCAGTTGCGAATAGTGTACGAAAGAGTTACGATAATTCGTGGGTAATCAGGTGAAAAATATGTCGAATGTCAAGATAGGGGGTTACGTGAAAGGTACGAAATAAAAGAATCATCTACGAATTATAACCATTCAGTTACGAATATGCCGATTTCTTTACGAATATGCTGAATTCAGTCGCGAATACACTACGATCTCCACGAATAATGCCAATAAAGCTACGAATAGTTTACGATCGCTGCCGAACCCGTAGTTCGTCGTAGTCGTGGTAGATGTCACTTGGGCTCCGGAAACTGTATTGTCGGGAACGGATCGGTGTCGCTTCTTTTGCCTCGAATCGTCCCGAATCGTAGACGGTTCTTGAACTTCGTAAACGATTCCTATTTGGTTCTTACGCATTCGTATTGCTCGTAGAAGTTCGTAGCTCGGTCAGTCTACGTAGATGTATTGTAAACCCGTCGCAAACTTTTCTTATCGTCCGTAAGAGCTTCCTATTCGATTATTGTGATATTCGTGGCTACCTAAAATATCGTAAACTTTTCGTAGCTCTATCGGCATGATTCGTGGAGATCGAAGTGTATTCGTAACATAATTTTTCATATTCGTTAACAATTCGGCATATTCGTAAACAACTCGGAATATTCGTAACTCATTCGTAACTGAATCGCTACAGATTATTTCACTTCGTACCTTTATCACAACCCTATCTTGACATACAGTATTTTTCACCCAATTACCTACGAAGTATCGTAACTCTTTCGTAAACTATTCGTAACTGCTTCGTTACGAATTGCCACGAATTTCAATTAATTTCGATTCGGCACTATTCTGGGATGTTCGTGGCCCACGTGAAAGCGGGTCATTTATATAGCCGAGAAAATCGTTTCTTATTGATAAACAATTCGGCATATTCGTAACTGAACCGTTACAATTCGTAAATGATTCCATCATTTCGTCCCTTTATCATAACCCTGTCTTGATATTCGGCATATTTTTTACCCAATTACCCACGAATTATCGTATCTCTTATTAAACTATTTGTAACTGATTCATATTTACTCCCCGGTTCTCCACAAATGCGGTACTGTGACACTATCGGTAGGACAGATGTGACTATCTAATCAGGAACTTCTAGAAAACGGCCCGTGACACTATGGTGACATTTATCTAGTCATGACGTTCACGCTGTATATACAACTTCACTGATCAGTTGACTCTGGAACACTTCCGTTCTTATAACTGTGTTTATATATAAAATACAGAAAACTACAACATCTGTGATAGTAAATTAGGAGTTGTTATAATATCTACAGTCTGAGTTTAGCAAACCTAGAACTCAGATCTAACAGCTGAAAAACTACATTGCCTCTATCCCAGGCTCGAACCAGAGGCTGAGAGTACGTTCTTCTAAGAATACTAAATGATGTCTGAATGATATCTGAAAATACCTTAAGAGTTCTAAAGGTGACAAGAGCCACACACTTCTTGATAGATTTACATGATTTTCTCGCCCTGCCTGTAAACCTAGGCGGCTAACGGTATATCTTCCCCAAGAAGTCCAAATGATGTCCGAAGGGAAATTTAACCTCGCTCACAGATTCGTTGTTACAGCTAAAGAAAATTACGTTCGTTTTGTTTTTTAATTTGCTAGGAGCGGCATCTTTTGGTTTAGTAAATTTAATATCTCCGAAGCTCCTTCGTTAGGCTAGAATAGCATACTTGTAGTATTTTCCTTTTGTTTTTACAAGATTCTCAAAACAATCGTTGAGTTGCCTAACATTTGTGTTTCTAAATCAGATTTAGGGATCTAGCTTTCTGTAACGTTTCGTAGAAAATAGTCTTGATTATCCCGGAGTGTCAATCAGTCGAAGAACGGTCGATTGACTGGTTAAGAGGGACTAATTTCATATTAAGGGCAGATAACCTATTTTGGACTCAAGAATGCCCGGATTTAATGGCCTCGGATTTACAACTTTTTCAGTCTATTTTGTTTTGTTGATGTTAAATGGTTATAACTTGTTAAATACAACACGACCGTTTATTCAGGGACTATTAATGTGAGATGTGTAATATCTTAGACCTGCGTTAGCATTCCGTCTTATAACTCGCTGAGTCCAACTTGAATAAGTGTGATCAATATTGATTTCAAGTCCAAATTGTATTATACTCATGGTTCTAATAACCAATCAAACATACCCGTAAGTTATTATATTCCTTACGTTATTTTATTCGTGACTTTTTCGTTGACATTAAACTTACATTATGCAAGAGCTAAATCTGTCTATTACGGGTCTTTGTTTAGGCCTGAAATGTTATATAAATTAATTATTAGACATTAACTAACTTATCCAGACCATTATCAACTCTAGATGGCATCGCTAGCCTGCGATCTTTAGTGGATTGTGGGCCGATTTACTGCATAACTTTACTTCACGATTTAACGATTAAATTCCAGCAAATCGCCTTTATAGTGAGAACTGCCAACTCGTTATCGAATCTCCCATAATGTATCTTTAAGGTATGGTGTACGTATACACGCATGGCATATCCGAGAATACAAAATTGAGATTGAAAGCTAAACGCACATTCGAATCCAACTTTAAGTTATCCATTTTACCACGGTATGTTTTCACGCTGTTAACATGGCCATACTTTGAACTTGTGCTCCTTTTTACATTTTTTTTACAAAACAACATGAATAATTCGGAAACAGTTGCCGATACCACATACGCTACTTGCTGAATTGCAGAGCAGTCTACTTCAATGGATTAAAAATTGAACTCATATCTTGGAAGGACTGGGGAACATATTGCATTTATCAAAACTTGTTTTTGTGTGTAAGTTTTTGTGATAATAGGATAGACCTAAATATTTTCATCAATATCTGATTACAAATGGCTCATGCTCACTCAACCGTAGAGGTACAGATGTAACATTTTCACGATTCATTCCCATATCGCCGAGTTTTATGGGAAAAATTTTGGTCGGCGTTAAGGGGTTGGGTGGCCAAGAACAATAGACCCAAGCTGAAGGATAAAACTAATTAAGCAGATAATTTTGGGAGCATTTATTTTTAAAAAATTTATAACAACTTTTAACAACCTTTAACACATAACATAACACACAATTGTAACTTTTTGCACGCATAAAGTGTCAAAACATAGTCCAAAAATTCTAACAAATTCATTCTTCCTTGTTCATATCTATGTTTCGAATCTTCAATCTTCCTGTTGATATCCGTGTATTTTATCTTTTTAGGTGGTTGTCGATGGCCACTTGAATACTGCAATAACTGAATTTCAATCGCCTTTTGCTCTTCTTGCAAAAATGCTTTTCCAATTATTTTTTTTAGGCGTCCGTGTCAGTTGTTCGTTCTTCGCGTGGTTTGGATGTGGTTCCATTGTATCTGTGTGAATTGCGCGTCTAACCATTGCGTAACCATATAGTCGGCCAGTTGTCTATATTTCGGCCATTATTGAAAACCATGCTTCGTCAATCTGCAAGTAAAAGAAAGATACATATAAATTGTTTATATTAACTATATATTTATATTTACTATATATTTATATTTATATGCTATATACGTCAGTACCATTTAAAAATAGAAAGGCACTTAAATCAGATTATTCTAGAAAACGACTTACTAAATGAATCAAAGCAAAAGTTTGTGAAAACAATGTGTTGACACATTAGTGATTACTTCATCACAATTCCAAGACATTACGAAAAGGTTTAGAGTCTGTACACAGTCTATACATCAGTATCTGGTGTGTCTAATAACAGCAGCGCAGCATCTGTACATGGAGTGGACCAGACGATTGGTGAACGCCATTAGCACCTAGGACCACACTCTCAGAATAGCCTGCGGCAATCCATCGGCTGTGTTTGGTCTCGGTACGACGTTATTACGTCTCCTCTGAATTTCATCCCAAAGAAGTCCAATCGGATTTAAGTCCGGACTAAGGGCTTACCAGTGCATAACGTGGACACCGATCTGCTGTAGAAAGTCCTGAGTAACTCTGGCGGTGTGGGCACGGGCGTTGCCATGCTGGAAACCGTTGTTTCGATGACGTGCGATGTGGTATGACGTGGGGTCTGAGAGCTTGATCGATGTAGTGCACTGGTGTGAAGCCGCCTCCTCTCCCTGGACCAAGATTTTGGAACACCACAGGACCCACTCTCTGGTTCAGGCCGATTCCACTCCAAACCATTATGCTTGGACCTCCCCATGAGTCTCGTTCCATGACACATTGGTCAGAATAACGCTGGCCACGTCGACGCCATCTGGTCCTGCCATCTGCAGTTGATACGCAATACCGACTCTCATCTGTGAACAGAACACTTCCCCATTGCCTGTGTCGCCAGTTCTGGTGTTGTTGGGTAAATTGTAAACGTTCACGTCGATGAGGTAAGGTCCACGACAATGGATGTTCTCTCTGGTTAGACGTCGGCGTACTGTATCGGTACTGATGGGTCTTCCGTGTGTTCCCATCCGTGTGTCTGCACGTTCTGTCTCACAACATGGCGGTCTTGTCGCCTTTTGGTAACCCTTGGTCTACCAGTTCGGGGGCGATCATCCGTGGTGTTGGTGGACCGAATGCGTTGCTGAAGCCTGTAGATGGTCCGAACATTGACCGGGAAGTGGCTTGTTCAGTGTGGCCAGCGTCGAGCCTTCCATGCGCCTGGTTCCTCTGGGCTGCCGTGAGTCGTGGCATGCTGCTCGCGTTGTAGTGTGAATGATTCAACCATTTATGGGGGGTGCATTTTATTGGGCTGGTCCCGCTGAACAGAACGTGCAGCATGAGTTACATGGAAATCATGGAGAACACATTACCATCTCAGAAGTCAGATTGTGGTTTTGAGAACATTTCCTGGGTTCAATTCTGTGTTTTGGAAGGAGCATTATTGCTCGGGTAAAGTTGGAGATGTGGTCACAAATATACAATAAAAACATTTGGCAAGTTTTATGCAATGCGTCTATTCAGAGTAGCATGCCAACCTGACGTTTCTTTTGCTGCTTAGTATATTTTGTTTTAACTATCAAGCGGTTATTATTTGATCGAAACCGCGTTTTGACGAAGAGATAAGACTGTTAGTTTCATTTTTGCTTGTTTATATAAGTCCCGATCAATTTCAAGTTTAGATTTACGCCATCGCTTTTCAGGTCAATCTTAGACTGTCGAATGTCATCTGAAAACCATTTTCTATTCGGTCGTAAAATAATGTTTCTTGTTACGGCTGGAGCATGTTCATCAAGTATGTTTGTTATCAATGTTTTAAAATCTTCAACGCTCAAATTATTTGTATTGCGATTGTGAATAAAATTTGATAGACTAGCGATCAATGGTTTCAGTATAAATCATTTATGTAATTGCCTTAAGTTCATATTTTTCGTTGCGTAATGATCGCGCTTTGTTTTCATTGCAACACGTGGTTGTCAAACTATCTGTCAAAATTAAACCACCCCCACAACAGCTGCATTGATTTCGCCCAACACGTGACGAAGGCATTGTTGTCTTCCACTCGAAATTAGTCAAATTTGCCAAGAGAGAACTTTTTTATTCGTTGGGATATTTAGTTGTGCAATGGATTTTATTGAACTGGAGTTGATTTCAAACACACAGGTAAGTTTATGATAACCAAAGTTTAGTAGCTTGTTCATATTCGAAGAAATCTGTTTAAAATTTACGGTAGTTATCGAACTACAGAATTAAACAACTATCTAACCTTTGGGGATAATTATTTACAACTTTCAAAGCTGCCTATAATTAAAGGACAATATTGGTGCCAGTCATTATCACATATGTGATAGAACTGGTTAAACACGTTCCAAATATTATTTTATCACATGGATCATTGCTACGATAGATGAGTAATCAATGTTTCAACAATGGGAAGTGACGACCGCAAAAGGAAAACACGAGTTATCCCTTTATATAACAGACTGAAGTGACGGGTGATAACAGATACTTAAACAATTCGCTAGGCCCTCGTGACTTATTTTGTCTTAAAATATGTTAACCCTGTAGAATAAAACGTGATAACGGAAACGTCATTTAAATGTGCGTGTCCGTCCACAATTTGTTTGTGGACACGCTACAGGTCACAATTTTTATCCCATTTTGACGAAACTTGAAATATAGGTCTATTTCCCAAAGATCTCAGTTCTTTTCGATAGTGGCATGTCTCGGACCATAACTTCATGAATTATGGTCCCTGATTGTTCGAAAAATCACGTTTTTAGCTTGTGGACACTCTAGAGGTAACAATTTTGATTCGATTTTGATGAAACTTGAAATGCATGTTTATAACCCAAAGATCTTGGTTCCTGTCGATATCGGATCGTACTTCCTGAATTATGGTCTCTGATTGTACGAAAAATAGCGTTTTTAGTTTGTGGTCGCTCTAAAGGTCACACTTTTTACCCGACTTTAAAAAAACCCTAACATTTTAGTATATCATCTTTACACCCTAATGATATTTGAGTTCGAATTTCGTGAAAATCGGACCAAAACTGTCGGACAAAATGGCCGCCCCTTGTAATAATAATAATAATAATTTTTTTTTTCAGTAATTAGGTCGAATGACCCATAGATACATAGTATATAATACTTATATATTTACAAAAATAAATAATTGTCATTTACACAATTTGAAATCTAATCATGTTCAATTTCACTATCTAATAATATTCACAATACTACAATATAATTTTGATTTAAATTATATTCGCTTTATTTACAGTTTTAAATATAAATGATTTTAATTTGTTAATTTATTTAAATCATTACAAATTTTACAAATGTTCCCCTTTTGTGCAAGTGCCTTATCCAGAAAACATGATATGGACACCATAATACTTTTGTCGGCGTTTGAACATATCTGCTTGAACTTATATACATTTTGAACTGGATTTCGATATAGTTTAGGTAAATATTGTATTCTTAATTCATTATAATGTTTACATTCTACCGCACAATCACAAACAGGACAGGCTGAGATATTTACTTGCTTCCATCTAAATAAGTTTGCATTTAAATGGAACAAATTTAATTGTAGCTTAGTTATATTTCTGTTGATTAACGTAAACAGAACACAGTTTTTATAGGGTACAATCACTAGTTTATTCTAAAAGCACGACGTTTCGACAAGTATCCTCTTATCGTTATCAAGCACAAATGACACTTTAGTTAGTTAGTTGTTAGTTGTGTTTTACGTCCGCTTCCACCGAGGTGATATCGCAGACAAGACACTTTAGTAAACTTGTGGACTATATATATGAAATCAATAAGAAACCATCTGCATGGATTAAGAATAACAGTAATAGAAATAATCTGAGGTGTAAAGGATATTTAACAATAACAACAAACATAACAAGGTTATTAGCTACTAATAAACACTGATACTGCACGAGTTGGGGGTTATGAGGCCCTTCAAAGGGTGGCATGTATAGATAGGGGGAAGCTGATTAACGTTGACAGACAAATAGTTTTCCTGGGTTATGTTCAGTTTAAATGTACAGTAAAACTTCAGACTTTCACTGTTTGAGATTTTGGTTGACCATTCCTGTATATGAATGTCAATTAAACGAGTTTTTAATATATTTAAAAAATATTTCGAGCTACCAACTTGCTCACAGTACCAAATCCAAGTGAACTTAAGAGCAATTTTACTTTAGTCACCCAAGTAACACGACCAATAGTATCTAGACGTCTTAACATTGTGTACCTTTGTATGCCGGTGGATTTGTGTCAAAAGTCAGTGCTATGTTAGTGCTTTTACATCTACAATGTTGCAAATGTTTAATGTTACGTGTAAATTGTTCGAAGTCAAATGTGAAAAAATCTTGTAATACTGATATATACATCGTGTAAATTGGCGTCTACTTTTTGTCATTAAACATTTCACATTTCCAAATTTCCACAACACAACACGCCAAACCCCATCTACCCAGATCTTTAAACTTTGAACTCTTACATCTTCTCACATGACACCGGAACTAAGTATTGTAGCCTTCGACATTTCACTTTTGCATCGCAACACAGGGTTTTCAACATGAAATTAGCCAGTATGCAAAAAGGTTCACACGGCACCTATTTTTAATCACGTGACATCTTGCGTGAAGGAAACATAATTTTCAAGCAGGGAATTCTCCCCGGCAAGAGGACTGATAGAAATTGGTTAAAAGACAGCATTGGTGTGTATATTTAACCGAATGCAGTCATTTTGATTTCTTAGACTGAATCTCCTTAGACATCCGTGCACCATTAATGAAATTTCATTTAGGAAAATGCTTAAAATTACAGAAAAGAGAATTAAAAAATTGCTGATACAGAACTACATATCAAAAAATGATTAATACGTATATTAGAAAAGAAAACGATAACAAAGGAAATTCTGAGTTTTTATGTTCCAAGTTTTCGTTTCTACATGTAAAAAACGAAAAGCCGGATTTCTCGGAATTATTTTTCCTATTCCGAAAAGTCAGATTCTTTTCCGACTTTTCGGTAAAATACAGAGTCAAAACCTACAACTCGGAACTGTTAAAAAAAAAGGCAAATAACTCGGAGCGAGTTGCAATTAAAAGAAAATTAAATAAGAATTACATTTAAGTCTTCACATTATTGTCCCGAGTCTTTTTGGAATTTTTCTTAAAATCGCATAATCCCAAAATATCTCACTTCCGATAGCCAAGAATGCTTGGACAAAGTCCCGAGTCTATCAAATACAATCTGGAGAAGAGTAGGCGAGAACTCTGTGATATTCTCTAAAAATGTGTTTTATTTTGACAAACATCGAGTCAAAACCTGAAACTCGGAACTGTTAAAACTTAGAAAATCTTTTCTGAGATTTCCGAATTTTCGGTATGGCCGATTTCCGATTTGGACTGAGTTGCAAGTTGTCTGCAGAAACCGCGCCAAGGTGGATTTATAGGAACTGGGACCAGTGGCGGTGCCGGGGGGGGGGGGGGCATTAGCCCCATCCCTCCCATTAATCTGGTCTGCGCTCTGTTTGCCCCCCTCCCAATAATTTTAGAAAATAAAAAAAAGTATTTGTGTTACGTTTCGGTAATCAATACCTTCTACGGTTAATAAATCCCACATCCCCACTCAGTCATAAACTTGCATGTTGTAGAGCATTTCCGACAGTCTATTTTTCCAAATTTTCTTAGCGAGGTCCCCTATGGACTCGCTACTTTGGCGCTCACAAGGGGAATTCGTTGAGGTTCGCAAGTCCGTTCGTTTGACATTTTGTTCTCTAGTCGGATAAACTAGTGATCAGGCGACGGACGGTATCTGGTCAGATCTTTTTATCTCGACGATCGGTGCCTGACAGAATGCTGTAAGACAGCATTTCCGGGAGTCTATTTTTCAACATTTTCTGGGGGAGGACTCCCTACTTTCACGCTCTTGAGTGGGCTTCGTCGTGATTCGCAAGTCCTTTCGTTTGACACTTTACATCATCGATCAGTGCCTGAAATACTGCCAGGCTGCATTTCCGGCAACCTGTTTTTCAAAATTTTCTGGGGGAGCCCCCTACCCTTAGTTAAAGATCGTGCCTTTGCCTCCTTAACCTTGGACTTTGCCCCAGCTTTGCCCCTCCAATCACCGACGGCTGGCGCCGCCACTGATTGGGACATGAAGAAAAAAAATGTTTAGGGACGGCGATTTGGGCTAAAACTAAAGTAGTGTCGTAAACACGGGTTTTTATTATTTTTATTAAATACATGAATAAAACAAAACTAGTCCCTAATCCGTGCATTAAGCATTCACATACCCTGGAAATTAGAGGGTGCTATTAACACTTTAAAATATATATAACTACAATTATGTACTGTGATAGGACGGTAAAAACTAAAATAAAATCTGAAATGTAGTCAATATAAATAAAATAAAACCAAGTACGAACAATCCAAACCATAAAACAGAATTCGAAGTCCTTAAAAACGTTATAGGCAAAATAGTGTATTCAAGCAAAATAGTGTAATCAGCAAATGGACTGCTCCTCGTGTACAAACACGACAAACAGTGGTGACAGGTGTCCGGAAGAGTAAGCTTACCCTGCCTGGCGCCACACCCGCCATAGCTGCATCCAAACTATTAGGCGAAATGTCGATAAAATAGCGTGATTGGCCAATGAACTATCGGTATGCAAAATGCACGCGATAAACAGTGTTAACGATGTAATAGACATTATCAGGGAGATAGTAATAGTATACGTGTCAATTAAATATATCTAGAATAATAGCCGAGAGAGACACGTTATATTTACCAATCAAATCAATATGACGGCCATAAAACTTTTTAAAGGTTTTAATAAGTTTAGTGCGCAAGTATCCTTGTAGTTGAAGCTTAGATGACAAATGCCTCGATCTACTTAAAAAATCAGAATAAAAGGAACAAGCTCTCGCGTAACGAATTAGCTGAGACACAAACACTCCATAAGCTGGTGATATTGGAATGTTACTACTAATAAATGGAAAGTTAACAATCGGAAAGTCAAAGTCATCACGTTTATCGTACAATTTAACACTCAGTTTGTGGCAATTGTCAAAATCGAGACGCAGATCCAAGTAGGAAGCGTAATTTTTGCAAACGATATGACAAGAAAAATAAAGTGGACAACGTATTTTGTTTACATTAGAAACGTCAGGCTATCTGCTCTGCTTGCCTGAACTGCGCTGATTGGACATTAGTAAACAGACTGGCGTTATCGATCTAGTTAATCATAGAAATATATATTTATATTAATATATTTCTATGTAGTTAAAATATATGTCATTGATTCCATGCTTGAAAACTATTTTTTTTTCTTCACGCGAGATCTCATGTGATTAAAAAAGGTGCCGTATAAAGGAATTTGCATACTGGCTTATTCCGTGTTCTATGTAATTGTAATATGTTGCAGGGTACAATACTTAGTGCGAGTGTCAAATGAGAATATGTCAGAGTGCAGAGTTTAAAGTTCTGGGTAGATGGAGTTTGTTGTGTAATGTGAAATGTTAAATGAGAAAATGTAGATGTCAATTTACACGATGTTAGATACCAAATTCTTTATGCACAGGATAAATAAAACAGTTTGTATTTGTCAGTAGTCCAAGATCATTTACATTTGACTTGGTCCAATTTACACGTAACATTCAACATTTGCAACATTGGAGATGTAAAGGCATTAACAACATAGCATTGACTTTTGACTCAAAGCCCCCGTCATAGCTGTATGGCATATGTATCAGCTTGATCCAATCACGCACACATGACGACATGTATTATAGTGCAAAATTGTGACGTCCACATTCCTCTTTTGACCCTGCTGTTGAGCTACATTGACGGATGCTGAGAATAGATTTACAGAAATCCGTATGTACAAACTCAATATCTTTGCGATATTCATAACCCCAAATTGGTTTTATGATACAATCAAAAATTTTAAACACAATATGGGGAGTTGGTGAACCTGTCTTTCGAAGTAATGTAAACATTGTATGGGCATCAGGGCTTTTTTAGCTTTTACAGACAAGGAAACTATATATTGCTTTACTCCAAAACAATCTCGATGAAAAAAGTAGACCAAGATAATTATAATAAGTGACACATTCAGTATTATAGTATTCTTAATAGTAAAACCTTTCATTATGTCGCAGTGTACCCCCGTTCCTGAAGACTACAACTTTTGTTTTTGATATATTAACTTCTAAAGGGGTTGGATGGCCGAATGGTTAGCACGTGCGCGCTGTATCATAGGCCTGTCATTGAGTCAACTGGCGTGGTTTCGAATCTCCGGTTGTACGTGACAAAGAGTAGGGTTGCCTGTCCAACCTCGTGGGTTTTCTCCGGGTCGACTGGTTTCCTCCCACTGCTAAAGACCCCTACGCGCAAGCGAATTATTGACATAAAAATAAACCATAAGTTAGTCCCGAAATGACCCAGTTTGTGTCGAGTGGACGTTAAACCCCATCTCTCTCTCTCTCTCTTTCTCTCTCTATTGACTTCTAAATTAAATTTACAACAAAATATTTCTAATAAGTTGATTTTACACTGGAGGCCACGAAAAGTATCTGATACAATGCTCAGATCATCTGCATATAGTAGCATAAGAATATCATCTACATCCTGATTTGTGAATATAGCTCGTACATTTCCACTTCTCATACAATCTACAAGCTGGTTGATGTATGAACAGAATAGTAATGGACTTAAAAGTACAACCTTGTCGCACACCTGATTGACAGTTGAGAGTTAGCTTTGAATTCACTTTAACACAAGAATTGACTAATGAATACATATTTGTTAGATCTTGAAACATTTTACCGGATACACCTTTGTTTAGTATAAGCCAATAATTTAAGACGTTTTATGGAATCAAAAGCGCGGGAAATATCCACATCGAGACAGTACATGCGACCTTTGGATTTTGAAATGTATTTTTGTACAAGACCCTGTAGGGTGAATATTTGGTCAATAGTGGAATATTCCATTCTGTACCCCGCTTGTTCTTTACAGTATTTGCCTTTGGACCATTTCTGTAACCTATTGTGGAGTAGAGTGCAGTATATTTTACCTAAACAATCAAGAAGAGAGATCCCTCTATAGTTCCGACAATCCGAAACTGAACCTTTTTTATGAAGTGGAACAATAAGAGCTTTCGACCAGCAATCTGGAAAATCCCCATGATTAAAAATATTATTATAAATAACCGTTAAATTTGGTGCAAGCTTTATAATATACTATTCAAAAAAAGTAGGGGATATTTGATTTGTAAGTGTTATTAAAGTCACCTAATGAAACTGACGAAGAAACAAATGACAAAATGAAATGAAGTTAACATTCATCGATTTATTCCAAATGATCGTTAGACTAAGTAAGGCACAGACTGACCATTATAAGGGTAAAATGATACCCGGGGTCAAACAGCAAAGTTACCACAGCATCACAACCAAGTCAGTAACGGGTAAATCCTCCTCTGTTTGCCAAACAAGCATTGATCCGACGTGGCATACTCCTAATGAGACGCCTAAGGTCATTTTGGTCCAGATTGTCCCATTCCTGTTGCAACGCAGCAGCAAGTTCTTGGACATTGGCAGGACGTTGTTGACGTTGACGTAACCTCTGTCCAAGCATGTCCCAGACATGCTCGATGGGGGAGAGGTCGGGACTCAGTGCTGGCCAAGGTAATGTGGTGATGTTCTGTTGTTGGAGGTAACCTGTAACGATCCTGGCCCCGTGACATCTTGCGTTGTCATCCTGGAAGATGAAACGGCGGCCATGACGTCGTGCGAACGGCACAACATGGACTGCCAATATGTTGTCCCGGTAGTACTGGCCTGTAACACGCCCTGCAACAACATGTAAAGCCGTTCTTCCAGCAACAGTGATGCCTCCCCACACCATAACAGAACCACCCCCAAATCGATCATGTCTAATGACGTTAACGTCTTGGAAGCGCTCGTTTCGACGACGCCACACCCTCCTACGTCTGTCCAAAAAATCAACAGTGAACCTTGACTCATCTGAAAACATCACATTGCTCCAGCGTCGATTATCCCAGTGTTGACGATCCCTACACCAACGACGTCTTGCCTGAATGTGATGATCTCTCAAACAAGGGATCACGCGAGGACGTCGGGCGCGAAGGTGACCCCTATGCAGTCGATTCCGAATCGTCTGGCCACTCACACTGTTTGAAGACGAGCGCTGATCTGATTTGCTGTGATGACACGATTTCTCAAGGCCAAGGTACGGATAAATCGATCCTGGGCTTGAGTTGTCGCCCTTGGTCGACCTGAGCGTGGTCTGTCCTGTACAGATTGTGTATCACGGTATCTGGACCATAGCCTGCTTATGACAGGCTGAGAAACATTCATCGTCCGCGCCAAAACCGCCTGTGTTGTGCCGATCTGTAGCATGCCAAGGGCACGTAACCTTTCATTTTGGGTAAGCCGACCCATATCAAAATTTGTTTTCTGGTCACTAAAACAATTAAACTGATGTTTCCACCCTGGAATTCAATGCCACAATGACTGTAACATTCAAAGTCAGAGTCGTGCAAATCTTGGGTTGGACCCCCATGATGATCCCAAGCATCACCTGCATTCCATGCGGTAGCTATTGGTGCGTTTGGGCGTCACATGTAACTGGAAATGTTTCTTCTGTTAGGTTCTATAGTGACTTTTTTCGTAGTCATTTGCATATTTTAGTATTATGCCCCCAAAATCAAATATCCCCTACTTTTTTTGAATAGTATATATTCTATGACAATTCCATCTGAACCGGGGGAAATTCCCGATTTCATACCTCTAACACACTCTGTAACTTCAATTGTACGCAAATAGTGTAAACATCTGCTATATCAAGGTTGTGGGCCTCCTAGAGGTCACAATTTTGATCCGATTTTGATAAAACTTGAAAAGCGTTTTTATAATCCAACGATCTTGGTTCCTGTCGAAATTCGCACATATCGGATAGTAACTTCCGGAATTATGGCCCTTGATTGTACGAAAAATCGTGTTTTGAGCTTGTGGTCCCGATAGAGGTCACGCATTTTATCCGATTTAAAAAAAAAAATGTGTGAATATATCACAGTTATACACTAATGGTGGTTCAGTTCGAATTTCGACATAATGGCCACCCCTTGTACGCAAATAGTGTAAAATATGGTATGTCAAGGTTGTGGAACCTCTAGAGGCCACAGTTTTATCAATCTGATTAAAACACAGATCCTATTTCGTTTCGTTTTTATAGTTCAAAATTTTGTTTTACTTGTCTTTACTACACTTGGATCTGGAATAGTTGTTATTTAACTCGTGTTCTGAATGGTGTCAGGAATAAGCCAATGAAACGGTCTGTTACGGCGAGCTTTAGGCGTGTTTTGCACGGAACTGTGGGTAACAAACTAGTAACATCAATGCTGATTGGTTAATCCAATGTCTGACGTCATAGGGTCAAAAGCCGCTCTTGTGACCTCTGATGCAACCTATCGCTACAACCGGTCAGATCTTCATGTAGTCTAGGCCATCGGAAGTCGGTCTTTTGACCCCTGACGTGACCTATCGCTATAACTTGTCAGATCTTCATGTAGTGTAGGCCATCGAAAGTATAAAAAAACGAAACGAAATATAGATCTGTATTTTAATCAGATTGCAGTTTTATCCGATTTGGATGAAACTTTAAATGTATGTTTTTATCATAAGATCTTGGTTCCTTTTGATAATCACACATATCCGAACGTAAAATCCTGGATTATGGTCCCTGATTGGTCGAAATATCGCATATTTAGCTTGTGGATTCTCTAGAGGTCTTAATTTTGTTCCGATTTTAAACACCGTTTAGATATATCACCATTCCACCATAATGAAGGTTGAATTCGAATATCGGGTAAATCGAAATGAAACTGCCCGACAAAATGGCCGCTCTTTGTTTGCAAATTGTGTATAAGTATGTAATCAAAGGTTATGGATCCTCTAGAGGTCACAGTTTTTATCCGATTTTATATTCCAAAAAGCTCAGCCCCTTTTGGTATTTGCGTATTTCAGACCAGACCATAACTTTCTGGATTATGGCCCCTGATTGTACAAAAAAATTATCGTTTTTGTTTTTAGCTTGTTCTCTATCCATTTCTTGCAAAATGTGGGCGTATCCTGCCTGGCAGCCGCTGGTTTAACTTTCTATCGGCACATGCCTTATTTTTCTTAAATTAGATATATAATAAGTTTGCCCTTTTGTTTAATTTCACGTTAGACGGAAATTTTTTATCATTTGGTTATCCATTTATAAATATCCTGTAAATGAAATATGTATTAAAAAGTGTTTTGCATTTTAGTAATTATAGTAATTTTTTTGTTTTTTTATGACCACATGTTCATGGGGCCGTATATCATCGTACCGGGAATTCTCGTATTCAAGCCCTTGGCTTAACTTCGAATTTGTCAGACCATGTCAGTGATGAAACATTTCTTCTGAAATTAAGCCCAGGGCTTAAATTCGAAAAGAGGAAAAAACGACAAACAGTATAATGTATACCAATTCGACGTGACTCCATGGGCTTAAATTCGAAAGGGCTTAAATACGAGGATTCCCGGTAATCAGGCTGGTCATTTTTTGATATTTTTTTTACACACATCCATGTTTTGTCTGAGAAGTCATGAGTGTGAATCTTATCAATAGTCATAGTGGGGCCCATTTAATCAAAAGCTTGTAATCGCTAATTCCCTGGCAACCCATCTTTATTTAAAATAAAATAGGTCGGGATTGTTTACTTCTTTATTACAAATGTCATGTTTCCATCTGGGTCATTATTGATCAGTGGGTTTACAAAAAATATTTAATTTTATAAATGGGAGGTTGAAAGGGTTGAATCAATAATAATTGTATTCTGAACATATACAGGTGTTATTTGCTTGTATGGCGAAGATTTAAATTGCAAAATAACGCCAGCTGGTTTCGCCCCATTTTAAGGCTTTACTTTCTTAAAAATAATCAATCAAGTCTTTTATGTTAAAGTAACAGCTGCTTGCAGATGTGTATTGATATCGTGGAGACCTATCTGCAGAAGTCCCGTATAAAATCAAAAGAAAGATGCTTGGGGAGAGGTTTGCGTAGCAGAACTTTCTCAAAACGGTCACATATTTTGGACTTTATGATATGGAGTTACACAAGGTGGGCTCTTTAGATGTTACCTATATGTATTTGTTAACTGTGGCAACATACTCACTAAATTATTGTCAAAGGATTAATATGAAAAAGGGGTTACTTTATAGGTTAATTGTACATTAATGGGAGCGACCGAGCTACAAATACATATGTATGTACCCAGACAGCTACAATAGTAAACTTTTTGTACAAATGGATAAAGTGTAGTATATATGGTTTGAATTCTATGGATTAACAAGGTTTTGCAGTGTTTACAAACGTATGTAATTAGTATATTTTTTATTATAAGTTTGAGGAAGATTAGTTTTCTTCGGATATCACAGCCTTAAAGTCTTTTTGAGATGTCAAAAAAAAAAAATAAATAAAATGTATGGACCATTTCAAAAATTTCGTTTGTGCCATGAAGTAAAGTTTGTGATGAAATAAAAACTGGGGACAAGAGATATATGGATCATTTGCGAGCATCTGAATGTAAAGAACAGTGTAATAAGTAATGTTCGGTATCCACTGGATTGTCAAAGACGTGTCTTAAATATTTATGCGGCTATGTATAATTTGGTTATTTCAGCTTCCGAAATGAAAAAAAAATATGTGGACAATCTTGGTATCTATTTGTAGTTTGTTTTAAAAATCTCTAAATGAGCTTGTATTGATAAAGGTGGGGTCTAGTTTATTGCATCCGTTTATTGTTGAGGGGATAACGGATTTTGGAAAGGTTGATGTGTGACAGAAATATTCATTTAGTTTTTTCTAAAAAATGCCAGATCGCAGATTGTAAGAAGAGGATGGAAATTTAATTAAATCAGAGAGATAGTTGAGGGTCATATTATGTATAATCTTGTACATTAAAATAAGTTTGTGTCTCCTCCGTCTCTCGTGCTGTGGAATGAAACCAGTTTCTTCATATACAAGTTTGTGGCTGGCCCTTTTACTGCTCCGCATATAATCCCGAGTATGTCTAGTTGTAAGGTTTTCAACTTTTGCTTTAGCTCTACGATGCACCCATCCCATATTTCGTCACAATAGTCAAAGTATTTCTAGAAGGACGATAATTAAAAGACTTTAGACAATTAACTTGTTTATATTATAATATTATTTACATGTTTATCCCATTTAGAGTTTCTCTGAAATGTCAGTACTATATGTTTGTCTTCGGTAACTTCATTAACCGGCCTTGTCGAGGTGTAGTGTTTGTAAAATCGGATCTCTTTTAGTAGAAAATGCAAGTGTTTCAGTTTGGAACGGGCTGAAAAGGACCATAGCTATGTGTTTAGAGATGTTATTCAAGTCTTTGTTTAAAGTGTCCGCGCAGGCAAGTGTGTCATATACTTCGAGATAAAGGCTAGTGTCATCTGCAAAAAAGTCTTATATTGTAATTTTTAACAATATCTCTGATGTATATGAGAAATAGAAGTGGTCCCAGGACAGATCCCTGCTGAACACCAGCTGGAATGGTTTGGGCACTAGAGAAGACAATGCCTGGGATTACACTTTGTTTTCTATGTAAGTAACTTTCAAACCATTAGACTAGATCTCCCCTTGTACCAGCCTCCAACAGAGCGCTGCATGCCACACCCTTCGAAAGCATTGTTGATGCCACAGAACACCGCCGTAGTATAATAGCCCTGTTCTGTGGATTGACAAAAGAAAGTGCAAAATATCTATTAATAGAATCTCCTGCGAGAAAACCGCTTTAAAGTTGCAATTTCATATTTTTAAGTTATATTTTTAAAATTTATTAAAATAAAGCCTTAAAAGCGATGGTATCTATAAACAGTCCTACCTTGTTAAAGAATGATCCTATTAATCTTATAATTCACTATTGCCAGTTGAGAAATTGGCAAAAATATAATTTTCTTTTTCAAATTCAAACGTTTGAAGATAGCTACTCCATGATGGAGAATAGAAAACAAGGGAGGTAATTGTGTTATTATTTCCGGTGTAAATGAGTTTAAGTGTGAGAATGACACCTATGATCGTATAATAGTGAGTTGACAACCTATTGAGCAAAAGACATAGAAATAATTATGTTTTGACTTTCTTAGAAAATATGAAATTATAACTTTAAGCTTAGTTAAGATTGCATTTTCCAAGGGAATTTGAAGACGTGTTTGTAGATACAGTTTTCAAAATGCTTAGCGATAACACTCAGAAGCGACACTGGTCTGAACTCCCTGTATAAGACTTGCTGTGACTTTAGTCGTGTCCGCGTTTAGTAAAGAATGATAGAGTAAATAACTGACATAAGGAACTAGATATTTCTTTAGGCATACATTTTAGTAGTTTACCATTAATTTGATCAGGACCGACTGCTTTTGGTGGATCTAATGAGTTTATGGTGTCTTCAACTTCTTTCGGCTTAGTTAACATGGTCAAGTGTTTGCTCTGTCCAGTTGTGAATGGTTAATGAAAAATTAATTCAGACAATTGGCCCAATCTAATGGGATGAAAACCAGGGTTCCATTATTGACGAGATGTGGTATTTGTGCTTTATTTAAGTTATATCTATTCGCGTAAGAATCAACAAGACGCCACCAATCAATTTGATTTTTAACAACATTTTCTTAAATGTCTATGGGCCTCAAACGCCGTATTTCTATCCACAATTGCAGGGATATTTGTGTCTATAATTCATCTGGGTTATCTGAACCATTTATGGTGGAATCCTTCTTTAGATAATCCATCATGATTGCGGGGGCCATTACCGTGCCACTGGAAGACATTATTTCGAATTTATTTTTTGGGAGTTGGTGACGTCACGTGCTTCCACGGTATATTTGACAGTTTGTCTCTGGGTCAAAATGATGAACCCAAGTTTCATCCCGAGTAACAATATGACCCAAGAAAGCACGTGGATCTCCCCGATAGTCCCAGAGATTCTGCTGACTAAACCACGACTCTCTGGCGTTTTTGTTCTTCCGTCAACATTCTGGGCAAACACCGACGGGTAGAATCATTGTTCATGGATTATTGGTTCCTCTGATGATTTACTATTGCCTTGAGCAATAGTAAACTGCGTTATTGTTTCGAGAAAAGCATCAACTTTATCTTGGATGACCAGACCGTGGTTCGTCTTCAGTAACGACCCTGCTGTTTGACTGCACTATATGTATCTAAATGCCCGGATCGTCGATGTTATGCTTCTTGATACTTGATAAACTCCTTAACAACTCACAAGTTTAATGTTTATTAATGGATCATGCAAGTCTTACAATTAGATGTTGATCGAAGCGTGTCTTCCAGAAGAGTGAGATATACAAGATAAGTGGACCTGGGGTCACATGCTAAACAGATTAATTACCACCCGAGTAACTCATTATACTATGAGTAATAATATACCACCCGAGTAACTCATTAACAATATACATATTATGACAATAGACGTAAATGATGCGACCATATTACGCCAAATAACAAATATAATTTTTATATCTTTACTTTTAGTGTCAACGACAATATGAATTGTGATACAAAAAATCTAAATATGTCTTGACATGCAATGGTTGTCAATTTTTTTACATCGGGGAGACGGTTACGCATCTACGGGATAAAGTACGCAACCATCGACGGGATTGTAATATTGAAAATCAGCCCTTATTTGTAAATAGACATATCTTTAGATGTGCACAACACCTACAAGTAAAATTCCAAATTTTCCCTTTTTATAAAATGAAAGCCGATGACATCACGAAAAGGGAACTAATGGAAAACCATTGTTAATATTGTTATATTATGCCCTGATGATACCCCTGTGGCGAAAATATTAGACAGTGATTAGACAATTAATAATGATATAGTTGTTCAATTCATACTATTATAGCTCGCGGAATTCATGTTTTGCACATGCCGAGATATTTTTCTAACAACACGACCAGATTGTTTGAGTTTTGGCGATGCACCCCTCGTACAATTAGAACTGAACGCTGGAATACCTTAAATGAGTTACTGTTAAGATTCCTTAAGCAAATGTTTGCTTAAATAAGTTACTGTTAAGATTCCTTAAAGATACATCATGGAAGATTCAATAACGAGTTGGCAGTTCTCACTATAATAGTTAAAAACTAGATAATGTAAAGGCAATTTGTTGAAAATTTCATTCAAATTGATCGACTATGAACCGAGAACTAAGCGGTTGAAATTTCTGCCTAGCCTCGATCATCATTACTAAAGTCAGTACGATAAACAGCATAGTCTCGATTATCCATTTAATCGTTTAATCGTGAAAGAAAGTTATGCAGTAAATCGGCTCATAATCCACTAAGGATCGCAGGCTAGCATAACCATCTAGAGTTGATTATGGTCTGGATAGGTTAATTAATGTCTAATTAATAAAGAAAGACCTGTAATAGACAGATTTAGCTCTTGCATAATGTATGTTTAAGCAAATAGTGCTAAAATCCCATATGACTTTATTTCGACGAATGGGAATTGTGGCTGTGAAATTCCGATTCTTGTATGGCCCTAACTCTTGATTTTCAAATCCAGGAAGTGTCCAAACTTCACCACTAGAGCTTTTGATCAAACTACAGCACTACCTTTGTACCGAGACAGGTTTTTATTTCAAATTGCCCACTGGTTTCTTATAACCAGCATACAATGCAAACAAGATGACACATAGTAAAATTTTAGTAATGTATTAATGGAAATAACTAAGTTTAGAGGTAATAATTATAGTAATCGGTTATTATATCCAAGCCATACCTAAACTTACAATTGTTACACACGCAACACTAATAAGTACAGTCATTCTCATGCCTTACAAACAATTTATTTATTTACTTTTATACACTAAGATTACAGCCCCAAGATGTTAGAATAAAGGCTAAATATAGAGTTTAAGACCACATACAATTCGAAAATAGTTTGGTCCAAATCTGAATAAAAATATTACTTAAAAAAATCTATCACTTCTATGGCCACGCAGTTAATGTTTACTTGAGATATTGAAATACAGAACTTGTTTTTAACTTTGAAATATAATTTTCCGTATCAAAGATCTGGCTGGTTGGTGCCTTTAAGTAAGATCATTTTAAGTTCAATTTAATTTTTTTTATTACAGCCGAATCTTTACATGTGGATGTATTTAATTACATAATAACAGTCACGAAATTAACATAGAAAATATCTGTGAGTTTAAAATTAACATAGTACATATTTGCGAGTTTGAGATATATGTTAGCGATCTCACTGGTTCTGTATTTAAGTACAATATTGAATTAAAGAAATTGAACACTATGTTCTGTATATTTTATTATTACATTTTCCTTCCAGGCTCTGTCGGTAGCTCTACTTGTGATAATGGCACTTCAATGTAGCATTGCAGGAATGATACCACTGTCAGGAAACACCACACAACCACAACCCACAGTTTCACCAATCAATAATACCCCAAATCATGATAAGTGTTCGAACAAAACTTTTGGAATTACAGAGTGTCACCCGCCTGTATTAAACCAACGAGTGATTCAGCAAAGTTACACGGATGCCTTTTCTCCAGCTTGCACTAGACACGATATTTGCTATAAATGTGTAAGTAAATCAAGCCATTCGACTCATTGTACAAAAGATGTGTAGGGCACATGTGATTGTATGGTGTAACAAAATCAATTAGTTTTTTTAAATCAGGAAGTGACATGAACATAAAAAAAACAACAAAAACAACCCCACCTCTGCGTGTAACCTACTGGTAACAAAAGAGTGGAAGCAAATTTACTTTCAGCCAATCACAAATAGCAATCACCACCAGAACGACATGTGGACCAATGTCGTTTTATTTGGCCGTTTAGGAGATAATTTGTTGGCCGAGGACAGGAAACAAATTGCTAGTTGACTAGGGCGTTTCAAGGCATATCTACCACATTTCACCTTTTGTCTGATTGGAGAATTGTTCAATTTCACTGTATATGTGTAATGGAAGGTAGACAACTCCAATATCTGAATCCTATTACCTTGGAGGCAGACCATCGTAAAAGTTTCGGCTCTAACTTTTCCACAACTTTTTGTTTTCTTGAACCCTCTCCACCACAGGAAGAGCAATAGTCAGGTTGACCACTGAAGCTAGGAATATTCACCATAGTTTACTGACCAACGTGTCAGTAAATATGGAGAGAACGAATACTATAAATAGTTAAAATATACAATTACACGGGGACTTGCCCACTGTGTCATATTTTTCAAATGAACTACCCCTTTTCTACATCAAAATATACAATAAGATTAAATATATCACGGGTTTTTTTCCAAAGTCCACGGTAACTAGCCGAAAACAGATTGATAGCCTACTTTCTTATATCTTTCGGTGTGAATAAGATTTAGTGTTTAAAAATGTTTTGTATTTTTTTTAAGGGGAGCAAGTTCCATAGAAGTCGCGACCACTGTGAGATAAAGTTTCTCGAAGATATGACCAAAATATGTGAAACTTTGGACGGGTTTTATGATGTAAATATATGTGGAGGAGTAGCAGGGACGTTTTATGCCCAAGTTTATCTTTCAGGCAAAGCTAATTACCACGAAATACCCTTAGAATTCTGTTCTGAGTTTTGGGTGGCCGTATGTTTGGGCTGAATAAAATAAATTCTATATTTCATTATTTTTCTTTTGTTTCTATGTATATTATTAGCAGTTATCATGCGATCGTTTGATTGACAGACGATAACTCCACCCACATATTCTCAATTATCAAGTAATATGCTCAATGGCTATGGTAGCTTCGCTTTCATCACCAGTTTCCGGCATAGACATCAGCGACTAACGGTAAACCTTAGCTTGGTCCGCCATTTATTAATTTAATTTTAAATGGACGACTATTTAAATCCAAATTGTATCCAAGCCATCCGTGGGTCTACAGAGTTGATTTTGATCTTGTCGTGTAAATAAAGGTCTAATTAATAATTTCTATAACATCTCAAGCCTAAATAAAGATTTAGCCCTTGGATAATATATCGGATTTCATATCTATATACATGTGTATAAACTCGTAAGTAGTCGAGAATGTTCCCAGGAATCCCAGGGAATTAATATCGATTGATCGCTCTGAAATTTATTGCTTTACCCCTGTAATGTTCTAACTTCCTTTTAATAGTAATTTAGATCATACCGATGTCCAATGAGTTTTGAAAAGAATGTAACTTAACACATGGTTAAATTCTCTTATTCGGGTACACGATGCTTTGTCACCCAACTAGAGCGAGGGCCTAAAATCTGCAGTTTACGCACCGTGGGTTGCAAATTGGAATTTTATTCTAAATTTAATTCACTTCCCATGCAACATAGTAAAATCTTATAGCCACAAAATCAGTTACCCGTTTGTAATGTGTGTGTCCATTTTAGGCTATGGAAAGTAAATAGTATATCGTTTTATTTGTATTTTCGTAGCACTGGAGAAAATGTCAAATGTAATGCATGACGTGAAGACTAATTATTTTTCATCTGATTCGCCTTTCTTGAAGAGCAGAATACACTATTTAATCATTGCTGTTCAAAATGGTTAAGTTAATAATTTCATAAATTAAATTATAATTTATTACTCTTGAAAAGGCAAGAAGAAGGGTTGGTAAAGTAGGCCAATCAAAACAACGGCCTATGAGTTTGTGCAGAAGCCTTTCATTTGATCATCACACGTTTAGCGAACCAAAATGGGGTTCCTGTAACCGCCCTTCTGCCCTGGAATAAATATTTCCAAATTAGGCCTATTGGTGTGTGTGTATGTGTGTGGCGGTGGTGGAGGTGGGGGCTAGGTTTAGACTCGTTTTAAGAAGAAGCAACCCCTCTTCACATTCCCCCACAAGTCGAGTCAAATATTTCAGGTCGATTCCTCGTGACAAGCCTCAGTTCACATCTAATTACCTATGCCAAGTAAGAGTTGTAGGTCTAATATTAATAGTTATAAATTAGTCTACCTGAGGGGTGCATGCCCACTTTTTTCCGAACCCCTAGTTCATGTCTCCCCTAAAATATCTAGGGTGAACGCCCCATAGGAACAGAGATGTGGCCTTAGGCGTAATCCGGATGGCCTGACGAGCCATGTTTGGGACCATGCCGCGTCCCGGGGGTGGGGGGGGGGCTTGGTATTCTTGAAGTATATCAGAATTCACTCCCGACGGCCAATAGTAGGTAAATTCGAGCTATGTTGCACCAAAAGACCTCTGGGCCTGACCGGAAGTGGATTCTAATTCAGTCATTATTTTTTCTAATTTTTTATACGCCTACATTTTTTTGGTGAACACTCTACAGGTCACAATATTTTTTTCCGATTTCTATGAAAATTGAAATATAGGTTTATCACCCTAAGATCTCGATTCCTTTCGATATTGGCATGTATCGGACTGTAACCTCATGGATTATCGCCCCTGATTGTACGAAAAATCACGTATTTAGCTTGTGAACACTGTAGAGGTCACAATTTTTATCCGATTTGGTTTAAACTTGAAATGTATGTTTATAAAACACAGATCTCGGTTCCTTTCGATATTCGCGCATATCGAACCATAACTTCCTGAATTATGGCCCCTGATTGTACGAAAAATCGCGTGTTTAGCATGTGGATCCCATAGAGGTCACATGTTTTATCCGATTGGATATATCACCGTTACACCCTAAGAATGGTTGAGTTCAAATTTCGTAAAAATCGGACCGAAACTGACGGACAAAATGGCCGCCCCTCGTTGGCAAATAGTATACTTTTCTCTGAATTACCACCTTGCCTATAGAAGTATTGCAGGCACAGTGCTCCCACTGTGAGGAGTCCTATAGGCAAAACACAACTCCCCTTTAACCCACTGTATTCTACTTAAGAGGCATGCGGACGACCTCGTATGACTACTCGTGCCTTTCACATGTCCCCAAGTGTTTCATACAAAGTAACAGTTGGGACACTTCCATCTTACGGCAAGGGCCGGTAACTCAGTGAATAGTATAGTTTCCCCTGAATTACCGCCTTGCCTTTACATGTAGATGTAAGTAATGCGGGCACAGTGCTTCTGCTCCGGAATCATTTCACGAATATCAAAACTAAGACAATGACAACAATATGAACTTTATTAACATCCAATAGGGGATTACCGGTGTGCGATCAAAGACAGTTTGCAAAGCAATTTGGAATTTGGGTAGTCATCTATAATAACCATTATGCCCGTTTTAATCTGGGGCATTAAAATTTAGCTAGAATTATAGGGGTTAATTTATCGGGACTGAAACCACGAAGATACTCCAAAATGGGAACATAATATATAAAAGTTCAAAGCCTTATGTACGGAATAATTGACCGAGATTATCAAAAATGGGTTAAACGGGGAAAAATATGTGGTGGGATGAAATGTGTTATGGGGCGAAGTGTGTTATGGGGCGAAGTGAAGTATGTTATGGTGCGAGGTGTGTTGTGGGTTGAGTTAGTATTGGATGTTAATGCTCAGGTAAAGTGGGAGATGTCACAAATATACAATAAAACATTTGGCAAGTTTTATGTAATGCATCTATTCAGAGTAACATACCAACCTGACGTTTCTTGTGCTACTTAGTATATAATAATTGTAATTTGTTGTTCATAAATACGCATTTAGTATAATTTGGAATCTCCCATTTAGGCTACCTCCTGGCTAATTCCTAATCGTGTCTCTTGAAGGGGAGCCTTTGCGTGTGGCTTTCTTTACCCGACGAGAGTTACTTACCTTTGAAATTAACGATATATGGGATTGGTCGATAAAAATAACACAATCATCAATGGCGGATAACTTGAAAACGTGTCTCCCCTATAAATTAATCCAAGGGTTAGTGGAGTAGAACGAAATGAGACCACTGGGGAGACCCGAGGATGAAAAACGATATACCATGGTAACGAAAACTAGACGTTAATTACAATTCATAAGATCAATTTAAAGTGTAAAACAAAGAATACTGGAGACAGGTGATTAAGCAAATGTATAAGACAATATAAATGGGGGCTAATTAAGGTGGATTAAGAACCATTAAAATAAAGTTTACTGAATTAAGTAATACTGTGTAGATTAGCACGATGTATTAAACATTTACTATTTAGTCCAAATTCACCCTACTACAATGGGTCCGTTTCCATTACGTAGCTAAAAACGAGTACATGGAAAACGGGCTTCATGCAAATGTGATGGGACCTGTCCTTTTAACTGGCGAAAACACGTACATAAAAACAGGCCTTTGACAGGATTGTCAATGAAAATTTTATCATATAATACCTGGTGGACTCGCTTGGTTCGAGGGCCGAGAGCTCTCCCACCACTGGAATAATATGATGAACCGTGGTGTTTTTTTTTTGTTGTTGTTATTTTTGAGAGATATACCTGTACAGATAATTCTAAAAACAATGAGTGTCCCAGAGAACATTGAAGCAGGCGTATATATTGTCCCAGCAGAAACACAACTTTTTATTCAATGTAGTTGAGTAGAACAAAAGTTCCGTCTCGCCACCCCTTTTGATTAAGGTATACTATAACTGTCGCGGACCCATAAAGTTATCTCAGTAAGTAACAATGTGCAAATTTAATTCAGAATATAGTTCTACAAAGAAAATAATCCATAAAAAGTAAACATCGAGAAAATAATAATTATAATAAAGAAAACGGAATTATCGTGAAATACATTTTATGCGCATGATTAGAATGACTGGAATATTTTAACGCCCAAAAATCAAAATTTTAATTGAAATAATAAGAACCAGTGGCTGCCAGGCAGGATACTCCCACATTTTTCAAGAGATGGATAGAGAACAAGCTAAACAAAACGCGATTTTTCGTAACATCAAGGGCCATAATTCAGGAAGCTACGATCCGATATGCGCGAATATCGACAGGAACCAAGATCATTGTGATGTAAGCATAAATTTAAGGTTGCATCAAAATCGGAACAAATTGTGGCCTCTATAGGGTCTACAGCCTTGATATAGCACATATTTACACCATTTGCGTTATACGAAGGGCGGCCATTTTGTCCGTCAGTTTTGGTCCGATTTTCACGAAATTCGAACTCAACCATCATTACGGTGTAACGGTGATACATTCACCCGTTTTTTTTTAAATCGGATAATAATTCTGACCTCGAAAGGAACCAAGATCTTTGGGTTATAAACATGTATTTCAAGTTTCATCAAAGCTCTAGAGGGTCCACAACCTTGATATACCATATTTTTACACTGTTTGCGTTCGAGGGGCGGCGATATTTTGTACAATCAGGGGCCATAATCCATGAAGTTACGGTCCGATACATGCCAATATCGAAAGGAAACGAGATCTTATGGAGATAAACCTATATTTCAAGTGTCGTTGAAATCGGATAAAAATTGTGACATGTAAAGTGTCTCCACAAACCACTGTGGACAGACAGGGGCGACGACAATATGCGTCCACATGAAAATGTGGGCGTATAAAAATCCTAAGTATTTCATTTTTAGAAATATTTATTAAAATTACAAGAATATGGAAGAAAAATCACGAATATTTGATTAATAAACAAGGCCTTTTATAATGAAATCAATTGCGCAACGGTCATCGAGGGGGGTAGTCCATTATGACGTCATCAGTCTATATTATTAGTATGTCTATGCCTAGGAGTCGCGTGGCCAAGGTCCAAGGTAAATGACCATTATTAGGGTGACCCACCATAAATGAATATCTCCAAATATCTCGACAATTACGCCACAATATTTATATATATGCCAAGCCTCAAATCAGTTTCACACAATTATAGTCACTAAATAAACGATCATGTTGTACTTAATAAGCTATGACCATTAATCATCTATAAATAATAGACTGAAAACTGGTTCCAAGTGTCGTCCATAACATCCAGACACTTTTGAGTAAAAGATAGGTTACGTGCCCTTGTTTGGAAATTAGTCTCGCTTAACCAGTCTATCGACCATTCTACGTCTGATTGATAGGTCGGGATAATCAAGACTATTTTTTAACGAAACAAAACAGAAAGCTAGAACAAGAAATTGAATTTAGAAATAAGCACGTTAGCTAGCTCAAGAATTGTTTTAAGAAGCTCGTAAAAGTAAAATGAAACTACTGCTAGTATCACGTTCCTGTCTAACCCGAGTGTTTCAGAGATATTATTTGTACTAAACCAAAAGATGCCGCTCTTAACGGTACAGTTAATGATAAAGCGATTTAAAAAATGAAACGAACGTAATTTCTAAATCTGCTGTAATAACCAAGAAGCTTAATTTTACTGCTATTCAAAATCGTCAACAATAATTTTTTTTACGGCTGTAATAGTTGATCGATTTGTAGAGAATTGCACGTGCCATGGCTATTTATAGTATCATACTGTCAGAAAGTTGGTCTCGACACGGCGAATGTGCACGCTTCAGTGGTAGTCTCGAACTATCAGCGGTGGACTGTATTTATTTAGAGTGCATGGGTCACCCTACCATTATGTGTCATTTAGACCCACTTCCGGTCGCCGCAGAAAGTTTCAAGGACACCAAGTTCGCCGGAAGAACTCAAATCATTAGAGAAAATAATGATTGAAATAGTACGTTTGGGGCATCGGAGCCCAAAGGGACCGAGGTTGGGGTCCAGTTCTTGGGACCGTATTCCAGCGATTTCGTGAAACGAAGGGCCATGTTCGGGCCCTATATCTTGGCCCCTATGGACCAAAATCGATTGATTTCTAGAGGATCGATAGCCCGGGGCCCCAGTTTCCATGTATTAAAATTTCGGGCACCTTGGCAAAACCCCAGGGACGCGGCAGGGTCTGTTCATATGGGGCGTGCACCTCATATTGTTTTTCTCCCGAAACACCCCCTAGAGAGTTCAATTCGAGTAAGTGACCTGTATGGAGAAATAATGTTTTTTACGCATGCCTTGGTAAATAGATCTTCAATCCAATCTAGCCTCTACTGGGTATGGAGATTTTCAATATCTAGTTTGGTTGGCATGTTTCATAAAGAACTAGATAGGCTATTAATGTTAGTGTAATCTGCCCTTGAAGAAAGACCAATCGGATGTCCCCCCCCCCCCCCTCCGAGTTAATGATAGTACATTGTACATATAGCGTTCGTTTTGTAAAAAGATGAGCAGACAATCATTTATGGGCTTTTCCATTCAAATTATTTAATCCCCCCCCTCCCCTCAAAAACAAAAAGTAAAAAAAACCCATTATACTGAATAAGCGTTTTATTTAAAATATTAGTGAAATCAAAACAAAGTACATACCAAATTAATTTTCATTGATCCTAAATATGAGTAAAAGTAAGGAAATGTATAATAATGAACACAATGTTATCAAATAACTTTGTGCATTCGGAAATAATTATCTTAATCGTACAGGAACAAGTAGCCAGATATAGTAAAATCGATTACACATTTAAATCCAAAGATTGATAAAATAAATTAATTACATCCATTTAAAGTTTACATTAAATGACCCCTAGTTAATACAAGTCAGCCTATACTTTATAGAGGTATTCATTTTCGAAGTTGCTCAATTAGATTGAAATCAGTGTTTTAATCTATAACAGTGCACATATTTCAAATTATTAATGAACTATCTGATTTGTTCCTGCTTTAACACATCGAATTTTTAAGAAAAATGTAGGGCTATAAATAAATAAATGTTATTATGATATATTTGTTCATACATAAACAGACTAATGTGATGAAAATAGGTAGTTACTATGTCAAAGATTAAAATTCTCTAATAAACACCTTTGAACGCAAAGAAATTTTTATGGTATTATTTCGAAACTATCGGGTTCAATTATTCTATAATTATATTTCTTAGCAGTATGGATATTTTCAAATAATTTTACAATGTGATAATCAAACAATTTTTTAATCCAGCGAGGAAGAGTTTCGATACCAATTTCATTTGCAATCTCATCACACATTTCAAACTGAAAATCTTCCATCCTATGGAGATATCTTGGGGGCCAATTCCTAGCTAAACGTTTTTGTAACTCATCTTGTTCAGCTAAAAGCATCTCCTTTCGTGGAGGCAGTTTAATCTGTTCCTCTAAGACAGCCTTGAAAAATCTGGCTAGTATAGATATGCATGGAAACGGCAAGGAGTTGTTGAGTATACTGATGAAAGACAAAGTGGGGTTTGCGATATTTATGGTATGCTTATATAAATGCCTAATGGTGTTGTCCGGGGTAACTTCAAATCCACAATCAGGCGAGAGGAAGGAAAAGTTATGCCTATACCCCGTATTAAAAACAACAGCATCAATGGCAATCTGTCTGCCGTTTGTTAAGATCACCGCGTTTTTAGTGAACGCTTCAACACTGCTTACCAATTCAACGTTCTTTGGGAAATGCCTAAGTTTGTGCTCCCGTCTGTGACTGAAGTAGACATATTGGGCTAATGAGGCAACTTCTGTGGTTATATCCCAACCCGAAAATGAGGCACCAATGGTAAGCACCGACTTATCTCTGAATATCTCTGGATTTCTATAGGAATGACTATGAATGGTAGTTCCTTTAAACTTCTTCAAGCCGGGGTAATCAGGTATGTTTGGTACTGCATATTGGCTAAAGATATAAAGAAGCATGCCACCCACGTTAACAAGCGCTCATCACATGCCAGCTCTGTTAAAAGTTGGCTGTAATTAAGAGTTATTAATGACGAGTATAGCGCTAAAAGCAAATTTGATTAGTACAATATTTTCAAACGACTGCAGTGTAAATGAGCTTTACTTGTTCATCTGCTTGTAAACAGCATGATAAGAAATTTTGTCACTTAGTCGTGTAACTAACATTAATGTATATTCTTTTTGACCAAAAGCGAATAAACACCATCCCAAAATATGTCTTCAGATACAAAGGTGCGGCATTAAAACTCGCAGCAAATTAAGCGGCAATTACAGTTAGATAACCCATGTCCAAAATATCTAGCCCAGCGTAATTAAGATATCCACACCACCCAAAAAAACTAGTTTAATCTAAATAAGTACAACTTGGTCAACGATAAAACAAAAGTAAAATAACTAAAATCCTTTTTATTATTGCATTTGACTCTTCAAGGTCTCTATGTATGGAACCGACCAATTCTATTTGTATAAAAACTATCTAAAACGAATTTGATTTTTTTAAATGTGTATGGCCTTAGACCATTGGTCCGAAAGTTCAGAACGGATCTGCTCCAATAGAAATAAACTACAGTTGCTCAAGTCCCATGCTATACGACGAATGTATAAAATGTCTTTTATCGACGCAAAAAGCGAGTTCATGTCATTTCTACAATCGCAACGACATTGTAGGTCAGTCTGCCAAAATTACTGCCAAAGAAGTGGGTCGGCATGATTTAGAAACATCGAGATATACTCTAAAATGCACTATTTACAGTAATTTTTAAACAAATCGCCATCGATCCCCTAGAGTGCCACCCTACCACCCCCGTTGGACATAAGATGCTTTTACAATCCATTAGATGGGAACTAATAACCATGGTAAGAGAAAATTACCCAGTGCAGACAATAACAGCATCAAAATCATTCGATGATGGACTGTTGTGTGAGTTATTCAATGGTTCGATGTTAACATTCCATTTAGTTCCCCACAGACCATCGCCGATATGTTTAGGTTTCACCATTAATACTCTTGTATTAAACTAAAATAAACAAAGCATTAATCCAATAATAATATAAATATTTTACATGGAATTAAATAAAACCTTTCAGACAATATAACTTATTTAACAGAAAAGTTAACAACAAAAAGATGCAAGGGTGACTTTATAACAATTTTAACAAAATATATTGTAGTTACCCAGATGTAAGGTAGCAACCGGAAGTGTTCTGTGTACTTCTCTAGATATTTTAAAACCTCGCTATGGCCGAAAAAACTTGGAAGGTCGGAATCGAATTGGAAATCGGGGAAGGCCATAATCTGTTTTGGAATATTTATTCTGTGGAAAAAAAATATTTTCATTAACATATTTGCACTTTTAAATAATTTAGTATTGGTATTTTGTGTTTGATCGGCATACCAAAACTAGAGATTTAAAATTATGTTATACATTTCGATGTTTAAATGGTACTGCCCCAAAATACCTGAGTGATCTCTTACAATCCTATACTCCGGTAAGGACCTTAAGATCAGTAGATAAGAAACTCCTTGTAGTGCCTAGGCCTAAAACAATCCGTTTTGATCACAGGACTTTTCCTACTCGGCCCCAACAGAGTGGAATAATCTGCCACTGGAAATAAAGAACTCTCCTGATATTGCTGTGTTTAGATCCAGACTTAAAACCTTTTTGTTTAAGAAAGCATTCACTTTATGACAGATGTGATCATTTTTGGACTGCGCTTTGAGAATGCTCATGCATGGATATTGCGCAATATTATTATTATTATTATTATACTTTCAATAATATACTATCTGAAAAGTGTTTGTTTTCTTACAATGCACAGGGCACAAGTTGCAATAATATCATAACAACAGAGGAATTATCACCCTGACGAAAAAAAAGTAACAAAATGCGTCATTAATATCATGTACTAAAAATAACCTGAAACTCACAAAATTAATGAAGCACAAGCACTGACTATTTAGAGACAACTATATTGCTCGATAAAATTAGTTTTTTACGAATTGACTTTTAACTACCTGGTCTTCTTTTATGTACATTTAGGTTGTATTCGACAAGCTAGATACTTCTATTCAGACCCTCTATAAGTATGAACGAAGAAAAATGTGAGGCGAAGATTACGATGTTAGCTACCTTGATGGAAAAAAAACCCTTTGAGGATAATATTTCCGAGTTAATGACATAACACATCATTTTATAATAAAATTTAATGATTTTTGTTTACGAAAATCCATACAAAGTTACTTAAATCCTCGCCCATAATCTAACTGGTATATTTTTGAGGATATTTTGAGAGTGGCATTTATGTCTCCTAAATGTAATCTTTCCATTAATTAAAGATATCAAATTTGCCTCTTTTAGCTGCCTATAGGTGTAATATTATCAACAGTTTGTTCCTCCATGATAGCTTAAGTATCGAGCGCCTAAAGTACTCATAACTCTGCTCTATATAAAGTGTTAAAATATGATTATGGTCCCAATTTACAAAGCATTATTTGTAAACAGTTATCATTCTCAAGTTCACAAAATAATCATTTATATAGCGTTTTCATTCTAAAAATATGAAATCATCATTTGGATAACGTTTTCATTATCAAGTTTACAAAATCACCATTAGCATAGCGTTTTCATTCTACAATTTACAAAACCGTCATTTGGATATATCAAAATTTGAAAATGGCCGAATGTCCAAATTAAGGGTTTGGTCCATTACAATTTTAATACTTTATGTTTGCAATCTGGCGCACAATGCAACTCTATTAAAATAATGTTTTATTAAAATACATTTAAGTAACATACACTAGGGATTTGTATATACTACTATGGATTGGTTGTCCACTTTTATCACTACCACGTTGGTCAGAATATATCCATGTTCCGCCTATCCTTGAGCCTTGTTCATAAGCCACTACGTCAAACCTCTCTTGATTCTCGGTGAAGTATCTCAAACAGCCTAATCCGGAAGCTCCGGCCCCAATGATGCAGATACGTTTCTTTTCACTTGGCATACTAAAACAAAAGTTACCATGATGTTGTGAAAATACATGTAATTAAATTTAATACCACATCCAAAGCATACGCGAAATCGCCTTATTTTGAAATTCACTTGCAGAAAAGAACTCTTCCCGAGCTTCTCAGAAACCCCTACCAACCCCCACACTCAGATATTGGTACCTAGTTCAATTGAGACTTTACATGTCTGAATAAACACTGAGCTAATAAAGAAACACTCCAAAATTATCTCAACGTTTTTTTTTAGCAACGTTCTTTTAGATAAATCTATATCTGTCTAGTAATATGACTATTTTTGTTTATCTTTATCTAATAGTACATATGTCTGTAGGCGGACCGCACTGTGTCCCGGGACACATAAATTAAGCAAGCAAACATTCTAAGCAATCAATCGTATATATCAAATCTAATGTTTACCAGTTTAGCGACCCTTTAACCGATGCCCCTGTATTTATGTATAATAGGGCTGACTGAGATCAAAGGTGTCACTAATCTTGGAAAATATATTATGTGGTCACTGTGATAACAAACACCGGTCATCCGTATGATATGGGGTCTGTCGTTGTTACCCCCGTTGTTTTCAAAATACGCACTATGGAAGAAAGGAATTACCATAGACAGTAGTTTTGAGGGACATAAATCCCATAATATACTGTAAACAGCTAAGAACACGACGCAGTGATAAAACTCTAGTACGAGAGGAACATTGGCCCGGGATAGAAAGGGTTTGTGCTTTGTGATGTCTGTCATTGGTGCTTTACCTTTATCCCGGCCTCTACTAATAATAATAATAAAGAACGGGCTATACTATATACCGGAAAACACCATGTTATACTGAATCCCTAGCCCCTTCTTTTAAATCCAATTCTTAGTAGGAAACCCACTAATGTGGCTCTCACCCGAGAGCCCCAAATTTATTCCTTTTTTCTTCAGAAACAAAAATACAAGAATACCAGAAGCACCATCCAAGGAAGACCATCATCGCCACCAACACCAAAAAACAGTTAAATTACCTTTGTATATAAACCTAATGTATTGTATGAATTTAATAAAACTAGGAAATATCACGAACTAATATTTCATCACCCTAGGTCAGTGCTTATGTGGAGACTTAACCTCTCCCCCAAATTCTTAAACCTAACCCTAACTCCCCGCAAACAGCGAATCAGGCTATGGGTTTCCTATTTAGGGTGTTTTCCGATATTTAGTGTGTTTTCCGGTATTTAGTGTTTTTCAGGTGTTTTCCGGTATTCAGTATAACATGATGTTTTCTGGTAGTTTTCTGGTATATAGTATTGCCGTAAGAACTTGTTTTATGACCGTTGACTCGGCGGAACTCGTTGCCCAGTGACACATATGCGCCGCGTGCATCATCCCTTTTGGTAAGTCGGCAAAGAGCAGGTATTTCCCAGTGAATGGGTAAGGTGGTCGCTTACACTGCTGTTGTTAACAAGAAATATGATTTTAGGTTCATTAGTTTGGCCCAAAAACGAAAGCTATCGAAACGACATGTTAATATAAGAGCCTGTCGCACTATTAACAGAAGTAACACACTTGATAAAGCCATTTCATCACTTTATTTTAACCGAAAGAATGCGCCTTTCCCAAATTATTGCCCTTTCCATGCATTTTAGACCTACATGACCACAATAAAGGTACTATACTATGTATGAATGGAACACCGGAATACAAACACCCGTTAAGAGAGAGGGGGGGGGGGGTTAACGTCCACTCGACACAAACTAGGTCATTTCGGGCCTTACATATGGTTTAATTTTATTTCAATAATTCGCTTGCGCGTAGGGGCCTGTAGCAGTGGGAGGAAACCGGAGGACCCGGGGAAAACGCACGAGGTTGGACAGGCGACCCTACTCCTTGTCACGTACAACCGGGGATTCGAAACCACGCCAGTTGACTCAATGACAGGCCTTATGATACAACGCACACGTGCTAACCATTCGGACACTCCCCACCCTTTAAGAGTATATTCAATAGATCGCAAAACCTTGAAATAAAAAATATGCCAGAGTTAACGGTTTAATGCCTTTAATAGTGAATAAGTTTCATCCTCTTTGTGAAATATCACGGGTAATTAAAGTCACTGGACTTTAGTCTCTAATGATACAAGCCCTACATTTTTTTGCAAATGTAAAGAAAGTAAACGTGACATTTTACGGACATATTCGTCTTTATTTGTTTGTGTTTGTCATTACTGACATTTGGTAGGTAAGACGGAAATCATGTCCTACTAATCACCAAAGTATTGCAAATAGTGTGCGACTTAATTATGTTACATCTTTGACTGCAAAGTATGAATGAATCAATCAACTGATTTTTTAAACACGGCAAGGTGACATTGTTGATGTTTAAATCCATTTTTATCGGTTGGCTGGTGATACGTTTGTTTATTAATGATACATTATGTAAGATTTAGATAAAGAACTAGCCATTCTTGCTATAATTGTTCGAAAGTAGATGATGTAAAATAAATAATTTGAAAATTTCATTCAAATTACTCTATTGCAAGCGAAGATGTTAGCATTTGAAGGTTTGACAGACATGTGCAATAATTTCAACCACCGTACTGGTTGATCGAAGCTAAGTCTCGGTCCTCCATATTTGATTAAATCAAAGTATCGCCGAACGAACCATTCTAATCTATTTAATATCGGAGAAATCTGATGCCATCGAGAGTTGATTAAGGCCTGGATCAGTTAATTAATGTCTAATTGATACTTAAGAAAATATTTCAGGCCTAAAGAAAGACCTGCAATAGGCAGATTTAGCTCTTGCATAATGCATGTTTAAACATATCTATTATTCATTGAAAGTCAGTGTCATGGGAGGAGGCAATTTCATTTTATTCATCATCATTTCATCATTTTTCACAAATAGGTTAGTGTGTGTGCGCTATGTGCATTGTGGAGATGTGCAGGGAATTGGATGGACTTTTTGTGGCTTTCAGCCTGGTTACTTCATTAAATCTCATTTTTCATCGGTAAACCAGAGTGAGCAATTTCACAATGGCGGCCGTTTGTTACATTCACGCTATGGTTGCAAGGTAGAAAACTGTACAAGTCAAATTCAGAATTAAAGACACTTTCTCTTCAATACCAGGGCTTCCTGTAGTGATGTAAATAGTGAATATTCTGTGATTTTTGACTCTGTCTTCGATGATTTACCTAAGAAAGGCTTGCATGTTATACATCTAAATGCACGCTCACTCCTACCTAAACTCCGACTCATTGCTTCGAAAGCTAATGCAGCGGCCATAGCTGTTAGTGAAACTTGGTTAGTATTACAAATGAAATTTTTTTACATCTTGAACTACAACATCATTAGAAAGGACAGAAACCGTCATGGCGGTGGTGTGTGATTATATGTCCGATCTGACTTTGCTTCAACTAATAGAACTGACCTAGGTGACACTAATGAGGAATCTGTATTTATCAATCTCCTGTTGCCGAAATCAAAACCTCTTCTAGTGGGTGTTGTGTACAGACCTCCAAACCATAATCATTTCCTAGCTTCTTTCAAAGAACTCCTTTCAAATCTTAAAGCAGACTATGAAACTGTTATTCTTGGTGATCTAAACATGCGTTACCACGACTGAAACCCTGCAGCCAATGTAAAAATTACTTAGATCTTTTGAAACTGTATAACTTTACGCAAATCATCTCCGATTGTACCAGAATTACTCCTAATACCAAAAGCATTATCGACCATATCATATGTAACTTTCCTGAAAAAAATTTGAAATCTGGAATAATCCACTCGGGTTTGAGTGACCATATAGGTGTACAAAAATACCTATAAATCTGCATAATACTGTAAAAATTCGATCTCTCAAAAATTATGATCGGGATGAATTTATAGATAAGCTAACTTTTCGAAATTAGGAAACTTGTTTCAATTTAGGCCATGTCAATGAAGTGTGGTTGGGCTTTAAAAGTACTTTTTTTTGGAAATCTTAAATTCGGTTGCTCCAGTGAAAGAGGTTAGACTAAAACAGAGGACTGAGCCATGTATGTCATCCACCATTTTGGAATTAATTTCTAAAAGGGATTCGCTTTTGGCACGTTTCAAAAAATCTAAAAATCAATTTGATTACAAAAGTTTTTGTAAAGTAAGAAATAATACACAGAGAGTCGTTAAAAGGGAAAAATGTACATATTTGAGTAATAAACTGAATGAACACAAAAATAACCCCAAAAATGTATGGAGAAGTTTAAAAGAATTTGGCTATAAGAATATTAATGGTAAAAAGGTAATATTGTAATATCCAATGATGGTGCGAATATCCATGACCAGAAAACGGTTGCTAATCTCTTTAATGGATTCTTCACTACTGTCGCTTCAACACTAGTTCGACAGTTACCTATACCTACCTCTATTTATAATTATATTTCTAAACTTTTGTCAGATTTCTATGTCAGCAGAACTGTGTAATGCTCACAGTCTTAATTTTAGCCTGCATCATGTTTCAGAAGATTGTGTATATAAGGAGCCCCTATCACTTAATATTGTCAAAAGTACAGGTCTCGATGACATTCCAGTTCGCTTTCCAAATGACGGTGCTGATGTCTTTAAAATACCCATTACATTTTTGATCAATTTATCCATTGCAGAGAATTCGGTTCCGGATAAGCTAAAATTAGCTAGGGTAAAACCATTATATAAAAAAAACCCAGTTCTCTTCTTTTGAGCAACTATAGGCATGCGAGCATTCTCAGTATTGTGTCAAAGATTCTGGAAAAGGCTGTTTATGTACAACTGGAGACTCACTTGAAAGACAATAATTTATTATATGAACAACAATCAGGCTTCAGGGGCAGCCATTCAACTGACACATGTTTGATCAGTTTGCTGGCGTCCTTCCAACATGAAACAAGTTGTCAACGTTGGTGAAACTTTCCCAGACCCCTTGAACATTTCTTGTGGTGTTCCACAGGGCAGCATCCTGGGTCCATTGTGTTTCTGTTATGTGAATGATCAATAGCATACCCGCCCCTTGTAAATTAATCTTATATGCTGACGACAGTGCCATCCTGTGTTCTCATCCAAATCCTGAAATAGTATCTGTAAAACTTAGCGAAGCCTTAAAGACTTGTTCAGATTGGTTAGTAGACAATAAATTATTCCTTCATTTAGGTAAAACTGAATGTATGATATTGGGCCCAAGTAGCAAACTAAAGAAAACTAGTAGTTTTGAAATAGTGTGTAATGATCATGTCATTCAAGCAACCGATAGTGTAAAATATCTGGGTCTATATATTGATCATTATCTCATTGGGTGAATTAATAGTTAATAATATTATTAAAAAGGTCAATACCAGATTGATTTTTTTATTTAGATATAACAAGTCTTTAACAAAGTAAACTACGAAATTATTAACCAATGCTCTTATACAATGCCAATTAGATTATGCATGCTCAGCTTGGTTTTCAGGCTTAAACAAGAAGCTGAAGAACAAACTGCAAATTATTCACAACAAAGTTATCCGATTCGTACACGGCTTAGGTCCTAGAGATTCAATTACCCCAAATTTGTATAAAGATCTAAATAGTTTAAATCTTGAAAATAGAGTCAAGCAACTGAAAATGAACCATGTTCACAAATTCTTTCATGATGGGCCACTGGTGTACATGAAAGCCAATTTTCGCTTAGTCAGGGATGCTCATCTACATAGTACTAGATCAAGCATTTATAATTATGTTGTACCAAAATGCAAAAATAATACCCAATATTCAACTTTCTACTATTCAAGCCTGGAATGAACTTCCAAACAATAGAGAACATAATTGTCACTTTTAAGAAAACTGTTAAACAAAACTTGCTAGCAAAACAAATACAAATGTTTTAGTTTGTTTATGTATGTATACTCCAATGTCTTTCATACCTTTTTATACACCCACATTTTTATGTGGACGTATATTGTCGTCGTCCCTGTCCGTCCGTCCACAATTGTTTGTTAACAGTCTACAGGTCACAATTTTTATCTGATTTCAATGAAACTTGAAATATAGGTTTATCACCCTAAGATCTCGATATTGGCATGTATCGGACTGTAACTTCATGGATTATGGCCCCTGATTGTACGAAAAATCACGTTTTTAGCTTGTGAACACCGTAGAGGTCACAATTTTTATCCGATTTTGTTGAAACTTGAAATGTAAGTTTATAACCCACAGATCTCGGTTCCTTTTGATATTCGTGCATATTGGAACGTAACTTCCTGAATTATGGCCCCTGATTGTACGAAAAATCGCGTTTTTAGCTTGTGGACCCTATAGAGGTCATAATTTTTATCCGATTAAAAAAAAACGTATTATTATATCACCGTTACACCCTAAGGACGGCTGAGTTCGAATTTCGTGAAAATCGGCCCAAAACTGACAGACAAAATGGCCGCCGTTCGTTCTCAAATAGCGTAAAAGTATGGTATATCAAGGTTGTGGACCCTATAGAGGTCACAATTTTTATCCGATTTTGTTGAAACTTGACATGTAAGTTTATAAAGCAAAGATCACGGTTCCTTAAGATATTCGCGCATATCGCAACGTAACTTCCTGAATTATGGCCCCTGATTGTACAAAAAATCGCGTTTTTAGCTTGTGGACCCTATAGAGTTCATAATTTTTATCCGATTTTAAAAAACGTATTATTATATCGCCGTTACACCCTAAGGACGACTGAGTTCAAATTTCGTGAAAATCGGCCCAAAACTGACAGACAAAATGGCTGTCCTTCGTTCTCAAATAGCGTAAAAATATGGCATATCAAGGTTGTGGACCCTATAGAGGTCACAATTTTTATCCGATTTTGATGAAACTTTAAATGTATCGAATTGTAATTTCCTGAATTATGGCCCTTAATTGCAGGAAAAATCACTTTCTTGCCATCTGTCGAAAATGGGGCGTATCCTGCCTGGCAGTCGCTGGTTGTACTTCACATCCCTTATGGTGCACACACATTTTACTATTTATTGTCATATTTCATCCTTCATCTTTCATAAATGAATCTGCCCCTCTATGATGACATAACCTGATCCTCCTCCAAGGACCCCATTGGAAATAAACCTAGTTTTAATTTAAGCAGGTTTTTATGGGTTATCCACAAGAGACAGGTCATTCATGACATCATTTCTTTTTCTCTCATCAAAACTTTCTCATCTTATTTTCATGTAACTTTATATTATCACCTCTATTGACATGTTTGATATGCCTCTTGGAAAAATAAATAAATAAATATTAAAATATCAATTATTTGTAGCGGCTGTGAAGTAACAACTTATGGGTAGCTTCATATACCTTATTCGGTTCTGGCACGCTTTCTATAACACTGGCACTGACACTGCATTACGCCGCCATTTCCCAGGAATGTAACTTACCGCGTTCTGAGGTTTTAAACCAACCCGTTCAACCGACCAAGATGAACCAGTTTAAAACCAGCGGCTGCCAGACAGGATACGCCCACATTTTGCAAGATATGGACACAGAACAAGCTAAAAACAAACAGGATTTTTTGTTCAATCAGAGGCAATAATCCAGAAAGTTATGGTCTGAAATGCGCATATATCAAAAGGGGCTGAGATCTTTGGGATATAAAGATATGTTTTAAGTTTCATCAGAATCGGATAAAAATTGTGACCTCTAGAAGGGTCCACAACCTTCGTATTTCATACTTTTACACAATTTGCGTACAAAGAGCGGCCATTTTGTCGGTTAGTTTCATTTCGACTTTCCCGAAATTCGAATTCAACCTTCATTATAGTGGAATGGTGAAATATTTAAACGGTTTTTAAAATCGGAAAAACAAATTGTAACCTCTAGAGAATCAGGAGCCATAATCCAGGAAGTTACGTTCGGATATACGCGATTATCAAAAGTAACCAAGATCTTAGTGTGTAATTGTGATATATTCACATGTTTTTTTTAAATCGGATAAAAATTGTGACCTCTACAAGGACGGCAAGCTAAAAACATAAAAATTATGACCGCTATAGGGTCCACAAGCTAGAAACGTGATTTTTCGTACAACCAGGGGCCATAATTCCGGAAGTTACGGTCCGATATGCGCGAATATCGAAAGAAACCAAGATCTGTGGGTTATAAACTTACATTTCACGTTTCATCAAAATAAGAAGAAAATTGTGACCTCTAAAGGGCCCACAACCTTGATAAACCATATTTTTACGCTATTTGCGAACGAGAGGCGGCCATTTTGTCTGTCAGTTTTGGACCGATTTTCACGAAATTCGAACTCAACCAACCTTAGGGTGTAACGGTGATATACTAACGAACTCAACCATCCTTAGGGTGTAACGGTGATATACTAAAACGGTGTTTTAAATCGGATAAAAATTATGACCTCTATAGGTTCCACAAGCTAAAAACGCGATTTTTCGTACAATCAGGGGCCATAATTCCGGAAGTGACGGTCCGATATGCGCGAATATCGAAAGGAACCGAGATCTTTGGGTTATAAACTTACATTTCAAGTTTCAACAAAATCGGATAAAAAATTTGACCTCTATAGGGTCCACAATCTAAAAACGTGATTTTTCGTACAATCGGGGGCCATAATCCTTGAAGTTAAGGTCCGATACAAGACAATATCGAAAGGAACCGAGATCTTAGGGAGATAAACCGTTGAAATCGGATAAAAATTGTGACCTGTTCAGTGTCCACAAACAATTCTGGACGTCCGGACGGACAGGGCGACGACAATATACGTCCACATGAAAATATGGGCGTATAATAAAAAGCCATCTCGCAGACAGGTTGCAAGCTGGGTCTTTTAAATTGGTTTATTTGCGTTCAGATGACAAAGTTATATGTGCAGTGGATGATATGAAATTTATAATAAGAAGTGTTGAATAAGAAACATAATTATCTCAGGTTTCAAAAACATTTAGATACGAGTAGGGTCGCCTCGTGTGTTTTCTCCGGGTCTACCGGTTTCCTCCCACTGCTAAAGACCCTACACGCAAGCGAAATATTGATATAAAATTAAACCATATATTAGTCGCGAAATATATTAGTTCTCTCTCTCTAACATTCAGATACAATATAAGTTACTAATTTCTTAAGCTTTGTCAATTATGTATAAGATCCAATATACTTTAAAGTACTCATATTTGTTTGATTGCAATTCTTTGTCTTCTGGCCTGTTTTAATTTTATCTGTTAAAGATGTATTATGGGAGATTTTAATCGAGGGTTAGCCATTCTTGCTATAACAGTCCAAAAATAGATGATGAAAGAAGAATATATTGAAAATTTCAGTCAAATTACTTTATTCTGAACAAAGTTATCACCATTGTAATTTTTGACTCGAAATAGGAGTCACCTCTCTCTTCACCGTTTCCGAGAATGGCCGATCGTTTGATTGACAGGCGTTAACTCCGCCTACATAATATCAATTATCAAGTAACGTTTTCAATGGCTGTGGTACCGTTAGCCTATTCGGTTTGAGACGGGTTTGCAATTCAATTCGTATCACATTTATTTTTACTACAAATTAAAAATAAGACTTTTAATATATAGATAAGAAGCGAAAGTTTGAAAGGAATGGACCAAATCAATGAGGCATAATTATAGCCGACTTCTTGTTAGCCTGCGTGTACTCTTGTGCTGTAACTGGTAGGCCTACTAACTCCCGAAGCAGACAAATAGGAAACAGTGATCCAATGGGGCTGTAATTCAACTGGGGTGATGTTAGCTGCGATGTTTATCAATTTCCATAATTTTTCTGTAAACGCCAGTGACAAAAGAGCGTATAATACCTACATCCAAACTCTTATTTTAACCACAACTAAACATAATATCAAGACCGTATATATATCGAACTTTTAATCAAATTCAAATTGACTGACATGCGGCCTCGCTCAACAGCGGCCTCGATCTAAAATTTCCGGGAGTATGACGTCAACGTAACGGTTAATCTCCGCTTGCGACGCCATTTAAAAATTGAATCAATCAATGAAATCCTGTTTAAATCCAAGCCGATTCCAAGTCATCCGTGGGTCTGCAGAGTTGATTTTGTGCTTGTTGTGTAAATAAAGATCTAATTTATAATTTCTGTGACATCTGAAGCCTAAATAAAGACTTGCAATAATCAGATTTAGCTCTTGCACAGGGGCGTACATAACGATTTTGTTTGGGGGGGGGGGGGTGTTTAGCCAAAATGCGACCGACTGATTCCAATACCCCTAGTACGAGTGACGCAGTCAGGAGCCGAGCACCACAGGTGCGAGTTTTGTAGGGGCCATGTGCAGTAGCGGATCTAGATAGGGGTGGGGGGCAAATCTAGGGCGCCACCCTAGCCACAATCCCACCCCACAATGAATGTCAACAAAATACTGGCTATAACATTAAGTGTCCCGGTAGAACATAGATGATATTGTATAATTATATAGTTGTTTGCCGATCGTTGTCTCGCCGGAAAGCAGTTTTATTAAAGTTGACATAAAGTTTATGTCATATATGATTGTGCCTATAACACTGAGCAACCTGAGAAAATTTTGAAAAATTGAGTCCATATCTTGGCATTTGAGGTCATTGCTGGGAGAAATTCTTGTGGACGAGAGGACCAGAAATGTGAATCAATTAGACAAAATCTCGAGATCTGCCCCTGTCAATTCCGCCTGTTTTGCAAGAGTTGACAGAACTTTTGTATAGCCTGACGCCCCACGACCCACATACCAGTGGTACTACTAATATAACTGTGCAGTTCACTATAACCGTGAATATGATAGTGCTGAGACAGTATAAGACAACAGAGGAGTGGAAGAATGATGTTATAATGGAATCGAGCGCCGCAGGCTCGAAAAAATTTCAGATGTGTAACCGAGCTTTTAATTTTTGGGACTGGGCCTGACAATTTTAGTCAAAGTCATGGCAAATGGATCCTCGTTAATGAGAGGATAAGAAATGGGACAGAATCTTGAGGCCTATCTGTCAATGTCGCCTGTGTTGTGAGAGTAGAACTAACAATTCTACAGTCTTTTGACCCACGACTCACTCACTAGTGGTACCACTAACTGGGCAATTCACTGTAACTGTGAATATGATAGTGATGAGATAGTATAAGACAGAGAAGGAGTTGAAGAATGATGGCATAATGGAACTGAGCGCAGATATGTAACTGAGCTTTTAATTTTTGAGGACTGGGCCTGAGGGCACTTTACCTCAATTGGGCACTTACTTGGTCTCTGAAATGCCCTGGACTTTGGGGAGAGATTTTGCAGAACTCTGGTGGTCAGAAAACACCCCATTAATTCATTTAGTCTGAGACCGACTGCGGTGAGAACTTTTTTTTTGAGACCGAATATTTTTTTGCCATGGGGTGAAAAACATTTTTTTCAAACATGATAAGTTGACAAGGTTATTTTATACTAAAGTTTTGCGTGAGTAGCGTGACGTGTGCAGTGAGCACTTATTTTGATACCGACTGCTCAAATCTTACGACCGACTGCACTGATTTTGCGACCGACTAGTATTTGGGATCTATTCTGGCATTATTTGTTTACCTCATTTATTCATTAAGACGGCGATGCATAATTTTGAGACCGACTGCAGTGACTGCACTTATTTTGAGACCGACTATTTTTCTCCCTGGGGGAAATTTTGTTCTTAGACCTACATACTCACAGTTTTGAGTGAGTAGCGTGACGTGTGCAGTGAGCACTTATTTTGATACCGACTGCTCTTATTTTGCGACCGACTGCACTGATTTTGCGACCGACTATTTTTTTTCCTGGGGGGGGCCCCACACACATTTACGCTCCTGCTCTTGCATAATGTATGTTTAATATTTAGTGGGTGGGAAATTACTGTAAATATAAGATCTGGTCGCTGTGTCTTTCATAACAAAACTCAGTCATTTTATTTAGAATGCGTTCCGCGTGGCGAATTCCTTTCTAAGAAATTGCACGCTTTCGATCAACTATATATAAAATGACGACGGCGAATGGGTTACCTATGCTGCCTATTATACTAGTGTTCCCGAAGGAGTAATTTACTATAACACTGCGTGTTGGCAACACAAGATTTATAATTAAAACATATGTAGCGCCAGATTACCGTATATCTCAATTAATAATATGAATCCAAAGCTTTTAGCTACTAAACATCATTTATAGAACAGATCAATATCCAACGTTAACCTACAGCCAATAAAGGGAAGACCCATACAGCTAGTATGTATATACTATACATATCTGACTGAGATAACACTATCGTATTGGCATTGCCAGTTTCTTATCAACCAGAGCGATAGGCCATTACACCTCTATGAAATTCAGTCGCTTCTTATTGAATGGTTATGTAAAGCCTTCTGACTGTCAATAACAGAGGTGACCTTGTAATCAGCGTGCTAGCGCAATACATAAGCCGGCCAGTGCTATCCTAAATCTTACCTTAACAATTTCTTTTAATATTTCCCAATACACGAATTACTGCTAACACCTTACTGAATATCGAATTAGGTTAATATATTGTAATATATTATGTCATTGGTAGTGGTCGATAGATAACCAATCAAATTCAACATTACTGTTGGCGAGAGAGATATCGGTTGAACAACTATTGCTTCCAAACAGTAAATTCAAAACAACAGGATACGTTTTGGATATTTAATTTTAACAGATCTGATATCTTTCACAAGACTTGCTTTGTAACATCGAAACCATAAATAAGGGAAAATTTGCATGATCTTCTGGAAAATGTTAGTTATTAAAAAAGCACACTAATATGGATATACTACTTCTGAATTTTATTAACATGCTACGTTTCAATACTCATACAGGTATCGTTATCAAGCAAATAATGATTAATTAACGTAGTGCAATATATAGAGATAACCACTTTTGAAGCCATTTAGCAGATACACCAATAACAACAAATTGATTAACAAGATGAAAGATATAATACAGAAACCATTTAGCAGAAAACACAACAAAAACAATTAATTACCCAATTCAAAAATCATCAATGTATGTTAAATAAGTAATTTTTTTTAAAGTAAATAAAATCTTTTAACACACCATGGATTTTAGTTGAACAGTTTGATTCTCAAAGGTTATTTCCCTGTTGTTTGTTTTTATATCGGTATAGTAATTCATTTATATAACAAAAGAAATACATATCGAAGCTCAATAAATATATTTTATGGCATATCAATGGCCGCCGCTTGTACACAAATAGTGTAAAATATGGTATATCAAGGTTGTGGACCCTCGAGAGGTCACAATTTTTATCCGATTTTGATGAAACTTGGAATGCATGTTTATATCCCAAAGATATTGGTTCCTTTCGATATTCGCGCATATCGGATCGTAACTTCCTGAATTATGGCCCCTGATTTTACGAAAAATCACACTTTTAGCTTGTGGTCCCTCTAGAGGTCACAATTTTTATCCGATTAATTTAAAGGCGTTTTAATATATCACCGTTACACCCTAATGACGTCCGAGTTCGAATTTCGGGAAAATCGGACCAAAACTGCCGGGCAAAATGACCGCCCACTGTACGCAAATAGTGTAAAATATGGCATATGAAGGTTGTGTACCCTCTAGAGGTCACAATTTTCATTCGATTTTGATGACATTTGGAATGCATGTTTAAATCACAAAGATCTTGGTTCCTTTCGATATTTGCGCATATCGGATCGTAACGTCCTGAATTATGGCCCCTGATATTACGAAAACTTGCGCTTTTAATTTGTGGTCCCTCTAGAGGTCACAATTTTTATCCTATTAAAAAAACCCAACACGTTTTAGTATAACACTGTTACACCCTAATGATGGTTGAGTTCGAATTTCGTGAAAATCGGACCAAAACTGTCAGACAAAATGGCCGCGCCCCTTCTGCGCAAATAGTGTAAACATATGGTATATCAAGGTTGTGGACCTAGAGGTCAAAATTTTGATCCGATTTTGATAAACCGTGAAATGCATGTTAATAACCAAAGGATCTTGGTTCCTTTCGATATTCGCTCATATTGGATGGTAACTTCCTGAATTATGTCCCTTGATTGTACGAAAAATCTCATTTTGAGCTTAATAAAAGAAGCGTTATACACTAATGATGGATGAGTTCGAATTTCGTGAAAATCGGACAAAAAACTGACGGACATAATGGCCGCTCCTTGTACGCAAATAGTGTAAAAAAAAATCGTTAGCATAGTTTTATTTTGCCATCTAAATGCCTGAAGAGCCGCTATCGCGGCGAAAACATTAGTGTAAAAGGATTAAAGGGACTGTACACCAAACACATTAAACAAATATTGACGAATTAGATAAATAAATCTACATTACGTGAATATTATGAATCAAATAACTAGAAATAATGATAAAGGGAATCGATCTCGAAGCATGGGGAGAATTAGAAATAGGACCAGAAAATAACGGAAGCTTATGATTATGGAAACCCTACTTAGGCTACACAATTATTAGCTGATAGCTTTCTGTAATAAATATAAAGATAAACCACTTAAAAATGGCAATTCTAATTACTAGCGATTCCTTTCAAGGTGATTAAATAAGATACACCCGCATGAGCATTCCGAATTGACTGGAGTTGAAACAAGGTATCCGTTGATGGCATTGTGTGACACAAAGTTAATTGTTAGCGTGTCCTTTTTAGATGTATTTTTCAGCAGATATCGGAGCACATTGAGATCTGTATTTTAATAGACTGTATGTATCCGAACCTGGGTTATAATTGTCCCCGCCTTTCGAAGAAAGCAGGTGACTATTAAAATGGGTTCGCCCGTCTGTCCGTCACACATTTTGCAACACAATAACTCTCCTTCTGATTGAGCTAGAATGTCCAAACTTGGTGTAGGTGTTTATTAGGTCAATGTCTTGATGGAGTTCGAAGATGAGCTTTTTTTGCGTAGGGTAAGCAGAGATAAGCAATTTGATTGGTTTATGCTTTGTAACACGATAAATTTAGTTCTAATTAAGTGAGAGTGATGAAATTTGGTGTATAGTTTTATTACATCAATACCTTGAATAGGTTCGATAATGAGCATTTTCTGCTCAGGGTAAGCAGAGCGATAAGCAATTTGATTGGCCAAGACTTTGGAACACAATAACTCTCATTCTAATTGAGCTAGAAAGTTCACACTTGGCGTAGGTGTTTATTAGGTGAATGCCTTGATGGAGTTCAAAGATGAGAATTTTCGGCTTAGGGTAAGCAGTGATAAGCAATTTGATTGGTTTATGCTTTGGGGCACGATAACTTTAGTTCTAATTTAGTGAGTGACGACACTTGGTGCATAGTTTTATCACATCAATACCTTGACTAAGTTCGATAATGAGCACTTTCTGCTCAGGGAAAGCAGAGCAATAAGCAATTTCATTGGCCGAGGCTTTGGAACACAGTCACTCTCCTTCTAATTGAGGTAGAATACTCAAACTTGGTGTAGGTGTTCATGAGATTAGGCGAATGCCTTGATCTAGTTCGATGATAAACATCCTCTGCTTACGGTTAGCAGAGATAAGCAATCTGATTGGTTGATGCTTTGGGGCACGATAACTTTGGTTATAATTAAGTGAGAGTGATGAAATCCTGAGTATAGATTTATTCTATCATTACCTTGACTAAGTTCGATGGTGAGGATTTTCTGCTTAGGCTAAGGAGAGATAAGCAATTTGATTGGTCAATACTTTGGAACATAACGACTCTGCTTTAAATTGAAATAGAATGTTTAAACTTAGATGTAGATGTTCATTAAGTGGATTGTCTTGACTGAGTTCAATGATTAACATTTCGAGCTAAAGCTAAACAGAGCTAAGCAATTTCTTTGGTCGATGCTTTGGGAAAAGGTAACTTTGATTCTATCTGACAGAGAATATGCAACCTGACTTCTGAGATGGTAATGTTTCTCAAAGGAACCAGGCGTTTGGAAAACTCGACGCTGGCCATATTGCCCAGGTCAATGTTCGGACCATCTACAGGTTCCAGCAACGCTTTCGGGTCACCAACACCACGGACAATCGCCCCCAAACTGGTAGACCAAGGGTTACCACAAGGCGACAAGACCGCCATGTTGTGCGATAGCACGTGCAGAATACCTTCACACAGGCATCTGAGAAAGCACGTCAGACAGTGGGAACACACGGAAGTCCCATCAGTACCGTTGCAGTGCGCCGACGTCTCACCAGAGAGAACATCCACTGCCGTAGACCTTACCGTGGACCAATCCTCACCCATTGCCATCGACGTGAAAATTTACAGTTTGCCCAACAGTACCAGAACTGGCGACACAGGCAATGGAGAACTGTTCTGTTCACAGATGAGAGTCGGTATTGCGTATCAACTGCAGATGGCGGGGCCAGAATATGGCGTCAACGTGGCCAGCGTTATTCTGATCAATGCGGCATTGAACGATACTCATGGGGAGGTCTAAGCATTGGCCTGAATCAGAAACTGGGTCCTGTGGTGTTCCAAAATCGTGGTCCAGGGAGAGGAGGATGCATCACAGCAGTTGTAGTACTATAGGATTTCTTACTTGTGCTTATTTCTTGGTGATCGTAACAGGACTACAGCATAAACTAGTTTCACAATTTTATTGCTAAGCTATAATGGCTTTGCGGGTTCTTCGTTCTCAATAATAATGGCTGCTAGGAATTTCTTAATGAGTTCTGATCCAACTCGCTTCTACCCCTAATTTATACCCCCTAATTTCTGCATGTCTTCGATAACCTTGACGTTAATTTCCAACCCATATATGGAATAAACTTCTTTATTTCCCACAACTAAGATAGGAGACATTACCTATTTTGGCCTACCAACCATAGTTCAATAAACAGCCAGAATTTGATGGATATTTTGACAATGATTATGATTTAACCAAAATATCACTGTTTTTTATGTATAACTATATATTCACGTTCAATAAGTACGTGTGATTTAACGCTATGTAATGGATAATGGCCGAAAACTGTCCATTATGTAAATAGAAAGAACAACCGAGGGGCGTTAGCCCCGATGTTTTTCTTTGTATTTACATAATGGACAGTCTGAGGCTATTATCTAACTTAACCCATAGCCACTCTTTGTCTAAAATAATAGACATCTTAAAACAATAGTGTCTTGTAACACCTCAGAAATAATGGACAGTTACTTAAACCAACACCGCAGTCATGTGACTGCCACCGAGTGATTTGTTAACAATTAATACAAACAAAAAAAGGATATCAATACAGTCATGTCTTCCAGTGGAGAGGATATATTTATTACCCAGTCAAAAATTGTTCCTAGATATGACAATGACAATGTATGGAGTGACATATTGGATATGGGGGAGAATGCAAATCCAAGGATTGACCATCCAAATTTTAATATAGGGTAAAATATTTATTCTGATATATCGGGTGTGGATACAAATCCTGACTCTAAAGTGGAATACAAAGTCCATTATAATCCTAGTAATTCCAGATTTGCTGAACCGTTGAAACAATTGGAGCTACAAAAGTTAGTTAACGATGGATTATGTTCCCCAGCAGAAAATAGTGGACAGGAGCATAGGAGCTTACGTACTGTTGGCCAATATTCTCAATTCTCCATTAACACTGACAGTAAAGGGAGGAAAATACATACAATATTGTAAAGATGTGTCAAAAACCGTTCGGGGTGGCTTGGACCAACGCAGAATACAACCTAAGGTCACTAGAGCGTATCAAATCCTGCAAAATCTACAATACGTCTTTATGAAAAAATACACGAGTTTAAGGTAGGCTACTACTATATGGTTGTTTATTTCGCTCTTTATTACCCAGTCTAGAATCATTTGATGAATATGTACACATTACAATTATTCTAAATTCAGAAGCATTTTGATTGGCTTTTGATTAAATGGGTCGGAAAATGAATTGACCAGATTGTATTGTATGTTAATAAGCCACAGAAACATTCTTTCAATTAGACTGGTGATGATTTAGAAAATCATGTTAAAAACCAGATTATTTCTAGTTTTCAGACCGACTGATGCTTTTTATCTGAGACCTAGGAAGCTACCAGATTCTAATGTATGGTATGGTGACTCGCCCATGGGAATTCATTTATTGCAGCAGACAATAAAACACATCTGCCAGGTGGCTAGATTCAAAGGGAACCCTACGGACCACTCATTGAGAGCTATCGCAGCTACACGTTTGTTTGCTGCAGGAGTAGATGAACAGGTCATTGTGGGAAAACACTGGACATCGTTCAAGTGCATATAAACGGACACGCGACAATCAACTATAGGACTTGCGTAACATTTTTGTAGCTGAAAAGTGTCCAAAACAAAATAATTCAAAAGTGTCCAGTGATTCCAGGGAAATTAACACCCATTCTTCGGAAATTTCAATTTAATTAAAATTTTGTAAATGTTGAAAGGGAAATTAGTAATAAATGGACAGGTTGTTTTGATTTATTTTCAGTTGCTTAATATATAATGACTACACTTTATTATTAATGTATTTTTCACTAATAATGGACAATGTCTAAAAATAATGGACTAATTCCATTTATAATGGATTGTATTCATTAATAATGGACTGTTTGTTTAGACAACAATCCATTCCTCATTATAATGGGTTAAAAGAACAAGGGATGACATCATAGCTGTGGTTTTAAGACAGAGTAAAGTAACAATTTTGCAAAGAACCAAAATTGTCTCAAGGACCAAAGTTTTACATTCCTCCCATCGCTAAGACATGTTGATACTATAGTAACAACATGGAATAAAAATATAGGTATCATGGGGAGTAAAATATTTCAATATAATGATAAAAGTTCATCACTGCACTTTAATTTAAATACCGAGAGAAAAAAAAATAAATAAAAATAAATGATTCTTGAAGTGTCCTAATTGCAACCTCGATAACGATTCACACTCCTATAGTAAAACACAAAACATAACTGTTGTTAACCGTTCGTCCAGTCCTATTCACAATCCAGAAACTAACAATCGTTCATTTTCAGATACATAATGATTATGAAATAAAAGTTCTGCTAAAGCACATATCATTCAACAACATGTGACCTAATCAGTTTGATCTCAATAGTTTGTTTGATAATATAAACTCAGTCCCCCACGTGTAGGGTCACATATTTGACTTCTGGTTACCACAAAAAGGTGAAATATAAGGTTACATCATGTTTAATTGTTAATGACAGTTTGTTCAATTATCCGATAATATGGAGTCCATCTTTCCTGTAATTTATGTTTTCGAAGATGGTTTTTGTAATTCACTGGATCACCCACCTTAAAAAGGGTATCAGTTGTCTTTCTGTTCACATATTCAACGTTTTTACGCTGCGTTTTCTTTAACTTCTTGTGAACTAAAAGAAAAGCCTGATGCTGATTTTTCAACGCTATTTCGTGAGGATCAGTTCCCGAATAATTCCGTCGGGGTTTCAAAATGTTGTTCAATGGCAATACAAGATCGCCATTATGCAACAAGTAAAAAGGGGAATAGCGGCCAAGGTCTGATTTAAGTATAAATCCCAAGTGTTATAACTTTCTACGATCTTCTTAGATAAGATGTCATGCATCGCGCGATGAAATCGTTCGACCTTCGAGGTCGATCCCGGGTGGTAAAACGACGTAAGGACATGCTTAATATTTAACTCTTTAAGGGTGTCCTTCATTATCCTATTTACGTTCTCCCTACCGCTGTCTGTAACCAATTCTAACGGCGCACCATATCGAGGAAAAATTTCTTCTATCAGTAAGTGGGCGACATTCTCGGCAGATTTACTTTTTACTGAAAGGCCTCCCCATAACCAGAAAAATGACAAATAAAACTAATTATATATTTGTTCGGTGAAAGGGTTGTGGGATACGGCCCCGATAAGCCTAATCCTATTTTAGTAAAAGCATAAGGTGGTATATCATAGAACTGCATAGGTGGATTTTGTTGAGTTAAAGACCTCGATTGACATAACACACATTCATTTTCATAATTATGAATACGGATATACATGTTTGGGAAATAATAATGTCTTTTTATGGTATCATGTGTTTTATCTACCCCTAAATGTCCGTTATCATCATGATATTGTTTTATAACAGTATTTTGAAGGTGTTGAGATATGTATACCTCTTTGTCGGGTCATCATCCGGACTTGCGATGAAATATGATAATTTGTCTGTAAGAAGAAATCCATTTTTTGTCTTATTACCACCTGTATTTGACTTTAAATGTTTAATAATAGTTACAATTTCTGGATCGTTCTTTTTTTATGTCAAAATTATCCACATTTAAATGTATTTTATCCGGCAGGTCTTTATCCGGAGCAGTACATTTCGCATAAGTATGTGGATCAAATTCATTTGAATTGAATGCACTAATCTCAAACATATCACGTGTGCGTGGTTCGATTGTTTCACACTCCACTTCACCTGTAACTTCGGGGGGGGGGGGGTGGGTGGCTGAATAGTTAGCGTGCGCGCGCTGTATCATAAAGTCTGTCATTGAGTCGACTGGCGTGGTTTCGAATCCCCGGTTGTACGTGGCAAGGAGTAGGGTCGCCTGTCCAACCTCGTGGGTTTTCTCCGGGGCCTCCGGTTTCCCCCACTGCTAAAGACCCCTACGCGCAACCGAATTATGTAAATAAAAAAATTAAACCATATGTTAGTCCCGAAATGACCTAGTTTGTGTCGAGTGGACGTTAAACCCCATTTCTCTCTCTCTCACCTGTAACTTTTGTGTGACAAAAAGTAAATTGGTCGTTCGACTTTTTCTCCGTTTTCATCTTCATGTACCTGCACTAACGCTGCGCCTATAGATGTATCGCTTGCATCAGTATAAAGTATATACGGTAAATTAGGATCTGCGTAAGCTAATAACGTAACCGTCGTTAAACTTTCTTTTAAAAATTCAAAAGCAGTTTGACATTCGGGTGACCATTTAAATTTTGCATATTTTTTCGTTAATTTGATTAGAGGTTCCGCAATGTTAGAAAAAAATGGAATAAAGCGTCTATAATAACTGCACATTCCCATAAAACTCCAAACTTCTTTTACCGTACGAGGTTGATCCAGACCCTTAATAGCACGAACCTTATCCTGATCTGTTTTAATTCCTCTAGGAGTAATCACAAAGCCTAAATATTTAGTTTCTTGTTGAAAAAAAAATACATTTAGAGGGTTTTAATTTCAGTCCATGTTGTCTCAACCTATCAAATACAAGCTTAATATGTTCATAATGTTCTCGCTTCGAACGAGAATAAATTAGTATATCGTCAATATATGCTTATTGCAAAATCTTCGAGTCCTTTAAGAACGCGTGCCATTAAGTTCGATAAAATGCTTGGACAATTATTAATTCCAAATGGCATTACATTAAATTCAAATAAACCTTTATGACATACAAACGCTGTCTTTTCCTTATCTTTTTCATCTACCAAAACTTGCCAATACCCAGATTTCATATCCAGAGTTGTGAAGTATTCTGACTTATCTAATCTTTCTAACATGTCCTCAATCAATGGAAGGGGCCAACTAACAGTTTTAGTAATTTTATTAAGCTTCCGAAAATAAACGCAAAATCTTTTTGTTCCATCTTTCTTGTCCACTAAGACAATAGGAAACGAACAAGGACTGTTATTATTAAGTAACATCCCATATGCCCGTTGTTTGATGGGGAAATGGTTACCCGTGTCAATAGTCATTTTTACAGTATCCGTATGTCCTAACTCTGAGTCACTTACCGCAAATAAATCATGATTTTTCTTCAAAAGATTAAATAACTTAACGCGTTTCGTATCTGGCACATTAATCTTAGCAAATCTTTCATTTAAATTAGCATCAGTACACTGCGAGGTCCCCCGTAAAACCTGATCCACCGACGCTATCGTACTGTCAATCGCCTCGACAGCGCGACCAATAACACACCCGCTTTTTAGTCGAAACGTTTTGTTCGTACCGTTTACAATAAAAACTGGGATTCTTCAATTTCACATTAATAACATACCTTGTCTGAGGTTTTAAGATTACGCAAAACAGAAGATATTACTGCGTCATTATCCAAGGAAACATACATTTTACCAATTTTCATACATTCTAAATCAAAGAAAAGCCTACAGCCATGAGAAACAAGAAAATCTCGACCTAAAATTACATTTCTATTCATATTGGGAACAAGGGGGGTTGGATGGCTGAATGGTTAGCGTGCGCGCGCTGTATCATAAAGTCTGTCATTGAGTCGACTGGCGTGGTTTCGAATCTCCGGTTGTACGTGACAAGGAGTAGGGTCGCCTGTCCAACCTCGTGGGTTTTCTCCGGGTCCTCCGGATTCCTCCCACTGCTAAAGACCCCTATGCGCAAGCGAATTATTGAAATAAAATTAAACCATATGTTAGTCCCGAAATGACCTAGTTTGTGTCGAGTGGACGTTAAACCCATTTCTCTCTCTCTCTCTTTCATATTGGGAACAACATGAAACATGTGTCTTAAATTTTTACCCTTAATTTGAAATTCCAAGTGTGCATAACCTACCAATTTATGTTCAATACCATTTACTGACTGTAATGTCCAGTTTTGGTTTATATTTTAAAGAATCATACACCTGCTTACTAATTAAAGATACTTGAGCCCCGGATCGAAAGTTTCGTTTTTCTATTTTAATTCAACACGAACTAGAAGAGCCAGAAACATTTATACCAAATAAAGGCCTTTGATATCTACTCTTTCCGTTAGCCCCCTGAAAAGAGTATCGTAGTTTCCTGTTTCCGTAGTGTTTTAGACTTAACTGATGTATCTCGTCGTTTAAATTTTGGATTTGATTTAAGATAGCAAATTTCCTACAGTCACGTTTAAAATGTCCTTCTATGCCACAAAACCAACAAGTCGTATTTCGCTGAAAACTCGCCTTAACCTCGTTTACCTCTGGCCTTTGTCGACATTCACGACTTACGTGACCACGACGAAAACATATTCCACACGTGCGGTTTCTTACATAATCGCTATCCATCGGTTCATGTTCGCTATTGGATATATTCGTTGATGTTGCCCTCCTAATCTTAACGCGAATCTTTTCGTTATATTTTGTTCTTGTCTAGCCAATTCTACAGTTGCGACAAAAGCCTGCGGATCTTCACGCAAAATTTGTGTTTTGAAATATTCGTGCTGAAGTCCTTCTACAAAGACATTTATTAATTGTCTGTCAAATTCCCGCTGTCCGGCATTACCCGGAAATGATTCAGCAGCTAATTATAAAAAAAATTCAGCAAAAACTTGCACGTTTTCCTCGGGTTTCTGTTTGATTTTTGTTAATATTGCCAATGCCTGTTGTGTATCCGTAATTTCCGAAAAATTACCCATTAGTTCTTGTTTTAATGCACCCCACGTAACATTCGCGTCTGCTATCATTTTTCTTTGAATAAAATGACACACAACCCCCCTACTAGATTGAAATGCAACTAACTTTACCCGATCATCAGGTACTGTGGCCAAAACACAATATTTTTCGATATCTTTAATCCATTCTTTAAATTGTTTCGGATTCCCTTCACATCGTTCAATTATATTCGCTACCGAATATGTGGAAATAGAGAAAGACAAGCCTATCAACTGGGCCCTAAATTTCTATAAAATTCCTCAGCCATTATAACAGATAAAAATTAGTGAAAAATCGAAAGAGAGTTACTCACAAAAAAATGGCTAATTCTATCTGCTCCCGTATTCACGGAGGACCCGGAGAAAACCCACGAGGTTGGACACGTACAACCGGGGATTCGAAACCACGCCAGCTGACTCAATGACAGGCTTTATGATACAGCACGCACCTGCTAGCCATTCGGCCATCCAACCCCCCCGACTCAAATTGAATACTGTTGTACTATAGGACTTCTTACTTGTTGTGGTTGTTTCTTGGTGATCGTAACAAGACAACAGCATAAAATAGTTTCACAATTTTATTGCTAAGCTTTTATGGCTTTGCAGGTTACTCGTTCTCAATAATAATGCCTGCCAGGAAATTTCTTAATGAGTTCTGATCCAACTCGCTTTTACCCCTAATTTATACCCCCTAATTTCTACAGGTCTTCGATAACCTTGACGTTAATTTCCAACCCATATATGGAATAAACTTCTTTATTTCCCACAACTAAGATAGGAGACATTACCTATTTTGGTCTACCAACCATAGGTCAATAAACAGCCAGAATTTGATGGATATTTTGACAATGATAATGATTTAACCCAAATATCACTGTTTTTTATGTATAACTATATATTCACGTTCATTAAGTACGTGTGATTTAACTCTATAGACAGAATAAAGTAACACTTTTGCAAAGAACCAAAATTGTCTCAAGGACCAAAGTGTTACACAGTGCGCTACATCGATCAAGCTCTCAGACCCCACGTCATGCCACATTTCGCACGTCATCGAAACAACGTTTTCCAGCATGACAAAACCCGTGCCCACACCGCCACAGTTACTCGGGGCTTTCTACAGCAGAACAGTGTCAACGTTATGCACTGGCCAGCCCTTAGTCCGGACTTAACCCGATTGAACATATTTGGGATGAAATTCAGAGGAGACTTAACGTCGTACCGAGACCAAACACAGCCGATGGATTGCGCCAGGCTTTTCTGAGAGTGTGGTTCCAGGTACCCATGGCGTTCAACAATCGTCTGGTCAACTTCATGTACAGACGCTGCGCTGCTGTTATTGACACTCGCGGTGGACACACCAGATACTGATGTATAGACTGTGTAGAGGCTCTAACCCTTCTCGTAATGTCTTGGTATTGTGATGAATTATTCACTAATGTGTCAAGATACTGTTAACAAGAAATTGTTTTGATCCATTTAATAAGTCGTTTTCTAGAATGATTTGATTAAAGTGACTCTCTGATTTTGAAATCGTACTAACGTTTTTTGTTGGTTTTTTTTTTTTTTTTTTTGCTGTTTAGTATATTTCATTCGCGGATACATTAAGCGTGTTATGCCTGAGATTGTGGGGAAACAGCTTAATCACCAAAGGTTGTTTTCAATGTCTTTTTCTCTCTTTTCACTGAGATATAGGTTTTTGTCAAGAGGCCAAAAGGAAATGGTTTGGTGGTTAATGTTATTTAAAATACAGATGGATTAGAGTTAAGAGGGTGATTAGAGTGAGATGTACGACAGTTAATCCAGTGGTTACTTTAGTGAAAATTCCCGTTTGTGTAGCTCAAAACTTTCATTTTCAATACCAAACAAGAATTTGAACAAATCTATCTTATCTGTCCATTTTACCCAGAATAATTATCAGGAAAGCGGATAAATATTGAATAGCTATTAACTGGGATAGAGTTGTCTCCCTTCCATTGTAAAACTTATAATATTATATGGGCGTATCCTAATTCGCCAAAGAAAGAATCTGTATCGCAAAATGTACAAACCACATGGCCCAAACAGTTTACAGTTTTACACATTTTCACCTGGTTCGACTGGTTCCCATTCGTGTGCCTAAATTTATAACGTATTTTCCAAATATACATTGATAACGCACGTTTAATATCACTTGAAAATTAGAAAAAGGGTGCACTAAAACGTCGCTGCCAGGACAAAATTTCCCATTTTCCATTGTATTGTTTCGCAACTGACACTTTTTTTACCCCGCCCCCGCCGCACCTCATTTCCTACACTGAACTCATATGTTGTTCAACTCCACCCCACCGTACGACACGATCGGCCTACGGAAAGGCACATTTAAGACATAAATTATAGAAAAACCCAATAGATTTTCGACAAAACAAGTTTAATGAGAAATTAACATTACGATGGTATTTACACTATACAATCAATGATATACATATATTATGTAATTTGTTTATGTAATTCCTCTATTATTTGCATATAAACAGTAGTGAAAATTTATCAGGCATCAAAGAACATGCATTACATACAATAATTTGAAAGCACTACGTTCAAAAGTTTGATGAAATATATTTTGGTCGTTTTGGAACACAATAATATTTGTTAAAAGGTTTTTAAGAAATGAACACACTCACATGGTAACACCTTAAAACTTATAGTCTTAACACACAAATATTATATTTAAAATCATGAATGAGGGAACTGAAACCCATTAACCGTACTTATAACTTTTTAAAAAAATGTTGGTTACTTTGGTATTACACAATGGTTTCTCTAGGTTATATTCTTGATTTTTTTTCAAATTTGAATGAGGTCTGTATCACTACAGGTCCGGGACTGTACAGCGCAGTGGACGCTTACGGCTAGCCCCCGGATCCGTTCACTTACTTTGAATTGTTCGTTTGTTTGTAATTTCCGCGTGTTGTGTCTTGTTCGCATATTTATTTTTGTGTAAATTATGTGTGGTGAAATCCCCCTGCACTTACTATTACATCTATATCTAAAAGATATTTCATTTAAGTTTTTAAAGCTGGACTAGTCACTTACATTTAACTAAACAAGGGATATACTATGTATACATCACAGATTTGACCATACTTAAATTAAAACCTTGTTTCAGCATCGATCTTGTGCACATACAAAATTGTATACAAGATTATGCTTAAAGGAGTTAAATCGCTAATATTTGGGATCTAGAAATTGACACAATTGGGTCTCAACGCAGATAATAATGTAAGCGGAATGTATATAAACTGATTTACATTCAATCGTTTCCGTTTTCACTCTTAATTTCAAATTAGTTATGTTCAGCGAAATACGCCAGAGGTCTCAAATCGAATGGCGATCTCTAGCGTCTGGTTATTCCAGTCTAAGCTCCCCAGATAAGAATATGACGTCACCGTTTGACATGACTTGTGAAATATGTCAAGCCTCGTTCTTCGAGTCACTGGTTACAAATGGCGCTGAAGGGCATTATGGTACACGATTCGTGTACCAATGGTAAACTGTTTATTTTGTCTTAAATATCGGATATCAGAAGCCCATCTTTTCCCGGTAAGATCACATCTTGATTTAAATTGACAAATAATTTGTGTTTTAAATGTGGAAGACTTTGGATGATATTGAGTTAGAGACTTAGCTACTTTAAAGGGACATGATACTAACCCAATTTATATTGTTTTTCCCTTTCATAGATATACCAATATTGATATCATTAGACAGCTCCAAAATCGTAATGATCAATTAAACGTCGCGCGTCGGACAAATTATTAGTTAGCACAAATGGCACGTTTTAAGATTGCCATCTTCTTGTACGCGATAGAAGACGAAACAGCTCTTTATTCGGTGTTCTTAATTCTCAATTCTTAGTTCTTAATTCATAGTCTTTAATTCTTATTTCTTCATTTGTTGTCGTATTTCGACATTTGTACACTAAAATTAACATTTGTATCTTAAAATTAATATATGTTTTACAAATCAGACATTTGTCATATCAGATTTGTAAAATGTATTTTTGTTTAATTTAATTTTGTTTTAATATAAAGATAAAATTTATTTTAGTAAATCAAAAAAATAATCTACATTTACATTTCATTATAGACATAAAACGAAAAACAAATTTCTAAACACAAATCTCCAAATACAAATCTTGCAAAACATTTCTCCAAAAACATTTCTTCAATAACATTTCTCCAAATCATTTCTCGAAATTCATCGAACCGGAACATTATGACGACATGAGCAGAATCAACCTGGCATACAACAAAGTCACCATACAGTAAAGGGGAATCGAACAAACATAATATATACAACAAGAAAAATGGTTCGATGACCGTGACTTTAGTGAAATCGTGTGCGTACACCAAAAAGACACAGCTACTGTAATAGGTTGATGTGTGTACAGGGTTTCAGAAAGATATCTTGAACGGTTTATGAGATATGCTCCGGAACGAAATCGAGGCGGACGGACGGACGGACGGACCCCATTTCAATATCCCTCCCTAACTTCGTTCGGCACGGGATAATAAAATGAAAGTTGTCTATTTTCAGAAATTAGATTTTGTCTGATAGCGACATATTTCTCTGGATAAACAAAAGAGGCTTTATCTCTTCTAAATCATATAATCACGAATGTACCAGTAAAATAGCTAATGCTCGTATAGTCAGTGAGCGATAGACAAATACTTTCCGGTGAAGTATTATACGATAACTGGAATTTCGTATTAAGACGCGTATTTTGACTTTTAAATACCCCCTCCCCCACTAAATAGAGTTCAGACGATCCAAATTATATCTGCTTTAACAAGGTAAGCAGATATAATGTCAGAAAATATTTTACAATTTTGAAAATGTATTCGGACCTTTTAAATGGTATGCAACCCGATATTGTATTGTGTGTTATGACCCTTATTTTGACGTTAAATACAATTAAAATACATTTTACAAATCTGATATGACAAATGTCCGATTTGTAAAACAAATATTGATTTTAAAATACAAATGTTAATTTTAGTGTACAAATGTAAATTATAGTGTACAAATGTCGAAATACGACAACAAATGAAGAAATAAGAATTAAGGACTATGAATTAAGAAATAAGGACTAAAAACACTGAATAAAAAGCTGTTTGGTCTTCTATAGTAAGCGGCGGCATATTAACTTCAAAGGCAACAGTCGGTTCGACAATGGGGTCAAACACATCATGCTTACGAAGGATTTAGCATATATTTGGGACACATGTCTATAAAACTAAATTGCATTTTCATGACTTTCCCTGACTCGATTTCGATATTGGGTATAACTAGATCAGGCCTTTAAGGAAAGAAATGGGAGATGTCATGACTTTTTTTAAGTTATCAACATGTAATAACATCTATACTTGGAATATCTACAGATAGTTTTGTTTTCTACAGTTAAGATCTAGCTAAACTATGTCTTTATTATTTATACAAATAATACAATTTCTCCAGGTATTTACATAAAGTAATATGAACAGTTTATATACATATAGAAATAAAGAACAGTTGTCACTAAGGTTGTCTTACTTACATTAGACATGGCAAGGTTTGGGGGCGTTTCGAAAAGTAGAACATGATAAATTTATGAAACATTTTCTTTTTATTTCGCTGGAACAATAATAGTTTATCCTATCATCTTGTAAGATATGGGGAAAATATATTCTACAAAATATTATTCTGTGGTGTTTGTCACCACAAGAGTTCCACAAGAAATTGGACATAGAAAAAATATTAATTTTTTCCAAACATTCTTCTCAGACCCCATATATCCCTGTGTGGTACCACATTTTTCGACTGAAAATAATATTCATAGTGTTTTGGGGAAAAAAAATATATCTTGTGAAACTCTTGTGGTAAAAAAACACCACAGACCCAAAACACTGTATCAAAATTATTCGAAATCTTGTGGAATGTGGTACCACACAGGCATAAAGGGAGGTTTGAGAAGATTTTTTTGAAAAATTTGATATTTTTTCTATGTCCAATATCTTGTTGAACTCTTGTGGTGAAAAATACCACAGACCCAATGCACTCTATGAATATTATTTTAATTTGAAAGTCTTATGGAATGTATTTATTTTCAGAAACCCAATATCTTGTGGAACTCTTTTGTGGAACTCTTGTGGTGAAAAGTTCCACACAAATGCCCCCAAACCTTGCCATGGATGTCTTACATTGCTTCCTCTCCAGACGAACTAGTAGTTTTCTTATTTACTTCTAAAACCCTTGAATTGGAAAAACATATACTAGTATCCAATTTTAAGATACAAAATCGACCATAATCTATGCAACATAATGTATCTACCCAAACAAGGCAAATCGTTATTTAGTCTAAATGTTACTTTAGTATAAAATAATATACATTTATCTACAAATGACTAGAAAATAAACAATATTTATACAATTATATGCAATATACACCCTATTTTTTTATCGAAGGCACTCCGCAAATATTTCTGTTCATGACTTGATTTTTTTTTTCTGGCGAATATTTCTACATGCTCGATGTAATATATGCGCTAACAACATAGTCCTAATATGACTAAAACATCATTATTATTTTCTAAACTCAAATAAACATTTATCTTTTTACGGATCGCTACAGCCTAGCCTATTGTTGCTTATAGTTCCGTTAAAACACTGTTGCTCTATACTTTTAAAAACTATAAAATGTCAGTGTTGTATCAATACAGACCAGAAAACGTGACCATTCCCCTTATATAGTTTTCAAAATATAGTAAAAATTACATATTAAACTGGTGTCGCGGTTTGACTAGATACACTACATGATTCGGTATCCTATTTTTTAGTTAAAAAAAGCTGCATAAGACTCCTCGTATTTCAAAGTAAAATGGTAGACAAACAAAATAATGTACAATACCCAATTAATGTAATAATAAAAATAACATGTCACATGTCATGGGTTATATCAAGAATTTCAACAAGAAAAAATAATTCTTAAAATCAAACAAAACCTCGCGAAGTTATAAACCTAAATATAGCGAGAAACATTTTACCCGGGAAAAAATCATCTGAAAAATTAAGGGAAATAAATGGGACTTGTATTGCTGTAATCAAATTGACTTCCCATTGTATGTATTCATTTCGGAAATAGGGGACGAATTATCCAAACTACGGCTTATTGGTTTATTTTCAAGCCCGTTAGCGTTTATTTTTCACTTTTTTCATATTCAATTCAAAACGGTGACGGGTAGCTAACCGAAATCAAAATTCTGCTCTGGACGTTTTTAAGCATTCCTTTAAGGATTTAGAAAAGGTTACGCCCATGTCTGTTTGCAAGTAAGATATCGCAAAAGCCTTAGGTATTTTTAAAGTTTCCAGATGGTGGCACTTCTGGTTCGATCGACAAACTCCATATTATGTGTAGGTATCAGTAATTACTTAGCTAGTACAAAAATAAATTTTGAAGCCTATCTCACCTACTTTTTGTCGATTTTCTTTTTGAAAACTTTGATCCTTAACTTCTCCAAGGCGAGGTAAGTTAGAAAATTTCTAATGACATCGACGAAGTTGGATAAATCAGATCTACTTACATTCCCAATTTCATGAATATCGTACTAATATTCAAGAAGTTCTCATGTTGGTTTTTACTTATTCGAATTTCCAAAATTGGAAATAGCAGATTTAAAGTAAATGTTTTAAGGTACTCAAAGAAAAAAGAATTAGTGAAATAGGTCAAATAGTCACAAAGTTACAGCTATGTAGGTCGACCGTTTTTGTCAGTAAAATTCGATGATTTCCGATTCGTAAAACGTTTTGAAATATATGCATTCCAAGTCACGCGATGCAGTGAAAAAAAATAATTTAATGACAACTTCTGGTATAACTGGAAATTGTTGTTTTTGGTAAAAATTTGCCACATTTCGACCATTATTTTGCCAAAATTTCAAAACGCTCCTTCTCGAAATGTTGTGACCCTAAAATTTTGATATTGGACAGGTATGATAGGTCAAGTGGTGGACTTAAAATCCTGCAGTACTTTGGGAATGAATGAATCGTGTGGAATTTTCTGTGAGTTATCTGAAGTGGCCATTTTACGTAAAAACTATGTCGCTCTAAACTTATGTAGCTGCTCTTCTTGACGGGTCTGCTAAAACTGCTGAGTGTGGTTATGAAGGGAATCCGTCCGAGTGTATGTCAGAAGAAACAACCTGACCTGCGCTAAATCCACTAGTGTGCTACAATATTCTGAAAATGTGTACAAATCAGTATTTTCCTTGCGATTCTTCTTTTACTGATGACCGACGACTATCATCAAGAGTTCAAATGAACATTGATTAACAACATTAGTACTTTTTTTTTTATTTGAGCGTTCCTCGTGCCAAATATATTATTTTGGTTAAAAATCATAATGTTTTTGTGACAAAATCGGACGTTCACGATCATTGTAAGAAGGGGCGTAACTGGTGTATAATTTTGCAGAATCAGACAACTATTATTCCCATTTGTATTCTGTAGTTAGTAGCAGGGAATTGTATAAATGCATGGCAAGCTTTTATATCAGCACAATCTAACCAAAGCAGCGCTTTTTCATCAATGACCAACGACTATTTTCAAATGACCACCGATCATTACCATTACTACTATATGTTTCTTTGTTAGAACATACCTGTTAAAGTGGGTATTTGGTCAAAAATCATAATCTTTGAGTGGCATTTAGCGATCGGGAAACACATTAACAGAACACAGTGTTTATGGGGTACAATCACTAGTTTTATTCTAAAAGCACGACGTTTCGACAAGTATCCTCTTATCGTTATCAAGCACAATGATATTTAGTAAACTTGATGCAATATAATTATACTCTTAAAAAAAACCGTAGGGGATATTCAGAAACAATACAAAGCTGCGAAAATGCACTGCTGTTTTTATTAGAGGAAATCAGTGTATGCTTACACATGAATATAAACAGTTCATGGGCGGCTTATCTGACGACCCCATTTCACTCGCAAAGAGATACACTGTCAAAAGTGAAAATTGACGTTTTTAATTTTTGTCTTAATAATGAGTAATTGCTCCACCAATCCTCAGACAGTCAGCAATTCGTCGTGGCATGCTCCTAATCAACCGTCCAATCACGATTTGTGGTAATCTGACCCACTCCTCTTGCAGTGCCACGGACAAATCTTGCAGTGTTGTCGGTTGACGTCGACGAACACGTCTCTTGATCATGTCCCAGGCATGCTCTATAGGGGAAAGGTCAGGACTTATGGCTGGCCAAGGCATATGGACAATATGGTGACGCTGGAGGTAGTCATTCACGACACGAGCGCGGTGGACACGGACATTATCATCTTGAAAGATGAAACGTTGACCTGCACGATGAGCAAAGGGCAGAACTATCGGTGTCGGGATGTGGTCACGGTAGTCCGTTCTGCCAGTCATGGTGATTCCTCTCAACACCATAACAGACCCACGCCCGAATCTGTCATGCTGTCTGACGTTAACGTTAGGATGACGCTCATTTACATGCCTCCAAATGCGAGCACGCCTATCGGTGAAATCCAGAGTAAATCTGGACTCATCTGAGAACAATACACGCGCCCATCGACGATTACCCCAATTTCTACGCTGCCTACACCATTGACGCCTGTTTGCCATATCCTGGCGAGTTAATGGAGGCACAACACGCGGTCGTTGCGCATGCAAATGGGCTGCATGTAGCCGATTTCTAATCGTTTGGGGTGTAACTCGAATTCCTGTAACTTGGTACAAGTTTACAGAAAGCTGATTGGCCGTTTGTCCTCGATTTCTCAGGACCTGTGTACGAATGTATTGATCCTGGGCATGTGTAGTGGATCTAGGACGACCTGAACGAGGTCTATTATCAACATTGTGTTTTTGTTGGTACCGGTTCCACAGTCTGCTGATAACAGACTGCGACACTTTAAGCATGTTGGCTACTGCTCGCTGTGTAGAACCCATTTGAAGCATGCCAATAGCACGTAGACGTTCCCCGTCTTCATTAGCCCAGTTTAGGAGCAGAACAGTAGGACGTTAAACTCCATTTCATTTCACGTAGACGTTCATCATGCTGAAGACGTCTCATTGCAAATTAAACGTAACACACTAAAGTAAAGATACGCTAAACAGTAAATCTTATGCAAGGACCGACAGGAAAGCAAACATGGATAGGATAAACCAGCACGCGGCAGTTTTCATCAACCCTTCCTTGAAGTATCAAATTTGACACTGAACCCCTCCCACGGGTATGGCGCTATTGCGTGTCGCATGTGCAGCTCAGTGACTCTGTTGGGGCGATAAGTTCTTCGTCTGTGAACATACTCTCAAAGCATGTCAAGTGTCCATGACTATTTATCATATGACAACCTGCATAGGTATTTGCATTTCCATATCCCCTTTTTTTGAAGAGTATGTATGAAATTCATAGTGAAACCATCTGCATGGATTAAATTAACAGTAACAAAAAGAATCTAAGAGGTAAAGGATATTTAACAAAAACAACAAGCTCAACAAGGTAATTATCTTACTGAATAAACACTAATATACTATTCAAAAAAAGTAGGGGATATTTGATTTTGGGGGCATAATACTAAAATATGCAAATGACTACGAAAAAAGTCACTATAGAACCTAACAGAAGAAACATTTCCAGTTACATGTGACGCCCAAACGCACCAATAGCTACCGCATGGAATGCAGGTGATGCTTGGGATCATCATGGGGGTCCAACCCAAGATTTGCACGACTCTGACTTTGAATGTTACAGTCATTGTGGCATTGAATTCCAGGGTGGAAACATCAGTTTAATTGTTTTAGTGACCAGAAAACAAATTTTGATATGCGTCGGCTTACCCAAAATGAAAGGTTACGTGCCCTTGTCATGCTACAGATCGGCACAACACAGGCGGTTGTGGCGCGGACGATGAATGTTTCTCAGTCTGTCATAAGCAGGCTATGGTCCAGATACCGTGATACACAATCTGTACAGGACAGACCACGCTCAGGTCGACCAAGGGCGACAACTCAAGCCCAGGATCGATTTATCCGTACCTTGGCCTTGAGAAATCGTGTCATCACAGCAAATCAGATCAGCGCTCGTCTTCAAACAGACACTGGTGTGAGAGTGAGTGGCCAGACGATTCGGAATCGACTGCATAGGGGTCATATACATGAGTAGGTGGTTATTGGCTAGTATCAGGCCCTTCAAAGGGTGCCATTGATAAACAGGGTGAAGTTGATAAGGCACAGAAAGTGAGGCCATATACATGAAATTAAAAAAGATACGCATTTGTAAATACAAATATAACAATACACAATATGAACTGACTAAAAAACAAAATGGCAGGGGGGGGGGGGGGATTTTAATAAAACAAAAGGTGCTAAATTGCCATAGTTAAATTATATTATGCATCTTAATATCATCATCATATGCCCTATAGTCAAATTGCAGGATAATCCTAAAAATAAATTGCAAGAAAACGTTTTATTGCATTTTCGTATAGTATTTGGTCCAGAGAACAACATATCAAAAGTTGTCTAAAATTGAGCTACCGCAAAGGGTCTAAATATGACGTCAAACAAAATGGCCGCCATTTGTCCAAAATCCCCTTTTTCTGCTCATATTCTATGAATGTTGTTGTTGTAAAAGGCTTAGGTGTAAAACAATGCTATTATAAAACCAATATCTTAGTAATTCATCACTCTGGGTGTTTTGCAGTGTTTCATGTGACGTCATGGAGTCATACGGGGTCGTTATGACGTCACGACGAAATGTTTTCCTTTCTGATGGTTTGTTAGCCATTTCATTTGAAGTTGTAGATGGATGGATAGCAAAAGTGCAGACAATTGCTGCGATAGAAATGCCGACCACGATTTATGATCGGTCTAGAGTATATTATCACCAAAAAAAGTCCCAGTCCGAAATCCGTGCCAGAATGAGTTCAAATGGCCAAAATTCAAAATGGCCGCCGGTTTTGACTGGAAAATGTCATTTTTTTTTATCCAGTTATCATAGTATGATCGAGCTTGGTATCAAAATGTATCCTTTTGGGGTAGCTGAATTCATTTCCATACATATTTTGGTGAATAATTATACCACGGAGTCAATATTGGGAAATAACTCCAGATGGTGGCCAGTTTTGGCGGGGAAATTCGAATTTTACAAAATGACCACATTTGGTGTCAAAATATACGTTTTGGAGGCTGCGGATTCCATTTTAGACTCAATTTAGTAATTAACTGGTTCCGATGGGTCAAAATATGTGGAAATATTGGTGGCAGTCATAATTACATATGTGATAGAACTGGTTCAATACATTCCAAATATAATTTTAACACAGAGATCATTGCTACGGGAGAAATGAAGCACGTGAAGAGATGGGAAGTGACGCCAAACATGACAAACACGAGTTATCCTTCTATGTATCTGACTGATGTAACGAGCGATAACAGACAAACGATCGAATTTCATTTCACTGATAATTCCGTTGAAGTTGAAAAGTTATTATATGGGACGGTGAGAGGGTATCCCACATTTCAAAAATAGAATTGGCTGTCACTAAATAAAGGAAAACGAGAAAAATAGAAAAATCCCGTGCATTCCCCCGTTTTTATTCATACTGTTCTTAATAAAAACATGGTAATGCACGGACTTTTTCTAATTTGTTCGTTATCTTTTATCTAATGACAGCTAATTCTTTTTTTGAATTGTCGGATATCCTCTCACCGTCTCATATAATAGCTTTTCATCTTCAACTGAATTATCAGTGAAATGAAATTCGATCGCGTGTCTGTTATCGCTCGTTGCTTCAATCAGTTATATAGTAGGATAACTCGTGTTTGTCATGTTTGTCGTCACTTCCCGTTTCTTCACGTGCTTGTTACACATCTCCCGTAGCAATGATCTCTGTGTTAAAGTTATATTTGGGATGTATTTAACCAGTTCTATCACATATTTTATAATGACTGACACCAGGTCGAGCCTGCCTCAGATCTAACACTTTTGCATTCATCAAGGATCAACTAAATTTCATTTCTTTCCGACCACCGCTCATTGCGGAAGCAGTGTAGCGGGCATGATGAAAGGGGCCTCTCTCAGCTCATTGTGTCCGATTTCGATCACCAACATCGACAGTGGAGCCAAGATGACCAAACCTATTGAAGCACACAGAGAATTTATTTCACAAAATGAGTCAAATAATGCGACACAGATGGATCCCAGATATGCATTGAGCTATTTAATAATGAACTGCCTATCGTCATTCGGAAAATGACGGAAAGATAACGGGTATTGGAGGCCGACAATAATGAGCCGATTAAGATCCCTGACCGAAGTTCAATAATGAGCGGAGATAACAATTTCAATGGGGCAGAATATTTAAGACATACGTATGAAAATCGATTCAGTTACCCCGAAAACATATATTTTGATACCAAAATCGATCATATTATGATAACTGGGTGGAAATTGGAATTTAACAGCCAAAACCGGCGGCCATTTTGAATTGTGGCCAATTTGACCCATTTTGGCACGGATTTCGGACTGGGACTTTTTTTTTTGGTAATAATATAAGTCTAGACCGACCATAAATCGTCGTCGGCATTTCTATTCCAGCAATTGCCCGCATTTATGCTATTCATCCATCAACAACCTCAAATGAAATGGCTAACAAACCATCAAAGAGGAACAATTTTCGTCATGACGTCATAACGACCCCATATGACGCTATGACGTCACATGGAAACACAGCACAACAGTCAGAGTGATGAATTACCTAGATATTGATTTTATAATAGCATTGTTTTACACCTAAGCCTTTTACAACAACAACATTCATAGAATATGAGCAAAAAAAGGGATTTTGGACAAATGGCGGCCATTTTGTTTGGCGTCATATTTAGACCCTTTGCGGTAGTTCAATTTCAGACAACTTTTGATATGTTGTTGTTTAGACCATATACTACAGGAAACAATAACAAAACGTTTTTTTGCAATTTTTTTTAGGTTGGCCCATTTTTTTCCATTAATTTGACCCTACTACTAGGGATGTAAGTCCCTATTAAGTTCAGGTGGATATCTTCTGATATTTTTAGCTTGGATCTTCCAGGATTTCTTGTTCTGTTGGTTAGCAGTGAGTATCTGGACCTCATTCCATTTAACTCTATGTTGTGGGTGGTTCTGGAGATGTTCCGCTATACCTGAGTTATTAGTGGCAGATTTGGGCCTATGTTCTCTTATTTTTTTTTTGACAATTGGTCGTTTCGTTTCCCCAATATATGATTGATTACAGAAACAAATCACTTGATAGACGACTCCTTTGGGTTGAATCGTGAGAATTGGTGGGGGCCGAGAATGTGGTATCTATGTTCGATATCTTTAGTACATTGCCCACTTTGTATGTTAGATTACCATAAAGGGGTAAGGTTATACTGATGGGGGGATTTGTCAGGTTTTTGATGATCGATCTGTCCTGGTGTTTTTTTATCGTGTCATTGACCTGCTTATTCACTTGTAAGGGGGATAATTATTCAAGTTACAAAACACATGGCGTAAATGGTCTAATTTTTCCTGCAGGAATTCGGTTCACAAATGTTTGCTCTCCTAGCAAAGGGCTCTTTTGATATAGTGGAGATGACTGGAGTTGTAATTATTATATTGGTCTGTGTGGGTTGGTTTGCGGTATATTTTTGTTTTCATTTGATTATTCACTTTTATAACCTGTACGTCTAAAAATGGTAAGGTCTCATCCTTTTCTGTTTCAATAGTAAATATAATTCTGGGATGCTGTTTCTTCAGGTGTTCTAGTAGGGACATTGGTTCATCATTTTCTTCAAGCACACAAACGTATCATCGACCTTGCGAAGCCAAAGAATTGGAGTAATGGGAGAGGTTCTTGGCGCACACTTTTCAAATTCTGTCATGAAAATTTCATGACCATAGACAAGCCGTTGACATGCTTGTATATGTCGTCACCCAAGGTGAAGAATGTACAATCAATGCACATAGTAACTAATTCCAGGATGCTGTCTGTTGATAACTTAGTTTCTAGGGGTACTTCTAATTCATTTCAATGGCTTTTTGGCGGGAACGTTGGTAAACAGGTCAACCACATCATACGACATGATTCTTTCAGGGCGGGTTAGGTCTCTAATTGTGTTGCAAAAGCCACCAGAGATTTTGATAAAGGATGTAGAGGAAGTTCCCAAAGGAACAAGTAGCTTAGACATATATTTAGCAACATTATAAAAAACTATATGTCTTCAACAGACTAATAATCTGGCCTTAATGGGGTTTTTTGTGAGTTTTGATAGTGGCTCGGGCATAAGGGGGACGTGGGTGGTTAGGTTTCAACTGGTAGGAACGATCTTTGGTTAGTTGTTGGGAGTCACATAATGTTGTTGTTGGATTTTATTTTGGTTGTTCTGTAGGTAGTGGCATCATTAAGCAGTTGGTTGACGGTGTTCATGATGACAGTGGATTTCCCTTTATCAGCTAGTATGATCCTTATATGCTTGTCGTTTTTTAGATCTTGTATGGGTTTAGTCTCGCCCTTGGTAATATTGTGGGAGTTCTTCTTTGTGGTGGGTTTAATTATTAGGTTGGCTATCTGGTGGCGAAGGGAATCAGCTTTACCCTCTGGTGCTAGTTGGCATAAACCTTTCTCAATGTTAGGGATAAATACATCATTATTTCTTGGTGTCCAGGATGGTGCAAACTTCAGACCCTTTGATAGTAAAATGATTTGGTCGTCGGTTAGATCTTTACTGCTGAGTTTGACAACTGTCTTAGTAAGGAAGTCAGTCTAGTGCTTAGTTGTGTCTGCTTTCTTGGTTGTGGCATTATCATTCTTTAGTTGTTCAAACTTTTTGAGGTGTCGTTGTTTAATTCTTCCTTCGCTGGCTTGGTTGGTGGAAGTCTGAGCCTTGCGGATGGAATTAAAATCTCTGTAGTAAGTAGATGATTGAGTTCCAGATGTGATGCCTCTATTGCTTGTGGAAGTCGGTGCTTCACATCCTAGGGATTTACTAGCTTGGGGTAAGATCTTATTTGCAGCATTGAAGTTAACTGGACCTTTAAGTTTTAATCCTTGTGGCATAATGTCATCGTCTCTGTGCCTTATAAGAAATGTTAAATTGTTACACACTCTTATATATTTTGAAGGGCCTCACACTCGACAATAACCCCCTACTCATGCATTAGTGTTATTCGGTGATCTAATTACCTTGTTGTGCTTGCTGTTTTTGTTGAATATCCTTTACCTCTTAGATTCTTTTTCTTACTGTTATTTTAATCCATGTAGATGGTTTCACTATGAATTTCATATATATTGACCTCAAGTTTACTCAATTTCATTGTGCTTGATAACGATAAGAGGATACTTGTCGAAACGTCGTGTTTTTAGAATAAAATTAGTGACAAAATCAGGCTTTCACGCTCGCTGGGTAGCCGAAGGGAAGGTCATAAGTTGTGCATAATTTTGTAGTGATCAGACTTCGGTTATTAAGCTCTGTATTTAGGGGCAGATCATCGTATATATTTATGGGCTGTCACGACTATCATAAAGTTAATATATATATTATCCACATCCTCATGTAAAAAGAACCACAAGAACAAATGTTTTTAAGAGTTCATTGAGAGGCATTTAATATCTGGCGGTGTCATGCTTTCCATGTTGAAATTCCCGAAGGTGAAGATGGCATAGATCATAACAGGTTTCATGGCACACCAGACAATCCAGGGTAATTCTAACTGTACGTGCCAACCTCTGGCATATACCTATTTTCGAGAAGAAGTGTTCACTTAAAATCCTGACCTGCCTTCCTATTTTCTTAGTTTTGGGACCCCATTTTTGTAATGATGTTTTGGCCAATATATGTCATCTTCTCCTTCAGTAGATTTCAGTATGGAATGTATGTTGTCTCCTGATATTTACTAACTCTCCATTAAAACTTCCAAATGTTTCCCCGTCTTCATTAGCCAGGTTAGGGGCAGAACAGTGGGACGTTAAACCCCATTTCATTTCATTTCCAAATGTTTCTATACACTGATCGACTTCTAAATACAGATGGGAATAAGCGCGGTCTAATTTTTGACAAACATAACCTATTTGGCACATTCAGGTAACCAACCATGCAAGAAAAGGTGATAATCAGCGGTCATTTAAAGTCGACAGTGGAGAGACGCACCCGTCGAACAATGCCATACTTAAAATCTCTATATATGTGTACGTACATGTATGCAATTCTAACATTCCATCCATTGTTAATTTGAAAGATATAATGGTAATCAATTTTAGCACGTGTAATCAGCCAGGAGAACGTATTGAATATGCTGCTACGAACCCCCTGCAGCTATTGACAACGTTGTGATCTTTAACCCGAGAGCTGAAATATGTTTCATTTGATTACGCTATCATATTCATATAAGATTTATTCTGTGTAAATATCATTGGACAACCGTGAAACCTGTCACATGCGCTTTAGATCATAAGGTATGTCATAGAGTTAAGTGGCGTAGGTAACAGGGTCTAGTGTTGTCTGTCCTATCTCTCAGACTCTCTCAGAGTGGACCTTAAAGGGACAATAACACTCTTGCTGGCTTGACAGCTCCAGAAAATACAAAATAGCCTTATTATAAGTACTAAATGTGTTAGTGTCTTACCTGTTGTGTAAATTATCCATTAAATCATATTTTACTTGTCCAGAGGGTTAAAAAATATTTTTAAATCCAATTCACATTTGAAAAGCTTTACGTCAGGCTTTTCAAATCATTTAGTTGAATTTTTCCAATTTTTTAAATTAGGTGTGTTAAGATGAAATTTGTATCATCAATTAATTGGAATATTGTAAAATAGTACAATTTGTTGACAATAATAAAGATTGGGACATATTATTCAGTTACAACAAGAGTGGTATTGAGCCTTTAATCCTCATTTTTCTCTCAAGTCAAAATCATCCTTGATGGCGACTCAATGGAATATATATAAACTTAGTAAAGGTGACCAAACATATGCATCACCATAATGTTCGTCCCAAAATGACCTAGCCTGCGTCCAGTGGATGTTAAACCCTTTTCCCCCTCTTAAGTCTAAATCATAATCATCCCTGCTAATGATTATATGGAATATATGAAATTTGTAAAGATGTCCATACGCATTCTTCATCAGGGGTATTGATAAACGGAACATTTCATCCCAATTTTAGGAGTTTTTAATTTATTTTCCTTTTTTATTATGCCTGTGCCGGTCATTTTTATTTTTTATGCTGTTAGTAGGAAGGTTGCTAGTTGTGGGTAACATTCAACTTTGGTCCTAGTCCCTGCTAAGAACGATCTATAGCGTCTCAAAATTTGGCTTCCATTAAATTCAATTTTCAGAGAGAGTTGAGTTTCGGCCAGTACCAAGATATCATTTGCAGTAGAAACTTCAAACTCTGCGTGTAGGAGGCGACTGAATGGTCCTACTAAAGCCCACAATTTTGTCTGTCCAAATCAATTATTATCCAAATAACAGATCATCCAAATTTAGTTCCAAATTAGCCCATTTTATTGAATATTTTTCTATTAAAAACATATTTTTCCGATTTGCCAAATTGGTATCAACTGCTAATATTTTGTGGGGTGTATCTGGGTACTACCCCAACACATAGAAAAAAATTGGTCCAAATTCCCGACCCAAGACTTATCACTGTCTGCATGGTGCTGTCGGGGACACACTCTTAATCAAAACTCACCACCTATTTTGGAGGGGTAGGTCAAAGTTTCAGAAAGATCCCATGGTTAGATTCTTAGAAATCCGATTTGTAGAAAACACAAAAATAAAATAATAACAATCTTAACAGAAACAATTAGCTTTCATATGAAATAAAAGAAAAAAAAATCATGAAAATATATAAGAACCAGAAACTTAATTTAAAGATTAAAATCTGATACCACTCAACTGGGTTGATGAAAAGTTATCTAGCAGAATGTTTCATAAAAAAAGTATAAACAGTGACAGAAATCATGTTTTGTTTTTATGAAAAACAAACAAGCCCAATGTACAAGAAACCGCGACACCCCACATTTAAATTAAGTATCTTACTTTACGGATTTATTAATTAAAGTGATGGTAATGTTAAACAAGATCCGTGCAGCGAGATCGAGGACATCTTTGTTCTTGGTATACCATTTTGGACTGACCCAAGCGTTGGCATCAAAATTAAATCCGCTACTATAATGATGTCGTTTCTTCTGCTTCCGAGTCCTCGGTTGCCGGGTTTTCCTGGTCCATTTTTTCAAGGCTAATTGTTATCGTTTTTGGCGTTGATTCACTGGGAACTGATGTAGATGACTAAAAATGATATTGTAAAGAATAAAGTCACTATTACTCGTTATAAAGACAATAATTAATTATAAAATTCAATTCTCCTTAAACATACATTATGCAAGAGCTAAATCTGTCTATTGCAGGTCTTTCATTAGGCCTGAAATGTTATCTAAATTATTAATTAGACATTAATTAACCTATACAGGCCATAATCAACTTTCGATGGCGTCGCTAGCCTGCGATCTTTAGTGACTTTAGTAATGATGATCAAGGCTAGGTCGAAATTTCAAACATTTAGTTCTCGGTTCATAGTGGATCAATTTGACTGAAATTTTCAGCAAATTGCCTTTACATTATCTAGTTTTTAACTATTATAGTGAGAACTGCCAACTCATTATTTAATCTCCCATAATGTATCTTTAAGCCAAACCCATTCTAAGCTTAAAGGATTTTCAGGGTTAACCAATCTATAAACTTGACATAATATATACTATTCAAAAAAAGTAGGGGATATTTGATTTTTAAGTGTTATTAAAGTCACCTAATGAAACTGACGAAGAAACAAATGACAAAATGAAATGAAGTTCACATTTATCGATTTATTCCAAATGATCGTTAGACTAAGTAAGGCACAGACTGACCATTATAAGGGTAAAATGATACCCGGCCGGGGTCAAACAGCAAAGTTACCACAGCATCACAACCAAGTCAGTAACGGGTAAATCCTCCTCTGTTTGCCAAACAAGCATTGATCCGACGTGGCATACTCCTAATGAGACGTCTAAGGTCATTTTGGTCCAGATTGTCCCATTCCTGTTGCAACGCAGCAGCAAGTTCTTGGACATTGGCAGGACGTTGTTGACGTTGACGTAACCTCTGTCCAAGCATGTCCAAGACATGCTCGATGGGGGAGAGGTCGGGACTCAGTGCTGGCCAAGGTAATGTGGTGATGTTCTGTTGTTGGAGGTAACCTGTAACGATCCTGGCCCTGTGACATCTTGCGTTGTCATCCTGGAAGATGAAACGGCTGCCATGGCGTCGTGCGAACGGCACAACATGGACTGCCAAGATGTTGTCCCAGGAGTACTGGCCTGTAACACGCCCTGCAACAACATGTAAAGCCGTTCTTCCAGCAACAGTGATGCCTCCCCACACCATAACAGAACCTTCCCCAAATCGATCATGTCTGATGACGTTAACGTCTTGGAAGCGCTCGTTTCGACGACGTCACACCCTCCTGCGTCTGTCCAAAAAATCAACAGTGAACCTTGACTCATCTGAAAACATCACATTGCTCCAGCGTCGATTATCCCAGTGTTGACGATCCCTACACCAACGACGTCTTGCCTGAATGTGATGATCTCTCAAACAAGGGATCACGCGAGGACGTCGGGCGCGAAGGTGACCCCTATGCAGTCGATTCCGAATCGTCTGGCCACTCACTCTCACACCAGTGTCTGTTTGAAGACGAGCGCTGATCTGATTTGCAGTGATGACACGATTTCTCAAGGCCAAGGTACGGATAAATCGATCCTGGGCTTGAGTTGTCGCCCTTGGTCGACCTGAGCGTGGTCTGTCCTGTACAGATTGTGTATCACGGTATCTGGACCATAGCCTGCTTATGACAGACTGAGAAACATTCATCGTCCGCGCCACAACCGCCTGTGTTGTGCCGATCTGTAGCATGCCAAGGGCACGTAACCTTTCATTTTGGGTAAGCCGACGCATATCAAAATTTGTTTTCTGGTCACTAAAACAATTAAACTGATGTTTCCACCCTGGAATTCAATGCCACAATGACTGTAACATTCAAAGTCAGAGTCGTGCAAATCTTGGGTTGGACCCCCCATGATGATCCCAAGCATCACATGCATTCCATGCGGTAGCTATTGGTGCGTTTGGGCGTCACATGTAACTGGAAATGTTTCTTCTGTTAGGTTCTATAGTGACTTTTTTCGTAGTCATTTGCATATTTTAGTATTATGCCCCCAAAATCAAATATCCCCTACTTTTTTTGAATAGTATAGTTGAATGTAGCACATACTGTATATGGAGATATGTAGTATTACAATTAAAAAATATATATGACAACACCAGCAAACATTTGCAATTATTGTTCTTCTGCAGACATTTGCAATTATTTTTCTTCTGCATACAGACGGAAAGAAATGGGGGTTTACCGTCCATTCGACACAAACTCGGCGATGTCGTGACTAACATTTGGTACAATTTTATTTCAATAATTCGTTTGTGCGTTGGCGTCTTTTGCGGTAGGAGATCGAAAACTCGTCATATGACTTGATGACAAAGCATATGACCTGGAGCGCAAGCCCGAGACTCGACCACTCAAATCAATCTTCTGCAAAACGTATTCTCCAGGGTTAATCCATCATTGTAGAACATCTACCAACGTGTGCATATTGAGTGATCAAGTGGTGAAGATTTCACAAGGTCCCGTGATCCGGGAAAATTATTGGCACTAAATTTTTATTACCAATCTTAAGGCCATCGACAAAAAGTAGCTATTTTGGGTATTACTAAATGTGCCGTTCAAATTCATTCATATATTAATATTACGACTTAAATAAAAATATAATAAATATAGTATAATACCACTTTACCAGGATGTGGTAAATACCTAAACCAAAGGTAACAAGCCACACCCCAAAATAAACAGATTGCATACATGTATATTAATTAATTGCACATTTATCTTTTAGTAAGGCATTAAGCAATCAAACTCATTAGCCGAGGCCGAAAATGCCCATGATTTTGATGTAGTGAAACTAGTCACCACGTTTCATCACTCATATTCAATTAAAATCAAATTATCGACCAATCAAATTGCTTATCTCTGCCCAGCCTTAGCAGAAAATGCAAATCATCGTACTCGGTCAAGTCACATGATGAACATCTACACGAAATTTAAACATACATGAACTACCGCAATTAGAAGCAGAGTGATGGTGTTCAAAACTCTTGACAAATCGAATTGATTATCGCTTCTTAGCTTAGCCTAAGCAGGAAATGCCCAGCATCGAACTTAGTCCATGTAATTGGCGTAATAAAATCATTTGTCAAGTTTCATCAGTCTGACTCAGTTTTGATCAAAGTTATGGTGCCCCAAAGCACAGTTACTTTGTCCCAAAAAGTGTGACAGGAAGGCTGACCGACGTATGGATAGACCAATTTTAACCGACTCCTGCTTTCTTAGAAGACGGGGGAGGGGGTATCTGATGCACGCTAAAACTAGAATTTAAACAGGTTATAAATGTCTTGATTAGCAAGGATGTGAAAATGACTGAGGCGTACAAGTGTGTTAAATATCAATTAAGTTACAAAGCACGACCCTGTATTTTACGGAGGATTATTCTCGAGGCTGTACTTTTTGGGTTTATGCTCAGGACACCGACACAGTTTTTATAGGTAACAACAGATTAAGAGGTTGTAGAGGTAATGGGATTAAAGGATTGGTATAACGCCTCATTACCGGTTAATTAATAAGTCGACATTTTTGCGAATTCTATACATGGATTATCAGTTTCACATAGCTAACATAGAATTATACAATTCAACAATGGGGAACATCAGCATATTTATAGATGTTAATGGCACCAGTAGATAATCTATGCTTTGGGTTTGACAACTGTCTGTCGACATTCCGGTACATTCTTCTTGTATTGTGTCTTTTCTATTCGGCTTCATATTGCAGCTGGTGGATCTTGGAAGATATTTTCTGTCTTTTTAAAAAGGTTATCAATTCATAAATATTAGAACGAGCCTTACCAATTATCTTCTTAAGCTTTCCATGCCATTCTTCTAAGTTGTTATTATTGTCAAAATCATCCAACTTTATGATAATCACCCTCTATTCAATATGTGGTGACATATTCGGCAAGTTGTTGGCATAGATTATAACGTATCTAACATTACATCTTATACTTAGTGCCATGGAACATCGTCTAACAAATTGGTCTGACTTGTATGGAATCTGTACTCCATAGTTTTAAGGGGGTCACCCCACTATGCCAGTTTTTAATCCCTGAACAGTTAATGATTATCGGATTATAAGTAACACCTTAATCAAGTGGGCCAGTTTCATGGTGTAGAGAACTGTGTTCAGTAGATTAATCGTTCAGCAGATTAATCATTTAGCATATGGCATGTGAACTGTGTTTATCATATTTATCATGATGATAAGCTCTTTTCAGAGGATACTATATATGGGATACGGTCAAAACCCCCTCCGGTCAGAACCCCCCTAGGTCAAAACCCCCTAAGTCAGAACCCCCTCTGTTCAAAACCCCCCATTTTTATATTATATAATATTAAAATCATTTCAAAATTATGTTTTTGTGGTTTGTGAAGTGAAGTACACAACAAAATCGATTATTTTTATATTTTATTTGCAATTATATGGGTGAAATTATTTCCATTGGATGGTGTGCCCAATACCTTTTATGGTTTGCACACAAGTTGTAAAGTCTTTCTTGTGGATCTCCTGTAGTTTTTTGGTGGTTGTCCGCGTGAGTATTGCAGGAGTGCAGTCTTGACATTGCTGTGATCCAGATGGAGATGTTCGAGAGCCCGCCAGATTGTGGGGTCTGATATTCCCAGCAGGGAACTAAACGCCCTGTTCCAAGACTCGCATAGATTGTTAGTGCGAGACCCACCACCAAGTGTTGTCAGATGAACGTTCCAGAGTTCTGCTGGGAATAGGGTTTGGTATAGGAGATTTTAAATTGTAGCGCCATGACTTCATTTGAGATTGATCAGATAATTGCTTTTCACTTGAATGATTACAATAACTGAGGCTATGTTATTAGACTGGTAAGATAGACTGGTAACTGAAAAACGGCGCCTCCATGAAGGGCATTACACCGTCATCCAGTACAGGGATGCTGTCTCCCACATAGTAGGCTTGTAAAATTAATTTTAGAATTATTGAAAATGTATATTTTATAGGAAAATGTTTGTAAGTGAATGGAAAATGATTAAAGGAAATGTTTAAATGATAACTTGTATATTCTATGCTAAAATGATAAAAATGTATTATAATGTGTAAAAAAGTGGATGTGAAATGTTATAAAGTATTGAACTGAACTGTCTTTCAGTGAATGATAACTTGTACATTCTATGCTAAAATGATAAAAATGTATAAAAATGTATAATAATGTGTAAAAAAGTGGATGTGAAATGGAATAAAGTATTGTTTGAACTGTCTTTCAGTGAACTGTTTTAATCGTCTGGTAGACCCTTAATTAATCCTAACTAATCCCCATTGTTGCATCGTTAATTGTCAATTAATCCCTTAACAAAGGAACTGGCATAGTGGGGGGAAATCGTTTTAGGTAATAACAGACATTCCATTCTGCATTAGGAAAACCTATTGTGCAGATGTTGACTTGTTAATTAACCCGTAATGAGGAGTCATACTAATCCTTTAATCCAAATTACCTCTACACCTTCTTAATCTGTTATGGCCTATCAAAATAATGTCGAAGTCTTGAAAAGATACCACTTTTTTCAGGGGAGTCGTTTATTCTTTACTTGTTAACTTGAACAGTCACAAAAAAACACTAAACTGGCTCATTATTCAGCATTCTAGCCTCTAAAGGTTAAAATACATTGCCAACATAGGTTTATATAAAGGGAGAAAATTCTCGGCAAGTTTGATCCAGATGTAATGTAGCCGCAGACAAACCTGTTTTATATAACATGTCTAATGAAATAAGATTGTTTAAACACTCGAAAAGCCAAATTTTATTGATTCAAAAAAACGTCATGGGATCATTCTATGTGTGATGATGTATACTAGCAATAATAGTTTTCACACCCGTCAGTCCCTTTCACACCATGTAATATCACGATTTTTGGATACTTTCCAGAGGTTATCCTGTAAAATTATAGTTTTTATTATCCCCGTTATACATTCAAGGCCAAAAGTTTGAGACCACACTTTTGTCAATGACTGCAGTTCTTTACCACATCCAGGTATGCACATGTAGTTAGTTCTATTCATTTTCTAGTGACAGTACCTGTTTCCTTTGTATCTCTTGCATGGTTTGAGATAATAATTTGACCATGTTTTCTTGTACAGATGCTAATCGGTCTATTCTCTCTAAACCTTGTTTGTAAATATGTTTCATATCATCCTGTTGAGAACAAAACAATACCAATTAACACTGTGCTAACAACGCATAAAAAAAATTGAAGTATGACCCTCTATATCCTCAGTTCCTGAAGATGAAATCCACACTTGCTCCTTGGCATCACAAATAAAATATACCGAGTTGTTGGAATGGAGCAACACAGCCTACCCTTGTGCTCATTGGCGTGCACGTCAAAGAACAAGAGACAGGTCGTGAAGATGATGTTTAAGTCCCACTCCTACCTCCTACATATACCATGCAGTGTGCAATGAGGTAAAATTGGCCCATACAGCGGCGTTTCCGCCTACTCTTAATTGAATTTCAGCTGATAAGGGTTCTTTTACACGCATACCCTACCCACGTGTACACGAACCCCGTTTTTCTTCTTACCCGAACGACTAAAAACTATTTCTCGCCATGCACGACTGAAATCGGGGAACCACAATGAAAAACCTACGGAAATAAATATCGAAAAACACCGGGGTCAAAACCAGAAACTTATGGATAGTGAGCCAGCACCTTCTTCACCGAGAATCGAAGAAATACCACTATCGAGTCAACCTTATCCGACCTTGCACTGGACAGGTTTCCATGGCAGTAAAAATTAACATTGCTATGTCCCAAAATAACCGAATATGACTTTGACAAGACATTAAACCCCATTCCATTATATTTTGCAATAGGAAAATATCTGACTCACTAGTTTAGATTCCATGGTATTTCTAAGTTGTTTCATCTCAGCGGCTTGCATCTTGTAAAACTCCTCTTGTTTTTTTTCAAGAAAACTATTACTGAAAGACAAAAATATCTGCAAACGTAATCAGTTGCATCATATTCTTGCCTCATTTTCCAACTTATCTGATCCTATGATTATTCAAGAGACGAAAAGTAAGGCAAAAGTAATTTAATAATTAATTTTTAGTGTCTTACATTTGACTGCCCCCGGTCGTATGCTGTAATATTTTTCATTCTACATCCCCTGACAATCGATTTTTTGAGAACACTCTTATTTGTGCTAGGATTTGGGTCATAATGATTGGCTACATAAATTTATCGTGCACTAATTTACCTATGCTTATTTACACACGACTAGAGCAAGGATCGAGTGTACATAGGTACAGTCAGATATCTAGCACGATAACCGCTGGGACGGTTATACGAATTCTTGTTAATAAGCAACTACCGTAAAGCATTATCAGCTATAATATTAATATAGGATGAAATTAGAAAAATAATCATCAACAAATTATTTAAATCTTTCTAAGGTACCTGTTTGAGAAAGTAGACATTGCTTTCGAATCTTGGCAGAGTTTTATTGGACTAAAAATCTCGGATTTGGCGGGAGGTGGTGGACTCGCACTCGATTCTCGGCTACTGTAAATAACAGAACAAATATTAAACACTCGTCAATTTGCAACAATCCAACTGATTTGATAATGTGTTTGTCCAAAATGAGTTTCATATGTACCCTTTCATCCAAAAAGATATATTTGTTAAACTTTACTTTTATAGATATAAACGTAAATGTTTTACCTTAAAGCAGGAAGACCAACAGGTGATGCAGCATTTGAAAGTTTGGAACAATTAAATGAAGGTTTGACAGATGGACCCGTCAATGATCGAACTAAAGACGGAGAGGAGGTAGGGCTAGCTGTAGGACTTCTTGAAGACTGACGCGAACCACGTGCTGAAGAAGGACCCGAGGAATAATCATCTCCACTTTCTACTGTTTCTAACGGAGCATTTTCAACAGAATAACTTCTAAATCCCATATTTTGTCTTTTGGTTAAAATGTCCTTACGAATGAATAACAAATCATTGGGTTTTATCACTTTTTTAGCATCAGCTTTTAATAAGAGTTTTGTCGATGGCGTATCGTGTTCTGGACAAAAAGATGTAGTGTCAGTATCGTGGTCCTCAGTATTTACGGCTTCATACCCTGAATGTTTGTTTGAGAGTTTTTGGTGAATTGCATTAGCGATTGTATTACCCGATTCCTTTTTACCGCACTGGTCAGCAGAACTAAAACGTATTGTTTTCGGACGACCTTCTTCCACTGAAGACCAAACAATGCGTCCTTCCGAATCATCGCCTGTCTTCTGTCGACGAACCTTCCTGTGAAAAAGTCTACGGATGCCACCATAAACTCTATGCAAAACACCTGCTTCCACTTGGACACACTTTATATCATCTTCTCCAGGATAAGTGAATACATTGTTGCTTTTCCCATCGTTGGGAGAATGGGGTCCAGCACGCCGAACCTTTGGTGACATATTTCGTAAGGTGGATAATAAATTGTTCCTAACGATTGGATTCTGGTGATGCTGTAATGGCTTCACTTTATTTCTATGGGCTTCAATTTCCCGTAGACGTCTCTGACCGTAATCTCTGATGATGGACTGTAAGAGAATAATAGAACAGTGTTATACTTAAGAAAACCCATTGTGAACACAGGGATAATGGAGAGCTGAAATCGAAGACCGTTAAATGATTGGCGAGGGTTTACATAGTTAAAGAAATCAAATAACTACTATGAGTTGGAATAAGATGCGGTAAGAGTTTCCTCAAGGTAGTTCCTGTTCATGTACGCCCACTACTTTCATTTTTCCAATAGATCAAATGGCTTACAATAGAAATAACATAGATATTAAACTAATATTCTTGAAACTAACGTTATTATTTAATTTTATGTGGTCGATTATTTGATCAAGGTAGGATTGTATTCTGTATATGATAAAGAGCATATCACTGAAAGTCTAGACATTATACAAGTCACTCCTTTATTTTGCATAGTATTACATAGTGAGAAGCATTCCACTGCAACTCCGGATAAACCAAAAACAGAAACAAAACCATAAATTGTTTGTTGCTATAAAAACGGCCACGCCATAAATATTTAAAGGGGATTTTTATTCCACATTAGTAGGTGCAATGACAGATAATGCATGGATTTTACACCTAATTTATATTTAATTGAGCGATAACGTGATATATTCATGCAAACTAATTATCCAATTGCAGTCCTAATGTAATAAACTATTCGATAAATGTCAATTAGCGATCAATAATGGTATCATGAGTTGCAGAATCACCAAGTATAGCTCACGGAGTGCATAATTGATCAACTCCAAAAGTGTTTCCAAAACCGCGATACGCTCGTAAATACATGTATATATATTGTTATATACATGTTATAACATCTTAGAGAACATGTATAATATTACATTACTGTGTAAAAAATAACAGTTTGACTGTGTAAAAAAATAACAGTTTTACATGCACACACATATATATATTATGTATGAGTTGTTCAATTGTAGCTTTAATCACTACTTGATTACCCATGTGTGCTCCCATTCTTCAAATCATTTAGCGCTGATTGTTTTTGGGTAACAAACGGATTTTGAAGTTGCAGCCGATTATACGAGATTTAATATCTTGCTAATGAGAGCTCGTGTAACTAACATTGCTGTCTATTTGCAAAAAATAACAGAAACAAGACAGTATCAGTGACCTGGGTTAACTTAATACTAAGTGCAGGGGTACTGCACCAAACATAATTTACACACAACAAATCTACGGACAAGACACAATACGCAGAAATCACAAACAAACGAACATATCAAAATAAGTAAATGGATCCGGTTTACAACGCAGTCACATTTGATTCTTTTGTTAAGATCCAATCTTCTTTCGATATTCTAAATAGACATGCTGGGGTTTTTCTCTAATATTCCATGCTGAATATGATCACTGCAATTCCACAATGTATAGATAACCGTAGATCATTAGATATATTTACAAAATCTTGACCGTTGATGTCACATAAGATATTCAATAATTCTAAAACTTCCTTTCAGAGGAGAATCAATTAACATTGGCCATCCAAACATTAATATGGTATCTGAAAGCAAATTTTCTCAAGAATGATCCAGACATAACGTATTATCTCATTAAGAATTCATTTAAGAATCAATAAACTCTTGACAGATTTTTACCTCGGCATCAGGGTGATCTTTCAAGGCGCCAAGTACATCTTCACGAGATAAAACAAATAATTCCGAATAACCTACAGATCTTACGTCTGCTGTTCGCCTGGAAAAAAGATAGCACCAAATACGTTATTAATTAAAACAGAAAGAGCTTGATAAACCAGTTATACTTTCAAACCAAAGCCCTGGAAGGGTGCTATTGTCCAGGATTACCAGAATGAACCTGGCCGAAACTGTTTAAGGAAAGCGGGAAATTTGTACGCTCGACATTTCACTAAAATAAAACTTGCAGAGAATATGTTGAAGTCAGAAGTAAAATAGAAAATAGCACTGCAAATAGCACATATTATGAACTAGAGATAAACATAGCTCCGTTTCGGATTTGTCATCTCGAGATAAACGGGTAAACGTTGCCAGGCTAACCTTTCTTATCATGTTTAGTTGGTTCTTGGGTTATATCCCAGTTAATATGGAAACCCCAGCTTCCATATCGACAAGTGACACGTTTATTTGGTCTACATCAATACATTTTTAAAACGAGCTCTGTTATTATTTAACATTTACCATCGCTATTTCTATTTCTGGCCTTCACCGTTGTATTTGTATTGTAGAATTTCACTGGATATCACAATACCCTTGTATTTTTATCGTTAGCTTTCACTAAACAGCACAATACCATTGTATTTGTATTGCTGGCATTCACAAAACAGCAAAATATCCCAGTATTTGTATTGTAGGCTTTCAATGGATATCACAATACCCTTATTTGTATGGTAGGCTTTAACTGGAGAACACAATACCTTTGTATTTGATGATGACACTATCTCTAAGATTCTCTCTTTTCATATTGTATACTTGTTACAGGGATTATCCCGAAAACGTAGCTATATTTAATGGGGAAACTCTGTATAATTCATACTGAAATACGAGGCAGGGGGGGGGGGGGGGTGTCACTTCGCGGATGTGACTTCTTTGTGCGGTATAAGCGTTGTAGTCTTTCCTTCAAAACGTTAGATCATAGTATTTAATTGCAGCGGGAATATCATTTCTGTGTTTCTAATTTTCTTTTGTGTGTATACTAGTTGGTTGTGAAAGTACATCTGCTCAATTATTGTCGCAGTTTTTAAATGTTTATTATCAATGAAATTAAAATCAACAAAGATCTAACAGTTCATAATATAACGGATACGTAACTAATTAACTATGGAGCGGAATTTACCTCATAATTCTAACTCCTAATCTAGTAATACGTATGCTAATATGCTTACTTCTATACATGTTAAATTGGCTATTTACACATGTAAAAATGTTAATTTATATGACTTATTTATATGTATTTTGTTCTATTTCCATTATTACTTTTAATTTTGGTAACAGATGGCGCGGTTTACAGTTGTATGGAGGTTGATTGGGGACATGTAAAATCTCGCCTTTTTCATATGATAAAAATCATAAACTATTTTATGTACAAAGGCAAACTATTCTAGATATTTTTAAAATAAATAGACTTCTTTGTCGTGCATTTTTCCTAATACTGCTATATCGATTGATTTGGCTTATTTTGTTACTAAAAGAACAATAAAATATATAGTAAGAACTCATTACGTCATGCATGAGAGTGAATAAATAAATATAAATAGGCAATGATTAGTTTAGCGTATCTTTTCCCCTCGAAATTATGAAACATTTTACGCACACAAGTAAAGTATTTTTGATATTATTTTAGCTTTCTATTGGGTCAAGCTTCCAAATCATCGTGAGCCGCGGTGGCTCGGTGAGCAAGTCCCTGATTCGGTCTCGGGTTCGCTCCCTGTGTTGGAAGAAAGTCCGTCGTGGTTTCCCTTTTTCATTGTTGCAAGACGGGGTTCCTGACAAGGAACACTGTCTAGTGGTTTTAATGGCGTGCACGTAAAAGAACCCTTGGCAGTTGGAATTTGAAATAAGAGTAGGCCGTAGCCTACTGCACACTTCATGCCGTATTCCCATCTTGATTAGCACAGTGGGTGCTGAACGACGGGACGTTAAATTCTATTTCATTTAATTTAAAGATACATTATGGGAGATTAGATAAAGAGCTGGCAGTTCTCACCATAATAGTTAGAAACTTAGACAATGTAATGTTGATTTGCTGAAATTTTCAGTCAAATTGATCCCACTGTACCGAGAATTTAGCGATTGAATTTCGGGCCTTGCCTCGATCATCATTACTAAAGTCAAACTGATCCACTCTGTACCGAGAATTTAGCGATTGAATTTTGGGCTTAGCCTCGATCATCATTATTAAAGTCGGTACGATAAAAAACCCCAACATAGTCTCGAGAGTTGATTATGGCCTAGATAAGTTAATTAATGTCTAATTAATAATTTAGATAACATTTCAAGCCTAAAGAAAGACCTGCAATAGGCAGATTTAGCTCTTGCATAATGTATGTTTAATATCCAAATCATCGGTTTTGTCTTATGAGGTAGGGGGTTTCTTTTGACCATTGGGCGAACGATTCGCCTCTTGTATTGATCTTACTAATCTCATTCCAAAGTTTGGTATACAGGTCACAATTCTATGGAATACAATTACTGCTTTTTACTGAGCGACGTTTCGACTAGGCTTCTCTAGTCATTATCAAGCTATGATAAAAAATGAAAATATGACAGGACAATATATACATGTACCCTACCATGCTTAGTTAATGCTGACAAACCAACGATGAACAGAGATCAAGGATTGTTCCTCCCCAGGGCGTATGATATTCTTATCACATAATCAAGGCTGAGCATAATTCTTTTTTTTCCTTTTTTATCATATTTAATACTTATCAATATTCCAGTAATAATTTTAAGTTTGTAATAACCATCATAATTTGCAAAAATGATAACTAATAATTCCCAACTATTTTCGCTTTTCAGGCATTTTTGCTTTTCAGGCCTGCGGTTATTGTAATTTAATGCACTCAATAGTTCTAACCCTGCCTTTCTACATCACTATACCATCCAGTGAAGTACCACTCAATATTTTAAATTGTCAGCCTTCAGGGGACTATTGATCATTTGTGCAGTCATTGTTCTAAGGGTTTTTCGTATATCAGTAGAATCACTCGCAACAACATCCACATATCAATTATTTTTGTCATAACACCAATTAAATCTCATCTTCTTGGGATGTTGTCATTATCAAAACCTCATCAAATCGTTGTAAATACTCCACAAAAATCTATTCTTTTATCATTTGTATTTATTACAGTGAAAGGGGTCGTTGATAACATTTCATCAATTTTCATTTTCTTTCAACGTTTGTATTATTAAAACCCACTAATCATTATGTATACTCCACAACAACTTATCCATTAATCAATTAGTCAATTTTTAGGTTAATTGGTATTATTACTTATTAGCGTTTAATTAAATCAGATTACCATTAGGTACACGTAATTAAGTTGGATCCCTGGTTTGTCAGCATTAACTAAGCATTGTTGTGTACATGCATATATTGTCCTGTCATACTTTCATTTTTTATTATAGCTTGATAATGACTAGAGAAGCCTAGTCGAAACGTCGCTCAGTAAAAAGCAGTAATTGTATTCCATAGAATTGTGACCTGTGTACTCTAGTTCAATTACTAAATGCCATTGAAACAGTTTTCCAAAGTTTGGTGTCATAACTAATTGGATAAAGGCCAAACAAATTTGAGATTGGTATAGTTTTGCATTGTGTAATACATCTACCAATGTTTGTCCGATTTAGAGACACTTAAAATATGCGTTAAAGACCGAAAGATCTTGGATGCGCATATATCTGACATCAGATCACGGCATCTTCCGTCTTTTGCGTAAAAAGTGTACGTAGTTTGTTCACCCAATTTGAGATGAAACTTAAAATATGGGTTAACAATCGAAAGATCATAGATTTGTTTGATTTCGGAGTGACCCCCTTTGTCGAAAACATTATGAATGCGATACAGGCTATAGTTTTTAACATTTTTTTTAAAATTTTGTTATGATCCCTTAGCCAAAAACCATATCGATATTCAGTGTTCTGCAAACCCCCTTTGCGGAAAACCGTGTAAACTCTAAATGATATTTTTCATCTTCGATGTGAAGAATTTGGGCGGGGGGGGGGGCTATCGATTTTCACTATTTATCGCCCATTTCTTGCACAGATGTGGACATAGCTTGCCTAAGAAATTTACAGTGTGTGTGTAGGGGGGGGGGGGGGGATTATGCTTTGCTGTAATTTTATATCTGAATTATCATTTCCTGTTTCTCAATCCAATCTCAAATAAAATAAGATATTGTTTATAATCCAAAGCGAACACACAAAAAAACTTTGTTCTACTGGCGTATATCTATATTACTTAAATATTATAAGAATAATTTACTTTTGTACGTAAAATATTTTATATATCTTTAGAGAAAAAAAAGGGTATTACTTCTCTGAAAAATATCGAGAACGAATATTGCAAAAAAAGAGGCTAAATTAATTGATATGGCCGTATTATGGCAAACGCACGACAAAGTAGCCTATTTATTCAATCTGATTAAAACACAGATCCTATTTCGTTTCGTTTTTATAGTTCAAAATTTTCGTTTTACTTGGCTTTACTACACTAGGGTAGGCCATCGAAAGTATAAAAAAAAGAAACAAAATATAGATCTGTATTTTAATTAGATTGCCTAATTTATTCATCTGAAAAATATCGAGAATAATTTGATTTTGTACGTAAAATATGTTATTATTTTTCTATTTCGTTTCGTTTTTATTGTTCAAAATTTTTGTTTTACTTGGCTTTACTACACTAGGGTAGGCCATCGAAAGTATATAAAAAAAGAAACGAAATATAGATCTGTATTTTAATTAGATTGCCTAATTTATTCATCTGAAAAATATCGAGAATAATTTGATTTTGTACGTAAAATATTGTCATGTCTGACGGGTTATGAAAAGGGAGAGATTTTACATGTCTCCAATGAACCATCATATAGTAAACAGTGCCATCTGTTAGCATAATGAGCGTTAAAATTATGACCCCCTTTTAACCCGTTGTGATAAGTCATAATTCTAACTCTCATTTTGTTAACAGGTGGCGCTGTTTACTATATGGTGGCCCATGTAGGACATGTGACATAGTGCCCCTTTTATATAACCCAAAACACGACGTTTTCTTTCAAACATAGGTACAAAAGCAAATCATTCTCGACAATTTTTGAAAGAAAAATTAGGCTAGTTTTTTCTGTAAAGAAAAATAAAGTATTTTACGTGGAAAAGTAAATTATTCTGATATTATTTAAGTAATCTGGAAATACGCAAGAAGAGCAAAGTTTTTTTTGTGTTTGATTTTGTTTATAAACAATATTTCATTTCACTCAAAATTGGATTGAGAAAAGGGAAATGATACTTCAGATGTAAACGTACAGCCCCTAGGTCCACAAGATTTCGGAAAAGGGGGATAACTCCGGAACAGAAGGTCTGGGAACGGAGACGGATGGGATAAACCGACAGGGCTCGCTCTCTCATTGTCCCAATGATTTACATCGAGAAAGAATTAAATCTTTTAAAGGGAGGTTACAGAAGGTTGGATATTGATGGAGTTTTCGGCTTAGGGGACATAACCTAATTAGATAAAAAAAAAATAATATTATAGCCTGTATCGCGTTCACAATTTTTTTCGGAAAAGGGGGATAACTCTTGAGCGGAAGGTCCGATGCTCACCAAATTCAAACCAATCCAGGATATTTCGATCTCTAGCGCATGTTGGTGCGGTTCAATCTAGATGCGCATATCAGATCCGTCCACCTTCAACACATATTTTAACTGTCATCTAAAAATTGGTATATGTATAACATGCTTTGTCACTACATGTATTTGCCTAAAGGGACAGGGCATTTTAACGGGAAGTTACGGTCCGATTTCCTCCAAAATCGAATTCATCAGTGATTGTTGTGTATTAAACATACAGCTCATCACAATTAGAATCCCTTCGGGGCGCAAAAGCTATGTATTCGATTTTCGTTCAACCAGGGGCAAAAATACAGGAAATTACGGTCCGATATGAGCCAAAATTTAACCTATTCGAGATCTGTCGGAAATAAACATACATTTTAAGTTTTAAAAGAAATGGAATAAAAATTGTGACTTCTAGAGGATCCGCAAACTATGTGTGCAAACTTCGTACGATCAGGAGCTATAATCCAAAATGTTATCGTGAGATAAGTGCCATAATCGAACCCATCCGAGATCTCTGGGATATCAACATATAGTTTAAGTTTCTTCAATGTCGGATAACAAATTGTGACCTGTAGACACACATACGGGCAGGGCTGATGACATAATACGTGCACATGAAAATATGGGTGGATGCAATATCTTGAAAGCATAATATTTGTCTATACTACCTTATGTTGACTAATCAATTTTAAGGCTATGTACCTTTGCAGTCTTGCCAAGTATCAATGGTATAAATTAAATTTATTGATTCCAAATTTATAGGCATGGAAACATTAAAATATAAAAGGGGAGGGGTGGTGGCAATTACCCCGGAACCCCTCAACGGGGTGTAAACAATGAAGAACTATACCAATTTTAAATTCGTTTAGTTATGACACCAAACTATAGAATGAGATCAATAAGGGCGGTGAATCGTTCGCTAAATCCCCAAAGAGTTCTTCTACCTCCTAACACAAAACCGGTGATTTGGAAATGAAATAAAGTTTAACGTCCCGCTGTTATGCACCGATTGTGCTAATGAAGACGGGCACACGACGTAAAGTGTGCAATGTCGGGGGATTTTGTACGGACAGGGGCGCTGATAGCTGGAAAACAAACCGGAAAACCCAAGGAACTTTCTCTTCCAACTCCGGGAGCGAACCCGGGACCTCTTTATTACCGAGTCAGTGACTTACTCTCCTGGCCCGATATAGATTACTTCAATGATATCAAAAATACTTTACTTGTGTGCGTAAAATATTTCATAATTTTGAGGGGAAGAGATAAGCTAACCTAAGCATTACCGATTTATATTTATTTATTCACTTCCATGCATGACGTGAGGAGTTCTTGCTATATATTAATCTTTTAGAAAACAAATAGGTCAACATAATCGATAGTGCTTTATTTGTGAAAGTGCACGATAAAATAGCCTATTTTTTATGAAAAAAAATATTTAGAATAGTTGGCTTTTGTACGTAAAATATTTTATTATGTTTGACAGAAAAATGTCGTCATGTCTGTCGGGTCGTGGAAAGGGCGCCACCATACAATGTTAACAAAATGAGCTTTAGAATTATGACGCCTTTACAGCGAAACATTTGTAAAATGTCAAAATATTAACGAAGCTAAACTTACTACAATAAATTAAGATTAATAATGGAAATAGAACAAAATACAAATTCTAACTGCAATATTTAAAAAAATAAGTCATATAAGTCATTCCTTTCCAAAATTGTGGAAAGAGCTGTCAATCTTCGTCTTCAATCCCATATTTCGAAATATGAGTTGTTGGATAAGTTTCAGTCTGCTTACAGACCCATCATGGCACTGAGACCACTGTGTTGAGGGTCCTCAACGACCTACAGTGTGCAGTGGATACAGGGAATGTAGCATCTTTGACTTTTGGATTTATCTGCAGCGTTCGACACTGTGGACCATCAGATTCTAGACAATAGACTTAAAACCAAGTTTTGGATTTCCGGTACACCACTTTTATGGACCACATTATATCTTAGTAATAGACATCAAACAGTTCTACTTGGTGAGGCTAAATCTCTACCGTTTAAACTTGACTGTGGCGTACCGCAAGGCAGTGTATTGGGACCCATGTTTTTTGTTCTTTATACAACCGCTTTGGGGTCTGTGATCGATGGCTATGATCAGAGGCACTACCCTAACGCCGATGATACTCATCTCATTGGTGTGTCTAGTCCTATGCTAATCAGAAATGCCTTACAAAAAAATACTGACTGTTCGCTGGCAGTTAAACAGTGGATGGAAGCGAACAAACTAAAATTGAACGACGATAAAACAGAAGCTCTTTCAGTAGGTTCATCACAACAACTCGAGTAACTACATGATCTTATAATCACCATTGGTAATTCAGAAATAAATTTCTCCAAAAATGTTCGAAACCTTGGGAGTGATATTTGATCCTTCTCTGACAATGGAAACTCAGGTTGATATGGTATGCTGTACATTCTACTATCATCTACGCTGTATATGCAACACCAGAGACTATCTCACTGCTGACGCTTGTAAACTACTTGTGAGATCACTGATTTTATCAAGGATTGATTATTGTAATAGTTTACTCTATGGAATCCCACAAGCACTTCTAGCCAAGATCCAGAAAGTTCTTAATACTGCAGCCCGAATAGTAACAAGGACACATAAGTTTGATCACATCCAGAATGTGCTAGTTTCTTTACACTCGTTACTTGCTGAGGCGCGAGTCAAATACGAAATACTAACATTAGTGTATAAATGTCGCAATAATGCAGCTCCCCAATACTTATCTGAACTCTTATATGACTACAACCCTATTAGATCACTTCGCTCTCAAAATAAACAGTCACTAGTTGTTCCAAGATATAATTTAAAGTCATATGGGTATAGGTCTTTCAGTTCAGCTGGTCCTAGATTATGGAACGAATCAACAAACTTTAAATCAAATTAAATCCGCGCTTAAGACTTTCCTGTTTCGACAGTTTTACCAACAGAGCCATTACTAAAAGCGTTTTGAGCATGTGTCAACATGGAGAAGACGCTATATAAAACCTCATTATTATTATATTATATTTTTACATGTGTAAATAGCCAATTTAACATGTGTTAGTATGAAGTTGCATAGATAGAAGTAAGCATATTGGCATACACGCATTACTAGTGGAGATTGTAATGAAATAATCTGATGATATAATAAACCTAGATGGATATGTTAGTTTAGCCCACGCAGTCAAGTTTCTATCGTTTCGGACATTGAGCTATACGGTAAATGGGTTCAAATTTCTCTTAATTTAAAAATAAATAAGGTTTCAACCTTCATATCATATTAAGTCGTTCTGAATTGAAGCAATGGATTTTGTGAACCATTATTTGCCGCTTACATTTATTTTCCTTCCTTTATCTTCTACTTTCATTTTCCCTATCGGTTATGACATCATTTCACTTAGATGTAGGTTATTGTTTGTTCCTGTATATCTGTATTTAATGTGTAGATTTAGAAAGTCTACTAGGTTTGAAGTTATTACGACGTACACATTATTATTATTACCGCGTTATTACAATGACGCACTGACCAGTCTGAAGCATATTGTTATACAACTAATCAGCAGACGATATTTTGAGTTGGGATTTAATTGCTGAAAAGTGCTTCATAGACCGTACCAGAAGAAGAAAGACAATGTAAAAGCTCAAAGCTATAAACAAAAATACATCAAAGATATTCACTAGACCGAAAATTTCGCGGTCTTGTCTAGCGGCTAAATTAGCAGAATTCTTTTACAGATTTAGTAAATAAAAATAGTTCTTGATGAAATCTCAATTTCGTACCAGACAAAATGGTTAATTATATGTCTTGAACAAAACTAAAAGTTGCCATTAAACTCAAAACGCTTCGCTAGATTATATTGGCAGGGTTAGATCAATATCATGTTTTTGACTACTTTAGACTATCACTAATGCAGACGGGAATTGGAAACCAGATCCGTTGAATAACAACCAATACGCAACCAATCTGTGTTGATGACATAGAAAGAAAAAGAAACCGTTCAATATTCTTGGTCGCTATTCTATGCAATTTGTATCACTTGATCCATTTAATTTAGTAAATAAATCTTTTCAACTTGGAATCTTGGAATAAGTCTTTATTCCCATGAAAACCTGTTATATGTGGTAGACAAAAAGAAATAAACTAGTGATGAATGCGTATTCAGGTAATTTCAGATTTTTATTAGAGCATGTAGTAAATTACAATAAATGTATACTACAAATATACGGTTTATGGTAACGTGGCTGTTTATAATTTTAAGAATGACATTTGCGTCTTGATACATTATATGTACACATGCAGTCTTATCAAAGATTTATTGCACCATATATTACGTTAGATATTTTATAATGAACTAACGAACAGTTTCTTTAATTAGTTTTTCAATTTTGGTATGACGTACATGTACGCTTGGATATTCTTTTACCTCATTTTAAGAAGGTTCAGATATCGTCACAACTGCTGGTGTAATCAACCTATGACTATCGAAGGCGTTTAGATTAATTAACTATTTCGACACTAATCTGGATATAAATCTCACAAGAAACGAGATACTGCCACGAAGACGGAACTGTTTTGACATGGAAATGTAGGGCCTTATCGACTAACAGTTAAACGAGGTGACATCAATAACAGCTAAGATTATATGGATGTTGATTATTTTTATTTCACAAGCTCTATTCCTGGAAGTGTTTAGCATATTTATTGTAACTTCTTAAATTAGTCAACCCAGTTCAAGCCGCAGGAATCTGTTTTATTTCGAGCAAGGAACCATTTCAAGCAGAGAAATGTTATTAATGGTGTCAGGTTCATTGGTCTGACAAGAGCAAGTAGCAGTTTCTCGAAGGTTAATCGATTATCATATTACCTAATAAGCACAAATTAATAAGAGCTTTGGTATTTATTTAAAGCCAAAACAAGCTATCACATAGGCTATTTTACGTTTGTATCTTTAAGCATAGCAAACTTCTTGGATCACAATGGTATAGTCAAATATAGATGAATATGCTCTAATCAAACTTGTAAGATTTAAAGATACATTTACCTTTAAAATACACATGCTCGGTTCGTTGGGGTTTTACTGAGCCCTAGATGAGAGGAGGAAGGGAGGGAGGGGTCATTAATCTAAGACAAAACAAACTACTGAATAATTGTTATTAAAAACTTCCCTATGTGTTTGAAACCACCTCCGGTTGAATAAAATCCATTGCACATTTGAATATCACAACGAAAAAAAAGTTCTCTTTTAAAAAGTCAATGTTTTTGCTTGTAGTTTCGACGAAGTTCATCACACGATTGTACATGTCACGTGATGAGCTAAACCATCTTAATATGTTGAAGGGGACAATGGTTGACAAATTTTGACAATCACGTGTGTTGCAATCAAAACAACGCGCGACATTTCCAATCGTTTGAGTTTGGGGAACAAAAATGGTAACTGAAGACAATAAAATTAATTTGGAAACAATTGATTGTCAGTCTACTAAATTTTATTCACAATTAATATTATATCACCGATTACACGAATACTCGTAAATATTGCTTTTCACATCATCATCACCCCATAATTGTAAATACCCTGTATATTATATTTTAATAAAATATAGTGGGCCCTACATCCCTGTCATGCAACTCTGTGGCTAACATTTACAAATAAACACACTTTATTTCATAATTTTAATTGATATTTCATAACTCGAAATCTAATCCCATGCTCTGTGGTTATTAATAATAATAATAATAAGTCTCAATTTGTATAGCGCAAAAATACATTATGGCAGTTTCTATTGCGCTATTGCGCTATTTGTCCATTTTCAAAGTTTTATAATTACCACAACCAGTGGCTGCCAGGCAGGATACGCCCACATTTTCGAGAGATGGATAGAGAACAAGCTAAAACGAAAGTGATTTTTCCTACAATCAAGGACCATAATTCAGGAAATTACAATTCGATATGCGCAAATATCGAAAGGAACGGAGACTTTTGGGTTATAAACTTACATTTCAGGTTTCAAAAAAAATCGGATAAACACTGTGACCTCTATAGAGTCCACAACCTTGATATGCCATATTTTTACGGTATTTGAGAACGAGGGGCGGCCATTTTGTCTGTCAGTTTTGGGCCGATTTTCACTAAATTCGAACTCAGCCGCCCTTAGGGTGTAACGGTGATATATTAATACGTTTTTATTTTAAATCGGATAAAAATTATGACCTCTATAGGGTCCACAAGCTAAAAACGCGAATTTCCGTACAATCAGGGGCCATAATTCAGGAAGTTACGTTCCGATATGCGCGAATATCTAAAGAAACCGGGATCTTGGGGTTATAAACTTACATTCAAGTTTCATCAAAATTGGATAAAAATTGTGACCTCTATAGGGTCCACAACCTTGATATACCATATTTTTACGCTATTTGAGAACGAACGGCGGCCATTTTGTCTGTCAATTTTGGGCCGCTTTTCACAAAATTCGAACTCAGTCGTCCTTAGAGTGTAACGGTGATATAATAATACGGTTTTTTTAAATCGGATAAAAATTATGACCTCTATAGGGTCCATAAGCTAAAAACGCGATTTTTCGTACAATCAGGGGCCATAATTCAGGAAGTTACCTTCCAATATGCGCGAATATCGAAAGGAACCGATATCTTTGGGTTATATGCATACATTTCAAGTTTAAACCAAATCGGATGAAAATTGTGACCTCTACAGTGTTCACAAGCTTAAAACGTGATTTTTCGTACAATCAGGGGCCATAATCCATGAAGTTACAGTCCGATACATGCCAATATCGAAAGGTACCGAGATCTTAGGGTGATAAACCTATGTTTCAAGTTTCGTTGAAATCGGATAAAAATTGTGACCTGTAGACTGTTCACAAACAATTTTGGACGGACGGACAGACGGACAGGGGCGACGACAATATACTTCCACATGAAAATGTGGGTGTATAAAAACTCGTGCAAGTTTCGCGCTAATTGTAACCATTTTCACTGCATCTGTGTAGAATACAATAACTCATGACATGGTACCTTCTACGGTAATAGGATACAAAGCGTTGATTGGCTGAGGCATGATCGCGATCTACGAAATGCCATCAGAAAATACCATTCTCTGTAGATTTCAAAATGGAGTTGTACTTGTGATTAATATAGGCCTATAGTTAAAAACTGAATGTACAATCGTATGGATACATTGTCCTGTGAATTTCAAAACGAAGCCTGGATTTTCGGAAATTAATTGTGTTCCTGAGACGCAAAATTCCGAACAGTTTTTGCTCAACGGAAATAATATTCGAAGAGAAATAGAAAAACGTGGAACTATCTGCCGATAATTAAACCGATGTGCGGTATGATTTGTTGTTGATAACAATTTTTGGTATTTATAAAAAATAATAATAATAACGTTATATACCTTTTCAATGATTCAATGGCCTCGGCTATTAATTTTGGCGAGGCAAATGTAAAATTCATCGGCATTTACGGATTTACCCCGGCTACAGCAGATTGCCGAGGTTAATTGGCAGGACTGTTTAAGTTCATCAGGAAATATTAAAGGAATGTCGTTTTTTTTGTTCTGCACCTGTGTTCAAAAGAAATAATCCCACCCAACTCTCTAACCAAATAATTAATACAAGACGGAAACAAAATAACGGACTACGGGCGTATTTATGTTTATAAACGCCCAAACTCATTACTGGGTCCGAGAGCAATAGCTTATTCATACACAAAATTGGATTGTGGTGACAGAGCCAAACACCATTACGATAGACAAACCTTGCTGAGACCCCCTTATACGAAAAGATCTGTCCCCATAATTGACGTAATTAGCTTACATTTTTGTATGTTTCGATACATATGTATGTATGTTTCGAGATAACTTGGGATATTTAGTTGTACATTGGATTTTTTTAACCGGAGGTAATTTCAAACACACAGGTAAGTTTATAATAACCAAAGTCAAGTAGTTTGTTCATAATCAAAGAAATCCGTTTAAAATTTAAAATGGTTCAGACAATAAGTTGAGAATACCAATTCACCAAAGCAATTACCATCTTCCATAGATGAGAGGAGGAACAGAGGGTTGGGGGGGGGGGATTAATGTAAACAAAAAAGTTTAATATTACCTATTTATACCGCCATCTAAGTTGAGAATACCAATTTCACCAAAGAAATCACCAGCACCCATCTGTTTCAATACTGTACCACTTTCACTGTCAAAAAATAATTTAACTGTTAGATTTAAATATATCACTCTTATTATAGCCTATACGACAGTCTTGGGACGATCTAACATCTCGACTTGGATTTAATCACAGAAAAATACATGCTTACATACAAGAATTCATATTATATAAATGTAATAAATGTAGAATAAACCATGCGGTTTTTGAAATCATCTCATGAATAATATTGTACGATGAAAAGCTTTAAACTATCTTCTGAGAGATTCTATATTACGAATAGAGATTCAAACATCAAGGCCAACATCGTTGTTATATTTTGAACCAGACTACGTATATAGACCCGGAGCCCGGGGGGGGGGGGTCAACCGAGCTGAAAAGTGTACCAATTGTCTCCTATCTGGTATCAATGCATGCATATCAGAATCTGGTATCATCAGAATGTAAGTCTGTCGGGTAGCTGGTGGTGGGTCTGGTATTGCACGCCCAAAATGACATCCCCCCGCCCCTCCCAACTAGGCTAAATTAGCTCAAAAGTGTACCGCATGAAAGTCGCACTGCATTGTACCATACATATTTAGGTATTACAAAACACTCTGACAGACATTTCTAGTGGTGGGGTATCCCTGACAGAACTATTAATTGCCAGACATTTGTAGTAGGGGAGTATCCCTGACAAAAGTTATCTTATTTCCAGACCACAGCTTGGCTAGATTAGCTGGAATCTGTACCACCTAAATCAGCTTTGGAATTGTTCCGTACCTCCACAGGAATAATAAATTACCACTGCCAGACATTTTGTGCGGTGGGTTACCCCGAACAGACAAGCCCCAAAGTGCGCCAAGTCCACAACTTGGATAGATAACAGGCACTGTTCCCGTTTTTTGCCAGGATGCTTAGAATTCTAATACCTAGCACGTATAGAAGAGGCAATAAATAGATCTTTTGGGAAAAAAACGTTTTATGAGGTTAAAAATGCGTTTTTGAAAAAAAAAAAATGTTCCTGCAACCGCATTTTATCGCCTCTTCAACACGTGCTAGGTATTAGTATTTTAAGCATCCTGGCACAACTTTTATATTTTTTGGACCATGGGAACAGTGCCCGCTAATCTATCCTATTTGGGGCGTGGCATTTTGGCCGTGTCTGTGGTGGCACCGAACAATTTCAACGCAGTTTTAGGTGGTACTGTGGTCTGGAAATTAGATAATTACATAGCTCTGTCAGGGGTATCCCACCACTAGAAATGTCTTATAGGGTGTTTTTGTAATACCTGAAGATGTACGGTACACTGCTGTACGATTTGGGGGGTTGGAGGGCTGAGTGGTTAGCACTTGCGCGCTGTATCATAAAGTCTGTCATTGAGTCAACTGGCGTGGTTTCGAATCCCCAGTTGTACGTGGCAAGGAGTAGGGTCGCCTGTCCAACCTTGTGGGTTTTCTCTGGGTCCTCCGGTTTCCTCTCACTGCTAAAGACCCCTACGCGCAAGCGAATTATTGAAATAAAATTAAACCATATGTTAGTCCCGAAATGACCTAGTTTGTGTCGAGTGGACGTTAAACCCCATCTCTCTCTCTCTCTCTCTCTCTCTCTCTGATGTACGATTTAAATGTAGTACACTTTTGAGCTAATCTAGCCTAGTTGGTAAGCATGGCATTTTGGGCGTGGGATACCACATCCACCACTAGATACCCGACTGACTTACATCCTGATGATACCAGATATGCATGCATTGATACCATGTAGGAGAAAATTGGTATACTTTTCAGCTAAGTTGACCCCTGGGCTCCCGCCCTAATAGGAAGTTCTTAATAATTTTCAAGACATGGTATTGTTCTAATTTAGAAGATAAAAAATTCATATTTCGACTTTAGAGGGGTGTTCTGAGATCAGTAGGATCCAAGACGCTTTAGCGATTTCCCTAAACTCTTTTTAAGTGACTCAATACAACTGTTAACCGGCCGTTCTCCGCCAGCATATTTTAATAAATTATCTAGTTTATGAATATTAAGTTTATGGATATTAACTTTATGTATTTGAGGTCAAAACGTTCTTCATAGACCTAATGTAGACAGGCTCTGTGAGTGAGGCAGAGTTGGCAGAGTTCACAGAGTTCACAAACTCATATCAGCTTTAGTTTCTTAATAAAATTTAATGTTTTACAATTTACAGGGTCACAAACTAATATCAGCTTTTTTATTAACAAAATCTATTGTTTTACACTTTACAGTGTTACAAACTAATGTTAGTTTTATTTTATTAACACGGTCTGATGTTTTACGGTCTCCATGCCTGATACACTATTCTAGCTATTAGTGATCTATCATTTTAAATACATGTATAATGAAAATGTTTTGAGGTGTACAGTTTGTGTGTTAGTTAATATCGATGCTAACGAATGATATCAGTCCAATAGATGATGAATTGCAACCAAATAAAATTTATAAAATTCAGATTTCCACTATAATATTAATAAATAATCACCGAAATAATCTTACCTTATTATTTCGACTAGACCATCAGCTACTATAAACATTTCTCTTGCTACCTCTCCACGACGACAAATCAGATCCCCTGGGGTAAATATATAAGCTTTCATCTTAAGTACCAAGTCATGCAGAAATTCTGGCTGGCATTCTTGGAATATTGTTACCTGTAGGCAAAAATGGATGATTTGGAGCAATATATTATGATGGATCGTTAGGACAGACTTATAATTAACGCTTCTAATTGCGTACAGAACATGTGTCTATTGTATGTTTAGCTGTAATGATGATCTTGTTAATTAAACATAATTTCGTTCCTGGAAATGCAACTTACATGTCTCTTCAGGCCATTCTTTCAAATTAAAAAAAAATGTGTCAGGTATGAGTGTGAAATATCTTGGTATGAGCACGAATCACATGGAGGTTTAGAACTATTTCGCCCTCAATTTACAGTGACCCACGAGTCAATGGCTAACCGCAAATGCATACATCAGTCTGAAAATATACTAACGTATGCCTCCGCGTGAAATATCTTGGTATGAGCACGAATCACATGGAGGTTTAGAACTATCTTGGTATGAGCGTGAAATATCTTGGTATGAGCACGAATCACATGAAGGTTTAGAACTATTTCGCCCTCAATTTACAGTGACCTACGAGTCAATGGCTAACCGCAAATGCATACATCAGTCTGAACATATACTAACGTATGCATTGCGTGAAATATCTTGGTATGGGCACGAATCACATCGAAGTCAAATTATTTTGTTCATTAATGACTAACGAGCACAAACTCGGATAGTGTTTCTTTTTATAAACTTCACCATGCATTCTTTTGTTAAGCACGGTTCTAAGCTGAACACTTTACACGACCTTTTGTTCCTAATATGCAAGGAAATGACCAAGGAGGTACAGATAGATGATTTATACAACAATGTTCATGTTGAGCTAAATTAGTGTGCCAATAATAAAATAAAGTGCATTTCGATCAGTTAGTAATATTACTAAAATAAAGATCTACTAAAGTGTGTATTATTTAATCAGTAATATTATTAGGTGAACTAAAGTGTGATTTATTTAGTCAGTGAAAGGTGAACTAAATTGTGTTTTATTTAGCCAGTAATATTGCAATAAAGGTGATCTAAACTGTGTTTTATTTAAAATAAACACAACAGTTCTATGGATAACAATTACTGTATTTCTATTACTGTGTTTTATTTACTCAGTTATATAACTACAGTAGAGATTTAAAAATAAACGTGTTAAATGGTAACCTTAAATGGGTCTAAAAGCACACATTAATGTAATTTGAATGTATAATTACATAAAGTGATTTGTATTCAATTCTTCAAAAATTTATTGCCATTTCTAATCATTTGTTTGGTGAAATACGTGAACAGTTCAAAATGAACTTTTTTTTAAATTATCATTTCGTCTTGTAATATATGTGTTTCTTTGTTCACTTCGAATGGCCCCCAAAACTATAGAGTACACGAAATGGACCAATATTGAATTCTATTTCGTGTTTTAAATTTCGAATATTATGGAAAATATTGAGTTAGCTGCTTTAATATAAAAATTCGTGATATAAAAACAATTATTATATATCTTAAACATGTTACAGAAAAAATTGACACATGAAACGAAAATTGTCTGTATCGGTAAAATCGATCTGTTCTCCTTTAATACTCTAGTTATAGGCATGTCTACAGGCTATGATATGGTTGCATATGTTGCTAGACATCCCGTCTATTCATATATCCAAGACGACCCTAATCAACTAGCAATTAGCCTACACCCTACATACTTGATCTGTATAATTTGTCATTCACATCCTAGTCTGCTGATATTTGTACTTAAAAGGGAATTTTATGTTCTCTAAGGAAATACTGAAAGACTCTGTAACATGAATGAAGTAATTATATCAAATTGTAATTCTATGGAGGTCAATCTAAGATTGTTCCCGATCTCTTCAAGGGAATACCCGGGGAAATTATGAAGCGTTAATCAAAAATAACGATTCACCACCGTTGGGTTATTTTTAGTTCCCCTAAGCTAGGAAGAGTTAGATGATTTATTCACATACATGTATGCTATTTCATTTTATGACACGTTTGTGTTCAGTTTTTCATTGATTAACAAATGCTAGAAGGCTTTTAACTATGAATTAAAACCGTTTGGGTGTTAATTTTCAAGTGATGAGACGTACATTACATTGGTTTGCGAGTGAGAACACGGATGTGTATTCGACACACCTCTCGGACTTCGAGTTTAATCAGCGTTTTTTGAATTTATTGAAATTATATTAACAGGTATTTTCAGGACTGCATTAATAAAAACAGGTATTATACATTACCTTTTTAAGTGTCTCTAAATTTACATGTATGGCTAATTCCGTTTTCAATTTGTCAGGTAATAATCCTAATGAATTGATATCAGCACCATTCAAACGTCCTCTGTAAATATAATTATATTTCATTTCAATACAGTTAGATACTATAGTAAAATCCTCTTATTGTCTTGAGCTGTGAATTGATACAATCCAATTGTGTACAATCTAGTATCATAACATTTACTAAAGGTGTTCATAGCACTATAAAAGATAGTCTCGCAAAATGAGATATATATATTTTTTTTTTAAATTATGGTCAATCGCTAAATGTCACTCAAAGATTATAGCCTTTACCATGTTCAGAAGCTGTTTGAAAAGTGGAGGGGGTGTATAACTCTAGAATGCTGAATATTGATAGGATTTGAACTCAAAGGGTTTTTGGAAGGAGCATGTGGGGTGTAACTCTGGAACCGAATATTGCTGAATATTGATAGGATTTGAACTCAGAGGATTTTTGGAAGGAGGATGTGGTGTGTAACTCTGGAACCGAATTCACGGAACGATGAGTATTGATAGGGTTAGTCCTCTTGCATATTCCTAAAGCAATTGCCCGAGAAATACCTCTCTGGTCATTGCTGGATTTACTTCTCATACTTCAGCTTTTGAGGGAGTGTGTCTCTTCTTCCCGTTCAATCAAATCTATCCCAAGTACAGAAACATGACAGCTCTTTGTTTAATCTGGGGTCTTCCCTAAACCTTTGGACAGTGATTTAAGGTATTAAAAACAGTGAAAGGATTGTTCATCTCCAAACAGTATTGTTTACATTGTGTCCGATTTGATAGCCTCGTTTGTCAAACAATAGTTTTTCTGCAAAATTCTGATATGCACTGGTTAATTGTACGTAACCGTATGTACACATATTTGGTCCAATTTGGAGCTCTGTTTATAGCCTAATGATATTGCTACACAGTTAGCTATTGGTAATCGGACTATTGACCAGTCATAATTTGGAACAGAAATTTGCTTCCATTACAGCAGTGTTAAGCGTGATTAGGTCTAATCAAACGAAACACTGCGAGGAGTATGGTCCTCTTATGACCCCAATGCTTCAATCCAAATGTGAAAAGAATCTTTTAAAAACTATAGCCGCTATCGCGTTCACAGGGTTTTCAGCAAAGGAGATATGGTATGGAAGGTTTCGGAACGTTCATAACCGATAGGGCTTGTCCGCTCATGACCACAATGCTTCAAACCATATTTGAAAAAAAAATCATTCTTTAAAAGCCCTAGCCTGTAAAACGTTCATAAGCTTTTCGACAGTAGACGATAACTATAAGGAGCGGAAAGTCGCGGAGCATTGATAGGATTCGTTTTCTCATGACATTGCTTTACGCCTAATTAGTTACAAGCTCGAGACTGTATTACTCGGCAAAGGAGAGGGGGAAACTCTGTAACGGAAGATCGCAGAACGTTGAATATCGATTAGACTCTATCATTCAGACAAATATTCTATGAATATTAGTCTGGATAAGTTGTCAACATTTGAGAATATCTAGGTTATTGGCTGGATTATCCGGTATTTAACATTATCATGAACAGCATCTAAGGGAGGTAACTGACCCTAATACACGATATCGACGCCCATGAAATTAATTGAAGAATTGCTATTTCAGAAAAGCTATCTGCATTGCTTGTTCAATATCCAATACTCTTTATTTTTTATTGTAAAATTTATTCTCTTCAAGGATCACATCTATTAGACCAAGAGCCAGTGACGAAAATACTGCCTCATAAGTAATAGAAGGTTTGACCATATTAATTGGCAGCTATTGATAGGGCAAATTCAAAACACACAGTCTTACGAGGTTTCAGTGGGGCATTTGGCTGGAAGGGGTAGATAAAAAAGGGCCAAAAAGGGCTAATATTAGCCTCATAAGTAATCGGATCAGAATTATTTCTAAAATATTGCCATACAATGTATGAATATAAAAAATATAAATCTGGCCGGAAAAAGTGGGGCCATGCCCTTTTCTGACTGCCTTAAGAAGTGCCGACGGGCGCCAAAATTTGCCTCATAAGTAATATAGTTGACTGATTTCAGTGGGGCACATCCCTAATCTGACCACTTAAAATCTGACACTCCCACAAAAAAGGTCAAAATTTGCATCATAAGTAATACGATCAGAAATAATGTTGTGGTGCTATATCACTTCATTGTTCCCAAAACAATATTGAGGAAGGTTGGAGATTGATTGATTCTAGAAAGATAACATATTTGTTGTTGAGGAAGGTTATCTTTTACCACAAGTGAATTCCATCCTATCCACATTTGTGTATCAGTAGTTTCTGATGCATGTGATATCATCCATATAACATCCAAAAGCTTGTCATCTGCACAACTATTAGGAATAATAGATCTTCTGTGATAAATCCACTGTTAGTTATTCTAAGCTTCTTCCTATATGGTTCCCGATTTAAAAGGATTGGAGTAAATGACCATCTTGTCCGACCAACAGGAAGCTGGTTATCATTGTGAGTTGTTTCAGTACGGCAGTACAGGTAACCAATGATATCTTCTCTAATCCATGTGGAACCATATTCTGTTCTTCCTGTGGACTGTATGTTAATTCGTCTCCAGATCTTCAATGCCGTTGTAACTAACACAGTGTCCATAACGATGTAAAATATCAATTACTTTTCTTCGGCTTCCTGTTATACTCTTCATCGCCATTAACAAGAGTCAAATGTTTGGAAGTTTTAATTTTGCCACACACAAACATTGTACATGGTATCTAGAGAAATTGATGCAATTTTTCTTACATTTTTTTCTGTTTTTCTTATCTCTGGTGAGGACGTCCTAATAATTGAGTAAAAGGTCGATTACTAAATCTGGCACAGAAACCTCTCCTTGAGTTATATCCTGCACTGTTAATTTTGATGACAAAGTGGACTTTGGTACATTTAGTATTTCCTTACGTAATACGTATGCTATGTCACAAATTTTTGCATTTATCGATGATTTTCTAAGAACACCTCTTAAATGGCCTCTTCAACATTCATTCTATTGTTATAAATGATTTTTCCTTTAGTACTTGATGATAATAATGTCAATTTCTCTGCATCAAAGTAATTCACTATCTGCCTTTCAAAATTGAAAATAGTAAAATCACCAAATATATTATTAAAGATACATTATGGGAGATTTTAATAGAGAGTTGGCCATTCTTGCTATAACAGTTCAAAAATAGATGATGAAAGAAGAATATATTGAAAATTTCAGTCAAATTTATCACCATTGTAATTTTTGACTAGAAATAGCAGTCAACTCTCTCTTCACCGTCTTCGAGAATGGCCGACCATTTGATTGACAGACGTTAACTCCACCTACATAATCTCGATTATCAAGTAACGTTTTCAATGGCTGTAGTACCGTGAGCCTATTCGGTTTGAGACGGGGTTGCAATTCAATTCGTATCACATTTATTTTTACTACAAATTAAAAATAAGACTTTTAATATATAGATAATAAGCGAAAGTTTGAAAGGAATGGACCAAATCAATGAGGCATAATTATAACCGACTTTTTGTTAGCCTGCGTGTACTGTAACTGGTAGGCCTACGTAACTCCCGAAGCAGACAAATAGAAAACAGTGATCCAATGGAGCTGCAATTCAACTGGGGTGATGTTAGCTGCGGTGTTTATCAATTTCCATAATTTTTCTGTAAACACAAGTGACAATAGACCGTATAATACCGACATCCAAACTCTCATTTTAACCACAACTAAACATAATATCAAGGCCGTATATATCGAACCTTCAATTAAATTGACTGACATATGCGGCCTCGTTTCGTACACTCTATCATTTAGCCTCGAGCTAAAATTTCCGGGAGTATGACGTCAACGTAACGGCTAATCTCCGCTTACGACGCCATTTAAAAATTTAATCAATCAATGAAATCCTGTTTAAATCCAAGCCGAATCCAAACCATCCGTGGGTCTACAGAGCTGATTTTGTGCTTTTTGTGTAAATAAAGATCTAATTTATAATTTCTATGACATCTGAAGCCTAAATAAAAACTTGCAATAATCAGATTTAGCTCTTGCATAATGTATGTTTAACTTGGCTGCCATCCTCCGAAAACAGATTTGCAATGTACTGATTATACAGATTCTTGTAAAAAAGATAATGCCACGAAATAATGTAATATTATATTTAAAGGAGATAAATCGCTATTCTTTGGCACATAGAAATGGACACAAATGGGCCGCAACGCATATAATAATGTAATATGAATGTATATACACTGATTTACATTCAATCGTATCTGTTTTACTGTAATATCTAATCAGTTATGTTAGGCGAAATAAGCGACGAATCCGAATTGAATGGCAGTCTCTGGCATCTGGTTATTCTAGTCTACACGGGTAGTATTCTTCCTACATGGGATATGTTTAGCCTCGTTCATCGCGTCGCTTCATACAAATGTTGGATATCAGAAGCCCAACTTTTCAAGGGTAAGATAACAACATCAATGTTGATTTAAATTGACCATTAAGTCGTGTTTGCAACGTAGAAAACTGGGGATGATATTGAATTCAAGAATGATACAGTTGGGGGCCAGTCGTGCTGTATTGAATTTCTACTATGTTGTTGAAATCTGCAAATTAATAGTGGTTTTTTTTTAAACTAGTCAGTTTGTAGATTTAACTTTGAAGTGATATCAAGCATGAGTATTCAGATTTGATATTTTTAGAACCAACTAATACATAGTTAACATTTGGCACCATTTTCAGTCATATTACTTATGAGGCAAATTTTGACCCCATTTGTGGACGTGGCAGATTAGGCACATTAAGTGGTCAGAGTAGGGGTTTGACCCAGTGAAACCAGTTAGATTTGATATTTTTAGAACCATCCCATAAATAGCTAACATTTGACATCAATTTCAATCTTATTACTTATGAGGCATTTTTGGGCAGTCAGAAAGGGGCGTGGTCCCATTTTTTTCCGGTCAGATTTTGCATTTTAAGATTCATATATAGCACCACAACATTTCAAAACTATTTCTGATCGTATTACTTATTATGCGAATTTAGACCTTTTTTGTGGGCGTGGCAGATCGGGCAGATTTTAAGTGATCAGATTAAGTGCCCCACTGAAACCAGTCAGATTTGATATTTTTAGAATCGGCTCATACATAGCTAACATTTGGCACCAATTTCAACTATATTACTTATGAGGCAATTTTGGCCCCCGTCGGCACTTCTTAAGGCAGTCAGAAAAGGGCATGGTCCCACTTTTTCCGGTCAGATTTATATTTTTTATATTCATATACATTGTATGGAAACATTTTAGAAATAATTCTGATCCCATTACTTATGAGGCAAATTTTAGCCCTTTTTGGCCCTTTTTATCTGCCCCTCCCAGCCAAATGCCCCACTGGAACCTCGTAAGACTGGGTGTTTTGAATTTGCCCTATCAATAGCTGCCAATTAATATGGTCAAACCCTGGCTCTATCCTCGGTATCCCCAGTGGTTTCATTCCGTTCTACTCCACTAACCCCTGGGTTAATCTATTGGGGAGACACGTTTTCCGCCCTTGATGGTTGTGCTATTTTTATCGATCAATCTCATAAATCGTTAATTGCAAAAACGTTGGCAAAGGGAAGTAACTCTCAACGGACAAGGCTAGGAGTTCGTCTAAATGAGAGAAGTCCAAATTATTCTAAATGCTTTTTTATTAACAACAAATTATATAATATTATATTAATGAAGACCGTGCGTTTATGTAGGTTCAATAATTTTATTGAGAATCGTTCGTTCTTTCGTGGAATTTTACGTCAACCTGATATCGTAGACAAGTAATTGTGAATCAAATTGCCAAGTATAAGTTTAATAATAATAAACATAACAGAATGAAACATTTCAGACAAAGAACGAATAGTAATACTAATAAAAACAGTCAAACATATAGATGTTATACATATTTGAAAGTAGCGAAAAATACTACAGATTTTGATAATACAATTAAATATAAATGAATTAGAAATATATACATTACTTACATAAATAATTCAGTATCTGGACATGAATATGGTTATCTACCCATATAAAACGAAGGCGAAACGACAGGTTTGTAAACTGTTTTTTGAATGGTTCGTAGACTATAGCTACAATCAAGGCAAGGGCAAATAATTTGAAATCGTGGAAACCCTATGGATTAACCCAGGGTATAGTGGGGTAGAACGGAATGGGTACACTGGGGGGACCGAGGATGCACTGGGTCTTGAACTATATGTTTTTTTTATTAATCCTAATTTTTCGTCACCATGACTAAGCTAAAAAGTTCCACTGACCATGCGTAACTAGAAGGTTTTTTTATGGGGATGATTATCCAGTAAATTTAGCCAAATGTTGACAACCGAAGACTAGGAGGTTCTGGGTGACCTATAGTAAATATCGATAGGGTTCGTCCTATTATGAAACCAATGCTTCCTACGACAGTTAAAAATTATAGCCTCTAGGTTTTTTTTGTCATAGCTCTGTCACGGAATGTCGTGGAACGATGAATAGGGTTCATCCTCTCACGGTCACAAAGCTATAACCTTCATTCACAAGCAAATGGTTGACCGATCGACGGACAGGGTGAGGACATAATACAAGTGTAAAAAGTCTCTACATTAACGGTTTACAATATATTACTACACCTTGTCTTTGATAAATTTTCATTGGATTCATTATTAATACATTATTGTGCTTCCACAGATAAATATTGCGAAAATTAGCCTCTATAAAAGTAGGCCTGCAGCCAAATTTTCTAGCGTGGGGTTCCGCTATAAGGTCCTCCCTAATAAACAAACTATGCATTTTTGGAAAGCTTATAGCACCAGAAACACAAATCCAGAGAGTTCCAAGCAAAAAGTTTGCACTAACTCGATTTAGGGCTAGAAGAAAATTGTGATAATTGTCAAGTAAATGCTATATTTATACTAACAGTTGTGAAGTTGACATAAAATTAAATATTGGCGAAAACACCCAGTGCCTTCATCCTCAGCACAGAATATGCTATTGGTTAACTTTTGATGTAGAAAACATAATGGACAAGGGAACATACAGAATTTTTAATTTTATGTCAACTTCACAATTGTTAGTATAAATACAGCATTTACTTGAAAATTATCACAATTTTCATCTGGCTTGGAACTCTCTGGATTTGTGTTCCTTGCGTTATGAGCTTTCCAAAAAATGTATAGTTTGTTTATTAGGGGGACCTTGCAGGCCAAAGATTTCAGCCATAATAGAAACCTTATTGTCGTAAATATAATGAACTTCGACGTTTTATTTCTTAACTAATCTTAGTATTTAAATGACTTATTTTGACTATGGCTTGGTCGTTATTAAAAATTTGTATGTGACCATAAGCTTTTTGGAACTATTTTTGATTCTTCGGGTACACCTGAAACACAAATGACTCAAACGTGTTAGTTATAAACTCGTGACCTTCCCTGATAATGCATCCCGTATACTCAGAACTCTTAATTATCAGAGTTTAATGTGGCGACAGAACATAGTACTATTAAACCTGCGTGAAATGTCATTAGATCTATTATGAATGACACTATGAATTTATTCTCTTATGACAATTACAGACAGAACCAGTGACAAAACATGTTAAGAGGGTGGTTATGGTGATGGGGATTATAATCAAAACAATATAATGCATTTATATTGTTAATGTATTTCCCTAGCATTTTCTATGTATACAATTCTTTATTAAAGAAATGAAGGGTAGTAGTATGATGACCTTGTAAATATAAGTTTAACATTAAAGATATTTGAATATGTAAGCATTAGAGAATGGGAAAAGGTTTATTTTATTGCCTGCATAAATTGCTGACAATTAAAGAATAAGCATAATAATCTTATGCGGAGACGTTTAAATGATATTATGGATAGATGAGACCATGATAGTTTATTATTATTATTATTATTATTATTTTGTTATTATTAATTGAATATTGCATTGCCTGCAGAAACTACTGATAATTTTATTACTGTTAATAAAATAGTCAAAGGTTAAAGAAAAAGCATAATAATCTTTTTATGAAGAGACGTTTAAATGAAACTATAGATAAATGCGGCCATAATATTTTAATGTTTTTGTCATTAAGCGAATATTGCATAGATGCGACAATGATATGCTAATGATTTTGTTATTTCTAAAGCGAATATAACCCATAACATCAAATGACGTGCACATGTGTTAGTTCTATATGTTATGGTGTACTTGCCTAAAATTGATGTTGTAACTACAATGAAGAATTAGTAATATGGACGATTACGTAATGGTCTATTGTATCAAATATTAAAAGGATGGACAATACAATTATCTATAATTAAGTGATTGGTATTGTTTTGAAGATTATATTTAAAGGAACTGGTCCATCTGTGTCTATATGGAAACAAAATATAGATAATAACGACAAATACCCGGATCAACTTTAAGAAATGTTCGAGGCACCCTCTTTCATGCGCTACGTTTATTTAAAAGATGGGAGCAGTAACGTCACCAGTACTACCTCATCTTTCAATATGCACACCCCGCATTAAAACGGCGATGTTTTGAGTAAATCGTGGCCATTTTGTGTATTTTATGGGTTAATTTTAACTATCAGTTGTGTCTTCTGTCTTTTCCAATTGACAGTTGACGGTTCTAATTCTGTCAGTGACACCTCGAACACAATTCAATTCAGTACGTAGTTTGAATGAAGGCGGCTATAACGTTGATCGGAGTAGTCGTCATCTATATAGAAATAGACCTATCTCTCTAATTGGCGCGATGCCCTATGCACATTTAAACATCTTAAAACCAAGTTTAACTTAACACCAACTTGAAGCATTCGTTGTTAATTCGAATAAAATACTGATATAAATTCCCCTTCTTTTTATACTTTTGATGGCTTAATTTACTACAACGAAATTTGAACTATAAAATAACATCGATGACAGAGGATCTAGGTTTTCAATAAGGTATTTAATTTTGGTTGTTGTCTCGCACATTTCGAAGAAAACGGGGAACTATTAGAATGGGTGTTTCCGTCTCTATATATGTCGCACTTTTGGGGACACGATGACTTTCCTTCTAATCAAGGAATGGTCAAACCAAACTTGGTGTAGTTGATGTCCTCGATGATGACCATTTCTACGCAGGCTAAACCGAGATAAACAATTGGGACATTCTACTTAGGGTAAGCACAGATAAGCAATTTGATTTGTTGATGCTTCTGAACACAGTACCTCAGAGTTAAGAAACTTGGTGTAGTTACATTAGCTCAATACCAGGTACCAGGACTAAGTTCGATCATAAGCATGTACTTCATATAATTTGATTGCTCACACACAATTAATGTTGGGATTTGTTTTTATATTACTGAAATCAACTTTTCTAATCTTTTGTTAAACTTCAAATCCAAATTGACCCCTTTCTATTTCCCCCTTCTTCTTAAAGGTGTATCAAAAAATCTCTAATTCCAGAAAAGTCCCTGACATATAAACCTGTACAAGTAGTTTCCTTACCTTGACCAAACATAATCATACCATCGTTGAACTCGTTTCTGTAGATCATGTGGAACATTATGTGTAGACATGTATAATTTGGCACCATCCTGGAAAACAATAGAAATGCGTAATAAACTTTCATTACAAATATATTGAATAATATACACAAACCCTGTTGGGACATCGTTTGAGAAATTAAATATATTAGATACCACTGTTCATTTGAGGCGATCACATATGACGGGGGATTTATATCGTGTTCTATTTCCGTCATTTCCCGCGTCGCTCGTCGCCTTTTAAAAAAAACGTGACGCACGACGCAAAATTTGCGTCGCGCGTTTTTTCCAATGTTAATTTAAGCTACGGAGAAAAAGGCGACGTCGACTTTTTAACACGACGTAGCCCTTTAAAAAGCGTCGTGCATCGCTTTTCAAAACTATTTACAGATTGACGGGAGACTTCGTTATTTTACATTTTTAAATACAATTATTCTTAAAAATACATCTGCATTTTCGCAAGTTTTTAGGTTAGGTTTTGTTTTCATTTTCAATTATTATGTGAAATTTATATCCTATTATAATGTTTTATCTCAGAATCCTGGTAAATTTTAAACGGATTTCTTCTATTGTGAACAAACTACTGTAATCACCTCCTGCTGAACCAGCGGCTGCCAGGCAGGATACGCCTACATTTTGCAAGAGATGGATAGAGACCAAGCTAAACAAAAAGCGATTTTTCGTACAATCAGGGGCCATAATTCAGGAAGTTACGGTCCGATATGTGCAAATATCGAAATGAACCGAGATCTTTGGGTTATAAACTTACATTTCAAGTTTCATCAAAATCAGAAGAAAATTGTCACCTCTAGATGGTCCACAACTTTGATATACCATATTTGAGTACGAGGGGCGGCCATTTTGTCTGTCAGTTTTGGCCAGATTTTTTACGAAATTCAACCTCAGGATTATGGCTCCTGATTGCTTGAAAAATCGCATTTTTAGCTTGCGGATTCTCTAGAGGTCACAATTTTTTGTTCCGATTTTAAAAACCGTTTAAATATTTCACAATTCAACAACCATAATGAAGGTTGAATTCGAATTTCGGGAAAATCGAAATGTAACTGCCCGACAAAATGGCCGCTCTGTGTACGCAAATTGTGTAAAAGTATGCAATACGAAGGTTGTGGACCCTCTAGAGGTCACAATTTTTATGTGGTTTTGATGAAACTTAAAACTTATCTTTATATCCCAAAGATCTAAGTCCCTTTTGATATTTGCACATTTCAGACCATAACTTTCAGGATTATTGCCCCTGATTGTGCAAAAAATCACGTTTGGTTTTAGCTTGTTCTCTATCCATCTCTTGCAAAATGTGGGCGTATCCTGCCGCTGGTTATTTCAAGTTCCGACTGTTCATGTCAATAATATTCCTGATTAAATTACTTTTTTTTGTTTATTCAACAGATACTGAAATCAAAACAGTCTTGAAAAGAACAGTTGGGGATGTCTAAACATCGTTTATCGTCTTTATAAAAATGTTTTTAAAACAAAAAATCACTCGTCAAAAGAGGCATCGCAGATTGCGGGTATTATTGGGTCTTGGGTGTTTATTATGCAGACCGTGGGAAAAGCTCGTGCAAGTTTTGCGCTAAATTTAAACATTTTTACTGCATCTGTGTAGCATACAAAACTCATATGGCGTGGTACCTTTTGCGGTAATAGAATTCCATTCTCCGTAGATTTCAAAATATATAAGTAATAACTAAGCGTACAAACGTATGGATACATTGCTCTGTGAATTTCAAAACGAAGCAGGGAATTTCGAAAATTAATTGTGTTACCGAGACGCACGATTATAAAATTCTGAACAGTTTTTGCACACCGGAAATAATATTCGAAGAGAAATAGAAAGACATGGAACTGTCTGCCGATAATTAAACCGTTGTGCGGTATGATTTGTTGATAATAATTTTTAGTATGTATAAAAAAAAAAAATAACGTTATATACCTATTCAACGATTCAATGGCCTCGGGCTATTAATTTTGCCGAGGCAAATGTAAAATACATCGGCTACAGCAGATTGTTGTTATTAATTGACGGGACTGCTTAAGTTCATCAGGACATATTAAAGATATTCAAAGGTGAGATTCAAGGCCCGTAAAACGAATGTCGTTCTTTTTGTTCTGCACCTGTGTTCAAAAAACGTAATCCCACCTAACTCTCTAACCAAATAATTAATACAAGACGGAAACAAAATAACGGACTACTGGCGTATTTATGTTTGCAGTCGTCCAAACTCATTACTGGGTCCGAGAGCAATAGCTTATTCATACACAAAATTTGAATTGTAAAAGAGCCAAACACCGTTACGTTAGACAAGCCTTGCTTTGACCCCCTTATACGAAATGACCTATCCCGATAAGTGACGTAATTAGCTTCCATTTTTGTATTTCTCGATGTCCAAGTTTATGATAAGTTCAATTTTACAAGAGACAACTTTTTTATTCTCTGGGAGATTTAGTTGTACAATGGATTTTATTTAACTGGAGGTAATTTCAAGTTAATAATAACCAAATTTAAGTAGTTTGTTCATAATCGAAGAAATCCGTTTAAAATTTACTATGGTTCAGACAGTAGTAGCCAGAGGGAGGGGGGGGGGTTATGTTGCCCGAGGGCGACTCTTCTTCTTCTTTGACTTGGTCCAATTTACACGTAACATTCAACGTTTGCAACACTGGAGATGTAAAAAAAACTATACAAACATAAGACTGCATCATAAGGTCTGTCATTGAGTCAACTGGCGTGGTTTCGATTCCCCGGTTGTACGTGGCAAGGAGTAGGGTCGCCTGTCCAACCTCGTGGGTTTTCTCCGGGTCCTCCGGTTTCCTCCCACTGCTAAAGATCCCTACTCTCAAGCGAATTATTGAAAAAATTGAACCATATGTTAGTCCCAAAATGACCTAGTTTGTGTCGAGTGGACGTTCACTCCCCCTCCCTCCCTCTCTCTCTCTGTCTCTCTCTCTCTCTGTCTCTCTCTCACACACACACCTACCCACCCACACACACACACTTTAATAACCATATAATATGTAGCATAGCTACATGGAAATGGTTCAAGGTAGCAATTGTCCTAGCTATTAATACACTCGTTTTGGTTTTTGGATTTAAAGTTTATTTTAACGATGTACTTCAACTTGAAAATATGAGTATGAGCATGAGGTTTAACTGAAATAAAAGAAATAGGTTCCTAATAATTACAAATCAAATTATAACAAATGTACATTAAAATACTGATCGACTATGAAACAGTAATAATAGGCCTAAATAGCGTAAAGGCCTATAGACTTGCTAAAATAAACAGATAGCCTATCAAATATAAGACTTCGTAGACCCTTAAGATGTACCTAGTATGCAATAAGCCTAGATATAATTATAAATATAACTAATTTTAACAGCAGCAATACAAGTTGAAAACAGAAATTAAGGCCAAGGGTCACAATGTGATAATAAATAGAATTATGATCTAGTAGGCCTAACCTATACAAGTATAAATATATATATATACAGTGCACTCTGTCACACTCGACCTCTGATCACTCCGACACTGTTACATCCGACACAATTTTCATGTTCCGATTTATTTCCTTATTACTTCAGTCAAAAAATATATCTGGGTAATTCGACCTCTGTACGTTCCGGATTACGACATATATATATATATAATCGACGGGATTGTAATATTGAAAATGGGCCCTTATTTGTAAATAGACATATCTATAAATGTGCACAACACCTACAAGTAAAATTCCAAATTTTCCCTTTTTATAAAATGAAAGTCGATGACACAACGAAAAGGAAATTAATGGAAGACCATTTTATTCAAAAATACGTTTCTTGACTTAATAGTCAATAAGTAACAATTGGCCATTAGCTTCATTAATTTTCTTAAATCTATCCCATGATTATCTTCCACTCATTGTTCATAAATTGAACCCATATACTAAAGATTAACACACGTGTGTACATGTTTTCTATTAGTTAACGATATACTATGTAACCGTAGACAATGGTAACTATAGCCAATTAAAACCACAGTGTTACTATGTAAATATGTATAAATATACTATACTGTCCATCTTTATAAAATGACATTATTTATGAATAGTCCCAAGACGGACGAAAAGTACTTTAAAATGTTATTAAACCAGTGTTGAAATCAGTTTGTGTCGGCATACCTTTTTTTTTTTTATCTTTTCATCATTTACCGTGAAACAAAGTAGTGGAGCTTTGCGGTTGTATAACGTTGGTATTAGGCAGAGGCAGGACCATAAACACATATATATAGCCATTAAGCAGACCGATGGATTAGGCAGACAAAAACCGGTCTGCCTAATATTTTAACTGATGAATTTTACATGTTAAAAAGTGAGAAATCACATTTCTGTAGTTGGAATAGATTTTAGTTGCCTCTCACAGTAATTTTGGGTATCTGGATTTAAAAAAAGAAAATTAATATTTTTTTTTTTTACTCTTAAGTTTTGACCTGCGTATATTTCTTTATCTATTATTATGGGCATTAGCCAGACAGACTTTAACCCTAAACAGTTTTCTAAAAACATATGAATGTCTATATTTTTTTATTTTTTTCATCCAGGAAACATTGCTTTTAGTTTTGATAACAAATTTGTTTCGTATTTTTTATTAATTTTTAAAATAATATTTTATCATTTTTTGTTACTGTCAAAATTCTCGTTTCGACGTGAGAGGTTATATTGAAACATTCATGAGTATATGACGTCACGTCTCGATGACGTCAAGGTTTCGGTGACGTAAACGGCAGGTGTCAACCTCCTCTCTACTCGGGAACTTTCGGGACTTTTGGTTTGCATTTTTGGTTGTGGAAAATGGCACCATATAGACTACAGTATGGAAAACGGGTGGTAAGTAAAATTATTATTATTCCGAATACCGAAAGAATTTTAAGTAAATAAACTAAATCAAATGACTATAATTGAGTATGGATTAGTCTTATGCGCGATTTATTTTAGCCAGAATGGTAGGCCTAAATCTAATGCCAATGGGGCTCAGTTGTCTTAGACTTAGCCTTGATAAAACTTAAAAGATGGAATTTTTCTACAGGCCTAATGTAGTCTACCTGTACTCTTCACTTTTTGGGTCACCATAACTTTAAGTTCAGGTACGGTCGTCACGCAGGGTTGGGTGTTAAGACCATCACTATTCATTGTTTGTGTGTTGGATCTAGGCTACAATTTTAAAGTCGTGCTTAGGCCTACTTTTGGCACTTTTCTTTTGATAAATCTAACACCAGTCAGGTGAAGTTGTATTGTTTTTATTATTTATTTCCAGATTAAAGCCTGCGTCACAAAGGAAACTAGTGCTACATGTAGGCCTATCCATGAATCCAATCACTTGACAAGCAATCGGGTAGGCTTTGATCGTTTGTTTTAGCCTAATTCCTTTTATACGATAGGCCTTCTGTAACAGAGTTAGATCAGCTGATATTCTAAATCTATTGTTTTTATTTTCAAAGACATTACAAATTATCAAATTAGACTAGGCTATAATGCACTGGGGTAGGCTACATTGAACCAGTGGTTAAACGTACCCCAATGACAATGGTTCAATTCAATCTGCTACATCACAGTTTTATGATTAAAATTTTAATAAAATTCAAAATGGATCAAGCTCTTGTTTATCTGGATTGTAGATTAGCCATGAATTGGTTGCAAGTACAAGAGTTTCCTACACTAAGCAGTTAACATACTTATGGAAAATGATAAGTGAAAGTAGTGAATTTTAACTTTTAAGCACTCTTTTGAAAAAATCATTGGCTAAAAAATAATTGACAGCATGTTGACGGAGAAATAGGTCTAAGAATCAGTAAGAAGTTATCTCACTTCTGTGTAGTCTACTCTTGGGTTACCTAGTATTATCAATGGTGGCTCAACGTACCGGTACCCATATGTTCACTGTGCCCCGGTCTCCCCTATACATATCATTTTGTTGTGGCAAATCATTTTGTGGCGAAATAAAATTGCACAATATATTAGTCCTTATAAACTCCATTTCAACTGATTAGTCCTTTCCAAAACGATTAATGCTGCAAAAAGTCGTCATTTGAATGGTTTACACGGAGCTATATAACGTACAAATTACTCATCAATTCACAGGCATGTTTTTATTTTCAACAGCTAATTTCACATAAAATCTGGAAATCTGGTTCACATTAATTCATTGATTGATACGACAGAAAAAAGATGTTTACAATGATTTTGGGAGTTAATTAATTTTGTATTAATCATGCCGTATTGACGTATTCGTTCATTTTTCCATGTATGTATGCAATAGCCTTGACCAATAAGGACACCATTTTTTATAACTGAACCCTTGTCAGCATTTATATGACATGTTGATTTAATTCCAACTGTCAAACTTGGTGTGACGCATTTGAGAGATAGAGAGGGGAGAGAGATATTGGGTTTAACTCCACTCGACACAAACTAGGTCATTTCGGGACTAACATATGGTTCAATTTTATTTCAATAATTCGCTTGCGCGTAGGGGTCTTTAGCAGTGGGTGGACCCGGAGAAACCCACGAGGTTGGACAGGCGATCCTAATCCTTGTCACGTACAACCGAGGAATCGAAACCAAGCCAGTTGACTCAATGACAGACCTTATGATACAGCGCGCACGTGCTAACCATTTGGCCATCCAACTCCCAAAGCATTTGGATCTTGAGAGGACGGACCCTATCAATATTCAGAGTTTTATTAAGTGGCCACATTTACCGAAAACGTTGAGAATATAGGATTTTGGTTTTTTTTCAAATTCGATGTGAAGAATTGGGACAAATAGAGGATGAACCCTAAAGTTCTCCGTCCATCTCTTGCAAAATGTGTGAGTGTCTTGCATGGTAACTGCTTATTTATTGCAACTGGACCTTTAAATAAATCAAAATTATTTCTTTCTTTCAGGCAAGAAGGAAATAATCAAGTTTATAAAAGAAAACAAACAACTTTTCGGTGCGTTGAAGTGCCTTTCAGAAACCGACGCTTATGAAAAAAACAGACATGAAATTATTTGATGAAAGAAAGACATACAGACTGAAAGCGTCAAAAGTTCTTAAAAACTGGGTAGATAAAGAGCTGACAGTCCTCGCTATAATAGCTAAAATAAAACTAGATAATGAAAAGAGCATGTCTTGAAAATTCAATCAACTTAGCGTCGTTCGGGATTTTTGGAGAAGAGCGGAGTATCGATTATCATTTTTTTTAACCAAATCACTACCTCCCAATTGTTATTAAATCCATAAAAAAATCTCGAGCATCCGATAACATTGAGAGTTAATTACCCATTACGGTCTTGGGACGTTAATAAATGTCTAATTAATGATTTATATAACATTTAATGCCTATAGAAATATTTGGAATAGGCAGATTTAGCTATTACATAATATGCATCTTTAATATACATGTATGTGCTTTTATGTGGACACAATGTTTTAAATTGGACTATAATGTTAGGTGTTTATCAGTCGAATAGCTTGATGCTTAGGCTAAGCATAGATAAACAATTTTATTGAGTCGATGATTTGGTACACAATAAAATCAATTTTAATTGAGCCAGATTGGTGAAACTTGTGTGTATAGTTTCACTACACCAAAACCTTGATTAACTTAATTAATAGGTGTCGGTTGAACACCAAAACCTTGATTAACTTAATATGGTTTCCCCATTTAATATGTGTAGGTTGAACACCAAGCTCACTCTTGGCTTGTTTCTACCGCCTCTATTAAATTGAAAATGATATTAGATTTAAGGGCATATAGCTCTATTCTTGGGGACTTAAGCATAGACGAAGGTGGGTCTAAAAGCACATTTTACTGTATATTAAGTGATTTGTATTCAATGTTTGAAATTTTATTATAATTTTTTAATCAGTTATGTTTGGTAAATATGTGAACAGTTCAAACGTTTGTTCCTTGTTAATCCATTCTACACGATTTTATTATAGTTAGTTTGTCAACTGTGAATCAGGCCTTTTTAAATACTTATTGGATATTAGGCATCCATTTTGTCACAGTAAGCTATTGACTGAGGCAATGTTTTTGAAGCCGGAAAATCTACGTATGATTCTGATTTAATTGATTATAATAATTTTATGCAATATATGACCAACACCACTAATATTTTTGATTATTCTATTGAACCATTGATTGATAACTTCCACTGTTTCACTAATGTAACTCTTTCAAGTAATAGCACTACTAATGATACTGAAACTTCCTTCGATAATCCTGTTGGTACTGATAATAATAGTCTGATTTTTGAAGATCATAAAAGTAATGATCCAACGATGCATAAAGGCGACCTCAGCAGTCAGTTTATTGACCCTGATGTAACCCTCGATTCATTACAATCCATCAATTATCCCTCTGTTTCCACTTTATTTTCAACCAAACGTAAAGGTTTTAAAATAGGTCATTTAAATATAAATAGACTTTTCGGTAAAATTGATGAAGTAAGGGATTTAATTTTGCAAGATAATGAAAATTTTAATGTCATGGGCTTTTCTGAAACGTTTTTACATTCTGAAATTGACGATAAATTTATTAATATCTTTGGTTATGATCTGATCAGAAAAGATCGACTGAGCAAAAGTGGCGGAGGCCTTATCTTATATGTAAATTCAGATCTAAAATATTCAAGAAAACTTGATTATGAACATCAAAATATCGAATCCATTTGGATTGAACTCCATCCAGAATATGAAAAATCATTTTTATTATGTCTTGTATATAGACCACCTTCTTCGTGTACAGGTTGGTTTGATGATTTTGAAACTAGTTTAAATTCCATAAATACTGGTCAATCTATTTATGTAATAGGAGATTTTAATATAGATTATTCAACTACTGTTCCAAAACGATGGGAAAACATAATCAATATGCAGGGATTACATCAATTAATTACTGCCCCTACACGCTGTTTTAAAAATTCTTCTACAAACACACCGGATAATATTGTTGAAATTAAAGTTCCTCAATATGGTATTAGTGACCATTTTCCGATTATTTTTATCATTGGAAACTGCAAGAGAAAAATCACAAAACACAACCACTTGGAAATTCTATACAGAAATTACAAAAACTTTGATGATTCTAATTTTATTAATGATCTTGCTAAAATTCCATTTGAACTAGTCGAGTCAATTGATGACCCAAATTCTGCCCTTGATACTTGGTATAACCTTTTTACAGGTGTTTTAGACTGCCATGCTCCGCAAAAGCGAAAAAGAGTAAAAAGATACTATCAACCGAAGTGGTTTAATGAGGAAATAAATAAAGCCCGAAAGTTCAGGGACTTCTTTAAAGCCTCCAAGACGTGTGACGACTATAGAATATGGAGAAATAAAACCAAAAATCTCATTAATAAAGCCCAAAAAAACTTTATCAAGGACTCTATCGAAAATGAAGAGCAATCTAAAAACATATGGAGATATTTTAGTGACATACAGAATAAACCCAATAATTGCCCTTATCCCAATAGTATTAAATATGGAAAAACAACAGTTAATGATCTAAATGCTATTGCTAATGTGATGAATGATTACTTCACTAATTTAACTGATGACATTAAGCCCCCCTATACACCACTTTCTCAAGAGTGCAAACGAAAGATATCAGATTACGTAAATGATAAGATTCCCCCAAATAACAACTTTTCTATTAATTGTATTACTACCACAGAGGTATTAAAACATTTATTGAGTTTAAATAGTAACAAAGCCATTGGGTGTGATGGTATTGGACCCAAAATCTTAAAATTGTCTGCGTATACAATTTGTAGCAGTTTGACATATATCATTAATCTTTGTATTTCTCAAAACATGTTCCCTAGTGCCCTTAAACTGGCTAAAATTATTCCTATACATAAGAAGGGAGCTAAAGATGATCCGAACAATTATAGGCCAATCTCAATTCTCCCCACAATTTCAAAAATATTCGAAAGGCACTTGAGCACTCAAATTCAAACTTATTTGGAAACCTTCAATGTTCTTTATGCTTACCAATCTGGATTTAGATCAAATCATTCATGTGCTACTGCACTGATCCGAATGACAGATAATTGACTTGATGCTATCGATAATGGTGCGATGAGTGGTATAGTGTATCTTGATTTTAGCAAAGCATTTGATCTCATTGATCATAAGCTTATTATTGAAAAACTACATCTTTATCGATTTGATAATAATTCACAAATTTTGATTGAATCATATCTTGACTCACGGAAGCAAAAAGTATGTTTAGGATCAATTACCTCCTCAATTACTACAGTCAAATGCGGGGTTCCACAAGGTTCGATCCTGGGTCCTCTCCTATTCCTAATTTTTATAAATGATCTCCCACTCAATATTGAATCAAGTCAGATAGATTTGTTTGCTGATGACAGTACCCTGCATTGTTCACACAAAGATATTTTATCCATCGCCAAAAATCTCCAAAATGATCTCTATTTGGTTGCTAAATGGTGTGAAAACAATGGGATGGTAATCAATCCTTCGAAAACAAAATCAATGCTGATTTCAACAAAACACAAAAGAAATCAGAAAAATCTAACTTTATCACTCCATGGTGAGAAAATTGAGACGGTTACTACCGCAAAATTACTTGGAATTCAAATTGACCAAGACCTTAATTGGGAAGCACAGATAGCAGATATGTCTAAAAAACTTGCATCAAAAATATTTCTCCTAAATAAGATAAAAGATCATTTACCTTACGAGACAAGAATTTTGTTTTATAACAGTTACATACTACCAATATTTGATTATTGCTCTATTATTTGGGGAAATGCTACCAAAAGTAGATTAGACATTCTTTTAAAATTACAAAAAAGGGCAGCAAGAGCTATTCTTGATGCACCGATTGAAACTCCGTCCACCTCTTTATTTACTAAACTCAGTTGGCTTACCCTTACACAGAGGATTCTTTACAATAAAATTGTCTTATCATTCAAAATTATTACATTTAATACTCCACTTTATCTAAATTTCCATTTTATTGAAAAATCTCTTGTTTCCAAAACGGATATCTTGCTCCGTTCACAGACCAGTAAATCTCTTTTTCTTCAAAAATGCAAAACGGAATCCATGAAACGTACTTTTCATTATTCTGCATGTCTTTTATGGAACAATCTGCCTTTTGATATAAAGATGTGTAAAAATGTTGAAAATTTTAAGATTAAACTGAAAACTCATTTATTTTGCACACTGAAGGAACCATAATATTCAACTGATGACATACTTATTATTTTTAACTTGCAACTGCATTCTATTTTATTTTGTGTGTAATTATAGTGTTCTTCCTATATTCTACTTGTATAATGTATATGTTTTGTAGTTTGGGAGTGACTTATCAAACTTCCCACTTTAAAATGCTATTGCATTTCTAATGATTTTAAATTTATCCTGATATTACATGTATATATGTCTTTGTAGTTTAGGAGGGACCTATGGAAGATTAGTTTTTTTTTTGCAAACCAAATACGTTGCCTCATTAAATAAAGTTTTTATTATTATTATTATTATTATACTGAAATGGAACAATATTAAATTTTAATTCGTGTTTGTAATTTTGAATAAGGGATGATACTGAGTTTGAGGTTTAGCGTTTAGCTATTTTAATATGAAACTTTTGTCAGAATCAAAACAGCTGTGGTTTTTTTTTTCATTTTACTCTAAATTTCTCAAACATATATTAAGACTAAATGATTGATTTATAAGAACGTTTATTTTGTTGTACATGTGTCATAGGTCATGTATTTGGATGGTTGGCATTCGTTTCAAATTCTTGAATAAATTTTATGTTTTAAAGTATAATGTTGTTTGCAAAGTTTATTGTTGCTGCAAACAAGATTTAATTTACATCTAACAACTCTTGACAGTACCACCAATTATTGTAGACCTAACCAAACGCTCCTTCGAGTACCCCTTGATATAACTAGTAATAAAGTAATCAACGTATATATTGTGTTTGACCCTACATCCTTCACAGTCCTTGTACCACGCCTTTCATTCCCCATATATGTGCCTCGCTTGACCCAGTAGTGTTCCCAACAATTAGACCCTCCGAGAATGCACATACCCCCACACCATAAGTCTAGCCTAGCAATGTTTCCTTACCAACATTCCATATAATTGTTCCCTAATATACAAATTGTCCTACCTAATCTAATGATCATGTTATAGACACCGGTATAAATAATGGCTATATATATTACTCAATGTTTTAGCTCGAGACGATTAAACAATTTAAAATACAGACATTATTTCGCACGTGCCTTTCAATGAAATACCTCATGTGCGTCTAATATTGTTGCATCTAGTATAATAAAGGTACGATTGTCAAGTTGCTCGTAAATAATGTGAAGTCACATCTGTGTTTTAAGTATAAATAATAGCCTGTCCAGTGGATATCCTGTCAGCCTAATGACTTGTCTGCCTAATGGCTATATATAATATATGCACTGGTCTGCCTAATATCTATAAATATGCACTGGTCTGCCTAATGGCTAAATATATGAACTGTTCTGCCTAATGGCTATATATATATGCACAGGTCTGCCTAATGGCCTATATATATGCACTAGTCTGCCTAATGGCTATATATATATATATATATGCACTGGTCTGCCTAATGGCCTATATATATGCACTGGTCTGCCTGTTTTATATTAACAAATATTAGGCTGACCACCAAAAATGTATATTTTTTTATTTTTGAGGATTTTTTTTAAAATTTCAGATATGAATTAGACAGTCCCAAAGGTGTCATTTTTAAAATTATCATCTCCGAAAAGTAATAAGTATGGATTTTCACAAATGTCTACCTAATGCCCAAAATATAATAGCGTCATGATGATTAAACCTAACATAGAAATACATATTTATAAATTAAAATATTACTTACTACGCTGGGGGAATAATTTTAGTTAAAAGGTACAAATGGGCTTGTTCAAAGCACATGGTTTAACAAACTTTTTATTAGGGGCACATAACTCAATCATATTTCTTGTTAAGGCTGGAAAATAATAAAATGAAAGTAGCACAACAATAAAATGATAGAAGCAGTAAGTGTGAGCGTAACATTCCACCCCCGATGACAGCCCAAACTGTCATCCAAAATAAAACGCGAACTATTGATAAACAATTAAATTGAAATTGTCAGTGGTTTTCACAAGTAAAGTGTTTTAGTTCACTGAGGTTCAACACTGGTATCATCAACATAATTTGATGTAACTTGTCCTTCTAGAAAGCAGATTTTATCCACAGGACGACCGTACACACCTATTTTAGTCTTCACCTTGACGGATCTGACATAGCCATCATTTCCAGGATAAGTATTTACTATTAAACCAAGCGGCCACTGATATCTAGGAGTTTTGTCGTCTTTGATGAGAACGAGGTCACCTTCTTCCAGGTTACCAGGTTACGTTTTGGTTCAAACTATTTTTGACGCGCTTGAAGAGCTGGCAGATATTCCCGTTACCACCGATGCCAGAATATATCAGCGAAATACTGAACTTGTCTCCAACGACGTTGATAAAGGTCTTGTTTGACGAAGATGCCTGAAGTTATAGTTATCTCAGTAGAAGGGGGTGATTTGGTGTCAGTGGTTCTGAATCTCTGGGGTCATCAGAGAGCTTTGTATTGGGTCTGCTCTTAACTATTCCTTCAACGATGCATCGTCAAGGGGTTGTTGATTGAAGGTAGACCTTTCAGTGAGAGAGAGAGAGAGAGAGAGAGAGAGAAATGGGGTTTAACGTCCACTTGACACAAACTAGGTCATTTCGGGACTAACATATGGTTTAATTTTATTTCAATAATTCGCTTGCGCATAGGGGTCTTTAGCAGTGGGAGGAAACCGGAGGACCCGGAGTAAACCCACGAGGTTGGACAGGCGACCCTACTCCTTGTCACGTACAACCGGGGATTCGAAACCACGCCAGTCGACTCAATGACAGACTTTATGATACAGCGCGCGCACGCTAACCATTCAGCCATCCAACCCCCCAGACCTTTCAGTACAGATCGGACAGTTCGAATTTGGCATTTCCAAACGTCACCCATGTGGGATGCTGCTGGTGTATTAAAAATCCACTTGATTTCCTTCTTTAGCATAAAATTGTGAATTTTATCCGAATTCCAAAGTTTTTTTGGGTTTTTTTACTTGCTTTATTCTGCTTGACCCTCGACAAAGTTGTCCCCGTTATCACTGCGTATTTCTTGAAGTTCACCCCGTCGAGCTATACAACTTTGAAGCGCATCTAAAAAAGAGTCAGTGTCCAAAGTATGGCTTACTTCAATATGAATGTTGTGGGTAGTTAAACACGTGAATAGACAGCCATATGTTTAACTGCGGCCGCGTTTTACCAGGAATAGTCCGAAGTAGTCAACACCAGTGCGTGTGAATGGAGGTTCGCCAGCAGTAAACACCCTGTCCTTTGGTAAATCTGACATGAATTGAGATTCAAGAAAGGCTTCGAGTTTCTTGCACGGTAGGCATCTAAACAGGATACCTATAACGTTCACATGACCTCTAAGGATCCAATAATGTTGTCTTATATCGGCTAATACCCTTTCAACACCTGCGTGAGCGGATAGGACATGGTAGTATTCAATTATCAATCTTGTAACATGGCCCGGGGGTAGAATCTTCTCGTGCTTAGCTTCAGTAGTAAGGTCAGTATTGAAAAGCCTTCCACCTACACATAAAACACCTTGTTCATCGTGGTAAGGACATAATTTCCGAAGGTTTTTCTCTTTGGTGACAGCTTCGGTAAAGTTTGTTCGCTGTAAGTATGTAACAATTGCCAATTCAGCTGCTTGGGTTTCTGTGACAGTAAGGTTTTTTAGGGAAGTCGTTCTTCTTCTTATTGAGTATGGTCTTTAGACGTAATATCCAAGCAACAGCTTTCTTCAATGTAAACCGCGACAAGTATCTTTTGAAGAATGTGTTGATGGTGTTGATTTGCGTAGTAATAGGGTTCATTCTTTAACTCGGCCTTAGTATCAATGTCCATTTCAAAATTAGGTTGAGAAGGTCATGTGTCTTCACGCTGCCAAAGGAATTGGGGTCCATGGGGCCATTGGGATTTACTAATCAGGTAAAGAGCTGCAAGTCCTCGTGATGCGTGGTCTGCTGGGTTATCCTCGGATTTTACATTGTTCCATTCATCAGGCGAGATGTGATTTGCAACGTAAGTCTGGAATCTTTTCTCTTCATTTCTAAGGTACCACAACACAATCATACTATCGGACCAATATGCTGATTCAACAAGTGGTATTTCAAGTTCTTTGCTAATTATTTTGTACAGTCTAACTGTCTCTACAGCGACGGCAATTTCTTGGCTAGGTATTGTCATTGGTTTCAAAGGCGCAAGTTTTGACTTGGACATGATGAATGCACAGTAGACATTATCATCAACGTTGGTGAGACGAAGATATAATACCGCTCTGTAACCTTGTTTGGAGGCATCAGCAAAATGGTGTAATTGTGCAGTAGCTACGCCGAATCCACGTGGTTTGATGCGGCGAGACATGGTAAAGTTTTCAATAGAGGGTAGATATTGAAGCCATCGGTTCCACTGTTTAGTTAAGACGTCAGGTATAGGATCATCCCAGTTACATTTCATACGACACATTGTCTGGAACATAATTTTTGCTTTAAGAATAAATAGGCTAACGAATCCAAGAGGATCGTAATCTGAGCTTACTAAACTTAGAACTTCTCGTTTGGTATGTGTTTCTTCTGGCAATGAAGTGTTGAATCCAAAGGTATCAGTCTCTACTTTCCAGAGTACACCAAGCGCTCTTTCAGCAGGAAGTGTTGTCATCAAGTTCAAGTGATGGAATAGTTTTGGCATGTTCGGTATTGGGTATGTTTTGCAGGACTTCGCGGGAATTACTTATCCACTTGTTAATACCAATCTAGACATGACCATCACTAGTATTTACATCTGGTATTGATATATCTTTTAGGTGAGGCCATTTGTTGATTTCGTCCTGACGCACACGACTAGTTAAACCAATATTCAACTTTGGCCTTGACAAAACATTAGCATATCAAAGGTGTGGGTATCGTCAAAATTAGAAATTCGTAGGTCAACGACGAAGGTATCAGCATACATATCGTTTGGGTCAAGTGTAGTTAGTCTCGTAACTTTATGCTTTCTAGGAATACCAAGATGGTGAACAAGTTCATCTGAGCAGATAGACTGAGTCAATCCAGAATCCGACGATGCGTAGGTTTCAATATAATTTCTATAGCCAAGTCCTCTTACTAATATGGGAACGATGGGAAGAGCTGCTTTCCCTGTGGTGGCTCCTACAAAGTTACAATTTATAGGCGGAGATGGGGTTGAATCTCTAGGATCATTTTGAGCGGAAGCACTTGGAGAGGATAAACGTGATTCCGTTGCGCCATCAGAAATCTTTGGTAGGTGTAGAAATCTATTATGTTTTTGTCCACAACCGTGGATGTTGCAGACGAATTGTCTCGTGCATTTTTTTCCACTGTGGCCTGGTTTAAAGCAGTTGACGCAAAGTCCCTTTGATTGTACAAAGGATAATCTATCCTTGATTCTTAGTGCTCGAAAAGATGGACATTTGGGTAATAAAATGCTTCTGTCCGCAATGGGGACAAGTTGACGACCAAGTTGGGTTTGTTAGTGTATCAGTCGTATTTCGTGTTGAAGATGATTCAGTAGTATTGTTTGTTTGTGATTTATCTCGAAATTTCCTATCTGCGGTTCACCTAGCTATTTTCCCGAACACGGAGTCGGTGGCTTCTTCAGCTGCAGAGCTAATAAAGTTTACAACATCGGTAACATTTGGCGATCGGTTTCGTTTTGTATTGTGGTTAAGCTTTAACCACCGCGTTTGTAAATACATAATTGGGTAACTTCTCTATAATAGAAAGCAGGCTTATGCTGTTATTTAATTCATTCAAATATCCCATAGTGTCTAGAGTTTCCTTAAAACATCGTAAATCATCCGCAAAGTCTAAAATACTTACATTATTGGCAATTCTAGGTCTAGCTGTAATCTTCGATATCTAGGCTTGCGAAACATCACTTTCATTTCCAAAAAGCTCCTTTAGAAGTTGCAATGCTAATTTATACCCATCTGACGGTGCTTTGACTAGACAACATTAGAGAAGTTTCTTCGTTTGTCCTGTACAATATTGTATGAGGCGCCATAGTTTGGCACTGTCAATGATAGTATCAAGATCCACCGTATTCTCAAAAGATCTTATGAAGGACCGGTATTTCAAAGGGTCTCCGTCGAGGTATGAAAGTTGATGTAGTTTAGTTTCATTTAACATCTGACATAAAACATCTCCGATTTGTACTGAAGCTTGAAGCGAGTTTTCAGCGGCACAATTTTCTGCAGATACTGGAGGAGGCCTTATTGTCGAATTTCCCCGTGATAGTCTGGGTTTTGGTTGCTGACTTACATCAGAATATGTTGCATTATTGTGTATAGTAGTCGATTGAGGTGTATCCAATTTTGGGTTGTGTTCTCGGTTTCTTGGGGTTGAGTAAGTAAAAGGATTTTCAGTAGGACCTACATCGTTAATGGCCTCTTTGTAACTCTGCTCTAAAGATTCAGCTCTAACAAGTTTGGACTTCAATTCAATTTAACGTTGTTTTTGTTCGAGATCTAATAGAAGTCTTTCAATTTCAAGTTTCTTTTGTTCGGCTTGCTGTTTATCTTCAAGCTGCTTTAACTCTAAATCGCGTTGTTCTCTTAAAACAATCGATTCTCTCCCTAAAGCGATTCTTTCAGCTGTAGCCTTGATTCTAGTTTCATAAACAGAAGGTGTTGCAGATATGTGTGATTGATTACTAACATCTGATGCCCATGTATGAGGCTTATCTTCATACTGACTAGCTAACCAAATACCAGCTACATCTTTAAAATCATTCGTTGTTTTAACAACGTCCAATCTGTATCTCTCAGATTCTGACATTTCTGTTACATCTGTTAATAAAATGTGATATTCTGTATGGGATTGTCCGAAATCTTCTAAAGCTTGATCAAATGTTTTAATACGTTCTGCAATCTGGGATGTATTGGGGTTATCTATCATTAAGGATTCTTTTTGGTTCATTAAACGTATAAGCGATCCTTTAGAAACGCCACGTCTGGATTTCAAATTTCTTATTCTTTCATCTTGTGTCACTGCCAGGTTGAGATTCTCGGGATTATAATTCGGTGTAGAAGTTGTAGTTTTTGAATTCTATTCCTGGTTCGACATGTTGATACAGTATAACAGGTATATATTTGGGTTTGGTTCACTTGGTATATTAACATCAATAAGTCCTGGTCGTATTTAACTGAATGCAGCATAGCTACATGGAAATGGTTCAAGGTAGCAATTGTCCCAGCTATTAAAAAAACTCGTTTTGGTTTTTGGATTTAAAGTTTATTTTATCGATGTAGTTCAACTTGAGAACATGAGCACGGGTATGAGCATGAGGTTTAACTGAAATAAAAGAAATAGGTTCCTAATAATAACTATCAAATTATAACAAATGTACATGAAAATACTGATCGATTATGACACAGAAATAATAGGCCTAAATCGAGTAAAGGCCTATAGACTTGCGAAAATAAACAGATAGCCTATCAAATATAAGACTTCATAGACCCTTTAGATGTACCTAATATGCAATAGGCCTAGATATAATTATAAATATAACTAATTTTAACAGCAGCAATACAAGTTGAAAACAGAAATTAAGGCCAAGGGTCACACAATAATACTTCATAGACCCTTAAGATGTACCTAATATGCAATAGGCCTAGATATAATTATAAATAGAACTAGTTTTAACAGAAGCAATACAAGTTGAAAACAGAAATTAAAACCAAGGGTCACACAATAAACAGAATTATAATCCAGTAGGCCTAACCTATACAAGTATTATTTAGTAACTTATATATATAGTGTCATGATGATTAAACCTAGCATAGAAATACATATTTATACATTAAAATATTACTTACTACGCTGGGGGAATAATTTTAGTTAAAAGGTACAAATGGGCTTGTTCAAAGCACATGGTATAACAAACTTTTCATTGGGGGCACATAACTCAATCATACTTCCTGTTAAGGATGAAAAATAATAAAATGAAAGTAGCGCAACAATAAAATGAAAGAAGCAGTAAGTGTGAGCGTAACATAATATCTTATCGTATTTAAAGCCAATGACTCACGACTTCATATTGTAAGCCGATACGTTTCAGAGACATGTTTTAATCAATGAAAATGGGATATACTGAGTTTGGAACTAGAGTGACCAAAGAAAAATATACACACGTTTCAGCCTTGCATTGATTGCTCAATCAGCGATCATTTGTTTTCTCTGTGTGTGCCATAGACGTGCAAAATAATATTTGTGACCAACTCACTCACAGGTTTCTGTATTAAACCCAACAAAGGATTGATTTGATTATGTTCCCAGTTATCATGTTCAAAACTATACGAGGAACAATGTTCCAATACCTTCATAATACTAAATGGGTCACGCACAAACTAATGCAAAGAATACAAAGCCGGCGCGCAAGCATGATGAATTGTCTCTAGACTGTATGGTAACTTGCTAGTCCACATGAGAGCTTCTCAAATCCAATCTTCATTATACAAATAAAGCCTCACAGTATGGCGTGCTTATGGTATACAGTTTTTGACATGTACCATTTCATCCTTTGGTTAAACCAATTTCTTCTGGCTGCCAACATACAACGTATTGATCTTTATTAAATAGATATTGAACATGACCAACTTAAATTAGTGACACCCCATTCCAGCTCCAACACAAAAAATTTGTTTGTCACGATCTAGGGCTTCTTCGGGATGCCACTGGCTTTGCCAACGTGCCCTTGAACCCTCTGTTATTGTTGTATTCAGGGCCCTGTTTCACGAAATTTTAACTAAAGATAAAATCCAAATTTTAGTAATTTGATTGGATAATATTAGATTGATTTCAGTGCTTAGCCAATCAAAATCGAAGTATCTACTAAAATTTGGATTTTATCTTTAGTTAAAATTTCGTGAAACAGGTTCCTGGTCCTTGTTTCACAAAAACTCAAACTAAAATCACTATAATTGATTTTAACTAAAATCAAACTGTAATTTAAAATTTTATGCGTTTCACGAAGATCGATTGTAAGTTAAAATGCAATTTTAATAGATTTTAGTTAAAATTGCTTGCGCTCGCGCAGTGCACAATTTCGGCGAGGGCACTTAGGGTGTAAGCATATACACGCTTCGGAACTGAAAACTGCTGCCAGGTTGAACTAACCGTTACAATACCAATGAGGAGAGTTTCATACGTTGTAACAATGTCTGCACATGGTCAGACAGTTGTAGAGAGATGAAATAAATATGTTTATTGCGGGTTATTCGCATTGATATGGATCAGTTGGTTGGCCTTGAACTTGCATGTCGCTTTCGTGACCTTGGCATTTGATTTAATCGCAGGCTTCAGTGGAAATAATGCGTATCGATAAACTAAATCGCTTGAATTTAGTAGTTTTATGGTATTTTCGATAACAGAAACTATTGAGAAATTGTCACATACATGTGATATTTCTGACTCAAATACACGAAATAACCAATGTTCCATGGACCCGTTCAATAATAATTTTAAAATGCCAAAGTGTCCCACTACTTATTGGATAATGCCTATCTAACTTACTAAATTAAAATGATTTTTTTCCCAATATAAATTACCCTTGGCTCCTATATAAATCATCATAACCCCAAAATCATAAATACTTTGCATATGGCGTATCTAGTATTAAAGGACTGACGGGGTTTCGATTTCCCCAAATTTTACGAGAGAGAGTGTAGGGTCGTCCGTCCAACCTCGTGGGTTTTCTTTGGGTCCACCGGTTTTCTCCCACTACTAAAGACCCCTACGCGCTAGTGAATTATTCAAATATTGATTTTCTTGACCTAGGTTAAATATAGAAATATTCATTTGATACTAAAAAAACGAGATAGTTTTAAAGATTATGAAGCATCCTCTACTCTCTCCATTCTACCTCGCTCGATGAAACTTAATATTCCATTCATTTCATTTCCGTTAGAAAACAGTTTTGACTTTTTAAAAATAAGTATATTAGGATATTTTTTATACTACCTGAATCCCAGAAGCACAAAAGAACAAGATATCCTAGACCGTTTACTACAATAAGCCCCAGATTTTGAAATGTGGTGGTCGTTAAGTGGTTTTATAGAGCACATATTGTGTTTTCGTCTCAATGCAATGTCTTAAATATCTACCTAAACCCGTCTACAGTCAGTTTTTAATGACCACATTATGAAATTTATTAAGTATATTCCTATTAGTGTAAAATATTAACACCCACTGATCCCCTATGACCAGATTAATAATTAAAAGTATTCTGGGTGAAAGTAACATTTAGGAGATTTTGAAAAGTAGTATATGTGTTTTTCCGTCGATGAAAATGCGCCCACACAGCGTCCTGACTTTTATAACGTTTATGACTTAGGGGTGTACATCTCAATGAGTACCTGATGACAACGCCTCTCTATTTTCCAAACATTCTGCAGTCGAAACACTATTTGAGTTTTCAAGTATTTTTATGTAAAGTATGGTCACATTAAACGTAATAATGATTAATTCAAGGAATACGTTGACATGAAAATCTGAACCCAAAATATATTCTCTTCTGAAAAGGAAACGTAGGCCTGTGGTTTTCCATTGTGGTTTATTTCTTACCACAATCCGCCAAATGGCCCACAGAATGACACACATTGGAAGTAACATATATGTATCAAATAAACTCACGGATTTATACTTTAATAATATTTCATATTAAAACAAACTTACCAATAATCGTTCAAATTCCTGCCGACTGGCATTTTTATTATTGATAACATTTCCCACTTGACCTAAGAAATAAAATCAAAACATCTGTTTTTAGAAAGTGCATGCTGTTACATCTCCCACGATCGGCGACTTTTTCTTTGCACTGGCTTAACGACGACCTGCGATTTTCACAACACGAGAAATGAAATGAAATGAAATGGGGTTTAACGTCCTACTGTTCTGCTCCTATACTGGGCTAATGAAGACGGGCATACGCCTCACAACACGAGAGTCGCCGTTAAGCCAGCACGACGAAAAGGTCGCCGAAAAAGGCGCCGATTACTTTACGATATCGGAGCCTTTTTCGGTGACCAATTCGTAATAATAATAATAATAATAATTGTAACTATAACTGCGACGCAGTAAAGACGGGTTTTACCGGTGCCACGTTACCCTTAAACATATGTCACTTCCGGTACCAATGAAACCATTAAACAGGTTTCCACATAACCATTGCACACATCAAATAAAATGGTCGCAGAATCAACCAAATCCAGCAATATCAGTTCATTTTATACATTTATTACATGTAAGGGTACAGTACTTCCGGTGATAATGAAAATGTTGAATTAGTTTTATGTAATCAGAAATGGCATTAAGACATCACATGGTGAAAATTTTATGTAAATCAAATAATAATTGCCACTTTTATAGACCAAATAAAATGGACGCCGAATCAACCAAATCCAGCAATATCAATTCATTTTATACATCTGTTACATGTAAGTGTACAGTACTTCCGGTGATAATGAAAATGTTCAATTAGTTTTATGAAATCGGAAATGGCATAAGGCATCACATGGTAAAAATTTTATGTAAATCAAATAATAATTGCCACTTTTATAGACCAAAAACCTTGAAAAGTGACTTGTAGAAAATCGTCTATTTCTCTGCAACCGTACAAGCTAGAAACCATTTATTTGGTATTTGTATGATCGTGTGGGTTTAATCTATTTGTTGATTTGAATCAAATATCATAATTTTAAAAACAATACAAATCAGATTCATTTGAATAAAATATTTGTTTTGAAGGCTAAAAATACAGTTTTTGCCAAAATGACGTTACTTCCGGTGACAGTAAAAGTGTTAAATTACTTGTATGAAATCGTAAATGGCATTAGGCATCATACACTGGAAATTTTATGAAAATCGAATAATAATTGACACTTTTATGGACCAAAAACCTTTAAAGTTACCTGTTGAAAATCGTCTATTTCTCCGCAACTGAACAAGACTTAGTTAAAAACCATTTTGTGATATCTATATGATCGTTTGGGTTCATTCTATTAGTTGATTGGAATCAAATATCAAAATTTTAAACAAATTTACGTCACTTCCGTTGCCAAAAGGCAACTTTACCGGTAACAAAAAAAAGGACATTTTGGACTACGGGGCATATGAACTTTGTTTTATACAAATCTAACAATAAATAATTAATCCAGGACTGAAAAAATAAATTAGCCAATGGGGGCCAAGAAAATATACGGTGACAAAAAATGTTACCATTTTTGGTCAAATCAGGTGACTCTTGAACCCTGGGTAAAATACCACATAAAAATATTTATTAATAAAAAGTTTTTCGTAAAAATTTAAATTTTCAAAATTTGGCGCCTAATATCTCCGAAGATTCATTGAAAATAAAAAAAAATCTAAAGAACTGTAGCTACGTGCCTTGTCTTCGGCTATGCCAAAATGTATCAAAAATTACAATCCCACAATTATTGATAATATAAGCATTCCACACATCAAATAAAATGTACGCAGAATCAACCAAATCCAGCAATATCAATTCGTTGTATACATTTGTTACATGTAAGTGATCCTGATAAAATTACATTACTTCCGGTGATAATGAAAATGTTAAATTAGTTTGATGAAATCAGAAATGGCATAAGGCATCCCATGGTGTACATTTTATGTAAATCGAATAATAATTTCCACTTTCATAGACCAAAAACCTTGAACAGTGACTTGTAGAATATCATCTATTTCTCTGCAACCGTACAAGTTAGAAACCATTTTTTGGTATCTGTATGATCGTATGGGTTCAATCTATTTGTTGATTGGAATGAAATGTCATACTTTTAAAAACATTACAAATTAGACTCATTTGAATAAAATGTCTTAAATCTTAAATTACTTAAATGAAATCTTAAATGGCATTAGGTATCACACGGTGAAAATTTTATGAAAATCGAATAATAATTGACACTTTTCTGGACCAAAAACCTTGAAAAGTTGCTTATTGAAAATCGTCTATTTCTCCGCAATTGAACAAGGTAGAAACCATTTTGTGATATCTATATGATCGTATGGGTTCAGTCTATTAGTTGATTTGAATCAAATATCAAAATTTAAAACAAATAACAAATACGATTCATTTGAATAAAATATATGTTTCGATAACTATAAATACAGTTTTTGACCAAATTGCGTCATTTCCGTTGACATTGAAAATGTTAAATTGGTTTGACCTAGTTAAATTACGCATCAAATGGTGTCACTTTTATGAACATCCAATAATAATTGACTCCTTTACAGGTAAACTAGTGTAAATATTGACTTATGCAAAATTGCCCATTTCTCGGCGACTGCTCATATAATAAACTAATTTTGACATACATTCTCTTCGTATTGAATATTGCTACTAGTTTATGAAAGTTGCGAAGAAATATTTTAAAATATGAAAAGCCTGAATGGGTTGTGAATAGCTCATTTTTTCACCTTTTTTCATCTTTAAATCGAAATGATCCGAAAACGAAATAAAAATTAAAAAAACTGAGCGTGATGATTTCTGCGCCTTAACAGGGCACACCCTTTCAGTCATACCAGATTTGAAAAAAGTAATATTTGCTTTCAAAAAGTGGTACCGAACTGTCAAAATTGCAGTTTTTGCTAAATTTACGTCACTTAAGTTGCCGAAAGGTAACTTTAGCGGTAACAAAAAAAAATGACATTTTGGACCACGGAGCATATGAACTTTGTTTTATACAAATCGAACAATAAATAATTAATCCAGGACTGAAAAACTGAATTAGCCAATGGGGGCCAAGGAAAAATACGGTGACAAAAAATGTTGCCATTTTTGGTCAAATCAGATGACTCTTGAACCCTGGGTAAAATACCACATAAAAATGTTCATTAATAAAAAAGTTTTTCGTAAAAAATAAAATTTTCAAAATTTGGCGCCTAATATCTCCGAAGATTCGTCGAAAATAAAAAATCTAAAGAACTCTAGCTATGTGCCTTGTCTACGGCTATGTCAAAATGTATCAAATATTACAATCCGACAATTATTGATAACATTACGGCAAAATTTCGAAAAACGACAACTTCGGTGATTTCGGACATTTCGCATGGTCGCAGAACGTTAGAAATAGCTTTAAAATTTAAGTCAAACCCACTTTCCCCAGTAAAACCGAAGACATCGAATCGATCCGACAAGTAGTTTCTGAGATATGCTCAAATGGAAAAATAATAATAATAATAATAATAATAATTAGAACTGCGAAGCAGTAATGACGGGTTTCACCGGTGCCACGTTACCCTAAACATGTCACTTCCGGTACCAATGAAACCATTAAACAGGTTTCCAGATAAGCATTGCACACATCAAATAAAATGGACGCCGAATCAACCAAATCCAGCAATATCAATTCATTTTATACATCTGTTACATGTAAGTGTACAGTACTTCCGGTGATAATGAAAATGTTCAATTAGTTTTATGAAATCGGAAATGGCATAAGGCATCACATGGTAAAAATTTTTATGTAAATCAAATAATAATTGCCACTTTTATAGACCAAAAACCTTGAAAAGTGACTTGTAGAAAACCGTCTATTTCTCTGCAACCGTACAAGTTAGAAACCATTTTCTGGTATCTGTATGATCGTATGGGTTCAATCTATTTGTTGATTGGAATAAAATATCATAATTTTAAAAACATTACATATCAGACTCATTTGAATAAAATATCTGTTTTGAAGGCTAAAAATACAGTTTTTGCCAAAATGACGTTACTTCCGGTGATAATGAAAATCTTAAATTACTTGTATGAAATCGTAAATGGCATTAGGTATCACACAGTCAAAATTTTATGAAAATCGAATAATAATTGACACTTTTCTGGACCAAAAACCTTGAAAAGTGACCTGTCGAAAATCGCCTGTTTCTCCGCAACTGAACAAGTTAGCAACCATTTTATGATATCTATATGATCCCATGGGTTCATTCTATTAGTTGATTGGAATCAAATATCCACATTTTAAACAAATAACAAATACGAATCATCTGTATAAATTATTTGTTTCGAAAGCTATAAATATAGTTTTTGCCCAAATTACGTCATTTCCGATGATATTGAAAATGTTAAATTGGTTTGACATAGTCACAATTGACATTACACATCAAATGGTATCCCTTTTATGATAATCCAATTATAAATGACTCTTTTACAGGCAAAATAGCGTAAAAAGTGACACTTGCAAAATTGACCATTTCTCGGCAACTGCTCATATTACAAACTAATTTTGAGATAGATTCTCTTCGTATGAATTAATGCTACAGGTTTATGAAAGTCACAAAGAAATATTTTAAAATATGAAACGTCTGAATGTGCTGTAAATAGCTCAATTTTACACCGTTTTTCACCTTTAAATCGAAATTGCGCAAAAATGAAATCGAAATTAAAAAAACTGCTTCCGACTTTTTTTGCGCCTTTACATGGCGCAACTTCTTACTTTTTATTTGCTTTCGAAAAGACGTTCCTAACCGCCAAAATTGTAGTCATTTCCGCTGCTGACAGAAAGCTTTATCGGTAATAAAAAAGTTGAGACCTTGCACCATTGAGCATATGAACTTTGTTTTATACATATCGAGCAATAAATAATTAACCCAGAACCCATAAACTGAATTAGCCAATAGCGGCCAAGGTGAATTATCGATACGAAATTTTTTCATATTTTTGCTCAAATCACATGACCCTTTAATTATAGGTAAAGCGCCATAAAAAAATATTCATAAATAAAAAAGTTTTTTGTCAAAATTTAAATTTTCAAAATTTGGCGCCAAATATCTTCGAAGATTAATCGAAAATCAAAAATCTAAACAATCGTAGCTATTTGCCGTGTCTCAGGCTATGTCAAAATGTATCAAATGTTAAAATCCGACAATTATTGTTAATATTACGGCAATATTTCAAAAAACTACAACTTCGGTGATTTCGGACATTTCGCATTGTCACAGAAAGTTCGAAATAGCTTTAATCTCTAAGCAGTGTGAAACCCTAATAATAATCCGAACAAAAACAATTTGCCGTGTCTCAGGCTATGTCAAAATGTATCAAATGTTAAAATCCGACAATTATTGTTAATATTACGGCAATATTTCAAAAAAACTACAACTTCGGTGATTTCGGACATTTCGCATTGTCACAGAAAGTTCGAAATAGCTTTAATCTCTAAGCAGTGTGAAACCCTAATAATAATCCGAACAAAAACAATAGTGTTTCACACAAGCTACGCAGTGTGAAACCCTAATTAATGTGTTTTGCCATACCAATAAAACTGACATCGAATTCTAAACGTCTATAGATTTTTATCACCATTTCCGTATGAACATAAAAGAGTACTGGTATGCGTTTATACTGTATAGAATATTATAAAACAAGACAATCGAAACCATGTCTAAAAGCCTTTTGAAGAAATTATTAAAATGGAATGTCAACCTCTATTGTAACCAATGATATTTAAATAAACATGAAGTATGTTCTCTGAACAATCTGTTGTCTGAGGATTCGGGTCATCTTTTCCGTGTCTATGTCAGATAAATTTTAAAATAATCCTACTGATAGCATTTATCACAGAGCATACTTAACGGTTATTTAAATATCATTGATTACAAAGACTGATGAGTAATCCTACTCATAGCATTTTTTTGTAAACCCTTCATTACCTTTAGATACATTTATTGCAATAGGCAATGGGGTGGATGTTACAATACAGTCATCTTCAATAGAAGGCTTGATCTCGCCTTAACTACGTACATCTTATCAAGCCCTTCACGTAATACCCCGCATATTTTAGCACTAATTTCGATTGGGTATAAGCCCAGCTTGTGATCCTATCAGATTCCTTCGTTAAAAATATGGTTACGATTATCAAGTCTCGCGCTTCTAGCTAAAATGTCTACATGTGACAATCGAGTTGCAAAGGTCAAGGTTCGATCAATGTCAAGGTTGCTGGAAATCATGGTTGAGCAACAAAGGCTGTAAACTTGTCTATTTCTTTTTCTATGGAGGCCGCCATATTTGTTTACAGTGTGTTATGTGCCACGACCTCTGTTTGGACAATACTAATTAGTCACGTGTAAACACAACGAGCGCAAAAATTCCGGAATTATTGAGTATTGAAGCAACGACTAGATGTTGTAAAACTCGCGGTCGTTGCTTCAGGAACATGCAATACAGTATAACCCCTATTAAAATAGAATTTCTCTAAATCCCTATTGTAATAATTGTAATTATTTTTGCCATACCAATAAAATCGACATCAATTTTTAAAACTCTATAGATTTTGATCACCATATCCCAACACCATCGAAAACATGTTTAATTTCCCGCATCCCATGGGCACAAATTCTCATTGCAAAAATATTTTCGTTCCTACAAAACCGGTCTAGAAGAAATTTTATCAGTGTTTAGTTAATATAGAGATAATCGTTTGCTTTGATGTTCAACAAAAATTTAATAGTTCTACGATGATATTCTTCTTTGAAATCCGGATTAATTATCTAGAGTAAAAATCATAGCACGGGAGGTCACTGGACAGAATTCAAAGTTGTTCGCCACGTCACGTGATCGTTTTTGCCACAGTCGACCAACCTCGTTATTGTCTACCTTCGCTTGTGTTTTTGTTAAACACAACATGGCGAGCTCCACGTAACGGGGTCTTCCCATATCGACGACTAAACAGAATTTGGAAAGTCGACCGCGGCAATCTTTGATGGGTAAAAAGCATTAATGAGGCAGGGACCAGTCATTATTAATATAGTTCACTTAAATTGATTTTTATCAGAATTCATCTCATTCACTAATTAATAAAATGAATATAGTTCACCTAAATTGCATAAACTTGAATTTTGTCAGAATTCAACTAACTCATTAATTAATAAAATAATAGACTACAATTCAACATGAAGCTGACAGGTGATCGAAATTCAGTTCATTGTGATTATTTCTCATAATAAGTTGAATACGTAAATCATTCCAAGACATTTCATATTCATTTCTTTCTACGATGACTAATGCACAGTTACAATCTAAGTTTATTCCAACAGCAAAAGGTGGCAGATACCTATGTGTTGCCGATTTTAAAGGGACTATCCCGATTTGAACAGAGTCTCAAAAATAAATTCCGAGAAAATATGAAATTTAAGCGCCTAAATATAGAGGAATTGTGTATTTACCTTGTCTCAAACTTTCAGTTCAAAACATTGAGTCGTTGTCCTTTAGAGGTCTATACAGTGCAAGTTTGATTTTTCCAGACACCGCATAATACAGCGTAGGACACCGGTCTCCATTTCCAGGTGAAGACTGACGGGTTTAAGTTGTTTAAAAACATATAAAATACATTGAGTTAGTTGCTTGGCCCTAAGATAGAGGATTTTAAGGGATTTTAATACAAAATTAAGAAGTCTTATTCTCTAAAATATTATCGGGATTGGCCCTTTAAGTATAGAATAAATAAGAGAAATAATAACGACTTAGTGATATGGCAGTGCTGTGAAAAAAGTAAGGGATGTAGGACTACAGCATCTACCATCAACGATATAGTTAGCAGAATAGACGTCGACCACAACCACCCACCAGCCCATTCCGATCTACAGTTACTGTGATATAAAAAGCATCTTTAAAATTGTACATCAATTCTCAATTTCTTGTAATTTTTGTTGTAAGCTTCTAATTTTATATTCTACTATTTATACATTATTATTAAAAAATAAATCTTATTTTATAGATTACAGAAATGATGCAGTTCTTAAAGGAAAAGGTCCAGTCTACGACAACTCCGATTACTCAACTTCATCAAGAAGAAATAAACGGGATGTTGAATGGACAGAAGATAATATAACCACCATCGCCAACATGCCAACTTTTTACTTTTAATTGGAAAAGCTCGTCCTAATATATTTGAAGCAATGGCATTTTTGCACGAAGAGCAAAAGACGATTGAAATTCAGTTATTGCAGTATTCAAGTCCAGCGACAACCACTAAAAAGAAAACAATTCTCCAATATCAACAGGAAGATTGAAGATTCGAAACATAGATATGAATAAGGAAGAATGAATTTGTTAGAATTTCTGGACTATGTTGGAGACTTTATGCGTGCAAAAAGTTAAAATTATGTATTATGTTATGTGTAAAAGGTTGTTATAAATTTAAAAAAATAAATGGTCCCAAAATTATCTGCTTAATTAGTTTTATCCTTCAGCTTAGGTCTATTGTTCTTGGCCACTCAACCCCTTAACGCCGACTCAAATTTTCCCCCTAAAACTCGGCGAGTAGGCGATACGGGAATGAAACCACGTAACACATTGCCGGAATAGAATCTACACTAAATGTTGAAGACAGTGTTAAGAAGAAAGGTGCAGAACCCTTTACAAAGACAAGGTGGGACAAACGTCGTGAGGTAGCTAAAACCTGGTTACAGTTGGATAAATGGATGGAAATGTCCAGTCCATTTTAACATTTTTCGATACATGGATTGATGACGAACGAAGGATATATTGAAGATACAGTCGGTAGTGGTTTCGGATTTCACCCAACGGGTTATAGACGTTTTACGGACAAGACAAGGCTCTTAAAAAGGTGCGAGAAGAAAAGCAAAACTACTGTTTGTTCCAGGAGATACCCGGGAATGAAACCACGTAACACATTGCCGGAATAGAATCTACACTAAATGTTGAAGACAGTGTTGAGAAGAAAGGTGCAGAACCCTTTACAAAGACAAGGTGGGACAAACGTCGTGAGGTAGCTAAAACCGGGTTACAGTTGGATAAATGGATGGAAATGTCCAGTCCATTTTAACATTTTTCGATACATGGATTGATGACGAACGAAGGATATATTGAAGATACAGTCGGTAGTGGTTTCGGATTTCACCCAACGTGTTATAGACGTTTTACGGACAAGACAAGGCTCTTAAAAAGGTGCGAGAAGAAAAGGCAAAACTACTGTTTGTTCCAGGAGATACCCGGACTCTAAACTCTTAAATTCCTCACTATTTCTTCAGTTTTTAATTTAATTTTTGGTGACATACCTGAAATTGTCATCCCGTTGCTCTCTTCGTCCATCCTTAACGCCTAGAAGTTCGATAAAATTTCACATATTTCGACATTGTTTCTTTCTTAAAACATAAACATTACAGAATGCGTCTGCGTAATGGGACACTTGCATTTCGCGTAAAGGGTAGACAGGAATCTCCAAATCGGGTACATTCGGTTAGAAATATTTAGTGAATGAAACTTCGCCCGTTTCTTTTGCGACTGTAATACTTATTAAATTTCACACTGTGAATCCTGTATTAAACACTCATGTTTTTTGGTCGGATTAATATCATGTTCTGTTTCCACCTGCTTATTTCGCAGTAACTGCTCATTAAGCCACTCGGTTTTTGAGAGCAAGGTCTGGAGATGTGACTTTTTTGTAAACAATTTATTAGTTTTCCAAAGTACATAGGTTCTGATCAGCTGTAAATAAATATTTAAAATATATTTATCTAAATCATCCGCCTTTGACGATACAGTTTTTAGCGTATAAACTAGACAATAATTATCCGGTTGACACAGAATCAACGGCATAGTATACACGATGGCACTAGCTATAATAATTATTGATACAAAATATTATTTCATCGCAATTTAGCTGATATATCTGAATAGTCCTCGTAAATAAGTGGAGGAAGGTGGAAATCGATTTTCATATTCCGTTTTCCTGCAAATGTTATTTAACTTCTTTATAAAAGAGATACATCGTCAAAAGTGAAAATGGACGTTTTTGATTTTTGTCTTAATAACGAGTAATTGCTCCACCAATCCTCAGGCATTCAGCAATTCGTCGTGGCATGGTCTTAATCAACCGTCCAATCACGATTTGGGGCAATCTGACCCACTTCATTTGCAGTGCCACGGCCAATTTTTGCAGTGTTGTCACGTTGACGTCGACGAACACGTCTCCCGATGAAAAAAAAACGTAACACACTTAAGCAAAGAAACGCTAAACAGTATATCTTATGCAAGAACCGATAGGAATGCTAACATGGATAGATAAACTAGCACGCGGCAGTTTTCATCAACCCTTTCTTGAAGTGTCAAATTTGACAATGAACCCCCAACCCTACCCCATGTGTATGGCGCTATTGCGTGTCGCATGTGCAGCTCAGTGGTTCTGTTGGGGCGATAAGTTCTTCATCAGTGAACATACTCTCAAAGCATGTCAAGTGTCCATGACTATTTATCATATCACATCCTGAATAGGTATTTGCATTTCAATATCCCCTACTTTTTTTAAGAGTATATAAGATCAACCGAAAACCCATGAATCATTCTGAATTTTTGCCATTTGCGAGAAATAGGCAATTTTGTGGGAGTCACTTTTCAAAAGAATATAATATTGTTCTATTTTCATGACATTTGATGCCTACTGTGACTGTTCATTATCGAAAAGCACAAATCAATGCGACCATATAGATATCAAAAGATAGTTTATAACTTGATGCAATTGTCCAAAAGTACCCTTTACATTGTATTGCTCAACACATATATAGTGATTTTGAAAGAAAACTATATTTTCAACCCTTAATTAAAGCAAACATGTTTTTTTTAAAGAGTGTTATCTTATACAGTTTAAGAATAATGTTTACTAATTTCCTTTAAGTAATATTGTGTAGATATACGATCAAGCATTGGTCACTTTGTAAGGGTTTCATACATCAACCTGCTATCATAATGGCCATTTCGTGTAATTTTATTACACGTGTATCATGCTCATGGGAATATGTTAAGTGACTCCGTTAAAGGATAACGGGCACCGGCGAAACCCGTCATGACTGCATAGCAGTTATTGTTTTCTATAATTTTCGGTATTTTGATATTCTTCACAGTTTACTGGATCAAAGATGTTTTTAGTATTGCATTACAATAAGTTTGAAAAGACAAAAACGCGAATCTTAGAAAATATAACCGCTTGAATAATTAGGGTTTCACACTGCGTAGCTTGTGTGAGGGACTATTGTTTTTGTTAAGATTATTATTCTTCTTATTTCGTTTGAAAGACTATTGTTATTACAAAATTTATTAGGGTTGTGTGAAACACTATTGTTTTTGTTGTGAAACAACTATTGTTTTTGTTAAGAGTATTATTCTTCTTCTTATTATTATTATTATTATTCAAATTCCATTTTCTTCTTCTTCTTCTTCTTATTCTTATTATTATTATTATTATTATTCAAATTCCATTTTGATTAGATCTCAGCAACTGCTTGTCGCATCGTTTCGATTTCTTCGGTTTTACTAGGTAAAGTAGGTGTGACTTAGAGGATAAATCTATTTTGAAGGTTCTGCGACAATGCGAAATGTCCGAAATCACCGAAGCTATCGTTTTTAAAAATATTGCAGTAATTTTAACAATAATCGTTGGATTTTAACTTTTCATACATTTTGGCATAGCCGGAGACAGGGCACATGACTATGCTACTTTTTATTTTCGGCAAATCTTCGTAGATATTAGGCGCCAAATTTAGAAAATTTAAATTTTTACAAATTTTTTTTTATTTATGAATATTTTTGGGTCGTGTTTTACACAGAATTAACGAGTCATCAGACTTGAGCAAAAGTGTGAAATTGTTTTGTCTCAGTAATTTTCCTTGGCCGCCATTGGCTAATTCAGTTTTTCAATCCTAGATAATTAATTATTGTTCGATTCGTATAAAACAAAGTTCAAAGCCTCCGTTGTCTCAATTGTCATTTTTTGGGGGGGGTTACCGATAGAGTTATCTCTCATGACCGAAAGTGGCTTAATTTTACCACAAACTACAATTTTGACAGTTCGGTGCCACTTTTCGAAAGCAAATATTATTATTTTTAAAATTCATATAACTAAAAGAGTGTGCCCTTTAAAGGCGCAAAAAACTGTGAGGTCAGTTTTTTTTAATTTCGATTTCATTTTCGAGCAAATTCGATTAAGAGGTGAAAAAGGTGTAAAATTGACATATTTAGAACCCATTCAGGCTTTTTAGATTTATAAATATTTCTACGTAACTTTTATATACTTGTAGCTATTATCCACACAAAGAAAATGTATGTTAAAATTAGTTTGTAATATGAGCAGTTACCGAGAAATAGGCATGTTTGCATGAGTCCCTTTTTACGCTATTTTGCCTGTAAAAGAGTCAATTATTATTGGATTTTCATAGAAGTGACACCATTTGATGCGTAATATCAATTTTGACTAGATCAAACCAATTTAGCATTTTAAATGTCACCACCGGCAATGACGTAGTTTGGGCAAAAACTGAATTTATAGCCTTCGAAAGAAATAATTTATTCATATCAGTCGTATTTGTTATTTGTTTAAAATTTTTAAATTTGATTCTAATAGAATGAACCCATTTGATGATATTATAGATAACACAAATCGGTTTCTAACTTGTTCAGTTGCGGAAAAATAAGCGATTTTCAACAGGTCACTTTTCAAGGTTTTTAGTGCATAAAAGTGTTAATTATTATTTGATTTTCAAAAAATTTTCACTTTGTTACACCTAATGCCATTTACGATTTCATACAAGTAATTTAAGATTTCAATATCACCGAAAGTACCGTCATTTGGGCAAAAACTTTTGATATTTGATTTCAGTCAACTAATACAATGAACCCACATGATCATATAGATAACACAAATTGGTTTCTAACTTGTTCAGTTGCGGAAAAATATGGGATTTTCAACAAGTCACTTTTCAAGGTTTTTGGTCCATAAAAGTGTCAATTATTATTCGTTTTTCACAAAAGTTTCATACAAGTAATTTAAGATTTTCATTATCACCGGAAGTACCGTCATTTTGGCAAAAACTGTATTTTTAGCCTCTAAAACAAATACTTGTTTGAAGTAAGGGATATGCATTATTCGTATAAAATTATGATATTTGATTCCTATGGACAAATAGTATTAATCAATACGATAACATTGATATCACAAAATTGTTTCTAGCACCTTCCCTTGCCGAGAAATAACCAATTTTGTCAGGATCACTTTTTAAGATTTTTCTCATTTAAACTTCAGTTTATGGGTTCTGGGTTAAAAATATATTGCCTGATTTGTGTAAAATAAAAGCCCATATGCTCCGCGGTGCAAAGTCTTAACTTTCTTCTCCCGATAGAAAATTCTGTCGGCACCGGAAGTAACGTAATTTTGCCCAAAACATGAATTTTGACGTGTCTAAAGGTGTTTTAAAAAGCAAATATTAATGTTTACAAATCTAATAGATCAAGATGAATGCTCCTACTAAAGCCACAAAATATGTATTGCTTAGTTGTTTTTTTATATTTCGATTTTGCATTTGCAACATTTTGATTTAAAGGTGAAAAAAAACGTTTAAAAATGAGTTATTTACAATGCATTCAGGAATTTCATATCATAAAATATTTCTTGACAACTTCCATGAACCTGTAGCAATAATCCATAGGAAGAAAATGTATGTGAAATTTAATTTGTAATATGCGCAGTTGCCGAGAAATAGGCAATTTTGCATCCGTCACTTTTCATGTTATTATTAGCCCGTGAAAGAGTCAATTATCATTCGGTATTCAATTTTGTTTTATCATTGGATGCCTAATGCCAATTTGGACTAGGTCAAACCATTTTAACATGTACAGTTTCACCGGAAATGACGTCATTTGGGCAAAAACTGTATGTTTAGCCTTCTAAATGCGCCAGACATAATTATTCTCTTCATGAGAAATTAGATTACTATACAATTAGTTTGATCATCACTTCAGCCTAAATTCAACGTTAAAATTTCCGAGGGTCCGGAAGACAAAGTTTTAAGCAAAGGAATAATTATGCAACCCGCAATTACTTTCGCCTTATTATTATGGACCGGGATATTATTGTGTACACCTATAGTCTCCTTTCAAAATTTCCATCACGTGTCAGTTCAGGATAAATTTGTATGTAGTATGTAGTTTATATCAATATCAAAACGCTACAGCCCTCGGGGCCAATTAAATATTCAAGTCAGTTGGACAAACAATTGTGGTCTTAAATCTGGTAAAGATAGGTTGCCAGGCAACGAAACATACGTCCATAGCAGTTAAATCGTCCGGGCAGTCAACAAGTGTTGTCACATATTTTTACTTTTTTCGGTAATGAAACATTTATAATACACTAAAATCTGATTAATACTCAAGAAGTAATTTTCAGAAAACCATTAGAATTTGTTTGGTTTTTATAAAGTTCTGTCCCATGCTAACGTTTAGTAGACGAAACTTTTAATATCATGGATTTAGTTGTTCAAATCATAAAAATTCATTGAAAATCAATATACTCGTTCGTCTCAAGATCTTAAACTCTGTGTATCAATCTGAAGTTAATCGGATGATAACTTTAGCCTCTAGAACGTCACAAGATTTTTCAAAGTGATCAAGGGCCATAACTTTGGCAGTAATTATCGGAAATCGTTGAAAATCAATAGACTTCTTCGTCTCATGGCCTTGAACACTGTATATAAATTTGAAGTCAATCGGATAATAAACTTTAGCCTCTAGAGCGCCCACAAGCAATTGTGGACGCCGGACCCACCGACGGACGGGGCGACTATAATAGACGACCACATTTCAATGGGGGCGTATAAAAATGAAAGTTATATTCTACTGGGCCGAAACAACTTCATTAACATCCAAGTAGGCCGAAACGACTCAAAGCCAAACCATTGCCCCCGCCCAAATCGACTATTCCAGATAATTAGGTCAAACATGGCAGATGTTCAGTTGCGCGATGTAAACAAACCACAATTTTTCAAGAGAGAGAGGTTATATAGCTTAATCTGACATTGGTTACCTCGTGTAAGACAGTAATGGGATGGAAATTCCAGGTATGTCACTAAGTTTTAGCCGTTTTAATTAAAAATTGAAGAAATGGCAAACAATTTTCATGTCGTCGTGTCACCGGGAACAGACAGTAGAAAGTGAGAAGGCAGCATCTACATTCATTCCAATCGAAACTACACTACACTGGGATGTGTCATAATATATTTTACCAAATATTATTCACCTTTGATACCAAATATTATTTACCTTTGAGAAAAATAACAACTGACTATTAGTACAGGTATTAATCATTCCCTTAAAATAACATTTCATTCATAACATGATTTTTTAAACATGGTTTCAATTAAAAATCCTTAAAAATTCTCTTTGGTATGGCTACTTCTATTCCAACTAGTAATAAATGTAATAATGGTGCATCGGTTATAGAGACCATAAGTCCAGAAAAAATTGTGAATGGGAGAATTGAATATAACCATCCCAGAAAATAACATTCAAAGGAAAGAGGGGAGAACTAATTATTAATCAACTGATTGGATAATCCCTAATTAAGCAACTCACACCCATCTAATCTGATTAAGTAACTTGGACTGAACCAAATAGGTCATTTTGGGACTAACATATATTTAATTTTTATTTAAATAATTCGCTTGCTTACAGGTCACTATTTTTAAAGGATCGTCTTGGAACTTGGTATAAGTATTCCTTATAGCCTAAGGAAGGCAACTATTGGTTTTGGTGCATTCCCGACTCCTAAGGGCAGAGCCACGCCCAATTTTTGTGTCTATCGTATACTGGCCGCAATTCTGAATGGATCATCTTCAAACATGGCACATGTATTCCTTATAGCCTAACAGCAGCAACTATTAATTTTGGTGGATGTCTCGGCCCCTGGGGCAGAGTCACGCCCATTTCTTTTGTGTTTATCGTCTGAAGGCCACAATTCTGAATGGATTATCTTAATGGAAGATTCCTTATACCCTAAGGGCGGCAACTATTGATTTTGGTGCATGATTCACCCCCTTGGGTGGTACCACACCCACTGTTTGATAATACTTTGTAAATAATCTACAGGTTGCAATTATTAACATATCTGGATCCAATTCAGTGTGGCCCATCACAGGGTTGTACCTATTTATATTGGTCCACGTACAACCCCCAGGGGTGGCGCCCAATTTTTGTGTCTTTGTCTACGGGCTAGAATTCTGAATGGATCATCTTGGAACTTGGCATATTTATTCCTTATACTGTGAGGATAGCAACTACATTTTGGTGAATGTCCCGACTCCCAGGGGTGTAGTACCAAACACTCTTTTTTGTTAAATGTTTGTCTTTAAATACTCTATACGTTGCAATTTTTAACAGATTTTGTTCAAATTCAGCATATCAATCATTTCAGTACAGGGTTGTACCTATATTGCATTTATATTGTTCAATATACCCCCCCCCCCCCGCTGGGGCAGAGCCATGCTCATTTTTTTGTGTTTATCGTCTACAGGCTTCAATTCTGAGTGGATCATCTTGGAGATTTGCATATTTATTCCTTATATCGCAAGGGCAGCAACTTTTTGTTTTGGTGCATGCGCCGACCCCATGGGGCAGTGTCACACCCACCATTTGTTGATATTTATGGAAACAGTTTTATATAAGCAGTTTTGCTTGTTACTGCATCCTATTCACTAATATTCTCCTAAATGATAAATTGTAAAAACTAATGTTCTCCTGAATAAAATACTGTTTAAACCATTTGTTGATATTTCATGTTCTTCATTTTAAAAAGTACCATATCAATCAAAGCAGAAATGTAGACGTATATTGCTGTTTTAATAAGCCCGGTGAAAAAAAAATAGCCTTATTCTAACTACTAAATGTGTTAGGTCTGATTTTTAGTGTAAATCCTCCATTAAATTCTATTATTTCAAATCAAAGTCATATCTGGAAAAGCCTAACTTTAGGCTTATGCAATCTACTGAAGGTAATTAGTGCTGGATTTGATCGGCTACATGTACAGTGCCTGTTATAATTGTTTCAATAAACGAGAATATGTATATTACTGCAATTTATTAATCAGAAGCAAGATTGGATCATTAAAGGTGTGTTCGGTGCTTTTATGGATGATTACATGTACACTATGTCATAGGTGAGCCCCATATTGATGGGGGGGGGGGGGTCTCCACCTGGTTCATACACAATTGCAGACAAAACCCATTTTTATATTTTAGAATGGAATTTGACAGCTTTTAATCACAAATGTCAGGCCCTTCATCCTGCATCACTGACAAGGGGGAACCACGCCGGAAAATCTGGATGAACTTTCTCGGCCAATGCAGGGATCGAACACCCGACCTCCAGGATAGCGAGCCAGCGTCTTACCCACTTAGCCACGTGATCCCCTTATCATTATTAAGACAACGGGCCAGATATGGTATGTTGTTATGTAAAATGAATGATTTTATTAGAATTAAACTTACAGAAACAGTGGCCTGGATGTTATCCGTGTAATCTCCCTTGATATGAAGGCATTTTTCAAGTGAGATCGACCGGTGCAATATACTTATTGAGTGGTGAAAAAACCTGACTGGATGCCACATTTTGTGTCAAAGAAATCAAAATATCTTTTGGGGATCTCTGACAATTATTTCTTTACACGAATGGGGCGTTTATTTGGCTCATTCAATCTCTGGTCGTCCCGACCGCGAGTAATTTGCAAGGTAATTCGTACACATGGCTTTGTTTACAAATGCTAAGACCTGGCACTTGACCCCAGAATTTTTGACAGCGACCCCACAAGCGCGACCGCTGATTGGCCAAATTTTAGAAAGCTGCGCAGGATCCAACTCACACCTATGCAAATGTGATTGCACGTTTATTGAAAGTCCGATTTTATAGACCGATTTAGCGGGAGCAAAGATGACGAATTTCAACCCGAGAAATTCGGTCTACAACAGCCGTTTAGAGAATAATTAAATATTGTAATGAATGATATTTCAATAACCGTGAAGTATGTTCCCTGAAAAATGATATCAGTAGGATTATTAATTTATCTGCTATACCAAACTCCCCAGACGATCCAAACTGCTTTAAAACATGTTATCGATGGTGTTGTTTCATAATAATCTATACAGAATACACACATACCAGTACTCTTGTGCGGAAATGGTGATCAAAGTCTATAGACTTTTAAAAATAGATGTCGATTTTATTGTATGGTAAAATACATTAATTACAATTATTACAATAGGGTTAAGTGAAATTTTATTACAATTATTACATTCATTACAAAAGGGATGGATATTACAATAGGAAGTGAAATTTTATTACAATTATTACATTTATTACAATAGGGCTTGTAACACATGCTGTTTTTTATTGCTTTTGAACAAAGACAATAATTGTTCTACTAGATTGTCTCAGTTTGTAGAATATAAGTACGATGTTGCCACAGATAATCCCCTGCATTATTCACCTCAGACACCTCATTGTATATCGTTTGACAAATCTACACCCTACACTGCGGGACTAAGCCATTGCGTTTGAGACTATAACGTGCAATCTACAGACCAATCTAGGAACTCACCCCCTTTCACCGTTTGTTTAATCATACACATGGGCGCACTTTATCAACTATTTTACCAACTATTTGACTGATCACAAGAAAGCCTGGCAGCCCATCTTAATTTCACACAAAAAGCCGATTGGCATTGTTTAGAAAGATGGGTCCTGCATCTGTCAGGAAGCTAAACAATCATAGACAATTATAAAGGTATCAATATATGATTTGTAATTAACCCATATATCATAGAATATATGCTTTCTTATAACCCATATTAATCGAACATTTTATTTTCAGGCCAGGTTACACGATTAATATTAAACAGTTTACAACTTTTAAATATTATTAAAAACTTTAGATTTATAGGAACGTGTAAGTCGATCTTCATTTTCTATTACAAACAGCCACAATTTATATTCAACAGTTACAACTTTTAAATCAAGATTTTAAAAAAAAATAGATTTATAGGTAAGTCGATCTTTATTCTCTATTACAAACAGCCACACTTTATTATGAACAATTTATATAACATAATGAGAAGCATATATTTCGATGAACCACGCAATCTAGATTAATTTCTATTTTAGCACGGATTTAAAAGTGCAATATTGCTTTCCTCACGATTTCATAATATATCATGTTGAAAATATTCCCAGACGAATCAAACTGACTAACTACCAAGTCCATGCCGCGTACACAATACAACCCATGCCAGGTTCCAGTACATGACGTTAGCGCTAAGGTTAGCCAATCGCTTTAAGACAATTTGATGTGAAAAGGATTGGGTATCGAAGAAATAAAGATTGATATGTGTTAGTACTATTTTGCCTTTAAGCTAATCATAAGAGTACAAGTAAACGTCGTTAGTGATGAATGTGTATGTATTAAACATAGAACTATATGCCTTTTTAAAGCGATTGTTTTATTGGTTGTTTGTTTTAAAAAAACAACAATAATTTATTCAGAATTGTATATGAATATGGGTCGATTAACAGGCATATCATATATTAAACTCCTCTCCCTGGCATATAGACACATCTATTTACTTTCTATAAATGAGCAATGTACATAATGTACCACATATTTCCCAATCAACTGTACTATTATAGTTGGCCCTGGAACCTTCTGGTGAGTTTACAGTAATTTCGGTGTCTTAAATTTCTTTCAGTAGGATAGCAGTGCTTCGCAGAGTAGAAGGGAAATATTTTATTGTATTAATATATGGCATATGAATATAAGTAGCAATTCTATAATACTATAGGGCCTATCTGTAGAGGTTACCCAAGTTCTGTAAATATGTTCTGGTTAATGTATTGAAGTCGTTAGTTAGTACCAGTGACAACGAGAACTAGGTTAACAAGGAAAAGTCTGGTAGTTTAAATTCGGACAATGACAACATAGTCTGATAATCCAAATGTGGTAAACCCATGCGTTAGAAAAGTGGTTAGCCGCCTTCCTAGGTGCCCATATAAGTACACTGTGTTGAAATCCAGGGTAGCGTCTGTGCAGCTGACCTATCCGATAAATGAAGTACCTGGTCAATTTCCCGGGGCTCAATACATGACTCATGCACGTAACCTCTTTATAAAGAACGTGCGCGGTTTAAGTTTCTTTAGACATTATTGAGAGCCTGGAAAATAGATATCATTTGAAGTTCCCAGGGGGAACATCATACCCACAGCCTCCTCGGCTGAGAGGCTGGGAAACAGACATAATTCGGACATCATCTAGACACCACTTGGATTAGACCACCCCGTTAACTCGTAGGACAGCCACATGATGTTGTTGGGTACCGTCAATTATTTTGTCCTACGAAATGGTGGGGTCGAGAGGTAGAAGGAATGATGTTAATGGTAATCTATGTTGGTAAACACAAGCTGGAGATAGAGAACTTATATTTAGCTTATATTTAATGTCATAGCTGTGTGTGTAGTTTTTTTAATATAACCGTTTTATTGTGGATATTATAAAGGTATAAAAACATAGTTAACGTAAAAAGTGTTCCAGAGTTAATTGATCATATGCACAACGTGAACGTCCTGAATAGATGAGTGTCACCCTAGTGTCACGGGCCGCATACACAACGTGGAAGTAATTCATAATTCAACTATTTAACGACACCGTGGTGTCCACGGTGTCACAGTTTGGTCTTTTTTGGTACCGCTACACAGGATAGTGTTACAGGTATTTTTATTTGGTGCCGTTGATGTAAGGATATCGATCCTGAAAATATGTAGCAGAGAAGAGGGTATGCGTCACACGTTGGATGTGGGGTTTGGGGGGATAGTCACATCTAACCTGCGACTCATCGCACTGCATAGTGCTACATATTTTATTTTGGAGCCATAACACAGATTCCAAAACCCGAGGAAGAAAGAGTTGGTGAAATCTTCAGCAAATGGGTAAATGCAATTTTTTCAGAAAATTCAACATGTAATGTTGTTTAACCAGACCACTTAATATAAGAATACAATTAAATAAGATAGGTGTTTAAAATTCAACTGAATAATAATAAAATATATTTATTATTAAGTTTTTGGGGACATGGTTATAATTAAACTATGTAATATGACTAGCTAGGTATTTTAAAATTGTTAAACTGGATTTAAAGTGGGTCTAAGGGGTAGATTGCAAAAATATTTTATTAAGAAATAATAAGGAAACGGGATAGGGAATAAAATAAAGAATTAATGATGTCTCCGGTCTAAGTAGGAAGGAAGTTCGGAAATAGAGATTTTGCGCGGTTGACACAAAACTCCATAAGAATTGTTCTTCTTCGGGCATAGATCGTAACTACATATATTGAAAAGTCTATAGGGAGTTTGAAGTCTTGATTTTTGTTTCTACATGAATGTAATGTACCTGTATATGTATTTGTGTTAAAGTATAAACCTGTTAATCGCGAGTAGCGTTTAGGTTTTAGGGTAAACAAAAATGCCCAAGGAAATTTAGAACTGGTTCTAATGAAGGTTTTAAAGGAAACACGGTGTCCTGCAATATATAGCGAGTAGCTTATGTACTGTTTGGTAAAAAATTGTATAAAGGAGAAATGAAAGCGGGAAATCATACCATGGGAAAAAGGGAAATTTAAATTTGGATTCGAATGTGCGGTTAACTGTCGAATAAATTTTGAATTCTCGGACATGCCATGCGTAATGTATACATAAAGCATACTTATTGTCAAAGAAGGAGTCACGAACTTATTAGTCAATAAGTTATATGTGTTGAAAGTAAGAAATATAATAACTTACAATTGTATAATACAATTTGGTCTCGAGATAAATATTGATCAAATTTATTTCAAGACTCCTTTTGGTAATTAAATAAAATGCGGTGTGGTTTGTATTCGGAAAGAAATGAATTCACGGAAAAACATTTAAAATGTTAAGATGAGGTATCTATGTTATTTAGAAACACGCGGTACCACTGATGTTGAAAATGAGCGTACCTGTCAAGAATTGATTAATGAAGGTCGCCAAATACACAGCCCGATTGTTTCTATATAAGCTTAGAGGGTATACAAAAGCTGTGTATTCTTCAACGTTAAGACGGGTGTAGTCTTAACGAGAGGAAAAGGACTGCCAGTACAGAATCTGGTTGTTGTAGACGATTTGCTAATGAGTACTAATGAGGTATAAAACTGTTCACTGTTACCAGGTAATACTAATAGGTAAAATGTTAGTAATGTAATGAGTGTTTAAGTTATTAATGACTGTACCGAAGCTATATGTGGGTTGAGTGGGGTGCACACCACACGCCGTGGATATAGTTTTAAATAAAACAGGATGGCTTTCGGATAGTGGCAATGTAACAGTGAGAAAAAATAGGTATATTAATGAGACTAGGTCAAAACGTTAAATTACTGATGGTATGTTGTTAAAGTAACTATGTAATTGTTTTGACGGAATTATAAAAATAAAGGAAATCATAAAAAGGTAGATTACTGAGTTAAGGTCAAGAGGTCAAGAGGTAATTTAATACTGTTTTAGAATTCTGATGATTAAAGAGACGCATCAAAGTTTATTAATAATTGAATGAAGTTTTAATTTTAATTAAGAGTAAGAGTTAATAATAATGTTAGGCTAACATTGAAATAAAGTTTTAAATTAGGACTACTTAGTTTTTGGTCAGATGACAATGACATGTTTGATTTGAAGATGAATGAATTTATCCCAACACAAGTCGTCAAAAGAAGTGCTGATTGAAAATTCTTAAAGCCGGGACTTCTACCTTACTTAGAAGAAGAAGACGATGGTAGCGGAAACAGACCATTGGAAATCCAAGAGGATGAATTGGCGAAGTTAATGTGAAACTTAACTTTAACAACAGTATGTGTAGCGTAATAATATTTTGAAATTAGGACATGTAAGAATTTAGGAACATTTTAGTTATATTTTTTCTGTGTTTAGGTTAAAGTGGAAGAAAACGAACAATATGACAGTGAAATTACATTGACTTTGAAACAGTGCTATTTATTGTGTTATAACGTGAATCAGTGTATTTATGTTATTGCAGCATGCATATCAGTGTAATGATATTATTGTAGAAGTATGACGTGAATTATTTAATGGACAACTAGAAGTTTTTAGTAACTATTATTAGTGATTATTTAAAAATTGTTCGCAACATGGAATGACAATTTTGAAATGTCATTCTGAAAGTATTTGTCTTGTTTTGTCTTTAATACATGCTAGAGAACGACGTTAATTAAGCAACGGTGCTTATTTAACGCATTGCGAAGGGGCGTATATAAAGAACTTATGTTTAGCTTATATTTAATGTCATATCTGTGTGTGTAGTTTTCTGAATACATCCGTTTTATTATGGATATTATAAAGGTATAAAACATAGTTAACGTAAAAAGTGTTCCAGAGTTAATTGATCATATGCACAACGTGAACGTCATGAATAGATGAGTGTCACCCTAGTGTCACGGGCCACATACACAACGTGGAAGTAATTCATAATTCAACTATTTATAATTCAAGAGAAAGTGTTCATCATTTTCAAATGACCACATTTGCAGGTGGGATTGTCAGAAATATGGTAATAGTGCATATTGAAGAAATATGCACAAATATTTTATTTCAGATATTTAATTTTTATACGTCCACATGTGGACGTATATTGTCGTCGCCCCTGTCCGCCCGTCCACAATTGTTTGTGAACAGTCTACAGGTCACAATTTTTATCCGATTTCAATGAAACTTGCAATATAGGTTTATCACCCTAAGATCTCGGTTGCTTTCGATATTGGCATGTTTCGGACAGTAACTTCATGGATTATGGCCCCTGACTGTACTAAAAATCACTTTTTTAGCTTGTGAACACTGTAGAGGTCATAATTTTTATCCGATTTGGTTGAAACTTGAAATGTATGCTTATAACCCAAAGATCTCGGTTCTTATTGATATTCGCGCATATCGGAACGTAACTTCCTGAGTTATGGGCCCTGGTTGTACGAAAAATCGCGTTTTTAGCTTATGGACCCTATAGAGGTCATAATTTTTATCCGATTTAAAAAACCGTATTATTATATCACCGTTGAACCCTAAGGCAAGGTGAGTTCGAATTTCGTAAACACCGGCCCCAAACTGACAGACAAAATGGCCGCCGTTCGTTCTCTAATAGCGTAAAAATATGGTATATCAAGGTTGTGGACCCTATAGAGGTCACAATTTGTATCCGATTTTGTTGAAATTTGAAATATAAGTTTATAACCCAAAGATCTCGGTTCCTTTCGATATTCGCGCATATCGGAACGTAACTTCCTGAATTATGGCCCCTGATTGTACGAAAAATCACGTTTTTAGCTTGTGGACCCTATAGGGGTCATAATTTTTATCCGATTTCAAAAACGTATTATTATATCACCGTTACACCATAAGGACGACTGAGTTCGAATTTCGTGAAAATCGGCCCAAAATTGACAGACAAAATGGCCGCCGTTCGTTCTCAAATAGCGTAAAAATATGGTATATCAAGGTTGTGGACACTATAAAGGTCACAATTTTTATCCGATTTTGTTTAAACTTGAAATGTAAGTTAATAACCCAAAGATCTCGGTTCCTTTCGATACTCGGACCTTAATTTCCTTAATTATGGCCCCTGATTGTACGAAAATTCGCGTTTTTAGCTTGTGAACCCTATAGAGGTCATAATTTTTATCTGATTTAAAAAAAACTATTATTATATCACCGTTGCACCATAAGGAAGGCTGAGTTCGAATTGTAAGTTGAAATGTAAGTTTATAACACAAAGATCTTGGTTCCTTTCGATATTTCCGCATATCGAATTGTAATTTCCTGAATTATGGCCCTTGATTGTAGGAAAAATCACGTTCTATTTAGCTTGTTCTCTATCCATCTCTCGAAAATGTGGGCGTATCCTGTCTGGCAGCCGCTGGTTACCTTAATTTTTCAATGTTCCCTACCCTTACACTTGATATGCCAAATTTAAAAATCACCAATAAAATTACGGGCGATATTATTAGACCAAGACAAAGTTCAACTTTGCTTGTATCAGGCATATAAACCAAATCAAATTCAAGCTCATTCATTTACGACCTATCTGTTGCTTGAGCATAGTTACACATCGGTTATATTACCACAAAATTATCCCTAAATACGAGGCCCCTCGTTCATTTTCTGATTTTGTAATTAGCTCAAACCATTTCCTATTTTGTATTCCGATAAATATCTTTTTGTATTTTGTGTATATAGGTATATCTATATACAATTTTAAATTACGGTTAATGTGATTTTGGTATTCAGCCACATTTTTATAATTTGAATTGTCGGAGAATTTTTTTTTCATGAAGGAGGTGCATTGTAACAGTACATATTGAAGAAATATGCACAAATATTTTATTTTAGATATTTAATTTTTATGTATTTTAAAGAATGTTTATATGTTTATTAAAGACGGCGAATGAATAATCCCCTAATAAGCATAAATCAACCTACGCTGATGGGTGTCAACAGATTATTACCCATGTTATAAGAAATGAAATGAAATGGGGTTTAACGTCCTACTGTTCTGCTCCGAACTGGGCTAATGAAGACGGGCATACGCCATACATTGTGCTATGAGAGAAATTTTGCCCGGATACCGGCACTACGATCTACTCTTATATCGAATTCCAACTGTTAAGGGATCTTTTACGTGCACTTCAATATTTGCATGGGATTCGGTTTTTCGTACCATCCGAACGAAAAGGGAAGGGGGGGGGGGGAGGGCAGGCCGGAAAATCTGGATAAACTTTCTCGGCCAATGCATGGATTGAACACCCGACCCACTTAGCTCAAATTCACAATTATCTTCACTTAATAAATTACTAAGAAACGACAATATTGGATTTCTCTTATATATTTCAAGGTGAGCTCTCTACTGTATAATTTGAATGCTAAACTTTATATATATTTTTATTTTAACTTAAGATTTAGTGTTATATCATGTTATATCGGATAAGTACGATTAATAGAATCGAGTATTACTTTAATCGATATTTCTAAATCTACGTAAGCATTGATTAATAAATGGAAAAGTACGTTTATCGACAAAATACTTGTTTATTTAAATATGTTTCAAATATAGATAATTAGTGTATAGAAATACTTAAAAATGGGTGCCCTAAAATAAACGGAAAAGTAAGAATTGATATGATTTATTACCTGTTTAATTACTGGCGAAGATTTTACACTATATATTATATACTTTTACAACGTGACGTAAAAATTAATGTCAAGTTTCAAATTGAAAGTACTTAAAGATGTTGAATATTTTTAGTATCTGAACTTAATTTGTTCCATTGTTTGTACTGAGATTGCAGAGTGCACGTTTCGTTAATATTAAAACATGGAGATATTATTGGAGTAGTATTTTGATATGAAGCAACATGACAAGTGACCCCACTCGGGGCCAGTGTCTCGAGCTTCTATCAAATGGCTTCGGTGTACTAGAAAGCAAAAGGTACCCCTAGTCTTATTACAACACTGGCTTATACACAGATACAATTCATTTGTAATAATAAAATACATTTAGGAGGTTAGGGTTTCAAAGTACTTGTGCATTTGAGCTGTACATTGGTAAATAAATCGAAAATATGTTTATTTATGTCCCATAGGAAATCCACACGACGTTTCCTTTTCGGGTATGATCTTCGCAGTCTTTCGTTTCATTCGTACGTCGCACATACAACTATACATCAAAAACTTGCAATTAGAAGACATTGTAAATTTAAAGGACTAATCCGGCAACACTGAGCAGCGGTTTCCGGACTCGTTAATTAGCAGTACGTGCAATACTTAGTTTAAAGTATTTCATTATATTAGGAATATAACAAGGTTTAGTTCACTAACTATGTTACTTACCCACGATAGTAGCAAATATAAATACACCTATTAAATAACTCACAATAACAAACAGGTATCTGAAAGATGAAATATATATAATATAGAATATATATATTATAATACAAATTAATACAAAATGTTTTGTTAGCATACACAAAATCTTAACAATATCAAACTGCATCTGATATTTCTATATCTATTCTAATATTTGTGACTGTCGTTTGTCTGTCTATTCAGGGTTGGTGGCTACACTAGAGCTGTCCCGAGACTGAAATTTGGTGTATAAGGGTAGCTCGGACCGGGGAGTAACATGGACTAGGTGGTGCTGGACTACCGATTCTGGTTTTGTAGTTATACTACTTCCAACCCGTGCAGAGCCGGGCCATCCGCTAGTTTAACAATAACACGTTGTATTTTCCGAACCATTAAATACACCTCTAAAGAATCAGAAATATAGACTTTTAACACGCCAACCATCAATCTAATTGCATGTATAATTTGGCTGTATAAATGGATACTTATAAAAAATACATTAACAAGCGATTGAACATTGTTAATTTTCCTTGAGAGCAAATAGTTCCAGATGATATCTAAAAGGCGAACAGCTATGGTCAACCAATCTTGAGATATCTTAAAGTTATTATTTCCAACAACAAACAGGCTCCAAATTACGACGAGGTAAAAAGTGAATACATGTGTATTGAAAAAGAAAAGAACATAAAGTGTATAAATTATTCAACAGCAAAATGTTTTGTGAAAAAAGACCCACAACGTTCTTTTAACTTTTATATGTTTTAGATAAAAGTGAATATATTTGTAAATGATTGTTAAAAATAAATTAACACAAAATAATAGTTACAGGTATGCATATCAAACAAAAACGTTTAGTATGTAATCACAGTAATCGAAACAAAGTTATTTTTCTAATAATAATAAAAACAATGACTCTCCTAATTAATACAAATTACATCTATTCAAATGCATGTCTAACACTAATAACATAATTTGAAACGCATTGTTGAACAATTTTTATCAAATTTATCTATATAACGCACCTTAAACTGCAAGCAGATTTTTGTGGTCAAACACATCAAGAAATCTGACACAATCTTTCCAATATAAAGTGAAGTGTGATAGAAATTATGCATTTATCGTTGAATCATTTTCAGTCCCCAAAAAAATTGAACATAGCTATCACTGTTTGTTGCACTTTTGTGGTTAACAAAGATTTTTGCAGTGAAAAACAACAGTAGAAGGATTATTAGAAATTGCAATTAGTGCTTTGATAGTGGGTTTTCTAACAGTTAATTATGTATAAGTGTGCCATTTCAAGCCTTTGGCTATTCGTGTTAGACATCCATTTGATAACACACGCCACTTACTCCATATTAGACATTCGCCAGCTGTAAATAATACCAAAAAAAAATTGTTACTTATAATTGCGTTGATTATGAAATCACCCGAGGAAACCCAAGATTCTCACGACAAATGCACATTTCTTTTCACATTTTCTTCAATTTTCTCAACAAATTGCATATTAATTTTGTGGTTTTTGTATATCATATTTTTATGATAGGTGATTTCCTGGGATCCTGAACTGGACAAATATATGCATAATAATACCAAGGTTGTGGCCACTCTAGAGGTCACAATTTTTCATCCGATTTTGATGAAACTTACAATGTATGTTTATAACCTAAACGTCTCTGTTCCTGTCGATATTGGCGCATATTGGACCGTAACTTCTTGGATTATGGCCCCTGATTGTACGAAAAATCACACTCTTAGCTTGTAGGCCCTCTGGAGGACACAATTTTTTTTGATTGTAAAAACCGTTCAAATATACCACAGTAACACCATTACTGAGTTCAAATTCACAGATCAAATGGCTGCCCCCCTTTACGGAAATAGTGTAAAAGCATATAATACACCGGGCGACCTTCGGATGTAAACTGTGGTTGCGACTACAGTGTGAACCAGCACCCGAACTCAAATGGTCCGGACCATTGGCTATTCAATATGACGGCGCCCATGTCAGTTGTTTCGGCTGCTATATTTTCTACCATTTACTCATATTTAAAACTATATTTTGACGATGGGGATGAAGAAATGCTTTTAAAACATTTTCTTAACTGGTAACATGGATCATTTCACAAAGTTTTTTGTCGTGGGCTTATATATATTCTCTAACTTCCGGGTGTAACCATGAACCCTGCAATACGGTCCATGGTGTGAATGACGCATTGACAATTTTCAATTTATGAAATTTTTCAGACAAATCTCCACACGTGTCAGTCTTTTCAGCCCTTTCGACCGTGCTCTATCGCATGGTACACGGCCAGAGGTTGAACTAAATGTCATTAGCATGCAGATAGTTGGACTAGAGTACGGAAATCCGTGCAACTGAAGGACGCCCTGTCGTGGACCATCTAGAGGTCACAATTTTATTTCCGATTTGCGCTTATCTGTCTGGATAATGTCTGGATAATGGATAACTGTCTGGATAATGGACCCTGATTTTACGAAAAATTACATGTTTAGCTTGTGGTAGCAATGTTGATCTTAATTTCAAAATCGTTCAATATATCAGAGTGTTCCTAGAAAATCGGACCGAAATTTTTCGTCAAATGGCCGCTCGCCTTTACGCAAATAGTGTAAAAGTATGTAATACCGAGGTTGTAACAAGTTTTATCCGATTTGGATGATACTTAAAACGAGTGTTTAAGTATCACTAGTTCTTGTGTGAGTTCAAGTTTGGTGCTCATCGGCCCTTCCGCTCTGGAGTTAAGTCAAATGCCCTTCACGCAAGATTTGAAATATGAATGAAGTTTGTGGACCTCCCAGAGTCGACAATTTTTGTCCGATTCGTGAGATCAAAATTACTAAATTGCTAAATGCCAATCAAAGAAGATGAAAATTAAACTATGTGTTGGGGATCAAAAGGTCTTGGATGAGTTTCGCTTTGGTAGTCCGAATCGGTTTGTTACATAATTCCCATCCGTCGGCTTTTCGGGTAGAAATCGCGGAATAAGCTTTATTTTGAAGGTTTTGATGTTTAATGTCAAAACACCAATGTTGACATTTTTCTGAGAAGGTCTTCACGGTATGGGAGGCCATTTTTTTGAGGGTAGCCATTTTGCGATAATATTCCAACTTACTTTTTTATTTACACCTTATTTATAATGTTATCGACATATCAGCTGTGATTTGGCAATGTATTAATACTGGCAAGGGTCGTGACTATATTTCAGATGTTTTCCCATCACTTCATGAAGATATTTCAAAGATGGTGACATAGATGTCATACGATTGTCCATTGTTCGGGCTCTCCAATGACACTTTAGTTGTTTTGATTCGGTGAAATCTTACGTAGTAATAACTTTTTTCGCAAGATCACCATTTTTTTTTACTTTTTATGGGTTTATTTTCTCAATATATCGGATATTTTTTTCGACTACTTCCGGTTTTTGGATCATTGTCGGGATAGTTTTAACAAGTTGTTTGGTTACCGAACCTTCTGTACAAGAAGTTTCAGAAAAATCCATTCAGCTGTTTTCCAAAGAAAGAAAAATAGAAGAGCATCTTCAGTAATTTAAGGATTTTTCAACTTTTTTCCAAGATTGAGGCTCTTTTTTGACCACTTATATTATTTCAATGCTTTTATTTTTGGACTCACGCTATAGTACACCGATAGGACTCTGAGTAAAAAAAGTTTCAGAAAAATCGTAGATTTCGTTTTCGAGAAAATGGCGTCTCAGAATGCTCCAAAACGGAAAATACTAGATTTTCGGCGTACCATAATTTATTTTCTAGCCATCTAAATCGTTTTCCATCATATCATGAAGATATTTCCAAAATGGCGATCATTTTTGGCGGGAAAATCGGACGATGTGGGGATTTTGATTAAGTAGTGGTGTTTGGTGTCAATACATATGTTTTCAGGGGCACAGATTCCATTTTTAACGGTTACAGCAGCTAAATCGTCCGTGCGGTCAACAAGGGCTGTCGCATATTTATTCCTTTGTTAGTAATTAGAGTCATTTAATAGACAATTTCATACAGATGACATTATAATTTTCGTCGTTTGAGGGTTCACAACAATCACAAGGTTCTAAAAACTAAAATAAGGGCCGTAACTCAGGAAGTAATCTACAGAAATTGTTGAAATTCAACAGACCTTTTCGATTTACTAATTCAAATAATGCTTATAAATTTCATACATATCGGATGATAACTTTTGTTGTTCGAACGTTCTCAAGGTTCAACAAAGTAAAACAAGGGCCATAACTCTAGAAGTAATTGACGGAAATTGCTGAAATTCAATAGGCTTCTTCATTTCACTAATTTAAATGATGCATATAAATTTCATACAGATTGGGTGATAACCCTTGTCGTTCGAGCGTTCAGAATATTCAACAGAGTGAAACAAGGGTCATAACTCTAGATGTAATTAACGGAAATTGCTGAAACTCAATAGGCTTGTTCATTTTACTAATTTATACGATACATATAAATTTCATATAGATCTAACTTTTGTCGTTAGAGCATTCACTAGGTACAACAAAGTGAAACAAGGGCCATAACTCACGGCCTAATTAACGGAAATTGCTGAAATTCAATAGGCTTTTTCGTTTCACCAATCTAAATGATGCGTATCAATTTCATATAGATCGAATATGTATAAGCTTGTAGCATGTTCCTGGAAGCACGGGTGTGTTTTACCCATTACGTATATTATCCAACAATGTAAATTCGTCATCCAAGTTGACCACTAATATCGATTAACCAGGAAAATAGCACATTTACTTGGTCGATCGCTTTGTAGTAGTTGGACTCAAATCTGATTCTAAGACTTGGTGGCGCGATCGAGACTTTTAGTTTATGTTGTCTGTCAGTTATAGATACAAAATTAACGGTGGTTAAAAATGTGAGAATTAATAAATTAATAATAAATTTATAAATTAAAAATAGAACAGAAATGTATGATATTAAATATAAAGCAGTATACAAAGAAATAAAAACAAGGACTGCAAATGAAATAGTAATACCTGCTATAAGAAATCTTCGTGGCATAGATTATATATCAACTGACCCCAAGCTGCGTGTAAAAGAAGTCATTGAGAGGAATGCAGTTGCGTTGGAAAAACAAACTATATCACCACTTAAATGACAACGTTATCCGTCATTTATGACGTCTCTGCCATCACTATTGAAATAACTGGTGGCAGTGATGTCAAAGTAGCCGACCACAAGTTCGTTCCACAGTTCGCCATAAGCGTGGTAAAAGCATGGTGGAAACCCCAGATATCGCGCTGTGGTCTCGATGGTCGCAAATGATCGCCGAGTCACGGCGTTTGTTGTTAGCATGTTCAAAACAAACGCCAAGGTTCTGCGATCTATCCTGGAAAGATGTGAAAACGCGATTTTTCAAGTTTGTAATATTTTGGGACATTTTCGCACGCTGTGTTCACGTTTGCCGGCGACCTTGTGCATTTTCTGGTCGCCGCACGGTCGCTGCAGAGCAGTAAGGACGCCACCCCGGTCTGACGGGGCATTAGAATTTTCCAGGTTAGATCGCAGAGCCTTGGCGTTTGTTTTGAACATGCGTAAAACAAACGCTGTGACTCGGCGATCATTCGCAACCATGGAGACCACAGCACGTTATCTGGCGTTTCCACCACGCATTTACCGCGCTTATGGCGATCATGACGCGCTCTGCAACAATTTTCCGTCGCAGTAAGGACGCCACCCCAGTCTGATGGGGGTATTAGCAAGTATTTCATTTACAGCCACGTCCCCACCACTCGGAACCAAGTTGCCGCCAGGCTGGAACGAAGCTCCTATAGTCACATGCTTGCTACGCTGTTACGACCTTTATGTATATATAGGGAAGATACTGAACATCGTCCGTCAGCTCCAACTTAGCGTCCCAAGAGTAAACATCAAGAAAACTAAAAATTGTTATTGATTGCTTGACTTTTGATTGTTCTCTGCTTTGAAAGTTAATGAAGTCATTATGGGTGTGGCGAGAGAGCGTCCTACGCCTGGTAGGCACGTCACGGGAGTGTGGTGAGAACGTACCCCGATCTGTCTGCTAACGACGAGATCATGAAGGGAACACGTTGCGCGTAGCTAGAGCTTGGCCATGCGGGTATTAAGATCTTAACTGGAGCGCGCTAGGTGTAGCAAGCGCTTGGTTGGTCGTTGTAGAAGCATGATGGGTGCGTGTCAATTTCTTGCCACGTTTATTGGCGCAAGCCCAACGCTGCCGTTACGCTCTCTTTGCCTTCTTGCCAGGAGACCTAGTTACGGTACCGGCTTTCAGGAATGTGCTACAAGCTGATAGCCTACGGAGCAGAATTGGACTTAGATGTAAATAACAACAAGTAAATAAATGACAATAATGTGTTTAGAAAACGTTCCGCAATCTTGGAGATATGCTAAATTGGTGAACATACGATCATTTTATGCAGATGTATATGGCAGAAATCGAATTTGCGCCCCCGAAAACATATATATTGACACCAAAGACAACTACTTAATCGAAACTAGCACAACGTCCGATTTTCCCGCCACAAGTTGCAGCAATATTGGAAATATGCTAAATATGCTCATTTTACAAGGTTGTAAATGTCAGAAATGGATTCTGCGCCACTGAAAACATATAACTTGCCACCAAACACTACTACTTAATCAAAATCTGCACATCGTCTCATTTTCCCGCTTAAAATGGCCGCCATCTTAGAAATATGCTAAATATGTGAACATGTGATCATTTTACAAGGTTGTAAATGTCAGAAATGGATTTTGCGTCCCCGTAAACAGATATATTGACACCAAACACTATTACTTAATCAAAATCTGCACATCTTCTCATTTTCCCGCCAAAATTGGAATGGAATCTGCGACCCCGAAAACATATATATTGACACCAAACACTACTACTTAATAAAAATCAGCACATCGTCTTGTAAAATGTGGTAAGTTGTTTTTGAGCTTTTTAAAGTCTTATTTGCAGGCCTTTGCCACTATTTTTTATTAGTTACCGTTCAGACAAATGTGATTCGAGGCTTACATCCACCAAAAAAACCTGTAAAATTATGGATGCCTCAGATGCTAGCGGTTGATACGTGATGTCAATGAATGTAGGCCTAAACATTGATAATGAAGTGTCAATTTTGGCCTGTTTGGCGTGTTTCAGCTGCCATAATCGCCTTCCGAAAATTGTCTATAGACTGTGCCTAATTAGAAGAAGCTTACTTCCAAATGGTTTTAATTAAATTGTGACTGATTTTCTACTGTGTTATGTATTTCAGTGATGTGTTTGGATAAAATATGAAGTTTGAAAATAGTGTGATTGACATTTGCAGAATTTCAGGGATATGCATGAATCAAGCTGTTAACGCAGAATGAATCTTTTGAACAAAAAACCCCTGTATACATTCTTTTTTTTCTCTCTTTTTTTTCGGGAGCCACAGTGGCACAGTAAGACGCTGGCTTGCTAGCCAGGAGGTCGCGGGTTCGCGCCCGGAGATGGCTGAGAAAGTTCACCAGGATATCCTGGCATGCAGGACGGAGTACCTGGTAAGGTCCTGTGTACATATTGACATGCACGTAAAAGATCCCTTGGAAGTTAGAATTCGATATGAGTAGGCCGTAGCGCTGCTGTCCGGGCAAAATTTCCCTCATAGCACACTTTTTAATGTTTAAAGTGGGAAGCATGACCATGAGAACTTGTCTGGCAACCACTTAGACTGATTTAACAACAGGTTAATCACTTAACGATGCCCTGCTAGGTGGGTTAAATATGGACCATTTTAACGATGACATAACCATGCGTTATATTTAACACCATGAATAATAGACTTCCAGAATCGTTAAATATACCGATGTTGTTAAAAGCCTGTCATCACGTGCGTCCGTAAATTATCGTCTGTCGTTCTATTGACATTTCTTGTAAACCCTTTTTAATTAAAATCTTTTAAGTGTTCAACGGCTGAATAGTAAATTTATAGCACATATTTTAGCCATCAGCCAATAAAAATGCTGAATTCTTCAAATATATTAATGTGAGACTTCATGACCCACAATTCATGCCATGTGTATGATCTGAGTTTTAAATAGATATTTTTTTTTTAGGGAGGGGGGGAGGGAAGAATTCAGGGATGTTTCAAAACCTGCTAATCGGGATGCGTTGGCATTGGTTTTATAGCTAGTGCGATTGATATTCACTTTGCTACGTATATATGTGTATATGTATATGACGAGCCCCAACTTGTTTACGCTATTATCTAAACCTTTCCGGTATACAGATATGTAAAATATGGGTGAGCCAAATACCACTCGAAAGTGAAACACTATTGTTTTTGTTAAGATTATCCTTCTTATTATTAGGGTTTCGTCTGAAAGCCTATTGTGATTACTAAAATTATTATTATTATTTACCACGGGAGCTTATTTCTCAGTGCCTGTCACAGATACCGATCTGAAACCTAATTTTCGCCCGGGAAACCATGTGGTGGCTACTCAATAAACTATTTTTTCAACTCCTGTAAAGACTCGGAGTGGCAGAAATGGCCAAAATAAAAAATCGGCCATAGTTTCCTCAATTCTTCACCAATTTTAAAACCAATGACTTTTTCGAAAACCTTGTGACTTTTCCTGGAAGATAGCTGTTGAATATTCCGAAATTTCAAAACTTCGTCGCTGTCATTTTACGTCCGAAAATTTAAAAAAAGTTATTTTTGTTATTTTTCCAAATTGTCAAGTTTGACCTACATGTTTGAATACCTGAAGTCAATCCGATTCCAGCAATAGAAGTTTCATTCACAGTTATCGCCCTTTATTTTTCGATTTTTTTCGAATTTTCTGCCCATTTTCCAACGCTTATATTTTTTTGAAAGCCCAAATCGATGTTTCTGAAACTCCTGGATCGTAAAGTCATATTGTCAGACCGTTGGATAAAGCAATTTCAACAACGATCCGTAAACCGGAAGTAGTCGAAATAATGTCCGATATTTTGAAAAAACGCAAAAAAATGGGTGTTTGGGGAAAAACGCGATTTTTCCGTCCATTTTCAACGGATTAAAAGAATTAATGTATCGTTGGGTGGCACGATGATTGGACTGTCGTATGATACCCAATTCATACGGATACTATAACCAGGCAGCAAAATATCGTTGGGTGGCACGATGATTGGACTGTCGTATGATACCCAATTCATACGGATACTATGACCAGGCAGCAAAATATCCCACGCTGAAAATGAAGTATTTTCTGATTTGGAGCGTTTTTGGACGCCTTTGTCTCAAAAACTTAACCTACAATTTTTTTTTTATCTTTCTCTATCGAGAGTCTATTCGATAGTTTTGTGCATGAAGCCATCCAATAAGACTTAGGTTTTAGTATATTTCATTTCCATGTTGGAAAATTTTTGTTATTTATTTTGCCGGGTATTTCTTATTATTCAACGTTTGGTTTATGTAATTTATGAGACAAATAAATGATCATTTCAATTCAAACAAATATTTTTTCGTATGAGCAAAACATAGCCATTATATTGTGAAATATAATAAGGAGATAAACACTTCCTGTTACGTATTTAGAGGGGGTTTATTTCCATGTTGGAATATTTTTATTATTTATTTTGCCGGGTATTTGTTATTATTCAATGATTGATGTATGTAACTTACGAGGCAAATAAATGGTCATTTCAATTCAAACAAGTGTTTTTTCGTATGTGCAAAACATAACCATTCAAGAGCACGGGGGATACAAATCGTGATTTCACCGTCGGGTGTGACCGGTTCAAAACAACTAAAGTATCGTTTGGTAGCTCGATGTATAATACAATACAATATTGTATGACACTCTTCCTGTCTAATTCCTGAAAGCCGGTTCAGTGCTGCTTGCAGGTCTAGTTATTATTCTTTTTACATTTTGATTAGATCTCAGCAATTGCTTGTCGCATCGTTACGAAGTCTTCGGTTTTACTCGAAAAAAAGTGGGTGTGATTTAGAGGATAAAGCTATTTTGAACGTTCCGCGACAATGCGAAATGTCCAAAATCACCGGAGTTGTTGTTTTTAAAAATATTGCAATTATTTTCACAACAATCGTTAAAGTTTAGCTTTCGATACATTTTGGCATAGCTTGAAACATGGAGATAGCTACGCTACTTTTATTTTTGGATTTTCGGCAAATCGTTGTAGATATTAGGCGCCAAATTTAGAAAATTTAAATTTTTACAAAAAACTTTTTTTATTTATGAATATGTTTTGATGGTATTTTGCACAGGATTAAAGAGTCATCTCACTTGAGCAAAAATGTGAAAATATTTTGTCTCAGTAATTTCTGTTAGCCGCCTAGATTAATTCTTTATTGTTCGATTTGTATAAAATAAAGTTCATATGCTCCTTGGTCTCAATTGCGATTATTTTTTGTTTCCGATAGAGTTTCCTGTCGGCACCGGAAGCGGAGTAATTTTAACAAAAAATACAATTTTGACAGTTTGGTACCACTTTTTAAAAGCAAATAATATTTTTTTTTTTATAAAACTGACATAACTAAAAGGGTGTGCTCTTTAAAGGCGCACAAAAGTGTGAGCTCTGTTTTTTTTTTTACATGTACAATTTCATTTTCTGGCCTTTTCGATTAAGAGCTGAAAAAGGGTGTAAAATTAGTCTATTTACAACCCGTTCAGCATCTTCATATTTTAAAATATTTCTTCGTAACTTTCATAAACTCATAGCAATAATCCATTCGATTAGAATGTATCTGAAAATTAGTTTGTAATATTAGCAGTTGCCGAGAAATAGGCAATTTTATATGCGTCACTTTTCATGTGATTTTGCCTGTAAAAGAGTCAATTATTATTGGAATTTCATAAAAGTGACAGCATTTGATCCATAAAGCAAATGTGCATTATATCAATTTGAGCAGAATTTAAATTTTACACCATTTGATGCCTAATGCCAATTTTGACAAGGTCAAATTAATTTAACATTTTCACTGTCACCGGAAATTACGTCATTTGGCAAAAACTGTATTTTTAGCCTTAAAAACAGATGTTTTATTCAAATAAGCCTTATATGTAATGTTTTTAAAATTATGATATTTGATTCCAATCAACAAATAGAAAGAACCCGCAGGATCATACAGATACCATAAAATGGTTTCTAACTTTTACGGTTGTAGAGAAATAGACGATTTTCTACAAGTCACTTTTCAAGGTTTTTGGTCTATAAAAGTGTCAGTTATTATTCGATTTTCATAACATTTTCACTATGAGACGCATTATGCCATTTATGATTTCATAGAACTAATTTAACAGTTTCATTATCACCGGAAGTAATGTCATTTTGGCAAAAACTGTACTTTTATCCTCCAAAACAAATATTTTGTTGTAATGAATTATTTTTATTATTTGTTTGAAATTATGATACTTAATTCCAATGGACATATAGATTGGATCAATACGATCATATAGATATAAAAAAATGTTTCTAACATTATCCCTTGCCGAGAAATAACCAATTTTGTCAGGTTCACTTTTAAAGATTTTCCGCATTTTAATTTCAGTTTATGGGTTCTAGCTTATTATTTATTGCCCGAAATATATAAAACAAAGTTCATATGTTTCATGGTACACATTCTCACCGGAAGTGACAAGAATTTACAATTTTGATCGGTCTTTTCGCAAGAAAATATTAATTTTTACAAATCTGATAGATCAAGAAGAATGTCCCTATGACAGGCGCACACAATGTCGAACTCAATTATTTTTTAATTTGGGTTTTGTGTTTGCGCCATTTCGATTTAAACTGAAACAGGCTTTTCATATTTTAAAATATTCCCATTTAATGTTCATAAACTTTTAGCATCTATCTATACGGAGACAATCTATGTCGAAATTAGTTTGTAATATGAGCGGTTATCGAGAAATGAGCAATTTTGCATGTGTCATTTTTCACCTTATTTTGCCTGTAAAAGAATCAATTATTATTGGATTTTCATAAAAGTGACAACATTTGATGCATAAAGCAAATGTGCATTATATCAATTTGAGCAGAATTTAAAATTGGCATCGGAAGTGACGCCATTTTTTCAAAAACTGTATTTTTAACCTGTAAAACAGATATTCTATTCAAATGAGTCCTGATTATTTTGTGTTTAATAAAAGTATGATATTTAATTCCATTTAACAAATAGAATGAACCCATACGATCATATAGATATCTCAAACTTGTTCAGTTGTGAAGAAATAGACGATTTTCTGCAAGTAAATTTTACGAGTTTTTGGTCCATAAAAATGTTAAAGATACATTATGTGAGGTTAGATAAAGAGCTGGCAGTTCTCACTGTAAAAGTTAAAAACTAGATAATGTAAAGGCAATTTGCTGAAAATTTATGTCAAAGTGATCCACTATGAACCGAGAGTTAAGCGATTGAAATTTCGACCTAGCCTCGATCATCATTACTAAAGTCGGTACGATAAAAAAAACATAGTCTCGATTATCCATTTTTTTATTTAATCAGAAGCGGCAGACCGGGTTCTAATCCAGTATATATCGCAGGCTAGCGATGCCATCGAGAGTTGATTATGGTCTGGATAAGTTAATTAATGTGTAATTAATAATTTAGATAACATTTCAGGCCTAAAGAAAGACTTGCAATTGGCAGATTTAGCTCTTGTTTAATGTATGTTTAATTATTATTTGATTGTCATAAAAGTTTCACCATTTGATGCCTAATGCCATTTGTGATTTCATAAAACTAATTTCAAAAACTTATTTTTACTGGAAATGACAACATTTTGACAAAAACTGTATTGTTCGCCTTCAAAACAAATATCTTATTCAACTCAGTGTTTTCAACATTGCTTTAAATTTATGATATTTAATTTCATCCAACATATAGAATGATTTAATACGATGCTATAGATATCAAACAATTGCTTCTAACTTCTTCCGTTACTGAGAAATAACCAATTTTGTCAGTGTCACTTTTTAAGATTTTTTTCGAATTTTAAGTTAGTAACAAATTTTGTCAGGATCACTTTTTTTTTTAACATAATAACAAATGTATACATGGAATTGATATTGCTGGATTTGGTTGATTCTGCGTCCATTTTATAACACGTGTGCAATGCTTATGTGGGAATCTCTCTAATGGTTTCATTGGTACCCGAACTGACATAAGTGCAAGGGTAACGTCGTACCGGTGAAACCCGTCATTACTGCATCACAGTTTTAGTTTTACATAGCGATAATATTATAATCTCAACAGCTGCATCCTAAATTGTTTCTGTTTGACCACAGCGACTATGAATCTGAACAAATAGTGTATTATGGTACCTGACTATCCGGTTGTTCATATATACACCTCACATCAAGGCTTAAACAAAGTAAAAAAAAATATCTCAATATGCTAGTTGGCAAAAAAATGTACATTTTAAAAAAACCAGGATGAGAGTAATTTTTGCACTCAACCAATCGTAAAACATACGCGAATATGCATATATATATGAATTTTGACAATGTATTCGCCATCTCTTCTCCAAACTCATTCGTTGTGGTCGAATCCAAGACAATTTGCCCTTGTGTGATCGACACTATTTATATATGTGTTAAATAATAATTGTAGCTTATATTTTTGCGTTTTAAAAACTTCATATTAATTTCAAACGTGCTCATTATTTAAAAAGTATTGATATTTTATTCCCTTTTATACCTCCTGTGAAAACCAGTATTGACTGAAATTTATACATAAGATAGCGCAGGCGTACTCGGTTGAACCAGATCTATTAAACGAACTCTTTAACACATTGCCACAGCTACACATAACCAAACAAGTAAACAGACGAGAGACATTTCCAAATCCCTTTCATTTGGTTAGAGATGTTTGTTGTGTCTTAAATATAATGTATTAAGTTCCCAGAGAATGTTGACGGAACTAGTCATCACCTGTTTATCCCAGAAGACAGGTAATTTCAGTCAACATGTTAATTATCAAGAAATAACTTGTATTAAGGTGACAATGTGCATAATCACGGGTTGATTCGGTACCCGGTTTCACTTTGTTCCTTATTTCTTTAGTTACCAAATTTTTACAACGACACTGGGATAATCACGTAGGTTGATTCAAACTACTGATGTATGTAGTGTTTGCTGTTTGTTGAACAATTATGCTGCATTGTGTTTAGTGCACATTGTGCTTTTATTTGACCACTAATATCCAAACCAAAAACCACCGCAACATTCAGTTATAAGTGGTCACAAGCTTTTGCCACGGTCCGATAAATTAACACCAATTGTTGTCACTTTCTCGACTATGACCCAGTCTTTTTCATGTTAAGACCAGTGGTATTAAACAAGCATTATCCTGTTTGACTGATTCAATTCAAACAAGCTTACAACATGTTTATGACCAACGCGTTTAAGTGGCCAAAAAGTCCATTACCGACTGCAAATCGAATGATATCCATCGTATGCCAGACATAGCGATGGTGTTGCTAGTAGTTGTAACTACAAATTGTATAGACCTAGAGAAATAAAGAATATTACGACTGGTTTAGTTGAATTATGTATGGCTACATATTTTACCTTCTGAAATAATTCGACTGATTGTTATTTACATCGTTTGTGTATTTTCCACATTATCATTGACGATACCATATAAAACTGTTGTTGGCCCTATTTTTGATTTAATTTTGCACAATACGTAGGAATGCTCTAGAATGTTTTCAATTCGTCTGAATTCTGAATAATTGTATTAAAATTATTACAGCTTCAAACCATTTGGGATTTACAATTAAGTTCGCAAACAATTCGTGCTTTATGTGCCTCAGGTTACAAGCTAATTGTCTTGAATGACAGCTCACAACACTTTCTAAGATTCTATGAAATTATTACAAGGGTTGTTGCTGTTATCTGCCATTCTTACTGTACGTACACATAGAGTAACTACACATACCCCCATTCACGTCAAGTTACCTTAACTGTAAACATACCCTGTCTCATGCACCACACGATAGTCAGTTATGACCAAATCCTCGTGGCAAAATATCACCACGAAAATGATCACAATATAATAGAGTTTCTCTTTAACAAAATTGATGAGAAATATATGAAGGGGTAACCAAAAGCTTCAAATATGAACAAATTACTGATTTAAGTGAAATGATGCAACTAAAATTGAAAATCGAATGGTCCTAATAGATGTTTGAACATTTACATAAATCAGAATCATGTGTCTATTTGCCTGTTTTAGTGTTATGACTAATGTTTATTCGCTTTCAAAACGGATTCTGCTTGACTTGATTTATGGTGAAGAAAATCGCTTAATGCTTTTAGTTTTGTTGTCATAATTACATTGGATTCATTTATTGTGAACATAAAAACATTGTGCACTCTTTATTTTCTGTCCAATTTATATCGATTTTATTAGATTTGAGTTATTCATCAATTTATCAACGATTGTTATAGGATGTGATTTCTTAGAATATATCCTTTACACAATGTAAACAAATTGAAGTCAAACAGCATAATCTAGCAATAGACAACTTTCCAAATGGAATGATTAAAAACACTTATACATTTGTTATGTATCGCATTTTTATTGTAGAATACGTTATTAAAAGGTATTGTTTTATTTTACAACATATGTGACCTAAGTGAATGAGACAGAAATGAGGTTTAACGCCCACTCGATACAAACTAGTTCATCTCGGGATTAACATATGGTTCCATTTTATTTCAACAATGTCCTTGCACGTTGGGGTCTTTAGCGGTTGAAGGAAACCGGGGCATCACTGGGAAACCCACGAGCTTGGACAGGCGACCCTACTTGTCACGTACAAGCTGCGAATCGAAACCACGCCACACACCTTGTGATCTAAAGCACACTCGTTACACCATTAACCCCCCCCCCACACACACACACACACACACACACACAATTTAGGTTTATTTCATGACATATGTTATAAACTTCCGTTGCTTTAACTTATAATTACCACCATTTGTTGTATCCAGGAATAAATTAGTCTAAATTTTACTGAAATACGGGTTACAGGTCAGTAGAGGAAATTTTTATGACCTCTTCCTTTCAACTATGATTTTAGGGTTTATATTTGGAACCTTGTGTAATATTTAAAGTACGAACTATGGATTTTTCTGTACCGGAGACTCAGTGCGCGGGGGTGTCCATCAAATGGGCACAAAACCAGACCCATCTTTTCTAGAGTAAATTTTGCGTAGAATACGATGCCGAGTGGTAATCAGTCCGCCGTTGGGACGTTTTCGAGATATTCGGAGTCAATTTAATGTCAAATGAAGTCATTTGCACTGGAAGTGAATGCGCAGCCATTCTTGTACCATGACAGTATGCTGAAAATGATCGAAAGTAATCACTCTTTCAATAAAAATGTAAACTTGCTAAATTCATCTTTAGTCTTAGAGACCCCGGAGGTTAAAAGGTGAAATTTTCCGTTTTTGCACTAGGAAGATTTAAAGCAATAAAATGTCAATCTAAAATATAAAAACTAAAGCGAAACCTGTCCTAATTTATATAGGGAACATTTAAAACGTATCTTTAGGTGATCTTAGCACCGTACATTTACTTTGGAACGTCGAAAAAGATCTTGCATAACAGAACCAACACACTTCGAAACCTGTTTCAAAAATACCTAAAAACTGCCAAATCGAAATCTCCCCGATTTAGTTTAACAACGAATGTTATGCATCATGAAACTAGTTGTCCGAAAAACAGTTGAATAGCTTCATGGTTAGACTCTAGCTGTTGCTAGATTAGTCTGTAATTTACGAACTTTTAGTTTAGTTACTTTATCTCCCTTTACCGCAGACACGCGAACAATAATGTTGCCCAATCAGAAGTCGTGATACAATCACATAAAGGAATAGATACGTTTATAGTCGTTGAAAGTAAATAAGAAAGGTTTGAACTAAGATGTGAAGTGGCCCATAACATAATCATAGCTGAAAATCGCATGGAAAGCCAAGCGTACTAGCGTAATGGAAAAAAGAAGGGTAAATTGGAAAGGTTTGGGCTAAGATGTGAAGTGGTTCATAACATTATCATAGCTGAAAAGCTGAGGCTGGAGTCGAAAAGTTCCAGCAACCTTGATATTGAGCGAACCTTGAACTTTGCAACTTGGATATCACGCACGGGTAGACATATCAGTTGTAATGCGTGAGACTTGGTATTCGCGATATTATTTTCCATCGAGGATTCTTGGAGGCCTAGAGCTTGGCCCTAGACCAATCGAAATTAGTGACGAAAAATGTATAGTTTTGCTTAAAGGTCTTGATAAGATGTATGGAGTAAAGACGGGATCAATCCTGCTATTGATGATGTTACTACCCAAGCAAAAATAATTGGTTAATATGTGACCACTTTGTTCACCTAGAAAGACGTTGTCACCAGAAGTATATTTGCAAATTCTGAGAGCATGAAGCAATTAGTTGGGTCTTCAGCCCAACCAAGCGGGTCTTCTATGGATTATTTGGTTTCGTACAACTGAATGAGTTTCATGCGCAAAAATGAATAAAGTTAGCCACGTAATGACCAATTTTGTGCTGAATTGAAGCTATCACTCCATCACACACCCTCCGTCGCCCCCCCCCCCCATACAAAGCAAGTAATTGTTTGTAAAGTTATCCTAGTTATTCGCCATTTGATCAATTGATAAAATTTAATGTAATTCGTATATGAAAACCTATATACTGGAATCCATTTCCTTCCTTGATTTATATTCACTTACACAATTTCCTTCTACACCATCTTAAATTCCACAATTATATCATATTACTATTACAAATCTGTATCACGTTTTATAATCACCATTCTTAGCATGCAAATAATGGAAATTGTTAACAAAATATAGACAGAGCGGTCGATTTACAGTTGTCCAGACAAATCAAGAGCTAAATGACTGATAGTTTCCATATAGCCTACACCAGGGTGAACACGTTTATTCTTCTTCGGTTGAAACTAAAACCACCGAGCAACTTTAGGTATGTATGGATTTTTGGTGCACTTTAAAATAAATTGAATTATTATTTGTCTCGGTTTAAAACAAGCAACAAACAATAATAAATTAGTGAACTACAAAAAATAATCTTTTCCCCGGCATTCACCAAAAGCAAAGCATTGGGTAAACCCATATTCCCATCTGCTCTAATTCGACAAGCTACCAAAATGCGATGTGGTATTAGATGTTTTAAAAAATAAAAAATATAACCATTGTCGTGCGCGACGCCCGTTTAAACTGGCTATGCGCAGCTTGGTCTTGGATGTCAGAGAAATGAATCTGTTAGGCGGTAACCTCTGGGTATACCGATATTAATGCATAGGTGTAAAAGTTATATAAGGATAACAATATCATATCTTTTTCAGCACTAATTTCATATTATAACTTTAAACAAGTTATTTCAAAGAGGCGTAGGCTAAAATCTTGAATATAATTGCAGAACCACTTCATATTATAATTTTAATTTTAAAAAATGTCAATATAAAAAGGGATAGGTGTTGATGTTGGAATCTTGAATATAATTGAAAACCATAGCTTCAAAAGTTGGCATTATAGCTGGAATATGGTCATATGAAGAATGTGGATGTTGATATTGGTACAAAACAAACATGAAGAACTACAGACGGAACATGACACGGCCTGAAGTTAGTTAATAGAGGCGTGATTAGGAATTGCGATTGATTTCTTTGTCAGGATCACATCACACAATTCTGAAGAGAGTTACAAACATCGAATTTCCTTTTCATCAAATCAAATGTGTTAGGTGGAGAAAAGAATGAATATTTGCTGAAAGACCTAGTCATTAGCTATGCATGTTGTTGAATATAACCATTCTTCATCTGAAAGTCAAGAACGTGCTATAACATTCTATAAAACCCCAAGTCTAATAAATACTCCTATTCACGCCTAAGATTCTTAAACGATACAACATTAAACAGTTTAAAGCCTAAAAGATGGCGCGTTCATACTCTTTAATATCTGGCGTCTGATTCGTCTCATGCCTCTTCTTAAGTGTCCTTATCTCATATATACCCTTTCTGAGACTTGTGAATAATTACGGATAAATGGAGATTGGTAAAAAGTATCGTGACGTCTCTTATATCATTATTGGTAGAATTCTTTTGTTCCGTTCTGATATCAACAATCCATCCATTATTAATCAAAAGTGTCTTAATTTGATATCGGTTTGGGAATCCAATCGAACTTTCAGCATGCAAGATAAAAAAAATGCCTTCTGGGTTTAATTGTTATTTGGTTTATAATACAAGAATAAAAATAATACTTATAAGAATCTATTTCCATCATGTAATTTTTGCCTTTCAATATGGACAAAATTATAACTAACATATTTACATAGCCTGGGAAATAACCACATAAATGTAATTAAAAAGTAATTAAAATAGATAAATCATATTTTTAACAAAAAATAATACAATATTGCGAAAGTTCGTTCAGTATTCACAAAGACGTGATGCATTCAGCATCTTCTGCGGGCGATACATGTGTAATCTTCGCCTCTTTTTAATCCGATTGAATCCCAGTCGGGAGATTATCTACCGATAACATTTTTATTTCTTTTCGAAATTAAAAGGTAAATAATCAATTTGAGTGGGCTACATTTTAGCGTAGAAATGGTCCTACTACTGATGTCTTCCGTCTTACTCCAGCCACAGTAGTGGATCGTTCTATAAGCAGTTCCTTTGTTTTTTAATCAAATGACTACAAAAACGTTACTGGCCTATAACTCCCTTAATCTCCACATAAACTGGCCTCAAACTGTACTGCACATAGCTTAACATATAATAAACCAATTCCCATTGAAATAAAGGTGAAGCCTTACCCCACAATTATATGATTTGACGAAACCCAACTGCTACGCGAAATTTCTCTCCTATCCAACTTAAAATGTCCGCCCAGTCAGAAATAGCATGCGCACTCCGTCCCACGTGATCATCATACGTCATTTGCCATATTTGGCTTTAATAGTAAAAGAGAGCATCGCTAACGCTGCAATTATACGTCCGCATTCCTGCTTTGATTGATATGGTACTTTTTAAAATGAAGAGAATGAAATATGAAATGGTTGTAATATGACAAGAGACAAAGAAGGCTAGGCGTTGGGTTTGTTTTGCTAAATTTACAGACAAAATATTAACAAAAAATTGGGTGTGACACTGCCCCAGGGGTCGGGGCATGCACCAAAATAAATAGCTGCTGTCTTTACGGTATAAGGAATACATATGCAAAGTTCCAAGATGATTCATTCAGAATTGCAGTCTGTAGACTATAAATACAAAAATTGGGCGTGGCTCTGTTCCTGGGGGTTGGATATGGAACAATATAAATAGGTACAACCCTGTTATTTAAATGATTGATATGCTGAATTTGAACAAGATTTGTTAATTATTGCCACCTGTAGGATTTACAGATAAAAAGTAACAAAATAGTGGATGTGGTACCACAACCTCAGGGGTCAGGACATGCACCTAAATAAATAGTTGCTATCCTTACAGTATAAGGAATAAAATAAATATGCCATGTTCCAAGATGACCCATTTAGAATTCCAGCCTGTAGACAACAAACAAACAAAATTGGGCGTGGCTCTGCCTCAGGGGGTTGGACATGGACTAATATATATATATATATATATATATATATATATATATATATATATATATATATATATATAAGTAAAATTCAAGTATTAGAGAACAAACACTAAAATTAAAATTTTTGGCTAGTACTTTCATCGTTATCAAACGAATCGTCAGGCCATTTTAATGCGTTACTGACGATTCGTTTGATAACGATGAAAGTACTAGCCAAAAATTTTAATTTTAGTTTTTTTTCTCTAATACTTGAATTTTACTTATATGATTAACTGAGAGTAAGATCATTTTATATATTTTTTTCTTATATATATATATATATAGGTACAAACCTATGCTGGATCACTCCGAATTGGATCTTAATCTGTTAATAATTGCAACCTGTATATCATTTACAGACAAAATATCAACAAAAAGTGGGTGTGGCACCGCGGAAAGGGCGAGGGCGGGGGCGGGGGGTCGTGCACCAACATCAATAGTTGTCGTCCTTAGGGTATAAGGAATAAGTATACCAAGTTCCAAAATAATCCAAGGCAAAAATTGGGGCATTCACCAAAATCAATAGTTGACGCCCTTAGGCTGTAAGAAACACTAATGCCAAGTACCAAACTGACCCATTCAGAATTGCGGCCTGTAAACGGTAAACACAAAAATTGGGCATGGCTCTGCCCCTGTTCAAAGACGATCATTAAGAATCGTGGCCTTTAGGCAACACAAAGAGAAACAAAGAAAAATAGGTATGGATCTGCCCCTGGGGGTCGGACAAACACAAAAAAATAAATAGGAATAGGTATGCAAAGTTTCAAAAGGATCTGTTAAGAATTGCGGCCTGTAGGCGAAACACAAGACACACAAAACTTGGGTGTGGCTCTGTCCCAGGGGGTATAAGGAATAAATATGAACAGTTTTCAAGACGATCGATTAAGAATTGCGGCCTGTAAGTGTCACACAGACACACAAAAAAATGGGCGTGGCTTTGGCCCTAGGGGTGTGTCTTAGGGTAGAAGGAATGAGTGTGCAAAGTTTCAAGATGATACGTTAAGAAATGCGGCCTGTAGATGGGCGTGGCTCTGCCACTGGGGGTCGGGCATGAACCAAAAACAATAGCCATCATTTTTGCGGTATAAGGAACAAATATGTAAAGTTTCAAGATGATCACTTAAGAATTGCGGCCTGTAGGCGACACACACACAGGGGTGACGGCAATATACGTCCACATTATGAATGTGTGCGTTAAAAAGCGTTATAGCACTTCCTTATGAGTGAAGCGATGGGCGGGGTTAACGCGTACGATATTTGGCGAGTATTCACCTCATGGCGACTTGTACATTACAAGAAATATCGTTTCGAAAATGTAGAACGCATTACCACAAAGAAAAACTATTCCATAACTATTTTAGTGGTCCAGTCTTCACTATTTCTGATATAATTAGTTATTTCTTTGCAAACTGTAATGATATATGTTGAAAATCTTGCGTTTAGCGCAAAATGTTGTGACTAATTTTGGCGTGGATTAAGTCGTGAAAATTTATATTTTGTCCGAAAATGCAAATGACGGCTTGCATCACAACCCCCAAGGGTACTTTCTGTAAAATATTTTTCGGATGTTTTCTCTGAGAACTTTAAACAGTGTAGTGGGTCTTGGAATATAAATGTTACATTTCTATCCATAAAGACATATCCCAATGATAACTAGCATGTCGGTTGCATATTCTTAAGTTTAACCGATATGCCAGGGACATGTTCAGATTATACACTAACTTATACTAAGTATATTATGGGTTAGGTTGAGTTTAATATCACACATTTACCATTAGCAATAAGCGTAGGCTACCTGAAATAACATCACAAAGTTACCATTAGCAATAAGCGTAGGCTACCCGAAATAACGATTTATCTATCAAATCCAACAAAACAGATCATAAAATAATGAATGACTGTAATTCTAAGTCTTTTAATTGAATTTGGTGATTAGATTTGATGCATTGAGTGTTTTATCTGGAAACGATAGATATTATGCTGGAATTGAAATGCCATATATTCGTGTGGGTTTAATGGATTGATAAATGTATCAGGTTTTCCCAACTGGATCATTAATAAACATAATTGCTTTCAAAACAATTATTAAACTAATTAGTCTTTTCGTCGATGTGTGTATCAATTATATTTGTATCCATGTTTGTCGCACTGTAAATTTGCCATTGCTTATGCAATCAAATTGTGACAGCTAGACGAGAATCCAGTAGCTGCGCGCCGTAGATGAGGTTATGTTATCTATGCAAGAAATGGGTTGGAAATGAAATGAAATGGGTTTAACGGTCTACTATTTTGCACCGACTGTTCTAATGAAGACGGAGTGTTGGAAATAGAATGAAATTGGGTGTACCGTCTTACCGGGATAACGAATACGGGCTTACACCATGCAATAAGAAATTTTGCTCGAACAGAGGCGAAACAGCCTACTATTATTTCGAATTTCAACTGTAGAATTACACTTTGTAGTGGACTTTTATGAATGGGATGTTGAGATCTTTGCACACTCGCTCTTTTTTTCGGCAATCCTGTTATTAACATGTACATTTCAGGGTTTCTAGACAACTGTCTGACATCCTAAAGATAGCTGTAGAATCGGAAAAATGACAATATACATCAATTGATTAAATATTAAATTTTCTAAATAATAAATTTGTTTAAAGTCAGTTGTATGTTATACCACTGAAAATAATTATTATTATTACAGCATATTTATAGTGCACCCTTTCATATCACATGTCCAGGGGCACCTTACAAAAATACAATGTAATATAAAAAAACGGATATGATCTTGTTAACAATTGCACACAGAGTCAGTTAAAAGCTTGTTTAAATAAATGTGTTATGATTTTACATTATACAATTTAGAGAAATTTCCAGTCACTTGAACGGATTATTTGCAATGGATAGTGTGTGGATCAGATCGATGGCCAGACAATTGTCAAATTGGTAAATGTCTTTTGATCACGACTATATTGTCTCTATAGGCCACTGCTCTAGTTGGAAAGGGGTATAATACCTCAATTTCAATTATTTACTGGATGTGTGGACAAATTCCTATTCTTATTAACTAATTCTGTAATTAATTACACATGATTTAACCTCGCTTATCGTGTCCCAGAACTAGGTCATATCTGTAGACTTGTACAATTACAATAGCAAATTCGTGTGTTTATACCACAATAGCTGTGTTCTTGCCAGAATTTCAATTTTTAAAGACAGATTGAGTATAAAGATAACATAACACCCCCCCCCCCCAAAAAAAAACCCAACAAAACAATTCGTTAAACAGAATATTTTGTTGACGTTAAGACGTAATATGGCAATATATGTTGATGTGTTGAGGGGGCTATAACTATATTTAAAATACACATGTGACGTCATCCTTAGAACAGTAGGACGTTAAACTCCATTTCATTTCATTTAATGTTGTCGTACCATTATTTCAAATAATGGTGCGGACAATATGCCAAGCGGTACCTTATTTATACTAGATAAAATTTTGGACCCGCGTGACGTATTTCATTGCAAAGCACGTGCGAGTGTCTGTATTTTAAGTTGTTTAATAGTCTCGAGCTTAAGACATTGCGTAATATATTGAAATAACAACCCGGGACTACGTGCCTCGTGTTGTTTCAATATATTACTTAATATCTCGCTCTCGACCATTAAACCACACTTATGCATGTAGATACACAGAATATCATCAGTACTAAAAAAATGTAGAGCGGAAACACATCTAGAGCTTATGGTAACAGTAAATTTAAAAGTACCAGTAACATAACAAAAAACAAAAAAACAAAAACAAAAAAATATTCGTTAAACAAAATATTAATGTTTAATGACAAAAAACCAATGTTGACATTTTTTCTGAGTAGGTCTTCACAGTATGGGAGGGTATTATCTGAGGGCAGCCATTTTGCGATAATATTGCAACTTATTATTTTATTTTCACCTTATTTATAATGTTATCGACATATCAACTGTGATTTGGCAATGTTTTTATATTGACAGGGGTCATGACTATATTTCAGATTATTTCCAAGATGGCGACCATTTTTGGCAGGAAAATCGGAACCTGTGCTAATTTTGATTAAGTAGTAGTGTTTGGTGTCAATATATATGTTTTCGGCGTCACAGATTCCATTCCTGACATTTACAACATTGTAAAATAATCACATGTTCACATTTTTGACGGGAAAATGGGACGATGTGCAGATTTTGATTGAGTAGTAGTGTTTGGTGTCAATATATATGTTTTCAGGCGCGCAGAATCCATTTCTGACATTTACAACCTTGTTAAATCAGCACATGTTCACATATTTATCATATTTACAATCGGACGATATGCTGATTTCGATAAAGTAGTTGTCGTTGGTATTAAAATATATGTTTTCGGGACGCAGATTCCATTTTTCCATATACAACTGCGTAAAATGACATATTTTCACTAATTTCGCATATTTCCAAGATGGCGGAACGTTTTCTAAACACATGATTATTTTACAGGTTTCTGAGTCTAATAAGCTTGTAGCACATTCCTGAAAGCCGGTACCGTGTCGTACCCATTTGGTATATTATCCAACGATGAAAATTCCTCATCCGAGATGACCACTGAGCTGAAATCGATTTTCCTATTCACTCGGTCTCCTGGCATGAAGGCAAAGAGAGCCTAGCGGCAGCGTGGGCTTGCGCCAATGAGCGTGGCAAGAAATTGACACGCGCTCATCATGCTCAAGCGCTTACTACGCCCAGCGCGCTCCAGTCAAGCTCTGGCTACGCGCAAAGTGTTCCACCACGATCTTGTAGTTACCCGTCAGACCGGGATACGTTCTCACCACACTCCATGACGTACCTACCGGGCGTAAGACGCTCTCTTGCCACGCTTACAGAGACTGTGCCATGCTCACCCGTCCTCATTCATTTTCAAAGCAGATAACCACAATCTCGATGTCTTCCCTATATAGACATAAAGGCCGTAACAGCGTAGCAAGCATGCGGCCAGGAGCTTCGTTTCAGTCTGGCGGCAACGTGGTTAAAGGTGGGGGGACGTGGCTGTAAGTGAAATAGACGCTAAGAAGTCCTCGTGGCATATATTAAGTTATCAACTGACTTCCACGCTGAATGTGGAAAGAGCACGTGGAATGCTGTTGAGTTGGAAACGTAAAGTATGTTACCACTTACACAACAACGTGGCCGGTCACTTTGACATCACGGCCACCAGTTCTTTCAATGGTTATGGCAGAGACTTTCACGTCGTAGTTTGAGTGGTGATATAGTTTGTTTTTCCAACGTGACACTATTTCTTCGAACGACTCCTTCCACACGCAGCTCGGGGCCAGTTGATAATATAATCTATGCCACAAAGGTTTCTTATAGCAAGTATTACTATTTCATTTGCAGTCCTTGTTTTTTTTAATTCTTTGTATACCGCTTTATAATATACATTTATGTTCTACTTTTTAATTTATTAATTATCTTTTCAATAGTTTCACATTTTAACCATCGTTAATTTTGTATCTATAACTGACAGACAACATAAACTGAAAGTCTCGATGAAGCCACCAAGTTTTAAAATCAGATTGGAGCCCAATCACTAAAACGCGATCGACCAAATCAATGTGCTATTTTCCCGGTACTGGCTTTCGGGAACATGCTACAAGCTTATACATAGCAGAAATGGATTCAGAAACCTTTTCATTAATGTGTTTAGAACATGTCCTGCAACAAAAGGTGGCCATCTTAGAAATATGCTGAATGGATGAACATACCATCATTTCATCCAGTTGGAAATGGCAGAAATCGAACTGCACAAAAACCCGACTACTTAATCAAAATCAGCACATCGTCCCATTTTCCCGCCACAAATGGCAGCCATATTGGAAATATTCTAAATATGTGATCATTTTACACAGTTGTATACTGCAAAAATGGAATCTGCATTCCGAAAACATATATCCTGATACCATAGACGACTACTTAATCAATATCAGTGCATCGCCCCATTTTCCCGCCAAAAATGGACATCATCTTGGAAATATGTAAAATAGGTACACTTGTGATTATTTTTCACAGTTGTACACGGCAGAAAGAGAATCTGCACCCCGAAAACATATCCTGATACCATAGACGACTACTTAATCATTATCAGCGCATCGTCCCATTTTCCCGCCAAAAATGGCTGTCTTCTTGGAAATATGCAAATAGGTAAACTTGTGATCATTTTACACAGTTGTAACTGACAGAAATGGAATTATGCCCCTGATTGACACCAAACACTACTACTTAATCAAAATCAGCACATCGTCCGATTTTCCCGCAAAAAAATGGTCACCATCTTTGAAATATCTTCATGAAGTGATGGGAAAACATCTGAAATACAGTCACGACCCCTGCCAATAATAATACATTGCTAAATCACAGTTGATATGTCGATAACATTATAAAAAAGGTGAACATAAAATAATAAGTTGCAATATTATCGCAAAATGGCTACCCTCAGATAATGGTCTCTGAAGACCTACTCGGAAAAAATGTCAACACAGTTGTATACGGCAGAAAGGGAATCTGCACACCGAAAACATATATCCTGATACCATAGACAACTACTTATAGATACATTATGTAAGATTTAGATAAAGAATAAGCCATTCTTGCTATAATAGTTCGAAAGTAGATGATGTAAAATGAATAATTTGAAAATTTCATTCAAATTACTCTATTGCAAGCGATATTAGCCTTTGAAGGTTTGACAGACGTGTGCAATAATTTCAACCACTGTACTGGTTGATCGAAGCTAAGTCTCGGTCCTCCATATTTGATTAAATCAAAGTATCGCTGAACCATTCTAATCTATTTAATATCGGAGAAATCGAGAGTTGATTAAGGCCTGGATCAGTTAATTAATGTCTAATTAATACTTTAGAAAACATTTCAGGCCTAAAGAAAGACCTGCAATAGGCAGATTCAGCTCTTGCATAATGCATGTTTAATCAATATCAGCGCATCGTCCCATTTTCCCGCCAAAAATGGCCGTCATCTTGGAAAATATGCAAATAGGTAAACTTGTGGTCATTTTACACAGCTGTAACTGACAGAAATATCTTCCTGAAGTGATGGGAAATTATCTGAAATACAGTCACGACCCCTGCCAATATTAATATATTGCTAAATCACAGTTGATAACATTATAAATAAGGTGAAAATAAAAAGATAAGTTGCAATATTATCGCAAAATGGCTGCCCTCAGATAATGGCCTCCCATACTATGAAGACCTACTCAGAAAAAAATGCCAACATTGTTTTTTGTCATTAAACATCAAAACCTACAAAATAAAGCTTATTCCACGATTTCTACCCGAAAAGCCGACGGATGAGAATTATGTAACAAACCTAATCGGACTAATATGTGTTGAGGGAGCTAGATAACTATATTTATACATGTAGATACACAGAATTTTAATCGAAAAGAGCGAAATGGCGATTTCCACCATATTCCGTTTACAAGATTCTGAATAACGACATAGTATTGACTCTAAATTATCAACACACAAATTGTGAGAGTAAATGGCGTCAACTGATATGCTCAAGAAAATGCATTTCTATTGATTCAGAGCAATGTTGACAGTCTTTGGGATTGTCATCCCAAAGCTTTATCAGTAAGTAAATGAAACAATGTATTGGTTACTTATCTCTCCTTTTAGCTAAAAGAAGCGGTGGCAGTTGCAGAAGGTGGAAAATATGCTGAGGTTTTCGTCTGATACTACTTGTCATATAATACGGAAAATCCTCAATACTAAAAATAATGGAGAGCCGAAACACATCTAGAGCTTAAGGTAACAGTAAATCTAAAAGTACCAGTAATTACTAAAACAAAACAGTATCAAAGTTCAAAGCTTTATTATAACAAAAATTAGTCATTTTCTAATTGCGCTACCAAATCCAGAAAATGCAATATTTAAGAAAACTGAAAAAAAAACAATTTATAATTTTCTATGGAGTAACGTTGTAGATAAAATTAAACGAACTAAAATAAAAAAAAACTTATAAACAAGTTGGTTTAAACCTAACGGAAATAATCAATAAATGAGAGTCAATTCCCTAGTTCAAATTCCTTGACTGCGGCTTGATGAAAGTACCATACAATATATTTGCAGTTGGTTCAGAATGACTCCGGTCAATAAAATTAGAGACCATTAACCCGTTTTGGAAAGACGTCCTGAAAGCCTGGACAGACTATGTTTTCAAAGTTAACAAAACCAATAATGGAAATTATACACAAATTGCTTTGCAACCTTTATGGTTTAATGCTGATATAAAATTATACTTTATAAAAGATTGGCATAAACGGAAAGTTTAAAACATTTGAGAAACTGAAATCGATATATAAATTGAAGGCGCATTTTTTCAATGTGTAGCACTCAAATTAGCCATTCCAAAATAGTGGAAATTAAGCCTAATATCCCAATGCTATTCTCCTCTACCCCAACCAATCAGACCTAAACCACTCGAATTTCTCTTTGGTAAGCAAAGGTGTTGCAAATATGTATATACTCCATTAACAGAAAATGATAGTGGAGAGTTAGGCAAAAATGAAATATGGTGGGAAGCAAGACTATGCAAAGCTAGTAATAAAGATATATGGAGTAAATACTATCCCTTGAAGTTGTATATTGGATACAAAGCTGTAAATACTACATATTTAGATGTAGTTTATCATAGCAGCCCTAGCCTACTTGGCATTGCTGCCTTCCAATACCAGGTGGAACAAAAAAAAAAATCAAAAAAAATCAAAGCTCAAAGTAACTGTACCCTCTTAATCAAACGCAATGTTGGAATATTGCTATTAATTACACCGTTTTTTGATGGACCCAAAACATGTACGTTATTTAGCTTGTAAATGATTGAAGATGAAAAATCAAAAGAAAAATCAAAGCTCAACGTTACTGTACATCTAGAAATACCAATAATTCCACCCACCAATATTACTAAAATATAATGGAGAGTGGAAACACCCTTAAAGCTCAGTGTAATACAGTAATTCAACACAGAAAACCATTTTAACACTGTTGTAAACCTTTAATTCAAACAGTGGAAAATGTACATTTCAAATAAAAACATACGCGAGTGCCTGTTAGGTCCCCTTTTCCAGCAACTTAAGGGGGAGGGTTGATAAGCCTTAAATATATTGGGTTACCAGGCTGGCATTTGGTTAGAATATAAACCCCATTGTAATCGTAGATTTTTTTTACAGAGATAACATTATGTAATATAAGGGTTGATTTTGTGACTGCATTGATTAATTCCTGTGAAAATTGAACGTAATGCCTCGATTTTGATATATGAAAGACTAAAATGTTTTCAGACAATAATTTATAATATGACAATGGATTCTAGCTTTGTGAAGATTTAAACCGACAGTTCGAGTCTTTAGCCCTTGTCAAACCTGTTTATTTAAGGTGAATATTTTATCAGTTAGTCTCAGAATTGTCGGTATAATATACTCACGGGGATACTACAAACATATCTGGTTTTATATCTAACCAAGCACCTAGAAAACTCCCATTATCACTTCCAGCAATAAAAGTTACAATGTCTTTACACTAAAGGAAATGATGGATTTAGTTGATTTTATTTTCATCGTGAATGTACTTATGATGAAAAAACCCTTTGACTAACGTAGTTATCCGTCTGTAAAATAAACCCCTGATAATTTGGTTACCATTGAGAGAAAGAGAATACTAATTACCAAATTGTAAAGCTAATATTATTTTAAAATGAAACGGAATGTAAATTAAACAGCTCCCATTATTTTGATCTTAAACAAGGCAACATTTTTATTTCCTGTATGGTTATTCTCAAAAATTACACAACACCCGATTCTGTGTTTTGTGTACAATCCGGATTCTCCAATATATTTGAGCACGGGTTTTGAGAATGTAGGCTAAATCACAAAAATTTACCCATGAAGCGACTGAGTTGCTTTCTCATAAAAAACTTGAATAATAGTTGTGAGCCCTATATCCTGGGAAACACGTAACTACCGTAATAGGCCTGTGACCAGAATTTCTAGGGTGAAAACTATAACTACATCCCCCCCCCCCCCCACACACACACATTGCAAACTAGAATCTACGACCACTATAAAATAGATGAGCATATTTTTGAACTAATTCCGATTAGTTCCAAGCAAAATGTTTGCACAAACTTGATTTAGGGCAGACGAATATCGTTATAATTGTCAAGTAAATTGTATAGTTATACTATAACATTTCTGAAGATGACTTAATACACTATTCCTGGCCGAGGATGAAGACATCGGGTATTTTCGTTACGATTTAATTTTATGTCAACTTCAGAATTATTAGTATAACTATATCATTTAGTTGACAATTATCACGATTTTCATCTAACCCTATTTTGCTTGGAACTATGTGAATTTGTGCCCTTGGGTTTAAGCTTTCCAAAAATGCATAGTTTGTTTAGTTGGGTTTCTAAGCACGCAGGCCTATAACGAATTGCCCTTGTTTTGGTTTTAATTTAAGACAAAAAGAGAATATATAGTTAATCTGCATGGATTTAAACTTTTTTCAAGATATTTTACGAGACCTGATCACCAGGCTGGTCTAGTTACCTACCCAATGTTCTGGAGTAGTAAGTTACCTTGAGGAACGAAATTATTAATATTCACTGGATCTAAACATGTATCACAATACTTGAATCTATGGCTGACTTTACGATCTAGAACGCACGCTTTAGACCAATCATCCCCCACCCCCTCTTAAAAAATAAAACATTGGTGATATTGTTTATTAATCAGCGGTTATCGCAAAACAATCACGACCATGTTCAGGTCGATCTTGTTATGCTAAGCAATGTAATTGCCCTTCAAGATTATACATCCGAACCGTTGATAAGTTGTTGCGTGTGCATGCACCCCTGCAAGAAAGATTACACCTGTTAAAACCATTTGCGGTTTTTACGTTATATATTATTGGCCAACACCCAAATTATATAAAACCGGATCATTTACTACTATGGGAAACAATGGTCGACAATAATAGTTAAGTGACTGCGACAACACAGAAGAATGCCGATCTATCTTCGATCACAAGGAATATAATTGTTGCGTTGAACAACATAAAGTGCCGAGAAGTTGCCTAGAATGTGAGACTGAATCTAGATGTTCCATGCAACATGAGAAATATGTTGATTTCCTAAATAAAGTGATCACGTATTGTGAGGAATTTGAGAAAACGAGCAACAAGGACATTGAACGTACAATAGGTAAGCCAATTAATCAGAGTGGTACAGATACTATTGACATTGACAATGACGATAGTGTAAATGGGAGTCAACTTGTGGACACATTAACCACAAAGGGGTTCTGGTTTTAACGATTCCTGAAAGTAACACATTCATAACAAAAGCCGAAATTACTATTTTTTTAAATAAAATTTTCAGGTGGCTCATTTAGTAAGGTGCTGCTCGCTAACCAGGAATTTCAGGGATTAAAACCTAGATAGTGAAAGACAGTGAGCCTGGCAAAGAAACAGTGCCTGGTCCGAGGCTGAGATCACGTTCCCCATGCAAAAAATTGGCCAGTGAAAATTGTTTCAGAAGGCGTTAGACAAACAGCTGCCCTTTTCGTACACCAATCATGTTCATAAAAATGCCCCCCTACCCATCACGTGATTCATCTTCAAAGGTGAACACCAACATCGACACGTATTCTCAGTTAGGATAAAGGTTATTGCACAAACCCATTATGGTATTTTTTGAAGACAACATAATACAGGTCATATTATATAGCTCGACAAATTTTCTGAAATTCTAAGAAAGTCTAGCAGTTCGGATGGGACGAAAAACCGAGGTTCCGTGTACACATTGGTTTGCACGTAAAAACCATTCGAAATAAGAGTAGGCCACAATCGGTGCACATTGGTATGTACGTAAAAGAACCCCATACAGGAGAAATTCGAAATAAGAGTAGGCAAAAGAGAAGGACGTTCATCAGAAAGTGTGACCTAGCTACTGGTATATTTGAAATTTTGAAATTCTTTCTGTACATGTCATGTATCCAGTTAGATGATTGAGAAGAATATTCACGTTACGGCACTGATTAAAGCAAATAAAATGTATTGATGTTATGGTGATAAAATAGGCAGATAATCAATTAAATATGTATGCATGTTTGAACTAATTAGGAATCCCATTCAATATATTACGTCCACCCCCTCAACATACAGTAATACCGTCTCTATCTATCTATCTTCTATATATATATTTGTGACTGTCGTTTGTCTGTCTGTCTGTCTGTCTGTTCGGAGTTGGCGGCTACACTAGGTCTGCCTCGAGTCTGAAATTTAGGGCATAGGGGTAGCTCGGACCGGGGAGTAACATAGGCCAGGTGGCGTTAGTCTACCACTTCCGGTTTCGGAGTTATGACCCCTCGAGCGAAGCCGGTCTGTTCGGGGTTGGAGGCTACACTAGGTCTGCCCCGTGTCTGAAATTTGGGGTATAGGGGTAGCTCGGACCGAGGAGTAACATACGCTAGGTGGCGTTAGTCTACCACTTCCGGTTTCGGAGTTATGACCCCCCGAGCGAAGTCTGTCTGTTCGGGGTTGGCGGCTACACTAAGTCTGTCCCGAGTCTGAAATTTGGGGTATAGGGGTAGCTCGGACCGGGGAGTAACATAGGCCAGTTGGCGTTAGTCTACCACTTCCGGTTTCGAAATTATGACCCCCGAGCGAAGCCGGTCTGTTCGGGGTTGGCGGCTACACTAGGTCTGCCCCGAGTCTGAAATTTGGGGTATAGGGGTAGCTCGGACCGGGGAGTAACATAGGCCAGGTGGCGTTAGTCTACCACTTCCAGTTTCGGAGTTATGATCCCCGAGCGAAGCCGGGTATCCTGCTAGTCTATATATATATTTGTGACTGTCGTTTGTCTGTCTGTCTGTCTGTCTGTTCGGGGTTGGCGGCTACACTAGGTCTGCCCCGAGTCTGAAATTTGGGGTATAGGGGTAGCTCGGACCGGGGAGTAACATAGGCCAGGTGGCGTTAGTCTACCACTTCCGGTTTCGGAGGTATGACCCCCGAGCGAAGCCGGGTATCCTGCTAGTATATGATTAAAGATACGAGGGGTGATTGATAAGTAGTGAGCCTCAATTGGAAAACCGTGCAACACAATGATACCACGTTTTGCATGTGCACTATTATGTTTCTTGGGCTCTGTCACAAACTTTCATCACATTCGGTTAAACTGTTTGGTTTTGACAGGTCATAACAATCAAGTAGGGTCTGTTGTTATCAGAAAATGAACCATATCGAGGCGAGAGCTGTGATTAAGTATCTGCATAAAAATGGTCTAACACCGAAAGCCATACATGATATGGTTGAGACATTAGGAGATGATGCTCCTTCTTATTCCACAATTAAAAGGTGGTCAGCTGAATTCAAGCGTGGCCGAGACAGCATTCTATTATCACTGAAACTTTGGAAATGACAAAGGTTTCGGCACGATGGGTGCCAAAGCTTTTGGCGCCTGATCAAAAGCGTTCAAGACACATCATGTCAGAAGAGAATCTAGCCTTATTTGAAACTGATCCTGACCGCTTCCTAAAACAAATTGTTACTATGGATGAAACTTGGGTCCACCACTTTCAGCCAGAAACAAAAGAGCGGTCAAAACATTGGAAACATGTGACGTCGCCGACCCCAAAAAATGCAAAGACTGATTCATCGGCTGGAAAGGTGATGGCCTCCGTATTCTGGGATACTGAGGGTGTTCTCATGGTGGATTACCTCCAAAAGGGTCAAATAATTAACGGTATATACTATGCAGTTCTAAATTTTGCAATATTGATGAACTTTTGCCGATGAAGAAATTGGTTCTGTTCTTAATTGCCTGGAGGAGGGAATTTGACAGGCGGTTTGTGTTAATAAGAGTAGTAGTGAATACTTTAGAGCAACAACGGTAAGTTCAGACTCTCTTGTCTGTACGTTTGAAAATGTATATTATTTATTTTTCTAATTGATACTTTATTTGATCCACAATTCCTTCAGTGCTATTTAAACAGAAAATTCGGTGTTGTCACAGTTAATTGATGGAGTGTATAGTTACTTGGATATTTTCCAGTACAGAAAGTCGACAAATTACTTATCTTTATCGATATCGTCTGTAAAAATGGACGCACACATGGATAATTAATCGTTTTATGGATGTCAATGCTTACACGTACATTTTACATCAAATCAACAGTCTTAAAACGTACAGGATCGCCAAGTAATTAGAGGAAGCGGGCTTATATGGTTAATAACTATTACAATACTAGTCTGAGAAGGCATAATTAAAATACTACATCACAATTCAGTCGACCAAAATAACGTTCAACCTGGGGATTATGTAAAGTCCTTCTCTGATCATTCTTTTGTCACTCTATAACACCAACATTATTGTAAAAACTGACCGACAGGAAAAGATATGCATATTTTACATACAATATCCAAAATGTAAATCATTTCATAAATACAAATGGCAAAATTATGATAATTGATGAACGTTTGACAAAATTACAACTGATCGATGGGGAATAATTAAAGCTTACACTGGATTAACTATTTATAAAATCCACAGGCAAAAGTAAATGGTGATAGATGTCATGTAACTGATATAATTTGATATTAGTTCAATTATACGGGTTGCACGTGCCTTTGCATGTATCACCAATGAGCATCATACAACCACAAACAATACGAAATAAACTTACCAACATATACTATTCAAAAAAAGTAGGGGATATTTGATTTTGGGGGCATAATACTAAAATATGCAAATGACTACGAAAAAAGTCACTATAGAACCTAACAGAAGAAACATTTCCAGTTACATGTGACGCCCAAACGCACCAATAGCTACCGCATGGAATGCAGGTGATGCTTGGGATCATCATGGGGGTCCAACCCAAGATTTGCACGACTCTGACTTTGAATGTTACAGTCATTGTGGCATTGAATTCCAGGGTGGAAACATCAGTTTAATTGTTTTAGTGACCAGAAAACAAATTTTGATATGCGTCGGCTTACCCAAAATGAAAGGTTACGTGCCCTTGGCATGCTACAGATCGGCACAACACAGGCGGTTGTGGCGCGGACGATGAATGTTTCTCAGTCTGTCATAAGCAGGCTATGGTCCAGATACCGTGATACACAATCTGTACAGGACAGACCACGCTCAGGTCGACCAAGGGCGACAACTCAAGCCCAGGATCGATTTATCCGTACCTTGGCCTTGAGAAATCGTGTCATCACAGCAAATCAGATCAGCGCTCGTCTTCAAACAGACACTGGTGTGAGAGTGAGTGGCCAGACGATTCGGAATCGACTGCATAGGGGTCACCTTCGCGCCCGACGTCCTCGCGTGATCCCTTGTTTGAGAGATCATCACATTCAAGCAAGACGTCGTTGGTGTAGGGATCGTCAACACTGGGATAATCGACGCTGGAGCAATGTGATGTTTTCAGATGAGTCAAGGTTCACTGTTGATTTTTTGGACAGACGTAGGAGGGTGTGGCGTCGTCGAAACGAGCGCTTCCAAGACGTTAACGTCATCAGACATGATCGATTTGGGGGTGGTTATGTTATGGTGTGGGGAGGCATCACTGTTGCTGGAAGAACGGCTTTACATGTTGTTGCAGGGCGTGTTACAGGCCAGTACTACCGGGACAACATCTTGGCAGTCCATGTTGTGCCGTTCGCACGACGTCATGGCCGCCGTTTCATCTTCCAGGATGACAACGCAAGATGTCACAGGGCCAGGATCGTTACAGGTTACCTCCAACAACAGAACATCACCACATTACCTTGGCCAGCACTGAGTCCCGACCTCTCCCCCATCGAGCATGTCTGGGACATGCTTGGACAGAGGTTACGTCAACGTCAACAACGTTCTGCCAATGTCCAAGAACTTGCTGCTGCGTTGCAACAGGAATGGGACAATCTGGACCAAAATGACCTTAGACGTCTCATTAGGAGTATGCCACGTCGGATCAATGCTTGTTTGGCAAACAGAGGAGGATTTACCCGTTACTGACTTGGTTGTGATGCTGTGGTAACTTTGCTGTTTGACCCCGGGTATCATTTTACCCTTATAATGGTCAGTCTGTGCCTTACTTAGTCTAACGATCATTTGGAATAAATCGATGAATGTGAACTTCATTTCATTTTGTCATTTGTTTCTTCGTCAGTTTCATTAGGTGACTTTAATAACACTTAAAAATCAAATATCCCCTACTTTTTTTGAATAGTATATATCTATATGCTTATGCTTCTTATATCCAAAATATAGTTAATGGAGATATTTAAAAAAAAAACTGCCTACACTTTAAAATGTATTCCGCCATATAGGACCAATCGGTATTAAACCACTTTGTCAAAATTTCAATTATCCATAACTTTGTCATGTTATATATATGAAATTAATTAAATTTTAAATATATGTAGAACTAGAACTACGATGCAGTAATGACGGGTTTCACGGGTGCCACATTACCCTTGAACTTATGTCACTTCCGGTACCAATGAAAACGTTAAACAGGTTTCCACATAAGCATTGCACGCATGAAACAAAATGGACGCAGAATCACCAAATCCAGCAATCAATTCATGTTATACATTTGTTACATGTTAATGATCCTGACAAAATTACATTACTTCCGGTGATAATGAAAATGATAAAGTCTGTATGATCGTATGAGTTTATTCTATTTGTTGATTGGAATCAAATATCATAATTTTAAAAACATTACAAATCAGACTCATTTGAATAAAATATCTGTTTTGAAGGCTAAAAATACAGTTTTTGCCAAAATGACATTACTTCCGGTGATACTAAAAATGTTAAATTATTTTTATAACATAGTCTAGGAGACTAGGCATCACACGGTGAAAATTTTATGACAATTGAATAATAATTGACACTTTTATGGACCAAAAACCTTCAAAAGTGACTTGTAGAAAACTGTTTATTTCTCCCCAACCGAACAAGTTAGAAACATTTTTATCATATATATATATATATATATATATATATATATATATATATATGACCGTATGAATTTTATTAATATGTGAATTTAAACCAAAAGTTAAAATTGTTAATAAATATTAAATAATTCTTGGTTGGAAAAAATATTGATTTTAAAAGTTAAAAATGCAGTTTTTGACAAAATGGCGCCACTTCCGGTGTCAATTTTAAATTTTAATCAATTTGATATGACGCATACTAGCTTTTTGAATCAAATGGTGTCCCTTTTATGAAAATCCAATAATAATTGACTATTTTACAGGCAAAATAACGAAAACAGAGACTTATGCAAAATTGTCCATTTCTAGGCAACTGCTTATATTACAAACTAATTTTAACATACATTTTCTTCGTACGGATTATAGCTACAAGTTTGTCAAAGTTACGTTGAAATATATTAAAATTTGATAAGTCTGAATGGGTTGTAAATAGGTCAATTTTACACCTTTTTTCACCCTTTAATCGAATTTGCTCGAAAATGAAATCGAAATTAAAAAAAAAACAAACGAGCTCACACCTTTTTGCGCCTTTAAAGGGCATACTCTTTTAGTTATATCAGTTTTAAAAAAAATAATATTTGCTTTCCTGTGTCGACAGATAACTCTATCGGTAACAAAAAAAAATACAATTAAGACAACTGAGCATATGGACTTTGTTTTATACAAATCGAACAATAAATAATTAATCTAGGACTGAAAAACTGAATTAGCCAATGGCGGCCAAGGAAAATTACTGAGACAAAAAAATTCACATTCTTTGCTCAAGTCAGATGACTCTTTAATTCTGTGTAAAACACGACTAAAAAATATTCATAAATAAAAAAGGTTTTTTTGTAAAAATTTAAATTTTCTAAATTTGGCGCCTTATATCTGCGAAGATAAAATTTAACGATTGTTGTGAAAATAATTGCAACATTTTTAAAAACAACAACTCCGGTGATTTCGGACATTTCGCATTGTCGCAGAACGTTCAAAACAGCTTTATCTTCTAAGTCACACACACTTTCCCAGAAAAAAACCGAAGAAATCGTAACGATGCGACAATCATTTGCTGAGATCTAATCAAAATGGAAAAAGAATAATAATAATAAAAAGAATAATAATCATAACAAAAACTCACACAAGCTACGCAGTGTGAAACCCTAATTATATGCATATATGCATATGTACTGATTAAATAAGAACGCCAGATTCAAAAAGTCTAAACATAACTATGACTGTAACATGCTATGATAACATGTTCGGCAAATACAGGAAAACAGATCTGTGGTGACAGACATTTTATATACAAGAAATGTTCGATGACGACCTTCAGGGCATACTTCTTGATTGACATTTTCAAATTGGAACAAAGTGTACGGAATGTCTTTCAACCACCTTGAGCAATAATATTTCTTTAAAAGTAGCTTTTGTAAATATAAAAAGCCGTTGAATATAAACAGTCATATTAGTGAAAAGTGAGAAGAACCGTTCAGTGGATGAGGACAAATTTGCATCGATTCATAACCTCAAAGAGTGTTTATCCAAATCACCGTTTCCTAAAACAAATCGATATATTGGAGAAAGTGGGGAGATAGATGAGCTTTGCTTCAAAGTAAATTTGACACCCTAGACACCGAATCAATAGAATTTGCTAGAATCGAATTTAGGCGTCCCAAAACCTTGCCTTGATCAATGACCGGCATTAAAAACACTTTGATAAAACATATAATATAATAAAGAAATACAGCTAACACATACGATACAACCCTCCAATTGCGTGATATCGAAGCTAATGAGCGATTTTTTTGCTAATCTATGAACCCTTTGCTGACACAGTGCTTAATCACACCAGAAATCTCGCGTTCATGGTCATATACATACATATCGCAGTATGAAGAACCGACCCGGAATCAAAATCAATAGAACTAGTACTTTCAAGTAACTCACGGGTTAAAATGGAGATTGAGAGACAGTAAACAATGATAACCATCATGGTCTAGTAGATCCAGAAGTTTCTAGAATTTATAGGTCCATTTAATAAGATCAACCAGATGTACGTATTATGTACCAAAGAAACGGGGAAGGACATCAAATCATACAGGAAGTTTCTGGTTTGTGTCAATTTCTAAATGGGCATGTCAATTAAAGCATCATTCCTGTTTAGTATTATCATTTCTATTAAAAATTTACTGTTAATGTATCGCTTTAATAAATTCTGGAAGACTAGTCAGCTATCTTAACCTCGAAAAAGTGAAATAGTATCACGTTAACTAGCCTAGCACATTCTATCATTCGCATGGCATTTTTATATCTACGAGAGACCGATGAATTTTGAAGATTAAAATACTATATATAATGCTGATGGTCGCCAACAACAATTCTTAATTATGAAATATGTACGTACGTAAAGCATTGTGTACTACACTTATGCCTAAATAAATAAAATATGTACGTACGTGATGCATTATGCACTACACTCATGTCTACATGTGTTGATGGTTTGGCAGAAGAGTTATAGGGTAATTTGGTTTACCCACTGTTATTCTTGATAACATACCTAATCATACCTGGGTCAATTCCCCAAGATATATTTGCACTACGTAGACAAAGTACAATAAAAAAAAATTGAAGATAGGTTGCCAGACAACGAAACATACGCCCAGAGCAGCTAAGTCAACACGGGTTGTCGCATAAAGATTTACAACACACTACGAGTAACAACCCATTTGGCTTCTAGCTCTGCCCTGTTCTTAAAAAATTAGCATGCAAAACATTTAATATCAATTGTCATAATTATTGAAAATCATTGAAAATTGATAAGCTTCTTCGTCTCACAAAAGTCAATTGGATATCAACTTTAGCTTCTAGTGCGTCCACAAGATTTTTTAGAGTGATCAAGGGCCTTAACTATGGCAGTAATTATAGGAAATCTTTGAAAATCAACAAGCTTCTTCGTCTCATGTAAATCGTTGAAAATCAATAGGCATCTTTGTGTACCTTAAACACTGTATCAATCGAATATTAACTTAGCCTCTAAAGGTTCCACAAATTATTTCAAAGTGATCAAGGCTCATAACTCAATCGAATATTACCTAGCCTCTAAAAAGGTTCCACAGGATATTTCAAAGTGTTCAAGGGCCTAACTCTGGCGGTAATTATCGGAAATCGTCGAAAATTAATAGAATTCTTCGTCTCATAACCTTAAATACTGTATTAAATATAAAGTCAATGCCCCCAGAGCGTCCGCAAGATTTTTTAGGAGTGACCAAGGCCATAACTTAGGCAGTAACTATCGGACATCGTTGAAAATCAACTGGATTCATCGTCTCATGATCTTAAACAATATGTATAAATTTTAATTGGATATGAACTTGAGCCCGTAGGGCGTTCACAAGCAATTGTGGGCGTATAAAACCGTTCAAATATATCACTGTTACACCCTAATTGTACGAAAATTCACATTCTTAGCTCGTGGACCCCCTAGAGATTACAATTTTTATCCGATTCACAACACCGTTTACAAATGTCACCCTTACACCACAATGACGGTTGAGTTCGAGTTTCGTGAAAATTGGACCGAAACTGACCGACAAAATGGTCGTTTCATGTACGCAAATAGTGTAAGAGTATGTATTTTCCTAGAGGTCACAATTTTCATCCGATTTTGATGATAACTTAAAACGTATATTTATATCCCAAATATCTCGGTTCTTTTCGATACTCGCGCGATATTTTTGTCCGATTTAAAAACAAATTCGTTTCAATATATCTCTGTTAAACCATAAAGAAGGTTGAGTTCGAATTTCGTGAAATCGGACCGAAACTGCTCGACAAATTGGCCGATCCACATACCCAAATAGTTCTGGACCTTCTGGAAGTCAGAACGTTTATCTGATTTTGATGAAACTTAAAATATATCCGCGAAGTCCGGTATCTTAATGTGTCCTTAAGAGTGATCTACGACTCAACAGTTGACATTACACTGCTCTTGAGATCCATATATTTATTACATAACTTGAGTCTCAAGGGGGGGGGGGGATGGCTGAATGGTTAGCGTGCGCGCGCTGTATCATAAAGTCTGTCATTGAGTCGACTGGCGTGGTTTCGAATGCCCGGTTGTACGTGGCAAGGAGTAGGGTCGCCTGTCCAACCTCGTGGGTTTTCTCCGGGTCCTCCGGTTTCCTCCCACTGCTAAAGACCCCTACGCGCAAGCGAATTATGTAAATAAAATTAAAATTAAACCATATGTTAGTCCCGAAATGACGTAGTTTGTGTCGAGTGGACGTTAAACCCCATTTTTCTCTCTCTCTCTCTCTCTCTCTCTCTCTCTGACTCTCAAGGTTGGTCTTGGCATTCATTCGCTTGATTAAATAGCTGTCTGTTCACACTACAGGTGGTTCTTACACGATGTGGTTATATAGAATCACGGGTTGTTGGATGGCTGAATGGTTAGCGCGCGCGCTGTATCATAAAGTCTGTCATTGAGTCGACTGGCGTGGTTTCGAATCCCCGGTTGTACGTGGCAAGGAGTAGAGTCGCCTGTCCAACCTCGAGGGTTTTCTCCGGGTCCTCCGGTTTCCTCCCACTGCTAAAGACCCCTACGCGCAAGCGAATTATGTAAATAAAATTAAACCATGTTAGTCCCGAAATGACCTAGTTTGTGTCGAGTGGACGTTAAACCCCATTTCTCTCTATATATATCACAATCCTAGTACAGTTTTCCAGCACTTGGTATTAAACTCGTCTTTAAGAAAACATCCCAAGTCTTTGTCAAACATTTTAACCACGGTAATGAAATATAAAAACTTGTTTTATTCTTGTCTTATGCGTGTTATGGGAATTTCTTCTTAAGGCAAAAAATGAAAGACTTAAAATTGTAATTATTGGGTCAATTTGTAATATAGATATAGCAAAGGAAACCCGCAGCCGCAGGTAATATTCGCCTTGTGGCTTAAAGATACATTATCACGAAAATATTTATTGGGTGGTTATTTCCAATAAAAGTATGGCACATTTGGTATATATGGAAGGTAGAGACGCCCAGTCTTACTAGAAAAATACCGAATTCCCTGAAAACCACCCGTGGGGCAAGCACTGGGCAAAATTGTCAGGGTATCACTAACTGGCAACCCGACGGCTTATTATCTGCCAGCTTGACTTGGGAGCCCTTGCTATTTCTTGATCGAATGGTTAGCTATCGTGGGAATAGTGTGGCTTTACACGTACCAAATACCCGGTGAATAAACAGCGGAAAAAAAGGTTGACAGAAGATAATCCAAGAATTTATTTAGGCTTCGATATGTATGGTAACGACAAATATAAACAGTAAATGCCCACCCCCTCCCCCCACACACCCTCCCCATATCAAGTTACATTACTAACAAGACTGCTTAAAGTACATTTCTACGTCATGAGGTAGGTTTTTTTCAATTAAAGAGTGATTTGAAGCAAACATTTGATAGATAAATTAGTGTGAATATGTTTTTGTCGAAATATATCACCAAATTTCATAGTTTGTACATGGGAAGGCATCTCTAAATATGTTGATCATGTACCAATCACAATTTCGTAGACTTGAGGGAATTTTACCGAAGATTCTTTAGGCACGGTTAATCCTGGCCTAAATAATACTTAGGATATAGCTCAGAATATGACTCGTCAAAAGAATATCAACGAACCTAACAGTGACCTTGAAACAATTTTACGACTGAATATCTTTAAAGAAGGAGGATACACCAACTTTAAATTGAAAGACATTACAATGGGGCAAGACAATACATATTTCAATTATTATAATTAACTACACACAATATGCACAATATGCTGAAAAGACGATGTTTGTTTTAATGGCTTTGACGTTAACGGGTGGAGATCAAAGATACTTTAAACAATAATAAAACGTATATAGTGTGAGTCGTGGAAAACACGACACTAATAAAACATTTTAACGACCTTACTTACGCTAGGTTTGATCAATTTGAATAGTTCTTGACGTTTTCGTAGTTAACAGACTTAATTTAACTACATGTCTATAGCTTCTATTCTGGTTTATTGTCTATTTAAATTCAGTGAATAGATAATAAATTAGTATGAGGCGTGTATACATCTGTACAAGATATGAATATAATAGTCCTTAATAGGTCAATGAGGCGAGTTACTGAATGAATATTACTAGCTTAAGAATTTGTATATTGCTTGTAAAGATTGTTAAAAATCTAATATAGTCTTCTAATATTGCTTACGAAGGCATCAACCATATAAAAAATCAGTACCCTCAAATTGGTTCACTTTTAACCTTTTTTTAGGGGGTGTAGTATGTAATGTTGTTATTTTATATATACTATTCAAAAAAAGTAGGGGATATTTGATTTTGGGGGCATAATACTAAAATATGCAAATGACTACGAAAAAAGTCACTATAGAACCTAACAGAAGAAACATTTCCAGTTACATGTGACGCCCAAACGCACCAATAGCTACCGCATGGAATGCAGGTGATGCTTGGGATCATCATGGGGGTCCAACCCAAGATTTGCACGACTCTGACTTTGAATGTTACAGTCATTGTGGCATTGAATTCCAGGGTGGAAACATCAGTTTAATTGTTTTAGTGACCAGAAAACAAATTTTGATATGCGTCGGCTTACCCAAAATGAAAGGTTACGTGCCCTTGGCATGCTACAGATCGGCACAACACAGGCGGTTGTGGCGCGGACGATGAATGTTTCTCAATCTGTCATATTCAGGCTATGGTCCAGATACCGTGATACACAATCTGTACAGGACAGACCACGCTCAGGTCGACCAAGGGCGACAACTCAAGCCCAGGATCGATTTATCCGTACCTTGGCCTTGAGAAATCGTGTCATCACAGCAAATCAGATCAGCGCTCGTCTTCAAACAGACACTGGTGTGAGAGTGAGTGGCCAGACGATTCGGAATCGACTGCATAGGGGTCACCTTCGCGCCCGACGTCCTCGCGTGATCCCTTGTTTGAGAGATCATCACATTCAGGCAAGACGTCGTTGGTGTAGGGATCGCCAACACTGGGATAATCGACGCTGGAGCAATGTGATGTTTTCAGATGAGTCAAGGTTCACTGTTGATTTTTTGGACAGACGTAGGAGGGTGTGGCGTCGTCGAAACGAGCGCTTCCAAGACGTTAACGTCATCAGACATGATCGATTTGGGGGTGGTTCTGTTATGGTGTGGGGAGGCATCACTGTTGCTGGAAGAACGGCTTTACGTGTTGTTGCAGGGCGTGTTACAGGCCAGTACTACCGGGACAACATCTTGGCAGTCCATGTTGTGCCGTTCGCACGACGTCATGGCCGCCGTTTCATCTTCCAGGATGACAACGCAAGATGTCACAGGGCCAGGATCGTTACAGGTTACCTCCAACAACAGAACATCACCACATTACCTTGGCCAGCACTGAGTCCCGACCTCTCCCCCATCGAGCATGTCTGGGACATGCTTGGACAGAGGTTACGTCAACGTCAACAACGTCCTGCCAATGTCCAAGAACTTGCTGCTGCGTTGCAACAGGAATGGGACAATCTGGACCAAAATGACCTTAGACGTCTCATTAGGAGTATGCCACGTCGGATCAATGCTTGTTTGGCAAACAGAGGAGGATTTACCCGTTACTGACTTGGTTGTGATGCTGTGGTAACTTTGCTGTTTGACCCCGGGTATCATTTTACCCTTATAATGGTCAGTCTGTGCCTTACTTAGTCTAACGATCATTTGGAATAAATCGATGAATGTGAACTTCATTTTATTTTGTCATTTGTTTCTTCGTCAGTTTCATTAGGTGACTTTAATAACACTTAAAAATCAAATATCCCCTACTTTTTTTGAATAGTATAGTTTCGGTTAATACAATTGGGCTGCTACAGGGACGTTATATAGATATGAAATGAAACAAAATTACCTCTACAAACATTACAGCATATACACACACACGCATACACACCCACACCATCCGCTTCACTCACTGGCCACCACACAGCCACACACACAGATATACATATTGTTTACCCCATATCTAGCTTTCAAGTTTTGACATTCTTTTGTAAGAAGTTTACTTGTTGTATTTTATGAAATTTGAAAATGAAAATCTAATAAATAAATAGCCAGGACCAAATGTTAAAAGGAAATAATATAGGTTGCCGGGCAACGAAACATACGCCCACAGCAGCGACGGGCTTTTTCGTTTTACTAACTCAAATAATGCATATAAATTTACTACATATCGGATTATAACTTTTGTCATTCGAATGTTCACAAATTCAACAAAGTAAAACAAGGGCCATAAATTTAGAAGTAACAGACGGACATTGCTGAAATTCAATAGGATTCTTCGATCCACTAATTTAAATAGTGCATATAAATTTCATACAGATCGGATGATAACTTTCATCATTCGAGTGTTCACAAGGTTCAACAAGGGCCATAACTCCAGAAGAACTTAATGGAAATTACTGAAATTAAATAGGTTCTTCACCTCACTGAGGAAAACAACATAATATCAATTTCAAAACAGATGATAAATGTAGTCTGTAGAGTGTAGACGACGGACAGACGTATATACGTACGTATGGACGGGGCGACGACAGGATACGATCACATTTCCATGTGGGCGTATAAAAATAGACCTAATATAAAAGGTATTCATTCACAATATTATTATTTCTTTAAGTGGCATTATTATTAATTGCACAGATGTGTATCTATTGTTACTAGAACGGTGTATATATACTTGTGTAAACTATTAACTAGAAATTAAATATTTAATAGTACAAGATAGGCGTTGCTCTATAAACAACTTAAATATGTATTCATTTTACTGATGAAAACAAAAGTACTTAGTCATCAACTCCACGTACCTGGGATATGGAAGGTACAGGGAAGGACAGTCTAGGTGTTATTGGTAATAAACAACCACATAGCAGTGTACATATTGTAAGATGTATAATAAATAATATCCCGCATCCCAATTATGGTAACTTGTTAAAATTAACTTTTCAAAAACTATGGTAGGCTTTAGGCGAATGAATCTCGGAATGTCTAGACGTAAGTGATGGATAGGTTGATCCGTCATAAATTTGCATACAATCGTATTTGATCATCCGAAATCGAAAAATATTTGTACGAAACGACAAACAAACCCAAGGAACCAATACTTCTTTAATGTTGTTTGTCATTTAAAATCAATACCTATTACTGATATTTGGTACTATTTACCAACATGGATAGTAATTTTTATAAAGATATAATTAATATATACTTACTCCCAATTACTTTCCGGGGGTGGTAAGTCACCAATAGTTGTTAAGGTCAAGGTTGACCAAAATAAAGATGCTAAATATTTCCTTGTGACAGAAGCATATTCACCCACGGGCTGTGGATACGACCACCCTCCTCGGAAGCCTTCTGCTTCAGATATCAAGTAATAAAAAGCAGCAAACCAATGTGCTCCCAAAAAAAGAATGTGGCTGAGATTTGCAACACGTATAAGATTTGGATAGGCATTCCTCGATTCTAACATGTGTAAGAAGTTAAAAGATCTATACACTTTAAGAAATCTCATGAAACGTAACATCGGATGAATGCCAACTAAAAACTGAAAAAAATCCAGTGGAAGTAGGCAAATTATGTCTACATAGAGATATTTGGAATTCACATACTTTCTGGCCAACTTTTTGCTATCGTACACCATTAATCCTTGATCCAAATATCCCGTTCGAAATTGCACTAATATATCCAAAATATAAATCACATCACTTAATGCATCCAAACTAAACCATGCCGCTGGGCAGCTATCCTGAATTTCCCGGAAAGCTTCCCTTGCAATACATGTCCACAGGTTATATAAAACAGCAATAGTCACCACTCCTAACCACCAGAACATAAAACTCCCATGGTGCTGCACCACAAACGTATGTCCGTGATGCAGCGAACGCCAGTGCATGGGGAAGTGTTGTTGATCCTCCTCATTGTCCGAATTTTCATTATTTCTCGAATTTCGTCGAGTAGAAAATTTCTTTAAAAAAGAGTCTTCTCTCTGTAAACCGGGTTTTCTACGCGGAGCTTGCATTTCTTGTGCTGCCCGTAATGTGTTCCGTAGTCGTCGCCATTTCGCACCTGGAAAAATCCCTCCGCGCCTTAGCATAGCACGGGGCTTTTTGTTGCCGTGAGAATCAACAGAGCCATCGGACCCTCTTGATGAGTGTTCACTGTTTTCATCCGGGTTGTCAGCGGCATCAACCACGTGACCTGGGCCAATGCCTCCAACTTTAGCAAGTGCGGTATCTTTTAATTCACAAAGTTCACTCATTTTAAATACAATAATGAATGGCATGCGGAATGATAACGCTTGTTTATGGAAATTTGTGTCGATTCACTAGAAGTCAGACACAGTGAGAATTACATTTGGATCAATATTGCTTTATTTCTAAGCTAGCCGTAGTGTTTGAGTACACATGAAACTTGGACTTCTTAATTAACTACATTGACTACATCGCTATATTACAGTCAATGATGTCTGCTGTCTCCGATTGCTAATTTATATAAGATCATTAGGAGGTCTTCAATTCTATTATATGAATCATAGATCATAGCTGACATGTATGATGTATAGATCTACGTATTGGGTCCACTTAAACAGAACACTTACACATTTTCTAAATATTCCTTGCCCTCACTGCCGTTGATATCTGAAAAATAATTTAATAAAATCAGTACAAGATAAATGCCATGACATTTCAGTGCATTTTAAAAACAAGTAATTATTAAAAGAGCTAAATCGCTAATATTTGGCACCTAGAAATTGACGCAAATGGGTCGCAACGCATATAATAATATAATATGAATGTATATAAACTGATTTACATTCAATCGTATCCGTTTTTACTTTAATTTCAAATCAGTTATGTTCGGCGAAAATACGCCATAAGTCTCAATCGAAAGGCAATCTGTAGCCTCTGGTTATTCCAGTCTACACCGATAGTATTTATTGCGCATGCTCTCCAGATAAGAATATGACGTCACCGTTTGACATGACTTGTGGAATATGTCTAGCCTCGTTCTTCGAGTAGCTTGTTACGAATGGCGCTGAAATGCATTATGGTACAAAATTCGTGTTTATTTTGTCTTTAAATATTGGATAGCAGAAGCCCATCTTTTCCCGGTAAGATCACAACATCAATGTTGATTTAAATTGACATATAATTCGTATTTTCAATGTCGGAAGACTTTGGATGATATTGAGTTAGAGACTTAGCTACTTTAATAATATATTTTCTCCTAAGGATAAAGACCAATCTTCCAACGTTTTAATGCTATAATTTGTTAAGAACACCTGACTTAGTAAACACTCTTGCACTCTGTCATGTTCACTACATATTATATCAATTAATAGATATAGATAGACGGCAACACTCTATACCGGAAAACACCGGAAAACACCTAGAAAACACCGGAAAACACCATTTTATACTGAATACCGGAAAACACCAGAAAAAACACTAAATACTGGAAAAACACTAAATACCGGAAAATACCCCAAATAGGTAACCCGGAGACTGGCACCTTCAATAGATAACCCGGAACCTGGTCCTCTGTGTGCCTGGGTTTGGGTTATTTTTTTCCGGTGTTTTCCGGTATTCGGTATAACATGGTGTTTTCCAGGTGTTTTCCTGTGTTTTTCGATGTTTTCCGGTATATAGTGAAGCCCTAGATAGACAGGACCATGGTCGTTCTTGGCCGGTATTCTTATACAAAAAAAAAATTAAAAAAATGGCAGATCTCTATGCAGAAAAATTGGACGTTAAACCCCATTTTATTCATGAATTAATTAGATAAATTAATCCTTCGCTGTAAGAAACTTGATATTCCTAAAATTGTCAATCATATTTTCCATTTCATATACTAGTAAACAGAACTGAAAATAGCAGACAGAAAATCAATTTTGTATTCAAGAGTTTAATATCCACAGGGGCCTCAAAACGAATTCTTATTAATACACATTCATATGATTAAGAAAGTTAGAAATTTTATTTCTGCATCAATTTATAACGCCGAACATAATGCTGATGTCTAAAACAATTGGTGATCGGATTTAAAATATCAAATGGAGGATGTAATTTAGGAAATTGTTGTTTATTGCAATAGTTCTAGGGAGATTATGGCAATTTATTTAAATTGTGAACCTTCTGCCAAAGAAATTATTACTAATCTAAATATGAAAAACAAACGGTTGTTGGAAATATTACCATGTATTATAATAAAAACAGAATATAGACCCGGGTGTTTTTACAAAATGACAACAAGCTGTATAACAGTTTGAATTTTATGAGGGTTTGAATTTTATTAAAGGAGCTAAGACTCTAACCATTTCCGCAAAACCAATGAACAAAGAAAATCATAATTATAATGCGGCAGTAAATAATAATGACTGATTCACAATGATATAGTAATAATAAAAAAAAAAGCCGTGAAGAATGAGCTTATTAGGTATAAACGATTTTCGTTCAGTTTGGACTGTTAGCGTATTTCACCGAACGTAATTTATTAGAAATTACATTTTTTTAAAAAATAAATTGAATATAAATCACTTTATACAAACTCATATTACATTAATATGTGCTTTTAGATCCATTTATGGTTACAAAAATAGAGCCAAACGCTCTTTAAGTATCCTTTCTTGAATCATTCAGGTGATCTATTTCCCACCTACTTTACAATAGCTGCGTTCACACTACATGCGCATTGAATTAGAATTTCGGAGATCGGCCTCCGGAATTCGGTTTGGTTTTTCCCGGTTTAAAAGCGATGCATCACATTACAGATTATTCGGATTGAATTCAGAATGAAAACCGCCACACTGAATGCGCAGTGAAGGGCATTCGTATCCAAGATGGATGCGCCAGACATTCGTATTGGTGATCTTATGTTGCTTATGTTTAATTTCCTAGTACAAGCACGGCTACATCAGCGACGCCGGGTCTTACATCTTCCACACCTTGCCATGGCACCAAAATCATATGCGAGTGAGGATCATTACTCTTTTGGTAGAGTTTGCTATACATCAGCACGTATGTACATGTACTTCACTCTTGACTCTGTACTAGCGAAGATACATTTCATAATTGAAATGTTATGAAATGGGGTTAAACTTCCTGCTGTTCTGATCTGACTGGGCTTATAAAGAGGGGCATAGGCCATTTTCCCAGGACAGCGGCGCTACGGCCTACGCTTTTATCGAATTAACTCTCTCTTTCGTCCCATCCGAAAGACTAGACAGCTGTCCTTGTCGGTCCCTCCGCCCTGCAACAATGGCATGGGGAAACCACGAGGAACGTTTTCGGTCAACACCGGGAGCGAATCCTCGACCACCAAACTAGGGAGCCAGCTTCTTACTCACTGAACCATCGTGACTCCCATTTCATAATTCAAATCCTTTCAGCACTAAACATACATAATGTAAAGCATTACATTTTGTTGTCATTTTTATTATCCAGCTGTATGCAATACATGCTAGAGACTAGATTCAATCAACCAAACTCCAGACGACAAAAGCTTACCTGTCCTGCCCCCAAGGTCTAGACCGTGAATGCTCAGCTGTGATCTGAACACACCTATCTTTGCATTTGGATTTTTATATGCCCACATTGAAATGTGGTCGTATATTGTCGTCGCCCCCGACCGACGCGGTAGAGGCTAATGTTAATATCTGATTGCCTTTAAATTTTTGCACAGTGTTTAAGGTCATGGATGAAGAAGCAAATTGAATTTGAACGATTTACGATAATTACTGCCAGAGTTATGGCCCATGATATTTATGCACAGTGTTTAAGGTCATGGATGAAGAAGCCAATTGATTTTGAACAGTATAGGCCAGAACTCGTAATCAGAATTAAGTGTGTTGTAAATGTTTGCATTACTGACAAAAGGAAAAGTATACCTCAACCCCTGTTGACTGCTCGGATGACTTAGCTGCTGAGGGCGCATGTTTCGTTGCCTGACAACCTATCGTTAGCTAGTTATGTTACCGCAGTATTTGTTTCAGTGACAAAGGGCTACAGCTATGTAGGCTACACCACAACATGCGGGCAAAGTTATCGTTTCCGGTAAAACTGTTGATCTGAATCAAGCGTGTCACACTCAAATCTTGACTGCAAATAACCCGATTCGGAATAATTGTTCCGGGTTGAATTAGGAAAAATATACAGATTCGTTAATTCAGATTCAGTTCGGTTTTTATCGAATTGAGTGTGACGCCAAAGTCCGGAATAAGACTTTATTCTGAATTCAATTCAGATTAAACCCCTGGTGTGAACGCAGCTTAAGGTGTCCTACTACTTTACATCTATCTTAGTTATCTTATTTAGAATAGACAATAAAAAATCCGTGGCGTAGACACACCTAATAACCTACATCACGATCAAAGATAGCCACGCAAAGCGTAGCAATACGCCTACATAGCAGCTATGTCTCGACAGCAGCTTATCGGAATTGAAAACTTGGATGTCGACCAAATTTGATGATAAAGGAAACCTTCTAGAAATCTGATCTCTGCCGTATTTACAAATTGTGTTAAAAAGTGTTGCCTCTATCGCTTGCATAGGCTTCTCGGGGAAAATGGGGTAACTTGGGAACAGAAGGCCACGGAACGTGAGATGTTTATAGGGTTCGTCTTCTCAAGACCCCCATGCTTTACCAGTTTTGAAACAAATCCATTATAGAGCATGACGGAGAGTAGTAGAATGCCGAATATTGATAGTATTCGTCTTTTCATCAAGCCAATGAAAACGATCTGCTAAAATCTATTACCTCTATCGCATTTACAAGGTTTCCGGGAAAACGGGGTAATTGTGAAACCGGAGGTAATTTCAGAGCAGAACGTCTCGGAGCGCTGAATATCGATTAGGTTCATCCTCTCATGACCACACTAAATTTGAAAAGAATCCATTACAATCTATAGTCTTTATTGAGTTCACATTGTTTTCGGTCGGAAGGGTGTGTGTGTGGGGTAACTCTGGAACTGATAATCGGTATGGTTCATCTTCTCATGACCTCAATGCTTTCCACAATGCTTTCTATGGACATAACTCTGACACGAAAAATGAACTCATACTACTATGCATAAATGATTGGTATTACATTATTCAATATGCCAATTTATGTTGATAACCCTATTCTTGATTTGGTTTAAACATCCTAACCTAAACTGGCCCGCAACGCTCAAAATTCTAACCAGCGGCTGTACTCTCTTCAGTTATACTCCCACTGACAGAGTATTACCGTTTTGTTGTACTGATGTCAAAGAAATAAGTACATTTGACATAAATGTGATAATTTAGTGAAATATTTATTGACTATATTATTCTGTTTACAGTACATACATGTACCACAATCACCAATGATTTCCCCGTTGACATTAATGTTAATTCTCGTCTCTTGATCGGCTCTAACTGTTTCCCAAATTTTCGTTGGGTAGCACGCTTTCTACCACAAATAGAGCAACATGTGGCAACCTCTTGCTCAAAAGCCGGTATGAGGTTCATGGAAAACTTGAGATACACAAAAAGGAAGTAGAGACAAGTAACCATGCAACTTTCTGCTCTACATTTCAACCTAACCAACCTCTTAACTCTCGTGTCCTTTCTCCTCAAAATCACAAATATTCACCAAAACCTGGCAGAAAATATATATTCAAACCCTTTTTTTCGATTCAACACCAGAAAGTCGACAAAGATCGCCTTGCAAAAGGGAAAGGGAGAGAAATACTTTAAATAACCTTGGCGTTGAATTGAGTTTCCTCGAATTGTACGATATATACATGTTAGTAAAACACTTAATGGACATGCCACTATAGTAAATAGATCCTACACACGAACCAGGCTTTAGCAAAATCTAGCCGGATCAGGACTATCTTGTGTTTATTGTTAACTGTCATCAACGGTCGTTAATAATTACTGGTGGATATTTAACCTGAAACATAGCATCTACAGATATTTAGTTTTCTCATTGAAATAGATATGGCCAAAATTAAATGATACTGTAAAGGGAGTGACAATATTGTAATGAATAGAAAAAAAATCAAATGGAATTTAATGTCTTACTGTTCTGCACCAACCTATATAATGAAGATGAGCATACGTCATACATGATAGTTGGGGAGGGGGCATTGTACGTGTACAGCTAGTATATGTAAATGTCATCATTAGTGTGCAAGGGAGCCGCGGTGACTTAGTAAACGGTGGACTCACTTATCGGGCGGCCCCGGGGTTCGATCCTAGTCTGGCGTGGTTCCCCCTTGTCCGCGTCTCACTAATCAGGAGATCCTGGGTTTGATCCCCGTGTTGACCTAGACAGTTCCCCAAACTTTCCAGCGTTGTTTCACCTTGTCAGTGGTGCAGGAAGTAGGGGTAGCGGGGTGGGGGCTGTGATGGGAGGCGTCTAGTTATTTGAATGGAATATAAAACTGAGGTCCCGCGCACACGTTAGCGTGCACGTAAAAGAACTTTAAATTCGAAATAAAGTGTAGACCGTAACGCTGCTCTTTGGACCAAATTCCCCCTATAGCATAATCTGTGTAAATGTAGTAAATGTGTAAATGAAACAAAAAGTCTGTTAAAGAAACCGAATTTGATGTTTATACATGTAGGGCGGTGATGGTGATCACGACCAACTTTGATGACATTTAAAGTGCAGAGTAACTGCGTAATTCTGATTTTCAATAAATGTTTTACTTCAATAAATAATTAGCTTTTTTCTTATATCTATATTTGTTAGCAAATTACACAATTACAGATACGGTTTCAGGTTAAATGTTTGTAATTCGGCCTGAAATATCTGAACTAGGGGTTTACAGCTACCTGTAGTAAAAATAATGTAGGGTCTAATTGAAAGGGTATGTGGGTGTGGGTTTGTTTTAGTGGAAAAAATCACGTGGTTTCAATGCGATTTACAAAACCACGGACAGAGTCCGGTCTCCATTACTTCATAGACATATTGCTCAACCAATGTCAACATATCTCCTTGCTCATCAGGCTAGGCGCTCCGCCCATAATTTCTGGGTAAACACCCGCTCACCAACCCTTGCAGTCCCCTGTGAGCCCATTAACGATAAAAATATTGGACTTGTGTGCTGACACACGGTCTCATGCGTCATACAGCATCAGCAGTCAACACACACCTGAAATACTGTTAATGAGTGTTATCAAATGGAAACATTTGACAGAAAGGGAGTTAACTCTTTATTACAGTTAATAGATTTCCAAAATTCTGTATGTTCCCTTGTCCATTATGTTTTCTGCATTTTGGTTTAAATCAAAATTTAACCAATAGCATATTTTTTGCCGAGGATGAAGGCATTGGGTGTTTTCGCCAATATTTAATGTTATGTCAACTTCACAATTGTTAGTATAAATATAGCATTTACTTGGAAATTATCACAATTTTCATCTGGCTCTAAATCGAGTTTGAGCAAACATTTTGCTTGGAACTCTCTGGATTTGTGTTCCTGGTGTTATAAGCTTTCCAATAATGTATAAGTTGTTTATTTGGGAGGACCATGTAGCGGAATTGTGTTTCTAAACAAGCTAGAAATTTCGGCTGCAGGCCTACATGGATCATATTCGCTGATTCACTTGATTTCTGAACATAAAAAACCCCGAAACTATTCGATTTTCACCGTAATCCCATAATCTAATGTGTGTGTCAAGTTGTTTTATTTTGTAAGTCGTCATTGTGTGACTCGTTAACATTAACACAAACGTATCTACATTTTGTATTTGTGATTAACATTTGGCATGCAGCTAGTGAGTATACCCGACGCCAATACAAGCGATATAATATGCCGATGTATTTTCACCATAAGGAAACTGGTATGCTACTGTCCGGGAATAGACGTTTTTAAAATACATCCCCTTTATTAGAATCCACAAACTTCGATAGTTAATACCGACGTGTCACTTGCAGACTACAGGATTTTGGTGAAGCCTTGCGATAGTCTGCACTTCTGATGAAAAATTCTGGAAATGTACATAGTTTGTCAATAGGAGGCTTGTCAATAGCAGTTGACGCGATAAATGGAAAAGGCAACGTTCTAGATGTTTGACTAGCGAGGTTGGTGTGTTTGTCCACCTTTCTTAAGATTTAAGAGCGAAAATGCATGTTTTGTTTATGCTAGAACACTTCTTGCATAGGCTTAACCACGCTACACACATATATTAGTTAGGGAGATTGCCTACTAAAATGACGTCACTGTCATAGATTCCTTTTAACAGGCCTAGCAAACAATCGAAATGGTCCACTCTTTTCAACATTTTTGTCAGTTGATTGTAATTGGGCTCTTTGGGGTTATAAAGATTAAGATCATCGAAATACTTTGACGAAAAGGAAATAGTACCAATATATCTTCTCACCAATATTGCTAGATGCCAATTTCGAGAAAACATTATTCACTTTGGAAATCAACCCAATGTGCCCTACATGTATTGTTGAATCAAATAAGAATTCAGGGGAAATGTTATCGTGTTCATCGCGTAATTATATATATCTAGTTAATCGGGGTTATTTCTAAAACGGTGTGGCTAAGTGGGTAAGACGCTGACTCGCTAGCCTGGAGGTCGGGTGTTCGATCCGTGCATTGGCCGAGAAAGTTCATCCAGATTTTCCGGCATGCCCCCCCCCCCCTTGTCAGTGATGCAGGGCGAAGGGCCTGACAAGGACAGCTGCCTAGTCGTTCGGACAGGCGAAAAACCGAGGTCCCGTTTACACATTGGCGTGCACGTAAAAGATCCCTTGACAGTTAGAATTCTATATAACACACTAAGCGGTCGCCATGCAAGATACGCCAACATTTTGCAATAGATTGGCTGAGAATAGAGAAAATCGATAGGGTACATCCCCTTTTATCCTAATGCTTTACAGCGAATTCAAAGAAAACAATTTGTTAAAAAAAACTGTAGCCTCTATGTGGAAAAGGGGTATCTCCGGAAAGGACGGTCACGAAACGCTGAATATCGACTGAATTCGTACTCTCATGATCTCAATGCTGCACACCGAATTTGAAATAAATCCGTTAAAAACTGTTGTCTACAAATTGTGACCGCTAAACACCCGACATAATTCTACTTGGAAATAGTGTTGAATTATATAAATTTGTCAGATGTGGCGAAAAAATGAATCACGGCGAAAAATAGAAGGCAGGGATTCCAAAATGGCCTTAGAACAGAGGTGGGGAAGAGCGATATTTTCATATTGCAGCTTAATAGGGATGAATAGGAACGGTCAGAGGACAACGTCCGATCAGAGACCATTCCTAAAGGAACTATGTTGGGCCAAATTGTTGTTCTCTGTGCCTTAATTGATTTAGCGACACTCCTCACTTCTCCTGCTTCACCTAATTCTTTCAATCCTCTTAATCTTTTAGGACGTTTCTTATGAAAAAAAAATATTTCCTGGAATAACTATTTGACATTTAGATAGCCGAGGAGACAGGACGTTTTGTTGAAGAGCTCTCCATGCTCCAGTGAACATTTTAAGTTTTAGTGTGCAGATTAGTTTTTCGCTGTTTTAATCATTTGAAATAGTGGAAAGACTAAATGATAAAATAGAATCGTTAGAAAATAATATTGAGCTCACAGACAGAATGACTGAATCATTGAGAGACCTGATACATCAACTTGTGAAAACTAGAGTGAGGGAGGAGATGAAAATAATGAAAGGCGACTTCAAGAAAGAGATAGATAGTATGAAAAACGAAATAGACAGAATGAAAAACTCCAAAAGTGGGAATGAATGTGAAACGAATGTGGCCAAGAAGGCTGACTGGGAAAAAAGGAAAACAAATGTGATAATTAAAGGTCTATTTGAAAGTGGGGGTGAGATAGATCAGCCTGATTGTACACTGAACAAAGTTACGGCCTTGTTTAGAGACAGTCTAAAAATTAGGTCAGTAAAGATTAATAAAGTACAGAGAAAGGTTAGTAGAGGGAAATATCCTGGAGTTGTTGTAGCGACACTTGAAAGTGAAGAAGAGAAGAAAGTTATTATGGAAAACAAAGCCAAACTTCGAAATAGCTCTCATCATTCCAACGACGTACCCCTAGAAATCCGACTCCAACAAAACAACATGAGGACTCTACTAAAGGAAACTGGTCTAAATAGAAAATATAGGATCGCTGGATCTAGAATTATTCCCAATAGTGAACACTCGCACGCATAGGAAATAGTATATCTAAGTTGCTGGAATGTGAACGGATGGTCAAAACACAATAATGATAATTCCTCTTTTCGACAGGATGTTGTTAGTATATTTAATAGTGATATTTATGGAATATCTGAATCTTTTTTATGTGATGATAATTCCAGAAATGTGCCTGGATATAGTTTTTTAAGTCATAATAAGGCTAATTTACATAAAAATGCGAAACGAGGTTCGGTCGGTGTAGGCTTTTTAATCAAGGATAACCTATTTAATAATGTGGATATAGGTGTATTGGATAACTCAGTGGAGGATATTCTGTGGATTAAATTATCATCTCAAAATAGTTCTTTTAACTTAATTTTATGTGTATGTTACCTTCCCTCCAATGGATCCACACGTCAAGGGGATCCTGAATTACTTTTCCAGAACCTAACCAATCAGTTGTATAAATATCAAAATGATGGACTAGTGTGTATATGTGGAGATTTTAATTCACGAATTGGAGAAAATAGTGATTTTATTGAAGGAGTAGATGATATAAATCCTAGGACAAGTGTTGACCCAAATACTAATCATTATGGTGATTTGTTTCTTGACTTTCTTGTAGATAATAATCTATGCATTCTTAATGGACGAGTAGGTGCTCACAATGACTACACATTGTGTTTCAACGAAAAGAAAATCGGTTTGTTGATTACGTCATCGTACCCCATGAACACTTTCCAGTCTATTCAGAATTCAAAGTGAGAACAGTTAGCAGCATTATATATGAACATAATTTAGCGGTGACGAGTAATATTACTTCAGTGGTCAATTAATATACCAGGACGAAATAAACAACAGCTGACTGACGACTGCTCTGTGCCGGAAAAGTTTAGCTATTATGATGCAAAAAAATGTTCCTGTGAATTTCTTAAGTAATTTCAGTGAAGAGATTAGTGAGACTATTTTACGAATAGAAGGTTAGATCAAGGACACTAATAATGTAAATAGGGCTTATGAAACTTTAATTAATTTTCTCAAATCAGAGTTATGCAATTTTTGGTGTAAAAGTGACAGGAACTTATAGGAAAGCTACACGTCGACCAAGGAAACCTTATTGGAATGAGGCGTTACAGACTTTATCTAAAGATGTCAGTGAAAAGGAGAGCTTGTGGTTAAGGTGTAAGGGTAATCCGGTGAGCAAGAAGAAAACCATGAATATTGTGTGATTCGGCGTGAATTTGATAAATTGCACAGAAAATACAAAAGACAATACCAACTGCAAAAACAACGAGAACTTGCGGAACAGATAACGGATACCAAATATAAAAGAGACTTTTGGAAAACAATAGGTAAGGTTGGGTCAGTTAATAATAGAAATGTAAAAATACCATTGGAGGTATTAAACAGTAATGGCTCGGTAACAAAAGATGTGGATTTGGTGCTTAAAAGATGGGAAACAGACTACAGTGACTTGTTAAACAATAAAGGCGGTGATTCTGAAACTGACGATGCCCATACTAGATTTATGAAGCGGGAAAATGAAACTTTGTGTCATGTGAAAATGAATAATGACTTCCTAAACGAGCCCATAACTGTGGATGAAGTTCGCGCTGCAGTTTCTAGACTGAAAACAAGAAAAGCTTGTGGTTTAGAGGCTATCCCAGCTGAAGCCCTTAAGAACCCCGTGTGTGTTGAAATGCTGCACATCATTATATCTTTCTGTTTTGAAAATGGGACAGTGCCAGACTATTGGACTAAAGGTTTTATTAATCCTATACACAAACCGAACTCAACCGACCCCCGGGTGCCTCTCTCTTATAGGGGTATTGCCCTGCTATCTGTACCAAGCAAAGTCTATTGTGATGTTCTGAATAAGACTAAATAATTGGATAGAAAATCTTGATCTATTAGTTGATGAACAGTGTGGTTTCAGAGAGAACCGTGGATGTCTGGACCAAATTTACACCCTCCATAGTGTTCTGAGTAATCGTAAACAGTCAAAACTCTCCACTTATTCCTGTTTTATTGATTTGACTAAAGCTTTCGATTTTTGTCAGAGAGAAAGTCTATGGAATAAACTCCTTAAATTCCGAGTAAAGGGTAAGATTTTGAACGCGATAGTCATTATATACAAATACAAAAAGTGCAGTTCGTGGGAGTAACCATACAACAGACTGGTTTGACGTTAATTTAGGAGTTAAACAAGGATGTCTTCTGTCACCTACATTATTCTCAGTTTTTATAAACGATCTGGCTGCGGAAATCTGTAATCTAAACTTAGGTATAGAATTAGACAGTGTACAGTGTAACTCTAAGTATTCTGCTTTATGTGGATGACATTGTGCTTCTTGCGCCTAGTGAAGAAAAACTTCAGATCATGCTAGATACTGTGCATATATAGCTGGTGTAATAAATGGAAATTAAATATTAATAGCAAAAAAATAAAAAAACATACACTTTCGTCCAAACAACGAGACCAGAACAGACTTAAGTTTTAACTGTGGGTCTGAACCATTAGACTGTGTAGGACAGTATAAATACCTCGGTTTATGGTTTGATGAACACTTAATTTGCAAAATCAGCCAGCCGTGCTTTAGGGTTTTTAACTTCAAAATATTATGCTTTGGGTGGAATGACGTATTCTGTATATAATAAACTGTATGAATCTCTTGTCTAGCCAATATTACTCTATGGTGTATCTATATGTATATGGGGTACAGTTGAACACAGTGTGATAAATAATGTTAGGACGCGTGCTTGTAAATTATTTCTAGGAGTTCCTAAGAGAGCATCAAATATAGCTTCTTTTGGTGATATGGGTTGGGTCAGTTCTCCGACAAAGCAAGCAATTGAGGTGTTCAGATTATTGACAAAGCTCGAAAACTGTGATAGAAATCGTTTATTATATAAGGTCCATAAATGGTCTCAAAGACGTTCAAATCGTGGGAAAGGAAGGTATTAAAGTTGTCAGAAAATTTAAATGTAAAGCACGAGCTTAATTTATGTGACGGTAGTAAATCTGATTTTAAATCTTTGTGTAAAAAATTATTTATTACTGATGAATCTAGGTGGTTTTCAAAACTGTGCGATGATAGAAACTGTACAAATGGAAATAAATTAAGAACGTAGGTTGTTTAAACAAAGATCTAAAAGTTGAAGATTATGTTATTTGTGTCATGACCAGATCTCAGAGAGGTGTTATAAGCAAACTTAGATGTGGTATTCTTCCTCTATCAATAGAAATAGGTCGATATTCTAAACCCCTAATTCCCCTAAATAATCGCATATGTCCTTTGTGCTCGTCGTGTATCGAAAACGAAATCCATTTTTCAATTGAATGTGATGTCTACTCTAATATTCGGAAGGAACTATTCGTAAATCATGATGTTAAGAATATATCTTCAAAAGAAATGTTTTTAAGTATTTTAAAAATGAAAAATAACATTACTCTTGCTAATTGTCTTTTAAACATGTTAAAACGAAGGAGAAGATTAATCTGAATGTATTTTATTAATTTTATTACTTTATTAATGTTATTACTTTATTAATTTTATTACTTTATTAATTTTTGTTTAATTATTTAGTATTTTTAATGATTAGATTTTAGAGAAAAGTGTCTCCTAAGTCGATATGGGTTGGACACTGATATTATTTTATGTATATTTTACGTAATATATGTATATTCTTGTATGCAGTGTGTGACACTATAATAAACAATTACTTACTTACTTACTATTAGAATTTTGCGATTAAAAAAAGCACGTGGTCTGCGCATGTTCCAGCCGGTTCAAATGTATTTGGTTATGTTATTTTGATCGCAAATTTCTATTTGAAAATAGTGTTGAATTATTATAAAGTTGTGTCAGATGTGGCGAGAAATGATTCCTTTTAGCGATAAAAAGAGAATCATGGTGAAAAGTATGGATTCCAAAATAGACTTGGAGATTAACAAATTGACCCCCCTCCCCCCAGTTTTGAATATTATACCACTAGCGCAGTAGCCCCCTTTTGTAGTCCTATTTAGCGCAACAGCAGCAACTGCGTCCAAAATCATCAGAAAACACCATAGTGATCTCTAAGAAAATCACCCCAAAATCAATCTTCACACAGAAAGTTATAATTGCATATTCTAAAAGTAAAAATCTGAACGATATCTTAGTGCACAGTAAATTAGACTAAATAAGACCAGTCCTCACCTTAACCCAAAACAAACAATATATAAAACCCTAGCCCCAACCCTTTGTAAATAAAATCAACTAGATATAAGAATCCCTAGCCCTAACTCTGTGATAGTGGAACAAACATATTTTTTAGAAAATCAAATTCTTAGTAGGAAACACAGTAATGTGGCTCTCATAGACCAGGAGCCCAGTGGGTCAACCTAGCTGAAAAGTGTACTAATTTTCTCCTATATGGTATCAATGCATGTATATCTGGTATCATCAGACTTACATTCTGATGCTACCAGATATACATGCATTGATATGATATAGGAGAAAATTGGTACACTTTTCAGCTAGGTTAACCCCCTGGGCTCCCGCTCTATCACCCGAGAGCCTCAAATTTATTCCTTTTTTCCAGAAATAAAAATACCAGAATACCACAAGCACCACCTAAGGAAGACCATCGGTGCCACCAACACCGGAAACATATATAAAATTCAATGTATTGTATGTATTTGTATAAAGCCAGGAAATATCACGAACTGACATTTCATTATCCTAGGTCATTGCTTATGTGAGACTCAACCTCTCCCCCAAATTTTTAAACCTAACCGACAATCTCGCAAACAATCACGTGCCCTAACCTTATTTACATCTCAGCGACCTTGACGAAAATTCAACTGGCCTTAACAAATAGATTTAGCCGGCGTGGAAGAGTGACGTTTTCATATTGCAGATTAATAGGAATGGTTAGAGGACAGCATCCTATCAGAGACCGTTCTTAAAGGAACTAGGTCTAACTCTAACATAAATTAACTGCATTTGAACAAAACATCTGTTAAAAAGACAAGACTAGTCTGGTTTTTTGGTTGAGGTCCAATGATTTTACAATTCGAATATATCTGTACAACAGAAGGATATCAAACCAAAAGGGGTCCACGAACAGATAAAAACATTTCATTTTGTTTCTCATCTTTTATTTTTATCAAAAGTTTGAGACATGTGATAATCATCGCGGAAACATTTTTATATCAGCATTGGAACATTGTCAAGGTTACTCAAATGCAAATCTAAATTAATTACACTTTGAAAAAGCCGGTTAGGGTTATGTAGCAAAGAGAACATTATAAATGTACTACTATTTTGAGAAAACAAAAGGTGTAACTTGTTCTTAGGTAAACACTAATGACTTTTGGAAATGACAAAAATGTAAAATATTTTGCGTCTACATGTATGTTAGTTAAAATGACGAATATGTCTTCAAATGTTTCACGCCGGGGTTCTTCTGAACCGGTATTTTTAGATGAGGCATTTCAGTGTCGGCGATATGAAAAAACATCCATCCCAGAAGTATAGAATAAAATCTTGATAAAGTGGTAAATTTCCTATTATGTCAAAATTAATGCAGTAATAGAGAAATGTTTTTTCAACTATGAACAGTATAAAAACTGATATCAAGAATGATCAAAAATAAAATTGTACCATCATAATCTAATCAGTTGTTATAATTAACGATAAAATAAGGATAATTAGGGGGTTTATGTTGAATGTGAACAACCGCTAATTAGCTTGTTTTTAAATCTGCTAATAAACTTTGGCAAAATTGGACTTTATATAGCAGCGATACTTATCAACTGTGAACAATTATCTGCAACCAGATTGATTTAGATTAAAATCAGAGGGTACACTATCCGTTTTTTTTTTTTGTCAACTTTAGAAGTAGGTGACATGGGTTTAACAGTTTGTTATACATATCCAAAATACTAAGAATTCTTTCTTCGGTATCCGAGAATACAGATGGAGAGGTAGTTATGTCGCGTAAAGGACGAGGTTTGCCAGATTGCTTGGTTATAGTTTTCAGTTACTCGTGCGAGTAGAATGTGGAAACGTTGATAGAAGTCCGTTCACGTTTGAATATGGCTATCCCTTATACAAGTTGCTAACCCTATTCTAATGGCTTGAACTTTGCTACATTAAGCAGTCGCTAATATGTAAGTGAACAATTGTATACAGTATTTATCAAAGGCCCCAACAATATTTACATAATATGATTAAACATATCTAAGATCCAGTAGGTATATGGTCAGTATTAATATTGTCACTACAACTTACAGTCCCCATAAACTCTTTCATGATCATAGTGTTCATTGACAACAATGGTCAGTGATTTCATGTCTGTAGAATAGTGATTTTAGAGGCTGATTCCTTGATCAAATTATTTTTAGGTCACCTACGAACAACTCGAATATTCAAGGTAATCCCATGAAAAAAACGATTTATTTGATAGTTGATATAGAACACACAAAGGAAGGTACTTCTTTCGAGGGAAAATAACTTTATTTCAGAGGGATTAAGGCAACGAAGAGTCTAGATCATGCACTGATATCAGATAATATACTTTTAAGAGTTGCTTTGATGAGATGCAGTATTGGCTAGCTAGTAGACTGTTTTACATGTCCGCGATTTGTCGCAACAGCAACAAAAGTTAACAAAAGTTGATAAAGAAAACGTAATACATAAAGTGAACCGCGACTGAAATCTTGGTGTCCTTGGACTCGAAACGTTTCTTTCAAATGTGAACGAGCGGTTGCCATGCAAGATACGCCCATATTTTGAAAGAGATAGACAGAGAATAAGCTAACAAAAGCGATCTTTCATACAATCAGGGGCCATAATGCAGGATGTTACGGTCCACCATGCCTCAATATCGACAGAGATTGAGATCTTTGGGATATAAACATTAAGTTTCATCAAAATCGGATAAAAATTGTGAAATCTAGAGGGTCTACAATCTTGGTATCACATGCTTATTATACTAATTGCGTAAAGGGGAGCGGTCATTTGTTTGGCTTTTAGTTCTGCCCCATGCTAACGTTTAGTATACGAAACATTTAATATCATGGATTTAGCTGTTCAAGTTATCAAAATTCATTGAAAATCAATATACTTGTTCGTCTCAAGACCCTTAAACTCTGTTTATCAATCGGATGATAACTTTGGTCTCTAGAGCATCCACAAGGTTTTTCAACGTGATCACGGGCCATAACTCTGGTAGTAATTATCGGAAATCATTGAAAATCACTGGGCTTCTTCGTCTCACGATCGTAAACCCTGTGTATAAATTTAAAGTCAATCGGATATTAGCTGTAGCCTCTAGAGCGTTCACAAGATATTTCAAAGTGATCAAGGGCCATAACTCTAGCAGTAATTATCGGAAATCACTGACAATCAATAGGCTTCTTCGTCTCATGACCTTAAACACTGTGTATAAATTTCAAGTCAATCGGACATTAACTTTAGCCTCTAGAGCGTCCTCCAGATATTTCAAAGTGATCCAGGGCCATAACTCTGGCAGTAATTATCGAATATCGTTGAAAATCAATATGCTTTCTAGTCTCGCAACCTTGAACACTATGTATAAATTTAAAGTCAACCGGACATTAACTTTAGCCTCTAGAGCGTCCTCCAGATATTTCAAGTGATCCGGGGCCATGACTCTGGCAGTAATTATCGGAAATCACTGAAAATCAATAGGCTTCTTCGTCTCATGACCTTAAACACTTTGTATACATTTAAAGTCAATCGGATATTAACTTTAGCCTCTAGAGCGTTCACAAGATATTTCAAAGAGATCAAGGGCCATATGGCAGCATATACAGCGACGTATTTTGGACCAATCAAAACTGCGATTTGCGAAACAGTTTATAACATCCTCAACTACTTGAACAGCTGAAATTTTAACAGGTTTGCATTCAGGATCATCTTTACCAGATCTTTTGACGACCCCAAGAATAGGCCATTCGTCTTCAGGCAACCGAAGGAATTTTGATTCGTTATGCCAATTTCCCAGTTTATCAGGTCTAATTTCTTTGGTAAAAGAATCTGCTGGATTGCATTCACTTGGTACATATCTCCATATAACTGGGTCATGGCTCTCCTGAATCTCAGCGATACGTACTCCAACAAATGGCTTAAACGATCTGGGGTTGTTTCTGATCCATCCCAGAGCAGTTGACGAATCACTCCATAAAATGATTCTTTCGAAGTCAATTCTCATGGCAGATGTGACAGTGTCTACGAGGCAAGAAAGGGTAACACATCCCGTAAAATGGCCTGGAGGCAACAAATCGGCAATCTATGCATCCGTTTTGAAGACGCCATCTAAGAAATTACACATGATCCATAACCATTTTTTCCTCCGTCAACGAAACCATGTAACTGTGGCAGGCCAATAGCACCACTAGGCTTCATACTTGTATGAGTTTTAAAATCTAAAATAGCAGGTTATCGGATGATAACTTTCGGCGTTAGAGCGTTCACAAGGTTCAATAAAGTGAAACGGGCCATAATTCTAGACGTAATAAACGGAAATTGCTGAAATTCAATAGGATTGTTCTTTTTACTAACTTAAATGGCACATATGAATTCAATAAGATTCTTTGCTTTACTAATTTAAATGACGCATGTCAATTTCATACAGATCGGCAGATAACTTTTGGCGTTAGAGCGTTCACAAGGTGCAACAAGTGAAACAAGGGCCATAACTTTAGACGAAATTGACGGAAATTGTTGAAATTCAATAGGATTGTTCTTTTTACTAACTTAAATGGCACATATGAATTCAATAGGATTCTTTGCTTTACTAATTTAAATGACGCATGTGTACTATAATGCGTTTTAGCGCAATTTAGAAACAAGGGACTCAAAGAACAGGGCTAGACATATTCCACAATTCATGTCAAATGGTGACACTATATTCTCATCTGGAGAGCATGCGCAATAAATACCATCGTTGTAGACTGGAAAACCAGACGCTAAAGATTCCCATTCGATTGAGACTTCTGGCGTATTTCGCCGAACATAACTGATAAGAAATTACAGTAAAAACAGAAACGATTGAATGTAAATCAGATTATATACATTCATATTACATTATTATATGCGTTGCGACCCATTTTGGTCAATTTCTATGTCCCAAATATTAGCGATTTAGCTCCTTTAAATAATGCATATACATTTCACAAAGATCGGATGAGAACTTTTGGCGTAAAAGCGCTCACAAGGCTCAACAAATTGAAACAAGGGCCATAACTCTAGACGTAATGAACAAAAATTAGGGCCATACTATATACCGGACAACACCATTTTATACTGAATACCGGAAAACACCGGAAAAACACTAAATACCGGAAAACATCCTAAATACAGAAAAACACCCTAAATAGATTACCCGGAGCCTAGTCCTCTGTGTGCGGTTTTGGACCAAGAGAGCGCCGATGAAGGAAGGTCAAGGTCATTACGATGTTCGTTTTACAAATAGCCCCCCCCCCCTCAACAAAAAAAATAAATAAATAAGATTCCGATTTTTTATCTCCAAAATTTTGTTGTTTTAAAAGACGCAATCAGTCTACCTCCATCATTGACCATATTTTATTTTGTATTTTAATTTTAGTTTTCAGTAAATTTCAGTGTTTCAGTATTTCAGTAGATAAAACACTGCCCTCGGAGGGCCCCATTATATGCCGGTTGCGCCGGTCTCCTGATTCTTACCAGTAACGCTGGCATCAGAGTGGTACGAATTAGTGGAAGGCACGACTAGGCTACCTCCTCCCTAGGTAACAAAAAATCGCATCTTAAAACAGCAAGTATCATCAAAAGCGAGTTAATAAAGCTCTGAATAGTTCGAGTTGAAGTTCCAGGTTTAACCGCTATGTGTCCTAATCACCAAACGAAATGGATGCCAAGTAATTCTCGGACAGGCTGTAATCTGAAAAGTGTCTATCCTTTCCAAGAGCTATCCATCTCGTTGGAAGGGCTAAAAATCTACTTGTTTCTGGGCTTACTTTCATTCCAGGGTCATATATAATCACTTAAAACATAATAATATTCAACATATTCCATCATATTCCGAGGGCCGCACACAGGATTTTTTTCGGGATTACTTTTCGAGCTTTTTTCCCCAACTTGTTGACCAGTTTTCCTTGAGAAAAACACAACTTTCGCCCAATTGTCCATGATAAAACTACATATTCTATCTTACTGCCGTGACGGGAAGTGGTAAGCTGGACGTCTGTGAAAAGGGTTGATCGATAAATTTTCAAGTAAGCAATTGATGTTTTTGTTTGTGAAATAGAGGACTCTAGCCGATGAGGCTACTTTCCCCCCGAGAACCTCAGGCAACCAATTTGTTTTATGTTAACCACTTCCTGGTGGCTGAAGACTTACACCGAATGCGTATTCGGAAAAAAATGTCCCCGAGAAAATGTTTTTTCAGACAATCGATATTCGAGATGTCTTCTGTTGCACAAATTATGCTGCACTGTGTAAGAACTTGCATCCTTTGATCTGAAGATTGTAGATGGAAAAGTATCATTTGCACTATTTCAAAGTAAACCTGCATTTTCGTATATCATCCCGTAATTTGTGATTAATGGCAATGACTGTGGAAATAATATGGGTTGAGGAACGGAAGATCTATTTTCGTCACGTGACTGGACAAATCCACCCCCGTCCCACCCTGACGATGATCCCTCCCGGAGCGGCGCGGCGCGCTCTCTAAAAAAATCTCAGGCACAGTTTACGGTAGCTATTTAGTAACCCTGAGTTTGGTCCTCGTGTGTGGTTTTGGACCAGGTGAGCGCTGATGAAATAAGTTCATTAACATACAAGCGAGCGATCGCCTACGGTCAAAGAAAAATTTCTTTTCAGATTTTTTTTAACAATTTCTTCTCCAAAATTTCTCTCAAAAAAAAATTCCAAATTTTTTTCCAGTATTTTTCTCTGTCAAATTATTTTCTACGGAATGTTTTTTTGTAAAACCAATTTCTCGGAAAAATTCGATTTTTTTTTGTTCCAAAAAATTTGCGAGAAAAAAAAATCGGAAATTTTTTTTTGGGGGGTGGGGGGCTATTTGTAAAACGAACATCGTAATGACCTTGACCTTCCTTCATCGGCGCTCACTTGGTCCAAAACCGCACACAGAGGACCAAGTTCCGGGTTACCTATATAGGGTGTTTTCCGGTATTTAGGGTGTTTTCCGGTATTTAGTGTTTTTCCGGTGTTTCCGGTATTCAGTATAAAATGGTGTTTTCCGGTTGTTTTCCGGTTGTTTTCCGGTATATAGTATTGCCGCAAAAATTATTGAAATTAAATAAGCTTTTTCATCTCACTAATGTAAACCACGTATATCAATTTTAAAACAATCGGATAATAATTGTTGGAGTTCGAGAGTTCACAAGAAATTCTGGACGACGGACGGTCGGACAGTAGCGACGGCAATATACGTACACATTTCTATGTGGGCATATAAAAATATAAAGTATTTGCAGAAAATGACCATTTCAGTTATTGATAATTTCCACACAGGATGTCGACAATGTTGCACAATGCAGAGATAGTCATTTGGAGCCTTACATAAGCAGGCTTCTTTAGTAGTAAGAAACGCCACGCAAAAGATATGCTGACCGTGTTATGATAAAATGCGAAAATAATAATAATAATAAAAAATAATAATAAGGGTTCTTATAAAGCGCTAGACTCCAAACAGTATTGTTTGCTCAAAGCGCTAACAAAGTTTACAGGAAACAGTTATAAATATGAACACTGAAACAAGTAAGTTTTGAGTTTTTGTTTGAAAATGCTTAAAGATGGAGCAGTCCGTAGATGTAATGGCAGAGAGTTTCATGTATTTGCTGCATTATAGGCAAATGATCTGAAGCCAAAAGTTTTCAGGTTATACCTTGGAACAGTTAATAAACACTGGGAACCAGAACGGAGTGATCTAGATGGAGAGTAGGTGTGAATTAAATTACATAGATAGCCTGGTGCTGTGCCGTGTATACACTGATAAGTTAGGGTTAGAACTTTAAAGTTTATTCTTTGACGAACAGGGAGCCAGTGAAGAGATTTTAAAAGTGAAGTAACATGACAAACATTTTTGGAGATGGTGACGATTCGTGCAGCTCTATTCTGAAGCTTTTGGAAGCGATGAATGTTTTCAGCAGAGATACCAGCCAAGAGGCTGTTGCAGTAGTCTAGCCTAGAGATAACTAATGATCTGGTTATGGTTGCGTCAGCGGACTGTGTCAACAGGTGACGGATATTGCCAATATTTTCGCAAGTGGAAATAACACTTAGTGTAGAAGGTGAACAAAATCGGTCCAAGCACTAGTCCTTGGGGGACTCCGCAATTTAATGACTTGTGCACTGAGTTAGAGTCGCCAATATTGACATAGTGTTGGTGATCAGAAAGATAGGATCTGAACCACTGGAGAACTGAGCAATCAAACCCAAAATCTGAATGAAGACGGCCTAAATCAACCGTGAGTGGTCAATGGTGTCAAATGCAGCTGATAAATCAAGTATAATTAATAGCGAAATGTTTCCATTATCTACCCCAACTCGCAAGTGGCTGCTCTATATGCTGACTGAAATGTATCCAATAAATTATATTGATTTAAGTGATCGTTGATTCTTATTTTCACTGCATTTTCGAGAATTTTTGAGAGAAAGGGCAAATTAGACACAGGTCGGTAGTTACTAAAATGATCAGGATCCAGGGTTGCCTTCTTCAGGAGTGGCTTTACAACTACAATTTTGAGTGAGCAAGGAACAACACCTTCCTCAAGACTTTTAATTATTTTTATTATGATGGGTATCAAATATTGCATACGTTCTAGGAGTAGCTTAGTTGGCATTGGATCCAATTGACACCATGTCAGTTTAGAATTTTTGATAATCTTTAGAATTTCATTTTCAGAAAATGTGGTAAAGCAACTAACTTTACGTATATTTTCAGGACCTGATAAGTTCTGATTAGATGCAGGTTGTACAAATGAATTTCGTAAGAGGGAAATTTTATCCACAAAGAAATCGTTAAAACTTTTAAGATTCGGTAAAATGGACTTAGGAGATTTACCCGTTAAAATTGACATGGTTGAAAATAAGGCTTTCGGGTTAGCTGATTGTAATTGTATAATTGTTAGCTGCTTAATGAGGGAATTGAATTTATTTCGCGTAACGTTGTAAATTTGCCTATGAATTTCTAATTTTGATGAACGCCAACGACGTTCAGCCTGGCGGCATTCTGTTTTTGCCAATTTTACCTGATCAGAATGCCAGGGAGATTTTGTTTTTCAGTGTCTTTTCCTTTCCACGATAGGTGCATGCTTGTTGGTAATGTCACAATGGGTAGTGTTGAAAAGTTCAACAAGTTCATTGACACCAGAAGGTGGATTGGTATATAATGTCGATGACATTATGTCATTTACGAAGTCTGGTCTAGAAATAGACCTTATGTTACGACATTTGTTGCATTGCAGGGTTGGTTATCTAATTTTAAAATAAGATCAACATGTATCCAATAATGATCGGACATCTGGTTGTCAAGTACAATCAAGTTTCGCACAATGTCAGTGTCATCTCTAGTTATAATCCAGTCGATAGTCTGTCCGTGACGATGCGTCGGGGTATTAATAATGTTTGTAAGGACTGTATAGTCTACCCACCTTATTAAAGGTCATAATATCTACAAATCCTTCTAATCTATAATCTACTCGTGAATTCTGGGGTTTTCGATGTCTATAGAGTTTATTATGACCACTATTGGTGAGTACAATATGTTGTAAATGATGTCCTATTGTGTTCTAATGAAATAATGATGTAGACATTCCATTTCTTAAATTACATTTGTTTTATATCCAAATATACCCAAATGCATTCCGTTAAAGATGTATTTCAAAATGCATTTATAGGGTAGTTATTTCCAATAAACGTATGGCATGTTTGGTATATATGGAGCATATAGAAAAACAATCTTACTAGAGAAATACTGAATTCCGTGAAAAACACCCTTGTCTGCCCACAGGACGAAAATGAAAAGGTGTCACTAACGGAAAGCCTGCCCGCTCCAGTGACGTAAGGCTTGCTTTGTACGTGTTGATCGAATGGCTAGCAGCTGTGGGGATAATCCAATAATTTGCTTAGACATCTATATTGAAGGTAAATTGACAGCGACTAACGACATATACAAGTTAAAAATTTAATTCTCCTTCAATCAAGTCACGTGACCAACAAGGATATTTAAAATAGATTATTGCGACATGATGTAGTTGTCTTGTGATTAAAATGTTTTGAGGTGAATTAAAATTAGGCCTTATGGTATCTAGAGTATTTTTAAATATCAAAATATTTAATTATCCTGTATGTAGTGTAAATAATACGGTGTGTTGTGTAGCATGTTCAGTGATTACTATATTGAGTATATTATGTTTTGTATCCTGTAGTGCAAATATCTTAAGTTGTATTTTGTCTGGAATAAAGTACAACAAAAGATGTGTTTTATACAGCCACATGAACTCCATATCCAAGATGAATATTACATAGTATGATAATGAAAATAATGTATTGTATTTGGTATAAAGTGGTAGTGTAGTGTATATGTAGTGCATGTATGTTATAATAGTAGAATATTTATATTGTGCGGAAGTATACTTATTTTTTTTCCGAAACACCCGATACTACTTTGCCATGGGAACGCAAATTACTATGGCACATTTCTCTGGTGGAATCCAGATACTGTTACCTAATTTGCCAATTTTCATTTGTGGACTTGATTTGGTTAGGATATAGGATCGATTGTGTTGCTTTTATTTTTATTATCGCACTGTATTCGTGGTCTAATTTTTCGGGATTACTATCGAATACTTTTGCTAAATTAATCTATCCGTTACACATTAAATCTGTAATGCAATATCTATCCTGCACTGTATATGTCTGTTTAGCTATCTAGATCTTCTTCTGACTTTGTGTATGTGTATTATTATTTGGGTGAACAATCAAATATTTCACTAATAAAGGCATAAGATTTGTTTTATATTTTAGTCCATTTAATGGGCTTTAAAGTCCCCGCCATTGCTTAACTGGCAAATCTGAATTGGTTCGCCCTACAAGGTATTTATCAAGACCAGAAGCAAATAACCCATTGATATATACAAAAAAGAATAAACATGACAATCTAAGCAGCATTGATCCATTTCAATTCTATTTATTATCGCCAGCAGCTTCAAAAAGAATTAGATTATTTAATACCGCACAGACAGGTCTTAATAAATCATAATTTCTATTGACATCAAAGTCAGACAAGAGATTAAACGATGCGAAAAACGAATCCCTCGTGAGCTACCATCAACGGTTTTTCTACTTCCCGTTTTAAAGACGTCAATATAAACTATTGTTAGTCGAATTATTTGTGTGTCGTTCCAGAACTGTCTACTAATTCACAGGTTTGATAAATTGTGGGCTGCAACTATTTAATAAACTTAATAAGACGGAAATAAGAGACAATCTGAAAGGATGGCATCATAGACTAATGGCCATGCTGTCCCTCAACTCTTGTCATCATGTTCAAGCTATTACGTATATATACCAACGAAGCCACTTAACCTAATATTCGAGTTGATAAAATTCCTTATAAAAGTGTACTGCGTTGTAAATGAACCAGCGGCTGCCAGGCAGGATACGCCCACATTTTCGAGAGATGGATAGAGAATAAGCTAAAAAGAAAGTGATTTTTCCTACAATCAAGGGCCATAATTCAGAAAATTACAATTCGATATGCGCAAATATCGAAAGGAACCGAGATCTTTGGGTTATAAACTTACATTTTAAATTTCAACAAAATCAGATAAAAATTTTGACCTCTATAGGGTCCACAACCTTGAAATACCATATTTTTACGCTATTTGAGAACGAAGGCGGCCGTTTTGTCTGTCAGTTTTGGGCCGATTTTCACGAAATTCGAAGTCAGTCAACCTTAGGGTGTAACGGTGATATAATAATACGTTTTTTTTAAATCGGATAAAAATTATAATCTCTATAGGGTCCACAAGCTAAAAACGCGATTTTTCGTACAATCAGGGGCCATAATTCAGGAAGTTATTGTCCGATATGCGCGAATATTGAAAGGAACCGAGATCTTTTGGTTATAAACTTACATTTCAACAAAATCGGATAAAAATTGTGACCTCTATAGGGTCCACAACCTTGATATACCATATTTTTACGCTATTTGAGAACGAAGGGCGGCCATTTTGTCTGTCAGTTTGGGGCCGATTTTCACGAAATTCGAACTCAGCCGTCCTTAGGGTGTAAGGGTGATATAATAACACGGTTTTTAAAATCGGTTAAAAATTATGACCTCTATAGGGTCCACAAGCCAAAAAACACGATTTTTAGTACAATCAGGGGCCATAATTCAGGAAGTTACGTTCCGATATGCACGAATATCGAAGGGAACCGAGATCTTTGGGTTATAAGCATACATTTCAAGTTTCAACATAATTGGATAAAAATTGTGACCACTAACAATCAGGGGCCATAATCCATGAAGTTATAGTCCGATACATGCCAATATCAAAAGGAACCGAGATCTTAGGGTGATAAACCTATATTTCAAGTTTCATTGAAATCGGATAAAAAATTGTGACCTGTAGACTGTTCACAAACAATTGTGGACGGACGGACGGACGTACAGGGGCGACGACAATATACGTCCACATCAAAAATGTGGGCGTATAAAAACAAAATAACCCTGTCTAACATACGTCGATCGGTATGTATTAGCATGCAAAAGAGGGTCGACATTTGAGTCAATGATTATACATGTATAATTGTCTGGGATCATTTTCCATTTTTGTTCTAGAAGATATAGGACAAGTTAAAGCGAATTTTCTTACAATCAGGCGCCATAATCTAGAAAGTTATGGTCTGAAGTGAGCAAATATGGAAAAGGACCGAGATCATTGGAAATTAAGTTTCATCAAAATCGGATAAAAAGTGTGACCCTAAAAGGTCCACAACCTTCGTATTACATACTTTTACACAAACGGCCATTTTGTCGGGCAATTTCGTTTCGATTTTCCCGACGTTCGAATTCAACCGTCATTATGGTGGAATGGTGATATATTTAAATGGTTCTTAAAGTCGGATAAAAAAAATGTGACCTCTAGAGAATCCACAAGCTAAAAAACACGATTTTTCGTACAATCAGGGGCCATAATCCAGGAAGTTACGGTTTGATATGCGCAAATAGCGGAGGGAACCGTGATCTTTGGGACATACACATATATCAAAACCTTGACATGACATACCTTTACACTATTTGCGTACAAGGAGCCACCACTTTGTCAGGTAGTTTTGGTCCGATTTTCACGAAATTAGAACTCGACCGTCATTAGGATGTCACGAATTTAAACATTTTTAAAATTGGATAAAAATTGTGACCTCTAGAGGGTCCACAAGCTAAATACGTTATTTTTCGGAAAAACAGGGGCCATAATCCAGGCAGTTACGGTCCGATATGCGCAAATATCAAAATAAACCACGATTATAAACATACATTTCAAGTTTCATCAAAATCGGATAGAAATTGTGACTTCTAGAGTGTCCACAACCTTGGTACACATATAATCGTTGTTACACATACTTTTACACTATTTGCGTACAAGGAGCGGCCATTTTGTCTGGCAGTTTCGATCAGATTTTTACCGAAATTAACATTCAACCATCATTGCTGTGTAACTGTGTTTTATTTAAACCGTTTTTAAAATTGAATAAAAAATTTGATTTCTAGCGGGTCCACGGGCCAAAAAAGCTATTTTTCGAACAATCAGGGGTCATAATCCAGGAAGTTATATTTGGATATGCGCGATTATCGAAAGGAACCAAGATCTTTGTGATATAAACATGAAAATCGCATAAAACTTGTGGCCTCTAGAGGGTCTATTTTCTTGATATACCATATTTTTATACTATTTGCGTACGAGCGGCGGTCATTTTGATATATTCACACGTTTTTTTAAATCAAATAAAAATTTTGACTTCTAGAGAGACCACAAGCTAAAATTAGGATTTTTCGTACAATCAAGGGCCATAATTCAGGAAGTTACAATCCAATGTGCGCGAATATCGAAAGGAACCAAGACCTTTGGGTTATAAACAATGATTTCAAGTTTCATCAAGGTCGGATCAAAATTGTGACTTCTGAGGAGTCCACAACCTTGATATACCATATGTTTACACTATTTGCGTACACGGGGCTGCCATTTTAACCGGCAGTTTTGGTCCAATCTTCACGAAATTTGATCTCAACCAACATTACGGTGTAACCAAGATATATATATATTTTAAATCGGATAATAACTGTTACCTCCAAAGGAACCACAAGCTAAAAACGCGATTTTTCGTACAATCAAGTGCCATAATTCAGGAAGTTACGATCCGATATGCGCCTCTATAGAAAGGAACCAAGATCTTTGGGTTATTAATATGCATTTCAAGTTTCGTCAAAATCAGATGAACATTTCTACCTATAGAGTGTCCACAAGCTAAAAAAAAAAACCGTGATTTTTCGTAAAATCAGGGGCCATAATCCCTGAAGTTATGGTCCGATACATGCCAATATCGAAAGGAACCGAGATCTTTGGGATATATACCTATATTTCAAGTTTCAACAAAATCGGATTAAAATGGTGACCTGTAGAGTGTCCACAAACAAATACGAACGGACACACGGACACACGGACAGAGGCGGTGACAATATACGTCCACATGAAAATGTGGGCGTATATAAACAAAATATGATTATTCATGTAGCGTAGAGGTCTTTAGCATTGGGAGGAAACCGGAGGACCCGGAGAAAACCCATGAGGCTGGACAGGCGACCCTACTCCTTGTCAAGTACAACCGGGGAATCGAAACCACGCCAGTTGAATCAATAACATAACTTATGATACAGCGCGCACGTGCTAACCATTCTGCCATCCAACCCCGCAAGTGTTATTGAAAATTTGTCTGTCTTTTTTTTTTCTAACCTTAAACACCAACTGTTGTCCACGATAATAAGTTAGTGTACGGACTGAAAAATTCCGGTCTCAAACCAATTTATTAAGTTATGGCACATTGCAGAAATTATAACTCAACTAATCAACGAACTGGCCTAATACAGTATCTTGGCATTAAAGATGGGTTCCCGCGTACAAACTGGGTGATTTAATGGTATATATGGACCAAAACATATTCAAACTAATTAATTTGTCATAATTATGCTTCAAATCCTTCTCAAACATTGTAATTGCGAAGGAATGCTCTGCTATTAAAATTCGATCAAACCAGGTCATGTTTACGTCACGTCTTTGAAGTCAGAGGAGAATTCATTGCATACATAAGACGATGTTGTCTTTAATCGCTTACTATTTATTACAAATATGAATCCTAATTAAATTCTCGGATTATCCACAACCCGCGTCTTTTTATCTCAGAAAGTATTGTACGTCTAACTCTTCATAAAGTTTATCAACTTGTACATCAAGCGCTCAATGTTCGCTTGTGACCTTTGACATCACGCGTGCAGAAGTTCCTAATCGTCGAGCTGTTGATTAGGGGAACCCTTACATTTTTGTCCTGTATACGCTCCATGAATGTTTTTCGGGGAATCCAGTATTTTTCTAGTAAGATTGGATATCTCTACTTTCCATATATACCAAAATTGCCATACTTTTATTGGAAATAACCACCCGGTAAATAATTTTCTGGGAACCCATCTTTAACAAGTCGTAATATTTAATAATCACGAGAAAATTCTATCGGATATGATTGACTGTGACACAGTATCAAATTAGACCATTCTGAATCATGCACGAAGTGGGACGTTTGTAGTTAAAGTAGCTTTACCATCATTGTGATAAGAACAACAATCTACACTTATTTAACAAGCTTATAGCCCGTTCAGGCGCTTAAGTTGAAGCTTAAGTTGAACTAGTGTAAAGACCCGAGGGATTCGCAAATTTGGGACAAATAAACCAGTTTAAAAATACCAGCTCGCATCCTGTCTTTGAGAATTCTCTCTATTTTATACTGGTTCATCTTGGCCATCTGAACGGCTTTGCTAAAAAAAAAGAAGAAAAAAACGACCCAAGCTCGCTTAGGACACGCGCAGTACGCAGTAAGTTACATTCCTGGGAAAATGGCGACGGCATGCAGTGCCAGTGTTCTCGAAAGTGTGCAGGAACTGAATAAAGAATATGAAGCTACCCATGCTTAGTTAACTCTAACCTCCGACCGAAGAGGTAAGAATATGTTAAACTGGTTTGGCTTATAGTTCGTGTGAATGCAACACGACCCTGTCTTAAAAACCCCGGCGATTTTGAACTGGTTTAAAAAAAAAGCGTCTGAACGGTATATTAAAAACCCAGACGATTTTGAACTGGTTTAATGGTTTAAAAATAAGCACCTGGATGGGATATAAGAGTATCGTTAATGTCACCCACGTTCATCACAGCAAAAACAGATTATACCTGCACATCTATCGTCCAATCAAATTAACCTAGGCAGATATTTTGATGTGATGAAATTATATACCACATTTCCATCACTCTCACTCACTATTATCAGACCTATCGTGTTCCAAAGCATCGATAAATTTAATTGCCTATCTGTACTTCTAGGCAGATAACGCCCATCGAATTTAGTTATGGTATTAGTGTAATGAAACTAAAAACGTCAAGCTTCATCACTCTCAATAGAATCAAACTGCTTATCTATGACCTAAGAAGACAATGCTCAGTCAAGGCATGTATGTAACCAATCTATTGCAAAATCAAATTGCTTATCTCGGATAAGCCAAAGCAGAAATTTATCACCATAGAACACCGTTATGATATCCAGAAGTAGTCAAGTCGTTCACCTAACAAACATCTTCAAAACGTTGGAACATTATATCTGAATTAGAAGAATTATTGTGACTTAAAAGGCTAAACCATACCAATCACACTGATATATCTGTGTAACCAAAGCAAAAAATGAGCATCATCAACCTGAATTAGAACCGGAGTTATTGTGTCCCAAAGGCGGGGACAATAAAAAAAACATGACTTACCTTAATGTTTCATAATAAAAGAATATAGACAGTTTATGATCTGGAAATAAACAATAACCAACGATATTGGTGAGAAGAATTATTCATTACACTGTGCTCCGTTTTATCTACGTTTGTGTAAATGTGTTAATAATTTTACATAACTAGTATTTCTATTATTGGTATTTAGCACTAATAGCGTTTATCATTAATGTCCAACACGTAACATAACAGAAACCGCGTGGGAAATTATATCCGCCAATTAGCATCGTATTTTGTTTGTCCACGTTCTGCGATTGTTGCTAATCATTTTGCTATAAGCCAAAGTAACATCAGCGCCATGCTACCTTTCAAATTAAGCCCTAAGCGATTAACTGACGTGATTTTGTATCATAATGGGGATAATTTGTTACTTGATTCACCAGATCTCACGCACAAAGATTAATAGCTACAAGATAAAATATAAGTCTAGATACTATTTGTGAAAAGAAAAAGAACAGCCTATCGGAAAAATAAATAAATTTGTCAACACAGTACTGCATTTGGCATTTTTTTTAAATGACACCGAAAGGAGTTTTCCACGAAGGAGCTTTTTCAAGAAAAATGAGAACACCCGACAACCGGCTATAGAATTTACAGGGTAACATGTATATGTTGGAAGAATGCACACTATTAGTTAATATGTCAATGCTCAAATGCTGATGGTGGATCTAACATTTGAAGGAAAACGAGGTTTCCCTTTGCTCTTCACTTAAATCAAGCAGTGACCGAGAAATTATCATTTCACTTCCGGTAAATAAAACTGTTGTTGCAGATCAAGTTAATCATAAGACTATTGAACCGCACGGTTCAAACAACATAATTCATCACATTTATTACATTAACAAACTAGTTATTTTTCCCATGAGCTTCGGATAATAAACAGCGAACCATCTCGGGATTGGACAGGTTTGTACATTAAAGCCAATACGACGGATGTGGAATGCTTTTATTTTTTATACGCCCACATTTTCATGTGGACGTATTATGCCGTCGCCCCTGTCCGTCCGTCCGTCCGTCCGTCCACAATTGTTCGTGGACTCTCTACAGGTCACAATTCTTATCCGATTTCGACGAAACTTGAAATATAGGTTTATCCCCAAAAGATCTCGGCTGCTTTCGATATTGGCATGTATCGGATCGAAACTTCATGGATTATTGCCCCTGTTTGGACGAAAAATCACGTTTTTAGCTTGTGGACCCTATAGAGGTCACAATTTTTATCCGATTTTGTTGAAACTTAAAATGTAAGTTTATAACCCAAAGATCTCAGTTCCTTTCGATATTTGCGCATATCGGACAGTAACTTTCTGAATTATGGCCCCTGATTGTACGAAAAATCACGTTGTTAGCTTGTGGACCCTATAGAAGTCATAATTTTTATCCGATTTAAAAAACTGTTCTATTATATCACCGTTACACCCTAAGGATGACTGAGTTCGAATTTCGTGAAAATCGGCCCAAAATTGACAGACAAAATGGCCGCTGTTCGTTCGCAAATAGCGTAAGAATATGGTATATCAAGGTTGTGGTCCCTATAGGGGTCACAATTTTTATCCGATTTTGTTGAAACTTGAAATGTAAGTTTATAACCCAAAGATCTCAGTTCCTTTCGATATTCGCGCATATCGGACTGTAACTTCCTGAATTATGGCCCCTGTTTGTACGAAAAATCGCGTTTTTAGCTTGTGGACCCTATAGAGGTCATAATTTTTATCCGATTTAAAAAAACGTATTATTATATCACCGTTACACCCTAAAAACAGCTGAGGTCGAATTTCATGAAAATCGTCCCAAAATTGACAGACAAAATGCCCGCCGTTCGTTCTCAAATAGCGTAAAAATATGGTATATCAAGGTTGTGGATCCTATAGAGGTCACAATTTTTATCCGATTTTGTTGAAACTTGAAATGTAATTTTATAACCCAAAGATCTCGGTTCCTGTCGGTATTCGCGCATATCGGACGTTAACTTCCTGAATTATGGTCCCTGATTGTACGAAAAATCGCGTTTTTAGCTTGTGGACCCTATAGAGGTCATAATTTTTATCCGATTTAAAAAAACGTATTATTATATCACCGTTACACCCTAAAAACAGCTGAGGTCGAATTTCATGAAAATCGTCCCAAAATTGACAGACAAAATGCCCGCCGTTCGTTCTCTAATAGCGTAAAAATATGGTATATTAAGGTTGTGGATCCTATAGAGGTCACAATTTTTATCCGATTTTGTTGAAACTTGAAATGTAATTTTATAACCCAAAGATCTCGGTTCCTTTCGGTATTCGCGCATATCGGACGTTAACTTCCTGAATTATGGTCCCTGATTGTACGAAAAATCGCGTTTTTAGCTTGTGGACCCTATATAGGTCATAATTTTTATCAGATTTAAAAAAACGTTTTCAGTCCAAGTTAAAAAAAAACTTTTTATTTTTTATGGAAGACAAATTGTACTATTTTTAACTCTGCTTTATAAAGATTAAATTTACAATCGTGTGCGTTGGATATTACATATTTAAAGGTAATGATATAGAGCCATGTTATTTAACAGAACTATTTAGACTTGTGTGGTAGAAATCTCAGATAATCAGCGGATTACTTTTCATTTAAAACTATGTAAATTTCAGCAGTAACCAATCTACCTCTTTGTAAAGAACAAATTGAAAACATCAATGGCGTTACAGGCTTTCTATTTATATATAATTACTTGTTAATATGTATTGCTTTTATTTATCTTTTAGAGATGCATTATGTAATAGTAAGTGCAAGAGGGCACACACACAAGACAAATCACGGACAGAACATAATATACACAGACATTTTAAACAATAAAAAAATGTATATATCAGATCAAGTGAATGGATCCGGGGCTGGTACGGAAACTCAATAGGGTTCATTCGCTCATGACGCCAATCTTCACACCAATTTTTAAAAGAATCCCTCAAATAATGTAGCCTCTATTGTGTTAACAAGGCAATTGTTGACAAGCGGATAGACGAACTGGCTGGCAGGGTGACGAAATAATACACGTGTACTTTATTCTGAGCGAAGTAATGGATTAATGGAACTTTTGAGAAGATTTGGTCTGGATTGTCTAGTACAACTGCTACAATCATAATGTCGTGATTATCCACTTTAACGTTGAATTAATAAATGGCGGGTGTTGTAAATCAATTAATATTCCGGCCACCAAATGCTATAGAGATTTGATTATGGACTTGGCTAATTGATAATTTATATAACATTTGAAGCTAGAAAAAAGACTTGCAATGGGCAGATTTAGCTCTTAGATAATGCATCTTTATAATTATATTTATTTCAAATACTTTTATCCTTCATATATTTTGTTAACATTTACTTGTATATAAATGCTTTGTAATAATATATTATCAAGTTCATAAAGCCATAATTAATGACATCGTGATACCATAGATACCAAACAGTTACTTTGTGGGATTTCATTTATTATCAAAACGCAACATATCAATTAAAATGCAATATTTACATGTCTTCTCATAATAACTTTTTAAATTGAAACTTGACAATAACAAATTTGACACCACGGGTTTAAATTTTAAAAATAAGAAACCAACAAAAAATCGTGTCTGTATTTCAAATGTCAAACCCCTATCTACTTTATGGAACATTACTTGATAATGGTTTATAATTATTCCAGGGTATGTAAATCAGTCCTGATTCAACCAGATTATTTATATGTAAAAGATATTTTTAATTTATCCAATTTTATAATACAGAAAACAGTTTCTCCCGTTTTATTTTTGTTCCGTTTTATTTTTGAGTGGCTTGCCCCAATCCATCTTAATCGAAAAACATTTGTTTATAGGGTGTGTTCTGTAAAGATCAGGCAATCAAAAATCAGACTTTTAGCATCACCAGTTTCCACATGGATTGTTCGCACATACGAAGCAAAATAATAAGTTTCTTAATCTTTTTCAGGAGACAAATGGGTTAAATAATATGGCGTATGTCAGTCTTCATTAACCCTGTAGGTGTAGAAAAGTAGGATGTTCAACCCCATTTTGTTTATTCATTGCATAGCAAATTAATATTGCAAGATGTATGCTTTCAGTAAATTGTCTCAGATTCTATCCCTGTGTCAGCCGCAAACGTTCCTCGGATTTTCCAGTGTGGTTCCCCCGTGTCAGAGATGCAAACCGACGGGTCGGGAAAGGACAATGCCTAATCGTTCTGATAGAATGAAAACCGAGGTCTCGTGTACACGTTGGCATGAACGTAAAAGAACCTTTGATACAGTTGAAATTTAATTAGTGTCAGGGATAAATTTCCCTCATATCACACAGTATGGCGTATGTCCGCCTTCATTAGCCCCTTAGTCGCAGAAAAGTAGGACGTTAAATTCCATTTATCTATTCATTGCATATTTATTAATATTGCAGCATATGCTTTCAGTAAATTGTCTCGGATTCAATCGCTGTGCCGGCCGCGAAAGTTTCTCGGATTTTCCGGTGTTTTCCCCCTTGTCACAGATGCAAGACAAAGGGTCTGGAAAGAACAGCGCCTAGTCGTTCTGATAGAATAGAAACCGAGGCCCCGTGTACATGTTGGCGTGCACGTAAAAGAGCCATTTATAGTGGAAATTCAATTGTGTTTATTTCCCTCGGAATATTCACACCCAACATTCTGAACTAAACTATTAGTTCGGACGTGAGGGTCGAGAACCCACTTTTGTTTGATATATAATGTTTCTTGGTGGATTATTGTTGGGTAGTGTCCCCTTGATTTTTCCAGGGTGGGTGTGGTCGTGTTACCCTTGTGGAAAATTAAAATATTCTCAAGATGGCGGTTGGCGAGAAAAATACAAAAAAATCATTTTTCACCATCCTAGGTCGTGTAATATATCGTTTTACAGGTTTTCGGGGTCGCTGAACACGAATTTGGGCATATTTTTAACACCCGTCCTATTCCGACAAAGATATTTAAAATGGCGGCGGAAGTACATGAATTTCATATTTCGCCCTACTAGGTCGTGTACTATATCGTTTTATATGTTTTGAGGGTCGCTTAACGCGAATTCGGACATCTTTTTAACATAAGACCCATCATGAATGCGGAAAATAGAAGAAAAAAAAAACAAAGTTCACACAGCTGGATTTATGATAAATCATTCCAGAAATTTCAATTTTAGCTAAAACTATAAGTAACAAAAAGATATGATATGTAAAACATATAACCAAAGCAATATTAATATTAATGTATTATATTGTGTGGCGGCCGTTGTGGCTGTAAAAAGTCAGATTTGTCATGTTCTGATTTTTGTTCTTGATCCAATTCAGACAAATGCTTCAATTCCATCTCATTTGAGGCTCGAACAGAGGATAGTGATGATGAAGACGAAGATGACACAATATGATACATTAATATTAATATTGCTTTGGTTATATGTCTTATATATCGTATCTTTTAGTTACGTATAGGTTTAGCTAAAATTGAAATTTCTAGAATGATTTATCATAAATCTAGCTGTGTGAACTATGTGTTGTTTTTTTCTATTTTCCGCCTTCATGATCGGTCTTATGTTAAAGAGATTTTGCGCGACCCACAAAACACGACCTATAGTAGGGCGAAATATGAAATTCTTGTACTTCCGTCACCATTTTGAATATCTTTGTCGGATTAGGTCGAATGTTAAAAATATGCCGGATTTCGTGTTCAGCGACCCGGAAAACCTACAAAACGATATAGGATGGTGAAAATGATTTGTTTTATATTTTTCCCGCCATTTTTGGCCGCCACCTTGAATATTTAATTTTCCCCAAGGGTGACACGACCACACCCACCCTGGAAATATCAAGGGGACCCTACCCAACAATAATCCACCTAGAAACATTATATATCAGGCAAAAGTGGGTTCAGTGATAATTTGGCATTTGACGTCCGTATGTTGTGTTCTTGTAACGTCCTACTAACAAATAATTATATGAATACTGTCCACAAATATATTATCATAAACCACATATATTTGAGATAGTTTTCTGAGCAAAAACATCTGAAAAATGTACGTTTCAATTCGATCCCTTAGGCACGCTCTTTTAGACTTTTTAAGTTCTGAAAACGATTCAGAAATGAAATGAAATGAAATGGAGTTTAACGTCCTACTGTTCTGCTCCTAACCTGGGCTAATGAAGACGGTTCGATTCTGTCTAATGATGATAAACAAAGATTTTATTGGCCACCATATGATCACGAAATTCTTATCTAAAAGACATTTATCGATTGGCGCTTACTTGCAAAGACGAGGGAATTAAAAACAAACAAACGATGAATGTCTGCAAAATAATTAAATGGTTTGTCGTATATCCAGGAATTCACAAAAATGTAAAAAATTAAAATGAACAAAGTGTTAAGAGCTTCTAGACTTGAAATATTATCTTAAAACATTTATGCACATTTTTTAGGAGTGGTAATCTATGTACAAATTCAATTTCTACAGGAATATGGCCATTATCGATTTCTATGGGCGTCCTAATTAAAGATAAATGAACATTATAAAATCAGTTCCTGGCGTCGGGTTCTCTGTGGTCTCAATCGCCATTTGTAATGAACAAAGCAAAACATATCCCACATGTCAATGCGGAAGTAATTAAAAATAGTTAATCCACAAACGACAAAAAAGAAAAAAGGGATAATATCCCACATGTCAATGCGAAAATAATTAAAAATAGTTAATCCACAAAAAAGAAAGGGGAATAATTTGGACTGTCCACGTATTTCCCCGAACATTTAGAAATTACAATAAAAAATTAAATAATTGAATGCAAATCAGTTTATGTAGAATCATCTTACATCTGAAAAATGTACGTTTCAATTCGATCCCTTAGGCACGCTCTTTTAGACTTTTTAAGTTCTGAAAACGATTCAGAAATGAAATGAAATGAAATGGAGTTTAACGTCCTACTGTTCTGCTCCTAACCTGGGCTAATGAAGACGGTTCGATTCTGTCTAATGATGATAAACAAAGATTTTATTGGCCACCATATGATCACGAAATTCTTATCTAAAAGACATTTATCGATTGGCGCTTACTTGCAAAGACGAGGGAATTAAAAACAAACAAACGATGAATGTCTGCAAAATAATTAAATGGTTTGTCGTATATCCAGGAATTCACAAAAATGTAAAAAATTAAAATGAACAAAGTGTTAAGAGCTTCTAGACTTGAAATATTATCTTAAAACATTTATGCACATTTTTTAGGAGTGGTAATCTATGTACAAATTCAATTTCTACAGGAATATGGCCATTATCGATTTCTATGGGCGTCCTAATTTAAGATAAATGAACATTATAAAATCAGTTCCTGGCGTCGGGTTCTCTGTGGTCTCAATCGCCATTTGTAATGAACAAAGCAAAACATATCCCACATGTCAATGCGGAAGTAATTAAAAATAGTTAATCCACAAACGACAAAAAAGAAAAAAGGGATAATATCCCACATGTCAATGCGAAAATAATTAAAAATAGTTAATCCACAAAAAAGAAAGGGGAATAATTTGGACTGTCCACGTATTTCCCCGAACATTTAGAAATTACAATAAAAAATTAAATAATTGAATGCAAATCAGTTTATGTAGAATCATCTTACATTAGTATATGCTTTTCGTCTATTTTAAGGATCCAAAGAACAGAGCTATGCCTCCTATAACCTTGTCTTCCTTTTAAAATAACGGACTAACCAAACCTTCTTATAAATTACATCACCTCAGTCGTGTTCATGTATTCGATACTAGCAGTCATAATCATTCTATCCATTTCATTTAGCATAGAAGAGTCTGCAGAAATCCAATATACGCATGACTGTATTGTCGTTTAAAGGGGAAGAACCGTACATTCCCTTACAGAGAATGAGAGAGAGAGAGAGAGAGAGAGAGAGAGCGTTTAATGTCCACTCGACACAAACTAGCTCATTTCGGGACTAACACATGGCTTAATTTTATTTCAACAATTCTTTAGCAGTGGTAGGAAACCAGAGGTCCCGGATAAAACCCCACGAGGTTGGACAGGCGACCCTACTCCTTGTCACGTACAATTGAGAAATCGAAACCACGCCAGTTGACTCAATGACAGACCTTATGATACAGCGCGCAAGTGCTAACCATTCGGCCGTCCAACCCCCTCCATTTCCTTACAGTATTTATACAATATTAGTGTATGTATTTTATGGAAATCATTTTTAAATACTGAAGTATTTTTCAAAATAATTCCGTATAAAAGTAATTGTACGGTTTGAATGCTTAGTAGAGTGCGGTGAGATCAATTCACAGTCAAGCGAAATGGATAAGTTTCCTTCCGCTCTATTAAAGTGTTGGAAAGCTTTGGAATTTTAACGCAGTTATTTTAGGTACCTGTATCTTTTTGTATGGCCATATGTTTTTGTTTTGTTTTTTGTTTGCAAGAGACAGTTTGGGAAGAATACGATCTCTCAAAGAATTACATAAGTTTTAAGTTTATTTTTTAATTCGATGCTTCTGGAAAGTAAGTATAGTCTCAAGGTGTTTGCAATGGACCCGGTTTATGCCAGTCCGATTAAGCTTGACTCGTGAAATTATATAATAGATACATCGCCATAATTTTCGCAGTTGGCATTTGAAAGGTATTGAAGAATTAATTTAATACACAATTCGTTGTACAAGTATAAGATGTTATATGCCAATACGAATCAAAACTGTCCCAAACTAATCCAAACTGATGCAATCGAATCGGTGGCATTAATTAAAATAGTATAACCAAAACTATGATAAAGGTTGTCAAATTAAAACTAAACACAATCGTTCCGAACTAGTTGCGAAATACAAATGTTATTGTTATGTTGACGAAATTGGCAATATTGAGTAAACGGTATTAAAAAAAGGTATTAAAATAACACGAGCCTGAGGTACCAGGAACCATACTTTATGAAATTTACTTCATTCTGGTTTTACACATCCATCATGAAAGTAATATATGTATTCAGATCACTTACCTGTATCGGTTCAAAGGTCGAGAAACACGACATTCGCTTCCATTTACCCTTCCACTTTTAAATACAAAGCAGGAACTATTAATCATGTGGAACCATATTCGAATCTTTATTTATACGTCTTGACTTTTAACAACCGTCAACCGCCTGCAGACAATATCTGTTTATCTTAAAAAGATTTAGTTGGATTGTCCACTTATTCACAAGAAAACCAAAATTTAAAAAAATCGATCTCAGCTCGCAAAATCGCAATCTCGGTTACTTCTAAAGCTCTTGAACGCAATCCGGGACAGGATTGTTTTTAGAGATGGAACCATAACATGTACCATGTTCTCGAAGTACCCACCGCAAGTTTTACAACATCTAGACGTTGCTAGACTGGTCTGCGATTCCCAAACTTATAGCTACGTTATCTCCCTTTAAAACAGACACGTGAATGATAGTGCCAAGTCAACCTCCACGGAAACCTTGACATTGAACGAGCCTTGAACTTTGCAACTCGATTATGACAGTATCCAATCGAAACTAGTGTCGAAATATGCCGGGTATTACGTGAAGGGCTTGATAAGATGTACAGAGTTAAAGTCAGGTCAAGCCTTCGATTGAAGATAAACATGTACGAACCTTGTAGGGACTGTTCTATGCTATGGTGTTGCAGCCAAGAAACTGCCTTTTACACTTAACTTGATTAAACCTAATAGTAATACATGTTAACAATAGCCAGAGACATTACATTATACATCGGAATCCATTTAAATCTTTTCTTGTCAACATTACTGAATTTATATACCTTCAATTTATGTGTCACCATGTGCCTCAAATGGACAGTGCTTAACCGATAATGATGTTATGCACACATTGTGTAACAACATAATATAACATAAAGGAAGACAACAAAAGTGCAGTGGTTTTTGAAGCCTCATGTCTCCATATGTCAATCCGGAAATTAGCTCTTGAAAACTGGATCAGAATATTTAATATGTCCGCTGAAATCAATAACAGAAAGTACCTCCTGGTCTAATATTAGATTCCTGAATAAATGAGTTTAATGACACATTTTGGGACTCCACAGCATTACAAATTTCGGAATTCTGTGTTTGGTTGGTAGGAGTTTTGTTGACATAATGGTCACTGCAATGTTGACTAACACATCAATGAGATGATGTGCCCATTTCCATACCCTAACAATAGATAGACAACGATGACTGCTACCAGAATCAACTTTTAATAAGAATTTGTAATGGTTACTGCAATGTTGACTACCACTTCATGGAGATGATCTGCCCATTTCCATACTCTAATATAACAATAGATAGACAACGATGACTGATACTAGAATCAAGTTTTATTAAGAATTTGTAGATGCTACTGTTCAGTCGCCACACTAAGTTAAAATAAAGTCCGTTGAAAGCTCTGGTAATCGATGTCAATCACGCATTCTGAAAGTTAAGAATACCGTTTGAAAGAGAGCGACTATAATTTTGAATCACCATACTTCTCTCCTGGTTCCTCATCAATCTGTGGGACAGTATTTGTCGTCGTCTCTGCCAGGGTCTCCAGTTGAAATGAAATGAAATGAAATGAAATGGGGTTTAACGTCCTACTGTTCTGCTCCTAACCTGGGCTAATGAAGACGGGCATACGCCAAACAGTGTTCTATGAGGGAAATTTTGCCCGGACAGCGGCACTACGGCCTACTCTTATATCGAATTCCAAGTGCCAAGGGATCTTTTACGTGCACGCCAATGTGTACACGGGACCTCGGTTTTTCGTCCCATCCGAACGACTAGACAGCTTTCCTTGTCAGCCCCTCCGTCCTGCATCACTGACAAGGGAGAACCACGCCGGAAAATCTGGATGAACTTTCTCGGCCAATGCAGGGTCTCCAGTTGAAGGACATTTGCAACTGGATGGCAACGAGACTGGAGAACTATTCAAAGGCAGTCATTCATTTACGGCTTATCTCCTCTATGCCACGACGTTGCATGGCATGTTTGGTTGTTAGAGGTGGCCACTCACGTTACTGACTTTTTATATATGTTCCTTGTGCATTCTTGATGATTTACTTTTGTCGGATGTGTATACAAAACTAGTTGTCCGAAAAAAAGAATTAAATAATCCAACCATGAAACTATTCAGTTGTTTTTCGGTCAACTAGTTTCATATTATGTATAGCAATCGCTGTTAAACTAAATAGGGGAGATTTCGATTTGGCGGTTTTTACATAGTTGTCCAAAAAAAAGAATTAAATAATCCAACCATGGAACTATTCAGTTGCTTTTCGGTCAACTAGTTTCATATTATGTATAGCAATCGCTGTTAAACTAAATAGGGGAGATTTCGATTTGGCGGTTTTTACATATTTTTGAAACAGGTTTCGAAGTGTTTTGTTTCTGTTATGCAAGATCGTTTTCGAAATTCCAAAGTAAATGTACGGTGCTAAGACTACCTAAAGATAAATTTTAAATGTTCCTATTATTAATTAAAATAGGTTTTGTTTTAGTTTTTATATTTTACGCTGACATTTTATTGCTTTAAATCTTCCTAGTGCAAAAACGGAAAATTTGACCTTTTGACCTGCGGGGTCACAAAGCACAAAGGTGAATTTAGCAAGTTTACATTTTTATTGAAAGAGTTATTACTTTCGACCATTTTTCCTGATAGCATGTTTTCCTGATAGAAGAATGGCTGCGCATTCACTTTCAGTGCAAATGACCTCATTTAACCTTTGACCCCCAATATCTCAAAAACGCCCCAACAGCGGACTGATTACCACTCCGCAACGTATTCTACGCAAAATTCTACTATAGAAAAGTTGGGTCTGGTTTTGTGCCCATTTGATGGACACCCCCCGCACTGAGCCTCCGGTCTACACCTACTCCGCTAAAAATGTTAAAAAGCTCAACGTTTGTTGTTTCGCATAGTTACCAGGTTAATGGATGCATCGACGAAATGAAATGGGGGTTAATGTCCTACTTTCTGCACCGACTGGGCTAATGAAGACGGACATGCCCCCGGACACCGGCACTTCCGTCTATCTCGAATTCCAACTATCAAGGGTTCTTTTAGGTGCACGTCAATGTGTACACCGATAGGACCGCGGTTTTCGTCCTATCATAACGACTAGACACTGTTCAGTGACAAGGGGAACCACATCCCAACCAACGCCGGAAGCGAATCCGAGACTAGCGCTTTATTCACTGAGCCACAGGCATCGACAGACTATTATAATAAAGTACGTACTTTCAGGATAAATCTTAGTGATTGTTTTGAGAGCAGATATTGATTATAAATGTGATTTCAAATCTATAATACCTTCACGCCCTCGTCCTTGATCAGATTAAAACTATATGCTTGTGTCTGCCTACAACAAATAAACATTGTCTATCGTTAGCCATATTGACTTAGCTCTTAACCACATTAATCGTTAAAACAAAGTAGTCGGAACATAGAGCGTAATTGTTAAATAATTAATCGCTAATGAACATACTGAAAAATAGCTACAGAATTAGTAAGAAAAAATAATTCTCTTGATCACGTATACAAAGAGTTATACACACAAAACATTCGATTTAATATATTCATATCGGTAATTCATTATCATCATCATTATGGCCAACAATCCACTAAGTTTGCTTTCATTGTTCTGTACTGAATAATTATCACAAAAAGAAGCAACTGGCATTCCAGTTTAAACAAACAACTGTAAACAACATATAGTATCATAAATATGAAAACAATTTCATCCATTGATTCCTAAACCTTATTTCATTTGTTTATCTGGTTATAAACTAAAAATCCACATAAAACAAAATCGATACAGTTGAATTTGATTAGAATGCATTCCCACGTGTATTGGTAATATTTCACAATGTGGGATTTTCAGAGATTCCTTCTCTATAAAAAAAAATCAGAATAATTGTTAACAGGTGTCTATTGCTTCAACAGCAAAACACTCAAGTATAAAGCTTTTACGAAAATTCACACGCATATTCAATATACGTAGTCATTATGTAGTAACTGAAAGGGCAGAGGTTAAAAATATGTCTGTAGCTACAGACTTTCAAATAATTCACAATGCGAGTTATTCCAATAAACTATATTACAACCCTTGTTAAATCGCATATTACCAGAATTATTTACCACCCATTAAAACATTCTTGGAATAGAGACACATTCTTAAGAAAGATTATCTATGACCACTAACAAGTTTTCCCGATAAGAATCTAAACTTTTGGATTGTATAGATCATAGGAAATAACCAAAATTGTTCCAGTTAATCGCAAATTATAACCTTGGCCCACAACAATATGACAATTGGCAACATTTCAACGCTCAATCGATGAATTGTACCCTAATTAGAGAGAAAACGTGGATTTATCAGAACAATAAAGGGGGAAATTATGTGATACCGTGGTCCCAATTGCGCTTCAGATGGTTCTATTTTTTAAGAAAGCTAGTTACTATAGAGTTCTCGACGATTCGCACCAAACAGAGTTTGAATAAACACAGACAAAACAACAAGAGGTCACATCATCATTGGTCTAACGAGCTTTTAATGACCGAGGGTTAATGTAATTTTATAGTTTTTAACCGCTTATCAAAAATATTCCTCAAATCACGTTGTATTCTATTTTCCCATCTCCATATATTTGAAGATAAGATCTAAATTAGACAACAGCAGGCGTCGGCTTATTTGTCTGAATCGTTTTTATTTCTTTTTTTTTGTTCGGAAATCCATTAATGCTTCTAAATTACACTTGTATCTTTATTAATAGAATTTTTTTATGTGTATAAATAATAATAATAATAAGAGATTATTCAGGATTCTTAATTATTCATATCGATCAATGGTTTTATATTTAAACCCGGTCAGCTCTAGATACAGAACTTCATATTATATAACCGAGATTATATCTGGATTTGACTAAACACCGTGATATACGAACTCTTTAAATACCGAATTATGGTTATTCCAAGATTGGTTTGTAATTCGTTTGCTGCAATCAATTTTTGTGAAAGAAAAATGCCCTATGACTTTATTCACAAACGAAAAATTGGATTCTTGTATATGGGAGAATCTCAACAAGGTATCTATCTACCCGATTAACAGAACGTCTTTTTGCGAGTGTATATCTATTTAGTATGATATAAAATGGCAAAACAATCAAACACCTAATTGTTTTTGTTAAACATATTGACCTTTTTCAATAACTATATATGTTAACCCACACTACTGACACAGTTGGCATTTCTAAGGAAATGTTTTATTAATGTGACTTAGCTAAAGACACCCTACAGAGAAAGGTATATATTCGTTAAAAGACACAGCTCGAGGTGCACATCTTAAAAAAGATGTAAAGTATTCCATTTGGAATACATGGTCCACGGTCATCGTTAATTATTATTCTTGTAGTCTTTAATTATTAATTTCATGTATACATGGTGTATTGAGAATCAAAGTGATGTATTGGGTACTATTAAATTTTGTGCTAAAACCGTACATGTTAGGATGAGACTCAAATTATAATGTGTATTGAGACTTTTAACAAACAATATTATCATAGATATATTTCATAAACACTTCTGTTTCTGTACTCGCTCAGCTTAATTGTTATCATAGAAGTGGGGTGTGTATAGTACACGTGACAGTGGGCTTTGTAATAGGAACGCCATTCAGTAAGTCCACGTACTGTAACACTACTTTTTTTATCCTGTCTTCCAATTTAAATTGTGTATTGCAATCCAACCGAAAAATTGCTGCAAGAGTGAATCGCTCTTGGTTTTGATTCTCATAATGCGCGTTTCTATCAACAGTGTTTGTATGGTAGATATGACTGAAAATTAGAAAATGTATTCATGCAAGCAAGTTTTAATCCCGAACTTCAGGAATAACCAAATCCTCTTACAGCGTTGAATTGAGCAGTGTATTCTATTATACGTATTTTATTACTATAATTTTCAATTAACAATATACATTATCTAGTTCCTTTACACATAGGTCTTACTTCCCTCAAGGATATTGTTTGCGTACTTCCATTTGTCGAATCATTGACAATTGCCGCACTTAGTTTTCAAAACTCTATTACATTATGATCGGTGTAATTTTCAATTTGGTTCGTGACTCATAACTTTGAATTTGCAGCACTCTTTCTATCACCAATCTAACGCAGATGGCAGACGGATTACAATATTTCAGCACAGCAGGGGGGGGGGGGAGGGGGGTAGTGGTAACGCCCACTCTGTACAAACTACATCAAATCTAGGCTCAACACAGGGCCGGTAAAATAATGTTTCGTTTTCCAGTGTGAAATTTTGGCATTGGGACAATGAGTTTTAGTTGTTAACGTCACCAGAGTTAAATATGTCGATCATTATTCGTTCGAATAAAGTGCGGCGGTGGTTCAATGCGTAAGACACTGGCTCGCCAACCAGGAGGTCTTAGGTTCACTACCGGTGGTGGCCGAGAATATTCTTTGGGCACTTCTGGCGAGGTTTCCCCTTGTCAGCGGTTCAGGAAGTGTCAGGTCGTTCGGATGGGACCAAAAACTAAGGTCCGTCTACAGATTAGCTTACACGTAAGAAAACCCTTGACAAATGGAATTCAAAATAACAGTAGGAAGAGCCAGGTCGTTCGGATGGGACCAAAAACTAAGGTCCGTCTACAGATTAGATTACATGTAAGAAAACCCTTGACAAATGGAATTCAAAATAACAGTAGGCGTATGCCCGTCTTCACTGGCCTTTAATGGGAAGGCAGTGTGAAGTTAGCTCGATTTTCGTTTTTCGATATTGGTGAAAAACGAGCTACTCGTTTTTCGATATTGGCGAATAACGAAAAACATCTAGCTCGTTTTTCGATATTGGCGAATATTAAAACTTGAATCTCAAAAAAGCAGATTTGATGGATGTATATCTACAGAATGTCTCCAAAACAAATTTGATTAAATCAGTTTTGTAAAACGGACTAAAGATATCATTAATGAGTATGCCTGAGCAGTGGATTCACATAAAAACTACTCTTTCTACGTGTTTTTGATATTGGCGGATGATATTCAGGCTTGAATCTCAAAAAAGCAGATTTGATGGATGTATATCTACAGAATGTTTCCAAAACACATTTGATTATATAAGTATTCTAAAAAGAACTAAAAATATCATAAATGAGAATGCCTGAGCAGTGGATTCACATAAAACTGATATTTCTCCTTGTTTTTTGATATTGGCGAATGTCGAAAAACGGGCTACTCGTTTTTCGATATTCAGGTTTGAATCTCAAAAAAGCAGATTTGATGGATGTATATCGACAGAATGTCTCCAAAACACATTTGATTTAATCAGTTTTGTAAAATGAGCTAAAGATATCATTAATGAGGATGCCGGAGCAGTGGATTCACATAAAAACTACTTTTTCTACTTGTTTTTTGATATTGGCGAATACTCGTTTTTCGATATTCAGATTTGATGGATGTATATCTACAGAATATCTCCAATACACATTGATTAAATACGTTTTCTAAAATGAATTAAAGATATCATAAATGGGGATGCCTGAGCAGTGGATTCACATAAAACTAATATTTATCCTTGTTTTTTGATATTAGCGAATGTCGAAAAACGAGCAACTTGTTTTTCGATATTCAAACTTAAATCTCAAAAAAGCAGATTTGATGGATGTACATCGAGTGAATGTCTCCAAAACACATTTGATTCAATCAGTTTTGTAAAATGAGCTAAAGATATCATTAATGAGGATGCCTGAGCAGTGGATTCACATAAAAACTACTCTTTCTACTTGTTTTTTGATATTCAGGTTTGAATCTCAAAAAAGCAGATTTGATGGATGTATTGGGGAATCTACTTTTTTGAGATTCAAGTTTGAATATCGAAAAACGAGATTCAATCGCCAATATCGAAAAACGAGCTTGTTGTTTTTCGTTATTCGCCAATATCGAAAAACGAGCTACTCGTTTTTCGTTATTCACCAATATCGAAAAACGAAAATCAAGTTAACTTCACACTGCCTAATGGGAATATTTATTCAGATGGCCTATCAGTGGGTGTATCAAAGATTAATGCTAAGAATGGTGACAAGTGCCCTAACGCTCTGAACTGAGCCATTCCGCATTTAACCGTACTCCCCCCTCCCCACTCGTTTTTATTTTGAATGGAAAAGCCTCAACATCAAAGTTTAGCTTAATCTGACCTAAGATTTGGCCTATGGTGAGATGTTCCGAAATGGGTTATGTTGGAAAAGATTCCAAATCTGTCATTAATTTTTACATAGGGTTATTTAAAGAGTTATGGCCGTTTGACTTTTACTTTGACCTTGGAGGCCCAGATGACCTTGAAATGACGTATTCGAAATCACTAAAATTGAACAGGCCATATCTCAAGAATCATTAGCTAAAATTCGAAATATCAATTTTATCAGGCAAAATATTAAGCATTATAAACCCATTTTCAGCAGACTGTGGATGCTGCTAAATTTTACCTTAATCGGAGCATTCTAGCTAGTCAACCGACAAGAGTATCGTTGCTCTTGATTTGAAGAGGAACTAGGGTTATGGCAGTATAGTAAACCAACAGAGTGAGTCGCTTATATCTTCATTCAGATTGTAAGCTCGAGTAAAAGTTGAAGAATACGCTTCCATATAACGTTTCCTCCCACTGCTAAAGAGCGCTACGCGCAAGCGAATTATTGCAATAAAATTAAACTATATGCAAGTCCCGAAACGTGGACGTTAACCCCCCCCCCCCCTCTCTCTCCCTCTCATATAACGGAAACAGACTCTTAATTTCGGCAAGTCGAGACTTTCTGGCATGAAACATACACAGAATTCTGTTCGAATAGAGACTACAATGTTGTGACATCAATGGATTTAAGATGTCCAGACACCAGCTAATCTCACATCAGTATTATATTTTATACCATTACTAGACATGAAAGCCCGTGAGGTTTGTTTAATAGAATATTTTAATCACGAGTATTGTTCTGAGAGGAGGGGTGGGGGTAATGTGAGATCAAACCCACATCACCTGCCTACATGACAGACTATATATTCAGGTTAAATATATTAATATAGGGTAATATCAATCCTACGCATTTTGAAACAAACATGAGATACTAATTAAGTCATTTCGGGACTAAAAAGGGTACAATTTATATTCCAATATTTAGATTGTGCGTAGGGATCTTTAGCAGGTGGGGGGAAACCGGAGGACCCGGAGAAAACACACGATGTTGGTTTGTCACCTCCAAGTGTTGAATCGAAACCACCCAACTTGACTTAATGGCGAAACATTATCATCTAAAGCGCACGCGTTAGATCCCCCCCCCTCCCAAATAACACTGTCCATCGGTAATCATGTTGTTACAAAGGACAATTATGTGATAACTGTGGGTGTTTGAACAAAGGTGTTAATTGAGGCCATTTGACTGTAGGTTATGTTGTGCCGTGTTAACATTATTCCCATATAAAATTCTATTACAGATTTAATATTTCCAGTATACCCACTGCTCAAACTATATTTTGACCATGGAAAATTCTAACAACGTGTTAATATTTGAAGGCTGGACTGGTGTGAAAACCTATTCTTCTACTCATTTAACTTTCAAATGTTAATAAATGACCATTCCCTTAAAAAAATTGATAAAATCTAAGGGTTTCCGCAACGGTCCAAATGTACTCGCATAACCTGTAACCATATCCTCAGGTCACAAAGCCAATTACGAGTAGAACGCAAAACGACCCACTTCAACTTAAAACCATTGATTTTTAAAGACTAATGAACATTACTATGATGCTGCTAAATATTAAAATATGCGTATAATTGTTTGTTTTTAATCCAATTAGTGTAATTTAAAGATACAGTTTATAATATGTTGTTACTCGAAATTTAATTATTAAAGCTCATCAATAACTTACCTTAATTACTAATACCCAGGTAAGAACATTTTTTCTCTTAAAACATCAATTGCTCTATTTGCAAAGCATCCTTCTCCCAAATAAGATTTCTAGAAACTTCAAACAACATCTTAATATGCGGCGTCTTTCTTATCAGAACGGCTCCAGTTTTCAGTTGTCAATTAATGTTTGTGTTCTTGACTATACTTCAGTTTCGACAACTGCTTATCACGTCAATAAGATCATCGCGAGGCAAGACAAGACAGTCTTCTATTTGGATTTTATACTCAACATTATGAGTTTTGTCAGCAAGCTTCCCTTCCTCATCGATTAATACAGAAGCAAAGTGTTCGATGGTCGTAACAGGTGTTAAAACTTAAAACGGTATTTACTTGAGTATCGATCCACTATACCTATGTGCAGTTCCTAACATGAGCATACCAGACAATTAAATGATCATTTATAAATCAATAACATCAGAATTTCTTGTTAATTGAGTCACAGATATCAGACAGCACATACTAGTTACTTTTTATTATTAAAATAAAAACGAGATTGATTGTTATTAAGGGTATGATGAGAATATGCTAATCTCTGTACACGTACGTCTAATAGCTGGATATTGTTATCAAGTTTCAGTAGATTTTATACTGTAAATTTTACCCAATAGATTATCTTGTAAATTCATAAAGCACAACACAACACTGAATAGTGATAGTTTTGTCAAGACCTTTAACATTTAAAAAACAAACAAACAAAATGAGGCGATTCGTACAATCCAATCGGTTAGGAATTACCTTTAACTTGATATATGATAAGTTTTTGAAGTTTCGTCCACAAAAAAACAAATATGACCAACCCCCTTTCCTGCTATATCGTGGATATTGTATACGAATTTAAGTTGCAAACAACCGACGACATGGCGGACGGACGACACAAGATACAAATCCAAACCTTATATCTCCACATAAAAAATTCTTCTTCACGTAAGCCACTTCCCGTCTGAATCATTTATCAAGATAAAGATACAACGATGCATTCACTGAGTCTACGACACAAGATTAGTGAAAGCTATCAGTAAGAGTTAGGAATCACGAAAGAAAATAGAAAGCGTACATGTAAACTCTTTGTAATCTTAAGAGCAACACGTATGAAAATTCTAGAAGGCCCATAAACTCTTGTGTGAACATCTTAATCGCTTGCTTTAATGGCAAAACATTAAGTACAAAACATTGCTTCATTTTATGTCTTGATTTCGTAAACCTGGCGTTATATTCTATTACGATGTATGTATGTATCTTTTTACTAATATAAAAAGAATATTATATCGATTGATAGCAAACCTTAATACCCGGTCATTAAATAAGATTGCAGCGTGGTTTACTAAAACCAAGAGTATAAAATATTTCTAATAAAAACATGTATTTGTATTACTTCGGGTACGGATAAAAATTTATAATCCCGTTTTCAGTCTTGTTATGTCGATTCACCGAATAAATTTCCATACATATGATTGAAAATGAGATAATTAAAAACTTAATCTTACTGAAGGTGTCACAACAAATGTGAAGAAAAATGTACTTGCTGAGCCAATAACTTCGTGTTTATTGAATACCAAATATGTTAAACAAAGCTGATGAAGTAAGTGAATATTTAACTGCATAATGACCTGGCAATTTTTTTATTACAATCGAGTACTGGATAAGACAAAACGGTACTGTTTTTTGTCAATAATTTGGTTCCCAATGACATCAGTTCTCTCTTCGAGAACATATTTCTGGTGTAGGGGATGGGCTGGCCTTTCTCTTTAAGGCACATATAAATGCAGCCCTGATCCGTCTCAACATTTGAATCACTGAAGCTGAATACATAATGTGTCGGTGTACCGTCTGCCATTTTCATCTTTAATGTTTGTTATTGGGCGACATTTATATAATTACTTTTGTCGGTTATGTTTCCTTATCGGGGACATGCTCCAAGTTCCTAAATGACATATTTTGTGTTGAGTGGAGATTAAAACTCACCTCTTTATCACTGAGCATTGTTAAAGAAATAAACTCTTAACTTATGTCTTCCCGATTTTGTGCATGTTTTACTTAAACAGCTGTCTTAAAAGTATCACAACTGCTTTTCAAATTTAATGATAGATGGTTTTGTAGTGCAAAATTAAAATGCCGTTTTAAAGCCTTGTATTCCTGATCACCAGGGCAGATGATGATGGAGAAAATAACCGGTATGCTGAATTTCCACTACCACCCTTTTTGTCTTGTTCTGTTGACTCCCAAATGAAACTAGAAACCAATCCTTGCACAATCATTTTGAAGTATTGCCATAATATAGTTCATTAGGTTGGTGTATCAACCATAAAGTGTACTTAAAACTTCCACCGCCTTAATGTTTATTTTCACTGCTTTAATATGAATAACATCACTTATCATTATGAAAGCAATGAACTGCACAAAGGGTTATTCAAAGGACATGGCATTTAACAATACGGTTTAATTCTGAAATATTATAATGTGAATAATAAGATACACGACCTGAATTGTAGGTAGTGTTGAGGTAAGTAGGCCCTAGATAAATTTATGGATTTTACATTAAAAAAAAGACCCATCCGACTTGTCTCGTGAGTTAAAATTGAGGACATATAGATTTGATCATACGTCATTTAAAACAGCATAACATATGGCAAAATCAGGACATGAAAACCAAATATTTTTTCATTGTGTCTTTTATCACCGCGTGTTCCAATTTTATATAAAACTTACCTTGGCTTACCTGCACGATCAGGTGGTACCAGTGAATAAAATAAGCGATATTTTCATTTCCAAATGACAGTTGGTTACATCTAGGAAAACGTGTGCAAAGTATGTTATTATTATTATTATTCATCTTCTATAGCGCTTCGTTATATCCGGTGATATTTCTAAGCGCTTAACAAATGTCACATCACAGTTTGTAATAATATTTAGACAAGTTTGTTTTTGACTCCGATTTAAATTTAACAAAAGTTGAACTTTCTCTAATTGTTCTTGTTAGCTTATTCCACATATGGGTACCATTTAAAGGGAAAGATAATTTTCCCCGAGTCTCTTGTAAGCAGGCACAGATAATAAGGTATTATCCGTGGACGAACGGAGATTTGGTCTTTCCTGTTTGTAGAATGTGAATAATTGTTTCATGTAGGAGGGAGCAGTATCCGAAAACAAAGCTTTATACACATTTGATAGTCGATGCGGGCTTTTACAGGCAGCCAATGAAGACTTTTGAGAGTTTCTGTTACATGATCTCTAGAAGATGACTTGGCAACTAGTCGAGCAAGTTATTTTGTACAACTTGAAGAAGGTTGCGGGAGAAATCTAGAATGCCAGCCAGGGGGTCCATTTCCATAGTCCAACTGAGATATGATTAATGCTAATACAACTCTAGCACATGAATCTTTAGTGAGATACCTCCTGATTCTGGATATTGGTTTTAATCTCATGTGCATTTTACACATAGTATTGTTGACCTGTGGGATGAGAGACATTGTCTTGTCCATGATGAAACCTAGATTTCGTGCTTTACATGATGGTGGTGAAATTTCGTTATCGCCGATGTTTAGCTTTGCTGAAAAGTTGAAACTTTTTCAGTTTTGAACTTGGTAATATCACCCGGAATTCTGTCTTCTCATCGTCCAGCTTTAATTTATTTTAATTCATCCATGTCCGAATATCACTGATACACGAGTCTAGTCTCTTTAGGGGATCGTGCATTGACATCTGGTCTGAAGGAATGAATGTGTTATACAATTGCGTATCATCGGCAAAACCATGATAGCTGATACCATGTTTATTAATAATTTCCCCAAGTGGAAGAACATACAGTGGGACTCCAATGCACAGCGGTTTAGTTACAGAGCTGCTGCTGTGAATATGGACACAGTTAGATAGGACTTCAACAAATCCAGCGCAGATCCTTTGATTTCCACAGATAACTGCAGTCGATTGAACAGAATGCTATGGTCGATGATATCAAATGCCGCACTTAGACTAGAAGTATAAGGTTGATGCCAAGATTGCTGTCCAGTGCTGCATCAATATCAGCTTTTACCTTCGAAAGTGCGGTCTCTGGCAAATGCGTATCCGTCATATTTACATGACTATACACTGTTTACAGTTTTCCAGCAAATGTTCAAGGATTCATTCATACGGACCTAGATGCAACGTGTAACTAAACACCCCCTGGTTACGTCATATTGTAGGGATTTTCCTGGCTTGGTGTAAGCGTGATGCTTACAAGCCGACCCAGATGGCGTAGATCCGCCAACTACATTTCGCAAAACGTGTAAATGGAATCACTCCTACTTGTCCTCGACTTTGGTCCCAACTTTACAATTTTCACCCACCTCTGAAAGTCTTCGGACTAGAAAGATTGACATTTACATGCGGGATTTCAAGCCCCTGATTACTTAATAACGACCACAATACCGTTACCGACAGGCCCCCAATCTGACATACTGTTCTTAATAATTTTTTAGACTTTACGCACATCACTGAAAGACAGTCAAAGCTTGGTCTGAGGAGTTTGCTTTAAGAGTCTGCATTTCGATTCAAGGTTACACAAATTCCATTGAGATATTATAATGTAAGGTCAAACAAGACCCCGGTATAATTTAAATAGAGCGTCGATATGCTCTTGACAAGGAAGGCACAGTTATTAAGGTGGAATACATTACCATAATGCCACTCTGTTGTCAACATCATATATTTATTTGGGTTCTGGTGATATTCAGTTTCTAAATCAAATATAAACTCGAGAAAACTTATCTAAGAGAATGCGAGGTTGAAATAATAGGCATTGAAATTATGAATATATTACCCTTGCTATCCTCAAATTTTAAGTTAACTCTTTTAAAAATATGGACTTTTGGGTTATGTGTAACAATGGGAACATCTTGTGCATTTCGATACTTTATTTCCTATAATTATAGAATATATTAATCTCAGCCTGACACACCAGGGCTAAAAACAAATTAACTTTGATCACGAGCTATTATTTCCAATAATCCCAAATAGTGAACCAATGCTTCCACTCGATGCATCTCTGCGGGTATCTTGGACTGTGGAAGAAGTGTGAATTTGTTATTAGCTTTAGGCGGGTTTATCTACTACCAAGCGAATTGACAGATCAGTATAATGGGAGTTCAATAACAGCCGTTCTAATCGATAAATCTATATCCCATAATATGGATACTCTGTTCATCTCCATCTCCTTTATTAACCAATGTCTCGCGACCTTTATGGATTAACCTCACATTAACCGATTTAAAATCAAAAAATATTACAATATGAAACAAGTAGGTAACAAGAGAAAGGGGGCGTGCTAGATGTATACATGCATATTGGCTGTAGTTCGTAGTTTTCTGTAGTTGACGTCCTGAAGGAAGGAAGAAATAACAGATCATAATAACAGCATTGACCACATACGAATCAAATGAAAAGATTATGTTTATTAAATGGGCATTAGGAATGATTAGATAAAGAGCTATCCGTTCTCGCTATAACAGTTAACAAATAAATAATTAAAAGGGAATATGTAGACAAAGTCAATCAAATTAAACAAAGTCTCGATTATCCATTTTTACCGCAAATCATCAACGGACGGTGAACCGCAGATAGGATTAAATCTGTTGAGAATCTAGATTATACGATGGCATCGAGAGTTGATTATGGTCTTGGTAAGTTAATGAATGTCTAATTAATAATTTATATAACATTTAAGGCATATTGAAAGACTTGCAATAGGCAAATTTAGCTCTTGCATAATGCCTGTAGGTATGTATGTCTTGTACGCCGAACAAAAATACGCTAAAGCCTGAATGAAAATTTCATAAATCAATACAAACGGGAACCCAGGGTGAATGAAGACCAGGGGATTAGCAAGTTTGGTTACATAAATACATGTTTATCTATCTATGTGAGATTTTGAAGTAAATGAAAAGAGGTATGAGATGTTTAGGTAAAATGATATATCTTCCAATCCAGCGGATCTAATGACTGTCGGTAGTAATTGTTCCGATACTTTGGCAGTGATTCCAGAGAATAAAGCTTTTATGAAACATAATGTTGTGGTTATATAAAAACAAATTTGTAGGATCATTTTTTGAATTTGTAAGAGTAACCCCAGTTCCCTGCAAACTCAAATATCCATATTGAATGAGGAAAGTGTAAGATTAAAACTGACTTCTAAACCGAAATTAAAACTTCAATTTTGTCTATAGTTCTACAATGATTTTACAACATGGACTTCAACCGATGATGATTGATAATTTGAAATAGATGATGACCCTTGGGTGATTAGTTGTGTTCACTTTAGGATAGTTATACGAATCAAAAGTGATCTAGGGATTGAAGCGTTGAAATGTTCTCTCTAGATGTGTGATTGAATGAGTGACTTTCCGCAGGTTTCTTTAACTGACAATCCCATCAACAATTTCTATTGTTCGCTTGAATTAAATGGTGCAATATAGTAATTCTCTTTCGCTATTTGGTCTACCACACAGCCGTACTACCCAATCATGTATGCACCCAGTTTCATTAGGAACGGTCTCTGATCAGACGCTGGCCACCCACCGTTCCTATCCGTCCCTATATAGCTGCAAAAGTCTACTTTGAATTAGTGTTGAATTAAAATAAATTTGTGTCAAATATGGCGAGAAATCATTCCTTTTGGCGAAAAATAAAGAATCACGATGAAAATAGAGGTAGGGAACAGCGGTATTTTCATATTGCAGCTATATAGGAACGGTTAGTGGAGAGCGTCCGATCAGAGACCGTTCCTAAAAGAACTAGTAAGCACCATTTTTGTAGGAGTATATAGTTATCACCCACATCTGAATGATCCACTGCCAAGGTGTTTTTTGAGATCTCTCTTTTAAGCTTACTGGGATTATTCGGCTAGTCATAACGAAGGGAGGGGAGGGGGCTGGATGGCCGAATGGTTAGCACGTGCGCGCTGTATCATGAGGCCCGTCATTGAGTTAACTGGCGTGGTTTCGAATCCCCGGTTGTACGTGACAAGGAGTAGGCTTGCCTGTCCAACCTCGTGGGTTTTCTCCGGGTCCTCCGGTTTCCTCCCACTGCTAAAGACCCCTACGCGCAAGCGAATTATTGAAATAAAATTAAACCATATGTTAGTCCCGAAATGACCTAGTTTGTGTCGAGTGGACGTTAAACCCCATTTCTCTCTCTCTCTCTCTCTCATAACGAAGGGTCCTGTCGATATTCAGACCTGCACTAAGATTTTTTTACAGAGTTACTGCCTCTAGCTGAAATTCCCCCGCCATATAGCATATTGTCAATCCAAACCCCATATGATCGGACAATGAAATATACTAAAGGTTTCCATGGAAGATGCGCCCACATTTTGCAAGACATGGGCAGAGAACAAACAGGGAACAAAATCTAGGACGTTGCGATCCCATACGCGCAAGTATCGAAATAAAACGAGATCTTTGTGATATAAACATAAATTTAAATTTTCATCAAAATCAGAAAACATCGTGACCTCTATAGGGTACATAACCTTGATATACCATACTTTTACACTATTGGCGTACAAAGAACGGACATTTTGTCGGGCAGTTTCGTTCCGATTTTAGCGAAATTTGAACACAACCGTCATTATAATGTAACGGTAATATATTCAAACTTTTTTTTTAATCGGATAAATATTGTGACATCTAGAGGGACCACAAGCTAAAAACGGTCTATTAATAATAATAATAATGATAATAATAATGATTTATTTAAGAAAAGTTGAAGATAAGGCTATAATATCCTTTCTAACATCCCGCTCTTCATAGAAAATATACACTTCAAAAAAAGTAGGGAATATACAGAAACAATACAAAACTGCGGAAATGCACTGATGTTTTTATTAGAGGTAACCAGTGTATGTTAATAACAGGCCAATTGCCTACACATGAACATAAACAGTTCATATGGGTGGCTTATCTGACGGCCCCGTTTTACTCGCAAAGAGATACACTGTCAAAAGTGAAAATGGACGTTTTTGATTTTTGTCTTAATAATGAGTAATTGGTCCACCAAACCTCAGACATTCAGCAATTCGTCGTGGCATGCCCCTAATCAACCGTCCAATCAGGATTTGGGGCAATTTGGCCCACTCCTCTTGCAGTGCCACGGCCAATTCTTGCAGTAATAACGGTTGACGTTGACGTCGACGAATACGTCTCCCGATCAAATTAAACGTAACACACTAAAGCAAAGTTACGTTAAACAGTAAATCTTATGCAAGAACAGATAGGAAAGCAAACATGGATAAGATAAACCAGCACGCGGCAGTTTTCCTCAACCCTTCCTTGAAGTGTCAAATTGGACAATGAACCCCTCCCACGTGTATGGCGCTATTGCGTGTCGCATGTGCAGCTCAGTGGTTCTGTAAGGGCGACAAGTTCTTCATCTGTTAACATACTCTCAAAGCATGTCAAGTGTCCATGACTATTTATCATATCACAACCTGCATAGGTAGGCCCTATTTGCATTTCAATATCCCCTACTTTTTTGAAGAGTATATAATACAAAAGATATAGACTGATACATTAAATGACACATCACGATAATTTACAATAGAGGAAAAAATATATACAAATCAGTTAAAAAATTAATTTAAGTATATATGCGAGTTCATAAAACAGAAAGTTTGGATACATAGATGTAACATGTATTAACAAATATACAATATGTACATGCTTATAATATGGAGATACACAGAATACATATACATATAATAAGAAATATAAGGAGGGAGGGGGGGTATGGTTCGATATCGAAAGGAGCCGAGATCTTTGGGTTATAAACATACATTTCGATATACGTCCTCATAAAAATGTGGGCGTATAAAAAGCAGAACAAGAATAGACGGTAACTGAGTCAATAAATAAAGACCGAATGAGACACATAAAAGAAAATATCTGTTTTTTTCTTTTTGGGGAGGGGTATCCAAGACAGTTGCTAGTATCCAACAGAAATAAAATATGAAAACAATGTCTTGGCATTATAAATTTTAGTATTGACTAAACTTATTTTCATGTGAAGCCAAAGATAATTGATTATCATAAATACTTTATTTAAATTTTCGTTTAATTTTTAATTTTTAATTCAAAATTTTAATGTACTTACTGGGCCATCGTATAGGTTTCCGTAAAATTTATTATAAAAATATCTTATATTTAGGTTGATCGATATCAAAACATTATATTGTAATATATAATTTATCAAATTATCTTCTAAAGCCGAAGTTTTATGGCACATAATTACAAAAACAAATGTTTCAACAAGGTTGATCAGGGACATAGGACAATACTGGAAACCGGCCATATTATATAGCTTTATATAAACCGACAACTGAGTGAATTAATGTGGATTTCTTTTTTACGCTAAACGGCCGAAGTTGCACATGATTACAAAAACAAATGTTTCAACAAGGCCGATCAGGGACATAATAATACTGGAAAATGGAAACCGGCCATATTATATAGCTTTATATAAACTGACAACTTTGTGAATTAATGTGATTTTTTTTAAACGCTAAACGAATTTTAAATTAAGCACTCATTGTGGATACCGTTTTATTAAAATATTCTTAATAAAAATAGAAACTGGACTTCGAGAGTTTTTATACTAGATTATCACAGAATTATACATTATACATGTGTGTTGTTGGCCTTGACTTAAAAAAAAATGAAAAAGTAAAAAAAAGGTAAATGGTAAATGGACAACACCGGGAACGAACCCTTTCCTTCCGGTTAGCCAGCAAAATGCGTGCTAATTAATTGAACTACCTAGACTAACTGGTCCATTGCATACCTGCTTTTACATTGAATTCCGTCAATGATTCTTTAACGCGAATGCCAATGTGTACGCGGAACCTTTGGACGTCCTATCATGCAGTGTACTAAAAGGGAATTTTTACCCGGACATTGGCGCTACGGTCGACTCGTATTTCGAATTCAAACTGCCAAGGGTTCCTTTAGTTGCACATCAATATGTACACGGGACCGAAATTTTTATCACATCTGAACGACTGAACATTGTACCTTGCCAGGCCCTCCAATCTGCACCAGGGGCATGAGGAAACCACGAGGACTGGTAAACAAAGAAGACGTCAGGTAGACAAAAGATATGTCATATAAATTTGATGGCAAACATAACCACACCTCAAAGTCTTAAATTATTTTTAAAAAAAAAACTTCAATTTTATGACGTCACTTTAAAAAAATCTAGGTCAAATATTCGCCCCGATCGATTGCGAATTGTGAATGTTTTCCAATATGACGATATTAAAAACTGAATAAAAATTGTAGCACGAGTAGGATTTTAAAGATTGGCTTACATTTTCAAAATGGTGGCACTTCCGGTGAATGTTAACTGTATGAGATTTCGCTAAAAACTTGATAGACGACTCGTATTGACAAATATTTGTAAATAAGGCAAAATTAAAGGGGGGAATAATCGGAAATTGTTTGTTGACATTTTTGGCTTAATCCACACTTTGTAATGTCTTCAAAAGTTACGCCCAGAATTTTCACTCTTTTAACTTTTGAGCTTAAGATTGGGCCATACGCATGCGTCGTAGAGGCCACAATGTCCCGACATAAAATTGAGAAATACGAACAGCTACAATTTGGGGAAAACCGTATTCACATTGGCTGAAAAACAAAAAAAGGTTTCCTTTAATTCTAATATTGATATATTTTCGTTATAGACTTTAATTCTGTACAACATATACTTTTTCCAAAAACGCGATGGAAAAATATAATAATAATCCGAACAAAAACAATAGTTTTATAAAAAACTAATAATCCGAACAAAAACAGGTTTGATAGTTGTTATACAACCCATAATACACTTATACACTAATTTCAATATCTAGCAGATTGATATGTTTTGTTGACCTGTTCTTTTATTCGTTTGTTTGTTGTTTTTTGTTGGGTTTTTTTTTTTGGGGGGGGGGGGATTCAAGAAACTTAAATTAAAGAAAAAAAAAGATTATCAAAATTTGTCAAAAAGTCGCTATCTTATATAGAAAAAACATTTCATCAAGCAAAATTTCCTGTATTTTTTTTTTTTTTTTAAACAACAAATATTTTAACACAGAGTTCATTGCTATGATAGATGCGTTATGAAGATTTCAAGAAAGGGAAGTGAAGATCGCAAAAGGAAAACACCAGTTATCATTCTATATAATTGACTGAAATGTCTGATACACGGGCGAATTTCTGCTCACTAATAATTCCTTCGAAGACCAGAAGTTGTTATATGACACCGTGGGAGGATATCAAAAAAAAAAATAATTGACTGTCACTAGACAAGAGGAAACGGGAAAAATAGAAAACGTCCGCGCATTAGCATGTTTCATTAAGTATAGAATGAATAAAAACAAGAGAATGTTTAAAATCAACAATAATAGCCACGTGTTATCGTTTCTTTACATGTCAACAGATTGGCTAATTAAAGACACGTAACAAGTACCTATGTCCAAATATGGTTTAAAGAGTAAGCTTCCGCAGTAAAATAATCCACCAACTGTGAGCGTTAAATAAAAATACTGCGAGTTTAGAACCTCAGAGCTATCGATATTTTAATTCAGAATACATATCTATATTAGACAAAGCAAAGATCTTTTACATTTCCTGATCCTGGAGCAAAATGGGTTTTTTTCTGATAACATTATTTGGTGTCAGCTACTGGCCTATTATTTTCAAGGTTTTTGTTTTCAGAATATCGGATATTTGTCAGACTACTTCCGGTTTACAGATCATTGTCGGGTCAATTTAACGCTTGTCGCACGAAAAACATTGTCGACAACAAGGGATAATCTAAGACCCCATAAATAAATTGGTTTTTGGATACATAACTTTATTCAAATACGATAAAACCACAGCTAATATAATATATAGAGACTGAATAATAATTAATCAGATTAAAACGAAATATTTGAGGTATTTACAGTGACGACATGAGTTATAAGGTATTTTTGAAACCATACAATCTACAAATAACTTAATTGTCATTTCCATGTAGAATTGTCTTTTGATGGGGTTGATAGAGTACCTAGATTTACTTTCAGATCTAGATTACTAGAATGACCAACACAATATCATCAATAAGAAAGATTCCGAGCGCAGAGCAGATTAAACATTTGTAACCAACAAAATGTTGATAGAAAACGGGAGGGGCACCAGAAGACTCAGTGTGTCCGACAATATAATAGTCATAGTTTCTTGTCAAATGATGAAATGTTGACATTGCCTGACTTCCGTTCTATTTGCAGCATTATACCCGACATTAAGTAGCTGGCAATGTATAAAATTCTCGCTAGACAATTATAAACCAGTTCCTCACAAACGTTAAGGATATGGTCGTGGGGTCACGAAATATCCCTTGTATACGCACAAGGGTTAAACACGTGGCTTGGGCACCTAATTTCGTGTTACTCAATTTTCAGAAACACCCATTGAGGAGTTTTGAAAAAAAAAACTAAACAAATAGCACAGAACTTTAAGTAATTGAACGATTTTTCGAGTTTTTTTTTAAAGATTGAAGGCTTTTTTAGTCCACTTATAGCCCTTTGAGGCTAAGTAACAGAAGATTAAGAAAAGAAATAAAATAAGTTTTCGAGATAAAAGCGTCTCTATAGGCTCCTAATAGAAAAATGCTAGATTTTCGGCGTTCAATAATTTATTTGCTAACCATCGAATTTATATCATTTGGATATCATATGATAGTCTGTTATTCGGGGTATCCAGTAAAACTTTTACTTTATTTTTCATTTTTCAGGGTCTTTTTTTTTCAAATTATCGGATATTGTTTTGCCTCTTTCTGGTCTAAGGATCATTGTCGGGATAGTTTTAACACCTGGCGTTTATACTTAACGTCCTGTATCAGAAATATCAGATATATCCATTGAGCAGTTTTGAAAAAAACCCAAGAAAAATAGAAGGCCTTTTTCAGTAATTTAACGGTTTTTAACATTTTTGAAAGATTGAGGCCATTTTTGGTCAACTTATAGCATTTTGTGGCTTTTATTTTCGGATGCACACCCGAAAATAAATAAGAGTAGTTTTCGAGATAAAAGCGTCTGAATAGGCGCCAAAAAGGAAAATACTAGATATTCGAGAAAAAAGTGGTCTCAAAAGGCTCCACCTAGATGTTCGGTGTACCATAATTTATTTGCTAACCATCGAATTCGTATCAATTGGGTGTCATGGGATAGTCCATTATTGGGACTATCGAATAACACTTTAGTTATTTTGATCCGATGACATCTGACAGAGAAATCATGTTTTTTGAAAGAGCAACAACTTTTTAAACCTTTTTTTTTCATTTTTTTAGACTACTTCGGGTATACAAATTATTGTCGGGATAGTTTTATCAACCGGTTTGTGCACTTGAATGGTAGCAGGGCTCTATAATGATATCCTACATTATCTGATCAGATGAAATCACCCTGAGAAATCGTATGATCAAATGTGCCAAAATGCAAAAATATCAAAAATTAAATTTCAAAAACTCGATACATATTATACATCGTTAGAATCGTAATTAGGTCAGCTATCCCAATGTATAACATTTTCTTAAAAATCTGTTAAAATAAAAATATAATAGAGCATTTTCCAAAATTTCACGATTTTTTTACTTTTCTGGATTATTAGTCCTTTTTGTATCCTATTCCAATTATTTCAAAGTCTTATTGGATGGCTTCATGCACAAGACTACCGAAGGGACTCTCGATAGAGAAAGTTAAAAAAATATCCTAGGTTAAGATTTCGAGATAAAGTCGTCCAAATACGGTCCAAATCAGAAAATACTTGAATTTCAGCGTGTCATATTTTGCTGCCTGTTCTTAATATCGTATGAAATGGGTATCATACGACAGTTCAATCCCCGTGCCACCAAATGATACCTTAATTTGTTAAATCCGTTGATATCGGACGGAAAATCGCGTTTTTCCCAAGGGCATCCATATTTTGCGGGGGGGGGGGGGGTTCTAAATATCGGACATTATTTCAACTACTTCCAATTTACGAACCGTTGTTGGAATTGCATTATCCAACGGTTTGACCATATGGCTTTATGTTCCAGGAGCTTCAGAAACATCGATTATAATGGTTATAAAATGGGCAGAAAATTCGAAAAGTAAATGGCGATAATGAAACGTTTATTACTGGAATCGGATAAACTTTAGGTATCCAAATCTGTAGGTCAAATTTAAAAATATTGAAAAATAGCAAAATTGGTCTCGTAAACAACTCGATTTCAATTTTCGAACGATAGAAGTCAGCGACGAAGTTTCAACACTGCAAAATCTGAGATTGCTATTGTCTCGAAAAAGATTCAGGGATTCCGAAATGTGGTTTCTAATTCAACAGGTAAAGAATTGACGAAACTATAGCCGATTTTCAATTTCGGACAATGTACAAATTTCGACCCTTTCCGGTTTGCGCTGAAGTTTCAAAAATAGTTTATCAAGTAGCCACCACGTGATTTCCAAATAGACAATTTGTTTCCAGATCGACATCTGTTTTCTCGCATGGAGAAATAGGCTCCCGGGGTAAATAATAAAACCTAGACCTGCATGGTAGTGCTGAAGCGGCTTTCAGGAAACAAGCCGGAAGGAATCATACGAGAGTTTCTTCAATGGGCTATCCAGCTATAGTAAAGTTATTTTGATCCGGTGACATCTTACGTAGCTATCATGTTTTTCGCAAGAGTACTTTTTTTTTTCCCCATTTTTTTCAGGGTTTTATTTTCAAAATATGGGATATTTGTTCGACTACTTCAGGTTTACGTATCGCTGTTGGATTAGTTTTAACACGTGGCACTGACACTTATTGTCCTGTACCAGAAGTTTCAGAAACATTGATGGAGCAGTTTTGAAAAAAAAATGAAAAAAATAGAAGATCATTTTCAGTATTCTAACGATTTTTCCACTTTTACAAAGATTGGGACCTTTTTTGGAGTAGTTATTTCATTTAGAGGATATTATATGTGGATGAACACTCTAGACCAACGATAGGACTCTGAGTAAGTGAAGTTTAAGATTTTCGACGTACCGGTAACATAATTTATTTCCTAAATGGGGCTATCCAACGACACTTTCCTAATTATCAAATTCATATCAACTGGACGTCATATGATAGTCCATCCACGACACTATCCAACGATCGGGTTACATCTGACAACAAAATCATGTTTCTCGCAAGAGCGCCAAATTTGTTTGATTACTTCCGGTTTGGGGATCATTGCCGGGATAGCTTTAACAACCCATTATGGCACTTGAATGGCAACATGGCTTTATACTGATATATTACAATATCTGATCAGATAAAATCTCCCTGGGATATCGTGTGTTCAAAGCTGCCAAAAATGCAAAAAATCCAAAATATCGAAAATTAAATTTTAATAACTCAATACATATTGTACATCGTTAGAATCATAATTAGGTCCGCTATCTGAATGTATAACCTTTTTTGGCAAATCTATAAAATAAAAAAAATAATAGAGTATTTTACAAAATTTAACGATTTTTTGACTTTTTTCGATTCCCAGTACAATTTTTGCCCAATTCCCGTGATAACGGTGTAGTATTGGACTGTTTCATGCACCGCGCTATCTAACGATACATTAGCTGTTTCGATCCGCTAATATTCGACGGAGAATTCGTGTTTTTCGACTACTTCCGGTTTACAGATTATTGTCGAGTAATGGGCGTCTCAAAATGATCCAAATCGGAAAATTCTAAATTTTCGGCGTACCATAATTTATTTCCTAACCATCAAATTCGTATTATTTATACAGGTCACAATTCTATGGAATACAATTACTGCTTGTTACTGAGCGACGTTTCGACTGGGCTTCTCTAGTCATTATCAAACAATGATAAAATATGCTTTTCAGAGCTGCTGTTATCGAAATTCAATGCACTTATTAGTTCAAATCCTGTATTTCTAAATCACTATAGCATCCAGTCAAAATACTGCTCACTAATTTAAATAGACGGCAGTCATTGTTCTACTGAGGGTTTTTCGTATATTATTGGAATCACTTACATTAACATGCATATATCAACATTTTCCGTTACAATACTAATCAAATCTCATCTTTTAGGGTGTTGTGATTATAAAAACCTGATCAAATCATTGTAAAAACTCCACAACAAGCTATTCATTAATCATTTGTGTTTATTTCAGGTAAAGTGGTCATTATCAAATTTCATCTTCTTTGATCGTTTGTCATTATTAAAACCTAATAAATCATTGTATATACTCCACAACAAGTTGGGGGTCACGGTGGCTAAGTGGGTAAGACACTGGTTCGCTAGCCTGGAGGTCGGGTGTTCGAACCCTATATTGCCCGGGAAAGTTCATCCAGGTTTTCAGGCGTGGTTCCCCCTTGTCAGTGATGCAGGATGGAGGGCCTGATAAGAACAGCTGTCTAGTCGTTCGGATGGGACGAAAAACCGAGGTCCCGTGTACACATTGGCGTGCACATAAAAGATCCCTTGACAGATGGAATTCTATTTAAGAGTAGGCCGTAGTGCTGCTGCCCGTGCAAAATTTCCCTCATAGCACACTGTATAGCGTATGCCCGTCTTCATTAGACCAGTTCGGAGCAGAATAGTAGGTCGTCAAACCCCATTTTATTTTATTTCATTTTTCAAGTTATCCATTAATCAATTAATCAATTTGTGTTAATTTTCAGGTAAATTGGACTTATTGAATGTTGTTATTAGCATTAAACTTTATAATTCTCAATTAAATTAGATTCCCTTTAGGTACATGCAATTAAGGGGTATCTCTGGTTGGTCAGCAGTAACTAAGCATTGTTGTGTACATGTATATATTGTCTTATCATATTTTCATATTTTATCATTGCTTTATAATGACTAGAGAAACCTAGTCGAAACGTCGCTCAGTAATAAGCAGTAATTGTATTCCATAGAATTGTGACCCGTATACTCTAGTTCAATTACTAATTGCCATTGAAACAATTTATCGTATTATTTAGATGTCATGTGATAATCCATGAATAAGACTATCTAACGACACTTTGATTGTTTTGGTCCGCTAATATCGTGACGGAGAACTCAAGTTTTTGGCAAGAGCGTCAACTTTTTTACCTTTATTTTCGTTTTTGGACGAATCATTGTCGGAATAGTTTTAACAACCGGGTTGGCAACTTGAATGGTAGCAGGGCTCTATAATGATATACGACATATCCAAGAAATCATCTGAACAGATAAAATCCCCCTAAGAAATCCTATGTTCAAAAGTGCCAGAAATGCAAAATGTCAAACTATCGAAAATTAAATTTAGATAACTCAATACATACTATACATCGTTAGAATCGTAATTAGGTCAGCTATCTCAATGTATAACCTTTTCTTAAAAATCTGTTAAAATAAAAATATAACAGAGCATTTTCCAAAATTTCATGATTTTTCGACTTTTCTCGATTTTTAGTCCCATTTTTGCCCAATTCTCCTGATATCGCCGTAGTATTGGACTGCTTCATGCACAATATCTTCGAAGGGACTCGCGATAGAGGAAGTTTAAAAAAAAATCAGAGGAAAAGTTTTCGAGATAAAGGCGTCTAAAAGGCTCCAAATCAGAAAATACCTGATTTTAGACGTATCATATTTTGAGATCTGATCATAGTATTTGTATGAATAGGGTATTAGTAGTCCAATGAACGGTCGACTCAGTGGTACCTTCATTTGTTTTGCGGGTTTTTTTGTTGTTTTTTTTGGGTTTTTTTGTACAAAATTCGGCCACTTCCGTTCTGTGCAGAAGTTTTAAATATAGTTTAAGGAGTAACCACAACATGGTTTCCCCAACAGAACATTAGGTTCCAGATCGGTATCTATTATTTAGGTCAAATCTGTAAATTTGAAAAATAACAAAAATTGGCTCGTAAACAACGTTTTTTTTCAATTTTCGAACGATATAAGATATGGACGAATTTTCGAAATAGAAAAATGTGAGATAGCCATTGTCTCAGAAAAGATTTAGGGTTTCCGAAAATGTCATTTGTTGGAAAATTGACGAATTGACGAAACCACGGCCCAGATTTGAAGAGCATTTTCAGTAATTTGGAAATTTTTCAAGTTTGTTCAAAGATTGGGGCCATTTTTGGACCCTTTATATAAAAATGAGGCTTTTAAATATGGATTCACACCTTAGACCATTGATCAGACTCTTGAATAACAGAAGGTTAATACAAGAAATAAAAGTAGTTTTCAAGATAAAAGCGTCTTTATAGTCTCCAGAAAGGCATAATAACAGATTTTCAGAGTCCCATAATCTATTGTCTAACCATCGAATTATGTATCGTTTGGATGTCATAAGATCGTCCATCGGGCTATCCAGTGACACTTTAGTTGTTTTAATTCGGTGAAATCTGGCGTAGTAATCAGTCATTTCGCAAAGCACCATTTTTTTTTTAACTTCTACGTTATTTTTTTTCATAATATCAGATATTTTTTCGACTACCTCCGGTTTGGCAATTATTGCCGGGGCTCAGTGGATGTTTCTGAAACTTCTGGCACAGAAAGTTAAGTATCTAAACAACTTGTTAAAACTATCCCGACTATGATTTGATTTTGGCACTTGAATGGTAACAGGGCTCTATAATGATATATTACAATATATTACAAAATATCGGAAATTAAATTTTAATAAATCAATACATATTATACATCGTTAGAATCGTGATTAGGTCAGTTATCTGAAAATAAAATATAACCCTGTTTTGCAAATCTGTAAAAATAAAAATAAAATCGACATTTTTCGATTTTCAGTCCTATTTTTCCCATTTTCGGTGATATCGCCGTAGTATTGGAATGCTTCATGCACAATACTTTCGAATCGACTCGCCAAAAAGGCTCCAAATCAGAAAATACTTGATTTTCGATGTGTCACATTTTAGGATTTGATCATCGTATCTGTATGAATTGGGTATCATACAGTCGTCCAATTACCATTCAACTCAGCGATACCTTCCCCAAAACATCCATTTTTTTTTTAACTACTTCCAGTTTAGGGATCATTGTTCGGATTGCTTTAACAACTGGCCTGGCCATATGGCGTCATATTCCAGAGGGTTCAGAAAATTTTGGACTACTTTCGATTAACGGATCATTGTTCGGATTGCTTTACTAACTGGTCTGGCCATATGGCTCCATGTTCCAGAAATTTCAGAAACATCGATTCAGGTTTTCAAAAAATATAAGGGTTAGAAAATGGATATAAAATTCGAAAAATAAAGGGCGATAACTCTGAATGAAACTGAATGGAATCGGATAAACTTCGTGTATCCAAATTTTGAAAAACAACAAAATTGTCTCGTAAACAACGTGTTTTGAATTTTAGAATGTTCGATGTTAAAAAATGTATGATAGCCATTTTTTTCTCCGAAAAGATTTAGGGTTTTCAAAAATGTCATTTGTTGGAAAATAGGTACAAAATTGACGAAACCACGGCCGAATTTTCATCTCTCGACATCGTTCGAAATTCGGGCACGTCCGGTCTGCGCAGAAGTTTCAAATATGGTTTAAGGTGTAACCACCACATGGTCCTAGATCGCTATTTCTTACAAGCACTGCAAAAAAAGTATGCTCCCGGGATAAAACATAATAATAATAATAATAATAATATTAGTTTTAGTAATAACTATAGTCTTTCTGAAAGCCTAACTAGACCTGCATTGCAGTGCTGAACCGGCTTTCAGGAAGTAGACCGGAAGGAATCATACGATAGTTACAAATGTTTTTTTCCCCAAAATATCGGATATTTTTTCGACTTCTTTCTGTAAACGGATCACTGTCGGGACAGTCTTAACACGTGGCCTGGGCACTTAATTTCTTAACATATGTTGCCCAAAAATCCATCGATCAGTTTTCATAAAAGAAAAGAAAAATATAAAAGCATTTTTAATAAAATAAAACCAAGTACAAACAACCAAAGCCATTAGACAAAATTCGAAGTCCTAAAAAAAACGATATAGGCAAAATAGTGTAATAAGGCAAAATTGTGTAATCAGCATACGGACTCTTCACCGTGTACAAAATACACGACAAACAGTGGTAACAGGTGTCTGGAATAGTAAGCTTACCCTGCCTGGCGCCACACCCGCAATAACTGCATCCAAACTATTAGACAAAATCTCGGTAAAATAGCGTGATTGGCCAATGGACTATCGGTATGCAAAATGCACGTGATGAACAGTGTTAATGAAGTAGTAGACAGACATTATCAGGGAGATAGTATACGCATCAATTAAATATATCTAGAATAATAGCCGAGGGAGACATGTTATATTTACCAATCAAGTCAATATGACGGCCATAAAACTTTTTAAAGATTTTAATAAGTTTAGTTCGCAAGTATCCCTGTTGTTGAAGCTTAGATGGCAAATGCCTCGATCTACTTAAAAAATCAGAATAAAAGGAACAAGCTCTCGCGTAACGAATTAGCTGAGACACAAACACTCCATACGATGGTGATATTGGAATGTTACTACTAATAAATGGAAAGTTAACAATCGGAAAGTCAAAGTCATCACGTTTATCGTACAATTTAACACTAAGTTTATGGCAATTGTCAAAATCGAGACGCAGATCCAAGTAGGAAGCGTAATTGTCACTGTCAGTAGTGTTTTAATTTCAAGCTCATCAGGATATATGAATTTTACATAATCACTAAATTTGGGATTATTCAGTGATAGAACAGCATCGATATATCGATAAGTGAAATTAAAATGTCTGACTAATCGTTTATTTGATTTAACGAGTGCCTGTATGTAATCGGCTTCGTAGAAATAGAGAAACAAATCAGCAAGCAAAGGTACACAGTTGGTACCCATGGGGATACCTACCACTTGCTTATATATTTCCCCTCCAAATTCAACAAAGATATTATCAATTAATAAATCCAACATCTGAATTATCTTGTTGGCGGTGAATTTATTTTTAGAATGACTATGGTTCTTAACAAAATATGTGGAATTGTAATTAACAACTAAATATTGATATCTAACATTTCCCGATTTAGAAGAAAAGACACTGTGAATAATGTCTTTTAGCCGAGCTTTTAATTTACTATGGGGAATTTTAGTGTACAAAGTAGAAAAGTCAAACGTCTGTAAAGATGAGACTGAAGCAAGTGATCTAGATTGCAAACCATCAATTAATTCTTTGGATTTTTTTAATATCCACATTTGATTAAAACCACTACGAGAGTATATTTCGTCACAGTATTTTTGAATACTCTCATCCACTGCCGTTAGTAGATGTCAATACTTCTTAAAGTGGTTTTGTGAAAAACGGGATGCACCTGCTATACAACGTTGCTTGTAGGGATTTTTATGTAGTTTAGGTATCCAATATAACAAGGGCAGATCTGTATAGGTATCTCCACATGGAAATCAAAGCGCCTCAATAGACTCTTTTAATTTATTTCCTAACCGTGTAATGGAATTGATATCATTTGGATATCATATGATAGTCCATTATTCGGCTATCTAACAAAACGTTAATCAATAGGTTTTTTTAATTTATTTCCTAACCATGGAATGGGATTGATATCATTTGGATATCATATGATAGTCCATTATCCAGGCTATCCAGCAAAACGTTAATTGTTTTGATCTGCTGTTATCTGACGTAGATCACGTTTTTCGCAAGAGCGCCAAGTTTTTAACTTTCTTTTTTCAAAATATCGGAAATTGTTCGACTACTTCCGGTACCAGAAGTTTCAGAAATATCCAATGATCAGTTTTGAAAAAAAAAATATAAGAGCATTTACAATTTTTAAACTTTTTTTCAAAGTTTTTAACTTTGTTTTCATTTTTCATGTTGTTTTTTTCTCAAAATCAAAATATCGGATATTGTTTCGACTGCTTTCGGTACTAGAAGTTACAGAAATATCCAATGAGCAGTTTTGAAAAAAAAATAAAAATATAAGAGCATTTACAGTATTCTTTCAATTTTTCAACTTTTTTCAAAGATTGGGGGCCTTTTTGAACGATTTATATCATTTCAAGGCGAAGTTTAAAGGCGCCTCAAACGGCTGCAATTAGAAAATATTAGATTTTCGGAGTACCAAGATTTGTGACACTATGCTGTGTCCGCAGTCTCGAGAAACCGGCCAGTGACACTATCTTTCGTCTCGGTAGGACTTTACGCTGTGATCAGTTAACTCTGGAACACTGCGTTTTTATAACTATGTTTGTATATGAAACAGAGGAAACTACAACATCTATGATTATTCTGCCTAGTTATTTACAACGCACACAGATAGTTTTACTGACTTTATTGATAACAATATTAAAATCTGGTATCAATAATAACGCCGTAAAAAGCCGTGGTGACTCCTACACTACAATAACAATATGAAAATTGTGAAAGTTTTCAATCAAACGACATTAAGAAGGGAGGTAATTCTAAGCATAGAGTCATTCGGTAACGTCACTTCAAACATAATGAATACATCGTCTATTTGAGTAACAGCACACTCCCCGTCTGATATCTACTTGATATCACTTAAAAATAGAAAATAATATGAAAACACAATAAAGATGTCTCAAGGAATGATAATTCACAACTGTTTGTTAGTCTATCAGGAGAACTAATTCTGTAATTGGACGTGTATACGTGACAGTTTTACCATCTTTCACTACGCGTAGCACAACCTTGCGGACTTTGTTGTCTTCACTTTCAAGATTTCTTGTAACTATTCCCAGCGGCCATTCATTTCTATGCAGATCTTTGTCTTTAAGCAAGACCACGTCACCAACTTTGATATTTGGTTTATCTTCAATCCATTTTCTTCTTGACTGCAACGACTGGAGATATTGATCCTTCCAGTTCTTCACTACTTGCTGGTTTAACACCTGGTTTGTGCGTTAACAACAAAGATGGAGATAAGATCATGGGGGCTTCAGGATCTGTTGAAATCGTTGTAATGGGTCTGGAGTTAATAATAGCACTGGCTTCAGCCATAAAAGTTACTAAAACGTCATGAGTGATGTTTTTGGCATCGAGTAGGAAAGAATCTAAGATTCTTCTGGTTACACCAATCATGAGCTCCCAACTTCCTCCCATATGTGAGGAGTGTGGAACATTAAAAATCCAAACACTTTTATTATCATACAAAAAGTTCTTGACAGTCTTGTCTTCTATTCTACATTAAAAGTGTTTATTTTCAATAAATCAGCTGCACCTACAAAATTAGTACCTCTATCTGACCTAAACTTTTCGACATCACCCCGAATAGCGATGAATTGTCTTAAGGCGTTAATGAATGCTGAACTTGACATATCTTCCACAACCTCAATATGGACAGCTCTGCTACTAAGACAGGTAAACAGAACAGCCCAACGTTTGTTATTTGCTGATCCACCCCTGGTCCTTCTGGTAATCACGGTTCATGGGCCGAACACATCTACACCGACTGATTGAAATGGCGTTCCAGCTGACACCCGATCTAAAGGTAAATCGGACATGATTTGATTCACTAATGGACCACGAAGTCTTTTGCATTTAAAACAGTTCTGGATAACTGAAGACACCAATCTTTTAGCACCAACTATCCACAGACCATTGTTTCTCAAGGAACCTTCTGTAATATGTCTCCCTTGATGCTGGACACGTTCATGATAATACAATACTAAGAGAGTTGCAATGTATGTCTTGCCAGGAACAATAATGGGGTTCTTAAGTTCTGTTGCTAAATCTGAATTGTTTAAACGACCGCCAATACGGAGAACGCCATTCTCATCTAAATATGGATTTAACTGACGTATAGAACTATTCCTGGGGATATGTGTTCTGTTGCGGAGGCTTCGTATTTCTTCAGAATAAGAATACAGTTGGACTTGTTTAATTACATATAATTCAGCTTCTTTAAAGGACTCTGGAGTTTTTAGCGAAGTATCTTGATTGGATGAAGTAGTCGATGTACGACATCTTGCTACTCTCTTAAGAAAGGCGATAGCATCTACAAGTTTTTTCCAGCTTGATAATTTGTTAAATCGTTCAATTAAACTGTTACTAACAACAGTTTTCTTCACTTCTAAAATTGGACGAATATCTTTATCTAACTGCGGGTTGATTAAGGGAAAGTCACCTTCAGAAGAGTGACTGCCTTCTATCTTCACGTCATTCGTTGTTTCCGTGGGACCTAACAGCCACCTACTGTCACTTATATTTGCAGCTAATAGATGTCTTGAACCTTGATCAGCAGGATTGTTACAACTGCTTACATAGCTCCATTGTTCTGATTTGGTAAAGCGTAGTATCCTTTCTACTCTATTGCTGACATATGTGTAAAATCGACGGATACGATTGTTAACATATCCTAGTACAACTCGATTGTCAGTAAAGAATTTGATTTCACTAAAGTCGACTTCAAGATGCTGTACTGCGACTTCAGCTATTTCAACGGCCATCACAGCAGCACACAATTCCAGACGTGGAATAGTGTGTCCCTGTTTTGGAGCAAGTTTAGATTTTCCTAATACAAAACCATAATGTGTAGATCCATTTCCTGTAACTGACTTCAGATATGCTACTGCTGAAATTGCTTGCTCAGAAGCGTCTGAGTAATCATGCAGTTCTACATTACTTGTAGTCGTGAGTGATGTCGGTAGATACATCCTTGGTATGCGGAGGTGATTTAACAAGACTAATGAGTCTCTCCATTCTACTGGTTGATTAGCAATTCCTAAAGAGTCAAACAGCCCTGGTTTACCCATGGAAGCGTTACTTTGGTCATCAATGATTGCATAAGCTCTTATAATGTTTTGTTCATTGTCAGTACGATATATATCAACTAAAAGTGTTTTGGCACACGATTTTCCGAATTTAATATCACCGCAGACTTTTGTACATTTTGTTGATACCCTTTCTTTTGTAAATGTTTGCTCCCCGCCATGAGCACTGGTGCTTTGGTTTGTATCGCTTTGCATTTCCGGCCTGAAAATATGCATCGCTGTAGGATGGTTATCTCTACCACAAATTGCACATTTAACTTTGACATTACAAGTACGAAATGAGTGGTCTATAACAGACAGAGTGGTCTTTTAAGAATTGTTGTCGCTCCAATATTGGCTTGTACTTGAATGCTCTACAGTCATTAAGAGAATGGTTTAAATTATGTAAAGGGCATGATGAAATTGTAGGTTCCTTTTCTGTTTTATCCTTGTCAGTAAATTCTGTTTTCATGGCTGCAACAGCTCTATGGAAACTACGGTGAGTATTATCCCGTGATGATTTATTATTATCTTCTTTTGTAAATTTTATATGTTCTAAATTCAATGCAGGGTCGTTCATACGTGTGCTCATTTCCCTCATAAACTCTACAAAGTATGTAAATGGTGGAAAGACTACACTGTGTGACTTCTTGTATTTTGATGCTGTTTCCATCCACTTACCTTGGAAACCTGTTGGTAATTTAAGTAAAACAGGGTTTACTCCAGATGATGTGTCGTAGTATGACAATAAGCTTGAATACATAGGGTCTTCCTTTATCGATTCAATTTCTGATAATATGTCTGACAGTTCGTATAACAGTTTATAATCTTTTGGCGTTACTTTTGGAAATTGTTCTAATTTCTTCTTTAGTGTAGATTCAACCATCTCTGGTATTCAGTATCGTTCGTTTAAACGATCCCAAATTCGTTGAAGGCCTTTGACAGGATTATTTGCGTTCGCAGTTCTTAAACTAACAGCGTGTTTTCTGGACTCTGGTCCTAGCCATTTAATTAATAAATCCAATTCCTCCATTGGACTAACTTCAAGATCTTGAGCTATACTCATGAATGAATGAAAACGAATCGGGTTGATCGTTAAAATGAGTAAATCTGGAGAGTAACAACTCTTTCTTCAATAGAAACTTTGTAAGTTCATTCGTGACAGCGAAATTCTGCGTTGTGACGTCATGATTACCACCAGTGTTTATAAATGGTGCAGCATGTGGATTTAAATCGCGACTACTATTACCTTTAATACAATTTATCGGTGTGTCAGAAGTGTTGACAAATTGATCAGACTTTGGGGTTGGCATATGTGTCATTGGATTGTGAGGATGATTAAATTCACTTTCTACATTTTCCTGCAATAACTGTCTTTGATTCTCCACATATTCTTTAATTTGTTGTGTTTTATTAATCGGTTTAATTTGATTTGATGATATGGACTGTATATCCGACCTAGAGGCCACCATCTGATAACTCATCGCATTCAATTCCGCTTCCGCTGCTTCAACCTCACCTTTCATTTTAAGAATTTCTATATCAGATTTCAATTGGGCTTGCTGTCTTTCTAATTCCGCTTTTTTTCTGCGTATTTAAATCTCGTTCTTGCTGCTCCTATTTTGTCTGCTTGCTTCATCAGGATTGAAGAAATGTTGCTTTTGGATGATATTTGAGATGAACTAACCGACTGTAGATCCAGTGACTGCAAATCTTCGTTGCCGGTGTTTAAATTCACATCTGCTGAGTGATGTTGTCTTTCGCCTGTTGAGCCCGGGACGTCATCTTGTTTACTTGTCTGTGACATGTTGATTTGAGTTTCACGGCTTTTTACTATTCTGACTAGTTATTTACAACGCACACAGATAGTTTTACTGACTTTATTGATAACAATATTAAAATCTGGTATCAATAATAACGCCGTAAAAAGCCGTGGTGACTCCTACACTACAATAACAATATGAAAATTGTGAAAGTTTTTCAATCAAACGACATTAAGAAGGGAGGTAATTCTAAGCATAGAGTCATTCGGTAACGTCACTTCAAACATAATGAATACATCGTCTATTTGCGTAACAGCACAATGATAGTACATTATGAGTTAAATATAGCGCGTGTTGTGTGGCGAGAGCCGTTCCGAACCCGGAGCCGAACGGCTAGTCGTACGGCTAGGAACACGGGATGATGTCTCTCCTGGGAACCCCGATTGATGTCTTAAAAACTTAAACCCGCACGTTCGTTATAAAAAGGATACTTGAATGATTCATGTACTGACCCCAGATTATTGGCCAGGTACTTGCATAGAAGCTACCCTGGATTTAAACACGATGTTCTAATATGGTCACTAAGGGGGAGGAGCGGGTGACGGGTGTCCACTCTTCTAAAGCGTGGGATTCCATATTTGAATTAGTGTTTCATTAACCTTGTGTTTATAAAAATGAGCTAATTTGTACTCCAGAGACCTCCGATCTAATGTATTATCGTAACGTACATTTAACACCTCGAGATAATTGGTGGCAGGGATATCATTAACGGAAAAGGATATCATTTAACACCCCCTTTGTTTTTAACCACTTCAATATATTAAACAGAACTGAACTAACTAAAATTTAGAGTACTGAAATAAATTCTACAGTATATATAGTATTACAGATTTATTTCCTATAACTATCGAATTCGTATCAATTCGGTGCCAGATGGTAATCCATTCATGGACCTATCCAACGACATTTTAATTGTTTTGATCCGCTGACATCTGACGGACAAATCAGGTTTTTCACAAAAGCACTGTTTTACTTTTTTTTCTTTTGTCGACTACTTCCGGTATCCGGATTAATGTCGCGATAGTTTTAACAGTCGGTTTGGCACTTGAATGGTAGGATCAGATGAAATGGCCCTGATAAATCCTGTTTTCAAAAGTCCCAAAAATGCCAAAATGTCCAAATTTCAATAACTAAATACATATTATACATCCTTAGAAGTGTAATTAGGTCAGCTATCTAAATATCTAAACCTTTTTGGAAAATATGTAAAAATAACAACAACAAAAATAATAAACCATTTTCCAAATTTTTTTTCGATTTTCAGTACTTTGTTTTGTCCTATTCCATTATGTCAAAGCCTTATTGGAAAGGACCCACCATAGACAACATTTAATAAAAATCGCTGGAGTAGTTTTCGAGATAAAGGCATACAAAAACGCGTGCCATATTGTTCGGTATCATACGGTAATTCATTCACCAGGCCGCCGTATGATGCATTAATCATTTTGATCCGATAATATCCCATGGAGGAATCATGTTTTTCCCAAAGCATCAATATAATGCATTTTTTTTTTTTAATTCGGACATTATTTCGACTACTTTCGATTTACGGATCATTGTTGAGACAGCATTATCCGATGGATTTACCATATGACACCAAGTTCCAGAAGTTTCAGAAATATCGAAGAGACCCTTTAAAAAATAAGGGGTAGAAAATTGGAAAATTTTGGGGAAAAGGGCGATAACTCTGAATAAAACTTGTATTACAGGAATTGTATTGGCCTCAGCTACGCAAAAATCTAGGTCAAATTTGGAAATTTGAAAAATAACAAAAATTGTCTGTAAAATTCAAAATTTTCAACTGCTATCTTTTATACCCTTCGACAAGCTATCCAAAAATGTAATTATTTTTGGAATAACTAAAGAACTTTTGAAAATGCGGTCGACTTCCGGTTTTCGACAATTAAATTTGGTAAAAACAAGTCTTTCAGACGAAAAGCCTAATACTATAAATAATAATTCTAGTAAAAACAATAGTATACGAAAGTCTGAAAGCTTAATATTAAAAATAATAATTTTAGTAATAACAATAGTCTTTCAGACGAAAAGCCTAATGATTGCAAGGGTTGTGTCATTACACTCAACAAGACCCTGCTGCTTAATGACAAGTGTTCAGTTTTTCATAGTAACCATTCGGCAAATGAGTCCATGCATACGCGAAATCGTGATACGAATAATATTTTTTAGATTAGAGGTTATGATTTGACGTCCTTAAGATGCATAATTTTTATGACCTCAATCTAAGTTGGACAATGGGTCAGTGATATTGTTCCTGAAAATCAATACAGTTATGACAGATAACTCAATCTAACTGGAACTTATTCATAAAACTAATAACAAAAGACGTGACATAGGCCGCATATTATATACCGGAATTGCCAGGTCATGCAATGTCAACACTTAAATTAAAAGATAATAAACTAGAACTAGGAAGGCGATGAAAACTGACGGCATAAATAAATAAATATATTGTATTTATCTACAGTAATTGTTATAAAAGTCAATCATAGTCTATATTACGGCGACTGTTTAGATACATATGTAAGTAAGATCCATTAAAAACCAATCTCGTTAAAATTGTATGCATCGCCATTTAATAGTTTTCAGTAGTAATTTCCGACAACGCCGCCTGGTGATCTGATACAACTAACGGAACTAACGAATATAGGAGATTGACGTCTAAGTTCAGATCGAAACATCGTAGTATAATACTATCTGATTTAGGAGCGGCTTTTAATAAATGTAAGTTGTATTGGTAATTTCACAAAATAAAGTTTTGTGGAGCAGTTTCTTTGTACAGTTTAAAGACAAGTTGAAGATAACATCGCTATTAATTTATGAGTACCTACTAGATCACAACAAACTTCAATTTGTTGACGAAATATTCTCTATCTTTCCAAATTTTATGTGATATTGCAATTAATTGATCCAGTTGAGATTGCATGCAACAATTCTGCCGTCACTTTTTCATAAGGGAAAAACAGTGTTACGGTGGGTTTGATATGTTGTGTTTACTGCTGTTCATTGGGGTTTCACACTATTGTTTTTCTTCGGATTATTAGGCTTTCAGTCTTTTTCTGAAAGGCTATTTTTATTACTAAGATTTTCAGGCTTTCAGACTGTCAATTCTGGCTGTCATTTTTTTTATTTGTACTGATTTTCAAAAAAGGTTTATATATTTAGATAACTGGCCGATGTAATGGCGACCCTAAAGACGTACATGTATAATATGTGTTGAGTTATTGAAATTTAATTTTCGATATTTTGACATTTTTTGCATTTTTGGCAATTTTGAACATACGATTTCTCATGGTGATTTCTTCTGATCAAATAATGTAGTATACCATTATAGAGCCCTGCTACCAATCAAGGGCCCATCCAGTTGCTAAAACTATTCTGACAATAATTTGTATACTGGAAGTAGTCCAAAAAATGAAAAAAAAGGTTAAAAAGTTGGTGCTTTTGCGAAAAACATGATTTCTCCATCAGATGTCATCGGATCAAAATAACTAAAAGGTCACTCGATAGTCACATTAATCAACTATCCTGTGACACCCAATTGATACGAATTCGATGGTTACCAAACAAATTATGGTACTCCGAATATCTAGTATTTTCCGACCTGAAGCCGTTTGAGAAGCCTTTTTCTCGAAAACGACGCCTACAATTTTTTTTAAACTTTTGATAATCAGATTCCTATCGGTGGTCAAGAGTGTGCTACCGAAAATAAAAGCCACAAAATGCGATAAATTGAACAAAAAAGGCTTCAATCTTTCAAAAAATGCTCTTCTATTTTTCCTTTTTTTTTAAAAAACTGCTCAATGGATATTTCTGATACAGGACGTTAAGTACCAACGCCAGGTGCTAAAATTATCCCGACAATGATCCGTACACCGAAAATAGTCTAAACAGTATCCGATATTTTGAAAAAAAAACCCAAACGAAAAATGAAGAAAAAGGTAAAAAAAAAAAAAATGGCGCTATTGCGAAAAACGTGATTTCTACGTCAGATGTCACCGAAACAAAACAACCAAAGTTTTACTGGATAACCCGAATAACGGACTGCCATATGATATCCAAATGGTATAAATTCGATGGTTAGGAAATAAATTATGGGACGCCGAAAATCTAGCATTTTTCTATTTGGAGCGTATTGAGACGCTTTTATCTCCAAAACTTATTTTATTTCTTTTCTTAAACTTCTGCTACTTAGAGTCCTATCTGTGGTCTAGGATGTGAATTCAAATGTAAAAGCCTCAAAGTGCTATAAGTGGACCAAAAAGGCCCCAATCGTTAAATTACTGAAAGTGCTCTGCTATTTTTATTTATTTATTTATTTATTTTCAAAACTGCTCAATGGATGTTTCTGAAACTTCTGTAACAGGAAATTAAGTACCCAAGCCTTAAACTTGAGTTAAACTGTTCCGACAATGATCCGTAAATCGGAAGTAGTCGAAAAAATGTCCGATATTTTGAAAAAAACAACTCTTGAAAATAATAGGCCAGTAGCTGACACCAAATATTGTTATCAGAAAAAAACCATTTTGCTCCAGGATCAGGAAATGTAAAAGATCTTTGCTTTGACTGGTAGAGATGTGTATTCTGAATAAAAATATCGTAGCTCTGAAGTTCTAACCCTGCGGTATTTTTATTTAGCACTCACATTTAGCGGAACCTTACTCTTTAACCCATATTTTGACATAGGTACTGGTCACGTGTCTTTAATTAGCCAATCGTTGACATGTAAACAAACAATAACACGTGGTTTAATACTAAGTACACATGCAGACACAATGGCACTTTTTTTTTTGCTGTATATGGAAACATTTTAAGACAAATAGAACAACGCAACGTGTGTTCAATCAGTCTGAAGTGTAAAATATAAACGAAACTAGTCACAATTTATCTCTTATTAATGTTTAGAACTATGATAAAATATGTATGCTTGTTGTTTGGGTGATAAAAAGTGAGACCAAAATTTGTAAACTGTAGGCCTAGTACTACATGTTATTTCTACTTGTGCCCGATCCCCTCACAAATAACAGTATAAAATTCACAAATGATGTTCTTCAACGAAACATGTAAATTTTAATTTTTTGTTGTTTGGGGTGATGTGAGATGCCCCACCCCTAACGAAATATCCTGTACCCGCCACTCAGGCAGTAGCGTATGATACCTAGCCAAAAACTCCCCCCCCCACTCCAACAAAATATTCTGCATCCCTTCCCTCAGGTAGTGAGGTGCTGCCTCACTAACCAGGAGATCCGTTGGTTTGGCGCATAAAACAATTGGTATTCAAAATAATAAACGTATAAGGTCGCAGTGCCGCTGTAAAGGAAAAATTTCCTCATAGCACATTACACAGCGTATGTATGGTTATGTATCTTTTCGCTCCTTCTTGCCTTCCCGTTGACTAAGTGTAAAGCTAGGAAGCCGTGACAAATGGTCCTAATCTCGCAGCTTCGCTCTGAGGTTCAGTAAAAATTAATCAGTCACTTATTTCTTGCGACTGATTATTTCCTGTCTTCGCGCTGAACCTCACAGGGAAGTGAACCCACAATTGAACGAGATTGACCACTTGTCGCAGCTTCTCGGCTTAGCATGTGAAGTCCAGAAGGAGCTAAAGAGTACCCATCGGCTTCCATACCTATGCCTTTCTTCATCAGCCTGGTTGGTACAGAAATCAGGAGCCACAGTGGCCCACTAACCAGGGGGTCCTGGGTTCGATCCTACCGAATGTTGGCCACGAAAGTATCTCAGGATTTTCCAGCGTTGGTTCCTGTTTTCACTGGTGCAAGATGGAGGGTCTTTCACGTAAAAGAGCCTTTTGACAGAATTCGAAATAAGATTATGCCATAGCGCTGCTTTTCGCCACAAGTACTTCATAGCATACTATAATCTTGCATATACATGTCTTCATTATCCCAGATGGTGCAGAAAAGTAGGATGTTAAACCCCATTTCATAACTGGGGGCACGGTGGCTCAAAAAACTTGAGGTCCCTTGATCGATCATGGTGTTGGTCGAGAAAGTTCATCTGTATTTTCAGGCACGGTCCCCCCCCCCCCTTGTCAGTGGTATAGGACAGAGGGCCTGGCAATGGACAACATATAGCTGTGGGAGGAGACCTGAGGACCCGGAGTAAAATACATGAGGCTGGACTCCATGTCACGTACAAGCTTGGAATCTAAATCACGCCACTTGACTCAATCGAACGCGCACACGTTAAACCATTAAAAAAAGGGGAAAAAAGGTGATGGGTCAGTATTGTTTTTATCAGTAGATGGCGGTTGGCAATTTATCCATCATATTCTCTGCTGGTAAAATATATATAACCCTTCACTTTTAAATTATGTAATAGTGAATGAAATAACTGGATGATCTGTAACTGTCAGTTCTGTAATAAATGAAGGGGATGAATTAATGAATAAAGAAATGAAATTTATTGTCCATAATCAAGGTCAATGTGGGTTATATCAGGAAAAACACAAGTTAATTTATATTCTATGGTTAGCTGTGCAATCTGATCACTTTGCCTGCCAAGCTGTTAATCCGCTTCCTCTTATAGATATCTAACTCCCTCGTTAACTTTCCATTTATTAGTAGTAACATTTCGATATCACCAGCTTATGGAGTCTTTGTGTCTCACCTAATTCTTTACGCGAGAGCTTGTTCATTTTATTCTGATTTTTTAAAGTAGATCGAGGCATTTGTCATCTAAGCTTCAACTACAAAGTTTTATGGCCGTCATATTGACTTGATTGGTATATATAACATGTCTCTCTCGGCTATTATTCTAGATATATTTAATTGACGCGTGTACTATCTCCCTGATAATGTCTGTCTACTACATCGTTAACACTGTTTATCACGTGCATTTTGAATACCGATAGTACATTTGCCAATCATGATATTTTACCGGGTGTGGCGCCATTCAGGGTAAGCTTACTTTTGCGGACACCTGTTACCACTGTTTGTCGTGTATTTTGTACACGGTGAACAGTCCATATGCTGATTACACTATTTTGCCTGATTACACTATTTTGCCTATACCGTTTTTTTTTTTTAGGACTTTGAATTTTGTCTAATCATACTTGGTTAATCATACTTGGTTTTATCTCAGTTGTTAGGCTTTCTCGTCTTTTTACTGAAATTATTATGTTTATTATTATTATTATTATTATTATTTTATCCCAGGGGCCCATTTCTCAGTGCCTGTAGTAGATACCAAATGTTCCGTTGGGAAACCATGTGGTGGTTACTCGTTAAACTATGTTTGAAACTTCTGCACAGACCGGAAGTGGCCGAATTTTGAACGTTGACCAGAATTTAAGAATCGGTCATGGTTTTGCCAATTCTTTACCTATTTTCAAAGAAATCAAACAAGGAAACCCTAAATCTTTTCTGAGACAATAGCTATCTCACATTCTTCAATTTCGAAAATTCGTCCATATTTTTCGAATCTTTTCGAATTTTCTATCCATTTTTTTTAACCCTTATATTTTTTTGAAAGCTTCAATCGATGTTTCTGAAACTTTTGGATCATGAAGTCATACTCTAAAACCATCTGTTAAAGTTATCTCGACAAGGATCCATAAACCGGGAGTAGTCAGATATTTTGAAAAAGAAATTCTAAATATGGATGTTTTGGGGAAAGGCGCGCTTTCTTCGTCAGATATCAACGGATGAAACGAATTAAGGTATCGTTGGGTCGACCGGTGATGGTACTACTGTATGATACCCTATTCATACAGATACGATGATCAGATCTCAAAATATGACACGTCGAAAATGGGACTGAAAAGCGAAAAAAGTCGAAAAATCGTTAAATTTGGGAAAATGCTCTATTATTTTTTTTATTTTTACAGATTTGCAAAAAATAAAAGAGTTTTATATTCGGATAGATAACCTACTTACGATTCTAACGATGTATAATATGTATTGAGTTATTTAAATTTGATTTTCGCTATTTTGGAATTTTTTTCATTTTTGGCACCTTTGAACATACGATATCTCAGGGAGACTTTATTTGATAAGATATTGTAATATATCATTATAGAGCCATGTTACCATTCAGGTGCCAAAATTGGTTGTTAAAACTATCCCGGCAATGATCCCGATACCGGAAGTATTCAAAAAATTGAAAAAAAAGGTTAAAAAATTAGCGCGGACCAAATTAACTAAAGTGTCGTTAGATAGTCCTATTAATGGACTTTCACATGGCGACTAAATAATACGATTTCGATGGTTAGAAAATAAATTATGGTACGCCGAAAATTTAGTATTTTCCGTTTTGGAGCCTTTTGAGGCGTCCTTTTCTCGAACCTTTCTTAAACCTTTCGTACACAGAGTCCTTTCGGGTTCTAGTGTGTGAATTCAGAAATAAAAGCATTGAAATAGCATCAGTGGTTCAAAAAGAACCTAAAACTTTGAAATTTTTTATAAAAACGTTAAATTACTGAAAATGCTCTTCTGCTTTTTCTTTTTTTTTTTTTTTTTTGAAAACAGCTCAATGGATTTTTCTGAAACTTATGGTACAGAAGGTTAAGTATCTAACTTGCTAAAACTATCCCGACAATGATAAAAAACGGAAGAAGTCGAAAAAAATATCCGATATTATGAAAAAAAACAACGTAAAAAGTAAAAACAAAATGGAGCTTTTGCGAAAAAAGTGATTACCACGCCAGATTTCACCGAATCAAAACAACTAAAGTGTCATTGGATTCCCTGATGGACTATCTTATGACATCTGAATGACACAAATTAGATGGTTAGACAATAGATTATGGGACTCTGAAAATCTGGTATTTTCCTTTCTGGAGCCTAATCAGACGCTTTTATCTGGAAAACTACTCTTATTTCTTTTTTTAAACTTCGGTTACTCAGAGTCCTATCGGTTGTCTAGTGTGTGAATCCAAAGTTAAAAGCGTCAGTATGATATAAGGGTCCAAAAATGGCCTCAGTCTTTGAAAAAGGTTGAAAAATCGCTAAACAACGGTAAATGCACTTCTAACCTTCTTTTTTTAAACTGCTAAATGGGTGTGTCTGAAAGTTCTGGTACAGAAAGTTAAGTATCAACATCACGGGTTAAAACTATCCCGACAATATCCCGATGAATAGGCTCTCGAATGATTCCTTCGGGTCTGTTGCCTGAAAGCCGATTCAGCACTGCCATGCAGGTCTTGTTTCCTTTCAGATTATTTTTTTCGCCCAGGTGAACTGTTTCTCGCAATATTTAAGCTTATAAATTTTTGAGCGATTTTAATAATTAATTTTTCATATTAAGATTCTTTATATAACCCATGACATGTGACAGGAAGTGACCGTGAATATGAAAGATTTCACATCTGCCTGGCAGATCTAGTTATTAATTTTATTTTATTTTATTTTATTTTATTTTGGGTGGTGACTATTGTTTAAATATATTTTAAAAACGTTTTACGAATACGAATTCACCGAATTTTACGAACAAGCAATTTACAGCCCATTCAGGCTTTTAAAATATTCCTATGCAAGGTTCAAATAATTGTAACATGTATCTATACTCAGCCAAATTAAAAACTTGACACTGATGAATTTCAACAATTTTTTTTTTCTGGTAAGTCAAATAAATTTTAAAGTGTTTCTAACGATAGTAAGTAGTAAGAAGCCTTTAATTTCATAAAATTGTAAAGTCACGTGGATCACGTGACTTTTGAGAATATAAAGATGAAAAACCTGAAAAACACGTGCAAGTTTGCTTAAACTGAACACGCACACGTAACTTGAACTGGAAAAACAAATTAAAATTGTTATTTTCATCTTTGTTAGAAAATGCCGCGCCTTTCAAATGTAGAACGTCTACGTGCTATAGGTAGGCTCTATGCTGGTCAGTCTGTGGTCACTGTTGCACGAGCCTTTAATTGTTCACGCCAGACAATAATTAATCTTAGAATGAGAGTGCTTCAAACTGGAACTATTGCCGACCGCCCAAGGGCGGGAGCGCCACGTGTGACGTCACTCCAGGAAGATCAAGCAATACGATTACGTCATCTTAGAAACAGATTTGTCACTGCAACCTTCACAAGTAGAGAGATGTTTGGTGGAAGGGTAACTGCACAAACTGTTCGAAATCGCTTGCAGGCTGCTGGTCTTCGAGCTCGGGGGGCCTATAATGGACCAATATTGACACCTCTTCATCGCCGTAACCGACTTGTGTGGGCCACAAGACACATAAGATTTACTCAAAGACAGTGGAATTCGGTTGTCTTTAGTGACGAATCTCGATTCACTTTGAGATTTGCCGATGGCAGGATCCGAGTGTACCGCAGACGAGGTGAACGTTACGCTCAAGTATACGTCAGAGAAGTTGACCGATTTGGCGGCGGCAGCGTCATGGTTTGGGGTTCTTTTTGTGCACATGGACGTTCTCCTCTTGTTGTTGTCCAAGGGAACTTAAATGCTGTCCAGTACAGGGATCAGATTTTGCAACCTGTTCTTCTTCCGTTTATGCAGAGACATGGGCCTGGACTAACGTTTCAACAAGACAATGCTCGACCCCATACAGCAATTGCTACCCAGAATTTTTTTAAGAAATGCCGGTGTCCAAGTCCTGGATTGGCCGTCGCTTAGCCCCGACCTTAATCCTATTGAACACATCTGGGACGAACTGGGTCGACGTGTTCGTCAGCAAGTGAATCCACCACTGACGTTGCAGGACCTTAAACATGCTCTTGCTGAGCAGTGGCGACGTCTTCCTCGGGTAGTGTTTACTAATGTTCTGAGGTCCATGAGAAGACGTTGTGTGGCAGTACGAGACGCTAGAGGAGGCCACAACCGTTACTAAACACTTTATTCCGATTGTTCTCCAAGTCTGTGAATTTCATTTTGGGGAGTACTGTGACATCACGAACGTTATCAATGTCAAGGACTTTCGGCGAGACGTATTCTTGCTTTCTGTTGATATCAAGGTCGTCTGTGCACAACATAACACTAAAATAGTTGCCTTAAACCAAATATTAAAAATCTAGTCCCAAAAATCCCGAATGTCAAGTTTTTAATTTGGCTGATAAATATGCAGATAATCTATGCCGAAATTAGTTTGTAATATGAGAAGTTGCCGAGAAATGGGCAATATTGCATGAGTCACTTTTCACGTTATTTTGTCTCTTAAAAGAGTCAATTATTATTGGATTTTCATAAAAGTAACACCATTTGATGCATAAAGCAACGCTCAATATATTAATTTGAGCAGAATTTAAAATTGACACTGGAAGTGACGCCATTTGGTCCCAAACTGTATTTTTATCCTTCAAAACAGATATTTTCTTTTCAAATGAGTCCTATTTGTTACGTTAAAAGTATCATATTTGATATGAACCCATACGATATATAGATATCAAAAAATGGTTTCTAACTTGTTCAGTTGCGGGAAAAATAAGACGATTTTCTGCAAGTCACTTTTAACGGTTTTTGGTCCCTAAAATTGGTAATTATTTTTTGATGCATAATGCCAATAGTGATTTCATAAAAACAATTTCAAAAATTTATTTTTACTGGAAATGACAACATTTTGACAAAAACTGTATTTTTAGCCTTCAAAATAAATATCTTTTTCAATTTTCAATTGGGTGTTATTCAATATACCTTTAAAACTATGATAGTCAGGTATTTTAATTTCACTTATCGATATATCGATGATGTTCTATCACTGAATAATCCAAAATTTAGTGATTATGTAGAATTCATATATCCTGATGAGCTCGAAATTAAAAACACTACTGACGGTGACAATTACGCTTCCTACTTGGATTTGCGTCTCGATTTTGACAATTGCCATAAACTTAGTGTTAAATTGTACGATAAACGTGATGACTTTGACTTTCCGATTGTTAACTTTCCATTTATTAGTACACGGTGAACAGTCCATATGCTGATTACACTATTTTGCCTTATTACACTATTTTGCCTATACCGTTTTTTTAGGACTTCGAATTTATTATGAAAAAAAACAACGTAAAAAGTAAAAACAAAATGGAGCTTTTGCGAAAAAAGTGATTACCACGCCAGATTTCACCGAATCAAAACAACTAAAGTGTCATTGGATTCCCTGATGGACTATCTTATGACATCTGAATGACACAAATTAGATGGTTAGACAATAGATTATGGGACTCTGAAAATCTGGTATTTTCCTTTCTGGAGCCTAATCAGACGCTTTTATCTGGAAAACTACTCTTATTTCTTTTTTTAAACTTCGGTTACTCAGAGTCCTATCGGTTGTCTAGTGTGTGAATCCAAAGTTAAAAGCGTCAGTATGATATAAGGGTCCAAAAATGGCCTCAGTCTTTGAAAAAGGTTGAAAAATCGCTAAACAACGGTAAATGCACTTCTAACCTTCTTTTTTTAAACTGCTAAATGGGTGTGTCTGAAAGTTCTGGTACAGAAAGTTAAGTATCAACATCACGGGTTAAAACTATCCCGACAATATCCCGATGAATAGGCTCTCGAATGATTCCTTCGGGTCTGTTGCCTGAAAGCCGATTCAGCACTGCCATGCAGGTCTTGTTTCCTTTCAGATTATTTTTTTCGCCCAGGTGAACTGTTTCTCGCAATATTTAAGCTTATAAATTTTTGAGCGATTTTAATAATTAATTTTTCATATTAAGATTCTTTATATAACCCATGACATGTGACAGGAAGTGACCGTGAATATGAAAGATTTCACATCTGCCTGGCAGATCTAGTTATTAATTTTATTTTATTTTATTTTATTTTATTTTGGGTGGTGACTATTGTTTAAATATATTTTAAAAACGTTTTACGAATACGAATTCACCGAATTTTACGAACAAGCAATTTACAGCCCATTCAGGCTTTTAAAATATTCCTATGCAAGGTTCAAATAATTGTAACATGTATCTATACTCAGCCAAATTAAAAACTTGACACTGATGAATTTCAACAATTTTTTTTTTCTGGTAAGTCAAATAAATTTTAAAGTGTTTCTAACGATAGTAAGTAGTAAGAAGCCTTTAATTTCATAAAATTGTAAAGTCACGTGGATCACGTGACTTTTGAGAATATAAAGATGAAAAACCTGAAAAACACGTGCAAGTTTGCTTAAACTGAACACGCACACGTAACTTGAACTGGAAAAACAAATTAAAATTGTTATTTTCATCTTTGTTAGAAAATGCCGCGCCTTTCAAATGTAGAACGTCTACGTGCTATAGGTAGGCTCTATGCTGGTCAGTCTGTGGTCACTGTTGCACGAGCCTTTAATTGTTCACGCCAGACAATAATTAATCTTAGAATGAGAGTGCTTCAAACTGGAACTATTGCCGACCGCCCAAGGGCGGGAGCGCCACGTGTGACGTCACTCCAGGAAGATCAAGCAATACGATTACGTCATCTTAGAAACAGATTTGTCACTGCAACCTTCACAAGTAGAGAGATGTTTGGTGGAAGGGTAACTGCACAAACTGTTCGAAATCGCTTGCAGGCTGCTGGTCTTCGAGCTCGGGGGCCCTATAATGGACCAATATTGACACCTCTTCATCGCCGTAACCGACTTGTGTGGGCCACAAGACACATAAGATTTACTCAAAGACAGTGGAATTCGGTTGTCTTTAGTGACGAATCTCGATTCACTTTGAGATTTGCCGATGGCAGGATCCGAGTGTACCGCAGACGAGGTGAACGTTACGCTCAAGTATACGTCAGAGAAGTTGACCGATTTGGCGGCGGCAGCGTCATGGTTTGGGGTTCTTTTTGTGCACATGGACGTTCTCCTCTTGTTGTTGTCCAAGGGAACTTAAATGCTGTCCAGTACAGGGATCAGATTTTGCAACCTGTTCTTCTTCCGTTTATGCAGAGACATGGGCCTGGACTAACGTTTCAACAAGACAATGCTCGACCCCATACAGCAATTGCTACCCAGAATTTTTTTAAGAAATGCCGGTGTCCAAGTCCTGGATTGGCCGTCGCTTAGCCCCGACCTTAATCCTATTGAACACATCTGGGACGAACTGGGTCGACGTGTTCGTCAGCAAGTGAATCCACCACTGACGTTGCAGGACCTTAAACATGCTCTTGCTGAGCAGTGGCGACGTCTTCCTCGGGTAGTGTTTACTAATGTTCTGAGGTCCATGAGAAGACGTTGTGTGGCAGTACGAGACGCTAGAGGAGGCCACAACCGTTACTAAACACTTTATTCCGATTGTTCTCCAAGTCTGTGAATTTCATTTTGGGGAGTACTGTGACATCACGAACGTTATCAATGTCAAGGACTTTCGGCGAGACGTATTCTTGCTTTCTGTTGATATCAAGGTCGTCTGTGCACAACATAACACTAAAATAGTTGCCTTAAACCAAATATTAAAAATCTAGTCCCAAAAATCCCGAATGTCAAGTTTTTAATTTGGCTGATAAATATGCAGATAATCTATGCCGAAATTAGTTTGTAATATGAGAAGTTGCCGAGAAATGGGCAATATTGCATGAGTCACTTTTCACGTTATTTTGTCTCTTAAAAGAGTCAATTATTATTGGATTTTCATAAAAGTAACACCATTTGATGCATAAAGCAACGCTCAATATATTAATTTGAGCAGAATTTAAAATTGACACTGGAAGTGACGCCATTTGGTCCCAAACTGTATTTTTATCCTTCAAAACAGATATTTTCTTTTCAAATGAGTCCTATTTGTTACGTTAAAAGTATCATATTTGATATGAACCCATACGATATATAGATATCAAAAAATGGTTTCTAACTTGTTCAGTTGCGGGAAAAATAAGACGATTTTCTGCAAGTCACTTTTAACGGTTTTTGGTCCCTAAAATTGGTAATTATTTTTTGATGCATAATGCCAATAGTGATTTCATAAAAACAATTTCAAAAATTTATTTTTACTGGAAATGACAACATTTTGACAAAAACTGTATTTTTAGCCTTCAAAATAAATATCTTTTTCAATTTTCAATTGGGTGTTATTCAATATACCTTTAAAACTATGATAGTCAGGTATTTTAATTTCACTTATCGATATATCGATGATGTTCTATCACTGAATAATCCAAAATTTAGTGATTATGTAGAATTCATATATCCTGATGAGCTCGAAATTAAAAACACTACTGACGGTGACAATTACGCTTCCTACTTGGATTTGCGTCTCGATTTTGACAATTGCCATAAACTTAGTGTTAAATTGTACGATAAACGTGATGACTTTGACTTTCCGATTGTTAACTTTCCATTTATTAGTACACGGTGAACAGTCCATATGCTGATTACACTATTTTGCCTTATTACACTATTTTGCCTATACCGTTTTTTTAGGACTTCGAATTTTGTCTAATGGTTTGGATTGTTCGTACTTGGTTTTATTTTATTGCATCCATCATATAGAATGATTTAATACGATGTTATAGATAACAAAGAATTGCTTTTAATTTCTTCCTTTACTGAGAAATAACCAGTTTTGTCAGGGTCACTTTTTAAGATTTTGTTCGCATTTTTATTTCTGATTAGAAAGTTTCATCAGCTAACTTAGTAACAATTTTTGTCAGGATCATGTTTTTAACATATGTAACACATGGTAACAAATGCATAAATTGAATTGATATTGCTAGATTTGGTTGATTCTGCATCCATTTATAATAAGTGTGCAATGCTTATGTGAAAAATATGCTTAACGGTTTCATCAGTACTGGAAGTGACATACGTTCAAGGGTAACATGTCACCGGTGAAACCCGTCATTAATGCGCCGCAATTCTAGTTTCAAGTGTCATTATAACATTACTTCTAATACACAACAGGACGGACGTGGTATCAACAAAGACGACGTTTTTTTAGTATTGAAGCTACATGCCAAGCTATTGCACAACTGACCGGGTTTTAAACGACGCTAGGAGTTTAACAACGTTTGACATTGTTTGTTTTATAGATTTTACCCATATGTGTAGGCTAGGAGATCAACAAACTTTGATAGCTAAATGTTATAGCATTCTTCAAATAGATTACTACTTTATTTTATGTTTGTTTATACAACAGTGGGGTGGGGGGGGGGCGAATGGTTAGCACGTGCTGTATCATTAGGCCTGTCATTGAGTCAAATGGCGTGGTTTCGAATCCCCGGTTATACGTGACAAGGAGTAGGGTTGCCTGTCCAACCTCGTGGGTTTTCTCCGGTTTCCTCCCACTGCCAAAGACCCCTACGCGCAAGCGAATTATTGAAATAAAATTAAACCATATGTTAGTCCCGAAATGACCTAGTTTGTGTCGAGTGGACGTTAAACCCCATCTCTCTCTCTCTCTAAACCAGTGTGAACCCACTGTGTCACCACCTTTTTGGGCGGTCAACAATTCGATTGTGAACGCGAGGATTCGCCTGTCCAACCTCATGAATTTTCTCAGGGCCCTTCGGTTTCCTCCTACTGCTAAAGACCCCTACGCACAAGAAATAAAATTGAACCACGTGTTAGTCCCGAAATGACCTATTTTTTGTCGAGTAGACGTTAAACCCCATCTCTCTATCTCTCACTTGCAGTGTGGAGTATTGGGGTCATGAGACGATGAACCTCATCTATATTCAGTGTTCCACGACACGGAGGCAGACCACCATTTATTTCCCCATTGACTTCACTGTTAATTCTGGCCTTTTTGCCCACCTCCAACTTTCCCCCAAATTTTGGTTGAGCTGAATGCTTTTCACTACAGACAGAGGAAAAAATGGTCATGTCTTTGCACTAAAATTTGTATGAGGGTTTTGTTGTTTTTTTTTCTAAACAATATTTTTATTCATTAAATCTGAATTTGGATTGGGGAACAGGATGTGCCTATGTGTAACCCCTCTCTCTGATTTAGAAACATGTACACATTATAAAAAGTATATACAAGCTACGACTTGCAGTGTGGAGTATTGGGGTCATGAGACGATGAACCTCATCTATATTCAGTGTTCCACGACACGGGGGCAGACCACCATTTATTTCCCCATTGACTTCAATGTTAATTCTGGCCTCTTTGCCCACCTCCAACTTTCCCCCAAATTTTCGTTGGGCTGAATGCTTTTCACTACAGACAGAGGAACAAATGGTCATGTCTTTGCACTAAAATTTGAATGGGTTTTTTTTTCTAAACAATATTTTTATTCATTAAATCTGAATTTGGATTGGGGAACAGGCTATGCCTATGTGTAACCCCTCTCTCTCTGATTTAGATACATGTACACATTATAAAAAGTATATACATACATACATAATTACATAAATATAGAACATATAGGATACATAATGGATGTTGTTTTTTATTTTGTTTTATAATATATATTTTAGTGGAAATATTGATGAAAATCTATTTTATAAGTACTGCTTGCTAATGTTGGGCACGGTGCCTGTAGAATGTACAATCGTCCAGTGTGTCCAAATCTCAAAAATCAGTTGAGATAGGCGAGAGTACGATATGGAGGGCTGGAAATAATTTAAGGGTTGTTTTATCAAGAATTAATTTTTTTTTTATAAAAGAATAAATTGTTGAACTTCTTGGATAATAAGTGTGTTTATCTCTGGACTAAGTTTTGTTGTCCCATACAACAGACAACTGATTGTTTTATGGTTGTGTTGAAGGTTGCCGATTGTCTGTTTTCTTGCATCTGAATGAAAGGTGCATACGAGTAAATAGTGTTCGGGATCGTCGAAGTTGTGACCACAGCGGCAAGCAGGGCTATCATCGACGTGTCTGAGGAATTTATGGCCTTGTAGATTTGAGCAACATATTCTAAGTTTACAGTGGATTATTTGTCATTTTCTTTTCCCTTGATAGTAATATGGTGGCACGGTGATATCAAATTTGTTTAGTGAATTTCTAAAGATAGCAAGGGATCGAGAGTTTCTAATTTCAATTTTGAGTTTGTTCCATTCTCGTATACTTGAAGGGATAAAGGACTCGGAGAAAATTTCGGTTCTGCATCTGAGAGAATAATTACTAGGGTTAGAGGGAAGTTCTAATAAGTCAGAGAGATATGATGGCGCGAGGTTGTTAATAATTTTATACATTAATTTTAATTTATGACGCCGGCGTCTTTCCGACAGTGGAACAAACCCAGTCTCTTTGTAGAGTAAGGCATGACTAGTACCTCTAACTGCCGCACAGATAGTGCGTTGTGCATCTAATTGAGTTTGTTAACTAAGTAATCGCTGGACCCATCCAAGATAATATCGGCATACTCAAAGTGTGGAAGGATAAAAGAAGTGTATATTATTATGTTTAAAGATTTTCTATTTAATCGATATTTTAGAGAACAAAGGCAATTTACTAGTTTTGATACTTTGCTTACAATGCTATCTATATGATTATTCCATTTACAGTTTGATAGGAAAATTAAAACTATGTCGGGTTTAGTAGTAATAGTCAGTGTCTCTGTTTTTAGGGGGTTAAAAGTAACTAGCCATGTCTCAGCCGAATTTTTCATTCGATTTAAGTCATCATTGATGGTAGAGGCACTTGCCCCTGGGTCTCGAATTTTTGAGCATAAAGAGGTATCGTCAGCAAATAATCTGATGTTTGAATTTATATTGTTTACAATGTCATTAATATACATTAAAAATAAAAGAGGCCCTAGTACAGATCCTTGAGGTACACCAACAGGGGTGCTTCTGGAGTCCGAGGAGGTGCCATTTATGGTTACACATTGTTGTCTATTTGTTAAATAATCTACAGACCAGAGTAGTAGTTTAAGCATCCAGCTTATGACAGAGTCCGGCGTGCCAAACCCTGTCAAAAGCCTTGCTGATATCACAGAAGACTATTCTAGTGTAATGATGTTGGTCAATTGGCTCGACAGAAAAAGTGTGTAAAGTCGATTAGTTGGAATATGGTAGAATCACCAGGAAGAAAACCACTCTGGACTGTTGTTAGTATGGAGTTATCTCTAAGGAAGTTAAAGACATGTTTGTGAATGATTTTTTCAAAATTTTTTACTATTATACTTAAGAAGGAGATTGGTCTATAATTACTGCAATCGTTTGGAGAGCCCTTTTTGAATATAGCGACCACGTTAGCAAATTTCCAAATTTTTGGTACAATATGTAGATCTAATGATAGTTTAAAAAGTTGACAAAGCGAAGACAGATTTCTTTGGAGATGTATTTTAAAATTCACGTATTAATTTTGTCCGGTCCTGAGGCTTTTGTGGTATCTGGGCTATCTATAATGTCTTTAACTTCCTCTGGATGTGGTACAATCTTATGGATGCTGTTAGGGTTCATAACAAGTAGTGGTAGAGATTTATTGGTGTCATCTAGTTGTGATTGTTTGATAAATAATGAGTTTAAGGCATTTGCTTTTTCGGATTGAGTAAACAAAGTGTTACCGTAAACTGTTAATGGTGGTTGTTCGTTTGTAGAAGTAGCATGTGTTTTAGTATATGAATTAATAAGTTTCTACCAAGTTTTTGTTCCAATATTTTCTGTATCACTAATTTGTTTGTCTATTTTGTTAAAGTATTCGTTTTGGCTTTTTTCTAATTAAGTCTATGTGGTCATTTCTAATTTTCCGGAAGTTATGCCAATCGGAGTCTAAATTTATATTTACCGCTTTTTTGTGTAATCTATTTTTCTTCTTTTTCGTGCGTCTTATTGCACCATTCATCCAGGGTTTAACATGTTGCCTAATTGTCACTATTTTGCAAAATATATATGTTTTTGCTATATTGACCAATGAGCTTGTAAATTGAACACACCATGCTTCTATATTTGAACTATTGATAAGATAGATCGTACCATTTAGTAGCTATAACGTCCTTTTATATGCCCCCAAGGTCTGCGGTTGTATGAGGTTGACCACCAAAATTTTTACATACACAAACTTAAAGAAGCATACTAAAAACATGTAACTAGTTGCCGTACATATCACCGTAACCAACCTGATAACCCCGTTATCCTTCCGCCTCAAAATCATGAATATTTACCAAAACCTGGCAGAAAATGTTAATTCAAACCCTCTGCGTCCATTCTAGACTAAAAAATCTAGTTGTGATTGCTTGATAAAGAATGAGTTTAAGGCTATAAATAGACGAACTACAATTTGTGGGTACCGAGATTACCCCCCATCGCGCAATTACCAGTATTAGGTTTAAAAGCAAAGAAACAGAAATCAGTTCATAATATTTTTTTTAATCTTTCTACTCCTTTTTTTTTGCAACCCATACATCGATAGACTACTAACTGATGATTGGGGTGTAAATGTATCAACACATCGTTTTTGTTTAATTTGGACGCGCCCATGTGAATCCGAAAAAAAAACCATGCTGAGTTTTCGTTAAAAACAAACTTTTACTTTTTACTTCTGCACAATTGATCATAATATCTGAACTTTATTTTCCAAATTTATACATGCGGGAATTTGGAGTATTAAGCAAAATCAAAATGCTTACAAAAACTACGAAAATATTGAAATCGAAAATTTCACAATTTTCAATTGCTGCATTTGGAAATTTCTAAGTTCTAAACTGGAGGAATTCATCACTACCGGATAGGAATACTTGTCATGTTGAAAAATTACCCTGTAACTATAAGAATACCGTAAAATCTAAGGAGGAGTTCGAGAAATTAATCTGTATAAAATCCCGCAATGTCAAAAATCACATAGCTTGATTTGCCGTTGACACTGAGATCTCGTCGTGTCCCGCGCGAGCGGCAGAGAATCCAACCAACGGGACTCGTTGCATGTCCATCTATATACGGTCCATGGGTGGCATGGTTCAACTAACCATCAAAATTCACTGCTGATGATATATTTCAGCAGATATTAAACTAGCATTTTTACAAAGTTAAATAAAAGTTGACTTAATTGTTGTACAGCCTGAAGCCAAAATATGCCTATCTAGGGACGCAAATCGTCTGCGCGAAGCACGTCCAAAATATTGCCTCGGAACTCTAAAATTGCTTCCATATATTGATCTTTAACAACTAGTATTAAATCCTTTGAAATTTGAAAACTTAATCTGCCACATACGAGCCTCGCACATCCATACGTCTGCTGATTATAGTAATTAATTTAATTGAGCGTTATTTATAGCTAAGCAATGAATGCCCTCTAACACGGTGTCAAATCGAAACCTCCCCGATTTAGTTTAACAACGATTGTTATACACAATGAAACTGTCCGAAAAACAATTAAATAGTTTCATGGTGAAACAAAGGTGAAATTAGCAAGGTTACATTTTTATTGAAAGGGTGATTACTTTCGATCATTTTCAGCTTATTTTCATTATATAAGAATAGCTGCACATTCACTTTCAGTGCAAATGAACTCATTTGACCTTTGACCCCGAATATCTCGAAAACGCCCCAACGACGGACTGATTACCACCCGGCATCGTATTCTACGCAGAATTTTACTATAGAAAAGTTGGGTCTGGTTTTGTGCCCATTTGATGGACACCCCTCTGCACTGAGCCTCCAGACTAGAGTAGTCGCTTTGATGGTATAAGGTTTGATATAATAGCCTCTACTCTGAGATGAAAACAGTAGACAGATCACATATTTTGTTAGGATTTCTATTTTCGGACACAATGATTCATTTTTCAATCCACGAGGAAGTAATGATACTGTGGTCTTATTATTTATACAAAATAGAAATCTTATAAAAGGTCGATAAAGTGAGAACTTTGAGAGAATAAAATGTATGAACGCTTTTCTTAATCGGCCCAATATTGATGATGGACTAACAATCAATTCCCTTAAGCTGCGCTAGTGATGTTCGAGGCTGTAATTTAGAGATGTGGTTTTTTTTCAGCTGTAAGAAAATCAAATGAAATGGGACTTTAACGTCCTATTTACGTGCACCAACTGAGCTAATGAAGAAATTCCGCTGCAGTGCATCATTTTAAGGGACGTTTTTACAGCAAACTGATTATACATCTGACAGAATTTTCGGGGCAGATTGGTCGGTCTCCTTTTAAATTTCTGTCTTATTTAGTTTACTATTGACTTGACTTTGTTTTTCATTTGACATTCAATCTATATAATAAATCTACAAAAGGTTGTGTGCCTTTCCCACGAGTAGTGTAATTGTGGAATGCCTTAGTTCGGGAGGGGAGTGTTGCTGATGGAATAATATAAAAAAAATGTTTTAAGGGTGGTTTTGTCAATTTGGTTTCTGGGATTATATAAGAATCAATATGGACTATCTGTATTGAGAATTCGGTGTGTACATTTCTGTCTGATATCAGGCCATAATATAGTTGAATTGGATAATGTCTTTTATAATGCCGGTCTCCTCATTAATCAAACCTGCCCTGTTACATATTTGTACAATCACCACTTAAGCTTATTCACGAGTATGAATGATGTGCCTTATCGTTAGATTTTGGATTAGTATTTCATTATACGTGTCAAAATTCAGAAACGACACCTAGTAATGGACAGAACAATTTATCAAACACTACCCAAAATCACCCAATACTACCAAATAGCAATAGTCAAGAATAATAGAATTACTGTACTCAACATTAAGATTTTAATTACTATGTCAATAGATGTACAAAACTGTGTTATCACCTTATATTAAATACATTTCTACATCATAATTTACTTTAGTTCCATTTCAAGTTTCAGAACACCCATCCAATTCACTATTAAATTTTATTATGCCTCCTCAAACACACTCATATCTCTATTTCTGTTTGGTCAGATTCCTGTCTAACTAAGCATACATATTTTGGATTTGATTGTTCGAACATTGAGTATTTTCCTTCCTTTGGTTAGATTACGAATGTCTAAAAATAAAACTATTAAATGTTACGATTTTGCATTTATCGTTACAAATAGATTAATTAGGAGTTTTACGCTCTTGACTTCAATTTGCAAGAAAATGCTTGATATATTCCGTGGCTATTGCATATTCAGATTAGTTCGAATAGAGTATACTGAACGTATGGTTACACCTTGAAGCGTAAAATTTGAACATTTTTAATTTATTGTTAATCGCTCCAAATTTCGTATGTATATTTCATATATACCAGTAATTCTTACCCAACAGAAGAGTGCAAATATTTAGAAACTGGATATATCGAGAACGCTTCTCACACAGTTGATTGTGGTGCAAAGGCATACGAGATGCCTCGCTATATTAGCGGAAACAGATTTGGAGATTGTTTTGTGATTTGTGAGAGTTAGTAATATGAATTCCAGTGGCGATTATCTAGCGCAAATTTGAAACTGGGGTTGTTTTGGGCCACCATTTTTAATTTCCGCCAACTTAGATTATTTAAATTAATTTCCGAGGTTATGTCAAATTAAATGACCCAAGAAACCCTTTAAATGACATATTACAAACCATATCAAAGAGAAAAATGATGATTATTCGGAAAATCTGCCACTTGGGAAATGTTTGCCACCATCTTTGAGTTTTAAAGTTTTATGCTATAACTGATTTCAGCGACAACAAACATTATCCAATTTATACAATGCAAGCTATATATTGCGCGATATCCTACTATCTAATTGATTTTCGTCAAGTTGGCAGTCACATTCAAAACATGGCCGTCACTAAGTGAAAAATCCATTTTAGTATTATTATTTTTTTTTTTTGGGGGGGGGGGGTAAATTTGTTTTTCAGCTTATTTCGTTTTAGTAGAAGCGACTATGTCGTTTAAAAACGTTCGTTATTATCCCATGCCTAATATTACCACGAGCATTACTGGGCTATGGGATATAATTATGTGAATTCCGCGCCATAAATTTGATTGTCTAAAATTAAAAATGATAAACATTAAATTTTGGAAAATACTGCTAATTTCATAGAATATGTTTATATGACTTATTCTTTATATATTTTTGGAACTTTGCATATTCTTGGGGTTCAGCTTTTTAATCTTCCACTGGGTAAAATGATTCATTTCCTTTAAACTGTGGTAAATATCGCAACTTCTAATTCCATGCTAATGGGAGTAATAGTTAAGATACATAAATTACATGTATGTAACTGGATTTATCTCATTAATTAGACCTTATAATTTATCAAAGGAAATTATAATGAATCGTCTTACCTATATCATACATCAAGTAATAGGACGCCATTTCCCTCCTAAGCATTTACTACTGAAGTATGAAACAACCACGCAAAGATATTACTATGTAATTTCTAATTCAATAAACCATTGAATTTGTTTTGACAAAGTATTTATGCTCATATGCCTTCAAGCAAAACTTAGACGTTTAAACTTTGCGTCGACCCACGGCTTTGTTATCTTCCAACAAAAAGGATCTTTGGCAAATTTTAACTCTCGCGGCTATATTTAATAGTTTACATTTATATCAGTTTATATACTAATGTCTAGTGTCTTGAATCATCATTTGGTAGGTACCATTTTGTTTTCAAACGAATGAAACAACCCTATACAAGTTTCTCCCGCTTATATTCAATATGTTTACCAATATCAATTTGTATAACGAATTGCACTGTCTTGGGTTTTATTTGTGCATAATCCTAAACGAAAACCGGTATGTTCATTGGTCATAAACAATTTCCCTCGATCAATGAATGAAAAGATACAGCGATTAATTTTGAATTTCTGTTCCATGAAATATCCATGTACAAATTATAGCTTATTCGCGTATAGATATCTATTAGGGTCAGGTTTTTTGTGAATATTAAATTGGTGTGTTTTTGTTCACAAAATTCGAAATCATTGATTTGGAATGTCTCGTGTAGCAACTTATTATTCTGATATAGTGTTCACTTTGAAATCGGCTTTGAGAAATGAACCGACTACTCGATTATTGTTTGTTCGAAAAGAATAGCATTATTTTCTTTTTGCAGCATTATATCATTGTCGACAGTAGTTCCGGTAAAAGTAACCAGGACCGACATCGCGATTGTTGTATATTCAAACAGAACAGCTTTATACAGATTTATCACCCTGGATAATATTCCCGTTGGGTGGGGCGGGGGGGGGGGGCTGAACAGCTCATTCCTGAATCTATCCAATTACAACATGATGATATATATAACTTATATGTAAATTTTTCTAATCTTATATTTACAATCAAGTTAACTAGATTCATAAAGCCTCGTGAGAATTTAAAATATTTGACCACTTCTCTTGTTTCTAAATACACCCAAATTCATAACATAGCTAGATCTTGACAATGACAGATTTAAACCGGTTTCACACTTCTTCCTTTCTCGTTTCAATCAGTGTGGGCATGTAACTGTAAATGGACAAGAAGATTTACATAATTTGTACTTTTACTCATTTATCAGGCTGTAGACCTCTGGATTACTGTTAAACAATAATATTAGTTATTCCGGGTGAACACTGATTCAAATAACTAGAAATGAAATGGAAATAAATAGACCGACATACGCCAGGATTTTCTGTAAAATAACATATTGTATTTTAACATCACACTGTTAATAATCATGCAATTTTATTACACAAAATGGATAAAGCTATTCTGCCAAATGCTCGTCTACGTGTACGTACGCCAAAGTGTACGTGGAACGAATAGATCGACTAGACAATATCCCTTGCCGGCACCAATGACGGAGGTGGTAATACTTTAGCACTAAACAAAATTGACATGCATGGTTAACTGAATTGTTATATTTTGTGAAACAGTCAGGAAGCAAAAAGTGTGACTTACCACCACGTACGTGAGTATTACTGATAATGGTCGATTTGCTAAGATTCCTAGCTTTTACTTCCAGTATCCTGCTTGACTTCTCATATATTGGCATCTGTGCTTTAGATAACATGTACAGGCCATAGTATTGGAAATCGAATATCATAAAATAAATAAATGTGAGAAGACTTCTGATGCCTTGTCTCAATATGAGCCATCATGCTCTCTGCATGTTAATTAAGTACACTGGTATAGAAAGTGGGTATTATTACAAACTGGACTGAACACAACGACCGAGTGTATAAAGCTCAGCAATTTTACTTGTACTCGCCAAAATTTGAACTTTTAAAAAATTAAACTACTAGGTGCTAAGACTTATAGCACTGAAATCCAGCTGGTACGGTTGGCTGAATAGGTGCATTTTTGTAAATAACAACCCGAAAGATTGAATTATGTGAAAATATTGATGATGATCGATATACTTAGATTCTGAGCTTTTACTTCCAATATTATGATTTAACATCAACCATTATATTGGCATGTTGCAAGCGACACTAATCTGGCGATGAGCAGAATACTGACTTTGTTTTATGGTCTACAAAGCAATCAGAAATGTATGTTACTTCATCAGATCTGTTTTAAATGTTTGTATGTACCGTTCGTTCGTTTTGATAAAGCCAAGAACCATAAAAGAGTGCGATAAATAGTAATATTCCAATAAATGTATTGTTGTATTCTCTGTCTATCGGTTGTTGCAGAAATCATAAAATAATCTATTATTTTAGATATTTAAATATAACTTGTTTTGAAATGGCGTTAATATTCAACATAAATATTAGTTTTATAGATTTAAAATTTTAAATATTGTTTAGGAATAATAGCCTGTCTACATCCTGTCATTTTGTTACTTTGTGACACAATCGAGAGTCATTCTATTTATAAAAGCCATGGCTTTAATATAGATTGCCGTCAGATTAATTACAGGTTGCTGTGGTAAAGAAAGTGGTAAGTGCTGTGAATATAGCTGTTATCACATCATGATGTGATACAATTATCACATCATGATGTGAGATAATTATCACATCTTTAACTTGTGTGATCAGTCATCTGATAAATGTAGTTGGTCTCTTTCAGAGATAAGGGCAGTGAAGAATGTTTCGGATGTAGTAACCATATCCTGTCCGGTTGACGATATCCGTCAAACTATAGCACATTCTTTTTTTATTATTAAAATTATAAGACACAGTTTGAGACAAGTATTGTTTTGTTTCCTTTAAATAATCAACACGGGCAAAATTGGTCTTTCTTTTTAATTTCGAACCTTAATCAAGATTTAGCTAAACTGGAAATTCAAGATCTAAAAGAAATAATATGACGTCCACAATAAATGGCAGCAAAAATAAAATCTTTAAATCACTTTTTAAATTGGATAATGAAACAGTGTTTAACTACATGTACATTTGCTTAATAATTGTACAACTACAAAATCGGGTGACTTAAAGCATGAATATCCATAATATATATATATATATATATATATATATATATATGTATTCAACATGTTTTTAGGTTTTATTCAATAGTCTCTTAAACTTCGGGGATACATGTATTTTATATTCATTACTCAAATATTGATTGCTCTCTGAGCTATGTAACAGATCTATACTCCCAGTATTATATACATTCTTCAGAACAATGATAAAATTAAGCTCACAAATAGAAACCCGGAAACTCTTATAAGGTCACAAATTCCACATTTTGTACGTCGAAGACACATATAGAACTGTTTGTCGACTGGTCACAACTTTGAAGATTATACTCGTATGTTCCTTTGATTCATATACAAGCAGACAATCGCAACCTTGCAACATCAGTTGCGTTTTGTATATCCATCTTTCGACTCCGTGGGAGAGGGGGTGATAGGGGGTGATTGAATCTTATTACACCAGAATATAACATATCCTTTTCGGCAATATGTACGTGTGCAGTCGCGGTTGAAGTCATCGGAAGCATATTGGTAATGGAAGCTATGTCGGCCATCATCACCAATGCTCAGGTGTAATTACATAATATGTGCCCTAAAAAGTGGCTTTTATGTCTTACTGTGTTAGTCATTAATAAATCTTCAGCCAGTCAACTTAACTATACTTTTTATCATCTAACAGATTGTTTTAAAAAACGCCTCATCGTATATCGGGATATTGTGTCTTGTGCCAGTGTTATTAATTGGTTATAAAACGGACTTAAGTTTGAACGGATATAATTACAGGCTTATTTTAAGGCAAAGTAAACATTTTGGTTAGGTCCAGGACTGCTTTTGTTCATTATTAAAAGTAGAGAATACGAAATATCGTCGGTGAAGTGTCAAAAGGGTGTATCTCGGGAAATTAGTCAAATACACTTTTTTACATTTTTAAAATCTCCCAATTAATATGCACATTTCTGTCTAAGCTGTGTATCTGTACGCCAATTAGAACTGTTCTGGGTATCATGTGTCCAAATGTTGTATCTTGATTTGTGGAAATTTTGAAATGTAAAAGTTTCTATTTCTTAATCTTTAGAAATTCTTAGATACACCCCTTTGACACTTCACCGACGATATATTCGTTTATGAAATCAATATATTTACTTAATCTGAAAATTTCAGACCAAAACATCGAACCGATTGGAAATGATCGTCAAACAGTTTATAAGGATTATGTAACTCTTCGAGACCATTCAACTTAATTTGCTCATACGCGACCTGTCGATAACGTCTGTAAACTTTGCCCACAGCCAATTAAATTGCTACAGTAATCTGCGTAATTCTATTAATCGCAAAAGTACATGTGCAACCGAGAGTTGTTACTGTGCGTTCTTCGGATTTAATGATATGTTTGTTAGCTAAAAAAAACTCTTCTCAAACTCAGTATGACAACTGGACGTTGGTATTTCTTTGGACACATCACACATATTAAGTAAGCTGTGTTTGGGACCAGAATAAGCGACCAAGAGCCTTCCACACACCATAAACCAGTATTATTTACTGAAATATAGATGACTTATTGTCTAAAAGGTATAATTTGAAGAGTTTATACCAATTTTTGTAGTACGTTATTGTTACGCCCGTTCTTGTACCTGTTAAGTCTGAAACGAAAACAAAATGGAACGCAATGAACTCTATAAGAAAATGGACTGACCTAAAGGATCAACTTATTTCCTTTAGATAATTAATTTTTTGGAACGTAGAAATAGACAAAAATGGTTCTAAAAGTACATATTAATAATGTAAAGTGATTTACATTTAATATTTGAAAACAAATATTGTAATTACTAATCAATTATGTTCGGTGAAATACGTGAACAGTTCAAATTGAACGGCAGTCGTTTATGCCTGCTTAGTGCATTCTACACGTTTTCTTAAATTATTATTTTGTCGTGTGTGAACCAGCCTTTACTAATTACTTCCACATTGTGTTGTTTGATACTTTTTTATTTGTTCATTATAAAATGGCACCCGAAACCACAGGATACACGACTGATGTACTGGTTATAAAAAGTTGATTGTGTCTTAAATATTGGATATTAGGATCCTATAGTTTCACGGCAAGACAGCAACATCAATATTGATTGAAACTGATCAATATTGAATTCTAATTCGTGTTTTTAATTTCGAATATTATGGAAAATATTGAGTTAGAGACTTTGCACCTTTAAGGGAAGACGTTTCGAACTATTAACGATCTATCACTGAATATACTTTAAGATAATCTACTGAATCCTTTCCATGATTCATAAACCTTTTAAAACTTCCCATGCGATCCCATATCTAAAGGAAATTTCTAAATGTTTTCCATTTTAAATGCTTTAGATCATGTCTAATAATCAGCCTCTATACGGGGCTGGAACTAAAAGTAGGAACAACTGGTAAGGCTCTAATGTCATTAAATATAAGTAAAGCAATTTATAAACGTAAGAAGTATAAAACATCAAATATAAATGAAAATGAAATAATAATTGAAATAATAATTATACGTTTGTAATATGAAATATAGAAACGCTTTACGTTTGAACTATAAAATAAAGAACTATTTACGGGAGTTATCAAAAAGCTAGAAACTGCAACCTGTAATGAAATACTAAATATGAAACATTATATACAGTATAATATACACATACCTAAAAGTAGGAACAACTGGTAAGGCGCTAATAAGTTTATGGCTAGTGTACAAGTTTCTTGGATTTATATATCCCACGTTGCCAAGTTAAAACTATAGAAACTTGTTACCAACTCATAAACAACCTTCCGGGTTGCTACCTACTACATGTATACTCTGTACCTCAAAGTGGTTAATCCTATTAATCAAACAATTCTAATTAACTCTATTGTTTATAGGATTAACACCAGTCGAACATCTGACTACATGTACGTATATACATAAAAATATCGTTTTGGATGAATAAGTTGTATTTACAAAAAGTGAACAATATAACATACTACCGACACAAAAAAAAATTGTTGCGTCCTCGCCACAAGGTGTGAGCAATTTTATATATAAATCGAGTGGAGATTTTGTTTTTAACATATGAAATTATTATCCTGAAGAATAGTAGAAATATAACCTTGATGCTCAATTAAAATGTAGGCCGCGTAAGGACTTTGAATAAGTTTTCTAATCTTGCAACCTTCGCAGAATGAAATATTGATAGGTGTTTTAATGAAAAAATTTGCGTTATTTAACTTATTTGCTATAGAGATACCCTGGATGGAAATATTCAGTTGAGGATTATAGTTCCCGAAACAAAAACACTACCGATGCTCGTAGGAGCAGTTATCTGCCAAAAATTAGAGCATAAAGGTAGAGATAATATGGGAATAGTGACACAACTTGAACCAGTTGACAATACTAACAACAGTGTTGTCTTATGATTTCTTTTTCTTAAATATCGTTTCACAAATGTTATAATTACAACACAAATGATTTGTAAAATAAACAATATAACGATTAGTTTTAAAATATCAGTTTGTGTATAATAAGGGTTAGAATGGAGTTCCGAAGGGGGTAATTTAGGCTTAAAGTCAAATGAGGGTAAATTCTGTGCCTTGGCGGCGTTATTTTGACTCAATACCAAAATCATAGCAGTTAATGTTTGCAACTTCCAAATAAACCAAATAATAGTTAATGATAAAATACCACAAGTAATGGACGTAATATATAAGAATAATTTATCATAATTAAATAAGTTTTTATTTTCCATGTCTATATCTCCCATCAATAATGCCTCAATTAAATTTTGAAAAATTGTTTGATTATCCAATGCTCTTTTAACCATTTATTGAAGACTCAAATGATCTCGTTGATCATGAGCTAAAAATGAATTAAAGGAATGATTATAAATATCAAAATTAGGAATGTGCATAAATAAAGGTGAAGGAAATGTAGAGTTTTCTTCAATAGTTTCGAACCAGGTAGATTCAAAAAATGATTGAACCAGAGCCAAATTAACAGGTGGTAAAACATGGATAGTTTTTATCTTTCGATCACAATTGATTAATCGCGGAGCAACGTGGAAATTGGGTGAAAGAAGAGAACATTGACAAGACACCTTTACAATAAAAAAAACAACCCTTCATCATCTGTTGTTCGGTTAAACAATCCAGACTTAAGAATTTTGTATTATATACTAATATTTGAGATGGAGACATCTCGATTAATTTCGGTTTAACCACGTTTTGGACATATCTAAAGTCACATAATTGATGAACCTTCTCTTTTATATTCAGAAATAATGCCAATTCACAAGTAAACGAACATTGGCGTTAATGGTATATTTGCATGGCAATGAAAGGTATCGTTAAAATGGCGTTTACACTGGTACAGTTCTGATTGTGAAAATAATGCATATTTACTGTTATCTTTATTGACTAATATGTAATCTTTAAATCCTAACAGCTGGGTAGCATGAGTAGATGTTTCATTAATAGGCACAGGGAACGTTGAGGTTTTGAAAACATACATGTGTTGATCTGTTGCAACAATGGGAAAGTTTAAAGTTATATACAATTTAGAATGATTTCTAGCATACACAAATTTTCCTTGTTGATAATAAAATTTAGGCGAGTCATGTAACAACGCCACTCCTCTGTAATGTTGCTGTAATAGACTACTTATTTCTTTTATCAATTTTCCCAATACATGGGGTGTTATGAGAGATGGCGACAATTTTCCATTGACCATTCCTTCCATTTCTAAACGCAAATTTTCAAGTTGATTCTCTACCATTGTTGATGATTTAAGTTGATCAGTTAATATAAAATAGTTGTTAAAGTAAATGCGCGAGACATTGTAACTGAAGCTTTAGCTAGGGTATGTTCAAAATTATAAATAGCTTCATGGTTTGATTTAATTTGAGACACAATGTCGTTAAGTCTGTGATCGACATTCTGCATGAATGAAGACACCCATCACACAACTGCTTCCATTAAATACCAGCATTAGTAAGAAGACCAGTTGTTTCAATGTAATACCTAGGGAGAAGAGAAAGTTGGCATATAGTTAAGTCAGTAAAGAACTCGTCAGTTCCAAAGCACTAAATGATATTATACATAAATTAGGATACTGACTTTACTATATTTGTTAGTAAAAAGATAGTGCAGTGATCATACATAGAAACAACTGTCATGTTATGCTAAAACCTGTGACGTTGCCAATACACATTACGGCGTTAACACATATTTATATACTCTTCAAAAAAAGTAGGGGATAATCGGAAACTATACAAAACTGCGGAAATGCACTGCTGTTTTTATTAGAGGTAACCAGTGTATGTTAATAACAGGCCAATTGCCTACACATCAACATAAACAGTTCATATGGGCGGCTTATCTGACGGCCCCATTTCACTCGCAAAGAGATACACTGTCAAAAGTGAAAATGGACGTTTTTGATTTTTGTCTTAATAATGAGTAATTGCTCCACCAATCCTCAGACATTCAGCAATTCGTCGTGGCATGCTCCTAATCAACCGACCAATCACGATTTGGGGCAATCTGACCCTCTCCTCTTGCAGTGCCACGGCCAATTCTTGCAGTAATAACGGTTGACGTTGACGTCGACGAACACGTCTTCCTATTAAATTAAACGTAACACACTAAAGCAAAGATACGCTAAACAGTAAATCTTATGCAAGAACCGTTAGGAAAGCAAACATGGATAGGATAAACCAGCAAGCGGCAGTTTCCATCTCCCTTTTTTGAAGTGTTAAATTTGACAATGAACCCCTCCCACGTGTATGGCGCTATTGCGTGTCGCACATGCAGCTCCGTGGTTCTGTTCGGGCGATAGATTCTTCACCTGTGAACATACTCTCAAAGCCTGTCAAGTGTCCATGACTATTTATCATATCAAAACCTGCATAGGTATTTGCATTTAAATATCCCCTACATTTTTTGAAGAGTATATTAACATTATTGTTATCACTTATATTATTATATATATATATATAACACGATGATTATTGTCCTTATCATGAATAATATATTTTAAAGTAATCACTTACAGTTTACAGTACTAGTTATTATTATAGTCAATACTTTAATCTTAAAGGTTATTTGTAATCATCATCACCATCATCATTTTACTTAAATTATTTTGAAAACAACTTTAATATTAACACGATCCCTTACTTTATTATGAATAAAGTCATTATCATAATGACCGTGAGGTTTTTAGAAAGAAAAAACTAATTTGATCTTAGCTAGCGCTTTCACCCACTACGGGGATCATCAGGCATTTAATAATGAGATAGTATACAATTACATGACGTCATGGCGTTATTAATACATATGTACATGACAATAATAATATCAGATATGAATATTTTACAATATCAAATTCCAATATAAAATTATGCAGCATTTAATTTAGGGTGATATTTGTTCATAAAATGCCGTTCTTTATTTTCTAGCAAATTATTATCCGACCAGTTGAGTTTATATAAGGGGAATACATGTATCTAAGTGTTCACTTAGTGGAATCATTCTATTTTTGGGATTAGCAATGTGGGATCTGTGTAGTTTCATCCTTATGTTCAATAGATGGGGACAATAGATGTAAAACTTGTAAAAGTAAAACTGTTATATATTTGATAATATGTCCAGGTTGTAATGAAGAGTATATAGGCAAAACCGAATCACAACTGAACATAAGGATGAACCTACACAGATCCCACATTGCTAATCCCAAATATAGAAAGCGCTAGCTAAGATGAAATTAGTTTTTTCTTTCTAAAAACCTCACTTTTCTATATACTTTTACCTGAGAGTAGAATCTTTTATTTATATATATAAATATATAGCTTGCGTACATGGGGACATTCTGACAGCCATCATGATACTAGACAGGAGCTTAGGCCAGTTAGTATGACTGTTGTCGCAATACATCCTGAGTGTTTGGAGTAACGTGGAATTCACTCTTTCAACAGTGCCGTTGGTCTGTGGATGATACGGAGAAGTCGTATAACGCGCAATATTCAGGAGTTCGCATAATGCATTTACCAATTGGACATAAAGTTTCTTCCTCTATCACTAACTATGCTTTGTGGGGCTCCATAGCGAGTTATGACTTCGTGATATAGGCTTGAAGCTACCTCTTTTACCCCCTGTGTCTTTAATGCGAATGCCTCTGTCCATCTGGAAAAGCTGTCTACCACTAAGAGAACATGTTTGTATCCTTCTGGTGTTTCGGTTAATGGTCCAAGAAAGTCTATGTGAAGCCTTCCAAATACTGAACTTGTTGGCATGTTCGTCAGTGGGGGATCTTGACGATGTCTGCACACCTTTGCTCTCTGACATGGTTCACATACTTTGATGTAATCAAGTACATTTTGATACATTCCATGCCAAAAGTATTTGTTTTTCAAAGCATTGTATGTGCGTTATATGCCCATGTGACCGGAAATGTCATGGTACTGTTCAATAGTGGACTTCTTCAGTGCTTCTGGTATGACAATCTGTTTTAACCATTTCATATGATCAGGTAGATTTTTACCGCGAGCTTGGTGAAAATGAAGAAGTACGCCTTCTGCCAATTCATATTCTTTGGCTGTATTTACGACAAACTTCACCCCGAAGTTTTATATCTTTTAGAAATTCAATCAGCATCTTCAATTCCGGATCATTGTGTTGAAGGTTTTTAATGTCTGACTGGTTCTTGGTAACCTTGTTTTCATTTGTCACTCCATCTAGTGCTGATATACTTGTATTTTGACAAGTTTCGTCATACATCAACTCGACCTCTAAATAGTCATCAGTATATTTCTCTACGGAACTGACAGCTGTAGTAGCATATGGAATTCGGGAAATTGCATCGGCGTTTTGGTTCTTCTTGCCTGCGCGATATTCTATTGTGTATTGGTATTCTTGAATTTCCAAAGACTATCTATGAAGCCGAGCTGTTGTATGTTTGATCGTTGTTAACCATGTCAAGGCCTTGTGATCCGTTACTACACTAAATTGTTGGCCAGTTAAATATAAATTCTTAAGTGTCTGATACCTTCAATCACAGCTAAACATTCTTGTTCAGTCTTATTCCTCTTGGTTTCGTTTGGTTTTAATGCTCGTCCTCCCATTCTCATCTAATTTACCCAGTATATACCCCATTGCAGAACTTGATGTATGAGTGGTAAGCCAGGACTGGGGCAGTAGTAAGAATATCCTTTAGTTTCGTAAAAGTTACCTCACAGTTATCATCCCACTTGAATTCCTCATCCTTGTGGAATAATCGGTTCAATGGCGTTGTGATTTATGAGTAATCTTTCACGAATTTCCTATAATAATTGTATAGTCCTGGGAATCCTCTTACTTCACGTTGATTGTTGGGCATTGGGATGTCCTGAACAAGCATTACCTTAGACTCATCTACCTTTACACCATCCTTGGTTAGTATGTGTCCCAATTATGAGATTTCTTCTAATGCAAAATGGCACTTGCTAGGTTGTAGCTTCAGATTGTGCTCGATAAGTCTGGCGAAGACGTCTTCAAGATCCTTCAAGTGGTCCGGGAAGTTTGGTGACATGATAATGATGTCATCTATATAGCACAATATTCTATTCCAGTTCAAGCATCTTAAAACTTTGCACATAACCATTTGGAAAGTTGGCGCGTTCACTAACCCACACGGCATCCTTTTCCAGTTGTAAGTTCCACTATGGACAACGAATGAAGAAATGTGTTTGGAGTCTTCGTCCACTTCAACCTGCCAGAGTCTGCTTTTCAGGTCCAGTGATGTGAATATGTTTGCTTTAATGAAAATATCACGGGCTTTGTTAAGGCGTTTACTTTCCGGAAATCACAAGCAAATCTGTATTCTCCAGACGATTTCTGGACTTGCCCATTCACTTTCTGATGGCTCAATTATGCCATGTTTCTCCATCTGCTCGATCTGGTTATCCAACTCGGATTTTGCCTTAATATTTGTTCTATAAAATTGTTGTCTAATTGGTCTGGCGCCAGGAATCAACTCTATTTTATGTTTATTAATATTGGTTTTCCCCAACTCATTTGGATTAATAGCAAAGGTACCCCTATTGTAGATTAAAAATTCTTTAAGTTGGGCCCTTTCTTTGCTGTTTATACAAGTTTTGGAAAAATCAAACCGATCAATAAATTCTGATGATGTTGATGATGATTTCTAAATATGGGGATTGACTGAATTTACAGCGTGTTTGTCATAAAATGTTGAAACAGAATAATTATCAATGGCGTATGCTTTACCTACAATTTTTCGGTGATTGAATGTGATGGTTTGATTTGTTCGGTTTAATAGTTTGAATACAGCTTTTCCATCAACGACCTTAACTAAACTCCTAGTCCCAGCGATGCTGTTTCTATATAAATCTAGTATAGGTTCGATTAACATGATTTACATTTTTATTTATGGTTCCATAACAATTATTCCATAGCCGAATTATTTATCAAGAAATCATGACTTAAAATTAATGGGTGATGTATATATTGAAAAACATAAAACTTATGAATAAATTTAGTATTTTCTAAATTAACTGGTAGCTCTACAGTACCCAAAACTTCTAAAATATTACCACCCACACCTTTAACTTGTGGTATATCCGATTTTGCCAGTTTATATTTTATTTGTTTATTGTCTAATGTTCTCAAATCCACGCAACTAATGGAAGGTCCAGAATCGACGAGTGAGTCAACTCTTTTCTCATTTAAAAAGGAAACAATTGTGGTTTTTTTTATGAATAGATGTGGCCAAATCTTTTGTAGGAGGGTTATTGCTCATATCCGTGCTTCGTTGGCGCCTGGCCTTTCAAGAGCCTGGTTGGGAGCTAGGCTGGACAGGCGCGAGTTCCTATTGTCTATTATCCCGCCCTTTATTATACCCATTATATTGGCCTCGTTTGTTTTTGGGGTATTTCTATAACCAGAACTAAAGTTATTATTACTTCTACTATATTGCTGTTGATTAGAATAATCTCCATTAGATCTATGTGAAAATTGCCTACCTTCACTATAATTTCTGTATCCATTTGGAAACGACTGTCGTGGTTCTTTTGGGTGATATTGGTTGTATCTGTTACCATTATCAAATCTGTCATTTCGTCTCTTGGTCTCCCGGTCATCTAACATCATTTCCATCATCTGCCTAGTGTTTTCCATGATTAGTTGACTCGTCTGTTCCATCTGAGCTTTTGTTATTTCTTTTATTTCCTTCAAAATCGCTGATTGGTCGGTGCCTTTATGCAGAGCGTGAACAGCCATTTCTGGGGATATTTTCTATGCTAAGGATCTGGATAGCACTGTTGCTTTGTGAGATTGTTCTAGTGTTTCACACGTTAATGATATGGCCCACGGTAAAGATAATTTAATTGCCTCAAAATGTTTCTGAGCTGTAAAAACGTATTCTTCTCCGGTTTCGTGTGGCATTTTCTTTATATTTAAACTCGAATTTGAATGTCTCAATAGCAATGGTTTTAATTGTATCAAAATTTGATTTCTGGACTTCAGTTAGTTCGTCGTACCATGTGGCGGCTGGTTCGTCTAAGTATATTACGAACGCAGCTATTTTTCTCTCATTGTCTATCTTATTTAAAATACAATAGCCATCACAGGTTCAGTGTTGCTTTGAATGATAGGATTAGAAGTAGTTAATACATCATTCGAATTACAAGTATGTTGATTACTGTTTTCAATCTCACTACTTGCTTCAAGAATCTCCGAATTTTCTTGACTTACTGTTTTCCCACTTCGTAGCCTAGTTCCTAGGGGGTAGTTCAACGGTGTAGTCATAAATGCTTGGAAATGAAATGAAATGGAATGTTGTTTAATGGGACATCAGCTCCAACCCGGCTATATTGCGCCAAACATATGGTGAATCTAACGAGTCAAATTAAAACGATATCACATAAATGAATTTATATATGTAAATAAAAACAAATATCACAAAAAATATAATTAAAAATAAATATAACAATCTTTTACATATATAAATATTTAAAACAAGATTCATGATTAAATATATACAATTTAAATTTAGAATAAAAGTTTGTCTCTTTTAAAAATGTTAGCACTCTATATCATATAGCTCCGGTTGAGCAAATAGCTGACGTACTGACTGGCAATAAATGCTTGGCTATGTGAAGAGGACCGGTTTCTTTTAACTCTCACGCCACTTAATATAGGGATGATCTCTGTCTAATAATCAGTCTCTATACTATACGGGACTGGAACTAAATACGAGAACAACTGGTTAGGTTTCTTATAAGTTTATAGTTAGTAAACGTAACTAAAGAACTGACTGTTTCTCGGGTTTATATATCTTTGAGTTGTTATGTTCCCAATGTACAGAAACCGTTACTAACTTATAAACACCTAGCAGTTGCCTCACTACGATTACGTAAAGTGGTTAATCCCCAAGAACTTAAACAATTCTAATTACTATAATATTAGTTGATTATCACAAGAACAGTAGTTATAATACCTAAATATGCAAATTTCAATAAAGCCTTTTCGGGTGAAAATGTACAATATAATACAGATTAGTATTATACGTAGTGAATTGTCCTCTTCAGTCAGGGCTGACAATTTGGAGATTTAGAGAGTCCGCTGACTCATATTGAGACAAAGTATCAAAATCTCTAGCTCCGAGTCTTCCCACATTTATTTCTTTTATGATATCCGATTTCCAATACTATTTCAAAACTGACTGAACACATTACAAATTTCTTATCACCAACTGAGACCAATATGACACTAATCTGGCGAAGGGTTAAGTGGTAAAACAGATTTTTTTAATGTTCTATGGTATTTGAAATATAAATCAATTAGAAATATGTATTATTTCCTTATGATCTGGAATTTCGAATTCAAGCGTATTATTAAATATTTTCATCTATCGGTGCAAATCATTCGCCCGTTCTTCGCATTCCAATAGTCAGAAAAACAGAGTGTGATAAAATCTATCATTCTCGTTAATATAATATTATATTTCCCAGCCGGTTATTGAAGAAGTTATCGAATAAATAACTAATTTAAAGAAAACAACGAGCATTGGTGGTAATTCAGCTGAAAATTCAACATCTCTTTGAAAGAGCTGTACTGACATATAATTAACAGTTTTACCTAATATCTCATCAGATTGTTTTTGAATATATATATATTACTTACACTTTTTATTATTTAAAATTGTATATTAATAAAGAAACTTTCACTGAGAGACTGTGTTTATAATAAAAGGGGGTTGGATGGCCGAATGATCATAAGGTCTGTATCATAAGGTCTGTCGTTGAGTTCACTGGCGTGGTTTTGATTCCCGGTAGTACGTGACAAGGAGTTCGGTCGCATGTCCAACCTCGTTGGTTTTCTCCGGGTCCTCCGGTTTCCTCCAACTGCTAAAGACCCCTACGCGCAAGCGAATTATTGAAATGGAGTTGAACCATATGTTAGTCCTGAAATGACCTATTTTGTGTCGAGTGGACGTTAAACCCCATTTCTCTCTCTTTATAATAAAAGCGATAGTTGCCTATCTTCAAAGAAATTCAAAACATAATGTCTATATTTGTCATTATTATACAATCACAAGAATCATTCTAGCACTTTTTAAAAAAAAAAATACATCGTTGTTTTCTGTACGCTTCATGGAATTGGCAAAGCCCAACGCTGATGTTTCAACATTCTCAACTGACAATAGTGAATTATAGATTTATTTTTTTAAACAGTGAGAATATCTAGTAGAATGGACTAAAATATCGAGTCATTCAAACACATTGGCCTTATCTGGTATTAGATGATTGCTACTGGTATAAGCAATTTAGTTGTTAAGGAGATGATTCCATTCGTTTTAAATTGATTAAAATTAAACTATTGACGACGAGAAATTTGACTACAGGACAGAGGGGCTGTAGTATTTTGGGGGGATAACTTCAATATCTGTCGAAAAACTTTTATTTTGATTCACCAAAAACAGAAACAAAATCCAGTACCATACTATACGTAAAACGTGCATGGGCATGGTCAACGGAAAAAATAACCCAGGGGAACCAAATTCCCCTTAAAGTTCTTATTACCGGACTTTGGTATCCGACAGACGAACAGTCCGGTAACTCAATTAACCGACAGCCCCCACCCCCCTCGTTTAGACGCTTATAGAGGCGCACTATACGCGTATATATGGGCATTCTCCTAAGTTTTTGAAGGTTGTGCAGAACTCTCCAAGAGTTGTTCGCACCAGGAAGTGTTAGCACACCCACATTCGTCGACCTCGCCTTTTCCTTCTAAATCCATTCTGTCCGGATATGAATGGGGGTACCAAATTATGTCGGGAAAAGAACTGACCAGATCAGTATACCTACGTATAGTATATGCCGTGTAAACCGCCGTGCCCGTATACCCCTCGGTACTAGCAGCCTTACGTAGGCCAAGTAGTTGGTTTGAGTATAGTGAAACCCAACCTAAAAAATGGGCTTCGCATATAGAACGCCGTGGGTTTTGTTTTAAAAAAAAGGAGTATCCCTGACCCTTCGTACTGTCTTAGTATAACTCCGTGGTGAACAGAACTTACACTTCCCTTATAAAGGAAACATTGATTAGTATACATTACAATTGCAATAAAGTTTGCATTGGCGTAGCTCCTTTATCGCTCCTTTCACTAGTTGGTTTCAAGGTATTTCGTTATTATTTTGTTGTTGGTTTCTTTAATTTCGATTCTTGTCGAAAAGAATTGTTCAAATTTCGGTGTATTAGTTTCGTCAGATTTCTTTTCATATATACTCTTCAAAAAATGTAGGGGATATTGAAATGCAAATACCTATGCAGGTTGTGATATGATAAATAGTCATGGACACTTGACATGCTTTCAGAGTATGTTTAAAGATGAAGAACTTATCGCGGAAACAAAATCACCGAGCTGCATGTGCGACACGCAATAGTGCCATACACGTGGGGGGGGGGGGGGTTCATTGTCAAATTTGACACTTCAAGGAAGGGTTGATGAAAACTGCCGCTTGGTGCTTTATCCTATCCATGTTTGCTTTCCTATCGGTTCTTGCATAAGATTTACTGTTTAGCGTATCTTTGCTTTAGTGTGTTACGTTTAATTTAATAGGAAGACGTGTTCGTCGACGTCAACGTCAACCGTTATTACTGCAAGAATTGGCCGTGGCACTGCAAGAGGAGAGGGTCAGATTGCCCCAAATCGTGATTGGTCGGTTGATTAGGAGCATGCCACGACGAATTGCTGAATGTCTGAGGATTGGTGGAGCAATTACTCATTATTAAGACAAAAATCAAAAACGTCCATTTTCACTTTTGACAGTGTATCTCTCTGTGAGTGACATGGGGCCGTCAGATAAGCCGCTCATATGAACTGTTTGTGTTCATGTGTAGGCAATTAGCCTGTTATTAACATACCTTTAATAAAAACAGCAGTGCATTTCCGCAGTTTTGTATTGTTTCTGAATATCCCCTACTTTTTTTGAAGAGTATATTTTTTGCTTTAATTTTATATTTTGTTTTTGCAGATTTCGTTTTTATTACGTTTCACACTTAAAAAATCATGTACCCGTACCACCTTGAATACTTAGATTCAACAATATCACCAAAAGATTGACATTTCATAATGCTCTTTATTACCCCATCTAGTACCTGAACGTCAAATTAATAACTTTATCTTGCTTATATTTTAAATCTGCTGTAAGGTATTTTTGACGAATGCTTGACTTTGGCCTCAGTAGCATTATCTTTTAAAAAGTAAATAGGTTAAATAAAGCCCCAACATACCGCCTTTTATTGAATACCAAGATGTGCATTAAAATTACATAAATAATTAACATTAAACTAGTACGTATTTTTAACTTTTGTAAATATAATGGTGATATGATGTAAACGGACATGAGCAATACTAGTCCGATAAATTCTAAACAGGGGGTGTTTATCGATATTATATTATTTTATTATTCTTTTGATATTTTATTTATTTTATTTATACTTTTCTAATTTTATTTCTTTGCTTGTATTTATTATTTTATTAGAGATATACTTTTCTAAATTTATTTCATAATTTCATTTTAGTTATTTTATTTTATTTTGTTTCAGGTAGGTCTTTTTCGGTATTTAGTGTGTTTTTTGGTATATAGTGTTCTAGGGCGCTTTTTGTATTTTTCAGTAGTTTTCGGTATTAATTATAGGACTGTTCCAGTTGAACTGTACAGGAATAAGTTGCGGCCAATATTTATATTGATATCATTTCACCATTTTATGCTTCTACGATATCTTTATTATACTTGACAATATTGAGAATGTCATATTAACAAACTTTTGTTTCAATTTTCATACGTGTAAATAATTAAATTTTTTATGTGCCTATTGGTATGCGTTCATTAAAATCTATAAGCACGATTTCCGCGTGTTGATGATCTGCACCGGGGCCAAGATACGTAGACGTCATTAGAGTTATCTCTGAATCAATCGAGGCCAATGAGCAGAGACAGGCATGTTTCTGTCATCAGATTTGCTGGTCAGTCATGAAATCGATCTAGTCAAGGACGGTAGTGGAATACACAACTGACCACCACTAACTGACCAGACACATTGGTAGATCAGGGGTTAAAATTTATTAATCAATCACACATGTTTTGTGGATTTACTTAGTTCTAATCATATTCGTATTCACCTTGTTCGTGGACAATCAGAGAGGAACTGGTAAACACTTCTGGAATCAGAACACATACCTGTTTATTGCGCTAATGATCCACAACTGCTATACAGACTACAACTGAACAAATAGCAATTACTTCCCTGTGGTCTTGCTAGATTGCGAAAGCCGTCGTTAAATAATTTCACACACAATGGCAATCTGTGTTAGCTATGATTTATCTTCAACACTAGAAACTGCTTTTAAGGGCAAGGTAAAGTGACATAAAGTGACAAAATTGTCACAACACCTGAAATCGGGGTTCCTCAAAATCATTCATAAAAGACTTAATGCCTGTATTTTGGTATCTAAATGTGCTTGAGATCATACTGAACAATAAAAAATGGTTAAAAATAAAAAATATAATGACTTTGGAATTTGTAACTTTGGAAAATATGAAGCAAATATGCCATTCAGCACTGCGCAGCTACAGGGTAAACAACACAACATAGGAAATCACTACGTCTCACACAGATGCCTGAATATATACATTACACCCATCAACAAAGACAAAGAGACTTGAAAATCGGTTCTTCTCGGACCTAAAAGAAACATTTCATTTACTTTACATTTTGCAAGACAGTATGTAAAATAATCTCTATAATGAAATATTTGAAACAATATGTGTGCTTCATACGTATGTAAACATTGTTTAAAAAGTTAAGAATAAATGTATTTGCAATGCTTACGTTGAACATGCTTTCTGCACAAGATATCGCATTCAATGTATTTTTAATTCCCTTTTATACGCAAAATTGGTTTGATGACGCAGACTACACGAAAATATTTCGAAAAAATGTCTCTTAAATGCAGCTTACACCCATTGCCTATATTTGAAAGGTTACTAAAATATACCGATTTACTTATTTATACATTCACATGTATAGACGAAATAATAATTTACATTATAACATATTTACAGGATATTTAACTCAAATATCCTATGTATAGCGAGACCAATTTTCCATTGAGTAGATCCGTTACAAATAGTTGAAAGCATATCATTGATTAGAAGATGGTATATTATGAAAAATGAATGAGGACGTCCTTATCAACACCAAAATTATCTTGTTATCTATACTTATAAATATTCATAAATATTATTACTACAGTATTTATAAAACTCGACATTTTGGTAGTGTACCATTTAGGGCGATCAGCTTAGTATAAAATATTTGACCTGCAAAACTTCATATTCACTAGAAGATAACGAGTACATATCACCAATATACCAAATGCTATAGAACGTGATGTCAGTACAAAGAGGTTTGGGACTTTGCGCGACATGAAAATTTTCCTATAACACAGCCTAATGTTGACATATTCGCATAATATATACTATTCAAAAAAAGTAGGGGATATTTGATTTTGGGGGCATAATACTAAAATATGCAAATGGCTACGAAAAAAGTCACTATAGAACCTAACAGAAGAAACATTTCCAGTTACATGTGACGCCCAAACGCACCAATAGCTACCGCATGGAATGCAGGTGATGCTTGGGATCATCATGGGGGTGAAACACAAGATTTGCACGACTCTGACTTTGAATGTTACAGTCATTGTGGCATTGAATTCCAGGGTGGAAACATCAGTTTAATTGTTTTAGTGACCAGAAAACAAATTTTGATATGCGTCGGCTTACCCAAAATGAAAGGTTACGTGCCCTTGGCATGCTACAGATCGGCACAACACAGGCGGTTGTGGCGCGGACGATGAATGTTTCTCAGTCTGTCATAAGCAGGCTATGGTCCAGATACCGTGATACACAATCTGTACAGGACAGACCACGCTCAGGTCGACCAAGGGCGACAACTCAAGCCCAGGATCGATTTATCCGTACCTTGGCCTTGAGAAATCGTGTCATCACAGCAAATCAGATCAGCGCTCGTCTTCAAACAGACACTGGTGTGAGAGTGAGTGGCCAGACGATTCGGAATCGACTGCATAGGGGTCACCTTCGCGCCCGACGTCCTCGCGTGATCCCTTGTTTGAGAGATCATCACATTCAGGCAAGACGTCGTTGGTGTAGGGATCGTCAACACTGGGATAATCGACGCTGGAGCAATGTGATGTTTTCAGATGAGTCAAGGTTCACTGTTGATTTTTTGGACAGACGTAGGAGGGTGTGGCGTCGTCGAAACGAGCGCTTCCAAGACGTTAACGTCATCAGACATGATCGATTTGGGGGTGGTTCTGTTATGGTGTGGGGAGGCATCACTGTTGCTGGAAGAACGGCCTTACATGTTGTTGCAGGGCGTGTTACAGGCCAGTACTACCGGGACAACATCTTGGCAGTCCATGTTGTGCCGTTCGCACGACGTCATGGCCGCCGTTTCATCTTCCAGGATGACAACGCAAGATGTCACAGGGCCAGGATCGTTACAGGTTACCTCCAACAACAGAACATCACCACATTACCTTGGCCAGCACTGAGTCCCGACCTCTCCCCCATCGAGCATGTCTGGGACATGCTTGGACAGAGGTTACGTCAACGTCAACAACGTCCTGCCAATGTCCAAGAACTTGCTGCTGCGTTGCAACAGGAATGGGACAATCTGGACCAAAATGACCTTAGACGTCTCATTAGGAGTATGTCACGTCGGATCAATGCTTGTTTGGCAAACAGAGGAGGATTTACCCGTTACTGACTTGGTTGTGATGCTGTGGTAACTTTGCTGTTTGACCCCGGGTATCATTTTACCCTTATAATGGTCAGTCTGTGCCTTACTTAGTCTAACGATCATTTGAAATAAATCGATGAATGTGAACTTCATTTCATTTTGTCATTTGTTTCTTCGTCAGTTTCAATAGGTGACTTTAATAACACTTAAAAATCAAATATCTCCTACTTTTTTTGAATAGTACATCAATGATACATAAAATTACATATGTCCCTAACTCAGTAATAAAAGACGGACATTTCTTAAAATGATCGTAATCCCGAAATGGCCTAGTTTGTGTTGAGTGGACGTTAAACCCCAGTTCTCTCTCTTTAAAATGATCGTAGACTAAAATTTCGATAAACTGAGCATACATAATGGTTGTGGAAAAACTTATTGGAGGGACGTAATTAAATCCTCCCAATAATAAACAATTCTTATTTCTGCATTTGTTGCCGTATTTCGACATTTGTATACTAAAATTAACATTTGTATCTTATAATGTACGGAAGCGTATAGGGGTCATGCAAAATTTTGTAGAAGACCTCGAGATCCTGCGATCCTGTGATATTTCTCGAGAACTCAATTTAATGTTCTCGAAATCCCCTAATAATTTTCTTGAGTATCCCCCATCCCGTGTTAAAGATCTCGAGAATTCGAGTTAATGTTATCGGGATCTTGCCATCCTATGTAAATTTTCTCGAGATCTCGGGTATTTTTATGTGTGCACGTAGTTTTTACGTATTAACGTATATAGCCCCCCCCCCCTCCCTCACACACACACACACACACACTTTCCCGAAAACCTTAATAGAACGATAGAGTCTGCAGTTTTTAACGGATTTGTTTCAAATTCAATGTAAAGCATTAGGGTCACGAGAAAACGGTCTCTGTCGCTTCTAGCGCACCTTGTCGTTCTGGAGTTATCTCCCTTTTCCGAAAAACTTGTTAACGCAATAGAGGCTACAGTTTTTAACTGATTTGGTTTTTCAAATGTGGTGTGAAGCACTAGGACCTGTTGATTTTCAGTACTCCGCAAACTTCTGTTCGAAGGTTACCCTCTTTGTCCGTATTTTTGTTTTTCAAATATTATGTGACGATGAGAGGACGAACTCTAATGATATTCAGCATTCTGTGAACTTCTGTTCCTTAATATACCCCCGCCCCTCCGCCAGCTCTCTGAAAGCCTTGTTCACGTCATAGAGGCTTCACTTTTACAATTTTGTGTGAAGCATTGTCATGAACTTTATTGATATTCAATAGTTAGCGATCTTCTATTCCGGCGTTATACTCTCCATTCTTTGAATACCTTGTTTTTAACGGATTTTCGATATTCAGTGTTCGCGACAAGGATGACCCCTGTTAATTTTCAGCAATATAAGATTTCTGTCCCAGAGTTATAACAAGCACGAGAACACGATAGAGGTTAGATTTTTTGATGGATGCTAGATCCTTATTCAATTTATTAAACAACCAAATTTTCCTTTTGAATAATCTGCTGACGCTGTTGAGGCATAGATGCTGGGTGGCTATCGTTCAAATTTCTTTTGAATCATTAGTGTCACAAGCAGAGGAACCCTATTTATTTTCGGCGGAACAATGAACCTTATTGATTTGCAGCGCTCCCTGGTGTTTTGTTATAGCGTTATTCCTATTTTCCGGTAAAGCTTGTGAACGCGTTAGAGCCCAGAGTTTTTCAAGATTTGAATCATTAGTGTCACAAGCAGAGGAACCCTATTTATTTTCGGCGGAACAATGAACCTTATTGATTTGCAGCGCTTCCTGAGGTTTTCTTATAGCGTTATTCCTATTTTCCGGTAAAGCTTGTGAATGCGTAAGAGCCTAGAGTTTTTCCAGATTTTTTATTTAAAATCTGCTCCGAAGCATTTGTACTACAAGACAATAAACTCTCTGTCTAGCTTTATTCTAAAACAAAATATGGTCCGAAAACCATACAAAAATGACATTTTCAATTAAACGTCGCCCACACATTAAATTGAAATAATTTAACAAGCATGTCTGTAATTCAAAGCTTCCCACATTAAAGCTAACGTGGTAGGGTTTTGAAATTCATATTTGGTGTGAAGTACTTGGGCCATAAGACGATGAACCCTATCGATTTTAATCATATTTCAAATTTAGTGTAAATCATGGGTACCCTATCGATTGTCCGCTTATTCTTTCATTAGTTAGCAGTTTTCCTTTGTAACAAATTTGGTGCGAAGTATTGGGCCAATAGTTGCATCACAACGTGGAGACACTATCATATAAGGTTTCATATTAACTTGGGATCTCGAGAAAATTTACCCAGGATGTCAATATCTCGAGAACATTAACTCGAATTCTCGAGAAAATTTACACAGGATGTCAATATCTCAGGAAAATTATCAAGGGATTTCGAGAACATTAAATTGAGATCTCGAGAAAATTACTAGGTGATCACGGGATTTCGAGAAAGTATCACAGGATCGCAGGATTTCGAGACCTTCTACAAAATTTTGCATGACCCCTATATATTTCAATATAAAGATAAAATTGATTTTAGAAAATCAAAATTTAGCCTGCATTTACATTTCATCAGAGAAATACAACGAAAAACAAATCTGGAACAACAAATTTCTAAATACAAATCTTGCAAAACATTTCTTCAAAACCATTTCTTCAATAACATTTCTCCAAAACCATTTCTCGAAATCCATTGAACAAGACAATGTTATGATGACATAAGCGGAATTAAACCTTGCATACAATAAGTCACCATACAATAAAGGAGAATCGAGCAAGCATATATACAATATGAAAAATCACTCGATGACCGCGACTCTAGTGAAACAACGTGCGTAGTATGGCTAATTGGGCCGGGCCTTCGAGGAAGAAAATAAACTGAAAGTAGTTTATTTTAAGAAAGTAGGTTTTGTCTGATAGCGACATATTTTTTTTTGCTCAAACGAAAGTGTCTTTTTATCTCTTGTAAATCATGTAATCATGAATGTGTCAGGGAATAAGTAATATATTGAAAGAGGGGTATATAAATAAATACTTTCCGCTCATGCAATACACGATTACCCGTATTTTAATTTCTAAATACCCCCCCCCCCCCACACACACACACACACACACCCACACACACTAACTTAATAGTATTTACCGTCACCGAACTGCCCCCCCCCCCCCCAACACACACACTAGTATTTAGCGTCACCCAACTTTAATACCGTTTTGGGGGTTGGGATGGCCTAGTGGTCTAGAGTGTCACGCTTCGACCTCTAGCTGGCCGGTCACCTCTGGCTTGCGGCTGTGGTTTCGATCCCTGGTGTGAGCGTATGTGGCATGGAGATAGGGGCGCCTTCTCAACCTCGTGGGTTTACTCCGGGTACTCCGGTTTCCTCCCACACGAAAGACCCCTGCGCGTGCGCTAAGATCATGAAAATAAAAAAAGACAACTTGTCTGCGATATCACCTTCGGTGGAAGCGGACGTTAAACACTGACAACAACAACAACAACAATACCGTTTTCAAGCTATGTAAATTTAAATGTGCCAGAATACAATTTACATTTCTGAAAAGTTAAATGAAACTTCTTTTCGGTGGTATTCTGTGTGATATCTGGAATGAGGTAGTATGGCTCGTATTTAAGACCCCTCCCACCCCCTAGCAATCAATTTATGGAGTTTAAGAGCGTACAACTTTTCAAGTTATTTTCTGGCACATTTATATTTACAAATTTCCACGGTACTAAACTTTGTTTGGTGGGGGAGGGGAGGGATATTTAAAGTAAAAATAAAGATCTTAATAAGAAATTCTCGAGACCTGTTCATATACCGGCTATAACACAAAATACAAGATATAAGGATGCATACCATTAAAAAGGTCCGAATACATTTTCAAAATTGTAAAATATTTTCTGACATATTCATATTATTTTCGTACCTTGTTAAAGCAGATATAATTTGGATCGTCTGAACTCTATTTAGTGAGGGGAGGGGTTATTTAAATGTCAAAATACGCGTCTTAATATGAAATTTCAGTTATCTTATAATGCTTCACCGGAGAGACATAACACACACGCGATTTCACTAAAGTCACGGTCATCGAGCGATTTTTCTTATTGTATATGTTTGCTCGATTCTCCTTTGTTGTATGGTGACTTATTGTATGCCAGGCTGATTTCCGCTTATGTCGTCATAATGTTCCGGTTCGATGAATTTCGAGAAATGTTTTTGGAAAAATGTTTTTGAAGAAATGTTTTTGGAATAATGTTTTGCAAGATTTGTATTTGGAGATTTTGTATTTAGAAATTTGTTGTTCGAGATTTGTTTATCTTTGTATGTCTATGATGAAATGTAAATGTAGATTTTTTTATTTTTTTTTATTTTTTTTTATTTACTAAAATAAATTTTATCTTTATATTAAAATAAAATTAAATTAAACAAAAATACATTTGTAAAGCCAATATTGATTTTAAGATACAAATGTTAATTTTAGTGTACAAATGTCGAAATACGATAACACATGAAGAAATAAAAATTAAGGACTATGAATTAAGAACTAAGAATTGAGAACACTGAATAAAAAGCTGTTTGGTCTTCCATAGACTACAGCCCATGGAGATAGCAAGTTTTGGCTACCCTTTTTTTGTATTAAAACCTTTGCGTCAAATTAAGTCCAAATTCAGATTGTAAACAAAAAGATTAAAAGATAACTTAATATTAAAGCATTGAATGTGTTGACCAGTTTAAAGTAAACACACGTGTGGCGATAATAAAGTTTTATGATAAGAATTTGATAGAATTACATATTTATAAAGTCATTATGTGAAGAAAAAATTTAATGTGTTGACCAATTTAAATCATATCATGAGAATGTGAGAGAAATACATAATTTATACATTCAAAATTGCCTTTTATTATGCAAGCAATTATGCAAGCATTTAAACTGAAAATATATATCAAAAGAAAACAAAAATGTAGTAAAATATAACTAATCCACACTTAATAAAGGGAACACTTACTTGACAAATGATTTCATTTTGAACCATCTTATTAAATTCGTTTATCTGAAATCACAAACACACCAGTTTCCATGTGATATCTTGAATTGCATGCGAACATATATTAGTCTTTTAGTGCCAACTAAACTAAATCGACCAAATAAACTGTGGCGTTTTATTCTGCTAATGCGCTATAGGCCATTGATTCCCTGGACTAATCAATGAATCTTATACCCAAACCACTTGTGTTGATAGTTTATATCGAGGACGAAAGGCCCTTATTCAAGAAAGAACTCACTCGTGGTCCTTAATTTATATCTCGCTTAAACTCCAGTCTTAACCAAATACAAAGACTCTCCATTAAATGGAATCTCGTCAATTCATAGAAACGATTTGGTCAAATGTGGTATTCTACCTCGCATATCCATTAAGAAGAGCGGTTTTTATGTACGAAAACAAATTCAGAGAAGACAGTCATTTATGAAAATATCATGATTTTGGATTAAAAGGAAGAATCAGGGAAAATAGACCATTGGGATTTCTGATTAAGTCGCCTTGAGAAATTATTTCATTCTGAGCCTGAGCGATGAAATAGTAGACGCGAATGGATAGCAAGACCAAAACCGGGTATTCTAGCTGAAAATTAGTACTAAGGAGTTTTAATCAAAATTAATTCTCAGATGTCTGAAGGCTAGAATTTCATTACAATTTAAATTGGAATTGTGATAACAAGGACGCTTGAATTATTTAATTACAGAAAAAGTACGTTTTCGTAAATAGGAATTAAAATGTTAATGCGAACATAAAATGGGGGTTAATAATGGTGAGCAATAGATAGTTTCTGATCAACAGAAAGACAAACTGAAACATTATTCGCAGAATTACAGTGAGATAAAGCAATCAATATTAAACATACATTATGCAAGAGCTAAATCTGTCTATTGCAGGTCTTTCTTTAGGCCTGAAATGTTATCTAAATTATTAATTAGATATTAATTAACCTATCCAGACCATAATCTATTCTAGATGGCATCGCTAGGCTGCGATCCTTAGTGGATTATGAGCCGATTTACTGTATAACTTTCCTTCGCGATTTAACGATTAACTGGATATTCGAGACTATGATGTTTATCGTACTAACTTTAGTAATGATGATCAAGGCTAGCCGGAAATTTCAACTGCTTAGTTCTCGGTTCATAGTGGATCAATTTGAATGAAATTTTCAGCAAATTGCCTTTACATTATCTAGTTTTTAAATATTATAGTGAGTTCGAACTGCCAACTCGTTATCGAATCTTCCATAATGTATCTTTAACAAGAACAAATCAAAGTATTTACACGACGGTTATAGTTGTATATTATGAAAATAACATGTTAATGAGAATGTAAAAGGGGAGTGGGGTTGTGGGAGAATTTGTCTGGTCAACCGAATTACAAAAAATATTCACATAATTGCATTGACTGAAAGTAATCTATAGGAAAAACAGTCGAATGAAAGTACAATGTTCTCTGAATACGCACTAAAATACGATTTATGGTAGCAGCTTCTTTAATATGAAACTGCACAACATTTCAACCTTCATACAACGGTATGGCAAAAAGTGACAGACAAGAAAATATATATTATATATATGTATATTCTATATATCATATCTAAAGCAACTTAATAATTTCATAAACAAAAAGTTGACAGACTTATGGAAAAGTGAAATGTTTGCAAGGCGGCATAATAGCGATTGATTCAATATGGTGGCATATATTACATTGTGCAAGCAGTTTGTATTTATTCAAACGTAACTATATTTGAATATGATATTACATAGATCTATCCTATCTTATATTGCTTTCGTGTCTTTAAGGTATTTCGTATCTTATTAATTTGTTGTGACTGTATCATGCTCATTAGTCAAAAAGGGATGTTTGTTGAGACATGCATGGGCTCTTACAGTGTTCATTCAATTGAGCTAAAACATTTGTATGAGTTGCATGACATGGTTCCTAAAATAACGACGAAATGCGAACACACCCATGACATCTATCGATCAGACATTTAATTTCTCTAAATGTGTATCCAGTGTAAGCTATATAGTTCTTCCCTGTCGGTATTATGCCGCTTTGTCAAAATGTTAATTATCCATAATTTTGTCAATATTGTATGAAATCATTTAAAGTTAATCAACCGATAATATATATTTAAAGGAGCTAAATCTCTAACTCAATATTTTCCATAATATTCGAAATTAAAAACAAGAATTAGAATTCAATGTTGTTCCATTTCAATCAATACTGATGTTGTTATCTTGCCGTGACAATATCGGATCCTAATAATATCCAATATTTAAGACACGATGAACATTTTATAATCAGTACACGGGTCGTGTATTCTATTGTTATCTTGCCGTGAAAATATGTGATCCTAATAATATCCAATATTTAATACACAATGAACATTTTATAATCAGTACACTAGTCGTGTATTCTATGGTTTCGGGTGCCATTTGTAATGAACAAAGAAAAACATATCCCACTAGACAATGCGGAAGTAATTAGTAATGACTGACAAAATAATAATAACACGTGTAGAATGGACTAATCAGGCGTAAACGACTGTCGTTCAATTTGGACTGTTCACGTATTTCACCGAACAAAATTGATTAGACTTTTAAAAATTTAAAAAAAAAAAATTGAATATAAATCACTTCATATACATTCATATTACATTAATCTGTGCTTTTAGACCCATTGTCATCTATTTTAAGGTTCCAAAGAATTATTACTAATGTCAGATGGATTGTTTGATGCTGGATTGGACTATTACTCCTATCTTAATTAGCAAGAACACACAGGAGTTACTATTATTGATAAATGGACAGAATTTAGCCACCTTCGTGCATTTCCTACATATTTATATCAAACGTTTCTACAAAAATGTCAAAATACAATTTCTTCTGGAAAACGACAGCTATATAGAATAATGGTACAAATAACTGGCATTTAAAAAAATACATCAATAATGCATTCATATTCAACTCAAAGGGCGAATAAAAAAAATGAAAAGAGATATATGATTTCGAAAATAATGTGTTTTGTAATGATTTTTTATATTGAATTTTGTTTCTCATTTCAAAATATTGGAGCTTTTCTTCCGAGTTTTTGGTTTATATCATTTGTTATTACGGGTATTTCTTTACAAAAAATAGATTTATCTTTCAACTAATTTGGGATTTGTTACGTTGGCATATAAAAAGGTTTTACAAGAATCGATGTGGATTTAATGCATCCTTTGTTTCCTGATTAATCGCTTGGACAAAAACAAAGAAACAAGGGGTTACCATGCAAAATACACCGACTTTTCTAAGTGATTGACGGAGAACAGTTAAAATCAATACGGTTCATCCTGCCATGGTCCTAATGCTTTACATCGTGTTTGACAAAATTCGTTCAAGAATTAATCCGACATCTTTCGATTCTGAACATATATTTTAAGTTTCATCTTCAGCGTCCACATATTTACTTAAGATGTTGCGACATGAACCGCCCCAAATTCCTGCAATGGCCCCCAATGCTTCATATCATGATTGACAAAATTAGTTCAAGAACTCATCCGCCATCTTTTGATCTATAACATATATTTTAAGTTTTATCTAAATCGGACAAAAATTCTGGCGTCTAGAAGGCCCACAGCCTTGGTATATATGCATTATATGTTTTGCCACTATTTATGTGAATGAGGGGAAGGCAATTTTAACGGGAAGTTATGGCACGCGATTTTTGTGATAGTTTATTTGTGATATATTTTAAATTTCATCAAAATCGAGTAAAAGTTGTGACCACAAGAGTGCCCACAGGCAATGTTGGTAAATTTTGAACAAGCTCTTTGGGATATAAATACATGTAAACAATTGTAAACTCTAGAATGTACACAAAAAAACGTAAAACGTCTACATGAAAAGGTGAGCATATAAAATGTCGTGGTTTCCTTCCAACGCTTGTACACGATAAGATGTGGGGTCTAACCTAAACGACTTTATCTGTATTCTTAGGTTTCTCTCCCCCCCCCCCCCTGTAAAACATCGATAAGATCACACAAATTATTCGAATCAGTCATATGTCGGGGGGGAGAGAGAAATGGGGTTTAATGGCCACTAATACATGGTTCAATTTTATTTCAATAATTCGCTTGCGCGTAGGGGTCTTTAGCAGTGGAATGAAACCGGAGGACCCGGAGAAAACCCACAAGGTTGGACAGGCGACCTACTCCTTGTCACGTACAACCGAGGAATGGAAACATCGCCAGTTGACTCAATGACAGATCGTATGATACAGCACGCATGTGCTAACCATTCGGCCATCCAACCCCCGTGTCATATGTCGGAATAATCTATCTATTAATCAGCCGTTAACCATTTAATAAGCATATTAATATATAAGTTTTAAGAGCTTCTGATCTACGATATCACCCTCGGTGGAGCAGACGTGAAGCCTAAGAAGAAGAAGAATCTGGATAGCAATCTGATGTTTAGAAAATCTTTCTTCGTTTTCTATATTACGTATTTATGTTTTACAGGACTAAATTTTACCGATACGTTTACTGTAATGTAAACAGTGAATGAAAATAGAGTTCTTGCAATCACTGATTAATCTATAAACTAAGATGTCTGATCGTATTGGGTAGCAAATCAGAACCACGGATATCATTTTATTAAAATACCCTCTTTTTTCGGATTACATCACTTTCTATAAATAAACGTCATGTTTTGATTAACTATGTTGTGTAACTTATAAACATGCATTTTTAGAAGCTGTACCGTACTTCGTAGGATTCAGTACGTCGTAGATGGCTATACTATTGCATGCTTTTACATAAGTTTTATGAATTAATAACAACATTTGCTACTTTAACGTGTAATAAAATGTTTGCATTTATGTGGTTCATTATTGACCCTAAGCGGATTATGTTATCGTAGATCATATATATAGCCTCTTCTAATCTTATTGTTCAGTTAATTCCAAAAATGTCCAGAGCTTCATTAAGTCGCCGATAATTATTCGGGAACACGCCCATTACTGGCGGACGGAGGGACATAGGTGATGACTAAAATGCCCATGCTGAAATATTGGCGAATGACAAAAAATAAATAACAGTAAAATTAAAACGTTCGAATGAAGATTTAACTAACACTGGGAATCCGATTCTAGTATACATGTGTTGCCATAAGAAACAACATATCCTATCGCCGCCGTGTCTTTTAAATTCCCATTCTATTAATTTTACCATTAGATTTTCAGTAATGGGTTCATAAGATTTTACAACTATAAATGTTTGGATCTCATTTACACATCCCCTATTTTATTTCACGATTTGACTTTCAGTAATGGTTTCACAACATTTACACGTCTCTTATTTTATTAGCCTATAAATACAATGTATTTACCATTAAAATGTTATGTTGTCACCATTCGCATGTTACAATGACATTGCAGCATTATTCGCAAGAGGAACAGAAATGGGGTTTAACATCCACGCTACACAAACTAGGTCATTTTGGATTGTTTGTTTAGAAATAGCTATTAGCGAGATAGATCTGTGACCACAAGCTCATATGTTTGATTCGCATTAACGACATTCGTTAACTACCCGACCTCCGCTGTTGTTTGTTGCTGTTTATTAAAGAATTAACGTCCAATACATTAATATGATATTATGGACACTTAGTGTGTTGAAAATCGATAAAAACACAGAATAAAAACGTCCGTGTATATCAAAAGTCACATTACAATTGGTTAAAACACAAAATAAAAGAGTCCTTGTATATCAAAAAGTCAATTTAAAACACACTTATAAAATCGCTGTCGTGAGAAGAGAGGGCGGGTCATCTTCTCCCTTTGTCCTAATAAACAAGTTAAAATAGGAGGTCCAGCTGACTGATGTGTAGCGTCATCAGTGCGGATACAAAAAAAAAACGTGGGGAAAAAAGAATCCGCTTGCGCTACGTGGAAAAGCGACGTGCTCGCAGTAAAAACCACATAGCTGGACCCGTGGATTATTTATATATTAAAAACTGTTCATCCAATAAGCTCCATGTGGTTAAACGTTAGTCAAAAGTTCTTTTATATGGTATTCCAGTAGGGGTTTTCTTGAGCATGACTCTCCCCAGATAAAAGTTACCTGAAAAGAAAAAGAAGAGCCAGCAGCAACACAGAACAAAGCAATTAAAACAAATTAAAACATTTATAGAAATAATACATACCATTATATTTTTAGACATAAATTAAATTAAATTCATTGATATGCATTGTCATTGTTAATAATTGTTGTATAGGTCGCTATTCGTTTTGTCATTATTTTCCCTATTTTTTTTATTATATTAAATCATACAGTAGGCTGAACCGTCATACTATACTACAACAATAGTTCCCTTCTTTGTAACTAGATGTATTATAAAAGCATGCAGCTGGCTGAGCCGCCAACCTGGTCTACACAATCAGTTATCTTTCCATGACTAGTGCTCTGTTTTACAACTAACTTAACAGTTAATTCCTGATTCTAATATGAATTTTGAGATCGCTTCATAACTTTTATATTACATATTCCGAAGTGGGAGGGGGTATATTTTGGAGGGTATATTGAGGTTTGGCATCTTCCATTAAACCTCTTACTGGAGGTCTTTTTTCTACTATTTTTTTGCTCACAATGACGACATGACTAACGATCAAATTGTGGCCGCATTCGCACTTCATTGGTTTATATTTATGGTCAGTAATTAGATCTTTAGATCTCAATCTTGTGATTAAACCACAAATTTTGCGAGATGGGTGATTGACCTCAGCCTTTACAACCAGATCGTTATTTAATGTGAATCTAAAAGTATTTGCTCCGGCCAACTCAGTTTTCCATTCTGGTTTAATCTTAGTTTTAACATGCTGTTAAATTCCTGAACGCTATATTTTAAGTCTTCGGTCTCATAGAGGCTGGGTCCTTTGTGAGCCAGATTGTCTGCAGGCTCATTGCCATTATGCCAACATGGGATGGTATCCATGTAAATTCTACGGTTTTATTTTTGTTTCGGAGGGAACAAACCTTTGCTCGAATATTCTGAACAGTTTCTGGTCTAGATGTTGTTTTATCATGTATTATTGACCTTATGCTGCTAAGGGAGTCTGACACAATGGCTACTCTTTGAACGGTGGATGACACAAGCCACTCAAGAATTGCCTTTAATTCTGCGGTATCGATGGAGCATCCATCTGGTAGCCTTTTTGATATATTAAAATTAAATTCAGAAATGACTACACCTAATGCAGTTTTGGTCGTGTTTGGATCACGAGATCCGTCCGTGTATATTTTGATTAAAATTTTCTTTCAAAATTTTCCTGGATACACTTAGATGACGAGACAGCTCTCTCCAACATATTGCATCTTAGCCCAGTATCTCAACGTTAGTTCGTTGCTCCTCAATGCGAAGACTGGCATTCCACGTCAAGTGTGCACACTTTTATGACACCGTGTCACCGATTTTGACCTAACTTGCAGGGATTTTTGTCCCATTTTATGGGCCACCAAAGATTTGGGGCATCCGACTGACTTCGCAACTTCTATCAGCCATAACTCAACACCCAGTTGTCTGATCTCGATGATATTGGTATCAAAATACTCAGCGGTCTCTGCCCTTTCATTTGACGTAAGGGACCAGCCACGGAAAAGGCCTATCTGATGGTGTGGGAGGAACGATCAAACGGGAGGCTGCTAAGGAAAGTCTGAGGCGTCCATACGAAAATCAGATCACTAGCCAAAAACCTCTGTAATAATTCGCGACGGGGAACATGCGTTTTTATTTCACAACTGAGTAGGATTGCGATTCCGAACCAAGATTACAACTGGCAAAGACCGTCGCCACAGTCACAGTATCCGAGTCAACAGTCTCTGTACGCGAGTACAGCAATGCGGGGGATGAACAACTTGAGGCCGTAACCTCTGTGGCTTCAGCCCCATTATTCATCGGAAATTCAACTGGCTACGTCACTGCTAAATATGCCAGAGATCCAAGATGAATTGGTGCTAGATATATCGGACATACTGTTATCGGTCGAACCAACAAAAGAGACAGGATGCACCTATAGACATTGATTACAATAAAGTTCTCTTGTGCTGAAAACAAATAACTATGTAACGGCTTAAGCGGATAGCATGTAGGGGTACCCATCTTTGGTGGTCATTTAGACCGTGTTCCCATGGAGATCCCACTCTGACGATTATATGATATGTCATTTTTGGGGATAAAATGGCCTGATCGATTTGTGATTCTGGTAGAGGGTTAAGGTCAAGGGTCACAAAAAAGATGTTTTTCGCACAAATGAAAGGGCTCGGTCTGCCGAGTATTTTGATACCAATATCATCGAGATTGGACAACTGTGTGTTGAGTTATGGCCCAAATCTTTGTTGGTCCATAATATGGGCACCATTAGGCCCCATGACCAAAAACCTGGGATGGAGTTTTCTTTCCAGGTGAACAACAATCCCTGCAAGTTAGGTCAAAATCGGTGACATAGTGTCATAAAAGTGTGTACATTTGACGTGGAATACCCCAAGGACGTTTCACCCACTTCTTACAGACTTTCCCTTTTTGTGCCAAATGACGTCTTCGTTGCTATCTTTATTGCCTGATATTGTAAACTGTCTAGTTTTGCAAGAGCTGATTTATTTCCACTCGCAAACGCAACACAGCCACGGTCACATATTGATCTTATCATTGACCTATATATCATTAGCAGGGTGGTTGTATTTGCTCCCCAGGACCTACCAGTCAGGCATCTCATTATATCCAGAACATTCTGTCCTATTTTAACAATATTCTCAATATGTGATATAAAAGTCGTTACTGCACTTTGCTTATTTCTCAAGTGACTAAAATAATTATCCAATCAGGTGCCAGGTGAGAAAACATACAACAACTGAGATACAAAGTCAAAAGTGAAATTGGACGTTTTAGATTTTTGTATTAATAATGAGTGTTTGCTCCACCAATCCTCAGATATTCAGCAATTCGTCGTGGCATGCTCCCAATCAACCGCCCAGTCACGATGTGGGGCAATTTGACCCACTCCCCTTGCAGTGCCACGGCCAATTCTTGCAGTGTTGTCGGTTGACGTCGCCGTCGACGAAAACGTCTCCCCATGAAAATAAACGTAACACACTAAAGCAAAGATACGCTTAACAGTAAATCGTATGCAAGAACCGATAGGAATGCTAACATGGATAGAAAAACCAACATGCGGCAGTTTTCATCAACCCTTCCTTGAAGTGTCAAATTTGACAATGACAAAAAAAACGCCCCCCCCCCCCCCGTGTATGGCGCTGTTGGGGCGATAAGTTCTTCATCTGTGAACATACTCTCAAAGCATGTCAAGTGTCCATGACTATTTATCATATCACAACCTGCATAGGTATTTGCATTTCAATATCCCCTACTTTTTTTAAGAGTATATTTTATAAAAATTCATACACCAATTGAATGTGTTTAGTCTGATAAAGATTACAATAGCAGGCACATCGCAACTATTTCATATCATATTATATCGATATACATATTAGTTGACATAAATTAAGTTGATTCACTGGTGTCTTTCCCGTATTCAGGTAGTTGGGTATCAGAGTCGGCAGGGCGTTGAGTTGCCGAGGAATCAATGTGTGTTTGAATTCGGTCCGATGGATTGAAACTAGTCTGAAAAAGGATCAGAAATGTCTTATGTTTCTTGGGACGGGGAAATTCGAAGATGGGCGAAAAAACGTTTCGGTATGTATAGCCAATGGTTACTATATCCACTTTACGGCAAGTTCACACCAATCTGATTAACTTAATTCGCCTATCTTAACCCACAGTTGCAAAAGAGACCTCCCGTAAGAGCGACTTTGCCAATTATCGAAAACATTCTTAATCACCTCAGACACCAGTGACGTCACAGTAACCGAATGCATATTCGGAATGTTTATTCTTTAATTACAGCCAGCGTGTGTATTCATTAAAGCCAGACTGATTTCATAATCCCTAATTGAGTAAAACAAATGACTACGGAATAATTTGTTTTGTAATTTATTTTAATTTAAGATCCAATTTAGAATTTGTTTTATAATGCCCCGCACTCTTTTCTGACGACAGCGATTTTAAAACTGTGTTTTTAAGTGACATTTTGATAGAGTCCCTCTACCCTTTACCATCGGGTGTAGTCAAAACGATTCGAGATACATTTCCATCAGAAAAGTATTGTGGTTCTAATTTCCCCGAGTAAAAGAGTACAAGAGTAAAAAGATGTGGTCATGCAAAATGTATCATGAAAGTCGAACATGATTAAAACGCGATTTGTAAATGACGGTCCGTTATCAGAGTAGCCAACGTTACTGTATCTCGTTTTCCTGTAGCCATCGTACGCCTTCCTTTCTGCGTGTGGATCTGACTTCATTATTCTGAAATAGACAGTAAAAATGAAATACGAAAAAATATCCCAATATACGTTAGATATAACAGTACAAATAGATTGAGAAGGCTCGTCTAACTATCATTGTGTATTAATAATAATATGGCTAGTGTAGTGTCGTTAATATCTGTCATTAATCAATCCGACTAAAGTTGCATAGACATTGGCCCATAAATTGATTTACAACTGGATGTAGAATTAATTGACATGATATGAAATCTGAATATAAATTACTCGATGGATAAACGTTTGTGATTTAACCTGGGTATTTTTTTTCGGGGGGGGGGGGGGTAAATACTTTTCAAAAAAAGTAGGGGATATTGAAATGCAAATACCTATGCAGGTTGTGATATGATAAATAGTCATATTGGACGCTCGACATGCTTTGAGGGTATGTTCACAGATTAAGAACTTATCGCCCCAACAGAACCACTGAGCTGCACATGCGCCATACACGTGGGAGGGGTTCATTGTCAAATTTGACACTTCAAGGAAGGGTTGATGAAAACTGCCGCGTGTTGGTTTATCTATCCATGTTTCATTTCCTGTTTAGTGTATCTTTGCTTTAGTGTGTTACGTTTAATTTGATCGGGAGACGTGTTCGGCGACGTCAACGTCAACCGACAACAATTGGCCGTGGCACTGCAAGAGGAGTGGGTCAGATTGCCCCAAATCGTGATTGGACGGTTGATTAGGAGCACGCCACGACGAATTGCTGAATGTCTGAGGATTGGTGGAGCAATTACTCATTATTAAATCAAAAACGTCCATTTTCACTTTTGACAGTGTATCTCTTTGCGAGTTAAATGGGGCCGTCAGATAGGCCGCCCATATGAATTGTTTATGTTCATGTGTAAGCAATGGCCTGTTATTAATATACACTGGTTACCTCTAACAAAAACAGCAGTGCATTTCCGCAGTTTTGTATTGTTTCTGAATATTCCATACTTAGTATAATATGACAAAGTGAAAAGATGACATGCCCTCTCTTCTCGCGACAGCGATTTTATAAGTGTGTTTTAAATTGACTTTTTGATATACAAGGACTCGTTTATTTTGTGTTTTTACCAATTTTAAGGTGACTTTTGATATACACGGACATTTTATTTTGTGTTTTTACCAATTATTAACCCATTAAGTGTAAATAATTTAATAAAATCAACCTGTCCATAATATCATATTAATGCATTGGACAACAACAACAAACAACAACAACGTTTGTGATAAGATTAGGTTAGAATGTCTTACATCATTTAACTTCTTTATAAAAAAAAGGTACTTTACAATTACATCGACAATTTAATCACTCACCAAACGACATCAGGAACTCCACGTATAGTGAAGTGTATTTGATATTCATGTCCATGAATCCCGTGCAATTTTCGCGCAAAAATTTAACCTCCGTTTAACCTCCGTTACTGCATGGTAATACGATTCCCAGCGTTGATTGGCTGAGAAATGAGGGCGAGCTCTTGTTATGCAGTCATAGGAAAATTCCATATTCACTGTAAATTTCAAATGGAGTTACGATAGAGTTGTTCTTTGTGTATAGAAATGGTTAGCACGTGCACGCTGTATCATAAGGTCTGTCATTGAGCCAACTGGCGTGGTTTCATATTCTCCGGTCCTACGTGACAAGGTGTAGGCCTACGGTCGTCTGTCCAACCTCGCCTTGTGGGTTTTCTCCGGGTCCTCCGGTTTCCTCCCACTGCTAAAGATCCTTACGCGCAAGCGAATTATTAAAATAAAATTGAAGCATGTGTAAGTCCCGAACTGGCCTAGTTTGTGTAGAGTGGACGTTACACACTCTCTCTCTCTCTCTCTCTCTCTCATAAGGTCTGTCATTGAGTCAACTGGCGTGGTTTAAATTCCCCGGTTGTACGTGACAAGGAGTAGGGTCGCCTGTCCAACCTCATGGGTTTTCTCCAGGTCCTCCGGTTTCCTCCCACTGATTAAGATCCGTAAGCGCAAGCGAATTAATGAAATAAAATTGAACCATGTGTTAGTCCCGAAATGACCTAGTTTGTGTCGAGTGGACGTTAAACCCCATCTCTCTTTCTCTCTCTCTCTCTCTCGCTTTGGTATAAGATCCTAAACTGTGGGTGCCATTATTGACGGTGAGGAGAGCAGCAATAATTGTAGTGTGGAGGTGTGATGAATAATCAATGCCTAGGAGTGGGCGTTATCTCTGTAAATGAGTCATACCATCATTGATTAACAATTTCTTCTAGATAGCATTTGTCCATTCGTTTTTCGATGAAGCGAAGCATGACTGTCTTATTTTGGTTATGTTCCCATTGTTTTTGCTCTCTCTCTCTGGTGGCATTTCAATTAAATTAAATTAAATTTATTCCTACCATCTTTAGTCTGTAATGTTTGTTCTAGCTTGATCGGGTGGTTCAGTGAGTGGCCCTGGCCGACTAACCCGGGATTTTCCAGCTTCGTGTCTCCTTGTCAGTGGTGTAGGATGGTAGGTCTGACAATGAAAGAAAGCGTATGGCCGTTCGATTGTGTCGAAAATCCAAGCGTCTGTCCAGCCAACATTTCCTCTCACAGAACACTGCCCTTTTTCATTATCCCGGTTATGCCTTGATCGCATGCAAGGAAAGAAAATAAATTTGTTGATCGCTGTACGGTCCATTTATCCCGTATATTTATTAATGTGTGGTGGTAGTTTAATCATCTTCATCCAATATGCTGGCAGATATATTGCATAATTCATTCTGCTGTATGCGAAAAGCCGCCACTGTTGTTTTGCTATATGTGTAAAAGTGTAGGGATTCCGTGCATTGATAATGATATGAGTTGAACTGGAAATAATTATCAAACTGTTTTGGGGTTTTTTTTAGCTAAATCATGCAATTATAATGGGGTTTGAATCAAAATAATAAACCTGTTTCAATTCTGTTGTTACGACCTTCGCTTTCCTACCTTATTTTCCTGCATTTGCCAAAGCCTGTTGACACCAAAGTATTTGTTCGAACGCCAACATTATAAGAAGTTTAGGCTTGATTTATAACTAACGCTGGATTCTTAATGAGAACTCAATGTTTCAGGTTGAACCCTTGATCAGCCTCTAATTAGACACAATTACTTTAGTGAATTCCTATAACAGTATCGGCGGTTTAACTCTCTCAAGATTATCGCCTGTAATATATCAGTTAAAGTCTCTGAACGTGATTTGTGCGATATAGAGATCTCTTGCAAACTACAATATTCATTATTATAAAAGTTGAATCTAAAACAGGAATATCCGTCCAAAGACGGATTAATCCCTATTTAAGTGGTATTTTTTCTATTTTCACCCTTCTTTGTCGTGACATAATATTATGTCAACAACACCCGTCTACATGTCTTCATAGATTGACATTTTATATCCTCCGAAAAATGCTAACCACACACAGTTACTATATATCACAGTTTTTATTTATGTATGAACTAGTTTCTATGATATGAAAGATAAGAAATCAAAACTTATACCCTTTTCATGTGTGTCCCTTGCTTCAAGAACAGACCCAAAACAAGCACTTGGTCAAACGGCCACACAGCATTGTCACTTGCCATAAGATGTAAACCAAACCCGAGGACTATTCTGCGTACTTGACACCTTAGTTTCAAAATGGAGTATTATATGACACTGAGAGGATATCTGACAATTCAAAACAGAAATTGACTGTCACTAGAAAAGAGAAAACGAAAATATACAGAAAATAGTCCGTGCACTACCATGTTTTTATTAAGTATAGAATGAATAAAAACAAGTGACTGTGCGGACTATTTCTATTTTTCTCGTATTCTCTTGTCTAGTGACATTCAATTACTTTTTTGATTTGTCGGATATCTTCTCACAGTCTTACATAACAACGTTTGGCCTTATTAGTGATCAGAAATTCGCCCGTGTATCTGTTATCACTCGTCACTTCAGTCAGTTATATAGAAGGATAACTCGTGTTTTCCTTTTGTGTTCGTCACTTCCTTTTGTTGAAACCTTCATTACACACCAATCGTAGCAATGATCTCTGTGTTTAAATTATATTTGGAACGTGTTTAACGAGTTCTATCACATGTGTGATAGTGACTGACACCAATATTGTCCTTTAAAGTTGGGCATAAGGTTAGGAATCTTTCTAACTCCGTTCATTTCCAGATAATTCAGTTAAGAGTGGGCTTCTAGATGCTTGAGTCGTACCTACAATACAGGAGATTTTACTTGTTCTCAATATAAATAAATAATTTCAATGAATGTTATGCCTGTTAAATTCCCGACAATTTTGTTTTGATTCTTTGTGATATTTCTCCATTCTTCTTTTCCTTTTTTGATTAATTCTAGTCGAAGTCTCTGGGTTTGCACTCGCAGACAAATTTTTCTAATAAAATAAAATAAATCAAACTAAAAAACGAATCAATAGAGGTTCAAGAAGGGAAAATTTTATTTAAAAAGACTTCCACGCGAATGATTAGATTTTTTGTTTAAATCATTCGCCTCTTAGTGTCCATTAAAAAAAAAGCAAATCGGAAGTGGCAATTAAATATCCACCGTCGAACATCTGAACAAACAACCTGTATGTGATCTATTCAGATCCAAATCGTTAATATATACTAATACATGCTCAAAATCTAAATTCAAACCCCTTTCTTAGATTGAAACTAGGGTGGTTCAGTGAATCGGACGTTGTCTCGCTAGCCTGGAAGTCCTGCGTTGGCCGAGAAAGTTCATTGGATTTTTCTGGCGTGATCCCTTCTTGTCAGTGATGCAGGACAGAGGGTCTGGCAAGGGACAACGTATAGTCGTTCGGATTAAATGAAGAACCGAGGTCCCGTGTACACATGGCCTGCGCGTAAAAAAATCCCTTAGCAGTTTGAATTCGATATCAGGGGTAGCTCTCCATAAGTCGACTATTTTTATGCCATTATATTTTGAATAGGCTTTATATCTTTGTTAGAAATATATGTAAACAATATGCTGTTTCACAGCAAGTATACATTACAAATTATTCCGATTTATTTTCTTAAAATAACTGGATATGTTTTCTCATTTTAATCCAGCTGTTATAGTGACAGATTTACATTTCATGATCAGACCAGACTCCAAAGGATTAGCAATTAGCTAAACTATAACGACTTAATCCCTGGGATATCAATTAGCAATGAAGTATTGACTGGGTTATCTCTTTAATGCTTTTCGTAGATAAGCATACCTTATTATATACGATTAATTAGTTGATATACATGGTAACCAAAACTAGTATTATACCCCAGTCATCCAGAATACGATACCACTTCTATTCTGGATATTAAATACTTCATATCAGTTAACTGTTTTCATGTACTATACTCTTCAAAAAAAGTAGGGGATATTCAGAAACAATACAAAACTGCAGAAATGCACTGCTATTTTTATTAGCGGTAATCAGTGTATGTTAATAACAGGCCAATTGCCTACACATGAACATAAATAGTTCACATGGGCATAGATTATACCGTATGATTGCCGACTCGTCTTTAGCCCTTTACGTGATGTTGCGTTCTGGTTCGTGCACATATTTTTTTGCGCAGGGGGGAGGGTGTTTACTTCCGGTCTAGCTTTCGACAGTACGCACGCACAGTGACACGCGAAATTGACGTTTTTGAAACTTGCGTTTATGAAATTAATAAAATAAACACGTATATAAAAATTATATGAAAAAAAAAGAACAAGATATCTCCTTCCAAAATATTTTTAGATTATTGCAAAAGATTAAATAGCTACTGTGTGACTTTAAGTTGAAAAAAGGTTACAAATGGGCAAAAACTGTCTTTCTTCATTCACGTACCGTACCAATTTACACTACAATTAGGAAATATTTTTGATATAGATAATACTTCAAACACCTTTATTTTTATTTTTCTAATACTTCAAAAAAATGTTCTACAATTTAATTTGCAGAAGGAAAATGGTTAGAAATTGCGAGCTAACTAACCCGCACCTCTGTGCCACACACAGGCCTACGGTATAGGCCTATCTATAGTATGATTAATAAAATTAGATGTTGCATTTTATTATCAATTGCATGGTATATTAGAACAGTTTTAAAAATCTTGTTTATATTCAAATGTGCATTTTTTAATAAATTCAGCTTTGTTTGTATACTTTGGTTGATAAAGAAGTAAATATCCCTACAAAATTATTTTCCAATCTTGGCCTAATTAATAATTTTAGAAATCGGAGCAAAATTGAATGAATTCTCTTACACCAACTGGCAGACCCCTTTTTCGCGAAAATTGGTCATTTGGCTTCAATTCTCAACCTATTTAACCATCAACATAACCATACAAACATATTACACATAGCTTGAATGGCTTATTTTCTGATGTTTGAAATACATGAAATTAAATAGTTATGCTTAATTCAACTATACAAAATTAAAATCAATAATGATATAATACAATCAAACAATTTAAACAAAATTCCTTGTTGAGTATTAAAATAAAACAAATAATATAATGAAAATAATAATATCCCCCCCCCCCCAAAAAAAAATAAATAAAATAAAATAAAATATAAATAAATAGATACATAAAATAAAATACTTTATCAATATATTAGTGTCTAGTGTCTCAATATTTATACCCCCCCCCCCCTCCCACACACACACACACACACACACACACACAATATGAAAAGAAGTAAATAACATAAATACAACATACAATTATTTATCAGTATCACAATAAATCAACATGAAATATATTTGCTTCACAAGCTGGCACTCCCCTAGGCCCCTAGGTAGCAAACAAAAGGCAGGTACCACAGTTCTGCTGAAAATACAAAAGATTTTTAAAAAATTGTGTAATTAAAAGCTTATAACCAACACAGCAATGTTATTATTCATAACAAATGAAATGTTGTTTAATGGCACGTCAGCTCCATAGCAAACTATTTTATATATTTACGATTTATTAATGATCTGCAAGTATTATTTTACAAATTAATGAATTGAAAACTCTTTTTTGCCAATTTTAAAAAGTAGCCTAGGTCAAAGCTGTCAAACTTTGCACGTGTCGAGATTTTCATGAAATGTAATAGGCTACTTATATATAATACAATATAATATCAAAATTATAAGATATTCATTTTTATTCTTACGTCGAACATTGATTCTATTTCTCGTTTCCATTTAACCAGATGATGCCACATTTAAAATTACAAGAAAGCGCTAAATAAAAATTTCTCTACTGGGCCTATAGTAAACAAACAGCGATAACAGAAGACCGGAAGTGATCAACCACCTTTCTCGCCGTTTCACGCGTTTCGCAACATATCTATGATATGGGCGACTTATCTGACGGCCCCATTTCACACGCAAAGAGATACACTGTCAAAAATGAAAATGGACGTTTTTGATTTTTGTCTTAACAATGAGTAATTGCTCCACCAATCCCCAGACATTCAGCATTTCGTCGTGGCATGCTCCCAATCAACCGTCCAATCACGATTTGGGGCAATCTGACCCACTCCTCTTGCAGTGCCACGGCCAATTCTTGCAGTGTTGTCGGTTGACGTTGACGAACACGTCTACCGATCAAATTAAACGTAACACACTAAAGCAAAGATGCGCTAAACGTTAAATCTTATGCAAGAACTGATAGGAAAGCAAACATGGATAGGATAAATCAGCAAGCGATAGTTTTCATCAACCCTTACTTGAAGTGTCAAATTGGATAATGAACCCCTCCCACGTGTATGGCGCTATTGCGTGTCGCACATGCAGCTCAGTGGTTCTGTTGAGGCGATAAGTTCTTCATCTGTGAACATACTCTCAAAGCATGTCAAGTGTCCATGACTATTTATCATATCACAACCTGCATAGGTATTTTCATTTCAAAATCCCCTACTTTTTTTTTTTTTTTTTTTTTTGAAGAGTATATTTTAAGTGAGTCACTCCCATATATTAATTTTACTATTCACTATAGCTATTCTAAGTAAGCATTTAATGAGTTCGCCCGTTAATCATATGGGACATACAATTTCTCAATACTATGTAATTATGGAATTGTATATCATATAATATATAGTGTAATATATATCATTTATAATTGTATGTTTATATGTATATATAGGTCACTTCTATTCTGGATATTAAATACTTCATATCTGTTAACCGTGTTCTTGTACTATTTTAGGAACTATTTTGCACCAGCAAAGTGCACGTCCACAGAGGGTGGAGATTGGTCGATTCTGGGCCCCCAAAGAAATGTAAATGCCGAAAGGATTGTCACCAACATTGAATGCCCCAAACCCCAGGAGTGGCACCGTAGCAGTAGACGATCGATATCGGACTCGAGTGGGTAATACAGAAAGTCAGTCAATAGGTGGCAGTGTAAGTACAGTGCAGAACAATATGGCTATAAATATTGGAAAATTCAGTGGAAAGTCCGAAGACAATTTTAACATATAGGAGGAACGAACGAGAGCTATATTCGCACCAAGAGGGCTCTCGGACATGCAACAGAAAGAACAATTGTGCTCATTACTAGAGGGAACGGCCATTAATTTTTTCAAAAACTTAAAGGAGCCGTTCCTAACTACAAGTGCCGAAACTTTTTTCGACAAACTAAGGACAAGATTCTCAAATAAGAAGCCATTCGATCACACAATTTTAGATATTTCTCAAAATATAAGTGAAAGTGTTGACGAATATTTAGACCGATTTGAAAATAAGATTTCTGGATATCCATTGGGCGATGAAATACAAGTATCCTACGCTAATAAAGGGTTTAAAGGAACGTTTAATTAAATGGACGAAATTTAAGAAACCACTAAACCTTGATGAACTTAGATCAGCGGCTAAAGACATTGAAGGAATGCAGCATTCCTCTAATTCTACGAAAGTTTTAGTGTGGCACCAGGTGATTTAGTCGCCTTTATTAAAGACACCCTACAGGAGTAAATGAGAAACACGTTCCAATCATTTTAGCTTCAGCAGAATGCGTTCAGTGCGGAGAGACAATATGAATTAAACGCAAATGATTCCATGCAACATCAGCAGAACTAACAACATCCCAACAGAAATCCAACTTCAAGATCTCAACACCAACGTAGTGATAAAAGACAATTCCAGCGCACCAGCAGACAGAAGTACCCCAGTAGATACCAGCCACAGCAGCAGAGGCAGAAATTTAACCAATACGTTAAACGACCGTCTTCTTCAGATAATAATCGTTGCCTAGGTTGTGATAGTGCTACTCAATGTATTCCTAAATCATCATACAAGGAGTATAACACTACATGTAGTTAAAGTCACTATATTGGTCATTGTATTGAGGCATTTCAACGACGCAAAAGAGACCACGGTTTTTCACAATGAAATAAGGCGCCTAGACTGGATAACCGGTCTGTGCCAAGAAACGCGTCAGTCCAATTAATAGCTCCATTAGAGCGTAATAATGTGACTGTAAGCATAAATGGCAGAAGAACTAACGCTCTAGTCGGTTCAGGGGCCTCTGCATCTTGCGTAGCCTTACAATACGTAAGAAAAACTGGCATTTCTGAACACGATTTAAATTCAAGAGAATTTGACAATATTGTTGGTGTAGGAGGCGAGATCCACCCAGTGTTAGGTACTAAAGTCATTAGAGTTAGATTAGGCAACGTAGCATTTGATCAGAAGTTTCATGTATGTTCTAAATTGCACTAATCAGTTAAATTAGGAATTGACTTTCTGCAAACTAACGAAGCTAACCTTAATTTTGCTAGTCGCGCAATTACACTAAAATATGAACTCATACACGTTCCGCTTGTAGAATAAAATTCCGGAACAGCAAGATCACGAGCATCGTGTACTCTCCACCCTGGTCAAGAATGTGATTTGCCCATCAAACTATCAAAAGTGCATGAAAATTCAGTATTATTATTAGAACCAATTATATCTAAGAATTCAGTTATCATTAGTGCTAGATGCATTATTAAACCAAATACCAATCGCAGTATATTACGCATTATAAACACATCAAATGAAAAAGTTTTCATACCTACAAATTATATTTTGGCTTCAATTCAAACGCTCCCGCCATCGCAATTTCAAACTGAAATACAGCCATCTTCGGTAGACGCATTAGATACGTCAAATGCAGCCGATATTCAGTTTGATTTATCGGAAAGTGACCTCAGTGCTCAACAAAAACAACAACTCCCCTCTTTCCTTCAATCGCAGGGGGGGGGGGGGGGTATTCGCATCATCGATGGAAGAATTAGGATCTCCATGAACATTACATCGATACTGGAGATGCTGACCCCATACGGTTGCAGTTTTATAAGCAATCCATTCTTAAAGAAGAATGTTCAAAGCAGATGCAGGAAATGCTTAAGAACGGAATTATTCAAGAAAGTGATTCCCCGTGGCACTCACCTGTTGTGATGGTGAAAAAGAAGGGTAACACATATCGCTTCGCAGTAGACTATCGTAAATTGAACAACGTTACTAAGCCTATCTTTTATCCCATACCAAGGTTTGATGACGTTACTGATATCATTGGGGATTCTATAGCTCAAATTTTCTCAGTGCTAGACTGTGCTAGTGGATTTTGGCAAATACCGTTACATCCCAAAACGAAACATAAATCCGCATTTATCACCCAGGGCGGGGGGGGGGGGGTGTTTTTAAATTCAACAGGCTACCATTCGGTCTTAAAAATGCCCCAATCGCTTATCAATCCATTATGGCTAAAGCACTTAGAGCCATGAACTGGAAGTACGTCTACCTAGGGCATATATTCTCGAAAGAAGGTATCCAGGCCGATCCAGCAAAAGTCGACGCAGTAAGATCGTTCCCTACATCAAACAACCAGCAAAAGGTTCGTCAATTCTTATGCTTAGCAAATTATTACAGAAAATTTGTCAAAGACTACTCCAAAATGACAACAACATTAACTAACCTCTTGAAACACGATTTAAAGTTTGAATGGTCGGAGAAGTGCGACAGCGCAATGCAAGCTCTAAAGGTTGCGTTCACCAATGCACCGGTCCAAATCTATCCAGATTTTAGCAAAGAGTCCATTTTGACAACAGACGCTAGCGGTGATGCCATTGGATATATCTTGGGTCAATTGGACGATCAAAATCATGAACATGTAATTTGCTATGGGGGAAGAGCACTTCATGCCGCTGAGAAGAAATGGTCAATAACAGAACTCGAATGCCTAGGGGTGCTTGAAGGGATAAAAACGTTTCGATCATACTTAGCTAACAGCAAATTCACGGTTGTCACAGATAACAAAGCTGTATCCTTTTTGCGAACCTGCAATCATTCGGATTAGAGCACCCCGTTAAGTCGTAGGAGAGCCATATGATGTTAGGGGGTACATCAGTAAACTTGTCCTACGAAATGGTGGGGTAAAGAGAATGATGTTAATCGTAATTTAGTAAACACCAGCTGGGGAAAGAGAACTCCTATATTTAGCTTATATTTAATGTCATAGATGCGTGTCTAGTTTCCGGTACTATGGATGTTGTAAAGATATAAAAACATAGTTAACGTAAAAAGTGTTCCAGTCTTAATTTAACATTGGAAATAGTTATCACAACGTGAAATCGAAGAAAGGCCTAGACAATAGTGTCACCCTAGTATCACGGGCCGTATCACAAAGTGGAAGTAATTCATAATTGATCTATTTAACGACACCGTAGTGTCACAGTCGTTTATTTGGTGCCGTTGACGTCAAGATCTCGACCCTGAAGATATGTAGCAGTGAAGAGAACATACGTCCCACGTTGGATGTGGGGGCATTTGGCGGAGTGATTTCCACATCTAACCAGCGACTCATCGCACTGTATAGTGCTACATATTTGTTTTGGGGAAGATTCCAAAACCTGTGGAAGAAATTTAGAAGAAGATAGCAAGCAAAAGAAATCTATCTAGTGGGCAGAGTTGGTGGAAATATTCAGCCAATGGGTAAATACACTTTTTCTGAAAATTCAACATGTAAATTTGTTTAACCAGACCAATTAATATAAGATTAAAATTAAATAAGATAGGTGTTAAAATTCAACTGAATAATAATAATAATAAAATATATTCATTCTTAAGTTTTATAGGAGACTAACTAGGTATGTGAAAATTGTTAAACTGGATTTAAACTGTATCTAAGGGGTAGGTTGCAAAAATGTTTTTATTAACTAAGGAATAATACGGAACGGAATAGGGAATAAAAAAACAAATAACCAATGATATCTCCGGTCTATGTAGGAAGGAAGTTCGGAAATACAGATTTTGCGCGGTTGGCGCATAACTCCATAAGAATTATTCGGGCATAGATCGTAACTATTTCGAAAGTCTATGTTTGTTTGTACACGAATGTAATGCACTGTTGTGTTCAAGTAATATGTGTTTAACTGGGTAAGGTTAGGGTATAAACGGGTGTAATTCGCGGTAAATGCGTTTCGGTTCATGGCAAAGGCTTGCCAATGGAAAATTTTAAACTGAATGGCCCTTTATAAATTCGCGAGTTGCGTGTGGGTCGGTATAAGGTTTTAAATAAAAGGTTCAAAGTGAAACACGGTTTCCTGCAATAGCGAGTAGCTTATAAGCAATGTGCCAGTTTCAAGATTTTCGTGTTGTTTCGTGAAAACAAAAAGTATAAAGTATAATAAGTTCAAAGTATGTGTTAAAAGTGGGAAAACATACCATGGTAAAATGGGTAATTTAAAGTTAGATTTGAATGTGCGAATAGCTGTCGAATACATTTTGAATTCTCGGAAATATCACGCGTAATGTATACAAAAACCATATTTAATGTCAAAGAAGAAGTGACGAACTAATTAGTCAATTGTTATCTGTGTTGAAAGTAAGAAATTTAATAACTTACGGTTGTGTTTAGTTATTACAACCATGATTATAATCCAATTTGTTCTTAAAATGAATTTTGTTTACATTTATTTCAAGATGCTGTGAATTCAGAGAGAAATGAATTCACGGAAAAGCGTTTAAAATGTTAAGATGAGGTATAATATATGTTATTTAGAAACATGCGGTATCACTGGTGTTGAAAATAGTGGTACCTGTCAAACAAAATGATTAATTAAGGCCGCTAAATAGACGGCATGGTTCTTGCCATGTAAGCTTGGAATGCCAGTACAAAGTCTGGTTTTTGTAGACGATTTGCTAATGAGTACTAATGAGGTATAAAACTGTTCACTGTTAACAGAATAATACTCATAGGTAGAACGTTAGTAATGTAATGAGTGTTTAGGTTATTAATGACTGAAGCTATATGTGGTTAAGTGAGGTGTACACCACTCGCCTGTGATATAGTTCTAGATAAAGTAGGATGTCATTCAGATAGTGGCCATGTCTGTGTGGCATCCTTACTAATGTAACACTGGAAGTCAAAAAGGTAGATTAATGAGACTAGGTCAAAGCGTTAAATTACTGATGGTGAATTGTTAAGGTAACCATGTAATTGTTTTGGCAGAATTATAAAAATATAGGAAATTATTAAATGGTAAATTAATGAGCTACGGTTAAGAGGTCAAAGGGAATTGACTGTAAAAGATAGCGATCTGGAACCTAATTTTCTATTGGGAAACCACGTGGTGGCTACTTGATCGACTACTTTTTAAACTTCTGCGCAGACCTGAAGTGGTCGAATTTGGTACGGTGCCCAGTTATCAGAAACTGGCCGAAATTTTGTCAATTATTTTCCTATTTTCAAACAAATGACATTACCGGAAACTCTGAGTCTTTTTCGGAACAATAGCAGTTGAATATTTCAAAATTTCGAAACTTTGTCGATGAAAATTAGAAACATGTCATTTACGAGACAATTTTTGTTAATTTTCAAAATATTCAAATTCGACCTACATTTTTCGATACCTGATGTCGATCCGATTCCAGTAATATAAGTTCCATTCAGAGTTATCGCCCCTTGTTTCTGACACTTCTGGAGCATGAAGTCATATGACCATAACAAGGAATAAAGCAATTTCAAGAATGATCCGTAGACCGGAAGTAGTTGAAATAATGTCCGATATGTTGAAAACAACACAAAAATGGGCACTTTTGGAACAAATGCGATTTCTCCGTCCGATATCACCGGATTAAACCAATTAATGTAGCGTTGAGTGGCCCGATGAATGGGCTATCGTGTGATACCCAATGCAAACGCATACTATGACCAGGCAGCAAAATATGGCAGTTTTACTTTAACTTTCTCTATCGAGAGTCCATTTGATAGTCCTGTGCATGAAGCCATCCAATAAGACTTTGAAATGTCTGGAATACGATAAAAAAAAAGGGACAAAAAATCGAAAAAAAAGTCGAAAAATCGTGAAATTTTGGAAAATGCTCTATTACTTTATTATTTAAACAGATTTTTACAAAAAGGCTACACATTCAGATAGCTGACCTAATTACGATTCTAACAATGTGTAATATGTATTGAAATATTGAAATTTAATTTTCGACATTTTGACATTTTTGCATTTTTGGCACTTTTGAACAAAGGATTTCTCAGGAGAATTTTATCTGATCAAATAATGTAAAATATCATTATAGAGCCCTGCGGCTATTTAATTGCCAAAACCGGGTATCAAAACCATCCCGACAATAATCTCCATACCGTAAGTATTCAAAAAATGAAGAAAAGGGTTAAAAAAATTGGTGCTCTTGCGGAAAACTTGATTTCTCCATCAGATGTTAGCGGACCAAAAGAACTAAAGTGTCGTTGGATAGTCCCATTAATAGACTATCATATGAGATTTGAATGATACGATTTCAATGGTTAAAAAATAAATTATGGTACGCCGAAAAACTAGTATTTTCCGTTTTGGAGCCTTTTGAGAGGCCTTTTTCTCGAAAACGACACCTACAATTTTTCTTAAACCTTTTTTATTTAGAGTCCTATCGGTGTTCTATGGCGTGAATCCCAAAATAGAATCATTGAAATAATATAAGTGGTCCAAAAAGAGTCTCAATCTTTGAAAAAAGTTGAAAAATCGTTAAATTACTGAAAATGTTCTTCTATTTTTCTTTGTTTTGAAAACAGCTCAATGGATGTTTCTGAAACTTCTGGTACAGAAAGATAAGCATCTCCACAACTTGTTAAAACTATCCCGACAATGATCCAAAACCCGGAAGGAGTCGAAATCATCCGATATTTTGAAAAACAAACGTAAAAAGTAAAAACAAGTGGTGATTACTACGCCAGAATTCACCGAATCAAAACAACAAATATCTCAATGGATAGCCCGAATAATTGACGATCTTATGACATCCAAATGGTAAAAATTTGCTGGTTAGGCAATATATTATGGGACGCTGAAAATCTAGTATATTCCTTTTTGGAGCCTATTCAGACGCTGTTACTTAGAGTTCTTACGGTGGTCTATGGTATTAATCAAAATTTAAAAGCCTCAATATTGTATAAATGGTCCAAAAAGGGTCACAATCTTTGAAAAAAGTCGAAAAATCGTTATATTTCTGAACATGTTTCTAACAGTATAAGGGAGGTAACTAGTACTAAACACAATGGCATCAGACTACCAATTATTTGCTAAATATCGTTAAATATTTTCTAATTTTCCTTTCTTTTATAAACTGTCCAACGGATCTTTCTGAAACTTCTGGTACAGTTAAGTTCCCATACCACTTGTTAAATCTATCCCGACAATGATCCGTAAACCGGAAGTAGTCGAAAACATATTCGATATTTTAAAAAAAAAGTAAAAAATAGGTGCTCTTGGAAAAATCAAAACAACTAGTATCGTTTTGTAGCTCGTTGAATGGGCTATTGTATGACACACTTCCTGTCTGATTCCTGAAAGCCGGTTCAGTGCTGCTTGCAGGTCTAGTTATTATTATTATTATTTACCGCGGGAGCTTATTTCTCCATGAACGAAAACAGATATCGATCTGGGACCAAATTTTCTATCGGGAAACCATGTGGTGGTTACTTGAAAACTGTATTTGAAACTTCTGCGCATACCGGAAGTGACCGAACTTTGTACCTTTTCTCGGAATTGAAAATAGGCCATGGTTTCGTCAATTCTTTACCTATTTTCAAACAAATGACATTTTCGGAAACCCTGATTTTTTTCCGAGGCAATTGATATCTCACATTTTTCAATTTCGAACATTCGTCGTTCGAAAATTGAAAACACATTGTTTACGAGACAATTTTTGTTATTTTTCAAGATTTTCAAATTTGACCTACATTTTTGTATACCTGAAGTCCATCCAATTCCCGTAATATAAGTTTCATTCAGAGTTACCGTCCTTTATTTTCTAATTTTTTCGAATTTTCTACTCATTTTCCAAACCTTATATTTTTTTTGAAAGGATAAATCAATATTCCTGAAACATATGCAGCATAAAGCCATGGTCAGACACTTGGATAAAGCAATTTCAACAACGATCCATAAACCGGGAAGTATTCGAAATAATGTTTGATATTTTTTTTTAAAAAACCCACAAAAATAGGTGCTTTTGGATAAACGTTATTTCTCCGTCCGATATCAACGGATTAAAACGATTAAGGTATCGTTGGGTTGCACGAGAATTGCAGTATCGTATGAGCAGGAAGCAAAATATGGCACACTGAAAATCAAGTATTTTCTGATTTGGCGCGATTTTTCTTAAACTTTTCCACTCAGTAGTCTTTTGCATGAAGCCACCCAATAAAACATTGAAATATACTGAGCGCCATGGAAAACGCATCACTTTTTTTCCCAAATATTTTATTACTAGGTGGTTTTGTATGTATAATATTATGCAATACTATGAACTATTGTTTCACACAATGCTCGCAACGCAAAAAATATCGGCCCGTGTGCACAAAAAAAATTGCACGAGATGCACATGAAAAACCCAATATTCACGTGCAGCATTGTGTTTGAGCCCTTTAAAAGCATGTTTTCAACTTAATGTGCAGTACATGAACTGTGAAACGTCAATCTGTCGTAATTTGTTGTTGGAAATGTGAAGGAATCGAGCTCAAGGACACCAGACATGGAGAAGAGTAGACTGGCAAAGTGTGCTCTTCAGTGATGAGAGTCGCTTTCATCTTTATCACGCTGATGGCCGTCAACGTGTGTGGAGACGTCTTGGGAACGTCTTGCAGACTGCTGCGTCTTCGAAACGAATCGATGGGGTGGGGGAAGTGTAATGGTTTGGGGAGGCTTCACATGTCATCACCGGACCGCCCTACACATTTGCTGGGGTCGCGTTAATGCTGTAGCCTACCGTGATGATGTCTTGCAACCAATTGTTCTTCCGATGTTTCGAGCGCACCCACAATTGCAGCACTCCCAACAGGATAATGCACGTCCGCATACCGCCCGTTTTAGTATGGACTACCTGGCTGCTAACAACATCAATGTCTTGGACTGGCCAGCCATGTCTCCCGGACATGACACCGATAGAACATGTCTGGGATGAGATTGGACGCCGTCTGTATCGGAGACCACAGATGCACACCATTGCTGCTTTAGAAGCTGCTCTTTTCCAAGAATGGAACAATTTGCCCCAGGCCTTCTTTCAAACATTGGTAAATTCCATGCGACGTCGCTGCACAGCGTGCGTAAGAGCCCTTGGAGGACACACGCGCTTCATACATCTGTGTCGTACTTTTGGTTTTGACCCCTCTGACTTTGTACCGTTGATTACAGATTAAACATCCATAAGTGTACAAATGTGTTGTTATTGATGTGTTCCCATTTGAATATTGTTCACAATAAGAAGCAAAATAAATAAGATATGTTTACAGGATCATTTTGTTATACGAAAAACTAAGTGATGCGTTTTCCATGGCGCTCAGTATAATTGGAATAGGACAAAAAAGGGACTGAAAATCGAAAAGAGGCGAAAAATCGTGAAATTTTTGAAAATGCTCCATTATTTGTTGATTTTAACAGGTTTTCAAAGAAATAGTTATACATTCAGATATCTGACCTAATAACGATTCTAACGATGTATAATATGTACTGAAATATTGAAATTTAATTTTCGATATTTTGACATTTTTGGCACTTTTGAATATAGGATTTCTCAGTGGGATTTTATCTGATCAGACCATGCAGTATATCATTATAGAGCCCTGCGACGATTCAAGTTCCAAAACCGGTTGTTAAAACAATTCTGACAATGATTCGTATACCCATAGAAATATATACTTCTATGGTATACCGAAAGTAGTTAAAAAAACGAAAAATTGGGTATAAAATTTGGCGCTCTTGCCAAAAACTTTAATTCTCCATCAGATATTAGCGGACCAAAACAATTAAAGTGTCGTCTGATAGTCCCATGAATAGACTATCTTATGACATCTAAATCATACGAATTCGATGGTTAGGAAATAAATTATGGTACGCCGAAAATCTAGTATTTTCCGTTTTGGTGCATTCTGAGACGCCTTTTTCTTAAACTGTTCTTAATCAGAGTCCTATCGGTGGTCTAGGGTGTGAATAAAAGCATTGAAATAATATAGGTGGTCCAAAAATGGCCTTAATCTTTGAAAAAAGTTGAAAAATCGTTAAATTATTGAAAATGCTCTTTTATTTATCTCTTTTTCGAAAACTACTCAATGGATGTTTCTGACACTTCTGGGACAGGAAGTTAAGTATTCAAACAACTTGTTAAAGATATCCAGACAATGATCCATTGGATATTACCAGATCAAAAGAGCTAAAGTATCGTTTGATAGCCCAGTAAATGGACTTTCGAATGCTTCCTTCGGGAGCCTATTTCTCAGTGCCTGTAACCGATCTGGGACCTAATTTGCTATTGGGAAACCAAGTGGTGGCTACTTGATCGACTGCCTTTAAAACTTCTGCGCATACCGGAAGTGGTCGAATTTGGTACGGTACCCAAAAATCAGAAACTGGCCGTAGTTTTGTCAATTATTTCCCTATTTTGAAACAAATGACATTACCGGAAACCCCGAGTCTTTTCCGGAACGATGGCAGTTGAATATTTCGAAATTTCGAAACATTGTCGTTGACTTATATCGTTCGAAAGTTGCAAACATGTCGTTTACGAGACAATTTTTGTTAATTTTCAAAATATTCAAATTTGACCTACATTTGTGGATACCTGAAGTCAATCCGATTCAAGTAATATAAGTTTCATTCAGAGTTATCGCCTTTTTTTTAATTTTTTGCCTATTTTGTATCCTACATTTTTCTTTTTACGACCAAATCGATGTTTCTGAAACTTCTGGAGCATGAAGTCATATGACCATTGCCTTTATCTCAAAAACTTAACCTACAATTTTTTTTTTAACTTTCTCTATCGAGAGTCCATTCGATAGTCTTGTGCATGAAGCCATCCAATAAGACATTGAAATTTCTGGAATAGGATAAAAAAAAATCGAAAAAAGTCGAAAAAGCGTGAAATTTTGGAAAATGCTCTACTCTATTATTTAAACATATTTTTACAAAAAGGTTAGACATTCAGATAGCTGACCTAATTACTATTCTAACGATGTATAATATGTATAGAGTTATTGAAATTTAATTTTCGATATTTTGACATTTACAGAGCCCTGCAAGTATTTAATTGCCCAAACCGGTTATTAAACTATCCCGACAATAATCTCCATACCGGAAATATAGAAAAACTTGATTACTCTGTCAGATGTTAGCGGACCAAAACCAAAAGAACTAAAGTGTCGTTGGATAGCCCCATTAATGGACTATCATATGGCATCTGAATGATAGGATTTCGATGGTTAGAAAATGAATTATGGTACGCCGAAAATCTAGTATTTTTCGGTTTGGGGCCTTTTGAGACGCCCTTTTCTCGAAAACGACACCTACAATTTTTCTTAAACTTTTTTTACTCAAGAGTCCTATCCGTGGTCTATGGCGTGAATCCCAAAATAGAAGCATTGAGATAATATAAGTGGTCCAAAAAGGGCCTCAATCTTTGAAAAAAAGTTAAAAATCCTAAAATTACTGAAAATGCTCTTCTATTTTTCTTTGTTTTGAAAACAGCTCAATGGATGTTTCTGAAACGTCTGGTACAGAAAGTTAGGTATCAAAACAACTTGTTAAAACTACCCCAACAATGATCCAAAAACCGGAAGTAGTCGAAAAAATATCCGATATTTTGAAAAAAAAACGTAAAAAGTAAAAAAAAATTAAAACAACTAAAGTCTCATTGGATAGTCCGAATAATGGACGATCTTATGGCATCCAAATCATACCAATTCGCTGGTTAGGCAATATTTTATGTTACGCTGAAAATCTAGTATTTTCCTTTTTGGAGCCTATTCAGACGCCTTTATCTCGAAAACTACTCTTATTTCATTTCTTAAACTTCTGTCACTGTCACTTAAACTTATGATATAAAGGGTCCAAAAAGGGCCCAAATCTTTGAAAAAAGTCGAAAAATCGTTATATTACTAAAAAAAACTTCTAATGGTATAAGGGAGGTAGGTAAATAGTCCTAAACAAAATGGCATCAGACTATCAATTACTTACTAAATATCGTGAAATATCTGATAATGGTCCTCTAATTTTTCTTTCTTTTAAAAATTGTCGAATGGATCTTTCTGAAACTTCTGGTACAGGAAGTTAAGTTCCAATACCACTTGTTAAATATATCCCGAAAATGATCTGTAAAACGGAAGTAGTCGAAAATATATATGATATTTTGAGAAAAAAAAGTAGTAAAAAATTGGTACTCTTGAGAAAATCGCGATTTCTCCGTCGGTGTCACTAAATCAAAACAACTAAAGTATCATTTGGTAGCTCGATAAACGGGCTATTGTATGACGCTCTTCCTGTCTGATTCCTGAATGCCGGTTCAGTGCTGCTTGCAGGTCTAGTTATTATTATTATTTTTCTTCTTTTATTTTGCTTATATCTCAGCAACTATTTCTCATATCGTTACGGGGTCTTCGATTTTACTGCGAAAACTTATGATATAAAGGGTCCAAAAAGGGCCCAAATCTTTTGAAAAAAGTCGAAAAATCGTTATATTACTAAAAAAAATAACTTCTAATGGTATAAGGGAGGTAAATAATCCTAAACAAAATGGCATCAGATTATCAATTATTTACTAAATATCGTGAACTATCTGATAATGGTCCTCTAATTTTTCTTTCTTTTAAAAATTGTCGAATGGATCTTTCTGAAACTTCTGGTACAGGAAGTTAAGTTCCAATACCACTTGTTAAATATATCCCGAAAATGATCTGTAAAACGGAAGTAGTCGAAAGTATATATGATATTTTGAGAAAAAAAGTAGTAAAAAATTGGTACTCTTGAGAAAATCGCGATTTCTCCGTCGGTGTCACTAAATCAAAACAATTAAAGTATCATTTGGTAGCTCGATAAACGGGCTATTGTATGACGCTCTTCCTGTCTGATTCCTGAAAGCCGCTTCAGTGCTGCTTGCAGGTCTAGTTATTATTATTTTTCTTCTTTTATTTTGCTTATATCTCAGCAACTATTTGTCATATCGTTACGGGGTCTTCGATTTTACTGCGAAAGTGGGTGTGACTTAGAGGATAAAGCTATTTTGAACGTTTTGCGATCATGCGAAATGTCCGAAATCACCGAAGATTTCGTTTTTAAAAATATTGTCTTAATTTTAACAATAATCGTTGGATTCCAACTTTCAATACATTTTGGCATAGCCTGAGACAGGGCACACAGTTGTGCTACTTTTGATTTTTGATTTTCTGCAAATCTTCGTAGATATAAGGCACCAAATTTAGAAAATTTAAATTTTTACCAATTTTGTTTTTATTTATGAATATTTTTTGATGATATGGTAATTTACGTCAGCCGCCATTGCCTAATTTAGTTTTTCGGTCCTTGTACGGTCGCAGAGAAATAGACGATTTTCCACAAGTCAATTTTCAAGGTTGTTGGTCTATAAAAGTGTCAGTTATTATTCGATTTCATAAAATGTCTTATGTCTTCTGCCATTTATGATTTCATAGAACTAATTTCACATTTTCAGTATCACCGGAAGTAATGTCATTTTGGCAAAAACTGTATTTTAGCCTTCAAAACAGATATTTTATTCAAATGAATCTGATTTGTAATGTTTTTAAAATTATGATATTTGATTCCAATCAACAAATAGAATGAACCTATACGATCATACAGATACCACAAAGTGGTTTTTAACGTGTACGGTTGCAGAGAAATAGACGATTTTCTACAAGTCACTTTTCAAGGTTTTTGGTCTATAAAAGTGGCAATTATTATTCGATTTACATAACCGTTTCACCATGTGATGATGCCATTTCTGATTTCATAAAATTAATTTAACATTTTCATTATCACCGGAAGTAATGTAATTTCGTCAGGATCACTTACATGTATAAAATAAATTGATTGCTGGATTTGGTTGATTCTGCGTCCATTTTGTTTCATGTGTGCAATGCTTATGTGGAAACCTGTTTAACGGTTTCATTGGTACCGGAAGTCACATAAGTTCAAGGGTAACTTGGCACCGGAAGTCACATAAGTTTAAGGGTAACGTGGCACCGGTGAAACCCGTCATTACTGCATCGCAGTTCTAGTTAAGACTGAAATTTATGATTATACTGATGTTTGATATGTCAAACAGATTTTAATCTTGCTTACTAGTTGTTTAATTTACAATATTAATTTTAAATTTACGTAACAATGTAACATAGTATATATTGTACATTCCCATCCATCTCATTATATATGTATTTAGACTTATATATGTATGTGTTTGTCAGTTTAACTGTGTATATATACACCCATTTTGTTCCTTTGTTTTAATACTATGTATGTAACATATAGTATATATTGTACATTCCCATCCATCTCATTATATATGTATTTAGACTTATATATGTATGTGTTTGTCATTTTAACTGTGTATATATACACCCATTTTGTTCCTTTGTTTTAATACTATGTATGTATATTATCTAGGGAGAAGGGTTTTACATAGGCTAAGCCTGTTACCCAATCCCATTTAAGCATCCTGAATAAAAATATTGTTTATAAAAAAAAATGTTTGGGTGCACCGTCGAGTCAAGACTTGATTAAGATTAAAATTTAAATCTAAGGTAACTGATCCCGTCAACTTATGTCAAGTAATTCTATTAGTAAGATTTCATGAGATTGAGTCAACCACCTCGTATCGCTGACACAAATCCTTTGCCATCATCTTATTATTAATGAATCAACTGTCCAATAATGTTAAGTAATAGAAAATGATTAGCCCGATTGTATATTAGTGTGTACGCGCGATTAAGTATCTAATGATAAATATATAACCTAATCGACTGAACCCACATTTCTGTTATCGGGTCACCGGTACTACTGGGAGTATATTATTCACCTTACTGAAAATGTCAAGCAGTTGCCGAAGATTACAAGAGCTTTACCGTGCCAGAAAGAGTCGATAAACTGGCGTCCTTAGAGAATGAATGGACAATTCATCTATATTCAGATGATTACCATAGGCTTTCTAATTCACTGAAATAGTGACTGCTGGGGACTGTTACCGTTAAAGGAAGAGTGAGGTTAGCGGTGTTCGGATCACGTGAACTTATTCACCAATCAAAGTGTCTGTTATGGAATACAAGGATTCAATTAAAGTAAGAAAATTAAATCAAAATACCAACGTTAGATAATTTCCCGGCTTGGATTCAATCGGATTTAAAACTGGCCTATCATTAAATTTTCGTGGACAAGAAAATGGCGGTGGGCTTATCTTTTTAAATTCTGAACGAAATTGGACTATTTTTTTACTTGTATTCCCGTTAGAGCTTCATCTTTTACACTATTATAGTTTGTAAGTGATTCATATTACTTAAAATGACGCATAGGTCTTTTATGATGGTATTGATGTAATGAAACTGTACACCAAGTTCAATATCGTCGCACCAATTACAACTAAATTTTATCATGTTCCAATGTAATGACCAATCAAATTGATCAATTTCTGGTTAACATGTGCAGAAAATGATCATTATTGTGGCATTGATGTAATGAAACTATACACCAAGTTTCATCATTCTTGCTGAATTAAAATCAGTTATATTGTGTCCCAGTGTAGCACCATGGGTCGACTGTCAGGCGTGGTGGAGAGCGGACAGACAGTAAAAACCGGTCGCCACATCCGGCATATGACCCATGCACCTTTTCTTACTACATATTTTGGAACAACTCTTGATCGTCTAGTATTGTCTCTGGTCGCATTTGTAATTCTTTAACTGATTACGACGTATCTTTAAATGTCACTCTGACATTCCACATTAATGACAGCTTCACGCTGTGATTGAATATACTACATCTTAAACAGTATGATTAACAAACAAGATGACAGGAACAAAAGTGCGGTTTCTAGAGTTTTATATCACCCTGGATACATAGTTATAAGCATAATTATAATAAAACCATTCTCTACTCTCAACCCAGATGTTATCCCTTGAACATCAACGGTCTCTCCTAAGGAATTTCTACATGGTGTTTTCTCTCTTAGAATCTGTCCGATGTCTACCCTAAACCGCACATTCTATTAATTACATACTCTCAGATTCACAGCCATTAATTATTGTATTGGCTAATTATGATGTAATTAATCATGTGATTGGTCACTCAAGCCAAATATGGAATGGTAACTTTCGTATCACGTGCTTTTAGACATAGAATTTATCCTTGGCTTTAGACCCCTTTTCCTGTTATTCTCTCAATATTTCATAAACAATTCAATTTGCATTTTAAATAAACTCATACCATAGCTAATATTTTGACAATGGAGAATAGTTAATCAAGGCAATAATATTATTATATGTATTCTTTAGCACAAGGCCCGCCATCCATATTACTACACCAACGCATCGACCAAACAAATTAAAAGTAGAGTTATTGTGTCCCAGAAGGTTTGACAAAAATACGGACAGACAGACCGAACGAAAGAAAGGTGGGAGACAATTAAGGAACGAAAATCTAGCTGCAATTTGATTGGTATCAAAGTGCAAGTTTTTACTTTTAAATTACATGTAAAATGCAGCTTGGCTTAGAGTACACGCACAAACTCATTACCACGAGAGCTTCGTCAACAGACTGACATTTCATTTGTCAATATTGAATTATGCTATCAGATGCAATGAAATAAAAACGTGCTGGATGTTAACAGTGGCCAAAGAAATGGAACGTATTCTCGATCTGGAAAATTTGTAATCAAATAAAGTACGATCGGGATTGATCAGTTATTCGTTTCCGACTTTCAATAATCATAAACACCTATACCACTTCAGTAACATTTTTGAGTGTTGACTTTATTGGCCCACGTTATTTGTATACGCCCACATTTCGGTTTGAGCGTAGTTTGTCGTCACCCGGTTCATTGTACCATCCCACGGAAAAAAGCTACAGTTTTTGACGGATTATTTTCAACTTAGATGTGTTTGACGGATTCTTTTCAAATTTGATGTGAAGCATTGCTCCTGTATTCTGAAAAGACCTAGTATGTCAAATTTTGGTGAAAATTGAGTAAAACCCATAGTTTCTAATATGTGTTTTTCTCCTGAAAAGGCTTCTAATTATCTTCATCTAAAAAGCCAAATTAAAATTTGTTTTATATTTAGTAGCTTAATCCTGAAACAAAACAGTTTTCTTTTGTTTTCTCAAATGTGCATTCAACAGACTCGTTTTTCCAGATTACATGAGCTTGTAGTCATGCGATAGACAGTGTAGTTTTTAACGAGTGTTTGGAAGCATGAGAGGATGAACCCGATTGATATTCAGCGTACCGCGACTTTCCGTGCCGGAGTTATCCCCTCCCCCATCCCTTGCAAAAAACCTTGTGAACGCAATAGAAGGTCTTAATGTACGGCTCTTAAAGGTTTCTTTTCAAATGAAATGAAATTAAAATGATAATGAAGACGGGCATACACCATACAGTGTGCCCCGACAGCGGCTAAATGTAGGCTATAGTATTTAGCTGATTCCTTTCAGATTTGGTAGGGTTGGGGTCAAGATATTCCGTTCCAGATTTATCCACCCCCCTCTCATTTTCTGAAAAACTTGTGAATGCAACAGAGGCTATGTATTGTTTTTTAAGGATTCTTTTCAAAATTGGCGGGAAGCATTGTTTGTAGCCATTAGAGAACGGACGATATCCATATTCAGCATTCTGCTGTATCCCGTTCCAGAGTTACCCCCACTTTTGCTCAAAACCTTATGAACAAATTCTAACGGGTTCTTTTCAAATTTGGTTGAAACCATTCGGGTCATGAGAACGAACCCTATTGATATTCTGTTCCAGAGTTATCCTACCCTTTGCCAAAAACCTTTTTAGTACAATGAAGGCTATAGTTTTTTAACGGATTGTTTTCATCAGAGGACGAACACTATCGATATTCAGCAATCTGCGACTTTTAATTCAAGGGTTATCCCCCGTTTACCAAAATATCACATTTGGTTAACATCCAAGTTTTCATTGCTGCTGTATGGGCGTATTTCAACACTTTGCATGACTATCTCTATTTACCGTAGACCCCATAAACATGCCTGGCGTTCGTGTTAAAAGTGGAAGTTTGTATTTTTGAAACACGTAAACGTACTAATATTGAGTAGAGAGTAGTAAGCCATATTTGGAAATTATCGAAGGTGTTACTTGAGCAAATGACAGAAATTTAATTAATTGTATATAATACTGAGTTCAAAATAATCCAAGACTTATCTAATTATTGAAAATATGAGCACAAGCAATTAGAGCAAAATATTTTGACTAACGTCCGATCAACTTCTTGAAAACTAATATGCTATAATGTGTACGAGTAGTAAGAAATTTGAAAAACGTGTATCTCAGCAATGGATTGGCAGACGTTTCTCAAATTGTTCAATGAATTTAATTTGACCGCCCCTTATGTAACTGTATAGTCAAAATATTTTGTGTCACTTTTATATAACACTAGAAGAATGCCCGGCTTCGCTCGGGGTCATAACCCCGAAACCGGAAGTGGTAGACTAACGCCACCTGGCCTATGTTACTCCCCGGTCCGAGCTACCCCTATACCCCAAATTTCAGACTCGGGGCAGACCTAGTGTAGCCGCCAACCCCGAACAGACAGACAAACAGACAGACAAACGACAGTCACAAATATTAGTATAGATTTCCCTTATGTCAGGAATCAATACTGATAACTTTTGGTTACTATTTTTTTATATTATTTACGGTGAAACTTTTGAACTTAAGACAATATATTTTACAAATTAGATACAAGCTGCAATGGGATAGAAGTTCCAGAATATCAAACAGATCATTGGTACCTTACGTAGAGTGTTTTTATTCGAAAATTAGGTTACTTTTGTTCGATCCCCTATGCATACAAGTAGCTAACCTTTGGTCACCTGGTTTACATTGCCAATACACATTCCCTGTTACTCCCCGTATTCAATAAATTGTCATTTATACCCCACATAAAAAAACCCAAGAAGAAATGTTTGAAAACTATTCTGTCTTTCGGTATTCGCATTCAATCAATCCAGCATGACGAATACCTGTTTCATTAGGGCACCATCCTGGGCTATAATTGCAACAAAAAGATCGATTTTGATCTAACAAATAAAGAAAGATATACGTGTCCACAGTGTTTCAGTCTCTTTTTTCAAGAGTTAAGTTTTAAGTATGACGGCTATGCTCCTATACCATCTGACCATATTCTGTTCGCCTTCAACCTGCTGGCCAAGTAATAAATAGCTTGAACACCTATTAGTAGCAGATGTTAACCGTCTGCTACCAGTGGACAGTTTATACGTCAAAGCGCAAGAGCCCTCCTATAAATACGACAGACGTGATAAATTGGCACTGCAGTATGCTATTAAAATTGCATCTCTTCCTAATCATATTTCATATAACGCAATATTTAGACCCTACCATGAGCAGATATTATCCGCTCATGCCCAAAGCTTTTCCATCCCACGGTATTTGCACCCATCCCCTTTTGTATGAGGCCGTCATCAGTCACGACAGTATTGCGAATACTCCTTTCCTCCAAAGATCGGTTTTGATCTTACAAAACACAAAGAGAAAAATACAAAGCTCCGCTGTGTTTCAGTCTAGGAGATTTTGAAACAGCAACCAGACTTAGACACCACGGAGCTTTGTATTATGCTGCTATTTATACAGCTAGTTCTAAAGATGAGGATGGTAGACCTGGCTACCGGCACACCGCCAGACACTATAAATTATGTTCGTCTTCCACCTGCTGCTTTCACTTTTACTACTAAGCCGTAGGCCATTCTGCAACTCCTGCATCACATAAACTACAGCACATCATCTGTCCTCGCGTTAAGCAATTAACAATTTGAACGCCCATTGTACGGGATCGTTACAATATGTTTTCTCCAAACTGGAAGTATTATTGTAACTTCGAAAACCGTAAGTATTATTATATTGTAGCTTCGAATCCCCAGAACGTTATTCCCTTTAAAAATGATAAACCTTTATGTACATTCAAAAATTTATTACATTAATTTTTAGTTCATTTAACATGCGTAGGCATTTTGAATAAGTCAAGTCTGTCGTTAATTTATCTTCTTCGTCGTCTTCAGTTGATCGCACACTTGTCTTTGGTGTCACGTGTTCATTGATAATCTGTCGTTCTATGTCCAGATCGTCGTCACACGGTTCGGAGGGCTCCGTAGGGTGAACAAACTTAGGTATTCAGGTTAAATCGGCATCCGCAATGAATGTTTCCAACAGGTGCTAGGAATATTTTTATGACTGGGTATTCTTGAGTATTTGTGACAACTGTCTTACAAGAGATTATAAAATTATCAATGTAATCAACAAAGACCTACGCGAGCGAGTTTTAATCTCACCGATAATTGATTGGTGATTGCTTCACACCCACCGATTGAAGGTCAGATTATACAGTGTTGATTCAATGGAAATCGTGTGACGGGACGGTTGATTGGCGTCGTAATTCGGGATATGCAGAGAGAAAGAGAAATGGGGTTTAACGTCCACTCGACACAAACTAGGTCATTTTGGGACTAACACATAGTTTAATTTTATTTTAATAATTCGCTTGCGCGAATGCGCCTAGGGGTCTTTAGCAGTGTGATGAAACCGGAGGACCCTGAGAAAACCCACGAGGTTGGACAGGCGATCCTACTCCTTGTCACGTACAACCGGGGAATCGAAACCCCGCCAGCTGACTCAATGACAGACCGTATGATACAGCGCGCGCGTGCTAACCATTCGGCCACCCCCCCCCCCCCACACACACACACACAAACACGCGGAATGTTCAGAGTACGGATTACTCAAAGATTTTTTGACATGAACATGATGTCGGATTTCACAGAGTGTCGGAGTATTCAGAGATCGGATGTGAGAGTCCACTGTACCATGTAGTGTACTATGAGGGAAATTTTGCCCGGACAGCGGCTCTAAGGCCTACTCTAATATCGAATTCCAACTGTCAAGAGTTCTTTTACGTGAACGCCAATGTGTACGCGGAACCTCTGTGTTTCTTTCCATCATAACGATTATACGTTGCCCCCCCCCCCCACACACACCATTGGCAAGAGGGAACCACATCAGAAAATCACAATGAACGTTCTTGGTCACCAATGGAATCAAACACGGAATCTCCAAGTAAGCGAGCCAATGTCTTATTCTTTGAGACACCGTGGCTCCCTGTTACGCACAATATATCCGGGTTGGTGCTGACGTTCCATTAAAGGACAATATTGGTGTCAGTCATTATCACATATGTGATAGAACTAGTTAAACACGTTCCAAATATAATTTTAACACAGAGATCATTGCTACGATAGATGCGTTATGAAGTTTTCAAGAAAGGGAAGTGACGAACCCATAAGGAAAACATGGGTTAATCTTCTATATAACTGACTGAACTGACGAGTGATAACAGATACACGGGCGAATTTCTGGCAGTGTGAATTTAGCTCGATTTTCGATAGTAGCCCGTTTTTCGATGTTGGCGAATATCGATATTCAAACTTGAATCTCAAAAAAGCAGATTTGATGGATGTATATCTACAGAATGCCTCCAAAACACATTTGATCAAATACGTTTTCTAAAAGGAACTAAGGATATCATAAATGAGGATGCCTGAGCAGTGGATTCACATAAAAAATGCTCTTTCTCCTTTTTTTTTGATATTGGCTAATGTCGAAAAACGAGTTACCCGTTTTTCGACATTCAAACCTGAATCTCGAAAGGGCAGATTTGATGGATATCTGCAGAATGTTTCCAAAACAGATTTGATTAAATAAGTTTTCGAAAACAAGCTAAAGATATCATAAATGTGGATGCCTGAGCAGTGGATTTACGTAAAAACTACTATTTCTCCTTAATCAAATGTGTTTTGGAGATATTCTGTAGATATACATCCATCAAATCTGTTTTTTTTAAAATTCAAGTCTGAATATTAAAAAATCGAAAAACGAGCTAGTTGTTTTTCGTTTTTCGCCAATATCAAAAAGCGAATAGCAAGTTTTTCGATATTCACCAATATCGAAAAACGAAAAACGAACTAACTTCACAATGCACGAATTTCTGCTAACTAATAATTCCTTCGAAGATCAAAAGTTGTTATGTGGGGCCGTAAAAGGATATCTGATAATTCTTAAAAGTATTTGAATGGCACCTGATAAGGGAAAACAAGAAAAATAGAAACAGTCCGTAAATTCCCTTGTATTTATTCATCATATACTTAATAAAAACATGGTAATTTATGGACTTTTTTCTGTTTTTCTCGTTTTCTCTTATCAATTGACAGTCAATTATTTTTTTGAATTGTCAGATATCCTCCCACGGTCCCATATAACTTATTATTAGTGAGCAGAAATTCGCCCGTGTATCTGCTATCACTCGTGACTCCTGCTAGTTATATAGAAGGGCAACTCGTGTTTTCTTTTGAGTAAGCTTCATAACGCATCTATCGTAGCAATATTCTCTGTGTTAAAATTATATTTGGAACGTGTTTAACCAGTTCTATCACATCTGTAATAATGACTGACATCAATATTGTTTTTTAAGCATACATTATGCAAGAGCTAAATCTAAAATGTTATCTAAATTTGTAATTAAACATTAATGAACTTAACCAAGACATTAATGAACTCTCGATCCCATCGCTAGCCTGCGATATTTAGCGGATTGGAATACATTTTGTGAAGAATGATTGAACGTAAAACTAGATAATCGAGTCTTTTTTTATCGTAATAATGATCGAGGCTAGCCTAAAATTCAAAAGCTATTATCTAGGTTCAGAGTGGAGCAATTTGACTGAAATTTTCAGCATATTCTATTTATGTTATCTATTTTTATACGCCTACATTTTCATGTGGACGTATATTGTCGTCGCCCCTGTCCGTCCGGACGTCCGTCCACAATTTGTTTGTGGACACTCTACAGGTCACAATTCTTATCCGATTTTGACGAAACTTGAAATATAGGTTGATCTCCAAAAGATCTCGGTTGCTTTCGATATTGGCATGTATCGGATTGAAACTTCATGGATTATGGCCCCTGTTTGTACCAAAAATCACGTTTTAGCTTGTGGACCCTATAGAGGTCACAATTTTTATCCGATTTTGTTGAAACTTGACATGTAAGTTTATAACCCAAAGATCTCGGTTCCTTTCGATATTCGCGCATATCGGACCGTAACTTCCTGAATTATGGTCCCTGATTGTACGAAAAATCACGTTTTTAGCTTGTGGACCCTATAGAGTTCATAATTTTTATCCGATTTAAAAAAAAACGTTTTATTATATCACCGTTATACCCTAAGGATGACTGAGTTCGAATTTCGTGAAAATCGGCCCAAAACTGACAGACAAAATGGCCGCCCTTCGTTCTCAAATAGCGTAAAATATGGTATATCAAGGTTGTGGACCCTACAGAGTTCACAATTTTTTATCCGATTTTGTTGAAACTTGAAATGTCAGTTTATAACCCAAGGATATCTCGGTTCCTTTCGATATTCGCGCATATCGGACTGTAACTTCCTAAATTATGGCCGATGATTGTACGAAAAATCGCGTTTTTACCCTGTGGACCCTATAGAGGTTGTGGACCCTATAGAGGTCACAATTTTTATCCGATTTTGTTGAAACATGAAATGTATGTTTATAACCTAAATATCTCGGCTCCTGTCGATATTCGCGCATATCGGACCATAACTTCCTGAATTATGGCCCCTGATTGTAAGAAAAATCGCGTTTTTAGCTTGTGGATCCTATTGAGGTCATAACTATTATCCGATTGAAAAAAACAACGTATTATTATATCACCGTTACACCCTAAGGACGACTGAGTTCGAATTTCGTGAAAATCGGCCCAAAACTGACAGACAAAATGGCCGCCCTTCGTTCTCAAATAGCGTAAAAATATGGTATATCAAGGTTGTGGACCCTATAGAGGTCACAATTTTTATCCGATTTTGTTGAAACTTGAAATGTAAATTTATAACCCAAAGATCTCGGTTCCTGTCGATATTTGCGCATATCTAATTGTAATTTCCTGATTTATGGCCCTTGATTGTAGGAAATATCACTTTCTTTTTAGCTTGGTCTCTATCCATCTCTCGAAAATGTGGGCGTATCCTGCCTGGCAGCCGCTGGTTAATTATTATTAAACAGACCATTAAAACTACATCTCTAGCAATGTAATCAATACGCAATACTTTTCAGCTTTGAATATAATCAACATTTTGTTTACGAAACAACGTCTGCCCATGTGTTTTTTTATTTTGGCTGACAGTAATTGATCAGGGTTTTATTTAATTTCTATAATTTTAAAGATTTTAGTTATACTTCGACAGCAATTCCTCATAAAATTGAATTAGGGACTTTTTGAGTAGCAAATGGTATGTGTTCGACCTATTCGTATAGGCTATGTTTCTGTGTATTAGTAGGTATCAATACGTTTGCTAACAAGACTGTCATAACAATCTTAAATAATGGCTCGGACCTTATAAATAATATATTCCTTCACAAATACAGCTATCATTTAGCCATCTTTCAGACTAATAATCAAACTCATGGTCACGTGTAATTTGATTTATATAAACATAAATCAGCCCAAATCAACCGAGTGTGGCTTTTCATCGCATATTGATTTGGGTGATACATGCTTATAAGTACCATTCGGTTATTAATGAAATTGTTCTTATTGGTTGAAAACAAGAAATTAGATGAAAGCATCGCTCAAATTAGCTATCGTTATGCGCCTTATTTTGAACCAAATTACTTAACAAGCGGATAGTCCATCGATTTACCGAGCTCAAGATCGTGCAAGGTGACAGAAATAAAACGAGGTTTAGCGTCTTACTTTTCTACACCAACCGCAATAATGAAGATGGCTAAGATGACAGAATTTCAATATTTATCAGGCAATTTGCAGCACAATATAGTAATTTACGTTTTATACACCAATTCAAAGAGAAAATTGTGCGTTTTGGTTAACGCAGTCAATTAACTCTGGAAAGGGTTCTATTAACACCAAGAATGTTTGCAGCAAAGCCCGGTACAAAGGGGAGTAGAGAATAACCTAGAAATCCACAACTGCGTCCATATAAATACTCACTGATTAGTATGTATAGGCTAACAATATCTGCAGCGGCCATTAATAAAAGCGGAGTAATTCGGATAAACTGGGAAATGGATTTTCTGAAAATTAAGAACATTACAGCAAAGTCCAACACCAAAAAGATAGATAAACACAATGAAATCAAATAATTGCGACCATGGTGGTTGATTATTATGTATTGGGGTTAAAAGAATACAGTGGAAAACCTTTTAATTACAGATGATATTCGGATGACTTGTTTTTAATTTTCTATCATACGTTTATCAAATTCGCGTACTACTGAACACTTTTAAGGAAATGTTTCTTTTTTCTCCAAAGAAAGCTGAATGAAAGCAGCCAATAACCGTTTTCAAGCCCGAGCTCTTACCGAAACCGGGCAATCGAACACACCAATAAAGATAAGATGTTTGATCAGTCTAGAGTTAAGATTTCCTTTGAAGGAGAACATATCAAAATTACTCCCTGGGTTCATTTCAATTAACAATTGATTTCTTGAGTTCTTAAAGTATAACGCGCACTATGTTATTTCTAATGTCATAAAGGGCACTATAAATAATTTATAATACCTCCATTTGAAAGCAGTGCATATTTCTAAGATTAAACGACGTAGGTTCTTCGCCGTTTCACATTATTTTACAAGCTTCTTAAAACAATTGTTGAGCTGGCTAACGTGCATTTTTCTAAATTCAATTTCTTGTTCCAGCTTTCTGTTATGTTTCGTAAAAAGGTAGTCTTGATTATCCCGACCTGTCAATCAGACGTAGAATGGTCGGTACACTGGTTAAGCGAGACTAATTTCAAACCAAGGGCACGTAACCTATCTTTTACTAAAAAGTGTCTGGATGTTATGGACGAAACTTGGAACCAGTTTCAGTCTATTATTTATAGATCATTAAATGGGCATAGCTTATTAAATACAATATGATCGCTGTGGCGTAATTGTCGAGATATTTGGAGATATTTATTTATGGTGGGTCACCCTACCATGAAGAGAGAGATTTTACAATAAAAGAGTGTTGGATATTGAACTGACATACAATCGAAAGGATTTTTGGAAATGGCATTCTTGAATTAATTTCATGGGCGTCAACATCTTGTTTTAGGACTAGTTACCTCCCTTAGACTTTGTTTATGATAATGTAAAAGACCGGATAATCTAGCCAATGACCTATTGTTCTCAAATGTTGACAACTCATCCAGACTAATATTCGTAGAATATTTTTCTGGGTAATATAGAGACTAATGATTATTAATGGTCGTATATATATTATGCGATAACGGAAACGTGAATTCCTGCAAATGACTAAATTCATCTCAATGTAAATTATACATTTCAATACAATTACCAATATGTACAAATTTCAATACATTATGGAAAGTACAATGAATACCCGTTATTGTTCTCCATGCATCTGTAAGGGTATGGTAAATATTCTTCTATCAATATTCTTTAAGTCCCGATGCGCTGTTTTAAGGTGTCTATGGAAAATTACATTATTATGAAAAATGAATCTCTTTATAAATGTTCATTGTATTCGACACTATTTACAATTTTAACACTAGTCAAACGAAAAGACGAAATGCGTTAGTCACTTGCATCAACCTGCTGCTCACACAGAAATGAAATGAAATGAAATGTCACTCCTATATCGAATTCCAACTGGCAAGTGTTCTTTTACGTACATGACAATGTGTACTGTGGAACCTCGGTTTTTCGTCTCATAGTATAAGTTGTCAGGCCCTGCATCGTGCACCACTGATACGGGGGAACCAACGCAGGGATCGAACATCGGATCCTCAGGTTAGCGAGGCGCCGTCTTACTCACTGAGTCACCGCGGCCCCACGAAATTGCAACCTCCAAACGATCTCATAATGATGGTTGCCGGGGTAGTAGTGTTAAAATTTTCTAAGTTTTTCCCCACGTCCATGGTGATTTTACCATCTAATCTTATCACTGCCTGTATTTACCAGTTAACATTGAAACTGACAGTCAAGTGCAAAGACATTTGTAAGCGAGGTTGATTTAGTAAACAGCGTTTACTGATTTATAATTATAAACCTTATGTAGCAGTGCCATATGTATGTATGTTTTATATGAAAGTTGCTATAGCCAAAAGTTATGGAACGTTTTTTTTCTACGCCTCGAAGGTGTCCCGTAACTGTCTTGAAGGCCTATTTATGGATTATACTAGCAGGATACCCGGCTTCGCTCGGGGGTCATAACTCCGAAACCGGAAGTGGCAGACTAATGCCACCTGGCCTATGTTACTCCCCGGTCCGAGCTACCCCTATACCCCAAATTTCAGACTCGGGGCAGACCTAGTGTAGCCGCCAACCCCGAACAGACAGACAGACAGACAGACAAACGACAGTCACAAATATATATATAGATTGAATTCAGAAACATTCCACGTTACGTTACAATGGCATGTTTTTGTCCATTTCGGCTATAACTGAGCTTTACATTGTTTTATTTCTCATGTTTAGAATTGTCTTTCGAATTGGGTCATAGTATTAGTTGGGGGTTTTGTTATGTTCTGGTATTTGTGTGTATACAAATATTTGATAATGATATCGGTCACAATGAGTTTTGGCGAGCGAAATATTTCGGATTCATTTCTTGCGTATATACGAGTTTTGACTGAAAAGTCTTAAGCCTGAAAAGGATAGATCAGTTGGGTTGAAACAATGTTTTGCCACCAACAAGTACAATCAATGAATGAATAATGGAGATAACTACAACTGTGGTGTTATTATTATCTTCGTAGCGGACCATCTTGTGAACATACCCATTGAAATCACCAGAAATGGACAAAACTGGGTATAGGGCAGTCATCAAGTACCTGTAACTGAAAGGACTAACCCCAACAGAGATATACGTCTCCATTTTAGGGGATGACGCCCCTTCCTTTTCCACAGTAAAGAAGTGGGCTGTGGAATTTAAGCGATGCAAGCGAGAGCTTTGACGATGACCCGCACCCTGGAAGGCCATCAGTAGCAACCATTCAAGAAAACATTACTCGGGTGCTTGACATAGTGATGGCTAATCCACGATCATTGATCACTTGACATATTGCCAGTGTTGCGTGCATCTCAAATGATCGCCAACGAGTTAGGAATGACAAAAGTTTCTGCAAGATGGGTGCCAAAGCTCTTGACTGCAGATCAGAAACAAGTCAGATTCCCGATGTCCCATGATAATCTGCGCCGTTTTGAAGCAGATTCAGATAATTTTTTTGCTTGATTTGTAACTATGGATGAGACATGTTTGAAAAAGGGAACTAGTCGGTAGTCATTTTACAAGTAATGATGACGTCATGTCAGTTGTGAACGATTTTTTTATGGTGGCTGAAGAAAATTTCTCCCTGACCGACATCCAGGCCTTGCAACATCGTTGGCAAAACTGTGTACACCTCGAAGGGGACAATGTAGGAAAATAAATGTGAATCTTCGACTTTGTACAGGTCTTTCACATATAGGCTTAAAACTTTCCAGCCAGCCCTCGTATTTGTTATTGTATCTACACTGTTATCAGCCATTCAATGTATCCGCTTACAGTATTGCTTAGTCAATAACAATTTACAGTATTGCTCAACTACATTAGTTACACAATCTTAAGCATTCTATGCATTGAGAAAAGGGGGTCACGCTGGCTCGCTAGCCTGAAGGTCGGGTGTTCGATCCCTGCATTGGTCGAGAAAGTTCATCCACATTTTCCGGCGTGGTTACCCCTGTCAGTGATGCAGGACGGAGGGCCTGCAAGGACACCCGTCTAGTCGTTCGGATGGGACGAAAACCCGAGGTTACGTGTACACATTGGCGTTCACGTAAATAATACCTTGACAGCTGGAATTCGATATAAGAGTAGGCCGTAGTGCCGCTGACCGAGCAAAATTTCCCTCATAGCACACTGTATGGCGTATGTCCGTCTTCATTAGCCCAGTCCGGAGAAGAAGAGTTGGACATTAAACCCCATTTCATTTCATTTTGCATTGAGAAAAACAAATTGATATCACATTGATTCACATGATTTAACTTTAGCATACGAGGACGATTCTTAAGATAAATACCGTTATTTGATAACTGTGTACGTAAATCATTACATGTTTTATTCAATAAATTGTTTTAAAGTTCGGGTTTCAACGCCTCCGCCCTTTCCGCTTTGCTCTACGGTCATTCTAGCTGCCACTATTTTAAACTGTTAGGACCCTGGGCCCTGTTTCACAAAAACGCTTCGGAACAGAAAACTGTTACCAGGTTGAACTAACCGTTACAATACCAATGAAGAGAGTTTCATACGTTGTAGTAATGTCTGCACAAGGCCAGACAGTCGTAGAGAGATGAAATAAATAAGTTTATTGCGTATTATTCGTTTTGAAATGTATCAGTGGGTTGGCCTTGAACTTGCATGTCGCTTTCGTGAACTTGGCATTTGATTTACTCGCAGGCTTTAAAGGAAATAATGCGTATCGATAAACTAAGTCGCTTGAATTTCTAAGTTTTATGGTATTTTGGATAACAGAAACTATTCAGAATTGTCACAAACATGTGATATTTCTGACTCAAACGATTAATCTAGACTGTAAATTATTGTCGAATTTTAAAAGTATTTAACAACTTTTAAACTAATACGCGAAATAGCCAATGTTCCTATGCCTAGATTTGAAATGTCAGTCCCATGGACCCTTTCAATAATACTTTCGAAATGCCAAAGTGCCACACTCTTTATTGGATAATGCCTACCTATCTCACTAAATTAAAATGATTTTTCCCGAATATAAAATACCCTTGACTCCTATATAAAACTTCTCTGATTTACGCTGTGTTATTAGCAAACGCATTTATTAAGAAATAATAATAAATTCATGATGTTAAAATTTAATTTCAAATAGGCCTATAAAATTTTTCGATAAACACATTTGAGATTATTGATTATCTTTTTACAAATCATCATAACCCCAAAACCATACGAGTAAATACTTTGCATAATATGGCGTATCTATTATTATAGGACTGCAGGCTTTCTAATACCAAGAAATTGGCAATTTTAAACAATTGTAGGCCTACAAAGATATTTTTTATAGACATTAGATATGAAGTGAGGTTAGATTTTTTTTTTTTTTTTTTTTTTTTTTTTTTTTTTTTTTTTTTTTTTTAGTTTTTTGGGATTTTTTTTTTTTTTTTTTGTTTGTTTTTTTTTTTGTCTATTAATTTTTTGAAAATGGTATAATTTATACTTGAATCATATGGTAATATATCAAACAGTTACAAAAGGCTTTGTTCACTGGGGTTTTGAGGTGGGTTCTTTTTTTGTTCTTGGGTTTTAAATTGGGACGTCATCTAATTGCTTATATGGCCTTAAAATAAAATAAACGGGTGGGCCGCAGCTATATTTCCCATGCAATGAAAATAAATTGAATTAGAAGTATTTTTTGTGAATGATAGTATGTTAAAATTATGTGACCAGGGTCATTGGCAATATTATCATTATTCCAAATATATCTATTTATCACTCAATAATACATTCTACAGTAGATATCGCTTGTGTGATAAATTTCATAATCTACTGCGATATCTCCTTAGCAGATATCGCTTTACATAAATTTAATTGGTCAGTTAAAAAGGAACTACTTTTTTGTATTTTCAAAGAACAGTTCATTTTTTATTAAAAGTAACTCCTTGTTTAATAAAATTGAATTATTTTTATTTAATTGACTTTGATGGAAACACTGGGTCAATATAAAGGACTTTGCAATGGTTGAATTGCTGTCAAAAAATGATGTATCACTACGCCGTAATGTAATCAGGTTCAGTAAAAGTGAAGTCTTTAGCAAAGAATTATATTTCTTTATTTGTGCACGTAAGAAAGGATTGGGTAATAAATAAAATCTCCTACTCATCAACTTGTGTTGATATTTTTTGATATAAAAAAGACTCGTAGGAGATTCTCTATATGACGCAATAGATCTAACAACGTAGCTCTAATCAATGTTTGTTAATGTCGGGATTTTAAGTTAGGAGAGGGTGACGGCTGTCCTAAGTTAAAATTGATTCTAGTTAAAATTGTCCCTAAAATAGTTTTATAAAATGCCACTAGTTAAGATACAGTTTTAACTTAGAATATTATTTTAGTGGATTTTATCCAAAATGCTTAAAATCCTTATGTGAAACGCATCTATCTTAAGTTAGGATGGAATTTTAGATTAAGACGATTTTAAGGAGATTTAAGTTTTTGTGAAACAGGGCCCAGGATATATTATCCTTTGCTAAAACTATGTATTAATATAACTAAGACTATAGTTCAAAGGCTTTTAACTATAGATTAACACAACCAAATATACCATTGTTTTATCTTAAATCAATGCCATCCAGTATAATGGTATTGTAGTCATTAAGGGTAGTTAAGGGGAAACAACTGCTATAACAAACGTCTGAATGTAGTAAATCAGTATCATGCTGATCCGAATCCGAAGAAATGGAATTTTATGTACGCAACCGTGAAAAGTCCTTTATTGATATGTTTAAAGACAACGGGGGCGATTACATACCCTATTTCCTTCGGCAATTAATTCATCAATAATCGTGCTGATTGTTGCGTTTTATTTATTTATAATAATAAGCCACCCAAATCATTAAAGAACCTGAAATCTCTGTTAAGTCAATCACTAACAACCATTTGTTGTAACTATATATACGTTAAAATTCATTAAGTGAAGGAGTTCTGGGACTAGTGTTTGCTAAAACAAAAGATAGCAACGCAATACGCCCACACAGCAGCCATGTTGCAACAGCAGCTAGCTTATCCAAAAGGAAAACTTTGATGTTGACCAAGGAGAGGGTTCTTTATGAAATCTGATCTCTATCGTGTTCACAAGCTTGCCAAAAAAGCTGTTAAGAACCGTCACCTCTATCCAGTTCACCGGGAAAGGGAGGGGGGTCGCAAAACGCGGAATATCATCACCATAATGCTTCAGACCAAATTTAAAACAGATCTCCAAAAAGCTGGTCGACGTGTGAGCGTAAAAACCAACCCAAATGGAAAGTCCTGGGATGCTGATAGGCCCCAATGCTTCACACCAAATTTAAAAAATTATCTTAAACCTTGAAGCCTCTGTCGCGTTCACAAGGAGAGATACTATACCTGGTTGGGTCTGTATTCATGGTTTGAGATGGATTGTGAAAAAATTTTTAAATCCACTATTTAAATTCAAAGGGCATTGTTGCATGGAATTGATAGGGTTCGCGCAAATCATGCCGCATTTGACATACCGGGTAGGTATATAAGAGTCAACAAACCGGTTTAAAATATAGTTTATAAAAGTCATTTCTGTGTAACGTCAGTTGCACTCTAAATGCATCCTGGTTTTTCGTCCCGCCCGAACGACTAGACAGCTGTTCTTGCCAGGTCCTCCGTACTGCACAACTAACAAGGGGGAACCACACGGGAAAATCCCGATGAACTTTCTCGGTCAACACCTAAACATAAAAATAAAACCTTGAATTTAACGTTGAAATCAATGGAGTAAACTGTGATTGGAATCCATATTAGGAGGCAACCCACCATTCCTTTCACCATCTGAAGTTCGTTCAAATACTGGTCTTTGAATTAACATTTTCTGTCAGGTTTTGGAAGGATAACAGAGTTATCGTGATATGTACTGTGGATATTTCCAAGATTATATAGTATGCTATTTCAAGTTTGTGTAGCTCAAACAAACTCTGTAAATAAAATGAAATGAAATGGGGTTTAACGTCCTACTGTTCTGCTCCGAACTGTTCTAATGAAGACGGGCATACGCCATACAGTGTGCTGAGCGACATTTTGCCCTGACGGCGGCACTACGACCTACTTTTATATCACAAACTCTGTAACGAAGACATATCCGATTGTTGCTCTGTCTGTCGTGAAAAGCGTTCATTCCAACAAAAATTTGTGGGAAAGAGACCAGAATTAACATTAAAATCATTGGGGTAAGTAATGGTTGTCTGCTCACATGGAGTTGTGTCCCTTCGATTGTACATGCTTAAATATCACTATTGATCTATACGAATTAAAAAACTTTTGTGTTCTACGTTTAATAATATTAACAGGGCCGACGGGAGTAATTCTTGAGTGGGAGGCGAGGGTCTGGGGTCCTTGGGCTCTAGATCGTCAGAGACGCTTTCTGAGAGTTTACCTGCTAATAAAATTACTCAGCAATGACGTGAAATTTTATTTCCTTTCTAAATCCCTTACCATGCAAACACAGTCGATGGTGGTTTCCTGCGAAACTGAACATGACAAATTAATGCATAAACAATACCAAGGTTATGGTCAGAATTTTTATACGCTTTTGATGAAACTGACAATTATGTTTTATAACCTAAAGATCTGGGTTTCTTTCGACGTTGGCGCATATAGGATAGTCACTTCCTATATATACATTTTTAGCTTGTGAACCCTCTAGAGCTCACAGTTTTTGTTTGATTGTCAAAACCGTTCAAATATATCACCGTTACACTATAATTACGGTTGAGTGCAAATTTTGTGAAAATCGGACCGAAACTGCCCGACAAAATGACCGCTACCCTTAAAAGCATATAATACGCAGCTTGTGGACCACCCAGAGGTTCGAATTTTCATCCAATTTGATATATCCCAAATGTCTGAGTCCGTTTCAATATTGGCGCGTATTGGACCGTAATTTTCTACATTATGACCCTTGATTGCACGATATATCACGTTTTTACCTTGTGGACCCTCTAGAGGTAACTATTTTTATCATATTTTCCAAACCGTTCAATTTTTCTTCGATTTTAGGAAACTTCAAACGAGTATCACTATAGTTCTTAGCTGAGTTCAATTTTACGCAAAATGTGAAATATGAATGAAGTTTGTGGACCTTCCTGAGACGACAGTTTTTGTCCGATAAACTTAAACTATATGTTAAGGATCAAAAGTTCTTGGATGAGTTCGACATTGGTATGCATCAGACGTTACATTCTAGAGCTGTAGCAAATGCTTTTTACACAAAATGTGAAATATGTATGAATTTTGTAGGCCTTCCAGATTGGCCACAGTCGTTGTCCCATTCTGAGGAAACTTAACAAATATGATAATTATCAAAAGATCTTGAATGCGGGGATGAGCCCTGTTGATTTTACCTCTTCCCCATACATTTCTTGCAAAATGTGGACGTATCTTGCATGGCAACCGCTTGTTTCAACTGGTCATAACTGATAGTAGTGAATTATTTGATGGATAAGGGACACAAGGAAAGAGTGTGAGAAAAACTCTATCCGGTCTTTTTTTTTTAATTACCTAATCTGTCATAGATACAACGCAAGTGGGATGGGGTTGAAATAAACATCGAATGTTCCGTTAACTAATCATGACCCTCGCAACTGAGGGTCTCTCAACCTAGGGATCAGTATAGAGCATATTTGGTTTTTTTCTGAAAGTCTCACTTCTAAGTTAAAATCAGACGTCGTTGTATCTAACCGCATAATTACTTGCGTGTAATAACCTGAAAAAAGGAGTACTTGCGGCGAAATTATTGACCCCCCCCCCCACACACACACACACACACACACACCACGGCCCACTCCACCGGACCTGATCAATACAATATCTAGACATCCAATGAACTATTCTTTATATACTTTTCCATAGGAAATTTTAGCTGGTCGTCTGCTGCAATAGAGATAGAAAGACCGGTAGAAACACAAACTGTCAAAAACATTTTAAAACACTATAAGCACGCAAAAGGAGAATGCCAGTAGTGAACAGATTTTAATGTCTAACTTAACTTATTGACTCGCTGCGTACAGATTTGCTTCTTGCATTTCCCGTTTCTCCCTATCAAGATTTTTTTTATATATTTTCGAAAGTGGTGCACACCCTCAACACATGTAACCTGTGTATGTACCAGATAAGATGGCAAACAACACATGAATCTCATGTCCTGCTTTTTATACGCCCACATTCCGTCTGGGCGTATTATGTCGTCACCCTGCCAGTCCGTTTGATGGAATAATAAATAGGGTTTTTTTTTAATTCTTTAAACGCAAAGTGGTTTTATAGGCGAAATATACCGAAAATGGTCACCAAATTTAGTAAAATATATAGCATTATCTCATATAACTAGTCAGTATCTCGTACGATATGTCTTCTAATATGTCTTTTACATGGTTTTCGAGGTGACTGAATTCAATTCTGGTCTCAAAAATTAATTTCGATCATGCAAGATGGCGGAAATTCAAAATGGCGGATTTTCAATAAATTGTGTTTTTTTCTGTTAGATATGGCTTCTAATAATATGTCTTTTATATGGTTTTCGAGGTCTCTGAAATCAATTCTGGTCTCAAGATGGCGGAAATCGAAAATAGCGGCCAAAATTGATCCCCAAATGGCGGATTTTCAATTAATCGTCATTTTTTTCTGTTGGATATAACTTCTAACATGTCTTTTATATGTTTTTCAAGATCCCTAAATTCAATTCTGGTCTCAAAAATTAATTTCGCAAATCCAAGACGGCGGAAATTCAAACTGGCAGCCAAAATGGGTTCCAAAATGACGGATTTTCAGGAAAACCGTTATGAGTATGACCATTGACGTCATATATAGATAGACCGCTCACGCCTTATGATTGGTCAGGGCCGCCATGACACACAGCTCGAGATTTCCCTTCAGGCAGAAGCCGCGAAAACCAATGTAAACAGTCGACAAACGGATGGTGAACGTATATCAATTTTCGGAGGAATTTAGGGTCCTGTCAACAAACCCAACAGATTAATTTATTTGATTGATACCGTAGCTTTGTTTTTGAATAGTTTTATTGGAATTATAAAGCGTTAAACATTATTTTTCATAGGGAAATACAGACCGATACATTGACGATAGCGCTTGTAAAAAAGTATTTTTAGAATACAATAAACCAATAATTTAATATTGAATAATAAAATTCATTGCTTTAAAAACTTGTGCTCTGAAAGGCTGTATCCTACGATTTACAGAAATGTTTAGTTTGAAATTTTAGAGTTGGTAGTTTTTGTTTAAAACGAATTTTGAAACTGCAACGCCCATATGTTATGTTGAAAGTTTGGTACCGATATTTTATTCAATATTTTGTGATACTATAATAGTAGTAATTGAGATAGCTATTGGAAATTCTGCAACAACTTTCATAAGTATATGAAATAATTATAAACACGAAGATTGTATATTTTACTTAATTATTTATATTTTTAAAAAATATGTGAACACAGATGTTCTTGAAGAAAGAAACTTGGAAGTTTTAGGGTCCAATAACGGAATTTTATTATTTTGTCAAAATTATAATTTAGATAGCTGCTGGAAATTCTGTCACAACTTTCCTAAGTATATGAAAGAATTAAAAACACAAAAGTCGTAATTTTTACTTCAACTTTTATATATTTTAAAAATTACGCAAACTGGCAGATGTTGGGGGGGGGGGGTGAAATTACCATGCCCATTTTTTTTATGTTGGAAATTTTTGGTACCAATTTTTTATTATATTCTATAGCTACTTTAAGCATATAAAATAATTAAAAACATGTAGGTCATATCTTTTACTTCATTATTTTAAAATTTATTCTTAAACACAGATTGTGGGGAAGGGGGCTTAGAAGTTTAGGGCCCATTAACAGAATTTTATTTTATTTTGAATTCATGGTGGGGGTGGGGGGGCATGGGGACTCTTTTTAAATATTTATGGTAAGATGTAAAGTTGATGTGTTTTTGTTTGTTTTTGTGTTTGTTTATTGTATTCCCCTCTAGAATTTGAAAGATAAAAAAAATGAAGTAAGGATTATACACACATTTTACATACTAAGGCTTTTTAGACGAAATTGAAAATATTTTCAAAGAAAATGTTCATACATTCAACAAAAAAACCATTTCATACTTTCACACCTGGTCAGGCTAAAACATTACATACCGCTGTTGGAATCTGAGCCAGATTTATCAAAATAATAGAGAATAAGTAATAATGAAAATATATTTTTATACGAACAAACCAACAATGGGGCTGGTGTCCCTAATAAAAAAAAGTAATTAGTAGATAGCACACATTTTTTAATTGCTTATTTACCTTTTTATAAGGATCGATCATTTTCGCCATGTATCAAAGTTCTCACTGGATTAGAATTAAAGTTGTCGAGCTCCAATAATCAAACTGCTTATCATCGAACTTAAATCAAGGTATTCAAACTTAGTCAAGGTATTGGTGTAATGATAAACGCTAAGTTTCACCAGTCTCACTCAATTAGAATGAAAGCTGTCGAGCTCTAAAGTCTCGACTAATCAAATAGCTAGTTACTCTGTTTAACCGGAGTCGAAAATGCTCATTATGGAATTACTTACCCATGGTTTTGATGTAATTAAACATCAGGTGCGGAGAGAAATGGGGTTTAACGTCCACTCGACACAAACTAGATCATTTCGGGACTACGTATGGTTCAATTTATTTCAATAATTCGCTTGCGCGTAGGGGTCTTTGGCAGTGGGAGAAAACCGGAGGACCCAGAGAAAACCGAAACGGATGGACAGGCGACCCTATACTCCTTGTCATGTACAACCGGGGAATCGAAAACCACGCCAGTTCACTGAATGACAGACCTGTACTTAACACCGAATAACCACTAAATTAACATAAAACAAAGTTATTTATTCCACTCATTCTACCGTCAACACCGCTCTCCTCACGCTCGATTCACGCACCTACGTCATCTCCCTCACATCACAACAACCAATCAAATCACTTATAATAATAGAAGAATTTGGCCCCGAACAATGGATAATTAAAGTTAGCGAAATAATGTCACATATAATAATATATTACAACCCCCCATGATCTCAAGATCATAATTAAAGTTACTAAAAGGAAGAAGAGTCTCGCATCCATGCTGGTGGTCTCCTTTCTCTCTGTGAACGATTTGGTAGAGGACCATTTTCTTACCTGGTTCGTCATCACACACACTCCGATCACTGTCTGAATCCACATTGCTATCACCATTTCCATGAAGTTCGCTCTTATCACTCCTCGAAGTATCAGCTACTGTAACGGCAACATTTCCATCTATGTCTATGGTGGAATCACAAGGACCGACAACTGGCTGATCTATACCAATTGCATGCCTAATGTCAGAAATGTGTCGATTTACTCCGTCCACCTCAACAACTGTATCAGCTACAATTTTTGTGATTCGAGCCGTTTTCCATTCAGTATCACACCGTGCATTTGCTGGTTTAAGATATACCATATCTCCAACTATATAAGGGTTAAAACTTATTAATCGATGTTCTGATGGGCGCCATAACGCAATCTTCTCCCCTGGCAATCTATGCTTGTACTGATAAATTGCTTCAGCAGGAACAACATCATCAAAATTTGGGGAATTATTATACCAATATACCATCTCCTGTACCGATCCACCAGTTCTACCGATCATACTTTTAATAGTTCTATGATTTCTTTCTACAATACCATTACCAGAATGTCTATAGGCACAACTAAACACCTGCTTGACATCCCATTCTTTCAAAAACCCTGTTGTTTTAGAACTGATAAAGCATGGTCGATTATCACGTAACAGTTCACTGGATGGGCCTCTCTCACAAAATATACGGTGTAAATGTCTTATAACTGATCAGCCGTCTCATTTACTAAACTATTCCATATCGCAAAACGACTTGGACCACAATCAATCATACTAAGATAAGGTTTACCATTTACATATGTTAGATCAACTGCCACCCGTTGCCATACATTATCTACCGATAATTGCCCATGTTCCCACTTAACGGGATTTGGATCGACCTTCCTACACATATTGCAGAAATTTACAACCCTTTCAACCACACTACGTTCCACTGTATCCCCAAGCATCTTGTTTGCTAAATATAAAGTCCTATCAACTCCCAAATGATGTTTATTGTGTATCTTTTCAACGTCCTTCTGCAAATTATTATCAGGAACAGTAGCTACCAAACAAACATTTTTCAACCACTTCTGGGGCACTCGTGTGAGGCAGTCTGCAATATTGGCAGCTGATGAGACCAAACTAATAGTTACATTTAAGTTATATTCCTCTATTAACTGGGAAATTGTTCCTAACCTTCTTTTTATAATCATGTCACTAAGTCCACTAACTTTTGGCCTCTTGGTGTCTTCAAGGATCGATTGGACCCAATTATATACACTGGACGAATCGGTCAAAACTTTCAATGTTGTCATTTTCCACTTTAAAGCAAGATTAAGACCCTTGATGACAGCCTCCAATTCAGCAACATTGATATGGGCACCGTCGTCTTCTTTCCTCAACCAAGAATTATCTTCAACCACATTAACTCTCAAACAACATCCAATTCCTAAGCTACTAGTATCACACCACACTTCAACTTCCCTATTCTTATCGACGCTCCAAAAGCCTTTTACCGGGTGTTGTTTGTGCACTCGCACTAAGACTTCGCCTATTAAACCCGATACCTTGTCCGATATTATAACCTCATCCCACTTCGTAATATTTGAAAGCCCCTTTATATAACTGCAACCTATCCTTAACCACCCAGCCACGTGATAATGACCAACTAATTTTCCACAAACTGAAAACAACTCTCGTTTGGTTATCTGACCATCAATAACCGGTAATTCGCCATTCACGTATTTTCTCTTGGCAAATTGGTGTACTTAATCCTGGATTACTTTTGACTTAATTATTAAGTTCTCGATAATCCATAACCGGGCGCACCTTCTTCAGCTTGTTCGGTTGCTTTACTACCATCAATGGAATCACTCCACTAGCTTCTCCATGAATATCTGGATTATACTCTTTCAGCCAGCCATTAGAAATCCATAAAGATAACTCCTGATCAAAGTCCTGTTTACAATCTTTAAGCACATTATACCCTTAACATGTGTTCGTCAATTCTGGTTCGCCTTTATCCCATTTCCTTTCCACAATCCATTTTGACCCATCAAACACCGCAATAAAAGCCTGATCATCTATTTCTATGTGGTCACTATCCTTTAAAATACCAGTTGCACAATATTGGTTTCCAAACCACACTTTTTTATCTGGACTTACAAATACACCACCCATTTGGCTTATAATATCCATCCCAATTATCATCTCAGCATCCCATACCAGCTGAGGAACCACCATGCATCTCACACTTAAATTCCTACCATTAAGTGCCACGGACACAACTATATCTCCACTACTAGTACTTTCTCCATTCAACATCTCCACTATTCTCCCCGTACATTTAGCTTCACATCCCAATTTATTACATACTTTACTTAAAAATATAGACTGTTGACAACCGGTGTCAGCAAGAGCTTTTAACTCAATATTGTTTACCAATACACGCATAAAAGGAAGCACCTGTCGACTTAATATTGTGCGGGGGAAACATCCGGTGCTGACGCTCCCCCTCTGCTGTTTCCCGCTTTAAAGTTTGCAAATCTCTTTGGGCAATCTCTAGCTATATGTCCCTGCTCTTCACATGCATAACATGGGCCTACCTTTCGTCTGTTTTGATAAGATGTACTACTGTCTTTCATACCATTTCCTATAGTGGAACATTCGCGCGCGAAGTGACCTCTTACACCACATTTAAAACAGGTAATATTGAAGCTCCCATTCTAGCCCGCGTAACTAAACCACATAAATCTAAAGTTTCCACGGCAGCAATGGACTTTAACTGCCTCGATATGTCAGAGGGCAGCCCTGCCATGAAGGCACACTTCGATAAAGGTTCCGGATTAGTCTGTCCAATCAATGTCACTAATCTGCGCAAATCGGCCAAATATACATCGACGGTTTCTCCCTCTTGAAACACCCTTCGTTATAATTGATCATATGCCACATAACTGTTTACTCCAAATGCTAACAAAAGTGCCGATTTTATTCTATTGTAATGCTTTCTCTCAGAGTCAGGAGGTTGTTTATAAACAGCAAACGCTGGGCCAATAAGAAATAATGGCAGAAACGATTCCGTGTGTTCAATTTCCTGCAACTTCGCTACTAACACCAATTTTTCCACCCAGTCAGCAAAATCACCACTTTTAGCACTGTCCTCATATTTACTAATAATGTCCGATAGTTTAACGTTTGCCATAATGCCGAAATAGCTTGTACTTAACACCGAATAACCACTAAATTAACATAAAGCAAAGTTATTTATTCCACTAAATCTACCGTCAACACCGCTCTCCTCACGCACCTACGTCATCTCCCTCACATCACAACAACCAATCAAATCACTTATAATAATAGAAGAATTTAGCCCCGAACAATGGATAATTAAAGTTAGCGAAATAATATACAACAAGACCTTATGATACAAGGCACACACGGCCACCCCCCCCCCCCCCCCCCGGCATATTATTGGCAATACAAGTTTTATTGTTCGTATGTCAAATTACCACACATTTATGATTATTTTGCCTCGTTGACTTTTATCTTTTCACAATAAGAATATGCTTAAAATTGTAATCACATGGTTTTTGAATGTACAGGTAAACCTCTATGAACGACTCTAACTTATGATTATTTTGCCTCATTGCTTTTAGTCAGTGATGCAGGACGGAGGGCCTAACAAGGACAGCTATCTAGTCATTCGGGTGGGACAAAAAACGATGTCCCCGTGTTCACGTTGGCGGGCACGTAAAAGCTCTCTTGGCAATTTGAATTCGATATAAGAGTAGACCGTAGTGCCGCACGCACTAACCATTCGGCCATCGACCCCCTAATTAAACATCATGTTTCATCTCTCTGCCCAAAGCATGGACCAATAAATTGCATATCTCTGCTTAGACCAAGCAGAAATTGCTTATAATCGAACACAGTCAAGGCACATTTGACCAATTGCCCCAAATTGGGGCCTGGAACACACCAACTTAAAATTTGTCCAGGCAATCTGGCTGCCAGGTGGCTATTTTCAGGTATTGATGGTACTAAGAAAAATATATGAATGATTATATAGACCTAGGTAAAGTTATTCATATCTTGTAATGTATTCATACTCTGCAAGTTAGGGCCTACCATATTGGGCCCTGCATTTTCTACAACCGGCCCTGGCTGGACGTATGTTATATTCTCCATCCGAACGAGTAGACCACACTTTCCTTGTTAGAACGTTATATCAACAAAAATATCAACAAATAGGAATAAGATTCATAAAAATAATTTCTTGATTAATTCTGGAACACTTTTTATGTTTGAAATTGTCTGTTTATAAGTCGAGTCGGGTGGGGTGGGAGTGGATGGCTGAATGGTTACCACGTGCGCGCTGTATCATAAAGTCTGTCATTGAGTCAACTGGTGTGGTTTCGATTCCCCGGTTGTACGTGACAAGGGAGTAGTGTCGCCTGTCCAACCTCGTGGGTTTTCTCCGGGTCCCTCCCACTGCTAAACCCCTACGCGCAAGCGAATTATGGAAATAAAATTAAACCATATATGTTAGTCCCGAAATGACCTAGTTTGTGTCAAGTGGACGTTAAACCCCATTTATCTCTCTCTCTGTTATGAGTCGCTAATCTGGAGGTTGCGTGTTTGCTCACAGTGTTTGCCGAGAAAGTTATCTGGATTTTCCAGCCTGGTTTCCCTTTGTCAGTGGTGCAGTAGGCCTACAGAGGGTTTGGAACGAAAAACCAAGGCCCCATGTATACATTGCCCAGTCGGGGCAGAACAGCAGGACGTTAAATTCCATTTCATTTCTGTTGTGAGCCGAAATGTTTGAATCTTCCAGTTAAATAACAGTACAATATAATAATTTTCTGTGTGACATACAGTCTTCTTTTGAAACACTTATGTTATTCATGGATGGATGTAGCAGGAAACATTTCATCTTATATTCAGAGACCTACAAAAGAAAGTACAGGGTTTAAAGAGGTATCATCACTTTCATAAAGAATATTAAGGGGGAGGTGGGGGTCATATTTTAAGAGTCTGTCTAGCTTTATTGTATCTAAATTTACATTTGGAGGACAGCTAATTTAAATCTATCTCAAACCTTGCTTTTATTGAATTTTTAATGCATATCTTTATAAATAGCACTTTGAATTGGCAAAATGCCTAGACCATTTTTTTTATTAAAGTAGAAATTTTTATTGGGAATTTCCTTAGAATCTTAACTGAAACTTGGGTAGCTTTTCGAAATCTAAAAGTAATACCCGAAGCATGTGCTTTATGTAAAGAAATATGTCAATTTCGCAAAATGTCGACTTCTACTACTCTGGTAAAAGCGATATAATATGTGCCAATGTCTAATATTGCAATACAGTCTTTATCATTGTAAACTGCCTTTTAGAGTTTCAATCTGTTTATCTTTCAAAACAAGGTTAGATACTCCTAAATTTGTCTTCGCAAACAAAGCCGCTGATATGATATCAGAGCAAAAAAAAAAACGGCCCACGAAAAAGCTTTGGCCTCTCATTACTGTGTCCGTATGACATCTGATGACGAGGCATTTTATACGGATAACTGCCACGGAAATTATGTTGCCACGAAATGAAGAAAGAGATTATGCACAACAAATGAAACGGACGGCAGAGATGGAGCGAGAACAAATGGAACACGTACATACGAAACTGTTATCTTCAGAAGAAATTATTCCGCCTAAGAAGAGCAGGTCTAGTCCAACTGTGAATGGATATGAATTTGATGCTGATCTGTCCATCGATTTTCCACAAATCAAAATACGAAATGGTCACAGAACAATGAATGAATCTCCAATGCGTTGTCTAGTACAGAGCCTTGCGGATAATAAAGTCACAACCAACGACCTCACTGGAATTGCTGTTGCAATCGCAAATACTTTTTTCATCAGTAGTGGACACTAGCCAAACCACAAGAAGAAACAACGAAGATGATGACATTGAATCCGATGACTGCCTAAAGCGAAAGAGGAAATCGTGCAACATGACTTTCGTGATGCCTACCATCGGTCTAGATGACACCACTAAGGCTGCCGGACATAGCGTCTTCGATGTAGAAACAGATCACATTACCATTTCTGTACCAACAGGAGAGCGTAAATCCTTAACAACTGGATATATCGAAAACGCTCCTCACTCCGGGGAAGATGGTGCAAAGGCATATGAGATGAAATTAAAATACCTCGCTATATTGGTGGAAACAAACGTGGATATTAAATCGCAGGTTGACTTGAAAACCATAGGAATGACATGTTGGACGCCATATCTAAGAAAAAAATTATCTAAAAAAATCGGCCATTTCAAAATTAAAATTTTCTGCCATAATTGAATTCAGCGACCCGAAAAACTGTATAATTGACATTATTGGAAAACATATATTGCGTGATACTCAATTATTCTATCGAAAAACTAATTTTTCGTCAAATTTTGGCAGCCATTTAGAAGAATTTTTTTGGCCAAATTCGTTTGTTTTTTTTAGCTTATTTCGCTTCGGAAACCACTATGCGTTTAAAAAGTTTTTTCATTATCTCATTCATAGACTTCGTTGATCTCGTTGGTTCGTCAGCAATCGACTTGTGAACCCGATAGAGGCTATAATTTTTCACGGATGTTTCTTAGGTTTCGTGTGAAGCATTGTGATCCTGCGAAGGCTAACTCTATTAATATTCAGTGATCGGTGACCTTCCGTTTAAGAGGTATGCCTCCTTTTCAGAACACCCTGTTTACGCAATATAGGTTACAGTTTTTATACGCTCACATTTTCATGTGGACGTATATTGTCGTCGCCCCTGTCCGTCCACAATTTGTTTGTGGACACTCTACAGGTCACAATTCTTATCCGATTTTGACGAAACTTGAAATATAGGTTTATCTCCAAAAGATCTCGGTTCCTTTCGATACTGGCATGTATCGGATCGAAACTTCATGGATTATGGCCCCTGATTATACGAAAAATCATGATTTTAACTTGTGGACACTTTGGAGGTCACCATTTTCATTTGATTTTTATGAAACTTGAGTTGAAATGCACGTTTATAACCCAACGATCTTAGTTCCTTTCGATATTTGCGCATATTGGGTCGTAACTTATTGAATTGTGGCCCCTGGTTGTACGAAATATCGCGTTTTTAGCATATGGTCCCTCTAGAGGTCACAATTATTATCCGATTTTAAAAAAACGTTCGAATATATCACCGTTACACCGTGAAAATCGAACCAAAATCTTTTTCCTTACGATATTTGCGCATTTTGGATCGTAACTTCCTGAATTATGGGCCTTAATTGTACGAAAACATCTCGTTTTTAGCTTGTGGTCGCTCCAGAGGTAACAAATTTTTATCCGATTACAAAAACCGTTTGAATATATTACAGTTTTTGGCAAAGGGGGGGGGGGTAGCTCTAGAATAAAGTCACAGAACGTTGAATATCGATAGGATTACTCCTCTCATGACCACCATGCTTCACATCAGACTGAAACAAATCCGTTGAAGTCTATGGCGTTTACGGGGGGGGTTGGATGGCTGAATGGTTAGCGTGCGCGCGCTGTATCATGAAGTCTGTCATTGAGTCGACTGGCGTGGTTTCAAATCCCCGGTTGTACGTGGCAGAGAGTAGGGTCGCCTGTCCAACCTCGTGGGTTTTCTCCGGGTCCTCCGGTTTCCTCCCACTGCTAAAGACCCCTACGCGCAAGCGAATTATGTTAATAAAATTAAACCATATGTTAGTCCCGAAATGACCTAGTTTGTGTCGAGTGGACGTTAAACCCCATTTCTCTTTTTCTCTATGGCGTTTACGAAGTTTCGGGAAAGGGGGATAACTCTGCAACGGAATTTTACATTAGCGCAGTGCTTCATATCAAATTTGAAGTAAATCCGTTAAACACTATAGCATCTATTGTGTTATTAGTTAACAAGGTTTTCGGCTGGGACGGAATGCTGAATATCGATAGGTTTCGTCCACTCATGGCTCCTATGCTCCGCATCAAATTTGATTTAAAAAAGTATTTATTCAGAATTCTTATATACAACCATATAGGGAAAAATATGAATACATTTGAAACGAATCCATTAAAAACTCTATCCTCTAGCGCGTTTACAGGGTTTTTGGAAAAAGGGGCATAACTCGGGTGCGTGGAAGGTCGTGGGGCTCTGAATATCGATAGGGTTCGTTCAAAAGTGCCCATTAAAGCTATAATAAACAACTGTCATCAGTTGTGGGGAATTTTGTTTCATTGATTTAGCAGACCAATTCTTAAAAATACGGGTCCAAAGGGGATATTGGCCTAAACACGTGTCTAGTAACCGATGGAGAAAATTCTGGCAAGTAAAACGTATTACGACAGCTTCCCGTTGTTATGCCGGTGACAGAAAATCTCCTGCGCAGTTGCCAAGGCCCACCCTGGTCGCGATATCTATTTCTCTAAAAACACTGGAAGCAGTGGTGGCAGTACATGGAATTGAGTTTTCGACGGACCGTCGTCAATCTGTTCATTGGACAACCTCTGTTATGGATTTGTCTTTTGATGAAAAGCACGGCCCAGTGATGACTACACAAGGATGAACAAGCTGGTGTGGTTGTCGAAACATAGCTTATGTTTCTGATTTCCATGTCCAAAATATAGCTTCATTTATCATATCACTTCAAAGCAAATGAAGAACGTCTGGCTAAAGTGAAATAAAAATCGGATTCTATTATATTATTTAAATGGCGTTTGCTTTGATGTTGTTGGAATTCGTCTGGCTTACGTTATTTTATTTTAATATTATTTATTTCACATGTAACAACGGTATATTTGATTAAAGAGTCAATACGCAAAAAGACACCAAATTAAAGCAAGCCCCGAAAGAAAGCTGTTGAAATAGTAGTCACTGTATACCAAACTTCCCTTAAAGTCACTGTACGTCATTTGAGAATTGTTAATGTAAATCTCTTGCAAGCTACAATATTGTCGAAGTTAATTCTCGAACACAAATATCTGTCTCAATCCCATTAAATATATTAATTTTTGAGCGGGCCTCTTTTCATCTGATTGAATCTAAGGCAGGAGATTATCTGCCATTGACAATTTGATTTTGTTTTCTTAATTAAATGTTAAATAATCTATTTGACTATATAGCTACCTTTTACCATGAATTAATCCGTGGAAAATTTGGTATTTTCTGAAAAATAAAAATCAGCGGCCTTAACCTGCCCGTTCAGTGTAGAGTTAATCGCAGACTCCGGATTAAGAGCAAGGTAAAGTGACACCATTTTGTCACAACACCTGATATGATGAAAAATTATTTCAAAAAACAGAACAATGGCCCTTGGATACAAAAGTCTAAAATAAAAAACATTACTCACAGACCATTTTTTTACTACCGCTGGCCCTTTAAACTCATCTTGTGATCACTGAGGAGTAAATTTATGGTGACAATATCGCATAATGTCCAACAAACGCGGTTACACCTACAAGAATTATTTGAACTTTCTGACGTTACTTATCACACTCAACTATTGTCCCATGATGTGTACAACAACCGTCAAGATTTCAATTTACCTCTCTCTATTAATGTAATACGTATTTCATTACGTTAGGTACATACTCGGATGTGCTTAGCCATTTTGTTATTTCGTCTCCGCCTTCTTCTCCTGTGACCGTCTGTTGGCATATCACTGAAGCACGAAAAATCGCCAGGTTGATCGAACCTCCTGACAGAATACAAATAGAGGGAAATCATTTATTTACATGCCTATATATTTTTAAAACCCCTAACCGTTGCATTTTCTTTCTGATCACCCCTTAAATACAATCCGTACCTCCGAAGACAGCGCAAATGACCTTCACCCTTTACAGACATTACTCCGCGTTTAATGAGTTTTTGGCTCAAGTTTATAATTTGCTTTAATATGTGTCATATTATGTGGCATACTGTTTGACACATATCAGTAAGAGTATGTTGCATGTATTACAATTTGTTGGTGAAGTGTACCTTATGGAATTTAAATTGGCTGTGCCGGACTAGCCAATCCCTGTGTATGTGGTCTTTTTAGAAAGATGGGACGAACTGTCAAAAATGTTGGTACATGTGGTTTCGTCGTCAAGTGATTTCAAATTCGTTGAATAAATTTTATTTTCATATTGGTAAGTACACATTGCATTCTTGCATTGCAACTTATATTGTGGTGGTATCCATTTGGAAAAAAATAGTTTTTTTTATGGCGTATCCTGTATTTTGTTTGGGACTACGGAAAGCCACAGGTAGCACGTGCCAAAGACGCGTCTTCAATTTATTTGCGTAATCATTTACTGGGCTTTTTGAAATTAAACCTTTGTCAAAATGCATTATTATCAACTTGAAAATTAATTGTTGGATATTTTCAATTTATTCTAGTGCTACATTTTGTGGATTTTGTATAAATTAAAATTATCAAGTTTTTGCCTATATTATTAAATTAGTTTTTGTGTCTTACTTTATTTAAGACATGGTTTGTTGGGGTTTTCATGTTTAAAATTATTATATAATAATTATACTATTATAATTATGTGTCGTTTATTTATTATTTGTTTCATATAAACTTTTCATTGATATACCCGTACATTTTTATTCTTATTTTACAGAATTGGACAAGATAATCTACGCAGATTATGGTGGACGTGTTGCTTTAAAGGAGGTAAATTGCTAATATTTGAGACCTAGAAATTGACACAAATGGGTAGCAATGCATATACTAATGTAATATGAATGTATATAAACTGATTTACAATCAATCGTTTCCGTTTTTACTCAAATTTCAAATCAATTATGATCGACGAAATATGCCAGAAGTCTCAATTCAATGGCAATCTCTAGCGTCTGGTTATTCCAGTCTGCAGTGTAATATTTATTGTGCATGCTCTCCAGATAGGAATATGACGTCACCGCTTAATATAACTTGTAGAATAATCTAGCCTCGTTTTTCGAGTCCCTTGTTACAAATGGCGCTGAAACGCATTATGGTACATGATTCGTGTACCAATGGTAAAATGTTTATTTTCGCTTAAATATATCGGATATCAGAAGCCCATCTTTTCCCGGTAAGGTCACAACAACAATATTGATTTAAACTGACAAATACATTGTATTTTCAAGGTCGAAGACTTTGGATGATATTGAGTTAAGAGACTTGTGTAATTTGACAGATATACAAGTAAAACTATGATTTCTTTGGAATTTAAAGCAGCATTATAAATTATGTGGCATTTATGATAAAAATAACTTTAAAATGGTACTTATTGACAAATTATATGACAAAAAAACCTCAAAAACATTAAACATTTCTATTCAAATAAAATATGTGAATATGGGGGGATTTAAAATCCTCCAAACTGATGATTAATGTATCTACAATGGTAGCTGTCTTTTTTTTAAATCTAAGCATACCTAAAGCAATCATCACATGCATGTACATGCCAATCAAAAACATTTCCTATCTGAACAGTAAAGTTATACTTTTGCAAAGTGTTGTGCATGGGTAGGGTATGTCCAAAATATCACTATTACACAAACCCTGTTGGCAAGTTTACAAATCTACATCGTACCAACCCTTCTAGAAGACATGTATATTGTAATCCTTATACGGCATTTAGTAACTGAACATATGATATAAAACACAAATTTATATGGAAAACAATCACTGGGTTTATTTCACACTACGTTTCAACAAGTTCCTCTTGTCGTTCTCAAGTAAGTAATGACAGTATAATAGCAAGAAATCAAATTATAAACAACAAGGTAACAAAAACAATAAATAGTATGAAACCTTTGGAATGGATTTGATTCATGTATGTCAGCATCTAATTAACTAGCACATCTGATATCCCTTCCCTTTGGACAGTTTGCAAATAATGCTGGATGCTTTACAGATGTATATGTATATTGATGTTTAAATATAGAATTTGTGTATGTGTTGGATTTAGAAAATGAATTGAAAAATACACCTTTACATTATTTATTTTTCAGAAATATAGGAATACTTGTCTAATGAATGCCAGGAACTGAAATGTGACCAAGGATTTGTTAACTTTAATATAATAACAGGTGGGTATAACAAATTGTAAATAATGTTGATTATTCCATTTGATGTACATACCTGTACATTAGATGAATGCTTTTTAAGTAAATTGGGTGGCCGAAAGGTTAACGCGTACATATTTGATTAAAAGGTATGTCTGTCATTGAGTCAAGGGGCGTAGTTTCAGTTCTCTGCTTAAATTTTATGCGTTTCACGAAGATCGATTGTAACTTAAAATGCAATTTTAATAGATTTTAGTTAAAATTGTGCTTGCGCCCGCGCAGTGCACAATTCCGCGAGGGCACTTAGGGTGTAAGCATAAGCTTTTCGGAACTGTTGCCAGGTTGAACCAATCGTTACAATACCAATGAGGAGAGCTTCATACGTTGTAGCAATGTCTGCACATGGTCAGACAATCGTAGAGAGATGAAATAAATAAGTTTATTGCGTATTATTCGTTTTGAAATGTATCAGTGGGTTGGCCTTGAACTTGCATGTCGCTTTCGTGACCTTGGCATTTGATTTACTCGCAGGCTTCAATGGAAATAATGCGTATCGGTAAACTAAATCGCTTGAATTTCGTAGTTTTATGGTATTTTGGATACCAGAAACTAGTGAGAATTGTCACAAACATGTGATATTTCTGACTCAAAGTATTGTCGAATTTTAAAAGTATTTAACAACTTTTAAACTAACACACGAAATAGCCAATGTTCCGATGTCTAGATTTGAAATGTCAGTCCCACGGACCCTTTCAATAGTACTTTAAAAATGCCAAAGTGCTGCAATCCTTATTGGATAATGCCTATCTATCTTACTAAATTAAAATGATTTTTTCCCAATATAAAATACCCCTGGCTCCTATATAAATCATCATAAACCCAAAACCATAAATACTTTGCATATAGTATTTTATAGTATTATAGTATTTTAGGACTGGCGGGGTTTCGATTCCCCGGCTGTACGTGGCAGGGAGTAGGGTCGCCCGTCCATCCTCGAGGGTTTTCATCGGGTCCTCCGGTTTCCACCCACTACCATTGAAATTGAACCATGTGTTAGCCCTGAAATGACCTAGATTGTGTCGAGTGGACGTTACCCCCCCCCCCCCCATCTCTCTCTCTCTCTCTCTCTCGCCCTCTCCCAACAATTGTGGGCCTACAAAGATATTTTTATAGACAATAGATATGAAGTGAGTTTAGATTTTTTTTTTTTTTTAGGTTTTTGTGGGTTTTTTTTGTCTATTAATTATTTGAAAGTAGTATAATTTATACTTGTACCATATGCTAAGATATAAAGTAGTAACAAAGAGTTTTGTTTACTGGGGTTTTGAGGGGTTTGGGTTTTTTTTTTTGTTCTTGGGGTTTTAATTTGGGCCGTCATCTAATTGCTTATATTACCTTAAAATAAAATAAACGGGTGGGTCGCAGCTATATTTCCCATGCAATGAAAAGAAATTGAATGAAAACTTTTTTTGTGAGTGATAGTGTGGTTAAATTATATGGCCCAGGCCATTGGCAATATTATCATTGTTCCAAATATATCTATATGTCGCAATAGATCTAACAACGTAGCTCTAATCAATGTTTGTTAATGTCGTGATTTTAAGTTAGGAGAGGGTGATGGCTGTCCTATTAAGTTAAAATTGATTTTAGTTAAAATTGTCCATAAAATAGTTTTGTGAAACGCCACTATTTTAAGTTAAGATAAAATTTTAACTTATAATATTATTTTAGTGGATTTTATCTAAAATGCTTAAAATCGTTTTGTGAAACGCATCTATCCTCCCGCTAGGGTCCCGTGTGGAGAAGCGACGCTGGCTGTCGTTGGCCGACTTGTCCGAGAAGACGGGGCACTTGAGAGGGGAACGTTGGCTCAAGCGAAGGTCGGCTGCTCTGGCCGACGCGGAGGCCTTCCCCTCTTGGTTCATCTTATTTATTTTTTTTTAGTTGATTTTATCGCAGCCGGAGAGGCGCCCCGCTGTTTCGCTGTGGCTGCCAGCTCGGGAGTGGAGAACGGCGGGGTAGCGCCTCTGTGGCCAACACTTTATGAGTTTTTTTCGGGTTTACTTTTTCTATAGGGTCGGGACCCGGGGCGCCGGGCCTGTTCTCAGGCACGGTGGACGGGATGCTGCCGGTGCTGGAGAGCGACGGGGCCGGGCTGCTCGTCTCGCAGAACTCGCCTCAGGGCAGTGCTGATCTCGGCAGACCGCCGCACTTGAAGAGGGAGATGGTAGTACCGCTTCTGAGTTCCCTCTGAATGCAACATCTGTGCCGCCAGATCGGCAGCGAGGGTCCGGTGCCTCTCGAGCATAGAGCACACGATGGACATGCGTACGACCCGACTGTTAAACTTTTCCCCTAGGAAATTGCCGTAGCGGCTATTCAGCAGTGCACCCATCTCGGAAGGCGTGTAAGGCAAGGCGGACCTGAACTTGATGAATAGCATGTCCTCACGGCTGTGCCTGGCCTGGGCCAGACAGCGCATGAACTGAAAATACCGCATGATCTCATCGTAGAATTTCTCCTCGAGCGGGAATTTAGCCGGCCCGGCATAGCCGGTCTTGTGCTTGTAGACTGAAACCACCCTGATTAATTCGCCGTCGGCGCACGTCGACGGCACTGCATCCAAAAATTCGCCTATGGCCATGTTACAGACGGCAAGGCTGAATGACCAGTGTTGAGCAAGATCTGGCCGAAGAGGTAGGCTAGTACGGTACGGTACGTGGCATCGGTGTCGATTCGCCTGAGCAGGTCTCGGGCGGTCGTTGTCACGTCGCAGCTGTCAATGTGAGCGACGTCGGTGGCGGTAAGCAGGTTATCACGCTGTTCCACGGCGTGCCTGCGCTCACTAAACCTCTTACGCATAGATCGACCCCAGCGAGAGATTTTGGTCAGCCACAAGTCGTAACTGGCATCGACGACGTTCGACCGTTCGCGGAGAAATTCGATGAACAGTCTGAGCGAGTACAGATACGATTTTACGGTACCAACGGCCGCTTCCGAGGCGAGCATGGGTATCAGCCAGAGGTCTCGCGCCGCTCTGTGCGAGCCGAAGTCGGCAACGGGGTCCCAGTCCTTGGTGATCGCTTGCCATATACGCGGCATAGCCACGTCGAGTGATTCCTTCGGAGAAAGCCACCTCCTTCCGGAAATTGGTTAAGAGGCGCCTTGCGGTCGCACTCAGTGGCGGCGATGTGGAAACGGGCTGGGGTGGCGTAGCATGATGGAGAGCCTCGGTCAATTTCGACTTTTGCTCCTTGTGTAGCCGCAAGGCGCTTTGATAGCACGGGCATTTTCGTCCCGGATATTTGTGAAAATTTAACAAGTGAAGGTCCACTCGAGCCACGCGCGCCTGACAGTTTTCTACGGGGCACTCGTATCTGACCCAGTTGCACTTGTACGTACGTATGCTCTTTGCAACGGCATCCTGTCTACACATGCCGTGCACTGCCCGCTAATGTCTCGCCAGTCGTACGACTGAAGCCTCACAGAGAGAGCACCGCCTACGCGGCCTTGTCATAACGACTAATGACCGACTGAAACTTCGGCCGGGCCCAGCCCAATACCCGTGCTGTGCGACACGCCAGCATCCCGTCAAATGTTCGAACACTTGCTCTTTAAGAAGATTTAAGGGAGAGAATCTGGCCAAGGGAGAGAATAATTAGGGCAACGCCGCTAAAATCGCAACCCAGAGACGCTACACGAAGGTCGAGGGGCGCTTCGGACGGGAAAATATACTCCCCATCTGCCCCGCGCGAAGAGACGGCTAACAGCGGCCGGGATCGGCTCGAAATTGCATGCAGGTCAACCCCCCTAATCGGATAATATGTTAATGAGCCGAAACTTTTTAGCCACTCGGTTCCCCGAGTACGATAATTAACTTCTACCGAACATTGATCATTCGCCCGGCGAAGACAGCGCTAGCCAGAGGTTCCCTGTCTGAGAGAAACGAAGGAAAGGCAGAGAATACAGCAGATCTGTTTGCACAAGACAGGCAGAGATGTTCAAGTAATTTTCTCGTCTTTCATCGGACCGCGAAGGCAGTGTGTCGATGTAGCCTGCTGGCAGCCTTTCCCTAACGAGCAAAGTTTTTTGTGGTCGTTGAGCGCACGCCACACACACACACCTTTTGAACAGGATAAATCGAGGGCTAGGTGGGGCGACATTTCCTCGAGAGATACGAGCAGGCTATCTCCCCCGCTCTTACCCGCCAGGAGCGCTGGCTAGCGCGCTGACGAGCTTTTCCCTGCATGGCGACAGGGCGCCGCTGCCTGGGCTAGCGGCTAGCGGAGGGCAGCCAAAGTTGTCTGAGCGAGGGTCCCATGGTCATGAGCCCACCAACTATTTTTTTATGGAAAGTCGGGTCATACAGCCGAAAGGTACAGGTCGTCCGATTTCAATATTTCCCGGAACGTGGAGATATTATTCGTTGTTTTGGGGGGAAACGACATACGTCCGTCGCTCGACGTCCAGTTGATTGCCGATCAACTTATGAGCATCCTGCTAGATCTCCATGGTCGATACAGAATACCGGAAGTCTGGATCAACTGTTACCCGCGACAAACCCCAAGATACGGAGACTGGAAAACGTATCGACGAAGTACGAAAAAATTGAACAAGAAGATGAAAAGGATGTTGACTGGACATAGATACTTATTTTATGGGTTAACCTGCTTCTACAGAGAACGGGACCCGGAAGAATATTTTACCGAAAGTCTGAAAAGGGATGGGGTACATCTGAATGGAGCTGAGATGGCGAAACTCTGTGTCTACATGGGGTGGATCATCGAGCTCATTGGCGAGAAACTCTATGGCTGTTTGCCAAAAGGTTTTACGAGTAACAAGTTTGACAGATGTAAAGCTGCCCTCTTCGGATGAAGAACACCCCAAATTGGGTATTTCAAACAGTCCTTTTCAGGACTACAATATTTGGAATGAAAAACATTCTCATATTCTATTAGAAAGTATTTAATAACCATGGTTATTAATCAATATTGATTCCCATATGAAGAACCAAATTTGGAATGAAAAACATTCCCATTTTCTATATATTCTATTTAATAGATAGAATTACAAAAAAATCACTTCAACTGGTTCAAGGGAGGTAACTCCATACAACGGGAATCAGACCGCTGACACTTGCGTTTTCGCTGTTTTGCGTGTAAACTGGGAATATTTTCCACTTTATTAATATATTTTGGCGAGGCGACAGGCGTATCTTTAAAAACTCATCTCAATTAATTATATTTGTGTGAAAAAAGTCAACTCCAAGGTTAAATTAGGCAATTTATCTTGTCCGCGCACATCAGGTTGAGTAAAAAATCAAATTTGCGCGCATCAACGACCGACTTGGGGCACGCAACCACCCTCCACCTACGGGGGGTGGACCAAAGCCCCACCCCACCCATACCCAATCCAAATTTTCCGACCTTCAGTAAAAAAAAAAAAAATCAAATTTTAGGACATGTCCAGAAAGGGGCGTGGCAATTTTTTTTTTTTTCTGGGGCTGACCCCCTGAATGGATACCAGACCACCCGAGGGCAGGGCCTTACCCACTCATACTCGTACCCGCCACCCTACGGCACACCAAAGCGCGAAAAACGGAAATTGGGCAACATCTGTAAGGCACAATTGTGAGCAAAGACCTATTGACGGCCATTGAAAGGCCTGGGGCGCCAGATAAAGGCCTCTCCACAATTCTGAGCCTCTTCCAGTCAAGTCAAAAGAGGAAGCTCAGAATTGTGCCTGCCATAAAGGGCGGGTCACCCCTCAGAAGACCCAGGGGGGGTCAAAACATCGTTTTTAGAGGTGCACGGGTACGGGAAGGTCTTAGGAGCAACAGATTTCGACCAAGGGGCATCCTAGGGGCAGGCCTGGGGGCGAGGGGGCGCAAGCTCAAAATTGAGCCTTTTTGATCACTTCTTTTGAAAACTGAAATACCCTGTTGAGTTTGGCTCACGATTGGCTTTGTCGGGCGAGAGCGCAGATGTAGCCTAGGTGGGACTGCCCTGTGGCGCAAGTGAAAGAACACTACTGCGTTCCTCGTTCGACTCACTCGGTGATAATCGCAGGGGCGGCGTCGGCGAGCTCAAGGGGCTAAGCGAGGAATTCCTTTACCTCGCGAGGGTGTTCGAGGACAGATTCATTTTTGAGCTTAACTGGGGCGGTGTGCCCGCGAAACGATAGCGCGGACGCCTCAAGGCCAGTCTCACAAGGGACAGAAACCCTTGGTCGAGCGAAAGGGCAAATGCTGGCTTGAGGATGCCTTTCAGTAGGAGGTATCCATGTGAAAGCACGGCCTATCGATCCTTTTGTGTCGCCCCCCGGGCGACGATGGGAGAGCCCAATATTACTGCTTCCCGCAAGAGGTGTCAGAAAAATTACCACAGGGATAATTGGCTTGTGGCAGCCAAGCGTTCTTAGCGACGTTGCTTTTTGATCCTTCTTTGTCGGCTCTTCCTATCATTGCGAAGCAGAATTCGCCAAGTGTTGGATTGGTCACCTACCAACAGGGAACGTGAGCTGGGTTTTACCCTACTGCTAGGGAATCATACGAGCGGGTATGAGCGGGTAGGAACGTTGGTCCGGGATTGAAAGCGTTGGTGCTTGGTGGTGAGTGCTATTGGCGCTGTGCCTTTGTCCCCGGGCTTACGGCTGAACGCCTCTAAGCCGGAATCCCATCCCACGACGTCCGCGTCTACCTCTTGTTAACCGGAAACGGAACGATTAGGCCCCGCTTCGCCCTCCCGGGGCGAACAGGGTGGTGTGTGTCCGACCTGTGTGTTTCGGCAGGTGTCTTTCGAAGACAGGTAAATCTGCTTGCAGACGACTTGGGTTTGTGCGAGTCGGAGTGTCGTACTCGGTCGAGCGGCCTGCTGTGGCTGCGAGGCGCTGAGACTTGTCCCTCGACTAGGATATTTGTCCGCGGTAGACGGACTGAGCTCTCGGTTTCGCCCGCCCCTGGCAACGCCGCAAGAGATTTACCCGCAAAAGACGGGTAGATCTCTGCGCACGGGGCGGGAGAAAGAGAGAGAGAGAGAGAGAGAGAGAGACCACGAGGCCCGAGCGCAGACAAAATACGTCTGGGGTCGCGGCTGCGGGCGAGAGCATTAATGCCGTCAACGGATATCGGTTCTGGGATTGCGCTTTCGTCGCAGGGACGAGAGAGACTGCATTGTCGTCGTCAACGTCAACAGACAGGGGAAATCTGCCGTCGTCCAAAGACAGGCTGGGGAAAGTGCCGGTGGCTGACCCGCGGTCGAGAGATGGCCTGCGACGGCAGAGGACTGTGACGTCGACCAGTGACATGGAGGAAGTTTCGGAGGCCGACACGCGATCGAGTGATGGCCTGTGACACAGGCGGCATCTGCCGTCGGTCAGTGACGGGCACGACAGATTGTCGATGGTCGACCCGCGGGTCGGCCAGTGACCCGGAGTGCATCTTCTCGTTAAGTCGGCTACGACAGCCAGTGACGGGCACGACAGATTGTCGATGGTCGACCCGCGGTTCGCCAGTGACCCGGAGTGCATCTTCTCGTTAGGTCGGCTACGACCAGGTGTCGTCCAGAGGTAACTGAACAAGTTGCTGTTCAGTGCCCGCTACCGCCACTGTCGTTAACAGGCGACGGGACTCTTAACTTAAGTTAGGATGGAATTTTAGTTTAAGACGATTTTAAGGAGATTTAAGTTTATGTGAAACAGGGCCCTGGAATATGAAGGCTATTTGTACAATGTAGCACACTATGTTAAATGCAGTCACATTCATAGCTTTGTGTACCTCATATCATAGGGGCAATATTGCTGTTCACTATGCCACTAGTGGTACACCATACATCTGCAGTGAAAGTAGAGTTAGGGGTAACCCACTGCACAAACTGTCTAGCTTTCGTCATTCATGACTCCTATGGTGGTACTGAACAACTCCAAAGCTGTTTTAGGTGGTACAGATTTCAGCTAATCTAGCCTAGCTTTGGTCTAAATATTAGATAACTCTTGTCAGGGATACTCCATCACTACAAATGTCTGGCAATTACATAGCTCTGTCAGGGGTACCCCACCACTAGACATGTCTGTCAGAGTGTTTTTGTAATACCTGAAGATGTACGATACACTGCTGTACGATTTTCATTTGGTACACTTTTGAGCTAATTTTCATTGCATAAAACTTACTAATTTTCGGATTTGACATTCAACAATATGGAGCTCTAAGACGCTGTTTCAAACTAATTCAAATACCTGGTGTCTAGTAAACAGTGTTGTGACTAAAGGTCTTTTTGTGTCGTAATAGTCCACTTTATCAGTCTTGGAAATGGGGTGGGGTGGGGTAGATTGCTTTGCATTAAGATATGCATAATGAAATAATTAGGTGGTATACCCCCCAAAAATCTGAGACACCAATTTTTAAATTAACAGAAATTGTTTTTACATGCAGCCTAAACAAGACGCGACAAAAAACGTCCCAGAGTTTTACCATGACCTTCATCGTATCAATATTGAACACAGAAATATAAAATACAATAAACATTAAATATTATATTCGGACAAATTTCAAATCAATACGATCAGGTTAAAAGTATGTGAAAAGTATGTAAATTGTAATCGAAATATATGTTTTCGTTTTAAAAAATTAAAGAAACTCGTGTTTCTTTTAAATAGTTGATCTTACAGCCCCCCTATTATTGTGAGTATATCCTTTGATAGTGAATTCTAGAACAGCGTCGATATAGTCCAAGCACAATTTATCAGCCCATGAGCTAGGCGGCAATCCTTCTAAAAATCCACAATGGCCGCCACGCTCAGTTGCAACCAATAGAAAATTAGGATAATATTTAAACAGTTCATAGGGAATGTCACTTTCAGAGTTAAACGGGTCATCTAAACTGTTTATACACAAAACAGGTACTGATATATCGTCTACGTCACGAATAGGGTTGTTTCTATCCCAATATTCCTCCATATTGTCATAGCCATATAACTTGCAATACACAGAAGCGTCATATTCCTGAAAGGACGAGGATTGCATTGCTATTTTCATGTCAATCACACTTGATAATGCCTTGGAGTGATTACACAATATTGCTTTTAATCTAAATAAGAAAACGTAATCATAAATACTATACATCGAGTTGGCGAAACGTTCAGACACATCGTAACACGGCGAAATACATACGCCAACAGCCACTAAAGAGGAAGAGCCGAACTCCCCCAGATATGATATTAATAATCCACAACCAGTGCCGTAGGCTACGGCGGCTATTTTTGCCTTTAGATATTTCAGTTTTATATATTTCACAACTTGTCTTAAGTCAGCTGGATCGCCAGGGCTTTGCAATTTAGGAGTCGTTAATACACTGCCCCCGTGGCCTCGTCTGTTGAACACGACGGTTTTTAGTCCTTTTTGATTAGCACAATGACAAAGAGCACCAACGCTTAAAGCATCTGCGGTAATTCCTGGTATAATTAATAAGATGGTGCTTTTCTTTTTGATCTTAGGTTGCACACTAACAACCCAATCCAATGCCACAATTCCTTTATCTCGCATTTGCAAGTACTCGCGATCAAAGTTCACTTCCGTTTTAGGCATAATAGCTGCGAGAATCGTCTGAACGTGAGCATTCCGCAACCAGAAAGGTGGTGCAAATGGTCGAGCTTGCAAATTACACTTTTTCAAAAGATGACAAGTCAACGTTGATTCCCGAAAGTGAAGTTTAGGGAGGTAGTTGCGTGTTTTGAAAAAATCATGAATGCACATCACAAGGCTTAGGATGATGGACCCAATCACAGCCATTACGAAAGGCACTGCTAAAATTGAATAAAGAGACAACATCCCGCTACTTATACTTTCTGTTACAAACAGGATTGCCGGAGTCTTAAAGCCATCTTTCTCTAGTTCCAAAATGCTTTCTCGCCCACCTGAAAGAAAATAAGTATAGTTTTATTTAATCACGTACAATGAATCATGCACAAAAGATAAATAGATTAGAAAGCAAATGCAATTTTTAGTGTTTTATGTATAATATCCATCGCCTGTGTCTTAAAAAAGTAATGAAAATGCAAAGGAAATACCAGACATTAAAATTAAATGCCAGTAATTGAAACATTTGGATCTTTGAATTTTAATCGATAGCTTAAAACAATATCTATCAATACACCAATATTAATTCAGAATTATCTATCCAGTTGGTAAACTTTCAAACAATGTTGCGTAATAAATAGAAAATTATAGAGCTGTTTTCAAATAAAATGTTCCTGAGTGCAAAATGTTAGTTTCGATTATCGTCATCTACATCATAAACGCTTGTAGAAAGAAAAAACAAAACTCCATTCTTATGATATAGTCTTGGTGACTTCAACAACATCATAACATAATACACAAAATGGCCTTATTACATTAGAATTCTTGTTCATTTGCATTATACTTGTCTACATATCATTCCATTAGCTTGATGCATGGACTTCGATTAAATACCCAAGGCTTTATATAAGAAGCGTAAAAGCTGATGTTTTATTATCATAATTTAATACAGGAAAGGGAATACCGACACATTTGTAGGATAATAGAAACCGATAACACATAAATTTTCTTTTACGCCGAAAGCTGAATTATTCTAGAACTGTTTCCGTTCTCAAGAATGTAAATATTGCCATAACCCTCCATTCCATTTCCTTTGGTTGTGATATCAACTCCGGGTTTTGAATTGATTGTTATCTATAGATTTAAAGATGCTCTAATTCAACAGCTGAAATGTGCAATGCATAGATGTCCCAATTTCTATTTAAATGAGACAGAAGAGAAGGCGGGGTGTGTACACCAACACAAACTAGTCCATTTCTGGACGCGCGTACACGATCTTTCTAATAATCAATAACAATCTAACAATAGTAATGTATGCCATTTAAGGCGAACACATGAACCTGTTTCCGTTAGAGTATCTCATTACCATAAAATACATTTCTAGATCCTTGAATTTTAAATGTTGAAACCAGTTTCGCTTATAAACGTTGCATCTCTGGTCCTTTAGTACGAAGGCCCATTAGTGCCAAACAAAAACAAATATTAATTCGTTTGAACGAGTTAGTATCTCGTTTGAACGAATTGGTATCTCGTTTGAACGAATTGGTATCTCGTTTGAACGAATTAATTATCTCGTTTGAACGAATTAGTATCTTGTTTGAGCGAATTAGTATCTCGTTTGAACGAATTAATTATCTCGTTTGAACGAATTTTAATTTGAATTAGTATCTCGTTTGAACGAATTAATTATCTCGTTTAAACGAGTTAGTATCTCGATTGTACAGAAGCGTGAGAGGGACATCCAGAAATTGTGTTTTAAGTAAAGATAATGTCATTTAATACGCAAGTTCTTTACTATTTCTAGCATTACCGTCAGTAGAAGGAACTACGTGTACATTTATGCGAATGAAAATTAGTATAGAATAAATATGTTGGAAGTTATCCACATTTTAAAAGCCGAATATGTTTAATGTTAGCCTGAATTAGCCACAACATCGTAGTGAAGTCATTGTTTTATGACATGTATATGCTCAAACAGGCATTATGCAAGAGCTAAATATGCCTATTGTAGGTCTTTCTTTAGGCCTTAAATGTTATATAAACTATTCATTAGGCATTTATTAACATATTTAAGTAGATTAGAACGGTTCAACCATTTAATGATTTAATTCAAAAATGGTAAAGTGGGGCTAAGCCTCGAACAACCAGTACGATGTTTACATTCAGTGCACACATCTTGTCAAACCTTCAAAGGCTGATATCGTCGCTCACATTAAAGTAATTTCAATATATTTATTTTGCATTATCTATTTTTCAACTATTATAGCAAAAACGACCAACTCTTTATCTAAATCTTACATAATATATCTTTAATATTGTAAAGATGTAGATTTGAAACGCACCCAATTAAGAAATAATTGTGCCTTAGCTGAATTTTCGCTACCTCAGTGAACAGAATTACGATTGTTTGTCAACGGGGTTTACATATTAAATGAACTTTGTAGTAAAGGGTTATCCCAGAGTAAATGTATTCCTAGTGTTGATTGCGTTGCAATACAACGGATGGAAGAGGATTTGGGTGAGTTTCTAAGATATAGGAGGGTAGGAGAAACAACTAATTTGCGACGTCTACTTTAATGGCGCGAGTCTTGCTAGAAAAATCTGTAGTCCTCGTATGACACAAAAAACTGTGGATGACACGAAAAAAAAACCCTAGAATGCAGTAGCAGTATGCAAAACGAAACAAGCGTAGTAATTATGCCGAAACATTGCCCACATTGTACGTCACATCCCTCCCACTTGGGTCCCGTGTGGCAAAGTGACGCTGCTGTTGGTCGGCTTGCTCGAGAGAACAGTGGACGTGAAACCAAGAGCCGCAGAGGGGAACGATGGCTCAAGATGAACCAAGAGGGGAAGGCCTCTGTACAATCGAAATCTTAATTCGTTCAAACGAGATAATTAATTTGTTCAAACGAGATATACTAACTCGTTCAAACGGGATAATCAATTCGTTCAAACGAGATACCAATTCGTTCAAACGAGATAGTAAACCGTTCAAACGAGATAATTAATTCGTTCAAACGAGATAATTAATTCGTTCAAACGAGATACTAACTCATTCAAACGAGATAATTAATTCGTTCAAACGAGATACTAACTCGTTCAAACGAGATAATTAATTTGTTCAAACGAGATAATTAATTCGTTCAAACGAGATACTAATTCGTTCAAACGAGTTACCTACTCGTTCAAACAGGTTAATATATTTGTTTGGACTTTGCAAACACGACTTATTGGTCAGTTTAAATCCACATTGATGTTGTTATCTTACCGTGAAAAGATGGTCTTCTGATATTCAATATTTAAGACACGGTGAACATTTTAAAACTGGCACACGAATGCTTTTGAGCGCCATTTGTAACGACGCGACTCGATGAACGAGGCTAAACATATTCCTGGGGAAAATGCTACCGATGTAGACTGGAATAACCAAACCCCAAAGAATGCCATTCAATTGGAACTGTTCGCGTATTTCGCCTAACATAACTGATTAGATATTACAGTAAAAACAGAAACGGCTGACTGTACATGAGTTTATATGCATTCATATTACATTATTATATGCGTTGTGACCCATTTGTGTCAATTTCTAGGTGCCAAATATTAAAGAATTAGCTCTTTTAAGTATGCTTGTAGCAGGTTTTCTATGCTGGCACTGTTTAACAATTTAATAACAGTTATACGTGAATCCGAATTATCACTGTACAAAAAAACGTCGAAAAGCAATTTTCTAGTAAGGCAATCAATGTCGGGTTAGAATCCAAGGTTAATTTACACAAGGGATTGAAACCAGGTATCCTTACAGGAGGTTTATCTTATCATTATTGAATCTTATGAATTCCGTTCCCTGTCGAAATAGAATACCGATATATTGTATTATACTTTAGGTATTACTTACAATCCCACACACAATGCATTTGCCACAGTTCTGCGATTGTATAATTCAAAGCGAGGGCTTGTTCTTCACAAATATGTTTTGATTTTATTGAGCGGCTTCAAAGATACTTAAATATACGTTTATAGAAATTAGGTGAGAGTTACCCGTGATGCGAGTATACAATCACCGAGATAATGTTACAAGTCTACCTTTTCTTTCTACCATTACTTCACTATAAAGCTGTGGAATATAATCCATGACGTTGATCAGTGTAACTAATAAGATTAAAAGCCACCACCCGTTCAATAGCTAACAAATGTTCAAATGTGATTTTGATAGAAAACGACAGATATCTAATTGTTTAAATGTGTTTTCAATTATCTACTAACATGCGTTGCTAATTGGGGGCTATACAGACTAATTAACAAGTCATTCATTTTGCGTGGGACAAAACTGTACTAACGAAAACTTTCTTTTGCTGACTAATATTAAATCGGTAACCATTTTATTTATATTTCTTGCGAATAAATTTAAATTGTAATTCACAATATAACTTTTTGACTGTAAGACAACCGATAACAAATGGATAAATGGATTTTATTTTCCGGTTGGTTTAAACTGTATTCATTTAAAATATACAATACATAATAAATTAATTATATGGATTCGGAAACAAGCTATAACGCTTAATATTAATCCGTCTCCAAATATGGTAATTAAAACAAAATAAAATAAAAAAGTCATGTCTAAATTGCATTAAACGTATAATAATTCACATAAGAATAAGTATACTATCGTGTCATCTATGGGAGACCAAACAGCTCTTTATCCTTAGTTCTTAATTCATAGTCCTTAATTCTTATTTCTTCATTTGTTGTCGTATTCCGAAATTTGTACTATAAAATTAACATTTGCATCTTAAAATCAATATTTGTTTTACAAATCAGATATTTGTCATAAAAGATTTGTAAATTGTATTTTTGTTTATTTTAATTTTAATTATATAAAGATCAAATTTATTTTTTAAAACATTAGCCTACATTTACATTTCATCAGAGACATACAACGAAAATCAAATATCGAACCACAAATTTCCAAATACAAATCTCCAAATACAAATCTTGAAAAACATTTCTTCAAATACATTTCAAACTGGCATACAATAAGAGAAGTCACCATACAATAATGGGTAATCGAGCAAACATATATACAATAAGCAACATCGCTCTACGACCGTGACTGTAGTGAATCAGCGTGCGTAGTATGGCTAATCAGACCGGGCGTTCGAAAAAGAAAATAAATTGAAAGTAGTCTATTTTCAGAAATTGGGTTATTGTCTTATAGCGACATTTTTTTTTTTTTTTTTTTTGCTCAAACGAAAGATGATTTTATCTCTTCTAAATCATGTAATCATGAAAGTGCCGGGGAATAATTAATATATTGAAAAAGGAATATAAGATACTTTTCGGTCATGCATCACACGATAACTCGTATTTTAAATTTTACCCCCCCCCCCCCCACGGGCACACACACACACACCCAGACACACACATTCAGACATCCTGAATAAAATATTGTTTATAAGAAAAAAACTTAATATTATTTAGCGTCCAACTTTAATACCCTTTTAAATGTAAATTTGAAGGTGCCAGAATGTAATTTACATTTCTGAAAAGGTAAATGAAATTTTTCAGTGGTATTCAGTGTTATATCTAGAAATTCGTAGTATGGCCCGTAATTTGACATCTAACCCTACACCCACCCCCCCTACCCGCCACCGACACACCCCACCCCGACATCCCTTACTAGACTTTAGTGCTGTATAACTTTTCAAGTTATTTTCTGGCGCCATTATATTTACGTACCTTGAAAAAAGATGAAAGTTTCACGGTACCAAACTTTATTAGGTGAAAGGGGGGAGGAGTGTATTTAAAGTAAAAGAACAGATCTTAAACATACATTATACAAGAGCTAAATCTGCCAATTGCGCATCTTTCTTTAGGTCTGAAATGTTATCTAAATCATTAATTAGACATTAATTAACTTATCCAGACCATAATCAACTTTCGATGTTATCGCTAGCCTGGGTTATTTTTTGGATTAGAATCCTATCTGCTGGTTAACGCTCATTGATAATTAAATGAAAAATGGATAATCGCGACTATGTTTTTTATCGTACCGTCTTTAGTAATGATGATCGAGGTTAGACCCAAAATTCAATCGCTAAAATCTTGGTTCAGAGTGGATCAATTTGACTGAAATTTTCAGCAAATTGCCTTTAGATTATCTTGTTTTTAATTATCTAATCTCCCATAATGTATCTATAATAAGAAATTCGTGATATCGGTTCATCTACTGTTGGTAAGTATGTTTATTGCTTGCTACAAAATGTAATTTATTTTCTGGCACATTTATATTTACATACCTTGAAAAAGGAAAAGGGAAAAAAATTGTATGGCACTAACCTGTATCAAATGCGGAGGGGAGGTATTTAACCTCATTATACGGGCCATAACACGAAAGTGGTTCAACAGATAATACCGAACTTTGAATGGAAACCAAAAAACTTCGAGAATATGAAGCTAGGAACGTATATGTGTATACTCTATGATTGTACGGTTATATTATTTGTTTCATAACTCCATCGATTTGTTCTATATAGAAAACATACACACACGTTTTTCATCTACGCACTACATACATCAAATCTTATAAGTTTGACAGTTACACACAGTTATCAATAAATCAAAAGGTTAAACAATGGACACAAATTTGCCAATTCAGTTATAAATCAAACAACTTGATCGAAAGAGAAGAAGTGAAAAGCGGTATATTACCGGTATATGTCACATAATTTTCCGTAACAAGACGTGCATTTGTATGATTTGTGTCAAATAAAATGAAATGGGGTCATCGAGACTAGTGGGGTACTAGCATCAAAATCCGATTAACTAAGATGATAAGGCTCCATTCCTATAACAAGATACCCCATAATAGCACAGGGTGTTTTTTATGTTCTGCTATCGTTTGCTACATGGCCTAAAGATCGAGACGACTTTCCTCCTTTTTTTGGGGGCATATTTCGGTCGTGATAATAAGGAATTGATTGTTACTGCTTTATTATTTAACGCAGGAAATGGGTTCAATATGTCTAACACTCTGAAAAGTGTTTAACCCAGCTGAAATCTGATTAAATAAATACTCTCGTATAATGGTTGAAATAATGTAGGGGGGTGCATTTCAGTTAATTACATGTACAAGCAATTTATTAATACATCGTGCTAATCGGCACAGTGTTACTTATTTCGATGAGAAATATTTTAATGAAACTTTATCCACCCCAATTACCCACCTTTTATTGTATCTCATTGTATTTTATATTATTGAATATAATTCTTTTATCGCTTGTCTCCAATATGTTTTGTTTACATTATACCAATGGTATAAATTGTAATAAACGTTTAAATTGTGTGGTAGATTGCAATGTTCGTCAGTGAACAACTCACATATAACTTTATTAGAATAGACTCTGGTCAAGTTGAGGTAACCGAATTAGAATTAGTTACAACCGAAAAACAAAATATGACCGTAGTTAACATTTATAATCCGTGTAAAATAATTGAGGAAGAAGCGTATCAAAAAGTATATCAAATAAAAACTAAAAAATAATATTTTATGTGGGGCTCACCTCTTAATAATAATGCTGGAGATAAACTGAATGAATAATTTTATTGAAAATTCCAATTTAGTTCTGTTAAATAACGGTGACCCAACATATATATCGGTTCTCGCAACAAACTGGGTACAACCCACCTTGATCATACTCATACCCTAACATTTCCCAGTATGACTTTAAACTGTAAGTAGCAAGTCATAAATAATACGCTGGGTAGTGATCGTCTAATAGTCTTAACTGAAATAAACCCAACCGTAAATAAAGAACCAGTCACGTGCAAACAAAGATGGAAACTTGAACAACAGATTGGGGTCTTTTTCACACTATTGTGAAGAAATCGACCTAAGCGCAGTTACAAACGATGTTATAAATATATTTACCGAGAATACTTCGTGTGCGATTTTTAATATAGCAGAAGCCTCAATCCCCAGAACAACAGGCGGGAAAACCAAATACACTCCAATGCTTTGGTGGTCCCCAGAATGTCAAACAGCCGTAAATGCATGGCAAAAATTACTTTAAAATCTTTTTCGTGTATGGTTCGCCGAGAATAAATCTTTGTATAAGCAATGTGATGCAAACGCCAGACTGGTCATTTCAGAGAATGGTAACACTAAAATTACATGTCTGGAAAAAATACACGCAATAAGCGGCAAATGTTTTTCTAGAAATATCCCTACTCTTAATTATGAATCCCAGTCGGTCATTACAAATAGCGAAAATGCAGAGCTAATAGCGAAAACGTTTGCTAAAAAATCACAGTGAAAAATTCTTAAAGCGAAAGTCGGAATTTCATTGCAATAAACCATCGCGTAACCTAGCAGACGAACATAAAGCCATTAACTTACCCTTTACCCTAGAGGAAATACATAAAGATTTAGTTGGCAAAATTGACTAGGCGACTGGCGAAGATCAAATAAAATATAGCATGTTAAGAAAACTCTCAGGGTCATTACGTAATTAATTATTCAATAAATCATGGTCAGAAGGAATAGTTCCTACGAGCTGGAAAACAGCAACGACAACCCCACTGATTAAACCATAAAAAGATAAAAATGAAACCAGTTCTTACGACCTCTACGTTGTGCAAAATATTTGAGACTATGGTAAATAATAGGCTAAGATATTATTGTGAAAGTAATGGATTAATTAGTCCAAATCAAAGTAGATATAGACAGCTGCACACCACTATTGATTATATTGTAAGATTACAACATGATACCATGACTTTACTGTCTAAAAAGAACAATTATCTATGTGCAGTAGTCGTCAACATGACCAAAGCATTTGACTTAGTTTGGATGGACGGCCTACTTACAAAAGTACATGGACTAGGGGTAACAGGACGAATGTTCCACTGGATCGAGGATTTTCTAAACGATAGGCAAATACATGTTAATGTAGGTCTCTCAATAAGCCATAAATGTGAACTCGAAATTGCATACCCCAAGGTTCCGTTATAAGCCCTACACTTCAATATCATGATTAATGACCTCCAGTCTACTAACAATATTAAGAAACATATTGACGTAGCGGTCTATGCAGACGACAGCTCAATCTGGCATTCGGCGAATAACAACGGTACGGTTAGAACGAGAATGAAAGAAGCTTTAGACAAATTGTCGAAATGGTCTAATGACTGGAGATTTCGCATATCTGAAAGTAAAAACAGTAGGTATGCTTCTGTAGGGATCATAGGGAAGTGTCGTCTATGAAACTGGAATTGAACAACATCCGAATTGAATTCAAAGATCAGGTAAAACTTCTAGGGCTGACCTTTGATCGCAAAATGACTACATATTGAAAATATTGTTAAAAGAGGATAGAATGTTCTGAATATAATGAGATACCTGGCGGGCAGGTCCTGGGGACCAAATATAACCACCACGCTAATGATATATAGGTCCATGATAAGATCAATACGTGTCTATAGCTGTGTTGCATTTGTGTGTACAAATAAAACAGCTCTTGCTAAACTAGACAGTTTATAATATCAGGCAATAAAGATAGCAACGAAGGCTTCATTTGGCACAAAAAGGGAAAGTCTGTTTCAAGTAGTAGGTGATATGTCCTTCGCATTGAGGTGCAACGAACTAACATTGAGATACTGGGCTAAGATATAATATCTTGGGGACTACTGTCCAACAGATAAGTGTACAAAAACAGAAAGGAAAAAATTCAAAAGGAATGTTAAATCAGAGGGTCTGGCTGACAGTCATACCTATCATTGCCGACCCTAACCAAGGTCAGAGCATCTACGGACGTAAACATCCGGGTCGGACAGGCGGCGGGCCCTAGGGCCGGTTGACCGTCAGACCAACTTGCCTACCCTAACTAAGGTCGTAGCATCAATGGCAAAGCGGGCGAGACTGCGCACGCTCGCCATCCTTCCTTTTCTACTTCCCGAACTTTCTCCTTTCGATGAGATTTACTTTGGACATTCCCTTGCAACACTATGTCTCAAAATTAAACTGGACAAAGCCTATTCTCTATGGCTTCCTCCAGTAAGTTTCTTAGGAAACATTTTGTCTACGATATCACCTTAGGTGGAAGTAGACGTAACATTCTAGGAACGAACTAACGAGAGACTCAATCGTTCGGTCACAGAGCAAATGATCTATTAAAAGACCTAAGATTAGATCACTATCAGATTACTGACAAGTTTTTTTTTGTATCAAGTCCCATGGACTTTGTTAAACCCACACTATGACATAAGCCTAAGCAATGTTGTTAAGAATAAAGATATGCTATCGAGGGTATTTTTGAACGAAAAATGATCATCTCATGTGAAAATATACACGGACGGATCTCGTGATGCAAACACAACCAAAACTGCATTAGATGTAGTCATTCCTGAATTTAATCTTAATATTTCAAAAGGGCTACCAGGTGGATAATAATATATATATTGTTTATAGACCGTTACACACAAATTGTCTCAACCGCCTTTATATGGGCGTACTACACATAGTATATACATAATATGAATAAAAACTATCAATAACTCATAAAAAAAAATCTCAATTAAAGATATACAAATGTATGCCTATAAATATATTAGTTTGACTAGTAGTATTATTGCCTAATTGAATAAATATGTTTTGAGGTTGGATTTAAACAGGCTGAATTTGGTGAGTGATTTAAGTCTTAGTGGCAGCTCATTCCAGAGAGTAGGCGCGGTACGACTGAAGGCGCGATCGCCATACAACTCACTGGTTTGTTTTCCATGTGTTTTGTGGGAAAAGGGTCGGAACTTCACTGCTTCTAGTCCGATAAGATGGAACTTGAATACTAATGATATCAGTGAGGTAGCAAGGCGCTGACTCACTATGGCGTATTAACTCGAAAATTGTAAGACAGTTTGAAATGAATCCGCTTCTCAACTGGGAGCCAGCTCTCGAAGTATGGGCGTTATCTCTGCGTGACGCTTCAGCTTCCTTCGGATCACCAGTCGAGCAGCGGAATTTTGAATATGTTGTAATTTCTTTAACTTGTATTTCGGGAGACCATAAAACAGACTGTTGCAGTAATCCAGCTTTGATGTCGCAAAACCATGCACCAATTTCTCAGTACTGGCCTGGTCTAACAAATGCCGGATTCTCCCTATACGCCACAGTGAGTGAGAGGCCTTGCTACACACACTCTTGGTCTGAACATCCATCAGTCCAGCCGAGTCCATCATCACCCCCAAGTCACGAGCGGAAGTTGATGGCGAAAAAAGCACCTGACCAACTCGTACATCACCTGCGACAACCTGCGGACTCGCATTTTTCCTGCACGATGAGAAACGGACAATTTCAGTCTTATCGTCATTAAGTGCAAGTAAGTTTGCACGCATCGAGAGACGATCTCATCTATACAGGCCTCAATAAGACCGGCAGAAATTGAGTCCGTTCGAGAGTCACAAGTGATGTAGAGCTGGGTGTCATCAGCGTATATCACAAAATTTAGACCATGGCGGCTGATGATATCCTCGACTGGGGGCATGTATAACGCAAACAGAACCGGTCCTAGGGCCGAGCCCTGGGGAACACCAAATTCTAGGGGATGGTTCTCCGACACCACCGATCTAACTGACAATCTTTGTGTTCTTCCTCGAAGAAAGGAATTGATCCAACCGTAAGCCTCACGACAAACGCCAAAACGTTTACGCAATCTGTTCATGGGGATGTTGTGATCGATGGTGTCGAAGGCAGCAGAAAGGTCCAAAAATACTAATATGACATCATGTTGCTTTTCAAGAGCGAGCACAACATCGTTCAGGACTCTAAGGCGCGCAGTCTCGGTGCCGTGCCCCTCTCGATAAGCAGACTGATTTGCCATAGAGGCCACCACTGGACAAGTACTGGTGTAAGCGCGAAAAGCCACACTTCTCTAGGAATTTGTCTAGGAAACTACAATTTGACACTGGTCTGTAATTTTTGAGAGTATTGGAATCCAAACCAAGCTTTTTGATCAGGGTTCGGACAATGGCAACTTTACGCACGTCTGGGAAAACCCCAGACTCGAATGACGCATTCATGATACGTAGTAACAGAGGGGCCAATACATCACAACAATCCTTCACAAACTGCGTTGGTAATGGATCCAAATCACATGTCTTCGCTTGCATTTGTCGAACAATGGAAATTACCTCATCCAGTGATGAGGGACTTAGTACCGTTAGGTCACACTGTGGAATTGAATCGAATCATCAACAATCGGGATGTCAAGGTTCCTAAGTTTCATTCGAATTGCAGCTATTTTCTCAGTGAAAAAGTTTGCAAATGTCTCTGGAAGCATAGAAATCTCAACATTATTCGGGAGAATGCCAGCTGATGTTTTCTTAGAGCATGAGATACTGTCAACAAAAGGTCCTTTGAATCAGCTGCGCCAATTTGATTGCGATGAAATGACGCCTTCGATTCCTCGAGTACCCTGTTGTAGTTAGCCCGAGCAGCCTTGAACATTTGATGATGAACTTCCAATTTAGTGTCCAAAAATTGACATTTCAAGCTTTCTGAGCGCTCGCCGTTCTGTCAACAAATCAACAGTAAACCATTTTGCTCTGGGATTGTCTATCATGGTCTTCATTTTCACTGGAGCGTGTTCATTCATTACATTTGTCATTTCAGAATTATAGGCAGTCGCGAGTGAATTGACATCGACAATAGATTCCACCTGCTTTTAGTGAATTCACTATTGAGGTCTTCAATGCAGAGGAATCAATTTCCTTCAAAACGCGATAATCCCTGGTCACTTTCAATGGAGGGGGTCTGTGAATAATGAACATGAAGTGAACTACGTAATGATCTGAAGGCATTGTGCGATCGCTTACGAAATTTCCAATCCATGTATCAGATGCACGAGTGAGGACCAAGTCCAATGTGTGGCCTGCTCGGTGCGTGCTCCTGGTCACGTGTTGTACGAGGCCGAGCGAAGAAATTAAATCGAGAAACTGCTGAGCCTCAGAACATCGCGCATTGTCCATGTGTAGATTAAGTCGCCGACAATCAATAGGTGGCCCGACGACACTATGGGACGTTCCATAAGTTCACCAAATTCTTGTAAGAACGTTGGGACGCCGGAAACCCCAGGTCTGTAAATGGTTATGGCACGAATCAGTGTACTACCCGCGTGAATACTTGCATCCAACACTCCCATTGATTTGAACGTGTCGCGTGGATTCCGTTTTACCTTCAGATTGGATCTGAATAGGAGGGCAACACCGCCGCCTTGGCGCTTGGAGCGTGGAGCGTGAAATGGTTTGTAGCCGGCTATTGATGAAGTGGAGTCCGCATCTAGAAGTGCACCATTCTTCTCAGTTATCCAGGACTCAGTTAACAAAAACACGTCAATTCTATTGGTTATGATAGACGCCGACAATGCACCGATCTTCCAATTCATCGAGTGTGCATTCCATAGTGAAAAGTTCAAACACTGAGTAAGTTATGCATTTTTTGTTGACACAACAACAACACTGTTCGCCCTACACATAAACACCAAATCACCATTTAACAATCATCGCGAGTCTTGTAAATAATGACACAAATTACAATCAGCAGATTCCATTTTGGGCGAATGAACTTTTAGTAAATATGCGAAATTTGACTATGCGAACTCAGTCGTCCTTAGGGCGTAACGGTTATATAATAATACGATTTTTTAAATCGGATAAAAATTATGACCTCTATAGGGTCCACAAGCTAAAAACGCGATTTTTCGTACAATCAGGGGCCATAATTCATAAAGTTACGGTCCGATATGCGCGAATATCAAAAGGAACCGAGATCTTTAGGTTATAAACTTACATTTCAAGTTTCAACAAAATCGGATAAAAATTGTGACCTCTATAGGGTCCACAACATTGATATACCATATTTTTACGCTATTTGAGAACAAACGGCGGCCATTTTGTCTGTCAGTTCTGGGCCGATTTTCACGAAATTCGAACTCAGACGTCCTTAGGGTGTAACGGTGATATAATAATACGGTTTTTTAAATCGGATAAAAATTATGACCTCTATAGGGTCCACAACCTAAAAACGTGATTTATCTTACAATCAGGGGCCATAATTCAGGAAGTTACCGTCCGATATGCGCGAATATCGAAAGGAACCGAGATCGTTGGGTTATAAACTTACATTTCAAGTTTTAACAAAATAGGATAAAAATTGTGACCTCTTTTGGGTCCACAAGCTAAAAACGTGATTTTTCATACAAACAGGGGACATAATCCATGAAGTTTCGATCCGATACATGCGAATATCGAAAGCAGTAGAGATCTTTTGACCTATATTTCAAGTTTCGTCAAAATCGGATAAGAATTGTGACCTGTAGAGTGTCCACAAACAAATTGTGGACGGACGGACAGGGGCGACGACAATATACGTCGACATGAAAATTTGGACGTATAAAAAGGGCTGACCTTAATGTGAAAGAGAAACTGTTTTATAATAAATTAATTATAAATGATGAAATATATAAGCAATAGGACAAACAGGGGGGTGGAAAATTTGGATATGTTTCACTTTGTTCATGGAACTGTCAAAGAGGACTGGTGAAAAAACTCAAAGAGCAGTGAATTTGTGAAAGTTTTTGATAACTGTGACATTGTTTACCTCTGTGAATGCTGGGTGGGTGATGATGCAAAAGTACAATTAAATGATTATAAAACCGTTATTATTAATAGAAAGAAATGTAAAGGTGGTGATAATGTTCTATTTATAAAGAATTCTGTTAAAAGTTATGTCACAATTGTAAAAATTGAATTGAATACACCCCCCCCCCCCCCAGAAAAAGCAAACTATTATAAACATTATGTTAATGTGAATCTATATGAGCAGTTAGAATATGATATTGTTGAATTTAGTACAAAGGGTAGTGTAGCTCTCTTAGGTGATTTTAATAGCAGGATTGGAAACCAATTCGACAGAGTCATAGATGATAAATTAGATAAATGTGTTTTAGATAATCTAGATGAATTTATACTGTATGAAGAAAATGAACAATATACAACAGGCAAAATTTCTGAAGACACTACTAAGCCTGACTTCTTAGGAAATCGCCAATTAAAACTCTGCAGAACTTGTGGACTAGTTGTGCAAAATGGTAAGACACCTACTAGCGGTAAGATCACCTTCCAGAACAAATTAGGAACAAGTGTAATTGACTATCTTATTCATGACCATGAATGTGCTAATATATTTAGTGACTTCGTTATTGGTAACTTCAATGAATTCTCAGACCACGCCCCTTTGTTTACAGGTATATCATGTGACTCGAGAAAGGTATTTGGGGCAAACTGTGATTGTGCACGTGCTCACGTGACCAAAACCGTGAGCTGGAATGCTGACAGTAAACAAACAATACACGATGGCCTATTGAACAACATCGGTACACATCTGTAATTAATGGTATTTCTTCTTCGGAAGTGGTTGATGAATTTGTGTCCCACATTAATAAAATATTTAGAAGGTATAGTGTTAAAGAAAATGTGTTTTATAAGAAGTGTGAATCCTGTTCGCCCAAAAGGAAACAAAAAAACACAAACCATGCTTTAACGAAGAATGTCATAAACTTTATTATAGAATTTATAAAAACTCACTGTTTAATTTTAATAATAATAGAATTCGATCAAATAAAATAACTTTAAGTAAAACAAAAAAAACGATTACAAGTGTTTAGAGAGACGGCTGAAAAGGGACTTTATGAACCATGCGGGTGATATACTAGAACTACTTCGACGCAAAAAATCCTAAATATTTTTACAAAAAGTTGAAGAAACACAAACCAAATCCACCGACCAAACTAACAAGTGAAAATTTTCAGAAATCATTTAAAGTATTACTGGGTGAAGCCAATGATGTAAATGAATCGTTTGAAGTACCAAATTGTGACATCGAATTGTTAGAAAGGGAGATCACTGAAAAAGAGGTCGATGATGTAATTAAAAATTCTAAACGGGACAAGAGTTGTGGCGAAGATGAAGTAATCAATGAATATTTTAAGGAATTTCGTCCATATTTTGTTCCATTGCTGTGTGACCTTTTCAACTATGTTTATTCTAGTGGTGATTTTCCTATTTCATGGGCTATTGGTAATATAATTCCAATCTTTAAGAAAGGCGACCCACATATTACTGGCAATGTTAACTATCGTGGCATTACCCTGATCAGTCATTTGGGTAAACTTTTCACATCAGTCCTCAATCATCGGATATGCAAGTTGAATGAAGATGTGAAAATCTTATCAGAGTCATTTTTGGGATTTAAATCAGGACTTGGGACTGTTGATGCAATATTCGTTCTACAAAATGTTATACATAACTACTTAGCCAAAAATAAATGCCTATATGCTTGTTTCCTAGATTGCTCTTCGGCATTCGACCGGATCGTTCCAGTAAGCCTCTGGTAAAAACTGATAAAATTGGGTGTTACTGGCAATTTTCTCAAAATCCTGAAATCCATGTACTCAAAGTTAATATCTAATGTAAAGTTTAAAGGGGAAATATCAGAATATTTGAATTGTCATACAGGTTTAATGCAAGGAGGGTCTCTGTCTCCAATTCTTTACTCATTTTATGTAAATGATATTGAAAACGAATTACTGGAAAATGGCTGTCAGTCACTAACATTAAATGATATAAACTTGTACTTAATAATGTATGCAGATGATACTGTCCTTTTAAGTGAAACGCCTGAGAATCTACAGAGCATGTTAGATGTGATAGAATTTTTTTGTGAGTCAAATCATCTTAAAGTTAATGAGATGAAAACAAAAATTGTTGTATTTAGGAAGGGGAGGAATTTTAAAACACATTCATGGACATTTAAAGATTGTAATATTGAAATTGTTAAAAACTTTAATTACCTAGGTGTTAACATTAATTATAATTGTAAACCAAATCTTACTCAACAAACAAAAGCATCTCAAAGTAATAAAGCATGTTCCAGCTTGCACAAACTAAGAAAAGAAAACAGTTTCAATATAAATACATATATTGGTTCCATATTAAACTATGGCTGTGAAACATGGGGATACCACCCTGGAATTGATATTGAAAAAATCCATACTAAATATTGTAAAAGAATACTTGGGGTAAAGCTGTCTACTAATGCACTCATTAGGTAGACTACCACTATCTTTAATAAGAAAATATAGAATTATTAAATATTGGCTTAAGTTACTGAAAACCAACAACGTTGTTCTCCATTCTTGCTACAGGGATATGCTTGGGTAAAGTTTGTTAAGAGTTGTTTGGAAACTTATGGCTTTGGTTACATATGGGAAACACAATTTGTATTTGACAATAAGATATTTTTGAGCGAATTTTATCAGAGAATTAAAGATGTTTATATTCAATCTTTATAGAAGTTTGAATGTAGATTTTAAATTACAGTTTTATTTAAAACATCCTATATATTATAAGAATGAAATTTGTAAACTTAGAGTAAGCTCACATTGCCTAAAAATTGAGACAGGGAATTATTACAATATAGAGAGAAATGATAGACTTTGTACATACTGTAATGATTTAGAAATAGAAGATGAATATCATTTTGTCCTAGTCTGTAAATTCCACATAACTTTAAGAGAAAAGTATATAGACACATACTATTGGAAAAAAAAACATCAATGTTTAAATTTATTGAACTGCTGAATAATGAAAATTGTATATTGTTAAATAATTTAGGAAAATTTGTACATTTTGTGCTGAAATCTCGCTTATAGATTTATCCTACATAATTGCACGGCTCCGTCAGCACTACTTTTATGTGAACTATTGTTTTGTAAAACCTATATACTATGTATTTAGTAATACACAATTACAATCCAATTTATTATATCATAATATTGATAAGCTTGACGAATGAATCCATTTGATTTTAAATCTCACGTATAAAGATCGTTGGTACAACAATGTTGTTATGGTAAATACCGTAACAAAGCAATACAATGTATCATGCTAAATACTTCTGAAGGTATTATGTTGATGCTGTTGATCATTCAATTAATAAAACGCTCGTTAGAATGACTGCTGTAAGGAATAACCAATTTAAGACGTCTGATTAATCAAGGGTATCAAACAAGTGCGCTTCTTGTATAATGCCCATTCAAAGAAACATATTTATTACATAAATCCATCTATCACGATCAAACAATGGCACTAATAAACGCTATAAATAAATCTAAGTACCATTTGAATCCATGAAACGAGCTATATCAATTATAAAAGGCTAATGAAAGCTCATTGCACTAATAATTGTATCAAGTTAATGTCCCATGAAACAAAAAGCAGAGATATTAGTAAGGGGCTTTTTGATAGTTTTAAATCCATAACGTGGAAGCAATAAATTATTATTAAACAGTGTGATCGTACTACACACTATTAAAAGAGGACATACTAAGAATCCGTGACTAATTTTTACAAAAACATGTCCAAGGGCAGCTCCTGTAATCTGAGAAAACAAAAGAAACGGTTTTGTTTCAGGATTAAGCTACTGAATATAAAACAAGTTCTATCTTGGCTTTTTTAGATGAAGATAAATATACGAAGATAAAATATAGGTCTAACTCAGTTTTCACCAAATTTGGCTTAATAGGTTTTTTCCAGATAACAGGAGCGCGGGATATTGATGAATGGGACTTCTGGTTGAACACTGATATCTGTATTCCGGTTTAAAAGTTTCCACCGAAAGCAGTGTATAATACTCGCTGACAGATATTACTTTGTTTTTGAAAGTATTCATAATTATTTTATAACTCTTAGAAACTAAGTAAAAATCAATAAAAGAAATCTCGAGTAGTACTATTTTCAGTAATTAATTTTGTTTATTTCGTGGGGAACCGAGGGTTGAGGTGAGTACAACAACAAATTAGTAACATGGCCCCTGGTTGTACGAAAAATCACGCTTTTAGCTTATTTTTATCCAATTTTAAAAAAAACGTTTTATTATATCACCGTTACACCCTAATGCTAGTTGAGTTCGAATTTCGTGAAATTCGGACCAAAACTGCGGGATAAAATAGCCGCCCATTGTACGCAAATAGTGTAAAATATGGTATAACATGGTTGTGGACCCTCTAGAGGTCACAATTTTCATTTCATTTTGATGAAACTTTGAATGCATGTTTATATCACAAAGATCTTGGTTCCTTTCGATATTCGAAATGAAAGTGCCTGACAAAATGGCCGCTCTTTGTACGCAAATTGTGAATAAGTATGTCCATCCTCTAGAGGTCACAATTTTTATCTGATTTTGATGAAACTTAAAACATATCTTTATATTCCAAAAATCCGAATCCCTTTTGATATTTGCGCATTTCAGACCATAACTTTTTGGATTGTGGCCCCTGATTGTACAAAAAATCGTTTTTGTTTTTCGCTTGTTCTCTATCCATCTCTTGCAAAATGTGGGCGTATCCTGCCTGGCAGCCGCTGGTTGTGAGGGCAGCTGACATCAACATGGATTAAGTTTTAATCTTTAACAACGATTTTGTTAAAACAAAATGCTATTAAATCAGAGAAATTTGAAATTAAACAAAGATAGGTTGCCAGGCAACGAAACATACGCCTACAGTGGCTAAATCGTCCGGGCTGTCGACAAGGGTTGTCGCATATTTATTCCTTTGTAGGTAATTGGGGGCCTTTACAAGAGAGTTCCATACAGATCAGATTATAATTTTTGCCGTTTGAGGGTTCACAAGGTTCTACAAATTGAAACAAGGGTCTCAACTCTGGAAGTAATCTACAGAAATTGTTGAAATTTGACAGGCGTTTTCCTTTCACGAATTTAAATGATGCATATAAATTTCATACATATCGGATGATAACTTCATCAATCGAGCAGTAACAAGGTTGAACAAAGTTAAACAAGGGCAATAACTCTAGAAGTAATAAACGGAAATTGCTGAAATTTAATAGCATTCTTCTCTTTACTAATTTAAATGACGCATGTAAATTTCATACAGATCGGCAGATAACTTTTGATGTTATAGCATTCACAAAGTTCAATAAAGTGAAACAAGGGCCATAACTCTAGACGTAGTAAACAGAAATTGCTGAAATTCAATAAGCTTCTTCGTTTCACTTATTTAAATAATGCATATAAATTTCAGAAAGGTCGGATCAAGGTTCAATAAAGTGAAACAAGGGCCATAACTCTAGACGTAATACACAGAAATTGCGGAAATTCAATAGGCTTCTTCGTTTCCCTAATTTAAATATTGCATATAAATTTCACAAAAATCGGATGTTAACTTTTTGCATTAGAGCGTTCACAAGGTTCAACAAAGTGAAACAAGGGCCATAACTCTAGACGTTATAAAGGGAAATGATTGAAATTACACAGTATTCTTCATCTCACTAATGTAAACAACATATATTAATTTTAAAACAATTGGATGATAACTTTTGGCGTTAGAGCGTTCACAAGAAATTGTGGACGACGGACGTACGGACTGGGGCGACGGCAATATACGTCCACATTTCTATGTGGGCGTATAAAAAGCATAACAACTATAGTAGATTGAAGCGTGTTCAACGTTTCATAAAGATATCTTCAACGGTTTTTGGGGTACGCTCCGGCAACGAAATAGCGAATGCGAGAAAGACGGACGGGTGGAGCCCATTTCAATATCCCCCCCCCCCCCCGAAGAGCCTAAAATGTATTGAAACTCAAACTTTTGTTTAACGACACTATGTTCGAATAACATTTCAGATATATCAAAATGAAGCCTATTTCACACTTAAAGCGGCATTAGGTAAGATTATATAATAGTTAAAAAAAATAGATAATGAAAAAAGAATATGCTGAAAATTTCAGTCAAATTGTTCACTCTGAACCTAAATATTAGAGATCAATTTTAGGCTAGCCTCGATCGTCATTACTGTTGTTGGTAAGATTATAAACACAGTCTCGATTATCCATTTTTACGGTTATTTCATCCATCACAAAACGTATTCAAATCCACTAAATATGACAGGCTAACGATGGCATCGAGAGTTGAATATGGTCTTGATAAGTTAATTAATGTCTAATTAATAATTTAGATTATTTAATCCCAGAAGAAAAACCTGCAATAGGCAGATTTAGCTCTTGTATAATGCATGTTTAATATGTGTACAGATTTTGACATTTGAATCTGATACAATCCGAATATGGAATATTCTATTAGTATTATTGTATGCAATTAAGTGAACACATCTATCACACTGGACTCAGATATGCATCAGAATTAAGGTAGGTTCAACAGATATGTAATTATATACATTTGTACACATGTTTGCCAGTTGAATAAAAGAGTTTATTGCGTGGATCATGATCACTATATCGAACAATGTTTGTGTTCTTACTTTGAGATCGAACTTTATTTTTTAATGTATCTATAGGTTCTGTAATCATTGGTTTTGTATGATGTAATGTAATATAGGTAAACAGCTTTGGTATCTTGCAAAACCCTTTACCTAGATTCCTTATTTATATTAAACAAAAATAAGAACTGAAAGGCATTCTTTAGATAGTAATTTAGACAATTAAAACAAAAAACGCAGGTTGAGTCGATACACGTACGTTTATAAGAAATTAAAGATGACGACGTGAAATAAATAGAAAATAATGTGAACTTTAGATGGTTATAATGGGGGAATTTTTAAAAAGCTTTATGTTAAGACTAGTTTATTAATTATGGCCTGAACTACATTCTAGCACTGTTTGCGACTTTAGACCGAATTCTTTACGTTGAGGGCGTTATCGAATTTCGTTTATTGTATAGGGTCGCTTTTAAACTTATTTTCTTCCGGTTGAGGTAATGGCATTGCAGCTATTAGTAGATTATGCATCCAAACCATATCGTATTAAATGTTAGCTCTTGTGGTCTTCTGATTTTTGTTTGGTCTTGTCGGTAACCGTGTTTAATTCAAGCATTCATCATTTGTTGGTCGAAATAAATTGACAGTGAGGCCCAGAAAATGACCTTGCAGTGAAGGCGGTGCACTCGAGGCTGCTTTTTGAAAAAATTGCTTGGTTTTGATTTAACAATGGCGGTGTGACTGTGTGAAACATCATTCATTTTATCACATTATGGTGATTGGTGTTATTTGACGATTCGTTGGCTAATGAATTTTCGATAGACATCTATATACATGTTTCATTGACCATTTCACAGAGTCTCCTCGTCTGGCCGTTTGCAATTTTTACTTCCAAGTTCTAATTTTAGAATTGCTTGTTCAACGAGTAATTCTGTAAATTTAGCCTTTCCCTTTCACGGGTCATAGAATTTGAATATTGTGACGAACTAGGCGAGGAGTATGAACTTCTAAGGCCTTTCTTTATGTGCCTTGACTTGTTTGTAACCTCCTATGAACTTGTTGGCATAAAAGTGATGTTCAATTCCTCGGAACTTTTGATGTGACCAAATTGTAACTGTGTGGCAATGTGTTATAACATGTGTGATAAAGTCACACTAAATTCTCCTAATTTATTTATCCAAAGGATATATTTTAAAATTGATCTTAATCGGACCAACAATTGTGGGTTTTCGAGTGCATAATTCACATTTTGCGTAAAAGGCAAAAGACAGGATTTAAGAATTTGCGGTCTTACGCAGACCGTGTCCTCAACATGCATGCATATTTCACAATGATACGTAAAAGGTATGGAGCCATAAGCCAAGAGGCAACTGTCCGTTGCGCGCCATGTTATCCGTGATATGTGGGACATTAACATATATTTCAAGTTTTATCAAAATAGGATAAAAATTGTGACCTAGATCGTCCACAAACAAATGTGGACGTCCAGACTTAAGGACATTGACGACAACATAATACGTCCACAGGAAAATGTGGGCGTATAAAATCATCTCAATCGGTCATGTGGGTAAAACTCTTTGAAAGAAAAGCAGAAGATAAATGTATCCAAGTTTGGAAGACTTTTAAGTCTAGCATGTCGCCCTACGACGCGATAAAACTGACGGCGACTCAAAATCGGCGACTGGTTTACGATCAAATGGAACTGATCAGTCGTGACTATCTGGGCGACCTGAGCGCTCTTACGACTGGTGTAACGGCAACCAGTCGCCGTCCAGTCGTCTCCAGTTTTTAGGAGTCGCACATGTTCTACTCCTACGACTGAAGACAACTAGTTGTCCCTAGTCGCAAGCGACATGAGCGCATCTGGCTTCAGTCAGCGCCTCGCTGAGGTAGCCAATAAGATTCGGTTATTTAGTCACGCGGTACCCAGGAGGCGGGGATAAGTGGTATGGGGCCATTTTGAAGGTTATCACGTGTCAGTCATGTGATCAGTTGTGACTCCGATTAATCAACTGACGCCGGGCGACATGAGCGCGCTTACGACTATTATCAACTGGTTGCTCGTGGTTGCGTCCAGTCGTGGATAAACTCAGTCGTAGCGACATAAGCTGTCAGTTTTATCGCGTCGTAGGGCGACATAAGCTAGGCTATACACTTAGCAGCCACACTATTAACTTGGGAGTCTTTGGTAATCATTTGGGTGATTGATTATAATCCCTTGCAAACTACAATATTATAAAACTCCATCGGGAATTTCAGTCCAAAATAGTTCAATTCCGTTCAGTATTCACAAATATATGATTTGAAAATCTAATAACATAGGATATTGTCAACACAAACTAGCGCCACCTACGATTTTCGCGGAAATTATTTGATGGGACACTTTTTTAACATGACTTTTTCTAAGCCCGGAGATAATCTACCGTTGATATTTTGAGTTTACATTAAGTCTTGAAAACTTGGATATTTTCCTAAAAATGCAATAACGATCACCTTAATAACTATGATATATTTAAAACCAAGAGAAATTGAGTTCCTCTGGTACTTACTATAATTGTATTAGAAACTTCTCATGTTTATTCGATGGGCATTTTTAGAGGTAGTGAGAATTCAATTCAGTAACGTTAAACCGAGTATTTCAGTAGGCCGTTAAACCCCATTTCATTTCAACAGAGTATTCTCTTAAACCATGCTCACTTTACTACTCGAATAACGTTCTATTCTATGACCATTGTGAAGGACAATTCTACCCGTGTCTGAGACTGTGTTACACACGTGTACATGTATATACAGTCGCTTAACAAGTTGATTATACACACCAATAGGACGTTGTCTGACATCACTATACTGTGACTCAAATTTGTCACCAAAAAGAGACGTGAATTGATTTTGTTATCACAAGAATCGGGGTTAAATGCCTGCGGTCACACCACTGTCTGCAAATCAGATTTTTCTTAACGTATCTCCGTCGATTTAACAGACACTGCACTGGTGTGTTTTCATTTGGCGGTTAAGATGTGTTAATCCTGTCTAGTACTACACCCAAAATGGAAATCAATCTCAAGGATTAAATTCATTACCTTGTCCGGTGGGAGAAATAGGATTTTCTCGGCCAAGTAGGCCTATCATCTACGATGGTTACTTGTACAAGAAAATTAGATCTAATCTGTCTTCAGAGGTTGAACTTTTATTTGGGTCTTTGGGTATTTTGTTCTATTTTTAGTAGAATTCTAGTTGTATAAATCACAGTAATTCATCACTAGACACAACCCAAAATACGAGTTTAAATATCTTCTCTTTTAATCAAAGCAGTTCTTAATTATTTCATAAATAGTCTAACTTTTAAGTAATTATCAGTAAATCATATACATATATGTCAGTAAATTGCCACGAAACACGTCAAATGAATTTTTAGACCTAAATTAAGTTGTTATTCTTTCGCAGTATCATCTAATCTTAACTTTAAGATGTTTCATCATCTGTAAAATTTATAAAAACATTGTAGAACATTTATCTAACTGGATCTAAATCGTATTTAAGTTGTTGATTTCATGTATAACTTCACGAAGGTACATGGTTCAACGGCTACAAACCACTTAGAGGAATACAACTAAAGTGAATAGAAAAGGAATTTTCAAAAAACTGAAACTAACCTTATTCTAACCCTTGAGAAACAACACCTTCTCCACGATAACTTGAAAAGACAATGGCACCCTGATTTTATATCATTTGTTTCATACCCCTATCGATTTGTTCTAGAAAACACACACGCGTTTTTCATCTACACACTATATATATCAAATCTTGTAAGTTTGCTTTGACAGTTAAACAGTAATCAATAAATTAAAAGGGTAAACTATGGGCTCAAACTTGCCAATTCAGACATAAATCAAACAACTTATCGAAAAAGAAGAAATGAAAAGCGATATATTACCGGTATATGTCACTTACTTTTCCATAAGAAGACGTGCATTTGTATGATTTGTGTCAAATAAAATGAAATGGAGTCATCATTGTCAAGACTAGTGGGGTACTAGCATCCAAATACTCTTAGTGCCAGTCACGAACCACCAAGAGAATAATGCTCCATTCTAAACAAGGTACCCCATAGTGGCAAAGGTTCTTTTTTGTCTTTTATTATGTCTTCATATCGTTTGCTTTAGGCATAAATATCGTTTGGCGAAATATCCAAGATATATAATGAGGCACTATGTATGACTGTCTGACCTGGGCGATTTAACGTTCTGTCATTCTTCAGCCCCACCCAGGATAATAACGACGAGTATACACTATGCCTTGTGTTATGAGGGACAAAGTGCCCGGACATCACTGTTTGTGCCTATTTTTCACCGAATTCCAGCAATCACGGGTTATTTTATGGGCAACTCAACACTAGACGATGTTCCTTGCTAGGCCCTCCTTCCTCCATTAAGGAAATGGCAGATCACCAACATTTAAAGCTATATTATTCATTAAACAGGAAATCCTAGATATATTTTAATGGATAACACTCGTTAATTTGGGTCGAAAGACCCTTGCAAATCCTTTCCCTGGCCCTCTAAAACCATTTGAAGCCCTTTGATACCGTTTCGAAGGAATACTAATTATGCGATGTGTACGTGCGTGGATAACTGTCTATAAACTAGATGGAAAAATGGTATGTGATCGCAGCGAATCTATCGATCATTTCCAAACGGCACTATATTTTGATTGGAAATTTTTAGGCAAGGTAAATGGGTTATATTGTCTTATACACAAACCTATTTTATGTACGTATATTAACTAATTCTTACAAAAGTGAAATTCTAAATTGGTTGGAGAATAAATATTCAACCCCATTACAACAATCTGTAGAGCGTTATATTACGAAGACAGCGTGACCCTCGATTGGAGACAAACAATAGCTAGTCCATATCCCAATCTAATTAGTGGACATTGTTATCAAAAATATCAGTGTATCATCTATATTTATTTCAAGTCACACTTAAGGATCCTTCTTAAGTATGGGTAGTACATATTAAATTGATTGTTCAAGTACTATACTATATTAGTTTAATGAGTTCAAATCTCTTTCAGTCTTATGCTAGTCGTTCGCAATAATGAGGTAGTATGTGATAGATTTGGTAGTATTTAATTGGTTATTAATCTGTGTTATTAAACTTTAGGGCTTATTAGTCAAATTCAGTTTAAAGTTTGATTTTCTACTCTTTTTTGGAGGAGGGGGTAGAGGGTCGAACAGATGGCTCAGTTATCTCGGGTGACTATATTTTTAAGTTAATAAAACACTTATAGCTTAGACATGTGTTGATCAATAAAACAGCCGTCGCAAGCGTTGGTAAATTTTGAAATTAACAATCATATTACTATCAAAATATATTTTTTGTTCTCCTTTGGACAAGTTCGGTTGTCAGGTATATTCTTCTCCTTTGGACAAGTTATGTTGTTATCTATATTTCTTTACACGAGACGTTTATAAAATCAATATGGTATGATTCATGATCATTTATAAATAAGTACATGATTTAAAAGACAGGCCAAGCGCACTATATCAAAAAACTACATAAGGCTTCAATTTAAAGTTTTCAGTACTGTGGAACAACTCATCAAGACTAAGCTAACTAGCGATAAAATGACAAATTCTCCAGTGATTATTATAATTCCCAAGTGGACAGGTAACCAGGCAAGCAATATGAACACAAAAAAGTCTGTCGATTATAACACCGCTTAGCGTCATCAGTGAATGTATTTGCTACATTAACAAATCAGTAACCGAAGCACAGAGTCACGATCCCACATATATATTTCGTTAATGCCAAGGTTATGACGTTCTTGGATAATTTGCTCATTGGGGTTTCGGCTTAAGGGCACATTTGGACCAAGAACTTATAGTGGTTGCATACAGTCGTTCTTTTTTGGTTACAGAGTTTTAAAAAGAAATAATATGAAAGTTACTTATAAACACGGGGGTGGGGGGGCTAATTCCAAATGAAAAGCTAATTAGCCTTTTCTAATGGTTCTTTGAACTGAAAATCTGGGTTTTTTTTAAAGAAGATAATCAAAAGGACCGAATGTATGAATGCGGCAGATCCTCTCCTTTTTCAATAGAAAAAAGCAGTGTCTATTCTAAATTCAGAAGGTATAGCTCTTATATTTTCTCATTTATTTGGTTGTCTTAGTTAAAGAATGATAATGGAACTCTCACCTTCCTTTTAAGAGTTCCTTTAGCCTTCGGCAACTTAATTGAATATCAGTTATCTCAAACTTATAAACTTTCAAGATAAAGCAATACACACACCCATGAACTAATGAACCCCGAGGCTATCTGACTCATTCGTAACGGGTTCAATAACCCAACTTTAAAGTTAATCACGATTCGCTAATGGTGCCTTTCGGGAAGCGAAAGTCAACTAGAATGAAAGTAAAACATATTACTCACTATAGCAATGTTGTTGGCAGTTTAAGTGTGTGTGTGTGTGTGTGGGGGGGGGGGGGTAACATCGTATCAGAAACAGGCAAACATACTTTTGGTTCAGTTGAAAGTAATTTTCATCATTGTAATCTGAAAATTGCCCACCGACGAAGAGCTCCAGAGCCCTAATACCAAATTAGCTGTACTATTGATGACTTTCTCTTTGAGTATATCAATTAATTCTTTCGGGTGTTTTACCTGTCTATTTTTTAATCAGCTCTACGATTTGCCGGCTTTACTGAGTCGTTTGTTTTTCCCTTGTTTTGTTGTGTATTTATCCTACATTATATATTTGTATTTCGACATCTATAAGCGGTTTTTTTTATTTGAGCCTTAATTAAGATTAAATACAATACAAGCTACATATACACATACAATGTTGGGAAAAGAAAAGGCTTCAACTGTAATTTGCACAAAATATGCAAAATTACCCTCCCCACCCCTCACGAAATGTAGTCGAAATTATCCAACTAACTGCCTACGTTTCTAATAGTAGGTCCAGATGTTTTACCCGGGTAATAGCGTTAACCGGTCTAACATGCTGAGAGTATGCAGAGATGGTCGGGGTAACAGAGGCTACAAAATGTGAACCGTTTGATATACGTCTCCCGTTAAAGTAAACATGTGCATTTTTACATTATTGAAGTTAGAAGAAATGTTCGATCAATAGGCCTATCAAGTTACTGGAGTACTTGAGGCTCGTTTTGATTTACGACTGTCTGCCTTGTTCAAGGTAACCACGGTACCGCTCGCTTCGGGAAACAAATATGTGTCGAGAAATGGAATCGTTTTAAACAAATATATTCAGTTCTGATAACAATTCAACGACGATTCCAACTGTGTGTTCAACTGTGAGACAGCTTGGACTAGAAAATATGGTACGCCAAAATGAGCAGAATATTATATATATAGATTCGATCGCTGTATTGAGGTGCAACCGTGACTGCTACTGAACCAATTAAGAAATCGAAGCTTGATATTCTGTTGTATCAGAGAATAAAACCGGTTATTATCACCCAAAGGAAATAAAATGAACACTAACACAGCTGCCATATATCTATTATATCTTACAAAAAAGATATTAATGTTGTATGATCTTTTTTTTTCAGGATATTATCATCAATGAATCAAAGAAAAAGACAATCCCAAGGCAAGCTAGATTAGCATGTCGCAATATATGTCACAGACGGTGTTCTGGTAATGATACAGGATTGTCTTCAAATACTAAAATGGGTTTATACCATGCATTATGCTAAGGGGAAAATGTTTTTTGGTCAGCGGCATTTACATGCTTGGGGGTTGGATGGCCGAATGGTTAGCACGTGCGCGCTGTATCATAAGGTCTGTCATTGAGTCAGTTGGTGTGGTTTCGATTCTCCGGTTGTACGTGACAAGGAGTACGGTCGCCCATCAAACCTCGTGGGTTTTCTCCATGTCATCCGGTTTCCTCCCACTGCTAAAGACCCCTACGCGCAAGCGAATTTTTGAAATATAATTGAACCATGTGTTAGTCCTGAAATGACCTAGTATGTGTCGAGTGGACGTTAAACCCCACCTCTCTCTCTCTCTCTCGTTCCGTTTACGTGTACTCTTCATCGAATTCTAGCTATCATGGGGTCCCTTAAGCGCACTCCAATCGGTTTTACGTCCCATACGAACGACTATACAGTTTCTTGTCGGCAACGCCGTTCTGCACCATTTATTATTATTATTATCATTATTATTATTATTGCAGCATATGTATAGTGCGCCCTCCCATATAACATGTTCAGGGGCACTTTACAAAGTGACAATTTAATCATAAATAAACAACAATATTATGGACATGTTAACGATTGTATACAGAGCCAGTTATACGCCTGGTTAAATAAACGTGCTTTAAGTTGTTTTTTAAAAGAATATAGAGATGTACAACATTTTAAACTAAATGGTAGATTATTCCATAAAACAGGTGTTTGATAACTGAAAGAGCGCTGACCATAAGAGATTGGTTGAACAGTTTTGGGTTTTAAAAGTAGTTTATTTGATGTACGTAATGTTTGGCCACGTGTATAAAGTTCTGAAAGACCTGAGAGGTAAACAGACGCTAAATTATTTAAACATTTAAAAGTAAGTAATAAAATCTTTAAATCAATTCGATATTTAACTGGAGTTATGTGGTCGCATTTCTTAGTTAAAGTAACACGTCTAGCTGCAGCATTCTGTACTTTTTGTAATTTATCTATAAGCTTTAAAGGTAAACACGCTGGAAAACCCCAAAGAATCTTTCGATCAACCCCGGAACCTCCTGCTTATTAAGCCCCCTGCCTCAATCACTTCCTTGCGATTGGATGAATACTCCCCGAGAAGGTTTTGATATATCATAGCATAAACCCATGCAATCCATTTCTGGTCATCAACCCAACCCACATAATAGACCAACAAAGATGTACATGTAATCTACAGACTATTTGTTCTAAATATAGAATTCTAGTACAGGGTTCAGAAACCCCTCGCCATTTATAGCAACTTAACCAATCAAAATATTTCTTGAGATGGCAATTACAGAAACTTTGTTAAGGCGTATTTAGTAGACAAAACAAATAAACAAAAAAACAACCCAGAACAGTGATTTCTAACACCAAATATATGGAGAACGATAATATTTTATGAAAGGTGATGATGCCAAGCAGATACATTTCGAAAGTGTATGAATTCACATAAAACAATTATAGACTTTGGATATAGTTGTTTCCAAGATTTATCAACCGTTCAACCTAGATAGGTAGCTAATACCCTGGTACCAACCGCATCCCAAGTCAATTACTGTACAATGTTTCATAGCATCAGTAAAAGTATAAGATGACAATGAGATTTTTTGTCGATATAATATCCATGAAGACAGTGACAGGGTATCTGACACCGAATACGGTTTCAGTAGCAATGATTAAAGCAATGATAATCAGGATTGGATTCGCACCCAGGGTTGTCGTGTTGTTAAGTAACTTCACCAGGATGCAAAGGGATAAAATGTCAGAGCAGGTGGTCGATCTAAAAGAATTAAATCTATCTTAGTATTGTGTTTGCATTCCAAATCAATGTGCGATGCAATCAACGTTTTATCCATAAACGAGTTTTCTTACTGACATTTCTGTTAGCTCACAAATACAATTAGGTGGAAACTAACGATGGAAGAATGTTATGTGTTGCTAGTACAGTCTCGAGCCTTCTTTTCGCTAGACCCATTAAGTGTCAAATTGAAGTCTTTATGACTAATCTTAACATTATATATATCATACGTTTCTTTGAAGTGAAATGGAAGAAAAGTGGTTTGGCTTAAGGGTACTTTTCAGGTGTTAAGACATTCTTAGCCTTAATTAAAACATCATCATACACCCCTTGAACTACAGAAAGAAATGAAACGCTTAAACCAACCACGGACACGTTAAAAATACAACTAATTAAGATCTTTGCAAATTATGCCATTGCTGATCTTAAATTATAATAGACCTAGTATAATTCTTCATGTGTGTAGTGGGGGTGCAGCTCTGTAATGAAAATAATAACGTCGCGTCGGTGATATAATGGTATTTCCAGAATAAAAGAAATAAATCCAGTTACTTTATTTCGTTGTGCCGGTGACTTACTGTTTACATAGTTTATACTCAACTGATTTCCGCATTCGGATTGTTCGCAGACCCCGGTATGGCTACACCCTGCTTTAATCGCAATTTCAGTCACCATCCAACGTGTACTATGGGCACGTCGTGACCTCCTTGAACATCGCCAAGGTACCTTACAAGTAATTTTTGTTCTATCAGAGCCGCGGTGGCTCGGCGAGTAAGGTGCTGACACACTTACCTGAAGGTCCCGTGTTCGACCCCGGTGTTATTCGGGAAAGCTCATGGGGATTTTCCGGACTGAATTCCCCATGTTAGTGGTGTACGACTGAGTGTGTGGCAAGGACGGCGTCTAGTCGATCGGGTGGAACAAAAAAACGAAATTCCGTCTACATGTTGTCGTGAACGTAATATAAATCTTGACAGTTGAAATAACAGTAGGCCGTAGCACCTTCATTAGCCCGAATAGGGAAGAAAAGTAGGGCGTTAAACCCCATTTCATTACTGCTACCAACGAATTATTCTCAGTACTAGAAGCACTTTTATAAAAAAAAATCTGTAGCATGATCTATGCATCAGAAATATCAAAGGTGCATTAACGAACTAATTCAAAATTATTTCCATACCGATTATCTTTTAAATTATCTTATTTACCATATTATAAGTCTTGAACACATTTGAAAAGAAGTTATAACCATTAAATATACCTACCAGTTGACGAATCCGTGGTAATAATTTTAAAATTCCATGCATATGTCCACCAACATATGAAACAGACGAGCATAACATTAGAGTTATTTCCGTTTAGAGTAAAAGATAATTTGAAGTATACATGTACGCTGTACACATATCTAGATAAGAAGTATTATGGGTATGGATATGGATGGTATCTATGACAACGCTAATAAACAAATAATAATTCACAGATTGATTAAAGTGAGGGTTATAGGAATTACTTTATTGATAATACAATATTAATGAATTCTGATTGATAACCGAAGTACCGCTGTAGACATGGGCATTATGTACCACTTATTTAAAGAGGCACTGCTGAAAAAAATTTTATGGCCCTGTACTAATCAATTAATCCAATATTTGGACTAGTGACAGACAGTATTATTTTTATGTGTCTTGGGCCGTCTTTTGGTTGCGCAAATATCAAGCATGAAGAAATAATGATTGAAAATTAACTACAGGGCACACAACAAACTAATGAAAACCAAGTTAGAGAGTTGGTCTGATCCAAAAGAAAGACGAATCCTTGTGTATTAAACTAATTGTGGGAAATTTCATGGAACGAATCCTGTGGTATCAGCCCCAGTTCTTTGCTAATTAGCTGTATGAGGCACAAATCACGTCAAAACAAATATTTTGTTTACCGATCGACGACGTTCTTCAAAGCGCTAAAGCCTCGTTAACACGCACGGCTTTTCTGCCATTCGATCACTTCTTACCCATTCTAGGCCGGCAAAGGAAATACTTAAGTAGAAAAAGATTAATGTTTTAGCTTTTCATGTTTTGAACAAACATAGAATTAAATGTTTACGTCCATTTACAAAACCATTTACAGCGATTTTACTTATTAATGCAGATGAATAATATTGACCCCCAGTTTATAAATCAGTTAAATGACTAAAATACACGATTTATGATGATCGTTCAAATTTATATAAGTAAGTGAAGACATAATTCACCGCTAAAATTGTTCTTACTTGTGAAGCAACTCCCTTTAACCGAGAACAGTTCCCATATATTAACACAATCGAACGTCTGTATATATTGATCGGGTCTTGTGACTTGTGTGAAAGAGATACTATCTGTTATTTCTTTTACGCCTTGAGATTTAATCTAAGAAAATAAAACTGTTTACCTGTGTGCCGGTTTTTATTTCCTTAATTATTTTTCAATTATAGAACAATACGTCATTGTTTGTGCTTAGATTGTAAATATACGTGATAATTTGCTGTTAAGTTGAATGGGTGAAAACTTTATATTAAGGTAATGGGTTTTAAATTTTACACAAGAAATCGTTCCCGATTTAAAAAGATACTCATCAGTTCGTTTCAATTTACAAAATCCCCTAATATAATTAACCTGCAAATTCCTTAAAAATATCTGGGAATTTGAATGGGAAATGGCATATGCTGGTGATTTTATGGTTGAGAATGGTGCAGACTAAATCAATAGTTCAGTGAGGTAAATGGGGGTCAAGTTCAGAATTTTATCATCAACGAAATCCTAAGGTGAAAAAGGATTAACTAGTACAAGCCAGGAAATGTTCCAAAAAGTAAGTCAACGAGGTCACATATAGGTACAGTGAGAACATGTTGCATAAATGAATTCCCGAAGGCCAAAAGGGTCACTAAGGCCAACTAGAGGCCAATGGGATCAACTAAAGAAATATAGCAAAAAATAGGTGTGAGGTCACAAATATCAACTATGGGTGAATTAAGGAAATGTGGCATCAATGTAATCCAGAAGGCAAAGAAATATCACTGCGGTAAACTAAGGACTATCAAAAATGATCATTGCGACCAAGTAAAGTGAAGCATAGATGAGATCACCGAGATCAAGTACACTACGGGTCGATGCTGTCAATAGGGCCAGTTAAGAAAATAACGTCATGGTCATGAACGGAAAAAATACCTTGGGCTAAAGTGGATTTAGTTATGCAATGTCGGTAAGATGAAGTCAGTAAGTGTTTAGGATTCTTGAATCTCGAATGAGAGCGGTTTCAAACTGACATCACCGTGATACATTGTTACACAATTGACATTATTCAGGAACATGTCACTTAACACATTATCAGACTATGAACCACAGATGGTCGACACTGGCACTTGACTGACACGGCCAACGGCCACGTAGAAGTCATTAGTTACTACCCCTGGCCTAAGTTATGAAGCAATATAGGCAGCTGCATAACCTCTTCCGTCATCCTTTGTCTAACCAGCGGCTGCCAGGCAGGATACGCCCACATTTTCGAGAGATGGATAGAGAACAAGCTAAAAAGAAAGCGATTTTTCGTACAATCGGGGGCCATAATTCAGGCAGTTACGGTCCGATATGCACGAATATCGAAAGGAACCGAGATCTTTGGATTATAAACTTACATTTCAGGTTTCAACAAAATCGGATAAAAATTGTGACCTCTATAGGGTCCACAACCTTGATATACCATATTTTTACGCTAATTGAGAACGAACGGCGGCCATTTTTGGGCGATTTTCACAAAATTCAAACTCAACTGTCCTTAGGGTGGAACGGTAATATAATAATACGGTTTTTTAAATCGGATAAAAATTATGACCTCTTAATGGGTCCACAAGCTAAAAACATGATTTTTCGTACAATCAGGGGCCATAATTCAGGAAGTTACGGTCCGATATGGGCGAATATCGAAAGGAACCGAGATCTTTGGGTTATAAACTTACATTTCAAGTTTCAACAAAATCGGATAAAAATTGTGACCTCTATAGGGTCCACATCCTTGATATACCATATTTTTACGCTATTTGAGAACGAACGGCGGCCATTTTGTCTGTCAATTTTGGGCCGATTTTCAGGAAATTCGAACTCATTCGTCCTTAGGGTGTAACGGTGATATAATAATACGTTTTTTTAAATCGGATAAAAATTATGGCCTCTATAGGGTCCACAAGCTAAAAACGCGATTTTTCGTACAATCAGGGGCCATAATTCAGGAAGTTACGGTCCGATATGCGCGAATATATCGAAAGGAACCAAGATGTTTGGGTTATAAACTTAAATTTCAAGTTTCAACAAAATCGGATAAAAATTGTGACCTCTATAGGGTCCACAACCATGATATACCATATTTTTACGCTATTTGAGAACGAACGGCGGCCATTTTGTCTGTCAATTTTGGGCCGATTTTCATGAAATTCTTAGGATGTAACGGTGATATAATAATACGGTTTTTCAAATCGGATAAAAATTATGACCTCTATAGGGTCCACAAGCTAAAAACGTGATTTTTCGTACAATCAGGGGCCATAATTCTTGAAGTTACGTTCCGATATGCGCGAATATTGAAAGGAACCGAGATCTTTTGGTTATAAACTTACATTTCAAGTTTCAACAAAATCGGATAAAAATTATGACCTCTATAGGGTCCACAACCTTGATAAACCATATTTTTACGCTATTTGAGAACAAACGGCGGCCATTTTTTTCTGTTAATTTTGGGCTGATTTTCATGAAATTCGAACTCATTCGTCCTTAGGGTGTAACGGTGATATAATAATACGTTTTTTTTAAATCGAAAAAAATGATTACCTCTATAGGGTCCACAAGCTAAAAACACAATTTTTCGTACAATCAGGAGCCATAATTCAGGAATTTACGGTCCAATATGCGCGAATATCGAAAGGAACTGAGACCTTTGGGTTATAAACTTACATTTCAAGTTTCAACAAAATCGGATAAAAATTGTGACCTCTATAGGGTCCACAACCTTGATATACCATATTTTTACGCTATTTGAGAACGAACGGCAGCCATTTTGTCTGTCAATTTTGGGCCGATTTTCACGAAATTCGAACTCGGCCACCCTTGGGGTGTAACGGTGATATAATAAAACGTTTTTTTAAATCGGATAAAAATTATGACCACTATAGGGTCCACAAGCTAAAAACGTGATTTTTTTGTACAATCAGGGGCCATAATTGAGGAAGTTACGGTCCGATATGCGCAAATATCGAAAGGAACCGAGATCTTTGGGTTATCAACTTACATTTCAAGTTTCAACAAAATCGGATAAAAATTGTGACCTCTATAGTGTCCACAAGCTAAAAACGTGATTTTTCGTACAAACAGGGGCCATAATCCATGAAGTTTCGATCCGATACATGCCAATATCGAAAGCAGCCGCGATCTTTTGGGGATAAACCTATATTTCAAGTTTCGTCAAAATCGGATAAGAATTGTGACCTGTAGAGTGTCCGCAAACAATTGTGGACGGACGTCCGGACGTCCGGACGGACAGGGGCGACGGCATAATACGTCCACATGAAAATGTGGGCGTATAAAAATGGTTCATAAACAGGAATGAAAAGGGGATAGGGGGAGAAGGCGAGAGCGTCTGAGTTAAGACCGGACAGACATAATCCATGAAGTTTCGATCCGATACATGCCAATATCGAAAGCAGCCGCGATCTTTTGGGGATAAACCTATATTTCAAGTTTCGTCAAAATCGGATAAGAATTGTGACCTGTAGAGTGTCCGCAAACAATTGTGGACGGACGTCCGGACGTCCGGACGGACAGGGGCGACGGCATAATACGTCCACATGAAAATGTGGGCGTATAAAAATGGTTCATAAACAGGAATGAAAAGGGGATAGGGGGAGAAGGCGAGAGCGTCTGAGTTAAGACCGGACAGAGGCCATGTAAGTTAGTTGGGAGTTGTCACCCAAGGGTGTCAAGCCAAGCTGGGACCGAGTCTTAAGTTTTATACATGATATGTTTGAAGAAGAATAAAAGTATCAGATGAAGTTAAACCAGTGTTGTCATCAAGAACCTGACATAAAGACCAAAAAAGTGTAACATATTAATTGGTGCCGTCTGACCTGAGCACCGTTTGAAGTCCTAACCACTAGAAGATCAAAGCATTATATTAAAAGGTGAGTCTTTCGAAATCCTAACCATGTGTAGTACTATGGACTTCTTTATTTGTTGTGTTTCCTTGTGATCGTTAATAATACAACAGCAATAATAGTTTCACAGCTTTATTGGTAAACTGGAAGAACTTTGCAGGTTCCTCGTTCTCAAATATATAATGGCTTCTTGGAATGGTCTGGTGAGAGTCTAGTTCAACTCACTTTAACCCTTCAATTTATACATGTCTCATTTCGGCAGGTCCTTGGTACTTTTCCATTGAAAATACGTAATAAACTTGTTTATTTCCCACCACTAACAGAGATAGATATTACCTTATTTGGTCTAACAACCATAGGTCAATAAACAGCCAGAATTTGATGACTCTTTTGACAATGATTATAATTTGACCAAAATATCAATGTTTTTTACGAATAACTATACCCACGTTCATTAAGTACGTTTGATTTGACTTTATAGACAAAATTGAAGAGACAATTTTATAAAGACTCAAAATTGTCTCAAGGGCCAAAGTGTTACACATGGCCACGGTTAATCCTGACAACCCAGGCAACACACCGTATTTGGCACAGACACGGCCCATATCTGACAACATATGACAAAATGATTGGGCCGGATATGACATATCACAACAGGCCCAAATCTGACATATCTGGGCCAGATGTGACCCAGTCAGAGTCCGAATGATCTGGCCCACATTCGCTAATCCACACGTCGCCTTGTATGGTCTAGATCTTGCTAACAGCTGGCACAGATATGACATGCCAGATGTGGGCCAGAGATGACACAACTGGCCCATGCCTGGTCCATATATGTCCCACAGATGAAAATCATGCCATGCCAGATGTGGGCCAAAAATGGCAACCCGAAACTATGGTTGTTCCCTGACCTATCCCTCTTAAAAAGGGAGGTTGAATTGTCTAGTACTTTTACGCGTGCACGTGAAAACATAATGTTTGTCATTCAGTCAAGTGGTGAGGTTTCTAATGTCCGCTTGTACGTGACAAGAAGTAGCATCGCCTGTCCAACCTCGTCGGTTAGCTCCGGGTCCTTTTCTCCCACTGCTAAAGACCCCCTACGCACAAGCGAATTATTGAAATAGGGTTGAACCATATGTTTGTCCCGAAATGACCTTGTTTGTGTCAAATGGACATTAAAACCCATTTCTCCCTTTCTCTGCCCTTCTTAAAGTCTCTCCAGCAGAAACAGCCAAGACTTTCTTCCCAATTCCATTTGGTACTCTAGATGGTAGAAATTAAGGGTATCTTGCATGCAGCACAAACAACATACATTAACAACAAAAGCAACATCTTCAATTATAAAATTTATTCATCTATGTCAATGTCACCCTCCCCCTGTTCCCTCTCCGGAAGCTGTCTGACCCCCTCCATACTTCCCCCCCCCCCCATTCCTATCCCCAACCTGATTCAACCATTTTTTTTACAACATTTTTGAAATTATTCTCCATCGCATCCTTGTGGTGGAGTTTGATCACACCTTCAATAAATGCAGAAAATGTACATAAAAAACCCATTTTTACTTTTTTTTATATCAAGCATGGTCTAGGGGTGTGTCAAGCCTTAGCAAAAAGTCCTACAGAATAGCAGTGTAGAATTCTATAGAAAATCTATAGAGTTTTTTGGGGGGCGTGTCCCATGTTCTATAGGATAAAATTCTATAGTATTCTACAGAATTTGGGGGGCCTGTAGGAAATAACGGCCCCAAATATTCTACAGTTTCAGTAGCGCACATCCTAGAGTTTTTCCTACAGATTTATGGCAAAATTTCTATAGGAAAATACTATAGTATTCTATAGGTTTTTTATTGAACTTTCTGTAGGAAATTTTACAGTTATGTATAGGAATGAATACTGTACTATTCTGTAGTTTGGAAATTGGGCCACTATAGTTTTCTGTAGGAATGGGTACTATAGAATTCTATTGACTTTTTTTTATTAAATCTTATTTTGGGAATAAATATAGTTGGCCCATGATTTCTTCTAAATTGATAAGCTTATTTTTCTCTCATGGATTCTTCTAAATTGATAAGCTCATTTTTTCTCTTATGGATTAATCTGAATTCTGTTGATGATTCACCAGCCGGAACCATGAAAAGTTCTTTTCTTGGTAAAACTGAAATATAGGGAAAAGAATAGGTAATAAAGTTAAATAAATAACAAAATCACATAAATCTTATCTAATTAAAGTAATTTAATATTATTGTTAAGAAAGTAATAAAGTATACTTATCTTTCTATCTTTAATCGACTCTGTGAAAAAACACCACCTTTCTCTTCAGTTTCTTGTTAATACTAAAGTTGTTATACACTGAATGTTTGAATTTTAAATTCAGCCAATGGCCAAACAGATTTCAAGAGAGTACATTGGCTGTTAATTATTTGTCGACAGGTATTCACGGTTGACAGAATCTGAGTACAGAATCTGCTATAGTCATTAAAATCTAAATAAACTGTGTCTTTATTTCATTGACTTCTAAAGAATAATTTATTATCTGATATTTTTGTTGTGAACATCTACATTTACTGGCAATTTTGAAGGGTGGGGTGGGGAATTCCTTTGAGTGTCAACATCGTATAACTATTTCATTCATATTATATACACTATTTTATACTTTATATTTTATTTTTCGTGATAAGCTTATTTTAGTTTGTCATTTGGTATCACAATAAATTAAGGAAAACTGCATCCAGGAAAATTATGTTGGAAAAGTTTACATTATTCACACAAGTGAATCACTAAATTCTATTGTAAACTATAGACATAGTATGAATAAAAGACATCGCCAATTTATGAAATCTGTAGTATAGAACATTGTTTCTACAATATTATGTAGGAAACTATAGTAGGCTATTTGTTAAAATGGTTTAAGTACAGTATACATATAAATTCTTAGTTTTCAACAGAATGTCATAGACAACTATAGGAATATACTACTGACTTGAGACAATAAGTTAGTTCTATACAAAACTATAGTTTTTACCACCAAATCTATAGGAATCACAGCTGACATGAGAATGCAAGTTAGTTCTATAGCAAACTATAGTTTTTAGCACAAAGGCTATAGAAAACTGAAGGATTACTCAACTGACTCGAAGATACAAGTTAGTTCTACAGAAAACTATTGCAGCACCAATGAATCTGTAGGTTTATTTTTTTTCCAATAGTTTCTTACAGTATTCTATAGAATTCTATAGGAAATTACACTTGGAAAATATTCATCTACCAATCCTACACAAAACTATTGTATATGTTTTTGAATCTATAGTCATGTAAAAAAAATACAGAATGATTTCGTTTTCCTGCAGCATTCTATAGCATTCTATAGAATCCCACAAACTTCTATAGAAACGTGTAGTTTTTCTATAGGACTTTTTTATAAGGGAATGCAAGTGTCAAAGCGTTAAGTCGGATAATTTCTTATTTTTGAAAAAAATATAGTTGGCCCATGATTTCTTCTAATTTTATAAGCTTATTTTTCTCTCTGTTGATGATGCCAAGGTAAAAGAATAGTTAAATGAAGTTATTTAAATAATAAAATCGCACAAATCTTATCTAATATTATTGTAGAGAAATAAAATATACTTATCTATTTGTCTTTAACTAAGTTCTGTGAAAATAATGTAAAGTTGTGTACCAGTTTCTTGTTAATATTAACTTCTACTAAGTTGTTTTACATTGAATTTTAGAATTTAAAATTCAGTCAATGACCAAACAGAGTTCAAGATAGTAAATTGGCTGTTAATTATGATTTGTTGAAAGGTATGCATGATTGACCTGCTGGCTTCAACAAATTGTATAATTTGAGTACAGAATCTGCTATAGTAATTACTTTGTAGCATGACAGCCAACTGTGTTCAAATAAACTTTGTCTTTATTTCATTGACTTCTTAAGTAAGAATAATTTATTATTTTTGCTTGAAAGATTTACATTTACTGACTTCTTTTTTGGAGTTTGGGGTGGGGGGATTCCATTCATATTACGGTAGATTAAAAAATATTAGTTTAAAGGAGCTAAGTCGCTAATATTTGGGACCTAGAAATTGGCACAAATGGGTCGCAACGCATACAATAATGTAATATGAATGTATATAAACTGATTTACATTCAATCGTTTCTGTTTTTACTATAATTTCTAATCAGTTAGGTCCGGCGAAATACGCCAGTATTCTCAATCGAATTTCAATCTCTAGCTTCTGGTTATTCCAGTCTACGCCGATAGTATTTATTGGGCATGCTCTCCAGATAAGAATATAGCGTCACCGTTTGACATGACTTGTGGAATATGCCTAGCCTCGTTTTTCGAGTCCCTTATTACAAACAGCGCTGAAACGCATTATGGTACACGATTCGTGTACCAATTGTAAAATGTTTATTTTGTCGTAAATATTGGATATAAGAAGGCCATCTTTTCCCGGTAAGATCACAACACCAATGTTGATTTAAACCGACAAATAAATCGTGTTTTCAATGTCGAAGATTTTGGATGATATTGAGTAAGAAACTTAGCTACTTTAAGACTTTATTTTTTATTCATAATAAAACTAATATAGAACACCAGGACCACAGCACCCAGTAAACTTCTGCTGGAAACTTGATGTCATATTCTGCGCCGAAATTTATTGGATTGATATTTTGAGGCATTTGGCCAGTTGGATGTGGGCCAGAAACATGGCAAACTTCTCGCATAATATTATTTTTTCAAATGTTTTGGGTATAAAACACAAAAAAAATAAAACTTTTAACAAACTGACAAAATATTCTTAGATACCTGTTACAAAAATAAGTTTTATTATCAGTAGTGAGCCAATAGTTGCCACGTTTTACCCAGACTATGGCCCACATGTGACAACATCTGGCTGGATATGGACCACATCCAGCCATATGTGAGCCATAGTAGGGCCAAAGTTGAGTGGCTGTATGGAAATAGTGCTATGTTTAACAAATTAACTGAGGAAATCAGCAGTTTATCATCAACGCTTAAATATCCAGATGTAGTTACTCAAATTTCTAAACCATTTCCTAGAAACCCTGAAATTGTTTTTTTGGGTTTTTTACTAATTGGATCAAATTTATTAAGAAATGTGACCTTTCAACTGATGCCCCTAATTCAAAAGTTAAATATATTGGTTATCTAGCTAGAGCTAGTAGTGGAACAGTATTTAGCTATTTGTGTTGTAGGGAAATGACTAAAAAAACAACACGACTCATTGTTTTTAAAGGATTATGAATTATAATTGTTAGTTTTTGAACACATATTTTGGCTTTTAAAATTAGTATTAACCAAGTATTAACAGGTTTATAAAGCGAAGTAAAATGTTTTGTGGTTATTTAACTGGACCAGTGGAATTGGGTAGTATCGTAATTTTGAAAATAACTCATAAACATTCACAAAGTATTAACGGTTTTATCTCTTATGTTTTTTTGTGTGTTTCGTCTATATATATTTTTGACCCGATTCGTACGGGATGCCTCGATATATACGAGAGAGATTATATTCGCTTTTAACGAAGTGCCCCGGTTGTTCCTGGATGGCCAATTTCGAGAGAGATTTTATTTGTATTCCTCAAGAGGAATTGAGTTGTTATATACCCTCCGCCCAGATTAGGGGCGAATGTGAAGTTTTGTTTTGTGTTTTGTTTAAAAAAAGATAGAGAGATAAACCGTTTGTTAATTTTGATAAGTTCTTTCAAAAATATCTTATTTAAGATTAGTGAAATGTGTTCCGGTTATTCATTATTCTTTATCTTGGGGTAAAACAATACGACATTCTATATTTTCAATTTTGTCTATGTAAATTCTAATGTAAATGTTTTGAAATAAATCGTGATCAATAATTTGTTCCACTTGCTAATTTGATTAACTATCAATTGAGTTCACCCCATGATATAATAAGCAGATGACAAAACTTGCAGGGCATGGGTGGCAGTTATATTATTTTTCATAGCACATGTTATAAAAAGAAAACTGTTTGGCCAGACGGTAAGGAAAGGGGGAAGACTACCCGACAAAAATAATAGCGGCCAATTTTAAAGAAGAGAGGGAAATGAAATAAGAGAAGGACGGAAAATATGAAGGAAGAAATAACTTGTACCTCTCCTTCACTTCAACGATAATACTTCGCGTTTGTACTCACGTGTGTGCACATTAGAATAGTTTATATTATATATGTGATTCCAATAACTCGCGTGTATGAACATTAGAATAGTTTTTTTGTGTTATATGTGATTTCAATAACTTGCGAGGTGGAAAAAAAAGAAAAGAATTTGTATTATGTGTGATTCAAAAAAGAAAAAAAAACGCTTGTGTGACCATTATAATAGTTTGTGACATATATTATGTGATTTCAATGACTCGCATGTGTGACCATTAGAGGAATTTGTACTACGTGATTGAGTTGACATTGTGGTGTGAAAAAAAGGGAAGAATTTGTATTATGTGTGATTCAAAAAAAAATCGCTTGTGTGACCAGTTAGAATAGTTTGTGACATATATGTAATTTCAATGACTCGCGTGTGTAACCATTAGAGAAGTGTGCACTACGTGATTGTGTTGACATTGTGGTGTGAAATATATATATAATTTAGTAATGAGAGAGATAGTGAACAATTACATGACGTCATGGCGTTATTAATACATAATATATGACAATAATAATATCAAATATAAATATTTTAGAATACCAAATTACAATATAAAATTATTCAGCATTTAATTTAGGGTGATACTTGTTAATAAAATGCCGTTCTTTATTTTCTAGCAAAGTATTATCCGACTAGTCGGGTTTATATAAGGGGAATACCCTAAATGTTCCCTTTCCACATGTATCTAAGTGTTCGCTTAGTGGAATCATTCTATTTTTGGGATTAGCGATGTGGGATCTGAGTAGGTTCATCATTATGTTGAGTTGTGATTCAGTTTTGCCTATATACTCTTAAAGCTTTGGACATTTGTAATATAATTGTATAGATTATATACAATCCTTGAGTGGCATTTAGCGATTGAGCACATTAAAAACACAACACAGTTTATATGGAAATACAATCACTGGTTTATAAGTATAGCACGACGTTTCGACAAGTATTCTCTTATCGTTATCAAGCACAAATGATATTTAGTTGCGGCAAGGCATACATAGGTGAAACGAAAAGACCACTTGACAAACGTATATCAGAACATAAGTCTAGAGCCAAAACTAACGTATCCGCAATAGCAGAACATATAAGCAAGAACCAGGGCCACGAACCAGACTGGAAGAATGTCCAAACCTTAGCCATACATAAACACCAAAAGAAAAACAGGAAAATCATAGAAGCCATCCAAATCAAACGCCACAGCCCAGAACTCAATAGAGACACAGGGTTATATATACCAAAGGCCTATGATGAACTAATTAAGATGGAGAAATAATTGTCTATTGGCCCATAGTTTTCCTATTTGTTTCTTTTTGGACATTTCTAGTTATTATATAACCTAATTTTAATCACATTGTTTTCTTCTTTTGTTGTTCCTTTTTGGCCATTTCTACATATTATAATACCTAACTTCAATCATACTGCCCCCCCCCCCTCCCCCTTAATTAGCTTAGAGAAGTATAATACCTGTTACATAAACCATATTTTGTAATTACCAAATTAAGGGGTTATACTGTATACATCTATTATTATACATTTCTTACTTATAGGGCTTCAAATTGTTTATTTTGTCTATATCAAATTTATGGCTTTGTTGCTCCCTGACTATTGTTAACCACTGATTATTGTTAACCCCTATCAATTAACTAATATTTAAGTTTTATTATCCTTTGATCAATTTATACATTATTATAAATTTCTTATTAATAGGGCTTCAAATTGTGTTTATTTTGTCTATATCAAATATATGGCTTTGTTGCTCCCTGGTCACTGTTAACCCCCATCAATTAACTATATTTAAGTTTTAATTATCCTTTGATCAATTTAACTATTATCTTGTATTATAACAGCATTTATCTATGGCTTCTTTTTTGTTTTACTATAAATATCACCTTTTAGTTTAACTAAATATCATTTGTGCTTGATAACAATAAGAGAATACTTGTCGAAACGTCGTGCTATACTTATAAACCAGTGATTGTATTTCCATATAAACTGTGTTGTGTTTTTAGATTATATACATTGGGGGTGGACACTTTAAATACGACATTGCGGGACCAGTGAGTTATACGGACACCTGCTAATTGCACCTTGTCTACCTCTTGGCCCTTTATCACATAAATCTGTATTTATACTGATTAATCTAGTCTTGTTGTGTGTGCATGTGCTTGCGTCCAGGAGCTGTGGCAAACCTGATTATGGCGTAAATTCTTTACTATAGCTTTGACAAGGCCTGCGATATGATCAAGAACATAACTTCCCATCTTATAATCTTGACATGGTCATTGAGTGTAGATTACGAGTGCAAAAATGCCTATCTTTCGTCTTATTCGTTTTTGATGCGTAAAGGTTTTTTTCAGCCACCATAGAGTAATACATTTAGCAATAAACAATTTATCCGGAGCTTTCTCTGTAGCAAGCAAGCAGAGATTATACCTATCTACTGTCACTTTTCAAACTACCCTGTCCATCCCCGCCATGTACGATTTCAAGGGGGGGGGGGGGCTTTAAAATATCCGTTTGGGGTGGGGTGGGGGTGGGGACTGTGTCACACAACCGCCTTCAAGATTAAAATTGTTGGGCCGCTATATATAGAGAGTCATGCATACTCCACGAATATTATAGAATAACAAGGGAAATGTCTTATCACACATTTCTAGGTGATCGTACCACAATTAAAGAATATCAAAGCCCTGCAATCAACTGAATAATGAAGACAAATCCTGTCAGTTACACGTTGAGAGAGAGAGGGAGATATGGGGTTTAACGTCCACTCGACACAAACTAGGTCATTTCGGGACTAACACATGGTTCAATTTTATTTCAATAAATCGCTTGCGCGTAGGGTCTTTAGCAGTGGGAGGAAACCGGAGGACCCGGACAAAACCCACGAGGTTGGACAGGCGACCCCTACTCCTTGTCACGTACAACCGGAGAATCGAAACCCCATTACACGTTAAGAAACATATTTATGACTAAGAAAGATATTTACAAAACGGGAGCCGCTATGGCTCCGGTGGACGACACAGGGCCTGTCAAAGAACAGGTCTAGTCGTTCTGATGGGACACATTGGGTGCACGTAAAATAACCCTTGGCCGTTTGAATTTGAAATAAGAGTAGGCCAAGGTGCTGCTGTGCCGGCAAAATGACCTCACAGGACACTGCATGGCGTATTCCCATCTTCATAGACCAGTCGGTGTATAGAAAGGTTGGAGTAAATTGTTCACCAGTAAAACACCACACTTCTTCCTGGTTTCATATAAACTAATCAAAATAATAAGATCAACATTTGCGTTCTCGTTAAAATTCGCGTATGATTTATACGTTTCTATAATAACCTCTGGACGTTGGGCCATAAATAAAAGTATAATAATGCTGCATTTCTTATTCAATTGGCCATAATTTTGTCTGCACGCAAGGAAAAAGAGAAACGTTTTCGATATCTGATGTTATATTGATTCTTTTCACAGTAAAAGTAATAACAATATCCTTTATAAGATGATGTATGAAACCCAAGCCCACAGAGACTTCCCATCGAACTGCTAGTAAAATATGTTTCTAAAAGTCATCATGTCTTTTTTTTCTCAGATTCCCATTTATTTCCAGTTATGTGTGTCATTTAAAGTCTACATTCAACTGAAGGCATTGCATTTCCTTAGAAAGGACTAGAAGAAGCTGGACTCTCGATAATAATCAAAACGATTAAATAAAGAGAAGAACTTTGTTAGAAACCGTCTTGACTTCGACGTTGATGGATAAATAGAAACCGACGTTCTACACGATAACAAAATATTAGTGGAAAAACGTAAAAAGTTCCGGAAGTAAAAATTACCAGGAAAATGCTATCCCTTTCGCTGGGGAGTGACCTAGGCCTGGTATTGTTTCATCCTCTTTCCGAATTCGGATTCAGGGTTCTTCCCGTGCAAAGGGTGATAATTCTGCAAGGGCCAGTGTGTAAAATAAAAAAAAATAAAATAAGATTATTATTATGTATTACTACATCCGATGTATATAATTTGATAGTTCTTAAGAGTTTGCTTGCCTTTGTTAGGCATGAGATATTTACTAATTGTACTGAACATCGACTGTGAATGATAACTGATTGTCGTATTCTGTTTTACAATTTTTTTGCGTACCAATTTGCGTTGTAAGTAAACACATGGATATGACCTTAAATGTAATGTCATCTTTAAAATAAGGTTTTTGCATTACTCAATGGAAGTTCTTTGGTAATTCTACACTAATAACTTATGTGATCGCGATTATAATATAAACATAGCAGACAAGTGGACATGTCTGCTAAATTAATATATTTTCTTTTTGTAATATGTTTAATGATACAACACTTTCATTAAACATCTTAGTCCAGTTTATACACAATTCGACAAACCCTAAACGAATCGTTAAATCTCAATATTTTCATTTTTTTTGGGCTTAATTCAACTTCACAATGATCAATAAACGCATAATGATAAAAGTACCAATCGATAATAACAATCATAGTTCAATATCTAAAATTATTATACGTGACTTAAAGTAGCTAAGTCTCTAACTCAATATCATCCAAAGTCTTCGACATTGAAAACACAAATTATTTGTCAATTTAAATCAACATTGATGTTGTGATCTTACCGGGATATATGGGCTTCTGGTATCCAATATTTAAGACATTTTACCATTGGTACACGAATCGTGTACCATAATGCGTTTCAGTGCCATCTGTAACAAGGGACTCGAAGAACGAGGCTAGACATATTCCACGAGTCACGCCAAACGTTGACGTCATATTCTTATCTGGGAAACATGCGCAATAAATACTATCGATGTAGACTTGAAAAATCAGATACTAGAGATCGCCATTCGATTGAGACTTCCTGCGTATTTCGCCGAACATAACTGATCACACGTTATAAATAAAAAAAGAACACAAAATATATGAATTTTTTAAGCAATAGATCACAATGATCAGAGTATATTAACCACACAAAAACAATCACAAATGAATGCACCACCATGATCAGGCAATTGAATCTGGCAGTAACCATAGAAAGTAAGTATAAATCTAATTTAAACCAGCTATACGTTAAATGCAGGATTACATGCTCATACAATTAAAGGGACATCATCCCAAGTGGATAACTAAATATATATTTCAATTTGACGTGATTTGATTATATAGTTGCATCTGTCAAGCCACTATGTAATAACGGACGTTCTTTTCTCGATTTTGTATATTTAAAGAGAAATTAAATCGTTGAGATCTCCGCCGGTTGGTAGGTATAAAATTAATTATCAATTTGCATTGATTTGTATTTTTTTTTAGGCCTTCTATGGACAATGCTTTTTAACGAAACGTTAGAGAGAGAGAGAGAAAGAGAGAGAGAGAGAGAGGGAGAGAATTGTGATAGATGAAGACCTACAGGTGCGAAACACCTACAAGTTAAATTTCAAATTTTCCCTTTTTAGAAAATGAAAGTCGATGACATGGCGAAAAGAAAATTAATGGAGAACCATTTTATTAAAAAAATTACGTTCCTCGACTTAATAGTCAATAAGCTTCCATTCATTATTTCTAAATTGTATTGTACCCATATACAACAGGTTAACACACGTGTATACACGTTTTCTGCTCATTACCTATATACTATGTAGCCATAGACCAATGATTCTCAACCGGTGTGCCGCGGCACACAGGTATGCCGCGAAATTTTGAACGGCACACTAAGAAAATGTGAAAAACCACGTGATCCCAATTGGGTATTCACCGGTGTCTACTGATAAGTTCATAGCTGTGTTTTTCTTTATTTAGTTTGAGTCATTCAATGTCTCTATGATTATTCTCTGTCTACGATTGTATTCCGTCTGACTTACCATGTTTTTATTATGTTAAACTCAAATATTTGTCATATATATTTAGCCAGGTGTTCCGCTATTTTTTCATGTGTTCCAAGGTGTACCGTCGGCAAAAAAAGGTTGACAACCACTGCCATAGTCAATGGTAACTATAACTAATTAAAACCACAGTGTTACTATGTAAATATGTATATACTATGGTGTCAACATAGAGTTCTATATAGAAACTAGAGTCCGCACTGATCACGTGACCCCATGACTACAACGTTAAAGGTTTGTGCCGGGATGGAGCGACGGCCGCCATGTTAGTTCCGGGGAGTATGAACGTAAATACCCGGATGTTCACTATGTTATCGCATCAATCAATCTGTGTCAAACTGTTTTAAAATGTGCACAAATATTAAATTTTTAAATTTTCTCACCCAAATTTTTATTGTTTAATAAAAATAATAATAAAGATCCATGGACCGACTTATCTTCGGGCTCCACTTTCCAAAGTAAAGGTTCTAGAACATTTTAATTTGACATGTCAGCGATCTCGACCGCAGGTTCTCTGCGTCTACCTACTTGTACTTACCTTCGCTTTCTCTTTTAATTTTTATTAAAATATTGATCTTTTAAATTAGTGCAATGTACACAATAATTATTCCTATACAGTAAATTTGTTAAATTGTTTTAGAAATTGCGGCAAAGGCATACATAGGTGAAACGAAAAGACCACTTGACAAACGTATATCAGAACATAAGTCTAGAGCCAAAACTAATGTATCCGCAATAGCAGAACATATAAGCAAGAACCAGGGCCACGAACCAGACTGGAAGAATGTCCAAACCTTAGCCATACATAAACACCAAAAGAAAAACAGGAAAATCATAGAAGCCATCCAAATCAAACGCCACAGCCCAGAACTCAATAGAGACACAGGGTTATATATACCAAAGGCCTATGATGAACTAATTAAGATGGAGAAATAATTGTCTATTGGCCCATAGTTTTCCTATTTGTTTCTTTTTGGACATTTCTAGTTATTATATAACCTAATTTTAATCACATTGTTTTCTTCTTTTGTTGTTCCTTTTTGGCCATTTCTACATATTATAATACCTAACTTCAATCATTAGTGCAATGTACACAATAATTATTCCTATACAGTAAATTTGTTAAATTGTTTTAGAAATTTATGGAACTAATTAATAAAGAGTGTAGAGAAATGAATGGGGGGTTTTAACAATAAAAGTGAACAGAAATCAATAGCCCGCAGAATTATATGTAGCCTACCGGTATTTTTATTTATTTGTTAATTATTTTATTTTAGGAAATTAGGGAATGAAAAGTGAAGAAAAATTAATAGCCTGCGTAAAATGTTGTATTTCTATTTACCGGTATTTATTTATTTGTTAATTATTTTTAGAAATTTGTGGAACTGAAAAAGTGAAGAGAAATTAATGATCTGTAGAGAAATGAATAGTTTTAGAACAACAACAACAATAAAGGAAATATGTTTCCAGAATGAAAAAAATATTTATGAAATGAAATGGGGTTTAACGTCCACTCGACACAAACTAGGTCATTTCGGGACTAACATATGGCATATGGTGGGCAATTCCACGGTAAAGTAATACAATTAGGTGAAAAATTTAATTAGTTGATAAGTGGACAAAAATAGTGTCTTATGGTGGGAAATAATCCATATTTTGAAGAAAAATCTCAATTTGGGTGGAGACTCTTCCATTTTTTTTTTATTTGGTCTTGTGTCAAGGTTTACGTTGTAAATGACGAATTTATATTTCTATTCTATTTTCTTACTTTGTGTTTGTTTGATTATTCTGGCTCATAATGAATGATTTGGCATTAGTTAATTATCTGACAATGTATATAAACATAATATTTAAACATTAAAATATAAAAGTAATATATTTTTGTGAAGGTAACCAACATTGAAAAATATCACTATGAGAATGTACGTCCGTTACCAAATATTTACATTTTTTTTTCTCTCATTCATATTTTTATATGGAATTATTTAAAACTTCATATCTAAAGCTATAATAACCCATTCTTACTATAATGACTGTAAAAAGAAAAGATTTGCAAAAATTCTCAAAATAACTTGGGTTTTCATAGATGTACGTCCGTTACTTTTCACAGTATTTCATGTTACCAAATATTTACATTTTATCTCTCTTATTCATATTTATTGATGGAACTGTTCAAAAACTCATATTTAAAGCTAATAACATCATTCATTCTTGTTACTATGACCGTAAAAAGAAATCATTTGCCAAAATTCTCTGAATTACTTAGGGTTTCATAGATGAATGTACGTCTGTTACCAAAATTTTAGGGTAAAAATGTACGTCCGTTGCCAAAATTTTAGGGTCACAATATTTCATTCAAGGAGTAATGTTTTTAGGAAAGTAACTGCTCCATTAATTCAAATGAGTTAACTATTATTATTATCTATAAGTCCGATTATTTGTAAGTTTACATATCTAATGTAATGGGTTACATCCGTTACCAGAAAATATGTACGTCCGTTACCACAATAATTTCTAATTTACTGGGTTACAAGAATCCAAATGTGAGAAGTGATTATGCAGTACACATGTACATGTAGTATTAGTGCCCTTTCTTAAAAGGATTAAAACTTTTAAATTCCACAAGACAATTCACAGAGTTTTGAAACTATGTTCATGCAGGCAAATCATGGTGACTGTTCATTTCTGTATGTCCGTTACCTATACTTTGAAGAGCCAATATTTATTTCCAGTGTTCATGAACAAATTAAATTATATGTCAATTGATACTGAAATCATGTCTTTAATGCTATATAAAACTCAAACAGTTAATTATTCATGGTTAGAAAATATTGGAAGTAATAAAAATATGGCGAGTTCAAAATGTACGTCCGTTACCGTGGAATTGCCCTGGTTTAATTTTTTTATTTCAATAATTCGCTTACGCGTAGGGGTCTTTAGCAGTGAGAGTAAACCGGAGGACCTGGAGAAAACCCACGAGGTTGGACAGGCGACCCTACTCCTTGTCACGTACAACCGGGGAATCGAAACCCCGCCAGTTGACTCTATGACACATAGGCCTACGAGTTAGAAGATATGGTGGCTGTATAATTTAATATTATATTTTTTTTTAAAAAAAGGTGTTAAATGTGTCAAATTGTGTGTGTGTGTGTGTACGGGGGGGGGGGGGTGTAGGCGCCCAGGGCCTAGTTCAGTAGTTGTGTGAGGTTGCGGTTGAGTAATGAGTGTTTGTTTTCGGGGAGCATTGCAGAGACAGCGTCTCGTTCGGATGGGACGAGAAACCGAGGTCCCGTGTAGGCCAACACCTTGGCGTGCACGTAAAGAACCCTTGTCAGTTGGAATTCAATTGCTGTCCGGGCAAAATTCCCCTTAAAGCACACTGTATGGTGTATGACCGTCTTCATTATCCCGCTAGGACGTTAAACCCCATTTCATTCTTCATTAGGCTAATTTGTTTGTTTTCGCTTGTTCAGCTGAACTTGTTTATGTTTAGAAAAATATTATGACATGAAAATTTATTATATATCTTAAGTTTCTTATAAAGATTTAGTAGTTAAAAAGGGTTTCTTTTATTTTAAAATGACTTTTACATTAGGTCTTCCTTTTTTTTCTCAAATTCCCATTTATTTCCAGTTATGTGTGTCATTTAAAGTCTACATTCAACTGAAGGCATTGCATTTCCTTAGAAAGGACTAGAAGAAGCTGCACTCTCGATAATAATCAAAACGATTAAATAAAGAGAAGAACTTTGTTAGAAACCGTCTTGACTTCGACGTTGATGGATAAATAGAAACCGACGTTCTACACGATAACAAAATATTAGTGGAAAAACGTAAAAAGTTCCGGAAATAAAAATTACCAGGAAAATGCTATCCCTTTCGCTGGGGAGTGACCTAGGCCTGGTATTGTTTCATCCTCTTTCCGAATTCGGATTCAGGGTTCTTCCCGTGCAAAGGGTGATAATTCTGCAAGGGCCAGTGTGTAAAATAAAAAAAAATAAAATAAGATTATTATTATGTATTACTACATCCGATGTATATAATTTGATAGTTCTTAAGAGTTTGCTTGCCTTTGTTAGGCATGAGATATTTACTAATTGTACTGAACATCGACTGTGAATGATAACTGATTGTCGTATTCTGTTTTACAATTTTTTTGCGTACCAATTTGCGTTGTAAGTAAACACATGGATATGACCTTAAATGTAATGTCATCTTTAAAATAAGGTTTTTGCATTACTCAATGGAAGTTCTTTGGTAATTCTACACTAATAACTTTTGTGATCGCGATTATAATATAAACATAGCAGACAAGTGGACATGTCTGCTAAATTAATATATTTTCTTTTTGTAATATGTTTAATGATACAACACTTTCATTAAACATCTTAGTCCAGTTTATACACAATTCGACAAACCTTAAACGAATCGTTAAATCTCAATATTTTCATTTTATTTTGGCTTAATTCAACTTCACAATGATCAATAAACGCATAATGATAAAAGTACCAATCGATAATAACAATCATAGTTCAATATCTAAAATTATTATACGTGACTTAAAGTAGCTAAGTCTCTAACTCAATATCATCCAAAGTCTTCGACATTGAAAACACAAATTATTTGTCAATTTAAATCAACATTGATGTTGTGATCTTACCGGGATATATGGGCTTCTGGTATCCAATATTTAAGACATTTTACCATTGGTACACGAATCGTGTACCATAATGCGTTTCAGTGCCATCTGTAACAAGGGACTCGAAGAACGAGGCTAGACATATTCCACGAGTCACGCCAAACGTTGACGTCATATTCTTATCTGGGAAACATGCGCAATAAATACTATCGATGTAGACTTGAAAAATCAGATACTAGAGATCGCCATTCGATTGAGACTTCCTGCGTATTTCGCCGAACATAACTGATCACACGTTATAAATAAAAAAAGAACACAAAATATATGAATTTTTTAAGCAATAGATCACAATGATCAGAGTATATTAACCACACAAAAACAATCACAAATGAATGCACCACCATGACCAGGCAATTGAATCTGGCAGTAACCATAGAAAGTAAGTATAAATCTTATTTAAACCAGCTATACGTGAAATGCAGTATTACATGCTCATACAATTAAAGGGACATCATCCCAAGTGGATAACTAAATATATATTTCAATTTGACGTGATTTGATTATATAGTTGCATCTGTCAAGCCACTATGTAATAACGGACGTTCTTTTCTCGATTTTGTATATTTAAAGAGAAATTAAATCGTTGAGATCTCCGCCGGTTGGTAGGTATAAAATTAATTATCAATTTGCATTGATTTGTATTTTTTTTTAGGCCTTCTATGGACAATGCTTTTTAACGAAACGTTAGAGAGAGAGAGAGAGAGAGAGAGAGAGAGAGAGAATTGTGATAGATGAAGACCTACAGGTGCGAAACACCTACAAGTTAAATTTCAAATTTTCCCTTTTTAGAAAATGAAAGTCGATGACATGGCGAAAAGAAAATTAATGGAGAACCATTTTATTAAAAAAATTACGTTCCTCGACTTAATAGTCAATAAGCTTCCATTCATTATTTCTAAATTGTATTGTACCCACATACAACAGGTTAACACACGTGTATACACGTTTTCTGCTCATTACCTATATACTATGTAGTCATAGACCAATGATTCTCAACCGGTGTACCGCGGCACACAGGTATGCCGCGAAATTTTGAACGGCACACTAAGAAAATGTGAAAAACCACGTGATCCCAATTGGGTATTCACCGGTGTCTACTGATAAGTTCATAGCTGTGTTTTTCTTTATTTAGTTTGAGTCATTCAATGTCTCTATGATTATTCTCTGTCTACGATTGTATTCCGTCTGACTTACCATGTTTTTATTATGTTAAACTCAAATATTTGTCATATATATTTAGCCAGGTGTTCCGCTATTTTTTCATGTGTTCCAAGGTGTACCGTCGGCAAAAAAAGGTTGACAACCACTGCCATAGACAATGGTAACTATAACTAATTAAAACCACAGTGTTACTATGTAAATATGTATATACTATGGTGTCAATCTATATGTAATGACATAATTTATGAATAGTCCCAAGGCGGACGAAAAGTAGTTTAAAATATTAAAATGTTATTAAACCAGTGTTGAAATCAGTTTGTGTCGGCATACCTTTTATCTTTTTTATCATTTACCGTGAAACAAAGTAATGCAGCTTTGCGGTTGTGCTAATAATTTTGGATATATATATGCCTGAAGAGCAACTTCGGATGTAAAAACGTTAACACAAATTAGGTAGTTTCATTTCGCCAACATATTAACGTTAAAGAAACGAATTCAAAGCTGATGTTTCTGTAAAACACAGCCTAAGGGCGGTTGTCGTGCACGATGCAATCAATCCCACTACCCTGAGGACATCAAATTTTCGAAAAAGGATTTTGACTTTTTTACAGATGTATCTTTAATTTCCTTTATCTGTAAGAACTAGTCATGCGTAAAACACATGGTTTGTCTTCTTTTTGTTTTGCAAATTTTATACCATATTGTATTTATGATATTATCTTGTGAAAATGATAAAAGGCCCATTAGCACTATTTGTTCTTCAATTTTTTGTTGGGTTGGATGGCCGAATGGTTAGCAAGTGGGCGCTGTGTCTTTGAGTTAACTGGCGTGGTTTCGAATCTCCGGTTGTACGTGACAAGGAGTAGGGTTGGCTGTCCAACCTCGTGGGTTTTCTCCAGGTCCTCTGGTTTCCTCTGCTAAAGACCCCTACGCGCAACCGAATTATTGAAATAAAATTAAACCATATGTTAGTCCCGAAATGACCTAGTTATGTCGAGTGGATGTTAAACCCCATATCTCTCTCTCTCTCTCTCTCTCTCTCTCTCTCTCTCTTCACTTTTTGGCGAGAAAGTCATTTGCGATTTAACGTGATTTGACTACCCTGCAATAAATAATTAGGCTTGTTCAAATTATTCATAATACATGTATATTCTTGGTGAGATAACTATACACTAGGGTAGAGGCGCACGAGAGTTTGTTCTGTTGTTTCTATTTTAAATAAACGTGTGAATTTGAGTACAATTGATTATATTGAATTATTCTAGGAAATGCGTATCTCTCTGCATTGACAAGTTAATCACTTACCTGTATCCATAACAGTTACAATCTACCCAATTCAATATTTTTATTTCGACGTGGATGAAAGAGCAATAGCTAAACTTTCCCCATTCTTTATTATCGAATATAAATCAATGTAAATCTATTATATTTAATGTCTCAATAAGCATTGATGATACTCAAATTAAATCAATATAATTCATTAATATAACTACTCATCTATGGATTGGGACTTTTAATATATTTGAACAAAATACACTTATACAGGTAGATGTTGCCTACATGTACACGAAACAGGGGATGTTTTATAAATATATTATTTATTGCTGTCACGTGAAAAACTGATATAACTGTATGATATGACACATCATACTCTATACCTCATTACCTTCGATTTCTAACAATTGGAATTTGGTTGATTAATATTTATTATGGGATTAGTCACCGACCTTAATCATTTCAACACGATTACAAATTTATGATTCTCTCGAGATATTATTCTAGACTATTCAAATGAAATGACAGAATTTGTTGGATAGTTGCCTGCATAATTTCTGAACAGCTTTGGTCTCAGAGCCATAAGTTATATGGGAAAAATTGGGAGATGTATGCTATCTATTTTCGGAACATCTGTGCCACTTATTACTTTTCGTTCATCAATGATATTAGTCCTGTCATTGGTTGGGGTCACATAGTTAACAGCTTACTTGTTTATCTTTCACTTTGGTTGTGCTGTATCCGTTTACTGTTTATTGAGCAGTAATGATCTATGCTTTATTATATATAATCTACTTAAAGTATCTGGTTGCCATCTATAGTCCCTTGCAAGGATTATCAGCCCAAAAATGGTGCAGTTCCGTTCTTTATTTACAAAGATGTGTTGACTTTGTCAATATTCGGCAATTTGAGTACAATTTAGTGTTAATTAAAGGATGCAATTCTTTAACTCAATATCATCCCGTCTTCGACATTGCAAAAACGACATAAATGTCAATTTACATCAACATTGATGTTATCTTACAATGAAAAGATTGGCTTCTGATATCCAATATTTAAGACACAATGAAAATTTTAAAACTGGCACTCGAATCGCGTGCCAGAAAGCTTTCAAGCGACCCTATTAACGAGGCTTAACATACCCCACAGATACTACCGGTGTAGACTAGAATAACCAGAAACCAAAAAAAAACAGAAACGATTGAATGTAAATCAGTTTAAATACATTCATGTTACATTATATACATTATTATATGTGGTGCTACCCATTTGTGTCCATTTCTAGGCGCCTAAGAATACAGATTTAGCTCCTTTAAGCCGTAAAAATTAGATACTGTCCTAAAAGTTTAAAAATAATGTTTTAAGTACTATGTGTGTTATCTTTACGTCTAGTTAAATCATATTTTGATTTTGAATTTCTGTTACTTGGATTATTTGTTTTGTTGGTGGTGGTGCAGGGGGGGGGGGGGCTTGGGAGATTGTATCATAAGCCGTTTGTCAACACCGATGATGTGCTGGGATAATCGAGACTACTTTTTTACGAAACATTGTTAACAGAAAGCTGGAACAAGAAATTGAATTTAGAAACACGCACGTTAGTCAACTCAACAATTGTTTTAAGAACCTTGTAAAAGTAAAATGAAACTACTGCTAGTATCATGTTCTCGCCTAACGCGAGTGTTTCATAAATATTATTTGTACTAAACCAAAAGATGTCGCTCCTAAAGCAATTTAATAAATACAACGAACGTAATTTCTAAAGCTGCTGTAATAACAAAAAAACTAAATATTACTGCTATTCAGAATCGTCAACAATAGATTTTTTACGGCTGTAATAGTTGATAGATGTGTAGAGAATTTCACCTGCGATGGCTATTCATAGACTCATAGATTCCGTTATCGCACTGCGTGATTAGCCAGAAATCACTTCGAGACAAGCCACTGGAGCGTGCACATTCGCCGTGTCGAGTTCAACTTTCTGTAGGAAAAATGTCGCTGCACGGGGCAACCTACCATTACGAGGGATATAAATCATCCACAGTCCCGACTAGTTAAGCGCTTACTTCTACTTTTAAACAACAGCTCACTATTTCACCATCTCATCCCCCCCCCCACAAAAAAAATAATAAAAAAAAACAGAACAGGGATCCTATGACACATTTCAATTACATAAAATGGTGTCTTACTTGGAAACGTTTAGCTGTTCTGAAATTACAAGTGTATATTCGCTGAATCATCATATTGGACACCAGTTTCTTTTGGGATGTAACTAGAAAATCCGTAAATACATCGCTTGACATAGCCCACATAAAAGTGTATGTGGGGGATCTTTATGAATGGTATGTTCATACCACGATACATATAGCGCACTTTCCAAAGTCTCTCGTGCAGGGGCGGATCCCCCCCCCCCCCCCTGCTCAGCTACATAAATTTTTTTTGTAAATCAACACTTTTTATGAGAAAAGTTTCTCGGCCGTGTGCTTTATCCTTTATCGTCAGATGTGGGATAGGATGGGCACTCAAAGCACGAGATAATGAAATAGACATTATGTGATATCACAATTAATGCTTTGCATCCATGAAATTGAATCACAATGTCATTGTAATAATTCATAATAAAATTTGACGTCAAACTGTGTAGAAATTCTCTGTTTAAAAAGCTCAATGTGTATGTATATACGCCAAAATAGCGATAGAGACCATGTGGGAGGGGGGGGGGAGATACATTGTCTCAGGAACCTGGCAAACCTCCTCCTGCAAAAATTCCTGGATCCGCCCCTGTCGTGGTTTTCAACTAAGCATCTTGACTAGTTTAACTCAGTCTGTTGCTGTAAAGTACCACAGTCAGAATATTCAGAACTGGAAAGAACAATTGATGAGAAAAGACTCTCAAATCTTTAATTCCGAAAAAAGAGAAAATTACTATCCCCCAATACATTCCTCTTTAAAATGACAGGATTGCAGTCGTCACAGTACTTCTGTAATTATAACTATAATATAATGTCCTTACCTGAAAATGGCTGCCTATTTGCTTATTCCCTTTAGAAGTTATGGCACTCGCATGTGAGAAAGTAAAATGTTATATTTGTACGTAAAATGAGCCCAGTCAAGATAATACGAAGCTGTCTAGCACGATGGTTAAACCATAACTAATAACAGTATGGGTATACTATTAATCTATACTCTCTACTACATCCTTGACTTACCACAACCTGGTACTAGCCAGTAGTATTTTAGTACGCATTCTCTGCTACACAAGTGATACTGTAATATATAATATTAACTGATAGATAGGAATTCTGTGTGTAAATGAATTACATAATAAATGAAAATATATAATAAACACGATATTTTGTAAGACTATCGTTTGTCTGGACAAAATATTTAGAAATGTGTTTCGATGTTTTTAAATTTTTTATTTCTAATTCAGGCATAAGCGCTTTGAAGATCTTCGCCATCGGGTTTGTTTGTGAGATATGACAGAAATTGATTACACAGTTACATGTAAAATATTAATATGTTAAGCCCGTTTTCCATGCATGCGTTTTCGCGTCGTTTCCAACAGCATTTTCGCCGGTTTCGTGGAAACGGTACCATTGCATTTGCATTAGACCAATTTTTCGACGGCGAAAAGAAAGAGAAATCGAAAAACATTGAAGACGGGCCTAACTCAATATTATCCATATTATTCGAAGCATGCGATTTTTCTCATTATCACGGACAAGCGTGGAATCGAAACTACGCCATTCGACTCAAACGACACACGCATTAAATCACCCCCAATGCCAGAATTCTAAAGAAAATAAAGCGGTTTATAGCCATTCAAAAAATTAAAGAAATTCAGAAAATAATACATAGCATGAGCATAATTCTTTTTTCTCTACCCCCCCCCCCCCACACACACACACTGAAAACCTGGCGCTGAATATAAGATAGAAGATAGAAGCAATGCAAGTGATCAACCGGTCTTAACGAATGGCATTTCTTGACGGCAGGTACATAGGCGTACGGGCTCGATAAATGTTAGGGGTTACAGATGTCTAGGAACCCCACCCCCCTCCTCCCCACAAAGAAAATTTTGAAAGTTTGACGGCCGCAAACGCGTTTTCTTGTTATCCCAGTCCGTAAATACAGCAAGTGGTTTGATATAGGTGGCTGACTCGAATTCCAATCAACCAATCAATCGTTTATAGTCCACGGAGACGGGACCGTCGGAAACAAATTTAGAAAATTTAACTGGCGCTAACGTGTTTTCCTGCTATTCCAGCCCGTGAATACAGCAACTTAAATGTGGTTCAATATACCCTACCTTAGGTAGCTTACCCGAATACCATCCAAACAAACAATCGATCATCGCGGGGTTTGGGGGCCTCGGGCAAATGCGTTTTTTTTTTTTGCTATTCTAGACCATGGGTAAAGCAACTTCAAAGTTTCCAATCGTTTTGTAACTGAATTCCCACTCTATGCCGACCTGAATTCTAACCATCCAGTCGGACGGTTGCAGTTGCATTCACAAATAATAATCGATGCCTGAAAAATGTCGCACAAAGTAGAGTGACCCCAGGAAAAATGTTTTAATCCATAATCAATTCAGTACAAATTCGTGGTATTCAATTAAAAGAAATATAAAATTAGTGTTTTATTAGTATTCGGGCACTTTATTTTGCCAATTAGATGCAGTAATTTTTAGGGTGTGAAACACTAATGTTTTTGTTAAGATTATTTGTTTTCTTATTATTAGGGTTTCATACAGCGTAGCTTGAGTGAGACACCGTTGTTTTTGTTCAGATTATTAGGGTGTGAAACACTATTGTTTTTGTTCGGATTATTAGGGGTTCACACTGCGTAGCTTGTGTGAAACACGATTGTTTTTTGTTCGGATTATTATTTTTATTATTATTATATTTTTTTCCATTTTGATCATATCTCAGAAACTACTTGTCGGATTGATCTAACTTCTTCGGTTTTACTGGGGAAGTGGGCGTGACTTAGAGATTAAAGCTATTTTGAACGTTCTGTGACAATGCGAAATGTCCGAAATCGCCGAAGTTTTGTTTTTAATATTGCCGTAATATTAACAATAATTGCCACATTTTAACATTTGATACATTTTGACATAGTCAGAGACAAGGCACATAGATAGGATTCTTTAGGTTTATAATTAAGATGTTTGCTTACAATGAACAAATAGAATGAACCCATGCGAACATATAGATATCGCAAAATGGTTTCTAACTTGTACGGTTGCTGAGAAATAGACGATTTTCTACAAGTCACTCTTCAAGGTTTTAGAACTTATTTAACTTTTTCATTATCAACGGAAGAAATGTCATTTTGGCCAAAACGGTGTTTTTAGCCTTCAAAACAAATATTTTTCTGAAGTGAGTTATATTTATTAGGGTTTCACGTGAGAAAGAGGGTGTGACTTAGGGGATAAAGCTATCGTTTTAAAATATTTTGCAATAATTTTAACAATAATTGTTGGATTTTAACTTTCGATTCATTTTAGCATAGCTGGGGACAGGGCACATAGCTATGTTACTTTTGATTTTTGATTTTCGACGAATCTTTGGAGATATTAGGCGCCAAATTTTGAAAATTAAAATTTTTCCAAAAAACTTTTTTATTGATGAATATTTTTATAATATTTTATCCAGGGCTAAAGAGTCGTCTGATTTGAGCAAAATTGTCAACAATTTTTGTCTAGATAATTTTCCATTGCCGCCATTGGCTAATTCAGTTTTTCGCTCCTAGATTGATTATTTATTGTTCGATTTGCTTAAAACAAAGTCCATATGCTCCGTTTTCCAAAATGCCTTTTTTTTTCGTGACCGATAAAGTTTCCTATCGGCATCGGAAGTGACATAATTTAAACAAAAACTATAATTTTGACAGTTCGGTACCACTTTTTGAAAGCAAATATTATTTTTTCAAAATTTGAATATCAACAAGATTATGCGTCATGCAAAGGCGCAAAAAACATGGCACTCAGAGTTTTTTTTAATATCGATTTCGTTTTCGGACTATTTCTATTAAAAGGTGAAAAAAGGTGTAAAATTAAGCTATTTACAACCCATTCAGCATCGTCATATTTTAAAATATTTCTTCGTTACTTTCATAAACTCGTAGGAATAATCTATACGAAGATAATGTATGTGAAAATTAGTTAGTGATATGAGCAGTTGCCGAGAAATAGGCAATTTTACATGCGTCACTTTTCACGTTATTTTGCCTGTAAAGCAGTCAATTATTATTCGATTGTCAATTTTTTTACCATTTGATGCCTTATTCCAAATTGACTAGTACAAACCAATTTAACATTTTCACTGTCACCGGAAATGACATTATTTGGGCAAAAACTATATTTTTAGCCTTAAGTAGAGATATTGTATTCCAATGATTCTTATTTGTAATGTTTTTAAAATTATGATATTTGATTCAACTCAACAAATAGAATAAACCCATACGGTCATACATATACCACAAAATGGTTTCTAACTTGTACGGTTGCAAAGAAATAGACGATTTTCTACAAGTCACTTTTCATGGTTTTTGATCCATAAAAGTGTCAATTATTATCCTATTTTCATAAAATGTTCACCATGTGATGTCTTATACCATTTCTGGTTTCATAGACCTAATTTAGCATTTTTATTATCACCGGAAGTGATCCCATTTTGGCAAAGATTGTATTTTTATTCTCCAAAACAAATATTTTGTTGTAATGAGTTATATTTATTATTCATTTAAAATTATAATATTATAATATTATAAAAGTTGTCTTTTTAAAAAAAAATATTGCCGTAATATTAACAATAACTGTCGGATTTTAACATTTGATACATTTTCACATATCCTGAGACAAGGCAAATTGCTACGATTCTTTAGATTTTTGATTTTCGATTAATCTTCGAATATTAGACGCCAAATTTTAACAAAAAACTTTTTTGTCTTTGAATACTTTTTTATGAAATTTTACCCAGGCTTAAAGTGTCATGTGATTTAAGCAAAAATGTGAACAATGTTTGTCTCGATAATTTCCCCTCGCCGCTATTGGCTAATTTAGTTTATGGGTTCTATATTAATTACTTATTGCTCCATTTGTATAAAACAAAGTTCATATGCTCAATGGTGCAATTTCCAAACTTTTTTTAATTACCGACAAAGTTTTCTGTCGGCACCGGAAATGACGCAATATTGCCAAAAACTACTATGTTGGCGGTTAGGAACGTCTTTTTGCAAGCAAATAATAAGTATTACCAATATTATAGATCAAGCTGAATGCACCTACTACAGGCGCAATAAAGGTCGGTTTTGTATTTGCGCAATTTCGATTTAAAGGTGAAAAAGGGTGTAAAAATGAGCTATTTACAACCCATTCAGGCTTTTCATATTTTAAAATATTTCTTCCCAACGTTCATAATCTTGTAGCATTAATCCACACGAAGGAAATGTAAGTGAAAATTAGTTTGTAATATGAGCAGTTGCCGAGAAAAAGTCAATTTTACATGAGTCACTTTTTATGTTATTTTGCCTGAAAATGAGCCAATTATTGTTGGATTTTCATAAAAGTGATACCATTTGATGCATAAGGCAAATATGAATTCTATCAAACTGATTACAATTTAACGTTTGAAATCAATAATTTTTTTCAACTAAGAATTATTTAATATGTATTAAACGTTTTAACTGTTGGTTTAAATCAACATATTAATGAATTTTATACGGTCATATAGATGTCACAAAATAGTTTCTAACTTGTTCAGTTGTGGAGAAATAGACGATTTTCTACAAGTCACTTTTCAAGGTTTTGGGTCCATACAAGTGTCAATTTTTATTTGATTTTCATAATATTTCACCATGTGATGCCTAATGTCGTGTACGATTTCATAAAACTAATTTCACATTTTCTTTATCACCGGAAGAAATGTCATTTTGGCAAAAGCTGTATTTTTAGCCTCCAAAACAAATATATTTTTTTATGTAAGCGATATTCATTATTCGTATAAAATTATGATATTTGATTCCGATGGACAAATAGTATGAATCGGTGCGATCATATTGATTTCAAAAAATTGTTTCTAACATTTTTCCTTGTCGAGAAATAACCAATTTTGTGAGGATCACTTTTTACGATTTTTCGCATTTTAATTTCAGTTTATGGGTTCTGGGTTAATTAAATAGTGCCTGATTCGTACAAAACAAAAGCTTATATTATGCTCCGTGGTGCAACTTCTCAACTTTTTGCTGCAGATAAACTTTACTATCGGCACCGGAAGTGACGTAATTTTGCCCCAAACTTCAATTTTGACGTGTCGAAAGTTCTTAAAAGCTTAGACTGTCTGATAATGGTCTACAAGAACGGTCAGATGTATTATCAAATTCAAATAGTCTACAATACTACAAAAAAATTAAAACGAATATTTGTCAACAGCAATATTTATCACTATATTTGGAGAAAAGTGTAAAACGAATTTTTACGCTTGTAAGATTAAACCTACTGCCCACAAATGCAAATTTGTTTATACAAAAAAGGAGCCCACCCCCCTATGTCGTTTGTGTAACCTTCTAGATGAGGAAATTGTACATATTTTATACGTTTGTAAGCAATTAAAAGATTTGAGAGCTCAATATATTCCCAGAAATTACTTACGCATGCGAAATAAAATACACAACTTCTCAAGCTTATGTCACTGTTTTAATGCCAAGGACATTGTATCTATTGTAAAGTATATCAATAAGGCAATGTATAAAATAGATGATCAGGTTTAAGTAACCAAAGCACTATGAATGTATTTTCAATTAGATCTTCAAATTTGTTCATCTATCCCCATCTTTTATAATCATCCAAATGATTACTGTATATTTGTATCTTTGGGTCTGAATAAACTATATATAAATGTAAAAGAAATATTAATTTTTACAAATCTAAAAGATGAAGATGAATGCTCCTACTAAAGACGCAAAATATGTCGGGGTTTTTTTTAATTTTATTTCGTTTTTGTATTTGTGCCATTTTGATTTAAGCATGGAAAAAGGTCTACAAGTAAGCTATTTACAATACACTCAGGCTTTTCATATTTTAAAATATTTCTTGACAACTTTCATTAACCTTTAGCATTAATCCATATGAAGACAATGTATGTCAAAATAAGTTTGTAATATTAGCAGTTGCCGAGAAATAGCCGATTTTGCAGGAGTCACGTTTCACGTTATTTAGCCTGTAAACGAGTTAATTATAGTCCGATTTTCGATTTGTTTTCATCATGTGATGCCTAATGCTCTTTTGACTGGGGGGAAGCAATTTCTCATTTTCTATGTCACCGGTAATGGCAGAATTTCGGCAAAAACTGTATTTTTAGCCTTCAAAACAAATATTTTATTTGGGCCAACGTTCCCCTCTCAAGTGCCCCGTCCTCTCGAGCAGGTCGGCCAACGACAACCAGCGTCGCTTCTTCACAAGGGACCCTAGCGGGGGGACACAGACTAGCCATAAACTCATAGAATGACTCAACTAAATAAAGAAAAACGCAGCTATGTACTTACTTTATTGTAGTGTTTCGAATTTCATCAGTTAAGATCAGTTAAATAGCTTTAGTGAGAAAGTTTCTTAGTGTGCCGTTGAGAATCACTGCACTACAAGAATCCCATTTTGACCGTTTAAGCTTATGAACCAAATACAGACCAACATGTTCGATGGGAATTATTAAAAACTTGGGGATTTTCATTTGAGATTAAGGAGGAACCAAACTGAAACTCAGAATTATTCGTTATCACATTGTTTGCGTTCAGATTTATGAAATCTTGTGAACCCGGGATATAGCTCTCAACAGAATATTTCCATGCTCATTGAGGTTATTCATTGGACCTGTCGTTAGAAACCTGACCAATTCAAATAGTAATGCAGGAGGACCGCACTACACGCAAAACACAAATCTACAAGATAAACCTGCGGACAAGACAGAAAATAGACATTGCACCAAATAAACAAATATCAAATTTACCTTTCTTCACATGTCTACTTTAAAAATTGGGACAGAGTAAAGAGTGAAATTTTGTTGATAATGCTTTTAGAGCTGGCACAGACGACCTTCCTGCTGGTGGGTGTATGAGGGGGTAGGAAACCCCCTCCCCGCCGTATAGAGAACAGATTTTATTGTATGAAAACAGCCATTAAGATCAACATACATGTATATATAAAAATGAAAATAGTACAAAGAACACAATAAACTATTTCATTATGATGCAATATACAAGAACAATATGCTAAATTATATCTGCTTTTGCTGTGGCCATACATGAGGTGGACCAGGCATAGATACGAGGGAAAATGGAATGAGAGCAGTTTATCATAATTAGTACATTTTAAAATAAAATGTTCTTCAGTTTCACTTTCATTACTTGAACATCGATGACATAAGCTTTGAGTTGGTATTGTCTCACTTCTCTCTATTTCAAGATTATGACTTCTAAAGCAATCGCGTACATTCTTTTACCCTTAAAATGAGCTAACTGCTAAACATCGCTAGTTTCATTTTATTAATATTATTTAACAACCAACCTTGCCACTGGGAAATGACATTTACCGAAATAAATAATTATGCCTGATCTTCTAGTGTACTGTGTTAATGTCCTGAGTGGTGTAAACACGGTTAACGGCTATAGCGAAATAAACAGATTAAAGTAACTGGTTAAACACGCAAAACATGTTTTATATAACCAACTTCTAAAAGATGATTTTACGACACAGATGACCCATATTATTTGTCGATGGTATAGTCAATAGCCATGTAAACGTCCTTGTTTAAAGGACTAAAGCTTTAGTCTTTGCTAATCATTGAATTGTGTTGATCTGATAATAAATAATTAACCTAGAACATATAAACTGAAATTAAAAAGGATAAAAATCTTTAAAAAAATGATCTTGACAAAATGAGTTATTTCTCGACAAGGGAAGTTGCTAGAAGTAATTTTTTGACATCTATATGATCGTATTGACCCAATCTATATGCCCATTACAATCAAATATCATAATGTTCAACGAAAACTAAATATAACTCACTTAAAAGTTATTTGTTTTGAAGGCCAAAAATACATTTTTTTGCCAAAATGACAAATTAGTCTTATGAAATCAGAAATGGCACAAGGCATCACATGGTGAAAATTTTATGAAAACCGAATAATATTTGGCACTGTTCTAGACCAAAAAACTTGAACAGTGACTTGTAAGTGTTTCCGGATTATTCGTGCTGTTTTGTAAAAAAAATGTATAAAGGAGAATAGGTTCAAAGTATGAGTTAAAAGCGAGAAAACATACCATGGTAAATGGGAAATTTAAATTTGGATTCGAGTTATGCGTTTAGCTGTCGAATAAATTTTGAATTCTCGGATATGCCATGCGTAGTGTATACGTAAAACCATACTTAATGTCAATGGAAAAGTCACGAACTTACTAGTCAATTGTTAAAGATACATTATGGGAGATTCGATAACGAGTTGGCAGTTCTCACTATAATAGTTAAAAACTAGATAATGTAAAGGCAACTTGCTGAAAAATTTCATTCAAATTGATCCACTATGAACCGAGAACAAAGCGATTGAATTTCCACCAAGCCTTGATCACCATTACGATCATCATAAAGTCAGTAAGATAAACAGCATAGTCTCGATTATCCATTTAAGCGTTAAATCGTGAAGGAAAGTTATGCAGTAAATCGGCTCACAATCCACTAAGGATCGCAGACTAGCGATGCCATCTAGCGTTGATTATAGTCTGGATAGGTTAATTAATGTCTAATTAATAATTTAGATAGCTTTTCAGGCCTAAAGAAAGAGCTGCAATTTAGCTCTTGCATAATGTATGTTTAAATGTGTTGAAAGTAAGAAATGATAATAACTCACGGGTATGTTTGATTGGTTATTAGAACCATGAATATAATACAATTTGGTCTTGAATAAATATTGATCACATTTATTTCAAGACGCTGTTTGATAATTAAATAAAATATGGTGTTGTTTGAATTCAAAACAGACATGAATTCACGGAAAAACGTTTAAAATGTTAAGATAAGGTATGTTATTTATAAACATACCGTACCGCCGATGTCGAAAAGGCGTTAAGTTGATGGATGGTGCCAGTCAGTTAGACGGCACATTTCTTGCTATAGAAGAAGAAGAAACTTTATTGCATAAAACAACCTTACAAGGTTATGTGCATATACAAATAAAATCAATGTTAAGAAGCGTGTACTCTTAACGAGGAATACTAGAACTGCCAGTGCCGCGTCTGGTTTGTATAGACGATATGCTAATGAGTCGGAAAACTGTAGGTCGGGATCGTTATTAATGTAATGAGGTTTTAAGTTATTAATCACTGAACCTATATGTGAGTTGAGTGGGGTCACCCACTCACCGTGGATATAATTCTAGATAAAACAGGATGTCATTTAAATAGTGGCCACGTTTGTGTGGCATCCCTGCTAATGTAACACTGGAAGTCAAAATGGTAAATTAATGAGGTAATTTAATACTGTTTTAGGATTCTGATGATTAAAGAGACACACCAAAGTTTATTAATAATTAAATGAAGTTTAATTTTAATTAAGACTACTAAGAATAAATAATAAAGTTTAGAAATAATGTTAGACTAATACTAAATGAAGTTTAATTTTAATTAAGACTAAGAGTTAATAATAAGTTTAGAAATAATGTTAGACTAATACTGAAATAAAGTTTCAAATTAGGAACAGTGGCCAGTATAGAGAACACGTATAGCAAGGCATTTGCAAAGAATCCAAAGCCTGATAGTTCCATGTACTGGTATATGCCATTAAACGAAATATGCACAACTTTTAACACAAATGATCTTACGCGGTTTTTCGGAGAGGTGGGGTATATTATTGTTTTTAAATTAAACTAAATGCACTTTTACTATTGATGAGAATGAGACCTGTGTGCAAAAGTTTACATCAATTTATTAATCCACTACCCTCTCGAATGTACATTGTATTTATGCGACATACAGAATTTTCATTGACCAGCGAACATACCAGATCAGTACCTGGGTTTTCGAGACAACTTTAGGTACCATATTAATTGTGCATGATATATTATAACGAAACCTGTATATCCCATCGCTTGTTCTTTTGTGCATGGCATATCATAATTACTAAAGATAACTGAAACTTACCTTATTTGCGTCTGTTGTGTTATAAAGAAAGTGATACATCTCACCAAATGTTATCTTCTGACCTCCAATGCACATCAATGAAAACTGTATACCCGATTTACTTAACGTAAGAAAAACTGTTTTTAGTAAGGGCTAATATTTTGTTCCACTCGACTTTCTAGTCAATTATAATGTAATATCCATTGCTACATTGCTTAATATCAGGTAATGTCCAGTCTCTTTCAACACACACACACACACACACGCTTATCGAATGGAGTACAATGAGTGACGTTTAGTACATGGTTACATGACATCAGAATACATTCATTCAGGTGTCTATTAACAATGATGGTTTAGAGTAGCTGTGAAGAGATGCTTCTATCCAACCATCAATATTTGTTAAAGGAATCAATGAGGTTTGACATTACGTCAACACAAGATTTCGGTCATTTCGAAGCTATCGTCCGAACAGTGACGTTTCCACCTGCCCTTCGTCGAATTCCAACTGCCATGACATCTTTTAAATGCACCAACAATGTGTACACGGGACCTCGTTTTTCGTCCCATCGGAACGACTAGGCACAATTTCCTTGTCAGTCGCACTAATGATACAATCAGCGCGATCTCCATATTGTTTAAAGGAATCCCCGTTATTTATTTATAATTAAAGTTTGATAGTAACAAAATCAACCGACGATAAAATGGTACATTAGTGCGTCTTCCCTTTTTTACTAGGGGTATCAAGCAAATATCAGGAGTGCTCTTTCCACTTGACTGAATGTTGCCCTGTAGCTAACCGTTCGGGATTTGTCCTGACATTCAGAGTGACGTTATATATGACAGTTTGCGCACTAGGGAGTTTGGCAACAACGTTAAACTAGATATTGCTCATACCATCTACCATTAACGAAGTGGAGTCAATAATCTGGATTATTTTTTTTTAAAATGTGTTTAATTCTACTGATCTACTACTGAATGTTGATCTATGGGCTAAAACGTGCCGTTTAAAAACACTTGAGAAGAAATGAGCTAAACTTTAACTGATTCATGTTAAACCAAATCACAAAACTTGGAAGGTTTCTTTGAATGGATTTCTTTCTTGGCTTACTAAATAATATCCAATAAATCATTATGAACCCACGTGTCACACATTGACGGATTAAGGAATTGTGATGGCCCCGTCATTGATGGAATAAATGTAGGCACTATTAAACATTCAATTCTAAAAGGCAATTAGTATTCTTTTTTTATCCATCCTAAGAACGTTAAGCTATGGCCATCTAAAGTTCGCATTATTGTTTTCGTAGGTAGGGAGGGGGGATTTAGTAGAGTTTGCAACCAAAACTGTACATGATGCCAACATTCTGCCAACGTAGATGTGGTTGGCCTCCATGGATCTATTTATTAAATATAAATTGGGTCATTTTTGATGAACAGGGGGTGTTTTACGGATGGGACAAAAAATAATCTCCGATTGCCCATATCTCGGTTATTTCTCAACGGATCTTCTTCGGGTTTTCGTTTTTGGATTCTTTAAACGAATCCTATATGGGCTCAGTCTGACGGTGTTTCTAAATTTGGAAGTTCGCTCGATTAATATTAGCATCAAAGATTTGCGAAAGTTTTCTTCGTCATTTTTTCGACAGTCAAGATGGCGTGTCCCCGTCACTGTTTGATGTATCACATCAAGTTGAAACTTGGTATAAATAAGGAACACATCGAAGATGCCTTCAAACTGGCATATTAAAACATTTTGTAACGGCTTCCGGAAACTTCCTGAAATCACCGAGTCCTTCGGATTTTTCCCGAACATGAATAGTTCTCTCCAATTTAAAAATAGACAAAAATGACACATATGGTGGCGTTAGTCCCAGATAATATCTTTCATTTTCAAAGACCTTGTTTGATAGTATTTTCAACCGCTTGGTCGCCATATTGGACTTTGCAAAAAACATTCAAATCGATATTTAGCGAAGAAACTAATTCCGATTTTCGAAAACATTTTTTTTTTTTTTTTTGTATTAAACCTACTCCAAATGACAATTCTCAGGGAGCCGATTTTCGATTTTGTTTACTTCCGGTTTCACTTTGAATTTTGTTCGACTTTTCACCGTCTATATGGTGACCTAACCTTTCAATGACCCTTGACAGGTTTTTCCACTCTAATAGGTATTGGGTGTTACTATACTCAATAATTCATGCTGTTACTTGATTGTTGGCGTGACGTGACTTACCGAAACACGTCAGTACTCCTTTAGTTTTTTATTGATATGCTTACGACATTTTCTGAAGTATAACACTTTTCTTTTCATGGAAATCGAGCTCAACATGACATCTAAGCTTTGTTTAAAGTTTTTGAGCAGAGAATGGTGAGAGTCACAATGTTGTAAAAGTATATATTTAAAAAATATATGTTTTTTAATACTGATATTTCATGATATAAAATCTGTAGTTTGAATAATCTCTGGTCAATAACACGAATGTGAAAGTTGAATCTTAGACATATTTTCATTGACATGATATTCGAGGGCTGGCTGATTAGTCGATTATTTCGAGGTGTACAGACTTTTGCCATTGATGTTGCAGGCCTGGATGCCGGTGAGGAAGAAAGTTTCTTCACATACCCTAAAAATGTCGTTCACAGCTGACATAACGTCATCAATACTAGGAAAATGACGACCGGCTAGTCCCTTTTTCATTTTTGGAAACCGATGGAAATCTTGCGGGGCCAAATCTGCGCAGATTGTCACGGGACGTCAGGAATCTGACACGTTTCTGATCCGCAGTCAAAAGCTTCGGCACCCATCTTGCAGAAACGTTTGTCATTCCTAACCCGTTAGTGGTAATGGGCTCAACTATCTCATGAGAGATGTCCACAGCACTGGCAATATGTCGAGTGCACCTTAGTATGGTTGCTGTTGCTGGCCTATCAGAACGCGGGTCAACGTCAAGGCGCTTTCTGTCACGCCTAAATTACACAGCCCACGTCTTGCATCATCCCCTACAGTGGTGACCATGCGTTGGGCTTAGTCCTTTTAGTTGCAGGTACTTGATGATGACTGCCCTATAGTCAGTTTTGTCCATTTCTGGTGATTTCAATGCGTAGGTTCACAAGATGGTCTGGTACGAAGACAATACTAACACTACAGTTGCAGTTCTTATGTCTATGATTCATTCAATGAATAATCGTGGGAATCATGGTAATCAATGAGCTCTACAAGGCACCACATGCCTAAACAGTATTGTGCCGAACTCCCAAAAGCCACAAGCACAGACATCTTGGTAAGCATTAAGGATATTTTAATACTTAGATATTCAGACCATATATCGACCAATTATTGTATCAGTCATATAAAATCAATATTGGTCCATTGCTGTTTTTTATCCATCTAAATCTGACATTGACTAGACTTTACTTAATATAATATTTATAAGAAGACCGTTACACTATTATCTAATTATATCGTTAACATACTTTAGTAAAAGAAAATTCGCACGCTCTTCCTAACCCTGTATTTCAAAGAAAATTCGATAATACGATTATTTAAAGTGGTATCCCATTTGAGTTTACTGTAATTTCTTCTGATCTTATTAGCCTAAACAGTTCAGTCGGACATGTTCAATTTGTGAAAGAAGTTTGAACTGACCGGATCTTGATTTAGCACACCTAGACACCAATAGGCCTAGCTTTGTCTTTTGTCGTGTTGTTGTCCATAGTGTTTAACGTCCGCCTCCACCCAAGGTGATATCGCAGACAATTATTGTCTTTTGTCGCGGTTTTGGTCTATTATGTCGCTTTGTCAAGCTTGCGCATTGGCACGCGCACTGATTAACTTCCGGGGCGACAACTCGCTGCACAAGTCGACTTGTCGGGTTTAGTTGACATTTGAATTGCCACTAACAGCTACCATAGTTTTTGGTATAACTGTTGGTAATTGGGTGACGAAGTGGCCCAAGGTGCTTCTCTGGTGTAAATCTCCATTTTCTAGTAGGAAATGGTAAGTTGCCATATGCCTAACCACATGAAATTCCTACTAGGCCTACTATGGAAAAAATATTCAAATGGAAGTATGACTATTTTCTGTCGAACATATAATATAATTATCATTTTGATGCTCCCTTGTTATTATAAGGATTACAGAAGTTTATAGACTAAACTTAAAGTTAAAAACTGAAAAGATATTTTTATTTTCAATTTCATATCAATATCATGTGTCCCTTTAAATTCATTAATATTGTCCTTTAATTCTTAGGATATGGTTAAAGGGAGACAACTATGTTTTTATTCAATTATGAATAGTATAACGTAAAACCCTTTCTGATTGGCTATTCAGTTGGATATTTCATATAGAGCAATTCCATTGGCTAAAAGTTCTTCTTCCCTTTAATCCGCCATGTGAACAGTAATAAATCTGAAGTTTATATCTTTTCTCATTCTTTTCACAGTGTGAACACTGGAACTGGAGAATTGCTAGAAAACCCCTTACATTTTGGCGAGCTTGCCAGGATCCTATGTCAAGGTGGTTTAGAACTAAGAGAAGTATAAGATGTCGATGACAGAGAAGGCATCAAAAAAGAGTTCGAAAAAAACCAGATCCCACTGGTGTTACAGCTGAGTTGGAGGAAAAGATATATGATATAAAAAAGAAAGTTTATTCGGCAACAAATGAAGTAGTTGAACAAATTCTAGAAGAACTTCAAATTGATCTTTGTTGTTGATGGAAGTAAACGTTTCCAACTATTAGTCACTATAGAAAAGTTTATTGAGAGCATCTGAAAGAATTGATGAACTTTTGTCTATTGTACACAAACAGACAAAATCAAAGGTGTCAAGTGTTTCTGAGGCTGATGTTGAGAATATTATTGATACGGAATCTAATGTTGTCAGTAAAGTTGATCTTGACCAGTTGAACCAATTTAGTAGTCCGAATTCTACCGAGGTAGGCAAGATGGAAACAAAGGGCTCCACAGATTCTTTACAAGACCAGACAAATTTCAAAATTTCTGGCACCATCAACGGAGTAGACGGAATAAGTTTTATTAATTTAGTACATCAAATTGGGAGGGGGGGGGATTAGATCAACGGTACTTGAAAATGAAATCATCTGGGCAGTTGTAAAACCAATTATCCGTCCCAACAACTGCGAGGATATTTGGAAGCCCGGAATGATATATCTTTAACAGCCCTCCGAAAACTGCTTCGAGTATATTTCAGAGAAAAATCGCCAACCTATCTCTACAACGAACTAACCGGTGCATCTCAAAAGATCAAGGAAGATATACTTGATTTTGTATTTCGTGTTCTGGACTTGGGACAGAAAGTTCTACTTACCTCTGCAGAAGTCGACTCCACAAAACTTCAAGGCCGTTATGACAAGAAGTTGGTTAGACAAATGACATTAAGAAGTTTGCATACAGGTCTTCGAGACTCGCCAATAGCTTTCTCAATGAAAAACTTATTACTTCAAAATCCAAGTGACGAAGAAATATATAATTCCCCGCTTCAATATTGCTGTAGCAGAATGTGACGAAAGGAATAAGAAATTCAAAGGTCAGAAAGTAGATGTCAAAACCGTAGAAACTGAAAGTGAAATAACTTTAATCCAACTCCAAGCTGAAATAAAAGCCATTAGTCAAGAAGTGAAGAATTCAAAAGAGTTAAGTGTTAAAAATGAGAACAGGCCAAGAAGGCCACAACAATCACAAAGAATTTGTCATGCCTGCTCCGAAGCTAATTCAACTGATAATGTGAACATTGTTGTAACTACGGTTCAAATGAACATTTTAGTGCTGGGTGTAAGAAGCGCTCGGGAAACGGCAAAGGCTCGGTGCTGGGGGAAAGTCATTGAAGCCATGAGTGTCCGTCCAATCATTATCGCGTACGTGCAATTGTGGTGTAGTTAGTATAGTATGCGTGGACTGCAACAAAGCTATATATATCGTAGAATTAAGCATCTTGAACATAATCTACAAGTTTTTCCTTTAGATGTATCTTAGCTTTCACAACTTGTCAGGGACAGATTGACAAAACTTGTCGGTAAACGTGGCCATGTCTTGTGTTTGCTGGATAACCAGAAGACAGAGGTTTTGTGGGATTCTGGTGCTCAAGTATGCCTTCTTCCAGAACATTGGTTAAGAAGAAATCGAAAAACATTTGCAGTGAAACCTATCACAGATTTGTTACAGGAGTCATTGTCGATTAAAACCGAAAATGGTTTGGATATGCCATTTAAAGGGTACATCCCACTTAGCTTCGAACTTTTGAAATCAGGTCATAATCAGAAACTATATGTGCCATTTTTAGTAACAGATCAAATAAATGAACCAATCATTGGATATAATGTCATTGAGAAACTTAGAAACTAATGAACATAAGAATATTGAGAGTAATCAATCTGGAATACCCACATTGAAAACTGAAGTGTTAAGTGCATTAGTGGATTTTATTTCAACAGAAAAATCTGACGAACTTGGTGATGTAAAACTAGGAAATCATGGTGTGAAGATACCTAGCGGTGCCAATATTGAAATCAAGACTTTGTCAAACGTGGTTTGAGGGACAATATTCAAGCATTGTTTGAGCCGAATATTTCGCAGGAAATGCCGGAAGGTGTGTGTATTGAAGGGAGTGTTGTTTATCTCAAGAAAGGGCCAACAACAAAGGTTGCTATTTATGCCACAAATGCTACGTCCAGGAGTATATCACCGAAGAACAAACTTCTTCTTGGAAGTCTTCATTCAATTGATTTATGGCACCCGCCTGTTGAAATTCAAAACGATTTAACACCAGGACAACAGGAACAGATTCGTAACCTTCTGCACGAGGAGTCGTCTGCATTTGCAAGAGAAGATGGAATTGGTAATGCCAAAGCCATACAGTTAGAAATTCGTCTCAAGGATGCAGAGCCTGTCCAGCGGAATTACATTTCTATCCAGAAACCAATGTATGAAGAAGCGAAACAATACCTTAACGACCTTCTTCGACGTAATTTCATCAGGAAGAGCGATTCTCCATACTCTAGTGCAATGGTGATTGTCAGAAAAAAAGACAAAACTCTTAGACTATGCATTGATTATCGCCGCATCAACCAGAAAACAATACCTGACCGTCAACCTAGCCCTAGACTACACGATGCTCTGAACAACTTTAAGGGAAGTTATGGTTCATTCTACTTGACCCGGGAAAACCATATCATCACTAGGAGTTTATGCATGGGAAAGCAAACAACTAACAGCTTTTATAACTCCATGGGGCTTGTTTGAGTGGAATCGGATCCCAATTGGTCTTAGTGGAGCGCCCGGCCAGTTTCAAAATTTTATGGAACGGAAGAAACACTGTATGATGTTCGTGGTGAATGCTGCTGCCCATATTTAAGCGACGTTCTTGTTTATTCAGACACTTTCTCGGATCATCTAGAGCACCTACGCAAAGTCCTTCGGTGTCTAAAGAATAGAGGAATTCGATTAAAAGCAAAGAATTGTAAATTATTTAGGAAGAAGATTCGTTACCTTGGTCATTTGGTGTCTAACGAAGGTTATCAAATGGACCCTGCTGATAAACAAGCTGTGGAGGCTTTAAAGACAAGAGACATAAAAACTATTGGAGATCTTCGAAGAATGTTAGGAACAGTAAGCTATTATCTTCGCTACATTCAAGATTTTTTCTCGAATGGCCAGACCTCTTTACGACCTCTTGATAAAAGCACCAGAGGATCCGAAGAGCAACGGCAGGTCAAAGAAATTGATCAACTCTAAAGGCCAGTCTGCTTCATCCAACAAGGTAAATTGGGAAGAGTCTCATCAAAGGATTTTGGACAGTCTTATTGATTTGCTTCTTCAAACTAGTGTAATGGCTTATCCTGACTTTAAGAGGGAATACGTTGTCTACACGGATGCGTGTCAAGGTGGTCTTGGAGCTATCCTTTACCAGCGGGGAGACGATGGGAAGTTAAAAGTCATCGCCTATGGATCCAGATCTTAGACACCATCTGAACAGAGGTAACACCTTCACAGTGGCAAATTGGAATTTCTTGCTTTAAAGTGGACTGTTTCTGAGAAGTTTCGAGGTTATTTGTTTTACGCTCCTCACTCCACAGTCTTCACAGATAACATCCCGTTAACCTATATATTGACGAGTGCCAAACTAGATAGTACGAGACATCGTTGGCTGGTGGAACTTACGGATTTTAACTTTGAAATTAAGTACAAGCCTGGTATAAACAACAAGGCAGCAGATAGATTGTCACGTATGCCATTTGATATTAATAACTACATGCAAGATTGCACTAAAACCATTTCAACAGAAGTTATGTCAGCTGTTGTTCAGGAAATGGAAGCAGTAGCAACCGGTGCAGTAGCTTGGATTTCAGCATTGACAGATAAGTCTGACATACATGATGATCTGATGGTACCAGTAAAGCTTGCTCAGGAAAAGCTGTCTATTTAAGATTTAAACGCTGTTCAAGAGAAGGATGATCTCATCAGACCAGTGTGGCGGTTTAAACAAATGTATAAGAGGCCGAAACAGTCTGATATGATGACAACCAATCCCTTACTAAGAGAATTTAGTAAACTAGAAATTAACAACGAAGGGCTGCTGATTAGAAAATGTGAATTGGTGGGTGGATCCACCAGGAAACAACTTGTTTTTCCAAAACAATGCAAGACTGTAGTATTTGAAGAACTCCACAATAACATGGGAGACCTTGGATCAGAAAGAGTGCTTGATTTAGCTAGACAAAGATTTTTCTGGCCACGAATGAAAGAGGAAATAGAGACATGCATTACTAAACCACCAACACTGCCGACAAGACACCTATGAAGCCAGTTATTTCCACCGCATCTTTAGACCTTATCTCGATTGACTTTCTGCATTTGGAGAAAAGTAATGAAGGACATGATTATATCTTAGTGGTAATAGATCACTTTACTCGCTTTGCCCAAGCATATCCCACACGAAATAAAAAGGCGAAACTGCTGCCCAATGCATCTTTAATGATTATATTATGCGATATGGTTTTCCTGCCAGAATAGTGCACGACGAGGGTGGAGAGTTCGAGAACCGCCTGTTCCACAATCTCCAAAAATTAGCAGGGATCAAAATATGTCGTACAAGCTACCATCCACAATGGAATGGAAAGACAGAGCGGTTTAATAGAACCCTATTGAGCATGTTGAAGACATTGCCAACACAGGCAAAATCGAGATGGCACTAACACGTAAACAAGGTTGTTCACGCATGCAATTGTACACAACATGACTCAACAGGTTATGCTCCCTACTACCTCATGTATGGAAGAGCTCCTCGTATAGCTGTTGACCTCATTTTTGATCTACCAAGGGAAGATTCCGTTTCTACAACATAATATGCCAAACAGTGGAAACATCATATGAAGGGGCGTATGAAGTAGCTGCTCAAAAAGCCATGAAGCGGTCTGGTATACAGAAACTACAATTTGACAAGAACGTCAGATCCTTGGAACTGCAATCAGGTGATCGGGTATTATTACGGAACATGTCCGAACGAGGGGGACCAGGTAAACTCAGATCCCACTGGGAAAACAAAATTTACACAGTTACAGAACGTATGGGAACTGACAGTCCTGTCTACAAAATTACATTAGAAGATGGCTCTTCTTAACCAAAGGTCGTTCATAGAAACCTTCTTTTACCCTGTAATAACCTCGAAGCTGTCGTTAAGAACAGAGATGAGTCAAGAAAATCTCAAACTGCTGACGTTTGCAGGAGGAAGACCCAGGAAAGAAACTTTCAAGACTCAGATGAAGATAGCTCAAGTGATGATTGGTATTACATGATAGAAACTACGCCGATTGAAACAGAATATACTATAATTCATGCTTCATCTACATGTACCACATTTCACGAGCTTCCTGCGGGACCAGAATAACCTGTTCCATGCATTCAGGGGCGGGTTGAATTAACACAACAAAGTGAAGGGATACCGCTTTCCATTGGTATAGATTCAAACCAGAATACAGGTATTTTGGTAGAAACTCCGCCTGCGAGGTCTACAGAATCAACCGTACCTGTACAACCAGTTCCAGTATGTCGTCGGTCAGAGAGATATATAAATCCACCCGCCCGACTGATTTATGGTCAGATTGGAGACCACAAGTCAACTTTGTTCCAGTAAATATGCCATACCTTTATCCTTTGATACAGCAACTGATCTTACAGAATATGGTATACAATACAGTTCCATACCCTTTTCTAATTGGTAATTAGTGAAGTATGGAGTTTTAGATGAACAATTATCTTAAGTGGATTTTATTTGGAGAAACACCATTACATTGACTCTGAATGTGATATTTAATTAGTCAAGCAAACTCAATTACTTCCATAACTGTGTGCTAAGGACTGTTATAACCTGTGCTAAAGACTGTTATAACTGTTATAAACTGTGTTAGTCATATTAATTAAACTGATATAAATTTGGTTTTATCTCTTGGTGATCCAAAATTGACTTAAAACATGCGTAATAAGATCATTTGTTGTGGACTGGGTTTCAGTGAGATGAATTTGTGAGGTAACCGGAACTTACAGTTGCTGTTAACATTATTAGAAGGGTGTGAAAAGTGAAATTCATATGGATTTTCTAAGAGAAGAGACGCTTAGCAGAAGGTTGGCCACGTTTCGTAAGAGTCAACATAGAACATTAGTGTTTTATTGCCAAATGAGACATTTTACTATTTTAATATTAGATAATGAACATTGTTAAGTAGAATCCAAGTGTGCCGATTTGTGAATATGGACATGTTAACTGCAACATTTATGTAACAAACTCTTAATCACTGAACAGATTAGTTTCGTTAATGTGAGGACACCATAACATTTTGGAGGGGAGTGTATAAGGATTACAGAAGTTTATAGACTAAAATGTGACTTAAAGTTATTTTTTTATTTTTTTTTTCAATTTCATATCAATATCATATCATGTGTGCCTTTAAATTCATTAATATTAATTGTCCTTTGATTCTTAGGATATGGTTAAAGGGAGACAACTATGTTTTTATTCAATTATGAATACTATAACGTAAAACCGTTTCTGATTGGCTATTCAGTTGGATATTTCATATAGGGCAATTTCATTGGCTAAAAGTTCTTCCCTTTAATCCCCCATGTGAGCAGTTATAAATCTGAAGTTTATATCTTTTCTCTTTCTTTTCACAATTAAATATTAAAAGCCATTGTCTATAAATTATTCGAGAAAGACATTAGATCGCAGGGAATATGTTGGGATAGTTTCCATGCTTGAATATGTGCTGTTATTATGTTTTCGTGCATTCTTTTCTTGACCCAACCGTAACCGCATGGCATGGGTTAGGTGTGACGTCAGAGCGCGTTTCTAGACGGAACCTTATAAGCCTAGCGGTAAAGCTGTACAATAGCGAAATAAATAAAGAACAATAGCCTTTTTGATAACTGTAATATATATATTATTAATAAGTGGTGTTACTCAGTTATCTTTTTTATCAGTTGTACATGTAATTCTAGGATAACTCTGATCTTAGTATTCAGGAGAATTCTTGTTTATTTAAATTCTATGTCATTCCAACAAAACATAAAAACACATTTATTGATTGTATAATTTTATTCAGTATTTTACAATACATTATAAATAAGTGTCATTATTCAAAATGTGTAACACTAATACTGTACATGGTTTATCTCAAAGTGTGTGTTCATCTTCCATCCCACTGGCATGTGAATATTAAAGGGTAAGATATCTTCTGTGCGTGGCAGCAGTTAGATTGTGTCATTAAATAGTTATCCATTGTGTACAACCTAAGGGTTCATCATTGTGTTCCTTATGTTTTTGTAATATTGTTGTAATATTAAAAAGTTGTTCTTCCCTTTAATCCGCCATGTGAACAGTAATAAATCTGAAGTTTATATTGTTAGAAAACCCCTTACATTATCACCTAGAAAATAAATGGAATTAATCGTGATTAAAGTCTCATTCAAAAATAACTTTGACTCGCCAAATTGTCGAAAAAATAGACTTTCGTGTGATAAACTACGCCATTGTTTGTCCGACTAATAAATTGAAAGTTATAACGTCTGTCAGTGACGGCTTGAAAGATGTGTCTTTGTCTGCGATATTACTTTTGTGGAAGCAGACGTTAAAGAACTAAGGTTCGCATCTGTCAGCTTGAAGTGGACGGTCGTTTCAACTAGAGCGGTAAATTAATGAATTGTGACGAATTCCTTTATAAATTGTGTTGTAAATCTACCAATGTGACTGTGGACATATTTTCTCTTCGGTATACTACTTGGATAGTATACTCAGCCAAATTAATAACTTGACACTCGGGATTTTTGGGACTAGATTTTAAATATTTGGTTTAAGGCAACTATTTTAGTGTTATGTTGTGCACAGACGACCTTGACATCAACATAAAGCAAGAATACGTCTCGCTGAAAGTCCTTGACATTGATAACGTTCGTGATGTCACAGTACCCCCCAAAATGAAATTCACAGACTTGGAGAACAATCGGAATAAAGTGTTTAGTAACGGTTGTGGCCTCCTCTAGCGTCTCGTACTGCCATACAACGTCTTCTCATGGATCTCAGAACATTAGTAAACACTACCCGAGGAAGACGTCGCCACTGCTCAGCAAGAGCATGTTGAAGGTCCTGCAACGTCAGTGGTGGATTCACTTCCTGACGAACACGTCAACCCAGTTCGTCCCAGATGTGTTCAATAGGATTAAGGTCGGGGCTAAGCGACGGCCAATCCAGGACTTGGACACCGGCATTTCTTAAAAAATTCTGGGTAGCAATTGCTGTATGGGGTCGAGCATTGTCTTGTTGAAACGTTAGTCCAGGCCCCTGTCTCTGCATAAACGGAAGAAGAACAGGTTGCAAAATCTGATCCCTGTACTGGACAGCATTTAAGTTCCCTTGGACAACAACAAAAGGAGAACGTCCATGTGCACAAAAAGAACCTCAAACCATGACGCTGCCGCCACCAAATCGGTCAACTTCTCTGACGCATACTTGAGCGTAACGTTCACCTCGTCTGCGGTACAGTCGGGCCCTGCCATCGGCAAATCTCAAAGTGAATCGAGATTCGTCAGTAAAGACAACCGAATTCCACTGTCTTTGAGTGAATCTTATGTGTCTTGTGGCCCACACAAGTCGGTTACGGCGATGAAGAGGTGTCAATATTGGTCCATTATAGGGCCTCCGAGTTCGAAGACCAGCAGCCTGCAAGCAATTTCGAACAGTTTGTGCAGTTACCCTTCCACCAAACATCTCTCTACATGTGGAGGTTGCAGTGACAAATCTGTTTCTAAGATGACGTAATCGTATTACTTGATCTTCCTGGAGTGACGTCACACGTGGCGCTCCCGACCTTGGGCGGTCGGCAATAGTTCCAGTTTGAAGCACTCTCATTCTAAGATTAATTATTGTCTGGCGTGAACAATTAAAGGCTCTTGCAACAGTGACCACAGACAGACCAGCATAGAGCCTACCTATAGGCGCGGCATTTTCTAACAAAGATGAAAATAACAATTTTAATTTGTTTTTCCAGTTCAAGTTACGTGTGCGTGTTCAGTTTAAGCAAACTTGCATCGGTTGACCTCACGAGTTTGTGTTTGCACGTGTTTTTCAGGTTTTTCATCTTTATATGCTCAAAAGTCACGTGATCCACGTGACTTTATAATTTTATGAAATTAAAGGCTTCTTACTACTTACTATCGTTAGAAACACTTTAAAATTTATTTGACTTACCAGAAAAAAAAAAATGGTGAAATTCATCAGTGTCAAGTTTTTAATTTGGCTGAGTATATTTACTATGGATGACGGAATAGATGTAGGCCTATGGAGAATGCAAATAGGACTTTATTTTCATAAAATGGTGGCCACGAAGCATAGAACAAAGTTTCTTATCACAGGTAGTTTCGCTCTTTCTACAATATTACTCGTGACAATACTGTTAATGCTTGCAGGAGATATGGAAACATACTCAGGCTCCCAAACCAGACAAGGACAAATCTCAACCACAAGACAGGTTGTCTATACCCCGCAACAACCCAACAAAAACGTGGAGAGTAATGGGATAAGTAAACTGACAATACTGATTCAATCATTAAAATCTGACATTTCGGCGCTAAGAAATGAAGTGAAATACATAAAGACAGAAATGAAGGAACTTATATCAAGGAAGAAGTTTTAAAAATTAGGGACGATGTGACTAGTTTGATTACAGAAAACGAGGACATTAGAATTCAGTTAGACAATATTGAAAATAGGTCAAGACAAAAGAACATAATAATATATGGGGTCACAAAAAGTGATCACCCCGAAGACAGTGAACAAATAGTAAGACATCTGCTCAGTAATCTTAAAATAGATGGTGCTCACGACAAAAAGGTTCTCTGTATTGAACGTGTGCATCGAAGACCGTTAATCCTTGTCATGTCCAGCCTCAAAGATAAAGAACTCGTCATAAGTACTGTTCGAAAACAGTTCAAGAAACCCCGAGTGTGTCCGATGATTATACTGAGCACATTAGAAATATTCGCAAAACTCTAGTCCCGCATCTCATAAAGGCAAAATCAGAGGGTAAAAAGCTTTCCTTCGATATGATAAATTAATTATTGACAAAGATACATATGGCATCTAAAAATAGAAAATAGCAATTAAGTAACTGTCAAATCGAATATACCCATACTCTACCGCAGTACAGTCTACAAAGACACAATCTCTATCTTCACTTGGAATTGCCAAAGCTTTTCACGTCACATAGACAATATAACTCAAATATAACTTAAGCAATTATGACATTCTTGGACTTAAACTAAAATCACTAAAATAGATTTTAACTAAAATCAAAATGAAATTTTAAATTTTATGCGTTTCACGAAGATCGATTGTAACTTAAAATGCAATTTTAATAGATTTTAGTTAAAATTGCTTGCGCCCGCGCAGTACACAATTCCGGCGAGGGCACTTAGGGTGTAAGCATAAACTCTTCGGAACTGAAAACTGTTGCCAGGTTGAACTAACCGTTACAATACCAATGAGGAGAGTTTCATACGTTGTAGAAATGTCTGCACATGGTCAGACTGTCGTAGAGAGATGAAAAAAAATAAGTTTATTGCGTATTATTCTTTTGAAATGTATCAGTGGGTTGGCCTTGAACTTGCATGTCGCTTTCGTGACCTTGGCATTTGATTTACTCGCAGGCTTCAATGGAAATAATGCGTATAGATAAACTAAATGGCTTGAATTTCGTAGTTTTATGGTATTTTGCATAACAGAAACTATTGAGAATTGTCACAAACGTGATATTTCTGACTCAAACGATTAATCTAGACTAAAGTATTGTCGAATTTTAAAAGTATTTAACAACTTTTAAACTAATAGACGAAATAGCCAATGTTCCGATGCCTAGATTTGAAATGTTAGTCCCATGGACCCTTTCAATAATACTTTGAAAATGCCAAAGTGCCACACACCTTATTGGATAATGCCTATCTATCTTATTAAATTAAAATGAATTTTTCCCAATATGAAATACTCTTGGCTCCTAAATCATCATAACCCCAAAACCATAAATACTTTGCATATGGCGTATCTAGTATTATAGGACTGGCGAGCTTTAGATTCCAGGGTTGTACGTGACAGGGAGTAGGATCGCCCGTCCATCCTCGTGGGTTTTGTCCGGATCCTCCGGTTCCCTTCCCCTACTAAAGACCCCTACGCACAAGCGAATTATTGTAATAAAATTTAAAATTGAACCATGTGTTAGTCCCGAAATGATCTCCCTCTCTCTCTCTCTCTCTCTCTCTCTCTCTCATATTTTAAACAATTGTAGGCCTACAAAGATATTTTTTATAGACATTAGATATGAAGTGAGTTTAGATTTATTTGTTTTATTTTTTTTTTTTAGGGTTTGTTTTTTGGGGGGTGGGGTGTCTATTAATTATTTGAAAATAGTATAAATTATACTTGTGTAATATAATATGGTTTACTGTGGTTTTGAGGGTTTTTTTGTTCTTGGGGTTTTAATTTGGGGCGTTATCTAATTGCTTATATTACCTTATAATATACTCAGCCAAATTAAAAACTTGACACTGATGAATTTCAACAAATTTTTTTTTTCTGGTAAGTCAAATAAATTTTAAAGTGTTTCTAACGATAGTAAGTAGTAAGAAGCCTTTAATTTCATAAAATTGTAAATGTACGTGGATCACGTGACTTTTGAGCATATAAAGATGAAAAACCTGAAAAACACGTGCAAACACAAACTCGTGAGGTCAACCGATGCAAGTTTGCTTAAACTGAACACGTACACGTAACTTGAACTGGAAAAACAAATTAAAATTGTTATTTTCATCTTTGTTAGAAAATGCCGCGCCTTTCAAATGTAGAACGTCTACGTGCTATAGGTAGGCTCTATGCTGGTCAGTCTGTGGTCACTGTTGCAAGAGCCTTTAATTGTTCACGCCAGACAATAATTAATCTTAGAATGAGAGTGCTTCAAACTGGAACTATTGCCGACCGCCCAAGGTCGGGAGCGCCACGTGTTACGTCACTCCAGGAAGATCAAGCAATACGATTACGTCATCTTAGAAACAGATTTGTCACTGCAACCTCCACATGTAGAGAGATGTTTGGTGGAAGGGTAACTGCACAAACTGTTCGAAATTGCTTGCAGGTTGCTGGTCTTCGAGCTCGGAGGCCCTATAATGGACCAATATTGACACCTCTTCATCGCCGTAACCGACTTGTGTGGGCCACAAGACACCTAAGATTTACTCAAAGACAGTGGAATTCGGTTGTCTTTACTGACGAATCTCGATTCACTTTGAGATTTGCCGATGGCAGGGCTCAAGTTACGCTCAAGTATGCGTCAGAGAAGTTGACCGATTTGGTGGCGGCAGCGTCATGGTTTGAGGTTCTTTTTGTGCACATGGACGTTCTCCTCTTGTTGTTGTCCAAGGGAACTTAAATGCTGTCCAGTACAGGGATCAGATTTTGCAACCTGTTCTTCTTCCGTTTATGCAGAGACAGGGACCTGGACTAACGTTTCATCAAGACAATGCTCGACCCCATACAGCAATTGCTACCCAGAATTTTTTAAGAAATGCCGGTGTCCAAGTCCTGGATTGGCCGTCGCTTAGCCCCGACCTTAATACTATTGAACACATCTGGGACGAACTGGGTCGACGTGTTCGTCAGCAAGTGAATCCACCACTGACGTTGCAGGACCTTCAACATGCTCTTGCTGAGCAGTGGCGACGTCTTCCTCGGGTAGTGTTTACTAATGTTCTGAGATCCATGAGAAGACGTTGTGTGGCAGTACGAGACGCTAGAGGAGGCCACAACCGTTACTAAACACTTTATTCCGATTGTTCTCCAAGTCTGTGAATTTCATTTTGGGGGGTACTGTGACATCACGAACGTTATCAATGTCAAGGACTTTCGGCGAGACGTATTCTTGCTTTCTGTTGATGTCAAGGTCGTATGTGCACAACATAACACTAAAATAGTTGCCTTAAACCAAATATTAAAAATCTAGTCCCAAAAATCCCGAGTGTCAAGTTTTTAATTTGGCTGAGTATAAAATAAACGGGTGGGCCGCAGCTATATTTCCCATGCAATGAAAAGAAATTGAATGAAAATTAATTTAGTGAATGATAGTTTGTTTAAATTATATGATCCGGGCCAGTGGTAATATTATCATTATTCCAAATATATCTGTATGTCGCCATGGATCTTACAACGTAGCTATATTCAATGTTTGTTAATGTGATTTTAAGTTAGGAGAGGGTCACGGCTGTCCTAAGTTAAAATTGATTTTAGTTAAAATTGTCCCTCAAATAGTTTTGTGAAACGCCGCTATTTTAAGTTAAGTTAAAATTTTAACTTACAATAATATTTTAGTGGATTTTATCTAAAATGCTTAAAATCGTTTTGTGAAACGCGTCTATCTTAAGTTAGGATGGAATTTTAGTTTAAGACGATTTTAAGGAGATTTAAGTTTTTGTGAAAAACGGCCCAGATCCATGAGCGGCATATGTTCAAATGGAACCCATTACACAAAAATGACTTTATAAATACTATCTCAGGCGATTACTCCTGCAATATTCACGTTGATCTTGAAAACACCTTGACACTTGTAATTTAAACTATTTGGTAAAACAATATGATAGGATTTAAAAAAAGAACAGATAAAATATAGATAGAAAATCATAACAAATTAAAATTAAACTATTTGGTAAAACAAATATATAGTAGTGTATAGGTAAAATATAAAACATTAAAATAATTGGTAAAAGAGATAATTACGTGAAGGCTTTTCGGAACAATTCTATTTTTAGGTTATTTTTAAAAACAGCTAAACTTAAACTGGTCCTTGTTTTAAAGGATATATCGTTCCAAAGGTTCGGTGCTGCTACCGAAAAGGAACGTTTGGCGAGGAGTGTTTTACTTTTTGGCATCTCGAGGAGATAAAGATTTGAAGAACGAAGTTAGCGTAGGGGTTTATATTGGTTTAGAAGATCTTTGAGATAATATACAGGCGATCCAGAACAGTTGATTGACAGATATGTAAGACACAAAATTTTGAAATCGATGCGAAAAGAAACAGGGAGCAGCGAAACGATACGGGCAGCTTTATTCTGAATGAGTTTGAGGGGGTATAAGCTTTTTGCGGGAAGTCCAACAAGCAATGAGTTACAATAATCGAGTCTGGATGTAATAAAGGAGTTGACAAGTAGTTTACAGGTTTCAAAATTGATATAAGGGCGGGTTCTACATGTTGTACAGGTGAAAATTGCACGATTTACAGATAGATGAGATATGGGATTTTATGTCAATGTAGAGTCGAAATTTATACCAAGATTTCGTACAGACGTTGATACAGGGATATTGGCATCTTGAATTTTCACAGAATTATGTGTTAACTTTAGGTTTGTATTACACTTAGGTTTAAAAAATTGTATCACTTCAGTTTTATCATCGTTCAATTTTAAAAGATTTAGTTTCATCCAGGATCTTACATCCGCAATGTAAGCCTCCAACTTTGTTATGTTTTCGGCCTCGTTACTCTTATTCAGCGCGATATACATTTTAATGTATGCTTCAGTTGAAACGCTCAGTCATACCCTCGATATAGCAGCTAAACCAATGTTCACAGTATGTCGTCCATATCGTCGTCTCTATACCCAACCCCCGTGGTTCGATCAAAATTGTGAACTTCTAAAGCAATCAAAATCTAAATATCTACAGAATTACCAAACGTGATATTGATCTCAACAATTACACCCCCCCCCCCAAAAGAAAAGTTCAAAAGCCTGTGTGCCTCCAAAAAGAATGAGTATTGTCAACAACTTAGTTGTAACTTGGAATGTGCCATCCCGAATCCGCAAAAAAATTGGGGAAAGTAAAATTCCTTCTACGGAGATCACCAGCCAATTCAAAAATCTGATCCGATGAATGGATGACATACTTTCGTGATCTTTTGAACTCTAACAGTCCATTAACCGACCACTGGTACCAAGAATCTTTCAAATCACATGATGACCATTGTGATATTTGTGAAAATGATACCCCTGGAGAACTTAAATGAACCCATCTCAGAATTTGAAGTTTCTCAGTCAATTAAGAGTGTCTGCAATAATAAATCACCTGGCACTTAATGGACTCTGTAATGAACTGATCAAAGAGAGTGTGGCCACCACAAAGTCAGCCCTTTGTAATATATTTAACGCAATCCTGAACAGCGGGAACTTCCCTGAGAAATGGGGCAAAGCCATTATAAGTCCTATACACAAGAAAGGTTGTGTGGACAATGCCGATAACTACAGGGGAATATCCTTGCTGTCCAGTTTTTGTAAACCATTTACAAAAGTATTAAACAACAGACTACTATGCTGGTGTAATTTACATAATGTTATCCATGAGTATCAAGCTGGGCTCCGCCAAAAATACTGAACTGTCGATAATATAGTCTCCTTACAAGGTATTATAAGTAAATATTTATCGGCGCGAATATATCTGCTATTTGTGGACTCCCACAAAGCGTTTGATTCCGTCCAGCATGACTTGCTCTGGGTCAGCATGATGGAAGCAGGTATCATGGAAAATTCATCAGTATCATCAGAAACATTTTATCCAAATGCAAATCCTGTCGCTCTTCATAAATCAAATCTTTTCGCTCTTCATAAATCTATATGTCAGTGAGTTACAAAATAAAAAAAAAATATAATGGCATAATTATATCCAATGTATTTCCCAATGTATTCTCTTTGTTATTTTCCGATGACATCAGAAACATCGCCGATATTGTATTTAATCTACAGCACCAAATTAACTGTCTAGCATCATTTTGTGAGAAATATGGAATGTCCATCAACATTATAAAACCCAAGATACTTGTTTTTAGAAACGTGGTCCACTGAGAGCCTACGAAAAATGGAGTTACAATAATGTCCCAATAGATACCGTTTCTTTCTACAAATATCTAGGGGTTGTGTTGTCAACAAAACTTAAATGGTCGAAAGCAAAAGAAGTTCAAATTCTACAATCCGAGAAAGTTATTAATATGGTGAAGTTTATGGACAAAAAGTGTCAAGGTATCAATCTTAGTTGTGCTGTACAAATATTTGATACAATGATCCTTCCAATTTTACTGTATGGCTCCGAGATATGGGGGCAATCTTTTTGTACAAAAATACAAAATGTCCATTTAAAGTTCTTCAAATATGTGTTAAAACTACCCCCTCATACTAGTAACTCTGCTGTTTTAGGTGAACTCGGGAGATCCTATCTTTTTGTTTACTCTGCAGACCATCGACTTCCCAAACAAACGTATGTAATCCTACATAACTTGGATATGAATGGTAGGAAAACGTGGCCAAGCGATGTAAAAAATCTACTTAGGTATGGCTTTGATATAGTATGGATTTCCCAAACAATAGGAAATTGTGCTGAATTTATTTACCTATTCACGCAGAGAATCCGTGACTGTTGTACACAAGAATGGCATTATTCCTTATATGAAAACTCAAGACTTGTAATATTATAGCCAATTTAAAAGTATGCTTGGTCTAGAACCTTTTTTGCTGTCAACATATGACAAGAAATTTAAGCACGCGCGTATTAAATTTCGTTGTGGATAATACCTGTTTATAGCTGAACACGCTTTGTAAATGGCGTAAATTGTCAGAGGATTACAAAATATGTCGTTTATGTGATCTGCATGAGTGCGAAGATGAGTATCACTTTCTTTCAAGATACTCCGCATACGATAGCCTTAGATCAAAATATATCTACATGTATGTAGATAGCAAGTATGATACAAAGTTCTATTTTATTCAATTAATGTCAAATAATGAACAAACTGTCGTTATAAATATCTCAAAATTTATATATACTCTTCAAAAAAAGTAGGGGATATTGAAATGCAAATAACTATGCAGGTTGTGATATGATAAATAGTCATGGACACTTAACATGCTTTGAGAGTATGTTCACAAATGAAGAGCTTATCGCCCCAACAGAACCACTGAGCTGCACGTGCGACAAGCAACAGCGCCATACACGTGAGAGGGGTTCATTGTCAAATTTGACACTTCAAGGAAGGGTTGATGAAAACTGCCGCGTGCTAGTTTATCCTATCCATGTTTGCTTTCCTATCGGCTCTTGCATAAGATTTACTGTTTAGTGTATCTTTGCTTTAGTGTGTTACGTTTAATTTGCAATGAGACGTCTTCAACATGATGAACGTCTACGTGCTATTGGCATGCTTCAAATTGGTTTTACACAGCGAGCAGTATCCAACATGCTTAATGTTTCATAGTTTGTGATCAGCAGACTGTGGAACCGGTACCAACGAACACTCAATGATAGACCTCGTTCAGGTCGTCCTAGGAATTCGAGTTACACCCCAAACGATTAGAAATTGGCTACATGCAGCCCATTTGCATGCTCGACGACCGCGTGTTGGGCCTCCGTTAACTCGCCAGCACATGGCAAACAGACGTCAATGGTGTAGGCAGGGTAGAAATTGGAGTAATCGTCGATGGGCGCGTGTAATGTTCTCATATGAATCCAGATTTACTCTGGATTTCACAGATAGGTGTGCTGGCATTTGGAAGCGTGTAAATGAGCGTCATGCTAACGTTAACGTCAGACAGCATGACAGATTCGGGCGTGTGTCTGTTATGGTGTGTGGAGGAATCACCATGACTGGCAGAACGGACTTGCATATTGTTCAAGGAAGGGTCACTGGTGTGTACTACCGTGACCACATCCTGGCGCCGATAGTTCTGCCCTTTGCTCAACGTGCAGGTCGACGTTTCATCTTTCAAGGTGATAATACCCGTGCCCACCGCGCTCGTGTCGTGAATGACCACCTCCAGCGTGACCATATAGTCCATATGCCTTGGCCAGCCATCAGCCCTGACCATTCCCCTATAGAGCATGTCTGGGACATGATCGGGAGACGTGTTCGTCGACTTCAATGTCAACCGACAACACTGCAAGAATTGGCCGTAGCACTGCAAGAAGAGTGGGTCAGATTGCCCCAAAACGTGATTGGGCGGTTGATTAGGAGCATGCCCTGACGAATTGCTGAATGTCTGAGGATTTGTGGAGCAATTACTCATTATTAAGACAGAAATCAAAAACGTCCATTTTCACTTTTGACAGTGTATCTCTTTGCGAGTGAAATGGGGCCGTCATATAAGCCGCCCGTATGAACTGTTTATGTTCATGTGTAGGCAATTGGACTGTTATTTACATACACTGGTTACCTCTAATAAAAACAGCAGTGCATTTCCGCAGTTTTGTATTGTTTCTGAATATCCCCTACTTTTTTTGAAGAGTATATTTTGCAATTGAAATACGTAAAACATGATTAACTTCTACATAAATCTTGTATCCAGTTTGTCAATTATCACAAAGAAATTATTCATACTCAAAATTGTAGATAATATTCCATATTTTACTAATCACATTGTCATAGGTATTGTAAATAGTAGCCATTTTCTACACTTAACTGTTTCTTTCTTCTCTATTTTGTACACCGCTCTATTTATTGTATCTATATGTTTTTCATAAATCTAGAAAGTATTAGTTAATGGTATAATGTCATTTGAATATTTCAATGTGATGTCACATAATTTTGAAATTGTTTCCAATAAATCTATTTAACAAATATTTAGTACTTGCGAAGACCAAACCTTTCTTTTGGGAATTTAATCTAAAAATGGCGAGTAGGATATAATCTTATTATTGTCTGCTTGTCCATTTACAGGCCACTAGAAAGAAGAAATGAAATAGAATTGAATGAGTTTTAACGTCTTGCCTTTCTTCACCATTCGGGCTAATGAAGATGGGCATGAACGAAGATGATTGGCGCCATTCTTTAGATACTATTCAAGCTATAGCTTATTTTATCAGCTAATATTCTACATAACATCAGTCGTTGATCTATGGGATTGGTTTTTACATTTTACCTCCTGCCATGTATTATCAGAAATGGAATGTTGTGTGTTAAAAATGATTGTATTCTTAAGAGATTATCAACATGGGTTTGAGATAAAATTCCTTTTTTATGAATAGTAGCATCTTCCTTGTCAAAATGTCAAGCTAGACTAATTACAAAACAAGGGCACGTGACCTATTTTTTTACTCAAAGAGTACCCGGATGTTATGGGCGACGCTCGTAACCATTATTGTCATAGCTTCTTACGTACAACATGACTGTTTATTTAGTGACTATAAATGTGCGAAACTGATTTAAGGCTTGGTATATATATAAATATTGCGGGGTAATTGTCGAGATATTTGGAGATATTTATTTATGGTGGGCCACCCCAAACTTGGATAGGTTCCGCGACAGTCTAGTCATGTGATAAAGAAACGTACTTAGAATAGGTTTTTACGGCTTGTGGCAGTTCCTTGCGTTTAAAATGTTTTCAAAGGGATTTGAAGCAAACTTGTGGACCCTATAGAGGTCATAATTTTCATCCGATTTAAAAAAAAAACGTATTATTATTTCACCGTTACACCCTAAGGATGGCTAAGTTCGAATTTCGTGAAAATCGGCCAAAATTGATAGACAAAATGGCCGCCTTCGTTCTCAAATAGCGTAAAAATATGGTATATCAAGGTTGTGGGCCCTATAGAGGTCACAATTTTTATCCAATTTTGTTGAAACTTGAAATGTAAGTTTATAACCCAAAGATCTCAGATCCTTTCGATATTCGCGCATATCGGACCGTAACTTCCTGGATTATGGCCCCTGATTGTCCGAAAAATCGTGTTTTAGGTTGTGAACCCTTTAGAGGTCATAATTCTTATCCGATTTAAAAAATCGTATTATTATATCACCGTTACACCCTAAGGCCGACTGAGATCGAATTTCGTGAAAATCGGCCCAAAACTGACAGACAAAATGGCCACCCTTCGTTCTCAAATAGCGTAAAAATATGGTATATCAAGGTTGTGGACCCTATAGAGGTCACAATTTTAATCCGATTTTGTTGAAACTTGAAATCTAAGTTTATAATCCAAAGATCTTGGTTCCTTTCGATATTTGCGCATATCGGACGGTAACTTCCTGAATTATGGCCCCTGATTGTACGAAAAATCGCGTTTTTAGCTTGTGGACCCTATAGAGGTCATTATTTTTATCCGATTTAAAAAAAACGTATTATTATATCACCGTTACATCCTAAGGATGGCTAAGTTCGAATTTCGTGAAAATCGGCCAAAATTGATAGACAAAATGGCCGCCCTTCGTTCTCAAATAGCGTAAAAATATGGTATATCAAGGTTGTGGACCCTATAGAGGTCACAATTTTAATCCTATTTTGATGAAACTTGAAATGTAAGTTTATATATATAACCTAAAGATCTCGGTTCCTTTCGATATTCGCGCATATCGGAACGTAACTTCCTGAACTATGGCCCCTGATTGTACGAAAAATCGCGTTTTTAGCTTGTGGACCCTATAGAGGTCATAATTTTATCCGATTTAAAACAAAAACGTTTGATTATATCACCATTACATCATAAGGACGGCTGAGTTCGAATTTCGTGAAAATCGGCCCAAAACTGACAGACAAAATGGCCGCCCCTCTTCCTAAAATAACGTAAAATATGGTATATCAAGGTCGTGGACCCTATAGAGGTCACAATTTTTATCCGATTTTGTTGAAACTTGAAATGTAAGTTTATATCCCAACGATCTCGGCTCCGTTCGATATGTGCGCATATCCGACCGTAACTTCCTGAATTATGGTCCCTGATTGTACGAAAAATCGCGTTTTTAGCTTGTGGACACTAAAGAGGTCATAATTTTTATCCGATTTAAAAAGAAACGTATTAATATATCACCGTTACACCCTAAGGATGGCTAAGTTCGAATTTCGTGAAAATCGGCCAAAACCCACAGACAAAATGGCCGCCCTTCGTTCTCAAATAGCGTAAAAATATGGTATATCAAGGTTGTGGACCCTATAGAGGTCACAATTTTAATCCTATTTTGATGAAACTTGAAATGTAAGTTTATAATCCAAAGATCTTGGTTCCTTTCGATATTCGCGCATATCGGAACGTAACTTCCTGAATTATGGCCCCTGATTGTACGAAAAATCACGTTTATAGCTTGTGGACCCTATAGAGGTCATAATGTTTATCTGATTTAAAAAAAAATATTATTATATCACCGTTACATCCTAAGGACGGGTGAGTTCGAATTTCGTGAAAATCGTCCCAAAACTGACAGACAAAATGGCCGCCCTCGTTCTCAAATACCGTAAAATATGGTATATCAAGGTTGTGGACCCTATAGAGGTCAGAATTTTTATTCGATTTTGTTGAAACTTGAAATGTAAGTTTATAACCTAAAGATCTCAGTTCCTGTCGATGTTTGCGCATATCGAATTGTAATTTCCTGAATTATGGCCCTTGATTGTAGGAAAAATCACTTTCTTTTTAGCCTGTTCTCTATCCATCTCGCGAAAATGTGGGCGTATCCTGCCTGGCAGCCGCTGGTTACACTTTTTACGGATTAGGTTTGAAGCATTGGGGACATGTGAAGACGAACTCGAACGAATTTCAGTTCTCTGCAACCATACGTTAATATTATACAGGTCATAGTTCCATGGAATACAATTACTGCTTATTACTGAGCGACGTTTCGACTAGGCTTCTGAAGTCAATATCAAGCAATGATAAAATATGAAATAATAATGTGTGCAACAATTCAGACAAATCTTCCAATCCATTTTGAAGTTAAAGGATATTTAAGATAAAAATGATGAATCGAACCTCCTTTATTTTCAGTAAATGTCATTTCAAATTTCTATTGTTTTTGAAGATTCAATTACCAAGATTGTACACAAATCATTGTCATTAAGACGCATATATGTTTAATCCACTGGGAAGTGAATTGAAAAGGCACGAACGTGTTCTTACGACAATTCTTATAATCAGGCTTGCGGTAATGGAAACTCTTTAGTGGATTGTTAAATAACAATCCGATGTACGTTAACCCATTCGCTTTTCGGAGCTTAGTAATGTTTCCATTAGTCCTAATATGATTTGCCTTAATTATTGGAACAAACTGTATAATTTGTGTAAATGCTCTCGTGTAGCGGCAACAAGTAAAGTGTACTTCTGTGTTCGTGAAGCTAAATATTGATTTTGATGATAACAATCTTCAAAATTAGGTTTCAGCAGTAGCCGAAAAGCTTTGTTGTTAGGAACGTGTCAACTAAATCATCATTTTTCAAAACTTGTATATTATTGTGTCCAATGTCTGTCATTAAATACATAAATCACGAAACAAAGTACAACAAAATAAACCATATTAAACGAATCATCTGCTAGAATGATTATATTTGAAAACCAATCAATTCTCTTACGTTACAGATCTAGTGTTTTTACTGTTGAATGATGTTTGTGCTGTTAAATTAAATATTTAAACACATTTTATAAATTGTATCACACACGATTTATTATAATGTCCACGAATCGACATGTCGTAAAATATAAAAAATGATACTGTTTAGAAGGAAAAATGGTCAAGCACTACCCTAATGTAAAAATAAGAAAACATACTCTACATATAATCCTATTATAACAATGTCTACGAGTTAAGCTGGGGTATAAGTGCTTCAGCTGCATATTAATAAAGTTTGAAAATCTTCTTTGGTGAACTTTGTCTTTGGGTGTTAAATCTATGTATTTGCTTCGGGTAACTAAATTACAATAATGACATACTGTATTTATTAAGATAAAAGAATGATGAAGTTGCTGATACGCTAAACATGAAGATCTCTAAAAGATCAAATCAAAATCAGGATCACACGAGAAGAATGTCGACAAAATTTTAATCACAAATGACTAGAAATATTCTATCGTGGTAATTGAAAAATATGGTGATTTCCCGTATGATGAGTGATATCAACTAGAGGGAAATTTTGATGATATTCAAAAGGATATTGAGACGTGATGAGCTGAGTTCTATCTTGACTGGCTTAGTTGGTAGACCGCTGGACTACCGTAGTCTACAGGATTTGATGTTCTTGGTTAGGGGTGTGTATCCCATAGAGCGAGGTTTGGGACCCTGTAGAACCATAACAACCGCCAACAAGTGTACAATTGATTTTCTGTATGTGATTTTATTTGTTTCTCATTATTTCGTAAAATTGTACATAGCAGATCTGATTATAACATATTTCATTTATTGGTTATATGAGGAGAGGGGTGATATAGATTATGCCTGTTTCCTGGTCTCTTTTCATCCAATTGAAATAAAATATTGTTTACATTAAAAAAACCCAAAGACGATGGTTGTATTATTGCTGACTGGTTAGAATCTACATTTTATTTAGATAATTGTCTCAGCAGCACCATGTATGTATTGTTTAATGGTCGAGAGCGAGACATTAAGTAATATATTGTAACAACAAGAGGGCCGTAAGGCCCGAGTGTTTTTACAATATATTACGCAATGTCTTAAGCTCGAGACCATTAAACGACTTAAAATACAGACACTCCGCACGTGCTTTTACAGTGAAATACGTCACACGAGTCCAATATTTCACTAGTATAAATAATGTACGATTGGCAAGTTGCCCGTACGATTATTTCAAATAATGATACGCCAACATCAAAGGGTGACGTCACATCCGTATTTTAAGAGTATATAAGATCTTATTTTTTTTAGATGTCTAGATTCGTCTTGGAAGTAAGCAAAATAAAATGATGAATATTACCCACCGAATTCCTTATTTAGTTATGGGAATAGTTTAACATTTACGGGTTGGGAATAAAACTGATATGGATATACTACACAATCCAGAATTTGAGTTTCAGATGAAGAAACTAAGTAACATGGGCCTGACAAAGCTCGTCGTCCGAATCGTTTGACAACATTGTACAACTAGAACTGCGAAGCAGTAATGACGGGTTTCACCGGTGTCACTTTACTCTTTAATTTATGTCACTTCCGGTGCCAGTTACCCAGCAATATCAATTTCATTTATACATTTGTTACCATGTGTTACATATGTCAAAAAAGTGATCCTGGCAAAATTTGTTACTAACTTACCGCTAAGTTAGCTGACTTTTTAACGGGAAATTTCTCAACAAGGGAAGATGCTAGAAGCAATTTTTGGACATCTATATGATCGTATTGATCTATTCTGTCCGTTAGAATCAAATATCATAATGTTAAACGAATGATAAATATAACTCACTTCAAAACAATTTGTTTTGAAGGCTAATAATACAGTTTTTGCCAAACTTACATTACTTCCGGTGATAATAAAAATGTTAAATTAATTCTATGAAATTATAAATGGCATAAGGCATCACATGGTGAAAATTTTATGATAATCGAATAATAATTGACACTTTTATAGACGAAAACCTTGAAAAGTGACCTCTAGAATTTCGTCTATTTCCCTGCAACCGAACAAGTTAGAAACCATTTTGTGATATCTGTATGGTCGTATGGGTTCATTCTATTTGTTGATGGAATCAAATATCATAATTTTAAAAACATTACAAATCAGACTCATTTGAATAAAATATCTGTTTTGGGGGCTAAAAATACAGTTTTTGCCCAAATGACGTCATTTTCAGTGACAGTGAAAATGTTAAATTGACTCTTTTACATGCAAAATAACGTGAAAATTGACGCATGCAAAATTGCCTATTTCTCGGCAACTGCGCATATTACAATCTAATTTTGACATACATTGTCCTCGTATGGAATAATGCTACAAAATTATGAAAGTTGCGTAGAAATAATTTAAAATATGAAGACGATGAATGGGTTGTAAATAGCTGATTTTTACTCCTTTTTTCTCACCCTTAAATTAAAATGGCGCAAATACAAAACCGATGTAAAAAAAACTAAGCCCGACATATTTTGCGCCTGTAGTAGGAGCATTCATCTTCATTGATAAGATTTGTAGAAATTAAGGTTTTTCCTTAGGAAAAAGCCTCCCGACCCGTCAAAATTTAAATTTTAGGCAAAATTACGTCAGAAAACTTTATAGGTAGAAACAAGTTGAGACTTTGCACCAAGAAGTATATGAGCTTTTGTTTTATACAAATCAGGCAATAAATAATTAATTTAGAACCCATAAACTGTAATAAAAATGCGAAAAGTCATAAAAAGTGATCCTGACGAAATTGTTTATTTCTTTGAAAGAGAAGATGCTAGAAGCTTTTCTTTTGACATATTTATGATCGTATTGATCCAATCTATATTTCCATTGGAATGAAATATCATAATGTTAAACGAATACTAAATATAACTCACTTCAAAACAATATTTGTTTTGAAGGCTAAAAATACAGTTTTTTCTAAAATGACATTACTTCCAATGAGAATGAAAATGTTAAATTAGTTTTAAGAAATCAGAAATGGCATAAGACATCACATGGTGAAAATTTTATGAAAATCGAATAATAATTGACACTGTTGACTAGTAGAAAATCGTCTATTTCTCTGCAACCTTACAAGTTAGAACCCATTTTGTGGTATCTGTATGGTCGTATGGGTTCATTCTATTTGTTGATTGAAATTAAATATCATACTTTTCAACAAAAAACATATACGACTCATTTTGAAAAAAATATCGGTTTTGAAGGCTAAAATTCAGTTTTTGCCCAAATGACGTCACTTCCGGTGACAGTAAAGGTGTTAAAATGGTTTAATCTAGTCAAACGTGGCATTAGGCATCAAATGGTGAAAGAAAATTGAAAATTGAATAATAATTGATTCTTGTACAGGCAAAATAACACGAAATGTGACTCATGCAAAATTGCCTATTTCTCGGCAACTGCTAATATGACAAACTAATTTTGACATACATTTTCTTTGTATGGGTTATTGCTTCGAGGTTATGAAAGTTACGATGAAATATTTTGAAATATGAAGACCGTGGATGGGTTGTAAATAGCTTATTTTTACACCTTTTTTCGCCTTTTAATCTAAATGGCCCGAAAACGAAATCGAAATTAAAAAAACTGAGCCCGATGTTAAATCAGATTTGAAAAAAATTATATTTGCTTTCAAAAAGTTGTACCGAACTGTCAAAATCTGTCAAAATTGTAGTTTTTGCTGATTTTACGTCAGTTACGGTGCCGACAAAAAAAATGACATTTTGTACCACGCAGCATATGAACTTTCTTTTGTACAAGTCGAGTAATAAATAATTAATCTAGGACTGAAAAACTGAATTAGCCAATGGCGGCCAAGGAAAATTACGGACACAAAAAATCTTGACATTTTTTGTCAAATCTGATAACTCTTCAACCCTGGGTAAAATGTCATATAAAAATATTCATAAATAAAAAAGTTTTTTGTAAAATTTTAAATTTTCGGAATTTGGCGCTTAATATCTACGAAGATTCGACGACAATCAAAAATCAAAAGTAGCACAGCTATGTGCCTGGTCTCCGGCTATGTCAAAATGCATCATATGTTAAAATTCGATGATTATTGTTAATACTAAAGCTTTTTTTTTTTTTTAAAAAACGACAACTTCGGTGATTTCGAACATTTCGCATTGTCACAGAATGCCCAAAATAGCTTTAATCTCTAAGTCACACCCACTTTCCCAATAAAACCGAAGAAATCGTATCGATCCGACATGTAGTTTCTGAGATACAATCAAATTGGAAAAAAAATAATAATAAGAAGAAGAATCTTAACAAAAACAATAGTGTTTCACACAAGCTACGCAGTGTGAAACCCTAATAATAAAAGGAAATAACATCCCAAGGTGTGTAAAATAAAATACAATTATGCTAACAAAATATAGTACTTTTCTTTGGAGTGAACGGTTCAAGCTATATTTGCATGTAGTACAATTAATTATAATACACATCCTCTGCACACAATTATAATTCTATAGCCAAATAGAAGGCCAAAATAGAAGTAGTCGTTATCTATTACATGCTTTGCCTGAAAGTCGAACACACCATTAATTGTAGAGAAAAGGTGATATTTCCTTTCTGATATTTGGGCAATTCTGACCTGACATATCGCATGACCATGCATAAAACCGTGCCTTTTTTTATTTTTTTCACAGGATCGTTGTATGTAAAAACAAATCAGGATACGCTCTAATTATTTTTGCGATATAATGTTTATTTCCTGTTCAAATAATATAAGAGAGAGAGAGGGGGGGGGGGTAACGTTCACTCGACACAAACTTGGTCATTTCGGACTAACATGATTTAATTTTGTTACAATAATTCGCTTGCGCATAACTGTCTTTAGCAGTGGGAGGAAACCTGAGGACCCGGAGAAAACCCACGAGGTTGGACAGATGACCCTATTCCTTGTCACGTACACGCGGGGAATCGAAACTACGCCTAAATGACAGACCTTATGGTTACACGCGCACGCGTTAAACCACCCAACACCACCCGCTCCGTAAAAAAGGAAAACAGGAGTTATCCTTACTGAAGTAAATAGTCGACTTTTAGCTAACTGACGAAGAGTTTTCATAAGAGTCTGTTGACGGATATCTGTTCGAAACAAACTTTCAATTGCGTGGGTGAAGACCAATAAGCCGGAAAGTCTCCAAAAACGACAGCACAATTTTAAACAGGTCATTGCCAGGCAAAAATGACGCCGTTTTCTAGTCAAAGTTGTCTCAGTGGATTTATCTTGAACTTAAGTGCCTGAGGGCTATGTGCCTTTTGTACAGTATATTTTTTCCACAGCATAACCAAAGCCGGGGGTGACATTGAAAGGTAATTATGATACATTTTCTAAATCTGTGTAGTTTGGTAGACGATGACTAACTGACTTAGAGCCTTTCAACGACAGCCATCTTGGATTTAGTGGTCATACATGATTTAGGGGATGATTTATTGAGCTAGTTGTCATGATAATAAATTAATTAGCAAACCAAGAAATTGAATCAAAATTTATTGTATTATCGATTATGGGGCACTAGACATGACTGAATCTGCTATATCGGGAGTCAGCATTGGCGGCCCTCGTGGCCTTTGATATGAACGAATGATTTCAGTGAAATGAAAAGGACAATTATGGATTCCTTGACCCCTAAAAACCTATGACTGGACACCAAAATTATAATCATATCACACTCAGGATTGGCGATTTTGGATTTCGGTGTTAATATAGTACCGATTGTTATCTTTCTTTATATTAATACGCCACAATCAGTTGAAAAGGGATCATCCAACGGGTAATTCTCGGAAATATCATTTTAGCTATTCTGGTGGCCATTTTGGATTTTGAACCCCCATTTTGGATTTAAGGCAAATTTCAGGACAGCCCCACAAGCTTATTTAAAATAGTATGTTCCATAGTTTATAAATCCACTGAGAAAACCTTGACCAAACATCCGCGCTATTTTTGCCTGGCATGGACCTGTCTATTTACCCCAATACTGTAGAGTCTTGCAAATTTGATGACGATCTATAAAGAGTTGTCCATTCTCATCCTGGCATTCCAGTTTTCTCTGCATCTGTGCTTGATCCACCTCATATTAAAGCCACACAAGTGTGCGATTTTATATACGACGCACTACAAGAAAGACAAAGGCGTATATAATTTACTACTGTTCCTGTATATGACATCATAGTCAGACACATTATTTAAACAGTATTTGAGTATTTCTTGTTTACTACACCAAATGTGTTTTGTTCTTTTGTACTATTTCCGTTTAGATGTAATGACTCTGAAACGATACGTTCATCATCAATCTTATCAGTTATGGTCAATGACCCTCAATCTTACAGACGTTCAAAATCGATAGATATCATCTTTATCCCTACACTACCGCAAACTATTGATAAAAACTTATGAGTAATATAATTCTGTAGAGCAAGTATGGTATTGTACGTTTATCAACAGTCGTATCCGCCAGGGACCATACCTACTACTCAGGTACTCGGTAGGGACGATCTCTACCCTGATGTAGTGAACACCACAAAAGCCCCTCTCCTAGCCCACATAGCAATTTTAGTGCATCTCAGAAATTTAAAGTCTGAAAAACACCTATTTTTTGCAGTCAAAACAATTTGTTTTAAAAGTAAAGAGGGTAAACTTGGTTTAAAGAATTAATTGCCTGCGAAAATAAATTTGATACGCTTGAACCTCAGCCAACGAAAGAAATTAAAACAAGCCACATGAAACGCCACATTAACATAAATTTCTTAAGATAAGTAAAGCTGTTTATCACTTCCACCTGATTAATACTGACATACATGATAATTTAACCAAATTATCTTAGTGTAAAGATATATACTGTCATTTAAAACAAATCATTTAGCTATAAGGACAAAAGGTAAATAGATGTACATGTATAATTAAACAGCACTGAAACGACTGAATCAACTTTTGGTCTGTATTTCTTTCACAAGAGAAATTGCTGTTGTTCCGTTGATCAGCATTCTATTCATTCGAATTTCTTATCTACCTGCGGTATTTATCAGTGGTGTATACAGGCTCCCCGAGAAAGGATGGGGGCTGCAAACCGCTTATAAAAAGGCCTTGTTTTGGCCATACCATTTAAATGAAATAACATACAATCTAAGACTGATTTACTGTTTTCATTTCTCAGAGATCAACATTATAATAGCAGTTCGTGGTCTCAAATAAAGAGGGCTCATTCAAGACGCGGAGTTCAATCTCTCCACAGACAATTGGTGAATGACTATATAATGATTAAAGAGTCCCAATGTGACATTCCAACATGTTTAGACTATTTCGGAAAGGTTAGGTCAGTTTATTGTAATTATATGTAGTCTCAAGAGGTAATGTGTGATGGTATTGGGTTCCAAATAAGTGATATGCTATAAGAATAATAAACTCCAGACAGAAAAGTGAGAAATTGTGTGTCACAACCAATCATGGTTAAATTGATTTTATTGATTGCATGTTATATTCTTGTGTACAGAACAATTTTCATATAAAACTTTTAAATTGTGTATAAATACATTATAGTTAAAGAGGCAATTTTGTGGCCATTGAAACATAAATACTTTATGCAGAGTAACATTTTTCAAAGTGAGTCCATTAATAATAAATATTGGCTAGCCGGGTCAGTCGGGTAAGTATCTGGTGGATGTCAAAAGTATTAGTTTAGCTTTACTATAAATATAGTATAATATAATCCCAAAATAAATTGATGACACATATTAATTAATCGCACATTTATTTTTTTCAAAAGTATCAAGCAATCAAATTGATTATCAACTATACACTAAGTTACACCACTCTCTATCAGATAGAATCAAAGTTCTCTTGTCCCAAAGCATCGACCAAAGAAATTTCTTAGCTCTGTTTAACTTTAACTCGAAATGTTAATCATTGAACTCAGTCAAGACATTCACCTAATGAACATCAACATCAAATTTAAACATTCTACCTCAATTAAAAGCAGAGTTGTTACGTTCCAAAGTCTTGACCAATCAAATTGCTTATCGATCCTTGTAATACAATATCATTGGGGATCTAAATTTCAATATTGTATTCTGAATTCATATTTTATTTGTAACTCATTTTGGACATATATTAAGTGACAGATTAATTGTAAGTTTTAATCTGTATCAGGTGTGGGGAGTTGACATAGTATTATGTAAGATTTAATGGATTGTACAAACGTGTATACTCGGAGTGTCTATATGATATAAGATTTAGGCTTAACACGTATTGACACTTTTTGTCTTGAGCTAAGATGTGTGAATCTTAATAATTACTTTTCATTGTTCTGATTACTAATGGTATTAACTATGGCGTGCCCTAGACGATATAAAAAAGCCTAGTTTAGAAGCAGGCAGGCAGAAGTACAGAAGAGGCGCAGAGAGAGACCTAGAGAGAACTCGGCTCGGACCTGGGGCAAGGCGGTCTGCCCTTGGACCCCGGGAGAGGGGTCCTGTGGGGCCGAGGAGAAGCAGCTATAGCTAGACGTTACCATACCCAACCAAATGATGTTCATATGTACCTGTAAATATGTTATCCAGTATTAAAATATCTTTTTAATAAATAAGAGTTATGTATTCTATCACATACTCTTAAGTGATGCCGTGATCGACGAACCTGAGGTTATGACCAGACCAATGTTTTTGAAGTCCTGACCACTAGAAGATTGAAGCATTTTATTAAGATGTTAGTCTTTTTCTGATCTTAATCATGGCCACAGATAATGCTGATATGTTATGTTTAACCCTTTCGAGCCCAAGTGGTTAAATTTTATAAATATTTCTTGTTTTATGATATTTTATAGATGATTTGGGTCTAGTCATTCAAATGGGATGAAATACCGAGGGTCCGTGTACACATTGGAGTGCACGTAAAGATCCCTTGATAGTTGCAATTCGATATAAGAGTAGGCCGTAGTGCCGCTGTCCGGCCAAATTTTCCCATTTCATTTCATTTAGAACCATAGATGACCTTGTCAATAATTTTGATAAAGGCTTACATACGGATATTGCCATCCTGGATTTCTCTCAATGCCTTTTATAAAGCTAGTACACCACCATGGAATACTCCATCAACTCCAGGCGTATGGCATCCAGGGCGGACTCCATGCCTGAGCTCAAAATGAAATAAAATGGGGTTAAGCGTCCTGCTCCGACTAGGCTAATGAAGACGGGGCTTGGATCCAAGCATTCTTATGCAATCGCCTAATGAGGGTAGTTTTGGATGGTGAATGTTCCAGTCAAAAGCCAGTGGAATTCAGGGGGTCCCTCGAGGAACGGTACTGTACTGGGCCTACTAGTACCTTTAGCACATAAACAACCTACCACAATTGTACCACACAATAAACGGTGGAGTATGAGATTGAACGCCTGGAAGTGTTACATCCTATCCATTAATCAGTCCATCGGTTCTTTTGTCTGTTTTAAACACCACCACCCCACCACCACCATACACACACACACACACACACACACGCGCGCGCGCGCACCCACAGGCTTGTCTATATCATCAGATCTGAGACGGTCAAACCACATCAGAAATATTTGTAAGAAATCAAGCTCCACACCAGGATTCATTCGCAGTAACCTATATAATTGTCCGAAAGCCACTCGTAAAACCGCATACACCTCCGTAGGTCGGTCAACGATGGAATATGTTGCAATCATTTGGGACCCATATCACCAAGGAGAGATTGACAAGTTGGAGCACATTCAAAAAGAGCAGCCCGCTTCACCATGAAGGACTACAAATCTAGAGACACCGGACGTGTAACAAGGTATAGAACTCCCATGAATTATAACTCCCATTTCTCCAAGAAAGACGCAAGGACGTGTAACAAGACATAGAACTTCCATGAATTATAACTCCCATTTCTCCAAGAAAGACGCAAGGACCCCCGATTAACGTTTCTTTTTAAGGTGATTGGGGGGCTGATTCCGATAACTCACTCCAATCCGGAACAAACGCCGTATTATCCCCACGAAAAAATGTTCTTAGTGACTCACTCGTCTAGTCGCAAAGGTGACTGGGATTGCTAGTCTACCTAAATTGCCGTGAACGATATAGTTAGGTGGTGTCGAAGTCTTGATAAATACGACCACGTAGGCCTTTTTGCCAAAGTGGCAACATGGTGAACGGCTAGCGCTCATACTGGGGTAACTCAAGTTTATTATCCCCCGCCTTTAGAAGAAAGCAGGGGACTATTAAAATGTGTCTGTTTGTCTCGGTTTTTGGGACACAATCACTCCCCATTTCTAATTGAGCTAGAATGTTCAAACTTGGTGTTTATTAGGTGAATGCCTTGATGGAGTTCGAAGATGAGGATTTTCTGCTTAGGTTAAGCAGAGATAAGCAATGTGATTGGTTTATGCTTTGGGACACGATAACTGAAACAAAGCCTAAAAGCTAGGAAACCAAAAATTTCACTCAAGAGCAACAGAAGTTGAACAAACCTTGCTTAAGAGTGGTTCATAGATGACAAGGGTCAAAGGTCAAATTTTGGGTCACATAATGACGTTTGAGTGGATTTGATTAAATTGTCTTGTCCGGGATTATTTTTCTTTCTAACACCATATCTATGAATTTCACTGCACAAAATGACTGATTAAGAGCATAAAATGCTGTACTAATGCTACTAAAGACCCATTCCACGAGAAAACCATGGAGAAGGTTCGAAGGTGGGGGTCGGCCGATTGAGTTCATATTTACAGGGTTTGGTCGACCCATCGAGCCTACTCCCCAGCCAAATTCGCCGATTAGGAATTTTCTATGATGTATAACAACACTTTCAACATACATTTAGTTTTGACCCTTAAATCCCGCCATAGATATAATAGAACAGTTTTTTTAAATCAGATAAAAATTGTGGCCTCTAGGGGTCCTAAAGTTAAAAACGCGATTTTTCGTACAACCAGGGGCCATAATCCAAGGAGTTAGGGTCCAATATGCGCGAATATCGAAAGGAACCGAGATCGTTGGGTAATAAACATACATTTTAAGTTTTATCAAAATCGGATCAAAATTGTAACCTCTAGAGTGTCCACAAGCTAAAAACGTGATTTTTCGTACAATCAGGGACCATAATCCAAGAAGTTACGGCCCGATACATGCCAATATTATGAGGAACCAAGACCTGTGGGATATAAACCTATATTGAGTTTCGTCAAAATCGGATAAAAATTGTGACCTGTGTTGTGTCCACAAACAAAGTGTGGACGGGCGTCCGGACCGACAGGGGGGACGACAATATACCCCCAAATTAACATAGGATTTTGTGATACTGTTTTTTTTACTTGAGATAAAGCTAAGTTTGTTCAACTTTTGTTGCTCTTAAAGTAGCTAAGTCTCTAACTCAATATCATCCAAAGTCTTACAAGCAGGGGCGTGCTTGCGGGGAGTTTAGGAGGACGGTGTCCTCCCAGGCCCCCATTAAACAATAAGTCCACCCGTATAAGCGGGCCCCCTGAGAGCTCTAATTTTCATTAGCATTATATTAAGCAGACCCGCCATGAGTGTCTTGTGTAGTACAGTAGTATGTCTTATAGTCAAAATAGCAGCATAAATTTGGAAAATATGATACCTAGATTTCTCCCAGAAGTGTTTGCAAAACGCGTTTCCCGTTGTCAAATTTTCTGGGGGGAGAACCCCCCACCAGATCCCCCAACCAGCGTCGCGACTTCGGCGTCGCGACTCCCGGGCCCCTTTGGGGCTAGCACGCCACTGGTTACAACCTGTAAATACGAATTATTTGTCAATTCAAATCAACATTGATGTTGTGATCTTACCAGGAAAAGATAGGCTTCCGGTATCCAATATTTAAGACAAAATAAACATTTTACTATTGCTACACGAATCGTAGTGCGTTTCAGTGTCATTTGCAACAAGTAACCAGAAATAACGAGGCTAGAAATATTCAACAACTCTTGTCAAACGGTGACGTCATATCTTATCTGGAGAGCATGCGCAATAGACTGGAATAACCAAACGCCAGAAATTGATATTGATATTGACCCATGCCGTATTTCGAGTCAAAACGGTCACAAATTAGTGCTAATTAATTAGCTCTTAAGAGTAATTCCACGAGAAAACCATCCAATATCAGGCAGATGTTCTAAGGTGGGGGCCGGCCTATTGAGTTCATACTCACAGGGTTTGGTCGACCCATCAAGCCTACCCCGCATTTTTAGGCCAAATTTTAGCTATTTTTGTCTCACTACTACCGCTGTTGCATGACCCTGGAGAACTAGGGTTTGGTTGTTCGTGATAGTCGGGGTCTTACCCTATCACATTATCATGGTAACCCGGTTCAAGTTCATTTTCCATAGGTGTCAGGAGACTACACAATATACGTGTCTGGACATACCTGGAGCAGGGTTTGCAATAAAAATTAAAACCAATTTATTTGCAGCTTGACCAGTTCTCACAACATAAGAAATCAATTCGTTGTCAGCTAACCAGCAAAATATGAAAATTCGTGTCGAAAGTTACCAAAAACTTTAGTTTTGATTGGGATACATCGGCGGATTATTCAGGTACCCAATCGCCTATATTGTTATTCAAAGGGTCAATATATCAACTCCGACTCCCCTTCAACCCGCTTTGTCAAAATATTCAGTCTCGGTGTGGTTTGGTATCCAGTCTACAAATCCAAGATGGCGTCTCCCAGTGAATATGGATTTTCGCAAATTCTCGATCTAAATTGTCCATCCTGATTATTTCAACATTTTTTTTCTATGAAAAATGAGAAATGTCAATTCAAAATTTTGAAAAGCAGTCGAGTTATAGCAGATGAACGTCGAAAATTATGCAAAACATTATAATCAGAAGAAGATTTACGATCAAATATAATGAGCTCCCATCTCAATTATAAGAAACATGATGTAACTTAAAGATACATTATGTAAGATTTAGATAAAGAGCTAGCCCTTCTTGCTATAATAGTAAATAAAATATGTTGAAAATTTCAGTCAAATTGCTGCACTCTCAACCGAGATATTAGCTTTGGAATTTTAAGTCTAGCCTCGATCATCATTACTAAAGTCGGTACAATAAAAAAACATAGTCTCGATTATCTAACTTTTAGATTTAATCATCAATGTATCATTTGATTTATGGCGTTCTGGTAAATTGCCATATTAAATTACCTCTAAATTTCCACAGATTAATATGAAATGCATTCGTCCCACCCGAACGACTAGACAGCTGTTCTTTTCAGGCCGTCCGTCCTGCATCTCCTGGGTAGGAAGTCAATACCTGGACAAAGTTCGATGATCATTTTCTGCTTAAACCCATGGGACTCCCCCAAAATTTACATAGCAGGCCCTAACTCCTATTTATTTACAACAATTATTAGGATTAGTTAAGATTCTATCTGTATAAAACCTGTACATATCTTTACACCTGGTTGGAAATGAATCATTAAGTACGCAGTTAAGATATATGGCTTGTATTGAAATGGTAACAAAAAAACACCAAATATTTCAACGAAAAAACAGATCCAACTTTGGTGTATACTCGCCAGAATATGAAGAATCCTGCTTCGAATGCGCTGGTCTTGGGTCTTGTTATTCCAGTATTTGGGCGATGATTGCATTAGCTAATGTTACACAGATTCCAATAATGTCCGTGTATCCATACATCAATGACAACGTTAATTTTAATGACATTGTTTACCAAAAATTTAATGTCTTGTTGCAACCCGACACACATCTGCCGTGTACTGAACCAGTTAAGATATTATGGTCAAACACCACCAATTGTACTAAACCCAGAAAGGGCGCCTGGTTTCCGCGGTGGTACTTTTTACCGCCGACCACCACCGACCACCGCCGACTACCGCCGGTTTGTAGGTGACAGGCTAGTATTCGGAAACCAGGGTGGTACTTTTTACCGCCGACTACCGCCGACCACCGCCGACCAATACTTTTACCGCCGACCAAATACTTTTTACCGCCGACCGCATTGTAATGACTTTCGACCGTAATATAATTACCGCCAACCAAATACTTGTTACCGCCAACCAAATGTTTAATGATTCCTTATATTCCTCGGTTTGGACGATGGTGGCTGCAGCTGATGTTATAAAAGCACCAATTCATTCTGTATTCCCCCCAGTTAATGGTATTTCAGACTCATCTTATTCCTGAGGTTAAAATCATGTGGACAAATACTATTGGTGCTCCGTCTTAATTCGCTATTGGTCACCAAACCATTTCGTGCTACTTAAACCAGTTCTTCCAGCAGAAAATATTAGTTTTGACCCTAAGCTATACAGCTCAACAATATCAACAGACTCCTCCATAAATATCCCCAAACCCCTCCCAGATCTCTCCCTTACATCTCCCGAGAAATGTGACGACAAACGAATGTTAGACATTTTTGATAAGACGCCGATTCAAACGGAACCCATCGACCGACATGGATTTTTCTTCTCATTCTTTCCCGCGTCCCATAAATGTGCAAAGTTTAAAAAAACAATAAGTTCATGTCGGCAAAGAACTGTTATAAGGCGATTATAGAAAAAGAATATGTGTTTAAGGAAAGGCCCCCAGGTGATAAGTCTAATGTGTGGTTTTTAGTATAAATAATACAGATAATTTAGAAAGACAAGGGGAGGGACAACGAATGACTTATTACGACGACTGTGGTGTTTGGTATTCGGGAAAGGGGAGGTGTCATTCCCAAGACTACCTGGCTGATAATTTTGGGTGTATTTTTAAAAAAGTGGGACAATATTGTGAGAGAAAACGTTCAGATGGGAAAACCGTGTTTGTACCACTAGTTCCCCAACCCACGGACATTATTACTATGCATCATTACGAAACTGTAAGTAAGATTAATCCTACATTTAAAAAAACACGTGTCATATTTCACCCGAAAGGGTGACGAAGTCAAATTATGGACAAATAACAACGCGGAATCCGCAAACCATATTTTTAAATGTGCCATTGACTGGAAACCCCAAAAGGCTCCAGAATTAATCGAGAAGCTGTAGTATATGTGTGTGAATTTTCAATTAAGTAATTTAAGATCTACCCTGTATTTTTCTGGAAATTATGAACTTTGTGGTCGCTATAAAGCATATTCTATTTCTGAACAAAAGTGGCGCTGTTTCAGCGAAGAGCAAACAGAAAAATGTTTTGCAAATTTTCTTAAAGACTCGAAAAGGAAGCGCGACGAAGAAGAAATTATTTGTTCAACAAACAAAAAATTTTGTGTAGTAAAGAAAGCAAAATTACCAGCAAAAAAACCCATCAAACCAAAAGGTGTAGAAGTGTTCGCAACAATAGAAGATAGGCCTAAAATGTTATTTATTTATAACCAGTGGCTGAAACAATCTTGATATATTTGCCTTTCAATATCTAAATTGTAGTTTTGTCCTCCCATATTCTTTAAAATATATATTAATGTTTTCGACAGTTGTACGTGATTATACCTCAAATAAAAAATAACATTCTTTTTGTATTCTTTTTTATAAAAAAAAAAACAACCGTAAAATAGTCGGCGGTGACAAGGAATCATTAACCATTTGGTCGGCGGTAACAAGTATTTGGTCGGCGGCAATTATATTACGGTCGAAAGTCATTACAATGTGGTCGGCGGTAAAAAGTATTTGGTCGGTGGTAATTTCACGACGGTCGGCGGTAAAAGTATTGGTCGGCGGTAGTCGGCGGTGGTCGGGGGTAGTCGGCGGTAAAAAGTACCACCCTGGTTTCCGGATACTAGCCTGTCACCTACAAACCTAAAGCTTTCTTACAACCCCATCCCTGTATTACCAGACAAAACGAAAACCCAAACCCACCAAATTGACAGTGTTGATTTTGAAACCAGGAATCTCGTTGACGTTTTTAATGACGATAGCTGCATCAGTGACGATTCAACATCCATAGTTACGCCTGATGATACAACAAAAACTTCATCAAAAGCTATTGTTTACTCCCCCAATGCAACTTCCTATCTTTCATTTGAGGGGGGGGGGGGGGTGTGATTTTATTGATATTTCGCGCGAGATAACCAACAGTGATGTTAGTGAGTCAAAGGGGATCCAGCCATCGAGCTCAGCTCTAAAGTCATCATTTGAGGCTGGAAAGATGATGTCCACAATGGAACAGTTTAAATTATTTTCAAATGCTGCACCCGTGGATAGAATTCCTTTGGGAATGGAAGATAACGTCTATGTTGTTGTAAATATGGAACGTAAAGAAGGACAGAATGATGTTTTTGGAGATGACATGGGTGTGTGGGACTCGACTAAATGGACAACTGCAAACCACGCGTATTCTATTGGGTAAAATAATCAACTGTCCAGCGTTTTTATTAGAAATGGTATGATGTGTTACAAAAAAGTTGTGTGTGGAAAGACAACCTATGAATGTGTATTCCCCAGCCTGGTCGCTACATTATTTTTCACCGGTATTCAGGGGCGTACATAACGATTTTGTTTGGGGGGGTGTTTAGCGAAAATGCGACCGACTGTTGCCCATACCCCTAGAACGAGTGACGCAATCAGGAACCGAGCACCACAGGTGCGAGTTTTGTAGTGGCCATGTGAAGTAGCGGATCTAGATAGGGGTTGTGCCTATAACACTGAGCAACCTGAGAAAATTTTGAAAAATTGAGTCAATATCTTGGCATTTGAGGTCATTGCTGGGAGAAATTCTTGTGGACGAGGGGGCCAGAAATGTGAGTCAATTAGACAAAATCTCGAGATCTGCCCCTGCCAATTCCGCCTGTTTTGCAAGAGTTGACAGAACTTTTGTATAGTCTGACGCCCCACGTGACCCACACACCAGTGCCAGTGGTACTACTAACATAACTAGGCAGTTCAGTATAACCCTGAATATGATGGTGCTGAGACAGTACAAGACAATAGAGGAGTGGAAGAATGATGTTATAATTGAATCGAGCGCCGCAGGCGCGAAAAAATTTGAGATGTGTAACCGAGCTTTTAATTTTTGGGACTGGGCCTGACAATTTTAGTCAATGTCATAGCAAATGGATCCAAGGATAAGAAATGGAACAGAATCTTGAGGCCTATCTGTCAATGTCGCCTGTTTTGTGAGAGTAGAACTAACAATTCTACAGTCTTTTGACCCACGACTCACTCACTAGTGGTACTACTAACTGGGCGATTCACTGTAACCGTGAATATGATAGTGATGAGATAGTAAAAGTCAGAGAAGGAGTTGAAGAATGATGGCATAATGGAATTGAGCGCCGAGATGTAACTGAGCTTTTAATTTTTGAGGACTGGGCCTGAGGGCACTTTACCTCAATGGGGCGCTTACTTGGTCTCTGAAATGCCCTAGACTTTGGGGAGAGAATTTGCAGAATTCTGATGGTCAGAAAACACCCCATTAATTCATTTAGTCTGAGACCGACTGCGGTGAGCACTTTTTTTTGAGACCGACTATTTGGTGAAAAACATTTTTTTCAAACATGATAAGTCGACAAGGTTATTTTATACTAAAGTTTTGCGTGAGTAGAGTGACGTGTGCAGTGAGCATTTATTTTGATACCGACTGCTCATATCTTACGACCGACTGCACTGATTTTGCGACCGACTTTGGGATCTATTCTGGCATTATTTGTTTACCTCATTAATTCATTAAGACGGCGATGCGTAATTTGAGACCGACTGCAGTGACTGCACTTATTTTGAGACCGACTATTTTTCTCCCTGGGGGAAATTTTGTTCTTAGACCTACATACTCACAACGGAATAAGAGTGAAACACATTAAGTTGACAAGGTTATTTTATACTAAAGTTTTGCGTGAGTAGCGTGACGTGTGCAGTCAGCACTTATTTTGATACCGACTGCTCTTATTTTGCGACCGACTGCACTGATTTTGCGACTGCTCTTATTTTGCGACTGCTCTTATTTTGCGACCGACTGCACTGATTTTGCGACCGGCTATTTTTTTTCCTGGGGGGGTGTACCCCCCCCCCCCACATTCACGCCCCTGCCGGTATTATTGCAAACTTAAAGGCGACAACGAGTATAAAAAGAGAATCGCCACTATAAAGACCGCGCCGAAGGACTTTAGTCATTTTCAGAAGATGGCACTCGTTGAATATTGTGGTACCAAAACCATACAGAATTTACAACACGGAAATTCTAAACGTAATCGCGCTTATATTAAAACAGACCCGCGAATCATACAAAAATGTGTTGTCAATGGCAAACACAAATCCCCGGCGGACATTTACTTCAACGCAGTTGCAGATGATAGTGTACTGGCACCCAGATCAACCAAACAAATAAGGGACAAAATATACAACGATAAACGTAAACAAACGCGTTGCGCTGGCAGTAATTTGGACATAACCAGTAAACCTAACAACGTTGCGGATGAGGTATTAACAATTCTTAAAATGCAGAAAAACGGAAGTGTTATTAAGCGAGTCGAGCATACAAAAGGGAAGCTACCGAACATTATTATCTATTCTAACGAACAATTGCAAGATATGAAATCAAACTGTATAGGTGAAGGGTGGGGGGGGTGTTGTCTTATAAAAACCAAGCTGTTATTAATCGCGAAACGAATCAAAACCCCATAATGCTTGACCTAATGATGCTCCATTGGGATGGCGAAGCATCAACCTATCACTATTTCTTTTCACATCTTCGTTCCCAGTTAGGTAGTGATAAAATAATATTTGGTACGGACGAAGAAAAATCTACGACTAAATCTTTGTATGAAGTATTCCAAAATTCTAATTTCTTACTTTGTACAAAACACATTAAGGAAAATTTATATCGATATTTAGAGAAATCGGGAACACCACAAAAAGAACGCTCAATTATAAGAAATTTAATTTTTGGTAAGGAAGGAATTGTATATTCGAAAAACGACATGGATTTTGAAATGAAAAAAGATGATTTGTCTGTTTATTTTGAAAAATATCCTTGATTTGAACAATATTTGGAAAGATATTTAAAACATAAATTGTTATTATAATATTATTGTTATTAAGCCCCTCCAAAATAAACTGATCTCGGACTGAAACAAGAAACTGATTGGCATATTCAGAATTTACCAGACCTTGTTACAAAATTGGCTTATAGAGTGTCAACATACGTCGGGCTTTACACGTGACAGCCGATTGGTAACTTTTAGACCATTTTTAAATGTTTTAATAAAATATTGGTTTGTAAAGGAATTAAAATTAACCGCCAAGTATCTCGTTACCTCGTCAGGTAGCGCCTTTGTGTGTAGAATGTTTGGCAGGTAGTTTTAATTCCTTTACAGACTAATTATTTTATTATCTTTATATTTTCATAGGAAACATTTTTAAATGTGTATATGTTTTTATAAATTATTGGTTTGTTAAGGAATTAAAATTAACCGATCTCGTCAGGTAGCGCCTTTGTGCGTAGAATGTTTGGCAGTTAATAAGAATTCCTTTACAGACAAATTATTTTATTTTCTTTATATTTTCATAGGGAACATTTTTAAATATGTGTATGTTTTAATAAAATATTGGTTTGTAAAAGAATTAAAATTAACCGCCAAGTATCTCGTTACCTCGTCAGGTAGCGCCCTTGTGCGTAGAATGTTTGGCAGTTAATTAGAATTCCTTTACAGACTAATTATTTTGTTATCTTTATATTTTCATATGAAACATTTTTAAATATGTGTATGTTTTAATAAAATATTGGTTTGTAAAAGAATGTTTGTGCGTAGAATGTTTGGCAGTTAATTAAAGTTTCTTTACAGACTAATCGTTATGTCGTCGGGTAGCGCATTTTTGTGCTAAATTATTGGAAGTTAATTTGAATTTCATGAAAAAAAAATGATCACCAATAACGATAGAATTCAACATAGGTTCCGCCCTTTTTTTCTTACTTTTTTTTACAAAAATTGTAGTTGCCTAGTGGTGACCGTCATTACTGTTTGACGTAATTCTGAAGGTGTCGTCAGTCCGGACAAAAGTAGTACGTTTTCAAGCCATTGAATACAACCATAGGTTATTCAATGGCTGTATTCAATGATATTTGCTTCTAATTGCATGTAGTTATAGAGTAAATAGATATAACTCAATGACCATTCAATACCGCACGGGTTATTCAATGGTTCAAGAGAGTGTATATAATTACAACGAATTGCAACGAAAGCATCACCCGATCCGCCTATTATTAGCCTGCTAGTAGTAGAAAGTTGTTAGTCGTTTTTAGATGCTCGTAGCAGCGCTAAGGGTGCCTCTGCGCATCTGGGGGTAGTTGTTAGCCGCTACAGTGACAACTAACAGGGGCAGCCTTTGTTATCTACTATAGTAGCAACTAACAAGGGCCGTATAGTTTTTATTTTCTTTATGAATAAATCGAGACTTGGAAAACTAATTTTATTCCCATTTTCTGGTTATTGACGAAATGTGGACTTCTTAAATAAATAACTAAATTACCCATATTTTACCGCGGAAAAATATTCATGAATAATACTAAAATAAGGATTAAAGATAAGATTTTTTGTAGATAATCAAGGCCCTATCCTACTTATAGGAGGAAACTGTGCGCTGTATGCATATATATTATTATTTAATGAACTTTCTTTTCAGAGGTCCCTATATTCTAATTTCGACAATTATAACATACACTGTACATTGCATCCACTTCTCTCGAACATTTCTGATTCGCTTTTTAATCCACCATTAATTTATAATTTGCTCCCTTTGTACTATAGGAGTATACTGCCCGTCTCAATGGATGTTTTGGTACATTAAAATCTGATCGTATCTACCATCTATTCCAATCGTATTTCTGACTATAGCAGTAACGATTTGTAGGCCTACTAATTTAATAAAAATAAAAACCCCACGTAATTTGTCATTTCGTTTTAAATGTATCGAGCGTTAAATTGTTATTCGTAATATCTCCTTTCAATGCTAAAGTATGGAAACATTTGTTATCTATGTAAATTCATCAAATCAAAAGTTCTAGAAAGATTTGGAATATTCTGATTCTGTAACAAATGTAAATTTATATTTCGGTCATTTTTGAAAATAGTGAGTTACTAGGGATTCATCGTGGCCTAGCTTCCGATTTGACTTTTAATGGAGGTATAACCCCAGACCAATACCGGCCCCTCGCTGTCTGAGCACTCCGCTTTTGTACACTTAAATCATCGTCGACGACGGAAATGAAGTTGGACTACCACCTTACCGTCGAGAAATGGCACGGCTTTACCCATTCAGTTCCTTATATAGAGACCAATGGAGTTTAGTCGACTGTACTTCAGAGGGAGGATGATACAATCGTCGACTGGGAATCACGTCCAACAGGGGACGTCGCCCACGATCTGAGGTTCGATAATGTCCGTGTACAGGTAAAACAGGTCGTACTGGATTTGAAGATTTGGAGTGTGGTGGGCATAGTAAGGCAGGCGACTTTGGCCATCGTCGCCGGTCATTTCTATTGACTGCAGGGAAATCATCATTTCGTTTCCCGTCCATCCCAACATGGACACGATGGGTCCACACAGACGAACATCAATTCTCGGCAACATGTCAAAGTAGAAAAGCGCCTGCACGTGATTGATTTTCAGATACACTCTATCGTTGGTGTTGTCTTTCTTGAAAGAAACGAAGGAACCTCTTTGTACGGCCCGTGGCGCATTACCTCTCGACTGTCGTAATCGCTCTGCTGTTTCTTTTCGTGGTCGGTCATTTCCTTGTTGTTGGGATCCAAGCGGACGGGTTGATTGGCCAAATGATTGTAGATGGGAGCCAGAATCAAGGTCGGAGAAGGTAACAGGTAACCAAGGGCACTGGAGAGCAAGGCCGTCCACAACGTGGTCTGCGTCCGTCGGGTTTGAAGGCCAGTTGGGACAAGGAAACCCCGTCACGATACAAGTAAAATCACTTGACAGAAAAAGACATTTCCGCTTGTGGCACACGTTTTCCCAAGAGTGACCATCTGGCTCGTCTGGTAGATGTACTCGTAGTAGGGGTATCCGTACTTGAGATTTTCTTCTTTCTCGGGCGTCGCGGCGGAACGGGATTCCGTGCGGGTGGCGTGGACAACACGTTCCATCGTTCTTGATTGCCGATGGCTTCGCGCGGTACGTTCGTGACTTTCAAACTTTGCATCACGCCAAACCATTCCAGTGGAGCCTGAGTATTCTTTCGCCGACGAATCAAATCGTTCACGATGTCGATGGCATTGGTGCCGGGGACGGGTTCACCATTCCGAACCAATTCCAAGTTCTCGTTCCACGACCAGGTTGTTTTCTCCTTCAGGTGTTTCAACAAAAGGCGAGCTCGATGTTGAAAGACCCGGGGGACCGACTCCAGGATAGGTGCCTCCGAGACGACGGTTGTTTCTTCTTCTTCGGTTTGTTCTGGTATTTTCTCGTCCGACAAGGGAATGGCCTGCTTTCTTTTCCTTTGCATCGTTTGATAACGTTGTAACAACTGTCCGTATCTTTGCATTTTATTTTCGTCGGTCAGTGCGGGGTCGTTTAATACGTGTTGCATGTCTTGGTAAACATTTTCGATGGCCTGCTCCAGTGGATCTCGATCGTACGCGGATTCCACTTGTCTGACTTCGATGGGTTTGACGTTGATGGGGCCGTCGAAAGGCATCCGTTTCATTTTCTTGGCCTGGGACCGGACCAACTGGGTGAAGATAGCCCCTTTTTGTTGCTTCAGAAGTCGCCGACGGGTCTTCCAAGGTGCTTTAGACGTGCCTTAACGTCGTAACAAGGGGGCGTCCTTTTTCAAGCGCTTGACAACGTTCTCTGTCACAGGAACGTTGCCACGAATCAGGTTTCCAATACACTCACCCACACCGTCGACAATGGGTTGGGCGTCGAGCAGAAGAGGGCGGTCTTTGGGTGCAGTGTTCAACAGGTACCGCAGTGTGTCCATGACTGAGATCGGGGCCATTCTCCGGTTCCCTTTTTATACCTTTTCTCTCCATAGGTTATCCCCCAAATAATGTACATAGCTCGGTGGTCATAGCGTTCGCTCTATCGCGCCTTCTAAGCCAGGGATGTTTACCACCCTGTTGTCCTCCCAATAGTTTAGATATCAAGGAAGCTAAAACTGGGAGGCCCATAGCGAGCAATGCACCGAGGGCACCACCCTGTTGATCGAGAAGCCTCTGTTGGACGGCGAGTGATGTTCGTGGATTAGTCAATTTGCGAAGCAATGCTTGCTGTTGGTTCAACTCCTCGGTACTCAGACCCCTTCCGCGCTGAACAATCCGTCGAACGAATATATTTCGTTTTTTGTTTCTTTCCGCTTGCAGTCTTTCCTTCCATTACAGCAAGATTCGAATCACCCCCTCCCCCCCGCGAAAAACCCTCGTCTTCCAGGTTTCATGATCAGAGAGAGTTTTTCGGCCGTCGGCATGTTTCTCTCCACCCATTTCTTGTGCTGGGCGTGCAGTGGTTGGATGTTATCATTCAACAAGTGGTTGGCCGCCAACTTGAACCACTGCAACAATCCAATACGTGCCCTACCCGTATTCTTGACCAGCTGTCCAGACGCCATATCGGGAGTCAGATGTTGTAACTTGCGAATGAAGGACTTCAGTCCTTTCATAGAACTCTTTTTTTCTCTTCGTGGTCTTCGAATATATATAGAGCCCTCCACAACCCAAACATTTGTTCACTGACTGTATATAAAGCTTCTCTACACCACTAACCACATGTTCATACACTTCTAAGGGCAAGGTAAAGTGACACCATCTTGTTGCATAGTAGTCTCAACACCAACAAGACTGAAGATATTATTTCCCAACACAGAATAGTGACCCTTGGATACAAACGTCCAAAATAAACTCTATTACTCACAATACACCATTTCACTGTCAACAGCCCTTTAATTCGTACATCCGCGTGTTATCACGTAAACGAAAATTTCAGTTTCACTACTTTCTTGCCCAATCGCGGTTACACCTACAGACAAAACGATAAAACTTGGGGACAGCTATTATCTCTCTATTTAGACTCGGATCTATGTAGTACAGTAGTCGAGTCCTAGGTTTTCGAGTTGCTTTCCTATTTCCTTGTAGTGTGAGATTTCCACGTCCTTGCTACCACGGGGTTGGGATCCGCCATTTTCTTTTTCAATCTTGAAAATGACCCTTCATATCTTTAGACGAGTGATACGAATAATCGTTAAACTGACAACATCACCATACATACAATTATGTCATAAATGTAAACAATGTTTCGTAGGTAGCTTTCGTGTCCGAATATCTGGTATGTCCTTGCCCTTATGCTAATATCAATGCGCAAAGTGTTAATTTTAAATACACATTTTTAATTTAAACAACTGTGGAATACGATTAATTCACATTAAAATACAAATGAGGTGTCATTTACGGGATTTGATAATATTAACAAAATAAGTCATCCAAGAACTCATTGATGCGAGCAACACTTCCTTTGAGTGGTAATTCGACACAGAAAGGTAAATAAAAATGCCGTAAATACATTTTGACTTATACTATCACAATTATCCTTACATCAGGCGGTAAATCGTAATATTATAGACTATTGCGCTTCATTCGCAAGAACTGTCATATCTTTTAATATCAACATTATTCATATGGACCTTTCTGTAAATTGATGAAAACAGAACTGTCAAAATCTAAGCTATCATGGCTGCCGTTGTCAAGTGTTGGTAAATGTTAGCAAAAAGGCTTGTTTCTAAATTTTGGATAGATTATTATTCATTTATGTTAGAATAATAATCATTTTGAGGGTCTGATATAGAATTTGTTACCTAGATATAATTTTTGTGGGGTAAATACATCATATTTTCCAATCAATCATTCAACTGGACCTTTCCACATTCAATAATGGATTATTAGTGTACAATCTAAGACTAAACAATGTGTTGAGTGTGAATAAATATTGAATACAATTTATAACAAATTATTTTACTGTAAAACTTAGTAAAAATGTTCAATGTTTAATTGTCCGTGCATCTTTATGCTTCTTGGCGCACGTACATTTCAATGTGGGCGTATAAAAAGTATTGGTCCATTACAATCAATATGGATGTTATATATCTTACAGTCATAATGGACTCCTCCTGATATCCACTATTTAAGGGAGAGAAATGGGATTTAACATCGACTCAACACAAACTAGGTCATTTCATAAATGCATCAAGAGGAAATGTGTCAAGACTGACCCACACATCGACCTTGATTTCTTGAATACGTCTTTATGATCTATCAATTTATTTTGTTGTGAATTAACTGCCTTGATCAGTAAAAATTGTCCTACAACCAGAAAGCTTTTAGTTTTATTTATCTGAGAGTAAAATGATACCACGGTTGTCACTTGTTGAATGGGATAAAAAAAAAACAACGAAATCACGGTTTTCACTTGTTGAATGGAATAAAAAAAAATATCAACAACAGGGGTACACCTGTGTGAAAATTAGTGTGTACATAAGGGAACGCTTGACAGTTGAAAGAATTTAGTTTCAGCAATCCAACCAGTTCAATTATATTGTGCTTTAATGTTCAGACAAGGTAAATAAGCTATTTCTTTACATTTTTTGCCAAAACCCAAATTTAAGAGATTTTTGGCCTAAAATCAATAAATAAACTTACATTTTATAAGCACATTTATTATACATAATTACATAACATACACACAGTGAGATAAATAATTCCTTTAAATATAACGTATTAACAAAGTTTACAATATTAACAAATATTATAATAACAATAATGACAAAATGAGCTTGCTTTGAAATGTGCATTTGTGTTTACCACTACTTTTTACAAAAAACATCACAAATTGCTTCAGTGGCATTTAGTAATTGAATTGGAATATACAGTTGAGAAGCCTAGTTAAAATGTCGCTCGCAGTAATTGTATTCCATAGAATTGTGACCTGTATAAAAAAAATAAAAAATCACAGAACAAAATGCTGCAGATTTATGATACTAAGACCAACAAGGAGAATTCATAAATAAATACATAGTAAACCCATTGATTCTTCAAATGACATTTTGTAGTTGATACAAGAAATATAATTTATATGGAAAAACTGCTAGTAATGTTGCATTAAATTATTGGGTAGTTGTTCTCCAAATAACATTTTAACATATTTTTTTTATACACGATAAATTTATCTTATTAAACAAATTAAATTTGACAGGAGGTGACTATAGAGAACAAATGCCAAAGATATAGATCAAATACAAATTCAACTGAGGTCTAACATATGGTACAATTTTATTTCAATTTATGATCATACATCCACACACAGGCAACCTATATGATCATACATCCACACACACATGGACAATCTATATGATCATTCATCCACACATAGATGATCTATATTTTTAGAAACATGCATGTTCTATTCACACAAACTAGATCATGGTTCAATTTTATTTCAATAATTTGCTAATGCATAGTGGTCTTTAGCTCTGGGAGGAAACCGGAAAAATCCCATGTTGTTCGACAGGCAACCCTACTCAACGCGTAGAAGTGTGAGCTTGAAACCAAGCCACTTGACTCAATGAGACCTTATGATCTAAAGTGCAGATGCTAGACAATTAGGCCACTTAACCCCACCAAAATGTGGTCAAGAACAGAAATCTATATGGTGGCAATAATAGATATCTTTCGGATCAAAACTATGCTCGGGAACAGATAATCTCTGTGGACAAGAACAGCCATCAAAATGTTAATAAGAAAGGTTTGCTGTGTGTTCAAAAGCAGATACATGTATCTATGTACAGTCATTGTTTTTTATATTTGATTGCTGAGCTGAAAAAACTCCACTAAAAAGCTCTTCCGGTTTGGAAAAGAATTGATATATCATACATGGAATAAGGAACGTGATTCCTTCTATTCATAAGAGTACAAGATTTAGAGTCTATGCAACCAGGACTTCATTCTAACTAAGTAGCATTACTTTTTTCCAACCCACTTGTTAGAAACAGATCTGATTGATACCAGATATATTTGGATCATAAACAGATAATCTTGGATCATAAACAGATGATATATGATCTAATAATTTGAAATGTTTACGCTTTGGTCCATAAATGATTAAAAATACATCAGAATGAAGAGAGAGTTAACCCTTTTAAAGGGAAGATCCTTTCGGGACTGCACAACACAGTGGATGCTCACGGCTAGCACCCGGATCCATCCACTTAGTTTGATATGTTCGTTTGTTTGTGATTTCTGCGTATTGTGCCTTGTCCGTAGATTTGTTTTTGTGTTAATTATGTGTGGTGCACCCCCCCCCTCCCCGCACTTAGTATTACAGTAGTTATACATGAAAAGATTTTTCCAAAAGTGTTTTTTCACATAAACTAAGTTGTTCATTATTTTAATATAAGAAACTCTGACAAAAAACAAAATCTGGTGTTTTCGCCAATTCTGTTTGGGCACATAAATAAGCAGTGTTTTTGTTGTATGCGTCCTCCATTACACTTACATACATATTGATTACAGTAAATGGAACAAGTGGTTGCCATGCAAGATACGCTCACATTTTCCAACAGATGGATAGAGAACTAGCTAATCCAGTAAGTAATGGTCTGAAATGCGCAAATATCGAAAGAAGCCGAGATCTTTGGGAAATAAACATATATTTTAAGTTTCATCAAAATCGGACAAAAATTGTCTTCTTTCTTCTTTCATCATCTATTTTTGAACTGTTATAGCAAGAATGGCCAACTCTCTATTAAAATCTCCCATAATGTATCTTTAATAAGAATTAAACCTCTCCGGTCAAATAATCCAATAACTTACATAGGTATATTCATTAAGTGAACCATAATGCAATTAAAGATACATTATGGGATATTTTAATAGAGAGTTGGCCATTCTTGCTATAACAGTTCAAAAATAGATGATGAAAGAAGAATATATTTAAAATTTCAGTCAAATTACTTTATTCTGAACAAAGTTATCACCATTGTAATTTTTGACTAGAAATAGGAATCAACTCTCTCTTCATCGCCTCCGAGAATGGCCGATCGTTCGATTGACAGGCGTTAACTCCACCTACATAATCTCGATTATCAAGTAACGTTTTCAATGGCTTTGGTATCGTTAGCCTATTCGGTTTGAGACGGGGTTTGAATTCAATTCGTATCGCATTTATTTTTACTACAAATTAAAAATAAGACTTTTAATTTATAGATAAGAAGCGAAGGTTTGAAAGGAATGGACCAAATCAATGAGGCATAATTATAGCCGACTTCTTGTTAGCCTGCGTGTACTCTTGTACTGTAACTGGTAGGCCTACGTAACTCCCGAAGCAGACAAATGAAATAGGAAACAGTGATCAAATTGGGTGATGTTAGTTGCGATGTTTATCATTTTCCATAATTTTTCTGTAAACGCAAGTGACAAAAGAGCGTATAATACCGACATCCAAACTCTCATTTTAACCACAACTAAACATAATATCAAGGCCGTATATATTACGAATTTTCAATCAAATTGACTGACATGCGGCCTCGCTCAACAGCGGCCTCGCTTCGTACACTCTATCATTTAGCCTTGATCTAAAATTTCGGGAGTATGACGTCAACGAACGGTTAATCTCTGCTTACGACGCCATTTAAAAATTTAATCAATCAATGAAATCCTGTTTAAATCCAAGCCATCCGTGGGTCTACAGAGTTGATTTTGTGCTTGTGTAAATAAAGATCTAATTTATAATTTCTATGACATCTGAAGCCTAAATAAAGACTTGAAAAAATCAGATTTAGCTCTTGCATAATGTATGTTTAAATACTAATGGTCTCAGGCCACGTATGACAGAATTGGGCCACCTGGTTAGCAAATCCAAAATTGACATAATATGCATACAGGAAACAAAATTAGGTCCAAAGCAGGACCCAAACTTACTGGGTACACACTTTTACGGAAAGATCGTATTAATCTCACAAAAGGGGGGTTCTGGGGGCGTTGCAATATTCGTGAGTGAACAACTCCATAAGTTTATTAGAATAGACTCTGGTGAAGTAGATGTACTCGGATTAGAATTAGTTACAACCGACAAACAAAATATAACCGTAATTAACATTTATAATCCGTGTAAAATCATTGAGGAAAATGAAATGAAATGGGGTTTAACGTTCTACTGTTAGCTCCTAACCCGGGCTAATGAAAACGGGCATACGCCATACAGTGTGCTATGAGGGAAATTTTGCCCGGGCAGTGGCGCTACGGCCTACTCTTATATCGAATTCCAACTGCCAAGGGATCTTTTACGTGCACGTCAATGTGTACAATCATTGAGGAAGAAGCGTATCAAAAAATATATGATCAAACAAAGACTAAAGATATTATTATATGTGGAGATTTTAACAGTCACCACTCCGCCTGGGGCTCCCCTCTTAATAATAATGCTGGGGATAAACTGAAATAATTTCATTGAAAATTACAATTTAGTTCTACTAAATAACGGTGACCCAACATATATCGGTTCTGGCAACAAACTGGGTGCAACCCACCTTGATCTTACCCTAACATCTTCCAGTATAGCTTTAAACTGTACGTGGCAAGTCATAAATGATACGCTAGGTAGTGATCATCTAATAGTCTTAACTGAAATAAACTCAAACGTAAATAAAGAACCAGTCACGTGCAAACAAAGATGGAAACTTCAGCACGCAGACTGGGCTCTTTTTCAACACTACTGTGAAGAAATCGACCCAAGCGCAGTTAGACGCGATGGTATTTACCGAGAATATTTCGCGTGCGATCTTGAGTGTAGCAGAAGGTTCAATCCCCAGAACAACAGGTGGGAAAACTAAAGGCGCCCCAAAACCTTGGAGGGCCCCAGAATGTCAAACAGTCGTAAATGCAAGGAAAAAATCACTTAAAAAACTATTCCGCGTATGGTCCTCAGAGAATAAATCTTTATATACTAAGTGCGATGCAAACGTCAGACAGGTCATTTCAGAGGCAAAAGAAAGGCATTGGATGGCATTCTGTGATAGTACTAATGATAAAACTAAAATTTCAAATGTCTGGGAAAAAAATACACGCAATAAGCGGCAAATGTTTTTCTAGAAATATTCCTACGCTTAATTATGAACCCCAATCAGCCATGACAAATAGCGAAAAGGCGGAGCTGTTAGCAAAAACGTTTGCTGATGGCAGTAGCGATAAAAATCACAATGACAAATTCTTAAAACGAAAGTCGGAATTTCATTGGAATAAGCCATCGCGTAACTCAGCAGATGAACATAAAGCAATAAACTTACCCTTTACCCTAGAGGAAATGCATAAAGGTTTAAGTGGCAAAATTGAATCGGCGGCTGACAAAGATCAAATAAAATATATAGCATGTTAAGAAAACTCTCAGGGGGCATTACGTAATTTACTTCTTGAATTATTGAATAAATCATGGTCAGAAGAGAAAATTCCTACAAGCTGGAAAAGAGCAACGATAACCCCGTTGATTAAACCATTAAAAGATAAAGATAGGTTGCCAGGCAACAAAACATACGCCCACAGCAACTAAATCGTCTGAGCAGTCGACAAAGGTTGTCGCATATTTATTCTTTTGTAGGTAATTAGGGGAATTTAATAGACAATTTCATACAGATGACATTATAATTTTCGTCGTTTGAGGATTCACAAGGTTCTAAAAACTAAAACAAGGGCCGTAACTCTGGAAATAATCTACAGAAATTGTTGAAATTCGATAGGCTTTTTCGTTTTACTAATTCAAATAATGGATATAAATTTCATACAGATCGGATAATACTTTTTGTCGTTCAAACGTTCACAAGGTTCAACAAAGTAAAATAAGGGCCATAACTCTAGAAGTAATTGACGGAAATTGCTGACATTTAATAGGCTTCTTCATTTCACTAATTTAAATGATGCATATGAAATTACAGATTAAGTGATAACTTTTGTCGTTCAAGCGTTCACAAGATTCAATACAGCTAAACAAGGGCCATAACTCTAGATATAATCAACGGAAATTTTCTGAAACTCAATAGACTTGTTCGTTTTTCTAATTTAAACGATACATATAAATTTCATACAGATCAGATAATAACTATTGTCGTTAGAGCATTCACAAGGTACAACAAAGTGAAACAAGGGCCATAACTCACGGTGTAATTAACGGAAATTGCTGAAATTCGATAGGCTTCTTAAATGATGCATATCAATCTCAAACAGATCGGATGATAACTGTTGTCATTAGAGTGTTCACAAGATTCAACAAAGTGAAACAATGGCCATAACTCTAGATGTAATTAACGGAAATTGCTGAAATTCAATAGGCTTCTTTGTTTTACTAATTTAAATGATGCATATAAATTTCATACAGATCGGATAATAACTTTTGTCGCTAGAGCATTCACAAGGTACAACAAAGTGAAACAAGGGCCATAACTCCCGGCGTAATTAACGGAAATTGCTGAAATTCAATAGGCTTCTTCTTTTCACTAATCTAAATGATGCATATCAATTTCAAGCAGATCGGATGATAACTGTTGTCATTAGAGCGTTCACAAGATTTAACAAAGTGAAACAAGGGCCATAACTCTAGATGTAATTAACAGAAATTGCTGAAATTCAATAGGCTTCTTTGTTTTACTAATTTAAATGATGCATATAAATTTCATACAGATCGGATAATAACTTTTGTTGTTAGAGCATTCACAAGGTACAACAATGTGAAACAAGGGCCATAACTCACGGCGTAATTAACGGAAATTGCTGAAATTCAATAAGCTTCTTCGTTTCACTAATTTAAATGATGCATATCAATTCAAACAGATCGGATGATAACCTTTGTCATTAGAGCGTTCACAACATTCAACAAAGTGAAACTAGGGCCATAACTCTAGATGTAATTAACGGAAATTGCTGAAATTCAATAGGCTTCTTTGTTTTATTAATTTAAATGATGCATATAAATTTCATACAGATCGGTTGATAACTTTTGTCGTTAGAGCGTTCACAAGGTGCAACAAAGTGAAACAAGGCCCATAACTCCAGAAGAAATTAACGGAAGTTATTGAAATTAAATAGACTTCTTCATCTCACTAATGCAAACAACATATTATATCAATTTCAAAACAATCCGATGATAAGTATTGTCTGTAGAGTGTGTTCACAAGAAATTGTGGACGACAGACAGACGGACGGACGGACGGGGACGAGGCAATATAAGACCACATTTCCATGTGGGCGTATAAAAATGAAACCAGTTCTTACAGGCCGATAAGTTTGACCTCTACCTGGTGTAAGACACTTGAGACCATGGTAAGTAATAGGCTAAAATATTACTGTGAAAGTAATGGATTAATCTGTCCAAATCAAAGTGGATATAGACAGCAGCGTTCCACTATTGATAATATTGCAAGGTTACTGCATGACATCATGATTTCACTATCTAAAAAGAACAATTATCTATGTGCAGTATTCGTCGACCTGTCCAAGTTTGGGTGGATTGCCTACTTAAAGATACATTATGGGAGATAAGATAAAGAGATGGCAGTTCTCGCTATAATAGTTAAAAACTAGATAGTGTAAAGGTAATTTGCTGAAAATTTCAGTCAAATTGATCCACTATGAGCCGAGAAAGAAGCGGGTGAAATTTTTGCATAGTCTCGGTCATCATTACTAAAATCATTAATATAAACAGTATAGTCTTGATTATCCACTTTTTTTTATTTAATTATCAATGGCCGTTAGCGGCATATAGGAATTTAATCCAGCCAACATCGAGAGTTTATTATGGTCTGGATAAGTTAATTAATGTCTAATTGATAATTTAGATAACATTTTAGGCCTAAAGAAAGACTTGTAATAAGCAGATTTTGCTCTTGCATAATGCATGTTTAAAAGATAGGTTGCCAGGCAACAAAACATACGCCCACAGCATCTAAATCGTCCGAGCGGTCGACAAGGGTTGTCGCATTTTATTCCTTTGTAGGTAATCATGGGGGCCTTTACAAGACAGTTCCATACAGATCAGATTATAAATTTTGTCGTTTGAGGGTTTACAAGGTTCTTAAAAATGAAACAAGGGTCTCAACTCTGGAAGTAATCTACAGAAATTGTTGAAATTTGACAGGCTTTTTCCTTTTACTAATTTAAATAATGCATATAAATTTCATACATATCGGATGATAACTTTCATCAATCGAGCATTCACAAGGATCAATAAAGTGAAACAAGGGCCATAACTCTAGACGTAATAAACGAAAATTGCTGAAATTCAATAGGCTTCTTCGTTTCACTAATCTAAATAATGCATATACATTTCACAAAGATTGGGTGATAATTTTTGGTGTTTGAGCGTTCACAAGGTTCAATAAAGTAAAACAAGGGCCATAACTCTAGACGTAATTAACGGAAATTGCTGAAATTCAATAGGCTTTTTCGTTTCACTAATTCAAATAATGCATATAATTTTCAGAAAGATCGAATGATAACTTTTGACGTTAGAGCGTTCACAAGGATCAATAAAGTGAAACAAGGGCCATAACTCTAGACGTAATTAACGGAAATTGCTGAAATTCAATAGGCTTCTTCGTTTCAGTAATCTAAATAATGCAAATAAATTTCAGAAAGATCGGATGATAACTTTTGACGTTAGAGCGTTCACAAGGTTCAATAAAGTGAAACACGGGCCATAACTCTAGACATAATAAACAGAAATTATTAAATTAAATAGGCTTCTTCATCTCACTAATGTAAACAACATATATCAATTTTAAAACAATTGGATGATAACTTTTGGCGTTAGAGCAATTTGTATATCTGAAAGTAAAACAGTAGGCATGCTCTTCTGTAGGGCTCATAGGGAAGTGTCATCTATGAAACTGGAATTGAACAATAGCCGAATTGAATTTAAAGATCGGGCAAAGCTTCTTGGGGTGACCCTTAATCGCAAAATGAATTCTATACCACATATTGAAAATATTGTTAAACGAGGACAGAATTTTCTGAACGTAATGAGATGCCTGACAGGCATATCATGGGGAGCAAATAAAACGACCCTTCTAATGATATATAGGTCCATGATAAGATCAATATGTGACTATGTTTGTGTCGCTTTTGCAAGTGCAAATGAAACAGCTGTTGCTAAACTAGATAGTTTACAATATCAGGCAATAAAGATAGCAACAAAAGCTTCATTTGGCACAAAAAGGGAAAGTCTTTTGCAGGAAGTAGGTGAAATGTCATTCGAATTGAGTCGAAGCGAACTGACATTGAGATATTGGGCCAAGTTACAGCATCTTGGAGACAGCTATCCAACATTTAAGTGTACAAAAACATCAAGGACATAATTCAAAAGAAATGTCAAATCAGACACTTAGCCGTTCGGTCACAGAGCAAATGATCTATTAAAAGATCTAAGATTAGATCACTATCAGATTACTGACCGAGTATTTTCGTATCAAGCCCCATGGACTTCTTAAAATCCAAACTATGACATAAGCCTAGGTAACGTTATAAAGAAAAAAGAAAATCCACAACACGCTCTAATGCTATCGAGGGAATTCTTGAACGAAAGATGGTTATCGCATGTGAAAATATACACGGACGAGTCTCACGATCCAAACACTACCAAAACTGCATTAGGTGTAGTCATTCCCGAATTTAATACTAATATATGGAAAAGGCTACCTGATGGATGCTCTATCTATACAGCAGAACTAAAAGTAATATCCACAGCTCTTGAGTGGCTCGTGTCATCCACCGGTTCAAAGAGCAGTCGTTGTGTCAGACTCTCTTAGAAGCATAAAGACAATAATACACGACAAAAAAACACCTAGACCATAACTTGTTCAGAATATTCCCTCCGAAACAAAAATAAAACCGTAGAATTTACATGGATACCATCCCATGTTGGCATAGCAGACAATGAGTCCGCAGACAATCTGGTTCGCAAAGGACCCAGCCTCTGCGAGACTGAATACGAATACTTAAAATATAGCGTACAAGAATTTAATAGCATCGTCAAAACTAAAATTAAATCAAAATGGAAAATTGAGTTGGCCAGAGCAAATACTTTTAGATTTAATTTAAACAACGATCTGGTTGTAAAGACGGAGATTAATCACCCATCGCAAAAATTTGTGGGATAATCACAAGATTAAGAACTAAGGATTTAATTACCGACCATAAATTTAACACAGTGAAGTGCGAATGTGGCCACAATTTGACCGTTAGTCATGTCATCATTGCGTGCAATAAATTGGAAAAGAAAAGACTCCCTGTACAAAGTTTAATGGAAAATGCCAAACTTCAATATACCCTCCAAAATGCACTCTTTAGCCCTCGGAATATGTCATAAAATTTATGAAGCTATCTCAAAATTCATAGCACAATTGGGAATTAACTGTTAAGTTAGTTACGTTAAAAGAGCACTAGTCAAAGAAAGATAACTGGTTGTGTAGTCCAGGTTGGCCCCTAAGTCACCCGGATGCTTTAATAATATCAGAATAAATTAAAGTTAAGATAGGAAACTACATATCTAGTTACAAAGAAAGAAACTATTGTTGTAGGACAGCATGGCGGTTCAGCCTGCTGCATGATTTAATATAATAATATACTAAGGAAAAATAATGACAAAATAAAGGAATAGGGACCTACACAACTATTATTAACACTAACAATGACAGTGCACATCAATCAATTTAATTTAACCTGTGTTTAAAATTTTATTTATTCCTATGAATGGTTCAATTTGTCTTTGTTGTTGCTGGTTCTTTTTTTTCTTTTCAGGTAACTTTTTATCTGTGGAGAGCCGTACGCAAGGAAAACTCTAATGGAATGCCTACAACTTTTAAACTTTGAACCCTAGTTAATTTTTAACAACATGGAACTTATCGGACGAACACTTTTAATATGTAAATAATCTACGGGCCCAGCTATGTGGGTTTTACTGCGAGCATTTCGCTTTTCCACATAAAGCCAACGGATTCTTTTTACCCACAGGTTTTTTTCTATCCGCTCTGATGATGCCAAACATCAGTCAGTTGGACCTCCTGTTTTAACTTTATTATGACAAAGGGAGAAGATGACCCGCCCTCTCTTCTCACGACAGCGAATTTATAAGTGTGCTTCAAGGAACTTTTGGTATCCGAGGACCTTTTTATTTTGTGTTTTAAACAATTTTCAAGTGTAAATAACTTAATTAAATCAACCTGTCCATAATATCATATTCACTGTATTGGACGTTAAATCTGTAATAAACAACAACAACAAATGGTCATTCAAAAATGGCGAACGCTCTGGTTAACTTTAGATACATTGCTAATACTAAAGGTGGTCAGAATTTAGTGCTAGATGGTGTTAAATTCAGAGTTAAGTCTAGACGTAATATTATCATATACATATTATATGCATTTTTTTTTTACATGTAATCTTTTTCACTAATATTATTTAAATCATTTTGTTGAAGTGTCACAAACTTGTTACAGACTATACTTTAAACCCCTTTGTCGATTAATTAGTCATGGCCTGGTTGACCCAGACTATACTTTAAACCCCTTTGTCGATTAATTAGTCATGGCCTGGTTGACCCAGACTCTAATACAATTGAGGTGGGGAAAGTGAGGTGTCACCATATTACATACTTATACACTATTTGCGTACAACGGTGATACAGTAGAATCTGTACGAGCAGCCACTCCTATTCAGCAACATCTCCTTGTAAGTGCTCACAATATTACGTATTTGATTAGAGTTTTGTCATTAATAAACATACTTGTTATCGTAATTAGATCTTGTTTTAGTGATCAGTAGTTATGATCAACGGATCTAAGTTGATCGGCTTGAAATTGATAGTTCCATTGTCTGTGATTTGTTGCCGTTGTTTTTTTGTTTTTGTTTTAGTGATTAGTAGTTACATTTTGTACATTCAATATTGGCCTTTATATGATTGGGATTTCTCTGTATCATTGTTATTTTAATTTGTACTTCTTATTAAAATTTGTACTTCACAATATAGCCTATCTGTTTTATTACTCATATTAGGGGTTTTAGGTCACGTGACTTTAGTGTGAAATCTGACGGCCAGCGGCTGAAATAAAGCCCGCTTCAATCTACGATTCTGAATTACTATTTTATTTAAATGTATTACTAGCAATTGTGTTGTAATAGTTTAATATCAATCTCAATATCTGCAAAGATTCAGACTCAAAAATTATCGAAATGTTAGCGAATTTAACGTTTATGTACAGGAGACGCTTGCGGGAAAATATCGCTTTGACGTCACGCTACCACAGATTTTCCATCAACGCGAATTGCTACGGCTCACTTTATTGGTGAATCCGCACCTTAAGCCCCGTTTACACATGGCCGAGATAAGCGTGCCGTTCTGGGCACAGTACCAGGCCGCGATAAATTTCAAGAAATTGACCCGTTTACATTACTCGAAAATAACCGGTCTCAGAACCGTGCCAAGCACGCAAAATGTGGAACTCTTCACAGAAAAGTTAATTTCAGTCCCTATACAAATTACCCAGATGAAAACAATTATGATGGTTGATTTAGTTTGACCAGCCATTTTGACAGTACTGATGACAGAGCTGTCAAAGTTTTTCGGGAAAAAAAGGTCAAGGTTCATTTGGCGAATGTGCAGTAATCCGTGCTCAGACCGGTTAGCGTTTACACTACGACAATTTAAAGCGAACCGTTCCGAGACCACCTCACTTCAGTGGGCCAGATTGGCACCGTACCAGGCGCGGCACGTTTACTTTTGATCCATTTACACTACAAAAAAGCGAAGCGTGCCGTGCCTGGTACGCTTAAAATATGTAATGTAAACGGGGTTTTAGTCAATTTGTATTTCTACAAATTTAAAGCGAACCGTTCCGAGACCACCTCACTTCAGTGGGCCAGATTGGCACCGTACCAGGCGCGGCACGTTTACTTTTGATCTATTTACACTACAAAAAAGCGAAGCGTGCCGTGCCTGGTACGCTTATAATATGTAATGTAAACGGGGTTTTAGTCAATTTGTATTTCTACTTTTTATTGAAATAAACAAACTATAGAAACTCGACACCCTTTACTGATATAAAAATACTGTAAAATTTAATATTGGTAGATAATAGTGTAGAAACCTATTTAACCATAAGAAAATCTTTGGGGAAATCCTATCGGGGGGGGGGGGGGGGGGGGCTTCAATGCACACCGTGTCGATAACGGTGCGAGCTGACTCCTACAACTACGCATGCGCTAAACGGTAATCACACACCAGGAACCATCTCACACTGTCACATCAATGATCAGGAACCATTTCACAATGGCGGAAGTAGATATAGCTGCGTTGTTAACATAAACAACAGTCTCGGACATGCGCAAGTGCCCAGGAGCAAACACACACACACCAGGAACCATCTCAAACTGTCACACCGGGATTATCTTTTAATTAATCTTAATAGCTGACAAACCCTGTTCATTGCTTTCAAGCGTAACGAAACTTTATTTTATACTGATTGAATAAACTAAAAGAACCGTCAAAGCCGAGTTGTCACGATCATTTAGTATCTATTTTCCATTGCTACTTTGTTGCTAAACATAAGTTTTAGTGCCTCCTATATTACATACAGAGTTACACTCCACCCCATGAAAATCGGACCATTTAGTATCTATTTTCCATTGCTACTTTGTTGTTAAACATAAGTTTTAGTGCCTCCTATATTACATACAGAGTTACACTCCACCCCATGAAAATCGGACCGAGCGGAATCTCATAGCCGTATTCCAGCACCCGGATTTGAAATGAAGTTAGCACACATGCTAGGAATATGTGTGCTAACTTCATTTCGAATCCAGATGCTGGAATATGGGTGAGAGATTCCACTTAGTGAAAATTGGTGACAAATTCAGCGATGTTTTTTTGGATATGTTCTTTTTTGGTAAAATAAAATTAATTCATGGTTTTTTGTCACAAAAATGGATAAATATTATCAAAAACATCACCATGGTAGACACGGGAGATCTGAGTCAAATAATTTTCATCCCGACCCAAGCCAGTTTCAGCGATGGCCAAATTTACCCATGCAAGTATTGATGTTTGCTCCCAATGCATCCAAGCGTAAAATTTACTTGATGTCAGCACCAATAAACACTGAGATTTTATCATGAGGTCACTCGCATTAAGCGACCAGTCATGAAAATTCCCTTGAGTGGCTGCTTAATACAATTCTAATGTACAATCAGTGGCCATAATCTATGGTCTGATGTGTGCGAATATCGAAAGGAACCAAGATCTTTGGGATATAAACATATATTTTAAGTTTCATCAAAATCGGATAAAAATTGTGACCTCTTGAGGGTCCACAACCTTGGTAGGCCTATTGCATACTTTTACACTGTTTGAGTTCATGGAGGGGCCATTATGTTGGGCAGTTTCGGTCCGATTTTTACGAAATTCGAAATGAACCGAGATCTCTGTGATATAAACACATGTTTTGAGTCTCATCAAAATCAGATCAAAATTGTGACCTCTAGAGTGTCCACAATCCAAAAATGTGATTTTTCGTACAATCAGAGGCCATAATCCATGAATTTAATGTCCAATAATGCCAATATCAAAAGGAACCGAGATCTATGGGAGATATAATCCTATATTTCAAGTTTTGGCAAAATCAGATAAAAATTGTGGGCTGTAGACTGTCCACATACTAATTGTGGACGGATGAATAGACGGGCAACGACAATTTACGTTCTCATAAAAATTTGGATGTATAAAAATACCATATATATTTTGCATGGAAATTGTGATAAGTTGACTAGGTTTAAAGCTGTTTCTTTCCCTTTATAAATGATACATATGGTTTTTGTTTTAAACATCAATGTTAATTTTATGATCTTAACACACTAAGATAAACACATACATTAATATCACTTCAGTTCCTGACATCATAAATTGTTAACAATAAATACAGAGGAATAATTTCATCGGTTGTTTCAGTCTTTAACACATTTTTAGAGTGGTTCGGGGTCAGAAGAAATTTCATCCTACAGACAATATTTGGGGTTTATTTTAACATTATATGATGAGGCTTACCATAAAAACCTCATTCGTCAACATTGAAAGTCTAGCCATGTTTGATTTTTGAAGATATTACCATCTGGACATGTGCTTTTAATTTTCTGGTAAAACGAGTTATGGTTCTTTTCTCATAAACACCGTTTTGATCCGATTGACAACATGCTGTGGGTCACCCTTAACATTTTCAACATACCAGTAACTAGTCCCGGTCACCCAGAACCTCCTAGTCTTCAACGTATGGAGGATCTGGGACTGTTGTCAATATTTGACCAAAAATCCATTGCTCATGCATAACCGGGAGTTTGGTTTTTAATGTGGTTGATTATCCAGTATCTTCTGGGCAAATTCCATAATTCTTGCATTAATATAAACAAACATGAATCGTGACGACAAATTCGGATTAATTTGAATAACATAGATATGGCCCATGAAGAGAGCAATTTTACAACAACAAAAAAAAATAAGAGTGTTGGATATTGAACTGGCATGCAATCAAATGGGTTTTTTGAAATGACATTCTTGAATTAATTTCATGGGTGTCAACATCTTGTTTTAGGACTAGTTATATCTCCCTTAGACTTTGTTTATGATAATGTAAAAGATCAGATAATCTAGCCAATGACCTATTATTCTCAAATGTTGACAACACATCCAGACTAATATTCGTACCGGTAACCAAAAAAAACCCAGTAACTGTTACAAAACTTCCACAAACTATTTCTGCCTCTTATATATCTTTCTTGCAAAAGCCATGAAGACTTCTTTAGGTAAATTGCCACTACATTTATCTATGAGTGTTTTAAGTTCCTTATAACTACTTTCTTCATATTCTGTATAAACATGTGTTAAATTTAAATCACAATATAATTCTTTTACTCTTTCTATCTTGGATTCATCATCTCTTCCATAATTGTCCTTAAAAACATAAACAGAAAAACTATTCACAATCAAATCTAACTACATATGGAAGTTATAAATGAGAGAAAGAAAAATGCAACATACAGTCATAACTATATATGATACATCTCTTTTTATTTTTGCAATATGATAATGACCATTAAGGTTTTTGCATTTCTGTTTATATGTCCTTACACTTATCTTAGTTATCTATGATGCAATTTTAATACAATAAATTATTTTTTCACGTTTTATGATTACTGAAAAAATATGGAAAAAACGCCAAACTGCCATATTTCAGGATAATGAAACATACACCAACAGCAGCTATAAGTTGTCCTACCAGTCCACAAGGGTTATCACATGTTTGTAGCCACTGGGAGCATGTACAAGACACTAAAACCTGATTAAGAGTAACAACCCAATAATACATTAAGTAATTATCAGAAATAATTAAAATTGGATTGGCTTCTAGTTCTTCCTGATGCTAACAAATATTATACAAATCCATAGGCTTCATGTCATTAACATAACGACTGTATTGATTTAAAATCAATCGGAAAGTAACCTTAGCCATTAAAGGGTCCACAAGATTTTAACAAGCGTTTTGCTGCGGTTGCCATGCAAGATATGTCCACATTTTGAACAATCAGGGGCCATCATCCAGGAATTTACATTCCAATATGCATGATTATTGAAAGGAACCAAGATCTTTGGGATATAAACATGAATTTAAAGTTTAATTAAAATTGTGACCTCTAGGGGGTCCAAAACCTTGATATACCATACTTATACACTAATTGTGTGAGAGAGAGAGAGAGAGAGAGAGAGAGAGAGAGAGAGGGAGAGAGAGAGAGAGAAATGGGGTTTAACATCATCGACACAAACTAGGTCATTTTGGGACTAACATATGGTTCAATAGAAAAGTTGGTTCTGGTTTTGTGCTCATTTGATGACCCCGCCCCCCCTTTATAGAAAAGGTGGGAAATTGTCGCGTCATTAGATCAACGTTGTCAAAGACGTGAAGCTATATCATTGGATGATAGGTGCCGATAAAATTAGGTATTTATATTATAACTCATAGTTTCGATCATACTTTATTTATTAATCACACAGCAAATAGTTGGTGTGTATTTTAAAACTGTAGGAAGCGTGACCTAATTATTCATTCATTAAACATTGTGTTCGTGTGTGATTACCGACCAACAAAGACATGTATCTACCCCAAGTATCATGACATTTCGAGCCCTTATAATGGGTAACATTTTTATATCCGTAACAAATCAAAACCAACTTGGTCGAACAAACGAAAACTAAGCAAAATTACCCTGGTAGATAAATGGATCGCAAAAGACATTTTGTTGTTTGTTTTCAATCTGAATCTTTATATAAAAGATGTCACAACACCCCCGACTCCCCCCGGTCCCATTAGTCAACAGACTACATCTTGATGACTTTGTGCCAACCCAAATGTCAGCATATTATGTCCGACCGAAAATTTGAAATGTCAGACAGTATGTTCATCCAGTCTGACATGGTGTCAGACACACATTTGAAAGTTTTTTCCAGGCTTGGTAACCATAAGTTAACCCTTTTTAAAAGTCATAGTTTAAATACAAATCACCAGTCTTTTTACTACTTCCTCCTGTGAAGGAAATGATATATTGATTTTTGCAATAACAAGAAAGAATAAGATACCTCTAAAATCTTCCTTTGTTCTGGAGTAACTTTCATCATGGCTTGTACAATTAACCAACTACATTTGTTATCTTGTATATCTGTACCTATTTTACCAATAACTTCTGGTGATCCGAAACAGTCTAAATAATCATCCTACAATCAATGTTTACAGAAATAGTCGTTTACTGTATTTTACACAAAGCAGCTTGTCTAGAATTTGACATAAAAATGATACAATATGGGTGGATAATTGTAACCAAATCATGTGTATTTTTATGTAAATACAGGTCATTTTGGGAGATGTATTTTTTTCTTACCAATCTGATTTTTTATATACATGTATACATTTATACTATTTGTTGATTTAAATTATTTATGCCAATTTTCTTTTCAAGATACATTATCGAGGATTAGATAAAGAGCTGGCAGTTCTCACTTATAATAATTAAAAACTAGATGATGCAAATGGAATATGCTGAAAATTTCAGTTAAATTGCTTCACTCTAAGACGAGAAAACCTTATTTTAAAAATCACTATTGCCTCGACTGTCATTGTTGCAGATGGCACAATAGTTAACAACGTCTCTATTATCCATTTTAGTGTTTAATTATCAACGGACGTTGAACAGCAGATCGGATTCAAATTCAAAGACAATCGGGCACATAAGCTGGCATTGAGAGTTGATTATGGTCTTTTCATGTTAATAAATGTCTAATTAATAGTTTATATAACATTTCAGGCATAAAGAAATACCTGCAATAGGCAGATTTACCTCTTGCATAATGCATGTACAGATAACAAATTGGTTTTACAATATTGAAATGGGGTTTAACATCCTAGTTTTTTTGCAACCACTGGGCTATTGAAGACACTCATATGCCATACAGTGTTGAAAAGGTAATGGTTACCTCATGTATTGAATGAAAATATGGATAGGAATGTAAAAATTATATATGAAATACTACCAGCCGCAATTATTTTTGGCATCGCTATTTTACCTGTACTTGGAAGAAATAACCCATCTTGAGAAGAATACTTTTAGCTTTAGAATGAGCATCTGTATCACTGACACCAGCCTGAAATACCATTTATAATTTATATATTAGGTTAACTCCTTGTAATAACACACTATAACCGAACCTTTATTTTAATCAAACTCTGTTATCAGAAATTGCGTTGCATTTAAATAAATCCCATGCTAACCCACTGCTCTTAATAAATCAGGGTCATATTATTTACCCCCACATAAAATTCTGATGTATAAATTAGTGCTCCTACGACTAGTCGGATAGCCGTAAACGGTTAGAACTGGACGGTTAAACGGTTCGAATTCAACGGTACGGTTATTACACAGAAATGTGTCTGATTATATTCCTCTTTATAACAAAACTTGCCCGTTGTCATTTTGTATTTGATGTTTGAAAATCTTAGAATGTAACAGTCGTCCTACGATGTCGACTGCTAAAAAATAATACTATTAATAGCACTCGTCGTAGTCATACAGCAAAGTCAACGGACCTTGTTCTGACTTTAGCTATTGTTAATCTAATCTAAATACTTCTCGGAATTTCTAACTATATTCTACCTTGTTTATCATTTACTTCAAAACGTAACCACCATTCAAAATATAATCATAAAGGCTAGAAAATGACATTATACTAGATTCGTTACGACATTCAACACGTTTCATATCTCGTAATTTCTCGCAAGAATTCTACTTTGGTTTTTAGTTAAATTAACCAATCATAAAAATTCTACTTGCAAGCGAGGAATTATTTCTTTATTGTCCAATCAATAGACGCCTTCCAATTTACTTTATTCTATTCTTAGTAACATTGTGTAATCGTAATATTATCGCCATCTGTCACGTACGAAGGGAAACAGAGTATTGTTTTGTATATTATCGTTATATAGAATTAAAAAATGTTTCAAATGAACCAAGTTAACCAGGTAGATAAATAACTACGGCCTAAGGTAGTTTAATTTCTCATTAAAGAATTTTACATGTCTGAAAAAATTCCTGAAATTTTTGCGCGTGTAATGCCTTTTAGCTAGGCGAGTATAGTGTGCGCACGAGTAATGACTCACACCTCCTGACAAGCTCTGTTTTATGTTTAAAATTGATACCATACGGTTAACGGTTACTAACCGGTTAATAGCTACAGCTATTCGAATAACAAAAAGTCCTAACCATAGGAGCACTAGTATAAATACATTTCATAAAGTACTGAAGCAGAATATGTCAGTGAAGTTATGTTCAATTTCAAGTTTATAAAATCCATCTAATTCACTAATAATGTGGATATGAAAGCAATACAAATTTAACTTCTATCCAGTTTAATTTTACGGTATATCAAAGCCTCTTCATGTACTTACCATATACATGCCCATCGCCACTGGTAAATAAAATGAGTAAAAGGCCGTCTTCCATCTTACAATTGTATTATATCTATCTAAAGTAAAACTAGACAAATCTACTGTACTTTGTGGTCGTGATGTAACTAAATCTAAACATTCACCTATCACTGTATGATGTGTAATCTGTTTAAATATACAATTTTTATCATTAGATAGCATTAATTACTTCTATGGTACCATATACATGTATAAAGATAGGTTGCCAGTAGGGCTGTGTCGATACAGTTCATTTTTGATACGATACGTATTGACGATAAGGCAAATCGATACGCGATATGTATCGCATATGATGACATCACAAATTATGCCCAAAATAATCTCAAACTACATTCTGTTTCAAGATGTATGAGATGGGTAAGCATCAGGGTTCTTAATCCATTTTGAAACGAACCGGCCGGAATTGGGTCAATTGAGGACCCATAGGATATGAGTTAATTATAAGCTCCATTCCCTTTAATATAACTAGACGTCAACAAAAATAATTCTTGGTAATTTGTTGTGGAGAATATCGTATTTTATTGTATGTGATTACTACAAAAATAACGACAGATGCACCTTTTGAAAATTTTACATATTTAATTCACGTAAAATCTTGGAAGTTCAAATCCGTAATATTCCAGAATAAAATAATTCTTGTCTTCTTTTATTCGATGAAACGTTCGCATTTCATAAGTCGATGATCTAAAATATTAACATTTTTCAACTATTGCCAGTATCAGAAAATGCCGTAGCTAAAATAACTTATAAGCTGATACGGCACCATTTCTTTGTAACACAATTTGTAGTCTTTGTCTATCAGGTAACTATAGTCACGTAACTTGGCAAAAGTTTTTATTCATTCGTCAATTGATAGACACACAGCACAATTGTCACGTGACAACCATACTTGAAATTGCTTTAAAATCAAAATTCCGTACGATTATGATATAGCCTTCAATAAAAACAATATTTTTAAAATTAAGCCTTTGTCAGAATGTGTATAAAATAATAACAAAATTAAAACGGTAAGTGCTATTTAGAACTAGTTTATTGACTTAATTCCAAGTGATATGTCACATGTCATTGGAATTCTAACAGGAAAATATATTATTAAATGACTGTTTCTCGGTGTATTCGGTGTTCTATCAGGGGATTTGTTCTTTAAATGGCATTTAGTAACTGGATAGAGTAACAACAAAACACATACTTATGGAAAACAGCTACTAGTGTATTTAAGGCGACGTTTCGTAGAGTATTCTCTCAACGTTATCAAGCTAATACAGTAAAACAGGTATGAGGCAAATATATATAGACAAAATACAACAACATAACCGAAACCATACATAGCAACAACATGATCAAAGGCCTACACCAACACTTATTAAGATATACAATTGCAGATAGAGAGTTAATTAACTTATAGTCCATGGCCAGTGAGGATGTCTTAACAACAAAAATGGAAACCATACCTTAAAACAATTAGATCATACGCATTGGGCAAAAATATCCCTGTATCACGGTTAAGATCTGGGCTGTTCCTTCTGATTTGTATTGCCTCCATTATCTTCCGTGTCTTTTCTATTGGGAGATTAGATGCCAGGGTTTCGTATGACTCAATTCTGTGTCCAGGGTTGGTCTGGAGATGTTGTGCAACAGCTGAGTTAGTGATGGACGATTTGGACTTGTGCTGGCTTATTCTTTTATCTAGGGGTTGTCTAGTTTCACCGATGTAAGTACTAAGACAAGAGCAGGCAACTTTATAGACACACTCTTTCTGGGGCGGGGGTTTATTCGGGAGTAGCTTACCATTAGCTTTCAGGATATCTTTAAGTGTTCGGCCCTTGGAGAAGGTGACCTGGATACCTATTGGGATGAGGATTCTCCTGAGGTGGTAAGTGAGCTTCCCTTGAAACGGTATGGTGATTCTTATAGGTGGTTTTTCTGGTTTGGTTTTTCCCGGATCTGTAGGGATGTCAATGGTGGTTTTAATGGTCTTTTTAACAAATTGTAGAGGGTAGTTGTTCAGGTTTGTAAGGGCTTCTTCAATGTGGTCTAATTCTTTTTGGAGATGTTCTTTGTCACAGATGTTGACAGCACGGCGGGCTAAAGTTGCTATGGTTGCTTTCTTAACACTGTGTGGGTGGTGGGAATAGAAGTTAATGTACTGGTCAGTATGTGTTGGTTTTCTATAAACACTTGTTGTGAGCCTACCTTCTGTTTTCTTAACTAGTACATCCAGGAATGGGAGGCATTGGTTTTCTTCTGTTTCTATAATAAATTTAATTCTGCCATTTTGGTTGTTGAGGTGATGGAGCAAGGCGGTGTGGTCTTCGTTCTGACGGAGAATTACAAAGACATCATCAACTTTACGGAGCCAAATTGTGGGTTGGATGGGTGAGGTGGAAAGAGCCCTCTCTTCAAAATCGGTCATATAGATTTCACTTAGAACTGGGGATAGGGGACTGCCCATTGGTAGACCGTGAATTTGTTCGTAGTAATCGTCCCCCCAAGAGAAATAAGTGGATTCTATGCAGGATTTAGTTAAGTTGACTATATCTTCTATGGTGAGATTGGTATCCAGTGAGTTCTCCATTGAAGTGAGTCTATATCGTAGTGCTGCTAAGGCTTCATCTCGGGGGATATTAGTAAAGAGGTCAATAACATCGTACGATAGGATAAGTGTATCTTTAGGGAGGTCTCTAAGTTTTCCGCAGAAATCTTTAGAATCTTTGATAAAGGATGCAGCTTCCTTGCCTAATGGGGAAAGAAGGTTCGACAGGTACTGTGCAGTGTTATAATATACGGAATCTCTGGAGCATACTAGCAGTCTGGCTTTAATGGGGTTCTTATGTGTTTTAATGGTGGCTCTGGCATATGGTGGTCTAGGATGGGACGGCTTAAGTTTGTAAAATAGGGAAGGTGTGAGTCTCTTCTCGTCTTTGAGCTTAACTAGTTGTGCGGTATGGCTGTCATTGAAGGTGTTAGTTGGGTCTTTCCTAATCTTCCTATAGGTAGTGCGATCATTGAGAAGGTGGGAAACAGTATTTTGGTAGTCGTTCTTATCCATTATGACTGTAGATTTTCCTTTGTCAGCTGCTACTATGGTAATGTTTTTGTCTTTCTTCAAATCCTGCAGGGCAATCTTATGGGACTTCTTAAGATTGTTGGCATCTCGTTGCGTCTTGGATTTGGTGATAAGGTCAGCTATCTGGTGTCGGATAAAATCAATCTTGCCACCAGGGGCTAGTTGTCTCAGACCTCTCTCAATATTGGCGATGAGCAGATCTTGGTTGGCTGGCCGGTTGGTTGGCGTAAACTGTAAACCTCTGGAAAGGAGTGAAATCTGGTCCTCAGTTAGGTTCTGGCTACTGAGGTTGATAACTGTTTTTGTAAGGTAATCTTCTTTCGGATTCTTGGTGGTAGGGGGGACCTGTTTGGTGATTTTAAGGTTTTCAAACTTCTTCACCTGGTTAGTTCGTGTTGTCTCTCTAAGGTGGTCTAGTGACTTCAGCTGTTTGGACCTGAGTTGTGTGTAGTCTTCTTCGGACACCAGATCCCTAAGTTGAGACAGTTTTTGTTCATATTGGTTGTGAAGCCGATGTTTGGTGTTTCTGTGGTACTGTATCCGTTCTCTAATCAGGCTTTGACTGGCTCGTTCGATTATTCTGCTAGCTGCTGCTGACTGGACCGGGGGCTTGAGACGCAGACCTTTGGGGATGATGTTGCTGTCTCTGCATCGCATCAGAAAAGTAAGATTGCACTTGGACTTAACATATTTACCTCCTAATCTATTAACGGTATTGATATATGATACTGCCACATCTCCATATTGATGTCGGATATGTTCTTTAAATGGCATTTAGTAACTGGATAGAGTAACAACAAAACACATACTTATGGAAACTGGTCCTGACTGTAAAAACATATTAAATAAATCTATATATATATATATATATATATATATATATACAGTAATTAGTTATAGATGAAAGTAATAATAAAAGATGAAAGGACAAGTATTATGGGGGGTGAAACTGAAGCCATAAGCAGTTAATCCTAACAGTGAAGGCAGTATGCAGTATATAGATTTATTTAATATGTTTTTACAGTCAGGACCAGTTGCTCGTGACTCATTATACCTGCTAATAATTGTTTGATCCTTTGGCTTCATTCTTGCACTTATCTATACCAATTACAGTTTATAACCATCTATGTACATTGTTTATTTAACGGCTTGGGACAGTTGTTCATGCTTGCTGATTTTGCATCCCATTGGAGGGTTCGCACTGCTCGTGTATATATATATAGCTATTTTGTTTTCATTTTATTTATTTGTGTTATATGCTTGATAACGACTTGTGAAATCTTGTTGAAACGTCGCAGTGAAATAAACCACAGTAATTGTTATCCATAAATAGTGTGTTATTTGAGTATATCAGTATTCAATTTGAAAAAAAAAAAAAAAATCCAGTGTATCCCCCACGTATTGTAAATAAAATATAAAAAAAGTACACGTAAATATATATTTTAAAATGAGAAATCAAAGTAAGAATTCCCGCAAAATATGATTATTAGTGATGGTCCGGTAATTTGTTTGAATATCGGTAATTGGCCGATAAGTGGCCTATCGGGAGAAATCGGTATTGACCGATACACGGCCATTTTGCCGATACTTGAGTTGCTGATATCTGTTCAAAACTCGGTAATTACCTTAAAAATATTATCTGGGTTGTGAACAAATCATTATTTTGCTTGACACATGGTGCATCTAAATAGCCACGCACACATGCGGGTTGCTATTTAGACATACCGGTAATATAAGACTCTCATAGGGGATGTAAAAAGGAAAGAATAAACAGTTATATAAATAGCCATGTGCATGGCAACCGAAATAGAAGTTTTATTTCGGTTGCCTAGGGCGTTGCTATTTGGACGTACCGGTAATACAAGATTCTCATAGGGGCTGTAACAAAGGACAGAATAAACAGTACAAAATCCTTACCGGTCTCTGTTATTTTTTTAAATACTTATTCACACACTGTTTGAGAGTTCAGTTCTCTCAATCCGATTTTTGAGAATGCCATTTCTGTGCATGTGCAGACAGATATTAAGCGTACAACAGTCCACCCTATAAACCTTTTGATTTGAATAGGGAATAAGCCAATTGCATGATGATCAAAATCATAGAATTGGAGAACACAGTCAGTTAGATAACAAACCTTAATCTCTCAACCCTCCGTGTTTCGAGATAAGACATGAGGCCATTACCTATAAAGTTGCACCTGCGGGAGCGATTCAAACCCGGCATTTTTAAGCAAAATTGACAATAGTTTTAATCAAAACAACGATTGATTATTGTTATTTATAATATTTCTACAACACCCAACTACAATTAAGCATATAATCCTACCTGAAACGGGTACAAATCGTTGTTTTTAAAATCGAGGTGTTAAGCCGTTACTAAGACCGCCATCTTTTTAAACGATACGCTGTCACTATGAAGGCGGGGCTAAATATAAGGCTTTTATAACAGCCAATCAAAAGGACAATCGAAAGCACAGTAACTATGAATGGATTTTGATGGCGGTGAAATGTCAGACAAAAACAACGCTTCATTAATTTAAACGCGAATATTTGGAGTTAGGCGACAGTTGTACCACTACATTGGCCTCTGTAAGTTTAATTAATCATAATATCATAAACCTATCTATTTTAAAGATGATACATGCATTAATAAAGAAATTGAGTTTGCCACTTGGAACTAAAGGCATCCAATCGTAGCTAAAAACAAACACATCAGTATATCTCAACGTTTTTAGCTACGTTCTCGTAGCTAACAGTCAGTACATCGCGGAGACCCCTCTTCGATTAGGCTATTGAATTTTTTATTTAAATTGTTTCTGATAACTATTAACAAATTTACTAACTACCAGGGCTGCCGACAACCAGTATCGCAGCGCAATTTGCGATACATATTTTGTCCGTTGCTAATCAAAAATTAAAATCTAACGTTTTTGATTCGCAGTAACTGCGAATCATTAACATGCCTGTCATTTTGGATATTGACACAAAGATTTATCCACATTTCTCAACGCTTTCAACGTATATAAAATATCAAATAAATTTTATAAACAAAATGGAATTCTCCGTGTGACATTTTCTTCTCGAACTACCCAGACTCAATTCATTATACTATATAACACACACTGATCCGCAGTGAATATTCGCTTGGCCTCTACAATCACTGATAAGGATGACATCGATGCGACTTAATGACTACAAAATATTAACTTTTTTCTTTCGACAAATTAAATTCTGAAACATTTTTTTTTAGTATTAGAAAAATGAATAAAGGTGTTTGAAGTATATCTTGATAAAAAATATTCCATATTTAGCGTAAATAGGTACAGAAAATAGTATGCGGAGGCGTAAAATGGGTAAAACGATATAATTTTGCACGTACCAGTTCATATTACTACGTTCGATGTAAACAACGCATGTGTGACCATCAATTTGACGTTTTTTTTCTGTTTGTTTACTCTGAATTCTTTCAGAAGTACATTTTTTACCGTCTAATCTGATTGACCTGCTCGTGTTTGTTTTAAAACAACAAAAACAAGCCACAGAAGTAATCTTTTTTGGCATTATCGATGCCATCTTGCTTTGTTGGTAAACATTGTGATGTGACGTCACCCTTAGAACTACAGCGGTCTGACCTTTTAAAGGTCAGTCATCTTGGACAGAGATAAAAGACGGATGTATAATAACAATGCTATATAATACAGGGACATAACTCTATGAATCGGGACTATTAAACCGGAAATAGGGAATCAAGTAGTACCACTCACGTTGCGAGACATGTCAATTTCGAGTAATTATATCAGTATTCAATTTGAAAAAAATTAAATTCAATGTATCCCCCACGTATTGTAAATAAAATATAAAAAATAAATATGTGTAAACGTATTGTAAAATGAGAAATCAAAGTAAGAATTCCCGTAAACTATTATTGTTTATATCGCGTGCGTCTAGTTAATCGAGATTATTCGTAAAATACCGCGTGCTTACGATTGAACAAAAATAATAACACACGATAAAAAGCAGACGAAACTGTTTTCTAACGAAGAAATAAGAAGTCACTGCCCAGACATAAGGCCTAACCAAAAGTCTACACTCATTCGGAAATGTTCACAGCTACCTGTAGAAGTGCTAAAATTCTAAAAAAATCTTAAGAATGAAATCTAATCATTTGTTATCAATTAAAATTAAAATAATCTTGTTATTTAGGTGTTTTATGTTGAAACTGAAAAACTGCTAATCAATTTTTAAATTTGCTAATCAAATTTGGCAAAATTGGACTTTTTGATTAGCAGTGCTGCTAATCATCTGTGAAAAATTACCGACAGCCCTGCTAACTACCATTATATGAAATAAACAATGGTCCTCACAATAGTTTTTTGTCTATCACGATTCTCGATAATAAAATCAAAGATGTCAACAATGGCTCTTCATTGCATACCGGGCTGGTATGAAGCGTCTTGTGCTGTTATGTTGCTTATCGTGAAATAGTTCCAAATCTTACTACTTCTGGCATGCATTTTATTTTCCTACCTTTTATCTAGTTCACTGCTGGTATTCTCTTGACACCATCATAATGAGTAGACGTTTTGGAAAAGGAGGGAAAATATCACATGGTTTACGCGTGATTGGAATGAAAGATGAAAGGGGGTATATCCCTTTGATGTCACATGATTACTGTCAGATATTCCGACTTCTAGAGTAGATGGCGATAAAAATTTAGAAATAATTTAGTGATTTGTATTGTTATGCTAGGCTACTTTAAAAATTTAGACATAATTTGTATCAACAAATAATAACTTATAATATAGATCATACTACCAACAAATGAGTTTCCATTAGATGGTTTTATTTTTAACTATAGTTCTAGAAATGGCGGGAGAATGTCACATGATTGCCACTGTTGACAGACAAGTCAGGAAGCTATCGCTTTGATGTTTCATTCATTACCGCATGAACCATTCCGACATCTATTATTGACATACAGGTGCCGATCACTCTAGGGAATTAAATCGTAATCAACACTTAAGATATAATAATCTTGACTTAAATCATTAATGATACAGCAAATAATTAAGTTTGTAATAGACGGACTGTATTTGGGATTGCGTAGGAAGCTTGACCCAATTTTGTTACTTCAAAAACACAGTGTTCATGTTTGATTCCCGAGGTAAAGTAGTACCATGCGTTTCCCGACTAACAATGACATCTACATAGATTATCATGCCATTCGAGGCATATTATATATAATGGGTAATAGTTTTATATCCACCACTATCGGTAATTGTATATGTATCGGCCGATATGCGTTTCCCGACTAACAATGACATATATCTACATAGATTATCATGCCATTCGAGGCATATTATATATAATGGGTAATAGTTTTATATCCACCACTATCGGTAATTGTATCTGTATCGGCCGATATATTTCGTAGTCAATATCTGATATCGGTAAAACCGATAGGTGCCATATCTGACCATCACTAATTATTGTTCATATCGCGTGAGTCTAGTTAATCGAATTTATTCCTTAAATCCGTGTGTGTCCGATTGAACAAAAATAGTAGCACAAGATAAAAAGCAGACAAAATTGTTTTCTAACAAAGAAATAACAACTAGACCTGCGACGCAGTAATGACGGGTTTCACCGGTGCCCCTTTACCCTTGAACATATGTCACTTCCGGTACCGATGAAACTATTAAACAGGTTTCCATTTAAGCATTTCACACATCAAATAAAATGTACGCAGAATCAACCAAATCCGGCAATATCAATTCATTGTATACATTTGTTACATGTAAGTGATCCTGACAAAATTACATTACTTCTGGTGATAATGAAAATTCTAAATTAGTTTTATGAAATCATAAATGGCATAAGACATCACATAGTTAAAATTTTTATGTAAATCGAATAATAATTGCCACTTTTATATAACAAAAACCTTGAAAAGTGACCTGTAGAAAACCGTCTATTTCTCTGCAACCGTACAAGTTAGAAACCATTTTTTGGTATCTGTATAATTTATTTGTTGATTAGAATCAAATATCATAATTTTAAAAACAGTACAAATCAGACTCATTTGAATAAAATATCTGTTTTGAAGGCTAAAAATACAGTTTTTGCCAAAATGACGTTACTTCCGGTGACAGAAAAGGTGTTAAATTACTTGTATAAAATCGTAAATGGCACTAGGTATCACACACTGGAAATTTTATGAAAATCGAATAATAATTGACACTTTTATGGACCAAAAACCTTGAAAAGTTACCTGTTGAAAATTGTCTATTTCTCCGCAACTGAACAAGTTAGAAACCATTTTGTGATATCTATATGATCGAATGGGTTCATTCTATTAGTTGATTGGAATCAAATATCAAAATTTTAAACAAATAACAAATACAACTCGTTTGAATAAATTACTGGTTTGAAGGCTATAAATACATTTTTTGCCCAAATTACGTCATTTCCGGTGACATTGAAAATGTTAAATTGGTTTGACCTAGTTAAAATTGACATTACTCATCAAATTGTGTCACTTTTATGAAAATCGAATAATAATTGACACTTTTACAGGCAAACTAGCGTAAGAAGGGACTCATGCAAAATTGCCCATTTCTCGGCAACTGCTTATATTACAAACTAATTTTCACATACATTCTCTTCGTATGGATTATTGGTACTAGTTTATGAAAGTTGCGAAAAAATATATTAAAATATGAAAAGCCTGAATGGGTTGTAAATAGCTCATTCTTTCACCCTTTTTCACCTTTAAATCGAAATTACCCGAAAACGAAATCAAAATTGAAAAAAGTGAGTCCGATGTTTTCTGCGCCTTTACAGGGCACACCCTTTCAGTCATATCAGATTTGAAAAAAATAATATTTGCTTTCAAAAAGTGGTACCGAACTCTCAAAATTGTAGTTTTTGCTAAATTTACGTCACTTCCGTTGCCGAAAGGCAATTTTAACGGTAACAAAAAAAAATGACATTTTGGACCACAGAGCACATGAACTTTGTTTTATACAAATCGAACAATAAATAATTAATCCAGGACTGAAAAACTGAATTAGCCAATGGGGGCCAAGGAAAAATACGGTGGCAAAAAATGTTGCCATTTTTGGTCAAATCAGATGACTCTTTAACCCTAAGTAAAATACCACATAAAAATATTCATTAATAAAAAAGGTTTTTGTAAAAATTTAAATTTTCAAAATTTGGCGCCTAATATCTCCTAAGATTCGTCGAAAATAAAAAATCCAAAGAACTGTAGCTATGTGCCTTGTCTCTGGCTATGTCAAAATGTATCAAATATTACAATCCGACAATTATTGATAACATTAAGGAAAAATATCGAAAAACGACAATTTCGGTGATTTCGGACATTTCGCATTGTCGCAAAACATTGGAAATAGCTTTAAAATTTAAGTCAAACCCACTTTCCCAGTAAAACTGAAGACATCGAATCGATCCGCAAGTAGTTTCTGAGATATGCTCAAATGGAAAAATAATAATAATAATAATAATAAGAAGAAGAATAATAATCCGAACAAAAACAATAGTGTTTCACACTGGCTACGCAGTGTGAAACCCTAACTAAAATGAGTGGGGCTTCAGAAGCCACTACCAACAATTGGCTTCAGACATAAGACCTAACCAAAAGTCTACATCGCATTCACAAACTGTCACAGCTACCTGTAGCTGCTGTAGCAGTGCTAAAAATCTAAGAATGAATCTAATCATTTGTTATGAATTAAAGTAATATCTTGTTATTTAGGTGTTTTATGTTCAAACTGAAAAACTGCTAATCAATTTTTAAATTTGCTAATAATATTTGGCAAAAATTGGACTTTTTGATTAGCAGTGCTGCTAATAAACTGTGAAAAATTACCGACAGCCCTCTTTTGTGTGTGATTTTTTTCTGGCACATATTTGTCTTTTTCCAGGTTAAAATACCAGACATTTTGTCAGGTATAACTAAAATCATTATTTCCATGTGTGATTAAATGCCCAATGTTAAAGAATAATTAAAGATAGGTTGCCAGGCAATGAAACATGTGCCACAGCAACTAAATCGTCTGGGAAGTCAACAAGAGTTGTTGCATGAAACCTTTATAAAAAACTAAAATCTGATTAAGAGTAACAACTCATTAAGTAATTATCAGAAAATCATTAGAATTTGTTTGGCCCATCCTAAGGTTTAGTATACATAAATCATTGAAATCAATATACTTGTTCGTCTCAAGATCTTAAACTCTGTGTATCAATCTAAAGTCAATTGAAACCAATATATATAGGCGTAAACACGGTGTATAATTATACCAGCGGCTGCCAGGCAGGATACGCCCACATTTTGCAAGAGATGGATAGAGAACAAGCTAAACAAAAAGCAATTTTTCGTACAATCAGGGGCCATAATTCAGGAAATTACAATTCGATATGAGCAAATATCGAAAGGAACCGAGATCTTTGGGTTATAAACTTACATTTCAAGTTTCATCAAAATCAGAAGAAAATTGTCACCTCTAGATGGTCCACAACCTTGATATACCATATTTGAGTACGAAGGGCGGCCATTTTGTCTGTCAGTTTTGGTCCAATTTTCATGAAATTCGAACTCAACCATCCTTAGGATGTAAAAGTGATATATTCAAACGTTTTTTTAAATCGGATAATAATTGTGACCTCTAGAGGGACCTCAAGCTAAAAACGTGATTTTTCGTACAATCAGGGGCCATAATTCAGGAAGTTACAATCTGATATGCGCAAATATCGAAAGGAACCAAGATCTTCGAGTTATAAACTTATATTTCAAAGTTTCCTAAAAAGCAGAAGAAAATTGTGACCTCTAGAGGGTCCACAACATTCATATACCATATTTTTTACGCTATTTGAGTACGAAGAGCGACCATTTTGTCTGTCAATTTTGGTGCCATTTTTACGAAATTCAAACTCAACCATCCTTAGGGTGTAACGGTGATATATTCAAACGTTTTTTTTAAATTGGATAAAAATTATAACCTCTATTGGGTCCACGAGCTAAAAACATGATCCAATTAGGGGCCATAATTCAGGAAGTTACGATCTGATATGCGCGAATATCGAAAGGAACCAAGATCTTTGGGTTATATACATGCATGTCAAGTTTCATCAAAATCGGTTCAAAATTGTGACCTCTATAGGGTCAACAAGCTAAAAACATGATTTTTCGTACAATCAGGGGCCAAAATCCATGAAGTTTCGATCTGATACATGCCAATATCGAAAGCAGCCGAGATCTTTTGGGGATAAACCCATATTTCAAGTTTCATCAAAAACGGATAAGAATTGTGACCTGTAAATAATCCACAAACAATTGTGGACGGACAGGGGCAATGACAATATACGTCCATATGAAAATGTGGACGTATAAAAATCAGACGTTAACTATTGTCTCTAAAGCATCAACAAGATTTTTCAAAGTGATCAAGGGCCATAACTCGGCAGTAATTATTGGAAATTGTTGAAAATCAAGAGGCTTCTTCATCTGATGACCTTAGACACTGTGTATAAATTTAAATTTAATTGGACATTAACTTTAGCCTCTAGAGTGTTCACAAGATTTTTCAAAGTGATCAAGGGCTATAACTCTGGCAGTAATTATTAGAGATTGTTGAAAATCAATAGGCTTCTTTGTCTCATGACCTTAAACACTGTGTATAAATTTAAAGTCAATCGGATATTAACTCTGGCATCTAGAGCGTACACAAGATTTTTCAAAGTGATCAAGTGCCATAACTCTAGCAGTAATTATCAGAAATCGCTGAAAGTCAATAGGCTTCTTCGTCTCATGACCTTAACACTGTGTATAAATTTAAAGTCAATCGGATATTAACTTTGGCCCTTAGAGCGTCCACAAGATTTTTTGAAGAGATCAAGGGCCATAACTCTGGCAGTAATTATCGGAAATCGGTGTAAATAAATAGGCATCTTTGTCTCATAACCTTAAACACTGGGTATAAATTTAAAGTCAATCAGATATTAACTTCAGCCTCTAGAGTGTCCACAAGTAATTGTGGACGCCAGACGGCCGAACGGGGGCGGCGACAATATACAACCATATTTCAATGTGGGCGTATAAAAATATCGACTTTCAGATCATGAATCTAAAATGACGATAAATTAGCAATGATCAAGGTATCAAATTATAATTGATTGCAGGGATCTAAGTAGGCTGATTAAAGTTGGCTACAGCCGTTTGATATTTGAAACAGACAATTGATAAAATAATGAACCTGCTAGGTCTGCAATGGTATCATAAATCAGTCTACTTTCAGCTACAATCCATAACAGTCACATCTTTCTGAGAATCCACCTTGTGGCAGGTTCATTCTGTTGGCTATCCAAGTAATTAGCACATTTGTTAACCATAATTTTGATAATCCTGTTACAATCTTGCTGAATATTTACAACACGACCATTACGTAGTCTACTGTTATCCCAAATTATTTTCTATAATCACTGAAATGGGGGGGGGGGGTCTGTTGGATGGCTGGTTAGCACGTGCGCGCTGTATCATTAAGTCTTTCATTGAGTCAACTGGCATGGTTTCGATTCCCCGGTTGTACGTGACAATGAGTAGGGTCGCCTGTCCAACTTCATGGGTTTTCCCCGGGTACTCTGGTTTCCTCCCACTGCTAAAGACCCCTACGGCTACCCGCAAGCGAATTATGGAAATAAAATTGAACCATATGTTAGTCCTGAAATGACCTAGTTTAAACTCCATTTCTCTCTCTCTATAATCACTGAAATGCAAATGGTGCGGATGACATTCACACAATTTTAAAATCTTTTCCGTAATTTTAAAATCTTTTCCATGTCACAGAAAAAAATTCACTAGGCAATAAAATATGCTCTACAAACTATGCTGTACATGCAAAAAATATATCCAATCAAATGAGCTCTCTATTCTTAGCTATTAAGTGCTAGTCCACGAGAAAACCATGCAGAAATCGGGAAGGTGAGGGGTCGGCCGATTCCATTCATATTCACAGGGTTTGGTCATGCCCATGAGACTACTCGATAGCCAAAACCGCCGATCTCAGAAATTGACCATAGCTGAGATACGGCAAACAGGTGTTTTTGGGGGTTTTTTGCTCATTTTTTCGTCAATTTTAGGCAATGTTAGCTGCTGTTTTTCAGGTTGTAAATGAGTACTTATGAAACAAATGATGATTCGATATATGAGGCTAGGTAGTAATGTTTCAAAAAAATGAAAAAAGAAAAATCTATCTTTCCACTGAGGGGTGCCATTTGGTTATTCCTGAAGGGTATAAATCGAACCCTATAAAGTACCCAACTTTATGCCCCGATATCTCCACTGCCACGGGGTCCCATGAATTTTTTTTGTGGTTGTTAGTAAACGGGTACAAGGTCTCTCGATTAAAAAAATAAAATTTCATATATCTTCATACGCATGCGCGATAACATTGTCTATGTTTTGACAATTTTGATATTGGATCATCTGATACTTATATGTTCTAATCAATATAGTGACAAAATATGGATGCTAAACGACTCGATACCATCGGCAATTGACAGACTAGCGTTTCGAACCCGCTCAGGCAGTCGTAGAACCCGCTCTGTCAAAACTATCAGTTCTGGTATCCAGCCATCCAAGATGGTGGCTGCTGTATGTGGTTTTTCGCAGTTTTCTACTTATTATGCGGACGCTAAATACTAAGAGTGATTACTGTTGATATCTGAGGCAGCGTTTCATTGATATTTACTATTTATCAATGATAGTAACATCGTCCTGCTCATATTTACTATTTATCAATGATAGTAACATCGTCCCCCTGATATTTACTATTTTTAAATGATAGTAACACCGTTCTACTGATATTTACTATTTGTCAATGATTATAACACCGTTCTACTGATATTTACTATTTGTCAATGATAGTAACACCGTCCTGATGATATTTACTATTTGTCAATGATAGTAACACCGTCCTGCTGATAGATCCTGATATACACTGAGGAGATTAGATTCATGAGGTGCTCTCACTATTTTATCCTTCTGATATTTTGTAAAAATTTATGAATGTAAATTTTGTATGATATTTTGTGAGGGTTCATGAATGTAAATTTTGTATAATACTGTATTTGACATTTTGTAAGGAAAGGATTCATTGAATGTCTCTGATATATTGTGAAAAATTATGAACGTAGTTTTTGTATTACATTTGATATTTTGTGAGGGTTCATGAATGTAATTAGATGTGTTATTTTGTAAAGTTTAGTATTCCCTCCCGAAAGTAAATTTTGTATATATTTGATAATTTGCGAGGATTAAGGATTGACTCACGAGGTCAATAACGGGCATTGCCCAATTTAGTATTTAATCTGCGATTGTATATTCTTACCTCAGAGAGCAATTTGCGCTTTCTGCTTTACGTACAACAAGTTAAAACCAGCGGCTGCCAGGCAGGATACGCCCACATTTTCGAGAGATGGATAGAGAACAAGCTAACAAGAAAGTGATTTTTCCTACTATCAAGGGCCATAATTCAGGAAATTACAATTCAATATGCGCGAATATCGAAAGGAACTGAGATCTTTGTGTTATAAACTCACATTTCAAGTTTCAACAAAATCAGATAAAAATTGTGACCTCTATAGGGTCCACAACCTTGATATACCATATTTTTACGCTATCTGAGAAGGAACGGTGGCCATTTTGTCTGTCAATTTTGGGCCGATTTTCACGAAATTCGAACTCAACCTTCCTTAGGGTGTAACGGTGATATAATAATACGTTTTTTTAAATCGGATAAAAATAATGACCTCTATAGGGTCCACAAGCTAAAAACGCAATTTTTCGTACAATCAGAGGCCATAATTCAGGAAGTTACGGTCCGATATGCGCGAAGATCGAAAGGAACTGAGATCTTTGGGTTATAAACTTACATTTCAAGTTTCAAAAAAATCGGATAAAAATTGTGACCTCTATAGGGTCCACAACCTTGATATACCATATTTTTAAGCTATTTGAGAACGAAGGGCAGCCATTTTGTCTGTCAATTTTGGGCAGATTTTCACAATATTCGAAATCAACCTTCCTTAGGGTGTAATGGTGATATAATAATACGGTTTTTTAAATCGGATAAAAATTATGACCTCTGTAGGGTCCACAAGCTAAAAACGTGATTTTTCGTACAATCAGGGGCCATAATTCAGGAAGTTACAGTCCGATATGCGCGAATATCGAATGGAACCGCGATCTTTGGGTTATTAACCTACATTTCAATTTTCAACAAAATCGAATAAAAATTGTGACCTCTATAGGGTCCACAACCTTGATATACCATATTTTTACGCTATTTGAGAACGAACGGCGGACATTTTGTCTGTCAATTTTGGGCCAATTTTCACGAAATTCGAAATCAACCTTCCTTAGGGTGTAACGGTGATATAATAATACGGTTTTTTAAATCAGATAAAAATTATGACCTCTATAGGGTCCACAAGCTAAAAACGCGATTTTTCGTACAATCAGGGGCCATAATTCAGGAAGTTACGATCCGATATGCGCGAATATCGAAAGGAACCGAGATCTTTGGGTTATAAACTTACATTTTAAGTTTCAAACAAATCGGATAAAAATTGTGACCTCTATAGGGTCCACAAGCTAAAAATGTGATTTTTCGTACAATCAGGGGCCATAATCCATGAAGTTTCGATCCGATACATGCCAATATCGAAAGCAGCCGAGATCATTTGGGGATAAACCTATATTTCAAGTTTCGTCAAAATCGGATAAGAATTGTGACCTGTAGAGACGGCATAATACGTCCACATGAAAATGTGGGCGTATAAAAATGTTATGAGTTAGACCAACATGTATTAAACTACTCTACTACTAATACCAATAGTTGCTGTTCGATATTCTGATATATACGTACACCTATTGCTACATTAAGCCAATTGAAAAAAAAAAAAGTTTTTTGTTTATTTTTGGGGCTTTTTGTGAAGATGATGATCACCGTACTTTAAGAGTGTAGGACTACTACTTGTAGGTAGGGTATAGTCTAAATATAGATGATTAACTCGTTGGTCGCAGGTAGAGATAAAGATAACATCGGTCCTGAAAATTGAAAGAAAAGACAAAATCTTGCCTTTTTAGTTGTGCTGACCTGGAATTTTTTAGAGTGTAGAATTTATTTTCCAATCTTGAGGATTTAGGCCTACATTTTACTATTCAATGACTACTGTGAGCTATGACAGTTCTCTCAACTGCAGCTTATAATAAGATCTGTACATATCAAGAGATTTAAGAGTGAAATAATGCGAATTTTAGCAAATTTTCACTTCCAGTTGCAGTAAGAGTTGTCATACGAACATTATGTTGCGAAAACATAGCAGCTGTGAAGACGTCTGTATTATACTACATTTGTTTGAATTTCAGTTTGATAATATTGGGGATAAAGCTTCGTAAAATTGTCGAATTTATCCGATTTTTGTCAAAATTACCCACTATTTTTGAGAGTGTAGTTATAAACATATATGAAATTTTATTTTTTTAATCGAGAGACCTGATACCCAGTTACTAACAACCACAAAAAGAATTCATGGGACCCCGCGGCAGTGGAGATATCGCGGCATAAAGTTAGGGTTCTTTATAAGGTTTGATTTATAATTATACACTTCAGGAATAACCAAATGGCACCCCTGAGTGGAAAGATAGATTTTTCTTTCTTCATTTTTTTGAAACATTACTACCTAGCCTAATATACTATTCAAAAAAAGTAGGGGATATTTGATTTTGGGGGCATAATACTAAAATATGCAAATGACTACGAAAAAAGTCACTATAGAACCTAACAGAAGAAACATTTCCAGTTACATGTGACGCCCAAACGCACCAATAGCTACCGCATGGAATGCAGGTGATGCTTGGGATCATCATGGGGGTCCAACCCAAGATTTGCACGACTCTGACTTTGAATGTTACAGTCATTGTGGCATTGAATTCCAGGGTGGAAACATCAGTTTAATTGTTTTAGTGACCAGAAAACAAATTTTGATATGCGTCGGCTTACCCAAAATGAAAGGTTACGTGCCCTTGGCATGCCACAGATCGGCACAACACAGGCGGTTGTGGCGCGGACGATGAATGTTTCTCAGTCTGTCATAAGCAGGCTATGGTCCAGATACCGTGATACACAATCTGTACAGGACAGACCACGCTCAGGTCGACCAAGGGCGACAACTCAAGCCCAGGATCGATTTATCCGTACCTTGGCCTTGAGAAATCGTGTCATCACAGCAAATCAGATCAGCGCTCGTCTTCAAACAGACACTGGTGTGAGAGTGAGTGGCCAGACGATTCGGAATCGACTGCATAGGAGTCACCTTCGCGCCCGACGTCCTCGCGTGATCCCTTGTTTGAGAGATCATCACATTCAGGCAAGACGTCGTTGGTGTAGGGATCGTCAACACTGGGATAATCGACGCTGGAGCAATGTGATGTTTTCAGATGAGTCAAGGTTCACTGTTGATTTTTTGGACAGACGTAGGAGGCTGTGGCGTCGTCGAAACGAGCGCTTCCAAGACTTTAACGTCATCAGACATGATCAATTTGGGGGTGGTTCTGTTATGGTGTGGGGAGGCATCACTGTTGCTGGAAGAACGGCTTTACATGTTGTTGCAGGGCGTGTTACAGGCCAGTACTACCGGGACAACATCTTGGCAGTCCATGTTGTGCCGTTCGCACGACGTCATGGCCGCCGTTTCATCTTCCAGGATGATAACGCAAGATGTCACAGGGCCAGGATCGTTACAGGTTACCTCCAACAACAGAACATCACCACATTACCTTGGCCAGCACTGAGTCCCGACCTCTCCCCCATCAAGCATGTCTGGGACAGAGGTTACGTCAACGTCAACAACGTCCTGCCAATGTCCAAGAACTTGCTGCTGCGTTGCAACAGGAATGGGACAATCTGGACCAAAATGACCTTAGACGTCTCATTAGGAGTATGCCACGTCAGATCAATGCTTGTTTGGCAAACAGAGGAGGATTTACCCGTTACTGACTTGGTTGTGATGCTGTGGTAACTTTGCTGTTTGACCCCGGGTATCATTTTACCCTTATAATGGCCAGTCTGTGCCTTACTTAGTCTAACGATCATTTGGAATAAATCGATGAATGTGAACTTCATTTCATTTTGTCATTTGTTTCTTCGTCAGTTTTATTAGGTGACTTTAATAACACTTAAAAATCAAATATCCCCTACTTTTTTTGAATAGTATATATCGAATCATCATTCGTTTCATAAGTACTCATTTACAACCTGAAAAACAGCAGCTAACATTGCCTAAAATTTTAGAAAAGGTGAGAAAAAAGCCCCAAAAACACCTGTTTGCCGTATCTCGGCTAGGGTCAATTTCTGAGATCGGCGGTTTTGGCTATCGAGTAGTCTCATGGGCATGACCAAACCCTATGAATATGAATGGAATCGGCCGACCCATCACCTTCCCGATTTTGCATGATTTTGCATGGTTTTCTCGTGGACAAGCACTTAATATCTTTAAAATTGAAGTTAAAAAATGGTAGTTACTTACATCATGAAATAATTCTAATAAATCTTTATAACATGGTTGGTCACGGAAATACTTTTTCAGTAGAAAATATAATGATGACTCTAAAAAATTGGAATCATTTATTGCTCTCATACCCACATTTTGCTGTAAAGAAGAAAAAATAATATTACAAAGACAGACAACAAATGGTAATAGAAGACGTAGATATTTTCAGGGCACATGAAACAATTTGTTGTCCAAATTAAAGCCAGTCAAATTAAGGACCTATAAACACTTTGAAAATACTGTTAGGTTGCGAGACAACGAAAAATACGACCACAGCAGCTAAGTCCTCTGAGCAATCCATACAGGTTATCATATTATTATCAAGAATAACAAATTAACAACCCATTAAGTAATATTCTGAAATAATTAAATTTGATTGGCTTCTAGTTCTTCAAGATGCTAATATTTATTACACAGCATGTAGCGGTAACAATGATAAATTTAGCTGTTGGAGTTATTGGAAACTGTTGGAAAGTTTTCATCACATCAACCTTGTGTAGTAATTTCAAATCAATCGGGAAATAACTTTAACCACTAGAGGGTCTACAGACTTTTAAAAGTGATCAAGGTTAATAACTCACAGGTAATTATAGACTTCTCCATTTTTCAAACATAAACACTGTGTACAAACAGTGGGACTCGAAAAATAAATTCATAATCTTGAGTTTCCACAAGTTTTTCAAATAGGTCAAGGGCAATAACCCTGGAAGCAATTATTGGAAATGGTTGAAAATCTATCAAAATAACAACTGTGTATAAATTTCAATTGATAATAACTTTAGTCTTGAGAGGGGCCATGGCTCTGACAACAATTATCACATATTAATAAACTTCTTCATCTCATAACATTAAACACTGAGTGTAAATTTAAATTCATAACAATTGTGGATAATGGATAGACAGGAGGAGTGATAGCAATATACGCCCAGATTGAAAGTGGTTGTATATATATAACTATATACAGAGTGTTGCTAACCAAATCAAAGAGATCTAGTCATTCTAAGATAGATGTATCACCATCAATTCAACCAGAGACCTCTTTAGCTTCAAAGTAGTAGGATCAAGGCTCTACAATGTGACTGAAACACTCGCATTTGCAAGTGAATTTTGACAATGGCGACCAGATATTTATAAATGCTAGGTTTCTGGCGAGTGAACATATATCTTGAAGTCCCCAATTAACACTATAGCTATCTGAACTTTTCTCCGTAAAGATAACGTAATCGGCAATGATCCCGGTCGACTGTCACTCTTGTTTACTTCCTGGTTTGAAAATGGGTCAATCCCATTGTCCTCTGCGAGGAAATTCTCATTGCGCATGCGCCGTATTTATCGGAAGTTTACGAGACAGCTGACAGCATGGCTAGCAGACGAATCAAACCTATATCATCTTACTTTACTAGTAAAGTAATTTTGTCTTGCAGTTAGTCTCAGTCGGGAAAAAATGATGATAGTCATGCTACCGACGCTACACCACCCAAACAAGCAAAATTACAAGCCTTGCCGTCTTCGTCTCGCAGTCTGAATTAATAAAACAAGTCTGTTTAAAACATCTTTTATTATTATTATAGGATGACAAGTTGAAGGGTTATGTATGTTCACAATATAATTTAGCTATATCATATGACAAATTATTCTTATCTTCAGACTTAGCAACTGAAAAATTTGTTTGGCTAGTGGTTTTGAAAATTTACTTATGTTTGCACAAGTAAGTTCAAAATACTGTGTAGAGCCTTGAGTAGGATTAACATTTGGCAAAAAAATTCCAGCACTTACTTTTTTATACCAACAAGATTTACCTCGTCTTGTAATAGAAGAATCCATCATATCATCAACTATTAAGGAAAATGCCTGAAACTAAATATAAGAGTACCGATACTTAAAAATTCTTTAAAATTTTTCAAATAATGTTCAAACACAAGTGTCTTTCAAGTTACCCAAATCTGTAGACTATTTTTTTGATTTATGTAGTCTAACAGCCTCTCAGACAAAAGGATATTTCAAAAGAATTTAAACATCCGGATATTGTCTCACTTTTATAAAATGCTAAATATGTATTATTAATAGGACTGTGTCGATATATCGATACACCGATATGTATCGATACGTTCCAGCGATACTCATATCGATACGTAATATAGCTGTATCGCCGTATCGTTGAAAAAATTCCTCAGTTAAGAAAGACCACAAAACCCATGTGGCGAAAGAAGACGATCTCGGCATGGTTTGCCAATCGAGCGTCTTCCGCGCTCCGTATGAATTCCAGGTACCGGTAGATATTAAAATAATAATTGGATCATACATTGATGGATTCACTGACCAGTTGTTAGGTAAATTTAAATCTTCATTGAATATAATCCCCTGATAGAACACCAAATACACCGAGAAACAGTCAATTAATAATATATTTTCCTGATAGAATTCCAATGACACGTGACATATCGTTTCGAATTAGGTCAATAAGCCAGTTCTAAATAGCGCTTACCGTTATGATTTTTTTTTTTATTTTATACACCTTCTGACAAAGGCTTAATTTAAAAAATATTGTTTTTATTGAAGGCTATATCATAATCGTACGGTAGTTTTATTTTAAAGCAATTTCAAGTATGGTTGTCACCTGACAATTGTGTCGTACGTGTGTCTATCAATTAACGAATGAATAAAAACTTTTGCCAAGTTACGTGGCTAGTTACCTGATAGACAAAGACTACAAATTGTGTTATGAAGAAATGCCATGGTGCCGTATCAGCTTATTTTGTGTACGTACAGCATTTTCTGATACTGGCAATAGTTGAAAAATGTTAATATTTTAGATCATCGACTTATGAAAAGCGAAAGTTTCATCGAATAAACGAAGACAGTAATTAATTTATTCTGGAATATTACTCGAACTTCAAGATGGTACGTGAATTGAATATGGAAAATTTTCAAAAGGTGTATCTGTCGTTATTTTTGTGGTAATCACATACATTAAAATATGACATTCTCAACAACAAATTACCAAGAATTATTTTTGTTGAAGTCTAGTTATATTAAAGGGAATGGAGCTTATAATTAACCCATATCTTACAGGACCTCAAATGACAAAATTCTGGCCGGTTTGTTTAAAAATTGATTAAGAACCCTGATGCTTACCCATCTCAAACATATTGAAACAGAATGTAGTTTGAGATTATTTTGGGCATAATTCGTGATGTCATCATATCGCGATACGTATCGTGTATAGGGTTGTCGTATCGTCAATACGTACATGTATCGTATCGAAAATGAACTGTATCGACACAGCCCTAATTATTAATGGTAGGAACATTACAATGTATAAAAACAAGCAGTTGCCATGCAAGGTACGCCCACATTTTGCAAGAGATGGACAGAGAACAAGCTAAATAAAGCAATTTTTCATACAATCACCGGCCACAATCAAATAAAATTCTGACCTCTAGAGGGTCCACAAGGTTTTTACACAATTTTTCATACAATCAGGGGCCATAATTCAGGAGGTTACAGTCCAATATGCGCCAATATCGATAGCAACCAGTGATGGGATTTCAAAATTTTTCTTGTCAAGACATTTTACCGAAAATAAAGGGGCATAACCACAATTAAAGATAGGTTGCTAGGCAACGAAACATACGCCCACAGCAGCTAAATCGTCTGGGCAGCTAAATGTTCGGTAATGAAACATTTATAATACACTAAAATATGTTTAAGAGCAACAACTCAGAAAACCATAAGAATTTGTTTGGTTTTTATAAAGTTCTGCCCCATGCTAACGTTTTGTATACAAAACTTTTAATATCATGGATTTAGCTGTTCAAGTCATAAAAATTGATTTAAATCAATATACTTGTTCGTCTCAAGATCATAAACTCTGTGTATCAATCTGAAGTCAATCGAATGATAACTTTAGCCTTCAGAGCGTCAAAGATTTTGCCATAACTCTGGCATTAATTATCGTAAATCACTGAAAATCAACAGGCTTCTTCGTCTCATGACCTTAAATACTGTGTATAAATTATAAGTCAATCGGATATTAACTTTGGCCTCTAGAGCGCCTATAAGATTTTTCAAAGTGATCAAGGGCCATAACTCTGGCAGTAATTATCGGAAATTGCTAAAAATCAATAAGCTTCTTCGTCTCATGACCTTAAACACTGTGTATGAATTTATAGTCAATCGGATATTAACTTTGGCCTCTAGAGCGTCCACAAGATTTTTTGAAGTGATCAAGGGCTATAACTCTGGCAGTAATTATCGGAAATCGCTGAAAATCAATAAGATTCTTTGTCTCATGACCCTTAAACACTGTGTATAAATTTAAGATCAATTAGATATTAACTTTGGCCTCTGGAGCGTCCACAAGATTTTTTGAAGTGATCAAGGGTCATAACTCTGGCAGTAATTATCGGAAAACGTTGAAAATCAATAGGCTTCTTCATCTCAAGACCTTAAACACTGCGTATAAATTTAAAGTCAATGGGATATTAACTGTGGACGCCAGACGGCCGAATGGGGGCGGCGACAATATACAACCATATTTCAATGTGGGCGTATAAAAATATCGACTTTCAGATCATCTAAAATTACGATAAATTAGCAATGATCAAGGTCTGCAAATCAGTCTACTTTCAGCTACAATCCATAACAGTCACATCTTTCTGAGAATCCACCTTGTGGCAGGTTCATTCTGTTGGCTATCCAAGTAATAAGCACATTTATTAACCATAATTTTGATAATCCTGTTACAATCTTGCTGAATATTTACAACACGACCATTACGTAGTCTACTGTTATCCCAAATTATTTTCTATGACCACATTTTAATGTGGGCATATAAAAATCACATGTCGACAAAATATTCAAATCTCGTACGTAATAAAAATTCATATTTAATACCCGTACGGTATTCAATTCATACCATAATTAAACATCACATTTCAACAAAATATTCAAATCCCGTACGTAATAAAAATAGGTGAACTCCATTTATACGGCAGCAAATGAATGCAGAATTTCCGAAATAAAAATAGTTTGTGATGTCAGAACATCGTTTTTTCTTTATAAAATGTCAACAAAATATTCAAATCCGTGCGTAATAGAAATAGGAACACCTCACTATTTAATTCCTGTATGGTTATGGTATTCAAATGTATGTCAGTAATATTCCTACAAAATTACGTGTTTTCGTAATACGATAGAATGAAAGTTTGCCGATCTGTACCTGCTTCAACCGCAGCCAGTAATATTCCTCCAAAAATTACATGTCTTGGTTTATACAGCAGCAAATGAAAGAAAAGCGTTCAAAATAATAATTACATTGATAGTTAAATCACTTGTGAAAAGGCATATGTGACTCATAGCACATAGCTTCATAGTAAGCACTGCCTTATATACTCTTCAAAAAAAGTAGGGGATATTCAGAAACAATACAAAACTGCGGAAATGCACTGATGTTTTTATTAGAGGTAACCAGTGTATGTTAATAACAGGCCAATTGCCTACACATGAACAAAAACAGTTCATATGGGCGGCTTATTTGACGGCCCCATTTCACTCGCAAAGAGATACACCGTCAAAAGTGAAAATGGACGTTTTTGATTTTTGTCTTAAGAATGAGTAATTGCTCCACCAATCCTCAGACATTTAGCAATTCGTCGTGGCATGCTCCTAATCAACCGTCCAATCACACGATTTGGGGCAATCTGACCCACTCCTCTTGCAGTGCCACGGCAAACTCTTGCCGTGTTGTCGGTTGACATTGACGTCGATGAACACGTCTCCTGATCAAATTAAATGTAACACACTAAAGCAAAGATACGCTAAACAGTAAATCTTATACAAGAACCGATAGGAAAGCAAACATGGATAGATAAACCAACACGCGGCAGTTTTCATCAACCCTTCCTTGAAGTGTCAAATTTGACAATGAACCCATCCCACGTTTATGGCGCTATTGCGTGTCGCATGTGCAGCTCAGTGGTTCTGTTAAGGCAACAAGTTCTTCTTCAGTGAACATACACTTAAAGCATGTCAAATGTTCATGACTATTTATCATATCATAAAAATGTAGGCGTATAATAAAAATTGTGATCTCTAGAGGTTTCACAAGCTAAAAACGCAATTTTTCTGACAAAAAGGGGCCATAATCCAGGAAGTTATGGTCTGATATGCGCCAATATCGAAAGGAACCAAGATCTTTGGGATATAGACCTGTATTTCAAGTTTTGTCAAAATCAGTTAAAATTGTGACCTGTAGGGTGTCCGTAAACAATATGTGAATGGACACATCGATGGACAGCGGCGATGGCATAATACATCCACATGAAAATATGGGTGCATAAAAATATTCTACCTTGTCTACTTCCAGATTCACTATTAATAATATCATTGAGTTGAATAATTGCTTTAAATAAGATATTTTTTTAGTGTGCAAATTTTCACTGTTTTCATAACTTACTATTTCTATACACCATCCTAATATTCGAGCTCGTTTTATATCATCATCAGTAGGATTTGTAACAAGTTGACAATATGATGTAACAACGGCTATCCCTCGATTCTTTTTACCAAATGGTACATTGTATTCTAAAACCTTAAAAAATATATATATTTAAAAAGTCAAATACATGTACATACACTGTAGATGTAGTTAGCTCAAATTAATACCGTAAGCAGTAAGCAATAATTTAAACCAGCGGCTGACAGGGAGGATACGCCCACATTTTGCAAGAGATGGATAGAGAACAAGTTAAAAACAACATTCCAGCTTTGATTGATATGGTACTTTTTAGAAATGAAATATGAAATGACTGTAATATGATACAAAGAAGGCTAGGCATTGGATTTGTTTTGCCAAATTTACAGACAAATTACTAACAAAAAAGTGGGTGTCTTTACGGTATAAGGAATAAATATGCAAAGTTCCAAGATGATACATTCAGACAATAGATGATAAATACAAAAAATGGGTGTGGCTCTGCCCCTGGGGGTTGGATATGGAACAATATAAATAGGTACCACCCTGTTATAGAAATGACAACATCAATAGTTGCCGTCCTTAGGGTATAAGGACTAAGTATTCCAAGTTCGAAGATAATCCATTTAGAATTGTGGCCTTAGGGCGCTAAGGCAAAAATTGGGCATGGCTCTGCCCCTGGGGGTCGGGGCATTCACCAAAATCAATAGTTGACGCCCTTAGGCTATAAGGAATACATATGCCAAGTACCAAGTTGATCCATTCAGAATTCCGGCCTGTAAACGATAAACACAAAAATTGGACGTGGCTCTGCCCCAGGGGGTCGGGACATGCAGTTGGTGTCCTTAGGCTATAAGGAATACATATCCCAAGTTCAAAGACAATCCATTAGGAATCGTGGCCTGTAGGCAACTCACAGAGACAATGAAAAAATGGGTGTGGCTCTGCCCCAGGCAGTTGGGCAATCACCAAAAACAATAGGGGGCATCCTTAGGGTATAACGAATAGGTATGCAAAGTTTCAAAATCATCTGTTAAGAATTGCGGCCTGTAGATGACAAACAAAAAAATACAAGAAATGGGCGTGGCTCTGTCCCAGGGGGTCGGGAGTTGACACAGGTCCGCCATTAGAAGGTGTGTATTCAGATGTGTGTCCTCGATATACACCATATACACACACACACACACACACACAGACGGGGGCGACGGCAATATACGTCCACATTATGAATGTGGACATATAAAAAGGATTTTTTGTACAATCAGGGGCCATAATCCAGAAGGTTATGGTCTGAAATGCGAAAACATCAAAAGGGACTGAGATTTTTGGAATATAAAGATATGTTTTAAGTTTCATCAAAATTGGATAACCAGCGGCTGCGAGGCAGGATACGCCCACATTTTGCAAGAGATGGAAAGAGAACAAGCTAAACAAAAAGCTATTTTTCGAACAATCAAGGGCCATAATTCAGGAAGTTACGTTCCGATATGCGCGAATATCGACAGGAACCAAGATCTTTGGGTTATAAAGATATATTTCAAGTTTCATCAAAATCGGCACAAAATTGTGACCTCTACAGGGTCCACAACCTTGATATACCAGATGTTTACACTATTTGCGTACGAGGGGCGGCCATTTTGTCTGGCAGTTTTGGTCTGATTTTCCCGAAATTCGAACTCAACTTTCATTACGGTGTAATGGTAATATATTCAAACGTTTTTTAAAATCGGATAATAAGGCGATTTTTCGTACAATCAGGGGCCATAATTCAGGAAGTTACGATTCGATATGCGCGAATATCAACAGGAACCAAGATCTTTGGGTTATAAAGATATATTTCAAGTTTCATCAAAATCATCACAAAATTGTGACCTCTACAGGGTCCACAACCTTAATATACCACATGTTTACACTATTGGCGTATGAGGGGCGGCCATTTTGTCTGGCAGTTTTGGTCATATTTTCCTGACATTCGAACTCAACCTTCATTCGGTGTAACCGTTATATATTCAAACTTTTTTTTTAAATCTGATAATAATTGTGACCTCCAGAGGGACCACAGCTAAACCAGCAGCTGCCAGGCCGAGATGGATAGAGAACAAGCTAAAACGAAAGTGATTTTTCCTACAATCAAGGGCCATAATTCAGGAAATTACAATTCGATATGAGCAAATATCGAAAGGAACCGAGATCTTTGGGTTATAAACTTACATTTCAAGTTTCATCAAAATCAGAAGAAAATTGTGACCTCCATAGGATCCACAACCTTGATATACCATATTTTTACGCTATTTGTGAACGAAGGGCGGCCATTTTGTGTGTCAGTTTTGGGCCGATTTTCATGAAATTCAAACTCAGCCGTTCTTATGGTGTAACGGTGATATAATCAGGGGCCATAATTCAGGAAGTTACGTTCCGATATGCGCGATTATATAAAGGAACCGAGATCTTTGGATTATAAACTTACATTTCAAGTTTCAACATAATCGGATAAAAATTGTGACCTCTATAGGGTCCACAACCTTGATATACCATATTTTTATGCTATTTGAGAACGAACGGCCGCCTATTTTCTGTCAATTTTGGGCCGATTTTCACGAAATTCAAACTCAGCCGTCCTTAGGGTGTAACGGTGATATAATAATACGGTTTTTAAAATCGGATAAAAATTATGACCTCTATAGGGTCCACAAGCTAAAAACATGGTTTTTCGTACAATCAGAGGCCATAATTCTGGAAGTTATCGTCCGATATGCGCGAATATCAAAGGAACCAAGATCTTTGGGTTATAAACTTACATTTCAATTTTCAACAATTTTCAATTTCAAGTTTCAACAAAATCGAGTAAAAATTGTGACCTGTATAGGGTCCACAAGCTAAAAACATGATTTTTCGTAGAAACAGGGGCCATAATCCATGAAGTTTCGATCCGATACATGCAAATATTGAAAGCAGCCGAGATCTTTTAAAGATATACCTATATTTCAAGTTTCGTCAAAATCAGGGGCCATAATTCAGGAAGTTATGGTCCGATATGCGCAAATATCGAAAGGAACCGAGATCTGTGGGTTATAAACATACATTTCAAGTTTAAATCAAATCAGATAGAAATTGTGATCTCTACAGCTCTACAGTGTTCACAAGCTAAAATTATGATTTTTCATACAATCAGGGGCCATAATCCATGAAGTTACCGTCCGATTCATGCCAATATCTTAGTGTGATAAACTTATATTTCAAGATTCATTGAAATCAGATAAAAATTGTGACCTGTAGAGTGTTCACAAACAAGTGTGGACGGACGGACGGGGGCGACGACAATATACATCCACATGAAAATGTGGGCGTATAAAAAGTAAAACTCATGGACAGTAATTGGTTGAAACATGCATCATTTTGTCATAAATATAATGTAATCAAACGGCTGTTATTATTTTCTATTCTTTCAAGGATAAATATGTGCCATCAAATTATCAGATTTAAATTCTCCTTGTTTTTTTACAAATCGCCTTTAAACTGTGATAAAATTTTCAGCTATTTTCTTGATGACATATAAAAACAGATTTCAAATCCATCAGTTTGTTGACGATAAAGAAAGGTTGCCAGGCAACAAAACATACGCAAACAGCAGCTAAATCGGCCAAGCAGTCGACAAGGGTTGTCGCATATTTATTCTTTTGTAGGTAATTAGGGGAATTTAATAGACAATTTCATACAGATGACATTATAATTTTCGTCGTTTGAGGATTCACAAGGTTCTAAAAATAGGTTGTCAAGCAACGAAACATACGCCCACAGCAGCTAAATCGTCCAAGGGTTGTCGCATATTTATTCCTTTGTAGGTAATTGGGGGCCTTTACAAGACAGTTCCATACAGATCAGATTAAAATTTTTGCCGTTTGAGGGTCCACAAGGTTCTACAAACTGAAACAAGGGTCTCAACTCTGGAAGTAATCTACAGAAATTATTGAAATTTGACAGGTTTTTTCGTTTTACTAATTTAAATAAAACATACAAATTTCATACTGATCAGATGATCACTTTTGTCATTCAAACTCAAACATTCACAAGGTTCACAACCACCATAACTCTAGAAATTATTAACGGAAATTGCTGAAATTCAATAGACCTGTTTCACAAATTTAAATGATGCATATAAATTTCATACATATCGGATGATAACTTTCATCAATCGAGCATTAACAAGGTTGAACAAAGTGAAACAAGGGCCATAACTCTAGAAGTAATAAACGGAAATTGCTGAAATTCAATAGGATTCTTCTCTTTACTAATTTAAATGATGCATGCAAATTTCATAGAGCGTTCACAAGGTTCAATAAAATGAAACAAGGGCCATAACTCTAGACGTAATCAACAGAAATTATTGAAATTAAATAGGCTTCTTCGTTTCACTAATTTAAATCATGCATATAAATTTCACACAGACTGGGTGATAACTTTTGGCGTTCAGAGCTTTCACAAGGTTCAATAATGTGAAACAAGGGACATAACTCTAGACGTAATGAACAGAAATTATCGAAATTAAATATGCTTCTTCGTTTCACTAACTTAAATCATGTATAAAAATTTCACAAAAATTGGATGTTAATTTTTGGCATTATAGCGTTCACAAGGTTCAACAAAGTGAAACAAGGGCCATAACTCTAGACGTAATAAACGGAAATTATTTAAATTAAATAGGTTTCTTCATCTCACTAATGCAAACAACATATCAATTTTAAAACAACTAGATGATAACTTTTGGCGTTAGAGCGTTCACAAGAAATTGTGACTGACCGACTGACGGAAGGACACCGGCGGCGGCAATATACGTCCACATTTCTATGTGGGCATATAAAAACTAAAACAAGGGCCGTAACACTAGAAGTTATCTACAGTTATTGTTGAAATTCGACAGGATTTTTTGTTTTACTAAAATAATGCATATAATTTTCATACAGATCGGATGATAACTTTTGTCGCTCGAACGTTCACAAGGTTCAACAAAGTAAAAGATAGGTTGCCAGGCAATGAAATTGCTGACATTCAATAGGATTCATTATTTCACTAATTTAAATGATGCATGTGAATTTCAAACAGATTAGGTGATAACTTGTCGTTCAAGCGTTCACAAGATTCAACAAAGTGAAACAAGGGCCACAACTCTAGCTGTAATTAGGGGGATCACGTGGCTAAGTGGGTAAGACGCTGGCTCGCTAGCCTGGAGGTCGGGTGTTCGATCGCTAGCTGCATTGGCCGAGAAACTTCATCGGTGTTAAATAGCTCCCGCAAAAGATATGGCAAACACATCTTATCACTCCAGCGTGATTTTCAGATCTCAAGACCTGTAATTAACGGAAATTTCCCGAAACTCAATAGGATTGTTCGTTTTACTAATTCAAACGATACATATAAATTTCATACAGATCGGATAATAACTTTTGTCGTACAACAAAATGAAACAAGGGTCATAACTCACGGCGTTATTAACGGAAATTATTGAATTTCAATAGGCTTCTTTGTTGCACTAATTTAAATGATACATATCAATTTCAAACAGATCGGATGATAACTGTTGTCATTAGAGCGTCCACAAGATTCAACAAAGTGAAACAAGGGCCATACAATGTAAATCTAGATGTAATAAATGGAAATTGCTGAAGTTCAATAGGAATTGTTTTACTCATTTAAATGATGCATATAAATTTTATACAGATCGGATAATAACTTTTGTCGTTAAGCCAGGCGCAGACGGGCAACTTTTTCGAGCAACTTTCAGGCAACAGTGAAATCGCTGGTCATTGAAAGAAAAAATCGCTCGTCTGCGCCAACGGGCAACAATAGTTGCCTGCTGTTGCTCCGAGTTGCTTCTCGTTGCCAAATATCAAACATGTTTGATATTCCACAACAGAAAATCGCTCGTCGCCGAGAAATTGTTCATCTGTTGCTTCAAAATTGCTCGTCTGCGGCGGTAGGCGACAACAGGCAACAAGCAACTGGTTAACTGTCCAATCAGCGAGCGCTCTACTGTCATCTGATATATGTTGTTGTATGTACGGCGCCATTTTGAATGATCACGTGATATCGGCATTCCGGATACATCCGGGGAAAAATTGCTTCTCGTTGCCAGTCAGCGCACACGGGAGACCTCGAGTTGCCAATTGCTCGGAGTTGCCAGTAGTTGCCTATTGCAGCAACAAGCGACGAAAAGATGACCGTCTGCGCCAAGCTTAAGAGCATTCACTAGGTACAACAATGCGAAACAAGGGCCATAACTCTAGATGTAATTAATGGAAATTGTTGAAATTCAATAGGATTCTTCGATTCACTAATCTAAATGATGCATATCAATTTCAAACAGATCGGATGATAACTGTTGGTATTAGAGCATTCATAAGATTCAACAAAGTGAAACAAGGGCCATAACTCTAGATGTAGAGAGAGAGAGAGAGAGAGAGAAATGGGGTTTAACGTCCACTCGACACAAACTAGGTAATTTCGGGACTAACATATGGTTTAATTTTATTTACATAATTCGCTTGCACGTAGTGGTCTTTAGCAGTGGGAGGAAACCGGAGGCCCCGGAGAAAACCCACGAGGTTGGACAGGCAAACTCTACTCCTTGCCACGTACAACCTGGGAATCGAAACCACGCCAGTCGACTCAATGACAGACTTTATGATACAGCGTGCGCACGCTAACAATTCAGCCATCCAACCCCCCAACTCTAGATGTAATTAACAGAAATTACTGCAATTCAATAGACTTCTTTGTTTTACTAATTTAAATTTCATACAGATCGGTTGATAACAAGGTGCAACAAAGTGAAACAAGGGCCATAACTTCACTAATGCAAACAACATATATCAATTTCAAAACAATCAGATGATAAATGTAGTCTGTAGAGTGTTCACAAGAAATTGTGGACGATGGACGGACGGACAGATAGGCGCGACAGCAATATACGACCACAGTTCCATGTGGGCGTATAAAAATGAGACGATTCAAAAGCAGGCTAGGCATACATGTAATAAAATTTTAATCTTATCATTATACATGGAAATAAGATGAATTATATGGTACAATTGTACAATACCCGGTAATCTACAAGTACCTCCTTAAACCAATTGATTGCATCTGAAATCTCAGCATCTTTTAATCCAATATTTGTGAGATCTTTAACCAATTCAGGAAATAGTGCATCAAATTCTTCTAATTCTGTTTTTGCTCTGTTTTCTTTACAGTTTGTTCCATTTCCATTCAATTTTATATGGTCCTCCATTTATACAGACTTCTGTGAAAATTTAAAACCAAACAAAAATATATGTGCGTAAGTGAGACAATATCACTTTCAGTTCACAGAAAATTATTTGAGACAGAATCTTTGACCAATTTCAGTAGGACTTGTTTTCAGAATGTTTTCTACATCAGAAAAATGTGGTGAAATTAATAATAATATGCTTGGGGTAGGCTACTGTCTGAACAAATTGAGTGTTTTTTGATCAGGTGGTAGTGTATGAAATGGGGCAAGTGGCAAAATAACCATCACCTTTTGAGAAGAGTTTCACAAGATAAAAAATTATTTCTTTATTATGCTATTCTTGAATAAACAAAGTATTTTAACTCATTACAAGATTTGTATATTTTGTTTGTTAAAAAATAATCCCAAGTCAAAGTGTCATCCTTTCTTCATATTCCTGAAACAATGGTCTGAGAAATTACTTTCTAGCCTTCTCAATTTTGATTGTCCAAACAATCTATTCTGAATACCATTGTTGGTAGTCGTAGTTCTATTGAGTGTTCAAACAAAATATGTAACATGCAGTCCATCTCTTTGATCTTGTGGTCCAACAGATGGTTTCGAAATCTAGATGCCCGGAGATTTAATCTGAGACCATTTCAGATGTCTAGGCCTATATCTACAAGGAAATCAGGTAAATTTTTACTCCAAAAACACCTTTTTATTCCGAATTTATCACCAGACATTTATTCGATGGCTGAATTGTTCAATTTGTTGCCCGAGATCAAACTGGCATACAATAAGCTACCATGCAATAAGACCACTCACCATACTATACTGAATAGGTTGAATAAGGGGCAATCAAGTCAGCATACAATAAGAAATTCGCTGGATGACCATGACTTCAGTGAAATCACGTGCTCCGTATGGACTAATCCGAGCCTTCGATAAATAAAACAAATTGAAAGTAGTCTATTTTTAGTAACTAGGTTATTGTCTGATAGCGATATTCTTTTTGCTCAAAATAAAATGGGTTTTATCTCTTCTATAGTGTATTATTATGAATGTGCCAGAAAATAACAAGTATATTGAAAGAGCCATTGAAACTTACTTTCCGGTGGTGTATGACACAATAACTGGAATTTCGTATTATAAAGTAGCTAAGTCTCTAACTCAACATTGAAAACGCGATTTATTTGTCAAATTAAATCAACATTCATGTTGTGATCTTACCGGAAAAAGATGGGCTTTTGATATCCAATATTTAAGACAAAATAAACATTTTACCATTGGTACACGAATCGTGTACCATAATGCGCTTCAGCCCCAGTTGTATCAAGAGGCTCGAGGGACGAGGCTAGACACATTGCACCAAATCATGCAATCTGTTTCACAGAGAATTACGAGTCTAGTAATATATCTCTGTCAAAGATGACTGCCTTAACACGTGTCGTCACAGCACGCGGCGTCAATCATTGGCTGAATGGCGCGTGCATTGTTTACATAAGACGTTACTGCTTCGGAGAGAATGCTGCATTTTAGTCATTTTAATACCCATTTACACTAAATAGGAAATAATTTTTACCTACATATACGTCAAACGCCTTTATTTATTTTTCCAATACATAAAAAAAATGTTTTAGAATTTAATTTGTCGCAGGAAAAAAGTTAATATTACTGGCTCATTAAGCCGCATCGATGTCATCCTTATCAGTGATTGTAGCGGCCTCGCAAATATTCACTGCGGATCAGTGTGCAAATCCACACTGATCCGCAGTGAATATTCGCTTGGCCGCTACAATCACTGATAAGGATGACATCGATGCGACTTAATGACTACAAAATATTAACTTTTTTCTTTCGACAAATTAAATTCTGAAACATTTTTTTTTAGTATTAGAAAAATAAATAAAGGTGTTTGAAGTATATCTTGATAAAAAATATTCCATAATTAGCGTAAATAGGTACAGAAAATAGTACGCGGAGGCGTAAAATGGGTAAAACGATATAATTCTGCCCGTACCAGTTCATATTACTACGTTCGATGTAATCAACGCACGTGTGACCATCAATTTGACGGTTTTTTTCTGTTTGTTTACTCTGAATTCTTTCAGAAGTACATTTTTTACCGTCTAATCTGATTGACCTGCTCGTGTTTGTTTTAAAGCAACAAAAACAAGCCACAGAAGTAATCTTTTTTGGCGTTATCGATGCCATCTTGCTTTGTTGGTAAACATTGTGATGTGACGTCAACCTTAGAACTACAGCGGTCTGACCTTTTAAAGGTCAGTCATCTTGGACAGAGATAAAAGACGGATGTCGCATTAGGTCTGTAAAACAGATTGGTGCAAATCATGACCAAATCAAACGGCTTATGTAGACTGGAATAACCAGACGCTAGAAATTTGCACTCGCTTGAGACTGCTGGCTTATTTCGCCGAACATAACTGATTTGAAATTGGAGTAAAAACCGAAACCATTGAATGTAAATCAGTTTATATACATTCATATTACAGTATTATATGCGTTGCGACCCACTTTTGTCAATTTCTAGGTCCCAAATGTTAGCGATTTAGCTCCTTTTGATTTAATAAACACTCGCCCCAACCCACCACTGACTAATTCAGTTCTGAGGGACTCTGCGAAGATCCAAGGATAGGAAAAAATGAGCATGAGATGAGGGTCTGGACATTTCTCCTAAATGATCTAAATCATGTCGGGACACATTCTTACCTGACATGCAGTAGGCCTATACTGTTATCTGAAGCCTACCTGTAAATTTATAATTTGTATCACAACATTTACTGATCTTGGACTGAGCATATATCTCTGAATAAAAATAGATGGAACAATCTAGCCTACTTACGTGGACTTAGATTATAGATAGATGTGATGTGATGAATCAGAATTCGTAGATGTCTAAAAATAGTCTCATGATTTTAACTAAATTTTGCAATAATAATGGCCTGCACTAGATCGATAAATAAATAATTTCAAATACACTTACACATTTGATTTTGAGTCACCTCATAAATGGATTACAATGAGTTAGAACAAGATCAGCCATAAAATTACAACATTTTCGTTTTTCGTTAATAGTTTGAAGTCTTGTTTATCTAGACACGCGAAAGCCTTCTTTCAATACTGTAAAATTATGACATGACCCCGAGGTCACTTCTACTTTTGTTTTGTTCAATATCCCTATATTAAGGCGTCTAACTGTCTGTTTCACACGTACGTAACTAACGTACGAAAATTAATAGGTGGCTAGCTTTTTTTTTTGCACGTATACAGTGAATGGCCATTTTGCTCAGTAATCCCAGCCAGAATTTGGCTATTTTCTAAATTTGCGTTAAAGTTTAAAATATTTGTTTTAGAACTGAAACACATTAACTATTAGTCAATCCCAACGCTAAAAACATCAACAGAATTGATTGCGTATATCTGAAATAGACCCGACCGACGCACAAAATAGTGCAATATGGCGGCCTCTATGAACAACCCTCGCAGACGCTGTCATTGAAGACAACGTCAATTCTCATCCCAAACTTAGGCTGCCTATCTACAGCGCTAGCTCCGGCTGAGAATAGGCCCTAAGCTAATTAACCGACATTTAAATTCCTACATCGACGATTTTAGTCGAAAACACTGAGTATGCTTTTAGAAATTTTTAAAAGTATTTATTTCTCTTCTATTGTCATATTGAATGAAATTAAATATGTTTATTTAGCCGCTGTGTGTATGAAAAATGTCAAACTAATCAAAGGCGAATCACAAAATAGTCCTCTAATTAATCAATATGGCAGCGCCCATGAAACATAATTTCACAGAGGCGGTTTTATTTGCGAAAACAAATTTAGGAGTATCTAACCTTGTTTTGAAAGATAAACAGATTGAAACTCTAAAGACAGTTTACAATGGTAAAGAATTTATTGCAATATTACCCATAGCACATATTATATATCGCTTTTACGCGAGTGTCAGCGACATGCCGTGTTAACATAAAACACACGTGCGTGGGTTATTTTTACTCTGTTGTCTAAACAAAGCGGTCTCGAGTCGATAAGTCCCGCCCCAAAATGATCACATGAGCGTTTTAAATGGCGGATAATCAGCGCAGTGTCACATTCTGGGAAGCATGACGTAGATGGGTCGCTGCGTGCAGTATGCGTCAATTCTATGAGTTGTAGATGTTATTTTTGTGAAAAATCATTGGAAGAAGAGGGAACATGTTGGAACTGTACGAATTATATAGTCTTTATGGGTGCAACGGACACAATGCTGAAGATAAACCTATTGTCTACAATGTTGACCTCATGACCCATTGACGCCAATGTCATGACCTGTGATGTGTCGATCACGTGATATGGATATCATGGCTACTGACTGTGTCTGAGATACTTCTCCACAGGTAGCGTGTCTCAGATGTTCAGAATGTGTTTCACACTGATCACCACATTCGGCAACTAATTTTCGTACGTTAGTTACGTACGCTTCGCTCTATACATGTATATCAAATCAGCAGCCTTGAGACATTTCTGCTCATTTATTAATAATAATATAATAATATCTTTATTTCGAAATGGTGAACAATCTAGGTCCGATATGTATGTACCTTTCTGACACGTTGTGCCCTTTATAACAAAAACAATAAAAATAACAAATATAACAACGGTTATCAATTGAAATGAACATTAAACATAATGGCTTACATATCGATCTTGCACCAATTATGTACCGTGTGGTACATGTATTACCGGTAGTATTATATGATGATTTAGGTTTGAAACATATTATTAGTAATAAGTCTTCGAAAAGAATGAACATTTCTGCAATTTGTTTTTATGGTTTCAGGTAAATCATTCCACAATTTTGCACTTTTGTAACGCAAACTATTCTTAATAATATCTAAATTCGGTCTGAAAAGGGTCAGTCGATCAATTAATACTGCTATAAGGAGTCTTATAATTCAATAATAGATTAGATAAATAAGTTGGACAAACATTGTTAAGTATTTTATATATGAAAATAAGTTTGTTTAATTTATGTCTTGACTCAATATTCAGCAGCTTGCATTTCCTTAGAAAAAGGGGCAAGTCATTAGAATGTTGTGGATCAAAAATGAGTTTTTACATGTAGCCAAAATGATGGCTATACTTCGCATTTTTGACTTTGTTTCTTCAACGTTATTTTTATGAATCATTGAAGAATGAATCATCATGAAAAGATGAGATAAGATATTTATTTCTAATTGTATCACATTCACAGCGCCATTTCATGATTTAGGGTACTGGAATCTGCCGAGGTTTGCCGACTGTGATCAGCAGTGAATATTCGCTAGGCCGCTACAATCACTGATAAGGATGACATCAATGCGACTTAATGAGTCTCAAATATTAACGTTTTTCCACCGACAAATTAAATTCTAAAACATTTTTTTGATGTATTAGAAAAATAAATAAAGACGTTTGACGTATTTGTAGGTAAAAATTATTTCCTATTTAGTGTAAATGGGTAATATGTAACAGGCATTGCCCGAGTAGAGCGAAGCTGGTGTAATTGTTGTTATAAAACTTTCATAATTAAGTTTTTCAAGTGATACAAGTAATTTTAAATAATCTCGTTTTTCCGAATTGAATTTAATTTAGATCTAAATTGTATGATTAATTTTGTTTAAAAAAAGTATGAGATTTATTTTAATTGACGTCAGAAATATATGACGTCATTGATTAAACGCGTCATAAAAATATTTCTATGAGTCGCGTTGGTAAGTTGGCATGTGCATTGTTATTTTTGCCCAGTGTATCCGGCTCCTGTGTTACCGGAAAATAGCTTTGCTTTAGAGCTTCGCTCAATATTAAAATGACTAAAAGGCAGCATTCTGCCCGAAGCAGTAATGTCTTATGTAAACAATGCACGCGCCATTCAGCCAATGATTGACGCCGCGTGCTGTGACGGCACGTGTTAAAGGCAGTCATCTTTTACAGAGATATTAGTCATAATTAGAGAAGACTCGTAATTCTCTGTGAAACAGATTGTGTCTGTTTATAACCTCCGATAAATCATAAAATACAACTATGAATTTAATCATGATAGGATCGAGCGGAATCTCTCACCCGTATTCCAGCACCCGCATTCGAGATCAAGTTAGCACACATATTTTGTCACCCGTATTCCAGCACCAGCATTCGAGATCAAGTTAGCCCACATATTCCTAGTGCCAAGAAAAACCTAGATATAATTATCACGAAAATAATTGTTACCTTTATATTAGAAAATAAAATTTTAAAACATATTAATGCAAAATATATATGTAATACATCCCCCGACCCCACCCAATACCCCAAAATATACTATTACCGTAAGATATCGCACACTAGGCTAACTGAGCTTGCAAAAAAGGGGTACGTCCATTTTGCATTAAAAAGCACCCAAACAAGTTTTTGTGGGAAAATGTTTTTTGTTTCGCGGAATCAAGAGATGAATAAACTACTAGAATACAAACTTTCAGAAGGCTCCCATGTTGGCGCTTCGAGATATATTACCGTAAACATACTAAACATATGGGGGAATCGGGTTGGGGTAGGCTCACTGCGCACGCAATAACTTCTAAACTAGCTTTGGTGGCTTCGGTATCTTTATTTCACTAAATCGACAAATGCATAAGGTATGCACATGCCGAATTTCATTAACTTTCTATGTTTGCGTATCGAGTTATACATCCGCAAAGTTCCTAGCACCCGGATTCGAGGTGGAGTTTGCGGGTTCAATAAACAACGGGTACGCCCACGCTGCATCAAAAAACGGCCCAAACCAGCTTTGGTGGGATAATGTTTTTTGTTTCACGGAATCAAGAGATGAATAAACTACTAGTGTATACAAAATTTCAGAAGGCTCCTATGTTGGAGTTTCGAGATATATCACCGTAAACATACTAAAACTATGGGGGGGATCAGGTAAGGGTAGGCTCATCGCGCACGCAATAACTTCTAAACTAGCTTTGGTGGTTCCAAGATCTTTATTTCACTAAATCGACAGATGCACAAGGTATGAACATGCCAAATTTCATTAACTTTCTATGCTGGCGTATCGAGTTATACCACCGCAAAGTTCCTAGCACCCGGATTCGAGGCGCCGTTCGTGGGTTCAATAAACAACGGGTAAGCCCAAGCTGCATCAAAAAGCACCCAAACCAGCTTTGGTGCCAAAATGTTTTTTGTTTCACGGAATCAAGGGATGAATAAACTACTAGAATACAAAATTTCGTAAGCTTCCAATGCTGGCTTTTGGGGATATATCACCGTAAACATACTAAAACTATGGGGGAGAATCGGGTAAGGGTAGGCTCATCGCGCACGCAATAACTTCTAAACTAGCTGTAGTGGATCCAAGATCTTTATTTCACCAAATCGATAGATGCACAAGGTACGAACATGCCAAATTTCATTAACTTTCTATGTTGGCGTATCGAGTTATACCACCACAAAGTTCTTAACACCCGGATTCGAGACGGTGTTTGTGGGTTCAATAAACAACGGGTACCCGTATTCCAAGGTGGCTGTGCAAATTTCAGCTTGTTAGCTCAAGTAGAACTGTATATTATATACATGTACCTGTATTCCAAGGTGGCTGTGCAAATTTCAGCTTGTTAGCTCAAGTAGAACTGTATATTATATTAGGCTGTGATAAGCATAAAAGGACCCTTTTCAATGGAAAGCAGTCTATGTACAGAATGCGGTTTTTCGCTCAACTGAATGTGCTTGCATTTGATTTTGGCTGAAGCTATGAACCTGAAATTTTGCAGGGTCACTTTGTGTAATCTATTGGCAGGTGGTTGGCTGCAATATTAAGGAAATGCACCCCTCCTGAGTTAAGTGACAATATTGAGGTCATGACGTCATGGTCGACCGAAATAAGCCTGTTTTTTTTTAAGACTTCCCGTAGGACTATTGCATTGAAATTTGCACAGCACCTTCGCACTATATTCAGGAAGGCGGACTCCGTGTTATTACGACAAAAGTAACTGCTTCCAAATCTTTAATATTGATTCAAAGAACCTGCCATTTTCCACCAACCTCCCTACATACATAACGTAGCCACTGTGAAAATTTGAGGTCCTTCGTTACAATATTACGCAATCGCAAGCAGTTTTGCATGGCAAATTGATGAACGTGTGTCGTTAATGCATATTAATGCAATGAGCCTGAAATGCAGTTTCATAATGCATACAGGATGGATGTCCGAAAATGTCAGCTTCATAGATGCAAGAGAAATTGAAATATGCAGAAATGGAATAGGGGATAGATTTGGGTGGAATTCGGAGTGGTTTGGTACATTTTGGGTGCTTCTAAGCTGGTGGCCATAATACAGTAACAAGCATTAAAGAATGAGCATTTTTTCGGGACCGGCATTTGTTCTTGCCAGGTGGATTTTCACTGCACAGGCATTGTTCCGGTGGTCCTATTGCCTTCAAATTTTCACAAAATGTACCTTGGGATTCTAGCTATCACATATTAAAAATAGAAGAGTGTCCGATTCCGAGAACGTTGAAAATAAATTCGAAGCCCAGCCACACCCATCAAAGGTTTTTTGCTTAAAAAATTGCCATATTTTATCGAATTTTTATTGTTCTTACGGTGGCCTGTTAGTGCCATACAATGATTTATACATTTTTCTTGAAATTTACCTCATATGAGAAATCGCAGTGGAAACTGTGATAAATAAAAAAACACATGAAAAACCTTTCCACCGCGGTGTAAATATTTTCTCCGCGGCTCCACGGTGTAAATATTTTCTCCGCGGCTCCACGGTGTAAATATTTTCTCCCCGGTGTAAATATTTTCTCCGCGGTGGAAACATTTTCTCCGCGGTGGAAACATTTTCTCCGCGGTGGAAATATTTTCTCCGTGGTGGAAAGGTTTTTCATGGTTTCTTGATCAAAAGTGTCTGTCGTTCAATGTTAATTGACGACCTCGGAAACGGACAGAAAGTAACACCGATCAAATTATCTTTATGCTTATACCTACGATCGCTGTTGCAAATTCCCCACAAATATCGTTTAGTCCGCATTGTTACTAATGTTACTTATTTACATTAGTTTTTATGATAACAATGGAGAACGGCGGTGTTTGACGCCACTCCTGAGTAGGCCATGTGATATGCGAAGAAAGTTTTAAAATTATACTTCATAAGGATTACAAACACATCTAGTACACATATACCTAAAGCAATAAGGCTAATGGTAATAGTTTGAACCCATATAAGTCCGGTGGCTGAAGTGGGGGGGTCGCCACGCAAGCTGTGAATTTATGAGACCAAGTTTTTCTAGACCAGTTTTTGCGTAGATTGCGAATCTGGGTGGTGATCAGGCGTTTGAGGGGGCGTTTTCGAGATATAGGGGGTTTAATGTCTACAATTAGTGGATGGGGGGGGGGCATTATGTTGAGATAATTGATGATCATGTTATATATTAATCAAACATAAATTTCTAGGACTGTCCATCTCTAAAGCAGTGTATATGATGCCCCTGGACAAATGTTTTGATTTGTGGGGAGGTGGGATGGGTGTAGCAGGTGTGCGTGTGTGGAAGAGGGTGGGGGTAAAATTGGCGGGAAATTAGTTCACGTTAATTTAAATGATGATTTTCTTAGAGCTTGGTAAAAACATTACTTTTAAATGTGCGGGGCGCAAAATGTATTTTTTGGAACATTTGGTTTAAAATTGACCTTGAAGAGTACCAATTTCGGCATTCAAAATATTAAATTATAATGGTACTATTCAAGAGATCTGGAAATGTACATAAAAAAACACAGAGAATCAGAGACATGTTTAAATATTAGTTTATTCTTAAAGTCTTCATCATAATATGAGCCGGATAGATATCTTCTTGCAGGTGGTCAACAGCTCGCATATATCCTTTGGATATGCTTCAGATACCCATTAACATTGTAAATCTTCATTCCAGCCTTGTATCGCAGGGTCATCTTGTTCGATCATAGGTTTTGCAGCCTGTCTCCATATTGTTGCAACATAATTTTTACGTTTTATGTGCAACAAAGACTACTCAGGCAAGATGGTAATAAAGAAAGAATGGTTTGTTATTTTCATCACAATTAAGATTCCTCCAGAAGACCTTCCTTCTAGTGTCATCGTACGAGGTACAATTATTTTTTTTCTAAACCAGCAATTACGTCATAAGAAACATCATTAATTTGTCTCTCCCAGCTCTTTAAAAAATTGTTAGAAAGTGGGAATTATCATGAAACAGAAAGACAGATAGTCGTTACCACTGAAAGTATGTAGCGTAGGCTGAGATATCCACGGCACTTTCAATACTAATCTTGATAGATCAAAAAAGATTCCAAGATTAGTATTGAAAGTGTTGAGAATGTCCTTGAACTGACAACAAACCGCGAGGACACCAAAATAGCTTACCTACTCCTCTACGCAAATTAATGGGGGCTCTGAAACAATTTGTATTTTGCGTTCTTGCTCGGGCAAAATAGACATCCCAATCATTCTCGTCTCAAACGATCATCCAAAATATACACATTTTGATCGATAATGAGACGGGCAAGGGTAGAAAATATCGCGGAAGGCGACTTACATCAGTAGACCACGCTAGAAGAAAGATTTTCTGGGTGAAAAAATAATTATAAACTTCTGAGGCGAGAGTCGCTGTTAAGCCAGAGCGACTATAAGGTCGCCGAAAAAGGCGCCGATTTTTTCGGCGACTTTTTCGTCGTGCTGGCTTAACGGCGACTCTCCCCACCTTCAGCCACCGGACTAATATGGATTCAAACTATAACCATTAGCCTTATATTATGCAAGAGCTAAATTTGACTAATGCATGTCTTTCTTTAGGCCCGAAATGTTATATAAACTATTAATTAGACATTTATTAACATGACAAGTCCTACACACAAACCAGGTTTTGGCAAAATCCAGCCCGATAAGGACTATCTTGTGTTTATTGTTAACTGTCATCGACTGTCGTTAATAATTAGAGAATATTTGATACCATATCCCTTCTGGTGTTTACAGGAATTTCAACTGTGACCCCATAAACGCTGACTGGATTCTTATGAAGTAAAATAAGCTATTTATATCTAGATCAGAATTTTATTTAACAGCATTAACAATACATAGAGAAGAATGCTATACATGTACAGTTAAAGTATTTTCATGTGGACGTATATTGTCGTCGACCCTGTCCGTCGGTTCACTTTTTGTTTGTGGACACTCTACAGGTCACCATTTTTATCCGACTTTAACGAAACTTGAAATATAGGTGTATCTCCAAATGATCTCGGATCTTTTCGAAAGTGGCATCTATCGCATTGTAACTTCATGGATTATGTCCCCTGATTGTACGAAAAACGCGTTTGTAGCTTGATAACGATAAGAGAATACTTGTCGAAACGTCGTGCTATACTTATAAACCAGTGATTGTATTTCCATATAAACTGTGTTGTGTTTTTTACGTTTGTAGCTTGTGGACACTCTAGAGTACACAGTTTTCATCCAATTTTGATGAAACTTGAAGTGTATGTTTATAACCCAATGATCTCGGTTCCTTTCGATATTTGCGCATATCGGACGATAACTTCCTGGATTATGGCCCCTGATTGTACGAAAAATCATGTTTTTATCTTGTGGTTCCTCCAGAGGTCACAATTATTTTCCGATTTAATAAACCGTTCAAATATATCACCGTTACATCGTAATGTCAATTGAGTTAAAAATTTCTTGAAAATCGGACCAAAACTGACAGACAAAATGGCCGCCCCTCGTAAGCAATTAAAAAACATATGGTATATGAAGGTTGTGTGCCCTCTAGAGGTCACAATTTTGATCTGATTTTCATGAAACTTGAAATACATTTTTATAACCCAAAGGTCTTAGTTCCTTTCGATATTCGCCTATATTGGATCATCACTTCCTGAATTATGGCCCTTGATTGTACGAAAATCGCGTTTTTATCTTGTGATCTCTCTAGAGGTCACAATTTTTATCCGATTTAAAAAACCGTTCACATATATCACCGTTGCACTGTAAGGTCGTTTGAATTCAAATGTTGTCATGAAAATCGGACCAAAACTGATGGACAAAATGGCCGCCCCTCGTACTCAAATAGTGTGGTATATCAAGGTTGTGGACCCTCTAGAGGTCACAATTTGGATCCGAGTTTTGTGACACTTGAAATACATATTTAGAACCCAAAGATCTTGATTCCTTTCGATATTCGCGTATATCTAATGGTAACTTCCTGAATTATGGCCCCTGATTGTACGACAAATCGCGTTTTTAGCTTGTGGACCATCTAGAGGTTACACTTTTTATCCAATTTAAACAAATGTGTGAATAGATTACCTATTTTGATGAAACTTTAAATGTATATCACAAAGATCATGACTCCTTGATTGTACGAAAAATCGCGTTCTTAGCTTGTGGACACAAAAGTGTGAAAATATCACCGCTACACCCTAATGATGGTGGAGGTCGTTTTTCATGAAAATCGGACCAAAACTGCCAGACAAAATGGCCGCCCCTCGTTCGCAAATAGTGTAAAAATGTGGTATATCAAGGTTGTGGACCCTCTAGAGGCCACAATTTTTATCCGATTTTGATGGATAAAATGGATGTTTATATCACAAAAAGCTAGGCTCCTGTCGATAATCGGGCATATTGGAACGTAACTTCCTGGATCGCATTTTTTGCTTGTGGACCCACTAGAAATCACAATATTCAATTTTAAAAACCGTTTAAATATATCACGGACGCTCCATGTACGCAAATAGTTCGAATATCGTAAAAATCTGACCCAAACTACCAGAACAAATCAGTTTTCCTTGGTACGCAAAAATAATGTAAAAGTATGTAATACCAAGGTTGTGGAATGTGGACATCCTAGAAGTCACAATTTTATCCGATTTTGATGAAACTTGAAATGTATGTTTATAATCCAACGATCGTGGCTCCTGTTGATATTTGAGCATATCGAAGCGTAAATTCCGTGATTTTGGATCCTGATTATACGCAAAATCCCGTTTTTAACTTGCGGACCCTCTAGATGTCACAATTTTTATCCAATTTAAAAAAAACGACGTTTCAATTTATCACCATTAAACACTAATGAGTTCTAATTTCGTGTTTATGTCCCAAATATCTCAGTTCCTTTCGTTATTTGCGCATACCAGACCGTTAATTCCTGGGCTGGCTTATGGCCCCTGATTGTAGGAAAAAAGGTGGGTTTTTGGGGGTTTTTTTTTAGTTTGTTGATTCTCTAAAGGTCACAATTCGTTATCCGATTTTTAAAACCGTTTAAATATATCACCATTCCACCATAATGAATGTTGAAATAGAATTTCGGGAAAATCGAAATGAAACTGAGCGACAAAATGGCCGCAAATTGTGTAAAAGTATGTAATACGAAGGTTGTGGAACCCCTAGAGGTCACAATTTTCAACTGGTTTTGATGAAACCTAAAACATATCTTTATATCCCAAAGATCTCAGTTCCTTTTAGATTATTGCGCATTTCAGACCATAACTTTCTGGATTATGTTCTCGATTGTGCGAAAAATCGCTTTTGTTTTTAGCTTGTGGGCGTATCTTGCTTGGTAACCGCTAGTTTAATACATTTTTATAGAGCATATCTTTCACCAAAATGTTCAGATGAGCTTAACAATTACAAAGTAAAAATACAATTTTGGCTTGTGTGTAGCACTAACATTGAACGACAGACATGAAAAACCTTTCCACCGCGGAGAAAATATTTACACCGCGGAGAAAATGTTTACACCGCGGAGAAAATGTTTCCACCACGGATAAAATATTTACACCGCGGAGAGAGAAAATATTTACACTGCGGAGAAAATATTTATACCGCGGAGAAAATATTTACATAATAATATGAGGTAAATTTCAAGAAAAATGTATATATCAACGTATGACACTAATAGGCCACCGTATGTTCTTGATATCTGATCATTTTCTCCTTTTAATATGTGATAAATATCATCACGGCTTAGCCAACCGCTACAAATTCCAGAGATTGGGACCGCCGGAAGGATGCCTCAGCAGTCAAAATATGCGATTTCTGTTTTTAGTGTCGCAAACATCGTTGCCGTGATTTTAAAAATTTAATTTATAAGGATAATCTGTATAGTACTAATACCTATCACATACAGAAGAGGCGATAAGATCCCTTTGCAGTAACAATTTCAAAAAATTCCGAAAATCGTTTTTTTTTTTTTTTTTTTTGCTAAAACTCTTTGTTTTTTTAATCGGATCAAAATGGGAGTAAAGCACAGAGTCAAGAACAAACGACTTGAAGGAATGCAGGTATTGCCTTGAAATTTTCTGGGCACCTAGGTACCAACGTGAAAAGTTCCTAGCCGGAATTTGGTAGTCATGGTACTTTGGTTCCTGGGTTGCGCATGCGAAGTCAAAAGCAGCTAAATACGTTGTAATGAAGAGATTCTTTTTAAAAATGGTCCTATCTTCGAAACTTCGGCTACCCCCCACCCCATTTCCGACATTGGGGCATCCAAAAATGGTCTCAAAATAGCGACCGTCCGCCCCCCACAGGTCGGGCCCTAAAAATTCTTGTTTGGAATTGTGCTTGGGACCATAGGCCAGATACCCGGTCTATTCTATTTATTTACAAGCCCGTTAATGTAGATTTTTCATTATTTTTCATATTCAATTCAAAATGGTGGCTATCAGTCGACCTAAATCAAAATTCTGCTCTGAACGTTTTTTAGGCATTCCTTCAAGGATTCAGAAAATATAACTCCCGTGTCTGTAAGTAAAATATTAAAAAAGCCTTAGGGATATTTCACATTTCAAGATAGTGGCACTTCCGGATTGGGCTACAAACTCCATTTTTTGTGTACGAATGAGTAGTGTCGTAGCTAGTACAGAAAAAATAATTCAAGGTGATCTGACCTATATTTCGTCGATTTTTTTTGAAAATTTTGATCCTTAATTTCTCTAAGCGGAGATAAGTTATAAAGTTTCTAATGATATCTTTGAAGTCGCATCGGTATGATCTACTTACATTCCAAATTTCATGAAAATCGTGCAACTATTAAAGAAGTTGTCAAATTGGTCTTAACTTCCGGAACTAAATCTGAAATTGCAGGTGAAAATGACTTTCGTAAAGGTACTCAAAGAAAAAAGAATTAGTAAAACAGGTCATAATAATAATAATAATAATAATTTTAGTAAAAACAATAGTCTTTCAGACGAAAGTCTGAAAGCCTAATAAACTAGATCTGCTACTGTCTCATGCAGATATGAAGCCTTCATATTCATCGTCACGGTTCATGGATTATAGCAAGTATCTTAAAAGAAAAAAGAACTAGAAAAAATAATGATCAAAATCTGTGAAAAACTCACGAAGTTACATGTCTAAATATAGTGAGAAACATTGCACCCGGGCAAAAAAATAATCTGAAAACTAAATGAAATAACTGAGACTTGTATTGCTGTAATCGGAATGACTTCCCTTTCCAGTAGTTTCAGAAAATGTAACTCCCATGTCTGTAAGTAAAATATCACAAAAGCCTTAGGGATTTTTCACATGTCAAGATTGTGGCACTTCCGGTTCGATCGATAGACTTCATATTTTGTGTACGCATCAGAAATTTCTTATGTAGTACATAAAAAAAATTCCAAGGCAATCTGACCTATATTTTTTATCGATTTTTTTGAAAACTTTGATCCTTAATTTCTCCAAGGGGAGATACCTTAGAAAATTTCTAATGACATCGTTGAAGTTGGATCAACCAGATCTACTTACATTCCCAATTTCGTGAAAATAGTACTAATATTCAAGAAGTTGTCATCTTGGTTTTACTTGTGGGATAAGATGTCAATGACGTAATAGTCGAATTTAAAAAATCGGAAATAAAAGATTTGAAGTAAATGTTTTAAGGTACCCAAAGAAAAAAGAATCAGTAAAATAGATCAAATAGTCACAAAGTATGGTTCCAGCGTTGCGCATGCGCGAAGTCAAAATCAGCTAAATACGTTAATACATTGTTTTGAAGGGATTTTTTTTTTTTTTTAAAAATGGTCCTATCTCTTCGCAACTTCGGCTACGCCCATCCCCCCCCCCATCTCCGACCTCGGGGCATCCGAAAATGGTCTCAAAATAAAAATCGAACACCTAGTTCCATCTCTATTTTTTGTTTTACTTTATGTACCCCCGGGGAAATGGCCACCGCTCGCCCCCTATGTGTCGGTCCCTAAAATTTCTTGTTTGGAATTGTTCTTGGGACCATAGGCCAGGTACACGGTGAGTTTCAAGTTGATGTGCACGAAAGTAGGGATTTTAAAAAGAAAACAATAGACTTATTATGAGAGAATATATATATAGAGAGAGAGAAATGGGGTTTAACGTCCATTGACACAATCTAGGTCATTTTGGGACTAACACAAGGTTCAAGTTTATATCAATATTTCGCTTGCGCGTAGCGGTCTTTAGTAGTGGGAGGAAACCGGAGGACCTGGAGAAAACCCACGAGGTTGTACAGGCGACCCTTCTCCTTGTCACATACAACCGGGAAATCTAAACACCACCAGTGGACTCATTGACAGACCTTATGATACAGCATGCACATGCTAACCATTCGGCTACCCCCCCCCCCCCATATAAGAGAGTATAAGATATGTAAACTGTTTCAATGGCATTTAGTAATTGAACTAGAGTATACAGGTCACAATTCTATGGAATACAATTACTGCTTTTTACTGAGCGACGTTTCGACTAGGCATCTCTAGTCATTATCAAGCTATGATAAAAAATGAAAATATGACAGGACAATAATAATAATAATAATGTAGATTTCTAGAGCGCCAAATCCATCCATAAGCATGCTCAAAGCGCTTTCAAAAAGGAGTAAAAACATATCAATTATATTAGTCTGGATAAGATAGTTTAAACATGTAAGTTTTTAAATGTGATTTAAAACTTGACAGAGTTTTACAGTCACGGATATTGATTGGCAAACTATTCCAGAGTTTGGGTGCAGCAACACTGAAACTTCTATCTCCAAATTGTTTCAATTTTGATGACGGAATGCATAAAAGGTTTTGATGTTGGGATCTCAAAGTACGGGTAGGCTGGTATATAGTTAATACTTCTGAAAGATACAAGGGTGCAGTACCCCACTGACACTGGAAAGTCAAACAAAAGATCTTAAATTCAATACGTGCATGAATTGGAAGCCAATGCAGGGATTTCAAGACAGGAGTGATGTGTGATGATTTGTTTGTTCTAGTTATGATCCTGGCAGCTGTATTCTGAACTTTTTGTAGCTTATATAGTGTGGACTGAGTACTTCCAGCTAGTATACTGTTACAATAGTCGAGTTTTGAAAGGACGAGAGATTAACTAATGATTTAGCCGCTTCCACAGTGAGTGATGATTCGTATTCCGCTTATACGTCTCAGTTGAAAGTAGCATGATCTGCAGAGATGATCGACCTGTCCTTCTAAAGTAAGAGATGAATCTAGAACTACGCCAAGATTTTTAACATCATCAGAAACTAGGATGCTGGAATCTCCAATGGTTATACTAATTTCCGATAGATCATGTAGTTGCTTTTTTGTTCCAAAAATGATCGCTTCAGTCTTATCGTCGTTTAATTTTAATTTATTTGATGACATCCAAGATTTTATATCTTGAGAGCACACGGTTATGGTATTTATGGCATTGGTAATCTGATGTGTTTTGAAAGATGACATTAGTTGTGTATCGTCAGCATAAGAAAAATGGTTGATGCCGTGTTGACAGATGATTTCCGAAACACATGACGAGTAGAGTAGAAAGAGTACTGGACCCAGAAATGACCCCTGGGGTACTCCATATTTAAGTTCAACTGGATTAGACTTTACATCATTTATTTGAACCTGTTGATGGCGGTTTTGAAGGTATGACATGAACCAAGAATGTGCACTTCCAGTTATGAGAAATTCATTTCTGAGACGACCAGAAAGAATCTTGTGATCAACAGTGTCAAATGCTGCCGATAGATCCAATAGAATAAGTGCCGTTATAGAACCACTATCCACAGAAGATCTGATGTCGTTTACAACTCTGACAAGAGTGGTTTCTGTACTGTGTGATGGACGGTAAGCTGACTGAAAATTATCCCAGAGATTTTTTGTTGTCAAATAGGAGCGTAATCTATTGTTCACAGCTTCTTCAACAATTTTAGACAGGAAAGACAGATTTGATACAGGTCGAAAATTCTTCAGTATGTTTTTATCCAGATTATCCTTTTTCAGTAGTGGTCGTACAATACCTTGTTTAAGAACATGTACACAACAATGCTTAGTTAATGCTGACAAACCAGGGATCTAACTTAATTACGTGTACCTAATGGTAATCTGATTTAATTAAACGCTAATAAGTAATAATACCAATTAACCTAAAATTGACTAATTGATTAATGGATAAGTTGTTGTGGAGTATACACAATGATTAGTGGGTTTTAATAATAGAAACGTTGAAAGAAAATGAAAATTGATGAAATGTTATCAACGACCCCTTTCACTGAAATAAATACAAATGATAAAAGAATAGATTGTTATGGAGTATTTACAACGATTTGATGAGGTTTTGATAATGACAACATCCCAAGAAGATGAGATTTGATTGGTGTTATGACAAAAATAATTGATATGTGGATGTTAATGCGAGTGATTCTACTGATATACGAAAAACCCTTAGAACAATGACTGCACAAGGCTGACAATTTAAAATATTGAGTGGTACTTCACTGGATGTTATAGTGATGTAGAAAGGCAGGGTTAGAACTATTGAGTGCATTAAATTACAATAACCGCAGGCCTGAAAAGCAAAAATGCCTGAAAAGCAAAAATAGTTGGGAATTATTAGTTATCATTTTTGCAAATTATGATGGTTATTACAAACTTAAAATTATTACTGGAATATTGATAATTATTAAATTTGATAAAAAAAGAAAAAAAGAAGAATTATGCTTAGCCTTGATTATGTGATAAGAATATCATACGCCCTGGGGAGGAACAATCCTTGATCTCTGTGTACATGTAAATTTATTTAAAGAAAGAAACAAATAAAAAAAAATAAACAAATGCAATTATATAAATTTCCTCATACACAACAATACCATACACCACTAGTATTAATGAAAAATGTATATAATAATAATAATAACATCGTCATTTATAAAGCATGTTCATACTGGAGAACGGTTTCTAAATGCGCTGTTCGGGTTGTTATATTCACAGAATACATGTATTTACACACAGATCAGGTCTTGTGCCCATATACACTGTACAAAATTAAAAGATATATACCAGTAAATAAAAATACATATAAGAGAACCAGCGACTGCCAGTCGGGATACGCCCACATTTTGCAAGAGATGGATAGGGAACAAGCTAAAAACAAACGGGATTTTTTGTACAATCAGGGGCAATAATCCAAAAGTTATGGTCTGAAATGCGAAAATATCGAAAGGGACTTAGATCTTTAGGATATAAAGATATGTTTTAAGTTTCATCAGAATATGATACAAATTGTGACCTCTAGAGGGGCGCGTCGAATTACCCAATAACACCCAATAACTGCCCAATAACACCCAATAACACCTAATAACGGCCCAGTAACACCCAATAACTCCAAAATAACAACCAATAACTACAAAATGTTGATTTTGGAAACAAAAAATAACAATTTAGTTGAATTTAAGAAGCATCGCTGCTTTGTGTCCAAATCGGAGTTTCACACTCACTCGCCTGAAGGGAGATAACTCGTATATGTGATTTTTGTTGACAAGAAATTAATAACACCCAATAACTGCCCAATAACACCAAATTGTTTACTTTGGAAATACAAAATAACAATTTAGTTGAATTTAAAAGCCTCGCAACGTTGAGCCCAAATCAGAGTTTTACGCTCACTCGCCTGAAGGGAGATAACTCGTGTATGTGGTTTTTGTTTACAAGAAATTAATGTATGCTTTCGTTGCAATTCGTTTTAATTATACATGATAGGGAAAATCCCCGAGTTGAGTATCCTTGCGGGTCATGTTTGAAAGAAACTCTCGATATTCAAAGCTATATTGTGAAGTATGTCAACGTTGGTGCCATTCAGATTGTGAGAAAGTAGATACTACTCAGTTGAATTTTTTTCAATGTTCAAGTGAAGACTACATATGTAGGTCTTGCAGATCCAACTATGCTGGTTTTGATATTCAAATCGGAGTTTCACGCTCACTCGCCTGAAGGGAGATAACTTGTGTATGTGATTCCCCGGTTATACCTGACAAGAAGTAGTGTCGTCTGTCCAGAATCGTGGGTTCTCTCTGGGTCATCACACTGGTAAAGACCCCCCCCCCCCCACACACACACACACACAAGAGAATTATTGAAATGACATAGTGGACGTTAAACCCCATCCCTCTATCTACATAACTAATACTCACGACAAAGTATTTTGTGTACGTTTTAATCCTTATATATCATTACATATCGTTAAATCAAAAATCGCTTTAACTAGTGCATTATTATATAAGATGGCCATTAATCTAAAAAATAACTATTTCAACCCCTCCATGGGTATCGTCAGGCGGTGGCAATAACAGAAAGTTATTACAGATATCCCCGCTATAGTTATTTTTATATCAAGCCAAATTATACCATAATAGGCTTTAAAAGAAATATTGTATCAATACAGATTACATAAGAATTGAACCAGCGGCTGCCAGACAGGATACGCCCACATTTTCGAGAGATGGATAGAGAACAAGCTAACAAGAAAGTGATTTTTCCTACAATCAAGGGCCATAATTCAGGAAATTACAATTCGATATGCGTGAATATCGAAAGGAACCGAAATCTTTGGGTTATAAACTTACATTTCAAGTTTCAACAAAATCGGATAAAAATTGTGACCTCTATAGTGTCCACAACCTTGATATACCATATTTTTACGCTATTTGAGAACGAACGGCGGCCATTTTGTCTGTCAATTTTGGGCCGATTTTCACGAAATTCGAACTCAGCAGTCTTTAGGGTGTAACGGTGATATAATAATACGTTTTTTAAATCGGATAAAAATTATGACCTCTATAGGGTCCACAAGCTAAAAACGCGATTTTTCGTACAATCAGGGGCAATAATTCAGGAAGTTACGGTCCGATATGCGCGAATATCGAAAGGAACCAAGATCTTTGGGTTATAAACTTACATTTCAAGTTTCAACAAAATCGGAAAAAAATTGTGACTCTATAGTGTCCACAACCTTGATATACCATACTTTTACGCTATTTGAGAACGAACGGCGGACATTTTGTCTGTCAATTTTGGGCCGATTTTCACGAAATTCGAACTCAGTCATCCTTAGGGTGTAACGGTGATATAATAATACGTTTTTTTAAATCGGATAAAAAGTATGACCTCTATAGGGTCAACCAGCTAAAAACGCGATTTTTGGTACAATCAGGGGCCATAATTCAGGAAGTTACGATCCGATATGCGCGAATATCGAAAGGATCCGAGATCTTTGGATTATCAACTTAGATTTCAAGTTTCAACAAAATCTGATAACAACTGTGACCTCTATAGTGTCCACAACATTGATATACCATATTTTTACGCTATTTGAGAACGAACGGCGGCCATTTTGTCTGTCAATTTCGGGCCGATTTTCACGAAATTCTAGCTCAGCCATCCTTATGGTGTAACGGTGATATATAGGAACCGAGATCTTTGGATTATCAACTTAGATTTCAAGTTTCAACAAAATCGGATAAAAATTGTGACCTCTATAGTGTCCACAAGCTGAAAACGTGATTTTTCGTACAAACAGGGGCCATAATCCATGAAGTTTCGATCCGATACATGCCAATATCGAAAGGAACCGAGATCTTTTGGAGATAAACCTATATTTCAAGTTTCGTCAAAATCGGATAAGAATTGTGACCTGTAGAGTGTCCACAAACAAATTGTGGACGGACGGACGTCCGGACGTCCGGGCGGACAGGGGCGACGGCATAATACGTCCACATGAAAATGTGGGTGTATAAAAAGGAAATATAACATAAAATATAATGGCAGTGTGAAGTTAGCTCGATTTTCGTTTTTCGATATTGGTGAATAACGAAAAACGAGCTACTCGTTATTCGATATTGGCGAATAACGAAAAACAACTAGCTCGTTTTTCGATATTAGCGAATGTCGAAAAATGAGCCACTCGTTTTTCGATATTCAAACTTGAATCTCAAAAAAGTAGATTTAATGGAAGTACATCGACAGAATGTCTCTAAAACACATTTGATTAAATCAGTTTTGTAAAACGAACTAAATATATCGTAATAGAGGATGCCTGAGCAGTGTATTCACATAAAAACTGCGCTTTCTCCTTGTTTTTTGATATTGGCGAATCTGATATTTTGATATTGAAAGTCAAAAATATAAATTTTAATCATGTATATCTACAGAATGTCTCCAAAATACATTTGATTATGAAAGTATTCTAAAACGAACTAAAAATATCATAAATTAGGATGCCTGAGCAGTGGATTCACATAAAACTCCTCTTTCTCCTTGTTTTTTTTTTTAAATTGGCGAATCTCGAAAAACGAGCTACGATATATTTAGTTCGTTTTACAAAACTGATTTAATCAAATGTGTTTTTGAGACATTCTATCGATGTACATCCATTAAATCTACTTTTTTGAGATTCAAGTTTGAATTTCGAAAAACGAGCTACTCGTTTTTCGAAATTCAAACTTGAATCTCCAAAAAGTAGATTCGCCAATATCAAAAAAACAAGGAGAAAGAGCAGTTTTATGTGAATCCACTGCCCAGGCATCCTAATTTATGATATTTTTAGTTCGTTTTAGAATACTTATATAATCAAATGTGCTTTGGAGACATTCTGTAGATATATATGATTAAAATTTGTATTTTTGACATTCAAGCCTGAATATCGAAAAACGAGTAGCTGGTTGTATATCTACAGAATTTCTCCAAAACACATTTGATTAAATACGTTTTCTAAAACGAACTAAAGATATCATAAATGAGGATGCCTGAGCAGTGGATCCACATAAAACTGATATTTCTCCTCGTTTTTCGATATTCAAACTTGAATCTCAAAAAAGTAGATTTAATGGATGTACATCGACAGAATGTCTCCAAAACACATTTGATTAAATCAGTTTTGTAAAACAAACTAAATATATCGTAATAGAGGATGCCTGAGCAGTGTATTCACATAAAAACTGCTCTTTCTCCTTGTTTTTTGATATTGGCGAATCTCGAAAAACGAGCTACTCGTTTTTCGATATTCATGCTTGGGTGTCAAAAATACAAATTTTAATCATGTATATCTACAGAATGTCTCCAAAACACATTTGATTATATAAGTATTCTAAAACATTTTACGCCCACTCGCCTGAAGGGAGATAACTCGTGTATGTGATTTTTGTTTACAAGAAATTAATGTATGCTTTCGTTGCAATTCGTTTTAATTATACATGATAGGAAAAATCCCCGATTTGAGTATCCTTGCGGATCATGTTTGAAAGAAACTCGCGATATTCAAAGCTTATATTGTGAAGTATGTCAACGTTGGTGCCATTCAGATTGTGAGAAAGTAGATACTACTCAGTTGAATTTTTTTCAATGTTCAAGTGAAGACTACATATGTAGGTCTTGAAGATCCAACTATGCTGGTTTTGATATTCAAATCGGAGTTTCACGCTCACTCGCCTGAAGGGAGATAACTTGTGTATGTGATTCCCCGGTTATGGACTAAGACTAGTAATTATTTCCCCTTATTTCATGATGGACGAATGTAGTGCGAGTTATAAATAGACAATTTTTCCCTTAATTTTTTTCTCCCCTCTTCCTGCATTTTTGGGAGAAAAGGGATCAAATTTGCAATTTCATAGCAGTTTTGGGTAACACTGATGATATTACAGCGGAGGGATAGGGGGTGTAAAGTGTCTTTCTGCAGAGCAATCATTGTGTCGGAAGTGAGATTTTCACCCCTGTCAACTTCAAATCCGTGTAGCAAAAAATCTAAACGGTCAACCCCCTACAAAATTATGATGAGGAGATTGCCAAATGTTGTCCCCATTGTGCCTATAAAGATTGGAACCAACGGAATGTTGAGCAAAAAGCTACAGCCTGTGATGTTACAGTCATTTAACATTGAAGTCAATGGGCAAATAATTGCTAGTCTGAGTCCTGATACCTGACAAGAAGTAGTGTCGTCTGTCCAGAATCGTGGGTTCTCTCTGGGTCATCACACTGGTAAAGACCCCCCCCCACCACACACACAAGAGAATTATTGAAATGACATAGTGGACGTTAAACCTCATCCCTCTATCTACATAACTAATACTCACGACAAAGTATTTTGTGTACGTTTTAATCCTTATATATCATTACACATCGTTAAATCAAAAATCGCTTTAACTAGTGCATTATTATTATTATATATAAGATGGCCATCAATCTATAAATAACTATTTCAACCCCTATTTTAACATTGAAGTCAATGGGCAAATAATTGCTAGTCTGAGTCCTGATGATATAAAGAAGCATGGCCGACTCGGGATGTTGATATTTTTTCAACGGCTTATTTCCTGAAGTTTTTAATGGAAAGTGTCAGAAATGGTAAGAATACTGCTTTTTTATTGCCCAGCAGTAAGTTTTTTGACTATTTGGTATCAAAATAGCCATGATTGGGGGTATCCGTTGGTTGAGTGTGAATTTTGGGTTATAAATGTGTAACATTTTGTTCACAATGATATCAAAACATGGTTAGGTCTAAATATTAAGGCCAACTCAACTCCAGATTTGGTCTAAAGTCACGAGATGTAAACAAGACTGACCCTAACCCTAACCCAAGACCTAGTCCTTACCCTAACCCACAATCTTGTCAAAAAGCATGTAGCCTAGGCCTAAGCCAAGACCTAGTTCTGACCCTAGCCCAAACCCACAATTGTGTCAAAAAATCATGTGCCCTAACCCTATTTACATGTTGTGACCTTGAACCAAGTCTGCAGTTGGCCTTAACATTTAGACCTAACATTTTTTGACATCATACAATGAAATGTTAACATGTACACTCCAAAATTCACACCTGTGTGACTTTTGACCAAACATGCAGTTGGCCTTAATATTTAGACCGAACCTCAAAACATGGCATCTACCTTTGAGATTGGCTTAGACTTATGTGACACTCAAGGTTTACTTTTTTACTGATTGTTAACTGGTTTCTTTTTGGAGGGCCAGTGACGGGCTGTTCGCGAGAAATAAAGAGGTTTATTTCTATTTCCAGTTGAAACCATATTTTTTTCTTATTTTCTCACTGTTTTTTATTGCATATTTATCCCCAGCCTCCTATCATTTCAGGTGCCAGGGCAATGTTTCATAGAGTGGAATGATTGACCTCAACACAAGTATTAAAAAAAAAAAAGAAGCAAAACAGGTGAGATAAATGTGCATTTCATACACTTTAAGAAGTACATCCAACCTCATCCCCACTTCTGCTCACTAATAGTAATGGGCTGGAAATTTGGTACTGCACAGGCCTGTCTTCTCCCCTTGACATTTAACTGAATGACAGAATTCCACATTTTGACCATTTTTTGGATGTCAATGACCATTTCCCTGGATAGTATTCGCCCCAGAATTCTCATTCTCATCCAAATTTAACATTTCAGGTCTACATCTCAAAACCTGATCTCTTCCTGGACTGGCTTTAGGAGAACGATGATGCATATCAATTTCATCCCTGATCTCTATGACACCTGTGGTGGAAGTGGAGGGCAAATCGTAATCAGTTTGGGTTCCTGCCCCGAGGACCTCTGTAAACTTTGCTTTTTGGTGATGACTTAATTTCCGAGCTTGAAAAGGAAGCTTGTGTGTTTATCATGGCCTCTCATATTGGAAGATAACATTAATGGTTTGTGTGTTGATCGACGGTTGTGCATATCTCTTGGTCAGGAAAGTTGTAGGTACCATCGCCATTGTAAATCATTTGACAGGCCCGAGTGAACGGGGCGACCTATGATTGGTCAGCAATGTATCAGATTCCATACCGGGGGGTGGGGATGAAAAAACTGTTGAAGTGTTACATAATCAGATTATTTCAACTTACTTATCCTGTGGAAATACAGCTATATAGGAGATATTTTGAAATTCATAGGCACTGCATGTTTCAACATTTTAGATTTGACCACAATTTGGCACTTGAAACTATGTTAACAGAGAAAAACTGTGTGGTTTTCGATGAAAGTGTTAAAAGTCTAATATTGCATCATATTTACTGTTTTAAAGTATTTTCGTGTTTGATTTATATTGAATTCATCTCATCTTTTTGAAGAATGCATTTATGTTCAAAAATAAAAATGTTCTGTGGAATTCAAAATTCATGTGCTTTTAAATTATCAGATTCCAAACTGGGGGGTAGGGATGAAAAAGCTGTTGTAGTGTTACATAATCAGATTATTTCAACTTACTTATCCTATGGAAATACAGCTATATAGGAGATATTTTAAAATTGATAGGCACTGCATGTTTCAACATTTTAGATTTGACCACAATTTGGCACTTGAAACTACGTTAACAGAGAAAAACTGTGTGGTTTTCGATGAAAGTGTTAAAAAGTCTAATATTGCATCATGATTACTGTTTTAAAGTATTTTCGTGTTTGATTTATATTGAATTTATCTCATCTTTTTACAGAATGCATTTATGTTCAAAAATAAAAATGTTCTGTTTAATTCAAAATTCATGTGCTTTTAAATTTCTGTCTGAAATTCCGCAGTTTTCTGATGTATTATAGTGTTTGCAGAATGCCGCACAGCTCATCTGAAAATGCATACATTTTCATATTCTTTGGCCAGGGAATTGCATATATGTTTGTTTATTAGATAACAACAGATTTGTTTAAACTGCAGAAACATGTGAGGTATATAGGACTAAGACTAGTAATTATTTCCCCTTATTTCATGATGGACGAATGTAGTGCGAGTTATAAATAGACAATTTTTCCCTTAATTTTTTTCTCCCCTCTTCCTGCATTTTTGGGTTGACTTTTTGGCCTAGAATTGGAGAAAAGGGATCAAATTTGCAATTTCATAGCAGTTTTGGGTAATACTGATGATATTACAGCGGAGGGATAGGGGGTGTAAAGTGTCTTTCTGCAGAGCAATCATTGTGTCGGAAGTGAGATTTTCACCCCTGTCAACTTCAAGTCCGTGTAGCAAAAAATCTAAACTGTCAACCCCCTACAAAATTATGATGAGGAGATTGCCAAATGTTGTCCCCATTGTGCCTATAAAGATTGGAACCAACGGAATGTTGAGCAAAAAGCTACAGCCTGTGATGTTACAGTCATTTAACATTGAAGTCAATGGGCAAATAATTGCTAGTCTGAGTCCTGATACCTGACAAGAAGTAGTGTCGTCTGTCCAGAATCGTGGGTTCTCTCTGGGTCATCACACTGGTAAAGACCCCCCCCCACCACACACACAAGAGAATTATTGAAATGGCATAGTGGACGTTAAACCTCATCCCTCTATCTACATAACTAATACTCACGACAAAGTATTTTGTGTACGTTTTAATCCTTATATATCATTACACATCGTTAAATCAAAAATCGCTTTAACTAGTGCATTATTATTATTATATATAAGATGGCCATCAATCTATAAATAACTATTTCAACCCCTCCATGGGTATCGTCAGGCGGTGGGGTGGCAATAACAGAAAGTTATTACAGATATCCCCGTTATAGTTATTTTTATATCGCGAAACGAATCAAAACCCCATAATGCTTGGCCCCATAATGCTCCATTGGGATGGCGAAGCACCAACCTATCACTATTTCTTTTCACATCTTCGTTCCCAGTTAGGTAGTGATAAACTAATATTTGGTACCGACGAAGAAAAATCTATGACTAAATCTTTGTATGAAGTATTCCAAAATTCTAATTTCTTACTTTGTACAAAACACATTAAGGAAAATTTATATCGATATTTAGAGAAATCGGGAACACCACAAAAAGAACGCTTAATTATAAGAAATTTAATTTTTGGTAAGGAAGGAATTGTATATTCGAAAAATGACATGGATTTTGAAATGAAAAAAGATGATTTGTCTGTTTATTTTGAAAAATATCCTAGATTTGAACAATATTGGGACAAATATTTAAAACATAAATTGTTATTATGTTATTAAGCCCCTCCAAAATAAACTGATCTCAGACTTATGGACTAATAACAACGCAGAATCAATTAATAATAGATTGAAACAAGAAACCGATCGGCATATTCAGAATTTACCTGACCTTGTTACAAAATTGGCTAGAGTGTCAACATTTCAAATTCTCAACATACGTCGGGCTTTACACGGGACAGGCAATTGGCAACTTGTAGACCACAAATCTGAGATCCGTCCTGAAACATGGGCTTGTATGGAAGCGGACAAGAAAACTCGCATGTTGAATAAATATTTAATGAAGAAGAAAAATGTATATAATGTAAATATTGTTAATTCAAAAAATGTTGATTTCGGGTGCGTAAAGCCCAAAGAAACGTCTGGCAAAAACCCAGGGCAACGTAAACGAAGGCGCGCAGAAAAAACTCATTGAATGGCTATGTTAGTTTTAATAAAATATTTCATATGAAACAGGTTTAAATGTTTTAATAAAATGTTGTTTTGTAAAGGAATTAAAAATTAAACGCCAAGTATCTCGTTACCTCTTCAGGTAGCGCCTTTGTGCGTGGAATATTTGGCAGTTAATTAGAATTTCTTTACAGACTAATTATTTTATTATCTTTATAATATTTTCATATGAAACATTTTTAAATATGTGTATGGTTTTTTTTTATAAAACATTGGTTTGTAAAGGAATTAAAATTAACAGCCAAGTATCTCGTTATCTCGTCAGGTAGCGCCTATGTGCGTAGAATGTTTGGCAGTTAATTAGAATTTCTTTACAGACTAATCGTTATGTCGTCGGGTAGCGCATTTTTGCGCTAAATTATTGGAAGTTAATTTGAATTTCATGAAAAACTATAGCGGGGACATCTGTAATAACGTTTTGTTATTGCAACCGCTTGACGATACCCATGGAGGGGTTGAAATAGTTATTCCATATTTGACGCGCATGTATAATTAAAACGAATTGCAACGAAAGCATACATTAATTTCTTGTAAACAAAAATCACATACACGAGTTATCTCCCTTCAGGCGACTGAGCGTAAAACTCTGATTTGGGCTCAACGTTGCGAGGCTTTTAAATTCAACTAAATTGTTATTTTGTATTTCCAAAGTCAACAATTTGGTGTTATTAAGCAGTTATTGGGCAGTAGTTATTGGGTGTTATTAATTTCTTGTCAACAAAAATCACATATACGAGTTATCTCCCTTCAGGCGAGTGAGCGTGAAACTCCGATTTGGACACAAAGCAGCGATGCTTCTTAAATTCAACTAAATTGTTATTTTGTGTTTCCAAAGTCAACATTTTGTAGTTATTGGTTGTTATTTTGGAGTTATTGGGTGTTATTTTGGTGTTATTGGGTGTTATTGGGCAGTTATTGGGCAGTTATTGGGTGTTATTGGGTAATTAGACGAGCCGAGCTGAGATGTCCAGTATCTATCGTCAGGTTGTGGGGAAAGGAGAAATTTGAGACAGAGAGTTTTTCCCCTCTCTGCTAGATTCTTAATCACGGATTGACGTTCTTTGTTTAATTGATTACAGTTGATTAGCAGGTGTGACGTACGTGGTTGCAATTTGTCCACACAGGCATTTAATTGGTGTAAAGGTGAAGCCCTTAATTACGTTTATTGTTTTAAGCCTCGTGATGAGTTTGCATATTTTGATTGAGGGATGATTGATGTAAACCTTGTCTACAAGATTGCTATCAATTTGATAGCGATGACTGTTTTCTTGTTTTAGACGGGATTTCCACGCATTTTTAATTTTGTCTTTAGCTATGCTTGTGAATTCTTGACTGCTGTATTCTAAATTTTCTAGATCGTTTAGTGACAACCCTTCCTTGGCTTGTTTGTCAGCTTGTTCGTTGCCGAAAATATTGATGTGGGAGGGGATCCATGCAAGGACTAGGCCCCTACCTCTCTTCCGTTATCCTCGATTGTTTGATTAATATCCCTAATTTGGTGGATTATGTCCTGTCTACTTTTGGAACAATCTGATTCTATAGATTTGATGCTACTTAGGGAGTCAGATAGGATTACGGCTTTTTGGTGTGTTTGCGTGGCCAGCCATTCTATTGCAGTTTTAATGGCCATCAGTTCTGCGGTGTACACAGAACAATGATGTTTTCCTGATGTTTAGCTTTGCCTTGGGTATATATTATGCCGTACCCTGTTGATCCTTGTGTATTATTTTTCGATCCATCTGTGTAGATTTTGAGATAATCTGCCCATTTGGTGTCTATTAGTTCTAAGGCTAGTGCTCTAGCCTCTATGGTATTAGCGTGTTTGTTTGTGACGTTAATTAGGTGCGTGTTAATGATTGGATCGCTTAGTTGCCAGGGTGGAGTGACGGGATAATTTTTTGTTTCTATGATTGTTCCTTTTAAACTGTGCTTATTTAAGATATCGTTTGACATTTGCCCGAATGTCATGGGACGAGTCTTTTTCCTACAGCCTATACGTTTGAATTGTTGGAGACACGTCGGATATTTTTCTTTTAGCATTTGTAGTTTGCCCCAGTACTTAAGTGACAGTTCCTCTCGCCTGAGGTCAAGCGGGAGTTCTCCCATCTCGTGTAATAGGGCAACTGTTTTGGTTCCTATTGCTGCTCTTGTTGCCAGTCTTAATCCTATACCTTGTATTATGTTCAGTTTATTGAGTTGTATATCACTTGCATTTGCATAAGCCAGACATCCGTAGTCGATTACCGAGCGGATGAGTGCTCTGTATATTAGCATAAGGGTGTTTCTATTTGCGCCTCATTGCGTTCCTCTGTTTAGTGTTTTCGATGTGCGACTTACTATGCTGTCGATGTGTGGTTTCCAAGAGAGTTTAGAGTCGAATGTCATTCCTAAAAATTTGGCCTCTGTTTTGAATTCAATTTTTGAACCGTTCAGATTTAAGTCGATTTTCCTGTTGCTGTCAGTCGGATGAAACATTATTGCTACCGTTTTTCCCTCTGAAATTTTGAATCCCCAGTCGTTTTAGGGTGTATTGATTATACCTTTGTTATTTGAAGCTTTCCAGAACGAGCTGTCGTCAGCAAATAGTGCGGATTCTGTGCCCTTCCCCCCGTAGCTAGGAAGATCATTTATCATTATATTAAATAGTATTGGGCTGATAACGGATCCTTGCGGCGTTCCATTTTCAATTTTAAATTTGTCACTTAAGCAATTACCAACGCGTACTCTTATATGCCTATCGTTTAGAAAGTCTTCTATCCACTTGTACATTCGGCCGTTGATTTTTGCGTTATGGAGTCTGTGTAAAAGACCATCCACCCATACAAGGTCGAAGGCCTTTGTTAAGTCGACAAAGATTGCGCAGAGATATTGTTTGGCTGTGGAGGCTTTGGAGATGTCATGTTGCAATCTAATGATATGGTCTGCTGTCGACCTGTCGGAACGATAGCCACTTTGCTGATTTGTGAAGATGTTATTGCTTTCACAGTGAAATTTTAGTCTGTAATTATTGTTTCTAGTGTTTTGCATAAAGTAGATGTGAGACTGACTGGGCGATACGACGTTGTTTCGTTTTTGTCTTTATTGTGCTTGTGTAGGAGAATGACTGAGGCAGTCTCTCATTCTTGTGGTGTTTTCCTTTAGAACATGAGAGATTAAAGATATCAAGGACTAACGCCAGTGCTTTCTCGGGTAGATTTTTCAGCATTGTATATTTCACACAGTCTAGCCCTTCTGCACTGTCGGATTTAGTCCATAATGCTTTTTTCAACTCATCTATATTAATGGGGCTATTTAAATCTGATTCATTATCTGTATCTTTGTGTATTATTGGAGGTTGTTTTTTTAAGAATTTACTTTTAATGGCCTTGAATGTTTCATTGTGCTGGCTGTTGCTAGAGCCATCCGCATAAGTCTGTCCTAACAAATTTGCTTTGTGCGTATTATTTAAGGCTGTTTCGGTTTTATAGGTTAATAGAGGTATATTTTGTCTTACTTTTTTACCGGTGATTCCTGATATTTTGTTCCATACTGTTTCGATCATTTCGGGAGTTACAGAAGTTGTGCCAGTTTTCTTATTTGGCCTGTTTGATTTCTATTTCTGCGGACAGTTTAGCCTCTAGGTAGTCAGTTCTAGTTTCCTCATTCGGCCTACGTTTGAATTTTCGTAGCGCCGATTTTCGGGTGTTGACTAGAGTTTGTAGATTATCTGACCACCGAGGTTTGGGGGATTTCCTATTGGTTTCTTTTGTTCGGGGGATAGATTGCTCTGCTGAGCCAATTATTGCTTTAGTTAGATTGTTTGAAAAGGTGTCGATATTGTCATGTCTTCTTGACTCAAAATCCCAGCCGTTGCACAAGTTTTTGTATAGTTCCCAGTTTGCTTTATCCATTTTCCATTTAGCCTGGTGTTTTCTGTGTTGGCATTGTAAGCTATGGCGGTGTGAATTGCTACGTGGTCGCTCCCTAAAGTTTCGACACCTACTCCCCAATTGCAGTGAGGGAATAGTTTTGTTGAGACTAGTGTCAGATCTATGTGGGTTCCTTGTTTACTGTTTTTTTCCGACGAAAGTTGGCTCGCTATTGTTTTCGTATTGCAAACTTTTACACAATTTGTCGGGCAGTTTCATTTCGATTTTCCCGAAATTCCAATTCAACCTTCATTATGGTGGAACGGTGAAATATTTAAACGGTTTTTAAAATCGGAAGAAAAAAAAATGTGACCTCTAGAGAATCCGCAATCTATAAATCAGAACAATCAGGAGCCATAATCCAGGAAGTTACGTTCGGATATACGCGATTATCAAAAGGAACCAAGATCTTAGTGTGTAATGGTGATATATTCACATGTTTTTTTTTAAAATCGGATACAAATTTTGACCTCTACATGGACATGGACGGCAAGCTAAAAACGTGATTTTTTGTACATTCAAGGGTCATAATTCAGGAAGTTACCATCCGATACGCGCGAATATCGAAAGGAACCACGATCTTTGGGTTATAAACATGTATTTCAACTCTCATCCAAATCAAGTCAAAAATGTGACCTCTAGAGGGCTCACAAGCTTGATATACCAGATGCTATAATCTATTTGCGTACGAGAGGCGGCCATTTTGTCCGGCAGTTTTGGTCCGATTTTCACAAAATTCGAACTAAACCAAAATTGCGGTGTAACAGTGATATATTTGAACGTTTTTTACCCCCCCCGCCTTTCGAAGAAAGCAGGGGACTATTAAAATGGGTTCGTCCGTCTGTCTGCCCGTCACACTTTTTGGGACACAATAACTCTCTTTCTAATTGAGCTAGAATCTTCAAACTTGGTGTAGGTGTTTATTAGGTCAATGCCTTGATGGAGTTCGAAGATGAGCATTTTCTGCTTAGGGTAAGCAGAGATAAGCAATTTGATTGGTTGATGCTTTTGGACACAATAACTTTAGTTCTAATTAAGTGAGAGTATAGATTTATTACATCAATATCTTGACTAAGTTCGATTATGAATATTTTCTGCTGAGGGTAAGCAGAGCGATAAGCAATTTGATTGGTCGAGACTTTGGAACACAATAACTCTCCTAATTGAGGTAGAATGTTTAAACTTGGTGTAGGCGTTCATTAAGTGAATGCCATGATGGAATTCTATGATGAACGTTGTCTGCTTGAGGTAAGCAGAAATAAGCAATCTGATTGGTTGATACTTTGAGACACGATAACTTTGGTTATAATGAAGTGAGAGCGATGGAACTCCGAATATAGATTCATTATATCATTACCATGACTAATTTCGATGGTGAGAATTTTCTGCTTAGGCTTATGAGCGATAAGAAATAAAATGAAATGAAATGGGGTTTAACGTCCTACTGGTGAGCGATAAGCAATTTGATTGGTCAAGAATTTGGAACATAACAACTCTGCTTTTAATTGAGATAGAATATTTAGACTTGATGTCGATGTTCATTAGGTGAATGTCTTGACTGAGTTCAATGATTAACATTTCTAGCTGAAGCTAAGCAGAGCTAATCAATTTCATTGGTCATTGCTTTGGGACAAAATAATCTTGATTCTATCTGATAGAGAGTAATGAAACTTAGTGTATAGTTTGATTGCTTGATACTTTTGAAAAAAAAATTAAATGTGTGATTAATTAATGTGTTTCATCTATTTATTTTGGGATTTCGGCGGGGGACATCAGCCTCACTGTTGGCTTGTTTTTTTTAAATCGTATAATAATTGTGGCATCTAGAAGGACCTCAATCTAAAAATGCAATTTTTCGTACAATCAGGGGACATAATTCAGGAAGTTACTATCCGATATGCGCGAATATCGAACGGAACTAAGATCTATGGGTTATAAACTTACATTTCAAGTTTCATCAAAATCAGAAGAAAATTGTGACCTCTAGAGGGTCCACAACATTGACATACTATATTTTTACGCTATTTGAGTACGAGGGCGGCCATTTTGTCAGTCAGTTTTGGTCCGCTATAGGGTCCACAAGCTAAAAACGCGATTTTTCGTACAATCGAACTCAACCATCCTTAGCGTGTAACGGTGATGTACTAAAACGTTTTTTTAAATCAGATAAAAGTTATGACCTCTACATGGTCCACAAGCTAAAAACACGATTTTTCGTACAATCAGGGTCCATAATTCAGGAAATTACGACCCGATATGCGATTTTTCGTACAACCAGGGGTCATAATTCAGGAAGTTACGGTGCGAATATTGAAAGCGACCGAGATCTTTGTGTTATGAACTTACATTTCAAGTTTCAACAAAATCGGATAAAAATTGTGACCTCTATAGGGTCCACAAGCTAAAAACGCGATTTGTCGTACAATTAGGGGCCATAGTCCATGAAGTTACGGTCCGATACATGCCAATATCAAAAGGAACCGAGACCTTAGGGAGATAAAGCTATATTTCAAGTTTCATTGAAATCGGATAAAAATTGTGACCTGTAGTGTCCACAAACTATTGTGGACGGACGGACGGACAGGAGCGACGACAATATACGTCCACATGAAAATGTGGGCGTATAAAAACAAACAGTTATCTAAATAAAATGGTTCCAGTAAAATGAATTTGAAATGAAATGGGGTTTAACGTCTGCTCCTATACATGTACTGGGCCATACAGTGTGCTATGAGGGAAATTTTGCCCTGGCACAACACTATGACCTACTCTTATATCAAATTCCAACTGCCAAGGGATCGTTTACGTGCACACCAATGTATACACAAGGCCTCGGTTTTTCGTCACATCCGAACGACTTGACAGCTGTCCTTGTACCTTGTCAGCACTGACAATGGGAAACCACGTCAGAAATTAATTAGAAAAAAAAATAAAATAAACATAAAGTGATAAAATATAATATGAAATGTCTATGAAAATTTATTGACATGTACAGTACATTTAAGTAAAACATGTTTAAAATATGTAATACCGGGTATTTAAAAACCGCTTACAAAAATACATGTATACAGGTGTAGGCCTACTCATAATAAATCACATAATTTCATCAATATCATCATCACTATTGAAATCAATGTCACTGTCAGCATATGTTTGGCTGTCATTTTTATATTCGAACAATTTACACATTTTTACACAAATCCATACAAGAAAGTTTTCACTTGTAACAAGTACATCTATCTGTACTGCAGTCTGATTTACATCCACAGTGAAAATTTTGTTTGGTGCTTGATCTCTAGTCACCCTAACCCTGTCATTTGTTACAGTAGAGTTTAACAAGAGGGGCATAAATTTCCACAGCTACAGTAAGGCAACCAGGGGGGAATGTGCCAGAATATGCCCCCTTTTTGACTGGTGATGCAAGGGCCCCAGCGACATTTTCAGCCAGGAGACTCATGCAAGCTCAATCTGGTACAGAAACAATTCATACATATTTTTTTCAAAAAAAGGTAAGTGCACTAGTAGTACTACCAACTCATCTATTTCGGTTCTCTTTTTCTCCGTAACAACTTGGGTATATTTCTTAAAGTACTGCACATGGTATATCACCTCAATGGTGACACAGTCTTTACCATAGTGGTCTTTTATTGGTCTGAGTGGTCTTGGTCTGAGTAGTCCTTGGTCTGAATTGTCATGCATTTAGGAATAGGGGAATATCTTCATCAGCTTACATTTGCAAGAAAATGGAAAAATGTTAAGATATGATCCCCTTAACCATAAGAAATTAACCAGACCTATTATTCTTTTTCTTTTTTTGCTGGTAAAATTTTAGCTGCTTGTTTCTAAACATCACTTTCTTCAACAATTTTGGAATCGTGATAATGTTTCATACACGGGTTATTTTTTTACGTTGGTAACGTGGAATGTGAGAAGTCTTCATCAGCTTGTATTTGCAAAAAAATGGAAAGATGTTAAGATATGATCCCCTTAATCTTAAGGGGGGGTTGGATGGCCGAATGGTTAGCATGTGTGCGCTGTATCATAAGGCCTGTCATTGAGTCAACTGACGTGGTTTCGAATCCCCTGTTGTACGTGACAAGGAGTAGGGTCGCCTGTCCAACCTCGTAGGTTTTCACCGGGTACTCCGGTTTCCTCCCACTGCTAAGCCCCCACGCGCAAGCGAATTATTGAAATAAAAATTAAAACCCTATGTTAGTCCCGAAATGACCTAGTTTGTGTCGAGTGGACCTTAAACCCTATCCCTCTCTCTCTCTCTCTCTCTCCCCCTTAATCTTAAGAAATTAACCAGACCTATTATTGGGCAGAGAGGCGGTGACCAAGTTGTCGGCTTTTTTTTCCCAGGCGTAATTTGACGTCTTTGAACAACGAATGAAACAGGTTGTTAATGGGTGCGACTTGACTGTCGGCATCCAGGTCACTCCCATGGTTCTTGGTCACCTTCAGGACCAAGTGCAGCGTCATGTTGGCCAAATCGATGTAATCGTGGGTGGTATTGGAAATATAAAATTCGATGGGTCCGTCGTGGTTCAAGTCGGGTGTCAGCGGATACTTTCTGATATTGGTCACTTTGTGTATGGCCGTCTGCGTGTCGGGTACACTGAACAAATTCTGCAATTCGTCTCGCGCGCAGGGACAGGAATCAACCATATGGTAGCCCCGAAATGACCTAGTTTGTGTCGAGTGGACATTAAACCCATTTCTCTCTCTCTCTCTCCCTTAATCTTAAGAAATTAACCAGACCTATTATTCTTTTACTTTTTTTTTTTTGCTGGTAAAGTTTTGGAATTATATCCAATTGAGACGAGTTTTGTCTGCACATTCCTGGAGTTCTTTGTCAAACAAATCGGCATTTATCCCCGGCACAAGCCTGCCATTTTCATCTAATTTGATCTATGGTTTTAGCTCAGTGTTTTTATCAAAATCTACACAAAATATGCAGTTTTAGCTATCCTTCCGCCATATTACTAATGTAAATCCCCGAAGTCCCACTTCGATATATGTCCGCAACTATAACAAACAACAATACCTTTTCAATTCTGTATAACTCTAGATAATCTGCCTCGACCATGTAGTAGTAGTTCTTGGTGTTTAACATCTGCTTCCACATAAGTGATATCGCAGACAAGACATAGGAGAGCCGAAGCTGATTCCTGTTTTTTAGAATATGATTTTGCAATCTTTCCATTTGGCATTAGGCCATGGATTTGGTTTAGTGGGAAGGTCTTCCCTTTATTTAATATGAAACATATCGTTTGGTAGATGATTTCGTCTGCTTCTGGATTGGTAGATGTCATCGTTTGGGGTTAGTGTTTAGGTGCCAGGCCCGTCTTATCGTGGCCTCCCCTTACTCCACTATCCCACTCTTTGGGCTTGGTATCAGTTTTATTTGCAGAATAGTGTTTAGGTGCCGAGTTCGTCTGGTCGTAACTCCCCCTTACTCCACTATCCTGCTAGTTTGGTAGATGTCATCTTTGAGGGGTTTGTGTTTAGGTGCCAGGCCCGTCTTATCGTGACCTCCCCTTACTCCACTATCCCTCTCTGTAGGTTTGGTGTCTGTTTTTGGCGGAATAGTGTTTAGATGCCGAGTCCGTCTGGTCGTGACTCCCCCTTACTCCACTATCCTGCCAGTGTGGTATAAATCCCCTTTGTAGTTTAGTGTTTAGATGCCGGGCCCGTCTAACCGTGACCCCGTCTTACTTCACTATTCTACTTAGTCCAACTGTGTCCATTAGGGCGTGGATTTGTTCGAAGATTTGCAGTTTCAAATCTGGTCTCGGGAAGAGTAGATTCTTAGTGTTGAATGGTATGTTGTTAGTCTCCATTGTTCTCACTAGTTCCCTTCTCTCTTCCTTGTATACCTCGCAGTCTACCAGGACATGGTTGGTGGTACATTCTTCTCCGCACTCACAGATGATGATTTGGTGTTTGTAGTCTCGCAGCCGCTCTTTCACCCTTAGCTTCGATATAAGTCTACATATATCTCTTCTAGGATGACTGAGTGTTGTCTTTGTATAGATCTTGTCATCCAGCCGGAATCTGTATGTGTCAAGTTCAACGAGATTTAATTCCCAGATTGAATTGACCTGTCTTTTGACCATACTGTAGATTTCCGTGGTGCTGTAGTCTATGGCGCGGATTGGTGCTGTGTCCTTGAGACCTTCATTGGCTAGTCGATCTGCCTCCTCGTTTCCTCTAATGTTGACATGTGATGGAATCCACACGAGTTCTAATTTGCTTCCCTTCTCTAAAACCCGCTGGTACAGCTGCCTGATTTCCAAAATGACTTCTGGTCTTGAGTCCGAGTTGTCATTTTGGATTGAAATCAGACTGCTCAGAGAGAGTCGCTTGGAATGACGAACTTACTAGTCTTTTGATGGGAAATCCATGATATAGCGTCACGAATGGCCACAAGTTCTGCAGTGTACACCGAACAGTTATTGGGCAGTTTCCTGCTTATTCCCTGTTCCGTTTGGTAGGTATATTCCAAACGAGCTGGTGCCCCTTTCAGGATTGCGTGAGCCATCCGTGTACACATGGTCCCAGTCGTCAGACGGCCAGTTGTCTTCCCGGTGTTCTAGAGAAAAAGCACGTGCTGCAGTGGGGTTGTTTTTCTTGTCGGTTTTCTGTAGTAGATCTAGATTAACCGGCGGTATAGGGAGCGTCCAAGGGGCGATCGCTGGGGGGTCGTGTTCATTTATCACGAGCTCCCCCAGTCGCAGTTCCTTGATTGTTTCCCTGATACCCTGGCCGAAACTTTTCTTTCTAGGATCTCTCACATATCTTGTTTTTTGTAGTCTGACAAAGGTTGGGGATCTTTCGCCCAGTTGCGAGATCTTAGCCCAGTCCCTTGTCGCTAGTTCTTTTCTTCTTAGGGATAGGGGCAACTCCCCGACTTCCTGCAGTAGTGCCTCTCTCCCAGTCCCTTGCCCTACGCCAGTCGCAATACACAGAGCTTTGTATTGGATGGTGTCAAGCTTCCTTAAGAGTAATGGCGCGCAGTTCATGAAGGCCAGAGAGCCGTAGTCTAATACAGATCGTATTAGAGCACGATACACCATCATTAGTGTTACTCTGTTGGACCCCCAAGTACTGCCCGTTATTTTTCTCATTAAGTTTAGGATTTTGGTGCATTTATCTACAGTCTCGTCGATGTGCGGTTTCCAGGTCAGCCTTCGGTCAAAGATTACGCCAAGGAACTTGGTTTGGTCTTTAAACTCGATGGTTTTCCCGTTCATACACAGAGTCATTCTGCTTATCCCTCTATCCCTGCTTACAAGCATGCCGACTGTTTTCTTCTCCGAGACCTTGAATCCCCAATCGTTTGCCCATGCCATGAATTTGTCTAAGGTCTTCTGCATGTTCTTTTGTAGTTCACAGAAGTTCCTCCCTTTCCTCCATATGGTACTGTCATCAGCAAATTTAGCTAACTCAGTTTTGGCGTCGAGGTAGGAAGATTTCTGTATGTCGTTGATCATGATATTGAAGAGAGTGGGACTGATAACCGACCCCTGAGGCGTGCCATTTTCTAATGTTTGCTCGGCACTCAGGAATCTGCCAACATTCACCTGTATCCTTCTATCGCTCAGAAAGCGTTTGATCCACCGAAACATTATGCCCGTTATACCAATACGTCCTAACTTGAAGAGCAGTCCGTCTAGCCAGACTAAATCGAAAGCCTTAGTTAAATCTACGAACACGACACATAACAGGTTCCCAGAGAGGAGTGCCTGCGACATGACTTGCTGCAGTCTTACCAAGTGGTCCATTGTTGAACGCCCTTTCCTGAACCCGCTTTGATTTTCGTCGATCAGTCGGTTGCTCTCCAGATAGAACCATTGTTTCCAAGGTTTTGCACAGTGTGGATGTCAAACTTACTGGTCGATAGGACTCTGCCTTTGTTTTCTCTTTACCTGGTTTTGGAAGAGGGATGACGTTGGCTTTCCGCCATTCTTTAGGTACCTCTCCTGCCAACCAGGATGTGTTGAAGAAGTTTAGTAGTATCCTTTTGACATTTCTAGGCAGATGTTTGAGCATTGAGTACTTTACTTTGTCCTCACCAGCCGCACTATCCTTCTTGAGGGAAAGAGCCTTATTTAACTCCTCCTCAGAGAAGGGTAGATTGATTGGTTTAGCCCCTTCATTAGGTTCAATTTCTAATGAAGGGTGCTGTGAATAAAAGATTTCCTTTCTCTTCAGGAACTCTGGTGATTGGTTTTCGTCCCTGCTTGCGTCAGCGAAAGCTTTTGCAAGTAGATCTGCCTTTTCATTGCCGTTGGTAACGTACTCATCTCCATTCTTTAGGTTTGGTATGTTGAATGATCTGCGCTTCCCGTTCATGGCGTTTAGCTTCTTCCAGACGGCACCTGTTTGCGTGTTTTGATTCAACGCATTACAGAATGTCATCCAGTGCCCACTTTGTGCCTTCCGGATGGTGTCTCTAGCAGCGTATTTCAACTTCAGGTAGTTTTGGTGGTTGACTTCATTGTAGTGACGTTTCCGTAGGCGTAGTGCCTTCTTTCTTTCGTTAACCGCCTTCTGACATTCTGGTGACCACCAAGGTTTTCTAATCCTTGATTGCCCTCCAGAAGTCTTGGGAATGGAGTCGTTTGCGGCACCTATAATAGCACTCGTGATGTTGGCCTCGACCATCTGATCACCATCCTTTATATACCCAGCTCGCCCAATGGCGGAGGAATTTGTCCAAAATAGTCCCGTCTATTATCGGGAGGCTGGCCTCTCCTGGGCTAAAAAAAAACAATCTGAAATTAAAACACTCACGCATCATACACTCAGGCGACGGTATCTAATTTACACCGTAACATTCACCCAAACACGCCCTTTCAAACAAAAATATATACAATTATCTACAGAAAACCCTCCCACTTAAGATAACGCCACCTCCTCAATTTCCCCTTCCCAGTCCTCGCCCCCATCCCTAGTAGTTTGAAACAAATCATCCCGTCCTACGGGCGCAGTTCTGAAATATCCTACAAAATCTCCCTGCTGGGAAGGCGTTAGGAAGTTCAACATTATACTTAAACACCTCCAATATGTAAGGCATGCTGGAGAATTAATAGGTAGGAGAGTAAACCTATCTCCCTCGGGAATCCTCCAGCCCGCCCGTTCACACAGAGCCCTCAATGTAGGTTTGTGCATTTCTTTAAGCCGACAACCATCCGGCAAATAACCCCCCCTATTGAAGTTCTGTACCATAGTAAATGGGGTTTGCGACAAAATTCGGCATAAAGCCGACAAAGCCTCGATTCGCTTATCCAAAATGTCGGGCGCACAATCCCACTCCCCCCCAAAATATGTCGGCAAATGCCATCTTAGGACTTGAAATTTTATTTTTCTGTCTTTTACTGGGCATCCATTAATTGGGCATTTTTGCTCTCGGCCTTGCCTCCTCGTCCTAGGGTTTTCATTATGTACCGTCTGGTGGTATAAGGGCACTCGGGACAGTGACGCCGTTAGACGTGGGGGTTGTGAAAAATATAACGGCGTTATTGAGCGACCATCTGGGTGTTGCATCCAGTCCACCTGACTTAAGTTAGCCTCTGTCTGCTGTACCCATAGTGCATATGCCTGGTCTCTGGGTGGTTCATGCAAAAACCTCGCGGGCGTTCTCCAATTATCGTTCATTCTGCAAAAAATAAAAGCATACCCTGCCAATACCGTATAAGTCGGTAGGCAGTATTGTTGTTAGTTGTACCCCTTGACCCCCTTAATTTTGACCCGCCAAAATGACCGGGACCAGAATATTAATTGCAATTAGGACATACATAGTCCTTATCTTCCCAGCCATCGTTCGGATCTATACCGACACAACGGTAATGATACCAGTTATCACACTGATCGCAACAGATCATGGGACTGCCATCGTCGGGACCCTTACATATACAATATGTCTCGATATTCCCCGTCGGACTCGGGGATGCAGAATTAGGCTTATTTTTAAACGTCATGATCCAAGCGGGCAACTCCCGGTCTAGACACAATTTTAACCGATCATGATTCTCTCTTTTTTACGAGTTTTTACCTTAAACAAATATGGAGTAATTACTTGGGTTATAACACCCGGACCCTTCCAAGCCGATGATAGCTTGCGACTTTTACCTTTCTTTACCGCAGTATCTAGAATATATACTACGTCACCTAACGTATATTCATTAACCTTTGCACGTAGGTCAAAATCTCTCCTCATACGTTCTTGGTTCGCGTTTAAATTCTTCCGAGCTATTTTATGAACCTCTTTCAAAGTATTTTCGAGTTTTTCGACATAAGTAGGTATATCACCGCTATTTTCGCCAGGTGCGCCAAACATTAAATCAGCTGGGTGATTTATTTCACGTCCTAACATTAATTTATTACTCGATCGTAAAACCGGTCTGACGGTTTACACTAGACCGTAATGCACTTGCAATTTGTGGCAAAAAGATATCCCGTTTCCTGACATCCGTCTACATAACATTTTACCGCTTCCATCAAGATCCGGTTATACCGTTCAACTTGTCCGTTGGACGACGGCCGATATGGCGTAGTACGACTCTTGTGTATATGCAGCACTTTGCATAATGAAAGAAATAAGTTACTCTCGAAATTTCTCCCTTGATCCGTAAATAACTGGAAAGGACACCCAAATCGAGAAAAGAACTCATTCACCGCTGCCTTGGTGGTAATTTCCGCGGTTTGTGAAGGTAATGGAATACATTCGACCCACTTTGTGAATTGGTCTACTATCATCAAAATGTGTTCATTTCCACTCCAGCCTGCGTCAATAACAACGGGCCCAAAAAATCGAGATGTACCCTTTCCATTGGAGCTCCAGCATGATATTTATTTAAAGGATAACGAGCCTTCGTATGCTTATTTTTATTAATAGTACAGATAGCACACGAATTTACATAGGTACGTATATATTCTGTCATGCCGTACCAATAGAATTGTTGTTTAATTCGACTTTTTGTTCTACTTATTCCTTGATGACCTGATAAGGGAATGTCGTGACATAACTGACAAATATCCAGTTTTATTTCTTCTGGAACTACTAACAGCGTATCAAGTAAATTATTTAATTGTTTTACCCTAAGAATTCCATTATCATCGAGAAGAAATAAGTTACGGTTTATCCAGTAATATTTAGCTGTACGACTGGATAGCATCAAGTCACTTTCTTTAGGTTCAACCAAAGTTTTTAGCCAGGTTATTAACAATCCCAAATCTATGTCATTACCCTGTTTTTCTTTAATTACATCGGGAGAAAAATTACTTAATGATATTCCCTGATAGTCATCACTATCGTCGTCACTATCGTCGTCTATTGTAACAATATTTACCCGTGGTTTCTCAGGCCAGTCGGTAATTAATATACTAGCAGGTTCGTTAACCGGTTCATTCACGGTCACATTTTGCTTTGGCACCCCCTTAAACGACAAAGCCCTAACATCGTCAACATTTGTTGCGAAATCTACCCAATTTCGATGGGCTCTTTGACAATATTTACACCCACCGCACGGTAAATCGGTTACTTTAGTATTTATATCAAAATCAGAACAAGGTCGATCGGTTAAGTTCATCCGTGACAAAGCATCTGCATTTTGATGGTTCTGCGCTCTTCTATACTCGATTATCATGTCATATTGACTTAGCTCCTCTAGCCATCGCGCTAATTGTCCAGTAGGCTGTTTGAATTTTAATAGCCAAGTTAAACTATTGTGATCCGTACGAATGCGGAACGGTTTTCATAATAAATAATGTCTAAATTGTCTAGTAAAGCGTACTATCGCTAATAATTCCAAACGAGTAGCGCAATAACGGCGCTGTTCGGGCGTTAAGGAAAAACTGCTGTAAGCGATTACCCGTTCTTGACCATCCTGCACTTGGGACAACTCGGCTCCTATAGAATTCATGCTAGCGTCGCAATCTAAAACAAACGGATCTGTTGTATTCGGTAAAGTTAATACCGGTGTCGTAACCAAAGAATGTTTTAATTTGTCAAAAGCGCTCTGCTGTTCTGGACCCCATATAAATGGTTTCTTTCCAGTAATTTGATATAACGGATACGCTTTCTCGGCAAATTGCTTTATAAATGTTCTGTGATAGTTAGCGAAACCCAGAAACGATTCGGCTTCTCTAGTACAGGTTGGCACCGTCCATTTTTCCACGGTTTTAGTAAGATTATTGCCAGCTTTTAAGCCATGCTGACTAACAATGCGACCAAGGAATTCAACTTCCTGACGAAATAATTCGCATTTTTGAGGTTTAAGTTTAGCTAAATGACTGTCAACATCTTCGCCCATTACTAGCGTATCGTCTAAAAATGCTAATGCAATATTCCAGTTTAACCCATTTAAAATAAGACTGACCGCTCTAGAGTAGGTTGCGACAGCGTTACAAAGACCGAATCCCATTTTGGTGAATTCAAACAAACCGTACTTAGTTAAGAATGCGGTTTTTTTCCTATCTTCCTCTTTTCAGTGGAATTTGCCAGTATGCCGAATTGGCATCTAATTTCGAAAATCATTTATTTCCACCAATAGCCTCAATACATTTGCAACTTGTCCGTTAACATATCAATACGGACTTTATTGGTGCGCATAAAATCTAAACCTAGCAACATGTCATCTTCGATTGGAGCGACATACAAATGATCTAGTTCCATTTGAAAAGATCCAAGATCTACTACAGCAGGACCAACGATAAAGCCTGGAAAATCCATTTCGCGGCTAGCAGTATACAGTTTAACATCCGTAATTTTTGGAGTTTTTTTCTTAAGTATTTCATAGCGTCTATCACTAAGAATAGTGCATTGACTACCAGTATCTATGACAGATAAGATATCTTCTCCTTGTACTTTTACTTTTAATTTATACATAGCATCAGTATTGACGCGACGAATACTCGCAGACGCGAACACAGGAGTTTCGGATATTATACCTATGACACCATCATCAACAGTATCAGCTGGAACAATATTGACACCAACCTCCGGGGCAACGGTGTTTTCAACAGTGGCACCGACGGCTACGGAAGTATCACAAACCGGATCAAGAAGCTCACTCCTGCATTTAGGTGTACCGCTTAAACCGGCGTCGCTTAACGTCTCGTCAAAAAGTAATAAAGGCGAATCATAATCAAGTGGGACCGGACGCTCGCCCGTTCGTTCGATCCTTTCTAGTTTAAATCCGCAACGAAAGCCACGTGTTTGTCGGCATTCGTTTTACCGGACAAAGGTGTACTATGCCTTGGAGAAAATAAATTCGGACACTCCCGCTAATAATGACCTTGTTTTCCACAATGAAAACATGAAACTTGTTCCCTGGAAGGAGAACGAGATCTGGAAGGAGATCTTGAACGAGATTTCAAATGATCAATAGATTCTAATATCTTTTTTACAGTCAAAGACAATTCGTCAACACGTTTCTCTAACGTTTCCAGTCTATCATCATTTTTTGATTCATTCGAAGTTAGCGCTTTAGTATTTTTAGCAGAAGTAGCTAAAGTCTGAACACGTGCTTCGTATTCACGACTAGGACCACGTGAATTATTCCCATAGATAGCAATGTTATTATGCCTAAACCATTTAATTGACTGAATAGCCGATTCTATATTCGGAGGACCCATATTGCAAGCATACTGTCCCGCTTCTTTATCAAAGCAACCCTGACAGAACTTTAAAACAACCTGTCTACTTATGTGGGCTTCCGTACAATCGGAAAACGCTTTATTTGCAACCGTCAAGACGCGGTCGGACCAATCATTCAAAGACTCATCACAATGTTGTCTCAGGTTCGCAAACAAAAGCATTGAGGTTTCAGGCAGGTCCTGATTTCCAAAACGTTTTTCCAGTTTTCCCAATAACTCGAATAATGTCAAATGGGCATATCTATCAGATATCAAGCAATAGTACTCACTTGCCTTGCCTTCTAAACAAAAGCACAAACTATCACAACTTTCTTGATCGGAAAGGGAATTCATAGTAACGTAACGCATAAATTTATTCGCAAATGCATGCCAATTATATTGACCATCATAGCTCAACTATTTCGGAATAACTGCTGTATTCCTCCGTATATGACTATCGGGTCTTGCAGGCCTACCCGCATTCGGCCGGGTTGAAGTCGACGGACTATCCCCCTCTTCCTTACAGGATAACTTGACAAAAATACTTGCCGACAAATCCATCACTTCAGGAATGCCTAAAAGCCCACCCTGAGTTACATGTCCACATGCATGACGAAGATCTAAAATTCTTTCGGCCGCTATCGGACTCACGCCCATGTCCAATAAATCCGACAATGACGCGGTATTTATATTTACCGATATACTTATTTCATATACTACAAATATATCGAAATATCTAAACCCCTTTAAATACACTTTATAATTGTATAAACAATCAATTAGTTAATAGACACCTGAGGTTATCAAAATGTAAACACGTGCTAATCTGCACGTGCAATGCACACGCTCCTGTGTGTTACTCTCGATAGACCACGTGTATAATATCAACAATATATCAATCAACGATTAAGCAATACACACTATTATATTCCATCTATGCCCTTTGGGCATTTCGGATTAATATTGCATATTCCCGGTTATCCAGCCAGAATATGCTCGAACACTCAAGTTTAAAGAAAAACCAAAAAACTCACGAACCCTGACCTGTATCACGTGGCCGTAGTTGATGTCAGTCCGCGCAACCTCTGGTAAGTGTCTTTTTCTGCTATGATCTAGACCAGGATAGAGCTTGAATACTCTCTTCCTTTTCTTGAGGTGATCCTCAGTTAGTATTATAAGTTTTATAATTCATATTTATTTTTTATTGTAGCTCATATTATCTATTTTTGTTCGAGTCGTATCGCTGATTCGACTCTCATGGTTTATTGCTATTTTTAGCAACAAACAATATACAAACTGTAGTTTCGTTCTTTCAACGAAATAATAATATGAGTGATTTTCCCGATCAGGATTTTACTGGCTTTACAGCCCAAGATTTAAGTATTGCTGAAAATATTTTGATTAATAACAGTCAAGGTGATACAACCAAATTCGTTGATCTTTATTGCGACAAAGCAAATAATTCGAAACCGGAAGTTAAAACTTCTCAGGTAAACAAACACGGCCGGAAAAAGAAAATTACTGCTCCATGTAAGAAACAATTAAACATTGCTCGAACGGGTGCAAAACCTACTTGCACGGTCACTTCTGCAGCACTGGACCATGGTTCTGAATTTGCCGATGATTTTGCCCATTCGGCCGCTGTAACGAATACTAATAGGGCCAATTTCGAGGATACCACGAGCGGTGGTCAAGTAAAATTATCGAACGATCAAATAAACAAAAACGAACTTGTTGATTTAAAAAATCAAATAGCTTTATTGACATCTATAGTTGATAAACAGTTACACAAGCCTACTAATGCTGATCTAGGCCATCACGCCAATGATTAGAGAAATATAGAACAAAATGTTAGTCCTAACGATATTTATTCTACCAATATAAATCATGAATATGAAAATTTTTACAATGGACCGGTTATAGATCTGGTTGATCCTCAAGAAATGTACGATGAGTTTCAAGAGGAAACACTTTATGTTCTTGAGGATGATTTTGATATCCCTAAGATATTTCAAGGGGATGATACTTTTGGTAATCCAGTATCAGATAGTCTTGTAAAATTGGTTTCTGTTGCCACCACTAAGAAGGTGGAGATTGGAAAAATGACGTCCAAATATTCAATTCCTGAGAACTGTAAATGTTTGGTTCCACCACTAGTTGATGGAGACATTTGGAACATTTTGCCTAAGACGGCTCAATCTCAGGATTTATCGCTTCAAGATGTTAAAAAATTAATTAGTATTGGTATAGCCCCCCTTCTTACAATCTTGGCGTCCAAAGATCGAACTATCGATCAAAATAGTAAAATTGCAGTGATCGACTCAGTCGTGATTTTGGGAAACTCTTTGAATGAGATTTCGTTGAGACGTAGACATCTTATGAAACCTTTTCTCAGTAAGAGATACCATCCTCTTTGTTCCTCTTCTCGACCTATCTCAGGTACTCTATTTGGTCCAGACATTGCCACTAGGATCAAAGAAATAGACCAATCTGCCAAATTATATACTCCAATGAACTCGAACTATAATAACAAAAGATCTAATAATTATTCATATGGCAGGTCATGGTATAAAAAGCCTTTTTTAGGTGGAGGCCAGAGGAGGTATCAACCTCCAGATCGGAGAGGAGGGTATCAGAATTTACAGTACAACAGGGGCAGGTATTACAACACACGAGGCAGAGCCAGAGGCCGCTATACAAAGAACCAATAAATTGTGTAAGTAAGAATTTTGGTAACAAGAAGTTTATAGCGGGACAATTATCTAAATTTTCTCATAATTGGCAGTATCTCACAACTGATAGTTGGATTATCGATACAATTAGTAATGGATATACAATTGAATTTAATTCATTACCTGTCCAGTGGTCTCTGCCCAATTCGCCTTGTCTTTCAGTGACGGAGATTGATGTTATTGATCAGGAGGTTGCAAAACTTCTTGACAAAGGTGCAATTGAACCATCCGATCCTCTTCCGGATCAATTTATTTCTAATTTATTTTTAGTACCTAAAAAGAATGGGTCATTAAGGCCCGTAATCAATCTAAAAAAGTTGAACGATTTTGTATCTTATGAACACTTTAAGCAGGAAACTTTGGCTGTTGCTCTGAAGTCTATTACTAAGAATAGTTTTTTAACATCGATAGACCTTTGTGATGCTTATTTTTCTATTGGAATTAATCCTAGTGATAGGAAATATTTATGCTTTGTTTGGCATGATGTCATTTATCATTTCACATGCTTACCGTTTGGAATTTCGTCAGCGCCTCGGGTGTTCACAAAAGTTCTTAAACCTATTTTTTCTTTTTTGAGGAAGCAGTCAATTATATGTTTTTATTTTATAGATGATTCACTTTTTTCATCTACAACCATTGAAGAGTCAAATTCTAACACATATAAAGCTATTGATTTGTTTCATAATCTTGGTTTTGTAGTTAATTTGGAGAAATCACACTTAAAACCTTCGAAAGAATTGGTTTTTCTTGGGTTTATTATCAACACAGAATCTTATAAGGTTTTTACGACTCCTGATAAATTACATAAGATTGTATTGTTAGCTAGGAATTTATTAGTTTCTGTTTTTACTATACGAGATTTAGCTTCATTCATAGGCCTTTGCTCGTTTAGTAGAACTGCAATCCAGCCTGCTCCACTTTATATCCATTATTTAGATAAAGGTAAAACAAGGCTGCTTTCACAATCTGGTCTTAACTATGATGCTATTGCAGTTCTAGACTTTAATATGATCGATGAACTTCATTGGTGGATTCATGAAGCCTATTCGTTCAATGGTAATCATATTCAACCCCCGCCAGTGGATGAGATTTTAACCACTGATGCGTCTGAAATGGGATGGGGAGCTCATTTAAGGAATTTCCAAACAAATTCCTTATGGCTCCCATGCGAACAAGCAAATCATATAAATTTTTTAGAGCTATTAGCAGTTTCCAAAGCTTTAAAAAGTCTTTGTTCAAAATTTCGTGATATCCATATATGTATTCAATCTGACAATTCTGCTGCTATTGCTTATATCAACAATTTTGGAGGTGCAATTGATTCATTACATGGATTGTCTAAATCTATTTGGTTATGGTGTTATAAAAAGAGTATATACTTATCTGCTAAGCACATTCAGGGTAAATTTAATTTAGAGGCTGACTTCTTATCAAGAAATTTTTCAAACTCCACAGAGTGGATGCTCCATGAGAATACATTCAATAGGATTTGTAATTATTTTGGTACACCAGATATTTTTGCTCCTTTCAGTCTTATACCTCGAATCTTCAACAAGTTAATTTTGGACAAGGTATCAATGGCTATAATGGTTGTTCCGGCATGGTCAACCCAGGTATGGTATCCTTTGCTGTTAAGTCTTTTAGTGGATTACCCACTTCTTTTGCCCAAACGGAGAGATCTGTTGAGGTTGGTCCACAGCGGTGCGTTGCACCCCTTGAAAGGCAATTCCCTCAGGTTGACCGTTTGTCTTGTATCAGGGCAAACATTCAGAGTCGAGGCATTTCAAAAGAGTCTGCAGAACTCATCCTTAATTCATGGCGACCAAAAACAAACAAACAATATCAATTGGCTTGGAATAGATGGAATCTTTGGTGTGTGCAAGGAAAGGCCAATCCCTAATTTCCATCTATAGAAAATTTGTTGAATTTTCTTGGGTTTTTGCACAAATCTAAATTTTCATATAGTGTCATAAATGCAACTCGTTCTAGCATTGTCCAGACATTGCTTACGCTAGGGAATTCTCATTTGAAGGACCACCCTTTACTTACTCGCTTCATGAAAGGTGTCTTTGTCCATAAACCACCTAAACCTCGTTATTTGGCAACATGGGATGTATCCATCTTGTTGCATTATCTAAGTTCATTGTATCCGTTGGATACATTATCTTTACGTATGCTTACGATTAAAGCAGTTTCTCTATTGTCTTTGTCAACTGCTCAACGATGTCAAACGTTAGCATCTTTCTCTTTAGATTCTGTGAAAGATTCTGGAACAGATATGTGTCTGTCGGCATCGGGTGTCTTGAAGACATCACGTCCGTCTCGACCGTTATATACTGTCAACATTAATAATTATAAGGAAGTATCTATTTGCCCTTGTTATACGCTACGCACATATATTTCAGCTACCCAGAGTAAGCGTAAATCAGAATTTATTTATCTCTTTTTTCCACAAAAAAGCAGTATGTGCTGCTACTATAGCCGGATGGATTAAAGAAGCTTTGATTTCATCGGGTATTAATACAGATATATTTAAACCACACTCTGTAAGAGGTGCTTCATCATCTGCCGCTAATTTAGCAGGACTCTCTATTTCAGAAATATTGAAGACAGCAGACTGGAAGTCGGAGAAGACTTTTGCCGCTTTTTATAATAGAGATATTTTGCCTTCTTTTTCAGATGCTGTTCTAAATAAAATGTAAACACGTTTCCTCTTTAAATTATGCAATATTAATCCGAAATGCCCAAAGGGCATAGATGGAATATAATTCTACTCTCAGCCGAGCGCCCGAAGGGCGCGAAGGATAAGAGAAATTATATGAATATATAGCCCGAGGGCTTGAGGATTAATCTTCCCTCCTTAAGTCCCTCCCAGGTTATATGTTCATATAATTTTTTGGGTTGACAACATGCTTGACTTTAAAAAGACACTTACCAGAGGTTGCACGGACTGACATCAACTACGGCCACGTGATACAGGTCAGGGTTCGTGAGTTTTTTGGTTTTTCTTTAAACTTGAGTGTTCGAGCATATTCTGGCTGGATAACCGGAAATATGCAATATTAATCCTCAAGCCCTCGGGCTATATGTATTGTTTAATGGTAGAGAGCGAGACATTAAGTAATATATTGTAACAACAAGAGGACCGTCAGGTCCGAGTGTTTTTACAATATATTACGCAATGTCTCAGCTCGAGACCATTAAACATCTTAAAATACAGACACTCCGCACGTCCGTTTAAAGTGAAATACGTCACTCGAGTCTAATATTTGACTAGGTACGATTGGCAAGTTGCCCGTACGATTATTTGAAATAATGGTACGCCAACATCAAAGGGTGACGTCACATCTGTATTTTAAATTCATATAATTTCTCTCATCCTTCGCGCGCTCGGCTGAGAGTAGAATAATCCCTCCTCCCCGTCAATAGAAAAAAAACAACTTTTTTTTAATCAACGTAAACTTAAATAATTTTTATCCGGTACTACCAAATAATGTAAATCCCCGAAGTCCCACTTCGGAATATGTCCGCAACTATAACAAACAACAATACCTTTTCAATTCTGTATAACTCTAGATAATCTGCCTCACCATCGTTCGTTCGTTCGTTTCTGGGGTTTTACGTCCACTTCCACCTAAGGTGATATCGTAGACAAGGATGTTTCCTAAGAAACTTACTGGAGGAAGCCGTATGGATTAAGCTTTGGTCCAGTTTAATTTGAGACATAGTGTCTTAGCAGGGAATGCCCAAGTTAAAAATCTCATCGAAAGGAGCGGAGAAAGTTTTGGGGTAGAAAAGGGGTGGCGAGCGGGCGCAGTCTGGTCCGCTTGGCCATAAATGTTTCGATCGTTGTTTTGGGTGGGTAGGGTTAGGTAGGACTGTCAGCCGGGCCCAAGGGCCCCGCCGCCTGTCCGACCTAGGTTCAGGGGTGCAGCGATGCCTCCGGACCAGAACCAAGACAAAAAAACGGCCCCCCACAGGATACCCGACATCCCTTCACTTAGGGACGTCCGACTAGCAGTAGCCCTCGGGATGATCACTTATGGATCCCGTCCGTTGGGTCTTGGGGTGGGCCCCCAAATCTTCACAGAGTAAAACACTCTTTTCGTCTCTGCGGGGTCACATCATCATGTCAATGATACCGATCTCACACACGAATTCGTAGATTAACTCACAGATTTCGTGTTTGCTTACTTTTGGAAAAAGTAAGTTCGGAACACTGAGAGCCGTGTTAAGGGAACTCAGTTTATCCGTGAGAGGTTTCCTTTCAGCTGAGAGGCGAGCACAGTCTACTAGAATATGGGTAGGAGACACGTCTGAGCCACAGCTGCACCTTATAGGCTTAAATGTGCGATATCTGAGTGTTTCTTTCACCTTCAGCTTTGTTATTAACCGGCAGATTTTCCTGCTGGGATGATTTACTAATAACTTAGCCTTTAAGGACTCATCGGATCTGGATCTAAAGGTGTCGAGTTCCACGAGGGAGTTTTCCCATTCAGAGCTGACGCGTAACTCGACCATGCTTTTAAATTCGTTGATGCTATAAGGGAGTTCGACGCTAGGTTTCTCCAATTGTGACCCCTTTAGGGCGAGCCTGTCCGCCTCTTCGTTCCCCTTAAGGTAGATATGCGACGGGACCCATGTCAATACTATCTGGTTGCCCTTTGCCAGAGACTTTTCGTACGCTAGGTAGATCTGGGTCAGGAGTTCGGGACGGGCGTCCGACCTCTGATTTCTTATGGATTCCAGACTACTCAGTGAGTCGCTGAGGACAACATAGTTTGAATTTCTTTGGCTGGATATCCACACTACGGCTTCTTTGATCGCATACATTTCCGATGTGTACACAGAGCACATATTTGGTAGTCTATTTGCTACCTGTAACTCTTTCCCCGGGATATAAATCCCGAAGCCCGTCGTACCGTTCTCGGGGTTGTGCGATCCGTCCGTGTAAATGTGAGTCCATTTTGACCAATTATCCTCAATATGAGCTAAAGAGAGATGCTTGGCCGCCAATGGGTTATTCCCTTTGTCTACCCTCAGGACGAGGGTGGTATCTACCGGGGGTACTGGGAGGGTCCAGGGGGCCCTGATTGTATCCTCTATACCATTAATGGTGAGCTTATCGAGACCGTAGTCCCTAACCATTTCGCCGACTGCCTGGCCGTATGACTTCTTGGTGGGGTCCCCGACTCTTTTGAACCTCGAGATTTCGTTAAAGGCTGGACACCTTTCACCCAATCGGCTTAGTTTGGCCCAATGCCCCAGGGTCAGTTTCCTTCTTCGAAGTGACAGAGGGAGTTCGCCGACATCCTGTAGTAACGACTCGCGCGTAGTAACGACTCGCGCTTGGCACCTAAGCCACAGCCTGTGGCAATACAAATGGCTTTGTATTGTATCGTGTCCAACTTGCTTAGTGTAACGGGTCTTGCATTTAAGAAAGCCATGCAGCCGTAATTTAATACAGGACGTATTAGAGAACGATAGATCATCATGAGGGCAACTCGGCTTGCTCCCCATTCACGTCCCGTTATTTTCCTCAAACTGTTTCAGGATGCGCTGAGTACGTGTTACCACATATTTGATGTGCGGTCTCCATGTCACTTTCCTATCAAAGATTACACCAAGGAACTTGGTTTCGTCTTTGAATTCTATGTACTGACCATTGAGCTGCAGGGACATCCGGGAAACCTCGGGATCCCTGCATACTAGCATACCTACAGTTTTCGGTGACGAGATCTGAAATCCCCAATCATTTGCCCAAGAGGTGAATCCGTCCAAGGCTCCTTGCATGCGTTTCTGAACCTGCGAATATAGACTACCCTTGGTCCACAGGGTGCTATCGTCCGCAAACGTAGCAAGCGAAATATCTTTTCCGAGATATTCTTTGATATCATTCACCATAATATTGAACAATGTTGGGCTTATAACGGAACCCTGGGGAGTTCCGTTATCCAGTCCGGTCTCTTTACTGAGGTATTTGCCGATTGTAACCCTGATTTGTCTGTCTGAGACAAAACTCTTGATCCAGTTGTACATGTTACCATGCACGCCTACCAAGGACAGTTTGTGTAACAGTCCTTCTGTCCAGACAAGATCGAAGGCCTTTGACAGATCAACAAAGATGACACAGAGGTAGGATCCGCCTCTCGTGGCTGTCACCATGGCATGCTGGAGTCTGGCAATGTGATCGAATGTCGAGCGGCCTCGGCGGAAGCCGCTCTGGTTCTTGTCTAGCAGCTGGTTACTCTCTAGGTAGTATGTTAACCTATCGTTCACCAGGGTTTCAAGAGTTTTGCAAAGCGTAGACGTGAGGCTTACCGGGCGATAAGACTCCGTTTCCTTTGGGTTTTTTCCCACCTTAGGGATTGCAACCACCGTAGCCGTACGCCACAGACAGGGTATCTCACTTTTCCGCCAAGAGAGGTTGAAGAGGTCAAGGACGATTTTCGAAGCATTTTCGGGCAGATTTTTTAGCATAGAGTACTTGACCCCGTCCGGCCCCGAGGCGTTGTCTTTTTTAGAAGATAGCGCTTTCTCGTATTCTCTCAGGGAAAAAGGGGCGTTCAGGTCTGAGCGTCCAACAAGTTATCCGCCTTTCGGCTTAAACTTTTCTTTTTGCGGATCGAAGTCTTTTTTCCTGTTGCTAAATTCGGGCGTAAGGTTTTTATTGCTACTCGCCATAGCAAATGTTTTAGCAAGAAGTTCGGCCTTTTCTGCGCAGTTCTGGGCCACTTCTGCTTTGTAACAGAGAGTCGGTGGGCAAGCCGTCCTAGTCTTACCATTCATAGCATTAATCTTCTGCCACACCTCTTTAGAGTTTGAATTTGCATTCAGGGACTCGCAGTAGGCGTGCCAATGTTGGGTTTGACACTGTTTTATGACGTCTCTTGCCGCATACTTTGCCTTTAGGTATGCGGACCACGTGGCCGGAGAGAGGTGGCGTTGGCACTTGCGAAGGCATCTACGACGTTCCCGTACTGCGACTTGACAAGAATCGGACCACCAAGGTTTTCGAGGCTTAACAGATTTGGAGCTTGACATGGGGATAGAGGCCGTAGCTGCCTCTATTATAGCACTGGTTACGTTCGTGGCATACTTTTCAGTATCCTCCGTAACCAGTTTCTCTTCCCTCCACTCACGACAGAGTAGGTTGAAGCTGCCCCAGTTTGCCTTAGACATTATCCAGCTTGGTCTCCGCTCTGTATCGTCCCGATGTGGCGACTTGCTAAGAGTGATCGTTATCGCCATATGATCACTGCCAAGCGTTTCGTCACACCTTGTGGTCCAGTCGCAGTAACTTGCAATGGGTGAGGATGCCAACGTTAAGTCTAGATGAGATGGGTTGCAGCCCGGCCTAAAGTAGGTTGGGCTACCGTCATTCAGGGCGCAGAGTCCGTTGTCTTCGATAAAGCTGTGCAGAACACTGCCTCTACGATCAGTTTTCGTTGAGCCCCACAGAGCGTGGTGCGCATTGAAATCCCCGCCAGAGTATTCTGCCGGTATGCCGTGGACCACGCATTTCTCAGAGCTGAGAAAGCGTGGTGAGATAATCGACACTCTCACGCCCGTGAGGGTGTCATAGGAACGGGCCCGTTCCAGGTCCACTTCGTCCCGGAAAGCCAAGCGTAGCTCTCCGGTTTTCAATATCGTGATTGTGGGGAGGCAGGTCACCTTCCACACATCTCTGATCTCTTTCCCGAGGACGGTGGCCTTCTTACCCAAGAAGGTTGACCCGTCCAGGGGCTTAACTATCAACGGGTGTTGATAGGGAGCGGGTACGATCCGATGGCGAGAAGCAGCCGGGGGTGGCGTGCTTTTTAAGACGTCCGTAAAGGAGCGCTTGAGAGGCGAGACTGGTGGGGGGACCCCACCTTCAAGGACCTCTATCCCGTCCATGCCGGTGCTAGTGTTGGACATAGCTGCCGGATATCGTTCGACCAAAATAATAAGTAAATAAATAAATAAATAAGCAGGTCAGACACAGAAGTCAGGCGAGAGTTGGGAACCGTGTTATCCTCGCTATGCAGAAATAGGAGGACCCCCGTAAACTCTCGTCCAAAATCTTGCCTGAGAAGCGAGAAGAAAAAAAAACTTCTCTACCGCCACCGACGTGCTACCTAAGTATAAAAATAAATTTATTTTATTATAAAAATACGAGTAACCACTCGCTTGAGAAAGATTGGGGGGACCGCCGCAATGAAACACAAACGATTTCCAGAAAGTGAGGATCACTAACTCAGGCAGAGACTGCTGAGTTCGAACAAATTCTGAAAAAAGTTTTTGAAATATTCAAGATGGCTGCCGTACCCACGCCAAGTCAGTCTCCGTACAAAAAATATAAAAGTATAAAAATACGAGTACCCACTCGTTTGAAATTGATTGGGGGGTAGCCTTATTGAATTATAAAAGCTTTCCAGGTAATGAGGATCACTAACTTAGTCCGAGCTGGCTAAGTCCGTTCAAAACCTGTACTTGATTTTCAGAAATTCAAGATGGCTGCCAAACCCACGCCAAGTCAATTTCCGTCCTAAAAAGTATAAAATATAAAATATAAAACAATATCTCGGTCCACAAAGAGGTATAATTACCAGAGCAGTAATAAAAGCCACTCGTAGGCCGGTATATCCTTGCTTGATTCCAAAAAACACTGTGATAGTTCACCCAAGTAGTAGAGAACACAAAGTTGATCTGAGTACTTCGAGAAAAATCACACAATGCACGAGCTGAACTTCTTATGACCTCTAGCTTCGACAACCAAAAGTCCGCAACTATAACAAACAACAATACCTTTTCAATTCTGTATAACTCTAGATAATCTGCCTCACCATCTTATAGTTAGTTGTTAGTTGTGTTTTACGTCCGCTTCCACCGAGGTGATATCGCAGACAATGACGTGTTATGTGTGCAAGGTGCATTAATTTACAATGTGATTAGTGAGAAATAATAGGATGATTAGGTTTTCATATATATGTACATAGGACAATAAACAACAGTAGGATAACATGTGCAAAGGACGAAACAGGTGCCAGTAGACATTTACAAACATGCGATTTGACGGAACAGACATGGACAAAGACGGACATTTTCACAGACATAGACATATTATGTACATATATATATATGTACTTTGGCGGAGGAATTTGTCCAAAATAGTCCCGTCTATTATCGGGACGCAGACCACTGCTTACTTCCACAACATTACTATCAATTGCTACACGACCTAGCTGTTGAACCCTTCGTCGTGTGTGTCTGATTGGCGAGCTTTGTCACGTGATATGTTAAACCAAATCACTGCGAAATTCAAATACCATCGCACATTGATAAGTAAGCCTGTATTTAATTTGCGTTTTGTGTCAAACGTTAAAGAATGGATAACAGAAAAGTTGTGTGGCACCATAGATAATCGGTATTATCTATGGTGGCACGGAAAAACAGAAGCAAGCTAGCTAGCTTGAAATTTCACACCACTGCCTTACTTTACAATACTTACTACATTGGGTGTTATTGGGCAGTTATTGGGTGTTATTGGGTAATTCGACGCGCCGGTCACACCAGTATGTGATAATGGTAGTGGTTGAGTGAAAATTTACTGCCGATCAGTTTAGGTTGGTCCCTCCATGTTCCCTCAAACTGTTATCGATAAAGACCATGGATATGTTCAGTACAGTTCTATAATAAAGAGAACGCACACAAAAGACTTGATGACGAAGAGTTAAATTTAGACCATGGATAATCTCCCCTCTCGGAAACGGAAGAGTGCACTTTTATATTTGTAAATAATAACAAACTTTGCACTCAGCTGACAGACAATAATAATTTATTTATATTCATGATAACATGTCCAAAAGAGATATGGTTTTCTAGGTAAGTGTTTGAATCTTAATATAACGTGTCAAAGAAAAAAAGTGAAATAGAAAACGACAACGAATACTGGATGTTTATAACACCATTCTCAGATATAATTAATAATGTAATCAAATTGAATGTTGATCCTTTACTCATTACTATTTATTGTCTCACTAGTCTCAGTGTCTGAACCATGGTAAATTTTAAACGGATTTCTTCAATTGTGAACAAGCTACTTAAAGTAGCTAAGTCCGTAAACTCAATATCATCCAAAATCTTCGACATTGAAAACACAAATTTTTTTGCAATTTAAATCAGCATTGGTGTTGTGGTCTTACCTGGAAAAGATGGGCTTCTGATATTCAATATTTAAGATAAAATAAACATTTCACCATTGGTACACGAATCGTGTACCATAATTCGTTTCAGCGCCATTTGTAACACGGTGCTCAAAGAATGAGGCTAGACATATTCCACAAGTCATGTCAAACGGTGATACCATATTCTTATTTGGAGAGCATGCGCAATATATACTATCGGTGTTGACTGAAATAACCAGACGCTAGAAACTGTCTTTCGGTTTTGAGACTTCTGGCATATTTCGCCGAACATAACTGATGACAATTCACAGTAAAACAGAAACAATTGAATGTAAAACAGTTTATATAAATTCATATTACATTATTATATGCGTTGCGACCCATTTGTGCCAATTTCTAGGCCCAAAATATTAGCGATTTAGCTCCTTTAACTTTGGTTATTATAAATTTACCTGTGTGTTTGAAATCAGCTCCGGTTAAATAAAATCCATTGCACAACTAATTATCCCAACAAATAAAGTTCTCTCTTGAAAAATTGAAATCCCACAAATTTTCGACACACAAAAATACCAATATGGAAGCTGATTACGTCATTCTTCTGGAGATATCATTTCGTATAAGGCGTGACAGCATAGCAAATTGAAATGGTTTTCGACACTTTTACGACATTGAGTTTGGGCGTTCACACACAACTGTCCGTATTCTTTTATTTTGTTAATGTTTTTTACATTCTGGTAAAATCTCTGCAAATTTTATAACTTTACCTTTTGGAATATTTTGTTTTAATAATTATTTGATTAGCGACTCGGATGGGATAATTTTCTTTTGAACACACATGCGGAACAAAAACAATTACATTTGATTTACCGGCCTTAAATATTACCTATGATTATCTTTAATTCAATATATATAGGCCTAAGTATTATAAGCAACACGCTTGTAAATGAAAAGCCCCTGAGAAAAACGATCTAAGTCACTTTTTCAATGAATCTCAGTTAATGGTGCCATCTGGTAGCAAATTGTATAAGCTTTCTGTGGAACAATCTATTTCAGGTAAAAACGATTGGAGTCACATCCAACCATGGCCCTTCTGAAATGGCCTCCCGGACAAATATGTCCATCGTACCCTTTATTTGACTGAAAAGTTGAAGTCAGTTGTTGTACTTGTAATTATGATTCGTATTAAACATCATTTTGAAGTTGTAATTAAAACCCACTCGTTGTTATGTTCGCGCCAAGCATTCCCGTCCAAAAGTCTGTTTTGCCTTTTATGCGAAAAGACAAAAATATGACTTAGATCGTTCTTCCCCTGGACTCTTCAAATGTTATTGAAGCAGTTATTATTTGATTGAAAGAATGCTATCAAATTAACAATAGACTCAGAGACTTCGGAGGTGAGCTTCATGGTCCTTGTTAAATTATTTATAACATAAAGAAGATAGGATATTTTTAGTTTATATATGACTTTATTTTTACGAGTATCCGTGCAATCAGTGATATTTTCATTGTGAATAACATTTGATAGACTGGCGATCAATGGTTTCAATATAAATCTCCTGTAATTGCCTTCAGTTATATTTTTTGTTGCCCAAACTCAAACGATCGTAATAATCGCGCTTTGTTTTCATTGCAACAAGTGACTGTCAAACCATCTGTCAAAATTAAACCACCCCTGCAACAGCTGCATTGGTTTAGCCCAACGCGTAACGAAAGCATTGTTGTCTTCCTCTCAGTCGAAATTACAAGTAAATAGTCAAATTTGTCAAGAGAGAACTTTTTTTTTTCGTTGCAATATTTAGTTATGCAATGGATTTTATTGAACGCACACCTCTGGTGAAGTCGCGTCAGGGTAAAAAAAAGTCCACAGCATATTTTTTGCATTTTCATTGAACACATACCCAAGGCTGTTCAGAAGTGAAAAAATGAAAATCTTCTATAGACTAAATTCAAAAATATGCCAAATAAAAGAAAAAATATCTAAAGTTTGTTTCTTCCGCGATATTCTGAGACATTCATTCTTGAAATTACTTGACAATTGAAGCAATATGCCAAATAAAAGAAAAAATATCTAAAGTTTGTTTCTTCCGCGATATTCTGAGACATTCATTCTTGAAATTACTTGACAATTGAAGCAATATAGTAAAATGCATATCTATACCATTTATCACAGACGAGACATTATGCGAAAATCGGATACTCCCGTCAGATAAAATATCCCTGAGAAATCCTATGTTCAAAAGTGCCAAAAATGCAAAAATGTAAAAAAATATCGAAAATTAAATTTCAGTAACTCAATACTTATTACACATCGCTAGAATCGTAATTAGGTCAGCTATCTGAGTGTGTAACCTTTTTGTAAAAATCGGTTTAAATAATAAAGTAATAGACCATTTTCCAAAATTTCTCGATTTTTCGACTTTTTTCGATTTTATGTCCCTTTTTTATCCTATTCCAGACATTTCAAAGTCTTATTGGATGGCATAATGCACAAGACTATCGAATGGACTCTCGATAGAGAATTGTAGGTTAAGTTTTAGAGATAAAGGCGTCCAAAAACGTTCCAAATCAGAAAATACTTGATTTTCAGCGTGTCATATTTTGCTGTTTAGTCATAGTATCCATATAAATTGGGCATCATACGACAGTCCATTCCCTGGGCCACTCAACGAAAGCTTAATTCGTTTAATCCGTTGAAATTGGACAGAGAAATCCTGTTTTTCCCAAAAGCACCCATTTTTTGCGTTTTTTCAAAATATCGGGCATTATTTCGACTACTTCCGGTTTACGGATCTTTGTTGAAATTGCTTTATCCAACGGTCTGACAATCTGGCTTTACGATCCTGGAGTTTCAGAAAGATCGATTATTAATGCTTTCAAAAAAATATAAGGGTTGGAAAATGACCAGAAAATTCGAAAAAAATTGGAAAATAAAGGGCGATAACTCGGAATGGAACTTATATTACTTGAATGGGAAGGACTTCAGGTATTCAAAAATGTAGGTCAAATTTGAAAATTTTGAAAAATAACAAAAATTATCTCATAAACAACGTGTTTTCAATTTTCGAACGATAGAAGTCATAGACAAATATTCGAAATTGAAAAATGTGAGATAGCCATTATCTCTGAAAAGATTCAGGGTTTCCGAAAATGTCATTTGTTTAAAAATAGGTAAAGAATTGACAAAAATATGGCCGATTTTCAATTTTCACTTCCGGTCTGCGCAGAAGTTTCAAAAATAGTTTATCAAGTAGCCACCACATGGTTTCTCGATAGAAAATTTGGTTCCAGATCGATATCTGTTTTCGATCATGGAGAAATAGAATCCCGCGGAAAAAAATAATAATAATAATAATTTTAGTAAAAACAATAGTCTTTCAGACAAAGTAGTCTGAAAGCCTAATAATCATTTTCTATAGTGCTGGACATTCAGTCAGTCTGACTGCTCTGTGGTGCTTTACAATGTACATGTAAATATGATCATAAAAAACATACGTACATGTATATACAAATCATATCATATCATAAATCATATCCTTTCTTTGGAATATGTAGGTCATTTGACCTGCGTCTGCTTTTGTAAGTTCTCGGCCATTAGCTTCGGATAGTCAATAATACATGTATATCAAATGTTCTAATATGTTCGATGTCACAAATTTAAAATCACATTATATACATGTAACACAGTTGGGAGTATCACAAAGGAATAGTCAAGTTACAACAATGTAGGCCTACATAATCATGAAAGATGAAGCATTTAAATTAAAGTTCAAAAGTTTGGGTAAAATAAAGATTTTTCAGAGGTTGTTTAAATATATAGCCAGGTTTGGACTGTTTTGGACTTCCAGTGGCAATTTGTTCCATTCTTTTGGTGCTGCTGTACACAAAAGCTCTCTCATCAAATTTTTACTTCTTTACTGAACACACAAATTGTTTTTTATCAGATGAACGTAAGGAACGAGAAGGTACATAAATAGGATGGTGCCACAGGATTGTTTAAACAATTGAAAGATTATGTTAATTTTGAAAATGATGCGTTGATTGATCAGTAGCCAATGTACCCAATTTAAAAAAGGTGAAATATAGTCAGATGGTTTGGTGAGAGATACAATTTAAGCTGCTTTATTCTGGATTTTCTTTAGCTGACTTTTAGGAAGAGAATACAATAATGAATTACATTAATCTAAAGATGACTTAACAAAAGCATTTATTAACATTTTAGTGGAATCTAGGTCAATATAGGGTCGAATTTTGCCAATGTTATACAGATGAAAGTTTTTGCACAGCCTGGATACATGGGTTTTCATATCAAGGGAAGAGTCAAAGAACACACTAAGATTTCTGACACAGTTGGATAGGGTTATGACAGTGCTTCCAATAGTCACGTGCTTGATGTCAATGTTCTTTTTATTCCCGATTACGGTATTATATTCTCTGTTTTTTCATCATTCAATTTCAAAAAGTTGCAGTGCATCCAGATTCTAATTTGTTCAGTGCATGTTTTAAGTTCTGATGTAGTGGTAGCTGGTGAAAGGTCAAGTTCAACATATAACTGGGTATCATCCGCATAGAGGTGGTAATTAAGACTCATCTCACGGATGATATCTCCGATTGGTGTAGTATATGCTGTGAACAAAACCGGTCCCAATACAGATCCCTGGGAAACACCAAAATCAAGAGCTTTAGGCATTGATTCAGATGCGTCAATAACGATACTCTGCTGTCTTCCACTCAGATACAACTCAAACCATTTCAGTGCATCTCCAGAATACCGTATCGAGTTTCAAGTCTCCGGAGTAGGATTGATTGATCTATCTTATCAAATACTGCCCTGAAGTCCAATAAAACTAGCGACACTGGTTTCTTCTGATCCAAGCTACAATTATCTGTATGCTGACTGAAATTTTTCTTGGAGATTGTTTTCACACAAATTTTATTTAAAATAATTAAGGACAATAAATTATTTTTTCTATAATTTTAAAAATGAAAGATAAATTCGACACAGGTCAGTAATTATTTTAGCACATCAGAATCAAGGGCTGATATTTTAATGAGGGGTGGGTGTCACATGGGTTGTTTTAAGCATTTCACATACTTCTGCGCCTACTTAAGACATGTTCACGATTGGGGTTATCACTGGAAGTAACTCTGCTTCATACTTCTTTAGTAGCCATGTTGGCAGAGGATTGGGGGAACATAACTTTGAGGCTAATTTTTTAATTGTTTGTCTTATCTCATCTTCTGTTGCTAGACAATTAGTTTTTAAGTGTACAACCTTCAAACTTTTTGTCAATAAATATGTTTGTTGGTATATTTACACTTGTCAAATGGGCTTGTCCATCTGTCTTTCTGTCAGTGATGAGTGATGAAACTTGGTGTATAGTTTCATTACATCAATACCTTGATAAAGTTCGATAATGGGCATTCTCTGCTTAGGGTAAGCAGAGTGATAAGGAATTTGATTGGCTGAGACTTTGGAACACAATAACTCTCCTTCTAATTGAGGTAGAATATTCAAACTTTGTGTAGACGTTCATTCTAATTGAACTAGAACATTCAAACTTGGTGCAGTTGTTTATTAGGGCAATGCCTTGATGTAGTTTGAAGATGAACATTTTCTGCTGAGGGTAAGCAGAGATAAGCAATTTAATTGGTTGATGCTTTGGGACATGATAACTTTAGTTCTAATTAAGTGAGAGTGATGAAATTTGGTGTATAGTTTTATTACATCAATACCTTGATTAAATTTGATAATGAGCATTTTCTGCTCAGGGTGAACAGAGCGCTAAGCAATTTGATTGGACGAGACTTTGGAACACAGTAACTCTCATTCTAATTGAGCTAGAATGTTCACACTTGGCGTAGGTATTTATTATGTGAATGCCTTGATGGAGCTCGAAGATGAGAATTTTGTGCTTAGGGTAAACAGAGATGAGCAATTTGATTGGTTGATGCATTGGGACACGATAACTTTAGTTCTAATTCAGTGAGAGTGAGGACACTTGGGGTATAGTTTTATCATATCAATACCTTGACTATAAGTTCGATAAGGAACATTTTTCTGTTTAGGATAAGCAGAGCAATAAGCTATTTGATTGGTCAAGAATTTGGAACACAATAACTCTCCTTCTAATTGAGGTAGAATGTTCAGACTTAGTGTAGGCGTTCATTAGGTGAATGCCTTGATGGAGTTAGATGATAAACATTGTCTGCTTACTGTAAGCAGAGATAAGCAATCTGATTGGTGGATGCTTTGGGGCACGATAACTTTGGTTATAATTAAGAAGAGTGATGAAACTCTGAGTATAGATTCATTATATCATTACCCGTACGTAACTAACATACAAAAATTAAATGGTAGCTAGGGTGGGTCTGTCATTCAGATTGATCAATACCTTCACTAATGAACGATAAGCAATTTGTTTAAACTTGATGTAGATGTTCATAAAGTGAATGTCTTGACTGAGTTCAATGATTAACATTTGGAGCTAAAGCTAAGCTGAGCTAAGCAATTTCATTGGTCGATGCTTTGGGACAAGATAACTTTGATTCTATCTGATAGAGGGTGATGAAACTTAGTGTATAGTTGATAATCAGTTTGATTGCTTGATACTTTTTAGTCTTGGTCACCAGAACCTCCTAGTCTTCAACGTACGTAAAATACATTGCCCATGTGTAACCGGGAGTTTGGTTTTTAATGTGGTTGATTATCCAGTATGGCCACAGATCACTAATGATTTCCCCGTTGACTTTAATGTTAATTCTCGTCTCGTAGACCGGCTCTAACTTTTTCCCAAATTTTCGTTGGGTAGAACGCTTTCTACCACAGATGGAGCAACATGTGGCAACCTCTTGCCCAAAAGCACATATGAGGTTCACCATGGAAAACTTGAAATACACAAGCTGGAAGTAGAGACAAGAAAACATGCAATTTTTGACCCTACATTTCAACCTAACCAATCTCTCAACTCTTGGCAGAAAATATATTTTCAAACATTTTTCTTCGATTCTACACCAAAAAGTCAACAAAAATTGCCATGCAAAAGGGGGAATAAGGAAAAGGGAGAAAAAGACTAAAAATAACTTTCGCCCTACATTCGTGGGTGACGGCGTAGAAATATTTCCTGAGCTGTGTCCTATATAGGGGTGAAACTTCAGGTATCACCAAAAAGCCTTTTTTATATGCTTCCCATATGTTCTGGCAACATACTGGTGAAAGGAAATCAAAATCAAAGAATAACTGCAAAAATGATGGCCCTTTAAGTATACATGCTACTTTATGTACAGCGGTGCATCTCAGGTCCATGGGCCTTTTGTGCTAAAATTTAAACATCTTTCTTATTAAAGGCAGTATTTGAGTTCTGTGAAAAAATTAGACAAGTTACAAACAAATTACACAGAAAACACTCATAAGCTGGATTTTTTTTCAAAAATATAATTTTTTACTGCCATGTCATGAAAAATGTACAAAATTTACATATAGCATCTTTCATAAAAACAATAATTTTCCACTTTTTAGATAGCCAGACGGGCAAGGAATATATTTTTAGAAACCCTGGACAATATGCAAACAGAAAAACCACAAATCAGCTGCATTGATGGTAATATTAGAGATCTATACTGAAAAATGTATCCCCACCCCCTAATCATGTCACTGACTGAATCAATCTAATCTTTGGTTGCAGAAGTAACATTACTAAAGGAATCTGTCTAATAACCATGTTTTACCATCCCTGGCTAACATGTGTACATATAAACTAAAATATGTGCAATAAATATGAATTATGGCAAAAAAAAATAGGCCTTGATGAAAGAAAAAAATGCCATATTTGGTCTATGACCACCCCTCTCTAACAAAAGGGTCACAGAATACACAATTTTCACAAATTTGGGAAAATTTCAATGTTTTCAACATCTCAAGGCTCAGAGGCACCATACAAATCTTTATTGCAATTCTTGTGCTGAAGCAAGATGTCTGGACCTTTACATCAATTACCCGAAAAAATTAAGTCAAAAAAGTAGTTATGACAGAGTTGACAACATGAAGGAGGCCTATAAAGGAACAAAATTAACATTTTACTGTTCTATAAGTAACATAAATGCAACAAACACCACAAACTCCTAGATTTTGACAAGAAAATATTGAACATTAAGCTGACATTTACACATCTACACAATTTTTATATCAGGGTGTGGTCTCATTGGCCTGACATGTCTCAGGATTCTAAGTTTGACTTTAAAAAAAGGGCTAGAAATCTTTGAATTGTACAAAAATATTTGTGGCATGTCATCATGAATTTACTTTGGCGTAGGCTAAACTTTTTCAAACAAAGATACTTAATCACTGCTCTGCATTCAGCTTTCTCCCTTTTGAGAGCAAATGGATGGGTCATCTGGTTTGACAGCTATATGGGAAATGATTGTGCATGGAATTTATGTTTTGCATGTCAAGCACACACTGAGTTTGGGCAAACTGTTCTTGGTGAGGCTGGAAATTTTTGGTACACACCCCGTAGGTCCGGGTGCAGAACCAGTGTACATGTACTACATTGATCAGATGCCGATTTTCTGATTGACAGATTAATAAACATCAAACACTGAAAGGTAAAGCTGCAATGGCACAGATTAATTCGCTTATCGAGTATTCAAAAAGTGTTAATGATGGCATTATCACCTTTTGAAAGAGGAATGAACATAGTATGTGTTTCTTTAATCCTCTCCGGTTTTCTCCCACTGCTAAAGACCCCTACGCGCAAGCGAATTATGTAAATAAAATTATACCATGTGTTAGTCCCGAAATGACCTAGTTTGTGTCGAGTGGACGTTAAACCCCATTTCTCTCTCTCTCTCTCTTTAATCCTCTGTATGTGCTACTTCAGAAACCAAATAACATATTTAACGTTTTCGGTATAACAGACATGCTAGGAAGACTGAAAGATGCAATGAAATCAGTATTAATGACTATACACCAAAATCTGCTTTTCAACCCATTTACATCTATCTTAAGTTCCAAAAGAAAAGAGCTGTATACACCCTTAAAAATATGGATATAATTTATTATGATAAATGATTTGACTTGATATAATATTGTTTCTTTTTTAAATTCATATATCCAGGATCAGTCAGTTTATCCGTAATCTATAAAATTAATTTGGTTTTTTTTCCAGGAAAATCGTAGCAAGAGTGTAAGACATGTCTATGTTAATACATGTATAAACTTATAAAGAAGCGAGTTTCACTTTACATAGAGAATGAATGCAAGGTCACAGGTATTTGAACTGGTAAGTAGTTGGCATGTGTATGTTAATAGATGTAAAACATAGGTTATACCAAGTAGGTTTACTTTGTGTATAAAACTTGCATCACCTGTTATTTCATAGAATTAAACCGATGTGTACAGGTCTAAGCCAAGAGTTTCAACCAAAATACTGCAGGTTTTGAAAGATGTGGCATTGTATTGTTATAAACAACATTCTGAATCTTACGGTTAAAATGAGGCTGCAAGTTACATCATGCCTCGACAAGAGGTTAGTTGTGCGATTGGTCAAGTTTATATGTAAAAGAACTCGGTTCCTTTCAATATTCGTGCATATCGGACCCTAACTCCCTGTATTTTGCTTCTGATTGTACGAATAAATCGCTTTTTTAGCTTGTGGGAGGTCACAATTTTTATCCGATTTAAAAAAAAAAAGTTTAAATGTATCACCGTTACATCATAATTGCAGTTAAATTCAAATTTCTCGAAAATTGGACGGAAGCTGCCTGACAAAATGGCTCCTCCCCATACACAAATAGTGTAAAAGTATGTAAATACCAAGGTTGTTGACCCTCTCGAGGTCACAAATTTTTATCTGATTTTGATGAAGCTTAAAATATATGTTTATATCCCAAAGGGTCCCTTTTGATATTTGTGCCTATCGGCCTCTAACTTCCTGGATTATGGCCCCTGATTGTACGAAAAATCACGTTTTTAGCTTGTGGACCCTCTACAGGTAACAATTTTTATCTGATTTAAAAAACTATTTAAAATATATCACCGTTATACCATAATGTCATTTGAGTTCGACTTTTTGTGAAAAGCAGACCAAAACTGCCCGACAAAATGGCCGCTCCCATTCGCAAATAGTGTAAAAGTATTTAATACCGTACCAATGTTGTGGAGCCTCTAGAGGTCACAGTTTTTATCTGATTTTGATGAAATCTGGGTTCCTTTCAATCTTTGCACGTATTGGACCCGAACTTCCTGGACCCGATTGTATGAAATATCACTTTTTTTTATCTCGTTCTCTGTCCATCTCTTGCAAAATGTGGACGTATCTTGCATGGCAACCACTTGTTTGAAAAGATATACTGTACCTGCTCTTGATGGTAATTATGATTAATTATTTCAGTCTGTGGAGGGCAGACAAATAGAAGAAGTTGTTCAAAGTAAGTATTAAGTGTAGAATTCTTCAAGTACTGACATAGAGAACTGGCTGGAAAGGCAATAAAGGCATAAACCAGTACTTACCTTACCTATGAAACTGTAGTAACAATTCGATATAAACAAGATTTTAGTAATTATTATCAATTGTGCTTCATTCTGCAAGTTAGGGTTGCAGCATTTTTTTGTTTGTTTTTTTTTTTTAAAAAACTAGCGATATATTGTGTATATTGTGTTAAATTGTTGTAGTTTCTTAATGTTAATTTTTGTGTTGCAGGTTTATTCCACACACTTCTTCTTCATAGAACATTAGGAAAGGTTGGTAATTAGTTTGGTATATTAGAGTGGGATATAATAGTATTCTCATTAGAAATTTCAACAAAATTGTTCTGTCTTGTAGAATTTAATCTTACCACTGTATAACTTACGAATTGTTTTAATTACAGTTTCACTATAAACATGAAGGTAGTTATTCTATTGGGACAGTTGGTATAGTTGATGAAGACTGTGATTTTATAGATTTAACTTATGTAAGTTATATTCAATTCTGTACAATATGTTTTTTATTAAGGTATAAAGAGTTTAAAAGCATACTCTACAGCAACATTCTACTTTCAAGATGTTCTGGGTATGATCAATACAGGTGCAATTGTAACATGGGAAATTTCTTTCAACAATAACATTAAGCTGAGACTAAGTATTATGACTTGAGTCTATTCATATAACATTCCACTTTCAAGATGTTCTGGGTATGATCAATACAGGTGCTTGTAACATGGGAAATTTCTTTCAACAATAATATTAAGGTGAGACTAAGTATTATGACTTGAGTCGGTTCGTATAACAAAATTCTTGGGGCAAATAACTTGTCTGAAACCGATTCTCTATCAGTATTAATACTTAAAAGTGTAAAACACAAATTTTATACCTGTTAAATTTGCCAATTTATGTCTTAAATTTTGGTTTCAAAATTGTCAGTAATTAATGGCATAGTAACCAAAGAGATGACATCTAAATGTCTCACATGTCATGAGTGTAATAGAGTATAAGGGCAACTAGAGTTTTTTGGGCTGATAAATTTTATAATTAATGTTGTACTGTAAATATTGATTATTGGTCAGTTTAGCCAACGAAGGATCAACCTATCTTCTGTCATTATTCTACCGATTAAACTCACAGACATGCAATTTTGTAGTTATACATAGCATTGCTTTTTTTCAATGAAATTCTCAGTGTACATTATAAAGCAATGAATCATTTAGTTGGATCACATGTTCATTCACTGAATTTTCTAGGTTCGAGTAGGATCTGATAATTTAGATCTTGCAATAAGAAGAGAAATAGCTTCATTTAGAGATTCACTGCGCTTTAATGATGGTCCAAGATCAGGCCAGGTATGTAAAAAATGATTAGTAAAAATATCATTGTTTAGGTTCATTACCAAATATTTGCTGGTCAACAGACAATGTTTTGAGCAAAGTATTTGTTATTTGAATAAATTTAGCAGTAGAAGTAGCTGAGACAGTAATTCAGATCAGGATAATAAAATACAAAATAAACAACATTAACAAATCATATTTTACTTAAAAATGGCCAGCATGGAGTAATCCAGTCTGTCAATTCTACATTGAAAGTGTTAATTAAAGGCGAAATGCTCTGTACTTCATTGAAACCAGTGATGGGATTTCGCCCGTATATTCCGGACATGTCCGACGCTATTTTCCAAACGTCCTAAAGTGTCCAACCAGGAATATGCCCAATCGGACATCAAGACATGGTGAATAATATTCAAAATTCCAAAATTAATATAGTATACTGAGCAGTGATGGGATTTCAAAATTTTTCCTGTTGTACATTTTACTGAAAATAAAGGGGCATAACTCTTATCGTTAATTAAGCTGGCATATTCATACCACAATTAAAAATCATGTGTCAACAAAATATTCAAATCCTGTAGTAATAAAAAAAGGTGAACCACGTTATTTTTCATATTTAATTCCCGTACATTATTCAAATTTATGTCGGTGATATTCCTGTAAAATTACATGTTTTCTTAATATGATAGATTAAGTAGTTAATCAAGGTAGGTGTATAGATGGTATAACACGATAAATACATTGATCACTTAATTACCTAATCAATCCAGCCTATTATCAACGACAATCGGGTTGAGTTGTAGCTGTAGGCCTACACTCAGTAGACTATATTAATTTTGGAATTTTGAATATTATTCACCATGTCTTGATGTCCGATTGGGCATATTCCCGGTCGGACAATTTTGGACGTTGGGAAAATAGCGTCGGACAAGTCCGGAATATACAGGCGAAATCCCATTACTGGTACTGAGTGTATAACTGCCACTCAACCCGATTATCGTTGATAATAGGCTGGATTGATTAGGTAATTAAGTGATCAATGTATTTATTGTCTTATACCATCTATACACCTACCTTGATTAACTACTTAATCTGCTTTGATTGACTGACTTAATCCTTTGTCGGACAATTCATCAATCTAATCTTAAACAGAAGTCATTGCTTCCCCTTTGTCGGACTGTTCATCAATCCAATAAGAGTTATTATCATTTTAATCTCATGTTGACCTCGTGGTTTCTCCATTGTCGAACATTTTAATCCCATTGATGTGAGCCGACAATATGTATAAACTAATCATAGATGTCACATATTGTAAGTGTATATAACACTCCAAATCAATATATTATCTGTTAACTTGTAAATCAATATATCCGTTAATTTGTCTGCGTTATCACTTCGGTTGAAGCGGACGTTAAATAAAGCTATTTCACACACACACACACACACACACACACACAAACACACACACACACACCCACACACACGTGGTTATAATACAATAATCGAAAACTAAAGTAGAAATCTTGCGAGACACGTGAAATTAAAAGAGATGTAACCGTGACAATTATCACGTTAACTTATAAATCAATATATCCGTTAATTTGTCTGCGATATCACTTTGGTAGAAGCGGACGTTAAATAAAGCTATTTTATACAAACACCCACTCGTGGTTATAATAAAATAATCAAAAACTAAAGTAGAAATCTTGCGAGACGTGTGAAACTACAAGAGATGTGATCGTGACAATTATCACGTCGGAGGAAAGATTCTATTTTGATGGCATATTCTCGGGTTTATGATAGTATTTTGAATGGGGGTTATGTTTAAAAAAAAGAAATAAACAAGCTGAGAAATGTCGACAAATATTTTGATTGGAATAGTGTACATGTAAGTAGTTAATTGTTTTACACGATAACGCGTGCGAGTGCTATTATTTAGCAGATGATTTCACTGGCTCGATATCGTGGAGCGACGATCACTGCCCAAAAAATTTGGGGATGTCTTTTTTTTTTACCTCCATCCATATAGAAGTCAAAACGTAGTATAAGACGAATGCCAGATTTCTGCTGGAAAAAAAAATCCACTTATACCCCAGAAAATATGTTAATTTTGGAGGTGATTTTGAACAAAAGTACGGGTCGACAATAGTCGGCACGCTTCCATTCTATCGTATAATGACAACATGTAATTTTGTAGGAACATTACTGACACAAATTTGAATACCGTACAGGAATTAAATATAAAAAATAATGAGGAGCACCTATTTTTTTTAATACGTACGAATTTGAATATTTTGTTGACACATGATTTTTAATTGTGGTCTGAAACCCCCTGCTTAAATAATGATAAGAGTTATGCCCCTTTATTTTCGGTTAACATGTCTGACAAGAAAAATTTTGAAATCCCATCACTGATTAAAACTATTTTGTTTTCTACATAATGAATGAAATCTTAAAAGTTTCTGCAACAGCTGGAGTTTTACTTTAAACTATGCAGTCAATTTTAGTTGTCTTTTAGTTTATTTCTGTAAATTCTATAGTAAAAGCAGGAAAACTGGACAATTCTAATTTCTAAAGAATTAACGAGATTGTTGCTTGTAAAAGATTTTTTTTATAATTAAAGCTTGTATACGACAACAATTCATATTTCAGATTTCATTAGAATTTTATCAGAAGAAAAGAGCTCGTTGGCCATTTCAGGCTGAATGTATACCATGGGAAGTATGGACAGTTAAACTAGATGTCATTAATTTAGCTAATGAACATGGTAATTTTCTTAATTCATTTAGTTATTTATTAACAACGTTGGTCCTAGGTTTGCTGGCCCCCAGTGTCTTTTAGAAGTATAATTTTTTAAATCTGAACCTTTTATTGATCAGACTTCTGGGAGTGTTAGGATATAAAACATCACTTGTTCTTACATCCCTTACCTTACATGCTACAAAAATTTCCACTCTCCTACCAGTACCAAGTCAGCTGGGAAAACTGAAAGATTGGGATAAAGAGTCTTAGTTAAAGATTTGACACCCATATTGTAACAAATTTAGCTAAGCTGTTTGCTCTTCTCCGTGTGTGCATGGGGCTGCGTTTCCACCAAGTTTCACGTGTCACGTGACAAGAAATAGAAACATATGATTTTGGTAGGAACCGTTTCCATCAATGTCACTTTTCACGTTTCACGCGTGAAATGACACGTTTTTGAAGAATGAACATGTTCATTCTTTTTACCCGTGTCATGTTTCACGTCTGTCCGATCTGGGGTTTCCCCTGGATTTTCCACAGCTTTTACTTTCCCTTTTGGTAACTCCACGTGTTCGTATCGAATGTAAAAAGAGCCTGTGTTTTGATCGTCTAAAATTAGTTATTTACGCTTGTCCTAAACATGAATGACTATAAGCACAACCTGATATGCCTTGTGCAGAAGACCCCACTTCTGTGGGACCCCAGAAATAAAGACTATAAAAACAAAGACCAAAGAAAACAGGTGTGGGAGAAGATTGATGAAAAGCTACAACCACCAGTAGAAGGTATTTAATTTAATCAAACATAAATCAAGAAACAGATGTATGAACTTGAATTGAACAGTTTTGGCTTGCATATAGTTTCAATTTTTTGACCTTTCTAGTCCTCAAGAAGAAGAACATTTCAGAACACATTCTGATCTTGCCACATGACACTACCGCGAGGATCGTTGAAAAATTCTGCAATCAAATCACGGATTTCTGTAGCCTCATCCAAGTTTCTGCCACCTTGCTGGGGGCGCAGATTCATTAATCCTTGTTCATTGTTAGGCCTGACGGCAAGAATTTCCTCGTCAGATGAGTCTGAACCGTCACCCATGGCGAACGCAGGACGAATGACATGTGACATGTTCGATGTGAAATCCAGTGGAAACCCCTAATGTCACGTATCACGTGTCATGCATGACACATGACATGTGATACGTGACACGTGAAATTTGGTGGAAACGCAGCCTGGTGTACTGAGATGCAGTTTTAAAATCTTGTTTGAGAGACCGACTTTAAAGACGACTCCCGGGGTACAAACTGTGTGATTTGATAATATATACTCTTCAAAAAAAGTAGGGGATATTCAGAAACAATACAAAACTGGGGTAACCAGTGTATGTTAATAACAGGCCAATTGCCTACACATGAACATAAACAGTTCATGTGGGCGGCATATCTGACGGCCCCATATCACTCGCAAAGAGATACACTGTCAAAAGTGAAAATGGATGTTTTTGATTTTTGTCTTAATAATGAGAAATTGCTCCACCAATCCTCAGTGTTATCGGTTGACGTTGACTCGAACCGATAGGAAAGCAAACATGGATAGATAAACCAGCACACGTCAGTTTTCATCAACCCTTCCTTGAAGTGTCAAATTTGACAATGAACCCCTCCCACGTGTATGGCGCCATTGCGTGTCGCAGGTGCAGCTCAGTGGTTCTGTTGGAGCGATAAATTCTTCATCTGTGAACATACTCGTAAAGCATATCAAGTGTCCATGAGTATTTATCATATCGCAACCTGCATAGGTATTTACATTTCAATATCCCCTACTTTATTTTTGAAGAGTATATTTAGACTAAAAACATATTCAAACTAATTTATATATCAAAAGTTTGCTTCAAATCCCTCTCAAACATTTTAATCGGAAGGGTACTAGGAAAGTACCCCAAATATATATTAAGCAATCTTGTTTGTCACATGACTTGACTGGGGAGAATCGATTTTTAGCTTGTATTATAGTCGTTAGTTGCTGTCCATGTACCATAAATATTGAAGCCTGTGTAAATTTTTGGAGTATCCTCTTTCAACTTATTTTTTTGGTGTTTAGTCGCAGAGTCTACTGGAGTTTATTCTCTCAATGTTCTCATAACCGTTAGCCATTAGATCAACACATAAGAAGCGCTCCTTACAGCCATTAGATCAACTCATAAGAAGCGTTTCAGTTAAGGACACCTTTACAATATTTGTCTTATTCGTGCCCCATGGGTGTTTTTCAGGGAATCCAGTATTTTTCTATAGACAAAAAGTGACATACTTTTATTGGAAATATCTGCCCGATAAATGTTTTCGTGGGAGTGTATCAACCCGATAAATATTTTCATGGAAATTTAATCTGACTATTCTGAATGTACATACTTAAGATCATGATGATGGCATGTGAGAATGATGTTTTCATGATTGCATAAACATACCACAGATCAATTCTCTCAAACACATGAATTTGACAGAATGTGAATGATGGTGCAGACATGGGATATAAAAGCTAGCTTCAGTACAAATGTCGGAGATGCAACAATATACAAATGTTTACACCTGAGCCCTTGAGAATGTGTCATTGTGTTAATTTAAAGTTACAATTTCATATTTTTAAGTTATATTTTTAAAATGTATTAAAATAAAGCCCTAAAATAGATGGTATCTATAAACAGTCCTACCTTGTTAAAGAATAATCCTATTAATCCTATAATTCACTATTGCCAGTTGAGAAATTGGCAAAAATGTGACTGGCCGCATCTAAATGAGTCGAAATGCGCAAGAATAATGTTGATATTTACATCAAAGCCAAAATCCACGAAAGTGAACGTAAGCATTTCTTGACTATGAAATTGACATTTCTATAGGGACTCATATTTTGATAACGTCTGTGAAAATAATAGACCTATCGTATACGCAAAATCTTATTTTAATTCACGTGTTAAATGAACACGCGTACAGCTGTTGCGGCTTCTTTGATGATTATCCAATCAACAATCTTAATCTCCTGACCACTAGCTGGCACTAAGGTGCTAATTAATTGATGAGATTAAGATTAAGTTAATCTCACTAAAGTTATATTATACACAACAGACTACTAATGTATAGATTGTTCTTCAGTATAACACTATCATGTGAATATTATGCCGTATGTGTTGTGGATGTTTCGTTACGAAAGAAGTGCTTTTATTATGATTTTCGTCGTCAGCACCCTTGAAATCCTAAATAAAAAACATATTAAACGACAAAATATAGTCGGATCAAATTTTTACTACGATTTTCGTCTTCAGCACCCCTGAAAACCCATGGAAAGATATATTCAACGACAAAACAGCAGATAAATGGCCTGGTTGCTATGGGATTTTGTTTTGGAACATACCAAATCTTTGACTTGCTTTTTCTCGAAACTTACTTTTGTGAGTTGGGTAGCTTCTAATGAACACAGCTCAGTCAATTTTTGCCCAATTCAAACAAACTATACATCAAATTGAAGGTAATGAGTTGGAGAATGTGAAAATAACAATAACTCAATTTTCAAAATTTCCTCATTGTGACTCAATATGCTGTGGGGGGTCACAAATATCATTTTCAACTTTAATTCAAACGTTTGAAGATAGCTATTCCATGGTGGGGAATAGGAAAACAAGAGAGGTAATTGTGTTATTATTTCTGATGTAAAGATTTTTAAGTGTGAGAAAGATAACCTGTGATCGTATAATAGTGAGTTGACAACCTATTGAGCAAAAGACATAAATATAATTATGTTTTGACTTTCTTAAAAAATATGAAATTGTAACTTTAAGGGGGCATAAGTGACTACCAGAACCACTGGAATCAGCATCACAATGAGAGTGGAGAAGGATGACACATGCAGCCAATCAGTAGCTTATCTGTATGGCTGTGTGGCTGCAAGAGGTATACACTCGTGTTATTGACTCGTGATATTTACCCCTTGTGTCAACGTTTCACTGTAAAGTAAAGTTGTTAGGCCTGTGTGGGTTGTATCGGTAAACGACCAGTCTACAATCATGCTAGAAATCACATTTCATCTGCTTTACGTTATAATACTAGAACACTTATTATGAATACAATAACTTGGTTTATTATACTGCAACGTTTCAATGAGATTTCACAAGTCGTTTTCAAGCAAATACCTAATGTACAGATGAGATATATCATGGGTGAAATATATATAATAATAATATATTTATTTCATACACAAAGGTATACATGCAGAGGTACAGATGCGATAATAATAATGGTAGTAATACTAATAATAAAATTTACAATTATTTACAGTTTCATAAATACATGTTTAATTAAATTAAATTCAGTTATTTTGTACATAAATACTCCATAATCTCGTTTATTTGTTTTTTATCACAGACTTCATGAGAATGTTTCATAAATAACATGTCATTTATAGCGGCAGCAGTTTGCAGGTCATTAACTTTATATTTGTTAGTGGCGACATTTACCATCTTACTTATTATTTCAGTTTTTTTCATTGAACAGAAGACATTCTCACATTTGATGTTTTTCACAAATATAATTAATATCCTCACTTGCATTTGATTTAGTGCAAGTAGTCCACATATGTGTATGCATTTGTTTTTACTGTTTAAAACAGATACAATAAATTTTACAAACCGTTTATGAATTTGGACATCAAAAGGTAGATCATTACAAATCAAATGTAATAGGACATTATGAGTTCTATATGGAATATTAAATGCGTCTTACACTTTTGCGCCAGGCACAGTAAAATTTCTCGGTAGATTTATTACTTAGGTTCCACAGTTGACATCCATATAATGGCATACAAAAAGTTTTAAATAGTTTATATTTAATCCATGGCGAGACACACTTAAATACATTTGAAGTTACATTGAATCTTACAATAAAGTTATTTATACAGTTGTCTATATTATTTTTAGTTTGATCACTAAAGATTGGATTACCTAAATGTAATTCTGAAGTGGAGATATTAATATTTTTATCACCAAATTTAATTGGACAAGTACTTGTATCAGGTTTATTATTATGTCTAAATATTAGAAACTTATTTTGTCGGGGTTAAATTTGACATCGTATTCAACCGATCAAATGCCTGACTGGCATCAAGCAGACCAACAAATACGTTATGATAATACTTAATAGTTTCATTCAATACAAAGGTTCAATGAGTAGTCGAGTGTTCACTCTTAAAACTAAATTGTAATTGCGAGGAGTTAAATATATGAGGATAACTATCTAATAATATCAAATCAATTAATTTACCTATAATACTACTCAGTGATATTCCTCTGTAGTTACTAGAGCTATTCAAGGATTGTCTACGATTTTTAGGTATGGATGTAATAGTTGACAAACAAAATGATTCTGGACAATAACCATGTTTAATCATGGCAGTTATTAATGTTGATAAATGGACATGATATGTATTTGAGGATTATATAAGATGATCACTACTATGACCCATATAGCCATCATTTTTACTATGTTTCAGTTTGTGTACAGCTTCAGAAACATTATATTTAGAGATATTATGTTTAGCATTGCATGTATTTGTCTGACAAAAGTGCATAATGTTAGAATCAATGTCACAACTTAATTTTTCCATGTTAGCATTGTCGTAAGAAATACAGTTATACAATTCTTTATATTTCCGTGTAAAACATTTAGCTATATCATTAGCCCCGACATTACCATCAATATTAGTGGTCATGGGTTTTGCTTTACCCTTGATTTTGTCAATTTCTACCCAAAAATCTTTAGTTCTGTCGTTCAGTAGAGATTCAGACAACTTTTCAGCTATTATATTATCTTGCTTAGCCCTAACAGATCTCAATGTATAATGGTATTGGGCCCTTGTTCGATTACATATATCAGCAAGAATTCCTGACCGAGGACGATTATTGTCTTTCCATATGTTATGCCAAAATATAGAAGTGTTTCTACTGTGTTTGACATGATCTTTCCAGCCGGGAACTGGGGGTTTACTGTTCTTATTATGCTTAGACATTGGTATTGCATGCTCAGCACGATAAACTAATCTCAATAAGTCTGTTGTAGTAGTCATTAATACACTGTAAATGTGATTTACAAAGACAATTATTACAATTTATAGCATCTATAGGAATGTTAATACATTTTAATCTGGAGTCTAATTCTTGCTGAAATTGTTTAATATGAATATCAGAGGCTTTAAACCACCGAGGATATCGCTGGTGGGAACATTTTGTAAGAGTACCGTATTCTTAAATCTGTCCTATTTCTTAAAATTCTCGGCGAAATTAGTTATTTGTCTTCGCTCGCAGCGGGACGACCGGTCATTCCTCTTGCATAACAATTGGCATCGTTGTAAAGCGGAGCATCTCTAGTTTATAAATATGATCAAAATATTGTCGATGAATTGATTTTGAACGGATACAATCGAGTTTTAAAACCCTCCAAAAATATAAATAAACTCCGCCTGTTGCCATGCTGTCCACACAACTCCTTTGCTGATTGGCCCAGACACCGCATGCAAGACATTATCCATAAATATTTGGTTTTGGCGATAATGTTTTTGGGTACTTACATGCGATTCACTCTGATAAGTGGCAGAAAAAAAAAAAATTCTGATCATAGAGATTGCTGTTGAGTCTTAATCGAAACCATGTGGCTGATGATGTAAATTAATCGACAAGCGGGTGTGTGTCATTGAGTAATACTATTACTAATCAACTGTCACGGGTCAATGATAAAGCCGTCGACAACTCATTATTTACACCGGAAAATTAATCCAAGTGGTGATTAATTGATATTTAATATCATCTTTAAAAAAATAATCTATAGGCCTTAAATGGAAATAAACAAAATGGCCAATAATTTTCTTTTCGAAGAGAATTTTATTGATAGCTGAATTCCGTTTACCGTCGCTTCTTCATCAGGCATGCAAAGTAAGGAATGCATCTGGGATATTATTGTTTAAAATTCTCTTATCACAATGGGTCGAAAAAATGAGAACGACCAACGAGCCGAAATGCGACGATTCTCAGTCTGCCATTGAGTATCCTCTGAATAATGTTGATATTTACATCAAAGCCAAAATCCACGAAAGTGAACGTAAGCATTTCTTGACTATGAAATTGACATTTCTATAGGGACTCATATTTTGATAACGTACCTGAAAATAATAATAGACCTATCGTATACGCAAAATCTTATTTTAATTCACGTGTTAAATGAACACGCGTACAGCTGTGGCGGCTTCTTTGATGATTATCCAATCAACAATCTTAATCTCCTGACCTCTAGCTGGCACTAACGTGCTAATTAATTGATTAATCTCACTAAAGTTATATTATACACAACAGACTACTAATGTATAGATTGTTCTTCAGTATAACACTATCATGTGAATCCCTTTAGTGACGGCTGTGGATACCAAAACCGAAACGCATCTTTATCGAATGCTTTATTGCACACTGCCGTCCAAAGGAATGTTGTCATTATCCAGAAGTATCATGAGAAAGGTCACACCCAAATGGAGGTGGATTCAGTCCACAGCACTTTAGAGAGGAAATTTCGTAAAGTACCCATCTATTCTCCATCAAACTACGTAGAATTGATGAAACATGCTAGACCAAATCAACCATATGTAGTGAACTACGTTAACCATGGCTTCTTTAAGGATTTCAGCTCATTGAAGTATTTTGATACAATCAGACCAGGAAATAAAGTTGGGGACCCTTGCGTCAACGATTTAAGAGTTTTGAAATATTTACCATCAGGTGTTATTGAATTCAAATTAAATTTTGGTGATCAGTATAAGCCATTACCAAGACGTCTAAATTCTAATGCACCAGCAAATTCGGAAATGAAATGAAATGGGGTTTAACGTCCTACTGTTCTGCTCCTCCTATACTGGGCTAATGAAGACGGGCATACGCCATACAGTGTGCTATGAGGGAAATTTTGCCCAGGCAACGGCACTATCGCCTACTCTTATATCGAATTCCAACTGCCAGGGGATCTTTTACGTGCATTCCAATATATACACGGGACCTCGGTTTTTCGTCTCATCCGAAGGACTAGACAGCTGTCCTTGTCAGGCCCTCCGTTCTGCACTACTGACAAGGGGAAACCACGTCGGAAAATCTGGACGAACTTTCTCGGCCAATGCAGGGATCGAACACCCGACCTCCAGGCTAGCGAGCCAGCATCTTAACCACCTAGCCACTGTGGCTCCCAGCAAATTCGGATACAGTATCCCCAGCATACCACGTACGACTACCAATAAAGAAATCTAATTATGATCATCTACAACAACTTAAATCTGTGATTCTAGTTGACTACCATGCGTTTTATGATCAACTTTCTCATGATTAGAAAAAGTTAAAATACAGATGTGACGTCATCCTTTGATGTTAGCATACTATTATTTCCAATAATGTACAGGCAACTTGCCAATCGTACATTATCTGTACTAGATGAAATATTGGACTTGTGTGACGTATTTCATTGAAAAGCACGTTTGGGATAGTGTCTTATTTTAAGTTGTTTAATGGTCTTGAGCTAAAGACATTGCATAATATATTGAAACAACACTCGGCTAACGCCTCGTGCAGTATCAATACATTACTTAATGTCTCGCTCTCGACCATTAAACCATACATAAACTCTCTTAGGTCGTTAGTGTTGATTATTGTTTCCATTTGTTCGCATGTAAAATGTAGAAATTTAATTAAATGATATGATGGGATGGTAGTCCGAGCAACATTCTCATGTAATTGTAATATACAAAATAATAATGGTTGTCTCAAAATGACCGAAGTATTGTGTTGATGAGACATTAAACCCCATCCATTCCAATCTTCCAATCTTAATCGTCATAACTAAAGAGTTTACAAGCTGATGATGGACATTAGCTATAGTCTCAAACCCCAGACTACAGAACAGACATTTTTAGTCGCTCCAGTCATTAACATATTAGCAAATATACGTTTGTTTTATAAAAGAAATCCTTGTATCTTCATAAATTTGACAGTTTCAACCGAAATGTTAGACACAAAAGTCTCGTACAATTCGTATCTCAAAATTTGGGAAAAAAATTTTGATCGAACTTCCAATAAGTCGGAATACAACAAAACCTACATGATTTTAATATCTGTACTCCAATACATGATAATTCGTTTAATTTGGATCTGCCATGTACGCTTTAGCGATTAGAAAATGTATTAGGCATAGATTTAGAAAGTTTTTTCTTCATCCTGAAAACTTGATAAAATCAATTTACGAAATTTTTGACGCCCAGCGACGATATATAATCGCTTGTTATTTCCCTCCACAGATTAGTGTTTATTATTGGTCAGTCCCTGATTTTGACCCTTTTGCTGAACTCCAAGACCTAATACTTAAATACTCCATTGATGAAAATGTATTATACTATTCAATAAAGTAGGGGATATTTGATTTTTAAGTTTTATTAAAGTCACCTAATGAAACTGACGAAGAAACAAATGACAAAATGAAATGAAGTTCACATTCATCGATTTATTCCAAATGATCGTTAGACTAAGTAAGGCACAGACTGACCATTATAAGGGTAAAATGATACCCGGGGTCAAACAGCAAAGTTACCACAGCATCACAACCAAGTCAGTAACGGGTAAATCCTCCTCTGTTTGCCAAACAAGCATTGATCCGACGTGGCATACTCCTAATGAGACGTCTAAGGTCATTTTGGTCCAGATTGTCCCATTCCTGTTGCAACGCAGCAGCAAGTTCTTGGACATTGGCAGGACGTTGTTGACGTTGACGTAACCTCTGTCCAAGCATGTCCCAGACATGCTCGATGGGGGAGAGGTCGGGACTCAGTGCTGGCCAAGGTAATGTGGTGATGTTCTGTTGTTGGAGGTAACTTGTAACGATCCTGGCCCTGTGACATCTTGCGTTGTCATCCTGGAAGATGAAACGGCAGCCATGACGTCGTGCGAACGGCACAACATGGACTGCCAAGATGTTGTCCCGGTAGTACTGGCCTGTAACACACCCTGCAACAACATGTAAAGCCGTTCTTCCAGCAACAGTGATGCCTCCCCACACCATAACAGAACCACCCCCAAATCGATCATGTCTGATGACGTTAACGTCTTGGAAGCGCTCGTTTCGACGACGCCACACCCTCCTACGTCTGTCCAAAAAATCAACAGTGAACCTTGACTCATCTGAAAACATCACATTGCTCAAGCGTCGATTATCCCAGTGTTGACGATCCCTACACCAACGACGTCTTGCCTGAATGTGATGATCTCTCAAACAAGGGATCACGCGAGGACGTCGGGCGCAAAGGTGACCCCTATGCAGTCGATTCCGAATCGTCTGGCCACTCACTCTCACACCAGTGTCTGTTTGAAGACGAGCGCTGATCTGATTTGCTGTGATGACACGATTTCTCAAGGCCAAGGTACGGATAAATCGATCCTGGGCTTGAGTTGTCGCCCTTGGTCGACCTGAGCGTGGTCTGTCCTGTACAGATTGTGTATCACGGTATCTGGACCATAGCCTGCTTATGACAGACTGAGAAACATTCATCGTCCGCGCCACAACCGCCTGTGTTGTGCCGATCTGTAGCATGCCAAGGGCACGTAACCTTTCATTTTGGGTAAGCCGACGCATATCAAAATTTGTTTTCTGGTCACTAAAACAATTAAACTGATGTTTCCACCCTGGAATTCAATGCCACAATGACTGTAACATTCAAAGTCAGAGTCGTGCAAATCTTGGGTTGGACCCCCATGATGATCCCAAGCATCACCTGCATTCCATGCGGTAGCTATTGGTGCGTTTGGGCGTCACATGTAACTGGAAATGTTTCTTCTGTTAGGTTCTATAGTGACTTTTTTCGTAGTCATTTGCATATTTTAGTATTATGCCCCCAAAATCAAATATCCCCTACTTTTTTTGAATAGTATAGTATTAACTGGAGATTTTAATAGCAGAACTTCGACTAATCCTGATTTCATTCAATATGATAAATTAAACCCTGATATAGAGTCGAATTTATTATCTCTGTCCCATTACTTATATGATAATTGTGAAAACTTACAAACTAGAAATAATATGGATGAAGTCGTCAACTGTTATGGGAGACAACTTCTATACTTATGTGTTATGGCTGGTTTTCGAATTGTAAACGGTAGATTTGGGGAGGATGAAGACGGAAAGTTTACTTTCACTAGTTCAAAAGGCTCCAGTTTAATAGATTATCTCCTACTATGTGGTGACAATTTCAATCTCTTGAGTTATTTCTGTTCTGGAATATTTACTGAGTTATCTGACCATTCACCATTGTGCTTTAACATTAATTTAGCAATACATAGAAATCATGAGGAAAATGAAGTGAAGGATCAAAATTATGTACATTTTAAATGGGACGATAGATATGATGAATGACAAAATCCAGAATGACTTTGAAGCGTCCTTGAACCATATTTCATCTATGTGTCATGTCACTGAGCAAACTCAAAATGGCATTGACCAGACTTGATAACTTTTCAAAATCCCTTAATGAGATAATATAACCATATTACAAGAAATCCGTTTATACACGTAAGGTGAATTCAAATCGCATTAAGAGCCCAGATAAACCATGGTTCAATGATCTTTGTAAAGATAAATACAAATCATATCAATTGGCCTTAAAATCCTTTAACAGGAATAAATCAATTACTAATCGAATAAATCTCTCACAATGTCGACTTGATTACAAAAAATATGAAATTAAAGTAAAGAATATTTACAAAACTCATCAAGGAAATATGATGGATCTTTTGAGTAAAAATAATCCAAAGAGATTTCATAAACTGTTTAACAAGAAAAAGACCAAAACCTTAAACATACATTATGCAAGAGCTAAATCTGATTATTGCAAGTCTTTATTTAGGCTTCAGATGTCAGAAATTATAGATTAGATCTTTATTTACACAACAAGCACAAAATCAACTCTGTAGACCCACGGATGGCTTGGATTTAAACAGGATTTCATTGATTGATTAAATTTTTAAATGGCGTCGTAAGTGGAGATTAACCGTTACGTTGACGTCATACTCCCGGAAATTTTAGATCAAGGTTAAATGATAGAGTGTATGAAGCGAGGCCGCTGTTGAGCGAGGCCGCATGTCAGTCAATTTGATTGAAAGTTTTATATATCCGGCCTTGATATTATGTTTAGTTGTGGTTAAAATGAGAGTTTGGATGTCGGTATGACTCCTATTTCTAGTCAAAAATTACAATGGTGATAACTTTGTTCATAATTAAGTAATTTGACTGAAATTTTCAATATATTCTTCTTTCATCATCTATTTTTGAACTGTTATAGCAAGAATGGCCAACTCTCTATTAAAATCTCCCATAATGTATCTTTAAGTAAAATTGAATTAAAAGAATTTTTTGAGCATTTTTCTAAACTATCTTCACATGAGTCAGAACATAATAAAAAAATTGACGAATTTATAAATACTTATATTTATTTCCCTCATCACTATAATGAGGATTTAGATTTTCCAATCAATACTGATGAAATTTTTAAGGCTATAAAAAAATTGAAAGCGAAGAAGGCTTGCGGTTTTGACCAGATATTTAATGAGGTGTCTATACTTTATTCAACGAAACTAATTCCATGTCTGCTAATATTATTTAATAATATTCAAGAGTCTGGAATATACCCAACGTCATGGTGTATAGGAAATATTGTTCCCATATTTAAACTCAGAAATGTCAATAACCCTGATTGCTACAGGGGAATTACTTTAGTTAGTTGTATGGGGAAGCTCTTCACTAAAATTTTAAATAATAGACTTGTAGCTTTTGACAAGATAAATAATCTAATACCACGTAACCACATTCACAATTTGGCTTTAGAAAAGGTTTGTGTACGACTGATGCTATATTTATCTTTCAATCCTTAATAAATAGAACACTGAAAAAACCCAAAAACGGTTGTATTGCTGCTTTATCGACTATACATGTAGTAAAGCTTTTGACTTGATCAATCGATCATATTTATGGTACAAATTAATTCATTCAGGTATTGATGGCAAGCTTTTGAAAGTGGTTCGCTCTCTATACAGTAAAGTGAAATGTTCTGTAAAATTAAATGGTAGTTTATCCGAACTAGTGCTGGGTTGTTTCAAGGTGAAATATTATCACCTTTATTGTTTTCATTATATATTAGTGATGTCAAATCTCATCTTAAATCTAGTAATTGTCAACCACTTGCCTTATCCTACATTAATATATTTTTAATAATGTATGCCGATGATAAAGTTTTATTTTCTGAAACGCCAAAGGGATTGCAGGAGTTGTTAGATTCACTGGCTGTATATACTAATAAATGGGATTTAAGGGTAAATACTGGTAAAAAGTTATTATTTTTAGAAATTGTAGCAAAATAACGGGTAAAGAAAAATGGTATTTTAACAGTACTGAATTAGAGGTTGTGAATGAATTTAATTTTCTTGGCATCTTACTTAATTTTAACGGTAAATTCTTGACTACACAGAAAAATTTAGCATTACAAGGAAGAAAGGCAATGTTCTCAGTTATTAAAACTTGTAGGGAGAATTACTTTAATGTTAAAACTTCGTTGTATGCTACGGAAGCGTATAGGGGTCATGCAAAATTTTGTAGAAGGTCTCGAGATCCTGTGATACTTTCTCGAAATCCTCTGATCACCTGGTAATTTTCTCGAGATCTTAATTTAATGTTCTCGAAATCTCCTGATAATTTTCCTGAGATATTGACATCCTATGTAAATTTTCTCGAGAATTCGAGTTAATGTTCTCGAGATATTGACATCCTATGTAAATTTTCTCGAGATCCTGAGTTAATATGAAACCTTATATGATAGTGTCTCTGTAAGTTGTTTGGGGTCTTATTAAAGACATTATTAATGTTCAAACAGGTTATTTATTAATTAAAATATAATTCAGTGACTATTTAGTCAGCCATCATTGTTTACAACTCTATTATCATACTACAGCGCCACCTGGACACAGACCACTAATTATTTACTTAGGGAGTCAACTTGTATTGTCTATATGTATTAAACTATTAATGTCAACATCTCCCTTTTTATATAAAATAAAATTTTAAACACAAATTAAACTTCACTCAATTAAAGTAACAAACTAAACATGCAATATCCAATTGTTTTAAATTCACAGAACAAAATATATTTAGTTATCATAGTCTCTCATCCATGATGGTTTCCTGCTTACTCTTCCACTAGCAGTTCTCAATAGATTTGGTTCATTTATATCAGGTTGAATTTCTTCTTGTTGTTCATTTGGTCCATTTGGTTGATTGTGCTCTAGTTCAAAATTTCCTGGAAAGTTATTGTCTCCATTTTGTCCACCATTTTGAATTGTGTTGTCAACTGGATCATGATTAAGATATTGTTCTGTGTAGAAAGGTTTTAAATGTTGTCTATTTCTCCTTATTACTGAACCATCATCACTTCGTACCATATAAGATCTTGGACTGTTGTGTTGATATAGAATTTTACCAGGAGTCCATTTCTTTCTATCAAAATTCCAAATGCTGATTGATTGACCTGGTTGAAGTGGTTTCAAGTCAATTGATGTTTTGTCAAATTGTTTCTTTTGACCTTCTATCTTCTTTTCTCTTTCCTTTTGAACACCTATCTGTCTTGTAGGTCTTAGATATGATTTGGATATTGGTAAATTAGTTCGTAATCGTCTTCCAAATAATAACTGTGATGGAGTTTTCGATCCAAGAACTGGGCTGTCTCTGTAGTTTAATATAGCTAAATAAGGATCTTGTTTATCAGCTTTAGCTTTTATGAGTAACTTTTTAACAATTCCAACATATTTTTCAGCTAACCCGTTACTTCTTGGATAATGAGGACTCGATGTTTTGTGATTTATTCCCCATTCAGTTGAAAATTTTCTAAATTTTTCATTTGAAAAATTTGTCCCATTGTCAGACACAAGGGTTTCTGGAATTCCATGTCTTGCGAAGATGGATTTCATTTTTAATATGGTTTCTTCAGCTGACAAATTTTTCAACTGAGCTATCTCAAAGTAATTTGAATAATAATCAACTAACAGTAAATAGTCTAAATTATTAAAATGAAAACAGTCTGCTCCAACTTTTAACCATGGAATATTTGGTCTTTCATGTGGTTGAAGTGTTTGATTTGTTTGTTGATTTTTATATGTTTGACATATTTCACATTTTGTTACGTAATTTTCAATGTCATTTGACATGCCGATCCAAAACATACAGGATCTTGCTCGAGTAACACATTTTTCAAAACCTAAATGTCCTTCGTGTAATCGTCTCAGCATGTCGCTTTTCCACTCTTTAGGAATTAACAATCTATTATTTTTGTAAATTAAACCTTTAAAATTTGAAAGTTCATCGCGGAAGTTCCAATACGGTTTTACAGTGTCATTTAAATCATGACGATTATCTGGCCATCCATTTTGAATGATTCTACGTAATTCTAATTGTTCATTATCAGCTTCACACGATTTTTGAAAGTTATCTAACATTGTGTTACTAAATGGTAATAATGCATGTACCACATGCACATAATAATCTAATTCCTGATGAAACTTTAAATCTTCAGGTTTTGGGGGTTGTGGTGCTCTGCTTAATGTATCAGCTACTTTTAAGTCTTTTCCTGGTATCCATTCGTACTCAAAATTATACTTTTGTAAACGTATCATCAATCTTGCTATTCTCGGAGGTGCGGATGTCAATGATTTTGTAAATAAAAATTTTAATGGTTTATGATCATTAACAACTTTAAATTTATTCACACCATAAACATATTGATGAAATCGTTCTGTAGTAAATACAATTGATAACAGTTCTTTTTCAATCTGAGAGTAATTTTTCTCAGCATCAGTCAATGTCCTTGATATAAACGCGACTGGTCTGTTATTTTGTAATAGTGCACCACCTAAACCATATTGTGAGCTGTCACAAGTTATAGTAATATCTTCTTTTGTATCGAAGAATTTTAAAACTGGTGCTTCTGTCAACATTCTCTTTAGCTGTTGAAATTTTAGTTCATGGTTTGCTGTCCATACAAACACATTTTTCTCTTTAATTAAGTCTCTCAATATTGCAGTTTCTTGAGAAAGATTGGGTAGGAAATTAGCTAGGTAGGTCAACATCCCTAGAAATCTATGTAGTTCTTCCTTAGAAGATGGGCTTTTCATATTTACAATGGATGAAATTCTATCCGGATCAATTTTCTGACCATCTCCAGTGATAATTACACCAAGATATTTTACCTCAGTTTTATTCAGTTCACATTTATTTTTATTCAGTTTTAAGTTCATTTCACGACATTTGTCTAGTGTAGCTTTAAGTCTTTCATCATGAATTTTCTGATTTTCAGCATGTATCATTATGTCATCTACATAAGCTTCTACGCCTTCATGATTTTGAAATGTTTGACTCATAACACGTTGAAATACTTGACTAGAAATGTTTAAACCATAAGGAAGTCTTTTGAAACAAAAATTACCAAATGGAGTTGAAAATGTTGTTAATTTTGATGACTCTTCATCAAGCTTTAGCTGCCAAAAACTTTCGGTAGCGTCTAATTTTGTGAATATCTTCGAATTATTCAGCCTAGCAGTCATCTCATCAATGGTTGGCATCTTATATTGGTCTGATATGATGTACTGATTTAAATCTCTGGGATCTAAACAGATACGTAGCTTACCATTAGGCTTCTCTACGACCACCATTGCATTTATCCACTCGGTTGGTTCATTTATTCTCTGAATAATACCATTCTGTTCCATCCTATTCAACTCTTCCTTGACTTGTTCACGAATAGCATAAGCTATTCTTCTGGGAGGATACTGGACTGGTTTAGCATCATCTTTCATATAGATTTTAACTTCAGGCACATTTATACCTTTTATTGTTTTATTAAAAACGTCATTATATTTATTAAATATATCATTGTCTTTGTTATTTAAACTTTCTACTCGTTTTATTAAATTTAAATCTTCACAGGATCTCAGCCCTAAAACTGGAACCGTTTTATCTCGAATAACTATAAAGTTGACCAATTTCTTGTCATTCTTTATTTTAACCATAAGAATAACTTCACCAGCTATATCTAATCTTTGACCATTATAGGTAACTAGTCTTCTTTTGGTTGGATTTAATCTTTTTCTAGATATTTGTCGATAGACATGGTAGGGTAACACATCAGCTTGCGCTCCACTGTCTAATTTAAATTTAACTTTTCTGTCTTGAACACCAACTTTGGCTTCTATGTTCCATTCTAAGGTATCTTTACTATTGGTATTATTTTCTTTCACCATTGATATGTATAAATTATCTTCATCATTTGATTCATCAATAATTTCTTCATTTACCATACCAAGAAATAAATCTTCATCAGAATTGTCTTCAGTAAATTGGTCGACTTTCTTGGTCCTGCACATTTTACTAAAATGACCTAATTTATGACATTTGGTACAAGTTTTACCATATGCTGGACAATCATTATATTTATGATTGTAACCACATCGTTGACAAGTTTTGTCAAACTTCTTCTGGTTTGTTGGCTCATATTTATGTTTTGTTTCTGTATGTCTTCTATTTTCATCTTTTCTTGGATGATTATTTGTTTTTCTCCCTTTTTTACTAAAGGCATCAACGGTTTGGTGACATACTGCAGTAGCGCCTTCTTGACCTTTAGATGTCATTTGATTCATCTGTTTAGTTACATTTTCAAATGTCCTGCATTCCTGTATGGCTACTTCTAATGTTAAATTTTTATTGGTTAGTAATTTCTGCAGCAAGACTGGACTACTTATTCCTTCTACTATCTGATCTCGAACACTTTCGTCAGACATCTCACCATAAGCACAGCTTTTTACTTGTTCCTTGATTTCTGTCAAAAATTCATCAAAATCCCTTTTCTCTTGCTTTATATTTCTTAAAATATGCCGTTCATAAATAATATTTCTGGCACCAATAAAATAATCATCAAACATTCTGATTAAATCTTCTATTGAGGTTTCATTTTCACCCTCTTCTTTTATTTGGAATGTGGAGGCTATTTTCCTTCCATCTTCACCAACAAGATGCAGCAATCCAGACCTTTTAACATCATTTGGTTGATTCCTCGCTCCAGAGGCTGTCAGGTACAACTCAAATTGTTTCTTGAACGAAGTCCATGCTTCCTTCTTATTTCTACTATTTGTCAAATCTAATGACTTGGGAGGTGGTAGATTCTGCATACTTGCTGTCACTTTAAACTTCTGACACCATGTAAGTTGTTTGGGGTCTTATTAAAGACATTATTAGTGTTCAAACAGGTTATTTATTAATTAAAATATAATTCAGTGACTATTTAGTCAGCCATCATTGTTTACAACTCTATTATCATACTACAGCGCCACCTGGACACAGACCACTAATTATTTACTTAGGGAGTCAACTTGTATTGTCTATATGTATTAAACTATTAATATCAACAGTCTCCACGTTGTGAAGCAACCATTGTCCCAATACTTTGCACCAAATTTGATAAAAAAAAAACCTCTAACATTTGTTACAAAGGAAAACTGCTAATTAATGAAAGAATAAATGGACAGTCGATAGGGTACCCATAATTTACACTAAATTTGAAATATGATTAAAATCGATAGGGTTCATCGTCTTATGGCCCCCATACTTCACACCAAATATGAAATTCAAAGGTTAGCTTTAATGTGTGAAGCTTTGAATTACAGACATGCTTGTTAAATTATTTCAATTTAATGTTTGGGCGACGTTTTGCATTGTTTTCAGACCATATTTTGTTTTAGAATAAAGCTAGACACAGAGTTTTTTGTCTTGTGGCACAAATGCTTCGGAGCAGATTTTAAATAAAAAATCTTGAAAAACTCTGCGCTCTAACGCGTTCACAAGGGAGCGCTGCAAATCAATAAGGTTCATTGTTCCGCCGAAAATAAATAGGGTTCCTCTCCTTGGGACACTAATGATTGAAAAGAAATTTGAATGATAGCCACACAAAGTGTGGAGATACGCCCACGCAGTGTCTATGCCTCAACAGCAGATTATTCAAAAGGAAAACTTGGTTGTTTAATAAATTGAATAAGGATCTAGCATTCATCAAGAAATCTAATCTCTATCGTGTTCACATGCTTGTTATATCGCTAGGACAGAAATCTTATATTGCTGAAAATTAACCGGGGTCATCCTTGTCGCGGAACATCGAATATCGAAAATCTGTTAAAAACAAGGTTTTCAAAGAATGGAGAGTATAACTCCGGAACCGAAGGTCGCTAACCATTGAATATCAATAAATTTCATGACCCCAAAGCTTCACACAAAATTGTAAAAGTGAAGCCTCTATGACGTGAACAAGGCTTTCAGGGAGCGGGCGGCGAGGGGGGCGGGTATATTAAGGAACAGAAGGTCACAGAATGCTGAATATCGATAGGGTTCGTCCTCTCATCGTCACATAATATTTGAAAAAAAATACGGGCGGAGGGGGGGTTATATTAAGGAACAGAAGGTCACAGAATGCTGAATATCGATAGGGTTCGTCCTCTCATCGTCACATAATATTTGAAAAAAAATATGGTCAAAGATGGTAACCTTCGAACAGAAGTTTGCGGAGTACTGAAATTGAAAGGTCCTAGTGCTTCACACCACATTTGAAAAACAAAATCAGTTAAAAACTGTAGCCTCTATTGTGTTAACAAGTTTTTAGGAAAAGGGAGATAACTCCAAAACGACAAGGTGTGCTAGAAGCTACAGGGACTGTCCTCTCATGGCCTCAATGCTTTACACTAAATTTGAAACAAATCCGTTAAAAACTGTAGGCTCTATCGTGCTATTAAGGTTTTGTGTGTGGGGGGGTAAATACGTTAATATGTTAAAACTATGTGCACACATAAAAATAACCGAGATCTCGAGAAAATCTACACAGGATGGCAAGATCCTGAGAACATTAACTCGAATTCTGGAGATCTTTAACACGGAATGGGAGATTCTCGAGAAAATTATTAGGGGATTTCGAGAACATTAAATTGAGTTCTCGAGAAAGGATCGCATGATCTCGAGGTCTTCTACAAAATTTTGCATGACCCCTTTACGCTTCTGTAGTATGCCTTTGATACTTATGTTGGTAGTATACTAAATTATGGTGCTGAAATCTGGGGGTTTCACAAAGCACCTGAAATTGATAAACTACATTTTTATTACCTAAAATTGATTTTAGGTGTTAAACAATCCAAGTATCATGACCTGCTATTATTTGAATTGGGTAGATATCCCTTACAGATCTTAAGGAAAATTAAAATTTTTAAATATTATATTAAACTTTTTTCTACTGAAAACGACTAACTTAGATGTTGTTTAACTGACATGTTTAATAATAATGATAACTGGATTTGTAATCTTAAAAAGGAATTAGATTGTTTAGGATTGGGGTATTTGTGGCAAAATGTTGACAAACATTCAGTGTTCATTTTTAAACAGAGAATATTTGATATCTTTAAACAGTCTTGTTATGGCAATATCTGCCAGTCTCCTAAAGGAATCTATTATCAACATGTTGTTTTAAATTTTACACTCCAACCGTATCTTTTAAAGCCTATAAAGCCTATATTATTGAAACATTTAACTCGTCTACGCTTATCAGCCCATAAATTATATTTATCAGCCCATAAATTATATATAGAAACCGGTTGATATACTAAAGTGCCACATGATCAACGACTATGTACATTTTGTCAACTTGATGAACTGGAAGATGAATTTCACCACGTTAATTTGCCCATCATTTGAGGATAAACACATTAATTTTATCAAGCTGTATTATTACACTAGACCTAATATAACGTTTTTTAAATTCTTTCAGTTACTAAGTACCAGAAATATAAAAACTTGTATAAACTAGGTAAATATTCCAAGTCAAAGAGACGATGAAACCCCCACACTCGAAAAAGTAGGAGGGCGGAAAATTCCCCTGTAACAATGTGGTCCGGTTTGGATCTCAGTGATGCATCTGAGGGAGAGCAGGAACCAGTCCGTGTAGAATAGATTAGTAAAGATAATCCCCCAGGAACAAACTAGATCAACACTGTGTGAATTTAAATCAGTATAATCTTCACCAATATGCGTTTCGGGCTAATAGCCCTTCATCAGTTGGCAATTTGAACAATATTAAAAAATAATCCCAGATTAGTGGTATATATACAAATTTTGGGCGCATGCGCCTTAAAATAAATTGGGATTAAATAATCCTTAGGTTAGGATTATTATTTAAAAGATTGAAAAAATAATCCCTATACTGGGATTAAAAAATGTTGAAAATTAAAAGATGTAGAAATTTAATCCCTGTACTGGAATTATATTAAAAAATCAGTGATCAAATTAAATTTTTCTGCTAACTGCTTCCAGGATTCTTCATATAGGTCTGGATCTTCTTGAGTAGGGTTCATTACGGAAACATTTTCTTCTTTCTGTTTTATTTCGGGAACATTTTCTATCAAGTGACTATTGTCAGGTAACATCAATGGCGGCCGTTTCCTTAGAGACGAATACGTATAGTCTCGGTCATCCGGAACCTCCTAGTCTTCAAACGTGCAGAGGTAGAATAGGCCTATACGTATGGAGTTTTATGCGATCGGTCTTAAAATGCGTGGTTATGAATTCAAAGGGGTAGTTTCATAGCTAGTGGTTCAACTCTGGATCGTGAAATCGGTGATGCTGATAGGCGGTAGATATCGTATTGCGAGTGAATAGGGGGGTTGTTGGTCACCTCTATGAATAAAAATAATATTCTGTAGTCTAGAGGGCCACGGGAGGAAAATGTACGAAGTATAGCTTAAAGGTGAAGTTGTCAGAATAACAGTTTCTCTAAAACGGATGCTGTAAAAATAGACCATAGATTTGGTTTCAATAGGTATTCCTCGATCTGGTATGTACTGGCGGTATTTATTCTTCTTTAGGTTTTTCTAAATCAAATCCAAGTGTGTATAGATTGATCTTCTAATTTCTTTGTTATTGGTATAGTGGAAACTTTAAATAAAATAAGTGTGAGTTCTTTGCCAAAATTTTGATGCGCCGCTTCCCAACGTATTTGGAAGCGACTCGGGAAATCCGGTGTTTGTGGTAAAGTCTTGCTTTGATTTAATCCTTTAGGTACAAAGTGTTTTTCTATGGATAAATTCAGGAAAGTAATGTGATTTTCACATTTCAGTAAGTTGAATCGGAGTTTTCTAAAGACCCGTAAATACAGGACAAGATTATCTGGAAGCTTTTTGCTGTTGGTAAAAGTAGTGGAAAAAAAATGTTTCAGGTTCGATATCGTTTCTAGGTCGTTTATTCGGATTTTCTTCTTCCATACCGGTGGTGATTGGTGATAGAGAAAGTACGCTAAGGTAGCGCTCAGGTGTCTCTGGAGTGTGAGGGGATCCACAGAGGATGCTGGATCGTCCGAAAAAAGTGAGATAAAAATTCCAAGTCAAAGAGACGATGAAACCCCTACACTCGAAAAAGTAGGAGGGTGGAAGATTCCCCTGTAACAATGTGGTCCGGTTTGGATCTCAGTGATGCATCTGAGGGAGAGCAGGAACCAGTCCGTGTAGAATAGATTAGTAAAGATAATCCCCCAGGAACAAACTAGATCAACACTGTGTGAATTTAAATCAGTATAATCTTCACCAAAACGCGTTTCGGGCTAATAGCCCTTCATCAGTTGGCAATTTGAACAATATTAAAAAATAATCCCAGATTAGTGGTATATATACAAATTTTTGGCGCATGCGCCTGAAAATAAATTGGGATTAAATAATCCTTAGGTTAGGATTATTATTTAAAAGATTGAAAAAATAATCCCTATACTGGGATTAAAAAATGTTGAAAATTAAAAGATGTAGAAGTTTAATCCCTGTACTGGAATTATATTAAAAAATCAGTGATCAAATTAAATTTTTCTGCTAACTGCTTCCAGGATTCTTCATATAGGTCTGGATCTTCTTGAGTAGGGTTCATTACGGAAACATTTTCTTCTTTCTGTTTTATTTCGGGAACATTTTCTATCAAGTGACTATTGTCAGGTAACATCAATGGCGGCCGTTTCCTTAGAGACGAATATGTATAGTCTCGGTCATCCGAGGTAGAATAGGCCTATACGTATGGAGTTTTATGCAATCGGTTTTAAAATGCGTGGTTATGAATTCAAAGGAGTAGTTTCATAGCTAGTGGTTCAACTCTGGATCGTGAAATCGGTAAATATTTGTCATATGCCGATAAGCATCGATCAGAATTGTTAAAAAAATAATGGAATTAAAAAGGATGTAGAAAGCCTTAATGATTATAACCTAAATGATGTTTAGTATAATTAACCATAATATTAAATTACTAATTTTGATGACATTATAGTAGATATATAATATAAATTTCCACTCTCAACTTATTTACTTTGTTATATTGTACATACTATAGATTATGTAATTATATGTATACTGATGAATTTTATGCTCAAAGTAAATAAAGAACTGGGTCCGTATTCAAAAGATATCATAAGTCTAAGATAGACATTTAACTACTAGATTTCACTTAAATATACATTAACTTCATGTAAGTTACTGGTAAGTGGTATTCAAAGGCAGTGTTAAGTATCAAATTTTCCCTTAAAGTTAAGCTGTCTTAACTTATAAGTGTTTAATCTTTTAGTGGTATTCAATGGCCAGTTTAAGTGAGAAAAATCCACTTAACTTTAAGTGACCTATGGGAGGTACCTTAAAGTTAAGTGAGATAATAATGACTTCTTTTGACCGAAGTACACAATGTAGTAACAGGGCCGTAATGGCGATTTCAAAAGTTAGGGAATTGAGATTGAAACAAAGACAATATCGCTGAGCTCAGTTGGCATCAAACGTTTTTTTGTCATCATCAGCCTTGATTTTGTAGAGCCATAATAGCGTATAAGGTTACTACCACCCAAATGGTTACTATCATGTTTGTATTGCTTAATCAATCATGTTTGCCACGACTGTCATATAATAAAGTTTGATGCGTTAATTTTATTTGTAAATTGACTGCGATGACATTCCATTGTAGATTTCAGAAAATATTAATACGGCCGCGAGAAGCAAGGCATGGTTTATTTTTCACAATTCATTCCCATCTACATATTTGAAGTATATGATGATGACTGCTGACCAAAGCGTGCCACCAATGATTTACAATGTACCGTCATGACCAGGCCTTTTGGATTCTAAAGTTTAGGAACTGACACAATTTCTATGAATTTCTCAAATGATAGATTTATAAACAGCACTGAATGATTTGTTCAGTTTACCTTTAAAGCCAATAGCCCTGCGTATTGCTTATATCTTATTTTCTATTCGTTATAATAAAGTTTACAATATCCATCATTATACTACCACTATTTGATAACTGCTATTGAAATCTTTTTTTTTTTTTTTTGAAAAACATCTATACGAAATCAGCTGTTCCGGTAAAAGATGCGTACCATCATAATCATATATAATAGTCATACTATTTTCGTGCATTACAATATAATATTTCGACAAACATTTTCCTAGTAATAACAACCAAGATTTTAATAGAGTATAGTGCAGTGCTCTTAAGGGGACATAACTTGCGTCTTGCGTGCAACGTGAGTAATTCGTGATTTTTGGCAGTGGGGGTTATTCCATAAGTTAGAAATTCATGCTTTTTGGCTAATGGTGGTATTCCATATTTTAAGTGTGCAGTTAAGTTTTTCCATAGCCAAGTATATGCTAAATACTTGGTAAAGTGGAAAAATTGAGTATTTTTACTTAACTTTAAGAAAACCTTTGAATACGGACCCAGATATAATGTAAAACAATACTTAGTTAATGCTGACCAACCAGTGATATCCCTTGATTACTTGTACCTAAAGGGAATCAAATTTAATTAAGGATTACAAAGTTTAACACTAATAACAACATTCAATAAGACCAATTTAACTGAAAATTAACACAAATTGATTAATGGATAAGTTGTTGTGGAAATGAAATCAAATGAAATGGGGTTTAACGTCCTACTGTTCTGCTCCTAAACTGGGTTAATGAAGACGGGCATACACCATACAGTGTGCTATGAAGGAAATTTTGCCCGGGCTGCGGCGGTACAGCCTTCTCTTATATCGAATTCCAACTGCCAAGGGATCTTTTACGTGCACGCCAATATGTACACGGGACCTCGGTTTTTCGTCCCATCCGAACGACTAGACAGCTGTCCTTGTCAGGCCCTCCATTCTGCATTACTGACAAGGGGAAACCACGCCGGAAAATCTGGATGAACTTTCTCGGCCAATGCAGGGATCAAACACCCGACCTCCAGGCTAGCGAGCCAGCATCTTACCCACTTAGCCACGTGATCCCCAAGTTGTTGTGGAGTATATACTATGATTTTAATAATGACAAACGTTCCAAGAAGACGAAATTTGATAAAATGTTATCAACGACCCCTTTCACTGAAATAAACACAACTGATTAATGAATAGATTGTTGTGGAGTATTTACAATGATTTGACCAGGTTTTATTAATCACAACACCCCAAGAAGATGAGATTTGGTTGGTATTATAACGAAAAATGATTGATATATGCGTGTTGATGCAAGTGATTCTACTGATATATACGAAAAACCCTGCACTGCACAATGACTGCACAAATGATCAATGGTCTCCTGAAGGCTGACTATTTAAAATAGTGAGTAGTACTTTCACTGGATGTTATAGTGATTTAGAAAGGCAGGATTTGAACTATTAAGTGCATTGAAATTCAATAACAGCAGGCCTGAAAAGCAAAAATAGTTGGCAATTATTAATTATCATGTGGACGTATATTGTCGTTGCCACTGTCTGTTTGGACATCCGGACGTCCACAATTGTTTGTGGACACTCAATAGGTCAAAATTCTTATCCGATTTTGACGAAACTTGAAATATAGGTTTATCTCCAAAAGATGTTGGTTGCTTTCGATATTGGCATGTATCAGACCGAAACTTCATGGATTATGGCCCCTGATTGTACAAAAAATCACGATTTTAGCTTGTGGACCCTATAGAGGGCACAATTTATATCCGATTTTGTTGAAACTTGGAATGTAAGTTTATAACCCAAAAATCTTGGTTCTTTTCATTATTCGCGCATATCGGATCGTAACTTCCTGAATCACATTTTTAGCTTGTGGACCCTATAGAGGTCATAATTTTTATCCAATTTAAAAAAAACTTTTAGTATATCACCGTTACACCCGAAGGATGGCTGAGTTCGAAATTCGTGAAAATCAGCCCAAAACTGACAGACCAAATGGCCGCCCCTTGTTCTCAAAATAGTGAAAAAAATATGGTATATCAATGTCGTGGACCCTCTAGAGGTCACACTTTTCTTCTGATTTTGATGAAACTTGAAATGTAAGTTTAAAACCCAAAGATCTTGGTTCCTTTCCATATTTGCGCATATCAGATCGTTACTTCCTGAATTATGGCCCCTGATTTTACGCAAAATCGCGTTTTTAGCTTCAGGTCCCTCTAGAGGTCACACTTGTTATCCAATTTATAAAAACGTTCAAATAGATCACCGTCACACCGTAATTTTGATTGAGTTCGGATTTTAAAAACGGTTTAAATGTATCACCATTCCACCATAATGAATGTTGAATTCGAATTTCGGGAAAATCGAAATGAAACTACCCGACAAAATGTCCGCTCTTTAGTCTTTGTACACAAATTGTGTAAAAGTATGCAATACGAAGGTTGTGGACCCTCTAGAGGTCACAATTTTTATCTGATTTTGATGAAACTTAAAGGGACAATAACACTCTTGCTGGCTTGACAGCTTCAGAAAATAAATAATAGCCTTATTCTAAGCACTAGATGTTTAAGTGTCCTACCTGTTGTGTAAATTATCCATTACATCCTATTTTACTTGTCCAGAGGGTTCGAAAATATTTTTAAATCCAAGTCACATTTGAAAAGGTTTACGTTAGGCTTTTCAAATCATTTAGTTGAAATTTTCCAATTTTTTAAATTAGGTGTGTTAAGATGGAATTTGTACCATCAATTAATTGGAATATTGTAAAATAGTACAATTTGTTGACCAGAATAAAGATTGGGACATATTATTCAGTTACAACAAGAGTGGTATTGAGCCTTTAAAACATATCTTTTTATCCCAAAGATCTCAGTCCCTTTTGATATTTGCGCATTTCAGACCATAACTTTCTGGATTATTGCCCCTGATTTTACAAAAAATCCCATTTGTTTTTACCTTGTTCTCTATCCATCTCTTGCAAAATGTGGGCATATCCTGCCTGGCAGCCGCTGGTTACAAATTATAGTGGTCATTACAAACTTAAAATTGGTACTAGAATATTGTTAAGTATTAAATATGATCAATTAAAAATAATTATGCTTAGCCTTTGATTATGTGATAAGAGTATCATACGCCCTGGGGGGGGGGGGGACAATATAAGCAACAAGAGGGTGCACCGATTGCATGAAGCCATTCAAATACGACGACACAAACCAACGATGAACAGAGATCAACACGTTATTATGATCAACTATAGATATATTTATGATAACATAATTTAATTTATAGTAAATTTGTGATCAATAACGGAAATGATACATTGTCATAATGGACGTTTACACCACTGGAGATATACAACTGTTATCACTGATAAATCCATCTGGATTTTACAGACTCTGAAAACATTACGACCTAAAACCGATGAGTATTAACAATTATGTAACAGTAAACATGTCACCTGATTGAGTCCACATGACAACAAGGTGGCTCGCTAAAGAGTTAAAACATTATCCAACCATATTATTCAATAATGTTTATGGGATTTTGATTATTTGAAACCTTCTTTTTCATGGACATATTTACAAAGGACATATTTCGTACCCTGGATTGTCATTTTTAGATTAGTCTTATTTTTGACATTATCCAGCTGCAGCTGTGTTCTAACTAATAAGATGCTTTCATTCCTCTTTTTAATAAAGATTATCCCATCACTCGTCCATGTAGATGATATCTTATTTTCTTTTTGAAGTTGCCTTACCTGGAAAGCTAAGTTAGATCTTGTTTTAGTTAGATCTTCGTTTATGTAGATATTGTGTGCCTGGAATATATCAGGGATAGTTTTGTTCTCGATCACTGGTACATCTGGTACCTCTGACTCCGTTTAGGGACGGGGCATGAAAGACATGTTGATGTTGACCTCTTTGGACCTTGATCAGCTGTGTAACCCCGTAGAGACTTTAGGTTCTTTGCTTGTTTAAGGAATTCACAGTTAGTGTAATAGCCTTTGAATCTGCTGTTGATTTTTCTAGGCTCAGACTTGGCCCCAGGGGGGAATAATTTTCCAACTCTGTCACTTCTGTTTATGTGGTCACGAGTGATATTAATACTTGTAACTTCTGTTTATGTGGTCATGAGTGATATTAATGCCAATAAGTTTAGCTACCTGAATTACAATCTTGTCTGTGTCTTCGCCTATACGTTCGGTGATACCAGATATCCTAACACCTTCCCGTCGTCCATATTGTTCCAGCTCATCATTTTTATCTTTCAGCTCTTGAATAGCCTGATCCTAGGACTGTACTTCAGTCTCTAACTTGGTTATCTTTTCTTCTAGAAAGTTCATTTTTTATACGGCCACATTTTCATGTGGATGTATATTGTTTTCGCCATTGTCCGTTTGGACATCTGTCGGTCCACAATTTGTTTGTGGACTGGACACTCTACAGGTCACAATTCTTGTCCGATTTTGACGAAACTTGAAAATAGGTCACCAAAAGATCTTGGTTCCTTTCAATATTGGCATGTATCGGATCGAAACTTCATGGATTATGGCCCCTGATTGTTTGAAAAATCACATTTTTAGCTTGTGGACACTCTAGAGGTCACAATTTTCATCTGATTTTGATGAAACTTGAAATGCATGTTTATAACCCAAAGATCTTGGTTCTTTTCCATATTTGCGCATATCAGATTGTAACTTCCTGCATTATGGCCCCTGATTGTACGAAAAATCTTGTTTTTAGCTTGTGGTCCCTGTAGAGGTCACAATTATTATCTGATTTACAAAAACGTTTGAATATACCACCATTACACCATTATGTTGTTTGAGTTCGAATTTCGTGAAAATCAGACCAAAACTTGTGGTCCCTCTGGAGTTAAAAATTATTATCTGATTAAAAACTGTTCGAATATATCACAGTTACACCGTAATGTTGGTTGAGTTCGAATTTTGTGAAAATCAGAGAAAACTGCCAGACAAGATGGCCATCCTTCTACGCAAATAGTGTAAACATCTGGTATATCAAGGTTGTGGATCCTCTATAGAACACAATTTTGAGTCGATTTTGATGAAACTTGAAATGCATGTTTATAACCCAAACATTTTGGTTGCTTTTGGTATTTGCACATATCGGATCGTAACTTCCTGAATTATGGCCCCTGATTGTACAAAAAATTGTGTTTTTATATGCCCATATTCTCATGTGGACGTATATTGTCGTCGCCTCTGTCCGTTCGTCCGTCCACAATTTGTTTGTGGACACTCTACAGGTCACAATTCTGATCTGATTTGGACGAAACTTGAAATACAGGTTTATCTCCAAAAGATCTTGGATGCTTTCGATATTGGCATGTATCGGATCGAAACTTGATGGATTATGGCCCCTGTTTGTACGAAAAATCACGTTTTTAGCTTGTGGACCCTATAGAGGTCACAATTTTTATACGATTTTGTTTAAACTTGAAATGTAAGTTTATAACCCAAAGATCTTGGTTCCTTTCAATATTCGCGCAGATCAGATGGTAACTTCCTGAATTATGGCCCCTGATTGTACGAAAAATTGCGTTTTTAGCTTGTGGACCCTATAGAGGTCATAATTTTTAACCAATTTAAAAAAAACATAATATTATATCAATGTTACACCCTAAGGATGGCTGAGTTCGAATTTCGTGAAAATCGGCCCAAAATTGACATACAAAATGGCCGCTGTTCATTCTCAAATAGCGTAAAAATATGGTATATCAAGGTTGTGGACCCTATAGAGGTCACAATTTTTATCTGATTTTGTTGAAAACTTGAAATGTGAGTTTATAACCCAAAAATCTCAGATCCTTTCGATATTCGCGCAAACCGAACCGTAACTTCCTGAATTATGTCCCCTGATTGTACGAAAAATCGCGTTTTTTTCTTGTGGACTCTATAGACGTCATAATTTTTATCCAATTTAAAAAAACGTAATATTATTATGTCACTGTTACACCCTAAGGACTGTTGAGTTCGAATTTCGTGAAAATCGGCCCAAAATTGACAGACAAAATGGCCGCCGTTCGTTCTTAAATAGCATATAAATATGGTATATCAAGGTTGTGGACCCTATAGAGGTCACAATTTTTATCCGATTTTGTTGAAACTTGAAATATAAGTTTATAACCCAAAGATCTCGGTTCCTTTCAATATTCACGCATATCTGACCGTAACTTCCTGAATTATGGTCCCTGGTTGTACGGAAAATCGCGTTTTTAGCTTGTGGACCCTATAGAGGTCATAATTTTTATCCGATTTAAAAAAACATATTAATATATATAACCGTTACACCCTAAGGACAGCTGAGTATAAACCAAGTGATTGTATCCATAATAAGTGTTCTAGTATTATATCATAAATCAATTGCTAAATGCCTCTCAAAGATTTTTGCATTATGTCTCGCCAGCACATCAGTCAAATCAGTAATTTGTTTTCATAGCATTTCAGTGTATATGTATTAAATAGGCATTTTCAATTTTAATGAAAAGCTAAATATAATTAGTATTTAAATAACATTTTGAAACCAGTTTTGTAAATAAAACTTAAAATGTTGAAAATTAAAATATTTAGATCTCTGCAGTGGATTGGTAGTTCTGTCTCAAGGTTTAAATGCAAGAATAATAGGCATTGCTAACAGTAGCCACATGGTGTGTGACTACTATACATTTGTAGTACCAGTACATATTGAATTAATAATATACAAATTTTTATGTTCACAGAAAGACAGGTATGTAGAGAGAAAATTGGTGAACTTTTATCAGAGAAAGTTTTATTTGTAGCCGAGATTATGAACCGACATGAGTATGTACCTAAGACTCCTAATCAGTCAGAATTGGATCTGATTTTTGATACTAGCTTCCTTGATGTACAGCCTTATTTATATCGTGTAAGTCTAAACAGTGTTTATATTAAACATTAAAAGTTTTATAAGATTAGAAATATAATTTGGGAGCAGCAGGTTTTGTATATTCTATGATTACAGCATAATTATGTAGTATCAATGATTAAATAAATTAAATGCCGCTGCCCTGGCAAATTACATATTCATTGCACTTGTGGTGACTCATTCACTTCAAGTTTACTTAAATTTAAACTGAATCCAAATTGAATGGCAGGCTTTGGCGTCTGGTTATTCCAGTCTACACCAGTAGAATTATCCTGTGAGATATATTCAGCCTCGTTCATGAAGTTGCTTCATTACAAATGGCACTCGAAAGCATTCTGCATTTTCATTTTGTCTTAAATATTGGATACCAGAAGCCCATCTTTTTCGCGATAAGATAACAACATCAATGTGGATTTAAATTGACCAATAATCGTATATGCAATGTTGAAGACTTGGGATAATATTGAGTTAGAGACTTGCTGTCTTTAATGGATCTTTTTCATATTTTGCTTGAAGCATTGGGGTCAGTGATCCCAATCAATATTCATAATCCACAGCTTTCCGTTCCTGAGTTACCCCCCTTTGCCAAAAAACGTGTGAACACGATAGAGACTATAGGTTTTAACAGATTTTTTTTCAAATTTGATTTGAAGCAATAGGGTCATAAGAGGATGAACCCTCGAGATTAGATTTTTTCAAGGATCCTAGATGCTTATCCAATTTACTCAATATCCAAGTTTTCCTTTCGCATAACCTGCAGTTGAGACAAATCTGCTGTGTGGGCTTTTTCCACACATGGGGGGTTGGATGGCTGAATGGTTAGCACGTGCGTGCTGTATCATCAAGTCTGTCATTGAGTCAACTGGCGTGTTTTCGATTCCCTGGTTGTACGTGACAAGGAGTAAGATCGTTTGTCCAACCTCGTGGGTTTTCTCCCACCCCTACGTGCAAGCGAATTATTTTAATAAAATTGAACCATATGTTAGTCCTGAAATGATCTAGTTTGTGTCGAGTGGACGTTAAACCCCATTTCTCTCTCTCTCTCTTTTCCACACATTGCTTGGGCAATCTTTGGTAATCTTAAGGACTACTATTACAAGGTGTTTACATCTGCTTCCAGCTTATGGTTGTGTCATAGATGATATGTTTGATACACATAGTGTGGCTCTTTTGTCAGTCTAAATTTGCACAGATTGATTTTAATGTAATACTGTTTCTTTTCTTCAGATTTCCCATTCAACAACTGAACCTAGTTCCACTTCTGTTGGCATTTCTATGAGGAAATTTCTAAAAGATACACTAGCCTTGTGATGATAGATAATTCCATTTTTAGAGACAATTTTAACAAGTTTTTATTGACACTATGGAGATGCTTGGTGATTGGTATATAATATAATACTCCCTCATACTTTTCACTGAAGTGAAAGAAAGTGTTAAACTGCCATTTTCCTGTATATTATTTGTACAATGAATATTTATTAAGTAATCACCATTTTTATACGCCCACATGGAAATGTGGTCATATATTGCCGTCGCCCCTGTCCGTCTGTCCACCGTCCACAATTTCTTGTGAACATTCTACAGACTACATTTATTATCTGATCTTTTTGAAATTTATATATTTTGTTTATGTTTAAGCCTATTTATTTTCAACAATTTCCATTAATTATTTCTAGAGTTATAGGCCTTGTTTCACTTTGTAGAACCTTGTGAACACTCTAATGACAAAAGTTATCATCTGAACTGTATTAAATTTATATGCATTATTTAAATTAGTGAAACGAAAAAGCCTACTGAATTTCAGCAATTTCTGTATATTGCTTCTAGAGTTATAACCCTTGTTTCACTTTGTTGTACTGTGTGAACGCTCTAATGACAAAGGTTATTATCCGATCTGTATGAAATTTATATGTGTCTTTAAATTAGTGAAATGTAGAAGCCTATTGAAATTCAACAATTTCCATTAATTGCTTTTAGAGCTATAGCCCTTATTTCACTTTGTAGAACCTTGTGAACGCTATTTCGACAAAAGTTATCTGATCTGTATGAAACGATATCAGTGTCTTGTAAATGCTCCCTTATCTACAAAACAATAAATATGTGACAACCCTTGTCGACTGCGCTGCTGTGGGCACATGTTTTGTTGCCTGGCAACCTATTTTTATACGCCCACATTTTCATGTGGACGTATATTGTCGTCGCCCCTGTCAGTCCGTCCACAATTGTTTGTGAACACTCTACAGGTCACAATTTTTGTCTGATTTCAATGAAACTTGAAATATAGGTTTATCACACTAAGATCTCTGATCTTTTCGATATTGGCATGTATCGGACTGTAACTTCATGGATTGTACGGAAAATCACGTTTTAGCTTGTGAACACTGTAGAGGTCACAATTTTGATCTGATTTGGTTTAAACTTGTAATGTATGTTTATAACCCACAGATCTCGGTTCCTTTCAATATTAGCACATATCGGACCATAACTTCCTGAACTATGGCCCCTGATTGTACGAAAAATCGTGTTTTTAGCTTGTGGTCCCTTTAGAGGTTACAATTATTATCAGATTTAAAAAAACGTTTGAATATATCACCGTTACAATGTAGTGTTTGTTGAGTTTGAATTTTGTGCCAAAACTGCCGGGCAAAATGGCTGCCCCTCGTACACAAATAGTGTAAACTTCTGGTAAATCAATGTTTATCCGATCTCGATGAAACTTGAAATACATTTTTATAACCCAAAGATATTGATTCCTTTCGACATTCACGCATATCGAATCGTATATGATCATTACACACTAAGATCTTGGTTCCTTTTGATAATCGCGGATACCCGAAATCGCATTTTTATACACCCACATGGAAATGCGGTTGTAGATTGCCGTCGACCCCGTCCGTCGTCCACAATTTCTTGTGAACACTCTACAGACTACATTTATTTTCTGAATGTTTTGAAATTGATATATGTTGTTTGCCTTAGTGAGATAAAGAAGCCTATTTAATTTCAATAACTTCCGATAATTTCTTCTGGAGTTATGGCCCTTGTTTCACTTTGTTGCACCTTGTGAACTCTTTAACGACAAAAGTTATCAACCGATCTGTATGGAATTCATATGCATCATTTAAATTAGTAAAGCAAAGAAGCCTATTGTATTTCAGCAATTACCGTTAATTACATCTAGAGTTATGGCCCTTGTTTCACTTTGTTGAATCTTGTGAACGCTAGTCTAATGACAACAGTTATCATCCGATCTGTTTGAAATTGATATGCATCATTTAAATTAGTGCAGCGAAGAAGTTTATTGAATTTCAGCAATTTCTGTCAATTACGCCATGAGTTATGGCCCTTGTTTTACTTTGTTGAACTTTGTGAACGTTCGAACGACAAAAGTTACCATCAGATCTGTATGAAATTTATATGCATTATTTGAACTAGTAAAACGAAAAAGCCTGTCGAATTTGAACAATTTCTGTAGATTACTTCCCGAGTTACGGCCCTTGTTTTAGTTTTTAGAACCTTGTGAACCCTCAAATGACGAAAATTATAATGTCATTTGTATGAAATTGTCTCTTAAATGCCCCTAATTACCTACAAAAGAATAAATATGCGACAACCCTTGTTGACCGCCCGGACGAATTAGCTGCTGTGGGTATATGTTTTGTTGCCTGGCAACCTATCTTTATCTTGTGGATTCTATAGAGGTCACAATTTTTTTCCGATTTTAAAAAACGTTTAAATACATCACCATTCCACCATAATGAAAGTTGAATTCGAATTTCGGGAAAATCGACATGAAACTGCCCAACAAAATGGCTGCTCTTTGTACGCAAATTGTGTAGAAGTGTGTAATACCAAGGTTGTGGACGCTCTAGAGGTCACAATTTTTATCTGATTTTGATGACCCTAAAACATATCTTTATATCCCAAAGTTCTCAGTCCCTTTTGATATTTGCACGTTTCAGGCCATAACTTTCTGAATTATTGCCCCCGATTGTACAAAAAATTGTGTTTGTTTTTAGCTTGTTCTCTATCTACACTTGCAAAATGTGGGCGTATCCTGCCAGGCAGCCGCTGGTTATACATGGCGAGACCTTTTTAATTTCTGTCAAAAATTAAATTGTCAATTTCTTCTGTGGGGTGACAGTATGTCTTCGTTAATATATTTGCTCAGTATATATTAACACAGTGACCCCAAAATTAATTAAAATCAGTAAACAAGCTGACTTTTACTCAATCCTTTGAATAAAAAATGTAACCTTAAAGAGCTTGTCCCATCATTAATGAAATAACACATCAGATAACCCAATGAAATGCTTTATTTTTACCTTAAAGAAGTTTAGGTCCTTTACTTTAATTAGGTCATATATATTGAAATGTCCATGGTCCGTTCACATTTTTATACGCCCACATTACAGTTAGGGCATAGTATGTTGTATGTTATATTATCTTTATTACAGGGATGAAACCAATGAAAAAGCTGTTAAAGCATGTCTTTACATTATTTACATAGTCATTTCCTTTACCTTAAAATATTTAGTAGATTTTAAAGGAAAGTTATTAATGAATTATTCTTTAAACAGGATTTGTGCATTCGGGGTTAGATGGAAATAGTCACTCTTTTCTTTGAGCCGGATGACTTGCTGTGAGCTAGCATATATTGTATTGGCATCCAATACTGTGTTATTGCTCATCATGACATTTTTGTAATCAAACACATTAACATTGCTATCCCTTTCTGTTTATGTGTGTTTGTTGTGATGCTCCAACACTTACTATTATAAAAGGTTTTTTTTAGTCTACAAGACTCAGGCTCTGTAGACAATGTGCCAATCTCAATCACCTATGATAAGCTATTCTTCTGACAAGAATTGTAATCATAAAAGCATGGACTGATCATCTGCAGAGGTTTGGACAATCATGTGGACAATCATGCACAGAACATGGGGCATATAGAGTATGATTGTACTGTACCAATCACATGGCAAACATTCAAATGATATGAATGTTTTCTTTGAAGAAAATAGGGACAGTTTCTAAGGGAAAAATTTTTTTTTTTCATTAAGAAGAAAGGCACAATGTATTACTAGCAATAATAATAATGTTCTCAGTCAGAAAGTTTTCTTATCAAGCTTAAACCAGTTACCGGTACATATGTTTAAGATATATTTGTATCAAACAAAGGCATCGATCTAGACAAAAGGGAGGGTTTTCCCCACAATGTTTTTAGCAATCATGCAATATAATATTCTGGTAGAAGTGCCCAATAATTTGCGCAAAGTTTTTAAATAATTTAGATTTTTCCAGTTCATTCTAAATTATGAAGGTAAATATAATATTAGACAAAAGCTGTATTATTCTGGCAGGGGTTGCTTTCCATACTAAAAATTATGGAGTCTGTATGCCTATGGTATCATATTACTATACATTAAATGAATGTAAATTGTAAATGATTGTATGTATAGCATGTCTACTAGGCATGATTTAATGTTTGTTTATTAGTTGTAACTGTAAATATATGTTTCTTGGACGTGCCATGTAGTTTTGCTTTATATTTATACAGTTAGAAAATGACAGAAGTTCAGACATGATAAGTTACAAGTAACTCATGGTTTCCTTATGATTGGCTACTCTGTTTAAGCTGTAACTGGTAAGACCAAACATAGCACAATTAAAAATGTTTTACCTGTTGTCAATTTCATTGGATTTTATGTGCTAATTTGCTTTGTGGGATGACAACCTGTGTACATTGAAAATATTACTTTTACAGATAAAGTGTGTTCTTGTGTTGACACAGTAAACAAAAATGAAAATAAAATTAATAAACAGAGAGCTTGTTCTATCACTTAAAGTAGCTAAGTCTCTAACTCAATATCATCCAAAGTCTTTCACATTGAAAACACGAATTATTTGTCAATTTAAATCAACATTTGTTTCAAGGGACAAGAAAGAACAATGCCTGACATTCCTCAAATTATGTCAAAAGGTGACGCAATATTCTTATCTGGAGTGCATGTGCAATAGACTGGAATCTAGAGATTACCATTAAATTGAGACTTCTGGTGTATCTCGCCGAACATACTGATTTGAAATTAGTAAAAACGGAAACGATTGAATGTAAATCAGTTTATATATATTCAGATTACATGCGACCAATTTCTTGTCAATATCTAGGTCCTGAATAGTAGCAATTTAGCTCCTTTAAATTACACATCAGATCCACCCAATTCAATACTCTTTTTTCATACCCCATCTTAATAATCATCTGGTTTTCTTATATCATCTACCATTGTGATGTTTAAATTTTGTGTATGTAGGTGATTAATATTTTCTATATATTTAATTGCGTGTATATAACATAGAAATAAACAGAAACTGTTTTTAGCTGTAGATATTAAGTACATGTAAGAGTAATTACAATCTTACATCAAATTATATATATATATATATATATTAGCTTATTATTATTATGTAAATTCGTATATGTAATAATCATGAATTTTTATATTCCCATATTGAAATTTGGTCATATGTTATCCTTACTCCTGTCCATCGGTTATTGTTTACTAGAGCGTGAAGTTATTAACTTGAAATTTTATACACAGTGTAAAAGGTCATGAAACACAGTGTTTATGTTCATTTCTGATAGTTACTGGCAGAGTTATGGCCCTTGATCAATTTGAAAAATCTTGTTGACACCCTAGAAAGTTATCATCCAATTGAATTTTTACACAGAGTTTACGTTCATCACACAAAGAAGCCCATTTGATATTTTTACTGCCAGAATTATGACCCTTGATCTTTTTGAAAATACTTGTGGACAATCTAGATCACAAAGCTATCTTTTGATTGCCGTTACATTTATAAACGGTGTTTATGCTCATGAGCTGTAGAAGCTTAGGATTACTTTCAGAGTTATTGCCGTTGATCAATTTAAGAATCTTGTGGACCCTCCAGTGGCTAAAGTTATTTTCCTGTTGAATTAAACTTGTATTGTAAAGCTTAACATCAGGAAAAACTAGAAGCTAATCAAATTTAATTATTTCTGATGATTACAACATGGGTTGTTACCCAGAAAAGAATAAATGGGCCACAACTCTTTAGGACTGCACAGATGACTTAGCTGCTCTGGGTGTTCATTTGGTTGACTGGCAACCTATATTTATTGATGTATTGATTTTAATTATGCAATAAATTATATATTTGTGTCTATTATATTGTTTTATTTTCGAAGCAATTTTAAGCTAAATCCATAATTTTGTCATTTTTTTTATGAAATCATTTAAATGATGGATATAATTTGTATGCATATCTATAACATATCTTTCCTTGTGGGTAGCTTTAAACTAAACATGAGAGAAGCAAGCAGTGTCCCACATAACAACATGATGTTAAATTTTCGTAAAATTTACGTAAAAATGGTCTGTCAGTTTACCATCATTTTGCTCATCTTTTTAACGATAATTTTACGTCAGGAAATGACGTAATGTAAAGTTTTCATCATTTTTATCCGCCCACAATGAAATGTGGACGTATATTGCCGTCGCCCCGGTCCGTCCATCGTCCACAATTTCTTGTGAACGCTCAAACGCCAAAAGTTATCATCCAATTGTTTTAAAATTGATATATGTTGTTTACATTAGTGAGATGAAGAAGCCTATTTAATTTCAATAATTTCCGTTTATTATGTCTAGAGTTATGGCCCTTTTTCACTTTGTTGAACCTTATGAAAGCTCTAATGCCAAAAGTTAACATACGATCTTTGTGAAATTTATATGCAATATTTAAGTTAGTGAATCGAAGAAGCCTATTGAATTTCAACAATTTCTGTTTATTATGTCTAGAGTTATGGCCCTTGTTTCACTTTATTGAACCTTGTGAAAGCTCTAACTCCAAAAGTTATCATCTGATCTTTCTGAAATTTACATGCATTATTTAAATTAGTGAAACGAAGAAGCCTATTGAATTTCAGCAATTTCCGTTTATTACGTCTAGAGTTATGGCCCTTGTTTCACTTTAGTGAGCCTTGTGAGCGCTTTAACATCAAAAGTTATCATCCGATCTTTCTGAAATTTATATGCATTATTTAGTTTACTGAAACAAAGAAGCCTATTGAATTTCAGCAATTTCCGTTTATTACATCTAGAGTTATGGCCCTTGTTTCACTTTATTGATCCTTGTGAACGCTCTAACATCAAAAGTTATCATTCAATCTTTCTGAAAATTATATGCATTATTTAAATTAGTGAGACGAAGAATCCTATTGAATTTCAGCAATTTCTGTTTATTATGTCTAGAGTTATAACCCTTGTTTCACTTTATTGAACCTTGTGAACACTCTAACTCCAAAAGTTATCATCCGATCTTTCTGAAATGTACATGCATTATATAAATTGGTGAAACAAAGAAGCCTATTAAATTTCAGTAATTTCCATTTATTACGTCTAGAGTTATGGACCTTGTTTCACTTTATTGAACCTTGTGAATGCTCCAACGCCAAAAGTTATCATTCGATCTTTGTGAAATTTATATGCCTTATTTAGATTAGTGAAACGAAGAAGCCTATTGAATTTCAGCAATTTCCGTTTATTACGTCTAGAGTTATGGCCCTTGTTTCACTTTATTGAGCCTTGTGAACGCTCTAACGCAAAAAGTTAACACCCGATCTTTGTGAAATTTATATGCATGATTTAAATTAGTGAAACGAAAAAGGCTATTGAATTTCAGCAATTTACAATAATTACTTCTAGAGTTATTGCCCTTGTTTCACTTTGTTAAACCTTGTTAATGCTCAATTAATGATAGTTATCATCCGATATGTATGAAATTTATATGCATCATTTAAATTTGTGAAACAGGTCTATTGAATTTCAGCAATTTCCGTCAATAATTTCTAGAGTTATGGCGATTGTGAACGTTTGAATGACAAAAGTGATCATGTGATCTGTATGAAATTTAGATGCATTATTTAAATTAGTAAAACGAAAAAGCCTGTCAAATTTCAACAATTTCTGTAGATTACTTCCAGAGTTGAGCCCCTTGTTTCAGTTTGTCTAACCTTGTAAATCCTCAAACGACAAAATTTATAATCTGATCTGTATGGAATAAATATGCGACAACCCTTGACGACTGCTCAGACGATTTAGCTGCTGTGGGCGTATGTTTTGTTGCCTGGCAACCTATCTTTACGTTATATTTACATCATTTTCTGAGATTTATGTCAGAAAATGACGTAAACTTTATGTTAGATTTACGTCAGAGCAAAATGATGGAAATCTAACCGACCATTTTAATGTAAATTTAATATTAAATAAACATCATTTTCGGATGCAAGATATAACAATTAAAACCTTTAATAGAATCTATTATTTGCTGTTCTAAATGTGAAACTCAGTCAACCAATAACCAAATGTTCTTTAACCTAGGAAGAGCTGGATGGTCAAGTGGTCTGATGCATGCACTTAAGTTCATAAGGTCTGTCATTGATACAAGCGGCTTGGTTTTGATACCGGACGTGAACATGGATTTTCTCTGGTCCTCTTGCTACTAAAGACTCCTGGTGCAAGCAAATTATTGAAGTTAAATTGAATCGTAGGTTAGTCCCGAAATGACAGTTTATGTCTATTGAACGTTGAACCCCATTTCTCTCTCTCTCTTTTTACACATAGGAGTTTCGGTGGTTGAATGGTTAATGCATGTGCTTTGCATCATAAAGGCCTGTCATTGAATCAAGTGGTGTGGTTTCAATTCCCCACTTGTACGTGACAAGGAGTATGGTCGTCTGTCCAATCTCGTGGGTTTTCACAAGGTCATCTGGTTTCCTCCCACTGTTAAAGACCCCTATGTGCAAGCGAATTATTAAAATAAAATTGAATCATATATTAGTCCCAAAATGACCTAGTGTGAGTCGAGTGGACGTTAAACCCCATTTCTCTCTCTACTTACCAATAACCATTCTGAATTCTAAATGTAATTGCAACCAAACATCAAAAAGCCTCTTATTAGAGGTAACCAGTGTATGTTAATAACAGGCCAACTGCCTACAAATGAACATAAACAGTTCATCTGGGCGGCTTATCTAACGGCCCCACTTCACTGTCAAAAGTGAAAATGGACGTTTTTGATTTTTGTCTTAGTAATGAGTAATTGCTCCACCAATCCTCAGACGTTCAGCAATTCGTCGTGGCATGCTCCTAATCAACCGCCCAATCACGATTTGGGGCAATCTGACCCACTCCTCTTGCAGTGCCACGGCCAATTCTTGTCTGTTGACGTTGACGTCGACGAACGCATCTCCCGATCATGTCCCAGACATGCTCTATAGGGGAAAGGTCAGGACTCATGGCTGGCCAAGGCATATGGACAATGTGGTGACGCTGGAGGTAGTCATTCACGACACGAGCGCGGTGGGCAAGGGCATTATCATCTTGAAAGATGAAACGTCGACCTGCACGTTCAGCAAAGGGCAGAACTATCGGTGCCAGGTTGTGGTCACGGTAGTACACAACAGTGACCATTCCTTGAATAATATGCAAATTCATTCTGACAGTCATGGTGATTCCGAATCTGTCATGCTGTCTGACGTTAACGTTAGCATGAAGCTCATTTACACGCCTCCAAACGCGAGCACGCCTATCGGTGAAATCCAGAGTAAATCTGGACTCATCTGAGAACATTACACACGCCATCGATGATTACCCCAATTTCTACGCTGCCTACACCATTGACGCCTGTTTCCCATGTGCTGGCGAGTTAATGGAGGCACAACTTGCGGCGGGCCGCACGTAGCCAATTTCTAAATCATTTTGGGTGTAACTCTAATTCCTGTAACTTGGTACAAGTTTACAGAAAGCTGATTGGTCGTTCGCAGGACCTGTGTACGAATGTATCGACCCTGGGCTTGTGTAGTGGCTCTAGGACGACCTGAACAACATTGTGTGTTTGTTGGTACTGGTTCAACAGTCTGCTGATCACAGACTGTGACACATTAAGCATGTTGGCTACTGCTCGCTGTCTAGAACCCATTTGAAGCATGCAAATAGCACGTAGACGTTCATAATGTTGAAGAAGTCTCATTGCAAATTAAACATAACACACTGAAGCAAAGATATGCTAAACAGTAAATCTTATGCAAGAACCGACAGGAAAGCCAACATGGATAGGATAAACCAGCACGCGGCAGTTTTCATCAACCCTTCCTTGTAGTGTCAAATTTGACAATGAACCCCTCCCACGTGGCGCTATTGCGTGTCGCACGTGCTGGTCAGTGGTTCTGTTGGGGCGATAAGTTCTTCATCTGTGAACATACTCTCAAAGCATGTCAAGTGTCCATGACTATTTATCATATCACAACCTGCATAGGTATTTGCATTTCAATACTTTTTTTGAAGAGTATAATTATATAATAAAATATACTACAAGTAACTACGACGTATACTTTATTTAAAAGATAAATATATAATGTAATAAAATACAAAGCAGACATTTAAATTGTAACAGCATAAGTTGGTGGCAATATAGGAAAAGAAGCTCTTCAAGAAAAAGGTCTACATTAGCACTTTGAAAATGTGGAAATACGCCCACACAGTCAGCAGCATATCAGAGGTCTACATTAGCACTTCGAAAATGTGGTAATACGCCCACACAGTCAGCATCTATCAGAAAGAACAGCTTTGACGTTGACCAAATTTGATAAAAAAACAAGCCAACAGTGAGGCTGATGTCCCCCGCCGAAATCCCCAAATAAATAGATGACACATATTAATTAATCGCACATCTATTTTTTTCAAAAGTATCGAGCAATCAAACTGATTATCAACTATACACTAAGTTTCATCACTCTCTATCAGACAGAATCAAAGTTATCTTGCTTATCTCTAGCTTGATATGTTAATCATTGAACTCAGTCAAGACGAACATCTACATCAAGTTTAAACATTCTACCTCGATTAGAAGCAGAGTTGTTATGTTCCAAAGTCTTGACCAATCAAAATGCTTATTGCTCCTTAGCCTAAGCAGACAATTCTCATCATCGAACTTAGTCAAGGTATTGACGTAATGAAACTATACACCAAGTTTCATCACTCTCACTTAATTAGAACTAAAGTTATCGTGTCCCAAAGGATCAACCAATCAAATTGCTTATCTCTACTTACCATCAGCAGAAAATGCTCATCTTCGCACTCTATCAAGGCATTGACCTCATAAACACCTACACCAAGTTTGAACATTCTAACTCAATTAGAAGGAGAGTTATTGTGTTCCAAAGTCTCGCCCAATCAAATTGCTTATCGCTCTGCTTACCCTGAGCAGAACATGCTCAATATCGAACTTGGTCAAGGTATTGATGTAATGAAACTATACACCAAGTTTCATCACCCTCACTTAATTTGAACTAAAGTTATCGTGTCCAAAGCATCAACCAATCAAATTGCTTATCTCTACTTACCCTAAGCAGAAAATGGTCATCTTCACACTCCATCAAGGCATTGACCTAATAAACACCTACACCAAGTTTGAACATTCTAGCTCAATTAGAAGGAGATGGAGAGTTATTGTGTTCCAAACTCTCGGCCAATCAAATTGCTTATCGCTCTGCTTACCCTGAGCAGAAAATGCTCATTATCGAACTTAGTCAAGGTATTGATGTAATGAAACTATACACCAAGTTTCATCACTCTCACTTAATTAGAACTAAAGTTATGGTGTCCCAAAGCATCAACCAATCAAATTGCTTATCTCTGCTTACCCTAAGTAGAAAATGCTCATATTCGAACTCCATCAAGGCATTGACCCCATAAACACCTACACCAAGTTTGAACATTCTAGGTCAATTAGAAGGAGAGTTATTGTGTCCCAAAAAGTGTGACGGACAGACAGACGGACGGACAGACAGACTGACGGACGAACCGCCTACAATTAATTGTAGGCGGTACTAACTAAATTCGTTTCATTTATTTATTTCAAAATAAGTTATACGATGTCGATGGCCGAAAATGACAATCGACACATTTTCAAAATATAAATAAATATAGCTAGAATTAATATTAATTTGTTTATTGCACTGTATATACCATAATATTGTTTCATGCATATAATTACTGTTTTAATAAACTATTAATGAATCACTAATTACAATACATTACAACGAATTGCAACGAAAGCAAACATTAGTGTCAACAAAAACCACATACACGAGTTATCTCCCTTCAGGCGAGTGAGCGTGAAACTCCGATTTGGGAGAGAATGAAGAGAGGGAGAGAGAGAGAAATGGGGATTAACGTCCACTTGACACAAACTAGGTCATTTCGGGACTAACATGGTTTAATTTTATTTCAATAATTCGCTTGCGCGTAAGGGTCTTTAGCAGAGGGACGAAACCGGAGGACCCGAACCCAGAGAAAACCCACGTGATTGGACAGGCGACCCTACTAATTGTCACGTACATGTGGGGAATCGAAACCACACCACTTGATTCACGTACAACCAGGGATTCGATACCACGCCAGTTGACTTAACTCCGATTTGGGCACAAAGCAGAGAGGCTTCTTAAATTGAACTAAATTGTTATTTTGTGTTTCCAAAGTCAACATTTTGGAGTTATTGGGTGTTATTTTGGAGTTATTGTGTAATTATTGGGTGTAATTGGCAGTTATTGGGTGTCATTGAGTGTTATTGGGTAATTCGACGCGCCGCAGAGCGTGCTCGACGCCGACAGCGATCAGGAAAAATGGGACTGGAAGAAAGTCGCTCGGGACACGCTTTGGCTCGCAGTGTCCAACACACTTAAGAACATGCAGTCGCCCACCTGGAACCTATAAAAGACCCCCCACGATCCCCGTCCACTTCACATCGTCCGAAGAGGAAGAAGAAGACACGGGTCACCTCTCACAAACGACGCAAACGAGATATCTTCGATCATGGCTACGCAGGTAATGCGCAATGATTCCTGTCCCTGCACGCGAGACGAATTGCAGAATTTGTTCAGTGTACCCGACACGCAGACGGCCATACACAAAGTGACCAATATCAGAAAGTATCTGTGGACACCCGACTTGAACCACAGCGGACCCATCGAATTTCATATTTCCAATACCACCGACGATTACATCGATTTGGCCAACATGACGCTGCACTTGGCCCTGAAGGTGACCAAAAAGGTGACCTGGATGCCGACAGTCAAGTCGCACCCATGAACAACCTGTTTCATTCGTTGTTCAAAGACGTCAAATTACGCCTGGGAAAAAATGCCGACAACTTGGTCACCACCTCTCTGCCGAACTATCCCTACCGGGCTTACTTGGAGAATTTGTTGAGTTTCGGTAAGGTAGCCAAGAACGATCACCTGTCGAAACAAGTCCTGTGGGAAAAAGATACCGCCAGTCAGTTCGATTCCACGAGATCCAAGGCCACCATGGTGGATGGTGTACGACAGGCGCCGAATAACAAAGGATTGGAGCAACGCCAGAAAACCGTCGCTACCAGTCGCACCTTTGTACTGCAGTCACGTCTACACTTGGACATGACATGTGTCTACAGAGAGAGAGAGAGAGAGAGAGAAATGGGGTTTAACGTCCACTCGACACAAACTAGGTCATTTCGGGACTAACACATGGTTCAATTTTATTTCAATAATTCGCTTGCACGTAGGGGTCTTTAGCAGTGGGAGGAAACTGGAGGACCCGGAGAGAACCCACAAGGTTAGACAGACGACCCTACTCCTTGTCACGTACAACCGACATGTGTCTACAAGATCGGTATCTGCTTAGCGGGGGTGGACATGCGGTTGAAATTGGAAAAACACTCCCCGAATTTTTTTCTGATGTATGGCGAAGGAAACGATGCAGAAGACTACAAAGTCGAGTTCACGAAAGCCTACCTGGATATCCCGTTCGTCACACTGACTCCCAGTACCCGGACACGCATTGAACAGCAACTTCAATCGGCCAACGTCAAGTATCCTCTGAAACGCGTGGTGGTCCGAGACATGGTCATTCCCGACAACCGCACCAGTCACATCCTAGACAATCTGTTCGACAAGGAAAGCCTGCCGAAGAGACTGATCGTGGGGATGGTGCGCAACACGGTGAGGCTTTCTCCAACCGACAACTGACACGAGCTTTAAAGCCTTTCGACGTTTCGTCCAGGATCGACAACTTGACTACCAACCGAGATGGATTCAAGGACTCGACAGTGTCGTGTGCGGACATTATTGCTTGTATTTTCTGTGTCATAGATTTCACGTTCCTTCCCCATATCCCCTTTACGTTTTCGGTCGCGTGTATCGTGTAAACGATATACTCGTCGAACAATGGGCTAGGGATCATTTTCCCAACTTGCAAGAGGAACTGAAGAAGGGATAACGATGTTGATGCTTTTTTGCTTTGTAAATATGTTCAAATTTAAACATTATTTATTTTGTGTTCAATTCTTTAAAGATTTGTAATGTACTAGTTCAATAAAATGACTTTGTCACCAAAATATCACGTGTCTGTTTTTGTGACGCCATGGTTTTTTGTGACGTCATGTTTTTTTTGTGACGTCATGCTATTCTGATTGGTGGAAAATGGTATCGTCCCAACACATTAGACTAGCCCTGTCACGAGCCATAAATAGGAGTGACTGAGATGTCACAAACTTGTCTGCGATATCACCTCGGTGGAAGCGGACGTAAAATACAACTAACCCATCATCATCATGTCACAAACCTTGTCTGCGATATCACCTCGGTGGAAGCGGACGTAAAATACAACCAACTAACAACAACAAAATGTCACAAATCTGTGACATTTGGACACATGTCAAATGATATTCTAACTAAACACAACTTGAAAGGCACAATTATCGAGTCTCAAACCTTCCCCGACACCCCACCTTGGCAATTAAGTAATCTAACCACCAACACTTACTTAAGTAAAGTCACAAACAAACACGTTAACCCAATAGAGGCTAGAACACTAGCAATGAAACTACTAGACTCAAAATGGAGTAACCATCTCAAGATTTTCACAGATGGATCAAAAGACTCTACAAAAGGGAGCAACTGGATACAGCATATACATACCCAAAGTAAAGCTGAACATCAGGAAAAGGCTACCAGAACACTGTTCTGTATACACCGCGGAACTGATGGCCAGCATTAAAACTATAGGATCAAACTCCTAAAAAAAACAGGCAAATCATAATCCACCAAGTCAGGGACATCATTCAAACCGATTTTCACGTAATTCGAACTCACCTTCCTTAGAGTGTAACGGTGATGTATCAACACGATTTTTTTAAATCGGATACAAATTATGACCTCTATAGGGCCCACAAGGAAGGTGATTTTTCGTATAATCAGGTGCCATAAATCAGGAAGTTACGGCTCAATATGCGCGAATATCGAAAGGAACCGAGACCTTTGGGTTATAAACTTACATTTCAAGTTTCAACAAAATCGGATAAAAATTGTGACCTCTATAGGGTCCACAACCTTGATATACCATATTTTTACGCTATTTGAGAACGAAGGGCGGCCATTTTGTCTGTCAGTTTTGGGCCGATTTTCACGAAATTCGAACTCAGTCATCCTTAGGGTGTAACGGTGATATAATAATACGTTTTTTTAAATCGGATAAAAATTAAGACCTCTATAGGGTCCACAAGCTGAAAACGCGATTTTTCGTACAATCAGGGGCCATAATTCAGGAAGTTACGGCCCAATATGCACGAATATCGAAAGGAACCCTATAAAAAATCATATATTATGGTATATTGGAATATTGGGTAGATATGAAACAAAACGTGGTAGGTACAGCAAATTTCCGTTAATTACATTTAGAGTTATGGCCCTTGTTTCACTTTGTTGAATCTTGTGAACGCTTGAACGACAAAAGTTATCAAACCATCTGTATGAAATTCATATGCATCAATTAAATTAGTGAAATGAAGAATCCTATTGAATGTCAGCAATTTCCGTCAATTACTTCTAGAGTTATGGCCCTTGTTTTACTTTGTTAAAAATTTTAAACGTACGAACGATAAAAGTTATCATCCGATCTGTATGGAATTTATATGCGTTATTTGAATTAGTAAAAAAAAAAGCCTGTTGAATTTCAACAATTTCTGTAGATTACTTCCAGAGTTATGGCTCTTGTTTTAGTTTTTAGAACCTTGTGAACCCTCAAACGACGAAGATTATAATGTTATCTGTATCAAATTGTCTATTAAATGCGCCTAATTACTTACAAAAGAATAAATATGGGACATCCCTTACGTCGACCGCCGGACGATTTAGCTGCTGTGGGCGTATGTTTTGTTGCCTGGCAACCTATCTTTTGAAATAATGGCACGGACAACATGGCCATAATCTTGTGAACGCTTGAACGACAAAAGTTATCAAACCATCTGTATGAAATTCATATGCATCAATTAAATTAGTGAAATGAAGAATCCTATTGAATGTCAGCAATTTCCGTCAATTACTTCTAGAGTTATGGCCCTTGTTTTACTTTGTTAAAAATTTTAAACGTACGAACGATAAAAGTTATCATCCGATCTGTATGGAATTTATATGCGTTATTTGAATTAGTAAAAAAAAAAAGCCTGTTGAATTTCAACAATTTCTGTAGATTACTTCCAGAGTTATGGCTCTTGTTTTAGTTTTTAGAACCTTGTGAACCCTCAAACGACGAAGATTATAATGTTATCTGTATCAAATTGTCTATTAAATGCGCCTAATTACTTACAAAAGAATAAATATGGGACATCCCTTACGTCGACCGCCGGACGATTTAGCTGCTGTGGGCGTATGTTTTGTTGCCTGGCAACCTATCTTTTGAAATAATGGCACGGACAACATGGCCATAATAGGATCAAATGGTTTTACAGGTCACAAATTGACAAATTGTAGGCTACTGTGGTACCAAAGCCGCGTACCAGTACGTTTCCGTTGTATACAAGCAGTAAGGCGGGCGAGGTACGGTTATCTCAACCTCGGATTCTATTATACCCCATTTTCTTACATATCAACCCATGGTACTTTTGTACAATACCCCGTTTTTAAGTTAACTCTTGTTTTGAAAATTCTAACATACCTCAACAGTACATAATTAGACTAAATTTCTTAATTTTTTAATTTTTGACAAACACATGAATACTTTTTCAATATCTGACAAACACAAGGATCCTTTCCAAGTTATTTAACAATGAAAATAAAGACATGCAAGACATTTTGGTTCATTTTACAACAGATGAATAATTAAAATTTTGACAGCAATAAGGGGGGTAATTTGAAGAATTTCAAACAACTTATCATGATTTTTTAGGCAAAATTGAGTGAAATTATGATACTTTCTTCCCATCTAGCCTTTATGATGCAGAAAAAGTAAAAATCATACATTAAAATATTTTCCACAAATTTTGAAAAGTAAATAAACACTGAAAATCACAAAATTTTGACTAAAATCAAAATTTCCCCTCACAAATTTGTCAAATATTTTTGAAATTTTACCATTTCACTTTTTTTACTATCAAAATGTCATATATCACATTTTCTTACAATTTGGAGATCATATCATCAAATTAAGGCCTTTCATCCACCAGTCAGGTTGTTTCCATACAGGAGGCAGACCACCATTAGTTTACCCATTGACTTCAGTGTTAATTCTGGCCTCTTTGCCCACCTTCAACTTTTCCCCAAATTTTCGTTGGGCTGAATGCTTTTCACTACAGAGGAACAAATGGTCATGTCTTTGCACTAAAATTTGTATGAGGTTGACCACCAAAATTTGGAGATACACAAACTTGAAGAAACATACTAAAAACATGTAACTAGTTGCCGTACATATCACCGTAGCCAACCTGATAACTCATGAATATTTACCAAAACCTGGCAGAAAATGTTAATTCAAACCCTCTTCGTCCATTCTAGACCCAAAAATCAACAAAAATGGGCACGCAAAAGGGGAGAAAGGAGACAGAGAGAATTGCTATAAATAGACGAACTACAAATGTAATGGTGGTCTGCCTCCATCTCCCAAACAGAGTTGTCTTCCCTTGCAGTCCAAACGGTCACAGATCACTAATGATTTCCCCATTGACTTTAAATAATGTTAATTCTCGTCTCTTAGACCGGCTCTAACTTTTTCCCAAATTTTCGTTGGGTAGAACGCTTTCTACCACAGATGGAGCAACATGTGGCAACCTCTTGCCCAAAAGTACGTATGAGGTTCACCATGGAAAACTTGAGATACACAAGCTGGAAGTAGAGACAAGATAACATGCAATTTTTGACCCTACATTTCAACCTAACCAACCTCTCAACTCTTGTATCCTTCCGCCTCAAAATCATGAATATTCACCAAAACCTGGCAGAAAATATATTTTCAAACCCTTTTCTTCGTTCTACACCAAAAAGTCAACAAAAATCGCCATGCAAAAGGGGGAAAAGGGAAAAGGGAGAGAAAGACTAAAAATAACTTTCGCCCTACATTCGTGGGTGAGGGCATAGAAATATTTGGTGAGCTGTGTCCTATATAGGGGTGAAACTTCAGGTATTACCAAAAAGCCTTTTTTATATGCTTCCCATATGTTCTGGCAACATACTGGTGAAAGGAAATCAAAATCAAAGAAAAACTGCAAAAATGATGGCTCTTTAAGTATACATGATGCTTTATGTACAGCGGTGCATCTCAGGTCCATGAGCCTTTTGTGCTAAAATTTAAAAATCTTTCTTATTAAAGGCAGTATTTGAGTTCTGTTTAAAAATTAGACAAGTTACAAACAAATTACACAGAAAACACTCATAAGCTGGATTCTTTTTTAAAAATATAATTTTTTACTGCCATGTCATGAAAAATGTACAAAATTTACATGTAGCATCTTTCAAAAAAACAATAATTTTCCACTTTTTAGATAGCCAGACGGGCAAGGAATATATTTTTAGAAACCCTGGACAATATGCAAACAGAAAAATCACAAATCAGCTGCATTGATGGTAATATTAGAGATCTAAACTGAAACATGTATTCCCAACCCCTAATCATGTCACTGACAGAATCAATCTAATCTTTGGTTGCAGTTGCAGAAGTAACATCACCAAAGGAATCTGTCTAATAACTATGTTTTACCAACCCTGGCTAACATATGTACATATAAACTAAAATATGTGCAATAAATATGAATTATGGTTAAAAATAGGCCTTGATGAAAGAAAAAAATGCCATATTTGGTCTATGACCACCCCTCTCTAACAAAAGGGTCACATAATACACAATTTTCACAAATTTGGGAATATTTCAATGTTTTCAACATCTCAAGGCTCAGAGGCACCATACAAATCTTTATTGCAATTCTTGTGCTGAAGCAAGATGTCTGGACCTTTAACTCAATTGCCTGAAAAAATGAAGTCAAAAAAGTAGTTATGACAGAGTTGACAACATGAAGGAGGCCTGAAAAGGAGCAAAATTAACATTTGACTGTTCTATAAGTAACTTAAATGCAACAAACACCACAAATCCTAGATTTTGATCAGAAAATATTGAACATTAAGCTGACATTTACACATCTACACCATTGTTATATCAGGGTGTGGTCGCATTGGCCTGACATGTCTCAGGGTTTTAAGTTTGACTTTAAACAAAAAGGGCTAGAAATCTTTGAAATGTACAAAATAACTATTTATTGGTGTAAAATAACATTCCTAGTTCAACCACAAATTCCAATTACTATCATTTAATTGTCAACACAGATGCAATTAAATCTCTCAAAACACATTAATAAAAAAGGGTGGGGTGGGGCATTTATAGCTTCTCTTAACCGAATGGCAGAGTTAAAAATGGCTAGAAAGACTGGAATACTGCTTTCTACTTGAAGGAAATGCAAGAATTTAATGTTTCAAAGAAGAAAAAAATGCCTGTTCTGGGTAAAACAGAAGCAAAATTAAGCCAACATCTGTTTTGTACAAACCCATCTGCTGTACATTATTAACTCAGTGTTACCAATTTTCAATTTTCTGTAGGAAAGCATGGGCTATTTCTAAACCTGACAAACTTGTAGATCCCATCTAAGTTATATTAGCAATGAAAATAAGGACATTTTTTCGACATTTTGACTATCAATTTGACCTGAATCAATTTGGGAAAAATGACAAAACAAAGTTCAACCCAAGTTGCTTTAACTCTTGATATTATTTAGACCAAACATTTGAGAATTTTTTTTATTTAAAACCAGATCTAGCTCAAACATGCGCAAACCTATCAATGCTAGAATTAATAAAGGTGGTCAACATTATACAAGCTTAAAGCGATAATTTTATATTTTCTAAGAAAGTCAAAACATATTATTATTTCTATGTCCTCAATAGGTTATCAACTCACTATTATACGACCATGGGCATTATTTCCCACCCTTAAAAATCATTGACACAAGAAATAACACAATTACCTCCCTTGTTTTCATATTGCCTCTGTGCATTAGGCTAGCTACCTTCAAACGTTGGAATTTGAAGTTGAAAATGATATTTTTGCCAATTTCTCAGCTGGCAATAGTGACTTATAGGATTAATAGGATTATTCTTTAACAAGGTAGGACGGGTTATGGATACCATCTATTTTAAGGCTTTATTTTAAAAGGTATTAATTTCTACATCGAAATGGGGGGAATCTAAAGATTTTCTGTGAATATTCCTGATTTTTAGACAAAATTTGGTGAAATTACAATACTGTTCACTGTGTCTCAGTCTGTGCTTTCTGAGGCTGAATAAGCCAAAATTGGGCATTAAAATATTTTTCTTACTGTTTTATTCATATTTTCATGATAGTTTAATCTTCATATTTTCAGACTAAGGCATGTCAGTCTCAGCCTGTCACACATAGACAGGCCACAGATCACTAATGATTTCCCCATTGACTTTAAATAATGTTAATTCTCGTCTCTTAGACCGGCTCTGACTTTTCCCCAAATTTTCGTTGGTTAGAACGCTTTCTACCACAGATGAAGCAACATGTGGCAACCTCTTGCCCAAAAGCACGTATGAGGTTCACCACGGAAAACTTGAAATACACAAGCTGGAAGTAGAGACAAAAAAACATGCAATTTTTGACCCTACATTTCAACGTAACCAACCTCTCAACTCTTGTATCCTTCCGCCTCAAAATCATGAATATTCACCAAAACCTGGCAGAAAATATATTTTCAAACCCTTTTCTTCGATTTTACACCAAAAAGTTAACAAAAATCGCCATGCAAAAGGGGGAAAAGGAAAAGGGAGAGAAAGACTAAAAATAACTTTCGCCTTAGAATTATTTGGTGAGCTGTGTCCAAACAATCTCTGCTAACGGCTCATTTGACTACGCCACCTAGATTTTTGGTGTTGATGGACAATGATAAACAATGTGATTTAAAACAAATAAATGATAATATATTTAATACTATTACCATATTTAAGTAGAAATGGGGTCACAATTGCAAAGTAACAATGTATTTACAAATATTACAGGGAGCTCTTTCGCGTAAGATTACAGGGTTAAATGGTCGGAAATACGAACTCCGTATGTCGCCGTGCTAATTTTAGAATTAAAATTACGAACAATCCAAACCCACGTGGATCTGTTTACCTTTATAATGAGATCGTAAGGCCTAATACACACACGAAACATGCAAAATTAGACTGTTTTCTTTCGGAGGAGTAATAACTGATGACTAAAATTGAATAAAACTCATCAAGTGTTAATTATAACGCCAGAAACTTTTCTGACAGATGTCATTTTACTATTACTTACTACATTATATCTATCAGTATCAATAATATTATTAGTCAATGACAATAGTCATTACTTTTCTTTTAGTTTATCAGTATATATTTGAATGTTTTGTGTGTGAGTATTTGTTAAGTGTCTTGTTCTGTTACTGTCTTTTTCATTTCTTTGTTATAAAGGGCAAAATTGTAAACAGGCTTTAAGCCTAATTTTTCACCTTTGAAAATAAAGATATTATTATTATTATTATTATTATGTAGTTAATCACGTGATCAATGACCTCTAGGTCAACCAGTTTAGTGCGTGAGCCGTGGGCAGAGTCGATTGCGGGATAGCGAGTGGTCGAGAGTGCCGTGGTGCATAGCTGGTTTCTAATTTTAGTAACGTCGCCCGAGTTCGTCATCCAATGAAACATCGCTAAAATTGTTCACCCCATTAAGGCGAAGGGAAAGTGGTGTGTTTTTCCTTGTTCGATCATTTCAAGTTTATTTTGACTTCACATGTTGATTTTAGTTACTGGAGACTTCGATACAGTGTAAGTATACATAAATACATGTGTTGTGTACGTATATATTACGATTTAGATACTAGCGGTGACTTGCTAACCCAAACTTTTCACTTTAAAATGCTAATGCTAATGCATTTCAAATAATTTTGAATTTATTATCCTGATATTAAAGGGACAATAACACTCTTGCTGGCTTGAAAGCTCCAGAAAATACATAATATCTCTATCTAAGTACTAGATGTTTAAGTGTCCTACCTGTTGTGTAAATTATCCATTACATCCTATTTTACTTGTCCAGAGGGTTCGAAAATATTTTTAAATCAAAGTTTCATTTGAAAAGGTTTACGTTAGACGTTTCAAACCATTATGTTGAATTTTTCAAAATTTTTAAATAAGGTGTGTTAAGATGAAATTTGTATCATCAATTAATTGAAATATTCTAAAATAGTACAATTTGTTGACCAGAATAAAGATTGGGAGATATTATTCAGTTACAACAAGAGTGGTATTGAGCCTTTAAAGTAGCTAAGTCTCTAACTCGGTTATTGGCTGATTGGGACCATGGCTGATTGGGACCTGGCTGACTGGGAGCAGATTTGTGGCTGATTGGGACCAGATTCTTGGCTGACTGGGACCAGATTTATGGCTGATTGGGACCACGACAAGGCTCCATCGGACCAATATATTACTTAAATGACGCGAGTATTTAAAATAGGCTGGGGCTATTTGCCACATGTGGTAAGACAATCCGGAGACTATTTGCCACATGTGGCAAGTCTCCGTAACGCAATTATCAACCGATTTCAATGAAACTTACAGATAACGATAACATTAATAATATCTCAGAGTAGGCAAAATTTCGACCACTTCCGGTTAGCAGTTTCCGAGATATCAGGTTATCACACATTTCATGTGGCACGGCTACAGACCACAGTTATCAACCGATTTCAATGAAACTTGCAGATTATAATTATTTTAATAATATCTCAGAGTAGCCAAAATTTCGGCCACTTCCGGTTAGCGGTTTCCGAGATATCAGGTTACCACACATTTCATGTGGCACGGCTACAGACCACAATTATAAACCGATTTTCATGACACTTACAGAATATGATAAAATTAATAATATCTCAGAGTAGGCAAAATTTCGACCTCTTCCGGTTAGCGGTTTCCGAGATATCAGGTTACCACACATTTCATGTGGCACGGCTACAGACCACAATTATCAAACTATTTCAATGAAACTTGCAGATTATGATTATTTTAATAATATCTCAGAGTAGCCGAAATTTCGGCCACTTCCGGTTAGCGGTTTCCGAGATATCAGGTTACCACACATTTCATGTGGCACGTCTACAGACCACAATTATCAACCGATTTCAATGAAACTTGCAGATTATAATAATATTAATAATATCTCAGAGTAGCCAAAATTTCGGCCACTTCCGGTTAGCGGTTTCTGAGATATCAGGTTATCACACATTTCATGTGGCACGGCTACAGAACACAATTATCAACCGATTTCAATGAAACTTGCAGATTATAATTCAAATCTGGTATGACTGAAAGGGTTTACCCTGTTAATGCGCAGAAATCATCGCGCTCAGTTTTTTTAATTTTTATTTCGTTTTCGGATCATTTCGATTTAAAGGTGAAAAAAGGTGAAAAAATGAGCTATTCACAACCCATTCAGGCTTTTCATATTTTAAAATATTTCTTCGCAACTTTCATAAACTAGTAGCAATAATCCATACGAAGAGAATGTATGTGAAAATTAATTTGTAATATGAACAGTTGCCGAGAAATGGTAAATTTTGTATGAGTCACTTTTTACGCTAGTTTGCCTGTATAAGAGTCAATTATTATTCGATTTTCATAAAAGTGACATCATTTGATGCGTAATGTCAATTTTAACAAGGTCAAACCAATTTAACATTTTCAATGTCACCGGAAATGACGTAATTTGGGCAAAAATTGTATTTATAACCTTCAAAACCAGTAATTTATTCAAATGAGTCTTATTTGTTATTTGCTTAAAATTTTGATATTTGATTCCAATCAACTAATAGAATGAACCCAAACGATCATATAGATATCACAAAATGGTTTCTAACTTGTTCAGTTGCGGAGAAATAGACGATTTTCAACAGGTAACTTTTCAAGGTTTTTGGTCCATAAAAGTGTCAATTATTATTCGATTTTCATAAAATTTCCCTTGTGTGATACCTAAGGTCATTTACGATTTCATACAAGTAATTTAACACTTTTACTGTGGCAAAAACTGTATTTTTAGCCTTCAAAACAGATATTTTATTCAAATGAGTCTGATTTGTATTGTTTTTAAAATTATGATATTTGATGCCAATCAACAAATAGATTGAACCCACACGATCATACAAATACCAAAAAATGGTTTCTAACTTGTACGGTTGCAGAGAAATAGACGAGTTTCTACAAGTCACTTTTCAAGGATTTTGGTCTATAAAAGTGGCAAATATTCGATTTACATAAAATTTTCACCATGTGATGCCTTATGCTATTTCTGATTTCATGAAACTAATTTAACATTTTCATTATCACTGGAAGTAATGTAATGTTGTCAGGATCACTTACATGTAATGAATGTATACAATGAATTGATATTGCCGGATTTGGTTGATTCTGCGTACATTTTATGTGATGTGTGCAATGCTTAAATGGAAACCTGTTTAATGGTTTCGTCGGTACCGGAAGTGACATATGTTCAAGGGTAACGGGGCACCGGTGAAACCCGTCATTACTGCATCGCAGTTCTAGTTCTTCTTATTATTTTTCCATTTGAGCATATCTCAGAAACTACTTGTCGGATCAATTCGATGTCTTCGGATTCACTGGGAAATTGGGTTTGACTTAAATTTTAAAGCTATTTCTAAAGTTCTGCGACAATTCGAAATGTCTGAAATCACCAAAGTTGTTGTTTTTTTTAAATATTGCCGTATTATTAACAATAATCATCGGATTTTAATATATGATGCATTTTTACATAGCCGTAGACAGGGGACATAGCTATGCTACTTTTGATTTTTATTATTATTATTACAGCATATTTATAGTGCGCCCTTTCATATAACATGTTCAGGGGCACTTTACAAAGTGACAATGTAATCATAAATAAACAACAAGATTATGGACATGTTAACAATTGTATACAGAGTCAGTTAAAAGCCTGATTTAATAAATGTGTTTTAAGTTGTTTTTTAAAAGAATATAGAGATGTACAACATCTTAAACTAAATGGTAGATTATTCCATAAAACAGGCGCTTGATAACTAAAAGAGCGCTGACCATGAAAGACTAATTGAACAGTTTTGGGCTTTAAAAGTAATTTATCTGACGAACGTAATGTTCGGCCAGGTGTATAAAGTTCTAAAAGATCCAAGAGGTAAACAGGAGCTAAATTATTTAAACATTTAAAAGTAAGTAATAAAATCTTAAAATCAATTTGATATTTAACAGGTAACCAGTGTAAATATAAATATAAAACAGGAGTTATGTGGTCACATTTCTTAGTTAAAGTAACAAGTCTAGCTGCAGTATTCTGTACTTTTTGTAATTTATCTATCAGCTTAAAAGGTAAACCAACTAAAAGTGAATTAAAGTTATCTAATCGAGAAGTGGACGTATATTGTTGCCGCCCCTGTCTGTCCACAATTGTTTGAACACTCTACAGGTCACAATTTTTATCCGATTTCAATGAAACTTGAAATATAGGTTTATCACCCTAAGATCTCGGTTCCTTTTTATATTCGCGTATATCGGATTGTAACTTCCTGAATTATGGCCCTTGATTGAACAAAAAATCCTGTTTTTAGCTTGTGGTTCCTGAAGAGGTCACAACTATTATCTGATTTAAAAAAAACGTGTGAATATATCACCATTACACACTAAGATCTTGGTTCCTTTTGATAATCAAGGATACCCAAACTTAACTTTCTGGATTATGGCCCCAGATTGTTCGAAAAATCACATTTTTAGCTAACGGATTCTCTAGAGGTCACAATTTTTTTCCGATTTTAAAAACCGTTTAAATGCATCACCATTCCACCATAATGAAGGTTGGATTTGAATTTCGGGAAAATCAAAATGAAACTTCCCGACAACATGGCCGCTCTTTGTACGCAAATTGTGTAGAAGTGTGTAATACAAAGGTTGTGGACTCGTGGACCCTCTAGAGGTCACAATTTTTATCCGATTTTGATGAAACTTAAAACATATCTTTATATCCCAAGATCTCTGTCCCTTTTGATATTTGCACATTTCAGGCCATAACTTTCTGGATTATTGCCCCTGATTATACAAAAAATCGCGTTTGTTTTTAGCTTGTTCTCTATCCATCTCTTACAAAATGTGGGCGTATCTTGCCTGGCAGCCGCTGGTTGATTTTCAACGAATCTTTGAAAATATTAAGTGCCAAATTTTGAAAATTTAAATGTATACAGAAAACTTTTTTATTTATATTTTTTGATGGTATTTTAGAAAGGATTAAAGGGTCGTCTGAATTAGATAATTTTGCTTGGCCGCCATTGGCTAATTCAGTTTTTCACTCCTAGATTGATTATTTATTGTTCGATTTGTTTAAAACAAAGTTCAGATGCTCCTTTTTCCAAAATGTCATTTTTTTTGTTACCGATAGAGTTATCTGTCGGCACCGAAAGTGACATAATATTAACAAAAACTATAATTTTGACCACTTTTTGAAAGCAAATATTATATTACCAAAAGGATGCACCATGCAAAGGTGAACAAAACATCGGACTTAGTTTTTTAATTTCGATTTCGTTTTCAGGCTATTTCAATTAAAAGGTGAAAAAAAGTGTAAAATTAAGCTATTTTGAAACCATTCAGCGTCTTCATATTTTAAAATATTTCTTCGTAACTTTCATAAACTAGTAGCAATAATCCATACGCAGAGAATGTATGTGAAAATTAGTTTGTAAAATGTGCAGTTGACGAGAAATAGGCAATTTTGCATGCGTCACTTTTCACATTATTTTGCCTGTAAAAGGAGTCAATTATTATTTGATTTTCAGTTGTTTTTTTACCATTTGATGCCTTATGCCAATTTTGACTAGGTCAAACCAATTTAACATTTTTATGGTCACCGGAAATGATATCATTTGGGCAAAAACTGTATTTTTAGCCTTAAAAACAGATATTTTATTCAAATGATTCTTATTTGTAATGTTTCTAAAATTATAATATTTGATTCAAATCAACAAATAGAATAAACCCATACGATCATACAGATACATTGTACCACAAAATGGTTTCTAACTTGTATGGTTGCAGAGAAATACATGTAGACAATTTTCTACAAGTCACTTTTCATGGTTTTTGGTCCATAAAAGTGTCAGTTATTACCGATTTTCATAAAAATGTTCACACATGTGATCCTTATTTAACCTTATGCCATTTATGATTTCATAGAACTAATTTAGCATTTTCATTATCACCGGAAGTAATGTCATTTTGGCAAAAACTGTATTTTTAGCCTTCAAAACAAAGATGTTTTTGAAGTGGGTTATATTTATTATTCGATTAATATTATGATATTTGATTCCAATGGGTGTATAGATTGGATCAATACGATCATATTCTTGTCCAAAAATCGCTTCTAGCATCTTCCCTTGTCGACAAATAACCAGTTTTGTCAGGTTCACTTTTAACGATTTTTTGCGCATTTTAATTTCCCATTAGAAAATCAGCTAACTTTCTTGTAAGTTAGTAACAAATTTTGTCAGGATCATTTTTTTGACATGTAACACCTGGTAACAAATGTATTAATGGTATTAATATTGCTGGATTTGGTTGATTCTGTGACTATTTTATAACACGTGTGCAATGCTTACATGTATGTGGAAATCTGTTGAACGTTTTCATTGGTATCGGAAGTGACAAAAGTTCAAGGGTAACGTGGCACCAGTGAAACCCATCATTACTGCGTCGCAGTTCTAGTTAGGGTTTCACACGATTGTTTTTGTTAAGATTATTATTAAGATTTCACACTGTACAGCTTGTGTGAACACTATTGTTTTTGTTAAGATTATTATTTTTGTTATTAAGATTTCATATGAAAGATTATTGTTTCTTTCAAGATTATTATTATTTTTTTTTGTGTGTGTGTGTATTTTCTGCTAATCAATTTTTCTCAGAATCTAACCATAGGATGTTTCTGAAATTTTGACCTACCCCCCCCCCCCCCAAAAAAAAAAAAAGGGTGGTGAGTATTGTTGAAATATATTTTCAAAACGTTTTAAGAATTTGAAAATACCAAATTTTACAAACGAAAAAACTAACAATGCATGGTCGTAACTTTGTTGTTTATCGGTTCTTTGAGTACCTAGACATAAGGCATTTTCACCCGCAATTTTAGATTTTCGAATTTCGAAAATTCTTCGCTGTGATTTCTTTCCGGAAATTAAGACTAATTTGAGTACCTAGACATAAGGCATTTTCACCAGCAATTTTAGATTTTCGAATTTCGAAAATTCTTCGCTGTGATTTCTTTCCGGAAATTAAGACTAATTTGACAACTTTTTTAATAGTTGCTCAATTCTCATAGAATTTGGAATATAAGTAGATCTGGCCAGTGCGACTTGAAATATGTCATTAGAAATTTTCTAAATTATCTCCCCTTGGAGAAATTAAGGGTCAAAGTTTTAAAAAAAAAATAGACTAAATATAGAGCAGATTGTCTTGAATTTTTTTTTCTGTACTGGCTGAGGAATTCCTGATGCATACACAAAATATGAAGTCTATCGATACAAGCGGAAGTGCCACCATCTTGAAACATGAAAAGTCCCTAAGGCTTTTGCGATATTATACTTACAGACATGGGAGTTACATTTTCTGAATCCTTGAAGGAATGCCTAAAAAACGTTCAGAGCAGAAATTTGATTTAGGTCAACTGATGGTCACTATTTTGAAGTGAATATGAAAAATAGTGAAAAATCTACATTAACGGGCTTGTAAATAAACACAATAGGCCTTAGTATGTTCAATGTGTCTCCTATTTCTGAAATTAATACATTTCAAGCAGGGTTCGACACTGCCGTTGGCTTCGGGGGCCATGGCCTCCGAATTTTAGAATTTGGCCGCAGATTCGTGGCCGATTTTTAAATATCCACGGCCATATATGGTCGCCGATTAGAGCATGGTATCGATAGTTATTTTTACTATCGATAATCGGCATTGAAATCAGACGTGTCAACTAGCCTGTTTTTTCTGAGACTCACGGATTCACGACCTTTCTCCCGATCTACCGTACGGGAGGAAATTTCTCACGGAAAATGGCCACATGCCAAATACTAGTTTCACTTTCAAAGGGATGTAAACCCTTCACTTCCGATTCATAAATCGATCTCATGATTGGCTGAATTTGACCGGAAACTTGTATTACGGTAATACTAATATGTGTGTTTGTGATTAAATAAAGTATATTGTAATGGTATCTGAGTACATTTCTCCAGCGAAGAGTAAACATTTAATGCCACGTGACTTTAGCGTGAAATCGGAAGCCATTGACTGAAAATTAGCCGACTTGCAATCCGTGATTTTGGATTACTTTTTCAGTTAAATATATTAATAGCGATTGTATTATAATACTTTGATATCGACCTCAATATATGCAAATAATCTGACTCAAAAGTTATCCAAATATAAGCGCAATTACCGTTTATGTACGGGAGATACTTGCGGGAAAATACCGCTCTGACGTCACGTTTCGGGGGATTTCCATACTAATCATGGTACGATAAGAATTTTATCCCCCCCCCCCCCACTGTAAGGATGCATTATTTTTGTAAAAGTAATAAAGATCTACAATAAACAGATTTATAATACATTAGGCCTACATGTACATATTAAAAACTTAGCTGATTGATAATATTATCATAATTCATGACTTGGCCTTGGATTTTCAATTTTTGGCCTTGGATCAAGGTTGCATTTTGGCCTATCGTATTTTGAAAATATATTTTCAAAACGTTTTACGAATCCGAAATCACCGAATTTTACGAACGAATAAATTGACCTACATACCCATAACCCTGTGACCGATGTTACTAATTTTTTTTCTTTGAGTACCTTGAAATATTTACTTCAAATCTGCTATTTCTGATTTTTGAATTTCGAAAATTACGTCACTGACATTTCATCCAGGAAGTAAAACAGTTCTTTAATATTGGTACGATTTTCACGAAATTTGGTATGTATGTAGTTTGCATTGACCCAACTTCAACAATACCATTTTAGATATGTCCTAACTTATCTCCCCTTGGAGAAATTAAGGATCAAAGTTTAAAAAAAAATCAACTAAATATAGGTCAGATTGCCTTGAAATTTTTTTTCTGTACTAGATGAAGAATTCCTGATGAGTACACAAAATATGAAGTCTATCGATGCAACCGGAAGTGCCACCATCTTGAAACGTGAAAAATCCTTCAGGATTTTGCGATACTATACTTACAGACATGGGAGTTACTTTTTCTGAATCCTTGAAGGAATGCCTAAAAAACGTTCAGAACAGAATTTTGATTTCGGTCAACTGATGGTCTCCATTTGGAATTGACTATGAAGAACAGTGAAAAATCCACTTTAACAACGTGAAAATAAACACAATTGGCCGTAATATGTTCAATGCGTCCCTTATGTCTGAAATTAATACATTTCAGGATAGCTCGGGATCAAGGTCGAATTTTTGGTGTTTCAAAATTTCAAAATTCCGAATTTCGCCTTTGACATTTTACGTGCCGTGCCGACAAAGTTGTTTACAGGACATTTTATGTCTTTAATTTTCAAAATTTACAAATTTAACCTAAATATTCGAACAGCTGATTAAAAAAATATTAATTACGTGCCGTGACGACAAAGTTGTTTACAGGACATTTTATGTCTTTAATTTTCAAAATTTACAAATTTAACCTAAATATTCGAACAGCTGATTCAAAAAATATTAATTCCGTTCAAAGTTATCTCATTTAATTTTTCGATATTTCCCTGCCTTTTTTTAGTTCTTTCCTGCCATTTTCATTTTATTTTCTCATCCGTTCCGTTTATAAATGGCTTGATTCAATTTTTATACGCCCACATTTTCATGCGGACGTATATTGTCGTCGCCCCTGTCTGTCCGTCCACAATTGTTTGTGAACAGTCTACAGGTCACAATTTTTATCCGATTTCAATAAAACTTGAAATATAGGTTTATCACCCAAAGATCTCGGTTCCTTTCGATATTGGCATGTATCGGACTGTAACTTCATGGATTATGGCCCCTGATTGTACGAAAAATCACGTTTTTAGCTTGTGAACACTGTAGAGGTCACAATTTTTATCCGATTTGGTTTAAACTTGACATGTAAGTTTATAACCCAAAGATCTCGGTTCCTTTTGATATTCGCGCATATTGGACTGTAACTTCCTGAATTATGGCCCCTGATTGTACGAAAAATCGTGTTTTTAGCTTGTGGACCCTATAGAGGTCATAATTTTTATCTGATTTAAAAAACCGTATTATTATATCACCGTTACACCCTAAGGACGACTGAGTTCGAATTTCGTGAAAATCGTCCCAAAATTGACAGACAAAATGTCCGCCGTTCGTTCTCAAATAGCGTAAAAATATGGTATATATGGTATATTCGCGCATATCGGACCGTAACTTCCTGAATTATGGCCCCTGATTGTACGAAAAATCGTGTTTTAGCTTGTGGACCCAATAGAGGTCATAATTTTTATCCGATTTAAAAAACCGTATTATTATATCACCGTTACACCCCAAGGACAGCTGAGTTCGAATTTCGTGAAAATCGGCCCAAAATTGATAGACAAAATGGCCGCCGTTCGTTCTCAAACGTAAAAATATGGTATATCAAGGTTGTGGACCCTATAGAGGTCACAATTTTTATCTGATTTTGTTGAAACTTGAAATATAAGTTTATAACCCAAAGATCTTGGTTCCTTTCGATATTCGTGCATATCAGACCTAAACTTCCTGAATTATGGCTCCGGATTGTACAAAAAATCGCGTTTTTAGCTTGTGGACCCTATAGAGGTCATAATTTTTATCCGATTAAAAAAACTGTATTATTATATCATAGTTACACCCTAAGGATGGCTGAGTTCGAATTTCGTGAAAATCGGCCCAAAACTGACAGACAAAATGGCCGCCTTAGTTCTCAAATAGCGTAAAAATATGGTATATATCAAGGTTGTGGACCCTATAGAGGTCACAATTTTTATCCGATTTTGTTGAAACTTGAAATGTAAGTTTATAACCCAAAGATCTCGGTTCCTTTCGATATTCTCGCATATCGAGCAATAACTTCCTGAACTATGGCCCCTGATTGTACGAAAAATCACGTTTTTCAACTTGTGGACCCTATAGAGGTCATAATTTTTATCCGATTTAAAAAAACATATTATTATATCACTGTTACACCCTAAGGACGGCTGAGTTCAAATTTCGTGAAAATCGGTCCAAAATTGACAGACAACATGGTCACCGTTCATTCTCAAATAGCGTAGAAATATGGTATATCAAGGTTATAGAGGTCACAATTTTTATCCGATTTTGTTGAAACTTGAAATGTAAGTTTATAACCCAAAGATCTTGGTTCCTTTCGATATTCGTGCATATCGGACCATAACTTCCTGAATTATGGCCCCTGATTGTACGAAAAATCACGTTTTTGGCTTGTGGACCCTATAGAGGTCATAATTTTTATCCGATTTAAAAAAACGTATTAATATATCACCGTTACACCCTAAGGACGACTGAGTTCGAATTTCGTGAAAATCGGCCCAAAATTGACAGACAAAATGGCCGCCGTTCGTTCTCAAATAGCATAAGAATATGGTATATCAAGGTTGTGGACCCTATAGAGGTCACAATTTTTATCCGATTTTGTTGAAACTTGAAATGTAAGTTTATAACCCAAAGATCTCGGTTCCTTTCAATAATTCGCGCATATCGGACCGTAACTTCCTGAATTATGGCCCCTGATTGTACAAAAAATCACGTTTTTAGCTTGTGGATCCTATAGAGGTCATAATTTTTATCCGATTTAAAAAAAACTTATTATATCACTGTTACACCCTAAGGACGACTGAGTTCGAATTTCGTGGAAATCGGCCCAAAATTGACAGACAAAATGGCCGCCGTTCGTTCTCAAATAGCGTAAAAATATGGTATATCAAGGTTGTGGACCCTATAGAGGTCACAATTTTTATCCGATTTTGTTGAAACTTGAAATGTAAGTTTATAACCCAAAGATCTCGGTTCCTTTCAATAATTCGCGCATATCGGACCGTAACTTCCTGAATTATGGCCCCTGATTGTACAAAAAATCGCGTTTTTAGCTTGTGGACCCTATAGAGGTCATAATTTTTATCCGATTTAAAAAAACGTATAATTATATCACCGTTACACCCTAAGGACGACTGAGTTCCAATTTCGTGAAAATCGGCCCAATATTGACAGACAAAATGGCTGCCGTTCGTTCTTAAATAGCGTAAAAATATGGTATATCAAGGTTGTGGACCCTATAGAGGTCACAATTTTTATCCGATTTTGTTGAAACTTGAAATGTAAGTTTATAACACAAAGATCTCGGTTCCTTTCAATATTCGCGCATATCGGACCGTAACTTACTGAATTATGGCCCCTGATTGTACAAAAAATCACGTTTTTAGCTTGTGGACCCTATAGAGGTCATAATTTTTATCTTATTTAAAAAAAACTATTATTATATCACTCTTACACCCTAAGGATAGCTGAGATCGAATTTTGTGAAAATCACCCCAAAATTGACAGACAAAATGGCTGCCGTTCGTTCTCAAATAGCGTAAAAATATGGTATATCAAGGTTGTGGACCCTATAGAGGTCACAATTTTTATCCGATTTTGTTGAAACTTGAAATGTAAGTTTATAACCCAAAGATCTCGGTTCCTTTCAATAATTCGCGCATATCTGACCGTAACTTCCTGAATTATGGCCCCTGATTGTACAAAAAATCACGTTTTTAGCTTGTGGACCCTATAGAGGTCATAATTTTTATCCGATTTAAAAAAACTTATTATATCACTGTTACACCCTAAGGACGACTGAGTTCGAATTTCGTGGAAATCGGCCCAAAATTGACAGACAAAATGGCCGCCGTTCGTTCTCAAATTGCGTAAAAATATGGTATATCAAGGTTGTGGACCCTATAGAGGTCACAATTTTTATCCGATTTTGTTGAAACTTGAAATGTAAGTTCATAACCCAAAGATCTCGGTTCCTTTCAATAATTCGCGCATATCGGACCGTAACTTCCTGAATTATGGCCCCTGATTGTACAAAAAATCGCGTTTTTAGCTTGTGGACCCTATAGAGGTCATAATTTTTATCCGATTTAAAAAAACATATAATTATATCACCGTTACACCCTAAGGACGACTGAGTTCGAATTTCGTGAAAATCGGCCCAATATTGACAGACAAAATGGCTGCCGTTCGTTCTTAAATAGCGTAAAAATATGGTATATCAAGGTTGTGGACCCTATAGAGGTCACAATTTTTATCCGATTTTGTTGAAACTTGAAATGTAAGTTTATAACACAAAGATCTTGGTTCCTTTCAATATTCGCGCATATCGGACCGTAACTTACTGAATTATGGCCCCTGATTGTACAAAAAATCACGTTTTTAGCTTGTGGACCCTATAGAGGTCATAATTTTTATCTGATTTAAAAAAACCTATTATTATATCACTCTTACACCCTAAGGATAGCTGAGTTCGAATTTTGTGAAAATCACCCCAAAATTGACAGACAAAATGGCTGCCGTTCGTTCTCAAATAGCGTAAAAATATGGTATATCAAGGTTGTGGACCCTATAGAGGTCACAATTTTTATCCAATTTTGTTGAAACTTGAAATGTAAGTTTATAACCGAAAGATCTCGGTTCCTTTCGATATTCGCGCATATCGGACCGTAACTTCCTGAATTATGGCCCCTGATTGTACGAAAAATCGCGTTTTTAGCTTGTGGAACCTATAAAGGTCATAATTTTTATCCAATTTAAAAAAACGTATTATTATATCACTGTTACACCCTAAGGACGACTGAGTTTGAATTTCGTGAAAATCGGCCCAAAATTGTAGGAAAAATCACTTTCTTGTTAGCTTGTTCTCTATCCATCTCTCGAAAATGTTGGCGTATCCTGCATGGCAGCTGCTGGTTGACAAAAGCAGTTACACCTGACGTGAAGTGATGTCTGTTTAAAACATTTCCTTTTTTAACCCGGTCAGATTTTAACTGATTTTGCTTTTGTTAGATTCACGTTATTCAATTTATTTATTAAAAAAAACTGCAGACATTCGAAATCATGTCAAATGTTGATCGCGAACGATTAAGTTGGACAATAGTTTCTCATTTTGAAAGTTTTACTAAAATCGATTGGTAACGAAACGTTCTCTGCAACATATAAAATGTTAAGCGGTTGAAATGTTTCTCGTTATAACTCGGCGCCTTTTTGGACGATTTTAATAATTCCTCTTTGTTTTTAACATTCTTGACAACATCAGTAACATTCGACATGAAGTGATGCATTGTTGAAATATATCTCGTTATAACTGTCAGTTATTGGCCAATTCATTTATTAAAGTGACATTTCGTTCCGGAAGTAAAACCAAACTGACAACTTCTTTAATATTGGTACGATTTTCAAGAAATTTGGAATGTATGTAGATCTCATTGACTCAACTTCAACGATACCATTAGATATCAGCATAGATTTTGTGATCTATTTTACTAATTCTTTTTTCTTTGAGTACCTTAAAACATTTACTTTAAATCTGCTATTTTCTATTTTCGAAATTCAAATATTACGTCATTGACAGTTCATCCCGGAAGTAAAACCAACATGATAACTTCTTGAATATTACTTAGTACGAGTTTCATAAATTAAGAATGTAAGTAGACCTGGTTGATCCAACTTCAACGAAGTCATTAGAAATTTTCTAAGTTATCTCCCCTTTGAGAAAATAAGGATCAAACTTTTAAAAGAAATCAACAAAATATAGTTGCGATTGCCCTGGAAATTTTTTTCTATACTAGATAAGAAATTAATGATGCTTACACAAAATATGAAGCCTATCGATCGAACCGGAAGTGCCACCATCTTGAAATGTAAAAAATCCCTGAGGCTTTTGCGATATTATACTTACAGACATGGGAGTTACATTTTCTGAATCCTTGAAGGAATGCCTAAAAAACGTTCAGAACAGAATTTTGATTTCGGTCAACTGATGGTCTCCATTGGGAATTGACTATGAAGAACAGTGACAAATCCACTTGAACGGACGTGAAAATAAACACAATAGGCCGTAATATGTTCAATACGTCTCTTATTTCTGAAATTAATACATTTCAGGATAGCCCGGGATCAAGGTCGAAATTTGGTGTTTGAAAATTTCGCCTTTGACCTTTTACGTGCCGACAAAGTTGTTTGCAGGACAATTTATGTCTTTAATTTTCAAAATTTACAAATTTAACCTAAATATTCGAACGGCTGAGGTCAATCTGATTCAAAAAATATTAGTTCCGTTCAAAGTTATCTCATATATTTTTTCGATATTTTCCTGCCTTTTTATACGCCCACATTGAAATGTGGTCGTATATTGTCGTCGCCCCTGTCCGTCGGTCCGGCGTCCACAATTGCTTGTGGACACTCTAGAGGCTAAAGTTAATATCTGATTGACTTTAAATTTATACACATTCTGATAATTACTGCCAGAGTTATGGTCCTTGATCACTTTGTAAAATCTTGTTGACGCTCTAGAGGCCAAAGTTAATATCTGATTGACCTTAAATTTATACACAGTGTGTAAGGCCATGAAACGAAGAAGCCTATTGATTTTCAGCAATTTCCGATAATTACAGGCAGAGTTATGTCCCTTGATCACTTCAAAAAATCTTGTGGACGCTCTAAGGGCCAATGTCAAATATCCGATTAACTTTAAATTTATACACAGTCTTTAAGTTCATGAGATGAAGAAGCCTATTGATTTTCAGCGATTTCCGATAATTACTGCCAGAGTTATGGCCCTTGATCACTTTGAAAAATCTTGTGGACGCTCTAGAGGCCAAAGTTAATATCCGATTGACATTAAATATATACACAGTGTTTAAAGTCATAAGACGAAGAATCCTATTGATTTTCAGCAGATCACTTTGAAAAATCTTGTGGTAGGGGCCAAAGTTAATATCCGATTGACTTTAGATTTATACACAGTGTTTAAGGTCATGAGACGAAGAAGCCTATTGATTTTCAGGGATTTCCAATAAATACTGCAGAGTTATGGCCCTTGATCACTTCAAAATATCTTGTGGGCGCTCTAGAGGCCAAAGTTAATATCCAATTGACTTTAGATTTATACACACTGTTTAAGGTCATGAGACAAAGAAGCCTATTGATTTTCAGCGATTTCTGATAATTACTGCCAGAGTTATGGCCCTTGATCACTTTGACAAACAAGTATATTGATTTTCAATGATTTTTGGTAACTTGAACATCTAAATCCATGGTATTAAATGTTTTGTATACTAAATGTTAGCATGGGCCAAACAAATTCTAATTATTTTCTGATAATTACTGAATGAGTTGTTACTTTTAATCAGATTTTAGTGTATTATAAATGTTTCATTACCAACAAAAGTAAAAATATGCGACGAGTCGACGACTCATGTTGACTGCCTGGACGATTTAGCTGCTATGGGCGTATGTTTTGTTGCCTGGCAACCTATCTTTAACTATAGTGAGAACTGCCAATTCTTTATCTAATCTCCCATAATGTATCTTTAATATCGTTTTAATAAACAGAGACATTTTTTCGGGAATCATCATTATATGTTTTGGCGACCAACTTTGAAGACCACGGGTTCCATGAAATCTAAACAAGATATTATTCGGGCATCATCATTATTTGTTTCGGCTGTTTTCTCATGCAAACAACTAGACAGCTTTTCTTGTCAGTTCCTCCATTCTGCACCACTGACAAAGGGAAACCAACACAGGGAGCAAACCCTAGACTTCTAGGCTAGTGAGCTAGGGTTAGGTCTTATTCAATAGCTCATATCGGGACTATAACATTTGGTTTATTTTTATTTCAATAATTCTATTGTGCATAGGGCTCTTTAGTAGTGGGAGGAAACGAGAGGACCCGGTGAAAACCAACGAGGTTGGACAGACGACCCCTAATGGCAATAAGAAATTGAAAAAAAGTTAATTGTATATTAGGACTACCGGTAATTAAACATACCCGGCCCTATCTTCTTTTTTTTCTAGACCTAGCTCACCTGGCTGTTATGTGGGTATATTTCCATGCTTTGTGTGGGTGTGAGTAAATAATGATAGGAACTTTAAAAAGAATTCCAGTTGGCTGTGGACATATGTTTTATAGACAGACAACAGATCTTTTTCTTAGAAATTGAAGGATGAGTTTCGATTTTTTCTACCTTTCAAATTATATATTTTATTCTTCGTAGTTTCCATCAAGACTTGAGAAATGGCTGGACAAAATAGCTGCTCAAACAATAAGGGAAATAAAGCATGTAGAGAATTAGAAGAATTTGATGCCATATTTCCTGCTATTGTTGATGATCTCACTAAAACTGGCCTTAAAGACAATGAAATATCAGATGCTATCCAGTGGTTTAAGAAGGTAATTCTCAATAGATTTATGGTCATGCAATCATGTAGGGTTGATAAAGCAGATAATTTTCAAAAATGACAAAACTGCTAATTTTCACAAAGGTCAAAGAATCGAACAACTCTTTTTAGTACACGCCCACATTTTCATGTGGACGCATATTGTCGTTGCCTCTGTCCGTCAACACTTTGTTTGTGGACACTCTACGGGTCACAATTTTTATCCGATTTTGACGAAACTTGAAATATAGGTAAATCTCCCAAAGATCTCGGTTCCTGTCCATATTGGGATGTATCGGACCATAACTTCATGGATTATAGCTCCTGATTGTACGAAAAATCCTGTTTTTAGCTTGTGGACCAGGGTTGTAAAAATCCACCACGCTACCAAAAATAACTTCAGGGCTAGTGATCTATTCAGCCGTACTAGTCCTGGGCTAGTGCCCTTTACTGGTTTGTGAATTAAACTAGTGATATAGATAAATAAACTGTAAAACATCCCACATTTATTTCTCCAATTCCACAGAAAACTCAATCATAACAATAGATTTTCTGTATAAAACATTCTGTATGGACATTTTTAAGGGCCCAACTAACCACCTGAATTCACTTAAAATCACCAGAATTCACTTCGAAAACCCCCGAATCCTCCCATAAAACTAATTTATTTTAAATGTACAATACATTATAATATAACAAATAACTATTTTCATCCCTCCACAAGCCTGATGAAGGCGCTGTAGGTGTATTTATTTCAAAGACTACCGGAATTCATTTCAAATACAGTCTTCCAAAAAAGTTGGGGATATTCAGAAACAATACAAAACTGCGGAAATGCACTGCTGACTGCTGTTTTTATTAGAGGTAACCAGTGTATGTTAATAACAGGCCAATTGCCTACACATGAACATAAACAGTTCATGTGGGCGGCTTATTTGAAGTTTTTATACGCCCACATAGAAATGTGGGCGTATATTGCCGTCGCCCCCGTCCGTCCGTCCGTCCGTCCGTCCATCGTCCACAATTTCTTGTGAACGCTCTAACGCCAAAAGTTATCATCCAGTTGTTTTAAAATTGATATATGTTGTTTGCATTAGTGAGATGAAGAAGCCTATTTAATTTCAATAATTTCTGTTTATTACGTCTAGAGTTATGGCCCTTGTTTCACTTTGTTGAACCCTGTGAACGCTCTAATGCCAAAAGTTAACATCTGATCTTTGTGAAATTTTTATGCAATATTTAAATTAGGGAAACGAAGAAGCCTATTAAATTTCAGCCATTTCCGTTTATTACTTCTAGAGTTATGGCCCTTGTTTCACTTTGTTGAACATTGTGAACTCTTTAACGCCAAAAGATGTCATCCTATCTTTCTGAAATTTATATGCATTATTTAAATTAGTGAAACGAAGAAGTCTATTGAATTTCAGCAATTTCCGTTTATTACGTGTACATCTAGAGTTATGGCCCTTGTTTCACTTTATTGAACCTTTTGAACGCTCTAACATCAAAAGTTATCTGCCGATCTGTATGAAATTTGCATGCGTTATGGCCCTTGTTTCACTTATTGAACATTGTGAACTCTTTAACGCCAAAAGTTATCATCCGATCTTTCTGAAATTTATATGCATTATTTAAATTAGTGAAACAAAGAAGCCTATTGAATTTCAGCAATTTCCGTTTATTACATGTACATCTAGAGTTATGGCCCTTGTTTCACTTTATTGAACCTTGTGAACGCTCTAACATCAAAAGTTATCTGCCGATCTGTATGAAATTTGCATGCGTCATTTAAATTAGTAAAGAGAAGAATCCTATTGAATTGAATTTCCGTTTATTACTTCTAGAGTTATGGCCCTTGTTTCACTTTATTGAACCTTGTGAACGCTCTAACATCAAAAGTTATCTGCCGATCTGTATGAACCTTGTTAATGCTCGATTGATGAAAGTTATCATCCAATATGTATGAAATTTATATGCATCATTTAAATTTGTGAAACAGAGGTCTATTGAATTTTAGCAATTTCCGTCAATAATTTCTAGTGTTATGGCGGTTGTGAACCTTGTGACAAAAGTGATCATTTAATCTGTATGACATATGCATTATTTAAATTAGTAAAATGAAAAAGCCTGTCAAATTTCAACAACTTCCAGAGTTGAGACCCTTGTTTCAGTTAGTAGAACCTTGTGAACCCTCAAACGGCAAAAATTATAATCTGATCTGTATGGAACTGTCTTGTAAAGGCCCCCAATTACCTACAAAGGAATAAATATGCGACAACCCTTGGCGACCGCTGGGACGATTTAGCTTGTGTAGTGGCTCTAGGACGACCTGAACGAGGTCTATCATCAACATTGTGTGTTTGTTGGTACCGCTTCCACAGTCTGCTGATCACAGACTGTGACACATTAAGCACGATGGCTTGCCAATAGCACGTAGACGTTCATCATGTTGAAGACGTCTCATTGCAAATTAAACGTAACACACTAAAGCAAAGATATGCTAAACAGTAAATCTTATGCAAGAACCAATAGGAAAGCAAACATGGATAGGATAAACCAGCACACGCCAGTTTTCATCAACCCTTCCTGGTAGTGTCAAATTTGACAATGAACCCCTCCCACGTTTATGGCACTGTTGTGTGTCACGCGTGCAGCTCAGTGGTTCTGTTGGGCGATAAGTTCTTCATCTGTGAACATGCTCTCAAAGCATGTCAAGTGTCCATGACTATTTATCATATCACAACCTGCATAGGTATTTGCATTTCAATATCCCCAACTTTTTTTGAAGAGTATATATTAAACCATGTTATAGATTAACTAAGATAATTAAAAATGAAAATAAGAATATTTGTCTTTGATATCACCTTGGGTGGAAGTGGACATTAAACACTCAGAGCAACAACATTGGTAACATGACTTACCCTAGACAATCTCTTTATACCAGATGAATAACAATATGCATCACTTGATATTCCATCAAAATAACAGGACAAGCAGTGTCGTGTGATTGCGTCAGCCACCATAGATTGTTGTTGTTTACAGGTTAAACATAAATGTGAACTTCATATCCACTGCAAATTAATTATTAGAATAACTACTGAACACATCATTGTTATCAGCAAGGATTAAGCTGAAATTTTGTGACCCCTGTGTTTTTGCGTCTCGTTAGTGATACAAGACAATTAACAATCTGGACTACTTGAAACCATTATTGATGAGACTTATTTGATTGGCTTATTATTACCAAGTTAATTTTCGAATAAACTTAGCTCATCTACACTGAGAACATTTTGCTCCACATTCGAGAAATGTTCGGTTTGACAATTTACATGGATTACTGCTGCTGCGTTCTAATCATATTGTGTTTCCTGAGTTGACCATCTCAAAATATCATTTTACAGTAGATACATTCTAGTATTAATATTAATGCAAAATATAAGTAAATACAATTGTCTTGGGCAGATTCCGATTTTATCAAAGTGAATTCCGGTGTTTTGAAGTAATTTATTATTAATGTAAAATATAAGTAAATACGAAGGTCTTAAGTGCGAATTCCGATATTTTGAAAGTGAATTCCGCAGTCGTTGTTTTTTGAATTTTAGAGGAGAGCCGAAAAAAGCTCCCCTTAATGAACAAATTGAAAAAATCGCTCCCCTAAAAAAGCTCTCCCAGTTTCGATAAGAAGAGTGATTTAGAAATTAAGGAGAATGATCTGATATTAAGGAGAGTGATTAGTTGTTTGTATGGGAAATGGTTCTGAAGATCAATAACTGCGTGTAAGGGTCATTCTTGGTTACATACACTACAGTGCTGGAGTTTGGGACTATAATCGCCGAACAACGCGGAAAAACACTCTATTTCACGGTGGAATCTTGGAGAATCGCTAGCGAAACGGCAGCTAGCCAAATCACCGCGAAATAGGGTGTTTCGCGGTGAATTATGGTGTTTCGCGGTGAAACACGGTGAATCGCTTGAGTGCCGATATCATCCCGATGTAAGCATCTTGACAAAAAATGTAATTTTTTTAAGTTGAATACAAGATATGTTAACCGTTGGCAAGGCAGCTACGGTCGTATTTCTAACACACTGTACATGTATAACGTGGTGCCACAATGTACGTGTATGCAAACAATGAATAACTTACAATTTTATAAAAGTATCATTTCATCTTATTGGCTGCTATCAAATCCAAACTTTAAATTATATTCGATGAGATTTTACACATAACTTCATTACTCGCAGCTTCAGTTAATCTAAATCAACCATTCATAAATCACAGTGCCATACATGTAAATCACTTCGCAATGCGGTTAACCGTACGTCACGTGGTCAGAAACGCGCGAAAACATGAGATGTTGGGTTCGACACGGGGACTATATATTCTTACGCTGTGTTACTTGGCGAAAAGTATTGAGCAAATCTTGACCGTCACCGGTATATGATAATAATGTATTATGACGTATTAAAATAATATGGGTGGGAGGGGGTACACTGCGAAAGTCACAAAAGTGACAAATAGAACTTGCAACTGGAGTCGAAAGTGCTTTCAAATCAGACATAAGAAGCTCGTACTTACCGCAAAAATGAAATGAACGCGACACAAGTCTCCGATGTCAGAGAATATTAGTAAAGTATAACCGCTATCAAATCCACACAAAAATCCAAGGCACTCATTTTATTTTTGAAAAGAATAACTGTAGGCTCGATAGAAGAGCCTATTCTTCATGAACCCCAAACCAATGGTAACTGTCAACTTGTATGTTGTCATTCTCGTGCAGATTTGTTTGAATAACAGAAATGTCCCATGTATCAAGATCAAAGAATAAAATCGCACGTAGCCACTCTTTGTTGTTTTTATGCGAATTCAATTAATCTAAAAGGGGCTCCGGCGCAATTTAAGGAATTATTTTTGAGCCAATATTAACCATCGCCAATTTTTTAAATCATGGGATAAAGTCAATTAACAAACAATACGGGTCTACTTTATTACAAAAACATTGGTGAACTTACCATTTTGTCTAAAATCATAACGCTAATCAACAAACAATACTGTTGTTCTTTATTACAAAAACATCGGTCAACTATATTGTTTTTGTACATATTGTATTTATTTATTTGTTTGTACTATATGTTATACCTGATGAGTCTTTGGCTTAAAGGAATAAAGAATTTGAACTCGAACTAATCGCTGTTGGGATGGCGAGCCAAGCTAGTTGATTATTAGGTAAATAAAACAATATAAACAACCAATGAGTAAAAGTGATCTATTCTAATCAATTAAATAATATACAAGTCAAGTACCGGTATTACCTTAACTGTGGACGGGTTTGCTTGTGGACGGGTTAACGGACACTCAACTTACAAATATTAAATCATCGCCGTATTGGCACTGACTGACGGCACTTTGTGCACGGACTGTTGAATTCTCGTTTAATTTATTGTGTTAATTTCACTATTGTTTAAAATGTAAACAAAATCTTATCTCGAGTACGTAGTACCGTATATCGAGCTTGTCTAGTAAGTAGTAGGCTAGGTTAATCCAGACTAAAACGAAAGTCCTTTTATTGTATTAATAACATTGGCTTCTGGTAGACTCGATTGTCATCTAAGGGATTATATTTTCTTTACGCGGTCTATTTATAGAACAGTAAAACAATTGTAAATATTGGCGCGATAAAAATTTAATTATAAGTCCAAGCTATTGTTGATAGAAAATAATAATGATTTACGTGTATCATAGATAATATTAAGTAACAATAGAATGAAAATACTGTTTGTTGTTTTTCGAGTTTTAGGCCATTATTACTTATTTTATGCATATTTTTGGTATGAACTTTTTTGGACCAGTAAAATCTCATTCGGTACAGCAATAGTTGGAATAATACCTGCCCAAATGTCCAGTAAAAAAAATATCATTTCTCATGGACTGCAGGGTACTTATATATGCAGTAGGAAATCGACAAGTTGGACGTACAAAAGAATGGAATCATTCAGAAAGTGTACTCAAAATAAGTAAATTATAACGGGGTGAAGACGAGAATTAACACACTCGTGGATATTGTATAAATATATGAGGCGCATGTAATGTACTCGTATGTGTGTGTGAAATGGCTTTATTCAATATCTGCTCCCACCGAAATGAATTGGGTGACATAAAGTAGATGTATATTGTCACAGCGGATATTATTCGCCGAGTAAAACAGCGTAAGAATATACAAGTAGTCCCAATCTTTTGGCGCCTTTCTGACCACGTAACATACCATTAAGCGACCCGCGGGAGTGATTTACTGTACGTGCTGTATGGATGATTGATTTAGATTAACCGAAGCTGCGAGTAATGAAGTAATGTGTAAAAGCTCATCGTATATAATTTAAAGTTTGGATTTGATAGCAGCCCCAAATTGACGGATTATTCCAATAGAAATACTTGTCGACATTTCTAAATAATATATATAGCTTGTATAAATTTTGTTTAAAAACATAACCCCTATTCAAAATATAATCATAAACGCTTGAAAATTCCATTAAAATATAATCTATTTCTTCCGGAATTATTCTCATTGGAAATTTTCACGTGCCATCTCTCGTAATTTCTCACGTCTCGCGAAAGTTTTACTTTTCATTTCAGTTAAATTAACCAATGGTGCACAGTCACCATCTATTTTTAGCAACATATTCATCAGAATTTTATTACCTTGTGCGATCACATTATACTAATCGAATACACCAAATAAATGTTCACAATGACAGCATGGTGGCGCACGGAATGTGAGTCTTTCACACTCTTTTGAAAAAAAAAGAACCAAATATATACATGTCCATGATTTACAAATATGGAGAGCGATTTTCAATTTTAAGGCGAGGGAGAAAAACCTCCCCTCAGTCGACATTCGGGTGCGCGACAGGCGCTCGAGAGCGATCGCGCGCCTCAAAAAACAATGACTGATTCCGGTGTTTATAATATGTTTTCAATGTCCGATTTTCTCAAGGTGAATTCCGGTGTTTTAAAGTAATTTATTATTAATGTAAAATATTAGTAAATACGAAGGTCTTAAGTGCGAATTCCGATATGTTGAAAGTGAATTCCGATGTTTATATGTTTTCAAAGTGAATCCTGGTGATTTAAAGTAATTTATTATTTATGTAAAATATTAGAAAATACGAAGGTCTTAAAATAGAATTGGCTGTCACTAGATAAGGGAAAACGAGAAAAATAGAAAAATCCCGTGCATTCACCCGTTTTTATTCATTCTGTTCTCAATAAAAACATGGTAATGCACAGACTTTTTCTAATTTGTTCATTATCTTTTATCTAATGACAGCCAATTCTTTTTTTGAATTGTCAGATATCCTCTCACCGTCTCATATAATAGCTTTTCATCTTCAACTGAATTATCAGTGAAATGAAATTCGATCGCATGTCTGTTATTGCTCGTTGCTTCAATCAGTTATATAGTATGATAACTCGTGTTTGTCATGTTTGTCGTCACTTCCCGTTTCTTCGCGTGCTTGTTACACATCTCCCGTAGCAATGATCTCTGTGTTAAAGTTATATTTGGGATGTATTTAACCAGTTCTATCACATATTTTATAATGACTGACACCAATATTGTCCTTTAAAGGAAAATTAATTAAATAGGAAGATTTTACGGTGAATTCTGATATCTTCAAAGTGAATTCTGGGGATTGTAAATGAATTCCGGTGATTAGTCTACCCACATTTTTAACACCTCGTCGATTCTTTCATTCTTGAAATTTTTATACGCCCACATGGAAATGTGGACATATATTGCTGTCACCCCTGTCTGTCAGTCGTCCACAATTTCTTGTTAACGCTCTAACGCCAAAAGTTATGATCCGATTGTTTTAAAATTGATATATATGTTGTTCACATTAGTGAGATGAAGAATCCTATGTAATTTCAATAATTTCCGTTTATTACGCCTAGAGTTATGGCCCTTGTATCAGTTTGTTGGACATTGTGAACGCTCTAACGCCAAAAGTTATCATCCAATGGCCAAAAATGAAGAAAAAACAATATTTTCTGCAGTCTTAGGCGCGGCCATCATGGATTGGATACCATTCATCATCAAAGAGACTAGTTTTGCTCGAGCGGGTTTCAAGCTGCTACCTGCGAGCGCTGGCAAATGATTTGGTGAAGAAACGGAGAAAGCTGGCTAACCCTGAATGAAAGTAGTAGGCCATTTCATAGAGAATCAGAGATTACAATTGGGAAAATTCACCAACTTTGACTTATTATTTCGCATTGATTGAAGAGAGGTGACAGAGATTTTATTTTTTACAACGATAGAGTGTGTCCAGCTGTGCATAAAATTATTTTGTATCTGTTAACGGATATCCGAATAGTAGTTTCAACACTAAATTCAATAGACCTCCGTTTCACAAATTAAATGATGCATATTATAAATTTCATACATATCGGTTGATAACTTTCATCAATCGAGCATTAACAAGGTTGAACAAAGTGAAACAAGGGTCATAACTCTAGAAGTATCTATTGTAAATTGCTGTTGACTTTCTGCTTTTACTCTAGATTGCATTTTGAACCCGATACCCCGCCATATTTATTCCCAATATTAAAAGCCTCTAGAAGAAATGTCTGAAAGCCCTCAACATATTGAGAGTCTTATCAAACACTGACTGGGGAGCAGTCCGTAAGGTCCTGCTCAGATTATATCGAGCATTAATAAGATCTAAACTAGATTATGGGTGTATTGTGTATGGGTCAGCCCGCGAGTCTTATCTCAAAGAGCTTGACACCATACACAACCAAGGACTTAGAATCAGTTTAGGAGCATTCTGAACATCTCCATTGCAGAGTTTATATGTCGAGGCGCACGATCCCTCATTGCACGACAGACGTGATAAACTTGCACTGCAGTATGCTACAAAAATTGCATCTCTGCCTCATCATATTTCATTTAACACCATGTTTAGACCCTATCATGAACATCTATATTTACTGAAAACTAATGTTATTCCATCATTCGGTATTCACATTCAACCCCTTTTCTCTCGGGCTGGTATCATTCAAGACAGTATTGCGAATACTCCTTTCTTGAGACACCACCACCGTCTATATCTCCTCCCAAGATCGATCTCGATCTTACAAAAAACAAAAAGAAAGATGGTTCCAAAGAAGGCGATCGGGTAGCTTCGGCTACTGTCACACCATTTGAGACCATTTCTGTTTGTCTTCCTCCTGCTACTTCCATATTTACTGCTGAACTCCAGGCCATCTTTCAGGCTTTGAAGTTCATTAAATCCTCTTTATCTTGAAAACACATTATATATGTGTTGAGACACAGGCCGTATTTCGCTGGACATAACTGATTTGAAATTAAGAGTCAAAACGGAAACAATTGAATGTAAATCAGTTTATATACAATCAGATTACATTATTATATGCGTTGCGACCCATTTAGGTCAATTTCTAGGTCCCAAATATTAGCGATTTAGCTCCTTTAAGCCTCTCTTAGGAGACTGGCCCAACTTCTGTAGAACTAACAGGAGAGATGAAGTTGTTTTGTGTCGCTCTCGCATTGGTCATACTTTTTTAACTATTATTTCATTTTTAAGCGTGAACCTCAACCAGAATGTGAGCACTGTCATGTTCCTTTGACAGTTAAGCACATTTTGATTGAGTGCAAGCATTTCAAGAATATTAGATCAAATTTTACCGTTGTCAGTCATTACATCACATGTTTGCCCAACCGAGTTTATATGGTAAAGTGTTAGACTTTTTAAAGAGACAGGATTTTATCATCAATTTTAATTGTGTATATATATATATATATATATATATATATATATCATTTCATTTCATTTTTATACGCCCACATAGAAATGTGGACGTATATTGCCGTCGCCCCAGTCCGTCCGTTTGTCCGTCCGTCCATCGTCCACAATTTCTTGTGAACGCTCTAATGCCAAAGGTTATCATCCAATTGTTTTAATATTGATATATGTTGTTTGCATTAGTGAGATGAAGAAGCCTATTTAATTTCAATAATTTCTGTTTATAACGTCTAGAGTTATGGCCCTTGTTTCATTTTGTTGAACCTTGTGAACGCTCTAATGCCAAATGTTAATATCCGATCTTTGTGAAATTTATATGCAATATTTATATTAGGGAAACGAAGAAGCCTATTAAATTTCAGCAATTTCCGTTTATTACTTCTAGAGTTATGTCCCTCGTTTCACTTGGTTAATATTTAAATTAGGGAAACGAAGAAGCCTATTGAATTTCAGCAATTTCCGTCTATTACTTCTAGAGTTATGTCCCTTGTTTCACTTGGTTAACCTTGTTAACGCTCTAACCCCAAAAGTTACCATCCTATCCTTCTGGAATTTATATGCATTATCTAAATTAGTGAAACGAAGAAGCCTATTGAATTTCAGCAATTTCTGTGTATTACGTCTAGAGTTATGGCCCTTGTTTCACTTTATTGAACCTTGTAAACGCTCTAATGTCGAAAGTTAACATCCGATCTTTGTGAAATTTATATGCAATATTTAAATTAGGGAAACAAAGAAGCCTATTGAATTTCAGCAATTTCTGTTTATTACTAGTTATGGCCCTTGTTTCACTTTATTGAACCTTGTGAACGCTCTAACACCAAAATTTATCATCCGATCTTTCTGAAATTTATATGCATTATTTAAGTTAGTAAAACGAAGAATCCTATTTAATTTTAGCAATTTCTGTGTATTACGTCTAGAGTTATGGCCTTTGTTTCACTTTATTGAACCTTGTGAACACTCTAATGCCAAAAGTTATGATCCGATCTTTCTGAAATTTATATGCATTATTTAAATTAGTGAAACGAAGAAGCTTATTGAATTTCAGCAATTTCTGTTTATTACGTCTAGAGTTATGGCCCTTGTTTCACTGTATTGAACTTTGTGAATGCTCTAACATCAAAAGTTATCTGCCGATCTGTATGAAATTTACATACGTAATTTAAATTAGTAAAGATAAGAATCCTTATGAATTTTAGCAATTTCCGTTTATTACTTCTAGAGTTATTGCCCTTGTTTCACTTTGTTCAACCTTGTGAACCCTCATACGGCAAAAATTATAATCCGATCTGTATGGAACTGTTTTGTAAAGGCCCCCAATTACCTACAAAGGAATAAATATGCGACAACCCTTGTTTTTCTGTGATATAATTATTCACCATATGTTTGGTGCAATATAGCCTGGTTGGAGCTGACGTGCCATAAGACCACATTGCATTTCGTTTCATTTCAATTTGGACAAAAACTGCCAGACAAAATGGCCACTCCTCGTAAACAAATAGTGTAAACTGTAAACATTGATATATTAAGGTTGTGGACCCTCTAGAGGTCAAAATTTTGATCCGATTTTGATGAAACTTGAAATACATGTTTGTAATCTAAAGATCCTGGTTTCTTTCGATATTCGCGCATATCGGATCAAAACTTCTGAATTATGGCCCTTGATTGTATAAAAAATCACGTTTTTAGCTTGTGACCCCTCTAGACGTCACAATTTTTATTCGATTTAATAAAAATGTAAGTTTATATCGCTGTTACACCCTAATGGTAGTTGAGTATGAATTTCGTGAAAATCGGACCAAAACTGCTGGATAAAAAGGCTGCCCCTCGTACGCTAATAGTGTAAAAATATGGTATATCAAGGTTGTGGACTCTCTAGAGGTCACAATTTTCACCCGATTTTGATGAAACTTGAAAGGAATGTTTATAACTCAAAGGTCTTGGTTCCTTTCGATATTTGTGCATATCAGATCATAACTTCCTGAATTGGGGCCCCTGATTGTACGAAAAATCGCGTTTTTACCTTGTGGTACCTCAAGAGGTCACAATTATTATCTGATTTAAATTTAAAAAATAACGTTCGAATATGTCACCGTTACACCATATTGTTGGTTGAGGTCGAATTTCATGAAAATCGGACCAAAATGATGCTTGTAGTCCCTATAGAGGTCACAATTATTAACTGATTTAAAAACCTGTTCGAATATATCACCGTTACACCACAATGTTGGTTGAGTTCGAATTTTGTGAAAATCAGACGACAACTGCCAGACAAAATGGCCGCCCCTCTATACAAATAGTGTAAACATCTGGTATACCAAGGTTGTGGGCCTTCTAGAGGTCACAATTTTGATCCGATTTTGATGAAACTAGAAAACAATGTTTATAACCCAAAAATTTTGGTTGCTGTCGATATTTGCGCATATAGGATCGTAACTTCCTGAATTATGGCCCCTGATTGTACGAAAAATCCTGTTTATACTCCCACATTTAAATGTGGTCATATATTGTGCTCACCCCCGTCAATCCGGCGGTCCAGTGTCCACAATTGCTTGTGGAAGCTTTAGAGGCTAAAGTAAATATCTGATTGAATTTAAATTTATACACAGTGTTAAAGGTCTTGAGACGAAGAAGCCTATTGATTTTCAGCGATTTCCAATAATTACTGCCGGAGTTATGGCCCTTGATCACTTCAAAAAATCTTGTGGATGCTCTAAAGGCCAAAGTTAATATCCGATTGACTTTAAATTTATACACAGTGTTTAAGGTCATGAGACGAAAAAGCCTATTGAACTTCAGCGATTTCCGATAATTACTGCTAGGGTTATGGCCCTTGATCACTTTGAAAAATCTTGTGGACGCTCTAGAGGCCAAAGTTAATATACACAGTGTTTAAGGTCATGAGACGAAGAAGCCTATTGATTTTCAGCAATTTCCGATAATTACTGCCAGAGTTATGGCCCTTGATCACTTCAAGAAATATATTTTCACTATAATCACGCTTGCGTGTGTACATTGATTATCTATTTCTAAAATGTAAATACATGATTTTATATCTGACAAATCTGAATAAAATATTGCTTATAAAAAAAAAAGAAATCTTGTAGGCACTCTAGAGGCCAAAGTTAATATCAGATTGACCTTAAATTTATACACAGTGTTTAAGGTCATGAGACGAAGAATCCTATTGATTTTCAACAATTCCCAATAATTACTGCCAATGTTATGGCCCTTGATCACTTTGTGACGCTCTAAAGGCTAAAGTTATCATCCGATTGACTTCAGATTGATACAAGATCTTGAGACGAACAAGTATATTGATTTTCAATGAATTTATATGACTTGAACAGCTAAATCCATGATATTAAAAGTTTTGTATACAAAACGTTAGCATTAGGCAGAACTTTATAAAACCAAACAAATTCTAATGGTTTTCTGATAATTACTTCATGTGTTGTTGCTCTTAATCAGATTTTAGTGTATTATAAATGTTTTATTACCGAAAAAAGTAAAAATATGCGACAATTCGTGTTGACTGCCCGGACCATTTAGCTGCTGTGGGCATATGTTTCGTTGCCTGGCAACCTATCTTTTTAGCTTGTGGTCCCTCTAGAGGTCACAATTATTATCTGATTTACAAAAATGTTCGAATATATCACCGTTACACCGTGATGTTGGTTGAGTTCAAATTTCGTGAAAATCGGACAAAATCTGCCAAACCAAATGGCTGCCCCTCGACGCAAATGTGTAAACATCTGGTATATCAAGGTTGTGGACCCTCTAGAGGTCACAGTTTTGTGTGACAAAGTGATCTATACCTGAAGTTGACGTTTAAACTCTCTATAAACTTCTGTTAAGGCACGATCTTATTAAACATCTAATTTATTCAATATGTTGTTTACAAGCTACACGTGATCCGTGTATAACACTAGACAGAACTTCAAAGAGAATGTATTAGTGGTCAGTGCATCCCATACCTTGACCTGACAATGACTTCCAAAGAAATATGCAGTAAATACAGACACCATAATTTGCTAATAAACAATACCATATATGATTATCACTCCTGTCCATCTTCCCTGATTGTTAGACGCTATATAAGCAGGAGTTAAACTTACTGACAGCAAGTCAGGGCTTGGAATAGAGCTCCTCCTGATTTATGTCTATTTCATGTTCTCAATAAAGGTCTTATCAATTATGCTGATCTTCTGTTATCTGTAAGATATAGTGTGACATTTGATCCAATTTTAATGAAACTAGAATTGCATGTTTATAACCCAAACATCTTGGTTCCTGTCGATATTCGCACATATCTGATCGTACCTTCCCAAAATACGGCCCTTGATGTTACAAAAAATCGCTTAGTGTTTAGCTTTTTCTCTATCCATCTCTTGCAAAATGTGGGCGTTTTCTGCCTGGCAGCTGCTGGTTAGTTTGTGGATTCTCTAGAGGTCACAATTTTTTATCCAATTTTAAAAATCGTTTAAATATATCACGGAAAATTGAAACAAAATGCCTGAAAAATGGCCGCTCTTTGTACGCAAAGTGTGTAAAAGTATGTAATATGAGGGTTGTTTTGATGAAACTTAAAATATATCTTTATATCCCAAAGATCTCAGTCCCTACATGTATTTGCACATTTCAGACCAGAAATTTCTGGATTATGGCCCCTGATTGTACAAATAATCGCTTTTGTTTTTATCTTGTTCTCTATCCATCTCTTGCAAAATGTGAGCGTATCTTGCCTGGCAACCGCTGTTTTTTTTTTCTCTTGTAAAAGTCCACTTTTATTAAGCAGGTACGGTATAACTTACTAAATAAAGCATGACTGTGTGTTTAATAATGATAATGAGGAAAGTGAAGCAAGGGTTGAGAAATGTAATAAAAGAGCTTTTGTTTTTTTAACTTTTAATGAACGATTTAATTATTCATTTATTAAATAGCCTACTAGACAATTAGTGTGAATATAACCAAATGCAATGGAATAAACAAACAGAATCGAAAACTGTATGATGTCCCTATTTCTAGTTTAAACCTTGACATGTACTGGCGGTATTATTAATGATATTCTCAAATATTTCATTAAAGTGCACATAAGATGGGCTTGGAAACTTTTGGATATGTGTAGCCAATGGTTACAATATCAACTTTACGGCAAGTTCACATCAATCTGATTGAAATTAATTCAGTTATCTTCACTCAAAGTCGTAAAAATGGACCTCCCGTAAAAACGACTTTGCCATTTATCGAAAACACTCTTAATCCCCTCAGACGCCAGTGACGTCACAGTGACCGAATGCATATTCGGAATGTTTATTCCTTAATTACCTACATGTATATACAGCCGGCGTGTGTACTCATTAACGCCTGACTGGTTCCTTAATCCCCCTTAGTTCCTTAATTAAATAAAACAATTGACTACGGAATAATTTGTTTTGTAATTCATTTTAATTTAAGATTCAATTTAGAATTGGTTTCTCATGACAGCAATTTTAGTACCCTTTTAATACATCGTGTGCAGTCCAATTGATTAGAGATACATTTTCGTCAAAAGAGTATTGTGGTTCTAATTTCCCCGAGTAAAAAAGTAAAGGGGTAAAAAGATGTGGTCACGCAAATTGTATCATAAAAGTCAAACATGAATGAAAAGCGATTTGTAAATGACGATCCTTTATCGTTGTACGGCGGATTTGACTTTATTACTCTGAAATAGACCGTAAAAATGAAATGCGAAAAAATATCTCAATATACAGGACAAATAAATTTTGTTGGTAACCATCAAAATGGAATAACAGACAGATTGAGAAGTGTCATCTAACTATCTTTGTGTATTGATAATAATAGTCGTGTCGTTAACATCAGTCATTAATTAATCAATCCGACTAAACTTATACAGATTTGGGGGTCATTAATTAATTTACATCTCGGTGTTAGTAGTGATTGTTAGTGGGATTAAGAATGCTGATTAGGTAATTATCTTTTTTACGCCGGCCAGATCAAAGGCATCACTCTAGGTGCAACGTGTCGTACCTTCAAATGAACTAATGGTAGAATCGTACACACACATTTATTGTTTTACTCATCAGTTGTTTATAATTATTATTTAATTGTTGTGTTTTTGTAATCAAGTAGCATCGCATTATTTGTTGACTGGCTTTTAAACAACATTTAATTGACTTGATATGAAATATTCTTTATAATAAAAGTATTTTACAATTGCATTGACAGTTTAATCACTCACCAAACGGCATCAGGAACTCTGCGTATTTGATATTCATGTCCATGAATCCCATGGAATTTTCGCGCCAAAGTTTAACCTCAGTAACTACGCCCGTAGTGCATTGAACCGTACATGGCAATAAGATTCCCAACGTTGATTGGCTGAGAAATGAGGGCGATCTATGCATGCTCATCGGAAAATTCCATATTCGCTGTGAATTTCAAATTGAGTTACGATACAAGTTGTTCTTTGTGTATAGAAATGGTTATTATTATTATGAATAGCTAATAATGAATATATCGACAATTGACTGGCATCATTTGTATTTCTGTACTTAAGTTTGGGATATCAAGTATTACGGGGTTATCCAAATTACCGGTAAATGCGCTAATTGCTTGAGTCATCTTCATTTGACACGTGGCCTATTTAAACAAAGGCAGCTTAAATTGATCTACGGCATTTTAAATTCACTCTAAAATATTCCAATCACAAATGTTTAATCTATACCAATGAAAGACGATAATTCGGTGATTATGATTAGGCCAGTCACGTGGTAATTGGACCGTCAATAGATGCTTGTCCAGTTGCCGTGTGTATTGATAGTGCTATATTGTACAGACAGTGAGATATTGTATACATAATGTATATCCTATGTGTAGTGCCTGTGACGTCACCAGCCAATCAACCGGATTAAGGTCGTAATTGAAAAATCGTAAAGCGTTTTGGCGTGTCGGATACTAAAACGTTAACAGCGGACTTAATTTTAAACAGATAGGTGTGAACTTGCCGTAAAGTTGATACAGTAACCATGGGCTATACGTACATTAAATTTAGATTTTTGATCTTACGTGGTCTTTAACATCCAATATTTGAGTTATTTGGGTTTGCAAACTTTAAAATATGTTTCCTTGAGGTTAAGTAGATTGCTTTTATCTGCCAATATGACTACAAATTAAAGGAAATAAATAAAAAGGGAGACCTGGGATGTGTGGTAAATGAAGTAACAATATGGTATTTCTGTAGATATATGTAGTGTCACTTCTCAAATGAATGTATCTTACAGCATCATGATGATTATAAATAATGTACTGGTATTAATTATTTTAGGTTATAGAATATAATGTACCCTTTGGTAAAAAGAATCGAGGTATAGCTGTTGTTACATCATATTGTCAACTTGTTCCAAATCCTACAGAAGACAATATTAGAAGAGCAAGGGTATTGGGCTGGTGTGTTGAATTGGTGAGAAGAGTATTGATATTTTTGATTAGTTTGTCATTCTGGATCCAGGGCCAATACTTTCTTTGTCCCCCGCCTTTCGAGGAAAGCAGGGGACTATTTAAATGGGTTTGTCCTTCCGTCAGTCTGTCTGTCACACTTTTTGGGACACAATAACTCACTTTCTAATTGAGCTAGAACACAATAACTCTCCTAATTGAGCTAGAATGTTCAAACTTGTTGTAGGTGTTTAATAGGTCAATGCCTTGATCAAGTTCGAAGATGAGCATTTTCTGCTATGGGTAATAAGTGATAAGCCATTTGATTGGTTGATGCTTTGGAACACGATAACTTTAGTTCTAATTAAGTGAGAGTGATGAAACTTGGTGTATAGTTTCATTACATCAATACCTTGACTAAGTTCGATAATAAGTATTTTCTGCTCAGGGTAAGCAGAGCGATTAACAAATTGATTGGCCGAGACTAGAGTTCTAATTAAACTAGAATGTTCAAACTTGGTGTAGGTGTGTATTAGGTCAATGCCTTGATGGAGTTTAAAGATGAGCATTTTCTGCTTAGGGTAACCAGAGATAAGCAATTTGATTGGTTGATGCTTTGGGCAGGGGCGTACATAACGATTTTGTTTGGGGGGGTGTTTAGCGAAAATGCGACCGACTGATGCCCATACCCCTAGTACGAGTGACGCAATCAGGAACCGAGCACCACAGGTGCGAGTTTTGTAGGGGCCATGTGAAGTAGCGGATCTAGATAGGGGTTGTGCCTATAACACTGAGCAACCTGAGAAAATTTTGAAAAATTGAGTCAATATCTTGGCATTTGAGGTCATTGCTGGGAGAAATTCTTGTGGACGAGGGGGCCAGAAATGTGAGTCAATTAGACAAAATCTCGAGATCTGCCCCTGCCAATTCCGCCTGTTTTGCAAGAGTTGACAGAACTTTTGTATAGTCTGCCGCCCCACGTGACCCACACACCAGTGCCAGTGGCACTACTAACATAACTAGGCAGTTCAGTATAACCGTGAATATGATAGTGCCGAGACAGTATAAGACAATAGAGGAGTGGAAGAATGATGTTATAATTGAATCGAGCGCCGCAGGCGCGAAAAAATTTGAGATGTGTAACCGAGCTTTTAATTTTTGGGACTGGGCCTGACGATTTTAGTCAATGTCATAGCAAATGGATCCAAATTCTTGTTAACGAGAGGATAAGAAATGGGACAGAACTAACAATTCTACAGTCTTTTGACCCACGACTCACTCACTAGTGGTACTACTAACTGGGCGATTCACTGTAACCGTGAATATGATAGTGATGAGATAATAAAAGTCAGAGAAGGAGTTGAAGAATGATGGCATAATGGAATTGAGCGCCAACATGTAACTGAGCTTTTAATTTTTGAGGACTGGGCCTGAGGGCACTTTACCTCAATGGGGCGCTTACTTGGTCTCTGAAATGCCCTAGACTTTGGGGAGAGAATTTGCAGAATTCTGATGGTCAGAAAACATCCCATTAATTCATTTAGTCTAAGACCGACTGCGGTGAGCACTTTTTTTTTGAAACCGACTATTTGGTGAAAAACATTTTTTTCAAACATGATAAGTCGACAAGGTTATTTTATACTAAAGTTTTGCGTGAGTAGAGTGACGTGTGCAGTGAGCATTTATTTTGATACCGACTGCTCATATCATACGACCGACTGCACTGATTTTGCTTGGGATCTATTCTGGCATTATTTGTTTACCTCATTAATTCATTAAGACGATAACTTTCATTCTAATTTAGCTAGAATGTTCAAACTTGGTGTAGTTGTTTATTAGGTGAATGCCTTGATGGAGGTCGAAAATGAGAATTTTCTGCTTAGAGTAAGCAGAGATAAGCAATTTGATTGGTTGATGCCTTGGGGCACGATAACTTTGGTTATAATGAAGTGAGAGCGATGAAACTCTGAATATAGATTCATTATATCATTACCTTGACTAAGTTCAATGGTGAGAATTTTCTGCTTAGGCTAAGGAGAGATAAGCAATTTGATTGGTCAAGACTTTGGAACATAACACCTCTGCTTTTAATTGAGGCAGAATTTTTCAAATTGATGTAGATGTTCATTAGGTGATTCAGTGAATCTCTTGACTGAGTTCAATGATTAACATTTTGAGCTGAAGCTAATCAGTTTCATTAGTCGATGCTTTGGGACAAGATAATGTAGATTCTATCTGATAGCGAGTGATGAAACTTATTGTATAGTTTGATTGCTCGATACTTTTGAAAAAAAAAAAATGCGCGATTAATTAGTATGTGTCATCTATTTATTTTGGGATTTTGGCTGGGGACATCAGCCTCACTGTTGGTTTGTTTAATCTCTAGTGACTGCAATATTTCCAAGATTTAAAGTATTATAAACAATATATTTCCAGTTACAAGCATATTTCTTGATAGCAGACGACATAATGGATTCCTCCATAACAAGAAGAGGGCAGCCATGTTGGTATAAAAAAGTAAATGTCTATTATTATATTTTTATCAATTTTACCTGTGGGTATAATAACAATGTTATTAATGTCCAGTGTTAGTGTACAACCACTCCAATGACAATTTTACTGAGCAGGTCTCAAATACCTCCAAACTAGGCAACTGGCGTACATGGTATATGATGACTTGATCTTACAAAATATATAAATATGCAGAATGTGGGGACCCTTTGGAAACTGTATGGCCATTTTTTTGCGAAAGTTCCTAAGTGTGAATTCATTTCAATTTAAAATGGTTCAAATATTATCCGACGTGACACATCATTTATGTCTCAATCAGGATCAATCGTGAAAGGCCCAATTGTTTGTATCGTAACATTTCTACTCGCATATCAGCCTTTTAAATGATGTGGTTGGCTTTTTTTCGGAGAGTGTACGGCATTGGCTATTTCCGAATAGGATAATAGATGCCATTTCCCTTGGGAGGGCTTGCTAAATTGAACAAGTGGGATCATAATCTGTTATATAAACAATCAAATTTCATTTTGGTGAGTTCAAAATAGTTTTCACTCGGATTTGAGCGTACATATTTTTATAAGGCGTATAAAAGGACCAGAATAGTTTTTTGGCTTAAACGATGAGAGTGATCTACTTTGAATCAAAATTGTCTAAATTTGCTATTCAAATTCCGAAGAATTTTGACTCCTGATAATGGTATAAATTTGTTGTTCAATTTATGGAGTATTTTGTACTCCGGTGTAATGGCTGATGGCAGAACAAACACTTTCTGATTGGCAGATTATACTCCGGTAATGTTCCGGGCGTAAAATCGATCAGAGTCGTTTCTGTAAGGGGTCAACTTCTCCGTAGGTAAAGTTTGACTCTGGGTTTGATTTTTGTTTGCTGAGTAACCTTACCAGCTAAGAATTTCTTAACACTCACTTACAAAATATAACTACCATCTTACAGACAGAAGAAGTAGGCTATATGTGGTTCCAGATTAAAAATTTGAATGTTTTTGATTATCTTGATCTTAATTCATGACCAGGAATTTATATCCTTCAATAATTGCTCGGTCAATTGATCCAGATCGGAACAAAACATTGTGGGCCAGTGATGGGTAAAACCCTACATTACTTGGAAAGTAAGATTCAATCCTCTGATGAGGGTAATAAGTAAATTTGGAATGGTGCCAAAGAGGCTTGTTGACTTATGAAGACTACCTATATAAAAACAAAAATTGTAAAATTGTAAACCATACAATTGTGAAAGTAAATAACCAAGTTCTTTCAAATCATTAGAAAATAATGGTTGTCAAAAATGAGATATGAAACAAATTTAAGGAAAAGGGAATGGAAAGTGCAGGAACATGTTTACTTTCTCCAATCCTTCAACAATTAGTAATTTGTATTTATTAAATTCTGTTTTTCAGCCTAATGTTGGTACCATAGCTATTAATGACTCCTATTATTTAGAGTCATCTATTTTTGTTCTTATCAAGAAATATTGTAGAGATCAACCATATTATGTTCATTTAATGGAATTGTTTCACGAGGTAAGCTAAGTGTAACATGTTTTAATAGCCAGGAAGTCAGAACTGTAAATTTTTAACAAATCTTATGGTATATACTATATAGCCAATACCATGAATGTTACTGACCTGTACTATACGTATCATATTGTTTTGGCATCACGTATCGCGATATATCGCTGAGCAATTATAAATTTTATTTTTATATGTGGTCTACTTGATTGAAGGCCACTACCCTATCAGCCTCTGTATCCCCAGTGGTCTCATTCCGTTCTACTCCACTAACCCCTGGGTTAATCCATAGGGTTTTCACTATTACAAATTACCTGCCCTGGCCTTGATTGTAGCTAAAATCTATGAACCAATCAAGAAACAGTTTACAAACCAGGGCCCTGTTTCACAGGTAAAATCATTAAAATAGATTTTAACTAAAATCAAAATGAAATTTTAAATTTTGTGCGTTTCGTGAAGATCGATTGTAAATTGTAACTTAAAATGCAATTTTAAAAGATTTTAGTTAAAATTGCTTGCGTCCGCGCAGTGCACATTTCCGATGCAGGAACTTAAGGTGTAAGCAAATACGCTTCGAAACTGAAAACTGTTGACATGTTGAACTGACGGGTACAATATCAACAGGGAGGGTTTCATACGTTGTAGCAATGTTTGCACGTGGTCATACAGTCGTAGAGAGATGAAATAAATGAGTTTATTTCGTATTTTTCGTTTTGAAATGTATCGGTGGGTTGGCCTTGAACTTGGCATTTGATTTGTGACCTTGGCATTTGATTTACTTGCAGGCTTCATTGTAATTGTAAATAATATGTATCAATAAACTATATTTTGGATAACAGAAACTATAGAGAATTGTCACAAACATATGATATTTGTGACTCAAACGACTAATCTAAGCGGTAAATTGTTGTCAAATTTTAAAAGTATTTAACATCTTTGAAACTAATCCACCAAATAGCCTAGATTTGAAATGTCATCCTATACTGTTTTAAAAATACTTTGAAATTACCAAAGTGCCACACTCCTTATTGGATAATGCTTACCTATCTTACTCAAGTAAAATGATTTTTTCCCAAAATAAAATATCTTTGGCTCCCAAAACTTCTCTATTTATGCTGTGTTATTAACAAAAGCCTTCATTAAGAAAAAATAATAAATTCATGATATTAAAATTTTAATTTCAAATAGACCTATAACATTTTTCAATAAACACATTTACAGGCCTGGAAATAAATTTTAATTTATCTGACATTTTAAACTTGACAGTCGGACATGTATTATAAATATCATTAAAAGCAACAATAAAATACAAATCTCTGGACAGTCTGTGCTTGACAAAATGACAGGCACCAAAGGGATTGTGCCAGTCAAAGCCTTAATCTGTGCCTGACAATGTCTGTGACAGCTGCCTTATTTCCAGACTTGCACATATTATTGATTTATCTTTTTACAAATCATCATAACCCCAAAACCATATGAGTAAATACTTTGCATGTGGCATGTCTAGTAGTATAGACCTGTGGGCCTTCTAATACCAAGAAATTGGCAATTTTAAACCATTGTGTAGGCCTGCACGAAGATATTTTTTTATAGATAAGAGTGCTCTTCTTTCCATGACATTAGATATGAAGTGAGTTCATTAATTATATGAAAATAGTATAATTTATACTTGAATCATATGGTAATATATGTCGACGTCAGTAGATACGGTGACATCCATCAGGAAAACTGAGGTTGAATCGGGATTCATCCGAGAAGGTAACATTTCGCCATGGTGTGTTGTGCAGATACCCCTGATTTGCGGCCCATTGCTGTCTGGCAATTCTATGACGATGCAAAAGGATTTGACCGTGGTAAGGTCGACGGCAGCGTAACCCAATAGCAGCCAGACGCCTTCGGACTGTTTGAGGGCTGATCTGACGTTGCCGTGTTCCAACAGTTCCCCTGGCAGTAGCAGTAGCTGACTAGAACCTGTTGCGCAGATGCTGTAGTCAGATTTGGCGATCTTGAGCAGCGGTTGTTACAGGTGGCGCTCCAGGTCGGGGTCGATCGGCAACTCTTCCATTGACGTGGAAGCGTTGTCTGAGGCGAGCAATGGTCTATGGGTGGACATTAAAGTGTCTGGCGACGGCTACCTGTGAAGCCCCCTGATCCAGCATGCCAATAGCTCTGTTCCTGTTTTCTTGTGTAAGGCGTGGTATTTTTCCGAAGTGATGAATGTTGAAATTTTGATCTGTATTTAAAGAGCCAGAGTGCAGGGAATGCTTAAAATCGTGAAAAAAGACAAGTGATATTGGGTTCAAACACAGAACTCCACAAAAAGAGACCCATCACAAGTTTCACCTATAGGAAAGCCCAAGAAAACGTTTACCAGAAATATTCCACAAATTAGGCATTGCGTTTTTATAGGCCCACATTTTCATGTGGACGTATATTGTTGTCGCCCATGTACGTCCGTCCACAATTTGTTTGTGGACAGTCTACAGGCCACAATATTTATCTGATTTTGACTAAACTTGAAATATAGGTCTATCTCCCAAAGATCTTGGTTCCTTTTGATATTGGCAGGTATCGGACCATAACTTCATGGATTATGGCCCCTGATTGTACGAAAAATCACATTTTTAGTTTGTGGACACTCTAGAGGTCACCATTTTGATCGGATTTTGATGAAACTTGAAATGCATGTATATAACGCATATCAGATCGTAACTTCCTGAATTATGGCCCTTGACTGTACGAAAAATCGCGTTTTGAGCTTGTGGTCCCTATAGAGTTCACAATTTTTATCTGATTTAAAAAAAAAAAAGTGTGAATACACTAATGATGGTCGAGTTTGAATTTCTTGAAAATCAGAAAAAAACTGATGGACGTAATGGCCGACTTTTGTACGCAAATAGTGTAAAAAATATGGTATGTCAAGGTTATGGGCCCTCTAGAGGCCACAGTTTTTATCTGATTTGGATGAAACTTTAAATATATGGTTTTATCAAAAAGATCTTGGTTCCTTTTGATAATCACACATATCCGAGCGTAACTTCCTGGATTATGGTCCCTGATTGGTTGAAAAATCGCATTTTTAGCTTGTGGATTCCCTAGAGGTTACAATTTTTTTCCCAATTTTAAAAACCGTTGAGATATATCACCATTCCACCATAAAGAAGGTTGAATTGGAATTTAGGGAAAATCGAAATGCAACTGACCGACAAATTTTTTATCCGATTTTGATAAAACTTAAAACATATCTTTATATTCCAAAAATCTGAGTCCCTTTTGCTATTTGCGCATTTCAGACCATAACTTTTTGAATTATGGTCCCTGATTGTTCAAAAAATCGTTTTTGTTTGTAGCTTGTTCTCTATCCATCTCTTCTAAAATGTGAGCGTATACTGCCTGGCAGCCGCTGGTTAATGGCTTTGAGTATATATATACATGTAGATTATCTACATCAACTACCAAAACTGGTAGAACCTGCTGGTAGTTCACTTATTAGTTTTGATGTAGTTAATTTATACAATAATATAAGCAAAGATCTGGGACTAAAGGCTGTTGAATATTGGCTGGATGATCGTGCAGACATTCAGTTTACAATAGAGCAAAGTCAAACCACATTAAACTTTCTGGATGTGACTGTAAAGCTCCACCAGAATGGCACTATTGAAACTGATCTGTATTACAAAACCAACAGATACACACCAATATCTAAATTTCAATTCTTGTCACCCATCTCATACGAAACGTAATATTCCATATAACTTAGCTAGAAGAATCTGTACAATTGTATCAAGATACCAAAATTCAGAGACTTGAAGAACTTAAAGGTTTCCTCTTAAAACAAAAATATCCAGATAAATTAATAGATAATGTAAACCAAGTAGCATTAACACTGGATCAAAGTGTATTAAGACAGCCTAAAGTTCATATGATCTCAAATAAAAGGAATGTTGCTTTAGTATAGTTACTACTTTTAATCCATCTCAGGAAAATGGGAAATCCATTATTGACAATTACACCCATATCCTTAAAAATAGCCCTGAGATGGAAAAAATATTGAGAAAGACAAATGTCATCAATAGCCTAAAGCAACCTTCCAACTTAGCTAGGTTAATAACATCTTCGAAATATAATTTAGTCAGTCAGTACCAGCTGTAACGAAATGCAATGACCCTAGATGCAAAACATATGAAATCATCATTGAAGGATCTTCCATTAATAAGATAAATGCAAATTGTACATTTTATGTTAAACAACCTATGAATTGTCATTCAGACTACGTGATCTATCTCATAATATGTCCGGACTGCGAGGGAACTTATATAGGGAAAACCCAAATGGTGCTAAGGTTAAGAATAATCTCCACAGACAAAACTTACTTCAACCCAAATACAGGATGATTCCACTCAGTGAGCATCTTGAAGTATGTGGTGGAAGTAATTTAGGGTATTCCCTATGTATAGAGTTAATAACAATAAAAAGGACCTTGTAGAGGTCAAAGAAAGCTATTTTATTGAAAAATACCACCCAAAACTTAATTCCCATAAGGAATAATTAATGTAAATAAAATGGTTGTATTAAATGTTTGTAGTCAATGAGCTACTAAATAATATTCTTAATGTAACCATGACGTTATGACGTCATAATAGTTGTGTTTATAATTAATGTGAAAACGTTAGCACAAATATTGAAATAATGTAGTAACATTTTGCCAATATATGTATGTCAGTAATAAAATAATCATCTAGAATGGACGCACTTACTTTATTTTACGTATATTATCTACTTCTAATGGAATCCTCTAACTACTTCTACATAACTTGTGTAGAATCTGCGTCAAACAGGAATATGAAAACAATGGATTGAGGAATCCGATACGGAAGTGTTCTTCACTAGATAAATATTAAAGTAGATAAACAAAAGAGACACTAACACTGTTAGTTCATAGTCAGATATAATTAGACCAACGTTTCGAAGAGGTACCCTCTTCTTCTTTACGGTAATAAATCAAACAATAGTTCATTTTTTAAAAAAAAAAGTTACTTTTTATAAGAAATGAACTATTATTTGAAAATAAAAAGTAGTTCCTTTTCAACCGACCAATCAAATTCATGTAAAGGAGAAATCGCAGTAGATTTTGAAATATATCACATAGGCGATATCTACTGTAGAATGTATTATGGGGTGATAAATATATATATATGTCTTGTCTGAATTGATATATTATATAATAATTGTAATTTGTTGTTAATAAATAGGCATTTAGGATAATTTGGACTTCTCTCATTTAGGCTACCTTCTGGCTAATTCCTAACTTTGTCTCTTGAAGGTGAGCCTTTGCGTTTTGGGGTTAGTGGAGTAGAACAGAATGAGACCACTGGGGATACCAAGGATGCTACCTTACATTCCGTCAATAATATCATATCAACACAACACTGATAGTGTACATTATAAATATTTTGCTTTTACTTAGATTCACAATGCATCAACCATTATGGACTGCTTGGACATCTTAGCTAATGTGGGTGTTATGTTTGGCAACTTATCTTTAAATATAGGAATATGTTTTTTTTTGGTTTTTTTAGACAACATTGCAGACTGTGATAGGTCAATGTTTAGATTTAACGACGGCTCCACCACAAGGCAATGTGGATTTCACAAGTTTTACTTTAGATAGATATAGTGCCATAGTCAAGTGGAAAACAGCCTTTTACTCATTTTATTTGCCTGTTGCTATAGCAATGTATATGGTAAGTTTCACCAATTGACCCTTTGCTTGTTATCACAAAGGAATAAAGCATACCATTTATCTATATTCTGATGTTCTACATCAAAACATTCTTAAGTTTTCATGTGTATATGCCCACATTTTCATGTGGACGTACCCATATATTGTCGTCACCCCTGTCCGTCCGTCCGTCCGTCCACAATTTGTTTGTGGACACTCTACAGGTCATAATTTTTATTCAGTTTTGATGAAACTTAAAATATCGGTCTTAAAACATAGTTCTCTTTCCCAAAGATCTCGGTTCCTTTCGATATTGGCATATATCTGACCATAACTTCTTAGATTATGGCCCCTGATTGTACGAAAAATCACGTTTGTAGCTTGTGGACACTCTAGAGGTCACAATTTTCATCTGATTTTGATGAAACTTGAAATGCATGTTTATAACCCAAGGGTCTTGGTTCCTTTCGATATTTGTGCATATCGGATTGTAACTTCCTGAATTATGGCCCCTGATTGTACAAAAAATCGTGTGGTATTGGGGTATATAGGCCACAAGATGGCCAAGATTGTTTTTGTCAATCAGAAGGGCTAATTAAAAACTGCCATCTTACATTTCACTCTATCCCAGAATTCCATCTAGGATCAAAGCCTTTTATTAATCAAGGAAAGTAACTCAACACAAAAAACTGAAGAAGGCTTCAGACCACTATTCCTTAATAATATGAATAAGTTAGTTTAGTGAAGGAGTATATGACATTAGCTTGTGGTCCCTCTAGAGGTCACAATTATTATCCGATTTAAAAAACTGTTTGAATATATCTAGAGCAGGAGCCCAGGGGGTTAACCTAGCTGAAAAGTGTACCAATTTTCTCCTATATGGTATCAATGTATGTATATCTGGTATCATCAGAATGTAAGTCTGCCGGGTTTCTGGTGGTGGGTGGGGTATTCCACGCCCAAAATGCCATGCCCCCCCAACTAGTCCAGATTAGCTCAAAAGTGTACCACATGAAAATCGCACAGCAATGTACCGTACATCTTCAGGTATTACAAAAACACTCTGACAGACATTTCTAGTGGTGGGGTATCCCTGACAGAGTTATGTAATTGCCAGACATTTGTAGTGATGGAGTATCCCTGACAAGAGTTATCTAATTTCCAGACCAAAGCTAGGCTAGATTAGCTCAAATCTGTACCACCTAAAACAGCTTTGGAGTTGTTCAGTACCACCACAGAAATCCTGAATGACCACTGCCAGACAGTTTGTGCAGTGGGTTGCACCTAACAGACACGCCCAAAATAACACGACCCCCAACTAGGATAGATTAGTCGGTATTGTTCCTGTGGTCCAAAAAATTAAAAATTGTGCCAGGATGCGTAGAATACTAATACCTAACACATATGGAAGAGGAGATAATCTGCGGTTGTAGGAACAATTTTATTTTTGAAAAACGCATTTTTAGCCCCATAAAATGTTTTTTGCCCAAAAATCAATTTCTTGCAATCGCAGTTTATCGCCTCTTCCATACGTGCTAGGTATTAGTATCCTAAGCATCCTGGCTAAAAATCTAATTTTTTAGAACACGGGAACAGTGCTTGCGAAGCTAGCCTAGTTGGGGGCGTGGCATTTTGGGGCGTGTCTGTTAGGGGTAAGTCATTCATGACTCCTGTGGTGGTACTGAACAACTCCAAAGCTGTTTTAGGTGGTACAGATTTCAGCTAATCTAGCCTAGCTTTGGTCTAAATATTAGATAACTCTTGTCATGGATACTCCACCACTACAAATGTCTGACAATTAAATAGCTCTGTCAGGGGTACCCCACCACTAGAAATGTCTGTCAGAGTGTTTTTGTAATACCTGAAGATGTACGGTACACTGCAGTAAGATTTTCGTGTGGTACACTTTTGAGCTAATCTAGCCTAGTTGGGGATCATGGCATTTAGGGCGTGGAATACCCCACCCACCACCAGAAACCCGGCATTCTGATGATACCAGATATACATACATTGATACCATATAGGAGAAAATTGGTACACTTTTCAGCTAGGTTGACCCCCTGGACTCCCGGTCTAATCACTGTTACACTGTAATGATGCTTGAGTTTCGTGAAAATCGGATCAAAACTGCTGGACAAAAAGGCCGCCCTCCTAGAGGTCACAATTTTTATTCGATTGAAAAAAACATTTGACTATTTCACCATTACACACTAATGACGGCTGAGTTTGAATTTCGTGAATAGTGTAAATATATGGTATATCACGGTTGTGGACCCTCTAGAAGTGACAATTTTGATCCAATTTTGATGAAACTTGAAATATATCTTTATAACCCAAAGATCTTGGTTCCTGTCGATTCCTGAATTATGGCCCTTGATTGTACAAAAAATCGCTTTTTATACTCCCACATGAAAATGTGGTCGCATATTGCCGTCACCCTGTTCGTCCGTCCTTCTGTCGGTCCATCCGTTGGTCCGTCCGTCCATCGTCCACAATTTCTTGTGAAAACTCTACAGACTACATTTATGATCTGGTTGTTTTGAAATTGACATGTTGTTTGCATTAGTGATATGAAGAAGCCTATTTAATTTCAATAACTTCCGTTCATTTTTCTGGAGTTATGGCCCTTGGTCACTTTGTTGCACCTTGTGAACGCTCTAACGACAAAAGTTATCAACCGATCTGTATGAAATTTATATGCACCATTTAAATTAGTAAAACAAAGAATCCTATTGAATTTCAGCAATTTTCGTTAATTACATCTAGAGTTATGGCCCTTGTTTCACTTTGTTGCACCTTATTAACGCTATAACAACAAAAGTTATCAACCGATCTGTATGAAATTTATATGCGTCATTTAAATTAGTAAAACAAAGAATCCTATTGAATTTCAGCAATTTCCGATAATTATGCCGTGAGTTATGGCCCTTGTTTCACTTTGTTGTACCTTGTGAATGCTCTACAGTTATCATCCGATCTGTTTAAAATTTATATGTATGGTTTAAATTAGTAAAACGAACAAGCCTATTGAGTTTCAGCAAATTTCCGTTAATTACACCGTGAGTTATGGCCCTGGTTTTACTTTGTTGCACCTTGTGAATGCTCGAACGACAAAAGTTATCACCCAGTCTGTATGAAATTCATATGCATCATTTAAATTAGTGAATTGAAGAAGCCTATTGAATGTAAGCAATTTCTGTCAATTACTTCTAGAGTTATGGCCCTTGTTTTACTTTGTTGAATCTTGTGAACGTTCAAACGACAAAAGTTATCACCCAATCTGTATGAAATTCATATGCATTATTTGAATTAGTGAAACAAAAAAGCCTGTCGAATTTCAACAATTTCTGTAGATAACTTCCAGTGTTATGACCCTTATTTTGGTTTTTAGAACTTTGTGAACCCTCGAACGACGAAAGTTATAATGTCATCTGTATGAAATTGTCTATTAAATGCCCCTAATTACCTACAAAAGAATAATTATGTGACAACCCTTGTCGACCGCTCTGATGGTTTAGCTGCTGGTTTTGTTGCCTGGCAACCTGTCTTTGTTTTGCTTGTACTCTATCCATCTCTTTCAAAATGTGGGTGTATCCTGCCTGGCAGCCGCTGGTTGACATTTTATTAGCTCTAGGATCATATTATTCTTTGTGCTGCATGAATTTGAAGGTTAGTGGGTTTGGTTTTTTTTCTAGGCAGGTATATCAGATACAGAAGCTCATGCCAATGCTAAAACTATATTACTACAGATGGGCCATTTCTTCCAAGTACAGGTATATTATTTCTTGTTTACTTAGTCCTTAACAATAAAACAGGAGACATAGAGGCTGCCATGCCATCAGCCTGTCAATCATCTGTCTTAAAGCAGTTTTATTGGCTTTTTGCTGTAAATCTACAAGATATTGAGCCAAAACAATAATTTTCATCACAGTTGACCTACTTTTAGAGGAAATAGTGTCATTGAAATTTAAAAGTGTTTTCCTGACATATTTTCTGTTAGGTGTCAGCATATTCAACCTAAATTTGGTGTGTACATTGTACCTTATTCTTTTAAATCACAGTACCTTACTGCATTGTACATATTATAAATCTTAGTCAGTTAGATTGCTGCAAGATGTCTTATTGTCTATACATATCACTATCCTACCCCTTGTCACATGCCAGAAATGAAATGGGGTTTAATGTCCTACTGTTGTGCTCCGATTGGGCTTTTTAAGACGGGCATATGCCATACAGTGTGCCATGAGGGAAATTTTGCTCGGACAGTGGCGCTGCGGCCTACTCTTATATCGAATTCCAACTGCCAAGGGATCTTTTATGTGTACACGGGACCTCAGTTTTCTTGTACCATCCAAACAACTATCCATTTTTCCCTTGCCAGGCCCATTGTCATGCACCACTGACAAGGGGGAACTACGCCGGAAAGTCCCAACAAACTTTCTCGGCCAATGCAGGGTCCGAACATGGGACCTCCAACATCTTACTCACTTTGCCCCTGTGGCTCCTTGTGTCACATGCAAATGTTGTATTCAAATCAAGACTTTGCATAGATGATAAACAATGTAGTCTACAGTGCACTCCTTTTAATTAAATTCTTGATGTTTGTTTAGGATGATTATTTAGATTGTTATGGATCACCAGAAGTTATTGGTAAAATAGGTACAGATATACAAGATAACAAATGCGGCTGGCTGGTTGTACAAGCTTTAAATCGAGTTACCCCGGAACAAAGACAAATATTAGAGGTACCAGTGATCAGTTTTTAAAGTAAATATTAAGAGTTTAAACCAGGCAAAAGTTAGTTCTATTCCATGTACTTGAAGACATATTTCAACTATGGGTAGAGATTAGAAACCCCCAATTTTAAATTGAGTTTTGGGCAATTTATTTGTATGACAATGCATATTCCGATGTATACATGTATATTAGACATTAATGGAAACTGCCATTGAGGTTATTTGTGTTTCATGAAATTTTATTTATATTTTAGTGAGTTATGGCCCTGTATTGACTTAAAATCAATGAAACTTTGAGGTTAACAGTTGGTTAAATAAAACCTTTCACAGAAATTAAAAAAATTATTTTAATATTTTTCAGAATAATTATGGACAAGATGATGAATCCAAGATAGAAAGAGTAAAAGAATTGTATCGTGATTTAAATTTAAAATGTGTTTATACAGAATATGAAGAAAGTAGTTATAAGGAACTTAAAACACTCATAGAAAAATGTAGTGGTAATTTACCTAAGGAAATCTTTGTGGCGTTTGCGGATAAAATATATAAGAGGCAGAAGTAAATGTTCTATTAATGAACATGACCTTGATCATCCTCAGAAATCTGTGAAAGTCATCTACAATGACAGTATACATTAGGTGAATTGAACCTCCCTTAATTTGGCTCAAATGTATGTTTTCCTTATTAAAAACTTAACATCCATGGTTAAGACCAGTTCAGATATAACCCAGTTTGTGTTCTTCGGTTGACCTTAATTAATAGTAAAGTGTAGGGGACCACACCAAACATAAGCAATTACACAAGACAGGACACAATATACACAGACACCTCAAACAACCAAAGGAAAAAGGTGGAATCCTTATAAATTTAATTCTGGATTGCAATAGATAGGATTGTCTTAAAACAATCTGAAGCCAGTCATAAGGACTGTCATTTCAGTCATATTGACTGGCTAGATTAGCCCATTCGGAGCATAACAGTAGGTCGTTAAACCTCATTTCATTTCATGACTGACTAGATTAGATATTTTACAACCTGTTGGTCAATTTGCATGCCATAGAAGTAAAATTTAATCTTAAACCAGAACAAAAAGCCAGTTAAATTTTATAGTGTAAAATCACTTATAATATAGAATGAATCATTAGTTAAGATAATGTGAAAATAGTCAGTCTTTGAAATATATGTCTTGACAATCAAACTAAAACATTAAAATTTTACAGGTCAGTCAATTTTTTAAGTGAAAGGGCCTATATTACTAACAATAATTGATGGTTGTTTGTGGTTATTGTACATCTCCTTTCAAATAAAGCAGGGGATTATTAGCTTTGAGACAACTAGGTCCATAGTAGTCATGTAATATATGTTGTAGTACTTTCTACCAGGGCTTCCACTTCAAAATTTTCCCAGCCGGTCAATTTTTACGTGGAGAAAGTGGTGATATTTTTAGCACATGATAAGAAGCCATAAAACAACATGATATGGAAATGCCGATCGGGTTTAATTGGGTCAAGGACAGTCACACAGAAATTTAATCTCACGTCAGCATTTATACCCACCCACCCCCGCAATAAAGGAACACATGTAATCAATTATCATTTATTTATTTATACATAAATAAAATATAACAACAAGAAACATTCATTCACCGCAAGTACAGTATTTTCTTACTTTATTTACAACATCAACCGTATATACTCATCGTATCTCTAATGGAACTCTTGTGGTATAACACTGGAGTCAGTGTGCTATACCAGAGCCGACTTTGTAAAATTCTGGGAAGCCGAAGTCACAAAAATATTCTTGGCGTTTCTGAAAACGATCTTTTAATTAACCTGTGCATACTGCGTACGTGACAAGTTAGACTGTTGACTATTTCTCTATACACGGCGAAAAGTAGTTCAGAATGATTAATGCATTTAAATAATTCAAAGTTATAATAAAAATGTACAACAATTAACATACTTTTTAAACTTATCAATATATTAACTCGTATTCATATTTGGGGAGCTCAAACAATATCGTTCTAGTATTTTCACTCGATAACATGTAAAGATAATTGCACATGTATCAAAATGGTGGCGAGCGTAAAAGTTCATTGTGTCAAGTAAAGTAACGTCAAACAGTTGTTACATAAAAGAAAACAGAAGGATTAAAAACACACCCGACAATACATCTTTGTGTAGGAATACCATATTATAACCATGGGAATGTTTGTGACAAGATTTTAAGATAGACTTTGTTATTCTGAGAGGTTTGGAATTTCAACATTTTGAAATGATGGTAAACATGCTAACATTTCTGAAATATATCATTCGCATGATTAACTCTAGTTATCAAGTGAAGATATCAAATTAAAGTTTTTAATTTGTTTGATGTTGATATAGTAAATATGGCTGCACGAGCAATGAAAGTCGACAAATATGTTGTAACAACAACTCGGTTTTAAGAATGATCATACAGTACTAATTAAATTAGATTGTGATTAGAGCAATATACACAAAGATAATTTAATTAACTGGCAGTGGTTTCCATTTGTGGACTACTGAACACTGTTAATTTTATTACATCACGACACGCACAACAGAGTTTCTTCGTATCCCGGGATTTTATGATTCAGCACAAAATATGCTATTTTTCCGGCGTGCAAAATGAACTAGAGTCTCATCCGGTTTTGGCCATTTTCCAGAGACCTCGGTCCCGACCAGCATATACGCCGACATGGAACCCATGCTTTCTACACTTGCCTATGATTAACTAGGAACTGTGCATTTTTATGCGCCCACATGGAAGTGTGAACGTATATTGCCGTTTCCCCCATTGCCGTTGTCATCCAATTGTTTTAGAATTGATATATGTTGTTTACATTAGTGAGATGAAGAAACCTATTTAATTTTAATAATTTCTAGAGTTATGGCTCTTGTTTCACTTTGTTGAACCTTGTGAATGCTCTAATGCCAAAAGTTAACATCCGATCTTTGTGAAATTTATATGCAATATTTAAATTAGGGAAATGAAGAAGACTATTGAATTTTAGAAAATTCTGTTTATTACTTCTAGAGTTATGGCCCTTATTTCAATTTGTTTTAATTCGATCTTTGTTAAATTTATATGCATTAATTAAATTAATGAAACAAAGAAACCTATTGAATTTCAGCAATTTCCGTTTATTACGTCTAGAGTTATTGCCCTTGTTTCACTTTATTGAACCTTGTGAACGCTCTAACACCAAAAGTTATCACCCGATCTTTGTGAAATTTATATGCATTACTTGAATTAGTAAAACAAAGAAGCCTATCGAATCTCGGCAATTTCCATTAATTACCTCTAGAGTTATGGCCCTTGTTTCACTTTGTTGAACCTTTTGAACACTCTAAGGCAAAAAGTTATTAGCTGATCTGTATGAAATTTATATGCATCATTTAGATTAGTGAAACCACGAAGCCCATTGAATTTCAGCAATTTAAAATAATTACTTCTCGAGTTATGGCTCTTGTTCCACTTTGTTTAACCTTGTTAATGCTCGATGGATGAAAGTTATCATCAGAAATGTATGAAATTTATATTCATCAATTAAATTTGTGAAACGGTGGTCTATTGAATTTCAGCAATTTCCGTCAGTTATTTCTAGAGTTATGGCCCTTGTTTTACTTTGTAAACGTTCAAATGACAAACGTTATCATCCAATCTGTATGAAATTTATATCAAATTTGAAAATTTTCTGTAAATTACTTCCAGAGTTAAGGCCCTTGTTTCAGTTTGTAGAACCTTGTGAACCCACAAACGACAAAAATTATAATCTGATCTATATGAAATTGTATTGTAAATGCCCCCAATTACTTACAAAAGAATAAATATACAACAACCCTTGTCCACCACTCGGTTGATTTAGCTGCTGTGGGTGTATGTTTCGTTGCCTGGCAACCAATCTTTATGCTTTAAAATGCACAGATCCTATTTCATGATTAGTCTCGGTCACCCAGAACCTCCTAGTCTTCAACATTCGGAGGGTCTGGGACCGTTGTCAATATTTGACGTAAAGTCCATTGCCCATGCGTAACCGGGAGTTTGGTTTTAATGTGGTTGATTATCCAGTATCTTTGGCCAAGTCAAGTAAGAGTTGTGCCCCTTCCCATAATTCTTGCATTAATATAAACAAATATGAATCGTGATGACAAATTAGGATTAATTTAAAAAGCATAGATATGGCCCATGAAGAGAGAAAATTTACCTCCCTTAGTAGACATTTATGATAATGTAAAAGACCGGATAATCTAGCCAATGTTATTCTCAAATGTTGACAACACATCCAGACTAATATTCATAGACTATTTCATGATAGGCAAGTACTACAACATAATATTACCTTTGACAGTTCTTAAGGGATATCAAAAAGTGGATCTTATTTCATTGTAAAGTTAAATATTCAATAAACTTGAGTAAAGGAAGTGGGTAACCCCTGTCTATTTAAGAATGAGTTCGCGAGAGAACCATGCAAAATTTAATAAAAAGGGCACAAGAGGTGTCTAGCGATTTTGACCAAACTTTGCAGATTGGGTCATTGGGTACCCCGTATACCCCACATGAAATATGAGACTCACCAACCTTGTAGTTACAGAGAACCAGCTATGGCCATTTTAGAATAAAACAGACGACATTTTTTTGAAAAAAAAACTATCTAAATTTAAATATTTCCCATAAATTGCCTATTGATTTTTTATTTTTTTTAATATATATGACTATTGAATTTTTCCGAAACCATTTGAGGCTATGAGGAATTTATTTTGAGACCTAGTTTTTGCTATATGCTAAAACATATAAATTCCATGATGCTATATCTCACCCATTGCGGGGCTGAGAACAATTCTAATATTAAATTTGATGGTCAAACTTGAAGAAAATGACTTCATTTTTAACATCATTTTTCCAATAAAATCATTCGATGCCTGGATTATTAGGCCTGATAATGACCCATACAACCGCCTTCCAGCAACCCCATGTCAGGCCGGTACAGATGATTCAGGAATTCCACAAGGATCAGTCCTTGGACCTGTCCTTTCTGTAATGTATACTAAGAATTTAGGACAATTAATCGATAATCATGGTTTCTAGGACGGCATTCTTATGCAGATGATACACAGCTGATTGCAAATTACTCTGTTTCCAAAACTGTTCCATCCCCTAATTATTGTGTACACATGACATTAAAGATAGGATGACAATAACTATGTTGAAATTAAATGTAATTGAATTAAGTAAATCAGAATGTATTTTATTTGGTCCAAATACACATCTGAAAAATACAAGTTCAAATGATGTGGTTGTACGAGATGCAATACTTGTACCATAAGACACTGTGAAGAACTTGGGTGTCCTCTTGGGGTCCAATTTAAGCATGGACAGTCACATTAGTGAAATTTGTCGAAAATGTTATCAGTCATATAAGACACTTGATTAGCCACAAATTAGCTACTACACTTGTATGTTCTTTGGTATTCTCAAGGATTGACTACTGTAACAGCTTGTTAGTAGAAACATCTAGTGCCAATATTAAAAAAAATCAACTTGTACAAAATACCGCAGCTCGAATTGTTACCAGATCATCAAAATACTTTCATATTATTCCTATTCTGAAATCACTCTATTGGCTGCCAATAAATGAAAGAATCAAATATACCTATCTAACCTTTTGCAAATACAAGTTCCCTCGCGTAACCTCCGGCTGAACACACCTTAATCAGTTGTGTTGCTCAAGGTGGAAATTAAAATCATCTGGATACAGATCGTTCTCAGTGAATGTGCCTAAACTGTGGAACAATCTTACAGAGATCATTAAAGGACAATATTGGTGCCAGTCATTATCACATATGTGATAGAGCTGGTTAAACACATTCCAAATATAATTTTAACACAGAGATCATTGCTACGATAGCTGAGTAATACAGGTTTCCTGAATCGGAAGTGACGAACGCCAAAGGAAAACACGAGTCATACCTCTATTATAACTGACTGATGTGACGAGTGATAACAGATACACGGCCGAATTTCTGCTCACTAATAATTCCTTCCAAGACCAAAAGTTGTTATATGGGACTGTAAGAGGATACCTGACAATTCAATAAAGTAATTGAATTTTGTTAGATAAGAGAACACGAGAAAAATAGAAATAGTCCGTACATTCCCTTGTTTATATTCATTCTATACCTTATTAAAACATGGTAATGCACATACTTTTTCTGTTTTTCTTTCGTTTTCTGTTATCTAGTGGCAGTCAATTCTTTTTATGAATTGTCAGATTAGCATCCATTTTGAATGACAGTGATTCAGATTTTATCGGTGGTGTAGAATTTTATAGTTTTGCGTTAGAACGTGATAGGCTAGTAGGCTTACTGATAGGCCTAAATGATAGAAGCAAGTAGGCTTAATCAACGAACTATTTAAATAAGCTTACATTAAAAGAGATTTATGATGAATGATTTTTAGTTTACAACAGCCGAACAAAAAAAACAAAAAAAAATAGAACTAACTATTATATACATAAATTTTGCATGAAATGTCTCAATTTTTGGTATAAAATTTATATTTATGAAAATAACATTAAATTTAGATTATTTCATCCATTTACATGTAGGGTCTATCTACAGTTGTTTTTTAATAATATTATGACTTTAAAATGTATGCTCTATATGTATATTTTAACACTATTGACGATTATGACGTGGGTTTTTATGACGTTATGACGTCAAACCTCTGGTCATTTAAGAGTTAATATCCGATTGACTTTAAATTTATACACAGTGTGTAAGGTCATGAGACGAAAAAGCCTATTGATTTTCAGCGATTTCCGATAATTACTGCCAGAGTTATGGCCCTTGATCACTTTGAAAAATTTTGTAGGCTAAAGTTAATATCCGATTGACTTTAAATTTATACACAGTGTTTAAGGTCATGAGACGAAGAAGTCTATTCATTTTCAGCGATTTTCGATAATTACTTCCAGAGTTATGGTCCTTGATCACCATATCCGATTGACTTTAAATTTTTACACAGTGTTTAAGGTCATAAGACAAAGACGCCTATTGATTTTCAGCAATTTCTGATAATTACTGCACTCGATCACTTCAAAAAATCTTGTGGATGCTCTAGAGGCTAAAGTTAATATCCGATTGACAAAGAATCCTATTGATTTTCAACGATTTCCGATAATTACTGCCAAAGTTATGGCCCTTGATCACTCTGAAAAATCTTGTGACGCTCTAGAGGCTAAAGTTATCATCCAATTGACTTCAGATTGATAGTTACTTCATGAGTTGTTACTCTTAATCAGATTTTAGTGTATTATAAATGTTTCATTACCAAAAAAAGTAAAAAATATGCGACAACACTTGTTGACTGCCCGGACGATTTAGCTGCTGTGGGCGTATGTTTTGTTGCCTGGCAACCTATCTTTATCTGATTTTGTTGAAATTTGAAATGTAAGTTTATAACCCAAAGATCTTGGTTCTTTTCGATATTTGCGCATATCAGGTCGTAACTTCCTGAATCGTATTTTAAGATTGTGGTCCCTCTAGAGTTAACAATTTTTATCCAATTTAAAAAAACGTTTAAATATATCTCTGTTATACCCTAATGATGGTTGAGTTTGAATTTCGTGAAAATCGAACCAAAACTGCCCCTCGTACACTAATAGTGTAAAAATATGGTAAATCAAGGTTGTGGACTCTCTAGAGGTCACAATTTTCACCCGATAAATTTGATGAAACTTGAAATGCATGTTTATAACCCAAATATCTTGGTTCCTTTCGATATTTGCGCATATCGGATCGTAACTTCCTGAATTACGGCCCCCGATTGTACGAAAAATTGCATTTTTAGCTTTTAGTCCCTCAAGAGGTCACAATTATTATCTAATTTAAAAAAACGTTCGAATATGATACCGTTACACCGTATTGTTGGTTCATTTCGAATGTCATGATAATCGGACCAAAACTGCCCGACAATTTTTGGACAAAAATGGAAATTATTTACTACTTAACAGATCGAGTGCCACCCAATTTTTTTCTTGATCTTAATACTATGGATCATTGCCTTTTCAGTCAGCATTCCAAAAAAATTCTTATACCCGCAGTGGGTGAGATATAGATAGATAGAATAAAATGACATACCTATAAATTGAGCTATTCTGGTACCTTGCAGCACTAAGTCCCTATTCCAAAAAGCTCTCGATGAAACTATCAAACTTTCAGAATGTATATATACTCACTAACCATATCTGCTACCCTATAAAGTTTAATTAATCTACTCACTGTAGTTTAGTTGTACCCCATAATTGAAAAAATGGCCTGAAAATGACGATTTTTTGTCTTTTTTCGGTCTTAAAATTACAAAAAAAATTTCTACACTCTAAAAATGGGTCGATTGATCTTAAATTTTGGCAGTGGGGTTTGGTGCAATCTAATTAAAATATAGATCTATATTTTGTTTCGTTTTTTATACTTTCGATGGCCTACACTACATGTAGATCTAACAAGTTATATAGTGGGAGTTTACGTTCTATGACGTCAGGTACCAAGCAAGCGACATTTGACCCGATTACGTCAGTCATTCGATTAACCAATTAGCGACCGTCATGTATTTTTTATCTACTTTTGCTTTGTTTTGATTTCTATTGCCGCTAATGTCTACCCACAGTTCCGCGCAAAAAAGGTCAAACGCTCGATTCGACAGACCATTTGATTGACTGACCCCTCATTTCAAGCAGAACACGAGTTAAATAACAATGCTTCCAGATCCAAGTGTAGTAAAGACAAGTAAAATCGAAATTTTGAACTATTTAAACGAAACGAAATTGGATCTGGGTTTTAATCAGATTGGGTTTGAAGGGGTTAGGCTACTCATCATACATAAAAAAAAAATGGTGAAAATCGGTCACCCACCATGTGCCGGTCTCTGCATGATTCTTTCGCAAACGCATTCTTAATGTGTAGTTTTTATCATTTCACCATGCATATCTTTATTTACAAGTTGAATCTATTGACCAATATCAGGCCTATTGTTTGACGCAGTACATAAGTTGCCCATTGCTATGCAATAATATGTCTTCAAAGAGTGTTCTTTTACATTATTGTTTGTTTAACTGTAAGCACATGGGAATAACAGATTGTTTAAATTGTGCTTAATTTATGGTTGGAATATTTTAAAGTTTAAAGGGTAGTATCATGTTGATATTCCAGATTCTACCTGATATCAGTAATCCGATTTCTGAGGTCAAAATAAAATGTTTAAATTTGTTTTTTTCCCATTAGTGATTAGACAAAATCTAAATAATCAAGTTTTTGAAATTGGAAATACTGAATGAATGTCCATAATTTGTTTACAAATCTTAGTTTTGTATCTCATCATTGAATCTATTTTCTGTGGACCTAAAATTATTAATGCTAATATTTATCCTCTAAACAGAGAAGATCAACACATTAAATCAACACTGTTTATTTTTTAGCCTATTCAAGGGGGTTAGCCATTTTAAACCTAGGATGAGAGAGAGAGAGGTGGGGGGTCAACTCCACTCGACACAAACTAGGTCATTTTGGGACTAACACGTGGTTCAATTTTATTTCAATAGGATGATAGCACTAATACAGGTTTTGAAGAGAGGATTAAAAGTGCATACATATGTATGAAACTCTTTAATTGACTCACTAGTTATATAATCTATATTATTTTGTATATTTTAATGTATATTTAAGGCACATGTATATTTATTGCTACTTGTTATATTACATGGATGCGAGAAGAGGGACGGCAACACTCCCTGAGCAGGGTGACTAAAGCTGGACAGGCTGATAACATCTGCGTGAATACTGGATCAAGAAAGAGATACCGGTGGGGCGAAGGTGTAAATACAATAAATTAAAGAATCCTCGCTCAACAGGCTTGGTAGAAGTGAAGATTTTTTAATAATATAACGTTTTGGGTTGAGATACCTCAATAAATTGTATATAAAGGCGCCACAGGATTATTAATTTTTATACACCCACATTTTCATGTGGACGTATATTGTCGTCGCCCCTGTCAGTCCGTCCACAATTGTATGTGAACACTCTACAGGTCACAATTATCCGATTTCAATGAAACTTGAAATATAGGTTTATCACCCTAAGATCTCGGTTCCTTTCGATATTAGCATGTATCGGACCATAACTTCATAGATTATGGACCCTGATTGTACGAAAAATCGTGTTTTTAGCTTGTGGACCCTATAAAGGTCATAATTTTTATCCGATTTAAAAAACTGTACTATTATATCACCGTTGCACCCTAAGGACGACTGAGTTTGAATTTCGTGAAAATCGGCCCAAAATTGACAGACAAAATGGCCGCCGTTCGTTCCCAAATAGCGTAAGAATATGGTATATCAAGGTTGTGGACCCTATAGAGGTCACAATTTTTATCCAATTTTGTTGAAACTTGAAATGTAAGTTTATAACACAAAGATCTCGTTTCCTTTTGATATTCGCGCATATCGGACCGTAACTTCCTGAATTATGGCCCCTGATTGTACGAAAAATCGCGTTTTTATCTTGTGGACCCTATAAAGGTCATAATTTTTATCCGATTTAAAAAAACTGTACTATTATATCACCGTTACACCCTAAGGATGACTGAGTTCGAATTTCGTGAAAATCGGCCCAAAATTGACAGACAAAATGGCCGCCGTTCGTTCCCAAATAGCGTAAGAATATGGTATATCAAGGTTGTGGACCCTATAGAGGTCACAATTTTTATCCGATTTTGTTGAAACTTGAAATGTAAGTTTATAACACAAAGATCTCAGTTCCTTTCCATATTTGCGCATATCGAATTGTAATTTCCTGAATTATGGCCCTTGATTGTAGGAAAAATCACTTTCTTTTTAGTTTGTTCTCTATCCATCTCTCAAAAATGTGGGCGTATCCTGCCTGGCAGCCGCTGGTTAGTTACATTCTCGTAGCTAAGTTACCTTGAAATATCATTATGTAAATTTATTCATATTTTAAAATAAACGTCTAGTTCTCTCATCCATCAGAACTTGATACTAAATACCATTTACTAGTCTTTATCCAAGCAAATGATAGACCTTGAAGGTAATATATAGCTCTTGCTACAGATGATTTCACAGATGCTAGTGCTAATTAAAAAGATGGCTTGAAAGCTGTAAAACAAACAGGAAAGACAAATTATTTGATAGACACCACAAGGTGTTTAACTGCAACCCAGAAAGGAATATATCCTAAAAGTCAGACAAGAAAGATGAAAAAATCTCTAATTTAAGAATTAAACCAGAACTTAAACACTGCAAACCTGTGGTATAAGCTGAAGCAATTATACTGCCTGTTACTGCATAATAAATTTTATTTGCTGCAGGTAAATATTCAAAAGTAATTGTTGTTAGTTAAATGTAAAAAGTCATTGAATAAATCCCTGGCATTACAACAAATTTTCCGATAAACAGTGAAATAATACATTTTCCTGCATGCAGCTCAATTCAAAATTATACCTTGTCCAATATTCTATCTATACTGCCTTTAAATATACTCTTCAAAAAAAGTAGGGGATATTCAGAAACAATACACAGCTGCGGAAATACACTGCTGTTTTTATTGGAGGTAACCAGTGTATGTTAATAACAGGCCAATTGCCTACACATGAAAATAAACAGTTCATAAGAAACAAATTGACCAACACTAAACCCACTAGTGTGCTACAACATTCTGAAAATGTGTAAAAATCAGTATTTTCCATGTGATTCTTCTTTTTATACGTCCACATTTCCCTCATAGCACACTGTATGGCGTATGCCCGTCTTCATTAGCCCAGTATAGGAGCAGAACAGTAGGACGTTAAACCCCATTTCATTTCATTTCTATAGTTATGGCCCTTGTTGAATGTTGTGAACACTCTAACACCAAAAGTTATTATCCGATCTTTGTGAAATTTATATGCATTATTTGAATTAGTGAAGCAAAGAATCCTTTTGAGTTTCAGCAATTTCCGTTTATTATTTCTAGAGTTATGGCCCATGTTTCACTTTGTTCAACCTTGTTAATGCTCGATTGATGAAAGTTATCATCCAATCTTTGTGAAATTTATATGCATCATTTAAATTAGTGAAACTATGAAGCCTATTGGATTTCAGCAATTTCCGTTAATAACTTCTAGAGTTATGGCCCTTGTTTCACCTTGTGAATGCTCTTAACATCAAAACATATCTGCCGATCTGTATGAAATTTAATTAGTAAAAAGAAGAATCCTATTGAATTTCAGCAATTTGCGTTTATTACTTCTAGAGTTATGGGCCTTGTTTCACTTTGTTGCACCTCCTGAATGCTCTAACATCTAAAGTTATCTGTCGATCTGTATGAAATTTATATGCATCAATTAAATTAGTAGAAAGAAGAATCTTATTTAATTTCAGCAATTTCAGTTTATTATGTCTAGAGTTATGGCCCTTATTTCACTTTATTGAACCTTGTGAACGCTCTTACGCCAAAAGTTATCATCCGATCTGTATGAAATTGATATGCATTATTTAAATTAGTGAAACCACGAAGCCTGTTTTATTTCAGCAATAATTACTTCTAGAGTTATGGCCCTTGTTTCACTTTGTTCAACCGCGTTAATGCTCGATTGATGAAAGTTATCATCCGATATGTATGAAATTTATATGCATCATTTAAATTTGTGAAACAGAGGTCTATTGAATTTCAGCAATTTCCGTCAATTATGGCCCTTGTTTATCCGATCTGTATGAAATTTATATGCATTATTTAAATTAGTAAAATGAAAAAGCCTTGTGAACCCTCAAACCACAAAAATTATATAGTCTGATCTGTATGGAACTGTCTTGTAAAGGCCCCCAATTATTTACAAAGGAATAAATATGCGACAATCCTTGTCGACCGCTCAGTCTTTTTAGCTGCTGTGGGCGTATGTTTTGTTGCCTGACAACCCATCTTTCATCAATGACCAAAGATTATTCCCAAATGACCACTTATCATCACCATTACTACTATATGTTTCGTTATTTTGGTCAAAAATTATAACGTTTACGTGACAAAATCAGACTTTCACGCTCGCTGGATAACTGATCATTATAAGTCATGCATAATTTTGCAGTGATCAGACCACGGTTATTAAGATCTGTATTTCGGAGCAGATCATCGTATATCCACATTCTCATGTAAGAAGAACCACAAGAAAAGATATTTTTAAGAGTTCATGGAGAGGCATTTAATATCTGGTGGTGTCCTTGTTTAGGAGAACGTCATGCTTTCCATATTGAAATCCCCGATGGGGAATATGGCATAGATCACAACAGGTTTCATGACACTCCAGGATAATTCTAACTGCACATGCCAAACTCCGGCATATACCTATGTTCGAGCAGACGTGTCACTTACTTAGATTCTGAACTGCCTGTTCTTAGTTTTGGGACCCCATTTTTGCAATGATGTTCGTGGCCTATATACGTCATCTTCTCTCTTTCAGTAGATTTCAATATAATGTATGTTGTCTCCTGATTTTCAATAACTCTCCATTAAAACTTCCAAATGTTTCTATACACTGATCGGCTTCTAAATAAAGATGGGAATAAGCGCGGTCTAATTCCTAAAATATTTTTGACCAAAAAAAAAAACAACCATGGAAGAAATAGAGAATCTCCTACGAGTATTTTTTGATATCAAAAAATATCAACACAAGTCGATGCCGATTTTTTGTTACTTTATCGACGAGTGTTGATATTTTTGATATCAAAAAAGACAGTAGGAGATTTTATTTATCACCCAATCCTTTCTTACATGCACAAATAAATAAATATAATTGTTTGCTGTGGCTTTCTCTTTACTGAACCTGATTACATTACGACGTAGTTATACATCATTTTTGACAGCAATTCAACCATTGCAAAGTCCTTTATATTGACCCAGTGTTTCCATCATGGTCAAATAAATAGAGGATGTCGTTTTAGAGTGAATAACACATTTTATTTCATCGAGAAGCAAGAAAACTTATGAGTGAAAATATAAACGTTTTCTTGCTTAGAGATGAAATAAAATATGTTATTCGCGACAAAACGACAAATGTTCTATTTATTTTATGATTTTAGGTAAAAACAACTAGCCAGTGGAATAACACTTTTATTTCACTGATAAAACGCGGTATTCCACTACTGATCATAGTTCATTATTATACGAAAAAAAGAAGTTACTTTTGATAAAAAAATGAGCTGTTCTTTGAAAATTAGAAAAAGTAGTTCCTTTTTAACTGATCAATCAAATTCATGTAAAGCGATATGATATTGCAGTAATTATGAAATTTATCACACAAGCGATATCTACTGCAGAATGTATTATTGGGTGATAAAAGGTGATAATCAGCGGGCATTTGAAGATAGTTGACAGTGAAGAGACGCACCCCTCGAACAATGCCATTCTTAAAGTAGCTAAGTCTCTAACCCAGTATCATCCAAAACCTTCGACAATGAAAACACAAATTATTTGTCAATTTTAATCAACATTGGTGTTGTGATCTTACTGGGAAAAGCTGGGCTTCTGATATTCAATATTTATGACAAAATAAACATTTTACGATTGGTACACGAATCGTGTACCATGATGCGTTTCAGCGCAATTTGTAACAAGCGACTCGGAAGAACGAGGTTAGACATATTCCACAAGTCATGTCAAACGGTGACCCCATATTCTTATCTGGAAAGCATGTGCAATAAATACTATCAGTGTAGACTGGAATAACCAGGCGCTAGAGATTGCCATTCGATTGAGACTGCTTTGAAATTAGAGTAAAAACGGAAACGACTTATTTACATTCATATTACATTATTATATCGTTGCGACCCATTTGTGTCAATTTGTAGGTCCCAAATATTAGCGATTTAGCTCCTTTAACATCTCTATGTGTGCATATGCAATTCTAACATTCCATCCATTGTTAATTTGAAAGATATAATGGTAATCAATTTAAGCATGTGTAGTCATGCTAATCATGTGTGTATGGCTCAGTGCTACTGGATCATCTACAATCCCCCGTCTTTAAAACCTGTTACACGCACGAACATGTATATCCCTCAGAAACACTTCATTTTCTTCAAGCGACGTAACAGTTGTGATTGGTTGTCCACGGAACATTTCCAGCCATGAGAACGTACTGCACAGAGATGCTGCAGCTATTGACAACGTAGTGATCTTCTGTTTCATTTCATTACTATATCATATTCATATATGATTTATTCTGTGTAAATTTCATTGGACATTCGTGAAACCTGTCCCTTGGTCAAGTCAAAAGCGATCTAACCCATGCGATTTAGATCATAAGTTATGTCATAGAGTTAAGTGGTGTGGCTTCCATTACAAGCTTGTAGGTAACATGGTCTAGTGTTGTCTGTCCAATCTCATGGATTATCTCTTTTCGCGCACACAAATTATTGAAATAAAACTGTATCATATGTTAGTCCTAAAGTTACCTAGTTTGTGTTGAGTGGACCTTAAACTTCAAAATCATCCTTGATGATGACTGAATGGAATATATAAACTTTGTAAAGATGACCAAACATGCATCACCATATGTTAGTCCCAAAATGACCTAGTCTGTATCCAGTGGATGCTAAACCCAATTTTATTTCTCCCTCACAAGTCTAAAACATGCTTGCTAATGATTAATAAATGGAATATATTAAATTTGCAAAGATGTCCATGCATATTCTTCATCTGGAGTATTGATAAACGAGACATTTTATCCCAATTTTTGGTGTTTATAATTTATTTATGTGCTGGTAATTTTTATTTTTTATTTTGTTAGTAGGAAAGTTGCTAGATGTGGGTAATATTCAACCTAGCTGGCACCTAGTCTTTGTCAAGAACGAACTGTAACCTCTCACACTTTGGTTTTCATTAAATTCAGTTTTCAGAGTGAGTTGAGTATCTGGCCAGTACCAAATTAAGATATCATTGGCACTAGAAACTTAAAACTCTGTGTGTAGGAGGAGCCTGGGTGGTCCTACTAATGCCCCAAATTTCGTCTGTCCGAATAACAGATCATCCAAATTTAGTTCAAAATTAGCCCATTTTTGGAATATTTTCCAGTTTGCCAAGTTGGTATCAACTGAATCGACCTAATATTTTGTGGGGATGTATCTGGGTACTAATCCATCTCACAGAAAAAAATTGGTCCAAATCCCCGATCCAAGGGTTATCACCCTCTGCATGGTGCTCTCGCAGACACTCTCTTAATATATTTGGCTAATTATTAGATTCACACATTGTATAGAAATCGTACTGTCTCGTATGCACTTAAATCAAAATGAGTGAATGATTGACATATAAAACCAGCGGCTGCCTGGCAGGATACGCCCATATTTTGCAAGAGATGGATAGAGAACAAGTTAAAAACAATCAGGGGCAATAATCCAGAAAGTTATGGTCTGAAATGCACAAATATCAAAAGGGACTGAGATCTTTGGGATATAAAGATATGTTTTAAGTTTCATCAAAATTGGATAAAAATTATGACCTCTAGAGGGTCCACAACCTTCGTAGCATACTATTACACAATTTGGGTACAAAGTGCGGCCATTTTGTCGGGCAGTTTCCAGGTTCCCGCGGCTTCGTCAAACATTTTTTCAAGGATATTCAAGGATAAATATACATCAAATTCAAGGATTTTCAAGGACATTTTTTAGCCTAAAGTTACAATTTTTCATCTTAAAAATAACCAAAACATTACCAACTATCGTTATAATCTCATATTTAAAAGGAATTGAAGACATTTGAAACAAAATTAAGGATCTCAACTGAAATTCAAGGATATTTTCCTATTTCCGCGAAATTCAAGGATATTCAAGACCTTGAAAATGAAATTTTAAATTTAAGGATATTCAAGGATTTTCAAGGACCGCGGGAACCCTGGTTTCATTTCGATTTTCCTGAAATTCGAATTCAACCTTCATTATGGTGGAATGGTGAAATATTAAAACGGATTTTAAAATCGGAAAAAAAATGTGATTTCTCGAACAATCAGGAGCCTTAATCCAGGTTACGTTCGAATATATGCGATTATCAAAAGGAACCAGGATCTTAGTGTGTAATGCGATTTCTCGAACAATCAGGAGCCATAATCCAGGAGGTTATGTTCGAATATACGCGATTATCAAAAGGAACCAAGATCTTAGTGTTAATGGTGATATATTCACATGTTGTTTTTTTTAAATCGGATAAAAATTGTGACTTCTACAAGCTAAAAACATGATTTTTCATACAATCTGGGGCCATAATTCAGGTCATCGGGTACTACCCGATATGCCTGAATATCGAAAGGAACCAAGATCTTTGGGTTATAAACATGCATTTCAAGTTTCATTAAAATCAGATCAAAATTGTGACCTCTAGAGGGTCCACATCTTTGATATACCAGATGTTTACACTATTTTGCCCGGCAGTTTTGGTCCAATTTTCATGAAATTCGAACTCAACCAAAATTACGGTGTAACAGTGATATATTTGAACATAAAAAATCGGATAATAATTGTGACATCTAGAGGGACCTCAAGCTAAAAACGTGATTTTGCGTACAATCAGGGGCCATAATTCAGGAAGTTAAGGTCCGATATGTGCAAATATCAAAAGGAACCAAGCTCTTTGGGTTATAAACTTACATTTCAAGTTTCATCAAAATCAGAAGAAAATTGTGACTTCTAGAGTCTAAAGGGTCCACAACCATGATATACCACATATATAACGAGATTTTTCGTACAATCAGGGGCCATAATCCATGAAGTTACGATCCGATACATGGCAATATCGAAAAGAACCAAGATCTTAGGGAGATAAATCTATATTTCAAGTTTCGTCGAAATCAGATAAAAATTGTTACCTGTAGAGTGTCCACAAACAATTGTGGACGGACGGAGACAATATACGTCCACATGAAAATGTGGGAGTATAAAAGAGTTATAATTTGGTAAACATTCAATTCTAGGTTGATAACAGATATCACGTGTGAAATTTCTGGTGCAAGATTCCCTTATCCATAAAAGGGTGGTTTTCGATGTCATTAGGCTTATTGACCAATCTTTAAAATTAATTACGTCATATTTGACCAATTATATAATTGATGGTCCAAAACCCAAAGCTACAAGACCATCATATCTTTGAGCATTTGTCATAAGTAGTTAACGTAAAGAGGAAGCAAAGACGAAAAGTGAAAATGCTAGGAATTCACAAGGATACTAAGATATGTAGTAAGAAAAGAATGCAGGGGTCATATTACGTAGGATGTGGCGACTGGTTTGTCGGAGGCATGCTTTCCACGTCTGACTAAAGTAAACAGACCCATGGCAAACTAATACAAATTTCATAAAGCCATTTTGTTACCCATTCACAATTGAGACAATAGTTGACCATCTGGACTTAGTGGCTCCAACAGAGAGCATATATAAACTCTTTAAAAAAAAAAAAAAGGAGATATTGAAATGCAAATAACTATGCAGGTTGCGATATGATAAATAGTCATGGACATTTGACATGCTTTGAGAGTATGTTCACAGGTGAAGAACTTATCGCCCCAACAGAACCACTGAGCTGCAAGTGCGACACGCAATAGCGCCATACACGTGGGAGGGGTTCATTGTCAAATTTGACACTTCAAGGAAGGGTTGATGATAACTGACGTATGCTGGTTTATCTATCCATGTTTGCTTTCCTATCGGTTCTTGCATAAGATTTACTGTTTAGCGTATGTTTGCTTTAGTGTGTTATGTTTAATTTGATCGGGAGACGTGTTCGTCGACGTCAACGGACAACGGACAACACTGCAAGAATTGGCCGTGGCACTGCAAGAGGAGTGGGTCATATTGCCCCAAAACGTGACTAGATGGTTGATTAGGAACATGCCACGACGAATTGCTGAATGTCTGAGGATTGGTAGAGCAATTACTCATTATTAAGACAAAAATCAAAAATGTCCATTTTCACAGTCAGAATGACCTTCATAACCACACCTAGCAGTTGTAGGTCAGACCTGCCAATTAAGAAGCAGCTACATACAGTTTTAGGATGACTGTAAAACTTTGTTATCATAATATTCTTTAATGACAAGATTATCAACATTGATCCTAAGATCATTCAAAGTCATTCTCACCATCTTATTGTTTCATTACATGAAAACTGTTCCTGACACGCTTAAAATATGTAATGTAAACGGGGTTATAGACCTGCCAATTAAGAAGCAGCTACATACAGTTTTAGGATGACTGTAAAACTTTGTTATCATAATATTCTTTAATGACAAGATTATCAACATTGATCCTAAGATCATTCAAAGTCATTCTCACCATCTTATTGTTTCATTACATGAAAACTGTTCCTGACACGCTTAAAATATGTAATGTAAACGGGGTTATAGACCAAGTAGGATTGAAAATTGCTGACCCCCAGGGTTATAGTTTGGTTTTTTTCTTTCAATTTCTGCATGGTCCTCTCGCGGACGCGTTCTTAATACAATGCTACTAATTTAAAGAGCAAAAATTCTAGCAATCTTGCTACATTAGTTAACAGGAAAAAATCTGATTTTCAAGGACTTAAATTATCGATGTTATGCCATTTTCTAACAAAAACTTATTTACTCATAGCGTTTTATAGGACTCTGGGTCACAATTATTATCTGACCATTTAAAAATTTGTATAAGTTGAAAATAGGGACAGAACCCATTAATTATCAATATCAAACTTTTGGTAAGCCCATTGGGGCCACATCATTATCCAATCTTTGTTGTTGTATCCAATCCTTGTTTATAGATTCATCAATTATCACCCAAATATGTATCTTATAAAAACTAAATCAGTAATACTGGTGGGCGAATGTTTCATCGATTAGCAACCCATTTTTGAGGGTGGGGTTTTGTCGGTGCAATAGGAAGAAAAAAGATTTGTCAATATAGTTTAATATCTAGTAATATTCTATGATATACAACTATTATTAGATAATATAATAATATCTTAAAGTCTTATCTTACTTATATCACTCACACACATATTCTACAGCATTATTCCACATATATATTTTTTCTTGCTATGTGTAAATAAAATAACAGTTTAGTAGAACATTTTCATTCAAAATCTTCTATATCTCTAAAAGAAATACGCTCACTCTTTTTAGAATACCTGATACCACTCCTCATTTTTTAAAAGTTCACTTTGCTAACAATTTCTATACTACAATAGTGAAACAGATTTATGCTAATTTAATACCCAGTATCAGACTGATTTCAAGAAATGAGATTCGAAACAGCAAATGATTATTACCAATCTTGTGGTATTACAGATTATATTCCATTTTGAAATAGTCCCCATTTCATGCCACTGAGGTCATTCAAAGGACAGCCATTGATTGATTGCCTTGGTCATATGGACCACAGTTTTCAGGGAATGTATATTTGTAATAATTATATTGGGATTATCACTGATTAGAATAAAATTTCATATCCAATTTGGATAAAAGATCTGATTCTATAATAAAAATTTGAACTGTAGATAATTAATACTGAAAAAAAGCCAGTGTCTGCCAGGCAGGATATGTCCACATTTTGAAAGAGATGGATAGAGAACAAGCGATTTTTTGTACAATCACAGGCAATAATCCAGAAAGTTATGGTCTGAAATGCGCAAATATCAAAAGGGACTGAGATCTTTGGGATATAAATTATGATTTAAGTTTCATCAAAATCAAATAAAAATTGTGACCTCTAGAGGGCCCACTACATATTACATACTTTTACACAATTTGCGTACAAAGAGCGGCCATTTTGTTGGGCAGTTTCATTTCAATTTTCCCGAAATTCGAATTCAACCTTCGTTATGGTGGAATGGTGATATATTTGAACGGTTTTTAAAATCGGAAAAAAAATTGTGACCTCTAGAGAATCCGCAAGCTAAAAATGCCATTTTTCGAACAATCAGGGGCCATAATCCAGGAAGTTACAGTCCGGTATGCGGGAATATTGAAAGGAACCAAGATGTTTGGGATATAAACTTACATTTCAAGTTTCATCAAAATCAGAAGAAAATTGTGACCTCTAGAGGGTCCACAACATTGATATACCTTATTTTTACGCTATCTGAGTACGAGGTGCGGCGATTTTGTCTGTCAGTTTTGGTCCGATTTTTACGAAATTCAAACTCAACCCCTCTTAAGGTGTAACGGTGATACATTCAAACGTTTTTTTAAATCGCATAAAAATTAAGACCACTATAGGGTCCACAAGCTAAAACGCGATTTTTTTGTACAATCAGGGGCCATAATTCGGGAAGTTACTATCCGATATGCGCAAATATCGAAAGGAACCAAGATCTTTGGGTTATATAAACTTACATTTCAAGTTTCATCAAAATCAGATGAAAATTGTAACCTCTAGAGGGTCCACAACATTGATGTACCATATTTTTACGCTATTTGAGTACGAGGGGCGGCCATTTTGTCTGTCAGTTTTGGTCCGATTTTTACGGAATTCGAACTCAACCATCCTTAGGGTGTAACGGCGATATATTCAAATGGTTTTTTTTTTAAATCGCATAAAAATTATGACCGCTTTTGGGTCCACAAGCTGAAAACGTGATTTTTCGTATAATCAAGGGCCATAATTCAGGAAGTTACGGTCTAATATGCGCGAATATTGAAAGGAAGCGAGATCTTTGGGTTATTTAAACTTACATTTCAAGTTTCATCAAAATCAGAAGAAAATTGTGACCTCTAGAGGATCCACAACCTTGATATACCATATTTTTACACCATTTGAGAACGAGGGGCAGCCATTTTGTCTGTCAGTTTTGGTCCGATTTTTACAAAATTCGAACTCAACTATCCTTAGGGTGTAACGGTGATATATTCAAATGGTTTTTTTTAAATCGCATAAAAATCATGACCGCTTTAGGGTCCACAAGCTGAAAATGTGATTTTTCGTACAATCAAGGGCCATAATCCAGGAAGTTACAGTCCGGTGTGCGGGAATATTGAAAGGAACCAAGATGTTTGGGATATAAACTTACATTTCAAGTTTCATCAAAATCAGAAGAAAATTGTAACCTCTAGAGGGTCCACAACCTTGATATATATACCATATTTTTACACCATTTGAGAACGAGGGACGACCATTTTGTCTGTCAGTTTTGGGCCGATTTTCCCGAAATTCAAACTCAACCATCCTTAGGGTGTAACTGTGATATACTAAAACGTTTTTTTAAATCGGATAAAATTTATGACCTCTATATGGTCCACAAGCTAAAAACGTGATTTTTCGTACAATCAGGGGCCATAATTCAGGAAGTTACGATCCGATATGCGCGAATATCGAAAGGATCTGAGATCTTTGGGTTATAAACTTACATTTCAAATTTCAACAAAATCGGATAAAAATTGTGACCTCTATAGGGTCCACAAGCTAAAAACGTGATTTTTCGTACAATCAGGAGCCATAATCCATGATGTTTCGGTCCGATACATGCCAATATTGAAAGCAACCGAGATCTGTTGGAGATAAACCTATATTTCAAGTTTCGTCAAAATCGGATAAGAATTGTGACCTGTAGAGTTGTGGACGGACAGGGGCGATGACAATATACGTCCACATGAAAATGTCGGCGTATAAAAACGTGATTTTCCGTACAATCAGACGCCATAATTCAGGACGTTACGGTCCGATATGCGTGTATATCGAAAGGAACCAAGATCTTTTGGTTATAAACATGCATTCCAAGTTTCATCAAAATCGGATGAAAATTGTGACATCTAGAGTGTCGACAAGCTAAAAACGAGATTTTTCAAACAATCAGGGGCCATAATCCATGAAGTTATGGTCTGATACATGCCAATATCGAAAGGAACTGAGATCTTTAAGGGATAGACCTATATTTCAAGTTTCATCAAAATTGGATAAAAATTGTAACCTGTAGGGGCGAAGGCATAATACGTTCACATGAAAACTTGGGCGTATAACAAATTGAAGTAAAACTTATATAGACAAGCCAACAGTGAGGCTGATGTCCCCCGCCGAAATAGGAAAATAATTAGAGGACACATATAAATTTATCACAAATTATCTTTTACAAAGTATTGAACAATCAAACAGTATATCTTTACTTATAGTCTAAGCATACAATGTTTTTGATGGAATAATTATAGCATATTAAGGGGAAAACATGCTCTATGCCTACAGATCTAGAGTTTGGTTGTATCAACGGGTCTATTTTCCATCTTGCTGCAAGTTGTGCAAAGTTCACTGTTTTCTTTCTGTCATTAAATGTCAATTCATTATTGCATACTACATATTTAATTAATTTATAATAGTTTCTTTTTCAATTTGTTTTTTCCATTTATTTGTTTATTTACCTTGCCTATATTCATTGTATTGGATTGTATTGGAATTGCTCAATTGATGCTTTTATGAACCCATTTTAATAGTTCCCTGCTTTCTTCGAAAGGCGGGGGACAATCAAAGTAGGAGAGTTATTGTTTTCCAAAGTCTCGACCAATCAAATTGCGTATCGCTCTGCTTACCCTGAGCAGAAAATGCTCATTATCAAACTTAGTCAAGGTATTACTGTAATGAAACTATACACCAAGTTTCATCAATCTCACTTAATTAGAACTAAAGTTATCGTGTCCCAAAGCATCAACCAATCAAATTGCTTATCTCTGCTTACCCTAAGCGGAAAATGCTCATCTTCGAACTCCATCAAGGCATTGACCTAATCAACACATACACCAAGTTTGAACATTCTAGCTCAATTAGGAAGAGAGTTATCGTGCCCCAAAGTATCAACCAATCAAATTGCTTATCTCTGCTTACCCTAAGCGGAAAATGCTCATCTTCGAACTCCATCAAGGCATTGACCTAATAAACACATACACCAAGTTAGAACATTCTAGCTCAATTAAAAGTTATCGTGTCCCAAAGCATCAACCAATCAAATTGCTTATCTCTGCTTACCCTAAGCGGAAAATGCTCATCTTCGAACTCCATCAAGGCATTGACCTAATCAACACATACACCAAGTTTGAACATTCTAGCCCAATTAGGAAGAGAGTTATCGTGTCCCAAAGCATCAACCAATCAAATTGCTTATCTCTGCTTACCCTAAGCGGAAAATGCTCATCTTCGAACTCCATCAAGGCATTGACCTAATAAACAGATACACCAAGTTTGAACATTCTAGCTCAATTAGGAAGAGAGTTATTGTGTCCCAAAAAGTGTGACGGACAGACAGACGGACGGACAGACAGACAGACAGACAGACAGACGGACGAACCCATTTTAATAGTCCCCTGCTTTCTTCGAAAGGCGGGGGACAAAAAATGCTAAGAACAAGCATGTTTCATTCAACAAGACAATGAGAATGGTTTTCTAATAAATAAGAATGGGTCATTTTAAAAACAAGATGATTATTATACTACAACTTTAGGTGATATATAAGTAGATATGAGTACACTAATCCCAGGATATGTTCACAGAATGAATAACTCATGTTTGTAAAAATAATATATCACAAAGACTAAATAACATTCTCTATAGTGTCAATTCGAAAATTATACAGATTTCCAATCTTCTTCAACAATCTTTATCTAATATTAAGTCTTTTATTCAAATATTTAAAAGAATGAAATAGTATCACAAGTGATTAAGGCATTGTCTGTCAATCAACAGCTGCTAGCAGGCTGTGGTTCAAGATGAAGAATGTGAAGCAGTGATGTCTGTATTCAGTAAGTTCTATAAAAATGACAGGCCTATTCCAAACTGTAAACCAGGATTAACACTAAAAAATATATAAATATGATTAAATATTGCATTATCACAAACATAAATTTCAAATAATAATTTCTAAAGTCCATAATGTAGGCTTAAAAAAAAGACTAATAATTAACGACTACAAAAGCTCAAAAAGCCTAGAAATTGGTAATTGCGAATGTGAGCACATAAAAATCTGTTAAAAACTGTAGTCTCTATCACGTCGTGTTCTGATAGTCAATTTTATACAGATATTTTAGAATCTACACATTTCTCAATGGCAGGGTCATAGGCCTTCATATTAAATTTAAAGCATGATTTCTTACGCATGTTTTACTTGGTGGAATAGCATGAATCTTCTAGTCGCAAATCTAAAGAAAATTTTGCGATTCACACAAATTTTTAGTCCTGCCGAGGTCGAAGAAATATATTACGATATTCATAAGGACCAAAACAATTTGATCGTGTTTGCCCACCTGTAACCGGGAGTTTTTTTTTTTATGCGGTTGATTATCCAGTAAATGAAATGAAATGGGGTTTAACATCCTACTGTTCTGCTCATAAACTTGGCTAACGAAATGAAATGAAATGAAATGGGGTTTAACGTCCTACTCTTCTGCACCTAACCTGGGCTAATTGAAGACAGGCATACGCCATACAGTGTGCTATGAGGGAAATTTTGCCCGGGCAGCGGCGCTACGGCCTACTCTTATATCAAATTCCAACTGCCAAGGGATCTTTTACGTGCACGCCAATGTGTACACGGGACCTCGGTTTTTCGTCCCATCCGAACGACTAGGCAACTGTCCTTGTCAGGCCCTCGTGTTGTATCACTGACAAGGGGAAACCACGCCGGAAAATCGAGATGAACTTTCTCGGCCAATGCAGGGATCGAACACCCGACCTCCAGACTAGCGAGCCAGCGCCTTACCCACATGATCCCCCCTGGGCTAACGAAGACGGGCATACGCCATACAGTATGCTATGAGGGAAATTTTGCCCGGGCTGCGGCGCTACGGCCTACTCTTATATCGAATTCCAACTGCCAAGGGATCTTTTATGTGCACTCCAATGTGTACACGGGACCTCGGTTTTTCGTCCCATCCGAACGACTAGACAGCTGTCCTTGTCAGGCCCTCCGTCCTGCATCACTGACAAGGGGAAACCACACCGGAAAATCTGGATGAACTTTCTCGGCCAATGCAGGGATCGAACACCTGACCTCCAGGCTAGCGAGCCAGTGTTTTACCCACTTAGCGACGTGATCCCCTTGATTATCTTTGGGCAAGTTAAGTAAGAGTTGCACCCCTTCCCGCAATAAATCTCATAATTCTTGCAGCAATATAAACAAACATGAATCGTGACGACGAATTAAGATTAATTTTAAAAAACATAGATATGGCCCATGAAGAGAGAAATTTTACAATAAAAAAGTGTTGGATATTGAACGGGCTATGAAATCAAATGGATTTTCTGAAATGGCATTCTTAAATTAATTTCACGGGCATCAATATCTTGTTTTAGGACTAGTTACCTCCCTTAGACTTTGTTTATGATAATGTAAAAGACCGGATAATCTAACCAATGACCTATTATTCTCAAATGTTGACAACGCATCCAGACTAATATTCGTAGAATATTTTTCTGGGTGATGGAGACTAATCAAATTCTATATATATTTTTATTTAATTATTAATTTATGTAAATTCTTTTTTTTTTTAAAGAAAGGTTGCCAGGCAACAAAACATACGCCCACAGCAGCTAAATCGTCCGAGCGGTCGACAAGGATTGTCACATATTTATTCTTTTATAGGTAATTAGGGGCATTTAATAGACAATTTCATACAGATGACATTATAATTTTCGTCGTTTGAGGGTTCACAAGGTTCTAATGAAAAATCAATGCTAACGGGCGTGAAAATAAGGCAAGGTGAAGTTGGCACGTTATTCCGGATTAGCCAATAACGAATAACGAGCCAGCACGTTATTCGGGTTTCGCCACTAAGACTTCTCTTGCATCCGACCATTACCTCGTTGGGTGACCGATTAGCACAGAGAGGACCGTTTCTCAATGGAGTAGGGTGCTGACTGGTTTGTTAGAGTGCACAGGGCAGTCATTTCCAGCAATCACCTGTTTTATTGCCGAATCCGGTCGTCATTTCCAGCAATCACCTGTTTTATTGCCGAATCCGGTCGGGGGTAGCGAGGAAATGGTCGGATGCAACGTAGGTCGGTCTGTTTTAGTGGTGAATCCCGAATCCCAAATCCCGAATAACCTGCTGGCGCGTTATTCGGGATTTGGCAATAAAACAGGTGATTGCTGGAGATGATTGACCCTTGCACTGTAACAAACCAGTCCACGCCCTATTCGTTTGACAAACAGTCGTCTCCGTGCTAGTCGGTCACCCAACGAGGAAATGATCGGATGCAAGATAGATCGTTCTGTTTCAGTGGCTAATTCCGAATAACGTGCTGGCCCGTTCTTCGTTATTGGCAAATAACGATAAGCACATACCACTGAGGTCAATAATAACAACAATATTCAAAATTTAACCTCTGACAGCGTGTGTATAAAATGAATAATCATAACGGCGAACGCTATTTAAAACTAAATCTAGGATCGCTTGTAGAGCAGGAGCCCAGGGGGTCAACCTAGCTGGAAATTGTACCAATTTTCACCTATATGGTATTAATGCATGCATATCTGGTATCATCTAAATGTAAGTCTGCCGGGTGTCAGGTGGTGGGTGTGGCTGTGAGGGCTGCGATACTGGGTATGAAGTCTTGAGCTAGATTAGCTCAAAAGTGTACCACATGAAAATGTTACAGAGGTGTACCTTACATCTTCAAGTATTACAAAAACACTCTGACAGACATTTCTAGTGGTGGGGTACCCTTGACACAGTTATGTAATTGCCAGACCACAGCTAGGCTAGATTAGCTGAAATCTGTACCACTTAAAACTGCTTGGAATTTGTTCAGCACCACCACAGGAAACAAGAATGATCAGTGCCAGACAATTTGTGCGGTGGGTTACCCCAACAGACACAACGAAAATACCACGCCCCCCCCCCCCAACTAGGCTAGATTAGCTGAAGTTCGTACCACCTAAAAGTGCTTGGAAGTTGTTCAGCACCACCACAGGGATCATGAATTACCACTGCCAGACAGATATTGCTGTGGAGTACCCCTAACAGACACGCCCAAAATGACACGCCTCTCAATTAGGCTAGAGTAGCTGAAGTGTGTACCACTTAAAACTGCTTGGAAATTGTTCAGCACCCCAGGGATCACACTGCCCATTGCTAGAGAGTTTGTTTGGTGGGGTTCTCCCAAGAGACACGACAGCCAAGCGCCCCCTCCCAAAAATTTGGCTTTATCAGCTGGGTCAGACTTATTGAGAATTCTGGGTATTAAAGATTAAGTAATCGTATGAAGAATAAGTAGTGGTTCAACTCAGTGACCACTGACATACGAACCATAAAGTCTGGTTGCCAAACCCCATTTTAAGCCTTGACATGGAAATATAGCCAACCTAATGTTTATTGGTGGATTATATATCTTCTGTATGTGTAGATTCAGAATTGGGGAAATTTATATATTCAAGATGGCCGACATGAGGCGGTTTCTGGTTATTTAGTGAGGTAAAATATATGACAGTTGCTCTCAGACCTCGGTTTGAATATGTTTCTAAAAGAATTTGACCCGCTGAATCCAATGAGCTAGGGTATTCCTCCTGAAAGTGATGGCTAATTCCGCTAGAGGGCCAAATTCAAAATGGAGGCTCATTTTAGAGGGAAACTCATAAAGTTCACTAAAAAGATGTGCAAAGATTCAGAATCTGGGTAATGCCACCCTGGCACCCTTTGGAAAAAAATTTAAATATTCAAGATGGCCGACATGAGACATTTTCTGGTTATTTATTTTATTTAGTGGGGTAAAAGTCGGGACAGATTCTCTCAGACCTCGGTATGAAGCTGGTTTCTATCGTAATTTGACCCGCTGAATCCAATGAATTTTGCTATTCCTCCTAAAAGTTAGGAGACTCATTTGAACACCAAAATTCACTTTCAAAATATTGGAATTTGCACTTAAGACCTTCCTAATTACTAATATTTTACATTTATACTAAATTACTTTAATAAACTATAACACATACTTATGGAAGAACAATTACTGATTTATTTGGGCGACGTTTCGAAGAGTATTCTCTCAACGTTTTCAAGCAAGTACAGTAACAAATGTGTGGAGCAATTATATATAGACAAGCAATAACAACAATTCAGAAACCATGCTCTATCCAGTTACTAAATGCCTCTAAAAGATAAATTACTTTAAAACACTGAAAATCACCGGAATTCACTTTAAAAACATATAAACACCTGAATTCACTTTCAAAATATCTGAATTCACACTTAAGGCCTTCCTATTTACCAATAGTTTGTATTAATAATAAATTACTTTAAAACTCCGTAATTCACTTTGAGAGAATTGGAATTGCCCCCCCCCCCCCAAGACAAATGTATTTACTTATATTTTGCATTAATATTAATACTAGAATACTAGAATACAACTTTGAAATTGAAAGAAATAGTAAAAAAAATGCCATCAAGACAAATCAAGAACTCAATTATTATTATGTCTAGCGAAGCAGTTAAAACGATATTTCCAGATGGTCAACTCGGGAAAGACAATATGATTAGAACGCAGCAGTATCCCATGTAAAATGTCAAACCAAACATTTCTCGAATGTGGACTAAGTTTATTTGAAAATTAACAAAGTAATAATTAGCCAATTGTAAATCAAGTCTTATACAGATTGTCCCTTAAATCAACACCTGATGTGTTGACGTGTTCAGTAGTTATTTTAATAATTAATCTGCATTTGCTTATGAAGTTCAGATTTATGTTCAACCTGTTTTTTAACAGGGCAGTTTGTTGATTGTCTCTAATAAGAGACAAGAAACTTACCACATTCCATACAAGCGGTTGCCATGCAAGATACGCCCACATTTTGCAAGAGATGGACAGAGAACAAGCTCAAAAAAAGAAGTGATTTTTCGTACAATCAAGGGGCATAATTCAGGAAGTTACGATCCGATATGCATGAATATTGAAGGGAACCAAGTTATCGTGCCCCAAAGCATCAACCAATCAGATTGCTTATCTCTGCTTACAGTAAGCAGACAATGTTCATCATTAAACTCCATCAAGGCATTCACCTAATGAACGCCTACACCAAGTTTGAACATTCTACCTCAATTAGAAGGAGAGTTATTGTGTTACAATGTCTCGAACAATCAAACTGCTTATCGCTCTGCTTACCCTGAGCAGAAAATGTTTATTATCGAACTTAGTCAAGGTATTGATGTAATAAAGCTATACACCAAGTGTCCTCACTCTCACTTAATTAGAACTAAAGTTATCGTGTCCCAAAGCATCAACCAATCAAATTGCTCATCCTAAGAAGAAAATTCTCATCTTCGAACTCCATCAAGGCATTCACCTAATAGACACCTACGCCACGTGTGAACATTCTAACTCAATTAGAATGAGAGTTATTGTGTTCCAAAGTCTCGAACAATCAAATTGCTTATCGCTCTGCTTACCCTGAGCAGAAAATGCTCATTATCGAACTTAGTCAAGGTATTGATGTAATAAAAATATACACCAAATTTCATCACTCTCACTTAATTAGAATGAAAGTTATTGTGTCCCAAAGCATCAACCAATCAAATTGCTTATCTCTGCTTACCTTAAGCAGAAAATTCTTATCTTCGAACTCCATCAAGGCATTCACCTAATAGACACCTATGCCACGTGTGAACATTTTAACTCAATTAGAATGAGAGTTATTGTGTTCCAAAGTCTCAAACAATCAAATTGCTTATCGCTCTACTTACCTGAGCAGAAAATGCTCATTATCGAACTTAGTCAAGGTATTGATGGAATAAAACTATACACCAAATTTCATCACTCTCACTTAATTAGAATTAAAATTATTGTCTCCCAAAGCATCAACCAATCAAATTGCTTATCTTTAATTACCTTAAGCAGAAAATGCTCATCTTCAAGGCATTCAACTCATAAACACCCACACCAAGTTTGAACAGATGGACGGACAGACAGACGGACGAACTCCTTTTAATAGTCCCCTGCTTTCTTTTTTAAAAGGAATGGGAGCTTATAATTAGCCTATTTCCTACCTGGACATCATTTGGCCCAATTCCGTCCGGTCCAATTCAAAATGGATTAAGGACCCTGGATCTTCACTCATTCATTTTGTTACTGATTTAACAACTATTTTAGTCCACATACAATTTTTTTTGTCTTTATTAGTAGGCAGTCTATTGCTCACTTAAACGAATTTAATTGTGTAAATTTAACCACTCGCCATACTCACACAAGAATAATTTACCGAGAGTGCTTAATTACTCGCCATCATGTTCTTCGTGGCAAGCCTTGCAGTCATAAAAAAAAACATTTTTGCCTCGGTGCCCTGCCGCTGAAAACTTTTTTGACCTTGATGCCCCCATCATTGGCCTTGGTGCCCCTAAATTTGGCCAAAAACCCGAGGCCAAACTGGCAGTGCCCTAAAAAAGTTAGAATTCGAGGCCTTACAAAAAGGACGAAAATACAGTTCGAAGCGATCATTTTAGTAGAGAGGGTATAATGTTACCTATCTCCTCGCTGTAATTGTACTGGTATTACATAATTTAATTCCATTCTAGCTATACTTCCCATCCGTAAGACAATACCACCTCCGTATGCCCATCTGAATGTTTCTGCCATCCGCCAAAAATTTTCCCTTACATTATTATCTGGAAATATTATATTAAACAAAATGTATATGTAATGAAACCATGGAATTTTGATTGGGTTCTGGCTTATGCCTCAAAATTGACAATTCCACAATCCTTTCATCTTGGAAAAATTGACAAATCTCATTAAAATTCATACTTCTTCAGGATCTAATAACATCATCACATACTAATTTTTATAAAAATAGGATACAAAAATGTTGACATTTAATGCATTCACAAGTTATTGTTAATAGAAAGACAGTGGTGACAAAAATAATGAATGTGGTCACATAAAACTGCCATTGAAAACTGTTTTTTGAATAGCTCTACAAGTCAAAAGAAATGTTTCACGGTCGCAATCTGATGAACAGTGCAGAACTAAACACCAAAACACAAAACAAACAGTACACAAATACAGCAGAAAAATTCAAAATGTGAATTTCTAAGTCCTGCAAAATAACATGCTAACATTGACTTGAATGTCAAAGAATACAAAACCATTAGCTACCAGAACCCAACACAAGACAAGAATGGAATATGTGAGAGTATAGTACTCATTTATATGTATAATTTTTAATGTATTATACTTACTAAGACTGATATTACCCAAATTTCCAGCATTTACAAAGAAATGTGTACGAAATAAATCCCCAAAACCACCTTTACCAGGTCGAAATGGCAGTGGAGTATATACATGGGCAGCACATAACCAATATGCATCTGCTCCTAAAGCATTTCCTGAAATGGAAGAAATGTACATATAATTAAGCAATAAATTGTGTATAAAATTACACTGAAGTCCTATCTCATTTCTGAGAGCGAACAGTCTTTCTCTCGGTTAACCACTTCAAATGTAAATCTTGCATCCATACATTGAAAAAGTTACCACCAATGATATCAATTCTCAAAGATATGCAGGTAGACTTTTCTATAGATAACTGATTTGCAACAGAGAGAGAGAGAGAGAGAACCAGCGGCTGCCAGGCAGGATACGCCCACATTTTCGAGAGATGGTTAGAGAACAAGCTAACAAGAAAGTGATTTTTCCTACAATCAAGGGCCATAATTCAGGAAATTACAATTCGATATGCGAATATCGAAAGGAACTGAGATCTTTGTGTTATAAACTTACATTTCAAGTTTCAACAAAATCGGATAAAAATTGTGACCTCTATAGGGTCCACAACCTCGATATACCATATTTTTACGCTATTTGAGAACGGATGGCGGCCATTTTGTCTGTCAATTTTGGGCCGATTTTCACAAAATTCGAACTCAGTTGTCCTTAGGGTGTAACGGTCATATAATAATTCGTTTTTTTAAATCGGATAAAAATTATGACCTCTATTGGGTCCACAAACTAAAAACATGATTTTTCGTACAATCAGGGGCCATAATTCAGGCAGTTACGGTCCGATATGCGCGAATATCAAAAGGAACCGAGATCTTTGGGTTATAAACTTATATTTCAAGTTTCAACAAAATTGGATAAAAATTGTGACCTCTATAGGGTCCACAACCTTGATATACCATATTTTTACGCTACTGGAGTACGAGGGGCAGCCATTTTGTCTGTCAGTTTTGGGCCGATTTTCACGAAATTAGAACTCAGTCGTCCTTAGTGTGTAACGGCGATATAATAATACGGCTTTTTAAATCGGATAAAAATTATGACCTCTATAGGGTTCACAATCTAAAAACGCGATTTTTCGTACAATCGGGGGCCATAATTCAGGAAGTTACGTTCCGATATGCGCGAATATCGAAAGAAACCGAGATCCTTGGGTTATAAACTTACATTTCAAGTTTCGTCAAAATAGGATCAACAGCGGCTGCCAGGCAGGATACGCCCACATTTTCGAGAGATGGATAGAGAACAAGCTAACAAGAAAGTGATTTTTCCTACAATCAAGGGCCAAAATTCAGGAAATTACAATTCGATATGCGCGAAACTGAGATCTTTGTGTTATAAACTTACATTTCAAATTTCAACAAAATTGGATAAAAATTGTGACCTCTATAGGGTCCACAACCCTGATATACCATATTTTTACGCTATTTGAGAACGAACGGCGGCCATTTTGTCTGTCAATTTTGGGCCGATTTTCACAAAATTCGTACAATCAGGGGCCATAATTCAGGAAGTTACGGTCCGATATGCGCGAATATCGAATTCGGGTTTTAAACTTACATTTCAAGTTTCAACAAAATCGGATAAAAACTGTGACCTCTATAGGGTCCACAACCTTGATATACCATATTTTTACTCTATTTGAGAACAAACGGTGGCCATTTTGTCTGTCAATTTTAGGCCGATTTTCACGAACTTCGAACTCAGTCGTCCTTAGGGTGCAACGGTGATATAATATTACGGTTTTTTTAATCGGATAAAAATTATGACCACTATAGGGTCCACAAGCTAAAAACGTGATTTTTTGTACAATCAGGGGCCATAATTCAGGAAGTTATGGTCCATTATGCGCGAATATCGAAAGGAACCGAGATCTTTGGGTTATAAACTTACATATTTTAAGTTTCAACAAAATCGGATAAAAATTGTGACCTCTATAGGTCAACAACCTTGATATACCATATTTTTACGCTATTTGAGAACGAACGGCGGCCATTTTGTCTGTCAATTTTGGGCCGATTTTCACGAAATTTGAACTCAGTTGTCCTTAGGGTTTTACGGTGATATAATAATACGTTTTTTTAAATCGGATAAAAATTATGACTTCTATAGGGTCCACAAGCTAAAAATGTGATTTTTTGTAAAATCAGGGGCCATAATTCTGGAAGTTATGGTCCGATATGCGCGAATATCAAAAGGAACCAAGATCTTTGGGTTATAAACTTACATTTCAAGTTTCAAAAAAATCGGATAAAAATTGTGACCTCTATAGGGTCCACAAGTTAAAAACGTGATTTTTCGTACAAACAGGGGCCATAATCCATGAAGTTTCGATCCGAAACATGCCAATATCTAAAGCAGCCGAGATCTTTTGGAGATAAACCTATATTTCAAGTTTCGTCAAAATCGGATAAGAATTGTGACCTGTAGAGTGTCCACAAACAATTCTGGACGGCCGGATGGATGGACAGGGGCGACGACAATATACGTCCACATGAAAATGTGGGCGTATAAAAATTGTGACCTCTATAGGGTCCACAACCTTGATATACCATATTTTTACGCTATTTGAGAACGGAGGGCGGCCATTTTGTCTGTCAGTTTTGGGCCGATTTTCATGAAATTCGAACTTAGCCGTCCTTATGGTGTAACGGTGATATAATAATACAGTTTTTTTAAATCGGATAAAAATTATGACCTCTATAGGGTCCACAAGCTAAAAACACGATTTTTCCTACAATCAGGGACCATAATTCAGGAAGTTACGGTCCGATATGCGCGAAATCGAAAGGAACCGAGATCTTTGGGTTATAAGCATACATTTCAAGTTTAAACCAAATCGGATAAAAATTGTGACCTCTACAGTGTTCACAAGCTAAAAACGTGATTTTTCATACAATCAGTGGCCATAATCCAAGAAGTTACAGTCCGATACATGCCAATATCGAAAGGAACCAAGATATTAGGGTGATAAACCTATATTTCAAGTTTCGTTGAAATTGGATAAAAATTGTGACCTGTAGACTGTTCACACAAACAATTGTGGACAGACGGACAGGGGCGATGACAATATACGTCCACATGAAAATGTGGGCTTATAAAAACTAGAATATGTAAAGGCAATTTGCTGAAAATTTTATTCAAATTGATCCACTATGAACTGAGAACTAAGCGGTTGAAATTTCCGGGTAGCCTTGATCATCATTACTAAAGTCAGTACGATAAACAGCATAGTCTCGATTATCCATTTAATCGTTAAATCGTGAAGGAAAGTTATGCAGTAAATCGGCTCATCATCCACTAAAGATCGCAGGTTAGCGATGCCATCTAGAGTTGATTATGGTCTGGATAGGTTAATTAATGTCCAATTATTAATTTAGATAACATTTCAGGCCTAAAGAAAGACCTGCAATAGACAGATTTAGCTCTTGCATAATGTATGTTTAACTAGTGAAAAGGTTTGAAAACTCAATTTGGTTCAACCATTAACTCAACGATCCCTTTATCAACCTCTTTTCTAATGTAGCTATCTATATTAGTGCATCAATACATCCTGGGCTATTAAACTTCGTTTTTCAGACATTATTATTATTATTATTGGGTCGGTTATAGTTACTTCGTATTTTATTCCATGTCAGTTTACCGATATATAATCTCTTCATGAATTGTACTGTGAATCTTGAGAAACTCACGTCTTTGGTGCTCCATATGAATTCCAGTGAGATATTAAACAATAATTGGATCATACATTTGATGGTTTCACAAACCAGTTGTTAGTTAAATTTAAATCTTCATTGAATATAATCCACTGATAGAACACTGAATACTCAGAGAAACAGTCATTAATAATATATTTTTCCGAAAGAATATCCAGTGCCGACTACACGTAACATCGTTGGCATTAGGTCATTGAATCAGCGATGTTAGCTTTAGTTTTAAGAGCGTGTCCGCGAGAAAACCATGCAGGAGGTGCTAAGGCTTCAATCACAGATTTTGACCAAATTTGGTTTATAAGTTGGGATAGTCCCAAAACACATAAATGTGCAATATTAGATAAATCTTTCAATTCCTGTATGAGAAAATTGAAAAAACATTTTTCATATGGTGAAATTGCCAAAATCTGTCTTTTCTCAAATACCAACTTTGGCAAGTCCTTACGCTTTTACTATACGTAGCAGAAAGACCAAACTCACACAGTTTATCGATGACTCAGTGCTGTTACCACAATATTAACTTCAGACGATTCTGGCGAACGTGATCTGTATACGGACTGGATATCAAAGCCTGTCTAAATTCCCCATTTTTCGTCACCCAAAGTTTGACGCCCTATAGCTACTTCTTTCATGGGGTGGGTTTAAAAAATTTATGCTCACGTGAACAAGCAACCTCCCAACATTTGATACAAAAAATAAAAATGACCGGAATCGACTTGACAAAAACTAGGTAAAGGAAACAATAACCCATGAAATTAACCTGTAATTTCCCTATTTTGGAGATAATTAACCGTAGTAGATAAAAAAAAATAACAATTTATTTTCCTTTTCATTCATATGGTGTTTACTACCAGCCCTAAAATACATTAGTATCTGTTTTATAAAAATATCTTGAAAAAAAATACTTTCAAAGGCCTGTAATCGTTCATGGCTCATTTGGCGTCAACGGGAATTGACTTCTGCAGTTGTCCACGACCTTCCATTGGAGTTTTGACGTGCTCAATCTTAACAAACATATCCATTACTCTCCAATAGACATTATTTTAAATAAAATAATCCAACGAAAATGAAAAATTCACCTAAAAGTGAGATTCGAACCACCAACCGCATGACTTCCCCCGACCCACCCTCTCACCAAGTTGCTTGTCCCAGGGCCCCAAGGTCCATGTCGTGGGTCCTGTTCAGGGAGTTTGCCTAGGGCCTCTCTTATTCTAAATCCGGCCCTGAAGGTGCAGCTGACGGTGCCCGAGAGCTGTAGCTACCATACTACACTGTTCAATGTCACCCACTTCGACGCAATTAGGCTTCGTTGCCGTTAATATTTAAGCTTCCACATTTCTGTATTGTAGAAATCAGTGGATGTGTCCCAAAATGAATAGTGGAAACATGCTCTGAAATTAAACATTTTGTAGCCATTTTCGGTAACTTGTTTGAAAATGAAATCTTAAAGACACAATACAACAAATATGTTAAAGGGAAAATACGACAATACCAAATATACAATAAATACAAATACACACTTATATAGAGTACAACATGGTACAGATAATGGCTATGGATATGATGAAAACGTATAAAAGTCAAAAATTTTATTTCTCTAATTAAATTTGCAAAAAAATGTATCACAAAAGCTTTTTTTTAGCACTTTTCAATAAGCTGTATATTTTAAGTATGTTGCATTCCGGTCATTTTTTTTACACCTATGGATACTATGTGCTTAGCACTTCAAAACCATCCAAAGAAATTCTACTTGCCACCATGAAAGAAAAAGTTACAGTGTATCTTTTTCTGCACTATAAGGACAATGTGAATATGGTACCCTAAAACAAGTCCACTTAAAATTAGTATGTACTGATTTTTTTTTTTCAAATTAGTGCTGGGGTAGAAGTTGACCACCCGCTTTATCAGACAGGGTCAAAATTAGAAGGTTGCTATTCCACCATAGAATGCAGTCTGTGCTTAAAAAAGGTGATAAATACACATGTGAAAACCGCAATTTTACCCATAAAATGAATAATTCCTGTACAGTCCTTTAGAGCGACATCAGAGTGTAACCACTTCAGCATGTTACCTCTTGCCCCTAGGGGGTGTCACACCATAAGTTTGATCAAAAACTTCCGACTCCCCATCTTAGCACTTTTTGCGATTTTTGCATGGTCTTCTCGCGGATACACTCTTAAATACTGTTTAACGTTATGAATTTTTACTTTATACACATATCTGACAGAAGCTTTATTTTATAATTGTTGTCGTTATTATTGAAGGCTATGACATAGTCAAACAAAATTTTATTTTATAGCAATTTCAATTATGGTTGTCACATGATCATTGTCTATCTTCGTTGAATGAATAAAAACTAAAAGGTGACGACAGACAAAAACTAGGGTGCTGTGATAAACGATTACGCAGAGACGTATATAAGTTTTGCCGACGTAAACCCGTAAACGATATTTCTTTTGCATTTGATACAAATGATACAGGATGAAAGATTTATCAGCTTTGGCGCCTTTTTGCGAAAATCATGCAGACATTGAGCAGCGATCTTCAAGACAGAAGAAACCACCATACCGGGGCTTCCACTTCAAAATTTTCCCAACCGGTCATTTTTCTCACGTAGAAAGTGGTGCTATTTTTAGCACATAATAAGAAGTCAAAAACTACATGCTATTGGAATGTCGATCGGCTTTAATTGGGTCATGGACAGTCACACAAAAATCCAATCTCACATCGACATTTATACCCACCCCCCTAATAAATAAAAGAACACGTGTAATCAATTATCATCATTTATTTATTTATACATTCATAAAATATAACAATAACAAGATACATTCATTCATCGCAAGTACACTATTTTCCTAATTTGTTTTCAATATATTCGTCGGTTTTTACAAGATTTACATGTCTGTAAAGTTGTGGTCCCTCCATAGAAATCCTCATTAATTCGTCAAGAGTTTTCATGCTCAAGGAACATCGTAACTTGGTTTTTATTATGTTCTGGCGTGAGAAACCCTGCTCACAGTCAACACTACGTACGTGACGAATTCGGCTGTTGACTATTTCCCCATACACGGGGAAAAAGTAGTTCCGAATGATTAGCTCACGTAAATAATTCAAAGTTATAAAAATGTACAATAATTAACATAATTCTTAAACTTATCAATAAATTAACTCGTATTGATATTTTATGAGCTCAAATAATATTGTGCTAGTATTTTCACTCGATACCATGTCAAGATGTTTGCCCATATTTCAAAATGGCGGCCAGCAAAAAAGTTTATTGTCAAGCAAAAGAAAAAAAATGGATTAAAAACACACCTTTTGTGTGGGAATATCATATCTTAACCACGGGAATATTTGTGACCATTTAGTAGAGAATTTACGGCTGACATTGTTTTTCGGAGCGGAACTGTCTTCCTCGTGGGCCGGTGTTGAAGAAGGGAGGTCGGATTCATTGACGGCAATATCATCATCTCGCTTTCTTTTGTTATTCTAGGAGGTGAGGAATTTCAACATTTTGAAATGATATAGTGAATGCTAACATTTCTGTTATATATATATCATTCGCAGCGTTGACATGATTAACTCTTGTAATCAAGTGAAGACATCAAAGAAAAGTTTTTAATTTGTTTGATATTGATACAGTAAATATGGCCGCACGATGAAAGTCGACAAATATGCTGTAACAACAACTCAAGTTAAAGAATGATCACAGTATTACTAATTATAAAACAAAACACACACACCTAAATAAATTGATTAAATGTTAAGCTTTTAATCTGTTTGATGTTAATCCTCTGTTGATTGTGATTAGGGCAATATACACAAGGATAATTAATTGGCAGTGGTTTCCATTCGTGGGCTACTGAACACGGTTAATTTTATTATACCCGACAGTTTACATCATGACACGCACCAAGTTTCTTCGTGTCCGGGGATTTTATGATTTAGCACAAAATATGCTATTTTTCCGGCATGCAAAATGACCTACGGGTCTGATCCAGTTTCGGTCATTTTCCATATAGGGCCGACATGGAACCCATGCACCATACCCAAGTTATTATAAATAGCACCACGTTTCGACACCCATGGTCAGTACAAGATTTTTGACATGAGTTATGAATGGAAAGATAAAGTAGCAGTTCATTATGTTGATGTTTATGATTTTCTATTATCATTGTTTACTGGTCCCATGGACCGACGGGAAGATAAAAAATTGGTTATCAGAAACTCTGAAATGCATGAAAACTAGCCGGTATAAATGACAGTTTTCGCAAGAAAGTATGTAAAATAGTAAGGTATATAGAGATAAGCCTCGTAACATTTTTTGGATTGGGTAAAAGTAATTGATGGTTAAGATTTTGAGTAGAGTGGGTGAAAATAGGGAAAGCACGATATTGATCTACACCTGTAACTCTTTTTGAAAGGAGATACAGAATACCGCCTGTTTCTTGATTATCACGTTGTACTTTTTAACTTTACTACAGTACCGGATAACCGTGACACTGTTTATTGTTGCGTGTGCAGTTTGTTTGAAAACTCACCGGCTACCCGTTCAATATTACGTAGCAAAATGCTGTATACCAGTATATTTATATTTAAAGAAGTACTCCATTTTACAAACTTTTCATGATGTAACAAATTCTCAGATGGAATCAAAATATAGCCGGCGCAACAAGTGAAGTACCCGGGGAAATTCGCCGGCCGCCAGCCGTTAATGAAACCCCTGCAATCAGTGGCCATAATCCAGAAACTGACGATCCGAATATCGAAAGGCACCGAGATCTTTGGGCTATAAACCTACATTTCAAGTTTCATCAAAACCGGATGAAAATTGTGACCTCTAGAGTGTCCACAAGCTAAAAACGTGATTTTTCGTACAATCAGGGTCCATAATCCATGAAGTTACGGTCCGATACATGCCAATTTCGTAAGGAACCAAGATCTTTGGAAGATAGACCTATATTTCAAGTTTCGTCAAAATTGGATAAAAATTGTGACCTGTAGAGTGTTCACAAACAAATTGCGGACGGACAGAAATGAAATGAAATGAAATGGGGTTTAGCGCAGGGGTTAAAATGTTTGTAAAATTTTACTCGTCTCAGGTGACCAGTAGAAATATTTTTTTACTTGTCACTTGGTCATTTCAAGTGGTCACCATTTTTGTTTTTAATTAAACCAGCGGCTGCCAGGCAGGATACGCCCACATTTTCGAGAGATGGATAGAGAACAAGCTAAAACGAAAGTGATTTTTCCTACAATCAAGGGCCATAATTCAGGAAATTACAATTCGATATGCACGAATATCGAAAGGAACCAAGATCTTTGGGTTATAAACTTACATTTCAAGTTTCAACAAAATTGGATAAAAATTGTGACCTCTATAGGGTCCCCAACCTTGATATACCATATTTTTACGCTATTTGAGAACGAAGGGCGGCCATTTTATCTGTCAGTTTTGGGCCGATTTTCACGAAATTAGAACTCTGCTGCCTTAGGGTGTAACGGTGATATAATAATACGTTTTTTTAAATCGGATAAAAATTATGACCTCTATAGGGTCCACAAGCTAACGTGATTTTTCGTACAATCAGGGGCCATAATTCAGGAAGTTACGGTCCGATAAGCGCGAATATCGAAAGGAACCGAGATCTCTGGGTTATGTACTCACATTTCAAGTTTCAACAAAATCGGTTAAAATTGTGACCTCTATAGGGTCCCCAACCTTGAAATACCATATTTTTACGCTATTTGAGAACAAACGGCGCCATTTTGTCTGTCAGTTTTGGGCTGATTTTCACAAAATTCGAACTCAGCCGTCTTTAGGGTTTAACGGTGATATAAGACAACATTTTTTTTAAATCGAATAAAAATTATGACCTCTATAGGGTCCACAAGCTAAAAACACGATTTTTCATACAATCAGGGGCCATAATTCAGGAAGTTACGGTCCAATATGAGCGAATATCGAAAGGAATCGAGATCTTTAGGTTATAAACTTACATTTCAAGTTTCAACAAAATCGGATTAAAATTGTGACCTCTATAGGGTCCACAACCTTGATACACCATATTTTTACGCTATTTTAGAACGAAGGGCGCTATTTCAAGTGGTCACCATTGATTTTTGTTTTTAATTAAACCAGCGGCTGCCAGCCAGGATATGCCCACATTTTCGAGAGATGGATAGAGAACAAGCTAAAACGAAAGTGATTTTTCCTAAAAATCAAGGGCCATAATTCAGGAAATTACAATTCGATATGCGCGAATATCGAAAGGAACCAAGATCTTTGGGTTATAAACTTACATTTCAAGTTTCAACAAAATCGGATAAAAAGTGTGACCTCTATAGGGTCCACAACCTTGATATACCATTTTTTTACGCTATTTGAGAACGAAGTGCGGCCATTTTATCTGTCAGTTTTGGGCCGATTTTCACGAAATTAGAACTCAGCCATCCTTTGGGTGTAACGGTGATATAATAATACGTTTTTTTAAATCGGATAAAAATTATGACCTCTATAGGGTCCACAAGCTAACAGGATTTTTCGTACAATCAGGGGCCATAATTCAGGAAGTTAAGGTCCGATATGCGCGAATATCAAAAGGAACCAAGATCTTTGGGTTATAAACTTACATTTCAAGTTTCAACAAAATCGGATAAAAATTGTGACCTCTATAGGGTCCACAACCTTGATATACCATATTTTTACGCTATTTGAGAACGAAGGGCGGCCATTTTATCTGTCAGTATTGGGCCGATTTTCACGAAATTAGAACTCAGCCGTCCTTAGGGTGTAACGGTGATATAAGAAAACGTTTTTTTAAATCGAATAAAAATTATGACCTCTATTGGGTCCACAAGCTAAAAACTTAATTTTTCGTACAATCGGGGGCCATAATTCAGGAAGTTATGGTCCGATATGCGTGAAAATTGAAAGGAATCGAGATCTTTAGGTTATAAACTTACATTTCAAGTTTCAAATCGGATAAAAATTATGACCCCTATAGGGTCCACAAGCTAAAAACACGATTTTTCGTACAATCAGGGGCCAATCTGATTAAAATACTGATCTATATTTCGTTTTGTTTTTTTATACTTCCGATGGCCTACACTACATGAAGATCTGACAAGTTATAGCGATAGGTCATGCCAGAGGTCAAAAGACCGACTTATGACCCTATGACGTCAGACATTTGATTAACCAATCAGCATTGATGTTACTAGTTGATTACCCACAGTTCCGTGAAAAACTCACCTAAAGCTCGCCGTAACAGACCGTTTCAAGTTTCAACAAAATCGGATAAAAATTGTGACCTCTATAACCTTGATATACCATATTTTTACACTATTTGAGAACGAACGGCGACCATTTTGTCTGTCAATTTTGAACTGATTTTCACGAAATTCGAACTCAGTCGTCCTTAGGGTGTAACAGTCATATAATAATACGTTTTTTTAAATCGGATAAAAATTATGACTTCTATAGGTTCCACAAGCTAAAAACGTGATTTTTCATAAAATCAGGGGGCACAATTCAGGAAGTTACGGTTCGATATGCGCAAATATCGAAAGGAACCACGATCTTTGGGTTATAAACTTACATTTCAAGTTTCAACAAAATCTGATAAAAATTGTGACCTCTATAGGGTTCACAAGCTAAAAACATGATTTTTCGTACAAACAGGGGCCATAATCCATGAAGTTTCGATCCGATACATGCCAATATCGAAAGCAGCCGAGATATTTTGGAGATAAACCTATATTTCAAATTTCGTCAAAATCGGATAAGAATTGTGACCTGTAGAGTGTCCACAAACAAATTGTGGACGGACAGGGGCGACGACAATATACGTCCACATGAAAATGTGGGCGTATAAAAAAATAACTTGTTATATTTCAATTTCATTTGTAAGAGATGCTTACATGTACAATCAGACTCAGTGTTCACTTTAACACATTTTGGTGGAGGTAATAAAACAAATGACAGACCATTTTCTCATTCAAGAATCTTCACTATTCGACTCGTTCGCTGTTCTTTTGCCCATAGTGATACTATAATTTGAGATAATATACAATTGGGCATGCTTGTATATTCCATGCCAAAAGAAGCCAGAGTAAATGGAATTCAACTATCAAAATATTTAATTCTCTTCGGAAAGTATTGTCGACCATATTTCTTTTTATTTTTTAAGACAAAACGAAACCTCAAATAATAGGCTTTATATTATAGATCATTAGCAATTATCAATCAACTATAATCATTAATCGAAGACAGATGATCAGTATAGTATTACTCAATGACACGATCTGGATTATCAGCTAGTTACTAAAAGTTATTAGTTGATGTATGCCGCCTGTTCACCACGTGGTACTGGTTGTGATTGACATTTGAATTTCACGGTAATGATCAATCAAGGGTATATATATATGAATAGTCCCAAGACGGACGAAAAGTACTTTAAAATGTTAAAATGTTATTAAACCAGTGCTGAAATCAGTTTGTGTCGGCATACCTTTTTTTATCTTTTCATCATTTACCGTGAAACAAAGTAGTGCAGCTTTGCGGTTGAGCTAATAATTTTGGATATATATATATATATTATACACACACACACGATTAGAATTTTAAGATTTTTTTACCGCCAAGTACGCTAAAATCAAATTTTAATCACCAGGCCTGAACCCTGATTACCACTGAGTTATGTAATATTGACTGTGATTGGGTGATTAAGACATTACGGCTTTCACAGAACCAGTAGGGTTACTATTTTAATGCAAAGAAACCCTTAAAATGACCTTATAAGTTTCAGTCATGTTAACCGGGGACAAATTCGCCACCACGCTACTATGGAGACAAACGGACAGCTATGTCGCATGCTGTTAAATACCATCTAATTTGTTTTAAAATGAAAGATTCCCTTTTTCCAACTTTTCCAATGGATAAATTAGACAGACACAGAGACATTTTTAGCCAGAATTTATATAGACATTATTCTAGTTTTCGCCGGCGACAAGTAGATTTTATTTCTACTTGTTATTTGAAAATGTTACTTGGATTCGACAAATAGACAAGCATTATTTCAACCCTCGGTTTAACGTCCTACCCTATTGTTCTGCTCCGAAATGGGCTAATGAAGACGGGCATACGGCATACAGTGTGCTATGAGGGAAATTTTGACCGGACAGCAGCACTACAGCCTACTCTTATATCGAATTCCAACTGTCAATGTGTACACCAATGTGTACACGGGACCTTGGTTTTTCTTTCCGAACGACTAGACAGCTGTCCTTGCCAGGTCCTCTGTCCTGCATCAATAACAACGGCGGAAAATCTGGATGAACTACGGACAGACAGAGGCGACAACAATATACGTCCACATGAAAATGTGGGCCTATAAAAATCTGTATATTACTCACCATCACTGTGAGGTCCAACACCTTTTAAATTAAAGCCACGTAGAGTTAAAGGTCCGCCCAAGAAAAATCGATCATTAATTTTAATATCATTTTTTGTGTTGAGAGATTTCATAATACCAAAAGCACCAGAAAACTGTAATACCTATTGATTTGAAGAAAACAATATATAAATACACTGTGACTTCAATATTAGACTCTATCATACAGAACAATACTTCCGGTATACATAGTCTGTATAATTGTCTAAACATTGTCTCAGTGAAGTGGACCAAATCATTATAATTTCTTTTATGTACTGGTCCCTATTGTAACGTATCTGACAAATATTTTTACAATTTTAAGTAATAGAGAAAGGTTGTATATAATAATTTTTAATAAAAAAAGAAACAAACATGCTAATTTGTTTCTTGTAGTCCTAATCAATAAACCGATATCTGTATCTGAGATATGGTTGAACTCAATAACTATACAAGACCAAAAGATGTTTGGTTTTTTTCTATAGTTTGTTTGCTTTTTTGAGTTTTTTAACCACTTGAATATCCTATGAGACCATTTGGGACAAATGTAAAAATTTATAAATTAGATACAGTACAACAGACTTCCATAAATAATCTACCAGTACCAGCAAATGCTAGTCTTGTTACTTTTGGTTTCACAAATTTATATTCTAATAAACCACATGTTTTGAGAATGAAAGCCATAGAATTTTGATAAGATAAATATCTAGACGAGTATAGTTGGTTTTCAATACTATACTCAGCCAAATTAAAAACTTGACACTCGGGATTTTTGGGACTAGATTTTTAATATTTGGTTTAAGGCAACTATTTTAGTGTTATGTTGTGCACAGATGACCTTGACATCAACAGAAAGCAAGCATACGTCTCGCCAAAAGTCCTTGACATTGATAACGTTCGTGATGTCACAGTACCCCCCAAAATGAAATTCACAGACTTGGAGAACAATCGGAATAAAGTGTTTAGTAACGGTTGTGGCCTCCTCTAGCGTCTCGTACTGCCACACAATGTCTTCTCATGGATCTCAGAACATTAGTAAACACTACCCGAGGAAGACGTCGCCACTGCTCAGCAAGAGCATGTTGAAGGTCCTGCAACGTCAGTGATGGATTCACTTGCTGACGAACACGTCGACCCAGTTCGTCCCAGATGTGTTCAATAAGATTAAGGTCGGGGCTAAGCGACGGCCAATCCAGGACTTGGACACCGGCATTTCTTAAAAAATTCTGGGTAGCAATTGCTGTATGGGCTCGAGCATTGTCTTGTTGAAACGTTAGTCCAGGCCCATGTCTCTGCATAAACAGAAGGAGAACAGGTTGCAAAATCTGATCCCTGTACTGGACAGCATTTAAGTTCCCTTGGACAACAACAAGAGGGGAACGTCCATGTGCACAAAAAGAACCCCAAACCATGACGCTGCCGCCACCAAATTGGTCAACTTCTCTGGCGCATACTTGAGCGTAACGTTCACCTCATCTGCGGTACACTCGGACCCTGCCATCGGCAAATCTCAAAGTGAATCGAGATTCGGCACTAAAGACAACCGAATTCCACTGTCTTTGAGTAAATCTTATGTGTCTTGTGGCCCACAAGAGGCCCTATAATATTGGTCCATTATAGGGCCTCCGAGCTCGAAGACCAGCAGCCTGCAAGCGATTTCGAACAGTTTGTGCAGTTACCCTTCCACCAAACATCTCTCTACTTGTGGATGTTGCAGTGACAAATCTGTTTCTAAGATGACGTAATCGTATTGCTTGATCTTCCTGGAGTGACGTCACACGTGGCGCTCCCGCCCTTGGGCAGTCGGCAATAGTTCCAGTTTGAAGCACTCTCATTCTAAGATTAATTATTGTCTGGCGTGAACAATTAAAGGCTCTTGCAACAGTGACCACAGACTGACCAGCATAGAGCCTACCTATAGCACATAGACGTTCTACATTTGAAAGGTGCGGCATTTTCTAACAAAGATAAAAATAACAATTTTAATTTGTTTTTCCAGTTCAAGTTACGTGTACGTGTTCAGTTTAAGCAAACTTGCATCGATTGACCTCACGAGTTTGTGTTTGCACGTGTTTTTCAGGTTTTTCATCTTTATATGCTCAAAAGGCACGTGATCCATGTGACTTTACAAGGCTTCTTACTACTTACTATTGTTAGAAACACTTTAAAATTTATTTGACTTACCAGAAAAAAAAATTTGTTGAAATTCATCAGTGTCAAGTTTTTAATTTGGCTGAGTATATTTATTTTACAAGGTTTAAATTTGTATTAATAAAAAATATCTTTCAGTTTAATAATACATTTCATAGACAGCAATTAGCGACAGTGATGGATAAAACAAAATGTGCACCTGTATTTGCAACCCTTGCTATAGGTTACCTGGAAATTCAATTATCTTTCAAAATAACTGTGCAGTTAAATGTAATTCCTCAAGACTGTCCCAAAGTTCGCAAAAAGAATTCAAACAAGCCAACAGTGAGGCTGATGTCCCCTGCCGAAATCCCAAAATAAATAGATGACACATATTAATTAATCACATTTATTTTTTTCAAAAGTATCGAGCAATCAAACTATACACTAAGTTTCATAGAATGAAGATTATCTTGTCCCAAAGCATCGACTAATGAAATTGATTAGCTCTGCTTAGCTTCAGCTTGAAATGTTAATCATGGCACTCAGTCAAGACATTCACCTAATGAACAACTACATCAAGTTTAAACCTTCTATCTCAATTAAAAGCAGAGTTGTTATGTTCCAAAGTCTTGACCAATCAAATTGCTTATCGCTCTTTAGCCTAAGCAGAAAATTCTCACCATCGAACTTAGTCAAGGTAATGATATAATGAATCTATATTGCTTGTCCTTGCTTACCCTATGCAGAAAATGCTCATCTTCGAACTCCATCAAGGTATTGACCCAATAAACACCTACACCAAGTTTGAACATTCTAGCTCAATTAGAAGGAGAGTTATTGTGTTCCAAAATCTTGGCCAATCAAATTGCTTATCGCTCTGCTTACCCTGAGCAGAAAATGCATCAACCAATCAGATTGCTTATCTCTGCTTACCCTAAGCAGACAGTGTTCATCATCAAACTCCATCAAATCAAGGTATTCACCTCAAGCCTTGAAATAACTGCTAAGGTTCAGCCTGACATCATGTCAGGCTGAACTGATTTTCGGCCGGACATTTCAGATTTTCAGCCTGACAAATACTTTATAATATATATTAAACCAAAAAACTGTTGAAATTTACTATGTTTATATATATTATTATACATACATTTATTAATAAAATAAATTGATGACTCACATGGAGTTTTAAGTTTTTATATCTATATGGAATACAACTTTATAGTTCATATAATAATGTCATATCTCTTTGGTGGGGCTGGGGACTAAATCCTAAAAACTCTGATTAAGATTCAAATTTAACTAAAGAATAGACATCTTGAGTTGTCGTAAATGGTTCAGAATCTGCCAAGTCATTTTTGATCCACTTTTCTACGGTTCGTCACTTCGTCTTTGTAATTTTCGAACTGGTGACGGCGACGGCCCCCGTTTAGAAGTGTCTTTATGAGAGACATAAGACACAGTACCAGTCTTTGAATTTTCTGGAACGGTCCCACTAGCCGGGATATCCGTGTCCGAGGGTTGGGAAAAGTAAGAAGTTATTTTAATCGACATGTTTTCACGGCTCTTCTATTTACATTCACATCGGAAGTGTCCAACAAAGTGAGATATTTTCGTATAAAAAGTCTGCACCTTATTACATAGTCAACTTGAACATTTTCTTGTAAACTAATTTTAAAATATTATTACTTTTATTACTCATAATTTATATAATTACATGTCATGTTAGGTGTGATTTAGAGCTAATCATATACGAAAGTACGAAAGTAACGCAAAACTAGCTACGGGATTCGAATAACCAGTGCAAAAGAACCGATTCTCAATATTATTCATTATTTTATCTTCACGCGGCCGAGAGAGATACATGTATAAATAGTAAATTTTTTTACTATGACTCCGGTCGTTGATATAACCAGCATAATAGAGTCGATTCTAAAAATTATTGAAAATTTCAAGGTGATACCTGCATTCGTTCAAGTCGTTTGTTCTTGGCACCCAGGTCACCTGCTGTTCGTCATTTCTTTTCTAAGTCAATTTACGGCTTCCATAAGGGGAAAAAAGTGGAATTTCGCCGCGACACCGGCACCGATTGTCCGAAAACCATGAAATTTGGACACAATACGCCCATTACCACCCCGGACTCTGTGCTTTACCCCCATTTTGATCCCATTAAAAAAAAAAGAGTTTTAGCAAAAAAACGATTTTCGGAATTTAATATTGGTTTTAATTAATTTTGAAATTGCAAATGCAAAGAGATTTTATCGCCTCTTCCGAATGTGATAGGTATTAGTACTATACACATTATCCTTAAAAGACAATGTTTTAAAATGACCGCATCGATGTATCGACACTAGAAACCGAAATCGCCTATTTTGACCTTTTTTGACTGCTGAGGCATCCTTCCGGTGGTCCAAATCTCTGGAATTTCTAGCGGTTGGCTGCGCCGCGTTGATATTTATCACATATTAAAAGGAGAAAATGCTCAGATATCAAGAACAATAAAATTTCGATAAAATACAGCAATTTTTTAAGCAAAAAAACTTTGATGGGTGGGGATGGGTTTCAAATTTATTTTCAACGTTCTCGGAATTCCACACCCTTCTATTTTTAATATGTGATAGCTAAAATCCCAAGGTACATTCCTTGCAAATTTGAAGGCAATCGGACCAACGGAATGTTGGCTGGGCAGAGCAAATCAACCCCGGTCGGGAAAATTTGCTCATTCTTCAACGTTATTATAATATTGTATTATGACCGCCATCTTAGATACATCTGGGTCCCCAATCCACCGTCACTTACCAAACCACTCCGAAACATACTCAAAATCCCAAAATAGACCGTAATTTCTTTTGACTTTGCGCATGCGCCACGCTGGAACCAAAGGTACCATGACTACCAAATTCTGGTGAGAAGCTTTTCACGTTGGTACCTAGGTGTCCTGAAAAATTCAACGCGATACCTGCATTCGTTCAGGTTGTTGTTCTTCACACGGTTCCTGTCATTCGTTTTTTTCCGCCATTTACGGCTTCAGTAAGGGTGAAAAAAGTGGAATTTCGCCACGACACCGGCACCGATTGTCCGAAAACCATGAAATTTGAACACAATTTATACACAGTGTTTAAGGTCAAAAGACGAAGAGGCCTATTGATTTTCAGTGATTTCCGATAATTACTGTCAGAGTTATGGCCCGTGATCACTTCAAAAAATCTTGTGGACGCTCTAGAGGTTAAATTTTACGAATTCTTTTTTCATTGAGTACCTTGAAACATTTACTTCAAATCGCTGTGATTTCGAACCGGAAGTTGAGACCAACTTGACAACTTCTTTAATAGTTGCACGATTTTTACGAAATTTAGTATGTAAGTAGATCTTATCGATGCGACTTGAAAGATGTCGTTAGAAATGTTCTAAATTATCTCCCCTTGATGAAATTAAGGATCAAATTTTTTTTAAAAATCGACGAAATATAGGTCAGACTGCCTTAAAAAAATTTTTCTGTACTAGCTAAGAAAGTACTGATGTGTACACAAAATATGAAGTCTGCCGATTGAACCGGAAGTGCCACCATCTTGAAACGAAGAGAAAGAAACAAATCGAGTTTACTCAAAACTAGGTCATTTCAGGACTAACTTGTCGTTCAATTTTCTTTCAAAAATTTGCATCCTGTAGTCTCTTCAGCAGTGGGAGGAAACCGGAGGACCAGGGGAAAAACCCAGAATTTGGATCAGACAACCCTATTCCTTGTCCATACAACCAGGGAATCAAATAAATATTCGAATCTCACGATAGACAGTATATGGCAAGGAACAATGTTCAGTCATACAGATCAAACAAAAATTGCTGTACCTTGTACACATTACCCTGCAACATTAAGAACCCTATTGTCATCCACATAAAAGAATCATTGCAACATTCGATATAAAAGCAGGCCAGAGCGCTGCTGACCAAAATAAATTTCCCAGGTTGCTGAGATTCTTCATAATTAATATAACCAACAGAAGTGATTGTAAATATGAAAGCTTTCATATCTGCTTTGCAGATCTAGTTATTATTATTATTATTCTTTTTCCATTTTGATTAGATCTCAGCTCGTCGCATCGTTGCGATTTCTTCAGTTTTACTAGGAAAGTGGGTGTGACTGAGAGGATAAAGCTATTTTGAACGTTCTGCGACAATGCGAAATGTCCGAAATCACCAAAGCAATCGTTTTTAGAAATATTGCAGTAATTTTAACACTAATCATTGGATTTTAACTTTCGATACATTTGTTAAACTTCTGTTACTAAGAGTCCTTACGGTGGTCAGGGTGTGAATCCAAATTTAAAAGCCTCAATATTTGAAAAAGGTCGAAAAATCGTTATATTTCTGTAGATGTTTCTAACGATAGAAATATATAAATAATTACAGTGGACTCTGTCACATCCGATGTCTGATCACTCCCGATTGCTGTGACATCTGATATGATTTTCATGTCCCGATTTATTTCCTTATTACTTCAGCCAAAAAATCACTGGTAAATCCGGATTCTGTATGTTCCGGATTACGACATCAATCGGCCGTCCTGTCACATAATTTCCAATGAATCGACACCGTATAATCCATACTTCAAACGGTGGGTGTGAAGCATCCAATTATCGGTGAGATTAAAACTCAATGGGTGTGAAGCCAGAAAAGATTAACAAGCAATCACCAATCAATTATCGGTGAGATTAAAACTCGCAAGTGCCGGTCTGTGTTGATTACTTTGATAATGTTATAAATTCTTTGTTGTTTATTTTACAATTTATAATCTCTTGTAAGAGTGTGCTTGGTATTTGATTTTAGTTACTCATGTCAAATACCGCGACATTATATAAAAATTGCCGCGATTGAATAATCATTATATATTATTGTATTCAAAATGTCTGAACGTCGTGCAAAGCGTACCCGAACAGATTTGACATTAGATGTAAAGCGACAACTTATAGCAGATTTCGAGAAAGTTCCACGACCTGCGCAGAAGGAATTAGCCGTTAAGTATTCAATTGGCCGAGCTACAGTGTCAGACATATGAAAGCGTAAAGATGAATTTAAACAGAAGTTTGCTGATAATTTAAACTGCAGTAAGAAACGATTTTACACCAACTCAAAAGGATTTAAAGTTAGTGGCGAAAGTGCAGGTGTCGACATCGATAGCGTTGGAGAATTCGGCGCGCGCATCCCGACTATTGTTGAAGGCTATTCTCCTGAAAACATTTTTAATTGTGATGAAACGGGTTTGTTTTTTAGAGCATTACCAGACCGATCATTATGTGATAAAAAAATGGGCGCTAAAAGGGGAAAAATTTCTAAAGAACGATTAACAATCCTATTTTGTTGTAGGGCAACCGGTGAAAAACTAAAGCCTCTTGTTATCGGTAAAGCAGTGAACCCGAGATGTTTTAAGGGAGTGGACAAGATCAACCTGCCAGTCAATTGGTCGGCCAATCGCAAAGCTTGGATGACAGGTGCCATTTACTCTGATTGGCTTGAATATATTGTACGCATGCATTGTTATATATATTCTTCAACGTTATTATAATATTGTAATATTAGATCCATCCGGGTCCCCGATCCACCGTCACTTACCAAACCACTCCGAAATATACCCAAAATAGACCTTAATTTTTTTTTGACTTCGCGCATGCGCCACGCTGGAACCAAAGGTACTATGACTAAAAAATCCCGGCAAGGAACTTTTCACGTTTCGTTCAGGTCGTTTGTTCTTCACCCGGTTCCTGTCGTTCGGCTTTTTCCGCCATTTACCGCTTCAGTAAGTGCGAAAAAAGGGGAATTTCGCCACGACACTGACACCAATTGTCCGAAAACCATGAAATTTGGACACAATACGTCCATTACCATCCCGGACTTTGTGCCTTACTCCCATTTTGATCCGATTATATAAAACAAAGAGTTTTAGCAAAAGAAAAAGATTTTCGGTCAACTGATGGTCTCCATTTGGAATTGAATATGAAGAACAGTGAAAAATCCACATGAACAGACGTGAAAATAAACACAATAGGCTGTAATATGTTCAAAGCGCTCTTATTTCTGAAATTAATGCATTTCAGGATAGCTCGAGATCAAGATCGATTTTTTGGTGTTTGAAAATTTTCAAAATATTGTATTTCGCCTATGACCTTTTATGTACCGACAAAGTTGTTTGCAGGACAATTTATGCCTTTAATTTTCAAAATTTACAAATTTAACCTAAATATTCGAACAGTTAAGGTCAATCTGATTCAAAAAATATTAGTTCCGTTCAAAGTTATTTCATTTATTTTTTTGATATTTTCCTGCCACTTTTTAGTTCTTACCCGCATTTTCGTTTCATATTCTCATCCGTCCCGTTTTTAAACGGTTTGATCCATTTTTCTGAAACTTCTGGAACGGAAAGTCATTCCGATTACAGCAATCCAAGTCTCAGTTATTTCCCTTTAGTTTTCAGATTATTTGTTTGCCCGGGTGCAATGTTTCTCACTATATTTAGACTTGTAACTTCGCGACTTTTTCACCGATTTTGATAATTATTTTTTGTTGTTCTTTTTTCTTTTAAGATACTTGATATAATCTATGTCACATGACGATGAATATGAAAGCTTTCATATCTGCATGGGACAGTAGCAGATCTAGTAATTATTATTATTATTTTTCAATTTGAGCATATCTCAGAAACTACTTGTCGGATCGATTCGATGTCTTCGGTTTTACTGGGAAAGTGGGTTTGACTTAAATTTTAAAACTATTTCTAACGTTCTGCGACAATGCGAAATGTCCGAAATCGCAGAATTTGTCGTTTTTCGAAACTTTGCCGTAATGTTATCAATAATTGTCGGATTGTAATATTTGATACATTTTGACATAGCCGGAGACAAGGCACATAGCTACAGTTCTTTACATTTTTTATTTTCGACGAATCTTCGGAGATATTAGGCGCCAAATTTTGAAAATTTAAATTTTTACGAAAAACTTTTTTATTAATAAATATTTTTATGTGGTATTTTTTGTCACCATATTTTTCCTTGGCCCCCATTGGCTAATTCAGTTTTTCAGTCCTAGATTAATTATTTATTGTTCTATTTGTATAAAACAAAGTTCATATGCTCCGTGGTCCAAAATGTCATTTTTTTTGTTACCGGTACATTTTCCTTTCGATAACAGAAGTGACGTAAATTTAGCAAAAAATGCAATTTTGACAGTGAGGTACCACTTTTTGAAAGCAAATATTATTTTTTTCAAATCTGGTATGACTGAAAGGGTGTGTGTGCCCTGTTAAGGCGCAGAAATCATTGCGCTCAGTTTTTTTAAATTTTTATTTCGTTTTCAGATCATTTCGATTTAAAGGCGAAAAAAGGTGAAAACCCATTCAGGCTTTTCATATTTTAATATATTTTTTCGAAACTTTCACAAACTAGTAGCAATAATCCATACGAAGAGAATGTATGTGAAAATTAGTTTGTAATATGAGCAGTTGCTGAGAAATGGGCAATTTTGCATGAGTCACCCTTTACGCTAGTTTGCCTGTAAAAGAGTCAATTATTATTCGATTTTCATAAAAGTGACATTATTTGATGCGTAATGTCAATTTTAACTAGGTCAAACCAATTTAACATTTCCAATGTCACCAGAAATGACGTAATTTGGGCAAAAATTGTATTTATAGCCTTCAAAACCAGTAATTTATTCACATGAGTCGTATTTGTTATTTGTTTAAAATTTTGATATTTGATTCCAATCAACTAATAGAATGGACCCATACAATCATATAGATATCACAAAATGGTTTCTAACTTGTTCAGGTTCGGAGAAATAGACGATTTTCAACAGGTAACTTTTCGAGGTTTTTGGTCCATAAAAGTGTCAATTATTATAGACCAGAGGGAGAAGGCGGGTATTATCCGAAAGGTGGGTAAAAAGCGGGAGTTAACTTTTCTAGAAGCATTTTTCCTCAGGAATCCGAAAATGATGGGTGATCAGTGAGGTAAGGGAGCATTCAGGAGTTATCGAGGTCAAAGGAGGCTGGCTTATGAATTTAGCCACTTCTGATGCTGTCTGTCGCAGATTTCTTGTTGGAACGCAGCTGAATCATTGAATAAGTGACGAAGAATAATTTGTGAAACCAATTAATCAATTTATAACGTAATTGAAAAGGTCAAAAGGTCACCGAAGTCAAATAAGCAAGAAATAAGGATCCACTGAGATTAGGGGCAAAACTAATGTTATTTTCAATATGCAGTACAATTCTGCATGGTCTGGCGAAGTAATATCATCCAAAATTAACGATTATGTTAAACGAGTGATATGTCACACCATAAGTATATAATCTATAAGTATATAATCGCAAACATTTTCACAAACTGTAAGTATTATTCGTTAGCACTTCCGGGTAAGCGATTGTGGATTGTGATTGACATTACTCGATATTCACGTCCATGCGTGCACATGACTCCTCATCCGATTCATTATCGTCATCAACGTCATTAGTATCGACATTAATTTCGTCGAAAACGTAGGGAATTTCTCCATCGTCATGAACCAGCAAATCAGCGATGTTTACCCATTTCAGGGAGAAATCCTCGTTCCAACCATGTAGGGTTGGCGACTCCAATCCAAGCCTTGGTGAAGACGCACATCGCCACATCCTCGCCACATACTTGGCTCGACAACAATGAAGATTGAGGGACTTGGCACAGGGTGGAAGCAAGGTCAGGTCTACGATGCGTCCTTTCTTATTTGCCCAGAAAATATCGTATCGAGCCTGATCTACATTCGTAAGGCGAGGCTGGCCGTAGAAAACACAAACAATTTTACTCAAGGCACTGAACGTGCGTTCCCCCAACACAGGTTTAGACTCGTCATAATTATCGAACCAAAAGATTGATGACACCATATCATCTGGAGAAGCGGGAACAAGCGGCAGTTCGAACCCCCTTTCAAACATGGTCTTGCTGCATTCAGCCTATTCGCTCTCACGTCATCATATTTGATGGCATGTCCAAGACAGGAAAGGATAAGAATAGGCGCATTTTGGCCGCAGATGCTGTGGAGTCCAGTTGCCACGAGAACGTGCTTCAACCACAGCATCGTCCCCTTGGCCCCTTATCAGAAACTGAACGAGTTTCTTGGGAGGTCTTCGATCTTCACTTTGAAGGGATTCGACAGTGGGTGGCCAAACGATAGGATTGGCCTCATCGATCACCTTTTTATTCAAATTGGCTAGAATTCCAGCGGCACGCTCAAGGATGATATCATCATTGTCTGATGAATTGTTTGACATCGACGTTACTCAGTGATCTACTGCTCAAAACGACCTGTGCATGGGGTATTCCCCTGTGACAAATACAAGCTGCTCTCCAAACATTTCAATCAGTTTTTACTTCACTTCGTGCCGCCTCCTAACATCATCAACGTTTGAACCGTAAATCTCTGCGAGCATTCGCATAGATACTGACTGACAACCATTGATGACATGAGTCTGGACGAAATCACGCAGGTTCTGTTTTCGGTCTTCTCGGTCATTGGCGGCAGTCTCAGCAGAAGGAAAGCGTCTGCCTTCTGAAACTGGTCTGGTGTATTCACGATAACATTTAGGGTGAATGCGTATTTCCTTCGCCAGGAGAACAGTGTAGTCGTAGTTCTGAATATGATGCAGCATCTGCTGATCATTTCGAAACTTTGCAGCACGTATCAGGGTATCACAAGCAGTGGCGGTCAGAAATTTGGTGGGCTTTTGTTTTTCCTTGGTAATGGTACCATATGGATTTCGGCAGTTCGGATCCAGGCATTTTTCTGGAATGGGTTCATTCTATTTGTTGATTGGAATCAAATATAATGTTAAAAACATTACAGATCAGATAAAATATCTGTTTTGAAGGCTAAAAATACAGTTTTTGACCAAATAACATCATTTCCGGTGATAGTGAAAATGTTAAATTGGCTTGACCTAGTCCAAATTGGCATAAGGCATCAAATGGTAAACACAAATTGAAAATCGAATGATAATTGACTCTTTTACAGGCAAAATAATGTGAAACATGACACATGCAAACTTGCCTATTTCTCTGCAGCTGCTCATATCACAAACTAATTATCACATACATTCTCTTCATATAGATTATTGCTACGAGTTTATGAAAGTTACGAGGAAATATTTTAAATATATGAAGATGCTGAATGGGCTGTAAATAGCTTAATTTTACACCTTTTAAACAAAATAGCCCAAAAACAAAATTGAAATTAAAAAAACTGAGTCCGATGTTTTGTGCGCCTTTGCATGGCGCATCGTTTTGGTAATATCAAATTTTAAAAAAAATAATATTTGCTTTCAAAAAGTTGTACCGAACTGTCAGAATTGTAGTTTTTGCTAAATTTACGTCACTTCCGGTGCCGAAAGGAAACTTCACCGGTAACAAAAAAAATTAAAGGGACATGTGATTTGAGCAAAAATATGAACAATTTTTCTCTCGATAATTTTCCTTGGTTTACTATTGGCTATTTCAGTTTATGGGTTCTAGATTAATTATTTATTGTTCGATTTGTATAAAACAAAGTTCATATGCTCCGTGGTCCAAAATGTCATTTTTGTTGTTACCGGTGAAGTTTCCTTTCGGCACCGGAAGTGACGTAAATTTAGCAAAAACTACAATTCTGACAAGTCGGTACAACATTTTGAAAGCAAATATTATTTATTTCAAAAAGGTGTAAAATTAAGCTATTTACAGCCCATTCAGCATCTTCATATTTTAAAATATTTCCTCGTAACTTTCATAAACTCGTAGCAATAATCTATACGAAGAGAATGTATGTGAAAATTAGTTTGTGATATGAGCAGCTGCCAAGAAATAGGAAATTTTGCGTGCGCCACTTTTCAAGTAATTTTGCCTGTAAAGGAGTCAATTATCATTTGATTTCAATATTTATTTTACCATTTGATGCCTAATGCCAATTTTGACTAGGTCAAACCAATTTAACATTTTCACTGTCACTGGAAATGACATCATTTGGGCAAAAACTGTATTTGTAGTCTTAAAGTGCACATAACGTGGACGAAAAAACTTTTTAATGTGTGTAGCCAGTGGTTACTATATCCACATTACGGCAAGTTCATGCCAATCTGGTTGAAATTAATTCAGCTATATTCACTCAAAGTTGTAAAAATAGACCTCCCGTAAAAACGACTTTGCCAATTATCGAAAACACTCTTAATCTCCTCAGACGCCAGTGACCGAATGCATATTCAGAATGTTTATTCCTTAATTACCTATATACAGCCGGCGTGTATATTCTTTAACGCCTGACATATTCCTTAATCCCCCTAATTAAATAAAACAATTGACTATGGAATAATTTGTTTTGTAATTCATTTTAATTTAAGATCCAATTTAGAATGCCTACAACTTTTAAACTTTGAAGTCTTGAACTCTTAATTAATTTTTTACAATATGGAACTTATTGGACGAACACTTTTAATATGTAAATAATCTACGGGTCCAGCTATGTGGTTTTTACTGCGAGCACTTCGCTTTTCCACATAAAGTGTAGTGTTGTTAATATCTGTCATTAATTAATCAATCCGGCTATAAAAGTTATACAGGCATGGGTCATAAATTAATTTACACGTCGGTGTTAGCAGTGAGTGTTAGTGGGATTAACAATGTTGATTAGGTAATTATCTTTTTTTACGCCGGCCAGATCAAAGACATCACTCTAGGTGGAACGTGTGCGTAATACCTCATGAACGAACTAATGGTAGAATCGTACACACACACATTAATTGTATAAAATAATTAAGTTTTACTCATCAGTTGTTTATAATTACTATTTACCCAATAATTATTCCTCATCAGTGTTTTTGTAATCAAGTAGCCTCGTATTATTTGTTGATTGGCGTTTAAACAATATTTAATTGATGGATGGATAAACGTTTGTGATACGATTAGGTTATAATGTCTAACATCCTTTATCTTCTCTATAATACAAGTATTTTACAATTGCATTGACAGTTTAATCACTCACCAAACGGCACCAGTAACTCCATGTATGATCCCGTGCAATTTTCACGCCAAGGTTTAACCTCATTTACTACACCCTTAGTACATGGAACCGTAAATGGTAATAAGATTCCCAGCGATGATTGGCTGTAAATTTCAAATGGAGTTAGAATAAAAGTTGTTCTTTATGTATAGAAATTGTTATTATTATTATTTTTAGCTAATAATGAATATATCGACCAATGACTGGCACCATTTGTATTTCTGTACTTAAGTTTAGGATATCAAGTATTACAGGGTTATCCAAATTACCGGTAAATGCGATAATTTCTTAAGTCGTCTTCATTTGACACGTGGCCTATATAAACAAAGGCAGCTTAAATGTATCTAGGGCATGATACAGCATTTTAAATTCACTCTAAAATATTCCAATCACAAATGTCTAATCTATACCAATACCAATACCAAGACGATAATTCTGTGATTATGATTAGGCCAGTCATGTGGTGATTGGACCGTCAACAGACGCTTGTCAACTTGCCGTGTGTATTGATAGTGCTATATTGTACAGACAGTGAGATATTGTTAGATAATATATATCCTATGTGTAGTGCCTGTGACGTCACCAGTCAATCAACCGGATTAAGGTCGTAATTGAAAATTTGAAAAGCGTTTTGGCGTGTCGGACACTTAAACATTAACAGCTGACTTAATTTTAATCAGATTGGTGTGAACTTGCCGTAAAGTTGATATAGTAACCATGGGCTATACGTACATGAAATTTAGATTTTTGATCTTACGTGGTCTTTAAAAAAGAGATATTTTATTCAAATGATTCTTATTTTTAATGTTTTTAAAATTATGATATTTGATTCACGTCAACAAATAGAATAAACCCATACCATCATACAGATACCACAAAACGGTCTCTAAGTGGTACGGTTGCAGAGAAATAGGCGATTTTCTACAAGTCATTATTCATGGTTTTTGATCCATAAAAGTGTCAATTATTCTCCGATTTTCACCATGTGATGCCTTAGGCCAGTTCTGATTTCATAGAACTATTTTAACATTTTCATTCTCACCGGAAGAAATGTCATTTTTGCAAAAACTGTATTTTTAGCCTTCAAAAGAACTATTATTTTGAAGTGAGTTAAAATTAGTATTCATTTAATTTACAAGTTTGACCCGTCTTTTACAAATCTGATAGATCAAGTAGAATGACCCTATGACAAGCGCAAAAAATGTTAAACTCAATTTTGTTAATTTGGGTTTTGTGTTTGCGCCATTTCGATTTAAAGCGGAAATTGTAAATTTTTAAGTTATATTTTTAAAATTTATTTAAATAAAGCCTGAAAATAGATGGTATCCATAAACAGTCCTACCTTGTTAAAGAATAATCCTATTAATCCTATAATTCACTATTGCCAGCTGAGAAATTGGCAAAAATATCATTTTCCTCTTCTTTTTCAAACGTTTGAAAAAAGCTACTCCATGGTGGAGAATAGAAAACAAGGGAGGTAATTGTGTTATTATTTCCTGTGTAAATGAGTTGTAAGTGTGAGAATGACACTTATGATCATATAATTGTGAGTTGACAACCTATTGAGCAAAAGACATAGAAATAATTACGTTTTGACTTTCTTAGAAAATGTGCAATTTCCGCTTTAAAGGTGAAAAAGGGCATAAATTTAAGCAATTTACAACCCATTCAGGCATTTCATAATTTTAAATATTTCTATGTATTGTTCATAAACTTGTAGCATCTATCTATACAAGGACAATCTATGTCGAAATTAGTTTGTAATATGAGCGGTTGCCGAGAAATAGACAATTTTGCATGCGTCACTTTTGGCGTTATTTTGCCTGTAAAAGAGTCAATTATCATTCGATTTTCAATTTTTTTTTTCATGTGGTGCCTAATGTCAATTTTGAATAGGTCAAACCACCTTAATGTTTACACTGTCACCGGAAATGACGTTATTTGGGCAAAAACTCTATTTTTAGCCTTCAAAACAGATATTTTAGTGAGTTATATTTATTATTTGTTTAACATTATAATATTTGATTCCAATGGACATATAGATTGGATCAATACGATCATATAAATGTCCAAAAATTGCTTCTAGCATCTTCCATTGTCAAGAAATTTCCCATTAGAACATGAGCTAACTTAGCGGTAAGTTAGTAACAAATTTTGTCAAGATCACTTCTTTGACATATGTAACACATGGTAAGAAATGTATAAATGAAATTGATATTGCTGGGTAACGTGGCACCGGAAATGACATAAGTTCAAGGGTAACGTGGCACCGTTGAAACCCGTCATTACTGCATCGCAGTTCTAGTGACGATTGTTTTTATCAAAAAAACAATCATCCAACACTTTGGCCGTTTGATTTTCCACTTGAGCATATCTCAGAAACTACTTTTTTGATCGATCCGATATGTTTGGTTTAATGGGAAAGTGGGTGTGACTTAGAGATTAAATCTATTTCGAACATTCTGCGACAATGCGAAATGTCCGAAATCACCGTTTTTTTAAATGTTGCCGTAATATTTACAATAATCAACGGATTTTAACATTTGGTACATTTTGACATAGCTGGAGACAGGGCAAATGGCTACGGTACTTCAGATTTTTTATTTTTGACGAATCTTCACTTATATTATACTAGGCGCCAAAGTTTGAAAATTCAAATTTTTACAAACATTTTTTGTTATTTATGAATATTTTTTAATGGAATTTTACTCAGGATTGAAGGGTCATCTGACTTGAGCAAAAATGTGAACAATTTTGTCTCCGTAATTTGCGTTAGCAGCCATTGGCTAATACAGTTTTTCGGTCCTAGACTAATTATTTATTGTTTGATTTGTATAATAGAAAGTTCATAAGGTCCGTTTTCCGAAATGTCATTTGTTTTTGTTACCGTTGAAGTTTCCTGTCGGCACCGGAAGTGACATAATTCTACCAAAAACTACAATTTTGACAGTTCGGTACCACATTTTGAAAGCAAATATTTTTTTTTTCAAATCTGGTATAACTGAAAGGGTGCGACCCTTAAAGGCGCACAAAATGTCAGGCTCAGTTTTTTTAATTTTGATTTCGTTTTCAGGCTATTTCGATTAAAAGGTGAAAAACGGTGTAAAATTAAGCTATTTACAATCCATTCAGCATCTTCATATTTTAAAATATTTCTTCGTAACTTTCATAAACTTGTAGCAATAATCTATACGGAGAGAATGTATGTGAAAATTAATTTGTAATATGCGCAGTTGCCGAGAAATAAGCAATTTTGCATGTGTCACTTTTCACGTTATTTATGATATTTGATTTCAATCAACAAATAAAGAGAGAGAGAGAGAGACAGAGACAGAGAGACAGACAGATGGGGTTTAACGTCCACTCAACACACACTAGGTCATTTCGGGACTAACATATGGTTTAATTTTATTTCAATAATTCGCTTGCGCTTAGGGGTCTTTAGCAGTGGGAGGAAACCGGAGGACCCGGAAAAAACCAACGAGGTTGGACAGGCGACCCTACTCCTTGTCAAGTACAACCGGGGATTTGAAACATCGCCAGTTGACTCAATGACAGGCTTTATGATACAGCACGCACATGCTAACCATTCGGCAATCCCCCCCCCCCCCCCCAATAGATTGAACCCATAAGATCATACAGATACAATAAAATGGTTTCTAACTTGTAAGGTTGCAGAGAAATAGACAATTTTCTACAAGTCACTTTTCAAGGCTTTTGGTCTATTAATATTCGATTTACATCTAATTTCATAAAACTAATTGAACATTTTCATTATCACCGGAAGTAATGTAATTTTGTCAGGATCACTTACATGTAACAAATGTATAAAATGAATTGATATTGCTGGATTTGGTTGATTCTGCTTCCATTTTATTTGATGTGTGCAATGTTTATGTGGAAATCTGTTTATCGGTACTGGAAGTGATATGAGTTCAAGGGTAACATGGCACCGAAAGTGACATAAGTTCAAGGGTAACGTGGCACTGGTGAAACCCGTCATTACTGCTTTGCAGTTCTAGTTCTTATTATTTTTATTATTATTCAAATTCTATTTTGATTAGATCTCAGCAACTGCTAGTCGCATCGTTTCGATTTCTTTGGTTTTACTGGGAAAGTGCATGTGACTTAGAGGATACAGCTATTTTTAACGTTCTGCAACAATGCGAAATGTCCGAAATCACTGAAGCTATCGTTTTTAAAAATATTGCAGTAATTTTAACAATAATCGTTGGATTTTAACCTTTGATACATTTTGGCATAGCCGGAGACAGGGCACATAGCTACGCTACTTTTGATTTTTGATTTTCGGCAAATCTTCGCAGATATTAGGCGCCAAATTTAGAAAATTTACATTTTTTATAAAAAACTTTTTTATTTATGAATATTTTTGGGTCGTGTTTTACACAGAATTAAAGAGTCATCTGACTTGAGCAAAAATGTGAAATTATTTGTCTCGGTAATTTTCCTTGGACGCCATTAGCTAATTCAGTTTTCCAGTCCTAGATTAATTATTTATTGTTCGATTTGTATAAAACAAAGTTCATATGCTGCGTTGTCATAGAAGTGACAACGTTTGATGTGTAATGTCAATTTTGACCAGGTCAAACCAATTTAACATTTTAAATGTCACCGGAAATGACATAGTTTGGGCAAAAACTGTATTTATAGCCTTCGAAAGAAATAATTTATTCATATCAGTCGTATTTGTTATTTGTTCACCATATGATGCCTTATGCCATTTCTGATTTTATAAAACTTATTGAACAACTTCATTATCACTGGAAGTACTGTACACTTACAACAAATGCTTAAAGATACATTATGGGAGATTCGGTAACGAGTTGGCAGTTCTCACTATAATAGTTAAAAACTAGATAATGTAAAGGCAATTTGGTGAAAATTTCATTCAAATTGATCCACTATGAAGCGAGAACTAAGCGACTGAAATTCCCATAAGCCTCGGTCATCATTACTAAAGTCAGTACGATAAACAGCAGTCTCGATTATCCACTTAATCGTTTAATCGAGAAGGAAAGTTATGCAGTAAATCGGCTTACAATCCACTAAAGATCGCAGGCTAGCGCTGCCATCTAGAGTTGATTATGGCCTGGATAGGTTAATTAATGTCTAATTAATAATTTAGATAACATTTTGGGCCTAAAGAAAGACCTGAAATAGGCAGATTTAGCTCTTGCATAATGTATGTTTAAAATGAATTGATATTACTGGAGTTGGTTGATTCTAGGTCCATTTTATTTGATGTGTGCAATGCTTATGTGGAAACATTGGTACCAGAAGTGACATATGTTTAAGGGTAATGTGGCACCGGTGAACCCCGTCATTACTGCATCGCAGTTCTCATGATGATTGATTTTACCAAAAGAACAATCATCCAACACGTTCGCTGTTTTATTTTCCACTTGAGCATATCTCAGAAACTACTTGTTGGATCGATCTGATATCTTTGGTGTTCCGGGAAAGTCGGCATGACTTAGAGATTAAATCTGTTTCGAACATTCTGCGACAATGCAAAATGTCCGAAATCACTTAAGTTGTCGTTTTTTTTAAGTATTGCCATAATATTTACAATAATCGGCGGATTTTAACATTTGGTACATGTGAACAATTTTTGTCTCAGTAATTTGTGTTCGCCGCCATTGGATAATTCAGTTTTTCGGTCATAGATTAATTATTTATTGTTCGATTTGTATAAAACAAAGTTCATTAGGTCCGTTTTCCGAAATGTCACTGTTTTTGTTACCGCTAAAGTTTTCTCTCGGCGTCGGAAGTGACAAAATTTTACAAAAAACTACAAATTTGACAGTTTGGTACCACTTTTTGAAAGCAAATATTATTTTTTTCAAATCTGGTATAACTGAAAGGGTGTGGCCTTTAAAGGCGCACAAAACATCGGGCTCAGTTTTTTTAATTTCATTTTCAGGCTATTTCGATTAAAAGGTGAAAAAAGGTGCAAAATTAGGCAATTTTGCATGCGTCACATTTCACTTTATTTAGCCTGTGAAAGAGTCAATTATCATTCGATTTTTACTTTTTTTTACCCATTTGATGCCTAATGCCAATTTGGACCAGGTCAAACCATTTTAACATTTACAATGTCACTGGAAATGATGTCATTTGGACAGAAACTGTATTTTTAGCCTTCAAAAGAGATATTTTATTCAAACAAGTCTGATTTGTAATGTTTTTAAAATTATGATATTTGATTCCAATCAACAAACAGATTAAACCCATACGATCATACAGATACCACAAAATGGTTTCTAACTTGTACGGTTGCAGAGAAATAAACAATTTTCTACAAGTCACTTTTCAAGGTTTTTGGTCTATAAAAGTAGCAATTAATATTCGATTTACATAAAATTTTCAACATGTGATACCTTATGCCATTTCTGATTTCATAAAACTAAACATTTTCATTATCACCGGAAGTAATGTAATTTTGTCAGCATCACTTACATGTAACAAATGTATAAAATGAATTGATATTGCTGGATTTGGTTGATTCTGCTTCCATTTTATTTGATGTGTGCAAAGTTCACATGGAAATCTGTTTATCGGTTCCATTGGTACTGGAAGTGATGAGATCAAGGGTAACGTGGCACCAAAAGTGACATATGTTCAAGGGAAACTTGATACGGTGCAGGGATCTTAATCGGCTGTTTTTTGTCGGCTTTAGCCGATTGATCTTTAAATGAAATGAAATGAAATGAAATGGAGTTTAACGTCCTACTGTTCTGCTCCTAACCTGGGCTAATGAAGACGGGCAAACGCCATACAGTGTGCTATGAGGGAAATTTTGCCCGGACAGCGGCACTACGGCCTACTCTTATATCGAATTCCAACTGCCAAGGGATCTTTTACGTGCACGCCAATGTGTACACGGGACCTCGGTTTTTCATCCCATCCGAACGACAGCTTTCCTTGTCAGCCCCTCCGTCCTGCATCACTGACAAGGGAGAACCACGCCGGAAAATCTGAATGAACTTTCTCGGCCAATGCAGGAATCGAACACCCGACCTCCAGGCTAGCGAGCTAGCGTCTTACCCACTTAGCCACGTGATCCCCCGATTGATCTTTAATCTAGCCGATTGGTAAAACAATGAACCGGCCACTAAGGTATCACAAATCAATCTACTTTCGGCCGATTTACAAAGAATTAATTATCAGGCCGATTGGTAAAACAATGAACCGGCCACTATCATAAATCAATCTACTTTCGGCCGATTACAAAGAGTTAATTATTACTCGTCAATTAAGAAACCCATCAAAGAGTCAATCATTACAATGAATACCTTCGGCTTATTTCATAAATAAACAACTTAATTGAGGTAATCATGCCAAGTACTTGAACACCTCGCAGAATGACACCAGGAAACGTAAACGAGATTTAACTGAAGATAGAGATGGCGGCGTTGACCTTAAACTTCAAGCATGCACGTTGTCAATGGAAATTCCAAAAGCCCGAGATCCTCCCACGTCCAATATAGGTCAACCAAATTATCGGCAGTAAAATACCATATTAATCTGACGATCATACCTACGTAGCAAAGATAGACGATGGCAGAACAAAGAGTTTAATTTTTAAATCTATAGAAATTATTTCAAACCGGGCGTTAATCCGAAATGCGTATTTCATAGCAAAAAGAAACATTGCCATCGAAAATTATGATTATGAACAATAATTGAACGATTTGACAGAACGGGACATGAAATGACAAAAAAATTATATCGTGATTGTGGTGAATTTATTTCTTTAATATTCAGTGAAATTGAGGAAGAGATCCTCTCAGATATCTGAACGAGTACTGCTGCGTATACTGGTAACACTAAAAATAAACTTACCTGAATCACGACAATTGGCCACGTGACCTTTCGTACGTACAGCATATTTCAGAGTTCCGACCACACGGAAACTGATTTTTCCTACTTTGTTATTTATATACTTTTTTATTTATATATATATTAACATGTGCTTACGAATAATATAATTTAAAAAAAAACATGTAGTTTTTACTAATTTATAACTTCCGTTTAGTTGGATGAAAGCAAAAGTAGGAATATGCAATGCAAGTTGCTGAAATAATAATGACTATAAATGTCAATATTATAGCGATGTATGGATACAAGTATGCAATTATAAAGGTCCTGTTTATTCTGAGTTTCAGCTATTATTATCCTGAATACTTTATGCAATTAGTGAATTATGCAATTACTGTTGTGAATAGAGTATGAATAAACCGACATGTTTGTTGTTGAAAAGACGATTATCCGTTAGGCCTACCCGTGGCCGCTTCATTTCAAAATGGATTAAGAACCCTGATCCGGTGAAACCCGTCATTACTGCTTCGCAGTTCTAGTGATGATTGTTTTTACGAAAAAAAAAACAATCATCCAACACATTGGCCATTTTATTTTCCACTTGAACATATCTCAGAAACTACTTGTCAGATCGACCCGATATCTTTGGTCTTCCGGGAAAGTCAGCATAACTTAGATATTAAATCTATTTGGAACATTCTGCAACAATGCAAAATGTTTGAAATCACCGAAGTTGTCGTTTTTTTAAATGTTGCCGTAATATTTACAATAATCCGACGGATTTTAACATTTGGTACATTTTGACATAGCCGGAGACAGGGCAAATAGCTACGGTACTTCAGATTTTTGATTTTCGATGAATCTTCGTTTATATTAGGGGCGAAATTTTGAAATTTTTACAAATCTTTTTAAGCTTTCATAAGCTTATTGTTTTTGTTAAGATTATTATTTTTATTATTATTATTTTTTTCTTTTTTTTGTGTGTACTTTCTGCAAATCGGATTTCTCAGAATCTAACCATAGGATCTTTCTGAAACTTTGACCTACCCCCCCCCCCCCCCTAAAAATGGGTGGCAGCTTTTGATTAAATATATTTTCAAAACGTTTTACTAATCCGAAATCACCGAATTTTCCGAAATATTTACTTCAAATCCGCTATTTCCGAAAATTACGTTATTGACATTTCGTCCCGGAAGTAAAACAGAATTGACAACTTCTTTAATACTGGTACGATTTTCATGAAATTTGGAATGTATGTAGATCTCATTGACCCAAGTTCAACGATACCATTAAAAATGCCCCAACTTATCTCACCTTGGAGAAGTTAATGATTAAAGTTTTCCAAAAAATCGACTAAATATAGGTCAGATTGCCTTGAAATTTTTTTTCTGTACTAGCTACGACACTTCTGATTCGTTCACAAAAAATGGAGTTTGTAGCCCATTTCAAATGCCACCATCTTGAAATGTGAAATATCGCTAAGGCTTTTTTGATATTTTACTTACAGAAAAGGGAATTATAATTGAAGGAATGCCTAAAAATCATTCCAGGCAAAATTTTGATTTAGGTCAACTGATGGTCACCATTTTGAATTGAATATGAACCAGCGGCTGCCAGGCAGGATACGCCCACATTTTTGTGAGATGGATAGAGAACAAGCTAAAAGGAAAGTGATTTTTCGTACAATCAGGGGCCATAATTCAGGAAGTTACGGTCCGATATGCGCGAATATCGAAAGGAAACGAGACCTTTGGGTTATAAACTTACATATCAAGTTTCAACAAAATCGGATAAAAAATTGTGACCTCTTTAGGGTCCACAACCTTGATATACCATTTTCTTACGCTATTTGAGAACGAACGGCGGCTATTTTGTCTGTCAATTTTGGGCCGATTTTCACGAATTCAGTCGTCCCTAGGGTGTAACGGTGATATAATAATACATTTTTTTAAATCGGGTAAAAATTATGATTTCTATAGGGTCCACAAGCTAAAATTCAGGAAGTTACGGTCCGATATGCACGAATATCGAAAGGAACCGAGATCTTTGGGTTATAAACTTACATTTCAAGTTTCAAGAAAATCGGATAAAAATTGTGACCCCTATAGGGTCCACAAGCTTGATATACCATATTCTTACGCTATTTGGGAACGAATGGCGGCCATTTTGTCTGTCAATTTTCACAAAATTTGAACTCATCCTTAGGGTGTAACGGTGATATAATAGAACGTTTTTTTAAATCGGATAAAAATAATGACTTCTATAGTGTCCACAAGCTAAAAACGCGATTTTTCGTACAATCAGGGGCCATAATTCAGGAAGTTACATTCCGATATGCAAGAATATCGAAAGGAACCTCTATAGGGTTCACAAGCTAAAAACGTGATTTTTCGTACAAACAGGGGCCATAATCCATGAAGTTTCGATCCGAAACATGCAAATATTGAAAGCAGCCGAGATCTTTTGGGGATAAACCTATATTTCAAGTTTCGTCGAAATCGGATAAGAATTGTGACCTGTAGAGAGTCCACAAACAATTGTGGACGGACGTCCGGACGGACAGGGGCGACGGCATAATACGTCCACATGAAAATGTGGGCGTATAAAAACTATAATTTTTACAGTTCAGTACCACTTTTTGAAAGCAAATATTATTTATTCAAAATTTGAAACTATCAAAAGGATGCGCCATGACAAGGCGCATAAAACATCGGACTCAGTTTTTTTAATTTCGATTTCGGCTATTTCGATTAAAAGGTGAAAAACAGTGTAAAATTTAAAACCCATTCAGCGGCATCATTTTTTAAAATATTTCTTCGTAACTTTCATAAACTCTTTGCAATAATCCATACGAAGAGAATGTATGTGAAAATTAGTCTGTAATATGAGCAGTTGCTGAGAAATAGGTAATTTTGGATGCGTCACTTTTCACGTTATTTTGCCTGTATTATTCGATTTTCAGGTTTTTTTTACTATTTGATGCCTTATGCCAATTTTGACTAGGTCAAACCAATTTAACATTTTCGCAAAAACTGTATTTTTAGCCTTAACCCTTTCAATGCTAGACGTAAATCCACTGCATGTGCTAGATCCTTTTTTAAGGAAAAAAGTGTGTTTGGAACTAAATGTCAAACAGTACTTATGGAAGCTTTTATGAAAATTCTTTTTGTGTGTTTGGATGGGCATGATGTTGGGCTAAGAGAAAAAAATAGAATTTTGGAAATTTGCATAATCATGTAGTCACATGACGGCAAGGTGGCCATTTTGGATTTTTCATTTCTCACTAAAACTAACACGAAAACGAATTTTTCTCCATGAAATACTTCTGGGATATTGTTTTTTTCATTGGATTTTGATAAAGATATATAAAATGAACAAAAATATCAATAGCAGCCATGAGCAATGCCACCACGAACACGCACACCACATCTCCCGCTGTCATGACCACGTGCGGATTGCAATACCTTGTTTTACTTTCACTTTCAGTTTCACTCTCAAGTCCCATATCATTATCACTATAGTCAGTCAATAGATCTACACGTTCGGGACTCAGGAATTGCCTACGTTTTTTACGATCCAGCAGGCCAGCATTTTTATCAACATCAGAATTATCGTCAGAATCTACTAAAGACATACTACATAGGGCTATTATGTTCACAGAGGGCTTGTTCATCATGCATGGGAGACATAGCCATAGGCGGAAGATCGCGCAACAAATCATGCACTTCATACTACCAATCACTGTCCTGACTACTATTATTATCAACTAACTGGAAACGAATTATGTGTATCAGTACCCACCTCAAAATTGTCCACAATGTCTTGGTCAGGGAAGATGCCATTCGCGACTTCGCCGAGATTGCATCGTCTACGTTGTCACTATGCACTCTACAGTTTGCCGCTTTAAAACACGTGGAAATATGTTCTAGTGTATAGAAAATACAATAGATGGCACTTGCAGCTACGGTGCTTCTAACATCTTCCCTTATTGAGAAATAACCAAATTTCTCAGGATCACTTTGTAAGATTTTTATCCTTTTTAATTTCCCATTTAAAATTCAGCTAACTTAGCTTTTTTGATACATGTAATTCAAAGTTTATGCTTTCGGGTCCTTTGTCAGCATGTGTATGAAATACTAAATTATAACAGTTCATAATGTTAAACACTATTTAAAACTAAATCTAGCATGATTGACTTGTTGACCTAATTCCGACCATCCCCCAAGGACTGTATTTAAAAGCTATGACCTATAAATGTCACGTGTCATTGGTGATTCAGATCATGTATAGGGTGCCCCACCATAAATAAATATCTCCAAATATCTTGACAATTACACCACAATATTTATAAATACACCAAGCCTTAAATCAGTTTCTCACATTTATAGTCACTACATAAACAGTCATGTTGTACATAAATATTAGACTGAAAAATGGTTACGAGTGTTGGCCATAACATCCGGGCACTTTTGAATACAAAATAGGTTACGTGAACTTGTTTTGAAATTAGTCTTGCTTAACCAGTCTTCCAACCATTCTCATTCTGATTGACAAGTCGGGATAATCAAGACCACTTTTTTATGAAACATAACAGAAAGTTGGAACAAGAAACTGAATTTAGAAATACACACGTTAGGTAACTCAACAATTGTTTTAAGAACCTTGTAAACGTAAAATGAAACTATTGCTAGTATCATGTTCTTGCCTAACCAGAGTGTTTCAGAGATATTACTTGTACTAAGCCAAAAGATGCCGCTCTTAACAGTATAGTTAATGATAGAGCAATTTAAAAAATAAAACGAACGTATTTCTAAAGCTGCTGTAATAACCAAAAAGCTAAATATTACTGCTATTCAGAATCGTCAACAGTAGATTTTTTAACGGCTGTAATAGTTGATAGATGTGTAGAAAAGTGATGGCTATTTATACTTACTGTATCCCATAATAGTGACTGATTATATTGTAGTTCTACATCCTGTTTAGCAAATTCTACACTACCGCCTATACCAGCATATTCCTATAAAATATAAACAAATACCGGTAACCATATAAATTCTAAATAGTGATGGTTCGATATGGCTACTATCGGTTTTACCGATACCAGATATTGACAGGGAAATATATCGGCCAATACAGATAATTACCGATATTGGTGAATATAAAAGTATTACACATTAAAATGTCTCGAATGTCTTGATAATCGATGTAGTTAAGAAAAAATGATTGAGTCACACTTCCTCCGCAGTGAAAAACACACAATTTTCTGTGAACTACAATTAATTACTGTATGAATAATAAATAAGTGGAGATTATCAGTTATTAAATGTTGACTACGATATAATTCCCAAAATTGATCGGCACCTGTATGTCTATAATAGATGTCAGAAGCGCTAATGATACGACTTCAAAGTGATAGCTTTCCGTCTGTCAACAGTGGCAATCACATGATATTCTCCCCTTCATCCCAATCACGCATAAACAAGGTGATATTTTCCCACCTTTTCTAAAACATCTACGTAATATAACAGTGTGCAGAAAAAACCAGTACCATTGTGAATTGGATAAAACGAAAAAAAAAATTTAGAACTATATCACATCAGCGACAGTGATCAAAGGAGAACCATTGTTTAAGTCCAAGCATGAAGACGTATGATATTAGCACTCACTAAAATGGGATTAATGAGAGGCTTCCATGACATACTTCTGTGTTCTCTATTTCTATCATTTTGATCGTCATGCAATGGGGTTATTCCATATTCCAGTCACATGTTTTTTCGGGTGGACTGTTGTACGTTTATGCCTGTTTGCACATGCGCATAAATGGTATTCTTAAAAAAAAACAAAAAAGAAACCCCACATTGAGAGACCCGAACGCTCAAACAATGTGTGAATAAGGATTAAAGAGAGAGAGAGAAATGGGGTTTAACGTCCACTCGACACAAACTAGGTCATTTCGGGACTAACATGTGGTTTTATTTTATTTCAATAAAGGAATAAGGATTAAAGAAATAATGTAGACCAGTAAGGATTTTGCAATGTTTATTATTTCCTTTTGCGGCCTCTATATCTAAATAGTCATGCACAAGGCAACTAAAATATGAGAGCATCGCTATCGCTGCAATATAGGTCCACATTCCTGCTTTGATTCATATTGTACTTTTTAAAATAAAGGCTATGCGTTTTGCCAAATTTTAATGATGCATATAAATTTTGTACAAATCAGATGATAACTTTCGTCCTTCGAATGTTCACAAGGTTCAGTAAAGTTAAACAAGGGCTATAACTCTAGTCGTAATTATTGGAAATTGCTGAGGAGTCTTTGTGTCACTAATTTATATGATCTGAGTAAATTTCGTACAAATCGGATGATAACTATTGTCGTTAGAGCATTTACGAAAATTGCTGAAATTCAATGTGATTCTTTGTTTTACTAATTTAAATGATGCATATAAATTTCATACAGATCGGATAACAACTTTTGTTGTTGGAGCATTCACAAAGTTCAATAAAGTGAAACAAGGACAATAACAAAGTGAAACAAGGGCCATAACTCTAGAAGTAATAAACGGAAATTGCTGAAATTCAATAGGCATATAAATTCCATACAGATCGGATGATAACTTTCATCAATCGAGCATTAACAAGGTTGACCAAAGTGAAACAAGGGCCATAACTCGAGAAGTAATTATTTCAAATTGCTGAAATTCAATAGGCTTCGTGGTTTCACTAATCTTAATGATGCATATAAATTTCATACAGATCAGCTTATAACTTTTTGCCTTAGAGTGTTCACAAGGTTCAACAAAATGAAACAAGGGCCATAACTCTAGACGTAATAAATGGAAATTGCTGAAATTCGAAAGGTTTTTTCGTTTCACTAATTTAGTTAATGCATATAAATTTAACAAAGATCGGATGAAAACTTTTGACGTTAGACCGTTCACAAGGTTAAACAAATTGAAACGAGGGCCATAGCTCTAGAAGTAATAAACGGAAATTACTGAAATTCAATAGGCTTCTTCGTTTCCCTAATTTAAATATTGCATATAAATATCACAAAGATCGAATGTTAACTTTTGGCATTCGAGTGTTCACAAGGTTCAACAAAGTGACACAAGGGCAATAACTCTAGATGTAATAAACGAAAATTATTGAAATTAAATAGGCTTCTTCATCTTACTAATGTAATTAACATATATCAATTTTAAAACAATTGCGTCACTTCCGTTGCCGACACAAAATTATATCAGTAGAAAAAAGTTGAGAATTTGCACCAAGGAGCATATGTGACCGGCCACGGCAAAATGAGTCGGAATGCATGTGATCAAATAATGAGATAAACATTGATTTTGATCGAAATTGAGATTTTCACAAAAATAAGTCTATATAAATATCAAACACCTTTATTTGGACGTTTTGTAAGAGTACCGTATTCTTATATCTGTCTTTTTCTGACTACTCTCAGCGAAATTAGACATTTTTCTCTGCTCGCAGCGGGACGATCGGCCAATCCTCTTGCAAAATGCTTGGCATCGTTGTAAAGAGGAGAATCTCTAGTTTATAAATATGACCAAAGTATTGCCGTTGAATTCATTTTGAAGGAATACAAAAGGGTTTTAAAACCCCTATACATGTAAACAAACTCTGCTTGTTGCTATGCTGCAAACAAGACTCATTTGCTGATTGGCCCAGACAACGCATGCAAAGCATTGTGGTTCCGTGGCCGCATCGATACTCGAGCGGTCAATAGAAATTAGATTTTGGCAATGTTATGGGGTATCTACATGCAATTCACCCTGAGAAGTGGGAGAAAAGAACTTAATTCTGATCGTCTATAGATAGCCGTTGAGTGTAAATTGTAAATTAATCAACAAGCTGTTCATGTCATTGAGTAATACTAATCTGTGTGAGAGAGAGAGAAATTGGGTTTAATGTCCACTCGACACAAACTAGGTCATTTCGGGACTAACATATGGTTTAATTTTATTTCAATAATTCGCTTGCACGTAGGGATCTTTAGCAGTGGGAGGAAACCAGAGGACTCGGAGAAAACCCCCGAGGTTGGACAGGCGACCCTACTCCTTGTCACGTATAACCGGGATTCGAAACCGCGCCAGTTGACTCAATGACAGACCTTATGATACAGCACGGACGTGCTAACCATCCATCCAACCCCCCCTACTAATCCGTAAACACTTCACACGGATTAATGATTAGTTGATTGATAATTAGAAATGATAAGGCCGCCGACAACACATTATTTACTCCAAATAATTAATCAAAGCGGTAATTATTCAATATCTCGTTTCATCTGTTAGCAAATAATTTATAGGCCTTTAATGGAAATAAACAAAATAGCCAATAATTTTGTTTCAGAAGATAATTTGATAGCCCAATTTTCATTTACTGTCGCTTCATATGACATGCAAAGTAAAAAATGCATATTAGATATTGTTTAAAATTGTATTATCACCATGGGTCGGAAAAATGAGAACAATCAATGAGTCAAAAAGCGACGATTATCGAGTGGGAAAAATAATCTGCCATTGTTTAATTACACAGCCCCCAAAATGCACGAAAGTGAACGTTAGCATTTCATACCAATGAAATTGAAATTTCTATTCTATTAGGGACTCATATTTTGATACCGTTGTACTTTCCGGGAGCAGATAAAAAATAAGGAACGATGATGTGTAGCTTGATACAGTTTTATTTAGAAAATAAATTCTCTTTCTCGTTCACTGAAACATGAACAAAATATGCCTATTATTACATTATGTGCATCAAATTAACAAACGTCAACATATTTATAGTAATAGAAGATATTATATTATATCATAGCAGATATATATATATATAGAGTGTTTCATTCGTTTTGACTAAATATGAAAATATAAGAATAATTCAGATAGATTGACTACTTACAAGCTTTGGCACCATAAAATAAGACACTCCCAGGAAAGTTGAAAATAGAGTGATAACTATCAATCGTTAAAAACGGATCGATAAAAACTTGACTATATAAAACATAAACAGAGGGTACAAGTTAAAAACTTGGTCTCAATAGCTTAAGTGTTAACGCTCATGTGTGTGCGTGTGTGTGTGAAAAACACTCACGTTCCAGTAGTAACGCGCCTCATGTGATATACACATTCGTTGTTAGGTAGACTCTATCAAACAGACACATATATATATAGAGAGAGGAATGGGGTTTAACGTCCACTCGACACAAACTAGGTCATTTTGGGACTAACATATGGTTTAATATTATTTCCATAATTTGCTTGCGCGTAGGGGTCTTTAGCAGTGGGAGGAAACCAGAGGACCCGGAGAAAACCCACGAGGTTGGACAGGCAGCCCTACTCCTCATCACGTACAACCAGGGATTCGAAACCTCGCCAGTTGACTCAATGACAGGCCTTATGATACAGCGCGCACGTGCTAACCATTCGGCTATCCAACCCCCACTTAAATATAGAACATACATGAAAAAGAATAAACCTATAAACATAATAATAAATTATATTAAATACTGCGTATAAACCTATAAACATAATAATAAATAATATTAAATACTGCGTATTAGCATAATACAATATATACAACAAACAGAAAAAACAATCCCCCACCCTGAGCCGACTAGCTCAGAATGTATGACATAAGGAATAACCAATTGTACATACCGATATTAATCTATATAAAATACATTATTTTGGAATATTCAACTAAGCTAGAACTACAAATTCAAACGACTGAAAAAGACTAAATGACGAATTAACAACCCAACATAAAAAAACATAATACAAAAAGGTCTAGTAAATAATCTTGTCCATCAATCAACTCCTTCTAAAAGAACAAGTTTATTAATAGGTCGAATAAATTCAGAAGACCTGGTTTCAACCCTTCATGACCTTACCCTGCCATCCTACCTACCTTGACCTCTTTTACTAATGCCATGGGCCAAAGTGATTGGGGTAAAGACTCATTAAGCAGCAATACTAAGTCAACAATCCTTAAATCGCATGTAGTAGTTTGCCATTTATGACGAGCTTGAAGAGCGGCTGCCAGGCAGGATACGCCCATATTTTCGAGAGATGGATAGAGAACAAGCTAACAAGAAAGTGATTTTTCCTACAATCAAGGGCCATAATTCAGGAAATTACAATTCGATATGCGCATATATCGAAAGGAACTGAGATCTTTTTGTTATAAACTTACATTTCAAGTTTCAACAAAATCGGATAAAAATTGTGACCTCTATAGGGTCCACAACCTTGATATACCATATTTTTACGCTTTTTGAGAACGAACGGCGGCCATTTTGTCTGTCAATTTGGGGGCGATTTTCACAAAATTCAAACTCAACTGTCCTTAGGGTGGAACGGTAATATAATAATACGTTTTTTTAAATCGGATAAAAATTATGACCTCTAATGGGTCCACAAGCTAAAAACATGATTTTTTGTATAATCAGGGGCCATAATTCAGGAAGTTACGGTCCGATATGGGCAAATATTGAAAGGAACCGAGATCTTTGGGTTATAAACTTATATTTCAAGTTTCAACAAAATCGGATAAAAATTGTGACCTCTATAGGGTCCACAACCTTGATATACCATATTTTTACACTATTTGAGAATGAACGGCGGCCATTTTGTCTGTCAATTTTGGGCCGATTTTCATGAAATTCAAACTGAGTCGTCCTTAGGGTCTAACGGTGATATAATAATACGTTTTTTTAAATCGGATAAAAATTATGACCTCTATAGGGTCCATAAACTAAAAACACGATTTTTCGTACAATCAGGGGCCATAATTCAGGAAATTACGTTCCGATATGCGCGAATATCGAAAGGAACCGAGATCTTTGGGTTATAGACTTACATTTCAAGTTTCAACAAAATCGGATAAAAATTGTGACCTCTATAGGGTCCACAACCTTGATATACCATTTTCTTACGCTATTTGAGAACGAACGGCGGCTATTTTGTCTGTCAATTTTGGGCCGATTTTCACGAAATTCGAATTCAGTCGTCCCTAGGGTGTAACGGTGATATAATAATACGTTTTTTTAAATCAGGTAAAAATGATGACTTCTTTAGGGTCCACAAGCTAAAAACGTGATTTTTCGTACAATCAGGGGTCATAATTCAGGAAGTTACGGTCCGATATGCACGAATATCGAAAGGAACCGAGATCTTTGGGTTATAAACTTACATTTCAAGTTTCAACAAAATCGGATAAAAATTGTGACCCCTATAGGGTCCACAACCTTGATATACCATATTCTTATGCTATTTGGGAACGAATGGCGGCCATTTTGTCTGTCAATTTTGGGCCCATTTTCACGAAATTCGAACTCAGTCATCCTTAGGGTGTAACGGTGATATAATAGAACGTTTGTTTAAATCGGATAAAAATTATGACCTCTATAGGGTCCACAAACTAAAAACGCGATTTTTCGTAAATCAGGGGCCATAATTCAGGAAATTACGTTCCGATATGCGCGAATATCGAAAGGAACCGAGATCTTTGGGTTATAGACTTACATTTCAAGTTTCAACAAAATCGGATAAAAATTGTGACCTCTATAGGGTCCACAACCTTGATATACCATTTTCTTACGCTATTTGAGAACGAACGGCGGCCATTTTGTCTGTCAATTTTCGGCCGATTTTCACGAAATTCGAATTCAGTCGTCCCTAGGGTGTAACGGTGATATAATAGAACGATTTTTTAAATCGGATAAAAATTATGACTTCTAAAGGGTCCACAAGCTAAAAACGTGATTTTTCGTACAATCAGAGGCCATAATTCAGGAAGTTACTGTCCGATATGCGCAAATATCGAAAGGAACTGAGATCTTTGGGTTATAAACTTACATTTCAAGTTTCAACAAAATCGGATAAAAATTGTGACCTCTATAGGGTCCACAAGCTAAAAACGTGATTTTTCGTACAAACAGGGGCCATAATCCATGAAGTTTCGATCCGATACATGCCAATATCGAAAGCAGCCGAGATCTTTTGGGGATAAACCTATATTTCAAGTTTCGTCGAAATCGGATAAGAATTGTGACCTGTAGAGAGTCCACAAACAAATGTGGACGGACGGACGGACAGGGGCGACGGCATAATACGTCCACATGAAAATGTGGGCGTATAAAAATCATTGACAGAGGTGACTGCAAGAGGTTTACAGGAACCGATATTAAGAAGCATGATTTGGTTGGGCGCAAGAGCTTTAGGATCCGTGACATCATCACTTACCTTAGTTATTTGCCGAGAATTCACAATGCTTTCAATTTCCGTGAACAGGGTAACCAAAGAATCGTGAGAAAGATCCTTTGATAGTGACATGGAAGTGAACACACGATGAAAAACACCAATAAGGCTTTCCCAAGCGCCTCCAAAATTTGAGGCTTAGGGAGGATTAAACACCCATTCAACATTTTCCAAAGTTAAAAAAGATGACAACCTTTTGTTAACATTCCAACTATTCACTACAGATCTAAGTTCATTATTAGCACTTATCAAATTCGAACCATTAACTGAAATAACTTTGGAAGGTTTGCCTCTACGAGATTTAAACCTAATGTAAGCATTAATCAGGCTATTTGTGTCGAGAGAGTCAAGTACTTAAATGTGAACCGCTCTAGACACTAAACATGTAAAAATACAGCCATAATTATTTAAGTATTTCCAACCAAATTTTGTATAAAATGGCCTGAAACAATCAATGCCTACTCTACTAAAGGGGGGTTCATATGGTGTAATCCTGTCCAGGAGTAATGGGGACATAACTTGTTGCATCGGTTTGGCAAATAGTTTTCTACACCTCACACATTTCACATGACGAATGACAGATCTGCAACCAATAATCCAGTATTTTTCACGAATAATGGACATTAACCATTCTGTACCATTTCTTTGAAAGGCTTTTGAACAAATTATTCAAATGATGTTCAGCAATATACCTGTTATTCGGAATAACAGCGTTAGACCTGAAAGGTATAGGAATCAGATAATGACTAGATTCATTTGGGAAAGTCTCTTTGTCCCATAAATTTAAAACAAATTTATCGTCAACTGACAAGCACGAATTGTTCAAGTCTTGAAGTTCTTTATTCCACAAAAGACCAAGATTCTGCGGAGATTTTGAAGACGTACTCGTACGATATGGGACGTGAGTAGAAGTAATGAAATTACTGATGGCCTTATGGGGTGTTACACTGGGAAGGTTTACTGACCCAGACACAGCCCAACAAGCAAAGGGTTTCCTTTTTTTACCCAAAACAACATCCAAAGGTAACAATGCTTCACTGTGATCTTGACCAATTAATACATCTACATTGACATTTTCAACAAGACATAAACCTGGAATATCTTGTAAATGTCGGTAAAGAGAAACATCAATTTTAGCATTATTCACGGGAATGTGATCAATCACAGCCAAATTAAACATCTGCAGTGTGTCCCCATTAGATGGAGAAGAAAGTGACAACTTTCTTTTCTTCCGTGCATACACCAGTGACAGTGTCTAAAGGAAACCTGACCTTCAAGTTTGCTGGCAAATTAATTTAACACTCGTTACATACAAAAACTGTCTATTGTGCCAGAATAAACTGAGAGAGAGAGCGAGAAATGGGGTTTAACGTCCACTCAACACAAACCAGGTCATTTTGGGACTAACATATGGTTCAACCTTATTTCAATAATTCGCTTGCGCGTAGGGGTCTTTAGCAGTAGGGGGAAACCGGAGGACCCGGAAAAAAACTCACAAGATTGGACAGGCGACCCCACTCCTTGTCACGTACAACCGGGAAATCGAAACCCCGCCAGTTGACTCAATGACAGACCATATGATACAGTGTGCGCGTGCTAACCATTCGGCCATCCAACCCCCCAGAAACGACTAATGCATGCGTCATGTAGCTGCCGTTCACAATAACAGGGACGAGTTGCAAGATAGACGAGTTGTGGTTCAACAAATTAACAGAAACTGGCAAGTCTTGTGTGGGTTCTTGATGAAGTAAATACGAATGCCTTTGTTTACATTTTGAACACTTATAATTACTCTTACAGGTATCAACATGGCCTCCAAGACAAAGATTACAAAGGTTGTGCACTTCAACAAATGCTTGTCTAGAATCAACTGACAATCTTTTAAACGTAGGACATTTCAACAAAACGTGTTCTTCTTTGCAAGATGGACACGACACGGAAGTGTTGCTAACAGGATCAGACTTAAACACATCTAATCGGTAGACAGGATCATTCAAATGTTTTTCTTCCTTAAAGATAAAGTCGACAAAGTCAGGGAAATAGGGATATTCATTTGTTTTGTCTAATACATCAGCAGCAAAATTTCTCCATTTACCTTTAACAGATCGTATAGAAATTCTGTTCAAGATATCTTTAAAAAATGATTGGGAACCCTTGAAGAAGGGTGCTATAAGCTTCCTGAAGAGAATCAGATAATTCCATCAAATCACGTGCAGCTCTTACAACTTTACCCAGTCTTAGAGATGAAATGATCTAGAATATCAAGGGCTTCCGAATATCCTTCGGCTGAAGAAGACTTAGAGCAAGCAGAAATCAATTTAGCGGCTTTACCTGTACAGTATTGCTGAAGCAAGTTAAGTCTGGTTAAAGGGTCATCAGTAAAATTTTCAACAGATTGTTTGAATTGATTGATAAACTTATAATATTTACTAGGTGAGCCACCAAATATTTGGAGTTCTACCTTTGGCAATTGTAACAATTTTATTAATTCAGTTAAATTGCTATCTAAACTAGCTGATTTATTAACAGATTCACTAACACATGTGCTATCACTAGCTGACTGTTCAGCAATCATAGCCTTTGGTTGAGTAGACTCAGAATTCACATCATGCTTAATAAACGCGATTCTGATTCTTTAACGAAAATGGTTCTAAAAATGTGTTTGCCTGATCTAAAACAGTACAATACATACTTATTATGAATTTCTGATATATATATATGCATCAGATTCACTACACAATTCATCAAATTTATCAGGATCATTGATATGTAGTAAAGAATCTTCATAATATTCACAAACTATCATTAGCTCTCTATACAAATGTTTTAGTTTATCTAAACTTACTTTTGTGTCTTCTGGACTACGTTCAGACAAATGTGATTGTAATTTATGCAATTTGTGTGTAAAGGATATCTTCTTGTAAGTTTGAGATCTTTTTGATTCTTCCGTGGTGTCTTGTAAAGATGGTTCTGTAGATATTTAAAAACTACGAAACAGAAACAGGCTTAGTCAACAAGTGTTGAATTGACAGGAACTTGATCGAGCAGTTTACAGACATCAGTAGTGGTTATAGCTTTGAACTGTACTTTCCGGGAGGAGGTAAAAATAAGGAACGATGGTGTATAGCTTGCTACAGTTTTATTTAGAAAATAAATTATCTTTCTCGTTCACTGAAACATGAACAAAATATGACTATTATTACATTATGTGCATCAAATCAACAAACGTTAACATATTTATAATAATAGAATTTATTATATTATATTATAGCAGATGAATCCAAGATGGCACCCATGTGGCTGCACATTTTAAGTGCTCTCAAAATTTGTTAATTTGTGACTAAACTGCTGGATTATCATTCTTACTTTTCGGATATCGTGTGACATAGGGATACTACGAGTATTATGGTGAAATAATATTACCTAAAAGTTTTGTAATTTGCCTGGAATTTGAAGAAACTTGTAACAATTTGTGATTTTGATATAATCTCAAGAGAATCTGCATGACATTAGTTCACTTAATTAACTAGTTTCAAAGCTGTCTTGATAAATCTACTCACTTCACAATATATTCTCTCACCACACTATTTTGGTGGTGTTTAGTTCAGTATGATCACATACTTAAATTGGGTCTTCTAAATGCTCAGTCTATTAGAAATAAAACAGCTTGCATATTTGATTGCATTCTTGAATACAAATTTGATATATTATTCATAACTGAAACATGGTTATCTCAAGTAGGTGATGAGGCTAAATGTGTTGAAATTACACCGCCTGGTTACACTTGTTTTCACTCTCCTCGACTCACTGGTAGAGGTGGGGGCATAGCTGTTGTTTTCAATGACAAGCTGCAACTTAAAACTCTAAAATCAGCAAAAACGTTTTCTTCATTTGAACACTTGACAGTAACTATAAAATCAACATCACAGACGTTAAAACTCGTTTGCATTTACAGACCACCCATTTCAGGTAGAAATCATTGCACTGATGCAGACTTTATTGATGACTTCTCTGTGCTATGTGAAGATCCTTACCAGGATGAAAACACCCTTATTGTCGCGGATTTTAACGTACATTTTGACTCTACGAACAATGTTCTCAATAAACGTGTCTGTGATCGTCTGAACATTTATGACCTTAAACAATTAATTACTTTGCCGACACACTGCTCGGGTCACACCCTCGATTGGGTTCTATGTCGAAATACTAATCTTGTACAAAACATTGATGTTGTCAACAACCTGATCTCTGACCATTCTCTGGTATCTTTTGATGTTAACTTTCCAGAAACTGTGAAGCTAGCAAAAGCAATACAATATAGAAATTATAAATCCATAAATCTGGACATGTTTAATGAAGATCTTAACAGAGTTCACCTTTCAATAACTTAACAGCTGATGATGTTGATGATATGGTTGATGTATTAAACACAAACATTTCTGATCTTGTAGCAAAACATGCCCCGATTCACACAAAGACCATTAGCCGTTCACTGAATACTCCATGGTACGATGAATCAGTACAAGACATCAAACAAAAGCGTCGACAAGCTGAACGGAAGTGGCACAAAACTGGACTGGCTGTGCATAAACAAATTTATATGCAAATTTGTAGAGATTTTCAGAAATGTGTTTCAAATGCCAAATCACATTACTACATCACAAATATATCCAACAGTGCTTCTAATCCAAAGGTGTTGTTCTCAACCCTAAATAAACTTCTGGGTACAGAAAACAAGGTGATTCTTCCTGATGGAGAAGACAGTACTGTAGCTCAAGAGTTCAGCGATTATTTCATAGACAAAATATCCAAGATTCGTGATGGTCTTGGTTCTTCGTCTATTAACCGTACTGAACAACCCATAGTCTCAACACAGTTCATTAATTTCCAATCTGTTCAGCCAGAGCAGCTCAAGAAAATAATTCTTCAGTCCAAACCTACATCTTGCTCACTAGATACCATACCCAAGCACTTCCTGTTGAGTATCCTGGATACTATTTTACCAGTTCTGACTAAAATCGTCAATAAAAGTCTTCAATCGGGAACGGTACCACTTAGCTTCAAAACGGCAGTCGTTAAGCCTTTAATCAAGAAGTCATCGCTTGACCCACAGCTGTTGAAAAACTACCGCCCTGTATTTGATCTAACATTCCTCTCAAAGATTCTAGAGAAGGTTGTCAAGCAGCAATTAATTGACTACCTAGACCAGTCCAGACTCTTTGATGAGTTTCAGTCAGCCTAACGCCCCGCACATAGCACTGAAACAGCTTTGGTTTGTGTCATCGACGCTTTAAAATCATCCGTAGATTCAGGAAGTATCAGTGTGCTAGCCCTTTTAGATTTGTCGGCTGCTTTCGACACAATCGACCATAGCAACCTACTTGACAGACTGAAGACTCACTACGGAATAGCTGGATCTTCTCTACAGTGGTTCGGCTCATATCTAACCAGTCGATATCAGTATGTTGACATTAATAACTCTTCGTCAAAGCAAGTCCAACTATCCTGTGGGGTACCTCAAGGTTCAGTACTGGGACCCCTTTTATTTACACTGTATACAAAATCCCTTGGAAACCTCATCGATAGTTATAACATTCAGCACCATTGTTATGCTGATGACACACAGCTGATCGATAAATTTGACCTCAACACTGTCCGCCAGCTCTCCACAATTGGTAATTTGGAAAGTTGCCTAAACGGTATTAAGAACTGGATGTCCGCCAACATGTTACAGCTTAACGACAACAAAACTGAGCTTCTCTTTATTGGACCTGATCACAGTCTTAATACCTGCATTGTGAAATCTCTCAAAATAGGCAATTCAGATATTCCGATATCAAATGTTGTGGAAAATCTTGGCGTGTTCTTAGATTCAAACCTCAGTTTTAACTCTCACATAAACAATATCTGCAAAATTTGCCATTTTCATCTTCGAAGAATAGGATCAATTCGTCATCTTATACCCGAAAGTGCAGCCGCTGCACTGGCTCGATCATTCATGCTGTCCAGAATTGACTACTGCAATGCCGTACTTTCTGGAGTAACTGATGAACAAATTTCCAAGTTGCAAAGGATCCAAAATCGTGCTGCACAATTGTGACTAAAGCCAGATCAAAATCACACATCACTCCCATCTTAAATAATCTTCACTGGCTCCAAGTGCACAAGAGAATTAACTTTAAAATTTTAACTCTGACATACAAAACTTTACATAAAACGGCACCAAGATATCTTCAGAATCTCTTGTCACACTACCAGCCAAAAATGTCACTGAGATCCGAGAATAAATTATTGTTAGATGTACCGATTTATAAGATGAAAAAAATTTGGTTCAAGGACTTTTCAGTATAATGCATCAATTCTATGGAATTCGCTACCACCTTCCATTCGAAAATGTGAAACACTGTCTATCTTCAAATCAAGTGTGGAAACCTGGCTGTTTAGTCACTATAATTAACCCACGTGAACACTTTCATGCGCCTAGAGCATCCCCAAGTGGGATGAATTGTTGCGCAATATAAATTTCGTTATTATTATTATTATTATTATATATATAGATTGTTACATTCGTTTTGACTAAATATGAAAATATAAGGATAATTCAGATAGATTGACTACTTACAAGCTTTGGCACCATAAAATAAGATGCTCCCAGGAAAGTTGAAAATAGAGTGATAATTATCGATCATTAAAAACGGATCGATAAAAACTGGAGAACGTCAAGTTAAAAACTTGACTATATAAAACATAAAACTTGGTCTCAATAGCTTAAGTGTTAACACTTATGTGTGTGCATGTTTCAGTAGTAACGAGTCTCACGTGATATACACATTCGTTGTTAGTTAGACTCTTATCAAACAGACACTTAAATATAGAACATACATGAAAACGAATAAACCTATAAACATAATAATAAATTATATTAAGTACTGCGTATAAACCTATAAACATAATAATAAATTATATTAAATACTGCATATAAGCATCATACTACATATACAACGAACAGGAAAACAACCGTTACGGTACTTGACTCAATGATAGGCCTCGTGATACAGAAAATGGTTGATATTGTCAGATAAAATTTTACTACTACGATTATCATTTCGGTCGCCATTTTGAAAACAAAATGGCGGGTATTATCGGATTGACTCTTATACTGCATTTTTTTTTTTTTTTGATGTAGTACCCCTAAAAACCCATACAATGATATTAATCAACACATAACTTGTGAAAACTCGAAAATTTGTCATTTTGGCATCCATTTTGAAAAAAAAAAGATGGCGGAAATTGTCGGATCAAATTTTTATTACAATTTTCGTCTTCAGCACCCCTGAAAACCTATAGGAAACAATATTCAACGACAAAACAGCAAATAAATGGTCTGATTGCTATGGTATTTTGTTTTCAAACATACCAAATCTTTGACTTGATTTTTCTCAAAATTTACTTTGGTGAGTTGGGTGGCTTCAAAATGGGATAAAAATTGTGACCTCTATAGGGTCCACAACCTTGATATACCATATTTTTACGCTATTTGAGAACGAAGGGCGGCCATTTTGTCTGTCAGTTTTGGGCCGATTTTCACGAAATTGGAACTCAGTCACCTTTAGGGTATAACGGTGATATAATAATAAGTTTTTCTCAATCGGATAAAATTTATGACCTCTATTGGGTCCACAAGCTAAAATCACAATTTTTCGTACAATCAGGGGCCATAATTCAGGAAGTTACGTTCCGATATGCGCGAATATTGAAAGGAACCACGATCTTTGGGTTATAAACTTACATTTCAAGATTCATCAAAATAGGATTAAAATTGTGACCTCTATAGGGTCCACAACCTTGATATACCATATTTTTACGCTATTTGAGAACGAATGGCGGCCATTTTGTCTGTCAGTTGTGGGCCGATTTTCACAAAATTCGAACTCAGCTGTCCTTAGGGTGTAACGGTGATACAATAATACTTTTTTTTTTAATCGGATAAAAATTATGACCTCTTTGGGTTATAGACTTACATTTCAAGTTTCAACAAAATCGGATAAAAATTGTGACCTCTATAGGGTCCACAACCTTGATATACCATTTTCTTACGCTATTTGAGAACGAACGGCGGCCATTTTGTCTGTCAATTTTCGGCCGATTTTCACGAAATTCGAATTCAGTCGTCCCTAGGGTGTAACGGTGATATAATAGAACGATTTTTTAAATCGGATAAAAATTATGACTTCTAAAGGGTCCACAAGCTAAAAACGCGATTTTTCGTACAATCAGATGGCATAATTCAAGAAGTTACGTTCCGATATGCGCGAATATCGAAAGGAACCAAGATCTTTGGGTTATAATCATACATTTCAAGTTTCAACAAAATCGGATAAAAATTGTGACCTCTACAGTGTTCACAAGCTAAAAACGTGATTTTTCGTACAATCAGGGGCCATAATCCATGAAGTTACAGTCCGATACATGCCAATATCAAAAGATACCGAGATCTTAGGGTGATAAACCTATATTTCAAGTTTCATTGAAATCGGATAAAAATTGTAACCAGTAGACTGTTCACAAACAATTGTGGACGGACGTCCGGACGGACCGACGGACGGACAGGGGCGACGACAATATACGTCCACATGAAAATGTGGGCGTATAAAAAACAAAAGTGATATTTTGTACAATCTGGGGCCATAATACAGAAAGTTCTGGTCTGAAATGCCCAAATATCAAAAGGAACTGAGATCTTTGGGATATAAAGATATGTTTTAAAATTCGTTAAAATCAGATAAAAATTGTGACCTCTAGAGGGTCCACAACCTTCGTATTACATATTTTTTACACAATTTGTCATTTTGTCGGGCATTTTAATATAGATTTTCCCGAAATTCGAATTCAACCTTCATTATGGTGGAATGGTGATATATTTCAATGGTTTTAAAAATCAGATAAAACCAGCGGCTGCCAGGCAGGATACGCCCACATTTTCGAGAGACGGATAGAGAACAAGCTAACAAGAAAGTGATTTTTCCTACAATCAAGGGCCATAATTCAGGAAATTACAATTCGATATGCGCGAATATTGAAAGGAACCGAGATCTTTGTGTTATAAACTTACATTTCAAGTTTCAACCTAATCGATATTCGAACTCAGCCGTCCTTTGGGTGTAACAGTGATATAATAATACGTTTTTTTAAATCAGATAAAAAGGGCGGCCATTTTGTCAGTCAGTTTTGGGCCGATTTTCACAAAATTCGAACTCAGTCGTCCTTAGGGTGTAACAGTGATATAATAATACGTTTTTTTAAATCGAATAAAAATTATGACTTCTATAGGGTCCACAAGCTAAAAACGCGATTTTCCGTACAATCAGGGGCCATAATTCAGGAAGTTACGGTCCGATATGCGCAAATATCGAAAGGAACCAAGATCTTTGGGTTATAAACTTACATTTCAAGTTTCAACAAAATTGGATAAAAATTGTGACCTCTATCGGATCCACAAGCTAAAGACGTGATTTTTCGTACAAACAGGGGCCATAATCAATGAATTTTCAATCCGATACATGCCAATATTGAAAGCAGCTGAGATCTTTTGGAGATAAACCTATATTTCAAGTTGCGTCAAAATCAGATAAGAATTGTGACCTGTAGAGTGTCCACAAACAAATTGTGGACGGACGGACAGGGGCGATGACAATATACGTCCACATGAAAATGTGGGCGTATAAAAATTGTGAATCCACAAGCTGAAAAACACGATTTTTTGTACAATGAGGGGCCATAATCCAGGAAGTGACAGTCTGACATGCGCAAATAGCGATAGGAATAAAAATCTTTGGGACATAAACATAAATTTTAAGTTTCATCAAAATCTGATAACAATTGTTTTGGTATGATATACTTTTACACTATTTGCGTACAAGGAGCCGCCATTTTGTCAGGCAGTTTTGGTCCGATTTTCAAGAAATTGGAACTCAACCTTCATTAAAGTGTACATAAGATGGGCTTGGGAACTTTTGGATACGGGTAGCCAATGGTTACTATATCAACTTTATGGCAAGTTCACACCAGTTCAATTAATTCAGTTATCTTCAATCAAAGTCGTAAAAATAGACCTCCCTTAAAAGCGACTTTGTCAATTATCGAAAACACTCTTAATCCCCTCAGACGCCAGTGATGTCACAGTGACCGAATGCATATTTAGAATGTTTATTACCTATATACAGCCGACGGGTGTGTTCATTAACGTCTGACTGATTCCTTAATCCCCCTAATTAAATAAAACAACTGACTACGGAATAATTTGTTTTGTAATTCATTTTAATTTAAGATCCAATTTAGAATTTGTTTCAAAATGTACGGTCGCTTTCGTTTCTCACGACAGCAATTTTAATACCCTCTAAGATCGATCGTGTGCAGTCCAATCGATTCGAGATACATTTTCCTCAAAAGAGTATTGTGGTTCTAATATCCCCGAGTAAAAGAGTACAGGAGTAAAAAGATGTGGTCATGCAAAATGTATCATAAAAGTCAAACATGATTGAAAAGCGATTTGTAAATGACGATCCGTTATCATCGTACAGCGGATTTGACTTCATTACTCTGAAATAGACCGTAAAAATGAAATAAGAAAAAATATCTCAATATACCTTAGAATTAATAGTACAAATAAATTTTGTTGGTAACCATCTAAATGGAATAACTATCTTGGTGTATTGATAATAATATGGCAAGTAGTGTCGTTAATATCTGTCATGAATTAATCAATCCGATTAAAGTTATACAGAATTGGGGTCATTAATTAATTTACATCTCGGTGTTAGCAGTGATTGTTAGTGGGATTAATCAAGTAGCCTCGTATTATTTCAACAACATTTAATTGACTTGATATGAAATCTGAATATAAATTATTCGAGGGATAAACTTTTTGCGATACGATTAGGTTATCTTCTTTATAATAAAAGTATTTTACAATTGCATTGACAGTTTAATCACTCAGGAACTCTGCGTATGATCAAGTGTATTTGATATTCATGTCCATGAATCCCATGCAATTTTCGCGCCAAAGTTTAACCTCAGTTACTACGCTCGTAGTGCATAGAACCGTACATGGCAATAAGATTCCCATCGTTGATTGCCTGAGAAATGAGGACGATGTATGCATGGTCATCGGAAAATTCCATATTCACTGTGAATTTCAAATGGAATTACGATAAAAGTTGTTCTTTGTGTATAGAAATGGTTATTATTATTATATATAATGAATATATCGACAATTGACTGGCACCATTTGTATTTCTGTACTTATACAGAACAGTTTGGGATATCAAGTATTACGGGGTTATCCAAATTACCGGTAAATGCGCTAACTGCTTAGGTCGTCTTCAGTTGTCACAGGGCCTATTTAAACAATGGAACCTTAAATGGATCTACGGCATGATACACATATTAAATTCACTCTAAAATATTCCAATCACAAATGTCTAATCTATAACAACGCAAGACGATAACTCGGTGATTATGATTATGCCAGTCACATGTTAATTGAACCGACACGTACACACTTGTCAACTGGTGGTGTGTATTGTACAGATAATGTATATAGTATGTGTAGTGCCTGTGATGTCACCAGCCAATCAACCAGATTAAGGTTGTAATTGAAAATTTGAAAACCGTTTTTGGCTTTCGGAGACTTTAACCTCAATAGCTGAATTAATTTTAATCAGATTGGTTTCGGCCCGATTTTCACGAAATTTGAACTCGACCATCATTAGGGTGTAACAGTGATATATTTACACGTTTTTTTAAATAGGATAACCAGCGGCTGCCAGGCAGGATACGCCCACATTTTGCAAGAGATGGATAGAGAACAAGCTAAAAACAAACAGGATTTTTTGTACAATCAGGGGCAATAGTCCCGAAAGTTATGGTCTGAAATGCCCAAATATCGAAACTTAATGAGATCTTTAGGTTTTAAAGATATGTTTTAAGATTCATCAAAATTGGATAAAAATTGTGACCTGTAGAGGGTCCACAACCTTCGTAGCATACTTTTACACAATTTGCGTACAAAGTGCGGCCATTTTGTCCGGCAGTCAGGGGCGTCATGCAAAAAATTTTTTTAGGGGGGCCCAACTTTCTGCAAGTGTGTTCATGGTAAATTAAATTTACTGGCTGCGGAGAGTGTTGGGGGTAGCGCCGCCCACATCAAATACAGTATGCATGAGGATGCAAGGGGGTTACGGGGGGGTGGGGCCTCCCCTGGAAATTTTTTAAAATTAGAAGCCGGGAAACGCCATTTTGATGGATTAGAGACAATAAAGTTATGATTGAAAAATGGTCATTTTTTTAGTGATAATTGTAATTTATCACTCGAAAACTGAATTATATTTTATTCATCTCAACTTCGATTTAATTATTGAATGGACATTTCGAACAACTTCATGCATGATCAAATACGTATTTAGATGTATTTGTATTTTAATAAAAAATACTTTCAGTCTTTATTTTTGACACCCGTATATGGATATTTTATCAAATACAACATACAATCATAAATAGGGATTTACACAACAAGCACAAAATCAACTCTGTACGTAAACCCCCGGATGGCTTTGATTCGGCTTGGATTTAAACAGGATTTCATTGATTGATTAAATTTTTAAATGGCGACGTGAGCGGAGATTAACCGTTACGTTGACGTCATACTCCCGGAAATTTTAGATCGAGGCTATATGATAGAGTGTACGAAGCGAGTGAAATAGAAATATAGCTCTATGGCGAGGCCTTAACTAAAGTGCAATAAACTAAACACGGATAATGACAAATTATACAATTCCTGGAGACCATGTGATGACTAAAACAGACGGACAGGTCTTCTGTCTTAATAATATCAATAAAAATATTTTTATTTCACTGAGAATTTGGGGGGGCCCAGGCCCCCCCGGGCCCCATTGGGCACGACGCCACTGCCAGCAGTTTCATTTCAATTTTCCGAAACTCAAATTCAATCTTCATTATGGCGGAATTGTGATATATTTTTAACCAGTTTTTAAAATCAAAAAAAAATTGTGACCTCTAGTGAATCTGCAAGCTAAAAATGCGATGTTTTGAACAATCAGGGGCCATAATCCAGAAAGTTATGTCCAGATATGCCGAAATCGGATAAAAATTGTGACCTCTAGAGGGTCCACAAGCTTGATATACCAGATGCTATACACTATTTGCATACGAGGGGCGGCCATTTTGTCTGGCAGTTTTGGCCCAATTTTCACAAAATTCGAACTCAATAAACATTACGGTGTAACAGTGATATATTCAAACATTTTTTTAAATCGGATAATAATTGTGACATCTAGAGGAACAACAAGCTAAAAACATGATTTTTCATACAATCAGGGGCCATAATTCAGGAAGTTACTCTCCGATATGCCCGAATATCGAAAGGAACCAAGATCTTTGGGTTATAAACATGCATTTCAAGTTTCATCAAAATCAGATCAAAATTGTGACCTCTAGAGGGTCAACAACTTTGATATACCAGATGTTTACAATAATTGTGTATGAGAGGCGACCATTTTGTCTGGCAGTTTTGGTCCGATTTTCACGAAATTCAACCTTCGTTAAAGTGTACATAAAATGGGCTTGGGAACTTTCCGATACCTTGTAACAGTGATATATTTGAACGTTTTTTTAAATAGGATAATAATTGTGACATCTAGAGGGACCTCAAGCTAAAAACGTGATTTTTCGTACAATCAGGGACCATAATTCAGGAAGTTACTATCCGATATCTGCGAATATCGAAAGAAACTAAGATCTTTGGGTTATAAACTTACATTTCAAGTTTCATCAAAATGAGAAGAAAAGTGTGCCCTCTAACGGGTCCACAACATTGATATACCATATTTTTCTATTTGAATACAAGGGGCGGCCATTTTGTCTGTCATTTTTGGTACGATATAATCAAACGTTTTTTTAAATCGGATGAAGATTATGACCGCTATAGGTTCCTCAAGCTAAAAACGCGATTTTTCATACAATCAGGGGCCATAATCCATGAAGTTACGGTCCGATACATGCCAAAATCGAAAGGAACCAAGATCTTAGGGAGATAAACCTATAAGTTTCGTTAAAATCAAATAAAAAATGTGACCTGTAGAGTGTCCACAACTAATTGTGGATGGATGGACAGGGGCGACGACAATATACGTCCACATGAAAATGTTGGGTCATAAAAAATCTTGCTCCCATCTACACTAGCCCAGTTGGTGCTGAACAGTAATAAATTAAATAGTTCTAGTACCTGCGTTACTCGTAATAATGTTCCTCTTGAGGGTAGAATCGGGTCATCTCTCCCATCACGTAAATAAATATGCTAAGCAAAATAAAGTAAACATATTTACAGTTTTCACTCCTGGTTCCTAAATTACAAAGGCATCAACACATAAAATTGAAATGAATGACACAAATGAAACCAAATATAAATTATGTCTGAATTGCATATTGTTATTTGAGTGTTGATTGGTGGAAATAAAGTGTAAAAATACACTTCAATGAAATTTTATTTATTGCCCATAGGTCATGATCATGATTTCCCTACCAATGTTTAAAATCACAGAATAGCCAACAACAAACTGAAAAATTGTATATCTTGACATACTATTTTATTACCTTTAATGACGATTTGATTGAATGACCAGCTTGTTCTCTTACTGCAAATGAAGTTGTTCTAGATAAAGCTCGCAGATCTCTCCAAACACCTTCCCACTTCAACGAGTGAGTTCCAATAGTGGATGGAAACTTGCAAAAAAAAAAATAAAAAAAAATACAGAATTTTTTTTTTATTGAATTCATAGAAATTCTAGTTTGATGATAAGCATCTCAATTTGAATATCAAAGACAAAAGATAAAGCAGCCATGGCAACAAATTATTCATATGACAGAATTGGATATTCAAAATCTTATTTCTGGTCATTTTCCTGCAACTTATTTTCATGTTAGTTTGCCAAACAGTTGTTTTTTTGCTACCATTAATGATGCATACATCATGATGCGCGCTGTGTAAAGCATTTTCTTTGTGGACAACAGCTCAAGACTATTCAGTAGTCTGTTTAATAGCAACCCTGAAACCAACCAGCGGTTGCCATGCAAGATACACCCACATTTTGCAAGAGAAGGATAAAGGACAGCTAAAAAAAAACCCATAATTTTTCGTACAATCAGGGGCCATAATCCAGTAAGTTATGGCCCGAAATGTGCGAATAGCGAAAGGAACCAAGATCTTTGGGATATAAACATATATTTTAAGTTTCATCAAAATCAGACATTACATACTTTTACACTATTTGCGTACAAGGAGCGGCCATTTAGCCGGGCAGTTTCGTTTCGATTTTCCCCAAATTCGAACTCTTCCTTCATGATGGTGTAACGGTGACTTATTTAAATGGTTTTTAAAATCTAATAAAAATTGTGACCTCTAGGGGGTCCACAAGCTAATAATGTGATTTTTCGTACAAACAGACTTATGGTTCGATATGAGCGAATACCAAAAGGAACCAAGATCTTTGGGATATACAAATATACTATGACCAGGCATAATGACCAGTCAGTTTTACATAGTATTTAATGTGTCATGGTTTGATATCAATCAGGGTAGAAGCTAATTAGTTAAGTACTTAATCAATTATTGTTTATTTAAGTTACTGTCTCTAGTGATAATCCTGAATAGTATATGTTTTGATGTCAACACTTGAGCTTATCCATTTATAGTTAGAATATAAAAAGGTTAATGTACATCAATAGGTAGTCATTAGGTCACCTGACTTAGTAGCAGCTACGTCGGTGATCCACTGTGCTGTAAGTGTACATTGTATGTATTGAATTATTGTCATTTGAAAGAGATAAGTTCCAGACTTATTAGTTATTGAAGAACCTAGCAGTTATATATGGTGCAGATTGGGGCAAGATCCTGGAAACCTTTCTTCAAAAAGCCAAGCCAGTAGCCAACCAACCCCCAACCAAAGATGGAACCAGTGACCCCAAGTAAACTAGCAGAAATACTTAAGGTAATGGATTTATATTCAGAAGCACATCTGTGGAGATGTGAAAATGGCAATAATCATTTCTCAGTTACCTTGACATGGAAAAAAACAGCTGCTCACAAGGACAACCCAAAATCTTCTAGTAGAAAGACAAGAGATATTCTTAAATGCCAGAAGTTTAAAGAAAGGTGTTTCTTACTCAATAAAGAGAATACTTCAACTCACATTAATTCTCTGACTGTAGGTCCTGTTGAAAAAGGGACGTTGTATTCAACAAAAGACAGCGAGTCCCAAACGGAGAGCAGGAATACATCTGATAAAAATATTCAAGCAAAAACAATAGTGGCTGCAGCCACAACCCAGACCGTTGATGCGGGGCATGTTCAAACAAAATGGGAAACACGGACAGAAACAACACCACAACCTAATACGCCAATAGATCAAATTTTACAAAAAAGAAGAAGTAATTTGTATGGTGAATTTGAGTATTTAATTAAGTGGATAAATAAACCACATGCAGCAAATTCATGGGTCTCGGAATATGATCTAGATGAGTATGGAAGATCATTGACTGAAGTAAACAAGCATAAGATTCCAGGACCGTTTCCAAAGCCAAAATGTGACACATATGAACTTTCAAAACCAGCAACCCAGACAGACATCACAATGTGTGAATGTGATGAAACTGTATATCCAAATGGTAAAAGATACAGAGCACTTGCTCAATTTCAAGATCCAGAAACTTTTATACAGTATTTCCGGATTGAAAAACGTATATATAGAACTAGAACATTGATTGAGTGCTTCACTGAGTGGGAATGGATAGAGAAAGTAATTAAAGAAGATCCAGAATTTTATCAGAGAATGACACATTATAGGTCTTAAGTTATGGAAACAAATTGCTAGATAATTGAACTGTAAATACATGCAAATACATGAATATTCTTGTGTTTCATTGCAGCAGTAGAGGGAAAATTGAAAATATACAGTTTATGATAGTCTCTAATATTTTGTACATAATAATTTATTTTTATGAGTGTCGAGGTCACACATCGTGAAGGGGAGGCATATATGACCAGGCATAATGACTAGTCAGTTTTACATAGTATTTAATGTGTCATGGTTTGATATCAATCAGGGTAGAAGCTAATTAGTTAAGTACTTAATCTATTATTGTTTATTTATGTTACTGTCTCTAGTGATAATCCTGAATAGTATATGTTTTGATGTCAACACTTGAGCTTATCCATTTATAGTTAGAATATAAAAAGGTTGATGTACATCAATAGGTAGTCATTAGGTCACCCGACTTAGTAGCAGCTATGTCGGTGATCCACTGTGCTGTAAGTGTACATTGTATGTATTGAATTATTGTCATTTGTAAGAGATAAGTTCCAGTAATTAAAAGATTGAAGAACCATTCCAGACTTATTAGTTATTGAAGAACCTAGCGGTTATAATACTCTTCAAAAAAAGTAGGGGATATTTAGAAACAATACAATACTGCGGAAATGCACTGCTGTTTCTATTAGAGGTAACCAGTGTATGTTAGTAACAGGCCAATCGTCTACACATGAACATAAACAGTTCATATGGGCGGCTTATCTGACGGCCCCATTTCACTCGCAAAGAGATACACTGTCAAAAGTGAAAATTGACGTTTTTGATTTTTGTCTTAATAATAAATGAGTAATTGCTCCACCAATCCTCAGACATTCAGCAATTCGTTGTGGCATGCTCCTAATCAACCGTCCAATCACGATTTGACCCACTCCTCTTGCAGTTCCACGGTCAATCTGTTGACGTTGACGTCGACGAACACGTCTCCCGATCAAATTAAACGTAACCCACTAAAGCAAAGATACGCTAAACAGTAAATCTTATGCAAGAACCGATAGGAAAGCAAACATGGATAGGATAAACCAGCAAACGTCAGTTTTCAAATTTGACAATGAACCCCTCCTATGTGTATGGCGCTATGTCGCACATGCAGCTCAGTGGTTCTGTTGGGGCGATAAGTTCTTCATCTGTGAACATACTCTCAAAGCATGTCAAGTGTCCATGACTATTTATTATATCACAACCTGCATAGGTATTTGCATTTCAAGTTTCATCAAAATCGGTCGATAAAGTTTTGTTAATCATTGGTTACATGTATATATACTAAGCAGCAAAAGAAACGTCAGGTTGGTATGTTACTCTGAAGATACACATTGCATAAAATTTGCCAAATGTTTTTATTGTATATTTGTGACCACATCTCCAACTTTACCTGAGCAATAAGGCTCCTTCCCAAACACAAAATTTAACCCAGGAAATGTTCTCAAAAATGCTACTTGATTTCTGAGATGGTAATGTATAGTGCTCCTACGGTTAGGACTTTTTGTTATTCGAATAGCTGTAGCTATTAACCGGTTAGTAACCATTGACCGTATGGTATCAATTTTAAACATAAAACAGAGCTTGTCAGGAGGTGCAAGTCATTACTCGTGCACACACTATACTCGCCTAAAAGGCATTACACGCGCAGTTATTTATTTACCTGGTTAACTTGGTTCATTTGAAACATTTTTGAATTCAATATAACGATAATATACAATGTTACTAAGAATAGAATAAAGTAAATTGGAAGGCATCTATTGATTGGACAATAAAGAAACAATTCCTCACTTGCAAGTAGAATTTTTATGATTGGTTAATTTAACTAAAAACCAAAGTAGAATTCTTGCGAGAAATTACGAGATATGAATCGTGTTGAATGTTGTAACGAATCTAGTATAATATCATTTCCTAGCCTTTATGATTAGATTTTGAATGGTGGTTACGTTTTGAAGTAAATAATAAACAAGGTTGAATATAGTTAGAAATGCCGAGAAGTATTTAGATTGGATTAACGCTAAAGTCAGAACAAGGTCCGTTGACTTTGCCGTATGACTACGACGAGTGCTATTAATAGTATTATTATTTAGCCGTCGACATCGTAGGACGACTGTTACATTCTAAGATTTTCAAACATCAAATACAAAATGACAACGGGCAAGTTTTGTTATAAAGAGGAATATAATCAGACACAACTCTATGTAATGGGGGACATCTCCGAATAACCGTACCATTGAATTCGAACCATTTAACCGTCCAGTTCTAACCGTTTACGGCTATCCGACTAGTCGTAGGAGCACTAGTAATGTGTTCTCCATGATTTTCATGTAACTCATGATGCACATGCTGTTCAACGGAACCAGCCCTATAAAATGCACCCCCATACCTGGTTGAATCATTCAGCAGCATGCCACGACTCACGAAAGCTCAAAGGAACCAGCGTTTGGAAGACTGACACTGGCCACACTGCCCAAGCCGTTGCTAATCACTTCCAGGTCAACGTTCGGATATTTTGAAAATATATTTAATCAAAACTCTCACCCATTTTTTAATGGTTTTTAAATCGGATAAAAATTGTAACCTTTAGAGGGACCACAAGCTAAAAACACAAATTGTTTTTTAAATCAGGGTCCATAATAATAATAATAATTGATTTATATAGCGGCAAGAATTCAACTCAGCGAGCTGCTATCACCGAATAGTGATACTAATTTTTAGTTCTTTTTCAAATTTTATTTTAAGAATACCTAATTTAATTCTAAACTCTTTATTCACGTACATAGGCAATATAGCTAACATTAAGGTTATTAGTTTGTCTGTCTTTACTTTTAATGTTAATATTTTGATTTAAAGTCTATAAAGTAATTGCCTAAAATTGCGTAAAAGCAACAATGGTCTTGACTGTGTTATAACAATGCAGTCAGATCAGTGCCAAGCAAGTGTCAACGCTTTTTACTTAATTTAGGGCTTAAAGCTTATTAACTAATTCTATTAATTATTATTTACTGTAAAACTTTTACCCAATGAAATTTATATACTGAGCGCCATGGAAAACGCATCACTTAGTTTTTCGTATAACAAAATGATCCTGTAAACATATCTTATTTATTTTGCTTCTTATTGTGGGGGTGGTGTGGGGGGGAGCCCCGGTGCTCTCCCCCACGGATATTTTGAAAATTGAACCCCAAATATGGGATTTGGTGGCATATCTGATTATATAATCTCTGCCAAATATTGGAGTTACGAACCATCGGCAGACGTTTCTGGCGTATCCCCACAAACAGGGTGCAGGTGACTTAATAATTAGTAAATTTGCGGGCAACAGTGTCAGGTGAATCCGATGAAATTTTGGAATGAAATTCGGAATCCCCATTGCAGGATTCCGAATTCCGGCCCACACAGAGCACACCCGGCCTAGAAAGTCTATTATACCAGCCAATTCCAGACTCCAGTGATGGCGTGGCTTGTGACTTAATAATTAGTAAATTTGTTGGCTGCAGTGTCGGGTGAATCCGATGACATTTTCGGATGAAATTCGGAATCCCCATTGCAGGATTCCGAATTCCGGCCCACATCCAGCACACCCGGCCCAGAAAGTCTATTATACCAGCCCATTCCAGACTCCAGTGGTGGCGTGGCGGCCCGTTAAAGCCACCAGCCAGATACAACATGGTCATCATCGCTCCATGGCCGGTCCAACCCCCCCCCCCCATATAATGTTCAGCAGAAAAAGATTTTTTTTAGATGAATGGGACAAAATTATTTTTTTCCTTTTTTGACCGACCGGGTCTTCGGGCCACATCCAGCACACCCGGCCCAAAAAGTCTATTATACCAGCCCATTCCACACTCCAGAGGTTGCGTGGCGACCTGTTAAAGCCACAGGCCACATACAACATGGTCATCATCGCTCGATGGCCGGTCCAACCCCCATCCCCCATATAATGTTCAGCAAAAATTTTTTTTTTTTTTAGACGAATTGGACAAAATTATTTTATTCATTTTTTGTCCGACCGGGCCCGATGGCCCAATCCGCCCCTGGTTAGCAGCCAGGTAGTCCATACTAAAACGGGCGGTATGTGGACGTGCATTATCCTGTTGGAAGTGCTGAAGTTGTGGGTGCGCTCGAAACATTGGAACAACAATTGGTTGCAAGACATCATCACGGTAGGCTACAGCGTTAACGCGCCCCTGCAAATTTGTAGGGCGGTCCGGTGATGAAATGTGAAGCCTCTCCACACCATTACACTTCCCCCACCCCATCAGCGTGATAAAGATGAAAGCGACTCTCATCACTGAAGAGCACACTTTGCCAGTCTACTCTTCTCCATGTCTGGTGTCCTTGAGCCCATATCAAACGCCGCTAACGGTGATGATCCCTGAGGATAGCTCCAACATAAGGTCGTCGTGCACAGAGTCCTACTTCTCTTAGACGACGTCTTACGGTGTTGGCACTTACTGGTCCTTGTCTTCCGACGACTGCTGCACCTGTTCGAGTTGCTGGGCGGAATCTGTCACGCAGATGAGTGACCCGGATGTAGCGGTCTTGAGCCTGGGTTGTAACGCGTTGTGGACCAGGACGTTGACGGTCACGTGTTGATCCAGTAACTCGAACACGTTCCACCAACCTTACAATAGTGGACTGATGACAATTGAAGTGTCTGGCAATAGCATGTGTAGACATTGCAGCCCTGGACATTCCCATGGCTTCATTCCGTTGATTTTCAGTAAGTCTCGGCATCTCTAGCTCGATTCCTTCACAAGTCCAACAACAAATTACGACAGATTGATGTTTCACAGTTCATGTACTGCACATTAAGTTGAAACAAGCTTTTAAAGGGCTCAGACACAATGCTGCATGTGAATATTGGGGTTTTCTTGTGCATCTCGTGCAATTTATTTTTAGTGCACACAGGCCGATATTTTTTGCGTTTGGGAGCATTGTGTGAAACAATAGTTCATATTATACATACAAAACCACCTAGTAATAAAATATTTGGGAAAAAAAGTGATGCGTTTTCCATGGCGCTCAGTATATATTAATTTAACTTCTTTCATTTGACTCGTTACTATATATTTTTATCCCTAATTTTATCTTTAATCTGATTTGTTGAAATGATTGTCTTTTTGTCTGTATGCAAATTAGTTTGTTTAAAAGACCCCTACACAGACAGAAGAGATAAAAAAATGAAAATATACAGGGAGATCAGATGAGATAGGAGATAAGGTTAAGATGTTTAGTAACCCTTTGATATGATCTTGTAAATAATGTATTTTTAAACTGTATATAAAGTAATATTGAAATGGATATGGAATTGGACTTATAATGCACAGTGACCACCTTCACTAAAATACTTCCCCACGAATGAGCTATACACTCCCAATCCTAGCTCATCCACATGTATGAAATATTACATATGTATCACCTGGGTGCATATTCAAACGCAGAATAGCCCGAAACACGTTGGTGATATAATGGTGGAAGATGAATTTAAGACTCGGAACTTCTTACATGCCAAGCGAGAACCACTAAAGATCTAATGGTTTGAACAAAGACAGTCAAGAACAGATTGGAGATACAAGTGGATTCCTAGATTTGGTTCATATGAGATCAGAGAATTAGTTTGGTGAGTTAAATCAACTATTTCTTGTACCATTCTCGAAAATTTACATTTAGTGTGTGACAATAATTGTAATTCTTTATTTGATAATAGACTTATTTACTAGTTGATTTTAACCTAGGTCAGAGTCATTAAGATCGGTCATTCTCACTCAAAGGAACTAGATAGTAATACCAAATCTTCGACTACCGATATAAATGTTATCGCTTCCCTAAATAAAAATTTTGCAAATGTGACTTTAGGCAATACTGTCATAAAAAGTCTCATTGATACAGGGGCGAGCATATCTTGTATTTCCAAATCACTGTTAGATAAGGTTTTACCAGATGCAGAAATATCATCTTCAGATATAACTTACATTTCTGGTGTAGGGGGTCAAACTGTCAAAGTCATAGGGAGTACTCTACTCGAATTTCAAATTTCCAACACTAGTATTATTCATAAATTTTACATCTTTAATTATATCCAAGATGATTTTATAATAGGTAATGATTTACTTAATGCTGAAATTAGTCATAAAAACAAAACTTTGACTTTAAACAAGGGATTAATACATGTCGCATATGCACTCCCAGATAGCACAATAGAAAATGAACAAAAGGATACTAGGTTAAAAGAACAAAACAGTTCAAATGAAGATGTATCAGATAAAATACTTAAGTGCCAGGGACATAGAAAACATCAAGTGGGATTTGTCAGGACCATCAAAGACATATCGATTGATCCTAACTCAGAAATATTAATTCCAGCTAAAATATCCAAAATACCTTTAAATGAAATTGTATATATTGAACCCACGTCGAGAATTCAAAAAAAGAAAAATTTATTAGGTGGTAAAAGTATCGTAAAAACAAATATTAATAGAGGTTATGTTAGGGTTTTAAATTCCTCTGAGGTACAAATTAAAATTAAAGCTAATAGGCCTACTATAATTGCGATAAACAAAATCATGATAATTTTACAGTCTCAAATATCCAGTGTCCAGAACATGAATCGGTGGAATTAGCTAAGTCTTTGGGATTCAATTTAGAAAATTCTGATTTATCACAAAAACAGAAGACAAAATTACTAGGCTTCTTAGGTCAATATAGAGATATATTTGTAACAAATTTAACAGAATTAGGCAAAGCAAAAGGGTATATGCACAAAATTATTACAAATAATGCACCACCAATTAGATCACGCTCATATAGACAAAGTACTGAGGCAAAGGGAATTACTGAAAAATTAACCAAGGAAATGTTAGACAAAGGTGTAATAGAACCATCTTCTAGCAGTTGGGCATCTCCAATTGTGCTAGTTAAGAAACCAGATGACAGTCATAGGTTTGCGGTAGACTATAGAAAATTAAACCAAGTCACAGAATCTATGTCACATCCATTACCACTCTTATCAGACACCATAGATCTCATTTCTGCTGCAAACGCTACTTTTTATTCGGTAATAGACTTACAATCAGGATTTGGCAACAGGAATTAGATCCCGAAACAATGCATAAAACTACTTTTGTCACGCATCAAAGATCATTTGAATGTAATCGGCTTCCGTTTGGCTTACGAAATTCGCCGGCTGCTTTCCAGGTGATGATGAACTCTGTGTTGCGAGGGCTAAATTGGAAAATCACGTTGGTCCAAGTGGATGATTTAATCATTTTTAGCCAAAACTTTGAATCGCATTTAAATGACTTACAGCAAATCTTCAACAGACTTCGCGAAGCAAATCTTACAGTAAAACCATCAAAATGTCAATTTGCTAAGAAGAAAGTTAAGTACTTGGGACATATACTGAGCGCCATGGAAAACGCATCACTTTTTTTCTCAAATATTTTATTACTAGGTGGTTTTGTATGTATAATATTATGCGATACTATGAGCTATTGTTTCACACAATGCTCCCAAACGCAAAAAATATCAGCCCGTGTGCACAAAAAAAAATTGAACGAGATGCACATGAAAAACCCAATATTCATGTGCAGCATTGTGAGTGAGCCCTTTAAAAGCATGTTTTCAACTTAATGTGCAGTACATGAACTGTGAAACGGCAATCTGTCGTAATTTGTTGTTGGACGTGTGAAGAAATCAAGCTAGAGATGCCGAGACTTACTGAAAATCAACGGAATGAAGCTATCGGAATGTCCAGGGCTGGCATGTCTACACGTGCTATTGCCAGACACTTCAATTGTCATCAGTCCACTATTGTAAGGTTGGTGGAACGTGTTCGAGTTACTGGATCAACACGTGACCGTCAACGTCCTGGTCCACAATGCGTTACAACCCAGACTCAAGACCGCTACATCCGGGTCACTCATCTGCGTGACAGATTCCACCCAGCGACTCGAACATGTGCAGCAGTCGTCGGAAGACAAGAACCAGTAAGTGCCAACACCGTAAGACGTCGTCTAAGAGAAGTAGGACTCCATGCACGACGACCTTATGTTGGAGCTATCCTCAGGGATCATCACCATCAGCGGCGTTTGATATGGGCTCAAGGACAGCAGACGTGGAGAAGATAGACTGGCAAAGTGTGCTCTTCAGTGATGAGAGTCACTTTCATCTTTATCACGCTGATGGCCGTCAACGTGTGTGGAGACGTCTTGCGGAACGTCTTGCAGACTGCTGCGTCTTCAAAACGAATCGATGGGGTGGGGGAAGTGTAATGGTGTGGGGAGGCTTCACATTTCATCACCGGACCGCCCTACACATTTGCAGGGGTTGCGTTAATGCTGTAGCCTACCGTGATGATGTCTTGCAACCAATTGTTGTTCCGATGTTTCGAGCGCACCCCCAACATCTGTACTTCCAACAGGATAATGCACGTCCGCATACCGCCCGTTTTATGGACTACCTGGCTGCTAACAACATCAATAGATAGAACATGTCTGGGATGAGATTGGACACCGTCAGTATCGGAGAACACAGATGCACACCATTGCTGCTTTAGAACTTGCTCTTGTCCAAGAATGGAACAATTTGCCCCAGGCCTTCTTTAAAACATTGGTAAATTCTATGCGACGTCGCTGCACAGCGTGCGTATGAGCCTGTTGAGGACACGCGCTACTGACATCTGTGTCGTACTTTGGGTTTTGACCCCTCTGACTTTGTACTGTTGATTACAGATTAAACATCCATAAGTGTACAAATGTGTTGTTATTGATGTGTTCCCATTTGAATATTGTTCACAATAAGAAGCAAAATAAATAAGATATGTTTACAGAATCATTTTGTTATACGAAAAACTAAGTGATGCGTTTTCCATGGCACTCAGTATATTTTAAGTAAAGACGGCATTAGCGTTGACGAAGACAAAATACGAGCAGTAACAGAATTTCCAACACCAAAGAATGTGAAGCAGGTACGTAGTTTTTTAGGAACCTGTAACTATTATAGACAAATTATCCAAAATTATTCAAAGATTGCCTTTCCTTTAAACGCTTAATGCAAAAGGATGCAACATTTCTATGGACAAAAAAATGTGATGTTGCATTCGATGATCTGAAGAAGCATCTAACTTCAGGTCCTATTTGAAAATTTCCAGATTTTAGAAAACAATTTATTATTTCAACAGATGCATCTAATGATTCTATTGGCTTTGTTTTAGGGCAGAAGGATGATCAAAATAGAGAATATGTGGTTGCTTACGGAGGGCGAGCATTACATGGTGCCGAAAAGAAATGGTCAATAGCATTAGTCGAAGCTGTAAAGACATACCGTCCATATATAGTTAACCAAGAATTTCTTGTATTTACTAATCATATTTCTCTCAAATGGTTAAAAAGCATTAAGGATAAAACTAGTCGCCTTGGAAGATGGTCTATGCTTTTAGGAGAGTATCGCTTTGACATCCAACATAGAGCAGGTTCCAAGAATGGAAATGCTGATGGTTTGTCAAGAAGAATCTACCCCCCATCAGATAATCCAAATAAGTTCCTTGACGATCAGCCAGTCTATTGCTGTCAGGAGAAGAAAGCCAGAAACAATCTACACATTTGAGTATGAGACAGACCGATATGAAGTGCAGCATTCCTCATGCACCCTCCCACTTGTTGCTGCAGCCTTGGATGAAGCTGATGTTCCGGATGATCAAGGTAATCACAACTCTTGTACAATTTTAAATGATCCAAATTTGTGCCACCTGCAACGTAATTGTGAAGATCTATCTGATATCATAATCTTTAAAGAAAGTAATATGTTGCCTAATGACGAGAAGATGGCGAAACATTAGGTCCAAAGATTATTAATTAGAAGATGGAATCTTGTTCTATATGTGCAAACTAAACACAAAGGCCCGAACAAGGAGGAAAAATTTCGAAAATTACTGGCAGTACCCAAGGCACTTCAAAATGATGTCTTAATTGCATACCATGACTCAAATTTTGGTGGATGTCATCAAGGCCAAGAGAGATTATTTGAAACCATCAGAATGAAGTACTACTGACGTAATATGCTCCATGATATTCATCAGTATGTCAAGACCAGTGAAGATTGCCAAAGATGTAAGAGAAACTTCCATGGAAAGAAAACTCCACTCAATCCTCTACCTGGTAACGAGATTTTCAGTAGATGGCATATGGATGTATTACAGTTAACTCCAACACCAGATGGCTATAAATATGTTCTATTACTTGCTGAAAGTACACGCAAATGGCCTGAAGCATTTCCTTTAAAGACACAGCAGGCTCCTGAAATTGCTAATGTACTGTACAAAGAAATATTTACCAGGTATGGAGCTCCTAGGTCACTCTGCTCCGATCTCGGTCAAAATTTCATGTCATCATCAAACGCAGAATAGCCCCGAACCGTTGGTGATACTGCTCTCGGGTGCTTTACATAATTACAACAATCACAACACATTAATCCATAAAACAAAGAACATTATTTAGTACACATGGTAAAAGTCTGACACAAACACAGCTAGAACCGTATTCAATCAGTTGTATATTTGATTAAATAGTTTTAAAACCTTTAATAAAATTTGCACTTTGGTTTCGTTTGATATTGAATTCCATAACTTCAAGCACCTACGACGAAAGATCTAACACCGGAGTTGGTTTTTGATTGTCGTATTGTGATCGAAATGAAATGAAATGAAATGAAATGAAATGAAATGGGGTTTAACGTCCTACTGTTCTGCTCCTAAACTGGGCTAATGAAGACGGGCATACGCCATACAGTGTGCTATGAGGGAAATTTTGCCCGGGCAGTGGCGCTACGGCCTACTCTTATATCTAATTCCAACTGCCAAGGGATCTTTTACGTGCACGCCAATGTGTACACGGGACCTCATTTTTTTGTCCCATCCGAACGACTAGACAGCTGTCCTTGTCAGGCCCTCCGTCCTGCATCACTGACAAGGGGGAACCTTGCCGGAAAATCTGGATGAACTTTCTCGGCAAATGCAGGGATCGAACACCCGACCCTCCAGGCTAACTAGCCAGCGCCTTTCCCACTTAGCCACTGTGATTCCCTGATTGTGATCGAAGGGTTCTGCAAGGTTTATTGGTGTTGAGAAGGTCTCTAAGGTATTGAGGTGAAGAATCATTCATTTAGAGCAGAATACGTAATAGACAGTATTTTAAAATTGATGCGTTGACGGACTGGAAGCCAATGGAGATCTTTTAAAATTGGTGTCATGTTCATTTGGTTTCGTCTTGGTTATGATCCTGGCTGCTTTATTTTGAAGTTTCTGAAGTCGTTTGATTCTATTTTCAGGTAGATTGTACACAAGTGAATTACAGTAGTCAAGTCGTGATGTAACCATAGTGTTTACCAGCATTTTAGTCGTGTCACTATCAATGAAAGATCTAATTTTTCCAAAATTATAAATCTGAAAATTTGTCTATTCATGTCCAGATGAGAGTCAAAATAAACACCAAGATTTTTTACAGAATCTGTTGGTGTAATAGAGATATTGCCAATTTGATAGTTTTCCGTTTTAGATTTTAGTAGTTGCTGCCTGCTGCCGACTTTCATTATTTCTGTTTTGTCATCGTTGAGTTTTAATAAATTTGAGTCCATCCACTTACGAATATCTGATAAACAGACCTCAAGTTTACATATCTCAGATGATTCAGAAGAAGGCTCAAAAGCAATATAAATTTGAATGTCGTAGGCGTACAGATGGTAGTTAAGACTGTGTTTACGAATGACATTTCCAAAAGATGTTGTGTATGTGGTAAACAATAAAGGACCGAGAACGGAACACTGTGGTACGCCATACTTTAAAACCGTTGATTTGGATGTGGAACCTTTAATAACAACTGTCTGTGAACGTTTTTCAAGGTATGACTGGAACCATTTAAGGGCTAGTCCACTAACACCAAAGTTGTTCAGCAATCTTTTAAAAAGAATTTGGTGATCTATCGTGTCAAACGCAGCGCTTAGATCAAGCAGGACTAGTACTTATGTTTGTTTCTTATCCATTTCGTTTAGTAAGTCATTTTGAACACGTAATAAGGCGCTTTCAGTGCTGTGTTGTTTTCTATATGCAGATTAGAATACTTCGTTGAGGTTATTATTATGCAAATGTCTTTTAAATTCGCATGCAACAGCTTTCTCAATAATTTTTGAAAGAAATGAAAGATTAGAAACCTGTCTGTAATTCTTTAGTAATTCTTTATCAAGTTTGGGCTTTTTTAGTAGCGGAAACACTTAAAGTCCCAATTTACTGGAAGAGTCTGTTCTGGCCCGTCTTTATTTAGAATTCTATTGATAATCTCGTAAATTTCACGGGTATTACCACGATTCTCAAGAATACTGTTCATAACGTGGCAATGTTTTGCATTTCTTATTGACGTGTTAGTCTCATTTTTACACTTTATATATATTTACCTGTGTATTTCTAGATTTGATTTTCGCCACTGTTTTTCCTCTTTCCTTTTCTTCTGTTTACATTTTTGAATTTCATCATTAAACCAATTTCTATTTGATCAGACAGTTATATTTTTAGTTTGAATCGGTGCATGTTTATCTAATAATTTAATAAGAATTTTATTATATTGTTCAATCTTATAAATGATGAATATTATCACGTTCTTTGATCTGTTCATAAAACTGCTGATAGTTATGTCGACTTTGAATTGCTCTACATCAATGTTCCTAGTTTTTCGGAAAGATATAGTGCATTTTATTGGTCCAGGTTTATAAAGCGCCAGTTTAGCGAAAACACTGTAATGATCAGATATCAAGTCATTTTTAACATGAATGGAATTTAGTAAATTATCATTGATTCTCGTAATAATAATGTCTAGGGTATGACCAGCGCAATGAGTAGGCTCATTTATATGCTGAGTAAGATTAAATGCATTGAGAAGTTCAGTGAATTTCTTTGTATGTCTGTCAAGTGGGATATCGAGGTGAATATTGAAATCCCCAACTATAACTAAACGCCCCGACGCAGAAGACAAAACATGGAGTAGATCAGAAAATTCTTTGAGAAATTTCCCAAAGTTAGATATGTTATTTTTTTATGCTGGAGGCCGATAAACTACCACAAGATAGATAATTTCCCTTTTGCACTGAAATCTCAGCTGCAGGATCTCAAAGCTGTTATATTTGGATGGATTGAGTATAGATCACGTCATAGATTTTCTGTGGACAACGGCAATACCCCCCCCATTCCTACATTCTCTGTTTGCAAGTGAAAAATTGTAATTAACAGGGATGAGTTGGTTTATTGCAAGTTATCTGTTGATTTTAACCGCGTTTCAGTTAAAACAAAAATGTCAAGATCATTATCATATATGTATTCTCCCAATTCATCAGTTTTGATTTTGACAGATTGTGCATTAAATAAACACAAATTAAAGGAATCTGAGATTTTGGATTTATATGGCAGTTCTTCAATATGTTTATTGGTTGGTATTTTGTAAAGATTAGAAAAGTTTACTTCCCTGTGTGCCTTGAATGAGTTAGTTTTGTTAGTTGTAATCACTTTGATCTTTCTATCTCATTGCCTTCCACCTCTGTTCCCTCTACTTCGAACACAAAGGGAATGATGATTACTGTTGATCAGTTGGGGTGGATTAAAGGTTGTTAGTGAGTACAATTGATAACTTGAGGTGATCATTTGTCCCTTTTGTATACAATCCAATAATATAAAACACAGTTTTGCAAATATCTTATAAAATATATCCCAAAAGAGTAAAAGTTTGGCAGTAACGTGTTCCTATATGATTTAAAATTTTCTATGCTAAAAATCACAATGACACAACACAAGCAACACAGTAAAAAAAAGACTCAAATACACAGAGCACATAAAACACAGCTGGCTTTAAGGCGCTTACATACATGAAGTAACAGTCCAATACATGCCAATATCGAAAGGAACTGAGATCTTTTAGAAATAAACCTATATTTCAAGCTTTGTCAAAATAGGATAAAAATTGTGACCCGTAGAGTGCTCACAAACAAATTGTGGATGAACGGACGGACAGGGGCAACGACAATATACATCCACATGAATATGTGGGGGTATAGAAATAATAATATAACCTCAGATTCTTTACTTCAATAAATTAAGGAATCCCTGCTCAACAGTAGCACAACAGACTTGGTAGAAGTGAAGATTTTTTAATAATATAACGTTACAAAACTGACACAGTTATATGGGACAACAATCACTAGTTTATTATACACAAGCACAACCTTTTGATAAATATTCTCTTATCGATATCAAGAATACTTATCGAAATGTCGTGCTTGTGTATAATAAACCAGTGATTGTTGTCCCATATAACTGTGTCAGTTTTGTTATGTTTCCAATTGCTAAATGCCACTAAAGGATTATAATACAACGTTTCGGGTTGAGATACCCTTTATCAAATATAACAATTAATAATCCTGTGGCGCCTTATATTCAACAAAGGTGGTGACGTCAAAGGATTTTTAAATTTATTGATGTACAATTTAAAGATTGTTAAAAAAGGATTGTTAAATTTAATAGATTAAGGTGTTGTTACCGGGGGGGGGACAAATTAAACTAAAGAGATAGGTGAAATATATATACAATATTGGAAAATTAAAGAGTTTAAAATTTGTTTTTAAAAATAATGATCAATATGAATAAAATATAAATACAATATGACTATAATGGGATGTAAAGACACAATTTAATTATATGAAAAAAACAAAAACAATACATATTAAACGCCGGCTATCATTAGGTGACTGTTGTCTGGTATCGTCCTTTTTCTCGTATCCATCCTTTACTTTACTTTAAATTTTATAATAAATACAATCAAACTTACTGTTAAATCAAAGAGGATACCACGATCTAATTCTTTATAGCCAGACCAAGGGTATTCTCCATGATACTGATAAAGACCACACCCAAATCTACAAAATAAAGTAGTTTTCATTAATTTAACCCTGACAGGTTTTAAAATGTAAAAGTGTCTGGTGTGTCCTCTTAAGGAAAGTTTCAGGCAGCACCAACATGCAATAACTTATTCATAAGCTTGTAACTTTTACCATCAGATGTTATAAATCAAACAGATTGACACACATTCACACCAGACTTATAGTACCAAGTATATGTGGGTCAGCCTATAAATAATGAAGAAAGACAAATACAGAGGGTATGTGCTTGTCAAAACCTGTGACGGGTGCTTTATAATTTCTAGGCTTGCAAATAAGGATTGTCCACATTTCTACTAAGGTTCCCCCCAAGCTTCAAGAAACCTTTTACTTAAAGATGCATTATGTAAGGTATAAAAAAGAGCTGACCACTCTTGTTATAATAGTTTAACCAGCGGTTGCTAGGCAATTATGACATGCCCACATTTTGCAAGAGATGGATAGAGAACAAGCTAAAAAAAAGAAGTGATTTTTTGTACAATCAGCGGCCATAATGCGCAAATATCGAAATGCACTGAGATATTTGGGATATAAAGATATATTTTAAGTTTCATCAAAATTGAATAAACATTGTGACTTCCAGAGAGTCCACAACCTTGGTATTGCATACTTTTATACTATTTGAGTACCTGGAATTACACGTTACCACAAAATACAGGATGATAACCTAACAGGGTTACCACACAGGTTGCCTGAAAATGATTTATGGTAACCCATAGGTTTTCTGCTATGCATAATTGTATTCTATTATTAATGAGTCTGTCTAAGTTAAACTGTAGGAATTGAGGAATAAAAGATCAGAAATTAATAAAATTGAGAAATAAAGTCTTTTTAGGTGTGAAACACTATTGTTTTTGTTTGGATTATTATTCCTATTATTATTATTATTTTTTTTTTTCATTTTGATCATATCTGAGAAACTACTTGTTGGACTGATCCAATTTCTGCGGTTTAACAGGGAAAGTTGGTGTGACTTAGAGATTAAAGCTATTTTGAACGTTCTGTGACAAAGCGAAATGTCGAAATCACCGAAGTTGTTGTTTTTTTAAATATTGCTGTAAATATTAACAATAACATTTGATACATTTTGACATAACCAGAGACAAGGCACATAGCTATGGTTCTATAGATTTTTGATTTTCAATGAATCTTTGAAAATTTAAATTTTTACAAAAAACTTTATTATTGATGAATATTTTTTTATGATATTTTATCCAGGGTTAAAGGGTCGTCTGATTTGAGCAAAAATGTCTCCAATTTTTGTCTAGATAATTTTCCTTGGCCGCCATTGGCTAATTCAGTTTTTCATTCCTAGATTGATTATTTATTGTTCGATTTGTTTAAAACAAAGTTCATATGCTCCGTTTTCCAAAATGTAATTTTTTTTTATTGTTACTGATAAAGTTTCCTGTTGGCACCGGAAGTGACATAATTTAAAAAGAAACTATAATTTTGACAGTTAGGTGCCACTTTTTGAAAGCTAATATTATTTTTTCATAATTTGATATTACCAAAAGAATGCGCCATGCAAAGGCGCACAAAACATCAGACTCAGTTTTTTTAATTTTGTTTTCATCATCATATCTTTCTGAAATTTATATGTATTATTTAAATTAGTGAAACGGAAAAGCCTATTGAATTTCAGCAATTTCTGTGTATTACGTCTAGAGTTATGGCCCTTGTTTCACTTTATTGAACCTTGTGAACGCTCTATCACCAAAATTTATCATCCGATCTTTCTGAAATTTATATGCATTATTTAAATAAGTGAAACGAATAAGCTTATTGAATTTCAGCAATTTCTGTTTATAACGTCTAGAGTTATGGCCCTTGTATTACTTTATTGAACTTTGTGAATGCTCTAACATCAAAATTTATCTGCCGATCTGTATGAAATTTACATGCGTCATTTAAATTAGTAAAGAGAAGAATCCTATTGAATTTCAGCAATTTCCGTTTATTACTTCTAGAGTTATTGCTCTTGTTTAAATTTGTTCAACCTTGTTAATGCTCGATTGATGAAAGTTATCATCCGATATGTATGAAATTTATATGCATCATTTAAATTTGTGAAACGAAAAAGCCTGTCAAATTTCAACAATTTCTGTAGATTACTTCCAGAGTTGAGACCTATGTTTCAATTTGTAGAACCTTGTGAACCCTCAAACGGCAAAAATTATAATCTGATCTGTATGGAACTGTCTTGTAAAGGCCCCCAATTACCTACAAAGGAATAAATATGCGACAACCCTTGTCGACCGCTTAGACGATTTAGCCGCTGTGCGCCAGTCAATAGTGTCACACTTTGGACGAACACTCAACGAACAACTTTGTCAAAGATGAATATTTAATAATCCAGCATGGTCAGTGAAGGAACCGGAAGAGAGAGACACACTCGTTTACGCGAGTCAACAATACAAACATTCAGTACCATTCGACACTACTCGGTACTGGCGTGACTTCTCTTTTCCTTTAATTTACAGAAAACACATGTAAACATTATAAATGATCACAATAAAGTAATGAGTAAAATGTCTATTAAGTCTCATAGTCTTTAAGGTACGTTGGTGGTCTGCGAGTTCGTTGAGGACGAGACGGAATCAACTGATTATTTGGTAAAGGTGTTATCTCATTTTCAACTGTGCTGGGTTGAAAGGTTTCTGTCATATCAGAGTCAGAGGCTGCTAGCTCGACTGGGACTTCGGGCAAGACTGGCGTTACAGGTAACGCTGGTACATGTAAAGGTTGATATTCATCTTTAGTACAAGTATCAGTTGTGACAGTATCTGTTTCATCCTCATTATTTTCATGTTGTGGAGGATGAGAGGGAACAATGTGCTCTGGTACTTTAAAGATGTCATGTAACTTGACTTTGTAAGACATGGAACGAAGCTGTGATCCTGCAAACTTTCGAATAAAACACCAACCATTTTCTACACTCATAACAAGATAACGATCACGAGCGCCGGTCTTGTTCCCTTCAGAGCAAAGGTAAACCAAGTCGCCGATTTGAATGTTCATAGCGGTGGAAGGACACACGTGTTGGTTTAGGTTTTTGGAAACTTCACTAAAGGCATGGTTACGGAGTCGTTGACTGTGTTGGGCCATGATGATGTCTTGGTCCAAGACAGGAATTTGTTGATTAGAGAATTGGTTTCGGTGAGTCCACAGTTCTCTTGCAGACAATCCACGACCACGAATTCGCGAATTAAGTCGTGCAGATCCAATAGTGAGCGAAAGGGGGGTAACTGTACCACCTTTCGGTTCCTGACGGAGAAGTTCATTTTCTAATTCAGCGATGGCTTTCTCAGCAGTAGGATTTTTGTTGGGGTTCTTGGGGTAGCCAATTTCCAAACACAGATGGTATTGATTTAATACTGGATCGTTCTTTAATGCAATAAAGCCAGGAGCAGGATCAACTCGAACAACTGCATGGGGACCATCAAGAGGACGGAGTGCAATGGCTAGTTGTAATAAACCATCACGTAGAGAAACCTGTTGTTCATTTTCCAGTATACATGTGGCAGTATATGATGTAGTGGTTTCACGAAGAATAAGAATAAGTTGCCGGTTTCTCTTCATTACGTCGGCAGCGAACGACACACCTACTACTTCGGGTGGGTCTTCTGATGTTTGTTCAACAAAGGCATGCGGAAGCTGTTTAAGAGAGGCGCAAACATGGCAGGAATCCGATACTCGTTCCAGAGCAGAATCAAGATCAAGGGCATAAAAATGGCGTTTTACAACTAGTTTCAGTTGGTGCCGTGATGGGTGGTCCAACTTCAAGTGTAATGCAGTTAATAATGCGTCCAGAACTGGGGGTGGGACTATAATCAATTCAGTTGAGGTCATCAGAGGTGAATCCTGGTTAACTACCAATAGCCCGTCCTTAGAGATAGTAGCAAGATTGAGGTAACGTTTGATGTCGCGGATATTTGTTAACTTTTTGGACGGTCGAGTGCCTTGTTTGAGGTGGGCATGAACACGGCGTAAATCAGGACAGTCATGTTGAGTTGCGATCCAACCAGAACGTGTGGTAAAGGGTAACCGTTGACTACCATTCATGACGTCCTTAACAGAGATACTCCGTACCACTGAATTTTCTGTAATATTAATGAAAAGACAGATCTGGCATGTTGGTTCTACACAAGGAAGGGCATTTCTACTGGCAAAATCAGATGGCACGTTGGCAGTACCTGCCAAGTGCCGAATACTCACTTGGTATCTGCTGACAACCGAAAGGAAGGAAGTTACACGTGGGCTGGCGGAAAATTCACCACGACACAGACGTTCAAATGCTTGTACAAATGGTTTACTGTCTGTGAGAAGGCAAGCATTATGGCTGGATTGGATGATGTATGGGCTAAAATGTTTGACTGCTGCTGCTATACATAATGCCTCTATCTCATAGGGTAACCACGTAACCTGGTGTTTGCGAAGCCTAGCGCTGAAGAATCCAGCTAATAACTGCTTCTCTGAACGGGTAACGTACAGAGTTGCGCCAATGCCATGTTTTGATACGGAACCATCAGTGATTATCCATAGTTGATCGGTTGACCGAGGTAAAACGATGGATTGGTTGGTATGTAGGGACTGTTGAGCCTTGGTGAAGTGTAGTAAAAGTTCATCCGACCAAGTAAGTTTATCTTTGGACTGTAAACCTGTGATTGAGTCTTCGAGAGGGGTAAGTATGTGAGAACAGTTAGGAATAACTCGGCTCAAGACCTTATATGCGCCTAAAAATGACCGTAAACCACGAACAGTTGTAGGAGGTGGATATGACGAGAGCGTACTGATCTGGTGCTGACTAGCTGATATTGAACCTTTCGTCCGTATCCAACCTGGTATGGTCGTAGTAGTAGGACAAATAACAGTCTTGGTAGGAGATAGCCGAAGATCACAAGAATTGAGCGCCGATAATGTCTTTTGAAAATTGGATAACAATTCCTCTATGGTGTTGCCGCCTATATACAAATCATCTGCTAGTTTCGCAATAACTCCACTCTGTAAGAGGTCACCAAGAACACGAGACATAAGCTCTTCAAGTGCTGTCTCGGAACCAGGCATACCCATAGCAGACCTGGTGTAAACACGAACTCCTTTGTATGGGGTAGCAACACCACAGTATTTCATCGATTCTTTTGATAGGGGAATCTGATAAAATGCATTTGTTAAGTCAGTTACAATGATATACTGCCAGGAAGCAATTGTGCGAAGGATAGATTCAACGTCCGGCATTAATGAAGGTTGAGGCTTGCTGTATCGTCCAACGTCGGCAAAAGCGGTAACAAGGCGGTAACTACCGTTAGGTTTCTGTATTAAAAAGGAAGGGTTAAGATACTCTACTGACACACCAACATCTTCAGGACAACGAAACACCCCAGCTGCTTCCAGTTCATCAAATTTTTCCTGTAATGCTGTAAGTTTATCTCTAGCGTACTGCGGAACTCTGCCTTTTCTTTGTGGGGGCTGGACAGGACCCATGTTTACTACAGCTTGAAAATTACCAGCAGCACCATTATAGCACGATATGTTCTTACTGAAGAGATTATCAAATGTGTGTAATAGATTCTGGAACTTACTAAAGTCATCTGAAGACAAAATATTATCGGGATCTAGCTTTATGGCTGCTGAGTTATGACCCTGTGGCTGTTTAGTTTGTGGTACATTAGCTGAAGTTGTGACGGCCAATGAAGAATTGGTATCACCGGGTGTATAGTCCTTTACCAATCTGACTTGACAGAAATGTGAATGTCTTGAAATTGGTTGTGGTTCAATAGATGTGTTAGGAATGCGAAGTTTACCGGCAACAGCGTCTAGTATTGTGGGTTGAGGCCATATCTGTGATGGTTTACCGTTTCGAGAGTGTGGGGAATCCCATCGACCTTCTATCGCAAGAGTACTATCTGGGTCAATATCTGATGGAATGTCAACTTCGAGGTAATCACCTGGCCATACGATGGTGGATATAGTAGGCGAGCGCAACACATATGCTTGAGTTCTGCGAACAGCATGGTGAGATGACTGCAGCGGATTAGGGCCATATTGAATGACATTTTCACCTAGTGTGACTAGCTGCAAGGCAGGTTGAACCGAGACATCATTCGTTGTCATAAACGGGGTACCGGCCAAAATATCCACATCTAAATTGTCGACAACCAAAGCTTCGAGTTGTAGAGTGGAATTACCTCTTGTGAGGGTGATGTAAGTCTCACCAATAACGGAAAGGTGTGTGATCCCATCAGCTTGCAGAGCACGCTGTGTGCTTTTTTCAATAGGGGCACCAATATAATTTGCCACTGATGATTTAATCATATTAATTTCGGCTCCAGTATCGATGGTAAGTTGTAACGGGTGGTGGTTGTAAAATGCTTTGATGTGGGGAGACTGCTTTATGCTAACACGACAGGCGATATGTCCAGGAGGAGATTCAACAGGTACAGGAGGGTTGTCGTCTTCATCATCACCATTGTCTCCCTCAAAGCTACAAATAAGTCTGGCTTTAGAAAGGAATTTTTGATCAGCTGTAGGTAAGAACGGACACGAACTGAGATAATGTTGGTAGCGAGGACGTCCAGCCTGTTTACAAATAGGACATGACTTGGCAGAAGGAGGTCTTTTACTAGTGTATGGCTTCTTGTAGTAATCATTTGTAGATGAACGAAGAACACGAGCTTCTGACGAGGATTGTATTTCATCTAAAAGGGAATCCAGGGCTTGTGAAATCTCAGGTTTCAAGCTGGCAATGGTACGTGACCTAAGTTCTGTTCCATACCGCTGTTTAACTAATTGAGGTAGGTCGGGATGAATGAGGCGAAGCCAAACCAAAATGATGATATTTTCCAATGATGGAGAGAGTTCTTCATCAAGGACGGGTACTACACCATGATGCGATATATCACCGTTAGCCTTTAATAAATTATCTTCAATAAATGACATGAGTCTTTGGTATAAATCCTCAGGACGCTCAGATGAATCCAATCGAATGTTATTAAAGTCCAAGAAGTGTGCGCCAGTGGACTGGAAACCAAAATGAAGGCGGATACATTGCCAGATTTAATTAATTGACGTAGAATTCTTAACAATAGTGTTCCTTGAAACAACCGGGCAATAATTTGCAATCTGACCCAACATTAGGTCTAAATGAGTAGCTTTTTGTTGAGCTGTACGCCTTGGGTCCGGTGCGTCTCGTGGGTCATTCTGAAAGCCTCTTAGAGGTTCAGCATTAGTTTTCTTTCGCCATACTGCACCGTCAAGCAGGAAAGGTGCAAAATTCGGATCCAGCGATAAACAATATTGGAGATTCTGTGCCATGATTCAAAGGAAGTAATATTCTCGTGTTTAGTGAGGCACCACTGTTTTGGTGCACGTGTGTTATTCGCCATTGGTGAACTTGCTGGTTAACACAAAAATATACACAATACAAAGTATGGGAGAATTGAGTGAAGACAATTTATAGTAAAAAAAACTTCGTCCAACCGCCGTTTCGGTAAAAGCGATGACACTTTTGACAGGTTTTTTTTTTTAAACTAATGTACAAGTTTATAATGAGCGAAAAGTTTGTATCCCACTCCGGCCACCACGCCAGTCAATAGTGTCACACTTTGGACGAACACTCAACGAACAACTTTGTCAAAGATGAATATTTAATAATCCAGCATGGTCAGTGAAGGAACCGGAAGAGAGAGACACACTCGTTTACGCGAGTCAACAATACAAACATTCAGTACCATTCGACACTACTCGGTACTGGCGGTGGGCGTATGTTTCGTTGCCTGGCAACTAATTTAAAATTTTCATTATCACCGGAAGTAATGTCATTTTGGCAAAAACTGTATTTTTAGCCTTCAAAACAAATTTTTTTTTGAAGTGGGTTATTATTATTATTTGTTTTCATTATGATATTTGATTCCAGTGGACATATAAATTGGATCAATACGATCATAGAGATGTAAAAAAATTGCTTCTAGCATCTTCCCTTGTCGAGAAATAACAAATTTTCTCAGGATCACTTTTTAAGATTTTTATCAGTTTATGGATTCTACGTTAATTATTTATTGCCTGATATGTATAAAACAAATTTCATATGTTTTATGATGCAAATTCTCAACTTTTTTGTTACCGATAAAGCTTTCTGTCGACACCGGAAGTGACATAATTTTGCCAGAATTTACTAGTTTGACGCGTCTTTTCGGAAGCAAATATTAATTTTTACGAATGTGATAGATCAAGAAGAATGCCCCTGTGACAAGTGCAAAAAACTATTAACCTCAATTTTGTTAATAAGAGTTTTGTGTTTCACCATTCTGATTTAAAGGTGAAAACGGGTTTAAATTTAAGCAATTTACAATCCATTCAGGATTTTTATATTTTAAAATACTTCTATGTAATGTTCATAAAATTGTAGCACTTATCTATACGAAGACAATCAACGTCGAAATTAGTTTGTAATATGAGGAGTCGCCGAGAAATAGGCAATTTTGCATGCATCACTTTTGGCATTATTTTGCCTGTAAAAGAGTCAATTATCATTCAATTTTATAAATATGACCAAAATATTGCCGATGAATTCATTTTGAAGGAATACAAAACAGTTTTAAAACCTCTAAAAATGTAAACACACTCCGCTTGTTGCTATGCTTCCAACACGACTCGTTTGCTGATTGGCCCAGACAACACGTGCAAAGCATTGTGGTTCCGTGGCCGCATCGAGGCTCAAGCAGACGATAGAAATTAGATTTGGGCAATGTTATAGGGTGTCTACATGCGATTCACTCTGAGAAGTGGCAGAAAACAACTGCTGTTCTTGTTTATTAAAGATTTAACGTCTAATACAATGAATATGATATTATGGACAGGTTGATTTCATTAAATTATTTACACTTATTTATGGACAGGTTGAAGTGGCAGAAAACAACTGCTGTTCTTGTTTATTAAAGATTTAACGTCTAATACAATGAATATGATATTATGGACAGGTTGATTTCATTAAATTATTTACACTTATTTATGGACAGGTTGATTTCATTAAATTATTTACACTTGAAAATTGTTAAAAACACAAAATAAAAAGATACTTGGATACCAACAACTTAATTCTGAATCTGATCTTAATAGATAGCCGTTGAGTGTTAATCAAAACATTGTAAATCAATCAACAAGCCGTTCATGTCATTGAGTAATACTAATCCGTAATCACTTCTCACGGATTAATGATTAGTTCATTGATAATTAACAATGATAAGGCCGCCGACAATTCAGGCATGCAGCTGTGGCGGCTTCTTTGATGATTAAGATAGGCTACTAAACTTGATTACCCAATCAACAACCTTAATCTACAGACCACTGGCACCAAGGTGCTAAATAATTGATGAGATTAACTGATTAAGTTATAATATAAAAACTTAGACTACTAATGTATACACTGTTCTAAATTATAACGCTATCATAGGAAATGTGAATATGCCGCATTTGTGGTGGATGTTTTGCTATGAAAAGGGCGCATTTACTAAGATTTTCGTCTTCGGCACCCTTGAAAACCTAAAGAAGAAAATATTAATATTAAACAACAAAATAACGAAAGATTTAATGGCATGGTTGCTGTGTGATATTGTTTTAGACGATTTTCTTCAAGTCACTTTTCAAGGTTTTTGGTCTATAAAATTGGCAATTATTATTCGATTTTCATAAATTTTTTACCATGTGACGCCTTATGCCATTTCTGATTTAATATAACTAATTTAACATTTTCATTATCACCGGAAGTAATGTCTTTTTTTGCAAAAACTGTATTTTAAGCCTTCAAAACATACGTTTTTTTGAAGTGGGTTATATTTATTATTCGTTTAACATTATAATATTTGACTCCAATGGAATGTATAGATTGAATCAATACGATCATATAGATGTACAAAAATTGCTTCTAGAATCTTCCCTTGTCAAGAAATAACCAATTTTGTCAGGATTACTATTTACAATTTTTTTTTTTGCATTTTAATTTCCCATTAGACAGTCAGCTAAATCAATGGTAAGTTAGTAACCAAATGTATAAATGGAATTGATATTGCTACGTCCGTTTTATAACATGTGTGCAATGCTTATGTGAAAATCTGTTTAACAGTTTCACTGGTTCCGGAAGTGACATAACTTCAAAGGTAACGTTCAAAGGTAATGTGGCACCGGTGAAACCCATCATTACTGCATCGCATTCTAGTGATGACTGTTTTTACCAAACACGTTTGGCTGGTTTTTTTTTCCACTTGAGCATTTCTCAGGAACTACTTGTCGGATCGATCCGATATCCTTGGTTTTTACGGGAAAATTGGCATGACTTAGATATTAATTCTATTTCGAATATTCAGTGACTATGCGAAATGTCCGAAATCACCAAAGTTGTGGGGTTTTTTAATTATTGTTGTAATATTTACAATGTGAACAATTTTTGTCTCAGTAATTTGCATTTGCCGCCATTGGCTAATTAATTTTTTGGTTCTTGATTAATTATTTATTGTTCGATTTGTATAAAACAAAGTTCATATGCTCCGTTTTCTAAAATGTCATTCTATTTTTTTTGTTACCGTTAAAGTTTTTTGTCAGGACCGGAAGTGACATAATTTTACCGAAAACTACAATTTTGACAGTTCGGTACCACTTTTTGAAAGCAGATATTATTTTTTTTCAAATCTGGTATAACTGAAAGGGTGCGCTCTTTAACTCTTTGAACCCGACTGGCTGGTTTTCCGGCCAAGATAATAACGTCAATATCTCGGCTGGCCGGTTTTCCGGCCAAGAATGACACATCCGGAATTCCGGCCTGCATACGTGTTGTGTGTAGCTAGGGCTTTCCCCGTTTCCCTTGGTGATACACGGGTATGACTCACATGGAATTCCATCAAGTCTAAACCAATCAGAACACTTGTTACAGTGTGTCGTCTGCAGTGAGGGGGCTTCCCCTGTCCCTCGCAGACGTCAACACAAATATTCCTGAAAATAATTAGTTTTACGGATATGAATGGCACACAGATTTGTAACAGTAGACCAGGCACTGGCTAGAATACTTGAAAGTGATGACAAGGACTTGAATAGTGCTGATTACGGCAATGATAGTGACGGTAATAATGAAAACAATCATGAAAGTGTTGATCAACCAGTCGCAAATCCATCTACTACTGGGCCTAGTACTGATTGTTGTGACGACAGCCAACTACAACATCCACCTTTTGTCCCTGCCCCAAGGAGGGGGTTGTGGTGGTCATGGGGATGCACCATTTGTAATGGAAAAGTAATACAGATGGTTTCAATGAACACTCTTTTAGACCAGATGAAATACCTGGCCTAAAAATATGCCACAACATTTAAATGGTGAGAGCTCTGCTCTAGATTCTTTAGCATATTTTGGGACCGTAACATGTGGGAATTGCTACAAACAGAGACAAACCGCCAAGCGGAGAGGGTGAAAGCCAGTACACCCAATAACTATGCTGCAAAAAACTTTTCCAAAGTGACACAAGAGGAAATAAAGGCTTTTTTTGGTTGCAGAATTGCTATGGAGATATTGCTAACTAAAGATAGGTATGAACAATACTGGCAGACAACTGATTTTCTGACAAGTATTCCGGGCTTCAAAGACGTCCTTTCTTGTGACCGATTGCTTGCGATTTGGACTTTTCTTCACTGTGTGAATGAAGATGCTGAAGATATTGACAAAACAGATTAGATCTACAAAACCAGGCCTGTCTTCAACTATTTGATGGAAAAATTCAGAAATGTATACGTCCCTTGAGAACAATTGTCACTCAATGAGGGTATGGTACCCACAAAAAATGCCTTGTCAATTAGGCAATACATCAAAGATAAACCAATCAAGTGGGGCATCAAAACTTTCTTGTTATGTGAAAGTGAAACAGGCTATATTTGCAATGCTGAGGTCTATACTGGTAAAGATGACAATCCACAACAGACGCGTGACTTAGGGGTTACAGGTAATTTGGTTATGCGTCTCTTGCAACTGTATCACAATCAGGGCTACACGGTGTATGTTGATCGGTTTTATACTTCAGTTAATTTAGCAGAACGTTTGATTCAAAATGATGGTACCAAGATCATAGGAACTGCTTTAAGCAATAGGAAATTGTTTCCAGATCAACTAAAGAAGCAAAATACTCGCCACAGTATCGATAGAGGATCTTATGAACATTTATTCAATGGAACTGTCGCCGCCTACGTCTGGTGTGATAAAAAGCCAATTTATTTTCTAGCTACGACTCACATAAATGATCCTGATGTAACTGTACTTAGGTATAATGCTACAGAACACAAACAACTGCATGTAAAATGCCCCAATATCGTAAAGATAGGTTGGCAGGCAACGAAACATACGCCCACAGCAGCAATATCGTCTGGGCATTCAACAAGAGTTGTCAAATATTTTTACTTTTTTCGGTAATGAAACATTTATAATACATTAAAATCTGATTAAGAGTAACAACTCATTAAGTAATTATCAGAAAACGATTAGAATATGTTTGGTTTTTATAAAGTTCTGCCCTATGCTAACGTTTAGTATACGAAACTTTTAACATCATGGATTTAGATTCATTGAAAATCAATATACTTGTTCGTCTCAAGACCTTAAACTCTGTGTATCAATCTGAAGTCAATCGGATGATAACTTTAGCCTCTAGAGCGTCACAAGATTTTTCAAAGTGATCAAGGGCCATAACTCCGGCAGAAATTATCGGAAATCTCATGGCCTCAAGCACTGTGTATAAATTTAAAGTCAATCGGATATTAACTTTGACCTCTAGAGCGTCCACAAGATTTTTTGAAGTGATCAAGGGCCATAACTCTGGCAGTAATTATCGGAAATCGCTGAAAATCAATAGGCTTCTTCGTCTCATGACCTTAAACACTGTGTATAAATTTAAATTCAATCGGATATTAACTTTAGCCTCTAGAGCGTCCACAAGCGACGGACGGACGGACAGACAGAATTCAGCTGTCCCGGTGGAAATAATTGCCTTATGGCAATAATTTAAATCAGCGGCTGCCAGGCAGGATACGCCCACATTTTACAAGAGATGGATAGAGAACAAGCTAAACCAAAAACGATTTTTCGTACAATCACGGGCCATAATTCAGGAAGTTACGATCCAACATGTGCGAATGTCGACAGGAACCAAGATCTTTGGGTTATAAAGATATATTTCAAGTTTCATCAAAATCGGATCAAAATTGTGGCCTCTAGAGGGTCCACAACCTTGATACACCATATATTTACACTATTTGCATACAAGGGGCGGCCATTTTGTTCGGCAATTTTGGTCTGATTTTTACGAAATTCTAACTCAGCCATCATTAGGGTGTAACGGTGATATATTCAAACAGTTTTTTAAATCAGATAAAAATTGTTACCTCTAGAGTGACCACAAGCTAAAAACGTGATTTTTTGTACAATCAAGGGCCATAATTCGGGACGTTACGACATGATATGCGCAAATTTTGAAAGGAACCAAGATCTTCGGGTTATAAACATTATTTCAAGTTTCATCAAAAATCGGATCAAAATTGTGACCTCTAGAGGGTCCACAACCTTGGTATACCATATTTTACACTATTTGCATAGGAGGGGAGGCCATTTTGTCCGGCAGTTTTGTCCAATTTTCATGAAAATCAAACTCAAGCGTCATTACAATGTAACGGTGATATCTTCAAATGATTTTTTAAATCGGATAATAATTGTTATCTCTAGAGTGACCACAAGCTAAAAACGTGATGTTTTGTACAATCAAGGGCCATAATTTGGGACGTTGCGACACGATATGCGCAAATTTTGAAAGGAACCAAGATCTTCGGGTTTTAAACACTATTTCAAGTTTCATCAAAATCGGATCAAAATTGTGACCTCTAGAGAGTCCACAACCCTGACATACAATATTTTACACTATTTGCGTAGGAGGGGAGGCATTTTGTCTGGCAGTTTGGTCCAATTTTCATGAAATTCGAACTCAAGCGTCATTACAATGTAACGGTGATATATTCAAATGAATTTTTAAATCGGATAATAATTGTGACTTCTGGAGGAACCACAAGCTAAAAACGCGATTTTTCGTACAATCAGGGGCCATAATTCGGGACGTTACGACACGATATGCGCAAATTTTGAAAGGAACCAAAATCTTTGGGTTATAAACAATATTTCAAGTTTCATCAAAATCGGATCAAAATTGTGACCTCTAGAGAGTCCACAACCCTGACATACAATATTTTACACTATTTGCGTAGGAGGGGAGGCATTTTGTCTGGCAGTTTGGTCCAATTTTCATGAAATTCGAACTCAAGCGTCATTACAATGTAACGGTGATATATTCAAATGAATTTTTAAATCGAATAATAATTGTGACTTCTGGAGGAACCACAAGCTAAAAACGTGATTTTTCGTACAATCAGGGGCCATAATTCGGGACGTTACGACACGATATGCGCAAATTTTGAAAGGAACCAAAATCTTTGGGTTATAAACACTATTTCAAGTTTCATCAAAATCGGATCAAAATTATGACCTCTAGAGAGTCCACAAGCTAAAAACATGATTTTCTACAATCAAGTGCCATAATTCAGGAAGTTATGATCAAATATGCGTGAATATTGAAAGGAACCAAGATCTTTGGGTAATAAATATCGGATCAAAATTGTGGCCGCTAGACGGTCCACAACCTTGATATACCATATTTTACACTATTTGAGTAGGAGGGGTGGCCATTTTGTCCGGCAGCTTGGTCCAATTTTCATGAAATTCGAACTCAAGCGTAATTACAATATGCGCAAATTTTGAAAGGAACCAAGATCTTCGGGTTTTAAACACTATTTCAAGTTTTATCAAAATCGGATCAAAATTGTGACCTCTAGAGAGTCCACAACCCTGACATACAATATTTTACACTATTTGCGTAGGAGGGGAGGCATTTTGTCTGGCAGTTTGGTCCAATTTTCATGAAATTCGAACTCAAGCGTCATTACAATGTAACGGTGATATATTCAAATATTTTTTAAATCAGATAATAATTGTGACCTCTGGAGAACCACAAGATAAAAACACGATGTTTCGTACAATCAGGGGCCATAATTCATGAAGTTACGATCTGATATATGCAAATATCGAAAGGAACCAAGATCTTTGGGTTATAAACTTACATTTCAAGTTTCAACAAAATCGGATAAAAATTGTGACCTCTATAGGGTCCACAAGCTAAAATGTGATTTTTTGTACAAACAGGGGCCATAATCCATGAAGTTTCGATCCGATACATGCCAATATCTAAGGCAACCAAGATCTTTTGGAGATTATTTCAAGTTTCGTCAAAATCGGATAAGAATTGTGACCTGTAGAGTGTCCACAAACAATTGTGGACGGACGGACGGATGGACAGGGGCAACAACAATATACGTCCACATAAAATGTGGGCATATAAAAAAACACAACAAAATTGAATTAATAAACTGCATTTCCCATAAAATGCATTAAATTACAGGAGTTACTGCCAGATTTTTGCAGGCTGAAGTGGACCCCCTAAATATAGCCCAATCTGTCTAATTTTTTGCATGGAGTGTTTTTTACAGGAATAGGAACAGATTAGAAAAATTGAGGGGCCATAGATACAAGGACTGTCATCGGATTCATTACTATAAGTTTTACCATGGATAGGGTGACCTAGCATAAATAAATATCTCCAAATATCTCGACAATTACGCCACAATATTTATATATATACCAAGCCTTAAATCAGTTTCACACAATTATAGTCACTAAATAAACGATCATGTTGTACTTAATAAGCTATGACCATTTAATGATCTATAAATAATAGACTGAAACTGGTTCCAAGTTTCGTCCATAACATCCAGACACTTTTGAGTAAAAGATAGGTTACGTGCCCTTGTTTTGAAATTCGTCTCGCTTAACCAGTGTACCGACCATTCTACGTCTGATTGACAGGTCGGGATAATCAAGACTACCTTTTTACGAAACATAACAGAAAGCTGGAACAAGAAATTGAATTTAGAAAAATGTACGTTAGCCAGCTCAACAATTGTTTTAAGAAGTTTGTAAAAGTAAAATGAAACTACTGCTAGTATCATGTTCCTGCCAACGAAAGTGATTCAGAGATATTATTTGTACTAAACCAAAATTTAAAAAATAAAATGAACGTAATTTCTAAATCTGCTGTAATAACCAAGAAGCTTAATTTTACTGCTATTCAAAATCGTCAACAATAAATTTTTTACGGCTGTAATAGTTGATAGATTTGTAGAGAATTGCACGTGCCATGGCTATTTATAGTATCATACTGTCAGAAAGTTGGTCTTGACACGGCTAATGTGCACGCTTCAGTGGTAGTCTCGAACTATCAGTGGTGGACTGTATATCTGTAGAGTGCATGGGTCACCCTACCATGGACCGTATATATTAGTTATGTCGGGGTTTTTTTTTTACCCTTTCTTCTTTACTCCTTTGAGGATTTTCTTTTCTTTAAGTTCACACTTCCTTTATTTAAACAATTGTTTCCATTCCTTTGATGATACTTTCTAAGGCATCTTCCATTTGTTGAGTTTCTTTTCTGCTGGAGGATGACTGGCACTATGTGGATCATTTGGCCAAAAAAGGTGTCCAGAAAATGCTGGTGAAATTTTTATCATAGCTGTTGATTTCGTTAGAAGAGTACTGTATGATGGTGGTTGTCGCTTCTTAACTTCTGATAATAGATTTTCAACATCAATCTCTGTGAATGACTTTGATGTTTGGAGTGAAACTGGGGGTATATTGAAATCAAGCGCCTCACACAGAACCTGAACATCTGAGTTGTCCTTTTTGGATTCTATATTTTCTGTAAATTACTAGAGTTTTCAAGTGGAACTGGTTCAATATTTTCTTTAAATGGGATGTCCGCTATATCAATTTCATCATGTAGTATTAATATCTCTGGGTGAACTGGGTCTACGGGTCTACACCATTATCCGGATTGGGTTTTCTTCTCCAATGTCATAATGGGGTGAACTTGTATTTGGAACTTGTATCAATATCACTGTACCCGTTATCATTTAAATCTGTTAACACCATCAATGCTATTTTGTAATTTGAAACGTCTGTTTCATTTTTAGATACTATGTCAGGCCTGCTAGACTTCTGTAACAGAGGTGAACGGTTATCACTAATAGATTATGAAAAATCAACTGCTTTGGGATGGAAGGAATAACCCACAGGTTTTAAAACCATTTGATATTGCTTTTCTGGGGTCCGATTTCATGGCCAGGTCTAACATAAGAACAAATGTTAATCAGGATAGTGATTTTCCTAAGTTGTCTGATGGCATATGTCAATTTCTTACATGTTATTCCTTTGGACTTTGAGGGGCTGAAATCGGAAACATCAGCAGGTTGTAAAATGAGGGTGGCATTGGGAAATAAACAATATAAGATGATTCCATGGGAGCTACAAACATTACTAAGATGATATGTCAAGTGTGTTTTATGTCCATCAACTACAAGTAACACTAGAAGTGGTACTGCATTCTCTGAGAGCCGAGGATGCAAAACATTAGCCACATATTCATCAAAAGTTTTTGATTTCTTCCATTCAGATTCAGACACCCCAATAGCCCACATGTCTGATACTGACTTCAATACATCTTTGGGATGTCTCACATATGGGTAGGGTTGCCTGTCCAACTTCGTGGGTTTTCTCCAGGTCCTCCAGTTTCCTCCCACTGCTAAAGACCCATACGCGCAAGCGAATTATTGAAATAAAATTGAACCATATGGAAATACACTGGCTGAAAAGGATCCCAATACAGTTAGGTTTTCTTTTTCGTTTCCTTGAGCAATTTCATACACATTTTCCACCCTCTTGGACCAAGGACTTTTCCACTTTTAGCTCATAGTTGAAAGTTGGTCTCGTCAGAATTAAATATTCAGCTTATATTCTCCAAAATGGACCGACAGGTTTCCGTCTCAAGGTAATCGTGCAACCCCTTAAACCAGCTTTTTATGTTAGCTTCAGTCAATCCAGCTCTTGCTTTGTTTATTGTTTCAACAGTAGGTACAGAAATTGAGGGATGTCTCACAAGAAATCTCTTGTACCACGTTTCACCCAAACAGTTGTTTCTGAGGAGATTTTTCTGACCATCTTCATCTATTATTCGTTTCACTGTGTTTGTCACATCAGTTTTCTTTCTAGGACGGCCGGTCATGGATAAATCAAGAATCCATTTCTCTTGCATATCCTCTTCAGCTGTTGTTAAAACGGTATTTGGACTTATTTTTCTTCCTTCAGGAACCCTTCCATGAAGCTTGTCCTGAAGAGGTGACCTCAGTATACCGAACTCAGCACTGGCTGTACGCAGACTTTTACCATCTCGTCGAAAAACTTTGTCGCACCTGAACGTGACAATATTTCACAGCTTGAGAACACACCACCAAATAATGACCTGGATGGCACTCTCTGGTGATATGGGGGTGACTGATTCGGGATGGAATATGTCTAATGATGACTGATCAACTTCATGCACTGGACAAATTATTGAAAATAGTTCACTGTAACTGCACCACACACTGCACCAGTATTGGGTGTGGTTGTTGACGTGCCAAACTGACAGTTGTGATAATAGCATCAAACCTGACATTAGTGCAGATGGAGTGGTTAACGATGATGATGATGCTCTACCTAAGGTTGCCGCGATACTCTGGGGATGGCGATATATCGCGATAATTAGGTCAGGCGATAAAATTATTGTCTGAAATCTCAAATATCACTTTATCACGATATATCGCGATAATTCTAAAAAAATATAGCGGAATTTTCATACATTAAATCCGTTCAAAATACTCCAAAAATTAAGAAGAAATCAAATTATAACAAATGCTGATACTAGATCAATTCCATTTTCTAAATTCCACAACGGACTTTGAGACAGCAGTTTTTAACGCAAAGGACCAACTGACCGACATTAGTCTCATGTATCAAGTACATTTCACTGAATAATATTAATCATTATCATACATGTGTTGGCATGCTTTGATATACCCCCATGAAGAAAGCATCCACAATATTTATAATTATGATTGATATTGTAAAGGTAAGGATACCCCTACTCGGAATGATACAGTTAAACTGCACGCGACAATATACGTCACCATAGTAACGAAGAGGAGGTTTATCATTGATTACCCAGTCCGTTGAAAATTACATTGATATTTTACATTGAAAAATCGTCTAGATAATATTTCTTTTATTCTTTGAATAAAATGGCTTCTGAGCTTGAAACTGTCAAAGTCAATCAGAATATTTCTGATGACAGTTCGGCAGACGGCAAAAACACACTGCTGTCGACACGAAAAAGAGCATTTCTTCTGTCACTCATACAGGAATATTTTAGTTTAAAAAGAACAGATATTGAGTTAATGAATATTTATTCGGTATTCCGGTCATTCCAGCTGATCAGAATAGAATGATCTGGGGTGATGATACCTACAGGAATAATCTTACCTCAGCATATACTAAACAGCAAAAAAAAACGTCAGTACGATTTCAAAATGAGAGAAGCACTTTAATCAAATCACTCTAGAAAACGACTTACTAAATGGATCAAAGCAATTTTTTGTAAACAGTATGTTGACATATTAGTGATTAATTCATCACAATTCCAAGACATTACGAGAAGGTTTAGAGTCTGTACACAGTCTATACATCAGTATCTGGTGTATCCACTGTGAGTGTCAATAACAGCAGCGCAGCGTCTGTACGTGGAGTGTACCAGACGATTGATGAAGGCCATTGGCACCTGGAACCACACTCTCAGAAAAGCCTGGCGCAATCCATCGGCTGTGTTTGGTCTTGGTATGACGTTATTAAGTATCATCTGAATTTCATCCCAAAAATGTTCAATCGGGTTTGAGTCCGGACTAAGGGCTGGCCAGTGCATAGTGTGTACACCGTTCTGTTGTAAAAAGTCCCAAGTAACTCTGGCGGTGTGGGCACAGGTGTTGTCATGCTGGAAAACGTTGTTTCGATGATGTGCGAAAAGTGGTATGACCTGGGGTCTGATAGCTTGATCGATGTAGCACACTGCTGTGATGCTGCCTCCTCTCCCTTGACCAAGATTTTGGAAGACCACAGGACCCACTTTCTGGTTCAGGCCGATTCCACTCCAAACCATTATGCTTGGACCTCCCCACGAGTCTCATTCCATGACATATTGGTCAGAATAATGCTGGCCACGTCGACGCCATATTCTGGTCCTGCCATCTGCAGTTGATACGCAATACCGACTATCATCTACAGTTCTCCATTTTCTGTGTCGCCGGTTCTGGTGTTGTTAGGCAAACTGTAGACGTTCACGTCGATGGCGAGGGGTGAGGATCGGTCAATGGTAAGGTCTATGGCAATGGATGTTCTCTCTGGTGAGACTTTGGCGCACTGTGTCGGTACTGATGGGTCTTCCATGTTTTCCCACTGTCTGACGTGCTATCTCAGAAGCCTATGTTAAGGGATTCTGCAAGTGCTATCGCACAACATGGCTGTCCTGTCGCCTTGTGGTAACCCTTGGTCAACCATTTTGGAGGCGATCATCCGTGGTGTTGGTGGCCCGAAAGCGTTGCTGAAGCCTGTAGATGGTACGAACATTGACCTGGAAGTGATTGGCAACAGCTTTGGGAGTGTGGACAGCGTTGAGTCTTCCAAGCGCCTGGTTCCTCTGAGCTGTCATGAACCGACCGTGGCATGCTGCTGACGTTGTAGAGTGAATGATTCAACCAGATATGGGCTTGCATTTTATAGGGCTTGTCCTGGTGAACAGCACGTGCAGCACGAGTTAGATGAAAATCATGGAGAACACATTACCATCTCAGAAGTCAGGTTGCATTTTTGAGAACATTTCCTGGGTTCAATTCTGTGTTTGGGAAGGAGCCTTATTGCTCAGGTAAAGTTGGAGGTGTGGTCACAAATATACAATAAAATCATTTGGCAAGTTTTATGCAATGCGTCTATTCAGAGTAACATACCAACCTGACGTTTCTTTTGCTGCTTAGTATATATACATGTATATATGTCTCACTTCATCAGTACATCTCACATACATTGTTAAATACCAAATGGATACACTAGATTCATTAATCCATTTATACACCTCAAGTTATATCAATTTTATATCAGTAATTATCACGATATGGAATTTTTGAAGCACGATAATTCTAATTATCGGGATAATTTACTCCGGAAGTTAATCAATGATATTGCGATAATTTCTGTAACGTTGCAACCTTAGCTCTACCTGACCTTCAATACTGTATCATTTAAATAAAATACTTAATATATGGAGTGATTGTACCTCCATTTATTCTTACTTTAATTTAAAAGTCATTTCTATCTAATTGGTTTTTGTTTTGATTCGATACTGTTCTATGGCGTCACTTTCTATATAATTTGTTCGTTTTCTGACTCGATATTGCATTATGACACCACTATGATGTCATAGTAACCTTTTGACCCCATAATCTGATTCAGTGATATCACTTTTATATTGACTTATAGAACATTCATTTGGTCTAAAACGCTTCTTTTCGGAGATATTTGACATTTTAAGCCATTTCACGCCGTCGTCCGCCATCTTGGATTGATTATCGATTTTCGCCTACACCCGCAAATCTGATTTTAGAAGACTTTTGCTTGAACCCTAAAGTCTTTAGCAGTAGGAGAAAACAGTAGAACTGGAATAAAACCAAACCATGTGCTTCTAAGGCAGACGACAAAGACACTTGAACAGATGACAGAGTTTTTGATCTAATGCATACAAGTCATCCTCCTCAGCCATCCATGCCTTTATCGAAGACTTTCTCTAGCAACAGGTTTTCAGTCACATAATGTTCAGAAACAAACAATACTTACAATACATCAGGATTGGCATTTATTGGTTTTGTAAAACTAACATTATAGCCACGAACTTGTTTAGTACCATGAGTGTAATCAGCTTGGAGTCTTTCACCACGTCCATATATATTAGGAAATTTAATACCAAATAACTGGAATATTTTAATAAATTTAAGAAAATAATTTAATGTTTAAATATATGAATGAAGCTGTATAGATACCATATAAAACCTATATCAATCCAGCAAGTAGTTCAGGATTTTATCCAATCAAAGCTCTGCCTTTTCCATATGGTTTTCCTATGGAGTTGAGCTACTTGATTTGAATATATGTAAATCTCAATAAGTACCACTCAGTCTAATAAGAAATGTAGAAAATAAACAACACCCAAAACTTGGTTGAATTCCATGAGAAGAAGTAAAAAAAAAAATCCAGAAAATCTCAAAATTTTGACTGATGCAAATATGTCCACTGCTTATTTGTTTTTTGTAGGTTCATTTATTCCTTGTAACTGTCACCACATTCTAACCCCATTTAATACATACAGGCAATTAATCTCTAGTATTGTACAAGATATTTGAACATGGGTGTTGTGACAAGATTATGTTATTTAAATGGAGACAATTTTAATTATGAGCTTAAATTATACTATTCAAAAAAAGTAGGGGATATTTGATTTTGGGGGCATAATACTAAAATATGCAAATGACTACGAAAAAAGTCACTATAGAACCTAACAGAAGAAACATTTCCAGTTACATGTGACGCCCAAACGCACCAATAGCTACCGCATGGAATGCAGGTGATGCTTGGGATCATCATGGGGGTCCAACCCAAGATTTGCACGACTCTGACTTTGAATGTTACAGTCATTGTGGCATTGAATTCCAGGGTGGAAACATCAGTTTAATTGTTTTAGTGACCAGAAAACAAATTTTGATATGCGTCGGCTTACCCAAAATGAAAGGTTATGTGCCCTTGGCATGCTACAGATCGACACAACACAGGCGGTTGTGGCGCGGACGATGAATGTTTCTCAGTCTGTCATAAGCAGGCTATGGTCCAGATACCGTGATACACAATCTGTACAGGACAGACCACGCTCAGGTCGACCAAGGGCGACAACTCAAGCCCAGGATCGATTTATCCGTACCTTGGCCTTGAGAAATCGTGTCATCACAGCAAATCAGATCAGCGCTCGTCTTCAAACAGACACTGGTGTGAGAGTGACGATTCGGAATCGACTGCATAGGGGTCACCTTCGCGCCCGACGTCCTCGCTTGATCCCTTGTTTGAGAGATCATCACATTCAGGCAAGACGTCGTTGGTGTAGGGATCGTCAACACTGGGATAATCGACGCTGGAGCAATGTGATGTTTTCAGATGAGTCAAGGTTCACTGTTGATTTTTTGGACAGACGTAGGAGGGTGTGGCGTCGTCGAAACGAGCGCTTCCAAGACGTTAACGTCATCAGACATGATCGATTTGGGGGTGGTTCTGTTATGGTGTGGGGAGGCATCACTGTTGCTGGAAGAACGGCTTTACATGTTGTTGCAGGGCGTGTTACAGGCCAGTACTACCGGGACAACATCTTGGCAGTCCATGTTGTGCCGTTCGCACGACGTCATGGCCGCCGTTTCATCTTCCAAGATGACAACGCAAGATGTCACAGGGCCAGGATCGTTACCTCCAACAACAGAACATCACCACATTACCTTGGCCAGCACTGAGTCCTGACCTCTCCCCCATCGAGCATGTCTGGGACATGCTTGGACAGAGGTTACGTCAACGTCAACAACGTCCTGCCAATGTCCAAGAACTTGCTCCTGCGTTGCAACAGGAATGGGATAATCTGGACCAAAATGACCTTAGACGTCTCATTAGGAGTATGCCACGTCGGATCAATGCTTGTTTGGCAAACAGAGGAGGATTTACCTGTTACTGACTTGGTTGTGATGCTGTGGTAACTTTGCTGTTTGACCCCGGGTATCATTTTACCCTTATAATGGTCAGTCTTGTGCCTTACTTAGTCTAACGATCATTTGGAATAAATCGATGAATGTGAATTTCATTTCATTTTGTCATTTGTTTCTTCGTCAGTTTCATTAGGTGACTTTAATAACACTTAAAAATCAAATATCCCCTACTTTTTTTGAATAGTATATTTATAGAATGTTATTAGTGTATAAACAGGGCGCACACTGGCTTTCAATTTTTTCCCCCCAAAATGGATAATTTTTATATATATAAAAAAAGTTTCATATCTTTTTCCGCCAACTGGAATATTTTAGCTGCCAAAAATGTGTGATAAAAAAGACAACATGTAACAGTTTTATGTCTCAGGTAGGCCTATTATAAAACAATTACCGATATATACAATATATACAACCTTAAAATTCTGTCTTTACATAATACATTAACACAGTTTTGATTTACTAAGATAAGATGTTATTTTTGGTGACTTTAGTCTATTTGCACACCGTACAGCACAATATATTTTCAGTAGGCCTATTTACAAGTCAGATCTCATTCAAGGATTGCAAATTTTCTATAAATTTATGCTTTGTATGTACAATAGGCCTACTGCTATTTTCAGTTACCGTAAAGGTATCAAAATCTGAATCCCTGATAGAATGATATCGGTTTCAGTTATATATGTATATGAGATGCTTAGATTAGAATTATACTCGTCGTTCACTTTTAGAGCATTTTGGTGATGGTAATATGATACAAATGGCAAACTGTTTTCTCACTCAAGAATCGTCGCTCTTCAACTCGTTCTCATGTTTCCGACCAGTGATGATAATATATTTTAATATAATTTAATATAATAATATCTGATAGACATGCTTGTATATTTTACATGCCCTATGAAGCCACAGTAAACGGAATTCAACTATCAAAATATTTTATTCTCCTCGAAAAGTACTGTTGGCCATTTTTGTTAACGATGAAACGAAACATCAAATAATCACCGCTTGGATTAATCATTAGGAGTAAATAATGACCTCAGATAGGCTTTATATATATCACTGGCAATTATCAATCAACTAATCATTAAGACAATTGATTATATTTACTCATTGAGGCGATCCGGATTATCAGCCAGTTGATTAAGATCATACTGAACAATAAAAAATGGATGAAAATCAAAAATAATGACTTTGGAATTTGTAACTTTGGAAAATATGAAGCAAATATACCATTCAGCACTGCGCAGCTACAGAGTAAACAACTCAACATGGGAAATCACAAAGTCTCACAGAGATACCTGAATATATACACTACAACCATGAAGACTTCAAATTTTGAAAACTATCTTTGTTTTAGCACACCAGTCCATATAATTAAAAAAATTTTTTTAAATATCCGCCTTTTTTTTCAAAGGATTACTTTCAGACTTTTTGTATGGAGTACCATCATAAACATCATTTGGATTAAATGTTTCAGGTCTGTATGGAAAATTGTAAATACTGCATCACAATTTCCTTGAAACTGCTTTTGGTTTTCGCCAATTTTTTTATAATGAATACACTTTGTTATCATTTGTATTACTTCTTAATTCACCCCTTGAGTGTGAATTCAATATTTATTCACACTCAACACATTGTTTAATCTTAGATTGTACACTATTAGTCCACTATTGAATGTGGAAAGGTCCAGCTGAATGATTGATTGGAAAATATGATGTGTTTCAAATGGTACTCCATAGAAATGAATTTGCCCCACAAAATTTATATCTAGGTAACAAATTCTATTTCAGACCCTCAAAATGATTATTATCCTAACATCTATCCAAAATTTAGAAACAAGCCTTTTTGCTAACATTTACCAACACTTGACAACAGCAGCCACGATAGCTTAGATTTTGACAGTTCTGTTTTCATCAATTTACAGAACGGTCCATATGAATAATGTTGATATTAAAAGATGTGACAGTTCTTGCAAATGAAGCACAATAGACAATAATATTACGACTCACCACCTGATGTAAGGATAATTGTGATAGTATAAGTCAAAATGTATTTACTGCATTTTTATTTACCTTTCTGTGTCGAATTACCGCTCAAAGGATGTGTAGCTTGCATCAATGAGTTCATGCATGAATTATTTTTTTAATATTATCAAATCCTGTAAACGACACCTCATTTGTATTTTGATATGAATTAATTGAATTCCGCAGTTGTTTAAATTAAGAAATTAAAAATTTGTATTTAAAATTAACACTTTGCTCATTGATATTAGCATAAGGTCAAGGACATACCAGATATTCGGACACGAAAGCTACCTACAAAACATTGTTTACATTTATACAACAACGAAATGTGTTATTACTAAAGGGAATACAACATAATTGTATGTATGGTGATGTAAATGAAACCTTTGCATATCGATACAATGTTCTGCTAAGCGTTGTCAGTTTAACGATTATTTGCATCACTCATCTAAAGATATGAAGGGTCATTTTCAAGATTGAAAAAGAAAATGGCGGATCCCAACCCCGTGGTAGCAAGGACATGGAAATCTCACACTACAAGGAAATAGGTAAGCAACTCGAAAATCTAAGACTCGACTACTGTACTACATAGATCAGAATATAAATATAGAGATAATAGCTGTCCCCAATTTTTATCGTTTTGTCTGTAGGTGTAACCGCGATTGGGCAAGAAAGTGATGGAACTGAAGTTTTTGTTTACGTTATAACACGCGGATGTAGGAATTAAAGGGGTACTGACAGTGAAATAGTGTATTATGAGTAATAGAGTTTATTTTGGACGTTTGTATCTAAGGGCCACTATTCTGTGTTGGGAAATAATATCTTCAGCCTTGTTGGTGTTGAGACTACTAAGCAACAAGATGGTGTCACTTTACCTTGTCCTTAATTTATAGAATCAATGTAATTGTAATGGTTAATCCAAGATAAATACGATTAGTATTTTAAGATTTTTTCCACCAGTTCTCAAAAAGAATGGCCAGTACCACAAAACGTTATCGCCAAAATCAAATTTTAATTGCCACTTTCATGTTTTTATCGCAAATTGCGACTTTGGCGACCGACAGCGTGAGCCCTGTGTATATAGCACAGCATGTTACCAGTCTATAATGATAAAGATTAGAAACAATTCATGCTGTTTTAATTAACACACGAGACAAATTACGTCTGTATGTGACACAGAAAATTGGTGTTTAAAAACATAATTTATCAAACGACTGATAATTTCAATACCAGGGTGATTATGCTTAAATTTAAAGATAAATGACAGACTATATACTTATAAATCTCAGTAGGCAATTATGATGAAATAAAGAACTCTTTCAATAGGATGTAGTCATTGAACTGGATATACACAGGACACAATTGTGTGGAATACATTTACTGATTATTTCTGTGGTACAATGTATATCTCTCTATGTATAAGGATAAAGTTTTGTTAATACTTTGCTACATGTATATATTTGCTCTAAAAAAAAAAAAATTGTATCATTTGTTTGATAAAGACTACAGAATCCTAGTCAAACTTAAAGATGCAATATGTAAGATTTCAATAGAGAGTGGGTAATTCTTGTTATAAAAGTTGAAAAATAGTTGAATCAGCAGTAGCCAGGCAAGATATGCCTACATTTTGCGTAAAATCAGAAGCCATAATCTAGGAAGTTACAATCCGATACACGCAGGGCTGTCGGTAATTTTTTCACAGATGATTAGCAGCACTGCTAATCAAAGAGTCCAATTTTGCCAAATTTGATTAGCAAATTATAAGTACACTAAATTTATAATACACTAAAATCTGATTAAGAGTAACAACTCATGAAGTAATTATCAATTTGAAGTCAATCGGATGATAACTTTAGCCTCTAGAGCGTCACAAGATTTTTGGCAGTAATTATTGGAAATCGTTGGAAATCAATAGGATTCTTTGTGTCATGACCTCAAACACTGTGTATAAATGTAAAGTCAATCGGATATTAACTTTAGCCTCTAGAGCATCCACAAGATTTTTTGAAGTGATCGAGGGCAGTAATTATCGGAAATTGCTGAAAATCAATAGGTTTAGCCTCTAGAGCATCCACAAGATTTTTTGAAGTGATCGAGGGCAGTAATTATCTGAAATTGCTGAAAATCAATAGGTTTCTTCATCTTATGACCGTAAACACTGTGTATAAATTTAAAGTCAATTGGATATTAACTTTGGCCTCTAGAGCGTCCACAAGATTTTTTGATGTGATCAAGGGCCATAACTATGGAAGTAATTATCGAAAACCGCTGAAAATGACCTTAAACACTGTGTATAAATTTAAAGTCAATCGGATATTAACTTTAGCCTACAAGATTTTTCAAAGTGATCAAGGGCCATAACTCTGGCAGTAATTATCGGAAATCGCTGAAAATCAATAGGCTTCTTGGTCTCATGACCTTAAACACTGTGTATAAATTTAAAGTCAATCGGATATTAACTTTAGCCTCTTAGAGCATCCACAAACAATTGTGGACGCCGGCTGGACGGACGGACTGACGACAATATACGACCACATTTCAACATAAAACACCTAAATAACAAGATTATTTTAATTTCAATTTATAAAAAATGATTTGTTTCATTCTTAAGATTTTTTAGAATTTTAGCACTGCTACAGGTAGCTGTGAACATTTCTGAATGTAGACTTTTGGTCAGGCCTTATGTCTGAAGCCAATTCTTGGCAGTAGCTTCCGAAGTCCCACTCATTTTAATTCTTATTTCTTCGTTAGAAAACAATTTCGTCTGTTTTTTATCGCGTGTTACTATTTTTGTTCAATCGGAAGCACACAGTATTTTTACGAATAATCTCGATTAACTAGAAGCATGCGATATAAACAATAATAGTTTACGTGAATTCTTACATTGATTTCTCATTTTACAATACATTTACACGTATTTATTTTTTATATTTTATTTACAATGCGTGGGGGATACACTGAATTTATTTTTTTCAAATTGAATACTGATATAATTACTGAAAATTGACACGTCTTGCAACATGAGTGGTACTACTTGATTCCCTATTTCCGGTTTAATAATGAATTGAGTCTGGGTAGTTCGAGAAGAAAATGTCACACGGAGAATTCCGTTTTGTTTATAAAATTTATTTGATATTTTATATACGTTGAAAGTGTTGAGAAATGTGGATAAATCTTTGTGTCAAAATCCAAAATGACAGGCATGTTAATGATTCGCTGTTACTGCCAATCAAAAACGGACAAAATATGTAGTGCAAATTGCGCTGCGATACTGGTTGTCGGCAGCCTTGGATACACGCAAGTATCAAAACTTTATCGAACGATTATGATTAAACTTAAAATTTGAATCAATAGGAATCCAGATCTTTGGGACATAAATATATATTTTAAGTTTCATTGAAATCGGATAAAAAAATGTGACCTCTACTGGGTCCACAACCTATTTGCGTATGTCAGGCAGTTTGGGTCGATTTTTATGAAATTCAAACTTAACTGTCCTTATGGTGTAAAGGTGACAAATTTAAAAATTGTGACATCCAGAAGAACAACACGCGAAAAACATGATTTTTCATACATTGGGTGGCCATAATCAAGGAAATTACTACTATCTCCGATGTGCGTGAATATTGACTAGGTCGGCCATTTTGTCTGACAATTTTTACGAAATTTGAACTCAAACATCATTAGGGTGTAACCGTGATATATTAAAATGATTTCTACAATTGGATAGAAATTGTGACCTCTGAAGGGTCCTATCTCCGATGTGCGTGAATATTGACAAGGGCGGCCATTTTGTCAGGCAATTTTTACAAAATTCGAACTCAAACATAATTAGGGTGTAACGGTGATATATTAAAATGATTTCTACAATTAGATAGAAATTAAAGAAACTATAAACATACTTATGGAAAACAGCTACTGATTTATTTAGGGGACGTTTCGAAGAGTATTCTCTCAATGTTTTCAAGCTAATACAATATAACAAAATTTGAAGCAACATATATAGACAAAATTACAATAACAAGGTTGAAACCATACATGGCAACAACAAGATCAAAGGCCTATGACACAACAGGGTTATGATCTACAAAAAAAAAATAAAAGGGACTAATTAACTTTCTAAAAGCCATAATCCATGAAGTTTTGATCCGTTATATCCCAATATCGAAAGGATCCAAGATCTTTTGGAGATCAACCTGTATTTCAAGTTTCGTCAAAATCGGATAAGAATTGTGATCTGTAGTGTCCACAAACAAATTGTGGGACGGACCGAGGCGACGACAATATACATCCACATGAAAATATGGGCGTATAAAAACATGTTTGATTAGAAAAAGGTGATAGAATACTACATACCAAACTAGCATCATTATTGCCAATCAAAGTGTTAATTCCACCAGTAACTGGTCGTGATTCTCTAACTTCAAATAAAACTTCATAGCCATTTGGTGAAGATCCTTTGCCTGTAAACAATAATATGTTAAATGTGAAAGATAGGTTGTCAGGCAATGAAACATACACCCACCACAGCAGCTAAATTGTCCGGGCAGTCAACAAGAGTTGTCACATATTTTTTTACTTTTTCAGTAATGAAACATTTATAATACACTAAAATCTGATTAAGAGTAACAACTCATTAAGTAATTGATAGAAAATCATTAGAATTTGTTTGGTTTTTATAAATTTCTGCCCCATGCTATCGTTTAGTATACAAAATATTTAATATCATGGATTTAGCTGTTCAAGTTATCAAAATTCATTGAAAATCAATATACTTGTTTGTTTCAAGACCTTAAACTGAAGTCAATCTGAAGTCAATCGGATGATAATATAAGCCTCTAGAGCTCACAAGATTTTTCAAAGTGATCAAGGGTCATAACTTTGGCAGTAATTATCGGAAATCGTTGAAAATCAATAGAATTCTTCGTCTCATGACCTCAAACACTGTGTATAAGTTTAAAGTCTGGCAGTAATTATCCGAAATCGCTGAAAATCAATAGGCTTCTTCGTCTCATGACCTTAAACACTGTGTATAAATTTAAAGTCAATTGGATATTAACTTTGGCTTTAAGAGCGTCCACAAAATATTTTGAAGTGATCAGGGGCCATATCTCTGGCAGTAATTATCCGAAATCGCTGAAAATCTTCGTCTCATGATCTCAAACACTGTGTATAAATTTAAAGTCTGGCAGTAATTATCCGAAATCACTGAAAATCAATACGCTTCTTCGTCTCATGACCTTAAACACTGTGTATAAATTTAAAGTCAATCGGATATTAACTTTAGCCTCTAAAGCCTCCACAAAAATTTTCAAAGAGATCAAGGTCCATAACTCTGGCAGTGATTATCGGAAAATGCTGAAAATCAATAGGCTTCCTCGTCTGATGACCTTAAACACTGTGTATAAATTTAAAGTCAATTGGATATTAACTTAAATACTGTGTATAAATTTAAAGTCAATTGGATATTAACTTTAGTCTCTAGAGCATCCACAAGATTTTTTTAAGTGATCAAGGGCCATAACTCTGGCAGTAATTATCCGAAATCACTGAAAATCAATAGGCTTTTTCGTCTCATGACCTTAAACACTGTGTATAAATTTAAAGTCAATCGGATATTAACTTTAGCCTCTAAAGCGTCGGATGGACGGATGGACTGGGGCGACGACAATATAGGACCACATTTCAATGTGGGCGTATAAAAAATACATTAATGCATAAACATACTTGTCACATTCTATACTATAAAACAAGAAATCAATATGAAATAATCATTTCAATGGCATTTAGTAATTGAACTGGAAATACACTGGACACAATTATTCTATCGAATACATTTACTGTTTATTACTTTATCAAGAAAGGATACAATTATAGCAAAAATGATACATACAACATTATGTACCTTGTTGTTACGTGCTTATAATGTTTTATGCTTTTTTTTCTATAATTATGTCATTGCTCATCCTAGTAGAAACATCAGTTCAGTAATAAACAGTAATTGTACTTCATAGAATTGTGTCCAGTGCATCTAATCAATGCATTCTGAAGAGTTGAAATAAAAGGGTATCAAAATTAATGCAATCTCAATGGAGTATAAATAAATGTATAATGGAATTAAAACAATATGAACAGAGTTGAAATATGTGTGTAACGGTGTTTGATTAATGCAACCTGGAGTTTAAATAAATTTGTATTGAAATTAATGTGAGCTGCCCTACCTTAAATATTGTCTAAAATTTAGTGGAACATTCAATAATAGTTGCCAGACCATAGTCTAGGAGATGTGATCTATTGCAGACAAATATTTAATATCAACTCAGTTACTCAAATGTTTATTTGCTCAGCAGAAATAATTTTAATTTGCTTATGGACAATGGATACATCTTAGATCCATACTGATATTGAGTCAAAATCAGCCTGGTTCAAAGAAAAATGCTGGCATACAGGAAATAGAGAAGAACCCACCTCTACAGGTATCTATAAGAACACTTATATGTTTAAAAAGTTGTAGACGTTCTAGCTTTAGTTTCACTTCTTGACTTAATTTCACCATCTACATAAAAAGAACATTGTATTATCAAACTATAAATGTGTTAGAAAAAGAGAAATCAATGCAAGAACAGTTTTGGATTTAAAAAAAAAGATCAAATGTAGAGCATGAAAGAAGCTTCAATTTGTAATCCATGTTGTGGAGACAATGGGTAAGGTACTGCAATTCTTCCTCAAATCGTTGCACTCAATTTAAAACATATACAGTGAAATCCTGCTATTAAGACCAGTCGTGGGACTGATATAAAGTAGTCTTACTAATGGAGCGGTCCTAATACTGCGTTGGAATCACAGGAAACATATTTGATATGTCATAAGAAAGTTTACTCAATGTAAATTGTAATGTCCAGTGTAGCCCAGTAATACAGGCTTTAAGTAATATGCAATCTATTATGCTATATAAACATAATTCATGAACATTTAAAAAAAACAGCGGCTGCCCACATTTTGCAAGAGATGGATAGAGAACAAGCTAAACAAAAAGTGATTTTTCGTACAATCAGGGGCCATAATTCAGGAAGTTACGATCCGATATGCGCAAATATCGAAAGGAACCAAGATCTTTGAGTTATAAAATGAGAAGAAAATTGTCACCTCTAGAGGGTCCACAACCTTGATATACCATATTTTTATGCTATTTGAATACGAGGGGTGGCCATTTTGTATGTCAGTTTCGGTCCGATTTTTACGAAATTCGAACTCAACCATTCTTAGGGTGTAATGGTGATATATTCAAGGTTTTTTTTAAATCAGATAAAAATTATGACCGCTATAGGGTCCACAAGCTAAAAACGCGATTTTCCGTACAATCAGGGTCCATATCGAATATCGAAAGGAACTGAGATCTTTGGGTTATAAACTTATATTTCAAGTTTCAACAAAATCGGATAAAAATTGTGACCTCTATAATGTCCACAAGCTAAAAACATGATTTTTCGTACAATCAGGGGCCATAATCCATGAAGTTTCGGTCTGATACATGCCAATATCGAAAGGAACCAAGATCTTTTGGAGATAAACCTATATTTCATGGACGGACAGAGAGGGGCGACGGCAATAAACGTCCACATGAAAATGTGGGCGTATAAAAAGGCTCATTCATTAGAAATTTGTAATTTATATAAAACACTTTATAATTACTTTATGTGAAAGAATCATAGTGGTTATTTATTCATCCCCTGATATTAACACTGTCATTATTGTCATTACTGTTTTACTCGGAATGAACTCTTCACTATGTGCAAACAGTCTTAAGTCTACCATAATTTCTGATTTTACATAACTTTTTAGAGGTTGATATATCACTGACACGTAAGAAACATCCCTGTTCTCTCCTTAAGTAATAAATAAGACTTGGAACTTTATCGATAATAATTCCTTGATGTGATGTGTTTGACACCATTTTCCGGTTATTCAGCATAAAGAAGAAAACTTTTTATTCATTAAACTTGGTCTATTCACAGCCATATTCTACCATAAAAATTGACATGTGTGTAACATTTTAATTTTTAAAACATGGCTCTGTAGCTTTAGGGATTGAACCTGACTATTGAAAAAATTCTCGCAACTTACTGAGTTCACACACAATGCTTAAATGGTAAGGTCAATATTCCAGTCAAACGGATTGGTTGGCGGAAAATATCTTACTGCAGACTTCATGTATAAATTTGTGATTAAGATTGAGTTTTAATCACTTATCTATCAACAATTAATTAATTACTATTGATATTGGTCAGTTCATTGTTCTGACGATTGAAGCTAACAAAGGTGGGTTAAAATTAGTTCAGTTCTGAACATAGGTCTCATTACACTTGCCCTGTACGTTCAGGAACCGTCCTATTGCATCCTTGTCGAAAAAGAATTGGCCCCCAGTCAATTTTACTGGGCAACTTTTTACTGCTAAACGGTCGTGTGTCAGTCTCTGTAAACGCCTGAACAATGTAAAGGAACAATTTAGGGATAATAAGACATTGCTTACCTTGATAGAGTCAGTATGTGCAACACAACATTGTTCAGGTGTAATCCGTAATAGTGAGTTTCTCGAATTTATTACCGAGTGTAACTTATAAGGAATATAATAGACAACAAGAGCATCCCTAAGGCTCCAATACAGTGATGGGATTTCAAAAACATTATTGTCGGACATTTTTTCCCGAAAATAAAGGGGCATAACTCTTATCGTAATTTAAGCAGACGTTTTCAAAACACAATAAAGAATCACATGTCAACAAAATATATTCAAATTCATATGTAAAAAAAAAATAGGTGCACCTCGTTATATTTCATGTTTAAAACCCGTACGGTATTCAAATTTATGTCAATAATATTCCTACAAAATTACATGACATCAATACTATAGAATGGCAGCGTGCCGACTGCTGCCGATCTGTTTCAAACTCCCCCAAAATTACCGTATTTTTCGGGTCATACGTCGGTACATTTTTCAGCAAAGTCTGATACTACGTTTCGATTTATATACGAAAGGTAAAAAAATGACATCCGAAATTTATCGTCTAAAACAATTAACTACTTATGTCATTCCAATCGAAATATTCGTCAACATTTCTTAGCGTGTTTATTTATTTATTTATTTATTTAGACATAAACCCCATTCAAAATATGATCATAAATCCGACAATATGCCATCAAAATAGAATCTTTTCCGGGACATCAGTCGTATTGGATTCGGCACGTATACACCTCTTAATTTCACGTGTCTCGCGAGATTTGTACTTTCATTTTAATTACTGAACTATAGCGCCATATGCGTGTGTGTGAAACATCTTTATTTAACTTCGGCTTCCATCGAAAATATATCACAGACAAGTTATCGGATACAATGTATGTTGATTTGAGGTGTTATATACTATCAGGATATGTGACATATATGACTAATTTCTACGTGTTATTGTCCGACACAAAGGAGATTTAAACGTGAGACAATGGACAAATCACAGGTTAATCAGATTAAGTTTATAATCACTTTTATTGGATTGATATATCGTCTGACAAAGGAGAAGCAATGACATCTGTTCAGGATCGATTTGATGAATTGTCCGACAAAGGATTAAGTCAGCCAATCAAGGCAGAATAGTAGTTAATCAAGGTAGGTGTGTAGACGACATAACACGATAAATAGTCGATCACTTAATTACCTAATCAATCCAGCCTATTATCAACGATAATCAGGTTGCACGGTAGTTATACACTTAGTACACTATATTAATTTTGGAATTTGAATATTATTCACCATGTCTTGATGTCCGATTGGGCATATTCCCGGTCGGACAATTTTGGGCGTTTTGAAAAAAGATTCGGACAAGTCCGGAATATACGGGTAAAATCCCATCACTGCTCCAATATACGTCCACATTCCTGCTTTGATTGATATGGTATTTTTTAAAATGAAGAGAATGAAGTGGCTGTAATATGACAAGAGGCAAAAAAGGCTAGGCGTTGGGTTTGTTTTGCCAAATTTACACACAAAATATAAGAGTGGGTGTGACCCTGCCCCAGGGGGGTCGGGGCATGCACAAAAATAAATAGTTGCTGCCTTTACGGTATAAGGAACAAATATGCAAAGTTCCAAGATGATCCATTCCGAATTCCAGTCTGTAGACGATAAATATAAAAATTGGGCATGGCTCTGCCCCTGGGGGTTGGATGTGGAACAATATAAATAGGTGCCACCCTGTTATTGAAATGATTGATATGCTAATTTTGAACAAAATCTGTTAATTATAGTAACCTGTAGAGTATTTACAGATAAAAACTAACAAAAAAGTGGGTGTGCTACCACACACCTGAGGGTCGGGACATGCCCCAAAATAAATAGTTGCTATCCTTACAGTATCAGGAAAAAATGTTCCAAGATGATCCATTTACAATTCCAGTCTGTAGACAAAAACACAACAAGCTGTTGCCATGCAAGATACGCCCACATTTTGCAAGAGATGGACAGAGAACGAGCTAAAAAAATAATGTGATTTTTTGTACAATCAAGGGCCATCAAAATCGGGTAAAAATTGTAACCTCTAGAGAATCTGCAAGCTAAAAATGTGATTTTTCAAAAACAATCAGGGGCCATAATCCAGGAAGTTACGTTCGGATATGCACGATTATCAACAGGAACCAAGATTTTAATGTGTAACGGTGATATATTCACACGTTTTTTTTAATTGGATAAAAATTGACCTCTAAATTTTGTACAATCAAGGGCCATAATTCAGGAAGTTTTGATCCGATTTGCGCAAATATCGAAAGGAACCAAGATCTGTGGGTTATAAACATGTATTTCAAGTTTCATCAAAATTGGATCAAAATTGTGACCTCTAAAGGGTCCACAGCCTTGATATACCAGATGTTAACACTATTTGCGTACGAGGCGCGGCCATTTTGTCCGACGGTTTTGGTCCAATTTTCACAAAATTCGAACTCAACCAATATTACGGTGTAACGGTGATATATATGAACAGTTTTTTAAATCAGATAATAATTGTGACCTCTAAGGGGACCACAAGCTAAAAACGGGATTTTTCAAACAATCAGGGGCCATAATTCAGGACGCTTCAATTCGATATGCACGGTTTGAAGATAAACCTATATTTCAAGTTTCGTCAAAATCGGATAAGAATTGTGATCTGTAGAGTGTCCACAAACAATTGTGGACGTCCGGACGGACAGGGGCGACGACAATATCTGTCCACATGAAATGTGGGCATATAAAAATTAGGCGTGGCTCTGACCCTTGGGGTTGGACATGGACCAAAATATATAGGTACAACACTATGCTGGATCATTCCGAATTGGATCCAAATCTATTAATAATTACAACCTGTATATCATTTACAGACAAAATAACAACAAAGAGTGGGTGTGGCACCGCCAAAAGTGTGTGGGGGGGGGCAATTGTGCCCCAACATGAAAAGTTGCCGTCCTTGGGGTACAAGGAATAAGTATACCAAGTTACAAGATAATCCGTTCATAATTCTGGCTTTTGGGCGCTAAACGCAAAAAATTGGGCGTGGCAGTGTCCATGGGGATCGGGGCATGCACCAAAGTCAACAGTTGCCGCCCTTAGGCTATAAGGAATATATATGCCAAGTACCAAGCTGATCAATTCAGAATTGCGGCCTGTGGACGATAAACACAAAAATTGGGCGTGGCTCTGCCCTTGGGGTTCGGGACATGCAGTTGTTGTCCTTGGACTATAAGGAATACATACCCCAAGTTCTAATACGATACATTAAGAATCGTGGCCTGTAGGCAACACAGAGAGACACAAAGAAAAAAATGGGAGTGGCTCTGACTGTGAGGGTCAGGCAATCACCAAAAACAATAGGGGTCATCCTTAGGGTATAAGAAATAGGTATGCAAAGTTTCAAAAGGATCTGTTAAGAATGCAGCCTTTAGGCGAAACATTAGACACACACAAAAATTGGGCGTTCCTTAGGATATAAAGAATAAGTATGCAATGTTTCAAGATGATACATTAAGAAATGCGGCCTGTAGACGACATACAAACAAATACAAGAAATGGGCGTGGCTCTGCCCCTGGGAGTCGGGAATACACCAAAAACAATAGGGATCATCCTTAGGGTATAAGGAATAAGTATGTAAAGTTTCAAGACGATCACTTAAGAATTGCGGCCTGTAGGCGACACACAGACAGGGGTGACGGCAATATACGTCCACATTATGAATGTGGACGTATAAAAAGTGGTTCTTTTAAAATATGGTTGTATTCGTGATTTGCTCGTTATACTGAGTTGGTCATTAAGCAGGCTTTCACTGTAGTAACCAACTGAACACTAAGCCACTAAACTTTAAACTCACATCTTCAAAAGTTTTTGCTTCAAATATGGGTTGGACTTCTTTAACAATAAGGTCATCTTTTGTTCGTCCAAGACCATCCACTACAACACGCTGAACTTTTGCCTGAAATACAATATTGAATACAGTTCAAACAAAATATGATATTTTTTCCATTCGAATTTCCAGAATCACCTAAGACTAATCCTGTTGCTTCATTGTCGTTATGTAATTCCTTGCAAGAGTGTTTTCAACAAACCCCCACTGTTTGTAATAGTCCATTGGCATTAGTTTATTATTTTATTTCTTGTAGATCTATATCTTTTCCTTTGCTACTTCTCATTGTTTGGCCGACTGAGTATTGTATAATGTGTGGGTCTACCATTTACTTTCAAGTGTCAAGTTGTAGTCCCTGAATATGTAACTAAAATAATTACTCAACTAAGTATAACAGTAGTATATTAAATTATTGCTGTAAAATTAGTGAAAGTCATAGTAACTGTGTTAAATACTTTGATACTTGCAGTTGGCTTTTTTTTTTTTTTTTTTTTTTTTGCTCACCGGAAGATTTTGAAGATCAAACGTTTTCTTTGATTCTTCCATCACACTGCCATCGGGCTCCTATATGGTAAAATTTGATAAGCATAATATTTTACTCAACATATTTCGATCAATATTTAATGGTATTATTAAAAATGACATAGTAGGAGATTGTGTGAGTAGAAACAAAAACAAATTAGGATTTGTGCTATACTATAGGCCTAGTATAGCTATATTACTAGTACACTGAAACATCAATGCCTACCGGTGCGGTTATAGTTTTGTAGTAGTAGGGGGATCACGGTGGCTAAGTGGGTAGACGCTGGCTCACTAGCCTGGAGGTCGGGTGTTCAATCCCTGCATTGGTCGAGAAAGTTCATCCAGATTTTCCGGTGTGGTTCTCCTTTGTCAGTGATGCAGGACGGAAGGCCTGACAAGGACATCTGTCTAGTCATTCGGATGGGACGGAAAACCAAGGCTTCGTGTACACATTGGCGTGCACATAAAAGTTCCCCTTGACAGTTGGAATTCGATATAAGAATAGGCCATAGTGCCACTGTCCGGGCAAAATTTCTCTCATAGCACACTGTATGGCATATGCTCATCTTCATTAGCCCAGTTCGGAACAGAACACTAGGACGTTAAACCCCATTTCATTTCATTTGTAGTATTATTATTATTATTATTACAGCATATTTATAGTGCACCCTATCATATAACATGTTCAGGGGCACTTTACAAGTGACAATGTAAATCATATACAGGTCACAATTCTATGGAATACAATTACTGCTTTTTACTGAGCGACGTTTCGACTAGGCTTCTCTAGTCATTATCAGTAAAAAGCAGTAATTGTATTCCATAGAATTGTGACCTGTATACTCTAGTTCAATTACTAAATGCCATTGAAACAGTTTAATGTAAATCATACATAAACAAAAAGATTATGGACTTGTTAACGATTGTATACAGAGTCAGTTAAAAGCCTGATTAAATAAATGTGTTTTAAGTTGTTTTTTAAAAGAATATAGAGATGTACAACATCTTAAACTAAATGGTAGATTATTCCATAAAACAGGTGCTTGATAACTAAAAGAGCGCTGACCATAAGAGACTAGTTGAACAGTTTTGGGCTTTAAAAGTTATTTATCTGATGTACGTAATGTTCGACCAGGTGTATAAAGTTCTAAAAGATCTGAGAGGTAAACAGGAGCTAAATTATTTAAACATTTAAAAGTAAGTACCGGTAATAAAATCTTAAAATCAATTCGATATTTAACAGGTAACCAGTGTAAATTATATAAAACAGGAGTTATGTGGTCACATTTCTTAGTTAAAGTAACAAGTCTAGCCGCAGTATTCTGTACTTTTTGTAATTTATCTATAAGCTTTAAAGGTAAACCAACTAAAAGTGAATTAAAGTTATCTAATCGAGAAGTGACCAGAGAATTAACAAGTGACTTCGTGGCCTCTACAGTTACACATTTACATATTTTACCTATATTTCTGATATTAAAATAGCACAATTTACAAATATTATTTACTTGAGCTCCCATAAGCATAAAACTATCAAAGATTGCGCCAATATTACGAGCAGAATAAGATGAAAATATATCACAATTACCAATTACAACAGGGGGGTTATCATGTGCAGATTTACTTAATTGATGCCTTGAGCCTAATAACAAATATTCGGTTTTATCATCATTCAATTTTAGAAAGTTCTTTGACATCCATTTTCTAATTTCACTAATACAGTTCTCAAGTTGCAATTTTGATAAATTGAAAGAAGATGGACAATCAGGTGTAAATGAAATATATAATTGAGTATCATTGGCATACAAATGAAAGCTGAGACCATATTTTCTGACAATATCGCCTAATGGTGACGTATAGAGGGTAAATAAAATCGGACCAAGAACAGAACCTTGCAATTAACTAAAATACACTGTTTTCTACCCACAAGATAGCTTTCTAAAAGATTTAATGCAGAGCCACAAATACCGAATTTAAATTGAAGTCTACGTAGAAGAATGGAAGGGTCCACCGTGTCAAAAGCAGCAGATAAATCTAATAAAATTAAAAATGTACATTTTTTATTATCAATTTCCATTAAAATATCATTTGAAACCCGGGTTAAAGCTGTTTCGGTACTGTGAAATTGTTTATAAGCACTTTGAAATGGTTCATACAAACAGTTATCATCTAGATGGGCCTTTATCTGAGAAGCAATACAGTTCTCCAATATTTTAGAAATAAAACTTAAGTTAGAGACAGGCCTGTAATTTCTAAAAAAAAGTGAGTTACTTCCTTTAGGAACTGTCTCTGATCGAACGATGTCCCTTGTAGATTCTAAATCCGTATGGGTTACCCTTTAAGTCATAAAAAATATGATAGGCAAACATGTAAATCAATATAATATCAATTGGAGTTATTTCCCTTGGAAAAAGTTTCCATTTGCAAGAAAATGCGATGATTATTTTTGTTTTAGAGTTATACGAGGAAAAACGTGTCTGTAAGTAGCATAACAATATATATTGTACATCCAGTCATTTGTAAACATGTATATAGAAGGCGCATAAGCAATGTTGATTGTGTAAACTGAATTTGATGCATGTAATTATATAAGCCTTGTTCAGCAATGTTCTGTCAACAAGCCATTATTAATTGCTGCATGTCACGTTTCTGTTTTCTACATTTATGTACATTAAGTTAAGACAAATTTATGTTTATGTTTTTCAGAAATCACTAATGTCACATCAGGAAGGTCATTAAAGTCGTCATAGTCGCTCATGTCACGTTAGGAAAGTCACTAAAGTTGCCATAGTCAATCGAGTCAACAATGTCGCGTCACTACGTCTTCAAACACTGATGTCATTAGCGCCATTGTGTAATGCTGAGATGATGTACTTTATATTAGTTGTATTAACTCTTAAACGACCCAGAGGTTTGACGTCATAACGTCATAAAAACCCACGTCATAATGGTCAATAGTATTAAAATATAGATATGCATTTTAAAGTCATATCATTAAAAAACAACTGTAGATAGATCCTTCATGTAAATGGATGAAATAATCTAAATTTAATGCCATTTTCATAAATATAAATTTATACAAAAAATTAATTTAGACATTTCACGCAAAATTCATGTATATAATGGTTATTTCGATTTTTTTGTTCGGCTGTTGTGAACTAAAAATTATTCATCATGAATCTCTTTTAATTTAAGCTTATTTAAGTACTGTAATAGAAATTTGTTGATTAACTAACTACTAAGCCTATTTCTATCACGTTCTAGGCCTAACGCAAAACTGTAAAAATCAACACTACAGATAAAATCTGAATCACTGTCATTCAATAAGGATGGTAATCTGTCATTAGGAGAACGTTGCCGAATAGGTCTAGACATATCACCGTTTTAATATAATTTTTCAAGGAGAAACAGTAAGATTTTTAACTGTCAAAATGTCAAACAGGAAGTAAACAAATGAGATAAAGTCGTCTGTTCATAAGGGAAATAACTCTCATTACGCTAGGAACGTTGCATTCGGCTAACCGGTTTTGTCGACAAAAGTCGCCGTGGGTACTTAACGGTAACGTTATAGGTGTCGACAAAAGTCGCCGTGGGTCAGTTAAGAGTTAAAGAGACAACGTGCATTTATATATAGTATAACAATATATATTGTACATCCAGTCATTTGTAAACATGTATATAGAAGGCGCATAAGCAATGTTGATTGTGTAAACTGAATTTGATGCGTGTAATTATTTAAGCCTCGTTCTATTTTCTACATTTATGTACATTAAGTTAAGACAAATTTATATTTACGTTTTTCAGAAATCACTTATGTCACATCAGGAAGGTCATTAAAGTCGTCATAGGCACTAATGTCACGTCATTAAAGTCGTCATAGTCGCTCATGTCACGTTAGGAAAGTCACTAAAGTTGCTATAGTCAATCGAGTCAACAATGTCGCGTCACTACGTCTTCAAACACTGATGTCATTAGCGCCATTGTGTAATGCTGAGATGATGTACTTTATATTAGTTGTATTAAAGAGACAACATGTGCATTTAGATGTTTTGAATCGTATATACTTAAATCGTTTACTTATTGTCCCGTAGGGCCACTACTAACTCCTTTAAAAGTCATGATGCGGAATTGGCATCCCTTGACAGTTCCTATCGCTTGTTATATAGCTGCAATGTGAAAATACGGTAAAATACCGCTCTTCCCTCCTCAGGCTATTTTGGAACCCTTACCTTCTATTTATCACTGTGTATGTTTATTTCTCGCAAAAGAAATCATTTCTCGTAATATCTGACATAAATTTATAATAATTCAACACTATGTTCAAGTAGAATTTAGCGATTAAATACACATGCGTCTGGGCATGTTAGAGTCTCGAATGGCTGATCAGTTCAAACGTATTTTGTGTATGTTTTTAATCGCAAAATTCTGCTTAATAATTGAGTAGAATTATTATAAATGTGTGTCAGCTGTAGCAAGAAATGATTCCATTGGCAAACAAAGAAGAATCAAGGTGAAAAATAGTCGGTAAGGATTCAAATATAGCCTTAGACCAGAGGTGGGGATGAGCGATATTTTCATATTGCAGCTATGCAAGCGATAGGGACTGTCAGGGTTATCGTCCGATCAGGAACTAGTACTAGTAGTAAAGTAGGCTAATTGAAATTTATCCATTCATGTGGCAATACAAACTTTTATCACTAAAGTTAGGGTATAGTGATCTTGACTAAGACGCATGTAATTATCATAATAATTGGGGAAAGTGTATAATGCGTCAAAACACTTTGAAATAATTATTGCCTTTGCATGTACTGTTCCCATATTTTGTCTGCTAAGCCGGTGCTTTGACCTTTATCTAACTTTCCTGTGTAGAGCTGATGACAAGGGAAATAACTCACAGAGTTTTCTTTTCGTGGCTAAATTAATGTTAAGACTGAAATATAAAATATCAAAAAGTACACCAAGTTCTGTGTGTTTTCTTTTCACGGTGGGGTAACCAATTAATGCTATAAAAGTAATTTTATCAGATACATCACAATATCCATAGTTCTTTATTAATTATTTTAGTTATTTTTTTTTAAGTCGAGTCGTGGGCTACAGATTAAAAGAAGCTCTAATCACACATTTTGATGAATCCACGGTCCACAAAATGCGCAAATTCTTTATATTTAAATTGCATTGCGAGAGTGAAAAGAATCGAACAATGAAAGTGTCAAGTTACCCCACGGGCCCGACTAATCACCAGAGTCACCGGGGTTAGCACGTGCGTGCTGTACGTATCATACGGCCTGTCATTGAGTCAACTGGCGTGGTTTCGAATCCCCGGTTGTACATGACAAGGAGTAGAGGTTCGCCTGTCCAACCAAGTGGGTTTTCTCCGGGTCCTCCGGTTTCCTCCCACTGCTAAAGACCCCTACGCGCAAGCGAATTATTGAAACAAAATTAAACCACATGTTAGTCCCGAAATGACCTAGTTTGTGTCGAGTGGACGTTAAACCCCATTTCTCTCTCTCTCGGAATCACCGGAATTCATTTCAATCACCGGAATTCACATATAATCACCGGAATTCACTTCGAAAACTCACGATTCCTCCCACAGAACTAATTTATTTTCAATGCATAATACATTATAATATAATGAATAACTATTTTGATCTCTCCACAGGCCAGATGAAGGCGCTGTAGGTGTATTTATTTGAAAGACTATACCGGAATTCATTTCAAACTATACATCATGATTATGAATGATAACGTGAGCGCGTCGAATAACCAAAAACTCCAAAACAACGCCCAGTAACTCCAAAAATTTTGACTGTGGAAACACAAAATAACAATTTATTTGAGTTTAAGAAGCCTCACTACTTTGGGCCCAAATCGGAGGTTCATGAGAGATAACTCGTGTATGTGATTTTTGTTGACAAGAAACTACCGTATGTATATAGGCTACTTTCGTTGCAATTCGTTGTAATGTATTGTAATTAGTGATTAATTTATAGTTTATTAAAACAGTAATTATATGCATGAAACGCTTTTTCCAATTTTCCAACAACCTACAACAATATGAAGGAAACATTTGTTGCAATGTCCCATTTACTCACTGACCAAATTCAACAGGCTACGGTAGTAAATTCTTATGTTGAAGATCTTAAATTAGGAATTCATTCACTTGTACAAAATAAATTGTCGCCATTAATAGTGCCACCGCATACATTGCAACGTACTCTGCATCAAATTCACAATTTGATTAACAGGAAATACCCTCAATTTAAGCTCCTTCAACCACGTGCTCAATACTATTATTCTAATGCCCAATTCATTCTTTCTCGTAACCATAGTAAACTATACATATCATTAAAGGTGCCGATAATAAGCAATACCCATCATCTTAATTTATATGAAATCATGTCTCTGCCTGTACCAATCAACGCCTCCTCCTCTCATGTGACTCAACTCTTGGACTTGAAACAATATTTTGCTATATCGCACGATCACCAACATAATGTTTCATTTAATTTCAAACTTGTTCAGAATTGTGAAGGTATAGACAACCTATATTGTGTTAACAAGCTGGCATTGTCAGCCGGCACGGTGTCATCTTGTGAGCTCTCGCTCTTTTTGGACGATAAACATGGGATCAGAAACTTGTGCAACTTCAGATTCCGAATGAATTCTTTGCCTAGCACTGTGCTAGAGTTAACGCCCTCTTCAGTTATACTGTATAACACTCCACTCATAGCCATAAACTGCGCTTCAGGTCAACGCGTGGTTAAGGGTTGTAAATTTTGTGTCATGTTTATACCATGTAAGTGTTCAATGTCTACCCAGAAGTTCTTTCTAGCCGAAAGTCTTGGAAATTGTGTTGATAATGCAACAGGAACAACAAGGCTCCATCCTGTAAATCTTGCTCTACTTCAATATTTCTTCTCCGACTAATAGCTGATGATAACGCAAATCATCTGAGTCTTAAACGCATGGTAAAACGAGCAAAACATGATTCTATTATATTCAAATCACTTTCGGAATCTATGCAGGGGCGGATTGGGGCAGGGAACCGGCCCGGGCTCCCGTGTCGGAGCGGCAACTTTTACTGGCCGCGGTGCCCGGACGGGGGGGGGGGGGGTCCGGGTGCTCTCCCGCGGGAACATTTTGAAAAATGAACCCCAAATATGCGATTTGGTGGCATAACTGATTATAATCTCTGTCAAATTCAGCCAGCAGACCAGCTATCACCAAATTTTGCTGAGGTCTTAAAAAATCGGGTGAATCCGATGAAATTTTTAGATGAAATTCGGAATCCCCATTGCAAGATTCCGAATTCCGGCCCACACCCAGCACACCCGGCCCAGAAAGTCTATTATACCAGCCCATTCCAGACTCCAGTGATGGCGTGGCGGCCCGTTAAAGCCACCGGCCACATACAACATGATCATCATCGCTCCATGGCCGGTCCAATACCCCCGCCCCCCATATCATGTTCAGCAGAAAAAAGTTTTTTTAGACGAATTGGACAACATTATTTTTTTCATTTTTTGTCCGACCGGCCCTTCGGGCGATCGCCCAATACGCCCCTGAATCTATGATTAATAATGATGTTCCAATCGAGTCGTCATTCTTTGATAATAAAAGTATTCTTGTTATCGCGTCAATGACATTATCTGTACTTTGTTCTTTGGCATGTATCTTCATATTTTGTAAAATGCGCACAATCACAACGGCACTTGTATTAGCCAAGAAAGTCCAAGCCTCATCTGAGCTACCTTCATTCGATTACAAATTCCATGCGTCAGATACTACTGAAGACCTGGCTAACTCTTCGGATGCACCAGTGGATCATTTTGGCATTGTAACGATCCTTTTGTGTTGCATCATTGTTATGATGCTTTTATATAAATTATATTATAAACGTAGGTTACATGTTAAGTTACTATTAGAAGTAACATCAGGCTCAGATTGTGTTACCATTCCGATTATTCACCTCCCACTCTGTCCTTCCTACTACACATTTAACCACCCTTCATATATTTCTAATCTAAGAGTCTCTTGCTCCCTTTGGCCTTATCTAACCCTGGACTATCCTAACCTTCAAAATATATTAACAAAATCACCAAAACATCACACCCTGTAACTAATCGTGTACGAATCTCCTTATCCAAGGCGTTCGGGTGGAAGCGAATATTAAGACAACAATTTAATGTCTACATATTGGTCGCGCATCAAAATTATCTATACGCCCTAGATCATAGTTCACAAAAGCCCTACGTACATTAATACCTTTGCGCATATGGTACCTTCACAGGTTTGAGAACAGTACTCCAATCTTAATTTACTTTTCATTATTATTACATTTTCATGTATTTGTTGTTTGCTTGTAGTTTTATTTCTTAGTTAGCTTTTGATGACAAAAGCAAAATCGAACACTGGGGATCTTATAGAGGGGTAGATTACAGACAGTCATTCAGAATTGGCTAAATGTACGTGGCAAACTTTGCAGATTAATATCCCTTGATATAATTTTTAGTTCATTGTTTTAAATAAATTAATTACCCCCATTAATTACGTTGGCTACCATCTTGAGAGAGTTATGTCTACCAATGCTGTATTTCCTCCCTGAAGTAGAACAAAAGGATTAACTAAAACAATGAATGTCAATTAGGCACGAAGCACTCAGATCAGGTTTAGAACCCATGTGACCGCAACTGACTAATCGGGTGTCTTCAATGAGTTAATCCTTAATCTGCCTTTAAATACGAATTCAGGACTCAATTTCTTCAGTACTACTCATTAGTACATATACTAAAATTGGAACGATACAGAGAAGATTAGCGTCTGCGATATCACCTCGGTGGAAGCGGACGTAAAATACAACTAACTCATCATCATCAATTTCTTCAATAGCAAGCCAACTTTCATCGGGAAAAACAGTAAAAAAGGAACCCACATAGATCTGACACTAGTCTCAACAAAACTATTCCCCCACTGCAATTGGGGAGTAGGAGACGAAACTTTAGGCAGCGATCACATAGCAATCCACACCGCCATAGCCTACACCGCCAATTCAGAAAACATCAAATCCCAGGCTAAATGGAAAATGGACAAGGCAAACTGGGAACTATACAAAAATTTATGCAATGGCTGGGACTTCGAGTCAATAAGACATGACAATATTGATACCTTTTCAAGCAATCTAACTAAGGCAATAATTGGCTCAGCAAAGCAAGCTATCCCCCGAACAAAAGAAACCAATAGGAAATCCCCCAAACCTTGGTGGTCAGAAAATCTTCAGACTCTAGTCAACACCCGAAAATCGGCGCTACGAAAATACAAACGTAGGCCGAATGAGGAAACAAAAACTGACTACCAAGAGGCTAAACTGTCCGCAGAAACAGAAATCAAACAGGCCAAAGAAGAAAACTGGCAAAACTTTTGTAGCTCCCTAAATGATCGAACAAAAATTAAAACAGTATGGAACAAAATATCAGGAATCACCGGTAAAAAAGTAAGACAAAATATACCTCTACTAACCTATAAAACAGAAACAGCCTAAAATAATACGCACAAAGCAAACCTGTTAGGACAGACTTATGCGGATGGCTCCAGCAACAGCCAACACAATGAAACATTCAAGGCCATTAAGAACAATTTTTTAAAAAACCAACCGCCAATAATACACCAAGATGCAGATAATGAATCAGATCTAAATAGTCCCATTAATATAGATGAGTTGAAAAAAGCATTACGGACTAAATCCCACAGTGCAGAAGGGCTAGACTGTGTGAAATACACAATGCTGAAAAATCTACCCGAGAAAGCACTGGCGTTAGTCCTTGATATCTTTAATCCCTCATGGTCAAAGGGAAAAACCCCACTAGAATGGAAGACTGCCTCAGTCATTCCCCTACATAAGCCCATAATAAAGACAAAAACGAAACAACGTCGTATCGCCCAGTCAGTCTCACATCTACTTTATGCAAAACACTAGAAACAATAATTACAGACTAAAATTTCACTGTGAAAGCAACAATATCTTCACAAAACAGCAAAGTGGCTATCGTTCCGACAGGTCGACAGCAGACCATATCATTAGATTACAACATGACATCTCCAAAGCCTTCACAGCTAAACAATACCTCTGCGCAATCTTTGTTGACTTAACAAAGGCCTTCGACCTTGTATGGGTGGATGGTCTTTTACACAAACTCCATAACGCGAAAATCAAAGGCCGAATGTACAAGTGGATAGAAGACTTTCTGAACGACAGGCATAAATTCAAAATGGAAAACGGAACGCCGCAAGGATCCGTTATCAGCCCATTACTTTCCAATATAAGGATAAATGATCTTCCAAGCTACGGGGGGAAGGGCACAGAATCCGCATTATTTGCTGACGACAGCTCGTTCTGGAAAGCTTCAAATAACATAGGTATAATCAAACAATCGCTCAAATATACACTAAAACAAATCTCAAAGTGGGCAGACGACTGGGGTTTCAAAATTTCGGAAGGGAAAACAGTAGCAATAATGTTTCATCCGACTGACACTAACAGGAAAATAGACTTAAAACTTAACGACTCAAAAATTGAATTCAAAACAGAAGCCAAATTTTTAGGAATGATATTTGACTCCAAACTTTCTTGGAAACCACACATAGATAGCATAGTGGGTCGCACATCAAAAACACTCAACTTAATGAAATACGTCAGTGGAATGCAATGGGGCGCAAATAGAAGCACTCTTATGTTAATATAAAGAGCACTTATCCGCTCGGTATTCGACTACGGATGTCTGGCTTATGCAAATGCAAGTGATACACAACTAAATAAATTGAACATAATACAAGGTAAAGCATTAAGACTAGTAACAAGAGCAGCAATAGGAACCAAAACAGTTGTCCGTTTACAAGAGATGGGAGAACTCCCGCTCGATCTCAGGCGAGAGGAACTGTCACTCAAGTACTGGGGTAAACTGCAAATGCTAAAAGAAAAATGTCCGACATATAAGTGCCTCCAACAATTCAAACGCATAGGCTATAGAAAAAATACGCGTCCCATGACATTCGGGCAAATGTCAAACGATGTCTTAAATAAGCACGGTTTAAAAGGAACAATCATAGAAACAAAAACTTATCCCGTCACTCCACCCTGGCAACTAAGCGATCCAATCATCAACACGCACCTAATAAACGTTACAAACAAACACGCTAATCCCATAGAGGCTAGAGCACTAGCATTAGAACTAATAGACACCAAATGGGCAGACTATCTCAAAATCTATACAGATGGATCGAAAAATAATACACAGGGATCAACAGGGTACGGCATTTTCATACCCAAAGCAAAGCTAAACATCAGGAAAAGGATACCAGAACATTGTTCTGTGTACACCGCAGAACTGATGGCCATTAAAACTGCAATAGAATGGCTAGCCACACAAACACACCAAAAAGCCGTTATCCTATCAGACTCCCTAAGTAGCATCAAATCCATCGAATCAGACTATTCCAAAAGCAGACAGGGCATAATCCACCAAATTAGGGATATTAATCAAACAATCAAAAATAACGAAAGAGAGGTAGTCCTTGCATGGATCCCCTCCCACATCAATATCTTCGGCAATGAACAAGCTGACAAGCTAGCCAAGGAAGGGTTGTCATTAAATGATATAGAAAATTTAGAATACAGCAGTCAGGAATTCACAAGCATAGCTAAAGATAAAATTAAAAATGCATGGAAGACCCGTCTAAACCAAGAGAACACTCATCGCTATCAAATTGATAGCAATCTTGTAGGCAAGGTTTACATCAATCATCCCTCAATCAAAATATGCAAACTCATCACGAGGCTTAAAACGATAAACGTAATAAAAGACTTCACCTATACACCAATTAAATGCTCACGTGGACAAATTGCGACCACGTCACACCTGCTAATCAACTGTAATCAATTGAACAAAGAACGTAAATCCGTAATTAAGAATCTAGCAGAGAGGGGAAACACGCTCTGTCTCAAATCTCTCCTTTCTCCACAACCCGATATCACCTCGGTGGAAGCGGACGTAAAATACAACTAACACTAACTAACTAACAACCCGACGACAGATACTGGACATCACAACTTGTCTGGGATTTTATTGAGAACATAGGGATGACCAAATATATAAAATAATAAAATTAATCAATTAAACAGTAGGGCGGAACGTAAAAATGTCCTCTAGAAGGAAGCGTAAACCGTCCTACACTAATAATAAATATAGGCACGACCAAATACATAAAATAATAAAATTAATCAATTAACAGTTGGGCGGAGCGTAAAAATGTCCTCTAGAAGGAAGCGTAAACCGCCCTACACTACTAATAAAACTCCGATAAAATTAATAAATCAAATAACAAAATTAACCAATTAACAGTAGGGCGGAACGTAAAAATGTCCTCTAGAAGGAAGCGTAAACCGCCTTACACCACTAATACTACTCCGATAAAATTAATAAATCAATCAATAAAATTAATCAACTAACAGTAGGGCGGATCGTAAAAATGTCCTCTAGAAGGAAGCGTAAATCGCCCTACACTACTAATTTACCATTTACCATTAATCTACCATTAATATAATTCATGAGTAATTTATTATTCTTATTATTTATTTGCAATTCATTATTTTCTTCTATTCCACTTATTATTCTTATTATTAGTTTATAATGCCCCCCCCCCCCCCCCCACCGAAGCCTTACTAGACGAAATAACAACAAAACCACAGTAAGACCAGATACTCTCTTTTCTCTAGCTTTCTTTTTCAGGTGCTGGATTCTTCCTTCAGAGAACCAACAATAAAAGGAATGGATAACAGAAACAAAGATGTAACAACGCCACCATACCGGACAACAAACCCAAATGGAAGGAAGAATGGACCAGGACTCATACTCACCAACAAGCCCCAAGGAAGAGTTGCACCGCCCTGCCATTCTACCGGACAGAACGACCAGACCAACACAAACGACCTAATAAGTATATATATGTACATAATATGTTCATGTCTGTGAAAATGTCCGTCATTGTCCATGCCTGTTCTGTCAAAAATTCGTATGTTTGTGAACGTCTACTGGCACTTTTTTCGTCCTTTGCACATGTTATCCTACTGTTGTCTATTGTCCTATGTACATATATATGAAAAAACCTAATTATCCTATTTTTCTCACTAATCACATTGTAAATTAATGCACCTTGTATACCTAACATGTTATTGTCTGTGATATCACCTCGGTGGAAGCGGACGTAAAATACAACTAACTACTACTACTCAATTTCTTCACAATACAGTATTGGAACTTAAACTCTCTCTTCTGTTTTAATTCAAGGTACGGTTTAAGCCACGTTATTCTGTTTTGCCGTCCTCATCAGCTAAAATGTTATTTACATTATTTATTCTTACATGATTTTATTCTCCATTATATTTTATTTAGCCAAACATTATTTCTTGTATATAATATGTAATTTCTCATATGTATGTTAAATGTTTATAAGTTGCGATTGGTTTAATTATTGACTTATTTAAGCATAGGCTACTAGTAGATATTGGACAGCCATAGTTCTATTTTTATTTCACGTATAAATATTCGTTAACCTTTTTGTACTATATTTTATCACTTCGTATTAACCATGGCAACATATGGTTCGCAAATTGTATTCGTTAGTCAATGTTCAGTTTGAGCTCAAAAGTGTTGGCTGCACTTTAATATGCGCGCTAAATCATATTTATTTTTATGTATGAGCGTAAATTGCATATGTAAGCTTTAAGAGCTAAATCAAACGAACAAATGATTAGCTAAATATAGATGTAACCATGGCCGCAGATCTTATTAAATTTTTTTTTTGGGGGGGGGGGCGGAGTTGGCGGAGCCCGACACACGGCTAGCGCCGCAGGCGCGAACCGTTCTGCGGGGGGTCTGGGGGTCCTCCGCCATAAAATTTTGAAAGCAGGATGCCTGAAAACGCTATCTGAGACCATTTCTGAGCATTTTGCAGAGATGAACGTACCGAGAATAAATTGTCGTTTTTGAGCGAGAATAATCAATACGAATACGGTAAAAAATAGTTATGAGGGCTTAGAGTGCAGGCGGACTGGTTATATTATAGAGGGGTAGATTATAGGCAGTCACTTAGAATTGGCTAAATACACGTGGCAGCCTTTTCAGATTAATATCCCTTGATATAATCTTTAGTTCATTGTTTTAAAATAAATTAATCACCCTCATAAATTAAGTTGGCTACCATGTTGAGAGAGTTATGTCTACCAATACTGTATTTCCCAAATGAAGCAGAACTAAAGGATTAACTAAAACAATGGATGTCAATTAGGCCTGAAGCACTCGGACCATGGCAGGTTTAAACCCCATGTGACCACAACTGACTAATCAGGTGTCTTCGATGAGTTAATCCTTAACCTGCCTTTAAATACGAATGTTGGACTCAGCTTCTTCACAATACAGTATTGGAACTTAAACTCTCTTCTGTTTTAATTCAAGGTAAGCCACGTTATTCTGTTTTGCTGTCCTCATCCGCTAAAATGTTATTTACATATATATATTCTTACATGATTTTATTCTCCATTATATTTTATTTAGTCAAACATTACTTCTTGTATATATGTTATTTCCCCTACGTTAGTTATCTTATATATTTATAAGTTTCGCTTGGTTTAATTATTTACTTATTAAGCATAGGTTACGGATCACATATTAGACAGCCGTAATGGTATTTTTTAATTTTACGTTTAAATGTTCGTTAAGCTTTTTCACTATATTTCAATACTTACTAACCATGGCAGCATATGGTTTATAAAATATATTCGTTAGTCTATGTTCAGTTTGAGCTTAAAAGTGTTGGCTGCACTTTAATATGCGCGCTAAATCGTATATACTTTTCATATATAAGCGTAAGTTGCATATGTAAGCTGTAAGAGCTAAATCAAACAAGCAAATGATTAACCAAATTTAGATGCATTTTATTTACGTCTATATGACACATCGGCAGCTACGCCACCTATCCGGAACACGTGTCGCCTCCTATAATTATACGTGTAACAAATAGTGCCTCTGCACAGCCAAGTGAGTTAGCCCCCCCCCCCCATTCCTTTTATAAATCATAGTTCATTTTGTTAATCTATTATCTTAAAATTGTATATTATATTGATTTTGTATTTTATTATGATTTGAGACAATACAGTATTGGAACTTAAACTCTCTTCTGTTTTAATTCAAGGAACGCATAAAACAAATTACTACGGCGTATGACACGAACACGCCCCTTTAAAATTGGTGGAGTATTGCCTTTAAAGAGACCGTATGAATCAAGAAACAGGAGCGACACCAGACAACTATAAAAACAAAATTTTAACACGAAGTGCTACCGCATCTACGTCATCAACGACGAGTACAAACACAGTGGTGCAAAGTGCATCACAATCATCAACACAAACCAACAGTAAAAACAGGACAATGAATCAAGCTCACTTTACCATTCCAACTTTTCATGGATTAAAGTCAGAAAACGCTACACTTTGGCTCAAAAATGTGGAATTGTATTGTTCTATGCAATCATTAGACGATGACCGCCAATTACCAACAATTATTTTACATCTCCGCGACGGTGCAAGACGGTGGTACGATAATCTTGAACCACGTGTGCAACATGACTTAAAACTGTTAAAAGAACAATTTCTTAAATCATATCAACCAAGTACATTTGTTGATATGAGAGTGAACGCCCAAACAAACGGTGAAACTTGTGAGATGTTTTTAAATCGTGTAGAAAAAAAGTATCACTACACAAATATGGACGAACGGGTAATCATGGGCTTAGCTATTGAAGGACTTCTACCCAACATTAAAAGTCACGTAGTGCTACAACAGCCATCCACATGGCAAGAACTGAAAAGTGCGTGCTATCTCGTAGAAAGCACAATTCCTACGCAACCCAATGTATCTATGGTGACCCAGGACATTAATAAAGATATCATTGGCGCTATAGCAGAAGGCGTGGCCAAGAAACTAAAGCATGAAAATGAACAATTTACGCACCACCCTACACAATATTATGAACAAAGTGATCAGGTACAAGTACCTGATAATCATTACGAAGTAAATTATACTTCACACCAGTACCGCCAACCAAATCGTCAGGTACATGATTTTACCGGACACCAGGGACAACACCAAACTAATTTCCATCTACCTCCAAGACAGAGCAATTACCATTCTAGAGGCAATGGTTACCAACAGAATTCATCACATCATCAACCTCATCGACATAATAATTACCAGTCTAGAACCAGTGGTTACCAAACAAATTCTTCATATCCATGCCGATATTGTGGTGAGTACTGTTCTCCTATTAAACCATGTGAAGGACCAAATTATTTCTGTACACACTGTAAACGTCCAGGCCATCATATCAATTTTTGTAATAACAAGAAAGCTGGTCGACGTCCATTTACGCGCCCATAGGATAAGGCGCCTGGCTCTAAGAATACTTGGAACAGGCATACCAACGAAAACGAAAAAGTAATTTCACTAATTGCACCTATTGACGATAACGTACTGCAGATTAATATTAATAACATTGAAGTAAAGGGCATTTTAGATACTGGAGCACAAATTTCCTGTATTTCTCAACCTTTGATACATTCTTTGGGTTTAGGAAATCTCCCTATTGACAAATCGAATTATCACAAAGTAATAGGAGTTGGAGGTGAGAAACACATAATTACAGGCACAGTCATAATTCCGTTCAAAATAAGAGACATTACGTATACAAATACATTTTACATAATGCCATATTTGCACCATCCTCTGATATTGGGTATGGAATTCATAAAAAAATGTAAACTTAAATGGAATTTCGAAAATGGCACTCTATTTCTTGAAGACAAGATTGACGATTCCATTGACGGTTCTAACGCCACGCCTGATTCCCATGAACAAAAGACAGAAAAACAATGCTTCATGGGTCTTGTAACGACGCAATCTCCCATTACAATTGGCGCCATGGGTGAAACTGAAATTCCTGTTCGGCTCACCAAAGCACCAAGAAATTGTCTGGCACTATTGGAACCGTCTTCAAGATTAAATAAGTTCAATTTAGCAGGAGCGAAATGCCTAACCAGAATTGATGATGGGAAGTCTGTCTTCCGACTCCTTAATCCAACAGACAAACCAATTCAGCTGCCAAAGAACCAAGTCTTAGCCTATGCCACAGAAGTTCAGGATGGAGATATTCAAGACAACATAGATGATGAGAATTCTAACTCTACTTCGGACACACAGTTAACTGCTAAACCAGTGCCAAATTCTAACCCAAGTTCAGGTGAGATTCACTTTGATTTATCCGATTCAGACTTAAACCAAGGCCAAAAAGAAACTCTTCGGAAATTCCTACAAGGACAGAGACACGTATTCGCCACTGATTTGCATGAGCTAGGCAAAACAGATATCTACAAACATTCCATTGACACAGGCGACGCGCCTCCCGTTAGAATGCAATTCTACAGACAGTCTCCTGAAATACGAGCAGAATGTTCACGACAAACCTCAGACATGTTGAAGTCAAACATCATTCGCAAAAGCAATTCCACCTGGAGGTCACCGGTTGTCCTAGTGAAAAAGTCTAATGGTGAGTACAGATTTGCTGTGGATTATAGAAAACTTAACAACATCACAAAGAGTACCTTCTTTCCACTCATACGTCTTGACGATGTGATAGACTGTATAGGACAGGCCAAAGCCAACATATTCACTGTTCTCGATTGTGCTAGTGGCTTCTGGCAGATTGAAATGGAGGAAAATTCCAAGCACAAAGCCGCCTTCATCACGACAGATGGTGTTTTCGAGTGGCAAAGAATGCCATTTGGGCTTAAAAACGCGCCAATGAGCTTCCAGATGGTAATGTCAGACATACTAAAAGAAATGAATTGGCAATATGTCTTGGTATACGTTGACGATATAATAGTTTTCTCCAAGAATTTTGACGAACACCTTCAGCACTTGCAAAGCGTCTTCAACAAACTGTCTAATGCAGGAATGACACTCAAACCTTCGAAATGCAAGTTTGCTGCAAAACGCGTAAAGTATCTTGGTCACCTATTCTCAGCACAAGGAATTGAAGTCGATCATTCAAAAACAGAAGCCATTCAAACTATTCCAGTTCCAAAATCCCAGTCAGATGTTCGTTCTTTCTTAGGCTTGTGTAACTATTATAGAAAATTCGTCAAGGATTACTCTAAGATAGCTAATCCTCTCAATCAGCTGCTCCAAAAAGACATTGAATTTCGGTGGTCTGACGACTGTCAAACGGCATTCCAAGCTCTAAAAATTAAATTAACGTCAGCACCTGTTCTTGCGTACCCAGATATGAATAAGCCTTTCATTCTCACAACAGATGCTTCAGGCTATGCCATCGGATTTATACTTGGTCAAATAGGTGACGATGGCATAGAACGAGCTATTCATTACGGTGGAAGATCCCTTACTCAGCATGAAAAGAAGTGGTGTGTATCTGAACAAGAATGCCTTGCCGTTCTAGAAGGCATTAGAAATTTTAATGTCTATCTAACAAACACCAAGTTCACCGTCATCACTGACCACAAAGCCCTTACATCACTAAAGACCTTGAAAACAACGGGTAATAGTCGTTTAGTTCGATGGGCTTTAGAAATTCAAGGGTACGATTTTGAAATCGTCCACAAACCCGGTAAAAAGAACATCAATGCCGATGCGCTTTCTCGCAGAATTTACCCCGAGGAGACGGTGGAACAAGAAGAAGTTCAGATTCCCGAAATAAACTGCGTTGCAGCAAGTCCACATAAAAGGTATGAAACTACTTTTACCTATGAAGGGGACCTGGATGAACCTTTCGTAGGACATATTTCTACTTTTCAAGATCAGCTTTCAGACAACAAAATAGCAGACAATCAACGTCAATGCCCTGACTTTGAATATATCATCGATTACATTGAAACCGGGTCAATTCCCCCAGAATTCTCAGAAGGCGAGGCAAAAGGTTTATCTGCTAAAGCTGGGCAGTACGATATCAAAAATGGAGTTCTGTATCATTTTTACCAACCAAGAAGAAAGAAGCCAAACCAACGTGTTCCCCTGACCCCAATGCCTGTTGAAGAACCGTTCTCTCGCCTTCATATTGATTTTATTGGGCCATTACCAACAAGCGAAGGTGGTTTCAAACATGCTCTTCTGATCGTTGATGCCTATACGGGTTGGACAGAATGCTTGGCCACAAAAACGCAAGATGCACCGGAAGTTGCACGCATTCTATATACCGAAATATTCACACGGTATGGTTTTCCAAGAACTCTAGTAAGCGATCGCGGGGCAGCGTTCATGTCCAAACTCGTTGGCGCGGTCTGTGAACTGTTCTAGGTCAAGAAGGTTAGTACCAGCTCGTATCACCCTCAAACCAACGCCACCCGTGAACGTCGTAACGCGGATATTGAGAAATGTATACGAGCATATTGTAACGATCAACAGACCAACTGGCCGTCTATACTACCTTCCATCATGATGTCCTTTCGAGCAAGCTTATCACAAACGACTGAATTCTCTCCATTCCATCTTGTCTTTGGAAGGGAAATGGTTTTTCCATTCGATTTGGAGATGATACCTAAAGAGACAATAGGTAAAAACGCTGTATCGCACGTCAAGCAGCTACAGGAACACCTGAAAATTGCCCGTGAGATAGCTACCGAGAACACAAAGCGGCGACAAGACATTAATAAGATCTATCACGACAAACGAGCGAAGATTCCGACTTTTAAGATAGGAGACAAAGTTTGGCTTTCCAATGTCAAGAAGAAAAAGGGTCTTTCACCAAAACTTCAACCGAAGTACATTGGCCCATACTACATCGTTCTTGAGGGGCCTAATTTCACCTACAAGTTACGAAGTTGCGAAAATGACAAGGAGGAGCCTTCATTTACCAACGCAAGTCGGCTAAAACCCTTTCTTAGCGAAGAGGATTCAACCGCAAACAAGTTAGTCCCATCGCAAGTCGACACACCCGCGACGAACGATTCACTTCCGTCGGACAAGCAGCTTACATCCGATGCACCACCTGTGTGTACTTCTGCCGATGGAAGCCAACAAATGATACATTCAAACAAGGATACACCTGCATTAGTTGACAACACCCCTGATGATAATTCGGTTTACGACGTATTAACCCAGGTAGACCCACCAACAGGTCAGAAACCGGACGTCACCAAGATACTGAGTTCTCACATGCACATGGGAAACAGGGAGTATCGTGTTAAAATCAAGGACCAAAGAGATTCGTGTTGGCTTTCTGCTGATAAAATTGACTCCGATATGATCCAGAGTTTCCACATCAAAAAGACCGTGGATGGTAAAGCCAGGAGACGAAAATTCCGAACTCGTTACTTTACAAAATCAAGTTAAATCTCGTAAAATTTTATCTTTCTTTATAATGATAGTTATACCAATTTGTTATAAGAGAGACCCTCCTCTCTGTTTCATAGTGCTGCGGATAAATGCAGAGTACCGTATTTACCCATTCTTGTTATTCATTGGATATAACTATCATCTTTCACTTTCGTATACTTACAGATTCATCCCGTACATGGATTCTTTTCATCATTGGACTAATTCTTCTTCCAACTGCGTCTCCCAAGGTCATTCAACGGATCAACTACGGTGTTCTTTTCAAGCCCGCGCGTGCCCAGACCGTGACATTCGGTGTGGACAATTGGATTCATACATTTGAATTAGCCCTTCCAATCGTTCCAGCCATGCCAGCCAACGTACACTGCCAACACCATAACGACACATGTGCCTTCATTCAACAGATTATTCAGACATTGAACCAAATCAAGGCCCAGACAGCTTCTAACCTAAATAATACGAACATTCAGATCAAGAAGCTAATTCCGGAGATAACATCTGTAACAAAGGTTAGATCCAAGCGAGCAATTCTCGGATTCATTGGCCAAATCTCTCGGAGTCTATTTGGCACGGCTACAGTAAAGGATGTTGATCTACTAGCAAAACATATTAATGCTTTATCGAGACAAAATCACAAGATCGCACAGGAATTGACCCAGCACGCCGATCACTTTTCTTCGTTTATGTCAACAGTGGATCATCGTATCAACAATGCGATACTGGGCATTAAACAAAACCATGATGCCATAGTATTTGCAACGAATAACATCCAAACAACCTACAACAATATGAGAGAAACATTTGTTGCAATGTCCCATTTACTCACGGACCAAATGCAACAGGCCACGGTAGTGAATGCTTATGTTGAAGATCTTAAATTAGGTATTCATTCACTGGTACAAAATAAATTGTCGCCATTAATAGTGCCACCGCATACATTGCAACGTACTCTCCATCAAATTCACAATTTGATCACGAGGAAATACCCTCAATTTAAGCTCCTTCAACCACACGCTCAGTATTATTATTCTAATGCCCAATTTATTCTTTCACGTAACCGTAGTAAACTATATATATCATTAAAAGTACCAATAATAAGCAACACTCATCATCTTAATTTATATGAAATTGTGTCTCTGCCTGTACCAATCAACGCCTCCTCCTCTCATGTGACCCAACTCTTGGACTTGCAACAATATTTTGCCATATCTCACGATCACCAGCATTATGTTTCTTTTAACTTCAAACTTATTCAAAATTGTGAAGGTATAGACAACCTGTATTGTGTTAACAAGCTGGCATTGTCAGCTGGCACTGTGTCATCTTGCGAGCTCTCGCTCTTTTTAGACGATAAGCATGGGATTAGAAACTTGTGTAACTTCAGATTTCGAATGAATTCTTTGCCTAGCACTGTGTTAGAGTTAACGCCCTCTTCAGTTATACTGTATAACACCCCACTCATAGCCATAAACTGTGCTTCCGGTCAACGCATGGTTTTTCTGTGGCAGGAGATACAACTTTTCCTGCACCTATTAACGTTACTAATCTACCACAATTTCATATTTACCAGCACCAATTCTCATCACTAATAGCTGATGATAACGCAAATCATCTGAGTCTTAAACGCATGGTAAAACGCGCAAAACATGATTCTATTATATTCAAATCACTTTCGGAATCTATGATTAATAATGATGTTCCAATCGAGTCATCATTCTTTGATAATAAAAGTATTCTTGTTATCGCGTCAATGACATTATCTGTACTTTGTTCTTTGGCATGTATCTTCATTCTTTGTAAAATGCGCACACTCACAACAGCACTTGTATTAGCCAAGAAAGTCCAAGCCTCATCTGAGCTACCGTCATTCGATTACAAATTCCATGCGTCAGATACTACTGAAGACCTGGCTAACTCTTCGGATACACCATTGGATCATTTTGGCATAGTATCGATCCTTTTGTGTTGCATCATTGTTATGATGCTTTTATATAAATTATATTTTAAACGTAAGTCGCACCTTAAGTTACTTTTAGAGGTAACATCAGGCTCAGAGTGTGTTACCATCCCGATTGTTCACCTCCCACTATGTCCTTCATACTACACATTTAGTCACCCTTCATATATTTCTAATCTAAGAGTCTCCAACTCCTTTTGGCCTTATCTAACCCTCGACTATCCTAACCTCCAGTATATTAACAACATCACCAATACATCACACCCTGTAACTAACCGCGTAAGGATCTCCTTATCACAGGCGTATAAGTTGACGCGAATCTTAAGACAACAATTTAATGTCTACATATTGGTCGCGCATCAAAATTATCTATACGCCCTAGATCATAGTTCACAAAAACCCTATGTACAGTGATAACTTTGGGCATACGGTACCTTCACAGGGTTGAGAACGGTACTTCAATCTTAATTTACATTTCATTATTATATATTCATGTATATGTTATTTTTCTTGAATTTTTGGTTTTACTTGCTTAGCTTTTGAGGACAAAAGCAAAAACGAACACTGGGGATATTATAGAGGGGTAGATTATAGGCAGTCACTTAGAATTGGCTAAATACACGTGGCAGCCTTTTCAGATTAATATCCCTTGATATAATCTTTAGTTCATTGTTTTAAAATAAATTAATCACCCTCATAAATTAAGTTGGCTACCATGTTGAGAGAGTTATGTCTACCAATACTGTATTTCCCAAATGAAGCAGAACTAAAGGATTAACTAAAACAATGGATGTCAATTAGGCCTGAAGCACTCGGACCATGGCAGGTTTAAACCCCATGTGACCACAACTGACTAATCAGGTGTCTTCGATGAGTTAATCCTTAACCTGCCTTTAAATACGAATGTTGGACTCAGCTTCTTCACAATACAGTATTGGAACTTAAACTCTCTTCTGTTTTAATTCAAGGTAAGCCACGTTATTCTGTTTTGCTGTCCTCATCCGCTAAAATGTTATTTACATATATATATTCTTACATGATTTTATTCTCCATTATATTTTATTTAGTCAAACATTACTTCTTGTATATATGTTATTTCCCCTACGTTAGTTATCTTATATATTTATAAGTTTCGCTTGGTTTAATTATTTACTTATTAAGCATAGGTTACGGATCACATATTAGACAGCCGTAATGGTATTTTTTAATTTTACGTTTAAATGTTCGTTAAGCTTTTTCACTATATTTCAATACTTACTAACCATGGCAGCATATGGTTTATAAAATATATTCGTTAGTCTATGTTCAGTTTGAGCTTAAAAGTGTTGGCTGCACTTTAATATGCGCGCTAAATCGTATATACTTTTCATATATAAGCGTAAGTTGCATATGTAAGCTGTAAGAGCTAAATCAAACAAGCAAATGATTAACCAAATTTAGATGCATTTTATTTACGTCTATATGACACATCGGCAGCTACGCCACCTATCCGGAACACGTGTCGCCTCCTATAATTATACGTGTAACAAATAGTGCCTCTGCACAGCCAAGTGAGTTAGCTCCCCCCCCCCCCATTCCTTTTATAAATCATAGTTCATTTTGTTAATCTATTATCTTAAAATTGTATATTATATTGATTTTGTATTTTATTATGATTTGAGACAATACAGTATTGGAACTTAAACTCTCTTCTGTTTTAATTCAAGGAACGCATAAAACAAATTACTACGGCGTATGACACGAACACGCCCCTTTAAAATATTACAAAAGTTACAAATATTTATTAAGATACATTATGGGAGATTTTAATAGAGAGTTTGCCATTCTTGCTATAACAGTTCAAAAATAGATGATGAAAGAATAATATATTGAAAATTTCAGTCATATTACTTTATTCTGAACAAAGTTATCACCATTGTAATTTTTGATTAGAAATGGGAGTCAATTCTCTCTTCACCGTCTCCGAGAATAGACGATCGTTTGATTGACAGGCGTTAACACCACCTACATAATCTCGATTATTACTAATGTTTTCAATGGCTGTGGTTTGAGACGGGGTTGCAGTTCAATTCGTATCACATTTATTTTTACTACAAATGAAAAATAAGACTTTTAATATATAGATAAGAAGCGAAAGTTTGAAAGGAATGGACCAAATCAATGAGGCATATTGTTAGCCTGCGTGTACTCTTGTACTGTAACTGGTAGGCCTGGTAGGCCTGCGTAACTCCCGAACAGTGATCCAATGGAGCTGCAATTCAACTGGGGTGATGTTAGCTGCGATGTTTATCAATTTCTATAATTTTTCTGTAAACGCAAGTGACAAAAGAGCGTAGCCTATAATACCGACATCTAAACTCTCATTTTAACCACAACTAAACATAATATCAAGGCCGTATATATGTATATCGAACTTTCAATCAAATTGACTGACATGCGGCCTCGCTCAACAGCGGTCTCGCTTCGTACAATCTATCATTTAGCCTCGATCTAAAATTATTTCCGGGAGTATGACGTCAACGTAACGGTTAATCTCCGCTTACGACGCCATTTAAAAATGTAATAAATCAACGAAATCCTGTTTAAATCCTAGCCGAATCTAAGCCATCCGTGGGTCTACAGAGTTGATTTTGTGCTTGTTGTGTAAATAAAGATCTAATTTATAATTTTTATGACATCTGAAGCCTAAATAAAGACTTGCAATAATCTGATTTAGCTCTTGCATAATGTATGTTTATTAAACTTTAAAAATATAAACAGTAAACCACAGATGATATGGACTGATTAATCAAAGAAGTCCTCGCAATATAGGGATATAGGTAGGCTACTAAATTGCCGATCACGAATGAAAATGTGATGAATAATTTCTCAAGTGGCCAGCTCTGAGCATAAGCTGCTGAGGTCATGAAGAGATCATTCTCAGATCTGGGTTACATCAAAGACCGGTCATTTTTGAACCAAGGGGAAATATCCTCAGCCTGAAAATAGGACTCAAGTTTTGGGAGACGCTGACAGAGTACGGCGGGCGAAGGCATACGCCACGTGCGCTACAGGCGCGCATTTAGCGGGGGTCTTGGTGCCTTCTCCGGAAGATTTTTTAAAATTAGGATGCCTCAAAATGCTATCTGAGACCATTTCTGGGCATTGTACATCGGCATGTTCGGAAATATAGGCTACGTTTCCCGGGCTGAAAATAAGACTTTTGAAATTTTATCGATGCATTTTTCTGGGGGGGGGGGGACGAGGCATATGAAATCCCCCCCCCCCCCAGTGAAAATCCAGGGGTGGGGGGACGCCTCCCCCCCCCCCCCCGGAATCTGCGGCCTTGAATGTAACTAATTTACGTCTAAATGACAATTCGGCAGCTACGCCCGCTTATCAAGTCCACGTGTCACCTCCTTCGCTTACCAATATAACGTGATTTACAAATAGTGCCTCTGCACAGCCAAGTGAGTTAGCCCCCCCCCCCCCATCCTTTTATAACTCATAGTTCATTTGTAAATCTATTGACTTAAAATTGTACATTATATTATATTGATTTTGTATTTTAATATGATTACACAATACAGTATTGGAACTTAAACTCTCTCTTCTGTTTTAATTCAAGGAACGCACAAAACAAATTAACTACGGCGTATGACACGAACACGCCCCTTTAAAATAGTTTATTGTGTTGTGATTGTAAGTGATTTGTCACCTTTTACAATGACAATATTTAAATTTAATATAGTCTTAAAAATAGTCATTGTATTGATATTTTGTTTAATCTTTTCAAGTTTTGTTTTGAAAATCATGTTATCCCCGACTTATGGAAAAAGAGTATAATTAAACCCATCAGTAAACCAGATACTGACCCCCGCAACCCCCTTGGATATCGAGGCATATCCCTAATCTCCATTCCGTGTAAGTTATATGCCGAAATCTTAAACTCTCGTTTCTCCAAATGGCTAGAAGCAAACAACCTTCTTGCTGATGAGCAGAATGGGTTCCGCAAAGAGAGGAGCACATTAGAGCATATCTATACTCTATTGTAAATAACAGAAAGGTATCCAAAAAGAGTACATTTATATGTTATATTGATGCCTTGAAGGCTTTTGATCGAATTCATAGAGACTGTCTATGGTACAAATTAATGAAGCTGGGTGTGAAAGGAAAGTTCTATAAAAATATAATATCTCTGTATGAAAATAATCGATCTGTTATCAACGTAAACGGGTATCTAACTGATGAATTTGAAGTTCACAGTGGTGTAAAACAATTTGGCTGCGTCCTATCCCCTACTTTATTTTCTGTTTTTATTAACGATTTAGTTGAAGAGATTAATAACCTTAAATGTGGTATTGAAATTGATAACAGTATAGTTAGTCTATTATTATATGCAGATGACATAGCTCTTTTAGCCCCAGACGAGGACTCGCTGCAGTGTATGCTGGACTGTGTTGCTAATTGGTGCGGTAAATGGCGAATCCAAATCAATATCTCAAAAACGAAAATCGTTCACTACCGCCCTAATTCAACCAGCAGGTCATGTAGAAAATTTACTTGTGGTAGTAACACCATTGATTACTCACATGCCTATAATATAAGTACTTGGGGTTATGGTTACACGAATCAGTTGACCTTATTTACACTGCAAAAGAGATAGCTAAATCTGCTAACAGAGCTCTGTGTACTATAATTAGTAAATTTAAATGTGTCGGGGGCATGTCATATGATGTTTTTAATACTCTGTATACTAATTTAGTCCAACCCATCTTATCCTACGGATCGGCAATTTGGGGCACTAGAGAATTTAGATGCGTTAATAACGTCCAGAATAGAGCCTGTCGTTTTTTCTTAGGCGTGGGAAGTAAAACACCAAATTTGGCAGTCCGTGGTGATATGGGTTGGACATCAAACTTTACAAAACAGAAAGTAGAAATTATTAGATTCTGGAGAAGATTATCATGTGTAGAATCAACACGCCTTGTTAGTAAGGTTAAGGTGTGGTCTTTTAAATTCAGAAAGTCCTGGAACAACACTGTAATAAATCTAATGGTTGAATTGCAAATCCCAATTCCTGATTTATTCAATATTCGCAAAACTATTTTTTTATCTCTAAAAGAAGCACTAAATGCGTTAGATTGTAGGCTCTGGTATCAGGGCCTATGGAATGATAAGGGGTTAATTAATGGTAACAAATTAAGAACATATAGGCTATTTAAGCACTCATTGTATGTCGAACCTTATGTAAAATGTATACTCGACAGATCGCAACGTAGTGTTTTAGCAAAATTACGTTGTGGGTCATTGCCTTTAGCAACAGAAACTGGACGTTTTGTAAGACCAGTGACATTATTAACAGACAGAAAATGTAATTATTGCCACACGTCAAATATAGAGGATGAGACTCACTTCTTGTGTACATGTGATTGCTACTTTGACCTGAGACGAAAGCTATGGAACGCCGCAGCCACCATAAACCCACATTTCCCAACACTGACACCAACTCACCAGCTATGTTCCCTAATGACCAATTCGCACCTGGTAAAAATCCTAGCTGTCACTGTTAAAAAAATGTTTTATCGCAGAAAATATTTTAACATATGATGACACTTTGATTACTTTTATCTTATATGCCTATTCGTTTTTAGTTACTTAATGTGTTCTTATTCTAATCGATTTATATTGTGATTGCTAAAATACTAAAGAACATGTAATAGGAAAATATTATTGTTAGTACGATTCAAATTTTCATTTTATTTTTATCTTTGTTACTACATGTATATATTTATTTTTTTTTTATCTTCGAATGTAGATGATTAAAATCATGCTTGTTGTGTCTCGTAGGCCTTAAAGGCCGGACATTGTACACTTATAATTTTTGTTTTTTCGCAAATTGTGTTTTTATTGCTATTGTACAATGTGTGACACATTAATAAAACAATTCTTCTTCTTCTTCTTCTTCTTCTTCTATGATTCGTAAATCCGATATTTTGATCATTAAAAGCAAATTACTCGACATTTGTGGAGAAATTCTTGTAACTCGTCCAATTTGAGAAGTAAAACAGTTGTGTAGAACCTATTTGTAATTCATCAATAAGCGTCTTTTATCAGCATTTCATTCATAATTTTAACTTACAATATTATTTGACGAAACCCATACACCGGAATTCATTTACAATCACCGGAATTCACTTATGGTTACCGGAATTCACTTTGAAGATATCAGAATTCGCCCATAAAATCTTCATATTTACTTATATTTTCCATTAATATTAATAAAGATTACTTTAAAACACATAAAATCACCGGAATTCACATTGAAATCATATAAACACCGGAATTCACTTTCAACATTCTCACCGGAATTCTCACTGAAGACCTTCGTATTTACTAATATATTACATTAATAATAAATTACTTTACATCACCGGGATTCACTTTGAAAACATATAAACATCGGAATTCACTTTCAACATATCGGAAATCGTACTTAAGACCTTCGTATTTACTAATATTTTACATTAATAATAAACTACTTTTAAACACCTAAATTCACCGGAAATCACATTGAAAACATATAAACGCCGGAATTCACTTTCAAAATATCGGAATTCGCACTTAAGACCTTCGTGTTTACATGGAACTTATGTATTATAAAGCCCATGATATTTACTAATATTTTAAATAAATAATAAATTACTTTAAAACACCGGAATTCACTTTGAGAAAATCGGACATTGAAAATATGCATATAAACACCGGAATTCACTTTGAAAACATATAAACATCGGAATTCATTTTCAACGTATCGGAATTCGCATTTCAGACCTTCGTACTTACTAATATTTTACATTAATAATAAATTACTTTAAAACACCGCAGTGACCGGAATTCACATTAAAAACATAAACACCGGAATTCACTTTCAAAATATCGGAATTCGCATTTCGGCCCTTCGTACTTCCTAATATTTTACACTAATAATAAATTAATTTAAAACACCGGAATTCACATACAAAATATCTGAATTTGCACTTAAGACCTTGGCTTTTACTAATATTTTACATTAATAATAAATTACTTTAAAACACCGGAATTCACTTTGAGAAAATCGGAATTCGCCCCAAAAATTGTATTTACTTATATTTTGCATTAATATCAAACTAGAATGTATCTGCTGTAAAATGATATTTCCAGATGTTCAACTCGGGGAAACACAATATGGTAAGAACACAGCAGTAATCCATGTAAAATGTCAAACCTAACATTTCTTGTATGTGGAGCAAAACGTTCTCAGTGTAGATGAGCTAAGTTTATTCGTGGTTGTTGTTCTTAGTGTTTAACGTCCGCTTATTTTCTTTTATTATTATTATCTTAGCGCACGCGCATGGGTCTTTCCTGTGGGAGGAAACCGGAGTACCCGGAGTAAACCCACGAGGTTGAGAAGGCGCCTCTATCCCCAAGCCACATACGCTCACATCAGGGATCGAAACCACAGCCGCAAGCCAGAGTTGACCGACCAGCTAGAGGTTGCAGCGCGACACTCTAGAACACTAATTCGAAAATTAACTTGGTAATAATAAGCCAATCAAATAAAGTCTCATCAATAATGGTTTGGGTGTTTTCATAGATAATCCGTTGTAGCATGACCGACAGCAATGCGTCGTTATACATGGAACCTCCTCGAACTCCAGGGGAATCCCCGCTGGTGTCCCACAAGGCAGTGTATTGGGACCACTATTATTTTTATTATATATCAACGACATTGTAGATGATATACAATCAAACATTAGACTATTTGCAGATGACACCTCTGTATTTAAAAATAAATGATCCAGAGGCGCGCGTAGTGCCAGTTACCCTAAACAAAGATTTACAAAAAATCAATGCATGGGCGGAAACGAGGCTAGTGACATTTAACCCCCTAAAGACAGAAACCCTAACCCTCACGAGTAAACGCAATATTGTGAAACTACCCCTTTTAATGAAATCAATTAGAATAAATGAAGTAACTGAACACAAACATCTTGGACTTACTTTTCAAACCAATTGTACAGGAACAGCCACATTGATAGTATAATTAGTAAAGTATCAAAATTAGTAAACTGCCTACGCTCCTTGAAATATCGCTTAAACAGAAAATCGCTAAACACCTTTTATTCTTCTTTCATTCTGCCGCACTTTGACTATGCCGATGTTATCTGGGACGGGTGCATTGCCTACTTATCTAATAATCTCGAATCCTTTCAGCTTGATGCACTACGCACTATTTGTGGGGCAGTTAAGGTACTAGCCACGCTTCCCTCTACGAGGAAACTGGGTTTATTCCACTCAAAGAACGACGAAATCGACACAAATAAAAATTACTATACAAAATTATAAATAACCTGACCCCTCCCTATCTTAAGAATCTAATAAATCTGGAACCAACAAATACATATTCATTTCAAAACGAAGATAAAATTAAAGAAATTCGATGTCGTACTGAAATATTTTTTAACTCATTTATTCCATCCAGTATAAGAGAGTGGAATAAAACTCAGCCCCCCCCCCCCCCTGCAAGAAACTCAAGAACTCTTAAAATATTCTCCGACCATCTCTCCAAATCAGATATAAAAATTCCATCAGTTTACTACAACGGTCAGCGGAAACTCCAGATAATCCATAGTAAACTAAGTCTTATACTCCGATGTTCTGACCTACAGGGCCGCAAATACCTCAGACACGTTGCTGACAGCCCCGCATGCCTCTGTGGTCACATTTTTAAAGATCCTCATCACTACCTCTTGCAATACTCCTTATATTCAAATGCACGAAAGGAAACCATAGACAAATTACAATACGATCATAAAAACATTAACTATCTCTTTTTCGGGTCCACAACCCACTGTACCGATGTAAACAACAATATTTTTAATCAAGTCCACAAGTTTATTGACATGCCAAACAGATTTTAATCTTGCTCATTAACAGTTTTAATTTACAATATTAGTTTTAAATTTATGTGATGATGTAACCTATAATATATATTGTACACTGCCATCCATCTCATCATAATGTATTTACATATATCTATATATGTGTTTGTCATTTTAACTGTGTAAATACACCCATTTTGTTCCTTTGTTTTAATATTATGTATGTATATTATCTAGGGAGATGGGTTTTACATAGGCTAAGTCTGTTCCCCAATCCCATTCAGACATCCTGAATAAAATATTGTTTATAAAGCAGTTCAGATAAAATAAAGTGCAAAAACACAGTGGTGACACAATTTCGGCTTGATCCTTACTGATTATTCCTTAAATCAACACTGACGTGTTTAGTCGTTATTTTAATAATTAATTTGCAGTGGATATGAAGTTCAGATTTATGTTTAACCTGTTTGTTGACAGGGTCCTTTTGTTGATTGTCTCTAGAATCATAGCTATAATATTAAATTGTTTTTTGCACTATATAGTTACCATAATATGTTTCATGCACACAATTACTGTTTTAATAAACTATTAATCAACCTCTAAAATTACAATACATTACAACGAATTGCAACGAAAGTATACATTTATTTTTTGTCAACAAAAATCACATACACGAGTTATCTTCCGTGAATCTCAGATTTGGGCACAAAGCACAACTAAATTGTTATTTTGTGTTTCCACAGTCAACATTTTTGAAGTAATTGGGTGTTATTTTGGAGTTATTGGGTAATTCGACGCAAATTGTTATTTTGTGTTATTTTGGAGTTAGGCCTATTGGGTAAATCGACGCAACCCGACGCGCCCTACGTTATCATAATCATGATGCATATATTTGAAATGAATTCCGGTAGTAGTTCAAATAAATATATTTATAGCGCCTCCATCTGGCCTGTGGAGAGATCAAAATAGTTATTCGTTATATTATAATTTATTTTATGATCAGTAGTGAAATACCGCGTTTTATCAGTGAAATAAAAGTGTTATTCCACTGGCTAGTTGTTTTTACCTAAAATGATTGTAAAATCATAAAATAAATAGAACATTTGTCGTTTTGTCGTGAATAACATATTTTATTTCATCTCTAAGCAAGAAAACGTTTATTTCTCGATGAAATAAAATATGTTATTCACGACAAAACGACAAATATCCTCTATGTATTATACATTTAAAATAAAGTAGTTTTGTGGGAGGAATCGGTGATTTTCGAAGTGAATTCCGGTGTTTGTAAATAAATTCCGGTGATTAGTCTACCCGCTACCTCATTCGGCAAACCTCGACAGATTCTCCGCATCATTCGGCAAACCTCGACAGATTCTCCGCATCTAATCTCGGCTGTATGACGAATTCCGCCATATTGGAACTATTTTAAAGGCCCCGGATGAAAAATGGCTGCGCCCATGCAGATTTCTGTGGGGAGTGTATTATATCAACAAACGTCAAGTTTGGCATTGGGTTTGGGGAATTACCAGGGAATTGTATTAAACCAGCAGCCTTGAGAAAATATCTCTGCTCGTTTAGTTATATACACTCGACAAAAGACGCCATTTTGGGACTTTTTTGTAAAAGCGGCACGTTTTCCTGTTAAAGTAAACCGGTAGCCGCATCGCAAATGTATGGGCGTAGGTACATATCAATTACTATCATACAGCCGAGGTTAGATGTAGGGTACCGGAATCTCCCGAGGTTTGCCGAGTTTCCGCTACCTCACCCGTATTCCAGCACCCGGATCCGAAATGAAATTGGAGCCACGGTGGCTAAGTATAAGACGCTGGCTTGCTAGCATGGAGGTCGCGGGTTCCTATATTTTAGTATGTGTATGGTAATATCTCAAAATTTTGCAGTCTGTAGTGTATTCATCCCTTGATTCTGTGAAATAAAAAACATTTTGCCACCAAGTATCTGGTCTGGGTGCCTTTTGATGCAACTTGGGCGTACCCTTTGTTTATTAAACCCACGAACCCCACCTCGAATCCGGGTGCTTATGGTAATATATCTCTAAAATGCAATAGGAGGCTTCTTAAATTTGCTGTCGCGTAGTTTATTCATCCCTTGATTCTGTGAAATGAAAAACATTTGGCCATCAAAGCTGGTTTCGGTGCTTTTTGATGCAGCGTGGACTACCTTTTGTTTATTGAACCAACGAACTTCGCCTTGAATCCGGGTTCTGGGATCTTTTCAGTGATATAACTCGATAATGCAAGTTAATGAATTTTGGCATGTTCATCGGGGGCGCCGGAACGGCGGAGTTATGGGTGCAAATGCCCCCCCCCCCCGCCCTCAAACAACGGGCCAATTGCCCCCCTGCCCTTACTTTCTTGCTGACTGTCCTTTTGTTGGTTGTCTCTAGAATCATAGCTATAATATTAAATTGTTTATTGCACTATATATATACCATAATATGTTTCATGCATATAGTTACTGTTTTAATAAACTATTAATCAATCTCTAAAATTACAATACATTACAACGAATTGCAACGAAAGTATACATTTATTTTTTGTCAACAAAAATCACATACACGAGTTATCTTCCGTGAACCTCAGATTTGGGCACAAAGCAGCGAGGCTTAACTTAAATTCAACTAAATTGTTACTTTGTTTTTCCACACTCAACATTTTTCGAGTAATTGGGTGTTATTTTGGAGATTTTGGGTAATTCGACGCAAATTGTTATTTTGTGTTATTTTGGAGTTAGGCCTATTGGGTAATTCGACGCAAACCGACGCGCCCTACGGTATCATAATCATGATGTACATATTTGAAAAGAATTACGGTAGTCGTTCAAATAAATACATTTACAGCGCCTCCATCTGGCCTGTGGAGAGATCAAAATAGTTATTCGTTATATTATAATGTATTTTACATTTAAAATAAAGTGGTTTTGTGGGAGGAATCGGGGATTTTCGATGTGAATTCCGGTGATTGTAAATCAATTCCGGTGAATTCCGGTGATTAATCAACCCGCTACCTCACCCGTATTCCAGCACCCGGATTCGAAATGAAATTGGAGCCACGGTGGCTAAGTATAAGACGCTGGCTCGCTAGCATGGAGGTCGCGGGTTCCTATATATTTTAGTATGTGTATGGTAATATCTCGAAATTTTGCAGTCTAGTAGTTTATTCATCCCTTGATTCTGTGAAATAAAAACCATATTGCCACCAAGTATCTGATCTGGGTGCCTTTTGATGCAACTTGGGCGTACCCTTTGTTTATTAAACCCACGAACCTCACCTCGAATCCGGGTGCTTATGGTAATATATCTCGAAAATACAATAGGAGGCTTCTTAAATTTGCAGTCGCGTAGTTTATTCATCCCTTGATTCTGTGAAACGAAAAACATTTTGCCATCAAAGCTGGTTTGGGTACTTTTTGATGCAGCGTGGACTACCTTTTGTTTATTGAACCCACGAACTTCGCCTTGAATCCGGGTCCTGGGAACTTTGCAGTGATATAACTCGATAATGCAAGTTAATGAATTTTGGCATGTTGATCAGGGGCGCCGGAACGGCGGAGTTATGGGTGCAAATGTCCCCCCCCCCCCCCGCCCTCAAACAAGGGGCCAATTGACCCCCCCCCCTGCCGTTACTTTTTTGCTGACTGCCCTTTAAACGGTTTTTCGTGCACCAGCAATGAGATTGTCTGACCATCCCTCTCGCTTGTAACCGATTTTAACAATTGATATGTGTTCGAGCATTGGTTTACGGAGGGGGAGGGGGGTCCCCATCTCGTGCTCGTCTACAGTTAGTGAATGGAGACTTGGGTGCCGGTTCACAGAGTTTGCTTCTATTCACAACCAGCTGTTAAGAGAAGCAGCTAAAAAAACCAAGAAAAAAAAAACGATTTTTCGTACAATCAGGGGCCTTTCGATATTCGCGCATATCGGACGGTAACATCCTTGAAAGTGGCCCCTTGTACGAAAAATCGCATTTTTAGCCTGTCGTCCCTCTATAGGTCGCAATTTTTTTTTTTATCAGATTTACAACCAGCGTTTGCCAGGCAAGATACGTCCACCTTTTGCAAGAGATGGATAGAGAACAAGCTAAAACAAAAGTGATTTTTCGTACAATCAGGGGCCATAATCCAGAAAATTATGGTTATATCCACAGGGACTAAGCTCTTTCGGATATAAAGATATATTTTAAGTTTCATCTAGATCGGACAAAAATTTTGACCTATAGACGGTGCACAACCTTCTTATTACATGGGGGGTTGGATGGCCGAATGGTTAGCACGTGTGTGCTGTATCATACGGCCTGTCATTGAGTCAACTGGCGTGGTTTCGAATCCCCGGTTGTACATGACAAGGAGTAGGGTCGCCTGTCCAGCCTCGTGGGTTTTCTCCGGGTCCTCCGGTTTCCTCCCACTGCTAAAGAGCCCTACGCGCAAGCGAATTATTGAAATAAAATTAAAAACCATATGTTGGTCTCGAAATGACCTAGTTTGTGTCGAGTGGACGTTAAACCCCATCTCTCTCTCTCTCTCTCTCTCTCTCTCTCTTCTCTCTCTTCTTATTACATACTTGTACACAATTTGCGTACACGGGGTGGCCATTTAGTCAGGCAGTTTCCTTTCAATTTCCCCCAAATTCGAACTTAACCTTTATTATGGTGGAACGGTGATATATTTAAACGATTTTTTTTAAAAATCGGATCAAAGTTGTGGCCTCTAGAGGATCAACAAGCTAAAATCGCGATTTTCTCGTACAATCAGGGGCCATAATTCAAGAAGTTACGGTTCGTTATTCGCGAATATCGAAAGCAACCAAGATCTTTGGGATATAAACACATGTTTTAAGTTTCATCAAAATTGGATAAAAATTGTGACCTCTATATTGATGGCCTACAACCTTGACGTACAGGGAGCAGCCATCTTGTTCGGCAGTTTCGGTCCAATTTTCACAAAATTGGAACTCAACCATCATAATGGTGTAAAGGTGATATATTTAAGCGGTTTTTTTAATCCGATAAAAATTGTGACCTCTTGATGGATTCCAGGCTAAAAACGCGATTTTTCGTTCAATTAGGGGTCATAATTCATAGGAAGTTAAGGTCCGATATGCACAAATATCGAAAGGCTCCAAGATCATATATTTCAAGTTTCATCCGAACTCAACCAACAATACTGTGTAACGGTTTTTTTTTTTAAATCAGATAATAATTGTGACCGCTAGAGTGTCCACAAGCTGAAAACGTAATTTTTCGTACAATCAGGGGCCATAATCCATGAAGTTACGATCCGATACATACCAATATCGAAAGGAACCGAGATATTTGGGAGATAAACCTATATGTCAAGTTTCGTCAAAATCGGATAAAAATTGTGACCCGTAGAGTGTCCACAAACAAACTGTTGGCGGGCGGACAGGGGAGACGACAAGTAAACGTGTATAAGGTAGTTATAGATTTGATTGCTAGATCGCAGCAGCGCAAAATATACTTCGGTTACACGTTGCCGTATTATTATATGTCATGTCAAGATTTTATATTTTTGAATAAATCTGATGAAATAGTATAAAGACAGGATTTGAGATTTTTGTTCGATATGCTACGTCGAAAGTTATTGATTCTAGTGATCTGCGTTTTATTTTGATCTGACAGGTTTTAACTGGTAGCCTGCAAGAAGACGTCAAATTTCAACATTTCTTCACCCGATTTTCAACAATTTTCTGGGGGGTGGACACCCGGACACCCCACTCAACCCCGGCGAGAAAGAGAGAGGGCCCCCCCCCCTGGACCCCCTGCCCCTCGGACGTTCCGGCGCCCCTGATGTTCATACCTTATGCATCTGTCGATTCGGTGAAATAAACATCTTCGAGCCACCAAAGCTAGTCTGGAAGTTATTGTGTGCGCAGTGAACCTATACAATAACACGATTTTCTCTTATTATTGGTATGTTTACGGTAATTTATCACCCAATAATACATTCTACAGTAGATATCGCGTGTGTGATATATTTCATAATTACTGCGATATCTCCTTATGAGATATCGCTTTACATGAAATTGACTGGTCAGTTGAAAAGGAACCACTTTTTTTTATTTTCAAAGAACAGTTCATTTCTTATTAAAAGTAACTTTTTTTTTTATTAAAAATGAACTATTGTTATTCAATTGACCGTGATGGAAACAATGTTCAGTAAAAGTGAAATCTACAGCAAAGAATTATATTTATCTATTTGTGCATGTAAGAAGGAGTTGGGTGATAAATAAAATCTCCTACTCGTCTTTTTTGATATCAAAAGATATCAAAAAGACTGGTAGGAGATTCCCTATATATCTCGACAATGCAGCATAGAAAGTCCATGAACTTTGACATGTTCATGCCGTATGCATCTGTCGATATGGCGAAATAACGATCTTCGAGCCACCAAAGCCAGTTGAGAAGTTATTGTGTACGTAGTAAGCCTACATTAACCCGATTCCCCTATATACTTTTTGATGCAAAATGAAAATGAAATGAAATGGAGTTTAACGTCCAACTGTTCTACTCCGAACTGGGCTAATGAAGACGGACAGACGCCATTCATTGTGCTATGAGGGAGAGTTTGCCCGGACAGCGGCACTATACGGCCTACTCTTATATCGAATTCCAACTGTCAAGGGATCTTTTACGTGCACGGCAATGTGTACACGGAACCTCGGTTTTTCGTCCCATCCGAACGACTAGACAGCTGTCCTTGTTAGGCCCTCCCTCCTGCATCACTGACAAGGGGGAACCACGCCGGAAAATGTGGATGAACTTTCTCGGCCAATGCAAGGATCAGACACCCAATCTCCAGGCTAGCGAGCCAGCGCCTTACCCACTTATCCATGCACCGTGGCCCCATTTTTGATACAAATTGAACGTACCCTTTTCTGCGTGTTCAGTTAGCCACCGTGCGATATTGTAGAAATTTTTTTTAATTTTTGTCTATACTTTGCATCGATATGTCTTAAAATGTTATTTTTTAATAATATTATTATCGTGATAAACATATAGAAATATATTTTCCTACTTCATTTCGAATCCGAGTGCTGGAATACGGGCGGGAGATTCCGCTCGGTCGACTATAGATGACTGAATTATATTATTGTCCCGAAATGATATACATATAGTTTGTGTCGAGTTCTCTCTCCCCCCCCCCCCCCAACGGTGTCGTCCTATAGAAAGTTCGTCTGTATTTTCCGGCGTGGTTCCCCCGTGTCAGTGGTGCAGGACGGGAGGGGGTGGGGGCGACAAGGGGCAATGTATATTCGTGAGGATGGGACCAAAATCCGAGGTTCGGTGTACACATGGCGTTCACGTAAAAGAACCCTTGAGAGATTGGATCAGAGTGTGTCACTGTCCGGCCAATTTCCCTCACAGCACCCTGTATAATGCGTATGCCCGTCTTCATCAGCTCAGTCGGTGTAGGACGTTAACTCCTGTTTCATTTCATTTAAAAAGCTGGGCGTGCATGGATTTGTCTGATTTGATTTTATTTCATGTGTAGACATTGAGAGTTTCCAATAAAAATAATAAAAAAAAAAAAAGATTTTACCCAAAAATATAGGCCTCGCAAATGTGTTTGTAAAGGATTTTCGTTGTCAAGAACATAATTGTAATTGCCGGTGCGGGGGCTGTAATGATGTGATTTTGGTGGCCTGAAAGATAGTCTGGAGAGACGAATATTTATACAGTGCATAGACCAGGTCCAGAAAAGGGGCTAAATTTTGGATGTTTGTGTTGTGTCCAGTTCACTGACATTTAATTGGCTGGTATGCTAATCTAAACAACATGTCCGACTTGATAGCATTATTACCCCGAAATGTTGACAACTATAAAACCTGCCTGCTATTGGGGGTATCAAATGACATCATTTATTATAATATTAATCGGTATCATTTCTGGGGAATCGGTTGTTTATTTATTCCAAAAACCAAGTTTTATCATTAGAAAGAATTGTAGTGGATGCCAGAATGAAGAATTGACATCTTTCAATAAAGGTGAGCTAATTATAATTATATTCTTTCTGAAAACAAAACATATGTATTATGAAGTATAAACATGCATTATGCAAGAGCTAAATCTGATTATTGCAAGTCTTAATTTAGGCTTCAGATGTTATAGAAATTATAAATTAGATCTTTATTTAAACAACAAGACCAAAATCAACTCTGTAGACCCACGAATGGCTCGGCTACAGCTCGGATTTAAATAGGATTTCACTAATTGATTAAATCAGATAAGGGGTAACCTGATGAAAATACGTCAGTTAGATCGAGGCTAAATGATAGAGTGTACTAATCGAGGCCGCTGTAAAGCGTTTCCGTATGCCATTGAAAACTTTACTTGATAATCGAGATATGTAGGTGGAGTTAACGCCTGTCAATCAAACGTTCGGCGAAGGTGAAGACACATTTCGCAAATATTACAACGATGATAACTATGTTCAGAATAAAGTAATTTGACTGAATTTTTCAATATATTCTTCTTTCATCATCTACTTTTGAACTGTTATAGCAAGAATGGCCAACTCTCTATAAATATCTCCCATAATGTATCTTTAATTGGATAAGGATCTGCATGTTTTAACCCGAGACAAGGTACATGTACTGTAGTTGTGTATATTTTCGTACAGAATTTGCAAATACATGTGCTTAACTAGATAAAATTTAAATTGCGCATTTCATTTTAAAATTAAAGTAACATTTCTTAAACTGTCATTTTAAATATGGTGAATTAACTTAATGATGAGGTGTTACATATGGAGGCAGACCACGAATTGTAGTTCGTCTATTTATAGCAATTCTCTCTCTCTCTCTTTTCTCCCCTTTTGCATGTCCATTTTTGTTGATTTTTTGGTCTAGAATGGACGAAGAGGGTTTGAATTAACATTTTCTGCCAGGTTTTGGTAAATATTCATGATTTTGAGGCGAAAGGATAACAGGGTTATCAGGTTGGCTACGGCGATATGTACGGCAACTAGTTACATGTTTTTAGTATGCTTTTTCATGTTTGTGTATCTCAAAATTTGGGTGGTCAACCACATACAAATTTTAGTGCAAAACATGACCATTTGTTCCTCTGTCTGTAGTGAAAAGCATTCAGCCCAACGAAAATTTGGGGAAAAGTTGAAGGTGGGCAAAGAGGCCAGAATTAACATTGAAGTCAATGGGGAAATTAATGGTGGTCTGCCTCCATATTGAGGCTGTCATGTAACTAATATTCTAACCAACCCAATACATAACATATTCTTTTTATTCAAGGAAGAACACAGATACCAGACCAGAGCTGTTATTTTAATTTGAGAGGGGTCATTTCTTCCGGTCCTGATTTTTATACGACTACATGTTCTTGTGGATGTATACTGCTGTCGCCACTGTCCATTTGTCCGGCCATAATTTGTTTGTGGACACTCAACAGGTCACAATTGTTATCCGATGTTGACAGAACTTGAAATATGGGCATATCTCCCAAAAATCTTGGTTTCTTTCGATATTGGCATGTACCAGACCGGGTCTCGTTTGTGGATCCTCTAGAGGTCACAATTTTCATCCAGTTATATATTTATATCCCAAAGATTGGGTTCCTAATGTTGATACTTCAGACCGTAACTTGCTGGATTATGACCACTGATTGTACAAAAAAAACGCCTTTTTGTTAGCTTGTTCTGTCCATCTAATGAAGACGGGCATATGCCATACAGTGTGCTATGAGAGAAATTTTGCCCAGGCAATTGCACCATGGCTTACTCTTATATCGAATTCCTACTGCCAAGGGATCTTTTACGCGCACGCTAATGTATACCCTGGCAGTCGGTTTTGGTACCATCCGAACGACTGGACGGCTGTCCTTGTCAGTCCCTCCGTCCGGCACCACTGACAAGGAGAAGCCAGGCCGGAAAATCCCAACGAACTTTCTCGACCAATGTAGGGATCAAACATACAACCTCCAGGCTAGCGAGCCAGTGTCTTACCCACTTAGCAACCGTGGCTCTCAATGATTTAAGATACTGATGATCAATAAAAATGTAGACATTTTAGAATGTTTGGGAGCTTTTGTATACAATTTGTTCATGTCTTTGTAAAGTTGTGTATCTTTGTATAGTTATGTACATGTATATGTATCTTTGCTTACTGCATGTATCTTTCTATTATTTTTATTTGTATATGCACATAATCTTGTAATTTTTTACGCAATAAAGTTTCTTCTATTACATCAAATTTAAAATATAAAAAGCTTAGTATAACTTTATGTAATATTTGAATCAAATTTATTTATTAAATTTTTATTTTATTTTATTTTTTTTTTCAACATTTAATTTGAATGTGAATTAAAAGTCTCATATAGAAACTGATCCAAAACCATCTAAATATAGAGCAGTGTAATATGATACTTAGCATGCCCTAAACAACACATCATCTGTATCAGATAATTAGGATACAACATATTGTCTTTGACAAGTTGATGACAAGATTCTCTTCAACAGAACTGTATTGTCTGTGGGGGTCGCATTCCTAAATTTGAGGAAAAATGTCTAATTTCCACCTAGTCCAAGCACTGTATATACAGTTCAAACCGCGCGGAAAATCTCCGACCTCTTATTATTAGATCAAATTAAAAATGGTTTACCGTACACGCGTAATTTTTTTAAACCTTAGTTTGTATAACAATTAATATTCGGTTACTTGCGTTAGGCCTGTTTAAAATATTTTATTTTATTTTTTTTTTTACATTCGAAAAAAATGTCGTGGTGGTTGGAGTATTGCCACCTCACATGGAATCTGAAAGCCTTTATTATTATCTTTATCTGCTTATTAAAATATGTCCTTTTCAAAAAATTGTCTAATGATTCAAAGGGAAAAGAAATGAAATGAAATGAAATGGGGTTTAACGTCCTGCTGTTCTGCTCCTATACTGGGCTAATGAAGACGGGCATACGCCATACAGTGTGCTATGAGAGAAATTTTGCCCGGGCAGCGGCACTATCGTCTACTCTTATTTCGAATTCCAACTGCCAGGGGATCTTTTACGTGCATTCCAATATATACACGGGACCTCGGTTTTTTGTCTCATCCGAAGAACTAGACAACTGTCCTTGTCAGGCCCCCCTTTCTGCACCACTGACAAGGGGAAACCACGTTGGAAAATCTGGATGAACTTTCTCGGCCAATGCAGGGATCGAACACCCGACCTCCAGGCTAGCGAGCCAGCGTCTTAACCACCTAGCCACCAAAGGGAAAAGAAGACCACATCTTTTACCTTTAGCTCTTATGAGCTAAACTTCTAACAGAGGCGGATTTAAGGGGAGGGGCGCCCCCCACCCCTAATTTTCGACAGTGCCCTTTTTTACTGCTGAAAGTGCCCTTTCTCAGACCCAAATATGTCCGCATAGGCGTACGAGCCGGGGGGGGGGGCAGGGGGCAGCTGCCCTCCTAACTTTCGGGCAAGCTGACTTTTCGGGCAGACGGGTAAAGTGAATAAAAAATTTGTTTCATCTACGGGCTGGAATAGCAGTAAAACGCGTTTGCGGCCGTCAAATATTCTAAAATTTTCTTGCGGGGGTCCATACAAGGCCAGCTCCGCTTCTTCGCCACTCGAAGAAAACCGGCGCCGCTGTCTGTAAACCGGAATTTTTTTCGGGCATTTCTAGTTTTGCTTCCCTAACTGTCATCGAGCCCTAATAAAACACTAATTTTACTTTTCTTTTAATTGAATACCACGAATTTCTACTGAGTTGACTATGGATTAAAACATTTTGTCTGGAGCCACTCTACTTTGTGCGACATTTTATTTTTCGGGCATCGATTTTTATATGTGAATGCAGCTGCAACAGTCTGATTGGATGGTTGGATGGTTGAAATTCAGAATGGGATTTACGTTACAAAACCATTGGATACTTTTGGAGTTGCTTACACGGGCTAGAATAGCAGAAAACGCATTTGCGGTGGTTTAATTTTCGAACTTTTCTCCGGGAGGGCCCCATACCCCGCGACGATTGATTGGTTGTTTGGAATTAGGGTCAGCCAGGTAGGCTATATTATACCAAATTGAAGTTGCTGTATATTTACAGTCTGGAATAGCAGGAAAACGCGTTTGCGGTAGTTAAATTTTCAAAATTTTCTCCCAACGGTCAGGTTTTCGTGGAATGTAAACGATTGATTGGTTGATTGGAATTTGAGTCAGCCACCTTAATTAGGCTATATTAGACCACTTTGAAGTTGCTTTATTCACGGGCTGAAATAGCAGGAAAACGTGTTTGCAGCCGTCAAATATTCCAAAATTTTCTTTAGAGGGGGCTTCTTCGCCTCTCGAGGAAGACCGGCGCTGCTGTCTGTAAACCAGAAATGTCGGGTTCTGCCCCCCCCCCCCACCTGTCATCGAGCCCGTACGCCTATGTATGTCCGTTCCCAACCCGTTGCAGGGATCCCAAATGACTCAAACCATCGATTCAAACACACCAGTCTGGTCTAATTAATGCTTCCACTTGCAAACGAATTCTTGTTGTTTAGCTGACGGTGCCCTAATCCTATAGAGTGACTATAGACAGACATCTTGTGGAATCGGCAGCGTATACACCCATGCCCATCACCGACGCGCATGAGTGCAACTTGATGTAGCATTGTTTCATGTGTGGACAGTACAACGTACAAGTTACAAGGCTTAAATAGTGAAGTGGCTAGGGAATAGATTCGTCTTTTTTCCCATCATAATGCCTCGCTCGCCTTGACAATTTTCGAGTCGCGTGTTCAACTGGCTTTTTTGCTCGATTTTAAGGCTCTTTTTCAACGATTTCCGAACGTTTACTTAGACGAAAATATCAGTCAAATAGCTCTTTGAATGGCTACAGATGCAAGGAAATGACGGATAATTTTCTTGGGGGACCCCGCCCCCACCTCCTAAAAAAAAAAAAGAATCCCTTCTCAACGGCGTGCCCCGTCTCCGCGGTCAGTGCCCTCATTTTGCGGCGCCCCCCCTTTTCAAAATTCCTAGATCCGCCCCTGTCTAACTCAATATTTTTCATATTCGAAATTAGAATTCCATATTGGTCCATTTCATTCATTTTATAACCAGTACACGTTTCGTTTCTATGGTTTCTGGCGCCATTTGTAATAAAACAAAAGAAAAACGTATCAAGACAATGCGGAAGTGATTCACAAACGACAAAATAATAATAAAAAAACCGTGTTGAAACGACTGTCGTTCAGTCTGGACTGTTCGTGTATTTCGCCAATTATGATTAGAATTTACAATAATTTTGTTAAACTAGAGCATCGCTAACGCTGCAATATACCTCCACATTCCTGATTTGATTGATATGGTAGTAGAGCAGGAGCCCAGGGGGGGTAACCTAGCTGAAAAGTGTACCAATTTTCTCCTATATGGTATCAATGTATGTATATCTGGTATCATCAGAATGTAAGTCTGCCGGGTTTCTGGTGGTGGGTGTGGTATTCCACGCCCAAAATGCCACGATCCCCAACTAGGCTATAGATTAGCTCAAAAGTGTACCACATGAAAATCGCACAGCAATGTACCGTACATCTTCGGGTATTACAAAAACACTCTGACAGACATTTCTAGTGGTGGGGTACCCCTGACAGAGCTATTTAATTGCCAGACATTTGTAGTGATGGAGTATCCCTGACAAGTGTTATCTAATTTCCAGACCAAAGCTAGGCTAGATTAGCTCAAATCTGTACCACCTAAAACAGCTTTGGAGTTGTTCACTTCAGTACCACCACAGGAATTATGAATGACCACTAGCAGACAGTTTGTGCGGTGGGTTGCCCCTAACAGACACGCCCAAAATAACACGCCCCCCAACTAGGATAGATTAGTCGGCACTGTTCCTGTGGTCCAAAAAATTAAAAATTGTGCCAGGATGCGTAGAATACTAATACCTAGCACATATGGAAGATGCGATAAACTGCGGTTGTAGGAACAATTTTATTTTTCAAAAACGCATTTTTAGCCCCATAAAATGTTTTTTACCCAAAAATCAATTTCTTGCAATCGCAGTTTATCGCCTCTTCCATACGTGCTAGGGTATCCTACGCATCCTGGCTAAAAATCTATTTTTTTAGAACACGGGGACAGTGCCTGCGAAGCTAGCCTAGTTGGGGGCGTGGCATTTTGGAGCGTGTCTGTTAGGGGTAACCCACCGCACAAACTGTCTGGCAGTGGTCATTCATGACCCCTGTGGTGGTACTGAACAACTCCAAAGCTGTTTTAGGCGGTACAGATTTCAGCTAATCTAGCCTAGCTTTGGTCTGGAAATTAGATAACTCTTGTCAGGGATACTCTACTATAGTATACTACAAATGTCTGGCAATTAAATAGCTCTGTCAGGGGTACCCCACCACTAGAAATGTCTGTCAGAGTGTTTTTGTATTACCTGAAGATGTACGGTACACTGCAGTAAGATTTTCGTGTGGTACACTTTTGAGCTAATCTAGCCTAGTTGGGGATCATGGCATTTAGGGCGTGGAATACCACACCCACCACCAGAAACCCGGCAGACTTACATTCTGATGATACCAGATATACATACATTGATACCATATAGGAGAGAATTGATACACTTTTCAGCTTGGTTGACCCCCTGGGCTCCCGGTCTATAGTCCTACTTTTTAAAATGAAGAGAATGAAATATGAAATGGCTGTAATATGACAAGAGGTAAAGAAGGCTAGGCGTTGGAACTTGGGATAATGCATGTATTCCTTATAGCCCAAGGTCAACAACTGCTTGTCCCGACCCCTCCATTAATAAGAATCGTGGCCTGTAGGCAACACACAGAGACACATAGAAAAGATGGACGTGTCTCTGTCCCTGGGGGTCGGGCATGCACCAAAAACAATAGGGATCATCCTTAGGGTATAAGGAATAAAAATGAAAAGTTTTCAAGACGATCGATTAAGAATTGTGGCCTGTAACACACTGACACACAAAACGAAAATGGGCGTGGCTATGCCCCTGGGGGTTGGGCATGCACCTCAAACAATAGGGGTGTTCCTTAGGGTATAAAGAATAAGTATGCAAAGTTTCAAGATGTTAAGAAATGCGGCCTGTAGACGAAAAACAAACAAATACAAAAAATGGGCGTGGCTCTGTCGCTGGGGGTCGGGCATACACCAAAAACAACAGCAATCATCCTTAGGGTATAAGGAATAAGTATGTAAAATTTCAAGACGATCACTTAAGAATTATTGCTGCCTGTAGGCGACACACGCACACACCCACACACACAGGGGCGACGGCAATGTCCACGTATAAAAATTGATTATAGATTACTTTATATGTATACATATAGGCTACATTAATATGTGCTTTTAGACCAATTCTCGTCTATTTTAAGGATCCAAAGAATAGAGCCACATGTATACGCCCTTTGATATGTTATCTAACAAGCGAGAATTTCATATTTTCTAAGAAAGTCAAAACATAATTATTTCTGTTTTTTGCTCAATAGGTTGTCAACTCACCATTATACGATCATAGGTATCATTCTCACACTTAAAAATCATTTACCCCGGAAATAATAACACAATTACCTCCCTTGTTTTTCTATTCCCCCCCCCCCCTATGAAATAGCTATCTTCAAACGTTTGAATTTGAAGTTGAAAATGATATTTTGCCAATTTCTCAACTGGCAATAGAGGATTAATGGGATTATTCTTTAACAAGGTAGGACTGTTTATAGATACCATCTATTTTAAGGCTTTATTTTAATACATTTTAAAAATAGAACTTAAAAATATGAAATTCTCGCTTTAATCGAGGATAATTTTACACTGCCCGATAAATTATATGAGCAGCGAATCGGTCGCGCCGCGTCGCGCGGTTATTTCAATTGTATTATGTGTTTCTTTCTGTGTGATTTCAAATTCAAAGTTTGACTTGGTTAGGCTAGATTAGTAGATAGCTGAAACGAATCCGAAGTCAGTTCTCAGTATATACTATATTCTGGGATATTTAACTTTTTAAAAAATTTATTTTATAATTTAAATAACCTAGCCTGGGTTGGGTGGAAGGTTGACGCGTAGGGGTGGGGGCTAGTAATTTGATTTTATGTCTAGTGTCTACCACTTAGGCCTACACATCATCACAAGTTGAAGTAAATATTTATTCATAATATTTGTTTCCCGGTAGACTACCGCTTATAATAATATTATGCGCCGGCTACACTCTGCTGGGCTGCAAATGTGGAGAAAATAGATTTATAAAATGTAAATGCGGTTTATTTAATACCTTGTTTTAATGTTTTCTATTTATTAACGTCTTGTTATAAAATGTAAACGCAGTTTAAAAAATGAATATCCGTGGCTATTTTTGACTATACATAAAAGGTTAACGCTTGTAATACTTCTGTAAAATATGATTGGTTGTTGGTTTCCTCATCGCCTTCATAGAAATAATGACGTCACATGACGTTGTGAGGCTCAGCAGGAGTCGAATGAATCGGTGACCGTAAATAACATTAATAATTTTATTATAAGGTTGTGGTATGGGTACGTAACCACTGATGGTGGCCATAGTTCACCGATGCTACTGATTAGGGTGGTATATTTTGACAAATCGACGACTTTGAAAGAAACATTCACATAGACGTAGTTCATATTTGTTTCCGTTCGATTCTCTCAAGCATTCTGCAGTCTATCCCCCGTCGAAATAGACCGTCATGTCGCGATTATAACCAAGGCTCTTTCAAGGGGCCGTATTTCGGGGGCTTCAACAATTTCTGTTAATTCTTAATGATACTACAACACTGGGGGATTACGTTGTGCTAAATTTGAATAAGAAAACGGAAATCATCGTAACACCAAGCAGAAAATCAGGCAAGTGGTAATCGGACAGGGTCATGGTCGTTTGGAATTCCACCTTCATTGTTCGCTAGCGTGCGATTTGCCAGAAACATAAACGGCTTGATATATCCATTTCCCGTTTAGGATATCTAGTATGAGGTAGGTTTTTATCTTTATGATTTTTAACGATTTTAAAGTGTATGTTACAAAGTAACAATGTAAAATATGGTTCGATTTCCCGACTTGTTTACAAGACAAAATGGCAATCTGAATCTACTCCATCATCATAAAACTATTTAAAAAAAGGCTGCCGTTTTGGCGTTTGTTGTACGAGCAACTTAAAAAAAAAAAAGTATTTTGTGTTGGTCATTACACTGTGCCGGTTGTACACCTTCTACAGATAGAATATTACTAGAGAATAATAACATTTTTTATTTTTCCACGTCTCCTTGTGTCTTTAACAGTCTAATCATTTTCACACATCAACAACTGTTACAATCATCACTATCAATTTTTGTTCCACTCACCACTGCCACTGGTGGTAGGGTGCCCCACCATAAATAAATATCTCCAAATATCTTGACAATTACATGTTGGACTTAGGAGCTAAATCGCTAACATTTGGGGCCTAGACATTGACAAAAGTGGGTCCCAACGCATATAATACTGTAATATGAATGTATATAAACTGATTTACATCCAATGGTTTCCGTTTTTACTCCAATTTCAAATCAGTTGTGTTCAGCGAAATAAGCCAGCAGTCTCAAGCGAGTGCAAATTTCTAGCGTCTGGTTATTCTGGTCTACATATGCCGTTTGATTTGGTGCAATGTGTCTAGCCTTGTCCCTCGAGTCTCTTGATGCAACTGGGGCTGAAGCGCATTATGGTACACGATTCGTATACCAATGGTAAAAGGTTTTTTTTGTCTTAAATACATGTAATGTATTGGATATCAAAAGCCCATCTTTTCCCGGTAAGATCACAACATGAATGTTGATTTAATTTGACAAATAAATCGTGTTTTCAATGTTGAAGATTTTGGATGATATTGAGTTAGAGACTTAGCTACTTTAAAGAAGCTAAATCGCTAATATTTGGGATCTAGAAATTGATACAAAAGGAGTCGCAACACATATAATAATGTAATATGAAGGTATATAAACTGATTTACATTCAATCGTTTCTGTTTTTACTCAATTTCTAATCAGTTATGTTCGGCGAAAATACTCCAGAAGTCTTGATCGAATGGTAATCACTAGCATCTGGTTATTCCAGTCTACACTGATAGTATTTATTGCGCATGCTCTCCATAATAAGAATATGATGTCACCGTTTGACATGACTTGTGGAATATGTCTAGTCTAGCCCTGTTCTTCGAGTCCCTTGTTACAGATGGGGCTGAGACACATTATGGTACACAATTCGTGTACCAATGGTAAAATGTTTATTTTGTCTGTAATATTGGATATCAGAAGCCCATCTTTTCCTTGTACGATCACAACGTCAATGTTGATTTAAATTGACAAATGATTTGTATTTTCAATGTCGAAGACTTTGGATGATATTGACTCGATTGAATTAAAGACTTAGCTACTTTAATAAGCTATGAGTTTAACCATCCATAAATTAATAATAGACTGAAATATGGTTACGAGTGTCGGCCATAACTTCCGGGCACTTTTGATTAAAAATGGGTTACATGCCCTTGTTTTGAAATTGGTCTCACTTAACCAGTCTACCAACTATTCTATGTATGATTGACAAGCCGGGATAATCAAGACTACTTTTTTACGAAACATTGTTAACAGAAAGCTGGAACAAGAAATTGAATTTAGAAACATGCACGTTAGGCAACTCAACAATTGTTTAAATAACCTTGTAAAAGTAAAATGAAACTACTGCTAGTATCATGTTCTTGCCTAACACGAGTGTTTCATAGATATTATTGGGCAATTCCATGCAAATGTGGACATGGTTAGTAAAAAATGAAACAGCAATTAGAACCATTTTTTTATGTTTGTCTGGTCTATATATTCTTAAGGGTTTGGAATTGTAAAGAAATTGTAAAAATTCTAGTGAACTTTTTATATAGCACTATTATTATTTACCTTGACATATATAGTAATATCATTAACTGATTTGTAGCTATATAATGTTTTTGATTTAAAAGTTCCTAATTACTAATTTAAATAATTTTTTTCTGAAATCAGAAACTGTAAATCATCTCCTTATTGAAAATAATAACAACAAATGTTGATATTCAAATGAGTCAGTTTTATAGTATATAATACGAAGTACATGGCACTCGTAACGTGAGTAACACAAAAAATGGAAAAACAATGATGGTTGAATTTTTTTTATGGTCACGTCAGCCATATTTTCTATAGAATATCTACTATTGACCATGTACTTAAAATAAAATGATTCAATGTAAAATGTCATTTATTCTCCATATAATGGCACCTACAAATTTGTAACGTGAGTAACAGAATCATTTATGTAACGTGAGTAACGCAATATGTGATGTGATTAACACACATTACCTCTATATATTGAAGCTAGAATTATTTTTATACGCCCACATTTTGATGTGGACGTATCAAACCATGGTCCCTGGACACTTTACAGGTCAAATTTTTTATCCAATTTTAACGAAACTTGAGATATAGGTCATCTCCCAAAAATCTCAGTTCCTTTCGATATTGGCTTGTATCGGACCATAACTTAATGGATTATGGTAACAATTTTCATCTGATTTGATGAAACTTGAACTACATGTTTTTAACCTAAAGATCTTGGTTCCTTTTGATATTCGTGCATATTGGATTGTAACTTCCCGAATTATGGCCCCTGATTGTACGAAAAATCACGTTTTTAGCTTGTGGGCACTCTAGAGCTCACAATTTTCATCTGATTTTGATGAAACTTGAAATGCATGTTTATAACCCAAAGATCTTGGTTCCTTTTGATATTCACGCATATTGGATCGTAACTTCCCGAATTATGACCTCTGATTGTACGAAAAATCACGTTTTTAGCTTGTGGATACCGGTACTCTAGAGGTCACAATTTTCAAATGATTTTGATGAAATTTGAAATGCATAACTCAAAGATCTTGGCTCCTTTCGATAATTGCACACATCGGATTGTAACTTTCCTAAATTATAGCCCTTGATTATACGACAAATCGAGTTTTTAGCTTGTGGTCCCTCTACAGTTAAGAATTTTTATCCTTGGCTATATAAAAAACAGTTTGAATATATCACTGTTACACACACTATATCGGATCGTAACTTCCCGAATTATTGCTGCTGATTGTACGAAAAGTCACGTGGTGGACACTGTATTATTATTATTCTAAATGAACTTAAACATATACTTTAATAAATTGAAATTAAAATTTTTGTAAGCTTATATTTCGAAAATTTTAGATAACTTATCACTGTTTAAGTAAACCTACCAACACTTCGTTGAATAAGTGACTTAAACATGCATTATGCAAGAGCAAAATCTGCTTATTACAAGTCTTTCTTTAGGCCTGAAATGTTATCTAAATTATCAATTAGACATTAATTAACTTATCCAGACCATAATAAACTCTCGATGTCAAGGCTAGCCTTCGATGTAGGCCGGATTAGATTCCTATATGCCGCTAACGGCCAAAGATAATTAAATCAGAAAAACCGGATAATCGAGACTATGCTGTTTATATTAATGATTTTAGTAATGATAACCGAGACTATGCAAAAATTTCACCGGCTTCTTTCTCAGCTCATAGTGGATCAATTTGACTGAAATTTTCAGCAAATTACCTTTACACTATCTAGTTTTTAACTATTATAGCGAGAACTGCCATCTCCTTATCTTATCTCCCATAATGTATCTTAAAGTACTACTAATAAATAGTATTATCTGTGGTTTGATTTATTTGAACTTATCTTGAAACATGTCGTCACTTATAAAGTTTTATTTATAAGTATTCTTTAGTTTTGATTTTACAATATGAATGTAACGTGAGTAACGTAACGTGAGTAACAACATTTTCCACACACTTCATTAAAAAAATCAGATCATTTTCATATATTCATACTTTATTGCAAAGAAATAACTTCATAATATCCATACCTATTGCAATAAATACTTAATATAAATAAGAGATTAGACTTGAAGGTAATATTTATGTGCAAACAAAACATCAAAATTTTGGTGTCCATTTCATGTAACGTGAGTAACACCATGTTTTTCAGATGTCACCCAAAAAAATTATTTCATTTTTGTTCACATTCTATCTTATTATTTCCTTCCATCATTGATGGATGCCCATACACAATATTTAACATATCAATGTAGATTGTTGTTTGTAGTCTTAATCTCAATATGGATGGGGTTCTTTAAATGTAACGTGAGTAACGCTGGAATTGCCCTATATAGTACAAATATTTGTACTAAACCAAAAGATGCCGCTCCTAACTGTATAGTTAATGATAAAGCAATTTCAAAAATAAAACAAACGTAATTTCTAAAGCTGCTGTAATAACCAAAATGCTAAATATTACTGCTATTCAGAATTGTCAACAGTAGATTTTTTACGACTGTAATAGTTGATACACGTGTGATGGCTATTTATAGATTCTTGTTATTGCACTGCGTGATTAGCCAGAAATCACTTCAAGACAAGCCACTGGAGCATGCACATTCGCCGTGTCAATTTCAACTTTCTGTAGGGAACATTTTTGCTGTACGGGGCACCCTACCACTGGGTATTGTTGTTTTCTTAGTGTTGTTAGGATTCTACAGGTTGTATTAAGAATACTGAGTGTTACTAACCCTAACTTGTATACCATTATATTTATTGTGATCTCAAGGTTCCACCCCTTCGAAATCAATTATTATTAATAACATTGTGCTGGACAATTTACCCAATGGACCTACATGTACATGTACTTGTACTTCCACCAATTGAAATACCACCACATACTACTTGATTATGAATAACAGACAGAATACATAAATTATTTCAATATCGATGAGTTAATGGTTCTGCCGGTATTATTGATATTGTTTGGTCCTGCGACCTTTCAGACAAAGTGTTTGGACTGAATCTGACGCAGATTCCAGCCTTTTAGGCTTACTCATTACAGTTGGAACTCAACAATAATAATAGCAAGGTTTCGGACAATAAGTTGTGAATAAATAAAACATTTGTGTATATTTCGTAATACTTTGTTGCTTTTATTTTATAAAATAATAGTAAACTAGCTTGATTGACAGATCATGGGCGAGATTGGTTCACCAATGTTTTTATTGAGTGCTGATTGTCTTTCTGATATTTAAGGAAAAAAATATTTTGTTTTGAGTACGGTAGGTTATTTTCAAATTTCAAATAAATTTATAGCATATTACTCCTTTTTAAATATATTGCTTTTATGGAATACAACGATTCACTAAGAACTGTAAGTGAAGCTAATGTTTTATCGTTTGGTAGAGCCTGATATAAGCATGTGTTGTTTGTTAGTATTTTCTGTCAGGTTTTGGATTGGACAATTTCAAATAAATTCATCGGCTATCAGGGTTCACACTGGCTTTCAATTTTTTTCCATCAATATGGATGATAATTTTTATATGAAACTAGAACTGCGAAGCAGTAATGACGGGTTTCACTGGTGCCACGTTACCCTTGAACTTCTGTGACTTTCGGTGCCACGTTACCCTTGAACTCATATCACTTCCACATAAACATTGCAGACGTGTTATAAAATGGATGCAGAATCAATCAAACCCGGTAATATCAATTCCATTCATACATTTGTTACGTTACATATGTCAAAAAAGTGATCCTGACAAAATTTGTTACTAACTTACCGCTAAGTTAGATGACTTTCTAAATGGGAAATTAAAATGCGAACAAAAGCTTAAAAAGTGATCCTGACAAAATTGGTTATTTCTCGACAAGCTATTTTTGAACAGCTATATGATGGTATTGATTCAAACTATAAGTCCATTGGAGTCAAATATCATAATGTTAAACGAATAATAAATATAACTCACTTAAAAAAAAATGTTTGTTTTGGAGGCTAAAAATACAGTTTTTCCCAAAATGACATTACTTCCAGGGATAATGAAAACGTTAGATTAGTTTTATGAAATCATCAATAGCATAAGGCATCACATGGTGAAAATTTTATGAAAATCGAATAATAATTGCCACTTTTAAACCTTGAAAAGTGACTTGTAGAAAATCGTCCATTTCTCTGCAACCGTACAAGTTAGAAACCCTTTGTGGTACTCAAGGCTCTACAATGCGATTGAAACACTCGCATTTGCGAGTGAATTTTGACAATGGCGACCAGATATTTATAAATGCTAGGTTTCTGGCGAGTGAACATAAGTCCCCAATTAACACTATAGCTATCTGAACTTTTCTCCGTATAGATAACGTAATCGGCGATGATCATGGTCGACTGTTACTCTTGTTTACTTCCTGACTTGAATTTGGGTCAATCCCATTGTCCTCTGCGAGGAAATTTTCATTGTGCATGCGCTGTATATATCGGAAGTTTACGAGATAGCATGGCTAGCAGACGAAACAAAATATCGTCTTACTTTATTACTACTTCATCTCCTCGCATTGAGTCTCAATCGGGGAAAATTAATGACAGTCATACTGATGCTACACCACTTAAATTGAAATCGAAAGTCAACAAAGAACGTGAATTTAATGTATCTTGGTTAACTGATTTTTGTTGGCTACGGTATGACAAGGAAACGAATGTTATGTATTGCGACTTCTGTCGCCAGTCGGGCTTCAGTTTGGCTGGTAAAACAGACTTTGTGAATGGTTCAAACAAGTTTAAAAGAGAAAATGTTCTTGCCCATAGCGGCATAAAAAATGCCGCGATCACATTCTGGATAAGAGCAAACGTCTGTCTCCCAGTGCCACCACCACTGGAAGTAGTTCCATTCAAACGATGTTTACCGATCTTGAAAAAAAATCCGCCAAAAAAGACTCAACTGAACTGAAAATAAAGTTCAATACTGTGTATTGTATTGGCAATGAAGAACTTCCCTTCACAAAATTTAAGTCCTTGCTTATTTTACAAAAGAAGAATGGGTTGCCACTGACCCCAGGCTACAGCAATGATGTGAGGTGCGGAGAAATATTGTCAACAATTGCAAGTACAATAAAGGATGACACTATCAAAGTTCTGAATAAGTCTCACTACATGTCTATCATGATAGATGGAGCAACTGGCAGTTCGATTTCAGAGAATGAGGTGATATATACAAGAATTGTTCAGGAAGGAGAACCAGAAAACAAATTGATAGAACTTAAAGAACTTGAACATGCACATGCAGATGGTGTTCTAACTGCAATCAAAAGTGCAATTTCAGGAATGGGGATAGACAATGACGAGTTCAAAACTAAAATAATTGGATTTTGTGCAGATGGCGCTAGCGTGAACATGGGACAAAGAAATGGAGTTGTGGCAAAACTGAGAGAGGACATCCCTCATTTGATTGACTTTCACTGTATGGCCCATAGACTGGAGTTAGCATTAATGAAACTCCAGAAAAAGTGTCCCATGGTTGAAACAGTTTCTGACTGCTTACATCTGATATGGAAGACCTATCACGTCAGCCCCAAGAGTAAGAGAGAATTAAGAACAATTGGGGAAGAGTTGGGAGCTAGAATTTACAGTCCAACACCAGTGAAGGGAACAAGATGGGTACCCCACATTGATAAAGCTGTTCGAGTCTTTCTTCAGGGCAAGAAGGATGGCGACTTAGCAACTGATTATGGACAATATTCTTCAGTTTTCACTCACATGGAAAGTTTGGCAGCCACATCAACAAATGCTGACATCAAAGGCAGGGGTAACAAAATTCACAAGCAACTTCAAAGTCTGCATTTGCTGGATTTTGCCACTATCTTTCTGATCTTTTTGGAGAAGTTGCATTGCTTAGCCTGAAGCTACAATCAAGAACACTGATCCTGCCTACTGCAGTATCTGCAGTAAGTGACTGCATGGCAACAATAGAATCCATGAAGGAGGAACCAATTCCAGGTGGCTTTCAGGAAAAGTTTATTCTTTGCATTGAGGCTCAGGAGACTGATTCACCCACTTTCCAAGGCATTCCTATGAAAGGTGATGCAGCCAACTTGAAGAACACACTCTCTCAGGTTATCAACAAGACTATCGATGTCACTCTCACAGAATTGGATGGAAGATTCCATAACTTGCTTGGCACCAACAAGAGTGAAGTAGGCCCACAAGCTGTTGTAAACAGTTTCAAGATTTTCCACCATGATACATGGCCCAAGGCCAAGAAAGACCTTGTTCGCTTTGGGACAAATGAGGTGGAAATCTTAAAAGGGTGGTTTCAGAAACCACTTAAGGCTGCGAATTGCAATACAGCAGCATTTCAAACCGAGTGGAGGCAGTTGAAAGTGTTGGTGGCAGATAGTTTTATGGACAAGTCCTATTCTCAGCTATGGCAGGTGCTCCTCTGCAAACAGCCTTTCAAACACGATCTCTGCAATATTCTTCACCTAGTGGAAATAATGTTGGTGCTGCCAATCAGCTCAGCTAAGTGTGAGAGGTCATTTTCAGCTCAAAAACGAATTAAGTCAGATTTGAGAAGCAGCCTTGGTGTAAAGAGAACATCAGAATTGATTCTCATTGCTTCAGAGGGACCAGAACTAGCAGACTTTAATCCTGATGATGCTGTGACTAAGTGGATGTCTTCAGGGAGAAGAAAACCAACAGGGTGCAGTGGACAGGATGACTGGTCTATGGATATTGTCTGTGTCACAGGCACTGACAATACTAGTGTCAAGCCATCCACCAGTGCCACATCAGATTCACTAGTGGTTTGGCTAGTGGTTTTGAAAATTTACTTATATTTGCACAAGTAAGTTCAAAATGCTGTGTAGGGCCTTGGTGGTACATGTACCTATATGATTGTATGGGTTCATTCTGTTTGTTGATTGGAATTAAATATCATAATTTGAAAAACATTACAAATCAGACTCATTTGAATGAAATGTCTGTTTTGAATGCTAAAAATGCAGTTTTTGCCCAAATGAGGTCATTTCCGGTGACAGTGTAAATGTTAAAATAGTTTGCCCTAGTCAAAATGTGCATTAGGCATCAAATCGTAAAAAAATAATGAAATCAAATGATAATGGACTCTTTTACAGGCTAAATAACGTGAAAAAAGACGCATGCAAAATAGCATATTTCTCGGCAACTGTGCATATTACAAATTAATTTTCACATACATGTACATGTACATTCTCTCCGTATAGATTATTGCTACGAGTTTATTAAAGTTACGAAGAAATATTATAAAATATGAAAACGCTGGATGGGTTGTAAATAGCTTAATTTTACACCTTTTTTCAACTTTTAATCGAAATACCCCAAAAACAAAACCGAAATTAAAAAAAATGAGCACGACATTTTGTGCGCCTTTAAAGGGCGGACCTTTTCAATACCATATTTGAAAAAAATAATGTTTGCTTTCAAAAAGTGATACCGAACTGTCAAAATTGTTGTTTTTGGTAAACTTAAGTCGCTTCCGGTGCCGACAGAAAACTTTAACAGTAACAAAAAAAAAAATGACATTTCAGAAAACGGAGCATTTGAACTTTGTTTTATACAAATCGAACAATCAATAATTAATCTAGGACCGAAAAATTGAATTAGCCAATGGCGGCCAACTCAAATTACTGGGGACAAAAATTGTTCACATTTTTGTTCAAGTCAGATGACCCTTTAATCCTGTGTAAAATGTCATCAAAAAATATTCATAAATAAAAAACTTTTTTGTAAAAATTTAAATTTTCAAAATTTCGCGCTTTATATAATCGATGATTCGTCGAAAATCAAAAATCTGAAGTACCGTAGCTATTTGCCCTGTCTCCGGCTATGTCAGTATGTACCAAATGTTAAAATCCGTCGATTATTGTAAATATTATGGCAATATTTAAAAAACCAACAACTTCGGTGATTTCTGACATTTCGCATTGTCGCCGAATGTTCGAAATAGATTTAATCTCTAAGTCATGCCGACTTTCCCATACAACAGAGTTATCAGATCGATCCGACAAGTAGTTTCTGAGATATGCTCAAGTGGAAAATAAAACGGCCAACATGTTGGATGATTGTTTTTTTGGTAAAAACAATCATCACTAGAACTGCGATGCAGTAATGACGGGTTTCACCGGTGCCACGTTACCCTAAACATATGTCACTTCCGGTACCAATGAAACCATTAAACAGGTTTCCACATAAGCATTGCACACATCAAATAAAATGGACGCCGAATCAACCAAATCCAGCAATATCAATTCATTTTATACATTTGTTACATGTAAGTGTACAGTACTTCCGGTGATCCAATGAAAATGTTCAATTAGTTTGATGAAATCAGAAATGGCATAAGGCATCACATTAGTGTTGAAAATCGGATCCAGATTTGTGATCCGAATACTTTTGTTGGCTATCCGAATACTATTCGGAGACGTGAAATTCTTGAACAAAATTACATCTAAAGTTCATATACCGGTACTCATAATTTCTTACTTGATTCAATGTTTATGAGTGTCTGTGTATGCTGAGTACGAAATCATACTCTCGATTTGCAAATTGTTTGAGCCGCGAAGAAAAAAACGTGCCTAACTTTAGCCGTAATTGTTAAGACTATCTATGACATCGGTCTGACATCCCAAAAAATCAATGAGGTGAAGGAATTTGTATAGTATAACTACTCCTGTTATCCGCACCCTCCCACTTATCATTTTGCTCAATCAACACGAATGAAAAAAGTAAAATAAAACCATGTGCCATTTATTCCGGCAAGGTCGTTTCCCTCATTCTGATAATTATTATTATTATTATTGTTCGATTTATATAGCGCTTCATTACACGTGAAGTGTTTCTAAGCGCATATCACAAACATATACTTCAAACACACAGAAACAATCAAAATCAGGAGAACATAATTAAACACAGCTGCCTGTTAGGCGCTATTATTCAAAGGTTTATATCCAACAAATCAACCGGCTAATCTCAATATTGAACTCAGTCGAGGTATTACCTGATGAACACCTACACCAAGTAGAGTTCAAAAATAAAAACGAAGTTTAAAAGAATCAACTTCATTAACAAAAATTAAACAATCATAAACTAAACAGATAAATCAAATTCAAACGAAACAAATAAAACAAAGAAAATGAAAAGAGCAGTTCGTTACCATTCTACATTAACAAAATAAAGGAAATCAACTTGTGAAAATTTTTTCAAAAAATAAGAGCAAAGTAACACTAATGTTAATAATTATCAAAAGGAACCAAGATCTTAATGATAAAAACATATATTTAAAGTTTCATCCAAATTGGATAAAAACTGTGGTCTCTAGAGGGTCCACAACCTTGATATCTATCTATTTCTTAATTAATTATTGTACCGGTAACCTAAATTTTATGAATATTGTTGTGATGTTATGACGATGTGCAATGCCATTTAATTGGACGTACGGTATCCGAGACTTTGTTTAATTTATCATAGCAATCCAATAGTACATGTACCTATGCCTATTTAAAGATACATTCCTGTGTACAAACTGGGTGATTTATGGTATTATAATAGGACTAAACACATATTCAAACTAATTAATTTGTCATAATTTTGCTTCAAATCCTTCTCAAAACATTGTAATTTAGGCTAAATAAATCTTGTCAAAACATTCAAACATACGGTAGGCCTATACTGAAATGAAATAAAATGGGGTTTAACGTCCCACCGCTCCGAACTGGGCCAATGAAAACGGGCACCCCATACAGTGTGCCACGAGGGAAATCCCGCCCTGACAGCGGCACTATACGGCCGACTCCTATACATAGGCCTATCGAATTCCAACTCTCAAGGGATCCCCCACGTGCACGCCAATGTGCACACGAGACGTCAGCCCCCCCACCCCATCCGAACGACCAGACAGCTGTTCCCGTCACGCCCCCCGTCCTGCATCACTGACAAGAGGGAACAAATATAATATATAAAGTAATTTGAGTTATATCTTCTACTATTGAACCAATGAGTGAGTGGGAATATACGTGACCTAGGTCATTATGAATAAATTTCATTGTGGAATGTCAAAACACGGTCTAAACTCGTATGCCGTAAACTAGCACAGGGAATGAATGAATATTTTTTTTATTTAGACTACTGTTTTCGTTGCATTGCATTAATAACTTTATTAGTTACTATCACTAAATAATACGCATAATGTTGACATTTATGCTCAGAGCTGCGAACGTGAACAAATGCATTGGGGAAAATTTCAAAGTAATCAGACGTAAAAATGGCTAAATATAGAGCATATGGAATGTTAGAATATATTGTAACGAATAGTAAACGGATAGTAAAATGATTCGGATAACCCTTATTTTGTATCCGTTAACGAATATCCGAATAGTAGTTTCAACACTACATCACATGGTGAAAATTTTATGTAAATCGAATAATAATTGCCACTTTTATAGACCAAAAACCTTGAAAAGTGACTTGTAGAAAACCGTCTATTTCTCTGCAACCGTACAAGTTAGAAACCATTTTCTGGTATCTGTATGATCATATGGGTTCAATCTATTTGTTGATTGGAATCAAATATCATAATTTTAAAAACATTACAAATCAGACTCATTTGAATAAAATATCTGTTTTGAAGGCTAAAAATACAGTTTTTGCCAAAATAGACCGGGTGTCTGCTTCAGTTAATCATACTAAGAGAGGGAAATTGTCTGATAGGGCATAATTGTTTGTCAATGCCTACTAGTCAAACATCTGGATTGCTGCCGGGAATTAACCTGCCCATTTAGGTGGTGTGGGGGCCGAAAGGGAGCCCATTTTCACTTTTAATCATACTTTGGTAGATATGGACAATTTTGTTGTACCTTGTGAATGCGCTAATTTTCAAAGATAGGTTGCCAGGCAACGAAACATACACCCACAGCAGATCTATTGACTGACTATAGTGATAAATAATATGGGACTTGAGGATGAAAGTGAAAGAAAAAACAAGGTATTGCAATCCGCGCGTGGTCATGGCAGCGGGAGACGTGGTGCCAGACCTGTCAACTCTACCGCATCACACGGTAAAGTGCCGCGAAAAGGCCTCATGTACTGCTCTACTGCGCGGTAATAGATTTCTACCGCATTTTCAAACAAAGAGTTTTTTTTAATTTTCTTGCCAAAACTATGGAACTTTAAGGGAAGCAACATTTTGCATGTAAACAATAAAGATCGCGACTTTCGGTTATCAGCATCAATTTGGGATATTGTAACATGTAATTTAGCTAAGAGATTTGTTCTCAAATTCTTTTCTATCTATTTTAGAGTAAATAAAGGGGATATAATTATTGGCACGTGTTCCAAATACTCTTAAAATGTGTAGTGATAAACTAAACATAGCGACCAATTTACGGTAGCAATGGCTGACATTTTCGTTTGCACGCGTACGTACATGTACAGCATCTAATACAATACTTCGAATGCAATACAACCTGGAAATTTAATTTCAAGATGGGAATACATCTCGCCGATCCTGACTATGGAACACTCTCTCGAATAAATGTAAAAGCAGATTTATGCAATCACGGGAGAAAAAAATTCCGTACATTGAGAGGATAATAGCCATGGGGGGGGGGGGGCATAATTAAATCAATACCAATATTTAGTCGTTATGCAAAACTAATTTATTACCACCACCCCCACCCCCATCTATTCCTAATGTAGAAATACTATAGAATCTAATATCTAATAAGCACACCAATTATCTTACATGAAATAATATTGACAAAAACTCTCGGAATGGGGAACACGTCACAAGGATATTTTTTAAAATCATGCTAAGTTAAAACAAAAGAAAAGTGGTACTGCCAGTTACTACTGGACTGGTAATTTTAATTATTTTTTACGTTACTAATTATTTCTTTCTGTAGGCTACATATTCAATTTTTGTTTAATTACATAAACAATTTTAGATATGGTAACATTGCTTGTGTATTATTTTATCTATTACCAATTTACATGTAATGCAATTTTTGTATTGTTTGCGTTGGGCCTGCAGTTCAGTGTATCATTTCTAAATTAATTACCCTTGGAAGTGCGAATTTACACGTTTTTGGAAATCTACAGCCAAATCATGGTTTCTACTGCATTTCAGCTCTGAGGGGTTGTCAGGTTTCCGTGGTGCGCGTGTTAGAGCGGTGGCATTGCTCATGGCTGCTATTGATATTTTTGTTCATTTTAATTTTATATATCTTTATCAAAATCCAGTGAAAAAAACAATATCCCATAAGTATTTCATGGAGAAAAATTTGTTTTCGTGTTAGCTTTAGTGAGAAATGAGAAATCCAAAATGGCCGCCATGACGTCACGTGACTATATGATTATGCAAATTTCCAAAATTCTATTTTTTCCTCTTAGCCCAACCCAACACACAAAAACAATTTTCGTAAAAGCTTCCATAACTACTAACTGTTTGGCATTTAGTTCCTAACCCACTTTTTTCCTCAAAAAAGGGTCTAGCAGAGGCAGTGGATTTACGTCTAACATTGAAAGGGTTAAGTGAGAGTGATGAAACTCCAAGTATAGATTCATTATATGGGCGATTCCATGTGTGTTGTACGGGACATTGACAACGCTGTAAATTACTACATATTCAATAATTATGTTATTGTATATTGACAGTTTATCCATGTATCTTATTGGAATTAATGAATATAAAATGTAAGATGATTTAAGATTAAAAGGAATATGTTTTATGTTGTACGGGACCAAAAAAAGACATTGTTCAGACGTATTAATTGAAGTCCAAAGCCTGTGAAAATATAAACATTTATGACAATAAAACCAGTATGTGCAGTTAGTTTAGATGTTAAATTAGTAAGGGACACCTCTTAGTTTTTATCGTGAACCTTAATTGTCCCCCGCCTTTCGTAGAAAGCAGGGGACTATTAAAATGGGTTCGTCCGTCTGTCTGTCCGTCCGTCTGTCTGTCCGTCACACTTTTTGGGACACAATAACTCTCTTCCTAATTGAGCTAGAATGTTCAAACTTGGTGTATGTGTTTATTAGGTCAATGCCTTGATGGAGTTCGAAGATGAGCATTTTCCGCTTAGGGTAAGCAGAGATAAGCAATTTGATTGGTTGATGCTTTGGGACACGATAACTCTCTTCCTAATTGGGCTAGAATGTTCAAACTTGGTGTATGTGTTGATTAGGTCAATGCCTTGATGGAGTTCGAAGATGAGCATTTTCCGCTTAGGGTAAGCAGAGATAAGCAATTTGATTGGTTGATGCTTTGGGACACGATAACTTTTAATTGAGCTAGAATGTTCAAACTTGGTGTATGTGTTTATTAGGTCAATGCCTTGATGGAGTTCGAAGATGAGCATTTTCCGCTTAGGGTAAGCAGAGATAAGCAATTTGATTGGTTGATACTTTGGGGCACGATAACTCTCTTCCTAATTGAGCTAGAATGTTCAAACTTGGTGTATGTGTTGATTAGGTCAATGCCTTGATGGAGTTCGAAGATGAGCATTTTCCGCTTAGGGTAAGCAGAGATAAGCAATTTGATTGGTTGATGCTTTGGGACACGATAACTTTAGTTCTAATTAAGTGAGATTGATGAAACTTGGTGTATAGTTTCATTACAGTAATACCTTGACTAAGTTTGATAATGAGCATTTTCTGCTCAGGGTAAGCAGAGCGATACGCAATTTGATTGGTCGAGACTTTGGAAAACAATAACTCTCCTACTTTGATTGTCCCCCGCCTTTCGAAGAAAGCAGGGAACTATTAAAATGGGTTCGTCCGTCTGTCTGTTTGTCTGTCTGTCCGTTCCGCTTTATGGTAAATAAACAAATAAATGGAAAAAACAAATTGAAAAAGAAACTATTATAAATTAATTAAATATGTAGTATGCAATAATGAATTGACATTTAATGACAGGAAGAAAACAGTGAACTTTGCACAACTTGCAGCAAGATGGAAAATAGACCCGTTGATACAACCAAACTCTAGATCTGTAGGCATAGAGCATGTTTTCCCCTTAATATGCTATAATTATTCCATCAAAAACATTGTATGCTTAGACTATAAGTAAAGATATACTGTTTGATTGTTCAATACTTTGTAAAAGATAATTTGTGATAAATTTATATGTGTCCTCTAATTATTTTCCTATTTTGGCGGGGGACATCAGCCTCACTGTTGGCTTGTTTCTGTGATAACAACAAAAAAGGGCATACCAATTATTGTGTTGTACAGACAACAATAATATGTTGTACAGACACTTATGAATTTATAACACAAAAACACACATAAAACATTAGAAACAATTTATTTGAACAAAATTCATGATTGAACAAACAAATTAACAAAGATTACCAATTCAACATTTCAATATAAAAATATTCACCAGGTACAAACCAAAAGGGGCATGCCAATTATTATGTTGTACGGACACTTATGAATTCATAACACAAAATCACAGATAAAATATTGGTAACAATTTATTTTAACAGTATTTAAATATGTTTGAATCAAGAAAGATTACCAATTCAACATTTCAAAATAAAAATATTCACCGATATGTACATACATGTAACTTACTGGTATAAGATTTTATGTTAACAAAGGATAACCATAAATGAATAATGAATATTTGTAAAAGTATGCGACCCTATAACAACACAGCTAATATCAGTAGTAGTAGTAGGCTAAGTAACAATTAGATCTGATCTGACACAGGTACATGAATGAAAATCTACAAATTTTGACAGGACTCCAGATCCTTAGGTGACATTGACAAAGAATAGGATTGATGGACCGGTAATCTTCTTTACAATTGATGTTGGTTTGTAAAATATTTTAACTACAATTAAAGACCACTTAAAATATTGACCAGACCCATGCATGACATACAATTCTGCATCCTCTACTATCTTTTCTGCCACTTCATCGGTATCTCCATCTTAGTTTATGACTCGCCAATAGAATCACTTTCTTTCTGTATTTCATACATATTTCAGCATTGGTTTTTGAAATGTTGTTAGTACCTGTACATTGGTGTACATGTTGGTCTCGCCTATACTCAGATCTGGCTGTTCCTAAAAAAAAGATAAATTTTTAGACTGTAAATAAAGATTAACAATACATACTATGAATTCAAATTAGGACCACAAATTAATTATGAAATTCAACTTCAATCAGCAAGACAAATAAACTGGAGGCTGGAGATTCCTTAGTCTGGCTATTTGATCGACCAGTATACGACTATTAATCTTTATTATTAAATGATACTTACTATCTATTGTTGTAATCAAATCAAGAAAACCTTTTCTTCAAATGACCTTCAAAAGACCCCAATTAGTAGCTTCATCTATGGTACCAAAGTGACCTCCCATGATAAGCCTTCGTAGAATCTTGTGTTGTACGGGACATGTCATTAACTTGACTAAGTTCGATGATGAGAATTTAATTTTTATACGCCCATATTTTCATGTGGACGTATATTGTCGTCGCCCCTGTCCGTCCGGATGTCTGGACGTCCGTCCATCCACAATTTGTTTGTGAACACTCTACAGGTCACAATTCTTATCCAATTTTGACGAAACTTGAAATATAGGTTTATCTCCAAAAGATCTCGGTTCCTTACGATATTAGCATGTATTGGATCGAAACTTCATGGATTATGGCCCCTGTTTGTACGAAAAATCACGTTTTTAGCTTGTGGACACTATAGAGGTCACAATTTTTATCCGATTTTGTTGAAACTTGAAATCTAAGTTGATAATCCAAAGATCTTGGTTCCTTTCGATATTCGCGCATATCGGACCGTAACTTCCTGAATTATGGCCCCTGATTGTACGAAAAATTGTGTTTTTAGCTTGTGGACCCTATAGAGGTCATAATTTTTATCCGATTTAAAAAAACGTATTTTTATATCACCGTTACACCCTAAGGATGGCTGAGTTTTAATTGAGGTAGAATAGAATGTTTAAACTTGAAGTAGATGTTCATTTGCTGAATGTCTTGATTGAGTTCAGTGATTAACAATGATTAAAGCAGAGCTAAGCAATTTCATTGGTCGATGCTATGGGACAAGATAACTTTTATTCCATCTTATAGAGAGTGATGAAACTTAGTGTATAGTTGATAATCAGTTTGATTGCTTGATACTTTTGAAAAAAACATAAATGTGCGATTAATTAATATGTGTCATCTATTTATTTTGGGATTTTGGCGGAGGACATCAGCCTCACTGTTGGCTTGTTTTTACCCTGTTGTCTAATCACCTCTCAGGTTTTCTCTCTTCTTGTGGACTGTTTTGTGACCAGTATCAGCTGTTCATGATGGCATCTTAAGAATCTGCTGAAAGTGGAAACCGTGGGGTTGTTCTAGACGGAGTCAGACAGGTTTTAGCAATAGCTAAGGTCTCAGAAGCTTTAATTCCTCTTTAACCTTTGTAGAAAATGTCTTTTTTATTAATTTTAATATCCTGCAGGTTCACTACACTTAGATCAATACAAAAATATCAATACAAAATATGAATATGTATGTAAGAATACCATGTACATCATTACAGATTTTGTTACTTATTTAAATTTTCATTGATTTTTATGCTACTGTACAGTGTTAGAATTGTTATTTAAATCATTTGAAAGCATGACTGCTAATAGAGGAATATATGACTTTTTACAGTAAGGCTAAGAAACACTTCACATTTGTAATTGTGGTTTGAAAATAGAATTGCTTCTAGATTAACACAGAACCTGCTGTTTTGTGGCTGCAGAAACCGAAGTACATGTAATGAGACTTGGCTTGAGAGTTTTCTTGATGGAAGACCTAATAATGTTGCCTTATAGACAGGGGCAGTAATTGGTTGTTCACATCAAGCTGACACCGTGTTGTGAAATCTTAATAATAATAGAAATGGTCAGTCCATTTGGAGGCTTTGCGTAATAAACATCCACAGGAACTTTCCACTTAAAAACTGTGTAGTGATTTTGTGAGATAACAACATTTAGACAAGACATGCATCAAGCCTACTGCAAATTCATTTTACATGTATTTGACTAGTTGAATTGAATTTTATGTCAAATCTGTTGGCTCTGGTAAGAATTCATTTTATATTTTGGTTGGATGATGATGTATCTTATTTGAATCCCTATTGTTCCCATTTGAAGCTATTCACAGTAGAAAAATACTATTTACTTATTTTTATACACCCACATTGAAATGCGGTCGTATATTGTCGTCACCCCCGTCCGTCCGTCCACAATTGCTTGTGGACGCTCTAGATGCTAAAGTTAATATCTGATTGACTTTAAATTTATTCACAGTGTTTAAGGTCATGAGACGAAGAAGCCTATTGATATTGGATAATTACTGCCAGAGTTATGGCCCTTGATCACTTTAAAAAATCTTGTGGACGCTCTAGGGGCTAAAGTTGATATCCGATTGACTTTAAATTTATGCAGTGTTTAAGGTCATGTGTTTAAGAGCCACTTTCTGTAAGAATCAGGCAAGACACTTTAGTGACCACCTTCAAATTCTCTAATTTTTCAACATACTGTACCATTTAGTACTAGAATCACAATTCTAAAAATAAAAATCAATATTTTTGTCGGTTGCCGAGATATGGGATCTTGAAAATTGGCTCAAATTTTCAAAAACAGCTTTTGGAGAACTTTAATGTTAAAATTACAACAAAGTACATGCTTACCCATAGGTTATTTGGGTGGTTCTTGTTAACTGCTATGAGTAGGGATGAAAAATAGTGAAAAACCTGTGGGATACCTTTGGCTTGACTAAATGTCATGGCTCAAAAATGCGCGAAAATGAGTTTTTCGAGCTTTTTCAAGGGTCGTTTTCTCTAAAAGCCTTGGGTATCACACAATTTTCTAAAGTGATATTACAAGACTACCCAAATAATGTCTCTAAAATACAAAAACATTCATGGGAAAATAAAGGCTTTTCTATATATTTCAATTCAAAAATCTTTTTTTTGTCCATTTTCACCCTCCTTGTTGCCCCATAATGGCCGATGCCCCAGGTTTAAAAAAAAAAAACACTAAAATTTAAACATAAACCATAAAACTGTAATTTAGTAAGTAGAAACCTATGGGATATTGACCTACTCCTTTAAAAACTAATCTTTTATAACATGTCTTTTTACAAAAAATATTTTACTTTGACCTTGAGTTTGACCTTGTGGCCCACATGACCTTGTGACCTTGAGATAACCTTTCATTAAAAAATTAGCCAAACTTGTATTCTACACTTTCAAAATTTGGAGATATAATATTTGTTACTCTGTAAAATCAATTTAACATACTTGTAAAGTTAGATATTCAAAAAAAAAGTCTTTAATCATTTGTGAGGTTTTACAAAATAAAAATATGCAAGCTTAAATATCACATGAACATTGGCATTTAAAAAAAAAAAAAGTTTTAATCATTTTTAATTTATGCTACGGTCTTTCTTTCAAAATTACTGCCTTGGTCCTAATTATTCACTTCTTCAAAAATAGTTTATTTGTTTCAACAAAATCTGTTGTTTCCAGACAATAATCTCCTCTTTGGTTAATTGGTACAGGGGGGCAAATGGTACACAATACTTCTTCATCAGAATAAATCATTGTATCTTTTATAGTAGGCCAACGAAAACAGTTTTTTCCAATGGCTACATTCTGCATACAATCAACAATAGTTCCAGTCTCTGTTACCTAAAAAAAAAAAAAAAAAAAAAAAAAAAACCAGAATAAAGTTTTAAAATGTGATAATAGAAAACCTCATTTTGATATAATCTTTTAAAATGACAAACAATGAAATTTCAAGATTTCAAAACAAAAAAACACCCAAGAAGCAGTTGATTTTAAGATAAGTTGTGATTAAGAAAGTTAACAATAAGCCAGAAACATTTTGAGTAACATTTTTTGATAATAAAACCATTATTCATTTTGATTTTAACTACCCAGTAGTATAAACTAAGCATTTTACCTCAGTGACAACTCCTGGGTACCATACATTATCATACACAATCACCACCCAGTCATCCTTTAGCCACATGCCTGACACTTCTGTAGCAAGGCGACGTAACTTGTTCTCATAAAAATCACATTCTCCGGTGTCATCAGTTTGATCCTCGTCTATGGTTTCATTTTCACTCGTTGTTGGTGTAATCTGCTTTCCTTCACTTAATAGTTTACTCCATCTTGAGAATAAAGATCGTATTTGTTGGCTTGTAACATACTCATCGGCAGAAAGATCTTTCCGTAGCAAAGCGTGTACTTCCTCAGGTGACATCTTCTTCCCAGTTTTTTCTCCTTTTATGAAATATTAATGAAGTACTTTTTTTTGTTTGTTTGTTTGTTTGTAAAGCGAAATGTGCTTCTTACTAGCAAAGCCCGTCCTTGATTTTGAAACAATTTTGTATATTGGTTATTAGCTGGTGTGTCAGTTGTCTTGACGGCAGCAGTGATGGAAGAATTGTGTACCTGCGAAGTGGCTTTCATTTTTTCAACAAATATTTTTTTCACTTTGTCTAAAGAGGAAGCTTCCTCTGCTTCCTGATGCCGCCCAGATAATAAATGCTCATCTAACTCATTAGACGTTTTGAAAGATTGACTGCAGCCTGTTTGCTGACAAAAGTGGAGCATATTTAATCCACGGCTGTCTCTTTTCTTCGTTTCTTTTCTGGATGCCATTCTTTGAAGTGTTCCATCTGTTTTTTTAAATGGAACAATAAGCTCAATAGATGGTTTCACAGAAAGCTTACTATATGGGATTTTAACTCCTTGACCAATGTTATAGTATCGCCATAAAACCATACCATCATCTTCAAACTTGTATGAATGGTAGTAAGAAATGTTTTGAATTTTAGGACCAGTTAGCTCTACATTTTCTACTCTAGCTACAGCAACCATACCATCTTTTACACCATAACCATACTGAACTGCATTACTCACATCTTTGGCAGTTAAAAGATCATTACCGGCGTCCACATAACTTCGCAATATAGTTTTAGCTGATGCACTTTCTCTGTCACACTGGTCTTTTCCGCAGCATGGTTCATTAAAGTCATAGCGTAGCAGATTCAAATCTTTACTTTTACAGAGTTCATACATTGACTCAGCTGAATAGTTACCATGATAACAGTTAGCGTTATCTGACTTTGCAAAAAGATTTACTACATTTGGTTCATCTTTGTGGAATTGGTTGAGAACAGCATCAGCAATAGAGATAACAGATGAAATACCTTGATCACAGCGGTATATGACAGTAAAATACACATGTTTCTTCAGACGATTGTTTTCTTTTAAGAAAAATACGTCAATGTGCATGCTCATCCCCTTCTTCCCGAAGTATTCTTTCTGTCCTTCATGAAACTTAACTGGTAACACCTTCTGGGCATAATCCTTCAGCCAAAATGCAGTTTTGTTGTCTAATTGCAAATATGCATCAATTTTTGCTTTCTTCTGTTGAGAGTCTCTCATTAAATGCTTCATGTAATCCAATATATTGTTGATGGAAATTTTTATATCATACAGCACATCTTCATGTAAATGGTCTTTTGCTAGCTGGTTCATTTCCTCTAGAACTTCGCACAACTCATTGCATTCGGAACATATTGAGCCAGACATGTATGTATCTGACTGCAATTCAATATTTTGTGGATCAGAAAGAGAAAATGTTGTTGAATGAGATGCAATATCTGTTTCAAGTTCACTGCAATGTAGTTGATATCGAGTTTTTAGGTATCTTCTTGATCGTTCCAGTTTTTCTATGGAAGATTTTTTACCAAATTTTGAAGCGAGCTGTTCAAGTGTTGCAAATGCATTCATACCTGCAGCGACAGTGTCATATAAACCAGCAAGGCATTTTCTTTGAGAAGGTTTAATTGCATTTAAAATTCTCATTAAACTTGAGTCTGATATTGATTCATAAGAAATTTGTTTGCAAATTTCATGGTACAAAGCAATAGTGTGGCTGTATTTACTGGTTACAATTGCACGAGCAACTGTCTGGACATCACCACTGTCATATTTTATTTTTGAAACGCCATAGGACACATCCTGTAACAATCCACTTGAAAAAATAAAGTCCAAGAAGTGCTCACACTTTGGAATGGAAAGTTTTTGTCTTGTAAATTGTGGCTTTTGAGGAAGAATCAACCCTTTGTATGATGCTCTCCATTTTCTTGCTTGGTCAATTCTGTACTTGGAGCAGCTAAATACTTCTGATAAAAAGTTCTTGGAGTACTTAGTATGATCAATTAGTGATAAAATAACACATCTAGCCATTGCGTCACTGTTTTTATATAAATCCACAAGCTTTGCTATTTCTTTAGGTTTTTCAGTTTCATCAGCTGCTTCACTAGTTTCATTGTTTAAAATTGATAAAAACTCCTTCGATTGGCCAGGTGCAATCGAATCTGAAAATCTCCTTTTTAGTGACTCCTCCATGCGTTTGTATTTCCACCTCATTTGCCTTTTAGTTGACTCCTCAACATTTTCAAGTTTTCTTTTAAACTGAAACTTAATTGGACTCATTCCTAGAGATGTAGAAATATTATTTCCAGTTTCAAGTTCATCTGTATCAACGAATACTTCTTCTGGTACAAAATCTTCATCATCAGTTAGCTTAGATTCAGATGTCTCTTGAGACTGTGTTTCTGATGTTTGCTGCTGTGTATTTGCATAATGCTACTTTCGATGGGAGTCACATACAACTGAACCAACCGGTACATGTACACCATAAAAAGATGACAATTGAAGGGTCATGGATATAGGTGCTGCTCGTACTGGAGCGGCTTTTTTACCCTTTTGAATAATATGTTCAGGATGCATACATTGTTTTCCTTGTCTCCAGCCTATACGTAGCGTGTAGCGATGATATGCACAAATTTGTTCTGTATCTTCAATTGTTTTGGTTAAACGATTTTCAATGAGTTTCCGTTCATTCCATTCATTGGTTAGTTCATGCACCTTCAAAACCTGTAAAAAAACGACTAAATTGTCAAGTTAATGTTCTGCAATGCATTAAATCACACTCAGTTGCCTTAATAGGCTGTGAAATACTATCTTTATTACTCTAAGTGGGTAAGACACTGGCGCTCTATCCTGGAGGTCGGGTGTTCGATCCATGCATTGGCCGAGAAAGTTCATCCAGACTTCCGACATGGTTCCCCCTTGTCATTGATGCATTGTGGAGGGCCTGACAAGGACAGCTGTCTAGTCATTTGGATGGGACGTAAAACATTGGCATGCTCCTAAACGATCCCTTGACAGTTGAAATTCGATAATAGAGTAGGCAGTAGTGGCGCTGTCTGGGTGGTGGTTGTTCCTCAAAGCTAATTCGAAATTTGTGCTCATACGGGGTTGGGGGGGGGGGGGGAGTCAAGTGAGTGGTCTCGTGTGTGCGCTTTAATCACAAGTTCTGTAATTTATCCAGAGCTTGTGTGCGTATTATTGATATATTAGTGTGCATGTGCCATATGTTAGTGCCGAAATGAGCTAGTCATATAGTAAATACCTTCAAGTTGACTAGATGTGTGTGGGTACTTTCGGTCAGTTGTTTGGTTTCAAACATTTGGTCTATATGAGGAGTTGGTCGTGTGTAGGGTCCACAGTTTCCATTTTCAAAACAACAACATTTGTTATAGCTCACAGATTGCTGGGTCATTATTATAGATCTAAAATAACAAGAAATTTATTAAAGACCACGTAAGATCAAAAATCTAAATTTAATGTACGTATAGCCCATGGTTACTATATCAACTTACGGCAAGTTCACACCAATCTGATTAAGATTAAGTCCGCTGTTAACGTTTAAGTATCCGACACGCCAAAACGCTTTTCGGGGGGTTGGATGGCTGAATGGTTAGCGTGTGCACGCTGTATCATACAGTCTGTCATTGAGTCGACTGGCGTGGTTTCGAATCCCCGGTTGTACGTGGCAAGGAGTAGGGTCGCCTGTCCAACCTCGTGGGTTTTCTCCGGGTCCTCCGGTTTCCTCTCACTGCTAAAGACCCCTACGCGCAAGTGAATTATGTAAATAAAATTAAACCATATGTTAGTCCCGAAATGACCTAGTTTGTGTCGAGTGGACGTTAAACCCCATTTCTCTCTCTCTCTCTCCCAAAACGCTTTTCGATTTTTCAATTACGACCTTAATCCGGTTGATTGGCTGGTGACGTCACAGGCACTACACATACATTATCTATACAATATCTCACTGTCTGTACAATATAGCACTATCAATACACACGGCAACTGGACAAGCGTCTATTGACGGTCCAATTACCACGTGACTGGCCTAATCATAATCACCGAATTATCGTCTTTCATTGGTATAGATTAGACATTTGTGATTGGAATATTTTAGAGTGAATTTAAAATGCCGTATCATGCCGTAGATCAATTTAAGCTGCCTTTGTTTAAATAGGCCACGTGTCAAATGAAGATGACTCAAGCAATTAGTGCATTTACCGGTAATATGGATAACCCCGTAATACTTGCGGATATCCCAAACTTAAGTACAGAAATACAAATGATGCCAGTCAATTGTCGATATATTCATTATTAGCTATACATAATAATAATAACCATTTCTATACACAAAGAACAACTTGTATCGTAACTCAATTTGAAATTCACAGCGAATATGGAATTTTCCGATGAGCATGCATAGATCGCCCTCATTTCTCAGCCAATCAACGTTGGGAATCTTATTGCCAAGTACGGTTCCATGCACTAAGGGCGTAGTTACTGAGGTTAAACTTTGGCGCGAAAATTCTATGGGATTCATGGACATGCATATTAAATATGCGGAGAGAGAGAGAGAAAAATGGGGTTTAACGTCCACTCGACACAAACTAGGTCATTTCGGGACTAACATATGGTTTAATTTTATTTCAATAATTCACTTGCGCGTAGGGGTCTTTAGCAGTGGGGGGAAACTGGAGGACCCGGAGAAAACCCACGAGGTTGGACAGGCGACCCTACTCCTTGTCACGTACAACCGGGGATTCGAAACCATGCCAGTTGACTCAATGACAGGCTTTATGATACAGTGCGCACGTGCTAACCATTCGGTCATCCAACCCTAAATACGCAGAGTTCCTGATGCCGTTTGGTGAGTGATTAAACTGTCAATGCAATTGTAAAATGCTTTTATCAATTAAATGTTGTTTAAACGCCAGTCAACAAATAATGCGATGCTACTTGATTACACAAACACAAAAATTAAATAATAATTATAAACAACTGATGAGTAAAATTTAATTATTTTATACAATAAATATGTGTGTGTACGATTCTACCATTAGTTCATTTGTAGGTACTACGCACACGTTCCACGTAGAGTGATGCCTTTGATCTGGCCGGCGTAAAAAAGATAATTACCTAATCAGCATTCTTAATCCCACTAATAATCACTGCTAACACCGAGATGTAAATTAATTAATGACCCCCAAGTCTGTTTAAGTTTAGTCGGATTGATTAATTAATGACTGATGTTAACGACACGACTATTATTATCAATACACAAAGATAGTTAGATGACACTTCTCAATCTGTCTGTTATTCCATTTAGATGGTTACCAACAAAATTTATTTGTACTGTATATTGCGATATTTTTTCGCATTTCATTTTTACGGTCTATTTCAGAGTAATGAAGTCAAATCCGCCGTACGACGATAACGGATCGTCATTTACAAATCGCTTTTCATTCATTTTATGATACAATTTGAGTGACCACATCTTTTTACCCCTGTACTTTTTTACTCGGGGAAATTAGAACCACAATACTCTTTTGACGAAAATGTATCTCTAATCAATTGGACTGCACACGATGTTAGAGGGTATTAAAATTGCTGTCATTTGAGGATATACGCATTAAGTTTATCAAGCCGTATTATTACACTAGACCTAACGTTTTTAAATTCTTTCAGTTACTAAGGTCCTGTAATATACTATTCAAAAAAAGTAGGGGATATTTGATTTTTAAGTGTTATTAAAGTCACCTAATGAAACTGACCAAGAAACAAATTGACATAATGAAATGAATTTCACATTCATCGATTTATTCCAAATGATCGTTCGACTAAGTATGGCACAGTTTGACCATTATAAGGGTAAAATGATACCTGGGGTTAAACAGCAAAGTTACCACAGCATCACAACCAAGTCAGTAACGGGTAAATCCTCCTCTGTTTGCCAAACAAGCATTGATCCGACGTGGCATACTCCTAATGAGACGTCTAAGGTCATTTTGGTCCAGATTGTCCCATTCCTGTTGCAAAGCAGCAGCAAGTTCTTGGACATTGGCAGGACGTTGTTGACGTTGACGTAACCTCTGTCCAAGCATGTCCCAGACATGCTCGATGGGGGAGAGGTCGGGACTCAGTGCTGGCCAAGGTAATGTGGTGATGTTCTGTTGTTGGAGGTAACCTGTAACGATCCTGGCCCTGTGACATCTTGCGTTGTCATCCTGGAAGATGAAACGGCGGCCATGACGTCGTGCGAACGGCACAACATGGACTGCCAAGATGTTGTCCCGGTAGTACTGGCCTGTAACACGCCCTGCAACAACATGTAAAGCCGTTCTTCCAGCAACAGTGATGCCTCCCCACACCATAACAGAACCACCCCCAAATCGATCATGTCTGATGACGTTAACGTCTTGGAAGCGCTCGTTTCGACGACGCCACACCCTCCTACGTCTGTCCAAAAAATCAACAGTGAACCTTGACTCATCTGAAAACATCACATTGCTCCAGCGTCGATTATCCCAGTGTTGACGATCCCTACACCAACGACGTCTTGCCTGAATGTGATGATCTCTCAAACAAGGGATCAAGCGAGGACGTCGGGCGCGAAGGTGACCCCTATGCAGTCGATTCCGAATCGTTTGGCCACTCACTCCCACACCAGTGTCTGTTTGAAGACGAGCGCTGATCTGATTTGCTGTGATGACACGATTTCTCAAGGCCAAGGTACGGATAAATCGATTCTGGGCTTGAGTTGTCGCCCTTGGTCGACCTGAGCGTGGTCTGTCCTGTACAGATTGTGTATCACGGTATCTGGACCATAGCCTGCTTATGACAGACTGAGAAACATTCATCGTCCGCGCCACAACTGCCTGTGTTGTGCCGATCTGTAGCATGCCAAGGGCACGTAACCTTTCAATTTGGGTAAGCCGACGCATATCAAAATTTGTTTTCTGGTCACTAAAACAATTAAACTGATGTTTCCACCCTGGAATTCAATGCCACAATGACTGTAACATTCAAAGTCAGAGTCGTGCAAATCTTGGGTTGGACCCCCATGATGATCCCAAGCATCACCTGCATTCCATGGGGTAGCTATTGGTGCGTTTGGGCGTCACATGTAACTGGAAATGTTTCTTCTGTTAGGTTCTATAGTGACTTTTTTCGTAGTCATTTGCATATTTTAGTATTATGCCCCCAAAATCAAATATCCCCTACTTTTTTTGAATAGTATATAAAAGACTTGTATAAACTAGATAAATATTTGTCATATGCCGATAAGCGTCGATCAGAATGGTTAAAAAATAAAAATAATTTAATTAAAAAGGATATAGAAAGCCTAAATGATTATAACGTAAATGATGTTTAATATAATTAACTGTAATAACAAATTACTATTTTTGATGACATTATAGTAGATATATAATTTAAATTTCCACTCTCAACTTATATACTTTGTTATAATATTGTACATACTATTATTATTCGATCTGTATGACAATTATATGTATCGTTTAAATTAGTTAGCGTAAAAAGTTATGAACCAATCTGTATGAAATTTATATGTATCATTTAAATTAGTAAACAAAGAGAGAGAGAGAGAAATAGGTTTAACGTCCTCTCGACACAAACTAGGTCATTTCGGGACTAACATATGGTTTAATTTTATTTCAATAATTCGCTTGCGCGTAGGGGTCTTTAGCAGTGGGAGGACCCGGAGAAAACCCACAAGGTTGGACAGGCGACCCTACTCCTTGTCACGTACAACCGGGGATTCGAAACCACACCAGTCGACTCAATGACAGACTTAATGATACAGCGCGCGCACGCTAACCATTCAGCCATCCAACCCCCCTAGTAAACAAAGAAGCCTATACTATTGAATTTCAGCAATTTCCGTTAATTACATCTAGAGTCATGGCCCTTGTTTCACTTTGTTGTCCCCCGCCTTTCGAAGAAAGCAGGGGACTATTAAAATGGGTTCGTCCGTCTGTCTGTCTGTCTGTCTGTCCGTCTGTCTGTCCGTCACACTTTTTGGGACACAATAACTCTCTTCCTAATTGAGCTAGAATGTTCAAACTTGGTGTATGTGTTTATTAGGTCAATGCATTGACGGAGTTTGAAGATGAGCATTTTCCGCTTAGGGTAAGCAGAGATAAGCAATTTTATTGGTTGATCTCTTGGGACACGATAACTCTCTTCCTAATTGGGCTAGAATGTTCAAACTTGGTGTATGTGTTGATTAGGTCAATGCCTTGATGGAGTTCGAAGATGAGCATTTTCCGCTTAGGGTAAGCAGAGATAAGCAATTTGATTGGTTGATGCTTTGGGACACGATAACTTTTAATTGAGCTAGAATGTTCAAACTTGGTGTATGTGTTTATTAGGTCAATGCCTTGATGGAGTTCGAAGATGAGCATTTTCCGCTTAGGGTAAGCAGAGATAAGCAATTTGATTGGTTGATACTTTGGGGCACGATAACTCTCTTCCTAATTGAGCTAGAATGTTCAAACTTGGTGTATGTGTTGATTAGGTCAATGCCTTGATGGAGTTCGAAGATGAGCATTTTCCGCTTAGGGTAAGCAGAGATAAGCAATTTGATTGGTTGATGCTTTGGGACACGATAACTTTTGTTCTAATTAAGTGAGATTGATGAAACTTGGTGTATAGTTTCATTACAGTAATACCTTGACTAAGTTCGATAATGAGCATTTTCTGCTCAGGGTAAGCAGAGCGATAAGCAATTTGATTGGCCGAGACTTTGGAACACAATAACCCTCCTTCTAATTGAGCTAGAATGTTCAAACTTGGTGTTGGTGTTTATTAGGTCAATGCCTTGATGGAGTGTGAAGATAAGCATTTTCTGCTTAGGATAAGCAAAGATAAGCAATTTGATTGGTTGATGCTTTGTTTGGGACACAATAACTTTATTTTAAATTAAGTGAGAGTGATGAAACTTGGTGTATAGTTTCATTACATCAATACCTTGACTAAGTTCGATGATGAGCATTTTTTGCTCAGGGTAAGCAGAGCGATAAGCAATTTGATTGGCCGAGTCTTTGGAACACAATAACCCTCCTTCTAATTGAGCTAGAATGTTCAAACTTGGTGTAGGTGTTTATTAGGTCAATGCCTTGATGGAGTGCGAAGATAAGCATTTTCGGCTTAGGGTAAGCAAATATAAGCAATTTGATTGGTTGATGCTTTGGGACACGATAACTTTAGTTCCAATTAAGTGAGAGTGATGAAACTTGGTGTATAGTTTCATTACATCAATACCTTGACTTAGTTCGATGATGAGCATTTTCTGCTCAGGGTAAGCAGAGCGATAAGCAATTTGATTGGCCAAGACTTTGGAACACAATAACCCTCCTTCTAATTGAGCTAGAATGTTTAACCTTGGTGTAGGGGTTAATGAGGTCAATGCCTTGATGGAGTGCGAAGATGATCATTTTCTGCTTAGGGTAAGCAGAGATAAGCAATTTGATTCGTTGATGCTTTGGAAGTGGAACACGATAACTTTAGTTCTAATTAAGTGAGAGTGATGAAACTTGGTGTATAGTTCATTACATCAATACCTTGACTAAGTTCGATGATGAGAATTTTTTGCTTAGGCCAACGAACAATAAGCATGTTGATTGGTCAAACTCTTCTTCTAATTGAGGTAGAATGTTTAAACTTGATGTAGATGTTCGTCTTGACTGAGTTCAATGATTAACATATTGAGCTAAAGCTAAGCAGAGATAAGCAATTTCCTGCTTTGGGACAAGATAACTTTGATTCTATCTGATAGAGAGTGATGAAACTTAGTTTATAGTTGATAATCAGTTTGATTGCTTGATACTTTGGAAAAAAATAGATGTGCGATTAATTAATATGTGTCATCTATTTATTTGGGGATTTCGGCGGGGGACATCAGCCTCACTGTTGGCTTGTTGAATCTTGTGAACACTTGAACGTCAAAAGTTATCACCCAATCTGTATGAAATTCATATGCATCATTTAAATTAGTGATATGAAGAAGTCTATTGAATGTCAGCAATTTCCGTCAATTATTTCTAGAGTTATGGCCCTTGATTTACTTTGTTGAACATTGTGAACGTTCGAACGAAAAAAGTTATCCGATCTGTATGAAATTTATATGCATTATTTGATTTAGTAAAACGAAAAAGCCTGTCGAATTTCAACAATTTCTGTAGATTACTTCCAGAGTTACAGCCCCTGTTTTAGTTTTTAGAACCTTGTGAACCCTCGAACGATGAAAATTATAATGTCATCTGTATGAAATTGTCTAATAAATGTCCCTAATTACCTACAAAAGAATAAATATGCGACAACCCTTGTCGACTTGCCGGTCGATTTAGCTGCTGTGGGCTTATGTTTTGTTGCCTGGCAACCTATCTGCAATGATCCTTTAGTGGCATTTAGCAATTGGAAACATAACAAAACTGACACAGTTATATGGGACAACAATCACTGGTTTATCATACACAAGCACAACGTTTCGATAAGTATTCTCTTTTCGTTATCAAGCTTGTGTATCATAAACCAGTGATTGTTGTCCCATATAACTGTGTCAGTTTTGTTTATCTGCAGTGAATTTTGATAACTTGAACAGCTAAATCCATGATATTAAATATTTCGTATACTACACGTTAGCATGGGGCAGAAATTTATAAAAACCAAACAAATTCTAATGATTTTCTGATAATTACTTATACAGTTGTTACTCTTAATCAGATTTTAGTGTATTATACATGTTTCATTACTGAAAAAGTAAAAATATGCGATTTTTGGCTTTCTTAGAAAATATGAAATTATCGCGATTACGATATAATATAATTCCCTATGTTTTCTTACCGAAAATACTATAAAACTACGAAATTAAAGAGATTTAGTTCATCGATATAGATATTGTAACGTCGTTGAGCGAACTGTCAGTGTGTGTTTATTACAGACAATTCCCAAGATGCATTTGTTTCTATTGGCCGTAATGCGAGTCGCCACTCTGTGTATTTTTACTCTGTGTAGCTACTCCATGGTGGAGAATAGAAAACAAGGGAGGTAATTGTGTTATTATTTCCGGTGTAAATGAGTTTTAAGTGTGAGAATGACACCTATGATCGTATAATAGTGAGTTGACATCCTATTGAGCAAAAGACATAGAAATAATTATGTTTTGACTTTATTAGAAAATATGAAATTGTAACTTAACAAAGTCGAGATGATCATATCTTAAGTGTTGATTATGATATAATATAATTCCCTAAATTAATCAGCACCTGTATTCCTATAAATATAATAGATGTCAGAATGGTAATGAATGATACATCAAAGCGATAAGCGTTAGCTTCCTGACCTGTCTCTCAACAGTGGCAATCATATGACATTCTCCTGCCATTGCTAAAACTATAATTAAAAATAAAACATCTAATGGGAATTTATTTGTAATATTTGAAACATTTTGACATAGCCGAAGACAAGGCACATAGCTACAGTTCTTTAGATTTTTTATTTTTTCGACGAATCTTCAGAGATATTTATTAGGCGCCAAATTTTGAAAATTTAAATTTTTACGAAAAACTTTTTTATTAATGAATATTCTTATGTGGTATTTTAGCCAGGGTTCAAGAGTCATCTGATTTGACCAAAAATGGCAACACTTTTTGTCACCGTATTTTTCTTTGGCCCCGATTGGCTAATATAGTTTTTCAGTGCTGGGTTAATTATTTATTGTTTGATTTGTATAAAACAAAGTTCATATGCTCCGTGGTCCAAAATGTAATTTTTCTTGTTACCGGTAAAGTTGCCTTTCGGCAAAGGAAGTGACTTAAATTTAGCAAAAACTACAATTTTGACAGTTCGGTACCACTTTTTGAAAGCAAATATTATTTTTTTCAAATCTGGTATGACTGAAAAGGGTGTGCCCTGTAAACACGCAGAAAACATCGGGCTTAGTTTTTTTAATTTCAATTTCGTTTTCGTGTCATTTCGATTTAAAGGTGAAAAAAATGAGCTACTCACAACCCGTTCAGACTTTTCATATTTTAAAATGTTTCTTCGCAACTTTCATAAACTTGTAGCAATAATCCATACGAAGAGAATGTATGTGAAAATTAGTTTGTAATATGAGCAGTTGCCGAGAAATGGGCAATTTTTCATGAGTCACTATTTACGCTAGTTTGCCGGTAAAAGAGTCAATTATTATTATTTGATGCGTAATGTCAATTTTAACTAGGTCAAACCAATCTAACATTTTCAATATCACCAGAAATGATGTAATTTGGGCAAAAACTGTATTTGTTTAAAATTTTGATATTTGATTCAAATCAACTAATAGAATGAACCCATACGATCATATAGATATCACAAAATGGTTTCTACCTTGTTCAGCTGCTGAGAAATAGACGATTTTTAACAGGTAACTTTTCAAGGTTTTTGGTCCATAAAAGTGTCAATTATTATTCAATTTTCATTAAATTTTCACCGTGTGATACATAATGCCATTTACGATTTCATTCAAGCAATTTAAGATTTTCATTATCACCGTTGCAGAGAAATAGACTATTTTCTACAAGTCACTGTTCAAGGTTTTTGGTCTATGAAATAATTATTTGATTTACATAAAATTTTCAAAACAGTGTGATACCTTATGCCATTTCTGATTTCATAAAACTAATTTAACATTTTCATTATCACAAATGTATACAACCATGAATTGATATTGCTGGATTTGGTTAATTCTGCGTACATTTTACTTGATGTGTGCAATGCTTATATGGAAACATGTTTAATGGTTTCATCGGTACCGGAAATCACATATGTTCAAGGGTAATGGGGCACCGGTGAAACCCGTCATTACTGCATCGCAGTTCTAGTTTCATTTGTTATTACTTATCAGAAATAATTTTTAACAAGCCAACATTGAGGCTGATCTCCCCCACTGAAATCCTGAAAAAAATATATGACACATATTAATTAAATGCACGTTTATCTTTTCCAAAAGTATCGAGCAATCAAACTTATTATCAACTATACGCTTAGTTTCACCACTCTCTAACAGATTGAAGCAAAGAAATTGCTTAACTCTGCGGAGCTTTAGCGGGAAATGTTAATCACTGAACTCATTTTAAACATTCTACCTCAATTAAAAGCAGAGTTGTTATGTTCCCAAGTCTTGACCAATTAAATCGCTTACCACTCCTTAGGCCGCGGTTAATTAATTGTTTGTTTCTCATGACCCGCCCGCATGTCCATTTTCTTCCGTAATAATTCTGCACTTCCATAATTATTTGGTCAAATTTAGGGAGGTCACGAATTCGTCCTGTAAAATTTGTAAAACTATATTTGTTTGCCTTCAAATATTAACAATGAATTGACGCATTAAAATCGACTATTTATCGATAAACATGGCACTGTAGGCAGGCCTCGAAATGTTTTAAAAAAAGCTACCTGTCGCAAGCGACAGGTAGCTTTTATTCATACCTGTCGCTTCAGTAAATAACCCGTCACTCTCAATTATCAAACTCAAAGACTAATCACATCACACATATCCATACATGTAGGTACACACGCACGTGGTTAGGTCTTTGACGTACATTGCTCTATATAAATATCGTAATAAGATACCTTTTTATTTCTTCGACATCGGATTGCCTAAAAGTTCTTGAAAGTCGGCGAATCTGCTTTGGTTCAGCGACTCGAAGATTCGTACAATTCTATCATCCGTATCCACGTGAATTCCGCAAAGTATCATGGTACCACACTTCCGTACTAAATCGAATACTTCACCGTTGAGTTGTAGAATTCAGATTTTAAAATATCCGTAATAAATTGAATATCAAAACACAAATCACACCTGTGCATGGCACTGTATTTACATCTACCGCGTGCGAAGGACAGATAACGCCACCTGGGATTCCCTTCTCACATATCCAGACAATATTTACGCTGCAAATTATATTTATATATGAAATATTTTTCCGACCTGATTTTTTGATTTTGTCAAATTGTCTTATAAATTATTCATAGCCTTTATTTATGGAAATTGTTTAAAACTTTTTAAATGATTAAATACACCAAGTAACGAGCCGTGTGCATTTCCATTCCAACCACTACTATATTTACTGTGGTGTCGTTACGGTAGAATTATTTCAGGTGACTTGGGGGTGCGTTTTAATTTATATAGATATAATACTCCATAATGCTATAAACTAGTGTCAAGCAAGCGTAGATGGTGTGAAATTCATTGATGTAAAATTGTCTACTTCCAAACTGTGTGAGTAACTGTAGCCTACGACAGAGCGAAATGTAAACAGTGCAAATGGCGGCTTTTCACGGTATTTCCGTGCTTAATTCTTGCATTTAGAAACAAATAATTAAATGTACGTGACGTGGACGTGAGTATTGTGGTCAATTTACTGAACATCAAGTAAAATTTAGTCCACCTGTCGCAAGCTACAGGTAGTTATATTTGCTACCTGTCAGACGAACTAATCGCCTGTCGGCGACATGTAGACAGGCGAACATTTCAAGCCATGTGTAGGTGATAAGTAAAGTCTAGTATGGTGAAAAAATATACAAAGTCCATACTTGAAACCAGAAGTTAAAAATGCTGAATCATATCTGTCATTCTGTAGCATTTTCTTTCACCAAAGACGACATACATACTTCATAAGGCACTTGTCAATTGTAATGAAATTCACGGAAAGATATAAATGTCTTTAAATTAGTCTTAAAATATTTTATTTACGTGACTAGCACTCTGTGACCTACGTGACTAGCATTCTGTGACCAACGGTTCCAAAACGGCTGCCATGAGATAGTCTCGATCATGAGGTAAGCCTACCGACTAATTGACACTACTTCACGGTACTTTATTAACCATGACACTCTATAAACACAGTCTTGAAAGGATACAAAGATACTTTGATGAAGATAGATAAAATTATAAAAGTATTTATTTATCACGATGCCATTTGCCGATGAGGTCAAAGTTGAAAACAATTTAACATACGGGTTATTGGTACTATCTTCCTTTACGGTTAGAGAAACGAACACGTACGTGTGTAATAAATTCTTTGGACTGACATGTTAAATAATCTAACTTATGTTGTATTCAAAAATCCAATGGTATGCTTTTAAATATTTATGAACAAATCATCAACCTGATTGGAACCGGTCATTTCATAACCTGTCAAAGTAGGGGAAAGAAATGAACTACCAAGAATGAATGAATTAACAAAGGGTTAACTTAGAAGCCTATCACTAATAATTTAGAGTACATGTACATGTATTATGATCAAGTCTTCCGATGCCCGACGGGGGGTTGGGTGGCCGTATGGGTAGCACGTGCACGCTGCGCTGTATCATACGGCCTGTTATTGAGTCAACTGGCGGGGTTTCGAATCCCCGGTTGTACATGACAAGGAGTAGGGTCGCCTGTCCAAACTCGTGGGTTTTCTCCGGGTCCTCCGGTTTCCTCCCACTGCTAAAGACCCCAACACGCAAGCGAATTATTGAAATAAAATTGAACCATGTGTTAGTCCCGAAATGACCTAGTTTGTGTCAAGTGGATGTTAAGCCCCATTCCTCCCTCCCTCCGATGCCTGGCTATTGTGCAACATATATTTTAATCTATAACAATTTTATTAAATGTTAATAAATCGCGAACGCCAGTTACAGTTTGGTTTTTAATGACCAAGTAACCGACATTAGTTTATTGCTGAAATAGAAACAGCATTAAACTCAAAAATTTTAAATTCCATCTCAATGATTAATAATTAATAATAACCTCATGTAGTATATATTTCACAAACACAGGTCATGAGAAACATACAATTAATTTACCGCGGCCTTAGCCAAAGCAGGAAATTCTCATCAAACTTAGTCATGGTAATGAAAAAATGAATCTATACTCGGAGTTTCATAGCTCTCACTTAATTGTTCCCCGCCTTTCAAAGAAAGCAGGGGACTATTAAATGGGTTCGTCCGTCCGTTTTTATCCGTCAGTTCGTCCGTCTGTCTGTCCGTCACACTTTTTGGGACACAATAACTCTCCTTCTAATCGAGCTAGAATGTTCAAACTTGGTGTTGGTGTTGATTAGGTCCTGCTTAAGGTAAGCAGAGATGAGAAATACAATACCAGTCATAGATTTGTCATGTTTCTTTTATTTATTTCGATGGGGAAATATAGCCTGATATGTCAGTGATGAATGCCTATTTTATGTTCTAATTATGGCAAGCAGTAAATTACTATGAATTATTTTATTGATGTTTTCTTCCTTGTGACTTGGATACCAATTCATTTTATCAGCTTCATTGACATCTACCTACACATGATGAAAGCATGATCGTAGTTATTTTTGTCTTTTAATTAGTGTAGACTTTTTTCTTTGAAAATTATTGCAATATTGGCTCACAAATCATTGGCATCTTGTGATAGGCCTAGAAATTGTGTAGTACTAGTAAACAGGATCTATAGGTTAACCAATGTCTATTACAAACCGAAACTTACTAAGAAAAATAATACACAAAACATCAACAGGTATATGTATTCTGATTAATTCTGAAATTTGATTGAAAATTAATGAAGGTTGTCTACAGAATACATTAGAGTGGAAAACATATCTGCTTTTTTTCCTTTCGTCCTTGATTCATATCTTGAACTTGTGAGAGGAGGAATGAAGAAAATGAAACCAGAAGTATGTTGAACACAGTAAAACATATGTATAGAAAGCTCTAGTCATACATTTCTAACTGGTGTTATTGGTGTCTTCTCTACTGTTTTTATGTGGATTATTTTAGTGTTTAGTTTTAACGCTTGAAATATAAGCAGGATTTTACCAGAGTTCATAATTTTCTATTTACTCCAATTGTACTATAAACAAATGTCCATCAATATACAGTTTATAATTTGAAGAGTATTTTTAAAAATATGCATATACATGAATTTGAGAGTGCTACAGATTGATAGTTTGTATGTTACCTATGTATGTGGATGAACAAACAGTATGGATATTATGCAAGTGAAAGTAAGCATATTGATTTATCTACACTGTATAAAATATACATGTATGTAAACAGATACCTACCAACAGACTATATACAGTAAATTATGCAGTGCAAGTTGTAACGTTTAACATCGTACGGGATCGATAAAATATGCCGGATTAGACAGCATGTCTGAATACTCAATGCCAGAAGTATTATACCGGAAGTACTGGATGTAGAGTATCGGAATCTGCCGAGGTTTGCTGAGTGTCTATTTGACGTGAGAAACTCAAATCAAATACCAAGCACTCTCTTACAGAGAGAGAGAGAAATGGGGTGTAACATCCACTCCACACAAACAAGGTCATTTTGGGACTAACACATTCAATTTTATTTCAATAATTTGTTTGCACGTAAGGGTGGGAGGAAACAGGCGACCCTACTCCTTGTCACGTACAACAGGGGAATTGAAATCACGCCAGTTGACTCAATGACAGACCTTATGATACAGCGCCCACGTGCTGATAGGACAACTGTTTGAAGGCAGGATTATCCAATGTTAATTCAATGCAAATTGTGTGACGGGACCGCTGATGTCGTAATTCAGAATATTCAGAATCCGGACTACTCAAAAGTAATAAGGGAATAAATTGGGACATGAAAATGATGACGGATTTCACAGAATGCCGTAGTATAATTCACTATTCAGATGTCGGATGTGACAGCGTCCACTGTACTCACAGTATGATAATCATGGTCTCTGTATGTTCTACACATTGTCATGGAAATTATTTATTTTATGAATGATTGATGGTTCTGTGCAGTGTGTATTTGTGGATTTAACACCTATAGATTTACATGTATTTTCTATAACTATTAAAACAGAATCTTTTTTTTTTTGACAACTACTCTTGGATGCATGCATGCATTGTATTTTTATACGCCCACATTGAAATGTGGTCGTATATTGTTGTCGCTCCCATCCGTCCGGCAGTTGGTCCGGTGTCCACACTCTATAGGCTAAAGTTAATATCCGATTGACATTAAATTTATACACAGTGTTTAAGGTCATGAGACGAACAAGCCTATTAATTTTCAGCGATTTTCGATAATTACTGCCAGAGTTTTGACCCTTGATCACTTCAAAAAATCTTGTGGATGCTCTAGAGGTCAAAGTTAATATCCGATTGACTTTAAATTTATACACAGTGTTTAAGGTCATGAGACGAAGAAGCCTATTGATTTTCAGCGATTTTCGAAAATTACTGCCAGAGTTATGGCCCTTGATCACTTCAAAAAATCTTGTGGATGCTCTAGAGGTCAAAGTTAATATCCGATTGACTTTAACTTGATACACAATGTTTAAGGTCATGAGACGAAGAATCCTATTGATTTTCAGCAATTTCTGATAATTACTGTCCGAGTTATGACCCTTGATCACTTTGAAAAATCTTGTGGACGCTCTAGAGGCTAAAGTTAATATCCGATTGACTTTAAATTTATTCACAGTGTTTAAGGTCATGAGACGAAGAAGCCTATTGATTTCCGATAATTACTGCCAGAGTTATGGCCCTTGATCACTTCAAAAAATCTTGTGGATACTCTAGAGGCTAAAGTTAATATCCGATTGACTTTAAATTTATACACAGTGTTTAAAGACCATGTAAGATCAAAAATCTAAATTGCATGTATGTATAGCCCATGGTTACTATATCAACTTTACGGCAAGTTTACACCAATCTGATTAAAATTAAGTCCGCTGTTAACGTTTAAGTACATTACGACCTTAATCCGGTTGATTGGCTGGTGACGTCACAGGCACTACACATAGTATATACATTATCTATACAATATCTCACGGTCTGTACAATATAGCACTATCAATACACACGGCAACTGGACAAATGTCTATTAAAGGTCCAATTACCACGTGACTGGCCTAATCATAATCACCGAATTATCGTCTTTCATGTGTATAGATTAGACATTTGTGATTGGAATATTTTAGAGTGAATTTAAAATGCTGTATCATGCCGTAGATCAATTTACGCTGCCTTTGTTTAAATAGGCCACGTGTCAAATGAAGATGACTCAAGAAATTAGCGCATTTACCAGTAATTTAAATAACCCCGTAATACTTGATATCCCAAACTTAAGTACAGAAATATAAATGGTGCCAGTCATTTGTTGATATATTCATTATTAGATAATAATAATAACCATTTCTATACATAAAGAACAACTACAGTGAATATGGAATTTTCCGATGACTATGCATAACATGTACAATAGATCGCACTCATTTCTCTGCCAATCAACGCTTGGTATCTTATTATCATGTACCGTTCCATGTACTACGGGTGTAGTAAATGAGGTTAAACTTCGCGAAAATTGCACGGGATCATTCGTGGAGTTCCTGGTGCCGTTTGGTGAGTGATTAAACTGTCAATGCTGTTGCTGTTGTTGTTTATTACATATTTAACGTACAATACATAATGCATGATATTATGGACAGGTTGATTTAATTAAGTTATTTACTTAAATAAAAAATAGAAGTTAGGTAAAAACACTAAATAATAAAAAGTTCTTGTATATCTAAACGTCACTTTAAAACAGATTTAAAATAATTAAAAGTTCTTGTATATCTAAAAATTACTTTAAAACACGGTTTTAAAAATGGTTTTAAAATCGTTGTCGTGGGAAGAGAGGACGGGTCATCTTCTCACTTTGTCATAATGAAAGTTAAAATAGGAGATGCAATTGTAAAATACTTTTATTATAAAGAAGATAACCGATGTTAGACATTATAATCTAATCGTATCAAAAACGTTAATCCATCCATCAATTAAATGTTTAAACGCCAGTCAACAAATAATACGAGGCTACTTGATTACAAAAACACCGGTGAGCAATAATTATTGGGTATATAGTTATTTTAAAAAAACTTACTAGTAAAACTTAATTATTTTATACAATTAATGTGTGTGTCTATGATTCTACCATTGCATTAGTTCATACGGGTGTAGTAAATGAGGTTAAACTTCGCCGCGAAAATTGCACGGGATCATTCGTGGAGTTCCTGGTGCCGTTTGGTGAGTGATTAAACTGTCAATTCTTAATCCCACTAACACTCACTGCAGCTCACTGCTAACACCAACTTGAAATTAATTTATGACCCATGCCTGTATAACTTTTATAGTCGGATTGATTAATTAATGACAGATAGTAACAACACTACACTTTATGTGGAAAAGCGAAGTGCTCGCAGTAAAAACCACATAGCTGGACCCGTATATTATTTACATATTAAAAGTGTTCGTCCAATAAGTTACATATTGTAAAAAATTAATCAAGACTTCAAAGTTTAAAAGTTGTAGGCACTCTATATTGGATCTTCAATTAAAATGAATTACAAAACAAATTATTCCTTTAATTAGGTTGATTAAGGAATCCTTCAGGCGTTAAAGAATACACACGCCGGCTGTATATAGGTAATTAAGGAATAAACATTCCGAATATGCATTCGGTCACTGTGACGTCGCTGGCGTCTGAGGGGATTAAGAGTGTTTTCAATAATTGGCAAAGCCATTTTTACGGAAGGTCTATTTTTACGACTTTGAGTGAAGATAACTGAATTAATTTCAACCAGATTGGCGTGAACTCGCCGTAAAGTGGATATAGTAACCATTGGCTACACGTATCTCAAAGTTTCCCGGACCATCTTATGTTACTTATGTACACTTTAAGGTCACAAGACGATGAAGCTTATTGATTTTCAATGAATCTTTATGACTTGAACAGCTAAATCCAAATGTTAAAAGTTTCCTATACTAAATGTTTTCTAATTGTTTTCTGATAATTACTTAATTAGTTTTTACTCTTAATCAGATTTTAATGTATTATAAATGTTTCATTACCGAAAAAAGTAAAAATATGCGACAACTCTTGTTGACTGCCCGGACGATATAGCTGCTGTGGGAGTACATGTATGTTTCGTTGCCTGGCAACCTATCTTTATATACATTGTATGTATTGTGGTGTCTTATACAAAGTACATTAAACTCTAAACCATATAATGCTGTACATATACTGAGTCTCCTACCTGTTTGTACCAATGTGTTATTTTTAAACATATGAAATATGACACATACACTCATTTGGCCATTTAATGCAGGATTTTGGTACTGAAGTACAAATGTGAACCTTCCTAAATATACGCATGTATATTGTTCATATCCACTGATATATTTACGTTACCAATATATTTTCTGTATTTTCAGGGCTCACTGCTAAATACTGATGCAAGCTGTTTCTTCTAACATCAGTACCCAATTTAGTTCATTCAGTAATTATAAGAAGATTAAACTTGAGAGCTTGCCAACACAGCATCATGTAGTATATGATTCCAATCCCTTGCTTAGCTCAACACAACAAACTTATGTTTTACCACAAAATGTTAATGATTTTTCTGATTTTAAAGCATTGGAGGCCATGCCCCAGTCACTCCTTTCTTCCTCTTCCATTAAAACACAAGACTCTTACCCACGATATGGTGTAAAACGCAAAAGTGATGCCATAGATCCACCCATGCAGCTTACCGACGCCCACGTAATAACAAGTGAGGATGATAGAAGTGCAGCCAATACGACGACCATTGCCACAACAACAGCTACAAATGCGACGAACACAACATCAAAAACAAGTTCGTCAAGTAGTGAGGGGGATTATCAGCTAGTGCAACATGAAAATTTATATTCCATGACCTCCAACTATGAGGTATTAGAATTTCTAGGTCGTGGAACATTTGGTCAGGTCGTAAAGTGCTGGAAGAAAGGAACCAATGAAATCGTTGCTATTAAAATTCTTAAAAATCATCCCTCGTATGCAAGACAGGGACAAATAGAAGTTGGAATACTCTCGCGATTAAGTCAAGAAAATGCAGATGATTATAACTTTGTGCGCGCTTACGAGTGTTTCCAGCACAAGAACCATACATGTTTGGTGTTTGAGATGCTGGAACAGAACTTGTATGATTTTCTCAAACAGAATAAATTTCAGCCACTTCCGTTGAAATATATCCGTCCTGTCACACAGCAGGTCCTGACAGCGTTGCTCAAATTAAAGAGCCTAGGATTGATACATGCTGATCTTAAACCAGAGAATATAATGTTAGTGGATCCAGTGCGCTTTCCGTATCGTGTTAAAGTGATAGATTTTGGATCTGCTAGTCATGTATCGAAGGCTGTATGTTCTACCTATTTACAGTCAAGATATTATAGGTAAGTCAGATCTTAAACATTTTTCCATACATGGTGGTTTCTTGGGCAACTTCTTGAGACATGGCTTGCAATTGTTCAAACACTAATCCTTGTAGTTTTTATACGCCCACATTTTCATGTGGGCGTATATTGTCGTCGCCCCTGTCCGTCCGGACGTCCACGATTTGTTTGTGGACACTACAGGTCACAATTCTTATCCGATTTTGACTAAACTTGAAATATAGGTTTATCTCCAAAAGATCTTGGCTGCTTTCGATATTGGCATGTATCGGATCAAAACTTCATGGATTATGGCCCCTGTTTGTACGAAAAATCACGTTTTTAGGATGTGGACACTATAGAGGTCACAATTTTAATCCAATTTTGTTGAAACTTGAAATGTAAGTTTATAACCCAAAGATCTTGGTTGCTTTCGATATTCGCGTATATCAGACCGTAACTTCCTGAATTATGGCCCCTGATTGTATGAAAAATCGCGTTTTTAGCTTGTGGACCCTATAGAGGCAATAATTTTTATCCGATTTAAAAAAACCTATTATAATATCATCGTTACACCCTAAGGACGGCTGAGTTCGAATTTCGTGAAAATTGACTCAAAACTGACAGACAAAATGGCCGTCCTTCGTTCTCAAATAGCGTAAAAATATGGTATATCAAGGTTGTGGACCCGATAGAGGTCACAATTTTAATCTGATTTTGTTGAAACTCGAAAAGTAAGTTTATAACCCAAAGATCTCGGTTCCTTTCGATATTCGTGCATATCGGACCGAAGCTTCCTGAATTATGGCCCCTGATTGTACAAAATATCGCGTTTTTAGCTTGTGGACCTTATAGAGGTCATAATTTTTATACGCCCACGTTGAAATGTGGTCGTATATTGTTGTCGCCCCCGTCCGTCCGTCCGGCGTCCACAATTGCTTGTGGACGCTCTATAGTCTAAAGTTGATATCCGATTGACTTAAAATTTATACACATTCTGGACGCCGGACCGACGGACGGGGGCGACGACAATATACGACCACATTTAAATGTGGGCGTATAAAAAACCTTATAATTAAATCACCGTTACACCCTAAGGATGGCTGAGTTCGAATTTCATGTAAATCGGCCCAAAATTGACAGACAAAATGACCGCCGTTCGTTCTCAAACAGCGTAAAAATATGGTATATCAAGGTTGTGGACCCTATAGAGGTCACAATTTTAATTCGATTTTGATGAAACTTGAAATGCATGTTTATAACCTAAAGATCATGGTTCCTTTCGATATTTGTGAATATCGGATAGTAACTTCCTGAATTAATATATGGCCCCTGATTGTACGTAAAATCACCTTTTATGGTAAATAAAGGTTGTGGACCCTGTATAGGTCACAATTTTAACTTGATTTTGATGAAACTTGAAAAGCATGTTTATAAGCTAAAGATCATGGTTCCTTTCGATATTTGCGCATATCGGATAGTAACTTCCTGAATTATGGCCCCTGATTGTACGCAAAATCGCCCTTTTTAGCTTGTGTTCCCTCTGGGTGTCCCAATTATTATCCGATTAAAAAAAACCGTTTGATTATATCACCGTTACACCGTAATTAAGGTTGAGTTCGAATTTCCTGAAAATCGGACCAAAATTGCCGGACAAAATGGCCGACTCTTGTACGTGAATAGTGTAAAAATATGGTATATCAAGGTTGTGGACCCTGTAGAGCAGAGGTCGCAATTTTAATTTGATTTTGATGAAACTGAAAATGCATGTTTATAACCTAAAGATCTTGGTTCCTTTCGATATTTTCGCATATCGGATTGTAACTTCATGAATTATGGCCCCAGATTATACGAAAAATCGCCTTTTTTAGCTTGTGGTCCCTCCGAAGGTCACAGTTATTATCTGATTTTAAAAATCTTTTGAATATATCACCGTAACACCATAATAAAGGTTGAGTTCAAATTTCCTGAAAATCAAACCAAAACTGCCGGACAAAATGGCCACCACTTGTACGCGAAAGGTGTAAAAATATGGTATATCTAGGTTGTGGACCCTGTAGAGGTCACAATTTTAATCCGATTTTGATGAAACTCGAAATGCATGTTTATAATCCAAAGATCTTGGTTCCTTTCGATATTTGCGCATATCAAATTGTAACTTCATGAATTATGGCCCTTGATTGTCGGAAAAATCACTTTCTTTTTAGCTTGTTCTCTATCCACCTCTCGAAAATGTGGGCGTATCCTGCCTGGCAGCCGCTGGTTATCTGATTTTAAAAAATGTATTATTACATCACCGTTACACCCTAAGGATGGCTGAGTTTGAATTTCATGTAAATCGGCCCAAAACTTACAGACAAAATGGCCGCTGTTCGTTCTCAAATAGCGTAAAAATATGGTATATCAAGGTTGTGGACCCTATAGAGGTCACAATTTTTATCCGATTTTGTTGAAACTTGAAATGTAAGTTTATAACACAAAGATCTCGGTTCCTTTCGATATTTGCGCATATCGAATTGTAATTTCCTGAATTATGGCCCTTGATTGTAGGAAAAATCACTTTCTTTTTAGCTTGTTCTCTATCCATCTCTCGAAAATGTGGGCGTATCCTGCCTGGCAGCCGTTGGTTTAGCTTGTGGTCCCTCTGTAGGTCACAATTATTATCCAATTTAAAAAAAACGTTTGATTATATCACCGTTAAACCGTAATGAAGGTTGAGTTCGAATTTCTGTTTTTATACGACCACATTTCAATTATACACAGTGTTTAAGGTCATGAGACAAAGAAGCCTGTTGATTTTCAGCGATTTCCGATAATTACTGCCAGAGTTATGGCCCTTGATCACTTCAAAAAATCTTGTGGATTGTCTAGAGGCTAAAGTTAATATCCGACTTTCTTTAGTGACCACAAGGTTTGCACACTCATTGGAATTCCTGGAAAAAAGAAAATGTAATTTCCAGTACTGGAAACGGGAAGATCCTGGAAAAACAAGATTACTGCTTGAGACTCCTGGAAAAATAACATTTGTGGTTTCGCTATATACTTTAAAATATAAAACGAACATAGTCGTAGAATGTTTCTTCAAACGTTGACGAGTTTGTGGCCGTAAATAAATGAACTCGTCTTCGGTATTTCATTCCTAAAAGGGCATAGTAAATCTATAGTAAAATTTTAACCAATTAGAATATATCTAGGTCTATCCGCTTACCAATCAACTGTTCCCATATTATGATACCGACCCGTAGCTGCTTCAAATCCACACCAGTAGCCTAATATTCCTCCACGTGTTCGTTTCGCTAACCGTGAAGGAAGATAGACCAATAACCTGTATGTTAACCCATTTTTGACGACACCCATCATTTGGCGGTAGCCAATCAACTCATGGATCCATCATACCTGACAACGGCATTAGCGAACAAAAACGCCAGATCAATCAACTGATTTCTATTGTTTTTATTTCTTAAATTAATGGGGATTGAGTAATAAAAATAAAACGCCCAATGAAAAGGAATGTTATATTCGTTAATTATCGAATAAAAAACATACGTTTCAACAAAGGATCTTCCAGTATTTACGTAATAGTATAGGTGAAAATTCACACCGTGTCAGTTAGTGATAAAAATAAAACGCCCATTGAAAAGGAATGTTATATTCGTTAATTATCGAATAAAAAACATACGTTTCAACAAAGGATCTTCCGGTATTTACGTAATAGTATAGGTGAAAATTCACACCGTGTCAGTGACCTTGGCATTATTCCAATATTTTCTCGTCACTTACGGCTAATAATTTTATGATATGGAGAGTGAAATGGAATCAGATTTTTTATGATTTACTGCCAGGCATATAGAGGAATATATGTAGTCCATGTGGCAGACCTCGGATTTGGGAGTATCATTATCAATTTGATGAATAAATTCAACCATGATTTTCAGTTAGCCTAGTGCCTGAAGTGTTCAAATTTAGCAGATGGACTTCCGGGTCACTTTACTAAATGCCATTTTGGCGTCCATCTTTAAAAATGGCTGCCGTTTTTTCATTGCAATTGAGCGCGTCAAGGAAACCTTCATAACTCTTTCACAGATTGATATGGAATATGGCTCAAAATGTTCGCAATAACATTCTACAGCTGCTGTTATATGACACATGTTGGTGAATGAATCATATATTTTCCAAATCAACAGATTATTCTGAAAAAAAGCAACGTTTTGGCATTTTTTTTTCAAGATTTATTTTATAAGTTTACTACCAAATCATGTTCAGGGTAAATTTAGCCAAATTTTGTGTGTGGTCTTCTTAAGTTATTCATTTGGCATAAATAAATACGCTCAGTGACCCAGTCTGTACAGCTGCTGTGGTCAGAAACTCAACAAAAGTCTTGAGTAGACTGTCAATTTTAAAATGTTGAGCCTCGGCGAGGTAGGGTACTAACCATGTGATCGTTTATTTAGGGTTGTCGCAATCGAAACGATATTTGGGGACCGGTTGTTTCTGAAGAAAAATTTGTCACTTAAGACGATTTTGATATTATGTCACTTCTGTGACGTCATTTTCGGTTGAAGCTGTCCGATTTCCAAAATGACCGCCAAAATTTGAGGAAAAATGAATTTCTTGTTAGGATGGATGAATATCACGCAAAGCAAGACCTGTGATATATCATATATAGGGTTTCCGTAGTCATTGTACTTTGAATTGATCTATAAAATTAGTTTCCCAAAATCCAAGATGGCGAAAATTCAAAATGGCAGTCAAAATTTGCCTAAAATGATCGATGCCTCGGATAATCTTTATTTTACAGTTTGATATGCCTTGTAATATGCCGCTTAAGGGGTTTCGATGAAACAGAACTTAAATACAACCTCTAAAAAAAAGGGTTTCCAAAATCCAAGATGGCGGCAAGATTTTCACTAAAATTAATGATTTTTCAGATAATCGTCATTTTTATACGCCCTGTCCATCCGGACGTCCGTCCGTCCGTCCACAATTTGTTTGTGGACTCGTTACATGTCACAATTCTTGTCCGATTTTGACGAAACTTGAAATATAGGTTTATCTCCAAAAGATCTTGGCTGCTTTTGATATTGGCATGTATCGGATCGAAACTTCATGGATTATGGCCCCTGTTTGTACGAAAAATCACGTTTTTAGCTTGTGGACCCTATAGAGGTCACAATTTTTATCCAATTTTGTTGAAACTTGACATGTACAGTACACTTCGAGCGGAAGTATGAAAATAGTCCTTGTGTGCGTTTTTTCCGCTCAAAAATCGTGGGGTTTTACCCATATACACTCCGCGGAATTAGAGACGTTCTGGGTGGAAAAAGTCGCGAAAATATAAAAATCGCGGTGGATTATCGCCCGCGAAAATATGAAATTCGCGGCGGATTATAGTCGGTGGAAATATCAAATTCGCGGCGGATTATAGTCCATAGTGATTTGAAATAGTAAGAGTAATTTAGTCCATATTGCCACAACGTTATTAGAAAGAAACAAATATTTAATGGAACGATATCACGAGTATATTAGTCGTTTTAGTTCACCGGTAATTCATATATTCATAATACTCTTTTCAAATTCCGTTTTGATTATTAACTAAAGTGTACCAATGTATTATTGTATTCATATCCTAAAATGTCCGTTATGTTCTATTCATTTATAATGTACATCTACATCGGTATTTAATTCATGAATCACACCATAAAGCACATACACATAGCAATTTTCCATGTCATTAGTTGATCCGACAAGCAGACAATGAAACCATGTTTCGTGAATTCTGATAACAATGTCTGAAAATGGACGACAATAAACATATATAGAAGGTAGCGATTTGCACGTGGATGTTTTAAAATATGCTGTTTTTTTATATACTGATTTATTATCTGTTTTAATTATGAACAACAATTTAACGATATTCGTAGAAATAAATGAATTAGCATAAATTGCTAGGAAGGAATATTTTCTCCTTTAACGGTAATTCAATTAAAATGACGATTCGGCTCCCAACGTTCAATATATACATGTACTTTATGTCCCCAAAATTAAAAGTCATATTGGATAGTAGGGAGGTTGTTTACTTATTTCAGTTTCGTATTTGACTTTACAGATTCCCCATTCCCCACATTGCAAAACAGATCAACACGTCAAATCGTTTCAGTTACAGGTATAAGGCTTAAAAATATCATGTCTTAAATAGCCCCTTCAAATATTTCTTTTTATACTTTAACTTATAAATGCAACACACAAACTGCTTACCGTATTTATACAGTTGACGATAAATATCCTAAATAATAATCCGGTTCGGTTTCTTTCCAATAATTATCAATGAACATATCGAAGAACCTTTAATAAAACACCTAACAACCAGATCTTATGAATGGGATCTTGTCCGGACAGAACTTAGATTAATAGTAACTGATCAAAGAGTGAACATCAAACAGAACAAAGGAAATTGCCTAACAAAAAAGCATGCGTTAGTTATAAGGGATGATTTGTGTGCCAAATTAAAAATATTATCACCGAGAGGGGTTCACTAGTCCGCCGCTATAAGAAATACTATAATGTGGGTATCAATAAACCAACCCTAACTCAACCCTAATGATAGATATCAGTGGACTAATGAACCCTAACCCAACCCTAAAGAAAGACATCGGAACCCTAACCCTAACCTAACCCTAATTGATCGTAGCCTGTTAGTAATTTAACCGTTCGTTCGTTGGTTGGTTCTTGGTGTATAACGTCTGCTTCCACATAAGTGATATCGCAGACAAGACATACACATGTAGGAGAGCCGAAGCTGATTCCTGTTTTTTAGAATATGATTTTGCAATCTTTCCATTTGCCCTTAGGCCATGGATTTGGTTTAGTGGGAAGTTCTTCCCTTTATTTAATATAAAACATATCGTTTGGTAGATGATTACGTCTGCTTCTGGATTGGTAGATGTCATCGTTTTACACTACAGTGCTGGAGTTTGGGACTATAATCGCCGAACACCGCGGAAAAACACTCTATTTCACGGTGGAATCTTGGAGAATCGCTAGCGAAACGGCAGCTAGTCTTCTTTGCTTGAGTGCCGATATCATCCCGATGTAAGCATGTTGACGAAAAATGTAATTTATTTAAGTTGAATACAAGATATGTTAACCGTTGGCGAGGCAGCTACGGTCGTATTTCTAACACACTGTACATGTATAACGTGGTGCCACAATGTACGTGTATGCAAACAATGAATAACTTACCAGGGTATGAAATAAGCCTCTTATATGGTAACCTCAAAATAGGTTACGCTAATCTGCATCAAATTTGAACTGGTAACCTATAGGTTACGATGCCATATTTGTTTAGAGCCGACCCTCGAATTAGCCTAGGGGGATTTGGGGCCAATTAAAAGATTAGCCAGCTACCCCTAAGCTTATTAAATCAGCAGGGCCCATATCCCTAAGCGAATTAGTGGATTATTGTTAATCCTAAAACTCTCTACAAAATTGCAAATAACTAAAAAAAAAAAATTTTTATACAAAAATGTACAGATTGTCGTGTTCTTTCCAATGATATAAAATTCAATTGTACAAACTAACAATTACCGGTATATTACTATAAATAATATTGAAAAGTCAGTTCCACTAAAATTATGACTTTTCTCTGTCATAATAAACGTGAACATGTATCTCCTAAGATTTTATTTTAAAAAAAAGAACAGTGTTCAAAGTAAATATAAATATATAACTTTTAGAAAGAAATATCGCCCCAAATGACCGTCACTTCATCGCTATGTGACATTTGTGACATTTCTGCCTTTGTTGGATATATGGTGGGAATTGTCGTCTTCTTTGCTTTTTTGAATCGAAAGTAAAAATATATAGTTGAAATCTTCGGCAATGTAATATTCCTCTATGTAGCTTGTATTAAATCCTAAAAGTTTTGATTCAATTTACCTTTCCAAACTCTAGAATTATTATCCGTAAGTTTTGTGGTATCGTCTGTCTGGAAACGTATCCAAGATATGGCGGCCGACACGCTTGATCGCGGCTGCTTCGCATCAGTCATAACGTCCCCCAAAAATAACAAATAGTTGATTTCTTCGACATTATCATGTTCTACGATATGCCTGGCAGTAAATCATAAAAAATCTGATTCCATTTCACTTTCCATGTCATAAAATTATTAGCCGTGAGTGTGAGTGACAACGTGAAAATATTGGAATAATGCCAAAGTCATTGACACGGTGTGAATTTTCACCTCTGACCTATTACGTAAATACCGGAAGATCCATTGTTGAAAAGTATGTTTTTTATTTGATAATTTGCGAATATAACATTCCTTTTCATTGGGTGTTTTATTTTTATTACTCAATCACCATTAATTTAAGAAATAAAAACAATAGAAATCAGTTGATTGATCTGGCGCTTTCGTTCGCTAAATAGGCTAATGAGTATGACGTTGCCAGGTATGATGGGTCCGCGAGTTGATTTGCTACCGCCAAAATGACAGGTGCGAACTTAACGATCTTTCAGGCATTTATTTATAATTGTAAAATGTTTTAATGTAGTAGTGTAGGGAATATTTTAACTGAAACCTTTAGTTTATAAATTATAGCTCGGTGGTCGAGAACGGAAGTCCGTTCGCGTGTTTCCAGGTCATGGTAACCGATGCGTAACCTGAACGACCGTTCGCGTGTTATTTCGTACCCTGCTTACAATTTTTTAAACGTATCATTTCATCTTATTGGCTGCTATCAAATCCAAACTTTAAATTATATTCGATGAGATTTTACACATAACTTCATTACTCGCAGCTTCAGTTAATCTAAATCAACCATTCATAAATCACAGTGTAAATCACTTCGCAATGCTGTTAACCGTACGTCACGTGGTCAGAAACGCGCGAAAACATGAGATGTTGGGTTCGACACGGGGACTATTTATTCTTACGCTGTGTTACTTGGCGAAAAGTACACTGCGAAAGTCACAAAAGTGACAAATAGAACTTGCAACGGGAGTCGAAAGCGCTTTCAAATCAGACATAAGAAGCTCGTACTTACTGCAAAAATGAAATGAACGCGACACAGTCTCCGATGTCAGAGAATATTAGTAAAGTATAACCGCTATCAAATCCACACAAAAATCCAAGGCACTCATTTTATTTTTGAAAAGAATAACTGTAGGCTCGATAGAAGAGCCTATTCTTCATGAACCCCAAACCAATGGTAACTGTCAACTTGTATGTTGTCATTCTGTTTTGAATAACAGAAATGTCCCATGTATCAAGATCAAAGAATAAAATCGCACGTAGCCACTCTTTGTTGTTTTTATGCGAATTCAATTAATCTAAAAGGGGCTCCGGCGCAATTTAAGGAATTATTTTTGAGCCAATATTAACCATCGCCAATTTTTTAAATCATGGGATAAAGTCAATTAACAAACAATACGGGTCTACTTTATTACAAAAACATTGGTGAACTTACCATTTTGTCTAAAATCATAACGCTAATCAACAAACAATACTATTGTTCTTTATTACAAAAACATCGGTCAACTATATTGTTTTTGTACATATTGTATTTATTTATTTGTTTGTACTATATGTTATACCTGATGAGTCTTTGGCTTAAAGGAATAAAGAATTTGAACTCGAACTAATCGCTGTCGGGATGGCGAGCCAAGCTAGTTGATTATTAGATAAATAAAACAATATAAACAACCAATGAGTAAAAGTGATCTATTCTAATCAATTAAATAATATACAAGTCAAGTACCGGTATTACCTTAACCGTGGACGGGTTTGCTTGTGGACGGGTTAACGGACACTCAACTTACAAATATTAAATCATCGCCGTATTGGCACTGACTGACGGCACTTCGTGCACGGACTGTTGAATTCTCGTTTAATTTATTGTGTTAATTTCACTATTGTTTAAAATGTAAACATAATCTTATCTCGAGTACGTAGTACCGTATATCGAGCTAGTCTAGTAAGTAGTAGGCTAGGTTAATCCAGACTAAAACGAAAGTCCTTTTATTGTACATGTATTAATAACATTGGCTTCTGGTAGACTCGATTGTCATCTAAGGGATTATATTTTCTTTACGCGGTCTATTTATAGAACAGTAAAACGATTGTAAATATTGGCGCGATAAAAATTTAATTATAAGTCCAAGCTATTGTTGATAGAAAATAATAATGATTTACGTGTATCATAGATAATATTAAGTAACAATAGAATGAAAATACTGTTTGTTGTTTTTCGAGTTTTAGACCATTATTACTTATTTTATGCATATTTTTGGTATGAACTTTTTTGGACCAGTAAAATCTCATTCGGTCCAGCAATAGTTGGAATAATACCTGCCCAAATGTCCAGTAAAAAAAATATCATTTCGCCATGGACTGCAGGGTACATGTATATGCAGTAGGAAATCGACAAGTTGGACGTACAAAAGAATGGAATCATTCAGAAAGTGTACTCAAAATAAGTAAATTATAACGGGGTGAAGACGAGAATTAACACACTCGTGGATATTGTATAAATATATGAGGCGCATGTAATGTACACGTATGTGTGTGTGAAATGGCTTTATTCAATATCTGCTCCCACCGAAATGAATGTGGTGACATAAAGTAGATGTATATTGTCACAGCGGATATTATTCGCCGAGTAAAACAGCGTAAGAATATACATGTAGTCCCAATCTTTTGGCGCGTTTCTGACCACGTAACATACCGTTAAGCGACCCGCGGAGTGATTTACTGTACGTGCTGTATGGATGATTGATTTAGATTAACCGAAGCTGCGAGTAATGAAGTAATGTGTAAAAGCTCATCGTATATAATTTAAAGTTTGGATTTGATAGCAGCCCCAAATTGACGGATTACATCTAAGTTATAAACGAAGATGAATTGATATGTTTAAAAAATTATAAGTTGTTCATAGTTTGCATACATTTTGTTATGTATGTATAAAGTGCGTTGGAGAAAAAATCCTAACCGATACAGAATGCCGGTAAATGTCTTCCCGAGATTACCTAACTCATTTGTTATTCAAACCTGCCTGTACAAAAAAATGTACATTATACATGTACACGTTTCCCGGGAGCATTACTATATTACAACTCCTTTAATTTATTATAGACAATATTAGTTCGACCCTAGCTTAAGGTAGGCTCGCGAATTCCTTGCGAGAAGCACGGCAAAACACGATGTATTCTTATCGAAACATGGTGAATTCCTAGAGAAACACGTCGAATTCCTAGAGAAACACGGTGAATTCCTAGCAAATCTTAGAGAAAAATCGCCGCGGAATCAAGCAAAATTTCACGTGAAATCTAAGAGAATTCTGAGAGGTTTTTTTTCACCGCGTCGCGCGATTTCGGTCCCAAAAATTTGTGAGGAACTGTATATGTCAAGGTTGTGGACCCTGTAGAGGTCACAATTTTAATTCGATTTTGATGAAACTTGAAATGCATTTTTATAACCTAAAGATCTTGGTTCCTTTCGATATTGTCGCATATCGGATCGTAACTTCATGAATTATGGCTCCTGATTATACGAAAAATCGCCTCTTTTAGCTTGTGGTCCCTCTGAAGGTCACACTTATTATCTGATTTTAAAAATCGTTTGAATATATCACCGTAACACCATAATCAAGGTTGAGTTCAAATTTCCTGAAAATCAAACCAAAACTGCCGGACAAAAGTGGCCACCGCTTGTACGTGAAAGGTGTAAAAATATGGTATATCAAGGTTGAGGACCCTGTAGAGGTTACAATTTTAATCCGATTTTGATGAAACTTGAAATGCATGTTTATAACCCAAAGATCTTGGTTCCTTTCGATATTTGCGCATATCGAATTGTAACTTCATGAATTATGGCCCTTGATTGTAGGAAAAATCACTTTCTTTTTAGCTTGTTCTCTATCCATCTCTCAAACATGTGGGCGTATCCTGCCTGGCAGCCGCTGGTTCTGTTTTGTACGGCTTGTAATATATCCTTTATGGGGTTTTCAGGATCACTAAACTTTTAAAAGCCTTCCCCGAACATCCCTAGTGTAGTTTGAACATCTATTTCCTCAAGCAAGGATTTATGTAAACAAGTGTAATATAGCTGTTGGCCTTGATCATCTATATTTAGCTGTGTTTTAGTCAGAACAACTGAGAGCTTTGTGTTGAAGAGTTTTAAAAGCCAGTAACATTTGATTTTTCTCAACCTGAAAGTTTTCCATATCATGTTTCTATTTTGCACATGCATCAAACCAAAAAGAAACTAGAACTGCGATGCAGTAATGACGGGTTTCACCGGTGCCACGTTACTCTAAACATATGTCACTTCCGGTACCAATGAAACCATTAAACAGGTTTCCACCTCATCATTGCACACATCAAATAAAATGGAGGCCGAATCAACCAAATCCAGCAATATCAATTCATTTTATATATTTGTTACATGTAAGTGTACAGTACTTCCGATGATAATGAAAATATTCAATTAGTTTTATGAAATCAGAAATGGCATAAGGCATCACATGGTGAAAATATTATGTAAATCGAATAATAATTGCCACTTTTATAGACCAAAAACCTTAAAAAGTGACTTGTAGAAAACCGTCAATTCCTCTGCAACCATACAAGTTAGAAACCATTTTCTGGAATCTGTATGATCGTATGGGTTTATTCTATTTGTTGATTGGAATCAAATATCATAATTTTAAAAACATAACAACTCAGACTCATTTGAATAAAATATCTGTTTTGAAAGCTAAAAATACAGTTTTTGCCAAAATGACGTTACTTCCGGTGATAATGAAAATCTTAAATTACTTGTATGAAATCGTAAATGGCATTAGGTATCACATAGTGAAAATTTCATGAAAATCGAATAATAATTGACACTTTTATGGACAAAAAACCTTGAAAAGTGACCTGTTGAAAATTACCTATTTCTCTACAACTGAACAAGTTAGAAACCATTTTGTGATACCTATATGATCGTATGGGTTCATTCTATTAGTTGATTAGAATCAAATATCAAAATATTAAACAAACAACAAATACGACTCATTTCAATAAATTATTTGTTTCTAAGGCTAATTTCGTCATTTCCGGTGACATGGAAAATGTTAAATTGAGTTGAACTAGTCACAATTGACATTATGCATCAAATGGTGTCACTTTTATGAAAATCCAATAATAATTGACTCTTTTACAGACACAATAGCGTAAAGAGTGACTCATGCAAAATTGACCATTTCTCTGCAACTGCTCATATTACAAACTAATTTTGAGATAGATTCTCTTCGTATGGATTAATGCTACAAGTTTATGAAAGTTGCGAAGAAATATTTTAAAATATGAAAAGCCTGAATGGGTTGTAAATAGCTCATTTTTTCACCTTTTTTCACCTTTAAATCAAAATGACCCGAAAACGAAATCGAAATTAAAAAAACTGAGCCCGATGTTTTCTGCGCCTTTACAGGGCACACACTTTCAGTCATACCAGATTTGAAAAAATAATATTTGCTTTCAAAAAGTGGTACCGAACTGTCAAAATTGTAGTTTTTGCTAAATTTACGTCACTTCCGTTGCCGAAAGGTAACTTTACCGGTAACAAAAAAAATGACATTTTGGATTACGGAGCATATGAACTTTGTTTTATACAAATCGAGCAATAAATAATTAATCCAGGACTGAAAAACTGAATTAGCCAATGGGGGTCAAGGAAATTTACGATGACAAAAAATGGTGCCATTTTTGGTCAAATCAGATGACTCTTTAACCCTGGGTAAAATACCACATTAAAATATTCATGAATAAAAAAGTTTTTTGTAAAAATTTAAATTTTCAAAATTTGGCGCCTAATATCTCCGACGATTCGTGGAAAATCAAAAATCTAAATAACCGTGGCTATGTGCCTTGTCTCTGGCTATGTCAAAATGTATCCAATGTTAAAATCCGACCATTATTGTTAATATTACGGCAATATTTCAAAAATCGACCAATTCGACGATTTCGGACATTTCGCATTGTCGCAGAACGTTCGAAATAGCTTTAATCTCTAAGTCACACCCACTTTTCCAGTAAAACTGAAGACATCGAATCAATCCGACAAGTAGTTTCTGAGATACAATCAAATTGGAAAAAAAAAAAAAATAATAATAATAATAATAAGAATAATTTTAACAAAAACAATAGTGTTTCACACAAGCTACGCAGTGTGAAACCCTAATAAAATAATTTAAATCTTATTGTTAATCTCAAAATTAACCAATTGAAATGAAAAAATATGTAAATAAAACTTTAATACAATATTGTAAGCCACTCCAAGCACCCTGTCAATGCTGGTTGGTTTACGTGATTCCTTATTTCATCCGGCGGATTTAATAAAGTCGTAACACATTCAAATCTCGTTGTTTTTCCCCTCCCATTACATTTCAGCTCCCCAGGGAGCCACACTTCGAACTCGTTAGTGCTCTTCCTCTTATAAACATGATTACAACACTGTGTCGGTATTCGTGCATATCAGATCTCTCTCCTTAATTTCTAAATCACTCTTCTTATCGAAACTGGGAGAGTTTTTTTTAGGGGAGTGATTTTTTCAATTTGATCATTAAAGGGACCTTTTTTCAGCTTTCCTCTAAAATGCAAAAAACGACAACTGCAATCAGGGGCCGCCATACCCTTATCGAAAGGAACCAAGATCTTTGGGAGATAGACCTATATTTCAAGTTTCGTCAAGATCGGATAAAAATTGTGACCTGTAGAGTGTCCACAAACAAACCGTGGTAAATTTTAAACAGATTTTTTCGATTGTGAACAAACTACTGTATAATTGATATTAAAAACTTGCCTAGGTTTTTGAAATCACCTCCCGTTGAATAAAATCCATTGCACAATTAAATAACCCAATGATAAAAAAAGCTCTCTCTTGAAAGGTCAATGTTTTTATACGCCCACATTTTCATGTGGATAAAAATTGTGACCTGTAGAGTGTCCACAAACAAACCGTGGTAAATTTTAAACAGATTTTTTCGATTGTGAACAAACTACTGTATAATTGATATTAAAAACTTGCCTAGGTTTTTGAAATCACCTCCCGTTGAATAAAATCCATTGCACAATTAAATAACCCAATGATAAAAAAAGCTCTCTCTTGAAAGGTCAATGTTTTTATACGCCCACATTTTCATGTGGACGTATTATGCCGTCGCCCCTGTCCGTCCGGCCGTCTGGCCGTCCGTCCGTCCACAATTGTTTGTGGACACTCTGCAGGTCACAATTCTTATCCGATTTTGACGAAACTTGAAATATAGGTTTATCTCCAAAAGGTCTCGGCTGCTTTCGATATTGGCATGTATCGGATCGAAACTTCATGGATTATGGCCCCTGTTTGTACGAAAAATCACGTTTTTAGCTTGTGGACACTATAGAGGTCACAGTTTTTATTTGATTTTGTTGAAACTTGAAATGTAAGTTGATAACCCAAACATCTCGGTTCCTTTCGATATTCACGCATATTGGACCGTAACTTCCTGAATTATGGCCCCTGATTGTACGAAAAATCATGTTTTTAGCTTGTGGACCCTATAGAGGTCATAATTTTTATCCGATTTAAAATAACGTATTATTATATCACCGTTACACCCAAAGGACGACTGAGTTCGAATTCCGTGAAAATCGTCCCAAAATTGACAGACAAAATGGCCGCCGTTCCTTCTCAACTAGCGTTAAAATATGGTATATCAAGGTTGTGGACCCTACAGAGGTCACAATTTTTATCCGATTTTGTTGAAACTTGAAATGTAAGTTTATAACCCAAAGATCTCGGTTCCTTTCGATATTCGTGCATATCGGACTGTAACTTCCTGAATTATGGCCCCTGATTGTACGAAAAATCACGTTTTTAGCTTGTGGACCCTATAGAAGTCATAATTTTTATCCGATTTAAAAAAACGTTCTATTATATCACCATTACACCCTAAGGATGACTGAGTTCGAATTTCATGAAAATCGGCCCAAAATTGACAGACAAAATGGCCGCCGTTCGTTCTCAAATAGCGTAAAAATATGGTATATCAAGGTTGTGGACCCTATAGAGGTCACAATTTTTATCCGATTTTGTTGAAACTTGAAATGTAAGTTTATAACACAAAGATCCCAGTTCCTTTTGATATATGCGCATATCGAATTGTAATTTCCTGAATTGTAGGAAAAATCACTTTCTTGTTAGCTTGTTCTCTATCCATCTCTCGAAAATGTGGGCGTATCCTGCCTGGCAGCCGCTGGTTATCCGATTTTGTTGAAACTTGAAATGTAAGTTTATAACACAAAGATCTCAGTTCCTTTCGATATTCGCGCATATAGAATTGTAATTTCCTGAATTATGGCCCTTGATTGTAGGAAAAATCACTTTCTTGTTAGCTTGTTCTCTATCCATCTCTCGAAAATGTGGGCGTATCCTGCCTGGCAGCCGCTGGTTGCTTGTATTATCGACTGTGACCATCACAACATTTCACCTGTCACGTGATGAGCTAAACCAACGTAATATGTTGAAGGGGGTTAAAGGTTGACAAATTTTGACAATCACTTCAAAGTTGTGTTGTAATCAAAGCTGCGCACGACTTTTTCGATCCCTTGGCATTGCTAAAAAGATTGATCGATTCAACGAAAATTGTTTGTGATTGTGAACTACATGTACATACCATGTAAGTGAACTGTAGATGAAAATATTTCATCATTTGATATTATTAAGAGGATTGCTCCTTAAGCTTGTGGATGCTTAAACTGCCCAACAGCATATCTGCACCTAAAAATACACGTTCTTATTAAAAAAAAAAAGTCTATAAGTGCAAGTGATTGTGAAGTCTGTTAGGGTAATGTTAAAGGTCATAATAGGATAGATTAAGATAGGTCATTGGGCAACTTGGAGGTTTAGTTGAATATATCAACTATTTCACTGCCTAAAGTAACACAGAACATACTGACATTATACATGAAATATAGTAATTAGCAGCTTCTATTTTCATACATGTCGTTATTAGCCTCATTATTTCACACTCGTGCGATTTATATTTGATAAAAAAAGGATATCAATACAATAAATCTTTAACATACAGTATTTTTCAGCAACAATCACATTCCAAACTACACAATTAATGAATTGAACAAAAAACACACATACTTTTAGTTGGTTTCCTATCTCTTCAAATTAGCATCATTGTTTGAGATGAAGAGTTGTTTTATTGTACATACAATATAATATAAGTAGGGGATGCCAGGAAAGCAATTGTTTGCGCTCAGGCAAATCTGCCCAAATTCATTTCCCGGTGAATTTTTAATCCATTGAAATAACTTCAGACATACCGATACCCAATAATTCTCACTTGATCATTATTCTTACATAACTGAATCAGAAAACACTGAAATATTTAGAATATGGACAGTATCAACTATAAAACAGACTTCGAAAGGCTGCTACCTGAATAATTACATGTAATCATGTTTTTTGAGGAGAGCAAATTTGACTCAAATTTAAATTCAGGTTAGAACTTTGGAAGAGAGAGAAATCCTGAATTTCTGAACTGCTGGCAGTTAAAATGACTTTTAGTAGTATATGGAAAGTGAGATGAATCTGGTGTTTCAGGGATTCCTATCTCTATTTAGTAAAAACAGAATTTCAGAATGATATATTTTGATATTTTCCAGGGCTCCAGAAATATTATTGGGTTTACCATTCTGTGAAGCAATAGATATGTGGTCACTAGGCTGTGTGATAGCGGAATTATTTCTAGGTTGGCCGTTATATCCAGGATCGTCAGAATATGATCAGGTAAACATCAAATACTTTATTAAAGGGCTATTAGGTAAGATGAGATAAAGAGGTGACAGTTCTCTCTACAGTAGTTAAAAAATAGATAATGAAAACAGAATATGCTGAAAATTTCAGTCAAATGTAGGCAAAGTCCAGGCATGATTTTTTTCAGTTTTTCATACTCCCACATTTTCATGTGGACGTATATTGTCGTCGCCCCTGTCCGTCCACAATTATTTGTGGACACTCTACAGGTCACAATTCTTATCCGATTTTGACGAAACTTGTAATATAGGTTTATCTCCAACAGATCTTGGTTGCTTTCGATATTGGGATGTATCGGATCGAAACTTCATGGATTATGTCCCCTGATTGTACGAAAAATCACGTTTTTAGCTTGTGGACCCTATAGAGGTCACAATTTTAATTATACGCCCACATTTTCATGTGGACGTATATTGTCGTCGCCCCTGTCCGTCCGTCCGTCCACAATTGTTTGTAAACAGTCTACAGGTCACAATTTTTATCCGATTTCAATGAAACTTATAATATAGGTTTATCACCCTAAGATCTCGGTTCCTTTCGATATTGGCATCTATCGGACCGTAACTTCATGGATTATGGCCCCTGATTGTACGAAAAATCACGTTTTTGGCTTGTGAACACTGTAGAGGTCACAATTTTTATCCGATTTTGTTGAAACTTAAAATGTAAGTTTATAACCCAAAGATCTCGGTTCCTTTCGATATTCGCGCATATCGGACCGTAACTTCCTGAATTATGGCCCCTGATTGTACGCAAAAACACATTTTTTGGCTTGTGGACCCTATAGAAGTCATAATTTTTATCCGATTTAAAAAACCGTGTTAATATATCACCGTTACACCCTAAGGACGACTGAGTTCGAATTTCGTGAAAATCAGCCCAAATTTGACTGACAAAATGGCCGCCGTTCGTTCTCAAATAGCGTAAAAATGTGGTATAATCAAGGTTGTGGACCCTATAGAGGTCACAATTTTTATCCGATTTTGTTGAAACTTGAAATGTAAGTTTATAACCCAAAGATCTCGGTTCCTTTCGATATTTGCGCATATCGGACCGTAACTTCCTGAATTATGGCCCCTGATTGTACGAAAAATCGCGTTTTTAGCTTGTGGACCCTATAGAGGTCATAATTTTTATCCGATTTAAAAAAAACGTATTATTATATCACCGTTACACTCTAAGGACGGCTGAGTTCGAATTTCGTGAAAATCGGCCCAAAACTGACAGACAAAATGGCCGCCCCTCGTTCTCAAGTAGCGTAAAAATATGGCATATCAAGTTTGTGGACCCTATAGAGGTCACAATTTTTATCCGATTTTGTTGAAATTTGAAATGCAAGTTTATAACCCAAAGATCTCGGTTCCTTTCGATATTTGCGTATATCGAATTGTAATTTCCTGAATTATGGCCCTTGATTGTAGGAAAAATCACTTTCTTTTTAGCTTGTTCTCTATCCATCTCTCGAAAATGTGGCCGTATCCTGCCTGGCAGCCGCTGGTTTTAGCTTGTGGTCCCTCTGGAGGTCACAACTATTATCCGTTTTTAAAAAACGTTTGATTATATCACCATTACACAGTAATGAAGGCTGACTTAGAATTTCGTGAAAATTGGACCAAAACTGCCGGACAAAATGGCTGCCGCTTGTACGCGAATAGTGTAAAAATATGTTATATCAAGGTTGTGGACCCTGTAGAAGTCGCGCGTATAGGATCGTAACTTCCTGAATTATGTCCCCTGATTGTACGAAAAATTCGCCTTTTATATTGCCTTCGCTCCCGTCCGTCCATCCGTCTGTCGGTCCGTCCATAGTCCACAATTTTTTGTGAACGCTCTAACGACAAAAGTTATCATCCAATTGTTTTAAAATTGATATATGTTGTTTACATTAGTGAGATGAAGAAGCCTATTTAATTTCAATAATTTCCGTGTATTAAGTCTAGAGTTACGGCCTTTGTTGAACCTTGTGAACGCTCTAATTCCAAAAGTTAACTTCCGATCTTTGTGAAATTTATATGGAATATTTAAGTTAGTGAAACAAAGAAGCCCATTGAATTTCAACAATTTCTGTTTATTACGTCTAGAGTTATGGCCCTTGTTTCACTTTATTGAACCTTGTGAACGCTCTAACTCCAAAAGTTATCGTACGATCTTTCTGAAAATTATATGCATTATTTAAATTAGTGAGACGAAGAAACCCATTGAATTTCAGCAATTTCCATTTTTTACGTCTGGAGTTATGGCCCTTGTTTCACTTTATTGAACCTTGTGAACAGTCCAACAGTCTATTGAATTTCAGCAATTTCTGTCAATAATTTCTGGAGTTATGGCGATTGTGAACGTTTGTATGACAAAAGTGATCATGTGATCTGTATGAAATTTTAAATGCATTATTTAAATTAGTAAAACGAAAAAGCCTGTCAAATTTCAACAATTTTTGTAGATTACTTCCAGAGTTGAGACGCTTGTTTCAGTTTGTAGAACCTTGTAAACCCTCAAACGACAAAATTTATAATCTGATCTGTATGGAACTGTCTTGTAAAAGCCCCCCAATTTACCTACAAAGGAATAAATATGCGACAACCCTTGACGACTGATCGGACGATTTAGCTGCTGTGGGCATATGTTTTGTTGCCTGGCAACCTATCTTTAGCTTGTGGACCCTATGGAGCCAGAGGTCATAATTTTTATCCCATTTAAAAAAAAACGTTTTAGTATATCACCGTTACACCCTAAGGACAGCTGCGTTCGAATTTTGTGGGCGTATCCTGCCTGGCATTATACATGTATTAATGCTATATCCATTATATTAAATGTTTTGTATACTAAACATTAGCATGGGCCAAACAAATTCCAATGATTTCCTGATAATTACTTAATAATGAGTTGTTACTCTTAATCAGATTTTGGGGGGTTGGATGGCCGAATGGTTAGCTTGTGCGCGCTGTATCATAATACCTGTCATTGAGTCAACTGGCGTGGTTTTGAATCCCCGGTTGTATGTGACAAGGAGTAGGGTCGCCTGTCCCACCTCATGGATTTTCTCCGGTTTCCTCCCATTCCTAAAGACCCCTACGCGCAAGCGAATTATTGAAATAAAATTAAACCATATGTTAGTCCCGAAATGACAGCGACCCATCTACGTCATACTTTCCAGAATGTGACACTGCCCTGGTTAGCCGCCAATTAAAACGCACCCGTGATCATTTTGGGGCGGGTCTTATCGACGAGACACCGTTTTGTTTAGACAACAGAGTAAAAATAACCCACACACGTGTGTTTTATGTAAACACGCCCAGTCGCTGACACTCGCGTAAAAGCGATATATAATATTTGCTATGGGTAATATTGCAATAAATTCTTTACCATTGTAAACTTTCTTCAGAGTTTCAATCTGTTTATCTTTCAAAACAATGTTAGATACTCCTAAATTTGTTTTCGCAAACAAAACTGCCTCTGTGAAATTATCTGTCATAGGCGCCGCCATATTGAATAATAAGGGAACTTTTTTGTGATTCGGCTCTGATTATTTTGACATCTTTCATACACACAACGGCTAAATAAACATATTTAATTTCATTCAATATGACAATAGAAGAGAAATAAATACTTCTAAAAATTTCTAAAAGCATACTCAGTGTTTTCGACTAAAATCGTCGATGTAGGAATTAAAATGTCGGTTAATTAGCTTAGGGCCTATTCTCAGCCAGAGCTAGCTGTAGATAGGCAGCCTAAGTTTGGGATGATTTTTTACATGCTAAATAAAGCATAATATTAAGAATTTAAGATTAATATAATAAAATATAATCATATATTTTAATAACCTAAAATTTAAACATTTATCGGGCATGCAACTGTTGCTAACGTTACATAAGGACAGACGTGGACATTTTATAGATAACTGTATTACTTGAATTATTGTTTTTATCTAAAAATAAAAATAGTCCACAATGAAAGGTATTAATAAATTGTATAGTATTTCTACCCTTGGGCGAGTTTTAAATTTAAAATCGGACAAAAAGTATTTTAAAAGCACGTACTAACGTTACGTAAGGACAGACGGTTTATTTAATCGGTCTGACAATTGACACGTTAGCACTTTTTTGCGGGGGTCAAAGTCATTTTGATTGAGTGAATAAGGCCATGTTTATGCATCGGGAATCGGAAATATATGCTGATTTTGAAGATAAGAAAAATATTTAAAAACTCTTTTTCTCTTTTCTAATAAAACCATTACATTTGTTAAATACCCACTGGTACACTTTATAATAAAACATGCCATTACTTAACCCTTTTAGATTCAGAAGGCAATTTTTCGCAACTGGTGAACCACTGTGGGGGGGAATAATTTTAGTGAATAAATTTGAAGCCAGGATCAAATCTAAAATTATTATATCTTTACAACTATGTTATCAAAATTCACCAAAGTTGGTGAGACATATGCTTATACACCACATTATTTGAAAATGCAAAAAACTTTGTAATTGGAACAATTTTACCCAGGTAAATACAGGTGTGGCTCAGGTAAAAATTATAAACCAAGATAAAAAATATTTTATTTTCTCAAAAATTGATTAATTTAAGTAAAAACAACATAAATAATGAATTTTGGAAACAACAAGTTAAAAGTTTAAAAAATAAAATGGAGTATCACAGGTGAAAATACAGGTAAATTGAGGTGTACTAAGAAATGTACAAATTGTCACCAAATGTTTCACTAACCATTTTAAATTAAAACATTTCAAATGATAATAACTGTAACAGCAACAACAATGGTGAAAACTGCACTTACAGGTAAATACAGGTAAATTCAGGTGTAATAAATAAATAAGCAACTTGTGTACACCATTTCTTCAATTTCAATGAAACATAACAGGATAAAAAAAAAATCAACTTTTAATAAATTCAATATTCAGTTGCATTACATTAAAATACAATTGCAATTAATGAACACATTTCCAATCACCAATTACAAAAAATATCAACAATCAATAATGTCATTTGATCAAATTGAAGCATTACAGCTATAATACTCATACCAGTATATTAGTAATACTAAATGTTTTCTTAATTTCAGATAAACTATATAAGCTTTACATGTAGCAAAATATTGGCACTCTTTTACAAACGACACAAGTTCATGTTTTCACTTTACTAAGCAAATTGATCATTTTATAATAATACACAATTATCATTTTCATTAGATATGTTGACAAGTATTGAAGTAACTGTAATCAAAATCCAGCATGATAAATGTTTTCTCCATTTTCAGAAAACAAACTATTTATACATGTAGTAAAATATTGGCACCCTTTTACAAAAAAGTTATAGTCACAAATACTGAAGCTTTCAATAATTAACATGTTTACTTTAGTTTAAATGATAACCAGGAAAACATCTGCGGCATAGACCCACTCCACACTCTTGACACCATGTGGTTATACACTACTGTGCAGGAGTTTGGGACTAGAATCACCGGACACCGCGGAAAAACACCGTATTTCACGGTGGAATCTTGGAGAATCGCGAGCGAAACGGCAGCTAGCCAAATCACCGCGAAATCGGGTGTTTCACGGTGAATTATGGTGTTTCGCGGTGGAACACGGTGAATCGCTTGAGTGCCGATATCATCCCGATGTAAGCATGTTGACGAAAAATATAATTTATTTAAGTTGAATACAAGATATGTTAACCGTTAGCCAGGCAGCTACGATCGTATTTTTTATTTCTAACACACTGTACATGTATAACGTGGTGCCACAATGTACGCGTATGCAAACAATGAATAACTTACGATTTTTTATACGGATCATTTCATCTTATTGGCTGCTATCAAATCCAAACTTTAAATTATATACGATGAGATTTTACACAATACTTCATTACTCGCGTGTGTGAAATAGCTTTATTTAACGCCCGCTTCAGTTAATCTAAATCAGTTGTACCCTCCATAAATCACAGTGCCATATGTCATACATGTAAATCACTCCGCGAGGCTGTTAACCGTTAGTCACGTAGTCATAAACGCGCGAAATCATGGGATGTTGGGTCTGACACAGGGACTATATTCTTAGGAAATATTGACTGTCACCGGTACATGATAATAATGTCACCGGTACATGATAATAATGTATTATGACGTATTAAACAATATGGGTGGGAAAACACTATTTCACGGTGGAATCTTTGAGAATCGCTAGCGAAATGGCAGCTAGCCAAATCACCGCGAAATAGGTTGTTTCACGGTGGAACACGATGAATCGCTTGAGTGCCGATATCATCCCGATGTAAGCATGTTGACGAAAAATGTAATTTATTTAAGTTGAATACAAGATATGTTAACCGTTAGCCAGGCAGCTACGATTGTTTTTTTTTATTTCTAACACACTGTACATGTATAACGTGGTGCCACAATGTACGCGTATGCAAACAATAAATAACTTACAATTTTTTAAACGTATCATTTCATCTTATTGGCTGCTATCAAATCCAAACTTTAAATTATATACGATGAGATTTTACACAATACTTCATTACTCGCGTGTGTGAAATAGCTTTATTTAACGCCCACTTCAGTTAATCTAAATCAGTTGTACCCTCCATAAATCACAGTGCCATATGTCATACATGTAAATCACTCCGCGAGGCTGTTAACCGTTAGTCACGTAGTCATAAACGCGCGAAATCATGGGATGTTGGGTCCGACACAGGGACTATATTCTTAGCAAATATTGACTGTCACCGGTACATGATAATAATGTCACCGGTACATGATAATAATGTATTATGACGTATTAAACAATATGGGTGGGAAAACACTATTTCACGGTGGAATCTTTGAGAATCGCTAGCGAAATGGCAGCTAGCCAAATCACCGCGAAATAGGTTGTTTCACGGTGGAACACGATGAATCGCTTGAGTGCCGATATCATCCCGATGTAAGCATGTTGACGAAAAATGTAATTTATTTAAGTTGAATACAAGATATGTTAACCGTTAGCCAGGCAGCTACGATTGTTTTTTTTTATTTCTAACACACTGTACATGTATAACGTGGTGCCACAATGTACGCGTATGCAAACAATAAATAACTTACAATTTTTTAAACGTATCATTTCATCTTATTGGCTGCTATCAAATCCAAACTTTAAATTATATACGATGAGATTTTACACAATACTTCATTACTCTCGTGTGTGAAATAGCTTTATTTAACGCCCGCTTCAGTTAATCTAAATCAGTTGTACCCTCCATAAATCACAGTGCCATATGTCATACATGTAAATCACTCCGCGAGGCTGTTAACCGTTAGTCACGTAGTCATAAACGCGCGAAATCATGGGCTGTTGGGTCCGACACAGGGACTATATTCTTAGCAAATATTGACTGTCACCGGTACATCATGATAATGTATTATGACGCATTAAACAATATGGGTGGGAAAACACTATTTCACGGTGGAATCTTTGAGAATCGCTAGCGAATTCTCAACCACCAAGCTAACAGACAAAGGCTTTCGACAAATCTACAGGAAGCCATGTCATTGTTTAAATTTGACCCATTCAGGTGGTTAATACCATGTAATCATCAGATTCAAGCTCTTCTCTATACAAACAAAGTCTAGCTCCCTAAGAAAACATCCCTTTTCACGGGTAAGTTCATAGCACTTTATTATTTCAAAGAAAACAGAAACATATTAAAACAAACACAATTATCAGTTTATTAAAACAACTCTTTATTATTGGTTCGAGTAGTCCACTACTGATGTCTTCCGTTTTGCTCGAAAATACAGAATAACTGTAACATAATTACTTATTTCCACGCAATTTTACTTGCTCAAAGCCCCGAATAGAGTGTCAATTGTAGCCGTGATTAAGAATTATTGCAGCTAGTACCTGTAACACGGGTGAGTACAGATAATACGAATTAATCACTACTCAGTTATCGTTGTTTTAACTGATTTTCTTTGATGTGCTTCATGGTGAAAAATACCACGGGTAAGTACATAACATTTTATAATCTCAAAGAAAACAGATGCCTATTAAAACAAACATAATTATCAATTTATTAAAACAACAATTAAAACATCACTCTATTGATTCGACTCTCGAGTAGTCCAGTACTAATGTCTAAAATATTAAAAACAAACGCAATTATTAACTTAATAAAATAACACTTTATTGTGGTCATGGATTCGTACAAAATAATTGAATCATTCAGAAAGTGTATTCAAAATAAGTAAATTATAACGGGGTGAAGGCGAGAATTAACACATGTGGCCATTGTATAAATATATGACATGCGCACACACGTCTCTGTGTGTGAAATGGCTTTACTCAATATCCTCTTCCACCGAAATGAATTGGGCGACATAAAGTAGATGTATATTGTCAGAGCGGAGATTTCTACGGCTGCTCAAAATCCCCCTCCCACCTATATTGTTTTAATACGTCATAATACATTATTATCATATACCGGTGACAGTCAAGATTTGCTAAGAATATAGTCCCCGTGTCAAACCCAACAGCTCATGTTTTCGCGCGTTTCTGACCACATAACTAATGGTTAACCGCCTCGCGGAGTGATTTATGGCAATGCATTGTGATCTATGGCACTGTGATTTATGGAGGGTTGAGTTAGATTAACTGTGTGTAATGGAGTAATTTGTAAATTATCATCTATAGAATTTAAAGTTTGGATTTGATAGCAGCCAATAATTGTTGGGTTACATCTAACTTATAGACGAAGATGTAATGATACATTTAAAAAATTGTAAGTTGTTTATTTTGGCTACATTTTGGCCGGCGTTATGTATGTACATGTATACAGAGCGTTGGGAAAAAAACTCGTAACCGATACAGAATGCCGGTAAATGTCTTTCCGAGATTACCTAACTCATTTTTTATTCAAAACGGCCTGTACTTTATACAGGGAGCAGGTCGTTTCATCCCATGTACACGTTTTCCCGGGAGCATTACTATATTACAACTCCTTCAATTTATTATAGACAATATTACATGTAGTTCGACCCTAGCTTAAGGTAGGCTCGCGAATTCCTTGCGGGAAGCACGGCAAAACACGGTGAATTCCTAGAGAAACACTGTGAATTCCTAGAGAAACACTGTGAATTCCTAGAGAAACACTGTGAATTCCTAGAGAAACACCGCAAATTCCTAGAGAAACACCGCGAATTCCTAGAGAAACACCGCAAATTCCTAGAGAATCGCCGCGGAATCAAGTGAAATTTCACCGTGAAATCTAAGAGAATTTGGAGTGTTTTTTTTTCGCCGCGTCGCCGCAATTTCAGTCCAAAAAATTTGGGAGGAACTGTACGCGTACCTTTAAACCCTACATCCCTTGATTGTGCACAGCTCACACACTGTTTATGCTTTTTATCAGGAATAGATTCTAAGTAATGCTGTATGCTAGAAAGTACTCTGTTTTGAGTTGTGAGGCTGGGACGACCAGTTTTTCTGTGTGGCTGTTTATAGCCATTTATAAGTCCGTCTACTAACTGTATCATGAAGTTGAGATGATTGAGTTTTTTTCCATTTATATTGTTATTGTTCTTATAGCACAAATATGCATTAGTTACAGTTCTGTCAATAAGATGGAAGACAACTTTCCGCCAGCACTTTACAGTTCTCAATTCTGCTGCATAATGATCTGTCATTTGATCACTGAGGTCAACCCCTCCCATACTGTGATTGTACTCGTTCACTACCTGAGGAACGAGTCTGTTGTCTTTCTTAGTTAGCTTGACATCATTAGCGGAACCATGCGTTGTTAAAAACCTAACTTGTCTGTGATTGTACCAATTGACTGCCAACAACTGACCTTTGCGTACAGCAATAATTTCGTTTTTTTTTTTAAAAGTTTGTTTGATTCCTGGGGGCAATCCCTTACAGTTTGAACGAACCGTGCCTGTAACATATATTTGTTTAGACAACATATTATTACATAAGTCTATACTAGTATAGTAATTGTCTACAATTAAATGATGATACTTTCCACCGTGGTTTCTCAACAATTTATCACATACATCATACGGCTGTCCATATTGTGAAGTTTTTATACTTGATGTGTGGTATAAGGTCTGATACAAATATCCAGTCCTAGAATCAGACAGGTTATATTCTCTTGGTCCCCACTGATGATGTTTTTTAATTCTTATGTAGTTCACAAGATCGTGTCTGCCCTTAAAACCAACTATGCTTTCATCTATACCTATGTTACATGACAGAAGATATACACGTGCCCAAGACGTATTAAAATGGTCTAAAACGGACTGAAATTTGTAAATGGGATTATAATTAAAAGTTCCTTTTTTCGGCTCCATCGAACTGTCGCTGACATGAAAACAATGAAGGAGTAGTTTAAAACTTTCATACGTGAAAGTGTTTCTATATTGGTGTCTCTTGGGATAAGTCTTTCACATTCCAATACTGTTCTAATGTAGGCTTTCGTACTAAGCCCATATTTATAATCAACCCCATAAACGCTCTCATTTGATGTACATCAGTTGGAATCCATAAAGGCAGTCTAGATCTGGGCGGTATATTTTCATATTTATCATATCTATATTGAAAGTATTTGTTTGTTTCGTCTACAAAAAACTGCCAAAGAGATTTATTATTTGTAAAATTGGTTGATTCAAAAAATTTATCAAAATACTTCACAGGTTCATGACAGTTCTCTGGATTCCACACAGACCCGGACTCGACTGTAAAATCATGTAAGATTGGGGGCCTGTCATTTTGCCCATCATTCACATGTATCCAAATGTCGTCTAATTGGTCTTCTGTACCAAAATTATCATCTTGATGTACTAGTTTTTCAACGTCATTAGGCCTAATATTTATTGTCGACTTCGTCGAGCATCTTCTTGGTTTGTTTACATTATTTACATCTCGTTCTTGACATTCTCGATCTGATTCACTTGAATCTGACTCGTATGCAGACAGTTCATCAATGTCAATATCGCTGCCACTGTCAGACGAACAATTTTCTTCATCAGAAATATGGATCATGTCAACAACATCATACTACAGTAAACGTATTAGCGCGAGGACGCTTACGGGGTTTCGTGGCAGACGCCATGTTATTGACAGTTCCAGACCGGACCGTCTGTTTATGTTATCACTAAGTAACGGTAATATCCGGCTTCAAATCAAAACAATATAAGAGTTACCGTTCTTAAAAATTAGATCATGCATTTCTTTCACCCATTAGTTGATAGAAATAGAATTATCTCATACAGCCAATCGTGTACATTGTTACTTTGGCGACTTACGGTGAAACGACATTAATGTCGCTATCCCCGTAAAGCGCGTGTGTCGGAAAACCAAAAGGGTTAATAATGAGTTGTTACTCTTAATCAGATTTTGGGGGGTTGGATGGCCGAATGGTTAGCACGTGCGCGCTGTATCATAAGACCTGTCATTGAGTCAACTGGCGTGGTTTCGAATCCCCGGTTGTACGTGACAAGGAGTAGGGTCGCCTGTCCCACCTCGTGGGTTTTCTCCGGGTGCTCCGGTTTCCTCCCATTGCTAAAGACCCCTACGAGCAAGCGAATTATTGAAATAAAATTAAACCATATGTTAGTCCTTAAATGACCTAGTTTGTGTCGAGTAGATGTTAAAGTTAAACCCCATTTCTCTTTCTCTCTCTCTTAATCAGATTTTAGCGTATTATAAATGATTATTACCGACAAAATTAAAAATATGCGACAACTCTTGTTGACTGCCCGGACGATTTATCGGCTGTGGGCGTATGTTTTGTTGCCTGGCAACCTATCTTTACGTTAAATCATCCATTACAAAAAAATCATCCATTACAAAACGTATTCAAATCCACTATATGTCGCAGGATAACAATGGTGTCAAAAGTTGTTTATGGTCTTATTCTAATTGATAATTCAATCTGATTAAAATACAGATCTATATTTCATTTGGTTTTTTTTATACTTTCGATGGCCTACACTACATGAAGATCTGACAAGTTGTAGCGATAGGTCACGTCAGGGGTCAAAAGACCGACTTATGACCTTATGACGTCAGACATTTGATTAACCAATCAGCATTGATGTTACTAGTGGATTACCCACAGTTCCGTGAAAAACACGCCTAATGCTCGCCGTAACAGACCGTTTCATTGGCTTATCCCTGACACCATTCAGAACACGAGTTAAATAACAAGTAAAACGAAATTTTGAATTATAAAAACGAAACGAATTAGGATCTGTGTTTTAACCAGATTGATTGATAATTTAGATAACATTTAAGGCCTAAAGAAAGACCTGCAATAGGCAGATTTAGCTTTTGCATAATGCATGATTGATATATGTTGGGTTTATGTATGTTTGGTTGTTTTTTTTCCATGAATGTCATCAATACAGAAAATGTTTATGAAGTGGATTGTAACGCTGTTTCACTAATTGTGCTTTCTTTTTTTAGATACGATATATTTCACAGACTCAAGGTCTGCCAGCTGAGCATATGTTAAGTTCAGCTACAAAAACTTCACGATTTTTTATGCGAGACAATACAGATACCAGTTATCCTTTCTGGAGGTTGAAGGTACGTTTAAATTGTACCGTCTGTGACTAGAGTTATTATGAACTGAAATGTATGATAATAGGGAGATTATGTATTATAATTTGATTGTGGTCCCATCAAACTTTATTGTCCTGTCAAAGTTGGATATTTAATTTTGTCTGAAAACTGCTGTGTTTATCCTCCAGAAAAAGATGTGTATATTTCTAAAAGACATTTCATTGCAGATGTCCCCATGATATTCTCCTCCCCTATCTCGCCAATGTCTTGTAGGGTTCTGTTGAGATAAAACAGCCCCAAAGAACCTAGTTTGATCATTGATACCATATTTGCCCCACTATATCATTCTGACCGAACGCAGAAGGCCTATTAAAACATTTTAGGTCATTTTCTCCGTATAGTTTGCAAACAGCGAGGGGATGTTTTATTTTTATACGCCCACATTTTCATGTGGACGTATATTGTCGTCGCCCCTGTCCGTCCGGATGTCCGGACGTCCGTCCACAATTGTTTGTGAACAGTCTACAGGTCACAATTTTTATCCGATTTCAATGAAACTTGAAATATAGATTTATCACCCTAAAATCTCGGTTCCTTTCGATATTGTCATGTATCGGACCGTAACTTCATGGATTATGGCCCCTGATTGTACGAAAAATCACGTTTTTAGCTTGTGAACACTGTAGAGGTCACAATTTTTATCCGATTTAGTTTAAACTTGAAATGTATGATTATAACCCAAAGATCTCGGTTCCTTTCGATATTCACACATATCGGAACGTAACTTCCTGAATTATGGCCCCTGATTGTACAAAAAATCGCATTTTTAGCTTGTGGACCCTATAGAGGTCATAATTTTTATCCGTATTATTATATCACCGTTTAACCCTACGGACAGCTGAGTTCGAATTTCGTGAAAATCGGCCCAAAACTTGACAGACAAAATGGCCGCCGTTCGTTCTCAAATAGCGTATAAATATGATATATCAAGGTTGTGGACCCTATAGAGGTCACAATTTTTATCCGATTTTGTTGAAACTTGAAATGTAAGTTTATAACCCAAAGATCGTGGTTCCTTTTGATATTGCGTTTTTAGCTTGTGGACCCTATAGAGGTCATAATTTTTATCCGATTTAAAAAAACATATTATTATATCACCGTTACACCCTAAGGACGACTGTGTTTGAATTCCGTGAAAATCAGCCCAAAATTGACAGACAAAATGGCAGCCCTTCGTTCTCAAACAGCGTAAAAATATGGTATATCAAGGTTGTGGACCCTATAGAGGTCATTGTTTTTATCCGATTTTGATGAAACTTGAAATGTAAGTTTATAACCAAAAGATCTTGGTTCGTTTTGATATTCGCGCATATCGGACAGTAACTTCCTGAATTATAGCCCCTGATTGTACAAAAAATCACTTTCTTTTTAGCTTGTTTTATTTTATATACATCGAGGGGATGGTTTATATAATTATACATGTATATCTTATTTATTGTATTCCAGTTAAAGTGATCATTTGATAATGTTGTATTTATGATTTGTTTCAGTCACCAGAAGAACATGAAGCAGAGACAAAAATCAAATCAAAAGAAGCCAGAAAATATATTTTTAACTGCCTAGATGATATAGGACAGGTATGGAAATTAAACTAATGCACAACACATACTGTTAGATTGAAAAAGAAAATATCAAGATCAAGAATTTGTTTGTTGCGATTTATTATTTTAAAATTTTCTTGAAATGACATTTGGCAGTAGAGGGATAATAGTACAATAGTAATATAAACAGAACTTTACGGATTTTACAACATCTTTGTTATTTCATGCAATTTGATTTCATTTATAAAACTAAAGAAAAAATACTCTGGAAAAATTACTATGAAAGAAATAGTATTACAATATCTATAGATATCAGTTCATTTCATTTCATTTGAACATAATAATTAGATAGCAAAATGAGGAAATTTGTCTACACTAGTGCCAAATAAAATTCCTCAAAACATAATGGAATTTACAAGATATGCTTATATGTCATCTCTTCCTTGATACAAAACTGATATTAAACATGAATTGAATTGTTCTGTCTATGATTTAGGTTTAGTTATCTTTTTAAAATTGATTTACACAGTAAATATTGTTAAGAATTATGTATGCGGCATGCAAAATTAAATCTGGCGTTTTCTAGGTGTGGAAGTATCAAATCATATTATAATCTCCTTAAAGATTATTTAAATTTGTGTTCCCTTTTATAAGCCATAGTAGGGAGAAATCTTATAACGGTCCAAGCAAAGCCACTTATTTTATCATTAAATGTCAATTTTATTAATTCATTGGATTGATTTATAACCCATAATTCTCCTAAAATGTTATTTTATACTCTGTATGCTTTCCTTCCACAGATCAATGTGCCAACAGACCTAGAGGGGAGTGAACTCTTGGCAGAAAAAGTTGACCGACGGGAATTTATTGATCTTTTAAAGAGAATGTTAACTCTAGACCAAGAAAGAAGAATTCTGCCTCGAGAAGCACTAAATCACCATCTAATAACAATGAAACATCTAATGGACTATGCTCATTGTAACATGTAAGAATAATCAAAATACTGTAGATAATCTGACATAATTTTATGTTGTTCATGTAAACAAGTTTGAAGTATGAATCAGTGTCAGAAATGATTGTCAGGTTTCAATGTTAAACATGTTACCTAATGTAATTAATCAGTAACTTTCTCCTCATTATTCTGAAATGGCCTCTTTATATACGCCCACATTTTCATGTGGACGTATATTGTTGTCGCCCCTGTCCGTCCGTCCATCCGTCTGTCCACAATTGTTTGTGGACTCTCTACAGATAACAATTTTATCCGATTTCAACGAAACTTGAAATATAGGTTTATCTCCCAAAGATCTCGGTTTCTTTCGATATTGGCATGTATCGGACTGTAACTTCATGGATAATGGCCCCTGATTGTACAGAAAATTGCATTTTTAGCTTGTGGACCCTATAGAGGTCACAATTTTTATATGCCCACATTTTCATGTGGACGTATATTGTCGTCACCCCCGTCAGTCCGTCCACAATTTGTTTGTGGACACTCTACAGGTCACAATTCTTACCCGATTTTGACGAAACTTGAAATATAGTTTTATCTCCAAAAGATCTCGTCTGCTTTCGATATTGGCATGTGTCGGATCGAAACTTCACGTTTTTAGCTTGTGGACCCTATAGAGGTCACAATTTTTATCCGATTTTGTTGAAACTTGAAATGTAAGTTTATATCCCAAAGATCTCGGTTCCTTTCAATAATCGCACATATCGATCGGACCGTAACTTCCTGAATTATGGCCCCTGATTGAACGTAAAATCGTGTTTTTAGCTTGCGGACCCTATAGAGGTCATAATTTTCATGTGGACGTATTATGCCGTCGCCCCTGTCCGTCCGTCCGTCCACAATTGTTTGTGGACTCTCTACAGGTCACAATTCTTATCCGATTTCAACGAAACTTCAAATATAGGTTTATCCCCAAAAGATCTCGGCTGCTTTCGATATTGACATGTATCGGATCGAAACTTCATGGATTATGGCCCCTGTTTGTACGAAAAATCATGTTTTTAGCTTGTGGACCCTATAGAGGTCACAATTTTTATCCGATTTTGTTGAAACTTGAAATGTAAGTTTATAACCCAAAGATCTCAGTTCCTTTCGATATTTGCCCATATCGGACAGTAACTTCCTGAATTATGGCCCCTGATTGTACGAAAAATCATGTTTTTAGCTTGTGGACCCATTAGAGGTCTAATTTTTATCTGATTTAAAAAAACATTTGAATATATCACTGTTAAACCTTAATGATGTTTGAGTTCGAATTTCGTGAAAATTGGACCAAAATCGGCTGGACAAAATGGCCACCCCTTGTACGCAAACAGTGTATATATCTGGTATACAGTTTCGGAGATCGTGAAAGTTTGACCAAACACGATATTACCGTGTTTTCTATCATGGAATTCCATGATTTACCGAGTGAATATCGAGTGACATGATAGCACTGCCTCGGTGTTGAAAACACGGTGTGACTCGGTGTTTTAATTAAAACATGCCTCTCGTCGTTTATTTTAGGTGAAATACATGTAGCACTTTAATAATTAAAGATCAGTTACTACGTTGGCATTTTTCCATTAATCACGAATATTTGACGGCTAGTTCGAAATCGGAACAGGAATAAACACATTTTTCGGGAAACCCCGGGTACTATTCATCCTCTTCTAAACAGAATATGCCAAAAGATACCAATGCGTTATTACTTCATTAATATGTTCTATATTTTTATGCATTGGCCGAGAAAGTTCATCCAGATTTTCCGGCGTGGTTTCCCCTTGTCAGTGATGCAGGACGGAGGGCCTGACAAGGAAAGCTGTCTAGTCGTTCGGATGGGACGGAAAACCGAGGTCCCGTGTACAGATTGGCGTGCACGAAAAAGATCCCTTGGCAGTTGGAATTCGATATAAGAGTAGGCCGTAGTGCCGCTGTCCGGGCAAAATTTCATTTCATTTCATTTCATTTTCTATATTTTTATACGCCCACATTGAAATGTTTTCGTGTATTGTTGTCCCCCCAGACCGTCTGTCCGGCTAAAGTTAATATCCGATTGACTTTAAATTTATGCACAGTGGTTAGGGTCATGGGACGAATAGTTTGATTTTCAGCGATTTCCGATAATTACTGCCAGAGTTATTGCCCTTGATCACTTGTGGACGCTCTAGAGGCTAAAGTTAATATCCGATTGACTTTAAATTTATATACAGTGTTAAAGGTCATGAGACGAAGAAGCCTATTGATTTTCAGCGATTTCCGATAATTACTGCCAGACTTATGGCCCTTGATCACTTCAAAAAGACATGTGGACACTCTTGAGGTCAAAGTTAATATCCGATTGACTTTAAATTTATACACAGTGTTTAAGGTCATGAGACGAAGAATCCTATTGATTTTCAGCGATTTTCAATAAATACTACCAGAGTTATGCCCATTGATCATTTTGAAAAATCTTGTGGACGCTCTAGAGGCTAATGTTAATATCCGATTGACTTTTAATTTATACACAGTGTTTAAGGTCATGAGACGAAGAAGCCTATTGATTTTCAGCGATTTCCGATAATTACTGCCAGAGTTATGGCCCTTGATCTCTTTGAAAAATCTTGTGGATGCTCTAGAGGCTAAAGTTAATATCCGATTGACTTTAAATTTATACACAGTGTTTAACGTCATGAGACGAAGAAGCCTATTGATTTTCAGCGATTTCCGATAATTACTGCCAGAGTTATGGTCCTTGATCACTTTGAAAAATCTTGTGGACGCTCTAGAGGCTAAAGTTAATATCCGATTGACTTTAAATTCATACACAGTGTTTGAGGCCATGAGATGAAGAATCATATTGATTTTCAACGATTTCGGATAATTACTGCCAGAGTTATGGCCCTTGATCACTTTGAAAAATCTTCTGACGCTCTAAAGGCTAAAGTTATCATCCGAGATTGACTTCAGATTGATACACGAGTTTAAGGTCTTGAGACGAACAAGTATATTGATTTTCAATGAATCTTTATGACTTGAAACAGCTAAATCCATGATGTTAAAAGTTTTGTATACTAAACATTAGCATGGGACAGAACTTTATAAAAACCAAACAAATTCTAATGGTTTTCTGATAAATACTTAATGAGTTGTTACTCTTAATCAGATTTTAATGTATTACAAATATTTCATTACCGAAAAAAGTAAAAATATGTGACAACTCCTGTTGACTGCCCGAACGATATAGCTGCTGTGGGCGTATGTTTCGTTGCCTGGCAACCTATCTTTAATACTTGCGTTAATCAACTATTACAAATTCATTCATATTACGAAAAAATGATAAAATGCGCACAAATCGATTCTGGTCTTACCGGGGTGTAGTTTTATCCATCCAAATAGTAATTCACATACATACAAATAAGTCACACGGTGCATACATTATTGGTAAATCACACCTCAACTAATATATTTTTTCTGGTTTAAATCACAAATGAATTAAAAGTCTTCGTCACCAGATATCAAGCACACTTTGCTGAGTACATGTACATGAACACGTATCAGTCCGATAAAGGCGATAATATAATGCTGGCTTTTTCATTTCCGCACCAAAGAGTCTGCGGAATGCATACTGTCAATCCAGGTTTCATAATGTGAATTGGCACGTGACTTCAAAAGAAACCAACTCACTGATAGAAAATAGACGCCCAGTTTACAACCAATTGTTATCCTGCTGTAGTCGTCTTGACAGTACGACTTGTATTGTAAATTGTCAGTAGTAAAAATTACCAAAAAAGGTTTGACATCTTTATTAAAAAAAACAATCACAATTGTTAATGATTCTGATATGCAAATGGTTGGCATTCAAGAAGGGTCACAATGGTTTGTTCTTTGCATGTCAATCAATTTGGGCGTTTTGGTTAAAATTAAACGCAAGGAAAATTTTCAAAAGAGATGTCTTGTAAAATAACCCGTATTTATTATTCAAATATTTTCTCAATTAGCAGAATGTCAAAATAAAGAAAACAACGTAACACTTACAATATAACTAACTACGAAGTCATTCGTCGACGTTTCACGGGGTTGTTTGTATGTAATACCAATATGTAACTAGAAATTGTGGTTACTGTTTTACGGTAAAAATCGATAATTATGGTCTATTGCATGAATACGGTCAGCTGTTTGTATGTTGCATTCATATATTGAACGGGTGTCAGTAAACTCGTCCAAAAGCAAACTGCTTACCATATTTATACGGTAGACGATAAATATCCTAAATAATAGTCCGGTTTGGTTTCCAATAATTATCACAGAAACAAATATTAATTTTCATTTTTTCCGTTAACATATTAAAGACGCTTTCAATAAAACACCTAACAACAAGTTCTTATGAATGGAATCTTGTCTGGACAAAATTTAGATTATTAATAGTAACTAAGACGACAATTAGTCACATCAAAGAGAACACATGAAAGAGTACATAGGAAATTGCCTAACAAAAAAGCATGCATTAGTTAAAGGGGCATAAGGGATGATTTTTGTGCCAAATTAAATAAAAAATATCACCACCGGTTCAACGAATGATTTTATTAACAGAATATGATGATTAAGTATTCTTTTCACACGGTGGATACGCCAACCTTTAAGTCTGTACCGATTCAAAAATTGAATTATCTCTTATATCCACATATTTTAAATCCCGAGTTTTATTGTAAATAAAATTAATAGAATCCCTTGTAACCTACTGGTAATACATGGTGTATATTGTAGGGGGATTACTTACCGTACTGACAATTCAGAATAAAAATATTGTCTACAAGAATACGACATGGTAACAATTTGTTGTTTAAGGGGCTTCTATTTTAGTCAATTATCATTTCCTTTTGATGGCACGTGTGAATTCACGTAATTAATTAGGAAGCTTGACTGACAGTATGCATTGTCTCAGACTCTTTGGTGCCGAAATGAAACGGCCACCAAGGTATTATCCGACCGATACGTGTTAATGTACATGTGTTCAGCAAGGTTGACGGTGACTTCTTGCTATGTGTGCTTAAAAACAGGACATGAAGGTATTCAACTCATTTGTGATTTAAACCCGAAGATATATTACTTGTTCAGGTGTGATTTATCAATTCAAAATGCATTGTGTGACTTATTTGTCAGAATGGAAATGGCTATTTCGATGGACAAACCTTTCGCCCACGGTAAGACCAGCATCTATGTGTGTAAATTTTGAAATTTTCGTAATCTGAATGAGTTTGAAATAGTCGATCGATGCAAGTCTTAAAAATGTCGAACATATTGATGAAGTAATGTATCGGTACAGCCATAATTCTGTTCATTTTATTATTTAAAAGCCTGTTTGATTGTAACATCGTGGCAGTATATCTTTTTGACATCAATTGTTTATGACTGAAAAATATATGGTTAATTTTACATATCAAATTACACCGAGGCCTATCGTGTCACGCGACTATCATGGTTCACGATAGCGATTGCTACACCGAGTAATTTATCATGGCAATATTGTGGCGTTATCATGGCAATTTTCAACAAAAAACGACACGATAATCATGTTTGGTCAAACTTTCACGATCTCCATACTGTATCAAGGTTGTGCACCCGCTAATGGTCACAATTTTGATCCGATTTTGATGAAACTTGAAACACATGTTTATGACCCACAGATTGTGGACCCTCTAGAGCTCACAATTTTGATCCGATTTTGATGAAACTTGAAATGCATGTTTATAACCCAAACATCTTGGTTGATTTCAATATTCGCACAAATCGGATTGTAACTTTCCTGAATTATATGTCCCCTGATTGTACGAAAAATCTCGTTTTTAGCTTGTTGTCGCTCTAGAGGTCACAATTATCATCTGATTTTGATGAAACTTGAAATACATGTTTATAACCAATAGATCTTGGTTCCTTTCGATACTCACACATATTGGGTCGTAACTTCCTGAATTATGGCCCTAGATTGTACAAAAAATCACGTTTTTAGCTTGTGGTCACAATTTTTATCCGATATAAAAAAAACGTGTAAATATATCACCGTTACACACTAAGATCTTGGTTCCTTTTGATAATCAGGCATACAAGAACATAACTTCCTGGATTATGGCCCCTGATTTTTAAAAAAATCGCATTTTTAGCTTGCGCATTCTCTAGAGGTCACAATTTTTTATCTGATTTCAAAAACCATTTAAATATATCACCATTCACCGTAATGAAGGTTGAATTCGGAATTCGGGGAAATTAAAATGAATGTGCCCAACAAAATGGACGCTCTTTGTACTCAAATTGTGCAGACCCTCTAAAGGTCACAATTTTATCCAATTTTGATGAAACTTAAAACATATCTTTATATCCCAGATTTAAAAAAACATTCGAATATTTCACCGTTAGTTCGTATTGTTGGTTGAGTTCGAATTACATGAAAATTGGACGTAAACTGTCGGACAAAATGTGTAAACATCTGGTATATCAAGGTTGTGGACCCTCTAGAGGCCACAATTTTGATCCGATTTTGAAAAAACTTGAAATGCATGTTTATAACCCAAAGATCTCGATTGCTTTCTTATTTGCGTATATTGGATCGTAACTTCCTGAATTATGTTCCCTGATTATACGAAAAATCGCGTTTTTAGCTTGTGGTTCCTCTAGAGGTCACAATTATTATCTGATTTAAAAAAACTGTTCGAATATATCACCGTTATACCGTAATGTTGGTTTAGTTCGACTTTTGTGAAAATCGGACGAAAACTGCCAGACAAAATGGCCGCCCCTCACTGCAAATACGGTAGTGTGAACATCTGGTATATCAAGATTGTGGACCCTCTAGAGGTCACAATTTTGATCCAATTTTGATGAAACTTGAAATTTATGTTTATAACCCAAAGATCTTGGTTGCTCTTGATATTTGTGCATATCGAATCGTAACCTCCTGAATTATGGTCCCTGATGGTAAGGAAATTATTATCTAATTTACAAAAACGTTTGAATATATCACTGTTACACCATAAGGTTGATTGAGTTAGAATTTCGTGAAAATCGGACCAAAACTGTTGGACAAAATGGCCGCCCTTTTTGCGCAAATAGTGTTTACATCTGGTATATCAAGGTTGTGGACCCTGTAGAGTTCACAAATTTTGATCCGATTTTGATGAAACTTGAAATACATGTTTATAACCCACAGATCTCGATTCCTTTTGATATTTGCGCATATTGGATCGTAACTTCCTCTTGATTTTACAAAATTTAGAGATAACAGAAATCGAATCTGCACCCCCGAAAACAAATATATTGACACAAAAGACAACTACTTAATCAAAATCAGCACAACGTCCGATTTTCCCGTGACAAGTGGCAGCAATATTGGAAAATGCTAAATATGTGGACATGTGATCATTTTATAAAGTTGTAAATGTCCGAAATGGATTCTGCGCCCCCGTAAACATATATATTGACACCAAACACTACTACTTAATCAAAATTTTGAAATTTGCATAATAATGTAGTCACGTGACGTCATGGCGGCCGTTTTGGATTTCTCATTTCTCACTAAAGCTAACACGAAAACAAATTTTTCTCCATGAAATACTTATGAGATATTGTTTTTTTTCACTGGATTTTGATAAAGATACATAAAATGAACAAAAATATCAATAGCAGCCATGAGCAATGACACCACGAACACGCGCATCACGTCTCCCGCTGCCATGACCACGTGCGAATTGCAATACCTTGTTTTTACTTCCACTTTCACTTTCATCCCCATATCAAGTCCCATATCATTATCAATATAGTCAGTCAATAGATCTACACGTTCGGGACTCGGGAATTGCCTACGTCTTTTACGATCCAGCAGGCCAGCATTATTATCAACATCAGAATTATTGTCAGAATCTACTGCAGACACAGGGCTATCGTGTTCACATTGGGCTTGTTCGTCATGCATGGGAAACATAGTTAGCCTTGGGCATTACGTCGCGCAACAAATCACACACTTCATAATACCAATCACTGTCCTGACTACTATCATTATCAAATAACTGGAAACGAATTATGTCTATCACCCGCCTCGAAATTGTCCGTGTTGGTCAGCAAGACGTCATTCACGACTTCGTCGAGAGTGCATCGTCTACGTTGTCACTATGCACTCCGCCATTTTACGGTTTGCCGCTTTGAAACACGTGGAAATATGTTCTAGTGTATAGAAAATACAATAGATGGCACTTGCAGTTACAGTACTAATTTTAGCGAGGGCTTTACTGAGTACACAGTAATACCGGGTACACGTATTTTACCGACATTTTATAATACCCGGTACTACCGGGTAGACGCAATGAAAGGGTTAATGCTCGATTAATGAAAGTTATCATCCGATATGTATGAAATTTATATGCATCATTTAAATTTGTGAAACAGTGGTCTATTGAATTTCAACAATTTCCGTCAATAAGTTATGGCGATTGTGAACGTTTGAATGACAAAAGTGATCATGTGATCTGTATGAAATTTATATGCATTATTTAAATTAGTAAAACGAAAAAGCCTGTCAAATTTCAACAATTTCTGTAGATTACTTCCAGAGTTGAGTCCCTTGTTTTAGTTTGTAGAACTTGTAAACTCTCAAACGACAAAATTTATAATCTGATCTGTATGGAACTGTCTTATAAAGGCCCCCAATTATCTACAAAGGAATAAATATGCGACCACCCTTGTCGACCGCTCAGATGATTTAGCTGCTGTGGGCGTATGTTACAAGGTTGTAAATGTCAGAAATGGATCATGTACCCCTGTAAACATATATATTGACACCAAACACTACTACTTAATCAAAATCTGCACATCTTCTCCATCTTCTCATTTTCCTGCCAAAAATGTATGTGAACATATGATCATCTTACAAGGGTGTAAATGTCAGGAATGGAATCTGCGACCCGAAAACATATATATTGACACCAAACACTACTACTTATTGAAAATCGGCACATCGTCCGATTTTCCCGCCAAAAAATGGTTGCCACCTTGGAAATATCTTCAGTTAGTGATGGAAAAAATCTGAAATATTTTCATGACCCCTGTCAATACTTATACAGTGCCAAATCACGTTTGTTATGTCGATAAGATTATAAATAAGTTAAAAACAAAATATAAGTCGGAATATTATCGCAAAATGGCTGCCTTCAAATAATGGCGTCGCACTCTATGAAGACCTACCCAGAAAAAATGTCAACATTGTTTTTTTGTCATATAACATCCAAACCTACAAAATAAAGCTTGTTCCACGGTTTCTACCCGAAAAACTGACGGATTTACATTAATGATCGGACTAAGTGAAATAGGAAAGCAGGACTCCTCCGATAAATCAGTCGGCCTTGGGCCTACGGCTCGACGTTTGTGACGAACACTGTTCATTAGCCCCCAGTGGGTGCACCAAAGTAGTATGTCAAACCTTATTTCACTTCATTTTCATGTGGAAGTATATTGTCGTCGCCCCTGTCCGGACGTCCGTCCATCCGGACGTCCGTCCACAATTTGTTTGTGGACTCTCTACAGGTCACAATTCTTGTCCGATTTTTACGAAACTTGAAATATAGGTTTATCCCCAAAAGATCTCGGCTGCTTTCGATATTGGCATGTATCGGATCGAAACTTCATGGATTATGGCCCCTGTTTGTACGAAAAATCACGTTTTTAGCTTGTGGACCCTATAGAGGTCACAATTTTTATCCGATTTTATTGAAACTTGAAATGTAAGTTTATAACCCAAAGATCTCGGTTCCTTTCGATATTCGCGCATATCGGACCGTAACTTGCTGAATTATGGCCCCTGATTGTACGAAAAATCGCGTTTTTAGCTTGTGGACCCTATAGAGGTAGCATTACCACATTCGTCCTCAGCGCTGTGTGACACTCAGTCAGCGTATTGACCGTGTCCTACACTCCTTGCGCACAGAGTGCCAAGAAAAAATATCCGATAAAAAACTCACAATTTGTGTCAACATATTTTAACCTATATGAATAAAAAGCCAATTAAATTACCTTTCTAGTGATACAAGTTTCGTTTTTGTTCTTTATTGATAATGCACTCAAAACACAAGTTATAAAATACCCACGCTAATATTACGTCACTGGCAGTTAGCCATTGTTTTTCCATTAGCAAATTAATTAGTGTTCACGGCACGCCCGGGTTTTTGAGCGGTATCTCGCTGGGGATTCTCAGTACGTCATTGAAACTTTCAACGAATCATCAGGAAGAACCCTGCAAGGTTCTGCGGCATTCCCGATCAAAATGGCTGGTATAGTTTTTGAGATACAAATGTTTTAAAAGATTGAAGTCAAATTTTTCTAAAACTCAATGTTGCGGCTGGAATTTTAAAACAGTGAGAACCTTTATGAAATATCGTAGATTATAATGATATATGGGTCGTCGGTAATAAAAACTGTTTTCATTGAGGAATAAGCCGCAGAAGTTTGGTTGTCAAGCCGAGTTCTTACGGCGAAAACTTCACGGGCGATTCCATTCATAGCAAAATGGTATTCCCCTATGACGAACATTGTTGACATCACGTGATTGTCTTTGTTGAGTTTGATTGGACAAACTTGCATGTCATTTTAGCTGTAGGGGGTGGAAGGCGGGTAATCCTTCCATGGATGCTATCACGCACGATATAAACAAAACTCTTGTTATTTTGACATTTATGTATGGCTTTGACTTGACAGTTGTCTTGGAACCGAATGACAAACATGTATGTCCCATAAATTAGTTAATTTTAGATATTAATCGAATTACTAAAACTATAATAGTATAATTATTTACCAAACATTTCATCAATAATCAAGTAGTCTAGATTATAGGCCTATTAAATAATATTATCATTTTGATTATAAAATAGTTCAGTTTTAGATATTAATATAATTAGTAAATTATGTAAAACTACAATTATTTACCAATCATTTTATCAGTAATCATGTAGGCTAATTAATATTATCATTTTGATTAAAATATAACGCAATAAAAATGGTTAAATTTAGATATTAATATAATTAGTAAAATTATGGAAAACTATAATTATTTACCAAAATTTTTTCAATAATCTAGTAGGCCTATTAAAATTATTATTTTTATTATAATGTAACTCAATTAAAATTAGTTAATTTTACATGTTAGATTGTCAGTAAAGGTTACTGGGCCTATATAAGCTAGACTACTTGATTATTGATGAAATGTTTGGTAAATAATTATAGAATAATCTTTCATTTCATTTTCCAATTATAATATGTGAGGGAATTTAGCATTCCTATATCATATAAAACTTTTGAAACCTATTTTTCATGTATTTGTGAAAGATGCAAGCAGTTTCATGAAGGCGCATCAACTTTCGACATTCCACGTCTCATCTTTGAAATATTGAACAAAATAAACAATGTCTAAAAACAACTTCTTTATTTAATATGTTCTCTGGTGGGTATTGGACATTTGGAAACTGTAATCCCCTCTTCAATACCTTTCCAATGATATATTACAACCCATACTTTGAGCACCGAATAAATGACACCCGATTGTGACGGAATCTGGCATGTCGGCCATCTTGGATTCTAAGATGTCCGCCATTTTTCTTTGAAGTCATGAAGTAGATCAAACTTACTTTATGGAGTGCAGAATGAAGCATTTTTAACAGCCGTGTAGTGTCATTTGATGCTGACCTCATAATTGCAGTACATTTTAATGGCTGTTTTAACCGCAATCCAAGATGGCCACCATCTCACGGAACGCGTATGTTGCAGAGGCATTTTGACGACAGAATTGAATTTGTCGTCCATTTTTCATCTGGGTGTCAAAATTTCAACTTATTATTGCTTTTGATATTACCAGAGTTATTGTAGGATCTTTAAAAGACTATTTTAGCCTCAAAAAGCCCTATTTCGAGGGCGTGTTTTGCCTATAGATAAGTCTATTACTTTTTGTCAGAAAAATGTTGCCATCTGCGATGAGAAAAATGTTCATAGAAAACTTATTTATTAACCGATTTTGAAAATTTAAAAAGTTTCTTCATGTTTGAAACAGGCTGCATGCATTAAAACAGAGAAAAACACATCATCTGTTATTTGAAATTTTGATGTGGTAATGCTAATAGAGGTCATAATTTTTATCCGATTTAAAAAAACGTATTATTATGTCACCGTTACACCCTAAGGACGACTGAGTTCGAATTTTGTGAAAATCGGCCCAAAATTGACAGACAAAATGGCCGCCGTTCGTTCTCAAATAGCGTAAAAATATGGTTGTGGACCCTATAGAGGTCACAGTTTTGATCCGATTTTGATGAAACTTGAAATTCATATTTATAACCCAAAAATCTTGGTTCCTTTCGATATACGCCCTTGATTATACGAAAAGTCGCGTTTTTAGGATGTGATCTCTCTAGATGTCACAATTTTTATCCGATTTTAAAAAACGTTTGAATATATCCCTGTCAAACCCTTATGATGGTTGAGTCCGAATTTCGTACAAATCGGACCAAAACTGCCGGACAAAATGGCTGCCCCTCGTACGCAAATCTTGTAAATATATTGTATGTCAAGGTTTTGGACCCTGTAGAGAGTGGACACAATTTTGATTCGATTTTGATGTAACTTGAAATACATGTTTATAACCCAAAGCTCTTGGTTCCTTTCAATATTCATGCATATCGGATTGTAACTTCCTGAATTATGGCCCTTGATTGTACGAAAAAATCACTTCTTTTTTTGAGCTTGTTCTCTGTCCATCTCTTGCAAAATGTGGGCGTATCTTGCATGGCAACCGCTTGTTCTGAAATAATATCAAGTGTTCCAGAATTTGTCCATACTATTGTTCACAAAGCAGTAACTTCAGTAATACAAAGACCTTGAGATACATGAACATGTAATTTATCTAAGTAGGTGCCATTCATCTTGGAAATGCTTAAAAGTACTGTTGAATTTAAGCTGAACTCCCCTTAATTGCGCATTTGCCATGAGAATGTTAATTAATTGTTTATATTTCTGATGTAGCACATAGCTTTAACACTAATATTTGTGTTTGTAATGCTCCGTGTTTAATATAACTATGTGTTTAATATAACTATCGGTTTTATTCTGGCACATGTTTTAGTAATGAGTCATAATAAAATTCTGGCAGCTGATTAGTAACATTGAGTTCATATGTTATTGAATTATTTACAATAACACCTGCTGGTGGTTTTATTCTTAAAATAACTTCAAATATTGTTTAATTTAATTTAAAGGGGCCTTACTTTCAACAAGAAATCAATTTATTTTTTTCAAAATAGCTCTTGAGATAAATTTTCATAATTAGTTTCTAAAAGAAACGGGATACTCACTGTGTGTACTAAGTTTATTCAAATTTTGACTTAGTAGCATTCATTAAGTGTCAATTCTAAAACATTTTGCACTGTGTTTACCAGACTACTTAATATAAAATATGTATGACTTTTAAATTGAGCCCCAAGTCATATATGTCTGCAATGAATTATATTTTGCTCACTCTGTAACTTGAACATGCCATATTGTACAGTGGAATCAAAATCTTCCTGATCATCATTGATTTACATACTGAGAGTCCCTCTTTAAAAAAAACAGTTTAGAATTAGTTTTCATTATACGCCCACATTTTCATGTGGACGTATTATGCCGTCGCCCCTGTCCGTCCGGACTTCTGGACGTCCGTCCGTCCGTCCACAATTTGTTTGTGGACACTCTAGAGGTTACAATTCTTATCTGATTTTGACGAAACTTGAAATATAGGTTTATCTCCAAAAGATCTCGGCTGCTTTAGATATTGGCATGTATCGGATCGAAACTTCATGGATTATGGCCCCTGTCTGTACGAAAAATCACGTTTTTAGCTTGTGGACCCTATAGAGGTCACAATTTTTATCCGATTTTGTTGAAACTTGAAATGTAAGTTTATAACCGAAAGATCTCAGTTCCTTTCGATATTCGCGCGTATCGGACCATAACTTCCTGAATTATGGCCCCTGATTGTACGAAAAATTGCGTTTTTAGCTTGTGGACCCTATAGAAGTCATAATTTTTATCCGATTTAAAAAACCGTTTTATTACATCACCGTTACACACTAAGAATGGCTGAGTTTGAATTTCGTGAAAATTGGCCCAAAATTGACAGACAAAATGGCCGCCGTTCGTTCTCAAATAGCGTAAAAATATGGTATATCAAGGTTGTGGACCCTATAGAGGTCACAATTTTTATCCGATTTTGTTGAAACTTGAAATGTAAGTTTATAACCCAAATATCTCGGTTCCTTTCAATATTCGCGCATATTAGACCGTAACTTCCTGAATTATGGCCCCTGATTGTACAGAAAATCGCGTTTTTAGCTTGTGGACCCTATAGAGGTCATAATTTTTATCCGATTTAAAAAGACGTATTATTATATCACCGTTACACCCTAAGGACGAATGAGTTCGAATTTCATGAAAATCGGCCCAAAATTGACAGACAAAATGGCCGCCGTTCATTCTCAAATAGTGTAAAAATATGGTATATCAAGGTTGTGGACCTTATAGAGGTCACAATTTTTATCCGATTTTGTTGAAACTTGAAATGTAAGTTTATAACCCACAGATCTCGGTTCCTTTCGATATTCGCCCATATCGGACCGTAACTTCCTGAATTATGGCCCCTGATTGTACGAAAAATCATGTTTTTAGCTTGTGGACCCTATAGAGGTCATAATTTTTATCCGATTTAAAAAACCGTATTATTATATCACCGTTAAACCCTAAGGACGGTTGAGTTTGAATTTCGTGAAAATCGGCCCAAAACTGAAAGACAAAATGGCCGCCTTTCATTTTCAAATATCGTAAAAATATGGTATATCAAGGTAGTGGACCCTATAGCGGTCACAATTTTTATCAGATTTTGTTGAAACTTGAAATGTAAGTTTATAACACAAAGATCTTGTGAACCCTATAGAGGTCATAATTTTTATCCGATTTAAAAAAACGTGTTAATATATAACCGTTACACCCTAAGGACGACTTAGTTTGAATTACATGAAAATCAGCCCAAAACTGACAGACATAATGGCCACCTTCGTTCTCAAATAGCGTAAAAATATGGTATATCAAGGTTGTGGACCCTATAGAAGTTACAATTTTTATCCGATTTTGTTGAAACTTGAAATGTAAGTTTATAACCCAAAGATCTTAGTTCCTTTCGATATTCGCGCATATTGTACTGTAACTTCCTGAATTATGGCCCCTGATTATACGAAAAATCGCGTTTTTAGCTTGTGGACCCTATAGAGGTCATAATTTTTATCCGATTTAAAAAAAACTATTATTATATCACCGTTACGCCCCTCGTTCTCAAATTGTGTAAAAATATGGTATATCAAGGTTGTGGAGCCTATAGAGGTCACAATTTTTATCCAATTTTGTTGAAACTTGAAATGTAAGTTTATAACCCTAAGATCTCGGTTCCTTTCGATATTTGCGCATATCGAATTGTAATTTCCTGAATTATGGCTCTTGATTGTAGGAAAAATCACTTTGGTTTTAGCTTGTTTTCTATCCATTACTCGAAAATGTGGGCGTATCCTGCCTGGCAGCCGCTGGTTTTGTTTTTTATAGTTCAAAATTTCGTTTTTACTTGTCATCACAACACTAGGATCTGGAAGAATTGTTATATAACAGATGTTCTAGTTGATGTGAGGAATTAGCCAATGAAATGGTGTTTACGGCGAGCTCTTGGCGTGCTCTGCACGGAACTGTGGGTAAACCCATAGAAACGTCAACGCTGATATATTAATCAATGTCATAGGGTCAAAAGCCGCTTGTATGACCTGGCCCGACCTCCCAGTACAACTGGTCAGATCTTCATGTGGTTGAAATGTTGGAAGTTTAATTTTGCTGTATAATTTCAGAACAAAACAAAGTGTACAGGCCATGGAAATCTGTCGCCGACCACGAACTAGTGTATATGACATGAACCAAAATAGTAGTAGTATGATGACAAATGTTGTTCCTTCTAGTAATGGCAACTTTACTGTTACCTTTAACAATCAAATTAATGCCCTTCATACACAGGTAACACTCCCATATTTTATCATTTATTACAATTTAAATTAACAAGAATTTGATCAAATTTGTTATTATTTGAATAGACTACAACTGATACACAGAACAAGTAAGCTTATTTAACTAAAGATGCATTATGTAAGATTTAGGTAAAGAGTTGGCCCTTCTTGCTCGAAAATTTAATTGCGGCCATTGCCGGGGGTAGCCCTTTCAATAGGCCGCTGTGCCCTCAAAATCTTCACTTTATCCCACGACCGGACATCTTAGCAGGGGTGCCCCTTCCTGATCCAGAAAATAAAAAGTCTACCTGAGCCACAGATCTGGCCAATTACATATCGTTTTCTCCCCCCGTTCACATCGCCATACTAATTAACAATGCAGAAACAATGTATACCAGTAAACATGCTCAGAAAGTTCTACAATATCGCCGCATGAATAGTCTTGGAATATAATAGAGAACTGCATTCGGCCAACCTCAGTACATCTAATAATGTAGGGTACCGGAATATGCCGAGATTGGCTGAATTTGAAGAACTTGTTGAAACGCGTGCGCATTCGCTACGTGAATTAGATACGGAAAATTTTCCGAACGGTGTACTGTTTGTTGTTATTTTTGTATATTACAATAATACAGGATTCTCCGAAACAAATTACCAAGAATTCGCCCCTGTCGTCCGTCCGTCCATTGTTCACAATTTCTTGTGAACGCTCTAACTCCAAAAGTTATTATCCAATTGTTTTAAAATTGATATATGTGGTTTATATTAGTGAGTGAGATGAAGAAGCCTATTTTATTTCAATAATTTCTGTTCATTATGTCTAGAGTTATGGCCCTTGTCTCACTTTATTGAACCTTGTGAACGCTATTACTCCAAAAGTTATAATCCGATCTTTATGAAATTTATATGCCTATTGAATTTCAGCAATTTCCGTTTATTACGTCTAAGAGTTGATCCCCTTGTTTCACTTTATTGAACCTTGTGAACGCCAAAAGTAATCACTCGATCTTTGTGAAATTTATATGCATGATTTAAATTAGTGAAACGAAGAAGCCAATTGAATTTCAGCAATTTCCATCAATTACTTCTAGTTTTATGGCCGTTGTTTCTCTTTTGCACCTTGGGAACGGCCTAACATCAAAAGTTATCTGCTGATCTGTATGAAATTTACATGCGTCATTTAAATTAGTAAAGAGAAGAATCCTATTGAATTTCAGCGATTTCTGTATATTACTTCTAGAGTTATGGCCCATGTTTCACTTTGTTGCACTTTGTGAACGCTCTAACCTCTAAAGTTAACTGCCGATCTGTATGAAATTTATATGTGCCATTTAAGTTAGTAAAAAGAGCATTTAATCCTGTTGAATTTCAACAATTTCCGTTTATTACATCTAGAATTACGGTACATTTCACTTTATTGAACCTTGTGAACGCTCTAACGCCGAAAGTTATCACCCGATCTTTGTGAAATTTATATGCGTTATTGTCCCCCGCCTTTCGAAGAAAGCAGGGGACTATTTAAATGGGTTCGTCTGTCTGTCTGTCCGTCCGTCTGTCTGTCCGTCACACATTTTGGGACACAATAACTCTCTTTCTAATTGAACTAGAATGTTCAAACTTGGTGTAGGTGTTTATTAGGTCAATGCCTCAATTGAGTTCTAAGATGAGCATTTTCTGCTTAGGGTAAGCAGAGATAAGCAATTTGATTGGTTGATGCTTTGGGACACGATAACTTTAGTTCTAATTAAGTGAGAGTGATGAAACTTGGTGTATAGTTTCATTACATGATTGGTCGATACTTTGGAACACAAAAACTCTCCTTCTAGTTGAGGTAGAATGTTCAAACTTGGTGTAGGTGTTCATAAGGTGAATGCCTTGATGGAGTACGATGATAAAGATTGTCTGCTTACGGTAAACAGAGATAAGCAATCTGATTGGTTGATGCTTTAGGGCCAATAACTTTGGTTTTAATTAAGTGAGAGTGATGAAACTCTGAGTATAGATTCATTATTTCATTACCTTGACTAAGTTTGATGATGAGAATTTTCTGCTTAGGCTAAGGATCGATAAGCAATTTGATTGGTCAAGACTTTGGAACATAACAACTCTGCTTTTACACTGAGGTAGAATGTTTAAACTTGATGTTGATGTTCATTAGGTGAATGTCTTGACTGAGTTCAGTGATTAACATTTCGAGCTAAAGGTAAACAGAGCTAAGGAATTTTATTGGTCGAAGCTTTGGGATCAGATAACTTTGATGCTATCTGATAGAGAGTGATGAAACTTGGTGTATAGTTGATAATCGGTTTGATTGCTTGATACTTTTGAAAAAAAATAAATGTGCGATTAATTTATGTGTCATCTATTTATTTTGAGATTTCGGCGGGGGACATCAGCCTTACTGTTGGCTTGTTTAAATTAGTGAAACTACGAAGCCTATTGAATTTCAGCAAATTACAATAATTACTTCTAGAGTTATGGCCCTTGTTTCACTTTGTTCAACCTTGTTATTGCTCGATTGATGAAAGTTATCAACACGTCTATTAAATTTCAACAATTTCCGTCAATTATTTCTAGAGTTATGGCCCTTGTTTTACTTTGTGAAACTTTTGAACGTTTGAATGAAAAAAGTGATCATCCGATCTGTATGAAATTTATATGCATTATTTAAATTACTCAAACGAAAAAGTCTGTAGATTACTTCCAGAGTTGAGGCCCTTGTTTCAGTTTGTATAACCTTGTGAACCCTCAAACGACAAAAATTATAATCTGATCTGTATGGAACTGTCTTGTAAAGGCCCCCAATTACCTACAATGGAATAAATATGCGACAACCCTTGAGACGATTTAGCTGCTGTGGGCATATGTTTCAAAAGGAATGGAAGCTTGCAATTACTCTTTCCTACCGGGACCTCATTTGACCCAATTCTGACGCGTTCGTTTCAAATTGGACTAGAACTGCGATGAAGTAATGACAGGTTTTACTGGTGCCCCATTACCCTGGAACTTATGTCTCTTCCGGTGTCACGTTATCCACATAAGCATTGCACACATGTAATAAAATGGACGCAGAATCAACCAAATCCAGCAATATCTTTTCCATTTATACATTTGTTACCATGTGTTACATATGTCAAAAAAATGATCCTGACAAAACTTATTAACTTAACGCTAAGATAGCTGACTTTCTAATTGAAAATTAAAATGCGAAATCTTTTTTTCAAAAAGTGTTCCTGCCAAAATTGGTTATTTCCCAACAAGGGAAGGTGCTAGAAGCAATTTTTGGACATCTATATGAACGTATTGATTCAATCTATTATCTATATGTCCATTGGAGTCAAATATAATAATAATGTTAAATGAATAATAAATATAACTCACTTAACAAAAATGTTTGTTTTGAAGGCTAAAAATACAGTTTTTGCCAAAATGACATTACTTCCGGTGATAATGAAAATGTTGAATTAGTTCCATGAAATCATAAATGGTATAAGCTATCACATGGTGAAAATGTATGAAAATCGAATGATAATGGCCACTTTTATAGACCAAAAACCTTGAAAAGTGACCTGTAGAAAATCGTGTATTTCTCTGCAACCATAGAAGTTAGAAACCATTTTGTGGTATCTGTATGATTGTATGGGTTCATTCTATTTGTTGATTGATGTCAGCTATCCAAACATATAAGTCAAATTTCAAAATTCCAAAAAATAACAATTCATGAATGGCATTAGGCATCACATGGTGAAAAATAATTGACACTTTTATAGACCAAAAACCTTGAAAAGTGACCTGTAGAAAATTGTCTATTTCTCTGCAACCGTACAAGTTAGAAACCATTTTGTGGTATGTGTATGATCGTATGGGTTCATTCTATTTGTTGATAGGAAGCAAATATCAACATTTTGAAAACATTACAAATGAAATTCATTTGAATAAAATATCTGTTTTAAAAGCTAAAAATACAGTTTTTGTCCGGTGACATTGAAAATGTAAAATTGGATCTGGCCAGTCAGAAATGGCATTACGCATCACATGGTGAAACTAAATAGAAAATCGGATTATAATTAACTCGTATACAGGGAAAATAACATGAAAAGTGACTCCTGCAAAATTGCCTATTTCTTGACAACAGCCAATATTACAAACTAATTTTGACATACATCTCCATTTTATGGATTAATGCTACAGGTTCATGAAAGTTGTCAAGAAATATTTTAAAATATACTATTCAAAAAAAGTAGGGGATATTTGATTTTGGGGGCATAATACTAAAATATGCAAATGACTACGAAAAATGTCACTATAGAACCTAACAGAAGAAACATTTCCAGTTACATGTGACGCCCAAACGCACCAATAGCTACCGCATGGAATGCAGGTGATGCTTGGGATCATCATGGGGGTCCAACCCAAGATTTGCACGACTCTGACTTTGAATGTTACAGTCATTGTGGCATTGAATTCCAGGGTGGAAACATCAGTTTAATTGTTTTAGTGACCAGAAAACAAATTTTGATATGCGTCGGCTTACCCAAAATGAAAGGTTACGTGCCCTTGGCATGCTACAGATCGGCACAACACAGGCGGTTGTGGCGCGGACGATGAATGTTTCTCAGTCTGTCATAAGCAGGCTATGGTCCAGATACCGTGATACACAATCTGTACAGGACAGACCACGCTTAGGTCGACCAAGGGCGACAACTCAAGCCCAGGATCGATTTATCCGTACCTTGGCCTTGAGAAATCGTGTCATCACAGCAAATCAGATCAGCGCTCGTCTTCAAACAGACACTGGTGTGAGAGTGAGTGGCCAGACGATTCGGAATCGACTGCATAGGGGTCACCTTCGCGCCCGACGTCCTCGCGTGATCCCTTGTTTGAGAGATCATCACATTCAGGCAAGACGTCGTTGGTGTAGGGATCGTCAACACTGGGATAATCGACGCTGGAGCAATGTGATGTTTTCAGATGAGTCAAGGTTCACTGTTGATTTTTTGGACAGACGTAGGAGGGTGTGGCGTCGTCGAAACGAGCGCTTCCAAGACGTTGACGTCATCAGACATGATCGATTTGGGGGTGGTTCTGTTATGGTGTGGGGAGGCATCACTGTTGCTGGAAGAATGGCTTTACATGTTGTTGCAGGGCATGTTACAGGCCAGTACTACCGGGACAACATCTTGGCAGTCCATGTTGTGCCGTTCGTACTACGTCATGGCCGCCGTTTCATCTTCCAGGATGACAACGCAAGATGTCACAGGGCCAGGATCGTTACAAGTTACCTCCAACAACAGAACATCACCACATTACCTTGGCCAGCACTGAGTCCTGACCTCTCCCCCATCGAGCATGTCTGGGACATGCTTGGACAGAGGTTACGTCAACGTCAACAACGTCCTGCCAATGTCCAAGAACTTGCTGCTGCGTTGAAACAGGAATGGGACAATCTGGACCAAAATGACCTTAGACGTCTCATTAGGAGTATGCCACGTCGGATCAATGCTTGTTTGGCAAACAGAGGAGGATTTACCCGTTACTGACTTGGTTGTGATGCTGTGGTAACTTTGCTGTTTGACCCCGGGTATCATTTTACCCTTATAATGGTCAGTCTGTGCCTTACTTAGTCTAACGATCATTTGGAATAAATCGATGAATGTGAACTTCATTTCATTTTGTCATTTGTTTCTTCGTCAGTTTCATTAGGTGACTTTAATAACACTTAAAAATCAAATATCCCCTACTTTTTTTGAATAGTATATGAAAAGCCTGAATGAGTTGTAAGTAGCTCATTTTTACACCCTTTTTATATGCCCACATTTTCATGTGGACATATATTGTCTTCGCCCCTGTCCATCCACAATTGTTTGTGGACTCTCTACAGGTCACAATTGTCATCCGATTTTGACGAAACTTGAAATATAGGTTTATCCCCAGATCTCGGCTGCTTTTGATATTGGCATGTATCGGATCCAAACTTCATGGATTATGGCCCCTGATTGTACGAAAAATCACGTTTTTAGCTTGTGGACCCTATAGTAGGGTGACCCACCATAAATAGATATCTCCATATATCTCGACAATTACGCCACAATATTTATATATATGCCAAGCCTCAAATCAGTTTCACACAATTATAGTCACTAAATAAACGATCATGTTGTACTTAATAAGCTATGACCATTAATCATGTATAAATAATAGACTGAAAACTGGTTCCAAGAGTCGTCCATAACATCCAGACACTTTTGAGTAACCAGTCTATCGACCATTCTACGTCTGATTGACAGGTCGGGATAATCAAGACTACTTTTTTACGAAACATAACAGAAAACTAGAACAAGAAATTGAATTTAGAAGTAAGCACGTTAGGTAGCTCAATAATCGTTTTAAGCAGCTTGTAAAAGTAAAATGAAACTACTGCTAGTATCATGTTCCTATCTAACCTGAGTGATTCAGAGATATTATTTGTACTAAACCAAAAGATGCCGCTCTTAACGGTACAGTTAATGATAAAGCGATTTAAAAAATGAAACGAACGTAATTTATAAATCTGCTGTAATAACCAAGAAGCTTAAGTTTACTGCTATTCAAAATCGTCAACAATAAATTTTTTACGGCTGTAATAGTTGATAGATTTGTAGAGAATTGCACGTGCCATGGCTATTTATATTATCATACTGTCAGAAAGTTGGTCTCGGCACGGCGAATGTGCACGCTTCAGTGGTAGTCTTGAACTATCAGCGGTGGACTGTTTTTCTGTGAGTACATGGGTCACCCTACCTATAGAGGTCACAATTTTGAACCGATTTTGATGAAACTTGACATGCATGTTTATAACCCAAAGATCTTGGTTCCTTTTGATATTTGCGCCTATCGGAACGTAACTTCCTGAATTATGACCCCTTATTGTCCGAAAAATCGCCTTTTTTAGCTTGTGGTCCCTCTGGAGGTCACAATTATTATCCGATTTACAAAAAACGTTTGATTATATCACCGTTACACCGTAAGGAAGGTTTAGTTCGAATTTCTTAAAATAGGACCAAATGGCCGACATTTGTACGCGAATAGTGTAAAAATATGTAATATCAAGGTTGTGGACCCTGTAGAGGTCACAATTTTAATTCGATTTGATGAAACTTGAAATGCATGTTTATAACCTAAAGATCTTGGTTTCTTTCGATATTTGCGCATATCAGAACGTAACTTCCTGAATTATGTCCCTGATTGTCCGAAAAATCACCTTTTTTAGCTTGTGGGGCCTCTGGAGGTCATAATTATTATCCGATTTTAAAAAATCGTTTGATTATATCGCCATTCCACCGTAAGGAAGGTCGAGTTTGAATTTTGTGAAAATCGGACCAAAATTGCTGGACAAAATGGCCGCCGCTTGTACGCGAATAGTGTAAAAATATAGTATATCAAGGTTGTGTACCCTGTAGAGGTCACAATTTTTATCAGATTTTGTCGAAACTTGAAATGGAAGTTTACAACCCAAAGATCTTGGTTCCTTTCGATATTGTCGCATATCGGATCGTAACTTCCTGAATTATGGCCCCTGATTATACGAAAAATCACCTTTTATTTTAGCTTGTGGTCCCTCTGAATGTCACAGTTATTATCTGATTTTAAAAATAGTTTGAATATATCACCGTAACACCATAATAAAGGTTGAGTTCGAATTTCGTGAAAATTGGACCAAAAATTGGACAAAATGGCCACCCCTCGTACTCAAATAACGTAAAAATATGGTATATCAAGGTTGTAGATCCTGTAGAGGTCACAATTTTTATACGCACACATTGAAATGTGGACGTATATTATTGTCGCCCCTGTCCGTCTGTCTGGCGCAATTGTGGACGCTCTATAGGCTAAAGTTAATATCCGATTGACTTTAAATTTATACACTGTGTTTAAGGTCATGAGATGAAGAATCCTATTGATTTTCAGTGATTTCGGATAATTACTGCCAGAGTTATGGCCCTTGATCACTTTGAAAAATCTTGTGACGCTCTAGAGGCTAAAGTTATCATCCGATTGACTTCAGATTGATACACAGAGTTTAAGGTCTTGAGATAAACAAGCATATTGATTTTCAATGAATCTTTTTTACTTGATTGAACAGCTCAATCCATGATGTTAAAAGTTTCGTATACCAAACGTTAGCATGGGGCTAATGGTTTTCTGATAATTACTTAATGAGTTGTTACTCTTAATCAGATTTTAATGTATTATAAATGTTTCATTACCGAAAAAAGTAAAAATATGCGACAACTCTTGTTGACTGCCCGGACAATATAGCTGCTGTGGGTGTATGTTTTGTTGCCTGGCAACCTATCTTTTAGCTTGTGGACCCTATAGAGGTCATAATTTTTATCCAATTTAAAAAACCGTATTATTATATCACCGTTACACCCTAAGGATGGCTGAATCCTGCCTGGCAGCCGCTGGTTTCACCTTTAAATCGAAATGACCCGAAAACGAAATCGAAATTAAAAAAACTGAGCCAGATATTTTCTGCACCTTTACAGGGAACACTCTTTCAGTCATACCAGATTTGAAAAAAATAATATTTGCTTTCAAAAAGTGGTACCGAACTGTCAAAATTGTAGTTTTTGCTATATTTACGTCACTTCCGTTGCCGAAAGGGAACTTTATAACAAAAAAATGACATTTTGGACCACGGAGCATTATGAACTTTGTTTTATAAAAATCGGGCAATAAATAATTAACCTAGAACCGATCAACTCAATTAGCCAATAGTGGCCAAGAAAAATTATCAAGACAAAAAATGTTCACATTTTTGCTCAAATCAGACGAGCCTTTAACCCTGGGTAAAATATTCATCAATAAAAAAGTTTTTTGTTAAAATTCTAATATCTCTAATGATTCGTCGTAAATCAAAAATCTAAAGAACAGTAGCTATGTGCCTTGTCTCTGGCTATGTCAAAATGTATCCAATGTTAAAATCCGATGATATTGTTAATTAATAATATTACGGCAATATTTCAAAAAACGGCGATTTCAATAACAAGAATAATTTTAACAAAAACAATAGTGTTTCAGACAAGCTTTGCAGTGTGAAACCATAATTAAGAACCCTGATTTGCACTTTAACAAAAAGGTTGTAGTGCCATAGTCTTTTAGTACACCACATACCATGGGTTCCATGTCGGCCGTATATGCCGGTGAAGACCTAGGGCTATGGAAAATGGCGGACCCATCGGTCATTTTGCACGCCTTAAAAATAACATCTTTTTTCAAAAGAGAATTTTTCAACATGGCTATGATCAACCTCCCTTATGTAACTATAAAATTGTATGGCCAGTACAGAATAACGCACACATATAGAAGCCACATAATCTCATGAATGGTGTTATAGATTTGTATACATGGTCGTCAACAGATTATACTGAGGGTTGTGTTGATAAGTAACGATGAGTGTCTGACAGTAGAACAATAAAAGTTAAGTGATATGTGGGAATCTTACCAAAGGCATGAAGCGGTCCATTGTTCATAATGCACAATTTGATCACCCCTGTGTTATATGAATTTTCTAGAACGAAGCCGCTTTACCATTATTACGGTCACTCACGATGTAAATGAGTTGATTATGATCTTCGAAAAACGGGTAATCAGACATCTGCTCTTCGAATCCAACCAACTGTCATATTAAATAAAAGCAGCATAGAAATTACATACATCCTCTACAACATACGTGTTGGGAGAAAAATGCATTATTTTAATATTTTTACAGCAGCATTACGGCCTTGTGGGTATTGTAGAATTAAATCTAGAGATTAGTTAACTTGCTTACCGAAAAATTACGTATTCCAGTGCTCTGGTGTAGCAATATTGATAATTCCATGTGTTGCAAAAATGTTGTGTATATATGGTTACTCGTATTATACACAACGATATTTAGGGAGCGATCTAGTGTCGCTAGCCGTGAAGTTATTTATTTAGTTATTCATTATTAGGATTTACGTCACAATTGTGTGGTCCGTAATGCCGTAAGAGATTGTCTAAAACCGATAAATGTGAGAAATGTGGATAATTATATATTTATCTTCATTTCGAGGTTATTGTATTACAACTCAAAATTATCCAGGTCAGTGTGTTTTCTATAGAGCACGTGGTAATATGTGTAAGTTACCATGGGATGATTTTCTTTTTTTTCCTACGTCCAATTCAGCTATTTTGATTATTTAAGTAGCCAAAAGGGAATATTTCATTAATAAATAACTAATATAATATTTAGGGAGCGATCTAGTGTCGCTAGCAGTGAAGTTATTTATTTAGTTATTCATTATTAGGATTTACGTCACAATTGTGTGGTCCGTAATGCTGTAAGAGATTGTCTAAAACCGATAAATGTGAGAAATATGCCATGGATAATTATATATTTATCTTTATTTCGAGGTTATTGTATTACAACTCAAAATTATCCAGGTCAGTGTGTTTTCTATAGAGCATGTGGTAATATGTGTAAGTTACCATGGGATGATTTTTTTTTTTATTTTCTACGTCCAATTCAGCTATTTTGATTATTTAAGTAGCCAAAAGGGAATATTTCATTAATAAATAACTATCTTAAGCCTTCCCTATATTTCAGTTTTAAGTCCAAAATTTAATTTTTTGTGTATACCATGCTGGCAAAGTGGTATAGACAAGTGAATATTTTGCAAAGTTGTGCGCTATCAAAAATGACAACAGTGAAGATTTTGAAGTGGAAGCCCTGCCACATACAGATCGGTCCGTCCATCGTCCACAATTTCTTGTGAACACTCTACAGACTACATTTATCATCTGCTTGTTTTGAAATTGATATATGCAGTGATGAAAGTCTTTCAGATTTTCTCAGAATTCCGGATTTTGAGATTTTGGTGAAAATTCTGTCAGATTTTTATTAAAAATCAATCTTTCAAATTTAAAAAAACAGATATTCTAACGAGAAAAATTATGGCCCTAGACACAGTGTTTTGCTTTTGCCGGCGCAGCCATATTGGTCATACAGTTCGGCCGTTGCAATTGTTTGACATAACACGATATTATCGTGTTTTTTATCGTGGAATTCCGTGATTTACCGAGTGAACACCGAGCGAATATCGCGTGAAACAATAGCACTGCCTCGGTGTTGAAAACACGGTGTAACTTGGTGTTTTAATTAAACCATGTCTCTGATAATATGTTGTTTGCATTAGTGAGATGAAGAAGCCTATTTAATTTCAATAACTTCCGTTAATTTCTTCTTGAGTTATGGCCCTTGTTTCACGTTGTTGCACCTTGTGAACATTCTAACGACAAAAGTTATCAACCGATCTGTATGATATATTTATATGCATCATTTAAATTAGTAAAACAAAGTAACCTATTGAATTTCATCAATTTCCGTAAATTAGTTCTAGAGTTATGGCCCTTGTTTTATTTTGTTGAACGTTTGAACAACAAAATTTATCATCCGATCTGTATGAAATTTATATGCATTATTTGAATTAGTAAAACGAAAAAGCCTGTCGAATTTCAACAATTTCTGTATATTACTTCCAGAGTTACGGCCCTTGTTTTAGTTTTTAGAACCTTGTGAACCCTCAAACGACGAAAATTATAATGTCATCTGTATGAAATCGTCTATTAAATTCCCCCTAATTACCTACAAAAGAATAAATATGCGACAACCCTTGTCGACTGCTCAGACGATTTAGCTGCTGTGGTCGTATATTTTGTTGCCTGGCAACCTATCTTTGATATAACAAATGAAATTTAAATACCACATTAAATATTTTTCTTTACCCATATATATTTTATTTTAGATGGCCTCCCAAAATTTACCGAGTAGTGCTCAAAGTGCTGCTGACTTACCTTATCTACAGTACTCACTCCAGTCGGGAACCTATTTGTCTTATCAGCCACCTAGTGTAGCTCAACCTCTTGGCCAATCAACAAGCCAACGTAACAGTGGTCAGTTTAGTCGCACTGATCCTTTCCGTCAATCACTGTGTATACCTCCATCTTTGGTTGTACCTGCAGGATTTTCAGGTGAGTGTTTACTATTTTCAATAAATTATCTCTGGAAAGATATAAGATACAAATACCAAATACTCCTTCATTGAGATATTTGTAATGCTGATTTTGCCGGTGGGAGGGGAAGGGGGGAATTTGGGGCTGTGTGGAATATGCTGGAGGGGGGGGGGCGCTTGGGTTAGCGTGTAGCCTACGTGTTGTATCTTTAGGTCTGGTGCGGTTTGGATTCCCCGCTTGTACGTGACAAGGATTATGGTCGTCTGTCCAACCTTGTGGGTTTTCTCCGGGTCCTCCGGTTTCCTCCCACTGCTAAAGACCCCTACGTGCAAGCGAATTATCGAAATAAAATTGATAGTCCCGAAATGACCTGGTTTGTGTCGAGTGGACATTAAACCCCATCTGTCTGTCTCTCTCCCCTCCCCTGGCCTAAAGCAGTTTAGCAAAAGTGTGTATAGCATTTAGGCTATGCAAAATAAATATTCTGGTTCTCAGAAAATCCATGCCAAAAATCTGATGCGGAAGGGAGGTTTTTATTTTTGTGTTTTTATTATGTCAAGGCTAAATGGCTTTCATAAACATCACATTTTAAGGCACTACATTTATCTTATGTTGTTTAACGGTATGTATGATTATCCAGTATCATTTATGATTGTCAGTACATGATGCGGAATGGAGGTTTTTATTATGTCAAGGCTAAATGGCTTTCATAAACATCACATTTTAAGGCACTACATTTATCTTATGTTGTTTAACGGTATGTATGATTATCCAGTATCATTTATGATTATCAGTAACATTATCAGGGTTGCGCAGTGATGGGATTTTGCCCGTATATTCTGGACATGTCCGACGCTATTTTCCAAACGTCGTAAATTGTCCGACCAGGAATATGCCGAATCGGACATCAAGACATGGTAAATAATATTCAAAATTCGAAAATTAATAAAGTGTACTGAGTGTATAACTACCACTCAACCCGATTATCGTTGATAATAGGCTGGATTGATTAGGTAATTAAGTAATCAACGTATTTATCGTTTTATACGGTCTATACACATACCTTGATTAACTACTTAATCTGCCTTGATTGACTTACTTGATTCTTTGTCGGACAATTCATCAATTCAATCCTGAACAGAAGTCATTGCTTTGCCTTTGTCAGACTATATATCAATCCAATAAACTTAATCTATGTGATTAACCCGTGATTTCTCCATTGTCTCACGTTTTAATCCCCTTTAAAACAATTTCCGTATGCTGACGAAAGTTAATTTATTTAAAATTGGTGACGTACCGAATGTTCATTGGATGTTAATTTAGGTCAATAGCTTCGGTAATTGTTATATAAATTCTAAATGATCTCATTAGCTGATAATTCCGGTCATTATCTTCGGATATTTTCGTGTTTAACGATTATTACCCGTAGTCAAGCAAACACGACTGGAAGGTAAAATTATGGCAGACGACGTACTTTCTCGACCACCTGGTCATTTGAAATCTAAAGTTTGGGATCATTTTGGTGTAAGAAAAAACTCTAAAGATGTGGCAACTTGTAGAGTATGCTACACTGACATATCCCATAAAACAGGAAACACAACAAACCTGTCAAACCAATAAAAGTGTTCAAGAGAATTTTAGTCTTGTGTTTTCATTGTTTTTAATGAATTATATACAGGAAAAATTACTGGCTATTGTAGCTGATAATCGAATCGAAAATAATCGAATCAAATGGTTAAAATCGATAATCGAACCGAATCGAGGTAGTTGTAGAGTATGCTACACTGACATATCCCATAAAACAGGAAACACAACAAACCTGTCAAACCAATAAAAGTGTTCAAGAGAATTTTAGTCTTGTGTTTTCATTGTTTTTAATGAATTATATACAGGAAAAATTACTGGCTATTGTAGCTGATAATCGAATCGAAAATAATCGAATCAAATGGTTAAAATCGATAATTGAACCGAATCGAGGTAGTTGTGAATCGTTGCAGCCCTACCGATAACTTGTCTGTGATATTTCTTCAGTGGAAGCCGAAGTTAAATAAAGCTATTTCACACACACGCAAAATGAAAGTAGAAATCTCGCGAGACACGTGGAATTAAGAGGTGTAAACGTGCCGAATCTAATACGTCTGATGTCGGGAGAAAAGATTCTATTTTGATGACATATTGTCGGATTTATGATCATATTTTGAATGGGGTTTATGTTTTTAAATAAATAAATAAACACGCTAAAAAATGTTGATGAATACTTCGATTGGAATAACGTAAGTAGTTACGGTAATTGTTTTAGGCGAGAGCGCATGCTTAGAGTCGAATGGGATTTTTTAGCAGTTGGTGTCACTGGCTCGTATCATAGAGGGACGTTTACTACTGTTTACGGTCAAATAAATTTCGGAATGTCATTTTTTTACCTTCCGTATATAAATCGAAACAGAGTATAAGACGAATGCCGGACTTCGCTGAAAAATGTATTGACTTGTGACCCGAAAAATACGGTAATTTTGGGGGAATTGAAACCGGTACGGATGGGCAGTAGTCGGCACGCTTTCATTCTATGGTATTACGATGTCATGTAATTTTGTAGGAATATTATTGACATAAATTTGAATACCGTACGGGAATTGAATGTGAAAAATAACGAGGTGCACCTATTTTTTTTATTACGTATGAATTTGAATATTTTGTTGACACATGATTCTTAATTGTGGTTTGAAAACGCCTGCTTAAATAACGATAAGAGTTATGTCCCTTTATTTTCGGGAAGAAAATGTCCGACAATTAAAATTTTGAAATCCCATCACTGGGGTCTCCACATTTCAAATTGTTTTATAACAATCAGGGTAAAAGATTTATCTGCGGTTATTAATGAGATTCTAATTGACACAGGATTGTCTGAGAGACAGAACATTTTTTTTATATGGCCTTAATACTACAAAGCTAGGATTTAAACAGATTTTAACAAGCAAGGTAACAAGGCTTAGATTATGAACAGTATTCAAAAGGCTTTCCATCACTGATTTTAGAACTATGTTTCTTTTCACCCAGGATTGAATTCCCCAAATAGACCAAGTGCTGTTCCCATGGTAACTCAAGCAGCGCCAACATTGCAGATTCAGCCACAACTAATTAGTCAGGTAATTTTATTATACGCCCCCATGGAAATGTGATCGTATATTGCCGATACCACCGTCTGTCCGTCAACCTGTTCATCCACAATTCTTGTGAACACTCTACAGACTACAATTATTATATGATCTTTTTGAAATGTATAATATAGTAAGACAAAGAAGCCTATTGAATTTCAACAGTTTCCAGAGTTAATTGCTTCTAGAGTTATGGTCCTTGTTTCACTTTGTAGAACCTTGTGAATGCTATAACAACAAAAGTTATTAACCGATCTGAATTAAATTTATTTAAATTAGTAAAACGAAGAAGCCTATTAATAACTTCTAGAGTTATGGCCCTTGTTTAACTTTGTTTAATCTTGTGAACGCTCCAACGACAAAAGTTATCAGCCAATCTGTATGAATTGATGCATTATTTAGATTAGTAAAAGGAAGTAGCCTATTGAATTTCAGCAATTTTTGTTTATAACTTCTAGAGTTGAACCTAAAGTTATCATCCGATCTGTATGAAATTGATATGCATTATTTAAATTAGTAAAACAAAGAACTTAAGAGCCACTTTCGGTAAAATTCAGTCAAGACACTGAAGTGACCACCTTCAAATTCTCTACTTTTTCAACATATTGTACCTTTTAGTACTACAATCACAATTCTAAAAAAAAAAATTGTCGGTTGCCGAGATATGGGAGCTTGAAAATTGACCCAAATTTTCAAAAACGGCTTTTGGAGAACAGCTTTTGAAAAATTACAAAAAAGTACCTGTTTACCCGGTCGTACCGGTTGTTACGCTTTCACTCTAGCGTATTACGAAAACACCTAATTTTCTAGGAATATTACAGACGTAAATTTGAATACTATACGAGAATTGAATATGAAAAATTGCGAGGTGTGCCAATTGTAGGCCATACCGGTAGAAATTATGGCCTACAGAAATCGTTCAATACAATACCGTGAAAATTTGCTATTTGCTATTCAATCAAGAGAAACTGCTAATCAATTTATTTTTCTTACCATATTTCCTGCACATGACCTCTGTTTTTTATACGCCCACATGGAAATGTCGTCGTATATTGCCGTCGCCCCCGTCCGTCCATCGTCCACAATTTCTTGTGCACACTCTACTACATTTATCATCTGATTGTTTTGAAATTGATATATGTTGTTTGCTTTGGTGAGATGAAGAAGCCTATTTAATTTCAATAACTTCCGTTAATTTCTTTTGGAGTTATGGTCCTTGTTTCACTTTGTTGCACCTTGTGAACGCTGTAACGACAAAAGTTATCATCCGATCTGTTTGAAATTAATATGCATCATTTAAATTAGTGAAACGAAGAAGCCTATTGAATTTCATCAATTTCTGTTAATTACGCCATGAGTTATGGCCCTTGTTTCACGTTGTTGTACCTTGTAAATGCTCAAACAACAAAAGTTATTATCCGATCTGTATGAAATTTATATGTATCATTTAGATTAGTAAAATGAACAAGCCTATTGAGTTTCAGCAAATTTCCATTAATTACATCTAGAGTTATGGCCCTTCTTTAACTTTGTTGAATCTTGTGAACGCTTGAACGACAAAAGTTATCGCCTAATCTGTATGAAATTCATATGCATCATTTAAATAAGTGAAATGAAGAAGCCTATGGAATGTCAGCAATTTCCATCAATTATGATGTCTAGAGTTATGGCCCTTGATTTACTTTGTTGAACTTTGTGAACGTTCGAACGACAAAAGTTATCCGATCTGTATGAAATTTATATTTGAACAATTTCTGTAGATTACTTCCAGAGTTACGGCCCTTGTTTTAGTTTTTAGAACCTTGTGAACCCTCAAACGACGAAAATTATAATGTCATCTGTATGAAATTGTCTATTAAATTCCCCTAATTACCTACAAAAGAATAAATATGTGACAACCCTTGTCGACTGCTCGGACGATTTAGCTGCTGTGGGCGTATGTTTTGTTGCCTGGCAACCTATCTTTTTTTTTTATCTCATCCGAACGACTAGACAGCTGCCCTTATAACATGGCAAGTCGGCTTATTGTAGGATGACTTATTGTATGCTAGTCTGATCACGGCTCCCATCTACTGATATTGACCTTGTGGATTGATTGCGTAAATTTCCGTCCTAATCCAGATTTTTTTCCATATTCAAATGAGATTCCATATAAGGTATAGGTTCTCAAATATAATGTGCTAAGTTCTATTATGCATTTGTCTATTATGCAAAATGTAATGTGCAAAATAACTATTATACCGTATTTTGTAGTATTGAAAAGCGTAACCTGAATTTAAACACTGTGACATTGGTATTGTGGAGCAATAGAAATTGCAAATTGTAAAAGTAAAATACTTATTTTGCACCGTGAACAGTCAACATTGAAATAATATTGGCAACGTTATTCTTCCATAAGTAATGGGTCATCACGCCATACAAACATAATATGACTACTTGGCGCTGACAATTTTCAAAATTGACATTAAAACAACAAGCATGTCAAAGTCAAAGTCACCCCATTTTACCTTATAGTAAATGCAGGAAGACCACACCACACACAAACAGAAATCCACAAGACAAACCTACAGACATTGCAAGCAATAAATAGCAAAAGTATTATATTAAATAACTGAGTGGATCCGGAGACTAGACTTATAAGCGTTCACTTCTATTTTTAAAGTTAAAAATTTAATAAATAGGTCAATATTCAAGTAAGTTTGAAATGACCTTGATTTTACAGACAAATAATTAAAATTATACCTTCAATTTTTGATATTGTGTAGGACACGTGCAGGGCTAAATTTTTAATAAAAGGTCATCTCAAGGTCACATATGCCACAGGGCACAGTTCACGGTCAAAGTAAAGTTTTTTTTGTAAAAAAAAAACATGTTACAAAAGATTAGTTTTTTAAGAAGTAGCTCAATATCCCATAGGTTTCTATTTAAAAAATAATAGTTTTATGGTTTAGGTTTAATTTTAGTGTTTTTTTATACGCCTACATTTTCATGTGGACGTATATTGTCGTCGCCCCTGTCCGTCCACAATTGTTTGTGAACACTCTACAGGTCACAATTTTTAACCGATTTCAATGAAACTTGAAATATAGGTTTATCACCCTAAGATCTCGGTTCCTTTCGATATTGGCATGTATCTGAATGTAACATCATGGATTATGGCCCCTGATTGTACGAAAATTCATGTGTTTAGCTTGTGAACACTGTAGAGGTCACAATTTTTATCTGATTTGGTTTAAACTTGGAATGTATGTTTATAACCTACAGATATCGATTCCTTTCGATATTCGCGCATATCGGACCATAACTTCCTGAATTACACCCATAAACGCATTTTTAGCTTGTGGACCCCATAGAGGTCACAATTTTTATCCGATTTAAAAAAAAACATTTGAATATATCACCGTGACACCCTAAGGATGGTTGAGTTTAGAATTTCGTAAAAATCGGACCGAAACTGACGGACAAAATGGCCGCCCCTCGTTCGCAAATAGTGTCAAAATAATGTGTATCAGGGTTGTGGATCCTCTGGAGGTCACAATTTTCATCTGAGTTTGATGAAATGTGAAATGCAGGTTTATAACCCAAATATCTTGTTTCCTTTCTATTTTTGTGCATATCAAATTTTAACTTACTGAATTATGGCCCCTGATTGTACGAAAAATCGCGTTTTTAGCTTGTGGTCCCTCTAGAGGTCACAATTATTATTTGATTTATATATATCACCGTTACACCGTAATGTTGGTTGACTTCAAATTTCATGAAAATCGGGCCAAAACTGCTGGACAAAATGGCCACCCCTCGTACGCAAATAGTGTAAATCAAGGTTGTGGACCCTCTAGAGGTCACAATTTTGATCCGATTTCGATGAAACTTGAAATATATGTTTATAACCCAAAGATATTGGTTCCTGTCGATATTCGCGCATATCGGATCGTAACTTCCTGAATTATGGTCCTTGAAATGAAGAAGCCTATTGAATTTCAGCAATTTCCGTTTATGGCCCTTCTTTCAGTTTATTGAACCTTATAAACGCTCTAAGGCCAAAAGTTATCACCCGATCTTTGTGAAATTTATACGCATGATTTAAATTAGTGAAACGAAGAAGCCTATTGAATTTACATTTGTCATTTAATTTCAGCAATTTCCGTTTATTTCTTCTAGAGTTATGGCCCTTGTTTTACTTTGTGAATGCTCTAACCTCAAAAGTTATCTGCCGATCTGTATGAAATTTATATCTGCCATTTAAATTAGTGAAACCACGAAGTCTATTGAATAACAGCAATTTACAATAAGTACTTCTAGAGTTATGGCCCTTGTTTCACTTTGTTAAGGGCGGAGGCTATCTGAAATTTTTTATTCTGAAATGTTAAAGCTATTGAATTGAAAATGGTACAAGTAGTTACGAAATGTAATAAACAAGGGAAAACCAGCATTTAAAAAAAAGTTGTTGTCAGGGTAACACATTTTTTGGGAAAAAATTATGAAAAACGTAGGTACACTATATCTCTGTAACTAATTAAGATATCTTCGCCAAATATTTATATTTCAAAAATTATCAAAATATTTCTCCAAAGACAAAATATTGTGGTGAGGCAAATGTTTCAAACACCATTTTCCAAGAAACTATAAAAGTTATAGGTTATGGAGAAAAACTCTCTGTCTGGTTTTGGGGTTATCATTAAAGAATAAGCAGTCCGAAAATGAGACATTTATCTTTATTAGTGCCAGAGATATGGTGTATCTACGTTTTTCATACTTTTCCAAAAAAAATGTGTTACCCTGGCAACAACTTTTTTTTCTTTCGTTTTAATGTTAGTTTTCCCTTGTATATTACATTTCCTATCTACTTGTGCCATCTTCAATTCACTAGCTTTAGAATTTCAGAAAGCATTTTTCGGGTAGCCTCACCCCTTGAACATTGTTAATGCTCGATTGATGAAAGTTATCATCCGATATGTATGAAATTGATATGCATCATTTAAATTTGTGAAACAGTGGTCTATTGAATTTCGGCAATTTCCGTCAATAATTCCTAGAGTTATGGCGATTGTGAACGTTTAAATGACAACAGTGATCATGTGATCTGTATGAAATTTATATGCATTATTTAAATTAGTAAAACGAAAAAGCCTGTCATATTTCAACAATTTCTGTAGATAACTTCCAGAGTTGAGACAAAATTTATAATCTGATCTGTATGGAACTGTCTTGTAAAGACCTAGAAAGAAATAAATAAACGACAACCCTTGTCGACTGCTCGGGCAATTTAACTGCTGTGGGTGTATGTTTCATTGCCTGGCAACCTATCTTTGAAAATTTGGGTCAATTTTCAAGCTCCCATATCTCAGCAACCAACAAAAATAACAATTTTTTTTTTAGAATTGTGATTGTAGTACTAAAGGGTACAATATGTTGAGAAATTAGAGAATTTGAAGGTGGTCACTAAAGAAAGTCTTGAATTTTGCCTGAATCTTACAGAAAGTGGCTCTTAAGAATTCTATTGAATTTGAGCAATTTCCATTTATTACTTAAAGCGATAATTTCATATTTTTAAGTTATATTTTTAAAATGTATTAAAATAAAGCCTTAAAATAGATGGTATCTATAAACAGTCCTACCTTGTTAAAGAATAATCCTATTAATCCTATAGTTCACTATTGCCAGTTCAGAAATTGGCAAAAATATCATTTTCAACTTCAAATTCAAACGTTTGAAGATAGCTGTGTTTTTATTTCTGGGGTGAATGGTGAGAATGATACCTATGACCGTATAATAGTGAGTTGACAACCTAGCAAAAGACATAGAAATAATTATGTTTTGACTTTCTTAGAAAATATGAAATTGTCGCTTTAAATGGCCCTTGTTTTACTGATTTGAACTTTGTAAATGCTCTAATGACTAAAATTATCTTTATTAAATTTATAAGTATTATTTAAATTGGTAAAATAAAGAAACCAATTGAAATGCAGCAATTTCCGTATGTAACTTAAAAAGTTATGGTCCTAGTTTCACTTCGTTGATCCTTGTGAACGCTATGACAAAAGATATCATCATCTGATGAAATTGTATGAAATTGATATTAGTGTCTTGTAAATGATACCCAATTAAGTACAAAAGAATAAATATGCAACAAACTTTGTAGACTGTGCAGTCGATTTAGCTGCTGTGGGCCTATGTTTCGTTGCCTGGCAACCTATCTTGTCTTTGTTGAAGGATGCTGTAATCAATTTTTGATCAACTGATAACAAAAACAGTTGATGATGATTCTTGACAACATGTAAAATGAATATTTGTTTTTGTGATGAGTAAAAGAATTATGTCTTTAATTGCTACTGATATGAAGTTTGCAAAATAAGATCTTTTTTTAACAAAAAAAAAAAAATGTGAAGACAGGGAAGTAACTATGGAGGTGTGGTTAAAGGGAGAGAACTTTTGTATAATTAGTCAGTGTTCTTGTTGTAGAATGTCACAACCCAGCATATAACACCAGTAACCGTGGTGGATGGGGCAAGACAACTCTTTATGACTGTATGTAGAACAAATCTCTATAGCCTCTTCTATCTAGTTAAATTGCCTTGTTCAGTGCACGCTATGTAGAGTAGCAGTTATTAATTATCTTTTTACCCAGTCACCAATGTCTTTAATTCATTTTGGGCAATCAAAACACAGGAGTATTTTAAAACGTCATTCTGTGTGAAAAAAATACATTCATAAATGTTGAAACATGAATCCATACAGTTTGCATTGTTTTCGTCTTTCCTTCATTTTAATGAAGTCTTCAGGTTACCACATCCAAAATGGCAATTATTTGATACAGGATAATATCCACCTTAATTTGTAATTTCTAAACCGTGTTATGTGTGTTTTCTCTCATCCCTCTATACATACAAACTCTTTATCAAACTTTCAGTCCCATTTAATTCTTATATATGTGTCAAGTCACTTTTAAAAAATAAATCGCATTGATAGATATGTATGTGTAACTTGGTGATTAGATAACGATTACACCATAACCATAGACAGGCAGTTATTGGGAGCTCACTGATACATTGTAGAATAGTTGAATAATAATATATATTCAGTATTTATGATACTGTTTAGCATGGTTTTGCATTAATTAACAATGTACATGTATATTGAAATCAGAGCAAATACATACAATGTATTTTAGTTCTAGCAAGTTATTAAATGATACTTGTGCTTTTTATACGCCCACATTTTCATGTGGACGTATTATGCCGTCACCCCTGTTTGTACGAAAAATCACGTTTTTAGCTTGTGGACCCTATAGAGGTCACAATTTTTATCCGATTTTGTTGAAACTTGAAATGTAAGTTTATAACCCAAAGATCTCGGTTCCTTTCGATATTCGCGCATATCGGACCATAACTTCCTGAATTATGGCCCCTGATTGTACGAAAAATCTCGTTTTTAGCTTGTGGACCCTATAGAAGTCATAATTTTTATCCGATTTAAAAAAACGTATTATTATATCATCGTTACACCCTAAGGATGGCCGAGTTCAAATTTTGTGAAAATCGGCCCAAAATTGACAGACAAAATGGCCACCGTTCGTTCTCAAATAGCGTAAAAATATGGTATATCAAGGTTGTGGACCCTATAGAGGTCACAATTTTTATCCGATTTTGTTGAAACTTGAAATGTAAGTTTATAACCCATAAAGATCTTGGTTCCTTTCGAAATTCGCGCATATCGGACCGTAACTTCCTGAATTATGGCCCCCGATTGTACGAAATCACGTTTTTAGCTTGTGGACCCTATAGAGGTCATATTTTTTATCCGATTTAAAAAATCGTATTATTATATCACTGTTACACCATAAGAACGGCTGTGTTCGAATTTTGTGAAAATCAGCCCAAAACTGACAGACAAAATGACCGCCCTTCGTTCTCAAATAGCGTAAAAATATGGTATATCAAGGTTGTGGACCCTATAGAGGTCACATATTTTATCCGATTTTGTTGAAACTTGAAATGTAAGTTTATAACCCAAAGATCTTGGTTCCTTGTGATATTCGCGCATATCGGACCGTAACTTCCTGAATTATGGCCCCTGATTGTACGAAAAATCACGTTATTAGCTTGTGGACCCTATAGAGGCCATAATTTCCATCCGATTAAAAAAACGTATTATTATGTCACCAATGCACCGTAAGGATGACTGAGTTCTAATTTTGTGAAAATCAGCCCCAAACTGACAGACAAAATGGCCGCCCTTCGTTCTCAAATAGCGTTAAAATATGGTATATCAAGGTTGTGGACCCTATAGAGGTCATAATTTTTATCCGATTTTGTTGAAACTTGAAATGTAAGTTTATAACCCAAAGATCTTGGTTCCTTGTGATATTCGCGCATATCGGACCGTAACTTCCTGAATTATGGCCCCTGATTGTACGAAAAATCACGTTATTAGCTTGTGGACCCTATAGAGGCCATAATTTCCATCCGATTAAAAAAACGTATTATTATGTCACCAATGCACCGTAAGGATGACTGAGTTCTAATTTTGTGAAAATCAGCCCCAAACTGACAGACAAAATGGCCGCCCTTCGTTCTCAAATAGCGTTAAAATATGGTATATCAAGGTTGTGGACCCTATAGAGGTCATAATTTTTATCCGATTTTGTTGAAACTGGAAATGTAAGTTTATAACCCAAAGATCTTGGTTCCTTTCGATATTCGCGCATATCGGAACGTAACTTCCTGAATTATGGCCCCTGATTGTACGAAAAATCCTGTTTTTAGGTTGTGGACCCTATAGAGGTCATAACTTTATCCGATTTAAAAAAAGACTATTATTATATCACTGTAACACCCTAAGGACGACTGAGTTCGAATTTCGTGAAAATCGGCCCAAAACTGACCGACAAAATGGCCGCCATTCGTTCTCAAATAGCGTAAAAATATGGTATATCAAGGTTGTGGACCCTATAGAGGTCACAATTTTTATCCGATTTTGTTGAAACTTGAAATATAAGTTTATAACCCAAAGATCTCGATTCCTTTCAATATTTGCGCATATCGAATTGTAATTTTCTTAATTATGGCCCTTGATTGCAGGAAAAAATACTTTCTTTTTAGCTTGTTCTCAATCCATCTCTTGTGGTTGTACTTGTGTTTAGAATAGCTGCTGTAAAATCTTTTGAATTTGAATCTATATGGAGCTTATCATAACAAACTAATGTTTAGGCCAAATTTATAGATGACCAACTGATAAAATTTATGTATCTTTTATTAATTTTTATACGCCCACATTTTCATGTGGACTTATTATGCCGTCGCCCCTGTCGTGCGTCCGTCCACAATTTGTTTGTGGACACTCTACAGGTCATAATTTTTATCCAGTTTTGATGAAACTTGAAATATAGGTCTATCTCCCAAAGATCTCAGTTCCTTTCGATATTGGCATGTATCGGACCATACCTTCATGGATTATGGCTCCAGATTGTATGAAAAATCACGTTTTTAACTTGTGGACACTCTAGAGGTCACAATTTTCATCGATTTTAATGAAACTTGAAATGCTTGTTTATAAAGCGAAGATCTTGGATCTTTTCGATATTTCGGCATATCAGATCTTAACTTCCTGTATTATGGCCCTGATTGTACGAAAAATCGTGTTTGTAGCTTGTGGTCCCTCTAGAGTTAACAATTATTATCACCGTTACACCGTAATGTCTGATTTTGACGAAACTTGAAATATAGGTCTATCTCCCAAAGATCTTGGTTCCTTTCGATATTGGCATGTATTGAACCATAACTTCATGGTTTATGGCCCCAGATTGTATGAAAATCACGTTTTTAACTTGTGGACCCTCTAGAGCTCACAATTTTAATCCGATTTTGATGAAACTTAAAATATATATTTACTTTATGTGCCAAAGATTTTGGTTCCTTTTGATATTTGTGCATTTCAGACCATAACTTCCAGAATTACGGCCCCTGATTGTACACAAAGTCACGTTTTTAGCTTGTGGTCCCTCTAGAGGTCACAATTTTTATCTAATTTGAAAAAACGTGTGAATGTATCACCGTTACATCCTATTGATGGTTGAAATCGAAGTTCGTGAAAATCGGACAAAAAATGCCAGACAAAATGGCCGCCTCTCGTATGCAAATAGTCTAAAATTATGGTATATTAATTTTTATCCAATTTTGATGAAACTTTAAATTTATATTTATATCACAAAGAAATCACAATTTGTATTTCATTTTTAAAAGCATTTAAATATATCACCGTTAAACATCAATGAAGGTTGAGTTTGAATTTCGTAAAAATCTGACCGCAACTGCCCGACAAAATAGACGCTCCTTATATGCAAATAGTGTAAAAGTATGTAATACCAAGGTTGTGGACCCTCTAGAGGTCACAATTTTTATCCGATTTTGATGAAACTTGGAATGTATGTTTATATTTCAAAGATCGTGGTTCCTATTGATATTAGCGCATATCAGATTGTAACTTCCTGGATTATGGCCCCTGATTGTATGAAGAATCACGTTTTTAGCTTGTGGACTCTCTTATAGGTCACGATTTTTATCCAATTTTAAAAAAACCTTTAAATTTATCACCGTTACACGCTAATGACGGTCGAGTTCAATTTTTGTTAAAATCGGACCAAAGCTGCTTGACAAAATGGCAGCTCCTTGTACTCAAATAGTGTAAAAGTATGTCATGCCAAGGTTGTGGACCCTCTAGAAGTCACAATTCCAAGCAAAAGACGATAAAACCCCCACACTCGAAAAATAAAAAGAGGGCCGAAGATTGCCCAAGACAGTGCAGGCTAGTTCGGATCTCAGTGATGCATCCGGGGGACGAATAGGAACTGGTCCGTGTAGTATGCAAGAAGTAGAATCCCCAGCAACAAACAAGGCAACAGTGTGTAGAAGATTAAAAACTGTAAAACAGGACGCGTTTCGGGTTAATCGCCCTTCATCAGCTGTAGGTTTGACAATAATGATAAAAAATAAGCCGAACAAGTTTAGTTATATATACAAAATTAGGCGCATGCGCCTTAAAAATAAATTAAGATTAAATAATCCCTAGATTGGGATTAAAAAAATTTTTAAGTGAAAAATAATCCCTATACTGGGATTAAAAAATGGTAGTGAATTAAAAGGAGATTATTTAATCCCTGTACTAGTTTCAAGTGGATCTTCTTCTTCCTGGATAGGTGAAGGTTCTGTAATTTCATTGATAAATGCAGGGGTAACTCTATCAAGATCTAAATTCAGTAGATCAAAGTCTGGTGTGGAAAAAAGATTGGCTTGATCCGAGTTAGTAGTAGATAGTGTTGGCCGACGGCGGGCCTCAAAAGGTGGGACCCAGGTGGTTGGTGGTACTGGAATGCAGCTCGGGGGTAGATCAAATGTTATCTTCTTTTTCTTAGTGGAAGTGCTTTTCTTGGGCTTCTCTGTTTTCTTTTTCTCCAAAAATTTAGCTTGAAGATATTCTTCTTTTTCATCTCTGCTGTCTAGATGATGGATGTTTTTACGATGTTTGTATAGATTATGTCTTCTGGAAAAAGTTGTCTCACAGAGACTACATCGGGAGGTGGCATCCATCTTGTCTAATAATTTTTAGCTTGTGGACTCTCTTATAGGTCACGATTTTTATCCAATTTTAAAAAAACCTTTAAATTTATCACCGTTACACGCTAATGACGGTCGAGTTCAATTTTTGTTAAAATCGGACCAAAGCTGCTTGACAAAATGGCAGCTCCTTGTACTCAAATAGTGTAAAAGTATGTCATGCCAAGGTTGTGGACCCTCTAGAAGTCACAATTCCAAGCAAAAGACGATAAAACCCCCACACTCGAAAAATAAAAAGAGGGCCGAAGATTGCCCAAGACAGTGCAGGCTAGTTCGGATCTCAGTGATGCATCCGGGGGACGAATAGGAACTGGTCCGTGTAGTATGCAAGAAGTAGAATCCCCAGCAACAAACAAGGCAACAGTGTGTAGAAGATTAAAAACTGTAAAACAGGACGCGTTTCGGGTTAATCGCCCTTCATCAGCTGTAGGTTTGACAATAATGATAAAAAATAAGCCGAACAAGTTTAGTTATATATACAAAATTAGGCGCATGCGCCTTAAAAATAAATTAAGATTAAATAATCCCTAGATTGGGATTAAAAAAATTTTTAAGTGAAAAATAATCCCTATACTGGGATTAAAAAATGGTAGTGAATTAAAAGGAGATTATTTAATCCCTGTACTAGTTTCAAGTGGATCTTCTTCTTCCTGGATAGGTGAAGGTTCTGTAATTTCATTGATAAATGCAGGGGTAACTCTATCAAGATCTAAATTCAGTAGATCAAAGTCTGGTGTGGAAAAAAGATTGGCTTGATCCGAGTTAGTAGTAGATAGTGTTGGCCGACGGCGGGCCTCAAAAGGTGGGACCCAGGTGGTTGGTGGTACTGGAATGCAGCTCGGGGGTAGATCAAATGTTATCTTCTTTTTCTTAGTGGAAGTGCTTTTCTTGGGCTTCTCTGTTTTCTTTTTCTCCAAAAATTTAGCTTGAAGATATTCTTCTTTTTCATCTCTGCTGTCTAGATGATGGATGTTTTTACGATGTTTGTATAGATTATGTCTTCTGGAAAAAGTTCTCTCACAGAGACTAGGCTTGTTCGTTGAGTCCACCAGGGCTGGTTGTTGCTAGCAACGTTATGAAACTTTCCTCATGACGTAATCGATTGTTTAAGTTACGCGAAGTTTTTGAGAGTATCCTAATGTTTATAGTATGTTTATTAATGTTGAAATGATAGCTCACAGGTGTATCTTTGAAATGTTGTATATCACTAAGGTGGTTATAAAATCTGCATTTGCAAGTATCGGAAGTTTGGCCAATATATTGGATCCTGCAAAACTTACAGGAAATAGCATAAATAATATACGGGGTATCGCATGTGAGGTGGCTTTTAATAAAATATTTCTTTTTGTTAACATGTGATTGTATGAATGAAGTTACAATTAGATGGCAACAGACGTAACAGTTATTGCCGCATTTAAAACAACCTCTTGGTTGTGGTATAGAATTAGAAATATCAGAGCGTATTAATAGATCTAAGATTTTTATTACGTCTATAACAGACTTGGAGCAGAGTATTTGCAATGGAACGTGTTTCCACGCTGTTTTCTAAAATTTTAAATTGCTTAAAGATACATTATGGGAGATTCGATAACGAGTTGGCAGTTCTCACTATAATAGTTAAAAACTAGATAATGTAAAGGCAATTTGCTGAAAATTTCATTCAAATTGATCCACTCTTAACCAAAAACTAAGCGAATGAAATTTCTGTCTAGCCTCGGTCATCATTACTAAAGTCAGTACGATAAACAGCATAGTCTCGATTATTTATTTAATCGTTTAATCGAGAAGGAAAATTATGCAGTAAATCGGCTCACAATCCACTTAAGATCGCAGGCTAGCGATGCCATCTAGAGTTGATTATGGTCTGGATAAGTTAATTAATGTCAAATTAATAATTTAGATAACATTTCAGGCCTAAAGAAAGACCTGCAATAGATTGGTTACGAAAGAGATGGATTTAGTAGTAATTGTATCCTTATATTTGAGTAGATCGTCCCTGTTGATTGAGCGGGCTTTATCGAACGATTGATTGATTAGAAGTGAGGTGTATCCTCTTTTAAGAAACTGTATCCGACAGTGTCTTAAGGATAATTCTCTATTGGTAGTGTTACTGGAAATCATCAAATTCGTAGAGCTAGGCTGTAAGGTAGATTACGTTTCTGATGTAATGGATGGCAGCTTAGGTAGTGGAGGTACATGAAGCTGCCTGTAGGTTTAGAATAGACTTTGGTTTGAAGTTGGTTGTGGATATCTTTGTATATAGTAACATCTAAGAGTAAGAAGTTAATCTGTTTTAGGTCGTACCCAAGGGTGAGTTTGATTGACGGTAGGATGTTGTTGAACTCCTCTATGAAGTCTAACAGACCCTGTTCATTAGAGGGCCACAGGAAAAAAATATCATCTATATATCTGTACCAGACTAAGGGTTTTTTTGGTAGTGTTTTCTAAAAATGATTCTTCTAGGTCAGTTATAAAAATGCAGGCTATACTGGGGGCGGCTTTAGTTCCCATACTTATTCCTTGGTTTTGTAGGTAATATTGGTTGTTGAAAATGAAACAATTTTTCTTTAAGATAAAATTCAGGAATCTAAGTAGAATCCAAGAGTGAACTGTTTTATCTTCTCGGTTTTGTAAGGCTTTTTTGCAAGTAGTCATGGCTAAGTTGTGCGGTATCGATGTGTAGAGACTGGTGACATCTGCCATGCACAGAAAAGTTTTATCGCATATTTTTTCGGAATGTTTCGTATCTTCCGTAGAAAATCAGTGGTGTCTTGGATAAAAGAGTTGGCTTTTTTAACTTCTTCTTTAAGATGGTAATCCAAAAATTGAGAAAGTTTTTCCGTAGGTGAATTGACCGCTGATACGATCGGTCGTCCAGGATTGTTAGGCTTATGAATCTTTGGTAGCTTGTAGAACACCGGAGTTTTGGGGTATTTGGTTTTGAGGTACTTTATGGTGTCCGGATCTAATAGTTTGTTTTTACATGTATAGTTGAGGAATCTAGTTATTTCTTCATTAATTTTTAAAGTTAGACTTTAGACTTTTGTAGAATTTGGAATTGTTGAGTTGGCACAGTCCTTCTTTAATGTAATCAGTTTTATTAAGGATGACAATCTTGCCACCCTTGTCTGCTTTTCTGATAATAATATCCATATTTTTTCCTAATTCTCTCACGGCTTGAGTGTAGCAATTTGTGTGTAATCTTCTTGGTGTGATTTCTCTGATATTATGTTGGGTGATGTGAATAAATTCTTCTAGCGGTTGGCATCTGGTTGGCGGTGGGGTCCATCCGGTAGGTTTGGCAAACGGATGAGGTGCATAATTCGGGCTGCTGAGATTATTTCTATGGAAATGATTAAGTCGGATGGTTCCAGGGCTAGAAATTCACGCAAATCTCCAAATCTGATTCGCGCAAGGATTCTCGCAAGAGCTTACGTTGCAAATCTACAAGGATTCGCGTAAAAATTTTCTAAAAAAAAAAAAAGAAATCTCGGAGAATTGTCGAGTCCCGACTATTGAATGTCGGTCAGTATCGGCTGTATTTTGTCGGCTTTAGCCGACTGACATTTAATCTAGCCATTGGTAAAACAATGAATCCATCAATATATGGTATCATAAATCAATCTACTTTAGGCTAAATTACAACAGGGTAATTATTACTTGTTAATAAAAAAAAGTCAATCAACTTGCTTGTCGGACAACAACAGTCATACCCCATATATGGTTCTTAATCCAAGCAGTTAGCACATTTAACGGTGATTTTGACAATCCGGTAAAAAAATTAAAAGGTTCAGTAAAAATTTTATACTCCACATGGCGAATAAAGACTATCACGGCATGGTCTGCAAATTGCACGTCTTCTAAGCTCCGTCCCTGTGAATTCCAGGTACAGGTAGATATAAGAATAATAACTGGATCATAAATTGATGGATTCCTTGACCAGTTGTTAGGTAAATTTAAATCTTCATTGAATATAATCCCCTGGTAGAACACCGAATACACAGAAAGAGAAACAGTGGGTATTTTCCCAATAGAATCTCAAATGTTGAATTCCTATGACACGTGACATATCGCCATCGGTTGGAATTAGGTCAATAAACCAGATCTAAATAGCGTTTATACACATGCTGACAGGCTTAATTTTTAAAATATTATTGAAGCTATATCATAGTTGTACAAATTTTATTTTATAGCAATTTCAATTGTGGTTGTCACGTGATCATTGTGCCGTTTGTCTATTATCGACGAATGAATAAAAACTTTTGCAAGTTACGTGACTAGTTACGTGATGGACAAAAGACTACGAATTGTGCTATGAAGAAATGCCATGGTACCATATCAACTTATTTTGACTAAGGCATTTTCTGGATATCACTTTTGACACTATTTAAGTGTTTACCAAAAAATCCATATGATTGTTCTATTTTTATCATTGTTCTTGTATTTTGATGTTTTAGATTAACACAATAAACACAATTTTGTTTTTTAGACAGTATTATTAATTAAGATTCGGAGGATTCACACAGATGCCATATATGAGAATCCTCTTAGATTCTCGCAAAAAATGACGAATTTCTAGCCCTGGGTTCTTTCGAAAATTTTGCAGTCCGTTGTTGTGGACGGTGTATGTATAAGATTAAGGCCTAAAGATAAAGCTTCTAGATGAGTCTTTGAAAGTGGGATAACAATTAACTGGTTTAATTCTGTTTCATTCAGACTTATTTTCTGGAATTTTCTTGGCATTTTTCGGTCTTCTTTTGAAATCTTCTATTGCGTTGGATATTATGGAAAAGAGGAGTTCCTTATTTTCTTCACTGGCGTCTACTTGCAGATTTCTTTGGTGACTTCTTCTAATTCTTTCTGGATTTTAAGTTTATGATTATTCCAGTAAACTAATAGTATGAAGGTAAGTTCTTTGCCAAAGTTTTGATGCGCTGCTTCCCAACGGATTTGGAAGCGATTTGGAGAATCAGGAGTTTGTGGAAGGGTTTTATTCTGATTTAATCCTTTTGGTACAAATTGTTGCTAGCAACAACCAGCCCTGGTGGACTCAACAAACAAGCTTAATCATTCTTTTCAAACATATTTCAAATTATTAGACAAGATGGATGCCACCTCCCGATGTAGTCTCTGTGAGACAACTTTTTCCAGAAGACATAATCTATACAAACATCGTAAAAACATCCATCATCTAGACAGCAGAGATGAAAAAGAAGAGTATCTTCAAGCTAAATTTTTGAAGAAAAAGAAAACAGAGAAGCCCAAGAAAAGCACTTCCACTAAGAAAAAGAAGATAACATTTTATCTACCCCCGAGCTGCATTCCGGTACCACCCACCACCTGGGTCCCACCTTTTGAGGCCCGCCGTCGGCCAACACTATCTACTACTAACTCGGATCAAACCAATCTTTTTTCCACACCAGACATTGATCTACTGAATTTAGATCTTGATAGAGTTACCCCTGCATTTCTCAATGAAATTACAGAAGCTTCACCAATCCAGGAAGAAGATCCACTTGAAACTACATGGAAAGAATTGATGAAAGAATTCAACTTATAACTTTTTAAATGCAATTTTATTTTTAATCCTAGTACAGGGATTAAATAATCTGCTTTTAATTCACTGTAAACTTGTTATTTTGTACCAACCTTCGATACTACTGTCTACCATTGTGATGCATTTGATAATATTTATCCATTTTTGTGAAGAAAATCGATGAATTAATTTTATTTTATCAAAAAAGCACATGAACAAAAAAACATCGCTAATTTTATCTCCTATTTACAGGGGGTGTAACTCTGTATGTAATATTATAGGAGGCGCTAAAACGTCTGTTTAACGATAAAGATACTAGATGATCGTGACAAAACGCGGTACTTTTATTTTATTCAATCTGTATCAAATAATGTGTTGTTACGCGTGAAAACAATGATCAGGTTAGTTGTTTAATAAAACAAAAGATTAATTAATAGATAATCCCAGGTTGATTGTTATTTTTACATTTCTTTTTACCTGATCAGTGGGGGTCCAGTTAATTAACTACTACTCACGGGATTAGTGGCCGCATTACAGGAGTGACCGTTGAAAAAAGAGATGAAACAACAAAATTTTTACGGGGGGAATTTATCGTGACCGCTTACAAGGAGATGTCGCTGAATAGGAGTGGCTGCTCATACAGATTCTACTGTAATACGAAGGTTGTGGACACTCTAGAGACATCACAATTTTTATCAGATTTTGATGAAACTTAAAATATATCTTCATATCCCAAAGATCTCAGTCCCTTTTGATATTTGCGCATTTCAGACCATAACTTGCTTTTGTTTTTACCTTATTCTCTATCCATCTCTTACAAAATGTGGGCGTATCTTACCTGGCAACCACTGGTTTATGTTCTTTACTAGTCCAAAAATACTTACATATAGAGAAGTTTTTTTTGTAGTTTATTAATTTGTCTTTTCTGAAAATATTTTTGTCATTGCTCGACACAACTTCTCTTGTCAGTTGTCACAGATATTTTCTGTTTAGAAATAACTGCATAATTAAAATGCAGACAAAATTGTCACTATTTTGTACTGTTTATAATCTGTTGTATCAGGATTTGTTTGGTAGTTTTAATAACATTTTGTACGTATCTTGTAATTTTATGCTAGTTGGCAAGATTTTTATGGTTGTAATATTATTACACAATAGATTTTAATATTACAGAATCCCCCAATTAATTCCTGGCCAGCTAGTCGTCAAGTATTGATGGGTTCATGGCCACAATTACCAGGCATCAGTACCCAGCGCAGTGTACAACAGGTACTACCTGATACTCTGACAGCTGGTGAATCATGGAGACAATCTATTATGGTAGGGGACACAGCATTTGACCAACCCTCAGTCTTACCTCTTGTAAGTTTATACCTTTTCACCCAGTGTTGTTACCATATTATTTGTCTACATGTGTTCATTTATATATGTTTAATTGATAATTGTCTTTTATAAAGTGTGGTAATTGGTAGATGGCCTGAGTAAAGTATATTGGGGAGGCTAATAAATATTTTTAAAGCTGCTGATGGCAAACTAAAATATTGTAAAAGTCGTAATGTCTTAAATGAATACGAGTCTAAAAATGGTTTAATTCCGTATTTAGAAAGATATGATGAATTGGAAATTTCTGCTACATTTAACCATGGAGCTTATAATACATATGGACAATATAGATAAGAAAGCATCACCTATAAGTGTTGAGTACATTCTTTTGATCGGCCTCCCTTATTCCAAGGCAACCAAAGCCAGGAGATAATTTACCATTGACATTTTGTTTTTTTTAATTACCACGTAATTTTAGCATGGATGAAACTGAAAATTTAGATATAATATTATCTGAAAAATGAACAATCGAGTTTGGCGATTTTAACTTGATAGTTGTTTCTTTGATTTCTCGTACAGAATTCCTCTACACAAGCCTGGAATATTGGAATGGTGCCTTCAAACTATGGTCTGTCCTCACGACAATCAGCTCAAACTAGTAGTAAACGACAAACAAAACAAAGGTAACTTTAAATTCAATATATATCACTTTATATAAATAGAATAGTTATGAGTATATATTTTTATTGGTTACTGTATAGTTACTTGAGTATAATAATGCTAATATTGTTGTTAGTTAGTTGTATTTTACGTCCGCTTCCTCCGAACTATAATGCTAATAACAGTAACACTCTTTTTATACGCCCACATTTTCATGTGGACGTGTCGTCACCCTTCTCCGTCTGAACGTCCGTCCGAACTTCTGTCCACAATTTGTTTGTGGACACTCGACAGGTCACAGTTCTTATCCGATTTTGACGAAACTTGAAATATAGGTTTATCTCCAAAAGATCTTGGTTGCTTTTGATATTGGCATGTATCGGATCGAAACTTCATGGATTATGGCCCCTGATTGTACAAAAAATCACGTTTTTAGCTTGTGGACCCTATAGAGGTCACAATTTTAAACCGATTTTGGTGAAACTTGACATACATATTTATAATCCAAAGGTCTTGGTTCCTTTCGATATTTGCGCATATCGGATCATAACTTCTTGAATTAAGGCCCTTGATTGTACGAAAAATCGTGCTTTAGCTTGTTGTCCCTCTAGAGGTCACAGTTTTTATTCAATTTAAAAAAAAAAGTTTGATTATATCACCATTACACTGTAATGAAGGCTGACTTCGAATTTCGTGAAAATCGGACCAAAACTGACAGACATAATGGCTGCCACTTGTACGCGAATAGTGTAAAAATATGGTATATCAAGATTGTGGACCCTGTAGAGGTCACAATTTTGATCCGATTTTGATGAAACTTGAAATGGATGTCTATAACGCAAAGATCTTGGTTGCTCTTGATATTTGCGCATATCAGATCGTAACTTCCTGAATTATGGCCCCTGATTGTACGAAAAATCGCGTTTTAAGCTTGTGGTCCCTCTAGAGGTCACAATTATTATCTGATTTGAAAAACTGTTTGAATATATCACCGTTACACCATAATGTTGGTTGAATTCGAATTTTGTGAAAATTGGACGAAAACTGCCAGACAAAATGGCCGCCCTCCTACGCAAATAGTGTAAACATCTGGTATGTCAAGGTTGTGGACCCTCACTAGAGGTCACAATTTTGTTCTGATTTTGATGAAACTTGAAATGCATGTTTATAATCCAAAGATCTTGTTTGCTTTCTATATTTGCGCATATCGGATCATAACTTCCTGAATTATGTCCCCTGATTGTACGATTGTGGTCCCTCTAGAGGTCACAATTTTTATTCGATTTAAAAAAACGTTTTAGTATATCACCGTTACACTCTAATGATGGTTGAGTTTGAAATTCGTGAACCCACGTATGCAAATAGTATAAATATTATGGTATAAGATTGTGGATCATAACTTCCTGAGTTATGGCCCATGATTGTTCGAAAAATCACTTTTTGTTTAGCTTGTTCTCTATCCATCTCTTGCAAAATGCGGGTGTTCCTGCCTGGCAGCCGCTATTTTTGATTTAACATTAAATTTTATCGTGTACAGATATATAATATTTATTCCATGATTTTTTACAAGTAAACGTTGAAACTTTAGGTTGTATATTGTCGTCGCCCCCGTCTCTCCATCCGTCCGTCGGTCCGGCGTCCACAATTGCTTTTGGACACTCTAGAGGCTAAAGTTAATATCCTATTGACTTTAAATTTAGACACAGTGTTTAAGGTCGTGAGACGAAGAAGCCTATTGATTTTCAGCGATTTCCGATAATTACTGCCAGAGTTACAGCCCTTGATCACTTCAAAAAATTTTGTGGACGCTCTAGAGGCCAAAGTTAATATCCGACTGACTTTAAATTCATACACATTGTTTAAGGTCATGAGATGAAGAAGCCTATTGATTTTTAGCAATTTCCAATAATTACTGCCAGAGTTTTGGCCCTTGATCACTTTGAAAAATCTTGTGGATGCTCTAGAGGCCAAAGTTAATATCCGATTGACTTTAAATTTATACACAGTGTTAAAGGTCATGAGACGAAGAATCCTATTGATTTTCAATGATTTCCGATAATTACTGCCAGAGTTATGGTCCTTGATCACTTTGAAAAATCTTGTGGACGCTCTAGAGGCCAAAGTTAATATCCGATTGACTTTAAATTTATACACAGTGTTTGAGGCCATGAGATGAAGAATCATGTTGATTTTCAACGAGTTTGGATAATTACTACTAAAGTTATGGCCCTTGATCACTTTGAAAAATCTTGTGACGCTCTAGAGGCTAAAGTTATCATCCGATTGACTTCAGATTGATACACAGAGTTTAAGGTCTTGAGACGAACAAGTATATTGATTTTCAATGAATCTTTATGACTTGAACAGCTAAATCCATGATGTTAAAAGTTTCGTATACTAAACGTTAGCATGGGGCCAAACTTTATAAAAACCCAACAAATTCTAATAGTTTTCTGATAATTACTTAATGAGTTGTTACTCTTAGTCTTAATCAGATTTTAATGTATTATAAATGTTTCATTACCGGAAAAAGTAAAAATATGTGACAACTCTTGTTGACTGCCCGGACAATATAGCTGCTATGGGCGTTTGTTTCGTTGCCTGGCAACCTATCTTTTGAGATAGATTAATTTTTGATAGATTAATAAGTTTGAATATGTTTTTAGTCCAAATATGTCATCTAATTACCCAGTTTGTACACAGGAATGTGAGAAAATGTTTATATTTCTATTTACAAAAGACTTGCATATTATATTACATTGATGTTTATTTTTGTATAGAAATAACAAGGAAGTGACGTCCACACAACTGTCACCTGTAAAGAAACGGGTCAAAGAAAGCACACCACCACAAGTTGACCATCAGACACGAGATGAGATGTTACACATCTCTGATTGGTCAGCTTTAAGATCACATGTTCCCCCAGATCAGCGTCAAACTATTGTGATACGTGATTCACCTAGTCCGGCTAATAGCGTTATTACAATTAGTTCTGATAGTGAAGATGACGGAGATGGAAATCGCAGGCGACATCATCGAGTCAGAAGGTTTGTACATCTTATTAATCCTACAGGTTATAGTCATTTCAGTCCTCTCAACTAAAACTATTTCTTTACTTCTTTGAAGGTAAAGGATTGTATTAATCAGTATATTGATGCAACAGGTTTATTGTTATACTGGCAACACTAGGGATTTGGTATTGGTTAGAACTCATTTTTTAGCGCTGGAAAGTATGCATAGAGTTTACTTTCAAAACATCGTTCGATAATTGATAAAAATCGTTAAAGAATTACATAAATGGGTTAGTTAGTACTATGGCTTAGTTTAATGGTAACAGGTTTAGTTTCTTCGAGAGGCGTTTAAAAATGGCCGACCCGTTCGCTAATCTACGACATTTACTTATTAGACGAGCCGTCTGCTTTCCCGAGATACGTTGAAAAATCAACACACGGTTTATTTATCTACGGCCTTTACTTATTAGACAAGCCGTTTACTTTCCCGAGATTCATTGAAAAATCAACACACGATTAATTATCTACGGCGTTGAAAAATTAGATGAACCTTTTAATTTGCAGCGAGCCGTTTATCCGATCGGTTAATTTTGATTACGATTATTTACATATGAAGTGTGAATAAAAAAGGGGAATATAAAAAAAAATGCACACCCATAGATGATCACCTTACGGTGGTCGTAGTATTATATATTATCCATTATCCTATAAACTTAGTATTCCACCATTGACAAATAAATCAAAAATCGGTAAATGACGTCCCAGGTAATTATACAATTGGAAATCGGTAAATCACATCCCAGGTAATGTATCTTTTTTAAATCACAAATGAATTAACTAGTCTTCCATATGTACACGTGGTCATAAGTCAAGCTTACAATGGAAGTGCGATAATCTCGCGAGACTGTACATTAGACTGACGCCATAAAAAGACACTGTCAATCTCTATTGACAAGCTGTCGCCCATTTTCAGACAGCGTAATCACTTGATTGGGGGCCCCTGTACAATTTAGTTGATTATTGGGTAATACGTAGAGTCCATGATGTATTTTGGCGAGTGATTAAGCTGTCAATATGTAATTATAAAATACCTTTTTTTATAAAGAAAATAAATGATGTTAGACATCATAAACTAACAAACAATACGAGTATACTTTATTACAAAAACATCGGTGAACTGACCTAAGAACTAAAATCATAACGCCAATTAACAAACAATACGAATATACAGCGGTGAACTAATCCTGGCCGTGATCGGTAATCGACAAAAATTGATGAGTAAAACTTATTTATTCCATACATTATTGTTGATGTAACAATAAGTAAATGTTTAACAGTTTATTTAACGATAAGTACAATTCAGTTAATTATAATAACAAGGGCGATGAAACAGCCCGATAAAAAAAAATTTGATGGTAAATATCTAATTATACAAAAACACATTGCTGAACAGGGTCTAAAAGCTCTCTTCTCAGTCTCAAAAGTTTGTTATGAAAACTATTTTAATATTGTAACTAAGCTTTGTATGGGGTTTTCATTCGGGACATGATATAGAACAAATACATTTAAGGTACCTTAGGAAAATCTTAGATACAAGAACAACCACAAATTCCCACATGATCTATTATGAACTTTGACGTTTTTCTTTAAGCATTACGAGAAAATTACGAATATTTAAATACTGGATTAAAATATGTTCTTCTACTAATGTCTTACTTAATTCTTGCTACTCTAATATGTTAATAAATAATGACCCGTGGGTCCTGAATGTTAAGAAGGTACTTTTTAAAATTGGCATCACAACCAAGTCAGTAACGGGTAAATCCTCCTCTGTTTGCCAAACAAGCATTGATCCGACGTGGCATACTCCTAATGAGACGTCTAAGGTCATTTTGGTCCAGATTGCCCCATTCCTGTTGCAACGCAGCAGCAAGTTCTTGGACATTGGCAGGACGTTGTTGACGTTGACGTAACCTCTGTCCAAGCATGTCCCAGACATGCTCAATGGGGGAGAGGTCGGGACTCAGTGCTGGCCAAGGTAATGTGGTGATGTTCTGTTGTTGGAGGTAACCTGTAACGATCCTGGCCCTGTGACATCTTGCGTTGTCATCCTGGAAGATGAAACGGCGGCCATGACGTCGTGCGAACGGCACAACATGGACTGCCAAGATGTTGTCCCGGTAGTACTGGCCTGTAACACGCCCTGCAACAACATGTAAAGCCGTTCTTCCAGCAACAGTGATGCCTCCCCACACCATAACAGAACCACCCCCAAATCGATCATGTCTGATGACGTTAACGTCTTGGAAGCGCTCGTTTCGACGACGCCACACCCTCCTACGTCTGTCCAAAAAATCAACAGTGAACCTTGACTCATCTGAAAACATCACATTGCTCCAGCGTCGATTATCCCAGTGTTGACGATCCCTACACCAACGACGTCTTGCCTGAATGTGATGATCTCTCAAACAAGGGATCACGCGAGGACGTCGGGCGCGAAGGTGACCCCTATGCAGTCGATTCCGAATCGTCTGGCCACTCACTCTCACACCAGTGTCTGTTTGAAGACGAGCGCTGATCTGATTTGCTGTGATGACACGATTTCTCAAGGCCAAGGTACGGATAAATCGATCCTGGGCTTGAGTTGTCGCCCTTGGTCGACCTGAGCGTGGTCTGTCCTGTACAGATTGTGTATCACGGTATCTGGACCATAGCCTGCTTATGACAGACTGAGAAACATTCATCGTCCGCGCCACAACCGCCCGTGTTGTGCCGATCTGTAGCATGCCAAGGGCACGTAACCTTTCATTTTGGGAAAGCCGACGCATATCAAAATTTGTTTTCTGGTCACTAAAACAATTAAACTGATGTTTCCACCCTGGAATTCAATGCCACAATGACTGTAACATTCAAAGTCAGAGTCGTGCAAATCTTGGGTTGGACCCCCATGATGATCCCAAGCATCACCTGCATTCCATGCGGTAGCTATTGGTGCGTTTGGGCGTCACATGTAACTGGAAATGTTTCTTCTGTTAGGTTCTATAGTGACTTTTTTCGTAGTCATTTGCATATTTTAGTATTATGCCCCCAAAATCAAATATCCCCTACTTTTTTTGAATAGTATATAAAGTAAATGTATCATTTATAAGCATATTGTGAATACATTTGGCTTACAATATTATTTGACTAAACCAATAGACAGAAAATACAGACGTGAAATTAGTGAAATGAAGAAGCCTATTGAATTTCAGCAATTTCCATTAATTTCTTCTGGAGTTATGGCCCTTGTTTCACTTTGTTGCACCTTGTGAACGCTCTAACGACAAAAGTTATCAACCGATCTGTATGAAATTCATATGCATCATTTAAATTAGTAAAACAAAGAAGCCTTTTGAATTTCAGCAATTTCCGTTATTTACATCTAGAGTTATGGCCCTTGTTTCACTTTGTTGAATGTTGTGAACGCTCTAATGACAACAGTTATCATCCGATCTGTTTGAAATTGATATGCCTCATTTAAATTAGTGAAATCAAGAAGCCTATTGAATTTCAGCAATTTCCGTTAATTACGCCGTGAGTTATGGCCCTTGTTTCACTTTGTTGTACCTTGTAAATGCTCTAACGACAAAAGTTATCCGATCTGTATGAAATTTATATGTATCATTTAAATTAGTAAAACGAACACGCCTATTGAGTTTCAGTTATCACCTAAATTAGTGAAATGAAGACGAACAAGCCTATTGAATGTCAGCAATTTCCGTCAATTACGTCTAGAGTTATGGCCCGTGATTTACTTTGTTGAACTTTGTGAACTTTTGAACAACAAAAGTTATCATCTGATCTGTATGAAATTTATATGCATTATTTGAATTAGTAAAACGAAAAAAACCTGTCGAATTTGAACAATTTCTGTAGATTGCTTCCAGAGTTACGGCCCTTGTTTTAGTTTTTAGAACTTTGTGAACCTTCAAACAACGAAAATTATAATGTCATCTGTATGAAATTGTCTATTAAATTCCCCTAATTACCTACAAAATAATAAATATGTGACAACCCTTGTCGACTGCTCGGACTATTTAGCTGCTGTGGGCGTATGTTTTGTTGCCTGCCAACCTATCTTTTTGTTTTGTAAATATTTAGCTGCTGTGGGCGTATGTTTTGTTGCCTGCCAACCTATCTTTTTGTTTTGTAAATATTTTGTAAATATTTTTGTTTTTCCCAATGAGTCTGGGACTCAAGGGTAATAAAAACTTGAAACTTGAAACAGTCCCAGGTGAAATGGTTGTGGGATGAACTGACCCGCACCCGGCTGGTAACTACAGGTGGGAATTGATAAAACAATAGCATTCAACCAATCAAATAATTAATGTTAATAAAAAAGGGATATTTATGACTCAACCGTACATTCAAAGGCATGATTTTGTATGGCAACCAGACAGGTGAGAATTAATAAAACAATAGCATTCGACCAATCAAAGAATTAAACCATGTATATTCAAAAACATGGTTTCATATGGCACCCAGGCACTTGACCCCAGGTGTGAATTAATAAAACAATAGCATTCGACCATTCAATAAATTAATCTATACTGTAATAACGTTCATTTATGACTCCATCCTATATTCCGAATAACAATCAGCTGACCAAAAGGTGAATAGCTCATAATACCGTGTATACACAGGCCTTTTCTGTAATTAATGTGTATGGGAATATAGATTAAGAGGAGATAAGTGACTAATATGATAATTGTCTGCGATATCACTTCGTTAGAAGTGGGCGTTAAATAAAGCTATTTCACACTTAATATGATAATCGTAGTTAAAAGACTACTTTCATAACATAAAAGTTGCATTTATTTTGAATACTAAAATAACTCTGGCTTAGTTTGGCTTGGCTCTGAATTTTGATTGAGCGGAAGATTTTTAAAGATACAGATTTTTATTAACAATTTTAACAGACTGTGGCATATGATTTAAATGGTTCATTTACATTATCAATACATACAATTTGCTTTTTGTTATTAAATTATATATAAATCCGTTGATTGTTTTCCAATTTTGATTTCTTTTGGTGCATGCTGCTATTTCTTTATTTATAAACCAGTGATTGTTTTCCAGTGTTGTGTTTTTAGTATTCATGCTGTTATTTGTGATTGTTTTTATACGCCCACATTTTCATGTGGACGTATATTGACGTCGCCCCTGTCCGTCCGTCCACAATTTGTTTGTGGACACTCTACAGGTCACAATTCTTATCCGATTTTGACGAAACTTGAAATATAGGTTTATCTCCAAATGATCTCGGCTGCTTTCGATATTGGCATGTATCGGATCGAAACTTTATGGATTATGGCCCCTGTTTCTTTGAAAAAATCACGTTACTATAGAGGTCACAATTTTTATCCGATTTTGTTGAAACTTGAAATGTAAGTTTATAATCCAAAGATCTCGTTTCCTTTGGACCGTAACTTCCGGAATTATGGCCCCTGATTGTAGGAGAAATCACTTTCTTTTTAGCTTGTTCTCTATCCATCTCTCGAAAATGTGGGCGTATCCTGCCTGGCAGCCGCTGGTTAGTATTTAGTGTACATACATATAAATACATACAATTGGTTTTTGTTATTAGATTATCATAGCTAAATATATGTTCTGTTTTATTTATAAACCGTTTTCTTTTTCGGGAATGTTGATTTTGAATCAGTACCAAAATTTAACATCTGTACCCAATAATCAACTAAGCAAATTGCACAGAAGCCCCCAATCAAGTAATTACGCTGTCTGAAAATGAACGACAGCTTGTCTATGGAGATTGACAGTGACGTTTTTTGGCGCCAGTCTAATGTACAGTCTCGCGGGATTATCGCACTTCCATTGTAAGCTTGACTTATGACCACGTGTACAGATGGAAGACTAGTTAATTCATTTGTGATTTAAAAAAGATATATTACCTGGAACGTGATTTACCGATTTCCAGTTGTATAATTACCTGGGACGTGATTTACCGATTTTTATACGCCCACATTGAAATTTGGTCGTATATTGTCGTCGCCCCCGTCCGTCCGGCGTCCACAAGCACTAGAGGCTAAATTTAATATCTGATTGACTTTAAATTTATACACAGTGTTTAAGGTCTTGAGACGAAGAAACCTTTTGATTTTCAGCGATTTCCAATAATTACTGCCAGAGTTATGGCCCTTGATCACTTTGAAAAATCTTGTGGACGCTCTAGAGGCCAAAGTTGATATCCAATCGACCTTAAAATTTATACACAGTGTTTAAGGTCATGAGACAGAGAAACCTATAGATTTTCAACAATTTCTGATAATTACTTCCAGAGTTATGACCCTTGATCACTTCAAAAAATCTTGTGGATGCTCTAGAGGCTAAAGTTAATATCCAACCAATTTACTTTAAATTTATACACTGTGTTTGAGGTTATGAGACGAAGAATCCTATTGATTTTCAGCGATTTCTGATAATTACTGCCAGAGTTATGGCCCTTGATCACTTCAAAAAATCTTGTCGATGCTCTAGAGGCCAAAGTTAATATTCGATTGACTTTAAATTTATACACAGTGTTTAAGGTCATGAAACGAAGAAGCCTATTGGTTTTCAGCGATTTCCGATAATTACTGCCAGAGTTATGGTCCTTGATTTTCAACGATTTCCGCTCTAAAGGCTAAAGTTATCATCCGATTGACTTAAGATTGATACACAGAGTTTAAGATCTTGAGACGAACAAGTATATTGATTTTCAATGAATCTTTATGACTTGAACAAATCCATGATATTGAAAGTTTTGTATACGAAACGTAAGCATGGGGCAGAACTTTATAAAAACCAAACAAATTCTAATGGTTTTCTGATAATTACTTCATGAGTTGTTGCTCTTAATCAGATTTTAGTGTATTATAAATGTTTCATTACCGAAAAAAGTAAGAATATGCGACAACTCTTGTTGACTGCACAGACGATTTAGCTGCTGTGGGCGTATGTTTCATTGCCTGGCAACCTATCTTTTTTTTTACCTTCATCGATATATAAGTCAATGCAGACTATAAGATGATCAGGCCCGACTTTCGCAGAAAGTATCGACTTATACCCTGAGAAATATGTTACTGTCCAACCTTGACCTTGCCAAACACCTGTTCCTCGATAACGAGTCTTGCATCAATCATGACCTCTCGCATTGCAATTTCGAATTCGTATGATATAGCATATTGTCATAAATTTTGGGACATGATAATTATCATATCGTGATAATTTTGGTTATCACGATATACCGGTTTTTCGATATTTTTAAATCAGTCCGATATGATAAAATCGCCGAGGATTTTATCACGATATACCAAAAAAACGGTATATCGCCCAACCCTACTTGGGTTGATAAAAGGTTTATCTAATAGTTCAACGCCGTAGATAAATCAATCGTGTGTTGATTTTTCAACGTATCTCGGGAAAGTCAACGGATCATCTAATAAGTAAAGGCCGTAGATAAGTAAACCGTGTGTTGATTTTTCAACGTATCTCGGGAAACTGAACTGCTCGTCTAATAAATAAATGCCGTAAATAAGTGAACGGGTCGTCAATTTATAAACGCCTCTCGGAGAAACTAAACCTGTTACCATTAAACTAAGCCAGAGTACTAATTAAACCACTTTTGTAATTCTTAAACAATTTTGATCAATTATCGAACGATGTTTTGAAAGTAAACTATATGCATACTTTCCAGCGCTAAAACCCCCGTTCTAAACGATACCAAATCCCTAGTGCAACTTCAAAATAAGAGATCCTAGATAAGAGCTGATAGAATTGTGAAGTCTGGCTTAACACAAATTTAAGATGAAAATTCACAAACAGAACGTAGTTAAATATAATATAAGTTCATTAGTACTGTTATTTTATATTTTCAGTGGAAGAACAAATGGGGAACGATCAACACATGGAATGGTTCATAGCCGTAGTGATATTACATTGTCTCAGTCAGCTACACAGCCTTTCGGTAATATATTACCCTTACTTTTATTATTTTAATATGACAGCAACCCGTTAGAATTTAATCAGAGGATAATACTTGTGAAATAAGTCCTCACTTGAAATTTGATTTGATCCTACTTTGTATTACAGGCATCACTCACAATCCCAGAAACATAAGTTGTGTTACGGTAACCGATGGCCACGATTCTGATATAGAAGAAAACAGTTTGGCTTCTAGGAAAAAGAAGATTGTGTATACTCCAATAAAGCATGAAGATCTTTCCGTTAGTTCCGAAAGGAACTGTATCTATGGAAACCGGATGGCATCATCAAGCCAACAAGTGTCGACGTCCACCGCTTTCGCTCCACCCTATTTTTCAGACTCCTCCCGTAAGATGCGGGAGCAAGCCAAAGTATCCCCTTACATGGCAAACATTCCAAAGCAGGAAAACTGGTCACTTGGAGAAGCATCCAGGGCACGAACACCTAAACAAGAAATACGATTTCCTTTGGAGATTGAGGTTTCAGCCGCCGCAGCTCAGGGTAAACTAGCATATGTTTCACCTACAGTTCGATCCGTGCAAAATCATCCGAGCAATAAGAATGCTTTTCCGTCTAGCTCTAGTCATCTAGCCCCAAGCTCCAGTCAACGTTCTCGACCAAATAACCTCAATTTTTACCCGCGACAGGCTGGTGTTAATCAGCTGTCCCCCGTACAAGCTAGTGTACAACTAGGTCAACCCGTTTTACTCAATCCAGCTTCACAGGTTGATGTTCATAGGTATGTAGTCACTTTTTTTTTTATGAGCATTTAAAATCAATGAACTTCATTATCTGCTTATTTATTTTTCACTATTAGTAGATATTATTGGATTGATATGATTAAACAGGGATTGCCATGAAGACCAGCAGGTGCCAGGCAGGATACGCCCACATTTTGCAAGAGATGGATAGAGAACAAGCTAAACAAAAAGCGATTTCTCGTACAATCAGGGGCCATAATTCAGGAATTTACAATCCGATATGCGCAAATATCGAAAGGAACCAAGATCTTTGGGTTATATACTTACATTTCAAGTTTCATCAAAATCAGAACAAAATTGTCACCTCTGGCGAATCCATAACCTTGATATACCATACTCTTACGCTATTTGAGTAGGAGGGGCGGCCATTTTGTCTATCAGTTTTGGTCTGATTTTTACGAAATACGAATTCACCCATTCTTAGGGTGTAAAGGTGATATATCCAAACCTTTTTTTTATCGGATAAAAATTGTGACCTCTAGCGGGACCTCTAGCTAAAAACACGATTTTTCAGGGGCCATAATTCAGGAAGTTTCAATCCGATATGCGCGAATATTGAAAGGAACTGAGATCTTAGGGTTATAAACTTCCATTTCAAGTTTCATCAAAATTAGAAGAAAATTGTTTAAGGCCATGAGACGAAGAAGTCTATTGATTCTCTGCGATTTCCAATAATTACTGCCAGAGTTATGGCCCTTGATCACTTCAAAACATCTTGTGGACGCTCTAGAGGCCAGACTTTTAATTTATACACAGTGTTTAAGGTCATTAGGCGAAGAAACCTATTCATTTTCCGTGAATTTTGATAATTACTGCCAGAGTTATGGCCCTTGATCACTTTGAAAAATCTTGTGGATGCTCTAGAGGCTTAAGTTAATATCCGATTATACACAGTGTTGAAGGTCATGAGAAGAAGTCTATTCATTTTCAGCGATTTTTGATATTGACTTTAAATTTATACACAGTGTTTAAGGTCATGAGACGAAGAAGTCTATTCATTTTCAGCAGTTTTCGATAATTACTGCCAGAGTTATGGCCCTTGATCATTTCAAAAAATCTTGTGGTCGCTCTAGAGGCTAAAGTTAATATTCGATTGACTTTAAATTATACACAGTGTTTAAGGTCATGAGATGAAGAATCCTATTGATTTTCAGTGATTTCCGATAATTACTGCCAGAGTTATGGCCCTTGATCACTTCAAAAAATCTTGTGGACGCTCTGGAGGCCAAAGTTAATATCCGATTGACTTTAAATTTATACACAGTGCCTAAGGTCATGAGGCGAAAAAGCCAATTGATTTTCCAGCAATTTACGATAATTACTGCCAGAGTTATGGCCCTTGATCACTTTGAAAAATCTTGTGGACGCTCTAGAAGCCAAAGTTAATATCCGATTGACTTTAAATTTATGCACAGTGTTTAAGGTCATGAGACGAAGAAGCCTATTGATTCAGCGATTTCCGATAATTACTGCTAGAGTTATGGCCCTTGATCACTTCAAAAAATCTTGTGGACACTCTAGGGGTCAAAGTTAATATTTGATTGACTTTAAATTAATACACAGTGTTTAAGGTCATATGAAGAAGAAGCCTATTGATCTTCAGTGATTTTCGATAATTACTGCCAGAGTTATGGCCCTTGATCAATTCAAAAAGTCTTGTGGACTTTCTAGAGGCCAAAGTTAATATCTAATTGACTTTAAAGTTATACACAGTGTTTGAGGTCATGAGACGAAGAATCCTATTGATTTTCAAAGATTTTCGATTAATTACTGCCAAAGTTATGGCCCTTGATCACTTTGAAAAAGTTTTAGTGTATTATAAATGTTTCATTACCGAAAAAAGTAAAAATATGTGACAACACTTGTTGACTGTCCGTACAATTTAGCTGCTGTGGGCGTATGTTTTGTTGCCTGGCAACCTTTCTTTCATACAATCAGGGGCCATAATCCATGAAATTTCGGTCAAATACATGCCAATATCGAAATCACCGAGTTCTTTAGAGGATAAACCTATATTTCAAGTTTCGTCAAAATCGGATAAGAATTGTGACCTGTAGAGTGTCCACAAACAATTGTAATTGTGGATGGACTGACGGACAGGGGCGACGATAATATACGTCCACATGACGATATAATCACTATTGCCCCTTGAATTTCTTCAGAATCCTAGTTTTGCTTGTACATTTGAAATCAAGCAAAATTTTCAAAGAAAACCACATGTTCTTTAGACCCAATTCCAACCAGACTTCTGCTCGAATACTTGGATGTTTTAATTACCATAATAACGTCACTTTTAAATGCTAGTCTGACAACCGGAGTATTTCAGGACATACTGAAACAAGCTATTGTAAAGCCACTACTTAAAAATGAATCACTGGATCCTAACGTACTCAAAAACTATCGTCCAGTCTCAAACTTGTCCTTTTTATCGAAAATTGTGGAGAAAGCAGTTAATATTAAATTGCGTTCCTTCCTTTCAACACATGATCTCCTTGACAAGTTTCAGTCTGCATATCGACCCAACCACAGCACAGAAACTACACTTCTTAGAGTAGTAAATGATCTGCGATGTGCTGTTGATGATGGTAAAACAGCTTCTTTAATCTTACTTGACCTATCAGCAGCTTTTGATACCGTTGATCATAAAATTCTTTTGAATCACCTTGGTATAACTACTGACCAACATAATTGTATCCAACATTATTCCTACGCCGATGATACACAGCTAATTGACGTTTTCATCCACACTCAAATAAAAGAATCCTTAAATCGACAGCAGCATGTTCGCAGTCCATTAAGTCCTGGATGACAAACAACTGCCTAAAATTAAATGATGAAAAAACTGAAGCTATGTTAGTTGGAACCTGTAAAAAACTACGGAAAATAACAGAAAAGAATACAAAAATTGGGGATTCAATGATCGACTTCTCTGTCAGCCTGAAAACCCTTGGTGTTTTCCTAGAGTCCACACTTTCTATGGAAACTCGCGTTGATGAATTGTGCCGTATATGTTTCTATCATATACATTGCATCAGAAACATTCACCACCTGATCACGACTGATGCTGCTAAAACACTAGTTCAGGCGCTAACACTGTCCGGTATTGATTATGTAAAGAGTCTGCTCTTCGGACTCACCCAAACACTTACAAATAAATTACAGAGAATCCAGAACATCGCTGCCAGGATTGTAACAAGAACTTCAAAATATTCATCCATAACTTCAGTGTTAAAGTCTCTTCACTGGTTGCCCGTCGAACCCCGGATTCAGTATAAAGTTCTGTCATTAATGTATCAATGTCAAAATAATCTTGCTCCCTTATATTTGTCAGAACTTTTGACAAACTATAAACCCAAACGTGCGCTAAGGTCACATGGCAAAAATATACTTACTGTTCCCAAAACAAAACTAAAACAATTTTGTGATAAAAGTTTCAGTGGTGCTGCACTTCGCCTTTGGAATCAGTTACCAGTAAACATTAAAGAATCTCAGACTTTCACAATCTTTAAGTCACAACTAAAAACTCATTTGTTTAACTCTATTATCCAGATTAGAAACAGATTGTTTATGTGTGTTTTTAATGTATGGATTATTAAGCGCATTACAAATATACATTATTATTATTATTGTCCATATTATAATCAATAATGTATTGGACCTTATAATTGTAAAAGACAACAACCATGAACGGAGGAATAAAAGGATCAAAAAAAGTTTGTGTTCTATCGGCCGTTTTTATACGCCCACATTGAAATGTGGTTGTATATTGTTGTCGTCCCCGTCCGTCCGGCGTCCACAATTTCTTGTGGACGCTCTAGAGGCTAAAGTTAATATTCGATTGACTTGAAATTTATACACAGTGTTTAAGGTCATGAGACGAAGAAGCCTATTGATTTTCAGGGATTTCCGATAATTACTGCCAGAGTTATGGCCCTTGATCATTTCAAAAAATCTTGTGGTCGCTCTAGAGGCCAAAGTTAATATCCGATTGACTTTAAATTTATACACAGTGTTTAAGGTCATGAGATGAAGAATCCTATTGATTTTCAGCGATTTCCGATAATTACTTCCAGAGTTATGGCCCTTGATCACTTTGAAAAATCTTGTGGACGCTCTAGAGGCTAAAGTTAATATCCGATTGAGCTTAAATTTATACACAGTGTTTAAGGTCATGAGACGAAGAAGTTTATTCATTTTCAGCGATTTTCAATAATTACTGCCAGAGTTATGGCCCTTGATCACTTCAAAAAATCTTGTGGACACTCTAGAGGTCAAAGTTAATATTCGATTGACATTAAATTTATACACAGTCATGAGACGAAGAAGTCTATTCATTTTCAGCGATTTTTGATATTGACTTTAAATTTATACACAGTGTTTAAGGTCATGAGACGAAGAAGCCTATTGATTTTCAGGGATTTCCGATAATTACTGCCATAGTTATGGCCCTTGATCATTTCAAAAAATCTTGTGGTCGCTCTAGAGGCCAAAGTTAATATCTGATTGACTTTAAATTTATACACAGTGTTTAAGGTCATGAGATGAAGAATCCTATTGATTTTCAGCGATTTCCGATAATTACTTCCAGAGTTATGGCCCTTGATCACTTTGAAAAATCTTGTGGACGCTCTAGAGGCTAAAGTTAATATCCGATTGAGCTTAAATTTATACACAGTGTTTAAGGTCATGAGACAAAGAAGTTTATTCATTTTCAGCGATTTTCAATAATTACTGACAGAGTTATGGCCCTTGATCACTTCATAAAATCTTGTAAATGCTCTAGATGCTAAAGTTAATATCCGATTGACTTTAAATTGATACAGAGTGTTTGAGGTCATAAGACGAAGAATCATATTGATTTTCAACGATTTCCGATAATTACTGCCAAAGTTATGGCCCTTGATCACTTTGAAAAATCTTGTGACCCTCTAGAAGCTAAAGTTATCATCCGATTGACTTCAGATTCATACACAGAGTGTAAGGTCTTGAGACGAACAAGTATATTGATTTTCAATGAATTTTTATGACTTGAACAGCTAAATCCATGATGTTAAAAGCTTCCTATACTAAACGTTAGCATGGGGCAAAACTTTATAAAAACCAAACAAATTCTAATGGTTTTCTGATAATTACTTAATGAGTTGTTACTCTTAATAAGATTTTAATGTATTATAAATGTTTCATTACCGAAAAAAGTAAAAATATGTGACAACTCTTGTTGACTGCCCGGACGATTTAGCTGCTGTGGGCATATGTTTTGTTGCCTGGCAACCTATCTTTCTCATTCAAGCGTATGCCATATTGAAAATGAAATATTACAATACAAGAATTCTAAATTAAACTACAAGAATACTCAATTAAAGCTATAATTTCATATTTTCTAAGAAAATCAAAACATAATTATTTCTATGTCTTTTGGGAGGTTGGATGGCCGAATGGTTAGCGTGCGCGCGCTGTATCATAAAGTCTGTCATTGAGTCGACTGGCGTGGTTTCGAATCCCCGGTTGTACGTGGCAAGGAGTAGGGTCGCCTGTCCAACCTCGTGGGTTTTCTCCAGGTCCTCCGGTTTCCTCCCACTGCTAAAGACTCTACGCGCAAGCGAATTATGTAAATAAAATTTTAAAAAAAAACATGTTAGTCCCGAAATGACCTAGTTTGTGTCGAGTGGACGTTAAACCCCATTTCTCTTTCTCTCTCTATGTCTTTTGCTCAATAGGTTGTCAACTCACTATTATACGATCATAGGTATTATTCTCCCTCTTAAAAATCCTTTGAAGCCGGAAATAATAACACAATTACCTTCCTTGTTTTTCTATTCCCCCAATGGAATAGCTATGTTCAAATGTTTGAATTTAAAGTTGAAAATGATATTTTTGCGAATTTCTCAACTGGCAATAGTGAATTATAGGATTAATAGGATTATTCTTTAACATGGTAGGACTGTTTATAGATACCATCTATTTTAAGGCTTTATTTTAAAAATATGAAATTGCAGCATCAGTGCTGTCTCAATAAATGCCCATTAAAGATACATTATGGGAGATTCGGTAACGAGCTGGCAGTTCTCACTATAATAGTTAAAAACTACATAATGTAAAGGCAATTTGCTGAAAATTTCATTCAATTTGATCCACTATGAACTGAGAACTAAGCGGTTGAAATTTCCGACTAGCCTTGATCATCATTACGATAGACAGCTCTATTATCCATTTAATCGTATATCGTGAAGGAAAGTTATGCAGTAAATCGGCTCATAATCCACTAAAGGTCGCAGGCTAGCGATGCCATCTAGAGTTGATTATGGCCTGGATAGGTTAATTAATGTCTAATTAATAGTTTAGATAACATTTCAGTCCTAAAGAAAGACCTGCAATAGGCAGATTTAGCTCTTGCATAATGCATGTTTAACTAAGTCAAATAAATAGCGATTCATGGACCGCCATGACATTGTCATTGATAATCAGTGTACCGGTACTCTAAATATACATTGTAGTTAGCATCATTCATATTTCTGCCTACATAAAATATATTTTAATCAGAAAATCAATGATTCCTTTAAAGGCTCAATACCACTCTTGTAACTGAATAATATACCGAGCGCCATGGAAAACGCATCACTTAGTTTTTCGTATAACAAAATAATCCTGTAAACATATCTTATTTATTTTGCTTCTTATTGTGAACAATATTCAAATGGGAACACATCAATAACAACACATTTGTACACTTATGGATGTTTAATCTGTAATCAACGGTACAAAGTCAGAGGGGTCAAAACCAAAAGTATGATACAGGTGTCAGTAGTGCGTGTGTCCTCCACGGGCTTTTACGCACGCTGTGCAGCGACGTCGCATGGAATTAACCAATGTTTGAAAGAAGGCCTGGGGCAAAGTGTTCCATTCTTGGACAAGAGCAGCTTCTAAAGCAGCAATGGTGTGCATCTCTGGTCTCCGATACAGACGGCGTCCAATCTCATCCCAGACATGTTCTATCGGTGCCATGTCCGGAGACATGGCTGGCCAGTCCAAGACATTGATGTTGTTAGCAGCCAGGTAGTGCATACTAAAACGGGCGGTATGCGGACGTGCATTATCCTGTTGGAAGTGCTGAAGTTGTGGGTGCGGTTGAAACATCGGAACAACAATTGGTTGCAAGACATCATCAAGGTAGGCTACAGCATTAACACGACCCCTGCAAATGTGTAGGGCGGTCCGGTGATGAACTGTGAAGCCTCCCCACACCATTACACTTCCCCCACCCCATCGATTTGTTTCGAAGATGCAGCAGTCTGCAAGACGTCCCCACACACGTTGACGGCCATCAGCGTGATAAAGCGACTCTCATCACTGAAGAGCACACTTTGCCAGTCTACTCTTCTCCATGTCTGGTGTCCTTGAGCCCATATCAAACGCTGCTGACGGTGATGATCCCTGAGGATAGCTCCAACATAAGGTTGTCTTGCACGGAGTCCTACTTCTCTTAGACAACGTCTTACGGTGTTGGCACTTACTGGTCCTTGTCTTCCGACGACTGCTGCACCTGTTCGAGTCGCTGGGCGGAATCTGTCACGCAGATGAGTGACCCGGATGTAGCGGTCTTGAGTCTGGGTTGTAACGCGTGTGGACCAGGACGTTGACGGTCACGTGTTGATCCAGTAACTCGAACACATTCCACCAACCTTACAATAGTGGACTGATGACAATTGAAGTGTCTGGCAATAGCATGTGTAGACATGCCAGCCCGGTACATTCCCATGGCTTGATTTTCAGTAAGTCTCAGCATCTCTAGCTCGTCCAACAACAAATTGACGTTTCACAGTTCATGTACTGCACATTAAGTTGAAAACATGCTTTTAAAGGGCTCACACACAATGTTGCACGTGAATAATGGGTTTTTCATGTGCATCTCGTGCAATTTTTTTTTGTGCACACGGGCCGATATTTTTTGCATTTGGGAGCATTGTGTGAAACAATAGTTCATAGTATTGCATAATATTATACATACAAAACCAGTCTAGTAATAAAATATTTGGGAAAAAAAGTGGTTTTCCATGGCGCTCAGTATATATCCCAATCTTTATTCTGATCAACAAATTGTACTATTTTACAATATTCCAATTAATTGATGATATAAATCTCATCTTAACACACCTAACTTAGAAAATTGGAAAAATTCAACTAAATGATTTGAAAAGCCTAACGTAAACCTTTTCAAATGTGACTTGGATTTAAAAATATTTTTGAACCCTCTGGACAAGTAAAATAGGATTTAATGGATAATTTACACAACAGGTAAGACACTAACACATCTACATGTAGTACTTAGAATAAGGCTATTTTTTTATTTTCTGGAGCTGTCAAGCCAGCAAGAGTGTTATTGTCCCTTTAAAAAATCAACCTGTGGGTATACACAATTTGTCAATAAGCAGTGATAATTCTAACAGGACCGCCGGTCGTGTGGAAAAGTGAGCGAGAGGTCATTTGATGTAAAAAAAAAAAAAAAAAGCTATATTACAGCGTTTGCAGTCTTTGTGAAATGAACACTTGGGAGTTTATGACAGAAGACAGATGAGAGTCGGTATTGCGTTTCAACTGCAGATGGCAGGACCAGAATATGGCGTCGACGTGGCCAGCGTTATTCTGACCAATGTGTCATGGAACTAGACTCATGGGGAGGTCCAAGCATAATGGTTTGGGGTGGAATTGGCCTGAACCAGAGAGTGGGTCCTGTGGTGTTCCAAAATCTTGGTTCAGGGAGAGGAGGCGGCATCATCACAGCAGTGCGCTACATCGATCACGCTCTCAGACTCCACGTCATACCACATTTTGCACGTCATCGAAACAACGTTTTCCAGCATGACATCATCCATGCCGACACGGCCAAAGTTACTCAGGACTTTCTACAGCAGAACAGTGTCAAAGTTATGCGCTAGCCAGCCCTTAGTCCGGGCTTAAACCCGATTGAACATCTTTGGGATGAAATTCAGAGGAGACTTAATAACGTCGTACCGAGACCAAACACAGCCAATGGATTGCGCCAGGCTTTTCTGAGAGTGTGGTTCCAGGTGCCAATGGCATCCTGAATCAATCGTCTGGTCCACTCCATGTACAGATGCTGCGCAGTGGACACACCAGATACTGATGTATAGACTGTTTACAGACTCTAAACCTTCTCATAATGTCTTGAAATTGTGATGAATTAATCACTAATGTGTCGACATACTGTTCACAAAAATTGCTTTGATCCATTTAGTAAGCCATTTTCTAGAATGATTTGATTAATATGCCTCTCTGATTTTGAAATTGTAGTTCGTACTGACGTTTTTATACGCCCACCTTTTCATGTGGACGTATATTGTCGTCGCCCCTGTCCATCCACAATTGTTTGTGGACCCTATAGAGGTCACAATTTATATCCGATTTTGACGAAACTTGAAATATGGCTTTATCTCCAAAAGATCTTGGTTGCTTTCGATATTGGCATTTATCAGATCGAAACTTCGTAGGTTATAAGGATGTAACGGTTCAAAAATTCTTGAACCGGTTAACTGATTGTTAAAAACCCAACCGTAACCGGTTAACCAATAAAAGTTTTCTATCAAAATATTTGTTGCACCAAAATATTAGTATTACATCTTTTAAGTTAACGTACAAATTCCATTCATTCATTCATTCTTGATGTTTCTTTTCTCCATCTTGTGCGTGCTGACAGATCATGTAATGACGTATAGACCAGTTGAATTAAAATGTTGATTTTTTTCGAACAAAAGCTTCACTAATACTTCATAAGATTAGTTATGAAATCAATATTTGAAAGCATACCTTTGGATTTTTAAATATAAAATAAGTTTGATTATTCAACATCAGCTAATTCCAAAGAATTTACTACACGTGTTGCTATCACAAGCCTTGCTGTATCGTATGGTACCAATGACCCGAAAGCCGATTAGTAATTTTTTGAACCGGTTCAACAGTGCAACCGAACCGTGACCGGTTAACCGAGTGACCGTTTACATCCTTTATAGGTTATGGCCCCTGATTGTACGGAAAATCATGTTTTTAACTTGTGGACCCTATAGAGGTAATAATTTTAAACCGATTTTGATGAAACTTGAAATGCATGTTTATAACCCAAAGATCTTGGTTCCTTTCGGATCGTAACTTCCTGAATTATGGCCCCTGATTGTATGAAAAATCGCCTTTTTTGGCTTGTGGTCTCTCTGGAGGTCACAATTATTATCCAATTTAAAAAAAACCATTTGATTATATCCCCGTTACACCATAATGAAAGTTGAATTCAAATTTCGAGAAAATTGGACCAAAATTGCTGGACAAAATGGCCACTGCTTGTACACGAATAAAGTAAAAAATATGGTATGTCAAGGTTGTGGACCCAGTAGAGGTCACAATTTTAATCCTATTTTGATGAAACTTGAAATGCATGTTTATAACCCAAAGATCTTGAATCCTTTAAATATTTGCGCATATTGGATCGGAACTTCCTGAATTATGGCCCCTGATTATATCCGAAAAATTGCCTTTTGTAGCTTGTGGTCCCTCTAGAGGTCACAATTGATTATATCACTGTTACACCATAATGAAGGTTGACGTCAAATTTCATGAAAATTGAACCAAAACTACCGAACAAAATGGCCGCCGCTTGTACATGAATCGTGTAAAAATATGGTATATCCAGGTTGTGACCCTGTAGAGGTCACAATTTTAATCCGATTTGGATGAAACTTTAAATATATGTTTTTATCATAAAGATCTTGGTTCCTTTTGATAATCACACATATCCGAAAGTAACTTCCTGGATTATGGCCCCTGATTGGTCGAAAAATCGCATTTTAAGCTTGTGTATTCTCTAGGGGTCACAATATTTTTTTACGATTCCACCATAATGAAGGTTGAATTGGAATTTCGGGAAAATCGAAATGAAACTGCCCGAGAACATGGCCTCTCTTTGTCTGCACGGGTGGTTGGATGGCTGAATGGTTAGCACGTGCGCGCTGTATCATAAGGCCTGTCATTTGAGTTCCTGGTTGTACGTGACAAGGAGTAGGGTCGCCTGTCAAACCTCGTGAGTTTTCTCCGGGTCCTCCGGTTTCCTCCCACTGCTAAAGACCCCATACGCGCAAGCGAATTGTTGAAATAAAATTAAAACCATATGTTAGTCCCGAAATGACCTAGTTTGTGTCGAGTGGACGTTAAAACCCATTTCTCTCTCTCTTTCTCTTTGTACCCATATTGTGTATAAGTATGTAATACAAAGGTTATGGACCCTCTAGAGGTCACAATTTTTATCCAATTTTCATGAAACTTAAAGCATATCTTTATATTCCAAAAATCTCAGTCCCTTTTGATATTTCCGCATTTCAGACCATAACTTTCTGGATTATAACCCCTGATTGTACAAAAAATCTTTTTTGTTTTTAGATTGTTCTCTATCCATCACTTGCAAAATGTAGGCGTATCCTGCCTGGCAGTCGCTGGTTTTGGGTTTTTTTTGCTGTTTAGTATATTATAGCAAGAACAGCTAGCTCTTTATCTAAATGTTACATAATGTATGTTTAAATATTTCCAGTAGAAGACCGAATCCTGATCGAATTTAACTAACATGAAATAACTAAAAACAATTTGAATTGCCCTTTAAATTTGTAACTAAAGTCAAAAATTTACAGAGTTCTGTTAGTAGGCACCTTTTAGTAATAACTAACTTGTTGTTAATCAGGTTTTCACATCATTTCAGGGATTATCGTAGACCACCAACTTTACAAGGAAGTCCAATCCATCATTATATTGTTCCAGCCCACCAGCATCAAATGGCCATACCAACAGGTGTCGGACAGTATGGTCCATTCTCACAAAATGTAGCCCCGCCTCCTGCTCACCAGAGTCCGCGACATGTTCAATATACAACCCATCCTTTACCAGCCCATATACATCCTGTACTTCACACTTCGAGTATCCCAACCTATCACTCCCAGGTGCATCCACAATATGCTGGTACCAATTATCTTAATTCTTCAGGAATTTATACAGCCTATCAACTAAGTCCAATCAAAACACGTCAATATCAGTATTTGGCAGGATAGATGATAGTGGGTCAACTAGATGATGGTGAGACAGAGATTTATGATTATATAAAGTGCCAGTTTAATTGTAAATATTTCCAAGAATTGTTTAACTTTATTATTAAATTATGTGACACTTGTGCTGAATCATGTGACACTTATGCTATCAGATTAGCCAATCAGCTTCCAGTACATATTTCTACAATATTTTATATGGCTTCAAGAAACGAATTTAATCTGTCTCCGTAATTAACAATATGATTGATTGACATTTTCGGTTGTGATAAACTCGACAAACAAAATGAACTGAATCATCTTAGCATTTTAACTTTCACCTCTATTTTAACAAGTGATAAGCAGCTTATTTATCTTTGTACTAACATAAAAAAAAATATTTTTCTTGTTGGTGTATGTTGTTACATCCACTCCCTACATTTTATTATTAATCATTTATTATTATTATCTCGTAATTGTATTTTAAAACTTGGATTGAGTAATTAGTTATTTTAAATCTTTTTTTGAAGATCAGTATGGGATCAGTAGATTTTAGCATGTTTTGTGTGTTTGTTCATGTGGGTGTGTGTGGTATTTTTTCTCCTTTTTATTATGTTAATATTTTGAAATTTTGGAATCAGATTTTTCTATTTGATTCCTGTTGTTGTTAGTATGGTGGCCTTGCTATGATGTTACTTATGCAGTTCTATTTTATTCACATTTTAAATGGTATGTAAATTTGGTGATGTGTATTTCTAAAAGGAGTGTGGAGATATAGATATTATAGCATCCTTATGTAGTATTTTTAACATCTTATCAAAATATATAAGAAAGTATTATTCTGTGATTTGCTATGTGGATTCCAATGTTAATAATTTGTTTGTTTTACTATATAATATTCACTTATAGTCCTAAGATGCATGTTTTTAAATAATGGACAGTCACTCGTATAAATGTATAGATATATATTACCTACCAATAGTATATTGTATACCCAGATTTTATTACCATAATTTAAAGGCTATTTTTCTAGCATAGAATTTGATTAATTACATATATAGAATTTTATATATATGTCTTAAAAATTTTAAGTACAAGTACGACTTGAAAACCAAAACACAAACAAGTCATATTTGTATTTTTTTGTGTTTTTTGTGTAAATATTGGGCCATACAAAAAAATATTCAGTTTCTCAGACTATTGAGCTAATTAACACATGACACAATTATATGGAATTCTTTGCTTGATAAGAGGGGTTGGATGGCTGAATGGTTAGCACGTGCGCGCTGTTTCGATTCCCCGGTTGTACGTGACAAGGAGTAGGGTCGCCTGTCCAACCTCGTGGGGTTTTTTTTGGGTCCTCCGGTGTTATTGAAATAAAATTGAACCATGTGTTAGTCCCGAAATGACCTAGTTTGTGTCAAGTGGACATTAAATCCCATTTCTCTCTCTCTCGCTTTGCGGGCGAACCCTCATGGAAACGTCGCTGAAAATAAACCCTTCAAGTAACTTGTATTCCATATAATTGTGTCATGTGTTATTCTCATTCAGTTACTAAATGCCCCTTAAATAATTTATTGAGCTAATTGACATCTTACAAACAACACATTTCAAGGTTCTACATTTATCTCATCTGTTTAGTATTTCACTTATATAATTACTATTCTTGCGTTAAATAGACCTTGTTTACCGTAAGCAGTAACTAATTGTTATCTCATTTTACAAACGTATACATAGATTTCATGCTTTGCTATCTCCTGATAACGATGAGTTTACAATTATTCAATGCAATTTTTGATTCTCAACATTTCAACAAGAAATGTTTAATGGGGTTACTTCCCTTTTATTCAGGACATGAATGTGCAATAATTTATAAGAATGTTTTTATTTATGGGGAGGTATCTGAGAAACAGAATATTTTTTCATATGGCCTTACGCATATATATAGAGAGGATATATTTTACTGCCATGATTATGTATTTCTAATATACAAGACAAATTGGTGCACTAATTATTAAAGAAATTGTATGTAAAAAATAGTATTTTTTTGTCTAGTTTCCAAAATTTTTATTGTATGTATTTATAGAGACTTTGAATGTAAATGTAGATATTAATTAGTCGATTTAAATATATATATATATTGTAAATTGTACATTTTTAACTAATAATTCTTGGTAATCATTTATTCAAGTCATTCAGAATGGTCAGAGAAAGATTTGAATGTCATAATTGTTAGGTTTAGCCTCAATTTACATAGCAGTTGCATAGTAAAATACCTCTTTTATGTGAGCTTTTAATGCTACATAATATAACAGCAAATTTAACTGTATCAGAAATTCGGAACCTATGTCTGCAACAACAAAAAATGTAGCATTTTAGATATATTTCTTGAAGGGAGTAGTGTGTGTACAAAAATAGCTTTATGTGATTGGCTTGTTGATATGCGAATACAAAACAAGGGAAGACTTTAGGTAGATCACTCCCATCATTAAAATGGCTTGTAAACTGAAAGGTCAAGCTGGGTGTATAGTTAGTGTAGGAAAGATGTATTCTGAATGCTATTGATTAAAGAGATGTGAATCACACCTATCTGTATTGTAATGTTTGAGAGTTTTTATGCAGTAATGTACCAGCATGTTACGACTTGTGATATTAAACCACAATGATTAGCAAGTATTAAACCAAAGCCTACTATGTAACACTGTTTTATAAACCTAGAATAACTTTGTCTCTTTTTAGTTCATAGAATGTATGTAGTTTATAGTACTTGCATACTAATTTCATTTCTTTAGTTGTTTTTTAAAAACATTAGAAATTAGGTATTTTTGCATTATTAGCATTAAATGTTTATTTAAAAGACATTTTTACCAACTACTTGGGCTTTATTTTATCTGTGAAGAAATTGAAACATTAATTATTTTCTCAAATCGGCATAGAGAGGATGTATTATATAGCATGTGTATTTGTTTTGGTGTGTATTTGGATTAGTAATCACTATTTATTCAACTTGTAGCTTCTAATTACTTAAAATTGATTCTTAATTTAGCATGTTTTTGATTACTGACTGTTGTTAGAGGGTATATTTAGTCCATATTAATATTGTAATTATTGTCTTTTATCATTTATTATTATATAGATGCTTCATAATCAAATAGTACATGTACTTAATTGTGTGTTTTAAGCCCCCTTAATACTCCTTTCCCTTTTTTTTTTCTTTTTTGCAGATTTATTTTTTTTTTTTTTTTTTCTCTCTTTTTTTTTTGCATTTTTTGGAAGAGGTCTCATATTTATATCATTCTAGAAATTAAATTACTTGATGGTTAATTAATTTAAAGATTGTATAGTATCTATTTTTTGGTGTGTATAAATTGAATTTGTTGATAAATTGTGAAAACAAGTATTTTGTAATAATTCTATGAATTAACTGGATGTAAAATTGTGTCACTTTGTTTGCTACCGGTAGTTTGAATTACATAAATTATAGAATTTATCACTTTAATTTTTCATCATCATAGCTCATTTTTCAAGACTGGTTCAATTTGTCACAAACTTTACATTTTATTTAATTAATATTTAACACTTTAGAAGTTTGGATTTCAATATGATTGTCAATAATAGATGGCTTGGCTGTTGGAATCAATTCACATCCCTGTTTGATTTTAGTAGAATTCTGGAATTAACTAAATAACTGAGTAAATTATGTCATAGCCAACAGTTAACCTTTCAACAAAACAGTATCTTGATTTTTATTTGTACCCTTTATGAAATTTTATTCAAGTAAAGTGTTGCCAATTTTTAAAGTGGAAGTGACACTTCTGATATGTATCAATCGGCACATATATTTGAAATTACTTTCATCAATCGCACAGCAGAATTCCAAAATCAGAATTATCCTCTTATATGTTTTTAACAATTACAAGATATTGTCTGTTTTCATATATTGATTAATTTATTAAACAGTAAAACTTTGACCTAAGTATATTAAGATTATCATTAATTGTGCAAAAACTATTTTTACAGATATATGTTCATTTGTGCTCGTTGTCTTCCATGTGACGAAGTTGGTTGCGGTCGTGTTTTTCTCTTGAAAAATTTTTAAAAAAATATATAAAAATCTGTGTCCTCAAAATCAATATTAAGTTTTAGGGAAAAATTATTTGGTGATATAAATGTGCAGTTGAAGATGGTTCACTTTTAAGAATTTATCTAAGAATTGTTTCAACATTATTTAAATAATTTGAAAACAAAACCTTGATGGATTAGACTGCATTGAAAAGCCTTTATTTGAATAATATAAATATACCTGATCGCATCATCTCATTTGAAGAACTTAAAGATTGATTTAATGAGGTTCCACAATTATAAAAAAATATATACATGTTGTCTTTCCAAATACTTTCTGATCATCAGAAATTCCTGCCAATTTGCTATAACCAGTAGATCATTAGTTTAAGTTACTTAGATGTTTGACTTTGTTTTCCACATCACACATCACATTGCTGTGTTACATTTTAACAATAGCACCCTGTTGCTATTTTTTCTTTGGTTTTAATCCCTTTTCTTTTCGTTACTAGTCAGTGTAGTTTTAGAAGTGTGGATATATATTTGATGTATTATTTGATGTATCCAACAACATTTTTTTTAGCTAATTAATATTTAATTATTTATACTGGTACATGGTTACAGTAAAAACATGATCAACACCTCATTTCTTACCAACATTTACTGGCAGCTAGTTTTCTCTTCTAGTCTAAAATAGAACATTCTAACATATTGATCTTTAAATGTTATAAATATATTTCATTTTATATTTCCACTTAGAAGTTAATGGTGTCAGAACATTCAGAAAAATATTTATGGCCAAAATTGATCTTGAATGAAAGTGGAATATGTATATGGTCAAATATAAATAAGCTGGATGCTATCTAGAATTAATCTAGTTGTGGTTTTTAATGGTATTTGATTCATTTAACGAATACAGGTAGATGAAATTCAGACATTTTTGTTACCTGAAAACAACGGAAAATAACCATTTAATATTTGTCTAGTATTCTGATTTCTTATTCTTTGTCCAATATTACGAGAATCAAAACTAAAAGATATTTTCAATCAAAAAACAAATCATTTTATAAAAGTTCATGTAAATTAAAAGGTCTTTTTGGCTTTGTGTAAGGTTTGAAATATGGTTGTTGATCGGTTTGTTAGTTTTCAGGTGTGTGATGCCTTATACATATTAATGTAGGTACCACTTATTGCATTTTATTTTGTGTAAACTTCATAGCCAGCATTATATCATTTTATTCACTTAGTTAATATAATCACATAGTCATTTTCGTAAATTCTTTTAGCCAAATATAGTTTTCATTAATCATTATTTATGCTCTTATTACTTCATGTCTTAGATTTCATTATTTTAATTCAATTCAATTATTTTGTCAGTTTTAGTTTGTTCTAGAATATTTAATTCAAAAAAGTTTATGTAGTACTTAGGAGTTACAAATTAGCCAGCATTTGTTTTAGAAAATTAGAAATTTAATTTTAAATAATCTCACAGTATTTTTACAATCTTGTCAATGAAATTTTATCTTTTGATTTGTAATTTGCCCTTACTAAGAATTAACTTTTTACTGATTTTCATTTCCTTTCTTTATTGGTGTTAAATCAATGACAACAATATCTTCTCATATTCCACGGGTTCACTGTATATTTTAACTACTGTGCTAGTTTTCATATCAAAGTAAATGTATTTGTATTGGATATAACTATATTTTATTAAATGTGTTTGCAATAATCAATGTTAAATGTACTTTCTCTTTTAGCTTAGCACTGATTGGAATTTGACTTTTTAATTATTAACAAACCTCTTACAATTAAAATTATTAACTCATTATATTTTGTGTGATGTTATCTGCTTCAAGATTTTTCTGTTTGTGCATTTTGTGCGCGGTTAATAGTATGTATACCTATCATGCTATAATAATAATAATTATTATAATACATGGCTTTCTTTGAACTTATTATGGGGATAAATATATATATATATATATATATATATATATATATATATATATAGGGATAAAAATAAAGTATTCTTTAATTATTCAAAAAATGTGCTCTGTTGTTTTATTAACAAGATAGCCACACAAAGTGTGGAAATTTGCTCACACAGCAGCTATGTCCTGAAAAAAATATATAGCCATAGACAGCAGCTTATTGAAAAAAAATGTCTCTATGTTGACAAAATTACTGTATAAAGATGCCTTCAAGAAATTGATCTCTATTGTGTTTACAAGCTTTTCTGGACAAATATAGTAATTATCTCTGATCCTAATGCTTCACATCAAATTTGAAGAAAAACTGTAATCTTTACGTTAAGTTATCAGAAAAGGAGCATAACTACAGAACTGAAGGTACACTGACTATAAATAGGGTTCGTTTTCTCATGACCCGAATAAACACCAAATTTGAAAAGAATAACTATTACATAACCCGGAATAAGGGATTTAACTCCTGAAGGAAGTGTAACACTGAATAGAATATCGATCGGGTTTGTCCCCTCATTACCCCAATGCTTCATAACAAAATATTTGTTGAAACTGTAGCCTCTATATTGCATTAACAAGGTTTTCAGCATTGGGTAAATCACCCACCCCTTGGAAAAGAAGTTGACAAGAGAAAAATGACTCACAAAATGTTGGATGCTTTAAAGGTGCTAAATCGCTATTCTTTGGCACCTAGAAATAGACATAAATGGGTCGCAAGCATATAATGATGTATTATGTTTTTACTGTAATTTCTAATCGGTTATATTCAGCGAAATACGCAAAGTACCCAAATTGAATGGCAGTCTTTGGCATCTGGTTATTCCAGTCTACACCGGTAGTATTCTCCTGTGGGATATGTTTAGCCTCGTTCATCGAGTCGCTTATTACAAATGGCACTCAAAAGCATTCTGGCACATGATTCATGTGCCAATTTTTAAATTTTCATTTTATCTTAAATATTGGATATCATACTCCCATCTTTTCACAGTAAGATAATAACATCAATGTTGATTTAAACTGACCAGTACGTCTTGTTTGCAATTGTGTGGATGATGTTCGGTTAAAGTCAATGTATATCTGAATCAAATCACACTTATTGTTATATATGTACGTGGAATGGGGTTTAACGTCTCTTCCACACTTTGACGAGGTAATTGTGAGACTAACACACTGCCCGTACAGCAGTATTTTGGCCCACTCTTCGGATTCCTACTGCCAAGGTTCTTGAACGTGCACGCCAATGGAGTGCACCGGTGAATGTTGATAGTTCGTCCCATCTGGATGGATAGGTACGCTTTTTTGGTCAGTGCCACGGACGTTACCCCAGACCAATAGGAACCGGTTTTGAAAAATCAGAAAAACTCTTTTCAGCCCACACCGGGATTCAATCCCCTGCCATTCTAATCAAAGTTTAGTTCCCCAACCGTTCCACTTTCAAGGCCCATTAATATAATGTATGTGTATAATATTAATAATGTTGTTGCCAAAATGTAATTTTTATATGCCCACATGGAAATGTGGTCGTATATTGCTGTCGCCCCCCCCCCCCCCCCCCGGCCGTCGTCCACAATTTCTTGTGAACACTCTACAGACTAAATTTATCATATGATTGTTTTGAAATTGATATATGTTGTTAACATTAGTGAGATAAAAAAGCCTATTTAATTTCAATAATTTTCGTTAATTTCTTCTGGAGTTAAGGCTCTTGTTTCACTTTGTTAAACCTTGTGAACGCTCTAAAGACAAAAGTTATCATACAATCTGTATGGAATTTATATGCATCATTTAAATTAGTGACACGAAGAAGTGTATTGAATTTCAGCAATTTCCGTTAATTATGTCTAGAGTTATGGCCCTTGTTTCACTTTGTTGAGCCTTGTGAACGCTCCAATGACAAAAGTTATCATTCGATCTGTATGGAATTTACATGCATCATTTAAATTAGTGAAACGAAAAAGGCTATTGAATTTCAATAATTTTCGTTAATTTCTTCTGGAGTTATGGCCCCTGTTTCACTTTGTTGAAACTTGTGAATGCTCTAACAACAAAAGTTATCATCCAATCTGTATGGAATTTATATGCATCATTTAAATTAGTGAAACGAAAAAGCCTATTGAATTTCAGCAATTTCCGTTACTTAAGTCTAGAGTTATTGTTTCAGTTTGTTATTGTCCTTGTTTCACTTTATTGAACCTTGTGAACGCTCCAACAGCAAAAGTTATTATCTGATCTGGATGAAATTTATATGCATCATTTAGATTAGTAAAACAAAGAATCACATTGAATTTCATCAATTTTTGTTAATTTCTTCTGAAGTTATGGCCCTTGTTTCACTCTGTTGCACCTTGTAAATGCTCTAACGACAATAGTTATCATCCAATCTGTATGAAATTTACACAGATCATTTAAATTAGTGACACAAAGACTTTCAGCAATTTCCAATAATTATGTCTAGTTATAGCCCTTGTTTAACTTCGTTGAACCTTGTGAACATTCAAAGGACGAAAATTATCATCTGATCTGTGCGAATTTTATATGCATCATTTAAATTAGTGAAATGAAGAATCCTTTTGAATTTCAGCATTTTCAAACAATTACTTGTAGAGTTATGGCCTTTGTTGAACCTTGTGAATGCTCAAATGATGATAGTTATCATCCGATCTGTACGAAATTTATAAGCATTATTTAAATTAGTGAAATCAAGAATCCTATTGAATTTCAGTCGATTACTTCTAAATTTATGGCCCTTGTTTTACTTTGTTGAACTTGTGAACATTCAAATGGCAAAAGTTATAATCCAATCTGTATGAAATTTATATACATTATTTGAATTAGTAAAATGAAAAAGCAGGTCAAATTTCAACAATTTCTGTAAATTACTTCCAGAGTTAATGCCCTTATTTCAGTTTGTAGAACCTTGTGAACCCTCAAACAACGAAAATTATAATCTCATCTGTATGAAATTGTCTTGTAAATAAATGCCCCCAATTATCTACAAAAGAATAAATATGTGACAACCCGTTGGCCTCTCGGATGATTTAGCTGCTGTGGGCGTATGTTCGTTGCCTGGCAACCTAACTTTCTATTCAATTAGAAACTTTTCCATTTTAGATACACTTTTAATTGTATAAATTTAATGTTTTCATTAATGATTTCGTTTTTACTTGGAGTGCTTTTGTTTGCAAGGGGTGTCAATAGTATTGCCAGATTTGATCTGTAAATAGGCCTACTAAACATTTCAAAAAAGTTTTAACAGTCTATTCCACATGAAGGTCTTGTACTCTGGTGTAGTAAATTACATAGCAATTCTTTGCATTAAATCAGTACATTTTATGTTCGACTTTCAAGATATATGTGAAGTATTTGGCTCGTCGGGCTAGAACTATTATGCTCCATTTTTGTACGCCCACACTGAAATGTGGACGTATATTGCCGTCGCCCCCGTCCGTCGGTCGGTCCGTCCGTCCATCGTCCACAATTTCTTGTGAACGCTCTAACGCCAAAAGTTATCATCCAATTGTTTTAAAATTGATATGTTGTTTACATTAGTGAGATGAAGAAGCCTATTTAATTTCAATAATTTCCGTTTATTACGTCTAGAGTTATAGCCCTTTTTCACTTTGTTGAACCTTGTGAACGCTCTAATGCCAAAAGTTAATATACGATCTTTGTGAAATTTATATGCAATATTTAAGTTAGTGAATCGAAGAAGCCTATTGAAATTCAACAATTTCTGTTTATTATGTCTAGAGTTATGGCCCTTGTTTCACTTTATTGAATCTTGTGAACACTCTAACTCCAAAAGTTATCTGATCTTTCTGAAATTTACACGCATTATTTAAATTAGTGAAATGAAGAAGCCTATTGAATTTCAGCAATTTATTACGTCTAGAGTTATGGCCCTTGTTTCACTTTATTGAACCTTGTGAACGCTCCAACGCCAAAAGTTATCATTCAATCTTTGTGAAATTTATATGCATTATTTAGATTAGTGAAACGGAGAAGCCTATTGAATTTCAGCAATTTCCGTTTATTGCATCTAGAGTTATGTCCCTTGTTTTACTTTATTGATCTTTATGAACACCTGATCTTTGTGAAATTTATATGCATGATTTAAATTAGTGAAACGAAAAAGGCTATTGAATTTCAGCAATATACAATAATTACTTCTAGAGTTATGGCCCTTGTTTCACTTTGTTAAACCTTGTTAATGCTCGATTGATGATAGTTATCATCCGATATGTATGAAATTTATATGCATCATTTAAATTTGTGAAACAGGTCTATTGAATTTCAGCAATTTCCGTCAATAATTTCTAGAGTTATGGCGATTGTGAACGTTTGAATGACAAAAGTGATCATGTGATCTGTATGAAATTTATATGCATTATTTAAATTAGTAAAACGAAAAAGCCTGTCAAATTTCAACAATTTTTGTAGATTACTTCCAGAGTTGAGACGCTTGTTTCAGTTTGTAGAACCTTGTAAACCCTCAAACGACAAAATTTATAATCTGATCTGTATGTAACTGTCTTGTAAAGGCCCCCCGATTACCTACAAAGGAATAAATATGCGACAACCCTTGACGACCGCTCGGACGATTTAGCTGCTGTGGGCGTATGTTTTGTTGCCTGGCAACCTATCTTACATAATGTAGCAAAGCTTTCTGACCACTAACTCTGTATTATTTCCTTACCTTGTAAAATTATATATTTAGGAATACAATTAAAATAAATTTGTGCTTTTTGGTCAAATTTAGAACCCAGTTATAATTCATTTTCAAGATGAACTGATAATATAATATTACCTGAATAATGTTTTAGAAAAATATCAGTTCAGTATATGAAAATGTGTTATAAAAGTCTGATGGAATTATCTATAACAAATATCCAGAAGATCTTCTAAGATTGCTCTACAGTGACCTATAGTGACGGATATTGTGCATGAGACTGTGCATGCTTACTTTCCCTGATATACCCATATTAATTATTTTGATAAATCACACTGCTTAAAATTTTATTGAACTTTTGCATGGCAGTAAATGTTACTTGAACTGTTCAGTGTGGCCGTATAATGTCGTCACCTTGTCTGGCTTGTGAACGTTTTTATACCTCCACATGGAAATGTGATTGTATATTGCCATCGCCCCTGTCCGTCCGTCCGTCCGTCAGTACGTCGGTCCGTCGTCCACAATTTCTTGTGAACACTCTACAGACTACATTTATCATCTGATTGTTTTGAAATTGATATATGTTGTTTGCATTAGTGAGATGAAGAATCCTATTTAATTTCACGAACTTCCGTTAATTTCTTCTGCACCTTGTGGACGCTCTAACGACAAAAGTTATCAACCGATCTATATGAAATTTATATGCATCATTTAAATTAGTAAAAAAAAGAAGCCTATTGAATTTCAGCAATTTTCGTTAATAACATCTAGAGTTATGGCCCTTGTTTCACTTTGTTGAATCTTGTGAACGCTCTAACGACAAAAGTTATCAACCGATCTATATGAAATTTATATGCATCATTTAAATTAGTAAAACAAAGAAGCTTATTGAATTTCAGCAATTTTCGTTAATTACATCTAGAGTTATGGCCCTTGTTTCACTTGAATCTTGTGAACGCTCTAATACAACAGTTATCATCCGATCTGTTTGAAATTGATATGCATCATTTAAATTAGTGAAACAAAGAATCCTATTGAATTTCAACAATTTCCGTTAATTACGCTGTGAGTTATGTCCCTTGTTTCATTTTGTTGTACCTTGTGAATGCTCTAACAACAAAAGTTATTATCCGATCTGTATGAAATTTATATGCATCATTTAAATTAGTAAAACAAAGAAGCCTATTGAATTTCAGCAATTTCCATTTATTACATGTAGAGTTATTGCCCTTGTTTCACTTTGTTGAATCATGTGAACGCTCTAATGACAACAGTTATCATCCGATCTGTTTGAAATTGATATGCATCATTTAAATTAGTGAAACGAAGAATCCTATTGAATTTCAGCAATTTCCGTTAATTACGCTGTCAGTTAAGTCCCTTGTTTCACTTTGTTGTACCTTGTGAATGCTCTAACAACAAAAGTTATTATCCGATCTGTATGAAATTTATATGCATCATTTAAATTAGTAAAACAAAGAAGCCTATTGAATTTCAGCAATTTCCATTTATTACATGTAGAGTTATGGCCCTTGTTTCACTTTGTTGAATCATGTGAACGCTCTAATGACGACAGTTATCATCCGATCTGTTTGAAATTGATATAAATCATTTAAATTAGTTCACCGAAGAATTCTATTGAATTTCAGCAATTTCCGTTAATTATGCCGTGAGTTATGGCCCTTGTTTCACTTTGTTGTATCTTGTGAATGCTCTAACGACCAATGTTACTATCCGATCTGTATGAAATTTATATGTATCATTTAAATTAGTAAAACGAACAAGCCTATTGAGTTTCAGCAAATTTCCGTTAATTACATCTAGAGTTATGGCCCTTGTTTCACTTTGTTGAATCTTGTGAACGCTTGAATGACAAAAGTTATCACCTAATCTGTATGAAATTCATATGCATCATTTAAATTAGTGAAATAAAGAAGCCTATTGAATGTTGCAATATCCGTCAATTACTTCTAGAGTTATGGCCCTTGTTTTACTTTGTTGAACCTTGTGACATTCGAGCGACAAAAGTTATCATTCGAACTGTATGAAATTTATATGCATTATTTGAATTAGTAAAACGAAAAAGCCAGTCAAATTTCAACAATTTCTGTAGATTACTTCCAGAGTTACGGCCCTTGTTTTAGTTTTTAGAACCTTGTGAACCCTTAAACGACGAAAATTATAATGTCATCTGTATGAAATTGTCTATTAAATTCCCCTAATTACCTACAAAAGAATAAATATAGATTACTTCCAGAGTTGAGACCCTTGTTTCAATTTGTAGAACCTTGTGAACCCTCAAACGGCAAAAGTTATAATCTGATCTGTATGGAACTGTCTTGTAAAGGCCCCCAATTACCTACAAAGGAACTTATCTTTGTTCTGGAGATTACAAAGACTGGTGATAAGTTTGACTACCAAGACTCAAGAAGAAGATGTGCGCTTTTATTTCATTATGCTGGGCCGGGTGTTGATTATATTTTCGAAACGCTTCACAACACAGGTGAAGACAACGATTATGACCGAGCAAAATTGCTGCCCTAAATACATATTTTAAGCCTAAGGTGAAAATAGCATATGAAGATTATAATTTTAGATAGGCTAAACAGGAAGAAGGTGAATCTTAGATGCGTTCCATAAACGACTTTGAACTATAGAAGTTTAGCAAAAACGTGTGATTTCCACGATATAGATAGATAAATACTGTCACAATTAATTTTAAAATGCACCCTTCAAAGATAACGACGAAAATCACTCCCAGAAGATTTAGATTTAACCCATTTCTTAGAAACATGAAGAGCATTAGAGATAAGCGAAAGGCAAGCGCGCGCAGATGAAGTAGAAAATGAAAATGAAAAGAATTCAACTCTAAACAGAGTAAAGGATTACGAAGACGTACACAAAAGAAATGTTGATTTTACACAGCTAGATCTAGACCACATCAAAGGTTTGGAAGAAAACAAAATTCAAATAATTTTAGTAGTAGTGATAGTCCGTTGTCGAACCTATCGGTTTTACCGATATCAGATATTGACAGCGATAAATATTGGTCGATACAATACAATTACCGATGGTGGATATAAAACTATTACACATTAAAAATTTTCGAATGGCATGATAATCTGTGTAGATATTTTTCATTGTTAGTCGGGAAACGCATGATCCTATTTTACTGCGGGGAATCAAACACCAACGCGGTGTTTTTGAAGTAATAATTGGGTCAGGCTTCCTACGAAAAAAAAAAATACACACCATCTATTATGAACTTTAATTAATAAAGTGGAGATGATCACATTTTAAGTGTTGATTACGATATAATTCCTTAAAGTGATCGGCACCTGCAGTATGACTATAATAGATGTAAACGAAGAAGCCTATTGAAATTCAGCAATTTCCGTTTATAGTTATGGCCCTTGTTTCACTTTGTTTAACCTTGTGAACGCTCTAACCCCAAAAGTTGTCACCCTATCTTTCTGAAATTTATATGCATTATTTAAATTAGTGAAACGAAGAAGCCTATTTAATTTCAATAATTTCCGTTTATAACGTCTAGAGTTATGGCCCTTGTTTCACTTTGTTGAACCTTGTGAACGCTCTAATGCCTAAAGTTAACATCCGATCTTTGTGAAATGTATATGCAATATTTAAATTAGGGAAACGAAGAAGCCTATTGAATTTCAGCAATTTCCGTTTATTACTTCTAGAGTTATGGCCCTTGTTTCACTTTGTTTAACCTTGTGAACGCCCTAACCACAAAAATTATCATCCTATCTTTCTGAAATTTATATGCGTCATTTAAATTAGTAAAGGAAGAATCCTATTGAATTTCAGCAATTTCTGTGTATTACTTCTAGAGTTATTGTCCTTGTTTCACTTTGTTCAACCTTGTTAATGCTCTATTGATGAAAGTTATTATCCGATATGTATGAAATTTATATGCATTATTTAAATTTGTGAAACGAAAAAGTCTGTCAAATTTCAACATTTTCTGTAGATTACTTCCAGAGTTGAGACCCTTGTTTCAATTTGTAGAACCTTGTGAACCCTTAAACGACAAAATTTATAATCTGATCTGTATGGAACCGTCTTGTAAAGGCCCCCAATTACCTACAAAGGAATAAATATGCGACAATCCTTGTCGACCTTCGGGCGATTTAGCCGCTGTGGGCGTATGTTTCGTTGCCTGGCACCCTATCTTTTTTTTAGCTTATTCTCTATCCATCTTTTGCAAAATGTAGGCGTATCTTGCCTGGCAACCGCTGGTTAGTATGCTTCTTCAAGTTTGTGTATCTCAAAAGTTTGATGGTCAACCTCATACAAATTTTAGTGCAAAGGCATGACCATCTGTTCCTCTTGCCTGTAATGAAAAGCATTCAGCCCAACGAAAATTTAGGGAAAGGTTGGAGGTGGGCAATGAAGCCAGAATTAACATTGAAAGTAATGAAATGAAATGAAGTTTAACGTCCTACTGTTCTGCTCCGAACTGGGATAATGAAGACGGGCATACGCCATACAGTGTGCTATGATGGAAATTTTGCCCGGACAGCGGAACTATGGCCTAATCTTATATCTAGATGGTCAACAACCTTGGTATTACATACTTTTGCACTATTTGCGTACAAGGAGCGACCCTTTTGTCAGGCAGTTTCGGTCCGATTTTCACGAAATTCGAACTCAACCGTCATTAGGTTGTAACGGTGATATATTTAAACGGTTTTTTTTTAAATCGGATAAAAATTGTGACCTCTAGAGGGTCCACAAGCTAAAAACGTGATTTTTCATACAATCTGGGGCCATAATCCAGGAAGTTACGGTCCGATATGCGCGAATATCGAAAGGAACCGAAATCTTTGGGTTATAAACTATTTTGGTTCTTTTTACGCCTTATAAAATATGTACGCTCAAATCTGAGTGAAAACTATTTTTAGCTCACAAAACGAAATTCGATCGTTTATATAACGGTTTATGATCCCACTAATTGTTCAATTTAGCAAGCCCTCCCAGGAGAAATGGCATCTATTATCCTATTCGGAAATGGCCGATGCCGTACACTTTCCGAAAAAAAGCCGTTATACAAATAATTGGGCCTTTCACGACTGATCCCGACTGAGTCATGAATGATGTGTCACGTTGGATAATATTTGAACCATTTTAAATCGAATTGGATTCACACTTAGGAACTTTCGCAAAGAATGTCTATACAATTTTATAAGATTTAGTCCCGAAGGGTCCCCACATTCTTTATATTTATACATTTCAAGTTTCATCAAAATCAAAGGGAAGACAACCTTGGTATTACATACTTTTACACTATTTGCGTACAAGGGGCGGTCATTTGGTCAGGCAGTTCCGGTACGATTTTCACGAAATTCGAACTCAACCATCATTAGGATGTAACGGTGACATATTTAGACTTTCTTTAAAACCGTGATTTTTCGTACAATCCGGGGTCATAATCCAGGAAGTTACGGTCCGATGTGCGCGACGATCGAAAAGGACCAAGATCTTTGGAATATAAACATATATTTTAAGTTTCATCAAAATCGGATGATAATTGCGATCTCTAGAGGGTCCACAATCTTGATATTGTCGAGTAGGAATATTTGCATATTCGATTTTCCCCCTTTTTCGCCAATATCTTTTGTTATTCCACTGTTTTACGCATTGTTATAATTTACTTATATATTACTAATTCGGATCCTTTAGAACCTCTTTAGTTATCCAATGCCAAGTTCATGTCGATGACGCATGCTTATATTCGATTAACCAGACACTTTGTGTCTATATGATTTGTGTTGCGTGATAGGAGATCGAGAATAAAGATGGCGCCTTAAAGTTACAATTTCATATTTTTAAGTTATATTTTTAAAATGTATTAAAATAAAGCCCTAAAATAGATGGTATCTAAAAACAGTCCTACCTTAAGAATAATCCTATTAATCCTATAATTCACTATTGTCAGTTGAGAAATTGGCAAAAATCATTTTCAACTTCAAATTCAAACGTTTGAAGATAGCTATTCCATGGTGGGGAATAGGAAAACAAGGGAGGTAATTGTGTTATTATTTCCGGTGTGAAGATTTTTAACTGTGCGAAAGATAACCTATGATCGTATAATAGTGAGTCCACAACCTATTGTCACTATTGAGCAAAAAAGACATAGAAATAATTATGTTTTGACTTTCTTAGAAAATATGAAATTGTAACGTCTTTAAAGATTGATGGTATTTTGTTCTTCCTAGAAAACCCCGTTGTGGCTCCCTCGCTACACCCCCATGTAAAAGGGTAGCCGCAACAATTGGTGGAGATGCCGGTCTCAAAAATGGGTATTAATTTGATGAGTAAAAACTGAAAAATAATATAAAAACATGATGAAATCTTCTGTCAGGGTCCTGCCACTGTTTTCTGGTCTTCCCGCCGAAACTCCTAACGAATGGCTTCCTAGATTTAAGGCTTGGTGAATAGTAAGGGGTGGATCCTTGAGCATTTTTTACCAAGTTGAAGTTGACGCCTTTGCACTATTGTATAGATTGATTAGTGCATTGTTCTCTGAACAATGGATTGTGAATAATGGGTTGAGTAGGTATTGTTATAGAGGCCAGGTGTTGATACTGAGGTTAAACTCGCTAAGTTTAGTAATTAGAGTATCATTTTTATACGCCCACATTTTCATGTGGACGTATTATGCCGCCCCCCTGTCCGTCCGTCCACAATTGTCCGTGGACTCTACAGGTCACAATTCTTATCCGATTTTGACGAAACTTGAAATATAGGTTTATCCCCAAAAGATCTCGGCTGCTTTCGATATTGGCATGTATCAGATCGAAACTCCATGGATTATGGCCCCTGATTGTACGAAAAATCACGTTTTTAGCTTGTGGACCCTATAGAGGTCACAATTTTTATTTGATTTTGTTGAAACTTGAAATGTAAGTTTATAACCCAAAGATCTCGGTTCCTTTCGATATTTGCGCATATCGGACCGTAACTTCATGAATTATGGCCCCTGATTGTACGAAAAATCGCGTTTTTAGCTTGTGGACCCTATAGAGATCATAATTTTTATCCGATTTTAAAAAAAACGTATTATTATATCACCGTTACACCCTAAGGACGGCTTAGTTCGAATTTCGTGAAAATCGGCCCAAAATTGACAGACAAAATGGCCGCCCTCCGTTCTCAAATAGCGTAAAAATATGGTATATCAAGGTTGTGGACCCTATAGAGGTCACAATTTTTATCCGATTTTGTTGAAACTTGAAATGTAAGTTTATAACACAAAGATCTCGGTTCCTTTCGATATTTGCGCATATCGAATTGTAATTTCCTGAATTATGGCCCGTGATTGTAGGAAAAATCACTTTCTTTTTAGCTTGTTCTCTATCCATCTCTCGAAAATGTGGGCGTATCCTGCCTGGCAGCCGCTGGTATTGTTTAATATTGAATTATTGATTTAGGTCGTTTGAGTCCGTGGATGGACCTGTGATGTCTGTATTATACGGACAGCTGTAAGGGGTATTAAAAAAGTGACGGTTTGGTTGTGATGTCTGTATTATACGGACAGCTGTAAGGGGTATTAAAAAAGTGACGGTTTGGTTAACCTGTGTTTATGCTGTATTTTAAATATGGAAATAGTCAAAATTCAGGAGGACGTAGTATTCTACACGTTGTCAAGATGTTTGTTTTAATCGTCTTCTTTTATTATTATTTTATAATTAAAGAGCGTCCATATTCCAGCCAGTCGGCTCTGTAGTTTTCAAGTAAGGTGATTAGGTTTTTTTTATAGGTGTCTCCAGTTCCTTCTAGCAATCTTACGCTTTGGTGGTGTGAAAAACGAATGACAAAACCTACCCGAAAGGGTGATCAGTTTAAAAACTTGAACCAATTGCATGGGCGGCATTGAAAGTTAGTTTTGAAAAGTTGTGTGAAAATAATTTTACGCGCGAGGATAAGCACTTGGGTGTGAAAGGCTTCGGAGGAAAGGAGGGTTCCCACGCCAATGTATACACGGGCCTCGGTTTTTCGTCCCAGTCGGACGACTAGCCAGCTGTAGCAGACGATAAGAGTATGATAAGCGTGACTGACCCCTTGTGAATGGTTGCCACACAAAGTGTACATACACTGGTCAAGTCAAGACTTATAACTCTTAATGGATGCAATCAACATTGAATTTACACAGATAATACGAAACAGAAATGTTTTCTGGCAATATCAACCAAAATTTGACATATACATATATCTCAATTTTTATGTATAAAAAGACGGAATCAGATTAAAGCAAATGATATTTACTCAACACAAGTTGAATCTAAATATATTAAACCATTATTAATAAATAAATGGAGAAAAGGAGAGATGAAATGGAAAACTGCATATTCAAATTGAGAAATAAAATAAGCGGTAACCCTAGATTACCGAGAATTCATTGCACATAGAAGACACTATTGTCTTTAATCGATGATTATTTATCATAAATATCGAAGCCTAATAAATTCTCGAATTATACACTACCCAAGTCTTTTACCGTGGGTTTTTTTTTTATCTCATAAACTTTATCAACTTTATTAACATACACGCCAAGAGCTCACTAACGCTGGGAGATTTAGACAATCACCGCGTGCTACCTTTCAGTGTTTTTCAGGGAATCCGGTATTTTTCTAGTAAGACTGGGTGTTTTACTTTCAATACATACCAAAATTGTCATACTTTTATTGGAAATAACCACCCGATAAATACTTTTCTGGAGGAAAGTATCTTTAATGCCTACATAAAATTAATCTAAGCATATTTATGGTCTTTCCGATACATCTACCCTTACAGCCCGGACAAATTATTACATATATAATGTAATCGGATTTACAAGACATTGGTTGTTTTACATGAAATGTAAAATTGTCCGTGATATTTATGGATGAACCTTCAATTATGATTGAACACGTTTTACATTTGGATTCATTACACTTGTTGACTGTGGGTATGATTTTAGTTGATTCGAATTTTGATGAGATTAGTAATTTAGCCAGGCTTTGAGGTTGCTTTAAACTATTTATTATTTTTGTCTTATTTAATATATCATCCATAATCGGGCTATTTTTAAGAATATGGAGATTATTATTAATTATAGATTTGCCATCTTCTTGTGATGGGTTGAAAGTAGTTACTAAAGCAACTTCTTCGTGACTCTTTGTTTCACAAATCGTATATATTCGAAATATAGATGTTTTTGATTTTGAATGAAAAGTCATTTGACTTTTCAAAATCAAAATAAAAGAATCTTCACTGTCATTTGACTTTTCATTCAAAATCAAAATAAAAGAATCTTCACTGTGTAGTTTTTGTTCTTTGAATATTGAAATCTCTTGAACGCATCCTTTACATGCTGCAATTACGCCCCAAATAATTCAAAAAGTTGAAAAATTAACTTTAATCCACACAAAACAAGGACTATTACCTTCTCAAGAAAATTAAACCGCACTCTTAACACTATTTGCTGTGTTGGAGCCGCGTTAACTGTTAGCAAAGAACATAAGAATTAGTAATTGTAATGGGGCTGTTCATACTAATTATTCCGTTATAAAAGTACGGATTTGTTAAAGAATTTTAAAATATCGTTTAAGCAGAAGGTCTCTAGAATCAATATACTAAGCTTTGATGTCGCAGTGAGTGACTAGTGAGTGGTACATCTTATAACCTGTCGTAAAATGCATCAGGGTTCACTTCGATTGAAATAAGACGGTATCCACATAAACTAACCCCGTTTTACAAAATGGTGAATTTGGAAATTTTCGTTCGCAATGGAGAGAAATCACTTATTTATTGGGTCATTTATTGTTTTAGTGAAAGGATTTTTTATTTATTTATTTTATTTTGGGTAATATTTTACACTTCTTGCCAAAATATTTTAGACAAAAGAGATTTGGAAATTGTCGAACCTTTGAAAACTGGTTATTTAATTTTGCTGCAAGGTTGATTTGAATAACAGAAAGGTTGAGTGTCGGGTGTTTGAGAGTTCATTCAACTCGTCGAATGGTGAAAAGACACATAACAGGCCACCCACACGCCCCACCCCCTCCCCGTCTCTCACATGCACACACACACGACCACACGCCATCACAGACTTTAACAACAGCACGAATAATATCTTTTCATGTTGTTTATTACAAAATGTATATATTCCCCCCTACGGGCGTTTTTTTTGAATATGTATACCAATCCTACTCGTCTTTTTTTCTCAAAAATGATGATTAGAACGCTCCGGTACACACGAAATGGTGAAAAGACAGACAACCAGCCACCCACACACACCCGCCTCTCACTTGCACACACACGACCACAAGCCATCACAGACTTTAACAACAGCACGAATAATATCTTTTCATGTTGTTTATTACAAAATGTATATATTTCCCCCACAGTCTTTTATTTTAAAAAATATGTATACCAACCTTACTCTTTTTTCTCCTTATATATTTAACAACAGCACGAATAATATCTTTTCATGTTGTTTATTACAAAATGTATATATTTCCCCCACAGTCTTTTATTTTAAAAAATATGTATACCAACCTTACTCTTTTTTCTCCTTAAAAATTGGTGATTAGAACGCTCCGTTACTCATGTTATTGTGTTTTGTCTTTATGTATTTTCATTATCTATTTGAACCAGTCATTCTCGTTTAAGGGGAGCTTTCGCTCCTGCTCTTCTCGACGCACGTCGGCTTTCCTTCGAAGGAGTCATTAAAGACTCCTGCAAATTAGCTAAATCGCTCTCCTAAATATTGAGATTAATAAACTACTTTCAGTTTTTGTTTACTTTTAAACTGCATATATTCAAGGTATCAGGAGCTTTTTATGGCTCCCGCACAATTTTATAAACACGAAGGACTGTTTGAACTCTTTTTTTCCGGGCTGAAACATGTAACTTATATTTTCTTGAAGTATCACAAGTATGTAAATGATATAGCCGTGTGTGAAACTATCATATCGTTTAGTTTCGAGTAATATTCATTTTGAGCTTTTTTAAAGCATCCCCGTGCAAAAATATTATCTAAAATACTTAATCATTCGATATTCCATTAATTTGAAAAAAAAAACCACACAAAAGATAAAAAAAAAAAATGTTTAGGAAGCAAATTTTTGAGCGTTAATACCCCCGTGAATAATATTATCTAAAATACTAAATCATTCGGTTTACCGTATATTCCCCAAACCTTTAAGAAATAATTTTGTTAATTATCAACCTAGTTTATACGTGAATTGTGTTCATTTTATTGTATTTCATACTTGGTAATTTTTTGAGAGTAAATAGCAGTTTTATCAATAACTTTCTCAAATTGCATCAACCATACACCAAACATCAAAATATTACATACCTAGACAGAATTGTAATTAGCTTAACAAACGGGGAAATTTGTTGCAATAACAAATACCTATACTCGGACATTGATTTACAGCAGTAACTATACAGAACGTTAACAATAACTTCTAGATATGGAAAAAAAGATATTGATCACATATAAATACCAAAATTATATTCCAAAAATGGCAGATGTAGACATTAAACATACATTAGGCAAGAGCTAAATCTACCTATTGCAGGCCTTTCTTTAGGACTGAAATATTTTCTAAATTATTAATTAGACATTAATTAACTGATCCAAGACCATAATCAACTCTCGATTGCACGGATTTCTCCGATATTAAATAGATTAGAACGGTTCAGCCATATTTTAATTTAATTTAAAAATGGAAGTCGGTGGTTGCAATTATTACACACGTTTTGTCAAACCTTCAAAAGGCTAATAGAGTAATTGGAATGAAATATTCAAATTATTCATTTTACATTACCTATTTTCAAACTATTATAGCAGGCTTGGCTAGCTCTGTATCTTAATCTTACATAATGTATCATTAAGTTAAAGGTTCAAACTTGAATTTATAGATAAATGTTACAAGTTCTTTATATGAAATTTTACAATTTTATAATAATCTACCTGAAATATACATAACAGTGATAAAGCATAACGTTTCCACGATATAATAACCATGTTAGTGAACAAACAACAAACAACACTTCACAATGCGTTATACCTTCATGAAATAAAATCTTACTAATCGCCGCATAGATATTGCACGATATTGAACCCACGAACGCCGCCTCGAATCCGGGTGCTAGGAACTTTGCGGTGGTATAACGCGATACGCGAACATAGAAAGTTAATGAAATTTGGCATACCAGGGGCGGATCCAGGGATTTTTGCAGGAGGGGGTTTGCCAGGTTCCTGAGACACTGTAACCCCCCCCCCCCCTCCTCCCGCATGGTCTCTATGGTCATTATGGCGTATATACATACACATTGAGCTTTTTAAACAGAGAAATTCAACACCTCGTTTGATGTCAATTTTTATTATGAATTAATACAATGACTTTGTCATTCAATTTTATGGATGCAAAGCATTAATTGTGATATCACATAATGTCTATAATATCATTATCTCGTGCTTTGAGTGCCCATGCTGTCCCACATCTGGCGATAAAGGATGAAGCACACGGCCGAGAAACTTTCTCATAAAAAGTACTGATTTACAAAAATTTTATGTAGCTGAGCAGGGGGGGGGGGTCGACCCCCCCCCCTCTGGACCCGCCCCTGCATACCTAGATGCATCTATCGATTTGGTGCAATAAAGATCTTGGAGCCACCAAAGCTAGATTAGAAGTTATTGTGTGCGCGGTTAACCTACACTAGCCTGATTCCCAAATATTTTTAGTATGTTTACGGTGATATATCTCGAAAAGCCAACATAGGGGCGTCATAATTCTAAGCTCATTTTGGTAACAAATGGCGCTGTTTACAATTGTATGGAGTCTGAGTGGGGACATGTAAAATCTCGCCTTTTTCATAACCCGACAGATAAAAATTATAAAATATTGTATGTACAAAAGCAAACTATTCTAGATATTTTTAAAATCAATAAATAGGCTTCCTTGTCGTGCATTTTCCCTAATAGTGCTATATCGATTAATTTGGCCTATTTTGTTCCTAAAAGAACAATAAAATATTGAGTAAGAACTCATTACGTCATGCATGAGAGTGAATAAATAAATATAAATAGTTAATGATTAGTTTAGCTGATCTTTTCCCCTCAAAATTATGAAATATTTTACGCACACAAGTAAAGTATTTTGATATTATTTTAGTTTTCTATTGATATTCAGCGTTCTGCAACATCCCTTTCCGGAAAATCCGTGTAAACTCTATGGGGGCTGTAGTTTTTAAAAGATATTTTTCATCCTCGATGTGAAGCATTTGGGACGGGGGAGAGGGGGGGGGGCGGGTTGCTATTGATTTTCAAAGATGTGGACGCAGCTTGCTTAAGGAATTCACAGCGTATGTGTGTTTGCGGCGGGGGCGTAGTTTGCTGTAATTTAATATCTGAATTATCATTTCCTGTTTCTCGATCCAATCTCAAATAAAACTAGATCTGCTACTGTCCCATGCAGATATGAAAGCTTTCATATTCATATTCACGTGTCATGAATTATATCAAGTATCTTAAAAGAAAAAAGAACTTTAAAAAAATAATCATCAAAATCGGTCAAAAACCTGCAAAGTTGCAGGGCCCTGTTTCACAAAAACTTAAATCTCCTTAAAATCGTCTTAAACTAAAATTCCATTCTAACTTAAGATAGATGCGTTTCACAAAACGATTTTAAGCATTTTAGATAAAATCCACTAAAATAATATTGTAAGTTAAAATTGTATCTTAACTTAAAATAGTGGCGTTTCACAAAACTATTTTAGGGACAATTTTAACTAAAATCAATTTTAATTTTAATTGTATCTTAACTTAAAATAGTGGCGTTTCACAAAACTATTTTAGGGACAATTTTAACTAAAATCAATTTTAACTTAGGACAGCCGTCACCCTCTCCTAACTTAAAATCACGCCATTAACAAACATTGATTAGAGCTACGTTGTGAGATCTGTTGCGACATATAGATATATTTGGAATAATGATAATATTTCCAATGGCCCGGGTTATATAATTTAAACATACTATCATTCACACAAATAATTTTTATTCAATTTCTTTTCATTGCATGGGCAATATAGCTGCGGCCCACCCGTTTATTTTATTGTAAGGCAATATAAGCAATTAGATGACGACCCAAATTAAACCCCCAAGAACAAAATCTATGCATCGGAACATTGGTTATTTCGTGTATTAGTTTAAAAGTTGTTAAATACTTTTAAAATTCGACAATCGTTTGAGTCAGAAATATCACATGTTTGTGACAATTGTCAATAGTTTCTGTTATCCAAAATACCATAAAACTACGAAATTCAAGCGATTTAGTTTATCGATACGCATTATTTCCATTGAAGCCTGCGAGTAAATCAAATGCCAAGGTCACGAAAGCGACATGCAAGTTCAAGGCCAACCAACTGATACATTTCAAAACGAATAATACGCAATAAACTTGTTTATTTCATCTCTCTACTAGTCTGCTGGACAAACACAGAGTTATGTGATTTCCTGGAAAAAAGTCCCATCAAAGCACACGTGGTCTCAAATAAAAGGAGTTCGTAGGTGCTCCAGAAAAAAATGACCCATCATGATCGCTTGGGGAAAAGTTCAAGTCGACCAATCAGAAAAAAAGTCAATATCTCAAAAACTATCACTGTTAGACCCTATAAATGTATTATCAACATCGCGTACAAAATTTCTACTATGCTAGATGAGTGAACAGCGGTGCCCGATACTCTGTCTGAACCTTGATTCTTAACCCTGTAGAGCCCAAGCATAGAATGGTCACGGGAAAAAAAATATTACATAGTGGGTTTTAAGACCGGGGGCATCAACTAAACACCTTATACATAATTTCTTGATGGGCCACCCTTTTAAACCATATTTGGCAATGTTGCATATTTGCAACAGCGGTTTATTGAGGGTACAATTCAGACGAGGTATAACATGGGGAAACCCCCAAATCAAGAAAACAGAATTGATATGAAATAATATTCTTTAATAGAAAGTTGAAAATTGAATGACAGAGATAGAGATAAATGGAGTTTAACGTCCACTCGACACAAACTAGGTCATTTCGGGACTAACATATGGTTTTTAATTCTATTTCAATAATTCGCGTCCACTCGACTCAAACTAGGTCATTTCGGGACTAACATATGGTTTAATTTTATTTCAATAATTCGTTTGCGCGTAGGGGTCTTTAGCAGTGGGAGGAAACCGGAGGACCCACGGGGATTCGAAACCACGCCAGTTGACTCAATGAGAGGCTGTATGATACAGCACACACATGCTAACCATTCGGCCATCCAACCCCCCTGTGAAATAAACAAAATATGTCAATAACTAAATTCAATCATTCCATTTTGGATATCCCATAAAAGAGTTATTTCCCCTTATTTTGCCTTCACTAAACCCCAATGTTGCTAGTCTCGGTCACCCAGAACCTCCTAGTCTTCAACATACGAAGGGTCTGGGACCGTTGTCAATATTTGACGTAAAGTCCATTGCCCATGCGTAACCGGGAGTTTGGTTTTTAATGTGGTTGATTATCCAGTATCTTTGGCCAAGTCAAGTAAGAGTTGCGCCCCTTCCCATAATTCTTGTATTAATATAAACAAACATGAATCGCGACGACGAATTAGGATTAATTTAAAAAGCATAGATATGGCCCAAGAAGAGAGAAAATTTACAATAAAAAAAATTAACTGGCATGCAATCAAATGGATTTTTTGAAATGACATTCTTAAATTAATTTCATGGGCGTAAACATCTTGTTTTAAGAGGAGTTACCCCCTTAGACGTTTTTTATGATAATGTAAAAGACCGGATAATCTAGCCAATGACCTATTATTCTCAAATGTTGACAACGCATCCAGACTAATATTCGTAGAATATTTTTCTGGATGATAGAGACTACAATGTTGCATATTTGCAACAACATTAAAAACGATACTAAAGTAAAAATAATTCTATGAAATACGGAACAATTTAGTATTGTAGTTACGCCCTAATATGTACCCATAAAAATAAGATATATGATAAGTTCAGCACTCACCTGGTATTTGTACAGTAAGGGTCCAAAGATGAGGCAGTGACACAGCGTGACTTCACGTGGGGGCCGCCATATTGAGAGGCCTAGTTCACATAGTGACTGATAGATGGAAACACTGTATGTTGCAGCTATGCAACACTGGATTATAAGGGTTGCAATGGATATTAAGGAAAAATGTGTTGTCAATTTGAGTTTCTGCACTTGCCAACCAGATATATGTTGTATATATGCAACAAGGGGCCCTTCCCGTGGTGGTGGTGGTGGGGGGGGGGTCTGACAAAAAGTCGAAATTTCGAGCTTAATTCGACTTTTGCGTACAACAATCAACTTTCGTGCATAAGTCGACCAACTTCAGATGTCGCCAAAAACAATACTTAAGAAGACCTCCGACCCTTCCTTCCTCCCTTAAGAACACCCCCTTGAGAGGTGTACAACATTAATTTTTTCGTTAAAAATTTCACTATTGGTCTGCTAGAACTTAACACTAACTTAAACATATATTATGCAAGAGCTAAATCTGCCTATTGCAGGTCTTTCTTTAGGCCTGAAATGTTATATAAACTATTAATTAGACAGTAATTAACGTATCCAGACCATAATCAACTCTCGATGTCAACGCTAGCCTGCGATAAATGTTGGATTATGATCGGATTTGCTGCATAACTTTCCTTCTCGATTTAACGATTAAATGGATAATCGAGACTATGATTTTTGTCGTACCGACTTGAGTAATGATGACCGAGGCTATGGGGAACTTTCGATCGCTTATTTCTCGGTTCATAGAGGATCAATTTGACTGAAATTTTCAGCAAATTGCCTTTACATTATCTAGTTTTTAACTATTATAGTGAGAACTGCCAACTCGTTATCTAATCTCCCATAATGTATCTTTAAGAACGCGTAATCCCCTTCTATCCCGAATAAGAACGACAAAACGGGGGACCCATGAGTTAAATTGTGACCTCTTGTCTAGAGTGTCCATAAGCTAAAAATAATAAACGTACATTGTAAGTTTCATCATGCATTATGCATATATTTGTCAAGTCTGCATCACAGGATTAAACGACCACCGATTGTGTTTTTATGGTAAGGGAGTTAAAATGAAATAAAATTTCACTTCATTGCTGAGTAATTTTATTAGCCAGAAATCGCTTAGAAAGCGTCTCCGACGATCTAGATCCCCAAGAGTTTCCGGGGCCTAGGCGGCCCCTGGACCCTCGCCTAAGGACCTAGGACGGTAGCCCCACCCCCCCCCCCCCGCCCAATCATAAATTGATTCCGCCGGCCCTGACAATCCAAGTATTTCAGAAATATGAAGGCGAATTTAATTAGTATTATGTTAAATGCGATTCTCAGTTATGTAACTCTCACATTATTCTCAACATCCAACGTATTTATATAATATGTGTTTTAATCTTTTTCCAAATATTGTCGTCCATGTCCATTTATTAATTGCCGGAATAGAACCGAACCCTGGTCCAGATAATCAACATAAAATAGGTAATATTACTATTGTTCATAATAATGTATGCAGTCTCCCACCAAAAATTGATTTAATTGAAACCGGACTTTCAATCCATGATATTATCTGTATAACTGAATCCCATCTTGATCAGAACATAGTAAATTCTTCCATCACAATTCAAAATTTTCACCCACCATTAAGGCTTGATAAAAATCGAAGGGGGGGGGGGGCGGGTAGCAATTTATATTAAAGAAAATTTACGTTTTAAATGTAGGAATGATTTATTGCACCAAGATTTAGAAATTTTATTTGTAGATATTTTTAATGGTTCGTCAAAATTCTTACTTGGTGTACTGTATAGACCACCTAATAGTGCGTCATCCTTCTTCGATAATTTATACGATGTTTTATCCTCAGCATTGGACAGTTGCTCCCACTTGACAAATCGGCCCCGTTTGTCGCGACGCAGGAGCGCCATCACGTAGTGATCTCTAAAACTATTATGGCCACTTCCGCCTTCATTTCTATCGGGTTTGGAGCTCAAAGTACGGCAATAAACTCGCTCTAACTTGACTGAATGAAAAATCTAACATACCTTTCGACTTTGTGGAATAACAATCTATAATTCTACTGATCTTTTTTTTGAAAATCTTATCGGATTCCTGAGAACAGATGTAGGCCTATTTTCTTCATCATCACCATCAAAACATTGAAGAATCCATTATGTCGTAAATTTTATGTTAATTAGATTGCCATTACTTAGATTTTCCTTTTTCTCACTGTTTTATTGTCGATTTGGGATGATACGAATATTTAGTATATATACTATTCAAAAAAAGTAGGGGATATTTGATTTTTAAGTGTTATTAAAGTCACCTAATGAAACTGACGAAGAAACAAATGACAAAATGAAATGAAGTTCACATTCATCGATTTATTCCAAATGATCGTTAGACTAAGTAAGGCACAGACTGACCATTATAAGGGTAAAATGATACCCGGGGTCAAACAGCAAAGTTACCACAGCATCACAACCAAGTCAGTAACGGGTAAATCCTCCTATGTTTGCCAAACAAGCATTGATCCGACGTGGCATACTCCTAATGAGACGTCTAAGGTCATTTTGGTCCAGATTATATTTTCTTACTTGACTGTCATTTGGGTTTTCTCTCTTTGTTTGCTCTGTACCATGTCCCCTGTGGACCCTTGATTGGAAATAAAGTTATTATTATTATTATTTATTATTATTGTATTCTGTTGTAGATTGTGAAAATTTTGGATCCATGTGTCGACGCTTTAAATCACATGGATCCATTAAAATTTCTAACTGTTTAATTCCATTTTTTTCATTGAAGATTCTTATATTACAAATCTTTCCTTATACTAGAAACGTAATCACTGGATTTTAACAGGCGATTTTAATATTAATATTCTACCAATCCTCTAATTCAATTAAACTTTTAACCGTCTTAAAGAAATTAAATCTTGAAAACATTATTAATGAACCAACCAATTTTACTGTTACACCAGGAACTTGTATCGACCTCTTTATTGTTAACCGTAAATCTTTTGTTTTCGCTCTGACGTTCAAAGCCCTATTTGCAGTACCCATTCACCAATCATTTTAACTTACAAACTAAACACTTTCAAACGCTTGAACTATAAACGTACTATTAGAGAATTTAACCCCGCAGACTATGAGAAGCTCAATCTTGAAATTTCTAATTTTAACTGGACTCAAAATGTTTTTAAGTGCCATGATATCAACGATGTATATTCCAACTTCATCAACTCTCTAAACGTTATGATCAGTCATAATATTTGTAGATATTTTTAATGGTTCGTCAAAATTCTTACTTGGTGTACTGTATAGCTATAAATTTCATCCTAACATACCTAATTTAAAAAAATGGAGAAATTCAGCTAGGTCTTGGGCGTTTTCAATGAGACTATCAATGAGACTGGTAAATCTGTCTACAAACCGGAAAAGGGGGATCCCATTGTCGCGCATGTGTAAGAGGTCACCTCACTATTGACAGCGCAGCTCGCAATGATAGATATGACTGACAGTTTTAGAAAGCATAAACTGCTACGATTCATCCCAAACGATGATTCCATTTTTTTCCGGTAAGTTTATATTTTATACTTATACTCAAAAGGCTACAAAATTGGATACAAATTGCGCAGTGAATGATTGGAATTTCGATACCCGTTGTCATTGTTGATCATACTGGTACTAGTACTAGTTCATAAGATTTATTTCTGTAGGAAGTCGACGGATCAGAAAAAAATGTTGTGTGTAAATATTAATTTTAATTAAACATATTGGCTAGAATTTTATATGAATTCTGGAAAACCTTATTTATTTTTTTACTTGCATCTTGGTTTTACAGGTATTTCGAAAGCAGTCTATTTGAGATCAGTTAAAACTGGGAGGGATCTACCGTTTTTGTGTCGGACATGCCAGGTAGAATCATTAGATTCATTACCCGATGTTGACAACCCCCATCTGATTTACCGACTATGCCAGAAGCTACTTATGCAACACAACATTCAAAATGAACAGAACCATCTACATCAAGTTATATTTATAGCACGGCTTTCATGAGACCGCATGTCGAGATGTTAAACCTGTTAACGAATGAAGCGTGCTATAAATTACTTGTAACATTGACACTTTTCAGTGGTATCACTCGATACGCCAACATAGAAAGTTAATGAAATTTGGCATGTTCATACCTTATCCATCTGTCGATTTGGTGAAATAAAGATTTCGAAGCCACCAAAGCTAGTTTAGAAGTTATTGCGTGCGCGATGAGCCTACCCTTACCCGACTCCCCCATAGTTTTAGTATGTTTATGGTGATATATCCCGAAAAGCCAGCATAGGAAGCTTCTGAAATTTTGTATTCTAGTAGTTTATTCATCCCTTGATTCCGGGAAATAAAATACATTTTGCAACCAAAGCTGGTTTGGCTGATTTTTGATGCAGCTTGGGCTCACCCCTTGTTTATTGAACCCTCGAACGCCGCCTCGAATCCGGGTACTAGGAAATTTGCGGTGGTATAACTCGATACGTCAACATAGAAAGTTTACGGTGATATATTTGTATTCTAGTAGTTTATTCATCCCTTGATTCCGTGAAACAAAAAACATTTTGCCACCAAAGCTGGTTTGGGTGCTTTTTGATGCAGCTTGTGCGTACCCCTTGTTTATTGAACCCTCCAACGCAGCCTTGAATCCGGGTGCTAGGAACTTTGCGGTGGTATAACTCGATACGCCAAAATAGAAAGTTAATGAAATTTAGCATGTTCATACCTTATGCATCTGTCGATTTGGTGAAATAAAGATCGAGGAGCCACCGATGCTAGTTTAGAAGCTATTGAGTGCATAGTGAGCCACCAACGCTAGTTTAGAAGTTATTGTGTGCGCGGTAAGCCTACCCTAACCCGATTCCCCATATTTTTAGTATGTTTACGGTAATATATCTCGAAAAGCCAGCATAGGAGGCTTCTGGATTTTTTTTATTCTAGTAGTTCATTCATTCCTTAACTCCGTGAAACAAAAAACATGTTGCCACCAAAGCTGGTTTGGGTGCTTTTTGATGCAGCGTGGGCGCACCCCTTGTTTATTGAACCCTCCAGCGCCGCCTCGAATCCCGGTGCTAGGAACTTTTCAGTGGTATAACTCGATGCGCCAACATAGAATGTTAAAGTGCACATAAGATGGACGAAAAATCTTTTTAATGTGTGTAGCCAGTGGTTACTATATCCACTTTACGGCAAGTTCACGCCAATCTGGTTGAAATTAATTCAGCTATCTTCACTCAAAGTCGTAAAAATAGACCTCCCGTAAAAACGACTTTGCCAATTATCGAAAGCACTCTTAATCCCCTCAGACGCCAGGGAAGTCACAGTGACCGAATGCATATTCGGAATGTTTATTCCTTAATTACCTATATACAGCCGGCGTGTGTATTCTTTAACGCCTGAAGGATTCCTTAATCCCCCTAATTAAATAAAACAATTGACTACGGAATAATTCGTTTTCTAATTCATTTTAATTTAAGATCCAATTTAGATTGCCTACAACTTTAAAACTTTGAAGTCTTGAACTCTTAATTAATATTTTACAATATGGAACTTGTTGGACGAACACTTTTAATATGTAAATAATATACGGGTCCAGCTATGTGTTTTTTACTGCGAGCACTTCGCTTTTCCACATAAAGTGTAGTGTCGTTAATATTTGTCATTAATTAATCAATCCGACTATAAAAGTTATACAAACATGGATCATAAATTAATTTACACGTCGGTGTTAGCAGTGAGTGTAAGTGGGATTAAGAATGTTGATTAGGTAATTATCTTTTTTTACGCCGGCCAGATCAAAGACATCACTCTATGTGGAACGAGTGCATAATACCGCATGAACGAACTAATGGTAGAATCGTACACCCACACATTAATTGTATAAAATAATTAAGTTTTACTCATCAGTTGTTTATAATTCCTATTTACCCAATATTTATTGCTCACCGGTGTTTTTGTAATCAAGTAGCCTCGTATTATTTGTTGATTGGCGTTTAAACAACAATCGTTTATCTTCTTTTTAATAAAAGTATTTTACAATTGCAATTATTATTTAGTGCTTTTACCTAACTTCTATATTTTACTCATTCAGATGTAAATAACTTAATTAAATCAACCTGTCCATAATATCATACATTATGTATTGGACGTTAAATTTGTAATAAACAACAACAACAACAACAACAGCAATTGCATTGACAGTTTAATCACTCACCAAACGGCACCAGGAACTCCACGTATGATCCCGTGCAATTTTCGCGCCGAAGTTTAACCTCATTTACTACACCCGTAGTACATGGAACCGTAAATGGTAATACGATTCCCAGCGTTTATTGGCTGAGAAATGAGGGCGATCTATTGTACATGTTATGCATAGTCATCGGAAAATTCCATATTCACTGTAAATTTCAAATGGAGTTACGATTAAAGTTGTTCTTTATGGATATAAATGGTTATTATTATTATATATAGCTAATAATGAATATATCGACAAATGACTGGCACCATTTGTATTTCTTTCTGTACTTAAGTTTGGGATATCAAGTATTACGGGGTTATCCAAATTACCGGTAAATGCGCTAATTTCTTGAGTCGTCTTCATTTGACACGTGGCCTATTTCGTTCGTTCTTGGTGTTTAACGTCTGCTTCCACATAAGTGATATCGCAGACAAGACATAGGAGAGCTGAAGTTGATTCCTGTTTTTTAGAATATGATTTTGCAATGATTAGGCCATGGATTTGGTTTAGTGGGAAGTTCTTCCCTTTATTTAATATAAAACATATCGTTTGGTAGATGATCTCGTCTGCTTCTGGATTGGTAGATGTCATCGTTTTAGTGTGTAGGTGCCAGGCCCGTCTTATCGTGGCCTCCCCTTACTCCACTATCCCACTCTCTGGGTTTGGTATCAGTTTTATTTGCGGAATAGTGTTTAGGTGCCGAGTTCTTCTGACCGTAACTCCCCCTTACTCCACTATCCTGCTAGTTTGGTAGATGTCATCTTTGTGGGGTTTGTGTTTAGGTGCCAGGCCCGTCTTATCGTGACCTCCCCTTACTCCACTATTCCACTCTGTAGGTTTGGTGTCTGTTTTTGGTGGAATAGTGTTTAGATGCCGAGTCCGTCTGATCGTGACTCCCCCTTACTCCACTATCCTGCCAGTTTGGTATAAATCCCCTATGTAGTTTAGTGTTTAGATGCCGGGCCCGTCTAACCGTGACCCCCTCTTACTTCACTATTCTACTTAGTCCAACTGTGTCCATTAGGGCGTGGATTTGTTCGAAGATTTGCAGTTTCAGATCTGGTCTCGGGAAGAATAGGTTCTTAGTGTTGAATGGTATGTTGTTGGTCTCCATTGTTCTCACTAGTTCCCTTCTCTCCTCCTCGTATACCTCACAGTCTACCAGGACATGGTTGGTGGTACATTCTTCTCCGCACTCACAGATGATGACTTGGTGTTTGTAGTCTCGCAGCTGCTCTTTCACCCTTAACTTCGATATAAGTCTACAAATATCTCTTCTAGGGTGATTGAGTGTTGTCTTTGTGTAGATCTTGTCATCCAGCCGGAATCTGTATGTGTCAAGTTCAACGAGATTTAATTCCCAGATTGAATTGACCTGTCTTTTGACCATACTGTAGATTTCCGTGGTGCTGTAGTCTATGGTGCGGAGTGGTGCTGTGTCCTTGAGACCTTCATTGGCGAGTCGATCTGCCTCCTCGTTTCCTCTAATGTTGACATGTGATGGAATCCACACGAGTTCTACTTTGCTTCCCTTCTCTAAAACCCTCTGGTACAGCTGCCTGATTTCCAAAATGACTTCTGGTCTTGAGTCCGAGTTGTCATTTTGGATTGAAATCAGACTGCTCAGAGAGTCGCTTGGAATTACGAACTTACTAGCCTTTTGATGGGAAATCCATGATATAGCGTCACGAATGGCCACAAGCTCTGCAGTGTACACCGAACAGTTATTGGGCAGTTTCCTGCTTATTCCCTGTTCCCCGTTTGGCAGGTATATTCCAAACGAGCTGGTGCCCCTTTCAGGATTGCGTGAGCCATCTGTGTACACATGGTCCCAGTCATCAGACGGCCAGTTGTCTTCCAGGTGTTCTAGAGAGAAAGCACGTGCAGCAGTGGGGTTGTTTTTCTTGTCGGTTTTTTGTAGTAGATCTAGATTAACCGGCGGTATAGGGAGCGTCCAAGGGGCGATCGCTGGGGGGTTGTGTTCATATATCACGAGCTCCCCCAGTCGCAGTTCCTTGATTGTTTCCCTGATACCCTGGCCGAAGCTTTTCTTTCTAGGATCTCTCACATATCTTGTATTTTGTAGACTGACAAAGGTTGGGGATCTTTCGCCCAGTTGCGAGATCTTAGCCCAGTACCCTGTCGCTAGTTCTTTTCTTCTTAGGGATAGGGGCAACTCCCCGACTTCTTGCAGTAGTGCCTCTCTCCCAGTCCCTTGCCCTACGCCAGTCGCAATACACAGAGCTTTGTATTGGATGGTGTCAAGCTTCCTTAAGAGTAATGGCGCGCACTTCATGAAGGCCAGAGAGCCGTAGTCTAATACAGATCGTATTAGAGCACGATACACCATCATTAGTGTGACTCTGTTGGCCCCCCAAGTGCTGCCCGTTATTTTCCTCATTAAGTTTAGGATTTTGGTGCATCTATCTACAGTCTCGTCGATGTGCGGTTTCCAGGTCAGCCTTCGGTCAAAGATTACGCCAAGGAATTTGGTTTGGTCTTTAAACTCGATGGTTTTCCCGTTCATACACAGAGTCATTCTGCTTATCCCCAATCCCTGCTTACAAGCATGCCGACTGTTTTCTTCTCCGAGACTTTGAATCCCCAATCGTTTGCCCATGCCATGAATTTGTCTAAGGCCTTCTGCATGTTCTTTTGTAGTTCACAGAAGTTCCTCCCTTTCCTCCATATGGTACTGTCATCAGCAAATTTAGCTAACTCAGTTTTGGCGTCGAGGTAGGAAGATTTCTGTATGTCGTTGATCATGATATTGAAGAGAGTGGGACTGATAACCGACCCCTGAGGCGTGCCATTTTCTAATGTTTGCACGGCACTCAGGAATCTGCCAACATTCACCTGTATCCTTCTATCGCTCAGAAAGCTTTTGATCCACCGAAACATTATGCCCGTTATACCAATACGTCCTAACTTGAAGAGCAGCCCGTCTAGCCAGACTTAATCGAAAGCCTTAGTTAAATCTACAAACACGACACATAACAGGTTCCCAGAGAGGAGAGCCTGCGACATGACTTGCTGTAGTCTCACCAAGTGGTCCGTTGTTGAACGCCCTTTCCTGAACCCGCTTTGATTTTCGTCGATCAGTCGGTTGCTCTCCAGATAGAACTGTAGTCGTATGTTAACCATTGTTTTCAAGGTTTTGCACAGTGTGGATGTCAAACTTACTGGTCGATAGGACCTTTGTTCTCTCTTTACCTGGTTTTGGAAGAGGGATGACGTTGGCTTTCCGACATTCTTTAGGTACCTCTCCTGCCAGCCAGGATATGTTGAAGAAGTTTAGTAGTATCCTTTTGGCATTTCTAGGCAGATGTTTGAGCATCGAGTACTTTACTTTGTCCTCACCAGCCGCACTATCCTTCTTGAGGGAAAGAGCCTTATTTAACTCCTCCTCAGAGAAGGGTAGATTGATTGGTTTAGCCCCTTCATTAGGTTCAATGCCTATTTAAACAAAGGCAGCTTAAATGGATATACGTTGTCTGCGATATCACCTCGGTGGAAGCGGGCGTAAAATACAACTAACTAACAACAACAAATGGATTTGAAATTCACTCTAAAATATTCCGACATTCTTTAGGTACCTCTCCTGCCAGCCAGGATGTGTTGAAGAAGTTTAGTAGTATCCTTTTGGCATTTCTAAGCAGATGTTTGAGCATCGAGTACTTTACTTTGTCCTCTCCAGCCGCACTATCCTTCTTGATGGAAAGAGCCTTATTTAACTCCTCCTCAGAGAAGGGTAGATTGATTGGTTTAGACCCTTCATTAGGTTCAATGCCTATTTAAACAAAGGCAGCTTAAATGGATCTACGTTGTCTGCGATATCACCTCGGTGGAAGCGGGCGTAAAATACAACTAACTAACAACAACAAATGGATTTGAAATTCACTCTAAAATATTCCAATCACAAATGTTTCAGCTATACCAATGAAAGACGATAATTCGGTGATTATGATTAGGCCAGTCACGTGGTAATTGGACCGTCAACAGACGCTTGTCAACTTGCCGTGTGTATTGATAGTGCTATATTGTACAGACAGTGAGATATTGTATAGATAATGTATATCCTATGTGTAGTGCCTGTGACGTCACCAGCCAATCAACCGGATTAAGGTCGTAATTGAAAAATTGAAAAGCGTTTTAATTTTAATCAGATTGGTGTGAAGTTCCTGTAAAGTTGATATAGTAACCATGGGCTATACGTACATGTAATTAAGATTTTTGATCTTACGTGGTCTTTAATGAAATTTGGCATGTTCATACTTATCCATCTGTCGATTTGGCGAAATAAAGATTTTGAAGCCACCAAAGCTAGCTTAGAAGTTATTGAGTGCGCGATGAGCCTACCGTTACCCGATTCCCCCATAGTTTTAGTGTTTACGGTGATATATCTCGAAAAGCCAGCATAGGAAGTTTCTAAGATTTTGTATTCTAGTAGTTTATTCATCCCTTTATTCCGTGAAACAAGAAACATTTTTCCACCAAAGTTGGTTTGGATGCTTTTTGATGCAGCTTGAGCGTACCCCTTGTTTATTGAACCCTTCAACGCCGCCTCATATCCGGGTGCGGTATAACTCTATACGCTAACATAGAAAGTTAATGAAATTTGGCATGTTCATACATTATGCATTTGTCGATTTGGTGAAATAAGATCTTGGAACCACCTAAGCTAGTTTAGAAGTTATTGCGTGCGCAGTGAGACTACCCTATTACGATTTAGTATGTTTAAGGTAATATATCTCAATAAGCCAGCAGCATATGAGGCTTCTGAATTTTTGTATTTTAGTAAGTTATTCATCCCTTGACTCCGTGAAATACAAAACATTTTGCCGCCAAAGCTGGTTTCGGTGCGTTTTGATGCAGCGTGGACGTAATCCTTTTCTGCGTGCTCAGTTAGCCTAGTGTTCGATACTTTAGTATGTTTACGGTAATAGTATGTTTGTTTTATTTATTTATTTTTTTGTTTGTTTTTTTTTATTTTATTTTATTGTGGGGGGGGGGGGGGTCTATTACATATATAATTTGCATTAATATGTCTTAAGATGTTATTTTCTAATATAAAGGTAACAATTATTTTCTTGATAATTATATCTAGGTTTTTATTGGCGCTAGGAATATGTGTGCTAACTTCATTTCGAATCCGGGTGCTGGACGGGTGAGAGATTCCGAGTAGTCCGAAAAGTGGATATAGTAACTATTGGCTATATGTACCGAAAAGTATTGTCGGCCATTTTATGTTCTCTTTAAAGGTTTAAAAGAGGGCGACAACGAATTCCATAGTTGGGTTCCTTTAAAGCGTATCGTCGGTGAAGTGTCAAAAGAGTGTATCTCGGGAAATTAGTCAAATACACTTTTTTTTGCATTTTTAAACTCTCCCAATTAATATGCACATTTCTGTCTAAGCTGTGTACCTCTACGCCAATTAGAACTGTTCTGGATATCATGTGTCCAAATGTTGTATCTTGATTTGTGGAAATTTTGAAATGCAAAAGGTTCTATTTCTTAATCTTTAGAAATTCTTAGATACACGCTTTTGACACTTCACCGACGGTATACTGCATTTAACTATAATAATATTTGGCTTAAGAGTAGTAAGTTTATTGTTCAGATGATTACAAGGAGTTTGATAATAAGTTAATTATTGCCTTTATCAACCGTGGCGTAGAGATTTTATTCCGTACTACATACATGATACATGGGAAACAACGCCGCTCAGAACTCGCACTATAAGAGCTTGGTCGCCAGGGAGACATTCCTGAGGATTCGTTCCCCAGTTTAGAAACGAAACAGGCTTTGTCATGTTCTGCACGGAACTGGTGTTGGCCGCGAAAGGCAGCACCGACAATAACGACTTAGTTGCTGCCATGTCTAAAACCCTGGCAAAATATGTACAGAACCTTACCGCAAGCCCGAAAAAGTCCGTGAGTAGGCATACCCCACTCAAGCGAAAAATGACATCTGAGGATGAGGGCGACTCCGATTCGGCCAAATCCCCAGAAGTCAGCACACCCAGAAAAGCACTACGACACCGGAGTCGGAGTACGAATGATGTGGAGCGATCGGAACTGGCCCGAAAGCGGTTCCAAATGACGGTGACGTCATCCCCGAAGGGGGTCCTCCCATCAGACAAACCTCAACATGTTGAGGCCATTGTCAATATTCAGGGTGAGGACTGCTAATTTAGACTGTTGGAGTCACCAAGTGTATCTCTCCGGCTCTTAAAATGGAGGATAAACTAACGGTACTTCAACTTAACCTAAATGGCATTCGGGCCAGGGCGACCGAACGACGTCACCATCTTAGCAAAGGGTCCTATGGCGTCTTGTGTTTACAAAAAACGGCGACGTTAAACTTCCTGGGTACACGTGTCTAAGGTCAGATCGACCTGGCGTCTCTAAAGGAGGAGAAGGTGGTCTAGCTATGTACATTAGAGTAGGCGGGGCTCACGAGGAGCTACCGCTCAATGTAACGGAGTTGGAAGACAGGACGCAGTAATCCATATGGCGGACGGCTCTAGATTAGCAGTGATAAATATCTACTCACCCCCACAAAGGGTAGTAGATAACGGATTTCAGAACCTGTACGATCAAATCAAATACAATCGTATTTTGATTTGCGGGGATTTCAATGCGCACCACGCTTTGTGGGGCTCATCGAAAAATGATCGTAGAGGCAGTGTTCTGCACAGCTTTATCGAAGACAATGGACTCTGCGCTCTGAATGACGGCAGCCCAACCTACTTTAGGCCGGGCTGCAACCCAACTCATCTAGACTTAACGTTATAAAACACAAATTTATATGGAAATCAATCACTGGGTTTATTTCGCACTACGTTTCAACAAGTTCCTCTTGTCGTTCTCAAGTAAGTAATGACAGTATAATGGCAAGAAATCAAATTATATACAACAAGGTAACAAAAAACAATAACTAATATGAAACCATCAAAGGGCTAAAAAAGTACAATAATAACAATGCAAATTCAAACTCTAAAGAGGTGTGGCAGAAGATTAATGCTATGAATGGAAAGACTAGGACGGCATGCCCACCGACTCTCTGTTACAAAGCAGAAGTGGCCCAGAACTGCACAGAAAAGGCCGAACTTCTAGCTAAAACATTTGCTATGGCGAGTAGCAATAACAACCTGACGCCTGAATTTAGCAACAGGAAAAAAGACTTCGATCCGCAAAAAGAAAAGTTTAAGCCGAAAGGCGACGAACTTGTGGGACGCTCAGATCTGAACGCCCCCTTTTCCCTGTGAGAATACGAGAAAGCACTGTCTTCTAAAAAAGACAGCGCCTCGGGGTCGGACGGGGTCAAGTACTCTATGCTATAAAATCTGCCAGAAAATGCTTCGAAACCCGTCCTTGACCTCTTTAACCTCTCTTGTCGGAAAAGTGAGATACCCCGTCTGTGGCGTACGGCTACAGTGGTTGCTATCCCTAAAATGGGAAAAAACCCAAATGAAACGGAGTCTTATCGCCCGATAAGCCTCACCTCTACGCTTTGCAAAACTCTTGAAACCCTGGTGAACGATAGGTTAATATACTACCTAGAGAGTAACAAGCTGCTAGACAAGAATCAGAGCGGTTCCGCCGAGGCCGCTCGACATACGATCGCATTGCCAGACTTCAGCATGCCATGGTGACAGCCACGAGAGGCGGATCCTACCTCTGTATCATCTTTGTTGACCTGTCAAAAGCCTTCGATCTTGTCTGGACAGAAGGGCTGTTACACAAACTGTCCTTGGTGGGCGTGCATGGCAACATGTTCAACTGGATCAAGAGTTTTGTCTCAGACAGACAAATTAGGGTTACAATCGGCAAATACCTCAGTAAAGAGACCGGAATGGATAACGGAACTCTCCAGGGTTCCGTTATAAGCCCACCTTTGTTCAACATTATGGTGAACGACTTCAAAGAATATCTCGGAAAAGATATTTCGCTTGCTACGTTCGCGGACGATAGCACCCTATGAACCAAGGGTAGTCTATATTCGCAGGTTCAGAAACGTATGCAAGGAGCCTTGGACGGGTTCCCCTCTTGGGCAAATGAATGGGGATTCCAGATCTCGTCACCCAAAACTGTACGTATGCTAGTATGCAGGGACCCCGAGGTTTCCCGGATGTCCCTGCAGCTCAATGGTCAGTACATAGAATTCAAAGACGAAACCAAGTTCCTTTGTGTAATCTTTGATAGGAAAGTGACATGGAGACCGCATATCAAATATGTAGTAACACGTACTCAGCGCATCCTGAACCTTATGAGGAAGATAACGGGACATGAATGGGGAGCGAGCCGAGTCGGCCTCATGATAATTTACCGTTCTCTAATACGTCCTTTATAAGATTACGGCTGCATGGCCTTCTTAAATGCAAGACCCGTTACATTAAGCAAGTTGGACACCGTACAATACAAAGCCATTTGTATTGCCACAGGCTGTGGCCTAGGTGCCAAGCGTGTGTCGTTACTGCAGGAAATTGGCGAACTCCCTCTGTCACTTCGAAGGAAGAAACTGACCCTGGGGCATTGGGCTAAACTAAGCCGATTGGGTGAAAGGTGTCCAGCATCGCTAGCCTGCGATGTTTATTGGATTAGGTTCCGATTTGCTGTTCGACTTCCATTCATAATTTAATCATGAAATGGATAATCGAGACTATGGTTTTTTTTTATCCTACGGACATTAGTAATGGTGATCGAGGCTAGGCGGAAAAATCAATCCCTAAAATCTCGGTTCATAGTGGATCAATTTGACTGAAATTTTCCGCAAATTCCCTTTACAGCACCTAGTTTTTAACTATTATAGTGAGAACTGCCTGCTCTTTATCTAATCTCCCATAATGTATATTTAAGGTAATCTAATATGTATATGTCAAAGGTCATTGAACTACAAAGTCACGGGATAGAAGTAACCAGAATGTTACCACATTGGCTGGCTTCAAAACAAAAATTTTTTTTGCGAAATTCGGAATCACAATGGCGGCTGAATATCGATTTAAAACTTTTTTTTAATATAAAATCCAGTATGGCAGCCAAACGGTTGAATATGTTATGGAGCAAGGTCTTAGAACATTATATGCCACCTTTAATCAAATGTCGAAAAAATGATGAAGTAAACTTTCGCAAATCTTTGATTCTAATATAAATCGAGAAAACTTCCGAATTTCGAAAAAACCGTCAGTCAGAGCCCATTATGGGGTTCGTACAAAGAATCCAAAAATGAAAACCCGAAGAAGATTCGTTGAGAAATAACCGAGATATGGGCAATCTGGGATTATTTTTTGTCCCATCCCTAAAACACTTCCTGTTCGTCAAGAATGACCCAATTTATATTTAATAAATAGATCCACATCTACGTTGTCAGAATGTTTGCACCATGTACAGTTTTGGCTGCTCAAATGGACTCCAAAAAAAAAAGATAACTAGAATTCCTAAGGATTACTGACGTGTTTCGGTATGTCATGACACGTCACGTCGCGCCTTGTTACATCAACATTCAAGTTACACCATAAATTATTGAGTACAGTAACATCCAATACCTATTAAAGTGGAAAAATCTGTCATTTTGAACTCTTAACAAAACCGGAAGTTATACTTCATGACCGAACTTTTTTATATTAATTGTTAGTAGACATCAGGGTCATCATACATACATAGGTCAAGGGTCGTGGAAAGATTAGGTCACGATGTAGATAATGAAAAGTCGAACAAACTTCAAAGTGAAACCGGAAGTAAACAAAATCGAAATTAAAAAAATAGGCACCTAAAATAATTGTTGCCATTTGGGGTGGGTTCAGTACAAAACCGGATTTAAAATGGCGACTTAATATCGATTTGAATGTTTTTTGTAAAATCCAATATGGCGGCCAAACGGTTGAAAATGTTATGGAACGAGGTGTTTGAAAATGGAAGATAATATCTGGGACTAACACCACCATATGTCATTTTTGGTCTATTTTCAAAATGGAGAGAACTATTCATGTTCGGGAAAAACCGGAAGGCCTCGGTAATTTCGGGAAGTTTCCGGAAACGGTCACAACTTTTTTTAATATGCCATTTTGGAGGCATCGATGTGTTCCTTATTCCTACCAAGTTTCAACTTGATACCTCAAATAGTGACGGAGATATGCCATCTTGAATGTCGAAAATATGATGAAGAAAACTAGCAAATCTTTGATGCAAAAATGATAAAACACTTACAGAAACCATACGTGTTTCAACCGAAGGTCCGAAACACGTAAAAATAATAAAACCACTTACGAAAACAATAGGTGTTTCCACCGAAGGTACCGAAACACGTAATAAAAATTGTCACCAGATCACCGGGCTCCTCGCTATGATCTTTCACTGGCTAGAATGTCCATAGTTCGAAAATATCATGCTCCCACTAATCATTTTCATGGAAGGTGTGCTTGATCACAGTATCGGACTTGTGTGCCTAAGGCCCACCTGTCACGAGCGCGCCGAAGGCGCACGAGCGTCTGCGCGGGGTCTGGGACCCCCGCCCACCGGAAAATTTTGAAAATTGACAACCGCAAACCCATTTTCCAAGCATTTTAGACCAAAGCAGAAGAAGGCAAATTTTTGATTTCATGATACAATTAGATAACAGAATGACCTAAGAGCACTGTCATTAGATGAATTTGAGAATTCTCTACAGTGTCAAAAACAAAAACCTTTTATTCTCTGTGATGAAAATAATGCAAATTATAATATACACAGTACATACAGTTCTTTCCTTGTAGTACACTTCTTTTTTTGTGTTGTTTGTTTGTTTTTTTCCTATCTTTTCTTTCTCATGTCCTCTGTCATCTCCTCTCCTTCCTTTATTCTTTTCTATCCTCCCCTCTCCTTTCTTTATCTTTTCTTTTTTCTTTCTCTTTTTTCTTCTTTCCTTATAGGCTTAGGCCCACTTTTTTTTAATGAGCTTAGGCCCACCTGTCACAGACAGGTGGACAGGTGGGCCCAGTCCGGCACTGCTTGATCATTCGGATTGTGTGGGGGAGGTGAGACTTTAAGGGGCATTAGCTATTTGCTGATCAATGACTGTCGGTAAAAAAAATAAATAAATATTCAATTTGAGTTCACTGTCTACAATTAAATATAGGTAGTGATCAAATTAAATTGTATTTGGATGTCTGCCACTCCATTTATGAGATACAGTCGTTTTAAGTTGTAATTCAGGGCATTTTTATGCGCCCACATTTTCATGTGGACGTATTATGCCGTCGTCCCTGTCCGTCCGTGGACACTCTACAGGTCACAATTTTTATCCGATTTTAACGAAACTTGAAATATATCTTGGTGCGTTTCGATATTGGCAAATATTGAACCATAATTTCATGGATTATGGCCACTGATTGTACGAAAAATCGCGTTTTTAGCTTGTGGTCCCTCTAGAATACACAGTTATTATTCGATTTAAAAAAAAACAACGTTTGAATACATCACCGTTACAAACTAATGACGGTTAAGTTAGAATTTCGTGAAAATTGGACCTAAACTGCCGGACAAATGGCCGCCCATCGTACGCAAATAGTGTAAAAATGTGGTATATCAAGATTGTGAACCCTCTAGAGGCCACAATTTTGATCCGATTTTGATGAAACTTTATATATATGTTTATATTACAAAGATCTTGGTTCCTTTCGATATTCGCGCATATCGGAACGTAACTTCCTGGATTATAGCCCCTGATTGTTCGAAAAATCGCATTTTTAGCTTGTGGACTCGCTAAAAGTCACAATTTGCTTTCTATTTTAAAAAACGTTTAAATATATTACCGTTATACCATAATGAGTTCGAATTTCGTAAAAATCGGAAGGAAACTGCCCGACAAAATGGCCACTCCTTGTATGCAAATAGTGCAAAAGTATGTAATACGATGGTTGTGGATCCTCTAGAGGACACTTTTATCCGATTTTGATGAAACTTGAAATATATGTTTATATCGTAAAAATCTGACCGAATCTGTAGGACGAAATGGCCGCTCCTTGTACGCAAATAGTGTAAAAGTATGTAATACCAAGGTTGTGGGGAATCACGGTGGCTAAGTGGGTAAGACGCCGGCTCGCTAGACTGGAGGTCGGGTGTTCGATCCCTGCATTGGCCGAGAAAGTTGATCCAGATTTTCCGGCGTGGTCGCCCCTTGTCTGTCATGCAGGACGGAGGGCCCGTGTACACAAAATTTCCCTCATAGCACACTGTATGGCGTATGCCCGTCTTTCTTAACCCAGTTTAGGAGCAGAACAGTAGGACGTTAAACTCCATTTCATTTCACCAAAGTTGTGGACACTCTATAAAATTCACAATTTTTATCCGATTTTGATGCAACTTGAAATGTATGTCTATAATCCACGGATCTTGCCTCCTTTCGATATTTGCGCATATCGGATCGTACCTTCCTGGATTATGGCCCCTGATTGTACGAAAAATACGTCTTTAGCTTGTGGACCCTCTAGAGATCACAATTTTTATCCGATTGAAAAAAAAACAACGTTTAAATGTATCACAGTTACATCCTGATGACGGTTGAGTTCGAATTTCGTGAAAATCGGACAAAATTGTGTACAAGTATGTAATACGAAGTTTGTGGACCCTCTATAGATCACAATTTTTTCCAATTTTAATGAAACTTAAAATATATCTTTATATCCCAAAGATCTCAGTCCCTTTCATATTTGCCCTTTTAAGACCATAACTTCTTGGATTATGGCCCCTGATTGTACGTAAAATCGCGTTTTTAGCTTATGCAAGACCTAAATCTGCCTATTTCAGGTCTTTCTGTGGACCTGAAATGTTATCTAAATTATCAATTAGACATTAGTTAACGTATCCAGACCATAATCATTTCTCGATGTCATCGCTAGCATGCGATGTTTATTGGATTAGCTTGCGATTTCCTGTTCGACTTCCATTCATAATTTAGTCATGAAATGGATAATCTAGACGATGTGTTTTTTTTTTTATCGTATTGACTTTAGTAATGATGATCGAGGATAGGCCGAAAATTCAATCGCTAAAATCTCGGTTCAGAGTGGATCAATTTGACTGAAATTTTTAGCAAATCCCCATTACATTATCTAAGTTTCTAACTATTATGGTGAGAACTGTCAGCTCTTTATCTAATCTCCCATAATGTATCTTTAAATTTCTTGACATCAATGCATAATGTAAGATATAAAACAATAATTACATTTTAACGTATTACTTAAAATCTCCCAAACCCAAAAAAATCAAACTGCCATTCCAACCTATTTTGTAGGGGTTTTTTTGTCCAGAGGACCTGTGTACAAAGCTTTAACTTTTTTAAGGTGGGGAGTGTAAAATTATGTTTGTATAAGCTTGAAAATTGTCATTTTTCTTATAATATTCATTAAGAGAATGGTTGTTAAGTGTTCTTTTTCTGTTCAAACTTCTCCTTCTCTGATATTAAGATAGCTAGCCTATAATATTATATTGGATAATTAGGCATAGGTCATTGCAGGTTTTGGTTAACCATAATATATGCATTGTATTCACAAATGTGTAGCATTGCGCACATGACCACAGTAAATGTTAACCGTGTTGCTTTGAAAATGACCTTAGTTATGTTGACGAGGAGCCATGAAGGTGGGGTGCCAGTGGGGGTGCCAGGAAGGGTGTGGTTTGTGGATTTCATATAAGATTATATACTACCTCCCAGATTTCATCAAACCCTGTTTTAAAAAGAAAACTTGCGTATTGAAAATTTATCGGCTATATGTTTTAACTAATTTCCTGCAATTAAACGAATGATAGCCACTGTATAAATTATCTCTCGACTAATGATTTGGAATTGCGTCATTTATATTGTTGTTTTTCCCATTATGAGATATGGTCATAATTATTTTATCATGTAAATCTAGTTTCATATCGCCAAAATTTGAAATATACCCTTTAAAAGGTAAAAGTTTTATACAATTCGTCATAACAACGCTAAAGCTGGAAAGGTCGTGAAATTAATGCCGCTTCTTTTGATGTAGCGCATCAGTTGACGCACTGGTGCCAGCTTTGCTAAAATGATTGATAATTTTTAGGGTCCTAGACCTTTATAATATGGTTTGTTATACACTTTGTTGTTGTTGTTTATTACAGATTAACGTCCAATACAATAAATATGATATTATGGACAGGTTGATTTAATTAAATTATTTACACTTGAAAATTGTTAAAAAACACAAAATAAAAAAGTCCTCGGATATCAAAAGTTTCTTAAAACACACTTATAAATTCGCTGTCGTGAGAAGAGAGGGCGGGTCATCTTCTCCCTTTGTCATAATAAAGTGAAAACAGGAGGTCCAGCTGACTGATGTTTGGCGTCATCAGAGCGGATAGAAAAAAATCCGTGGGGAAAAAGAATCCGCTAGCTTTATATGGAAAAGCGAAGTACTCGCAGTAAAAACCACATATATAGTTGGATCCGCAGATTATTTGCATATTAAAAGTGTTCATCCAATAAGTTCCATATGGTTAAAATTAGTTAAAAGTTCAAGACTTTAAAGTTTAAAAGTTATAGGCATTCCATTAAGAGTTTTTCTTGCGTACGGCTCTCCACAGATAAAAGTTACCTGAAAAGAAAAGAAGAGTCAGCAGCAACACACAAAAATAACAACAAAACAAATTGAACCATTTATAGGAATAGATAAATTTTTAAACACAGATTAAATTAAATTGACTGATGTGCACTGTAATTGTTAATAATGGTTGTGTAGATCCCTATTCCTTTATTTTGTCATTATTTTTCCCTAGTATATTATTATATTAAATCATGCAGTAGACTGAACCGCCATACTGTCCTACAACAATAGTTCCTTTGTAACTAGATATGTAGTTCCCTATCTTTACGTTAATTTATTCTGATATTATTAAAGCGTCAAGGTGGTTTAGGGGCCAACCTGGTCTACACAACCAGTTATCTTTCCTTGACTAGTGCTCTTTTAACGCAGCTAACTTGGAATTTGATTCCCGATTCTGCTATGAATTTTGAGATAGCTTCATAAATTTTATGACATATTCAGGGGGGGGGGGGGTTACATTTTGTAGGGTATATTGAAGTTTGGCATCTTCCATTAAACTTCGTACAGGGAGTCTTTTCTCTTCCAACTTATTGCACGCAATGATGGCATGATTAACGGTCAAATTGTGGCCACATTCGCACTTCACTGGGTTAAATTTATGGTCGGTAATTAAATCTTTAGTTCTTAATCTTGCGCGATGGGTGATTGATCCCCGTCTTTACAACCAGAGCGTTGTTTAAATTGAATCTAAAAGTATTTGCTCTGGCCAACTCAATTTTCCATTCTGATTTAATTTTAGTTGTGACGATGCTATTAAATTCCTGAACGCTATATTTTAAGTATTCGGTCTCGCAGAGGCTGAGTCCTTTGCGAGCCAGGTTGTCTGCGGACTCATTGCCTGCTATGTCAACATAGGATGGTATCCATGTAAATTCTACGGTTTTATTTTTGTTTCGGAGGGAGTAAACACTTGCTCGAATATTCTGAGCAATGTCTGGTCTAGGTGGGTTTTTTTGTCATGTATTATTGACTTTATGCTGCCAAGGGAGTCTGACACAATGACTGCTCTTTGAACGGTGGATGACACGAGCCACTCCAGAGCTGTGGATATTGTCTTTAATTCTACTGTATAGATAGAGAATCCATCTGGTAGCCTTTTTGATATATTAATATTAAATTCAGGAATGAGTACACTTAATGCAGTTTTGGTAGTGTTTGGACCGTGAGACCCGTCCTTGTATATTTTCACGTGCGATGATCATTTTTCGTTCAAGAATTCCCTCGATAGCATTAGAGCGTGTTGTGGATTTTCTTTTTTCTTGACAACGTTACCTAGGCTTATGTCATAGTTTGAATTTAATAAAGTCCACTGGGCTTGATACGAAAATACCCTGTCAGTAATTTTATAGTGATCTAATCTTAGGTCTTTTAATAGATAATTTGCTGTATGGCCAAACGGATGAGTCTCTGATTTGACATTTCTTTTGAATTTTTTCCTTGATGTTTTTGTACACTTAAATGTTGGACAGCTTTCCCCAAGATACAGTAACTTGGCCCAGTATGTCAATGCCAGTTCGTTTCACCTCAATTCCAGTGACATTTCACCTACTTCCTGCAATAGACTTTCCCTTTTTGTGCCAAATGAGGCTTTCGTTGCTATCTTCATTGCCTGATATTGTAAACTATCTAGTTTAGCAAGAGCTGTTTTATTTGCACTCGCAAAAGCGACACAGCCATAGTCACATATTGATCTTATCATGGACTTATATATCATTAACAGGGGGGGGGGGGTAGGTGGCCGAATGGTTAGCACGCGCGCGCTGTATCATACGGTCTGTCATTGAGTCTACTGACGGGGTTTCGATTCCCGGTTGTACGTGACAAGGCGTAGGGTGGCCTGTCCAACCTCGTGGGTTTTCTCCGGGTCCTCCGGTTCCTCCCACTGCTAAAGACCCCTTCTCGCAAGCGAATGATTGAAATAAAATTGAACCATGTGTTACTCCCGAAATGACCTAGTTTGTGTCGAGCGGACGTTAAATCCCATTTCTCTCTACATATATTATCATTAACAGGGTCGTTTTATTTGCTCTCATTATGTTCAGAACATTCTGTCCTCGTTTAACAATATTTTCAATATGTGGTATAAAAGTAATTTTGCGACCAAAGGTCACCCCTAGAAACTTTGCCTGATCTTTAAATTCAATTCGGATATTGTTCAATTCCAGTTTCATAGACGACACTTCCCTATGATTCCTACAGAAGAGCATTCCTGCTGTTTTACTTTCAGATATTCGAAATCCCCAGTCATGAGACCATTTCGACAATTTGTCTAAAGCTTCTTGAATTCTCGTGCTAACCGTACCGTAGTTATTCGCTGCATGCCAGATTGAACTGCCGTCTGCGTAGACTGCTACGTCAATAAGTTTCTTAATTTAGTTATTAGACTGAAGGTCATTAATCATGATATTGAAAAGTGTGGGGCTTATAACAGAACCCTGGGATGAGCCATTTTCGAGTTCGTATTTGTTGCTTATTGAGAGACCTACATTAACTTGTATTTGACTATCGCTTAGAAAATCCTCGAACCAGTGGAATATTCGTCCCGTTACCCTGTTATACACTATCTGTTTTAATCCTTATATAGAAGTTGGAGATTAATGAGATTAATGGTATATCAATATATATGATTTCTTATTTACTGGTTGTTCTTATTCTGTATTCGTAATATAGATTAAGGGTTCGTTATTATCAACTGTTGTATTAGTATAATTGTATATTTTCTTCCCTTTAAGGGTTTCTTGTTGATTAATAATGGCTTCTGATTCAAACTGTTAATTAGTTTATTGTTATCCGCTTGTATATAACCTTCTGTAACATGTTTGATTGTACCCAATCAGCCATGACAAATAGCGAAAAGGCGGAGCTGTTAGCAAAAACGTTTGCTGATGGCAGTAGCGATAAAAATCACAGTGACAAATTCTTAAAACGAAAGTTGGAATTGCATTGGAATAAACCATGAACAGATGAACATAAAGCAATTAACTTACCCTATACCATAGAGGAAATGCATAAAGATTTAAGAGGCAGGATTGACTCGGCGACTGGCGAAGATCAAATAAAATATAGCATGTTAAGAAAACTCTCAGGGTCATTACGTAATTTACTTCTAGAATTATTCAATAAATCATGGTCAGAAGGAATAATTCCTACAAGCTGGAAAACAGCAACGATAACCCCGTTGATTAAACTATTAAAAGATAAAAATGAAACCGGTTCTTACAGACCGATAAATTTGATCTCTACGTTGTGTAAAACACTTGAGACTATGGTAAATAATAGGCTAAAATATTACTGCGAAAGTAATGGATTAATTAGTCCAAATCAAAGTGGATATAGCAGCGCTCCACTATTGATCATATTGTAAGATTACAGCATGACATCATGACTTCACTATCTAAAAAGAACAATTATCTATGTGCAGTATTCGTCGACCTGACCAAGGCATTTGATTTAGTTTGGGTGGATGGCCTACTTAAAAAAGTACATGGACTGGGAGTGGGTAACAGGACGAATGTTCCACAGGAGCGCTAATTTTCTAAGCGATAGTCAAATACAAGTTAATGTAGGTCTCTCAATAAGCAACAAATACGAACTCGAAAATGGCACACCCCAGGGTTCTGTTATAACCCGCACACTTTTCAAGATCGCATGATTAATGACCTTCAGTCTAATAACTACATTAAGAAACTTCTTGACGTAGCGGTTTATGTGGACGACAGTTCAATCTGGCATGCAGCGAATAACTGCGGTACGGTTAGAACGAGAATGCAAGAAGCCTAAGACAAATTGTCGATATGGTCTATATAATGACTGGGGATTTCGAATATCTGAAAGTAAAACAGTAGGCATATTCTTCTGTGGGGATCATACGGAAGTGTCGTCTATGAAACTGGAATTGAACAATATCTCAAAATTTTGAAGGGTTTATTGAAGTTTGGTATCTTCCATTAAACTTCGTATTATTGTACACAGTGATGACATCACTGGGTTAAATTTATAGTCGGTAATTAAATCCTTGGTTCTTAACTTTTAAACTTTGAAGTCTTGAACTTTTAATTAATTTTTAACCATAATATGTAACTTACTGTACGAACACTTTAAATATTCAAATATTCTACGGGTCCAGTTATGTGGTTTTCACTGCGAGCACTTCGCTTTTCCACATAAAGCCAGCGGATTCTTTTTCCCCACGGATTTTTTTCTAGCCGCTCTGATGACGCCAAACATCAGTCAGCTGGACCTCCTGTTTTAACTTTATTATAACAAAGGGAGAAGATGACCCATCCTCTCTTCTCACGACAGTGAGTTAACAAGTTTGTTTTAAAGAACTTTTGATATCAGAAAACTTTTTTATTTTGTGTTTTAACAATTTTCAAGTGTAAATAATTTAATTAAATCAACCTGTCCATAATATCATATTTATTGTATTGGACGTTAAATCTGTAATAAACAACAACAACAATTTGGTTGTATCATTCCTTGACAGCGGTGAGAGTATCCTCGTTGAAATGTTGCAACTAATACACCTCTAGAGAATGTTATCCATAAAGCTGTCTGTTTAATATCTTTGGGGTATAACCATGAATTTTAAGTTTCATCAAAATTGGATCAAAATTGTGACCTATAAGGTCCACAACCTTGATATACTAGATGTTTACACTATTTGCGTACGAGGGGCGGCCATTTTGTCGGGTAGTTTTGACCGATTCTCACGAAATTCGAACTCAACCAACATTACGGTGTAACTGTGATATAATATTAATATTCGAACGTTTTTGTAAATCGGAAAATAATTGTAACATCTAGAGAGAGACCACAAGCTAAAAACGCGATTTTTCGTAGAACCAGGGACCATAATTTAGGAAGTTGGGTCCGATGTGCGCGAATATCGATAGGAACCAAGATCTTTGGGTTATAAACATGCATTTCAAGTTTCATCAAAATCGGATCAAAATTGTGACCTCTAGAGGGTCCACAACCTTGATATAGCAGATGTTTACACTATTTTGCGTACTAGGGGCGGCCATTTTGTCCGGCAGTTTTGGTCCGATTTTCACGAAATTCGAACTCAACCAAAATTACGGTGTAGCGGTGATATATTCGAGCGCTTTTTTTTTTAAATCAGATAACAATTGTGACCTCTAGAGGGACCACAAGTTAAAAACGCGATTTTTCGTACAATCAGGGCCATAATTAAGAAAGTTACGATCTGATATGCGCGAATGAAGTTTTGGTCCGATAAATAATTGTGTCCTGTAGAGTGTCCACAAACAAATTGTGGACGGACGGACGGACGGGCGTCCGGACGGACAGGGGCGACGGCATAATACGTCCACGTGAAAATGTGGGAGTATAAAAAAACTCTATGACGTCGTGTTTTGATTAGCCAATATGGAATGAAATATTCGACTGCTCAGTAAAGTTAACTAATCGTGACCCTCGCAACTGGGGGGCTCTTAAAGATACATTCCCGCGTACAAACTGGGTGATCTAATGGTATATATGGACTAAAAACATATTCAAACTAATTAATTTGTCATAATTTTGCTTGAAATCCTTCTCAAGCATTATAATTGCCAAGGAATGCCCTGCTATAAAAATTCGATCAAAAGAGGTCATGTTTGTGTCACGTGACTTACCTCTCTCGGAAGTCAGAGGAGAATTCATTGCTTACACAAGACAATGCTGTCTTTAATCGCTTACTATTTATTACAAATATCGAATCCTAATTAAATTCTCAGATTATCCACTGCCCGCGTCTTTTTCCGTGATTTTTATCTCAGAAAGTGTTGTACGTCTAACTCTTCATAAAGTTTATCAACTTGTACATCAAGCGCTCAATGTTCGCGTGTAACCTTTGTTGACATCACGCGTGCAGATATTCCTAATCGTCGGGCTGTCGATTAGGGGAACCCTTACATTTTTGTCCTGTATACGCTCGATGGGTGTTTTTCAGGGAATCCAGTATTTTTCTAGTAAGATTGGATATTTCTATTTTCCATATATACCAAATTGCCATACTTTTATTGGAAATAACCACCCGATAAAAACTTTTCTGGGAATCTATCTTTAAGTCTTAACCGAGGGATCAGAGTGAATAGCAGGTTTTTTTTTCTGAAAGTCTACGTTCTACTTCTAGAAGCCTCATTTCTATATTAAAATCAGGTCTCTTCAAGTTACGTCACTATATCTAACTGAACAGTTACTTGCGTGCAATAACCTGGAGAAAAGTTGATAAGCCGTGAGAAATTTAAGGTTTTCAAAAAAAAAAAAAAAATGCAAATCACGCATCGTATATATCAATTACAAAAAGTTCAATATTATAATTTGTATCCTGGATTGTATCATTAATGTAAGCCAAGAAAAGTAGGATCGCAACGCAGGGAGTCCCGTTGTCTACTCCAGATTTCACTCCACGGATGACAATTGATTTATATGTATTTCTATATCCTAAGTAAGATATTAATTTCTATATAGTCTAGTTTGGTCCCTTTAAATACCTTTATGCCAAGGGGGATTGGGTCGCCGAATAGTTTAACGCGAGCGCGTTGGATCATATTATGTAATGTCTGTCATTGAGTCAAGTTCTCCCATGCAGACTGAAGAACATCATCGTGGTGTAAAAAATAAATATTCCGGTTTAATTTTGTACAAGGGTTCTTTCATGGTTGGAATAAAGGTTGGCGAGTGTTTTCCATTTCATTTAACATGTCGGTATTGATCCGGCAACTACTTTCATATTAACGCGATAGAGGGTATACAGTTTTTAACGGGTTGTTTAGGGTCATGAGTCAACTGACCCTCTCGATTTTAGGGGTTCCAGTCTTTTACGGATTTGTTTTGAAATTTCAATGAAAGGAAATTTTCACAACCATCTGTTCCATCTGGTGGACTCGATCATTTTGGCAACAGTTTTTAACACATTTTTTTAAAATCTTTTTTTGAAGGATTTGTTTCTTTTCAAATTCGGTGTGAAGCATTTGGATCCGACGAACGCTATTGATACTCGGCGTTCCGCGGCCTCCCGTTCTGCAATGTCACCTTTTCCGCCGCTAAAATCGGTCTCGGCAATTTGTAGAAAATTTTAATTAAAGTTTGAAAGTAAAGTAATATAGCAGATCCTCCAGTTTTTGGGGGTTTTTTTTGGAAAATCTGTAGCATGGAATAGCCATAGTTGTCGAAAGTTCGTTGGAATTGTGAATTTATGCTACAAAACGGGATTGACCTTTGAGATAAATTAATTTTATTCTACATCTGACCATGGTAAATTTCAATATTTATACTGTTTACCTTCACGCGTATACATGTCACACTTTAAACTATGGTAATGTTAATATCAATTACACTGAGGCGTGTCAAGACATTCTCCATGTCCAACCCAATTTTTCAACGCTCTGTCTTGCCTTATATTTCAATACTTTATAATTAGGCAATTAAAAGGAACGACCGTGCTGAGTTGAAAACGTTTTCAATTTTCAAGAAGATCCATGTTATTTTAGAATGTGCTGAAAATATACAATTGGAGTTTGTGCGATAAAACTAGTTTTTAAATAATAACATACTAAACGATCATTTAAGGCACAAAACGGCTCGTTCATATTTATCTCAAAGGTCAAAAATATGTATTATTTTAATATAAAGGTCGCTGCTACAAGCACGTCCAAATTACCTTACTTTATTTAGAAAAGACATCTAAAACAACAATGAAATACAGAAATCTATTAGACTTTTTAGAACTATATATTATAACAGATTATGTAATATTCGCTTTCAGAAATAACTGGGATCGGATACCAACTGGAGTAATTTCTATAAATATATTATAGTTGGCTCATACTTCTTCTTTGACAGTAGCAGATTTATTTGATCAATAAACAAACCTAAGTAGGCCTATATCTTATCAGGGAGGGTATATTTTTTAGTATCGGACTGTACATACTATCAAAATAAACATTATTAGCCACCCAGTCTAATAATTCAACATTGGGATAAATCTTATGTAATATTTACACATAGGCCAACATCCAAAAATAGGCCCTGGCCTGCACACGATATCTAAGCTCTCAAAAGCAATTAAACAAGATTTGTTTAGAAATACCAGTACTGAATCGGTCGGTTTGGGATTGGGAGGAGGGGGTTGGGTGAATTCCATAGATTTAATCATTGATGAAATTATTCTATAACCGAATTAAAACACAATTGATCAGTTTCGTCAGAAAAATTGACGACCCCGATCATTAATAATTCTTTTAACGGATATGGTTGCAGTGGTTTGTTACTTCATGAAGGTGAATATAATAATAATATAATTTTCACCCCTCAGACCGAGAGTTTAAATTACAAAATAAACATTCAAAGGTATAGAAAGTTTATTACGGTTCGTGCTCCGACACGATATTGTCATCATATCTTAGTTGTCATTTACAGTGTATGTACAAGCTACTTGAACTAAATTTACTGGTTTGGGTTATCAACACAAGGTAATAAATCTCTTATCAGTTTTGCAGTGTTCACACCAAGGTGTGACATTGGCCCAAATTCCAAAGTTCAACCAATTTCTTAATCATCAAAGAGGTGTTAAAAGTCAGCACTAAATTCCCACGATCAGTTCAAGTTGTTCATTCATTGGATAATTAACTGTTAATCATTCAAACAAAACGTAAACAAAAGAAAGGGCGTGGCTTAAGTCACGTTACCTAATTTGCATACTTATCGGAACGTACCCAGAAAGGAAACGCATGCGCGACGTCATTTCTGGCAGAAGACAGTTTTGGGAGAATGACTCGAGGTACCTGTCAAGAATCAAGAGTGGTGATGGATGCCAGCGGAGAAAAACCGACAGTTCAGGGGGTTGCTGGTGCTCCTAACGAAGCAGCACTTCTTACATTAATGGAAAGGACTGGATATAGTATGATTCAAGAAAATGGACAGAGAAAATACGGAGGTCCACCGCCAGGATGGGAAGGTGGTCAGCCCCAAAGAGGATCTGAAATATTTATCGGTAAAATTCCAAGAGATTGTTTCGAAGATGAACTTGTTCCAGTTTTTGAAAGAATGGGCAAAGTTTACGAATTCAGATTAATGATGGATTTTAGCGGTTCAAACAGAGGATATGCATTCTGTATGTACACAAACAGACAAGACGCTCAACGAGCAATAAAGGAATTAAATAATTTTGAAGTACGGAAAGGTCGTCTGCTTGGAGTTTGCGCAAGTGTTGACAATTGTCGCTTATTTGTTGGAGGTATTCCCAAAAATAAACAAAGAGATGAAATTAAACAAGAAATGGAAAAGGTTACCGATGGAGTCATGAAAGTTATTGTTTATCCCAGCGTCTTGGATAAAACTAAAAATCGTGGATTTGCATTTGTGGAGTACAGTTCGCATCGAGACGCGGCGATGGCCCGTAGAAAGTTAATACCTGGCAGAATTCAACTTTGGGGACATCAGATAGCAGTTGATTGGGCCGAACCCGAACAAGATGTTGATGAGGATATCATGTCAAATGTATGATAATATGATTATATCTAAGCGATATTTAAATTATGGGAAATATTTTACTTTAAAAAAAGAAAAAAAGCCCATAATTTTAACTTACACACGTTTAGAAAAATATAGGCTAGAAAATTGTATCAATTACTTAGATTTAGATTCTAAAAGACTAGCCTATAGGCCCACTACCAGGTGGCTGTATAGGCCTAACTGAACCTTATTTATTGGTCAGTTCATAAATAATAATTAGACAATCAAAATCAAATGTAGGGCCTATAGTCGATTAGAATGATAAAGTTGGTTATCATGTCCGTACTTAGCCCCCCCCCTCCCCCTCCCCCAAGGTAGATCTGTTTGGAAATGGAATACAAATTATTACTGCATGTCATGTAGTTCATTTTACTTATGATTGGCCTAAGTCCATATTTATTTAGTTGACCATAGATAAAATATGATGTAGACTAGACTATTTAGTATTTAAATGATATTTAGGTGTATTGTTTGAACATCGAATCAATAGATAGAATAAATTAATTTAACAAGAACAAAGTTAGTAATTTACGAGAAAAGTCAAACCAATGAAAAATTATATAATTTCAGGCCTCCCTTATTTTAGAGTTTTGGGTGTCATTTTGCAACAGTGTTGCTTTCTGCTACTAACTATGTTCATCCCTCACTATTCTGTAACCATTCCCAGTGTTAACTGTACACCACTAACTTCATTATGATTATGAATAAGCTTTGGTAACACTTTTGAAATTATGCTGAGTAAGCTTTATATGTAGTACATTCTGTGGATGATAGGCTACTACTTTAGCCAGTTTTGTGACTCTTGAACTTGAGTCAACAAATGTACTTAAAGGGGCATTAGGTAAGATTAGATAAAGAGCTGAACAGTTCTCACATAATAGTTTAAAAAAAGGTAATGAAAACAGAATATGCTTAAATTTTAGTCAAATTGCTTCACCCTGAACCGAGATATTAGCAATTCAATTTTAGGCTAGCCTCGATCGTCATTACTACTGTTTTTTGCGATATTAAACAGTCTCAATTATCCAGTTTTACATTAAATCATCCATCACAAAACATATTCAAATCCACTAAATATCACAGACTAACGATGGCATCGAGAGATGATTATGGCCTTGATTACTTGATAAGTTAATGTCTAATTAATAATTTAGATAACATTTAAGGCCTAAAAAATGTCCATTTTAAGCTTAGGCCTCCCCTTCATCTCTTCTTAGTGGAAAGAGAGAAATGGGGTTTAACATCCACTTGTCACAAACTAGGTCATTTTGGGACTGACATGTTGCAATTATATTTCAATAATTCACTTATGCGAAAGGGCCTTTAGGATAACATTCATTACCACAGTGTACAGTCAGCAGGGTTTTTCTTTGGCAAAATCAGTCAATTTTGGGAAGTATTTTAAGTAAAGTAAGATTTTCAGGCAATACTAAAATTGAGCAACCCCCCCCCCCCCCCCAATCAGTAAGCTTACATTCTGTATGTATATAAAGTTACAATATTATGTTTCAGTATTGTAAGTTTGAAGAGCATAGCTTTTATTTAAACAATGTTGACTTCAAATAATGTAGTGGAAGCATTACCGTATGAGTAAGCTTATATCTTTAAAAACAAGTTCATTTAAAGTAGTACTTATTCTTCTATTGAATAAAGCTTAATACCCTTCTTAAGATTAAATTGAATTGTATATTTTACAGGTGAGAGTTCTGTATGTTCGTAATTTAATGTTAGATACATCAGAAGAAACTGTGAAAGAGATGTTTGAACGAGCATCGGGTACACCAAATTCTATTGAAAGAGTGAAGAAAATCAAGGATTATTGTTTCATCCATTTTAAGAACCGGGAAAGTGCAGCAGAGGCAATGTCAAATCTAAATGGTAATAAATTATAAAGCTTAAAACATAAATTTGATGATCTTCGATTTCAGTGCACATGGTCATTTCAGCTATTTAGTTTAACTAACACCACATTACCAGTATCTTATGTTGCTACATGTACATAAGTGGAAATCAGGAAATATTCAAAGGCAGATTGAAAATGCAACTACATGTATGTAGTTACAGGTCTAGCCAATCTAATTAAAATTTGATTACAATTATGTTTCGTTTATACGCCCACATTTTCATGTGGACGTATATTGTCGTTGCCCCTGTCCGTCCGTCCACAATTGTTTGTGAAAACTCTACAGGTCACAATTTTTTTCCGACTTCAATGAAACTTGAAATATAGGTTTATCACCCTAAGATCTCGGTTCCTTTCGATATTGGCATGTATCGGACTGTAACTTCATGGATTATGGCCCCTGATTGTACGAAAAATCACGTTTTTAGCTTATGAACACTGTAGAGGTCACAATTTTTATCCGATTTGGTTTAAACTTGAAATGTATGGTTATAACCCACAGATCTCGTATGGACAAAATGTACGCCCCTCGTATGCAAATAGTTTAAACATCTGGTAAATCAAGGTTGTGGAGCCTCTTAGAGGTCACAATTTTGATCCGATTTTGATGAAAGTTGAAATACATGTTTATAACCCAAAGATCTAGGTTCCTTTCAATATTCGCGTGTATCGGATTGTATATTCCTGAATTATGGCCCTTGAATGTACAAAAAATCGCATTATTAGCTTGTAGTACCTCTAGAGATAACTACTATTATTCGATTTATAAAAACGTTGGAATATATCACCGTTCCACCGTAACTTCCTGGATTATGGCTCCTGATTGTTCGAAAAATCGCATTTTTTTAGCATGCCTATTCTCTAGAGGTCACAATTTTTTTTCTGATTTTAAAAACCGTTTGAATATATCACCATTCCACCATAATAAAGGTTGAATTCGAATTTCGTGAAAATCAAAATGAAACTGCCGGACAAAATGGCCGCAAATAGTTGATAACAATTAACATACACCCTGCATTGTTTTTTCAGGTACTTCTGTCGAAGGTTCTTATGTTGAAGTTGTTTGGGCTAAACCACCAGATAAAAGTGATCCACGTAGATTAATGAAAGGTGTTTACCAACAAGTAAGCTTTTAGAATCAAGAAAAGAGAAAATCTTTCATATTTCAAAGTTAGGGCCTTAATATTGCAATTGTCTGGAGAAGTACAGCTGCCAAATAATAGAAACTTCAATTACAGTGTATGAACTAAATCACCATTGGTAATACTGATCTTGGATAGATCGTGTTGACCATTCTAAGATTAAATGGATTTTTATACACCCACATTGATATGTGATCGTATATTGTTGTCGCACGCGTCCGTCCGTCCATCAGACGGTCGGTCGGTCCGGTGTCCACAAGCTCTATAGGCTAAAGTTAATATTCAATTGACTTTAAATGTATACACAGTGTTTAAGGTCATGAGTGGAAGAATCCTATTGATTTTCAGCGATTTCCGATAATTACTGCCAGAGTTATGGCCCTTGATCACTTTGAAAAATCTTGTGGACGCTCTAGAGGCTAAAATTAATATCCGATTGACTTTAAATTGATACACAGTGTCTAAGTTCATGAGACGAAGAAGCCTATTGATCTTCAGCGATTTCCGATAATTACTGCCAGAGTTATGGCCCTTGATCACTTTGAAAAATCCTGTGGACGCTCTAGAGGCTAAAGTTAATATCCGATTGACTTTAAATTGATACACAGTGTTTAAGGTCATGAGACGAAGAATCCTATTGATTTTTGAGCGATTTCCGATAATTTTTGCCAAAGTTATGGCCCTTGATCACTTTGAAAAATCTTGTGGACGCTCTAGAGGCTAAAGTTAATATCCGATTGACTTTAAATTTATACACAGTGTTTAAGGTCATGAGACGAAGAAGACTATTGGTTTTTAGTTATTTCCGATAATTACTGCCAGAGTTATGGCCCTTGATCACTTTGAAAATCTTGTGGACGCTCTAGAGGCTAAAGTTAATATCCAATTGACTTTAAGTGATACACAGAGTTTAAGGTATTGATTTTCAATGAATCTTTATGACTTGAAAAGCTAAATCCATGATGTTGAAAGTTTCATATACTAAACTTTATAAAAACCAAACAAATTCTAATGGTTTTCTGATAATTACTTGTTGACTTATTACTCATAGTCATAATCAGATTTTAATGTATTATAAATTTTTCATTACCGAAAAAAGTAAAAATATGCAACAACTCTTGTTGACTGCCCGGACGATATAGCTGCTGTGGGCGTATGTTTCGTTGCCTGACAACCTATCTTTATAACTGACAGAATACAGACTGTCCAAATAAGCAATATAAATTAGAGGAATAAACATAAGGATCTGTATTTGGTTTGCTGAAATACCGCATGCGTGAAGCAGTAGTCAGGCTAATTGCTAACTGTTGTACATAAATAAGTTATAAGCTTACTTTCATTTACAATGTATGTTGAAAAATATTCTCATATTCTTAATTGCTGACTTTGGTGTAAATTCCTTATCTTATTCATTACATATTTACATATATATTATTTATTTAATAGGAAGATGAACAAGATATACAGAATTTGCTCTCTAATATTTCTTTATCATCAGAAGTACATCATTTTTCTATTTAATTTATTTTTATTAACTTGAAATGTGGCATACAAAAATGTGTGTTGGAATGTGCATCTGTCTTGTTCCATAAATTTATATCTTTATTGAGAACAATGTAGAAACTATAATCATCAAATCTTTTTAAATTTTAAAAAGGCATTCAGCCTGGTAAAATGAATATGCCAATTCATTTAAGCAAATTTCTGACAATAACATTCAGAGTTGTGCATCTTTATTAGCAATCGAGATTTAGGTGCTCATCCATTTATTTTCAACAATGTAAATAAATTATTGCACCAGTGATGGGATTTCAAAAGTTTTCTTGTCGGACATTTTACCGAAAATAAAGGGGCATAATTCTTATCGTTATTTAAGCAGACGGATTCATACCACAATTAAATATCACGTGTCAACAAAATATTCAAATCCCGTACGTAATAAAAATAGGCGAACCTCGCTATTTTTCATATTTAATTCCCGTACGGCATTCAAATTTATGACAGTAACAATCCTACAAAATAACTCATTTTTGTAATATACACATCCTGTACGTAATAAAAATAGGTGAACCTCGCTATTTTTCATATTTAATTCCCGTACGGCATTCAAATTTATGACAGTAACAATCCTACAAAATAACTAATTTTGGTAATACATTGAATGAAAGTTTACCGATCCTGCTTCAGCATCAAATTCACAATAGTAGCCCTAATATTCCTGCAAAATTACGTGTCTTTTGTTTATACGGCAGTAAATGAATGCATAACTTCCTGAATAAGAATCGTTTTTATACACCCACATTTTCATGTGGACATACACAATTTGTTTGTGGACACTCTACAGGTCACAATTCTTATCCGATTTTGACGAAACTTGAAATATAGGTTTATCTCCAAAAGATCTCGGCTGCTTTTGATATTGGCATGTATCGGAACGAAACTTCATGGATTATGGCCCCTGTTTGTACGAAAAATCACATTTTTAGCTTGTGGACCCTATAGAGGTGGCAATTTTTATCCAATTTTGTTGAAACTTGTAATGTAAGTTTATAATCCATACTCAAATAGAGTAAAAATATGGAATATCAAGGTTGTGGATCCTATAGCGGTCACAATTTTTATCCGATTTTGTTGAAACTTGAAATGTAAGTTTATAATCCAAAGATCTCGATTCCTTTTGATATTCGTGCATATTGGACTGTAACTTCCTGAATTATGGCCCCGGATTGTACGAAAAATCCCGTTTTTAGCTTGTGGACCCTATAGAAGTCATAATTTTTATCCGATTTAAAAAAAATGTATTATTTTATCACCGTTACACCCTAAGGACGGCTGAGTTCGAATTTCGTGAAAATCGACCCAAAACTGACAGACAAAATGGCCGCCCTTCGTTCTCAAATAGCGTACAAATATGGTATATCAAGGTTGTGGACCCTATAGAGGTCACAATTTTAATCCGATTTTGTTGAAACTTGAAATGTAAGTTTATAACACAAAGATCTCGGTTCCTTTCGATATTTGCGCATATCGAATTGTAATTTCCAGAATTATGGCCCTTGATTGTAGAAAAAATCGCGTTTTTAGCTTGTGGACCCTATAGAGGTCTTAATTTTTATCCGATTTAAAAAAACGTTTTAGTGTATCACCGTTGCACCCTAAGGACGGCTGAGTTCGTATTTTGTGGACCCTATAGAGGTCTTAATTTTTATCCGATTTAAAAAAACGTTTTAGTGTATCACCGTTGCACCCTAAGGACGGCTGAGTTCGTATTTTGTGAAAATCGACCCAAAACTGACAGGCAAAATGGCTGCCCCTCGTTCTCAAATGGCGTAAAAATATGGTATATCAAGGTTGTGGACCCTATAGAGGTCACAATTTTTATTTGATTTTGTTGAAACTTGAAATAATAGTTTATAAGCCAAAGATCTTGGTTCCTTTCGATATTTGTGCATATCAAATTGTAATTTCCTGAATTATGGCTCTTGATTGTAGGAAAAATCACTTTCTATTTAGCTTGTTCTCTATCCATCTCTTGAAAATGTGGGCGTATCCTGCCTGGAAGCCGCTGGTCTTCTTTATAAAATGTCAACAAAATATTCAAATCAGTGCGTAATAAAAATAGGAACACGTCGCTATTTTTCATATTTAGTTCCTGTGTGGTATTCAAATTTATGCCAGTAATATTCCTATAAAATTATGTGTTTTCGTAATATATGTACGATAGAATGAAAGATTGCCGATCCATACCTACTTGTAAAAAGGCATAGCTTCTTTCAGCGTATGGCGTACGTGACTCATAGCATATAGCTTCATCGTAAACACTGCCTTGTAAGCGATTTTCGTTCGGCAATCGGGATCGCGGAAAAGTGTCACTGTTGATGAGAAATTCATTATGGAATCTTAAAAGACGTAAAAGATATCGCAGACAAAATGACTGTCCATTGAGTTGGGGTGCTATATACTCTTACGATATGTGACATCTAAGACTAGTTTATACATGCTGTCCGACAAGTCAATGTAGAAACCACAAGGTAAACACGTAGATTAAAATTATAATCATTCTTATTGGATTGACTTCTGTTTTAAAAAAGATTGATGAATTGTCCGATAAAAGATTAAGTCAGTCAATCATGGCAGATTAAGCAGTTAATCAAGGTAGGTGTATAGACGGTATAACACGATAAATACGATGATCTTTTAATTACCTAATCAATTCAGCCTATTATGAACGATAATCTGGTAGGTGTATAGACGGTATAACACGATAAATAGTTGATTGCTTAAATACCTAATCAATCCAGCCGATAATTAATGATAATCGGGTTGAGTGGTAATTATACACTCAGTACACTATATTATTTTTGGAATTTTGAATATTATTCACCATATCTTGATGTCCGATTGGGCATATTCCAGGTCGGACATTTTTGGGCGTTCGGAAAATAGCGTCGGACCTGTCCGGAATATACAGGCGAAATCCCATCACTGTATTGTACCTACATGTATTTTACAAAAATTATGTCCACAAAGTAGATTGTGGCAAACTTAGATTACAGATTCAGCGACAAATCTGCTTAATGGCGTATGTTTTGTTATTTGGCAACCTATGTTTTTTTACTAAAATTAATAACAAATTACATTTATTCACAACTAGCAAGAACATATTTTGATGGAATATATAGCATGCTCTTCTGTTATTTTGAGGGCATTTCTGTATTTACATGGTAGCTCTAAGCTACTAGGACACATGATTAATCCTCATTTACTGAGTATTGTTTTTACGTGGATGGATTGGACAGTGATTTCTTTAATGATTAGAGAGCGAGATAGAAATGGTGTTTAACGTCCACTCGACACAATTAGGTCATTTCGGGACTAACATGGTTCAATTTTATTTCAATAATTCGCTTGCGCGTAGGGGTCTTAAGCAGTGGGAGGAAACTGGAGGACCCAGAGAAAACTCACGAGGTTGAACAAGTGACCCAACTCCTCGTCATATACAACTGGGGAATTGAAACCACGCCAGTTGACTCAATGACATACCTTATTATACATCGCGCACAGGCCATCCGACCCCATTTTATGATTAGAATAAGTGTAGATAATATGAAATTGTATGAATGCCATAGGTACAAACTATCATCAGGTGTTCTAGGGCCATGCTGCATGCACCTCGAGGACATTTATCATTTTGACACTCAATTTGGCACAGTCTGGTTGATTTTTAGATCACTTTCAACAGCCTACACCAGAAGGTCAATAAGGTCAATTTTGTGGGATAAATATTTCATGCAAAAGTAAAGATCTACATACCTAAGGAATAAAGGTAATTAGCTATTGAAAAGATTTGAAACCTCGGGATGTGGTGTGTAAATATTTTAGACCACTTCTATAGTTCCAATTGACTAGTCAAGCCAAAATCGTGTTGCTCTTGGGTGGGGGTAAAATAGGTACAATCACATATTTATTGATGAATTCTTCACAAACGTTTCCCAAGTATTATTTGGTAGGAGCTTTTGATAGAATAGATAAGGTTATTTATTTTTGTCTTTTATGATACTGTTCATACATTAGCCATCTATTTACATAGCAATGTGGTACATGTACTTGCAGCAGTCAGTAAGGCAATGATTTTGTCTTTGTATTCTCGTAGGGAGGGCAAGAAATAAAACAATGGACATATAATCAAAATATTTAAATCCAAAAACTCAGAGTTACGTACATAGTTCAAGAAAACGGTTGAGGTGATCGACTACAATTTATCCAAGAGCTGTAATTTATAGTCAGTAACTAAACCAAAATGTTTAAAGTTATTCACTTACTAGCGTAGAATATTCAACCCCTTGTCCGACGCCCGCCCGTGAACCAATGAATTAGAAAAATATTGGCCTGTGGCATAACAAAATCATCATCTTGACATGGTGAGGATGAGAAAAGTAATTCAAGTAACTGTTGTGGTTTCGAGTATAGTGGATAAAAAAGGGGTAGGCACGATATTCAGCTATGTCAACACTAACTCTATTTGAAAGGAAATGGAATAAGCGTCTGTGACTTGAATGCCACAATGTACATGTACAGTTTAACTTGACAAGTGTTGAAGACTTGATAACCCGTTGCAACTGTATTTATGGATGAATGGGTTCAGATTTTACTGCACATCTCTGTTTTCTATTTCGCAGCTATGTACTGTACTACTTACGTACTAACAACGTATTAAAAATGGTTATAAAATAGACCTGTACCCAGCTTCTAAAGAAACCCTTGAAATAATGTCCCATCTTATTATATTTTTTATCATCATTAGTTGATAAAAACTAGAGAAACCTAGTTGAAACCTAGCTCAGTAATAAGCAGTAATTGTATTCCAATGAATTGTTTACTTACTAGTATCTTGTGGTGCCATTTTCTACCAATCAATAATGGAATTATTAACCACCTTTTTGTAAAAATAATTTTGGAAAGCATTTAAGATGCATTTGTCTTTCAATGAAGAAATTGTTCCAAATGTCAAATACTATGTCCATTATCTTTTTATACGCCCACATTTTCATGTGGACGTATATTGTCGTCGCCCCTGTCCGTCCGTCCACAGTTTGTTTGTGGACACTCTACAAGTCACAATTCTTATCCGATTTTGACGAAACTTGAAATATAGGTTTTTCTCCAAAAGACCTTGGTTGCTTTCGATATTGGCATGTATTGAATCGAAATATCATGGATTATGACCACTGTTTGTCCGAAAAATCCATTTTTAGCTTGTGGACCCTAAAGAGGGCACAATTTTAATCCAATTTTGATGAAACTTGAAATGTAAGTTTATAACCCAAAGATCTCGTTTCCTTTCGATATTCGCGCATATCGGAACGTAACTTTCTGAATGATGGCCCCTGATTGTACGAAAAATCACGTTTTTAGCTTGTGGACCCTATAGAGGTCATAATTTTTATCCGATTTAAAAAAAATGTATTATTATATCACAGTTACACCCTAAGGACGGCTGAGTTCGAATATCATGAAAATCGGGCCAAAACTGACAGACAAAATGACCGCCCTTTGGTCTCAAATGGCGTAAAAATATGGTATATCAAGGTTGTGGATCCTATAGCGGTCACAATTTTTATCCGATTTTGTTGAAACTTGAAATGTAAGTTTATAACCCAAAGAACTCGTTTCATTTCGATATTCGCCCTATAGAGGTCATAATTTTTATCCGATTTAAAAAAACGTATTATTATATCACCGTTACACCCTAAGGACGGCTGAGTTCGAATATCGTGAAAATTGGCCCAAAACTGACAGACAAAATGGAACGCCCTTCCTACTCAAATAGCGTAAAAATATGGTATATCAAGGTTGTGGATCCTATAGCGGTCACAATTTTTATCCGATTTTGTTGAAACTTGAAATGTAAGTTTATAACCCACAGAACTCGGTTCCTTTTGATATTCGCGCATATCGGACCGTAACTTCCTGAATTATGGCCCCTGATTGTATGAAAAATCGTGTTTTTAGCTTGCGGACCCTATAGAGGTCATAATTTTTATCCGATTTAAAAATTTGTGTGAATATATATCAGCGTTAAGCCCTAAGGATGGTTGAGCTTGAATTTCATAAAAATTGGACCGAAACTGACGGACAAAATGGCCGCCCCTCATACGCAAATAGTGTCAAAATATTGCGTATTTCTGGATGTCACAATTTTCATCTGATTTTGATGAAACTTGAAATGCATGTTTATAACCCACAGAACTCGGTTCCTTTCGATATTCGCACATATTGGACCGTAACTGACTGAATTATGGCCCCTGATTGTACGAAAAATCGCGTTTTTAGCTTGTGGACCCTATAGAGGTCATATTTTTTATCCGATTTCAAAAAATGTTTGAATATATCACAGTTACACCCTAAGGATGGTTGAGTTTGAATTTCGTAAAAATCGGACCGAAACTGACGGACAAAGTGGCCGCCCCTCGTTCGCAAATAATGTCAAAATATTGTGTATCAGGGTTGTGGACCCTTTGGAGGTCACAATTGTCATCTGATTTTGATGAAATTTGAAATGCATATATAACCCAAATATCTTGGTTCCTTTCTATTTTAGTGCATATCGAATTATGGCCCCTGATTTTACGAAAAATCACGTTTTTAGCTTGTGGTCCCTCTAGAGATCACAATTATTATCCGATTTAAAAAAAAACGTTTGAATATATCACCGTTACACCATAATTTTGTCTGAGGTTGAGTTTCATGAAAATCGGAACAAAATTGCAAGACAAAATGGCCGCCCCTCGTACGCAAATAGTATAAACATCTTGTAAATCAAAGTTGTGGACCCTCTAGAGGTCACAATTTTGATCTGTTTCGATGAAACTTGAAATACATGTTTATAATCCAAAGATATTGGTTCCTGTCGATATTCGCACATATCGGATTGTAACTTCCTGAATTATGGCCCTTGATTGAACAAAAAATCATGATTTTAGCTTGTGGTCCCTATAGAGGTCACAATTTTATGCGATTTAAAAAAAGTGTGTGAATATATCACCATTACACACTAAGATCTTGGTTCCTTTTGATAATCGTGGATACCCGAACTTAACTGCCTGTTTGATATTTGCACATTCCAGACCATAACTTACTGGATTTTTGCCCCTGATTGTACAAAAAATCCCGTTTATTTTGAGCTTGTTCTCTATCCATCTGTTGCAAAATGTGGGCGTATCCTGCCTGACAGCCGCTGGTTTTATGCATTAATTTAAAGCATGACTTCAATTATTATTATTTCATTTATCTAGAGTGGGATATTTTAGAATTGAACTGATTGTTACTGTTATGCTAATATTTGCTAATTATTAACTTTCTTTCAATTTTAACTAACATTTTGTTTTTATACGCCCACTTTTTCATTTGGAGGTATGATGTCGCGATCCTTGTCTGTCCATCCATCCACAATTTGTGTTCATTCTACAGGTCACAATTCTTATTTGATTTTGACGAAACTCGAAATATAGGTTTATCTCCAAAAGATCTCCTCTATTCCTTTCGATATTGGCATTTTTCGGACCGAAACTTCATGGATATGGCCCCTGATTGTACGAAAAATCATGTTTTTAGCTTGTGGACACTCTAGAGGTCACAATTTTTATCCGATTTAGAAGAAACTTGAAAAGTATGTTTATAACCCAAAGATCTCAGTTCCTTTCAATATTCCCGTATATCGGACCGCAACTTCCTGGATTATCGCCCCAGATTGGACGAAAAATCATATTATTATTTTAGCTTGTTCTCTGTCCATCTCTTGCAAAATGTGGACGTATCTTGCATGGCAACCACTTGATGGATAGATTTTGTGCATGTTTTTATTTTATGTGGGCTGTAAATATTTGATTGATACATTTTAAATATTATGATGGATTCTTTGTGTTATTACAAAAAATACAACATTAAATAAAATCAAATATGCAGAGAGTTTACATGTAATTAAAACTCAGCAACCTGACATTTTAGGCTGAGGGTAATTGTTGTTATCATTTTGTTATCATTCAATAAATTTGTATTTGAAACTCTGAATTCTAGGTTTTTACAGTAAATTATGGTCTGTAATTACAGGTAGGCTATGGTTACAGTGCATATGAGACACCATTTGTACCACCGTTCATATATGGTCAGGTTGCACCAGGAAGGTAGTATTTTTTCCATCTTATTATTTTCAGGCCTGGAAATAATTATTTAGTGTGTCTGACAAAATGTCAGGCTATGTTTTGATAACAACAGAGATCTTTTCACTTTGTGCTGGACATTAATTATAAATAGACCATAAAAAAAGGCTACCAGTAGTCTGTGTGGAATAAATTGAAAGGTGCAAGAAGAATCATGCTTGACAAAACCTGAATTTTTGTCTGGCATTGCTTATTACCAGACTTAAAAAAGATTTCAGCTGAAAATGAGTACCAGTACAATTAAAGCTTAGACTTCACAGGAGAAGCAGTGGGGGATGAATTATAATGACAATTATTCTTGCTTTGTTCTGGTTAGCCACATGATAATGAAGATATGTCATTGGATTCTTCTTTAAATTTCCAAAAAAGAAATTATTTTCGTGTTGCTGGCTAACACAACATATCCTTTATAATTAGATGCATAAAGTCAGATATTTAAACTATTTTTTAGGGGTTACGATAGAGGTCCTTTAGTAGCAAACCCAGCAATCCGAGGACGTGGTAGAGGTGCTGCTGGGTCAAGGGGAGCTGGGGGAACAAGAGGATATATGCCTTCAAATGTCCGTGCTGGCTACAGACGATACCCTGTTGAAGTAAGTTGTATTTCACAATAAAACAACAATCAGTTGAAAATTGTTAATCATAATTTTTTCTAGGTACAATTACTAGTAATACAGATATGCAAACTGACACACAAACACATATCAAATCATAATCAAATTTAATACATGCTGGGAATAACCGATATTGACATTGTGATTATTGTTTACTACACTTACATTCTATTCAGTGTCGTCACTCTCTGTCCATGAATAGTGCTTGTGAATAATCGGCGGGTACAGGAGATAGTTGTTGGAAATTTTTCATAACTTAGTACTATTTGTATTAATGAAAATTAAAATAATTTGATTTCAGAAGACCACTATAGGAATTTTTGGAAAAAAAAAATTTCACAGAATTTTCATTGAAGAAATTCAGATTTTCCCTACCTTTCAATTTTTGACTTAGAAAGTTTGTGAATGTGTTACAGAGCAGAATTTTTTGTCCCCCGCCTTTCGAAGAAAGCAGGGGACTATTAAAATGGGTTCGTCCGTCTGTCTGTCCGTCCGTCTGTCTGTCCGTCACACTTTTTGGGACACAATAACTCTCTTCCTAATTGAGCTAGAATGTTCAAACTTGGTGTATGTGTTTATTAGGTCAATGCCTTGATGGAGTTCGAAGATGAGCATTTTCCGCTTAGGGTAAGCAGAGATAAGCAATTTGATTGGTTGATGCTTTGGGACACGATAACTCTCTTCCTAATTGGGCTAGAATGTTCAAACTTGGTGTATGTGTTGATTAGGTCAATGCCTTGATGGAGTTCGAAGATGAGCATTTTCCGCTTAGGGTAAGCAGAGATAAGCAATTTGATTGGTTGATGCTTTGGGACACGATAACTTTTAATTGAGCTAGAATGTTCAAACTTGGTGTATGTGTTTATTAGGTCAATGCCTTGATGGAGTTCGAAGATGAGCATTTTCCGCTTAGGGTAAGCAGAGATAAGCAATTTGATTGGTTGATACTTTGGGGCACGATAACTCTCTTCCTAATTGAGCTAGAATGTTCAAACTTGGTGTATGTGTTGATTAGGTCAATGCCTTGATGGAGTTCGAAGATAAGCATTTTCCGCTTAGGGTAAGCAGAGATAAGCAGTTTGATTGGTTGATGCTTTGGGACACGATAACTTTAGTTCTAATTAAGTGAGATTGATGAAACTTGGTGTATAGATTTATTATATGAATACCTTAACTAAGTTCGATAATGAACATTTTTTGCTGAGGGTAAGCAGAGTGATAAGCAATTTGATTGGTAGAAACTTTGGAACACAATAACTCTCCTTCTAATTGAGGTAGAATGTTCAAACTTGGCATAGGTGTCTATTAGGTGAATGTTTAAACTTGATGTATATGTAGATGTTCATTAGGTGAATGTCTTGACTGAGTTCAATAATTAACATTTCGAGCTGAAGCTAAGCAGAGCTAATCGATTTCATTTGTCGATGGTTTGGGACAAGATAATCTTGATTCTATCTGATAGAGAGTGATGAAACTTAGTGAAAAAAATAAATGTGCGATTAATTAATATGTGTCATCTATTTATTTTGCAATTTCGGCGGGGGACATCAGCCTCACTGTTGGCTTGTTAAACTTTTATTTTATAAGAATTGAGAATTTTTATGAATTAATTATATTAATCATTAATTATGGGTGAGGCTGACATTGCTGGTGGTCGTGTAATTGGGTTGCCCAATGAAACTTCAATTGCATGCATTGTTATTATATTGATACACATGTAAGCTTTTTACGTATTGATTTGGAGGACTATTAATATTATCCAGAACTCTAATCCAAGTTCATAATTAACATAATAATGGCTTTTAATTATTTAATATTGCATGAATTGTGACAACTACAATGTTTAATAATGTATATAACAAATTTTCATTTTGTCGAAAATTGATTGTTCAAGCTAACCTCATTTTTGTGTTAGGGTCGGCTGATTGATATTTTACCTGGGATGGAATTGACCCCAACTAACCCTGTCACATTAAAACCACAGTCTGTTAAATCTCCAGTACAGGTATTAGCAAACGGAACATAATCAATCTAGTATCCATTCAATCAATCTAATCTTATAAAGGCTTAGCTATATTCAACACTTTTGTTTAATGATACACAGTTGTAGTTTGATAAAAACAAAAACTTTGGGCTTTTATCATTTGTTAGACATTTTTATACGCCCCACATTGAAATGTGGTCGTATATTGTCGTCCCACAAGTCCATTGCTTGTGGACGCTCTGGCGGTTAAAGTTAATATCCAGCTGACTTTAGATTTATGCAGTTTTTACGGTCATGAGACGAAGAAACCTATTGATTTTCAACGATTCCGATAATTACTAACAAAGTTATGTCCCTTGACCTCTTTGAAAAATCTTGTGGACACTCTAGAGGCTGAAGTTAATATTCAATTGACTTTAAATTTATACACAGTGTTTACGGCCATGAGATGAAGAAGCCTTTTGATTTTCAACAATTTCCAATAATTACTGCCAAAGTTATGACCCTTGATCACTTTGAAAAATCTTGTGGACGCTCTAGAGGCTAAAGTTAATATATATTTATACACAGTGTTTAAGGTCATGAGACAGACATTCAATCAAATTCTAATGATTTCTGATAATTACTTAATGGGTTGTTACGTGTAATCAGATTTTAGTGTGTTGTAAATGTTTTCATTACTAACAAAAGAAAACATATGTGACGACCCTTGTTGACTGCCCAGACGACATAACTGCAGTGGGTGTATGTTTTGTTGCCTGGCCTGGCAACCAATCTTTCTTTTACTAGTAGTAGGCGATTATTTGAGTTTCATTAACTCCTATATGATTCACTAAAATTCTTATCATTATAGTCAAAAACATGAAATTAAAATTAATATTGAAAACTTTTTAAAATATTAATTTTGTTAGTTACATTTATAATTTTAAGTGTAAAATGGTAGATTTACTTACTGACAGATTGATATAGCTTGAGCCTTTACTTAAAGCTTTTCTTTTGGCTTCCTCATGCTTTTACTGTTTATGAGATAGATACATGTAATATTCTGTTATTACAAGTGTAGTTGCAAATTTAGATAAAAAACTTTTTTGATTTAGCTGAATATAAAGCAGATCAATTTCAAATGGGGAAAGTGTTGGCATTGAAACTTTAAATAGATCAAATCAAAATGCATCCATCTCAGAAGAATAAAATCTGTTGCTATATCTACTTAATTATTCTTGTCAAAATAATTATCTTTGATAGTAGATACTGTATCTGTGATTTTAATGGGATATATTATGTGTCATTCTTTCATTTATTAAATTTTGTTAAAAACTGTTGTCTTGTAAAATCACTTGCCAGGTAATATTCCTTATTTCCTACACTAGCATGCTATTGAAACCTATTTATTCCCATTATATACCTCCCCCCCCACCCCACCCAGCCCAAATAAACTTGCTTGTATGCTTTCATCCTAATATACTGTAAAACAAGAAATAATCAAGAGTAATTTTTCAAATGTTCACTAGGTGATACATTGTATTTAATTTAGGCTCATTAATTTCATTGGGTAAAAATTTGTTGTTTTACAGTACCGGTACAAGATTCAATCAGAATTTTGGTTTGATCGGATCACCCTAGTTTGCTTTAGTTGAATTTATATTTTAATATCAGGTGGAAAAAGTAATGTGTGATAAATTTCTTAGTAATTTTAAGCCTTAGAAGCTTTTTATATGAAAACTTATGTGGGTAATCATTAACAATAATTTTGAATTCTTATTTATGCATCTTCATTCGCAACTCTTTACTCCTGCTATTGACTGAAAATTTATAGAGCTTGTAAATTATAGAACTTGGTTTGTGGTTGTAAAATAAAACTATGATTTCTTTTAATATAGAGACCCCAACAGATTCTAACAGTATTTGGAATTCAATTCAATCTACCGTACATGTAATTGCCTCACAGATAAGATAAAGAGTGTTCGAGCTGCCAAGTGGGATGATGACTTTGTCGAGAAAAATAATTATATCATTATGTTTACTAACTAAGGCTATGATTTAATTAAACATTACAGATATTAGAAGATTTATGTGGTAAAAATGGTTGGGGTAGTCCTATATACCAATTACATTCTGCTGTTCAACGAGATTCACAGTTCTTCTTGTACAAGGTATAGTTTCATCATAATGTTTGATGTTATTCAGGCCATTAATAAATAATGGTAGGCTTAAGAATCTGTCCTTACTCAGATTAGGTGTATTGGACATCCAGTGTACATCCAGGTTACATTGGGTTAGGTATAGTGTTGAAATATATTCTGTTGTCACTCATGATTGTGGTAACAAATCATGTTCTGCAATTTGTTACAAATCAAAAATTTGTGCCAGAAATTCATACACATTTAGGTAAATGTAAGACAATTCTCAATATTGATTAAACCATGCGAGGAGAGTTTACTATTGCTCTGGGGTTGTTTATTTTTTTGTCCTGGCCATATCTCCCATTGCTGCATCGATCTTGACAAAATTTGCCCAAGTTGTGCTCATTGTGTTTAGTTGCTATTCTATGATTACCCATAAACGTACCTTTTATACACCCACATTGAAATATGGTCATACATATTAGTCATATTGTTGTCGCTGTTGCTCTAGAGGCTAAAGTTAATATCGGATTGACTTTAAATTTAAATTCAGTGTTTAAGGTCATGAGATGAAGAAGCCTATTGATTTTCAATGATTTCCGATAGTTTTGGCCCTTGATCACTTTGAAAAATCTTGTGGACGCTCTAGAGGCTAAAGTTAATATCCGATTGACTTTGAATTTATACACATTGCGTAAGGTCATGAGACGAAGAAGCCTATTGATTTTCAGCAATTTCCGATAATTACTGCCAGAGTTATGGCCCTTGATCACTTCAAAAAATCTTGTGGACGCTCTAGAGGTCAAAGTTAATATCTGATTGACTTTAAATTTATACACAGTGTTTAAGGTCATGAAACGAGGAAGCCTATTGATTTTTAGCAATTTCCGATAATTACTGCCATAGTTAGGGCCCTTGATCACTTTGAAAAATCTTGTGTCGCTCTAGAGGCTAAAGTTATCATCCGATTGACTTCAGATTGATGCATAGAGTTTAAGGTCTTGATAAGTATATTGATTTTCAATGAATTTTTATGATGTTAAGTTTTGTATACTAAACGTTAGCATGGGGCTGAACTTTATAGAAACCAAACAAATTCTAATGGTTTTCTGATAATTACTTAATGAGTTGTTACTCTTTAAAATCAGATTTTAATGTATTATAAATGTTTCATTACCAAAAAAAGTAAAAATATGCGAAAATTCTTGTTGACTGCCCGGATGATATAGCTGCTGTGGGCGTATGTTTTGTTGCCTGGCAACCTATCTTTGACTTCTGTGGCAACCTTTCCATCTTTAACTATGACATCATTTATCTATATTTAGCTTATTCTTTATATGTCATCAAAGTTATGACGTGATATTAACAATATGACATCACAGGTTACTATGACTTCCCTTGTGCTTCAAATATCATTTGTGTACTTTGTGTTCTCTGAGGAAGTCAGTTTTTACACTATATAAAAGATGGGTTTATGATGCCCATGACTTTGTTTTTAGCCACTCCTACTACTGGTGTCACCGCATCAAGTTTATTATGACTTGGATGACTTGGATCCCATCAAAGTTTATGTTATTCAAATGGTTTTGGATTCACATTTTCATGTGGACGAATATTGTCATCAACCCTGTCAAGAGGTCACAATTTTTATCCAATTTAAAAAACTGTTTTTAAAAATACATCACTGTTACATAGTAAATATGGTTGAGTTTTAATTTCATGAAAATTGGACCAAACTGCTCGACAAAATGGTCGCTCCAGATAATCAAAAAGTGTGAAAGTATGTAATACCAAGGTTGTGGACTCTCTAGAGGTCACAATTTTTATACGCCCACATTTTCATTGATTTTCATTAGCTTTTTCTCTATCCATCTCTTGCAAAATGTGGGCGTGTCTTGCTTGGCAACCACTTCCTACAGTTTTGTTCCTAAGTCTAAGGATATCAAACTTTGACCTGATTTTCTACCAAAGGGGCTAAAGAACCTTTTGGTGAAAGGTCAAATGTTAGATTATAGTGAATTTCTTAAAAAAATTAAAAATTCTCTGTTACTGTAGTGTATTACGACGGACGATCATGTAGGGTTACAAACCTTTCCAGTCTGTGGGGTTGTCTTGTAAATTACAATTCAGTTGTTTGGTTATTTCAGGTTACCATTCCAGCATTAGCTAGTCAAAACCCAGCCCCATTTCAACCTAATAAACTTTGTCCAACTGTCGAGGAAGCCAAGATATTTGCAGCAGAATATGTATTGACACAGTTGGGAATTCCTTTTGAAAGTAAATATCTACTTTATTTCTATAACATTTTGGTACTTTTCATTTTGTCATGTGTAAAAAAAATATAATGTAAGCTAATTACACACCTCGGATAAGCTTAGATTTATAATTTGTAGTAATATTTTGCTAAACCTTATTGTTCATTTTAAGGGGAGGCACTACTCAACAATATGTATTTTAAAATAAGTGAGTTAAACAGAAAATTATTCTGTGCTGTAAAAAACTAGAATCTTTCTAATTCTATGTTTTTGATTTTTATCATATCAAAGTAGTTTGATGATATTTGAATGGTATGATTATATAGCATGGGTATAATAATTTATTATATTTGATTAAGCTTATTGTAATTAGAATAAGTTTGTAGAATTTAGTCAGCTTGTACATGTATATGTAGTAGATACCAGAGTTTGTGAAAATGTTTTGTTGTGACCCTGTCAGTCGGTCTGCATGTTTTTAACTTTGTATTTGACCTTACAACCACAAACTCGTGGATGAATTTATACAAAATTTGAGAATTATTTGCCAAGATACTGCCTATAAATAGAGTGAATGGATTGGCATTCATTTGTGTGATAATTATTTTGAATCATCGACTATACAGTTTATTGTCCGCACACAGAGGAGATAAATACTGGAAACTTAACTAGGCTCTATTCCACTTACCGGTACACATGTACATGTAGTAATTAAAAAAAACATTTTGAGGGTCCTACAGTTTTCACAAACTTTGTGAAATTATATGATGTCTGTCTATCCTTTCTATCTATATTATCTTGTCTAGGTGCTGATCTATCTCTGCCAAATGCTAGCCATTTCCAGCAAGGTCCGCTTGGACAAACTTTTCAAAACAGCCGTGAATTAACTTTTGCTCCACCACCCATTAGCAGTGCTTCTTATGTTGTTTCTTCTGGAAAAATTTTGCAAAGTAAGCAGAATAAATTGCTGATTCACATTAAACATAAAGATATTATTTCAAATGAATTAATTACACCACACATCAAATATTTAATTGTCTTAGTCTTTAATATTTTCTTAATTTTTTTATTTGAAAACTACATGTATTCTGCTCCTGCTATTTTCTCTAACCTTTATACCAATATTACTTATGGTTATATTTTTTTCGAATTATTTAGCTCATAGACAAAGTTATTGAAACAAAACTTGCCCAAAAATAATTATTTAATTTTTGGGACAAGTTATTGCCTTATTATTAATAATTTGCATTCAGTGATTCTGACTTAAATCTTGCTTAAAGTTTTTTCAAGTAATGCAGTTTCACAATTTCTGTTTTTCAGACGCTGGAGAGTTTAGTGGAGCCTACGAATTCCCCCCTGGATTTCCTGGACATGCTCCTACAACTGCCTCAGTGTATCATAACTATTAATTTGGCAACCTCGAGTTGTTCCCCAAACTGATTTCTCTTTCATCACAGACCAAGACCAGAGTAGCAGGGTTCTACTTGGATGAAGAAAACATATTTATTTAAGAATTATTAAAATCAGTATATTACCTGTACCTAAAACAATATCAATTTATTTTCAACCAATTTTCTCTTTAACTGTATGTATTGTACCTTTTACTTTTTTTCTGGCAACACAAATTAAAATGAAGTTCATTTTTGTCTTGATTTCTTTTAAAACTGAAATGAATTTTACTAAAGAAATTCATTTTGTAAAAGGTATTATTCCATAGGTGCCATATTACTTGATCATTTATGTTAAATCTGTATAACTATTGGAATTCTACCACTAATATAGATTTCAAAATTTGTTATCTTAAAGCACTTTAGCTCTTTTTATTTCAAAGATGTAGTCGGTCATATGTCATTATTGTATACCAAACAAACACAACTCAATATAATGTCAATACAAATTCCAACTAACTGATTTTTAGTCTTTCGTACATGTATAAATAATCTTTATTTGTTTTTCTGATTGGCTAAACTCTGTTCTTGTAGGTAAGTATTACCAAAGAAGATTGGGGTTTAACTGGTGTATAATACAACCAAATATAACCCATACTTATTCTGGATAACTCTGGCCAAACATTTTTGCAGGAACCTGTAGAGTGGAAATTTAATGTAGGTCAAGGTGTTTGTCATAGTTGTTACCAGCTGAGTTGAACTGAACTGTAAGGTCAACATTTGGCTACCTTGAAAGTTTTTCTTATATCCATACTGATAAAAGAATACATATCAAAGTCATCTATATTAAAGTTATTTTTTATTGTACATGTATTATAAAAAAATTTAGGGCTACCATTTATCTTTATGTGTAAATGTTACAGTATTTAGTTTGTAATGCAATTAAAGTACATCCTACTATGTTACATATGTGTTACAGATTGGGGGATGGATAATTAAAACAATTTTTATGTATTAAGCATTCCATTTATTCTTGAATATTTTTATTGCATGGATGTATCTTCAGTTGTGAAATATTTTATTCCAATATATTTTGGAAATATTTTCTATTTGGTTTGACTTTTAGTTTTATTTGAAACTATTTTATTTGTAAGGTATTAAAGATTTTTACCAAAACTTATGTTTAAACTAGGAATTCATAACAAAATAGTCAATGATTATTGATTCATAATTTATTTTGTTAGAATTCCATAAAAACAATTGTCTACCTTTTTTATTACTTTTTTTTATTTACTTAGTTTTTTTTACTATCGTGTTGTTTTCATTATTTTGTTTATATGATACCTTGTTTATATGTGTTGTTTGTAAAAGAAGTTTACAACTCAAACAACTAACCTAGCGTCTCGTTTACAAGTTTATACCCAGTAATTTATGAAGGAACAAGCTGTTTTAAATCGGACATCTGATTTTGTTGAACATATCCAGAATGAAAACCAATTTGGAGTTTGTTTTTTTTTTGTAAATTATTGTATTGTCTTTCTTTAAAAGTGCTATAAAATAGCTGTTATTTATTTATATTATATGTTGTCTTCCTTGGTGCCAAAAGACATGATATTTGTCAATGTTCAATTAAGGAAGGATCACAAATCAGTTTCTTTTAGTTAAATAAAAAATTAGTAGGAAGTTATTAGTTTAATACTAGGTATTAAAATCAAATGTTAGTAGAAGGTAAATAGATCTTAAGGCTAATTTAAGGTAGAATATTAGATTTTAAGTTGTATGATTTGGAAACATCATGGAGTAGTATAATTTAAGGAGATTATTTTTTTACAAGATCAGATCTTTGCTCAATGGACACTTTCTTGCCAAGCACTAACAGTAGAATAATCTTAAGAACTAGATTTTATAAGAGTATTATTCCTGAAAGCCATTGTTTTATTGAAGAATTTCAGTGATTGGTAGGAATTCAAATCAAGTGAATTTATGTAGTGAACAGTCACCAATATCAGACTATTTTATGGGTGTGAAATGATTAATGGCGCCAGTATCTGAATTTCGTATGTCTTATATTATCTTTGAATGTTTTCAGGAATAATGCTCTATTTGCAACACATTAGTAAACAAACATTGATAATGAATGCATTAATTACGAATCAACAATAACTGATAAGGTATCATTATAAAAATCTACAGAATTCATAATATTGGTGATGGTCATTATATAATAGATAGAAATATATCTAATTCTTATTTATTGTTTGTAGTATATTAGTATTGTTGCCTTTTGTTTATTTACTTAGGCTAATGGGGGTCATGGTCAACAATAATTGAATGTTTTGAGTGTTTTTGGAGCTGTAAGATATCTAAGACAAAGAAACATTTGAATGTAATTAATTTTAATATTTTTTATTATAACCCCATTATTATAATTTGCTTTATTTTAATTTTCTATTATATAGTTTGGTGCACTAGGTTTTATTGATTTTGAGTACAATATTCGTAAATGGTTAAAGTTTAATGATCCATGCTGGGTTTAATCTTGTCAGAATTGGTTTTTAAAAATGGCCAAAATTAGTCTCAGATGTTAGTTTTAAAAGGGTTTGATAATTTCACTTGCTTTTAATTTGTCAAATATATGTCCAAAAGATTTGTTCTAATACATATTGTGGGATTTTCATTATAGATTGATACACAATGTAGGCCTTTCAAAAACGGAAAAGTGTTGTGCGGTGTGAAAATATTAGATAGATTTAGAATCACTAACAATTCCCAGTATTGTACTCCCATGTATATTTTTTTAGTTGGATTTTTATCATTTTGTTTATTCGAAAACGACATTGGATATATATTATTATATATGTATGACTTATGTGTATAACTAGTCTTTGTTTTTATTACGCCATTATTATCATATCAACTTATTATGTCCAATATCATGGTTGTTTTGATGGACAAATGTTATTTTGTCTTACTACAAGTGCTCAAGTATTTAAGTTAGAAAAAGTAAAGGGAGATTTCCTTGAAACGCTTCCATGTTCAAACAGTCTTAAAGAGGTTAATGTTATAAAATCTAATACACTGTACAGATGATGATCCCTTATGCCCGGTTAACACTTTAATTTTTATCAGAAGTTTGTAAAGTTTACAGTGTAAACTTAGCATTAAACCAGCTAATCTTTAAAATGGGAAATTTAAGTGCCTTCTATTTAATTCTTCAAATGGATTACTGAAGTTAATAAGGGTGTATTATGAAAACTCAGGATTTTGTATCTATATTTTACCAAAGGCTGTACAGCTGTGATATCTAAGATCTCAGAAAGGTTGTAATGTAACTGATAATATCCTTCAATTTAATAAAAGTTCTAATATGGCTTTTTATGGCAGTATCTGTAAATTATCTTATAAATCCTTAGTATCGCAGGTTAAAGATTGTAAATTTAAGAGTGAAGTGGACATAATTTACTATAACAAATCAAGATATGCATGTTACATTACATCCTTAGATCTCAAAGATTAAAAATTCTACTTAGTTAATTTCCTTAATGTGAATAATTAAGAAAAGGAGAAAAGTATTTTGTAAGTCCCATTGATTGAGCCTTGTTAGTGATAGCACATATATATATATATATATATATATATATATAAAACATCTTTATTTCGAATATCTAACACCTAAGAGTAGCTTTAACTATAACCTTTTACTATATATATATATAATTCTAGATAGTTAGGTTATTTATAGTTGTTACATGATTGGTTTTAAATCATTCACTAGTTTATTCTGGTTAACTTAATATATACATCAAAGGAATAGTTGGTATTTGAGTTACAAAGAATTAAGATTTTGTTGAAAAAATATATATAAACAAGCTGGGCCATAGACAGTTACAGTAGATTGAGGGGGTTTCATTGATTTCAGAAGGGGCTATTACCTGGGGAGTTCTAAACCGTAGTTTGTGAGTAAGGCAATTTGGTGTCTTGCAAAGCTTACCATATTTTGCAAGAAAGGCAAATTGGTGTCTTGCAGAGCTTAGCCCACTTCGAAATTTAGTTTTTTGGTCAACTATAATGCTTATGCTTGAGATGCTGCAAATTGGGTTCATTGTGATAATTTGTGTGTGGGGGGGGGGGGGGCTGGGCTGGGAAAATGTTTTGTGTCTTTTTTTGAGTGTGTACTGTGAGGAGATGGATATGCTTTCCCAAAGTAAAAAAGAAAAATTAAAAATAATGGTCAATAGTCATGGTGAGTATATATTCAGTCAAATAAATTATTCTGAAATCTGTTATTATAACTGGCCCGGCAATTTAAATTCTATAGGCACATTTTTAATCACTGGGATGCTTCTGGTAATTGGTTCTAGTATAATAAGCTATGATAGTCAATCAAGATCTAAATTCTAAGTAAATGATGATCATGTTGGAATGAGATGATATATCTATTGGAATGACTGAAATCATATCAACTTTACTCAACATTAAATGTTGTATAGTTAATTCTAGTAACTGATGGATTATAACAAATTAGAATTTGTCAGTATGTAAATTGATAAATGTTTCCATCAAATGGAAGAAACTTTGAAAGTTGTTGTTTTGAAGATCTGAAATCTGTACATTTTCAATTCAAGTAGAATAAGAAAGCATTTAAGTCAAAAAGAGAACTGTTTTTATACAGCCTCATTGAAATCTGGTTGTATATCGTCGTCGCCCCCCGGCCGGCCGGCGTCCACAAGCAATTGACTTTAAATTCATACACATTGTTTAAGGTCATGAGACGAAGAAGCCTATTGATTTTCACCCTTGATCACTTTGAAAAATCTTGTGGACGCTCTTGAGGCTAAAGTTAATATCCAAATGACTTTAAATTTATACACAGTGTTTAAGGTCATGAGGCGAAGAAGCCTATTGATTTTCAGCGATTTCCGATAATTTCTGCCAGAGTTATGGCCCTTGATCACTTTGAAAAATCTTGTGGACACTCTTGAGGCTAAAGTTAATATCCGATTAGCTTTAAATTTATACACAGTGTTTAAGGTCATCAGACGAAAAAACCTATTGATTTTCAACAATTTCCGATAATTACTGCCTGAGTTATGGCCCTTGATGACTTTGAAAAATCTTGTGGATGCTTTCATCTGATTGCTTTTATATCTATACACCATGTTTATGCCTATATATAATCGTTTCTATTGACTTTAGGTTGATACACAGAGTTTAAGGTCTTGAAACGAACAAGTACATGTGTATTGTTTTTCAATGATTCCTGATAACTTTAACAGCTAAATCCCTGATATTAAATGTTTTGTATACTAAATGTTAGCATGAGCTAAACAAATTCTGATGATTTTCTGATAATTACTTTTAGTGTATTATAAATGTTTCATTACCAACAAAAGTAAAAATATGCAACAACTCTTGTTGACTGCCCAGATGATTTAGCTGCTGTGGGCGTATGTTTCGTTGCCTGGCAACCCATCTTTTAAATTTGATGACACACAATAGATTAATTGTGAAGTGAAGGGTTATGTAAAAGAGTATTTTATGAATGTTATATTGTTATTAATAATAGATTGATTAATAGTTTGTTGGTGTGGAGGCTGGATTCCTAACTAGTAGTAAGCATTAGTGATGTTAGTTTGTGTTATTTAATTGGAATATCTACATTCTCGTTTATCAAATGCATCTATGATGCATCACCTCTTTCTCAAACACAAATGGTAGACGGGAATGACCAGGGATTGATTTGATTTGAAAAGTTTGATTGAAAGATAAACCTGTAGTCAGTCAAAAGATAATATGTGAAGACAATTTAATTAAGACTTCAGATTTGCAAGGGATTAATCTGCAAAGTTGTTACATATCATAGCTTTGAGAATGCATATTTTATTAAAATGACAATAATGGATCATAAAATAATGCAACCTAAAATAGATAACTAAATGTGTCTTGTGACTTATTAAAGTTGTAGTTATGATAAGGGTATTTAGAATGCTGAAGTATGTATGTATATGAAAACATGTGATTCAACCAATCTATATTAGACCATGTTCTATTTATCTTTGTATTACTATTATACTACTACTATTTAGTAGATAGTAAAATAAAGCTACATTATCTAAATGTACTTTAATCAATATTAAAATCATATATTAGTGAGCATATGTTTTTTTTCTTCCAGTTATTAATCATGGGGAATATATCCTCACCGCAATCAAAAGTTCATGTACAGATTTTGCCAAATTTTCAAGGAGAACCAAAAAATGCATATGCCTAAAGGTTAAGAATCATGATATCTTACAGAAACGTATCGACAAAATGTTGTACAAAAAAAGAACGTATTTCTAAAGATTTTCTCAAATATGTCTGTAAAATATGTACCTTACATGTAGCTACACATGTATGGGCTAAACATCTAATGTAGAAATAAGGAGTTAAAGCTAGAAATTGTCAATTTTATACAGCAAAGACATATCTTGGGGAAAAGATTCATCTTTACCTGCTAGAATTTCATACATATCACACGGTAGAGTCTCCAAAATAATTTCAACAATTTTATGACATTTTGAAACAATATCTATAAAATACCTTTATATTGGCTTAGAAATATGGGAACTATATGAAAAGACGCACAAGAAAATTTTGATTTTGAAGAAACGAATTTTGTACAATATGCCGAATTCGACCTTCTGACTCACCGCCAACGATATGTCAATAGCATGAATAATGTATAGAGAACTCCCCACAGTAGAGATTGAACATAGTGTTATATATACATCTGTGTGACACTGACCGTTAGTTTACTAAGCTGTAATAAACATATATGTGCACAATAACTCAATTAAGGCACACATAAAATAGAACCTTGCAAAAAAATTTAGGTAGACTATACAATGTGAGGTGCGGAAATATACTGAGCGCCATGGAAAACGCATCACTTTTTTTCCCAAATATTTTATTACTAGGTGGTTTTGTATGTATAATATTATGCAATACTATGAACTATTGTTTCACACAATGCTCCCAAACGCAAAAAATATCGGCCCGTGTGCACAAAAAAAAATTGAACGAGATGCACATGAAAAACCCAATATTCACGTGCAGCATTGTGTGTGTGAGTCCTTTAAAAGCATGTTTTCAACTTAATGTGCAGTACATGAACTGTGAAACGTCAATCTGTCGCAATTTGTTGTTGGACGTGTGAAGGTATCGAGCTAGAGATGCCGAAACTTACTGAAAATCAACGGAATGAAGCCTTGGGAATGTCCCGGGCTGGCATGTCTACACGTGCTATTGCCAGACACTTCAATTGTAATCAGTCCACTATTGTAAGGTTGGTGGAACGTGTTCGAGTTACTGGATCAACACGTGACCGTCAACGTCCTGGTCCACAACGTGTTACAACCCAGGCTCAAGACCGCTACATCCGGGTCACTCATCTGCGTCACAGATTCCGCCCAGCGACTCGAACAGGTGCAGCAGTCGTCGGAAGACAAGGACCAGTAAGTGCCAACACCGTAAGACGTCGTCTAAGAGAAGTAGGAATCAGTGCACGACGACCTTATATTGGAGCTATCCTCAGGGATCATCACCGTCAGCGGCGTATGATATGGGCTCAAGGACACCAGACATGGAGAAGAGTAGACTGGCAAAGTGTGCTCTTCAGTGATGAGAGTCGCTTTCATCTTTATCACGCTGATGGCCGTCAACGTGTGTGGAGACGTCTTGGGGAATGTCTTGCAGACTGCTGCGTCTTCGAAACGAATCGATGGGGTGGGGGAAGTGTAATGGTGTGGGAGGCTTCACATTTCATCACCTGACCGCCCTACACATTTGCAGGGGTCGGATTAATGCTGTAGCCTACCGTGATGATGTCTTGCAACCAATTGTTATTCCGATGTTTCGAGCGCACCCACAACTTCAGCACTTCCAACAGGATAATGCACGTCCGCATACCACCCGTTTTAGTATGGACTACCTGGCTGCTAACAACATCAATGTCTTGGACTGGCCAGCCATGTCTCCGGACATGGCACCGATAGAACATGTCTGGGATGAGATTGGACGCCGTCTGTATCGGAGACCACAGATGCACGCCATTGCTGCTTTAGAAGCTGCTCTTGTCCAAGAATGGAACACTTTGCCCCAGGCCTTCTTTCAAACATTGGTTAATTCCATGCGACGTCGCTGCACAGCGTGCGTAAGAGCCCGTGGAGGACACACGCGCTACTAACATCTGTGTCGTACTTTTGGTTTTGACCCCTCTGACTTTGTACCGTTGATTACAGATTAAACATCCATAAGTGTACAAATGTTTTGTTATTGATGTGTTCCCATTTGAATATTGTTCACAATAAGAAGCAAAATAAATAAGATATGTTTACAGGATCATTTTGTTATACGCAAACTAAGTGATGCGTTTTCCATGGCGCTCAGTATATTTTAAGAGCAATGGCCTGTTTCACGAAATTTTAACTAAGATAAAATCCAAAAAAATCCAAATTTTAGTAATTTGATTGGATAATATTAGATTTATTTTAGTGCTTCGCTAATCAAAATTGAAGTATCTACTAAAATTTAGTTATTATCTATAGTTAAGATTTTGAGAAATAGGGCCCAGAGTTGTAGAAATATACTCTTCAAGAAAAGTAGGGGATATTGAAATGCAACCTATGCAACTGCACATGCGACACGCAATAGCGCCATACACGTGGGAGGGGTTCATTGTCAAATTTAACACTTCAAGGAAGGGTTTATGAAAACTGCCGCCTGCTGGTTTATCTATCCATGTTTGCTTTTCTATCGGTTCTTGCATAAGATTTACTGTTTAGCGTATCTTTGCTTTAGTGTGTTACGTTTAATTTGATAGGGAGACGTGTTCGTCGACGTCAACGTCAACGTCAACGTCAACCGACAATACTGCAAGAATTGGCCGTGGCACTGCAAGAGGAGTGGGTCAGATTGCCCAAATCGTGATTGGAGGTTGATTAGCAGCATGCCACGTCGAATTGCTGAATGTCTGAGGATTGGTGGAGCAATTACTCACTAAGACAAAAATCAAAAACGTCCATTTTCACTTTTGACGGTGTATCTCTTTGCGAGTAAAATGGGGCCGTCAGATAAGCCGCCCATATGTACTGTTTATGTTCATATGTAGGATTGGCCTGTTATGAACATACACTGGTTATCTGTAATAAAAACAGCAGTGCATTTCCGCAGTTTGTATTGTTTCTGAATATCCCCTACTTTTTTTGAAGAGTATATCTTCCATTGATAGTCTGGCCCTTTTCAAAATAGCCAATCAGAAGAATACCCTTGGAATCCCAAAAGACTGAAGCATCACCTTTTCCAGCAGAAGGGACCGTGCGTCAGTCCGTCCGTCCATCGTCCACAATTTCTTGTGAACGCCAAAGGTTATCATCCGATTGTTTTAAAATTGATTCTGTTTATTACGTCTAGAGTTATGGCCCTTGTTTCACTTTATTGAACCTTGTGAACGCTCTAACGCCAAAAGTTATCCGATCTATCTGAAATTTATATGCATTATTTAAATTAGTGAAACGAAGACGCCTATTGAATTTCAGCAATTTCTGTTTACTACATCTAGAGTAATGGCCCTTGTTTCACTTGACTGCACCTTGTGAACGCTGTTAACGGCAAAAGTTAGCATCCGATCTTTGTGAAATTTATATGCATGATTTAAATTAGTGAAACGAAGAAGCTTATTGAATTTCAGCAATTTCCGTTTATTACGTCTAGAGTTATGGCCCTTGTTTCGCTTTATTGAACCTTGTGGACGCTCTAACGCCAAAAGTTATCGGATCTTTCTGAAACTTATATGCATTATTTAGATTACTGAAACGAAGAAGCCTATTGAATTTCAGCGTCTAGAGTTATGCCCCTTGTTTCACTTTATTGATCCTTGTGAACGCTCTAACGTCAAAAGTTATTATCCGATCTTTCTGAAATTTATATGCATTCTTTAGATTACCGAAACGAAGAAGCCTCTTTAATTTCAGAAATTTCCGTTTATTACGTCTAGAGTTATTGCCCTTGTTTCACTTTATTGATCCCTGTGAACGCTCTAACGTCAAAAGTTATCATTCGATCTTTCTGAAAATTATATGCATTATCTAAATTAGTGAGACGAAGAAACATTGAATTTCAGTAATTTCCGTTTATTACGTCTAGAGTTATGGCCCTTGTTTCACTTTATTGAAACTTGTGAACGCTCCAACACCAAAAGTTATCACCCAATCTTTGTGAAATTTATATGCATTATTTGGATTAGTGAAACGAAGAATCCTATTGAATTTCAGCAATTTCCGTTTATTACGTCTAGAGTTATGGCCCTTGTTTTACTTTATTGATCCTTGTGAACGCCCTTACGCCATAAGTTATGACCCGATCTTTGTGAAATTTATATGCATGATTTAAATTAGTAAAACGAAAAAGCCTGTCAAATTTCAACAATTTCTGTAGATTACTTCCAGAGTTGAGACCCTTGTTTCAGTTTGTAGAACCCTGTAAACCCTCAAACGACAAAATTTATAATCTGATCTGTATGGAACTGTCTTGTAAAGGCCCCAATTACCTACAAAGGAATAAATATGCGACAACCCTTGTCGGCCGCTCAGACGATTTAGCTGCTGTGGGCGAATGTTTTGTTGCCTGGCAACCTATCTTTGAAAAGTATAATATATGCTATGTATAACCAGGACATCGCTGTTTTGGCCAAGAAGGTTCCTCGGGGTTTTCCAGCGTGATTTCCCCTTATTAGTGACATATGAAAGAGTGTCTAGTCATTTGGATGGTATTGAAAACCATGTAAAAGAACCCTTAAAGTTGGAATAAGAGTAGGCCATAGTGCTGTTGTCCAGACAAACTATCCTTCATAGCAGACAGCATGGCATATGTCCAACTTCATTAGCCTGGTTGGTGAAGAAAAGTAGAGTGCTACATCCCATTTCATTTCATTGTTTTGGAGACTTTAAAGGGTGAATGGCTGTATTCTTTGCAACTGTAAAATAGACGAAATGGGTATAAAAGCACATATTTAAGAGGCACTATTTAAGAGCTAAATCTGCCTATTGCAGGCCTTTTTTGTACCTTAAATGTTATATAAAGTATGATTAGACATTTATTAACTTGCCAAATCATAATGAACTATTGATGCCATCGGATGCTCGAGAATTTCAACAGATTTAAATATGATTGACAATTGATGATTTAATTTAAAAATGGATAATCGCGACTTTATTTTCTTAACAATGGTAGCCTCAGAATGATGTAATTTGACTGAAATTTTCAACATATTCCCTTTTCATTATCTATTTTTTTTTTTAAAACTATTATAGCGAGAACTGTCAGATCTTTACATAAATCTTACATAATGCCCCTTGATATAAACAGTCATTTATATTCAATTGTTTTTTTTTTTTAAAATTGTAATTTGTAATCAATTATGTTTGGTGAAATACATGAACAGTCCAAATTGAACGACAGGTTTTTTTACACCTGCTTAGTCCATTCTACATGTTTTATTATTACATGTACTTTGTCGTTTGTGAATCAGCCATTACTAATTACTTCCGAATTGTCTTGTAGGATATGCTTTTCTTTGTTCATTACAAATGGCACCTGAAGTCACGGTAGCTCAGTGAGTAAGTCGTTGGCTCGCTAGCCTGGAGGTCCCATGTTTCATCACTGTGTTGGCTCAGAGAGTTCATCAGGACGTAAGGGCCTGGCAAGAGACAATGTATAGCTGTTCGGATGGTACCAAAAACCAAGGTCCTGTGTACACAGTGACGTGCACGTAAAAGAACCCTTGACAGTTGTAATTTGAAATAAGAGTAGGCCATAGCACTGCTGTCCGGGCAAAAATGTCCCCCACAGTCTGTGCATGGCGTATGCCCTTCTTCATTAGCCCAGTCGGTGCAGAAAAGTAGGATGTTAAACTCCATTTCACTTCACAAATTGGATACATGACTTGTGTACTGATTATAAAATGTTCATTGTGTCTTAAATATTGGATATTAGGATCCCATATTTTACAGCAAGATAACAGTATCAATGTTGTTTCAATGGCATTTAGTAATTGAACTGGGATATACAGGTCACAATTCTATGGAATACAATTACTGCTTATGACTGAGCCAGGTTTCGACTAGGCTTCTCTAGTCTTTATCAAAGATACATTATGGGAGATTCGATAACGAGTTGGCAGTAAAAAACTAGATATTGTAAAGGCAATTTTCTGAAAATTTCATTCAAATTGATCCACTATGAACCGAGAACTAAGCGGTTGGAATTTCCACCTAGCCTCGATCATCATTACTAAAGTCAGTACGATAAACAGCATAGTCTCGATTATCCATTTAATCGTTAAATCGTGAAGGAAAGTTATGCAGTAAATCAGCTCATAATCTACTAAAGATCGCGGGCTACCCAGGGGCGGAAATGTGCGGGTGGGGGTGGGGTGGGGTGGGGTAACCCCCCCCCCCCCAGCGAAAAAAATAGTCTGTCGCAAAATAAATGCAGTCGGTCGCAAAATAAGTGCATTAGATCTCAAAATAAGTGCTCACTGAATTAATACAAACAATGCCAAAATAGAAGGAAAAATCCCAAATTATATGTATTTGCGTGAATCCGTGCACCTAAATTGCATACGCCACGCTACTCACCCAAAACTTTAGTATAAAATAACCGTGTCAACTTATCATGTTTGAAAAAATGTTTTTTACCCTTATTCTGTTGTGAGTTGGTCTAAGTAAAATAATTTCCCCCAGGAAAAAAAAAATAGTCGGTCTCAAAATCGGTGCAGTCACTGCAGTCGGTCTCAAAATTATGCCTCGGCGACTGACCAAATGAATTAATGAGGTAAACAAATAATGCCAGAATAGAAGGGAAAATCCTCAAATACTTAAAGGCTCAATACCACTCTTGTTGTAACTGAATAATATGTCCCAATCTTTATTCTGGTCAACAAATTGTACTATACTATTAAAAAAAAGTAGGGGATATTTGATTTTGGGGGCATAATACTAAAATATGCAAATGACTACGAAAAAAGTCACTATAGAACCTAACAGAAGAAACATTTCCAGTTACATGTGACGCCCAAACGCACCAATAGCTACCGCATGGAATGCAGGTGATGCTTGGGATCATCATGGGGGTCCAACCCAAGATTTGCACGACTCTGACTTTGAATGTTACAGTCATTGTGGCATTGAATTCCAGGGTGGAAACATCAGTTTAATTGTTTTAGTGACCAGAAAACAAATTTTGATATGCGTCGGCTTACCCAAAATGAAAGGTTACGTGCCCTTGGCATGCTACAGATCGGCACAACACAGGCGGTTGTGGCGCGGACGATGAATGTTTCTCAGTCTGTCATAAGCAGGCTATGGTCCAGGAATGGGACAATCTGGACCAAAATGACCTTAGACGTCTCATTAGGAGTATGCCACGTCGGATCAATGCTTGTTTGGCAAACAGAGGAGGATTTACCCGTTACTGACTTGGTTGTGATGCTGTGGTAACTTTGCTGTTTGACCCCGGGTATAATTTTACCCTTATAATGGTCAGTCTGTGCCTTACTTAGTCTAACGATCATTTGGAATAAATCGATGAATGTGAACTTCATTTCATTTTGTCATTTGTTTCTTCGTCAGTTTCATTAGGTGACTTTAATAACACTTAAAAATCAAATATCCCCTACTTTTTTTGAATAGTATATTTTAGAATATTTCAATTAATTGATGATACAAATTTCATCTTAACACACCTTATTTAAATTTTTTTTAAAAATTCAACATAATAGTTTGAAACGTCTAAAGTAAACCTTTTCAAATGAAACTTCGATTTAAAAATATTTTCGAACCCTCTGGACAAGTAAAATAGGATGTAATGGATAATTTACACAACAGGTAGGACACTTAAACATCTAGTACTTAGATAGAGATATTATTTATTTTCTGGAGCTTTCAAGCCAGCAAGAGTGTTATTGTCCCTTTAATATAGGTGCACCTAAATTTCTTACGTCACATAATCGGTCTCAAAATAAGTGCTCACTGCAGTCGGTCTCAGACTAAATGAATTAATTAGGTAAACAATGCCAAAACAGAAGGGAAAAAATTTGTGTGAATGCGTGCACCTAAATTGCAACGGTATAGTATAAAATAACCTAGTCAACTTTTTATGTTTGAATAAAAAAATTCCCTGTTATGAGTATGTTGGTCTAAGAAATTGAGAGAGCTTGTTACGAAGATTTTGATAAGTTAAATTATATTATTGATTGTTATACGAATAACATTAGTCGAACAGTTGGCAAGAAGTTATCGGAAGCATAGTTTGTTTCAGAAATACGTAAACAAATCTTTAAATTATGAAATATTAAGGCGATCTATTGAACTTAAGAATTTTTACTTATTGCATATTTAATCCCAGTAGAAATTAAAACGTATTTTACTCATGTTGTAAGTATTTTCTGACCATCAGAATTCTGCAAAACCTTTCCCCAGATTCCAAAGTCCAGTAAATGACATTTCAGAGACCAAGTAAGCGCCCCCGTGAGACAAAGTCCCCTCAGGCCCAGTCCCAAAAAATTTAAAGCTCAGTTACATAATCTAAAATTTTTTCGCGCACACGGCGCTCAATTCTAATGTGTAAAATTGTTCTTTCTACTCTCACAAAACAGGCGAAATTGACGGACGGACCTCAAGATTCTGTCGCATTTCTTATCCTCCCATTTGTCATGACATTGACTATAATTTTTCAGGCCCAGTCTCCCAAAATAAAAAGATTAGTTACATATCTGAATTTTTTTCGCGCCTGCGCCGGTAGATTCCATTATGGCATCATTCTTCCACTCCTCTGTGGTTTTATACTGCCCCAGCACTGTCATATTCACGGTTATAGTGAACTGCCCAGTTAGTAGTACCGCCGGTGTGTGGGTCATGGATCGTCAGACTGTACAAATGTTCTGACAACTCTGGCAAAACAGGCGGAATTGACAGGGGCAGATTTCGAGATTCTGTCCCATTGACTCCTATTTCTGGTTCTCTTGTTCACAAGAATTTGCTCCCAGCAATGACCTCAAGTGCCAGGATATTGGTTCAATTATTCAAAATTCTCTCCGATTGCTCAGTGTTATAACCACTGCCCCTAAGGTTCACATAAATTTAATTACAAAATCAATAACAATCATATTATATGACATTTACTTTATGTCAACTTGAATAAAACTGCTTTCCAAGGAGATAACGATCGGCGAACAACTATAGGCAATACGATCTATGTTCTACCGGGACGCCCAGTGTTATAGGCAGTATTTTGTTGACATTCATTGTGGGGTGTGATTCTGGATGTCGTCCTAGATTTGGAACCACCCCACACCAGCCCCTATTCTCAGCTTCCAGATCAGCTACTGGCCCCTAGAAAACTATCATCTGTGGTGCTCGGCCCCTCACTGCGTCACTCGTATTAGGGACATGTGCATCAGTCGGTCGCATTTTTGCTAAACACCCCCCCCCCCCCAAACAAAATCTTTATGTGCGCCCCTGAGGCTAGCATAACCATCTAGGGTTGATTATGGTCTGGATAGGTTAATTAATGTCTAATTAATAATTAAGATAACATTTCAGGCCTAAAGAAAGACCTGCAATAGACAGATTTAAAGCTCTTGCAATGTCCAGTAAAACTTCGCTCAGTAATAAGCAGTAATTGTATTCCATAGAATTGTGAACTGTATAAACATCAATACTGATTGATTGAAATGAGCCAATATTGAATTCTAATTTGTTTTTTTAATTTCGAATATCATGGAAAATATTGAGTTAGAGGTTTAGCTCCTTTAAGGTGGAAAACCTGATAAAATTTATGATATGACCTTTCAGTTGTTAGCTGGTTTGGTTCATAATGCCAAGCTGATTTTTGTCATAAAAGAACATCATAATGACACAGAACTCTAGTGGATTAATATTTTAGCAAATATCCTACATTCGTCATAACTCAACCTCCACCAGGCTTACATATCAGGGTTTGTCAGTAAACCAAGTGACATGTAAAAATGTAGGCCTCTAGATGTAACTTGACTCTATATCAATATTTGTCATCATCATACATGTACCGAATATATACATATAAATATTGCAAATTAATAGTACAGGTATCATGTTTTTTTGCTGTCAGTAATTAACACACTTTTTATGGAATAACTATTACTATATATATATATATGGTTTATTATACTGCTATTTTTCAACAAGATTTCACAAGTCATTATCAAGAATATATACAAATACATTTACTTATTTGAATAATAAGGTTGACAGCCACATTTCCATATTGATGTCAAAATATTGTTTTAAAAATTTTATTTGTGTATGTACAGAAATCGTGATTCATTCAAATCAATACACTTTCTTTTAGCTGTTTGTTTGAATAAATATTTAATATTTCATTAGCCACAAAAGACGGAACAGATATAATCAGTTTCAATTTGTACTGAATAATGAATACTAAAAATTCAGTTATTTGAATACTTGTTTATTAAGAGAGGAATTATCACTATAATGAATAGTGGATTATGTGAAATAACATATTTCATAATACATTTGAAATCATCCTACATCAGGTGACTAAAAGGGACTTTCACCACTTGTTACCAGATAAGATAACTATATAACCTAGATAAATTTATACTTGTATAGACAGGAGGTCTTTCTAACAATGATACAACAAATTTTGTGATAACCTCTAACCCAACATCTACCTTAATAGAGTAGACTACATAAAATTCACAACCCCAAAAAACTGGGTTAAAAAATCTGAAATATAGGACAGAAATTCTGCGAATAGTTAATTTTGCTACTGTATTCCAATAAAACCAAGAGGTCATATTTGTCCATGCCTCCATCTTCCTATTCCTTTGAGATATCAGTTTCCTTTGTTTTTACTAGGTCATATCAAGACTAACATATGGTACATTTTTATTTCAATAATTTACTTGAGAGTAGGGGTCTTTATCAGTGGGAGGACCTGGAGAAAACCCATGAGGTTTACCAGGCGACCTTACACGTGTCGGGTCGAAACCATGCCACTTGACTCAATAACCCTACGATATAAAGTGCACATGTTAGACCATTTGGCCACCCACCCCACCCTTCAATGGAAGGTATTGATGTTATGGTGAAATCACATGAAATAATGGTAAAAGATTGTCTTGTTTGCATACTGACAAATTAATTTTAAGTTATAATATGAAAATTACGCAAGAAAATGAAGATCGTGATATCAATGAAAGAATATCAATATGGATGTTTTTAATATTTAAAATAATTTTAATATATCACTTGTACATTTAATTATCTTTTATGGCATATTGAACATGCTAGTTACATAGCTCATTTTTTAATTTTGTTATTAATTATGCAAATACTTTGAATCAAACTTGTTTCACTTTTAAAAAAACAAATAGGCTACACTAAAAGATGCTATTTTTTCAATAAGGCTTGAATAAATGTGCTATTATATCTTTAGTTATAATAATAATATCTTAATTCAAGGTATGATATATCTGCGGATATACAGCTCATAGATAATGGACTATGAGTTATAAAAGATAATAAATTTAGGCCTATATGTAGATTAAAATAGATAATCTCAACATACCGAAAGGAGATAAAGGTCAAATTACAATAGGTTAGGATAAGATAAGCACCCAAAATTTACATATCTTTAAACCTAACTAAAACCTTCTAAAGGTAAAATAAATATTAACTCAAGGTTATTAGCTATCTAATATTTAATGCCAATAAACTAAGTTACTCTAATAATAAACAGGACTAGAAAACTATGTATAGCTATGACTATACACTGGTTAGATGTATATTTTTTACATGGTGATGACAGGTAAAGACACCCAGCCAAACAGTAAAAAGTGTAAATAAGTTTATCAACAAAGTAGGTTGTAAATGAAGATATTAGTACAATGTAAATGACCTTTTCCAGCCCACCCTAAAGAATAGAATATCATGAAGGAGCTCCTACTCCATTTGATTATTTTAGCCAATGGAAGTCTATTGTTATGTTTTATAGAGCCTTGCGGAGCCATGGTAGCTAAGTGGGTAAGACGCTGGCTTGCTAGTCTGGAGGTCGCGTGTTCGATTCTTGCATTGGCCGAGTAAGTTCATCAGGATTTTCCGACGTGGTTTCCGCTTGTCGGTGGTGCAGGACGGAGGGCATGACAAGGACAGCTGTCTAGTCATTTGGATGTGAGGAAAAATCGAAATCCCCTGTATACATTGGCGTGCATGTACAAGATCCCTTGGCAGATGGAATTTTATATAAGAGTAGGCTATATAGTGCAGCTGCCCGGGCAAAATTTCCCTCATAGCACACTGTTTGGTGTATGCCCGTCTTCATTAGCCAAGTAGCCTATAGGAGCAGAACAGTAGGATGTTAAACCCCATTTCATTTCATTTCATTTATAGTGCTTCACATAGCATTAATATTGGTTATGACATAAACAAATGTAGATATTTACCTCTTGAGAGAACCAGCGGCTGCCAGGCAGCATACGCCCACATTTTCGAGAGATGGATAGAGAACAAGCTAACAAGAAAGTGATTTTTCCTACAATCAAGGGTCATAATTCAGGAAATTACAATTCGATATGCGCGAATATCGCGAAAGGAACTGAGATCTTAGTGTTATAAACTTACATTTCAAGTTTCAACAAAATCGGATAAAAATTGTGACCTCTATCGGGTCCACAACCTTGATATACCATATTTTTACGCTATTTGAGAACGAACGGCGGCCATTTTGTCTGTCAATTTTGGGCCGATTTTCACGAAATACGAACTCAGTCGTCCTTAGGGTGTAACGGTGATATAATAATACGGTTTTTTAAATCAGATAAAAATTATGACCTCTATAGGGTCCACAAGCTAAAAACTCTATTTTTCGTACAATCAGAGGCCATAATTCAGGAAGTTACGGTCCGATATGCACGAATATCGAAAGGAACCTAGATCTTTAGATTATAAACTTACATTTCAAGTTTCAACAAAATCGAATAAAAATTGTGACCTCTATAGGGCCCACAACCTTGATATACCATATTTTTACGCTATTTGAGAACGAACGGCGGCCATTTTGTCTGTCAATTTTGGGCCGATTTTCACGAAATACGAACTCGGTCGTCCTTAGGGTGTAACGGTGATATAATAATACGGTTTTTTTTAAATCGAATAAAAATTATGACCTCTATAGGGTCCACAAGCTAAAAACGCGATTTTTCGTACAATCAAGGGCCATAATTCAGGAAGTTACGGTCCGATATGCGCGAATATCGACAGGAACCGAGATCGTTGGGTTATAAACTTACATTTCAAGTTTCAACAAAATCGGATAAAAATTGTGACCTCTATAGGGTCCACAACCTTGATATACCATATTTTTACGCTAGTTGAGAACGAACGGCGGCCATTTTGTCTGTCAATTTTGGGCCGATTTTTACGAAATTCGAACTTAGTCCCCCGTAGGGTGTAACGGTGATATAATAATACGGTTTTTTAAATCAGATAAAAAGTATGACCTCTATAGGGTCCACAAGCTAAAAACGTGATTTTTCGTACAATCAGGGGCTATAATTCAGGAAGTTACGGTCCGATATGCGCGAATATCGACAGGAAGCGAGATCTTTGGGTTATAAACTTACATTTCAAGTTTCAACAAAATCGAATAAAAAGTGTGACCTCTATAGGGTCCACAACCTTGATATGGCCACAGATCACTAATTATTTCCCCATTGACTTTAGAGTTAATTCTCGTCTCTTAGACCGGCTCTAACCTTTCCCCAAATTTTCGTTGGGTAGAGCGCTTTCTGCCACAGATGGAGCAACATGTGGCAAACTCTTGCCCAAAAGGATGTATGAGGTTCACCATGAAAAACTTGAGATACACAAGTTGGAAGTAGAGACAAGTAAACATGCAATTTCCGGCCCTACATTTCAACGTAACCAACCTCACAACTCTTGTATCCTTCCGCCTCAAAATCATGAATATTCACCAAAACCTGGCAGAAAATGTCAATAAAAATCGCCATGCAAAAGGGGGAAAAAGGGAAAGGGAGAGAGAGACTAAAAATAACTTTGGCCCTTGTTTTTTGGTGAGCTGTGTCCTATATACCATATTTTTACGCTAGTTGAGAACGAATGGCGGCCATTTTGTCTGTCAATTTTGGGCCGATTTTCACGAAATTCGAACTCAGTCGTACTTAGAGCGTGACGGTGATATAATAATACGGTTTTTTAAATCGGATAAAAATTATGACCTCTATAGGGTCCACAAGCTAAAAACGCGAGATCTTTGGGTTATAAACTTACATTCCAAGTTTCAACAAAATCGGATAAAAATTGTGACCTCTATAGGGTCCACAACCTTGATATACCATATTTTTACGTTATTTGAGAACGAACGGCGGCCATTTTGTCTGTCAGTTTTGGGCCGATTTTTACGAAATTTGAACTCAGCCGTCCTTAGGGTTTAACGGTGATATAATAATACGGTTTTCTAAATCGGATAAAAATTATGACCTGCATAGGGCCCACAAGCTAAAAACGCGATTTTTCGTACAATCAGGGGCCATAATTCAGGAAGTTACGTTCCGATATGCGCGAATATCGAAAGGAACCGAGATCTTTGGGTTATAAGCATACATTTCAAGTTTAAACCAAATCAGATAAAAATTGTGACCTCTACAGTGTTCACAAGCTAAAAGCATGATTTTTCGTACAATCAGGAACCATAATCCATGAAGTTACAGTCCGATACATGCCATCTTTTGGAGATAAACCTATATTTCAATTGTGACCTGTAGAGTGTCCACAAACAATTGTGGACGGACGGACGTCCGGACGGACAGGGGCGACGACAATATACGTCCATATGAAAATGTGGGCGTATAAAAATTATATCTCAAAATGTGCATAGATAAAACCACCAGATATATTTAGATATGTTTGAGAAACAGCTGAGAAACATTGCAGAGGCGCCCCCGCCCCCCCCCCCCCAAATTTTCGACAGTGCCCTTTCTTACTGCTGAAAGTGGCCTTTCTCAGACCCAAATATGTCCGTTCCCAACCCGTTGCAGGGATCCCAAATTACTCAAACCATCGATTCAAACACACCAGTCTGGTCTAATTAATGCTTTCACTTTCAAACGAATTCTTGTTGGTGCCCTAATCCTATAGAGTGGCTTTAGACAGACATCTTTTGGAATCGGCGGCGTATACACTTAATTGTGCCCATCACCGACGCACATGAGTGCAACTTGATGTAGCATTGTTTCATGTGTGGACAGTACAAAGTACAAGTTACAAGGCTTAAATAGTGAAGTCGCTAGGGAATAGATTCGTCTTTTTTCCCATCATAATGCCTCGCTCGCCATGACAATTTTCGAGTCGCATGTTCAACTGGCTTTTTTGCTCGATTTTAACGCTATTTTTCAACGATTTCCGAACGTTTACTTAGACAAAAATATCAGCCAAATAGCTCTTGGAATGGCTACAGATGCAAGGAAATGATGGATAATTTTCTTGCGGACCCCCCCCCCCCCCCCAAAAAAAAAAAAAAAAAAAAAATCGACTCTCAGCGGCGTGCCCCGTCTCCGCGGTCAGTGTCCTCATTTTGCGGCGCCTCCCCCCCCCCCCTTTTCAAAATTCCTAGATCCGCCCCTGCATTGTATCATAATGTTCATATAGATCTAAAGGGTGTTCTATAATTTATAATAACCACACAATGGCAATTAAGGACTGGTAGTTTAAACAGGTTATCTGTATTCTGATAAACTAACACTGACCTTCACAGATACCAACATATTACTTGGTAACTATAGCAACATAAGTGATAAAGCGACTGAACAAATAAAAATGTCTGATTCTATGAGAAAAGTTGTCATCTGTTGATAAGCTAGCAATTTATTCAACCCATCAAATATATATTAATCTATGTCATTTACAGATAACGTGATGTTGGGGATTGGGAGAGCGGGTTCTACTATGTTTGATTTCTGGTGGATCACTAAAGTTTTGTTAAAAAAAAAAAAAAAATGAAATTCAGACTAAATGTAACATAATTTTACTGGTAGCCGACTGTATTTCATTCAAGAGATGCTCCATACCTTTTATCTTATTACCCCAACGCACTGCAATGTTCATTCCCCCTTTAGAAGGTATGTTAACTTCCAAGTCATAATTTTGCTACAAATAGGGCCTCCCTAATTTGCATGACGAATGACAAGCGAATGGCGAATGACGAATGACACGTAATTCTAAGCAATTACTGCTCCCTTTAGGCCAATATAATTCAACTACAGTATTGAGTTTGATAACTATCGACTTATTTTTTCTTTATTAGTGGTGACACCGTGGCCTCAGCCATCGATCCACCAGTAAAATCAATCTAGCCTATTAATAAGACATACATTTTGTCATTCGTCCAGTGAATGTGTGTTATTCTGTCATTCGTCAGAGATAATTTCTATCATTCACTTTGTCATTCGTCTGGTGAGCCTGTGTCATTGTCTGTGTCGCACACTTTGTTATTCGTCCGTCCGGTTAATTCTGTCATTCACTTTGTCATTCGTCATGCGAATCTATTGTATTCTCTGTCATTCGTCTGGTGAAGCTGTGACATTCGTCCGATAAATCCGTGTCATTCTCTTTGTCATTCGTCTGGTGAACGTGTGTCAATCTCTGTCAATCGTCTGCTGAACCACTGTCATTGACTTTGTCATTCGTCTGACCAACCTCTACCATTCGTCCAGTGAAGCTGCCTCATTCTCCGTGTCAAACATTTTGTCGTTTGTCCTTCCGGTGAATTATGTTATTACCTTTGTTATTCGTCCGGTGAATATGTCATTCACTTTGTCATTCGTTTGGTGAACCTGTGCCAGTCTCTATGACGCTCACTTTGTCATTCGCCCGTCCGAGGAATTATGTCATTCACTGTCATTCGTCCAATTAATCTGTCATTGTCTATCATTCGCCTTATGATTTTTATACGCCCACATTTTCATGTGGACGTATATTGTCGTCGCCCCTGTCCTTCCGTCCGTCCACAATTGTTTGTGAACAGCCTACAGGTCACAATTTTTATCCGATTTCAATGAAACTTGAAATATAGGTTTATCACCCTAAGATCTCGGTTCCTTTCGATATTGGCATGTATCAGACTGTAACTTCATGGATTATGGCCCCTGATTGTACGAAAAATCACGCTTTTACCGATTTGGTTTAAACTTGAAATGTATGCTTATAACCTTAAGATCTCGGTTCCTTTCGATATTCGCGCATATCGGAATGTAACTTCCTGAATTATGGCCCCTGATTGTACGAAAAATCGCGTTTTTAGCTCGTGGATCCTATACAGGTCATAATTTTTATCCAATTTAAAAAAAAACGTATTATTATATCACCGTTAAACCCTAAGGGCGGCTGAGTTCGAATTTCGTGAAAATCGGCCCAAAACTGACATACAAAATGGCCGCCGTTCGTTCTCAAATAACGTAAAAATATGGTATATCAAGGTTGTGGACCCTATAGAGGTCACAATTTTTATCCGATTTTGTTGAAACTTGAAATATAAGTTTATAACCCAACGATCTCGGTTCCTTTCGATATTCGCGCATATCGGACCGTAACTTCCTGAATTATGGCCCCTGATTGTACGAAAAATCGCGTTTTTAGCTTGTGGACCCTATAGAGGTCATAATTTTTATCCGATTTAAAAAACCGTATTATTATATCACCGTTACACCCCAAGAACGACTGAGTTCGTATTTCGTGAAAATCGGCCCAAAATTGACAGACAAAATGGCCGCCGTTCGTTCTCAAATAGCGTAAAATTATGGTATATCAAGGTTGTGGACCCTATAGAGGTCACAATTTTTATCCGATTTTGTTGAAACTTGAAATGTAAGTTTATAACACAAAGATCTCAGTTCCTTTCGATATTCGCGCATATCTAATTTTAATTTCCTGAATTATGGCCCTTGATTGTAGGAAATATCACTTTCTTGTTAGCTTGTTCTCTATCCATCTCTCGAAAATGTGGGCGTATCTTGCCTGGTAGCCGCTGGTTCTCTCAAGAGGTAACAGGGTTTTATGTAAAATTATTAGGAAGAAGTAAATATCTACATTTGTTTATGTCATAACCAATATTAATGCTATGTGAAGCACTATAAATGAAATGAAATGAAATGGGGTTTAACATCCTACTGTTCTGCTCCTATAGGCTACTTGGCTAATGAAGACGGGCATGCACCAAACAGTGTGCTATGAGGGAAATTTTGCCAGGGCAGCCGCAATATACTCTTATATAAGTACGAAAAATCGCGTTTTTAGCTTGTGGACCCTATAGAGGTCATAATTTTTATCCGATTTAAAAAAAAACGTATTATTATATCACCGTTAAACCCCAAGGACGGCTGAGTTCGAATTTCGTGAAAATCGGCCGAAAACTGACAGACAAAATGACCGCTGTTCGTTCTCAAATAGCGTAAAAAATATGGTATATAGAGGTTGTGGACCCTATAGAGGTCACAATTTTTATCCGATTTTGTTGAAACTTGAAATGTAAGTTTATAACCCAAAGATCTCGGTTCCTTTCGATATTCGCGCATATCGGACCGTAACTTCCTGAATTATGGCCCCTGATTGTACGAAAAATCGTGTTTTTAGCTTGTGGACCCTATAGAGGTCATAATTTTTATCCGATTTAAAAAAAAAACGTATTATTATATCACCGTTACACCCTAAGGACGGCTGAGTTCTCAAATGGCGTAAAAATATGGTATATCAAGGTTGTGGACCCTATAGAGGTCACAATTTTAATCCTATTTTGATGAAACTTGAAATGTAAGTTTATAACCGAAAGATCTCGGTTCATTTCGATATTCGCGCATTTCGGAATGTAACTTCCTGAATTATGGCCCCTGATTGTACGAAAATTGCGATTTTAGCTTGTGGACCCTATAGAGGTTATAATTTTTATCCGATTTTAAAAAAAACGTTTTAGTATATCACCGTTACACCCTAAGGATGGCTGATTTCGAATTTCGTGAAAATCGGACCAAAACTGACTGACAAAATGGCCGCCCATCGTTCTCAAATAGCGTAAAAATATGGTATATCAAGGTTGTGGACCCTATAGAGGTCACAATTTTTATCAGATTTTGTTGAAACTTGAAATGTAAGTTTATAACCCAAAGATCTCGGTTCCTGTCGATATTTGCGCATATCGAATTGTAATTTCCTGAATTATGGCCCTTGATTGTAGGAAAAAACACTTTCTTTTTAGCTTGTTCTCTATCCATCACTCGAAAATGTGGGCGTATCCTGTCTGGCAGCCGCTGGTTTTCATTCACTTTGTCATTCGTCTGGTAAAGCTCTGTCATCCACTTTGTTAAAAATCCGGTTATCCTCCTGTCATTCGTCTGGTCAACCAACCCGTCATTCGTCATTCTTTTGGTGAACCCGTGTCATTCGTCTGGTGAAGCTCTGCCATTCACTTTGTCATTCGTCCTGTTAACCTGCCATTCTCTTTGTTATTCGCCTTGATTGGCGGCCTGGTGAATCCCTGACAGTCACTTTGTCATTCGTCTGGTCAACCAACCTGTCATTCGTCATTCTTTTGGTGAACCCGTGTCATTCGTCTGGCGAAGCTCTGCAATTCACTTTGTCATTCGTCCTGTTAACCTGTCATTCTCTTCGTCATTCGCCTTGATAGGCGGCCTGGTGAATCCCTGACAGTCACTTTGTCATTTGCCTGGTGAAACCCTGCTGTTATTCGTCTGGTGGACCACTTTTCATTCGTCTGTCATTCACGTCAGTCGGCTGGTGAACCAGTGTCATTTAGTTTGTCATTCGTTACGCCATTCGTCTGGTGGTTTCTGTCATTCACTTTGTCATTCGTCTAGTGTAGCTCTGTAATGACAAAATGGCACAGGTTCGCACACGAATGACAGAAAATGTACATCAGACGAATGACAAACAGAATGACAAAGGTTCACCACACGAATGACAAACAAAATGACATAGGTTCACCAGACGAATGACAAATAGAATGACATACATGTAGTTTCACCACACCAATGACAGACAAAATGACAGAGGTTAATCACACGAATGACAAAGGTTCAGTACACGAATGACAGAGGTACACCAGACGAACGACAGACAGAATGGCATAGGTTCACCACACGAAAGACAAACAGAATGACAGAGATACGCCAGACGATGACAAAGAGTGACATAGCTTCATCACACCAAGACAGAGGTACAGACGAATGGCAAACAGAATGACACAGGTTAACCACGCCAATGACATAGAATGGCAAAGGTACTTCAGCCGAATGACAAACAGAATGGCAGAGGTTCACGATACGAATGACAAATATAATGAAAGAGGTTCGCGAGACGAACGCCAAACAGAATGACAGAGTTTCACAACACCAATGACAGAGGTTCCCCAGACGAATGACAGAGAGTGACAGAGTTTCACCACACCAATGACAGAGGTGCAACAGACGAATGACAAAGAGAATGGCAGAGAATGTTCACCATACGAATGACAAAGAGAATGACAGAGGTACACCACACGAATGACAGACATTAGGCCGGCAAACCCGTGTCATACTCTGTCACTCATCTTGTGAACCCGTGTCATTCACTTTGTCTTTTTCTGGTATACCTCTGGTATTCAGCCGACGAATTTCTTGCCATCCACTTTGTCATTCGTCTGGTGAATCTGACATCCTCTTATTCATTCTTCCGGTGAACCTGTTTATCCACATTGTCATTCGTCCTGTAAACCTATTTGTAACATGGACGGGAAATCTTCCTTTGTTCTTTTTTGTTGAATAAGCAGATTGTTTTCCCTCCAGTAGATGGGTGGAGCTTAACTGTGCAATAACTAGACATGTTCAATGTTATTACACACTTTTGCTGGTTTACACTAGTTTTAGTAGAAATTATATAGAGAAGTGGGGTGGGTTTTCTGTGCAGTAACACTAAGCATGTTGAGCAGTTGTCAATGTTACAAGTCATTTATAGCACGCTTCATTCGTTAACAGGTTTAACCCTCGGCCTCTGGTTAAACCTGTTAACTCGTGAAAGCCGTGCTATAAATATAACTTATCCACTTTGTCATTCGTCCGTCTAGCGAATTATCATTCACTCTGTAAATATTTCGGTTTAATTCCCTGTTATTCGTCTGGTGTACCTCTGTCATTCGTCTTCTTCATCTTCATCTGGTGAACTCGTGTCATTTTCTTTCATTCCTGTCGTGAACCTGTGTCATTCTTCTTGTGAATCTGTATTCTTGTAAATCTCTATCATTCACTTTGTCATTCGTGTGGTTAACCTCTGTCATTCTGTTTGTCATTCGTCCGGTGAACCGTCCATTTATGGGCAATGTATTTCCGTTCGGGCACAAACATTAGAGAATGAAACCATATATCATATTATAATTGACAAATGAAATCGCTCGCGGTTTACTTTTTGAATACTACTATATGTAAGTGGAGCTTTGTGCAAAACTCGTTTTAGTTTCAGATTGATTTATTCTAAAAATTTGGAAGACAAAGAAAAATTTTTCTGGCACCCCCCCCCCCCCCTATACGGAGGTTCACCAGACGACTGACAAAGTGGATGACAGAACTTCGCCAGACGAATGACAAAGTGAATAAATCACCAGGCGAATGGCAAAGAATGACAAAGATTCACCGGACGAATGACAAACTGAATGACATATCCACCGACCGGACGAATGACAAAGTGAGTAACAAAGATCTAGAGAATGACAGGTGTTCACCAGACGAATGACAAAGTGACTGACAAATCCCCAGGCGAATGGCACAGATTCACCGGACGAATGACAAAGTGAATGACAAGTCACCAGACGAATGACAGATTCTACTGACGGAAGGTTGAGAGATGAGGTTTCTTATCTAGTGTGATACAGGCTGTTCCCTGATCAGTTTCATGTAATTGAAATAAAATATTAATTACTCTAAAAAGACAAATTAAGTTTATAGTTATTAAAACCAATACTGTAGTTGAATTATATCAGCCTAAAGGGAGCAGTTATTGCTTAGAAATTCCTTGTCTACAAAAACTGTGTGTACATAGAGAATCTCCTACGAGTCTTTTTTGATATCAATAAATATCAACACAAGTCGATAATAATAATAATTATAATAATAATGCTTTATTACATAACTGCATGGTATATACACGAGTATGACAAAGCATACAACACAAAGTACAATACAATAATAAACATCAAAGAACATAGAATAAGGTTTACAGAGGTTTCTAAAGTATATTAAGTGATGGATAATGGCCGAAGACTGTCCATTATGTAAATAGAAAGAACAACTGAGGGGCGTTAGCCCCGAAGTTTTTCTTTGTATTTACATAATGGACAGTCTGAGGCTATTATCAAACTTAAAACATAGCACCATTGAGATACAAATAATGGATAGTTGTCTAAAACAACAAGCCATAAAATAATGGATATATTCTTAAAACAACATGCACATGCTCATGAATGTATGTGACAAAACACTCCAGTCATACAATGCAAGCATACACAATCCAAAATATTCTACATGGAGACGACATGTTTACAACACAGTCGAAAACAAATATTAATAATGAGAATATATTATGTGATAAGCATTTGGATACTGATTACATTGGTAATGTACTAGATATGGAAGATAATAGCCGTAAAAATTGTGATGTTCTTGATATTGGGAATAATAGCCGCCAAAGTTATGATGGAAAGGCTGCTCACGAGAATGATTTAGATATTGATAATATTCGTAATACTGTTTTTAATATGGAGGGTACCAGCCGTCCCAATTTTGATTTAAAATTTAATATATACTCTGATATAAGTGACAGGACACAGGATCAAAGGCACATAATAATAATAATAATAATGAAGTTTTATATAGCGTCTTCTCCATGTTGACACATGCTCAAAACGCTTTTTGTAATGGCTCTACTGGTAAAACTGTTGAAACAGGAAAGTCTTTAGTGCGGATTTAAATTGATTAAAAGTTTGTTGATTCTTGATCTGTTGTGGAAGTTCGTTCCATAATCTAGGACCAGCTGAACTGAAAGACCTATACCCATATGACTTCAAATTATATCTTGGAACAACTAGTGACTGTTTATTTTGAGAGCGAAGTGATCTAATAGGGTTGTAGTCATATAAGAGTTCAGATAAGTATTGAGGAGTTGCATTATTGCGACATTTATACACTAATGTTAGTATTTTGTATTTGACTCGCGCCTCAGCAGGTAACCAATGTAAAGAAGCCAGCACATTCTGGATGTGATCAAACTCATGTGTCCTTGTTACTATTCGGGCTGCAGTATTAAGAACCTTTTGGATCTTGGCTAGAAATGCTTGTGGGATTCCATAGAGTAAACTATTACAATAATCAATCCTTGATAAAATAAGTGATCTCACAAGTAGTTTACAAGCGTCAGTAGTGAGATAGTTTCTGATGTTGCATATACAGCGTAGATGATAGTAGCATGTACAGCATACCGTATCAACCTGAGCGTCCATTGTCAGAGAAGGATCAAATATCACTCCAAGGTTTCGAACATTTTTGGAGAAATTTATTTCTGAATTACCAATGGTGATTTTAAGATCAGGTAGTAACTTGAGTTGTTGTGATGAACCTACTAAAAGAGCCTCTGTTTTATCGTCGTTCAATTTTAGTTTGTTCGCTTTCATCCACTGTTTAACTGCCAGCGAACAGTCAGTAGTTTTTTGTAAGGCATTTCTGATTAGCATAGGACTAGACACACCAATGAGTTGAGTATCATCGGCGTAAGAGTAGTGCCTCTGATCATAGCCATCGATCACAGACCCTAAAGCGGTTGTATAAAGAACAAAGAAAATGGGTCCTAAAACACTGCCTTGCGGTACGCCACAGTCAAGTTTAAACGGTAGAGATTTAACCTCACCAAGTAGAACTGTTTGATGTCTATTACTAAGATATGATGTGATCCATAAAAGCGGTGTACCGGAAATCCAAAACTGGTTTTTAAGTCTATTGTATAGAATCTGATGGTCCACAGTGTCGAACGCTGCAGATAAATCCAAAAGAGTCAAAGATGCTACGTTCCCTGTATCCACTGCACACTGTAGGTCGTTGAGGACCCTCAACACAGTGGTCTCAGTGCCATGGTGGGGTCTGTAAGCAGACTGAAACTTATCCAACAACTCATATTTCGAGATATGGGATTGAAGACGGAGATTTACAGCTCTTTCCACAATTTTGGAAAGGAATGACAAGTTAGACACAGGTCTATAGTTTTTGAGAATATTGGGATCAAGAGACTCCTTTTTGATGAGTGGTCTCACCACCGCCTGTTTGAACACCGATGGGAAACATCCAGTACTTAAACTTAAGTTGACTAATAGAGTAATAACAGGAAGTAGAATGTCTAGCAGTTGAATGAGTAGCTTGGAAGGTATTGGATCAAGTGGACATGTCGTTTTGTTGGCGGATTTGATGATCTTTAAAATGTCATCCTGACTAAAACTCTCAAACTCGTTGAGTGGCACGACACCAGTCAAGTTCACGGGTATACACGTATTTGTATCACTAAGGACTCCATGATCAGTAAACTCCTTTCTAATTTTGTCAATCTTTGAGGCAAAAAAGTCAGAGAAAGAGTTTGCCAATTTCTCGCGATCATCTGAATGTGGCTGAGTGGCTGTGGATTTGGTACCAAGCAATGATTTCATGAAGGAATGACACTTATCAAGAGAGTTGGCATCTTCAGTCAGTTTTTCAAGACAGTAGCGTGACTTGGCCTCTCTGGTAGTTTTAGATACTCTGGCTCTTTCATCGTTATATAATTGCCGATGTACCTCAAGATGAGTAGACCTCCATTTCCGTTCAGCCAAACGACGACTTTTCTTTGCATCGCGTACCTCGGTGTTATACCAGTTAATGCCAGGTCGAGGTATAATACCAATTCACGAAATTCAAACTCAACTGTCATTATGGTGTAACAGTGATATATTTGAACGTTTTTTATAATCGGATAAAAATTGTGACCTGCATAGGTTCCACAGGCTCAAAACACGTTTTTTTGTTCAATCCGGGGCCATAATCCAGGAAGTTACGGTCCAATATGCGCCAATATCGCAAGGAATCGAGATCTTTGGGTTATAAACACATATGTTCAGTTTCATCAAAATGGGCTAATAATTGTGACCTCTAGTGTGTACAGTCCGGGGCCATAAGTCATGAAGTTACGGTCCCATACAAGCCAATATCGAAAGGAACCGAGATCTTTGGGATATATACCAATATTTCAAGTTATGACCTGTAGAGTGTCCACAAAGAAGGTGTGAAAATGTGGGCGTATAAAAACGTTATTATCGATCTAGTGCCGAACGTACTATTAAACGGATAAACGACATAGCGGACGGATTTAAGTGGAATTCTTTATGTAGACAAACACGTGAAATCAACATTCTGTCATGTGACATTTCGGTAACTATGAGGTTTTAAAGTAATTTCATGTTCTGTAATTTAATTTGTTCACAGAATAAATTATCCCAAAATACATGTTCATTTTTCAGATATTTGTCTATTATTGGTATTTTCTTAAACAGTCCTCTATTATTTACGATTGTTTAAGAAAAGCGTACATTCTCCTATATACTTGTTAAAAACATCAAAGGGTGACGTCATATCTATGTTTTAAATTATATTAATAATGCTTGGAAGGTATACATTAAGCCTTACATTTCAAATGGTATTTAATGTCTATTTTTAAACATTTTGCAACATTTTGTATACATTTATCATCGTTCATTATATGCATTATTGAATCATTCAAACTAGTTTTAATGTGATGACTTAAAAACTTTTTCCGAAGATTATTGTGCCGTAGTCAGGTAAATAATGTGAATTATCTGATAATTTAAGTTTCTTGTTGAATTTGAATTGTTTATTATTGTTATTAAACTAATTGCATATTATTTATATCAAACTAATTGTTTATTATTGTAATTAAACTAATTATTTATTACTGTATATCATGAGAGAGAGAGAGAGAGAGAGAGAGAGAGAGAGAGAGATGGTGTTCAACATACACTTGACATATGGTAGGATTTTATTTCAATAATTCGCTTGCTTATTATAGGCATCTTAGGCTGTGGGAGAAAACTGTGCAGAAAACCCACAAGGCTGGGCAGACGGCCCTACACCTTGTCACCTACATGTACAACTTTGGAATAGAAACCAAGCCGTTTGACAGACCTAATCGCTTATCATCTACATGTAAAGTCTGTATTTCAGACCACTCGTGACCACACCCCACCCTGTTTATTATTACTGTATATTATTGTTATTCATTTTATTGTTATTAAAGTTAAACTAATTGTTTATTACTATTATGTTATTATTATTATTAAACTAATTTTTATTACTGTTTCAAATAATTGTAATACAATTGTTATTAAAACAGTTAATTAACTTGTTGGCTTTGTTTTTTGTTATAAAATGTAATTTGATCTTGAAGATTTTTAGTTGATAACAAATAATCTTTTCTATTCAATGATCCCATGCACATGCTTTGTTAAATTTGTCACAAGTAGCCCTATTCTAGGTTAACTGATAAGCTTGCTAAAATCGTTAAACATCGTGGATTGGAAATGACATCGTAGAATTCACAGGAATACTTTCCATATTCATATTAGATTGGAAGATTTCTATGATTTTCGTCACATACTGACACGATAGAGAACTTCAATAATAATAGCCATTTATTTGGCATAGAAAAATTTCAAATATATTTTTAGAAATTTATTTGAGAGATCTTTGCTTACCAGAGTAATACTAATAGTTCATAACTTTTGTCATCTAAATGAGGTATTAGTTGCACCACAAAGGCAGATGAGAAGTTGCACCACAAAGGCAGATGAGAATTACTATATTACTCCCACATTAACACCCCACCCCCTCCATAATTGCTGATCCCGATACCATCCAGGTCTAAGGCTTGTTGTTTATTGACTACAAGCCAACAAAATCAAAAATATCACAAGCACGTACACACACCTGACCTCATGTCGCATTACCCTCTCACTATTTTGGTGACTTTATATTGAATATATTTTATTTCAGGGAATTTGTTGCACGGGCAAGACCAATTAATGCCATCGACAAAAGTTTTTTTTACCAAAAGTCCAGGTGGCTGTGTGTTCACAGCTTAGACGAGATGTTTTCAAGGAATATGATGACCACTTCTTGGAAACATTAAATTTCCCATATGAAGATGATCATGGATCACAGATGATAAATCAAATCTGTAGCATCTTTGTTACCATGATTGTGCATCATCATAAAAATATTTTTAATGAAAGATATGTTAAAGATAACAAAACATCAAAACGCCACAAGTTGACAAAAACTATTTTATTTTTACATGAGTAATTAATTCCAGTTTAGAAACTATTATCGATTTAATCAATAAGGTGAGTGAAAATATTGTTTGTTGTTTTGGGGGTATTTTTTTACCGATCAATCAGACTTAATTAATTCAATATACGGTAATTATAGTCTAGGCCTATTTACCTTTAGAAATAATCAAAAATTTAATTAGGCCAATTTCAATTCAGGGATAGTTTAAATCAAAATTAAATATTTAGAAGGATACTTATTTATTTTTCATTTCAAAATGAAAATCAAAGTCCTATGTTTTTATTTAGTACAGTCATGTCGCATGTTTTGGAGAAAAAAATATCCTTGAATTTGTTGAATTTAGTAGATCCAATTCGCCCCTCCATTCTAATAATGGGCGTAGCCAAATATAAGACATTTTGGGAATTCAAAATTTCGTATTGAATGTAGTGTAGTATTAAAAATACGTGCAATATTGAGATATTAAGCGCCCCTTAATCACCAAAAGTTCTGAAAAAAACGCAAAAACATCGTCGACTGCCATTCAGCACCATTGACGTTTGCCCTTCAATAGCCGCCATTTTGTTTCTCCTGAGCGAGAGCATTCTATTAATAGACTCGTATAGGCTGAGCGCTATCTAGTGTTTATATACTATTCAAAAAAAGTAGGGGATATTTGATTTTGGGGGCATAATACTAAAATATGCAAATGACTACGAAAAAAGTCACTATAGAACCTAACAGAAGAAACATTTCCAGTTACATGTGACGCCCAAACGCACCAATAGCTACCGCATGGAATGCAGGTGATGCTTGGGATCATCATGGGGGTCCAACCCAAGATTTGCACGACTCTGACTTTGAATGTTACAGTCATTGTGGCATTGAATTCCAGGGTGGAAACATCAGTTTAATTGTTTTAGTGACCAGAAAACAAATTTTGATATGCGTCGGCTTACCCAAAATGAAAGGTTACGTGCCCTTGGCATGCTACAGATCGGCACAACACGGGCGGTTGTGGCGCGGACGATGAATGTTTCTCAGTCTGTCATAAGCAGGCTATGGTCCAGATACCGTGATACACAATCTGTACAGGACAGACCACGCTCAGGTCGACCAAGGGCGACAACTCAAGCCTTGAGAAATCGTGTCATCACAGCAAATCAGATCAGCGCTCGTCTTCAAACAGACACTGGTGTGAGAGTGAGTGGCCAGACGATTCGGAATCGACTGCATAGGGGTCACCTTCGCGCCCGACGTCCTCGCGTGATCCCTTGTTTGAGAGATCATCACATTCAGGCAAGACGTCGTTGGTGTAGGGATCGTCAACACTGGGATAATCGACGCTGGAGCAATGTGATGTTTTCAGATGAGTCAAGGTTCACTGTTGATTTTTTGGACAGACGTAGGAGGGTATGGCGTCGTCGAAACGAGCGCTTCCAAGACGTTAACGTCATCAGACATGATCGATTTGGGGGTGGTTCTGTTATGGTGTGGGGAGGCATCACTGTTGCTGGAAGAACGGCTTTACATGTTGTTGCAGGGCGTGTCGTTCGCACGACGTCATGGCCGCCGTTTCATCTTCCAGGATGACAACGCAAGATGTCACAGGGCCAGGATCGTTACAGGTTACCTCCAACAACAGAACATCACCACATTACCTTGGCCAGCACTGAGTCCCGACCTCTCCCCCATCGAGCATGTCTGGGACATGCTTGGACAGAGGTTACGTCAACGTCAACAACGTCCTGCCAATGTCCAAGAACTTGCTGCTGCGTTGCAACAGGAATGGGACAATCTGGACCAAAATGACCTTAGACGTCTCATTAGGAGTATGCCACGTCGGATCAATGCTTGTTTGGCAAACAGAGGAGGATTTACCCGTTACTGACTTGGTTGTGATGCTGTGGTAACTTTGCTGTTTGACCCCGGGTATCATTTTACCCTTGTAATGGTCAGTCTGTGCCTTACTTAGTCTAATGATCATTTGGAATAAATCGATGAATGTGAACTTCATTTCATTTTGTCATTTGTTTCTTCGTCAGTTTCATTAGGTGACTTTAATAACACTTAAAAATCAAATATCCCCTACTTTTTTTGAATAGTATAGTATAAACACTGAGAAATAGGTAAAGGTTAAAACGTACGTTTGCCGTATTAAAAACTCGCAAAACGGTCAATACCTACGTATCTCGATAAAAAAATAAAATTCGGATTATAACTCCTCATTATGGCTTAAAATCTCTAGATAAGGTGTGTTAATTAACAAGGGTGAAAAATGGACTGAAAGGCGAGTTAATTATCGCTAGGTGTGAACAACTCTGGGACGGTGCGTTTTCTGTACTGAGTATGTTAATTAACCGACGGGTTAAAAACGAATGACACGGTGTCTATTGTTTAATTGGTGTGTTTTCTCGATAGTTGTTATAACTGCACCAAAAGGGTATAATCAAGGACCAACCGACTTTATCTGACGCGTGAGTGTTAAATGGAAACTTGGGAAGGAAAATTGTTTTTACCGTGCGATTTTTCATTCGCCGGTGTGTTTTTCGCAAATAGGACTTTGTATAAAGACAGGTCTTTATATGTGGAAGTTGTACGGGGCTGTTTCTTCTATGCGTCTTTTGTATTTGTTGATGAACATAAGACGCAGTACGTGTTTTATAGTCACGCCACTTAATTACCGTGCGATTTTTCATTCGCCGGTGTGTTTTTCGCAAATAGGACTTTGTATAAAGACAGGTCTTTATATGTGGAAGTTGTACGGGGCTGTTTCTTCTATGCGTCTTTTGTATTTGTTGATGAACATAAGACGCAGTACGTGTTTTATAGTCACGCCACTTATAAAGTTGCATAATAAAATATAAATGTAAAAATCGACGACGTCAGTTAATCAATCTGCTCTGGCCAAGCTCAAAATTATTCCGCTCTAAATTTCCTTCGCGAATTTGAGTAAACTGCCGACCTCCGTGATTGTTTTAAACCGCCATCCACGGCGAATTTGAAAAAGTCTGACTTTCACGCATGTACAGTCAGCACATCCATAGCTGGTTTGAAATAGGTTTATGTATTTATCGTGCGATTCCACGGCAGTGATATCGTAGTCGAATATCAGCTAATACGGCATGCAAAAAAAGATTGTTAATTTTACTGGCTTATTGAAAATATAACAAATATCAAACATTGGCAGGCATTTATATAATAAAATAAACAGAATTATGGTTGTACCGATACATTACTTTATCAATATGTTCGACATTTTAATACTTGCATCGATCGACTATTTCAAACTCATTAAAATTAATTAGACCAGACTGGTGTGTTTGAATCGATGGTTTGAGTCATTTGGGATCCCTGCAACGGGTTGGGAACGGACATATTTGGGTCTGAGAAAGGGCACTTTCAGCAGTAAAAAAGGGCACTGTCAAAAATTAGGGGGGGGGGGGGCGCCCCTTAAATCCGCCTCTGTAATACACCAATAAACCATAGGTGGACTGTATTTCCATGACAAGGCTTAAAATGGGGTTTGGCAACCGGACTTTATGGTTCGTATGTCAGTGGTCACTGAGTTGAACCACTATTTATTATTCTTCATACAATTACTTAAAGATACATTATGGGAGAAAAGATAGAGATGGCAGTTCTCGCTATAATAGTTAAAAACTAGATAGTGTAAAGGTGATTTGCTGAAATTTTCAGTCAAATTGATCCACTATGAGCCGAGAAAGAAGCGGGTAAAATTTTTGCATAGTCTCGGTCATCATTACTAAAATCATTAATATAAACAGCATAGTCTCGATTATCCACTTTTTCTGATTTAATTATCAACGGCCGTTAGCGGCATATAGGAATCTAATCCAGCCAACATCGAAGGCTAGCCTTGACATCGAGAGTTTATTATGGTCTGGATAAGTTAATTAATGTCTAATTGATAATTTAGATAACATTTCAGGCCTAAAGAAAGACTTGTAATAAGTAGATTTTGCTCTTGCATAATGCATGTTTAATCTTTAATAGATATTACATACTCATGAAAATATGTAATACCCAGAATTCTCAATAAGTCTGACCCAGCTGATAAAGCCAAATTTTTGGGAGGGGGCGCTTGGCTGTCGTGTCTCTTGGGAGAACCCCACCAAACAAACTCTCTAGCAATGGGCAGTGTGATCCCTGGGGTGCTGAACAATTTCCAAGCAGTTTTAAGTGGTACACACTTCAGCTACTCTAGCCTAATTGCGAGGCGTGTCATTTTGGGCGTGTCTGTTAGGGGTAACCCACCGTACAATATGTTTGGCAGTGATCACTCACGATTCCTTTGGTGGTGCTGAACAACACCAAAGCAGTTATAAGTGGTACATATTTCAGCTAATCTAGCCTAGTTGCGGGGCAGGGCATTTCTTTCAGGGGTACCCCACCGCAATATCTGTCTGGCAGTGATAATTCATGATCCCTGTGATGGTGCTGAACAACTTCCAAGCACTTTTAGGTGGTACGGACTTCAGCTAATCTAGCCTAGTGGGGTGGGGGGCGTGGTATTTTCGTCGTGTCTGTCGGGGTAACCCACCGCACAAATTGTCTGCCAGTGATCATTCTTGATTCCTGTGGTGGTGCTGAACAACTTCCAAGCAGTTTTAAGTGGTACAGATTTCAGCTAATCTAGCCTAGCTGTGGTCTGGCAATTACATAACTGTGTCAAGGGTACCCCACCACTAGAAATGTCTGTCAGAGTGTTTTTGTAATACTTGAAGATATAAGGTACACTGCTGTACCATTTTCATGTGGTACACTTTTGAGCTAATCTAGCTCAAGAATTCATACCTAGTATTGCATCCCTCACAGCCACACCCACCACCAGATACCCGGCAGACTTCCATTTTGATGATACCAGATATGCATGCATTAATACCATATGGGTACAATTTTCAGCTGGGTTGACCCCCTGGGCTCCTGCTCTATTCCGACACAATGATTGCATATCTTTCATTTTATACATGAATTCTGGGTTCAACAGGGCCGGCGGAAGCAATTCCTGATGGGGGGGGGGGGGGCGGGCGGGCGGGCGGGGCTACCGTCCTAGAACTTTAGGCGAGGTTCGTTGTAAAATTACTCAGCAATGAATTTTTTATGTTTTTTTTTAATCCCTTACCACGAAAGCACTGCAGTCGATGGTGATTTTTTGTTAACGTCGAGTTGTTTTTGTTTTCATATTTTGTGATTTTTTTATTTAGATTTTCTATTGTTCAGTAAGACTATTTTTAGCTCAGATACCTACGAATGTCCCTTTAAAGGCACACACAATAAAAAAAAAAGAAGAAAATAAATAAATTGGGGGTGGGGGTGGGGGGGTATGCTATCAACACACCACACCTACAAACGTTTTTATTTATTAGTTTTATTTGTTTGTCGTCTTCATCAGATTAAATTTAATGGAACTGAACCGCATTTACTTAAATCGTTATAAGGCTTATGTCAGACGGAAAAAAGTAACCATTCAGTAATATCATGACATTTTAAGCTTCATTTCATACAGATAGAAGGCGATACTTTCATATAATTTACGCCCCACTGACGTAATTTAAATGCAAAATTTTGTAGGATTACGAACAGAAACGTTTTGTGATATCCAAGTATTTATGAACAGTTTTAAATATTTTAGCGTTTTCATTATATGTATTACTTTTTGGCCCGAAAAGTAAGGACTGGCTGTTTTTTTATATGCCCACATTTTCATGTGGACGTATATTGTCATTGCCCCTGTCCGTCCGTCGGTCCGTCCACAATTGTTTGTGAACACTCTACAGGTCACAATTTTTATCCGATTTCAATGAAACTTGAAATATAGGTTTATCGCCCTAAGCTCTCGGATCCTTTCGATATTGGCATGTATCCGACTGTAACTTCATGGATTATGGCCCCTGGTTGTACGAAAAATCACGTTTTTAGCTTGTGAACACTGTAGAGGTCACAATTTTTATCCGATTTGGTTTAAACTTGATATGTATGTTTATAACCCACAGATCTTGGTTCCTTTCGATATTTGCGCATATCGGACTATAACTTCCTGAATTATGGCCCCTGATTGTACGACAAATCGCTTTTTAGCTTGTGGACCCCATACAGGTCACAATTTTTATCCGATTGAAAAAAACGTGTGAATATATCACCGTTACACCCTAAGAATGGCTGAGTTCGAATTTCGTAAAAATTGGACCGAAACTGACGGACACAACTCCGCCCTTCGTTCGCAAATAGTGTCAAAATATTGCGTATCAGGGTTGTGGACCCTCTGGAGGTCACAATTATTATTCGATTTAAAAAAACGTTCGAATATATCACCGTTACACTGTAGTGTTTGTTGACTTCGAATTTCGTGAAAATCGGGCCAAAACTTCTGGACAAAATGGACGCCCCTCGTACGCATGTAGTGTAAACATCTGGTAAATCAAGGTTGTGGACTCCTCTAGAGGTCACAATTTTGGTCCAATTTTGATGAAAGTTGAAATACATGTTTATAACCCAAAGATCTTGATCACTTTCGATATTCACGCATATCGGATTGTATCTTCCTGAATTATGGCCCTTGAATGTACAAAAAATCAAGTTTTTAGCTTGCGGTCCATGTAGAGGTCACAATTTTTATCTGATTTAAAAAAAAACTTGTGAATATATCACCATTACATACTAAGATCAAGGGTTCCTTTTGATAATCGCGTATATCCGAACGTAACTTCCTGGATTATGGCTCCTGATTGTTCGAAAAAAATTGCATTTTTAGCATGTGTACCCTATAGATGTCACAATTTTTTTTTCCGATTTTAAAAAACGTTCAAATATTCCACCATAATGAAGGTTGAATTCGAATTTCGAGAAAATCTAAATGGCCGCATTTTGTACGCAAATTGTGTAAAAGTATGCTATGAAGGTTGTGAACCCTCTAGAGGTCACAATTTTTATCAGATTTAGATGAAACTTAAAACATTACTTTATATCCCAAAGATCTCAGTCCCTTTTGATATTTGAGCATTTCAGACCATAACTTTCTGGATTTTTGGCCCTGATTGTACAAAAAATCCCGTTTGTTTTTAGCTTGTTCTCTATCCATCTCTTGCAAAATGTGGGCGTATCCTGCCTGGCAGCCGCTGGTGTTTTTCATCGGAAATTTATCAATTGTTTCTTTTCTAGCTTTTAGAAATCTAGGCCAATGAAAGAAAAAGTTTTCACAATCCTTTTTTGCATTCCCACAAAGGCAAAGAGGGTCATCTGATATATGCATTAACATTTTGTGAAATTTTAGATCACTTTTGAGATTTCTTTATTTACAGTGAAATAATTTGATTAAATCTGACAAAGAGGTTAGTTGTTTTACATTTATTGTACAATATACATTCTTCTGAACAGGTTGATCTGAATAGATAACTTAGATAAGCATCAATAATGACATCAAGTACAATATTCCCTGAGGTCATTATAAGGTGAACAAGCCAACAGTGAGGCTGATGTCAACTGACGAAATCCCAAATTAAATAGATGACACATATTAATTAATAGCACATTTATTTTTTTCAAAGGTATCAAGCAATCAAACTGATTATCAACTATACACTTAGATTCATCACTCTCTATCGGATAGAATCAAAGTTATCTTGTCCCAAAGCATCGACCAATGAAATTGATTAGCTCTGCTTAGCTTCAGCTTGAAATGTTTAATCACTGAACTCAGTCAAGAAATTCACCTAATGAACATCTACATCAAGTTTAAACATTCTACCTCAATTAAAAGCAGAGTTGTTATGTACCAAAGTCTTGACCAATCAAATTGCTTATCGCTCCTTAGCCTAAGCAGAAAATTTAGTCGAACTTAGTCAAGGTAATGATATAATGAATCTATATTCGGAGTTTCATCGCTCTCACTTCATTATAACCAAAGTTATCGTGCCCCAAAGCATAAACCAATCAGATTGCTTATCTACGGTTACCGTAAGCAGACAATGTTCATCATCAAACTCCATCAAGGCATTCGCCTAATGAATGACTACACCAAGTTTGAACATTCTACCTCAATTAGGAGAGTTATTGTGTTCCAAAGTCTCGACCAATCAAATTGCTCACCCTCAGCAGAAAATATTCATTATCGAACTTAGTCAAGGTATTGATGTAATAAAGCTATACACCAAGTGTCCTCACTCTCACTTAATTAGAACTAAAGTTATTGTGTCCCAAAGCATCAACCAATCAAATTGCTTATCTCAGCTTACCCTAAGCAGAAGATTCTCATCTTCGAAGTCCATCAAGGCATTCACCTTATAGATACCTACGCAGAGTTATTGTATTCCAAAGTCTCGGCCAATCAAATTGCTTATCGCTCTGCTTACCCTGACCAGAAAAAGCTCATTATCGAACTTAGTCAAGGTATTGATGTAATGAAACTATACACCAAGTTTCATCACCCTCACTTAATTGGAACTAAAGTTATCTTGTCTCAAAGCATCAACCAATCAAATTGCTTATCTCTGCTTACCCTAATCAGAAAATGCTCATCCTCGAACTCCATCAAGGCGGGGGGACAATAATGAGAAAGATTAGAATTTTTTTCAATTAGGAGCAGATTGTCACTGGACGACTGTAATTGTTGACGAGGTTTATAAAAACATAAAAGATTACTAAGATAAGCAGGTGCAATGTTATTTATACATTTTAAAACTAGCCTAATAATAAAATCTTATATTCAAATCTAAAAATCCCAGGAAGCCAGTGTAGTTCATATAGAATGGGTGTGATATGATCCCTGTATAATGTTCTATAAATAAGGCGAGCAGCTGAGTTTTGAATCTTTTGCAGTTTTTCGAGTTGTACAGGCCAGAATTATGTGTGTGAAATAGCTTTATTTAAGGTGATATAGCAGATAATGTCAATTACATGTTATATATACATTGTGAAATTATTTACAAAGTGATTAATGAAAAAGGTCAGAATTAAAAGAATCGGTTCTTTTATACTTTTGATAAATGAAGCCACGAGAATATCAAAGGCCTTTAATCTGCCTTTGGATTTTTGACAGCTATATTGGATTTCCACCAGACTGGTTATTCAAAATTGTTTTTCAAGCACGTATTTCGATTCAGCGTCCACAAAAACCCTACATACAACATATCATTAATCATATTTAGCGTGATTATATAATGCCATAATTTTCGTGATTCTTGGCCGCCATTTTGAAAAAGTTTCAGGCCCCAACCAGAAAAGTCTATTTCGCCTAAGAAAAATTGATTCCAGTAAATCAATTCAGAATAAAATAGTTTTTGTCCAAACCCTACTATAATTCTAGAAGTAATTAATGGAAATTATTGAAATTAAATAGGTTTCTTTGTCTCACTAATGTAAACATATATAAATTTCAAAAAGATCAGATATTAAATGTAAGCTGTAGAGTGTTCAAGAAATTGTGGCACGGATGGACTTACGGATGGTCGTAGGCGACACCAATATACAATCACATTTCCATGTTGGGGTATAAAAATGGAACAAGGATTCATAACAAAGTCAAAAATTCATTTACATACATATAATAATTTCATCACACTTTATATCCTTCAATTATTTTCAAACATTACAGAATGGCAATGTTTGGTTCTTCAATGCTTTCAATGTTGATATTGCCAAAAATAATAAATTTAGTACAAAAAAAATATCCCATCACATTGATTCTCACACCTCATCCTTCACTAGAGCTACTGTAGCATTTTTTCTTTTGATCTTTTTTGTGTGATTTCTTCTTTTTCTGCAAAAAAATAAAATGGATTTAACTACAATATATAGAGGCTCATTTGAATACTAATATGTTTCTACTTCTAAAAATATTTTACTGACAAAGTGATGAAAGAGAATTTGAAGATAATGTATGTTTGTGTGCATTTTCGGCTCTCTTGTTTTGATGTATACTTCAACTTAACGTAGACAAATGTCAATGTGTAAGCTGTAAAACTTCAGCTTCAATTCACTTTCAAGACCTCTTGGTTATTCAAATTTAATATATTAAATATTAGTGAATACTAACATGTCTTCTATTGTGATCTAAATCACTACCTGGATTAGACACTTTTTTCTTCTTTTTCTCTTTTTTATGTTTCTTTTCCTGTAAACAATTAAAAAATAATACCAAAATTACATCAAGATCAGTAAAAAATATTTGATAAATGATAAAAAATTGTGGATTGAACTCACCTTTTTTTTCTTTTTTTTCGTGTCTGATTTTTGGGGTGATTGAGAAGTTGGAAGTATGTCAGCCTCGTTTATTTCTGGAACTAGATCATAACGTTTATTGCCTTTAATAACATAACAATCTTGAGCAAAATGACCTGAAATTTATAGGGCAAATTTAATATGAATATAAATTTTGTGGCTTGGAAAAATCTGAAAATTAAGTTTTGATTTTTCTACACATGCAGTCCTGTAAAATATTAAATACAGAATATCGAAGAAACAAAATAACAGAGAGAGGGAGAAATGGGGTTTAACTTCCACTCGACACAAACTAGGTCATTTCGGGACTAACATATGGTTTAATTTTATTTCAATAGTTCGCTTGCGCATAGGGGTCTTTAGCAGTGGGAGGAAACCGGAGGACCCGGAGAAAACCCACGAGGTTGGACAGGCGACCCTACTCCTTGTCACGTACAACCGGGGATTTGAAACCACGCCAGTCGACTCAATGACAGACTTTATGATACAGCGCGCTCACGCTAACCATTCAGCCATCCCCCCCCCCCCCCCAACAAAATAACAAGAGCATCGCTAACATTGCAATATACATCCACATTCCTGCTTTGATTGATATGGTACTTTTTAAAATGAAGAGAATGAATGAAATATGAAATGGCTGTAATATGACAAGAGGCAAAGAAGGCTAGGCGTTGGGTTTGTTTTACCAAATATACAGACAAAATATTAACAAAAAAGTGGGTGTGACTCTGCCCCAGGGGGTCGGGGCATGCATCAAAATAAATAGTTGCTGTCTTTACTGTATAAGGAATAAATATGCAAAGTTCCAAGAAGATCCATTTAGAATTGCATCCTGTAGACGATAAATACAAAATTGGGCGTGGCTCTACCCTTGGGGGTTGGATATGGAACAATATAAATAGGTACCACCACCCTGTTATTGAAATGATTGATATGCTGAATTTGAACAAAATCTGTTAATTATTGCAACCTGTAGAGTATTTACCTAACAAGAAAGTGGGTGTGGTACCACACCCTTGGGGGTCGGGACATGCACCAAAATAATTAGTTGCTATCCTTATAGTATAAGGAAAAAATATGCCAAGTTCCAAGATGATCCATTTATAATTCCAGTCTGTAGACAAAAAACACAAAGATAGGTTGCCAGGCAACGAAACATACGCCCACATCAGCTATATCATCCGGACAGTCAACAAGAGTTGTCGCATATTTTTACTTTTTTCAGTAATGAAACATTTATAATACATTAAAATCTGATTAAGAGTAACAACTCATTAAGTAATTATCAGAAAACCATTAGAATTTGTTCGGTTTTTATAAAGTTCTACCCCATGCTAACGTTTAGCATACGAAACTTTTAACATCATGGATTTAGCTGTTCAAGTCATAAAGATTCATTGAAAATCAATATACTTGTTCGTCTCAAGACCTTAAACACTGTGTATAAATTTAAAGTCAATCGGATATTAACTTTAGCCTCTAGAGCTTCCACAAGATTTTTCAAGGTGATCAAGGGCCATAACTCTGGCAAAAATTATCGGAAATCGCTGAAAATCAATAGGATTCTTCGTCTCATGACCTTAAACACTGTGTATAAATTTAAAGTCAATCGGATATTAACTTTACCCTCTAGAGCGTCCACAAGATTTTTCAAAGTGATCAAGGGCCATAACTCTAGCTGTAATTATCGGAAATCGCTGAAAATCAACAGGCTTCTTCGTCTCATGACCTTAAACACTGTGTATAAATTTAAAGTCAATCGGATATTAACCTTGACCTCTAGAGCTTCCACATAATTTTTTGAAGTGATCAAGGGCAGTAACTATCGAAAATTGTTGAAAATCAATAGGCTTCTTCGTCTCATGACCTTAAGAACGTGTTCGTGAGAAAAGCATGCAAAATGTGACAAGGCCCTAAATCATGAATCCGGACCATACCACCACTGTTGGTTCCTTAGGACCCCCAGAAGCACATGCGGTCATATTGCGATCCAAATCCCACCAGTACCCACAGAAATGATTTTTCGTTATTTTCTTAAAAATAATGGCTAATTTTAATGCATTTCTTAACTAAATTTTAAGTCTCACTCATGCAACGGATACTCACCTGAACGAAATTCTTTTTAGGGATTTTGTAGGCCTACTGTCCCTTGAAATTTTCCACAAAATTATTTTCACTTTAATCCAGCCATAGAGCCTGGGTTAGAGTTTCGATACATGAAGTCCATGGCATCAAATAAAATAGGCTATGTTTCGACACGTTTCTCTTCACTGCGGCGGGGGTGGGAGCGAGGGTGAATACATGTGCTTTTAGTACTTTATCTCCACTATATATATCAACAATAATATTGGATGCAGCTCGCCCCAGTTTTTCGGAGCGAGTGTTGAAAGTAGGCACACTCGGCAGATATTACGACACTTTCGGATACGATGTAAGTTAAGTTATTGTCAACTTTTCTGCCATACATCAAGATGAAATTTCGAATGTAGCTTCCCCACGGTAATACAAAGCCCAGAAGGGCACTTCCGGTATCAGTGATGTCACTTCCGGTTTCTTGGACTTGACACTAATATACCCATGTGACATATCGCTGAAAAGGTCATCACATGTACATTACGATTCTGTCATTACCACACGTTTTTACAGAGACGTCAAGGGAATATGGCCAAAAACATCGCCGCAAACTTGATCTGAGTATATGAGACGATGATAAAAAGAAATATACGAAATGTAAAGATATCATTAATTTGAATAGTATTCCATATATATTATGTACATATCATACATATACAGTTACTAGCAATATTATAACTCGTAATACATATAGGCCTCACCATTCGGTTCGAATTTTTTGATTTCACACCGTTTCGCTTTATACAGTGTACTCGTGAAAAAGGACACTGGATTCAACACACTAAATGAAAATACATAGTAATATCCTTTGTACAGGCGCGGAGCGCAACAACACAACGTTCATTCGGGTACTTGTTCACCGTACCACATTTTATGTGTTTAGTCCGCTCAGAAAATGAGCACTTTAGCGTGGAAAACGCCATTTTAGAGGCTAAAATCACATAATATTGAAATAAAAAAACTTTCACTTTTTTTTCTTGCAAAGGGATTAGGGCATCGCTGGATACCAGTCAAACAAACAGCCCAGACACCTGACCGGAGGCGGGATATTATAAGAGCCATGATTTCTGAAACATTATCAGAGTGGAAATGAAATTAAGATCAAGATAAATCAATAGAGATCAAGATAATCAATCAAAAAATACCTTCTAAAGCGAGTAAATACCCAAAGTTCCCAGGGTTCCTGTGATTTGCATAGATCCGATGCAGTGAAACTTTTTTCAGACAAATTATGTGTCACTAATATACTTCAGCCCTCAAGGTCGATGTCGACCATGCACCCCGCCGCAGTCGAGAAAAACGCGTTTTAAAATGGGTCTAATTTCAGTGTTTTGGATACCTAGGTTTTTAAAACTAGTCTCATTTCTACACTCCAACTTGAACTTCGTTGATATTGGGCATATATTGAGGGGAACCCAAGGTGGTTCATACTTCATTATGAACAGTCTCGAAAAATGTGTACCGAAGCCGCAGTTGCCGTCAAAAGTATGGTATTTTTCTCACTGAAAATAGCGTCGTTTTAAACCCCAAAAATCGGGGCGACCAAGCTCCGCAATCAGGCGGAGCAGAGACCTACTTTATTTTCTGTGGGGTCTGGGGGCCCCCGGGGTACCAACCACCAAGTTTGATCAAAATCGGTTTCCTGCTGCCTTATCACTTTTTGCAGAATTTGCATGGTCTTCTCACAGACTCGTTCTTAAACACTGTGTATAAATTTAAAGTCAACCAGATATTAACTTTAGCCTCTAGAGCGTCCACAAGATTTTTTGAAGTGATCAAGGGCCATAACTCTGGCAGTAATTATCGGAAATCGCTGAAAATCAATAGGCTTCTTCGTCTCATGGCCTTAAACACTGTATATAAATTTAAAGTCAATCGGATATTAACTTTAGCCTCTAGAGCGTCCACTAGCAATTGTGGACGCTGGACAGAAAGCGGACGGACGGACGGACGGGGGCGACGACAATATACGACCACATTTCAATGTGGGCGTATAAAAATTTGGTGTGGCTCTGTCCCTGGGGGTTGGACATGGAACAATACATATACAGGTACAACCCTATGCTGGATCATTCTGAATTGGATCCAAATCTATTAATAATTGCAATCTGTATAACATTTACAAACAAAATATCAACATCAATAGTTGCCGTTTTTAGGGTATGAGGAATAAGTATACCAAGTTCCAAGATAATCCATTCAGAATTGTGGCCTTCGGGCGCTAAAGGCAAAAATTGGGCGTGGCTCTGCCCTTGGGGGTCAGGGCATTCACCAAAATCAATAGTTGAGCCCTTAGGCTATAAGGAATACATATGCCAAGTACCAAGTTGATCCATTCAGAATTGCGGTCTGTAAACAATAAACACAAAAATTGGGTCGGGAAATGCAGTTGTTGTCCTTAGGCTATAAGGAATACATATCCTAAGTTCAAAGACGATCCATTAAGAATTGTGGCTGGTAGGCAAAAGACAATACACACAGACATTGGGCATGGCTCTGTACTAGGGTGTTGGGCAATCACGAAAAAACAATAGGAGTCATCCTTAGGGTATAAGGAAAAAAGTATGCAAAGTTTCAAAAGGATCTGTTAAGACTTGCGGCCTGTAGGCGAAACACAAGGCACACAAACATTGGGCCTGGCTCTGTCCCAGGGGGTCTGGCATGCACAACAAACAATAGGGATGTTCCTTAGGATAGAAGGAATAAGTATGCAAAGTTTCTTGGTGATACGTTAAGAAATGCGGTCTGTAGATGACAAACCAATAAATACAAGAAATGGGGGTGGCTCTGCCACTGGTGTCCGGCACGTACCAAACACAATAGTGATCATCCTTAGGTTATAAGGAACTCATATTGATTAAGAATTATGGCCTGTAGGTGACACACAGACATACAAAAAGAAAATTGGTGTGGCTCGGCCCCTGGGGATTGGACATGCACAGCAAACGATAGTGATGTTCCTTAGGGTACAAAGTCAAGATGATACGTTAAAAAATGCGGCCTGTAGACGACAAACAAACAAATTAAAGAAATAGGCATGGCTTTTCTGCCCCTAGGGGTCGTGCATGCACTAAAAACGATAAGGATCATCCTTAGTGTATAAGAAATAAGTATGTAAAGTTTCAAGATGATCACTTAAGAATTGTGGCCTGTAGGCGAACACACAGACAGACACAAACATACAGGGAAGACGGCAATATACGCCAAAATGATGAATGTGGAGGTATAAAAAAGTTATTCGAATAATATTCATTATTAATCAGATTAAAAATTGTAATGAATCTACATGAAAGACCATTATAAAAGATCTTCAATAATTCCATCTTCTTCAATTAATAAAAAAGTCAATAAAAACTTTATTGTTGATTTATAAATCCAAATACTGTAAGATCAGAAAATAATGTGTCATCAAATTAATGCTACCTGAAGTCGGAGAACATAAATCTTTATTGGCATAAATGCCTGATGTATCCTATTTATTTCTAAAACGACAGATGGGTGGGTTGTTTAGGCACTGCCAAATGAAAATGCCAGGAGATCCTCCTGTAAATGTGTACAAGAACCAGTGGTGTATCTAGTGTTTCTCCAGGGCCCCCAAGAAAATTTTACAAATTAAGCATTGTTTCCTACAATGAAATCTTGAATTTTTTTTCTGTAATGGATAGCTATATTGCTTGAAAACTTGATAATCTGGTACATTAATTGCTCTGGCGGTATGTGATGAGAAAAATCGCTTTTTGACATAGTTGATGGATATCTGATACAGCACTGAAGTCATTTAATTTGGGCGAGTGAACTATCACAACACTTCAACAACATTTGTATCATGAAATATATCATATTGCCAGAGGTTGTTTACACGAGGTTCGCCATCTTAGATCTCGTCCCGTGAGACTATTCGCAAACCTACAAAATAAGACAAAGCTTTAGAATGGTCAAGAAATAATGAAGATGACTTTCAATCAATGCCGTTATGTTTCATAATGAAGTTAAGGAAGGTCTACCCCAGAATATTTTCAAATTAAACAAATGAAAACCAGCGGCTGCCAGGCAGGATACGCCCACATTTTTGAGAGACGGATAGAGAACAAGCTAAAAAGAAAATGATTTTTCCTACAATCAAGGGCCATAATTCATGAAGTTACAATTCGATATGCGCAAATATCGAAAGGAACCAAGATCAACATGCATTTCAAGTTTCATCAAAATCGGATTAAAATTGTAACCTCTACAGGGTCCACAACCTTGATATACCATATTTTTACACCTTTCGCGTACAAGCGGCGGCCACTTTGTCCAGCAGTTTTGGTTTGATTTTCAGGAAATTTGAACTCAACCTTTATTATGGTGTTACAGTGATATATTCAAACGATTTTTAAAATCAGATAATAAGTGTGACCTTCAGAGGGACCACAAGCTAAAAGAGGCGATTTTTTGTATAATCAGGGGCCATAATTCATGAAGTTACGATCCGATATGCAACAATATCGAAAGGAACCAAGATCTTTAGGTTATAAACATGCATTTCAAGTTTCATCAAAATCGAATTAAAATTGCGACCTCTACAGGGTCCACAATCTTGACATATACCATATTTTTACACTATTCGCGTACAAGCGGCGGCCATTTTGTCCGGCAATTTTGGTCCGATTTTCACGAAATTCGAACTCAACCTTCATTACGGTGTAACAGTGATATAATCAAATGTTTTTTTAAATCGGATAATAATTGTGACCTTCAGAGGGACCACAAGCTAAACCAGCGGCTGCCAGGCAGGATACGCCCACATTTTCGAGAGATGGATAGAGAACAAGCTAACAAGAAAGTGATTTTTCCTACAATCAAGGGCCATAATTCAGGAAATTACAATTCGATATGCGCAAATATCGAAAGGAACTGAGATCTTTGTGTTATAAACTTACATTTCAAGTTTCAACAAAATCAGATAAAAATTGTGACCTCTATAGGGTCCACAACCTTGATATACCATATTTTTACGCTATTTGAGAACGAACGGCAGCCATTTTGTCTGTCAATTTTTTGGCCGATTTTCACCACGAAATTCGAACTCAGTCGTCCTTAGGGTGTAACGGTGATATAATAATAAGTTTTTTTAAATCGGATAAAAATTATGACCTCTATAGGGTCCACAAGCTAAAAACTCGATTTTTCATACAATCAGGGGCCATAATTCAGGAAGTTACGGTCCAATATGCGCGAATATCGAAAGGAACTGAGATCTTTGGGTTATAAACTTACATTTCAAGTTTCAACAAAATCGGATAAAAATTGTGACCTCTATAGGGTCCACAACCTTGATATACCATATTTTTACGCTATTTGAGAACGAACGGCAGCCATTTTGTCTGTCAATTTTTTGGCCGATTTTCACCACGAAATTCGAACTCAGTCGTCCTTAGGGTGTAACGGTGATATAATAATAAGTTTTTTTAAATCGGATAAAAATTATGACCTCTATAGGGTCCACAAGCTAAAAACTCGATTTTTCATACAATCAGGGGCCATAATTCAGGAAGTTACGGTCCAATATGCGCGAATATCGAAAGGAACTGAGATCTTTGGGTTATAAACTTACATTTCAAGTTTCAACAAAATCGGATAAAAATTGTGACCTCTATAGGGTCCACAACCTTGATATACCATATTTTTACGCTATTTGAGAACGAACGGCGGCCATTTTGTCTGTCAATTTTGGGCCGATTTTCACGAAATTCGAACTCAACCTTCCTTAGGGTGTAACAGTGATATAATAATAGGTTTTTTTAAATAGGATAAAAATTATGACCTCTATAGGGTCCACAAGCTAAAAACGCGATTTTTCGTACAATCAGGGGCCATAATTCAGGAAGTTACGGTCTGATATGCGCGAAGATCGAAAGGAACCGAGATCTTTGGGTTATAAACACTTACATTTCAATTTTCAACAAAATCGGATAAAAATTGTGACCTCTATAGGGTCCACAACCTTGATATACCATATTTTTACGCTATTTGAGAATGAACGGCGGCCATTTTGCTGTCAATTTTGGGCCGATTTCCACGAAATTCAAACTCAACCTTCCTTAGGGTGTAACGGTGATATAATAATACGTTTTTTTAAATCGGATAACAATTATGACCTCTAAAGGAACTGAGATCTTTGGGTTATAAACTTACATTTCAAGTTTCAAAAAAATCGGATAAAAATTGTGACCTATATAGGGTCCACAAGCTAAAAACGTGATTTTTCGTACAATCAGGGGCCATAATCCATGAAGTTTCGATCCGATACATGCCAATATCGAAAGCAGCCGAGATCTTTTGGGGATAAACCTATATTTCAAGTTTCGTCAAAATCGGATAAGAATTGTGACCTGTAGAGAGTCCACAAACAATTGTGGACGTCCGGACGGACGGACAGGGGCGACGGCATAATACGTCCACATGAAAATGTGGGTGTATAAAAAGGCGATTTTGCGTACAATCTGGGGCCATAATTCAGGAAGTTACGATCCAATATGCGACAATATCGAAAGGAACCAAGATCTTTAGGTTATAAACATGCTTTTCAGGTTTCATCAAAAACGAATTAAAATTGTGACCCATACAGGGTCCATAACCTTGATTTACCCTATTTTTACACTATTCTCGTACAAACGGCGGCCATTTTGTCCGGCAATTTTGGTCCGATTTTCCCCGATTTTAGCTTATAGCGTCAACAAGCTAAAAACACGATTTTTCGTATAATCAGGGGCCATAATTCAGGAAGTTACAATCAGATAATAATATGCTACAATATCGAAAGGAACCAAGATCTTTAGGTTACAAACATGCATTTCAAGTTTCATCAAAATCGAATTAAAATTGTGACCCATAAAGGGTCCACAACCTTGATTTACCCTATTTTTACACTATTCGTGTACAAACGGCGGCCATTTTGTCCGGCAATTTTGGTCCGATTTTCCCCAAATTCGAACTCAACCTTCCTTAGGGTGTAACAGTGATATAATAATACGTTTTTTTAAATCGGATAAAAATTATGACCTATATAAGGTCCACAAGCTAAAAACCTGATTTTTCGTATAATCAGGGGCCATAATTCAGGAAGTTACGGTCCGATATGCACGAATATCTAAAGGAACTGAGATCTTTGGGTTATAAACTTACATGTCAAGTTTCAACAAAATCGGATAAAAATTGTGACCTCTATAGGGTCCACAAGCTAAAAACATGATTTTTCGTACAAACAGGGGCCATAATCCGTGAAGTTTCTATCCGATACATGCCAATATCGAAAGCAGCCGAGATCTTTTGGGGATAAACCTATATTTCAAGTTTTGTCAAAATCGGACAAGAATTGTGACCTGTAGAGAGTCCACAAACAAATTGTGGACGGACGGACAGGGGCGACGACAATATACGTCCACATGAAAATGTGGGCGTATAAAAATGGACGCAAAAGAAATGACAAGGCCTGGTTATTGTAATTTTAACTAAGCAGAAATAAACCAGACAACTATAAGTAGGTCAGATTTAATGCATTAATTTCTTGCTTTTGCTTTCTTGTTTTACAAATTTATAAACAGATTATAATTACCATGTCCACCACATCTACGACAAGTTGTATTTAATACAGCACCAAGTTCTATCTTTTCTCTTTCTTTCTTAAAAAACTGTCTTCTCTTTTTTTCGTCTAAACTGAAATAATACAGGCATTCAACAAAAAAAAATTATGTAAAATAACTTAAGGGTCCTTCCACGTCAATTCGACCAGCGGGGGAACTCAAAGATTTTGCAGACATTTTTCCGAAGTGGGGTGTTACTAAACCGGTGCACCCAGAATAATGAAAAACTGTCAATAATTTCCAAATTACTTGAAATTTTGTATTTTTTTGTAAACCTATACGCTGATTCCAAATCTGGTCTCAATTCAGTGATAGGATTTTTTGTCGAGTGAGCAAGCACAGAAATATCATATTTTTAAGCTATTTTTTTAAACTAAACAAAAATCGATATGGGACTGAATGGATTCGACTGAAATTTTTATTGCTGGTTAATGAGTAGGTGTACTATATCATATCAAAAATTCAGAGGGTGTTTTGCTTCGTTTCGAATTAAAAATATGTGAACTCAAACAGATGTCGAAAAGGATATTCAATTTACCATCCCAACACGGATAAATGTTCTACTTATGATTACCAGCTGGAAAATGATACCAGCTTTGAGTATGAATAATATTATCAAATAATATTGCTGGTTAATGAGTAGGTGTACTATATCATATCAACCAGCGTCTGCCAGGCAGGACACGCCCACATTTTCGAGAGATGGATAGGGTCCATAGGGTCCACAACCTTGATATACCATATTTTTACGCAATTTAAAAACAAACGGCAGCCATTTTGTCTGTCAATTTTGGGCCGATTTTCACGAAATTCGAACTCAGCCATCCTTAGGGTTAAACGGTGAAATAATAATACGTTTTTTTAAATCGAATAAAAATTATGACCTCTATAGGGTCCACAAGCTAAAAACGTGATTTTTCGTACAATCAGGGGCCATAAGTCAGGAAGTTACAGACCAATATGCGCAAATATTGAAATAAACCGAGATCTTTGGGTTATAAACTTACATTTTAAGTTTCAACAAAATCGGATAAAAATTGTGACCTCTATAGGGTCCACAAGCTAAAAACGTGATTTTTCGTACAAACAGGGGCCATAATCCATGAAGTTTCAATCAGATACATGCCAATATCGAAAGCAGCTAAGATCTTTTGGGGATAAACCTATATTTCAAGTTTCGTCAAAATCTAATAAGAATTGTGACCTGTAGAGAGTCCTCAAACAATTGTGGACGGTCGTCCGGACGGACAGGGGCGACGACAATATACGTCCATATGAAAATGTGGGCGTATAAAAATTGTGACCTCTATAGATTCCACAAGCTAAAAACGTGATTTTTCGTACAAACTGGGGCCATAATCCATGAAGTTTCGATCCGATACATGCCAATATCGAAAGCAGCCGAGATCTTTTGGAGATAAACCTATATTATTTCAAGTTTCATCAAAATCAGATAAGAATTGTTACCTCTATAGGGTCCACAAGCTAAAAACGTGATTTTTCGTACAATCAGGGGCCATAATTCAGGAAGTTACGGTCCGATATGCGCGAATATCGAAAGGAACCGAGATCTTTGGGTTATAAACTTACATTTCAAGTTTCAACAAAATCGGATAAAAATTGTGACCTCTATAAGGTCCACAACCTTGATATACCATATTTTTACGCTATTTGAGAACGAACGGCGGCCATTTTGTCTGTCAGTTTTAGGCCGATTTTCACGAAATTCAAACTCAACCGTCCTTAGGGTTTAACGGTGATATAAGGCAACACAAATAAAATAAGTTGTTTCTCGGGCACCGCCCGCACGCAAAATTGGTTGCGCAAGCGGCCTATTTATTAGTCTTGACGAAAAAAAAAAATATGTAACGCCCGCCCGAACATCGATAAGCAAGTCATAAAAAAAATATGCCGCATGTATCTACATGCCCCATACGTGAATATCCATTCAAATGTATTAAACTGATTCAGATGTAAACGCTCATTTAAGGGTCTTTTTTATTGATATCGAAAGAACCTCCATTTTTGTATCACGTGATTTTAATTACCTCCCCTTGTGAACTAGAATTTGAATCGTGTTAAACACCGAAAGTCATTGACAACAATGCAATGTATTTCAATCATTCGATCTTAATCGGCTCATTATTGCCGGCTTCAGTCGGTCCATGTTTAAAAAAACCCTACTTATAAAACAATGAATCGTAGAACAGGTTAATTATTATAACTTGTGGCTACGAATACGATACGATGATAGTCACCATACCTTAGTCAGAATCTGGGTCATTAGCACATTTAACGGTAGTTTTGATAATCCGGAAAATAATAATTGGATTACACATTTGATGGTTTTACTGACGAGTTGTTAGTTAAATTTAAATAGTCATTCGATATAAACCCCAGATAGAACACCGAATATCCTGAGAAACACACCGAATAACCTGAGAAACAGTCATATCCCGATGACACGTGACATTGGTTGGAATTAGGTCAATCATTATAAACCAGCGATACTAGATTTAGATCGAAGTGTCGTTTACCGTGATGATGATGATGATACACATGCTGACAGAGGCTTACTCTTTAAAATATTGTCGTTATTATGGACGGCTATTAATAGTCGTACGGAATTTTATTTTAAACCAATTTCAATTATGGTTGTCACTATTACCATTAGTAAGCTACATTACGTGAATTAAATATGGAAAATTATTTTCCTTTCAGTCAGTGTTCAGTGTTTGAGTAGACTTGATTTTTGGGTTTATGTTCTAAGTATGTATAATATATAACTGAAAGCAAAACCGTAGACAAGTAATGACTTTCTTATTAAAAAAAAAAAAAAATACAAGGCCGCCCTCCCGCCCCAACAATTTTCAACAATAGGCACATTTTATTTTGCACCATCCTCTAGCCAGAAATGAGATAAAAAAAAAAATAAACCGCCCTCCCCCCCTACAGTTTCAGCTGTCAGTTGCCCGAGAAACAAGACATTTATTTTGTGTAGCCTAATAATACATTTTTTTAAATTGGATAAAAATTATGACCTCTATAGGGTCCACAAGCTAAAAACGCGATTTATCATACAATAAGGGGCCATAATTCATGCAGTTACGGTCCGATATGCGGGAATATTGAAAGGAACCGAGATCTTTGTGTTATAAACTTACATTTCAAGTTTCAAAAAAATCGGATAAAAATTGTGACCTCTATAGTGTCCACAACCTTGATATACCATATTTTTACGTTATTTGAGAACGAAGGGCAGGCATTTTGTCTGTCAGTTTTGGGCCGATTTTCACGAAATTCGAACTCAGCCGTCCTTAGGGTGTAACAATGATATATTCACACGTTTTTCTAAATAGGATAAAAATTATGACCTCTATAGGGTCCACAAGCCAAAAAACGCGTTTTTGCGTACAATCAGGGGCCATAATCAGGCATCGATATTTCCGCGCACATGCGCATGGCGTGCGCAGGCACATTTGCTTGAAAAAGAATTTTTTGCAGGCACATTTTTAAAGATGTAGCCACACCGGGCGGCGGATGCGTCCGGCACTATTTTTTGCTGCCCAGCACAAAGAAAAAATCGAAAAAGGCCCAGTCGTATTTAAACCCCCTTCGTCCTTCTCTGTACACAAACTTGGCACGCGAAATTTACCACGGCAATTAACCGGCAAAGCCATGGTAAAAGCCGACGTACGCAAACCATGTCTGTCACGGCATAATTCATTTTTGTGTGCCGTAGTAGACCCTATCATCCCAAATTAGTTTAAAGAAAGATGTATTGGTATTTTGTTTATTTATACTTAGAAGATGTGTAGGCCTAGGTCTATTCATTTTACAATTATTCTGCGGTCTTTTTATTTGTTTATTTGCCGAAATAGGTCACCCAGACCAATTTACGGCACTCCAATGTTAAAGGTTTGAATGTCGTAATTGTCCAACACGTGCCTGCAAATTTTCACGATGATCTTATTTTATTTCTTACCTGTGTTGACCGTGGATTTTCTACGGCCCGAGAATAGGACTAGGAGGACGATGAGAGCTTTCTCAGTTTCTGCCTGACCTGATTCTCATTCCACCATAATAATAATAATATTCGTGAGACACGTACAACAACTTTACAAACCAGTCAAAATAATACAACATGTTTTAATTATCAATATCTACCTTTTGTCATAATTCGTTGTGCTCAAATAAAACACAAACACCGTTTTAAGAATCGTTTTAATTTTTAATCTCAAAGTAATAAAGTAATATTTGAAAAAAAATTTACAAAACAACAAATACCGAAAGGTCCTCAACTTATCTATCCAGAGAAACAGAGTGGGGCGGGACAATTTTATGCTCGGTCGGGTGGTGTCAAAAAGTTTTTAGATCCCTGTATCATTGATGAAAATTATGTGAATTTGGTAAAATTTGAATATATAAATGGAAATTTGATTTGCACTGAACCAAATACAAAAGGCAGCAGATGCTCTGAAAATACACCAAGAAGGGTTTAATTTTCATAAAAGACCACGCCCCCCTCCCAAAAACACCACTTACCAAATCCTGGCTACATCCCTGTGTTTCAGTATGACCCTGCAGGCACATTTTCAACTTTTATAGAGCCCTGGCCATAACTCATGAAGTTAGGGTCCGATATGCGCGAATATCGAAAGGAACCAAGATCTTTGTGTTATAAACTTACATTTCAAGTTTCAACAAAATTGGATAAAAATTGTGACCTCTATAGGGTCCACAACCTTGATATACCATATTTTTACGCTATTTGAGAACGAACGGCGGCCATTTTGTCTGTCAGTTTTAGGCCGATTTTCACGAAATTCGAACTCAACCGTGCTTGGGGTGTGACGGTGATATAATAATACGGTTTTTTAAATTGGATAAAAATTATGACCTCTATACTGTCCACAAGCTAAAAACACGTATTTTCGTACAATCAGGGGCCATAATTCAGGAAGTTACGGTCCGATATGCGCAAATATCAAAAGGAACCGAGATCTTTGGGTTATAAACTTACATTTCAAGTTTCAACAAAATCGGATTAAAATTGTGACCTCCATAGGGTCCACAACCTTGATATACCATATTTTTACACTATTACGATAAAAATTATGACCTCAATAGGGTCCACAAGCTAACAACATGATTTTTCGTACAATCAGGGGCCATAATTCAGGAAGTTGCTGTCTGATATGCGCAAATATCGAAAGGAACCAAGATCTTTGGGTTATAAACTTACATATCAATTTTCAACAAAATCGGATAAAAATTGTGACCTCTATAGGGTCCACAACCTTGATATACGATATTTTTATGCTATTTTAGAACGAACGGCGGCCATTTTGTCTGTCAATTTTGGGCCGATTTTAACAAATTCGAACTCAACCTTCCTTCGGGTGTAATGGTGATATTATAATACGTTTTTTTAAATCGGATAAAAATTATGACCTCTATAGGGTCCACAAGCTAAAAACGCGATTTTTCGTACAATCAGGGGCCATAATTCAGTTATGGTCCGATATGCGCGAATATTGAAAGGAACCAAGATCTTTGGGTTATAAACTTACATTTCAAGTTTTAAAAAAATCGGATAAAAATTGTGACCTCTATAGGGTCCACAAGCTAAAAACGTGATTTTTCGTACAATCAGGGGCCATAATCCATGAAGTTTCGATCCGATACATGCCAATATCTAAAGCAGCCGAGATCTTTTGGGAATAAACCTATATTTCAAGTTTCGTCAAAATAGGATAAGAATTGTGACCTGTAGAGAGTCCACAAACAATTGTGGACGGACGGACGGACGAACGAACGAACGGACGGACGTCCGGACGGACTTGGGCGATTTTTTGTACAATCAGGGGCCATAATCCATGAAGTTACGGTCCGATAGATGCCAATATCGAAAGGAACCGAGATTTTAGGGTGATAAACCTATATTTCAAGTTTCATTGAAATCGGATAAAAATTGTGACCTGTAGACTGTTCACAACCAATTGTGGACGCACGTCCGGACGGACAGGGGCGACGACAATATACGTCCACATGAAAATGTGGGTGTATAAAAATTATGAGCGAAATTGTTGACGGTGGGTTCCCTGGAAACTTTCCAAAATTCCTGGAAAGTTCCCACCCTTTGCAACCCTACTTCTGGTATGCCAAAACATGTAATTTTTGTCAAACTAGATTGTGTAACCTGGACTGAAAAATGTAGTGATCTTACTTAAGCTAAAGTCCTTTTTGTATTGAAATGTTAAATGTCAACTTCAAACAGATTTGAATATAAATACATGATAAAGTTACAGCACTCTAATTTAAAGCCATTAATAATAAATGCTGTGTATAAATAAAGACAAATGATAAATACCTGAGTTCTACATTATTTGGATCTAAATCTACCCCAGTTGTTTGACTCACCATCTTCATAGATAAAGCAACTTTATCATTCTAAAAAATATTTAACAAAAATTATTTGACGGAGCATGAACTCTTTATTAGTAAGTGCAGGGGGACTGCACCACAAACAGACAATTACACAAGACAAATTTACGGGCAAGACATAATACACAGAAATCACAAACAAACGTACATATTATATCAGATGAAGTGAATGGATCCGGGGGCTAGCCGTAAGTGTCCACTGCGCTGTACAGTCCTGGATCTGTAGTGTTACAGACGTCACTCAAAAATGAAGGAACAATACATACAAGTAACCATATTGGTTAAATGTAGTAAAAAGCCATGTACAACTAAACAGCCTCAGTAGTAGTGAGAAACATTATAAGGGTTCGAAAGAATTCAGGTGTATTAATTACAAAGTAAGGCCATAAGTCCTTGTTTCTATAAAACAGAAAAACAATACTGAATACAAGGAAGCAATCGGAAAATAAGTTACCTTATTTATTTTATTTTAAAGTGGTTGTGGTCAAATTGGGATGAATTTTATACTTATAATTAACAAAGTTATATTGAGAAAAATGTTTTGGTAAACCGTTTCGTTTTTCATTAGAAATGGATGCTCCATTGAATACCAGATTTGAATCTTTGCTATTATGTAAATCAAACTGGTTCATTCTTAGTGAAAGATCTATGCAAATCTTTATCGTAGTCACATACAACTATCTACAGCTCTGAGATACTTTTTTTAAGAAATGTAAACATTAAATTTCTATGTGCGGTTGGCCGTAATTTTTAAGTTGCCAAATTCTGTGTTATTAAAGTACCTAGATAACTATGTCTATAAACTTACCGAAGTTATAGTGGTAAGTGATTGTTGCGATTATGAAGACCAAGTCACTCATTCATAGAATTGAAGAATGAAATTTCTTAAATAACCATGTTAAGCATACCTAACGATAATTGGCGAAAAGCTTAATATTTTGATTAAAATTTTTCAGACAAACTAAATTATGCTATATATCGACATTTTGGCATTTGGTGTAATAATAACCCACTTTTATTTACAGTGTCATGTGACATTTGGGACTTTAAAAATGAAATGAAATGAAATGGGGTTTAATGTCCTACTGTTCTGCTCCTAATCTGGGCTAATGAAGACGGGCATACGCCATACAGTGTGCTATGAGGGAAATTTTGCCCGGGCAGCGGCGCTACGGCCTACTCTGATATCAAATTCCAACTAACAAGGGATCTTTTACATGCACGCCAATATATACACGGGACCGCGGTTCTTCGTCCCATCTGAAGGACTAGACAGCTGTCCTTGTCAGGCCCTCCGTCCTGCATCACTGACAAGGGGAAACCACGTTGGAAAATCTGGATTAACTTTCTTGGCCAATGCAAGGATCGAACACCCGACCTCCAGGTTAGCGAGCCAGCGTCTTACCCACTTAGCCACATGATCCCCGACTTGCCCTTTAAAGTTTGACCATGATATTGTTTCACCATAATATACTAGCTTTATTATAAAGCATCAGGCTAGTAGTAATGATTTAATTTAAATCCAGTTTCATCAGCAGACACTTACCTCTATTGATATTATTTTACAGTAAACTGTTTCTCCTACAGACAACATCTCAGATGGATCTTCAATTTTACTTTTTGACATTTGAGACTTATGAACCAAACCTAAAGTAGAAAACTTCATTAATTGCCATCTGCGGGGCAATCTATGTGACAAATAGCTAATAAACATACAGTATCAATAAGGCAATTTTGATATAAATGACTGGTCCATCAGACCACCACATCACTTTATGATAGGTCTGAACCAGGGCTTCCACTTCAAAATTTTCACTGTCTGTCATTTTAGATAGTGCACGAAAACTTTGCAAATTAAATTCACAATTCATATTTTTTATTTAGGGTACTGTGAACTCACGTGTCTACACCACTTTGTCAGCATGGTGTACAGAAACAAGCAGCTGCCAGGCAGGGTACGCCCACATTTTGCAAGAGATGGATAGAGAACAAGCTAAAAACAAACGTAATTTTTTGTACAATCAGGGGCAATATCAAAAAGGATTGAGATCTTTGGGACATAAAGATATGTTTTAAGTTTCATCAAAATCGAATAAAAATTGGGACCTCTAGAGGGTCCACAACCTTCGTATTACACACTTCTAAACAATTTGCGTACAAAGAGCGGCCGTTTTGTCAGGCAGTTTCATGCCGATTTTCCCGAAATACGGATTCAACCTTCATTATGGTGGAATGGTGACGTATTTAAATGGTTTTTAAAATCGGAAAAAAAATTGTGACCTCTAGAGAATCCGCAAATGAACAATCAGGGGCCATAATCCAGGAAGTTAAGTTCTGGTATCCACCATTATCAAAAGGAGCCAAGATCTTAGTGTGTAATGATGATATATTCACACGTTTTTTTTTAAATCGGATAAAAATTGTGACCTCTACAGGGACCACAAGTTAAAAACGTGAATATCGAAAGGAACCGAGATCTGTGGGTTATAAACATGCATTTCAAGTTTCATCAAAATCAGATGAAAATTGTGACCTGCAAACGAGGGGCGGCCATTTTGTCCGTCAGTTTCGGTCCGATTTTTACGAAATTCGAATTCAACCACCCTTAGCGTGTAACGGTGATATATTGTAACGTTTTTTAAATCGGATAAAAATTGTGACCTCTATGGGTTCCACAAGCTAAAAATGCGATTTTTCGTACAATCAGGGGCCATAATTCTGGAATTTATGGTTCGATATGCGCGAAAATGTGGGCGTATAAAAATTATATATTGGACTAAGAAATAAAATACTAGTATTTATTAATGAAATATTCCCTTTTATTATCGAAATGTCTTACTTGGTTAAAGACAAAAATAAAGAGTTGAACTAGCCGTAGAAAAATCATTCCAGTACCTCACACGTACCTTGATAAAATAATAACTACGAAATGAAGATAAATATATAATTATTTATGGCATATTTGTAACATTTGTTGGTTTAACACCATCTCTTACCGCATTATGGACCACAGAATTGTGACTTAAATCCTAGTAATAAATAATAAATGAAGGACTAACTTCACAGCTAGAATATCGTTGTTCATAATAAGAGTAACCATATGCACTACATTTTTGCGACACGTGAATTATCATCATTGCTACGTGAAGTATCACCATTGCTACATTCTACCTCAATTAAAAACATAGTTGTTATGTTCTAAAGTCTTGACCAATCAAATCGTGTATCGCTTCTAGTCTAAGCCGAAAATTCTCATCATCGAACTTAGTCAGGGTAATGATATAATGAATCTATACTCGGCGTTTCATCACTCTCACTTGATCAAAACTAAAGCTATTGTGCCCCAAAGCATCAACCAATCAGATTGCTTATCTATGCTTACCGTAAGCAGACAATGTTCATCATCGAACTCCATCAAGGCATTCACAATTAACGTCTATACCAAGTTTGAACATTCTAGATCAATTAGAAGGAGAGTTATTGTGTTCCAAAGTCTCGGACAATCAAATTGCTTATCGCTCTGCTTACACTGAGCAGAAAATACTCATTATCGAACTTAGTCAAGGTATTGATGTAATGAAACTATACACTAAGTTTCATCACTCTCATTTAATTAGAACTAAAGTTATCATGTCCCAAAGCATCAACCAATCTAATTGGTTATCTCAGCTTACCCTAAGCAGAAAATGCCCATCCTCGACCTCCATCAAGGCACTGACCTAATAAACACCTACACCAAGTTTGAACTTTATAGCTCAATTAGAAGGAGAGTTATTGTGTTCCAAAGTCTCGGACAATCAAATTGCTTATCGCTCTGCTTACCCTTAGCAGAAAATGCTCATTATCGAACTTAGTCAAGGTATTGATGTAATGAAACTATACACCAAGTTTCATCACTCTCACTTAATTAGAACTAAAGTTATCATGCCCCAAAGCATCAACCAATCAAATTGCTTATCTCTGCTTACCCTAAGCAGAAAATGCTCATCCTCGAACTCCATCAAGGCATTGACCTAATAAACACCTACACCATGTTTGAACATTCTAGCTCAATTAGAAAGAGAGTTATTGTGTTCCAAAGTCTCGGCCAATCAAATTACTTATCGCTCTGCTTACCCTGAGCAGAAAATGCCCATTATCGAACTTAGTCAAGGTACTGATTATACACCAAGGTTTCGTCACTCTCATTTAATCAGAACTAAAGTTACCATGGCCCAAAGCATCAACCAATCAAATTGCTCATCTCTTCTTACCCTATGCAGAAAATGTTCATCTTCGAACTCCATCAAGGCATTGGCCTAATAAACATCTATACCAAGTTTGAACATTCAAGCTCAATTAGAAAGAGAGTTATTGTGTCTCCCAAAAAGTCTGTCGACCGACAAAAAGATGAGATTTTCAAATATGGTTGACATGAGGAAGAGTTGGGACAGTTGTTAGGGAGGGGGGGGGGAGGAGGGGAGGGGGGGTGACACTGGCAGTGAATGCAGTGTGCCTCAAGATATTTTAGAGAGAGCCAAGATACAAGTTCAAACAGGGTCCAGTATTACTATTAGAGCAACTGCTAAAGACTTTAATATTTCAAGGATGACCCTTAAAAGATATATTGATAAACCAGGCGACGTTTTTGGTTTTAAAAACTGCCAGTTAAAGAACATGATTTTTTCTACAGATATGAAAGTTGAATTAGCAGAGCATATTAAGATTTTGGCAGTTCAGTTTCCTGGACTAACCAGAAATAAATGTTGTTCCCTGGTTGTGGAATTCGCAACAAGAAATGATATTATTGAACCAATGTTGTGGAGAACAAGAGGAATGACAGAGGAACATTTTTGGCAATCTTTTAAGCAGAGGAATAACTTGGCTATTCGAACACCTGAAGCCAACTTGGCACAAATTCTTGATGAAAAGAAATTTCAGTGTAATAGTCTGGAAGCTGAAGGGGGGGGGGATCACCACCCAAGCTGTGAATTTATGAGACCGAGGTTTTCGAGATATGGAGGGGGGGGGGGGGTCCAATGTTAACAATTGGGGCAAAATGTGATTATGTTGACATAAATGATGATCTTGTTATATATTAATAAAACATAAATTTCTAGGAAAGTCAATCTCTAAAGAAGTGTATATGATGCCCCGGGACAACTGTTTTGATTTGTGGGGAGGTGGGGTGGGGGTAGCAGGTGTGCGTGTATGGAAGGGGGTGGGGAAATTGGCGGGAAATGAGTTCACCTTGATTTAAATGATGATTTTCTTAGAGCTTGGCAAAGTGTTTTCTCGTCTAGCGATCTAGTTAGCCAATGAATAAGCCAATGAAATGGTCTGTTACGGCGAGTTTTTGGCGTGCTCTGCACAGAACTGTGGGTAAACCCCTAGAAACGTCATCGCTGATTGATTAATCCATATCTGACATCATAGGGCCAAAAGCCGCTCGTTTGAGCCCTGACGCACCCTCCTAGTACAACCTGTCAGATCTTCATGTAGTGTAGGCCATGGAAAGTATAAAAAAACGTAACAAAATATACATCTGTATTTTAATCAGATTGCTTTTTTGTTCAGTACCAATTTCGTCATTCAAAATATTAAATTATAATGGTACTTTTCAAGAGATCTGGAAATGTACATAAAAAAAACACAGTACACTAGAGACATGTTTAGATATTAGTTTATTCTTAATATTCATCAGAAGATTCAAAATCAAAGTTCATAATATGAGCAGGATAAATATCTTTTTGATGGCTAATCAAAAGCTCGCATATATCCTTTGGACTCCTCAAAAACTTGGACATCAATAAATACAAAGATAGGTTGCCAGGCAAAGAAACATACGCCCACAGCATCTAAATCGTCTGGGCAGTCACCAAGAGTTGTCGCATATTTTTACTTTTTTCGGTAATGAAACATTTACAATACACTAAAATCTGATTAAGAGTAACAACTCATTAAGTAATTATTAGAAATCCATTAGAATTTGTTCTCCCCCATGCTAACGTTTAGTATACGAAACTTTTAACATCATAGATTTAGCTGTTCAAGTCATAAAAATTCATTGAAAATCAATATACTTGTTCGTCTCAATCAATCTGAAGTCAATCGGATGATAACTTTAGCCTCTAGCGGCATCACAAGATTTTTCAAAGTGATCAAGGGCCATAACTTTGGCAGTAATTATCCCAAATCACTGAAAATCAATATGATTCTTCATCTCATGACCTCAAACACGGTGTATAAATTTAAAGTCAATTGGACTTTAGCCTCTAGAGCATTTACAAGATTTTTTGAAGTGATCAAGGGCCATGACCTTAAACACTGTGTATAAATTTAAAGTCAACTGGATATTAACTTTAAACTCTAGAGCATCCACAAAATTTTTCAAAGTGATCAAGGGCCATAACTCTGGCAGTAATTATCAGAAATCGCTGAAAATCAATAGGCTTCTTCGTCTCATGGCCTTAAACACTGTATATAAATTTAAAGTCAATCGGATATTAACTTTAGCGGCTGCCAGGCAGGATACGCCCACATTTTCGAGAGATGGATAGAGAACAAGCTAAAAAGAAAGTGATTTTTCCTACAATCAAGGGCCATAATTCAGGAAATTACAATTCGATATGCACAAATATCTAAAGGAACCGAGATCTTTGGTTTATAAACTTACATTTCAAGTTTCAACAAAATCAGATAACCAGCAGCTGCCAGGCAGGATACGCCCACATTTTGCAAGAGATGGATAGAGAACAAGTTAAAAACAAACAGGATTCTTTGTACAATCAGGGCCAATAATCCAGAAAGTTATGGTCTGAAATGTGCAAATATCAAAAGTGACTGAGATCTTTGGGATATAAAGATATGTTTTAAGTTTCATCAAAATCAGATAAAAATTGTGACCTCTAGAGGGTCCAAAAGCTTCGTAGCATACTTTTACACAATTTGCGTACAAAGTGCGGCCATTTTGTCGGGCAGTTGTATTTAGATTTTCCCGAAATTCGAATTCAACCTTCATTATGGTGAAATGGTGATATATTTAAATGGTTTTTAAAATCGGAAAAAAAAATTGTGACCTATATAGGGTCCACATGCTAAAAATTAAAAAATGCGATTTTTCGAACAATCAGGAGCTATAATCCAGGAAGTTACGTTCGGATATATGCGATTATCAAAAGGAAACCTTGATCTTAGTATGTAATGGTGATATATTCACAAGTTTTTTTTAAATCAGATAAAAATTGTGACCTCTACATGGACCACAAGCTAAAAAGGTGATTTTTTGTACATTCAAGGGCCATAATTCAGGAAGTTACAATCCGATATGCGCGAATAACGAAAGGAACCGAGATCTTTGGGTTATAAACTTACATTTCAAGTTTCAACAAAATCTAATAAAAATTGTGACCTCTAGAGGGTCCACAACCTTGATTTGCCAGATGTTTACACTATATGCATACGAGGCGCGGCCATTTTGTCCAGAAGTTTTGGCCTGATTTTCACGCAATTCGAAGTCAACAAACATTACAGTGTAACGGTAATATATTCGAACGTTTTTTTAAATCGAATAATAATTGTGACCTCTAGAGGGACCACAAGCTAAAAATGCGATTTTTTGTAAAACCAGAGGCCATAATTCAGGAAGTTACAATTCGATATGCGCGAATATTGAAAGGAACCAAGATCTTTGGGTTTTAAACTTGCATTTCAAGTTTCATCAAAATCTAATCAAAATTGTGGCCTCTAGAGGCTCCACAAATTTGATATACCAGATTTTTGCACTATTTGCGTACGAGGGGCTGCCATTTTGTCTGGCAATTTTGGTCTGATTTTCATGATATTCATCCTCAGACAAAATTACGGTGTAATGGTGATATATTCGAACGTTATTTTAAATCGGATAATGATTGTGACCTCTAGAGGGACCACAAGCTAAAAACGTGATTTTTCGTAGAATCAGGGGCCATAATTCAGGAAGTTATGATTCGATATGCACGAAAATAGAGAGCAACCAAGATATTTGGGTTATAAACATGCATTTCAAATTTCATCAACATCAGATGAAAATTGTGACCTCTAGAGGATCCACAACCCTGATACACAATATTTTGACACTATTTGAGAACGAGGGGCGGCCATTTTGTCTGTCAGTTTCGGTCCGATTTTTATGAAATTCGAACTCAGTCATCCTTAGGGTGTGACAGTGATATATTCATACGGTTTTGTAAATCGGATAAAAATTGTGACCTCTATGGGGTCCACAAGCTAAAAATGTGATTTTTTGTACAATCAGGGGCCATAATTCAGGAAGTTACGGTCCGATATGCGCGAATATCGAAAGGAACCGAGATCTTTGGGTTATAAACTTACATTTCAAGTTTCAACAAAATCGGATAAAGATAGGTTGCCAGGCAACTAAACATACGCCCACAGCAGCTAAATCGTATGAGCTGTCGACAAGAGTTGTCGTATATTTGTTCTTTTGCAGGTAATTAGGGGGCATTTAATAGACAATTTCATACAGATGACATTATAATTTTCGTCGTTTGAGGGTTCACAAGGTTCTAAAAACTAAAACAAGGGCTGTAACTCTGGAAGTAATCTACAGAAATTGTTGAAATTCGACAGACTTTTTCATTTTACTAATGGAAATAATACATATCAATTTCATACAGATCGGATTATAACTTTTGTCGTTCGAATGTTCACAAGGTTCAACAAAGTAAAACAAGGGCCATAACTCTAGAAGTAATTGACAGAAATTGCTGACATTCAATAGGCTTCTTCATTTCACTAATTTAAATGATGCATATGAATTTCATACAGATTGGGTGATAACTTTTGTCGTTCAAGCGTTCACAAGATTCAACAATGTGAAACAAGGCCCATAACTCTAGATGTAATTAACGAAAATTTGCTGAAACTCAATAGGCTTGTTCGATTTACTAATTTAAACGATACCTATAAATTTCATACAGATCGGATAATAACTTTTGTCGTTAAAGCATTCACAAGGTACAACAAAGTGAAAAAAGGGCCATTACTCACGGTGTAATTAACGAAAATTGTTGAAATTCAATAGGCATCTTCGTTGCACTAATTTAAATGATGCATATCAATTTCAAACAGATCGGATGATAACTGTTGTCATTAAAGCGTTCAAAAGATTCAACAAGGGCCATAACTCTAGATGTAATTACACAAATTGCTGAAATTCAATAAGCTTCTTTGTTTTACTAATCTAAATGATGCATATAAATTTCATACAGATCGGATACTAACTTTTGTCGTTAGAGCATAAACAAGGTACAACAAAGGGAAACATGTACTTTTACACAATTTGCGTACAAAGTGCTGCGATTTTGTCGGGTAGTTTCATTTCGATTTTCCCGAAATTGAAATTCAACCTTCATTATGGTGGAATGGTGATATATTTAAACTGTTTTTAAAATCGGAAAAAAAATTGTGACATCTAGAGAATCCGCATGCTAAAAATGCAATTTTTCGAACAATCAGGAGCCATAATCCAGGAAGTTACGTGCGGATATACGCGATTATCAAAAGGAACCCTTGATCTGAATGTGTAATGGTGATATATTCGAACGTTTTTTTAAATCGAATAATAATTGTGACCTCTAGAGGGACCACAAGCTAAAAACGTGATTTTTCGTACAACCAGAGGCCATAATTAAGGAAGTTACAATTCGATATGCGCGAATATTGAAAGGAAGCAAGATCTTTGGGTTATAAACTTGCATTTCAAGTTTCATCAAAATCTGATCAAAATTGTGGCCTCTAGAGGGTCCACAACTTTGATATACCAGATGTGTACACCATTTGCGTACGAGGGGCGGCCATTTTGTCTGGCAATTTTAGTCCATTTTCGTGGAACTCACCCTCAGACAAAATTACAGTGTAACAGTGATATATTCAAACGTTTTTTTAAATCGGATAATAATTGTGACCTCTAGAGGGACAAGCTAAAAACTCGATTTTTCGTACAATCAGGGGCCATAATTCAGGAAGTTACGAATAGATATGCACGAAAATAGAAAGGAACCACAATATTTGGGTTATAAACATGCATTTCAAATTTTATCAAAACCGATGAAAATTGTGACCTCCAGACGATCCACAACCCTGATACACAATATTTTGACACTATTTGCGAACGAGGGGCGGCCATTTTGTCCATCAATTTCGGTCCGATTTTTACGAAATTGCAACTAAAGCATCGGGTGTAACTGTAATATATTCAAACAGTTTTGTGACCTCTATGGGGTCCACAAGCTAAAAACGTGATTTTTCGTACAATCAGGGGTCATAATTCAGGAAGTTATGGTCCGATATGCGCGAATATTGTTAGGAACCGAGATCTGTGGGTTATAAACATGCATTTCAAGTTTCATCAAAATCAGATGAAAATTGTGACCTCCAGAGGGTCCACAACCCTGATACACAATATTTTTACACTATTTGCGAACGAGGGGCGGCCATTTTCTTCATCAGATTCGGTCCGAAGTTTAAGAAATTTCAACTCCTTAGGGTGTAACGGTGATATAATGTAAGGTTTTTTTAAATCGGATAAAAATTGTGACCTCTACGGGGTCCACAAGCTAAAAACACGATTTTTCGTACAATCAGGGGCCGAGATCTGTGGGTTATAAACATGCATTTCAAGTTTCATCAAAATCAGATGAAAATTGTGACCTCCAGAGGGTCCACAATCCTGATACACAATATTTTGACACTATTTGCGAACGAGGGCTGGCCATTTTGTCTGTCAGTTTCAGTCAGATTTTTACGAAATTCGAACTCAAACATCCTTAAGGTGTAACGGTGATATATTGTAACGTTTTTTTAAATCGGATAAAAATTGTGACCTCTACGGGGTTCACAAGCTTAAAGCACGATTTTTCATACGATCAGGGGCCATAATTCAGAAAGTTATGGTCCGATATGCGCAAATATATTAAGAACCGAGATCTGTGGGTTATAAACATGCATTTCAAGTTTCATCAAAATCAGATGAAAATTGTGACCTCCAGAGGGTCCAGAACCCTGGTACACAATATTTTTACACTATTTGCGAACGAGGGGCGGCCATTTTGTCCGTCAGTTTCGTTTTTTTAAATCGGATAAAAATTGTGACCTCTACTGGGTCCACAAGCTAAAAAAACACGATTTTTCAACAATCAGGGGCCATAATTCAGGAAGTTATGGTCCGATATGCACGAATATCGAAAGGAACCGAGAACTGTGGGTTATAAACATACATGTCAAGTTTAAACCAAATCGGATAAAAATTGTGACCTCTACAGTGTTCACAAGCTAAAAATGTGATTTTTCGTACAATCACGGGCCATAATCCATGAAGTTACAGTCCGATACATGCCAATATCAAAAAGGAACCGAGATCTTAGGGTGATAAACCTGTATTTCAAGTTTCATTGAAATCGGATAAAAATTGTGACCTGTAGACTGTTCACAAACAATTGTGGACGGACGGATGGATGGACGTCCGGACGGACAGGGGCGACGACAATATACATCCACATGAAAATGTGGGCGTATAAAAATCAATAGGCTTCTTCGTCTCATGACCTTAAACACTGTGTATAAATTTAAAGTCAATTGGATATTAACTTTTGCCTCTAGAGCGTCCACAAGCAATTGTGGACGCCAGACGGGCGGGCGGGCGGACGCACAGGGGTGACGCGATATACGACCACATTTCAATGTGGGCGTATACAAATGGAAGCTAATTACCTCACTTATCGGGACAGATCATTTCGTATAAGGGGATCTCAGCAAGGCTTGTCTATCGTAACGGTGTTTGGCTCTTTCACGACAATTCAAATTTTGTGTATGAATAAGCTATTGCTCTCGGACCCAGTAATGAGTTTGGGTGTTTACAAACATAAATACGCCCGTATTAATTATTTGGTTAGACAGTTGGGTGGGATTATTTCTTTTGAACACATGTTCAGAACAAAAAGAATACTATTCCTTTAATATATCCTGATGAACTTAAGCAGTCCTGTCAATTAACCTCGGCAATCTGCTGTAGCCGGGGTAAATCCGTAAATGCCGATGTATTTTACATTTGCCTCGGCAAAATTAATAGCTGAGGCGATTGAATCATTGAATAAGTATATAACGTTATTATTTTTTTTTTGTATAAATACCAAAAATTATTATCAACAAGAATTTGAACAAATCATATGATACCGCACATCGGTTTAATTATCGTCAGATAGTTCCATGTCTTTCTATTTCTCTTCCAATATTATTTCCGTTGTGCAAAAACTGTTCAGAATTTTTCATCTCGGTAACACAATTTCCGAAAATCCCGGCTTTGTTTTGAAATTCACAGGGCAATGTATCCATACGATTGTACTCTCGGTTATTAACTATAGGCCTATATTAACCACAAGTACAACTCCATTTTGAAATCCACAGAGAATGGAATTTTCTGATGGCATTTCGTAGATCGCGATCATGCCTCAACCAATCAACGCTTTGAATTCTATAGTATTACCGTAAAAGGTACCATGCCATATGAGTTATTGTATGCTACACAGATGCAGTGAAAATGGTTAAATTTAGCGCGAAACTTGCACATGTTTTTCCCACGGTCTGCATAATTAACCCACAAGATCGAATAATACATGCAATCTGCGATACCTCTTTTGACAAGTGATTTTTTGTTTTAAATACATTTTCATAAAGACGATAAACCATATTTAGACATCCCAAACTGTTCTTATCAACAATGTTTCGAGTTCAGTATCTGTCGAATAAAGAAAAAAAAAGTAATTAAATCAGGAATATTATTGACGTGAACAGTCGGAACGTGAATTAAATATGGAAATTATTGAGAAGCTGTGGACTTTTTTCATAGTTTTTGTCGTAATCATAAAACATTGAAAATGGACTAATAACCACAGAGCATTGGGATTAGATCCCGCGTTATGAAATATTATCAATTAAAATTATGAAATAAAGTGTGTTTATTTATAAATGTTAGCCACAGAGTTGCATATAATTGACAGGGATGTAGGGTCTAATATAATTTATTAAAACATATATAATATACAGGGTATTTACAATTATGGGGTGATGATGATGTGAAAAGCAATATTTACGAGTATTCGTGTAATCGGTGATATATTCATTGTGAATAAAATTGAGAAGACTGACAATGAATTGTTTCCAAATTAATTTTATTGTCTTCACTTGTCATTTTTGTTGCCCAAACTCAAACGATCGGAAAGGTCGCGCGTTGATGTGATTGCAGCACACGTGATTGTCAATTTACATATTACCACTGACTAGTTAAATGTGTCTGTTTATTGTTTAAGCCACTGTGTAGAAATCCTTACCCCGGCTCATGTTTACCACGCATATGCACAACTCTCCCCAGCGGGTGGGTAGACTTGTGCCATTTTAACACCTCTTGAAAATCCTTCACCACTTTAAATATTATCACACAAATTCAAACAAACTTACTAAAAGCCAGGGTGGGTTGTTCCCGATTCACCTAAAATATAGTAACTTTCTTTTATATATATATATAATATACTGTGGAATATAGGGAAGTTTACAAAGTGACCCAACTCTCCCACGCTTCCATATTTGTGGAGGTATACGTCAGTAAATAAGCAGTCTTCTCACCCTGTTTTTTACATCCTGGTATTTTAACAAATACTCCATAATTCTGTACACTGGCTACCTGAAAATAGTTATTTATGAATAGATCATCAAGAATAACTGGCTTCTCTGCTTCAAAATTTGTAAATGCTAAAATAATCTTACCTTTTTTTTTAGGATGTACATATATTAAACACAGGCATCTCGCTTCTAGAACTGTTTTGGGTACCCACGTTAAATATGTCGCTAATAAATGATGACCATATAAGCAATTAAAATGACTACCCAAAGCAGCTCTGGAACTCGCAGCGAGTTGCCTGGGATTAGGCCAAACAGCCATACTCCCTGTAAACAAGCCAACAGTGAGGCTGATGTCGCCCGTCGAAATCCCCAAATAAATAGATGACACATATTAATTAATTGCACATCTATTTTTTTCCAAAGTATCAAGCAATCAAATTGATTATCAACTATACACTAAGTTTCATCACTCTCTATCAGATAGAATCAAAGTTATCTTGCCCCAAAGCATCGACCAAGGAAATTGCTTATCTCTGCTTAGCTTTAGCTCGATATGTTAATCATTGAACTCAGTCAAGACGAACATCTACATCAAGTTTAAACATTCTACCTCAATTAGAAGAAGAGTTGTTATGTTCCAAAGTCTTGACCAATCAAAATGCTTATTGCTCCGTAGCCTAAGCAGAAAATTCTCATCATCGAACTTAGTCAAGGTATTGATGAAATGAAACTATACACCAAGTTTCATCACTCTCACTTAATTAGAACTAAAGTTATTGTGTTCCAAAGCATCAACCGATCAAATTGCTTATCTCTGCTTACCCTAAGCAGAAAATGCTCATCATCGCACTCCATCAAGGCATTGAACATTCTTGCTTAATTAGAAGGAGAAGGAGAGTTGTTGTGTTCCAAAGTCTTGGCCAATCAAATTGCTTATAACTAAGCAGAAAATGCTCATCATCGAACTTGGTCAAGGTATTTATGTAATGAAACTATACACTAAGTTTCATCACTGTCACTTAATTGGAACTAAAGTAATCGTGTCCCAAAGCATCAACCAATCAAATTGCTTATCTCTGCTTAGCCTACGCCAAAAATGCGCATCTTAGAACCTAGAACCTAGGTCAATTAGAAGGAGAGTTATTGTGTCCCAAAAAGTGAAACGGACAGACGGACGGACAGGCGGACGGACGGACGGAAGAGAGACAGCCAGACAGACAGACGAACCCATTTTAATAGTCCCCTGCTTTCTTCGAAAGGCGGCGGACAATAAGTACCGGTAAGATAACAATATTTTAGCTTATTATGAATAATAATATAATATATAATTGGCTATCGATGTACAATATGTCAATTGTTAATTGTGCCATACTGGCATAGTAGGCGACACAGAGTTGAATATTGTCAAATCTAACAAAAACATGTGGCTGCTAGGCAGGATACGCCCACATTTTGCAAGAGATGGATAGAGAACAAGCTAAAAACAAAAGCGATTTTTTGCACAATCAGGGGCAATAATCCAGAAAGTTATGGCCTGAAATGTGCAAATATATTACACACTTCTACACAATTTGCGTACAAAGAGCGGCCATTTTGTCGGGCAGTTTCATTTCGATTTTCCCGAAATTCGAATTCAATCTTCATTATGGTGGAATGGTGATGTATTTAAAGGTTTTTTAAAATAGGAAAAATATTGTGACCTCTAGAGAATCCACGAGCTAAAAATGCGATTTTTCAAACAATCAGAGGCCATAATCCAGGAAGTTAAGTTCGGGTATCCGCGATTATAAAAAGGAACCAAGATCTTAGTGTATAATGGTGATATATTCACACATTTTTTTTTTAAATCGGATAAAAATTGTGACCTCTACAGGGACCACAAGCTAATAACAGGATTTTTTGTTCAATCAAGGGCCATAATTCAGGAAGTTACAATTCGATATGCACGAATATCAAAAGGAACCAATATCTTTGGGTTATAAACATGTATTTCAAGTTTCATCGAAATCGGATCAAAATTGTGACCTCTAGAGGGTCCACAACATTGATTTACCAGATGTTTACACTATTTGCGTAAGAGGGGTGGCCATTTTGTCCGGCAGTTTTGGCCCGATTTTCACGAAATTCGAACTCAACCATCATTAGAGTATAACGGTGATATATTCAAACGTTTTTTTAAATCGGATAAAAATTGTGACCTCTATAGGGTCCACAAGCCAAAAACGCTATTTTTCGTACAATCAGGGGCTATAATTCAGGAAGTTATGGTCCGACATGCGTGACCATTGAAATGAACCGCGATCTGTGGGTTATAAACATACATTTCAAGTTAACGAAATCGAAAAAAATTGCGAGCTCTACAGTGTTCACAAGCTAAAAACGTGATTTTTCATACAATCAGGGGACATAATTCATGAAGTTGCAGTCCAATACATGCCAATATCAAAAGGGACCGAGATCTTAGGGTGATAAACCTATATTTCAAGTTTCATTGAAATCGGGTAAAAATTGTGACCTGTAGAGTGTTCACAAACAATTGTGGACGGACAGGGGCGACGATATATGTCCACATGAAAATGTGGGCGCATAAAAATTCCCCAGTTAACTCTGTTTGGCTTAATATTTGGTCCAAAAACTGGTTATGATTTGGAATCTGACAATTGGACCCGTATTTTCATGTGGACGTATAAAAATTCCTCAGCACTAAATTTTAAATGGGATTATTATACCCCCGCCCACTCACCACCTCTACATCATTCCTTTTTCCTTTAAAAAAAAAAAGCGGTACACTACAGCAGTGTGTCGCGATAGATTGTCCTAAGTGTGCCGCGAAATTTTGAACGGCACACTAAGTTCGTAGCGTGTACCAAGCTCAAGGGCAGTTAACTCTGTTTGCTTAATATTTGGTCCAAAAACTGTGTGACATAAGTCACACTGGATCGTTTATCACTATTTATTACTATTATCAGTACAAATCTCATCAAATTTTCCACAGTTTATTAAACTGAAACCATCACTGTTACAAACAATGTCAATTACTTAAATCAATCCAATCGTCATTTCGGTTCCAAGTAGGCTAAACAAACAAAATCGTCAAAGTTCAAACTAAAAGTTCAATAATAACAATTTAAGGAAATATTCCAATAAGCTGGACATGGGCTCTCAGTCAATAAAAACACAACCACATCATAATTTTCATGTTAGTAGTTTGGTTTGGTTTTCATGTAGTTTTTAAACCCGGTGTCTAAGACACCACAAGACCTTTTCAAATTCATACTCCAGTCGTGAAGCCGTCTGCTTGAGCTTAGCCAAAAAACAGGGAAACTGCGCCACACTTTGCATAAGCGTCAAAATCAAAGACCTGGCCAAAACCGTCTAAAATATTGTCATGGCATTTAATAGACAATTTCATACAGATGACATTATAAATAATTTTTGTCGATTGAGGGTTCACAAGGTTCTAAAAACTAAAACAAGGGCCGTAACTCTGGAAGTAATCTACAGAAATTGTTGAAATTCACGGTACAAAAAAGTGAAACAAGGGCCATAACTCACGGCTTAATTAACGGAAATTGCGGAAATTCAATAGGTTTCTTCGTTTCCCTAATTTAAATGATGCATATCAATTTCATACAGATCGGATGATAACTGTTGTCATTAGAGCGTTCACAAGATTCAACAAAGTGAAACAAGGGCCATAACTCTAGATGTAATTAATGGAAATTGCTGAAATTCAATAGGCTTCTTTGTTTTACTAATTTAAATGATACATTTAAATTTCTTACAGATCGGTCGATAACTTTTGTCGTTAGAGCATTCACAAGGTACATGTACCACAATGTGAAACAAGGGCCATAACTCACGGCGTAACTAACAGAAATTGCTGAAATCCAATAGGCTTCTTCGCTTCACTAATTTAAATGATGCATACAAATTTCATACAGATCGGATGATTACTGTTGTCATTAGAGCGTTCACAAGATTCAACAAAGTGAAACACGGGCCATAACTCTAGATGTAACTAACGGAAACTGCTAAAATTCAATAGACTAATTTAAATGATGCATATAAATTTCATACAGATCGGTTGATAACTTTTTCGTTAGCGCGTTCACAAGGTGGAATAAAGTGAAACAGTGGCCATAACTCCAGAAGAAAACAACGGAAGTTCTTGAAATTAAATAGGCTTCTTCAGCTCACTAATGCAAACACCATATATCAATTTCAAAACAATCAGATGATAAATGTAGTCTGTAGAGTGTTCACAAGAAATTGTGGACGGACAGACCGACAGACGGAGAGGGGCGACGACAATATACGACCACATTTCCATGTGGGCGTATAAAAAGGTAGCTACACCAGCCCCTACATAAAAACTAATTGCCGACATTTTTATGTAAACCAAAAGCACACCAGAATAAACCGACCGACAGTACATGCCGAATTTTAACTTAACAGTAAAAACTACCACAAACAATAATACCATTTTCTTAACGTCTAAATGGACAATAGTAATATATTTAACTACATGTAAATATCCATGTACATTTTCCAGGATATGTAATTAATCCAGTTCAAATAAACAAATCTTAGTTATAGGCCTTGTTAATACAATACTACCATGTACAGATACGTTATTATGTTGTCGTTTAACATTAGTTGCAACCATTGAACTAGTTTTAAGTTTTACAGATCTTACAAAAACATCTTGTGACTTAATAACATCTACAATACATGCTATAGGCCACTGACCTCTAGGATAATTATCATCTACTAAAAGTACAACATCTCCAATACAAATATTTCTTTTAGCAATATTCCACTTAGTACGCTCTAATAAGGTGGGTTAATACTCTTTAACCCAACGACGCCAGCAAAATATTGTGCTTGTCGCCATTTACGTTTGATATACAAATCTTTCTTTTCAAAGGTCCCAAGGGGTAAACTAGAACAGGGTCGTAGATGTAATAAATGATTGGGAGTCAATAGTAATGCGTCAGATACACTATCGCTATTTCTAGTAAGCGGTCTGTTGTTTAAAATAAGAACAACGTCAGATTAAAAACACTTATATGGATACACTACTTCTGAATTTATTAACATGCTACGTTTCGATACACGTACAGATATCGTTATCAAGCAAATAATGATATATAACAAAACGTCAGCAATGACAGTTAACAACACTTCGTCAGATGCTAACTGTTCTTTTACAAGTGACTTCAAAATTTGTCGTACCGATCGGATCATTATCTCCCATATGCCACCCATGTGACTAGCTGCAGGAGGATTAAATCGCCAAGATATACTTTTTTGTGCACAAACATCAACAATTCTAGAGTTGTTAAAGTTCTGAATAGCTTCTTTCAGTTCCTTGTCAGCTTTGGTAAAGTTTGTACCATTGTCACTTATAATGGATTCAGGATAACCCAAACACTAATAAATCTACGCAATGCATTAATCATGGAGTCCGTGTTCAAATTATGAGTTATCTCAATGTGAACAGCGAGTGTTGACATACACGTGAAAAGGCAGCTATAACGTTTAACAGTACATCTACCTTGTTTTACTAATAAAGGTCCAAAGTAGTCCACACCGACACAAGTAAATGGGGGTTTATCAGGGGTTAATCTCTCTTTTGGTAAATTAGCCATAAACTGTTCTTCAGGTTTTTTTAGTTCTACGTTGACAATCAATACATTTATTAAGAACGCTTCGTACAGCCGAACGCCCTTTAACAACCCAAAATTTCTGTGTTAATGCTGACAGAACCGATTCTTGTCCCATTTGACCAACGTTCATATGATAATAAAGAATATTTAAATCTGTGAAATGATGCTTATACAGTAATATTATACAGGATGTTTTAATTCAACAGGTGTGTATTCTAATCGTCCACCAACACATAACAAATCATCCTTTAATTTGGGATTGAGTTTAATCAACGACGTACCAATTTTCTTCAAAGACATCTTTGAGGATTTTTCCAATCATCTAGAGCTGAACTAATAATGTTCAAAGCATCAGAGAAAACATCACGTTGAATAAATTTCAGAATCGCAATTTCCGCATGATTAAGTTCATCAACAGTCAAATGTTTCGGTACACTTCTAAGTTCACTTAATTCCAAACGACTATTTACTCGATCCCAAATAAACTGCTTAAAACGTAATAACCAAGCTACTACACAACTCTTTTCAATTTCCACCATGACGAAAAACGTAGTAACAGATTATTCAAACAATCTACATTTGACACAGTAGCATAAATCTGTGCTTCTTTTCTAACTTCTGGATCACTGTCTTGTAATTCTGGGATTTCAACTATTCTCGGCCAACAACTCTCTTCTTTGTACAAAAACTCAGGACCAGTCAACCATCTATCATCTATCAAGAATGATTTTAGTTTTAAGTCTTTTGACCCATCATCCGAAGGATTAACATCTCTATTTACGTATCTAAATTGAGAAACATTAGCACCCATATGGATGCATGAAACCGTTTAGATTCATTATTAATTTATACATTTTAACACAGACATTGAGTTAGTCCAAAATATACACTTTTTAATGTCATATTCCAGTTCATCTTGAATCAATTCACTGAGTTTAACCGAAATTACAGCTGCTGATAATTCTAAACATGGGATCGAAATTTTACATACAGGAGCAAGTCTAGCTTTTCCAGTAACAAATGAACAATGTATCCGGTTTTCTTTATCAACGAATCTAAGATAGGCAACGGAAGAATAGCCTACACGCGACACATCGGAAATTACATGCAATTGTGTGTCAATAACTTCACCAAAGTTCTTTGGTTTAAAGCAACGATCAACTTTAACATTTGATAACTTTTGGAGATCATCTAACCATCGAGTCCACTGAAGTTTATCTTCTTCTGCTATAGGATCATCCCACCCTAACTTTTTTCGACTCAACATCTGCAATATCAGTTTAGCTTTCATGACAAACGGTGCTATAAACCCAAGAGGATCGAACAAGGAATATACAACCAACAATATTCCTCTTCTTGTCATTGGTTTACTGTTAGCAGAATTCAAGGGTTCCCAGGCAAAAGTATCAGATTTTGTGTTCCATTTTAGTCCTTAGGCACTCTCCGTTGGTAAGTTTTCCAAATCTAAATTTACTACTGACTTGCCTCTTTCTGTCTCTGGAACAGTAGCTAAAAATTCTCTGTTATTACTACACCATTTGGTAATATGAATTCCACCTTTAGATAGTATTTCTGTTATTTCTTTGTACACCTTGTAATAGTTGTCGATTCAAAGTAGTACCTCTATACTTAGCAGCACAGTCAAAAACAACTCTAACCTTCTCTGTTTACAACGGATGTGTAACCGGGTGATGTGGTAAATACCAAACTGGCCTATCTTTAACAACTAAGTCTTCTTCTGGCACTATTTCAGCATGTCCCTTGACTCCCTTCTCTATGTAGTCTTGAACAGTAGTTGTATACTTCTCAAATAACAGTTGGTCTCTATGTAGTCGCCCTTTAAAACCATAAAGTCTATCTTCTGCAATGTTTTTATTATTAGGTAAGCTTGGGTGTTTACGTTTCCATGGTAACGCAACTTGAAAATGTTCACCTACGTGAATTAAACTATTTTGAATAATATGTACAATGCTCTTTTATCATCGATCGACATACAAACTTTATTATCTACTTCTAAATCGCCGAAATTTGTGTTCCATAGTCTATCAATGTCAGAATTATCAAGTTTATCATCAGCTGAGTTAATTTTTACAAAATTAACACAATAATCAGCAGAGTCCTTCCTGGTTTTGCCCACAGGTCCCAAAACCATCCAACCCAAACTATACCGAATTGCGACAGGTTGATCTTCTTCGCCTGCTCTGTAATCATGCTGAATAAACAAATGAGGTTTCTCTTTAACACCAATTATTAAATCAATGTCCATAGAGTCTAAGTCCTCATATTCAACATCATTCAAATGAGGCCATTTTCGAATATCGGATAACCGTGGAATACAACTTTGTGAAATGGGTAGATTCAACAGTTCTAACATGTGTCTGCATTCAATGATTTTACAGCAATGTCTACAATCTCACTATTTATTTCAGTCGTACTCCGGTTATACCAGTAAGTTTTATAATAGGTGATGATCTATTTCCACTGCAAGACTAGCCAAGATATTTCCGTTTAAGAAGTGTAATTTCACTCCCGGTGTCTAACAACGCATAGGTTCTCTTTACTTGATTGTTTACTTCCAACTCGACTGGTATGGTACCTAAACAAACTTTACACTCGCCAGCCCCAGTTGCAGCAGTTACTGTTCCACAGTTCTTGACATCATTATTTCCATTGGTTTTCGAATTGCTATTAAAATTAACATTTCTTGTTTCTTGTCTCTTCATTTCCATATTTCTTCGTTCCGCTAAAGTACTAAAATTTAACCCCATGTAACAATGTATGGTGATTTCTACTACAACCTTCTATTTGGCATTTAATGTCAGGTTTATCACACAGTTTTGACTGATGTCCTGAGGTCAAACATTTAAAACAAAGTCGGTCATCAAGTGCAGCCTTAACACGTTCTTGATCAGACAGTTTACTAGCCTTATAACATTTCCAAATTTGATGTTGACCAGAACAATAAACAAATTTTAATTCTTGATATGCTTCTTCATTATGTTGTACTGTTAGAGTTGTAAACTTCTTAGGCATAGGTCTATCAGTAATTTTGTCTTTTGATTGAATCATAATATCTTCACCGAATTCATTATTAACCAGTTTAGCTCTGTATTTTACGAAACTAAGAAAGTCTAAAAATTTCGGTCTAAGGTCGATTGTAGGATTCTTCCTGCGCATTCAGTCCACTTGGCACGAAGAAATAGTGTCAGTTTTCTATTTAATAAAATAAGAGTATGTAAATGATTCAAATCACTCACATAATCGGGACCCACCCCTGTCAAAGTTCTACTAGTAATTTCTAAATGTCTACAAAATTCTAATAGAGTTGTGCCATCAGCATGTTTAATAATAGGTAAATTTTCTAATTTTGTTAAAAGCCCTTTAGCAATAATATGTGGTCTACCAAAATTTTCCTGCAACGTCTCCTTTGCAGTTTTATAACAGGTAACTTTCAATAGCCTCCTTACCCTTTCCTGTACAATGTTGAATTAACAATTGAAGTCTGCGTGACTCTTCAGGGTTTTGTTCTTCAAGACAAGTTTCAAAGTTATGTATAAATAAAATAAAACCAAGTACGAACAATCCAAACCATTAGACAAAATTTGAAGTCCTAAAAAACGTGTAATAAGGCAAAATAGTGCAATCAGCATATGGACTGTTCACAGTGTACAAAATACACGACAAACAGTGGTAACAGGTGTCCGGAAGAGTAAGCTTACCCTGCCTGGCGCCACACCCACCATAGCTGCATCAAACTATTAGACGAAATCTCAGTAAAATAGCGTGATTGGCCAATGGACTATCAGTATGCAAAATGTGATGAACAGTGTTAACGATGTAGTAGACAGAGAGGGAGAGAGAAATGGGGTTTAACGTCCACTCGACACAAACTAGGTCATTTTGGGACTAATATATGGTTTTAATTTTATTTCAAAAATTGCTTGCGCGTAGGGGTCTTTAGCAGTGGGAGGAAACCGGAGGACCCAGAGAAAACCCACGAGGTTGGACAGGCAACCCTACTCCTTGTCACGTACAACCGGGGATTGTAGTAGATCGTTAACACTGTGATGAACAGTGTTAACGATGTAGTAGACAGAGAGGGAGAGAGAAATGGGGTTTAACGTCCACTCGACACAAACTAGGTCATTTTGGGACTAATATATGGTTTTAATTTTATTTCAAAAATTGCTTGCACGTAGGGGTCTTTAGCAGTGGGAGGAAACCGGAGGACCCAGAGAAAACCCACGAGGTTGGACAGGCAACCCTACTCCTTGTCACGTACAACCGGGGATTGTAGTAGACAGACATTATCAGGGAGATAGTATATGCGTCAATTAAATATATCTAGAATAATAGCTGAGAGAGACATGTTATATTTACCAATCAAGTCAATATGACGGCCATAAAACTTTTTAAAGGTTTTAATAAGTTTAGTTCACAAGTATCCCTGTAGTTGAAGCTTTGATGACAAATGCCTTGATCTACTTAAAAAATCAGAATAAAAGGAACAAGCTCTCGCGTAACGAATTAGCTGAGACACAAACACTCCATAAGCTGGTGATATTGGAATGTTACTACTAATAAATGGAAAGTTAACAATCGGAAAGTCAAAGTCAGTAGTGTTTTTAATTTCGAGCTCATCAGGATATATGAATTCTACATAATCACTAAATTTGGGATTATTCAGTGATAGAACATCATCGATATATCGATAGGTGAAATTAAAATGTCTGACTAATAAATGACACATATTTTAAAGTTGAAGTAACCTGACACAGTTTCTGTAAAATAGTATCATTGTTTACACTTTGTGGACTAGAATTAAAAGTGGGATATGAACTACATCTGACAGGAGGAACAAACTGTCTTGGTGCAAATGGTTCTTGATTATACAACATGTTATTATTCTACATGGTAATTATATGCATTAGGATAAATTAATTCTGGCGCCTGTGAAACAAAGGGCATTCTATAAGTCTCAGGAGGCAACACATGAGCAATCAGAGAACTATTAAATTGTAAATTATTTGACAAGTGTGACTTAATACCAGGTAAAGTATTAACACTTTGACCTTCAGCAACCAATTATTACTACTTAAATTAACAGGCATTCCAATTCCATAATGTCTAGAAGGTAAGCTAATATCAATATTGTTCTGACTAGGCATATATAAGGAACTGCATGTAACTGGTTTAACATTAGGAGATACACTGGATGAATTAACTGGAAATTCCACATTTTGTGCTATAGGCCTAGAGTAAGAATCAGCTGGTAAGTCAAAGGATGTGGTATAAACAGGTAATTCATTTGAGGAGCTAACAGGTAAAATAATTATCATTCTCAAATGAAACATAAATTAAAGAAGATGTGACAGGTAAGTATTAACAGATGTACTACGATTATACTAACAGGTAAAGTATAATTAACAGGTAACTCGTTAACATTTGACATAACATGAAACATTGGCTCAGTTACAGGGGTAAATAAATCATATGAATTTATAGATTTTACAGGCATTTTATCATAAGTTTAATTACATCAATCCAATCTGCATTCCGGTTCCAAGTAGGCTAAACAAACAAAATCGTCAAAGTTAAAACTCAAAGTTCAATAATAACAATTTAAGGAAATATTCAAATAAGCTGGACATGGGCTCTCAGTCAATGAAAACACAAAACACATGTAGTTTTTAAACCGGGTGTCTCAGACACGACAAACCTTTTCAATTTCATACTCCAGTTATAAGCGTCAAAACCAAAGACATGGACCAAACCGTCTAAAATATGGTCATGGACCTTAATAAATTATCTAGTTAAAAAGGTAGCTATAAACTGGTTATGATTTTAAGCGGAAAAGTAGGTATCGAATTACGTTTGATCGTATCTTTATTTTTATTGGCAGATGGTGTAACTTGGCGGGGGATGTTCAGGAGAATGTTGGGCCTGTGGAATATGACAATTGGACCCGTATGTTCATGTGGATGTATAAAAATTCCCCAGCACTAAATTTTAAATGGGATTATTATACCCCTGCCCACCCCCCACCTCTACATCATTCCTTTTTCCTTTAAAAAAAAAAAAAGGTAAACTACAGTAGTGTGCCGTGAGATCTTCCTAAGTCTGCCGCAAAATTTTAAACAGCACACTAAGTTACTAAGAAAATTTCTCACTAAAGAAGCCAGCTATTGGACTGATGAAATTCAAAACACTACAATAAAATAAGTTTATAGCTGTGTTTTTTCTTTATTTAGTTTGAGTCATTCTATGTGTCTAGTCTCTGTCTACGGTTGTATGTCGTCTATGATTTGCCATGTTTTTATTTTGCATAATTCAAATATTTTTCATATTTAGCCAGGTGTGCTGCTATTTTTTCATGTGTTCCAAGGTGTGCCGTTGGCGAAAAAAGGTTGAGAACCACTGCTCTACAGAATTTTTTTCTAAGGGAGGGGTAAACTAACTGCCAACTAGGCCTAACTACCGTAAACTACACTAAATCCTTAATAAAGGGATTTAGTTTTAGTTTTAGTTTAGTAGTGACGTTCTTTCTTCCTAGGGTCATTTCATGTCAACTGGACCAAATTTCGGAAAGTTGGGAACATGACCCCTTCCCAAAAAATTATAAAAAATATTTGTTATAGTATATAGTCTTTTACCTAACAAATCTGAAAATTTTACCTCTCTAGATAAAAAAATCACTGAGAGATGGCCATTTGAAATTAGGGTATTGGAACGGACTATAAATTGAAAAGTTTTTCTCAGGTTTTCAATTGCTTTAAACTCACATTTGTAATTGGAGTATAACTGTTTAACTTTGAAATCTAAGACAACTTTTTGTGTAGATTACGAATTTAGCATCACATTTATTGTACGATTCAAACTTTTTAGGCCACCAGGTGGCAAAATGCGGAACAAATGAACTATTCACTTTTTTTTTCACGATTTCCACAGTCTCTGGCTAAGTCACTGTTGTATACATAACCTCCAAAATTGGCATAGTTAATGTCAGTTGGTACTTTATCAATTTACAAAAGATTCTGAGTCAATTGAATATATACTTTTCAAAATATTCAGCCTCAAAATTCATTCACATGGAAAATTTACCCATTTTCTCCTTCAATTTTGGCCATGTGGGACAGAGGTTAAAATTTTGAAACTGGTTGAAAATGAAACTTCATTTACCCTATTATAACACACATTAAAGTCCATCTTGTGTATTTGGGGTCTTATATTTTTAATTTGAACTTGAAATCTGTGCAGTGGTGGAGTTTTAATGGCTATTATCAAAATTGTTGATTTTAAAATAACTTCTAAATGACCTATACCCGTCAAACGTGTCTATTTATAGAACCTTATTGCCTAGATCACGAATATGTAATAATTTGCATCTACTTCATACCGTTCTAAATTTATTTTGCCTCCCAAATTAGAAAAAGATAGGTTGCCAAGCAACGAAACATACGCCCACAGCAGTTATATCGTCCGGGCAGTCAACAAGAGTTGTCGCATATTTTTACTTTTTTCGGTAATGAAACATTTATAATACATTAAAATCTGATTAAGAGTAACAACTCATTAAGTAATTATCAGAAAACCATTAGAATTTGTTAGGTTTTTATAAAGTTCTACCCCATGCTAACGTTTAGTATACGAAACTTTTAACATTATGGATTTAGCTGTTCAAGTCATAAAGATTCATTGAAAATTAATATACTTGTTCGTCTCAAGACCTTAAACACTGTGTATAAATTTAAAGTCAATCGGATATTAACTTTAGCCCCTAGAGCATCCACACGATTTTTTGAAGTGATCAAGGGCCATAACTCTGGCAGTTATTATCGGAAATCGCTGAAAATCAATAGGGTTCTTCGCCTCATGACCTTAAACACTGTGTATAAATTTAAAGTCAATCGGATATTAACTTTACCCTCTAGAGCGTCCACAAGATGTTCTGAAGTGATCAAGGGTCATAACTCTGGCAGTTATTATCAGAAATCGCTGAAAATCAAAAGGGTTCTTCGCCTCATGACCTTAAACACTGTGTATAAATTTAAAGTCAATCGGATATTAACTTTACCCTCTAGAGCGTCCACAAGATTTTTTGAAGTGATCAAGGGCCATAACTCTGGCAGTAATTATCGAAAATCGTTGAAAATCAATAGGCTTCTTCGTTTCATGACCTTAAACACTGTGTATAAATTTAATGTCAATCGGATATTAACTTTGACCTTTAGAGCGTCCACAAGATTTTTCAAAGTGATCAAGGGCCATAACTCTGGCAGTTATTATCGGAAATCGCTGAAAATCAATAGGGTTCTTCGCCTCATGACCTTAAACACTGTGTATAAATTTAAAGTCAATCGGATATTAACTTTGGCCTCTAGAGCGTCCACAAGATTTCTTTAAGTGATCAAGGGCCCTAACTCTGGCAGTAATTATCGGAAATCGCTGAAAATCAATAGGCTTCTTCGTCTCATGGCCTTAAACACTGTATATGAATTTAAAGTCAATCGGATATTAACTTTAGCCTCTAGAGCGTCCACAAGCAATTGTGGACGCCGGACGGACGGACGGGGGCGCAGGGCTCTATAAAAGTTGAGTGTGCCTGCGCACACACTTGAAAATGTGCCTGCAGGGTCATACTGAAACACAGGGATGTAGCAAGGATTTGGTGAGTGGTGTTAAAATATATTGGGCGAGCGAAGCGAGACCAAAAAATATTTGGGAGGGGGGGCGTGGTCTTTTATGAAAATTAAACCTTTCTTGGTGTATTTTCAGAGCATCTGCTTCCTTTTGTATTTGGTTCAGTGCAAATCAAATTTCCATTTATATATTCAAATTTTACCAAATTCACTTAATTTTCATCAATGATACAGGGATCTAAAAATTTTTTGACACCACCCGACCGAGCATAAAATTGTCCCACCCCACTCTGTTTCTCTGGATAGATAAGTTGAGGACCTTTCGGTATTTGTTGTTTTGTTGGGGTTTTTTCAAATATTACTTTATTACTTTGAGATTAAAAATTAAAACAATTCTTAAATTGGTGTTTGTGTTTTATTTGAGCACAACGAATTATGACAAAAGGTAGATATTGATAATTAAAACACGTTGTATTATTTTGACTGGTTTGTAAAGTTGTTGTACGTGTCTCACGAATATTATTATTATTACGGTGGAATGAGAATCAGGTCAGGCAGAAACTGAGAAAGCTCTCATTGTCCTCCTAGTCCTACTCTCGGGCCGTAGCAAATCCACGGTCAACACAGGTAAGAAATAAAATAAGATCATCGTGAAAATTTGCAGGCACGTTTTGGACAATTACGACATTCAAACCTTTAACATTGGAGTGCCGTAAATTGGTCTGGGTGACCTATTTACGGCAAATAAACAAATAAAAAGACCGTAGAATAATTGTAAAATGAATAGACCTAGGCCTACACATCTTCTAAGTATAAATAAACAAAATACCAATACATCTTTCTTTAAACTAATTTGGGATGATAGGGTCTACTACGGCACACAAAAATAAATTATGCCGTGACAGACATGGTTTGCGTACGTCGGCTTTTACCATGGCTTTGCCATTTAATTGCCGTGGTAAATTGCGCGCGCCGAGTTTGTGTACAGAGAAGGACGAAGGGGTTTAAATACGACTGGGCCTTTTTCGATTTTTTTCTTTGTGCTGGGCGGCAAAAAATAGTGCCGGGCGGCGTGACTACATCTTTAAAAATGTGCCTGCAAAAAATTTTTTTCAAGCAAACCTGCCTGCGCATGTGCGCGGAAATATCGATGCCTGCGGGGTCGACAACAATATACGACCACATTTCAGTGTGGGCGTATAAAAATGTTATTCCTCTTCCCAAATTGTAAAATAGGGCTTTGACAATCAGATTAAAATTACTTCTGAAAGACTTAGGCTCCTCATGTTTGTCATTTTAGAGCAACGTATATTGTAGAATAAGAATATAGACTCATTTGGCTACAGGGAGTATCGTTTCAATTTAATTTTGCTTTCCAACACAGGGGAAAACTTGTTTTGTCTGCTCAGAAAGTTGAAGTACATGTACAGTAGTGTTGTTACACTATCACTGAACACTTGAAAACTACAGGTCGCAATTCTTAACGCATGGTCTTGAAACTGCATACTTATTCCTTATAGTTATACCCTAAGGATGTTTCCTATTGTTTTTGGTTCTTGCCCAACCCGGGTCAGCAGAGCCACACCCATGTTTTCTTTGTGTGTCTGTGTGGGTTTTTTTTTGCCCTACAGGCCGTAATTCTTAATGGATTGTCTTGAAAACTATTCATATATATTCCTTATACCCAAAGGATGACTGTTATGACTTTTGGTGTATGCCCGCCCTACCCCCAGGGGCACAGCAAAATCAGATTTTAGTGTTATCGTCCACAGGCTGCAATTTTAAACTTTTGGTGCATGCCCGACACCTGTTACGCACCAGGATGGTCCATTCAGAATTGCGGCCCCCAGGCGATAAACAAAAAGAAAATGGGCGTTGCTATGCCCCTGGGGGTCGGGCATGCACCAAAACTAAGAGCAGTCATTCTAAAGGTATAAGGAGTAAGTATGAAAAGTTTTCAAGATGATCAAAACACATAGACACACAAAGAAAAAATAGCGTGGCTCTGCCCCTGGGGGTTGGTCACACAAAAAACAATAGCGATCATTCTTAGGGTATAAGGAACTTCAAGACAATCCATTTAGAATCTTGGATTGTACGCGACAAACTGACACATGCAAAAATTGAGCGTGGCTCTCTGCCTCTGGGGTCTGGCACGCACCAAAAACAATAGGGAACATCCTTATGGTCTAAGGAAAAACTAGTATACATAGTTTCAAGACGATGCGTTAAGTATTGCGGCCTGTAGTTTTGATGTGTCTTGAGATAGTGAAAGTACATAAGGCCGTACTCAAACTTTCTGAGCAGACAAAAAACCTTTGACCTGTTTTAAGGCAAAACTAAAACGAACCGATACTCCCTGGATCCTAAAAGAGTCCTTATTCTTATTCTTTGTTAAGAGTTGATCTAAAATGACAAATATGAGGGGTCTAAGTTTTTCAGAAATACTTTCAATCTGATCATCAAAACCCATTATTCTAATTCGTTTGTTAAGAGTTGATCTAAAATGACAAATATGAGGGGTCTAAGTTTTTCAGAAATACTTTCAATCTGATCATCAAAACCCATTATTCTAATTCGTGAAGCGTATTAACCATTTTGTTCTTATTTTGGAGGCAAAATAAAATTAGAATAATACAATGTACATCCAAAATGATTACATATTTGTAATCTACGTAAAACATCACTTTAAATAAACTTGTTTGAGGAGTATAGGTCATTTAGAAGTCATTTTAAAATAAACGTGAAAGTCAACAATTTGGATAACAGCCATTAAAACTTTATCACAGCACATATTTCAAGTGCCAATTAAAAATATAAGCCATCAAATACCCAAGATAGACTTTAATGTATGTTATAGTAGGGTAATTGAAGTTTCATTCTAAAACTTTTTCAGAATTTTAACCTCTGTCCCACATTGCCAAAATTGAAGGTGAAAATGGGTATATTTTGTATGTTTTCAGTGTGCATTGAATTTCGAGACTGAATATTTAGAAAAGTATATATATCCCATCAACTTAGAATCTTTTGTAAATTGATATAAGACAAACTGACATTAACTATGCCAATTTTGCAGTTTATGTATACAATAGTGATTTTGCCAGAGGCTGTGGAAATCCTGAAAATAAAAGTGAATAATTCATTTGTTCCGCATTTTGCCACCTGGTGGCGCGAACAGTATGCATTGGATAATGAGTATGATGCTAAATTCATAATCTTCACCAAAAGTTGTCTTAGATTACAAAGTTAGAGGGTCCTACTACTATTACTAGAAATGTGAGTTTAAAGCATATCTGAAAACCTGAAAAAAATTACTGAATTTATGATCTGTTTTAGTACCCTAATTTCAAATGGCCATATCATAGCGAGTTTCCAACCTAGAGAGGTAAAATTTCGGATTTCTTAGTTTAAAGGAGCTAAGTCTCTAACTCAATATCATCATAGGCGTAGGGGCTCGATGACAGTTAGGGGGGCAAAACCCGAAATGCCCAAAAACATTTCGGGTTTACAGACAGCAGCGACCTTGTATAACCCCCCTCCCCCAAAGACAATTTTGGAATATTTGACGGCTGCAAACACGTTTTCCTGCTTTTGCAGCCGTTGAACAAAGCAACTTCAAAGTGGTCTAATATAGCCTAATTAAGGTGGCTGACTCGGAATTCCAATCAATCGTTTACAGTCCTCGAAGACGGGACCGTTAGGAGTAAATTTTGAAAATTTAACTGCCGCAAACGCGTTTTCCCGATATTTCAGCCAGTGAACAAAGCAACTTCAAGCGGTCTAATATAGCCTAATTAAGGTGGCTGACTCGAATTCCAATCAATCGTTTACAGTCCTCGAAGACGGGACCGTTAGGAGAAAATTTTGAAAATTTAACTGTCGCAAACGCGTTTTCCTGCTATTTCAGCCGGTGAACAAAGCAACTTTAAAGTGGTCGAATATATATTATAGCCTTATTAAGGTGGCTGACCCGAATTCCAATCAATCGTTTACAGTCAACGAAGACGGGACCGTTGGGAGAAAATTTTGAAAATGTAACTGCCACAAACGCGTTTTCCTGTTATTCCAGTCTGTGAATACAGCAACTTCAATTTGGTCCAATATAGCCTACCTGGCTGACCCGAATTCCAAACAACCAATCAATCGTCGCGCGGTATATGGAGGCCTCACCCTCCCGGAGAAAAATTTGAAAATTTAATCAACATTGAAAACACGATTTATTTGTCAAATTAAATCAACATTCATGTTGTGATCTTACCGGAAAAAGATGGGCTTTTGATATCGAATATTTAAAGTAGCTAAGTCTCTAACTCAATATCATCCAAAATCTTCAACTTTGAAAACACGAATTATTTGTCAATTTAAATCAACATTGATGCTGTGATCTTACCGGAAAAAGATGGGCTTCTGATATCCAATATTTAAGACAAAATAAACATTTTACCATTGGTACACGAATCGTGTACCATAATGCGTTTTAGCCCCAGTTCTAGCAAGAGACTTGGGGAATGAGGCTAGACACATTGCACCAAATCAAACAGCGTATGTAGACTGGAATAACCAGACGCTAGAAATTTGAATTCCATTGATACTGCTGGCTTATTTCGTGGAACATAACTGATTTGAAATTAGAGTAAAAACGGAAACCATTGAATGTAAATCAGTTTATATACATTCATATTACAGTATCATATGCGTTGCGACCCACTTCTGTCAATTTCGAGGTCCCAAATGTTAGCGATTTAGCTCCTTTAAGACAAAATAAACATTTTACCATTGGTACACGAATCGTGTACCATAATGCGCTTCAGCCCCAGTTGAATCAAGAGACTCGAGGGACGAGGCTAGACACATTGCACCAAATCAAACGGCGTATGTAGACTTGAATAACCAGACGCTAGAAATTTGCACTCGCTTGAGACTGCTGGCTTATTTCGCCGAACATAACTGATTTGAAATTGGAGTAAATACGGAAACCATTGAATGTAAATCAGTTTATATACATTCATATTACAGTATTATATGCGTTGCGACCCACTTTTGTCAATATCTAGGTCCAAAATGTTAGCGATTTAGCTCCTTTAAGGTCATATACTATAACATATATTTTTTATAATTTTTTTGGATGGGGTCATTTTCCAACCATTGGTCCAGTTGACATGAAATGACCCCCTACCTCTCCATTAAAAATTGTATGTAGATTTGGAATATCTTCTGGGTTATTGGTTCTATGTTTTTTTCTCTCATAATGTTGTTCTTCATCCCCTCTCTCATAGCCGCGTTTTGGCATTAATTTAATAGATGAAAAACGTGTAGGCCTAAGATCTAGTAAATATTAATATTAAATTCTTATATTACTATATATTAGTTTACATCTAGCAAACTAGAAGGATCTTCGCATTGAAGAGCGTTCAAATAGACCACTCGGCAAACCTCACACTGATCCGCAGTGAATATTCGCTAGGCCGCGACAATCACTGAAAAGGATGACATCGATGCAATTTAATGAGTCACAAATATTAACTTTTTTCCTCCGACAAATTAAATTCTAAAACATTTTTTTATGTATTAGAAAAATAAATAAAGACGTTTGAAGTATTTGTAGGTAAAAATTATTCCTTATTTTAGTGTAAATGGGTATTAAAATGAGTAAAAGGCGCCAGTCTGCTCGAATCTGTAACGTCTTATGTAAACAATGCACGCTCCATTGAGCCAATGATTGACGCCGCGTGATATGACGTCATTTGTTGAAGGCGGTCATCTTTTACAGAGCTATTAGAAGATTTTCGTAATACTCTGTTAAACAGATTGGGCAAACCTCAGCAGATTCCAGTAACCAACATCTAGTCGGGCACTCGGCAAACCTCAACAGATTCCAGTACCCTACATCTAAGCTAGGAGGTATATTAAACTGAATGGAAAATAGCCTAGAGACCATGGTCCGATAGGGACGGAAAGGGGCGGGCCGGGTTTATGCTTTTGAACCAGTCGGATGTGAGAAGTAGTTATATCTGCGGATCCTCGCGGGTTGTTTCAAAACATAAATAAATAAGTATAATTAACTACTTATTATATGACATTCGGTGCCTGAGAATTGCGATTTAAATAGAGTCAATAAATGGACCATGGCGTGAAACTATATTAAATTGCACGCCAGTTATATTATGTTATATCGGTCTTTTTCATTCAGAATCAGATAAATTACCTCGAATCTTTTACTTATTAATATTTGTGTTTTGAGCACGTGTTTTGAAAGGTAAGCGTTTTTTTCCATCCACTGGAGCCAGGTGTTATGACGTCATATGTGGATTGTGGGTTAGGAATGGCCCAGGGTTAGGGTTAGGGCTAGCCCTGTCTACATCTCGAGACTCTGACGAAATCTGCAGGCCACAGCCCTTACCCTAACCCTTATCCTAACCCACAATCCACATATGACGTCATAACACCTGGCTCCAGTGGATGGAAAAAAACGCTTACCGTTTTGAAACAACCCGCGAGGATCCGCAGATGTAACTACTTCTCACATCCGATTGGTTAAAAAGCATAAACCCCGCCCCTTTCCGTCCTTATCGGACCATGGTCTCTAGGCTATTTTCCATCCAGTTTATCCGGAATCTGCCGAGGTTTGCCGAGTGCTAGTCGGGTAGACTAATCACCGGAATTCATTTACAATCATCGGAATTCACTTCGAAGATCCCCGAATCCTCCAACAAAACTAATTTATTTTAAATGTAAAATACATTATAATATAACGAATAACTATTTTGATCTCTCCACAGGCCAGATGAAGGCGCTGTAGGTGTATTTATTTTGAAAGACTACCGGAATTCATTTCAAATATATGCATCATGATTATGATAACGTAGGGCGCGTCAAATTACCCAATAAGCCTAACTCCAAAATAACACAAAATAACAATTTGCGTCGATCTCGAATTACCCAATAACTCCAAAATAACACCCAATAACATGTTTCATGCTATTAATCAATTACAATACATTACAACAAATTGCAACGAAATTATATGGACACAGCTCACCAAATATTTCTACGAATGTAGGACCAAAGTTATTTTTAGTCTTTCTCTCCCTTTCCCTTTTCCCCCCTTTTGCATGGCGATTTTTGTTGACTTTTTGGAGTAGAATCGAAAAAAAGGCTTTAAAAATACATTTTCTGCCAGGTTTTGGTGAATATTCGTGATTTTGAGGCGGAAGGATACAAGAGTTGAGAGGTTGGTTAGGTTGAAATGTAGGGTCAAAAATTGCATGCTTACTTATCTCTACTTCCAGCTTGTGTATCTCAAGTTTTTCATGGTGAATTTATTACGTGCTTTCGGGCAAGAGGTTGCCACATGTTGCTCCATCTGTGGTAGAAAGCGTTCTACCCATCGAAAATTCGGGAAAAAGTTAGAGCCGGTATAAGAGACAACAATTAACATTAAAGGCAAATCTTTAATGATCTGTAGCCATATATACATTAGTTTCTTGTCAACATATGGACACAGCGTACGTAACTAACGTACGAAAATTAATTGGTGGCTAGCTTTTTTTTCGCACATATACAGTGAATGGCCATTTTGCTCAGTAATCCCAGCCAGAATTTGGCTATTTTCGAAATTTGCGTTAAAGTTTAAAATATTTGTTTTAGAACTGAAATAAATTAACTATTCGTCAATCCCAACGCTAAAAACATCAACAGAATTGATTGTTTATATCTGAAATAGACACGACGACGCACAAAATAGTGCCAAGATGGCTGCAGACGCTGTCAATAGTGCCATTGAAGACAACGTCAATTCTATGAGTTGTAAATGTTATTTTTGTGAAAAATCATTGGAGGAAGAGAGAACATGTTTGGACTGTACGAATTATATAGTTTTTATGGATGCAAAGGACACAATGCTGAAGATAAACCTATTGTATACAATGTAAGGTGTTGTTGACCTCATGACCCATTGACGTCAATGTCATGACCTGTGATGTGTAGATCACGTGATATGGATAAGATGGCTATTGACTGTTTCTGAGATACTTCTCCGCAGGTAGCGTGTCTCAGATGTTCAGAATGATGGACACAGATCACCAAATATTCCTACGCCGTCCTACACTAAACAAGGGCCAAAGCTATTTTTAGTCTTCCTCTCCCTTTTCCTTTTTCCCCCTTTTGCATGGCGATTTTTGTTGACTTTTTGGTGTAGAATCGAAGAAAAGGGTTTGAAAATACATTTTCTGCCAGGTTTTTGTGAATATTCATATAATGTTGATGCGGAAGGATACAATTTGAGAGGTTGGTTAGGTTGAAATGTAGGGCCTGAAATTGCATGTTTACTTGTCTCTACTTCCAGCTTGTGTTTCTCATGTTTTTCATGAAGAACCTCATACGTGCTTTTGGGCAAGTGGTTGCCACATGTTGCTCCATCTGTGGTAGAAAGCTTCTACCCAACGAAAATTTGGGAACAAGTTAGAGACGGTCTAAGATACGAGAATTAACATTGGAGTCAATGGGGAAACATATGGACTCAGACTAGCAATTATTTGCCCATTGACTTCAATGTTAAATGGCTGTAACATCACAGGCTGTAGCTTTTTTCTCAACATTCCGTTGGTTCCAATCTTTATAGACACAATGGGGACAACATTTGGCAATCTCCTCATCATAATTTTGTAGGGGGTTGACCATTTAGATTTTTTGCTACACGGATTTGAAGTTGACTGGGGTGAAAATCTCACTTCCGACACAATGATTGCTCTTCAGAAAGACACTTTACACCCCCTATCCCTCCGCTGTAATATCATCAGTATTACCCAAAACTGCTATAAAATTGCAAACTTGATCCCTTTTCTCCTATTCTAGACCAAAAAGTCAACCCAAAAATGCAGGAAGAGGGGAGAATAAAATTAAGGGAAAAATTGTCTATTTATAACTCGCACTACATTCGTCCATCATGAAATAAGGGGAAATAATTACTAGTCTTAGTCCTATACACCTCACATGTTTCTGCAGTTTAAACAAATCTGTTGTTATCTAATAAACAAACATATATGCAATTCCCTGGCCAAAGAATATGAAAATCTATGCATTTTCAGATGAGCTGTGCGGCATTCTTCAACCACTATAATACATCAGAAAACTGCGGAATTTCAGACAGAAATTTAAAAGCACATGATTTTTGAATTAAACAGAACATTTTTATTTTTGAACATAAATGCATTCTGTAAAAAGATGAGATAAATTCAATATAAATCAAACACGAAAATACTTTAAAACAGTAATCATGATGCAATATTGGTTCCAATCTTTATAGGCACAATGGGGACCACATTTGGCAATCTCCTCATCATAAACTTGTAGGGGGTTGACCGTTTAGATTTTTTGCTACACGGATTTGAAGTTGACTGGGGTGAAAATCTCACTTCCGACACAATGATTGCTCTTCAGAAAGACACTTTACACCCCCTATCCCTCCGCTGTAATATCATCAGTATTACCCAAAACTGCTATAAAATTGCAAATTTGATCCCTTTTCTCCTTTTCTAGACCAAAAAGTCAACCCAAAAATGCAGGAAGAGGGGAGAACAAAACTAAGGGAAAAATTGTCTATTTATAACTCGCACTACATTCGTCCCGACGAAAATCACCATTGAAATTTATATGGAAAGTAGAATCTGACCAAGCATTCCAGGTAGAACTACATAAGCCATGCGCTAAACTGGCTATCAATAATTTCTTGATGAAAGACTTTGATCCAAACCCCAAAACAATGTGTAAAACTTGTGAAGGTAAAAAAATGTAATAAAAAGAATAAATGGTTTGACAGAGATTGCAATAGGTTGAAAAGAGATATGCTTATGGCCCTAGAACAATTAAATAATAATCCAAACAACTCTAAACTGCGGTCAATATATTATAAGAGAAATAAAGATTATAAGAAAACAACTAAATACAAAATGCGACAAGCTAAAAATGCAATATTAGAAAAACTTGATGATCTTGATAGCAATAACCCGCGTGAATACTGGAAACTTGTCAATTCCCTTCTTAAAGACAAACCAGATGGGGTGATAACATAACCATTAACGCGTGGGAAAATCATTTTACCACACTTTTTGAAAAAAAACATGATCAGTCCAAACTCTCTGAAATATTTGAAAAAATTGAACAACTTAAACAAGAGCCTATTAATACCAACCTGAATGAGCCAATCTCTCTGCAAATGAACTTCGAAAAGCTGTAAAAAAACTAAAAACAAAAAAATCGAATGGGCCTGATTTGATTCTCAATGAAATGTTTATATCTTCCTCCGAAATTATGATTGATCAATTCCTAAAATTGTTCAATATGATTTTAACGACGGGTTACTATCCAGCGTCCTGGATGGAATCATATATTGTTCCACTACACAAAAAGGGCAGTAAGGATGATTTAAATAACTATCGTGGCATTTCCCTGTCCAGTTGCTTCAGCGAGTGTTTTCTGTCTATTATCAATAATCGAATAACAAATTACCTTGAAGACAACAATTTACTTGACCCGGCACAGGGCGGGTTCCGTAAAAATCATCGGACAGTTGATAATATTTTCATACTCAAAACGATTATCAACAAATTTAAGTGTAAGAAACAGAATTTGTTCATGGCCTTTGTGGACTTTAAAAAAGCCTTTGACTCTGTTTGCAGAACAGGCCTCTTTTATAAATTACTAAAAAATAACATCAACGGACCGATATTTGATTTAATTACATCCATGTACTCAAATACTTCATATACTGCGAAAACTTCCATGGGAATCTCCAATACAATAAACTCTTTCATGGGTGTGAAACAGGGATGTGTGTTAAGCCCTGTACTATTTAATATCTATATTAACGATTTACAGTTTTATATTAATAATGCGAACACAAATCCTCCCTCACTAGAATCCAATAATGTCTCCCACCTGCTGGTTGCGGATGACCTTATCATGCTCTCCACTACTGAAACTGGGTTACAAACTAGTCTTGACCAACTTAATAAATTTTGCGGTGATTGGCAGATTGACCGTAACCCAACAAAATCAAAAATCATAATAATCAAAAATAATCAAAGAAAAATAAAGAACATATTTCATTTTGGCAATATTAATCTTGAAATAGTTAAATCATACGTTTATCAAGGGGTGTGCCTTTCCAATAACTCTACGTTCAAGTCTGCAATCACCGAACTTAATAGTAAAGCTAGACGTGCATGGTTTTGTTTGTGCAATAAAATTGGTACTACCGATTTTCTTCCTACCGATGTTCTGATCAAATTATACCAATCCGTTGTCAAGCAGATAGCTATATATGCATCCGATATCTGGGGATCTAGTTTGGTACACAGCAAAATTTTTGAAATTAGTAAATGGGACCAAATTAATCATAATAAACTAACTATTAAAATCTGCAAATCAATACTAGCACAACCATCAAAAACATCCAACATTGGCTGTCTAGCAGAATTGGGTATTTTCCCAGCTAACCTTGACATATTTCAAAGAATGATCTCCTATTATAAACGTCTTACTAATTCTAGTATAGACAGTTTTCCTAAAAGTGTTCTTTTACATTCTGCCTTCATTACCGATAGCAACCTCATTGCAAACAATAACATTAAATATTCTTGGACAGCATCCATAGCAAAATTATATGAATATTATGATCTCCCTCATAACCCCTCTCCCTCAGCAACTAAACTAAAACTTCAAACTAAATTCAACCATCATTTTGCAGAACTAACTAAATCAGGAACCAAACTGAGAACGTATGGTCTGTATAAAAACTTAATAAATCACCCCGCTCGTTACCTTCTGCAGGTTAAAAATAAAAACTTTAAATCCGCCTTACTCAGCTCACACAAACTGGAAATAGAGAGAGGGCGATACAAGAATATTCCACCAGACCAAAGGTTATGCACCCAATGTTCTCTTTCTACCGTAGAAGCTGAATTCCATTTTCTGTTCCAGTGTCCCAGATATGAAAACTTGCGCTTAAAATATATCTACCCTACTTTAATACAATCTTGTCAATTAACCTTTGAGCTTCTTTTTAATCCGCCAGATTTTCTTGCAAAAGAAGCAGTAGCAATGTATACATATCATGCTTTTAAGGAAAGGGGGGCACCTGCCTAGTTTATTTGATCATTATACATGTATACGTCATATTTTCATTTCATTGTTATACTTTCATTGTTATACTTTCATTGTTATATTTTCATTATATCATCCCAATGGTACATGCATTTTCATTTCATTATATCATGTTATTCCAATATACTATTCCATGTAAAATATATTATTCCATGTAAAATATATTTTTGTATACCTGATATTGATGTATGCGTATGTTTTGTATAATGTTCTTAATGGACGTAATATGCAAATAAAAAAAGTTGAAGTTGCACCCCCCATCCCCATCACGTTGTGTATTTACTTATTTCTGTTTTCTTAAGACGTTTGTCTTCTCAGTAGTTATAACAATGCAACTTCGTTTTTATACGCCAACATTTTCATGTGGACGTATATTGCCGTGGCCCCTGTCCGTCCGGACGTCCACAATTTGTTTGTGGGCTCTTTACAGGTCACAATTCTTGTCCGATTTTGACGAAACTTGAAATATAGGTTTATCCCCAAAAGATCTCGACTGCTTTCGATATAGGCATGTATCGGATCGAAACTTCATGGATTATGGCCCCTGTTTGTACGAAAAATCACGTTTTTAGCTTGTGGACCCTATAGAGGTCACAATTTTTATCCGATTTTGTTGAAACTTGAAATGTAAGTTTATAACCCAAAGATCTCAGATCCTTTTGATATTCGCGCATATCGGACGTAACTTCCTGAATTATGGTCCCTGATTGTACGAAAAATCGCGTTTTTAGCTTGTGGTCCCTATAAAGGTCATAATTTTTATCCAATTTAAAAAAAACCGTATTATTATATCCCCGTTACCCCTAAGGGAGGTTGAGTTCGAATTTCGTGAAAATCGGACCAAAATTGCCGGACAAAATGGCCGCCGTTTGTACGCGAATAGTGTAAAAATATGGTAAATCAAGGTTGTGGACCCTGTATGGGTCACAATTTTAATTCTATTTTGATGAAACTTGAAATGCATGTTTATAACCTAAAGATCTTGGTTCATTTCGATATTGTCGCATATCGGATCGTAACTTCCTGAATTATGGCCCCTGATTGTACGCAAAATCGCTTCTTTTTTTAGCTAGTGGTCCCTCTGGAGGTCACAATTATTATCCGATTTAAAAAAAAACGTTTGATTATATCACTGTTACACCGTAATAAAGGTTGAGTTCGAATTTCGTGAAAATGGCCGGACAAAATGGCCGCCGCTTGAACGCGAATAGTGTAAAAATATGGTATATCAAGGTTGTGGACCCTGTACAGGTCGTAATTTTAATTCGATTTTGATGAAACTTGAAATGCATGTTTATAACCTAAAGATGTTGGTTCCTTTCGATATTGTCGCATATCGGATCGTAACTTCCTGAATTATGGCCCCTGATTATACGAAAAATCGCCTCTTTTAGCTTGTGGTCCCTAAAGGTTGAGTTTAAATTTCCTGAAAATCAATCAAAACTGCCGGACAAAATGGCCGCCGCTTGTACGCGAAAGGTGTTAAAATATGGTATATCAAGGTTGTGGACCCTGTAGAGGTTACAATTTTAATCCGATTTTGATGAAACTTCAAATGCATGTTTATAATCCAAAGATCTTGGTTCCTTTCGATATTTGCGCATATCGAATTGTAACTTCATGAATTATGGCCCTTGATTGTAGGAAAAATCACTTTCTTTTTAGCTTGTTCTCTATCCATCTCTCAAAAATGTGGGCGTATCATGCCTGGCAGCCGCTGGTTACATTTTATTTATCAAGCTGGATACATATAAGCATAGTAGAGATTACAATACTAAAGTCATTCTCAAACCCTAGCCAGCCAGACTCGATATGGGGAGTCTGCTGATAGAAATGGTTACATCTTTTACCTTCCAGAATCTGTCTGTTGTCTAACGAATTCTCACAAGTATGATAGTTTTGTAGCTGTGGGTTTTGGACGTTCAATTATCTAATTGGTCAAATATGATATAAATAATTATAGCTATTGGTTAATTAAGTCACATGACGTCGAAACCCACTGTTATATGGTTAAATGGAAATTTACTGCAGAAACTTCCCATGAGATATCTGTTATCATGTTATTGACATATAGAACCAGCTATGTTTTGATTCTATAACTCTTTTTTATATAGCAATATGTCATTCGTTCACTCATTTTGATTTAAGTATTTTAGTACATATATGTGAATATGTTTGAACCTACTAACTTGCTAAATCATTAATTAATACAATATAATGTCATCTTATTTCTCTATTCCTTGCCTATAAATTGAAAACAATGTAGCAACGACAATATTGCTGCACTTGTGCACGAAGCATTATGTCACCTGAAGTGAGGCAGACGTTCCCTTCTGTCGAAGCTCTTCTCATTTCACACTGCTAAACCCTGCTAGTTCCTTCAGCACTCTGTGCCGTATCAAAACTTGGCTGCGCAACTCCATGACGCAAAACCGACTGAGCCATTTGATGGCGCGTGCGGTGCATAATGATCCCCTTCATGCGCCAAGATATTCAAAGAGAACAGTCCTGATCGTAGAACGAACGCCTTTGGACGAGTCACTTAACATCATGAACAATTAATATGTATGCAGCTTTGTTGTAGGTAGTCAATTTTTCCACATTGTCATCATATTACCCCTAGTTACAGCCTTCATCGAAATAACACTTGTACAGTAAACTGTTCGTAATTATTTATTTCGTTTGGTAATGAAATGTTCCAGGTTCCAGGGTTCGCCCGCCCCCACCCCCTCAAAGTTATGACAAATCCACGCCCTTGATGGGGAGCTTGGTATCAATTCCTGACTGATCATGAGCCACCGGTAAACGGAACTTCGGAAGGGTGTAAGGACCAGCTAAAAAGTGGTCATTAACGGTGTTTGCTAAAATTAATTAGATAAGCTTCACCGTAGGAATAAGACAGACTCGTTCAGTGTTCAAACTTTTATGTAACAAAACTTTTAAAATATATTATATCAGTATTTACAGCTCCAATGCGTTTATTTCTGTTAACTGTCCTTTTTCGGATGAACAGCCTTCACCGTACTATCAAAGTGTCTTTACTTTTTCGGGGGAATAACATTCGCCGTACTTGTTCTTGAATCTGCAACTTGTCTTTTTCGGCAATCCTAGATTGCCGTACTCTCTGAAACAGAAAGGGTACTGACCTCTTTCCTGATAGGAGGTTCTATGCCATCGGAACGTAGCTTGCCAATGTCAGCGATTTGATCGCTGATTATTGGCCGCAGTCCCATTCGCTGGGGGGGGGGGGGGGCTGAATGGTTAGCGTGCGCGCGCTGTATCATACAGTCTATCATTGAGTCGACTGGCGTGGTTTCGAATCCCCGGTTGTACGTGGCAAGGAGTAGGGTCGCCTGTCCAACCTCGTGGGTTTTCTCCGGGTCCTCTCACTGCTAAAGACCCCTACGCGCAAGCGAATTATGTAAATAAAATTAAACCATATGTTAGTCCCGAAATGACCTAGTTTGTGTCGAGTGGACGTTAAACCCCATTTCTCTCTCTCTCCCATTCGCTGGCCTACCGTGCAAATTCCAGCCACTGGCTATATCTGTAAGAGACATTTAAATGTATTCCTACTGGCGGTTTACAAATATTGCATTCAAATCATAAGAATATAAACACGACTAATACACAGTATCATATTGACTATAACAGTATAATGCATATATTGGTTACACTATATATATGACAAAACATCAATCATTAGATGATAATAACTATTCACTAATTATATAAATCATTTTAACACGTAGGAGTTATCTTTTACCCTAATCTAAAATTAATTACTCTGGTTAGAAAGGTACGGACAATTAAGGTATTTAAAAAAATGATTACGAGAAAACGGTGTATTCCCACGAAGGCGCAGTTACAGAGCGTGACCAAAATTAAACCTTCCCACGAAGGCGCAGATATCGATTTGTCGGCTTTCGTTTGAAGACAGGCATGTTGCTATTAGGATCCAATTAAGGGCGTTAAAGATTTTATGAATTTATGTTCATTCTGAACCAACAACACTCTGGAAGGATGGCATGCAAGAATGAAGAAGATAGTTGGAAAAGCCCATCCGAATGTTTTTGAAATGATCACATTTTTCCAACAAGAACAAAATATTAACTACCAAGGAAGAGATATAAATATGCTCAAATCCAAAGCCAGCTCCAGGAATTAAAAGGAAGACACGAGGAAGAGAAATTGACTTTAGTCGAGTATTTAGACAGGGTGTCTTATTTGGCGAAATTAAATTAATTTTTGTTATAGTGTAGTTATGTTTTCATTTCTTATGCCAAAAATGATTCTAAAATGTTGGTTAATTAGTTACATTGGGGATTATGAAAGTGTAAATTCTTATCATAACAATCTATAACACCATTGTTACAATTTTAATCCATTTTAATCCCTAGGAGCTGGATTCCCGCGAAGTCGTCGAAAACGACCTCGTTTAATCCGTTACGGTCAATAACTGCGCCTTCGTGGGAATAAACCGAGAAAACATAACACTATAGACTTCTAGATAACACATATAATCATTGTTTAATATATATATAAAAATGGCCATATAGTGCCGCTGTCCTGGCAATATTTTACTCATAGTATGGCGTATGCCCGTCTTCATCAGCCCAGTCTAAGCAGAACAGTAGGACGTTAAACCCCATTTAATTTCATTTCGATATTTTACGGCCGCAATTCTTAACCGATTATCATGAAACTTGACACACTGATCGCCTCTACTCTCACGAAAACAACAATTGATTTTAGCGAAGGGGTAGTGCTAAGTTGGATCACCCTTGAACCTGGCATATTGATTCTTTATTATATACTAAGGAAGGCACCAATTGATGTTTTGGCCACACCTACTTTTTTGTCAATAATTTGTTTCCGCAAGGCATCATGCACGCGGTGCCACGCTCGCTTCTTGTGTCTCGCGTACAGGCCTCTCTGCCAGGGGCGTGGTGACACGTAATTTTGTATGGGGAATGATATCCCTGGGGTGGCATAAAAACCCACGGTATGCATCGTTAAAGGGGCGGGTGTGTGTGTGTGTGTGTGTGGGTGTGTGTGTGTGGTGCGGGGGGGGGGATATTTTCGGTTCTTGGGCCTTTGTAGATAACAAACCTTAATCTCTCAACCCTCCGTGTTTCGAGATAAGACAGGAGCCCATTACCTATAACGTTGCACCTGCGGGAGTGATGACCTCTTTCCTGATAGGAGGTTCTATGCCATCGGAACGTAGCTTGCCAATGTCAGCGATTTGATCGCTGATTATTGGCCGCAGTCCCATTCGCTGGGGGGGGGGGGCTGAATGGTTAGCGTGCGCGCGCTGTATCATACAGTCTATCATTGAGTCGACTGGCGTGGTTTCGAATCCCCGGTTGTACGTGGCAAGGAGTAGGGTCGCCTGTCCAACCTCGTGGGTTTTCTCCGGGTCCTCTCACTGCTAAAGACCCCTACGCGCAAGCGAATTATGTAAATAAAATTAAACCATATGTTAGTCCCGAAATGACCTAGTTTGTGTCGAGTGGACGTTAAACCCCATTTCTCTCTCTCTCCCATTCGCTGGCCTACCGTGCAAATTCCAGCCACTGGCTATATCTGTAAGAGACATTTAAATGTATTCCTACTGGCGGTTTACAAATATTGCATTCAAATCATAAGAATATAAACACGACTAATACACAGTATCATATTGACTATAACAGTATAATGCATATATTGGTTACACTATATATATGACAAAACATCAATCATTAGATGATAATAACTATTCACTAATTATATAAATCATTTTAACACGTAGGAGTTATCTTTTACCCTAATCTAAAAATAATTACTCTGGTTAGAAAGGTATGGACAATTAAGGTATTTAAAAAAATGATTACGAGAAAACGGTGTATTCCCACGAAGGCGCAGTTACAGAGCGTGACCAAAATTAAACCTTCCCACGAAGGCGCAGATATCGATTTGTCGGCTTTCGTTTGAAGACAGGCATGTTGCTATTAGGATCCAATTAAGGGCGTTAAAGATTTTATGAATTTATGTTCATTCTGAACCAACAACACTCTGGAAGGATGGCATGCAAGAATGAAGAAGATAGTTGGAAAAGCCCATCCGAATGTTTTTGAAATGATCACATTTTTCCAACAAGAACAAAATATTAACTACCAAGGAAGAGATATAAATATGCTCAAATCCAAAGCCAGCTCCAGGAATTAAAAGGAAGACACGAGGAAGAGAAATTGACTTTAGTCGAGTATTTAGACAGGGTGTCTTATTTGGCGAAATTAAATTAATTTTTGTTATAGTGTAGTTATGTTTTCATTTCTTATGCCAAAAATGATTCTAAAATGTTGGTTAATTAGTTACATTGGGGATTATGAAAGTGTAAATTCTTATCATAACAATCTATAACACCATTGTTACAATTTTAATCCATTTTAATCCCTAGGAGCTGGATTCCCGCGAAGTCGTCGAAAACGACCTCGTTTAATCCGTTACGGTCAATAACTGCGCCTTCGTGGGAATAAACCGAGAAAACATAACACTATAGACTTCTAGATAACACATATAATCATTGTTTAATATATATATAAAAATGGCCATATAGTGCCGCTGTCCTGGCAATATTTTACTCATAGTATGGCGTATGCCCGTCTTCATCAGCCCAGTCTAAGCAGAACAGTAGGACGTTAAACCCCATTTAATTTCATTTCGATATTTTACGGCCGCAATTCTTAACCGATTATCATGAAACTTGACACACTGATCGCCTCTACTCTCACGAAAACAACAATTGATTTTAGCGAAGGGGTAGTGCTAAGTTGGATCACCCTTGAACCTGGCATATTGATTCTTTATTATATACTAAGGAAGGCACCAATTGATGTTTTGGCCACACCTACTTTTTTGTCAATAATTTGTTTCCGCAAGGCATCATGCACGCGGTGCCACGCTCGCTTCTTGTGTCTCGCGTACAGGCCTCTCTGCCAGGGGCGTGGTGACACGTAATTTTGTATGGGGAATGATATCCCTGGGGTGGCATAAAAACCCACGGTATGCATCGTTAAAGGGGCGGGTGTGTGTGTGTGTGTGTGTGTGTGTGTGTGGGTGTGTGTGTGGTGCGGGGGGGGGATATTTTCGGTTCTTGGGCCTTTGTAGATAACAAACCTTAATCTCTCAACCCTCCGTGTTTCGAGATAAGACAGGAGCCCATTACCTATAACGTTGCACCTGCGGGAGTGATGACCTCTTTCCTGATAGGAGGTTCTATGCCATCGGAACGTAGCTTGCCAATGTCAGCGATTTGATCGCTGATTATTGGCCGCAGTCCCATTCGCTGGGGGGGGGGGGGCTGAATGGTTAGCGTGCGCGCGCTGTATCATACAGTCTATCATTGAGTCGACTGGCGTGGTTTCGAATCCCCGGTTGTACGTGGCAAGGAGTAGGGTCGCCTGTCCAACCTCGTGGGTTTTCTCCGGGTCCTCTCACTGCTAAAGACCCCTACGCGCAAGCGAATTATGTAAATAAAATTAAACCATATGTTAGTCCCGAAATGACCTAGTTTGTGTCGAGTGGACGTTAAACCCCATTTCTCTCTCTCTCCCATTCGCTGGCCTACCGTGCAAATTCCAGCCACTGGCTATATCTGTAAGAGACATTTAAATGTATTCCTACTGGCGGTTTACAAATATTGCATTCAAATCATAAGAATATAAACACGACTAATACACAGTATCATATTGACTATAACAGTATAATGCATATATTGGTTACACTATATATATGACAAAACATCAATCATTAGATGATAATAACTATTCACTAATTATATAAATCATTTTAACACGTAGGAGTTATCTTTTACCCTAATCTAAAAATAATTACTCTGGTTAGAAAGGTATGGACAATTAAGGTATTTAAAAAAATGATTACGAGAAAACGGTGTATTCCCACGAAGGCGCAGTTACAGAGCGTGACCAAAATTAAACCTTCCCACGAAGGCGCAGATATCGATTTGTCGGCTTTCGTTTGAAGACAGGCATGTTGCTATTAGGATCCAATTAAGGGCGTTAAAGATTTTATGAATTTATGTTCATTCTGAACCAACAACACTCTGGAAGGATGGCATGCAAGAATGAAGAAGATAGTTGGAAAAGCCCATCCGAATGTTTTTGAAATGATCACATTTTTCCAACAAGAACAAAATATTAACTACCAAGGAAGAGATATAAATATGCTCAAATCCAAAGCCAGCTCCAGGAATTAAAAGGAAGACACGAGGAAGAGAAATTGACTTTAGTCGAGTATTTAGACAGGGTGTCTTATTTGGCGAAATTAAATTAATTTTTGTTATAGTGTAGTTATGTTTTCATTTCTTATGCCAAAAATGATTCTAAAATGTTGGTTAATTAGTTACATTGGGGATTATGAAAGTGTAAATTCTTATCATAACAATCTATAACACCATTGTTACAATTTTAATCCATTTTAATCCCTAGGAGCTGGATTCCCGCGAAGTCGTCGAAAACGACCTCGTTTAATCCGTTACGGTCAATAACTGCGCCTTCGTGGGAATAAACCGAGAAAACATAACACTATAGACTTCTAGATAACACATATAATCATTGTTTAATATATATATAAAAATGGCCATATAGTGCCGCTGTCCTGGCAATATTTTACTCATAGTATGGCGTATGCCCGTCTTCATCAGCCCAGTCTAAGCAGAACAGTAGGACGTTAAACCCCATTTAATTTCATTTCGATATTTTACGGCCGCAATTCTTAACCGATTATCATGAAACTTGACACACTGATCGCCTCTACTCTCACGAAAACAACAATTGATTTTAGCGAAGGGGTAGTGCTAAGTTGGATCACCCTTGAACCTGGCATATTGATTCTTTATTATATACTAAGGAAGGCACCAATTGATGTTTTGGCCACACCTACTTTTTTGTCAATAATTTGTTTCCGCAAGGCATCATGCACGCGGTGCCACGCTCGCTTCTTGTGTCTCGCGTACAGGCCTCTCTGCCAGGGGCGTGGTGACACGTAATTTTGTATGGGGAATGATATCCCTGGGGTGGCATAAAAACCCACGGTATGCATCGTTAAAGGGGCGGGTGTGTGTGTGTGTGTGTGTGGGTGTGTGTGTGTGTGTGTGTGTGTGGGTGTGTGTGTGGTGCGGGGGGGGGGGATATTTTCGGTTCTTGGGCCTTTGTAGATAACAAACCTTAATCTCTCAACCCTCCGTGTTTCGAGATAAGACAGGAGCCCATTACCTATAACGTTGCACCTGCGGGAGTGATTCACACCCGGCATTTTTAAACAAAATTGACAATAGTTTTAATCAAAACAACGATTGATTATTGTTATTTATAATATTTCTACAACACCCAACTACAATTAAGCATATAATCCTACCTGAAACGGTTACAAATCGTCGTTTTTAAAATCGAGGCGTTAAGCCGTTACTAGGACCGCCATCTTTTTAAACGATAGGCTGTCATCATGAAGGCGGGGCTAAATATAAGGCTTTTATAACAGCCAATCAAAAGGACAATTGAAAGCACAGTAACTATGAATGGATTTCGATGGCGGTGAAATGTCAGACAAAAACAACGCTTCATTAATTTAAACGCGAATATTTGGAGTTAGGCGACAGTTGTGCCACTACATTGGCCTCTGTAAGTTTAATTAATCATAATATCATAAACTTATCTATTTTAAAGATGATACATGCATTAATAAAGAAATTGAGTTTGCCACTTGGAACTAAAGGCATCAATCGTAGCTAAAAACAAACACATCAGTATATCTCAACGTTTTTAGCTACGTTCTCGTATCTAGGGCCTTTGGTACATGCTAGAGTCGATTTGTGGTATATCTGAGCCACTGTTTGAACAGATATGGCAAGTGCAGGCCTTCACGTGAATAAATACTTGGAGAGTCAAAAAAAGCTCTCCTAAAATTGCAAAAAGGGTAAATCGCTCTCCTGAGAAAACTCTCCTGAATCTCTTAAGGAGAGCTTTTTTTCATTTTTGATTAGGGGCCTAAATATCTGGTCTATGGTGGATTATATGAGAAGATAAAAGTATTAATTGTCATCAAGAATGAGTATTTATTATCATGTGTTAAAATGAACCATAAATAAAAGTTAGGAACACGTGTCTTGTGTTATGAAGAGTAAAAGAGTCAGCTTTTAATAAGAGACATTTCCACATAAACTAAAAACCACAGTCAAGTAATTAACAACAACTGGCAGACTGTTCATTTACAAGTCAATCAATGAGTCTGTCCCACAAACTGTCAATGTCTGAACAATTATCATGCTCATCAATTTCATCATCTGTATCACTGTTGTCACACTCAGTGTCCATACATGTATCTGTATGATCATGATCATGATCATGAACTTCCATTGTACTGGTTGATGCAGGGGGGTCCAATTCACATTTTCTTCTTTTACTACTTATATAAGACTTTACAGCCGATTCTAGAATTGCATTTCTTTCTTTTTCTGTCCATACAAGATTGTTGATTTTAATCAATAACAAGTCTTCCATAGAACTGTGATGAAGGCTAAGCCTTCTATCCGACAGCATCCCAGTTAAATGACTGAAGCCTGCCTCTACAGTACTGTTACTGGGACCCAAACACAACAAAATTTCCACAATTTTAATTAAGTTTGGAAATTGTAACTTCCTATAAGCACAAATCTTTTGCCACAGTTTAACAGCACTTGTAACACCTGAATAGAAATGACCTACAGTTCTCTTGAAATCTTTCCATTCACTTTTAACTCTGCTAAAATCAATCTTTCCATAGTCTAGTGTAACTTGGAAACGTTCATAACACCAACGGATAGCATCCATCTCAGTGTCTATATCAGACCAGTTAGCTGGGTCTACCCAGAACATGTATTTGTAAATATCCTGGTTCCTAAAGGAAGAAAATCTCTGCGTTAAACAATTTATAACAGAATCAATTGCAGTACTGTTGCCTCTACCACAACCAGGGGATGACGATTTCTCAATATTCTTAATTCCAGTCAGTGTAACAACAGTTTTCTCCTGTTTATCAGCCTGCAGTTTACCATGATTCAATCTTAGACCATCTTTACTTATAGAATATTCTGTGGTGCCTGAAAAATATAAATTGATAGAACTTTTTAATATATACTATTCAAAAAAAGTAGGGGATATTTGATTTTTAAGTGTTATTAAAGTCACCTAATGAAACTGACGAAGAAACAAATGACAAAATGAAATGAAGTTCACATTCATCGATTTATTCCAAATGTTCGTTAGACTAAGTAAGGCACAGACTGACCATTATAAGGGTAAAATGATACCCGGGGTCAAACAGCAAAGTTACCACAGCATCACAACCAAGTCAGTAAAGGGTAAATCCTCCTCTGTTTGCCAAACAAGCATTGATCCGACGTGGCATACTCCTAATGAGACGTCTAAGGTCATTTTGGTCCAGATTGTCCCATTCCTGTTGCAACGCAGCAGCAAGTTCTTGGACATTGGCAGGACGTTGTTGACGTTGACGTAACCTCTGTCCAAGCATGTCCCAGACATGCTCGATGGGGGAGAGGTCGGGACTCAGTGCTGGCCATGGTAATGTGGTGATGTTCTGTTGTTGGAGGTAACCTGTAACGATCCTGGCCCTGTGACATCTTGCGTTGTCATCCTGGAAGATGAAACGGCGGCCATGACGTCGTGCGAACGGCACAACATGGACTGCCAAGATGTTGTCCCGGTAGTACTGGCCTGTAACACGCCCTGCAACAACATGTAAAGCCGTTCTTCCAGCAACAGTGATGCCTCCCCACACCATAACAGAACCACCCCCAAATCGATCATGTCTGATGACGTTAACGTCTTGGAAGCGCTCGTTTCGCCGACGCCACACCCTCCTACGTCTGTCCAAAAAATCAACAGTGAACCTTGACTCATCTGAAAACATCACATTGCTCCAGCCTCGATTATCCCAGTGTTGACGATCCCTACACCAACGACGTATTGCATGAATGTGATGATCTCTCAAACAAGGGATCACGCGAGGACGTCGGGCGCGAAGGTGACCCCTATGCAGTCGATTCCGAATCGTCTGGCCACTCACTCTCACTCCAGTGTCTGTTTGAAGACGAGCGCTGATCTGATTTGCTGTGATGACACGATTTCTCAAGGCCAAGGTACGGATAAATCGATCCTGGGCTTGAGTTGTCGCCCTTGGTCGACCTGAGCGTGGTCTGTCCTGTACAGATTGTGTATCACGGTATCTGGACCATAGCCTGCTTATGACAGACTGAGAAACATTCATCGTCCGCGCCACAACCGCCTGTGTTGTGCCGATCTGTAGCATGCCAAGGGCACGTAACCTTTCATTTTGGGTAAGCCGACGCATATCAAAATTTGTTTTCTGGTCACTAAAACAATTAAACTGATGTTTCCACCCTGGAATTCAATGCCACAATGACTGTAACATTCAAAGTCAGAGTCGTGCAAATCTTGGGTTGGACCCCCATGATGATCCCAAGCATCACCTGCATTCCATGCGGTAGCTATTGGTGCGTTTGGGCGTCACATGTAACTGGAAATGTTTCTTCTGTTAGGTTCTATAGTGACTTTTTTCGTAGTCATTTGCATATTTTAGTATTATGCCCCCAAAATCAAATATCCCCTACTTTTTTTGAATAGTATATATATACATGTATCAAATTAAGCCTACTGTCACTAAACGTCAGTCAAGAATGTACTCAAAGAGGCTTTCTTCCTTCAATCATAGACATGAATACTAGGAAATTTACTCACATGTTTTTGAAAGACCTTGCTTACTGGTCTGATATACTAACACTGAGATTACCAATATTATCATTCATTAATTAGTAGCAACTGCTATACTTTTGTCATTAGAATGTCTCCAGATGCAGAAAGACAAATAAAGAAAGATAATTACCAAAGGCTGATACCGATGAATTTAAATGAAAACCCCTTGCTTCACAAACTTCTTTCTGGTAATCTTTTTGATTTTCTTGAATAAAACTGTCTTTCAACTCTTCTAATTCACTTACTGTTCTCTCTAATGAAGGCATCACCTCAGTCACAATAACATCACCTTTCTCCAAACACAAAGAGAGAGCTGACAAAGGTTTAATAATATTATAGTAGTTCACACATAAACACAGAAATGAATAATCTTTAAGTTTATTTAGAATTCCTTGTAATTTGGCTGTGGTCTTGGCACATTTGTTCGTTTTGATACAGTCTTCTAATGTCAAGCCTAAAATTACCCAATTTTCAATCAAAATGTTTAGTCCACGAATCTGGTGGCTAATAAATCTTGTGCCGTTCACCTTTGGAAATCTCAGCACTCTTGTATCATAAATCTCTGACATTTTCGTAAAATGTCTTGTAAGTTTTCCTGATCTCTTAAACTGGTAATAAATTAAAACCATAAAATCGAACACACCACAAAATTCACTTTTTTTCATAAGTGAATCTTTTACAGATAATTCAAGTCTATGCAGAACACAGTGAATGTCAATCAACCAGTTCCTGTTATCATCTTTCATTTGTTTTATGAGACCATTTTTAGTGCCTGTATTAACAGAGGCGCCGTCACTTGTAAAGCTTATTAACTTTCGTTCATAGTCATCCTTACTGAGATTAAGAGTCTTCAGAAATATATCATCTATGGATGTTTTCAAATTATCAGAAGTTGCATCTCCGTATTCATCAATGTTACACAGTGCAGCACACAAAAAAGTTGGATTACCGTCGTGAATGACTTTGATAAATGCTAGTTCTTTTTCACTCCCCGTTTTTCGTGCTTGGGACCCATCCGTGAGTAAAGAAAAGCAAGTAACTGAGTTAAGAACATTGGTAATTTTTTCCCGAACAGCATCGGCTAGGAAATTTACAAATTCCCTAGCCCGGTTGGAATTATCATATTTCGATATCAGTCTTGCTCCACAGTTTTTCATAACTTGAACTAAAGTTTTAAAATGGCTAAATGGCAATCCATCTACAGCCAGTGTGTAAGCTGCATCTAAAAGTTTTCTATATGCATCATTTGACAGGTCTTGAAATGATTTTGTAATCGTTGGTTGTCGTAGGGGGATTTCAAAATGGGGTTTACTATTATTGCTGTCAGTGTCCGGATCATCTAGATCAAGATCAATTATTTTATCTGTTCCAGAACAAAGTTTTTCATATTCAATTGCAGTCTTGTGGGCTGCTGAGCCCAAATGTCTCATCACATTATGTTTAGTTATAAAGTCAATTCCACAAATATATTTTTGCACATCAGATTTTGCCTGTCCTCATATTTTCGTGTCTTTGATAACTTGTTCACAATGTTTGGCACAAAGTTTACACCAAACGCTTGTAAGATGCCCATTTGTGTCCGTCTTGACACCGATTTGTCCCCCCGTATTCCACCGCAAAAATGTTTTCAGTTGGACTGAACGAGAATTTGGACTTGGTGTATCAGTTGTGTCACTTTCAGCGGAGGCAGACATTTTATCCAAACAGTTCCATACCAAAAACGTAACGAAACGTAGGTATAAAGTAGAAAGAATGAGAGACTTCATTCAGAATATTTGAGAGCATGCAACCATTCATTTTTTTACGAGACAGGAAGTCAGAGTTGCCAAGACGACAGTCGTCAACTAGAAGGGTCATTCTGATTGGCTATTTTCGTCAAGTGACCCAATGAACTGTCCTGTTATATTAAGCACAACCACAAAATAGACTAACTTAACCAGACGCATATTTCTATGGTATAACCGCTGGCTATTTCATATATCCGACGGTAAGACTAGTAAAGAATAAACAGCGATGGAGATCCGAGACCCAAGTTAACATTCGTCTTCGTTGAGGAGAGTCAAATTAGCTACAGAGGCGAGCGATAAAAAGCGCACCTTGACCGACATCCAGGCGCGCCCAGGAGAGCGAGAGCGATCGCGCTCCTTTTACGTGAAGGCCTGCAAGTGTATGCCAATAGCGTGGAAATCCACATTGAAAACTACGCAATTGTTTTTTTTTGTAGGACTTTTAGAATGTGTTCATAGTTGAAGGCAATATTGGGCCTATTTTTAATTATCTAGGCCCCGATCCCATTTGTGATGCCAAACGGATGAATAGTTTTCTGCACCTTAAAAAAACGAACAAAAAAACCCTCTCCTGCACCTGCTACACCAATGCAGTGATTTTAAAGATTGTGGCTTGATTTGAGGCTTTCTATAATTCCCTTCCCACCTCGTAATAAAACAAATGTGAAATCTTCTGAAATCCCTTCTAAACTATCGCTCCAGTCACCTATAAGTATTGGTGGGTGTCGTACACGAGGTAATGTATGCTTACTTGTTCGATACCTCCGACACCACTTCTTATTCAAGGAATTAACATAGGTAACTCACTCTGGTCCTGTTATTGTAAATCTAGATTTTTTGAATATAACACCAAATATAATTTACTTTTGGGCGCAGAATGCTTCTTTATTTTGGGAAAACAAATTAATCAACGTTTTCCTATTATCTCTTTTATATTTATCTAATCTGCTACTTATATGATGTAATGAGTACAGCTGTATTTTTGTGACTTGTAGAAAGAGACTAAGCCGACAAGTCGATGTTACGACAAAAATAACACGATGTTACGACGGAGTATAGTGTCGTGTGATTGCGTCAATACTGCCGTGATGTGTTGTCGCGTTATGAAAAGGGTGATATTTAACATGGCCACTATCGGCCACCATATTTTTAGGATATCTATGAAATAAAAGGTAGACTTAATAACCCTGTTTACTTAACCTGCTTTCCTGTTTAGGCTATAGGTTAATCACGTGACATGAATGATAGGCCGACCCAAAATTTTTATTTTACTTTTGCGTGAAAAAAGAAAAGTTGAATGATAGCGATAGGCCGACAAATATGTTTATTTTGTGTTTCACTTTTACTTTTGTTTTACATTTCAAATTACTTTTAAAAATGATTTTAGTTGTCATTTGTGTTTTGATTTTAATTTACATTCTGGTTTTACTTTTGATTTACTTTTACTTTTGATTTACTTTTTACTTTTGATTTAACTTTTGCTTTAACCTTTGCTTTTGATTTTACTTTTACTTTTGTTTCTATTTTACTTTGGATTTTGACTTTGTTTTTCATTTTCATTTAGTTTTATTTAGGTTTTTAAAGAAATTTTGTTAAATTCCTGAGCCCTGTTTAACGAAATTCTAACTAAAGATAAAATCCAAATTTTAGTAGATACTTCAATTTTGATTGGCTAAGCACTAAAATCAATCTAATATTATCCAATCAAATTACTAAAATTTGGATTTTTATCTTAGTTAAAATTTCGTAAAACAGGCCCCGGAATGGTAACGATAGGCCACCATAGTGGCTCGAGACCAGTTTGGACTAAGACTAGTAATTATTTCCCCTTATTTCATGATGTAGTGCGAGTTATAAATAGACAACTTTTCCCTTATTTTTTTTCTCCCCTCTTCTTGCACTTTTGGGTTGACTGTTTGGTCTAGAATTGGAGAAAAGGGATCAAATTTGCAATTTCATAGCAGTTTTGGGTAATACTGATGATATTACAGCGGAGGGATAGGGGGTGTAAAGTGTCTTTCTGCAGAGCAATCATTGTGTCGGAAATGAGATTTTCACCCGAGTCAACTTCAAATTCCTGTACCAAAAAATCTAAATGGTCAACCCCCTACAAATTTATGATGAGGATATTGCCAAATGTGGTCCCCATTGTTCCTATAAAGATTGGAACCAACGGAATGTTGAGCAAAAAGCTACAGACTGTGATGTTACAGTCATTTAACATTGAAGTCAATGGGCAAATAATTGCTAGTCTCAGTCCGTTTACAAACAAGAGTTCCATCCCTTATTTTGATGAGCCACTCGGCAAACCTCGGTAGATTCCGTTACTCTACAATATCAGTGGTTCTTAACACTTTTTGGGCAACGGCACACCTTGGAACACATGACAAAATAGCGGCACACCTGGCTAAATATACATGAAAAATATTTGAGAGAGAGAGAGAAATGGGGTTTAACGTCCACTCGACACAAACTAGGTAATTTCGGGACCAACATATGGTTTAATTTTATTTCATTAATTCGTTTGCGCGTAGGGGTCTTTAGCAGTGGGAGGAAACCGGAGGACCCGGAGAAAACCCACGAGATTGGACAGGCGATCCTTCTCCTTGTCACGTACAACCGGGGATTCGAAACTACACCAGTTGACTCAATGACAGGCCGTATGACACAGCACGCACGTGCTAACCATTCGGCCATCTAACCCCCCGAAATATATATTTGAATTTTGCAAAATAAAAATATGGCAAGTCGTAGACGGCATACAACCGTAGACAGAGACTAGTTATAGCCACATAGAAACTCAAACTAAATAAAGAAAAACACAGCTATGAACGTACCAGTAGTCACCAGAGAATACTCAATTGGGATCAAGTCGCTTTTCGCATTTTCTTAGCGCGCCGTTCAAAATATCGCGACACACTTAGGAAGATCTCGCGACACACTGGTTGAGAATCACTGTTCTACGTGTGACCAAGGGGAATTAACAAAAACCATGTTGTTAATACAATAAGATTTAATTTTTAAATCTATTAAACATACAAAAAAAAGGGTGGAGTAACAACCCTGAGAGTACAAAAAAACAACATTAATAAATTTGTTACATCATGAAGTTGACTTGATAAAAGAGATGGGGCTAACAACCGCTCAACATGATCTGGGCCACTCCAGGACACGCATTATAAATTCACCTGCACATAGGGGATCTTAACAATGGTACATTTGTAGGAACCAGAATGCCCTGATAAAACCCCTGAGGTTAGGCAGACGACCCCAATCCTGTCACATACATGTACAAGTGCATGATCCAAAGCATGCCACCCGAGTCATTGACAGAACATATGATCCAAGCTCATGCGTCAGACCACTCGGCCACCCAAAGCTCTTAATTTGTTAACAAATATTTACATAATCCAACAATGTGAAGGAGGGTTGACAAACATCAATTGCTGCAGATGCCTCATGTCCCTGTATAAGAGTGCTTGAAAACCCTTTGACGTTTACATGTACATAAAGTCAAAAGCCTAACACCATTATAGTATTAATAATTAATTGACTATTTAGGGATTCAAATAAATATTGAGAATTACACTCAAAAAGTAACTATACGACATGCACACCGGTAACCTGCCTATTTAAGCCTGTATACTACAAATTCCAAACACATGGCTAATGATGAAACAGGGGTCATAGAAGAGTCGTCTCCCCTCAATCATAAAACGCGTGGCTTTCAATTCATAACATGTCTTTACATATGACTTCAGGATAAATAAAATACCGTCTAATATCACAATTAACCCTCATCAACAAACAACCTACATTATTTAGAATCTTGTATGACAGCAGAAGACAACAATTGTCATACAAACTATTACCAATTCTGCATAAAATCAAGAAATCTGACATAGGTCAAAGATCGTGAACAGCGCGGGACATGAGTTGAGTGCTTCTTTCAATAAATGAGAATATATTGACTTAATATTAAGTATTTGCACCACAAATATAAATCTACCTGTACAGGTCTTAGTTAATAGCACTGAAAGCGAATAAAATATACAAAATAAACATTGTTAAATCACCTCTGACTGGGTGTTCCAAAACTGTTGTTGCTACAAGTTTGATAATAAAATGGCGGACATGTGAAAGTGAGGCAACATGTGACATCCGACCGGACCAAGCAAGACTATAATTTTGTGACTTGATCACTTGGTCACATACATCTAGCACACTGATCAGAAGTAAATGAAATGAAATGAAATATATATGGGGTTTAACTGGGCTAATGAAGACGGGCATACGCCATACAGTGTGCTGATGAGGGAAATTTTGCTCGGACACTATGGTCTACTCTTATATCGAATTCCAACTGTCAAGGGATCTTTTACGTGCACGCCAATATGTACACGGGACCTCCGTTTTTCGTCCCATCCGACGACTAGACAGCTGATCCGACAAGGGGAAACCGCGCCGGAAAATCAGGATGGAATTTCTCGGCCAATGCAGGGATCGAACACCCGACCTCCAGGCCTGATCAGAAGTGAATATTCGCTTGGCCGCTACAATCACTAATAAGGATGAGATCGATGCGACTTAATGAGTCACAAATATTAACTTTTTTCCACCGACAAACTAAATTCTAAAACATTTTTTTATGTATTAGAAAAATAAATAAAGACGTTTAAAGATACATTATGGGAGATAAGATAAAGAGATGACAGTTCTCGCTATAATAGTTAAAAACTAGATAGTGTAAAGGTAATTTGCTGAAAATTTCAGTCAAATTGATCCACTATGAGCCGAGAACGAAGCGGGTGAAATTTTCGCATAGTCTCGGTCATCATTACTAAAATCATTAATATAAACAGCATAGTCTCGATTATCCACTGTTTTGATTTAATTATCAATTGCCGTTAAGCGGCATATAGGAATCTAATCCAGCCAACATCGAAGGCTAGCCTTGACATAGAGAGATGATTATGGTCTGGATAAGTTAATTAATGTCTAATTGATAATTTAGATAACATTTCAGGCCTAAAGAAAGACTTGTAATAAGCAGATTTTGCTCTTGCATAATGCATGTTTAAAGTAGCTAAGTCTCTAACTCAATCATCCAAAGTCATATACCAGGAAAAGACAGGCTTCTGATATCCAATATTTAAGACAGAATAAACATTTTACCATTGGTACACGAATCGTGTACCATAGTGCGTTTTAGCGTCATTTGCAACAAGTGACCAGAAAGAACGAGGCTAGACATAATCGACTGGAGAACCTGCTCAATAGACTCGAATAACCAGACGCTAGAAATTGCTATGGGGTTGAGACACAGGCCGTATTTCGCTGGACATAACTGATTTGAAATCAAAGAGTCAAAACGGAAACAATTGAATGTAAATCAGTTTATATACAATCAAATTACATTATTATATGCGTTGCGACCCATTTGGGTCAATATCTAGGTCCCAAATATTAGCGATTTAGCTCCTTTATGTATTTGTAGGTAAAAATTATTTCCTATTTAGTGTAAATGGGTATTACAACGAGTACAAGGCACCATTCTGCCCGAACTAGTAACGTCTTATGTAAACAATGCACGCGCCATTGAGCCAATGATTGACGCCGCGTGCTGTGAAGCCACGTGTTGAAAGCGGTCAACTTTTACAGAGATATTAGAACACTTCCGTAACTCTCTGTGAAACAGATTGTACATCTAGATGTAGGGTACTGGAATCTGCTGTTTGCCGAGTGGCGATATGTATCCACACCTTTACAATGGCGATGCGGCACCGGTTTACTTATTTGAAAACTTGCCGCTTTTAAAAAGAAGTTATCAAAATTGCGTCGTTCGAAGCGTGTAGAATTTTCATTGCAAAGTTGTCCTTGTTTGAAGAAAATCGGATAAACTTGAAAGCAGAGCCTGGTTTAACATGGTGAGGCGGCGCCGCCGCCACGCACTTGCCAAACTGTGCCGCCTACTGAGCCCAAAAGTTGAAGACTGGGCGACAACATACATACGTTTTGAAAATCACTGACATTTAGGTTTACAAAATCGTCTTTCTGATTGTTTTATGGGTATATTTCTGTCAGCGGTGTTTTGATCTCGATTTTACAGTGTATTAATCAATCCATGGTTTAACAAGATGCCAAAACTAATCGTGTATCAAATCTCCGAAACTATTTTTTAAGTCTAAGGGAGTCAATTTTCAAAATTTTCAGGGGGAGGGCCCCCCATACCCCCCGCGCGGGCTCTCACGATCGCGCGGCTCGCACCTACGGTGCTCGCGGGTCGTGCTTCGCCCGACATTGCCGCGCACGACCACATCTTTAGACGAGGCTCTGCTTGAAAGAGGGGTGGGTGGATGGCTGAATGGTTAGCGTGCGCGCGCTGTATCATAAAATCTGTCATTGAGTCGACTGGCGTGGTTTCGAATCCCCGGTTGTACGTGACAAGGAGTAGGGTCGCCTGTCCAACCTCGTGGGTTTTCTCCGGGTCCTCCGGTTTCCTCCCACTGCTAAACACCCCTACGCGCAAGCGAGTTGTTGAAATAAAATTAAACCATATGTTAGTCCCGAAATGACTAGTTTGTGTTAAGTGGACGTTAAATCCCATTTCTCTTCCTCTCTCTGCTTGAAAGAATCACAGCTTCAGACTTTGAAATATTTGTATGATAAAACATTCTTCAAAGGCGTCGTCATGGGCAACGCCGTTGGTAAATCGGGACCTTGAAAGTAGTTCCAATGGCGGGCTTCGTCATACAACCGAGGCTAGATGTAGGCATTTAATGGCATCATATAGAACTAAATACGGGCGCGTCGAATTACCCAATAACACCCAATAATTGCCCAATAACACCCAATAACTGCCCAATAACACCCAATAACTGCCCAATAACTCCAAAATAACAACCAATAACTACAAAATGTTGACTTTGGAAACACAAAATAACAATTTAGTTGAATTTAAGAAGCATCGCTGCATACATTAATTTCTTGTAAACAAAAATCACATACACGAGTTATCTCCCTTCAGGCGAGTGAGCGTAAAACTCTGATTTGGGCTCAACGTTGCGAGGCTTTTGAATTCAACTAAATTGTTATTTTGTACTTCCAAAGTCAACAATTTGGTGTTATTGGGCAGTTATTGGGTGTTATTGAGCAGTTATTGGGTGTTATTGAGCAGTTATTGGGTGTTATCTCCCTTCAGGCGATGAGCGTAAAACTCTGATTTGGGCTCAACGTTGCGAGGCTTTTAAATTCAACTAAATTGCTATTTTGTACTTCCAAAGTCAACAATTTGGTGTTATTGGGCAGTTATTGAGCAGTTATTGGGTGTTATTAATTTCTTGTCAACAAAAATCACATATACGAGTTATCTCCCTCCGATTTGGACACAAAGCAGCGATGCTTCTTAAAGGAGCTAAATCGCTAACATTTGTATGGTGGCCCATGGTCGCAATAGCGTTTTTGGGGTTATTTTTTGTATTTCATTTAAAATCATAAAAAATAAAAGTAAAAAAAAAAAAACATTTTTTTTTCTTTTGTTTTACAAAATAAAAAAAAATCTTTTTAAAATTTAAGGAAAAAAAACTTTTTAAATATTGTTACTGCCATAAGCATACCCAACGCCAGTACGTTATTTTTTCCGATCATGTTTGCTGTAGCGATACGCAGACGTGTGTGTTCGCATGCTATCGACCTCGCATTTACAACAATTTGATTAAATTAAAAAGAAAAAAAAATCTTTTTAAATTAAAAAGAAAAAAAAATCTTTTTAAATTAAAAAGAAAAAAAAATCTTTTTAAATTAAAAAGAAAAAAAAATCTTTTTAAAATTTAAGAAAAAAAAAAAATCTTTTTAAAATAAAAAAATCTATATAAAAAAAATTAATAAAATATTTAAGATTAAAAAAATCTATAAAAAAAATAACATTTTAATTAAAAAAAAAAATAAGTGAAATAGAAAAAATCAAAAAAAGAATTCTGCACGTGGCCCATCGTCGTAATAGTGTCTTGATTATCCAGACTCGGTATAAAATCAGCCTACGACAGCTATCATTCGACTTGAGTGACCAGAAATACCTCGTGGCCCATTGTTGCTATAGTGTCTCGATTATCCTATGTGGCATGACGCGAGCGACAAGAAACGAGTTTGTAGTTATCTCCCCTTCCGAAAGGAAAAAGGTAAACAGACATCAACACGTGAAACACAATTTTTCCACCCATGACGTCTATGGACTTGGATATATGTATTTATACATATGCAAGTCAATAGAAATGTATAATTAATAGACTATAGAAGCCTAGCGTCATTTAGACTAGTTTATCCAGTCTAACTAGAACTAGGCCTACATACATAATGACGTTTGAAGTCATTGACTTTAATGACACCATTCGGCCTACTAGTGCGCAAGGCCTATTCTCCCCTCAAAAGGCTTATGTAATGTTTTTAAAACACTTGGTCTCCCTGAGGTCGAATTTCAAAAGTAGTTAACAACTTTGAAACTAATCCTCGAAGTATAGGCCTACTACTACTAAGTAGCCGGGGGGGGGGGGGGCGAATGGTTGGCACGTGCGCGCTGTATCATAAAGCCTGTCATATCATAAAGCCCGTCATTAAGTCAACTGGCGTGATTTCGAATCCCCGGTTGTACGTGACAAGGAGTAGGGTGACCTGTCAAACATCGTGGGTCTGTCGTTCAGATTATCCTGTGTGGGATCTATGAAGAACGTATGGTATAGACTCGAGCGACAAGAAACCAGTCTATAGTTACCTCACATCAAGGCACAAGTAATTTTAACTAAAATCTATTAAAATTAAATTTTAAGTTACAATCGATCTTCGTGAAACGCATAAATTTAAAATTTCACTTTGATTTTAAAATCTATGTTAGTGATTTTAGCTTCAGTGTTTGTGAAACCCCTGCTCTCCCTGAGGTCATCGCTAGTCCCCCGCTACGACCACAGGAACGGGTAAGAGGTGCGAAAGTGCGATGTCGGACAACATCAATTTCAAAGACAAAATGGAGCATGATAGCCTACGTGGACTTCGTCTGGGGCCTGTTTTACTAAGATAAAATTCAGATTTTAGTATTTGATTGGATAATAGATAATATTAGATTTATTTTAGTGCTTAGCTAATCAAAATTGAAGTATCTACAATTATGTTGACGTGAGATAACTACAGACTCGTTTCTTGTCGTTCGAGTTTATACGTTCTTCATAGATCCCACACATAATAATCGAGATACTACTGCAACAATGGGCCACAAAATGTTTCTGGTCGCTCTAGTCTAATGATAGCTGTATACTGGGTCTGGATACTCAAGACACTATTGCGACGATGGGCCACGTCGGGAATTATTTTTCATCTTTTCTTTTTCAATTTTTTTTTTTTTTCATTTAATTTTTTTTTAAATATTATTTCTTTTTTATTTTTTTAAAATATATTTTATTATTTTTATATATATATATATATATATATATATATATATATATATATATAGATTTTTTTTTCATTTTAAAAAGTTTTTTTTTTTTAAATTTTTTAAAAAGATTTTTTTTTTTTAAATTTTTAAAAAGATTTTTTTTTTAATTTTTAAAGATTATTTTTTTTTATTTTGTAAAAAAAAAAAAAATGTTTCTTTTTTTTTTTGTACTAATATTTTTATTATTTTAAATGAAATACCAAAAATAACCCAAAAAACGCTATTGCGACCATGGGCCATCATACATTTGGGACCTAGAAATTGACAAAAGTGGGTTGCAACGCATATAATTCTGTAATATGAATGTATATAAACTGATTTACATTCAATTGTTTCCGTTTTGACTCTTTGATTTCAAATCAGTTATGTCCAGCGAAATACGGCCTGTGTCTCAACCCCATAGCAATTTCTAGCGTCTGGTTATTCGAGTCTATTGAGCAGGTTCTCCAGTCGATTATGTCTAGCCTCGTTCTTTCTGGTCACTTGTTGCAAATGACGCTAAAACGCACTATGGTACACGATTCGTGTACCAATGGTAAAATGTTTATTCTGTCTTAAATATTGGATATCAGAAGCCTGTCTTTTCCTGGTATATGACTTTGGATGATTGAGTTAGAGACTTGGTTGATTGGTTGAACTCTTCTAATGATTAGTAATAAGAATGGTTTCGCATTGTACATATATATAGACCCTCAAGTTTACTAAATGTCATTGTGCTTGATAACGATAAGAGAATACTTATCGAAACGTCGTGCTTGTGTATAATAAACCAGTGATTGTTGTCCCATATAACTGTATAGTTTTGTTTTTGTGATTTACATTCAATGGTTTCCGTTTTTACTCCAATTTCAAATCAGTTATGTTCGGCGAAATAAGCCAGCAGTCTCAAGCGAGTGCAAATTTCTAGCGTCTGGTTATTCCAGTCTACATCCGCCGTTTGATTTTGCTCAATGTGTCTAGCCTCGTCCCTCGAGTCTCTTGATACAACTGGGGCTAAAGCGCATTATGGTACACGATTCGTGTACCAATGGTAAAATGTTTATTTTGTATTAAAGGAGCTAAGTCTGTAACTCAATATCATCCAAAATCTTCAACATTGAAAACACGATTTATTTGTCAAATTAAATCAACATTGATGTTGTGATCTTACCGGAAAAAGATGGGCTTCTGATATCCAATATTTAAGACAAAATAAACATTTTACCATTGGTACACGAATCGTGTACCATAATGCGCTTCAGCCCCAGTTGTAACAAGAGACTCGAGGGACGAGGCTAGACACATTGCACCAATCAAACGGCGTATGTAGACTGGAATAACCAGACGCTAGAAATTTGCATTCGATTGAAACTGCTGGCTTATTTCGCCGAACATGACTGATTTGAAATTAGAGTAAAAACGGAAACCAATGAATGCAAATCAGTTTATATACATCCATATTACAGTATTATATGCGTTGCGACCCACTTTGGTCAATTTCTAGGTCCCAAATGCTAGCGATATAGCTCCTTTAAATAGTGGATATCAAAAGCGCATTTTTTTCCGGTAAGATCACAACATGAATGTTGATTTAATTTGACAAATAATTCGTGTTTTCAAAGTTGAAGATTTTGGATGATATTGAGTTAGAGACTTAGCTACTTTAAATTCAACTAAATTGTAGTTATTGGTTGTTATTTTGGAGTTATTGGGTGTTATTTTGGAGTTATTGGGTGTTACTGGGTGTTATTGGGTGTTATTGGGTAATTCGACGCGCCGCTAAATACGAGGGTACTGGAATCAGATGAGGTTTGCCGAATGCATCACCAACCTTGAACTTGACCCGAAAGCATCCTTGACCATGTAGGAAATCTACAATACAAAGTACGTTTTACAATTCTTGTGGGGGTTTTTTAATGGATTTTCAGTGATTGTTTAAGATAGATAGTGCTGAGTATTGCCACTGCAGTCATGATGCGATACATGTAGGCCCTTAGTATCGCGATTCAGGTGCTACGATACGATTCGTACCAGGTCAATATTTACCAAAACAAGAGAAAAATGTACGAATGAGTAGGACTGAAATTGATTTTTATTGTTATTATTAGGCCTAGTGATTAGTCCTGCTGATCTCAGAAAAATAAAACTGTTTTATATCACAATAGGCCTATTGATAAGGTCCAAAATAATTTAAGAGTTTTAGTCATTAGTGTACCTATGATGGATAATGTGTGATGTTGATAATTACGGTGACAGCTAGGTTACTTACTGAAGCCACAAAAAAAAAAAAAAAACATAAAAAAAGAATCGTGATGCATCGATTCAGTGATCGTGATTCAATATGTGAATTGTGAGAAGGTGAATCACGATAATTCAACGATATATCGTGCCAGCACTATAGAGAATAAGAAAATGTCAGGTTATTATTTGCGTAAAACTAACCTCATAGAAGGGGTAGGTAATGAAATTCTGTATGGTTTTGCAGCGTTTTTGGGGATACTCATACCTCTGATTTACTTTGTATGGAAGATACAAAATGAAGAGCGTTCAAACAATATTCACCCCGACAGTGCCATTAATGTGGCAGCAACCAGAGAACATTTGAGTGCCAGAACACCATCAAGAGCCAGAAGAGATCATAATAATCAGTTTACATGTCCAATATGTCTGGGGGATGCTGTATTTGCTTCAGAAACTAATTGTGGACATGTTTTTTGCAGTAGCTGTTTCGTAGCATATTGGGAACATGGACATTGGTTAGGGGGAGTAAAATGCCCGGTGTGTAGGCAAGCTGTTACAATTATGCTTTTCAATTTTACAGAAGAAGAAGTTCAGACTCCTTCGGCCGAAAGAACTTTAATTCAGGGTGCAATAAATCATTATAATGCCAGATTTTCTGGTGAACCTCGTCCGTTTTTAGATTATGTGCGAGATTTACCTACACTTCTGCGTCATGCCTTCTCTGAATTTTTTACTGTGGGTGGATTGTTGTGGATGTTTAGATTACGAGTTGTAATGTGTTGTATTGCTGCCTTATTATATTTTATCTCACCGTTTGATATCATACCAGAATCAATGTTCGGACTTCTTGGTTTTCTAGATGATATTTTTATCATACTGTTATTAGCTATTTATGTTAGTCTTATTTATAGAAGAGTTGTTGAAAATAGAGGCAGACCAACTGCCGATAATGGTACAGCCTTATAGAATTCTTTTTGTAAGCTTAAGGCTTTTATTATTATTATAAACACAATGTATTAAATTACTCTGCCAGTAATGTTTAATTGTAATGTAAGAATGTCTAGTAATATACTGCAATGCAATGAAAACACCCCAATGATTTGACTGGAAGTGTTGGCGGGACTTAATGCAGTTTTTGTGTGACAACAAACATCAGGGGCCATAACAACATTGCTTTACCGTTTACACTAGGTACAGTGAGAAGTGGGCACAAGGGGTAAAAATCCAAAGTTAGTGATGGCGTCTAGTCAGAATTGGTCCAATGTAAGGCAGTCTGGCACGCAGTCCAGCAGAGTATAGTCAGAATCAATTTCAAAAAGATACATGGAGAGTATTGTGCTCAAGGAGAGTGTAGTCGGCAGCAAATAGTGCCAGCACTGATGACCCCATAGCAGTATGGGAAGCTGGCAAAATGCAATCCTGCAGATGTTGACAGATAATATGCTAGTCTTGTTAAGGTGAATGTTATGCATGGCTGTCCAGCCTTTTTGCCAATCTCTATTCTGCTGGAAACAATCAGCCAGGCACTGGATGGTAGTGTGATGGCATCCAAAACTTCAGCTGATGGCTCTGATGCTCACACCGTCTTGAATTAATGTTGCACTTTCAGAATTCAGATGTCAACCTTAGCATATCATTGCGTATTCCACAGATACAGAACTATAAAAGTTGTACTGGCCCTTTCTTTTTGAAACACATTTTAAATTTTTATAACCCCTGTCTGCACCAGATCATGATTTTCAACATTTCCAGTCTGCCGAATTAGAGAATTGATCTGGGGTGTGTTCACACAAACACGAAATTGTTATTGTCATTTGTTGTGATCTGATGTTGTTACAGTGTGTCTCTCAAACGAGATGTGCTGCATTTTCATTGCGTCTCGGTAAATTATTAATCTTTTTTTTAAATACAACAGCTGAAACAAATGTCAGAACACACAGTGCCTTTCATTTAAATTATTTGGTACTGTGTACACTAGTAGTGTATGGTAATTATTTCCATATTAAACAAACATTAGTATGTGTGGGGGTGGGGGTGGGAGGGTGTTTTTCGCTAGTAGGTAAGACACACTTTGGCAGGCAATGAAACATGCCCACCAGCTGCTAAATTGTCTGAGGAGTTACAAGCTAAACAACTGACAAAAATTTCAGGAAAATTGTATCATAATTGCAACATTTAAAGGAGCTAAATCTCTATTCTTTGGCACCTAGAAATGGACACAAATGGCTTGCAATGCATATAATAATGTAATATGAATGTATATAAACTGATTTACATTCAATCGTTTCTGTTTTTGCTGAAATTTATAATAAGTTATTTTCGACAAAATAAGCGAAGAGTCCAAATTGAATGGCAGTCAGAGTCTTTGGCGTCTGATTATTCCAGTGTGCACAGGTAGTATTATCCAGTGGGATATGTTAAACCTTGTTCATCGAGTCACTTCATTAAAAATGGCAGTCGAAAGCATTCTGGCATGCGGTTCATGTGCCAATATTAAAATGGATTTCTGATCCTCTCGTTCACAAGAATTTGCTCTCAGCAATGATCTCAAAAGCCAGGATATTGAGTCAAATTTTCTGCCCTTCAGCCACTGCCCCTAAGGTTCACAAAAAATAATAACCAAATCAATAACAATCATAATATGAAACTAGAACTGCGATGCAGTAATGACGGGTTTCACCGGTGCCACATTACCCTTGAACTTATGTCACTTCCGGTGCCAGTTACCCAGTAATATTAATTTCATTTATACATTTGTTACCATGTGTTACATATGTCAAAAAAGTGATCCTTACAAAATTTGTTACTAACTTACCGCTAAGTTAGCTGACTTTTTAATGGGAAATTTCTCGACAAGGGAAGATGCTAGAAACAATTTTTGGACGTCTATATGATCGTATTGATCCAATCTATATGTCCATTGGAATCAAATATCATAATGTTAAAGAAATGATAAATATAACTAACTTCAAAACAATTTGAAGGCTAATAATACAGTTTTTGCCAAAATTACATTACTTCCGGTGATAATAAAATTTTTACATTAATTCAATGAAAATATAAATGGCATAAGGCCTCACATGGTGAAAATTTTATGATAATCGAATAATAATTGACACTTTTATAGACCAAGACCTATATCTCTGGAACTGAACAAATAAGAAACCATTTTGTGATATCTGTATGGTCTTATGGGTTTTTGCCCAAATGTCGTCATTTTCAGTGACAGTGAAAATGTTAAATTGGATTGACCTAGTCAAAGGTGACATGAGGCATACATCACATGGTAACAAAAATTGAAAATCGAACGATAATTGACTCTTTTACATGCAAAATAACGTGAAAAGTGACGCATGCAAAATTGCCTATTTCTTTGTAACTGCGCACATTACAATCTAATTTTGACATACATTGTCCTTGTATGGATTGAAGCTACAAAATTATGAAAGTTGCGTAGAAACAATTTAAAATATGAAGACGATGAATGGGTTGTAAATAGCTGATTTTTACTCCTATTTTCAACCTTAAATCCAAATGGCGCAAATACAAAACTGATATAAAAAAAACCCCAAAAAACTAAGCCCGACATATTTTGCTCCTGTAGTAGGAGCATTCATCTTCATTGATAAGATTTGTAGAAATTAAGATTTTTTCTTAGGAAAAGACCTCCCGACCCGTCAAAATTTAAATTTTAGGCAAAATTACGTCACTTCCGGTGCCGACAGAAAACTTTATAGGTAGAAACAAGTTGAGAATTTGCACCAAGGAGTATATGAGCTTTTTTTTTATACAAATCAGGCAATAAATAATTAATTTAGAACCCATAAACTGTAATAAAAATGCAAAAAGTCTTAAAAAGTGATCCTGACGAAATTGGTTATTTCCTTGCAAGAGAAGATGCTAGAAGCTATTTTTTGACATATTTATGATCGTATTGATCCAATCTATATTTCCATTGGAATGAAATATCATAATGGTCAACGAAAACTAAATATAACTCACTTCAAAAAAATATTTGTTTTGAAGGCTAAAAATACGTTTTTTGCTAAAATGACATTACTTCCGGTGGGAATTTTATGAAATTTTAGTTTTATGAAATCAGAAATGGCATAAGGCATCACATGGTGAAAATTTTATGAAAATCGAATAATATTTGACACTGTTATAGACCAAAAACCTCTAAAAGTGACTAGTAGAAAATCGTCTATTTCTCTGAAACCTTACAAGTTAGAACCCATTTTGTGGTATCTATATGGTCGTATGGGTTCATTCTATTTGTTGATTGAAATTAAATATCATACTTTTAAACAAATAACATATACGACTCATTTGAAAAAAATATCGGTTTTGAAGGCTAAAATTCAGTTTTTGCCCAAATGACGTCACTTCCGGTGACAGTAAAGGTGTTAAAATGTTTTAATCTAGTCAAACGTGGCATTCGGCATCAAATGGTGAAAGAAAATTGAAAATTGAATAATAATTGATTCTTGTACAGGCAAAATAGCACGAAATGTGACTCATGCAAAATTGCCTATTTCTTGACAACTGCTGATATTACAAACTAATTTTGACATACATTCTCTTTGTATGGGTTATTGCTACAAGGTTATGAAAGTTACGATGAAATATGAAGACGGTGGATGGGTTGTAAATAGCTTAATTTTACACCTTTTTTCACCTTTTAATCGAAATAGCCCGAAAACGAAATCGAAATTAAAAAAACTGAGTCCGATGATTTGTGCGCCTTTGCATGGCGTATACTTTTGGTAATATCAAATTTTGAAAAAATAATATTTGCTTTCAAAAAGTTGTACCGAACTGTCAAAATCTGTCAAAATTGTAGTTTTTGCTGATTTTACTTCACTTCCGGTGCCGACACGAATCTTTACCAGTAACAAAATAAATGACATTTTGGACCACACAGCATATGAACTTTCTTTTGTACAAATCAAATAATAAATAATTAATCTAGGACTGAAAAACTGAATTAGCCAATGGCGGCCAAGGAAAATTACGGACACAAAAAATGTTGACATTTTTAGTCAAATCGGATAACTCTTCAACCCTGGTTAAAATGCCATATAAAAATATTCATGAATAAAAAATTTTTTTGTAAAATTTCAAAATTTTCGAAATTTGGCGCTTAATATCTACGAAGATTCGTCGACAATGAAAAATCAAAAGTAGCACAGCTATGTGCCTGGTCTCCAGCTATGTCAAAATGCATCATATGTTAAAATTCGATGATTATTGGTAATACTACGGCATTTTTTAAAAAACGACAACTTCGGTGATTTCGGACATTTCGCATTGTCACAGAATGCCCAAAATAGCTTTAATCTCTAATGGTACCGATGAAACCATTAAAAAGGTTTCCATATAAGCATTGCACACACAAGTAAAATGTACGCAGAATCAACCAAATCCAGCGATATCAATTCATTGTATACATTTGTCACATGTAAGTGATCCTGACAAAATTACATTACTTCCGGTGATAATGAAAATGCTAAATTAGTTTTATGAAATCAGAAATGGCATAAGGCATCACATGGTGAAAATTTTATGTGTAAATCGAATAATAATTTCCACTTTCATAGACCAAAAACCTTGATCAGTGACTTGTAGAAAATCGTCTATTTCTCTGCAACCGTACAAGTTAGAAACCATTTTTTGGTATCTGTATGATCGTATGGGTTCAATCTATTTGTTGATTGGAATGAAATATCATAATTTTAAAAACATTACAAATCAGACTCATTTGAATAAAATATCTGTTTTAAAGGCTAAAAATACAGTTTTTGCCAAAATGACGTTACTTCCGGTGATAATGAAAATCATAAATTACTTGAATGAAATCGTAAATGGCATTAGGTATCACACGGTGACAATTTTATGAAAATCGTCAATTTCTCTGCAACTGAACAAGTTAGAAACCAATTTGTGATATCTATATGATCGTATGGGTTCATTCTATTAGTTGATTTGAATCAAATATCAAAATTTTAAACAAATAACAAATACGACGCATTTGAATCAATTATTTGTTTCGAAGGCTATAAATACAGTTTTTGCCCAAATTACGTCATTTCCGGTGACATTGAAAATGTTAAATTGGTTTGACCTAGTTAAAATTGACATTACGCATCAAATCGTGCCGCTTTTATGAAAATCCAATAATAATTGACTCTTTTACCGGCAAACTAGAGTAAATCGTGACTCATGCAAAATTGCCCATTTCTCGGCAACTGCTTATATTACAAACTAATTTTCACATACACTCTCTTCGTATGGATTATTGCTACAAGTTTATAAAAGTTGCGAAGAAATATTTTAAAATATGAAAAGCCTGAATTGGTTGTAAATAGCTCATTTTTTCACCTTTTTGCCCATATAAATCAAAATGACCCGAAAACGAAATCGAAATTAAAAAAACTGAGCCCGATGTTTTCTGCGCCTTTACAGGGCACACACTTTCAGTCATACCAGATTTGAAAAAAATAATATTTGCTTTCAAAACTGTCAAAATTGTAGTTTTTGCTAAATTTACGTCACTTCCGTTGCCGAAAGGTAACTTTACCGGTAACAAAAAAAATGACATTTTGGACCACCGAGCTAATGATCTTTGTTTGATACAAATCGAGTATTAAATAATTGATCCAGGACTGAAAAACTGAATTAGCCAATGGGGGCCAAGGAAAATTACGGTGACAAAAAATGGTGCCATTTTTGGTCAAATCAGATGACTCTTTAACCCTGGGTAAAATACCACATAAAAATATTCATCAATAAAAAAGTTTTTTGTAAAAATTTAAATTTTCAAAATTTGGCGCCTAATATCTCCGACGATTCGTCGAAAATCAAAAATCTAAAGAACCGTAGCTATGTGCCTTGTCTCTGGCTATGTCAGAATGTATCCAATATTAAAATGCAACGATTATTGTTAATATTACAGCAATATTTCAAAAATCGAAACTTCGACGATTTCGGACATTTCGCATTATCGCAGAACGTTGGAAATAGCTTTAATCTCTAAGTCACACCCACTTTCCCAGTAAAACCACAGACATCAAATCAATCCGACAAGTAGTTTCTGAGATACAATCAAAATGGAATAAGAAAAATAAGAATAATAAGAATAATAATAAGAACTAGATCTGCATAGCAGATATCAAAGCTTTCATATAAACTTCAAAAGGGGTTATTAGAATCTATGAATCAACAATCACTCTGACGGAAGATATTCTCTGGGCTAAAAAATCTTTTTTCTCTCAGCTACGAGAGATACGTAGAATTAAACCGGCCCAGAGCCGACCGTGTTGATACGAAGCCGCTTATTTGACATTGACACATAACTGAAGGTGAATAGGCCTACCCGTCCAGTTAATACAATGGGCAATCTCACATCGGTCCACTAAAGAGAGGCACATGCTAGTCGCCCCCTACTTCCCCAAGACATTTAGTCCAAACCTTGACTCTCATACATATAAACCATTTGGTACTACATGTACATGTATTTCGTACTTATATCATATTAAACCCCTCGGCCGCCATGTTGAATCACACAGTATTTAACGTTCTATATCCTAACATCTTTATGAAATCAACGACAAATCTAAACTTGGGCACTCCAACCATTTTATTTTTACATCATTCAGTTTTTTTTAAATAAGTAATTCTATCACAAATTATAGTGAAGACTGGACCACTAAACTAGTTACCCATCAGTTTTTCTTTGTGTTAATGCGTTCTACATTTTCAAAGCAATGATTCTTATAATGTGCGAGCCGCCATGACACCGGCGGATATTATAACTTCGATAGGCGAGAAACTTCAGGTAGCAGTTGGGTTTCATCAAATCATATAATTATGCGGTACGGCTTCACCTTTATTTCAATGGGAATTGGTTTATTATATGTGCAGTGCAGTTTTAGGTCAGTTTATGTGTAAATTAAGGGAGCTATACATAGGCCAGTAACCTTTTTGTAGTCATTTGACTAAAAAAAACTTGCGGAAAGGAACTCCGTAGGACAAGCCACTACTGTGGCAGGAGTAAGGCGGAAGACATCAGTAGTGGAACCATTTCTAAGTTAATCCCGAAGTGCGTTGCTATTGTAAGAATATATAAAATCGGGTTTCCGTTCCGCTTTTTTTTTGCTGTAGTTTGAGTAATGAGTTAGAGCGTATATTTTGTAGTCAAAAAATCATTGCAAATAGAAGACCTCATCCCCACCACCACCAACCTGTAATACACTAGCTAGCTTGTGTATTTCCATATTCCATTTCCGAGAGATAGATAGAGAACACGCGAAATATAAAGTGATTTTTCTTACAATCAGGGACCATAATTCATGAAGTTACGATTCGATATGCGCAAATATCGAAAGGAACCATATCTTTGGGTTATAAACATGCATGTCAAGTTTCATCAAAATCTTTCACTGTGAAAAACCGGGGCTAAGTCATCTGAAATCAAACAAATTTTACAATGTAGGTAGTGAAAACAAAATGTTATGTTAAGCGTTGTTCGAGGGTGGGGTGGGTGCATAAAATTCCAAATGCAAAGGGTTATTTTTCGTGCACGCCAATATGCACACAGGATTTCGATTTTTCGTCCTACCTAAAAAACTGCACGCAAAGTTAGTTGTCGGACCTTCGGTCAAGAACCACAGACAAAGTGAGAGAACGGGGACCTCTGTTTTGCATACCATCCAAGCGACTAGGCACTAATCCTTGTACCATGGACGAGGGGACGGGCGTTTTTCGTCCCATCGAAACGACTAGACACAGATCCTTGCTAGGCCTTCCATACTTCACCACTGCCAACGGGGAACCACTTTGACCTCGGGTTTTCGTACCATCCAAACGACTAGACACTAATCCTTGCAAGGCCTTCCGTTCTGCAGCAAATGAGCCACGCTGGCCTCGTTTTGTCGTAACATACAAACGACTAGACAATGTTTCATAATTTAGTCATGTTCGCGTGGGTGGGTTGGCAGCAGAATTGATATGTACATGATAGTGACACGAGGAGGGGGGGGGAGCGGGGTGTACACAAATCACACAAATCAGAGCTTTGTAATACACGCATATACTTGATATACTAAATACACAAATGGCTGAATTTCGAGACATTTCTGGCACTCTTTTATCACATAATGAGAACACTGCATTAATTTCTATATATCAATAAAATATGCCTCAGACCCATTGTTTATTTTTAAATTTGAATTAGACTCGTAACAAAATATATTTTCTGGCAACAAATAGCATATAAATAAAACTAGATTTACTTTCTGATTATTTTTTTTAAATGAAATCATTCCAGGGCTTTTATTGACATTTCAGAAAATGTAGAGTTGGTCCCATGCACTTGAGGCCAAGGTCCTTGAAGTTGTACAGCTGCACCCGGTGACCGATATTTATTTAACGGGGAATAAGTGATAATTCATATTATAACAGTAAATAATTAAAATATCCCATAGGGATTATAATAATATGTATATCATGTAGGTGTGCATGTAGGTTAAAATTGTGACCTCTGTAAATAGGCCCGTTCCTTGCATTTAGTTTTAGAGTTAGGAGTGCTAAAATTGAGAGAGCGAAATGGGGTTTATCGACCACTCGACACAAACTAGGTCATTTCGGGACTAACGTATGGTTCAATTTTATTTCAATAATTCGCTTGCGCGTAGGGGTCTAGCAGTGGGGGGAAACCGGGTGATCCTGAAAAAATACACAGGTTGGACGGGCGACCTACTCCTTGTCACGTACGGAAAGATACCCCAGCAGTCAAAATAGGTCAAAATAGGCGATTTCGGTTTCTAGTGTCGATGCATCGTTACGGTCAGTTTAAAAAATTGTCTTTTAAGGATAATGTGTATAGTACCAATACCTATCACATACGGAAGAGGCGATAAAATCTCTTTGCATTTCCAATTTCAAAATTAATTAAAACCAATATTAAATTCCGAAAATCGTTTTTTTGCTAAAACTCTTTTCTTTTTAATGTGATCAAAATGGGGGTAAAGCACAGAGTCAGGGGTGGTAATGGGCGTATTGTGTCCTAATTTCATGGTTTTCGGACAATCGGTGCCGGTGTCACGGCGAAATTCCACTTTTTTCCCCTCATGGAAGCCGTAAATTGACGCAAGGGGTAGGGTCGCCTGTCCAACCTTGTGGGTTTTCTCCGGGTCCTCCGGTTTCCTCCCACTGCTAAAGACCCCTACGCGCAAGCGAATTATTGAAATAAAATTAAACCATATGTTGGTCCCGAAATGACCTAGTTTGTGTCGAGTGGACGTTAAACCCCATTTCTCTCTCTCTCTCTCTCCGTAAATTGACTTGAGGCCAGTGTCCTTTAAGTTGTACAGCGGCACCAGGTGACCGATATTTATTTAACGGGGAATAAGTGATAATTCATATTATAGCAGTAAATAATTAAAATATTTCATAGGGATTATAATAATATATCATGTCTGGGTATTACAGGGTTAAAACCAATATTAAATTCCGAAAATCGTTTTTTTGCTAAAACTCTTTTTTTTTAATGGGATCAAAATGGGGGTAAAGCACAGAGTCCGGGGTGGTAATGGGCGTATTGTGTCCAAATTTCATGGTTTTCGGACAATCGGTGCCGGTGTCACGGCGAAATTCCACTTTTTTCCCCTCATGGAAGCCGTAAATTGACTTAGAAAAAAAACCCACGAAAGGCAGGTGACAAGAACAAACGACTTGAACGAATGCAGGTATCACCTTGAAATTTTCAGGGTGCCTAGGTACCAACGTGAAAAGTTGCTCGCCGGAATTTAGTACTCATGGTACCGTTGGTTCCTGTGTAGCGCATGCGCGAAATCAAAACCAGCTAAACTCGAAAACAACCTTGTCGGCACGGAAAACATCAAAGGAGAAATTCGAATTTTTGAAATATTCAAATACCAAACATTCGACCATGATCCAGGCTATCCTCAAATGTATTAATTTCGGTAATAGGAGACAGATTCTCTAAGCCACGACCAATTGTGTATGTTTTCAAGCCCATAAATGTGGATTTTTCACTAATTTTCATTTTCATTTCAAAATGGCGTCCATCAGTTGACCTAAATCAAAATTCTAAACCGATAGATTTTTAGGCTTTCCTTCAAGCATTCAGAAAATATAACTCTTATGTCTTTAAGTAAAATATTGCAAAAGCCGTATGGACTTTTCACATTTTGAGATGGTGGCACTTCCGGTTTGTTCGACAAACTCCATATTTTGTGTACTCATCAGTACTGTCTTAGCTAGTACAGAAAAAAAATTTCAAGGCAATCTGACCTATATTTCGTCGATTTTTTTGAAAACTTTGATCCTTAATTTCACCAAGGGGAGATAATTTAGAAAATTTCCAAGGACATCATTGAAGTCGCATTGGCAAGGTCTACTAACATTCTAAATTTCACGAAAATCGCACAACTATTAAAGAAGTTGTCAAATTGGTAATAACTTCCGGTTCGAAATGACAGCGACGAATTTTCGAAATGCCAAAATCCGAAATTGCAGATTTGAAGTAAATTTTTCAAGATACTCAAAGAAAAAAGAATTAGTAAAATAGGTCAAATAGTCACAGAGTTACAGCATTGTAGGTCAAATGCATTCCTTCGTAAAATTCGGTGATTTCGGATTCGTAAAACGTTTTGAAAATATATTTAATCAACAGCCACCACCCATTTTTGGGGGGATAGGTAAAAGTTTCAGAACGATCCTATGGTTAGATTCTGAGAAATCCGATTTGTGGACAAAACACAAAAAAAAAATAACAATAACTAGATCTGCATAGCAGATATCAAAGCTTTCATATAAACTTCAAAAGGGGTTATTAGAATCTATGAATCATCAACCACTCTGACGGATGTAGAAAGGAATATATTGTTACTAAATCTGTTGTACTGTTTCTTGTTATGGTAAAGAAAACATGAATACAACTATGAGATTTGTATAGAATTGGCATTAATCAATATATTTATTGTTTAATACTACATGTATATTATAGATACAAAGTGAATTAAATGAACCCAATTACATGTACTTTATATAAGCAATGTTTTTTTATTCATCGTTACTTTGAAATCACATTATTTTCATTGATGATAAAAAGGTTGTATTTGTACCGAATCCAAAAAGTATGTTGTATGACATTGCATTATCTGTACCAATTATTTATTTACAAACCAATATACAATGTTTATTTCTACTCCAATATATTTGTTTCAACCCATGATAGTTTATTCACTCTTCTCACTTAAATACAAGAATAACACACGATTAAATTACTGAAACAAGTAATGCTGGTAGATTATAATTTGATATTGTATACCATTTACTCTCTGTTAGATAAGGCGACGTGGTAATCTGTTAGATAAACATACATGGAAGTATATGTTAGATAACTACAATTTATGATATATTTTAAACCAAGGAAGTGGCCTTTCTAAAAATAAAAAAAAATAAAGGAAAATATATTTCATACAATTGTTATACTGTTACTGTTATCGTGAAGAAACATGATTGTTTATTTAATGTTGTTTATGACAAACATGTAATCATGTACATTTTTTAAATAAGAACAATTATGCTACATGTATGAATAACTCTCAAAAATTATGTTTTCATCAATCCAAGTATTTTTTTATTTGTATTACTTGATTTATACTGAATAAAGATTACACAAACATACAAAATGGTGTTGGCTGTGTGACTGAATTCCTCGTTGAGAAGTGGTATCGGGTGTCCCATAGAGAAGAAGCAAACCCTCCTTGTGATACACTTGTGAACATTTTAAAAGACCCATTTCGCTGTGTTCCAGAAAAATCCCCATTATAGCTAGTGCATTACATGGTTGTTGTTGGGGGAAAGGTGGGTCTTTTCTATTGGCAATGATTTACTTTTTATAGGCCCACATTGAAATGTGGTCGTATATTGTCGTCGCCCCCCTTTTGCTGTTAATATCCGATTGACTTTAAATTTATACGCAGTGTTTAAGGTCATAAGACGAAGAAGCCTTTGATTTGCTCTGCCCAGGCAACGTTCCTGTGCTCCGATTGCCTTCAAATATGCACAGAATGTACCTTGGGATTCTAGCTATCACATATTAAAAATAGAAGAGTGTTGGATTCCGAGAACGTTCAAAATAAATTCAAAACCCGCCCCCAACAATCAAAGGTTTTTTGCTTAAAAAATTGCCGTATTTTATCGAATTTTTATTGTTCTTGATATCTGAGGATTTTTCTCAATTTAGTATGTGATAAATATCATCGCGGCGCAGCCAACCGCTAGAAATTCCAGAGATTTGGACCACCGGAATGATGCCTCAGCAGTCAAAAAAGGTCAAAATAGGCGATTTCGGTTTCTAGTGTCGATACATCGTTACGGTCATTTTAAAAAATTGTCTTTTAAGGATAATGTGTATAGTACCAGTACCTATCACATACGGAAGAGGCGATAAAATCTCTTTGCATTTGCAATTTCAAAATTAATTAAAACCAATATTAAATTCCGAAAATCGTTTTTTTGCTAAAACTTTTTTTTTTTTAATCGGATCAAAATGGGAGTAAGGCACAGAGTCCGGGGTGGTAATGGGCGTATTGTGTCCAAATTTCATGGTTTTCGGACAATCGGTGCCGGTGTCACGGCGAAATTCCACTTTTTTCCCCTCATGGAAGCCGTAAATTGACTTGAAGCCAGGGTCCTTGAAGTTGTACAGCTGCACCCGGTGACCGATATTTATTTAACGGGGAATAAGTGATAATTCATATTATAGCAGTAAATAATTAAAATATTTCAAAGGGATTATAATAATATCTATATCTTGTCTGGGTACAGGGTTAAAACCAATATTAAATTCCGAAAATCGTTTTTTTGCTAAAACTCTTTTTTTTTAATGGGATCAAAATGGGGGTAAGGCACAGAGTCCGGGGTGGTAATGGACGTATTGTGTCCAAATTTCATGGTTTTCGGACAATCGGTGCCGGTGTCACGGCGAAATTCCACTTTTTTCCCCTCATGGAAGCCGTAAATTGACTTAGAAAAAAAACGACGAAAGGCAGGTGACAAGAACAAACGACTTGAACGAATGCAGGTATCACCTTGAAATTTTCAGGGTGCCTAGGTACCAACGTGAAAAGTTGCTCGCCGGAATTTAGTACTCATGGTACCTTTGGTTCCAGCGTAGCGCATGCACGAAGTCAAATCCAGCTAAACTCGAAAACAACCTTGTCGGCACGGAAAACATCAAAGGAGAAATTCGAATAAAAAATGATACAATGATTTCACACAACAGGCCAGCTATTAGCCTCTCGATTGACAAGAGTTTCATCGCCCTCCATTCATTATAACCAATGTCATCGTGCCCTAAAGAATCAACAAATCAGCTTGCTTATCTCTGCTTACCCTAGGCAAAAAATGCTCATCTTTGAACTCAATCATGACATTGACCTAGTGAACGCTTACACCAAGTTTGAACATTCTAGCTTAATTAGAAGGAGAGTTCTTGTGTTCCAAAGTCCCGGCCCTTCAAATTGCTTCTATTTTTCATTTTCAATTCAAAATGGTGACCATCACGTGACCGAAATCAAAATTCTGATCCGATAGATTTTTAGGTATTCCTTCCAGGATTCCGAAAATATGACGCCCGAGTCTGTAAGTAAAATAGCAAAAAAGCCTTTTTGATTTTTCACGTTTAAAGATGGTGGCACTTCCGGTTCGATCGACAAACTCCATATTTTGTGTACGAATCAGTAATTACTTGTCTAGTATCGAATTTTTTTTTTAGGTCATTCTGACCTATATTTCGACGATTTTTTTGAAAACTTTGATCCTTAATTTCACCAAGGGGAGATAATTTAGAAAATTTCCAAGGACATCATTGAAGTCGCATTGGCAAGATCTACTAACATTCTAAATTTCACGAAAATCGCACAACTATTAAAGAAGTTGTCAAATTGGTAATAACTTCCGGTTCGAAATGACAGCGACGAATTTTCGAAATGCCAAAATCCGAAATTGCAGATTTGAAGTAAATGTTTCAAGATACTCAAAGAAAAAAGATTTAGTAAAATAGGTCAAATAGTCACAAAGTTACAGCATTGTAGGTCAAATGCATTCCTTCATAAAATTCGGTGATTTCGGATTCGTAAAACGTTTTGAAAATATATTTAATCAACAGCCACCACCCATTTTTGGGGGGATAGGTAAAAGTTTCAGAACGATCCTATGATTAGATTCTGAGAAATCCGATTTGTGGACAAAACACAAAAAAAAAATAACAATAATAATCTTAACAGAAACAATAAGCTTTCATATGTAATATGAAAGCTTAACTAGATCTGCATAGCAGATATCAAAGCTTTCATATAAACTTCAAAAGGGGTTATTAGAATCTATGAATCATCAACCACTCTGACGGATGTAGAAAGGAATATATTGTTACTAAATCTGTTGTACTGTTTCTTGTTATGGTAAAGAAAACATGAATACAACTATGAGATTTGTATAGAATTGGCATTAATCAATATATTTATTGTTTAATACTACATGTATATTATAGATACAAAGTGAATTAAATGAACCCAATTACATGTACTTTATATAAGCAATGTTTTTTTATTCATCGTTACTTTAAAATCACATTATTTTCATTGATGATAAAAAGGTTGTATTTGTACCGAATCCAAAAAGTATGTTGTATGACATTGCATTATCTGTACCAATTATTTATTTGCAAACCAATATACAATGTTTATTTCTACTCCAATATATTTGTTTCAACCCATGATAGTTTATTCACTCTTCTCACTTAAATACAAGAATAACACACGATTAAATTACTGAAACAAGTAATGCTGGTAGATTATAATTTGATATTGTATACCATTTACTCTCTGTTAGATAAGGCGACGTGGTAATCTGTTAGATAAACATACATGGAAGTATATGTTAGATAACTACAATTTATGATATATTTTAAACCAAGGAAGTGGCCTTTCTAAAAATAAAAAAAAAATAAAGGAAAATATTTTTCATACAATTGTTATACTGTTACTGTTATCGTGAAGAAACATGATTGTTTATTTAATGTTGTTTATGACAAACATGTAATCATGTACATTTTTTAAATAAGAACAATTATGCTACATGTATGAATAACTCTCAAAAATTATGTTTTCATCAATCCAAGTATTTTTTTATTTGTATTACTTGATTTATACTGAATAAAGATTACACAAACATACAAAATGGTGATGGCTGTGTGACTGAATTCCTCGTTGAGAAGTGGTATCGGGTGTCCCATAGAGAAGAAGCAAACCCTCCTTGTGATACACTTGTGAACATTTTAAAAGACCCATTTCGCTGTGTTCCAGAAAAATCCCCATCATAGCTAGTGCATTACATGGTTGTTGTTGGGGGAAAGGTGGGTCTTTTCTATTGGCAATGATTTACTTTTTATAGGCCCACATTGAAATGTGGTCGTATATTGTCGTCGCCCCCCTTTTGCTGTTAATATCCGATTGACTTTAAATTTATACGCAGTGTTTAAGGTCATAAGACGAAGAAGCCTTTGATTTGCTCTGCCCAGGCAACGTTCCTGTGCTCCGATTGCCTTCAAATATGCACAGAATGTACCTTGGGATTCTAGCTATCACATATTAAAAATAGAAGAGTGTTGGATTCCGAGAACGTTCAAAATAAATTCAAAACCCGCCCCCAACAATCAAAGGTTTTTTGCTTAAAAAATTGCCGTATTTTATCGAATTTTTATTGTTCTTGATATCTGAGGATTTTTCTAAATTTAGTATGTGATAAATATCATCGCGGCGCAGCCAACCGCTAGAAATTCCAGAGATTTGGATGCCTCAGCAGTCAAAAAAGGTCAAAATAGGCGATTTCGGTTTCTAGTGTCGATACATCGTTACGGTCATTTTAAAAAATTGTCTTTTAAGGATAATGTGTATAGTACCAGTACCTATCACATACGGAAGAGGCGATAAAATCTCTTTGCATTTGCAATTTCAAAATTAATTAAAACCAATATTAAATTCCGAAAATCGTTTTTTTGCTAAAACTCTTTTTTTTGCTAAAACTTTTTTTTTTTAATCGGATCAAAATGGGAGTAAAGCACAGAGTCCGGGGTGGTAATGGCCGTATTGTGTCCAAATTTCATGGTTTTCGGACAATCGGTGCCGGTGTCACGGAGAAATTCCACTTTTTTCCCCTCATGGAAGCCGTAAATTGACTTGAAGCCAGGGTCCTTGAAGTTGTACAGCTGCACCCGGTGACCGATATTTATTTAACGGGGAATAAGTGATAATTCATATTATAGCAGTAAATAATTAAAATATTTCATAGGGATTATAATAATATCTATATCTTGTCTGGGTACAGGGTTAAAACCAATATTAAATTCCGAAAATCGTTTTTTTGCTAAAACTCTTTTTTTTTAATGGGATCAAAATGGGGGTAAGGCACAGAGTCCGGGGTGGTAATGGACGTATTGTGTCCAAATTTCATGGTTTTCGGACAATCGGTGCCGGTGTCACGGCGAAATTCCACTTTTTTCCCCTCATGGAAGCCGTAAACGAATGCAGGTATCACCTTGAAATTTTCAGGGTACCTAGGTACCAACGTGAAAAGTTGCTCGCCGGAATTTAGTACTCATGGTACCTTTGGTTCCAGCGTAGCGCATGCGCGAAGTCAAATCCAGCTAAACTCGAAAACAACCTTGTCGGCACGGAAAACATCAAAGGAGAAATTCGAATAAAAAATGATACAATGATTTCACACAACAGGCCAGCTATTAGCCTCTCGATTGACAAGAGTTTCATCGCCCTCCATTCATTATAACCAATGTCATCGTGCCCTAAAGAATCAACAAATCAGCTTGCTTATCTCTGCTTACCCTAGGCAAAAAATGCTCATCTTTGAACTCAATCATGACATTGACCTAGTGAACGCCTACACCAAGTTTGAACATTCTAGCTTAATTAGAAGGAGAGTTCTTGTGTTCCAAAGTCCCGGCCCTTCAAATTGCTTCTATTTTTCATTTTCAATTCAAAATGGTGACCATCACGTGACCGAAATCAAAATTCTGATCCGATAGATTTTTAGGTATTCCTTCCAGGATTCCGAAAATATGACGCCCGAGTCTGTAAGTAAAATAGCAAAAAAGCCTTTTTGATTTTTCACGTTTAAAGATGGTGGCACTTCCGGTTCGATCGACAAACTCCATATTTTGTGTACGAATCAGTAATTACTTGTCTAGTATCGAATTTTTTTTTTAGGTCATTCTGACCTATATTTCGACGATTTTTTTGAAAACTTTGATCCTTAATTTCACCAAGGGGAGATAATTTAGAAAATTTCCAAGGACATCATTGAAGTCGCATTGGCAAGATCTACTAACATTCTAAATTTCACGAAAATCGCACAACTATTAAAGAAGTTGTCAAATTGGTAATAACTTCCGGTTCGAAATGACAGCGACGAATTTTCGAAATGCCAAAATCCGAAATTGCAGATTTGAAGTAAATGTTTCAAGATACTCAAAGAAAAAAGAATTAGTAAAATAGGTCAAATAGTCACAGAGTTACAGCATTGTAGGTCAAATGCATTCCTTCGTAAAATTCGGTGATTTCGGATTCGTAAAACGTTTTGAAAATATATTTAATCAACAGCCACCACCCATTTTTGGGGGGATAGGTAAAAGTTTCAGAACGATCCTATGGTTAGATTCTGAGAAATCCGATTTGTGGACAAAACACAAAAAAAAAATAACAATAACTAGATCTGCATAGCAGATATGAAAGCTTTCATATTAACTGCAATGGGGGTTATTAGAATCTATTGAAACAATAAGTATAAATGTCATCAGGTATCTGAAAAGTTACATTTACCTTATGAACAAAATGGGAAAAATACAAAACAAAAATTGTCGACTTGTGGCTACCATCCAAGGCATATTTAGAAAACCGTATATTATATACAGAGTACGCAGGACAGGAATTAGTTGTGCTTCAATGTAAACCGGCCCGTTTCTTGCCTTTAGTTTTAGCGTTAGGTGTGATTTTCAATGGATTCAATCGGAAATCGCTGAAAATCAATTGGCTTCTTCATCTCATGACCTTAAACACTGTATAAATTTAAAGTCAATCGGATATTGAATTTAGCCTCTAGAGCGTCCACAAGATTTTTTAAAGTGATCAAGGGCAATAACTCTGACGGTAATTATCGGAAATGGCTGTAAATATCAGATATCGCTGAAAATCAATACTGTAGGCATCTTCGTGTCATGACCTTAAACACTGCGCATAAATTGAAAGTCAATCGGATATTAACTTTGGCCTCTAGAGCGTCCACAAGATATTTTGAAGTGATCAGGGCCACATCTCTGGCAGTAAATATTAGATATCGCTGAAAATCAATCGCCTACTTCGTCTCATGACCTTAACCACTGTGTATAAATTTAAAGTCAATCGGACATTAGCTTTGGCCTCTAGAGCATCCACAAGATTTATTTTAAGTGATGAAGGGCCATAACTCTGACAGTAATTATCGGAAATCGCTGAAAAGCAATTGGCTTCTTCATCTCATGACCTTAAACACTGTGTATAAATTTAAAGTCAATCGGATATTGAATTTAACCTCTAGAGCGTGCACAAGATTTTTTGAAGTGGTCAAGGACCATAATTCTGACAGTAATTATCGGAAATCGCTTAAAATCAGTAGGCTTCTTCCTCTCATGACCTTAAACACTGTGTATAAATTTAAAGTAATCGGATATTAACTTTAGCCGTCCGGACGGCGGCGACGACAATATACGACCACATTTCAATGTGGGCGTTTAAAAATTAACCGATGGCATATAATATTTAATGTATGATAAAGACAAAATAGTCGATTTCGGTTTCTGGTGTTGCGCTCATTTAAAAAAAAAAATGTCTTTTACGGATAATGTGTATAGTACTAATAGCAATCACATACGGAGGAGGCGATAAGATCCCTTTGCATTTGGAATTGCGAAATTCCACTTTTTTCGCCATTACAGAAGCCGTAAATGGCGGAAAAAACGAACGGCAGGAACCGTGTCAAGAACAAACGATCTGAACGAATACAGGTATCGCCTTGAAGTTTTCAGTGCACCTAGGTACCAACGTGAAAAGTTCCTCGCCGTAATTTGGTAGTCAACGTACCTTTGGTTCCAGCGTGGCACATGCGCGAAGTAAAAAGAAATTACGGTCGATTTTGGGATTTTGGGTATATTTCGGAGTGGTTTGGTAGATGACGGTGGATCAGAGACTCAGATTGATCTAACATGGCGATCATAACACAACATGATAATCACTTTGAAGTATGAGTAAATTTTCGCGACCGGGTTGATTTGCTCTGTCCAGGCAACGTTCCTGTGGTCCGATTGCCTTCAAATTTGCACAGAATGTACCTTGGGATCTTAGTTATCACATATTAAAAATAGAAGAGTGTTGGATTCCGAGAACGTTCAAAATAAATTCAAAACCCACCCCCAACAATCAAAGGTTTTTTGCTTAAAAAATTGCCGTATTTTATCGAATTTTTATTGTTCTTGATATCTGAGGATTTTCCCAATTTAATATGTGATAAATATCATCGCGGCGCAGCCAACCGCTAGAAATTCCAGAGATTTGGACCACCGGAAGGATGCCTCAGCAGTTAAAAAAGGTCAAAATAGGCGATTTCGGTTTCTAGTGTCGATACATCGTTACGGTCATTTTAAAAAATTGTCTTTTAAGGATAATGTGTATAGTACCAATACCTATCACATACGGAAGAGGCGATAAAATCTCTTTGCATTTGCAATTTCAAAATTAATTAAAACCAATATTAAATTCCGAAAATCGTTTTTTTGCTAAAATGGGAGTAAGGCACAGAGTCCGGGGTGGTAATGGGCGTATTGTGTCAAAATTTCATGGTTTTCGGACAATCGGTGCCGGTGTCACGGCGAAATTCCACTTTTTTCCCCTCATGGAAGCCGTAAATTGACTTGAAGCCAGGGTCCTTGAAGTTGTACAGCTGCACCAGGTGACCGATATTTATTTAACGGGGAATAAGTGATAATTCATATTATAGCAGTAAATAATTAAAATATTTCATAGGGATTATAATAATATGTATATCTTGTCTGGGTACAGGGTTAAAACCAATATTAAATTCCGAAAATCGTTTTTTTGCTAAAACTCTTTTTTTTTTAATGGGATCAAAATGGGGGTAAGGCACAGAGTCCGGGGTGGTAATGGGCGTATTGTGTCCAAATTTTTATGATATATTTAATATCAATAATATATGTATATGCATGCTTTATTTTACTTTACACGACCTCTAAAAATGCCCCAAATCATAAAAATACGACTTTTTGGATTTCGATCTCCTTTTTTCGGCTACCCCGGACATTTTCAAAAAATGATACAATGATTTCACACAACAGGCCAGCTATTAGCCTCTCGATTGACAAGAGTTTCATCGCCCTCCATTCATTATAACCAATGTCATCGTGCCCTAAAGAATCAACAAATCAGCTTGCTTATCTCTGCTTACCCTAGGCAAAAAATGCTCATCTTTGAACTCAATCATGACATTGACCTAGTGAACGCCTACACCAAGTTTGAACATTCTAGCTTAATTAGAAGGAGAGTTCTTGTGTTCCAAAGTCCCGGCCCTTCAAATTGCTTCTATTTTTCATTTTCAATTCAAAATGGTGACCATCACGTGACCGGAATCAAAATTCTGATCCGATAGATTTTTAGGCATTCCTTCCAGGATTCCGAAAATATGACGCCCGAGTCTGTAAGTAAAATAGCAAAAAAGCCTTTTTGATTTTTCACGTTTAAAGATGGTGGCACTTCCGGTTCGATCGACAAACTCCATATTTTGTGTACGAATCAGTAATTACTTGTCTAGTATCAAATTTTTTTTTTAGGTCATTCTGACCTATATTTCGACGATTTTTTTGAAAACTTTGATCCTTAATTTCACCAAGGGGAGATAATTTAGAAAATTTACAAGGACATCATTGAAGTCGCATTGGCAAGATCTACTAACATTCTAAATTTCACGAAAATCGCACAACTATTAAAGAAGTTGTCAAATTGGTAATAACTTCCGGTTCAAAATGACAGCGACGAATTTTCGAAATGCCAAAATCCGAAATTGCAGATTTGAAGTAAATGTTTCAAGATACTCAAAGAAAAAAGAATTAGTAAAATAGGTCAAATAGTCACAAAGTTACAGCATTGTAGGTCAAATGCATTCCTTCGTAAAATTCGGTGATTTCGGATTCGTAAAACGTTTTGAAAATATATTTAATCAACAGCCACCACCCATTTTTGGGGGGATAGGTAAAAGTTTCAGAACGATCCTATGGTTAGATTCTGAGAAATCCGATTTGTGGACAAAACACAAAAAAAAAACTAGATCTGCATAGCAGATATGAAAGCTTTCATATTAACTGCAAAGATTGGTTATTAGAATCTATTGAAACAATAAGTATAAATGTCATCAGGTATCTGAAAAATTACATTTACCTTATGAACAAAATGGCAAAAATACAAAACAAAAATTGTCGACTTGTGGCTACCATCCAAGGCATATTTAGAAAACCGTATATTATATACAGAGTACGCAGGACAGGAATTAGTTGTGCTTCAATGTAAACCGGCCCGTTTCTTGCCTTTAGTTTTAGAGTTAGGTGTGATTTTCAAAGGATTCAATCGGAAATCGGTGAAAATCAATTGGCTTCTTCATCTCATGACCTTAAACACTGTATAAATTTAAAGTCAATTGGATATTGAATTTAGCCTCTAGAGCGTCCACAAGATTTTTTAAAGTGATCAAGGGCAATAACTCTGACGGTAATTATCGGAAATGGCAGTAAATATCAGATATCGCTGAAAATCAATAATGTAGGCATTTTCGTGTCATGACCTTAAACACTGCGCATAAATTTAAAGTCAATCGGATATTAACTTTGGCCTCTAGAGCGTCCACAAGATATTTTGAAGTGATCAGGGGCCACAACTCTGGCAGTAAATATCAGATATCGCTGAAAATCAATCGCCTACTTCGACTCATGACCTTAACCACTGTATAAATTTAAAGTCAATCGGACATTAACTTTGGCCTCTAGAGCACCCACAAGTGATGAAGGGCCATAACTCTGACAGTAATTATCGGAAATCGCTGAAAATCAATTGGCTTCTTCATCTCATGACCTTAAACACTGTGTATAAATTTAAAGTCAATCCGATATTGAATTTAGCCTCTAGAGCGTGCACAAGATTTTTTGAAGTGGTCAAGGACCATAATTCTGACAGTAATTATCGGAAATCGCTGAAAATCAATAGGCTTCTTCGTCTCATGACCTTAAACACTCTGTATAAATTTAGTCGATTTCGGTTTTTGGTGTTGCGTTCATTTTAAAAAAAATGTCTTTTACGGATAATGTGTATAGTACTAATAGTAATCACATACGGAAGAGGCGATAAGATCCCTTTGCATTTGGAATTTCAAAATTAATTAAAACCAAATTTAAATTCCGAAAATCGGTTGTTTATTTTTTGCTGATCAAAATGGGAGTAAGTCACAGAGTGGTAATGGGCGTATTGTGTCCAAATTTCATAGTTTTGGGACAATCGGTGCCGGTGTCGTGGCGAAATTCCACTCTTTTCGCCCTTACAGAAGCCGTAAATGGCGGAAAAAAACGAACGACAGGAACCGTGTCAAGAACAAACGACCTGAACGAATGCAGGTATCGCCTTGAAGTTTTCAGTGCACCTAGGTACCAACGTGAAAAGTTCCTCGCCGGAATTTGGTAGTCAACGTACCTTTGGTTCCAGCGTGGCGCATGCGCGAAGTAAAAAGAAATTACGGTCGATTTGACTCGGATTGATCTAACATGCCGATCATAACACATTATGATAATCACTTTGAAGAATGAGCAAATGTACCCCATTGCCTTCAAATTTGCACAGAATGTACCTTAGGATTCTAGCTATCACATATTAAAAATAGAAGAGTTTTGGATTCCGAGAACGTTCAAAATAAATTCAAAACCCATCCCCACCGATCAAAGGTTTTATCGAATTTTTATTGTTCTTGATAAATGAGGATTTTCTCAATTTAATATGTGATAAATATCATCGCGGCGCAGCCAACCGCTAGAAATTCCAGAGATTTGGACCACTGGAAGGATGCCTCAGCAGTCAAAAAAGGTCAAAATAGGCGATTTCGGTTTCTAGTGTCGATACATCGTTACGGTCATTTTAAAAAATTGTCTTTTAAGGATAATGTGTATAGTACCAATACCTATCACATAAGGAAGAGGCGATAAAATCTCTTTGCATTTGCAATTTCAAAATTAATTAAAACCAATATTAAATTCCGAAAATCGTTTTTTTGCTAAAACTCTTTTTTATTTAATCGGATCAAAATGGGAGTAAGGCACAGAGTCCGGGGTGGTAATGGGCGTATTCTTTCCAAATTTCATGGTTTTCGGACAATCGGCGCCGGTGTCGTGGCGAAATTCCTCTTTTTTCGCCCTTACTGAAGCCGTAAATCGCGGAAAAAGCCGAACGGCAGGAACCATGTGAAGAACAAACGACCTGAAAGAAATGCAGGTATCGCCTTGAATTTTTCAGGGCAACTAGGTACCAACGTGAAAAGTTCCTCGCCGGAATTTGGTAGTCATGGTACCTTTGGTTCCAGCGCGGCGCATGCGCGAAGTCAAAAGAAATTATGGTCGATTTTGGGATTTTGGGTATATTTCGGAGTGGTTTGGTAGGTGACGGTGTATCTAAGATGGCGGTTATAATAACTTTAAAGAATGAACAAATTTCCGCGACCGGGTTGATTTGCTCTGCCCAGGCAACGTTCCTGTGCTCCGATTGCCTTCAAATTTGCACAGAATGTACCTTGGGATTCTAGCTATCACATATTAAAAATAGAAGAGTGTTGGATTCCGAGAACGTTCAAAATAAATTCAAAACCCACCCCCAACAATCAAAGGTTTTTTGCTTAAAAAATTGCCGTATTTTATCGAATTTTTATTGTTCTTGATATCTGAGGATTTTCTCAATTTAATATGTGATAAATATCATCGCGGCGCAGCCAACCGCTAGAAATTCCAGAGATTTGGACCACCGGAAGGATGCCTCAGCAGTCAAAAAAGGTCAAAATAGGCGATTTCGGTTTCTAGTGTTGATACATCGTTACGGTCATTTTAAAAAATTGTCTTTTAAGGATAATGTGTATAGTACCAATACCTATCACATAAGGAAGAGGCGATAAAATCTCTTTGCATTTGCAATTTCAAAATTAATTAAAACCAATATTAAATTCCGAAAATCGGTTTTTTGCTAAAACTCTTTTTTTTTTAATCGGATCAAAATGGGAGTAAGGCACAGAGTCCCGGGTGGTAATGGGCGTATTGTGTCCAAATTTCATGGTTTTCGGACAATCGGTGCCGGTGTCACGGCGAAATTCCACTTTTTTCCCCTCATGGAAGCCGTAAATTGACTTGAAGCCAGGGTCCTTGAAGTTGTACAGCTGCACCCGGTGACCGATATTTATTTAACGGGGAATAAGTGATAATTCATATTATATCATGGTTAGTGTGTGCAGGCTGTATCATACGGCCTGCCATTAAGTCAACTGGCGTGGTCTCGAATCCCTGGTTGTACGTGGCAAGGAGTAGGGTCACCTGTCCATACTCCTGATTTTCTCCGGGTACTCTGGTTTCCCCCCACTGCTAAAGACCCCTACGCGCAAGCAAATTATTGAAATAAAATTAAACCATATGTTAGTCCCGAAATGACCTTGTTTGTGTTGAGTGGACGTTAAACCCATTTCTCTCTAATTATGTTTTGCATACAATGTATAAATACAAATGTAAAGGATGTAACTTTAAAATAGAAGAAAATCAAATATTTTTAATATTAAACAATTGCTTTGTTCTTATACTTCTACAATCATTCTCATGTTGTTCATTTTGCCATATTTTTGTTTATTCATTCATATGTCTTCTATATAATGATGCATAGTATAGTACACTATGTTAAAAAATACTAGAAATGTATGTTTCTTTATCACCAAATGATTTATGTAAGTTGTGAAGTAAAACAGTTGAACATTAAATCCCATTTCAATTTATTTGCATGAGGTGAAGAGAAATAATGGTATTGAACAATTGACTATTCATGAAAGATACTAAAGAGAACTTTATTAATTTATACATACTTTTGCTAATTTTATTGTTATATCTTGGTAGTAACATACCAATATAAATAGTAATATTGTTTCTAGATGAAGACTATTATAATTGAAATGAAATGGGATTTCACATCATAATGCTATGCACGGACTGGGCTAATAATGACAAAAAACTACAATGAATACAATAGTATAAAATGTTGCTATGAAATTAAATAAATGTTGTATACAATAATTAACCGGTTTAATACTATATTATACATAAAAGTGAATGAAATTCAATGTTTACTATTTTGCTTTATACATGAATATCACAGGTCAAATTATTGAAATAAATAATGCAAATAGATTATGATTTGAAACATCTTGTATGTCATTGTTCTATTTGTTATATAAGACTACATGATATAAACTTTTTGATAAGCCTCTTTTATCATATTTTGAACCAATGGAATAGAGAGCAAAGACCTAGAATATATTGTAAATATAATCAGGTTTTTGATCAACTGATCAAAGGAAAATATTGCGAATAAATTTGTTGTACTGCTATTGTAAAGAAATCATCATTGTTTTATTTGATATTTAGAATACACATAATCGTGTATATATTTGAAGTTAAGAGCAATTATGATTAGTGATACCTGTATGACCAACTCTCAAAAGATAATCTCATTAAACCAAGTACTTTTTTTCATTTGTATTAGTTGATTTATACTGAATAAAGATAACACAAACAAACAAAAATGAGTTGGCTGTGTGAACACCTCAATGACAAGTGGTATCAGATGCCTCAGAGAGAATATTCAAATGCTCCTTGTGATACGTTTGTAACACAATTATAACCTAATGTATTACACGGGAGTGGAGTGGGTGGGTCGGGGGGCTTTTCGATTGGCAGGGGACTATTAAAATGGGTAAGCAGAGATAAGCAATTTGATGAAACTTTGTGTATAGTTTCATTACATTAGTACCTTGACCATATTACCTTGACCAAGTTCGACAATGAGCATCCTCTTAGTCAGGATAAGCAAAGCAACTTGATTGGCCGGGACTTTGAATTGGTTGATGCTTTGGGGTATGATAACTTTGGTTATAATGAAGTACTGGAACATAACAACCCAGCTTTTAATTGAGCTAGAATGTTTAAACTTGGTGTAGATGTTCATCAGGTCTTGACTGAACATTTTGAGCTACAGCTTGGCAATTTCATTGGTCGATGCTTTGGGACAAGATAACCTTGATTTCTATCTGACAGAGAGTGATGAAATTTACAGTATAGTTTGATTGCTCGATACTTTTGAAAAAAATATGAAAGTGCGATTAATTAATGTGTCATCTTTTACTTTGGGGTTTTGGCGGGAGACATCAGCCATACTGTTTGCTTGTTTAATATCCCCTATACAATATACGCTCGACCTCATTACCCAAACTGGGGTAGAAAAGTGGGATCTTTGACAATGAGGCAATGAACTTGTACATTCTTTTGCAGCTGCACAAGAGGGAACATCAACGCCGGATTAACCATGGTGGTGGGGAGGGGGGCTGATACCGACCGTGAAGCCCCGCAAGGGGGTCGGGTCAGGGGGTTCTCCCGCTAAGAAATTTTAATTGGAGGCCGAAAACGTGATTTCATGGCATTTCAGGCACTTGTGTCGGAGCCATTTAGAAATACCTCCCCCAGAAAAATAAAATTCTGCCACAAAATTAGCCACAATCCATGCGGGTGCTGTGAAATTTCTAGAGGAGGGAGCTGGAACCCATGAGCCCGTTAAATTCGCCACTGTAAATGAGCAGAGCTACATCAAACCTAATTTTGAGTCCCTCAGTGATAAATAACTTGATTCAAAATCGTATTATAGCCCCAACGACGATTTGATGAATGGAGACCGTAACGTTACGACAAAGTCTAACACTGTAAGTACCAAATAGTCATACGAGATATGTCCATCTCATCAAATTCAGCTTATACCATACCCACAATAATGTTACGGAGTCAGTGAGTTCAAGTTAGACAATACGCTGACCTTCCACTGACCATGCTTATAATATAAAATCTGTCAATGACAGCTGATTCATTGTTTAGTTTTTTATATGATATATTTAATATCAATAATATATGTATATGCATGCTTTATTTTACTTTACACGACCTCTAAAAATGCCCCAAATCGTAAAAATACGACTTTTTGGATTTCGATCTCTTTTTTCGGCTACCCCGGACATTTTCAAAAAATGATACAATGATTTCACAAAACAGGCCAGCTATTAGCCTCTCGATTGACAAGAGTTTCATCGCCCTCCATTCATTATAACCAATGTCATCGTGCCCTAAAGAATCAACAAATCAGCTTGCTTATCTCTGCTTACCCTAGGCATAAAATGCTCATCTTTGAACTCAATCATGACATTGACCTAGTGAACGCCTACACCAAGTTTGAACATACTAGCTTAATTAGAAGGAGAGTTCTTGTGTTCCAAAGTCCCGGCCCTTCAAATTGCTTCTATTTTTCATTTTCAATTCAAAATGGTGACCATCACGTGACCGAAATCAAAATTCTGATCCGATAGATTTTTAGGCATTCCTTCCAGGATTCCGAAAATATGACGCCCGAGTCTGTAAGTAAAATAGCAAAAAAGCCTTTTTGATTTTTCACGTTTAAAGATGGTGGCACTTCCGGTTCGATCGACAAACTCCATATTTTGTGTACGAATCAGTAATTACTTGTCTAGTATCGAATTTTTTTTTTTAGGTCATTCTGACCTATATTTCGACGATTTTTTTGAAAACTTTGATCCTTAATTTCACCAAGGGGAGATAATTTAGAAAATTTCCAAGGACATCATTGAAGTCGCATTCGCAAGATCTACTAACATTCTAAATTTCACGAAAATCGCACAACTATTAAAGAAGTTGTCAAATTGGTAATAACTTCCGGTTCGAAATGACAGCGACGAATTTTCGAAATGCCAAAATCCGAAATTGCAGATTTGAAGTAAATGTTTCAAGATACTCAAAGAAAAAAGAATTAGTAAAATAGGTCAAATAGTCACAAAGTTACAGCATTGTAGGTCAAATGCATTCCTTCGTAAAATTCGGTGATTTCGGATTCGTAAAACGTTTTGAAAATATATTTAATCAACAGCCACCACCCATTTTTGGGGGGATAGGTAAAAGTTTCAGAACGATCCTATGGTTAGATTCTGAGAAATCCGATTTGTGGACAAAACACACAAAAAAATAACAATAATAATCTTAACAGAAACAATAAGCTTTCATATGTAATATGAAAGCTTAACTAGATCTGCATAGCAGATATCAAAGCTTTCATATAAACTTCAAAAGGGGTTATTAGAATCTATGAATCATCAACCACTCTGACGGATGTAGAAAGGAATATATTGTTACTAAATCTGTTGTACTGTTTCTTGTTATGGTAAAGAAAACATGAATACAACTATGAGATTTGTATAGAATTGGCATTAATCAATATATTTATTGTTTAATACTACATGTATATTATAGATACAAAGTGAATTAAATGAACCCAATTACATGTACTTTATATGCAATGTTTTTTATTCATCGTTACTTTGAAATCACATTATTTTCATTGATGATAAAAAGGTTGTATTTGTACCGAATCCAAAAAGTATGTTGTATGACATTGCATTATCTGTACCAATTATTTATTTGCAAACCAATATACAATGTTTATTTCTACTCCAATATATTTGTTTCAACCCATGATAGTTTATTCACTCTTCTCACTTAAATACAAGAATAACACACGATTAAATTACTGAAACAAGTAATGCTGGTAGATTATAATTTGATATTGTATACCATTTACTCTCTGTTAGATAAGGCGACGTGGTAATCTGTTAGCTAAACATACATGGATAGGGTGGCCCACGCACCTACAGAAATACAGTCCACCGCTGATAGTTCGAGACTACCACTGCAGCGTGCACATTCGCCGTGTCGAGACCAACTTTCTGACAGTATGATACTATAAATAGCCATGGCACGTGCAATTCTCTACAAATCTATCAACTATTACAGCCGTAAAAAAATTATTGTTGACGATTTTGAATAGCAGTGAAATTAAGCTTCTTGGTTATTACAGCAGATTTAGAAATTACGTTCGTTTCATTTTTTAAATCGCTTTATCATTAACTGTACCGTTAAGAGCGGCATCTTTTGGTTTAGTACAAATAATATCTCAGAAACACTCGGGTTAGACAGGAACATGATACTAGCAGTAGTTTCATTTTACTTTTACAAGCTTCTTAAAACAATTGTTGAGCTAGCTAACGTGCTCATTTCTAAATTCAATTTCTTGTTCTAGCTTTCTGTTATGTTTCGTAAAAAAGTAGTCTTGATTATCCCGACCTGTCAATCAGCCCTAGAATGGTCGATAGACTGGTTAAGCGAGACTACTTTCAAAACAAGGGCACGTAACCTATCTTTTACTCAAAAGTGTCTGGATGTTATGGACGACACATGGAACCAGTTTTCAGTCTATTATTTATAGATGATTAATGGTCATAGCTTATTAAGTACAACATGATCGTTTATTTAGTGACTATAATTGTGTGAAACTGATTTGAGGCTTGGCATATATATAAATATTGTGGCGAAATTGTCGAGATATATGGAGATATTTATTTATGGTGGGTCACCCTAACATGGAAGTATATGTTAGATAACTACAATTTATGATATATTTTAAACCAAGGAAGTGGCCTTTCTAAAAATAAAAAAAAATAAAGGAAAATATATTTCATACAATTGTTATACTGTTACTGTTATCGTGAAGAAACATGATTGTTTATTTAATGTTGTTTATGACAAACATGTAATCATGTACATTTTTTAAATAAGAACAATTATGCTACATGTATGAATAACTCTCAAAAATTATGTTTTCATCAATCCAAGTATTTTTTTATTTGTATTACTTGATTTATACTGAATAAAGATTACACAAACATACAAAATGGTGTTGGCTGTGTGACTGAATTCCTCGTTGAGAAGTGGTATCGGGTGTCCCATAGAGAAGAAGCAAACCCTCCTTGTGATACACTTGTGAACATTTTAAAAGACCCATTTCGCTGTGTTCCAGAAAAATCCCCATTATAGCTAGTGCATTACATGGTTGTTGTTGGGGGAAAGGTGGGTCTTTTCTATTGGCAATGATTTACTTTTTATAGGCCCACATTGAAATGTGGTCGTATATTGTCGTCGCCCCCCTTTTGCTGTTAATATCCGATTGACTTTAAATTTATACGCAGTGTTTAAGGTCATAAGACGAAGAAGCCTTTGATTTGCTCTGCCCAGGCAACGTTCCTGTGCTCCGATTGCCTTCAAATATGCACAGAATGTACCTTGGGATTCTAGCTATCACATATTAAAAATAGAAGAGTGTTGGATTCCGAGAACGTTCAAAATAAATTCAAAACCCGCCCCCAACAATCAAAGGTTTTTTGCTTAAAAAATTGCCGTATTTTATCGAATTTTTATTGTTCTTGATATCTGAGGATTTTTCTCAATTTAGTATGTGATAAATATCATCGCGGCGCAGCCAACCGCTAGAAATTCCAGATATTTGGACCACCGGAATGATGCCTCAGCAGTCAAAAAAGGTCAAAATAGGCGATTTCGGTTTCTAGTGTCGATACATCGTTACGGTCATTTTAAAAAATTGTCTTTTAAGGATAATGTGTATAGTACCAGTACCTATCACATACGGAAGAGGCGATAAAATCTCTTTGCATTTGCAATTTCAAAATTAATTAAAACCAATATTAAATTCCGAAAATCATTTTTTTGCTAAAACTTTTTTTTTTTTAATCGGATCAAAATGGGAGTAAGGCACAGAGTCCGGGGTGGTAATGGGCGTATTGTGTCCAAATTTCATGGTTTTCGGACAATCGGTGCCGGTGTCACGGAAGCCGTAAATTGACTTGAAGCCAGGGTCCTTGAAGTTGTACAGCTGCACCCGGTGACCGATATTTATTTAACGGGGAATAAGTGATAATTCATATTATAGCAGTAAATAATTAAAATATTTCATAGGGATTATAATAATATCTATATCTTGTCTGGGTACAGGGTTAAAACCAATATTAAATTCCGAAAATCGTTTTTTTGCTAAAACTCTTTTTTTTTAATGGGATCAAAATGGGGGTAAGGCACAGAGTCCGGGGTGGTAATGGACGTATTGTGTCCAAATTTCATGGTTTTCGGACAATCGGTGCCGGTGTCACGGCGAAATTCCACTTTTTTCCCCTCATGGAAGCCGTAAATTGACTTAGAAAAAAAACGACGAAAGGCAGGTGACAAGAACAAACGACTTGAACGAATGCAGGTATCACCTTGAAATTTTCAGGGTACCTAGGTACCAACGTGAAAAGTTGCTCGCCGGAATTTAGTACTCATGGTACTTTTGGTTCCAGCGTAGCGCATGCGCGAAGTCAAATCCAGCTAAACTCGAAAACAACCTTGTCGGCACGGAAAACATCAAAGGAGAAATTCGAATAAAAAATGATACAATGATTTCACACAACAGGCCAGCTATTAACCTCTCGATTGACAAGAGTTTCATCGCCCTCCATTCATTATAACCAATGTCATCGTGCCCTAAAGAATCAACAAATCAGCTTGCTTATCTCTGCTTACCCTAGGCAAAAAATGCTCATCTTTGAACTCAATCATGACATTGGCCTAGTGAACGCCTACACCAAGTTTGAACATTCTAGCTTAATTAGAAGGAGAGTTCTTGTGTTCCAAAGTCCCGGCCCTTCAAATTGCTTCTATTTTTCATTTTCAATTCAAAATGGTGACCATCACGTGACCGAAATCAAAATTCTGATCCGATAGATCTTTAGGTATTCCTTCCAGGATTCCAAAAATATGACGACCGAGTCTGTAAGTAAAATAGCAAAAAAGCCTTTTTGATTTTTCACGTTTAAAGATGGTGGCACTTCCGGTTCGATCGACAAACTCCATATTTTGTGTACGAATCAGTAATTACTTGTCTAGTATCGAATTTTTTTTTTAGGTCATTCTGACCTATATTTCGACGATTTTTTTGAAAACTTTGATCCTTAATTTCACCAAGGGGAGATAATTTAGAAAATTTCCAAGGACATCATTGAAGTCGCATTGGCAAGATCTACTAACATTCTAAATTTCACGAAAATCGCACAACTATTAAAGAAGTTGTCAAATTGGTAATAACTTCCGGTTCGAAATGACAGCGACGAATTTTCGAAATGCCAAAATCCGAAATTGCAGATTTGAAGTAAATGTTTCAAGATACTCAAAGAAAAAAGAATTAGTAAAATAGGTCAAATAGTCACAGAGTTACAGCATTGTAGGTCAAATGCATTCCTTCGTAAAATTCGGTGATTTCGGATTCGTAAAACGTTTTGAAAATATATTTAATCAACAGCCACCACCCATTTTTGGGGGGATAGGTAAAAGTTTCAGAACGATCCTATGGTTAGATTCTGAGAAATCCGATTTGTGGACAAAACACAAAAAAAAAATAACAATAACTAGATCTGCATAGCAGATATCAAAGCTTTCATATAAACTTCAAAAGGGGTTATTAGAATCTATGAATCAACAACCACTCTGACGGAAGATATTCTCTGGGCTAAAAAATCTTTTTTCTCTCAGCTACGAGAGATACGTAGAATTAAACCGGCCCAGAGCCGACCGTGTTGATACGAAGCCGCTTATTTGACATTGATACATAACTGAAGGTGAATAGGCCTACCCGTCCAGTTAATACAATGGGCAATCTCACATCGGTCCACTAAAGAGAGGCACATGCTAGTCGCCCCCTACTTCCCCAAGACATTTAGTCCAAACCTTGACTCTCATACATATAAACCATTTGGTACTACATGTACATGTATTTTGTACTTATATCATATTAAACCCCTCGGCCGCCATGTTGAATCACACAGTATTTAACGTTCTATATCCTAACATCTTTATGAAATCAACGACAAATCTAAACTTGGGCACTCCAACCATTTTTATTTTTACATCATTCAGTTTTTTTTAAATAAGTAATTCTATCACAAATTATAGTGAAGACTGGACCACTAAACTAGTTACCCATCAGTTTTTCTTTGTGTTAATGCGTTCTACATTTTCAAAGCAATGATTCTTATAATGTGCGAGCCGCCATGACACCGGCGGATATTATAACTTCGATAGGCGAGAAACTTCAGGTAGCAGTTGGGTTTCATCAAATCATATAATTATGCGGTACGGCTTCACCTTTATTTCAATGGGAATTGGTTTATTATATGTGCAGTGCAGTTTTAGGTCAGTTTATGTGTAAATTAAGGGAGCTATACATAGGCCAGTAACCTTTTTGTAGTCATTTGACTAAAAAAAACTTGCGGAAAGGAACTCCGTAGGACAAGCCACTACTGTGGCAGGAGTAAGGCGGAAGACATCAGTAGTGGAACCATTTCTAAGTTAATCCCGAAGTGCGTTGCTATTGTAAGAATATATAAAATCGGGTTTCCGTTCCGCTTTTTTTTTGCTGTAGTTTGAGTAATGAGTTAGAGCGTATATTTTGTAGTCAAAAAATCATTGCAAATAGAAGACCTCATCCCCACCACCACCAACCTGTAATACACTAGCTAGCTTGTGTATTTCCATATTCCATTTCCGAGAGATAGATAGAGAACACGCGAAATATAAAGTGATTTTTCTTACAATCAGGGACCATAATTCATGAAGTTACGATTCGATATGCGCAAATATCGAAAGGAACCATATCTTTGGGTTATAAACATGCATGTCAAGTTTCATCAAAATCTTTCACTGTGAAAAACCGGGGCTAAGTCATCTGAAATCAAACAAATTTTACAATGTAGGTAATGAAAACAAAATGTTATGTTAAGCGTTGTTCGAGGGTGGGGTGGGTGCATAAAATTCCAAATGCAAAGGGTTATTTTTCGTGCACGCCAATATGCACACAGGATTTCGATTTTTCGTCCTACCTAAAAAAACTGCACGCAAAGTTAGTTGTCGGGCCTTCGGTCAAGAATCACAGACAAAGGGAGAGAACGGGGACCTCTGTTTTGCATACCATCCAAGCGACTAGGCACTAATCCTTGTACCATGGACGAGGGGACGGGCGTTTTTCGTCCCATCGAAACGACTAGACACAGATCCTTGCTAGGCCTTCCATACTTCACCACTGCCAACGGGGAACCACTTTGACCTCGGGTTTTCGTACCATCCAAACGACTAGACACTAATCCTTGCAAGGCCTTCCGTTCTGCAGCAAATGAGCCACGCTGGCCTCGTTTTGTCGTAACATACAAACGACTAGACAATGTTTCATAATTTAGTCATGTTCGCGTGGGTGGGTTGACAGCAGAATTGATATGTACATGATAGTGACACGAGGAGGGGGGGGGGTGTACACAAATCACACAAATCAGAGCTTTGTAATACACGCATATACTTGATATACTAAATACACAAATGGCTGAATTTCGAGACATTTCTGGCACTCTTTTATCACATAATGAGAACACTGCATTAATTTCTATATATCAATAAAATATGCCTCAGACCCATTGTTTATTTTTAAATTTGAATTAGACTCGTAACAAAATATATTTTCTGGCAACAAATAGCATATAAATAAAACTAGATTTACTTTCTGATTATTTTTTTTAAATGAAATCATTCCAGGGCTTTTATTGACATTTCAGAAAATGTAGAGTTGGTCCCATGCACTTGAGGCCAAGGTTCTTGAAGTTGTACAGCTGCACCCGGTGACCGATATTTATTTAACGGGGAATAAGTGATAATTCATATTATAACAGTAAATAATTAAAATATCCCATAGGGATTATAATAATATGTATATCATGTAGGTGTGCATGTAGGTTAAAATTGTGACCTCTGTAAATAGGCCCGTTCCTTGCATTTAGTTTTAGAGTTAGGAGTGCTAAAATTGAGAGAGCGAAATGGGGTTGATCGACCACTCGACACAAACTAGGTCATTTCGGGACTAACGTATGGTTCAATTTTATTTCAATAATTCGCTTGCGCGTAGGGGTCTAGCAGTGGGGGGAAACCGGGTGATCCTGAAAAAATACACAGGTTGGACGGGCGACCTACTCCTTGTCACGTACGGAAAGATACCCCAGCAGTCAAAATAGGTCAAAATAGGCGATTTCGGTTTCTAGTGTCGATGCATCGTTACGGTCAGTTTAAAAAATTGTCTTTTAAGGATAATGTGTATAGTACCAATACCTATCACATACGGAAGAGGCGATAAAATCTCTTTGCATTTCCAATTTCAAAATTAATTAAACCAATATTAAATTCCGAAAATCGTTTTTTTGCTAAAACTCTTTTCTTTTTAATGTGATCAAAATGGGGTAAAGCACAGAGTCAGGGGTGGTAATGGGCGTATTGTGTCCTAATTTCATGGTTTTCGGACAATCGGTGCCGGTGTCACGGCGAAATTCCACTTTTTTCCCCTCATGGAAGCCGTAAATTGACGCAAGGAGTAGGGTCGCCTGTCCAACCTTGTGGGTTTTCTCCGGGTCCTCCGGTTTCCTCCCACTGCTAAAGACCCCTACGCGCAAGCGAATTATTGAAATAAAATTAAACCATATGTTAGTCCCGAAATGACCTAGTTTGTGTCGAGTGGACGTTAAACCCCATTTCTCTCTCTCTCTCTCTGTCCGTAAATTGACTTGAGGCCAGTGTCCTTTAAGTTGTACAGCGGCACCAGGTGACCGATATTTATTTAACGGGGAATAAGTGATAATTCATATAATAGCAGTAAATAATTAAAATATTTCATAGGGATTATAATAATATATCATGTCTGGGTATTACAGGGTTAAAACCAATATTAAATTCCGAAAATCGTTTTTTTGCTAAAACTCTTTTTTTTTAATGGGATCAAAATGGGGGTAAAGCACAGAGTCCGGGGTGGTAATGGGCGTATTGTGTCCAAATTTCATGGTTTTCGGACAATCGGTGCCGGTGTCACGGCGAAATTCCACTTTTTTCCCCTCATGGAAGCCGTAAATTGACTTAGAAAAAAAAAACGACGAAAGGCAGGTGACAAGAACAAACGACTTGAACGAATGCAGGTATCACCTTGAAATTTAGTACTCATGGTACCGTTGGTTCCTGTGTAGCGCATGCGCGAAATCAAAACCAGCTAAACTCGAAAACAACCTTGTCGGCACGGAAAACATCAAAGGAGAAATTCGAATTTTTGAAATATTCAAATACCAAACATTCGACCATGATCCAGGCTATCCTCAAATGTATTAATTTCGGTAATAGGAGACAGATTCTCTAAGCCACGACCAATTGTGTATGTTTTCAAGCCCATAAATGTGGATTTTTCACTAATTTTCATTTTCATTTCAAAATGGCGTCCATCAGTTGACCTAAATCAAAATTCTAAACCGATAGATTTTTAGGCTTTCCTTCAAGCATTCAGAAAATGTAACTCTTATGTCTTTAAGTAAAATATTGCAAAAGCCGTATGGACTTTTCACATTTTGAGATGGTGGCACTTCCGGTTTGCTCGACAAACTCCATATTTTGTGTACTCATCAGTACTGTCTTAGCTAGTACAGAAAAAAAATTTCAAGGCAATCTGACCTATATTTCGTCGATTTTTTTTAAAACTTTGATCCTTAATTTCACCAAGGGGAGATAATTTAGAAAATTTCCAAGGACATCATTGAAGTCGCATTGGCAAGATCTACTAACATTCTAAATTTCACGAAAATCGCACAACTATTAAAGAAGTTGTCAAATTGGTAATAACTTCCGGTTCGAAATGACAGCGACGAATTTTCGAAATGCCAAAATCCGAAATTGCAGATTTGAAGTAAATGTTTCAAGATACTCAAAGAAAAAAGAATTAGTAAAATAGGTCAAATAGTCACAGAGTTACAGCATTGTAGGTCAAATGCATTCCTTCGTAAAATTCGGTGATTTCGGATTCGTAAAACGTTTTGAAAATATATTTAATCAACAGCCACCACCCATTTTTGGGGGGATAGGTAAAAGTTTCAGAACGATCCTATGGTTAGATTCTGAGAAATCCGATTTGTGGACAAAACACACAAAAAAAATAACAACTAGATCTGCATAGCAGATATCAAAGCTTTCATATAAACTTCAAAAGGGGTTATTAGAATCTATGAATCATCAACCACTCTGACGGATGTAGAAAGGAATATATTGTTACTAAATCTGTTGTACTGTTTCTTGTTATGGTAAAGAAAACATGAATACAACTATGAGATTTGTATAGAATTGGCATTAATCAATATATTTATTGTTTAATACTACATGTATATTATAGATACAAAGTGAATTAAATGAACCCAATTACATGTACTTTATATAAGCAATGTTTTTTTATTCATCGTTACTTTGAAATCACATTATTTTCATTGATGATAAAAAGGTTGTATTTGTACCGAATCCAAAAAGTATGTTGTATGACATTGCATTATCTGTACCAATTATTTATTTGCAAACCAATATACAATGTTTATTTCTACTCCAATATATTTGTTTCAACCCATGATAGTTTATTCACTCTTCTCACTTAAATACAAGAATAACACACGATTAAATTACTGAAACAAGTAATGCTGGTAGATTATAATTTGATATTGTATACCATTTACTCTCTGTTAGATAAGGCGACGTGGTAATCTGTTAGCTAAACATACATGGAAGTATATGTTAGATAACTACAATTTATGATATATTTTAAACCAAGGAAGTGGCCTTTCTAAAAATAAAAAAAAAAGCAAACCCTCCTTGTGATACACTTGTGAACATTTTAAAAGACCCATTTCGCTGTGTTCCAGAAAAATCCCCATTATAGCTAGTGCATTACATGGTTGTTGTTGGGGGAAAGGTGGGTCTTTTCTATTGGCAATGATTTACTTTTTATAGGCCCACATTGAAATGTGGTCGTATATTGTCGTCGCCCCCCTTTTGCTGTTAATATCCGATTGACTTTAAATTTATACGCAGTGTTTAAGGTCATAAGACGAAGAAGCCTTTGATTTGCTCTGCCCAGGCAACGTTCCTGTGCTCCGATTGCCTTCAAATATGCACAGAATGTACCTTGGGATTCTAGCTATCACATATTAAAAATAGAAGAGTGTTGGATTCCGAGAACGTTCAAAATAAATTCAAAACCCGCCCCCAACAATCAAAGGTTTTTTGCTTAAAAAATTGCCGTATTTTATCGAATTTTTATTGTTCTTGATATCTGAGGATTTTTCTCAATTTAGTATGTGATAAATATCATCGCGGCGCAGCCAACCGCTAGAAATTCCAGAGATTTGGACCACCGGAATGATGCCTCAGCAGTCAAAAAAGGTCAAAATAGGCGATTTCGGTTTCTAGTGTCGATACATCGTTACGGTCATTTTAAAAAATTGTCTTTTAAGGATAATGTGTATAGTACCAGTACCTATCACATACGGAAGAGGCGATAAAATCTCTTTGCATTTGCAATTTCAAAATTAATTAAAACCAATATTAAATTCCGAAAATCGTTTTTTTGCTAAAACTTTTTTTTTTAATCGGATCAAAATGGGAGTAAGGCACAGAGTCCGGGGTGGTAATGGGCGTATTGTGTCCAAATTTCATGGTTTTCGGACAATCGGTGCCGGTGTCACGGCGAAATTCCACTTTTTTCCCCTCATGGAAGCCGTAAATTGACTTGAAGCCAGGGTCCTTGAAGTTGTACAGCTGCACCCGGTGACCGATATTTATTTAACGGGGAATAAGTGATAATTCATATTATAGCAGTAAATAATTAAAATATTTCATAGGGATTATAATAATATCTATATCTTGTCTGGGTACAGGGTTAAAACCAATATTAAATTCCGAAAATCGTTTTTTTGCTAAAACTCTTTTTTTTTAATGGGATCAAAATGGGGGTAAGGCACAGAGTCCGGGGTGGTAATGGACGTATTGTGTCCAAATTTCATGGTTTTCGGACAATCGGTGCCGGTGTCACGGCGAAATTCCACTTTTTTCCCCTCATGGAAGCCGTAAATTGACTTAGAAAAAAAACGACGAAAGGCAGGTGACAAGAACAAACGACTTGAACGAATGCAGGTATCACCTTGAAATTTTCAGGGTACCTAGGTACCAACGTGAAAAGTTGCTCGCCGGAATTTAGTACTCATGGTACCTTTGGTTCCAGCGTAGCGCATGCGCGAAGTCAAATCCAGCTAAACTCGAAAACAACCTTGTCGGCACGGAAAACATCAAAGGAGAAATTCGAATAAAAAATGATACAATGATTTCACACAACAGGCCAGCTATTAGCCTCTCGATTGACAAGAGTTTCATCGCCCTCCATTCATTATAACCAATGTCATCGTGCCGTAAAGAATCAACAAATCAGCTTGCTTATCTCTGCTTACCCTAGGCAAAAAATGCTCATCTTTGAACTCAATCATGACATTGACCTAGTGAACGCCTACACCAAGTTTGAACATTCTAGCTTAATTAGAAGGAGAGTTCTTGTGTTCCAAAGTCCCGGCCCTTCAAATTGCTTCTATTTTTCATTTTCAATTCAAAATGGTGACCATCACGTGACCGAAATCAAAATTCTGATCCGATAGATTTTTAGGTATTCCTTCCAGGATTCCGAAAATATGACGACCGAGTCTGTAAGTAAAATAGCAAAAAAGCCTTTTTGATTTTTCACGTTTAAAGATGGTGGCACTTCCGGTTCGATCGACAAACTCCATATTTTGTGTACGAATCAGTAATTACTTGTCTAGTATCGAATTTTTTTTTTAGGTCATTCTGACCTATATTTCGACGATTTTTTTGAAAACTTTGATCCTTAATTTCACCAAGGGGAGATAATTTAGAAAATTTCCAAGGACATCATTGAAGTCGCATTGGCAAGATCTACTAACATTCTAAATTTCACGAAAATCGCACAACTATTAAAGAAGTTGTCAAATTGGTAATAACTTCCGGTTCGAAATGACAGCGACGAATTTTCGAAATGCCAAAATCCGAAATTGCAGATTTGAAGTAAATGTTTCAAGATACTCAAAGAAAAAAGAATTAGTAAAATAGGTCAAATAGTCACAGAGTTACAGCATTGTAGGTCAAATGCATTCCTTCGTAAAATTCGGTGATTTCGGATTCGTAAAACGTTTTGAAAATATATTTAATCAACAGCCACCACCCATTTTTGGGGGGATAGGTAAAAGTTTCAGAACGATCCTATGGTTAGATTCTGAGAAATCCGATTTGTGGACAAAACACAAAAAAAAAATAACAATAATAATCTTAACAGAAACAATAAGCTTTCATATGTAATATGAAAGCTTAATAATAATCTTAACAGAAACAATAAGCTTTCATATGTAATATGAAAGCTTAATAATCTTAACAGAAACAATAAGCTTTCATATGTAATATGAAAGCTTAATAATCTTAACAGAAACAATAAGCTTTCATATGTAATATGAAAGCTTAATAAAGGAAAATATATTTCATACAATTGTTATACTGTTACTGTTATCGTGAAGAAACATGATTGTTTATTTAATGTTGTTTATGACAAACATGTAATCATGTACATTTTTTAAATAAGAACAATTATGCTACATGTATGAATAACTCTCAAAAATTATGTTTTCATCAAATCCAAGTATTTTTTTATTTGTATTACTTGATTTATACTGAATAAAGATTACACAAACATACAAAATGGTGTTGGCTGTGTGACTGAATTCCTCGTTGAGAAGTGGTATCGGGTGTCCCATAGAGAAGAAGCAAACCCTCCTTGTGATACACTTGTGAACATTTTAAAAGACCCATTTCGCTGTGTTCCAGAAAAATCCCCATTATAGCTAGTGCATTACATGGTTGTTGTTGGGGGAAAGGTGGGTCTTTTCTATTGGCAATGATTTACTTTTTATAGGCCCACATTGAAATGTGGTCGTATATTGTCGTCGCCCCCCTTTTGCTGTTAATATCCGATTGACTTTAAATTTATACGCAGTGTTTAAGGTCATAAGACGAAGAAGCCTTTGATTTGCTCTGCCCAGGCAACGTTCCTGTGCTCCGATTGCCTTCAAATATGCACAGAATGTACCTTGGGATTCTAGCTATCACATATTAAAAATAGAAGAGTGTTGGATTCCGAGAACGTTCAAAATAAATTCAAAACCCGCCCCCAACAATCAAAGGTTTTTTGCTTAAAAAATTGCCGTATTTTATCGAATTTTTATTGTTCTTGATATCTGAGGATTTTTCTCAATTTAGTATGTGATAAATATCATCGCGGCGCAGCCAACCGCTAGAAATTCCAGATATTTGGACCACCGGAATGATGCCTCAGCAGTCAAAAAAGGTCAAAATAGGCGATTTCGGTTTCTAGTGTCGATACATCGTTACGGTCATTTTAAAAAATTGTCTTTTAAGGATAATGTGTATAGTACCAGTACCTATCACATACGGAAGAGGCGATAAAATCTCTTTGCATTTGCAATTTCAAAATTAATTAAAACCAATATTAAATTCCGAAAATCGTTTTTTTGCTAAAACTTTTTTTTTTTTAATCGGTCAAAATGGGAGTAAGGCACAGAGTCCGGGGTGGTAATGGGCGTATTGTGTCCAAATTTCATGGTTTTCGGACAATCGGTGCCGGTGTCACGGCGAAATTCCACTTTTTTCCCCTCATGGAAGCCGTAAATTGACTTGAAGCCAGGGTCCTTGAAGTTGTACAGCTGCACCCGGTGACCGATATTTATTTAACGGGGAATAAGTGATAATTCATATTATAGCAGTAAATAATTAAAATATTTCATAGGGATTATAATAATATCTATATCTTGTCTGGGTACAGGGTTAAAACCAATATTAAATTCCGAAAATCGTTTTTTTGCTAAAACTCTTTTTTTTTAATGGGATCAAAATGGGGGTAAGGCACAGAGTCCGGGGTGGTAATGGACGTATTGTGTCCAAATTTCATTGTTTTCGGACAATCGGTGCCGGTGTCACGGCGAAATTCCACTTTTTTCCCCTCATGGAAGCCGTAAATTGACTTGAAGCCAGGGTCCTTGAAGTTGTACAGCTGCACCCGGTGACCGATATTTATTTAACGGGGAATAAGTGATAATTCATATTATAGCAGTAAATAATTAAAATATTTCATAGGGATTATAATAATATCTATATCTTGTCTGGGTACAGGGTTAAAACCAATATTAAATTCCGAAAATCGTTTTTTTGCTAAAACTCTTTTTTTTTAATGGGATCAAAATGGGGGTAAGGCACAGAGTCCGGGGTGGTAATGGACGTATTGTGTCCAAATTTCATGGTTTTCGGACAATCGGTGCCGGTGTCACGGCGAAATTCCACTTTTTTCCCCTCATGGAAGCCGTAAATTGACGTAGAAAAAAAACGACGAAAGGCAGGTGACAAGAACAAACGACTTGAACGAATGCAGGTATCACCTTGAAATTTTCAGGGTACCTAGGTACCAACGTGAAAAGTTGCTCGCCGGAATTTAGTACTCATGGTACCTTTGGTTCCAGCGTAGCGCATGCGCGAAGTCAAATCCAGCTAAACTCGAAAACAACCTTGTCGGCACGGAAAACATCAAAGGAGAAATTCGAATAAAAAATGATACAATGATTTCACACAACAGGCCAGCTATTAGCCTCTCGATTGACAAGAGTTTCATCGCCCTCCATTCATTATAACCAATGTCATCGTGCCCTAAAGAATCAACAAATCAGCTTGCTTATCTCTGCTTACCCTAGGCAAAAAATGCTCATCTTTGAACTCAATCATGACATTGACCTAGTGAACGCCTACACCAAGTTTGAACATTCTAGCTTAATTAGAAGGAGAGTTCTTGTGTTCCAAAGTCCCGGCCCTTCAAATTGCTTCTATTTTTCATTTTCAATTCAAAATGGTGACCATCACGTGACCGAAATCAAAATTCTGATCCGATAGATTTTTAGGTATTCCTTCCAGGATTCCGAAAATATGACGACCGAGTCTGTAAGTAAAATAGCAAAAAAGCCTTTTTGATTTTTCACGTTTAAAGATGGTGGCACTTCCGGTTCGATCGACAAACTCCATATTTTGTGTACGAATCAGTAATTACTTGTCTAGTATCGAATTTTTTTTTTAGGTCATTCTGACCTATATTTCGACGATTTTTTTGAAAACTTTGATCCTTAATTTCACCAAGGGGAGATAATTTAGAAAATTTCCAAGGACATCATTGAAGTCGCATTGGCAAGATCTACTAACATTCTAAATTTCACGAAAATCGCACAACTATTAAAGAAGTTGTCAAATTGGTAATAACTTCCGGTTCGAAATGACAGCGACGAATTTTCGAAATGCCAAAATCCGAAGTTGCAGATTTGAAGTAAATGTTTCAAGATACTCAAAGAAAAAAGAATTAGTAAAATAGGTCAAATAGTCACAGAGTTACAGCATTGTAGGTCAAATGCATTCCTTCGTAAAATTCGGTGATTTCGGATTCGTAAAACGTTTTGAAAATATATTTAATCAACAGCCACCACCCATTTTTGGGGGGATAGGTAAAAGTTTCAGAACGATCCTATGGTTAGATTCTGAGAAATCCGATTTGTGGACAAAACACAAAAAAAAAATAACAATAACTAGATCTGCATAGCAGATATGAAAGCTTTCATATTAACTGCAATGGGGGTTATTAGAATCTATTGAAACAATAAGTATAAATGTCATCAGGTATCTGAAAAGTTACATTTACCTTATGAACAAAATGGGAAAAATACAAAACAAAAATTGTCGACTTGTGGCTACCATCCAAGGCATATTTAGAAAACCGTATATTATATACAGAGTACGCAGGACAGGAATTAGTTGTGCTTCAATGTAAACCGGCCCGTTTCTTGCCTTTAGTTTTAGCGTTAGGTGTGATTTTCAATGGATTCAATCGGAAATCGCTGAAAATCAATTGGCTTCTTCATCTCATGACCTTAAACACTGTATAAATTTAAAGGCAATCGGATATTGAATTTAGCCTCTAGAGCGTCCACAAGATTTTTTAAAGTGATCAAGGGCAATAACTCTGACGGTAATTATCGGAAATGGCTGTAAATATCAGATATCGCTGAAAATCAATACTGTAGGCATCTTCGTGTCATGACCTTAAACACTGCGCATAAATTGAAAGTCAATCGGATATTAACTTTGGCCTCTAGAGCGTCCACAAGATATTTTGAAGTGATCAGGGCCACATCTCTGGCAGTAAATATTAGATATCGCTGAAAATCAATCGCCTACTTCGTCTCATGACCTTAACCACTGTGTATAAATTTAAAGTCAATCGGACATTAGCTTTGGCCTCTAGAGCATCCACAAGATTTATTTTAAGTGATGAAGGGCCATAACTCTGACAGTAATTATCGGAAATCGCTGAAAAGCAATTGGCTTCTTCATCTCATGACCTTAAACACTGTGTATAAATTTAAAGTCAATCGGATATTGAATTTAACCTCTAGAGCGTGCACAAGATTTTTTGAAGTGGTCAAGGACCATAATTCTGACAGTAATTATCGGAAATCGCTTAAAATCAGTAGGCTTCTTCCTCTCATGACCTTAAACACTGTGTATAAATTTAAAGTAATCGGATATTAACTTTAGCCGTCCGGACGGCGGCGACGACAATATACGACCACATTTCAATGTGGGCGTATAAAAATTAACCGATGGCATATAATATTTAATGTATGATAAAGACAAAATAGTCGATTTCGGTTTCTGTTGTTGCGCTCATTTTAAAAAAAAATGTCTTTTACGGATAATGTGTATAGTACTAATAGCAATCACATACGGAGGAGGCGATAAGATCCCTTTGCATTTGGAATTGCGAAATTCCACTTTTTTCGCCATTACAGAAGCCGTAAATGGCGGAAAAAACGAACGGCAGGAACCGTGTCAAGAACAAACGATCTGAACGAATACAGGTATCGCCTTGAAGTTTTCAGTGCACCTAGGTACCAACGTGAAAAGTTCCTCGCCGTAATTTGGTAGTCAACGTACCTTTGGTTCCAGCGTGGCACATGCGCGAAGTAAAAAGAAATTACGGTCGATTTTGGGATTTTGGGTATATTTCGGAGTGGTTTGGTAGATGACGGTGGATCAGAGACTCAGATTGATCTAACATGGCGATCATAACACAACATGATAATCACTTTGAAGTATGAGTAAATTTTCGCGACCGGGTTGATTTGCTCTGTCCAGGCAACGTTCCTGTGGTCCGATTGCCTTCAAATTTGCACAGAATGTACCTTGGGATCTTAGTTATCACATATTAAAAATAGAAGAGTGTTGGATTCCGAGAACGTTCAAAATAAATTCAAAACCCACCCCCAACAATCAAAGGTTTTTTGCTTAAAAAATTGCCGTATTTTATCGAATTTTTATTGTTCTTGATATCTGAGGATTTTCCCAATTTAATATGTGATAAATATCATCGCGGCGCAGCCAACCGCTAGAAATTCCAGAGATTTGGACCACCGGAAGGATGCCTCAGCAGTTAAAAAAGGTCAAAATAGGCGATTTCGGTTTCTAGTGTCGATACATCGTTACGGTCAATACCTATCACATACGGAAGAGGCGATAAAATCTCTTTGCATTTGCAATTTCAAAATTAATTAAAACCAATATTAAATTCCGAAAATCGTTTTTTTGCTAAAATGGGAGTAAGGCACAGAGTCCGGGGTGGTAATGGGCGTATTGTGTCAAAATTTCATGGTTTTCGGACAATCGGTGCCGGTGTCACGGCGAAATTCCACTTTTTTCCCCTCATGGAAGCCGTAAATTGACTTGAAGCCAGGGTCCTTGAAGTTGTACAGCTGCACCAGGTGACCGATATTTATTTAACGGGGAATAAGTGATAATTCATATTATAGCAGTAAATAATTAAAATATTTCATAGGGATTATAATAATATGTATATCTTGTCTGGGTACAGGGTTAAAACCAATATTAAATTCCGAAAATCGTTTTTTTGCTAAAACTCTTTTTTTTTAATGGGATCAAAATGGGGGTAAGGCACAGAGTCCGGGGTGGTAATGGGCGTATTGTGTCCAAATTTTTATGATATATTTAATATCAATAATATATGTATATGCATGCTTTATTTTACTTTACACGACCTCTAAAAATGCCCCAAATCGTAAAAATACGACTTTTTGGATTTCGATCTCCTTTTTTCGGCTACCCCGGACATTTTCAAAAAATGATACAATGATTTCACACAACAGGCCAGCTATTAGCCTCTCGATTGACAAGAGTTTCATCGCCCTCCATTCATTATAACCAATGTCATCGTGCCCTAAAGAATCAACAAATCAGCTTGCTTATCTCTGCTTACCCTAGGCAAAAAATGCTCATCTTTGAACTCAATCATGACATTGACCTAGTGAACGCCTACACCAAGTTTGAACATTCTAGCTTAATTAGAAGGAGAGTTCTTGTGTTCCAAAGTCCCGGCCCTTCAAATTGCTTCTATTTTTCATTTTCAATTCAAAATGGTGACCATCACGTGACCGAAATCAAAATTCTGATCCGATAGATTTTTAGGCATTCCTTCCAGGATTCCGAAAATATGACGCCCGAGTCTGTAAGTAAAATAGCAAAAAAGCCTTTTTGATTTTTCACGTTTAAAGATGGTGGCACTTCCGGTTCGATCGACAAACTCCATATTTTGTGTACGAATCAGTAATTACTTGTCTAGTATCAAATTTTTTTTTTAGGTCATTCTGACCTATATTTCGACGATTTTTTTGAAAACTTTGATCCTTAATTTCACCAAGGGGAGATAATTTAGAAAATTTACAAGGACATCATTGAAGTCGCATTGGCAAGATCTACTAACATTCTAAATTTCACGAAAATCGCACAACTATTAAAGAAGTTGTCAAATTGGTAATAACTTCCGGTTCGAAATGACAGCGACGAATTTTCGAAATGCCAAAATCCGAAATTGCAGATTTGAAGTAAATGTTTCAAGATACTCAAAGAAAAAAGAATTAGTAAAATAGGTCAAATAGTCACAAAGTTACAGCATTGTAGGTCAAATGCATTCCTTCGTAAAATTCGGTGATTTCGGATTCGTAAAACGTTTTGAAAATATATTTAATCAACAGCCACCACCCATTTTTGGGGGGATAGGTAAAAGTTTCAGAACGATCCTATTGTTAGATTCTGAGAAATCCGATTTGTGGACAAAACACAAAAAAAAAATAACAATAACTAGATCTGCATAGCAGATATCAAAGCTTTCATATAAACTTCAAAAGGGGTTATTAGAATCTATGAATCATCAACCACTCTGACGGATGTAGAAAGGAATATATTGTTACTAAATCTGTTGTACTGTTTCTTGTTATGGTAAAGAAAACATGAATACAACTATGAGATTTGTATAGAATTGGCATTAATCAATATATTTATTGTTTAATACTACATGTATATTATAGATACAAAGTGAATTAAATGAACCCAATTACATGTACTTTATATAAGCAATGTTTTTTTATTCATCGTTACTTTGAAATCACATTATTTTCATTGATGATAAAAAGGTTGTATTTGTACCGAATCCAAAAAGTATGTTGTATGACATTGCATTATCTGTACCAATTATTTATTTGCAAACCAATATACAATGTTTATTTCTACTCCAATATATTTGTTTCAACCCATGATAGTTTATTCACTCTTCTCACTTAAATACAAGAATAACACACGATTAAATTACTGAAACAAGTAATGCTGGTAGATTATAATTTGATATTGTATACCATTTACTCTCTGTTAGATAAGGCGACGTGGTAATCTGTTAGATAAACATACATGGAAGTATATGTTAGATAACTACAATTTATGATATATTTTAAACCAAGGAAGTGGCCTTTCTAAAAATAAAAAAAAATAAAGGAAAATATATTTCATACAATTGTTATACTGTTACTGTTATCGTGAAGAAACATGATTGTTTATTTAATGTTGTTTATGACAAACATGTAATCATGTACATTTTTTAAATAAGAACAATTATGCTACATGTATGAATAACTCTCAAAAATTATGTTTTCATCAATCCAAGTATTTTTTTATTTGTATTACTTGATTTATACTGAATAAAGATTACACAAACATACAAAATGGTGTTGGCTGTGTGACGGAATTCCTCGTTGAGAAGTGGTATCGGGTGTCCCATAGAGAAGAAGCAAACCCTCCTTGTGATACACTTGTGAACATTTTAAAAGACCCATTTCGCTGTGTTCCAGAAAAATCCCCATTATAGCTAGTGCATTACATGGTTGTTGTTGGGGGAAAGGTGGGTCTTTTCTATTGGCAATGATTTACTTTTTATAGGCCCACATTGAAATGTGGTCGTATATTGTCGTCGCCCCCCTTTTACTGTTAATATCCGATTGACTCTAAATTTATACGCAGTGTTTAAGGTCATAAGACGAAGAAGCCTTTGATTTGCTCTGCCCAGGCAACGTTCCTGTGCTCCGATTGCCTTCAAATATGCACAGAATGTACCTTGGGATTCTAGCTATCACATATTAAAAATAGAAGAGTGTTGGATTCCGAGAACGTTCAAAATAAATTCAAAACCCGCCCCCAACAATCAAAGGTTTTTTGCTTAAAAAATTGCCGTATTTTATCGAATTTTTATTGTTCTTGATATCTGAGGATTTTTCTCAATTTAGTATGTGATAAATATCATCGCGGCGCAGCCAACCGCTAGAAATTCCAGAGATTTGGATGCCTCAGCAGTCAAAAAAGGTCAAAATAGGCGATTTCGGTTTCTAGTGTCGATACATCGTTACGGTCATTTTAAAAAATTGTCTTTTAAGGATAATGTGTATAGTACCAGTACCTATCACATACGGAAGAGGCGATAAAATCTCTTTGCATTTGCAATTTCAAAATTAATTAAAACCAATATTAAATTCCGAAAATCGTTTTTTTGCTAAAACTTTTTTTTTTTAAATCGGATCAAAATGGGAGTAAGGCACAGAGTCCGGGGTGGTAATGGGCGTATTGTGTCCAAATTTCATGGTTTTCGGACAATCGGTGCCGGTGTCACGGCGAAATTCCACTTTTTTCCCCCTCATGGAAGCCGTAAATTGACTTGAAGCCAGGGTCCTTGAAGTTGTACAGCTGCACCAGGTGACCGATATTTATTTAACGGGGAATAAGTGATAATTCATATTATAGCAGTAAATAATTAAAATATTTCATAGGGATTATAATAATATCTATATCTTGTCTGGGTACAGGGTTAAAACCAATATTAAATTCCATAAATCGTTTTTTTGCTAAAACTCTTTTTTTTTAATGGGATCAAAATGGGGGTAAGGCACAGAGTCCGGGGTGGTAATGGACGTATTGTGTCCAAATTTCATGGTTTTCGGACAATCGGTGCCGGTGTCACGGCGAAATTCCACTTTTTTCCCCTCATGGAAGCCGTAAATTGACTTAAAAAAAAAACGACGAAAGGCAGGTGACAAGAACAAACGACATGAACGAATGCAGGTATCACCTTGAAATTTTCAGGGTACCTAGGTACCAACGTGAAAAGTTGCTCGCCGGAATTTAGTACTCATGGTACCTTTGGTTCCAGCGTAGCGCATGCGCGAAGTCAAATCCAGCTAAACTCGAAAACAACCTTGTCGGCACGGAAAACATCAAAGGAGAAATTCGAATAAAAAATGATACAATGATTTCACACAACAGGCCAGCTATTAGCCTCTCGATTGACAAGAGTTTCATCGCCCTCCATTCATTATAACCAATGTCATCGTGCCCTAAAGAATCAACAAATCAGCTTGCTTATCTCTGCTTACCCTAGGCAAAAAATGCTCATCTTTGAACTCAATCATGACATTGACCTAGTGAACGCCTACACCAAGTTTGAACATTCTAGCTTAATTAGAAGGAGAGTTCTTGTGTTCCAAAGTCCCGGCCCTTCAAATTGCTTCTATTTTTCATTTTCAATTCAAAATGGTGACCATCACGTGACCGAAATCAAAGTTCTGATCCGATAGATTTTTAGGTATTCCTTCCAGGATTCCGAAAATATGACGCCCGAGTCTGTAAGTAAAATAGCAAAAAAGCCTTTTTGATTTTTCACGTTTAAAGATGGTGGCACTTCCGGTTCGATCGACAAACTCCATATTTTGTGTACGAATCAGTAATTACTTGTCTAGTATCGAATTTTTTTTTTAGGTCATTCTGACCTATATTTCGACGATTTTTTTGAAAACTTTGATCCTTAATTTCACCAAGGGGAGATAATTTAGAAAATTTCCAAGGACATCATTGAAGTCGCATTGACAAGATCTACTAACATTCTAAATTTCACGAAAATCGCACAACTATTAAAGAAGTTGTCAAATTGGTAATAACTTCCGGTTCGAAATGACAGCGACGAATTTTCGAAATGCCAAAATCCGAAATTGCAGATTTGAAGTAAATGTTTCAAGATACTCAAAGAAAAAAGAATTAGTAAAATAGGTCAAATAGTCACAGAGTTACAGCATTGTAGGTCAAATGCATTCCTTCGTAAAATTCGGTGATTTCGGATTCGTAAAACGTTTTGAAAATATATTTAATCAACAGCCACCACCCATTTTTGGGGGGATAGGTAAAAGTTTCAGAACGATCCTATGGTTAGATTCTGAGAAATCCGATTTGTGGACAAAACACAAAAAAAAAATAACAATAATAATCTTAACAGAAACAATAAGCTTTCATATGTAATATGAAAGCTTAACTAGATCTGCATAGCAGATATCAAAGCTTTTATATAAACTTCAAAAGGGGTTATTAGAATCTATGAATCATCAACCACTCTGACGGATGTAGAAAGGAATATATTGTTACTAAATCTGTTGTACTGTTTCTTGTTATGGTAAAGAAAACATGAATACAACTATGAGATTTGTATAGAATTGGCATTAATCAATATATTTATTGTTTAATACTACATGTATATTATAGATACAAAGTGAATTAAATGAACCCAATTACATGTACTTTATATAAGCAATGTTTTTTTTATTCATCGTTACTTTGAAATCACATTATTTTCATTGATGATAAAAAGGTTGTATTTGTACCGAATCCAAAAAGTATGTTGTATGACATTGCATTATCTGTACCAATTATTTATTTACAAACCAATATACAATGTTTATTTCTACTCCAATATATTTGTTTCAACCCATGATAGTTTATTCACTCTTCTCACTTAAATACAAGAATAACACACGATTAAATTACTGAAACAAGTAATGCTGGTAGATTATAATTTGATATTGTATACCATTTACTCTCTGTTAGATAAGGCGACGTGGTAATCTGTTAGATAAACATACATGGAAGTATATGTTAGATAACTACAATTTATGATATATTTTAAACCAAGGAAGTGGCCTTTCTAAAAATAAAAAAAAATAAAGGAAAATATATTTCATACAATTGTTATACTGTTACTGTTATCGTGAAGAAACATGATTGTTTATTTAATGTTGTTTATGACAAACATGTAATCATGTACATTTTTTAAACAAGAACAATTATGCTACATGTATGAATAACTCTCAAAAATTATGTTTTCATCAATCCAAGTATTTTTTTATTTGTATTACTTGATTTATACTGAATAAAGATTACACAAACATACAAAATGGTGTTGGCTGTGTGACTGAATTCCTCGTTGAGAAGTGGTATCGGGTGTCCCATAGAGAAGAAGCAAACCCTCCTTGTGATACACTTGTGAACATTTTAAAAGACCCATTTCGCTGTGTTCCAGAAAAATCCCCATTATAGCTAGTGCATTACATGGTTGTTGTTGGGGGAAAGGTGGGTCTTTTCTATTGGCAATGATTTACTTTTTATAGGCCCACATTGAAATGTGGTCGTATATTGTCGTCGCCCCCCTTTTGCTGTTAATATCCGATTGACTTTAAATTTATACGCAGTGTTTAAGGTCATAAGACGAAGAAGCCTTTGATTTGCTCTGCCCAGGCAACGTTCCTGTGCTCCGATTGCCTTCAAATATGCACAGAATGTACCTTGGGATTCTAGCTATCACATATTAAAAATAGAAGAGTGTTGGATTCCGAGAACGTTCAAAATAAATTCAAAACCCGCCCCCAACAATCAAAGGTTTTTTGCTTAAAAAATTGCCGTATTTTATCGAATTTTTATTGTTCTTGATATCTGAGGATTTTTCTCAATTTAGTATGTGATAAATATCATCGTGGCGCAGCCAACCGCTAGAAATTCCAGAGATTTGGACCACCGGAATGATGCCTCAGCAGTCAAAAAAGGTCAAAATAGGCGATTTCGGTTTCTAGTGTCGATACATCGTTACGGTCATTTTAAAAAATTGTCTTTTAAGGATAATGTGTATAGTACCAGTACCTATCACATACGGAAGAGGCGATAAAATCTCTTTGCATTTGCAATTTCAAAATTAATTAAAACCAATATTAAATTCCGAAAATCGGTTTTTTGCTAAAACTCTTTTTTTTTAATCGGATCAAAATGGGGGTAAGGCACAGAGTCCGGGGTGGTAATGGATGTATTGTGTCCAAATTTCATGGTTTTCGGACAATCGGTGCCGGTGTCACGGCGAAATTCCACTTTTTTCCCCTCATGGAAGCCGTAAATTGACTTAGGAAAAAAAACGACGAAAGGCAGGTGACAAGAACAAACGACTTGAACGAATGCAGGTATCACCTTGAAATTTTCAGGGTACCTAGGTACCAACGTGAAAAGTTGCTCGCCGGAATTTAGTACTCATGGTACCTTTGGTTCCAGCGTAGCGCATGCACGAAGTCAAATCCAGCTAAACTCGAAAACAACCTTGTCGGCACGGAAAACATCAAAGGAGAAATTCGAATAAAAAATGATACAATGATTTCACACAACAGGCCAGCTATTAGCCTCTCGATTGACAAGAGTTTCATCGCCCTCCATTCATTATAACCAATGTCATCGTGCCCTAAAGAATCAACAAATCAGCTTGCTTATCTCTGCTTACCCTAGGCAAAAAATGCTCATCTTTGAACTCAATCATGACATTGACCTAGTGAACGCCTACACCAAGTTTGAACATTCTAGCTTAATTAGAAGGAGAGTTCTTGTGTTCCAAAGTCCCGGCCCTTCAAATTGCTTCTATTTTTCATTTTCAATTCAAAATGGTGACCATCACGTGACCGAAATCAAAATTCTGATCCGATAGATTTTTAGATATTCCTTCCAGGATTCCGAAGATATGACGCCCGAGTCTGTAAGTAAAATAGCAAAAAAGCCTTTTTGATTTTTCACGTTTAAAGATGGTGGCACTTCCGGTTCGATCGACAAACTCCATATTTTGTGTACGAATCAGTAATTACTTGTCTAGTATCAAATTTTTTTTTTAGGTCATTCTGACCTTTATTTCGACGATTTTTTTGAAAACTTTGATCCTTAATTTCACCAAGGGGAGATAATTTAGAATATTTCCAAGGACATCATTGAAGTCGCATTGGCAAGATCTACTAACATTCTAAATTTCACGAAAATCGCACAACTATTAAAGAAGTTGTCAAATTGGTAATAACTTCCGGTTCGAAATGACAGCGACGAATTTTCGAAATGCCAAAATCCGAAATTGCAGATTTGAAGTAAATGTTTCAAGATACTCAAAGAAAAAAGAATTAGTAAAATAGGTCAAATAGTCACAAAGTTACAGCATTGTAGGTCAAATGCATTCCTTCGTAAAATTCGGTGATTTCGGATTCGTAAAACGTTTTGAAAATATATTTAATCAACAGCCACCACCCATTTTTGGGGGGATAGGTAAAAGTTTCAGAACGATCCTATGGTTAGATTCTGAGAAATCCGATTTGTGGACAAAACACAAAAAAAAAATAACAATAATAATCTTAACAGAAACAATAAGCTTTCATATGTAATATGAAAGCTTAATAATAATCTTAACAGAAACAATAAGCTTTCATATGTAATATGAAAGCTTAATAAAGGAAAATATATTTCATACAATTGTTATACTGTTACTGTTATCGTGAAGAAACATGATTGTTTATTTAATGTTGTTTATGACAAACATGTAATCATGTACATTTTTTAAATAAGAACAATTATGCTACATGTATGAATAACTCTCAAAAATTATGTTTTCATCAATCCAAGTATTTTTTTATTTGTATTACTTGATTTATACTGAATAAAGATTACACAAACATACAAAATGGTGTTGGCTGTGTGACTGAATTCCTCGTTGAGAAGTGGTATCGGGTGTCCCATAGAGAAGAAGCAAACCCTCCTTGTGATACACTTGTGAACATTTTAAAAGACCCATTTCGCTGTGTTCCAGAAAAATCCCCATTATAGCTAGTGCATTACATGGTTGTTGTTGGGGGAAAGGTGGGTCTTTTCTATTGGCAATGATTTACTTTTTATAGGCCCACATTGAAATGTGGTCGTATATTGTCGTCGCCCCCCTTTTGCTGTTAATATCCGATTGACTTTAAATTTATACGCAGTGTTTAAGGTCATAAGACGAAGAAGCCTTTGATTTGCTCTGCCCAGGCAACGTTCCTGTGCTCCGATTGCCTTCAAATATGCACAGAATGTACCTTGGGATTCTAGCTATCACATATTAAAAATAGAAGAGTGTTGGATTCCGAGAACGTTCAAAATAAATTCAAAACCCGCCCCCAACAATCAAAGGTTTTTTGCTTAAAAAATTGCCGTATTTTATCGAATTTTTATTGTTCTTGATATCTGAGGATTTTTCTCAATTTAGTATGTGATAAATATCATCGCGGCGCAGCCAACCGCTAGAAATTCCAGAGATTTGGACCACCGGAATGATGCCTCAGCAGTCAAAAAAGGTCAAAATAGGCGATTTCGGTTTCTAGTGTCGATACATCGTTACGGTCATTTTAAAAAATTGTCTTTTAAGGATAATGTGTATAGTACCAGTACCTATCACATACGGAAGAGGCGATAAAATCTCTTTGCATTTGCAATTTCAAAATTAATTAAAACCAATATTAAATTCCGAAAATCGTTTTTTTGCTAAAACTTTTTTTTTTTTAATCGGATCAAAATGGGAGTAAGGCACAGAGTCCGGGGTGGTAATGGGCGTATTGTGTCCAAATTTCATGGTTTTCGGACAATCGGTGCCGGTGTCACGGCGAAATTCCACTTTTTTCCCCTCATGGAAGCCGTAAATTGACAGAAAAAAAACGACGAAAGGCAGGTGACAAGAACAAACGACATGAACGAATGCAGGTATCACCTTGAAATTTTCAGGGTACCTAGGTACCAACGTGAAAAGTTGCTCGCCGGAATTTAGTACTCATGGTACCTTTGGTTCCAGCGTAGCGCATGCGCGAAGTCAAATCCAGCTAAACTCGAAAACAACCTTGTCGGCACGGAAAACATCAAAGGAGAAATTCGAATAAAAAATGATACAATGATTTCACACAACAGGCCAGCTATTAGCCTCTCGATTGACAAGAGTTTCATCGCCCTCCATTCATTATAACCAATGTCATCGTGCCCTAAAGAATCAACAAATCAGCTTGCTTATCTCTGCTTACCCTAGGCAAAAAATGCTCATCTTTGAACTCAATCATGACATTGACCTAGTGAACGCCTACACCAAGTTTGAACATTCTAGCTTAATTAGAAGGAGAGTTCTTGTGTTCCAAAGTCCCGGCCCTTCAAATTGCTTCTATTTTTCATTTTCAATTCAAAATGGTGACCATCACGTGACCGAAATCAAAATTCTGATCCGATAGATTTTTAGGTATTCCTTCCAGGATTCCGAAAATATGACGCCCGAGTCTGTAAGTAAAATAGCAAAAAAGCCTTTTTGATTTTTCACGTTTAAAGATGGTGGCACTTCCGGTTCGATCGACAAACTCCATATTTTGTGTACGAATCAGTAATTACTTGTCTAGTAACGAATTTTTTTTTTAGGTCATTCTGACCTATATTTCGACGATTTTTTTGAAAACTTTGATCCTTAATTTCACCAAGGGGAGATAATTTAGAAAATTTCCAAGGACATCATTGAAGTCGCATTGGCAAGATCTACTAACATTCTAAATTTCACGAAAATCGCACAACTATTAAAGAAGTTGTCAAATTGGTAATAACTTCCGGTTCGAAATGACAGCGACGAATTTTCGAAATGCCAAAATCTGAAATTGCAGATTTGAAGTAAATGTTTCAAGATACTCAAAGAAAAAAGAATTAGTAAAATAGGTCAAATAGTCACAGAGTTACAGCATTGTAGGTCAAATGCATTCCTTCGTAAAATTCGGTGATTTCGGATTCGTAAAACGTTTTGAAAATATATTTAATCAACAGCCACCACCCATTTTTGGGGGGATAGGTAAAAGTTTCAGAACGATCCTATGGTTAGATTCTGAGAAATCCGATTTGTGGACAAAACACAAAAAAAAAATAACAATAATAACCTTAACAGAAACAATAAGCTTTCATATGTAATATGAAAGCTTAATAATCTTAACAGAAACAATAAGCTTTCATATGTAATATGAAAGCTTAATAATCTTAACAGAAACAATAAGCTTTCATATGTAATATGAAAGCTTAACTAGATCTGCTAAGCAGATATTAAAGCTTTCATATTCACAGTCACTGTCACATGTCATAGAAATAATATGAACAGAAAAAAAAAATCATTATAATGAGTAAAAATTTGGTGAAGTTAATTCGATTTTTCACTGGTAAATAATTAAATAGACAAGTGGCATAACTTGACCCGCATCCCATCAGCTATCCTGAAAAATGCTGGAAAAATTAAACAAGTAAATTGTGTTTAGTACTGGGTTAATTAAGACAGGCATATGCCTTTGCTATACAGGATGACATGAGGGAAATTTAGCTTGGGAGGTGTAGGCCTGCAGCCAAAATTTCTAGCTAGCTTAGAAACACAACTCCGCTACACGGTCTTCCATAAAAGAAAAACTATACATTTTTGGAAAGCTTATGATGCCAGGAAGACAAAATCTGGGAGTTCCAAGCAAAATGTTTGCAATTTATTGATTTAGGGCCAGATGAAATTCGTCAAAATTGTCAAATAAATGCTATTTGTGTACTAACAATTCTGAAGTTGACATAAAATTAAATAGTTGGTAAAACACCTCATGCCTTCATCCTTGGCAATGAACAGTTTATTGGACAGATTTTGATGTAAATAAAAATGCTCAAAACACAAATGTCATGGGTGAATAAAGAATTGTGGAAATCCATTAACGGTAAAAAAGAATTATCTCCCTTTCTGTCAAATGCCTGTAATTGATAGACTATCAGGTCTTGTATGAATCATAAGACCAGGTGTGGGCAAACAAGCCCAATAATTATTTTGTTTGTTGGATCTCAAGGGCCTGTTAGGGTTGGTTGTTGGATGTTTGCTCAGAAATTATCGCTTGTATGGAACATGCTAGAGTCGATTTGTAGCATATTCTAGCCAGGGGATATGTTTGACAGTAGTTGAGTGATATGCTTTTGAAATAATGGAGATCAGTAGCACTTTATAAGCATTGAACCACATGATTTTTTTCTACTAAGATAAACATTCTAAACCCACATACATGTTCCCTTTCAATTAGCCACTACAGTATTTTTACAACTGTACATGTAGCTGTGAACTACTATTTCGGATATGATTAATGGTCAAATTACAAACATACATGTAGATATAAGTTATGATTTGAAACATCTTGTATGTCATTGTTCTATTTGTTATATAAGACTACATGATATAAACTGTTTGATAAGCCTCTTTTATCATATTTTGAACCAATGGAATAAAGAGCAAAGACCTAGAATACATTGTAAATATAATCAGGTTTTTGATCAACTGATCAAAGGAAAATATTGCGAATAAATTTGTTGTACTGCTATTGTAAAGAAATCATCATTGTTTTATTTGATATTTAGAATACACATAATCGTGTATATATTTGAAGTTAAGAGCAATTATGATTAGTGATACCTGTATGACCAACTCTCAAAAGATAATCTCATTAAACCAAGTACTTTTTTTCATTTGTATTAGTTGATTTATACTGAATAAAGATAACACAATCAAACAAAAATGAGTTGGCTGTGTGAACACCTCAATGACAAGTGGTATCAGATGCCTCAGAGAGAATATTCAAATGCTCCTTGTGATACGTTTGTAACACAATTATAACCTAATGTATTACACGGGAGTGGAGTGGGTGGGTCGGGGGGCTTTTCGATTGGCAGGGGACTATTAAAATGGGTAAGCAGAGATAAGCAATTTGATGAAACTTTGTGTATAGTTTCATTACATTAGTACCTTGACCATATTACCTTGACCAAGTTCGACAATGAGCATTCTCTTAGTCAGGATAAGCAAAGCAACTTGATTGGCCGGGACTTTGAATTGGTTGATGCTTTGGGGTATGATAACTTTGGTTATAATGAAGTACTGGAACATAACAACCCAGCTTTTAATTGAGCTAGAATGTTTAAACTTGGTGTAGATGTTCATCAGGTCTTGACTGAACATTTTGAGCTACAGCTTGGCAATTTCATTGGTCGATGCTTTGGGACAAGATAACCTTGATTTCTATCTGACAGAGAGTGATGAAATTTACAGTATAGTTTGATTGCTCGATACTTTTGAAAAAAATATGAAAGTGCGATTAATTAATGTGTCATCTTTTACTTTGGGGTTTTGGCGGGAGACATCAGCCATACTGTTTGCTTGTTTAATATCCCCTATACAATATACGCTCGACCTCATTACCCGAACTGGGGTAGAAAAGTGGGATCTTTGACAATGAGGCAATGAACTTGTACATTCTTTTGCAGCTGCACAAGAGGGAACATCAACGCCGGATTAACCATGGTGGTGGGGAGGGGGGCTGATACCGACCGTGAAGCCCCGCAAGGGGGTCGGGTCAGGGGGTTCTCCCGCTAAGAAATTTTAATTGGAGGCCGAAAACGTGATTTCATGGCATTTCAGGCACTTGTGTCGGAGCCATTTAGAAATACCTCCCCCAGAAAAATAAAATTCTGCCACAAAATTAGCCACAATCCATGCGGGTGCTGTGAAATTTCTAGAGGAGGGAGCTGGAACCCATGAGCCCGTTAAATTCGCCACTGTAAATGAGCAGAGCTACATCAAACCTAATTTTGAGTCACTCAGTGATAAATAACTTGATTCAAAATCGTATTATAGCCCCAACGACGATTTGATGAATGGAGACCGTAACGTTACGACAAAGTCTAACACTGTAAGTACCAAATAGTCATACGAGATATGTGCATCTCATCAAATTCAGCTTATACCATACCCACAATAATGTTACGGAGTCAGTGAGTTCAAGTTAGACAATACGCTGACCTTCCACTGACCATGCTTATAATATAAAATCTGTCAATGACAGCTGATTCATTGTTTATTTTTTTATATGATATATTTAATATCAATAATATATGTATATGCATGCTTTATTTTACTTTACACGACCTCTAAAAATGCCCCAAATCGTAAAAATACGACTTTTTGGATTTCGATCTCCTTTTTTCGGCTACCCCGGACATTTTCAAAAAATGATACAATGATTTCACACAACAGGCCAGCTATTAGCCTCTCGATTGACAAGAGCTTCATCGCCCTCCATTCATTATAACCAATGTCATCGTGCCCTAAAGAATCAACAAATCAGCTTGCTTATCTCTGCTTACCCTAGGCAAAAAATGCTCATCTTTGAACTCAATCATGACATTGACCTAGTGAACGCCTACACCAAGTTTGAACATTCTAGCTTAATTAGAAGGAGAGTTCTTGTGTTCCAAAGTCCCGGCCCTTCAAATTGCTTCTATTTTTCATTTTCAATTCAAAATTTTGACCATCACGTGACCGAAATCAAAATTCTGATCCGATAGATTTTTAGGCATTCCTTCCAGGATTCCGAAAATATGACGCCCGAGTCTGTAAGTAAAATAGCAAAAAAGCCTTTTTGATTTTTCACGTTTAAAGATGGTGGCACTTCCGGTTCGATCGACAAACTCCATATTTTGTGTACGAATCAGTAATTACTTGTCTAGTATCGAATTTTTTTTTTAGGTCATTCTGACCTATATTTCGACGATTTTTTTGAAAACTTTGATCCTTAATTTCACCAAGGGGAGATAATTTAGAAAATTTCCAAGGACATCATTGAAGTCGCATTGGCAAGATCTACTAACATTCTAAATTTCACGAAAATCGCACAACTATTAAAGAAGTTGTCAAATTGGTAATAACTTCCGGTTCGAAATGACAGCGACGAATTTTCGAAATGCCAAAATCCGAAATTGCAGATTTGAAGTAAATGTTTCAAGATACTCAAAGAAAAAAGAATTAGTAAAATAGGTCAAATAGTCACAAAGTTACAGCATTGTAGGTCAAATGCATTCCTTCGTAAAATTCGGTGATTTCAGATTCGTAAAACGTTTTGAAAATATATTTAATCAACAGCCACCACCCATTTTTGGGGGGATAGGTAAAAGTTTCAGAACGATCCTATGGTTAGTTTCTGAGAAATCCGATTTGTGGACAAAACACAAAAAAAAAATAACAATAATAATCTTAACAGAAACAATAAGCTTTCATATGTAATATGAAAGCTTAATAATCTTAACAGAAACAATAAGCTTTCATATGTAATATGAAAGCTTAACTAGATCTGCATAGCAGATATGAAAGCTTTCATATTAACTGCAAAGGGGGTTATTAGAATCTATTGAAACAATAAGTATAAATGTCATCAGGTATCTGAAAAATTACATTTACCATATGAACAAAATGGCAAAAATACAAAACAAAAATTGTCGACTTGTGGCTACCATCCAAGGCATATTTAGAAAACCGTATATTATATACAGAGTACGCAGGACAGGAATTAGTTGTGCTTCAATGTAAACCGGCCCGTTTCTTGCCTTTAGTTTTAGAGTTAGGTGTGATTTTCAAAGGATTCAATCGGAAATCGGTGAAAATCAATTGGCTTCTTCATCTCATGACCTTAAACACTGTATAAATTTAAAGTCAATTGGATATTGAATTTAACCTCTAGAGCGTCCACAAGATTTTTTAAAGTGATCAAGGGCAATAACTCTGACGGTAATTATCGGAAATGGCAGTAAATATCAGATATCGCTGAAAATCAATACTGTAGGCATCTTCGTGTCATGACCTTAAACACTGCGCATAAATTTAAAGTCAATCGGATCTTAACTTTGGCCTCTAGAGCGTCCACAAGATATTTTGAAGTGATCAGGGGCCACAACTCTGGCAGTAAATATCAGATATCGCTGAAAATCAATCGCCTACTTCGACTCATGACCTTAACCACTGTATAAATTTAAAGTCAATCGGACATTAACTTTGGCCTCTAGAGCACCCACAAGTGATGAAGGGCCATAACTCTGACAGTAATTATCGGAAATCGCTGAAAATCAATTGGCTTCTTCATCTCATGACCTTAAACACTGTGTATAAATTTAAAGTCAATCCGATATTGAATTTAGCCTCTAGAGCGTGCACAAGATTTTTTGAAGTGGTCAAGGACCATAATTCTGACAGTAATTATCGGAAATCGCTGAAAATCAATAGGATTCTTCGTCTCATGACCTTAAACACTCTGTATAAATTTAGTCGATTTCGGTTTTTGGTGTTGCGTTCATTTTAAAAAAAATGTCTTTTACGGATAATGTGTATAGTACTAATAGTAATCACATACGGAAGAGGCGATAAGATCCCTTTGCATTTGGAATTTCAAAATTAATTAAAACCAAATTTAAATTCCGAAAATCGGTTGTTTATTTTTTGCTGATCAAAATGGGAGTAAGTCACAGAGTGGTAATGGGCGTATTGTGTCCAAATTTCATAGTTTTGGGACAATCGGTGCCGGTGTCGTGGCGAAATTCCACTCTTTTCGCCCTTACAGAAGCCGTAAATGGCGGAAAAAAACGAACGACAGGAACCGTGTCAAGAACAAACGACCTGAACGAATGCAGGTATCGCCTTGAAGTTTTCAGTGCACCTAGGTACCAACGTGAAAAGTTCCTCGCCGGAATTTGGTAGTCAACGTACCTTTGGTTCCAGCGTGGCGCATGCGCGAAGTAAAAAGAAATTACGGTCGATTTGACTCGGATTGATCTAACATGCCGATCATAACACATTATGATAATCACTTTGAAGAATGAGCAAATGTACCCCATTGCCTTCAAATTTGCACAGAATGTACCTTAGGATTCTAGCTATCACATATTAAAAATAGAAGAGTTTTGGATTCCGAGAACGTTCAAAATAAATTCAAAACCCATCCCCACCGATCAAAGGTTTTATCGAATTTTTATTGTTCTTGATAAATGAGGATTTTCTCAATTTAATATGTGATAAATATCATCGCGGCGCAGCCAACCGCTAGAAATTCCAGAGATTTGGACCACTGGAAGGATGCCTCAGCAGTCAAAAAAGGTCAAAATAGGCGATTTCGGTTTCTAGTGTCGATACATCGTTACGGTCATTTTAAAAAATTGTCTTTTAAGGATAATGTGTATAGTACCAATACCTATCACATAAGGAAGAGGCGATAAAATCTCTTTGCATTTGCAATTTCAAAATTAATTAAAACCAATATTAAATTCCGAAAATCGTTTTTTTGCTAAAACTCTTTTTTATTTAATCGGATCAAAATGGGAGTAAGGGACAGAGTCCGGGGTGGTAATGGGCGTATTCTTTCCAAATTTCATGGTTTTCGGACAATCGGCGCCGGTGTCGTGGCGAAATTCCTCTTTTTTCGCCCTTACTGAAGCCGTAAATCGCGGAAAAAGCCGAACGGCAGGAACCATGTGAAGAACAAACGACCTGAAAGAAATGCAGGTATCGCCTTGAATTTTTCAGGGCAACTAGGTACCAACGTGAAAAGTTCCTCGCCGGAATTTGGTAGTCATGGTACCTTTGGTTCCAGCGCGGCGCATGCGCGAAGTCAAAAGAAATTATGGTCGATTTTGGGATTTTGGGTATATTTCGGAGTGGTTTGGTAGGTGACGGTGTATCTAAGATGGCGGTTATAATAACTTTAAAGAATGAACAAATTTCCGCGACCGGGTTGATTTGCTCTGCCCAGGCAACGTTCCTGTGCTCCGATTGCCTTCAAATTTGCACAGAATGTACCTTGGGATTCTAGCTATCACATATTAAAAATAGAAGAGTGTTGGATTCCGAGAACGTTCAAAATAAATTCAAAACCCACCCCCAACAATCAAAGGTTTTTTGCTTAAAAAATTGCCGAATTTTATCGAATTTTTATTGTTCTTGATATCTGAGGATTTTCTCAATTTAATATGTGATAAATATCATCGCGGCGCAGCCAACCGCTAGAAATTCCAGAGATTTGGACCACCGGAAGGATGCCTCAGCAGTCAAAAAAGGTCAAAATAGGCGATTTCGGTTTCTAGTGTTGATACATCGTTACGGTCATTTTAAAAAATTGTCTTTTAAGGATAATGTGTATAGTACCAATACCTATCACATAAGGAAGAGGCGATAAAATCTCTTTGCATTTGCAATTTCAAAATTAATTAAAACCAATATTAAATTCCGAAAATCGGTTTTTTGCTAAAACTCTTTTTTTTTAATCGGATCAAAATGGGAGTAAGGCACAGAGTCCCGGGTGGTAATGGGCGTATTGTGTCCAAATTTCATGGTTTTCGGACAATCGGTGCCGGTGTCACGGCGAAATTCCACTTTTTTCCCCTCATGGAAGCCGTAAATTGACTTGAAGCCAGGGTCCTTGAAGTTGTACAGCTGCACCCGGTGACCGATATTTATTTAACGGGGAATAAGTGATAATTCATATTATATCATGGTTAGTGTGTGCATGCTGTATCATACGGCCTGCCATTAAGTCAACTGGCGTGGTCTCGAATCCCTGGTTGTACGTGGCAAGGAGTAGGGTCACCTGTCCATACTCCTGATTTTCTCCGGGTACTCTGGTTTCCCCCCACTGCTAAAGACCCCTACGCGCAAGCAAATTATTGAAATAAAATTAAACCATATGTTAGTCCCGAAATGACCTTGTTTGTGTTGAGTGGACGTTAAACCCATTTCTCTCTAATTATGTTTTGCATACAATGTATAAATACAAATGTAAAGGATGTAACTTTAAAATAGAAGAAAATCAAATATTTTTAATATTAAACAATTGCTTTGTTCTTATACTTCTACAATCATTCTCATGTTGTTCATTTTGCCATATTTTTGTTTATTCATTCATATGTCTTCTATATAATGATGCATAGTATAGTACACTATGTTAAAAAATACTAGAAATGTATGTTTCTTTATCACCAAATGATTTATGTAAGTTGTGAAGTAAAACAGTTGAACATTAAATCCCATTTCAATTTATTTGCATGAGGTGAAGAGAAATAATGGTATTGAACAATTGACTATTCATGAAAGATACTAAAGAGAACTTTATTAATTTATACATACTTTTGCTAATTTTATTGTTATATCTTGGTAGTAACATACCAATATAAATAGTAATATTGTTTCTAGATGAAGACTATTATAATTGAAATGAAATGGGATTTCACATCATAATGCTATGCACGGACTGGGCTAATAATGACAAAAAACTACAATGAATACAATAGTATAAAATGTTGCTATGAAATTAAATAAATGTTGTATACAATAATTAACCGGTTTAATACTATATTATACATAAAAGTGAATGAAATTCAATGTTTACTATTTTGCTTTATACATGAATATCACAGGTCAAATTATTGAAATAAATAATGCAAATAGATTATGATTTGAAACATCTTGTATGTCATTGTTCTATTTGTTATATAAGACTACATGATATAAACTTTTTGATAAGCCTCTTTTATCATATTTTGAACCAATGGAATAGAGAGCAAAGACCTAGAATATATTGTAAATATAATCAGGTTTTTGATCAACTGATCAAAGGAAAATATTGCGAATAAATTTGTTGTACTGCTATTGTAAAGAAATCATCATTGTTTTATTTGATATTTAGAATACACATAATCGTGTATATATTTGAAGTTAAGAGCAATTATGATTAGTGATACCTGTATGACCAACTCTCAAAAGATAATCTCATTAAACCAAGTACTTTTTTTCATTTGTATTAGTTGATTTATACTGAATAAAGATAACACAAACAAACAAAAATGAGTTGGCTGTGTGAACACCTCAATGACAAGTGGTATCAGATGCCTCAGAGAGAATATTCAAATGCTCCTTGTGATACGTTTGTAACACAATTATAACCTAATGTATTACACGGGAGTGGAGTGGGTGGGTCGGGGGGCTTTTCGATTGGCAGGGGACTATTAAAATGGGTAAGCAGAGATAAGCAATTTGATGAAACTTTGTGTATAGTTTCATTACATTAGTACCTTGACCATATTACCTTGACCAAGTTCGACAATGAGCATCCTCTTAGTCAGGATAAGCAAAGCAACTTGATTGGCCGGGACTTTGAATTGGTTGATGCTTTGGGGTATGATAACTTTGGTTATAATGAAGTACTGGAACATAACAACCCAGCTTTTAATTGAGCTAGAATGTTTAAACTTGGTGTAGATGTTCATCAGGTCTTGACTGAACATTTTGAGCTACAGCTTGGCAATTTCATTGGTCGATGCTTTGGGACAAGATAACCTTGATTTCTATCTGACAGAGAGTGATGAAATTTACAGTATAGTTTGATTGCTCGATACTTTTGAAAAAAATATGAAAGTGCGATTAATTAATGTGTCATCTTTTACTTTGGGGTTTTGGCGGGAGACATCAGCCATACTGTTTGCTTGTTTAATATCCCCTATACAATATACGCTCGACCTCATTACCCAAACTGGGGTAGAAAAGTGGGATCTTTGACAATGAGGCAATGAACTTGTACATTCTTTTGCAGCTGCACAAGAGGGAACATCAACGCCGGATTAACCATGGTGGTGGGGAGGGGGGCTGATACCGACCGTGAAGCCCCGCAAGGGGGTCGGGTCAGGGGGTTCTCCCGCTAAGAAATTTTAATTGGAGGCCGAAAACGTGATTTCATGGCATTTCAGGCACTTGTGTCGGAGCCATTTAGAAATACCTCCCCCAGAAAAATAAAATTCTGCCACAAAATTAGCCACAATCCATGCGGGTGCTGTGAAATTTCTAGAGGAGGGAGCTGGAACCCATGAGCCCGTTAAATTCGCCACTGTAAATGAGCAGAGCTACATCAAACCTAATTTTGAGTCCCTCAGTGATAAATAACTTGATTCAAAATCGTATTATAGCCCCAACGACGATTTGATGAATGGAGACCGTAACGTTACGACAAAGTCTAACACTGTAAGTACCAAATACTCATACGAGATATGTCCATCTCATCAAATTCAGCTTATACCATACCCACAATAATGTTACGGAGTCAGTGAGTTCAAGTTAGACAATACGCTGACCTTCCACTGACCATGCTTATAATATAAAATCTGTCAATGACAGCTGATTCATTGTTTAGTTTTTTATATGATATATTTAATATCAATAATATATGTATATGCATGCTTTATTTTACTTTACACGACCTCTAAAAATGCCCCAAATCGTAAAAATACGACTTTTTGGATTTCGATCTCCTTTTTTCGGCTACCCCGGACATTTTCAAAAAATGATACAATGATTTCACAAAACAGGCCAGCTATTAGCCTCTCGATTGACAAGAGTTTCATCGCCCTCCATTCATTATAACCAATGTCATCGTGCCCTAAAGAATCAACAAATCAGCTTGCTTATCTCTGCTTACCCTAGGCATAAAATGCTCATCTTTGAACTCAATCATGACATTGACCTAGTGAACGCCTACACCAAGTTTGAACATACTAGCTTAATTAGAAGGAGAGTTCTTGTGTTCCAAAGTCCCGGCCCTTCAAATTGCTTCTATTTTTCATTTTCAATTCAAAATGGTGACCATCACGTGACCGAAATCAAAATTCTGATCCGATAGATTTTTAGGCATTCCTTCCAGGATTCCGAAAATATGACGCCCGAGTCTGTAAGTAAAATAGCAAAAAAGCCTTTTTGATTTTTCACGTTTAAAGATGGTGGCACTTCCGGTTCGATCGACAAACTCCATATTTTGTGTACGAATCAGTAATTACTTGTCTAGTATCGAATTTTTTTTTTTAGGTCATTCTGACCTATATTTCGACGATTTTTTTGAAAACTTTGATCCTTAATTTCACCAAGGGGAGATAATTTAGAAAATTTCCAAGGACATCATTGAAGTCGCATTCGCAAGATCTACTAACATTCTAAATTTCACGAAAATCGCACAACTATTAAAGAAGTTGTCAAATTGGTAATAACTTCCGGTTCGAAATGACAGCGACGAATTTTCGAAATGCCAAAATCCGAAATTGCAGATTTGAAGTAAATGTTTCAAGATACTCAAAGAAAAAAGAATTAGTAAAATAGGTCAAATAGTCACAAAGTTACAGCATTGTAGGTCAAATGCATTCCTTCGTAAAATTCGGTGATTTCGGATTCGTAAAACGTTTTGAAAATATATTTAATCAACAGCCACCACCCATTTTTGGGGGGATAGGTAAAAGTTTCAGAACGATCCTATGGTTAGATTCTGAGAAATCCGATTTGTGGACAAAACACACAAAAAAATAACAATAATAATCTTAACAGAAACAATAAGCTTTCATATGTAATATGAAAGCTTAACTAGATCTGCATAGCAGATATCAAAGCTTTCATATAAACTTCAAAAGGGGTTATTAGAATCTATGAATCATCAACCACTCTGACGGATGTAGAAAGGAATATATTGTTACTAAATCTGTTGTACTGTTTCTTGTTATGGTAAAGAAAACATGAATACAACTATGAGATTTGTATAGAATTGGCATTAATCAATATATTTATTGTTTAATACTACATGTATATTATAGATACAAAGTGAATTAAATGAACCCAATTACATGTACTTTATATGCAATGTTTTTTATTCATCGTTACTTTGAAATCACATTATTTTCATTGATGATAAAAAGGTTGTATTTGTACCGAATCCAAAAAGTATGTTGTATGACATTGCATTATCTGTACCAATTATTTATTTGCAAACCAATATACAATGTTTATTTCTACTCCAATATATTTGTTTCAACCCATGATAGTTTATTCACTCTTCTCACTTAAATACAAGAATAACACACGATTAAATTACTGAAACAAGTAATGCTGGTAGATTATAATTTGATATTGTATACCATTTACTCTCTGTTAGATAAGGCGACGTGGTAATCTGTTAGCTAAACATACATGGATAGGGTGGCCCACGCACCTACAGAAATACAGTCCACCGCTGATAGTTCGAGACTACCACTGCAGCGTGCACATTCGCCGTGTCGAGACCAACTTTCTGACAGTATGATACTATAAATAGCCATGGCACGTGCAATTCTCTACAAATCTATCAACTATTACAGCCGTAAAAAAATTATTGTTGACGATTTTGAATAGCAGTGAAATTAAGCTTCTTGGTTATTACAGCAGATTTAGAAATTACGTTCGTTTCATTTTTTAAATCGCTTTATCATTAACTGTACCGTTAAGAGCGGCATCTTTTGGTTTAGTACAAATAATATCTCAGAAACACTCGGGTTAGACAGGAACATGATACTAGCAGTAGTTTCATTTTACTTTTACAAGCTTCTTAAAACAATTGTTGAGCTAGCTAACGTGCTCATTTCTAAATTCAATTTCTTGTTCTAGCTTTCTGTTATGTTTCGTAAAAAAGTAGTCTTGATTATCCCGACCTGTCAATCAGCCCTAGAATGGTCGATAGACTGGTTAAGCGAGACTACTTTCAAAACAAGGGCACGTAACCTATCTTTTACTCAAAAGTGTCTGGATGTTATGGACGACACATGGAACCAGTTTTCAGTCTATTATTTATAGATGATTAATGGTCATAGCTTATTAAGTACAACATGATCGTTTATTTAGTGACTATAATTGTGTGAAACTGATTTGAGGCTTGGCATATATATAAATATTGTGGCGAAATTGTCGAGATATATGGAGATATTTATTTATGGTGGGTCACCCTAACATGGAAGTATATGTTAGATAACTACAATTTATGATATATTTTAAACCAAGGAAGTGGCCTTTCTAAAAATAAAAAAAAATAAAGGAAAATATATTTCATACAATTGTTATACTGTTACTGTTATCGTGAAGAAACATGATTGTTTATTTAATGTTGTTTATGACAAACATGTAATCATGTACATTTTTTAAATAAGAACAATTATGCTACATGTATGAATAACTCTCAAAAATTATGTTTTCATCAATCCAAGTATTTTTTTATTTGTATTACTTGATTTATACTGAATAAAGATTACACAAACATACAAAATGGTGTTGGCTGTGTGACTGAATTCCTCGTTGAGAAGTGGTATCGGGTGTCCCATAGAGAAGAAGCAAACCCTCCTTGTGATACACTTGTGAACATTTTAAAAGACCCATTTCGCTGTGTTCCAGAAAAATCCCCATTATAGCTAGTGCATTACATGGTTGTTGTTGGGGGAAAGGTGGGTCTTTTCTATTGGCAATGATTTACTTTTTATAGGCCCACATTGAAATGTGGTCGTATATTGTCGTCGCCCCCCTTTTGCTGTTAATATCCGATTGACTTTAAATTTATACGCAGTGTTTAAGGTCATAAGACGAAGAAGCCTTTGATTTGCTCTGCCCAGGCAACGTTCCTGTGCTCCGATTGCCTTCAAATATGCACAGAATGTACCTTGGGATTCTAGCTATCACATATTAAAAATAGAAGAGTGTTGGATTCCGAGAACGTTCAAAATAAATTCAAAACCCGCCCCCAACAATCAAAGGTTTTTTGCTTAAAAAATTGCCGTATTTTATCGAATTTTTATTGTTCTTGATATCTGAGGATTTTTCTCAATTTAGTATGTGATAAATATCATCGCGGCGCAGCCAACCGCTAGAAATTCCAGATATTTGGACCACCGGAATGATGCCTCAGCAGTCAAAAAAGGTCAAAATAGGCGATTTCGGTTTCTAGTGTCGATACATCGTTACGGTCATTTTAAAAAATTGTCTTTTAAGGATAATGTGTATAGTACCAGTACCTATCACATACGGAAGAGGCGATAAAATCTCTTTGCATTTGCAATTTCAAAATTAATTAAAACCAATATTAAATTCCGAAAATCATTTTTTTGCTAAAACTTTTTTTTTTTTAATCGGATCAAAATGGGAGTAAGGCACAGAGTCCGGGGTGGTAATGGGCGTATTGTGTCCAAATTTCATGGTTTTCGGACAATCGGTGCCGGTGTCACGGAAGCCGTAAATTGACTTGAAGCCAGGGTCCTTGAAGTTGTACAGCTGCACCCGGTGACCGATATTTATTTAACGGGGAATAAGTGATAATTCATATTATAGCAGTAAATAATTAAAATATTTCATAGGGATTATAATAATATCTATATCTTGTCTGGGTACAGGGTTAAAACCAATATTAAATTCCGAAAATCGTTTTTTTGCTAAAACTCTTTTTTTTTAATGGGATCAAAATGGGGGTAAGGCACAGAGTCCGGGGTGGTAATGGACGTATTGTGTCCAAATTTCATGGTTTTCGGACAATCGGTGCCGGTGTCACGGCGAAATTCCACTTTTTTCCCCTCATGGAAGCCGTAAATTGACTTAGAAAAAAAACGACGAAAGGCAGGTGACAAGAACAAACGACTTGAACGAATGCAGGTATCACCTTGAAATTTTCAGGGTACCTAGGTACCAACGTGAAAAGTTGCTCGCCGGAATTTAGTACTCATGGTACCTTTGGTTCCAGCGTAGCGCATGCGCGAAGTCAAATCCAGCTAAACTCGAAAACAACCTTGTCGGCACGGAAAACATCAAAGGAGAAATTCGAATAAAAAATGATACAATGATTTCACACAACAGGCCAGCTATTAGCCTCTCGATTGACAAGAGTTTCATCGCCCTCCATTCATTATAACCAATGTCATCGTGCCCTAAAGAATCAACAAATCAGCTTGCTTATCTCTGCTTACCCTAGGCAAAAAATGCTCATCTTTGAACTCAATCATGACATTGACCTAGTGAACGCCTACACCAAGTTTGAACATTCTAGCTTAATTAGAAGGAGAGTTCTTGTGTTCCAAAGTCCCGGCCCTTCAAATTGCTTCTATTTTTCATTTTCAATTCAAAATGGTGACCATCACGTGACCGAAATCAAAATTCTGATCCGATAGATTTTTAGGTATTCCTTCCAGGATTCCGAAAATATGACGACCGAGTCTGTAAGTAAAATAGCAAAAAAGCCTTTTTGATTTTTCACGTTTAAAGATGGTGGCACTTCCGGTTCGATCGACAAACTCCATATTTTGTGTACGAATCAGTAATTACTTGTCTAGTATCGAATTTTTTTTTTAGGTCATTCTGACCTATATTTCGACGATTTTTTTGAAAACTTTGATCCTTAATTTCACCAAGGGGAGATAATTTAGAAAATTTCCAAGGACATCATTGAAGTCGCATTGGCAAGATCTACTAACATTCTAAATTTCACGAAAATCGCACAACTATTAAAGAAGTTGTCAAATTGGTAATAACTTCCGGTTCGAAATGACAGCGACGAATTTTCGAAATGCCAAAATCCGAAATTGCAGATTTGAAGTAAATGTTTCAAGATACTCAAAGAAAAAAGAATTAGTAAAATAGGTCAAATAGTCACAGAGTTACAGCATTGTAGGTCAAATGCATTCCTTCGTAAAATTCGGTGATTTCGGATTCGTAAAACGTTTTGAAAATATATTTAATCAACAGCCACCACCCATTTTTGGGGGGATAGGTAAAAGTTTCAGAACGATCCTATGGTTAGATTCTGAGAAATCCGATTTGTGGACAAAACACAAAAAAAAAATAACAATAACTAGATCTGCTAAGCAGATATTAAAGCTTTCATATTCACAGTCACTGTCACATGTCATAGAAATAATATGAACAGAAAAAAAAAATCATTATAATGAGTAAAAATTTGGTGAAGTTAATTCGATTTTTCACTGGTAAATAATTAAATAGACAAGTGGCATAACTTGACCCGCATCCCATCAGCTATCCTGAAAAATGCTGGAAAAATTAAACAAGTAAATTGTGTTTAGTACTGGGTTAATTAAGACAGGCATATGCCTTTGCTATACAGGATGACATGAGGGAAATTTAGCTTGGGAGGTGTAGGCCTGCAGCCAAAATTTCTAGCTAGCTTAGAAACACAACTCCGCTACATGGTCTTCCATAAAAGAAAAACTATACATTTTTGGAAAGCTTATGATGCCAGGAAGACAAAATCTGGGAGTTCCAAGCAAAATGTTTGCAATTTATTGATTTAGGGCCAGATGAAATTCGTCAAAATTGTCAAATAAATGCTATTTGTGTACTAACAATTCTGAAGTTGACATAAAATTAAATAGTTGGTAAAACACCTCATGCCTTCATCCTTGGCAATGAACAGTTTATTGGACAGATTTTGATGTAAATAAAAATGCTCAAAACACAAATGTCATGGGTGAATAAAGAATTGTGGAAATCCATTAACGGTAAAAAAGAATTATCTCCCTTTCTGTCAAATGCCTGTAATTGATAGACTATCAGGTCTTGTATGAATCATAAGACCAGGTGTGGGCAAACAAGCCCAATAATTATTTTGTTTGTTGGATCTCAAGGGCCTGTTAGGGTTGGTTGTTGGATGTTTGCTCAGAAATTATCGCTTGTATGGAACATGCTAGAGTCGATTTGTAGCATATTCTAGCCAGGGGATATGTTTGACAGTAGTTGAGTGATATGCTTTTGAAATAATGGAGATCAGTAGCACTTTATAAGCATTGAACCACATGATTTTTTTCCACTAAGATAAACATTCTAAACCCACATACATGTTCCCTTTCAATTAGCCACTACAGTATTTTTACAACTGTACATGTAGCTGTGAACTACTATTTCGGATATGATTAATGGTCAAATTACAAACATACATGTAGATATAAGTTAAAAAAAATAATTGTGTATCTGGGCTGGAATGAAGGGAAAGGTTAGAAAACAGGATGAACAGTTGTGAAATTATTTATTAAAGTGAAACAATCATTGAAAATCAAAATTAAACAGTTACTCTGCACATCAAATGTCATCAAAGTTAATCTTCATTATCATCATCACTGTCACTAAATGTATTAACATCAAATTCGGTCTCTTTAACAGTTTTTTTTTCATTTTCACATTGACTACACATGCACAGGTCTGTACAAGAAAGGGGGGTTGGGATGGCCTAGAGTGCCGCGCTTCGACCTCTAGCTGGTCGGTCACCTCTGGCTTGTGGCTGTGGCTTTGATCCCAGGTGTGAGCGTATGTGGCATGGAGATAGAGGCGTCTTCTCAACCTCGTGGGTTTCCTCCGGGCACTCCGGTTTCCTCTCACTGCTAAAGACCCATACGCGCTCCCGCTAAGAAATTTTAATTGGAGGCCGAAAACGTGATTTCATGGCATTTCAGGCACTTGTGTCGGAGCCATTTAGAAGTACCTCCCCCAGAAAAATAAAATTCTGCCACAAAATTAGCCACAATCCATGCGGGTGCTGTGAAATTTCTAGAGGAGGGAGCTGGAACCCATGAGCCCGTTAAATTCGCCACTGTAAATGAGCAGAGCTACATCAAACCTAATTTTGAGTCCCTCAGTGATAAATAACTTGATTCAAAATCGTATTATAGCCCCAACGACGATTTGATGAATGGAGACCGTAACGTTACGACAAAGTCTAACACTGTAAGTACCAAATAGTCATACGAGATATGTGCATCTCATCAAATTCAGCTTATACCATACCCACAATAATGTTACGGAGTCAGTGAGTTCAAGTTAGACAATACGCTGACCTTCCACTGACCATGCTTATAATATAAAATCTGTCAATGACAGCTGATTCATTGTTTAGTTTTTTATATGATATATTTAATATCAATAATATATGTATATGCATGCTTTATTTTACTTTACACGACCTCTAAAAATGCCCCAAATCGTAAAAATACGACTTTTTGGATTTCGATCTCCTTTTTTCGGCTACCCCGGACATTTTCAAAAAATGATACAATGATTTCACACAACAGGCCAGCTATTAGCCTCTCGATTGACAAGAGTTTCATCGCCCTCCATTCATTATAACCAATGTCATCGTGCACTAAAGAATCAACAAATCAGCTTGCTTATCTCTGCTTACCCTACGCAAAAAATGCTCATCTTTGAACTCAATCATGACATTGACCTAGTGAACGCCTACACCAAGTTTGAACATTCTAGCTTAATTAGAAGGAGAGTTCTTGTGTTCCAAAGTCCCGGCCCTTCAAATTGCTTCTATTTTTCATTTTCAATTCAAAATGGTGACCATCACGTGACCGAAATCAAAATTCTGATCCGATAGATTTTTAGGTATTCCTTCCAGGATTCCGAAAATATGACGCCCGAGTCTGTAAGTAAAATAGCAAAAAAGCCTTTTTGATTTTTCACGTTTAAAGATGGTGGCACTTCCGGTTCGATCGACAAACTCCATATTTTGTGTACGAATCAGTAATTACTTGTCTAGTATCGAATTTTTTTTTTAGGTCATTCTGACCTATATTTCGACGATTTTTTTGAAAACTTTGATCCTTAATTTCACCAAGGGGAGATAATTTAGAAAATTTCCAAGGACATCATTGAAGTCGCATTGGCAAGATCTACTAACATTCTAAATTTCACGAAAATCGCACAACTATTAAAGAAGTTGTCAAATTGGTAATAACTTCCGGTTCGAAATGACAGCGACGAATTTTCGAAATGCCAAAATCCGAAATTGCAGATTTGAAGTAAATGTTTCAAGATACTCAAAGAAAAAAGAATTAGTAAAATAGGTCAAATAGTCACAAAGTTACAGCATTGTAGGTCAAATGCATTTCTTCGTAAAATTCGGTGATTTCGGATTCGTAAAACGTTTTGAAAATATATTTAATCAACAGCCACCACCCATTTTTGAGGGGATAGGTAAAAGTTTCAGAACGATCCTATGGTTAGATTCTGAGAAATCCGATTTGTGGACAAAACACAAAAAAAAAATAACAATAATAATCTTAACAGAAACAATAAGCTTTCATATGTAATATGAAAGCTTAATAATCTTAACAGAAACAATAAGCTTTCATATGTAATATGAAAGCTTAATAATCTTAACAGAAACAATAAGCTTTCATATGTAATATGAAAGCTTAACTAGATCTGCTAAGCAGATATTAAAGCTTTCATATTCACAGTCACTGTCACATGTCATAGAAATAATATGAACAGAAAAAAAAAAATCATTATAATGAGTAAAAATTTGGTGAAGTTAATTCGATTTTTCACTGGTAAATAATTAAATAGACAAGTGGCATAACTTGACCCGCATCCCATCAGCTATCCTGAAAAATGCTGGAAAAATTAAACAAGTAAATTGTGTTTAGTACTGGGTTAATTAAGACAGGCATATGCCTTTGCTATACAGGATGACATGAGGGAAATTTAGCTTGGGAGGTGTAGGCCTGCAGCCAAAATTTCTAGCTAGCTTAGAAACACAACTCCGCTACATGGTCTTCCATAAAAGAAAAACTATACATTTTTGGAAAGCTTATGATGCCAGGAAGACAAAATCTGGGAGTTCCAAGCAAAATGTTTGCAATTTATTGATTTAGGGCCAGATGAAATTCGTCAAAATTGTCAAATAAATGCTATTTGTGTACTAACAATTCTGAAGTTGACATAAAATTAAATAGTTGGTAAAACACCTCATGCCTTCATCCTTGGCAATGAACAGTTTATTGGACAGATTTTGATGTAAATAAAAATGCTCAAAACACAAATGTCATGGGTGAATAAAGAATTGTGGAAATCCATTAACGGTAAAAAAGAATTATCTCCCTTTCTGTCAAATGCCTGTAATTGATAGACTATCAGGTCTTGTATGAATCATAAGACCAGGTGTGGGCAAACAAGCCCAATAATTATTTTGTTTGTTGGATCTCAAGGGCCTGTTAGGGTTGGTTGTTGGATGTTTGCTCAGAAATTATCGCTTGTATGGAACATGCTAGAGTCGATTTGTAGCATATTCTAGCCAGGGGATATGTTTGACAGTAGTTGAGTGATATGCTTTTGAAATAATGGAGATCAGTAGCACTTTATAAGCATTGAACCACATGATTTTTTTCCACTAAGATAAACATTCTAAACCCACATACATGTTCCCTTTCAATTAGCCACTACAGTATTTTTACAACTGTACATGTAGCTGTGAATTTTATTTAGGATATGATTAATGGTCAAATTACAAACATACATGTAGATATAAGTTAAAAAAAATAATTGTGTATCTGGGCTGGAATGAAGGGAAAGGTTAGAAAACAGGATGAACAGTTGTGAAATTATTTATTAAAGTGAAACAATCATTGAAAATCAAAATTAAACAGTTACTCTGCACATCAAATGTCATCAAAGTTAATCTTCATTATCATCATCACTGTCACTAAATGTATTAACATCAAATTCGGTCTCTTTAACAGTTTTTTTTTCATTTTCACATTGACTACACATGCACAGGTCTGTACAAGAAAGGGGGGTTGGGATGGCCTAGAGTGCCGCGCTTCGACCTCTAGCTGGTCGGTCACCTCTGGCTTGTGGCTGTGGCTTTGATCCCAGGTGTGAGCGTATGTGGCATGGAGATAGAGGCGTCTTCTCAACCTCGTGGGTTTCCTCCGGGCACTCCGGTTTCCTCTCACTGCTAAAGGCCCATACGCGCAAGCGAATTATTGAAATAAAATTGAAACCGTATGTTAGTCCCAAAATGACCTAGTTTGTGTTGAGTGGACGTTAAACCCCATTTCTCTCTCTCTCTCTCTCTCTCTCTCTCTGTACAAGACAACTTTGCTGGCCATTTATGATTCTTTCTCTTATGACATCTTCACAGAATATATTGTATGTGGTTTAATATTCGACGGAGGGCTAGTCATCTTTGCTGAAAAATATAAATAAACATATACATGTACACAATTAAAACAAAATTCTGGAGCTTGGTTTACTCTCATTAATTTCGTACAACAGAGGAAAAAGACACTTACACAGGGGTTAACATCTTATTTTCATGCAGAAACCAGCTAATGAAGACAGGAAGGCATTAGCAGTACAAGGAGAGATAGAGAGGAGAATTGCGGTTTAACGTCAACTGGACAAAAACATAGTAATTTCAGGACTCACCCATGGTTCAGTTTTATTTGAATAATACCAGTGGCAAGAAGGCGGAGAATACAAATAAAAAAAACATCACAAATATTTACCTTTCTGATAACTGTCTAAGAAATTCAGTACATGTATATTGCCTATAACATTTTTGGTGATATCTGACCTCAATGGCCACACAATCTTGCCCTCTGATATGCCTTAAAATATCTTCATCCTCTTTCAATTCAGCAGCTTTCAACAGTTGGCCTACAAACAAATTTGCAAACAAATTATACACCATATAGCGTTGAATGTTGTTTGTGCTACATGTACATGTACCTGGCTGGTCAACTCTGGCATGCGGTTTAGTTCAGATCCTTTGTGTGAGCGGAAATGGTCTAGAGACAGATCGTCTTAGCAAGGCACCTACAAGTGGGCCAAGAAAATAAAAAACAAGTTAACTTCTCTATGTTTCATCCCCTGTGCAAGCAAATGTGCAACACTTTAACCAATGACTGTGCCAAATCAACAAATGGGGTAAAGGGCTTTACTGGCTAGCTTCATAACAATTTTACAGTGATTGCAGTAGCACTTCTGATTCCATTTACAACAAAAACAACAACACAATAATTAAAAACTGTAGGATGAATATATTTAATATTTATTAGTAATAATTATAAATTTAGTAAGTAACATAATATTAACATTAGGCCTACCTGAGCCTGTTTGGGTCTGAGTCTGTGTTAATACACCCTTCTTCCTATTTTCTCCAACAGTGACAAATCTGTCACGTTTTTTACATATAATACACACAACAGGCAGCACCGATTTACTCTTTCTTTTTGCTTCAGGAGCGTAATTTGTTTGGAGAGCTAGGTCCCAGATCGTCTACACTCCCGCTATTCCCTGGTTGGATTGTAGCCGGGGATTTTAATTTTTCTTTATCTATACGATTATTCTATCTATATACATTTGTACAGATATATTTGTATCCATAGATATATATTTGTATCAATACATTTAATTTTGTTGTTTGAAATAAGGGGGGGGGGGGTGAATGGTTAGTATGTGCGCGCTGTATCATAAGGTCTGCCATTTAGTGAACTGGTGTGGTTTCAAATCCCCAGTTGTACGTGGCAAGGAGTAGGGTAGCACGTTCATCCTTCGAGGGTTTTCTCTGCGAACTCCAGTTTCCTTCCATTGCTAATGACCCATACGCACAAGCAAATTATTGAAATAAAATTGGACCATGTGTTAATGCCAAAATACCTAGTTTCTGTCGAGTGGACTTAAACCCCATTTTTCTCCGTCTTCTGATTGAAATATGAATACCACATCATTTATTGTCATTTTATATATTTATTATGTAATAATGATTTTTCTCTGTGTTAATTTTTCTTTGTGTGGATACACTATAATACAACAGCTGGCTGAAAAGTTCTAGATCTGAAGAGGAGAGATTTAATTGGCTTTTACCACCACAAGTAGAATCATTGAATGAATCATAGACATAAGACCTGCAGCTGAAGTGTTATTATTGTATTTGTACCAGACAATCTTGTGAACCTACCCATTGAAATCACCAAAAATGGACAGAACTATCTATATGGCAGTCATCAAGTATCTGCAACTGAAAGTCCTAACCCAAACATTGAAATATGTGGATACGGTCTCCACTATAGGAGACAATGGCCCTTCCTTTTCTGCACTAAAGAAGTGGTTGCAGGAGGTACTTGATCCAGTGACATCCAGTGACAATCTTTGCTGTTTTCAATATTTCCTAAAAAAATTTTAGCCAGATTTTTAAACATAGAGGAGACCTGGATTCATCAGTTTCAACCAGAATGCAAAATTCAATAAAAACAATGGAAGCATCCAGACTCGCAAGTCCCCAATCAAGCCAGGTCAGTTCTTTCGACTGGACAGGTGATGGGTTCACTCGTTTATGATTCCTAAACTATTCTGCTGATTGACTACCTTAAAAACAGCCAGACTATCAATAGAAGTATTATAAAGGTGTTCTATTCAGACAATACTTCTGTTCATAAATGGGTGATATCATTTTCCCTCTATGATTACGTCATGTCAGCTGTGATCAATTTTTTAAGGGTAACTGAAGATAATTTCTTCCTGGCAGACATCAAGGCCATGCAACATCATTAACTAAAGAGTGAGAGTGTACACTTCAAAAGTGACTACATAGAAAAATAAATGGAAACAATGGACTTTATACAATTCTATACAGTTCTTTCACAGATGGGTTTAGAATTTTCCAGCCAGCTCTCAATAGTTATTGAAATTGAATTATTTGTTTTGGTTTGATACATGATATTATAATTATTCTTACATTGTTTGTATTCTATTTTAATAACGAACATTAAAACATACTAATATTTGTTCATCCTTGCTGTATTGGGTTGGATGGCCGAATGGTTAGTGTGTGCATGCTGTATCATACGGCCTGCCATTAAGTCAACTGGCGTGGTCTCGAATCCCTGGTTGTACGTGGCAAGGAGTAGGGTCACCTGTCCATACTCCTGATTTTCTCCGGGTACTCTGGTTTCCCCCCACTGCTAAAGACCCCTACGCGCAAGCAAATTATTGAAATAAAATTAAACCATATGTTAGTCCCGAAATGACCTTGTTTGTGTTGAGTGGACGTTAAACCCATTTCTCTCTAATTATGTTTTGCATACAATGTATAAATACAAATGTAAAGGATGTAACTTTAAAATAGAAGAAAATCAAATATTTTTAATATTAAACAATTGCTTTGTTCTTATACTTCTACAATCATTCTCATGTTGTTCATTTTGCCATATTTTTGTTTATTCATTCATATGTCTTCTATATAATGATGCATAGTATAGTACACTATGTTAAAAAAATACTAGAAATGTATGTTTCTTTATCACCAAATGATTTATGTAAGTTGTGAAGTAAAACAGTTGAACATTAAATCCCATTTCAATTTATTTGCATGAGGTGAAGAGAAATAATGGTATTGAACAATTGACTATTCATGAAAGATACTAAAGAGAACTTTATTAATTTATACATACTTTTGCTAATTTTATTGTTATATCTTGGTAGTAACATACCAATATAAATAGTAATATTGTTTCTAGATGAAGACTATTATAATTGAAATGAAATGGGATTTCACATCATAATGCTATGCACGGACTGGGCTAATAATGACAAAAAACTACAATGAATACAATAGTATAAAATGTTGCTATGAAATTAAATAAATGTTGTATACAATAATTAACCGGTTTAATACTATATTATACATAAAAGTGAATGAAATTCAATGTTTACTATTTTGCTTTATACATGAATATCACAGGTCAAATTATTGAAATAAATAATGCAAATAGATTATGATTTGAAACATCTTGTATGTCATTGTTCTATTTGTTATATAAGACTACATGATATAAACTTTTTGATAAGCCTCTTTTATCATATTTTGAACCAATGGAATAAAGAGCAAAGACCTAGAATATATTGTAAATATAATCAGGTTTTTGATCAACTGATCAAAGGAAAATATTGCGAATAAATTTGTTGTACTGCTATTGTAAAGAAATCATCATTGTTTTATTTGATATTTAGAATACACATAATCGTGTATATATTTGAAGTTAAGAGCAATTATGATTAGTGAAACCTGTATGACCAACTCTCAAAAGATAATCTCATTAAACCAAGTACTTTTTTTCATTTGTATTAGTTGATTTATACTGAATAAAGATAACACAAACAAACAAAAATGAGTTGGCTGTGTGAACACCTCAATGACAAGTGGTATCAGATGCCTCAGAGAGAATATTCAAATGCTCCTTGTGATACGTTTGTAACACAATTATAACCTAATGTATTACACGGGAGTGGAGTGGGTGGGTCGGGGGGCTTTTCGATTGGCAGGGGACTATTAAAATGGGTAAGCAGAGATAAGCAATTTGATGAAACTTTGTGTATAGTTTCATTACATTAGTACCTTGACCATATTACCTTGACCAAGTTCGACAATGAGCATTCTTTTAGTCAGGATAAGCAAAGCAACTTGATTGGCCGGGACTTTGAATTGGTTGATGCTTTGGGGTATGATAACTTTGGTTATAATGAAGTACTGGAACATAACAACCCAGCTTTTAATTGAGCTAGAATGTTTAAACTTGGTGTAGATGTTCATCAGGTCTTGACTGAACATTTTGAGCTACAGCTTGGCAATTTCATTGGTCGATGCTTTGGGACAAGATAACCTTGATTTCTATCTGACAGAGAGTGATGCAATTTACAATATAGTTTGATTGCTCGATACTTTTGAAAAAAATATGAAAGTGCGATTAATTAATGTGTCATCTTTTACTTTGGGGTTTTGGCGGGAGACATCAGCCATACTGTTTGCTTGTTTAATATCCCCTATACAATATACGCTCGACCTCATTACCCGAACTGGGGTAGAAAAGTGGGATCTTTGACAATTGTACATTCTTTTGCAGCTGCACAAGAGGGAACATCAACGCCGGATTAACCATGGTGGTGGGGAGGGGGGCTGATACCGACCGTGAAGCCCCGCAAGGGGGTCGGGTCAGGGGGTTCTCCCGCTAAGAAATTTTAATTGGAGGCCGAAAACGTGATTTCATGGCATTTCAGGCACTTGTGTCGGAGCCATTTAGAAGTACCTCCCCCAGAAAAATAAAATTCTGCCACAAAATTAGCCACAATCCATGCGGGTGCTGTGAAATTTCTAGAGGAGGGAGCTGGAACCCATGAGCCCGTTAAATTCGCCACTGTAAATGAGCAGAGCTACATCAAACCTAATTTTGAGTCCCTCAGTGATAAATAACTTGATTCAAAATCGTATTATAGTCCCAACGACGATTTGATGAATGGAGACCGTAACGTTACGACAAAGTCTAACACTGTAAGTACCAAATAGTCATACGAGATATGTGCATCTCATCAAATTCAGCTTATACCATACCCACAATAATGTTACGGAGTCAGTGAGTTCAAGTTAGACAATACGCTGACCTTCCACTGACCATGCTTATAATATAAAATCTGTCAATGACAGCTGATTCATTGTTTAGTTTTTTATATGATATATTTAATATCAATAATATATGTATATGCATGCTTTATTTTACTTTACACGACCTCTAAAAATGCCCCAAATCGTAAAAATACGACTTTTTGGATTTCGATCTCCTTTTTTCGGCTACCCCGGACATTTTCAGAAAATGATACAATGATTTCACACAACAGGCCAGCTATTAGCCTCTCGATTGACAAGAGTTTCATCGCCCTCCATTCATTATAACCAATGTCATCGTGCCCTAAAGAATCAACAAATCAGCTTGCTTATCTCTGCTTACCCTAGGCAAAAAATGCTCATCTTTGAACTCAATCATGACATTGGCCTAGTGAACGCCTACACCAAGTTTGAACATTCTAGCTTAATTAGAAGGAGAGTTCTTGTGTTCCAAAGTCCCGGCCCTTCAAATTGCTTCTATTTTTCATTTTCAATTCAAAATGGTGACCATCACGTGACCGAAATCAAAATTCTGATCCGATAGATTTTTAGGTATTCCTTCCAGGATTCCGAAAATATGACGCCGGAGTCTGTAAGTAAAATAGCAAAAAAGCCTTTTTGATTTTTCACGTTTAAAGATGGTGGCACTTCCGGTTCGATCGACAAACTCCATATTTTGTGTACGAATCAGTAATTACTTGTCTAGTATCGAATTTTTTTTTTAGGTCATTCTGACCTATATTTCGACGATTTTTTTGAAAACTTTGATCCTTAATTTCACCAAGGGGAGATAATTTAGAAAATTTCCAAGGACATCATTGAAGTCGCATTGGCAAGATCTACTAACATTCTAAATTTCACGAAAATCGCACAACTATTAAAGAAGTTGTCAAATTGGTAATAACTTCCGGTTCGAAATGACAGCGACGAATTTTCGAAATGCCAAAATCCGAAATTGCAGATTTGAAGTAAATGTTTCAAGATACTCAAAGAAAAAAGAATTAGTAAAATAGGTCAAATAGTCACAAAGTTACAGCATTGTAGGTCAAATGCATTCCTTCGTAAAATTCGGTGATTTCGGATTCGTAAAACGTTTTGAAAATATATTTAATCAACAGCCACCACCCATTTTTGGGGGGATAGGTAAAAGTTTCAGAACGATCCTATGGTTAGATTCTGAGAAATCCGATTTGTGGACAAAACACCAAAAAAAAATAACAATAACTAGATCTGCATAGCAGATATCAAAGCTTTCATATAAACTTCAAAAGGGGTTATTAGAATCTATGAATCAACAACCACTCTGACGGAAGATATTCTCTGGGCTAAAAAATCTTTTTTCTCTCAGCTACGAGAGATACGTAGAATTAAACCGGCCCAGAGCCGACCGTGTTGATACGAAGCCGCTTATTTGACATTGACACATAACTGAAGGTGAATAGGCCTACCCGTCCAGTTAATACAATGGGCAATCTCACATCGGTCCACTAAAGAGAGGCACATGCTAGTCGCCCCCTACTTCCCAAAGACATTTAGTCCAAACCTTGACTCTCATACATATAAACCATTTGGTACTACATGTACATGTATTTCGTACTTATATCATATTAAACCCCTCGGCCGCCATGTTGAATCACACAGTATTTAACGTTCTATATCCTAACATCTTTATGAAATCAACGACAAATCTAAACTTGGGCACTCCAACCATTTTTATTTTTACATCATTCAGTTTTTTTTAAATAAGTAATTCTATCACAAATTATAGTGAAGACTGGACCACTAAACTAATTACCCATCAGTTTTTCTTTGTGTTAATGCGTTCTACATTTTCAAAGCAATGATTCTTATAATGTGCGAGCCGCCATGACACCGGCGGATATTATAACTTCGATAGGCGAGAAACTTCAGGTAGCAGTTGGGTTTCATCAAATCATATAATTATGCGGTACGGCTTCACCTTTATTTCAATGGTAATTGGTTTATTATATGCGCAGTGCAGTTTTAGGTCAGTTTATGTGTAAATTAAGGGAGCTATACATAGGCCAGTAACCTTTTTGTAGTCATTTGACTAAAAAAAACTTGCGGAAAGGAACTCCGTAGGACAAGCCACTACTGTGGCAGGAGTAAGGCGGAAGACATCAGTAGTGGAACCATTTCTAAGTTAATCCCGAAGTGCGTTGCTATTGTAAGAATATATAAAATCGGGTTTCCGTTCCCGCTTTTTTTTTTGCTGTAGTTTGAATAATGAGTTAGAGCGTATATTTTGTAGTCAAAAAATCATTGCAAATAGAAGACCTCATCCCCACCACCACCAACCTGTAATACACTAGCTAGCTTGTGTATTTCCATATTCCATTTCCGAGAGATAGATAGAGAACACGCGAAATATAAAGTGATTTTTCTTACAATCAGGGACCATAATTCATGAAGTTACGATTCGATATGCGCAAATATCGAAAGGAACCATATCTTTGGGTTATAAACATGCATGTCAAGTTTCATCAAAATCTTTCACTGTGAAAAACCGGGGCTAAGTCATCTGAAATCAAACAAATTTTACAATGTAGGTAGTGAAAACAAAATGTTATGTTAAGCGTTGTTCGAGGGTGGGGTGGGTGAATAAAATTCCAAATGCAAAGGGTTATTTTTCGTGCACGCCAATATGCACACAGGATTTCGATTTTTCGTCCTACCTAAAAAACTGCACGCAAAGTTAGTTGTCGGGCCTTCGGTCAAGAACCACAGACAAAGGGAGAGAACGGGGACCTCTGTTTTGCATACCATCCAAGCGACTAGGCACTAATCCTTGTACCATGGACGAGGGGACGGGCGTTTTTCGTCCCATCGAAACGACTAGACACAGATCCTTGCTAGGCCTTCCATACTTCACCACTGCCAACGGGGAACCACTTTGACCTCGGGTTTTCGTACCATCCAAACGACTAGACACTAATCCTTGCAAGGCCTTCCGTTCTGCAGCAAATGAGCCACGCTGGCCTCGTTTTGTCGTAACATACAAACGACTAGACAATGTTTCATAATTTAGTCATGTTCGCGTGGGTGGGTTGGCAGCAGAATTGATATGTACATGATAGTGACACGAGGAGGGGGGGGGGGAGCGGGGTGTACACAAATCACACAAATCAGAGCTTTGTAATACACGCATATACTTGATATACTAAATACACAAATGGCTGAATTTCGAGACATTTCTGGCACTCTTTTATCACATAATGAGAACACTGCATTAATTTCTATATATCAATAAAATATGCCTCAGACCCATTTTTTTTTTTTTGAATTTGAATTAGACTCGTAACAAAATATATTTTCTGGCAATAAATAGCATATAAATAAAACTAGATTTACTTTCTGATTATTTTTTTTAAATGAAATCATTCCAGGGCTTTTATTGACATTTCAGAAAATGTAGAGTTGGTCCCATGCACTTGAGGCCAAGGTCCTTGAAGTTGTACAGCTGCACCCGGTGACCGATATTTATTTAACGGGGAATAAGTGATAATTCATATTATAACAGTAAATAATTAAAATATCACATAGGGATTATAATAATATGTATATCATGTAGGTGTGCATGTAGGTTAAAATTGTGACCTCTGTAAATAGGCCCGTTCCTTGCATTTAGTTTTAGAGTTAGGAGTGCTAAAATTGAGAGAGCGAAATGGGGTTGATCGACCACTCGACACAAACTAGGTCATTTCGGGACTAACGTATGGTTCAATTTTATTTCAATAATTCGCTTGCGCGTAGAGGTCTAGCAGTGGGGGGAAACCGGGTGATCCTGAAAAAATACACAGGTTGGACGGGCGACCTACTCCTTGTCACGTACGGAAAGATACCCCAGCAGTCAAAATAGGTCAAAATAGGCGATTTCGGTTTCTAGTGTCGATTCATCGTTACGGTCAGTTTAAAAAATTGTCTTTTAAGGATAATGTGTATAGTACCAATACCTATCACATACGGAAGAGGCGATAAAATCTCTTTGCATTTCCAATTTCAAAATTAATTAAAACCAATATTAAATTCCGAAAATCGTTTTTTTGCTAAAACTCTTTTCTTTTTAATGTGATCAAAATGGGGGTAAAGCACAGAGTCAGGGGTGGTAATGGGCGTATTGTGTCCTAATTTCATGGTTTTCGGACAATCGGTGCCGGTGTCACGGCGAAATTCCACTTTTTTCCCCTCATGGAAGCCGTAAATTGACGCAAGGGGAAGGGTCGCCTGTCCAACCTTGTGGATTTTCTCCGGGTCCTCCGGTTTCCTCCCACTGCTAAAGACCCCTACGCGCAAGCGAATTATTGAAATAAAATTAAACCATATGTTGGTCCCGAAATGACCTAGTTTGTGTCGAGTGGACGTTAAACCCCATTTCTCTCTCTCTCTCTCTCTCTCTCCGTAAATTGACTTGAGGCCAGTGTCCTTTAAGTTGTACAGCGGCACCAGGTGACCGATATTTATTTAACGGGGAATAAGTGATAATTCATATTATAGCAGTAAATAATTAAAATATTTCATAGGGATTATAATAATATATCATGTCTGGGTATTACAGGGTTAAAACCAATATTAAATTCCGAAAATCGTTTTTTTGCTAAAACTCTTTTTTTTTAATGGGATCAAAATGGGGGTAAAGCACAGAGTCCGGGGTGGTAATGGGCGTATTGTGTCCAAATTTCATGGTTTTCGGACAATCAGTGCCGGTGTCACGGCAAATTCCACTTTTTTCCCCTCATGGAAGCCGTAAATTGACTTAGAAAAAAAAACGACGAAAGGCAGGTGACAAGAACAAACGACTTGAACGAATGCAGGTATCACCTTGAAATTTTCAGGGTGCCTAGGTACCAACGTGAAAAGTTGCTCGCCGGAATTTAGTACTCATGGTACCGTTGGTTCCTGTGTAGCGCATGCACGAAATCAAAACCAGCTAAACTCGAAAACAACCTTGTCGGCACGGAAAACATCAAAGGAGAAATTCGAATTTTTGAAATATTCAAATACCAAACATTCGACCATGATCCAGGCTATCCTCAAATGTATTAATTTCGGTAATAGGAGACAGATTCTCTAAGCCACGACCAATTGTGTATGTTTTCAAGCCCATAAATGTGGATTTTTCACTAATTTTCATTTTCATTTCAAAATGGCGTCCATCAGTTGACCTAAATCAAAATTCTAAACCGATAGATTTTTAGGCTTTCCTTCAAGCATTCAGAAAATGTAACTCTTATGTCTTTAAGTAAAATATTGCAAAAGCCGTATGGACTTTTCACATTTTGAGATGGTGGCACTTCCGGTTTGCTCGACAAACTCCATATTTTGTGTACTCATCAGTACTGTCTTAGCTAGTACAGAAAAAAAATTTCAAGGCAATCTGACCTATATTTCGTCGATTTTTTTGAAAACTTTGATCCTTAATTTCACCAAGGGGAGATAATTTAGAAAATTTCCAAGGACATCATTGAAGTCGCATTGGCAAGATCTACTAACATTCTAAATTTCACGAAAATCGCACAACTATTAAAGAAGTTGTCAATTTGGTAATAACTTCCGGTTCGAAATGACAGCGACGAATTTTCGAAATGCCCAAATCCGAAATTGCAGATTTGAAGTCAATGTTTCAAGATACTCAAAGAAAAAAGAATTAGTAAAATAGGTCAAATAGTCACAGAGTTACAGCATTGTAGGTCAAATGCATTCCTTCGTAAAATTCGGTGATTTCGGATTCGTAAAACGTTTTGAAAATATATTTAATCAACAGCCACCACCCATTTTTGGGGGGATAGGTAAAAGTTTCAGAACGATCCTATGGTTAGATTCTGAGAAATCCGATTTGTGGACAAAACACAAAAAAAAAATAACAACAGCTAACATACATGGAAGTATATGTTAGATAACTACAATTTATGATATATTTTAAACCAAGGAAGTGGCCTTTCTAAAAATAAAAAAAAACTAGATCTGCATAGCAGATATCAAAGCTTTCATATAAACTTCAAAAGGGGTTATTAGAATCTATGAATCAACAACCACTCTGACGGAAGATATTCTCTGGGCTAAAAAATCTTTTTTCTCTCAGCTACGAGAGATACGTAGAATTAAACCGGCCCAGAGCCGACCGTGTTGATACGAAGCCGCTTATTTGACTTTGACACATAACTGAAGGTGAATAGGCCTACCCGTCCAGTTAATACAATGGGCAATCTCACATCGGTCCACTAAAGAGAGGCACATGCTAGTCGCCCCCTACTTCCCCAAGACATTTAGTCCAAACCTTGACTCTCATACATATAAACCATTTGGTACTACATGTACATGTATTTCGTACTTATATCATATTAAACCCCTCGGCCGCCATGTTGAATCACACAGTATTTAACGTTCTATATCCTAACATCTTTATGAAATCAACGACAAATCTAAACTTGGGCACTCCAACCATTTTTATTTTTACATCATTCAGTTTTTTTTAAATAAGTAATTCTATCACAAATTATAGTGAAGACTGGACCACTAAACTAGTTACCCATCAGTTTTTCTTTGTGTTAATGCGTTCTACATTTTCAAAGCAATGATTCTTATAATGTGCGAGCCGCCATGACACCGGCGGATATTATAACTTCGATAGGCGAGAAACTTCAGGTAGCAGTTGGGTTTCATCAAATCATATAATTATGCGGTACGGCTTCACCTTTATTTCAATGGGAATTGGTTTATTATATGTGCAGTGCAGTTTTAGGTCAGTTTATGTGTAAATTAAGGGAGCTATACATAGGCCAGTAACCTTTTTGTAGTCATTTGACTAAAAAAAACTTGCGGAAAGGAACTCCGTAGGACAAGCCACTACTGTGGCAGGAGTAAGGCGGAAGACATCAGTAGAGGAACCATTTCTAAGTTAATCCCGAAGTGCGTTGCTATTGTAAGAATATATAAAATCGGGTTTCCGTTCCGCTTTTTTTTTGCTGTAGTTTGAGTAATGAGTTAGAGCGTATATTTGTAGTCAAAAAATCATTGCAAATAGAAGACCTCATCCCCACCACCACCAACCTGTAATACACTAGCTAGCTTGTGTATTTCCATATTCCATTTCCGAGAGATAGATAGAGAACACGCGAAAAATAAAGTGATTTTTCTTACAATCAGGGACCATAATTCATGAAGTTACGATTCGATATGCGCAAATATCGAAAGGAACCATATCTTTGGGTTATAAACATGCATGTCAAGTTTCATCAAAATCTTTCACTGTGAAAAACCGGGGCTAAGTCATCTGAAATCAAACAAATTTTACAATGTAGGTAGTGAAAACAAAATGTTATGTTAAGCGTTGTTCGAGGGTGGGGTGGGTGCATAAAATTCCAAATGCAAAGGGTTATTTTTTGTGCACGCCAATATGCACACAGGATTTCGATTTTTCGTCCTACCTAAAAAAAAACTGCACGCAAAGTTAGTTGTCGGGCCTTCGGTCAAGAACCACAGACAAAGGGAGAGAACGGGGACCTCTGTTTTGCATACCATCCAAGCGACTAGGCACTAATCCTTGTACCATGGACGAGGGGACGGGCGTTTTTCGTCCCATCGAAACGACTAGACACAGATCCTTGCTAGGCCTTCCATACTTCACCACTGCCAACGGGGAACCACTTTGACCTCGGGTTTTCGTACCATCCAAACGACTAGACACTAATCCTTGCAAGGCCTTCCGTTCTGCAGCAAATGAGCCACGCTGGCCTCGTTTTGTCGTAACATACTAACGATTAGACAATGTTTCATAATTTAGTCATGTTCGCGTGGGTGGGTTGGCAGCAGAATTGATATGTACATGATAGTGACACGAGGAGGGGGGGGGGGGCGGGGTGTACACAAATCACACAAATCAGAGCTTTGTAATACACGCATATACTTGATATACTAAATACACAAATGGCTGAATTTCGAGACATTTCTGGCACTCTTTTATCACATAATGAGAACACTGCATTAATTTCTATATATCAATAAAATATGCCTCAGACCCATTGTTTATTTTTAAATTTGAATTAGACTCGTAACAAAATATATTTTCTGGCAACAAATAGCATATAAATAAAACTAGATTTACTTTCTGATTATTTTTTTTAAATGAAATCATTCCAGGGCTTTTATTGACATTTCAGAAAATGTAGAGTTTGTCCCATGCACTTGAGGCCAAGGTCCTTGAAGTTGTACAGCTGCACCCGGTGACCGATATTTATTTAACGGGGAATAAGTGATAATTCATATTATAACAGTAAATAATTAAAATATCCCATAGGGATTATAATAATATGTATATCATGTAGGTGTGCATGTAGGTTAAAATTGTGACCTCTGTAAATAGGCCCGTTCCTTGCATTTAGTTTTAGAGTTAGGAGTGCTAAAATTGAGAGAGCGAAATGGGGTTGATCGACCACTCGACACAAACTAGGTCATTTCGGGACTAACGTATGGTTCAATTTTAATTCAATAATTCGCTTGCGCGTAGGGGTCTAGCAGTGGGGGGAAACCGGGTGATCCTGAAAAAATACACAGGTTGGACGGGCGACCTACTCCTTGTCACGTACGGAAAGATACCCCAGCAGTCAAAATAGGTCAAAATAGGCGATTTCGGTTTCTAGTGTCGATGCATCGTTACGGTCAGTTTAAAAAATTGTCTTTTAAGGATAATGTGTATAGTACCAATACCTATCACATACGGAAGAGGCGATAAAATCTCTTTGCATTTCCAATTTCAAAATTAATTAAAACCAATATTAAATTCCGAAAATCGTTTTTTTGCTAAAACTCTTTTCTTTTTAATGTGATCAAAATGGGGGTAAAGCACAGAGTCAGGGGTGGTAATGGGCGTATTGTGTCCTAATTTCATGGTTTTCGGACAATCGGTGCCGGTGTCACGGCGAAATTCCACTTTTTTCCCCTCATGGAAGCCGTAAATTGACGCAAGGAGTAGGGTCGCCTGTCCAACCTTGTGGGTTTTCTCCGGGTCCTCCGGTTTCCTCCCACTGCTAAAGACCCCTACGCGCAAGCGAATTATTGAAATAAAATTAAACCATATGTTGGTCCCGAAATGACCTAGTTTGTGTCGAGTGGACGTTAAACCCCATTTCTCTCTCTCTCTCTCTCCGTAAATTGACTTGAGGCCAGTGTCCTTTAAGTTGTACAGCGGCACCAGGTGACCGATATTTATTTAACGGGGAATAAGTGATAATTCATATTATAGCAGTAAATAATTAAAATATTTCATAGGGATTATAATAATATATCATGTCTGGGTATTACAGGGTTAAAACCAATATTAAATTCCGAAAATCGTTTTTTTGCTAAAACTCTTTTTTTTTAATGGGATCAAAATGGGGGTAAAGCACAGAGTCTGGGGTGGTAATGGGCGTATTGTGTCCAAATTTCATGGTTTTCGGACAATCGGTGCCGGTGTCACGGCGAAATTCCACTTTTTTCCCCTCATGGAAGCCGTAAATTGACTTAGAAAAAAAAACGACGAAAGGCAGGTGACAAGAACAAACGACTTGAACGAATGCAGGTATCACCTTGAAATTTTCAGGGTGCCTAGGTACCAACGTGAAAAGTTGCTCGCCGGAATTTAGTACTCATGGTACCGTTGGTTCCTGTGTAGCGCATGCGCGAAATCAAAACCAGCTAAACTCGAAAACAACCTTGTCGGCACGGAAAACATCAAAGGAGAAATTCGAATTTTTGAAATATTCAAATACCAAACATTCGACCATGATCCAGGCTATCCTCAAATGTATTAATTTCGGTAATAGGAGACAGATTCTCTAAGCCACGACCAATTGTGTATGTTTTCAAGCCCATAAATGTGGATTTTTCACTAATTTTCATTTTCATTTCAAAATGGCGTCCATCAGTTGACCTAAATCAAAATTCTAAACCGATAGATTTTTAGGCTTTCCTTCAAGCATTCAGAAAATGTAACTCTTATGTCTTTAAGTAAAATATTGCAAAAGCCGTATGGACTTTTCACATTTTGAGATGGTGGCACTTCCGGTTTGCTCGACAAACTCCATATTTTGTGTACTCATCAGTACTGTCTTAGCTAGTACAGAAAAAAAATTTCAAGGCAATCTGACCTATATTTCGTCGATTTTTTTGAAAACTTTGATCCTTAATTTCACCAAGGGGGGATAATTTAGAAAATTTCCAAGGACATCATTGAAGTCGCATTGGCAAGATCTACTAACATTCTAAATTTCACGAAAATCGCACAACTATTAAAGAAGTTGTCAAATTGGTAATAACTTCCGGTTCGAAATGACAGCGACAAATTTTCGAAATGCCAAAATCCGAAATTGCAGAATTGAAGTAAATGTTTCAAGATACTCAAAGAAAAAAGAATTAGTAAAATAGGTCAAATAGTCACAGAGTTACAGCATTGTAGGTCAAATGCATTCCTTCGTAAAATTCGGTGATTTCGGATTCGTAAAACGTTTTGAAAATATATTTAATCAACAGCCACCACCCATTTTTGGGGGGATAGGTAAAAGTTTCAGAACGATCCTATGGTTAGATTCTGAGAAATCCGATTTGTGGACAAAACACAAAAAAAAAATAACAATAATAATCTTAACAGAAACAATAAGCTTTCATATGTAATATGAAAGCTTAATAATCTTAACAGAAACAATAAGCTTTCATATGTAATATGAAAGCTTAATAAAGGAAAATATATTTCATACAATTGTTATACTGTTACTGTTATCGTGAAGAAACATGATTGTTTATTTAATGTTGTATATGACAAACATGTAATCATGTACATTTTTTAAATAAGAACAATTATGCTACATGTATGAATAACTCTCAAAAATTATGTTTTCATCAATCCAAGTATTTTTTTATTTGTATTACTTGATTTATACTGAATAAAGATTACACAAACATACAAAATGGTGTTGGCTGTGTGACTGAATTCCTCGTTGAGAAGTGGTATCGGGTGTCCCATAGAGAAGAAGCAAACCCTCCTTGTGATACACTTGTGAACATTTTAAAAGACCCATTTCGCTGTGTTCCAGAAAAATCCCCATTATAGCTAGTGCATTACATGGTTGTTGTTGGGGGAAAGGTGGGTCTTTTCTATTGGCAATGATTTACTTTTTATAGGCCCACATTGAAATGTGGTCGTATATTGTCGTCGCCCCCCTTTTGCTGTAAATATCCGATTGACTTTAAATTTATACGCAGTGTTTAAGGTCATAAGACGAAGAAGCCTTTGATTTGCTCTGCCCAGGCAACGTTCCTGTGCTCCGATTGCCTTCAAATATGCACAGAATGTACCTTGTGATTCTAGCTATCACATATTAAAAATAGAAGAGTGTTGGATTCCGAGAACGTTCAAAATAAATTCAAAACCCGCCCCCAACAATCAAAGGTTTTTTGCTTAAAAAATTGCCGTATTTTATCGAATTTTTATTGTTCTTGATATCTGAGGATTTTTCTCAATTTAGTATGTGATAAATATCATCGCGGCGCAGCCAACCGCTAGAAATTCCAGAGATTTGGATGCCTCAGCAGTCAAAAAAGGTCAAAATAGGCGATTTCGGTTTCTAGTGTCGATACATCGTTACGGTCATTTTAAAAAATTGTCTTTTAAGGATAATGTGTATAGTACCAGTACCTATCACATACGGAAGAGGCGATAAAATCTCTTTGCATTTGCAATTTCAAAATTAATTAAAACCAATATTAAATTCCGAAAATCGTTTTTTTGCTAAAACTTTTTTTTTTTTAATCGGATCAAAATGGGAGTAAGGCACAGAGTCCGGGGTGGTAATGGGCGTATTGTGTCCAAATTTCATGGTTTTCGGACAATCGGTGCCGGTGTCACGGCGAAATTCCACTTTTTTCCCCTCATGGAAGCCGTAAATTGACTTGAAGCCAGGGTCCTTGAAGTTGTACAGCTGCACCCGGTGACCGATATTTATTTAACGGGGAATAAGTGATAATTCATATTATAGCAGTAAATAATTAAAATATTTCATAGGGATTATAATAATATCTATATCTTGTCTGGGTACAGGGTTAAAACCAATATTAAATTCCGAAAATCGTTTTTTTGCTAAAACTCTTTTTTTTAATGGGATCAAAATGGGGGTAAGGCACAGAGTCCGGGGTGGTAATGGACGTATTGTGTCCAAATTTCATGGTTTTCGGACAATCGGTGCCGGTGTCACGGCGAAATTCCACTTTTTTCCCCTCATGGAAGCCGTAAATTGACTTAGAAAAAAAACGACGAAAGGCAGGTGACAAGAACAAACGACATGAACGAATGCAGGTATCACCTTGAAATTTTCAGGGTACCTAGGTACCAACGTGAAAAGTTGCTCGCCGGAATTTAGTACTCATGGTACCTTTGGTTCCAGCGTAGCGCATGCGCGAAGTCAAATCCAGCTAAACTCGAAAACAACCTTGTCGGCACGGAAAACATCAAAGGAGAAATTCGAATAAAAAATGATACAATGATTTCACACAACAGGCCAGCTATTAGCCTCTCGATTGACAAGAGTTTCATCGCCCTCCATTCATTATAACCAATGTCATCGTGCCCTAAAGAATCAACAAATCAGCTTGCTTATCTCTGCTTACCCTAGGCAAAAAATGCTCATCTTTGAACTCAATCATGACATTGACCTAGTGAACGCCTACACCAAGTTTGAACATTCTAGCTTAATTAGAAGGAGAGTTCTTGTGTTCCAAAGTCCCAGCCCTTCAAATTGCTTCTATTTTTCATTTTCAATTCAAAATGGTGACCATCACGTGACCGAAATCAAAATTCTGATCCGATAGATTTTTAGGTATTCCTTCCAGGATTCCGAAAATATGACGCCCGAGTCTGTAAGTAAAATAGCAAAAAAGCCTTTTTGATTTTTCACGTTTAAACATGGTGGCACTTCCGGTTCGATCGACAAACTCCATATTTTGTGTACGAATCAGTAATTACTTGTCTAGTATCGAATTTTTTTTTTAGGTCATTCTGACCTATATTTCGACGATTTTTTTGAAAACTTTGATCCTTAATTTCACCAAGGGGAGATAATTTAGAAAATTTCCAAGGACATCATTGAAGTCGCATTGGCAAGATCTACTAACATTCTAAATTTCACGAAAATCGCACAACTATTAAAGAAGTTGTCAAATTGGTAATAACTTCCGGTTCGAAATGACAGCGACGAATTTTCGAAATGCCAAAATCCGAAATTGCAGATTTGAAGTAAATGTTTCAAGATACTCAAAGAAAAAAGAATTAGTAAAATAGGTCAAATAGTCACAGAGTTACAGCATTGTAGGTCAAATGCATTCCTTCGTAAAATTCGGTGATTTCGGATTCGTAAAACGTTTTGAAAATATATTTAATCAACAGCCACCACCCATTTTTGGGGGGATAGGTAAAAGTTTCAGAACGATCCTATGGTTAGATTCTGAGAAATCCGATTTGTGGACAAAACACAAAAAAAAAATAACAATAATAATCTTAACAGAAACAATAAGCTTTCATATGTAATATGAAAGCTTAATAAAGGAAAATATATTTCATACAATTGTTATACTGTTACTGTTATCGTGAAGAAACATGATTGTTTATTTAATGTTGTTTATGACAAACATGTAATCATGTACATTTTTTAAATAAGAACAATTATGCTACATGTATGAATAACTCTCAAAAATTATGTTTTCATCAATCCAAGTATTTTTTTATTTGTATTACTTGATTTATACTGAATAAAGATTACACAAACATACAAAATGGTGTTGGCTGTGTGACTGAATTCCTCGTTGAGAAGTGGTATCGGGTGTCCCATAGAGAAGAAGCAAACCCTCCTTGTGATACACTTGTGAACATTTTAAAAGACCCATTTCGCTGTGTTCCAGAAAAATCCCCATTATAGCTAGTGCATTACATGGTTGTTGTTGGGGGAAAGGTGGGTCTTTTCTATTGGCAATGATTTACTTTTTATAGGCCCACATTGAAATGTGGTCGTATATTGTCGTCGCCCCCCTTTTGCTGTTAATATCCGATTGACTTTAAATTTATACGCAGTGTTTAAGGTCATAAGACGAAGAAGCCTTTGATTTGCTCTGCCCAGGCAACGTTCCTGTGCTCCGATTGCCTTCAAATATGCACAGAATGTACCTTGGGATTCTAGCTATCACATATTAAAAATAGAAGAGTGTTGGATTCCGAGAACGTTCAAAATAAATTCAAAACCCGCCCCCAACAATCAAAGGTTTTTTGCTTAAAAAATTGCCGTATTTTATCGAATTTTTATTGTTCTTGATATCTGAGGATTTTTCTCAATTTAGTATGTGATAAATATCATCGCGGCGCAGCCAACCGCTAGAAATTCCAGAGATTTGGACCACCGGAATGATGCCTCAGCAGTCAAAAAAGGTCAAAATAGGCGATTTCGGTTTCTAGTGTCGATACATCGTTACGGTCATTTTAAAAAATTGTCTTTTAAGGATAATGTGTATAGTACCAGTACCTATCACATACGGAAGAGGCGATAAAATCTCTTTGCATTTGCAATTTCAAAATTAATTAAAACCAATATTAAATTCCGAAAATCGTTTTTTTGCTAAAACTTTTTTTTTTTAATCGGTCAAAATGGGAGTAAGGCACAGAGTCCGGGGTGGTAATGGGCGTATTGTGTCCAAATTTCATGGTTTTCGGACAATCGGTGCCGGTGTCACGGCGAAATTCCACTTTTTTCCCCTCATGGAAGCCGTAAATTGACTTGAAGCCAGGGTCCTTGAAGTTGTACAGCTGCACCCGGTGACCGATATTTATTTAACGGGGAATAAGTGATAATTCATATTATAGCAGTAAATAATTAAAATATTTCATAGGGATTATAATAATATCTATATCTTGTCTGGGTACAGGGTTAAAACCAATATTAAATTCCGAAAATCGTTTTTTTGCTAAAACTCTTTTTTTTTAATGGGATCAAAATGGGGGTAAGGCACAGAGTCCGGGGTGGTAATGGACGTATTGTGTCCAAATTTCATGGTTTTCGGACAATCGGTGCCGGTGTCACGGCGAAATTCCACTTTTTTCCCCTCATGGAAGCCGTAAATTGACTTAGAAAAAAAACGACGAAAGGCAGGTGACAAGAACAAACGACTTGAACGAATGCAGGTATCACCTTGAAATTTTCAGGGTACCTAGGTACCAACGTGAAAAGTTGCTCGCCGGAATTTAGTACTCATGGTACCTTTGGTTCCAGCGTAGCGCATGCGCGAAGTCAAATCCAGCTAAACTCGAAAACAACCTTGTCGGCACGGAAAACATCAAAGGAGAAATTCGAATAAAAAATGATACAATGATTTCACACAACAGGCCAGCTATTAGCCTCTCGATTGACAAGAGTTTCATCGCCCTCCATTCATTATAACCAATGTCATCGTGCCCTAAAGAATCAACAAATCAGCTTGCTTATCTCTGCTTACCCTAGGCAAAAAATGCTCATCTTTGAACTCAATCATGACATTGACCTAGTGAACGCCTACACCAAGTTTGAACATTCTAGCTTAATTAGAAGGAGAGTTCTTGTGTTCCAAAGTCCCGGCCCTTCAAATTGCTTCTATTTTTCATTTTCAATTCAAAATGGTGACTATCACGTGACCGAAATCAAAATTCTGATCCGATAGATTTTTAGGTATTCCTTCCAGGATTCCGAAAATATGACGACCGAGTCTGTAAGTAAAATAGCAAAAAAGCCTTTTTGATTTTTCACGTTTAAAGATGGTGGCACTTCCGGTTCGATCGACAAACTCCATATTTTGTGTACGAATCAGTAATTACTTGTCTAGTATCGAATTTTTTTTTTTAGGTCATTCTGACCTATATTTCGACGATTTTTTTGAAAACTTTGATCCTTAATTTCACCAAGGGGAGATAATTTAGAAAATTTCCAAGGACATCATTGAAGTCGCATTGGCAAGATCTACTAACATTCTAAATTTCACGAAAATCGCACAACTATTAAAGAAGTTGTCAAATTGGTAATAACTTCCGGTTCGAAATGACAGCGACGAATTTTCGAAATGCCAAAATCCGAAATTGCAGATTTGAAGTAAATGTTTCAAGATACTCAAAGAAAAAAGAATTAGTAAAATAGGTCAAATAGTCACAGAGTTACAGCATTGTAGGTCAAATGCATTCCTTCGTAAAATTCGGTGATTTCGGATTCGTAAAACGTTTTGAAAATATATTTAATCAACAGCCACCACCCATTTTTGGGGGGATAGGTAAAAGTTTCAGAACGATCCTATGGTTAGATTCTGAGAAATCCGATTTGTGGACAAAACACAAAAAAAAAACTAGATCTGCATAGCAGATATCAAAGCTTTCATATAAACTTCAAAAGGGGTTATTAGAATCTATGAATCATCAACCACTCTGACGGATGTAGAAAGGAATATATTGTTACTAAATCTGTTGTACTGTTTCTTGTTATGGTAAAGAAAACATGAATACAACTATGAGATTTGTATAGAATTGGCATTAATCAATATATTTATTGTTTAATACTACATGTATATTATAGATACAAAGTGAATTAAATGAACCCAATTACATGTACTTTATATAAGCAATGTTTTTTTATTCATCGTTACTTTGAAATCACATTATTTTCATTGATGATAAAAAGGTTGTATTTGTACCGAATCCAAAAAGTATGTTGTATGACATTGCATTATCTGTACCAATTATTTATTTGCAAACCAATATACAATGTTTATTTCTACTCCAATATATTTGTTTCAACCCATGATAGTTTATTCACTCTTCTCACTTAAATACAAGAATAACACACGATTAAATTACTGAAACAAGTAATGCTGGTAGATTATAATTTGATATTGTATACCATTTACTCTCTGTTAGATAAGGCGACGTGGTAATCTGTTAGATAAACATACATGGAAGTATATGTTAGATAACTACAATTTATGATATATTTTAAACCAAGGAAGTGGCCTTTCTAAAAATAAAAAAAAATAAAGGAAAATATATTTCATACAATTGTTATACTGTTACTGTTATCGTGAAGAAACATGATTGTTTATTTAATGTTGTTTATGACAAACATGTAATCATGTACATTTTTTAAATAAGAACAATTATGCTACATGTATGAATAACTCTCAAAAATTATGTTTTCATCAATCCAAGTATTTTTTTATTTGTATTACTTGATTTATACTGAATAAAGATTACACAAACATACAAAATGGTGTTGGCTGTGTGACTGAATTCCTCGTTGAGAAGTGGTATCGGGTGTCCCATAGAGAAGAAGCAAACCCTCCTTGTGATACACTTGTGAACATTTTAAAAGACCCATTTCGCTGTGTTCCAGAAAAATCCCCATTATAGCTAGTGCATTACATGGTTGTTGTTGGGGGAAAGGTGGGTCTTTTCTATTGGCAATGATTTACTTTTTATAGGCCCACATTGAAATGTGGTCGTATATTGTCGTCGCCCCCCTTTTGCTGTTAATATCCGATTGACTTTAAATTTATACGCAGTGTTTAAGGTCATAAGACGAAGAAGCCTTTGATTTGCTCTGCCCAGGCAACGTTCCTGTGCTCCGATTGCCTTCAAATATGCACAGAATGTACCTTGGGATTCTAGCTATCACATATTAAAAATAGAAGAGTGTTGGATTCCGAGAACGTTCAAAATAAATTCAAAACCAATCAAAGGTTTTTTGCTTAAAAAATTGCCGTATTTTATCGAATTTTTATTGTTCTTGATATCTGAGGATTTTTCTCAATTTAGTATGTGATAAATATCATCGCGGCGCAGCCAACCGCTAGAAATTCCAGAGATTTGGATGCCTCAGCAGTCAAAAAAGGTCAAAATAGGCGATTTCGGTTTCTAGTGTCGATACATCGTTACGGTCATTTTAAAAAATTGTCTTTTAAGGATAATGTGTATAGTACCAGTACCTATCACATACGGAAGAGGCGATAAAATCTCTTTGCATTTGCAATTTCAAAATTAATTAAAACCAATATTAAATTCCGAAAATCGTTTTTTTGCTAAAACTTTTTTTTTTTTAATCGGATCAAAATGGGAGTAAGGCACAGAGTCCGGGGTGGTAATGGGCGTATTGTGTCCAAATTTCATGGTTTTCGGACAATCGGTGCCGGTGTCACGGCGAAATTCCACTTTTTTCCCCTCATGGAAGCCGTAAATTGACTTGAAGCCAGGGTCCTTGAAGTTGTACAGCTGCACCCGGTGACCGATATTTATTTAACGGGGAATAAGTGATAATTCATATTATAGCAGTAAATATACTATTCAAAAAAAGTAGGGGATATTTGATTTTTAAGTGTTATTAAAGTCACCTAATGAAACTGACGAAGAAACAAATGACAAAATGAAATGAAGTTCACATTCATCGATTTATTCCAAATGATCGTTAGACTAAGTAAGGCACAGACTGACCATTATAAGGGTAAAATGATACCCGGGGTCAAACAGCAAAGTTACCACAGCATCACAACCAAGTCAGTAACGGGTAAATCCTCCTCTGTTTGCCAAACAAGCATTGATCCGACGTGGCATACTCCTAACGAGACGTCTAAGGTCATTTTGGTCCAGATTGTCCCATTACTGTTGCAACGCAGCAGCAAGTTCTTGGACATTGGCAGGACGTTGTTGACGTTGACGTAACCTCTGTCCAAGCATGTCCCAGACATGCTCGATGGGGGAGAGGTCGGGACTCAGTGCTGGCCAAGGTAATGTGGTGATGTTCTGTTGTTGGAGGTAACCTGTAACGATCCTGGCCCTGTGACATCTTGCGTTGTCACCCTGGAAGATGAAACGGCGGCCATGACGTCGTGCGAACGGCACAACATGGACTGCCAAGATGTTGTCCCGGTAGTACTGGCCTGTAACACGCCCTGCAACAACATGTAAAGCCGTTCTTCCAGCAACAGTGATGCCTCCCCACACCATAACAAAACCACCCCCAAATCGATCATGTCTGATGACGTTAACGTCTTGGAAGCGCTCGTTTCGACGACGCCACACCCCCCTACGTCTGTCCAAAAAATCAACAGTGAACCTTGACTCATCTGAAAACATCACATTGCTCCAGCGTCGATTATCCCAGTGTTGACGATCCCTACACCAACGACGTCTTGCCTGAATGCGATGATCTCTCAAACAAGGGATCACGCGAGGACGTCGGGCGCGAAGGTGACCCCTATGCAGTCGATTCCGAATCGTCTGGCCACTCACTCTCACACCAGTGTCTGTTTGAAGACGAGCGCTGATCTGATTTGCTGTGATGACACGATTTCTCAAGGCCAAGGTACGGATAAATCGATCCTGGGCTTGAGTTGTCGCCCTTGGTCGACCTGAGCGTGGTCTGTCCTGTACAGATTGTGTATCACGGTATCTGGACCATAGCCTGCTTATGACAGACTGAGAAACATTCATCGTCCGCGCCACAACCGCCTGTGTTGTGCCGATCTGTAGCATGCCAAGGGCACGTAACCTTTCATTTTGGGTAAGCCGACGCATATCAAAATTTGTTTTCTGGTCACTAAAACAATTAAACTGATGTTTCCACCCTGGAATTCAATGCCACAATGACTGTAACATTCAAAGTCAGAGTCGTGCAAATCTTGGGTTGGACCCCCATGATGATCCCAAGCATCACATGCATTCCATGCGGTAGCTATTGTTGCGTTTGGGCGTCACATGTAACTGGAAATGTTTCTTCTGTTAGGTTCTATAGTGACTTTTTTCGTAGTCATTTGCATATTTTAGTATTATGCCCCCAAAATCAAATATCCCCTACTTTTTTTGAATAGTATAATTAAAATATTTCATAGGGATTATAATAATATCTATATCTTGTCTGGGTACAGGGTTAAAACCAATATTAAATTCCGAAAATCGTTTTTTTGCTAAAACTCTTTTTTTTTAATGGGATCAAAATGGGGGTAAGGCACAGAGTCCGGGGTGGTAATGGACGTATTGTGTCCAAATTTCATGGTTTTCGGACAATCGGTGCCGGTGTCACGGCGAAATTCCACTTTTTTCCCCTCATGGAAGCCGTAAATTGACTTAGAAAAAAAACGACGAAAGGCAGGTGACAAGAACAAACGACATGAACGAATGCAGGTATCACCTTGAAATTTTCAGGGTACCTAGGTACCAACGTGAAAAGTTGCTCGCCGGAATTTAGTACTCATGGTACCTTTGGTTCCAGCGTAGCGCATGCGCGAAGTCAAATCCAGCTTAACTCGAAAACAACCTTGTCGGCACGGAAAACATCAAAGGAGAAATTCGAATAAAAAATGATACAATGATTTCACACAACAGGCCAGCTATTAGCCTCTCGATTGACAAGAGTTTCATCGCCCTCCATTCATTATAACCAATGTCATCGTGCCCTAAAGAATCAACAAATCAGCTTGCTTATCTCTGCTTACCCTAGGCAAAAAATGCTCATCTTTGAACTCAATCATGACATTGACCTAGTGAACGCCTACACCAAGTTTGAACATTCTAGCTTAATTAGAAGGAGAGTTCTTGTGTTCCAAAGTCCCGGCCCTTCAAATTGCTTCTATTTTTCATTTTCAATTCAAAATGGTGACCATCACGTGACCGAAATCAAAATTCTGATCCGATAGATTTTTAGGTATTCCTTCCAGGATTCCGAAAATATGACGCCCGAGTCTGTAAGTAAAATAGCAAAAAAGCCTTTTTGATTTTTCACGTTTAAAGATGGTGGCACTTCCGGTTCGATCGACAAACTCCATATTTTGTGTACGAATCAGTAATTACTTGTCTAGTATCAAATTTTATTTTTAGGTCATTCTGACCTATATTTCGACGATTTTTTTTAAAACTTTGATCCTTAATTTCACCAAGGGGAGATAATTCAGAAAATTTCCAAGGACATCATTGAAGTCGCATTGGCAAGATCTACTAACATTCTAAATTTCACGAAAATCGCACAACTATTAAAGAAGTTGTCAAATTGGTAATAACTTCCGGTTCGAAATGACAGCGACGAATTTTCGAAATGCCAAAATCCGAAATTGCAGATTTGAAGTAAATGTTTCAAGATACTCAAAGAAAAAAGAATTAGTAAAATAGGTCAAATAGTCACAGAGTTACAGCATTGTAGGTCAAATGCATTCCTTCGTAAAATTCGGTGATTTCGGATTCGTAAAACGTTTTGAAAATATATTTAATCAACAGCCACCACCCATTTTTGGGGGGATAGGTAAAAGTTTCAGAACGATCCTATGGTTAGATTCTGAGAAATCCGATTTGTGGACAAAACACAAAAAAAAAATAACAATAATAATCTTAACAGAAACAATAAGCTTTCATATGTAATATGAAAGCTTAATAACAATAATAATCTTAACAGAAACAATAAGCTTTCATATGTAATATGAAAGCTTAATAATCTTAACAGAAACAATAAGCTTTCATATGTAATATGAAAGCTTAATAATCTTAACAGAAACAATAAGCTTTCATATTACGAAACAATAAGCTTTCATATGTAATATGAAAGCTTAATAATCTTAACAGAAACAATAAGCTTTCATATGTAATATGAAAGCTTAATAATCTAGAAACAATAAGCTTTCATATGTAATATGAAAGCTTAATAATCTTAACAAAAACCCTAATGAACTTTATATCAACTTGAAAGAACTGCTTTCCGGCGACTATTATAGACAATAGATCTATGTCCTACCGGCACTAAGAAGTATTAAAATACAGATGTGACGTCATCCTTTGATGTTGGGGTACCATTTTTTCAAATAATTGTACGTGCAATGCGCCAAGCGTAACTTGGTAAAATATTGAACTCGAGTGACGTATTTCATTGCAAAGCACGTGCAAGTGTCTGTATTTTAAGTTGTTTAATGGTCTCGAGCTTAAGACATTGCGTAATATATTGTAAAAACATTCGGACCTCACGGCCCTCATTTTGTTACAATATATTACTTATAATGTCTCGCTCTCGACCATTAAACAATACGTACTATAGTGGTTTTTTTGTACGTTTAGGGTATAGATATCGACCAATTTTGGAAAATTTGTATGAATATCAGTAAAATTCTAATTATCGCAACAAATCCAATACGAAGAGGCTAAAATCTGTAGATACGGTGTGTTAATTAAAAGTGGGGGAGAAATTGACTGATAATCTCTGCGTCGGTGCGTTTTCTGTACTAGGTGTGTTAATTAACGGACGGGTTAAAAACGACTGACACAGTGTGTATTCTTTGTATGGTGAGTTTTCTCGAAAGCGTACGTGTATTTACATATTATCGTGCGTACCACTGAACAATAAAGAAATGTATCTTAAAATTGATCACAAGCAGTATCGTTATTTACCGATATCCGGACCAACCTCCATTGATATCAAACTAACGAATCTGTTTCGAAAGCAAGTTTATGCGTGGTTTAATGGTCGAGAGTGAGACATTAAAGGACAATATTGGTGTCAGTGAATATTACATATGCGATAGAATAACTTAAAAGATTCCAAAGATAATTTTTAAGTAAACCGCAATAGCACCGTTTAGCAGTGACCTCCACCTATTCAAAACGGAATTGACGTACCTCAAAGGAAAACAAACATTTTTTCATTGGAAGCTCAAGCAAATGTAGTTTGTTTTGGTCAGTATAAGACTGTGATTGTAGATTTTCTCACTGAAATGTATTGTTGTTGTGTACCGGGATGTTCACATTCCACTTTAACTGTGAAACTTGGCATTCCTTTTCACAATTTCCCAAAAGATCCAGAAATAAGACGACGGTGACTTGTCAACATGAGAGCACAGAACTATCACGTATGTGGCAAACACTTCAAACCAAGTGATTACGAATGTGAAACAAAGCATTTGGTGGCACCTCATCTATTTAAGAAAAGAAATAATTTGAAAAAGACAGCAGTTCCCACTCAATTTTCCTTCGAAGAATGTCAAACAAGTATGATCTTTTAGAGGCATTTAGTAACTGGATAGAGCAATAAACTATAACACATACGATGTAAGAACAATTACTGATTTATTTGGGCCACGTTTCGAAGAGTATTCTCTCAACGTTTTCAAGCAAGTACAGTAACAAGTGTGTAGAGCAATTATATATAGACAAGCAATAACAACAATTCAGAAACCATGCATGACAACAACAAGATCAAAGGATTAAAAAACAACATGATCAAAGGCAATATACGTATGACAAGTAAAGGTAAGTCATTTATAGGGGCTATAGTCATACACAGCCCAATATTATACTGTCCCTGAAAATGTAAATAGGATAACAGATAGACTCAGTTTTGTTCATTGATTCTTACAAACATTAAAACTTATTTCAAATTTTGAAGGGGGTTGTATCAAAAGGTCTGTCATTGAGTCAACTGGCGTGTTTTGATTCCCCGGTTGTACGTGACAAGTAGTAGGGTCGCCTGTCCAGTGATTTCCGATAATTACTGCCAGAGTTATGGCCCTTGATCACTTTGAAAAATCTTGTGACGCTCTGGAGGCTAAAGTTATCATCTTATTGACTTCAGATTGATACACAGAGTTTAAGATCTTGAGACGAACAAGTATATTGATTTTCAATTAATTTTTATGACTTGAACAGCTAAATCCATGATATTAAAAGTTTTGTATACTAAACGTTAGCATGGGGCAGAACTTTATAAAAACCAAACAAATTCTAATGGTTTTCTGATAATTACTTCATGAGTTGTTACTCTTAATCAGATTTTAATGTATTATAAATGTTTCATTACCGAAAGAAGTAAAAATATGCGACAAGACTTGTTGACTGCCCGGACGATTTAGCTGCTGTGGGCGTATGTTATGGTTTCTTGAAGGGAACTAGTAATTGCAGGCACATTCTTTTGTTCAGAAAGTCCCCACATTCTGTTTGATTATTCTAGGTTGATATTCAATTACATGGATATTTCTGAAATAACTGATTGTGTTTTGCCAATAAAAATATAAACATATTAGGTCTACTTTATTTTCATTCTTTTCAAACATTTTTTCTTCAGGTAAGCTAAAGTCTACTTTTGCAACAAGTAGGCCTACATGTACTGTTACTAGTAAATGTGCCGATGAGACAACACCTCAAATTCAGTATGTGAGAAGTGCCTATTAAAAGAGGGAAAACTTAAGAAAATGTACAGAAGAAAAAACTGTTGTAGATCTAGTAGGTTATGAAAATAATTTTTTAATTAATAAACCAAATCTTAATGGTCAAATCTACATTTAATCAATTCTTTTGATTTCTGAGTTTGATAAATAAAATGCCAATGTATCATCACCCAAAGAATTACATGTGCAGAAGGCTACTAGTACTAGAGTTTATAGCATAGGATTAGTTATATTTATATAAATATCCTGGGGTAGCTGTAAAAAAATGAAAGTTTTCTACATGCATGTATTGGAAATCATGGTACGCTCAATGCAATCAGGGGAATGTAAACATGTTGGTAAGGTGTTATCTCAGATATTATTCATAACTGTTTGTGTTTCATTGTAAGATAATTTTCCTATTCATTACTTGTAGAACCTTTACCTGTCTATGTAGCTTTCATTGAGACTATATAAACCAATATATACTGACTTTTTAAATTTAATTTTCAGGAACAGAGTAAGCCATTACCGTTACCTCCAGTTTCAAAACTCCTTAATGATCCACCCACAAGCAGTCATTCTCCAGCCCTGTAGCCAGTCATTCATCTCCTTTGTGGCAGCCCACTTTTGACACATCTTTAGATTCGGAGTTTGTTGAGTCAGAAAGAGAAATATTTTCTGACCCGACTGAGCAGAGTAAAGTTAGTATTAAGATTTTATTACAATTTTACACCCATTTTAGGCAGCATACACCAAATGAAAAGCCGGGTCTTCAGAAGGGGGATGCTGGAGCCCCCGTCCATCTCTACCCCTTTAAAAACCAGCGGCAGTCAGTCAGGATACGCCCGCATTTTGCAAGAGATGGATAGAGAACAAGCTAAAAACAAACGCGATTTTTTGTACAATCAGGGGCAATAATCCAGAGAGTTATTGCCTGAAATGTGCAAATATCAAAAGGGACCGAGATCTTTGAGATATAAAGATAAGTTTTAATCGGATAAAAATTGTGACCACTAGAGGGTCCACAACCTTTGTATTACACACTTCTACACAATTTGCGTACAAAGAGCGGCCATTTTGTCGGGCAGATTCATTTTGATTTTCCCGAAATACGAATTCAACCTTCAATATAGTGGAATGGTGATGTATTTAAACGGTTTTTAAAATCAGAAAAAAATTGTGACCTCTAGAGAATCTGCAAGCTAAAAATGTGATTTTTCGAACAATCAGGGCCATAATCCAGGAAGTTAAGTTCGGATATCCGTGATTATGAAAAGGAACCAAGATCGTTAGTGTGTAATGGTGATATATTCACACTTTTTTTTTAAATTGGATAAAAATGTGATTTTTTGTTCAATCAAGGGCCATAATTCAACCTTCAATATAGTGGAATGGTGATGTATTTAAACGGTTTTTAAAATCAGAAAAAAATTGTGACCTCTAGAGAATCTGCAAGCTAAAAATGTGATTTTTCGAACAATCAGGGCCATAATCCAGGAAGTTAAGTTCGGATATCCGTGATTATGAAAAGGAACCAAGATGTTAGTGTGTAATGGTGATATATTCACACTTTTTTTTTAAATTGGATAAAAATGTGATTTTTTGTTCAATCAAGGGCCATAATTCAACCTTCAATATAGTGGAATGGTGATGTATTTAAACGGTTTTTAAAATCAGAAAAAAATTGTGATCTCTAGAGAATCTGCAAGCTAAAAATGTGATTTTTCGAACAATCAGGGCCATAATCCAGGAAGTTAAGTTCGGATATCCGTGATTATGAAAAGGAACCAAGATGTTAGTGTGTAATGGTGATATATTCACACTTTTTTTTTAAATTGGATAAAAATGTGATTTTTTGTTCAATCAAGGGCCATAATTCAACCTTCAATATAGTGGAATGGTGATGTATTTAAACGGTTTTTAAAATCAGAAAAAAATTGTGACCTCTAGAGAATCTGCAAGCAAAAATGTGATTTTTCGAACAATCAGGGCCATAATCCAGGAAGTTAAGTTCGGATATCCGTGATTATGAAAAGGAACCAAGATGTTAGTGTGTAATGGTGATATATTCACACTTTTTTTTTAAATTGGATAAAAATGTGATTTTTTGTTCAATCAAGGGCCATAATTCAGGAAGCTAAAAATGTGATTTTTTGTTCAATCAAGGGCCATAATTCAGGAAGTTACGATCAGCTATGCGCGAATATCGAAAGGAACCAATATCTTTGGGTTATAAACATGCATTTAAAGTTTCATCGAAATCGGATCAAAATTGTGACCTCTAGAGGGTCCACAACCTTGATTTACCAGATGTTTACACTATTTGCTTACGAGGGGCGGCCATTTTGTCTGGCAGTTTTGGCCAGATTTTCACGAAATTCGAACTTAACAAATATTACGGTGTAACGGTGATATATTCAAACGTTTTATTAAACCGGATAATAATTGTGACCTCTAGAGGGACCACAAGCTAAAAACTTGATTTTTCGAACAATCAGAGGCCATAATTCAGGAAGTTACAATCCAATATGTGCGAATGTGGATCAAAATTATGGCCTCTAAAAGGTCCACAACTTTGATATATCAGATGTTTACACTATTTGCGTATGAGGGGCGGCCATTTTGTCCGGCGGTTTTGGTACAATTTTCATGAAATTCTAACTCAACCAAATATTACGGAGTAACAGTGATATATTCGAACGTTTTTTTAAATCGGTTAATAATTATGACCTCTAGAGGAACCACAAGCTAAAATGTGATTTTTCGTACAATCAGGGGCCATAATTCAGGAAGATACAATTCGATATGTACGAAAATAGAAAGGAACCAAGATATTTGGGTTATAAACATGTGTTTTAAGTTATATTCCACTATAGACCTTCGGGCTTCTCCAATTTATGATTGCATGTTTCTTGTGACGTCACTAGAATATGCACTAAATTCAACGTTTAAAGTAAACAAAACTCACACGTGCGTGTATATATAACAATCATGTGTACCCAGATAGGGTATATAAACAGTAATGTAGCCATCATCAATGTCTTTTTTCTTGTTGAACCTAGACCTTTGCACTACGTTCCGTTGGTTTGTATTTCAGAATTGCTGATTCGTTTACCCTTTATCATCCATATTATAGCTCTTTATCATTGTTGTAAGCAATCGTGGACTAATCGTTGATTTGTCCCTTATTTTTTTATTGTCTTATCGCTATCAATCTGTTGGGTTGATAATTACATTGTATTCAGCAGATATGGATAATTTTGAAGATGGTCACGTACCATCTAATAGCAATGATCTAATAATCGATTATGATCCTCTGGATCTTAATAATTTTGATTTTGGTGACAACCTCAACCATCAATCGTCCAATGAAAACACGGCTGTCGTCAGCAATGTTACTGTAGGTTTCCCCGGAAATAGTATTGCCAAGAAAGAATGTAAACAAACCCCGTCGAATACAAGAAAACGAAAGGACGGTAAAATTACATCTATAAAGACGATCAAAAATCCCAAAAGTCGCAAAATTGAGGGTGATTTAGTTAGTGTGATTGATCCGACTGTTGTTGAGTCGTCTGAGAAGATCGCACCCAGAATAACTATTAAAAAAGCTGCAAATATTGTCAAGGTCACTCAGCGTAATACTAATACCCATACTGCATGCAGCGACCCATCTGCGTCATACTTCCCAGAATGTGACACTGCACTGATTACCCGCCATTTAAAACGTTCACGTGATCATTTTGGGGCGGGACTTATCGACTATACAGCGTTTTGTTTAGACAACAGAGTAAAAATAACCAAGCACGTGTGTTTTATGTAAACACGCCATGTCGCTGACACTCGCGTAAAAGCGATATATAATATGTGGTATAGGTAATATTGCAATAAATTCTTTACCATTGTAAACTGTCTTTAGAGTTTCAATCTGTTTATCTTTCAAAACAAGGTTAGATACTCCTAAGTTTGTTTTCGCAAACAAAACCGCCTCTGTGAAATTATGTTTCATGGGCGCCGCCATATTGAATAATAAGATGACTATTTTGTGATTCGGCTTTGATTAGTTTGACACCTTTCATACACACAGCGGCTAAATAAACATATTTAATTTCATTCAATATGATAATAGAAGAGAAATAAATACTTTTAAAAATTTCTAAAAGCATACTCGGTGTTTTCGACTAAAATCGTCAATGTAGGAATTAAAATGTCGGTAAATTAGCTTAGGGCCTATTCTCAGCCGGAGCTAGCTGTAGATAGGCAGCCTAAGTTTGGGATGACTAATAACAAGCAATCTAACACTAGTAGTTGTCATACTAATGTTTTGGGCTCTACTTTTAGGAAAAACAATCTTAGGCCTGCACCTAGTGCTACTGTCACAAGCAATCCTATTAATCAGCATATTGATATTCCTGTACCTATTTCTAGTTTTGGTTAATATCTGCCGGTACCTCATTATGATGCACCTAACAATAATAATAATGTTGTCATTGATAGGACCGAAATTTGATCAAATAAAACAGAGTCTGCCAGCTGTAAATGAGATTTTATACGCCCACATTTTCATGTGGACGTATATTGTCGTTGCCCCTGTCCGTCCGTCCACAATTTGTTTGTGGACACTCTACAGGTCACAATTCTTATCCGATTTTAACGAAACTTGAAATATAGGTTTATCCCCAAAAGATCTCGGCTGCTTTCGATATTGGCATGTATCGGATCAAAACTTCATGGATTATGGCCCCTGTTTGTACGAAAAATCACGTTTTTAGCTTGTGGACCCTATAGAGGTCACAATTTTTATCCGATTTTGTTGAAACATGAAATGTAAGTTTATAACCCAAAGATCTCGGTTCCTTTCGATATTTGCGCATATCGGACCGTAACTTCCTGAATTGTGGCCCCTGATTGTACGAAAAAATCGCGTTTTTAGCTTGTGGACCCTATAGAGGTCATAATTTTTATCCGATTTAAAAAAAACCTTATTATTATATCACCGTTGCACCCTAAGGACGACTGAGTTTGAATTTCGTGAAAATCGGCCCAAAATTGACAGACAAAATGGCCATCGTTCGTTCTCAAATTGTGTAAAAATATGGTATATCAAGGTTGTGGACCCTATAGAGGTCACAATTTTTATCCGATTTTGTTGAAACTTGAAATGTAAGTTAATAACCCAAAGATCTTAGTTCCTTTCGATATTCGCGCATATCGGACCGTAACTTCCTGAATTATGGCCCCTGATTGTAAGAAAAATCGCGTTTTTAGCTTGTGGACCCTATAGAAGTCATAATTTTTATCCGATTGGTATTATTATATCACCGATACACCCTAAGGATGACTGAGTTAGAATTTCGTGAAAATCGGCCCAAAATTGACAGACAAAATGGCTGCCGTTCGTTCTCTAATAGCGTAAAAATATGGTATATCAAGGTTGTGGACCCTATAGAGGTCACAATTTTATCCGGTTTTGTTGAAACTTGAAATATAAGTTTATAACCCAAAGATCTTGGTTCCTTTCGATATTCGCGCATATCGGACCGTAACTTCCTGAATTATGGCCCTTGATTGTACGAAAAATCGCGTTTTTAGCTTGTGGACCCTATAGAGGTCATAATTTTTATCCGATTTAAAAAAAAACGTATTATTTTATAAACGTTACAGCCTAAGGACGGCTGAGTTCGAATTTCGTGAAAATCGGCCCAAAATTGACAGACAAAATGGCCATCGTTCGTTCTCAAATTGTGTAAAAATATGGTATATCAAGGTTGTGGACCCTATAGAGGTCACAATTTTGATCCGATTTTGATGAAACTTGAAATCCATATTTATAACCCAAAGATCTTGGTTCCTTTCGATATTCGCACATATTGGATCTTAACTTCCTGAATTATGGCCCTTGATTGTACGAAAAGTCGTGTTTTTAGGATCTGATCCCTCTAGATGTCACAAATTTTATCCGATTTAAAAAAACGTTTGAATATATCACTGTTACACCCTTATGATGGTTGAGTCTGAATTTCGTACAAATCGGACCAAAACTACCGGACAAAATGGCTGCCCATCGTACGCAAATATTGTACATGTGGTATATCAAGGTTTTGGACCCTCTAGAGAGAGGACACAATTTTGATCCGATTTTGATGAAACTTGAAATGCATTTTTATAACCCAAAGATCTTGGTTCCTTTCAATATTCATGCATATCAGATTGTAACTTCCTGAATTATGGCCCTTGATTGTACGAAAAATCACTTCTTTTTTGAGCTTGTTCTCTGTCCATCTCTTGCAAAATGTGGGCGTATCTTGCATGGCAACTGCTTGTTATAATTCAATTTGGGGGAACAAGAAGTTTATGTAAATAAATCAGATACAGGCCCATCTACTTCTTGTAATGCAACTGAGACGTATGATGATTATGCCAATGAACCAGTATTAGATATCGTTGACCCGCAATCTATGTATGACGAATTCCAAGAGGAACCGTCTGAATCAGATTCCTTTGATGTGCCTAAAATATTTCAGGGTGATGACTTTTATGGCAAGCCCGTTGGTGATAATTTGGTTAATTTAGTCAATATTGTGACTTAAAAAAAAAATACAAGTTAACAAATTGGTTACAAAATATCCAATCCCTGAAAATTGTAAGAGGTTACAACCTCCTCTGGTTGAACCTCATATTTGGCAGGTATTACCCAGGCCTGCTCAAGTGCAGGATAGTTCACTACAGGAGGTGCAAAAATTAATAGGCCTTGGCATTGCCCCTTTACTGGGTTTACTTCCCAAGTCTAATAACCAGGGGCCTGTTTCACCAAATTTTAACTAAGATAAAATCCAAATTTGAGTAATTTGATTGGATAATATTAGACTGATTTTAGTGCTTAGCCAATCAAAATTGAAGTATCTACTACAATTTGGATTTTATCTTTAGTTAAAATTTCGTGAAACAGGCCCCAGGAATTTAAAAATACCCTGGTGGATTCTATTATAGTATATTAGAACTTTCGCTTAGACGTCAGATATTTCTTAAGAAATTTATGAGTAGACATTATCACCCTCTTTGCTCAACAACAAGACCTGTAGGAGAGACACTTTTTGGGCCTGATGTTGCCAACAGAATGAAGGAGATTGATCAATCTAATAGATTTTCATCCTCTCTCAATATGTCAGGACGTTTAAATCCCAGGTCTAATAGAAGATCTTTTTTAGGACAAGGTTTCCAGAACAGAAGACCTCAGGATCGGAGAGGAAACTTCAGGGGAAGACCCTACACAAGCTGGGGAAGAGCACGAGGAAGGGGTCAAAGACCATTCCAAAATCAATTTCAACAATACAAATAAATAATTCAATAAGTACTGATTTTACTGCTGGTAACATATTTTGGAACTGGGGTAATTTAACTTCTGATCAATGGATTCTTGATATTGTACAAGGCTATCAAATAGATTTTATATCGAAACCAGTTCAGTTTTCCATTCCTGGTTCACCTCCCTTTGATGAGGAGCAAATGGATGCTGAAGTTTAGACTTTGCTAGCAAAAAGCGCTATTGTTCCTGTCTTTAGGTCTGACTCTGACCAATTTATATCAAATATTTTTTTAGTAGAGAAAAAGAATGTATTGTCGTCGCCCCGTCCGTCCGTCCGTCGTCCACAATTGCTTGTGGACGCTCTAGAGGCTAAAGTTAATATCCGATTGACTTTAAATTTATATACAGTGTTTAAGGCCATGAGACAAAGAAGCCTATTGATATTCAGCGATTTCTGTTAATTACTGCCAGAGTTATGGCCCTTGATCACTTCAAAAAATCTTGTGGACTCTAGAGGCTAAAGTTAATATCCGATTGACTCTAAATTTATACACAGTGTTTAAGGTCACGAGACAAAGAAGCCTATTGATATTCAGCGATTTCAGATAATTACTGCCAGAGTTATGGCCCTTGATCACTTTGAAACATCTTGTGGACGCTTTAGAGGCTAAAGTTAATATCCGATTGACTTTAAATTTATACACAGTGTTTAAGGTCAAGAGACGAAGAATCCTATTAATTTTCAGCTAAATCCATGATATTAAAAGTTTTGTACACTAAACGTTAGCATGGGGTATAACCTTATAAAAACCAAACAAATTCTAATGGTTTTCTGATAATTACTTCATGAGTTGTTACTCTTAATCAGATTTTAGTGTATTATAAATGTTTCATTACCGAAAAACGTAAAAATATGTGACAACACTTGTTGACCGCCCGGACGCTGTGGGCGTATGTTTCGTTGCCTGGCAACCTATCTTTTAAATCTAGCATACCTAAAGCAATCATCACATACATGTACATGCCAATCATGAACATTCCCTATCTAGACAGTAAAGTTACACTTTTGCACAGTGATGAGTGTTGTGCATGGGCAGGGTATGCCCACAATATCACTATTACACAAACCCTGTTGGCAACTTTACAAATCTACACCGTACCAACCATGGAGGTGTATATATTGACTAGAGTGTATGGTGGTCACGTGATAGTGTGCCGACTATGGAGGTCGGCAGCCATTTTACAACAGGGAAGATTTAGCCTACGTTGGCATATATCAACATGCCGGAGAGTTGTTGTTGTTTTGGTTAATTCAGTGTCAGGCAAAAAGGGAGTGGATTATCATTTCATAAGTAGGTAAGAAATAGTGATCTAATAGATATAGTATAATCATGATAATTGTGTAAAATAATTTAATAAACACGGCGCGGGCGAAAAGACGTCGAACACTGGAAGTTTGAGGCCGAAAACCGGGCGGGTCTATATTATTAGTACTGATACTTTTATTATGTATTAATTACAAGGTCCGTGCGTTTAGCGAACTTCCAAATTAATGTATATTTAATTATTATGGAAATTGCGCATATTATATATATATATACACACATTTTGCATTGTACGAAAAATATCGCGGGGAGTAAGTCTACTTATTGGAGTGAAGTGTTTAGTCACAGACATGCACTCACTGGCCAGTAGTTGCTTTGCTATCGGTTAGTTTTACTCCCTCGGATTTAGGCCGACATTCATTGTGTACACATATGTACAGAATAAAGTGAAAGTTTCTTGCAATATTTATGTTTTGTTTTTTTTCTTCTTCTTAAAACCCCCGAAATAGTTTTAAAAAAAAAATGGTTAATAATAAGTAATCTTGATAACTTCATTCCCAGTCAAATTTTGTAAAAAAAAAAAATAGGCCTGATAATGATATTTTTTTTAATCGCTGCTACTACGAAAATCTTATTAAATATGATTAGGTTAGTCTTATTTTTTTGTAAAATTTAATATACCGCCGTATTTTTCAACAAAGAAAAATCAGACACCAGATCATGGAAATTGAAAACCATATAGCTAGGCCTACTAAGGCCTTGCTAGGCGTGTTTATATTTTCCTTTTTTTAAAAAAAATATTTCCAATCGGCATCAGATATTATTCTACTGGTAAATGATAGAAGTCATAGATTATTTTTAAAATCGATTTTATTTCTTTACATAGTTTAGTTATCTGTCAATCAATGAAGCAGTCCTTTCATTGTGCTCAATTAATAAAATAAACATGATTTCGTCAGTTCTGCATTACAATTTACACCATGGATGGTGACCATGCCACGGTATTCATGATGATGATGATTATGATAAGAGTTATTCTTAATAATAAAGCCCCAAAAATATGCCAGTTGACCAAAACGATTTTGTTTTTAGGACAGTAAGGTAAGACCTTTCAATCATCATTTTTTTGGTTGATATTGTTGAATTAGAACTGCTTTTTTAATGGGCTTGTCCGCCCTCCGTCAGTCTATTTCCCTTTGTTTACATAACGTTCATCCGGGCACTTCCGTGATTCTTTCCCGTTTGAAACATGGCGGCCAGTCTCCAGTGACAGCCCACAGCGTTAACGTTACGTCAATGGGGATCACGTGACCACAATACACTCTAGTCAATATATACACCTCTATGGTACCAACCCTTCTAGAAGACATGTATATTGTACATCTGTGAATGGATGTGATTCATGTATGTCAGCATCTAATTAACTAGAACATCTGATAGCAATTGCCATTGGAAAGTTTGCAAATAATTCTGGATGCTTTACTCATGTACATGTATATTGATGTTCAAATATAGAATTTGTTGGATTTAGAAAATGAATTGAAAAATACACCTTTACATTATTTATTTTTCAGAAATATAGGAATACTTGTCTAATGAATGCCAGGAACTGAAATGTGATTTAGGATTTGTTGACTTTAATATAATAACAGGTGGGTATAACAAATTGTAAATAATGTTGATTATTCCATTTGATGTACATGTAATGTGGTCGTATATTGCCGTCGCCCCTGTCTGTCCACAATTTCTTGTGAACACTCTACAGACTACATTTATCATCTGATTGTTTTGAAATTGATATATGTTGTTTGCATTAGTGAGATGAAGAAGCCTATTTAATTTCAATAACTTCCATTAATTTCGTCTGTTTGAAATTTATATGCATCATTTAAATTAGTAAAACAAAGAAGCCTATTGAATTTCAGCAATTTCCATTAATTACATCAAGAGTTATGGCCCTTGTTTCACTTTGTTGAATCTTGTGAACGCTCTAATGACAACCGTTATCATCCGATCTGTTTGAAATTGATATGCATCATTTAAATTAGTGAAACGAAGATGCCTATTGAATTTGAGCAATTTCCGTTTATTACGTCGTGAGTTATGGCCCTTGTTTCACTTTGTTGTACCTTGTGAATGCTCTAACGACAAAAGTTATTATCCGATCTGTATGAAATTTATATGCATCATTTAGATTAGTAAAACAAAGAAGCTTATTGAATTTCAGCAATTTCCGTTAATTACATCTAGAGTTATTGCCCTTGTTTCACTTTGTTGCTTCTTGTGAACACTCGAACAACAAAAGTTATCAACCGATCTGTATGAAATTTATATGTATCATTTAAATTATTAAAAAAAAAGAAGCCTATTGAATTTCAGCAATTTCCGTTAATTAGATCTAGTGTTATGGCCCTTGTTTCACTTCGTTGAATCTTGTGAACGCTCTAATGACAACAGTTATCATCCGATCTGTTTGAAATTGACATGCATCATTTGAATTATTGAAACGAAGAATCCTATTGAATTTCAGCAATTTCCTTTAATTACGCCGTGAGTTATGGCCCTTGTTCACTTTGTTGTACCTTGTTTATGGCCCTTGTTCACTTTGTTGTACCTTGTTTATGCTCTAACGACAAAAGTTATTATCCGATCTGTATGAAATTTATATGCATCATTTAGATTAGTAAAACAAAGAAGCTTATTGAATTTCAGCAATTTCCATTAATAAGATTTAGAGTTATGGCCCTTGTTTCACTTTGTTGAATCTTGTGAATGCTCTAATGACAACAGTTATCATCCGATCTGTTTGAAATTGATATGCATCATTTAAATTAGTAAAACGAACAAGCCTATTGAGTTTCAGCAAATTTCCGTTAATTACATCTAGAGTTATGGCCCTTGTTTCACATTGTTGAATCTTGTGAACGCTTGAACGACAAAAGTTATCACCCAATCTGTATGAAATTCATATGCATCATTTAAATTAGTGAAATGAAGAAGCCTATTGAATGTCAGCAATTTCTGTCAATTATTTCTAGAGTTATGGACTTTGTTGAACCTTGTGAACGTTCGAACGACAAAAGTTATCATCGGATCTGTATGAAATTGATGTGTATTATTTGAATTAGTAAAACGAAAAAGTCTGTCGAATTTCAACAATTTCTGTAGATTACTTCCAGAGTTACAGCCCTTGTTTTAGTTTTTAGAACCCTCAAACGACGAAAATTATAATGTCATCTGTATGAAATTGTCTATTAAATGCCCCTTAATTACCTACAAAAGAACAAATATATGACAACTCTTGTCAACCGCTCGGACAATTTAGCTGCTGTGGGCGTATGTTTAGTTGCCTAGCAACCTATCTTTAAGTAAATTGGGTGGCCGAAAGTTTAACGCGTGCACATTTGATAACAAGGTCTGTCTGTCATTGAGTCAAGGGGCGTAGTTTCAGTTCTCTGCTTGTATGTGACAGGCAGTAGGGTTGCCTGTCCAACCTTGTGGGTTTTCTCCAGGTCCTCCCACTGCTAAAGACACCAACACGCTAGCTAATTATTGAAATTATTCCCGAAATGACCTAGTTTGTATCCAGAGGACATTAAACCTCTCTCGCTCTGTCGATCTCTTACACACAAATAATACATTCATCATTATGGTATAACTATATATATACATGTAATAAGCCTTAGTATACATTCTAATATAGCATTCAAGTCATAAAAAATCCCCCCCTCCCCCCCAAAAAAGGCTGCTATTATTGTAATTAGATGTCATATCAGGAATATGAAGGCTTTTTGTACAATGTAGCACACTATGTTAAATGCAGTCACATTCATAGCTTTGTGTACCTCATATCATAGGGGCAATATTGCTGTTCACTGTGCCACACATACATCTGCAGTGAAAGTAGTGCATGAAACAAAATGGCCTTTTGATTACAAAATATTTGAAAATTTTTTAGGTCCTATAACTAATTTTTGATAATTTATTTTCAGATTTCAAGTCTTGATGGTTGGAGTTTGATTATCTGAGCAACTTTTAGCCAGTTTAATTTTCCTGTGTTCTTTTTTATAAAGCTTGTAGACGCGCAGTCCTGACTTAGGTATTTGCTTCATTATTTAGTAAATATTTTATTTCATAGTCATTATTTTGGATTTCCATCCATTTTTATACGCCCACATTGAAATGTGGTCGTATATTGTTGTCGTCCTGTCCGTCCGTCGTCCACAATTGCTTGTGGAAGCTCTATAGGCTAAAGTTAATATCCGATTGACTTTAAATTTATACACAGTGTTTAAGGTCATGAGATGAAAAAACCTATTGATTTTCAGCGATTTTCGATAATTACTGCCAGAGTTATGGCCCTTGATCACTTCAAAAAATCTTGTGGACGCGCTATAGGCTAATGTTAATATCCGATTGACTTTAAATTTATACACAGTGTTTAAGGTCATGAGACGAAGAATCCTATTGATTTTCAGCGATTTTCGATAATTACTGCCAGATTTATGACCCTTGATCACTTCAAAAAATCTTGTGGACGCTCTAGAGGTCAAAGTTAATATCCGATTGACTTTAAATTTATACACAGTGTTTAAGGTCATGAGACGAAGAAGCCTATTGATTTTCAACGATTTTCGATAATTACTGCCAGAGTTATGGCCCTTTATCACTTTGAAAAATCTTGTGGACGCTCTAGAGGTCAAAGTTAATATCTGATAGACTTTAAATTTATACACAGTGTTTAAGGTCATGAGACGAAGAAGCCTATTGATTTTCAGCTATTTCCAATAATAACTGTCAGATTTATGGCCCTTGATCACTTCGAAAAATCTTGTGAACGCTCTAGAGGCTAAAGTTAATATCCGATTGACTTTTAAATTTATACACAGTGTTTAAGATAAATGAGACGAACAAGTATATTGATTTTTAATGAATCTTTATGACTTGAACAGCTAAATCCATGATGTTAAAAGTTACGTATACTAAAAGTAAGCATGGGGCAGAACTTTATAAAAACCAAACAAATTCTAATGGTTTTCTGATAATTACTAATGAGTTGTTACTCTTAATCAGATTTTAATGTATTATAATTTATAAATGTTTCATTACCGAAAAAAGTAAAAATATGTGACAACTCTTGTTGACTGCCCGGACGATATAGCTGCAGTGGGCGTATGTTTCGTTGCCTGGCAACCTATCTTTTATTGTTCTGTATCATCTCATGCACATGTAGATTCCAACATATGGGCATTGAAGCTAGTGTTAATGCCTTTTTGAGAACCCCCCATTTCAGGTGTTGTGACAAAATGGTGTCACTTTACCTTGCCCTTAATCCAAAATATAAAATATATATGTTTAGCCACCAAAGGGAAATTGACTCAAAGTGTAGTAACTTTCAACTTGAGAAAATGGACAGAAAAATAACCTTATTTATATCTTCATATTGCATTGATGACTGCCAGCCTAGTCATTTTGTGTTGCTTTCTATTAAAAGGTGACAGAAACATCTTGGACCATGGTATAACAGTATCTACCATCACTACTGATAGATCTCCATCAATCACCAAAATAATGCGAGAGGAATACCCATCAATACAACACCAGTATGATGTTTGGCATATTCTTAAACATACAAAAAAAAAAAAAAAAAATTATCATACTGTTATGATAGTGTGGGGGTAGAGTTGAGGTTATTTGACAGTCTATCAGTCCTGTTTCCATTCTCATGATCAGTCATCATTGGTGGTTTTTACACTCTCTTTTCCCACAAATAGTAATCTGGATGGGCAGAAATGGGACAAGATTGATTAAATAATAAACGATTTTTAAGTTCACAGAGTAATTATGTCGCAAAATAAGTGCAGTCGATCTCAAAATAAGTCCTCACTGAATTAATGAGGTGAACAAACAATGCCAAAATAGAAGAAAAAATCCCAAATATGTATTTGCGTGAATCCGTGCACCTAAATTGCATACGTTAGGCTGCTCACGCAAACCTTTAGTATAAAATAACCTTGTCAACTTATCCTATTTGAGAAAATGTTTTTGCCCTTATTCTTTTGTGAGTATGTTGGTCTAAGAAAAAAATTCCAGAAAGGGGGAAAAAATAGTCGGTCTCAAAATAAGTGCAATCACTGCAGTCGGTCTCAAATTTATGCATCAGCAACTAAATGAATTAATGAGGTAAACAAACAATGCCAGAATAGAAGGGAAAAATCTCAAATACATGAATTTGCGTGAATCCGTGCACCTAAATTACATAGAGCGGTCCGAGAGGGGAACATCATACCAACAGCCTCCTCGGCTGAGAGGCTGGGAAATAGACATCTTCGGGCATCATTTAGACACCACTTGGATTAGACCACCCTGTTAAGTCCTAGGAGAGCCATATGATGTTGTGGGGTACCCTCAGTAAACTTATCCTACGAAATGGTGGGGTAGAGAGAATGACGTTAATCGTAATCTATATTTAGCTTATATTTAATGTCATAGCTGTGTGTGTAGTTTCCTTATATAATCGTTGTATTATGGATGTTATAAAGATATAAAAACATAGTTAACGTAAAAAGTGTTCCAGAGTTAATTGATCATATGCACAACGTGAACTTCCTGAATAGATAAGTGTCACCCTAGTGTCAAGGGCCGTATACACAACGTGGAAATAATTCATAATTCATCTAATTAAGGACACCGTAGTGTCACAAAGGTTCAACCAGGGCCATAACTTTACAAGTAATTATTTGAAAATGTTGAAATTCAATAGGATTCATCGTTTCACTAATTTAAATGATGCATATAAATTTCGTACAGAGCAGATGATAACTTACATCCTTCGAATGTTCACAAGGTTCAGCAAAGTTAAACAAGGGCTATAACTCTAGTCGTAATTATTGGAAATTGCTGAGGGGTCTTCGTGTCACTAATTTAAATTATCTGTATAAATTTCATACAGATCGGATGATAACTATTGTTGTTACAGCATTTACAAGGCGCAACAATTGCTGAAATGCAATGTGATTCTTTGTTTTACTAATCTAAATGATGCATATAAATTTCATACAGTTCGGATAATAACTTTTCGTTTAACTAATATAAATTCCATACAGATCGGATGATAACTTATGTTGTTCGCGCATTCACAAGGTTCAACAAAGTGAAACAAGGGCCATAACTCTAGACATATTTAAAGGAAATTCGTTTCACTAATTTAAATGATGCATATAAATTCCATACAGATCGGATGATAACTTTAGTAGTTAGAGCGTTCAAAAGGTTCAACAAAGTGAAACAAGGGCCATAACTCTAGACATAATTAAAGGAAATTGCTGAAATTCAAAAGGCTTTTTCGTTTCACTAATTTAAATGATGCATATAAATTCCATACAGATCGGATGATAACTTTTGATGTTGGAGCGTTCACAAGGTTCAACAAAGTGAAACAAGGGCCATCACTATAGACATAATTAAAGGAAATTGCTGAAATTCAATAGGCTTTTTCGTTTCACTAATCTAAATGATGAATGTAAATTCCATACAGATCGGATGATAACTTTTGTTTTTTAAATGATGCAAATAAATTCCATACAGATCGGATAATAACTTTTGTCGTTGGAGCATTCACAATGTTCAACAAAGTGAAACAAGGGCAATAACTATACGTAATTCAAGGAAATTGCTGAAATTCAATAGGCCTTTTCGTTTAATATAAATTCCATACAGATAGGATGATAACTTTTGTTGTTCGCGCATTCACAAGGTTCAACAAAGTGAAACAAGGGCCATAACTCTAGACATATTTAAAGAAATTGCTGAAATTCAATTAGGCTTCTTCGTTTCACTAATTTAAATGATGCATATAAATTCCATACAGATCGGATGATAACTTTAGTAGTTAGAGCGTTGAAAAGGTTCATCAAAGTGAAACAAGGGCCATAACTCTAAACATAATTAAAGGAAATTGTTGAAATTCAATAGGCTTTTTCGTTTCACTAATTTAAATGATGCATATAAATTCCATACAGATCGGATGATAACGTTTGAAAAGAAAAAAGATAGGTTGCCAGGCAACAAAACATACGCCCACAGCAGCTAAATCGTCCAAGCAGTCGACAAGGGTTGTCGCATATTTATTCTTTTGTAGGTAATTAGGGGCATTTAATAGACAATTTCATACAGATGACATTATAATTTTCATCGTTTGAGGCTTCACAAGGTTCTAAAAACTAAAACAATTAAATGGGGTTTAACATCTTACTGTTCTGCTTGGACTGGGCTGATGAAGACGGGCATACGCCATACTATGAGTAAAATTTTGCCAGGACAGCGGCACTATATGGCCATTTATATATATATTAAACAATGATTATATGTGTTATCTAGAAGTCTATAGTGTTATGTTTTCTCGTAATCATTTCTTTAAATACCTTAATTGTCCATACCTTTCTAACCAGAGTAATTATTTTTAGATTAGGGTAAAAGATAACTCCTACGAGTTAAAATGATTTATATAATTAGTGAATAGTTATTATCATCTAATGATTGATGTTTTGTCATATATATAGTGTAACCAATATATGCATTATACTGTTATAGTCAATATGATACTGTGTATTAGTCAAGTTTATATTCTTATGATTTGAATGCAATATTTGTAAACCGCCAGTAGGAATACATTTAAATGTCTCTTATAGACACAGCCAGTGGCTGGAATTTGCACGGTAGGCCAGCGAATGGGAGAGAGAGAGAAATGGGGTTTAACGTCCACTCGACACAAACTAGGTCATTTCGGGACTAACATATGGTTTAATTTTATTTACATAATTCGCTTGCGCGTAGGGGTCTTTAGCAGTGGGAGGAAACCGGAGGACCCGGAGAAAACCCACGAGGTTGGACAGGCGACCCTACTCCTTGCCACGTACAACCGGGGATTCAAAACCACGCCAGCTGACTCAATGACAGACTGTATGATACAGCGCGCGCACGCTAACCATTCAGCCACTCACTCCCCCCCCCCCCAGCGAATGGGACTGCGGCCAATAATCAGCGATCAAATCGCTGACATTGGCAAGCTACGTTCCGATGGCATAGAACCTCCTATCAGGAAAGAGGTCAGTACCCTTTCTGTTTCAGAGGGTACGGCAACCAAGGATTGCCGAAAAAGACAAGTTGCAGATTCAAGAACAAGTACGGCGAATGTTATTCGCCCGAAAAAGTAAAGACACTTTGATAGTACGGTGAACACTGTTCATCCGAAAAAGGACAGTTAACAGAAATAAACGCATTGAAGCTGTAAATACTGATATAATATATTTTAAAAGTTTTGTTACATAAGAGTTTGAACACTGAACGAGTCTGTCTTATTCCTACGGTGAAGCTTATCTTAATTTTAGCAAACACCGTTAATGACCACTTTTTAGCTGGTCCTTACACCCTTCCGAAGTTCCGTTTACCGGTGGCTCGTGATCAGCCAGGAATTGATCCCTGGTGGCAGAGATACCAAGCTCCCCATCAAGGGCGTGGATTTGTCATAACTTTGAGGGGGGGGGGGCGGACAAACCCTGGAACCTGGAACATTTCATTACCAAACGAAATAAATAATTACGAACAGTTTACTGTACAAGTGTTATTTCGATGAAGGCTGTAACTAGGGGTAATATGATGACAATATGGAAAAATTGACTACCTACAACAAAGCTGCATAAATATTAATTGTTCATGATGTTAAGTGACTCGTCCAAAGGCGTTCGTTCTACGATCAGGACTGTTCTCTTTGAATATCTTGGCGCATGAAGGGGATCATTATGCACCGCACGTGCCATCAGATGGCTCAGTCGGTTTTGTGTCATGGAGTTGCGCAGCCAAGTTTTGATACGGCACAGAGTGCTGAAGGAACTAGCAGGGTTCAGCAGTGTGAAATGAGAAGAGCTTCGACAGAAGGGAACGTCTGCCTCACTTCAGGTGACATAATGCTTCGTGCACAAGTGCAGCAATATTGTCGTTGCTATATTCTTTTCAATTTATAGGCAAGGAATAGAGAAATAAGATGACATTATATTGTATTAATTAATGATTTAGCAAGTTATTAGATTCAAACATATTCACATATATGTACTAAAAATACTTAAATCAAAATGAGTGAACGAATGACATATTGCTATATAAAAAAGAGTTATAGAATCAAAACATAGCTGGTTCTATATGTCAATAACATGATAACAGATATCTCATGGGAAGTTTCTGCAGTAAATTTCCATTTAACCATATAACAGTGGGTTTCGACGTCATGTGACTTAATTAACCAATAGCTATAATTATTTACATCATATTTGACCAATTAGATAATTGAACGTCCAAAACCCACAGCTACAAAATTATCATACTTGTGAGAATTCGTTAGACAACAGACAGATTCTGGAAGGTAAAAGATGTAACCATTTCTATCAGGAGACTCGCCCATATCGAGTCTGGCTGGCTAGGGTTTGAGAATGACTTTAGTATTGTAATCTCTACTATGCTTATATGTATCCAGCTTGATAAATAAAATGTAACCAGCGGCTGCCAGGCATGATACGCCCACATTTTTGAGAGATGGATAGAGAACAAGCTAAAAAGAAAGTGATTTTTCCTACAATCAAGGGCCATAATTCATGAAGTTGCGACAATATCGAAAGGAACCAACATCTTTAGGTTATAAACATGCATTTCAAGTTTCATCAAAATCAAATTAAAATTGCGACCTGTACAGGGTCCACAACCTTGATATACCATATTTTTACACTATTCGCGTACAAGTGGCGGCCATTTTGGTCCGATTTTAACGAAATTCGAACTCAACCTTGATATAATCAAACGTTTTTTTTTAAATCGTATAATAATTGTGACCTCCAGAGGGACCACTAGCTAAAAAAAAGTGATTTTGCGTACAATCAGGGGCCATAATTCAGGAAGTTACGATCCGATATGCGACAATATCGAAATGAACCAAGATCTTTAGGTTATAAACATGCATTTCATCAAAATAGAATTAAAATTGTGACCCATACAGGGTCCACAACCTTGATTTACCATATTTTTACACTATTCGCGTCCAATGGCGGCCATTTTGTCCGGCAATTTTGGTCCGATTTTCACGAAATTCGAACTCAACCTCCCTTAGGGGTAACGGGGATATAATAATACGTTTTTTTTTAAATTGGATAAAAATTATGACCTTTATAGGGACCACAAGCTAAAAACGCGATTTTTCGTACAATCAGGGACCATAATTCAGGAAGTTACGTCCGATATGCGCGAATATCAAAAGGATCTGAGATCTTTGGGTTATAAACTTACATTTCAAGTTTCAACAAAATCGGATAAAAATTGTGACCTCTATAGGGTCCACAAGCTAAAAACGTGATTTTTCGTACAAACAGGGGCCATAATCCATGAAGTTTCGATCCGATACATGCCTATATCGAAAGCAGTCGAGATCTTTTGGGGATAAACCTATATTTCAAGTTTTGTCAAAATCGGACAAGAATTGTGACCTGTAAAGAGCCCACAAACAAATTGTGGACGTCCGGACGGACAGGGGCGACGGCAATATACGTCCACATGAAAATGTTGGCGTATAAAAACGAACAGTTGCATTGTTATAACTACTGAGAAGACAAACGTCTTAAGAAAACAGAAATAAGTAAATACACAACGTGATGGGGATGGGGGGGGGGGGCAACTTCAACTTTGAATTTTCAACTTTTTTTTATTTGCATATTACGTCCATTAAGAACATTATACAAAACATACGCATACATCAATATCAGGTATACAAAAATATATTTTACATGGAACAATATATTGGAATAACATGATATAATGAAATGAAAATGCATGTACCATTGAGATGATATAATGAAAATATAACAATGAAAGTATGATATGTATACATTGCTACTGCTTCTTTAGCAAGAAAATCTGGCGGATTAAAAAGAAGCTCAAAGGTTAATTGACAAGATTGTATTAAAGTAGGGTAGATATATTTTAAGCGCAAGTTTTCATATCTGGGACACTGGAAAGAGAACATTGGGTGCATAACCTTTGGTCTGGTGGAATATTCTTGTATCGCCCTCTCTCTATTTCCAGTTTGTGTGAGCTAAGTAAGGCGGATTTAAAGTTTTTATTTTTAACCTGCAGGAGGTAACGAGCGGGGTGATTTATTAAGTTTTTATACAGACCATACGTTCTCAGTTTGGTTCCTGATTTAGTTAGTTCTGCAAAATGATGGTTGAATTTAGTTTGAAGTTTTAGTTTAGTTGCTGAGGGAGAGGGGTTATGAGGGAGATCATAATATTCATATAATTTTGCTATGGATGCTGTCCAAGAATATTTAATGTTATTGTTTGCAATGAGGTTGCTATCGGTAATGAAGGCAGAATGTAAAAGAACACTTTTAGGAAAACTGTCTATACTAGAATTAGTAAGACGTTTATAGGAGATCATTCTTTGAAATATGTCAAGGTTAGCTGGGAAAATACCCAATTCTGCTAGACAGCCAATGTTGGATGTTTTTGATGGTTGTGCTAGTATTGATTTGCAGATTTTAATAGTTAGTTTATGATGATTAATTTGGTCCCATTTACTAATTTCAAAAATTTTGCTGTGTACCAAACTAGATCCCCAGATATCGGATGCATATATAGCTATCTGCTTGACAACGGATTGGTATAATTTGATCAGAACATCGGTAGGAAGAAAATCGGTAGTACCAATTTTATTGCACAAATAAAACCATGCACGTCTAGCTTTACTATTAAGTTCGGTGATTGCAGACTTGAACGTAGAGTTATTGGAAAGGCACACCCCTTGATAAACGTATGATTTAACTATTTCAAGATTAATATTGCCAAAATGAAATATGTTCTTTATTTTTCTTTGATTATTTTTGATTATCATGATTTTTGATTTTGTTGGGTTACGGTCAATCTGCCAATCACCGTAAAATTTATTAAGTTGGTCAAGACTAGTTTGTAACCCAGTTTCAGTAGTGGAGAGCAACCAGCAGGTGGGAGACATTATTAGATTCTAGTGAGGGAGGATTTGTGTTCGCATTATTAATATAAAACTGTAAATCGTTAATATAGATATTAAATAGTACAGGGCTTAACACACATCCCTGTTTCACACCCATGAAAGAGTTTATTGTATTGGAGATTCCCATGGAAGTTTTCGCAGTATATGAAGTATTTGAGTACATGGATGTAATTAAATCAAATATCGGTCCGTTGATGTTATTTTTTAGTAATTTATAAAAGAGGCCTGTTCTGCATACAGAGTCAAAGGCTTTTTTAAAGTCCACAAAGGCCATGAACAAATTCTGTTTCTTACACTTAAATTTGTTGATAATCGTTTTGAGTATGAAAATATTATCAACTGTCCGATGATTTTTACGGAACCCGCCCTGTGCCGGGTCAAGTAAATTGTTGTCTTCAAGGTAATTTGTTATTCGATTATTGATAATAGACAGAAAACACTCGCTGAAGCAACTGGACAGGGAAATGCCACGATAGTTATTTAAATCATCCTTACTGCCCTTTTTGTGTAGTGGAACAATATATGATTCCATCCAGGACGCTGGATAGCAACCCGTCGTTAAAATCATATTGAACAATTTTAGGAACTGATCAATCATAATTTCGGAGGAAGATATTAACATTTCATTGAGAATCAAATCAGGCCCATTCTATTTTTTTGTTTTTAGTTTTTTTTACAGCTTTTCGAAGTTCATTTGCAGAGATAGGCTCATTCAGGTTGGTATTAATAGGCTCTTGTTTAAGTTGTTCAATTTTTTCAAATATTTCAGAGAGTTTGGACTGATCATGTTTTTTTTCAAAAAGTGTGGTAAAATGATTTTCCCACACGTTAATGGTTATGTTATCACCCCATCTGGTTTGTCTTTAAGAAGGGAATTGACAAGTTTCCAGTATTCACGCGGGTTATTGCTATCAAGATCATCAAGTTTTTCTAATATTGCATTTTTAGCCTGTCGCATTTTGTATTTAGTTGTTTCTTATAATCTTTCTTTCTCTTATAATATCCAAGGCTAACAGTTTAATAAATTGATCATGCAAAGAATGAAGACAACTGTCTAGACTGAGATGCTTTATCAAATAACTAAACAAGTGGTTTAACATGCAAGATAAGCCCACATTTTGCAAGAGATGATGGAAAATATGAACAATCAGAAAAAAAAATCTGTTAAAAACAAAGGCCTCTATCGCCTTCATAAGGTTTTCAGAAAAGGGAGCTAACTCCAGAACAGAAGGTCTGATGAGTAACAAAAGTTAACTTTTTATCTTTGACATACATTTTCATATATTTTAAGTGTCATCTAAATCGGATAAAAATTGTGGGTTCTAAGAGGGACCACAAACTTTGTACATATTTCACACTTGTGTAAAAAAGGTAGGTCATAACCCATGAAATTGCGGTCTGATGTGCACAAAAAGCAAACTCTTCCAAGATCTTTAAAGATACATTATGGGAGATTAGATAACGAGTTTGCAGTTCACACTATAATAGTTAAAAAACTAGATAATGTAAAGGGAATTTGCTGAAAATTTCAGTCAAATTGATCCACTATGAACCGAGAACGAAGCGGGTGAAATTTTCGCATAGTCTCGGCCATCATTACTAAAATAATTAATATAAACACATAGTCTCGATTATCCACTGTTTTGATTTAATTATCAATGGCCGTTAAGCGGCATATAGGAATCTAATCCAGCCAACATCGAAGGCTAGCCTTGGCATCGAGAGTTTATTATGGTATGGATAAGTTAAGTAATGCCTAAAGAAATACCTGCAATAGGCAGATTTAGCTCTTGCATAATGTATGTTTAAAATATGATATATGTTAAGTTTCATCTGATTTGGACAAAAATTGTGGCCTCCAGAGGGTCCACAACCTTGGTATATGTATTACATGCTTTGCCACTATCTGAGTAAAGTGAGGGGAGATTTTAACGGAAAGAATGCTCATGGTTAAATAATGTATATCAGTGTGGAAATAAAAGTATACTGTTGAATCAAGCAACAAAAAGAAAACTGCATAGTTTGAAAACATGTCAGACGAAAAGAACAATTTACACCATAAATTGCGTTCATATTTGACACATGCGCAATTGTTTCACTTAGATTCAGCATAAGCACACAAACCTTTTAAAAGCTGTCTCAACATTTCACTAAAATGTTGTTCGCCTTCGTTTCATTTTTAATCGTGTAGGAGTATTATTTTGAGAACTAGAATTCTCTCCTTGAAATGAGTCTGAGTTTTTGAAATTGAAAGTTATTTCCTCATCAACCATTAAAGAATTTTCACTGAATGATTCACTCTCTGAACAGGGCACAGTTTCAAATGAATTTAAGGGTGTGGCTAAACTGTCATTAGATATATCTGTTGTAACTTGTGTGTAGAAAAGAATATAAGCTTGAGACTTCTGAACATCACCTAATGAACAAAACTCCACTTTTGAGTCATTACAATTTAACCAGGATTCTGAAAATAGTGAAAAATAAGGAACTAAAGTATTAATACTATTAATAGAAAACAGATCGAGTTTTGCTCATTAAAGTGATTGTACTTGAGGTATATGACAGACTATGGACTATACAGAGCAATAGAGACTAACAGCCAGTCAACGGATTCATTTATTATTGATAGTTCAGTAGTTGCTAAGGACGGACTGTGGAGTCCATGTCCTTAGATCACTGTAATGTTTGTCAGGTTTCATACTTAGTTTGTTTTCTGTTGTGTTGTCCGTCTGCACTTCAGATAAGATAGAATAAGGCTGTAGACTCCCAAAAGTATGTTTTTAAAGCTCAATATTATCCAACTTTTTGATACTTTCAAGTCAAGTACTGATTTAGATGCCAGACGAGAGAGATTTTCAACATATTGATTTAAATGTGAGATTTTCAACAATCTATGTACTTGTTGTATGTATAGTGTTCAAACTACTATTTGGATATCCGTTAACGGATACAAAATTAGGGTTATCTGCATCATTTTACTATCCGTTACAGCCTTCTGACATTCCGTATGCTCTCTATTTAGCCATTTTTACTATAGATTATTTTGAAATTTTCCCCAATGCTATTGGTCACGTACGCAGCTTTGAGAATAAATGTTCATGCGTATTATTTAGCGATAGTAACTAATAACCAGCGGCTGCCAGGCAGGATACGCCCACATTTTCGAGAGATGGATAGAAAACAAGCTAAAACGAAAGTGATTTTTCCTACAATCAAGGGCCATAATTCAGGAAATTACAATTCGATATGCGGAAATATCGAAAAGAACCAAGATCTTTGGGTTATAAACTTACATTTCAAGTTTCAACAAAATCGGATAAAATTTGTGACCTCTATAGGGTCTACAACCTTGATATACCATATTTTTACGCTATTTGAGAACGAAGGGCGGCCATTTTGTCAGTCAGTCTTAGGCCGATTTTCACGAAATTCAAAAATTATGACCTCTATAGGGTCCACAAGTAAAAACGCGATTTTTCGTACAATCAGGGGCCATAATTCAGGAAGTTACGTTCCGATATGCACGAATATCGAAAGGAACCGAGATCTTTGGGTTATAAGCATACATTTCAAGTTTAAACCAAATTGGATAAAAATTGTGACCTCTACAATGTTCACAAGCTGAAAACGTGATTTTTCGTACAATCAGGGGCCATAATCCATGAAGTTACGGTCCGATACATGCCAATATCGAAAGGAACCGAGATCATAGGGTGATAAACCTATATTTCAAGATTGATTGAAATCGGATAAAAATTGTGACCTGTAGACGGTTCACAAACAATTGTGGACGAACAGACAGACAGGGGCGACGACAATATACGTCCACATGAAAATGTGGGCATATAAAAATATTAAGGCAGTGCAACGAAAATAGTAGTCTAAATAAAAAAATATTCATTCATTCCCTGCGATGGATTACGCTAGATAGAAGCTACTTCTTGGGTTTATGGGATACAAGTTTACACTGTGTTTAGACTTCCCACAATGAAATTTATTCATAACGACCTAGGTCACGTATATTCTCACTTACTGATTGGTTCAATAGCAGTAGATTATCACAATGAGGCAAACGACCTTGGCGGAATAAATGTCAGATGTTTTTATTTTACTTTTTTCATTCGTGTTGATTGAGCAAAAATGATAAGTGGGAGGAGTAGTTATACACAAATTTATTCACCTCATTGATTTTTTTGGATATCATGGATAGTCTTAATAATTAAGGCTAAAGGTAGGCACGTTTTATTCTTCGCGGCTCAAACAATTTGCAAATCGAAAGTAAGATTTCATACTCGGCATACACAGACACTCATAAACATTGAAATAAGTGAGAAATTATGAGTATATGAACTTTTGATGTGATTTTGTTCAAGAATTTCACGTTTCCGAATTATCCGAATAGTATTCGGATAGCAAACAAAAGTATTCGGATCACAAATCTCGATCCGATTTTCAACACTATGTATGTAGTATGTACATTTCGGATATTTGTTGATACTGATATTTAACAGTAAAGAAATTAAGATGATTTGGTCATAAATATCTAATCCAAAACTTAATTATTAATACTTACCGGCCTCACTACTCCAGCAATATGCTGTATAATGACCGGAACCGAAACCCCATCCATGATGTACTACAACACCAGATAATCTATATGTACAAGATGTCCAACTCACAGAGTCAGAACAATATGGGGACATATCTAAGTCCTCATCAAAACTTACATGAGTACTGATTTTTTCACGATGATATCGACCTGACCACCTGGAATTAACAAACAGCTTCGTTGATTTTTCCCTAAAAATGTATTTGTAAGAAAAAAAATGATGATTATGATGTGTTATATGGTGAGATAATATACACCCGACCATGCACTATGCACTAAAAACATTCATGCTAAATCAACATGCACACCAGTAATTTCTCTGCACCTGCTGCATGCATTAAGCAATTTTTGCCAGAAAAACATGGGAGGATTGATCTAGAATACACCTTATTATTAATATCAAGTTTTATAATTAAACTAAGCCAGATAAGTGAATGTTAATGTTATACTATTATGTATCAACTGTAAATCAGGATTGGCTATTAGTATGTTTGATGTTGGTCCAAATGATGTAGATCTTTTTCCATATGTGACCCTCCATGTACTATAAAACCAGTTGGGGATCACGGTGGCTAAGTGGGTAGGAGGTCGGGTGTTCGATCCCTGCATTGGCCGAGAAAGTTCATCCAGATTTTCCGGCGTGGTTTCCCCTTGTCAGTGATGAAGGACGGAGGGCCTGACAAAGACAGCTGTCTAGTCCTTCGGATGAGACAAAAAACCGAGGTCCTGTGTATACATTAGAATGCACGTAAAAGGTCCCTTGGCAGTTGGAATTCGATATAAGAGTAGGCGATAGTGCCGCTGCTCAGGCAAAATTTCCCTCATAGCACACTGTATGGCGTATGCCCGTCTGCATTAGCCCAGGTTAGGAGCAGACCTTATACTGTGTATAAATTTAAAGTCAATTGAATATTAACTTTAGCCTCTAGAGTGTCCACAAGATTTTTTAAAGTGATCAAGGGCCATAACTCTGGCAGTAATCATCGGCTTTTTCGTCTCATCACCTTAAACACTGTGTATAAATTTAAAGTCAATCGGATATTAACTTTAGCCTCTAGAGCATCCACAAGCAATTGTGGACGCCAGACCGCCGGACGACAATATACGACCACATAAAAATTGGCTGAGTTATGGCCATCTGAAGTTTCCATAGCTGCGGTGCTGCCAAATTCAAAATAATGAGAAATTTGCCTTTTAAAACAGCCAAAATAAATCCCATAGAAAGACATATACTATTGCATACATCAAAATGTAATTTTGTGTGTATAATAATGTGTGGTGTACCAACATTTGTACAAAATTTCATCAACATATTCCTTTAGTAACATATTTTTGTTGTTGGTTTTCTGAAATATACCTGAGGAGATCCATATAACTCGCATTGGCTGCATTATGGCCATGGCTACAAAGGCCTGGTTCCACATTTTTGCCACAAAATATAATTTTGCACGTCACTTCCCATTTCTTCACATACTTGTTACACGTCTTCCGTGGCAATGATCTCTGTGTTAAAATGTATTTAACCAGTTCTATCACATATGTAATAATGACTGACACCAATATTGTCCTTTAATGTGTTTTATTTTTAAGTGATGATATATATCTTGAGTCACCCAAATAAAACTATTTTTGCCCATTACCATGGTAACTGTTTTATAAATAATTGGTTTTAGATCACATTCGAGGGGAAAACCTAAACCAAACCCTCTTATTAGAGTAGAAATATTAGCATATGGCTCAATTTCACATAATCTTATATGGTGATATTGAATTTAACAATACATTTTTCGTCATTATTATTTATTTATTTATATTTATCCGATTTTTCTAATATGGTTCTTACTAGAAAAAATGTAAGCACCAGTGGGCAGCCCCCACCTGGTGTAGCCTGCCATGCACCCCCACCTGGTGTAGCCTGCCATAGGGCTAGCAACCCTATGAGAAATTTTGTCCCTCTACACGGAACACCTTATGTGACTCCGCATGTTAATCTCACCAATAAGAATCTAGCAGGTAGTTTTGATGAATTGGCTGCAGGTAACCTACCTGATACTTTAATTGATTCAAATATTAACAATGCATTATGCAAGAGCAAAATCTGCTTATTACAAGTCTTTACTTTCTTTAGGCCTGAAATGTTATCTAAATTATCAATTAGACATTAATTAACTTATCCAGACCATAATAAACTCTCGATGTCAAGGCTAGCCTTCGATGTTGGCTGGATTAGATTCCTATATGCCGCTAACGGCCGTTGATAATTAAATAAAAAAAAATTGGATAATTGAGACTATGCTGTTTATATTAATGATTTTAGTATTGATGACCGAGACTATGCAAAAATTTCAACCGCTTCGTTCTCGACTCGTAGTGGATCAATTTGACTGAAATTTTCAGCAAATTACCTTTACACTATCTATTTTTTAACTATTATAGCGAGAACTGCCATCTCTTTATCTTATCACCCATAATGTATCTTTAATTGTGAATTTTGTAGTCTGTCTTTTGGTGCTTGTAACTATAGACAGTGTAAATTATGTACTGATTACAATGAAGCCCACACATTTGGTAGCTCGGTTACTGGTAGATGCTACCATATTTCTACAGATCAAAATCTTAATTGTAATATGCAAAATATAGTATATTTATTGACTTGCAATCACTGCAGATTACAGTATGTTGGGGAAACTAGTAAATCTTGTAAAACAAGGTTTAATAATCATAGATCAGCAGGAAATTCTGAAAATGCACACAAACTACTATATCAACATTTCAAACAAAATCCATGAAAGGATTTTGGATACAGAGTTCAAATAATTGAAAAACTTTCTGGTTTAGGACACCTCAGTAATGGCAAAATCGATCCTGCAGTTACACAAGAAAGAAATCACGCAGAAGAAACTTGGATAATAAAATTACAAACCATTTTCCCTTATGGTCTCAATCATAGATTTAAAAACATCGATTACAGTAACCGTGATGAAAACACTTTGATTACAAGAAATTGTTACAAAAAACTTGATCATAAATTTCAAAATAAAAGATAGGTTGCCAGGCAACGAAACATACGCCGACAGCAGCTAAATCGTCCAGGCAGTCAACAAGTATTGTGGCATATTTTTACTTCTTTCGGTAATGAAACATTTATAATACACTAAAATCTGATTAAGAGTAACAAATGTTGAAGTAATTATCAGAAAACCATTAGAATTTGTTTGGTTTTTATAAAGTTCTGTCCCATGCCAACGTTTAGTATACAAAACTTTTAATATCATGGATTTAGCTGTGCAAGTCATAAAAATTCATTGAAAATCAATATACTTGTTCGTCTCAAGCTCTTAAACTCTGTGTATCAATCTGAAATCAACTCTGGCAGTAATTATCGGAAATCGCTGAAAATCAATAGGCTTCTTCGTCTCATGACCTTAAACACTGTGTATAAATTTAAAGTCAATCGGATATTAACTTTGGCCTTTAGAGCGTCCACAAGATTTTTTGAAGTGATCAAGGGCCAGAACTCTGGCAGTAATTATCGAAAATTGCTGAAAATGAAGAGACGTCTTGGTCTCATGACCTTAAACACTGTGTATAAATTTAAAGTCAATCGGATGTTAACTTTAGCCTCTAGAGCGTCCACAAGATTTTTCAAAGTGATCAAGGGCCATAACTCTGGCAGTAATTATCTGAAATCACTGAAAATCAATAGGCTTCATCGTCTCATGACCTTAAACACTGTATAAATTTAAAGTCAATCGGATATTAACTTTGACCTGTAGAGCGTCCACAAGATTTTTTGAAGTGATCAAGGGCCATAACTCTGGCAGTAATTATCGGAAATCGCTGAAAATCAATAGGCTTCTTCGTCTCATGCTCTTAAACACTGTGTATAAATTTAAAGTCAATCGGATATTAACTTTGGCCTGTAGAGCATCCACAAGATTTTTTGAAGTGATCAAGGGCCATAACTCTGGCAGTAATTATCAGAAATCGCTGAAAATCAATAGGCTTCTTTGTCTCATGACCTTAAACACTGTGTATAAATTTAAAGTCAATCGGATATTAACTTTGGCCTTTAGAGTGTCCACAAGATTTTTTGAAGTGATCAAGGGCCATAACTCTGGCAGTAATTTTCGGAAATCGCTGAAAATCAATAGGCTTCTTCGCTTCATGACCTTAAACACTGTGTATAAATTTAAAGTCAATTGGATATTAACTTTAGCCTCTAGAGCGTCCACAAGATTTTTTGAAGTGATCAAGGGCCATAACTCTGGCAGTAATTAACGGAAATCGCTGAAAATCAATAGGCTTCTTCGTTTCATGGCCTTAAACACTGTATATAAATTTAAAGTCAATCGGATATTAACGGACGGATGACGACAATATACGACCACATTTCAATGTGGGCATATAAAAAAGTTCTATAAAAAAAATTGAAATTTCAAAAAGACCCAGAAAGTATTTTGAATGAATCGTATTCTGTATGTCAATGCCATGCTTCCGATAAATTGTACTGTGCAGCTTGTGTACTCAACCTAGCACGACAAATTATACACACTTTGAAAAAATCTACAGCTAAGAAACTTGGGTGTGCTAATACAGGATATCATCTATTCTAATCAACTTAATGAACGCTTTCTTCCACAATATTACGATGTTATAACCGATTTGATAAATAGTAAATTTTCACCTAAGCATTCAATACAGCCTCATAAAGTGCAAAAGAAAAAACCTGACGTCTTATGTAAAATCCTTTTTACAGATAAACATATACAAGACATTGGATTGAATAGAATCTTTAGAGACCGATCAGTAATTATAAAAATCTATACCAGATACTTTTCCTAAAATTTCACCTACAGTCGTATACAAATTTTTACCTCCAATTCGTAATAAAATATTTAACTACCATCAAACTATTGAAAACTTTAACGTACAAGAGTTTATTAACAATTACGATAATACTATATGTCAATGCGCCAACTCTCCCTTTAAAGACAAGTTTCATGACCATATACTTACAAGAAACTTCGATATTGTTGAAGATAAAAATCTTAAAAAAACTTTTTCGCTTTGGACCACAATTTCGAGAACAACCTAGTAAAACTAATTTCAAAAAGTTACATAATCTTAAATCTCAAATCAGGAAATGCATAGTAGCTTGGTCTGATAAATTTCGTGCACCATTAGAATCTTTTGGAGAATGGAAAAACACTGTTTTTGATCTCTTGTCAAAAAGAATCAAATATATAAAACTTAACCCAAGACACCCGCCACCCGAAGTCCTAAATAATACATCCGCAGTTGAATGTCTTGCTTCTCTTCAAGATAGATTTGTTCTAACGCCTGTCGATAAGGCCAGCAATAATATTGCCTTTATCTGTAAAAAATACTATATTAGAAATATTCTTACTTTGGCCCAATACCCATAATGACACTTATAAATGCATTACAGATTTAACTTAACTAGATATTTTACATAACCAATATACATTTAACAGGAGTAATGATATTAAAGCGATAATTTCATATTTTCTAAGAAAGTCAAAACATAATTATTTCTATGTCTTTTGCTCAATAGGTTAACAACTCACTATTATACGACCATGGGCATTATTTCCCACCCCTAAAAATTACCTCCCTTGTTTTCCTATTGCCTCCATGCATTAGCTACCTTCAAACGTTGGAATTTGAAGTTGAAAATGATATTTTTGCCAATTTCTCAGCTGGCAATAGTGACTTATAGGATTAATAGGATTATTCTTTAACAAGGTATGACGTTTTATGGATACCATCTATTTTAAGGCTATATTTTAATAAATTTTAAAAATATAACTTAAAAATATGAAATTGCAGCTTTAAAGACAATGTGAAAATAGATGCACTACCTTACATTTATTCTATACCTAAATTCCATAAAAACCCAGTAAAATTCAGATAATATCCTCCAGTATCTGCCAAACAAAACCATTAGCTAAAACTATCACCAAAGGGCTTAAATTATGCCAAACCCAACATGCCATTTGGTGCAGAACACTTCGTAGCTATACTGGAATAATAGTTTTTTTATAATTGATAAAAAAAAACCTATAGTAGACACTTTAGAAAAAATCAATAAAAAAATTAATGCAAACACAATAGAAACTTCGATTTTTCTACTTTGTATACTATGCTTCAACATGCAGATCTTAAAGATAATTTAGATTGGTTTGTAGATAAAGCCTTTAATGGAGCTTTCGGGAAAGGCAGAAACTTGATGGCCATTTATGCAGAAGATGCTAAATGGATTATGAAACGTCGCAATGCCAACACTGTAGTTTTTGATAAAGAAAAATTTCAAAATATCATTCATTTCCTCATTGACAATGCCATATTTGAGGTTGGGGATCAGATAATGCAACAAACCATTGGTTTGCCAATGGGAACTGACCCCGCCCATTTATGGCAAATGCACATTTATATAAATACGAATTCGACTTTCAAGACCATAAAAGAAAAACAGATTACAAAGTAGCTAAAAGTCTAAACTATACCTTCCGATACATTGATGACATAACACCTATCAATGATAACGGAAATTTCAACAAATATAAAAGTGAAATATATCCTCCTGAACGAATATTAAATAAAGAAAATTCCGGTACTATAAATGCATCTGTTCTTGACCTGAACATCAATATAATTAACAATAAATTTAATGTCGGTATTTTCGACAAAACGGACAAATTTGGTTTTGAAGTAGTAAAATACCCGTCAATCTATAGTAACATACCAGATACCCTGCTATATAGTGTTTTCTATTCACAGGAATTACCATTTTTGACAATATGTAACAATAAAGAACTATTTCTCTCCCGAATAAAATCTCTTTACTTTAAATGCACTGCCAAAGGCGCTACACAATTACGCATTTTAAAAGAAATTTCAAAACTTCCATTTCTTCAACATACCAAGTTTGACATTACTTGTAAGTATATAACCTACTACATACTGGATAATGATCCAATTTAAATTTTATTTTAGATTTTCTGTAGTTACCTCACCCTGTCTGAATTACCTCCCTTAATTTTATGCCTTTATAAATACACTTACATAGTACGATTTCTTCAACATACCTGTTTTGCATTTCTTGTGTGGGATATTATATTAATATATTATAAATTGTGTGGGATATTATATTAATATATTATAAATTGTACAATTACATAACTTAATAATTCCGATTAGTCGCTAAAACTTATGGTTTTTTAAGCTTTTAACGTTATTTTATCTGGATTATCGCCCTTGGCCTTATTATTGTGATTTTTTATCACCTTCTAAGATATGACGTCATTCTCAGTCAGCAGACGGCTGTCCCTCGAGACAGTCTACATTTCCTATTTGCTTCTTTGTATTCAGTTTTGTTTTTTGTTTTTGTGACGATGGAACATGTACCCTATATGTATTGAATACTAAAGTGTTTCTTGATTGAATTTAGAGTTTAGACTACTTTTTTTATACATTTCACCGATGTGGTTACTTGTATAGTTGAATTTTACTACATATGCTTACATTCTTATTTCGTGTAGCATATAGCAGATCATGACTCATGCTGGCATTACACAATGGGTTCTTTGGGTTGTATTCCTAATTGTTTACAAATTTAAGTGAAGTCTGTGTCACTACAGACCCGGTACTGTACAGCGCAGTGGACGCTTACGGCTAGCCCCCGGATCCATTCACTTTTTTTGAATTGTCTGTATGTTTGTGTTTTCCTGAGTATGATGTCCTGCCCGTGTATTTGCTTTTGTTTAATTTTGTGTGGTGCAGTCCCCCTGCACTTACTATTAGTAACAACTAACATCTCGTATTAATCTACTATTTTTTCGGTAGTTTTGACCCATATAGTGTATTTTGCTGTGTCTTTAGAAACTGAGCAGTGGGACATCTGACTGGTTTTGTGCTGGAGGGTCACATATAAATTTGAGCAAGCGGTTGCCACATTTTGCAAGAGATAGACGGGGAGAGGGAAAATTGGGACCTCTAGAGGATCTACAAGCTAATAAACATGATTTTTCGTACAATCAGTAGTCATAATCCAGGAAGTTACAGTCTGATATGCGGCAATATCAAAAGGAACCAAGATCTTTTGGTTATACATTTTAAGCTTCATCAAAATCTGATAAAAATTGTGACCTAGCTAGAGAGTCCACAAGCTAAACACTAGATTTTTTGTACAATCAGGCGCAATAATCCATGAAGTTATGATCCGATACATGCCAATATCAAAAGGAACAGAGATCTTTGGAATATCAACCTATATTCCAAGTTTCATCAAAACTGGATAAAAACTGTGACCTGCAGAGTGTCCACAAACAAACATGAACAGACGTCCGGACAAACAGGGGCGAAACATAATACATCTTTAAAGTTACTGAATGTCATTTGAGGTATTTTGAATTCTTTGTAACTACAAAACTGTATAAGTTGAATCTCTAAAACAATATCAGTTCAAAAAGGGTTCAAGTCTATTCACTATTTACATAAAAGATATGATGAATTGAAGTTTTTTGCATCATTTAGTGTCATCTACAAGTGCTGAGTAAAATCTCTTGATGTGCCTCTTTTTAATCAGATTGAATCCAAGCAGGTTTTGTTTTCTTAATTGAGGCTAAATAACCAATTTGAGTACATTTTAAAATTGATTAAAGATACATTATGGGAGATTTTTATAGAGAATTGGCCATTCTTGCTATAACAGTTCAAAAGTAGATGATGAAAGAAGAATATATTGAAAATTTCAGTCAAATTACTTTATTCTGAACATAGTTATCATCGTTGTAATATTTGACTAGAAATGGTAGTGAAATGTGCCTTCACCTTGGCCGATCGTTTGATTGACAGGCGTTAACTCCACCTACATATCTCGATTATCAAGTAAAGTTTTCAATGGCATGCGGAAACGCTCTACAGTGGCATCGCTAAGTACACTCTATCATTTAGCCTCGATCTAACTGACGTATTCTCATCAGGATGCGCCATATTTGAATTAATTAATAAGTGAAATCCTATTTAAATCCGAGCTGTAGCCGAGCCATCCGTGTGTCTACAGAGTTGAATTTGGGCTTGTTGTTTAAATAAAGATCTAATTTATAATTTCTATAACATCTGAAGCCTAAATAAAGACTTGCAATAATCAGATTTTGCTCTTGCATAATGTATGTTTAAGCCATGAAACATTGTCTGAAAAATGCATCAATGATTTATGGTCTGTTTGAGTTGGTTGGACTATACCTTAGCTTTCAAATTTTATGAGCTGGTCCAGCTTAAATAGTAACAAATCACTTTAGGCATTAAATTTTAATATTTTATGGCTAACTCCTCAAAGAAAAGCACTGATTTTAACAAGGGCATTCTTGAAATATTTTAGTAAATAAGGCCCAAGTATAAATGCATATTAATTAAAGGCAGGTCATGTACTTACCGGAATCGTTTTAAATGTAATCTGAGTACAGGAGGTAGTTTGTTTAACAATAATTGTTTACAGGCTTCAGATAATATGGACGGTTTGTTATCACCTGCTTCAACTAGCTTCTCTGCAAGGCAAACAATCATTTAATTTCATCATTTTATTTGAATTAGAAGGTATGCAAAATATCTATATTTGAACTAATATAGTAAAGCCAGAACCCCCTGCGCTTTCTCTAAATCTTGAATATTAAATATTTACAGATGGGATTGATGTTTGGAATCTGGTAAGTGACGGACGGCGATAATGAAGTTTTATTCCAAGTTTTATCAAAATCCATCAACTAGACGTAAAATTATTCATAGAATAGCAATAACAGGCTATACTTTACATGTATACTTCAAGTCAAATAGAAGGAAAAGACTTACTGTTGCAATATTCACAGGCGTAAATAGGACCTTCCAGCATTTCTATTTCTGTAAATTTGGTCAACATTTCTGTTACGTGACAAGAAGCATTTGAGACATTTGTATTGGAGGATGTTATTTGATAACGATCAGGGAATTCCAGAGACAGATCTAGATATGGTTCATGAGTAGAAGATTGGTTATCACATTTCAAACATGTGACCTGTAAAAAAAAAAAAAAAAAAAAAAAAAATTTTTTTTAGTCAAAAACATCTTAGTATTGACAGTTCAAGAAAATATGATAACATGTGAGATTTACTTTTAGTGAAAAACCAATTACTTAAGCGGATATAAATTCAGTGTGACAACATTAGAAATTTGTCCATAATTATTTCTTGATGAAATGATATAACATATGGGTATTTACAACTATGGGGTGATGATGTGATAAGCTTAAGTTAGATCATAATATTAGTTTTAAAGATATGGATTTACTATTATTTACTAGCATCTGTGCAATCAGTGATATATTCATTGTGAACCAGCGGCTACCACATTTTCGAAAGATGGATAGAAAACAAGCTAAAACGAAAGTGATTTTTCCTAAAATCAAGGGCCATAATTCAGGAAATTACAATTCGATATGCGCAAATATCGAATGGAACCAAGGTCTTTGGGTTATAAACTTACATTTCAAGTTTCAACAAAATCGGATAAAAATTGTGACCTCTATAGGGTCAACAACCTTGATATACCATATTTTTACGCAATTTGAGAACGAGCGGCGGCCATTTTGTCTGTCAGTTTTGGGCCAATTTTCACGAAATTCGAACTCAGCCGTCCTTAAGGTGTAACGGTGATATAATAATCCGATTTTTTAAATCGGATAAAAATAAAAAACCTCTATAGGGTCCACAAGCTAAAAACATGATTTTTCGTATAATCAGGGGCCATAATTCAGGAAGTTACGGTCCGATAAGCGCGAATATCAAAAGGAACCAAGATCTTTGGGTTATAAACTTACATTTTCAACAAAATCAGATAAAAATTGTGACCTCTATAGGGTCCACAACCTTGATATACCATATTTTTACTATATTTGAGAACGAAGGGCGGCCATTTTATTTGCAGTTTTGGGCCGATTTTCACGAAATTCGAACTCAATCGTCCTTAGGGTGTAACGGTGATATAATAATATGATTTTTTAAATCGGATAAAAAATTATGACCTCTATAGGGTCCACAAGCTAAAAACGTGATTTTGCGTACAACCAGGGGCCATAATTCAGGAAGGTACAATTCGGTATGCGCAAATATCGAAAAGAACCGAGATCTTTGGGTTATAAACTTGTATTTCAAGTTTCAACAAAATCAGATAAAGATAGGTTGCCAGGCAACGAAACATACGCCCACAGCAGCTAAATCGTCCGGGCAGTCAACAAGAGTTGTCGCATATTTTTACTTTTTTCGGTAATGAAACATTTATAATACACTAAAATCTGATTAAGAGCAACAACTCAGAAAACCATTAGAATGGTTCTGCCCCATGCTAACGTTTTGTATACAAAACTTTTAATACTGTATCATGAATTTAGCTGTTCCAAGTCATAAAAATTCATTGAAAATCAATATACTTGTTCGTCTCAAGATCTTAAACTCTGTGTATCAATCTGCAGTCAATCGGATATTAACTTTGGCCTCTAGAGCGTCCACAAGATTTTTTTGAAGTGATCAAGAGCCATAACTCTGGCAGTAATTATCAGAAATCGCTGAAAATCAATAGGCTTCTTCGTCTCATGACCTTAAACACTGTGTATAAATTTAAAGTCAATCGGATATTAACTTTGGCCTCTAGAGCGTCCACAAGATTTTTTGAAGTGGTCAAGGGCCATAACTCTGGCAGTAATTATCGGAAATCACTGAAAATCAATAGGCTTCTTCGTCTCATGACCTAAAACACTGTGTATAAATTTAAAGTCAATCAGATATTAACTTTAGCCTCTAGAGCGTCCACAAGCAATTGTGGACGCCGGACGGACGGACGGACGGACGGGGGCGACGACAATATACGACCACATTTCAATGTGGGCATATAAAAATTGTGACCTCTATAGGGTCCACAATCTTGATATACCATATTTTTACGCTATTTGAGAACGAACGGCGGCCATTTTGTCTGTCAGTTTTGGGCCGATTTTCACGAAATTCGAACTCAGACGTCCTTAGGGTTTAATGGTGATATAATAAAATGTTTTTTAAATCGGATAAAAATTATGACCTCGCGATTTTTCGTACAATCAGGGGCCATAATTCAGAAAGTTACGGTCCGTTATGCGCGAATATCAAAAGGAATCGAGATCTTTGGGTTATAAACTTACATTTCAAGTTTCAACACAATCGGATAAAAATTGTAACCTCTATAGGGTCCACAACCTTGATATACCATATTTTTACGCTATTTGTGAACGAAGGGCGGCCATTTTGTCTGTCAGTTTTGGGACGATTTTCACGAAATTCGAACCCAGCCATCTTTAGGGTGTAACGGTGATATAATAATACGGTTTTTTAAATCGGATAAAAATTATGACCTCTATAGGGTCCACAAGTTGAAAAAAAGGTTTTTCGTACAATCAGGGGCCATAATTCAGGAAGTTACGTTCCGATATGCACGAATATTGAAAGGACCCGAGATCTTTGGGTTATAAGCATACATTTGAAGTTTAAACCAAATCGGGTAAAAATTGTGACCTCTACAGTGTTCACACGCAAAAAACGTGATTTTTCGTACAATTAGGGGCCATAATCCATGAAGTTACGGTCCGATACATGCCAATATCGAAAGGAACCGAGATCTTAGGGTGATAAACCTATATTTCAAGTTTCATTGAAATCGGATAAAAATTGTGACCTGTAGACTGTTCACAAACAATTGTGGACGGACAGACAGGGGCGACGACAATATACGTCCACATGAAAATGTGGGCGAAAAATAAAATTTAGTAGATTGGCGAGCAATTGTCTCAATATAATATCAGTTGATATTTATCATTACCCAAACTCAAACCATATATTCTCAGGATGTGGACACTAAAAAACACAACACAATTTATACGGAAAACAATCACAGGTTTATAGACATACTATGACATTTCGACAGGTATTCTCTTATCGTTTTCAAGTATGTTTAAGGATTATAGATGTAGACATTGATTTTATAGGTAATAATAGATTAAAAAGGTGTAGAGGTAATTTTAATTTTATATTCTACATATGAATTATCAGTTTCATTTTCAAGCAGAAAACATAAAATCATACAATTCTACAATGATTAACATAAAGTATCTTTTATCAAATTACCTTCTGAATCTGTTATGACCTATAAAAACAATGTTGGTGTACTGAACATAAAACCACTCAAACGATCACAGTTTGTTTTGATGGCTACAGCTGGTTGTCGAAATCTGTCAAACTCTATCACCCCACAACAGCATTTTTGGGTTTCGTCTACCTTGTTATGAGTGCCATGCTGTGTTGAACTTAGTCGAAAATACAAGTAAATATGTTGATATTTCAAGAGAACTTTTTTATTCGTTGGAATACTAAAAATTGTGAATTTTATTGAACCAAGGGAAGTTTTTTTTAAAAAAACACAATTTAGTAGTTCATTCATACAGGATGAAAACTCTTTATCTATACTAAACAGCCAAAAAAACGTCAGTACGATTTCAAAATCAGAGAGGCACTTTAATCAAATCATTCTAGAAAACGACTTACTAAATGGATCAAAGCAAATTTTTGTGAAAAGTATGTTGACACATTAGTGATTAATTCATCACAATTGCAAGACATTACGAGAAGGTTTAGAGTCTGTACACAGTCTATACATCAGTATCTGGTGTGTCCACCACGAGTATCAATAACAGCAGCGCAGCGTCTGTACACAGAGTAGACCAGATGATTGGTGAACGCTATTGGCACCTGGAACAACACTCTAAGAAAAGCCTGGCGCAATCCATTGGCTGTGTTTGGTCTCAGTACGATGTTATTAAGTCTCCTCTGAATTTCATCCCAAAGATGTTCAATCGGGTTTAAGTCTAGACGAGTGCATAAAGTTGACACCGTTCTGCTGTAGAAAGACCCGAGTAACTCTGGTGGTGTGGGCACAGGCGTTGTCATGCTGGAAAACGTTTCAATGATGTGAGAAATGTGATATGACATGGGGTCTGAGAGCTTGATCGATGTAGCGCACTGCTGTGATCCCACCTCCTCTCCCTGGACCCACTCTCTGGTTCAGGGCCTCATCTGTGAACAGAACAGTTCTCCATTGCCTGTGTCGCCAGTTCTGGTGTTGTTGGGCAAACTGTAGACGTTCACATCGATGGCGAGGGGTGAGGATCGGTCCACGGTAAGATCTACGCCAATGGATGTTGTCTTTGGTGGGACGTCGGAGCACTGTTTTGTTACTGATGGGTCTTCCGTGTGTTCTCACTGTCTGACGTGCTGTCTCAGATGCCTGTGTGAAGGGATTCTGCATGTGCTATCGCACAACATGGCGGCTTTGTCGCCTTGTGGTAACCCTTGGTCTACCAGTTCGGGGGCGATCATTCATGGTGTTGGTGGCCCAAAAGCGTTACTGAAGCCTGTAGATGGTCCGAACATTGAAATGGAAGTGATTGACAATGAGATGGGCAGTGTGGCCAGCGTCAAGTCTTCCAAGCGCCTGGTTCCTCTGAGCTGTCGTGATCATGACATGCTGCTGACGTAGTGTGAATGATTCAACCAGGTATGGGGGTGCATTTTATAGGGCTGGTCCTGGTGAACAGCACGTGCAGCATGAGTTACATGAAAATCATGGAGAACACATTACCATATCAGAAGTCAGGTTGCGTTTTTGAGAACATTTCCTGGGTTCAATTCTGTGTTTGGGAAGGAGCCTTATTGCTCAGGTAAAGTTGGAGATGTGCTCACAAATATACAATAAAAACATTTGGAAAGTTTTATGCAATGCGTCTATTCAGAGTAACCTACCAACCTGACATTTCTTTTGCTGCTTAGTATAGTATTAGGTTGGCTCAGACAGTAACAAATGCTACAACAATAACTTTACCTGACTGATAAGCTGTCCTTGGAATGTGTCGGCTAATATATTTGAATGATGACTATACTCTGGTAATAATGGTACTTCTTCTTCTAATTTATCTAATAATTCACTACAAGAAAAACAATCTTTTTATCTAACTGTCTATCATAAACTATATAGTAATATTGTTTCTTTTAAATATTATTCATTTATTAGACAATATACATGTGTGACCACATTTTGCAATAGATGGATAGAGAACAAGCCAAAAACAAACGCGATTTTTTGTACAATCATGGGCAATAATCCAGAAAGTTATGGTCTGAAATGCGCAAGCCGCAATATCAAAAGGGACTGAGATCTTTCGAATATAACGATATGTTTTAAGTTTCATCAAAATTGGATAAAAATTGTGACCTCTAGAGGGTCCACAACCTTCGTATTACTTACTTTTACACAATTTGCATACAAAGAGCGGCCATTTTGTTGCGCATTTTTATTTCGATTTTAACCTTCATTATGGTGGAATGGTGATATATTTAAACGTTTTTTTGAAATCGGAAAAAAAATTTTGACCAAAATGCAATTTATTGAACAATCAGATGCCATAATTCAGGAAGTTACAATCCAATATGTGCAAATATCGAAAGGAACCAAGATCTTTGGGTTATAAATATGCATTTCAAGTTTTATCAAAATTGTGACGTCTAGAAGTAGACGGTCAACAACTTTGATATACCAGATGTTTTGTTTACACTATTAGCGTACCAGGGGCGTCCATTTTGTCCAGCAGTTTTGGTCCAAATCTTCACGAAATTCGCACTCAACCAAAATTACGGTGTAACGGTGATATATTTGAACTACTGTTCGATTTTCGAATGGCATTTAGTAATTGAACACATTAAAAATAAACACGTCTAGAGTTATGGCCCTTGTTTCACTTTATTGAACCTTGTGAACGCTCCAACGCCAAAAGTTATCACCCAATCTTTGTGAAATATATATGCATTATTTAGATTAGTGAAACAAAGAAGCCTATTGAATTTCAGCAATTTCCGTTTAATACGTCTAGATATATGGCCCTTGTTTCACTTTATTGATCCTTGTGAACGCACTAACGCCAAAAGTTATCACCCGATCTTTGTGAAATTTATATGCATGATTTAAATTAGTGAAACGAAACAGCCTATTGAATTTGAGCAATTTACAATAATTACTTCTAGAGTTATTGCCCTTGTTTCATTTTGTTAAACCTTGTTAATGCTCGATTGATGAAAGTTATCATCCGATATGTATGAAATATATATGCACTAATCAAAATAGTAAAACGAAAAAGCCTGTCAAATTTCAACAATTTCTGTAGATTACTTTCAGAGTCGAGACCCTTGTTTCAGTTTGTAGAACCTTGTAAACCCTCAAACGACAAAATTTATAATCTGATCTGTATGGAACTGTCTTTTAAAGCCCCCCAATTACCTACAAAGGAATAAATATGCGACAACCCTTGTCGACCGCTCGGACGATTTAGCTGCTGTGGATATTAACTTTAGTGTCTAGAGCGTCCACAAGATTTTTCAAAGTGATCAAGGGCCATAACTCTGACAGTAATTATCGGAATTCGCTGAAAATCAATAGGCTTCTTCGTCTCATGACCTTAAACACTGTGTATAAATTTAAAGTCAATCAGATATTAACTTTGACCTCTAGAGCGTCCACAAAATTTTTCAAAGTGATCAAGGGCCATAACTCTGGCAGTAATTATCGAAAATCGCTGAAAATCAATAGGCTTCTTCGTCTCATGACCTTAAACACTATGTATAAATTTCAAGTCAATCAGATAATTAACTTTAGCCTCTAGAGCGTCCACAAGATTTTTCAAAGTGATCAAGGGCCCTAACTCAGAAAAAAATTATCGGAAATGGTTGAAAATCAATAGGCTTCTTCGTCGCATGACCTTAAACACTATGTATACATTTAAAGTCAATCAGATATTAACTTTAACCTCTAGAGCGTCCACAATATTTTTGGAAGTGATCAAGGGCCATAACTCTGGCAGTAATTATCGAAAATCGCTGAAAATCAATAGGCTTCTTCGTCTCATGCCCTTAAATACTGTGTATAAATTTGAAGTCAATCGGATATTAACTTTGACCTCTAGAGCGTCCACAAGATTTTTGAAGTGATCAAGGGCCATAACTCTAGCAGTATTTATCGAAAATCGCTGAAAATCAATAGGCTTCTTCGTCTCATGCCCTTAAATACTGTGTATAAATTTGAAGTCAATCGGATATTAACTTTGACCTCTAGAGCGTCCACAAGATTTTTGAAGTGATCAAGGGCCATAACTCTAGCAGTATTTATCGAATATCGCTGAAAATGAATAGGCTTCTTCGTCTCATGACCTTAAACACTATGTATAAATTTAAAGTCAATCGGATATTAACTTTGACCTTTAGAGCGTCCACAAGATTTTTTGAAGTGATCAAAAGTGATAACTCTGGCAGTAATTATCGAAAATCGCAGAAAATCAATAGGCTTCTTCGTCTTATGACCTTAAACCCTGTGTATAAATTTAAAGTCAATCGGATATTAAATTTAGCCGGACAGACGGACCGATTGGGGCGACAACAATATACGACCACATTTCAATGTGGGCGTATAAAAAGGCAATTTTTCGTATAATCAGGGGCCATAATTCAGGAAGTTAAGATCCGATATGCGACAATATCGAAAGGAACCAAGATCTTTAGGTTATAAACATGTATTTCAAGTTTCATGAAAATTGAATTAAAATTGCGACCTCTACAAGGTCCACAACCATGATATACCATATTTTTACACTATTCGCATACAAACGGCGGTCATTTTGTCAGGCAATTTTCGGCCAATTTTCACGAAATTCGAACTCAACGGTGATATAATCAAACGTTTTTATACGCCCACATTTTCATGTGGACGTATATTGTCGTCGCCCCTGTTTGTCCGTCTGTCCACAATTTGTTTGTGGAGACTCTACAGGTCACAATTATTATCTGATTTCAACGAAACTTGATATATAGCTTTATCTCCCTAAGATCTCGGTTCCTTTTCAATATATGCATGCATCGGACCAAACTTCATGGATTATGGCCCCTGATTGTACGAAAAATCGCATTTTTAGCTTGTGGACACTCTAGAGGTCATAATTTTAATCTGATTTTCATGAAACTTGTAATGCATGTTTATAAACCAAAGCTCTTGGTTCCTGTCGATATTCGCACATATCAGATCGTAACTTCCTGAACTATGGCCCCTGATTGTACGAAAAATCGCGTTTTAGCTTGTGGACCCTATAGAGGTCATAATTTTTATCCGATTTGAAAAAACATATTATTATATCACCGTTACACCCTAAGGACAGCTGAGTTTGAATTTCGTAAAAATCGGCCCAAAACTGACAGACAAAATGGCCGCCGTTCGTTCTCAAATAGCGTAAAAATATCGTAAATATCAAGGTTGTGGGACCCTATAGTATAGAGGTCTCAATTTTTCTCTGATTTTGTTGAAACTTGAAATGAAAGTTTATAACCCAAAGATCTCGGTTCCTTTCGATATTTGTGCATATCGGAACGTAAAGTCCTGAATTATGGCCCCTGATTGTACGACAAATCGCGTTTTTAGCTTGTGGACCCTATAGAGATCATAATTTTTATCCGATTTAAAAAAATGTTATACCCTAAGGACCGCTGAGTTCGAATTTCGTGAAAATCGACCAAAGCTGACAGACAAAATGGCCTCCCCTCGTACTTAAATAGTGTAAAAATATGGTATATCAATGTTGTGGACCCTCTAGAGGTCACAATTTTCTTTTGATTTTCATGAAACTTGAAATGTAAGTTAATAACCCAAAGATCTCGGTTCCTTTCGATATTTGCGCATATCGTATAGTAACTTCCTGAATTATGGTGCTTGATTGTACGAAAAATCAAATTTTTAGCTTGTTGTCCTTGTAGAGGTCACAATTTTTATCTGATTTAAAAAAAATGTGTGAATATATCACCATTACACACAAAGATCATGGATCCTTTTGATAATCGCGGATACCCAAACTTAACTTCCTGGATTATTGCCCCTGATTGTTCGAAAAATGGCATTTTTAACTTGTGGATTTTCTAGAGATCACAATTTTTTTTCTGATTTTAAATATTTCACCATTCCACCATAATGAAGGTTGAATTCGAATTTCGGGAAAATCGAAATGAAACTGCCCAACAAAATGCCCGCTCTTTGTTCACAAATTGTGTAAAAGTATGCAATATGAAGGTTGTCATAATTTTTGTCCGATTCTGATGAAACTTAAATCATGTCTTTATATCCCAAAGATCTGTCCCTTTTGATATTTGCGCATTTCAGACCATAACTTTCTGGATTATTGCCCCTGATTGTACAAAAAATCAATATAAATAATACTTAGGAGTTGTATTCTCAAATCGACTCAAATGGAATCTATGTTGTACAACATTAGCACAAAAAGCTTCTAAAGCATTAAATGTCATCAAACTATGCATTTCCAAACTAGGTCACAAAAATGTTAAAACCATATTCAAACTATTTGATTCAAAGGTTTCTCCTATATTGTATTATGGGGCTGAAGTGTGGGGAACTGAATTAAGAATAGTTATCGAACAAGTCCAAAATAGATTTTGTAAGTGGTTATTATGTACTGGTGTTAAATCAACAAATGCTTTAGCAAGAGCTGAATGTGGTAGATATGAATTATACACTAATTATGTATGTAAACCCATTAAGTATTGGTTTAAATTATTGGGCATGGATAACTCCAGATTACCGAAATTGTGTTACAAAATGCTCTATGATCTGGATGTACATAATAGAATAAATTGGTGCACTAATGTACGTAAGATTTTGTTCAAATACGGATTTGGTCATGTTTGGTTTAATCAAGGTGTTGCTAATATTGCACAATTTATGCTGTGTTTTAAACAACGTGTTAGAGATGTAAGTCTTCAAGAATGGCATGATTTTATTACCCATTCCCCAAAATGTATGTTTTACAGTCTACTTAAATCTAGTATTTATTGCGAATCATACTTAAACAGCAATCTTCCACATAAGCTGAGATTTGCATTAGCAAACTTTAAATGTTCAACTGTTCTTCTCGATGTAGAACAAGGTCGTAGAGACAAAATCCTCCGGGTAGAACGTATATGCAAACTGTGTAACACTAATCAAGTGGGTGATGAAATCCACTTCATGATATGCTGTCCAATCTTGCGAGATCTAACTAAGACATAATTTCTTACCGTCATGGTTTATTAGATCCCCAACAGTAAGTAATCTAGTGTCACTATTTAATTCGACTTATCACATCGAAATAAGGAATTTGTCATTGTTTATATCAAAAGGTATCGAATTAAGGCACATAATGCTCCGCTATTAACTCTAAATTTAGTTACTTTATTTATTGTGAATATTTTTAACTAAAATAGTAAGATTTAAATTGTAAATATCACCTTTCTTGAAATACGTCTTACTTTCGTTAAACACATGTATCATCAAATAGAAAGTAACTTGTAACTTAAGTTGAACATTTGATATTATATAATTTATAGATTATCTTTCAGATTTATTGTATATGTACTGTAGGCTGTTGCCTTATAGTTATAAATAAACTGTTTGTTTGTTACAAAAAATCCTGTTTGTTTCTGGCTTGTTCTCTATCCATCTCTTGCAAAATGTGGGCATATCCTGCCTGGCAGCCGCTGGTTTTAAATCGGATAATAATTGTGACCTCCAGAGGGACCACAAGCTAAAAAAGGCAATTTTGAGTACATTCAGGGGCCATAATTCAGGAAGTTACTATCCGATATGCGCAAATATCGAAAGGAACCATGATCTTTAGGTTATAAGCATGCATTTCAAGTTTCATCAAAATCAAATTAAAATTGAGACCTATACAGGGTCCACAACCTTGATTTACTATATTTTTACACTATTCACATACAAACGGCGGGCATTCGAAATTGTCTGTCAATTTTGGGCCAATTTTCGCAAAATTCGAACTCAGTCGTCCTTAGGGTGTAACGGTGATATAATAATACAGGTTTTTAAATTGGATAAAAATTATGACCTCTATAGGGTCCACAAGCTAAAAACGCGATTTTTCGAACAATCAGGGGTCCATAATTCAGGAAGTTACGGTCCGATATGCGCGAATATCGAAAGGAACCAAGATTTTTTGGGTTATAAACTTACAAGTTAAGTTTCAACAAAATCTGATAAAAATTGTGACCTCTATAGGGTCCACAAGCTAAAAACGTGATTTTTCGTACAAACAGGGGACATAATCCATGAAGTTTCGATCCGATACATGCCCATATCGAAAGCAGCAGAGATCTTTTGGGGATAAACCTATATTTCAAGTTTCATCAAAATCGGACAAGAATTGTGCCCTGTAGAGAGTCCACAAACAAATTGTCAGGGGCCATAATCCATGAAGTTACGGTCCGATACATGCCAATATCGAAAGGAATCGAGATCTTAGGGAGATAAACCTATATTTCAAGTTTCGTTGAAATCGGATAAAAATTCTGACCTGTAGAGTGTCCACAAACAATTGTGGACAGGCGGACGGACGTCCGAACGGACAGGTGCGACGACAATATACGTCCACATGAAAATGTGGGCGTATAAAAAATAAACAGAGCATACAACACAGCATTAACATGTTTGCAGTGAGCTTCAGGGCCCATACCAGCTCAACAATCACATTGACATGTGTCGATTACAGCAACGTCAATATTGTATTTCACATGCTTTTGCATTTCAGCTCTACACTGACTTTTAAAAAAGAATGGTCCTGTTTCGTCATGGTCTTGATGTATATAAGGAATTTTTCATTAACAAGATTTATACTCTCTCTACTTAAACTCTTAATCAGGGAACCCAGATAGCTTTCAATGTTGTCCATAGTTATTTCTGGTATGACACTTCCCTCATGTAAATATTTATAAGTGTTCTTTCTGTGTGTCCATTTGATACTCAGACTGATTCATCACTTGGGATTTTCCAAAATTAAAATTGGAAAAGGTGATTTTGAGATTATGATTATACATTTGATTTTATTAGTTTTTCAAGTAGATCTCATCATTCTTCTCCCAAAACTTTTTACAGATTCAAAATCAGATGAAATTTTTTTTTTTTTTATGGAGGCTCAAAGTTGCGATTTTTGACTTTTCGCGGAAGAAAGGTTTTTCCACGCCTTGAAAAACTCATTTTTGGTGTTTCTTGCGATGTCATATTTCATTTCATAGCAAACCTATCAAAAATGTAGATGTAAATTCATGAAATACAACTTTAAGGCTAATTATGTTTCGATTTCACATTTTTGTAACAATTACTCTGATTTCCCAAGCAACTCCAAAATACATAGGTTTTCTCAAAAATTATATTTTGTCAAAGTGATTTTGGTCAATTTTTTCATCAAAAATTGTCTTGTTCATGTTATATCTGAAATATTGAACCTGGTTGTTATGCATTTTAAAATCAGTAGCTATCAAGTAAGATTAACAGGAAAAAAAGAAAAAAATATTCATATGCCTTCTCTCAAGAGCAGGATATATGTTCATTTTTGAACAATTTTCCGCGGGAGCAAATTGCCTATTTTTGGGGCATTTTTTGGACATTAATAAAATAAGAAGGAATGGAGATACATAAGTGAAATTATGTGAACATTTCAAAAAGTTTGTGAATTTTTAAAATAACATACTACTAATAAGCCATATATTATCAATTTTGGTGGTCATAGCAACCAAAATAGAAAAAAATGCAATTTTCAACCATTTTCAATGCCATTTACCATAACCCAAAAGGTGATCTCCACATTTTAAAGAAAGCAATTTAAAATATTTGAAACCCATGCAATATCAAATTATATGGATTCTGTAAGTTTGAGAAAAATATGAAGGAGTTTGAGTTGTTACCATAGCAACCACAGTTATTTTTTTTCCAAAAAGCATTATTTTCCAATATTTATGACATCAATATTGATAATTGTATTATCTTAAAATCAGAAGCTATCAGGCAAGATTTTAAAAAATTAATAAAATCAAAATATTTTTATGTCTTCTCTCAACAGCAGGAAAGGGGTTCACTTTTGAAAAACATTCCTCAGTAGCAAATTGCCCATTTTGGTCGTTATGGCGTTATTACGACATAAATAAAATATGAAGGAATTGAGATATTGACATGAAATTTTGTTTACAAGTAAATGTGATTGTGAATTTTTAAAATCACATGTCTTTACTCTTGTATATTACTTAATATTTGGATGTTATAGTACCGGTAACCAAAACGAAAAACAAACCAACATTTTCATCAATGTGAATATCAAATCAACAAGGCCTTAAGGCCCTACGTTTGTCGGTAATTTCAATTTGTTTAACTGGCCAATAAATATAGAGCCCCTATAATTAGGTGTTCAATATATTTACCAAAAAAAACAAAGAATTAAAATTATAATAATCAGTATGACATCTATAATGCTAAATTATTTAATAAAATGTTTTGCGATAATTGGTATACGTATCGACATGACTGACCTAATTCTATCTATGTCGGTTCCATCATCTCAACCTCAATGCCTCAAACGAAAAATCCAGAATCTGTGCCATTTTTTAAATTATTCTTAGCTAGCGTTAATTCTTTTGTTGTTCCAGCTTTATTTGGGTATAATTCCCTTTTAAGTGGATAGAAATCGTATGTATTAGCCGTATTAAGTTGTCTTCCCTCACAGCTGCAGAATGTAATAATGGCTCTCCGAGGCCCGTGTTGATATTTTCTGGTTTCAATTCCATTCATGTGCAGAGTTAATGCTTTAAAATAGGCATGAATAATTCACCGAACAACAAATTTTTTATTCCAGAACATTGAAATACTCAACCCCATTTCATTTTATTTCATTTCATTTCACATTGAAATACTCGTCAATGCTACGGAATATTTCAATTCTTGTTGAAAAACATTTTGTGTTAAATGTAAAGACGTGTTGTAGCTGGGAGAAAATTTCCTTCAGTGTAGCAGCGCGGGAATATGAGTCACGTGATGTCAACACAGTCGCCCTTGCAAAAGGCGTGAAAATAAATGGAATTAACAATTTTTGGGCAAGTCCTTTATTCATATAACATAACGCTTACTTCATAAATGAACATTCAGTTGCATTTCAACGTAATTTACCGTGAATATGGGTATTGGGAACTTCAAATATAGTTTTTCTTCGCGGGGTGTCTTATGACGTCATAACACGAAACACTACAAGGTTTATTCGTACACAAAAAGTCACGTTGTATACCATTTTCAAGTGTTTGGCGGACGGCGGCAGCACTTAACATGCTCTGATTTTATTAGCATCGGAACGGCAATAAAACAAACTTTCGATCGATCGGGGGTGGAATCTTGACAAATTGCCTCATAAAAAGTGAGCGTGAATTGTTTTTTCAACTTGAAAAGTATACATCGTATTTTTAAATGCCAACATTCCACCCCGACCGATCGAAAGGTAGTTCAAATATCTTTCTAATGGTATCAAAATGAAAAAAATATATTAATAATAACAACTGCCGCCGAGCACTTGAAATGGGGTACCCTCCGTTTCAAAACGCGACAAAATTTTTTACCGTAACATCAAAACACGCAAAATTGACGTTTTTCAACTTACGTTTATGAAATTAATAATATGATCAGGTTCATAAAAAATATGTGACGTTAAGTTTAAACCAGCGGCTGCCAGGCAGGATACACCCACATTTTCGAGAGATGGATAGAGAACAAGCTAACAAGAAAGTGATTTTTCCTACAATCAAGGGCCATAATTCAGGAAATTACAATTCGATATGCGCAAATTTCGAAAGGAACCGAGATCTTTGGGTTATAAACTTTCATTTCAAGTTTCAACAAAATCGGATAAAAATTGTGACCTCTATAGGGTCCACAACATTGATATACCATATTTTTACGCTATTTGAGAATGAACGGCAGCCATTTTGTCTTTCAATTTTGGGTCGATTTTCACGAAATTCGAACTCAGCCATCCTTAGGGTGTAACGGTTAATACGTTTTTTTAAATCGGATACAAATTATGACCTCTATAGGGTCCACAAGCTAAAAACGCGATTTTTAGTATAATCAGGGGCCATAATTCAGGAAGTTACGGTCCGATATGCGCAAATATTAAGAGGAACCAAGATCTTTGGGTTATAAACTTACATTTCAAGTTTCAACAAAATCGGATAAAAATTGTGACCTCTATAGGGTCCACAACCTTGATATACCATATTTTTACGCTATTTGAGAACGAACGGCGGCCATTTTGTCTGTCAATTTTGGGCCGATTTTCACGAAATTCGAACTCTGACATAATAATACGTTTTTTTAAATCGGATAAAAATTATGACCTCTATAGGGTCCACAAGCTAAAAATGCGATTTTTCGTACGATCAGGGGCCATAATTCAGGAAGTTACGGTCCGATATGCGCGAATATCGAAAGGAACCGAGATCTTTGGGTAATCAACTTACATTTCAAGTTTCAACGAAATCGGATAAAAATTGTGACCTCTATAGTGTCCACAAGCTAAAAACGTGATTTTCCGTACAAACAGGGCCATAATCCATGAAGTTTCGATCCGATAGATGCCAATATCGAAAGCAGTCGAGATCTTTTGGAGATAAACCTATATTTGAAGTTTCGTCAAAATCGGGTAAGAATTGTGACCTGTAGAGTGTCCACAAACAAATTGTGGACGGACGTCCGGACCGAGGCGACGACATGTGGACGTATAAAAAGGTTACAAATTGGGAAAAAAACACTTTCTTCCAACGTGAGCAATGGAGTTGTGACACCTATTCATATGCTTCCAAACTGAAAATATAAAAAGAAATGAAAGGTAAAAACATGCAATCAAAAAGAACAGACAAAATAGTTAAGAATTAACATTTTTCCAGTTTTCTTGGATTTTTTAGCTGCTATTTTTAAACCAGTCTCTTGTGCATGATTTATCAGCAAAAATAATATTTGAAATTCTATTTCTTCTCTATTACATGTATTATAACGTTTCTAAGTATGATTAAAATTAATGTAATGAACTGATATGGTATGTTGCCAGGTCACATTTTTCTGGCCTAAATGGAACGATAGGCCTACATTACAAAAAGACTTGTAAGAAAGGGTCAGGACGATTTGCCTAATAGGCTTCCAACCCAATACTACCACATATACTACCTTTATTATTGTGAAAAACTGACAGAATACTTCTATTATATGAAATAAAATTTAGTTAATTCGCGGAAAACTTCAGCTACTCGATCAGTCTAGGCCTAGCGGTACATAACATAGGTCTAAGAAAGCTAAACAGACTTACAAGTTTAATATTTATCGTACATTTTTGGCTAGTTTTCCGTGTATTAATTGATTTTTAAAAAAAATATAATTAAAGTGTTCTCTTTGTTTTTAACAATAATAAGGTAATATGTGGTGGTATCTGGCAGTATTATGTTAGTATTGGGTAAATCGTCCAGCCGTCAAAAAGTAAACAAAAAAGGCCTATTAAATACTAACCGATCGATCAACTCCTGTTTACGGCCTGATAACATGGCACCCCTTCTGCTTAATTCTTTTCTTAAAACCGTGATGTTCGAAGAACCAACCTTCGAAGTTTCACCAATGAATTCCATTGCAAAAGATGTAAGAAACGTAACAGTAACTGTGTGAAATACTGACTTCTGCTTTGCAATGGCGTAAACAAAAAGTCACGTGGAACCAGGTTAATGGTGGCGCCTCCTATTAATTACCTCCCTTTATCGCCAGCGAGGACGCTCGTTGTGGACAGACGGAAAGGCGCGACGACAATATACGTCCACATGAAAATGTGGGTGTATAAAAATGCCAAGATCAAAGTTTAGATCGTCTTGAGACTAACACAGTAATTTTGAAAGAAATATGGAAATGGCCGCAACAAATTTGAAATGAAAAGACAATACATTTAACAACATTAATAACAATGAAAATGTAGCATATAAGATGCAGGATATTTACCAGAGAAATTCCTGAGCATCATGTTGAGAATGACCTTTAAAGACAGGTATACGATTCCACACTGTATGTAGGAAAGCATGAGGACTAACCTGCGCCCATTTACCAGACCACAAAACACGCAGTAAACCGTGTATTTCTTGCCACAAAGACCTAGAGTACATTCAAATAATATATTTGTTTTTTAAAGAATAATGTTGGTGTCAGTCAATATTACATATAATAGAACTGGTTAATAAACACATCCCAACTATAATTTTAACACAGGGATCATTACTACTGTAGTTGCGTAACGATCATTTGAAGAAACAAGTTTTCCGTATATAACTGACTGATGCAGGGCTAGAAATTCATCATTTTTTGCAAGAATCTAAGAGGATTCCCATACATGGAATCTGAACGAATAATCCGAATCTTAATTAATAATACTGTCTAAAAAACAAAATTGTGTTTATTGTGTTAATCTAAAACACCAAATTACAACAACAATGATACAAAAAAATCCCAATCAAATGAAGTTTTTGGTAAACACTTAAAGTTAAATTGTGTCAAAAGTAATATCCAGAAAATGCCGTAGTCAAAATAAGCTGATACAACACCATGGCATTTCTTCATAGCACAACTTGTAGTCTTTTGTCCATCACGTAACTAGTCACATAACTTGCAAAAGTTTTAATTCATTCGTCGATGATAGACAAACGACACAATGATCACGTGACAACCATAACTGAAATTGCTATAAAATAAAATTCTGTATGACTATGATATAGCCTTCAATAATATTTTTAAAATTAAGCCTCTGTCAGCATGTATATAAAATAAAAAAATTGTAACAGTAAACGCTATTTAGAACTGGTTTATTTACCTAATTCCAACCAATATGTCACATGGCATTGGAATTTGGCATTCGAGATTCTGTTGGGAAAATATCCACTGTTTCTCTCTGTGTGTATTTGGTGTTCTATCAGGGGATTATATTCAATGAAGATTTAAATTTACCTAACAACTGGTCAGTGAATCCATCAATGTATGATCCAGTTATTATTTTAATGTTTACCGGTACCTGGAATTCACACGAACGGAGCATGGAAGATGCGCGATTCGTTAACCATACCGAGATTGTCTTCATTCTCGTGGCGTATTTTACTGAACCTATTTATGAATTATCAGCAAACTTGTTTTGTTTTTTTACCGGATTATCAAAATCACCGTTAAATGTGCTAATTACTCGGATTATGAACCACATATGGCCGATTCTCACTAAGGTATGACTGTTGTTGTAGCCGACACTTCTTTATTAACAAGTAATAATTAACACATAATATTAGCCAAAAGCTTTAAATTGATTTATGATACATGTACCATGTGGCTGATTCATTGTTTTACCAATCGGCTATATTAAACATCAATCGGCTAAATCCCAGAAAACACAGCCGATTAAGAACACTGACCCTGACTGACATTCAACAGTTGGGCTTGACAATTCTCCGAGATTTTTTTTTCTTCTAAGATTCCTTGCGCGAATAAAGATTAGGAGATTTGCGAGAATTTCTAGCCCTGGTGATATACGGTCAATTTTCAGCTCCAAGGGTTAAAAATATTTCAGTTTGCCCAAACCCGACTCATGATGATTATGGGTAGGTAAGTAGGCAAATTCTTTTTTTTTTTTGGGGGGGGGGGGGAGGACCAGACTTTGAGAACTAAATGCAAAAATAAAACAATATTTAAACTCTAACTTTATTAATGAGAACAGTACAACACAACACATTGTTATTAATGACTAGAACACTGGTTGTAAACCAGAAAATAATGCTAAAAAAATACCACCATTCTTTGTACACTTTAACTCATTTGACATCATTAAATCAAAATATGTTTTTTCTGTGGCATTGACAGAAATGGATGCGTCTACGTTGTTATTCTCATTTTCATCAGAGGAATGTCTGTTAACAGTAAACGTCGCAAACTTTAACATGTTGTCTAATGCCTGGACAACTTGAATCAGCACATTCATATCAGGTTCAAAAGTTTGTATTCCACCCCATTCTGAACATCTGAGACACGCTACATGCGGAAAAGTATCTCAAACACAGTCAATAGCCATGATATCCATATCATGTGATCTACACATCACAGGTCATGACATTGACGTCAATGGGTCATGAGGTCAACAACACGTTACATTGTAAACAAAAGGTTTATCTTCAGCATTGTTTCCTTTGCACCCATAAAGACTATATAATTCGTCCAGTCCCAACATGTTCTCTCTTCTTCCAATGATTTTTCACAAAAATAACATCTACAACTCATAGAATTGACGTCGTCTTCAATGACAGCGTCTGCGAATGGTTGTTCATAGAGGCTGCCATCTTGGCACTATTTTGTGCGTCGGTCGTGTCTATTTCAGATATACACAATCAATTCTGTTGATGTTTTTAGCGTTGGGATTGACTAATAGTTAATTTATTTCAGTTCTAAAACAAATATTTTAAACTTTAACGCAAATTTAGAAAATAGCCAAATTCTGGCTGGGATTACTGAGCAAAATGGCCATTCACTGTATATGTGCGAAAAAAAAGCTAGCCACCAATTAATTTTCGTACGTTACTTACGTCTTACTCCAGCCACAGTAGTGGACCGTCCTAAGGCCTTCCTTTGCGCAAGTTTTGTAGTCGTTTGACTACAAAAAAGTTACTGGCCTATAACACCCTTAATTTCCGATTACACTGACCCCAAACTGTTCTGCACATAGCTTAACATATAATAAACCAAGTCCCATTGAAATAAAGGTGAAACCTTACCGCATAATTATATGATTTGATTTAACCCAACTGCAATGCGTAATTTTTGTTTAGTTAAAATGGTCGCCATACCAGAATCATGTGATATTATATCACTCGAAAATACAGAAAAACTGTTAGGTATGATAAGATTAAGATTTCTGTGTCCCACTCGTCACTATTTGTAACATAATCACTTGTTTCCATGCAAACTATGATGATATGTGTTGAAAATTTTGCAACTTATTAGGTTAAAACCTAATTTTACATGCGCAAAGAGTCGAATAGTGTATCAATTGCAGACGTAGATAAGAATTATCTCGGCTGAAAATTGCAGCTAATTCCAACCCTGTCTGTTGAAACAGTCACAACCATTTTGTCCGTTGTCTTCGTGTCTATTTCATCAACAGTGACATCATCAAAGACGTCCCTCCATGTCTTACTGTTGTTAATTCGCTGCAACTTGTTCGAAACGATTGGTTTTACTTTATTTTCAGTTTTTATCACTCCCGAAGACGACAGTGTAAAGTTATTGTCCGCCATGACACATACCGTTCCTTAACAACAACTATCGCGATAAATAACAGGATTTTACGAAATCACGTGTCGAGTTTGGTGTTAATATGTATAGACATGACAGTGGCTGTTCAATCTCCCGACTGATTATTTCGCGTTTGGGTGTCATTGTCAAGCATAAAAATAATGCTGTTAAGAAAAAAAAAAATCTTCAAAAACAGCAATAAAAGAATTTGACTCGGCAGCTTTTTTTTGGGTCGGTCGCGTTTGGGCAAACAGACAATCTTTTAATTTTGGCCTAGGTGACCCTATTCCATCCTTGCAACATATTAACATGACATGGCACTAGACAAGATCTGATGTAGACCACTTTCCCAGCCCCAGCCCCACCCACAGCAAATTTAAACATATCTCTTTTTTGTCAATTGCAAGAAGTGAGGAAAATCGAACAGTCAAAAGGCCCAACCTCCATGTACAGAAAATGATATTTTCTTTCCAGTCTACTTACATGTTATTAAGATGAAAAGAAGAATGTAGCTGAACACTAGATGAAGGAAAACCTCCTCCTCCAATCAATCCACCTTTATTCCTACTTTCACATGGACTATTTACTGGTTTACTTAAATGCTGAAACAAAAATAAGAATGAAAAAAAATATATTCATTATATACTTGTCTGCCATGACAACTACAAACTGTGAAACTGTCACCAATTTACTCTAACAGTAACAGTTGTGGGTTGCCAGTGATTGTTTACACCACACTTTTATGCTGCACAATGGGCGTCCTCGCTAGAGATAAAGGGGTATAATTTATAGGTGACACCATAGAGGAGGCGGTCCCACGTGACCTTATGGTTTACCTTACAGCATCGTTTTCCTGTACATTCATTACAACCTGGTGTGTTGACAAACGTTAGTTTTTGTCGTTAATATGAAATTTAATCCCGATACGTTGAAATACGGTGCTCTTACCATCGATAAGGTCACGTTGAACCGCATTTTTACTAGCGACGCCTGGTGGGAATTCCTTCACCGAGGACACCCATTCCTTTTCTTGTTGAGAATAGTAATCAAAACAAGTATTATAATATACCTGAAAGTAATCTGAAGTATTAAGTCTATGATTAGTTCGTGTTGATGGTTTATAAGGCATTTTTTCTTTTCTAGCAGACGGTGTACCTACTGGACTCCACACATTACTAAAATCTAAATCCAAAATGAAGTCTCGAAATTCATCTAAATGTCTGCAATAACAACATCAACTAATATTATCTTTTAAGAGCCACTTTCTGTAAGATTCAGGCAAGGCCCTTAAGTGACCACCTTCAAATTCTCTAATTTTTCAACATAATGTACCATTTAGTACTACAATCACAATTCTAAAAAAAAAATCCTTAATTTTTGTCGGTTGCCGAGATATGGGAGCTTGAAAATTGACCCAAATTTTCAAAAACAGCTTTTGGAGAACTTTAACTGAAAAATTACAACAAAGTACATGGTTACCCATAGGTTATTTGGGTGGTTCTTGTTAACTGCTATGAGTAGAGATGAAAAATAGTGAAAAACCTGTGGGATACCTTTGGCTTACCAAAGTGTCATGGCTCAAAAGTGCGCGAAAATGAATTTTCGAGCTTTTTTCAATGGTCATTTTTTCCAAAAGCCTTGGGTATCCCATAATTTTCTTTTGTGATATTGCAAGACTACCTACATAATGTCTCTAAAATGCAAAAACATTCATGGGACAGTAAAGGCTTTTGGATATATTTCAATTCAAAAATAATTTTTGTGTCCATTTTAACACTCTTTGTAGCCCCATAATGGCTGATGCCCCGCGTTTACAAAAAAAACAAAACACTAAAATTAAACCTAAAACATAAAAATATTATTTTTTAAGGAGAAACCTATGGGATATTGACCTACTCCTTTAAAAAACTAATCTTTTGTAACATGTTTTTACAAAAAAAACCTTTACTTTAACCTTGAACTTGACTCTTTGGCCCACGTGACCTTGAGATGACCTTTTATTAAAAATTTAGCCCTACACAATATCAAATATTGAAGGCAAAATTTTAATTATTTGTCTGTAAATCAAGGACATTTCAATAGGAAATGAAATGAAGTGAATTGGGTTTAACGTCCTACTGTTTTGCTCCTAAACTGGGCTAGTGAAGACGAGCATACGCCATACAGTGTGCTATGAGGGACATTTTGCCAAGGGATCTTTTACGTTCACACCAATGTGTGCACAGAACCTCAGTTTTTTGTCCCATCCGAACGACTAGACAGCTGTCCTTATCGGGCCCTCTGTCCTGCATCACTGACAAGGGGGGACAACGCCGGAAAAATCTGGATGAACTTTGTCGGCCAATGCAGGGATCGAACACCCAACCTCCAGGCTAGCAAGCCAGCGCCTTACCCACCGTGATCCCCTCATTTCAATTTGAGAAACTTACTTGAATATTGTCAGTGATCCGTCCTGCATCACTGACAAGGGGAGACAACGCCGGAAAAATGTGGATGAACTTTGTCGGCCAATGCAGGGATCGAACACCCAACCTCCAGGCTAGCGAGCCAGCGCCTTACCCTCCGTGATCCCATCATTTCAATAGGAATAACTTACTTGAATATTGACCTACTTAGTTAATAATTAATATTTTATTATACCGAGGGTTTTTTAACTTTAAAAATAGCAGTGGACGCTTATAAGGCTAGTCTCCAGATCCACTCATATTTATACTTTTGCTATTTATTTCTTGCAATGTCTGTGGGTTTCAGTTTGTGTGGGGGGACTTTGACTTTGACATGCTTGTTATTTTGATGTCAATTTGGAAAATTGTCAGCGCCAAGTAGTCATATTATGTTTGTATGGCATGATGATACATGGAAGAAGAACGTTGCCAATATTATTTCAATGTAACCGCTGCAAAATGCTTATTTTTGTTTTACAGATTGCAATGTCACAGTGTTAAAATTCAATAATACAAAATACGGTATAATTGTTATTTTGCACATTACACTTCTCCGTTCTGCATTTTGCATTACTGACAAATCTCATTTGAATACAGAAAAAAGTCTGGACTAAGACGGAAATTAATAATTTAAGGTCAAGGTCAGTAGATGGAGGCCAAGATCAGACTGGCATACAATAAGTCACCATACAATATTCTGACTTGCCATGTAATAAGGGCAGCTGTCTAGTCATTCGGATGGGATAAAAAACGGAGGTCCTGTGTACACTTTGGTGTGCACATAAAAGTTCCGTTGGAATTCAATATAAGAGTAGGCTATAGCTCTGGTGCCCAGGCAAAATTTCTCTCATAACACACTGTATGCATATGGCTGTCTTCATTAGCCCATTGGAGCAGAACAGTAAGACTTGTCAGACCCTCCGTCCTACATCACTGACAAGGGGAAAAATAAATGCTCAAAGTCAAAGCCGGGTGGTACAAAACTATTAAATAACGGGGTAAAATACCTGCGGGGTAAATATATTGTGTTCCTTTTCACTAAAAAGCATGTATGTAAATAATTTTCTGGCGCATTTATATTTACATACATGTACCCTGAAAAAAAGATTATTAAAGTTGAAATGAAGGGTTTGGGTAGGTGGTATGAAGTAAAAATACAGGGCTTATAGAAGGGGCGGATTAGCTATACTGGGAGCATGATTTCATTGAAGTCATGGTCATTCAGCAAATGCTAGCTTGACTCGCCCTTATTGCTTGACAAGTCGACTTATATTGTACGATGACTTACATATCCCTGAAGCAATGGCCCGAGAAATCCCTCTTTGCCCATTGCTGGATTGGCTTCTGATACTTGAGTGTGTCTGTTCTTCCTGTTCAATCAAATCTATCCCAAGTACAGCCCGTCGTTTAATCTTAAAACTTTGGACAGTGATTTAAGGTATTAAAAATGGTGAAAATATTTTTCGTCTCCAAACAGTATTGTTTACATTGTATCCATGGTTATAGCCTCGTTTGTCACACAATTAGTTTTTCTTCAGTATTCTGTGATTCACTGGTTAATTGAGCATAATAAAATCTTGAGTCATGTTGTAACATTATGTAAACATATTTGGTCCAATTTGGAGCTCTGTTTATAGCGTAATGATATTGTAACGCAGTTAGCTATTGGTTGTTAATCGGACTATTGACAAGTCATAATTTGGAACAGAAATTTGCTTCCATTACAGCAGTGTTAAGTGGGATTAGCTCTAATCAAACAAAATACTGTGAGAAGTATGGGTGACTTATTGTATGCCTGCTTGATCTCGGCCCCCATTTATGTACCTTGACCTTGTAGATTGATCGCGTAAATTATTAATTTCCGTCCTAGTCCAGACTTTTTTCCGTGTGCGAATGAGATTCAGTAAAAAGGCATTTGTCTATAATGCAAAATGCAGAATCGAGAAGTGTAATGTGCAAAATAACTATTATACCATATTTTGTATTATTGAAAAGTGTATTCTGAATTTCAACACTGTGACATTGGTATTGTGGAGCAATAGAAATTGCAAATTGTAAAACTAAAATAGGTATTTTTAACTGCTGACATTTGCATTTTGCACTGGTAACATTGAAATAATATTGGTAACATTGAAATAATATTGGCAACAATATTCTTCCATAGGTAATGGGTCATCATGCCATACAATCATAATATGACTACTAACTGGCGTGGACTAATTTTCCAAATTGACAAATATTACAACAAGCATGTCAAAGTCACGCCATTTTACCTTATAGTAAATGTAGGAGGACCATGCCACACACAAACAGAAATCAACTAGACAAACCCACAGACATTGCAAGAAATAAATAGCAAAAGTATAAATATGAAATCAACTATGTGGATCCGGAGACTAGCCTTATAATAAAGCGTCCACTGCTATTTTTAAAGTTAAAAACCCCACGGTATAATAAAATATTAATTATTAACTAAGTAGGTCAATATTCAAGTAAGTTTCTCCTATTGAAATGTCCTTGATTTTACAGACAAATAATTAAAATTATACCTTCAATTTTTGATATTGTGTAGGGCTAAATTTTTAATAAAAGGTCATCTCAAGGTCATGTGGGCCACAGGGTCAAGTTCAAGGTCAAAGTAAAGTTTTTTTTTGTAAAACATGTGACAAAAGATTAGTTTTTTAAAGGAGTAGGTCAATATCCCATAGGTTTCTCCTTAAAAAATAATATTTTTTATGTTTTAGGTTTAATTTTAGTGTTTTGTTTTTTATATAAATGCGGGGCATCAGCCATTATGGGGCTACAAAGAGTGTTAAAATGGGCACAAAAATTATTTTTGAATTGAAATATATCCAAAAGCCTTTACTGTCCCTTGAATGTTTTTGTATTTTAGAGACATTATGTAGGTAGTCTTGTAATATCACAAAAGAAAATTATGGGATACCCAAGGCTTTTGGAGAAAATGACCATTGAAAAAAGTTTGAAAATTCATTTTCGCGCACTTTTGAGCCACGACACTTTGGTAAGCCAAAGGTATCCCACAGGTTTTTCACTATTTTTCATCTCTACTCATAGCAGTTAACAAGAACCACCCAAATAACCTATAGGTAACCATGTACTTTGTTGTAATTTTTCAGTTAAAGTTCTCCAAAAGCTGTTTTTTAAAATTTGGGTCAATTTTCAAGCTCTCATATCTCGGCAACCGACAAAAATAATGATTTTTTTTTTTTAGAATTGTGATTGTAGTACTAAATGGTACAATATGTTGAAAAATTAGAGAAATTGAAGGTGGTCACTAAAGAAAGTCTTGATTTTTGCCTGAATCTTACAGAAAGTGGCTCTTAAATTATTTCCACAAAGAGGACAAATCAGATTTAATATGCAACACTATCTCAAGAACATTCACGGTTCTATTTCAGTAACGTATCTCTACCAGTTCCTGTGATCGTAGAGTCTTGAAATTTTCAGGGGATATTCACAGGAACTGGCCATGACCTCACAACAAATGTCAGCCGAATCGGTCAATAACTTTTCATTTTATCATAGTTTAGCTTCTGCCAAGAGAAAAGTTTATCTGATTTTGACGCCATTTTATTTGTTGACTATTTAGACTCGAATAACAAGACACTAAGATGGGTTCCGACACACTGCGCTTCCTGCCTAACGCTGCCTAACAACAATTTTCGCATATTTTAATTTTTATACGCCCACATGGAAATTGGTCGTATATTGCTGTCGCTCCCGTCCATCCGTCTGTTGGTTGGTCGGTCCGTCCGTCGTCCACAATTTCTTGTGAACACTCAACAGACTACATTTAACATCTGATTGTTTTGAAATTGATATATATGTTGTTTGCATTAGTGATATGAAGAAGCCTATTCAATTTCAATAACTTCCGTTAATGGCACTTGTTTCACTTTGTTGCATCCTGTGAACGCTCTAACGACAAAAGTTATCAACCGACAAGCGCTGAAATAAGCGTCCCGACATGGACAATGTCCGGGCGAATTGACCCTTTTTGACAGGCCAAATTGCCTTTCGTCCGGACATAATTGTCCGACCGTGTTTTTGTAAAACATTAAGTCAAAAATATTCGAGTCGATCGCTATTTATTATTAGACTCGAAAGTCCAGGACCAAAAATATCAATGACCCGAGTCATAGTGAAAATGTTACCATTTATATCTCGGCCGCGTGCAGATAAAATCTTCAAAGTTTTAGAATCGACTCTTTTACGCTGGTTATATCAACGACCCGAGTCATAGTAAAAATATTACTATTTATACATGTATCTCTCTCGGCCGCGTGAAGATAAAATAATGAATAATATTGAGAATCGGTTCTTTTACACTGGTTATTCGAGTCTCGTAGCTAGCTTTGCGTTACTTTCGTACTTTCGTATATGATTAGCTCTAAATCACACCTAACATGACATATAATTATATAAATTATTAGTAATAAAAGTAATAATATTTTAAAATTAGTTTACAAGAAAATGTTCAAGTTGACTATGGATGTAATTAGGGACAGACTTTTTATACGAAAATAACTTACTTTGTTGGACACTTCCGATGTGAATGTAAATAGAAGAGCCGTGAAAACATGTCGAATAAAATAACTTCTTACTTTTCCCAACCCTCGGACACGGATATCCCGGCTAGTGAGACCGTTCCAGAAAATTCAAAGACTGGTACTGTGTCTTATGTCTTTCATAAAGACACTTCTAAACGGGGGCCGTCGCCGTCACCAGTTCGAAAATTACAAACACGAACCGTAGACTAAAAAAGTGGATCAAAAATGACTTGGCCGATTCTGAACCATTTACGACAACTCAAGATGTCTATTCTTTAGTTAAATTTGAATCTTAATCCCCAGCCCCACCAAAGAGATTAATGACATTATTATATGAACTATAAAGTTGTATTCCATATACATATAAAAACTTAAAACTCCAGGTTGTATGTGAGTCATCAATTTATTTTATTAATAAATGTATGTATAATAATATATATAAACATAGTAAATTTCAAAAGTTTTTTGGTTTAATATACTTTATAAAGTATTTGTCAGGCTGAAAATCTGAAATGTCAGGCTGAACCTTAGCAGTTACTTCAAGGCTTGTCAATCGATCTGTATGAAATTTATATGCATCATTTAAATTAGTAAAACAAAGAATCCTATTGAATTACATGATGTCAGGCTAAACCTTATCAGTTACTTCAAGGCTTGTCAATCGATCTGTATGAAATTTATATGCATCATTTAAATTAGTAAAACAAAGAATCCTATTGAATTACAGCAATTTCTGTTAATTACATCTAGAGTTATGGCAATTGTTTCACTTTGTTGAATATTGTGAACACTCTAATGACAACAGTTATCATCCGATCTGTTTAGAATTTATATGCATCATTTAAATTAGTGAAACAAAAGAAGCCTAGTGAATTTCAGCAATTTCCGTTAATTACGACGTGAGTTATGGCCCTTGTTTCACTTTGTTGTACCTTGTGAATGCTCTGACGACAAAAGTTATTATCCGATCTGTATGAAATTTATATGTATCGTTTAAAATAGTAAAACAAACAAGCGTATTGAATTTCAGCAAATTTCCGTTAATTACATCTTGTTTCACTTTGTTGAATCTTGTGAACGCTCGAACGACAAAAGTTATCACCCAATCTGTATGAAATTCATATGCATCATTTAAATTAGTGGAATGAAGAAGCCTATTGAATGTCAGCAATTTCCGTCAATTACTTCTAGAGTTATGGCCCTTGTTTTGCTTTGTTGAACTTTGTGAACGTTCGAACGACAAAAGTTATCATCCGATGAGTATGAAATTTATATGCATTATTTGAATTAGTAAAACGAATTTCAACAATTTCTGTAGATTACTTCCAGTGTTATGGTCCTTGTTTTAGTTTTTAGAATCTTGTGAACCCTCAAACGACGAAAATTATAATGTCATCTACATGAAATTGTCTATTAAATGCCCCCTAATTACCTACAAAAGAATAAATATGCGAGTTGCGACAAACCTTGTCGACCGCTCGGATGATTTAGTTGCTGTGGGCGTATATTTTGTTGCCTGGCAATCTATCTTTGTGCTAAGCCACCAATTTCTATAAACAACTATTTGGCGTTGAACAGAGGGATTGGCCTTTACGTGTGAATATCGCCATGACCTTGACTTTGGTTTCAAATTACCTTTGGTTTGCGCTTATGGATACCATGGCCATATTTCTTGCTGTATTATTGAGGTTAATTTTCGAGGTGAAAGCAGGGACGATGCACTTCAGAAAAGACGATTGGGTCAAAGCCGTGGGTCAAGGTTCCCCTACAGAAAACTAAACTTAAAATGTTCGAATTCCGTTTTTGGACATTTGACCTTCGATCACTCCGTAACCATTTTAAAAGGCCCCAATCTTGGCCTGGACAATTGACTTTTACCTGGGTCCTGTCGCACACTGCTTGGTCAGAAAAGGTCAAACTCAGAGGGGCCCCTGTTCGAAAGGAATTCAGTGGACGTGGTCAATACAAAGATCATGGCGACCTCCAGTCATCAATGCTAACCAACCGTGACCTCGACTTTGACCCGGAGTCCAAACTTCCCATCAAGTTTGGGGCCTTTGCGTTTATGCGTGTCATGGCCATATTTCTGATTGTATTATCGAGGTTCTAAGTAAAAGCAGAGATGATGGGCCTCAGAAAAGTTAATTGGGTCAAAGTCGCGCTACAGAAAACTAAACTCAAAATTTTCAAATTCCGTTTTTGGACATATATGACCTTGACATACTACCTTCACTCCGTAACCATTTTAAAAGGCCACTATCTTGGCTTGGACCATCGACCATTACCATGGGTAGACCTGGTTCAAAATGGTATAATGGGGACGTTAAGAAAGTTAAGTTACAATGCAGGGTGGCAGAACTACAGTGGTGTAAGTCTAACCAGGAGATTCACCACAGCATCTACAAATCAAATCGAAACAATGTCGGTAAAACCTTAAAGAATGCTATAGCCCTTTTAGTGTATGGACAAAATTTCTGCCATTGGCAATGACTTGAAGAAATTTCACGGATTTATGCAACCAATACTAGGTGTTCAGTCAAAATCAAAACTTCTGATTCAACTTGTGATTTGTGAGTAAGCAAATAACTTTTCTAATTTCTTCATCTCTAAGATCGGAAAAATAAAAAGTCAGTTGGACAATTTTTTTGCTCAAACCCAGTCTGTTTTTACAGACAAGTCAGGACGGAAGCCATATTGACTGAATTTCGTCCATTTGCCGAGGAAGAAATCCGAAGGAATGGGATCTGTCTACCATTGTCTGTGACTACATTGATACACTTTTGCCTATCATAACCTCCATAGTAAATTATAGCTTGCAAAGCGGAATATTTCATGAAATCTTCAAGCAGGCCATTGTGTGTCCATTACTTAACCAGCGGCTGCCAGGCAGGATATGCCCACATTTTCGAGAGATGGATAGAGAACAAGCTAAAAAGAAAGCGATTTTTCCTACAATTAAGGGCCATAATTCAGGAAATTACAATTCGATATGCGCAAATATCAAAAGGAACCAAGATCTTTGTGTTATAAACTTACATTTCAAGTTTCAACAAAATCGGATTAAAATTGTGACCTCTATAGGGTCCACAGCCTTGATATACCATATTTTTACGCTATTTGAGAACGAAGGGCGACCATTTTGTCTGTCAGTTTTGGGCCAATTTTCACGAAATTCGAACTCAGCCGTCCTTAGGGTGTAACGGTGATATAATAATACGTTTTTTTAAATCGGATAAAAATTATGACCTCTATAGGGTCCACAAGCTAAAAACGCGATTTTTCGTACAATCAGGGGCCATAATTCAGGAAGTTACGGTCCGATTGCGCAAATATCGAAAGAAACCAAGATCTTTGGGTTATAAATTACATTTCAAGTTTCAACAAAATCGGATAAAAATTGTGACCCCTATAGGGTCCACAACCTTGATATACCATATTTTTACGCTATTTGAGAACAAACAACGGCCATTCCGTCTATCAATTTTGGAACGATTTTCACGAAAATCGAACTCAGCCTTCCTTAGGGTGTAACGGTGATATAATAATAGTTTTTTAAATCGGATAAAAATTATGACCTCTATAGGGTCCACAAGCTAAAAACGCGATTTTTCGTACAATCAAGGGCCATAATTCAGGAAGTTACGGTCCGATATGCGCGAATATCGAAAGGAACCGAGATCTTTGGTTATAAACTTACATTTCAATTAAATTTCAACACAATCGGATAAAAATTGTGACCTCTATAGGGTCCACAACCTTGATATACCATATTTTTACGCTATTTGAGAACGAACGACGGCCATTTTGTCTATCAATTTTGGGACGATTTTCACGAAATTGGATGACCTCAAATAAACTCAAATTGAATAATGACAAAACTGAAGCTATGTTATTTGGAACAAATATACTACTGATCTCAAACAAATGTTAAAATTGGAGACTCGGTTATTCAGTTAGTTAGTGCTGTGAAGGATCTTAGTGTTTATATCTAGATCCGTGTTTGACATTCGAAACACAAGTTGATAAGCTGTGTCAGTCCTGTTACTTTCATTTGCGGTGCATCAATGATATTAGACATCTCATCATGATTGACACCGTCAAATCTCTAATATAGTCACTAGTTCTGTCCAGAATTCAAGCTACAGAATACAGCAGCCAGAATCATATCACGAACAAAAACATTATCTCACATAACATCTATTCTAAAATCATTACATTGACTCCCAATTCCAGCTCGCGTCAACTTTAAGGTTCTGTGCCTCACATACCAGTGTCTACGAAATCTTGCACCAGCTATTTATCTGTACTACTAACACTATATCAACCAAACTGGTACTTGAGATCTTATAACCAGAACACTCTTGTCGATCAACAGTCAAAACTGAAAAATTTTGGTGACAGAAGTTTTTGTGTAGTTGCTCACAAATTGTGGAATGATTTACCTCTGAAAATCTGAAACAGCGAAACTTTGACTACTTTCATATCACAGCCGAAGACTTATTTCGAGAATGCTATGATAATTAGACATTCTGTTCACTGTGATATAACTATTGTCTTACTGTGCTTTAAGCATGTTTTTGGATGGATTTGGTGCTCAACAAATGTACATTATTATTATTATTATTATATGTCTTAGCTGTTTCTTTATTTGACAGGCTGAAACTTGTACATCATCCAGAAAAAAAGAGGTTTTTGTAAATTAGTGTCACGTTATGAAAATATTGTAAAATCTTTGCCCCTCCTTTGCTTAGAAGGGTGTTCTCTCTACTTTCACCCTGGGCATTATCCTCAATAATACAGCATAGCCAAGGGCGTACATAAAGATTTGTTTTTGTTGGGTTTTTTGGGGGGGGGGGGATGTTTAGTAAAAATGTGACCGGCTGTCTGAAAAGTTCTAAGCCTATACTGTGAAAGACCTGTACAAAGTCAATGGTTTTCATTATTTTTCTACATATTCATGAGGATGCCCACAAAACTGGCAATATATTGAGTAGGGGTGGGCGATATCTGCTATTTTCAACATTGCGATATTTCAGTATTCATATTGTGATATCGCTATATATTGTGGCGATATCCAGTATGCTGTTTGTTTGTAAAATAATCATGATATAGACCATAATTATAGCGTATCGCATTTTTTAATATTTTGTTTTGATTTTTCAGGATGACAGATCGATATATCAATGTAAACAGGGTTACGGGGGGGGGGGCAGATTTTGCCTGCACATATATGAGAAACAAGTAACACCCATATTAGCGAGTCATAATATTTTAATCTAAGAAATAAAACAAAAGTAAAAACAAAACGAAAACACAACTAAAAACAAACCCACTTTATGCGGATAAAAAAGGGACAGAATTACGAAATTAGTTTTCATTTCCCATTCTTTGGGAATTTGTTTAAGTCACTATATAACTCCCTTTTTAAAACACCATATAGCTGTCTAAAATTCAAAAACAATTTACAACACTACTTAGTGTTCAAAATATGATCAGATAGTAAACACTAAAAAACTAATTGTATCCACTTGTAAAAACCACATAACCTTAGTTAAATAAGGAAGACAATTAAAACATATCAATGGTCAGTTTGCGACAATGTAAGGTGTAATACAGTTCAACAATTAAGCTCTCAGTTCAATCTAAATTTTTAGCTAAAAAGACCAACATGTTGACTTTTGCTGGTTTGAGGCGTGTTCTCGAACAAGTAACTACGTTTCCGGAAGTACTGAATAAACGTTCTGATGGACAGGATGTTGCAGGAGCACATAAGTATTTTCGGGCGCATAGGGCTAGGTGAGGATAAATATTGCAATTGTCCTTCCACCAACTTAACGGATTATGCTCGAAGTCAATAGATGGGAGAAAAAGGTAACGCTCTAATTCTTTCATGATCTGTTCTTCCGGTGATAACGATATATCTGCTTCAGATGACTCTCTCCTCTTAAACAATTTTCCCAGATTCATCTTTGCTTTTTTTCTTAGCACCACGCTACCATCATCTTGGGACATACTTTCATTTGTATCAGATGGCGATGATGTGATAGACAGCGCAGGTGGTATTGTTTTTGTTGATGCGATGAATCTAATAAGTATGTCGTTGATCTCCGGCTGTGTATTTGGTGGGAGATATTTGTCTTTATACCTTGGGTCTAGCATTGTTGCTATTTCTAGAAGAATTCTTGATTCTGGGTCTGACTCAGCGGAATATTTTTCATTTAGATATTTTAAAATCTTAGATTTTATTTCTTTGGTCATCTCAGTATCCTCTGGTTCGTTGACTAAAATTTCATTATTTAGCAAATGTAATACTGGTACTACTGATGAAATCGATACGTAATCTTCACCACTTAGGGCATCGGTGAAATCGGCCAAAGGCGCCAAAGCTTTGTTAACAGACTCCATGACACATACAGTCTGCCATTTTGGTATTAATGACAAACTTTTGCGGTCTGAAGAGAGAACTTGCGTGATTGCTTTCTCTTGTTCTAAATATCTTCCTATCATTGATTGAAGAGATCCCCAACGCGTGTCGCAGTTTGATATTAAACAGTGTTCTGGCATATGTAATTTTTGTTGTATTTTCAAAAGTTCACGTTTTTTCTTCCAGGAATAAGAAAATGCTGATACTACTTTTTTACAGGAAGCTACAGCCTTATCGATGCGTTGGTCTTTTAATGCATTGTTTATGGCCAAATTCAATCTGTGTCCAAAGCACTGGAGACGAAGATAATTATTTAACGATGCTGCTTTTGTGATATTGGCTCCATTATCAGTTGTTATGCATACCATGTCAGTTTCTCGAAAGTCCCATGCTGTAATGATCTCCCTCAAACCCAATGCCAAATTTTCAGCAGTATGGTCAGACGGAAAATATAAAGTCTCCAGATGTCTGGACTTGAGTCGCCAATCCTCGCCTATAAAATGCACAGTGAAACCCAAGTAAGGCTCCATATTTCGGCTGCTCCACATATCTGTAGTAGCCCCAAAATAACAAACAGGCCTACGTCTGATCTCCTCTAAAACCTTATCATGTACAGTGTTATATAAAGCAGGGATGGCAATGTCTGAAAAAAATTTTCTACCAGGTAAACAATATCTAGGATCAAAGGTTTTCATCATATTTCGGAAACCACTTTTCTCAACAGTAAATATGGGTATCATATCTTTAGCCAAAAAGTGAGTAACTGAATTTGTCATGGATATCCACTTTTTAGATTTTTTATCATAAGGAAATGAGTCCTTTAGCGACATCTGAGTGGTGGTGGTGGTGGTATGACAAGAATTCGAAGACAGTTTTCTATTTTTGATACTTTGTTCATTAAAACAACCTTCAAGTTTCTGTTTACATGCGGTATATTTCGTGGGGTGGTGAATTTTGAGGTGTTGATACAGGTTCGTTGTATTCCCTCCTTTAGCGCCGACTGTTCGCATACAAAATCGACAAAGAATAGTTGTCTGCTGTTCGTCAGATTCGTCATAGCCGAAATACAACCAAACATCGCTTGTACAATTTTTCTTTGGAACAAGTTGTCGTCCGCTTCTAAATAACGGGTTATCGTCAGATTGAGTTGAAACTGACGACGAATTGTCGCCGGCATCTTGTCTAATTCCATGAACTTCGATTTGCTCATCAAATTCTAACGAAGTCATTGCATTTACTTTAGCGAAGAATAATTTAATCTTTACCGGATATTTTCCCCGCATCAGCTGACTGTAGCTACGAATAACAAGACTTATTTTAAGAAGAAAGGGAATTAACTCTCATTTTCAATACCGCGATATTTTTCGAAGACGATATTAGTGACGATACGATAATGCAGCTATTTTTTTACAAGGCGATATTTTCGTTACTAGAATTTTCATACCGGTTATACCTACAATATCGAAACATCGCCCATCCCTAATATTGAGTGTTCAATCATCGATCAACCACCACCAACATGCACACGCATAATATTTTCTTGATTGGTTGCTTTTGATGTCTTCCAGGACGTGGGTCATCGCCATTGATAGTATAGAGTGATGATATGTGTTGAGAATGAATTACTTATTTAAATACAAACTGTGATGATGTGTGTTGAGAATTGTGATAGAATTACTTATTTCAATACAAACTGTGATGACGTGTGTTGAGAATTGTGATAGAACTACGTATTTCAATACAAACTGTGTTGAGAATTGTGATAGAATTACGTATTTCAATACAAACTGTGATGATATGTGTTGAGAATTATGATAGAATTACTTATTTCAATACAATCTATGATGATATGTGTTGAGAATTATGATAGAATTACTTATTTCAATACAAACTGTGATGATGTGTTGAGAATTGTGATAGAATTATGTTGTTCAATACAAAAACCCACTGGGGTTGAACAACTCTACCAACATTGGCTTTGCGTCTGGCAAAAAGACTCATCTATTTCCACAATAACCCCCTATCTGCTGTGGATGATTTAAAAAATACTGGACACAAACATCTCTACACAATTGATGCCGTTCGACTACTGTTGTGCAACCACCAATCTCTAGTTCTTTCATGACCTGTTCAATGCTTAAACCCCGGGAGGACCCACAACTTTGACACCACAGGTACGTTAAACCCAGGATTTGCCAGATATCTAACTTAGACTCTTCAAAAAAACTCCCTTTTCGAATATTTATCACTTTTCTACAGTTGGGACACCACCAGCATATGCCTTCATTTGATCGTCTCAAAACACCCTCGTTACAGGGAACATTGCAGGTGGGACAGTCCATCCGAGTGGCCAAAAGCCCATTAGCCCTACAAAATTGTACAGTGGCATCAATATTGTTGAAATGTCTTCCAATCTGAATAAGGTTAATGGTATCAAATGTAGCTTGATTTGAAACATTTCCAGCGGCAGCAGCCATAATTGAACAATGGATGAAAATATATTAAAGATAGGTTGCCAGGCAACGAAATATACGCCCACAGCAGCTAAATCGTCCGGGCAGTCAACAAGAGTTGTCGCATATTTTTACTTTTTTCAGTAACGGAACATTTATAATACACTAAAATCTGATTAGAGCAACAACTCAGAAAACCATTAGAATTTGTTTGGTTTTTATAAAGTTCTGCCCCATGCTAACGTTTTGTATACAAAACTTTTAATACTGTATCATGGATTTAGCTGTTCCAAGTCATAAAAATTCATTGAAAATCAATATACTTGTTCGCCTCAAGATCTTAAACTCTGTGTATCAATCTGAAGTCAATCGGATATTAACTTTGGCCTCTAGAGCGTCCACAAGATTTTTCAAAGTGATCAAGGGCCATAACTTTGGCAGTAATTATCAGAAATCTTTGAAAATCAATAGGATTCTTCGCCTCGTGACCTCAAACACTGTGTATAAATTTAAAGTCAATGAGATATTAACTTTAGCCTTTAGAGCATCCACAGTGATCAGTGATCAAGGGCCATAACTCTGGCAGTAATTATCGACTTCTTCGTCTCATGACCTTAAACACTGTGTATAAATTTAAAGTCAATCGGATATTAACTTTGGCCTCTGGAGCGTCCACAAGATTTTTTGAAGTGATCAAGGGCCATAACTCTGGCAGTAATTATCGGAGATCGCTGAAAATCAATAGGCTTCTTTGTCTCATGACCTTAAACACTGTGTATAAATTTAAAGTCAATCGGATATTAACTTTGGCCTCTAGAGCGTCCACAAGATTTTTTGAAGTGATCAAGGGCCATAACTCTGGCAGTAATTATCGGAAATCGCTGAAAATCAATAGGCTTTTTCGTCTCATGGCCTTAAACACTGTATATAAATTTAAAGTCAATCGGATATTAACTTTAGCCTCTAGAGCGTCCACAAGCAATTGTGGAAGCGGGACCGACGGACGGACAGGGGCAACGACAAAATAAATATATACGACCACATTTCAATGTGGGCGTATAAAAAGTTTATACAAAATGGATCAAAAATGCACTAAAAAGAATGATGGTGTGTTTGGAAAATTTAGTAAAAACTATATACGAAATGGGTCAGAAATGCACTAAAAAGAATGATGGTTTGTTTGTAAGATGTAAAATATGTCGGAACGAAGTGACCATAAAATTAGAAATGTCAATAGGACAGGACGCCTATATGGATGAAAAAATATAAAAAAAGTATATACGAAATGGATCAGAAATGCACTAAAAAGAATGATGGTGTGTTTGTAAAAACTATATACAAAATGGATCAGAAATGCACTAAAAGCAATGATGGTTGTTTGTAAGAAGTAAAATACGTCCGAACAAAGTGATGGTAAAACTAGCAACGCAGATGCACAAGGGCGATCTTTTGGTCTGTCACTTGGTTACAACACCAGACGTATTATACTATTTATAGGGTAGTGCCGATGTCATTAAATAGCCTATAGGCCCATGCTTTTTTTAACATAAAATGTTTGAAAAAATAGTTATTACATAAATTTAGGGTCTGGCAGTATATGAGTAGTCTATAGTCACTTTCAAGCTGACAATTGCCCCCTTTTCTAGAAGAGTAGCTGTGGTCCGAGGGTAGATCGGAAAGCCAAATCACTTAAGATTACTGTCATAGGCTCTGCATAAGCGTAGGAGTCGGGGGTGGGGGTGAGGTGGTGAACAGTCCATATTCTGTGGGGGGTGGGGGGAGAGAGAGAGAGAGAGAGAGAGAGAGAGAGAGTTTGAGAGTTTAACGTCCACTCAACACAAACTAGGTCATTTCTGGACTAACATAATGATTAATTTTATTTCAATTATTCGATCACTTCTGCGTAGGGGTCTTAAGCAGTGGGAGGAACCCGGAGAAAACCCATGAGGTCGGACAGGTGACCCTACTCCTTGTCATGCACAACCAGAGAATCCATAGGACACAAATAAGGTCATTTCAGGACTAACATTATGGTTAAATTTATTTCAATTATTCGCTTTCACGTAGGGGTCTTTAGCAGTGGGAGGAAACTGGAGAACCGAGAGAAAACCTACGAGGTTGGACAGGCGACCCTACTCCTTGTCGCGGACAACCAAAAACACACAAGTTGACTCACAAACAAGCGCAAAGGCCCCTAGCTCGATAGGAAATTAGAAGTCAAAGTCAAGGTTATGGCGATATTCACACGTAAAGGCCAATCCATCTGGTCAACGCCAAATAGTCGTTTATAGAAATTGGTGGCTTAACACAAAAATTAAAATATACGAAAAAGATTGCTATTATCAGGAACTGCAGCATTAGGCAGGAAGCGCAGTGTGTCGGAACCCATCTTAGTGTCTTGTTATTCGAGTCTAAATAGTCAACAAACAAAATGGCGTCAAAACGGATAAACTTTTATCTTGGCAGAAGCTAAACTAGGGCTCTTTGCACAGTAAAGGGACAAAACATAACAATCAACTTGGACATGTAAATAAAAATATATGTATATTTCTTATGTTTTTGTTATTGTTCCTAATTGATATATGGTTGGGGAGACAGAAAAGACAATATAAAATAACTGCATGAAAAACATATATTATTTTTTTCTCAAAACCAGTGGCTGCCAGGCAGGATACGCCCACATTTTCGAGAGATGGATAGAGAATAAGGTAAAAAGAAAGCGATTTTTCATACAATCAGGGGCCATAATTCAGGAAGTTACGGTCCGATATGCACGAATATCGTAAGGAACAGAGATCTTTGGATTATAAACTTACATTTCAAGTTTCAACAAAATCGGATAAAAATTGTGACCTCTATAGGGTCCACAACCTTGATATACCATATTTTTACGCTAATTGATAACGAACGGCGGCCATTTTGTCTGTCAATTTTAGGACGATTTTCACGAAATTCGAACTCAGCTGTCCTTAGGGTGTAACGGTAATATAATAATGCGTTTTTTTTTAAATCGGATAAAAATTATGACCTCTAATGGGTCCACAAGCTAACCAGCGGCTGCCAAGCAGGATACGCCCACATTTTCGAGTGATGGATAGAGAACAAGCTAAAAAGCAAGTGATTTTCCCTACAATCAAGGGCCATAATTCAGGAAATTACAATTCGATATGCGCAAATATCGAAAGGAACCAAGATCTTTGGGTTATAAACTTACATTTCAAGTTTCAACAAAATCAGATTAAAATTGTGACCTCTACAGGGTCCAAAACCTTGATATACCATATTTTTATGCTATTTTAGAACGAACGGCGGCCATTTTGTCTGTCAGTTTTGGGCCGATTTTCCCGAAATTTCAACTCAGCCGTCCTTAGAGTGTAACAGTGATATAATAATACGCTTTTTTTAATCGGATAAAAATTATGACCTCTATAGGGTCCACAAGCTAAAAACGTGATTTTTCGTACAATCAGGGGCCATAATTCAGGAAGTTACGGTCCGATATGCACGAATATCGAGAGGGACCAAGATCTTTGGGTTATAAACTTACATTTGAAGTTTCAACAAAATAGGATAAAAATTGTGACCTCTATCACCTTGTTATACCATATTTTTACGCTATTTGAGAACGAATGGCGACTATTTTGTCTGTCAATTTTGGACCGATTTTCACGAAATTCGAACTCAGCCGTCCTTAGGGTGTAACAGTGATATAATAATACATTTTTATAAATCGGATAAAAATTATGACCTCTATAGGGTCCACAAGCTGAAAAACGCGATTTTTCGTACAATCAGGGGCCATAATTCAGGAAGTTATGGTTCGAAATGCGCGAGATCTTAGGGTTATAAACTTACATTTCAAGTTTCAACAAAATCGGATAAAAATTGTGACCTCTATAGGGTTCACAACCTTGATATACCATATTTTTACGCTATTTAAGAAAGAAAGGCGGCCATTATGTCTGTCAATTTTAGGCCGATTTTCATGAAATTCGAACTCAGCCATCCTTAGGGTGTAACGGTGATATAATAATACGTTTTTTTAAATCGTATAAAAATTATGACCTCTATAGGGTCAACAAGCTAAAAACTTGATTTTTCGTACAATCAGGTGGCATAATTCAGGAAGTTAAAATTCGATATACGCAAATATCGAAAGGAACCACGATCTTTGGGTTATAAACTTACATTTCAAGTTTCAACAAAATCAAATTAAAATTGTGACTTCTACAGGGTACAAAACCTTGATATACCATATTTTTAAGCTATTTTAGAACGAACGGCGGCCATTTTGTGTCAGTTTTGGGTTGATTTTCCCGAAATTCGAACTCAGCCGTCTTAAGGGTGTAACGGTAATAATAATAATACATTTTGTTTATTCGGATAAAAATTATTACCCCTATAGGGTCCACAAGCTAATAACGTGATTTTTCGTAAAATCAGGGGACATAATACAGGAAGTTACAGTCCGATATGCGCGAATATCGAAAGGAACCGAGATCTTTGGGTTATAAACTTACATTTTAAGTTTCAACAAAATCGGATAAAAATTGTGACCCCTATAGTGTCCACAAGCTAAAAACGTGATTTTTCGTACAAACAGGGGCCATAATCAATGAAGTTTCGATCCGATACATGCCAATATCGAAAGCAACCAAGATCTTTTGGAGATAAACCTATATTTCAAGTTTCGTCAAAATCGGATAAGAATTGTGACCTGTAGAGTGTCCACAAACAAATTGTGGACGGACAGGGGGGACGACAATATATACGTCCACATGAAAATGTGGGCGTATAAAAATAATTCATTAACGCTCGACATTTTGTATTGTGTCTAAGCGTTGATATTTTACAATAAGTCCACTCACATTGGTAAAATTTGGTAGAACTTGGCATAAAGTGTGTCTTACACTGATCTGTTCTGTATTTAGGACTGATTTCCACGTTATTTTTGCTGTAACAAAATGTCGAACTTCACATAAAATTCATTCCATCCGTACACACATAACGTTGACTTCGGACAAAATGCATTCCAAAACTTTTCTTAACTACTAAGAGGGAACGGTTTTTCGCAAAAACGGACGCGAATAGGACTTGCCATTGAGGAGAATAAAGAGAACAAAACCCGACATTGGTAAATCTATCAATTCCTCATGTTTTCAAATTCCGTCACGTTCTAAAAATAGTAATAATCGATGTTCGCAGATGACGCATCTGTTCAGAATGTAAACATCCGGATTCCTGGTTCCGTCCAAATCGAGACTCAGGGACGGTGTCTGCTATTCTGCTATTTCGCTCTATATCACATTTACACATCTAATCTACATGAAATTTGTTGCCATTTCAATCATTAGAATTTATGATAACGTTATTTTCCATCCGTCACATTTTTGATAACGTTATTTTCCATCCGTCACATTTTTGATAACATTATTTTCCATCAATTACATTTTTGATAACGTTATCTTTCATCCATTTATTGATAACATTACTACATTTCCATCCAATATAACAAACAAAAACCAGCATTTATTTTGATGAAAGCTTGGCAACAGATTATTTTGTTATTTATTTGTTTAATACATAATTCACAGATTGAATAAAGATAGGTTGCCAGGCAACAAAACATACGCCCACAGCAGCTAAATCGTCCAGGCAGTCAACAAGAGTTGTCGCATATTTTTACTTTTTTCGGTAATGAAACATTTATAATACACTAAAATCTGATTAAGAGCAACAACTCAGAAAACCATTAGAATTTGTTTGGTTTTTATAAAGTTCTGCCCCATGCTAACGTTTTGTATACAAAACTTTTAATACTGTATCATGAATTTAGCTGTTCCAAGTCATAAAAATTCATTGAAAATCAATATACTTGTTCGTCTCAAGATCTTAAACTCTGTGTATCAATCTGAAGTCAATCGGATATTAACTTTGGCCTCTAGAGCGTCCACAAGATTTTTCAAAGGGATCAAGGGCCTAACTTTGGCAGTAATTATCAGAAATCTTTGAAAATCAATAGGATTCTTCGCCTCGTGACCTCAAACACTGTGTATAAATTTAAAGTCAATCGGATATTAACTTTGGCCTCTAGAGCGTCCACTAGATTCTTTGATGTGATCAAGGGCCATAACTCTGACAGTAATTATCGGAAATAGCTGAAAATCAATAGGCTTCTTCGTTTCATGACCTTAAACACTGTGTATAAATTTAAAGTCAATCGGATATTAACTTTGACCTTTAGAGCGTCCACAAGATTTTTTGAAGTGATCAAGGGCCATAACTCTGGCAGTAATTATCGGAAATCGCTGAAAATCAATAGGCTTCTTCGTCTCTTGACCTTAAACACTGTGTATAAATTTAAAGTCAATCGGATATTAACTTTCGCCTCTAGAGCATCCACAAGATTTTTTGAAGTCATCAAGGGCCATAACTCTGGCGTTAATTATCGGAAATCGCTGAATATCAATAGGCTTCTTCGTCTCATGACCTTAAACACTGTGTATAAATTTAAAGTCAATCGGATATTAACTTTGGCCTCTAGAGCGTCCACAAGATTTTTTAAAGTGATCAAGGGCCATAACTCTGGCAGTAAGTACTGAAATTGCTGAAAATCAATAGGCTTCTTCGTCTCATGGCCTTAAACACTGTGTACAAATTTAAAGTCAATCGGATATTAACTTTGGCCTCTAGAGCGTCCACAAGATTTTTTGAAGTGGTCAAGGGCCATAACTCTGGCAGTAATTATCGGAAATGGCTGAAAATCCATAGGCTTCTTCGTCTCATGACCTTAAACACTGTGTATAAATTTAAAGTCAATCGGATATTAACTTTGGCCTCTAGAGCGTCCACAAGATTTTTTGAAGTCATCAAGGGCCATAACTCTGGCAGTAATTATCGGAAATCGCTGAATATCCATAGGCTTCTTCGTCTCATGACCTTAAACACTGTGTATAAATTTAAAGTCAATCGGATATTAACTTTGGCCTCTAGAGCGTCCACAAGATTTTTTGAAGTGGTCAAGGGCCATAACTCTGGCAGTAATTATCGGAAATCGCTGAAAATCAATAGGCTTCTTCGTCTCATGACCTTAAACATTGTGTATAAATTTAAAGTCAATCGGATATTAACTTTGGCCTCTAGAGCGTCCACAAGATTTTTTGAAGTGATCAAGGGCCATAACTCTGGCAGTAATTATCGGAAATCGCTGAAAATCAATAGGCTTCTTCGTCTCATGACCTTAAACATTGTGTATAAATTTAAAGTCAATCGGATATTAACTTTGGCCTCTAGAGCGTCCACAAGATTTTTTGAAGTGATCAAGGGCCATAACTCTGGCAGTAATTATCGGAAATCGCTGAAAATCAATAGGCTTCTTCGTCTCATGGCCTTAAACACTGTATATAAATTTAAAGTATCGGATATTAACTTTAGCCTCTAGAGCGTCCACAAGCAATTGTGGACGCCGGCCGGCCGGCCGGGGCGACGACAATATACGACCACATTTCAATGTGGGCGTATAAAAATTATTGTAAATAATTAAATCAAGAAATTAAATGTTGTAAAGATATAGTAACGCAGTACGTTCTTATATTCGCCTGCCCGTCCTCCAACTTTAGATCCTAACAGAAATCCTTCCTTTAACAGGAGTCAATTGTTGTCAGTGTAGGCTGCTACAGTGTCTCCGTTTTTGTTATCATGCTCATCCTTAGATCATTATATTAGTGTTATGGATTATATTGTGTTCTATCTTGTATACCACTTTTCATGCCTAGTTGTTGGATCCCATTGTATTAAATTGTTAAAGTGCCATTAAATATGTATCACAATGACATATATTAGTAGGGCTAAGTTTGTAGGCCGTTTCAATTATTTCTTGTTATTTAGTATAGTGGTGTGTTTTGTCTTGTTTTTTTACCTTGTATATCATTTTGCATGCATAACTGAGTTCATACTCATCCTTCAATCATTATAGTGTTATGGATTATATTGTGTCCTATCTTGTATACCACTTTTCATGCCTAGTTGTTGGATCCCATTGTATTAAATTGTTAAAGTGCCATTAAATATGTATCACAATGACATATATTAGTAGGGCTAAGTTTGTAGGCCGTTTCAATTATTTCTTGTTATTTAGTCTAGTGGTGTGTTTTGTCTTGTTTTTTTACCTTGTATATCATTTTGCATGCATAACTGAGTTCATACTCATCCTTCAATCATTATAGTGTTATGGATTATATTGTGTCCTATCTTGTATACCACTTTTCATGCATAGTTGTTGGATCCCATTGTATTAAATTGTTAAAGTGCCATTATTTATGTATCACAATGACATGTATTAATAGTAGATGGAAAAGGTGATTTTGAGATTATGATTATACATATGTTTTTATTAGCTTTTCATGTAGATCTCATCATTCTTCTCACCAAACTTTTTACAGATTCAAAATCGGATGAAATTTTTTTTTTTTATTGAGGTTCAAAGTTGCGATTTTTGACTTTTCGCGGAAGAAAGGTTTTTCAACACTTTGAAAAATCATTTTTGGTGTTTTTTGTGATGCCATATTTCATTTCATATCAAAACTATCAACAATGTAGATGTAAATTCATGAAATACAACTTTAAGGCTAATTATGTTTCGATTTCACATTTTTGTAACAATTACTCTGATTTCCCAAGCAACTCCAAAATACATAGGTTTTCTCAAAAATTATATTTTGTCAAAGTGATTTTGGTCAATTTTTTCATCAAAAATGGTCTTGTGCATGTTATATCTGAAATATTGAACCTGGTTGTTATGCATTTTAAAATCAGTATCTATCAAGTAAGATTAACCGAAAAAAAAATAGTAAAAATATCTATATGCCTTCTCTCAAGGGCTGGATATGTGTTCAATTTTGAACAATTGTCCGCGGCACACATTTGCCTATTTTTGGGGCGTTTTGGTGACCTTAGTAAAATAAGAAGGAATGGAGATAGAGAAGTGAAATTATGGGAATATGTCAAAAAGTTTGTGAATTTTTAAAATTACATATTTCCAATCTGCCATATATTATCGATTTTGGTTGTCATAGCAACCAAAATGGCAAAAATGCAATTTTTGACCATTTTCAACGCTATTTACCATAACCCAAAAGGTGATCACCACTTTTAAAAATAAGCATTTTAAAATATTTGAAACCCATGTAATATCAAATGATATGGATTGTATAAGTTTGAGCAAAACATTAAGGAGTTTGAGTGGTTACCATAGCAACCACATTTATTTTTTCTTCCGAAAACCATTATTTTCCAATAATCATGACATCAATATTGATAACTGTATTATTTTAAAAACAGAAGCTATTGGATAAGATTTTAAAAAATAAATAAAATCAGAATATTTATATGTCTTCTCCCAAGAGCTGGAAAGGAGTTCCCTTTTTAACTTGAAGAACATTCTGCAGCAGCTAATTGTCTATTTTGGACATTATTAAGACATAATTATAAATAAAATATGAAGGAATTAAGATCTTGAAGAGAAATTTTGTTTACATGTATTTATGTTTGTGAATTTTTAAAATTACTTATCTTTACTCTTGTATATTACTTAATATTTGGTTGTTATAGCAATCAAAACGAAAACAGACACCCCAAAAAAGGCAATGTTATTCCATTTTCAATGGTGTTTACCCTGACAAACCAATTGATCACCACATTTTAAGTATAGTAGCAGAAAGCATTTTAGCATATATTTATAGCCCATGGCATGTAATTGTAATATAAAATATTAAGAATTGTATAATTTTAGTGAATTATTAAGGATTTTGGATGGTTGTCATAGCAACCACATAATTTTAAAAAACGGACAACTGTTGTTTTATTATCATTGTTCTCAGCATTCGTTTCTTACATTATTGTTAGAATTCTGCTTTTACATATTATTTTCTACTCAGAAGATAACATTGACCAATAAAAAATTATTCTCTAAAGACTAAAGAGTAAAAGTAGGTTACTCAGTTACTGATAGGCTATGGTAGGCCTAGTCATGTTTATATTATAAAGGCCTAGGCCTAAAAGCTACAATTTAACTCAAAGAATTGTTGTTTTTACTTCACTTTTGAATATTTCTATTATTCCTTCAAATCTGTATGTAGCCTATTGAGCAACTTCCTTTTTTGTATATTTTAATCCATGTATTGTAAATAAATATCAAATCAAGGCCTAAAGGCCTTATGTTTGTCGGTTCTTTCAACTTGTTTAACTGGTCAACAAATAATATGTGATACTCGAGGTGTTAAATATAGTTTCCTAAAAAAACAAAGAATTAAAATTATAATAATTAGTATGACAACTGTTATATAATGCTAAATTATTTAATAAAACGTTTTGGGAAAATTGGGTATCCGTATCGATACTGAGTGATAGTAATTATTAGTTTAATATTGTCGACATGACTGACCTAGGCTAATTGAAATTCATAATCTATGTCGATTCCATCATCTCAAACGAAATGTTGTAAATCGCCAACGGAAAATCCAGAAATTGAGCCATTTTTCAAACCATTTCAGCTAGCGTTAATTCTTTTGTTATTCCAACTTTATTTGGCTTAAGTTCCCTTTTTAAGTGGGTAGAAATCGATGTACTAATTATCAGTAGTACTATACTATCTTCCTCACGGCTGCGGTCGGCACCGAGACCCGTGTAGATATTTTCTGGTTTCATTTCCATTCGTGTGCACAGAAATGGTTTAAAATAGGGCTTGAATAATTCAGTGAACAGCGAATTTATGATTTCAGTGCATTGAAACATTCGTCAATGTTACGGAATTTTTCAATTCTTGAAAAATGTTTGGTGTTAAAAGTACAGACGTGTGGTCGCTGGGATGAAATTTCCCTTCGATTTTTTTATGTCCTGTCACATGGTTATAAAAGCGCACGAAGATGAGTCACGTGATGTAAACACAGTCGGCCCTGCGAAAGGCGTGAATAAAATGGAATTACTATCGTTATTTATTTTCAGGCAAGTCATTTATTCATATATCATAACGATTTCTTCATAAATAAACATCGAGTTGCATTTCGAGCTAAATTTACGGCGAATACGAGTCACAGGAACTTGGAATGGATTTTTCTTCTCAAGTAGAAATGACGTCATAACAAGGCAAAACTACGCGATTTATTTTTGACAAAATTGCCCATTGTATACAATTTTCAAATGCTCGGCGGCAGTTCTTAAAATGCTCCGATTTTGTTGATTTTAATAGCATTGAAACGACAATAAAACGAACTTTCGATCGGTCGGGGGTGCTATATTGGCAAATCGCCTCACAAAAAGATTACGCGAATTGAAGCGTTCAACTTACAAATAAGGCATGGTATTTCGAAATGCCGACAAAGCACCCCCGACCAATCGAAAGATCGTTCAATTACCTTTCTAATGATATTAAAATGAAAAAATAATATTAAAAATAGGAACCGCCGCCGACATTTTCGAGAGATGGATAGAGAACAAGCTAAAAAGAAAGTGATTTTTCCTACAATCAAGGGCCATAAATCAGGAAATTACAATTCGATATGCGCAAATTTCGAAAGGAACTGAGATCTTTGCATTATAAACTTACATTTCAAGTTTCAACAAAATCGGATAAAAATTGTCACCTCTATAGGGTCCACAACCTTGATATACCATATTTTTACGCTATTAGAGAATGAAGGGTGGCCATTTTGTCTGTTAGTTTTGGGCTGATTTTCACAAAGGTCGAACTCAGCCGTCCTTAGTGTGTAACAGTGATATAGTAATACGTTTTTTTAAATCAGATAAAAATTATGACCTCTATAGGGTCCACAAGCTAAAAACGTGATTTTTCCTACAATCAGGGGCCATAATTCAGGAAGTTATGGTCCGATGTGCGCGAATATCGTACAGAACCGAGATCTTTGTGTTATAAACTTACATTTCAAGTTTCAACAAAATTGGATAAAAATTGTGAACTCTATAGGGTCCACAACCTTGATATACCATATTTTTAAACTATTTGAGAACGAAGGGCGGCCATTTTGTCTGTCATTTTTGGTCCGATTTTCACGAAATTTGAACTCAGTCGTCCCTGGGGTGTAACGGTGATATAATAATACGTTTTTTTAAATCGGATAAAAATTATGACCTCTATAGGGTCCACAAGCTAAAAACGCGATTTTTCGTACAATCAGGGGCCATAATTCAGGAAGTTATGGTCCGATATGCGCGAATATCGAAAGGAACTGAGATCTTTGGGTTATAAACTTACATTTCAAGTTTCAACAAAATCGGATAAAAATTGTGACCTCTATAGGGTCCACAACCTTGATATACCATATTTTTACGCTATTTGAGAACGAACGGCGGCCATTTTATCTGTCAATTTTAGGCCGATTTTCACGAAATTCGAATTCAGTCGTCCTTATGGTGTAACAGTGATATAATAATACGGTTTTTTAAATCAGATAAAAATTATGACCTCTATAAGGTCCACAAGCTAAAAATGCGATTTATCGTATAATCAGGGGCCATAATTCAGGAAGTTACTATCTGATATGCGACAATATCGAAAGGAACCAAGATCTTTAGGTTATAAACATGCATTTCAAGTTTCATCAAAATCGAATTAAAATTGTGACCCATACAGAGTCCACAACCTTGATATACCATATTTTTACACTTCGCGTACAAACGGCGGCCATTTTGTCCGGCAATTTTGGTCCGATTTTCCCGAAATTCGAACTCTACCTTCCTTAGGGTGTAACGGTGATATAATAATACGTTTTTTTAAATCAGATAAAAATTATGACCTCTATAGGGTCCACAAGCTAAAAACGCGGTTTTTCGTACAATCAGGGGCCATAATTCAGGAAGTTACAGTCCGATATGCACGAATATCGAAAGGAACTGAGATCTTTGGGTTATAAACTTACAAGTTAAGTTTCAACAAAATCTGATAAAAATTGTGACCTCTATAGGGTCCACAACCTTGATATACCATATTTTTATGCTATTTGAGAACGAACGGCGGCCATTTTATCTGTCAATTTTAGGCCGATTTTCACGTAATTCGAATTCAGTCGTCCTTATGGTGTAACAGTGATATAATAATACGGTTTTTTAAATCAGATAAAAATTATGACCTCTATTGGGTCCACAAGCTAAAAACGCGATTTTCCGTACAATCTGGGGCCATAATTCAGGAAGTTACGGTCCGATATGCGCGAATATCGAAAGGAATCGAGATCTTTGTGTTATAAACTTATATTTCAAGATTCAACAAAATCGGATAAAAATTGTGACCTCTATAGGGTCCACAAACCAAAAACGTGATTTTTCGTACAAACAGGGGCCATAATCCATGAAGTTTCGATCCGATACATGCCAATATCGAAAGCAGCCGAGATCTTTTGGAGATATACCTATATTTCAAGTTTCATTAAAATCGGATAAGAATTGTGACCAGTAGAGTGTCCACAAACAAATTGTGGACGGACAGGGGCGACAGCATAATACGTCCACATGAAAATGTGGGCGTATAAAAATGGTCCCTTGATGAATCAAAATAGATATATGACCTATTATAAGATTTATTTTAATCTTCCTGTTGGGAGTAATATGTCCCTTTACTGTGTAAATAGCCCTAGGGTAAAATAAAAAGTTATTGACAGATACGGCTGAAATTTGGTGTAAGGTCATGCATATCATGACTAGTTACTCTGAACATCCCCTGAAAATTTCAAGTCTGTACAGTCACAGGAACTGGTAGAGGTACATTACTGAAATAGTATCACAACATTCAACATGTATTGGTTGTAAAATGTATTTGACATCAAGCTAAGTGTCAGAAAAAATAAAGACAGATATTAGGCCGCGGTTAATTAATTGTTTGTTTCTCATGACCGGCCCGCATGTCCGTTTTCATCCGTAATAATTACGCACTTCAATAATTATTTGGTCAAATTTAGTGAGATCCAAAATTTGTCCCTTAAAACTTTATTGTTTGCTTTTAAATATGAACAATGAATTGACACATTAAAATCCACTATTTATCAATGAACATGACACCGTAGGTGATAAGTAAAGTACTTAAAAGTAGGCTAGAATGTGAGTGTGGGTCCATCCGCAAAACGGAAGTGATCAAGCCGTATCATATCTGTCATCCATACCAAGGAATGGTAGCTACAACATTCACCAAAGACCTGGCCACAATATATACTCTATAAGGCACTTGTCATATTTGTAATAAAATTCACAGAAAGATATAAATGTCTTTTAATTCCTGCTAAATTATTTTATTTACTGACTAGCAACAGTCCAAGAACTGCCGCCATGAGATAACCTCGATCATGAGATACTGACTGGTTGACACTGCTTCACCCCCTTCACAGAATTTTATTAACAACACTATATAAACAGTCTCAAAAGGACACAGAGATACAAATAAATGTAAACAGTTTGATTAAGATAGACAAAATAATAAAAGTATTTATATTATCGTGATGCCACGTGCCGATGATGGGTTCAAAGTTGTGGACAATTAACATACAGGCTATTGCCATGGCATTGGTACTATCTTCCCTCACATCTATAGAAACGACCACGTGTGTAGTAAATTCTTTGACTGACTTGTTTATAAATAATCTAACTTATTTGTATTTAAAAATCCAAGTGTATGCTTTTAATTATTTATGTCAGAACAAATTATTAACCAGTTTGGAACAGGTCATTTCGTAACCTGTCAAAGTAAGGAAGGATAAAGAAATGAAATGCCAAGAATGAATGAATTAACAAACCGTTAACTTATCAAGTCTTCCGATGTGCCCGGATATTGTGCAACTGATATTTTAATCTATAAATATTTAATAAATGTGAAGAAGAAATCGCGGACACTGGTTACCGTTGGGTTGGGTTTCCAACGACCAAGTAACTGACATTAGTTATTGCTGAAATAGAAACAGCATTAAACTAAAAAAATTAAATGTCATCTCAATAATTAAGAGCGTGTCCACGAGAAAACCATGCAGAAGGTGCTAAGGCTTCAATCGCAGATTTTGACCAAATTTGGTTTATAAGTTGGGATAGTCCCAAAACACAGAAATGTGCAATATTAGATAAATCTTTCAATTCCTGTATGAGAAAATTGAAAAAACATTTTTCATATGGTGAAATTGCCAAAATCTGTCTTTTCTCAAATACCAACTTTGGCAAGTCCTTACACCTTAACTATACTTAGCAGAAAGACCAAACTCACACAGTTTATCGATGACTCAGTGCTGTTACCACAATATTAACTTCAGACGATTCTGGCGAACGAGATCTGTATACGGACTGGATATCAAAGCCTGTCTAAATTCCCCATTTTTCGTCACCCAAAGTTTGACGCCCTATAGCTATTTCTTTCATGGGGTGGGTTTAAAAAATTTATGCTCACGTGAACAAGCAACCTCCCAACATTTGATACAAAAAATAAAAATGACCAGAATCGACTTGACAAAAACTAGGTAAAGGAAACAATAACCCAGGAAATTAATCTGTTATTTCCCTATTTTGGAGATAGTTAACCGTAGTAGATAAAAAAAACCTAAGAATTTATTTTCCTTTTCATTCATATGGTGTTTACTACCAGCCCTAAAATACATTAGTATCTGTTTTATAAAAATATCTTGAAAAAAAATACTTTCAAAGGCCTGTAATCGTTCATGGCTCATCTGGCGTCGACGGGAATTGACTTCCGCAGTTGTCCACGACCTTCCATTGGAGTTTCGACGTGCTCAATCTTAACAAACATATCCATTACTCTCAAATAGACATTATTTTAAATAAAATAATGCAACAAAAATGAAAAATTCACCTAAAAGTGAGATTCGAACCACCAACCCCATGACTTCCCCCGACCCACCCTCTCACCGAGTTGCTTGTCCCACGGCCCATGTCGTGGGCCCTGTTCAGGGGGTTTGCCTAGGACCTCTCTTATTCTAAATCCGGCCCTGAAGGTGCACCTGACGGTGCCCGAGAGCTGTAGCTACCATACTACACTGTTCAATGTCACCTACTTCGACGCAATTAGGCTTCGTTGCCGTTAATATTTAAGCTTCCACATTTCTGTATTGTAGAAATCAGTGGATGTGTCCCAAAATGAATAGTGGAAACATGCTCTGAAATTAAACATTTTGTAGCCATTTTCGGTAACTTGTTTGAAAATGAAATCTTAAAGAGACAATACAACAAATATGTTAAAGGGACAATACGACAATACCAAATATACAATAAATACAAATACACACTTATATAGAGTACAACATGGTACAAATAATGGCTATGGATATGATGAAAACGTATAAAAGTCCAAAAATTTTATTTCTCTAATTAAATTTGCAAAAAAATGTTTCACAAAAGCTTATTTTTAGCACTTTTCAATAAGCTGTATATTTTAAGTATGTTGCATTCCGGTCATTTTTTTTACACCTATGGATACTATGTGCTTAGCACTTCAAAACCATCCAAAGAAATTCTACTTGCGACCATGAAAGTAAAAGTTACAGTGTATCTTTTTCTGCACTGTAAGGACAATGTGAATATGGTACCCTAAAACAAGTCCACACAAAATTAGTATGTACTTATTTTTTTTTTCAAATTAGTGCTGGGGTAGAAGTTGACCACCCGCTTTATCAGACAGGGTCAAAATTAGAAGGTTGCTATTCCACCATAGAATGCAGTCTGTGCTTAAAAAGGGTGATAAATACACGTGTGAAAACCGCAATATTTTACCCATAAAATGAATAATTCCTGTACAGTCCTTTAGAGCGACATCAGCCTGTAACCACTTCAGCATGTTACCTCTTGCCCCTAGGGGGTGTCATACCATAAGTTTGATCAAAAACTTCCTACCCCCCATCTTAGCACTTTTTGCGATTTTTGCATGGTCTTCTCACGGATACACTCTTAATAATTAATAATTACCTCATTTAGCATGTATATTTCACAAACTCAGGTCATGAAAAACTGACAATTAATTAACCGCGGCCTTATCAGCAATATAGATTAGAACTTCTTTTATAATTATAATATGGTGTAGTGTTGCACTACACCTAAATGTGTTAATCGTGTTATACAACTTGAAATATTAGGCAATAGCTTACATCACATAATTTAACATATGAATAGGTCTGGCTAAATAAAACACAAGGGTCAAATCAGAAAAATCCAAAGGCAACTTTATACTCTGTCTTTATAAAGACATTTAGATTGGTGTGTGACATGTGCAATTATCTTAAAAGAATGGCTGAGAAATTTAACTTTGTTTGAAATTGCAATTTTTGAAAAACACAATTTAAAATTATTGACAGAAACGAACCATCAAATTCAAAAACAGCAAATTTTATGCATTTCATTTTACATTTTTTACAAAATAAAAATACCAGCAGTTGCCAGGCAGATACACCCACATTTTGCAAGAGATAAATAGAGAACAAGCTAAACAAAAAGAGATTTTTCTTACAAACAAGAGCCATAATTCAGAAAGTTACGATCTGATATGCGCGGTTATAAACATGCATTTCAAGTTTCATCAAAATCAGATGAAAATTGTGACCTGTAGAGTGTCCACAAGGTAAAAACAGGATTTTTCGCACAATCAGGGGCCATAATCCATGAAGTTATGGTCTGATTTATCCCAACATCGAAAGGAACCAAGATCTTGTGACCTGTAGAGTGTCTACAAACAAACTGTGGACCCACGGCAGGGGTGACGACAATATACGTCCACATGAAAATGTGGGTGTATAAAAATGGTTATGGTTCATCACTCTCACTTCATTAAAACCAAAGTTATGGTGTCCTAAAGCATCAACAAATCAAATTGCTTATCTCTGCTTACCCTTAGCAGAAAATATTCATCTTCGAACTCCATCAACTATCAAGGCATTCACCTAATGCAGTGCTTGCCACGAAGAATCACTGTGTGAGTACTCCATTACTCCCGCAAAAAAGACTCTGCGTGAGTTTGGCGAGTAACTGACTTACTTACGCAAGAACTCTGACAAATGGAAGTTAAGCCTAGACTCCATTGATTAACTTCCATTCCAAAGATGTAAGACTTTATTTTCTAATGTTCTTCATTAGAAGTAAGCCTTCTTGTCATTTGTAATATTATAAATATTAATTCAATACTTGAATTTTTATTCATTCTAATTCCAAAAAGAAAACCTATTTATGCGAGTGCCTAGATTAATTTAATAAAGAATAATAAAATAATATTTTGTCCAATTGATTTTGGCTGAATGTGAAAATAATAGTAGTTTACTTATAAAAAAAAAATGAAAGGCTTCTGTCGAAGGAACAAAGACAACCGGTGAAAATAATATTAGTCGATCGTGTGTAAAGTCTAATGTAATACCCTTGTCGTTAGGGGTCATATTCATCTTTATTATAACAAAATTTTCCGTTATCCTGTTTAGCTAAGATAAGAAGGTTTTCAGAAATACGTCTCTACACATATACATTTGGTGTTTGAAAATCGTAGAATGTACTGTTGCCCCACTATGTTAACAGTGGCATCGCCTGCTAAAATATACTAATAATAGTTTAGTAATTAAAAAGCACTCGTGCGTACGGCAATGTCAACGCACTGTGTTCTGACCTTATTCCAATACAAATAGTTCTCGGCATTTCTAACTTTATTCTAGCTTGTTTAATATTTATTTTAAAATGAAACCACTATTTAAAATAGAGTCATAGAAACTAGAAAATGACATTATATACGTTACAACATTCTGCACATTTTCATATCTCGTAATATTTCTCGCGAGAATTCTACTTTGGATTTCAGTTAAATTAACCAATCATAAAAATTATACGTTGCAAGCCCGAAATAATTTCTTTATTGTCCAATCAATAGACGTCTTCTATTTTTACTTTATTCTATTCTTAGCATTGTGTAATCGGAATAATATTAGCGCAGAGTCATGTACAACGGGAAACTATGGTGGCTGATTGGTATCATGTCGTGATGTCGCCCTTCATAAGGCGACAACCCGACATCACAACATTATAACCCGACACCACGACAACACAACATTTTTAACCCGACACTACGAAATTTTCACCCAACACCACGACATTAAGAATGTCATAATGTCGCGTAAAAATGTTGTATTGTCACGTAAAAATGTTGTGATGTCGGGTTGTCGTGGTGTCGGGTTGTTGACTTTATTTATCAATGTTGAAGCGGCCATGAGATCAAGTCAGCCCTCACTATCTCATCCTTCACTAAGAATACTTACCCTTTACTAACTACGAATCAAGCTGGCCCTCACTACCAAATAACCGGTCTTAATGCGAAATTCCATATATCATGCTACATATCAGTAGAAAGCACGTTCACCGTTCTTTTCAAATATATAAATAATTTTCTGGCACATTTATATTTACTTGCCTTGAGAGGTGATCAAAGACGAATGGCACAAAAATCTATTAAATCATTGAAAAGCACTTTCATTTCTCTTTTCTGGCACATTTATATTTACTTACCTTGACAAACTATCAAAGTTGGATTATACTGAATTCTATTAAAGATACATTATGTAAGATTTAGATAAAGAACTAGCCATTCTTGCTATTATAGTTCGAAAGTAGATGATGTAAAATGAATAATTTGAAAATTTCATTCAAATTACTCTATTGCAAGCGAAGATATTAGCCTTTGAAGGTTTGACAGACGTGTGCAATAATTTCAACCACCGTACTGGTTGATCGAAGCTTAGTCTCGGTCCTCCATATTTGATTAAATCAAAGTATCGCTGAACCATTCCAATCTATTTAATATCGGAGAAATCTGATGCCATCAAGAGTTGATTAAGGCCTGGATAAGTTAAAGATACATTATGGGAGATTAGATAACGAGTTGGCAATTCTCACTATAATAGTTAAAAACTACATACTGTAAAAGCAATTTGCTGAAAATTTCAGTCAAATTGATCCACTATGAACCGAGAACTAAGCGGGTCAAAATTCCGCTTAGCCTCGATCATCATTACTGAAGTCGGTAAGACAATACTAATAGTCTCGATTATCCATTTAATCGTTAATCACGAAGGGAAAGTTTTGCAGCAATTCGAACTATAATCCAACAAATATCACAGGCTAGCCTTACCATCGAGAGTTGATTATGGTTTGTATAAGCTAATTAATGTCTAATTAATAGTTTTTATAACATTTTGGGTCTAAAGAAAGACCTACAATAGGCCGATTTTGCTCTTGCATAATGTATGTTTAATTAATGTCTAATTAATACTTTAGAAAACATTTCAGTCATAGAAACTAGAAAATGACATTATATACGTTACAACATTCTACACATTTTCATATCTCGTAATATTTCTCGCGAGAATTCTACTTTGGATTTCAGTTAAATTAACCAATCATAAAAATTATACGTTGCAAGCCCAAAATAATTTCTTTATTGTCCAATCAATAGACGCCTTCTATTTTTACTTTATTCTATTCTTAGCATTGTGTAATCGGAATAATATTAGCGCAGAGTCATGTACAACGGGAAACTATGGTGGCTGATTGGTATCATGTCGTGATGTCGCCCTTCATAAGGCGACAACCCGACATTCACGACATTATAACCCGACACCACAACATTTTTAACCCGACACAACGACATTTTCACCCAACACCACGACATTAAGAATGTTGTAATGTCGCGTAAAAATGTTGTATTGTCACGTAAAAATGTTGTGATGTCGGGTTGTCGTGGTGTCGTGATGTCGGGTTGTCGACTTTATTTATCAATGTTGAAGCGGCCACGAGATCAAGTCAGCCCTCACTATCTCATCCTTCACTAAGAATACTTACCCTTTACTAACTACGAATCAAGCTGGCCCTCACTACCAAATACGGGTCTTAATACGAAATTCCATATATCATGTTACATATCAGTAGAACTAGAAAGCACTTTCACCGGTCTTTTCATATATAAATAATTTTCTGGCACATTTATATTTACTTGCCTTGAGAGGTGATCAAAGACGAATGGTACAAAAATCTATTAAATGATGGGGGTAGGGGTATTCAAACTAAAAATACGGGTCTTAATACGCAATTCCAGATATTATGTTATATATCATTGAAAAGCACTTTCATTTCTCTTTTCTGGCACATTTATATTTACTTACGTTGACAAACTATCAAAGTTGGATTATACTGAACTCTATTAAAGATACATTATGTAAGATTTAGATAAAGAACTAGCCATTCTTGCTATAATAGTTCGAAAGTAGATGATGTAAAATGAATAATTTGAAAATTTCATTCAAATTACTCTATTGCAAGCGAAGATATTAGCCTTTGAAGGTTTGACAGACAGGTGCAATAATTTCAACCCCCGTACTGGTTGATCGAAGCTAAGTTTCGGTCCTCCATATTTGATTAAATCAAAGTATCGCTGAACCATTCCAATCTATTTAATATCGGAGAAATCTGATGCCATCGAGAGTTAATTAAGGCCTGGATCAGTTAATTAATGTCTAATTAATACTTTAGAAAACATTTCAGGCCTAAAGAAAGACCTGCAATAGGCAATTTAGCTCTTGCATATTTAAGTAATTACGTGGGGGGAGGGGGTATTCAATGTCTAATTACGGGTTCTAATACAAAATTCGAGATATCATGCTTCATATCAGTAGAAAGCACGTTCAAATATATAATTAATTTATATTTACTTGCCTTGAAAAGTGAAAAGGGGGTGGGGTATTTGAAATAAAAATGCGGGGCTTAATTCAAAATTCTGTATATCTATACTGAAAAGTAAAGTTAATCCTCTCTTGAAATGTATTTATTATATTTTCGGCGGAATGCATATACTTTTTAAAATTAAAATTGATACAAGTTTGGTAGCCTTCAATGGCTGAATTAAAGAGAGTGGTGGGGATGGGCGAGTGTTTAATATGTGTTATACGAAATTCCAGTCATTGTGTCATACATCACCGGAAAGTGGGTTTCTGTGGCTCTTTAATAAATCTACTTGTTATTTTCTAGCTTATTCATAATTCCATACATTAGAAGAGATAAAAGCATTTTTATTTTGAGCAGAGAAATGGGTTACTAAAAATAGATTACTTTCAATTCATTTTAATTATCAAAGGCTCAAATTAGCCCATACCGAGCAAATGATTACTCCCAAGTCATGGTCATCCAGCGAATTTGGTAAGCCAGCTTGATTCGCAGTTAGTGAAGGGTAAGTATTCTTAGTGAAGGATGAGATAGTGAGGGCTGACTTGATCTCGACAGCACTCTATTTTTCATGGCCGCTTCAACATTGATAAATAAACCCGACATCATGACACCACAACATTTTTACGCGACAATACATTATTTTTTGCGCGACATTCCGACATTCTTAATGTCGTGATGTTGGGTAAAAATGTCGTAGTGTCGGGTTAAAAATGTTGTGATGTCGGGTTGTCGTGGTGTCGGGTTATAATGTTGTGATGTCGGGTTGTCGCCTTATGAAGGGCGACATCACAACACGATACCATTCAGCCTCCATAGGAAACAGAGTATTTTATCGTAGATATTGAATTAAAAATGGTTAACCGAGCAAACCAGGAAATCAAATAACTATGGCCTTAGATAGTATTTAATTTTCATTTAAGAATTGTACATTTTTCAATGAAAAGTTTCCAGAAATGTTTTCGTGAGTAATGCCTTACTCTTGTGAAATGCATTTCAGGCGAGTATAGCATGCGCGCGAGTAATGACTCGCGCCTCCTGACGAGGTCTGTAATGAACGCCTACACCAAGTTTGAACATTCTATCTCAATTAGAAGGAGTGTTATTGTCTTTCAAACAATCAATTGCATATCCTTCCGCTTAGCCTGAGCAGAAAATGCTCATTATTGAACTTAGTCAAGGTATTGATGTAATGAAACTATACATGAATCACCCATTCAAAAAAATGGCGTCTCGCTGTTGCATTGTGGGAGATCCGTGAGCAAACTCACGAGGAGGACGCCAATGCTATGCATGGGATTTCTCTGACCAAATTTCGAAAAAAGGCTGATTTTACGTTAATTTTAGTGATGGGGGATATTTCATATGATGTGATAGAGACACAGATGGTTAATGCACGTAAAGAATACCTCAGAAAACACATTCTGAAGTATACAGATCGCAAAAAGGTAAAATGAAAACTTCAAAACAAACAGCTGTCAAAACTTAACCTTCGTATCAATCAGCTGATCGCTGTCACTTTTAGCAGGTCAATACTACTGTGAGTGTACAGTGTTGCATAGAAATAAATAGCACAGGGTACATTAAGAATGCTTAATAAAAAGACATCAAATATTTAGACCCTATATACTTTATACTATGGTAACAAACAATTGTTATTACCTGCATTTGTTTTGCTGAGTAGACCAGCGCTACCAACTCCTTTTTGCGGCCTGTACACTTAAGATTTCGCTTCTCAGGTATTCTTTAAGTGCATCAACCTTCCAGGGGGCAGTTTCACAAAGCAACTTACGATGAAAAATTTGCGTAAGTTTATCGTAACGTAAACTTACGTAAAAATCGCGTTTCACTAAATTCTTAACTTACGAAATTCGTAACTTTTATCGTAAAGTCTACGGCAACTCTCACCTTGTCGTAAGTTGGAATTTTTTTCGTATCTTTGACAAAATGGCCGCCTTGTTACTTTATGCGGATCGGCAACTTCGACGAGAGAGAATATTCTGGGATAGATTAAACCCTCTCGACACCCATACAGATGAGGAGTTAGTTTCGCGGTACAGACTTGACCGGACCAGTAAATTACATCTTATTAACTGTATTATTATTAATAATGATGATATCGAAACCGCAACTTACCGATCGAAATCCTTGTCATCACCTGTACAAGTCCTGATTGCATTACGATACTATGCCACAGGTAGCTTCCAAAAACTCATTGCTGATGCACATGGGATGAGTGTACCATCAGTGTCTAGAGAATTTATCGTGTTTCACGAGCAATAACAACCTGTGTTGACGATAAATTATCAATAAATTTCCCCTATTCCATGGAAGATATCAATTCTACAAAGGAAGGTTTTCACCAATAGCAGGCTTCCCAAATGTAGTGGGAACGATTGATGGTACACAAGTTGCCATCATAGCACCATCGGGAGAAAATGAACCGCTGTTCGTCTGCAGGAAAGGGTTTCATTCCATTAATGTTCAAGCAACAGCTGATTCTAAACTCGGGTAAACGTACGAATTATCGTCTTGTTTTAACTTTAAGCTTCAACATGACACGCGATAAGGGGAAAGCGATAAGGGGACTCGTCGTAAAAATACATAGTTCACTGCATAGTTCCTTCAGAATCCCATAATTCTGTTCAACCCCCTCAATTAAAACACCGAGAGCTGCCGGATTCCAATTTTGTTTTCGCCTTTTTGGTTCCATTTCGGCTTTTGGCAGACTTACAGACGACGTATGGTACTATGTCACGCGCTATGACGTAGCAAACAAAAACAAGTAAACAACAGGCATGAAAATAGCATTTTATTCATAAATACACCGCTAAATCTTAGCGTATATATAAGGAATATATCATTTCGTCGTTTATGTTTCAAAAGGTAAGGATCTTTGTCAACATTCAGTCCGTGGGAATGTTTACAGAAGTGTGAATGAAGTGACGAAAAAAGATACGAGAAAAAGTTAAGAAAAAACTTACACCGGCCTTTGTGAAACCGGCGTAAATAATTCGTATCTTTTTCGTAAGTTTTTCTTAACGTAGTTTTTTTTCTTAAAGTTACGAACTTTTGTGAAACTGCCCCCAGGTCTCTATCACATCGAATGAAATATCCTCCATCCTTAAAATAACAGTAAAATCGGAGTTTTTCGCAATTTGGTCAGAGAAATCCCATGCAAAGCAATGGCGGCCCTACTTGTGAGTTTGCTCACGAATCTCCCACAATGCAACAGCGAGACGCCATTTTTTTGGAATGGGTGATTCATGTATACACCATGTTTCATTACTCTCACTTAATTAGAACTAAAGTTATCGTGTCCCAAAGTATCAACCCTATGCAAAGAAAATGCTTAGCTTCGGAAGTGTGATGGCAGACAGACGTGTGACAAACGGACAGACAAATTTTAATACTCCCCTGCTTTCTTCGAAAAGTGAGGGGACAAAAAACGTACAATTAAACAACAAATTTACCCTAAACACTGCAGTATAGAATTCATGTAACATGTGTTTCCTAGGTTACGTAGACCTGTTACTCCAGGTATCAGGGTTCGTTTCCTAACAGATGGAGGTGTGGGTGGAATATCTAATTTTCTCTTTTTAGGTGTTGAACTTTGTTCCTATAACAATGAAAGTATAAACTTAATGTTGGCTAACTGTATATTTTGTGAGAGAGAGAGAGAGAGCCGTGGGGGAGGGAATTGCTCGAGTTAGGCAGGAGAAACCTTTAGGACCATTATCATCTGAGTGGCTTCTTACAATGTGGCTAAGAGACACAGTTAGATACTATATATATAATCACATAACTGATATGTTATCAATTAATTATCATCCAATCAATTAATTTACTGGTTTGACTAATGATACATGCATGTGTTTATTGCATTTAACATATTAATTTCTTACCTGAGCAATTTTCTGTTGTTTAACATAAAAATGCCAGGCACTAAATACTTTACACAGTATGACTCGTCTGAAAAACATAAATTGTTTTGAAATATTTTAATGCCTACCAAAAGTATATTGAGAATACAAAATGCCACCCTCATAAATACGGTCATACAATTCAAATATAATATTTCATCCTTGAAAAAATGGCTGCTTAAAAGAGGTCTTTATTATAGTGGATTTAATTAAACAAGTTCATCCTACCCTGAAATTTGCTGATTTACAATAAATATCATATAATAAAAAAAAAAGAGAAATAAAATATGGTAATACATATACATGAATTTTATAAATTATGCATTAAACCACACCACACCCCCTCCTCCCTTTATGTATCTTTAACTAAATTTTGTGGAGTTCAGAGTTTAAGTACCATCACACAAGAAATCTTGGGCAGACATGCAGATGATGCTTAGTGTGTCAGCCAAGAGAAATAGTTTTTCCATTTTCCATGACATTGCTCATATTGCAACCAAAATTGCAATATTGTCAAGTATTACCTGTCCTTACTCCTACTTCAAAAAGACCACTTTTACTCACAAACTTTTTAATTTTTTAGTTTTGATAACTTTTACAACAATTATCCATATAAATGGTAAGAGTTGGTTGAAAAAATCTAAAATATGCATACCCAAAATGACAAACAGCTGTAGCTATACGATCATTTTCATCTGCATGACACCTAAATTATGAATAGAACAATTACAGATTAACATACATGTAGCATGAACGCAACAATATTTTTATACGCCCACATGTAGACGTATATTGTCATTGACCCTGTCCGTCCATTCACTTTTTGCTTGTGGGCACTCCACAGGTCACAGTTTTTTTTATCCGATTTTGATGAAACTTGAAATAAATGAAATGAAATGAAATGAAATGGGATTTAACGTCCTACTGTTCTGCTCCTATACTGGGCTAATGAAGACAAACATGCCATACAGTGTGCTATGAGGGAAATTTTGCCCGGGCAGCGGCGCTACAGCCTACTCTTATATCGAATTCCAACTGCCAGGGGATCTTTTACGTGCACGCCAATATGTACACATGACCTCGGTTTTTCGTCCCATCCGAACGACAAGATAGCTGTCCTTGTCAGGCCCTCCAACCTGCATCACTGACAAGGGGAAACCACGTCGGAAAATCTGGATGCACTTTCTCAGCCAATGCAGGGATCAAACACCCAACCTCAAGGCTAGCGAGCCAGCGTCTTACCCACTTAGCCACATGATCCCCAAACTTGAAATATAGGTTTATCGCCCAAAGATCTTGGTTGCTTTCGATATTCGCAAATACTGGACCGTAATTTCCTGGATTATGGCCCCTGATGGTATGAAAAATCATGTTTTTAGCTTGTGGAAACTCCAGAGGTCACAATTTTTATGAAACTTAAAATGTATGTTTATGACCCAAACATCTTGGGTCCTTTCAATATTCATGTATACTGCTGTTTTTATTAGAGGTAACCAGTTATGTTAAACATGCATTATGCAAGAGCTAAATAAGCATATTTTAAGTCTTTATTTAGGCTTCAGATGTCATAGGAATTATAAATTAGATCTTTATTTACACAACAACCACAAAATCAACTCTGTAGACCCACGGATGGCTTGGATTCGGCTTGGATTTAAACAGGATTTCATTGATTGATTAAATTTTTAAATGGCGGCGTAAGCAGAGATTAACCGTTATGTTGACGTCATACTCCTGGAAATTATCCATAAAAGGCAGTGATGATCGAGGCTAAATGATAGAGGGTACGAAGCGAGGCCGCTGTTGAGCACAGCCGCATGTCAGTCAATTTGATTGAAAGTTCGATATTTGGCCTTGATATTATGTTTAATTGTGGTTAAAATGAGAGTTTGGATGTCTGTATTATATGCTCTTTTGTCACTTGATAAACATCGCAGCTATCATCACCCCAGTTGAATTGCAGCCCCATTGGATCACTGTCAAAAGTGAAAATGGACTTTTTTTATTTTTGTCTTAATAATGAGTAATTGTTCCACCAATCCTCAGACATTCAGCAATTCATCGTGGCATGCTCCTAATCAACTGTCCAATCACAATTTGGGGCAATCTGACCCACTCCTCTTGCAGTGTTGTCGGTTGACGTTGACGTCGACGAACATGTCTCACGATCATGTCCCAGGTGAGACTCATGGCTGGCCAAGGCATATGGACAATATGGTGACACTGGAGGTAGTCATTCACGACATGAGCGCGGTGGGCACAGGCATTATCATCTTGAAAGATGAAACATCGACCTGCACGTTGAGCAAAGAGCAGAACTATCGGTGCAAGTCCGTCCTGCCAGTCATGGTGATTCCTCCCCACACCGTAACAGACCTACGCCCGAATCTGTAATGCTGTCTGACATTAACATTAGAATGACGCTCATTTACACGCCTCCAAACGCGAGCACACCTATCGGTGAAATCTAAAGTAAATCTGAACTCATCTGAGAACATTACATGCGCCCATCGACTACTACCCCAATTTCTACGCTGCCTACACCATGACGCCTGTTTGCCATGTGCTGGCAAGTTAACGGACACACAACACGCGGTCATCCATATGCAAATGGGCTGCATGTAGCGAGTTTCTAATTCCTGTAACTTGGTACAAGTTTACAGAAAGCTGATTGGCTGTTTGTTCTCAATTTCGCAGGACCTGTGTACAAATGTATTGATCCTGGGCTTGTGTAGTTGTTTGTTGGTACCGGTTCCACAGTCTGCTGATCACAGACTGTGATACATTAAAGTTACAATTTCATATTTTCTAAGAAAGTCAAAACATAATTATTTCTATGTCTTTTGCTCAATAGGTTGTCAACTCACTATTATACAATCATAGGTGTCATTCCCACACTTAAAACTCATTTACACCAGAAATAATAACACAATTACCTCCCTTGTTTTCTATTCTCCACCATGGAGTAGCTATCCTCAAACGTTTGAATTTGAAGAGGAAAATGATATTTTTGCCAATTTCTCAACTGGCAATAGTGAATTATAGGATTAATAGGATTATTCTTTAACAAGGTAGGACTGTTTATAGATACCATCTATTTTAAGGCTTTATTTTAATAAATTTTAAAAATATAACGTAAAAATATGAAATTGCAACTTTAAGTATGTTGGCTACTGCTCGCTGTGTAGAACCCATTTGAAGCATGCCAATAGCATGTAGACATTCATCATGTTGAAGACGTCTCATTGCAAATTAAACATAACACACTAAAGCAAAGATACGTTAAACAGTAAATCTTATGCAAGAACCGATAGGAAAGCAAACATGGATAGGATAAACCAGCACGCAGCAGTTTTCATCAACCCTTCCATGAACTAAGTTGAAGTGTCAAATTTGACAATGAACCCCACCCACGTGTATGGCGCTATTGCTTGTCGCAGATGCAGCTCAGCGGTTCTGTTAGGGCGATAAGTTCTTCACATACTCTCAAGGCATGTCAAGTGTCCATGACTATTTACCATATCATGCTGTACAGGTATTTGCATTTCAATATCCCCTACTTTTTTTGAAGAGTATATATCATTGGACTATAACTTCATGGATTATGGCCCCTAATTGTACGAAAAATGTGGGCGTATCTAATCTTGCATGGTAATCGGTTGTTAACTTTTAAAAGGCTTAAAATTATGAATCTACAACATTTTACACCAAGCCAGAAAACTTAAAGAGTCAGTCATATTTTTAACTCTTCAGAATTTTATAGGATTTTATATAAAACATCATTTATTAATTTGCTGCAGGAACAAAATAACTGCAAACCTTAGGTTTTCCTCCACCAAAATTTAATTATGAATGAAATAAATTCTGTCAGTAAGTTTCATGCTTTAAACTAAGTATTAATTAAATAAAAACACACTTTTATTCTTTATTATGGAAAAATATTCAATGCAGTGCCAAGCATTGAAGGGGTGCTCTCTATGAGTTTCACATTTTATTCACTAAGTCATAAGCGCCAGATCAGAAGCTCAAAAATGGCTTTAACAGCTAGAGAAAGACAGGCCAGAAGAAGGGCTAAAATAAGGTCTTCTAAAGATGCTTATGTCCAACATTTATTAAATTATTTACATAACAAGCCCATAATCAACTCTCTAGGACATCGGATGGCTCTGATTTTAAGTAGATTAGAACACCACACCCATTTAATAATTAAACTACTATTTACTAAACTTTTAGTTATAATCCTTGAGTGGCATTTAGCGATTGAACACATTAAAAACACAACACAGTTTATATGGAAATACAATCACTGGTTTATAGGCATAGCCAACGTTTCGACAAGTATTCTCTTATCGTTATCAAGCACAAATGATAACGATAAGAGAATACTTGTCGAAACGTCGTGCTATGCCTATAAACCAGTGATTGTATTTCCATATAAACTGTGTTGTGTTTTTAAACTTTTAGTTCATGGATAATTATTTATTATCTAGGGAATAGAGTGCTTTGACAATCGAGACTACACTTTTTCTTGTCAAAATTTCAAACGCTCATTATGAGCGTAACTGTGCCCAGTAAAGTAATTTGACTTAAATTCAACATATACATTTTACATTATCTATTTTTAAACTATTATAGCGAGAATGGCCATCTTTTTATCTAAATCATAGTAAAAAAATCCCCGGTAACAAACTTGACAAGACTGTGTAGATATAAACAGAATTTATCCAGGACGCGTTTCGGGCGTTCGCCCTTTATCAACTGGTTACAAAAATCATCCCGTTACCGGGTATATATAGACAATAGAATTATTGCGCATGCGCATAACGTTGAGGATTAATAAAATTAATCCCTATACTGGGATTATAAAAATAATAATGACATAATAATATAGACAAATTTAAGATCATTAATGTACATAAAAAAATAAAAAAAAATATATAAATATGAATAAAATTGATGTACAAACAAAACCAAAACAATTAAATATATATAAACGGCGACTATCATCAAAGGACTGTAGTCAGGTAACAACAATGGCGGTAGTTTCCTTAGAGATGAATACGTATAGTCTCGGTCATCCGGAACCTCCTAGTCTTCAAACGTGCAGAGGTAGAATAGGCCTATACGTATGGAGTTCTGCTGCGATCGGTTATGAATTCAAAGGAGTAGTTTCGTAGCTAGTGGTTCAACTCTGGATCGTGAAATCGGTGATGCTGATGGGCGGTAGATCGTATTGGTCACCTCTATGAATAAAAATATATTCTGTAGTTTAGAGGGCCTCGGGAAAAAAGTGTACGAAGTATAGCTTAAAGGTGCAGAAGTTGTTAGAATAACAGTTTCTCTAAAACGGATGCTGTAAAAATAGATTGTCGATTTGGTTTCAATAGGTTTTCCTCGATCTGGTATGTACTGGTGGTATTATTTCTTCTTAAGGGTGAAGTTAGGTTTTTCTAAATCAAACCCAAGTGTGTAAAGATTTATCTTCTAATTTCTTTATTATTGGTATAGTGGAAACTTTAAATCTCTTCTGCTATAAAAAGGTGAATTCGATAATAAGTTTCGAAATATGTCAAAAAAAATAGGTGGTATCTAGTAAAGGAGAGTTCGACATTTTTACTGGGTTTTCGTAAAGTTTCTAGCTGCTTATAATAGTAGTTGAAAAAACGTTTCAGATTCAGTATCGTTCTGGGTGTTTTATAAGGATTTTCTTCTTCCATGCTGGTAGGTTGAGGCTGTAGAGATGGTACGCCATTGGCGTTCGGGTGTCTCTGGAACGTGTGAAGGGATCCACAGAGGATGCTCAATCGTCCGTAAAATAAAATAAATAATCCCAAGTGTGTAAAGATTTATCTTCTAATTTCTTTATTATTGGTATAGTGGAAACTTTAAATCTCTTCTGCTATAACAAGGTGAATTCGATAATAAGTTTCGAAATATGTCAAAAAAAAATAGGTGGTATCTAGTAAAGGAGAGTTCGACATTTTTACTGGGTTTTCGTAAAGTTTCTAGCTGCTTATAATAGTAGTTGAAAAAACGTTTCAGATTCAGTATCGTTCTGGGTGTTTTATAAGGATTTTCTTCTTCCATGCTGGTAGGTTGAGGCTGTAGAGATGGTACGCCATTGGCGTTCGGGTGTCTCTGGAACGTGTGAAGGGATCCACAGAGGATGCTCAATCGTCCGTAAAATAAAATAAATAATCCCAAGAAGATGACGAAAAAACCTCACACACGATAGGAAAAGAGGGGCGGAAGAGTCCCCATAACAGTGCAAGCAAGTCTGGATCTCAGTGATGCATCCGAGGAAAAACAGGAACAATTCCTTGTAGATAAATCATAGTAAAAAAATCCCCGGTAACAAACTTGCTTGCACTGTTATGGGGACTCTTCCGCCCCTCTTTTCCTATCTTTATCTAAATCTTACATATTGTTCTTCCATGTATCAGCTGTAACAAAGACACTATATCCTTTATTTGTTGTCGCTCTGCTATATAATATGGTTTGACAAATTATTTTTCAACTGTTTGATGAAATACAGTGATGAAATCGCACACTGTACGTCCGTCACAAAAATTTGTACGTCCGTCACACTAAAAATGGTGAATCTGCGAAAAACGTAAGAGAGACTGGTTAAAATCGAGAAGGAATTTATGTAGGGACGAATCTTGGTTTGATTCTGTGATAAAGTTAGATTCGAGAGTAATCACAATTCACAGAAAATAATGTTTGAATACATATGATTGGATAATGTTCGTTTCTGTGCGTACGTCCGTCACACACGTTTCAGGACCTATATCTCAGTTGCAAAGGGACAAAGGCAAGCTTGTTGATATACCATAGTAGCATAGCATCAAGTACTTAAACATTACCAAAGTAAAATTGTTCTGTGTTGTTGTACAAGGAAGTAACAAGGCAGAATATTGTCCCACTTGTACGTCCGTCACCATGGAATTGCCCAAAGATATGATGAAATGAAAATTAGACAACACTTGTCATTCTCTGCAAACAATATAAACAAGTCAGAGCCAGCTTTAAAATCTTTCCTTTGGCCTCTTGAGTCCCACTGAATCCAAGATTTAATCTACTATTGATAATTTGGGTAAAGTCTTTTGATGGGCCTCTATTTAATCTGACTGAATCCACCATTGGTTTTGTTTTCTTATTTAAATGTTTTCAAATATCAATCTGAGTACATTTTAAGTGATTGATAATGGCCAAAGATTGTCCGTTATGTAAATAGAGAGAACAACTGAGGAGCATTAGCCCCAAAGTTTTTCTATTTACATAATGGACAATCCGACATCCGAGGCTATTATCTAACTTAAACCATAGCCACTCTTTGTCTAAAACAGTGGTTCTCAACCTTTTTTTGCCAATGGCACACCTTGGAACACATGAAAAAATAGCAGCACACCTGGCTAAATATGAAAAATGTTTGAATTTTGCAAAATAAAAACATGGTAAGTCAGATGGCATAAAACCATAGACAGAGACTAGTCATAAACCCTGTTTAAATTACAAATTTTAAGTGTGCCAGGAAAGGTACCAGGCATGGCACGGTTAATTTTTTTGTAGTGTAAACGGGCCAAAAGATCGGGTAAGCGTGCCGTACTGAGTACCATGGCAATGTGGCCCACTGAAATGAGGTGGTCTCGGCACGGTACCAGGCACGGCACAGTTAAATTTTCATAGTGTAAACGCTATCCGGTCTGAGCACGGTATCAGTCTGAATTACAGCGCATGCGCAAAACGAACCTTCTCCTGTTCTCCCCACAAACTTTGACAGATCTGTCATCAGTTCTTTCAAAATGACTGCTCAAACTAAATCAACCAATATAATTGTTATCATCCGGGTAATTTGCATAGGAACTGAAATTAACTTTTCTGTGAAGAGTTCCACATTTGGTGTAATGTAAACGGGTCAATTTCTTGAAATTCATCGCCGCCTGGTACTGTGCCCAGATCGGCACGCTTGTTGCGGCCAAGTGTTAACGGGGCTACAGACATATAGGATGACACAAATTAAAAAAAGAAAAATAGAGCTATAAACTTATCAGTAGACACCAGTGAATGCACAATTGGGATTGCATGGTTTTTCGCAGCACACTAAGGAAGATCTTGGTGTGCCGCGGCACATTGGTTGAGAATCTCTGGTCTAAAATAACAGACATCTTAAAAAAAAACAGTGTCTTGTGTAACAACACCCCAAAAATAATGGACAGTTACTTTAAAGATAGGTTGCAAGACAACGAAACATACATTGTCGCACATTTTTTCTTTTGTAGATAATTGGGGGCATTTATTTACAAGACAATTTCATACAGGTTAGATTATAATTTTCGTCATTTGAGGGTTCACAAGGTTCTGAAATAAGTGTCTTAACTCTGGAAGTAATGTACAGAAATTGTTGAAATTTGACCGGCTTTTTCATTTCACTAATTCAAATAATGCATATAAATTTCATACAGATTGGATTATAACTTTTGCCATTTGAACGTTCACAAGTTTTAAAACAAGGGCCATAAATTTAGAAGTAATTGACAGAAATTGCTGACATTCAATAAGAGTCGCGATTTCACTAATTTAAATAATGCATATAAATTTCATACAGATCGGATGATAACTTTCATCATTTGAGCATTCATATGGTTCAACAAGGGCCATAACTTTACAAGTAATTATTTGAAAGATAGGTTGCCAGGAAACGAAACATACACCCACAGCAGCTAAATCGTCTGGGCAGTCAACTAGAGTTGTCGCATATTTTTACTTTTTTCGGTAATAAAACATTTATAATACACTAAAATCTGATTAAGAGCAACAACTCATGACGTAATTATCAGAAAACTATTAGAATTTGTTTGGTTTTTATGAAGTTCTGTCCCATGCTAACGTTTTGTATACAAAGCTTTTAATATCATGGATTTAACTGTTCAAGTCATAAAAATTCATTGAAAATCAATATACTTGTTCGTCTCAAGATCTTAAACTCTGTGTATCAATCTGAAGTCAATCGGATGATAACTTGAGCCTTTAGAGAGTCACACGATTTTGCAAAGTGATCAAGGGCCATAACTTTGGCAGTAATTATCGGAAATCATTGAAAATCAATAGGAATCTTAGTCTCATGACCTCAAACTTTAGCCTCTAGAGCATCCACAAGACCTCTCGAGGGTCCATAACTTTGATATACCAGATGTTTACAGTAATTCAAATTGTGTATGAGGGGTGGCCATTTCGTCCAACAGTTTTGGTCCGATTTTCATGATATTCAAACTCAGCCAAAATTACGGTGTAACAGTGATATATTTGAAAGTTTTTTTAAATCGGATAATAACTGTGACAACTAGAGGGACATCAAGCTAAAAACGCGATTTTTCAGATATAATAAGGGGCCATAATTCAGGAAGTTACTATCCGATATGTGCGAATATCGATAGGAAGCAAGATCTTCGGGTTATAAACTTACATTTCAAGTTTCATCAAAATCAGAAGAAAATTGTGACCTCTAGAAGGTCCCCAACATTGATAAACCATATTTTTACGCATTTGAGTTCGAGGGGCGGCCATTTTGTCTGTCAGTTTTGTTTCGATTTTTACGAAATTCGAACTTAACCATCCTTAGTGTGTAACGTTGATATACTATGTGTTTTCTTTAAAATAGGATAAAAATTATGACCGCTATAGGGTCCCACAAGCTAAAAACACGATTTTTTCGTACTATCAGGGTCCATAATTCAGGAAATTACAGTCCGATATGTGCGAATATCGAAAGGAACCGAGATCTTTGGGTTATAAACTTACATTTCAAGTTTCATCAAAATCAGAAGAAAATTGCGACCTCTAGAGGGTCCACAACCTTGATAAACCATATTTTTACTCTATTTGAGAAGGAGGGGCGGCTATTTCGTATGTCAGTTTTGGGCCGATATTCACAAAATACGAACTCAACCATCCTTAGGGTGTAACGGTGATATACTAAAACGTTTTTTTAAATTGGATAAAAATTATGACCTCTATAGGGTCCACAAGCTAAAAACGCGATTTTTTGTACAATCAGGAGCCATAATTCAGTAAGTTACAATCCGATATGCGCGAATATCATCTTTAGTGTGTAACGGTGATATATTAAAATGTTTTTTTTAAATTGGATAAAAATTATGACCGCTATAGGGTCCACAAGCTAAAAACGTGATTTTTCGTACAATCGGGGGCCATAATTCAGGGAGTTACAGTCCGATATGCACGAATATTGAAAGGAACTGAGATCTTTGGATTATAAACTTACATTTCAAGTTTCATCAAAATCAGAAGAAAATTGTGACCTCTAGAGGGTCCACATCAATGATATACCATATTTTTACGCTATTTGAGAACGAGGGTTCGTTTGTCAGTTTTGGGCCGATTTTCACGAAATACAAATTCAACCATCCTTAGGGTGTAACGGTGATATACTCAAACGTTTTTTTAAATCGGATCAAAATTATGACCTCTATAGACACATTCTCCACTAATGGACCCAAAAGCACATTGTCTTGTCGGATCCATTTTTTCGCCAATTAAACATAAATTAATATGTGTAAACGTGTTTAAATAAATTACGCCAATGTGTATCATAATTGCACGTTTCATCTTTGACCTTAAAGTTTACTGTGTTGATGTTATGGCGGGATATCAGGTTCAAAATGCGATCTGCAGTAGAAAGTAGAAAATAAAAAGCAAAATAGAAAATTCGTATCCAAAATGGACATTTTCATGTGGGAAACATATACCGCTCTTCCTTTTCAACAACATAATTTCTACTTTCAATAATCAACTTTTGACATTCGACTTTCAACTTCAGATTTTCTACTCAAGATTTTCTGCTCGAGATTCTCTCCATGCATATTACGGAAATAAATTTGATCACGCGACTATTTCTGCATGTCATTAAAATACGGTATTTAAAAATAAACGATCCCAGGCAAAGATAACTCTAGTTGTAAGACTAAGATAAGTTGGACTCAGACTAGCAATTATTTGCCCATTGACTTCAATGTTAAATGGCTGTAACATCACAGGCTGTAGCTGTTTGCTCAACATTCCGTTGGTTCCAATCTTTATAGGCACAATGGGGACCACATTTGGCAATATTCTCATCATAAATTTGTAGGGGATTGACCGTTTAGATTTTTTGCTATGGGGATTTGAAGTTGACTGGGGTGAAAATCTCACTTCCGACACAATGATTGCTCTGCAAAAAGACACTTTACATCCCCTATCCCTCCATTGTAATATCATCAGTATTACCAAAAACTGCTATGAAATTGCAAATTTGATCCCTTTTCTCCAATTCTAGACCAAAAAGTCAACCCAAAAATGCAGGAAGAGTCTATTTATAACTCGCAGTGTAAACAAATCTGTTGTTATCTAATAAACAAACATTATATTCAATGCCCTGGCCAAAGATTATGAAAATCTATGCATTTTCAGATGAGCTGTGCGGCATTCTGCAAACACTATATAATACATCAGAAAACTGTGGAATTTCAGACAGAAATTTAAAAGCACATGAATTTTGAATTAAACAGAACATTTTTATTTTTGAACATAAATGCATTCTGTAAAAAGATGAGATAAATTCAATATAAATCAAGCACGAAAATACTTTAAAACAGTAATCATGATGCAATATTAGACTTTTTAACACTTTCATCGAAAACCATATAGTTTTTCTCTGTTAACATAGTTTCAAGTACCAAATTGTTGTCAAATCTAAGATGTTGAAACATGCAGTGCCTATCAATTTTAAAATATCTCCTATATAGCTGTATTTCCATAGGATAAGTATGTTGAAATAATCTGATTATGTAACACTACAACAGCTTTTTCACACCCCCCCCCCCCAGTTTGGAATCTGATAATTTAAAAGCACATGAATTTTGAATTCCACAGAACATTTTTATTTTTGAACATAAATGCATTCTTCAAAAAGATGAGATGAATTCAATATAAATCAAACACGAAAATACTTTAAAACAGTAATCATGATGTAATATTAGACTTTTTAACACTTTCATCAAAAACCACACAGTTTTTCTCTGTTAACGTAGTTTCAAGTGCCAAATTGTGGTCAAATCTAAGATGTTGAAACATGCAGTGCCTATCAACTTTAAAATATCTCCTAAGTAAGTTGAAATAATCTGATTATGTAAAACTACAACAGCTTTTTCATCCCCACCCCCCAGTTGGAATCTGATAATTTAAAAGCACATGAATTTTGAATTCCACAGAAATTTTGTTTTTAACATAAATGCATTCTTCAAACAGATGAAATGAATTCAATATAAATCAAACACGAAAATACTTTAAAAGAGTAATCTGAATCATGATGCAATATTAGACTTTTAAGTTTAACACTTTCATCGAAAACCACACAGTTTTTCTCTGTTAACATAGTTTCAAGTGCCAAATTGTGGTCAAATCTAAAATGTTGAAACATGCAGTGCTCATGAATTTCAAAATATCTCCTATATAGCTGTATTTCCAATAAGTAAGTTGAAATATGGGCAATTCCACGGTAACGGACGTACATTTTGAACTCGCCATATTTTTATTACTTCCAATATCTTCTAACCATGAATAATTAACTGCTTGGGTTTTATATAGCATTAAAGACACATGATTTAAGTATAAATTGACATATAATTTAATTTGTTCATGAACACTGGAAATAAACATTGGCTCTTCAAAGTATAGGTAACGGACGCACAGAAATGAACACCATGATTTGCCTGCATGAACATAGTTTCAAAACTCTGTGAATTGTCTTGTGGAATTTAAAAGTTATAATCCTTTTAAGAAAGGGCACTAGTACTACATGTGTACTGCATTATCACTTCTCACATTTGGATTCTTGTAACCCAGTAAATTAGAAATTATTGTGGTAACGGACGTACATATTTTCTGGTAACGGACATACGAGTGCAAATTGCTAACCCATTACATGAGATATGTAAACTTTCAAATAATCAGACTTATACTAGATAATAATAATAGTTAACTCATTTGAATTAATGGAACAGTTACTTTCCTAAAAACATTACTCCTTGAATGAAATATTGTGACCCTAAAATTTTTGTAACGGACGTACATTTTTACCCTAAAATTTTTGTAACGGACGTACATACATCTATGAAACCCTAAGCAATTCAGAGAATTTTGGCAAATGTTTTCTTTTTATGGTCATTGTAACAAGAATGAGTGATGTTAGCTTTAAATATGAGTTTTTGAACAGTTCCATCAATAAATATGAATGAGAGAGATAAAATGGAAATATTTGGTAACATGAAATATTGTGAAAAGTAACGGAGTACATCTATGAAAACCCAAATTATTCTGAGAATTTTTGCAAATCTTTTCTTTTTACGGTCATTATAGTAAGAATGGGTTATTCTAGCTTTAGATATGAAGTTTTAAATAATTCTATATAAAAATATGAATGAGAGAGAAAAGATAGGTTGCCAGGCAACGAAACATACGCCCACAACAGCTAAATCGTCCGGGCAGTCAACAAGAGTTGTTGCATATTTTTACTTTTTTCGGTAATGAAACATTTATAATACACTAAAATCTGATTAAGAGCAACAACTCATGAAGTAATTATCAGAAAACCATTAGAATTTGTTTGTTTTTATAAAGTTCTGCCCCATGCTAACGTTTTTGTATACAAAACTTTTAATATCACGGATTTAGCTGTTCAAGACATAAAAATTCATTGAAAATCAATATACTTGATCGTCTCAAGATCTTAATCTCATAACTCTGGTTGTAATTATCGGATATCGGTGAAAATCAATAGGCTTTTTCGTCTCATGACCTTTCAATCAGATATTAACTTTGGCCTCTAGAGCGTCCACAAGATTTTTCAAAGTGATCAAGGGCCATAACTCTGACAGTAATTATCGGAAATAGCTGAAAATCAATAGGCTTCTTCGTCTCATGACCTTAAACACTGTGTATAAATTTAAAGTCAATCGGATATTAACTTAGGCCTCTAGAGCGTCCACAAGATTTTTCAAAGTGATCAAGGGCCATAACTCTGGCAGTAATAATCGGAAATCGCTGAAAATCAATAGGCTTCTTCGTCTCATGACTTTAAACACTGTGTATAAATTTAAAGTCAATCGGATATTAACTTTGGCCTTTAGAGCGTCCACAAGATTTTTCTAAGTGATCAAGGGCCATAACTCTGGCAGTAATTATCGGAAATCGCTGAAAATCAATAGGCTTCTTCGTCTCAAGACCTTAAACACTGTGTATAAATTTTAGGTCAATCGGATATTAACTTTGGCCTCTAGAGCGTCCACAAGATTTTTCAAAGTGATCAAGGGCCATAACTCTGACAATAATTATCGGAAATTGCTGAAAATCAATAGGCTTCTTCGTCTCAAGACCTTAAACACTGTGTATAAATTTAAAGTCAATCAGATATTAACTTTGGCCTCTAGAGCGTCTACAAGATTTTTCGAAGTGATCAAGGGCCATAACTCTGGCAGTAATTATCGGAAATCGGTGGAAATCAATAGGCTTTTTCGTCTCATGACCTTAAACATTGTGTATAAATTTGAAGTCAATCAGATATTAACTTTGGCCTCTAGAGCGTCCACAAGATTTTTCAAAGTGATCAAGGGCCATAACTCTGACAGTAATTATCGGAAATCGCTGAAAATCAATAGGCTTCTTCGTCTCATGACCTTAAACACTGTGTGTAAATTTAAAGTCAATCGGATATTAACTTTGGCCTTTAGAGCGTCCACAAGATTTTTCTAAGTGATCAAGGGCCATAACTCTGGCAGTAATTATCGGAAATCGCTGAAAATCAATAGGCTTCTTCGTCTCAAGACCTTAAACACTGTGTATAAATTTAAAGTCAATCGGATATTAACTTAGGACTCTAGAGCGTCCACAAGATTTTTGAAAGTGATCAAGGGACATAACTCTGGCAGTAATTATCGGAAATCGCTGAAAATCAATAAGCTTCTTTGTCTCAAGACCTTAAACACTGTGTATAAATTTAAAGTCAATCGGATATTAACTTAGGACTCTAGAGCGTCCACAAGATTTTTCAAAGTGATCAAGGGCCATAACTCTGGCAGTAATTATCGGAAATCGCTGAAAATCAATAAGCTTCTTTGTCTCAAGACCTTAAACACTGTGTATAAATTTAAAGTCAATCAGATATTAACTTTGGCCTCTAGAGTGTCCACAAGCAATTGTGGACGCCGGACTGACAGACGGGGGCGACGACAATATACGACCACATTTCAATGTGCTTGTATAAAAAATGTAAATATTTGGTAACGGACGTACATTCTCATAGTGATATTTTTCAATCTTGGTTACCTTCACAAAAATATATTATTTTTATATTTTAATGTTTAAATATTATGTTTATATACATTGTCATATAACTAATGCCAAATCATTCTTTATGAGTCAGAATAATCAAACAAACACAAAGTAAGAAAATACAATAGAATTATAAATTCAACATTTACAACATAAACCTTGACACAAGACCAAATAAAAAAAAAATCGGAAGAGTCTCCACCCAAATTGAAATTTTTCTTCAAAGTATGGATTATTTCTCACCATAAGACACTATTTTTGTCCACTTATCAACTAATCAAATTTTTCACCTAATTGTATACTTTAGCATGGAATTGTCCATAATCTGATTATGTAACACTACAACAGTTCCCCCCCCCCCCCCAGTATGGAATCTGATACATTGCTGACCAATCATAGGTCTCCCTTTTCACTCTGGCCTGTCAAATGATTTACAATGGCGATGGTGCCTACAACTTTCCTGACCAAGAGATATGCACAACCGTCAACACACAAGCAATTTATGTTATCTTCAAATATGAGAGGCCATGATAAACACAAGGGCATCATTTTCAAGCACGAAAATGAAGTCATCACTAAACAGCAAAGTTTACAAAGGTCCTCGGGGCTGGAACCCAAACTGATTACAACGGGCAAATAATTGCTAGTCTGAGTCCATCTTATCTTAGTCTTACAACTAGAGTTATCTTTCTCTGGGATCGTTTATTTTTCTGGAAAAATACCGTATTTTAATGACATGCAGAAATAGTCACGTGATCAAATTTATTTCCGTAATATGCATGGAGAAAATCTCGAGTAGAAAATCTGAAGTTCAAAGTCGAATGTCAAAAGTTGATTATTGAAAGTAGAAATTATGTTGTTGAAAGTAGAATATTTACGACTTAAAGTTAAAAAGGTGGACGTATTCGGTTGAAAAGCACGAGCAGTATATGTTTCCCACATGAAAATGTCCATTTTGGATAAGAATTTTCTCTTTTGCTTTTTATTTTCTACTTTCTACTGCAGATCGCATTTTGAACCTGATACCCTGTCATATGATGTAGCATATAACGTATTGATCAGAAATCATCAAATACGTTAATGTCGCATTGACAGATTGCTGTATTTAAACCAATGTTCTGACGCACTGGTCATGAAAATTCACCACGTTTTGTTTGGAAACTTTACACAAATAAAGTTCAAATATATTATCGAAAGCAAATATTGAGTGTACTTGACCAAAACCCTGAAGTCGCAACATTATGGCTTGTCGCAAAATTTTGTATCAGATACGATAGTTGTTTCTGGACTTACAGTCACTTACAAAATCCGTTTCGAAAACATAGTTTTTACTATTAAACAGAGTACAACTTTACATATTTAAGAAACAATATTACGTCGGGTAGATGACCATTAAGATAAATATTTCTAGTTAGTTTGAAAGTGAAAAAATAAACTAAGTATGTAATATCTGCATCAGATACGATATATTTCAAGCATGATTAAATGCTATTCATACAAGATTATTATCTTGATAATTGTGCAAGTCGATTCACATCTGATAGCTCTCCATCTGAACATTTTTTTTCGGTCCTTGAGAGTACTAAATATAGTTATATGGCTAGTGGAATCATTTTTACGTGAGATACGTTTTCATCAGATACGTTACACTCTTCAAATATTGTTTCTACATTAGTGTTCCATATATTATTTCCCGCCAAATAGCCTGTTTACCACGTGTCATTGACAGTAGGCTGCCATTTTTGTCAAAGTGAAACACGTCTAGGCCACGTTTTCATCTACAATTTGAAGAGAAACACAGATGCATTAGGTAAGTAAAGTTGTGATTCTGTCATGGTTATTGTTTACATCCTAGTTCGTCAAAATTCTGAAATATAAGTAATACAAATCCCCCACAATTACCCTGAAATAAATACCAACGATTTATACACAAGATAATATTGTTGACGCCACCATTTATCCCTTAACGTATCTGAAGAAAAGTTAACGTATTTTACGGTATTATTAGTATAGTCCATAGAATCAAAATTAATTAGTCTGGAGATTCATCAATCAGTAATTACCCCATAAGAATGATAAACGTGCATTATCTGCCATTAGTATTTGGGAAGTCCTGCATTATATTGTGCTATCAGTATTAACGTATCTGACGAAAAATTTAATGTATTAGATATAAATTCTAAAATTCATGACTTTACTGAAATAATTCAAATTATCTTTTATCTTTTTTCAGTAATATGGGTAAAACGCCAGCTGAATATCAGAGAGAATATAGAGAGAGGAAGAAAAGAAAAGACCCGGCATACCTTGAAGGAGAGAGAAAACGACAAGAACATTACAGAAAGGGGATAAATGATTTAAATATAAAAGATCAGAAGAAAAGAAGCGAGATGTCGAAATTATATAGTTTCACATATGGAGAGAGAAAGAAACACAAAAAGGCGAAAAATAGAAATTGTAGAATGTAGAAAAACAAGTAATGAGCAGTCACCAACTATATCGTCTTCTAATGATGCCTTTGTCTTTGGGCCAAGTCCATCTAATCGAAGATCATCTACTTCTCCCAGCCAACTATTTGTTAAATTAAAGTTCCCAAAGAAAAAACCCACGGTTAGAACGAATACACTAAAGAAAGCCAATAACAAGATATACCAATTGAGAGAAGAAATAAAGAAACTGAAGAAAGCTAAAAAAAAATGTGAGAAGAGGTGTGAAAGAATGATGAAAAAAACCCCACAAACCCTCGAAAGTACAATTATTACCCAAGAAGATATGACACCAAAATCAAAGATAGGTTGCCAGGCAACAAAACATACGCCCACAGCAGCTAAATCGTTCGAGCGGTCGTCAAGGGTTGTCGCATATTTATTCCTTTGTAGGTAATTGGGGGTCTTTACAAGACAGTTCCATACAGATCAGATTATAAATTTTGTCGTTTGAGGGTTTACAAGGTTCTACAAACTGAAACAAGGGTCTCAACTCTGTAAGTAATCTACAGAAATTGTTGAAATTTGACAGGCTTTTTCGTTTTACTAATTTAAATAATGCATACAAATTTCATACAGATCACATGATGACTTTTGTCATTCAAACGTTCACAATCACCATAACTCTAGAAATTATTGACGGAAATTGCTAAAATTCAATTGACCCGTTTCACAAATTTAAATGATGCATATAAATTTCATACATATCGGATGATAACTATCATCAATCGAGCATTAACAATGTTTAAAAAGTGAAACAAGGGCAATAACTCTAGAAGTAATTATTGTAAATTGCTGAAATTCAATAGGTTTTTTTCGTTTCACTAATTTAAATCATGCATATAAATTTCACAAAGATCGGGTGAAACAAGGGCCATAACTCTAGACGTAATAAACGGAAATTGCTGAAATTCAATAGGCTTCTCAGTTTCACTAATCTAAATAATGCATATAAATTTCACAAAGATCGAATGATAACTTTTGGCATTGGAGCGTTCACAAGGTTCAATAAAGTGAAACAAGGGCCATAACCCTAGACGTAATGAACGGAAATTGCTGAAATTCAATAGGCTTCTTCGTTTCACCAATTTAAATAATGCATGTAAATTTCAGAAAGATCGGATGGTAACTTTTGGAGTTAGAGCGTTCACAAAGTTCAATAAAGTGAAACAAGGGCCATAACTCTAAACGTAATAAACGGAAATTGCTGAAATTCAATAGGATTCTTCGTCTCACTAATTTAAATAATGCATATAATTTTCAGAAAGATCAAATGATAACTTTTGACGTTAGAGCGTTCCCAACGATCAATAAAGTGAAACAAGGGCCATAACTCTAGACGTAATAAACGGAAATTGCTGAAATTCAATAGGCTTCTTCGTTTCAGTAATCTAAATAATGCATATAAATTTCAGAAAGATCGGATGATAACTTTTGACGTTAGAGCGTTCACAAGGATCAATAAAGTGAAACAAGGGCAATAACTCTAGACGTAATAAACGGGTATTGCTGAAATTCAATAGGCTTCTTCGTTTCAGCAATCTAAATAATGCATATAAATTTCAGAAAGATCGGATGATAACTTTTGACGTGAGAGCGTTCACAAGGATCAATAAAGTGAAACAAGGGCCATAACTCTAGACATAATAAACGGAAATTGCCGAAATTCAATAGCCTTCTTCGTTTCAGTAATCTAAATAATGCATATAAATTTCAGAAAGATCGGATGATAACTTTTGGCGTTAGCGCGTTAACAAGGTTCAATAAAGTAAAACAAGGTCCATAACTCTAGACATAATAAACGGAAATTCAAAAGGCTTCTTCGTCTTACTAATCTAAATAATGCATGTAAATTTCATAAAGATCGGATGATAACTTTTGGAGTTAGAGCGTTCACAAAGTTCAATAAAGTGAAAGAAGGGCCATAACTCTAGACGTAATAAACAGAAATTGTTGAAATTCAAAAGGCTTCTTCGTTTCACTAACTTAAATATTGCATATAAATTTCACAAAGATCGTATGTTAACTTTTGGCATTAGAGCGTTCACAAGGTTCAACAAGGGCCATAACTCTAGACGTAATAAACGGAAATTATTGAAATTAAATAGGCTTCTTCATCTCACTAATGTAAACAACATATATCAATTTTGAAACAATTGGATGATAACTTTTGGCGTTAGAGCGTTCACAAGAAATTGTGGACGATGGATTGATGGACCGACCGACAGACGGACGGACGGGGGCGACGACAATATACGTCCACATTTCAATGTGGGCGTATAAAAACGAAACATGAACTAAGACAAGCTGGTATCAGTCCCAAAAGATGAAACCCTCAATAGTCAAGAAATTAATAATGACAAATGACATAATAAGAGAAGTTAAGGAGACAAAGAAGTTAAACACAGAAGAATCGAAAAGGCGCATTTTGTATGGAGTGGTGAGCGGAAAGATTATTAAAAGTATAGATGTATGTCCATTGTTGAGAAAGAGATGACGTTAAGCAGAAAATCACAGAGGCTTAACAACAGCAAGAATATACAGTTGATACCAAGAAAGAGAATGGAGGCAGTGCGCACTGATCTCCAACAAAAGGTGAAAGCTTTTATGGAAAGAGAAGATATCAGTAGAATGATGCCGGGGAAAAATGATGTCACAAATTCTGATGGAACAAAATACAAGAAACGAATACTAAATGATTATTTATCAAATCTCTATGAAAAATTTAAAGCAGACCATCCATATGTTGAGATTTCTTTTTCAACATTCTGTAAATTTCGACCTACGTATATTCATGTTACATCTGTCCTGTCCCGTAACATATGTTTATGTCATAAACACCAAAGTTTTGCCAAGAAGCTTCAGTGTCTAAGGTCTCTTGGTGTCAAGATATCTCCAAACCCAGAGAATATTGTAAAGTCTATTTTAATTCAACTGGAGTAACCATTCACCCAGTTGTAGCATACCATAAAGATGACAAGGGTATCATTCAACATAAGAGTTTAGTCTTTGTCTCAGACATCGGTCAACACAAAGCTACAGCTGTATTGACAATCATCAATAAATTGATACCAGAACTAAAAAAACTATTTTCTGATGTTAATATGGTACATTATTGGACTGACAGTCCTTCCTCACAATACAGAAACCGGTTTATTTTTGATGCCGTTAAGCGACATGAAGAACTGTTTGGAGTAGCAGCAAGATGGAATAATTTTGAATGTGGCCATGGTAAGGGCCCGTGCGACGGTATAGGTGGGACAGCCAAACAACAGGCGGCTGAGGCGGTGAAGCAAGGTAAAACCCAGATACAAGATGCACATGACTTCTTTTCCTGGGCTGTTCAAAATCAAAAGTTGATCCAGTATATCTTTTATTCTCAAAGTGAATATGACAAAATGGCTGAAAGTATTTCATCACTTAAACTCAAACCAGTTCCTGGTACCATGAAATTACATGCTATTTGTAACAGAGATAACGTTTTATATACCCGCACAACATCATTCTAATGTGGACCGTGTTTGGTAATGGCCGACGGTATGTGTGAAGGGTAGAATGCTGTCGCTTTGCCAAATACCAAGAATTTGACAGTGTCTGCATCTAATCCAATGATTGAAGAAGGCACCAATTCTACAATTATTCCATCCGAAAACGATTACGTCATCGCTATATATGAAAATCTGTGGTATGTAGGAAGAGTCCTGAAAGTAGACCATAATGATAAGGATGTGCACGCCACTTTTATTTATACTACCCAAACTAAAGATGAAGACACAAAATTCAGATTGCCAAATCCTCCAGATATTATTTGGGTTGATTGCGATGATGTTGTAATGATTATTGATCCGCCTGTCCCAATTGGAAAATCACACCGACAATTCAAAATCGATAAAGAGACTTTATATCGTATTTTGGAGAAGGTGGATAAGCGCCTCAGTAAGACATAGATCGTGACTTTTTCACCTTAATGTTAAGCAAACTTTGTTTCACGAATGTTAAATTCTGTTCATACTTTGAAAAATTGTTTAGGAATTTAAATGTTTATGAATTTATTTGATTTTTGTGTCAGATATGTTATTTATCAGAAATAAGTAGATGGTTAAGAGAAGGGCATAATAAATGAAACTGTTCGAAATCTACAAATTCGGGTAAACAGGTGTAAAAAATATTTTTACAAATTCAGTTGACATAATTTTAAATTCGGGATTTCGTTAAAATTATTTTTCATCAAATATGTTAGCTTTTGATATTGGATATATTTAAAAAAAAAATAAAAAAATTGGCATTATTAATCACGTTTGTGTTCAAATATTTAATATTGTTCTTTTTTAAACTGCTTTAAATAAATTTTTGTCAAACATAAATTTTGTTTCTTTTCTTGTTAGATAGGTTATATATTTGAAAGGCATTTTGTACCTAAGAAGCTTTAAAACGCCAAATAGTTCCATACATTTGTGGAATCTCACGTACCCCAATTACTTGATATGAGATGATTTTAAAACACCTGGGTTGTCTTTGAGTTCTTATAGCTAACAACAAAAGACTTTTATTTTGCAAAATTAAATTCTACTTGGAACCATAGTCTTTTGAGAATTTTTTAGAAGTATGTGAAACATTTATCTCATTTATCATTTTTCAGTGTGATTTATTAATTCGTCATTAAGAAAATTCAAGACTGTAATTAAGTCGTACATTATCAAATTCATTAAGTACATAGATGATTGTTACAGATGAGTGTAATGCTAACCAAATAAAAGACCTCCACAATTTTCATTTGTCATTTTGAATTTGGGCTATTTAAACGAGAATGTGTCTATAGGGTCCACAAGCTAAAAACACGATTTTCTGTACAATCAGGGGCCATAATTCAGTAAGTTACGATCCGATATGCGCGAATATTGAAAGGAGCTGATATCTTTGGGTTATAAACTTAAATATCAAGTTTCAACAAAATCGGATAACCAGCGGTTGCCAGGCAGGATACGCCCACATTTTGCAAGAGATGGATAGAGAAAATGCTAAACAAAGATAGGTTGCTAGGCAACGAAACATACGCCCACAGCAGCTAAATCGTCCGAGCGGTCGACAAGGGTTATCGCATATTTATTTTGTAGGTAATTGGGGGCCTTTACAAGACAGTTCCATACAGATCAGATTATAATTTTTGCCGTTTGAGAGTCCACAAGGTTCTACAAATTGAAACAAGGGTCTCAACTCTGGAAGTAATATACAGAAATTGTTGAAATTTGACAGGCTTTTTCGCTTCACAAATTTAAATGATGCATATAAATTTCATTTTGTAGGGCAGTTTCATTCGATTTTCCCGAAATTCCAATTCAACATTCATTATGGTGGAATAGTGATATAACTAAACATTTTTTTAAAATCGGAAAAAAATTGTGACCACTAGAGAATCCACAAGCTAAACATGGGTTGTAACTGTAAGGCAACGAAACATACGCCTACAGCAGCTAAATCATCTGAGACTTCGACAAGGGTTGTCACATATTTATTCCTTTGTAGGTAATTGGGGGCCTTTAAAAGACAGTTCCATACAGATCAGATTATAAATTTTGTCGTTTGAGGGTTTACAAGGTTCTACAAACTGAAACAAGGGTCTCAACTCTGGAAGTAATCTACAGAAATTGTTGAAATTTGACAGGCTTTTTCGTTTTACTAATTTAAATAATGCATATAAATTTCATACAGATCACATGATCACTTTTGTCATTCAAACATTCACAATGCCTAGTATAGGCCTATTTGTAATTTTTGCCATAGGTAGTTTGGTTACAGTGCTCAAATCATAGGGGTACTTGTCCAATCCAATGCTGGATAGCAAATCATCGGTGGACGTCATCTTGCAGGGCTCAGTCTCAGATTTAGAAAAAAAAAAACTAAGTCCGTCGATCAAAGCTTATGGCTACAGAATAATTAAATAAGATACTATGATTATGAAAGTAATTTACACCAAGCTACCGAAAAGTGTCTGGAAAATAAAGACTACCAATAAAAAGTTTGTTTCGTTTATTTTCCGGTCTCAAATAGTTCTGCGTATTTAGAGCTAGCAAATATTTATTTCCTAAAGTAAATAGAGTGCCATGTAAACGAAGGTTGTAACAACTAAATAAAAGAAAATCCCAAAATGTTGTAATGAGTTTATCTTGCCACGCTCATGGTTTTAAAAGTTAGAAATGAAACGAAGCTATTACAGCTAGCTCTGTACCGAAATCGCCAAAAACCCCAAAATCAAAAATTAAACCAAAGAGTTGTAATCAAAATTTTTGCTCACGTTTGCTATTAAATAAACACGAAAGTCGAAGTGCGTAATGAGTGTATTTTTACTTGGCTTTATATACCAATACATGTTTGTATATAATATCACGTGGAAAGCTATTTGTGACGTATATTTGTTGCGACCTCCAAAATCACGTGCGCGGGACTAAACATTGCTCACTTCAGAAAATATCCCTGATGATGCAATCAGACAGATAAGTGGGTCAGTTTTTATAAGGACAAAAATGTGAGTCTCTGAACCACTCTACCTTTACAAGACAGTTCCATACAGATCAGATTATAATTTTTCCCATTTCAGGGTTCACAAGGTTCTACAAACTGAAACAAGGGTCTCAAATCTGGAAGTAATCTACAGAAATTGTTGAAATTTGACAGGCTTTTTTTTTTTTACTAATTTAAATAATGCATATAAATTTCAAACAGATCAGATGATCACGTTTGTCATTCAAACGTTCACAAGGTTCACAATTGCCATAACTCTAGAAATTATTGACGGAAATTGCTGAAATTCAATAGACCTCTGTTTCACAAATTTAAATGATGCTTACAAATTTCATACATATCGGATGATAACTTTCATCAATCGAGCATTAACAAGGTTGAACAAAGTGAAACATGAGTCGACTTAATAAACAGAAAATGCTGAAATTCAATAGGCTTCCTGATTTCACTAATTTGAATAATGCATATAAATTTCACAAAGATCGGATGATAACTTTTGGCATTAGAGCGTTCACAAGGTTCAATAAAGTGAAACGAGCCATAATTCTAGATGTAATAATTTTATACAGATCGGCAGATAACTTTAGAGGTTAGAGCGTTCACAAAGTGCAACAAAGTGAAATAAGGGCCATAACTCTAGCCGTAATAAACGGATACTGATATTCAATAGGATTCTTCTTTTTACTAATTTAAATGACGCATGTAAACTTCATACAGATCGGCAGATAACTTTTGATGTTAGAGCGTTCACAAGGTTCAATAAAGTGAAACAAGGGCCATAACTCTAGACATAATAAAAGGAAATTGCTGAAATTCAATAGGATTCTTCATCTCACTAATGTAAACCACATAAGACAATCAAATAATAACTTTTGGAGTTAGAGCGTTCACAAGAAATTGTGGACAGACGGACAGACAGGGGCGACGGCAATATACGTCCACAATTCTATGTGGGCGTATAAAAATGCGATTTTTCGACCAATTAGGGGCCATAACCCAGGACGTTACATACGGATATGTGTGATTATCAAAAGGAACCAAGATCTTTATGATAAAAACATATATTTCGGATAAAAACTGTGGCCTCTAAGAGGGTCCACAACCTTGATATACCATATTTTTACACTATTTGCGTACAAAGGGCGGCCATTATGTCTGTCAGTTTTAGTCCGATTTTCACGAAATTCGAACTCAACCATCATTAGTGTATAACTATAACTGATATATTCAGATGTTTTGTTTTTTTTAAATCCGATAAAAATTGTGACCTCTATTGGGACCACAAGCTCAAAACGAGATTTTTCGTACAATCAAGGGATATTTTTTAGCAAGTTACAATCCGATATGCGCGAATATCGAAAGGAACCATGATCTTTGGGTTATAAACATGCATTTCAAGTTTTCATCAAAATCAGATCAAAATTGTGACCTCTAGGAGGTCCACAACCTTGATATACCAGATGTTTACACTATTTGCGTACAAGGGGCGGCCATTTTGTCCGACAGTTTTGGTCCGATTTTCACAAAATTCGAACTCAACCATCATTAGGGTGTAACGTTGATACACAAAAACATTTTTTTAAATCGGATAAAAATTTTGACCTCTCGAAGGATTACAAGCTAAAAACGCGATTTATCGTTCAATCAGGACCATAATTCTAGAAGTTACGATCCGATATGCGCAAATATCAAAAGTAAACAAGATATTTGGGTTATAAACATGCATTTCAAGTTTTATCAAAATCGGATCAAAATTGTGAGTAATTGTGACCTCTAGAGTGTCCACAAGCTAAAAACGTGATTTTTCGTACAATCAGGGGGCATAATCCATGAAGTTATGGTCCGATACATGCCAATATCGAAAAAAACCAAGATCTTTGGGAGACAGACCTATATTTCAAGTTTCGTCAAAATGGGATAAAAATTGTGACATGTAGAGTGACCACAAACACATTGTGGATGGACAGGGGCGACGACAATATACGTCCACAAGAAAAAGTAGGCCTATAAAAAAGGATGACATCATGGCTATGGTTTAACTTTGCTTATGCTGTGAAAAATGCAATACCTAGACACAAAACACAATTTTTTGAAAGCACTGACCTAATATTTCAAAAAGATAATATTGATACTTTTTAAATTCCATATTTTAGCTATAGTGTTTAAAATAAAACAACAGATTATCATTAACCCAAAAGGGATTAAATAATACTTTAGATTTTACCTTGAAGTGATTTCTGTGTTTGAATAAGATCGTAGTAACCTTTGACCTCTTGATTCTACTTGTTCAAAACTTTGTGTAGTTATTGCACTCAATGCATCTCTAAGTAAAGCAAGATCTCCTGATTTATTATCTCCATATATATACTCATCACATTCATAACTAAAATAAATGACCGTGCCAAAATTTAATGTGGTAAATAGTCAAAATGGTCTATAAATATCAAATCAATGTTTCCCCTAGCTACAATAGTGTACCTGCATCCTTCTTATCTGCGACTACAACTGATACACTATTTGAGGCTTTTGCGCAAGTAAAAGTAGGTTCAGTTGCAAATTTGCAACACATATCATCACAGTTTGCATGGAAATAAGTAATTATTTTACAAATAGCGAATAGTGGAACACTGAAATCTTAATCTATCTTACTGAACAGTTTTTCTGTATTTTCATGTGAGATGAAATCATGTGATTCTGATCTGGCAGCCATTTTAAAAGGAACATAAATTTCACATAGCCGTTGGGTTTTTAATCATATAATTATGCGGTAAGGTTTCAACTTTATTTCAATGGGAATTAGTTTATTACATAAGTTATGTACAGTACAGTTTGGGGTCAGTGTAATCGGAAATTAAGGGAGTTATAGGCCAGTAACTTTTTTGTAGGACAATCCACTACTGTGGCTGGTGCAAGACGGAAGACATCAGTAGTGGAGCCTGCGGAAATGCACTGCTGTTTTTATTAGAGGTAACCAGTATGTTAATAACAAGCCAATTGCCTACACATGAATATAAACAGTTCATATGGACGGCTTATCTGACGGCCCCATTTCACATGCAAAGAGACACACTGTCAAAAGTGAAAATGGACATTTTTGATTTTTGTCTTAATAATGAGTAATTGCTCCACCAGTCCTTAGACATTCAGCAATTTGACAAGGCGTGCTCCTAATCAACCGTCCAATCTGACCCACTTCTCTTGCAGTGCCACGGTCAATTTTTGCAGTGTTGCCAGTTGACGTCGACCAACACATCTCCCGATCATGTCCCAGACATGCTCCATAGGGGAAAGGTCAGGACTCATGGCTGGCCAAGGCATATGGACAATATGGTGACGCTGAGGAAGTCATTCACGACACGAGCGTGGTTGGCACGGGTATTATCATCTTGAAAGATGACACGTTGACCTGCACGTTGAGCAAAGGGCAGAACTATCAGAGCCAGGATGTGGTCACGGTAGTACGCACCAATGACCCTTCCTTGAACAATATGCAAGTCCGTTCTGCCAGTCACGGTGATTCCTCCCCACACCATAACAGACCCACGCCTGAATCTGTCATGCTGTCTGACGTTAACGTCAGCTTGACGCTCATTTACATGCCTCCAAACACGAGCATGCTATTGGTGAAATCCAGAGTAAATCTGGACTCAACTGAGAACATTACACGTGCCCATCGATGATTACCCCAATTTCTACGCTGCCTACACCATTGACGCCCGTTTGCCATGTGCTGGCGAGTTAATGGAGGCACAACACGCATGCAAATGGGCTGCATGTAGCTTATTTCTAATCGTTTGGGGTGTAACTCGAATTCCTGTAACTTGGTACAAGTTTACAGAAAGCTGATTCCTCGATTTCGCAGGACCTGTGTGTATGAATGTATCGATCCTGGGCTTGTGTATTGGCTCTAGGACTACAGTGGCCCAAATGCCATTGCACCAGGGATCCGCCTATTATGCTAATCAAAATATAAATCGCTTAATGACACGTGATGTGTATTTGCTTTTTTAACGTTATAAACAACAACTTCAAATATTCGCAGGTGGACGTCTGCGATAAGTTATAATGCAGCAGACATTAATACATGATCAAATCCACTGTGTGGTTTATAACAGCATTGGTTAAACAAGGCGCAATCGTGGCTGGTTGGGAGACAACATGTCTACGCATCATAGAACATTGTCTTGAAAGAATCGTGCAGTCAGGCTTGTTGGCTATTTTTACATTTGTAATACCGAGAGTTCAAAGAATGATTGGCAGCTTAGGTTCTTTTGAAGCCAATCACATACAAATTACTTGTGTTCTGTACTAACAACTCACAGCAATGTAAATTATGTGAGGTGATATTAACCATCGCCAAACATTTTAAGTCATAAGATAACGTCAATCAACAAGTGGTTACTTTTGATGTCACGTGCCAATTCACATTATGAAACCTTGATTGACAGTATGCATTCCCCAGACTCTTTGGTGCGGAAATGAAAAAGTCAGCATTATATTATCGCCTTTATCGGACTGGACTGATACGAGTTCATGCATTCAGCAAAGTGTGCTTAATATCAGGTGACGAAGACTTTTAATTCATTTGTGATTTAAACCAGAAAAGATATATTAGTTGAGGTGTGATTTACCAATAATGTATGCACCGTGTGACTTATTAGTCAATATGTGAATTACTATTTGGATGGATAAAACTACACCCCGGTAAGACCAGAATCAATTTGTGCGTATTTTATCATTTTTCCGTAATATGAATGAATTTGTAATAGTCGATTGACGCAAGTATTAAAAATATGGAACATATTATTATTAATTAAGTAATAACGTATAATTGGTATCTTTAGGCATATTCTGTTTAGAAGAAGAATGAATAGTAGAATTAGTACCTGGGGTTTCCCGAAAAATGTGTTTATTCCTGCTCCGATTTCGAACTAGCCGTCAAATATTCATGATTAATGGAAAAATGCCTACGTAGTAACTGATCTATAATAATTAAAGTGCTACACGTATTTCACCTAAAATAAACAACGAGAGGCATGTTTTAATTAAAACACAGAGTCATAACGTATTGGTATCTTTAGGCATATTCTGTTTAGAAGAAGAATGAATAGTACCCGGGGTTTAACGAAAAATGTGTTTATTCCTGCTCCAATTTCGAACTAGCCGTCAAATTTTCGTGATTAATGGGAAAATGCCAACGTAGATCTATAATAATTAAAGTGCTACATGTATTTCACCTAAAATAAAAGAAGAGAGGCATGTTTTAATTAAAACACCGAGTCATACCGTATTTTCAACACCGAGGCAGTGCTATCGTGTCACTCGATATTCACTCGATAAATCATGGAATTCCACGATAGAAAACACGGTAATATCGTGTTTCCTCAAACTTTCACGATCTCCGTACTGTACCTGAAAGAGGTCTATCATCAACATTGTGTGTTTGTTGGTACCAGTTCCACAGTGTGCTGATCACAGACTATGACACATTAAGCATGTTGGCCACTGCTCGCTGTGTAGAACCCATTTGAAGCATGCTAATAGCACGTAGACGTTCATCATGTTGAAGACGTCTCATTGCAAATTAAACGTAACACACTAAAGCAAAGATACGCTAAACAGTAAATCTTATGCAAGAACTGATGGGAAAGCAAACATGGATAGGATAAACCAGCACATTGCAGTTTTCATCAACCCTTCCTTGAAATGTCAAATTTGACAATGAACCCCTCCCATGTGTATGGCGCTATTGCGTGTCGCACTTGCAGCTCAGTGGTTCTGTTGCAGGCCTCGAAATGTTTAAAAAAAGCTACATGTCGCAAGCGACAGGTAGCTTTTCTTCATACCTGTCACTTCAGTAAATAACCTGTCACTCTCAATTATCAAAGACCAATACATGACACATATCCATACATGTAGGTACACAGACACGCTCTTAAATTGTTTATGTCTTGACGTACATTGCTCCATATAAACATTGTAATATGAAACCTTTTTATTTCTTCAACATAGAAATGCCAAAGAGTTCTTGAAAGTCGGCGAATCGGCTTTAGCTGAGTGACTTGAAGATTCGTACAATTCTATCATCTGTATCCACGCGAATTCTGCCAAGTATCATGGTACCAAATTTGCGTACTAAATCGAATACTTCGCCGTTGAGGTGTAGAATTCAGATTTTAAAATATCCGTAATACATTGATTATAAAAAAACACGAATCACACCTGTGCATGCTCCCGTATTTACATGTATGGCGTGCGGAGGGCAGGTAGCGCCCCCTGTAATTCCTTTCTCACATATCCTGTCTATATTTAGGCTACAAATTATATTTATATATGAAATATTTTCCCGATCTAATTATTTGATTTTGTAAATTTTCTTATAAATTATTCATAGCCTTTATTTATGGAAATTATTTTAAACTTTTTAAATGATTAAACACACCAGGCAATGAGCCGTGTGCATTTCCATTCCAACTACCACTATATTTACTGTGGTGGCGTTACGATAGAACTAGTTTAGATGACCTGGGGGTGCGTTTTAATTTATTTAGATATAATACTTCATATGCTATAAACTAGTGTCAAACAGAAGGAAACAAGCGTAGATGGTGTGAAATCCATTGTTATAAAATTGTCTACTTTCAAATTGTGTTAGTAACTGCTGCCTACGACAGAGCGAAATGTAAACAGTGCAAATGGCGGCTTTTCACGGTATTTCCGTGCTTAATTCTTGCATTTAGAAACGAATAATTAAATGTACGTGACGTGGACGTGAGTATTGTGGTCTTTAAGTCAATTTACTGAACATCAAGTAATATCTAGTCCACCTGTCGCAAGCAACAGGTAGTTTTACTTGCTACCTGTCAGACGAAAAAATCGCCTGTCGGTGACAAGTAGACAGGCGAACATTTTGAGCCATGTGTTGGGGCGATAAGTTCTTCATCTGTGAAAATACTCTCAAAGCATGTCAAGTGTCCATGACTATTTTTCATATCACAACCTGCATAGGTATTTGCATTTCAATATCCCCTACTTTTTTTGAAGAGTATATAATGTTAAGAGAAGAGCTTTATATTATAAGTATAAAGTGAAACTGTATTCATGAATTTTTATTAGTGTTGTCACGATTACAAAATTCTTGAATCGGATAATCGGCCAGCCAAAAAACGTATCGGTGCCGATTAATCGGATGCCGTATAAATTCTATAATGGCAATGTATGTACTGCGTTCTGATTTTTTTTTCTTGTGATTTTTTGTTGATAAGTAAATTATAAAATGACGCGTGACGACTGAATAGCTGATTGTATATTATTGTAGTACATTTCGTTGAGTTTGTGATAAAGAGATGTTGGAATAAATCGTTTAAATTGTTAATAAACAACATTTACAAAGTCATTAGTTTTGATACTTAGTTACGCGGATGAGCTGAGTAAGACATTCCTGTGTTCTGACTTACCCCTACAGCTTTAACTGCTAATTAAAAATCCAATACTGGTAATAGATTACAATTCACTAGTACAACGAATCCTGTATATAATATTTTAACATACAGCGATAATCATGTTGACGAAAAACAACAAGAGAAGCCGCAGAAGACGGTACAAATAGAAAAGAACATGTGTCATTTAAAAAAGTGACAACATTTGCCAAGGGGGGCGAATAGAAGATCCTCCTGACTCGTAATGTCAGGAACTCGTTTATTCATTGTTTCGTACACATTAACTGCACATTTTGATTGTGAATTAAATAATAAATTACAACTGGATTTAAAATTAATTTATACTGGATGAATTTCTGAGGGAATCTTTCCATTACATTGTTGGAGCATTGCTTTCTTCTTTAATGCTGTATTCGTTACTCCTCGGTTTTATGGAAAATAAGACTAACGATATGGTAGGCAGCATTCGTAATTACAAACCAGCGGCTGAGAGATGGATAGAGAACAAGCTAAAAAGAAAGTGATTTTTCCTACAATCAAGGGCCATAATTCATGAAGTTACAATTCAATATGTGCAAATATCGAAAGGAACCAAGATCTTTGGGTTATAAACATGCATTTCAAGTTTCATCAAAATCTGATTAAAATTGTAACCTCTACAAGGTCCAGAACCTTGTTATACCATATTTTTACACCTTTTGCGTACAAGCGGCGGCCACTTTGTCCGGCAGTTTTGGTTTGATTTTCAGGAAATTTGAACTCAATCTTTATTATGGTGTTACGGTGATATATTCAAACGATTTTTAAAATCAGATAATAACTGTGACCTTCAGAGGGACCACAAGCTAAAAGAGGCGATTTTTCGTATAATCAGGGGCCATAATTCATGAAGTTATGATCCGATATGCGACAATTTGAAAGGAACCAAGATCTTTAGGTTATAAACATGCATTTCAAGTTTCATCAAAATTGAATTAAAATTGTGACCCATACAGGGTCCACAACCTTGACATATACCTTATTTTTACACTATTTGTGTACAAACAGCGGCCATTTTGTCCGGCAATTTTGGTCCAATTTTCCCCACATACAAACTTAACCTTCCTTAGGGTGTAACAGTGATATAATAATACGTTTTTTTAAATCGGATAAAAATTAGGACCTATATAAGGTCCACAAGCTAAAAATGCGATTTATCTATAATCAGGGGCCATAATTCAGGAAGTTACTATCTGATATGCGACAATATCGAAAGGAACCAAGATCTTTAGGTTATAAACATGCATTTCAAGTTTCATCAAAATCGAATTAAAATTGTGACCCATACAGGGTCCACAACCTTGATTTACCATATTTTTACACTTCGCGTACAAACGGCGGCCATTTTGTCCGGCAATTTTGGTCCGATTTTCCCGAAATTCGAACTCTACCTTCCTTAGGGTGTAACGGTGATATAATAATATGTTTTTTTAAATCAGATAAAAATTATGACCTCTATAGGGTCCACAAGCTAAAAACGCGGTTTTTCGTACAATCAGGGGCCATAATTCAGGAAGTTACAGTCCGATATGCACGAATATCGAAAGGAACTGAGATCTTTGGGTTATAAACTTACAAGTTAAGTTTCAACAAAATCTGATAAAAATTGTGACCTCTATAGGGTCCACAAGCTAAAAACGTGATTATTCGTACAAACAGGGGCCATAATCCATGAAGTTTCGATCTGATACATGCCAATATCGAAAGCAGCCAAGATCTTTTGGGGATAAACCTATATTTCAAGTTTCTTCAAAATCGGACAAGAATTGTGACCTGTAGAGAGTCCACAAACAAATTGTGGACGGACGGACGGACGGACAGGGGCGACGACAATATACGTCCACATGAAAATGTGGGCGTATAAAAATGGCTCGGAAGTCGTGATTTCTGCTGGAGAACTCGGGTAGCTAAAACTATATCGAGTTCACGACATATGATGTAACAAGATGGCAGCCAAAGTTACAAAGTTAAATGTTTTGAACGGTAATTATACTATTTTTGTAGTTAAATGCTTGTTGTGGATGTGCATATTGATCCGAATACATGATTACGTGATTTATAGGATTTTACATATTGGGATACATTTTCTGAACATCGACAATAAACACATTAAACAGAAAACTAGAAAAACATGCGGCTTTCTATTTTGTTTTAACTTGTTATTGTCTGGCAGTTCATGCAGGTTTAAGGACGGTGCGGTCTATATCAACAAAAAGGTTCCAGTAACGTGACCATCTGCTCAAAATTTGCAGTTTTAGGACAGAGAGAGAAAGGGGTTTAACGTCCACTCGACACAAACTAGGTCATTTCGGGACTAACATATGGTTCAATTTTATTTCAAGAATTCGCTTGCGCGTAGGGGTTTTCAGCAGGGGGAGGAAATCAGGGGACTTGGAGAAACCCATGAGGTTGGACAGACGACCCTACTCCTTGTCACGTATTTTTTAGGACAATAGGCCCTTTCTAATTATTCACGGCTCAATTTACGATAAAATGTTCTCAGAATCAGATTGATTATTTAACATTTAATTAAGAAAACAAAAACAATATAGGTCATCAGCGGTATATTTAATATTTTCCTACGTTGAATTCAATTAAAATTAAAAGAGACCCATCAAAAGATTTACCAAGGGTTACACTGGCTTGTTTTTATTGTTTGCATTGGATGCCAAACGCTGATAAATTTTCAATTCATTATATCTTTGTAAATACTGAACAGAGCCGAACCTTCTTTGGGTTGATATTCGTTTAAGCTATTTTATTTTCACAAATTGTGTTTAGCGGTATTAAAAATCCTTGAGAAGGGAGAATGACAGCCATGTTGATTTTCCCACTTGTGCACCCGAACACTACAAGTATGGTATTTACTATTTCCTTGTGGGAAACACCATATTTTCAAGCAGTAACGAATACAGCATATAAAACGGTATTTTATTAAAATTACATTGGCAGTTTATCACTCATAAAAAGGCATAGCCAACTTCCCCGTCTCGTGGGGCATGCATATCAGACCATGTATTATAATGCCCATGATATTATAATGTTGTTACTGTCCCTTGTTGACAGCTATTTCGCGCCAAAATCAACCATTGTAGTAAGCAATGCCTAATATGGTAGGCGAAGAATTCCATGTGACATTAAGATCGTACCACTGTAAATGGGAATTTCTGTATAGAGTCTCAAAAGACTTACTTTCCATACGGTTTTAATAGGCAGCAATTCAGCAGTGTGTTTAGCAGACAGTAAAAGTCAAACATTATATGTAATTGTATAAATATGATGAAACGACTACCGATTTTTCAAAATGTGAATCGGTTTGAGCTAGAAACCGATTAATCGTGACAACCCTAATTTTTATAGCAAATAGAAGAATAAATACCAATAAACATATCTGTTGTTCACTTCTATAGCTAATGGATGCTGAAAGTAATATGAAACAGTATGTTATTACATGATCGAACATAATGAATAATTTCAAATAATAATAACTAGAACTGCGAAGCAGTAATGACGGGTTTCACCGGTGTCCCGTTATCCTTGAACACATGTCACTTCCGGTACCGATGAAACCATTAAACAGGTTTGCATATAAGCATTGCAAACATCAAATAAAATGTACGCAGAATCAACCAAATCCAGCAATATGAATTCATTGTATACATTTGTTACATGTAAGTGATCCTGACAAAATTACATTACTTCCGGTGATAATGAAAATGTTAAATTAGTTTTATGAAATCAGAAATGGCATAAGGCATCACATGGTGAAAATTTTATGTAAATCGAATAATAATTTCCACTTTCATAGACCAAAAACCTTGAACAATGACTTATAGAAAATCAACTATTTCTCTGCAACCCTACAAGTTAGAAACCATTTTTTGGTAACTGTATCCAATCTATTTGTTGATTGGAATGAAATATCATAATTTTAAAAACATTACAAATCAGACTCATTTGAATAAAATATCGGTTTTAAAGGCTAAAAATACAGTTTTTGCCAAAATGACGTTACTTCTGGTGATAAAGAAAATCTTAAATTACTTGAATGAAATCGTAAATGGCATTAGGTATCACAGGGTGAAAATTTTATGAAAATCGAATAATAATTGACATTTTTATGAACCAAAAACCTTGAAAAGTTGCCTGTTGAAAATCGTCTATTTCTCCGCAACTGAACAAGGTAGAAACCATTTTGTGATATCTATATGATCGTATGGGTTCATTCTATTAGTTGATTTGAATCCAATATTAAAATTTTAAACAAATAACAAATACGACTCATTTGAATAAATTATTTGTTTCGAAGGCTATAAATACAGTTTTTGCCCAAATTACGTCATTTCCGGTGACATTGAAAATGTTAAATTGGTTTGACCTTGTTAAAATTGATATCAGCATCAAATGGTGTCACTTTTATGAAAATCCAATAATAATTGACTCTTTTACAGGCAAACTAGCGTAAATAGTGACTCATGCAAAATTGCCCATTTCTCGGCAACTGCTCATATTACAAACTAATTTTCACATACATTCTCTTGGAAAAAAAAAAAAAATAATAATAATAATAAAAATAATAATAAGAATAATTTTAACAAAAAGAATAGTGTTTCACACAAGCTACGCAGTGTGAAACCCTAATAAAATAATCTTTGATAGAAAAATTGGGCTTTCATATAGAAATTCTGTTGAGAACATATTATATATTTATTATATGACAGTATATTAGATTCAAAGTTCTAACATGCTATCGTCTAATTTCTAACTTATATTTGGTGTAATTTCTAAATTAAAGATACATTATGGGAGATTTTAATAGAGAGTTGGCAATTCTTGCTATAACAGTTCAAAAATAGATGATGAAAGAAGAATATATTGAAAATTTCAGTCAAATTACTTTATTCTGAACAAAGTTATCACAATTGTAATTTTTGACTAGAAATAGGAGTCAACTCCCTTTTCACCGTCTCCGAGAATGACCGATCGTTTGATTGACAGGCGTTAACTCCACCTACATAATCTCGATTATCAAGTAACGTTTTCAATGGCTGTGGTACCGTTAGCCTATACGGTTTGGGACGGGGTTGCAATTCAATTCGTATCACATTTATTTTTACTACAAATTAAAAATAAGACTTTTAATATATAGACAAGAAGCGAAAGTTTGAAAGGAATGGACCAAATCAATGAGGCATAAATATAGCCGACTTCTTGTTAGCCTGCGTGTACTCTTGTACTGTAACTGGTAGGCCTACGCAACTCACGAAGCAAATAGGAAACAGTGATCTGATGGGGCTGCAATTCAACTGGGGTAATGTTAGCTGCAGTGTTTATCAATTTCCATAATTTTTCTGTAAACGCAAGTGACAAAAGAGCGTATAATACCGACATCCAAACTCTCATTTTAACCACAACTAAACATAATATCAAGGCCGTATATCGAACTTTCAATCAAATTGACTGACATGCGGCCTCGCTCAACACAGGGTTCCCGTGGCTTCGTCAAACATTTTTTCAAGGATATTCAAGGATAAATATATACGTCAAATTCAAGGATTTTCAAGGACATTGTTTAGCCTAAAGTTACAATTTTTCATCTTAAAAATAACCAAAACATTACCAACTATCGTTATAATCTCATATTTAAAAGGAATTGAAGACATAAACTGTTTTTTTATTATTACAGATCGACTTTCGGCACAATAAGGTCATTTTCGAGGCATTTCTTTTTCTTTTTACAGTCAGTAAGTTCATCTCCAATATATTTTCGTTTTGAATCTACTGTTGACTTAGCATCCTCTTTCTTTTGGTCATCCAGGTATTATCTGTATTTTATTCGAGCTGCACTAGCATATTGAAGGCACTGGGGCGTAATTTGTCCACTCCGCCAATTAAATGTACATGATGCACAATATGCCTTCGATTTATTATAGATTTTCCCCGCATATTTTCCGCTAAAATTTTTGCATTAAAAGAAAACCTGCGTTCTACTCCAGCTTGTTCGTGAGATAAGATCAGCAACATCTTGACAAGTTAGACACATAGTTAATCAAATCATCATATTCAGACTTTATCAAATCACTTGTCGCCTCATCTAATTTTTTGGCTGTTATTAATATTTCAAGGATGTGTTTAAATTGTGTCTTTGCTATATCCGGAAGATTCGCTATCCGTTTAGGATGCAGACACCCTCTAGATTTCTGGCCATGGCATATGTAATAGGTGTTTTTGTCATTAAATGTTTAAAACTATATGTATTAACATATTCTTGCACTGGATTCTACAGTCCAAAACGTCCCTTTCGGATACAACTTTCCCACTAATTAGTTTCCGTAGTTCTCCCTCAGCCTTAATCCCGAGATCGATGTCTTTATACATGATATGATTATCTACTTGTTCAACATCAATTTTAAGTAAATTACTGATATTTGTAGCGGTTTTTAGTAGGACGATTTTACAAAAGGCTTCATCAACTGTTTAATCATTGATTCTATGTGAGTGCACAAAAGTGTTACTAAGGGTCGTTCACTCTGAAATATTTGCAAGAACGGGGTCATTAGGCTTATTACTTACAGTAAGTTACAGTCAGGAAAAAGGCTAATTTAACAAACATAAGTTTATCATTATTAATACCATTGCGCACAACTTCAAATGTTTTACTTTTATATGATTGTGTGGATTTATCTTTTATATATTTTACAACACTTGGCCAAATTTCAATTGCCCAGGTTACCACAGGCTTGTTTTCAAGCCACCGATGACCAAAGAATTTAAGTGGAAAGACTGTTGAATCAGTTAAAGTTGTATAGCCGGACCTTCATGCGGGCGTATCTTTAAATATCCAGTACAGTGATTTGAGAAAATCGCCAACACCCAATCCTGACTTTTCAACAAAATTTTTAAAAGCATTGTGCACTGTATGCAACCCACAGCTACCTATGTTAATCAGAGAGTCTCCGAAATTCGAATTAAGTAATCTAAAAAGTTTCTAATTAACAGTTGGACCATCCATAGAAAGTTGTAAAACTAAAACATTACTTTTGTTAAGCCCGATATCGTCGACACATTTTATTACCAGCGGCTGCCAGGCAGGATATGCCCACATTTTCGAGAGATGAATAGAGAACAAGCTAACAAGAAAGTGATTTTTCCTACTATCAAGGGCCATAATTCAGGAAATTTAAATTCAATATGCGCGAATATTGAAAGGAACTGAGATCTTTGTGTTATAAACTTACATTTCAAGTTTCAACAAAATCGGATAAAAATTGTGACGTCTATAGGGTCCACAACCTTGATATACCGTATTTTTATGCTATTTGAGAACGAATGGCGGCCATTTTGTCTGTCAATTTTGGGCAGATTTTAATGAAATTCAAACTCAGCCGTCCTTAGGGTGTAACGGTGATATAATAATATGGTTTTTTGAATCAGATAAAAATTATGACCTCTATAGGGTCCACAAGCTAAAAACGCGATTTTTCGTACAATCAGGGGCCATAATTCAGGAAGTTACGTACCAAGATCTTTGGGTTATAAACTTACATTTCGAGTTTCAACAAAATCGGATAAAAATTGTGACCTCTATAGGGTCCACAATCTTGATATACCATATTTTTACACTATTTGAGAATGAAGGGCGGCCATTTTGTCTGTCAGTTTTGGGTCGATTTTCACGAAATTCGAACTCAGCCGTCCTTAGGGTGTAACAGTGATATAATAATACGTTTTTTTAAATCGGATAAAAATTATGACCTCTATAGGGTCCAAAAGCTAAAAGCGCGATATTTCGTACAATCAGGGGCCATAATTTAGGAAGTTACGGTACGATATTTCGCGAATATCGAAAGGAACCGAGATCTTTGGGTTATAAACTTACCTTTCAAGTTTCAACAAAATCGGACAAAAATTGTGACTCTATAGGGTCCACAACCTTGATATACCAAGGTGATATAATAATACGTTTTTTTAAATCGGATAAAAATTATGACTTCTATAGGGTCCATAAGCTAAAAACACGATTTTTCGTACAATCAGGGGCCATACTTCAGGAAGTTATGGTCTGATATGCGCGAATATCGAAAGGAACCGAAATCTTTGGGTTATAAACTTATATTTCAAGTTTCAACAAAATCGGATAAAAATTGTGATCTCTATAGGGTCCACAACCTTGATATACCATATTCTTACGCTATTTGAGAACGAACGGCGGCCATTTTGTCTGTCAATTTTGGGCTGATTTTCACGAAATTCGAACTCAGTCGTCCTTAGGGTGTAACGGTGATATAATAATACGGGTTTTTAAATCGGATAAAAATTATGACTTCTATAGGGTCCACACGCTAAAAATGGCATTTTTCATACAATCAGGGGCCATAATTCAGGAAGTTATGGTCCGATATGCGCAAATATCGAAAGGAACCGAGATCTTTGGGTTATAAACATACATTTAAAGTTTCAACAAAATTGGATAAAAATTGTGACCCCTATAGGGTCCATAAGCTAAAAACGTGATTTTTCGTACAAACAGGGGCCAAAACCCATGAATTTTCGATCCGATACATGCCAATATCGAAAGCAGCCGATATCTTTTGGAGATAAACCTATATTTCAAGTTTCGTCAAAATCGGATAAGAATTGTGACCTCTAGAGTGTCCACAAACAAATTGTTGACGGACAGACGTCCGGGGGGCGACGGCATAATACGTCCACATGAAAATGTGGGCGTATAAAAACGGGAAGAAGATCTTCAGCTTTGCCATGTCCAATAAATTCGGAAGTTTAATAATGAGAAACCACAACATTTGATCCATTATCCCACAAGCGAACATGAACATCAACCTGCTTTTTCTGTAAACTTTCATTATGTGATTCATCAAACATAATGACGTAATTTTCGACACCGCGTATCAATGTTTTTAATTTGTCTTGTATGTAGGGACCAATACCAAAGCAAACGAGATAGGTAATTTTATTTTCGCCACATGTAAATTTCTGGGCAATTAGGCTGTCTGGAAATGCACATTGAAAAAATTTGTCTATATCCGTGCAACTGTTATAACTATAATGTGACGTAATACATTTTACTGCCCATAAAATTTCAGCAGTTAAAACGGCATTGCCAGTGACAGATATTTGTGTCTGGCCACTTGTACCCGCTTGGCCGGCATCGGGAGGCCGTGTTAAGACAGTATCTATTTGTGGTTGCGCTGTCGCAGGGGGAGAGGTTTTCCTTTCTGTAGCACTAGCAGCAGCTGTCGACTTGCAGCCTGATGCCGATGTGAAGCTAATAGTCATATTTGATGACATAGCTTTCGTTAATTTGATGTGTTTTTCACTCTTTTCGTGTGAACGTACAGCGGATATACCCATTTTCTTGATACTGAAACTCTTCTTGCATATGCAACATTTCACTTGATGAATGTTTGTTTCATCACGACTTAGCCAGTTATAGCTATCAAGCCACGAAGTTTGAAATTTGCAAGACATGTTTTATTTTCAATGTCATGCAGGCTTGCCTTAATTATTATGCATGGTTTAATATAATTACTAATAACGATTTTGATTAGTCAGTGTAGTGGCTTCTAGTATGTTAATTGGACAATGGGGTCACGTGAGAGTATTTGGTTGCCTAACGGTAAATGTCATTGGCTTATCTTGTTATTACGTGACAAAACACAGCTGTTTATTTAGATCAGTTGATTGACAGGTATACGTCAGAGTTATTGTTTAGTATAACTAGCATAACTTCTAATCTAAACGGGATTTTTATATCAACTTACTATTATTCCCAATTTGAAACAAAATTAAGGATCTCAACTGAAATTCAAGGATATTTTCCTATTTCCGCGAAATTCAAGGATATTCAAGACCTTGAAAATGAAATTTTAAATTTAAGGATATTCAAGGATTTTCAAGGACCGCGGGAACCCTGTCAACAGCGGCCTCGCTTCGTACACTCTATCATTTAGCCTCGATCCGGGAGTATGACGTCAACGTAACGGTTAATCTCCGCTTACGACGTCATTTAAAAATTTAATCAATCAATGAAATCCTGTTTAAATCCAAGCCGAATCCAAGCCATCCGTGGGTCTACAGAGTTGATTTTGTGCTTGTTGTGTAAATAAAGATCTAATTTATAATTTCTATGACATCTGAAGCCTAAATAAAGTCTTGCAATAATCAGATTTAGCTCTTGCATAATGTATGTTTAAGATAATGTATAATATAATCTAACTTCTTTATTTGTTTAGTGTAAATTTTAATTCTGTTTAATCATATTTCTATTATTAAGATGAAAATGTCTACTTCATTGTCGCTTTACATGTAAGCATGAACATTGAACAAATTTAGTATTTTAATACTTCTACCGAGCAACCATCATTATTTACGTCATTCGGTTTCGCCACCGTGTGCTCAATTTGGCGATTGTGCACCTGATCGGGACCATTATGTTGATACAAACGACTCGCTCTTCGTCAGGTTGAATGGTTTGGCAGAGTGTTAAAATTGAAAACATCGAACGTGATATGGTTTGCAAATACTATTTCAAATATAAGCCAAACAGCATTTGTTCATTTTTTTTGTACAGTTGAGCGAATTAATATTTATATACTGTTGGTCTATATTCTATTACTGCTCTAAAAAAAATATCTCTTTATACCCACGCCAGAAGAAATCTATTTCTATGGGTTATATAACAATGTCAGCTAGTATACACATGACACTGGCAAAACTAAGCTTTATAATATTTCTGATATTATTAGTTCCGTATTGTAGGCAGAGGCAGTGTCTATTCATAATAAAGGCAGACCATGGCACCGCTCTCCAAGCTAAATTTCCCGCATGGCACACTGTATGGCATAAGTCCATTTTTATTAACCCAGTTGGTGTAGAAAAGTATAGGACAATAAACACCATTTCATTTTGGTTTAATTTCGTCTATTAAATTCTATACCGCTTTTATGCAACTTGAATAATAATTTCTTCAAAAAAAGTAGCCCGGATATTAAAATGCAAATACCTATCACTGGAGATATTGTATTTGTATCGTTTAGGACAGGGTTTTTGGCGCTGGAAAGTATGCATCTAGTTTATTTTCAAAACATCTTTTGATAATTGATAAAGATAGGTTGCCAGGAAACAAAACATACGCCCACAGCAGCTAAATCGTCCGAGCGGTCGTCAAGGGTTGCCGCATATTTATTCCTTTGTAGGTAATTGGGAGCCTTTACAAGACAGTTCCATACAGATCAGATTATAAATTTTGTCGTTTGAGGGTTTACAAGGTTCTACAAACTGAAACAAGGGTCTCAACTCTGGAAGTAATCTACAGAAATTGTTGAAATTTGACAGGCTTTTTCGTTTTACTAATTTAAATAATGCATATAAATTTCATACATATCACATGATCACTTTTGTCATTCAAACGTTCACAATCGCCATAACTCTAGAAATTATTGACGGAAATTGCTGAAATTCAATAGACCTGTTTCACAAATTTAAATGATGCATATAAATTTCATACATATTGGATGATAACTATCATCAATCGAGCATTAACAAGGTTTAACAAAGTGAAACAAGGGCAATAACTCTAGAATTGCTGAAATGCAAGAGGCTTCTTCGTTTCAGTAATTTAAATAATGCATATAAATTTCAGAAAGATCGGATGACAACATTTGGCGTTAGAGCGTTCACAAGGCTTAATAAAGTGAAACAAGGGCCATAACTCTAGAAGTAATAAACGTAAATTGCTGAAATTCAACAGGCTTCTTCGTTTCACTAATTTAAATAATGCATGTAAATTTCAGAAAGATCGGATGATAACTTTTGGAGTTAGAGCGTTCACAAGGTTCAATAAAGTGAAACAAGGGCCATAACTCTAGACGTAATAAACAGAAATTGTTGAAATTCAATAGGCTTCTTCGTTTCACTAACTTAAATATTGCATATAAATTTCACAAATATCGTATGTTAACTTTTGGCATTAGAGCGTTCACAAGGTTCAACAAAGTGAAACAAGGGCCATAACTCTAGACGTAATAAACGGAAATTATTGAAATTAAATAGGCTTCTTCATCTCACTAATGTAAACTACATATATCAATTTTAAAACAAATGGTTGATAACTTTTGGCGTTAGAGCGTTCACAAGAAATTGTGGACGACGGACCGACAGACGGACCGACAGACGGACGGACGGGGGCGACGGCAATATACGTCCACATTTCAATGTGGGCATATAAAAATCGTTTAAGAGCCACTTTCTGTAAGATTCAGGCAAGGCCCTTAAGTGACCACCTTCAAATTCTCTAATTTTTCAACATAATGTACCATTTAGTACTACAATCACAATTCTAAAAAAAAAATCGTTAATTTTTGTCGGTTGTCGAGATATGGGAGCTTGAAAATTGAGAACTTTAACTGAAAAATTACAACAAAGTACATGGTTACCCATAGGTTTTTTGGGTGGTTCTTTTTAGCTGCTATGAGTAGAGATGAAAAATAGTGAAAAACCTGTGGGATACCTTTGGCTTACCAAAGTGTCATGGCTCAAAAGTGCTTTTTTCAATGGTCATTTTCTCCCAAAACCTTGGTTATCCCATAATTTTCTTTTGTGATATTGGAAGACTACCTACATAATGTCTCTAAAATGCAAAAACATTCAAGGAACAGTAAAGGCTTTTGGATATATTTCAATTCAAAAATAATTTTTGTGTCTATTTTAACATTCTTTGTAGTCCCATAATGGCTGATGCCCCGCGTTTACAAAAAAAACAAAACACTAAAATTAAACCTAAAACATAAAAATATTATTTTTTAAGGACAAACCTATGGGATATTGACCTACTCCTTTAAAAAACTAATCTTTTGTAACATGTTTTTACAAAAAAAACTTTACTTTGACCTTGAACTTGACCCCATGGCCCACGTGACCTTGAGACGACCTTTTATTAAAAATTTAGCCTTACACAATATCAAAAATTGAAGGCAAAATTTGAATTATTTGTCTGTAAAATCAAGGACATTTCAATAGGAAATGAAATGAAGTGAATTGGGTTTAACGTCCTACTGTTTTGCTCCTAAACTGGGCTAGTGAAGATGAGCATACACCATACAGTGTGCTATGAGGGACATTTTGCTCAGGCAGCGACGCTACGGCCTACTCTTATATCAAACTCAAACTGCCAAGGGATCTTTTACGTTCACACCAATGTGTGCACAGGACATTAGTTTTTTGTCCCATCCAAACGACTAGACAGCTGTCCTTGTCAGGCCTTCCGTCCTGCATCACTGACAAGGGGAGACAATGCCGGAAAAATCTGGATGAACTTTGTCGGCCAATGCAGGGATCGAACACCCAACCTCCAGGCTAGCGAGCCAGTGCCTTACCCACCGTGATCCCCTCATTTCAATAGGAGAAACTTACTTGAATATTGACCTACTTAGTTAATAATTAATATTTTATTATACCATGTTTTTTTTAACTTTAAAAATAGCAGTGGACGCTTATAAGGCTAGTCTCCAGATCCACTCAGTTAATTTCATATTTATACTTTTGCTATTTATTTCTTGCAATGTCTGTGGGTTTCTGTTTGTGTGGGGGGACTTTGACTTTGACATGCTTGTTATTTTGATGTCAATTTGGAAAATTGTCAGCACCAAGTAGTCATATTATGTTTGTATGGCATGATGATACATTACCTATGGAAGAAGAACGTTGCCAATATTATTTCAATGTAACCGCTGCAAAATACTTATTTTTGTTTTACAGATTGCAATGTCACAGTGTTAAAATTCAATAATACAAAATACAGTATAATTGTTATTTTGCACATTACACTTCTCCCTTCTGCATTTTGCATTATTGACAAATCTCATTTGAATACAGAAAAAAGTCTGGACTAAGACGGAAATTAATAATTTAAGGTCAAGGTCAGTAGATGAAGGCCAAGATCAGACTGGCATACAATAAGTCACCATACAATAATCTGACTTGCCATGTAATAAGGGCAGCTGTCTAGTCATTCGGATGGGATAAAAAACGGAGGTCCTGTGTACACTTTGGTGTGCACATAAAAGTTCCGTTGGAATTCAATATAAGAGTAGGCTATAGCTCTGGTGTCCAGGCAAAATTTATCTCATAACACACTGTATGGTGTATGGCCGTCTTCATTAGCCCATTGGAGCAGAGCAGTAAGACTTGTCAGACCCTCCATCCTGCATCACTGACAAGGGGAAAAATAAATGCTCAAAGTCAAAGCCGGGTGGTACAAAACTCTTATTAAATGACGGGGTAAAATACTTGCGGGGTAAATATATTGTATTCCTTTTCACTAAAAAGCATGTATGTAAATAATTTTCTGGCGCATTTATATTTACATACATGTACCCTGAAAAACGGATTATTAAAGTTGAAGTGAAGGGGTTGGGTTGGTGGTATGAAGTAAAAATACAGGGCTTATTGAAGGCGCAGATTAGCTATACTGGGAGCATGATTTCATTGAAGTCATGGTCATTCAACAAATGCTAGCTTGACTTGCCCTTATTGCTTGACAAGTCGACTTATATTGTACGGTGACTTACATATCCCTGAAGCAATGACCCGAGAAATCCCTCTTTGCCCATTGCTGGATTGGCTTCTGATACTTGAGTTTGTCTGTTCTTCCTGTTCAATCAAATCTATCCCAAGTACAGCCCGTCGTTTAATCTTAAAACTTTGGACAGTGATTTAAGGTATTAAAAATGGTGAAAATATTGTTCGTCTCCAAACAGTATTGTTTACATTGTATCCATGGTTATAGCCTCGTTTTTCAGGCAATTAGTTTTTCTGCAGTATTCTGTGATGCACTGGTTAATTGAGCATAATAAAATCTTGATATTGTAATGCAGTTAGCTATTGGTTGTTAATCAGACTATTGACAAGTCAAGTGGGATTAGCTCTAATCAAACAAAACACTGCGAGGAGTATGGGTGACTTATTGTATGCCTGCTTGATCTCGGCCCCCATTTATGTACCTTGACCTTGTAGATTGATCGCGTAAATTATTAATTTCCGTCCTAGTCCAGACTTTTTTCCGTGTGTGAATGAGATTCATTAAAATAAAAAGGCATTTGTCTATAATGCAAAATGCAGAATAGAGAAGTGTAATGTGCAAAATAACTATTATACCATATTTTGTATTATTGAAAAGTGTATTCTGAATTTCAACACTGTGACATTGGTATTGTGGAGCAATAGAAATTGCAAATTGTAAAACTAAAATAGGTATTTTGAACTGCTGACATTTGCATTTTGCACTGGTAACATTGAAATAATATTGGCAACGTTATTCTTCCATAGCTAATGGATCATCATGCCATACAATCATAATATGACTACTAATTGGCGCGGACTAATTTTCCAAATTGACAAATATTAAAACAACAAGCATGTCAAAGTCACGCCATTTTACCTTATAGTAAATGTAGGAGGACCATGCCCCACACCAACAGAAATCAACTAGACAAACCCACAGACATTGCACAAGTATAAATATGAAATCAAGTAATTAAGTGGATCCGGAGACTAGCCTTATAAGCATCCAGTGCTATTTTTAAAGTAGGTCAATATTCAAGTAAGTTTCTCCTATTGAAATGTCCTTGATTTTACAGACAAATAAATAAAATTATACCTTCAATTTTTGATATCATGTAGGGCTAAATTTTTAATAAAAGGTCATCTCAAGGTCACGTGGGCCACAAGGTCAAGGTCAGAGTAAAGTTTTTTTTGGTAAAAACATGTTACAAAAGATTAGTTTTTTAAAGGAGTAGGTCAATATCCCATAGGTTTCTCCTTAAAAAATAATATTTTTATGTTTTAGGTTTAATTTTAGTGTTTTGGGTTTTTTTATAAACGCGGGGCATCAGCCATTATGGGTCTACAAAGAATGATTTTTTTTTTTTAGAATTGTGATTGTAGTACTAAATGGTACAATATGTTGAAAAATTAGAGTATTTGAAGGTTGTCACTAAAGAAAGTCTTGATTTTTGCCTGAATCTTACAGAAAGTGGCTCTTAAGAATTACAATAATGGTTTAGTTAGTACTATGGCTTAGTTTAATAGTAACAGGTTTAGTTTCTCCAAGAGGCGTTTATAAATGGACGACCATTATAAATTTTCCGAGATATGTTGAAAAATCAACACACGGGTTACTTATCTACGGCGTTTACTTATTTGACGAGCCGTTTACTTTCCCCGAGATACGTTGAAAAATCAACAAACGGTTAATTTATCTATGACGTTGAACTATTAGATGAACCTTTTAATTTTCCGCGAGCCATGTATCCAATCGATACATTCTGATTACGATTATTTACATATGAAGTACGAATAAAAAAGGTGAATATAAACAAATGCACACCCATAGATGATCACCTTATCGTGGTCGTAGTATTATTTATTATCCATTATCCTATAAAATTAGTATTCCACCATTGACAAATACATCCGAAATCGGTAAATTATGTCCCAGGTAATTATACAATTGGAAATCGGTAAAACACATCCCAGGTAATGTATCTTTTTGAAATCACAAATGAATAAACTAGTCTTGCATCTGTACACGTCGTCATATGTCAAGCTCACAATGGCAGTGCGATAATCTTGCGAGACTGTACATAAGTCACTATCAATCTCTATAGACAAGCTGTCGCCCATTTTCAGATTTTGGGGTAATACGTAGAGTCCATGATGTACTTTGGCGAGTGATTAAGCTGTCAATATGTATTTATAAAATACCTTTTTATAAAGAAGATAAATAATGTTAGACATCATAAACTAACAAACAATACAAGTATACTTAGCTTTATTTCAAAAACATAAGTGAACTAATGTAAAATCATAACGGCAATTATAAAGTTAGGTTGCCAGGCAACAAAACATACGCCGACAGCAGCTAAATCGTCCGAGCAGTCGACAAGGGTTGTCACATATTTATTCTTTTGTAGGTAATTAGGGGAATTTAATAGACAATTTCATACAGATGACATTATAATTTTCGTCGTTTGAGGGTTCACAAGGTTCTAAAAACTAAAAACTAACTCTGGAAGTAATCTACAGAAATTGTTCAAATTCGACAGGCTTTTTTGTTTTACTAATTCAAATAATGCATATAAATTTCATACAGATTGGATGATAATTGTTGTCGTTCGAACGTTCACAAAGTTCAACAAAGTAAATCAAGGGCCATAACTCTAGATGTAATTAATGGAAATTTGCTGAAACTCAATAGGCTTGTTCGTTTTACTAATTTAAATGATACATATAAATTTCATACAGATCGAATAATAACTTTTCTCGTTAGAGCATTTACAAGGTACAACAAAGTGAAACCAGGGCCATAACTCACGGCGTTAAATTAACGGAAATTGCTGAAATTCAATAGGCTTCTTCGTTTTACTAATTTAAATGATGCATATCAATTTCAAACAGATCGGACGATAACTGTTGTCATTAGAGCGTTCACAAGATTCAAAGTGAAACAAGGGCCATAACTCTAGATGTAATTAACTGAAATTCAATAGGCTTCTTTGTTTTACTAATTTAAATGATGCATATAAATGTCATACAGAGATCGGTTGATAACTTTTGTCGTTAGAGCGTTCACTTAGTTCTAATTTTAATTGAGGTAGAATGTTTAGACTTGATGTAGATGTTCATTAGGTGAATGTCTTGACTGAGTTCAATGATTAACATTTCGAGCTGAAGCTAAGCAGAGCATCAATTTCATTGGTTGATGCTTTGCGACAAGATAATCTTGATTCTGTTTGATAGAGAGTGATGACACTTAGTGTATAGTTTGATTGCTCGATACTTTTGAAAAAAATAAATGTGCTATTAATTAATATGTGTCATCTATTTATTTTGGGATTTTGGCGGGGGAAATCAGCCTCACTGTTGGCTTGTTTTATAATACCATATATACAAGTACATATATTGGGACAGTGTAAATGTTGATTTAATGCAATATCATTTGATTCAGGTATAACAAATCGTTCTGCATTTTATTGCCCCCCATCAAGTGATTACGTAACATCATTGAAGCCTATTTCCTGCTTGAAGCCAATCCGATAATCCTATCTGAAAATGGGTGACAGCTTGTCTATAGAGATTGACAGTGTAACAGTCTCGCAAGATTATCGCACTGCCATTGTGAGGTTGACTTCTTGCCATGTGTACAGATGGAAGACTATGTTAATTGATTTGTGATTTAAAAAAGATACATTACCTGGAATGTGATTTACCGATTTCCAATTGTATAATTACCTGGGACGTGATTTACCGATTTCCAATTGTATAATTACCTGGGAGTAATTTACCGATTTTCATAGGCGTACGAGCCAGCTGCCCCCCTAACTTTTGGGCAAGCTGAATTTTCGGGCAGACGGGTAAAGTGAAAAAAAATTTTTTATTTCATCTACTTGGCAAAATAAAGTGCCCAAAATCTAATAAAACACTAATTTTACGGGCTGGAATAGCAGGAAAAAGTGTTTGCGGCTGTCAAATATTCCAAAATTTTCTTGGGGGGGGGGGGCCATACAAGGTCAGTTCCGCTTCTTCACCTCTCGAAGAAAACCGGCGCCGCTGTCTGTAAACCAGAAATTATTTCAGGCATTTTTAGTTTTGCTTCCCTTACTGTTATCGAGCCCTAATATAACACTAATTTTACTTTTCTTTTAATTGAATACCACGAATTTGTACTGAGTTGACTATGGATTAAAACATATTGTCTGGAGCCAATCTACTTTGTGCGACATTTTTCGGGCATCTATTATTATTTGTGAATGCAGCTGCAACAGTCTGATTGGATGGTTGGGATTCAGAGTGGGATTTCGGTTACAAAACCATTGGATACTTTTGGAGTTTACACAGGCAGTAAACGCATTTGCGGTGGTTAAATTTTCAAAATTTTCTCCGGAAGGGTATAACCCTGAACCCAGCGACGATTGATTGGTTGTTTGGAATTCCGGTCAGCCAGGTAGGCTATATTGGACCAAATTGAAGTTGCTGTATTCACAGGCTGGAATAGCAGGAAAAACGCGTTTGCGGCAGTTAAAATTTCAAAATTTTCTCCCAACGGCCCCGTCTTCGGGGACTGTAAACGATTGATTGGAATTAGAGTCAGCCACGTTAATATTAGACCACTTTGAAGTTACTTTGTTCACGGGCTGAAATAGCAGGAAAATGTGTTTGCAGCCGTCAAATATTCCCAAAAAATTTTTTGAGGGGGGTGAGGGTGGGGGGCAAGGTAAGCTCCGCTCTCTTCGCCTGTCAAGGAAAACTGGTGCTCTCTGTAAACCCGAAATTTTTTCGGGCATTTCGGGTTCTGCCCTCCCTAACTGTCATCGGGTCCGTACGCCTATGCCGATTTTGGATGTATTTGTCAATGGTTGAATACTAATTTTATAGGATAATGGATAATAAATAATACTACAACCACGGTAAGGTGATCATCTATGGGTGTGCATTTTTTTATATTCAACTTTTTTATTCGTACTTATATGTAAATAATTGTAATCAAAATGAACCAATCGGATAAACGGCTCGCAGGAAATTAAAAGGTTCATCTAATAGTTCAACACCGTAGATAAATTAACTGTGTGTTGATTTTCCAACGTATCTCAGGGAAAGTAAACGGCTCGTCTAATAAGTAAACGGCGTAGATAAGTGAACGGGTCATCCATTTATAGGAGAAACTAAACCTGTTACCATTAAAGTAAGCCATAGTACTAACTAAACCATTTTTGTAATTCTTAAACGATTTTTATCAATTATCGAACAACGTTTTGAAAGTAAACTATATCCATATTTTCCAGCGCCAAAAACCCCATTCTAAATGATACCCTATCACCAGTGTATGCAGGTTGTGATATTATAAATAGTCATGCCGCCTGCTGGTTTATCCTATCCATGTTTGCTTTCCTATCGGTTCTTGCATAAGATTTACTGTTTGTTACATTTAATTTGCAATGAGACGTCTTCAACATGATGAGCGTCTATGTGCTATTAGCATGCTTCAAATGGGTTCTACACAGCTAGCAGTACTGTAGCCAACATGCTTAATCGAGGACAAACGGCCAATCAGCTTTCTGTAAACTTGTACCAAGTTACAGGAATTCGAGTTACACCCCAAACGATTAGAAATTGGCTACATGCAGCCCATTTGCATGTGCGACAACTGCGTGTTGTGCCTCCATTCACTCGTCAGCACATGGCAAACAGGGGTCAATGGTATTGGCAGCATAGAAATTGGGGTAATCGTCGATGGGCGCGTGTAATGTTCTAAGATGAGTCAAGATTTACTCTGGATTTCACCGATAAGCGTGCTCGCGTTTGCAGGCGTGTAAATGAGCACCATGCTAACGTTAACATCAGACAGCATGCATGCCAGATTTGGGCGTGGGTCTGTTATGGTGTGGGGAGGAATCACCATGAATGGCAGAACGGACTTGAATATTGTTCAAAGGCTCAACGTGCAGGTCGACGTTTCATCTTTCATTCAAGTAGGTGGAAAAGGTGATTTTGAGATTATGATTATACATTTGATTTTATTAGTTTTTCAAGTAGATCTCATCATTCTTCTCACAAAACTTTTTACAGATTCAAAATCGGATGAAAATTTTTTTTTTTATGGAGGCTCAAAGTTGTGATATTTGACTTTTCGCAGAAGAAAGGTTTTTCAACACCTTGAAAAAGTCACTTTTGGTGTTTTTTGCGATGCCATATTTCATTTCGTATCGAAACTATCAAAAATGTAGATGTAAATTCATGAAATACAACTTTAAGGCTAATTATGTTTCGATTTTCACATTTGTGTAACAATTACTCCGATTTCCCCAGCAACTCCAAAATACATAGGTTTTCTCAAAAATTCCATTTTGTCAAAGTGATTTTGGTCAATTTTTTCATTAAAAATGGTCTTGTCCATGTTATATCTGAAATATTGAACCTGGTTGTTATGCATTTTAAAGTCAGTAGATATCAAGTAAGATAAACAGAAAAAAAAAATAGTAAAAATATCTAAATGCCTTCTCTCAAAAGCTGAATATATGTTCATTTTTGAACAATTTTCCGCGGCACACAATTGCCTATTTTTGGGGCGTTTTTGGGGTCAATAGTAAAATAAGAAGGAATGGAGATACACAAGTGAAATTATGGGAATATGTCAAAAAGTTTGTGAATTTTTAAAATTACATATTTTTAAGCCGCCATATATTATCAATTTTGGTTGTCATAGCAACCAAAATGGAAAAAATGCAATTTTTGACCATTTTCAACGCTGTTTACCATGACCCAAAAAGTGATCACCACATTTAAAAATAAGCATTTTAAAATATTTGAAACCCATATAATGTCAAATGATATGGATTGTATAAGTTTGAGCAAAATATTAAGGAGTTTGAGTGGTTACCATAGCAACCACTATATTTTTTTTAAAAAATCATTATTTTTCAAAAATTATGACATCAATATTGATAATTGTATTATCTAAAATCAGAAGCTATTGGGCAAGATTTTAAAAAATAAATAAAATCAAAATCTTTATAAATATGTCTTCTCTCAAGAGCTGGAAAGAGGTTCCCTTTTGAAAAAATTCCGCAGTAGCAAATTGCCCATTTATTTCGCTGGTATTAAGACATACTGTAAATGAAATATGAAGAAATTGAAATCTTGAAGTGAATTTTGTTTACAAGTCCAGAATTTTGTGAATATTAAAAATTACATATCTTTACTTTTGTATATTTAACATATATTTTGTTGTCAGCAACCAAAACGAAAAACAAACCCCAAAAATGCAATTTTATATCAATTTGTTTTTTACTGGCTAACAAATAAAATTTGGTGTTAAATACATGTATTTTCCCAAAATTACAATGAAGTATGAAAACCGATATATTATGATAAAATATTGAATAAATTGCCTTTGTAACTGTACGGCCATTTTATTGACTTACCACGGCAATATATATATATATAAATCTCAAACGAAATGTTGTAAATCGTCAACGGAAATTCCAGAATTTGAGCCATTATTTAAATTATTTTTTGTTGGTGTTAATTCTTTTGCCATTCCAACTTTATTTGGGTATTACAATGGTCAGAAATCATGTTACTTTTATCCGTAAGTCCGTTCCTTCAGACGAATACAAGTCGCAACCGGAAATGATTCTCCCATACCGTGTTGATATTTTCCGATTTTAATTTCATTCGTGTGCACATTAAATACTTCAAATGAGGCATGAACAACAGAGAATTAAGTAATTCAGAACATTGAAATACTTGTCTATGTTTGGAAATTTTTTAACGGTTGAAAAATATTTGGTGTTAAACGTAAAGGCGTGTGTAATTGGAGCTGAAACGAGAGGAAATTTCCCTTCGATAAAAGCGCGCGAATATGAGTCACGTGATGTAAACATTGTGGATTCTTGTCGAGATCAGGCATCAAAATAATGGAATTATCTATCATTATGTCTTTTCAGGCAAGTCATTTATTCATATAACATAATGCTTATTTCATAAATGAACAATGAGTTGCATTTAGACGTAATTTACCGTGAATATGGGTCTTAGGAACTTGAAATTATTTTTTTCTTCGCGCGATGAAATGACGTCATCACATGCCAAACCACGTTATTAATTATTTTCCAAAACATTTTCCGATGTATACCATTTTCAAATGCCCGGCGAGGTCACTTAACATGCTCTGATTTTGTTGATTTTAATAGCATCGAAACGGCAATAAAACAAACTTTCGATCGGTCGGGGGTGCTATATTGGCAAATTTCCTCAAAAAAAGATTATGTGAATTGAAGTGTTCAACTTAAAAAAAAAAAGCATGGTATTTTGAAATGACAACAAAGCACCCCGACCGATCGAAAGATCGTTCAATTATCTTTCTAATGATATTAACATGAAAAAGAAATATTAATAATGAGTGACCTCGCCGAGCATTTGAAGTGGGGTACCCTCATTTAAAAACGTGACAACATTTTTCTGCGTAACGTCAAAACACGGCAAATTGACGTTTTTCAACTTATGCTTATGAAATAAATAAAACGAACACGTATATAAAAAGTATATCAAACGAAAGAACATAATATCTGCTTCCAAAATATTTTTAAATTATTACAAAAGATTAAGTAGCCACTGTTTGACGTTAAGTTAAAAAAGGGTTACAAATCCGGAAAAAACGACTTTCTTCCAACGCGGGCAATGGAGCTGTGACACCTAATTCAAGATGATAATGCCCGTGCCCACCGCGCTCGTGTCGTGAATGACTACCTCCAGCATCACCATATTGTCCATATGTCTTGGCCAGCTATATTTAGTCCCGACCTTTCCCCTATAGAGCATGTCTGGGACATGATCGGGAGACGTGTTAGTCGACGTCAACATCAACCAACAACACTGTAAGAATTGGCCGTGGCACTGCAAGAGGAGTGGGTCAGATTGCCCCAAATCGTGATTGGATGGTTGATTACGAGCATGCCACGATGAATTGGTGGAGCAATTACTCATTATTAAGACAAAAATCAAAAACGTCAATTTTCACTTTTGACAGTGTATCTCTTTGCGAGTGAAATGGGGCCGACAGATAAGCCGCCCATATGAACCGTTTATGTTCATGTGTAGGCAATTGGCCTGTTATTAACATACACTGGTTACCTCTAATAAAAACAGCAGTGCATTTGACCGCAGTTTTGTATTGTTTCTGAATATCCCCTACTTTTTTTGAAGAGAATATATTGTTGGAAGTTAATCAGGTCAGTATAATGAAAGCATTAGAGAGAGAAACTTCATCACTATCTACGCGTACAGATTATCCCGGTCTCCTTTAAAAGCCATTTCATCCCCACAATATGGGGTTTCTAAATTTATATCTTTGAACTATTCCAAGAAAAATTGAACCATTTCAAGAAAAAGTTTATCATTATAAAGTGATATTTTTGTTAAAGCAGTGTAGAATACAGATCAACAGTAAATAAATAGTAATATTGGTTTAGCTGTAAAAAAAATCAAATAAAATTCTGCAAATCCTTCACTTGTCTTCAAAAAAAATGAACAAGCCAACAGTGAGGCTGATGTCCCCCGCCGAAATCCCAAAATAAATATTAATTAATCGCACATTTCTTTTTTCAAAAGTATTAAGCAATCAAACTGATTATCAACTATACACTAAGTTTCATCACTTTCTATTAGATAGAATCAAAGTTATCTTGTCCAAAAGCATCGACCAATGAAATTGCTTAGCTCAGCTTAGCTTTAGCTCAAAATGTTAATCATTGAACTAAGTCAAGACATTCACCTAATGAACATTTATATCAAGTTTAAAGATGGGTTCCCGCGTACAAACTGGGTGATTTAATGGTATATATGGACCAAAAACATATTCAAACTAATTAATTTGTCATAATTATGCTTCAAATCCTTTTCAAACATTGTAATTGCGAAGGAATGCCCTGATATTAAAATTCGATCAAACCAGGTCATGTTTACGTCACGTCTTGGGAGTCAGAGGAGAAATCATTGCATACATAAGACGATGTTGTCTTTAATCGCTTACTATTTATTACAAATATCGAATCCTAATTAAATTCTCGGATTATCCACTCCCCGCGTCTTTTTCTGTCATTTTAATCTCAGAAAGCATTGTACGTCTAACTCTTCATAAAGTTTATCAACTTGTACATCAAGCGCTCAATGTTCGCTTGTGACCTTTGACATCGTGCGTGCAGAAGGTCATAATCGTCGGGCTGTTGATTAGGGGAACCCTTACATTTTTGTCCTGTATACGCTCCATGAGTGTTTTTCGGGGAATCCAGTATTTTTCTAGTAAGATTGGATATCTCTACTTTCCATATATACCAAAATTGCCATACTTTTATTGGAAATAACCACCCGATAAATACTTTTCTGGGAACCCATCTTTAAACACTCTACCTGAATTAAAAGCAGAGTTGTTACGTTCCAAAGTCTTGACAAATCAAATTGCTTATCGCTCCTTAGCCTAAGCAGAAAATTCTCATCATCAAACTTGGTCAAGGTAACGATATACATGTATACTGGGAGTTTCATCACTCTTGCTTAATTATAACCAAAGTTATTGTGCCCCAAAGCATTAACCAATCAGATCGCTTAGCTCTGCTTATAGTAAGCTGACAATGTTTATCATCGAACTCCTTCAAGACATTCGTTAGGTGATAAACCAAGTTTGAACATTCTACCTCAATTAGAAAGAGAGCTATTGTGTTCCAAAGTCTCGACCAATCAAATTGCTTATCCTGAACAGAAAATGCTCATTATCGAACTTAGTCAAGGTAATGATGTGATAAAACTACATGTATACACCAAGTGTCCTCACTCTCACATTAGAACTAAAGTTATCGTGTCCCAAAGCCAAATAGACACCTATGCCAATTGCCAAGTGTGAACATTTTTCTATCTCAATTAGAATGAGAGTTATTGTGTTCTAAAGTCTCGATCAATCAAATTGCTTATCATTCTGCTTACCCTGAGCAGAAAATGCTCATTATCGAACTTAGTCAAGGTATTGATGTAATAAAACTATACACCAAATTTCATCACTCTCACTTAATTAGAACTAAAGACGAAAGTTATCATGTCCCAAAGCACCAACCAATCAAATTGCTTATCTCTGTTTACCCTAGGCAGAAAATGTTCATCTTCGAACTCCATCAAGACATTGAACTAATAAACACCTACACCAAGTTTGGGGATTCTAGCTCAATTAGAAGTCCTGAGAGTTATTGTGTCCCAAAAAGTGTGACGGACAGACAGACGGACGAACAGACAGACAGATGAACCCATTTTAATAGTCCCCTGCTTTCTTAGAAAGGCGGAGGACAAAAACTCAAACAGTTAGTTATTCATGGTTAGATAATATTGGAAGTGATAAAAATGTGACAAGTTCAAAATGTACGTACGTTACCGTGGAATTGCCCTATACTAAATCCAGATATTTATGTCTATTTCTCAATAGCAATTACATAACCTTGTTTTAATACATGTAGATATTTTCAAATTCAAGCAATGATGTTACAGTCAGTCATAAATAAACTTACCCGGCCATATGTTATTATTAGAAACTAGACGTCTTATCAGTGTGATGTTAGCAAGGACAATGATTACCATCTATTTAAACATATATTATGCAAGAGCTAAATCTGATTATTGCAAGTCTTTATTTAGGCTTCAGATGTCATAGAAATTATAAATTAGCTCTTTATTTACACAACAAGAACAAAATCAACTCTGTAGACCCCAGATGGCTTGGATTCGGCTTGGATTTAAACAGGATTTCATTGATTGATTAAATTCTAAAATGGCGTCGTAAGCAGAGATTAACAGTTACGTTGACGTCATACTCGGGGAAATTTTAGATCGAGGCTAAATGATAGAGTGTATGAAGCGAGGCCGCTGTTGAGCAAGACCGCATGTCAGTCAATTTGATTGAAAGTTTGATATATACGGCCTTGATATTATATTTAGTTGTGGTTAAAATGAGAGTTTGGATGTCAGTATTATACGCTCTTTTGTCACTTGCGTTTCCAGAAAAATTATGGAAATTGATAAACATCGCAGCTAACATCACCCCAGTTGAATTGTAGCCCCATTGGATCACTGTTTCCTATTTGTCTGCTTCGGGAGTTTAATACGTAGGCCTACCAGTTAAAGTACAATAGTACACACAGGCTAACAAGAAGTCGGCTATAATTATTCCTCATTGATTTGGTCTATTTCTTTCAAACTTTCGCTTCTTAATTATATATTAAAAGTTTTATTTTTAATTTGTAGTAAAAATAAATGTGATACGAATTGAATTGCAACCCCGTCTCAAACAGAATATGCTAACGGTACCACAGCCATTGAAAACGTTACTCGAGATTATGTAGGTAGGGTTAACACCTGTCAATCAAACGATCGGCCATTCTTATAGGAGGAAGAGAGATAGTTGACTCCTATTTCTAGTCAAAAATTACAATGGCGATAATTTTGTTCAGCAGAATAAAGTAATTTGACTGAAATTTTCAATATATTCTTCTTTCATCATCTATTTTTGAACTATTATAGCAAGAATGGCCAGCTCTCTATCAAAAATCTCCCATAATGCATCTTTAAGAACTTTTGTTCATTGATTTAGCTAACTATATACCACATACTTTTTTGTTCTAGTTACAGGGCAAATATAAGCATAACAAGCCAACAGTGAGGCTGATGTTCCTTTGCCGAAATACCAAAATAAAAAGATGACACATATTAATTAATCGCACATTTATTTTTTTCAAAAGTATCAAGCAATTAAACATTACACTAAGTTTCATCACTCTCTATCAGATAGAATCAAGATTATCTTGTCCCAAACCATCGACAAATGAAATCGATTAGCTCTGCTTAGCGTCAACTCGAAATATTAATCATTGAACTCAGTCAAGACATTCACCTAATGAACATCTACATCAAGTTTAAACATTCACCTAATGAACATCTACCGGTACATCAAATTTAAACATTTACCTAATAGACACCTACGCCAAGTTTGAAAATTCTACCTCAATTAGAAGGAGAGTTATTGTGTTCCAAACTGTTGACCAATCAAATTGCTCATCACTCTGATTACCCTCAGCAAAAAATGTTCATTATCAAACTTAGTCAAGGTATTCATGTAACAAAGCTATACACCAAGTGTCCTCACTCTCACTTAATTAGAACTAAAGTTATCGTGTCCCAAAGCATCAACCAATCAAATTGCTTATCTCTGCTTACCCTAAGCAGGAAATGCTCATCTTCGACCTCCATCAAGGCATTGTCTTAATAAACACCTACACCACGTTTGAACATTCTGGCTCAATAAGAAGAAGAGTAATTGTGTTCCAAAGTCTCAGCCAATCAAATTGCTTATCGCTCTGCTTACCCTGAGCAGAAAATGCTCAACATCGAACTTAGTCAAGGTATTGATGTAATGAAACTACACCAAGTTTCATCACTCTCACTTAATTAGAACTAAAGTTATCGTGTCCCAAAGCATCAACCAATCAAATTGCTTATCTCTGCTTACCCTAAGCAGAAAATGCTTATCTTCGAACTCCATGAAGGCACTGACCTAATAAACACCTGCACCAAGTTTGAACATTCTAGGTCAATTAGAAAGAGAGTTATTGTGTCCCAAAAAGTGTCACGGATGGACGGACGGACGGACAGACAGACAGACGAACCCATTTTAATAGTCCCCTGCGTTTATTGCATAATATACATAATATTGTTTTACAATACTGGTACTTACCTTTTTATCATCGAAATGATTCAGAGCATGTTCATTGTTTAAACGACCACATGCTACATTACTGCAACTCAAACATGCCTGAAATTTTTTTTTTTTAAATTATTGGAGCTTATCCATTAAGGTTATAATTCATACAATATTTAGACAATTATCAATGATTAAGAGAAGGTTTCCCATGAAAAAGCACAGGTGAGATAAACTGTCTACACACTATAACATTAAAGGAGCTAAATCGCAAATATTTGGGACCCAGAAATTGACACAAATGGGTTGCAACACTTAATAATTTAATATGAATGTATATAAACTGATTTACATTCAATCTTTTCCCTTTTTTACTCTAATTTGAAATCAGTTATGTTCAGTGAAATACGCGATTCATGTACCATTGGATATCAGAAGTCCATCTTTTCCCGGTAAGATAACATCAATGTTGATTTAAATTGACAAATAATTTATGTTTTCAATGTCGAAGACCGTGGATGATATTGAGTTAAAGACTTAGCTACTTTAAGTTTACAAATTCAAACCAACAGAATAACGCTATTAACAACATGTCTAGTCCGATTCGGTTTGTTACATAATTCCCATCCATCGGCTTTTCGGGTAGAAATTGTGGAATAAGCATTATTTTGTAGGTTTTGATGTTTAATGATAAAAAGATAGGTTGCCAGGCAATGAAACATACGTCCACAGTAGCAGCTCAATTGTCCGGGCAGTCAACAAGAGTTGTCGCATGTTTTTACTTTTTTCGGTAATGGAACATTTATAATACACTAAAATCTGATTAAAGATACATCATGGGAAATTCGATAACGATTTGGCAGTTCGCACTATAATAACAGATAAAAACTAGATAATGTAAAGGCAATTTGCTGAAAATTTCATTCAAATTGATCCACTAAGAACTGAGAACTAAGCGGTTGAAATTTCCGGCTAGCCTTGATCACCATTACTTTAGAGCCACTTTCTGTAAGATTCAGGCAAAAATCAAGACTTTCTTTAGTGACAACCTTCAAATTCTCTAATTTTTCAACATATTGTACCATTTAGTACTACAATCACAATTCTAAAAAAAAGAAATCATTATTTTTGTCAGTTGCCGAGATATGAGATTTTGAAAATTGACCCAAATTTTCAAAAACAGCTTTTGGAGAACTTTAACTGAAAAATTACAACAAAGTACATGGTTACCCATAGGTTATTTGGGTGGTTCTTGTTAGCTGCTATGAGTAGAGATGAAAAATAGTGAAAAACCTGTTGGATACCTTTGGCTTACCAAAGTGTCGTGGCTCAAAAGTGCGCGAAAATGAATTTTCGAGCTTTTTTCAATGGTCATTTTCTCCAAAAGCCTTGGGTATCCCATAATTTTCTTTTGTGATATTGCAAGACTACCTACATATTGTCTCTAAAATACAAAAACATTCATAGGACAATAAAGGCTTTTGGATATATTTCAATTCAAAAATAATTTTTGTGTCCATTTTAACACTCTTTGTAGCCCCATAATGGCTGATGCCCCACGTTTATAAAAAAAAACAAAACACTAAAATTAAACCTAAAACATAAAAATGTTATTTTTAAAGGAGAAACCTATGGGATATTGACCTGCTCCTTTAAAAAACTAATCTTTTGTAACATGTTTTTACCCCCAAAAATTTACTTTGACCTTGAACTTGACCCTGTGGCCCACGTGACCTTGAGATGACCTTTTATTAAAAATTTAGCCCTACACAATATCAAAAATTGAAGGTATAATTTTAATTATTTGTCTGTAAAATCAAGGACATTTCAATAGGAGAAACTTACTTGAATATTGACCTACTTAGTTAATAATTAATATTTTATTATACCATGGATTTTTTAACTTTAAAAATAGCAGTGGACGCTTATAAGGCTAGTCTCCGGATCCACTTAGTTGATTTCATATTTATACTTTGCTTTTTATTTCTTGCAATGTCTGTGGGTTTGTCTAGAGGATTTCTGTTTGTGTGTGGCATGGTCCTCCTACATTTACTATAAGGTAAAATGGGGTGACTTTGACTTTGACATGCTTGTTGTTTTAATGTCAATTTGAAAAATTAGTCCGCACCAATTAGTAGTCATATTATGATTGTATGGCATGATGACCCATTACCTATGGAAGAATAATGTTGCTAATATCATTTCAATGTTACCAATATTATTTCAATGTTACCAGTGCAAAATGCAAATGTCAGCAGTTCAAAATACCTATTTTTATAGTTTTACAATTTGCAATTTCTATTGCTCCACAATACCAATGTCACAGTGTTGAAATTCAGAATACACTTTTCAATAATACAAAATACAGTATAATAGTTATTTTGCACATTACACTTCTCGATTCTGCATTTTGCATTATAGACGAATGCCTTTTTACTGAATCTCATTCGCACATGGAAAAAAGTCGGACTAGGACGGAAAATAATAATTTACGCGATCAATCTACAAGGTCAAGGTACATAAATGGGGGCCGAGATCAAGCAGGCATACAATAAGTCACCCATACTCCTCGCAGTGTTTTGTTTGATTAGAGCTAATCCCAATTAACACTGCTGTAATGGAGGCAAATTTCTGTTCCAAATAATGACTTGTCAATAGTCAGATTAACAATATCATTATTATTATTATTATTATCATCATTTATATAGCGCACGCTTTCACAAAATGTGTTCAGATGCTCTGTACAATAAATATTACATAAAAAAATATAAAAAATAAAACATACGTTTAAAAATCTATAATAATTGTATAAAATTAAAACAGTAAAAATAAATCTATAAATCAAAAGCTTGTTTGAATAAAAGTGTTTTCAATTGCGATTTAAAACTCGATAAAGAGGTAGAACTTCTGAGAGTAAGTGGGAGCTTATTCCACAGTTTAGGGGCCTGCACTGTAAACGATCGTTCACCGTAAGTTTTCAGTCTAGCTGTTTTACAGACAAGTGAATAATGGTCACTTGAGGACCTCAATGTACGAGTAGGGGAATATGTATCTAAAAGCGACGATAAATACAACGGTGCCATATGATTTAAACATTTAAAAGTTAAAAGAATGACCTTATATTGAATTCTAAAAACAATGGGTAACCAGTGAAGTTGAATTAAAATAGGGGTGATATGATCATTATATTTACATCTGGTAATGAGTCGAGCTGCAGCGTTCTGAACCTTTTGCAATTTATCAGTGAGACGAGATGGTAAACCAATAAGTAACGAATTACATTGATCTAATCGTGATGTGACAAGCGCCTGAACAACAGTTTTGATGGACTCAACTGGCAAATTTTTACTGATTTTACTTATATTCCTCAGTTGAAAATAACAAGATCTGCAAATATTGCTAATTTGTTTCTCCATGGATAGTTCACTGTCAAAGATAACACCAATGTTACAGACTGAAGATGTTGGGATTATTTCATGCTCACCAACTAAGAGTGAAAACACCTTTATCAAACTTAGATACTAAATTGTTTGATCCAAAAAGAATATATTCAGTCTTTTCGTGGTTCAGTTTAAGGAAATTGATTCCCATCCATACACAAATTTCACTAATACACTCTTCAATTTGATATTTTGATGTATTGAAATCTCCAGGCAGAGAGGGTTTAAACGACAGGTACAACTGAGTGTCATCTGCGTAAAGTTGGAACTGCAGACCATGTTTCTCAATAATTTTGGACAATGGGGTGGTGTATATGCTAAACAAAATTGGGCCTAAAACTGAGCCCTGCGGTACACAGAAGCTCAGATCTTTTTTGTCAGATTGTTGTGTATAATGACAGATTGGGAACGATTTGTTAAATAAGATTTAAGTAGTTCGAGAGCTAAACCAGTTACACCAAATTCACCAGCAAGTCGCGAGAACAGCACCTTGTGGTCAACTGTGTCAAATGCTGCAGAAAGATCTAAAAGCAGCAAAAACACACAGCTTTGATTATCAATGGACAAGAGAATGTCATTTTGTACTTTTAACAGTGCAGTTTCTGTGCTATGATATTGACGGTAGGCGCTTTGATAGGTGCTGAGAAGACTAAATTCAGATATATAACCAATCAATTGTTTTGCGATGCATTTCTCTAGAACTTTCGACACAAAACTTAGGTTGGATACCGGCCTATAGTTCTTGACTTGGTTTGGATCAAGCGAGGGTTTCTTAATGAGAGGGATTACATTGGCATGTTTATAGATATCTGGGAATGTTCCGGTTCTAAACGAAGAGTTTATGATGTCACAAATAGTCGGGAGTAATACCGGAAGCTGATCTTTCAGTATCTGTGTTGGCAATGGGTCCAAGGCACATGATTTTGTTGCCATAGATTTGATGACACGAGAGATTTCGTCCTGAGACAATATTTCAAATCTGTCCAGAGCACTCGAAATGTTTTTCTCATGGTCATGAATGGAATTTTTATCAGTGAAATTATTCCTAATATTAAGAATTTTACTTTCAAAATATTCTGAGAATCGAGTTGGCAAGTACAAATTATTTACGGAGGGTAATATTTTGACACCATGGTTGTGGTCAAGAAGAGAATTAACAACCATATAAAGTTCTTTAGAATTATTACTAGTTTCTATCTTGTCTTTATAATATGAAGCTTTTGAGTTTTCAATAAGACGCGTAACACTAACTTTTGCCGCGTGATAAATTTCCCTATGAACTACTAAACCTGTCTGTCGCCATTTTCTCTCCGCCCTATTACGCCCCCGTTTTGCCTCACGTATCTCTTCATTAAACCACACATTCCCTGGTCTGACCTTGATAGTTTTAGTCTGAATTGGAACAACCTGATCTAACACATACTGGATACATTCATTGAAATGAACAGCTTTTTGATGAACATTTTGTATCGATGCGGTTTCTGATATCCGAGAAAAATCCAATGACGATCTGAATTCGTCAGAATTCATTGATTTAAATTTACGATAAGTTATCTGTCTAGTAGAGATAGTAGCTCGTTTAATATTGAGGTTCATTGTAAGTGCGAAATGATCAGATAGAAGTTTATTCGTAACCTCCACATTGTGAACTGATAACCCGTCTTCTCTAGTAAGGATGAGGTCCAAAATATGGCCACGAACATGGGTAGCAGTATTGACATGCTGTAACAAGGAATGGGATTTGATAACATCTTCAAACTGAACAGCCAATGAGTCGTCCTTCTTGTCCAGATGTATATTAAAATCACCGGTAATCAAAAGTTCAAGATTTGAGGTTGATAATTTGTTTAACAGGTCTGAAAAATCTTCAATAAATTGTGGACTGGTATTGCGATTCGGAGGACGATAAATAACAATTATTGAAACTTTAGAATTCAGGATACACTCAAGATATTCGAAAGACGAGTAAGAAAATTGTTTATGTCTCTGCACTTTGAGGGCGGTTTTAAAAATCAGTGCTACACCACCACCTCTTCCTGTTAATCTGGGTTTATGAAGTATTGAATAACCCTTAGGTATCAGGGAAGATAGCACAGGGCCTTCGCTATCACCACTGAGCCATGTTTCGGTTACTGCGAATAGATCAAACTCATTTTCACAAATAAATTTGTTCAATTCAATTGATTTATTCCGCACAGAACGAGCGTTTAGCAAACAAAGTTTTAGACCACATTCTTTACGTGAAGGTTCTTGCAACGCCTTCGGACAGTTTATTTGAATAAGGTTGCTTAAATTAGGTTTACCGGGAACAGCTCGGTCGTTTCCATATGGGGGAAAAGTTATCACACTAATACGATGCTTTCTATTTTTTCCCGAGGAACACCCTCTCCTTGTTTTCTGAAAATTCGTTATGTTACTTGTAAGAGTTTTAAGATAGTCTATATGTGTCTTTTTAAGTGGGTTAAAGTCTCGCAAGGACAGCAGTTGGTCTCTTGAGTAAGTTTGACAACAGTTTTGGCGCTCATTCCTCGCCATAAATAAAATGTTGATTTGGCAGCAATTGTTCCCCATAAAAGTCAGAGAGAGTTGTCAGTAGTGAAACTTGTAAACACACTGCTAAATTTAGTAACGACCTAAACTCAGTCAGTGATTTCATGCTTGACTTGCCATTGCTGATCAGTTGAAATAATATAAAATTGTCAAATTCTTCAAAGTTAAAATACAACGTTACCACAAAACTGCATCATAAGATTCTCTGCTACATGAGAAACACACTGGTACCACTTTTATAAACAGGCAATATGATTTAATAGCTTAACTTTGTAGACACACAAAACTGAGAGCAGCCATAAGGGCATCATCACATCATTACGCTATAAACAGAGCTCGAAATTGGACCAAATATGTTTACATAACGTTACAACATGACTCAAGAATTTATTATGCTCAATTAACCAGTGCATCACAGAATACTGCAGAAAAACTAATTGCGTGACAAACGAGGCTATAACCATGGATACAATGTAAACAATACTGTTTGAAGACGAACAATATTTTCACCATTTTTAATACCTTAAATCACTGTCCAAAGTTTTAAGATTAAACGACGGGTTGTACTTGGGATAGATTTGATTGAACAGGAAGAACAGACACACTCAAGTATCAGAAGCCAATCCAGCAATGGGCAAAGAGGGATTTCTTGGGTCATTGCTTCAGGGATATGTAAGTCACCGTACAATATAAGTCGACTTGTCAAGCAATATGGGCGAGTCAAGCTAGCATTTGCTGAATGACCATGACTTCAATGAAATCATGCTCCCAGTATAGCTAATCCGCCCCTTCTATAAGCCCTGTATTTTTACTTCATACCACCTACCCAAACCCTTCATTTCAACTTTAATAATCTTTTTTTCAGGGTACATGTTTGTAAATATAAATGCGCCAGAAAATTATTTACATACATGCTTTTTAGTGAAAAGGAACACAATATATTTACCCCGCAGGTATTTTACCCTGTCATTTAATAAGAGTTTTGTACCACCCGGCTTTGACTTTGAGCATTTATTTTTCCCCTTGTCAGTGATGCCGGACGGAGGGTCTGACAAGTCTTACTGTTCTGCTCCAATGGGCTAATGAAGACGGCCATACGCCATACAGTGTGTTATGAGAGAAATTTTGCCTGGACACCAGAGCTATAGCCTACTCTTATATTGAATTCCAACAGAACTTTTATGTGCACACCAAAGTGTACACAGGACCTCCGTTTTTTATCCCATCCGAATGACTAGACAGCTGCCCTTATTACATGGCAAGTCAGCTTATTGTATGGTGACTTATTGTATGCCAGTCTGATCTCGGCCTCCATCTACTGACCTTGACCTTAAATTATTAATTTCCGTCTTAGTCCAGACTTTTTTCTGTATTCAAATGATATTTGTCAATAATGCAAAATGCAGAACGGAGAAGTGTAATGTGCAAAATAACAATTATACCGTATTTTGTATTATTGAATTTTAACACCATGACATTGCAATCTGTAAAACAAAAATAAGCATTTTGCAGCGGTTACATTGAAATAATATTGGCAAAGTTCTTCTTCCATAGGTAATGTATCATCATGCCATACAAACATAATATGACTACTTGGCGCTGACAATTTTCCAAATTGACATCAAAATAACAAGCATGTCAAAGTCAAAGTCCCCCCACACAAACAGAAACCCACAGACATTGCAAGAAATAAATAGCAAAAATATAAATATGAAATCAACTGAGTGGATCTGGAGACTAGCCTTATAAGCGTCCACTGCTATTTTTAAAGTTAAAAAAAACATGGTATAATAAAATATTAATTATTAACTAAGTAGGTCAATATTCAAGTAAGTTTCTCCTATTGAAATGAGGGGATCACGGTGGGTAAGGCACTGGCTCGCTAGCCTGGAGGTTGGGTGTACGATCCCTGCATTGGCCGACAAAGTTCATCCAGATTTTTCCGGCGTTGTCTCCCCTTGTCAGTGATGCAGGACGGAGGGATGACAGGGACAGCTGTCTAGTCGTTCGGATGGGACAAAAAACTGAGGTCCTGTGCACACATTAGTGTGAACGTAAAAGATCCCTTGGCAGTTTGAGTTTGATATAAGAGTAGGCCGTAGCGTCGCTGCCCGAGCAAAATGTCCCTCATAGCACACTGTATGGCGTATGCTCGTCTTCACTAGCCCAGTTTAGGAGCAAAACAGTAGGACGTTAAACCCAATTCACTTCATTTCATTTCCGATTGAAATGTCCTTGATTTTACAGACAAATAATTCAAATTTTGCCTTCAATTTTTGATATTGTGTAGGGCTAAATTTTTAATAAAAGGTCATCTCAAGGTCACGTGGGCCACAGGGTCAAGTTCAAGGTCAAAGTAAAGTTTTTTTTTGTAAAAACATGTTACAAAAGATTAGTTTTTTTTAAAGGAGTAGGTCAGTATCCCATAGGTTTCTCCTTAAAAAATAACATTTTTATGTTTTAGGTTTAATTTTAGTTTTTTTTTTTTTTTTATAAACATGGGGCATCAGCCATTATGGGGCTACAAATAGGTTTCTCCTTAAAAAATAATATTTTTATGTTTAAGGTTTAATTTAAGTGTTGTTTTTTTTTTTGTAAAGGCGGGGCATCAGCCATTATGGGGCTACAAAGAGTGTTAAAATGGACACAAAAATTATTTTTGAATTGAAATATATCCAAAAGCCTTTACTGTCCCATGAATGTTTTTGCATTTTAGAGACATTATGTAGGTAGTCTTGCAATATCACAAAAGGAAATTATGGGATACCAAAGGCTTTTGGAGAAAATGACCATTGAAAAAAGCTCGAAAATTCATTTTCGCGCACTTTTGAGCCATGACACTTTGGTAAGCCAAAAGTATCCCACAGGTTTTTCACTATTTTTCATCTCTACTCATAGCAGATAACAAGAACCACCCAAATAACCTACGGGTAACCATGTACTTTGTTGTAATTTTTCAGTTAAAATTCTCCAAAAGCTGTTTTTGAAAATTTGGGTCAATTTCCAAGCTCCCATATCTCAACAACCGACAAAAATTAACGATTTTTTTTTTAGAATTGTGATTGTAGTACTAAATGGTACATTATGTTGAAAAATTAGAGAATTTGAAGGTGGTCACTTAAGGGCCTTGCCTGATTCTTACAGAAAGTGGCTCTTAAAAAAGAAGAGGAAAATGATATTTTTGCCAATTTCTCAGCTGGCAATAGTGAATTATAGATTTAATAGGATTATTCTTTAACAAGGTAGGACTGTTTATGGATACCATCTATTTTCAGGCTTTATTTTAATAAATTTTAAAAATATAATTTAAAAATTTGCAATTTCCGCTTTAAGGTCTTGGGGCGAACAAGTATATTGATTTTCAATGAATTTTGATAACTTGAAAAGCTAAATCCATGACATTAAATGTTTCGAATACTAAACATTAGCATGGAGCAGAACTTTAAAAAAAAAAATTCTAATGATTTTCTGATAATTACTTAATGAGTTGTTACTCTTAAACATACATTATGCAAGAGCTAAATCTGTCTATTACAGGTCTTTCTTTAGGCCTGAAATGTTATCTAAATTATTAATTAGACATAATTAACCTATCCAGACCATAATCAACTCTAGATGGCATCGCTAGCCTGTGATCTTTCGTGGATTGTGAGCCGATTTACTGCATAACTTTGCTTCACGATTTAACGATTAAATGGATAATTGGAACTATGCTGTTTATCGTACTGACTTTTAACACTGTGTATACATTTAAAGTCAATCAGATATTAACTTTGACCTCTTGAGCGTCCACAAGAATTTTCAAAGTGATCAAGGGCCATAACTCTGGCAAAAATTATCAGAAATCGCTGAAAATCAATAGGCTTCTTCGTCTCATAACCTTAAACACTGTGTATCAATTTAAAGCCAATCGGATATTAACTTTAGCCTCTAGAGTGTCCACAAGATTTTTCAAAGTGATCAAGGGCCATAACTCTGGCAGTAATTATCGGATGTCACTGAATATCAATATCAATATCTTTGTCTCATGACCTTAAACACTGTGTATAAATTTATAGTCATTCGGATATTAACTTTGACCTCTAGAGCGTCCACAAGATTTTTTGAAGTGATTAAGGGCCATACATGTGTAACTCTGGCAGTAATTATCGAAAATCGTTGAAAATCAATGGGCTTCTTCGTTTCATGACCTTAAACACTGTGTATAACTATAAATTTTAAGTCAATCGGATATTAACTTTGACCTCTAGAGCCTCCACAAAATTTTTTGAAGTGATCAAGGGCCATAACTCTGGCAGTAATTATCGAAAATCGCTGAAAATCAATAGGCTTCTTCGTCTCATGACCTTAAACACTGTGTATAAATGTAAAGTCAATCGGATATTAACTTTGACCTCTAGAGCATCCACAAGATTTTTTGAAGTGATCAAGGGGCGTAACTCTGGCAGTAATTATCGAAAATCACTGAAAATCAATAGGCTTCTTCGTCTCATGACCTTAAACACTGTGTATAAATTTAAAGTCAATCAGATATTAACTTTAGCCTATAGAGCATCCACAAGCAATTGTGGACGCCGGACGGGGCGACAACAATAAACGACCACATTTCAATGTGGGCGTATAAAAACCAGGAAAATTGAGTTACAAGATTTTTTACGCCCAACGACGATATATACTTTCATAATAATATTACCCAGACACTCTCTGTAGTACCACAAATAAAACAAAGCCATTTTTCAGGATTTAGAATAGTAGTGTTAGTTCCTAAATGCAGTTTATTTAAATGACTACAAACTTCCATTCTTGAGCCATTATTTCATTCTGTCTGAAAAGTAAACAAACTATATTACTGATTATTATAAAATTCATTAATTGTAACATTATGATATAACTTTCATTATAACGGGTAAGCTTACTCAAAATTTATCGTTTGTGAAAAGCAACAACCACACTGTGTATGGTTACAATACTGCATAGCCATAAGTAGGTAGATCAAATACAAATAATAACTTTTGAAAAAAAGAGCTAAAAATAATTTGTACTTTAATTTGGTAGTATTAAATTTTAAGTCTTAGGCCCAAGTATAAACTAACTTCATATTACTTAGTGTAGTATTATCATGTTAAAAATTTATCGACTGGTTTTGTAAGCATGTAGCCGATCAGATATGTGCTCGGTTGGTTACGCCTGATATTGTCACTCAGTTTTTGCACGTGCATCTTGCCTGCATCGTGTGATTTTCTTGTCTATATTTATATTGTTACATGGTGTCAGAAAATGTAACCCATTTGTCGCAGTGAATAAAACCACATCAATAAGAAGTGAGGTTAGTTTATTCACAATAATGGACTATTTGAATTTGAAACAACCATCAGAATTAGATTTCAATGACAGTAATAGATCAGAGCGATGGCGCAGGTTGAAGCAAACGATTCAGTTATATCTCAACTTGGCGATGTCCGATGGTTCTGAAAAAGACCAGTGCAACGCTTTTCTTTACATGATTGGTCAAGATGGAAGAGAAATCTACGAAACTTTTAAGTCTCAACCAGACGAAAAAGACAAACTGCAACCCTTAATTGAGAAATTTGATGGTTATTGTAATCCAAAACAAAATGTAACGGTTGAAAGACACAAGTTCAATATTCGTGTGCAAGGTAAAAACAAACCAATTGATCAATTTGTGACTGACCTGAAGTTAATTGCAAAAAACTGTAAATTTGAAAATTTGACTGAACAATTAATAAGGGACAGAATTATTTGTGGAACCAATAATGAAAAAATTAAAGAGAGGTTGCTACGAGAGGATCATGAAGAACTGACTTTGGCCAAGGCTTTATCGATTTGTCGTGCGGATGAACCTTCAAAAGCACAGATGAAAGACATAAATGAAGATGTTGCTAATATTAGTGTTCATGGTGTGAGACAGAAAGAAACAGGTTTTAGTGCGAATCGGAAGAGTCGTTCCTTTAGCAAAAATTCTACCAGAAAAAAGTATCGTGACACTTCAACATACATTGTATGGCGATAAGAAATATGATTTACCCAGAAGGAAATCGTATCAGGTTTACACATTTGATTGTTTTAAGTGTGGAACGCGTCATGAATGGAGAAATTGTCCGGCGTATGGTATAACCTGTAGAAGATGTAAAGGTCTGCATCATGATGAAAAATATTGTCGTTCAAAAACTGTCCATCAAATTAAGAATAATGAAAGTGACTCTGATTTTCTGTTTATCGGCTCTGTAGAGAAAAGTGACGATTTGTTCAAGACAGGTGAATGTTTTGTTACAGTCACAATTGAAGACATGCCAGTCAAGCTTAAAGTGGATACAGGGTCTCAGGCCAACATACTTCCTGTTGATATTTTCAAGAAAATAGACAATGGAAATATTTTTAAACAACCATCGACGTCCACTTTAACCAGTTACACAGGGAATCCACTATCTGTGAAGTTTAAATGCCACTTAAAAGTAGAAAATAAAAACCTTGAGTTTTATGTAACAGAAACTAACCAATCTCCACTCCTGGGGTTTAGGGCGTCTCAAGAACTGGGTTTAATTAAAGTGGTTATGAATGTTGACAATAATATTGAATTAGACATTAAAATTAAAGCTAATGTTGTTAAACAGTACCCTACAGTTTTCAATGGTTTAGGTTGTTTAAAGAGACCATATCATATTAAAATTGACCCGTTTGTAATTCCAGTGATAAACCCTGACAGGAAAGTCTCAGTCGCGCTTCGTGAAAAACTGCAAGCAACTCTGAGTTATATGAAAAATAAGGGTGTCATCAAAAAAGTTGATGTGCCAACCGACTGGGTTAGCTCACTTGTTGTTGTTGAAAAACTGAATGGTCAACTTCGCGTATGCCTCGACCCAAGACATTTAAACGTAGCAATCAAAAGAGAGCATTTTGATTTACCAACTATTGAAGACATTACTACGCGTATGTCCAAGGCTAAGTGGATTGCTAAACTAGATACTAATAGTGGATACTGGCAGATCGCCTTAGATACAACAAGTCAACTTCTTACTACTTTTAATTCGCCATTCGGGAGATACTGTTTCTGTAGAATGCCATTTGGCATCAAATCCGCGCAAGAAGTATTTCAAAAAAGAATAGCTGAACATTTCTTTGATTTACCCGGTGTAGAAACTGACATTGACGATATTTTGATTTGGGCAGAATCCCGACTTGAACTTGAAAAACGTCTAAAGTTGGTTTTGAATCGGTGTAAGCAAATTAACTTGACTTTAAATATTGATAAATGTGTCTTCTTTGCACGTGAGGTTAGTTATATAGGTCATAAATTAATAGCTGATGGCATAAAGCCAGATCCGCGCAAAATCAAAGCCATATCGGAAATGCCACCACCAATTGACAAGAAAGGTGTTGAAAGACTTTTAGGAACAGTAAATTATCTGGCCAAATTTGTACCCAAGTCTTCCATAACTCAGCCAATAAGGTCATTACTGCAGAAAGATGTGGAATTTATATGGTTACACGAACAAGAGAAATTTTTTGTTGAAATAAAAGAAATACTTACACGTGAACCAGGTCCAGTATTGAAGTATTTTGATGTTTCAAAACCAATCACCAAAAGTTGTGATGCTTCTAAATGTGGATTAGGTGCAGTCTTGCAGCAAGAGGGGCATCCTATTGCATACGCTTCCAGGTCCATGACAGATGCCTAGATGCGTTATGCACAGATAGAGAAAGAATTACTTTCAATTCTTTTTAGCCTAGAAAGATTCCACACATATACCTATGGCAAAGAAGTGGTAGTTGAAAATGACCATAGACCTTTACAGTTTATTTTGAAATAGTCGCTTTCAGCAGTGCCACCAAGGCTTCAGCGCATGTTGTTGAGACTGCAGAGGTATACTTTCACATTACAGTACAAACCAGGAAAGCAGCTGATAGTAGCAGATACGTTATCAAGAGCCGCATTACCAGAAAGCAGTAGTGAAGAAAATCTTGATAGTGAGATGAATTATTTTGTTCATAGTATCGTATTACATTTGCCGGTTACAGATGTCAAACTAGCCGAAATATGTGAAGCTACGAAGACTGAATTACATGATCTACAAAAGGTTATTGTTTCGGGTTTCCAGATAGTAAATGGCAATTACCTGCTAATATTAGTGAATACTGGCAGTACAGAGATGAACTTTCTGTATCAGACAAACTTATCTTGAAAGGCGAAACCATTGTTATTCCACCATCTCTTAGAAGAGAAATGTTGAAACGTGTTCATGTAGGACATTTAGGTATTGAAAAGTGTCGTAAACTGGCTCGCGATGTGATGTTTTGGCCCGGCATCAGTCAGAATATTTCTGACATGGTTTCAAAATGCGAAATTTGCTTAGAAAACAGATTATCCAACCAGAAAGAGCCAATGATTCCATCCAGGATACCATGTCGTCCATGGGAAGTAATCGCAACGGATCTTTTTCAATGGGACAATTCCGATTATCTCATCGCAGTCGACTACTATTCTCGATTTTATGAAATAGCTAAACTCAATAATACCAAGTCATCTAATGTCATTTTACATTTGAAATCAATTTTTGCCAGACACGGTATACCATCAGAAGTAAAAAGTGACAATGGTCCACAGTATTCATCTAATGAATTCAAACTGTTTGCTAATGAGTGGAATTTTGTTCACACAACAACAAGTCTGTATCACGCGCAGGCAAATGGTTTGGTTGAAAAGGCGGTACAGACTGTAAAGCGTTTATTAACTAAAAGCAAATCCGACGGAATAGATCCTTATTTAGGTATGATAGAATATTGTAATACACCAATTGATGGCATCGCTTCTCCGTCGCAACTGTTGATGAGTAGACGATTACGGTCACTTTTACCAACAACCTATTAACCAGTTAATTCCTGCTGTAGTAGATCCAATAAAGGCCCGGGAACATTTCAAAATCAAAAGTTCGCGTCAAAAGCATTATTTTGCTAAACACTCCAAATAAGCTTTGCCAGAACTTTTTGATAATGAAACTATCCGAATGCAGGATGGTAATAAGTGGAACCCTGCTTTCGTAGAAAATCGCGCAGATACGCCAAGATGGTATAACGTCATTACTCCAGATGGTTCTAGTTACAGGAGAAATCGTGTAAATGTAATAAAATCCGTTAAAACGCAAAATGATATTAATAATATTGATAATCTTAATCCGAATACACATTCTTTAAAACCGGCAATCAGTGATCCAGATGTAAACGGTCAGGTCAAGCCAACTAGCCCAACACCTGTACGATCAAGTGGTAGAAGAGTTCAACAACCAGTGAAATTCAAAGACTATGTTATGTGATCATAGGACTTAGATTATTGTTTACAGAGATTAACCAACAAATAGTAATCTGTTAACTATTACGTACAATAATAAACATCTATTGAACAAATAATAAAAAAAAAAAAAAAAAAAATGTTTGAGGTTGTAGTATTATCATGTTAAAAAAATTTATCGACTGGTTTTGTAAGCATGTAGCCGATCATGTTGTCACTCAGTTTTTGCACGTGCATCTTGCCTGTACTATGTCACTTGAATAAAAGGTAGCATGTCATTTCGGTCCTGCGTCAGTTTGGACTCAACACAAACGTCGTTTCGGACTCAGTTTGACGACCTTTCGGACTTACTTGCCGACTTTTCGGACTCGGACTGGTGATGTTTCGGACTCAATAAAAGCTGAAAAATTATATGTATGTATTTGTAATAACTGTTTATTCTTTCATTTTAGATGGGGCCGAAGACAGACCATTCACTATAATAAAGAATATAAACATTGTTAGTTATGTTTTATTTATCCCATACAGACCTTGAACTTGAAGTAAAACCAATATTACTTGATCGGCGAATACTGTATTTATTTTTTTTTTTTTTTTTTTAGCTTTATTTATTTACAAATATACATTTATACAAAATTATAATATGAACAATTAACAACATGCATGGACAAACATATAATACATTTTATATTTGTTTATATATTTTTATATGTAGCTATTTTGCTAATTTTTTTCCCAAAAGTTTATACAAATCAAACAGATATACAACTGTGCATTATCTATTGTCAGGTATATGATAATATAGTGAAACCAAGCCGAGATTATTTAATTGATTGGCGATTGTTGTATTTAATCTGAGTAAGTTTAGATTATTGACTATAATTGATCAATTGATCGGCGATTCTTAAAGCCGTTAAGAAACGATTGAGAAATAAAAACACCGCTGCCTTTCTTTTGTTGATTGAGTCAACGCCACGGGCCCGGTGTCATTTTATTTACTTAATTGTGACTATTGTGAGTTATTTTCAGAGGCAGAAAAGATAACCCCTCAACATTACCATGATGTCGGAGAGCTCGATGAGACGGCACCGGAGAAGCCGGTATCGGCATATAGAGGGCCGACTATTTCAACTATGGGATGGATATAACCACTAAGATATTAGTACGAGTAGGCTATTAAAAAAAAAAAAAAAAAAGCCATTTGTACGGCCCACCTGCCTAATAAAGAAAAGTGAAAAAATAATTAAAATAATTGGAAAACTGAAAAAATAAATGTATGTTTTATAAATAAAATAAATGTATGTTTTATAAAATAAATGAATACTCGACTGAAGCTATTATTTCATCAAATAAATATGCCTGTTGTTGTTATAAATCACTGATGCTATGTTAAATGTATGAATTTAAATGTATGTTTTATTATACAATAAATGAATACCCGACTGAGGCTATTATTTCATCAAATAAATATGCCCGTTTGGCATTGTTATAAATCGCTGTTATCGTTTTATGCTATATTAATAAATAAAATAGTTTATAAAGTAAATTGACGTCAGTGTTCTATAATTCTATGTTCTATACCCGAGTCCGAAACGTCACCTACCCGAGTCCGAAACATCATCTACCCAAGTCCGAAACGTCACCTACATGTACCCGAGGTCCGAAATGTTGAGGACATATTTTTTGGAGTCCGAAATGACGTAAGTCCGAAATGACGCGGGACCGAAATGACATGTAATCGAATAAAAGACACTGCCAAATATGCATCGTGTGATTTCCTTGTCTATATTTATATTGTTACACTTAGGTGGCACTGGACAGACATTCAAGAAGAAGTTGTCTAGAATATGTTACACAAAAGAAAACAAAAGAATATACAGCAGCTAGACTTCACTAACAATAGAAAAGTGTTGCATCACAATGCCACAACAATTTCTTTATATTTAAAGGCAGTGGACAGCATAAAATTCACCTAAAACAATTTTATACATAATCAGACTAAAATCGCACTATATAACTTTGATGACAATTTTTTTATATTATGATATTTGGACAGTAGCTAGATGACTTGGTCTGAATATTGGAAATGTGATGGGATGAAATGGATGAATGACACTTCACTGTTCAGTCAGGTTCGAATTTCCTTCACTTCTTCAAGGCCTGCTTAGTTGGGTTTCTTCACTGCCAGTTGATATCGTTTTTGATCTGAAGGGTCTGATCTGAAGGGTTACGTTGAAGCGACCAAATCTGGCTTTCATTCAACGGGGGAGGAGTGCGCTATTAGATTTCACTCGTAGCCACTAGTGTCTTGAAGCGCTTGATGGTATCTGCTTTCACAACACTATCGCTAAGTCTATTCCACTCTAATAGTAGTAATAGAGTTCTTGGGAAGAATGAATGTTTGTAATTGACACTTTTAGTTGGAATAATGTCGAAACACTTGCTATTGTTGTTAACTGAATTCAGTACAATGTTAGTATGTGTAAAGTCTTCAAATTTTTTAGCTCTGATAGAAAGTTTTACTCTCTCACTCTCTGAGATTTCAGGTAGTGCTCAATATTAATGGCCGGCACGTGCCCTTCCACCACCTTGTATAAGAAGGTCAATCTCTGGTGACGTCTTCTTTCTTGGAGAGTGGGTAGCTCAGATCCTTCAACATGGAAGATACACAGCCTTCTTCTCTTGATCATACTTCGGTATTACTTAATCGGTAGGTCTAGTCCTTCTTTATGAATCGGACAGCAGATCTCTGGACGCGTTCGAGCTTGTGAAATATAGGGCCTTTTGAGAAATTACATTCTCGACTGATCAGTCAATATAAAGTTTTTGACCATATTATGTCTGCAAGAACATTAACAAATAATTCATGCAGTAAAGGATTTTGTTTATCTTTTTATTATAATTCATAGTTACCTCCCCGAACGTCTTGGTTGCCATATTTAAATTATTTTATTACCCATGATTCCAAGTACATGGAACAGTTTATTGACATAATGTAGCGGTACATTTTATTTTATACTCTCAGTGAATGAAACAGAAGTCCATTAGAACTAATATTTCAGCAGATATATTTATGTAGCAAATAGAAGCTTCTTGCATGAAATTACATTTGACAGCTACTGAAAAAGGAAAGCCCCTATATATCTAAGTGGTATCGTCCAATAAGATTCCAAAATGGCGGACGATGTGCAGCAGGAGCCTGCTTGTGTTACGGAAAATGAAAAACCCGAGGATGTATTTGTAAATGGTGATTCTGGTGCTAAACCAGAGGATTTAGATATAGAATCGACAAATGAATTAACCGTTCCTAAACCATCGTTGCCACGGAGGAGTAGTTTAATGAATAAAGATGGACATTCCAAACGAACACCGCGTAAGAAAACGGTGTCTTTTAGCAGTATGCCAACTGAGCGCAAAATAGCAACCGGTAAGAGTGAATTATTTTTGTCTTCAATATTTGCTTTGTGCAAAGTCCAAGTTACAGATTTCCTAAGGCATGGTTAAAGCATTAGACACATAATGATATACTGTTGCAGTAATACAGAGTCTGCAACTGACGACTTGTCAGGCTCAGAAGAGTCGAAAGCCAGAAAGTAAAGGTTGGCAGTTTTTGTCGTAGTTTGTTAGTACAGGCAATAAGCACTAGCCCAGTATTAATTTTAGGTAGGTTTTTATTGTGACTGTCAGTGACACCTCTGACAATTACTGCAGTTCATTCAGTCTGATATTATATATTGATAACCAGGCCCAACAAATTATATTTTTATAATATTTGTCACGGTGACTGTGGTTCTCCCCAAAACACTCCAGCCCAAGTCGGGATGGTCCATATGTACTGCCTGTCATCCAATTGTCAAATATGTAACACATTACAGCCTTTATAGGGTCTGTGGCGGATTTCTCCTCTAATTTATCGAAAGTAGGTAGTACTTTTCTAAAACAAAAACCTACAGTTCCTCCCAAATTTTTTGGACCGAAATCGCCGCGACGTGGTGAAAAAAACCTCTCAGAATTCTCTTAGATTTCACGGTGAAATTTCACTTGATTCCGCAGCGATTTTTCTCTAAGATTCACTAGGAATTCACTGTGTTTCTCTAGGAATTCGCCGTGTTTCGATAAGAATACATCGTGTTTTGCCGTGCTTCCCACAAGGAATTCGCGAGCCTACCTTAAGCTAGGGTCGAACTAATATTGTCTATAATAAATTAAAGGAGTTGTAATATAGTAATGCTCCCGGGAAATGTGTACATGTATAATGTACAGGCAGGTTTGAATAACAAATGAGTAAGGTAATCTCGGGAAGACATTTACGGGCATTCTGTATCGGTTAGGATTTTTTCTCCAACGCACTTTATACATGTATACATAACGCCGGCCAAAATGTATGCTAACTATGAACAACTTACAATTTTTAAACATATCAATTCATCTTCGTTTATAACTTAGATGTAAATCCGTCAATTTGGGGCTGCTATCAAATCCAAACTTGAAATTATATACGATGAGCTTTTACACATTACTTCATTACTCGCAGCTTCGGTTAATCTAAATCAATCATCCATACAGCACGTACAGTAAATCACTCCGCGGGTCGCTTAACGGTATGTTACGTGGTCAGAAACGCGCCAAAGATTGTGACTACATGTATATTCTTACGCTGTTTTATTCGGCGAATAATATCCGCTGTGACAATATACATCTACTTTATGTCACCCAATTCATTTCGGTGGGAGCAGATATTGAATAAAGCCATTTCACACACACACATACGTGTACATTACATGCGCCTCATATATTTATACAATATCCACGATAGAGTGTGTTAATTCTCGTCTTCACCCTGTTATAATTTACTTATTTTGAGTACACTTTCTAAATGATTCCATTCTTTTGTACGTCCAACTTGTCGATTTCCTACTGCATATACATGTACCCTGCAGTCCATGCGAAATGATATTTTTTTTACTGGACATTTGGGCAGGTATTATTCCAACTATTGCTGGACCGAATGAGATTTTACTGGTCCAAAAAAGTTCATACCAAAAATATGCATAAAATAAGTAATAATGGCCTAAAACTCGAAAAACAACAAACAGTATTTTTATTCTATTGTTACTTAATATTATCTATGATACACGTAAATCATTATTATTTTCTATCAACAATAGCTTGGACTTATAATTAAATTTTTATCGCGCCAATATTTACAATCGTTTTACTGTTGTATAAATAGACCGCGTAAAGAAAATATAATCCCTTAGATGACAATCGAGTCTACCAGAAGCCAATGTTATTAATACAATAAAAGGACTTTCGTTTTAGTCTGGATTAACCTAGCCTACTACTTACTAGACTAGCTCGATATACGGTACTATGTACTCGAGATAAGATTTTGTTTACATTTTAAACAATAGTGAAATTAACACAATAAATTAAACGAGAATTCAACAGTCCGTGCACGAAGTGCCGTCAGTCAGTGCCAATACGGCGATGATTTAATATTTGTAAGTTGAGTGTCCGTTAACCCGTCCACAAGCAAACCCGTCCACGGTTAAGGTAATACCGGTACTTGACTTGTATATTATTTAATTGATTAGAATAGATCACTTTTTTTACTCATTGGTTGTTTATATTGTTTTATTTACCTAATAATCAACTAGCTTGGCTCGCCATCCCGACAGCGATTAGTTCGAGTTCAAATTCTTTATTCCTTTAAGCCAAAGACTCATCAGGTATAACATATAGTACAAACAAATAAATAAATACAATATGTACAAAAACAATATAGTTCACCGATGTTTTTGTAATAAAAAACAATAGTATTGTTTGTTGATTAGCGTTATGATTTTAGACAAAATGGTAAATTCACCAATGTTTTTGTAATAAAGTAGACCCGTATTGTTTGTTAATTGACTTTATCCCATGATTTAAAAAATTGGCGATGGTTAATATTGGCTCAAAAATAATTCCTTAAACTGCGCCAGAGCACCTTTTAGATTAATTGAATTTGCATAAAAACAACAAATAGTAGCTACCTGCGATTTTATTCTTTGATCTTGATACACGGGACATTTCTGTTATTCAAACAAACTGCACGAGAATGACAACATACAAGTTGACAGTTACCATTGGTTTGGGGTTCATGAAGAATAGGCTCTTCTATCGAGCCTACAGTTATTCTTTTCTAAAATAAAATGAGTGCCTTGGATTTTTGTGTGGATTTGATAGCGGTTATACTTTACTAATATTCTCTGACATCGGAGACTTGTGTCGCGTTCATTTCATTTTTGCGGTAAGTACGAGCTTCTTATGTCTGATTTGAAAGCGCTTTCGACTCCCGTTGCAAGTTCTATTTGTCACTTTTGTGACTTTCGCAGTGTACCCCCTCCCACCCATATTATTTTAATACGTCATAATACATTATTATCATATACCGGTGACAGTCAAGATTTGCTAAATACTTTTCGCCAAGTAACACAACGTAAGAATATATAGTCCCCGTGTCGAACCCATCATCTCATGTTTTCGCGCGTTTCTGACCACGTGACGTACGGTTAACCGCATTGCGGAGTGATTTACATGTATGGCACTGTGATTTATGAATGGTTGATTTAGATTAACTGAAGCTGCGAGTAATGAAGTTATGTGTAAAATCTCATCGAATATAATTTAAAGTTTTGATTTGATAGCAGCCAATAAGATGAAATGATACGTTTAAAAAATTGTAAGTTATTCATTGTTTGCATACACGTACATTGTGGCACCACGTTATACATGTACAGTGTGTTAGAAATACGACCGTAGCTGCCTCGCCAACGGTTAACATATCTTGTATTCAACTTAAATAAATTACATTTTTCGTCAACATGCTTACATCGGGATCATATAGGCACTCAAGCGATTCACCGTGTTTCACCGCGAAACACCATAATTCACCGCGAAACACCCTATTTCGCGATGATTTGGCTAGCTGCCGTTTCGCTAGCGATTCTCCACCGTGAAATAGAGTGTTTTTCTGCGGTGTTCGGCGATTATATTCCCAAACTCCAGCACTGTAGTGTATACACAGCGTCCTTTTGGTTGTAGTCAGTCTACAATAAAATAGAAACACAAAAATGATTGTAAATAATATCAGATAATTGTATCGTGAATTATTTCAAATACTCTTAAAATAACATACATGAAGTCTGTTTTTATATTCCCACATTTTCATGTGGACGTATATTGTCGTTGCCCCTGTCCGGACGGATGTCCGTCCACAATTGTTTGTGAACAGTCTACAGGTCACAATTTTTATCCAATTTCAATGAAACTTGAAATATAGGTTTATCACCCTAAGATCTTGGTTCCTTTTGATATTGGCATGTATCGGACTGTAACTTCATGGATTATGGCCCCTGATTGTAAGAAAAATCACGTTTTTAGCTTGTGAACAATTTAGAGGTCACAATTTTTATCCGATTTGGTTTAAACTTGAAATGTATGCTTATAACCCAAAGATCTCGGTTCCTTTCGATATTCGCACATATCGAAACGTAACTCCCTGAATTATTGCCCCTGATTGTATGAAAAATCGCGTTTTTAGCTAGTGGACGCTATAGAGGTCATAATTTTTATCCGATTTAAAAAAACGTATTATTATATCACCATTACACCCTAAGGACGACAGAGTTCGAATTTCGTGAAAATCGGCCAAAAACTGACAGACAAAATGGCCGCTCTTCATTCTCAAATAGTGTAAAAATATGGTAATCAAGGTTGTGGACCCTTTAGAGGTCACAATTGTTATCCGATTTTGTTGAAACTTGAAATGTAAGTTTATAACCCAAAGATCTCGGTTCCTTTCGATATTAGCACATGTCGGACCGTAACTTCCTGAATGATGGCCCCTGATTGTACGAAAAATCGCTTCCTTTTCAGCTTTTTCTCTATCCATCTCTCGAAAATGTGGGCGTATCCTGCCTGGCAGCCGCTGGTCTTGGATCTTTCTTCAAACTGCCTGACCCCACTGGAAAGCACAGCCCTGTATGAGTACTACTAGTACTACTAATCAGTTTAGTTACTTGATGTTTTGTTAATTGATTTTCTTTGAAGTGCTTCATGATGAAATAATAAAACAAACAGGACTACCAATCTGTTAAAACAACAAAGTACTAAAACATTAATACAAACATTGTTCAAACACAACCATCAATTTATTAAAACACAATATCAATTTAATTAAAACAACAAAAGATCTGTATATCAATTTTATTAAAGGAGCTAAGTCGCTAATATTTGGGACCTAGAAATTGACACAAATGGGTCGCAACGCATACAATAATGTAATATGATTATGAATGTACCGGGTATATAAATTGATTTACATTCAATCGTTTCTGTTTTTACTGTAATTTCTAATCAGTTAGGTTCGGCGAAATACGGCAGTATTCTCAATCGAATTTCAATCTCTAGCGACTGTTTATTCCAGCCTACACCGATAGGATATAGCGTCATCGTTTGACATGACTTGTGGAATATGCCTAGTCTCAGTTTTTCGAGTCCCTTATTACAAATTGCGCTGAAACGTATTATGGTACACGATTCGTATACCAATTGTAAAATGTTTGAATGGTATTGAGTTGGAGACTTAACTACTTTAAGATAACACATTTTCATAACAAAATCAGATTGGTCTGAGTGGTCTTTGAAGAAAGCAATTGTATTAAAACACATATAACTAGAACTGCGATGCTGTAATGACGGGTTTCACCGGTGCCATGTTACCCTTGAACTTACATTTGTATGTCACTTCCGGTGCCACATTACCCTTCTACTTATGTCACATCCGATACCAATGAAACCGTTAAACAAGTGATCCTGAAAAAATTTGTTGCTGACATTCTAATGGGAAAGATGCCAGAAGCCATTTTTGGACATCTGTTATCTATATGATCGTATTGATCCAATCTACAATGTATATATCATATGTCCATTGGATTCAAATATCATAATGTTAAACCAGGGGTTGAAATGTTTGTAAAATTTTACTTGTCTCAGATGACAAGTAGAAATTTTTTTTACTTGTCACTTGGTCATTTCAAGTTGTCACCACTAATTTTCGTTTTTAATAAAAAAAAAAATTTAATAATAAATAAACTTATTGTATTTCAATTTCATTTGTAAGAGATGCTTACAATCAGACTCCGCGTTCACTTTAGCACATTTTGGCGGAAGTAATGAAACAAATGAAGACCGTTTTCTCACTCGAGAATCTTCGCTATTCCGACTCGTTCGTTGTCCGCACGTTTCCGACCCATGGTGATAATATAATTTGAAATAATACGGTATCCAATCAGGCATGCGTGTAGGTCCCTATATTTTACATTCCAAAATCAAATGAACCACGGCAAACAGAATTCAACAATCAAAATATTTCATTTTCTTTGGAAAGAATTTTCTAATATATTTTATTTTATTTTTAAGACAAAACAAAACATCAAATGATAGGCTTTATACAGGGCCGGCGGAAGCAATTCTTGATTGGGGGGCTAACATCCTAGGTCCTTTGGCGAGGGTCAAGGGGCCGCCTAGGTTGCGGAAGCTCTTGGGGGTCTAGATCTTCGGAGACGCTTTCTAAGCCATTTCTGGCTAATAAAATTAATCAGTAATGAAGTGAAATTTTATTTCATTTTTAACTCCCTTACCATAAAAACACAATCTATGGTGGTTTAATCCTGTTATGCTGAACTTGACAAATTATAGATATATATGCATAATGAATGATGAAACTTACAATGTATGTTTATTACCGAAAGATCTCGGTTCCTTTCGATATTGGCGTATATAGGACCGTCACTTCCTGGATTATGGCCCCTGATTTTAAGAACCGTGGACCCAGTAGAAGTAACAGTTTTTATTTGATTGTAAAAAAAACATTCAATTATAGCAGGTCAAATTTTTTTATCCGAAATTGACGAGACTTGAAATATAGGTCTATCTCCCAAAGATCTTGGTTTCTTTCGAAATTGGCATGTATTGGACCGTAATGTCATGGATTATGACCTGATTCTACGAAAAATGACATTTTTAGCTTATGGACACTCTAGAGGTCACTATTTTCAGCCAATTTTGATGAAACTTCAGGTTACAATTTTTATTCAATTTAAAAGGCATTCGAATATATCACCGTTACACCATAATTACGGTTGAGTTCACATTTCCTGAAAATGTAACGAGATGTAAACAAGGCTAGCGCAAACCCTAACCAAAGATCTAGCCCTTACCCTAACCCACAATCCTCTGCAACAATCACTTGCCCTAACCCTGTTTACATGTCGTGACCTTGACGAAATCTGCCAGTAGCTTTAACATTAGGATCTGATTCTGATCGTAATACCCAGGTTGTAGACCATCCAGCGGTTGGAATTTTTTATCCAATTTTGATGAAATTTAAAATGTATATTTATATCCCAAAGATCTGGGTTTCTTCGATATTGGCTCGTATTGGACCGTAACTTTCTGGATTCTGATCCCCTGATTGTAGGAAATATCATGTTTTTAGCTTACAGGCCCTCTAGAGGTCATAATTTGTATCTTATTTTCAAAACTGTTAAAATATATCACCGTTACACAATAATTATTTCCGCAAAATCGGACCGAAACTTCCCCGTCAAATAGCCACTCCTCTTTTCAAAAATAGTATAATAAAATCATGTAATACCCAGGTTGTGGACTATCTAGAGGTCACAATTTTATCCGATTTAGATGAAACTTAAAAAAAGTATCACTAGTTCATGGGTGGGTTCCATTTGCTTGCGCATCTGCCCCTGCCTTTTACACAAAATGTTAAATATGAATGAAGTTTGTGTACCTTTCACTATGAACTTCAACTGTGTGTTAAGGATCAAAAGTTCTTGGATCAGTTCAACTTTGGTAGCATCAGACCTTACATTCTAGAGCTATAACCCCTGCTTTTCACGCAAAATCTGAAATATGTACAGATTTTGTAGGCACCCCAGGTGGGGGGGGGGGGTAGGCTACAATTGTTGTCCCATTCTGATGTACCTTAAATATGTTAAAGATCAAATGATCTTGAATGATAGGATAGCCCTTTTCATTTCACCTCTTCCCCGTCCATTTCTTACAAAATGTGGGCATATCTTGCATGGCAACCGCTTGTTTCAACTGGCCATAGCAGTGAATTATTTGATTGATAAGGGGCACAAGGAAAGAGTATAAATAAAACTCTATCCCATCGTTTTTCTAATTACCTAATATGTCATCTATACACTATACAACAGACATGAGATGGACTTGAAATAAAGATCGACCGTTCAGTTATCTAATCGCGACCCTCGCAACCGGGGGTCTCTTTACCCTGGGAAAAGTATAGAGCATAGCAGGGTTTTCTTCTTCTGAAAGTCTACGTTCTAGAAGTCTCACTTCTACTCACGTCTATGTTAAAGTAGCTAAGTCCGTAACTCAATCCAAAATCTTCGACTTTGAAAACACGAATCTTTTTGCAATTTAAATCAGCATTGGTGTTGTGATCTTACCTGGAAAAGATGGGGCTTCTGATATCCAATATTTAAGACAAAATAAACATTTTACCATTGGTACATGAATCGTGTACCATAATGCGTTTCAGTGCCATTTGTAACAAGGTGCTCAATGAATGAGTCTAGACATATTCCACAAGTCATGTCAAACTGTGATATCATGTTCTTATTTGGAGAGCATGTGTAATTAATAATATCGGTGTTGACTGGATTAACCAGACACTAGAAACTGACATGCGATTGAGACTTCTAGTGTATTTCGCCGAACATAACTGATGACAATTCACAGTGAAACAGTTTATATAAATTCATATTACATTATTGTATGTGTTGCGACCCATTTGTGCCAATTTCTAGGTCCAAAATATTACCGATTTAGCTCACATGGTTGTGATTGGCATTCAAATTTCAAGGTAATTAATGGTCAAGCAAGGACATACATGTATGTATACGATTACAATTTTAAGATTTTTTAACGCCATGTACCCCAAAACATTATCGGCAAAATTAAATTTTAATCACAACTTCCATTTTAATATGGTAAATCGCCAATTTGACGACCTACAGCTGAGCCATGATTGCCATGGAGTTATGTAATATTGACTGTGATTGGGTAATTAAAAAGGAATAGCCAATGGCATTACGGTCATCCGGAACCTCCTAGAGGTGACCAACAACCCTTCTATTTAACCTGAATACGATCCACCACTCATCATTATCACTGATTTCACGATCCAAAAGAATTGAACCACCAAGCTACGTAATTACTCTTTTAACTCTATACTCCGCTAACCACGCAACCTTCAGTCCGATCGTAGCAAACTCCTTACGTATTCTAGTCTTTTATTCCTCCTCTGCGAGTTTGAAGACTAAGAGGTTCCGGATGACCGAGACTATACATATCAACTTATCCCATCAATACAGAAGAAGATGAAACAACCACTGCCTCAGCCATTCTGGAGACCATTATCTACTATTCACTTTAAATCGCTCCATAATTATCATCAATCTTTAAACATTCTTAGTAATTAACTCTTCTTTTTTATCATTTTAAACAATTTTTTCTAATCATTTTAGCAATTTAATCAAATTTGTACATACATGTAATCTTATACTTCAATTAAATTTAACAATCTTTTCTTTCTTTTTTTAACAATCTTTATACTGTACATAAATAAATTTAAAAATCCTGTGACGTCATCACCATTATTGTATATAAGGCGTCACAGGATCATCATAATTTAATCTTGATAAAGGGTATTGCACCCGAAACGTCGACCCTTTAAACAATCTTCTACTTCTACAAGTCTGTTGTGTATTCTGTTGAGCGGGGATTCTTTAATTTTATTTTACTTCTCCGCCCCGCCGGTATCATCTTTTGATCCAGTCTCCACGCAGATGTATCAGCCTGTCCAGCTTTAATTACTCTCTAAGGGAGTGTTGCCGTACCCTTTTCCTGGTTCCTTGTTTTAAAATGAAAAGTTCCCCTCTTCCAATTTTATTGGAATGGATAAAACAGACATACATTTTTAGCCTGAATTTTTATAGATATTATTCTAGTTGTCGCCGGCGACAAGTAGATTTTTTTTCTACTTGTCCATTGAAAATGTTACTTGGATTCGACAAGTAGACAAGCGTTATTTCGACCCCTGTGTTAAACGAATAATAGATAGGCCTATAGTATAACTCACTTCAAAAAACTATTTTGCCAAATGACATTACTTCCAGTGACAATGAAAATGATTAAATTAGTTGTATTAGTAAGTGCAGGGGGACTGCACCACACATAATTTACACAAAAACAAATATACGCACAAGACACATTATGCAGAACTCACAAACAAACACACAATTCAAATAAAGGGAATACATCTGGGGACTAGCCGTAAGCGTCCACTGCGCTGTACAGTCCTGGGGCTGTAGTGACACAGACGTCATTCAAATTTGAAAACAATCAGGAATAAAACCCAGAGAAACCATTGTGAACAGTAATGTCAGCATGAGTCATGATCTGCTACATGTACATTGTATATGTTACAAGAAATATGAATGTAAGCATAAATTAGTTGTATTAGTAAGTGCAGGGGGACTGCACCACACATAATTTACACAAAAACAAATATACGCACAAGACATATGCAGAACTCACAAACAAACACACAATTCAAATAAAGGGAATACATCTGGGGGCTAGCCGTAAGCGTCTACTGCGCTGTACAGTCCTGGGGCTGTAGTGACACAGACTTCACTCAAATTTGAAAACAATCAGGAATAAAACCCAGAGAAACCATTGTGAACAGTAATGTCAGCATGAGTCATGATCTGCTACATGTATATGTTACAAGAAATATGAATGTAAGCATATTGTAGTAAAATTTAACTATACAAGTAACCACCAGCGGTTGCCAGGCAGGATACGCCCACATTTTGCAAAAGATGGATAGAGAACAAGCTAAAAACACAATTTTTCGTACAATCAGAGGCCATAATCCAGGAAGTTACGATCCGATCTGCGAGAATATCAAAAGGAACCGAGATCTTTGGGTCATAAACTTACATTTCAAGTTTCATCAAAATCAGAAGACAATTGTCACCTCTAGAGGGTTCACAACCTCAATATACCATATTTTTACGCTATTTGTCAGTTTTGGGCCGATTTTCACGAAATTCGAACTCAACCAACCTTAAGGTGTAACGCTGATATACTAATACGGTTTTTATACGCCCACATTTTCATGTGGACTTATATTGTCGTCGCCCCTGTCCATCCGTCCGTCGGCCCACAATTGTTTGTGAATACTCTACAGGTCACAATTTTTATCCCATTTTATCCGACTTGAAATATAGATTTATCACCCTGAGATCTCGGTTCCTTTCGATATTGGCATGTATCGGACTGTAACTTCATGGATTATGGCCCCTGATTGTACCAAAAATCACGTTTTTAGCTTGTGGACCCTCTGGAGGTCACAATTTTCATCTGATTTTGATGAAACTTGAAATGCATGTTTATAACCCACAAATCTCAGTTCCTTTCAATATTGGCAAATATCGGACCAGAACTTCCTGAATTATGGCCCCTGATTGTACGAAAAATTGCGTTTTTAGCTTGTGGACCCCATAGAGGTCATAATTTTTACGGCAATACTATATACAGGAAAACAACCGGAAAACACCATTTTATACTGAATACCGGAAAACACCGGAAAAACACTAAATACCGGAAAAACACTAAATACCGGAAAACACCCTAAATTGGTAAGCAGGAGCCTGGTCCTCTGTGTGCGGTTTTGGACCAAGTGAGCGCCGATGAAGGAAGGTCAAGGTCATTACGATGTTCGTTTTACAAATACCCCCCCCCCCCCCCCCCCCAAAAAAAAAAAAAAAATTCCGGTTTTTTTTTTTCAAAAATTTTTTTGCCGAAAAAAAATTTGTAACAAAACAAAAATTCGAATTTTTTCGAAAAATTGGTTTTACAAAAAAACATTCCGTAGAGAATAATTTTACAGAGAAAAATACTGGAAAAAAAATTAGAATTTTTTTTGGGAAAGAAATTTGGGAGAAGAAATTGTTAAAAAAAAATTGTTAAAAAAAAATCTGAAAAGAAATTTTTCTTTGACCGTAGGCGATTGCTCGCTTGTATGTTGATGAACTTATTTCATCAGCGCTCACCTGGTCCAAAACCACACGCGAGGACCAAACTCTGGGTTACTAAATAGCTACCGGAAAACTTAGAAGAGTAAACTGTGCCCGAGATTTATTTAGAGAGCGCGCAGCACCTCTCCGGGAGGGATCATCGTCAGGGTGGGACGGGGGTGGAATTTCCAGTCACGTGACGAACATAGATCTTCCGTTCCTCAACCCATATTATTTCAACTGTCATTGTCATTAATCACAAATTACGGGATGAAATACGAAAATGCAGGTTTACTTTGAAATAGTGCAAATGATAATTTTCCATCTACAATCTTCTGATCAAAGGATGCAAGTTCTTACACAGTGCAGCATAATTTGTGCAACAGAAGACATCTCGAATATCAATTGTCTGAAAAAACATTTTCTCGGGGACATTTTTTTCCAAATACGCATTCGGTGTAAGTCTTCAGCCACCAGGAAGTGGTTAACATAGTAATGTTTTATTACGGTAGTAGTACATAAAACAAATTGGTTGCCTGAGAGGGTTCTCGGGGGGAAAGTAGGCTAGAGTCCTCTATTTCACAAACAAAAACAACAATTGCTTCCTTGAAAATTTATCGATCAACCCTTTTCACAGACGTCCAGCTTACCACTTCCCGTCAGTGCAGTAAGATAGAATATATAGTTTTCTCATGGACAATTGGGCGAAAGTTGGGGTTTTGTCAAGGAAAACTGGTCAACAAGTTGGGGAAAAAGGCTCGAAAAGTAATCCAGAAAAAAATCCTGTGTGTGGCCCTCGGAATATGATGGAATATGTTGAATATTATTATGGTTCAAGTGATTATATTTGACCCTGGAATGAAAGTAAGCTCAGAAACAAGTAGATTGTTAGCCCTTCCAACGAGATGGATAGCTCTTGGAAAGGATAGACACTTTTCAGATTACAGCCTGTCCGAGAATTGCGTGGCATCCATTTCGTTTGGTGATTAGGACACATAGCGGTTAAACCGGGAACTTCAACTCGAACTATTCAGAGATTTATTAACTTTTGATGATACTTTCTGTTTTATGATGCAATTTTTTGTTACCTAAGGAGGAGTTGGCCTAGTCGTGCCTTCCACTTATTCGTACCACCCTGATGCCAGCGTTACTGGTAAGGATCAGGAGACCGGCGCAACTGGCATATAATGGGGCCCTCCGATGGCAGTGTTTAATCTACTGAAACACTGAAATCTACTGAAAACTAAAATTAAAATACAAAATAAAATATGGTCAATGATGGAGGTAGACTGATTGCGTTCTTGAAAACATTCAAAACATAATAGGCATCAACAAAATTTTGGAGAAAAAAAATCTGAAATTTTTTTTTTGGGGGGGGGGGGGGGACTATTTGTAAAATGAACACCGTAATGACCAGGCATCGATATTTCCGCGCACATGCGCACGGTGTGCGCAGGCACATTTGCTTGAAAATTTTTTTTTGCAGGCACATTTTGAAGATATCACCCGGCACTATTTTTTGCCGCCCAGCACAAAGAAAAAATTGAAAAAGGCCCGGTCGTATTTAAACCCCTTCGTCTTTCTCTGTACACAAACTCGGCGCCCGAAATTTACCATGGCAATTAAACGGCAAAGCCATGGTAAAAGCCGACGTACGCAAACCATGTCTGTCACGGCATAATTTATTATTGTGTGCCGTAGTAGACCCTATCACCCCAAATTAGTTTAAAGAAAGATGTATTGGTATTTTGTTTATTTATACTTAGAAGATGTGTAGGCCTAGTTCTATTCATTTTACAATTATTCTACGGTCTTTATATTTGTTTATTTGCCGTAAATAGGTCACCCAGACCAATTTATGGCACTCCAATGTTAAAGGTTTGAATGTCGTAATTGTCCAACACGTGCCTGCAAATTTTCACGATGATCTTATTTTATTTCTTACCTGTGTTGACCGTGGATTTGCTACGGCCCGAGAGTAGGACTAGCAGGACGATGAGAGCTTTCCCAGTTTTTGCCTGACCTGATTCCCATTCCACCGTAATAATAATAATATTCGTGAGACACGTACAACAACTTTACAAACAATTCAAATAATACAACGTGTTTTAATTATCAATATCTACCTGTTGTCATAATTCGTTGTACTCAAATAAAACACAAACACCGTTTTAATAATTTTTAATCTCAAAGTAATAAAGTAATATTTGAAAAAAAAACCCCAACAAAACAACAAATACCGAAAGGTCCTCAACTTATCTATCCAGAGAAACAGAGTGGGGAGGGACAATTTTATGCTCGGTTGGGTGGTGTCAAAAAGTTTTTAGATCCCTGTATCATTGATGAAAATTAAGTGAATTTGGTAAAATTTGAATATATACATGTAAATGGAAATTTGATTTGCACTGAACCAAATACAAAAGGCAGCAGATGCTCTGAAAATACACCAAGAAGGGTTTAATTTTCATAAAAGACCACGCCCCCCCCCTCCCAAAAATGACCCTGCAGGCACATTTTCAAGTGTGTGCGCATCCACACTCAACTTTTATAGAGCCCTGCAAAATGGCCGCTGTTCGTTCTCAAATAGCGTAAAAATATGGTATATCAAGGTTGTGGATCCTATAGAGTCACAATTTTTATCCGATTTTGTTGAAACTTGAAATGTAAGTTTATAACACAAAGATCTCTGTTCCTTTCGATATTTGCGCATATCGAATTGTAATTTCCTGAATTATGGCCCTTGATTGTAGGAAAAATCACCTTCTTTTTAGCTTGTTCTCTATCCATCTCTCGAAAATGTGGGCGTATCCTGCCTGGCAGCCGCTGGTTATCCATTTTACAAATCCGTTTGAATATATCACTGTTACACCCTAAGGGTTGTTGAGTTCGAATTTCGTAAAAATCGGACCGAAACTGACGGACAAAATGACCGCCTCTCATTTGCAAATACATGTAGTGTCAAAATATTGTGTATCAGGGTTATGGATCCTCTGGAGGTTACAATTTTGATGAAATTTGAAATGCATGTTTATAACCCAAATATCATGCACCTTTCTATTTTCGTGCGTATCGAATCGTAACTTCCTGAATTATGGTCCCTGATTGTACGAAAAATTGCATTTTTAGCTCTTGGTTCCTCTAGAGGTCACAATTATTATCCGATTTAAAAAAAAAACCTTTGATTATATCACCATTACACCGTAATTTTGTCTGAGGTTGAGTTTCATGAAAATCGGACCAAAATTGCCAGACAAAATGGCCGCCCCTCCAGGGCTGCCGACAACCAATATCGCAGTGCAATGTGCGATACATATTTTGTCCATTGCTAATCAAAAATTAAAATCTAACGTTTTTGATTCGCAGTCATTAACATGCCTGTCATTTTGGATATTGACACAAAGATTTATCCACATTTCTCAACACTTTCAACGTAAAATATCAAATAAATTTTATAAACAAAACGGAATTCTCTGTGTGACATTTTCTTCTCGAACTACCCAGACTCAATTCATTATACTATATAATACAGGGACATAACTCTACGAATCGGGACTATTAAACCGGAAATAGTACCACTCACGTTGCGAGACATGTCAATTTTGAGTAATTACATGTATATCAGTATTCAAATTGAAAAAAATAAATTCAGTGTAACCCCCTTGTATTGTAAATAAAATATAAAAAATAAATATGTGTAAACGTATTGTAAAATGAGAAATCAAAGTAAGAATTCACGTAAACTATTATTGTTTATATACGCCCACATTGTATATTGTTGTCACCCCCGTCCGTCGTCCACTGTAGAGGCTAAAGTTAATATCCGATTGACTTTAAATTTATACACATTGATTAAGGTCATGAGATGAAGAAGCCTATTGATTTTCAGTGATTTCCGATAATTACTGCCAGAGTTAAGGCTCTTGGTCACTTCAAGAAATCTTGTAACGCTCTAGAGGCTAAAGTTATCATTCGATTGACTTCAGATTGATACACAGAGTTTAAGATCTTGAGACGAACAAGTATATTGATTTTCAATGAATTTTTATAAAAGACTTGAACAGCTACATGTAAGGCTGACCTTAAAAATATCTTTGTTTCACCAAACCCGACCCACAATCGAGGAGAAGGGTCGGTAGGTCGGGGTTTTTTTTCAGATTTTTTTTTTAAAGTTAGAGAAATCAATACAGAAAACTTATTAGCTGTATACTACAGATTCATTAATTTTGTTTAATGAATTTGGGGTCTGACGTAAAAAGTAACGAACTGAAAGTCTTTTTATTAAACTTAAGAGCTAATTTGACAGCTTAATAATTTTCCGGGTGGAAACATTTGTCTTCTTTATTCAATTGGCAAAAAAATCAATGACATCGGGAATTTTTCGTGATGCCCGACTCGCAAACGATTTGCCACGAACTTGAAGTGTGAAACTCCTTCAACACGTTTTTAACGATAGTGCGGGTTGTGCCTTCATTTTTCTCGAAAACGGATATTGAAAATATCGTCGTTATGTTTAAAACTACGCACCACAGACAGAAGCAGAATCATTTCGTGGGAATGGACGTGTATTCGTCTGCAACCATTTTGTTGAGAAGCGACATCTATGACGCTTTAGTCTTGATCAACCAGTTTCAATAATGAATCAAACCATAGCCATAGTAAAGGGAAATAACTCTCGTGACATATTTCAGGTTGACACACAAAATAAAATAAAAAGATCGTGGAAAAGTGCAATAAAATAATTTAAGTCGGGGGTGGTTTTAGTTAGTCGGTCGCGTTAGGCGAAACAAAGATATTTTTAAGGTCAGCCTAAATCCATGATATTAAAATTTTCGTATACTAAACGTTAGCATGGGGCAGAACTTTATAAAAACCAAACAAATTCTAATGGGTTTCTGATAATTACCTCATGAGTTGTTACTCTTAATCAGATTTTAGTTTATTATAAATGTTTCATTACCGAAAAAAGTAAAAAATATGCGACAACACTTGTTGACTGCCTGGACGATTTAGCTGCTGTGGGCGTATGTTTCGTTTCCTGGCAACCTATCTTTAATATTTGTGCATATTGGACTGTAACTTCCTGAATTATGGCCCTTGATTGTACGAAATATCACGTTTTTACATGTAGCTTGTGGTTCCTTTAAAGATCACAATTTTTATCCGATTTTAAAAAAAACGTTTGAAATACAGTGTATATCACCGTTACACCCTAATGATGGTTGATTTCAAATTTAGTGAAATTTTTATACGTCCACATTTCAACGCCCACATTGAAATGTGGAGGTATATTGCCGTCGCCCCCGTCCGTCCATCGTCCACAATTTCTTGTGAACGCTCTAATGCCAAAAGTTATCATCCAATTATTTTAAAATTGATATATGTTGTTTTCATTAGTGAAATGAAGAAACCTATTTAATTTCAATAATTTCCGTTTATTACGTCTAGAGTTATGGCCCTTGTTTCACTTTGTTGAACCTTGTGAACACTCTAATGCCAAAAGTTAACATACAATCTTTGTGAAATTTATATGCAATATTTAAGTTAGTGAAACAAAGAAGCCTATTGAATTTCAACAATTTCTGTTTATTACGTCTAGAGTTACATGTATGGCCTTGTTTCACTTTAATAAACCTTGTGACCGCTCTAACTCCAAAAGTTATCATCCGATCTTTCTGAAATTTACATGCATTATTTAAATTAGTGAAACAAGGAAGCCTATTGAATTTCAGCAATTTCCGTTTATTACGTCTAGAGTTATGGCCCTTGTTTCACTTTATTGAACCTTGTGTACGCTCTAACGCCAAAATTATCATCCGATCTTTCTGAAATTTATATGCATTATTTAGATTACTGAAACGAAGAAGCCAATTGAATTTCGGCAATTTCCGTTTATTACGTCTAGAGTTATGGCCCTTGTTTCACTTTATTGATCCTTGTGAACGCTCTAACGTCAAAAGTTATTATCCAATCTTTCTGAAATTTATATGCATTATTTAGATTGCTGAAATGAACAAGCCTATGGAATTTCAGCAATTCCTGTTTATTACGTCTAGAGTTATGGCCCTTGTTTCACTTTATTGATCCTTGTAAACGCTCTAACGTCAAAAGTTATCATCCGATCTTTCTGAAATTTATATGCATTATTTAGGTTACTGGAGCGAAGAAGCCTATTTCCGTTTATTATGTCTAGAATTATGGCCCTTGTTTTACTTTATTGATCCTCGTGAACGCTCTTAACGTCAAAAGTTATCATTCGAACTTTCTGAAAATTATATGCATTATTTAAATTAGTGAGACGAAGAATCCTATTGAATTTCAGTAATTTCCGTTTATTACGTTTAGAGTTATGGCCCTTGTTTCACTTTATTGAATCTTGTGAACGCTCTAACTCCAAAAGTTACCATCCGATCTTTCTGAAATTTACATGCATTATTTAAATTGGTGAAACGAAGAAGCTTATTGAATTTCAGCAATTTCCGTTTATTATGTCTAGAGTTATGGCCCTTGTTTCACATTATTGAACCTTGTGAACGCTCCAACGCCAAAAGTTATCATTCGATCTTTGTGAAATTTATATGCATTATTTAGATTAGTGAAACAGAGAAGCCTATTGAATTTCAGCAATTTCCGTTTATTACGTCTAGAGTTATGGCAATTGTTTCACTTTATTGATCCTTGTGAACGCTCTAACGCCAAAAGTTGTGAAATTTATATGCATGATTTGAATTAGTGAAACGAAAAAGCCTATTGAATTTCAGCAATTTACAATAATTACTTTTAGAGTATTGCCCTTGTTTCACTTTGTTAAACCTTGTTAATGCTCGCTCGATTGATGATAGTTATCATCTGATATGTATGAAATTTATATGCATCATTTAAATTTGTGAAACAGGTCTATTGAATTTCAGCAATTTCCGTCAATAATTTCTAGAGTTATGGCGATTGTGAACGTTTGAATGACAAAATTCATCATGTGATTTGTATGAAATTTATATGCATTATTTAAATTAGTAGAACGAAAAAGCTTGTCAAATTTCAACAATTTCTGTAGATTACTTCCAGAGTTGAGACCCTTGTTTCGGTTTGTCGAACCTTGTAAACCCTCAAACGACAAAATTTATAATCTGATCTGTATGGAACTGTCTTGTAAAGGCCCCCAATTACCTACAAAGGAATAAATATGCGACAACCCTTGACGACCGCTCGGACAATTTAGCTGCTGTGGGCGTATGTTTTGTTGCCTGGCAACCTATCTTATGAAATTTCAAATATAACTTTTTGATATTTGTGCATATTGGATCGTAACTTCCATAATTATGGCCCTTGATTGTACAAGGGGTCACGGTGGCTAAGTGGAGTTCGGGTGTTCGATTCCAGCATTGGCCGAAATAGTTCATCCAGATTTTCCGGCGCGGTTCCCCCTTGTCAGTGATGCAGGACGGAAGATTTGACAAGGACAGCTCTCTAGTCGTTTGGATAGGACGGAAAACCATTGTCCCCATGTACACATTGGCGTGCAAGTAAAAAATCCCTTGACAGTTGGAATTCAATATAAGAGTAGACCGTAGTGCCTGGCAAAATTTCCTTCATACTGTATGGCGTATGCCCGTCTTCATTAAATTAGCCCAGTTCGGAGCAGAACAGTAAGACGTTAAACTCCATTTCATTTCATTTGATTGTACAAAAAATCGCGTTTTTAGCTTGTGGTTTCTGTAAAGATCACAATATTTATCCGATAACGACTGAGTTCAAATTTTGTGAAAATGGGACCAAAACTGCCCTTGTGCCAATAGTGTTAATGCATTGTCATAGAAATGTGGACGTATATTTCTGTCGGTCTGTCCGTCCGTCCGTCCATCGTCCACAATTTCTTGTGAACACACTACAGACTACATTTATCATCTGATTGTTTTGAAATTGATATATATTGTTTGCTTTAGTGAGATGAAGAATCCTATTTAATTTCAATAACTTCCGTTAATTTCTTCTGGAGTTATGGCCCTTGTTCACTTTGTTGCACCTTGTGAACGCTCTAATGACAACGGTTATGATCCGATCTGTTTGAAATTGATATGCATCATTTAAATTAGTGAAAAGAAGAAGCCTATTGAATTTCAGCAATTTCCGTTAATTACGCGGTGAGTTATGGCCCTTGTTTCACTTTGTTGTACCTTGTGAATGCTCAAAGGACAAAAGTTATTATCCGATCTGTATGAAATTTATATGCATCATTTAAATTAGAAAAACAAAGAAGCCTATTGAATTTCAGCAATTTCAGTTAAATACATCTAGAGTTATGGCTCTTGTTTAGCTTTGTTGAATCTTGTGAATGCTTGAACGACAAAATTTATCACTTAATCTGTATGAAATACATATGCATCATTTAAATTAGTGAAATGAAGAAGCCTATTGAATGTCAGCAATTTCCGTCAATTACATCTAGAGTTATGGCCCTTGTTTTATACTTTGTTGAACCTTGTGAACGTTCGAACAACAAAAGTTATCATCCGATCTGTATGAAATTATGCATTATTTGAATTAGTAAAACGAAAAACCTGTTGAATTTCAACAATTTCTGTAGATTACTTCCAGAGTTACGGCCTTTTTTTTAGTTTTTAGAACCTTGTGAACTCTCAAACGACAAAAATTATAATGTCATCTGTATGAAATTGTCTATATATTCCCCAAATTACCTACAAAAGAATAAATATGCGACAACCCTTGTCGACTGCTCGAACGATTTAGCTGCTGTGGGCGGTTGTTTTGTTGCCTGGCAACCTATCTTTGTATTTTAGATGACAGCGAAAAAAGCTCCCCTTAATGAACAAATTGAAAAAATCGCTCCCCTAAAAAAGCTCTCCCACTCCCAGTTTCGATAAGAAGAGTGGTTTAGAAATTAAGGAGAATGATCTGATATTAAGGAAAATGATTAGTTGTTTGTATGGGAAATGGTTCTGAAGATCAACAACTGCGTGTAAGGGGCCATTCTTGGTTACATAAATGATAATAAACATCATCTGCTAAATAATAGCACTCGTAGTTGTACGGTCAAGTCAAACTTCTGCTGTCGTCTATAACTACAGTACATAATGTATTCTAATAGAAGTAATTTTCTAAATATATATAGCTTGTAAAAATTTTGTTTAAAAACATAACCCCTATTCAAAATATAATCATTTTCGCTTGAAATTTCCATCAAAATATAATCTATTTCTTCCGGAATTATTCTCATTGGAAATTTTTATGTGCCATCTCTCGTAAGTTCTCAGGTTTCGCGACAGTTCTACTTTTAATTTCAGTTAAATTAACCAATGGTTCATAGGAACCATGTGCGATCACATTATACTAATTACACCAAATAAATGTTCACAATGACAGCATGGTGGCGATCGGAATGGGAGTCTTTCACGCTCTTTTAAAAAAAAAACCCAAATACATGTCCATGATTATATGGAGAGCGATTTTCAATTTTAAGGCGAGGGAGAAAAACCTTCCCTCGGTCAACATTCGGGTGCGCGACAGGCGCTCGCAAGCGATCGCACGCCTCAAAAGATAATGACTGTATTGCGTATGCTCTCCAGATAAGAATATTGCGTCAGTGTTTGACATGACTTGTGGAATCTCTAGTCTCGTTCTTTCTTGTCCCTTGTTAAAAATGACACTGAACGCCTTATGGTACACGATTCGTGTACCAATGGTAAAATGTTTATTTTGTCTTAAATGTTGGATATGAGAAGCCCATCTTTTCCAGGTAAGATCATAACATCAATGTTGATTTAAATTGACAGATAATTTGTGTTTTCAATGTTGAAGATTTTGGATGATATTGAGTTAGAGACTTAGCTACTTTAAACAATAATATTATATACTTTTCAAAAAAAGTAGGGGATATTGAAATGCAAATACCTATGCAGGTTGTGATATGATAAATAATCATGGACACTTGACATGCTTTGATATTATGTTCACAGATGAAGAACTTGTCGCCCCAACAGAACCACTGAGCTGTATGTGCGACACGCAATAGCACCATACACAAGGGAGGGGTACATTGTCAAATTTGACACTTCAAGGAAGGGTTGATGAAAACTACCACTTGCTTGTGTATCCTATCCATGTTTGCTTACCTATCGGTTCTTGCATAAGATTTACTGTTTAGCATATCTTTAGTGTGTTACGTTCAATTTGATCAAAAGACGTTTTCGTCAACGTCAACAGACAACACTGCAAGAATTGGTCATGGCACTGCAAGAGAAGTGGGCCATGATGAATTGCTGGATGTCTGAGGATTGGTGGAGCAAATCAAAAACATCCATTTTCACTTTTGACAGTGTACATGTATCTCTTTGCGAGTGAAATGAGGCCGTCAGATAAACCGCCCATATGAACTGTTTATGTTCATGTCACATGTGTAGGCAATTGGCCTGGTCTGTTATTAACATACACTGGTTACCTCTAATACATGTAGAAACAGCAGTGCATTTCCGCAGTTTTGCATTGTTTCTGAATATCCCCTACTTTTTTTGAAGAGTATATAATACAAAACTGACCCACAGGCTAGGTAACTTAATATTAATAAGGAACAGCATCTAAGAAATAACTTACCAGAGATCTGCCCTTCAGTATGGTCCACTCACCTTCTTATACAATTTTCAGGACTTTTTTATACCTTAGCTTTGTTTCTTAGTAACCCTAACTTTATAATCCTTAATACCTTAATTTCTAACTTTATAATCCTTAATACCTTAATTTCTAACTTTATAATCCTTAATACCTTAAATATGCGGCACCCCTTGTTGACTACTCAGAAGACCTAGCTGTTGTAGGCTTATGTTTTGTTGACTTTCAAACTATCATTAAAATTATTTTATCTCGCTCTTAATTCTTCAAAACATAAATCTTTATTCAGAATTTACGGTTAGTCATGCAAACAACAAACACTGAATTTCAGTGTTATGGTTAGTGACATGCTCCAATTCTTTTAGAGTGTGTTAATTAAAGTAATGATGCCTAATTTGTATATTCGGAAAATATCAAATTTCTCTAATTGATTATTTTTATACGCCCACATTGAAATCTAGACGTATATTGTCGGCGGTCCGGTGTCCAAAATTGCTTGTGGATGCCCTAGAGGCTAAAGTTAATATCCGATTGACGTTAAATTGATACACAGTGTTTAAGGTCATGAGACGAAGAAGCCTATTGATTTTCAGCGATTTCCGATAATTACTGCCAGAGTTATGGCCCTTGATCACTTCAAGAAATCTTGTGGACGCCCTAGAGGTCAAAGTTGTATACCAAGGATTAAAGTTATTTCTTTGTGAATAACAGTAACATACGTATATAAATTAAACTAGAAAATAAAACTGTTTTACTTTTTACATGAAGAAAAACTGTGTTTAAAATTGCCTGTAAGAGACAGGCTGCTCATGACTGTAACATGTCTTCCTACCTACAATTTAACATCAGTAATAATGTGTGATAAATAACACTATTACACTATTAAAGTCAACCTTTATTTTTTCAAATCCTCTTTTTTATGTTGTTTTGTCAGAACACATGTAGTTATGAAAAGAGTTACATTTTTTTTTTACTTTGTTTTACACAGATCAAAAACATGTTAACTGTGATTTATTAGATGCTATTTTGATATATTTTTCATCCATATAAGTGCACAAGCAAATTAAATTGCTTTCAGAATAACCACATTTAATAATTAATAGGATTTAAAGGGATTATTTTGTTACAGGTACAGTATCTTGTACCTTGAATTTTAGAATTTTGTTAGGAAGTTCATTTTATGTACTAATTATGGCTGCAACAATGAATCGATGACCCACTATGTTTTAAAAATCTATGATGCACGATACAATCACTAGCCGTATCGCGATTCGTTATCCAAATAACAATTTCAGAAAAATAGACTGATATTCCTTTAAATGCGTAAATAAGTCCATGAGCAAAATAATTTTTTTACTTTCAGCGAGTGTTAAGGCATTTTCGACACATGAAGTGGCTCATTGTAGCTATTTCGTCGAGATTAAAATATCAGTCTGGTTAAGCAAGTCATGCTGGAAATTAAGTTGCGTTCAAATTACACACTTGAATAATATGCAGAAAAAAACAACATATTAATATATATAGGCCTATATACGTCTATAATATGCGATTTGTAATAATATTCCTGTATAAGAATGGCGATTTGTATACTGAATACATTGATCAGCACATTTTCAATGTATATTAATATTTGATATTAAAATCTTCGTAATGTTATTTCCTTTGCTGTTCCCTAATCTATGACTAATCTGACTACGCGGAAGCTTTTCATTAGCTGTAATTTATTAATAATGAATCCACCAAATTCAAGTCCCACAATCAACAAAAGCAATATTGAGATCGAAATCCCCTATAAGTCACAAGTGAAGTATGGGAGTTTTTAGGATTCCCCCGTTATGCATGACAGCAATGAAAACCGGTCAGTTGACCGAGGAAAACACCACATTTAAAATAAATCATAAAAGTAGGCCTTCGTATTTTGACAGTGAAAGACTGTCAAAATTTAACAGCATTTTTAAAATTTATTTCCTGTATCGTGATATTAATCGTATCGTAGACTATGAATCGTGATGTGCATCGTATCATGGCCTGGCATATCTTTGCAGCCCTAGTACCAATACCAACTTTAAACAGTTTTTGAATAGAAACCAAACAAATTCTAATGATTTGTGATAATTTCTTGAAAATGTGTTATGTAAGAGCTAAATCTGCCTATTACAGGTTTTTATTTTGACTTCAAATGTTATATAAATGATTTATTCAGACATAAATTCACATGACAAGCTTAAAATCAACCCTCTAGACTGTCGGATGGCGCAGATGCAAACAGATTAAAATATGATTGCCATTTAATGATTTAATTTAAAAATGGAGAAGCGAGGCTGAGTCTCAATAAACAATTAATGTTGCTACATGTACGATAATAAACAATCCATGTCAAAATGTCAAACAGTGATAATGTCGCTCAGAATATAATAATTTGAAAGAAATTTTCAATATATTAACTTTGAAATTGAATTATCTATTTTGGAACTATTATACATGTAGCAAGAAGGGCCAACTCATTATCTAAATCTTAAATGATGCATTTTTATACACCCACATTGAAATGTGGTCGTTTATTGTTGTCGCCCCTGTTCGTCCGTCCGTATGTCGTTTCGTCGGTCCGGCGTCCACAATTGCTTGTGGACGCTCTATAGGCTAAAGTTAATATCCGATTGACTTTAAATTTATACACAGTGTTTAAGGTCATGAGACGAAGAAGCCTATTGATTTTCAATGATTTTCGATAATTACGGCCAGAGTTATGGTCCTTGATCACTTCAAAAAATCTTGTGGACGCTCTAGAGGTCAAAGTTAATATCCGATTGACTTTAAATTTATGCACAGTGTTTAAGGCCATGAGACGAAGAAGCCTATTGATTTCCAGCGATTTCTGAAATTACTGCCAGAGTTATGGCCCTTGATCACTTTGAAAAATCTTGTGGACGTTCTAGAGGCAAAAGTTAATATCCGATTGAATTTAAATTTATACACAGTGTTTAAGGTCTTGAGACAAACAAGTATATTGATTTTCAGTGAATCTTTATGACTTGAACAGCTAAATCCATGATGTTAAAAGTTTCATATACTTAACGTTAGCATGGGGCAGAACTTTATAAAAACCGAACAAATTCTAATGGTTTTCTGATAATTACTTAATGAGTAGTTACTCTTAATCAGATTTTAATGTATTATAAATGTTTCATTACCGAAAAAAGTAAAAATATGCGACAACACTTGTTGACTGCCGGGAAGATATAGCTGCTGTGGGCGTATGTTTCGTTGCCTGGCAACCTATCTTTAATGACTTGTCAAGGAAATGGAAATGTCCGACAATGGAGATATCACAGGTTAATCATGTAGGTTAAGTTTATAATCACTCTTATTGGATTGATACATAGTCTGACAAAGGAGAGGCAATGACTTCTGTTCAGGATTGGATTGATGAATTGTCCGACAGAGTATTAAGTCAGCTAATCAAGGCAGATTAGGTAGTTAATCAAGGTAGGTGTATTGACGGTATAACACGATAAATACGTCGATCACTTAATTACCTAATCAATCCAGCCTAATGGAGTTGAGTGGTAGATATACACTCAGTACACTATATTAAAGATAGGGTCCGGAACTTGAGCATCATTGCTTTAAATCCTTCATCTATATCATGATAACAAGTGTAGGAAGTTTGAAAGTTGTGCGCCGAGGGCCTACTGGGCTATTGGCGAAAAAAGACATACCTTTCCTGATTAGATTATAAGGAATTCCCCCGCGTGACGTCATGCGAGTTAGCAGGGAGCCGGAAGCGCCAAGATCTCATTGTGAAGAAAAGAGGGGGGCACCTTCAAAGATTCAGATTTTTCTTTATGTGATGGGGAGACGTTGTGTTGCTGCGGGATGCAGCAATACTCACAAGGAAGGGGTATCCGTGCATTTGTTTCCGACAGAAAAATCCTTGAAGACACAATGGGCACGGTTTGTTAAACTGACAAGAGCTGACTTTACCCAACCAACTAGGAATTATGCTATGTAATGCGAAGTCCACTTTTCTGCAGATTGTTATGACCAAAAATATGACATAAAAAAGGCATTGGATTTCACAGAAAAATACAAAAAGCTTCTTCCGGGATCCGTGCCATCCATTTATCCAGCAATAAACCAGGAAACAACCGATAGTTCCCTTCCAAAGAAAGGAAAGAGATCAGCTTACCACAAAAGAGAAGTCACTAGGGTAGGAATTTTATAATTAATTAATATAATCATGACATGAAGAGGACATAACTTTGTCGTTTTTTATACGCCCACATTGAAATGTGGTCGTATATTGTTGTCACCCCTGTCCGTCCCTTGGTCCGGCGTCCACAATTGCTTGTGGACGCTCTAGAGGCTAAAGTTAATATCCGATTGACTTGAGATTTATACACAGTGTTTAAGGTCATGAGACGAAGAAGCTTATTGATTTTCAGCGATTTCCAATAATTACTGCCAGAGTTATGGCCCTTGATCACTTCAAAATATCTTGTGGATGGTCTAGAGGCCAAAGTTAATATCCATTTGACTTTAAATTTATACACAGTGTTTAAGGTCATGAGAAGAAGAATCCTATTGATTTTCAACAATTTCTGATAATTATGGCCAGAGTTATAGCCCTTGATCACTTCAAAGTATCTTGTGGACGCTCTAGAGGCCAAAGTTAATATCCGATTGACTTTCAATTTATACACAGTGTTTAAGGTCATGAGACGAAGAAGCCTATTGATTTTCAGCGATTTCCAATAATTACTGCCAGAGTTATGGCCCTTGATCACTTCAAAATATCTTGTGTATGGTCTAGAGGCCAAAGTTAATATCCAATTGACTTTAAATTTATACACAGTGTTTAAGGTCATGAGAAGAAGAATCCTATTAATTTTCAACAATTTCTGATAATTACGGCCAGAGTTATAGCCCTTGATCACTTCAAAGTATCTTGTGGACGCTCTAGAGGCCAAAGTTAATATCCGATTGACTTTCAATTTATACACAGTGTTTAAGGTCATGAGAAGAAGAATCCTATTAATTTTCAACAATTTCCAACAATTACTGCCAGAGTTATGGCCCTTTATCACTTCAAAAAATCTTGTGGACGCTCAAGAGGCCAAAGATAATATCTGATTGACTTTAGATTTATACACAATGTTTAAGGTCATGAGATGAAGAAGCCTATTGATTTTCTGCGATTTCCCATAATTACTGCCAGAGTTACGGCCCTTGATCACTTCAAAAAATCTTGTGGACGCTCTAGAGGCCAAAGTTAATATCTGATTGACTTTAAATTTATACACAGTGTTTAAGGTCATGAGACGAAGAAGCCTATTGATTTACAGCGATTTTCGATAATTACTGCCAGAGTTATGGCCCTTGATCACTTCAAAAAATCTTGTGGACACTCTAAAGGTCAAAGTTAATATCCGATTGACGTTAAATTGATACACAGTGTTTAAGGTCATGAGACGAAGAATCCTATTGATTTTCAGCGATTTCCGATAATTACTGCCTGAGTTATGGCCCTTGATCACTACAAAAAATCTTGTGGACGCTCTAGAGGCCAAAATTAAAGATACATTAGTTAAGAGTTTTATAAAGAGTTGGCCATTCTTGCTATAATAATTCAAAAATAGATGATAAAAAAAGAAAATGTTGAAAATTTCAGTCAAATTACTTTGTTCTGAACGAAATTGTCACTGTTAGAAGTTTGGACTAGAAATAGGCATCAATTCTATCTTCACCGTCTATGAGAATTGGCGATCGTTTGATTGACAAACGATAACTCCACCCACATATTCTCGATTATCAAATAACATACTCAATGGCTACGGTAGCCTCGTTTGGCAGGCTTCCAGTTGTGACATCAGCAAGTAACCGTCAGCGTTAGCTTGGTCCGCCATTTATTTATTTAATTTTAAATGGACGAGGCTGTTTATATCCAAACAGCATCCAAGCCATCCGTGGATCTACAGAGTTGATTTTAAGCTTGTCGTGTAAATAAAGGTCTAATTAATAATTTCTATAACATCTGAAGCCTAAATAAAGACATGCAATAGGCAGATTTAGCTCTTGCATAATGTATGTTTAATATCTGATTGACTTTAAATTTATACACAGTGTTTTAGGTCATGAGACGAAGAAGCCTTTTGATTTTTATACGCCCACATTTTCATGTGGACGTATTATGCCGTCGCCCCTGTCCATATCTGATTGACTTTAAATTTATACACAGTGTTTTAGGTCATGAGACGAAGAAGCCTTTTGATTTTTATACGCCCACATTTTCATGTGGACGTATTATGCCGTCGCCCCTGTCCATCCGGACGTCCGTCCGTCCACAATTGTTTGTGGACCCTCTACAGGTCACAATTCTTATTCGATTTTGATGAAACTTGAAATCTAGGTTTATCTCCAAAAGATCTCGACTGCTTTCAATATTGGCATGTATCGGATCGAAACTTCATAGATTATGGCCCCTGTTTGTACGAAAAATCACGTTTTTAGCTTGTGGACCCTATAGAAGTCACAATTTTTATCCGATTTTGTTGAAACTTGAAATATATGTTTATAACCCAAAGATCTCGGTTCCTTTCGATATTCGCGCATATCGGACCGTAACTTACTGAATTATGGCCCCTGATTGTACGAAAAATCGCGTTTTTATCTTGTGGACCCTATAGAGGTCATAATTTTTATCCGATTTAAAAAAACGTATTATTATATCCCCGTTACACTCTAAGGATGGCTGAGTTCGAATTTCGTGAAAATCGGCCCAAAATTGACAGACAAAATGGCCGCCGTTCGTTCTCAAATAGCGTAAAAATATGGTATATCAAGGTTGTGGACCCTATAGAGGTCACAATTTTTATCCGATTTTGTTGAAAATTGAAATGTAAGTTTATAACCCAGAGATCTTGGTTCATTTCAATATTTGCGCATATCGGACCATAACTTCCTGAATTATGGCCCCTGATTGTACGTAAAAACGTGTTTTTTGGCTTGTGGACCCTATAGAGTTCATAATTATTATCCGATTTAAAAAAATCATATTATTATATCACCGTTACACCCTAAGGACGACTGAGTTCGAATTTCGTGAAAATCGGCCAAAATCTGACAGATAAAATGGCTGCTCTTCGTTCTCAAATAGCGTAAAAATGTGGGCCCTATAGAGGTCACAATTTTTATCCGATTTTGTTAAAACTTGAAATGTAAGTTTGTAACTCAAAGATCTTGGTTCCTTTCGATATTTGCACATATCGAATTGTAATTTCCTGAATTATGGCCCTTGATTGTAGGAAAAATCACTTTCGTTTTAGCTTGTTTTCTATCCATCTCTCGAAAATGTGGGCGTATCCTGCCTGGCAGCCGCTGGTTTTAAATGGTTTTGCATGAGTTTTAATTGAGCACGATTTTGTGACAAGAAGCCCTACTATTACACACAATGAATTATTCCTTAGTTTAACAGCATGCTTTATCTTTTAGAATATCTTAAAGTCAGTCGATGTTCAAGCTACACCTCAATGTAGGGAGAAAGGTACATGTATGTTTTTAATACTTTATTTATTGCTTTTCATGTGGATGTATATTGTCGTCGCCCCTGTCCGTCCGGACGTCTGTCCACAATTTGTTTGTGGACACTCTACAGGTCACAATTCTTATCCGCTTTTGACGAAACTTGAAATATAGGTTTATCTCCAAAAGATCTCGGCTGCTTTCGATAATGGCATGTATCGGATCGAAACTTCATGGATTATGGCCCCTGTTTGTACGAAAAATCACGTTTTTAGCTTGTGGACACTATAGAGGTCACAATTTTTATCCGATTTTGTTTAAACTTGAAATGTAAGTTGATAACCCAAAGATCTCAGTTCCTTTCGATATTCACGCATATCGGACCGTAACTTCCTGAATTATGGCCCCTGATTGTATGAAAAATCGCGTTTTTGAGCTTGTGGACCCTATAGAGATCATAATTTTTATCCGATTTAAAAAAAACGTATTATTATATCACCGTTACACCCTAAGGATGGCTGAGTTTGAATGTCGTGAAAATTGACAGACATAATGGCCGCCTTTTGTTCTCAAATAGCGTAAAAATATGGTATATCAAGGTTGTGGACCCTATAGAGGTCACAATATTTATTGGATTTTGTTGAAACTTGAAATGTAAGTTCATAACCCAAAGATCTCAGTTCCTTTCGATATTCGCGCACATCGGACCGTAACTTCCTGAATTATGGCCTCTGATTTTACGAAAAATCGCGTTTTTAGCTTGTGGACCCTATAGAGGTCATAATTTTTATCCGATTTAAAAAAACGTATTATTATATCCCCGTTACACCCTAAGGATGGCTGAGTTCGAATTTATATGCATCATTTAAATTTGTGAAACAGGTCTATTGAATTTCAGCAATTTCCGTCAATAATTTCTAGAGTTATGGCGATTGTGAACGTTTGAATGACAAAAGTAATCATGTGATCTGTATGAAGTTTATATGCATTATTTGAATTAGTAAAACGATAAGGCCTGTCAAATTTCAACAATTTCTGTAGATTACTTCCAGAGTTGAGACCCTTGTTTCAGTTTGTAGAACCTTGTAAGCCCTCAAACGACAAAATTTATAGTCTGATCTGTATGGAACTGTCTTGTAAAAGCCCCCAATTACCTACAAAGGAATAAATATGCGACAACCCTTGTCGACTGCTCGGACGATTTCGCCGCTGTGGGCGTATGTTTCGTTGCCTGGCAACCTATCTTTTATATTCTATAGGTCTAAAGAAAAAAATGGCATCATTGTCAAAAGAAAAAGAATGTGAAGATGTGGGTTTGTGGACAAAAAGCATCATAAACCACCTCTATTGGTCAGCTGGCTCCACTGAAGATGGAGATTGGAATGTTATGTGGGCAAATTGAGAGTCAGTGTGTAACCATGTTCAAAATATGTACACGAAGGGCATAGTGAATTTTTTCCAAAATGTTGTCATGAGGATGGATTGAAAATAAAATGGCTAAAACCAGGTAATATATTAATGTCTAAGTGGCATTTAGTAATATTGGGGATACTTGTCGAAATGTTGTTCTATATTATAAACCAGTGATTGTTTCCCATAAAACTGTAATATATTGCATGACCACCTTTGATCATTAATATTACCCAGGTTTCTAATTCCATATTTGGATCTTTGTTACAAGAATAATTTAATTACAGGTACTAAAGCTTGTGAGAAGTTGACAGATTTACTAACTACAAATCAAGTAAAGAGAGATGTCAAGAAACTTTATCCGATCTACCAAACATCAAATATAGAAGCCTACCATAGTGTCGTAAATCATTTTGCCCCTAAAATGATAGGATTTTTGTTTCATGGAATGCATTGCAGGTAACTAATGATAAAATATACCGTCAAAGATGTGTGTGAGCATTGAATTGAATCCAAGCTGGGATGTTGTCTGCTGGTCATATTTTAATTTTTATACGCCCACATTGAAATGTGGTCGTATATTGTCGTCGCCCCCGTCTGTCCGTCCGTCTGGCGGTCCGGCGTCCACAATTGCTTGTGGACGCTCTAGAGGCTAAAGTTAATATCTGATTGACTTTAAATTTATACACAGTGTTTAAGGTCTTGAGACGAAGAAGCCTATTGATTTTCAACGATTTCCGATAATTACTTCCAGAGTTATGGCCCTTGATCACTTTGAAAAATCTTGTGGAAGCTCTAGAGGCCAAAGTTAATATCCTTTTGACCTTAAATTTATACACAGTGTTTGAGGTCATGAGACGAAGAAGCCTATTGATCTTCAACGATTTCTGATAATTACTGCCAGAGTTATGGCCCTTGATCACTTCAAAAAATCTTGTGGACGCTCTAAAGGCCAAAGTTAATATCCGATTGACTTTCAATTTATACACAGTGTTTAAGGTCATGAGACGAAGAAGCCTATTGATTTTCAGCGATTTCCGATAATTACTGCAAGAGTTATGGCCCTTGATCACGTAAAAAAATCTTGTGGATGCTCTAAAGGCCAATGTTAATATCCGATTGACTTTAAATTTATACACAATGTTTAAGGTCATGAGACGAAGAAACCTATTGATTTTCAACGATTTCCGATAATTGCTGCCAAAGTTATGGCCCTTGATCACTTTGCAAAATCTTGTGATGCTCTAAAGGCTAAAGTTATAATCCGATTGACTTCAGATTGATACACAGAGTTTAAGATCTTGAGACGAACAAGTATATTGATTTTCAATGAATTTTTATGACTTAAACAGTTAAATCCATGATATTAAAAGCTTTGCATACAAAACGTTAGCATGGGGCAGAACTTTATAAAAACCAAACAAATTCTAATAGTTTTCTGATAATTACTTCGTGCTCTTGTTGCTCTTAATCAGATTTTAGTGTATTATAAATGTTTCATTACCGAAAAAAGTAAAAATATGCGACAACCCTTGTTGACTGCCTGGACGATTTAGTTGCTGTGGGCGTATGTTTCGTTGCCTGGCGACCTATCTTTTTTAAAGTTGTTTCAATGTACCGTTAAATATTAATTAGAGCTCTTAAAAATGTGATTCTCCAATATTGTTATTTTAAGAACATATGTTGGGATGGATTCCCAAAATTTTTTTAAAAGTTGTTTCAATGTACCGTTAAATATCAATTAGAGCTCTTAAAAATGTGATTCTCCATTCTTGTTATTTAAAGATTCCCAAAAATTGTTCAACATAATTATTTATTTGAATTTTATAATTCATTCCTTCTCAAATTATCAAAGTATCTAACATGTGGAAATTGAAATCAGGTATAAATGTCTTAGAAATTTTATGTTCATGGCAATAATTCCCAGTTCTAATTTAACAGTTTCTTATTCTTTGTTTTAGACTTTTAATTGCTGCACTCCATTACAACGAAAATAGTGCACGAATTCAAGCTGTTACCAAAGATGGTAGACCAAAATTTGATGTAATCTATCCAAAATATAAAAAAGGAGATTATATAGTTAGGGAGTGCAAAGAGCCAACATCTTATAGTATGTATTATTGGAATATTTTGCTGAAAATTAAAAAGAACAATGAATTTTTTCAATGAAATGACATAAAAATGAAATGGGGTTTAACGTCCTAGTGTTCCGCTCAAACTGGGCTATTAAAGACAGTTACTTTCAATGGAACAATTTTGAATTTATTGTTTACGTTATAATTAGATTTTACTTTTTATACGCCCACATTTTCATGTGGACATATTATGCCGTCGCCCCTGTCCGTTCGGACGTCCACAATTGTTTGTGGAATCTCTACAGGTCACAATTCTTATCCGATTTTGACGAAACTTGAAATATAGGTTTATCCCCAAAAGATCTCGGCTGCTTTCGATATTGGCATGTATCGGATCGAAACTTCATGGATTATGGCCCCTGATTGTACGAAAAATCACGTTTTTAGCTTGTGGACCCTATAGAGGTTACAATTTTTATCCGATTTTTTTGAAACTTGAAATGTAAGTTTATAACCCAAAGATCTTAGTTCCTTTCGATAATCGCGCATATCGGACCGTAACTTCCCGAATTATGGCCCCTGATTGTACGAAAAATTGCGTTTTTAGCTTGTGGACCCTATAGAGGTCATAATTTTTATCCGATTTAAAAAAACTTATTATTATATTACTATTATGGCCCCTGATTGTATGAAAAATCATGTTTTTAGCTTGTGGACCCTATAGAGGTCATAATTTTTATCCGATTTAAAAAACCGTATTATTATATCACCGTTACACCCTAAGAAAGGTTGAGTTCGAATTTCGTTCTCAAATAGCGTAAAAATATGGCCCTTGATTGTAGGAAAAATCACTTTCTTGTTAGCTTGTTCTCTATCCATCTCTCGAAAATGTGGGCGTATCCTGCCTGGCAGCCGCTGGTTGAAAAAAATAACACTGGTCTTGTATTCTTTCAGAGTAAGTTAAAAGCCTCATTCAATATGCAACGGAAAAGTGTGACAATCAAAACAGAACTGCAATTCCTTTGAGAGTCCCACCACCATTATGCTCCGGTTATGTTCACCCACTAAAAGAAGACGCTGTGAAGTTAAAAAATTTCACGATTTCCAAATAAATAAGTTTAAATATTCAGAATTAGTTTTTTATTTGTATAAATCCTTTATAATCCTGGGATGGAAATGTTTCTCTAATTTTTGTCACAACACAGGAAGGTATTGCCACACAAACTTTTTTCCCAAGGTATCCCCAACACCATCTTACAAACTGTCTGTATGAAGTGTAATGGCTGCATCTGTAAGAAAAAGATACCTGTATCAAGCCAACATTATTATATTATTTTGGCATATATTTTTAAATGTAATTGAAAACACCAATTCAAATGAGTATACAGACAGATCAAGGCTTTTTTCTCCTGCAAGACAGATTTATTTAATTTAATTTAAATACTCAGGTCCTGTTTCCTCTGTGTCACCCCATACTGTTGCCTATACTGTACATGTAGATGCAGTTTCTAAAACAAAGGCATTCAGACAGACTGGATGAAAACCAGGGTGCTGGAGAATGCAATATAACCCCTGTTCCTCACATTTTTTCTCAACTAAATCAACTTCTCTGCAGCAGATACTTTCTTGTACTGTTGGCATAATGGTACAACTGCCACAAGAACACCTGTGAAATAAATAATTTGTTTAAAAAATGGACTTTAATTAATAGAGCCAGCCCATAAATAAATGGGTCCAAAAAAAAATAATTAACCGAAACAAAGGACCGGGGATACCTAGCCTTAATAGTTCAATCAACATTGGCAATATGGACTAATGCATTACTAGGCCCATCATAAATATTCCTTATGCACTTTTTGGAAAGGTGCCAAATTTTCACATCATTCACATCACTATGCTATTGTTTTGAAACAATAAAAGTTATAAACTGACCAGTTTGTGGAAATAAGCCTTCTTTCATCTGCATCGGTCATACTCGTAGCGCCAATATCCCTACTATTTCTTCATCAGAAACATACGACTCAAATTGATATGGTTCTAAATTTCTCTCTTCAAGATTCTCGTGGATTAAATCTGTCGGAATTTGACCCCGAGGATGCAATATCACGCTGATCGCTCTCCGATTCTAAAATGCTGTCACGATCCATTATTAATGAGTATAACACCGCCATATTAAATTAAAAAATGCCAACTACGTCACGACTATTTTTCGTAACACAGGGTATACTCGGTGCCGTTCTGTGGACAGGTGATAATTTTGGAACTTTAACGGATCATATCTTTTAAACTATTAGACTGATATTCGAAAAATAAAGTTTTACATTATTTTTAGACAATTGTCTTTCCACCCACAGCAACTTAAACGAGTGCCAGACCCTTTCTTTAATTTTGGAATTTTGAATATTATTCACCAACTGGGCATATTCCTGGTCGGACAATTTAGGACGTTTGGAAAATAGCGTCGGACATGTCCGGAATATACGGGCGAAATCCCATCACTGGTTGTAACTCTAAATCAGATTTTATGCAACAATCTTTTGACAAAAGAAACAAGCTAACAGTGACGCTGATGTCCCCTGCCGAAATCCCCTGCCGAAATCCCAAAATAAATAGATGACACATATTAATTAATAGCACATTTATTTTTTTCAAAAGTATCAAGCAATCAAACTGATTATCAACCATACACTAAGTTTCATCACTCTCTATCAGATAGAATCAAAGTTATCTTGTCCCAAAGCATCGACCAATGGAATTGCTTAGCTCTGCTTAACTTTAGCTCAAAATGTTAATCATTGAACTTAGTCAAGACATTAACCTAATGAACATGTACATCAAGTTTAAACATTCTACCTCAATTAAAAGCAGAGTTGTTATGTTCCAAAATCTTGATCAATAAAACTGCTTATTACTCCTTAGCCTAAGGAGAAAATTCGCATCATCAAACTTAGTCAAGGTAATGATATAATGAATCTATACTCGAAGTTTCATCCCTCTCACTTAAAGATACATTATGGGAGATTCGATAACGAAATGACAGTTCTCACTATAATAGTTAAAAACTAGATAATGTAAAGGCAATTTGCTGAAAATTTCAGTCAAATTGATCCACTATGAACCGAGAAATAAGCGATCGAAAGTTCCGCATAGCCTCGGTCATCATTACTAAAGTCAGTATGACAAAAATCATAGTCTCGATTATCCATTCAATTGTTAAATCGAGAAGGAAAGTTATGCAGCAAATCGGATCATAATCCAATAATTATCGCAGGCTAGCGTTGACATCGAGAGTTGATTATGGTCTGGATACGTTAGTTAATGTCTAATTAATAGTTTATATAACATTTCATGCCCAAAGAAAGACCTATAATAGGCAGATTTAGCTCTTGCATAATGTATGTTTAATTAGAAATAAAGTTATTGTGTCCCAAACATCAACCAATCAAATTGCTTATCGCTCTGCTTACCCTGAGAAGAAAATGCTCATTATCGAACTTAGTCAAAGTATTGATGTAATGAAACTATACACAAATTTCATCACTCTCACTTAACCTAATAAACACCTACACCAAGTTTGAATGTTCTAGCTCAATTAGTAGAGAATTTTCTGCATAGGCTAAGTGGCGATAAGCACTTTGGAACATAGCAACTTTGCTTTTGATTGAGGTAGAGCTAGAAGATTTAAACATTTGGTGTAGATATTCGTTAGGTGAATGTCTTGACTGAGTTCAAGCTAAGCAATTTCATTGGTGGATGATTTGGAATACGATAACTTTGATTCTAACTTATGGAGAGTGATGAAACTTAGTGTAGAGTTTTACTACCAGGTACTTCAGAACCTTGACTGACTTTTGTCATGAACATTTTCTGCTTAGTTAGACTAAGTAAAGATAATCAGTTTGATTGCTCGATACTTTTCAAAAATATAAATGTGCAATTAATTAATATGTGTGTTCTATTTATTTTGGGATTGCGGTGGGGAACATCAGCCTCACTGTTGGCTTGTTAGTGTCTGTTTCTTTCGAGTAAATATCTGTAATAATTTGATTATGAGCACATCTAAAAATGCAATTTCCTTATAACTAGTTTCAATAGTGGATTTAATATTGATATCCAGGTCATTTAATAGTTTATGCAAATCTACTATTTGGCCAAGATAGTTTTCCAAATGAGAAAGGCTAAAGTTAGTAGTATCTGATTGACTTTAAATATATATGCAGTGTTTAAGGCCATGAGATGAAGAAGCCTATTGATTTTCAGCGATTTCCGATAGTTACTGCCAGAGTTATGGCCCTTGATCACTTCAAAAAATCTTGTGGACGCTCTAGAGGCCAAAGTTAATATCCAATTGACTTTAAATTTATACACAGTGTTTAAGGTCATGAGATGAAGAACGATTTACAATAATTACTGCCAGAGTTATGGCCCTTGATCACTTTGAAAAATCTTGTGGGCGCTCTAAAGGCTAAAATTAAAATCCGATTGACTTTAAATTTATACAGTGTTTAAGTTCATGAGACAAAGAAATATATTCATTTTCAGTGATTTTCAATAATTACTGCCAGTGTTATGGCCCTTGATCACTTCAAAAAAAATCTTGTGAATGCTCTAGAGGCTAAAGTCAATATCCGATTGAGTTTAAATTTATGCACAATCTTTGAGGTCATGAGACGAAGAATCCTATTGATTTTCAACGATTTCCGATAATTACTGTCAAAGTTATGGCCCTTGATCACTTTGAAAAATCTTATGACGCTCTAGAGGCTATAGTTATCATCTGATTGACTTCAGATTGATACACAGAGTTTAAGATCTTGAGACGAACAAGTATATTGATTTTCAATGAATTTTTATGACTTGAACAGCTAAATCCATGATATTAAAAGTTTCGTTTACTAAACATTAGCATGGGTCAGAACTTTATAAAAACCAAACAAATTCTAATGGTTTTCTGATAATTACTTCATCTGTTGTTATTCTTAATCAGATTTTAGTGTATTATAAATGTTTCATTACCGAAAAGAGTAAAAATATGCGACAACACTTGTTGACTCCCCGGCCAATTTAGCTGCTGTGGGCGTATGTTTCGTTGCCTGGTAACCTATCTTTAATTTATCTTTGATGTAGTTTCTAAGTCAAATGAATAAAATATAAAAATACTGTTTATTCATCTCTACTCAAAATGTCATGCAAAGGTGACAAGGCATCCAACCTCATTGACAGGTAAATTATAATTACAATGACTGAAAACTTTAAACAAATCTTTCCTAAAGTTGTTATCATTTTATATTTTACAGCTCAAGACTGTTTAGCATATATGCAGAATGGAAGTGAACTTATCAAAGTTCGTTCAAATAGTCGACAATATCATCGGTTCTTTTCACTTAGCAATGACATGACAGAAATACGCTGGCAGCCCACCAATAAGAAGCCACACAAAGCTAAAAGTAAGTAAACATATATATCAATCATACACTACATGTTCATGTCATGTATAGTTATTACAAGTTATAGTGTACTTATTATGTCAGTAAATGTATACTGGTAATGAAGTTCTGATTAATTAAAGCTACGTTCCCAGAAAAGTATTTATCGGGTGGTTATTTCTAAGAAAAGTATGGCAATTTTGGTATATATGGAAAGTAGAAACATCCAATACTGGATTCCATGAAAAACATTCATGGAGCGCATACAGGACAAAAATGTAAGGGTTTCCCTAATCGACAGCCCGACGATTAGGGGTGTCTGCACGCGTGACGTCGAAGGTTGCACGCGGAGATTGAGCACTTGATGTACATGTTGGTAAACTTTATGAAAAATTAGACGTACAACACTTTCTGAGATAAAAATCATGGAAAAAGACGCAGGCAGTGGATAATCCGATAATTTAATTAGACTTCGATATTTGTAATAAATAGTCGGCGATTAAAGACAACATCGTCTTGTGTATGCAATGAATTCTCCTCCGACTTCGCCTTCGTTGCTAAGTACCGAGAGAGGCAAGTCACGTGACACAAACATGACCTATTTTGATCTATTTTTTATAGCCAGGGTATTCCCCGACAATTGCAGTGTTTTGAGAAGGATATCGAACCGTAAATTCCTGAATCATGGCCCCTGATAGTACGAAAAAATCACGTTTTTAGCTTGTGGACCCTATAGCGGTCATAATTTTTATCCAATTGAAATAACGTTCAAATATATCACTGTTACACCGTAATTTTGGTTGAGTTCGAATTTAGTGAAAATATGACCAAAACTGCCGGACAAAATGGCGGCCCCTCGTACACAATTAGTGTAAGCATCTTGTATATCATTTGTATGCCGATTATACTCAATTATATATTTCATTTATACCTAATTGTCCATCTTCTTTCAATTTATCAAAATTGCAACTTGAGAACTGTATTAGTGAAATTAGAAAATGGATGTCAAAGAACTTTCTAAAATTGAATGATGATAAAACCGAGTATTTGTTATTAGGCTCAAGGCATCAATTAAGTAAATCTGCACAAGATAACCCCCCTGTTGTAATTGGTAATTGTGATATATTTTCATCTTATTCTGCTCGTAATATTGGCGCTATCTTTGATAGTTTTATGCTTATGGGAGCTCAAGTAAATAATATTTGTAAATTGTGCTATTTTAATATTAGATAAGAAATATAGGTAAAATACGTAAATGTGTAACTGTAGAGGCCACTAAGTCACTTGTTAATTCTCTGGTCACTTCTCGATTAGATAACTTTAATTCACTTTTAGTTGGTTTACCTTTAAAGCTTATAGATAAATTACAAAAAGTACAGAATACTGCGGCTAGACTTGTTACTTTAACTAAGAAATGTGACCACATAACTCCTGTTTTATATAATTTACACTGGTTACCTGTTAAATATCGAATTGATTTTAAGATTTTATTACTTACTTTTAAATGTTTAAATAATTTAGCTCCTGTTTACCTCTCAGATCTTTTAGAACTTTATACACCTGGCCGAACATTACGTACATCAGATAAACTACTTTTAAAGCCCAAAACTGTTCAACTAGTCTCTTATGGTCAGCACTCTTTTAGTTATCAAGCACCTGTTCTATGGAATAATCTACCATTTAGTTTAAGATGTTGTTCATCTCTATATTCTTTTAAAAAACAACTTAAAACACATTTATTTAATCAGGCTTTTAACTGACTCTGTATACAATCGTTAACATGCCCATAATCTTGTTGTTTATGTGTGATTTACATTGTCACTTTGTAAAGTGCCCCTGAACATGTTATATGAAAGGGTGCACTATAAATATGCTGTAATAATAATAATAATAATATCAAAGTTGTGGAACCTCTAGAGGTCACAATTTTGATCTGATTTTGATGAAATTTGAAATGCATGTTTATAACCCAAAGATCTTGGTTCCTTTTGATATTTGGCCATATCAGATGGTAATTTCCTGAATAATGGCCCCTGAATGTATGAAAAATCATGTTTTTAGCTTGTTGTAGAGGTCAAAATTTTTATCCAATTTAAAAAAAACATGTGAATATATCACCATTACACACTAAGATCTTGGTTCCTTTTGATAATTGCGTATATCCGAACGTAACTGTCTGGATTATGGCTCCTGATTGTTCGAAAAATCGCATTTTTAGCTTGCAGATTCTCTAGAGGTCACAATTTTTTTTTCCTATTTTAAAAACCGTTTAAATATTTCACCATTGCACCATAATGAAGATTGAATTTGAATTTCAGGAAAATCGAAATGAAACTGCCTGACAAAATGTCCGCTCTTTGTACGCAAATTGTGTGCAATACGAAGGTTGTGTACCCTCTAGAGGTCACAATTTTTATCCGATTTTGATGAAACTTAAAACATATCTTTATATATCCCAAAGATCTTAGTCCCTTTTGATATTTGCACATTTCAGACCATAACTTTCTGAATTATTGCCCCTGCTTGTACAAAAAATCCTGTTTGTTTTTAGCTTGTTCTCTATCCATCTCTTGCAAAATGTGGGCGTATCCTGCCTGGCAGCTGCTGGTTTGGTATATAATTATTATTCTAGAGCACATCTCAGAAACTGTTCAAGATACCTTTATAACACTTTTACATTCATCAACCTATTATTTTTTTTTTTGATGACTTTCCTTCTGTCCTGATTTCATTTCTAGAGCATATTTCATTATCTGTTCAGAGAAATCTTTTTAAAACTTTATACAAAGATCAAACTTTAAGTATTTTATTTTCTGATGTATAAGCTTAATGTTTAACATACAGCAGCTGATTGAGGTAGGCAAAGGTTGTTGTGCAAACCCTACAGGGAGTAGCAACTGTGCCTTGCCGTGCTACTATGATCAGAGTATCAATCTTCTGACTAGTCCCATTGATATTCCAAGAAGTTGTTTTCCCTTATGCCTTCCAAACAAGGTCAAGGGCGCAGGATGGTGATGACTAGTCATCTTGTTGTTTTTATACGCCCACATTTTCATGTGGACGTATATTGTTGTCGTCCCTGTAAGTCCGGACACTCTACACGTCACAATTCTTATCCGATTTCAAGGAAACTTAATATATAGTTTTATCTCGCTAAGATCTCTGTTCCTTTTGATATTAGCATGTATCGGACCGTAACTTCATGGATTATGGCCCCTGATTGTCAGCAAAAATCAGGTTTTTAGCTTGTGGACCCTATAGAGGTCACAATTTTTATACCCCCACATTTTTATGTGGCCCACATTTTTATGTGGACATATAGTGTCGTCGCCCCTGTCCGTCCATCCGTCCACAATATTTTGTGGACACTCTATAGGTCACAATTCTTATCCAATTTTGACGAAACTTGAAATCTAGGTTTATCTCCAAAAGATCTTGGTTGCTTTCGATATTGTCATGTATCGGACCGAAACTTCATGGATTATGGCCCCTGATTGTACGAAAAATCATTTTTTTAGCTTGTGGACGCTATAGAGGTCACAATTTTTATCCGATTTTGTTGAAACTAGAAATGTTAGTTTAAAACCCAAAGATCTCAGTTCCTTTCGTATTCGCGCATATCGGATCATAACTTCCTGAATTATGTCCCCTGATTGTACAAAAAATCATAATTTTTATCCGATTTAAAAAAAAAACGTTTTAGTATATCACCGTTACACCCTAAGGATGGTTCGAATTTCGTGAAAATCGGCCCAAAACTAACAGACAAAAATGGCCGTCCCTCGTTCTCAAATAGCGTAAAAATATGGTATATCAAGGTTCTACACAGCATTTTGAACTTACTTGTGCAAACATAAGTAAATTTTCAAAACCACTAGCCAAACAAAATTTTCAGTTGCCAAGTCTGAAGATTAGATTGGTTTCCTTGTCATACCGTAGCCAACAAAAATCAGTGTGACTCACTGTGAGATGAAGACGGCGAGGCTTGTAATTTTGCTTGTTTGGGTGGTGTAGCGTCAGAAGCATGACTATCATCATTTTTCCCCGACTGAGACTCACTGCGAGATGAAGTTACTTTACTAGTAAAGTAAGACGATATAGGTTTGATTCGTCTGCTAGCCATGCTGTCAGCTGTCTTGTAAACTTTCGATAAATACAGCGCATGAGCAATTAGAATTTCCTCTCAGAGTCCTCGCAGAAACCTAGCATTTATAAATATCAGTCGCATTGTAGAGCCTTGTATATCAAGGTTGTGGGGTAACAATTTTCCTCTGATTTTGATGAAACTTGAAATGTAAGTTTTTACCCCAAAGATCTTGGTTTCTTTCAATATTCGCACATATACTATAGGACTGTAACTTCCTGAATTATGGCCCCAGATTGTACGAAAAATCATGTTTTTAGCTTGTGGACCCTATAGCGGTCATAATTTTTATGCGATTTAAATATATCACCGTTACACCCTAAGGATCGTTGAGTTCGAATTTCGTAAAAATCGGACCAAAACTGACAAGACAAAATGCAGGGGTGCACGATTTCACTTTTGAACCACTAGCCCATGGGCAGGTGTCATGACAAAATTTGCTAGCCCTACAGAAAAATACACCTGCCCTCAATATAAAAATAAGGTCTTTTGTTTTTAAGAGATGATAATGGCCGAAGACTGTCCATTTTAAGTAAATAGAAAGAATAAAGTAACAAATATTTAAGCATCCAAATGTTCCAATAATGTTTCAACCTGTCTATGTTATCATCAATAATGTATAGGACGTTATAATTGTAATAGACAACAATAACCATAAATGGAGGGATAAAAAGGAAAAAACATCAGAAAAAGTTTGTGTTGTTCTATCAGCCGTTTTGATAGCTACGACCGGGTTCGATATAGGAAGATATTCATTTACCCTTGCAAACTCGTTTTTTCTCATTCAAGCTTATGCCGTATTGAAAATGAAATATTCCAATACAAGAATGCTACATGTTAATTAAACTATACAATATTAGAGCTGTCTCAAAAACTGCCCATTAACCAAGTCAAATAAATAGCGGTTTTTCGGATCATGTGATTTACGGACCACCATGAAACATTGTCATTGATAATCAGTCTACCGGTACCTCTCAGTATAGTTGGCTTTATTCACATTTCTGCCTACATAAGATATATTTTATTTTAATCAGAAAATCAATGATTCCTTTGAAAAAGTGTGGGCAATTCGTGAAAAAACAGGGATAAGTCTGACAGTACAACCGGTCATGTGGAAAAATGAGCTATATTACAGCATTTGCAATCTTTGTGAAATAAACACTTATAACAATAAAATGCTGTGAATGACATTGAAACGAGGACATATTTTCACAAAATAGAGTAAAAAAAATTGTGGTATCTTCGGTAAGGAATGTTGTCAATCTACAATACTCATTTATTTTAGAAAAGTTATTTTTAGTACCGGAAGCTATTACCGGTAGGACTATCATGTGCTTAGAAAGTTAGTTGTAACTGAAGTTAGTTTATTCAGCTAGTATTATTCTGCAGACTGGAACTAAAATGCTTTAAATGATCACAAAGTATTGTTCAATTTCAAAGAATTTCTGTCAGAGGAAATAGGCTTGTCTGCAGGCGGACGTAATGCGAAATATCAGCTGTCCAACAAAATGATTAACCTGTCCCGGGCGATGGGAATTGTGCACCGCTACAAAATGGCCGCTCCTCGTACTCGAATAGCGTAAAAATATGGTATATCAAGGTTGTGGACCCTCGAGAGGTGACAATTTTCTTCTTATTTTTATGAAACTTGAAATGTAAGTTTATAACCCAAAGATCTCGGTTCCTTTTGATATTCGAGCATATTGGACCGTAACTTCCTAAATTATGGCCCCTGATTGTACGAAAAATTGCGTTTTCATGTGGACTTACATTGTCGTCGCCCCTGTCCGTCCGTATGTCTGGACATCCGTCGATCCGTCCGTAGGCTAAAGTTAACATCCGATTTCCGATATCTACTGTCATAGTTATGGCCCTTGATCACTTTGAAAAATCTTGTGGACGCTCTAGAGGCTAAAGTTAATATCCGATTGACTTTAAATTTATATACACAGTGTTTAAGCTCGTGAGATGAAGAATCCTATTGATTTTCAGTGATTTCCGATCATTACTGTCGGAGTTATGGCCTTTGATCACTTTGACATATCTTGTGGACGCTCTAGAGGCTAAAGTTAATATCCGATTGAGTTTAAATTTATACACAGTGTTTAAGGTCATGAAACGAAGAAGCCTATTGATTTTCAGCGATTTCGGATAATTACTGCCAGAGTTATGGTCCTTGATCACTTTGAAAAATCTTGTGGACGCTCTAGAGGCTAAAGTTAATATCCGATTGACTTTAAATTGATACACAGTGTTTAAGGTCTTGAGACGAACAAGTATATTGATTTTTAATGAATCTTTATGACTTGAACAGCTAAATCCATGATGTTAAAAGTTACGTATACTAAATGTTATTTTCGGTACCGTAAAGGTATTAGAATCTGAATCCCTGATAGAATGATATAAATGTCAATTATATTTTTAAGAGATGCTTACAATTATACCCATCGTTCACTTTTAAAGCATTTTGGCGAAGGTAATATGTTACAAATGACAAACTGTTTTCTCGTTCAAGAATCGTCACTATTCAACTCGTTCTTACGTTTTCGACCAGTGGCGATGATATAATTTGAAATAATGATATCCAAATGACATGCTTGTATATTTTACATGCTGTATGAAGCCACAGTAAACGGAATTCAACTATCAAAATATTTCATTCTCTTCGAAAGAAACTGTCGGCCATTTTGATTACCTGTACAATGTATTGCCATTTTTTTTTAAGGACGAAACGAAACATCAAATAGTCACCGCTTGGATTAATCATTAGCTGCAAATAATGACTTGAGATAGGCTTTATATATATCATTTGCAATTATCAATCAACTAATCATTAATCCAAGACAACTGATTAGTATTATTCATTGACGCGATCCGGATTATCAGCCAGTTGATTAATTTATAGTATCCCGCCATGTGATTGACACTCAATAATGGTTAATCCAGGATAAATACGATTAGAATTTTAAGATTTTTTTCCGCCAATTCTCAAAAAGAATCGCCAGTACCGCCAAACATTATCGCCAAAATCAAATTTTAATCGCCACTTTCATATTTTTATCGCAAATTGCGACTTTGGCGACCGACAGTGTGAGCCCTGGGCAGAACTTTATAAAAACCAAACAAATTCTAAAGGTTTTCTGATAATTACTTAATGAGTTGTTACTCTAAATCAGATTTTAATGTATTATAAATGTTTCATTACCGAAAAATGTAAAAATATGCGACAACTCTTGTTGACTGCCCGGACAATATAGCTGCTGTGGGCGTATGTTTCGTTCCCTGGCAACCTGGAGGTCACAATTATTATCCGATTTAAAAAAACATTTGATTATATCACCGTTACACCGTAAGGAAGGCCGCCGTTCGTACCCGAATAGTGTAAAAATATGGTATATCAAGGTTGTGGACCCTATAGAGGTCACAATTTTTATACGCCCACATTTTCATGTGGACGTATATTGTTGTCGCCCTTGTCCGTCCGGTCACAATCGTTTCATGACCTTAAACACTGTGTATAAATTTAAGTCGATCGGATATTAACTTTAGCCTCTAGAGCGTCCACAAGATATGTCAAAGTGATCAAGGGCCATAACTCCGACAGTAATGATCGGAAATCGCTGAAAATCAATAGGGCAGAACTTTATAAAAACCAAACAAATTTTAAAGGTTTTCTGATAATTACTTAATGAGTTGTTACTCTTAATCAGACTTTAATGTATTATAAATGTTTCATTACCGAAAAATGTAAAAATATGCGACAACTCTTGTTGACTGCCCGGATGATATAGCTGCTGTGGGCGTATGTTTCGTTCCCTGGCAACCTGGAGGTCACAATTATTATCTGATTTAAAAAAACATTTGATTATATCACCGTTACACCGTAAGGAAGGCCGCCGTTCGTACGCGAATGGTGTAAAAATATGGTATATCAAGGTTGTGGACCCTATAGAGGTCACAATTTTTATACGCCCACATTTTCATGTGGACGTATATTGTCGTCGCCCCTGTCCGTCCGTCCACAATTTGTTTGTGGACACTCTACAGGTCACAATTCTTATCCGATTTTGACGAAACTTGAAATATAGGTTTATCTCCAAAACATCTCGGCTCCTTTCGATATTTGTGCATATTGGATAGTAACTTCCTGAATTATGGCCCCTGATTGTATGAAAATCGCGTTATGATGAAACTTGAAATGTAAGTTTATAACCCAAAGACCATGGTTCCTTTAGATATTCGCGCATATCGGGTAGTAACTTCCTGGCGGAAATAATCGATAATTCCCGATAATCGTCAGTAAGTGTTTTCGTACTTTCCCTTTATAAAATTTATTATATTAAGAAATTTGCGAAGAAATGTCTGAAGAGGAGATTTTTAATTTCCCCAGTGCGAAGAAATCACTGCAAGAAATAAACTGTCACGGCGAACTGAAGAATTCGTTTGATGAGATCAAAGGGAAATAACTACATTTTACTCAGTATTATTTAGGTCATAAGCGACAAAGATATGGCGAGCGGTGGCGGGTTCTGTCTTCCAAATGAAGTTAATCGAGTTTCTTTCTACACCTTGGTTATGCTATGGAGTGCTATTATTTTATTGTCAAATGTCAAATAAATGAGAAAAAAAATTCTACATGTATACAGAATGATATCACAGCATAAACTCGCATATAATTCGTGGACAAATTATGATTGTTTTCAAACCAATTGTAAGTCAAAATAATTTGCCGATATTATCGATCGGCGGATGGTCTGCGATAATCGATACTTGAAACAGGATCGATTGCCAGCCCTAATTACAGTACGCTTCAGGCGGAAGTATGAAAATAGTCCTTGTGGGCGTTTTTTCCGCTCAAAAATCGCGGTTTTTTTACCCATATACACTCCGCGGAATTAGAGACGTTCTGGGCGGAAAAAAGTCCGCGAAAATATAAAATTCGCGGTGGATTATCGCCCGCGAAAATATTAAATTCGCGGCGGATTAGAGTCGGTGGAAATATCAAATCCTCGGCGGATTATAGTCCATAGTGATTTGAAATAGTCAGAGTAATTTAGTCCATATTGCCACAACGTTATTAGAAAGAAACAAATATTTAATGGAACGATATCACGAGTATATTAGTTGTTTTAGTTCACCGGTAATTCATATATTCATAATACTCTTTTCAAATTCCGTTTTGATTATTAACTAAAGTGTACCAATGTATTATTGTATTCATATCCTAAAATGTCCGTTATGTTCTATTCATTTATAATGTACATCTACATCGGTATTTAATTCGTGAATCCCACCATAAAGCACAGACACATAGCAATTTTCTATGTCTCGTGAATTCTGATAACAATGTCTGAAAATGGACGACAATAAACATATATAGAAGGCAGCGATTTGCACGTGGGTGTTTTAAAATATGCTGTTTTTTTATATACTGATTTATTATCCGTTTTAATTATGAACAACAATTTAACGATATTCGTAGAAATAAACGAATTAGCACAAATTGCTAGGAAGGAATATTTTCTCCTTTAACGGTAATTCAATTAAAATGACGATTCGGCTCCCAACGTTCAATATATACATGTACTTTATGTCCCCAAAATTAAAAGTCATATTGGATAGAAGCTGGAAGATTGTTTACTTATTTCAGTTTCGTATTTGACTTTACAGATGCCCCATTCCCCACATTGCAAAACAGATCAACACGTCAAATCGTTTCAGTTACAGGTATAAGGCTTAAAAATATCATGTCTTAAATAGCCCCTTCAAATATTTCTTTTTATACTTTAACTTATAAATGCAACACACAAACTGCTTACCGTATTTATACAGTTGACGATAAATATCCTAAATAATAATCCGGTTCGGTTTCTTTCCAATAATTATCAATGAACATATCAAAGAACCTTTAAAAAAACACCTAACAACCAGATCTTATGAATGGGATCTTGTCCGACAGAACTTAGATTAATAGTAACTGATCAAAGAGTGAACATCAAACAGAACAAAGGAAATTGCCTCACAAAAAAGCATGCGTTAGTTATAAGGGATGATTTGTGTGCCAAATTAAAAATATTATCACCGACAGGGGTTCACTAGTCCGCCGCTATAAGAAATACTATAATGTGGGTATCAATAAACCTAACCCTAACTCAACCCTAATGATAGATATCGGTGGACTAATGAACCCTAACCCAACCCTAACCCTAAATAAAGATATCGGAACCCTAACCTAACCTAACCCTAATTCATCGTAGCCTGTTAGTAATTTAGCCGTGACAACCGCACCTATTTAGTGTGAAAATCCAGTTTGTTCGCGTCCCAATTGTAATTATTCTTTATTAATGAGGTCAACTATTTTGGGTAATGATTACTTACTGACAATTCAGAATGAAAGTATTGTCTACAAGACTACGACATGGTAACAATTTGTTGATGATGATGATGATGAGTTAGTTGTATTTTACGTCCGCTTCCACCGAGGTGATATCGCAGACAATGACAATTTGTTGTTAAAGGGGCTTCTATTATAGTCAATTATCAATTCCCTTTGATGACACGTGCGAATTCACATAATTTGGAAACTTGATTGACAGTATGCATTGACTCAGACTCTTTGGTGCCGAAATGAATAGGTCATCATGGTATTATGTACATGTTTGACGTTGACTTCTGGCGAGGTGTGCATTTAATTCTTTTGTGATTTAAATCCGAAGATATAATACTTCAGGTGTGATTTACCGATTTACAATGCATTGTGAAACTTATTTGTCAGAATGGGAATGGATATTTTAATGGACAAAACCTTTCGCCCACGGTAAGACCAACATCTATGTGTATAAATTTTGAAATTTTCGTAATTTGAATGAGTTTGAATGTCTTAAAAATGTCGAACATATTGATAAAGTAATGAATCGTACAGCCATAACTCTGTTTATTATATTATATAAAAGCCTGCCAATTTTTGATATTTGTTATATTTTCAATTTTAAGACAGCAAAATCTGCGTGTCTAACCGTGTTAAATTAACAATCTTTTTTTTTGCATGCCGTATTAGCTGATATTCGACTACGATATGATGACTGCGGTGCAATTGCACTATAAATAAACCTAGCTATTTTAAAACATTTACATGTACGGATGTGCTGACTGTACATGCATGGAAAGTCCAACTTAAAGGGACACGGTGCGATATAAGGGATGGTTTTTGTGCCAAATTAAAAAAAATATCACCACCGGTTCAACGAATGATTTTAACAGAATATGTCACCTGCGAATATGATGATTAAGTATTCTTTTCACACGGCGCATACGATAACCTTTAAGTCTGTACCGATTCAAAAATTGAATTATCTTTTATATCCACATTTTTAAATCCCGAGTTTTATCGTAAATAAAATTAATAGAAAGTATTGTTTACAAGAATACGACATGGTAACAATTTGTTGTTAAAGGGGCTTCTATTTTAGTCAATTATCAATTCCTTTTGATGACACGTGTGAATTCACGTAATTAATTAGGAATCTTGACGGACAGTATGCATTGACCCAGACTCTTTGGTGCCGAAATCAAGGTATTATCCGACTGATACATGTATTTAGCAAGGTTGACGGTGACTTCTGGCTATGTGTGCTTGAAAACAGGAGATGAAGGCATGCAGATGACTGTTCTGCTATAATATCTAGACTTTCTTCATACAGCACCCTCCTAGAACAATTCAAAACATTTGGCTAGGTTTGTGTCATCATGTCTGAATTTATACTCTGCAACTTCTCCCATGAAATATTGACTTTGCTACTATAATAAGTAGCTACAACCATAGACATCTTCTTATATTTCTTTCGTATATGAGCACTCATTGCAATTTTTTTTTTTAGTAAGAATGTAGGCCTACAAGCGAAAATAACCAAACACCTGTAGGCCTACCCCATATAAATTCTGGAAAATTTTGGCTTAATTGATAAACCAATATTATACAAAAGGAAATAAAATCGAAATCACCAAGCTTCAGCCTACTCTGCCTTACCGAATTCTCCTGTATAAGGCAAGTTATCGTCCTGTATGAAGCTTCCATATTAATTACTCTACTATATGACTAAACAGACCGTGCTATTTACTTTAAGTTGTCACAACTTGACATCTTAGTCATCTTTCGTTTTCGTTAAATGGCACTATCTCACTCTGTCATATAAATAAAATACCTATACACCCACTGAAATATGTCCAACAGTAAAATAGAAATCCATTAAAAACATTTAAACACTAACTCAAGTTTTACCCGTTTGTTTTACCGCTATTGATTCACTGTAATCAACACTCACCTCTAACATTAACATGGCCATCATAACATCCCACAATTCCCTATGCACGTTCTTTTTGTGCTGGGAAACATCACACTCTCTTTCAACCAGACGCTTTTCCACTACAGACTTCAAATATATTTTTAGCTGTATATAAGAAAGTAGCTATAATATAGGAACTTTAATTGTATTTTGTATTATATTACCGTTTGTATATATCATCTCATATTGACTTTGTATATAACAATTGTAAATAAATAAATAATTCTACTGTATTAAATTATCTATTGCCTTGTTAATATAATTATGCATAACTGAATGTAATTATATGAATTTTATAAATAAACTATATTTTAAAAAAAAAAAAAAAAAAAAAAAGGCATATATTACTTGTTCGGGTGTGATTTATCAATTTAAAATGCATTGTGTGACATATTTGTCCAAATGGAAATGGCTATTTCGATGGACAAAACTTTCGCTAACGGTAAGACCAGCATCTATGTGTGTAAACTTTGAAATTTTCGTAATTTGAATGAGGTTGAAATATACTATTCAAAAAAAGTAGGGGATATTTGATTTTTAAGTGTTATTAAAGTCACCTAATGAAACTGACGAAGAAACAAATGACAAAATGAAATGAAGTTCACATTCATCGATTTATTCCAAATGATCGTTAGACTAAGTAAGGCACAGACTGACCATTATAAGGGTAAAATGATACCCGGGGTCAAACAGCAAAGTTACCACAGCATCACAACCAAGTCAGTAACGGGTAAATCCTCCTCTGTTTGCCAAACAAGCATTGATCCGACGTGGCATACTCCTAATGAGACGTCTATGGTCATTTTGGTCCAGATTGTCCCATTCCTGTTGCAACGCAGCAGCAAGTTCTTGGACATTGGCAGGACGTTGTTGACGTTGACGTAACCTCTGTCCAAGCATGTCCCAGACATGCTCGATGGGGGAGAGGTCGGGACTCAGTGCTGGCCAAGGTAATGTGGTGATGTTCTGTTGTTGGAGGTAACCTGTAACGATCCTGGCCCTGTGACATCTTGCGTTGTCATCCTGGAAGATGAAACGGCGGCCATGACGTCGTGCGAACGACACGCCCTGCAACAACATGTAAAGCCGTTCTTCCAGCAACAGTGATGCCTCCCCACACCATAACAGAACCACTCCCAAATCGATCATGTCTGATGACGTTAACGTCTTGGAAGCGCTCGTTTCGACGACGCCACACCCTCCTACGTCTGTCCAAAAAATCAACAGTGAACCTTGACTCATCTGAAAACATCACATTGCTCCAGCGTCGATTATCCCAGTGTTGACGATCCCTACACCAACGACGTCTTGCCTGAATGTGATGATCTCTCAAACAAGGGATCACGCGAGGACGTCGGGCGCGAAGGTGACCCCTATGCAGTCGATTTCGAATCGTCTGGCCACTCACTCTCACACCAGTGTCTGTTTGAAGACGAGCGCTGATCTGATTTGCTGTGATGACACGATTTCTCAAGGCCAAGGTACGGATAAATCGATCCTGGGCTTGAGTTGCCGCCCTTGGTCGACCTGAGCGTGGTCTGTCCTGTACAGATTGTGTATCACGGTATCTGGACCATAGCCTGCTTATGACAGACTGAGAAACATTCATCGTCCGCGCCACAACCGCCTGTGTTGTGCCGATCTGTAGCATGCCAAGGGCACGTAACCTTTCATTTTGGGTAAGCCGACACATATCAAAATTTGTTTTCTGGTCACTAAAACAATTAAACTGATGTTTCCACCCTGGAATTCAATGCCACAATGACTGTAACATTCAAAGTCAGAGTCGTGCAAATCTTGGGTTGGACCCCCATGATGATCCCAAGCATCACCTGCATTCCATGCGGTAGCTATTGGTGCGTTTGGGCGTCACATGTAACTGGAAATGTTTCTTCTGTTAGGTTCTATAGTGACTTTTTTCGTAGTCATTTGCATATTTTATTATTATGCCCCCAAAATCAAATATCCCCTACTTTTTTTGAATAGTATAGCTTAAAAATATGGTATATCAAGGTTTGTAACCCTATAGAGGTCACAATTTTAGACTGATTTTGTTGAAACTTGAAATGTAAGTTTATAACCCAAAGATCTTGGTTCCTTTTGATATTCACGCATATCGGACGGTAACTTCCTGAATTATGGCCCCTGATTGTGCGAAAAATCGTGTTTTCAGCTTGTTGACCCTATAGAGGTCATAATTTTTATCCGATTTAAAAAAACGTATTATTATATCACCGTAATAATTTTTATACAATTTAAAAAATCGTTTTAGTATATCATCGTTACACCCTAAGGACGGCTGAATTCGATCTTGGTTCCTTTCGATATTCGCGCATAACGGATCGTAACTTCCTGAATTATGGCCCCTGATTGTACGAAAAATCGCGTTTTTAGCTTGATGTCCCTCTAGTTGTCACAATTATTATCCGATTTAAAAAAACTTTCAAATATATCACTGTTGCACCGTAAAAAAGGTTGAGTTCAAATTTCGTGAAAATCGACCCAAAATTGTCAGACTAAATGGACACCGTTCGTTCTCAAATAGCGTAAAAATATGGTATATCAAGGTTGTGGACCCTCTAGAGGTTACAATTTTCTTCTGATTTTGATGAAACTTGAAATCTAAGTTTATAACCCAAAGTTCTCGGTTCCTTTCGATATTCACATATATCGGACCGTAACTTCCTGAATTATGGCCCCTGATTGTAGGAAAAATCATGTTTTTAGCTTGTGGACCCTATAGAGGTCATAATTTTTATCCGATTTAAAAAAACGTTTTAATATATCTCCGTTACATCCTAAGGATGGATGAGTTCGAATTTCATAAAAATCGACCCAAAACTGACAGACAAAATGGTCGCCCCTTGTACTCAAATAGCGTAAAAATATGATAAATCAAGGTTGTGGACTCTCTAGAGGTCACAATTGTCTTCTGATTTTGATAAAACTTGAAATGTAAGTTTATAACCCAAAGTTCTCGGTTCCTTTTGATATTCACGCATATCGGATCGTAACTTCCTGAATTATGGCCCCTGATTGTATGAAAAATCGCGTTTTTAACTTGTGGACCCTATAGCAGTCATAATTTTAATCCGATTTAAAAAAAATGTTTGAATATATCACCATTACACCCTAAGGATGGTTGAGTTTGTATTTCGTAAAAATCGACCCAAAACTGACAGACAAAATGGCCGCACCTCGTACTCAAATAGGGTAAAAATATGGTATATCAATGTTGTGGACCCTCTAGAGGTCACAATTTTCTTTTGATTTTGATGAAACTTGAAATAAAATTTTATAAGCCAAAGATCTTGGTTCCTTTCGATATTCATGCATATCGGATAGTAACTTCCTGAATTATGGCGCATTTCAGACCATAACTTTCTGGATTATGGTCCTTGATTGTACAAAAAATCCTGTTGTGGATCCTATAGAGGTCACAATTTTTATCTGATTTTGTTGAAACTTGAAATGTAAGTTTATAACCCAAAGATCTTGTTTCCTTTTGATATTTGCGCATATCTGACCATAACTTCCTGAATTATGGCCCCTGATTGTATGAAAAATCACGTTTTTAGCTTGTCGACCCTGTAGAGATCATAATTTTTATCCGATTTAAAAAAAAGTTTGAATATATCACCATTCGAATTTCTTAAATATATCGGATTAAAACCGACAGACAAAATTCCTGCCCCTCGTACGCAAATAGTGTAAAAAATATGGTAAATCAATGTTGGGGACCCTCTAGAGGTCACAATTTTCTTTTGATTTTGATGAAACTTGAAATGTAAGTTAATAACCCAAAGATCTTGGTTCCTTTCGATATTCAGCATATCAGATAGTAACTTACTGAATTATGGCCCTTGATTGTACGAAAAATTGTGTTTTTAGGTTGTGGTTCTTGTAGAGGTCACAATTTTTATCTGATTTAAAAAAAATGTGTGAATATATCACCATTACACACTATAAGATCGTGGATCCTTTTGATAATCACGGATACTCGAACTTAACTTCCTGGATTATGGCCCCTGATTGTTCGAAAAATGGCATTTTTAGCTTGCAGATTCTCTAGAAGTCACAATTTTTTTTCCGATTTTAAAAACTGTTTAAATATTTCACCATTCAACCATAATGAAGGTTGAATTCAAATTTCAGGAAAATTGAAATGAAACTGCCCAACAAAATGGCCACTCTTTGTACGCAAATTGTGTAAAAGTATGCAATACGAAGGTTGTCGACCCTCTAGAGGTCACAATTTTTGTCTGATTCTGATGAAACTTAAATCGTATCTCAGTCCCTTTTGATATTTGCTCATTTCAGACCATAGTTTTCTGGATTATTGCCCCTGATTGTACAAAAAATCCTGCTTGTTTTTAGCTTGTTCTCTATCCATCTCTGGAAAAATGTGGGCGTATCCTGCCTGGCAGCCGCTGGTTCTGTTTTTCATGATCCACCCAGCATCTATAGATCCTCAAGAAAGCAGACTTTCCACAGACATCTTTCGGCCTTCCACCTGTTGAATTATACAATTTTCAGCAGTTTTTTTTCTTCATAATCTTTGTTTAAAAAAAAAAAAAAAAATAAGAATTTGACAGGAAAACTGTTTCTTGTTCATCAGTAAATACATGTAAACTTGGAGATGTCCAATCAGTTCCTCCGAAGAGAAGGTAGTTACATGTATCATTTAATTTATTTTCTTGAACCAATGTTTCGAAGAGGACTTCTTCAAGGTAATAAATGAAACTTTTAAAAATAATCTCTAAGGAAACAGAAAAGACGTCATAGAGAACAATAACATAGAGTGCTGGAACCAAAATTGTTAAAAAAAATGTCTAAAAAGTCATGCACATTTTCCACTAAGACTAAGCAGAGATAAACAATTTGATTGGTTGAGACATTGGAACACAATAACTTTGGCTCTAATTGGGTGAGCGTGATGAAACTCATCAGAGAATAGATTCATTATATTAATACCTTGACTAAGTTCGATGATGAGATTTTCTGATAAGCAATTTGATTGGTCAGGACTTTGGAACATAACAACTCTGCTTTTGAAGTAGAATGTTTAAACTTGGTGTAGATGTTCATTAGGTGAATGTCTTGCCTGAGTTCAAGCTAACCAGTTTCATTGGTTGATGCTTTGAGACAAGCAAACTTGTGATGAAACCTAGTGTAGAGTTTCACTACCAGGTACTTCAAAACCAGTATAAATGGGGTTTATGAACAGTATAAGTAAATGTTAGCTGTAGCTAATGACAGAGAGCATTATGGATAACATTCATTAAATTTAGTAACTCTTTAGTGGCATTTTAGCTTTAGTGGCATTTTAGCAGTTGGAAACATAACAAAACTGACACAGTTATATGGGACAACAATCACTGGTTTATTGTGCTTGATAACGATAAGAGAATACTTATTGAAACGTTGTGCTTGTGTATAATAAACCAGTGATTGTTGTCCCATATAACTGTGTCAGTTAAGTTTAGTAACTGCGAGGTTTCAATGAGGTTACTCTCACCGTTATCAAGCTTTAGCTACCGGTATTTGACTTACCATAGTAATAATTTAATTATACCCGTAATTGTTGTGTTATATTGTAATGTTTCTATTTTTAGTTGGTGTGGCATCAGTAAAAGAAGTTCGACAAGGAAAAACAACTGATGCTTTAAGAAATAAGGAAATAGCAGGAATCTATCCAGATGAATGTGCTTTTTCTATTATCTTTGGTGAAGAGTTTGAATCTATGGATTTGATAGCTAACACAGCTGATGAAGCCAATATTTGGGTGACTGGATTAACTTGTCTTATCAATGCCAATTCCAAGTCTAGCACTGGTAAGTGAAGAATTATTTAAGAAATCTTTTTATATTCTTTAATTCACCTTCTCAAGACAAGTGTCATTACTGGATTTTTGGTAGTCTCATTGGTTGTTGAAATTTTATTTAGGCAAACTGGTTGACTACCTAATGGAAATAAATACTTGGGAAATTATTTGTCATTAATGGAATATTATTGAGAGAAAATTGAAGCTGTACTTGAAGATACATGATAATCAGCTTCGTAATTTAATGTACAGCTTAACAAATTCTCAACAAAAAAGCAAAGTTGTTTGTTTTGAAACATAAAAACATAAACAGATATTTTCAAGGGCTTTGCATTTTTATACGCCCACATTTTCATGTGGACGTATATTGTCGTCGCCCCTGTCCGTCCGTTCACAATTTGTTTGTGGACACTCTACAGGTCACAATTCTTATCCCATTTTGACGAAACTTGAAATATAGGTTTATCTCCAAAAGATCTTGGTTCCTTTCGATATTGGCATGTATCGGATCGAAACTTCATGGATTATGGCCCCTGTTTGTACGAAAAAACACGTTTTTATACGTCCACATTCATAATGTGAACGTATTATGCCGTCGCCCCTGTCTGTGTGTGTGTGTGTGTGTATGTATGTATGTGTGTGTGTGTGTGTGTGTGTGTGTGTGTGTCTGTGGTTCGCCTACAGGGCGCAATTCTTCATGGATTTTCTTCAAACTTGGTATACTTATTCCTTATACCCCAAGGAAGATCCCTATTGTTTTTGGTGCATGCCCGACCCCCCGGGGCAGAGCCACGCCCATTTCTAGTATTTGTTTGTTTGTCGTCTACAGGCCACATTTCTTAACTAATAATCTTGAAACTTTGCATACACATTCTTTGTACCCTAAGGAACATCCCTATCGTTTGGGGTGCATGCCCAACCCCCAGGGGCAGAGCCACGCCCATTTTCTTTTCGTGTGTCTTTGTGTCGCCTACAGGGCGCAATTCTTACTGGATTTTCTTCAAACTTGGTATACTTATTCCTTATACCCCAAGGAAGATCCCTATTGTTTTTGGTGCATGCCCGACCCCCAGGGGCAGAGCCACGCCCATTTCTAGTATTTGTTTGTTTGTCGTCTACAGGCCACATTTCTTAACTTATAATCTTGCATACACATTCTTTGTACCCTAAGGAACATCCCTATCGTTTGGGGTACATGCCCAACCCCCAGGGGCAGAGCCACGCCCATTTCCCATTTTCTTTTCGTGTGTCTTTGTGTCGCCTACAGGGCGCAATTCTTACTGGATTTTCTTCAAACTTGGTATACTTATTCCTTATACCCCAAGGAAGATCCCTATTGTTTTTGGTGCATGCTCGCCTCCCCGGGGCAGAGCCACGCCCATTTTTTGTATTTGTTTGTTTGTCGTCTACAGGCCACATTTCTTAACGTATCATCTTGAAACTTTGCATACTTATTCTTTGTACCCTAAGGAACATCCCTATCGTTTTGGGTGCATGCCCAACCCCCAGGGGCAAAGCCACGGCTATTTTCTTTTTTATGTCTGTGTGTCGCCTACAGGCCACAATTCTTAATCAATCGTCTTGAAATTTTTTCATATGAATTGCTTATACCCTAACGATGATCCCTATTGTTTTTTTTACCCCCAGGGGCAGAGCCACGCCCATTTTCTTTTCTTTTTCTGTCTGTGTGTCACCTACAGGCCACAATTCTTAATCGTCTTGAAAAAATTTCATATGAATTGCTTATACCCTAACGATGATCCCTATTGTTTTTGGTGCATGCCCGACCGCCAGGGGCATAGCCACGCCCATCCATTATATTTATTTATTTGTTTGTCATCTACAGATCGCATTTTTTTATCGTATCACCTTGAAACCTAGCATACATATTCCTTCTGTCCTAAGGAACATCCCTATTATTTGTGGTGAATACCCAACCCCCAGGGGCAGAGCTACGCCCATTTTCTTTTTTTATGTCTGTGTGTCACTTGCAGACCGCATTTCTTAATCGATCATCTTGAAAACTTTTTTATACTTATTCCTTATAGCCTAAGGCTACTATTTATACTTATTCCTTAATCCTAAGGCCGACCTCTATTATTATTTTTGGTGCATGCTCGACCCCTTGGGACAGAGCCACGCCTAATGTTTGTGTGTCTTGTGTTTTGCCTACAGACCGCAATTCTTAACAGATCCTTTTGAAACTTTGCATACCTATTCGAAACGCCATGCTTTTAGAATAAAGACATCGATTGTTTTAAAATAAAATTGTGTTCTGTTAATGTGAACGAAGTGTTAAACTGATAGCAGTCCTACAACCCAGTTTTATTTCACAGACCCTCAATGCAAACTGGACCATATCAAACAAAACAGGAATGTGGACGTATATTGCTGCGTTAGCGATGCTCTTGTTTAGCTTGTGGCCACCATAGAGATCACAATTTTATTCGATTTTGTTGAAACTTAAAATGTTAGTTGATAATACAAAGATCTCGATTCCTTTCGATATTCGCACATATCGGACCGTAACTTCCTGAATTATGGCCCCTGATTTTACGAAAAATCGCATTTTTAGCTTGTGGACCCTATACAAGTCATAATTTTTATCCGATTTAAAAAAACGTATTATTTTATCACCATTACACCCTAAGGATGGCTGAGTTCGAATTTCGTGAAAATCGGCCCAAAATTGACAGACAAAGTGGCCGCCATTCGTTCTCAAATAGCGTAAAAATATGGTAAATCAAGGTTGTGGACCCTATAGAGGTCACAATTTTTATCTGATTTTGTTGAAACTTGAAATGTAAGTTTATAACCCAAAGATCTTGGTTCCTTTCGATATTCACGTATATCGTATTGTAACTTCCTGAATTATGGCCCCTGATTGTACGAAAAATCGCGTTTTTAGCTTGTGGACCCTATAGAGGTCATAATTTTTATCCGATTTAAAAAAACGTAAATTATATCACCATTACACCCTAAGGATGGCTGAGTTCGAATTTCGTGAAAATCGGCCCAAAATTGACAGACAAAGTGGCCGCCATTCGTTCTCAAATAGCGTAAAAATATGGTAAATCAAGGTTGTGGACCCTATAGAGGTCACAATTTTTATCTGATTTTGTTGAAACTTGAAATGTAAGTTTATAACCCGAAGATCTTGGTTCCTTTCGATATTCGCGCATATCGTACTGTAACTTTCTGAATTATGGCCCCTGATTGTACGACCCTATAGAGGTCATAATTTTTATCCGATTTAAAAAAACGTAAATTATATCACCGTTACACCCTAAGGACGGCTGAGTTCCAATTTCATGAAATTCAGCCCAAAATTGACAGAGAAAATGGCCGCCGTTTGTTCTCAAATAGCGTAAAAATATGGTATATCAAGGTTGTGGACCCTATTGAGGTCACAATTTTTATCCGATTTTGTTTAAACTTGAAATATAAGTTTATAACCCAAAGATCTCGGTTCCTTTCGATATTCACGCATATTGAACTGTAACTTCCTGAATTATGGCTCCTGATTGTACGAAAAATCACGTTTTTAGCTTGTGGACCCTATAGAGGTCATAATTTTATTCCGATTTAAAAAAAACGTATTATTATATCACAGTTACATGTACACCCTAAGGACGGCTGAGTTCGAATTTCGTGAAAATCGATCCAAAACTGACAGACAAAATGGCCGCCGTTTGTTCTCAAATAGCGTAAAAATATGGTACAGGGTGACACAAAAAAAACATTCATCAATAAAAATCGAATAACTTTCAAAATTTTATTTAGATTAACACAAAAATTCAGCTACATTAGGTTAAGTCTATGTAGCAGACATCTCCAAAGTTTCAAGTCTGTACCACAAAAACTCTTTGTTTAACTGGCGCTCAAAAAATGTGCTCTAAATGAGCTCCCCGGTGCTGCAAGCACATTTGGATCCGGCGGGCAAAGTTCTTGGGATCGCTTTTATTGCTGCTGTGATTGCTGCCTTCAGATTAGGGATAGTCTGGGGGTTGTTGCCATACACCCTGTCCTTAAGGTATCCCCACAGATGAAAATATGGGGCGTTCAAGTCCGGTGAATGCGGCGACCACTCCAGGTCACACCTGCGGCTGATCAGTCGGTCAGGGAAACGCTGCTGTAGCCATGCCAATGATTCGTTTGAGGTGTGGGGGGTGGCACCATCCTGCTGGAACCACTGGAGGTCCCTGACAACCCCTCTTCGTTATTCAAGTTTCGGTGATGAACGTTTTTTTTTGTGTCACCTGGTATATCAAGGTTGTGGACCCTATAGAGGTCACAATTTTTATCTGATTTTGTTGAAACTTGAAATGTAAGTTTATAACCCAAAGATCTCGGTTCCTTTTGATATTCGCTCATATCGGACTGTAACTTCCTGAATTATGGCCCCTGATTGTACAAAAAATCGCATTTTTAGCTTGTGGACCCTATAGAGGTCATAATTTTTATCCGATTTAAAAAAACATATAATTATATCACTGTTACACCCTAAGGATGGCTGAGTTCGAATTTCGTTAAAATCGGCCCAAATGTTTCATTAGGCTGACCTTAAAAATATCTTTGTTTCACCAAACCCGACCCACAATCGAGGAGAAGGGTCGGTAGGTCGGTTTTTTTTTTCAGATTTTTTTTTTAAAGTTAGAGAAATCAATACAGAAAACTTATTAGCTGTATACTACAGATTCATTAATTTTGTTTAATGAATTTGGGGTCTGACGTAAAAAGTAACGAACTGAAAGGTTTTTTTATTAAACTTAAGAGCTAATTTGACAGCTTAATAATTTTCCGGGTGGAAACATTCGTCTTCTTTATTCAATTGGCAAAAAAATAAATGAGTGAATGACATCGGGAATTTTTCGTGATGCCCGACTCGCAAACGATTTGCCACGAACTTGAAGTGTGAAACTCCTTCAACACGTTTTTAACGATACTGCGGGTTGTGCCTTCATTTTTCTCGAAAACGGATATTGAAAATATCGTCGTCATGTTTAAAACTACGCACCACAGACATAGAAGCAGAATCATTTCGTGGGAATGGACGTGTATTCGTCTGCAACCATATTGTTGAGAAGCGACACCTATGACGCTTTCGTCTTGATCAACCAGTTTCAATAATGAATCAAACTATAGCCATAGTAAAGGGAAATAACTCTCGTGATATATTTCAGGTTGACACACAAAATAAAATAAAAAGATCGTGGAAAAGTGCAATAAAATAATTTAAGTCGGGGGTGGTTTTAGTTAGTCGGTCGCGTTAGGCGAAACAAAGATATTTTTAAGGTCAGCCTTACCGAAAAAAGTAAAAATATGCGATAACTCTTGTTGACTGCCCGGACTATATAGCTGCTGTGGGCGTATGTTTCGTTGTCTGGCAACCTATCTTTATCCGATTTTGTTGAAACTTGAAATGTAAGTTTATAACCCAAAGATCTCGGTTCCTTTTCGATATTCGCGCATATCAGACTGTAACTTCCTGAATTATGGTCCCTGATCGTACGAAAAAATCGCATTTTTAGCTTGTGGACCCTATAGAGGTCATAATTTTTATCCGATTTAAAAAAACATATAATTATATCACTGTTACACCCTAAGGATGGCTGAGTTCGAATTTCGTTAAAATCGGCCCAAAATTGACAGACAAAATGGCCGCTGTTCGTTCTCAAATAGCATAAAAATATGGTATATCAAGGTTTTGGACCCTATAGAGGTCACAATTTTTATTCGATTTTGTTGAAACTTGAAATGTAAGTTTATAACCCAAAGATCTCGGTTCCATTCTATATTTGCGCATATCGAATTGTAATTTCCTGAATTATGGCCTTTGATTGTAGGAAAAATCACTTTCTTTTTAGCTTGTTCTCTATCCATCTCTCGAAAATGTGGGCGTATCCTGCCTGGCAGCTGCTGTTTTGATGTCACAAATGAGTGTACCTCTTTTTTTTTATATGTTTACATGGGCAATAGTAACAGTACCCTGATGAGATGTTTAATGTTATTATACTAGTTGTTGTGTTTTCTTCTTTATATTTTATTTCTGAAATCAAATAAGCTTATAGTGTAAGCTTAGATATTGATTTTCCAAACCACTGCTGGCAAATCAGTTTTATGATTGACAGTTTAATAGCAATGAAGAGATAAAAAAATAAAATTTTATGGTATATTTAAATTTCTGAAAGATACTGAAAAGTTATATCCGTCACTACACGCGCTGTCGTTGGCTTGTTGTCTATTGGCGGCACATGCTTAGGATTAGCAGGAACAGTAGGTGTGTCTTATACCACGTGGTTACGTCACATAATCTTGGGTACAGAGGTCGCAGTCACGCAAAAATCTGCGTTTTTCACACATCTTTTTCAAAATAAACGCAAATATTGACGGACGCTGCGTAATATAGACGCAGAAAATTTCCCCGATGTGAGAATAATTAGATTATTCTATTTCGTAGTTTGTACACTACGTCATCAATTTCCTTGTTTCTTATACCACATGGTTACGTCACATAATCTTGGGTACAGAGGTCGCAGTCACGCAAAAATCTGCGTTTTTCACACATTTTTTTTCAAAATTAACGCACATATAATGACGGACGCTGTGTAATTTAGACGCAGAAAATTTCCCCGACGTCGGAATGACAGTGCTTCACGTTTAAAAAAAAAAGAGGAACCATAAAAAGCTCTTCTAAAATTACAACAGCTGAAAATCGCTCCAGCAAAAATAGCACTTCTCAACTCTAATCCATTATTTAGAAGGACCATTCATGTATTTCATACTATACTTTGACCATAGATGAAGCCATTTATTGACCATTAATATTTAGAAAATGTTTCGATATCTATTAGAATAAATAAAAAGAAAAATGAAATTTCAGTATCAATCTTTCACTCCTATACTGACTTGATGAAAACCATAAAGAAAAGTCACAGAAAAAATCTTAAGTTTTACTTTGACGCCCTGATAATTTTGGCACAAAGTCTGCACCGTAACAATTCAATGTTTCTCGTTTTGTTTCCAATGAAAATATAAACATTGAAAAAATTCAGAACAATATTCGCAAATAAAGTTTATGTATAATTACTATAGTTTACAGGACAATTTGAGAAAATTAAACAATTTCCCCTGTGAAAATACACACTGAAATTTCAGTGAAGGTTTGGTCAAAGTATTGTTGAAATTTCAGTGAGATTTTACTGAAATTTTAGTGAGATTTCACTGAAATTTCAATGAGATTTCAGTGAGATCTCAGTGAAATTTCAATAAAATTTTGACCAAATTGTCCTGTAAACTATAGTAATTATACATAAACTTTATTTGCGAATTTCAATAAAATTTTGACCAAATTTCTCACTGAAATTTCACTGAAATCTCACTGAAATTTCAATAATATTTTGACCAAATCTCTCACTGAAATTTCAGTGAGATTTCACTGAAATTTCAGTGTGTATTTTCACACTGAAATTTCATTGAGATTTTACTGAAAACTCACTGAAATTTTACTGAAATCTCATTACTATTTCAAAGTCTTTATTAACATGCATTCTGAAAAAAAAATCCAATCAATTACAATATTATTCTATTATTAATTATCCCTCAAATTTCTGTATTTTCTTTTTCTTCTGTTGTCCTTTTCTTCGATGATAATAAAAATATGGCCTGAAATGACACAATCAAAATAATATTAAATAAATATAGGCATGTGCAATGCAGTGTGATGTTAGAGCATTCAGCAGTTTCAAAATTATCCTGTCAAAAACAAAGCATATAAAATAAATTTTGGGATAAATGTGCATCGGCTGTCACTTGTGGCAGGCAGGCATTTACTTCTGAATACACAAGGTTTTAACACTGATAATTTATATCTTTTTATTTATTTTTAGTGGATCCGTAATATATATAGACAGAACGGTTTTACCATATTTTTTAAAAACTAAACATACATGTAGCAAGGTCACATAATTATTTGCATGACGAAATATACCAATAGCCGATAGCCCGATCAACTAGAATTTAAGCAACTATACTCACCATGGCTGCTTTTGAAATTACGCCTTATCATCAGTACATCCATTTTATAATTAATTACTTCGAAATTTATCCAACAAACCATTCTGTGATAGGTGTTTTGGGGGTCATATAATCCAGAAAATAACGAGCACAAACACAACTCTATTATTCCACATATTAAAAATGCGAAGCCTTTCGCAAAACGATGAAAAGAACTTAGGTTAATTAGCCCGTTAATCTGTTTAAATAGCAGCACCAGTTTATCAATTTAGTAATGAAATATGCACGCGAGGTCCTAGCTTTTGTTTGCATGAGAGTTTCATATAATTTACAACCATTATAGAATTAAAAATTTCTTCGTTCGTTTTCCATTCCAAAATTTTTAAAAACATTGCCGCTCGCCTGTAACCCGACACTCTTGGAATCTCTGTCATTGACATTGTTTACGCTAACCGGCAATGACCTCAAAATTTGAATTTAAGAAGGTTTAGATTTATTTTATCTTTTCACAATAAAAGAGGTTGATTTCAAAACATGGTTGCATTAATTGATCGTTAAATATTTACTGTAAATGAAATTTACGGGTGCCGTAATCGATGACCTCGTTTCCAAATATGGGTATTGAAACATGGGTGTTACATTTGAGAAAATAGCCATTCTATCATAATACAATGATTATCGGAACAAATTTTGATGTTGAGTCATTCATAAGTTTAGAAATCATTTTAAACATGTAGTTAATATTACTTACATGTAGCACGTGTTCGTGGATTACGCACGGTGATGGACGAATAAAATAAACGTCAATGAAATTGTTTACTTCACGAAATCACGTGATTAATTAATGGAAATTAAAAACATTTCGACATGCAGTTATTAAAATATTTACCATGAAAAAATGACATTTTTATATTTTTTAATTTCAGTGAAATTTCAATGAAATTTGCAATATAAATATTTCAGTGAAATTCCAGTAGACCAAAATATATTTTATTTCAGTGAAATTTCAGTAGACCAAAATTTTTGTTTATTTCAGTGAAATTTCAGTAATAGACCAAAATATATTTTTATTTCAGTGAAATTTTGGTGAGATTTCAGTGAAATTTGGTCATTTCAGTGAGATTGGGCAAAATTTTCACCGAAATTTCAGTATCATTTTCTCTCTCTCTCTCTCATAGCGATAGTTTGCTCTTTACTTCCTGTCGAAATGAAAGATTGAAATGACTGTGCCGTCAACCATAGATATGCTGTCAACCTTATGTCGTCATTAGACTAAATACAATATCGATGAAATAAAAACACTTAAAATAGGGTTGTTCACGTAAAGATTTTCCTTGCTTCTATTGCATATTTTGAGAGACTTTAAATCACGCAGATGTAGAGAGCAAAAACGCAAAAAATTTTAATGTCTGCATATTTTTACACAACTCGAAATTGATCCACTGCGACCTCTGCTTGGGTATATAGTACCTTGTCTTGCCCAGTAGCAGTGGAATTCAGTCGTGTTAGCAGAGGTAAGACCGAGACCATTTCTCCAGTAGATTACATTGACGAGTTTGACCCCAACTTACAGGGAGCAATACATAGAGCCCTTGTAGGAGCGTTATAGAGAGCCCGTTAAGGAGCGTTACAGAGAGCCCTTTTGTGGGAGCGTTAGATTAGAGCTCTGAGGAGAGAGCCATTTTGAGAGCCGTTGCTAGGAGCGTGGTTCGAGAGCCTGACAAGCATGAGACAGAGTATAATAAAGAGAGTTGCTGATTAATCTGGTGTTAGTCTTTCTGAGCCAGCTGCTACTCCCACACCTCTACAGTAGTGAACCCTCTACCACAGTAATCCGCTCTATCCAGAGATCCACTTCACTACATAAGGTTACAAATAGGATCTGAACTTGTATTTTCTTTATATTTCAGCTCCTAATGCTATAGAAGAAATGCAGAGAATGAGAGATTCATATCCTTTTAATAATATATTCTATGCATATTTACACATAACAAAAATTAGTGCACATGCTCAGCTTGGCAGTAATTGTGTCTGTTTCTAGAAGTGGAACTAAAATTTAAAAAAAACAAACTAGAACATGGATATCAAACTAACTTTTATTTACTAATTTAACTGGAACTACATGTACACTGACACTGGACACAATTCTATAAAATACAATTAAATTTTATTACTTAGCCACATTTTGACCAGGATCCTTGATGCATAATAAAGATTAGAGAAAACTACCAGTAGTTAAATCGTAGCTCCGTAAACAATAATTGTATTCCATAGAATTGTGTACTGACTATAACTTTGTTAGAATGAGGATTAAAATACCTAAAATAATTTAATACATTCATAAGAAAATTATATTATTTCAATTTAATGTATCTGATGAATTTATTGCCATTGAAGATAATGCGTTCTATATAGCACTTAAAATATTCCCAACATGCTTTAAATTATAAGCTTATATATTTCAACAGAGATAAAAAAAAGTATAAAAAAATATTTGGAACTATTTAGATTACTGCAGCATGTTCCCCAATTTCTTAGTATTCTCTAATGGCTTATTTTTGTGGTGGTCTCCAGTTTGCCTCTGTTTCTGTTTATTAAGTTTTGTGACTTAACATGTACACTACGCTGCTGGAGTTTGGGACTAGAATCACCCAACATGGCGGAAAAACTCCCTGTTCCGTGGCGGAATCTTGGAGAATCGCTAGCGAAACGCCAGCTAGCAAAATCACCGCAAAATAGGGTGTTTCGCGGTGTATTACAGTGTTTCGCGGAGGAACATGGTAATCGCTTGAGTGCCGATATTATCCCAATTTAAGCATGTTGAAAAAAAAGTAATTTATTTCAGTTGAATACAAGGTATGTTGGCGAGGAAGCTAGGGTCGGATTTTTTTTTTCTAACACACTGTACATGCATTACATGGGGCCAAAATGTATGCAAACTATGAACAACTTACAATTTTTTAAACGTATCATTACATCTTTGTCTATAAGTTAGATGTAATCCATCAATTATTGGCTGCTATCAAATTCAAACTTTAAATTGTATATGGTGATGACCATCACTACAAATATGGTATCGTTTAATATGGGTTTTTTAGTGTTGGTTACTATTCATACTGTTTATTTTCAAAACCCCGTTCGATAATTGATAAAAATCGTTGAAGAATAACAAAAATGGTTTAATTAGTACTATTGTTTAGATTAATGTCAACAGCTTTAGTTTCTCCGAGTTGAGTTTAAAAATGGACTACCCGTGCACTTATCTATGGTGTTCATTTATTGGACGAGCCGTTGAATTTCCCGAGATGCATTTAAAAATGGACTTCCCGTTCAATGATCTAGGGCGTTCATTTATTAGACGAGCCGTTGAATTCAAGAGATACGTTACATCGTGTTTTGCCATGCTTCCCGCAAGGAATTCGCGAGAAGCTAGGGTCGAAATAATATTGTCTATAATTAATTGAAGGAGTTGTAATACAGTAATGCTGCCGCGAAAACGTGTACATGTATAATGTACGGGCCGGTTTGAATAACAACAAAATGAGTTAGGTAATCTCGGGAAAACATTTACCGGCATTCTGTATCGGTTAGGATTTTTTTCTAGCGCACTGTACATTCATATAACGTCGGCCAAAATGTATGCTACAATGAACAACTTACAATTTTTTAAAACGTATCATTACATCTTCGTCTATAACTTAGATGTAATCCATCAATTATTGGCTGCTATAAAATCCAAACTTTGAATTATATACGTCATACGATGAGCTTTTACACATTACTTGCAGCTTCAGTTAATCTAAATCAATCATTCATAGAGCACAGTGCCGTAAATCACTCTACGGGGCGCTTAACGGTAAGTCAAGTGATCAGAAACGCGCCAAAAGATTGGAACTATATTCTTACTCTGTGTTACTCGGTGACAAATCTCCGCTGTCACAATATACATCTACTTTAAATGTCGCCCAATTCATTTCGGTGGAAGTGGATATTGAATAAAGCCATTTCACACACACATACGTTTACATTACATGCGCATGTCATATATTTATACAATGTCCACGAGTGTGTTACATGTAATTCTCGCCTTCACCCCGTTATAATTTTCTTATTTTGAGTAATCTTTCTGAATGATTCCATTCTTTTGTACGTCCAACTTCCCGATTTCCTACTGCATATGCATGTACCCTGTGTAACTGCAATCTATAAGCTTTAAAATCTAGATATCAGAAGCTCGAAAGTTATACTAGACTGTGAACACGCAGTTTCTTGATTGAACCTGCATTTGCTTTTGTAATTATAATTGTATGTAAATCGTGATTATAATTATAAACAATGCATTTATATATCTGTACGGCTTGTTTTCAGATCCCATAATCGAATATTGTATCTTTATAATATGTAAATATTGAATAAATATTGTTAGAAAAAAAAAGAGAAAAAAAAAAAAAACAACCCTGCATCGATATTGCATAACATCGGACCCATATTTATCTTTGCTATTCGGACCAACCCAAAGGACAACAAGGACCAATTAAATTACATTATAAGGCTTGACTTATTCATTTTAAAAATATAATACAGACAATATGTTATTAATGATTAAATCACAATACAAAGAGGCAAACAATTTATAGGTGAGTACCATAGAGCTATATATAGAAACTAGAGTCCGCAGTGATCATGTGACAGCGTGCCGAGAAGGGGCCTTGTCCGCCATGTTAGTTCCGGGGAGTTGACGCTGACGACCATTAGATTATTATAATCAATATGCCAGAAAGTTGCTGCTGTTTTGGCTGCTCAAACACCCGAAAAAAGGGTAGTGGAATAGCGTTTCATAGGTTATATTTATTTATCAACTGTGCCTATCAAAAATCGGTCCATTCTTCTAGCACTGGGTTAGGGTCAAGCTTAGTTGCCAATGTAAACGTCAATAACAATCGAATTAATGTCATTAATTTGATGTGAAGACCTAATCTAAAAGTCATTTTAAAATAAAAAAAAACCTTTACTACTAAATCTTTAGAAGAAACTTAAGATATATAATAAATTTTCATGTCATAATATTTTTCAAAACATAAACAAGTTCAGTTGAACAAGCGAAAACAAACAAATTAATGAATGAAATGGGGTTTAACGTCATACAGTGCTATAAGGGAAATTGAATTCCAACTGGCAAGGGTTCTTTACGTGCACGCCAAGGTGTACGCGGGACCTCAGTTTCCGTCCCATCCGAACGATACGCTGTCTCTGCAATGCTCCCCGAAAACAAACACACCCATACCCACACACACACACACACACCCCCACACCCACACACACAAAAAACACACACACAATTTGACACATTTAACACCTTTTTAAAAAAATATATATTATTAAATTATACAGTCACCATATCTTCTAACTCTTATATGTCATTGAGTCAACTGGCGGGGTTTCGATTCCCCGGTTGTACGTGACAAGGAGTAGGGTCGCCTGTCCAACCTCGTGGGTTTTCTCCAGGTCCTCCGGTTTCACTGCTAAAGACCGCTACGCGCAAGCGAATTATTGAATAAAAAAATTAAACCATATGTTAGTCCCGAAATGACCTAGTTTGTGTAGAGTGGACGTTAAACCCTATCTCTCTCTCTCTCTCTCTCTCTCTCTCAATATGAACCTACGGCAAGAGTTGTACTGTTTTTTTCACCTAGGTGGGTTTTTTTTCTAATACTCTGACATAGGCCTCAAAAAGTGAAGCAAACTTTATGACCGTCTCTCAAAGTCTGGATCGAAGTTCCAGTCCACCATTCACTGTCCGTCCACCTCTCCTCTGCAGTAAATAAATATCAATGCAACAACAGGGCTTAAAATATTATTTTCTTAAATTACAGATTTCCACTAAAAAAACAAGTCCTGAGCCTTCTGAACAGATGGCTGTTAAACATTAAACTGAGACAATTTCGTAACAGCAGATAGGATTATTAGGTACAAATTACAATTGATGATATTTTTAATTTTCATTTTATTGCTGTTTTTTCATATTATGGTCGGGCAGTCTTCAATGTACTTGTAAGTTAGGGAACCGCGGTTTCTAAGTGACAGAATAAAGGGATCCGGTGTTCGATCGCGAGAAAGTATACCTCAGGATTTTCCAACGGAGCTTCCCCTTGTCAGTGGTGCAGACGGAGTGTATGTCAAGGTACAGTGTCTAGTCGTTCGGATGTGATGAAAATGCGGCGTGCACGTAAAAGAACCTTTAACAGGTGGAAATCGATATAAAGAGTAGGCCGTACCGCCGCTGTTCGGGTAAAATTTCTCTCATAGCACACTTTATGGTGTATGCCCATCTTCATTATCCCGGTTGGTGCAGAACAGTAGGGCATTAAACCTCATTTCATTTCATTAACATATTTCCTTTATTATTGTTGTTGTTCTAAAACTATTCCGATCATTTCTCTACAGACCATTAATTTCTCTTCACTTTTTCAGTTCCATAAATTTCTAAAAATAATTAACAAATAAATAAATACCGGTAAATAGAAATACAACATTTTACGTAGGCTATTAATTTTTCTTCACTTTTCATTCCCTAATTTCCTAAAAAAAAATAATTAACAAATAAATAAAAATACCGGTACATATAATTCTGCGGGCCATTCATTTCTCTACACTCTTTATTAATTAGTTCCATAAATTTCTAAAACAATTTAACAAATTTACTGTATAGGAATACATATTGTAGACTTTGCACTAATTTTAAAGATCAATATTTTAATAAAAAATTTAAAAGAGAAAACGAAGGTAAAGTAAGTCCAAAGTAGCCGTAGAGACACTGCGGTCGAGATCGCTGACATGTCAAATTAAATTGCTCTATAACCTTTACGTGGGAAGATGGGCCGGAGATAAGTCGGTCCATGGATCTTTATTATTATTTTTATTAAACAATAAAAATTTGGGTGAGAAAATTTAAAAATTTAATATTTGTGCACGTTTTAAAACAGTTTGACACAGATTGATTGATGCGATAACATAGTGAGCATCCGGGTATTTACGTTCATAATCCCCGGAACTAACATGGCGGCCGTCGCTCCATTCTGGCACAAACCTTTAACGTTGTAGTCATGGGAGTCACGTGATCAGTGCGGACTCTAGTTTCTATATATAACTCTATGATGAGTACACTGTAAAACTTGTATTGTTTAATAAGGGGTTTTTAGCGCTAAAAACTATGCATATAGTTTAATTTCAAAACATTGTTTGATATCGATAAAAATCGTTTGGAAATTACAAAAATCGTTTAATTAGTACTATAGTTTAATTTAATGGTACACCGTTTATTTTCTCCGAGAGGTGTTTAGAAATGGCCGAAGCGTTGACTTGTCTAATGCGTTTATTTATTAGACGAGTAGTCCAATTTCCCGAGAGGCGTTTAAAAATCAACACCTGTTAATTTATCTACTATGTTTAACTATTAGATGAATCGTTTATTTTCCTGCGAGCCGTTTATCCGATCGGTTCATTTTGATTACAATTATTGATTTTCAACGATTTCGGATAATTACTGCCAGAGTTATGGCCATTGATCACTTTGAAAAATCTTGTGACGCTCTAGAGGCTAAAGTTATCATCCGATTGACTTCAGATTGATACACAGAGTTTAAGGTCCTGAGACGAACAAGTATATTGATTTTCAATGAATCTTTATGACTTGAAACAGCTAAATCCATTATGTTAAAAGTTTCGTATACTAAACGTTAGCATGGGACAGAACTTTATAAAAACCAAACAAATTCTAATGGTTTTCTGATAATTACTTAATGAGTTGTTACTCTTAATCAGATTTTAATGTATTATAAATGTTTCATTACCGAAAAAAGTAAAAATATGTGATAACTCTTGTTGACTGCCCGGACTATATAGCTGCTGTGGGCGTATGTTTCGTTGTCTGGCAACCTATCTTTATCCGATTTTGTTGAAACATGAAATGTAAGTTTTTAACCCAACGATCTTGGTTCCTTTCGATATTTGCGCATATCTAATCAAATTTCCTGAATTATGGCCCTTGATTGTAGGAAAAATCACTTTCTTTTTAGCTTGTTCTCTATCCATCTCTCGAAAATGTGGGCGTATCCTGCCTGGCAGCCGCTGGTAGTGTATTATAACATGTATAAGTGTTTCATAACCAACAATAGAAAAAATATGTGACAACTCTTGTTGACTGCTCGGACGACTTTGCTGCTGTGGGTGTATGTTTCGTTGCCTGGCAACCCATCTTTAACTATAGCTCTAGAAATGGGGGAGAATGCCACATGACTGCCGCTGTTGACAGACAGGTCAGGAAGCTATCGCTTTCATGTATCATTCATTACCGCCTGAACCATTACATCTATCCAGGTGCCGATCACTCTAGGGAATAAATTATATCAGTAACACATCTTGGGAATTGTCTGTAATAAACACACACTGACAGTTCGCTCAACGACGTTACGATATCTATATCGATGAACTAAATCTCTTTAATTTCGTAGTTTTATAGTATTTTCGGTAACAAAACTACCGAGAATTATCACATACAATTATATGTTAGTTGTGTGTGTTTTTCGTGAATTTATAAAACATGATTTATATTTTTAAAACATGCATAGATAAAGCGTGGTACAGCCCGGAATGAAGTGAGAGACGGCATTTGTGACGGTTTATGAATTGGTCTATAAGGCCGTAAATTATTGTCGATTTTAAAAAGGTTTTATTAACTTTAAAACTAATCCACCAAATACTTGTTGTTACGATTCCCAGATTAAAATGGACCATTTGAAAATGTCAAAGTGACACGCCCTTTTTTTGATAAGGCCTATTTTACTCAACATCAACATGATTTACCTTTGTCTTCTAGAGCTTATTACTGTGTGATTTTCTTATTTATGTTATGTTAATAAAGTAAGCTTTCATTAAAATATAAAAAAAATAATTTAAGAATATTAAAATCGAATTTCAAAGAGGCATATAACGTTTTCCAACAAACAGATTTGGGCCGTTGGTTGTTTTCCAAGATAAAATACCTTTGGCCGCAACATTGACTCACTGTGTGCTTTTATGATTTTTGTTCTATTAATTAAGGTAGGCTTTCATTTTAAAAAAAAAGAAATAAAATAATTAACAATATTAAAATTCTATTTGAAATAGGCCTATAAAATTTTTCAAGATAGGTAGAGATAGGCGATTCTTCCAGTTATCCCAAGTGTTTTACAGTAACTAGTTTCGTTCGTATTGAACTCTTCAGACTGGTTAGACTCAAAAGTGAAGTTCTATTTATACTATTTCGGGAAAAATTTTTCAATAAACATTATTTGAGTTGATTGGTTTCTATTTTTACAAACAAGTATAAACCAAAAACAACTTTAGAATGAATACTTTGCATATTGCTCTGGGTGTCATGTAATGTTTTGACAGACTTTATAGGCCCCGTAATACTATGAAATTATCCATTTTACACTACTACACAAGAATATATTAAATTATTATAAATCTGAAGTTTGCTCTAGATATCCATGATCTGTGTTCAGAGTTACTTTTATTTTTGTGATTTTTTTTGTCAACTGATTATTTAGAAATAGAAAATTTAGTTTATACTGTGTACTTATGGAATTATCTGCCATGAAAACTGAAGTTAACCATACAGCATACTATTACTAGGTAATGACAGAGTAAATTAAATTTATTTTGAATTACTGAATGGTTTAAAATTAGTGACCTCCAAAAATCTACAATCAATAGACACGCCATTGAACTTCATTGAATCATTAGATTGAAAACTTTCCAACCACACGGTATCAATGACAAAATCTGAACTTGGGCATCCCCTATTTTTTTTTTGTTTACAACCCCTCCACTGGGTGTTCCAACTTTGGATTTTTTAGCCTATCAACCCTCTCACGGGGGGTTCTTTTCTAACCCCCCCATTTTCTTTATGGGGGTTCGTCTTTAACCACCCCCATTTCTTTTCCTTATATACTCTCTAATGTATATGTCGCCCCACTTTACGTCACAATGACCCATTTCACGTCATAATAACCGCTTCCTTACAAACATAATGGAAGCCTGTGAAGAATGCGGAAAAGTTTTTTCCAAACGATGCTATGTCCTGCGACACGCCAGGGAGCGACATCATCCAATTTTCTTCAGATGTGTCAATTGCGGGAAGGATTTCCGTAGGAAGGAATACCGAACCAAACACAAATGCAAAGGCAACCTTCCTAATGATGAGGGAAACCAGCCCACAAAGACAGACACCCTCCAGACAGCCATCCAAGAAACCATCGGGGAGCTCGCCCAAGGGCCACCGAGTACTTCTTTTTCGACTCCCACAGTCACCGCCCAAGAGCTACCGAGTACTTCCTTTTCGACTACCACAGTCGTCGCCACAAGATTCCCACCAGAAAGAATCTCATATACTCCTAGCCGAAGCAATAACTCTACGGACATCAACGGCGCTCCGTTCCCAGTCTTCAGCCACTGGGATTTCCTCACATCCCCAAACCAATTCGGAGGGGAATACCAAACCCCGGTATTTTTAATTACGGGAAACCCCGCCAAAAATAATCTCAATATAACCCCGGTAAATTCCGGAACCCCGGTAAAATACCAAACCCCGGTATTAGAAACCCCGGTGAAATCTCACCGGGGTTTCCCCACAGTATATATAGAACCTCACTAAGTGAGATAAATCAGTTTGAAGAGTTCAATTCTGAACGAAACTAGTCACTACTAAAAGGGATAACTGGTGAAATCGCCCATCTCTATCTACCTATTTATTAAACCTGCCATTAACCAGTTATTGCTAAATTTGTGACCCCAGCGGGCAGTCATGATTCCCTCTTCAACTCGGAATCCATAACGACCCTAATGGAAGAAGCTCCACCGGCTAAAAGACTCCCAGTCAATTCTGAAACCACCAACCAGTCTTCCAATGTTAAATCGGTACAATTACCGGAAAACATCCTACCACTTTATAAAAGTGTCAGAAATATAAAGAGCAAAGCCGCTCGTCTCCAAGTACAGAATGATTTCCTAGAGGCTTGCCATGCCGCAAAAATCGTAGCGTCTTCCTTTAAACCCAGGATCTACACGGGCAATACGGAATACGACAAAGAAGTAGCGGAATTCAGAGCCCGCTCCACAAAAGAGTACTGTCTTACCATGATGAGGATCCATATCCAACACCTAGATAGGACCTGCGAGAAAATTCAAAAAGATCTCGTAATAGCTAAAAGCAAACTCACAGATGCATGTGACGCCCGCCAACTTTCCGAAGCGGATTTGGGAGTCACCGCGGTCATAGAGAGAGAAATCTCTACGGGTAAAGCCAAATTGCAACCCCGTTTCGACCGGGCAATACGGAATACGACAAAGAAGTAGCGGAATTCAGAGCCCGCTCCACCAAAGAGAACTGTCTTACCATGATGAGGATCCATATCCAACACCTAGATAGGACCTGCGAGAAAATTCAAAAAGATCTCGTAATAGCTAAAAGCAAACTCACAGATGCATGTGACGCCGGCCAACTTTCCGAAGCGGATTTGGGAGTCACCGCGGTCATAGATAGAGAAATCTCTACGGGTAAAGCCAAATTGCAACTCTGTTTCGACCGCCTCAGCTTAGAGAGCAAAAAGGATGACCCTTTCCAAGGAAAATACTTCAATGGAAGTGGGAAAAAGCCACACACACCAAGAGGATCCGCCCCCAGGACCTCCAGAGTCAATAACAACAATAAGAGGTATCACTCCAGATCCTCATCCAGAAAACGATTTAATTCCACCACCCACAACAACCAATCTAGAATATTCAGGATGGTAAAAGAACTAGCTCACACTTTAAACCTCAATAATAACAGTGATTTTAATGTTTCGTCAAATAAAACCTCTGAAACTTACCTTAAGTCTTTCGTTGTTAATTTATCTAAGTCCAAATTAAGTGCACAAGAACTCTCTGTCCTCAGCCAAGGACTTACCTTTAGCCCAACACCCAAAGGGATAGACCTTAGTCAATCGCTCATAGACTTGAGAAAATTATTCCGCAAAATGAGAATAACCTATCATTTTCACAATGCACCCTCACCCCCCCAATACTTTTAATCTAAAGTAAGATAAAAGATTTGCACCGAAAAGCACCTGGACCCCCAACCCAGGGGCAAACTTAAACTTAGAAATCTTCTTTAGAGTTATAAAGAACCAAATCCTCAACACAGAGATAATAAATTTCAAGAGAAACAATCTCTCCATAGAAGAAAGGGAAGTCATTGTTCATTTAAAGACGAACCCAGATATTATTATCAAAAAAGCCGATAAAGGCTCGGCCGTTGTCATACTCAACAAATCTGATTATATCACAGAAGCAGAAAGACAACTGTCTAATACTGCCTTTTACCTGCCCCTTCAGGAAGACCCAACTGCGGAATTTAATACGCAAATCACGCAATTTCTAACCCAACTTTACCAGTCGGGACAGATTACGGAAAAACTTCTAAAAGGCCTTATAGTTGACTTACTAAAGGCCTTACTAAAAACAACTTTGTTTTCAACAATCAACATTATTTCCAGATAGGAGGCACCAGCATGGGGACCAAAGTGGCCCCCAGCTTCGCTTGTGTTTTCCTAAGTGAATTAGAACAAATTATGTTAAATAAAGTACCTTTCAAGCCGTTAGTCTACGTCCGGTACATAGACGACATCTTCATCATCTGGACACATGGAAATTCTAAACTACTAGATTTCCTACAGCTGACGAACAGCTTTCACAAAACCATCAAATTCACAGCCGAATACTCCACGGAAAATGTGTCCTTCCTAGACACCGTGGTCAGCTTTGAACACTATACAAAAAAACTCACGTTTAATTTGTACTGCAAACGGACAGACACACATTCATACTTATCTTACACTTCATGCCACCCACCGCATAATAAACACAAGGGACCATACAGTCAATTCCTCCGACTAAAACGAATCTGCTCCACTCCAGCGGATTATACAAAACATGCAGACAACTTGGTAAACGATTATCTCAAACGGGGCTACCCACTAGATATAATCGAATCTAACCGAAAGAAAGCCGATAATATTCAGAGGAAAACTCACCTAACCACAAAAACCACGCCGAAGGATAACAAACGTCCGGTTTTCATAACGAACTACAATCCAACATCGGTCCATATCAGCAAGATCATCAGAAATAACTGGCACATCCTCCACAGCTCGAACGATTGGCGGATTATTTTCCCACAACCTTGCTTAACAGCCTTCAGACGAAACCCGTCCCTCAAAGATCTTCTAACCTCAGCCACTATATAAGACCCTAAACCCTTGCCACAAGTAAATGGGAACAGTTACAATTTTCTAGAATCCACCTGTAACTATCCCCAATGCAATTACTGCAACACGCTTAAAGGAAAGAAAACCTTTCACTCCAGCAAAACTGGCAAATCTTACAATTGCAACAGCAATTACACTTGCCATAGCCGAAACGTGATCTACCTGCTTACTTGCAATCTCTGTCTCAGTATGTAGGAGAAACAAAAAGATTGTTTAGAATTAGACTTAAAGAACACTATGCTGATATCACCCATAAGAGAGACACCCCAGTTGCCTCTCACTTCCACCTACCAAGCCATTCTAGTCGAAACCTTGACTACCAAATAATTAAACAATTGGGTACCAATCCTGACCTCCAAAAATCTACAACCAATAGACGCGCCATTGAACTTCATTGGATCATTAGATTGAAAACTTTCCAACCACACGGTATCAATGACAAAATCTGAACTTGGGCATCCCCCTATTTTTTCTTTTGTTAAATATTTTATTGATCGGATTAAGGCCTACCAGTAAAAGGGAAAATGTGATTTTGAATAGCATAACAGTATTAGGCTTACTGTATTAAAAGCTTATTGCAATTGAAAATTGAGCAAAATAATATTTTTGTTATGAAATTTGGAAAGGTATATATAACATACCATAGAATCACATTTTTCTATACACAAAATATAGAATGTAAAAAGAAAATGTGCAACTACAGACTTAATGGGTAAAGCTTACGATTTAAAATTTGATCCTTTAAAATCACAACTACATGTAATTCTAAAATTACGAAAATACTAGATAGCATGCGATAAAGAATGCAAGGAATGAGTTGGTTTACATCGAAGCGCAACTACTTCTTGTCCCGCGAAAGCGCAACTACTAAAAAAAGATCTACAATTTAAATTACCGGATATTAATACGTTTATTAGACCTATGACATGTCATGGATTCAAGTGGCGTGGTTTCGATTCCCCGCTTGTACGCGACAGGTGTAGGGTCGCCTGTCCAACCTCGTGGGTGTTCTCCGGGTCCTCCAGTCTCCTCTCACTCAGTCACTGCTAAAAAAAAGAGACCCATCAATTAAATTATTAAAATAAAACTGAACCATGTTAGTCCCGAAATTACCTTGATTTGATTTAGCTTAGACAAGTTAGAGCGAGAGGTCATAATATCATAAGTTAGATAGCCTAAAGACATATACCTATACTATAGATCTACTTCTAGGCCTACACTACTCAGTACTCTACATTGGAATATATCATAATACATGTATGCAATATAATGCCAATTAATCAAAGATGAAAACACCCTTCACCAAATATGTACTGTTACAAAATAAATTTTTTGATGATATATACTGCTGTTATTATTATCTATAGTATTATAGTATTTTCTTCTGTTCAACTGCGAAGCGTCTTCTTTAGCCGACGTGTTTAGTGACATTACAGACAAAACCCAAGATGCAGTGCGCGACCTACTTTGTATGCAAATGAAGCAGTCGCCACTCTGTATTTTTACTCTGTGGTAACTTCATGGATTATGACCCCTAATTGTACGAAAAATCACGTTATTAGCTTGTGAAGACTGTGAAGGTCACAATTTTTATCCGATTTAGTTTACACTTGAAATGTATGTTTATTACCCACAGATCTCGGTTCCTTTCAATATCCGCGCATATCAGACCATAACTTCCTGAATTATGGCCCCTGATTGTACGAAAAATCACATTTTTAGCTTGTGGACCCTATAGAGGTCACAATTTTTATCTGATTTAAAAAACTGTTTGAATATATGTGAGCTGCTCCCACAAAACCAGTCTCTTGGTCATTTTTATGAAAAATGAGTTGATAGCATATTTGCATAGACTACAGTCTGAGCCTTCCAAAAATGTAACTCTTTTTAAATTAGGACCGGGGATAAGAATTTTATGATATTTTGAAGTTTGTGGGTGTTTCGAAATGGGAAAAACGTCAAAATGAGAAAACGGACTTCAAAGTATTGGGACATTTTCAGAAGAAATTTCACTCAATAATCCTTAGCAACCTTCAATTAAGATATCTAAACCCATGATTTTCTGATAGTATAAACCAAAGACAACACCCAAGGCGTGGTTACAACTCGGTTGGGACATTTTTTACTTTTTCTAAATGAATAAAATCAAATCGCAGACTTTTTGTCACATTTTAGAAAAAAGGCCAAACAGGGGAAAACAGTCTATTCCAAACATGCTTCTTTTATTTGGGATTTAAAGCCAATAGCATAGCAGGAAGGAGTTTACCTTATTATTAGTAAAAAAATTTTTTGATTACACAAAATGAATGTGCCCATCAAAATCTAACCATGTTGGTTGCCATGGTAACGGCGGCCAAAATGTTTTTTCTTGTAAGTTATTTCATGTACACTGAATGTATTAAATCATCAATAGCCCATTCCTAATATCATGTGGTTTTGTGCTGCGCGGCAGTATTTAGGGGCAAAGCTCACTTACCGACATCATGATGCGACGTCATGACGTCAATCACAGATCAACTCTTAAGAGACCCAGATGTCTGATGTCATAACCTCATAACAAATCACCAATAGCCCATTCCCAAAATCATGTGGCCTTGGCTTCGGGGCTGTATTTAGGGCAAAGCTCTGTGACCGACATCATGACGTGATGTCATGATGCGATATCATGACGTTAATCACAGATCAACTCTTAAAAGACCCAGATGTTTGACGTCATAACCTTATAAAAACAAACACGTCATAATCATTATTGTCAATAGTGTTAAAATATAGATATTATTGTGCATTTTAAAGTCAACTCAAAAAGCGATTTCCATACAAGACACGCCCACATTTTGCAAGAGATTAAGCAGAGAACAAGCGTGAATTTTCGTACAATGTGGAGTCATTATCAATATTATCACAAGGAACCAAGATCTTTGTGATATGAACATATATTTTAATTTCCATCAAAATTGGATACAAATTGTGACCTAGATGATCAACAACCTTGGTATTACTACTTTTAAACTATCTGCGTACAAGAGCGGCAATTTTGTCCAGCAGTTTTGGTCTGATAATCACAAAATTCAGACTCAACCATCCTTAGGGCGTAACGGTGATATATTTGAATTTTTTTTTTTTAAATCGGATAAAAATTGTAATAGGGTCCACAATCTAAAAACGTGATTATCTTTACAATCAGGGGCCATAATTCGGAAAGTTATGGTCCAATATGCACGAATAACAAGATATCTGGGTTATAAACATACTGTGTCCACAATCTAAAAACATGATTTTTCATACAATCAGGGACCATAATCCACGAAGCTATGGTCCGATACATGCCAATATCAAAAGAAACGGAGATCTTGGGGGGGATAAACCTATGTTTCTGGATGGACAGGGGCGACGACTATTTTTATGTGGACTATGGCAAATATTCTAATTTATATATTTCACGCAAAATTCATGTTGTGAACTAAAAATCATTTATTGTGAATCTTTTTTTAAAACATGTATTATGGAAGAGTTAATTCTACCTATTGCGAGTCTTTCTTTAGGCCTTAAGTGTTATAAAAACTATTAATAAAATATTTATTTACATGACCAGACCATAATCAACTCTCGATGCCATTTTATGGGTCGGATTTTCAGTACATACATGTAAAAATTGTTCGACAATTTAATGAATTAAGTTAAAAACGGTGAATTGAGGCTCAGCCTCGAACAACCAGTACGGTGATTGCAATCAGTGCACCCATTTTATCAAACCTCAAAGGCTAATATGTTTTTGAAGTATGTTTGAACTCTACAATTACAATCAAGTAATTTACTTGTATCACAAATTAACACAAAACTATCAAAATCTACACTTATCATAAAATCTGTATCACTCTCATTAATAGAACATTTAATGTATAGGCCTATCTTCAACATGGTATAGGCCTAGACATATCACCATTTTATAATGGGAACCACGGTGACTAAGTGAGTAAGAGGTTGGCTCGCTAGCCTGGAAGTCGCGGCTCGATCCCGGTGTTGACCGAGAAAGTTCATCAGGATTTTCCGGCAGGGTTTCTCCTTGTCAGTGGTGCAGGATGAAGGGACTGACAAGGACTGTCTAGCCGTTTAGGTGGGATGGAAAACCGAGGTCCTGTGTACACATAGGCGTGCGAGTAAAAGATCCCTTGGCAGTTGGAATTCAATATAAGAGAAAGCCGTCCTGGCAAAATTTCTTTCGTATTAAGCTGTATGCCAGGGCTGGGGTGATGGTAATGGAATGTAAAGGCCGTAATGAGTAATGGGAGATTTCAAAAGTAATGAGTAATAGAATTAATTACCTTCCAAAAATCATGTAATTATTTTTAATATAAGCTTCAAATTTTATAGCACCAAAGAATAAGTGTATCTGACACAAATCAAATTCATTCTAATTTTAAGAAAAAGATTTAAATCAGTTTAGCAAAATAAATAAGAAGGCATTAAACATTTCTTTTTATTAATACTTTCACTTGGATATATCATATAGGGTTCTTTTCTTAGACATGTACCGTACTAATTATTATCCCGCGCCGAACGAAGTTAGGGAGGGATATTGAAATGGGGTTCGTCCGTTCGTCTGTCTGTCTGTCCGTCCGTCCGTCCGATTCTGTTTCCGGAGCATATCTCATAAACCGTTCAAGATATCTTTCTGAAACTTTGCACACATATCAACCTTTTACAGTAGTTGTGCCTTTTGCTATTTAGGAATTTCTGGGATTTATATTTTTTTGTGTTTCCATGGAAACAAAAATGACTTAGTTTTTGGTGTACAATTTTGTTTCCGAAGCATATCTCATAAACCGTTCAAGATATCTTTCTGAAATTTGCACACACATCAACCTATTACAGTAGTTGTGCCTTTTGCTATTTAGGAATTTCTGGGATTTATATTTTTTGTGTTTCCATGGAAACAAATTTGACTTAGTTTTTGGTGTATAATTTTGTTTCCGGAGCATATCTCATAAACCGTTCAAGATATCTTTCTGAAACTTTGCACACACATCAACCTATTACAGTAGTTGTGCCTTTTGCCATTTAGGAATTTCTGGGATTGATATTTTGTGTGTTTCCATGGAAACAAATTTGACTTAGTTTTTTTGTGTACAATTTGGTTTCCGGAGCATATCTCATAAACCGTTCAAGATATCTTTCTGAAACTTTGCACACACATCAACCCATTACAGTAGTTGTGCCTTTTGCTATTTAGGAATTTCTGGGATTGATATTTTGTGTGTTTCCATGGAAACAAATTTTACTTAGTTTTTGGTGTACAATTTTGTTTCTGGAGCATATCTCATAAATCGTTCAAGATATTTTCATGGCACTTATTTTGAATTTCTCAGATTTGATAATTTTATGTGTTTCCAATCCATGGAAATACATTTGACTGTTCAAGATACCTTTAAAATAATTTTACCCATTATTTTATTTTCTGAAATCCAGCCTTCCGTCCTGATTTTCTTTCTGGAGCATATTTTATTATCTGTTCAAGAAATCTTTTTGAAACTTTGTACAAACATTAACCTATTATATTTTATTTTCTGATGTATAAGTTTATTGTTTAACATACAGCAGCTAATTGAGGTAGGCAAAGGGTGTTGTGCAAACCTTACAGGGAATAGCGACCCTGCCTTGCCGAGCTACTGTGATCAGAGTATGAAATTCTGTGAATTGATATACCATGTGTCGGAATATGAGATTTGTCTAAAGCTCCAGTTCCCTCCACTTGCAAAATATCTCTATTTTCTATGTAGTCATGTCTAATTTTTTAAAACCAGAGCTTAATGTCATAAATTATCTCAAATCTTCTAGTAAATAGCAATCAGTCATTTGTTTTCAGAAATAGAGAGCAATATCTACTAAACAGGGCCACAATATTAGGACCAGTGACACTGTTTGTGAAATCTGATACATTTTTATATTGATTACCAATAGCATAAACAAGTTATTTTTCCTTATTTCGTCCAAACAAGTGCAAGGGCGCGGGATGTTGATGACTAGTCATCTTGTTACTATTAGCTACGGGAATGATCTGATATTTACCAGTGCAAACTCGTGTTTACTCATTCGAGCGTATACCTCCTTGAAAATACATTTACATTAGTCCAAGAATACTAATTTAACTATAGAATATACGTACTAAGCCAAAAAGTATCCATTTATTTAGCCAAGTACTTGAAGTAGCGATTTTTTTCGGTTCACTGACCACATGACAATTGAATGACACTTCCGACTTATCGGATCCCTCATGTCCTAGTTGGCATTATTTATACTTCTGCTTTATTAAAATGTATTTCAATAAAAAAATCAATGATTCCTTTGGAAAATCAAAGTATCTGTATAAGAAATTTGTCAAGATGCATAGAAATTGAGCAGAAGCAGGGATAGTTCTTACGGTAATCAGTCGAGTTGGGTGGAAAAGTGAGCGTGAAGTCACGTGACGTAAACAAGCTCTTTCACGGCGTGAACCTTTTGGGCGGGGTTATAACAGTATCAATCATTTAAGCAATAAAATATCATATATAGGCCTAACATAAAGATTTTTTTTTTCAATACTTATGTTAAAGATACATTATGGGAGATTTTTATAGAGAGTTGGCCATTCTTGCTATAACAGTTCAAAAGTAGATGATGAAAGAAGAATATATTGAAAAATTCAGTCAAATTACTTTATTCTGAACATAGTTATCATCCTTGTAATATTTGACTAAAAATGGTAGCGAAATGCGTCTTCACCTTCGCCGATCGTTTGATTGACAGGCGTTAACTCCACCTACATATCTCGATTATCAAGTAAATTTTTCAATGGCATACGGAAACGCTTTACAACGGCCTCGCTAAGTACACTCTATCATTTAGCCTCGATCTAACTGACGTATTTTCATCAGGTTACCTCTTATTTGATTTAATCAATTAGTGAAATCCTATTTAAATCCGAGCTGTAGCCGAGCCATCCGTGGGTCTACAGAGTTGATTTTGGTCTTGTTGTTTAAATAAAGATCTAATTTATAATTTCTATAATATCTGAAGCCTAAATTAAGACTTGCAATAATCAGATTTAGCTCTTGCATAATGCATGTTTAAATATCACATAGAAGGTTTAGTACTTTAGAAACATCGAACCCGCCATGGCCGATACAGTGTCAGTAGTACTAGTACCGAGTAGAAATTCATCATTCCGGCGTCTTAAATACCGATTTGCTTGGCTAAATTCAGGAGTCGTGCAACATGGGCAGCGGGTCTAGACTTGGGTGACATTTTTCAAACTTTTTAGTTAATATTAATACGAAATGACGAAATTTTCATTCATAAAACTATTGAACAAAAGATGAATTTGATAGATAGGCAAGTCAACAAATCTGTGTTTACATCCTCGTTTCTCATGCCCATGTTACACATCGAGCACGTGCAAGAGCTTTAAGCCAATGAAATCGCGTATTATCATCGGGAGGTCGGCCATTCGTGGCAACGAAAAGGCCTACGGTTGATCTTGTTAAACTGACTCTGATTCGTTATTGACAAAGAATTTGCCTTTGTTTACTCCAAATATGGGAAGTTAAGTTCACGACCTTTCAAATGACGTATGGAGATTAGCATCAAGCACCGCGTGCGTTTTCAAAACATTGGAATACTTTCGCTGATTTTTTCACAGAATAGACGTCATTTCTTGGGCCTTTTTAATCAGGTAGGCTCATAAAATACCCCCAAAACACCATTTCCAGTTTTCAGATCGTCAAAATCCTTCTCAAATAACAAAGTTCTTTTGTATTTCTTGATGTTCCAACCTCAATCTCAAAATCGACAATTTGACCAAAATCCATTGATAACAATGCTTTTGTGCCCGTAGCACAAAATGACGTCGTGCGACAAGCGACTGATATGCTGGGAGCGACTCACATATTTATTACCCAACGATCTTGGTTCCTTTCAATATTCACACATATAGGATCATAACTTTCCCAGGCCTTCACGTGAATAAATTCCTGGAGAGTCGAAAAAACCTCTCCTGAAATTGGAAAAAGGGTAAATCACTCTCCTAAATCTGTTGAGAGAGCTTTTTTAGCATTTGTGATAAGAACAAGGTTTTTAATTCATTTTGAATCCGGTTAGAATTTGGTCAAATGAGGTCCCGGTAGGAAATAGGGTATTTTGTTATGGAGAATGTCGTATTCTGAATAGGCTAAGATATGACTTGAAGTTCAAGTAATATTCCTGAACAAATAAGCTGATACGACACCATGGCATTTCGTCATATTTAAAACACAAATTACTGTTTTTGTCTATTATGTAACTTACAAAGCTTTTATTCATTTGTGGATGATAGACAAGCGGCACAAGGATGTGACAACCATAATTTTTACCAAATTATGCCATAGCCTTGATTGATAAGGACAATATTTTTTAAAATAATTCCTTGTCGGCATGTGTATAAAATAAAAATGAATAAAACTAAAACGCTATTTAAAACTAAATCTAGCAATGCTGGTTTATTGACCTAATTCCAATTGATGCATATCACATGTTATCGGGAATCAGAAAGCATTGGAGATCCTGACGGAAAAAATATATTATTAATGTCTATTTCTCAGGATATCTGGTGTTCTATCAGAGATTATTCAAGATCTTGGTTCCTTTTGATATTCGCGCATATCTGATCATAACTTCCTGAATTATGGCCCTTGATTGTGCGAAAAATAGCATTTTTTAGCTTGTGGTCCCTCTAGAGGTCACAATTTTTATCCATTTGAAAAAAAAAACGTTTGAACATTTCACTGTTACACCCTAATGATGGCTGAGTTAGAATTTCGTGAAAATTGGACCAAAACTGCTGGACAAAATGGCCGCCCCTCGTACACAAATAGTGTAAATATATGGTATATCAAGGTTGTGGACCCTCTAGAAGTCATAATGTTGATCCGATTTTGATTAAACTTGAAATATATCTTTATAACCCATAGGTCTTGGTTCCTGTCGATATTTGCGCATATCAGATCGTAACTTCCTGAATTATGGCCCTTGATTGTACAAAAAATCGCCTTTTGTTTAGCTTGTTCTCTATCCATCTCTTGCAAAATATAGGCGTATCCTGTCCGGCAGCCGCTGGTCCCTTTATGAGCTGAATCTATCTTATAATAATATATCAAAAACTCTTGTAGATTAATTATTGACAGTTAGGGGGATCATGGTGGCTAAGTGGGTAAGATGCTGGAGTTCATGTGTTTGATCCCTGCTTACGCCAAGAAAGTTCAGTGATGCAGGACGGAGGCCCTGACAAGGACAGCTGTCTAGTCGTTCGGATGGCACGAAAAACCAAGGTCCTGTGTACACATTGGCGTGCAAGTAAAAGATCCCTTGACAGTTGAAATTTGATATAAGAGTAGGCCATAGTGCTGTTGTTCTGGCAAAATTTCCCTCATAGCACACTGTACGGCGTATGCTCATCTTCATTAGGAGTAGGACATAAAACCCCATTTCATGTCATTTTATTGGCAGTTACTGGGTGTACATACCAGTATGTCATATACTTGAATATTGACATACAATTTACATGTGCTTGTCCTTCAACAAGTATTTTCTTTAACTTTTATTCACCTGGTTGTTGGATATTTTTACCAATGCTGACCCAGAGAACTCAGGTCTTATTGCAGACTCAGAAGTAGTGAAATTATTTAAACGCATCAACGACACAATAACAACATCTGTTATATCACAGAAAATAAAGGTAAGTTATGATATTTGTTGTATACACTACTGCTTCCATGCCAGAGATCGAAATTACAAGTTTTACTCTAGTGTTGAAACTACTATTCGGATATCCGTTAACGGATACAAAATAAGGGTTATCCGAATCATTTTACTATCCATTACAGTCTTCTGACATTCCGTATGCTCTATATTTAGCCATTTTTACATCTGATTACTTTGAAATTTTCCCCAATGCTATTGATCACGTACGCAGCTTTGAGCATAAATGTTAATATCACACGTATTATTAATGTAGTGCAACGAAAACAATAGTCTAAATAAAAAAAAATATTCATTCATTCCTTGCGCTGGTTTACGCTAGATAGAAGCTACTTCTTGGGTTTACGGGATACAAGTTAACACTGTGTTTAGACTTCCCGCAATGAAATTTATTCATAACGACCTAGGTCACGTATATTCTCACTTACTAATTGGTTCAATAGCAGTAGATTATCAGAATGAGGCAAACGACCTTGGCGGAATAAATGTTAGATGTTTTTATTTTACTTTTTATACGCCCACATTGAAATGTGGTCGTATATTGTCGTCGCCCCCGTTCTTCCGGCGGTCTGGCGTCCAAAATTGCTTGTGGACGCTCTAGAGGCTAAAGTTAATATCCGATTGACTTTAAATTTATACACAGTGTTTAAGGTCATGAGATGAAGAAGCCTATTGATTTTCAGTGATTTTCGATAATTACTGCGGGAGTTATTGCCCTTGATCACTTCAAACAATCTTGTGGACGCTCTAGGGTTCAAAGTTAATATTCGATTAACTTTAAATTTATACACAGTGTTTAAGGTTATGGGACGAAGAAGCCTATTGATTTTCAGCGATATCCGATAATTACTGCCAGAGTTATGGCCCTTGATCGCTTCAAAAAATCTTGTGGGCGCTCTAGAGGCTAAAGTTAATATCCCATTGACTTTACATTTATACAGTGTTTAAGGTCATGAGACGAAGAAGTCTATTCATTTTCAGCAATTTTCGATAATTACTGCCAGAGTTATGGCCCTTGATCACTTCAAAAAATCTTGTGGGCACTCTAGAGGCCAAAGTTAATATCCGATTGACTTTAAATTTATACACAGTGTTTAAGGTCATGAGACAAAGAAGTTTATTCATTTTCAGCGATTTTCGATAATTACTGCCAGAGTTATGGCCCTTGATCACTTCAAAAAATCTTGCAAATGCTCTAGAGGCTAAAGTTAATATCCGATTGACTTTAAATTGATACAGCGTGTTTAAAGTCATGAGACGAAGAATCATTGATTTTCAACGATTTCTGATAATTACTGCCAAAGTTATGGCCCTTGATGACTTTGAAAAATGTTGTGACCCTCTAGAAGCTAAAGTTATCATCCGATTGACTTCAGATTCATAACACAGAGTTTAAGGTCAAGAGACGAACAAGTATAATGATTTTCGATTAATTTCTATGACTTGAACAGCTAAATCCATGATGTTAAAAGTTTTCTATACTAAACGTTAGCATGGGGCAAAACTTTATAAAAACCAAACAAATTGTAATGGTTTCTGATAATTACTTAATGAGTTGTTACTCTTAATCAGATTTAAATGTATTATAAATGTGTCATTACCGAAAAAAGTAAAAATATGTGACAACTCTTGTTGACTGCCCGGACGATTTAGCTGCTGTGGGCGTATGTTTCGTTGCCTAGCAACCTGTCTTTTCATTCGTGTTGATTGAGCAAAAATGATAAGTGGGAGGCCCGCGGATTACAGGAGTAGTTATACTCAAATTTATTCACCTCATTGATTTTTTTGGATATCATGGATAGTCTAAATAATTGCGGCTAAAGGTAGGCACGTTTTTTTCTTTGCGGCTCAAACAAATTGCAAATCGAAAATAAGATTTCATACTCGGCATACACACACACTCATAAACATTGAAATAAGTAAGAAATTATGAGTATATGAACTTTTGATGTGATTTTGTTCAAGAATTTCACATTTCCGAATTATCCGAATAGTATTCGGATAGCAAACAAAAGTATTCGGATCACAAATCTCGATCCGATTTTCAACACTATTTCACTCTAATAGTTGCTCAAAAACTACAATTCACCTTTGCCAAAGGAGGCATTGCCAAATATGGTGACTTTAAGATATGAAAGTACAAAATATTTTTTGTCAATGTGAGTTTCTCAAATCAGGTGTTCCAGAAAAAAAGTGACATACCCTCCCACTGCGTGGCACTCATCATTACCAATAGGTAATAGGAACAATTTTCTGCTATTGGAGCTCAGACTCTACAATTACAATACCGTTCTCGAAAATTATAATATGTATAAGCTTATTATCTCCTTACCCTGTAAATTTGGTTTCAGAATATTACCTCTTTCCATAGTTTGGGATAAGAATTAATTAGAAGCTTTACACCAGTTGCGTTTGAAAATATATATTATTACATCCCACTTCTACTCGTTGCCACTGGCAACCTTTGATAAAACTGTCCTGTTTATTTTCAATACATGCTTAAAAGTATCCGTGTATCAGAATTATACAGAAAGAGTACTGTTCATTTCTGATACACGGATACTTTTATACTGTTTTAGATACCTATCAAGCAATAAGTAGCGGACGTTTAGTCCGACCCAGATCACAATTGATAACGATAGCTCTATACAATGCACAAGGATAATGTACATGAAACAACTAGTCAAAATCATAGTAACAAAACAAACCAGGAGGAACCACATGGCAGTTCAAAAACATATACAATGACATTAAATTAACATAACAACATATTACAAAAATCAATTATTATACATATCAATTGGCATCTATTTCATAATTTGGTTTGATTTATATTAATATGCAAAATATATAAATTAAAATATTGAATAATTATTTTAATTAATTGTGATGATAGAAGGTGCAGTTCTCTTGCTGGACACTTCACAGGCATTGAAAATAAGCAGGATGAAAAAAAACGCCTAGAAAGTCATAAACTTTATTACAAATAAATTTCAACGGAGGAACCATCCGCCGATGCATACTTTCACCAGGAATGACCCACGTTTCGCATTTCCTTTACACTACATTTAATAATATCGCAGTCCTCTACGCCCGAGACAAGTTGTTTTGACGATGTGGTCTAAACAAACACGTGATTGTTTTACGCTCAGAGTATCATAGCAAGACGCACGTGTAAATACTACTCAGGTCGTCTCTCCACTGCGAAATCATTCTACCATGAAATGTAACGTGAGGCTCAGAAAGGGATAAATGAAAGAGCAGAAAGTATTTGTCACTTTTCGGTTGAAACGACTCGATAATATATACTATTTTTCACATTTTGCTTCACAATACTTGATAGAAATGTGATGTAAGTAACTTATTAGCACCTTTCCTCGGTGTATCGGTGAATATCAGGACAGTTTTGGTCGGGAGCCGCCTCGGCTGGGCCCCTCAACCAAAACTGTCTTGATATTCACTGATACACCTCGGAAAGTGTGCTAATAACTATTACTTACATGGATAATAAAATGCGGATGTAAAAAATCCTAAAATTAATTGGTGTATTTTTCATTCAAAGCTAGCCAATATTCCCCATGTAGTGTTTGAAAATATTTTTTATCTGCATGGATAATCTTGTCTATATTTATGTGTGTAAAGCACATAAGATGTGCATGTAAAAAATTCAAATATTAATGCATGTACTTTCCATTTGGAGTTACCTCCATTGAGCAAATTTCCCCCTTTCTGATCAATGCTAAGTGATGTGCTAACAATGGCTACTATCGGTTTTACCTATATCAGATGTTGACAGTGAAACATATCAGCTGATACAGATACATTTACCAATAGTGACTCATTCAAAAATGTTACCCATTAGAATGCCATGAATGTCATGATGTTGATACATGTCATTGTTAGTCAGGAAATGCTGGGTACTATATTATCTCAGGGAATCAAAATGCAATGATTATCGAGGGAAGAATTGGGTCACGATCGGGTCATAATATTTCCCACGGCTTTCATATATTGTCATCGCCCTGTGGACGGACACACACTACAAGTCACAATTTTTATCTGATTTTGATGAAATTTGAAATATAGGTTTATCTCCAAATGGTGTCGGTTCTTTTCGATATTGGTATGTATCGAACCGTAACTTTATGGATTATGGCCCTTGACTGTACGAAAAATCATGTTTTTAGCGTATGATTTTGTTGAAACTTATGTTTATGCCGAACAAAATGGCCGATCCCTTGAAATATATGTTTATAACCCAAAGATCTGGGTCCTTTTGATATTCGTGCATATTGGACTGTAACTTCCTGGATTATGGCCCCTGATTGTGCAAAAAATCACATTTTTCTTTTAGTTCGTTCTCTGTCCATCTCTTGGAAAACGTGGGCATATTTTGCATGCCAGCCGCTTATTATATGATTTCAAAAAACGTTCAAATATATCACTGTTACATCATATGACAGTTGATTTCGAATTTTGTGAAAATCGGACTGAAACTGCCTGACAAAATGGCCTCTCCCCTGTACGTACATGTAAATAGTGAAAAAGTATGTAATACCAAGGTTGTGGACCCTGTAGCGGTGACAATTTTTTTCCGATTATGATGAAACTTAAAATATATCTTTATATCCCAACGATCTCGATTGCTTTCGATATTCGCGCATATTGGATCGTAACTTCATGAATTATGGGGGGTTGGATGGCCGAATGGTTAGCACATGCACGCTATATTATGAGGTCTGTCATTGAGTTAGCTGACAAGGTCACGATTCCCGAGGAGTAGGGTCGCCTGTCCAACCTCGTGGGTTTTCTCCGGGTCTTCCTGTTTCCTCCCACTGCTAAAGATCCCTATGCACAAGTGATTTTTTTAAATAAAATTGAACCATGTGTTAGTCCCGAAATGACCTAGTTTGTGTCAAGTGGATGTTAATCTCCTTCTCTCTCTCTCTCTCTCTCTCTCTCAAAACGGTCACTCCCCTTTACGCAAATATTGTAAAAGCATGCAATACTAAGGTTGTGGACAAAGGGTTCTTAATCCATTTTTAAACGAACTGACCATAATTGGGTCAAATGAGGTCCCTGTAGGAAATGGGTTAATTATAAGCTTCCATTCCCTTTAATATAACGAGACTTCCACAAAAATAATTCTTGGTAATTTGTTATGGAGAATGTGTATCCTGATGTATGTGATTACCACAAAAATACACAATTAGGTATACCTTTTGAAAATTTTCTATATTTAATTCACGTAGTAGCTTTCAAGTTCACGTCAGTACAATACTTAAATTACTATCTTCGTTTATTTGATGAAACGTTCATCTTTCATCAGTCAATGATCAAAAATATTAGCATTTTTGTACTATTGCCTGTATCAGAAAATGCTGCAGCCAAAATAAACTGATACAGTGCCATACAGTGTTTAAAATTCGGCAAGAAAACCCAACAGGACCCGCTGGTAGACGGCATTCATGAAAGTTGTAGGTCCAAACATTAACTTGTGGGCCCAATAGATATTAACAAAACACACGTACACTACCCCATCCCAAATTCCTTAAACTTTTAAGTTCCATAGGTGTCTTCTACAGCCCTTTAGGACAGGTTTAAAAGTTAAAATATGTATTCAATATTGACTGTTCACATTACAATTTTAACTTTTAGAAGATTTAATTTAATGTTTATACTTCGTGTATAGAAATAAAAAAAATCATTCCTGCCCAGGCTTGATATTTATTTTTTCTGTGATAAATAAATATTCTTGGTGATTATATGTAGGTCTACTTTATGGTACTGACAACGTATCTCGAAATTCGATTCACATAGAAATCTGAAGATTAAAATGGCCCTTCACATTCCCCGAAAATTTACAGAATATATTGTGCATATAAATGAAATGAAAATGGCTTTTAAGGTCTTACAAAACACAGATTAACATGTCTTACATTTCAATGAACTTATTGAATTTGCTGTCGATAGCAATAATCATTTGATTTGACCTCTTTCAACATGAAAGTAAACTATCAGTGCTGTTTGGCAGACGACACCTCATTTTTTATCATTATATTTTATATTTATGGAATGATAACTCTTTGTTATTCTTCCTATATGACATATTGCACGTGCCTGATTTCAAAGACTTGGGTTTGCAGTACGGTTGTGAAATCTTCATTAAAGAAAGACTTGATAATCAAGTCTGCTATTAAATCACGAGAGTTGGAAATAATGGCCGGAAAGGCCACTCGTTTTATCTCGCTGGAAATATATTGTTAACCATAGTTAGTCTTTCAGGGAATTTTCAGCTCTGGTTTTTCAATTTTATTTTTACAAGACAAAGGTTTTATATCACGTGAATATTTATTCTTGCATTGATGGCAGTACAGTAGATGGACTGACCAAGTTTAGTAGCATACGTGTTTGGATCTCTCCATTGAAGGAATATAATATGCCGGATTATGCATGTATATTCAATATCGGATAAAGACAAATAGGACAGTAAGTAAGGCATACTATCGGAACACACATTCATCTATTCCATACTTGATCAAAATGGTTAAATAATATCCTCCCGAACTCTGGGAGCTTGCTGATATTTGCAATATTTGTATATTGTTGTCGCCCCGTCCGTCTGTCGGTCTGTCGTTCACAATTGCTTGTGGATGCTCTAGAGGCTAAAGTTAATATCCGATTGACTTTAACTTTATACACAGTGCTTAAGATCATGAGTCGAAGAAGCCTATTGATTTTCAGCGATCTCCGATAATTACTTCCAGAGTTATGGCCCTTAATCACTTCAAAAAATCTTGTGGACGCTCTAGAGGTCAAAGTCAATATCCGATTAACTTTAAATTTATACACAGTGTTTAAGGTCATGAGACGAAGAAGCCTATTGATTTTCAGCGATTTCCAATAAATACTGCCAGAGTTATAGGCAGTTATGGCCCTTGATCACTTTGAAAAATCTTGTAGACTCGCCATCTTAAAAATAGACAGATGTCGGCCTGTCCAGTTATTTATCGGCGGCAGACCGACATAAATTTTAAACACCGGCACCATGGCATTTTTTTCATAACACAATTTGTAGTTTTTATACGCCCACATTGAAATGTGGTCGTATATTGTTGTCGCCCCGTCCGTCTGTCGGTCCGTCGTCCACAATTGGTTGTGGATGCTCTAGAGGCTTAAGTTAATATCCGATTGATTTTAAATTTATACACAGTGTTTAAGGTCATGAGACGAAGAAGTTTTTTGATTTTCAGCGATTTCCGATAATTACTGCCAGAGTTATGGCCCTTGATCACATCAAAAAAATTTGTGGACGCTCTAGAGGCTAAAGTTAATGTCTGATTGACTTTAAATTTATACACAGTGTTTGAGGCCATGAGATAAAGAATCATATTGATTTTCAACGATTTCAGATAATTGCTGCCAGAGTTATTGCCCTTGATCACTTTGAAAAATCTTGTGACACTCTAGAGGCTAAAGTTATCATCCAATTGACTTCAGATTGATACACAGAGTTTAAGGTCTTGAGACGAACAAGTATATTGATTTTCAATGAATCTTTATTACTTGAACAGCTAAAACTATGATGTTAAAAGTTTCGTATACTAAATGTTAGCATGGGGCAGAACTTTATAAAAACCAAACAAATTGTAATGGTTTCTGATAATTACTTAATGAGTTGTTACTCTTAATCAGATTTCAATGTATTATAAATGTTTCATTACCGAAAAAAGTAAAAATATCCATCTCTCGAAACTGTGGGTGTATCCTGCCTGGCAGCCGCTGGTTATCTGATTTTGTTGAAACTTGAAATGTTAGTTTATAACCCAAAGATCTCAGTTCCTTTTGATATTCGTGCATATCGGACCGTAACTTCCTGAATTATGGCCCATGATTGTACGAAAAATCACGATTTTAGCTTGTGGACCTAATAGAGGATATAATTTTTATCCAAATTAAATAAATAGTTTTAATATATCACTATTACACGCTAAGCATGGTTGAGTTCGAATTTCATAAAAAATTGGCCCCAAAGTGACAGACAAAATGGCCGCCCCTCGTACTCAAATAGCGTAAAAATATGGTATAACAAGGTTGTGGACCCTCTAGATGTCACAGTTTTCTTCTGATTTTGATGAAACTTGAAATGTAAGTTTATAACCCAAAGATCTCAGTTGCTTTCGATATTCGCGCATATCGGACCATAACTTCCTGAATTATGGCCCCTGATTGTACGCAAAATCGCGTTTTTAGTTTGTGGACCCCATAGAGGTCACAATTTTTATCTGATTTAAAAAACCGTTACAATATATCACCGTTACACCCTAAGGGTGGCAGGGTTCGAATTTCATAAAAATCCGACCGAAACTGACAAACAAAATGGCCGTCCCTCGTTTGCAAATAGTGTCAAAATATTGTGTATCGGGGTTGTGGACCCTCTGGAGGTCACAATTTTCATTTGAGTTTGATAAAATGCATGATTATAACCCACAGATCTCGGTTCCTGTCGATATTCGCGCATATCGGACCCTAACTTCCTGAATTATGGCCCCTGATTGTACGGAAAATCGCATTTTTATACGCCCACATGGAAATGTGGTCGTATATTGCAGTCCGTCCATCCATCGTCCACAATTTCTTGTGAACACTCTACAGACTACATTTATCAACCGATTGTTTTGAAATTGATATATGTTGTTTGCATTAGTGAGATGAAGAAGCCTATTTAATTTCAATAACTTCAGTTAATTTCTTCTGGAGTTATGGCCCTTGTTTCACCTTGTTGCACCTTGTGAACGCTCTAACGACAAAAGTTATCAACCGATCTGTATGAAATTCATATGCATCATTTAAATTAGTAAAACAAAGAAGGCTATTGAATTTCAGCAATTTCCGTTAATTACATCTAGAGTTATGGCCCTTGTTTCACTTTGTTGAATCTTGTGAACGCGCTAATGACAAAAGTTATCAACCGATCTGTATTAAATTGATATGCATCATTTAAATTAGTGAAATGAAGAAGCCTATTGAATTTAAGCAATTTCCGTTAATTTCTTCTGGAGTTATGGCCTTTGTTTCACTTTGTTGCACCTTGTGAACGCTTTAACGACAAAAGTTATCAACCGATCTGTATGAAATTTATATGCATCATTTAAATTAGTAAAACGAACAAGCCTATTGAGTTTCAGTTATCACCTAAATTAGTGAAATGAAGACGAACAAGCCTATTGAATGTCAGCAATTACGTCTAGAGTTATGGCCCTTGATTTACTTTGTTGAACTTTGTGAACTTTCGAACAACAAAAGTTATCATTCGATCTGTATGAAATTTATATGCATTATTTGAATTAGTAAAACGGAAAAAACCTGTCGAATTTGAACAATTTCTGTAGATTGCTTCCAGAGTTACGGCCCTTGTTTTAGTTTTTAGAACCTTGTGAACCTTCAAACACCGAAAATTATTATGTCATCTGTATGAAATTGTCTATTAAATTCCCGTAATTACCTACAAAAGAATAAATATGTGACACTCCTTGTCGACTGCTCGGTCGATTTAGCTGCTGTGGGCGTATGTTTTGTTGCCTGGCAACCTATCTTTAGCTTGTGGACCCCATAGAGGTCACAATTTTTATCAGATTTAAAAACCATTTGAATATATTTTAAAAATCGTTTAAATATATCACCGTTTCACCCTAAGGATGGTTGAGTTTGAATTTCGTAAAAATCGGACCGAAACTGACAGACAAAATGGCTGCCCTTCGTTCACAAATAGTGTCACAATATTCTGTATCAGGGTTGTGGACACACTGGAGGTCACAATTTTCCGGCGTGGTTCTCCCTTGTCAGTGATGCGGGACGGAGGGGCTGACAAGGAAAGCTGTCTAGTCGTTCGGATGGTACGAAAAACCGAGGTCCCGTGTACACATTGGCGTGCACGTAAAAGATCCCTTGGCAGTTGGAATTCGATATAAGAGTAGACTGTAGTGCCGCTGTCCGGGCAAAATTTCCCTCATAGCACACTGTATGGTGTATGCCCGTCTTCATTAGCCCAGGTTAGGAGCAGAACAGTAGGACGTTAAACTCCATTTCATTTCATTTCATTTCATTTACCTGAACGAAGACCAACGCAACAGCGCTATTGGTCGGTTACAAGCAGGTGAATCCCAGACAAATAAAGCCTGGCGGCTGAATGTTTCTCTGAGTACCATTTCTCGCCTTTGGCATAGGTACCGACATCGAAGTTCAACACGTGACCCCACCTGCCCTGGATCATCACATCCAGTTACTTCATTTGCCGAAAGGGTTCTCAACAACAACCTCTACTGCAGTAGCAATTCTGGACGGCATAATATCTCAGACCAGACTGTCCGTAAACACCTACGTGAAACTGGATTAGGAGTCAGACGTCCCGTTAGAGCTGCTGTTTTGAAATACGCCAACACCGTGAAATCCGACTTCAATGGGTTCAGAAACTGAGGGTATGGCCACAGCAACACTGGGGAACAGTTTGGTTCAACGATGTGTCGCGGTTCCTGTTGCAACGAGGCAATGGTAGGGCGAAAATATACCGACGACGAAATGTCACATTGCATTTCTTTTTTTGAAGAGTATATATGTTTTTATTACATGAACACTTGAAACATGTACATGGTCTAATACAACGTCAAAATTTATTTTGCAGTAGCAGCCCCTGTTTGCTATGGTTTTTACCACAGTTCTGCTGTATGCCGCGGTTAATTTCAAGCACTGACTATATGATCAAGATTATGAATTATTAAATGTAGATTGCAAAATCCCTAAATTTATCGGCACTACACTCTCCTGCCGTTTCCATAAATAGTTGAAAATACAACCATCTATTACGAACTGTCTGAGTGTCAAGTCCTGTATTATGTCTGAATAGTCACACAATGGCAACTTAATAAAAGGGCAGAATGTGAATGATTTGCGCACAACTCAATGATATTTTGAAGATATTTGCCAAGTCTTTTTGAACAAGTATCGGCCAATAGCTGTTTATCTGGCGATTAACAATTTTTACCGATAGGCCACTCATTAGCCAATTACCAATGGTGAAACCAATAATTGGAACATCACTAGTTGTAATTATTTATGTCGTTTGTATTTCATTTCAAACTCCAAATTGCATATTTCACTGTGAATCTAAAAATTTCTGATATTTTTTTTCTTTCAAATTTTAGATACATGTATATTAGTCGCAAGAAAACATTATTTCAATCTTGATTTTTATAAGCCCACATTGAAATGTGGTCGTATATTGTCGTCGGTCCAGCATCCACAATTGGTTCTGGACGCTCTAGAGGCTAAAGTTAATATCTGATTGACTTTAAATTTATTCACAGTGTTTAAGGTCATGAGACAAAGAAGCCTATTGATTTTTAACGATATCCTATAATTAATGCCAGAGTTATGGCCTTGATCACTTCAAAAAATCTTGTGGATGCTCAAGAGGCTAAAGTTAATATCCGATTGACTTTAAATTTATACACAGTGTTTAAGGTCGTGAGACGAAGCAGTCTATTCATTTTCAGTGATTTTTGATAATTACTGGCAGAGTTAAGGCCCTTGATCACTTCAAAAAATCTTGTGGACGATATAGAGGCTGAAGCAAACACAGACTGCCACGGTAATAAAAATAGCCCAAATTGTGCCGTTGTTCACGTACACATATCAAAAAGTTTGTTGGGTTTTTTTTAAACATAGTTTATTGTATTAGAACATAAATAAAGTACAAACAGATTGGGACAAAAGTTACGAAAACTTACCGATGCCCTCTCCACATACATTGTAATTGATAGTTATAATAGTACAATTGATAAGAACATACAAAAACGAAGGATATAAATGTTATAATAAATAGTTAAAAATCCCATTATAGAGAAATTCTTAAATATTTGGATTATGAAAGTAATTTTTTCGACATGCCCAAAGAATCTCGCTGGGGGATTTAGTATCTTCTTTTAAAATTCAATATGAGTATTCACCCTTGCGAATAAAAAATCGAAATCGAAAGTTGGAAGGGGGAAAACTCACAAAGTAGTAGTATTATGTACACAAAAATAAACAACAACAACAACAAAAAAACACAAAAAAACCCCAACATTTTTACAGCTGAGCAAATAGAATTAGAAAAAAAAAAAAAAAAATGAAACTACACTATGCATACTTATCAATTGAACCTTTTAGTTGACTTAATATATTTTTGTACTTGATTAAAGACATAAATGTGAATGTCAGTATTTAAACTAGAATCACCCCAAAGAAGTATATTTAAGGTTATGGTGCTGATTTTCCGTAAAGAATCGAAAAGTTCATTTCTTTCGATATCAAACAAGTTACATTCCATAAGATAGTGCTTTGCGTTTTCGGATGACGCGCCACAAGAACATTTAGGATTTTCAATTAAATTTATCCGAAACAGATCTGATTTAAGGGAACTGCACCCATGACGAAGTTTTGTGTGTAAAATACTCAATTTTCTATTACCGCTCACATAATAATTTGGAGCCTTTATTATCTCGAATCTCAAAAAGTTATGCCTTTTATATATACATGTAGACGCTTGAAATGCATAGGTAATAACTTTTCAATATCATACAGTCGTTCAGGGGCGTCTGGGCTTAGGATTAGGTCAATAATTCAGAAATGCAAGATTTAGTTGTAAAAAGTGTCCCGACCCTACCGTTATAATTTATTTTTTCATAAGAATTCTCACTTTCTAAAATAGTGCCCTTATTATAGAAGGTTATGGCAGAGCCGTGGGAAATTTGATGAATCAATTTTAGTTATGGTTGACATGATCGCAACTGTTGGGAACACAAATAACTAAATGATCGAAAGGAAAACAAATTTCGATGACTTTATTATTCTTAGAAGACTCTGTAAATTTTATACTTATGACAATACCACCAAACACAATTAGAACCAGATTAATCGACACAGAAAATCATTGCACGGGCCGTTTGTCTATCTACAAATATAAAAATTGCACGTTCAGTGACGGAAAATAACAACAGTATTTGTTAAATATGAAGAAAGGCAGTCATGCCTTGTCGGCTAATTTTAGCTACGGCATTTATAAATTTTTGGTGCCGTTGTTGAAGAATCCTAATTTCAAGCACTGGTCATGATTTAGGCCTACTAATTAATCGTGCAGAAAATAATTATTAAGTTCTCAATGGACGTTGTGTATTTTCAACTACACGTGAAGAGCGACCAAATTGTCCCCCGCCTTTCGAAGAAAGCAGGGGAATATTAAAATGGGTTCGTCTGTCCGTCCGTCACACTTTTTGGGAATGTTCAAACTTGGTGTATGTGTTTATTAGGTCAATACCTTGATGGAGGTCGAAGATGAGCATTTTCCATATAGGGTAAGCGGAGATAAGCAATTTGATTGGTTGATGCTTTGGGACACGATAACTTTAGTTCTAATTAAGTGAGAGTGATGAAACTTGGTGTATAGTTTCATTACATCAATACCTTGACTAAGTTCGATAATGAGCATTTTCTGCTCAGGGTAAGCAGAGCGATAAGCAATTTGATTGGAGAAGGTTTTGGAACACAATAACTCTCCTAATTGAGCTAGAAAGTTCAAACTTGGTGTAGGTGTTTATTGGATCAATGCCTTGATGGATTTTCTGCTTAGGGTAAGCAGAAGATTGGTTGATACTTTGGGACACATAACTTTAGTTCTAATTAAGTGAGAGAGAAATGGGGTTTAACATCTACTCAACACAAACTAGGTCATTTTGGGACTAACATATGGTTTAATTTTATTTCAATAATTCGCTTGCCCTTAGGGGTCTTTAGCAGTGGGAGGAAACTGGAGGACCCGGAGAAAACCCACGAGGTTGGACAGGCGACCCTACTCCTTGTCATGTACAACCGGGGATTCGAAACCACGCCAGTTGACTCAATGACAGGCCTTATGATACAGCGCAAGTGTGCTAACCATTCGGCCACCCCCCTAATTAAGTGAGAGTGAGGACACTTGGTGTATAGCTTTATTACATCAATACCTTGACTAAGTTCGATAATGAACATTTTCTGCTGAGGGTAAGCAGAGCGATAAGCAATTTGATTGGTTGAGACTTTGGAACACAATAACTCTCCTTCTAATTGAGGTAGAATGTTCAAACTTGGTGTGGGCATTCATTAGGTGAATCCCTTGATGGAGTTCGATGATGAACATTGTCTGCTTACGGTAGGCAGAGATAAGCAATCTGATTGGTTGATGCTTTAGGGGCACGATAACTTTGGTTATAATGAAGTGAGAGCGATGAAACTCTGAATATGGATTCATTATATCATTACCTTTAGGACAAGATAATCTTGATTCTATCTGATAAAGAGTGATGAAACTTAGTGTGTAGTTTGATTGCTTGATACTTTTGAAAAAAATAAATGTGCGATTAATTAATATGTGTCATCTATTTATTTTGGGATTTCGACGGGGGACATCAGCCTCACTGTTGGCTTGTTATTCCTTCAATAAACATCGTCTTCTATTCCGATATAAAATCTCTACAAAAACAGTACTTACGCAATTCATAGAAATATTGTGCAAAAATGCACTTAGTTTCACGTAAAACAGCCACAGGGGTCCTCAAATTTTAATGTGGAGGATATGACGTCAAAAAAGGTCAAACTATCCCAACATTGCGACTTAAAGAAATGTTGGTGTATGTGATATTGGATAAACCTGTTTCACTGAACAACGTTTGTTTGTCAGTAAGTGTCATTGTTGTTCAGTACAAGGAAGGACATGCATTTAGAATTAATCGACTGACGTCTTTTAGCTCATGGCTATTTGATGCGCCAAGAATTCAGTCGCGGTTCGTTCCAAATAAGTACAGCTTCACACATAACCTCAAGACACTCTGGAGTATTTTTATGGGATGCCAACCCAATCTCACTCAATAGTTAAAATATTGAATTTTCAATACTTTATAACTATATAAGCACCCAGGAAAAAAAATACTGATTTACTAGAAATATGTTCCATTTCTTGTTAAGGGAAAACATTCAACCTTTATTAGAACCATTCAACCCCCGAAGGTCCAATTTCACTCCTTTACCATTAGATTTTTTGGTTGAGCAGATGTTAATGTAGTTTTATGGAAATCAATAGGTGGAAGATATTGAACAGTAATCTAATTGAACTTCTTAGATAAAATCCCCTTGAGTCAGTCTGAGTGAAGGAACTATAGGTGGTGAATTAAGGCATGCTAGGAATGAAGTGTTGTAGTGAATTTGATCACCAATAAAAGTTGTGTTGTGAGAAAATTAATAGGTCAGTGTTGTTAAAGTTAAAGGAAAAGAGACAGACTCTAGAACAGTGGGTAATATATAGAGGTAGTAAATGTTGTCTGCTGTCTGTCAGGTCATGAAGAATTATGTTCTATCTAAGTTAACATTTTCTGAAGGAAAGAATCAGATTATTAGGCTTCACTTATCTTGGTGTAAGAACGAGACGAATTGGAGATAAACTACATCACGAGAGTGATGAAACTTAGTGTATAGTTGATAATCAGTTTGATTGCTTGATACTTTTGAAAAAATAAATGTGCTATTAATTAATATGTGTCATATTTTGGTATTTCGGCGGGGGACATCTGCCTCACTGTTGGCTTGTTTTCTCTTTGTAACTTGTCTAACCACTTCTTCACCATCATCCACTTCTGTACATTATTGTTCTATAAAAGCACTTTCCACTGATTTATAGTCACTTCTTGTTTCTTCTGGCAGACACTTTAACCATACAGCGGCATTGTCTTTCATAGCGATCTAAGGCCTGCTACTTTATATTTGTTCTCTTCCCAGTTTTGAAGTACACAATAACTTTCAAATGAATCTAGCCATAGTAAAGTCAGCTTTCCTTTCTAGGTTGTAGACATAAAGAAGAAGACTCGCTTGGCTTGTGAGATTCCGTTGATCAAATGGCACTCCCCATATATCATCCGAGGGTTTATGGACCTGCTTCGATGATGGGTTGTATGTTCAATCTAGATGGGGGTATAAGATTGAACACTTTTCATAAAACTTGAAATGCATGTTTATAACCCAAAGAACTTGGTTCCTTTCGATATTTGCACATATTAGATTGTAACTTACTGAATTATGGCCCCTGATTGTACAAAAAATCTTGTTATTAGCTTGTGATCCCTTTAGAGGTCACATTTATTATCCAATTTCAAAGAACGTTTGAATACATGTATATCACAGTTACACCCTAATGAAGGCCAAAACTGCCTGGTTCCTTTCAATATTTGTACATAACAGACCATAACTTCTTGAATTATGGCCTTTGATTGTACGAAAAATCGCGTTTTTAGCTTGCGGTTCCTGTAGAGGTCACAATTTTTATCCAATTTAAAAAAAACCATGTGAATATATCACCATTACACACTAAGATCTTGGTTCCTTTTGATAATCGCACATATCCGAACGTAACTTCCTGGATTATGGCTCCTGATTTTTCGAAAAATCGCATTTTTAGCTCGTGGATTCTCTAGAGGTCACAATGAAATTTGAATTTCAGGAAAATCGAAATGAAACTGCCCGACAAAATAGCTGCTCTTTGTACACAAATTGTGTAAAAGTATGCAATACGAAGATTGTTGACCCTCTAGAGGTCAAAATTTTTATCCGATTTTGATGGAACTTAAAACATATCTTTATATCTCTTTTGATATTTGCGCATTTTAGACCATAACTTTATGGATTATTGCCCACGATTGTACAAAAAATCCTATTTGTTTTTAGCTTGTTCTCTATCCATCTCTTGCAAAATGTGGGCATATGCTGTCTGGCAGCGGCAGGTTTGATAATTAATGAAGAATGTCTGGTAGTAGAACAATAAAAGTTAATTGTCATTTGGGAATCTTATGAATGACAAAAACCGATCCATTGTTAGTCATTCTCTATTTGAACATCCACGCGTTGTTCACAAGTCATAAGAATTTACTCTATTACGGTCACACACGGTGTAAAAGTGATTAGTTTTATCTTCGAAAATAAAGATAATAAGATATGTATGAAGTACTGCTTGTCGAAATCAACAAACTGTCGTATTTTACAAAAAAACAATATAAATGGCTTGGAGTTCTTTCCATTCCAAATTGATAGTTGTGTGTAATATAGTTTGTTGGTGATTCATGTTTGTTGGTGATATGAGATATGTTCATGATAGAGAATGTCTTTACTTTTGACGGAAGAGAACCGACGGCAATGAGATGAAATGAAATAAAATTGGGTTAACGTTCTACTGTTCTGCTCCGACTGATCAGCAGCGCTACGGCCTACTCTTATATCAAATTCATATCAAATATCAACTGCCACGGGATCTCAGTTTTTCGTCCCATCTGAATGACTAGTCAGCTGTCCTTGTCAGGTCATCTGTCCTACATCACTGACAAGGGGAAACCATGCCGGAAAACCCTGATGAACTTTCTCGGCCAACACCGGGATCGAACCAGCTTTTTACTCACTTAGCCACTGTGGCACCCCAATCCGACGGAAAACTGTGTCCCTTTTCTTTGCTGGAATTTCCACAACTCTCAACATCACAAAGATAATGTGGCATTTTAAAATTAACTCGAACCAGCTTTTTACTCACTTAGCCACTGTGGCACCCCAATCCGACGGAAAACTGTGTCCCTTTTCTTTGCTGGAATTTCCACAACTCTCAACATCACAAAGATAATGTGGCATTTTAAAATTAACTCTAAAATATTCCAGTCACAAGTATTTATAACAATACAAGACTAGAAAGGTCAGCTCTTGAACATGGTTTGCTTACGGAGTGAAGAGTGATCAGCTCTTGAACATGCTTTGCATTAAAGATGGGTTCCCAGAAAAGTATTTATCGGGTGGTTATTTCCAATAAAAGTATGGTAATTTTGGTATATATGGAAAGTAGAGATATCCAATCTTACTAGAAAAATACTGGATTCCCCGAAAAAAACTCATGGAGCGTATACAGGACAAAATTGTAAGGGTTCCCCTAATCAGCAGCCCGACGATTAGGAATTTCTGCATGCGTGGGGGGGTTGGATGGCTGAATGGTTAGCGTGCGCGCGCTGTATCATAAAGTCTGTCATTGGGTCGACTGGCGTGGTTTCGAATCCCCGGTTGTACGTGACAAGGAGTAGGGTCGCCTGTCCAACCTCGTGGGTTTTCTCCGGGTCCTCCGGTTTCCTCCCACTTCTAAAGACCCCTACGCGCAAGCGAATTATTGAAATAAAAAATTAAACCATATGTTAGTCACGAAATGACCTAGTTTGTATCAAGTGGACGTTAAACCCTATTTCTCTCTCACAAGCGAAGATTGAGCGCTTGATGCACAAGTTGATAAACTTTATGAAGAGTTTATTTGTAATAAATAGTAAGCGATTAAAGACAACATCCTCTTATAATTATGTATGCAATGAATTCTCCTCTGACTTCCAAGAGAGGTAAGTCACGTGACGTAAACATGACCTGCTTTGATCAAATTTTTATACGCCCACATTTTTATATGGACGTATATTGTCGTCGCCCCTGTCCGTCCACAATTGTTTGTGAACACTCTACAGGTCACAATATTTAGCCGATTTCAATGAAACTTGAAATATAGGTTTATCACCCCAAGATCTCGGTTCCTTTCGATATTGGCATGTATCGGACTGTAACTTCATGGATAATGGCCCTTGATTGTATGAAAAATCATGTTTTTAGCTTCTGAACACTATAGTGGTAATAATTTTTATCCGGTTTAAACTTGAAATGTATGTTAATAACCCGCAGATCTCGGTTCCTTTCGATATTCGAGCATATCGGACCATAACTTCCTGAATTATGGCCCCTGATTGTACGAAAAATCGGGTTTTTAGCTTGTGGACCCTATAGAGGTCATAATTTTTAACCGATTTAAAAAAACGTTTTGTTATATCCCCGTTACACCCTAAGGACGGCTGTGTTTGAATTTCGTGAAAATCGGTCCAAAACTGACAGACAAAATGGCCGCCCTTCGTTCTCAAATAGCGTAAAAATATGGTATATCAAGGTTGTGGACCCTATAGAGGTCACAATTTTTATCCGATTTTGTTGAAACTTGAAATGTAAGTTTATAACCCAAAGATCTTGGTTCCTTTCGATATTCGTGCATATTAGACCTTAACTTCCTGAATTATGGCACCTGATTGTACGAAAAATCGCGTTTTTAGCTTGTGGACCCTATAGAGGTAATAATTTTTATACAATTTAAAAAATCGTTTTAGTATATCATCGTTACACCCTAAGGACGGCTGAGTTCGAATTTCGTGAAAATCGGCCCAAAACTGATTTTGATGAAACTTTACGTGCATGTTTATAACCCAAAGATCTTGGTTCCTTTAGAGATTTGCCCCCATCGGAACGTAACTTCCTGAATTATGGCCCCTGATTGTCTGAAAAATCGGCTTTTTTAGCTTGTGGTTCCTCTTGAGGTCACAATTATTATCCGATTTAAAAAAAACCGTTTGATTATATCACCGTTACACCGTAAGGAAGGTTGAATTTGAATTTCGTGAAAATCGGACCAAAATTGCCGGACAAAATGTTCGCGTTTGTACGCAAATAGTGTAAAAATATGGTATATCAAGGTTGTGAACCCTGTAGCGGTCACAATTTTAATTCGATTTTGATGAAACGTGAAATGCATATTTATAACCTAACGATCTTGGTTCGTTTCGATATTTGCGCATATCGGATTGTAACTTCCTGAATTATGGCCCCTGATTGTCCAAAAAATCGCCTTTTTTAGCTTGTGGTCCCTCTTGAGGTCACAATTATTATCCGATTTAAAAAAAAATGTTTGATTATATCACCATTATGCCCTATGGACGGCCGAGTTCGAATTTAGTGAAAATCGGTTCAAAACTGACAGACAAAATGGCCGCCCTTCATTCTCAAATAGCGTAAAAAATATGGTATATCAAGGTTGTGGACCCTATAGAGGTCACAATTTTTATTCGATTTTTTGTTGAAACTTGAAATGTATTATTTTTGTCCGACGCCCGGGGCTACCAAAAATAACTTACAGGCTAGTGATCTATTTAGCCGTACTAGTCCTGGGCTAGTGCCCTTTCACCGGTTTGTGAATTAAACTAGTGACAATATAGATAAGTAAGCTATAAAACATTCCACATTTATTTCTCAAATTCCAAGGAAAACTCAATCATAACCAAAGATTTTCTGTAGTAAAACTTAGAGCCTTATGGACATTTTTTGTACCCCTTCTATTCATTCATTCTTGAATTATCATTTCTAAATCTTGCACGCTTTGACAGGTCACATATAAACAATTTGAAATCGGGTTGATTTAAAAACAAAAGACTCACTTTTATACTTTATATTAGATTAGTTCTGACATAAATATCTGAAAGGCATACCTTTGTATTTTTAAATACAAGATAATTTTGATTATTTAACATGTCAGGTATTTCCAAAGAATTTACTACACGTGTTCATTACACACATGCCATGATGAATGGTTCCAGTGGCCCGTGTGTCGTCAACTTTGACCCTATCGGCAAGCAGCAGGGCACTCGAGTGATAATATAAGCAATTTTACTATCCTGTCTATTTTAAAATTATATCAGCACATCAAACTGATTTGTTTCATTTTGAGACTCTTTAGTGACCAGGTAAATAAATACGGTAAAACAATTAATTTGTCAATCAGTCGAGGCTATCTTGTGCTTTGCAGTAAGTGCTAATAATAACGTAACATATACAAATCTTCGAGCGGGAATTAAAGGACGTTAATTTATCGTGATCTATACAGAGCGCCATGGAAAACGCATCACTTTTTTTCCCAAATATTTTTATTACTAGGTGGTTTTGTATGTATAATATTATGCAATACTATGAACTATTGTTTCACACAATGCTCCCAAACGCAAAAAATATCGGCCCGAGATGCACATGAAAAACCCAATATTCACGTGCAGCATTGTGTGTGAGCCCTTTAAAAGCATGTTTTCAACTTAATGTGCAGTACATGAACTGTGAAACGTCAATCTGTCGTAATTTGTTGTTGGATGTGTGAAGGAATCGAGCTAGAGATGCCGAGACTTACTGAAAATCAACGGAATGAGGCCATGGGAATGTCCAGGGCTGGCATGTCTACACGTGCTATTGCCAGATAGGGCTGGCAAACGATCCTGTTTCAAGTATCGATTATCGCCGACCATCCACCGATCGATAATTGATAATAATGAGTAAAATGTAGTTATTTCCCTTTGATTACATCAAACGAATTCTTCAGTTCGCGTTAACAGTTTATTTCTTACAGTGATTTCTTCCCCCTGGGGAAATTAAAAATCTCCTCTTCAGACATTTCTCTGCAAATTTCTTTATAAAATAATAAATTTTATAAAGGGAAAGTACGTGTTTGACTTAGAAACAGAGAAGACAAAAGAAATGAAGAGTTAAAATAAGGGGCACAAAGCTGGATGTTACGTGAAACCATTGGCTCTCATCATGACATAACCCACCAACATTTCTCACCGGTGGCGTCTCGCGTGAAAAAAAAAACGTGTGTTTTATTATGACTAATCTGTTTAATTACAGTTCTAGGCCCAAGCATGCGTTGCAAAGAATACAGTGATAAGGATTATTTTTATGGACTTCTTTTTGCAAGTGAAGTACCTATAATTGCGCGATAATCGATATTTTAAAACTGTATCGATAATCGATTTTCAAAACACTTACCGACGATTATCGGCAATTATCGATTATTTCCGCCAGCCCTATCTTTATCAAGCTGATGGCCGTCAACGTGTGTGGAGACGTCTTGGGGAACGTCTTGCAGACTGCTGCATCTTCGAAACGAATCAATGGGGTGGTGGAAGTGTAATAGTGTGGGGAGGCTTCACATTTCATCACCGGACCGCCCTACACATTTGCAAGGGTCGCGTTAATGCTGTAGCCTACCGTGATGATGTCTTGCAACCAATTGTTGTTCCGATGTTTCGAGCGCACCCACAACTTCAGCACTTCCAACAGGATAATGCACGTCCGCATACCGCCCATTTTAGTATGGACTACCTGGCTGCTAACAACATCAATGTCTTGGACTGGCCAGCCATGTCTCCAGACATGGCACCGATAGAAAATGTCTGGAATGAGATTGGACGCCGTCTGTATCGGAGACCACAGATGCACACCATTGCTGCTTTAGAAGCTGCTCTTGTCCAAGAATGGAACAATTTGCCCCAGGCCTTCTTTCAAACATTGGTAAATTCCATGCGTCGTCGCTGCACAGCGTGCGTAAGAGCCCGTGGAGGACACACGCGCTACTGATATCTGTGTCATACTTTTGGTTTTGACCCCTCTGACTTTGTACAGATTAAACATCCATAAGTGTACAAGTGTGTTGTTATTGATGTGTTCCCATTTGAATATTGTTCACAATAAGAAGCAAAATAAATAAGATATGTTTACAGGATAATTTTGTGATACGAAAAACTAAGAGATGCGTTTTCCATGGCGCTCAGTATATTATAAATGACATGTGCTATATGAAGTATTTATATGGTCTTTAGTGAAAGAAAACATTGTTGTGGCTACCATTCCTGGTTTTGAAGGTCAGATATGATATGAAAATGAATATCGGATTGTAGTTTTTTGAACCGTTTCACCACTGCAACCGAACCGTGACCTGTTAACCGAGTAGTGTATACATCCTTTATTAAAAACAATAGGTTGGCAGGCAACAAAACATATGCCAAAATATTGAAGATTAACACCGGGCTAGTGCCTGACAGTAGACTACTAGTCCTGGGCTAGTGGATTCAAAATTTTTTTTACGCCCCTGCGTTACACCCTAAGGACGGCTGAGTTCGAATTTCGTGAAAATCGGCCCAAAACTGACAAACAAAATGACCGCCGTTCATTCTCAAATAGCGTAAAAATATGCATAGTACATGTATATCAAGATTGTGGACCCTATAGAGGTCACAATTATTATCTGATTTTGTTGAAACTTGAAATGTAAGTTTATAACCCAAAGATCTCGGTTCCTTTCGATATTCCTTCATATCGGACCGTAACTTCCTGAATTATGGCCCCTGATTGTACAAAAAATCACGTTTTTAGCTTGTGGACCCTATAGAGGTCATAATTTTTATCCGATTTAAAAAAACGTATTATTATATCACCGTTGCACCCTAAGGTCAGCTGCGTTTGAATTTCGTGAAAATCACCCCAAAACTGAAAGACAAAATGGCCGCACTTCGTTCTCAAATAGCGTAAAAATATGGTATATCAAGGTTGTGGACCCTATAGAGGTCACAATTTTTATTCGATTTTGTTGAAACTTGAAATGTAAGTTTATAACCCAAAGATCTCGGTTCCTTTCGATATTCGCGCATATCAGACTGCAACTTCCTGAATTATGGCCCCTGATTGTTGGAAAAATCGCGTTTTTAGCTTGTGGACCCTATAGAGCTCATAATTTTTATCCAATTTAAAATAAACGTTTCAGTTTATCGCCGTCACACCCTAAGGACGGCTGAGTTCGAATTTTGTGAAAATCGGCCCAAAACTGTCAGGCAAAATGGTCGCCCCTGGTTCTCAAATAGCGTAAAAATATGGTATATCAAGGTTGTGGACCCAATAGAGGTCACAATTTTTATCCAATTTTGTTGAAACTTGAAATGTAAGTTTATAACCCAAAGATCTCGGTTCTTTTCGTTATTTGCGCATATCGAATTGTAATTTCCTGAATTATGGCCCTTGATTGTAGGAAAAAATCACTTTCTTTTTAGCTTGTTCTCTATCCATCTCTCGAAAATGTGGGCGTATCCTGCCTGGCAGCCGCTGGTTATAGCAGGACATTCCTTACAAATTTTGAGAAGGATTTGAAGCAAAATTATGACAAATTAATTAGTTTGAATATGTTCAAATCTAACATTAAATCACCCAGTTTGTATGTGGGGAACCCATCTTTAAAGAGTGATGAGTGATTTGTAACTTACAGGTAGATAATTATAATGAGGTAATGATTATGTCAGTATGTTACAAGGATATAAAGTGTATATAGTAACCACATGGCTATAAGTAGGGTGTCCCACCATAAATAAATATCCCCAAATATCTCGACAATTACACCACAATATTTATATATACACCAAGCCTTAAATCAGTTTCAAACATTTATAGTCACTAAATAAACGGTCATGCTGTACTTAATAAGTTATGACCATTTAAACATCCATAAATAATACACTGAAAGATGGTTACGAGTGTCAGCCATAACATCCGAGCACATGCTTTGAAAGTAGTCTCGCTTAACCAGACTATTCTACGTTTGATTGACACTTTTTTTACGAAACATAGCTGAAAGCTGGAACAAGAAATTGAGTTTAGAAATACGCACTTTGGGCAACTCAACAATTGTTTTAAGAACCTTGTAAAAAGTAAAATGAAACTACTGCTAGTATCATGTTCTTGCCCAACGCAAGTATTTCAGAGATATTATTTGTACTAAAGCAAAAGATGCCTCTCCTAAGGCCCTGTTGAATTGATTCCTTTTTTCTCCTCGCCCACGCGCTTAGCTTGAGGACCCCGAAAATCGTGCAATATAGTTTTTAACACAAAAAAAAATAATCAAAAAATTACATTAATAACATCTAAATAAAATTCTACCAAACATCAGAAGTCAATTCTCGTTGTTTATTCCTCATTAAGAACTAAAGATGTTGATAATACACATGTAGTGGCCCACATACCATGGAATAAGTTACACTGTATTCGATTGCATGAATTCCGCAAAATGACGCGTGTAGCAGTCATTTCGGCTAATGGGAAAGCATATTATAAACTGTAAGACAGTCGCTAATATTCAACCACGAACCTGAATAATCAATTTTTATACGCCCACATTGAAATATGGTCGTATATTGTTTAAGGTCATGAGACAAAGAAGTCTATTCATTTTCAGCGATTTCCGATAATTACTGCCAGAGTTATGGCCCTTGATCACTTCAAAAAATCTTGTAAATGCTCTAGAGGCTAAAGTTAATATCCGATTGACTTTAAATTGATATAGAATGTTTGGGGTCATGAGACGAAGAATCATATTGATTTTCAACGATTCCAATAATTACTGGCAAAGTTATGGCCCTTGATCACTTTGAAAAATCTTGTGACCCTCTAAAAGCTAAAGTTATCATCCGATTGACTTCAGATTCATACACAGAGTTTAAGGTCTTGAGACGAACAAATATAATGATTTTCAAAGAATTTTTATGACTTGAACAGCTAAATCCATGATGTTAAAAGTTTCCTATACTAAACGTTAGCATGGGGCAAAACTTTATAAAAACCAAACAAATTCTAATGGTTTTCTGATAATTACTTAATGAGTTGTTACTCTTAATCAGATTTTAATGTATTATAAATGTTTCGTTACCGAAAAAAGTAAAAATATGTGACAACTCTTGTTGACTGCCCGGACAATTTAGCTGCTGTGGGCGTATGTTTCGTTGCCTGGCAATCTATCTTTTCATTGGTTAAAATTATAACACGTCATTATTATTCATGTATTGTCCAATCATATCTTGTGTACTAAATTAGGTACACCTTACAAAATGGTGAGCTATGCCGGGACATAGGTAAATTCGCGTACCGCTAATTTATTGATGTTCAAGGAAATAATAGTGTTCCCGTTCGTTAAACTCGAGTAACGAATGAACGAACGGGACCACTATTATTTCCTTGAACATCAATAAATTAGGCCGACCGGTACGCGAATTTACCTATCTCGACTGGTGGGTATTCCCAGCACTTTCACGTTTGATGATGATATTGTCGAAACCGTCTATAACTCAACAAGCGAATCAAATTTCATCTAACTAAAATGTTTCTATTGTATTGTAACACAAGAATACGTAAAATTTATATCAAAATATGGTTATCTAATATTTTAAAAAGTTAAACAAGAAGCCACTTGTTACCAAATTTTAGTTTGTTATTAAATTGATTCAATTAAATATTATCTGTTTTCTTTCTAACCAATAATATAAGTAGATTATTTATAATATTAAAAAAGGGTACACAACCCTCGGACTATTATTATGCTAGACAACTTTGTGTTTTGAAACCCACTTTGTGTTGTGCTTACCGCACTATACCGCACGTGATTGCCAGAGTGGTGGCAGGAGAAACAAGGAATCAATTCAACGCGGCCTAACAGTACAGTTAATGATAAAGCAATTTAAAAAATAAAACGAACGAAATTTCTAAAGATACTGTAATAACCAATAATAGATTTTTTACGGCTGTAATAGTTGATAAATGTGTAGAGAATTGCATGTGCGATGGCTATTTATAGTATCATAGACTTTATGATACTATAGACTAATAGTGTATCATAGATTCTATAGTCCGTAGTAAGCAAGAAATCACTTCGAGACAAGCCACTGAAGTGTGTACATTCGCCATGTCGAGACCAACTTTCTGTACGGAAAATTTTGGGTGCACGGGTCACCCTATTATAAGTACTTAAAATAAAGTTTGATCACTTGATGTGCTCTTAAACGAAAAATTAAGAACATTACTTATTCCAGTGTTATTTTATAGCCATATTAATATTGACAATCCACATGCACAAAATTGTATTGTATATGCTTATTTTTATTAAGCACGATTTACCGTATTCTAGGGGATGCTGTAACTAGGTGTGAAGTTAGTATGTCATTTGAATTAGTTATTGTTATTTTTGCACGATATACCATATTGTAAGGGGGGGGGGGTCTGTAACTAGCTGTGAAGTTAGTATGTCATTTGGATTAGTTATTGTTATTTTTGCACGATATACCATATTGTAGGGGGGGGGGGGGCTGTAACTAGCTGTGAAGTTAGTATGTCATTTGAATTATTTATTCAATATTAGGATTTATATCACAATTCTGCATTCAGTAATACTGCAAGAGATGGTCTCAAATAGTGCTGACATGATATATCGTTGAATCGATGTATCACGATTCACCGTCTCACGATACCTGTATTGAATCGCGGGATGCCGAATCGATTTTTCACGATTCTTTTTTGCGTTTTCTCAAATATATTATTAACTTTAAAAACTTTAAATTATACACTAAATTTTATTGAAACAATGACACTTCGCAAACGATGTCCAGTAGTCTTGACATGTGTGTTACTATAAATAGAGCACAACCGTAATTACCGTTAGTTTCGTAGGTTTAGATTAACAACATTTTAACGCCTTTTCGTTTTGTTTCCGAATTTTAAAGTTTGTTATAAGGCTTAGTTAATAAAACATACATATTTAAATACATAAAACGACATTTGACAAGACACCATAGTGGCGACTGTCTATTAGTTCGTCTGCTAAGATTAAGAAGACGACCAGTTCAACCTGCGGTGAAGTTCGAGCTTCATTAAAAACACAATCACATATTTAATTTGTTGTTTTATTGATAAATCTATGACCTAGTTATGAATCGTGATACGTATCATATCGTGGCACATGAATCGCAATACGTATCGTATCGTGACTGCAGTCGCAATACCCAGCACTAGTCTCAAACCAATAGATGTGAGAAATATGTCGTAGACAATTATATATATTTATATTCATTTTGAAGTTATTGTAATAAAACCAAAATTATCATGGTCAGTGTGTTTTTCTATCGAGCATGTGGTAATAATAGGTGTAGGCAATGTTGGAATGATTTTTCTTCGATAATAAAACCTATTAAAATAGCCAAAAGGGACTTTTTTGTTAATAAATGATTATCTTAAAGATACATTATGGGAGATTTTTATACGTAGTTGGCCATTCTTGCTATAACAGTTCAAAAATAGATGATGAAAGAAGAGTATATTGAAAATTTCAGTCAAATTACTTTATTCTGAACATAGTTATCACCAGTGTAATTTTTGACTAAAAATGGGATTGAATACCATCTTCACCGATTCTTAGTATGGCCGATCGTTTGATTGACAGGAGTTAACTCCACCTACATAATCTCTGACTGTCTTTTGTCTGCTGCCATCATATCCGAATTTGTGTTTTACCTTTTTGGATTTTTATAACAATTGGACAAAATGAGTGAGAGGGTAAATTTTCATTCTTACTTGTATTTTGGGCATGCATTAAACCAATTGAATATAGGACATAATATTCTAATACAATTATGATAAATCTATAGGTATACACCAGTGGCGTTGTACCTATCGGGGAAATAAAAATATTTTTATTGATATTATTAAGACAGAAGACCTGTCTGTCTGTATTAGTCATTATAATTTGTCATTATCTGTGTTTAGTTTATTGCACTTTAAATAGGTTAGATTTCATTTGTTAAGGCATCGCTCAACAGTAGCCTCGCCTCGTACACTCTATCATTTAGCCTCAATCCGGGAGTATGACGTCAACGTAACGGCTAATCTCCGCTCACGACGCCATTTAAAATTAAATCAGTCAACGAAATCCTGTTTAAATCCAAGCTGAATCCAAGCCATCCGTGGGTCTACAGAGTTGATTTTGTGCTTGTTGTGTAAATAAAAATCTAATTTATAATTTCTATGACATCTGAAGCCTAAATAAAGACTTAGCTCTTGCATAATGTATGTTTAAGATCTACTAATATTTTATTTCTTAGTCCAATATGGTAATGACATGTGAATACACGAAACCTAAACCTTACTAAAAATAACAAGCCAACACTGAGGCTGATGTCCCCCGCCGAAATCCCAATATAAATAGATGACGCATATTAATTAATTTTTTTCAAAAGTATCAAGCAATCAAACTGATTATCAACTACACACTAAGTTTCATCACTCTCTATCAGATAGAATCAAAGTTATCTTGTCTCAAAGCATCGACCAATAAAATTTCTTAGCTGTGCTTAGCTTTAGCTCAAAATGTTAATAAACACATACACCAAGTTTGAACATTCTAGCTCAATTAAAAGTTATCGTGTCCCAAAGCATCAACCAATCAAATTGCTTATCTCTGCTTACCCTAAGCGGAAAATGCTCATCTTCGAACTCCATCAAGGCATTGACCTAATCAACACATACACCAAGTTTGAACATTCTAGCCCAATTAGGAAGAGAGTTATCGTGTCCCAAAGCATCAACCAATCAAATTGCTTATCTCTGCTTACCCTAAGCGGAAAATGCTCATCTTCGAACTCCATCAAGGCATTGACCTAATAAACACATACACCAAGTTTGAACATTCTAGCTCAATTAGGAAGAGAGTTATTGTGTCCCAAAAAGTGTGACGGACAGACAGACAGACAGACAGACAGACAGCTGCTTTCTTCGAAAGGCGGGGGACAATCAAAGTAGGAGAGTTATTGTTTTCCAAAGTCTCGACCAATCAAATTGCGTATCGCTCTGCTTACCCTGAGCAGAAAATGCTCATTATCAAACTTAGTCAAGTTATTACTGTAATGAAACTATACACCAAGTTTCATCAATCTCACTTAATTAGAACTAAAGTTATCGTGTCCCAAAGCATCAACCAATCAAATTGCTTATCTCTGCTTACCCTAAGCGGAAAATGCTCATCTTCGAACTCCATCAAGGCATTGACCTAATCAACACATACACCAAGTTTGAACATTCTAGCTCAATTAGGAAGAGAGTTATCGTGCCCCAAAGTATCAACCAATCAAATTGCTTATCTCTGCTTACCCTAAGCGGAAAATGCTCATCTTCGAACTCCATCAAGGCATTGACCTAATAAACACATACACCAAGTTTGAACATTCTAGCTCAATTAAAAGTTATCGTGTCCCAAAGCATCAACCAATCAAATTGCTTATCTCTGCTTACCCTAAGCGGAAAATGCTCATCTTCGAACTCCATCAAGGCATTGACCTAATCAACACATACACCAAGTTTGAACATTCTAGCCCAATTAGGAAGAGAGTTATCATGTCCCAAAGCATCAACCAATCAAATTGCTTATCTCTGCTTACCCTAAGCGGAAAATGCTCATCTTCGAACTCCATCAAGGCATTGACCTAATAAACACATACACCAAGTTTGAACATTCTAGCTCAATTAGGAAGAGAGTTATTGTGTCCCAAAAAGTGTGACGGACAGACAGACGGACGGACAGACAGACGGACAGACGAACCCATTTTAATAGTCCCCTGCTTTCTTCGAAAGGCGGGGGACAAAAAAACATTTAATATGGACTTAATTTTCTGTACGTTATTAACAATGCCTGACGTAAAAGCCAACATTTATTCTGTATGTGAACACTAATATCTGATTGACTTTAAATTTATATACACAGTGTTTAAGGTCATGAGACGAAGAAGCCTTTTGATTTTCAGCGATTTCCGATAATTACTGCCAGAGTTATGGCCTTTGATCACTTTGAAAAATCTTATGGACGCTCTAGAGGCTAAAGTTAATATCCGATTGACTTTAAATTTATACACAGTGTTTGAGGTCATGAGCTGAAGAATCATATTGATTTTCAACGATTTCCGATAATTACTGCCAAAGTTATGGCCATTGATCACTTTGAAAAATCTTGTGGATGCCCTAGAGACCAGTGATGGGATTTTGCCCATATATTCCGGACTTGTCCGAATCTTTTTTTCCAAACGCCCAAAATTGTCCGACCGGGAATATGCCCAATCGGACATCAACACATGGTGAATAATATTCAAAATTCCGAAATTAATATAGTTTACTGAGTGTATAACTACCACTCAGTTATACGCTGGATTGATTAGGTAATTAAGTGATCAACTTATTTATCGTGTTATACGGTCTATAAACCTACCTTGATTAACTACTTAATCTGCCTTGATTGACTGACTTAATCCTTTGTCGGACAATTCATCAATCTAATCTTCAACAGAAGCCATTGTTTCCCTTTTGTCGGACTATTCATCAATCCATTATAATTTGAATCTTCGTCTTAACCTCGTGGTTTCTGCATTGTCTGGCATTTTTATCGCATTAATGTGAGCCGACAATATGTTTAAACTAGTCATAGAAGTCACATATTGTAAGAGTATATAACGCCCAGATCAATAGACAGTCATTATAATTCATCTGCGATATCACTTTGGTGGTAGCGCGCGTTAAATAAAGCTGTTTCACACACACACATATCCGAAAATAACTAGACATTGCTAGCACGCAGTTACAGCACTCGGGGAAACCTCGGCAAATTCCATTACTCTACATCTAGCTTCGGCTGTATAACAGTAAGTGATATGTACCTACGAACTTGCCGGTTTTAGAAAGAAGTTATCAAAATTGCGTGGTGCGAAGCGTGTTTAGAATTTTCAGAGCAAAGTTGTCCTTGTTTGAAGAAAATCTGATTAAACTTGAAAGAAAAACAACTTCAGGCGGTTAAAGTACGATAACTGAACCTATATTAGAAATCTTGCGAGATGCGTGAAATTATGAAATGAATACGTGACAAAATACACGCTTTTAATGTCGAAGAAAAGATTCTATTTTGATGGCATATTCTCGGATTTATGATCATATTTTTAATGGGGTTTATGTTTTTAAATAAAGAAATAAGTAATCTAGGCAATGTTGACGAATATGTCGATTGGAATAGTGTAAGTACTTAATTGTTTTAGACGATAGCGCGTGCTAGAGTAGAATGCGATTATTTAGCGGATGTTGTCATTCGCTCGTTGTGGTATAGCGATGTTTATTGGCCAAAAAATTTCGGGATATCATATTCTTACCCTCTGTACATAAGTCGTAACGGAGTAAAATGCCGGACTTCTGCTGAAAAATGTAGCGACTTATGACCCAAAAATACGGTAATTTTGGAGGAATTTGAAACAGTACAGATCGACAGTAGTCTGCACGCTTTCATTCTATCGTATTACGAATTTTGTAGGAATATTACTGACATAAATTTGAATACCGTACGGGAATTAAATATGAAAAATAACGAGGTACACCTATTTTTTTATTACGGACGATTTGGAATATTTTGTTTACACGTGAATTTTGTGTGTGGTCTAAAAACTGCCATCTTAAATAACGATAAGAGTTATGTGCCTTTATTTTTTGGTAAAAAATTTTGAAATCCTTTCATTGCTAGAGACCAAAGTTATCATCCGATTGACCAGACCTGTCAACCTCTCAGAGCTGAAATGCAGTAGGGTAGAACAAATCTCTTAGCTAAATTACACCTTACAATATCCCAAATCGATGTTGATAACCGAAAATCGCGATCTTTTTTGTTTACATGCTTGCAAATATCAGCACACTCCCAGGATATTTATTTAACCATTTTGATCAAGTGTGAAGACGAGTGTGTGTTCCGATGGTATGCCTTACTTACTGTCTTATTTGTCTTTATCCGATATTGAATACACATGCATAATCCGGTATATTATATTCCTTCAATGGAGAGATCCAAACATGTATGCTACTAAACTAGGTCAGTCCATCTACTGTATCCATCTACTGTACTTACTGTCATGAATCCATGAATAAATATTCACGTGATATAAAACCTTTGTTTTGTAAAAATAAAATTGAAAAACCAGAGCTGAAAATTCCCTAAAAGCCTAACTACGGATAACAATATAATTCCAGCGAGGTAAAACGAGTGACATTTCCCACCATTATTTCCAACTCTTGTGATTTAATAGCAGACTTGATTATCAAGTCTATTTCTTTAATGAAGATTTCACTACCGTACTGCAGACCCAAGTCTTCGAAATCAGGCAGTGCAATATGTCATATAGAAAGAATAACAAAGAGTTTATCGTTCCATAAATATAGGCTATCCCAACGTGTGACATCAGGTCAGTTTTAATAATGATAAAAAATGAGTGTCGTCTGCCAAACAGCATTGATAGTTTACTTTCATGTTGAAAGAGGTCACGGTCTTCATTTCACAGTTCCACGTGTCATGATGAATGAAACAAATCAAATGATTATTGGTATCGAACAGCAAATTTAATTCATTGAAATGTAAGACATATTAATCTGTGTTTTGTAAGACCTTAAAAGCCAGTTTCATTTCATTTATATGCACAATATTTTCTGTTAATTTTCGGACAATGTGAAGGGCCATTTTAATCTTCAGATTTCTATATGAATGGAATTTCAAGATACGTTGTCAGTACTATAAAGTAGACCTACATATACTCACCAAGATTATTACAAGTGAATATTTATTACAGAAAAAATAAATAACAAGCCTGGGGTGGAATGATTTTTTTCTTTCTATACATAAAGTATAAACATTAAATCTTTCAAAAGTTAAAATTGTAATGTGAACAGTTAATCAATATTAAATACATATTTGAACTTTTAAACCTATCCCAAATGGCTGTAGAAGATACCTATGGAACTTAGAAGTTCAAGGAATTTGGGGTGGGGTAGTGTATGTGTGTTTTGTTAATATTTATTGGGCCCACAAGTTAATGTTAGGACCTACAACTATCATGAATGGCGTCTACCAGCGGGTCCTGTTGGCTTACAAAACTAATTAGGTGAATGTCTTGAGCTAATCGATTTCATTTGTCGATGGTTTGGAACAAAATAATCTTGATTCTATCTGATAGAAAGTGATGAAAAAAAATAAATGTGTGATTGATTAATATGTGTCATCTATTTATTTTGCAATTTCGGCGGGGGACGTCAGCCTCACTGTTGGCTTGTTGAACCTTGTGAATGCTCTAACGCCTATAGTTATCACCCAATCTTTGTGAAATTTATATGCATGATTTAAATTAGTGAAACGAAGAAGCCTATCTAATTTCAATAATTTCTGTTCATTAGTCTAGAGTAATGGCCCTTGTTTCACTTTATTGAACCTTGTGAATGCTCTCAAGCCAAAAGTTATCATCCGATCTTTCTGAAATTTATATGCATTATTTAAATTAGTGAAACAAAGAAGCCTATTGAATTTCAGCAATTTCCGTTTGTTACGTCTAGAATTGTAGCCCTTGTTTCACTTTATTGAACCTTGTGAACGCTCTAAAGCCAAAAGTTATCATTCGATCTTTCTGAAATTTATATAACATAATTTAAATTAGTGAAACGAAGAAGCCTATTGAATTTCAGCAATTTCTGTTTGTTACGTCTAGAATTATAGCCCTTGTTTCACTTTATTGAACCTTGTGAACGTTCTAACATCAAAAGTTATCTGCCGATCTGTATGAAATTTACATGCGTCATTTAAATTAGTAAAGAGAAGAATCCTATTGAATTTCAGTTTATTACTTCCTGAGTTAGGGCCCTTTTTTCACTTTGTGCAACCTTGTTAATGCTCGATTGATGAAAGTTATCATCCGATATGTATGAAATTTATATGCATCATTTAAATTTGTGAAACAAATGTCTATTGAATTTCAGCAATTTCCGTCAATAATTTCTAGAGTTATGGCGATTGTGAACCTTGTGAACGTTTGAATGACAAAAGTGATCATCTGATCTGTATGAAATTTATATGCATTATTTAGATTAGTAAAACGTAAAAGCCTGTCAAATTTCAACAATTTCTGTAGATTACTTCAAGTGGCAACCTATCTTTTAACTTGTCTACAATACTGGATAACCGTGATAAAATAATTGTCACCCTTTGAGTAGAAACTGTGCTCCTGGATTTCCTTGATCTTTTGCCAAACTTCATAGAAAAGTGCGAGCAATTTGGAAATGGATATTTCTTATGGGCTTAGTGGGTAAGATGCTGGCCGAGAAAGTTCACCCAGATTTTCCGGCATGGTTCCCCTTTGTCAGTGATGCACACATTGGCGTGCACGTAAAAGATCCCTTGACAGTTGGAATTCGATATAAGAGTAGGCTGTAGTGCCACTGTCCGGGCAAAATTTCCCTCATAGCACACTGTATGGCATATGCCCGTCTTCATTAGCCCAGTTCAGAGCAAAACAGTAGGACGTTAAACCCCATTCCATTTCATTTCATTTCATTTTGTATTTCTTAAGAAATTTTTGTGTGTCATCCTTGTCAATGTACATTGTATAATTTCTGTATCTAATTCTATTGAAAAACACTACTGTACCAGTGGATAAGTCACAATGAAAGTTTTACATTTTTCAATATTTAAATTGTTTTCGTTCGTTAACGATGGTCATTGCCGCCATGCACTGACGTCACACAAAAACCTAACCAACCTCTGAAGTCTTGTATACTTCCGCCTCAAAATGATAAATATTCACCAAAACCTGGCAGAAAATGTATATGCAAACCCTCTTCTTCTATTCTACACCCAAAAGTCAACAAAAATTGCCATGAAAAAGGGGGAAAAATGGAAAGGGAGAGAAAAACTAAAAATATCTTTGGCACTTGTTTCAGTGGTTTAGTCACTGCAGATTGATTTTGTGTGACATCAGCGCATGGCGGCAATGACCATCGGTAACGAATGAAAACAATGTAAATATTGAAAACAAGTAGCTATGATATCGTTTTGTGGGGAGTATTTATGCAAATCAAAACGGCTAGATTGAAGAAAAAACATATCTGAGTGAATTGACTGAGGTTTGGTTGCCTGACAATACGTATTGTTGAAAAAAAATGAGACGAAGCGAGAGCAGGTAAAATCGAGGCTTCAACAGGCATTGCATTCCTGTTCTTTTTTATTGTCTGGTTGGACATGGTGTATGTATAAAATATACGGATAGAAGGTCAGACTCCTGTGTTCAGAGACACAATAGAGCACTGACACACACATTCGTAGACAAAAATCAAATGTTGTGTATCCTGATACATCAAGATTGTATGGTATGTATCCTAGTTATATATTTTCATTCAACAGACAATCTCTGAACCAAGTACTGAATTTGAAATTTTGATAAAATGGGACACAAATGTGTCGTTCTTGGCTGCGATGATGGAGATAAACTGACTGGATTAAAATTTCACTTAAGTGCCAAAAGCTAAACCAAGACGATCTATATGGTAACAAAGAATTAGCAGAAAAATAATAATAATAGTCTCGCAAATATCAACTTCTGGTACTGGTCAGTAAACCTTTTTTCCGAAATGGAAATAGTTGCCAGTTCCATTTTAAGCAATACATGCTTTTGGTATCTAAAATATGTAACCGCCTACAAGTTTCTGTGAGTAAATAAGGCCAGGCACTGAACGAAAATGGCGTCAAAAGGGAAACTCGTAAAAGCTCCTGTTATGAACACTATGATTTGTTTTCATGCTATACCTAGTGCCATTGTCATGTTTTGTAGATAAACATTGTTCTACTCATGTTGCACAGTAGTTTTTGTTGTTGGTAGATCCAAAACAAATATTGAAATATTTTTTGTTACTTTCAGGAATTACAAATTAAAAGAGGAGATGGTTTACGTAACAGATTGAACAGCGATGAATTTGTTGCATTATTTAAAGAGATCTCTACAAGACCAGAGATATATTTTCTTCTTGTAAGGTATGTTGATTGATGATTAAAAATTTTTTGAATTCTACAGGGAGCCACGTTGGCTAAGTGAGTAAGATGCTGGCTCACTAGCCTGGTGGTCGCGGGTTTGCTCCTGGTGTTGGTCGAGAAAGTTTATCAGGATTTTCCAGCGTGCTTTCCCCTTGTCAGTGATGTAGGACGGAGGGCCTGACAAGGACAGCTGTCTAGTCATTCGGTTTGTACGAAAAACCCAGGTCCCATGTACACATTGGCATAGAGACCATGGCAGTTGGAATTTGATATAAGAGTAGGCCAAAGCGCCTCTGTCTGGACAAAATGTCCCTCATAACACACTGCATGGCGTATGCCTGTCTTCATTAACCCAGATCATTTAATTGTTGACATAAATAATGGAAATTCTTGTAATTCAAAGAATTTCTTCATGCATTATTATGTTTTGCGATGTTTTAACAAAGTCATTACTGCCATTTAAAGGTATAGAATGGTACAGCAATGTTTTATAGATTTTGGTTATTGAAGAATCATAACGCTGTATGCTGTAGTCCAATTTAAGTATTAAGGTTAGAAAAGCAGATTGGAAAAAAAATTACCTGAAAAATAACTGATGAATGCTGAATACTTTTATTCTGTTATATTTACAACAATTAAAACATAAATATGACGTCACCCTTTGATGTTTTTAACCAGTATATAGGAGAATGTACGCTTTTCTTAAACAGTCGTCTATTATTGAAAATAATGGACAGTTTTACTAATAATAGACATTTATCTGAAAAATGAACATGTATTTTGGGATAATTTATTCTCTGAACAAATTAAATTACAGTACATAAAATTACTTTAAAACCTCATAGTTACCGAAATGTCACATGATCAAATGTTGATTTCACGTGTTTATCTACATAAAGAATTCCACTTAAATCCGTCCATTATATTCACTTGTCCGTTTAATAGTACGTTCGACACTAGATTGATGATATGTTTTATACGCCAACACTTTCACACCTTATTTGTGGACACTCTACAGGTCATAACTTGAAATATGGGTATATATCCCAAAGATCTTGGTTCCTTTCGATATCATACTCCTCGCAGTGTTTCGTTTGATTAGAGCTAATCCGATTACTCACTGCTGTAAAGACGGCAAATTCTTGTTCTAAATTATGACTGGTCAATAGTCCAATTAACAACCAATAGCTAACTGCGTAACAATACTAAACAGAGCTCCAAATTGGACCAAATATGTTTACATAACGTTACGTCATGACTCATGATTTTATTATGCCTAATTAACCAGTGAATATTGCAGAAAAACTAATTGTGTGACAAACGAGGCTATCAGCACGGATATAATTTAAACAATACAGTTTTGAGTGGAACAAAACTTTCACCGTTTTTAATACCTTAAATCACTGTCCAAAGTTTTAGGAAAGGCCCCTGATTAAAAGAAGGGATGTCATGTTGCTGTGCTTAGGGATAGATTGGATTGAACATTAAGACTAGACACACTCCCTCAAAAGTGCAAGTTTCAGAAGCTAATCCAGCAATGGCCAGAGAGAGATTTCTCGGGCCATTGCTTCAGGAATATGTTCGATATTGGCTTGTATGGCCTATGGGACCGTAACTTCATGGATTATGGCCCCTGATTGTACACACTAGAGGTCACAATTTATAGCCCATTGTGATGAAACTGAACATGTGTGTTTATAACCCAAAGATCTCAATATTGTTGCATATCGAACCGTAACTTCCTGGATTATGGCCCCTGATTGAACAACAAACGTGTTTTGAGCCTGTGGAACCTATACAGGTCACAATTTTTATCCGATTTCAAAAAAGTTCAAATATATCACCGTAACACCCAGTGTCCGAAACAAACATTTTCCAAGCACAGGCCCACAGGACCTGTGTGACACGTGATCATGTGGGTCCTTCAGGTGACACACAGGCCCAACCAATAATAATAAAATTTATAGTTTCCAAGCGAAGCACAGAACGATCAGAATAAAGGAAGTACATATAAAGCCAGTACACCACAGAAGGACTAAGGGTTTAGTAACTTAATTTCATTTCAATTTAATGGAAACAAATCTATTCACGGCTACATAATTTACGGGTTTTCTCATCAAACTAGGTCAACTTCAAACAGTTACACAAAAAAACTTGACGCCTGGCGATAACGTTGAGGAATGGCATAAACTCGCTTATCCCGCCCTAGATTGTTAGCACAATAGCCTAGAATTGAGTCAAATGAGGTCCCGTAGGAAATGGTTTTAAAATTATAAGCTTCCATTACCTTTAATAATAGGTAGGCCTACAGCTACACCGTTCAGAAAATTTTCGTGTCAGTAATATTCCTGAATAAATTACTGTCTTCGTTTTTTGGATGGATATAAAATGTTACATCCCACTTCTACTCGTTGCCACTGGCAACCTTTGATAAAATTGTCCTGTTTATTTGCAATACATGCATAAAAGTATCCGTGTATCAGAATTGTATAGAAAGTGTACTGTTCATTTCTGATACTTTTATACCGTTTTAGATACCTATCAAGCATTAAGTAGCGGACGTTTAGTCCGACCCAGATCGCAATTGATAACGATGGCTCTGACCAATGTACACGTAACAACTAGTCAAAATCATAGTAACAAAACAAAATGGGGGGAACTACATGGCAGTTCAAAAACATATACAATGACATTAAATTAACATAACAACATATTACAAAAATCAATTATTATACATATCAATTGGCATCTATTTCATAATTTGGTTTGATTTATATTAATATGAAAAATATATAAATTAGAATATTGAATAATTATTTTAATTAATTGTGGTGATAGAAGGCGCAGTTCTCTTGCTGGACGCTTCATAGGCATTGAAAATAAGCAGGATGAAAAAAAACGCCTAGAAAGTCATAAACTTTATAACAAATAAATTTCAACGGAAGAACCATCCGCCGATGCATACTTTCACCAGGAATGACCCACGTTTCGCATTTCCTTTACACTACATTTAATAATATCGCAGTCCTCTACGCCATAGACAAGTTGTTTTGACGATGTGGTCTAAACAAACATGTGATTGTTTTACGCTCAGAGTATCGTCGCAAGACGCACGTGTAAATACTTCTCAGGTCGTCTCTCCACTGCGAAATCATTCTACCATGAAATGTAACGTGAGGCTCAGAAAGGGATAAATAATGAAAGAGCAGAAAGTATTTGTCACTTTTCGGTTGAAACGACTCGATAATATTTTTCACATTTTGCTTCACAATACTCGATAGAATTGTGATGTAAGTAACTTATTAGCACCTTTCTTCTGTGCATCGGTGAATATCAGGACAGTTTTGGTCGGGAGCCACCTCGGCTGGGCCCCTCGACCAAAACTGTCCTGATATTCACCGATACACCTCGGAAAGTGTGCTAATAACTACTACATACAGCTCGGTGGTATTTTTCATAACACAATTTGTAGTTTTTGTAACACGTAACTTGCAAATATGTTTTTATTCATTCGTCCATGAGAGACACACGGCACAGTGATCACGTGACAGCCATAATTGAAATTACTTTAAAATAAAATTCCGTACGACTATGCCATATAGTTTTCAATAATAATAACGACAATATGTTTAAAATTTAGCCTCTGCCAGCATGTGTATCAAATAAAAAATCATAACGGTAAACGTTACTTAAAACTAAACCTAGCATCGCTGGCTTATTGACCTAGAAATTCCAACTGATGTCACATGTCATCGGCGGATTTGGCATCGAAGATTTTGTCGGAAAAATATATTATTAATGACTGTTCTGAGGATTATATTCAACTAAGATTTAAATTTCTGTAACAACTGGTCAGCCAAACCATTAAATGCATGATCCAATTATTATATTATTATCTACCGGTACCTGGAATCTATATGGAGCGTCGAAGAAGCGCGATTCCCGAGCCAGATTCGCAATCCATATCGAGAGGTATGACTGTTATTGTAGCCAACAAGCAAGTTGATTGACTACTTAATCAAAAATTAATAATTAACCTGTTAAATTTAGCCGAAAGTAGATTGATTTATGATACCATAGTGGCCGATTCATTGTTTTTACCAATCGGATTGTTTAAAGTTCAAGCGGCTAAAGCCGACAAAAAAAACCCAGTTACAAATCAAAGGCTGGTTACACGAGTCAATGTTTGGAAAAACAGCAGCTTCCGTCATGTCGATGACAAGTAAAAAATAACCGTCAACTATCGGAGACTCGGAGGTTGCGTTTCTATGGCAGTTCTAGCATTTCCCAAATTGTCGAAGGCCCGGCGGACCCGAGTGAAATAGGCAAGCAGGAGTCCTCCGATAAATCAGTCGGCCTCGGGCCTGCGGACCGACGTTTGTGTCGAACACTGGTTACACCATAATGACAGTTGAGTTCGTATTTCGTGAATTGATTTGTGCCTATGATCCTGTCACTTATATCAGAGTATATATTAAATTTCAAATCAAAATCTGGACAGCTGTCTGTCCGTCACACTTTTTGGGACACAATAACTCTCCTTCTAATTGACCGAGAATGTTCAAACTTGGTGTAGGTGTTTATTAGGTCAATGCCTTGATGGAGTTCGAAGATGAGCATTTTCTGCTTAGGGTAAGCATAGATAAACAATTTGATTGGTTGATGCTTTGGGACACGATAACTTTAGTTCTAATTGAGAGTGAGAGTGATGAAACTTGGTGTATAGTTTCATTACATCAATACCTTGACTAAATTCGATAATGAGCATTTTCTGCTCCGGGTAAGCAGAGCGATAAGCAATTTGATTGTCCGAGACTTTGAAACACAATAACTCTCCTTCTAATTGAGCTAAAATGTTCAAACTTGGTGTAGGTGTTTATTAGGTCAATGCCTTGATGGAGTGTGAAGATGAGCATTTTCTGCTTAGGGTAAGTAGGGATAAGCAATTTGATTGGTTGATGCTTTGGGACACGATAATTTTAGTTCCAATTAAGTGCGTGTGATGAAACTTGGTGTATACTTTCATTTCATCAATACCTTGACTAAGTTCGATATTGAGCATTTTCTGCTCAGGGTAAGCAGAGCGATAAGCAATTTGATTGGCCGAGACTTTGGAACACGATAACTCTCCTAATTGAGCTACAATGTTCAAACTCGGTGTAGGTGTTTATGAGGTCAATGCCTTGATAGAGTGCGAAGATGAGCATTTTCTGCTTATGGTAAGTAGAGATAAGCAATTGGATTGGTTGATGCTTTGGGACACAATAACTTTAGTTCTTATTAAGTGAGAGTGATGAAACTTGGTGTATAGTTTCATTACATCAATACCTTGACTAAGTTCAATGATGAGAATTGTCTGCTTAGGCTAAGGAGCAATAAGCATTTTGATTGGTCATGACTTTGGAACATAACTCTGCTTCTATTTGGGGTAGAATGTTTAAACTTGATGTAGATGTTCGTCTTGACTGAGTTCAATGATTAACATATCGAGCTAAACCTAAGCAGAGATAAGCAATTTTCTTGGTCGATGCTTTGGGACAAGATAACTTTGATTCTATCTGATAGAGAGTGATGAAACTTAGTGTATAGTTGATAATCAGTTTGATGCTCAATACTTTTGAAAAAAATAGATGTGTGATTAATTAATATGTGTCATCTATTTATTTGGGGATTTCGGTGGGGGACATCAGCCTCACTGTTGGCTTGTTAACCACAGTATTAAGAATATTATCAATATCTAAATCATTTTCGTGAACAGCCTTTCTATCACAACTTTGACAGGTATTATCCCCCATATCAAGAACATCACAATTTTTACGGTTATTATCTTCCGCTTGAGTACATTACCAAATATAATCAGTATCCAAATGCTTATCACATATATTCGCATTATTAATATTTGTTTTCGACTGCCTTATAAACATGTCGTCTCTGTGATGTCTTTACAAATTTATATTAGTATGTCAACAATTATCTTACGTAGTTTAATAACTGTAATTTATATGCATGCGTACTACGTATGAATATGTGCATGTTTCCGGTGATGAGCGTTTTTACTTGCCACAACCATGTTGTAGAGATGCCATGCTTTCCATAATAACGCTACTATATGTATTATAAGTTTTATCGTCGTATCTAACCCACGTAAATATCAGACCCAGTCACAATATGGCAACTAGGATGCTGAGAAGTCTTTTCAAAAAAGATGATGCAGAGGTATTTTATTCGAATTTCTTTCGATTGGCCTAATACACTTTTTTTTTTAACTTTCCCGCCACTGCAAGACGACTAACATCAACATGGCTTCACATGGAATACCCTTTCCTGCTGATTTTCTTTCTAAACCTGGGCACAAAAGATGCAAATAAGCGACATTTCGCAGTGAATTTAAGAATTATATTATTGCCATTGGTGGCACGAATTATCTGTCTGTTAGAAAGCGAGTGATGTTTATTTCTGCTCTTGGTGACCGAGGCCGACAGATTTATGAAACTCAACATGACAAAAGTGGTAGCTTCGAAGGTTGTATGAATGCCTAGAATAATACGTTTCGAGATGGCTAAATATTCCTGTACAACGAAAGTTATTTATGGAGAAAACCCAAGAAAAAGAAGAAACCATCGATGATATTGTGTTTAAATTAAGACGACTCTCAATAAACTGTGATTATCCAGGTGATTTATTGGACCAACTGATCTGCGATAATATTATTAAAAAAACAAACAATGCTACAATCAGAGAAAAACTTCTTATGGAGGGTAATGATCTTAGTTTGGAGAATGCAATCATAATAGCAAGAAGAATTGAACTTGCTTCGAAAGATATGAAAACATTGACTGATACAAAGAGTGATAGTGAAAATTATTCTTGCGCAGATCGTGAGATGCAGTCCGTACAGAAAATATGAAAGGATGGCTATACGAATCGACAACATAGATTTAATGGTCGTGGAAGATCAAGTTTTCGGCGTCAAGCACCGCAGAGTTACAGACTAGATCAACAACCACCGAGTTATAGATCTGATCAACGTAGACAGCAACCTGTTAATAATAATCGAGATCAATGTTTCCGATGCGGAAGTAACCGCCACCGAGCTCAATATCCACATTGTATTGCGTTAAAACAGCAATGTAATTATTGTCAGAAAGTTGGTCATTTTGCAAAGATGTGTAACGGCAGGAACAAAATTGAGTAAATCAGGTCGATACAGAAGATCATAGTGATATTGAAACTGAATTAACAGTTTTGGCGGTAAAGAATTGTTCAAAATCTCAAACATTGAATTGTCTTTTGACAATTGGTCGGACTGAGTTAGATTTTCTTGTAGATTTTCTCTGATATCCATTATTTCTAAGCACACGTATATGAACAACTTCAGTGATCGTCAATTATACACGGCTGATAAACCTCTGAAATCTTACAATAAAACTGAAATTAAGGTGTGTGGAATTTAAAGGTCGAACTACTAAAGGAAGATTCTACGTAGTAACCTCTGGTGATGATTTAAACATACATTATGCAAGAGCTAAATCTGATTATTGCAAGTCTTTATTTAGGCTTAGAAATTATAAATTAGATCATCTTTATTTACACAACAAGCACAAAATCAACTCTGTAGACCCACGGATGGCATGGATTCGGCTTGGATTTATACAGGATTTCATTGATTGATTAAATTTTTAAATGGCGTCGTAAGCGGAGATTAACCGTTACGTTGACGTCATACTCCCCCCGGAAATTTTAAAACGAGGCTAAATGATAGAGTGTACAAAGCGAGGCCGCTGTTGAGCGAGGTCGCATGTCAATCAATTTGATTGGAAGTTCTATATATATATACGGCTTTGATATTATGTTTAGTTGTGGTTAAAATGAGAGTTTGGATGTCGGTATTATACGGTTTTTTGTCACTTGCATTTACAGAAAAATCATGGAAATTGATAAACATTGCAGCTAACATCACATCACCACAGTTGAATTGCAGCCCCATTGGATCACTGTTTCCTATTTCAAGTATTTGTCCGCTTCGGGAGTTACGTAGGCCTACCAGTTACAGTACAAGCTATAATTATGCCTCTTTGATTTGGTCCATTCCTTTCAAACTTTCGCTTCTTATCTATATATTAAAAGTCTTATTTTTAATTTGTAGTAAAAATAAATGTGATATGAATTGAATTGCAACCCCGTCTCAAACCGAATAGGCTAACGGTACCACAGCCATTGAAAACGTTACTTGATAATCGAGATTATGTAGGTGGAGTTAACGCCTGTCAATAAAATGATCAGCCATTCTCGGAGACGGTGAAGAGATAGTTGACTCCTATTTCTAGTCAAAAATTACAATGGTGATAACTTTGTTCAGAATAAAGTAATTTGACTGAAATTTTTAATATATTTTTCATTCGTCTAAACGAGTTCACATGCTAACAGAAAACATTGACTCTGTCTGAGATATTCTACTTCCCACAAAGAAATCCAGAGTGTCCTAGGATTCTTTAATCATTCCCGATTTCGCCGGTGTAACAGAGCCAATTCGTAAACTTGTTCGTACTAATCAATCATGGGAATGGACTCAAAGTCAAGAAAGGCTTTGAGTACTTTGAAAACTAGTTTAACTTTACCCCCAGTTCTAGCTTTCTATCGAACTGATTTGCCAACTTATGTAACATGCGATGCCAGTGATTATGCCTTGGGTGCTGAAATTTCTCAAATTCAAGATAATAGCGAAATCCGACCAGTCGTATTAATTTCTAAGATACTTACTGACTGCGAACGTAAATATAGCATTGGTGAAAAAGAAGCATTGGCATGTACCTGGGCTGTTAAGAAATGGGACAGATACCTGAGAGGTAAACATTTTAAATTGGTTACAGATCCTATCTCTTTAGTAACACTTCTACAATCGACTAAAGATACGTCAGGACACAAACCAGCTAGAATTGCAAGATGGGCGCAACACTTCTAGAGTATGATTTCCAGGTGATATACAAGAAAGGATCAACCAACGTTATAGCGGACAGGCTGTCACGTTTACGTAAACAGAGTACACTAGTGAATCACAACTCGACAGTGAATTTGTGTGTGACATTTCGATAGATGAATCTCTAACTGTGAATTCTGTGAGAATAACTCATAATGTTCTTTCTGAGGAAAAGCATATAGATGATGTGTTGAATCAAGTTGTTGAATTTGAGAGTACGAATTCATAGCCATAAAAAAAATATTTCCATATTCGTGGGGAACTATTTGTGTTAAAGACAATTTTTTAAGTTGTGGAAACCGAACTGTAATTCCAAAATTGTTAATAAAAGATGTCTTAAACTTAGCCCATGAAGGTAATTGTGGGATTGTAAAAACAAAACAAAACCTTAGAACGGTCTCATATTGGCCAGGGATCGACAAGGACACTGAACATTTTGTAAACAATTTTGACAGTTGTGCCAATAGTGACAAATCTGCAAATCATTCCACTGGTCCTTTAACTCCACATAAAATTTCTAAATATCCATGGAGTGATATTGCTATTGACATTCAAGGACCATTTGAATCTGCACCTCAAGGGTCTTAATTAGGGTTTCACACTGCTTAGCTTGTGTGAAACACTGTTGTTTTTGTTAAGATTATTCTTCTTCTTATTATTATTTTTTTTTCTAATTTGATTGCATCTCAGAAACTACATGTTGGATCGATACCATATCTTCGGTTTTATTGGGAAAGTGGGTGTGACTTAGAGATTAAAGCTATTTTGGGCATTCTGTGACAATGAGAAATGTCCGAAATCACCGAAGTTGTCGTTTTTAAAAAAAAATGCTGTAGTATTAACAATAATCATCGAATTTTAACATATGATGCATTTTGATGGAGTCGGAGACCAGGCACATAACTGTGCTACTTTTGATTGTTGATTGTCGACGAATCTTCGTAGATATTAAGCGCCAAATTTCGAAAATTTAAAATTTTACAAAAAACTTTTTTATTTATGAATATTTTTATATGGCTTTTTACCCAGGGTTGAAGAGTTATCCGATTTGACTAAAAATGTCAACATTTTTTGTGTCTGTAATTTTCCTTGGCCGCCATTGGCTAATTCAGTTTTTCGGTCCTAGATTAATTATTTATCATTCGATTTGTACAAAAGAAAGTTCATATGCTGCGTGGTCCAAAATGTCATTTTTTTTTTTACCGGTAAAGATTCCTGTCGGCACCGGAACTGACGTAAAATCAGCAAAAACTACAATTTTGACAGTTCGGTACAACTTTTTGAAAGCAAATATCATTTTTTTCAAATCTGATTTAACTGAAAGGGTGCGCCCTGTAAAGGGGCACAAAACATCGGGTTCATTTTTTTTAATTTCAATTTTGTTTTCGGATCATTTAGATTAAAAGGCGAAAAAGGGTGTAAAAATAAGCTATTTACAACCATCCACCGTCTTCATATTTCAAAATATTTCATCGTAACTTTCATAACCTCGTAGTAATAACCCATACAAAGAGAATGTATGTCAAAATTAATTTGTAATTTCAGCAGTTGCCGAGAAATAGCCACATTTCGTGTTATTTTGCCTGTACAAGAATCAATTATTATTCAATTTTCAATTTTCTTTCACCATTTGATGCCTAATGCCACGTTTGAATAGATTAAACCATTTTAACATCTTTACTGTCACCGGAAGTGACGTCATTTGGGCAAAAACTGAATTTTAGACTTCAAAACCGATATTTTTTTTCAAATGAGTCGTATATGTTATTTGTGCTCCTAGCGAAGGACCCCCTTCCACACACATTTATAATGAATAACAAAACACAAGTGTTGGTGTGACATGTCATTTATTATACAAAATGACGAAATGAAAACATGAGATGAGAAAGGAAGCATATCAAAATTTAAATTACAATTTCCCCAAATATTTCCAGTATCCCATGTTTTCTGAATGAGTTGGGCTGAATGAAAATAATAAGCCCGGCCATACACATCACTACACTTGATGTCGTGCCCAACTCAAGACACATCACACCAACAACACTTAACTACACTGATAATTCCCTGATAGTAATATAATAACACATATAAAACACATGCATATTTTACAGCCTGGGCACATCAATAATTAGTCTACATAGGCATCATGCCCAAAGATGGACACTGGAATTAATTTGCTAAATAAACACTTAAATAAAGGAATGCTGGCCTGTACACATAATATTATTTGATTACAACCTATGGCCTAAACGAAAAAGTTTTGCCTACATTAAGGATAGGCATCTAATACCTAATACTTGTCATGCATAATTACTGCCAGAGTTATGGCCCTTGATCACTTTGAAAAATCTTGTTGACGCTCTAGAGGCCAAAGTTAATATCCGATTGACTTTAAATTTATACACAGTGTTTAAGGTTATGAGACGAACAAGCCTATTGATTTTCAGCGATTTACGATAATTAATGCCAGAGTTATGGCCCTTGATCACTTTGAAAAATCTTGTGGACGCTCTAAAGGCCAAAGTTAATATCCGATTGACTTTAAATTTATACACAGTGTTTAATGTCATAAGACGAAGAAACCTATTGATTTTCACCGATTTTCGATAATTACTGCCAGAGTTATGGCCCTTATTAATCACTTTGAAAAATCTTGTGGATGCTCTAGATGCCAAAGTTAATATCCGATTGACCTTAAATTTATATACAGTGTTTAGGATCATGAGACGAAAAATCCTATTGATTTTCAACGATTTCCGATAATTACTGCCAAAGTTATGGCCCTTGATCACTTTGCAAATCTTGTGACGCTCTAAAGGTTAAAGTTATCATCCGATTGTGTTCAGATTGATACACAGAGTTTAAGATCTTGAGAGGAACAAGTATTTTGATTTTCAATTAATTTTTATGACTTGGAACAGCTAAATCCATGATATTAAAAGTTTTGTATACAAAACGTTAGCATGGGGTAGAACTTTATAAAAACCAAACAAATTCTAATGGTTTTCTCAGTTGTTGCTCTTAATCAGATTTTAGTGTATTATAAATGTTTCATTACCGAAAAAAGTAAAAATATGCAACAACTCTTGTTGACTGCCCAGACGATTTAGCTGCTGTGGGCGTATGTTTCGTTGCCTGGCAACCTATCTTTTGTATTATCGATGCATCGGCAAAAAATACTAATAATTACCTTTATGTGTCCGAGGACTCCGAGGAGTTCACAAGTTCGTCCACTAGAATAAAAAAACACCTTTTAAATACGTTTTTCTGCGTGTTTTATATAATTCAAAATAAAACAATAACGGAACAATTCAATGAATCCCGCACAAATTATTAGGCTTGACCTGTTTACCCTACGCTTCCGTTATGTTTTTCTCTACGCGCAAGCGAATTATTGAAATAAAATTAAACCATATGTTAGTCCCGAAATGTGTCGAGTGGACGTTAAACCCTCCCTCCCTCTCTCTCTCTCTATGTTTGTCTCCATTTTCCAGTGACTGCAAAGACTGCATTTGCTGGTCACGTCCCCTGGCTATCATGTCCTTTAACCCCAAGGTCAATTTCACGGTTCATTTAAATGACCAAACGACCTGTCAGAAGGATAATATTTCGCGGACGGTTCTTAACGCTAGTTTTAAAACGATTCAGTCTTATTTTCTGCCACGGACAATAGAGAATATACTTCATAAACCCCTATAGACATGCTTTGATACGATCCGTATAAATAATGCAAACGCTGTCTCTTGTAATCACCTCACCCCTCACGCCTTCACAACAAATTTGAACAATGGCTAACGAATGTCATAATAAATAACAGAAGAATATTGTGGAAATAAATTTATTCAAATAAATCAACATTCCTATAGAAGGCCTAATGATAATGTTAGGGAAATTCGTGTTTCTATCAAAAATACTAATGTTATTTTCTGTAATTTTTGATTAACAAAATGGCGGCAAAAAATTCCTGATGCATCGATACGAGAATCGATGTTTGCGTCCGATGCATCAATGCGTAAAATTTTACTTGATATCAGCACTAGCTCTAACCACATTGCTCTTCCATCTGCCCAAGATTCTAATAGCATCCTGAGAGTAACCTTTCATGAAAGCGGTGGTGGCAGCACCGAATCGAAGCGAATGTATCTTAATTTTTGAACTATCTAAACCCAAGAAGGACACCAGTCTACTTAAACTAGCATTAACAAAGGCATATGGGACAGGGGATCCGTCGATAAATTGAAATAATGGACCTGATGGATGGGGACAACTCTTTAAATAATCAAACAATAAACATACCGGACAAAATTTGGAGTTAACAATATTGCACTGACAGTGCAAAATTAATTTAACAGGTGATGATGATGACTTATGTTTAAAATTAAGCATGGTTATCTATATATATATTTGTGACTGTCGTTTGTCTGTCTGTCTGTTCGGGTTTGGCGGCTACACTAGGTCTGCCCAGAGTCTGAAATTTGGGGTATAGGGGTAGCTCGGACCGGGGAGTAACATAGGCCAGGTGGCGTTAGTCTACCACTTGCGGTTTCGGAGTTATGACCCCCGAGCAAAGCCGGTCTGTTCGGGGTTGGCAGCTACACTAGGTCTGCCCCGAGTCTGAAATTTGGGGTAATGGGGTAGCTCGGACCGGGGAGTAACATAGGCCAAGTGGCGTTAGTCTACCACTTCCGGGTTCGGAGTTATGACCCCAGAGCGAAGCCGGGTATCCAGCTAGTCTCTATATAAGATAAAACCTCATGATTAGTAAAGAAAAATTTTACGTTAGGAGTTTGAATGACATAACCAGCACATAATTTTGATTTTGAAACCAATTCTCCAATCCTGAAGAATCCTGCAAATGCCAAGGAAAATATCGCTTTTAAGAGAGAGTGGTGTGCTTTTACACAAATTGCCACATGAATAGCCTCAAGTAGCTGGCAGAGGATATTTACTGTTATTGGTAAGCGAGATGGAACCGAGGATCTAGAACGGCGAGCACCTTTCACTAAATTCTTAACCAGAAAGGTATTTATAGAATCTGAAAAACCTAACGTTTTTTGCACAAAAGTAATAACAGAAGCATGAGAAGCAACGGAACTAGGTGAGTATCCTGACTCAAACAGATGAGCAAGAAAGTTAACAATGAACACATTTGGGAGAGGAAAAGTTGGGGACGAATTATTGCTAATACAGAAGGAAATAAACTTTGTCCAGGCCCTTAAATAAAATTCTTTTGATGAATTTGCCAAAGACGCATTCAGCAGCTGCAGAGCTGATGGAGTTAGGTTCTCAAGTACATTGGGTTCACCGTCTCTGAGGGGTTATATCCAACCATGGAGCCCATTCTCGTGCTTGTTGAAATTTGAAACGAGAAAGACAATCAGCAACATTGTTAGATTTGCCAGCTTTGTGCTTCGCCCTAATTAACACATTATACTTAATGGAAGCAGTTACTAAATGACGAACCAAGGACATTAGATTAGGACATTTGGACGTGGACTTGTTGATAACATTTACATCCCACTTCTACTCGTTGCCACGGGCAACCTTTGATAAAACTGTCCTGGTTAATTGCAATACATGCTTAAAAGTATCCATGTATCAGAAATGTACAGTAAGAGTACTGTTCATTTCTGATACACGGATACTTTTATACCGTTTTAGATACCTATCAATCAATAAGTAGCGGACGTCTAGTCCGACCTAGATCGCAATTGATAACGATGGCTCTAACCAATGTACATGAAACAACTAGTCAAAATCATAGTAACAAAACAAAATGGGGGGAACTACATGGCAGTTCAAAAACATATACAATGACATTAAATTAACATAACAACATATTACAAAAATCAATTATTATACATATCAATTGGCATCTATTTCATAATTTGGTTTGATTTATATTAATATGCAATATATATAAATTAGAGTATTGAATAATTATTTTAATTGATTGTGATGATAGAAGGCGCAGTTCTCTTGCTGGACACTTCACAGGCATTGATAATAAGCAGGATGAAAAAAACGCCTAGAAAGTCATAAACTTTATTACAAATAAATTTCAACGGAAGAACCATCCGCCGATGCATACTTTCACCAGGAATGACCCACGTTTCGCATTTCCTTTACACTACATTTAATAATATCGCAGTCCTCTACGCCATAGACAAGTTGTTTTGACGATGTGGTCTAAACAAACACGTGATTGTTTTACACTCAGAGTATCATAGCAAGACGCACGTGTAAATACTACTCAGGTCGTCTCTCCACTGCGAAATCATTCTACCATGAAATGTAACGTGAGGCTCAGAAAGGGATAAATAATGAAAGAACAGAAAGTATTTGTCACTTTTCGGTTGAAACGACTCGATAATAAATACTATTTTTCACATTTTGCTTCACAATACTCGATAGAAATGTGATGTAAGTAACTTATTAGCACCTTTCCTCGGTGTATCGGTGTATATCAGGACAGTTTTGGTCGGGAGCCGCCTCGGCTGGGCCCCTCGACCAAAACTGTCCTGATATTCACCGATACACCTCGGAAAGTGTGCTAATAACTACTACATACAATGGCCTCATTATCAGTAAGCAATAAGACTTTGTGATTAGTCAACAAATGACCCCAGTGCTCCAATGCTAACACAATGAGAAAAAGTTCCAGGACACTTATATTTAAAAGTTGCATGCCTTGGGGCCAAGACCCAGAAAACCATTTAGATCCTAATACTGCAGCATAACCCAAAGATTGGGCTGCATCTGAAAACAATTTGATAGTTAGGCCGTGTTGAATTGATTCCTTGTTTCTCCTGCCACCACTCTGGCAATCATGTGCGGTAAACACAACACAAAGTGGGTTTCAAAACACAAAGTGGTTTGGCATAATACCTATATAGTCTGAGGGTTGTGTACCATTTTTAATAATATTATAAATAATCTAGTTATATTATTGGTTAGAATAAAAACACAGATAATATTTAATTAAATAAATTTAATAACAAACTAAAATTTGGTAACAAGTGGCTTCTTTGTTTAACTTTTGTTTAAAAAATGAAATAACCATATTTTGATATAAATTTTCCGTATTCTTGTGTTACAATACAATGGAAACATTCCAGTTAGACGAAATTTGATTCGCTTGTTGAGTTATAGATGGTTTCGATAATATCATCAAACGTGAAAGTGCTGGGAATACCCACCAAAGTCGAGTCGAGATAAGTAAATTCGCGTACCGGTCGGCCTAATTTATTTATTGATGTTCAAGGAAATAATAGTGGTCCCGTTCGTTTGTTCGTTAAACTCCAGAAACGAACGAACGGGACCACTATTATTTCCTTGAACATCAATAAATTAGGCCGACCGGTATGCGAATTTACCTATGTCCCGGCATAGCTCACCATTTTGTAAGGCGTGCGTTATTTATTACACAAGATATGATTGGGTAATACTTGAATAATAATGACGTGTTATAATTTTAGCCAATGAAAAAATTGATTATTCAGGTTCGCGGTTGAATATTAGCGACTGTCTTACAGTTTATAATATGCTTTCTCATTAGCCGAAATGACTGCTACACGCGCCATTTTGCGGAATTCATCCAATCATATACAGTGTAACTTATTCCATAGTATGCGGGCCCCTACATGTGTATTATCAACCGGATCCATTCACTTGATTTGATATTTGTTTATTCGGTGCAATGCCTATTTTCTGTCTTGTCCGCAGGTTTATCTTGTAGATTTTTGTTTTGCGTGTAGTGCGGCCCCCTGCACTTACTTATTTAGTTCGTAACGAAGAATAAACAACGAGAATTGACGTCTGATGTTTGGTAGAATTTTATTTAGATGTTATTAACGTAATTTTTTGAATATTTTTTTTTGTGTTAAAAACGTAAGCGCACGATTTCCAGGGTCCTCGACCTAAGCGCGTGGGCGAGGAGAAACAAGGAATCAATTCAACACGGCCTTAGTATCGGAGCCAACCCAAGTGTCATTCAAAAACATGCATCGACCGTTAAACCCCTGCATAAACTGACTCCAGACTTTCAAATCAAGACGTGCAGCATTAGTTATTCTAATCAAGTGATAAGATTTCTTGACACCGATTGTCAGGTCAAATAACCGACGTAGAAAGGTTCTCCCTGGTACCACGACTAGTGTCGCAAAACTAAGTAAACCCAACAATGATTGTAACTCTTTTAACGACAGTTTTTTCTTTATGAAGGTATTATCTAGGGCCAAACGAATTCTGGCGACTTTATCATCTGGTAAATGGTACACCATGGCGATTGAGTCCACCTCTATACCATAAATTGTGATGTTTGTAGTGGGATGAACAGTTTTAGAATGTTTAATGGGCACAGACAAGTAATTGGCAAGGTCAAGAAAAGACTGTAACAATGTCACACACTGAAGTGAATTGGTGGGTCCAATAAAAAAGAAATCGTCTATCATGGGACTAACACTCACAAAAAAATTATTTTCCACAACCCATTGTAAGGCGGAGCTAAACCACTCAATGGTTTGACAGCTCATACTAAGCCCCATTGGTAAGCACATATCGACAAAGTAATGTAATGTCCCTTCATAGGAAATAGTGAATCCTAGCAAGTTATAATCATCTGGATGAATTGGAAGGAGGCGATAAGCGTTTTGGATGTCAGCCTTTGCCATTAATGCTCCCCTACCCATTTGCTTAACCAAAGAAACTACATTATCTATAGAATCATACGAAACCTGTGTAAAGAACGGATCAATACCGGAATTAATTGAATTACCTACAGGACATGATAAATCATGAATCAAACGATAAGACCTCGCCTCACGCTTAGGGATAACACCTAAGGATGAGCATTGAAAGGAAGGGGCCCATAACTCTCCCTGCTGATAATTCCTCATTCACCTAAGTGAGATATACGAGGACCCTTGAAAGGCATGCGAAAACCTTGTGGAAACCCCTTAAACAAAAATTGTTGTTCTGTGATATCATAGTCTTCCAATACCTTTTGTAGCCTACTAGGAATTACTGGGGTTGGGACCTTTGCTGGCGGGTAAACTATGTTTGCGAAATGAATACCGGTTAGCCTGGACTGGAGTGGTGAAAGTTTTTGACGCATGCCTAAAAGGTTGAGGATGGGAGCTAACTGTTTGAGCAGGAAGGTGTGAGGGGGGGCTTACCTACATTATGAATTTGAGCTGATGTCACAGTTGCGGAAGAGGAACGAGGTGGTAAGATGGTTTGACCCAAACTGGGTGTTGCAGCAAATGAACTATGAGAGAGATTTTTTGGTACAGGGTCAAAGTTGCGATTCCCTGCATCACACTGCATCTGGGGATGGGCAGCTCCATATTTCATGCATTTGTGGGGATAGATACAGTTGCGATAACGACAACCCGAAGGCCTATTAAAAGACCAACAAATTCCCTCTCGGAATCCTGAAGTGGCCTGACCTGTTGTAGGAACTTGTGGTCCATGCAGGGTAGTTGCCCTAAGCCAAAGATCACCGTTGAATTGATCTCAAGCACAGGGAAATGACTGGCGAAGACGCCTAAATTGGGTATCATAAAAATTAAAAGATTTTGTGACACAGGTCTGTGCCAGCTCGTTCGTCAAGGACAAATATGTTAATAATACAGAGGTAGAGTCTGGCACCCTCTGAATTTAAATATCCATAAATATGGAAAAAGCCTGTTGCCATTGCGAGAAGGTCAGAGTTTTAGACCTTGGCGTTGACGATATCTTCAAAACCGGCTCATCCTCTGTGTCCTGTATGTCTAACGATAAACGATCTGGCAAGGAATCTGGCAGCAATTGACAGAAATCATCATAAGTATTTAGACCAAATCATGGCCTTAAGTTTGTCGGAAACATGTCGAGAAATATGACTGACGGGATGTCTACCTGTGTCCCTGGCAGGCTGAGTTCCAAACAAATTGGCAGCATTCACTGAGAACACATCCAATCCAGGGGTGGTTGCTGCATTGGCTGAAATACTTGCTGAGGTAGTAGCAGTCGAGGTCAATTCTGTGGTAGTAGCTGCAGTGAAAGGGACTGCAGGGGACTGCGGCAATGGAGATAATGTCTGCAGCAGAGGCGCATCAGATGGACCCGCTGGTAGATTCGAAAGATGAACGGTACCAGTAGGCGACGGGGCTTTGTGAACCAAGCCCCTGTCGATCATTTTCTGCAAGATGATTTCGGACAGTCTGTCTTCTGCTGAAGAAGTCGGCCGGATGTTAGTATTAGGAGATACCTCCTCTTCACTGGAGCTTTGAGTATCTTGGACCGGTAACTTTCACTTCTGCATGATGCAATCTCTGGAAAAAAGGGGGATGATATACAATTATCTGAACAGGGAAAAAAACTAGATATCCAAACCTGGATTGAAATAGATCCAAACCTGGAAGAGATTAAACCCTAAACCTGGATAAGATGAAATATCCAATTCATCGTAATATTAATTACTTCGTAATATTACTTCGTAACTTCGTAATATTACTTTGTTGAAAAGTATGATATTTAATTTCAATCAACAAATAGAATGAACCCATACGACCATACATATACCACAAAATGGGTTCTAACTTGTAAGGTTGCAGAGAAATAGACGATTTTCTACAAGTCACTTTTCAAGGTTTTTGGTCTATAACAGTGTCAATTATTATTCGATTTTCATAAATTTTTTACCATGTGATGCCTTGTGCCATTTCAGATTTTTCATAAAACTAATTTAACATTTTCATTCTCACCGGAAGTAATGTCATTTTAGCAAAAACTGTATTTTTAGCCTTCAAAACAAATATTTTTTTGAATTGAGTTATATTTAGTATTCGTTTAACATTATGATATTTCATTCCAATGGAAATATAGATTGGATCAATATGATCATAAATATGTCAAAAAATAGCTTCTAGCATCTTCTCTTGCAAAGAAATAACCAATTTTGTAAGGATCACTTTTTAAGACTTTTCGCATTTTTATTACAGTTTATGGGTTCTAAATTAATTATTTATTGCCTGATTTGTATAAAACAAAAGCTCATATACTGCTTGGTGCAAATTCTCAACTTGTTTCTACCTATAAAGGTTTCTGTCGGCACTGGAAGTGACGTAATTTTGCCTAAAATTTAAATTTTGACGGGTCGGGAGGTCTTTTCCTAAGGAAAAATCTTAATTTCTACAAATCTTATCAATGAAGATGAATGCTCTTAATACAGGCGCAGAATATGTCGGGCTTAGTTTTTTGGGTTTTTTTTATATCGGTTTGGTATTTGCGCCATTTTGATTTAAGGGTGAAAAAAAAGGAGTAAAAATCAGCTATTTACAACCCGCTCAACGTCTTCATAATTTAAATTATTTCTACGCAACTTTCATAATTTTGTAGCATTAATCCATACGAGGACAATATGTCAAAATTAGATTGTAATATGCGCAGTTGCCGAGAAATAGGCAATTTTGCATGCTTCACTTTTCACGTTATTTTGCATGTAAAAGAGTCAATTATCATTTGATTTTCAATTTTTGTTACCATGTGATGCCTCATGCCACCTTTGACTAGGTCAATCCAATTTAACATTTTCACTGTCACTGAAAATGACGTCATGTTGGCAAAAACTGTATTTTTAGCCCCCAAAACAGATATTTTATTCAAATGAGTCCGATTTGTAATGTTTTTAAAATTATGATATTTGATTCCAATCAACAAATATAATGAACCCATAAGACCATACAGATATCACAGAATGGTTTCTAACTTGTACGGCTGCAGAGAAATAGATGATTTTCTACAAGTCAGTTTTCAATGTTTTTGGTCTATTAAAGTGGCCATTAGTATTCGATTTTCATACATTTTATTGAAATGAGTCTGATTTGTAATGTTTTTAAAATTATGATATTTAATTTCAATCAACAAATAGATTAAACCCATACGATCATACAGATACCAGAAAATGGTTTCTAACTTGTACGGTTGCAGAGAAATAGACGGTTTTCTACAAGTTACTTTTCAAGGTTTTTGGTCTATAAAAGTGCAAATTAATATTCGATTTTCATAAAATTTTCACCATGTGATGCCTTATGCCATTTATGATTTCATAGAACTAATTTAACATTTTCATTATCACCGGAAGTAATGTTATTTGGGCTTTCAAAACAAATATTTTTCTGAAGTGAGTTATATTTATTATTCGTTTAACATTATGATATTTGATTCCAATGGACATATAGATTGGATCAATACGATCATATAGATGTCCAAAAATGGCTTCTAGCATCTTCCCTTGTTGAGAAATAACCAATTTTGTCAGGATGACTTTTACAGATTTTTTTCCCATTTTAATTTCCCATTAGAAAGTTAGCTAACTTATAGGTAAGTTAGTAACAAATTTTGTCAGGATCACTTTTTTGACATATGTAACACGTGGTAACAAATGTATAGATGCAATTGATATTGCTAGATTTGGTTGATTCTGCATCTATTTGTGCAATGCTTATGTGGAAATCTGTTTAACGGTTTCATTTATACCGGAAGTGATATATGTTTAAGGATAACGTGGCACCGGGAGTAACATAAGTTCAAGGGTTAAGGATTAAGTCCTTACGTACAATGTACTGTTCGGAGAACAATTCGCTGTACAAAACATGCAACAACAAATCAAACACCCGTTTTTCTTATGACTGGGAGAGAAATGCGGACAAAACTTAATATGCTAAAACCGTTCAGTAATCTTCATTGTTCAAATCATGTTTATAATGATTATGTGTCAAAGAAACAAAATATGATGAAAGATAGATATTATAACAAATATAGAGTTGTAAATCATAAATTTAAAGTTATTAACATTCAAGGTAATGTTTTAACTTTGGATGATGGTAAAAAATGGCATTTCAATGACTTAGTTTTGTATAGAGCTGAAAAGGTGAATAGTAATAATTCACAAGCCAACCCTACGATTTGCATTCCTAATTCACATCCTACAAATGAGTGTTTAAGGTTTACTAAACCTAAGTATCTTGAAGATTATACACAGTAAAATAGTGTATTAAAGTAGTTAGGTCTCTAACTCAATATCATCCAAAATCTTCAATATTGAAAACACAAGTTATTTATCAATTTAAATCAACATTGATGTTGTGATCTTACCGGGAAGAGATGGGCTTCTGATATCCAATATTTAAGACAAAATAAACAATTTACCATTGGTACACGAATCGTGTACCATTATGCTTTCAGCGCCATTTGTAATAAGGGACTTGAAAAACGAGGCTAGGCATATTCCACAAGTCAAGTCAAACGGTGATGCCATATTCTCATCTGGAGAGCATGTGCAATAAATACTATCGGTGTAGACTGGAATAACCAGGCGCTAGAGATTGCCATTCAATTGAGACTTCTGGCGTATTTCGCCAAACCTAAATGATTAGAAATTACAGTGAAAACAGAAAAGATTGAACGTAAATCAGTTTATATACATTCATATTACATTATTATATGTGTTGCGACCCATTTGTGTCAATTTCTATGTCCCAAATATTAGCGATTTAGCTCCTTTAATTATACTTTCAATGACTTATTCTTTATTTAAGATGTTATTGCGCAAGGTATGACCTTAAAAAAACACAATGTTACAGTGTTGTAGATGTACATTCATAAAGGTCTAATGATTTATTCATTCGTTCAAACATTCAAACAAGTTGAGATAATTCCTGTATTTCTTTGCAAGAAACTAATGGTTAAACTTTCATTGTAAATCCTTCAGTGTTATTATTTGATGTACATTAACAAGTGTTTAACTTCCTAAGTATTGAGTTGTATAACTGTTAGAAACTTTTCTTGAATATTCTGAAATGTAATTACTATTTTAATTCTATTTATGTGGCAAGCTACACTGAGAACTGCTAAAGGGTGAATCTGTGCACAGCCATCATAGAATTCTCAGTCATGGTGATTATTAATTGTACGTGTGTTGAAAGAAAATTAATTTTCCGACTATTACTCGGTATTATTACCGCGTTAAAACTGTAAATATGATATGTTAATTAACAAGGGTGAAAAACTGTCTGAGAGGTGAAAAACTGTGCGACAGTGTGTTTTCAGTAGAGGTGTGTTAATTAACCGACCGGTAAAAAATGAATGTCAATGTTGTTTAATTGCCATGTTTTCTCGCTAGTTGCGATAACTGCACCAAAAGGAGTATAATCAAGGACCAACAGGCTTTATCTGACACGTACGTGTTAAATCAAAATTTGGGAAGTAAATTGTATAATTAAAGACAGGTCTTTAGATAGGCGTGTGTGCTCGCTATGATCTACGTTTCTCTTATGTGTCTTTTGTATTGCGTACTATAAGTTGCATTTAATGAAATAAAAATCGTATACGGAAAGGCAAATGTAATGTCGTCATTTATAAATACCATGCAGTCAGCGCCCAATTTGAATATCCACGGGAATATAAAGAGTAAATCCAACAAAAACAACAAAAATATATTTCTGCTTTATTACTAAAAAGACGCGCACTCACCGTTTGACATTTATTAAATTTATAAAAACGTGCCACGATGCGTAAATTGTGCATCTTACCTTCAAAAGCAATATCCAAATCAAAATTTGGGAAGTAAAACTGTTTTACCGTGAGATTTATCATTCGACCATTTGTTTTACGCAGGTCTTTGTATAATTAAAGACAGGTCTTTGGATAGGCGTGTGTGCTCGCTATGATCTACGTTTCTCTTATGTGTCTTTTGTATTGCGTACCATAAGTTGCAATTAATGAAATAAAAATATGGGCCTTAATCTATCGTATACGGAAAGGCGAATGTAATGTTGTCATTTACAAATACCCAGCAGTCAGCACTCAATTTGAATATCCACGGGAATATAGAGAGTAAATCCAGCAAAAACAACCAAAATATATTTCTGCTTTATTACTAAAAATACGCGCACTCACCGTTTGACATTGACTAAATTTATTAAAACGTGCCACGATGTGTAAATTGTGCATCTTGCCTTCAATAGCAATATCCATAAAACAGAAATCTCCATATTGATAAATAATACGGCACAACCAACCGAACAGTGGTAATTTCCACACAAATGATATATTTAAACTAAAATTACTTTAACTTTTCACTACATTTACATCGCATATAATCTAACGATCCTCATTCCAGAACTTGTAATTTATAATAGCTGCTTTTATGCAATTACAGAATTGTCCTGTGATCTAACATATCAAAGAAGCACATATGACACGTAATCATTTTTGGAGACATGTCTTGTATTCTTACGACTATACTTGGCGTTTATACTGCGTACCATATAGTCACGCTACTTACACTGTAATCCACAAGGTCGTTTAAAATCATTAAAAATCATCAAATTTGTACTTATGTCCAGTTTAAAGCTGTCCATTCAATTTTAATATTGAGTGTCCAATTTACAAGCGTTTAATTTCTCGATCACTGTTAAAAAATAAACAACCTACATGTAATTGATTATTGATGTATAATTGTAAATTGAAAGTGGTCAGGAAATTAAATAATTGTAAATTTGACACTTACTATCAAAATTAATCAGTCAGCTTTAAACTGGACGCAAGTACAAATTAGATGATTTTTGGCGATTTTAAACAATTTTTACAAATATTATATTAAATAAAGATTTGATATTAAACGTATGTGAAAGAAATTAGTGCTAGATTGGATATTAAATGAATGTGAAAGAAATTAGTGCTAGATACACAAGATTAAATGATACCCGGTTTACAGTGTTATAAAGTTGAATTTAATAAAAATAAAAATATTGACCTTAATCTATCGCACGAAATGCAATGTCATCATTTATAAATATCGAACAGGTAGGCCCCAGTTTAAATATCCCTGTGTATATAGCGAATAAGCCAAATTTGCTGTATGTAAATATACTTATTCTCGTAAATATACTTATTCTCAACTTCCGACAAGTTATTATTTGTGTCTTCAAATTTGTACCATTCAAATGTCAACCCAACCATTTCAGACTTCACGTCTAACCGTTTCACGCATAGTCCGTGCAGAGCAATAACAGCTCCTTGATCAAAGTAACAATTCTATCACATATAAAGACGTGCACTAGTTTATTCGCGCGTATTGGAAAACTGTTAGGTTGCTTTATTTGAGAAGATACTGATATTACACTATAAAATTTGTCAATTTTTTCTTTGAAAATTCTGACAAATTGGTAGCTCTTCGGGAAGGTTGATCATATCGCTTACCCTGTTTGTTTGTGTATTGTACGTTTTTATACGCCCACATTGAAATGTGGACGTATATTGCCGTCGCCCCTGTCCGTCCGTCTGTCCGTCCGTCGTCCACAATTTCTTGTGAACGCTCTAACGCCAAAAGTTATTATCCGATCTTTCTGAAATTTACATGCATTATTTAAATTAGTGAAACGAAGAAGCCTATTGAATTTCAGCAATTTCCGTTTATTACGTCTAGAGTTATGGCCCTTGTTTCACTTTATTGATCCTTGTGAACGCTCTCACGTCAAAAGTTATCATCCGATCTTTCTGAAATTTATATGCATTATTTAGATTGCTGAAACGAAGAAGCCTATTGAATTTCAGCAATTCCCATTTATTACGTCTAGAGTTATGACCCTTGTTTCACTTTATTGATCCTTGTGAACGCTCTAACGTCAAAAGTTATCATCCGATCTTTCTGAAATTTATGTGCATTATTTAGATTAGTGAAACGGAGAAGCCTATTGAATTTCAGCAATTCCCGTTTATTATGTCTAGAGTTATGGCCCTTGTTTCACTTTATTGATCCTTGTGAACGCTCTAACATCAAAAGTTATCATCCGATCTTTCTGAAATTTATATGCATTTTTTAGGTTACTGAAACGAAGAAACCTATTGAATTTCAGCAATTTACAATAATTACTTCTAGAGTTATTGCTCTTGTTTCACTTTGTTAAACCTTGTTAATGCTCAATTGATGATAGTTATCATCCGTTATGTATGAAATTCATATGCATCATTTAAATTTGTGAAACAGGTCTATTGAATTTCAGCCATTTCCGTCAATAATTTCTAGAGTTATGGCGATTGTGAACATTTGAATGACAAATGTGATCTGTATGAAATTTATATTCATTATTTAAATTAGTAAAACGAAAAAGCCTGTCAAATTTCAACAAGTTGAGACCCTTGTTTCAGTTTGTAGAACCTTGTAAACCCTCAACGACAAAATTTATAATCTCATCTGTATGGAACTGTCTTGTAAAGGCCCCCAATTACCTACAAAGGAATAAATATGCGACAACCCTTGACGACCGCTCGGACGATTTAGCTGCTGTGGGCGTATGTTTTGTTGCCTGGCAACCTATCTTTATAATAGCTAGCAAATAATTTGATATCTGAATACTTTCGTTGTTAGATGTTAGTTTTTAATTGGCCATTTTTTTATGATAGTCGGATATCAATCACAGATATCAAATATAAATCACATTAATTAGATGAACAGCCCAACGCAGCTTTGAAATGAAATGAAATGAAATGGGGTTTAACGTCCTACTGTTCTGCTCCGAACTGGGCTAATGAAGACGAGCATATGTCATACAGTGTGCTATGAGGGAAATTTTGCCCGGACAGCGGCACTACCGCCTATTCTTATATCGAATACCAACTGCTAAGGGATCTTTTACGTGCACGCCAATGTGTACAATGGACCTTGGTTTTTCTTCCCACCCGAACGACTATAACGAGCTACAGTGGACTCTTGTTACATCCGATGTCTGATCACTCCGGATTGCTGTGACATACAACATGATTTTCATGTCCCGATTTAATTCCTTATTACTTCAGCCAAAAAATCGCTGGTAAATCCGGATTCTGTATGTTCCGGATTACGACATCAATCAGCCGTCCCGTCACATAATTTCCATTGAATCGACACGGTGGGTGTGAAGCATCCAATTATCGGTGAGATTAAAACTCAAAGGGTGTGAAGCCAGAAAAGATTAACAAGCAATCACCAATCAATTATCGGTGAGATTAAAACTCGCAAGCGCCGGTCTGTGTTGATTACTTTGATAATGTTATAAATTCGTTATTGATTGTTTTACAATTTATAATCTCTTTTAATAGTGCGCTTGGTATTTGATTTTAGTTACTCATATCATATACCACGACATTATATAAAAATTGTCGCGATTGAAGAATCATTATACATTATTGTATTCAAAATGTCTGAACATCCTGCAAAGCGTGCCCGAACAGTTTTGACATTAGATGTAAAGCGGCAACTTATATAGCTGATTTCGAGGAAGTTCCACGACCTGTGCAGAAGGAATTAGCCGTTAAGTATTCAATTGGCCGAGCTACAGTGTCAGACATATTAAAGCGTAAAGATGAATTTAAACAGAAGTTTGCCGATAATTTAAACTGCAGTAAGAAACGATTTTACACCAAATGTAAATGATTTTATGAATATATTATATGCATGCATTGTTATTGTTAATTATTTAATGTAATAAAATTTTGAAAGTACAGAAAGGTTTATCATTTTTATACGTCCACATTGAAATGTAGCCGTATATTGCCGTCGCCCCCGTCGGTCGGTCTGTCCGTCTGTCCATCGTCCACAATTTCTTGTGAACGCTCTAACGCCAAAAGTTATCATCCAATTGTTTTAAAATTGATATATGTTGTTTACATAAGTGAGATGAAGAAGCCTATTTAATTTCAATTTCACTTTGTTGAACCTTGTGAACGCTCTAATGCCAAAAGTTTACATACGATCTTTGTGAAATTTATATGCAATATTTAAGTTAGTGAATCGAAAAAGCCTATTGAATTTCAACAATTTATGTTTATTATGTCTAGAGTTATGGCCCTTGTTTCACTTAATTGAACCTAGTGAACTCTCTAACTCCAAAAGTTATCATCTGATCTTTCTGAAATTTAGATGCATTATTTAAATTAGTGAAACGAAGAAGCCTATTGAATTTCAGCAATTTTCATTTATTACGTCTAGAGTTATGGCCCTTGTTTCACCTTATTGAACGTTGTGAACGCTCTAACGCCAAAAGTTATCATCCGATCTTTCTGAAATTTATGTGCATTATTTAGATTAGTGAAACGGAGAAGCCTATTGAATTTCAGCAATTCCCGTTTATTATGTCTAGAGTTATGGCCCTTGTTTCACTTTATTGATCCTTGGGAACGCTCTAACGTCAAAAGTTATCATCCAATCTTTCTGAAATTTATATGCATTATTTAGTTAACTGAAACAAAGAAGCCTATTGAATTTCAGCAATTTCTGTTTATTAAGTCTAGAGTTATGGCCCTTGTTTCACTTTATTGATCCTTGTGAACGCTCTAACGTCAAAAGTTATCATTCGATCTTTCTAAAAATTATATGCATTATTTAAATTAGTGAGACGAAGAATGTTATTGAATTTCAGCAATTTCCGTTTATTACGCCTAGAGTTATGGCCCTTGTTTCACTTTATTGAACCTTGTGAACGCTCTAACTCCAAAAGTTATCATCCGATCTTTCTGAAATTTACATGCATTATTTAAATTGGTGAAACGAAGAAGCCTATTGAATTTCAGCAATTTTCATTTATTACGTCTAGAGTTATGGCCCTTGTTTCACTTTATTGAATCTTGTGAACGCTCCAACGCCAAAAGTTATCATTTGATCTTTGTGAAATTTATATGCATTATTTAGATTAGTGAAACGGAGAAGCCTATTGAATTTCAGCAATTTCCGTTTATTACATCTAGAGTTATGGCCCTTGTTTCACTTTATTGATCCTTATGAACGCTCTAACGCAAAAAGTTAACACCCGATCTTTGTGAAATTTATATGCATGATTTAAATTAGTGAAACGAAAAAGGCTATTGAATTTCAGCAATTTACAATAATTACTTCTAGAGTTATTGCCCTTGTTTCACTTTGTTAAACCTTGTTAATGCTCGGTTGATGATAGTTATCATCCGATATGTATGAAATTTATATGCATCATTTAAATTTGTGAAACAGAACTATTGAATTTCAGCAATTTCCGTCAATAATTTCTAGAGTTATGGTGATTGTGAACGTTTGAATGACAAAAGTGATCATGTGATCTGTATGAAATTTATATGCATTATTTAAGTTAGCAAAACGAAAAAGCCTGTCAAATTTCAACAATTTCTGTAGATTACTTCCAGAGTTGAGACCCTTGTTTCAGTTTGTAGAACCTTGTAAACCCTCAAACGACAAAATTTATAATCTGATCTGTATGGAACTGTCTTGTAAAGGCCCCCGATTACCTACAAAGGAATAAATATGTGACAACCCTAGACGACCGCTCGGACGATTTAGCTGCTGTGGGCGTATGTTTTGTTGCCTGGCATCCTATCTTTAAAGGGAATAGGCCTAGCATTCTGGTGATTCGAAGCTACAATATAAAAATACTTCCGGTTTTCGAAGTTACAGTATTTCCGGTTTTGGAGAAAGCTGGTTATTCCGACACGCTGTGTGATCCGAAATATTGTAACAATCCCGTACGATGTCGGATGTGACAGAATCCACTGTATATGTTCTTTCAGAAAGTATTCAAATATCATAAATTATTTGCTAGCTATTATAAAAAACGTACAATACACAAACAGGGTAGGCGATATGATCAACGCTTCCAGAAGAGCTACCAATTTATCAGAATTTTCATAGTTTAATATCAGTATCTTCTCAAATAAAGCAACCGAACAGTTTTTGAATACGTGCAAATAAGCTCGTGCACGCCTTTACATGTATAAATAGAATTGACAGCTGTCCTTGTCAGATCATCCGTCCTGCATCACTGACAAGGGGGAATCACGCAGTAATATCTGGATGAACTTTCTCGGCCAATGCAGGGATCGAATACCCGACCTCCAGGCCAGCGAGCCAGCATCTCACCCAGCTTTGAAACAAACAGCATTGTAATTTTATATTTGATTAAACTTAACATTTCATTTAGACCTTAGACAATTACGTTTCCAACTGTTACGGAGATGTAATTCAAATTTATTATTATCATCGGAGAGATGTTTTGCAAATAAAGGGGACAAAGTAATATTAATACTATAAATCGAAATTGTGTTACTATATATTATTATAGTGCACCCTTCCATGTAACTTACTTAGGGACACTTTACAAAGTGACAATTTAATCTTCAAAAAATCAAGATTATGGACATGTAGCGTCGGTTAAAAGCCCGTTTAAATAACTGTGTTTTAAATAGTTTTTTTTAAAGAATATAGATATGTACAACATCTTAAACTAAATGGTAGATTATTCCATAAAACAGACACTGTAACCCAGGTATCATTTAAACTTGTGTATCTAGCACTAATTTCTTTCACATTCGTTTAATATCCAATCATTGTTTAAAAATTTATAAAAACTGTTTAAAATCACTATTAATCGTTTAATTTGTACTTCTGTCCAGCTTAAAGCTGACCATTCAACTTTGATAATGAGTGTCCAATTTACAAGTGTTTAATTTCTTGATCAATGTTAAAATATAAACAACCCAATTAATTTCTGATGTATAATGATTAATTTTTGAACAGTGGTCAGGAAATTAAATACTTGTAAATTGAACATTCATTATCAATATTAATCAGTCAGCTTTAAACTGGCCACAAGTACAAATTAGATGATTTTTGGTGATTTTAAACGATTATTACAAATTTTTAAACAAAGATTTGATATTAAAGGAATGTGAAAGAAATTAGTGCTAGATACACAAGATTAAATGATAACTGGGTTACAGTCAGATACGCCTGTATCAAGAGATAGTTTGTTACTGGTTGCAGTAAATTTTACTATACACGTTTGTATGTATTCTATTTACATGCCATAAAAAATTACCTTATTTTTCAGTTTGCACGATTTTTCAAGTTAGTGAAAACAGTCAATTAATAAATCTATAAACAAAATTAACAACCGTAATTTAGACAGCAACTTCTAATACACATTTTGGTTGAAATAAATAATCCGTGTGTAGCTTGTTAATTAGTTTATTACTTTATGGCCCCAATCAAGTATCTAAACACCGCATTTGTTACTCAACACCTAGAGGTCAACGTTTTCAAACATTCTGATCAATCAACCATAACAAAAAGATGGCAATACTTTCCCCCAGTTTGACTGTATATACAAGATACTAGTGCTCTAATATTGTATTTTAAAAAACGATTGGAAATGTAGACAGTGTTATTGATGAACTATTTAAATGATCATATCCCAAGTAATTATATCGTCTAGTTCTATCGGGAGCAGATCCATCGTTCAGTAATTATAAGTTTATGGAACTTTAAAATCTTCGCTGAATCCACGGGACAGATACAATACCATGCTGATTTTTATTTTTCATTTTGGCGCCAACGGCTCGGCCTTCAATGCACACCATCTATCAAAGGTCAATATGTGAAGTTGCGCGTTTAATCAAATGAAACAATGTCTAATATGGTTATAAAATAAACCTGATATTGCTTTCTGATGTGGCTGGGTTATTTCAGGTGCCAGTCGTAAGAATAAGAAGACAGTATAATTACATACGGCAAATTTGACTTATTCGCTATATACCCGGGGATATTCAAATTGGGGCCTATCTGTTCGATATTATAAATGACGACATTGCATTTCATGTGATAGATTAAGGTCAATATTTTTATTTTATTAAATGCAACTTTATAAGTAACGTGACTATATGGTACGCAGTATAAACGCCAGGTATAGTCGAAAGAATAGAAGACAAGTTGTAAGGCTTTGGTCCTTAAGACAATATTGGGTCTTTGAAAAATTATTGGTTAACTCTTTCTATAGAGTCAAATCCCATGTACTAATAAAAGCGAATGACATGTTTATATGTAAAAAAAAACAGTGGTCTTTTGGTAAAATCCTAACCATTGTCAAAATATCCATCAAATTCTATCTGTTTATGACATGGTTGGTAGACCAAATAAGGTAATGTTCTCCCCCTGGTCAATATTTGGGATGGAAACTAAAGTCAAGGTCAGTCTAGGACGTGCAGAAATTAGGGGGTTATAAAAGATGGTGTTGAGTGAGACTGATCAGAGCTCACCCAGGTATTCCGAGCAGCAATCATTTATTGAGAACGAGGGACCTTTGAAGCCAATCCAGCTTAATAATAAAGTTGAAGAAATCATTTAACCTGTAGTTTTATATGTATTAGGATCACGAAGAAAACACAACAAGGAAGTCCAATCTACAAAGTGTATGTGCTTCTTTGATATGTTAGATCACAAGATAATTCTGTAATTGCATAAAAGCGGCTATTATAAATTCCAAGTTCTGGAATGATGATCGTTGGATTGTATGCGATGTAAATTTAGTGAAAAGCTAAAGTTGTTTTAGTTTAAATATATCATTTGTGTGGAAATTACCACTGTTCGGTTGGTTGTGCCGTATTATTTATCAATATGGAGATTTCTGTTTTATGGATATTGCTATTGAAGGTAAGATGCACAATTTACGCAACGTGGCCCGTTTTTATAAATTTAATAAATGTGAAACGGTTAGTGCGCGTCTTTTTAGTAATAAAGCAGAAATATATTTCTGTTGTTTTTGCTGGATTTACTCTCTATATTCCCGTGGATATTCAAATTGGGCGCTGACTGCTGTGTATTTATAAATGACGACATTACATTCACCTTTCCGTATACGATAGATTAAGGTCCGTATTTTTATTTTATTTAATTCAACTTTATATATATATAGTACGCAATACAAAAGACATGAGAAACGTAGATCATAGCGAGCACACACACCTATCTAAAGACCTGTCTTTAATTATACAAAGACCTGCGTAAAACACACGGTCGAATGATAAATGGCACGGTAAAACAGTTTTACTTCCCAAACTTTGATTTAACACGTACGTGTCAGATAAAGCCTGTTGGTCCTTGATTGTACTCCTTTTGGTGCAGTTGTCGCAACTAGCGAGAAAACACGCCAATTAAACAATACACAACATTGACATTCATTTTTTACCGGTCGGTTAATTAACACACCTCTACTGAAAACGCACTGACGCACAGTTTTTCACCCCTAGCGTTAATTAACTCCCCTCTCCTACAGTTTTTCACCCTTGTTAATTAACACACGTTATTTACAGTTTTAACGCGGTAATACCGAGTAATAATCGGAAAATTAATTTTCTTTCAACACACGTACAAATAATAATCATGACTGAGAATTCTATGATGGCTGTGCACAGATTCACCCTTTAGCAGTTCTCAGTGCTAGTTGCTGTAATGTTAAGTTTCTATTTTCTTCAAAAGAAGGGAAAATATGTGATGTCTTTACAAATTATTATTAGTATGTCAACAATTATCTTCTGTAGTTTAATAACTGTAATTTATACGCATGCGTACTACGTATGAATATGTGCATGTTTCCGGTGATGAACGTTCTTACTTGCTGCAACCATGTTGTAGAGATGCCATGCTTTCCATAATAAAGCTACTATGTATTATAAGTTTTTTTCCGTATCTAACCCACGTAAATATCAGACCCAGTCACAATAGTCTCCATGTCGAAAATTATGGACTGTCTGTGTATGCTTGCATTGTATGAATGGTGTGTTTTATCACATGCATTCATGAGCATGTGCATGTTGTTTTAAGAATATATCCATTATTTTGTGGCTTGTTCTTTTAGAAACTTATCTATTATTTGTATCTCTATGGTGCTATGTTTTAAGTTTGATAACAGCCTCAGACTGTCCATTATGTAAATACAAAGAAAAACTTTGGGGCTTACGCCCCTCAGTTGTTCTTTCTATTTACCTAACGTACAGTCTTCGGCCATAATCCATCACTTAATAAAGGTAAACTATATACTGTTCAGACAGAGAAGTTTGCTTAAAATGCTGGTGATCAGTATGCTGTGGGACATGGGTCGTGTGAATGGATCAAGTTGAAATTGCCTGTTTGATCTTCCTAAAGGCATGTGTTTTTCATCACCTATTGAAAGGGATGTGACATTATCAGCCTATTTTCCAGAATTGAAAAATTTGTAGGGTTGTTCGTAGATAAATTCAGCTGGAAAAGTCTTTTTAAGCTAAAATTTTGACATACAGTACTGCTAATTTTTGAGTCGGAGATCTGCCATTTTAAATATGGCTGCTATTTTAGGGTAAATTTTGACATTCTTCTCGATAAACAATTCAATTAAAAGCTTACAGGACAAACAAGAATATGATATAATATTTCATTTTATTTTAAAAATTTCCAATATTACCTCCATTTCCCCTCAGAAAAGAACAGAAAACGTGATTTATACCTATAGTTATGGCCCTTGATAACATTGGACAGAGTTATCATCCAATTGACTTGAAATTTTTGTCCCCCGCCTTTCGAAGAAAGCAGGGGACTATTAAAATGGGTTCGTCCGTCTGTCTGTCTGTCCCGTCTGTCTGTCCGTCACACTTTTTGGGACACAATAACTCTCTTCCTAATTGAGCTAGAATGTTCAAACTTGGTGTATGTGTTTATTAGGTCAATGCCTTGATGGAGTTCGAAGATGAGCATTTTCCGCTTAGGGTAAGCAGAGATAAGCAATTTGATTGGTTGATGCTTTGGGACACGATAACTCTCTTCCTAATTGGGCTAGAATGTTCAAACTTGGTGTATGTGTTGATTAGGTCAATGCCTTGATGGAGTTCGAAGATGAGCATTTTCCGCTTAGGGTAAGCAGAGATAAGCAATTTGATTGGTTGATGCTTTGGGACACGATAACTTTTAATTGAGCTAGAATGTTCAAACTTGGTGTATGTGTTTATTAGGTCAATGCCTTGATGGAGTTCGAAGATGAGCATTTTCCGCTTAGGGTAAGCAGAGATAAGCAATTTGATTGGTTGATACTTTGGGGCACGATAACTCTCTGCCTAATTGAGCTAGAATGTTCAAACTTGGTGTATGTGTTGATTAGGTCAATGCCTTGATGGAGTTCGAAGATGAGCATTTTCCGCTTAGGGTAAGCAGAGATAAGCAATTTGATTGGTTGATGCTTTGGGACACGATAACTTTAGTTCTAATTAAGTGAGATTGATGAAACTTGGTCTATAGTTTCATTACATCAATACCTTGACTAAGTTCAATCATGAGCATTTTCTACTCAGGCTAAGCAGAGCGATAAGCAATTTGATTGGTCGAGACATTGGAACACAATAATTCACATTCTAATTGATGTAGAATGTTCAAACTTGGTGTAGGCTTTCATTAGGTGAATGCCTTGATGGAGTTCAATGATGAACATTGTATGCTTACGGTAAGCAGAGATAAGCAATCTGATTGGTTGATGCTTTGGGGCATGATAACTTTGAGAGAGATGAAACTCCGAATATAGATTCATTATATCATTACCTTGACTAAGTTCGATGGTGAAAATTTTCTGCTAAGGCTAAGGAGCAATAAGCAATTTAATTGATTGGTCAAGACTTTGGAACATAATAACTCTGCTTTTAATTGAGGTAGAATGTTTAAACTTGATGTAGATGTTCATTAGGTGAATGTCTTGACTAAGTTCAATGATTAACATTTCGAGCTGAAGCCAAGCAGAGCTTATCAGTTTCATAATCTTGATTCTATTTGATAGACAGTGATGAAACTTAGTCTATAGTTTAACTGTTCGATACTTTTGAAAAAAATAAATGTTCTATTAATTAATACGTGTCATCTAATTATTTTGCTATTTCGGCGGGGGACATCAGCCTCACTGTTGGCTTGTTACAAAGTGTTTCAGGGATAGAACTTTAGTTGAAAACACACAAGCAAAATTTTGCTTGTTGATTTCAAATGTACAAGCAAAACTAGGATTCTGAAGAAATTCAAGGGGCAATTTTTTCTTTAATGAAAATATTTTTATTATCTTTGGATTACATGTACAAGCTATGTTATACATTGGAGTGTACACATGTTCCTTACAATTTCATTACAAAACTAATGGCTAATAAAACACAAGAATGAACACCCAAACTACCCTCAACACTAGAGCTGGGCGATATCCCTGAAAACATTGCGATATAATCACTATATTGCGATATTATGAAAGTCAATACTTTCAGTTTATCATATATTTTTTTTAAATGTATATAAACATGCATAAAAAATTGGAAAATACCCCTGGAGTATTCACTTGACACTTTCTAGTCAATATTATTATTTCTTGTCAATATAACTTTTAGCATACAGTACTGAATATACAAACAAAATTTACAAACTTGCAAAAAATTAAACTATAAAACATAAGTATTATGTCAAAAAGTTTCCATTAATTTAGTCAAATGGCGCTTTTTCGGATCACAGACCGCTATATGCATACACGTCTGACGCTGAAGTGAATGATAATCAGTCTACCGGAACCCTCAAAATATATAGCTGGCAATGTTGGCATTATTTATATTTCTGCATTATTAAAATCTATTTCAATCTGAAAATCAATGATTCCTTTGGCAAATCAAAGTATCGGTATAAACAATTTGTCAAGATGTATAGAAATTGAACAGAAACAGGGATAATGCTAACGGGTGGAAAAGTGAGCGAGATGTCACGTAACATAAACAAAGCTCCTTATCGGGAGTTTATAACAGTATTTATCAATCATGAAGCAATAAAATATCGTAAATAACATCAAGGAAAACATTTTTCAATATTTATGCTAAATATCATCCAGAAAAATCAAAACAGTATGTGGTTTTTTTTACTATTAAAACTGTTTTGTGTCGCATGAAAGCCATTCAATGATTCATGTATATTTTTGACCAATGTGATGTCGGAATTTGTTTGATGGAATTAATGACAATAATGAAAGGACAGATAATGGTCGAACACTAAAAAAGGTCAATTATGATATGTGTGTATTGTTTTTATTGAATAATCATGTTATTCAGTAACAATAAGCGAAAAAATGTTACATGCATTTTTTTTCGTGTGACATATTTTGTAACACGCAGTCTACAAAATCAACATGCATTTTGCGTGTGTGCGTCCGTCAAATTCGATCCCTCTAGAGTGTAAGGTCCTGAGACAAAGAGCTTTTTATAAGCCCACATGGAAATGTGGACATATATATATTGCTGTCGCCCCCGTCCGATTATTATTATTCGATTGTTTTAAAATTGATATATGTGATTTACATTAGTGAGATGAAGAAGCCTATTTAATTTCAATAATTTCTGTTCATTACGTCTTAGAGTTACATGTATGGCCCTTGTTTCACTTTGTTGAACCTCGTGAACGCTCTAACATCAAAAGTTATCTGCCGATCTGTATAAAATTTACACGCATCATTTTAATTAGTAAAGAGAAGAATCCTATTGAATTTCAGCAATTTCCGTTTATTACTTCTAGAGTTATGGCCCTTGTTTCACTTTGTTTCACTTTGTGAATGCTCTAACCTCTAAAGTTATCTGCCGATCTGTATGAAATTTATATGTGACATTTAAGTTAGTTAAAAAAAAAAGAATCCTATTGAATTTCAGCAATTTCCCGGGAATTATGGCTCTTTTCACTGTATTGAACCTTGTGAACATGAAGCCTATTGAATTTCAGCAACTTACAATAATTACTTCTAGAGTTATGGCCCTTGATTCACATTGTTCAACCTCGTTAATGCTCGATTGATAAAAGTTATCATCCGATATGTATGAAATTTATATGTATCATTTAAATTAGTGAAACAGAGGTCTATTGAATTTCAGCAATTTCCGTCTTTAATTTCTAGAGTTATGGCCCTTGTTTTACTTTGTGAACGTTTTAATGACAAAAGTGATCATCTAATCTGTATGAAATTGATATGCACTATTTAAATTCATAAAACGAAAAAGCCTGTCAAATTACAACAATTTCTGTAAACTACTTCCAGAGTTGAGGCGCTTGTTTCAGTTTGTAGAACCTTGTGAAGCCTCAAACGACAAAAATTATAATCTGATCTGTATGGCACTGTCTTGTAAAGGACCCCAATTACCTACAAAGGAATAAATATGTGACAACCCTTGTCGACCGCTTGGACGATTTAGCTGCCTGGCAACCTATCTTTACATAGTGTTTAAGGTCATGAGACAAAGATTTTTTTTTTATTCGTGTAAGACTTTTTGTAGAATTTTTGCTCTTTAAATTAAGGATAGCATTATGTTGTATTAATTAATATCTCTGGCAAGTTAATAGATTCACATATACTATTCAAAAAAAGTAGGGGATATTTGATTTTGGGGGCATAATACTAAAATATGCAAATGACTACGAAAAAAGTCACTATAGAACCTAACAGAAGAAACATTTCAAGTTACATGTGACGCCCAAACGCACCAATAGCTACCGCATGGAATGCAGGTGATGCTTGGGATCATCATGGGGGTCCAACCCAAGATTTGCACGACTCTGACTTTGAATGTTACAGTCATTGTGGCATTGAATTCCAGGGTGGAAACATCAGTTTAATTGTTTTAGTGACCAGAAAACAAATTTTGATATGCGTCGGCTTACCCAAAATGAAAGGTTACGTGCCCTTGGCATGCTACAGATCGGCACAACACAGGCGGTTGTGGCGCGGACGATGAATGTTTCTCAGTCTGTCATAAGCAGGCTATGGTCCAGATACCGTGATACACAATCTGTACAGGACAGACCACGCTCAGGTCGACCAAGGGCGACAACTCAGCCCAGGATCGATTTATCCGTACCTTGGCCTTGAGAAATCGTGTCATCACAGCAAATCAGATCAGCGCTCGTCTTCAAACAGACACTGGTGTGAGAGTGAGTGGCCAGACGATTCGGAATCGACTGCATAGGGGTCACCTTCGCGCCCGACGTCCTCGCGTGATCCCTTGTTTGAGAGATCATCACATTCAGGCAAGACGTCGTTGGTGTAGGGATCGTCAACACTGGGATAATCGACGCTGGAGCAATGTGATGTTTTCAGATGAGTCAAGGTTCACTGTTGATTTTTTGGACAGACGTAGGAGGGTGTGGCGTCGTCGAAACGAGCGCTTCCAAGACGTTAATGTCATCAGACATGATCGATTTGGGGGTGGTTCTGTTATGGTGTGGGGAGGCATCACTGTTGCTGGAAGAACGGCTTTACATGTTGTTGCAGGGCGTGTTACAGGCCAGTACTACCGGGACAACATCTTGGCAGTCCATGTTGTGCCGTTCGCACGACGTCATGGCCGCCGTTTCTTCTTCCAGGATGACAACGCAAGATGTCACAGGGCCAGGATCGTTACAGGTTACCTCCAACAACAGAACATCACCACATTACCTTGGCCAGCACTGAGTCCCAACCTCTCCCCCATCGAGCATGTCTGGGACATGCTTGGACAGAGGTTACGTCAACGTCAACAACGTCCTGCCAATGTCCAAGAACTTGCTGCTGCGTTGCAACAGGAATGGGACAATCTGGACCAAAATGACCTTAGACGTCTCATTAGGAGTATGCCACATCGGATCAATGCTTGTTTGGCAAACAGAGGAGGATTTACCCGTTACTGACTTGGTTGTGATGCTGTGGTAACTTTGCTGTTTGACCCCGGGTATCATTTTACCCTTATAATGGTCAGTCTGTGCCTTACTTAGTCTAACGATCATTTGGAATAAATCGATGAATGTGAACTTCATTTCATTTTGTCATTTGTTTCTTCGTCAGTTTCATTAGGTGACTTTAATAACACTTAAAAATCAAATATCCCACACACCAATTTTCCTTCTGTGTGTTGCCTACAGGCCACGATTCCTAATGGATCGACTTGGAACTTTACATATGTATTCCTTATAGCCTAAGGACGACAACTGCATGTCCCGACCCCCAGGGGCAGAGCCACGCCCAATTTTTGTGTTTATCATATACAGGCTGGAATTCTAAAGGGATTATCTTGGAACTTGGCATATTTATTCCTTATACTTTAAGGATAACATCTATTTATTTTGGTGAATGTCCAGACCCCCAGGGGTGTGGTACCCCACCCACTTTTTTGTTAATTGTCCCCCGCCTTTCGAAGAAAGCAGGGGACTATTAAAATGGGTTCGTCCGTCTGTCTGTCTGTCCGTCTGTCTGTCCGTCACACTTTTTTGGACACAATAACTCTCTTCCTAATTGAGCTAGAATGTTTAAACTTGGTGTATGTGTTTATTAGGTCAATGCCTTGATGGAGTTCGAAGATGAGCATTTTCCGCTTAGGGTAAGCAGAGATAAGCAATTTGATTGGTTGATGCTTTGGGACACGATAACTCTCTTCCTAATTGGGCTAGAATGTTCAAACTTGGTGTATGTGTTGATTAGGTCAATGCCTTGATGGAGTTCGAAGATGAGCATTTTCCGCTTAGGGTAAGCAGAGATAAGCAATTTGATTGGTTGATGCTTTGGGACACGATAACTTTTAATTGAGCTAGAATGTTCAAACTTGGTGTATGTGTTTATTAGGTCAATGCCTTGTTTATTTTGATTCTATCTGATAGAGAGTGATGAAACTTAATGTATACTTAATAATCAGTTTGATTGCTGGATACTTTTGAAAAAGATAAACATGCAATTAATTAATATATGTCATCTATTTATTTCGGGATTTCAGCGGGGGACATCAGCCTCACTGTTGGCTTCTTTTTATCTGTAAATACTCTACAGGTTGCAGTAATTAACAAATTTTGATCAAATTCAGCATATCAATCATTTCAATAACAGGATGGTACCCAGTGATGGGATTTCGCCCGTATATTCCGGACTTTTCCAAGCGTCCTAAATTGTCCGACCAGGAATATGCCCGATCGGACATCAAGACATGGTATAACTACCAGTCAACCCGATTATTGTTGATAATAGACTGGATTGATTAGGTAATTAAGTGATCAACGTATTTATCGTGTTATACCGTCTATACACCTACCTTGATAAAGTACTTAATCTGCTTTGATTGGCTGACTTAATCCTTTGTCGGGCAATTCATCAATCCAATCCTGAACAGAAGTCATTGCTTCTCCTTGTCGGACTATATATCAATCCAATAAGAGTGATTATAAACTTAATCTACGTTATTAACGCGTGATTTCTCCATTGTCGGAAGTTTCAATCTCCTTGATGTCGGCCGACAACTCGTAGGAATTAGTCCTATATGTCACATATCCTATAGTATATAACACCCCAAATCAATATACATTGTATCCGATAACTTGCCTGTGATATTTCTTCGGTAGAAGCCGAAATTAAATAAAGCTATTTCACACACACGCATGGCGGTTATAGTACAGTAACTGAAATGAAAGTAGAAATCTCGAGAGACACGTGAAATTAAGAGATGTAAACGAATCTCATACATCTGATGCCGGAGAAAAGATTCTATTTTGATTCTCGGATTTATGATCATATTTCGAATGGGGTTTAATGTTTTTAAATAAGAAGTGTTGACGAATATTTTGATTGAATAATGTAATTAGTTAATTGTTTTAGATGATAGCATGTGCTAGTGTCGAATGCGATTATTTAGCAGTTGGTGTCACCCGCTTGTTGTGGTAGAGCAGCGTTTAATGCCAAATAAATTTTGGGATGTCATTTTTTTTACCTTCCATATATAAGTCGAAACGTAGTATAAGACGAATGCCAGACTTCTACTGAAAAATTTATCAACTTATGACCTGAAATATATGATAATTTTGGAGGAATTTGAAACAGGTACAGATCGGCAGTAATCGGCACGCTTTCATTCTATGGTATTACGATGTCACCTAATTTTTATACGCCCACATTTTCATGTGGCTGTGTTATGCCGTCGCCCCTGTTTGTCCGTCTGTCTGGACGTTCGTCCACAATTTGTTTGTGGACGCTCTACAGATCACAATTTTTATCTGATTTCAACGAAACTTGAAATATACGTTTATCTCCCTAAGATCTCGGTTCCTTTCAATATTGGCCCCTGTTTTTCCGTCTGTCTGGACGTCCGTCCACAATTTGTTTGTGGACACTCTACAGATCACAATTTTTATCTGATTTCAACAAAACTTGAAATATACGTTTATCTCCCTAAGATCTCGGTTCCTTTCAATATTGGCATGTATCGGAACGTAACTACATGGATTAAGGCCCCTGATTGTACGAAAAATCACGTTTTTAGCTTGTGGACCCTATAGAGGTCACAATTTTTATCTGATTTTGTTGAAACTTGAAATGTAAATTTATAATCCAAAGATCTCGGTTCCTTTCGATATTCGCACATATCGGATCGTAACTTCCTAAAAACACGATGTTTCGTACAATCAGGGGCCATAATTCAGGAAGTTATGGTCCGATATGCACATATGGGCATATCTTGCTTGGCAGCTGCTGGTGTAGGAATATTATTGACATAAATTTGAATACCGTACAGGAATTAGACATGAAAAATAACAATGTGCACCTATCTTTTATTACGTATGATGAATTGGAATATTGACACATGATTCTTAATTGTAGTTTGAAAACGCCTGCTTAAATAACTATGAGAGTTATGCCCTTTTACTTTCGGGGAAAAAATGTCGGGTGTTCGATCCCTGCATTGCTCAAGAAAGTTCGTCCAGATTTTCCGGCGTGGTTCCCCCTTGTCAATCAGGCAGGACGGAGGGCCTGACAAGGACAGCTGTCTAGTCATTCAGATGGGCTGGAAAATCAAGGTCCCATGTACACATTGGCGTGCACGTAAAAATCCCTTGACAGTTGAAATTCGATATTAGAGTAGGCCGTAGAGCCGCTGTCCAGGCAAAATTTCCCTCCTAGCATACTGTATGGTGTATGCCCGTCTTCATTAGCTCAGTTCGGAGCAGAACAGTAGGAGGTTAAACCCCATTTCGTTTCATTTCTATGAACTCTTTGAACTTGTCAGCCAACCCCTTTGTTATGTGTTCGATAATTTATCCCTTTTTGTAAAGAATATACATTAATTTTTTTTATCAAAAAAGCACATGTCTGAATTTTTCAGATACCAAATGAGTGTGACAAAACTTATCTGGCCTTGTAATTGTGTTTGTGTTCTTTGAGAATGATCTTTTTTCGATACAGTTGTTGATGTTCACTCTTCATTGGTGAAAATAAAAACTGTCATTTGTCACCCAAACAAATTTTTTAGACACAAAATGATAGATTTACATGGAATTTTTAATTTTTTCATGCCATTCGATACATCGATGTATGGCTGATAATCATATCGACGGCTCGTGCATCAATGCATATTTTGTTTCCAGACCTGGTACCGTACACTTTTTATAGGGTCCCAGTATAAATGTGGTTCATGACATAAGCCTACTAGATCTTGAGTGATAAAGGTAAATATTTTCTCATCTTTCGTACATTTTCTCTTCGTGTAGATTATCTTGAATTAATTACTTTTTTTTATATTAAAAATAAATTCTTAATGAATGTTGACAAGTTCCTTCATCATTTGACTAGATGTAGTGCAACACTGTCAATGTGCATGATTTTAATTTATACAATTAAGCGAAGATCCGAGTTAGCCGAAGACCTAGTTCAACTCTGAACGTTGGTCTCATTATCGCCCTGTACGTTCAGGAACCGTCCTATTGAATCCTTGTCGAAATAAATCAGTTCCAAGTCAATTTTACTGGGCAACTTTTTACTGTTAAACAGTCGTGTGTCAGTCTCTGTGAACGCCTGAACAATTTAAAGGAACATTTTACTGAGAATTATACAACATGCTGTTAAAAATGCGTCCCTTTCAGCTTTGGCGGATGCCATTGGGGTCTAGATGTGGGGTGGCGCACGGATTTACGTGGCTCGGCCATATAAGACGAAAAGAAATTTAGGTAAGCTGGGGTGGGGAAAAATTAGAATCTTTGAAAAGCTGAGAAACTTCAGTCAATTATTGCTTTGCCTAGCCCAAATACAATCAAATTTTTTCAAAAAGTCTTTTATGGCCGAGTTGTGTAAATTTATGCTTTGCCCTGTCTTTGGATTTCAATGGCGTCTGCCAGGGCGTTTGGTGGAGGGGGACATATTTTTAACAGCATGTTGTGAACATACTCCCGATCTGACATAGGCAAAGGAAAAAAGCCGGAATTAGATCTAGTGGACCGAATATTTTGATCCAAGTAGAGCAAAGATCCAACTTAGGAAATCCGACTTACGCGCAGTAATTTAATAAAAACATGCAGGATCAAAGGGTCCAAACGATTTTATCCGAGGTGAGCGAAGATCTGACTTATACGAGGTTTACTGTATTACAAATTTTAAGTGCTAACTTTTGTTAGATAAAGTGTTTGTGAGTGTGACATCATCAACTCCACCAGATAGTTTACAGCTTTCAGATGGATGAGTGTTTTTTAAATTAATACTCAAATTTGTTCATTTTGTACCTTTAATACTCATTCAGTAAATTGTTAATAGAAATGTGCTTTTGGTGTTATGATATCTCTTTCTAATAATCTACTTGATGGCATAATGATAAGATTTAGTCCTGAAAGGATCCCGACCCTCTTTGTATAATTCTGTTTTTATTCACTGACCCTTCTGCACTATTTTCTTGAAATTTTGTTAGCTATTTCTCTCTTGTGCACATTACCTACATAGGACCTTGTTCCCCTATTCCTTTTCCATCCATTAGAGACCTGGGTCACCTGGCCTGCATTTTCCACCTTAAAACACGACTATCTGGCAAATTCATAAACTTAGTCAAGAGGACTACAGGTCAGTGTTTTTGTCATGTTTCTTTCGTAAATCCTGACATTAGAAAACTCTTGAATAGTAGTATAATCTTAGTCATAAAATAAATGTCAGAACCAGTTGTAATTTATGCTAGCTGTGGCCATCCCACATCAGTTTCTAATGTTAGAAAATTAATGCATAAACTTCAATAACTTAGCATGGTTATCCAAATAGTTCCCATTTGTGTTTTTTAATTTAAACAACATAGTCATAAGGGTTGGGAGTTGAGTCTATGCAAATAAGCAATTCTGTAATAGCAAATCTTTAGTCGACTTTCTGTTCACACATTACGGAAGCAGCAACTATGTTCAAACAGAATTAGTCCGTTCCACCTGAGACTTCAACTATAATCGGGTCCCCAATAACTATAGGCACACAATCTCAATTAAGGCTGAAGATTTCGCATAAGAATGAAACTAACAGCTTTTAGTCAGGTCACAACCCCCAGATCGGTGACCATTTATCAGGGAACAAGGTTTGATGATGGTTTCTGATAGAATTGACCCTAGTGAAGATATTTGTAGTTTACTACCTCTGAAATCTATGGGCTAACTCCAGGAGAGCAAACAAATCCAAGATGGCGGGCAAAAATGGTCTGAAATTGTTAGTGAAACGACCCGTGTAATATGTCATTTTATACGTTTTGTTGGTTACCCAACTCATTTTGGACTATATCCCATTCATTTCACAAATGGTTGATCCAGTATAGCCGTCAACATCCAAAATGGCAACAGAAATTGGCTCGAAAAGTATTCCGTCAATACCAATAGCGACATACATGTGTGGTATGGTATGTCGTTTCAGGGATTATTGGGAACGAGAAACGCGGTTATGCCATTTCCAAGCTGATAAAACTAATTTTTATACGCCCACATTTTCATGTGGACGTATTATGCTGTCGCCCCTGTCCGTCCGTCCATCCATCCACAATTGTTTGTGGACTCTCTACAGGTCACAATTCTTATCCGATTTCGACGAAACTTGAAATATAGGTTTATCCCCAAAAGGTCTCGGCTGCTTTCGATATTGGCATGTATCGGATCGAAACTTCATGGATTATGGCCCCTGTTTGTACGAAAAATCACGTTTTTAGCTTGTGGACCCTATAGAGGTCACAATTTTTATCCGATTTTGTTGAAACTTGAAATGTAAGTTTATAACCCAAAGATATCAGTTCCTTTCGATATTTGCGCATATCGGACAGTAACTTCCTGAATTATGGCCCCTGATTGTACGAAAAATCACGTTTTTAGCTTGTGGACCCTATAGAAGTCATAATTTTTATCCGATTTAAAAAACCGTTCTATTATATCACCGTTACACCCTAAGGATGACTATGTTCGAATTTCGTGAAAATCGGCCCAAAATTGACAGACAAAATGGCCGCCGTTCGTTCCCAAATAGCGTAAGAATATGGTATATCAAGGTTGTGGACCCTATAGGGGTCACAATTTTTATCCTATTTTGTTGAAACTTGAAATGTAAGTTTATAACCCAAAGATCTTGGTTCCTTTCGATATTCGTGCATCTCGGACCGTAAATTCCTGAATTATGGCCCCTGATTGTACGAAAAATCACGTTTTTAGCTTGTGGACCCTATAGAAGTCATAATTTTTATCCGATTTAAAAAAACGTTCTATTATATCACCGTTACACCCTAAGGATGATTGAGTTCGAATTTCGTGAAAATCGGCCCAAAATTGACAGACAAAATGGCCGCCATTCGTTCCCAAATAGCGTAAGAATATGGTATATCAAGGTTGTGGACCCTATAGTGGTCACAATTTTTATCCGATTTTGTTGAAACTTGAAATGTAAGTTTATAACCCAAAGATCTCGGTTCCTTTCGATATTCGTGCATATCGGACTGTAATTTCCTGACTTATGACCCCTGATTGTACGAAAAATCACGTTTTTAGCTTGTGGACCCTATAGAAGTCATAATTTTTACCCAATTTAAAAAAACGTATTATTATATCACCGTTATCCCCAAGGGACGACTGAATTCGAATTTCATGAAAATCGGCCCAAATCGTTCTCAAATAGCGTAAGAAAATGGTATATCAAGGTTGTGGACCCTATAGAGGTCACAATTTTTATCCGATTTTGTTGAAACTTGAAATGTAAGTCTATAACCCAAAGATCACGGTTCCTTTCGATATTCGCGCATATCGGACCGTAATTTCCTGAATTATGGCCCCTGATTGTACGAAAAAACGCGTTTTTAGATTGTGGACCCTATAGAGGTCATAATTTTTATCCTATTTAAAAAAACGTATTATTATATCACCGTTACACCCTAAGGACGACTGAGTTTGAATTTCATGAAAATCGGCCCAAAATTGACAGACAAAATGGGCGCCGTTCATTCTCAAATAGCGTAAAAATATGGTATATCAAGTTTGTGGGCCCTATAGAGGTCACAATTTTTATCCGATTTTGTTGAAACTTGAAATATAAGTTTATAACCCAAAGATCTCAGTTCCTTTCAATATTTGCCCATATCGGACCGTAACTTCCTGAATTATGGCCCCTGATTGTACGAAAAATCATGTTTTTAGCTTGTGGACCCATTAGAGGTCATAATTTTTATCCGATTTAAAAAAACGTATTATTATATTACCGTTCCACCCTAAGGACAGTTGAGTTTGAATTTTGACAGACAAAATGGCCGTCGTTCGTTCTCATATAGCGTAAAAATATGGTATATGAAGGTTGTGGACCCTATAGAGGTCACAATTTTTATCCGATTTTGTTGAAAATTGAAATGTAAGTTTATAACACAAAGATCTCAGTTCCTTTCGATATATGTGCATATCGAATTGTAATTTCCTGAATTATGGCCCTTGATTGTAGGAAAAATCACTTTCTTGTTAGCTTGTTCTCTATCCATCTCTCGAAAATGTGGGCGTATCCTGCCTGGCAGCCGCTGGTTAAGCATTTTCACTATTACATATGTAATAATAACAACCATAAATTGTTCGGATCAGGGATCTTAACAGATTGTTTTATGAACCGGCCATTATGGTATCATAAATCAATCTACTTTTGGCTAAATTACTTGTTAATTAAACATGCATTATGCAAGACCTAAATCTGCCTATTGCAGGTCTTTTCATGTGGACGTATATTGTCATCGCCCCTGTCCGTCCGGACGTCCATCCACAATTTGTTTGTGGACACTCTACAGGTCACAATTCTTACCCGATTTTGACAAAACTTGAAATATAGGTTTATCTCCAAAAGATCTCGGCTGCTTTCTATATTGGCATCTATCGGACCGTAACTTCCTGAATTATGGCCCCTGATTGTACGAAAAATCGCGTTTTTAGCTTTTTAGACCCTATAGAAGTCATAATTTTTATCTGATTTAAAAAAACGTATTATTATATCACCGTTACACCCATTAGGACGGCTGAGTTCGAATTTCGTGAAAATCGGCCCAAAATTGACAGACAAAATGGCCGCTGTTCGTTCTCAAATAGCGTAAAAATATGGTATATCAAGGTTGTGGACCCTATAGAGGTCACAATTTTTATCCGATTTTGTTGAAACTTGAAATGTAAGTTTATAACACAAAGATCTTGGTTCCTTTCGATATTTGCGCATATCGAATTGTAATTTCCTGAATTATGGCCCTTGATTGTAGGAAAAATCACTTTCTTCTTAGCTTGTTCTCTATCCATCTCTCGAAAATGTGGGCGTATCCTGTCTGGTTGTGAATTGGGACAATAAATGACTTGCCCTAGTCTTTGGGGAATACACCTGAGAAAAGAATAAGGATAAAATATTTTATATAGTTGTGAATCATAATATTGAGCGATGCAATTAGCATTCTATTTATAATTAGGTCAGGTCCACTGGATTTGTTTCTTTTAAGGTTTTCTAAATGCAGAACGAACTTCAGAGGCAGATATTTCTCTATTTAAATCTGTATTTAATTTTGAATTTTTAACTTCATTTTCAAACTGTATATTTAATTTATTATCATCTGATAATGTGGTATCCACCTTAACATCAAATAAGGAAGTGAAATGTTCTTCCCAATTTTTGAGAGAGATGTCTTCATTATCTTTTTATACGCCCACATTTGCATGTGGACGTATATTGTCGTCGCCCCTGTTTGTCCGTCCACAATTTGTTTGTGGACACTCTACAGGTCACAATTTTTATCCGATTTCAACGAAACTTGAAATATAGCTTTATCTCCCTAAGATCTCGGTTCCTTTCGTTATATGGGCATATATCGGACCATAACTTCACGGATTATGGCACCTGATTGTACAAAAAATCATGTTTTTAGCTTGTGGACACTCTAGAGGTCACAATTTTGATCCGATTTTGATGAACCTTGAAATGCATGTTTATTACCCAAAGATCTTGGTTCCTTTTGATATTTGGAGGCAGACCACCATTAAATTTCATCATCTCGGTACCCACAAATTGTAGTTCGTCTATTTATAGCAATTCTCTCTCTCTCTCTTTTCTCCCCTTTTGCATGCCCATTTGTGTTGATTTTGTGGTCTAGAATGGACGAAGAGGGTTTGAATTAACATTTTCTGCCAAGTTTTGGTAAATATTCATGATTTTGAGGCGGAAGGATAAGAGGGTTAGCTACGGCGATATGTACAGCAACTAGTTACATGTTTTTAGTATACTTCTTCAAGTTTGTGTATCTCAAAATTTTGGTGGTCAACCTCATACAAATTTTAGTGCAAAGACATGACCATTTGTTCCTCTGTCTGTAGTGAAAAGCATTCAGCCCAACGAAAATTTGGGGAAAAGTTGGAGGTGGGCAAAGAGTCCAGAATTAACATTGAAGTCAATGGGGAAATTAATGGTGGTCTGCCTCCTATATGAAAACAACCTGACAGTGGATGAAAGGCCTAAATTTGAGGATATGATCTCCAAATTGTCAGAAAATGTGATATATGGCATTTTAGTAGTAAAAAATGTGAAATGGTAAAATTTCAAAAATATTTGACAAATCTGGGAGGGGAAATTTTGATTTTAGTCAAAATTTTGTGATTTTCAGTGTTTATTTACTTTTCAAAATTAGTGGAAAATATTTTAATGTATGATTTTTACTTTTTCTGCATTATAATTGTTAGACGGGAAGAAAGTATCATAATTTCACTCAATTTTGCCTAGAAATCATGATAAATTGTCTGAAATTCTTCAGATTACCCCCAATATTGCTGTCAAAATTTTAATTATTCATCTGTTGTAAAATGAACCAAAATGTCTTGCATGTCTTTATTTTCATTGTTAAATAACTTGGCAAGGATCCATGTGTTTGTCAGATATTGAAAAAGTATTCATGTGTTTGTCAAAAATTTAAAAATTAAGAAATTTAGTCTAATTATGTTCTGCTTAGGTGTGTTAGAATTTTCAAAACATGAGTGAACTGCATTTTGCTGCTGTTTTCCTCAGGCTTAACACAATTTTAATCTTTCAAAACCTGAAATTGTTGCATTTCCCTACTCGAGAAAGTAAAATCTATGTGTTTGCAGGGAAATTTCTCTGTCTTCATTTCATTTAGACTGGCTCACCCTCCCCACCCCACCCCTTTTCTTGAAGATGATATTTGGATATTCATTTGAACATTTGTTGACTCCAAATTAGCAGTAATCTGATTTTGTGCTTGAATTGTAACCGAGCATTTTATTTGACACAAACAAATAGTTACATATAAGATTTCAAGGATTTCTAAGACTTTTTGTTTATGGTCAAACATGTAATCCTATGACATTTCTTCCAATGAGTCCACACCCCAAAATGGATATGTTGTAGATGTGTTTTTTGCAGCTTAATGTTTTACATTTTGAATGTAAATCTATTATTTGTGGTGAACTTTGAAAATGTGGCACTTACAGGGCAATAAAATATTAATTAATAGCCTTTTCATGCCCCTTTTATGCTTTGAATTATGTCAGAACTCCCTTTTTCCATCTCATTTTGTCAGGACATTGATGTAAAGATTAAAACAACTTGCTTCCACATAATATTTACACTATGTAATTTCAAGGATACCTCTGATTGTTAAAGTATTTAAAAAAACTGAAATATTCCCATTTTTTAAAAAAAAAATAGTGCTTTGCGACCCTTTTATTAGAGTGGCTGGTTGTCACCTAAATACAGCATTTATTTTACATTTATCAATCCATATTTTAATAAATAATTCATACTTCTTATAACAAACTGTGTTTATATGTATGTATATAAGCCAGGGATAGAAGAACATGGCTTTTAGCCATATTCCATCAACAGTATTACTTATGTGGACACAAGTGGGATTTGTTACCACACCAACATTTTTAGGGGGTGGGCTTACAGGTTTCACTATAGTTCCTTACAGTTACCTTCAATGCAACAAATTTGCAGCTTGTCTTCCTGTATACCGGCCAAGGTTTCTAGAAATAAATGCTTTTCATCTCAGACTTTCCCAGAAATAGGGAAATATTAGCATTTTGAGGCATACAAAGTGTCAAAAATGGACCATTTTGTAGAAAAAGGTAAAAGAAAGTCAATTTTTGAAAAATATTCCAATATTTTGAATATTTTTGATGTGACTTGTCTGAAACTCTTTAAATCTTTTCGCAGAACTCACATTTCGACAAAATTAAGAAAGAATCTTCAATTCTAGAACAAAAGGCCCATGGACCTGAGCTGCAATCCGGTATACAAAACACTACATAACTTTAAAGGGTCACCATTTCTGCAGTAATTATTTTTTTCTGATTCTATATTATAATAATATTGCAAAAATAAATGTGAAGCTATAAAGAAAAGAATTTTGATGATATATGAACTTATAAAACCATATAGGAGGCAGACCACCATTAAATTTCATCATCTCAGTACCCACGAATTGTAGTTCGTCTATTTATAGCAATTCTCTCTCTCTCTCTTTTCTCCCCTTTTGCATGCCCATTTGTGTTGATTTTTTGGTCTAGAATGGACGAAGAGGGTTTGAATTAACATTTTCTGCCAGGTTTTGGTAAATATTCATGATTTTGAGGCGGAAGGATAAGAGGGTTATCAGGTTAGCTACGGCGATATGTACGGCAACTAGTTACATGATTTTAGTATGCTTCTTCAAGTTTGTGTATCTCAAAATTTTGGTGGTCAACCTCATACAAATTTTAGTGCAAAGACATGACCATTTGTTCCTCTGTCTGTAGTGAAAAGCATTCAGCCCAACGAAAATTTGGGGAAAAGTTGGAGGTGGGCAAAGAGGCCAGAATTAACATTGAAGTCAATGGGGAAATTAATGGTGGTCTGCCTCCATTTGAGCATATCGGATCGTAACTTCCTGAATTATGGCCCCTGATTGTACGAAAAATTGCGTTTTTTGGCTTGTGGTTCCTCCAGAGGTCACAATTTTTATCCAATTTAAAAAAACGTTTTAATATATCACCGTTATATCGTAATGAAGGTTGAGTTCGACCAAGACTGACGGACAAAATGGCCGCCACTTGTACGCAAATAGTGTAAAAATATGGTATATCAAGGTTCTGGACCCTGTAGAGGTCACAATTTTAATCCAATTTTGATGAAACTTGAAATGCATGTTTATAACCCAAAGATCTTTGTTCATTTTGATATTTGCGCATATCGAATCATAACTTCCTGAATTATGGCCCCTGATTGTACGAAAAATCACCTTTTTTTTAGCTTGCGGTCCCTCTGGAGGTTACAATTATTATCAGATTTTAAAAAAAAACGTTTGATTATATCATCATTACATCGTAATGAAGGTTGATTTCGAATGTCATGAAAATCAGACCAAAACTGCCGGACAAAATGGCCACGGCTTGTACGCGAATAGTGTAAAAAGATGGTGTATCAAGGTTGTGAACCCTGTAGAGGTCACAATTTTAATCCGATTTTGATGAAACTTGAAATGCATGTTTATAACCCAAAGATCTTGGTTCCTTTCAAGATTTGCACATATCGGTTCGTAACTTCCTGAATTATGGCCCCTGATTGTATGAAAAATCGCCTTTTTTCGCTTGTGGTCCCTCTGAAGGTCACAATTATTATCCGATTTAAAAAAACGTTTGATTATATCACCGTTACACCGTAATGAAGGTTGAGTTCGAAGTTTGGGAAAATCGAAATGAAACTGCCAATAAAATGGCCGCTCTTTGTATGCAAATTGTATATAAGTATGTAATTCAAAGGTTATGGACCCACTAGAGGTCACAATTTTTATACAATTTTGATGGAACTTAACCCTTTCACTGCGTATACCCGGTAGTACCGGGTATTATAAAATGTCGGTAAAATGCCCGTACCCGGTATTACCGTGTACTCAGTAAAGCCCTCGCTAAAATTAGTACCGTAACTGCAAGTGCCATCTATTGTATTTTCTATACACTAGAACATATTTCCACCTGTTTCAAAGCAGCAAACCGTAAAATGGCGGAGTGCATTGTGACAACGTAGACGATGCACTCTCGACGAAGTCGAGAATGACGTCTTGCTGACCAACATGTGGACAATTTCGAGGCGGGTGATACACATAATTCGTTTCCAGTTACTTGATAATGATAGTAGTCAGGACAGTGATTGGTATTATGAAGTGTGTGATTTGTTGCGCGACGTTCCGCCCATGGCTAGCTATGTCTCCCGTGCATGATGAACAAGCCCAATGTGAACACGATAGCCCTGTGTCTGCAGTAGATTCTGACAATAATTCTGATGTTGATAATAATGCTGGCCTGCTGGATCGTAAAATACGTAGGTAATTCCTGATTCCCGAACGTGTAGATCTATTGACTGACTATATTGATAATGATATGGGACTTGGGGATGAAAGTGAAAGTGAAAGTAAAAACAAGGTATTGCAATCCGCACGTGGTCATGGCAGCGGGAGACGTGATGCGCGTGTTCGCGGCGGCATTGCTCATGGCTGCTATTGATATTTTTGTTCATTTTATATATCTTTATCAAAATCCAGTAAAAAAAACAATATCTTTTAAGTATTTCATGGAGAAAAATTCGTTTTCGTGTTAGCTTTAGTGTGAAATGAGAAATCCAAAATGGCCGCCATGACGTCACGTGACTACATTATTATGCAAATTTCCAAAATTCTATTTTTTCCTCTTAGCCCAACCTCATGCCCATCCCAACAGACAAAAAGATTTTTCATAAAAGCTTCCATAAGTACTGCTTGGCATTCAGTTCCAACCTCCCTTTTTTCCTCAAAAAAGGGTCTAGCACAGGCAGTGGATTTACGTCTAGCATTGAAAGGGTTAAAACATATCTTTATATTCCAAAAATCTCAGTCCCTTTTGATATTTGCGCATTTCAGACCATAACTTTCTGGATTATAACCCCTGATTGTACAAAAACTTGTTTTAGTTTTTAGCTTGTTCTCTATCCATCTCTTGGAAATGTGGGTGTATCCTGCCTGGCAGCCGCTGGTCTAAAGTATTAATTAGACATTAATTAACTGATCCAGGCCTTAATCAACTCTCGATAACATCAGATTTCTCTGATATTAAATAGATTAGAATAGTTCAGCGATACTTTGATTTAATCAAATATGGAGGACCGAGACTTAGCTTCGATCAACCAGTACATTGGTTGAAATTATTGCACACGTCTGTCAAACCTTCAAAGGCTAATATCTTCGCTTGCAATAGAGTAATTTGACTGAAATTTTCAAATAATTCATTTTACATCATCTACTTTCGAACTATTATAGCAAGAATGGCTAGTTCTTTATCTAAATCTTACATAATGTATCTTTAAGAAGTCAATCAACTTGCTTGTCAGCTACAACAACAGTCATACCTTAGTGAGAATCGCCATGTGGTTCATAATCTGAGTAACCTAAATTAGCACATTTAATGGTAATTTTGATAATCCGGTAATAAAAACAAAACAAGCTTGCTGATTATTCATAACAGGTTCAGTCAGCGGCTTTAGTAAAAATAACCGACGTGGCGAAAGAAGAGGATCTCAGCATGGTTTGCCAATCGAGCGTCTTCACTCTCCATATGAATTCCAGGTACCGGTAGATATTAAAATAACATCTGGAACATACATTGATGGATTCACTGACCACTTGTTAGGTAAAGTTAAATCTTCATTGAATGTAATCCCCTGATAGAACACTGAATACACAGAGAAACAGTCATTAATATTTCCCTGATAGAATCTCCAATGCCAATTTCCAATGACATGTGACATATCAGTAGGAAGTAGGTCAGTAAACCAGTTTTAAATAGCGTTTACCGTTACGATTTTTTTATTTTAAACACATTCTTACAAAGGCTTCATTTTAAAAATAGTCGTTTTTATTGAAGGCTATATATATCATAATTATACAGAATTTATATAAGCAATTTCAATTATGGTTGTCATGTGACAATTGTGCCGTTTGTCTTCAACGACGAATAAATAAATCTTTTTCAAGTTATGTGACTAGTTACGTGATAGACAAAAAAGCTACTGCATTTTCTGATACTGGCAATAGTAGAAAAATGCTAATATTTTAAATCATTGACTTATGAAATGCGAAAGTTTCATCAAATAAACGAAGACAGTAATTTATTCTGGAATATTACTGTATGTTATTGTGGTAATAACATAACATTAAAATACAACATTCTCCATAACAAATTACCAAGAATTATTTTTGTTGAAGTCTAGTTATATTAAAGGGAATTTAAGCTTATAATTAACCCATTTCCCTTGGGACCTCATTTGACCCAATTCTGGCCGGTTCATTTCAAAATGGATAAAGAACCCTGACCAGATATCCATGAATCTTATCCTTCATATATTACAGTCATGATATTCATAATACATTATAATGCACTATATAAAAATGTTTTCTGCAGTATGATTCTCAAATCTCAGAAAACATGTGCAAAGAGTCTAGGTCAGTGCTTCTCAACCGGGATCCATGTGCACCCCCAGTGGTGAATTCGAAATGCTCGGGGGTGAAATTTGAAAAAAAGGGGGAATTGGGGGTGAATTATACACAAAGGGGTGAATTTTGTGAATAGGGGGGAATTTGCATGAATTGAGTTTTCAGACTCCTGACCGGGAGCCATCAGTCAGAATGTTACCGACCACAAACCCGCGTAGCCATTGGTTGGAAACTAAATGACTGACTAGCACAATTAATTTCGACGCTGAGTATAATGGCGCTTATCCTATCCCGCTGTACTGTTGATTGTCCGGGAAGTGGGTAACCTAGTCTCATCTCAATGTCAATGTGAAATAGACTATAGGCAAATAGGTAGGATAGATCATCGATCGCTTAGTTTCTTTTTACACCCAAACTCTGCACGGCCTGAATGGGATTCCCAATTTAATTTCAATCACTTGTCTTTAGTATTGGTTGCTCAATTTTCAGTTTATTCGTGTCAGTGTGACAATAAGCACTGTATTGTGCGATTGTGCATTATTACCTCTGCAGTATCACTCACCAAAGCTAGTGTCCTAGTGAATTAACATCATGGCTACGAAAGCGAAGGTGAAAGTTCGAAAATTTTCAATTGATTATCTAAATTTTGGATTTATTGCGGCACCTCACGATGAACGATTACCCCTGTGGAAGACCCTTGTTCAAAAACACCAAGCACAAGGTGCTCACTAAACAAGGGTCATGACACCTATATTGTGCTTTTAATGTGTAAATCCATGGCATCTGTTCATTAAATATGGGGGATCACGTGGCTAAGTGGGTAAGGCGCTAGCTCGCTAGCCTGGAGGTCGGGTGTTCGATCCCTGCATTGGCCGAGAAAGTTCATCCAGATTTTCCGGCGTGGTTCTCCCTTGTCAGTGATGCAGGACGGAGGGGCTGACAAGGAAAGCTGTCTAGTCGTTCGGATGGGACGAAAAACCGAGGTCCCGTGTACACATTGGCGTGCACGTAAAAGATCCCTTGGCAGTTGGAATTCGATATAAGAGTAGGCCGTAGTGCCGCTGTCCGGGCAAAATTTCCCTCATAGCACACTGTATGGCGTATGCCCGTCTTCATTAGCCCAGGTTAGGAGCAGAACAGTAGGACGTTAAACTCCATTTCATTTCATTTCATTAAATATGTGTTTGAAACGATACCTAATTAGCATGTTTCAGTTTTTAGTTTTTAGTAATTTGATGTTTTATAGTGCCAGGGGTGAATAGCGAAGAAAATATTTCTCAGGTGGGGAATTGTATCATAAAGGTTGAGAAGCACTGGTCTAGGTATTTTGAGTCATCTATCAGACTTGCGCACTCAGATTTTGAAGTATTGTTATTTTCTTTAAATACTTCTATAATAGAGCATCAGGTGTGTATCATATGGACAAACACTTCCTGTTCACTACTTTCCAGCCATTCCAAAGAGGCGATGGTGGATTTTGGAGTCTGTAATGCAGCATAAGGCTGCGGTTAATTAATTGTTTGTTTCTCATGACCCGGCCGCATGTCCGTTTCATCCGTAATAATTACGCACTTCCATAATTATTTGGTCAAATTAAGAGAGGTCAAAAATTTGTCCTGTAAAACTATATTTGTTTGCCTTTAGATATGAACAATGAATTGACGCATTAAAATCCACTATTTGTAGATGAACATGACACCGCAGGTGATAAGTGAAGTAGGCTAGAGGTGAATGTGAAAAAAATATATGAAACAGAGTCCATTGTAAAACAGAAGTGATAAACCTGTATCATATCTGTCAGCTAAACGGCCATACCACGTTGAAAACACCAGTTCTCGTCCGATCACTGAAGTTAAGCAACGTCGGGCCCGGTTAGTACTTGGATGGGTGACCGCCTGGGAACACCGGGTGCTGTAGACGCCTTTTCCCGTCTTCATTAGCCCAGTTTAGGAGCAGAACAGTAGGACGTTGAACCCCATTTCATTTCTGTCAGCCAAACCAAGGAATGGTAGCTACAAGATTCACCAAAGACCACATATTTACTCTATAAGGCACTTGTCATTTGTAATAAAATTCACAGAAAGATATAAATGTCTTTTAATTCTTGCTTAATTATTTTATTTACTTGACTAGCAACGGTCCCAGAACTGCTTCATGGTATTTTATTAACAACACGATATAAACAGTCTCAAAAGGACACAAAGATACAAATAAATGTAAACAGTTTAAGATAGACAAAATAATAAAAGTATTTATATTACCATGATGCTGTGTGCAGGGGGGGGGGGGGGATGGGGTCAAAGTTGAATGAAGACAATTAGCATACAGGCTATTGCCAATGTCATTTGTACTAACTTCCTCCACCACTACCACATGTGTAGTAAATTCTTTAGACTGACATGATAATCTGACTTGTTTTGTTTTTACAATTCAAGGGTATGCTTTCATTTTCAATTATTTATGTCAGAACAAATCACCTTGTAACCTGTCAAAGTAGGGAAAGATAAAGAAATGAAATGCCAAGAATGAATGAAATAATGAACTGTTAACTTAGAAGCCTATCACTAATAATTTTAACTTATTTATTATGATCAAGTCTTCCGATGTGCCTGGATATTGTGCAACAGACATTTTAATCTATAAATATTTATTAAATGTGAATAAATCACGGTTCCATTATTGGGTTTTCAAAACTGACATTAGTTATTGCGGAAATGGAAAGTGCGTTAAACTAAAAAAATTAAATTTCATCTCAATAATTAATAATTACCTCATGTAGCATGCATGTTTCACAAACTCAGGTCATGAGAAACTGACAATTAATTAACCGCGGCCTAATGTAGGGTTGATAGTTAAATTAGCTCTTTTCACATTTTGCATAAAACTATTGTGATCTATTGGAATATGCGTGGTACACACTACAAATTGTGTGCTTCCTAGTCATTCAATAGTTAATTTTTGTCCACTGCCTTTCAAAGAAAGAAGGGGACTATTAAAATGGGTTCGTGTATAGTTTTATTAAATCAATACCTTGATTAAGTTCGATAATGTGCATTTTCTGCTCAGGGTAAAAGAGCGATAAGCAACTTTATTGGTCGAGATTTTGCAACACAATAACTCTCCTTCTAATTGAGCTAGAATGTTCACATTTGGCGTAGGGGTTTATTAGGTGAATGCCTTGATGGAGTTCGAAGATGAGAATTTTCTGCTTAGGGTAAGCAGAAATAAGCAATTTTATTGGTTGATGCTTTGGGAAAAGATAACTTTAGTTTTAATTAAGTGAGAGTGAGGACACTTGGTGTATAGTTTTATCACATCAATTACTTGACTAAGTTCGATAATGAGCATTTTCTGCTCAAGGTAAGCAGAGCGATAAGCAATTTGATTGGTCGAGACTTTGGAACATAATAACTCTCCTTCTGATTGAGTTAGAATGTTCAAACTTGATGGAGTTCGGTGATAACCATTGTCTGCTTAGGTAAGCAGAGATAAGCAATCTGATTGGTTGATGCTTTAAATTGGGGCACGATAACTTTAGTTTTAATTAATTGAGAGTGATGAAACTCTTGAGTATAGATTCATTATATCATTACCTTGACTAAGTTTGATGATGAGACTTTTCTGCTTAGGCTAAGGAGCGATAAGTAATTTGATTGGTCAAGACTTTGGAACATAACAACTCTGCTTTTAATTGAGGTAGAATGTTTAAACTTGATGTAGATGTTCATTAGGTGAATGTCTTGACAGAGTACAATGATAAACATTTTGAGCTTAAGCTAAGCAGATAGAGATTGATGAAACTTAGTGTATAGTTTATAATCAGTTTGGTCGCTTGATACTTTTGAAAAAAATAAATGTGCTATTACATGTAATTAATATGTGTCATCTATTTATTTTGGGATTTCGGCAGGGGACATCAATCTCACCGTTGGCTTGTTCTAATAATAGTGAGCGCATCGGAATTAGGGCATTCATGGTCTTTTAAAAGGGTATGGGCAATCAAGTCCCAACACATTTAAAGGTCATTATGGACCGGAGGAGTGTGTTTTAGCTTGTAAATATGACCAAAGATTGCAGGGGGCACAAGTCAGGTTACTTTCGGAAATGCATGAACATTTAAGAAATAATCGGGTGGGTGAAGATGTGGTTTTATGTTTATAATGATGCATCTCTATCTCAATGGCAGAGACTGAGGAAGCATGAAATGAAAACTGAATGTTGCCAACGCAAAGAATATTCTGCACGTGTAAAGATGATTTAAACACTATTTCACCAAGGCGAAAGAACCCTGAAATAGCGAGGGAGAAAATGGCTCGTAAAAGAATGCGATGCACCTGGAGTGGAATGACTAGTGGAAGGGCATGCAAGGGGCGTTTTAATAATGGTAGTGTAATTGGTAAACGCTTATCCGACTGGGGATGGAATCAAAGTGCTCCACGTAGGAGGCTATGCAGAGAAAAGGAATTAATAGTGTCTGTATAGCTCAAGGATTTCTGGACAAATGCTAGAGCAGAGGCATAGGAACTTAGAGTTGATGGGGAGTAACCCAAATCAAACAAGTGGGCACAAAAATTAGTACTTACGATGGTTGGAATGGGAAAAGATGGGGCCAAAGTTGGTCAGTGCAGAAGTCTAAAAATCTGGTCCAGGCACGGCGTTATGATGATTGGGAGGCTGTTGATAAACTAGCATCCATAAGGTAGGCAGCAGTGTCACTTAAAGTTTGATCAAGTCTGGAGCGAGATCAGTGATCAGCAACTAGGCTTGATTTGCTAGCAATAAGTTTAGCACGGAGTCATAGACGATGAAGGAATGTACGACCAGGGACGACAACTGAGTTTGCAAAGTTAAGCAAACTAAGGAGGGATTATAGTTCACGAAGAGATACTTTCTTCCGGGAAAGTGACCATGAAAAGGCAGAGCATGTTATTTGAATCCACCTCAATGCCATATATAGTTATAACTGTTGTTGGAGTTACTGTTTTGGAATCTTTTATAGGTATACCAAGTAATAAGGTGAAGAGCTGTACTTAAACGCTCAAATGTGACTACGTATATCAAAGTGAGTCGGAATACGCAAAATCATATTTTGGACTAGAGACAAATTAAGTGAAAATATTGATTTTGATCGAAATTGAGATTTTCACAAAAATGAGTCTATAAATATCGACACAAAAGATCAAAAAAGCAATAAATGATTTTAGAAGACCTTTATTTGAACATTTTGTAAGAGTACCGTATTCTTAAATCTGTCCTATTTCTTAAAATTCTAGGCGAAATTAGTTATTTTTCTTCGCTCGCTGAGGGACAACCGGTCATTCCTCTTGCATAATAATTGGCATCGTTGTAAAGCGGAGAATCTCTAGTTTACAAATATGATCATTGATAGATGAATCCCTTTACTGTCGCTTCTTCATACGGCATGCAAAGTAAGGAATGCATCTTGGATATTATTGTTTAAAATTCTCTTATCACCATGGGTCGAAAAAATGAGAACGACCAACGAGCCGAATTGCGACGATTCTCGAGTCTGCCATTGTTTAATTACATCAAAGCCAGAATGCACGAAAGTGAACGTAAGTATTTCTTGACTATGAAATTGGCATTTCTATAGGGACTCATATTTTGATACCATTACGGTACCTGAAAATAATAATAGACCTATCATACACGCAAAATCTTATTTTAATTTACGTGTTAAATGAAAACGCGTACAGCTGTGGCGGCTTCTTTGATGATTATCCAATCAACAATCTTAATCTCCTGACCACTAGCTGGCACTAGGGTGCTAATTAATTGATGAGATTAACTGTCAATCTCACCAAAGTTATATTATACAAAACAGACTACTAATGTATAGATTATTCTTCAGTATATCATGTGAATATGCCGCATGTGTTATGAAGGTTTCGTCACGAAACAAGTGCATATACTACGATTTTCGTCGTCAGCACCCTTGAAATCCTAAATAAAAAAATATGAAACAACAAAATAGCAAATAAATGGCGGAAATCGTCGAATCACATTTTTACTACGATTTTCGTTTTCAGCACCCCTGAAAACCCTTGGAAAGATATATGCAAAGACAAAACAGCAAATAAATGGCCTGGTTACTATGGGATTTTGTTTTGGAACATACCAAATCTTTGACTGGCTTTTTCTCAAAACTTACTTTTGTGAGTTGGGTAGCTTCGAATGGACAGAGCTCAGTCAATTTTTGCCCGTTTCAAACAAACTATACATCAAATTGAAGGTAATGAGTTGGAGAATGTGAAAGTAACAATAAGTCAATTTTTAAAATTTCCTCACCGCGACTCAGTATGCCATGGGGGGTCACAAATGTTTTGCAGCTCGTGCTGATACCAAGGGTAGACACGTCTGTGAAATAATAGCTCTGCTCACCCAGACAAACGGAAAACCCTAGCAACTCATAGTCTGTAGGGTGGATGGGAATCAACCGGAAAGCACTTTCGATGTCAGCTTTGGCCACGAGAGCCCCTGGACTAAAATGCCCGACCAAACTAACAACATTGTCAATAGAGTCAGAGGAAATAGCAGTGAAAATAGGGTCAATACCAGAATTTATGGAGTGGTGCCTTGGAAAGGAGAGGTCATGGATCAGACGGAAAGAGTCTGGTTCATATTTAGGAACAATCCCAAGAGGGGAGCAAGTTAAATTTGGGAATGGGGGACTAAGAAAAGGACCCATGACACATTAACTAAAACATCCGTGTGTTGTGCACCAGATTGGTGATTATTGTGACAGAGGCAATTCTTAAACCTGAAAATGGTTTATGAAACTGAAAGAGAAACCTGTGATTAAATATTCAACTTCCGTTGGATCATAATCTCGCAGAATATCTTCAAGTCTGTTTACCCGTATTGGGGTTAGGACCTTTATACTAGGAGGATGTACTTGGCTGGCGAAAGGAAAATGACTTGCGGCTACTGGGCGTTTTTGGATATAAATGTTCATAAATATAGAGAAAGCTTTTTGCAACATGGGAAAGGGTTTTAGTCTTTTGTTTTGGGGAGATAGTGAATGTGGGCAAATCATTAAGGTTGAGTAGGTGGAGGAGAAGCGACTTTCCCCTTGATGAAATTAAGGATCAAAGTTTTCAAAAAAATCGACGAAATATAGGTCAGAGTGCCTTGACATTTCTTTTCTACACTAGCTAAGAAAGGACTGATGTGTACACAAAATATGAAGTCTGCCAATTGAACCGAAGTGCAACCACCTTGAAGATGAAAAATCCATAAGGCTTTTGTAGTATTTTACTTACAGGCATGGGAGTTACATTTTCTGAATCCTTGAAGGAATGCCTAAAAATCTATCGGATCATAATTTTGATATTGGTCAACTGATGGTCACCATTTTGAACTGAAAAAGTGAAAAATCGACTATAACGGACATGAAAATGAAAACAATAGGCCGTAGTTTGGGGAATACGTCTCCTATTTACAAAATGAATACATTTCTGGATAGCCGGGATCAGGGTCAAATTTATGGTATTTGAAAATGTCACAATTTCAAATTTTGCCTTTGGCGTTTTTCGTGCCGACAAAATTGTTTACGAGTGAAAAATCACATTAACCAAATTTGATTTTTGACCGATTTTAATGATTTTTTTTAATCTTGTTCAGATTCTTTATATGACCCATGACATGTGACAGGAAGTGATTGTGAATATGAAAGCTTTAATATCCGCTTAGCAGATCTAGTTATTATTATTTTTTTTCAGCAGCAGACAAGATTCAATATAGTAATGTAAGCAGCTTTTGGGATAATTAGAGCAATATGCAATAAAGCACAGCAGGCAAGATAAAATATAGCAAGTGACTTAAATATCTACAAAACCGTGACTATAGCCAAGATTTGACAGAATTAATGAACAAAATTTGTCTAGTAATGCAAGGGAAAGTGTAAAAAAGTGTGGGTGGGATGTACTTTGACCTAAATAAACGAGCACCAAGCGCGAGGAACTAGGGCAGTTCACGAAAGCGTGCTCAAATGCAAGAACCAAAAAGACTTTAGCAACGTAAATAATTGAATTAGCGGCTCCAAAAACATAAATTTTGATAGAATTCCTTCTTAAGCAACAATTGCTAGTTGAGATATAAAATTACCAGTAATATGTCGTAACTAAGCGTGCCGTGCGTATAGCACCAGTTGGAATTTACTTAAACCGTTTGACCTACAAAAACGGACACCCAAGACTGTAAACTTAACAGATCTATTGATCAATACATATATCAGGTAGTACAAACTTAACGTATCAATTCCTTGAAGCACTGTCCGTATCCAGGAAACAGAGGTGCAGCAAAACACTGTTGTTGCAAGTTTCTTTCTAGTCTCGTGTTGTCTACAGCAAGCCAAGTCCTAGTTACTCTAGTAACGAAATATGATAGTCCTAGTACCTGGACTCTATCCATTACTGCCAGCTTCTATTGGCAACTAGTATGAAAATAAGACTTTTCCTCATCTCGGTTCTAAGGCTATTTTGGAATCCTTACCGTCTATTTTTCACCGTGATTCTTCTTTGATCACCAACAGGAATCATTTCCTGACACATCTGACACAAATTTATAATAATCCAACACTATTTTCATGTAGAACTGTACGATACAAAAACACAAACAACATTCATTTGAATGTGGCGGCCATTGTAAACTGACGTCTGTGCAGACCGGTTCATAACTACGCTCAACCAATATTCCAAATTTAGGAATGGAATTTTTACCGTAAACGAAAAATTCGTGCTGTACCGCAATTAACAGACTAAACTTGCTAAAGTTTTTTTTTATTCAACATACATGAACAATAATTAAATTTAATATAGGAATACAAGAATTAATTAAATGATATCAAATAAAATAAATAATGTAGCCTATCACAACTATTCAACACACATGAACAATTATTACATAAAATCTATCAAATGGACTAACACATTTTATCAAAATAAAAATGAATCTCAAATATTCAATAAATAAAAAAACATGAATATAATGATGTAAAAAAAAACACCAAAAAACACAAATTTTAAAAATACTGGAAATAAATAAGAGAGGAATGTAAAAGTATTGGAAATATTTGTTTTTAAAAATTACAAAGACAAACGTACATGTACACTAAATATGAGATTCATTTTTATTTTGATAAAATGTGTTAGTCCATTTGATAGATTTTATGTAATAATTGTTCATGTGTGTTGAATAGTTGTGATAGGCTACATTTTTTTATTTTACTTGATATCATTTAATTAAATCTTGTATTCCTATATTAAATTTAATTATTGTTCATGTATGTTGAATAAAAAAAAACTTTAGCAAGTTTAGTCTATTAATTGCGGTACAGCACGAATTTTCGTTTACGGTAAAAATTCCATTCCTAAATTTGGAATATTGGTTGAGCGCAGTTATGAACCGGTCTGCGCAGACGTCAGTTTACAATGGCTGCCACATTCAAATGAATGTTGTTTGTGTTTTTATATCGTACAGTTCTACATGAAAATAGTGTTGGATTATTATAAATTTGTGTCAGATGTGCCAGGAAATGATTCCTGTTGGTGATCAAAGAAGAATCACGGTGAAAAATAGACGGTAAGGATTCCAAAATAGCCTTAGAACCGAGATGAGGAAAAGTCTTATTTTCATACTAGTTGCCAATAGAAGCTGGCAGTAACGGAGAGTCCAGGTACTAGGACTATCATATTTCGTTACTAAAGTAACTAGCCAAGTCCCTGCAAAAATTTCTTTCTTTCAGACGATACTGGACGTAAAACAAAAGTACCGGTCTACCACTGTCACAATTTTTATACGCCCATGTGGACGTATATTGCCGTCGTCCCCGTACGTACGTACGTACGTCCGTCGTCCACAATTTCTTGTGAACGCTCCAACGCCAAAAGTTATCATCCAATTGTTTTAAAATTGATATATGTTCTTTAAATTGGTGAGATGGAGAAGCCTATTTATTTTCAATAATTTCCGTTTATAATGTCTAGAGTTATGGCCCTTGTTTCACTTTGTTGAACCTTGTGAACGCTCTAATTAGGTGTCACAGCTCCATTGCCCGCGTTGGAAGAAAGTCATTTTTTCCTGATTTGTAACCCTTTTTCAACTTAACGTCATACGGTGGCTATTTAATATTTTGTAATAATTTTTAAATATTTTGGAAGCCGATATCCTGTTCTTTTGTTTGATATAATTTTTATATATGTGTTCATTTTATTAATTTCATAAACGTAAGTTGAAAAACGTTAATTTCCCGTGTTTTGACGTTACGCTGAAAAATTTTGTCACGTTTTTAAACGAGGGTACCCCACTTCAAGTACTCGGCGGGCGCACTTATTATTAATATTATTTTTTCATTCTAATATCATTAGAAAGATAAATGAACGATCTTTCAATTGGTCGGGGGTGCTTTGTTGGCATTTCGAAATACCATGCATTTTTTGCAAGTTGAACGCTTCAATTCACGCAATCTTTTTTTTAGGCGATTTGTCAATATAGCACCCCCGACCGATTGAAAGTTCGTTTTATTGTCGTTTTGATGCTATTAAAATCAACAAAATCGGAGCATGGCAAGTGCGCCCGCCAAGCAATTGAAAATGGTATACAATGAGAAATTTTGTCAAAAATAAATCGCGTAGTTTAGCCCTTGTTATGACGTCATTTCAACACCAAAACTAAAATGTATTCCATGTTCCTTAGACTCATATTCGCGGTAAATTACGTCGAAAGGCAACTCCGATGTTTATTTATGAAGTAAGCGTTATGTTATATGAATAAAGGACTTGCCTGAAAATAAATAAGGATAGTTAATTCCATTTTTTTCACGCCTTTTGGCTTTGCTGGGTTGACTGTGTTTACATCACGTGACTCATATTCGCGCGCTTTTATAACCATGTGACAGGATATAAATATAAAATCGAATGGAAATTTCCTATCGGCGACCACACGTCTTTACTTTTAACACCAAACATTTTTCAAGAATTGAACAATTCCGTAAAATTGACGAATGTTTCAATGCTCTGAAATCATAAATTCGCTGTTCACTGAATTATTCAAGCCCAATTTTAAAGCATTTCTGTGCACACGAATGGAAATGAAACCGGAAAACATCTACACGGGTCTTGGTACTGACAGCAGGCGTGAGGAAGATAGTATAGGTACTACTGATAATTAGTACATCGATTTCTATCCACTTAAACGGATATTATACCCAAATATATAAAGTTGGACCAACTAGCTGAAATAATTTGAAAAATGGCTCAATTTCTGGATTTGCCGTTGGCGATTTGCAACATTTCGTTTGAGATGATGGAACCGGCATAGATTATGAATTAGGTCAGTCATGTCAATACTAATTACTATCATATCACTCAGTATTGATACGGATACCCAATTTTCGCAAAACGTTTTAGTTTTTACTAAATAATTTAGCATTATATAACAGTTGTCATACTAATTATTATGATTTTAATTCTTTGTTTTAGGAAAATATATTTAACACCTCGAGTATCACATATTTGTTGGCCAGTTAAACAATTGAATAAACGGACAAACCTAAGACCTTAACCCTTTCAATGCTAGACGTAAATCCACTGCCTGTGCTAGACCCTTTTTTGAGGAAAAAAGGGAGGTTGGAACTGAATGCCAAGCAGTACTTATGGAAGCTTTTATGAAAAATCTTTTTGTCTGTTGGGATGGGCATGAGGTTGGGCTAAGAGGAAAAAATAGAATTTTGGAAATTTGCATAATAATGTAGTCACGTGACGTCATGGCGGCCATTTTGGATTTCTCATTTCACACTAAAGCTAACACGAAAACGAATTTTTCTCCATGAAATACTTAAAAGATATTGGTTTTTTTACTGGATTTTGATAAAGATATATAAAATGAACAAAAATATCAATAGCAGCCATGAGCAATGCCGCCGCGAACACGCGCATCACGTCTCCCGCTGCCATGACCACGTGCGGATTGCAATACCTTGTTTTTACTTTCACTTTCACTTTCATCCCCAAGTCCCATATCATTATCAATATAGTCAGTCAATAGATCTACACGTTCGGGAATCAGGAATTACCTACGTATTTTACGATCCAGCAGGCCAGCATTATTATCAACATCAGAATTATTGTCAGAATCTACTGCAGACACAGGGCTATCGTGTTCACATTGGGCTTGTTCATCATGCACGGGAGACATAGCTAGCCATGGGCGGAACGTCGCGCAACAAATCACACACTTCATAATACCAATCACTGTCCTGACTACTATCATTATCAAGTAACTGGAAACGAATTATGTGTATCACCCGCCTCGAAATTGTCCACATGTTGGTCAGCAAGACGTCATTCACGACTTCGTCGAGAGTGCATCGTCTACGTTGTCACAATGCACTCCGCCATTTTACGGTTTGCTGCTTTGAAACACGTGGAAATATGCTCTAGTGTATAGAAAATACAATAGAGGGCACTTGCAGTTACGGTACTAATTTTAGCGAGGGCTTTACTGAGTACACGGTAATACCGGGTACGGGCATTTTACCGACATTTTATAATACCCGGTACTACCGGGTATACGCAGTGAAAGGGTTAATTGGGCCTTGATTCGATATTTGTTTACATTGATTAAAATATACAAAAAAGGAAGCTGCTCAATGGGCTACATACCAATTTGAAGGAATAATATAAATATTCAAAAGTGAAGTAAAAACATAACAATTCTTTGAGTTAAATTGTAGCTGTTAGGCCTAGGCCTTTATAAACATGACTAGGCCTACCATAGCCTATCAGTAACTGAGTAACCTACTTTTACTCTTTAGTCTTTAGAGAATAATTTTTTATTGGTCAATGTTATCTTCTGAGTAGAAAATAATATGTAAAAGCAGAATTCTAACAATAATGTAAGCAAGGAATGCTGAGAACAATGATAATGCAACAAGAGTTGTCCGTTTTTTAAAATTATGTGGTTGCTATGACAACCATCCAAAATCCTTAATAATTCACTAAAATTATATAATTCTTAATATTTTGTATTACATGGGCTATAAATATATGCTAAAAAGCTTTCTGCTACTGTACTTAAAATGTGGCGATCAATTGGTTTGTCATGGTAAACATCATTGAAAATGGAATAACATTGCCTTTTTTGGGGTGTTTGTTTTCGTTTTGATTGCTATAAAAACCAAATATTAAGTAATATACAAGAGTAAAGATAAGTAATTTTAAAAATTCACAAACATATTTACTTGTAAACAAAATTTCTCTTCAAGATCTTAATTCCTTTTATATTTTATTTATGTCTTAATAATGGCCAAAATGGACAACTAGCTACTGCAGAATGTTCTTCAAAAGGGAACCCCTTTCCAGCTCTTGGGAGAAGACATATAAATATTTTCATTTTATTTATTTTTTAAAATCTTGTCCAATAGCTTCTGTTTTTAAAATAATACAATTATCAATATTGATGTCATGATTATTGGAAAATAATGCTTTTCGGAAAAAAATAAATGTGGTTGCTATGGTAACAGCCCAAACTCCTTCATATTTTTCTCAAACTTACACAATCCATATCATTTAATATTATATGGGTTTCAAATATTTTAAACTGCTTACTTTAAAATGTGGTGATGACCTTTTGGGTTATGGTAAGTAGCGTTGAAAACGGTCAAAAATTGCATTTTTTCCATTTTGGTTGCTATGACAACCAAAATTGATAATATATGGCGGATTGGAAATAAGTGATTTTAAAAATTCACAAACTTTTTGACATATTCCCATAATTTCACATGTGTATCTCCATTCCTTCTTTTTTTATTAATGTCCCAAAAATAGGCAATTGTGTGCCGCGGAAAATTGTTAAAAAATGAACATATATTCAGCTCTTTGAGAGAAGGCATATATATATTTTTACTCTTTTTTTTTTCGTTAATCATACTTGATAGCTACTGATTTTAAAATGCATAACAACCAGGTTCAAAATTACAGATATAACATGCACAAGACCATTTTTGATGAAAAAATTGACCAAAATCGCTCTGACAAAATGGAAATTTTGAGAAAACCTATGTATTTTGCAGTTACTGTGGAAATCAGTGTAATTATTACAAAAATGTGAAAATTGAAGCATAATTAGCCTTAAAGTTGTATTTCATGAATTTACATCTTCATTTTTAATAGGTTTGATATGAAATGAAATATGGCATCACAAAAAACACCAAAAATGGCTTTTTCAAAGTGTTGAAAAACCTTTCTTCCGCGAAAAGTCAAAAATCGCAACTTTGAGCCTCAATAAAAAAAAAAGTTTTCATCCGATTTTGAATCTGTAAAAAGTTTTGTGAGAAGAATGATGAGATCTACTTGGAAAGCTAATAAAATCAAATGTATAATCATAATCTCAAAATCACCTTTTCCACCTACTCTAATGCCAAAAGTTAACATCCGATCTTTGTGAAATTTATATGCAATATTTAAATTAGGGAAACGAAGAAGCCTATTGAATTATAGCCCTTGTTTCACTTTATTGAACCTTGTGAACGCTCTAAAGCCAAAAGTTATCATCCGATCTTTCTGAAATTTATATGCATAATTTAAATTAGTGAAACAAAGAAGCCTATTGAATTTCAGCAATTTCTGTTTATTACGTCTTGAGTTATGGTCCTTGTTTCACTTATTGAACTTTGTGACTGCTCTAACATCAAAAGTTATCTGCCGATCTGTATGAAATTTACATGCGTCATTTAAATTAGTAAAGAGAGAATCCTATTGAATTTCAGCAATTTCCATTTATTACTTCTAGAGTTATTGCCCTTGTTTAACTTTGTTCAACCTTGTTAATGTTCGATTGATGAAAGTTATCATCCGATATGTATGAAATTGATATGCATCATTTAAATTTGTGAAACGAAAAAGCCTGTCAAATTTCAACAATTTCTATTGATTACTTCCAGAGTTGAGACACTTGTTTCAATTTGTAGAACCTTGTGAACCCTCAAACGGCAAAAATTATAATCTGATCTGTATGAAACTGTCTTGTAAAGGCCCCCAACTACCTACAAAGGAATAAATATGCGACAACCCTTGTCGACCGCTTGGACGATTTAGCCGCGGTGGGTGTATGTTTCATTGCCTGGCAACCTATCTTTTCCTCATTTGTAATTTGTATGCTTTGTAACGACCAGTGAATTCTTGTCGAAACGTTGTATTTGTGTGTATATAATATAGTGATTTTTATCCATAGAACTGTGTTGTGTTATATACAGAGTAATAAATTTAGACTTAAGTGATGGACTAAGCAATATCTTGAACAAAGTTTATGACAGGGCTGTCCTGAAATTGTCTAATATTAATGTACCAGGCAATATTCAGTCAGCACAAAACATAATCTTATTATGAACCTTGTGGTTGGCTAGTTGCCAGGTCTAGATGAGAAAGGGTCATCCATTATAAGTACCATAAGTGTCACATCAACTGATTAATAAATCCCATTCTGTAAATGACAATAGAAAGAAATGAATTAATGAATATTCATGTGGTTGAATTCTGGATATCAACTTGTATTCTCTGAAGTCTACATATTTGATTTTAGGACAGAAGGTAGTGAATAATATGAATACATTATGTGACTGATATGAGCTGTTCCCACAGGCTTTTCACTATATTAAAATTCTATGAGATAAACAAGTCTTACATCAAAGACATAATTGACAAATTGGCTGTATAGTAGATAGATATTCAGTTAATTTAACATGCTATATTTAAATTTATAACCCACGGTCCCAAGAATGATTTAATTTTAATCTTGAATATGATATTAAACCAAGATTGTAAAACCTGGGAAGTAATTATCTGACATAATTTTTTTGAATACAAATCATAAATAACATAATATATGTCTGATAAAAATATATCCTCCAGATGTTTATTTATATTGTATGTAATGTTAATGATATTTTATCAGATTTTCAATTAATATTCAACTCATTTTCTCAGATTAACAGGAGATTAACTATATCCATGGCTGTATATATTTACCTTGTACATATCTGATTACTAGTACTATAAATTATGTATATGATGAGAATACCATTATAAAGCCTCTAGTTAGGTACAGTAGCACTAATAATTCTGATAAAATGGCACCTACTACTCATCTGTACAGTATGCCAGAGAGGGTTGGAGGGGTTGAATGGGATATCACAATTGTGGAAAAGGATTCAAAACACTTGTCAGTTTGTATTTATGGAGAATCTCCTACAAGTCTTTTTTGATATCAAGAAATATCGACACAAGTCGATAAAGTAAAAAAAAACAAGGCTCTGCCAAAATTGTTTTTACTTTATCAACGAGTGTTGATATTTTTTGATATCAAAAAAGACGAGAGAGGGGATTTTATTTATCACCCAATCCCTTCATTTTTTATGTTAACGGTACATTTTCATTTCGGCAACGGAAGTGATCTATATTTAGCAAAAACTGCAATTTTGACAGTTCGGTACCACTTTTTGAAAGCAAATATTATTTTTTTCAAATCTGATATGACTGAAAGGGTGTGCCCTGTTAACGCGCAGAAATCATCGCGCTCAGTTTTTTTAATTTCGATTTCGTTTTCAGGTCATTTCGATTTGCAGGTGAAAAAACGTGTAAAAATGAGCTATTCACAACCCATTCAGGCTTTTCATATTTTAAAATATTTCTTCGCAACTTTCATAAGCTAGTAGCAATAATCCATACGAAGAGAATGTATGTGAAAATTAGTTTGTAATATGAGCAGTTGGCGAGAAATGGGCAATTTTGCATGAGTCACTTTTTACGCTAGTTTGCCTGTAAAAGAGTCAATTATTATTGGATTTTCACAAAAGTGACACCATTTGATGTGTAATGTCAATTTTAACTAGGTCAAACCAATTTAACATTTTCAATGTCAACGGAAATGACGTAATTTGGGCAAAAACTGTATTTATAGCCTTCAAAACCAATAATTTAGTCAAATGAGTCGTATTTGTTATTTTTTTAAAATTTTGATATTTGATTCCAATCAACTGATAGAAGACCCATACGATCATGTACATATCACAAAATGGTTTCTACCTTGTTCAGTTGCGGAGAAATAGACGAATTTCAACAGGTAACTTTTTAAGGTTTTTGGTCCATAAAAGCGTCAATTATTATTCAATTTTCATAAAAATTTCACTGTGTGATACCTAATGCCATTTACGATTTCATACAAGTAATTTAGTATTTTCATTATCACCGGAAGTAACGTCATTTTGGCAAAAACTGTATTTTTAGCCTTTAAAACAGATATTTTATTCAAATGAGTCTTATTCGTAATGTTTATAAAATTATGATATTTGATTCCAATCAACAAATAGATTGAACCCATACGATCATACAGATACCAAAAAATGATTTCGAACTTGTACGGTTGCAGAGAAATAGACGATTTTCTACAAGTCACTGTTCAAGGTTGTTGGTCTATGAAAGTGGCAATTATTATTCGATTTACATAAAATTATCATCGTGTGATGCCTTATGCCATTTCTGATTTCATAAAACTAATTTAACATTTTCGTTATTACTGGAAGTAATGTAATTTTGTCAGGATCACTTACATGTAGCAAATGTATAAAATGAATTGATATTGCTGGATTTGGTTGATTCTGAGTACATTGTATTTGATGTGTGCAATGCTTATATGGAAACCTGTTTAATGGTTTCATCGTACTAGAAGTGACATATGTTCAAGGGTAACGTGGCACCGGTGAAACCCGTCATTACTACGTCGCAGTTCTAGTTACAGTATAAGGTTGTTGATGTTAGGTATGATTGGGGGACATACTCCATCAAATAGAAATCGCTAATGTAATGTAAACATGGCTGCTCAAATTTTGAAACAGTCTACAAGTAGAATTTTAGTATGGTAGGCAAGATGGTGAAGCATGATAAATGGACATGAAGTAATTTAATTATGTGTTTCTTACTAAGCCATTGATGTCAATCATGACACCTTGTTACTTATAAAGAGACAAGGATATGGTTTCTAGCTTGTGCTGATAGCTGAGAGGAATGCTAAATTAAATTCATTGATCACTCATTCACTCTTGAATACATTTATCAAGTCTGCCATTATGTCGGACATGTTTCAAGGACGTTGGATGGCTGAATGGTTAGCGTGCGCACGCTGTATCATAAAGTCTGTCATTGAGTCGACTGGCATGGTTTCGAATCACTTATACTGATTAAGCAATCTTCACTTCTACCAACTCTAGGTGCTACTGTTGAGTGGGGATTCTTTAATTTATTAACCTTAATATACCTACATTAAATAGACAAATTAGGGAATTAACCAAAAATATCTGCCTTGTTCTGTTGTTCTTCCAGTTCTGTGATATAATCCTTTTCTGTTGTTTTCCCAATAAACACCAGCATATTTCTCTGCTGTACTTTACGTTAAAGTGCACATAAGATGGGCTTGGGAACTTTTAGATACGTGTAGCCAATGGTTACTATATCAACTTTACGGCAAGTTCACACCAATCTGATTGAAATTAATTCAGTTATCTTCACTCAAAGTCGTAAAAATAGATCTCCCGTAAAAACGACTTTGCCAATTATCGAAAACACTCTTAATCCCCTCAGACACCAGTGTCATCACAGTGACCGAATTCATATTCGAAATGTTTATTCCTTAATTACCTATATACAGCCGGCGTGTGTACTCATTAACGCCTGACTGATTCCTTAATCCCCCTTAGTTCCTTAATTAAATAAAACAATTGACTACGGAATAATTTGTTTTGTAATTCATTTTAATTTAAGATCCAATTTAGAATTTGTTTCATATTGTACGGTCGCTCTCGTTTCTCACGACAGCAATTTTAATACCCTCTAACATCGTGTGCAGTCCAATCGAATCGAGATACATTTTCGTCAAAAGAGTATTAGAATTAGAGACTTTTGGCAAGCGGAATTTTTCACATCCGTATTGCGTATCCGTATCGTATACGTGATACGTTGCATCAATGTAGTTTTAGAGTTTTTGCATACTTTTGTTCCGCGTACGTATGAGTAGCTGAGCTGAGCTTAGTTCTATTACAATATGAAGGAGGTTATCTACCAAAATCACCATCAGTGCGAGTCAAGTGCCTAACCTACAAATGCCTAGACTCAACAGCAATTTTTGGTTTCACTAATTTCAGAAAGTTTATAGCCCTTTACCGTAGAATTACACCATTTACAGATTTGCATGGTCCCACGTCCCTACCATGTGGATCAATCAGCATGCAGACAGACAAACAGGAAAAATATGACAATTCCGAGAAAAACTCATCAAAAATAATGATTAAATTCCAGTCTTTATCATGGTTAAAATCACATCAAATATACACATAGGTTCATAAAAACACTATGACACAACATTTCACGTCTAAAAGTAGCAAAAAAGACACAATGTTATACGGAAAAGGTCCGTATAAAAGCTGTTCGATATGTGCTGCCGTATCCGTCTGCCGTATCACGTATGAGAAACACACACACATTGATGACGTCACACGCAAAATCCATACGGATACGCGATACAGATCAGGAATTTACGGTTGCCAAAAATCTCTATTGTGGTTCTAATTTCCCCGAGTAAAAGAGTACAGGAGTAAAAAGATGTGGTCATGCAAAATGTATCATAAAAGTAGGTGTCACAACTCCATTGCTCGCGTTGGAAGAAAATGTTTTTTTCCCAATTTGTAACCTTTTTTAAACTTAACGTCACATAGTCGCTATTTAATCTTTTGAAATATTTTTAACATATTTTGAAAGCCAATTTCTTATTGTTTTGTTTGATATATTTTTTATGAACCTGATCATATTATTAATTTCATAAACGTAATTTGAAAAATGTCAATTTTGCGTGTTTTGGCGATACGGTAAAAAAAATTGTCACGTTTTGAAACCCCCGTTTCAAGTGCTCAGCGGCAGTTGTTATTATTAATATATTTTTTTCATTTTGATACCATTGGAAAGATAATTGAACTACCTTTCGATCGGTCTGGGGTGGAATGTTGGCATTTAAAAATACGATGTATATTTTTCAAGTTGAAGAAACAATTCACGCTCACTTTTTATGAGGCAATTTGTCAAGATTCTACCCCCGACTGATCAAAAGTTTGTTTTATTGCCGTTCTGATGCTATTAAAATCAATAAAATCGGAGCATGTTAAGTGCTGCCGCCGAGCACTTGAAAATGGTATACAATGTGACTTTTTGTGATCGAATAAACCTCGTAGTTTTTCGGGTTATGACGTCATAAGACACGGCGAAGAAAAACTATATTTCAAGTTCCCAATACCCATATTCGCGATAAATTACGTCGAAATGCAACTGAATGTTCATTTATGAAGTAAGCGTAATTGAATAAAGGACTTATTAATTCCATTTATTTTCACGCCTTTTGCAAGGGCGACTGTGTTGACATCACGTGACTCATATTCCCGCGCTTCTACACTGAAAGGAAATTTTCTCCCAGCTACAACACGTCTTTACATTTAACACAAAATGTTTTTCAACAACAATTGAAATATTCCGTAGCATTGACGAGTATTTCAATGTTCTGGAATAAAAAATTTGCTGTTCGGTGAATTATTCATGCCTATTTTAAAGCATTTACTCTGCACACGAATGGAATTGAAACCAGAAAATATCAACACGGGTCTCGCAGAGCCATTATTACATTCCGCAGCTGTGAGGGAAGACAACTTAATACGGATAATAAATACGATTTCTATCCACTTAAAAGGGAATTATTCCCAAATAAAGCTGGAACAACAAAAGAATTAACGCTAAAATGGCTCAAATTCTGGATTTTTCGTTTGAGGCATTGAGGTTGAGATGATGGAACCGACATAGATATAATTAGGTTAGTCATGCCGATACATATACCAATTTAATTGTCACAAAACATTTTATTAAAAATAATTTAGCATTGTACATAGTTGTCATACTGATTATTATAATTTTAATTCTTTGGGGTTTTTTTGGTAAATATATTTAACACCTAATTATAGGGGCTCTATTTTTATTGGCCAGTTAAACAAATTGAAATTACCGACAAACGTAAGGCCTTGCCTTGTTGATTTGATATTCACATTGATGAAAATGTACAAAATAAAAAGGAAGAAGAGTCATGCGGATTTGAATGAATAATGAAAATTCAAAAGTGAAGTAAAAACAAAACATTTCTTTCAGTCAAATCATCGCATTATCTTTGACCACATAATGTCGTAGCTTTCAGTTATAGGCCTTAACACTACCGTAGCCTATCGATAGCCTACTTTTTGAGAATTATGCACCACAAAAATAACTTTTTATTGGTCAATTTTGTTATCTACTGATTAGAAAATAATATGTCAAAGTAGAATCCTTCTTGTAACATGTAGGCCTACATGAAAGCAACGAATGCTGAGAACAATAATGACAGTGAAACAACAGTAATGTTATTTTTAAAAACAAAATGGGCAATTTGCTACTGAGGAATGTCTTTCAAAAGTGAACCCCTTTCCTGCTGTTGAGAGAAGACATAAAAATATTTTGATTTTATTTATTTTTTAAAATCTTGCTTGATAGCTTCTGATTTTAAGATAATACAATTATCAATATTGATTTCAGAAATATTGGAAAATAATGCTTTTTGGGAAAAAAACTGTGGTTGCTATGGTAACAACTCAAACTCCTTCATATTTTTCTCAAACTTACACAATCCATATAATTTGATATTGCATGGGTTTCAAATATTTTAAATTGCTCACTTTAAAATGTGGAGATCACCTCTTGGGTTATGGTAAATGGCGTTGAAAATGGTCGAAAATTGCATTTTTTTTCCATTTTGGTTGCTATGACAACCAAAATTGATAATATATGGTGGATTAGTAGTATGTAATTTTAAAAATTCACAAACTTTTTGACATGTTCACATAATTTCACTTATGTATCTCCATTCCTTCTTATTTTATTAATGTCCAAAAAACGCCTCAAAAATAGGCAATTTGCTCCCGTGGAAAATTGTTCAAAAATGAACATATATCCTACTCTTGAGAGAATGCATACCAATATTTTTTTTATTTTTTTTTCCTGTTAATCTTACTTGATAGCTACTGATTTTAAAATGCATAACAACCAGGTTCCATATTTCAAATATAACATGGACAAGATAATTTTTGATGAAAAAATTGACCAAAATCACTTAGACAAAATATAATTTTTGAGAAAACCTATGTATTTTGGAGTTGCTTAGGAAATCAGAGTAATTTTTACAAAAATGTGAAAATCAAAACATAATTAGCCTTAAAGTTTAAAGTTGTATTTCATGAATTTACATCTACATTTTTGATAGGTTTGCTATGAAATGAAATATGACCTCGCAAAAAACACCAAAAATGACTTTTTCAAGGCGTTGTAAAACCTTTTTTCCACGAAAAGTCAAAAATTGCAACTTTGAGCCTCCATAAAAAAAAAATTTTCATCCAATTTTGAATCTAAAAAGTTTTGGGAGAAGAATGATGAGATCTACTTGAAAAACTAATAAAATCAAATGTATAATCATAATCTCAAAATCACCTTATCATCGTACGGCTGATTTGACTTCATTACTCTGAAATAGACCTTAAAAATGAAAAACCAAAAAATACGGCAATACTATATACCAGAAAACAACCGGAAACAACCAGAAAACACCGGAAAACACACTAAATACCGGAAAACACACTAAATACCGGAAAATACCCTAAAAAGGTAACCCGGAGACTGGCACCCTAAATAGGTAACCGGGAGCCTGGTCCTCTGTGTGGCTGGGTTAGGGTTAATGTTAGGTTTAAGAATTTGGGGGAGAGGTTAAGTCTCCACATAGGCACTGACCTAGGATGATGAAGAAGAAAAAAGAATAAATTTGAGGCTCTCGGGGGAGAGCCACATTAGTTTGTTTCCTACTACGAATTGGATTTTCTAAAAAAAATTGTGTTTGTTCCACATCACCGGGTTAGGGCTAGGGATTCTTATATCTAGTTGATTTTATTTACTAACGGTTAGGGATAGGATTTAATATATGGTTTATTTTGGGTTAGGGTGGAGACTTGTCTTAGTTAATCTAATTTACTGTGCACTAGGATATCGTGCAGATTTTTATTTTTAGAATATGCAATTATTAGTTTCTGTGTGAATGTTTTCGGGTGATTTTCTTGGAGATCAGTATAGTGTTTTCTGATGATTTTGGATGCACTTGCTGCTGTTGCGCTAAATGGGACTACAAAAGGGGCTATTTAGGGTTAGTTTCCAGTTTCAGGCATGAGAATTTTCCGCGTTTTTATTTTCATTTTGGGTGATTTTGAGATCAATACAAAAATGCAATAAAAATTTTCAAGGGGGGCGAGGTCTCAAATTTCACAATCTGCCGAGCGATCGTTTTCAGTACGCTCGGTAAAAATGTAAACAAACTATCTGTTACCCCAGTCTCCAGTATACGTACTAGGCTTGACTGAGGTTACCCGAATCTCACGGTACGTGCCGCCAATGCGTGCCGCCTTCTCGGCATTAAGCCATTCGGCAAACCTTGGAGAATCCGGTACCCTACAGTTAGATATATCGTAGAATCTGCCGAGGTTTGCCGAATGGGCATTAAGCTTCTACATATTGTTGTCGTACCTCAACGATTGTGGTAGTTCACTAAAGCGCGAAAATGGCAGCCATAATTCAAAGTGAGGAATCGGATGAACGTTTGAAAGAAATTGATACAAATATTAAGAATAAGTTTCGATGGAGCTGGCTGGAGAAATCCGTGGATATTACTTATAGAAACAGTTCGGGAAAAATCGATACATCATCGTTTATGCTGAGCAATTTCATTCGTAAAGTTGACAAGGCAGGTGTGGCCATGTGCGTTATTATGTGATAAACTGGTAAATTACGGATCAAAAGGACTCGCTGCTTTTGTTGAACATTGTATTAAAAGAATTAAATAACCATTTTATTCTTTTCTTCACATTCATAATTACAGTGAGTCTGTTGTTACATGTATTATTTATTGCAATTAAACAATATTTACTAGATCTACAGCAAGAAAGGATACAATATCCATTTTAAGTCTGTTGAAATATGGTAATGTTTCAGGTCACATATCACTCAAAATGTGTGAAAAAGCCAGTTTTTGACAGTTAAATGTCAAAAAAATTTCTGGAGGGGCATGCCCCCAGACCCCCCTAGGTGGGCAGTGTGCTGCGCACACTGCGTATTCGTACCTTCGGCACTCAAATATTTTTCCTCCAAAAATATATTTTACTGTTCTCATGCCTGCGGTTTACAGTATAGCCCTTCTCCGGGTTACCTACATGTATTTAGGGTGGTTTCCGGTATTTAGTGTATTTTCCGGTATTTAGTGGTTTTCCGGTATTCAGTATAACATGGTGTTTTCCGGTAGTTTTTCCGTGTTTTCTGGTATATAGTATAGCCCGAAAAAATATCTCAATATACGTTAGAATTAACAGTACAAATAAATTTTGTAGGTAACCATCTAAATGGAATAACCGACAGATTGAGAAGGGTCATCTTACTATCTTTGTGTATTGATAATAATATGGCAAGTAATGTTGTTAATATCTGTCATTAATTAATCAATCCGACTAAAGTTATACAGACTTGGGGTCATAAATTAATTTACATCTCGGTGTTAGCAGTGATTGTTAGTGGGATTAAGAATGCTGATTAGGTAATTATCTTTTTTACGCTGGCCAGATTAAAGACATCACTCTAGGTGGAACGTGTGCGTAGTACCCACAAATGAACTAATGGTAGAATCGTACACACACATATTAATTGTATAAAATAATTAAGTTTTACTCATCAGTTGTTTATAATTTACCCAATACTTATTGCTCGGTGTTTTTGTAATCAAGTAGCATCGTATTATTTGTTGACTGGCATTTAAACAACATTTAATTGACTTGATATGAAATCTGAATATAAATTTTTCGAGGGATACGATTAGGTTATCTTCTTTATAATAAAAGTATTTTACAATTGCATTGACAGTTTAATCACTCACCAAACGGCATCAGGAACTCTGCGTATGATCAAGTGTATTTAAAATTCATGTCCATGAATCCCATGCAATTTTCGCGCCAAAGTTTAACCTCAGTTACTACGCCCGTAGTGCACGGAACCGTACATGGCAATAAGATTCCCAGCATTGATTGGCTGAGAAATGAGGGCGATCTATGCATGGTCATTGGAAAATTCCATATTCGCTGTGAATTTCAAATGGAGTTACGATAAAAGTTCAATCTGGTTAAAACACAGATCCTATTTCGATTCGTTTTTATAGTTCAAAATTTTGTTTTACTTGTCTCTACTACACTTGGATCTGGAAGAGTTGTTATTTAACTCGTGTTCTGAATGGTGTCGGGGATAAGCCAATGAAACGGTCTGTTACGGCGAGCTTTAGGCATGTTTTTCACGGAATTGTGGGTAATCCACTTGTAACATCAATGCTGATTGGTTAATCAAATGTCTGACGTCATAGGGTCATAAGTCGGTCTTTTGACCCCTGACGTGACCTATCGCTATAACTTGTCAGATGTTCATGTAGTGTAGGCCATCGAAAGTATAAAAAAACGAAACGAAATATAGATCTGTATTTTAATCAGATTGGATAAAAGTTGTTCTTTGTGTATAGAAATGGTTATTTTTATTATATATAGCTAATAATGAATATATCGACAATTGACTGGCACCATTTGTATTTCTGTACTTATAGAGAACAGTTTGGGATATCAAGTATTACGGGGTTATCCAAATTACCGGTAAATGCGCTAATTGCTTAGGTCGTCTTTAGTTGTCACGGGGCCTATTCAAACAATGGCACCTTAAATGGATCTACAGCATGATACAGCATTTTAAATTCACTCTAAAATATTCCAATTACAAATGTCTAATCTATAACAACGCAAGACGATAATTTGGTGATTATGATTATACCAGTCACATGTTAATTGGACCAACACGTACACACTTGTCAACTGGTGGTGTGTATTGTATAGATAATGTATATAGTATGTGTAGTGCCTGTGACGTCACCAGCCAATCAACCGGATTAAGGTTGTAATTGAAAATTTGAAAACCGTTTTTGGCTTTCGGATACTTAAACCTCAATAGCTGAATTAATTTTAATCAGATTGGTTTGAACTTGCCGTAAAATGGATATAGTAACCATTGGCTATAAGTACATTCAATTAAGATTTTTAATCTTATGTGATCTTTAAGGTTTTAATAAGTAACAAGGCATTAACACTTTGGGGGTCTTAGTCTGCTGGTAAAAAGAAACAAAAATATGACATTTAACAAAATGTAACAAACTTCTTTTCCCAAATTTTTTATACGCCCACATTTTCATGTGGACGGATATTGTCGTCGACCCTGTCCGTCCGTCCGTCAGTCCACAATTTTTGTGAACACTCTACAGGTCACAATTTTTATTGATTTCAATGAAACTTTAAATATAGGTTTATTACCCTAACATCTAGGTTCTTTTCGATATTGGCATGTATCGGACTGTAACTTTGTTGATTATGGCCCCTGATTGTACGAAAAATCATGTTTTTAGCTTGTGAACACTGTAGAGGTCACAATTTTTATCCGATTTGGTTTAAACTTGAAATGTATGTTTATAACACACAAATCTCGGTTCCTTTCGATATTCGCGCATATCGGACCATAACTTCCTGAATTATGGCTCCTGATTGTACGAAAAATCACGTTTTTAGCTTGTGGACCCCATAGAAGTCACAATTTTTATCCGATTTAAAAAACATTGTTAATATATCACCATTACACCCTAAGAATGGTTGAGTTCAAATTTCATAAAAATCGGACTGAAACTGACGGACAAAATGGCCGCCCCTCGTTTGCAAATAGTGTCAAAATATTGTGTATCAGGGTTGTGGACCCTCTGGAGGTCACAATTTTCATCTGATTTTGATGAATCATGAAATGCATGTTTATAACCCACAGATCTTGGTTCCTTTCGATATTCGCGCATAACTTCCTGAATTATGGCCCCTGATTGTACAAAAGATCACGTTTTCAGCTTGTGGACCCCATAGAGGTCACAATTTTTATCCAATTTACAAAACCGTGTGAATATATCACTGTTACACCCTATGAATTGTTGAGTTGCAATAGTGTCAAAATATTGTGTATCAGGGTTGTCGATCCTATGGAGGTCACAATTTTTATCTGATTTTGATGAAATTTGAAATGCATGTATAACCCAAATATCTTGGTTACTTTCTATTTTTGTGCATATCGAATAATAACTTCCTGAATTATGGCCCCTGATTGTACGAATAATCGCGTTTTTAGTTTGTGGTCCTATCATCCGGTGTCGGACAATAACAGGTAGAAATTAGTCATGTGGGTCACTTTTTGGTATTGTGCACAAAAGTGTGACATTATTGCTAGAAAAAAAATCTTCACTAATTTTGCTTAAATTTATCTGCATACAAATAAAAATATGTAACATTTTCATATTTTAGAACGAAAACATAATGTAAGTTCTGAGAATTAAAAAAAATCTGATTTTATACCTCAATGTTTAGGGGTTGCGCATGTTACACAGGACACAAATAGTGACTCAGGTTTGGTACAATTTTTGAAACTGTATACAATTTTTCATGTGCTATATCAGAACTCAGTTCATCTGACCCAAAATATAACAACAGCATCCAGATTTTTTACGCTTTTAAGACAAAAATACTTCAAAACAAAAAACTACAAACCTTATTGCGCGTACAGTGTTTAGTCACATTTTACCATGGCAATAACATTTAATCTCTATTTATCAATTCTAATGTTAAATAATAAGCCTAATAATGGACTCCAATGTTATTGGTTTTAATTTCAATTTGTCTTTCTTGGTTTCAAGAAAATTAATTGGTTGCGTATGTTACATTTTTATGATGGGACACCAAAATAGAAAAACACAAATTACATTTAACGTTTTCTTTATTATAAAAATAACAAATCCAGAAAAACTGGTGCCAATAATTCATTAAACAAATTTAAACAACTGAAACAGGTTACAACTTTTATTTTCCACAATTGCTGGGGATTTAGTTTTTTTGTTATGGAATGAACCATTTCCCAACTTTGATTCTCCCTTGTTGGCCAACGATAAAAATCCCCAGACTGTTCCATAAATTGGAGAAACACCTCATCCCCCTTGATTTCCAGGATCTGAAAAATATAATTATAAATTATAAATTGATGCTAATATTGAACTCAAAAGGGAAGCTAGCTTAAATTGCATTGCCTGTCAACAGTCTTATAAAAGTAGCAATGTACTTTTATTGTTTCTAAATTATAGGCTAAAATAAGATATTTTTAAACAAAGTACCACAGACTACATTTTATATTAGTAATAGAACCTGAAAAAGTGATTTACCGACGTTACACGGAAGCCAAGCATTAAATGTGAAATTACTGAAATATCCTTCGACGTACTTCACACAGCTCTCGTACGGTGAACATACACAGTGAATTTCAGTAACCAAGATAATTATCTTCCATCATATCGTCTGTTTTTTCATAACATAAATTTTTCTTTCAATTTATTAGGCATTTTTTAATGTATACTCACAATTCTTACCGACGTTACAGCTTTCACACCGGGCGGGACACAACAAGACCAAAGATGAAACAAATTCCGTATGCAGTCATCACGTGATTCCAAGTAAACAAAACTACCGGCAATGTCGTTAATATCTATTTCTAGTAACAAACGACCGCTTACAGCGATGGATGGGTGATCGAAGGAAGTAAATGTTTTACCGACGTTACAAATGAAAATAGGACACGAATAAATGTATCAATGAATGACCTTTGTGTTTTTTTCATTACATTATAATTTTGGCTTGTCATGCAAAGGTATATTCTTTAGAACGGCCGAATTCAACATTCTAAAATAACATTCGTAGGTTTATCGGGCCATTGCGGTTTCCAACACAAAAACATTTTTTTAATATTTGATGGACACAAAATGTAACGTGCGCAACCTCATAGTCAGATGAACGTAAAAAAAAAATCAACAAACAGGGGGGTGTCAAATATGGTTTTAAATGATGATTTGAACTATTATTTATTTCATTAAAAGTCAGCATGCTTCATTTCTTTGCCTGTAATACTTGCAATCATGGAATGAAAAGATTCAGATTTCCATGTCACAATTTTGCAAGTTGAAAATAACGAATTTTGACAATTGTTGATAGATAAAAAATTTAAAAAAATATTTACTGAACCAGTTTTATTTTCAATATTACAGCAGGTATTGGTGCATGGATGGAAAATAATGAAATATTTGAAATATCAAAATTTTAATTATAAATCGAATTTATATTAAAACATTCGAAAAGTGCCCAATACTGAAAAGTGACCCATATATGTCACATATCCTGATAGTATATAACACCTCAAATCAACATACATTGTATCCGATAACTTGTCTGTGATATATTTTCGGTGGAAGCCGAAGTTAAATAAAGATATTTCACACACACGCATATGGCACTTATATAGTTCAGTAATTAAAATGAAAGTACAAATCTTGCGAGACACGTGAAATTAAGAGATGTATACGTGCCGAATCCAATACGACTGATGTCCGGGAAAAGATTCTATTTTGATGGCATATTGTCGGATTATATGATCATATTTTGAAGGGGGTTTATGTCTTTAAATAAATAAAGAGATGTATACGTGCCGAATCCAATACGACTGATGTCCGGGAAAAGATTCTATTTCAGGGTTCCCGCGGTCCTTGAAAATCCTTGAATATCCTTAAATTTAAAATTTCATTTTCAAGGTCTTGAATATCCTTGAATTTCGCGGAAATAGGAAAATATCCTTGAATTTCAGTTGAGATCCTTAATTTTGTTTCAAATGTCTTGAATTCCTTTTAAATATAAGATTATAACGATAGTTGGTAATGTTTTGGTTATTTTTATAAGATGAAAAATTGTAACTTTAGGCTAAAAAATGTCCTTGAAAATCCTTGAATTTGACGTATATTTATCCTTGAATATCCTTGAAAAAATGTTTGACGAAGCCGCGGGAACCCTGTATTTTGATGGCATATTGTCGGATCTATGATCATAGTTTGAAGAGGGTTTATGTCTTTAAATAAATAAAGAGATGTATACGTGCCGAATCCAATACGACTGATGTCCGGGAAAAGATTCTATTTTGATGGCATATTGTCGGATTTATGATCATATTTTGAAGGGGGTTTATGTCTTTAAATAAATAAATAAACACGCTAAGAAATGTTGACGAATATTTCGATTGGAATGATGTAAGTAGTTAATTGTTTTAGACGATAGCGCGTGCTACAGTCGAATGCAATTATTTAGCAGTTGGTGTCACTCGCTCGTTGTATATGAGCGTCGTTAACTACGGTTTACGGCCAAATAAATTTCGGGATGTCATTTTTTTACCTTCCGTATATAAATCGAAACGGAGTATCAGACGAATGTCGGACTTTGCTGAAAAATGTACCGACGTATGACCCGAAAAATACGGTAATTTTGGGGGAGTTTGAAACAGATCGGCAGCAGTCGGCATGCTGCCATTCTATAGTATTACGATGTCATGTAATTTTGTAGGAATATTATTGACATAAATTTGAATACCGTACGGGTTTTAAACATGAAATATAACGAGGTGCACCTATTTTTTTTACATATGAATTTGAATATATTTTGTTGACACATGATTCTTTATTGTGTTTTGAAAACGTCTGCTTAAATTACGATAAGAGTTATGCCCCTTTATTTTCGGGAAAAAATGTCTGACAAGAAATTTTTTGAAATCCCATCACTGATCTGAAGCCTAAATAAAGACTTAAAATATGCTGATTTAGCTCTTGCATAATGCATGTATTATAAGGAACAGCATCTAAGAAATAACTTATCAGAGACCTGCCCTTCAGTATGGCCTCTTCCTGCCTGTGGTCAACTCCTGTGATCAACAATCTTTCCTCTGATATACTAGAGATTACTTGGTAACAATAAACAATAATTAATACTTTATATATTTAAACTTAATAATTTTTTATAGTTGTTAAGGAGTAGTATTTAATTGACATCCATTCATTCATTTGCTGAGGTGACTACATGGGCCTTGATTCTGTTATGTTCATTACTATTTGGTTTCGTATCCCCGATGGTGCGTGACAAGGAGTAGGGTTGCCTGTCCAACCTCGTGGGTTTTCTCCGGGTCCTCCAATTTCCTCCCACTGCTAAAGACCCCTACGTGCAAGCGAATTATTGAAATAAAATTAAAAAACATGTTAGTCCCGAAATGACCTAGTCTGTGTCGAGTGGACATTAAACCCCATTACTCTCTCTCTCTCTCTCTCTGTCATAGCTGACCATTGTTAACTTACTTTAGATAATCCATCTTGGGAGCCAAGTTGTGGTGTACGTCTACTCCCTAATATTGGGTGAATGGCTGTGTTAATTACTACCTGGTCATAGTCGATCTAGAGGTCACAATTATTATCCGTAATTTTGTCTAAGGTTGACTTTCATGAAAATTGGACCAAAATTGCCAGACAAAAAATGGCCGCAAATAGTGTAAACATCTGGTATATCAAAGTTGTGGACCCTCTAGAGGCCACAATTTTGATCTGATTTTGATGAAACTTGAAATTCAAGTTTATAACCCAAAGATCTCGGTTCCTTTCAATATTCGCACGTATCAAATCGTAACTTCCTGAATTATGGCCTATGGTTGTACGAAAAATCGCGTTTTTAGCTTGTGGTCCCTCTAGAGGTCACAATTATTATTCGATTTAAAAAAACTTTCGAATATGTCACCGTTACACCGTAATGTTTGTTGACTTCGAATTTCGTGAAAATCAGACCAGAAGCTAGACAAAATGGCCTGTATTTGTACGCAAATAGTGTAAACATCAGGTAGATCAAGGTTGTGGATCCTCTAGAGGTCGCAGTTTTGATCCGATTTTGATGAAAGTTGAAATACATGTTTATAACCCAAAGATCTTGGTTCCCTTCGATATTCGTGCGTATCTTCCTGAATTATGGCCCTTGAATGTACAAAAAGTCACGTTTTTAGCTTGCAGTGCATGTAGAGGTCACAATTTTTATGTGATTTAAAAGAAATTTCTTGTGAATATATCACCATTACACACTAAGATCTTGGTTCCTTTTGATAATCGCGTATATCCGAACGCAATTTCCTGGATTATGGCTCCTGATTGTTCGAAAAATCGCATTTTTAGCATGCAGATTCTCTAGAGGTCACAATTTTTTTTTTCCGATTTTAAAAACCATTTAAATATATCACTATTCCACCATAATGAAGGTTGAATTCGAATTTTGGGAAAATGGAAATGAAACTGCCCGACAAAATGGCCGCACTTTGTACGCAAATTGTGTAAAAGTATGCTACGAAGGTTGTGGACCCTCTAGAGGTCACAATTTTTATCCGCTTTTGATGAAACTTAAAACATATCTTTATATCCCAAAGATCTCAGTACCTTTTGATATTTGCGCATTTCAGACCATAACTTACTGGATTATTGCCCATAATTGTACAAAAAATCCTGTTTGTTTTTAGCTTTTTCTCTATCCATCTCTTGCAAAATGTGGGCGTATCCTGCCTAGCAGCCGCTGTTTAAAGAATGACTAAGAAGAAAAAAGATGTAACCAGCTGGGGTAGTTCTACATGTTTACTGGCAACAATAGGCTACTTAAAGCTCATTACGGTATCTCTTGTAATGTTTGGTTGATCATTTCTGTTTTCTTTATTTCCAGATATGCAAGTAATGCAGATCATTTGTGTACTGATGATTTATTACTGTTTTTAGAAGCAGAACAAGGGGTAGGTACTCCAAATAATGATAAACACCAAAATCTATGTACAAAACTGCTCCAGAAAAACTTGGTCTCATAAATTCTCTTTTCGGGTGGTGATACTCCCGCTTGAGCCACCGGACTATTATAAAAGCCTTTCATACATAATTCACCATTTTTATACGCCCACATAGAAATGTGGATGTATATTGCCGTTGCCCCAGTCCATCCGTCCGTTGTCCACAATTTCTTGTGAACGCTCTAACGCCAAAAGTTATCATCCAGTTGTTTTAAAATTGATGTATGTTGTTTACATTAGTGAGATGAAGAAGCCTATTTAATTTCAATAATTTCCGATTATTACGTCTAGAGTTATGGCCCTTGTTTCACTTTATTGAACTTTGTGAACGCTCCAATGACAAAAGTTAACATCCAATCTTTGCGAAATTTATATGCAATATTTAAATTAGGGAAACGAAAAAGTCTATTTAATTTCAGCAATTTCCGTTTATTACTTCTAGAGTTATGGCCCCTGTTTCACTTTGTTTAACCTTGTGAACGCTCCAACCCGAAAAGTTCAAGCATGCATGTTGTTAATGGAAGTTCCAAAAGCCGGAGATCCTCCCACGTCCAATATAGGTCAACCAAATTATCGGCAATAAAAGACAATATAAATCTGATGATCATACCTGCGCAGCAAAGAAAGACGATGGCAGAATAAAGAGTTTAATTCCCAAATCTATAGAAATTGTTTCAATTGTTTAATCCGAAATGCGTATTTCATAGCAAAAAAAACATTGCCATCAATTAAATTATGAACGATTTGACAGAACAGCAGGGACATGAAATGACAAAAAAATTATATCTTGATTTTAATTGTTATGTTGAAATTAGTTCTTTAATATCCAGTGAAATTGAGGAAAAGATCCTCTCAGATATCCAAACTAGTCCTGCTGGATTAAAGCCCGACAATTGTATATATATGGGTAACACTAAAAATAAACTAATATTTCCGAGTTCCGACTATACACGAAAACTGATTTGTGCTACTTTTTTATTTATATAATTTGTTATTTTTATACGCCCACATTTTCATGTGGACATATATTGTCGTCGCCCCTGTCTGTCTGTCCGTCCACAATTGTTTGTGAACAGTCTACAGGTCACAATTTTTATCCGATTTCAACGAAAACTTGAAATAAAGGTTTATCACCCTAAGATCTCGGTTCCTTTCGATATTGGCATGTATCGGACTGTCACTTCATGGATTATGGCCCCTGATTGTACGAAAAATCACGTTTTTAGCTTGTGAACACTGTAGAGGTCACAATTTTTACCCGATTGGTTTTAAACTTGAAATATATGCTTATAACCCAAAGATCTTGGTTCCTTTCGATATCTGCGCATATCGGAACGTACTTCCTGAATTATGGCCCCTGATTGTAAGAAAAATCACGTTTTTAGCTTGTGGACCCTATAGAGGTCATAATTTTTATCCGATTTAAAAAACAGTATTATTATATCACCGTTACACCCCAAGGACGACTGAGTTCGAATTTCGTGAAAATCGGCCCAAAACTGACAGACAAAATGGCCGCCCTTCGTTTTCAAATAGCGTAAAAATATGGTATATCAAGGTTGTGGACCCTATAGAGGTCACAATTTTTATTCGATTTTGATGAAACTTGAAATGTAAGTTTATAACCCAAAGATCTCGGTCCCTTTCAATATTCGCGCATATCGAATTGTAATTTGCTGATCTATGGCCCTTGATTGCAGGAAAAATCTTTTTTTTTCCATCTGTCGAAAATGTGGGCGTATCCTGCCTGGCAGCCGCTGGTTTCAATTTGTAGAACCTTGTGATTATGAGCTGATTTACTCAGGCCTGGAAATGTTTAAAATACCTGTCGCTTCAGTAAATAACCTGTCACTCTCAATTATCAAAGACCAATCACGTGACACATATCCATATATATGTAGGTACACACACACACACACACACACACACACACACTCTTAAATTGTTTAGGTCTTGACGTACATTGCTCCATATCCGCCAAGTATCATGGTACCAAACTTGCGTACTAAATCGAATACTTCGCCATTGAGGTGTAGAATTCAGATTTTAAAATATCCGTAATACATTGATTATCAAAACATGAATCACACCCGTGCATGGTACCGTATTTACATGTACTGCATGCAGAGGACAAGTAACGCCCCCTGGAATTCCTTTCTCACATATCCTGTCTATATTTACACTACAAATTATATTTATATATGAAATATTTTTCCATCTAATTATTTGATTTTGTAAATTTTCTTATAAATTATTAATAGCCATTATTTATGGAAATTGTTTTAAACTTTTTAAATGATTAAATACACCAGACAACGAGCTGTGTGCATTTCCATTCCAGCTACAACTATATTTACCGTTTTAGATGACCTGGGGGTGCGTTTTAATTTATTTAGATATAATACTTCATAATTCTATAAACTAGTGTCAAGCAGATGAAAACAAGCGTAGATTGTGTGAAATTCATTGTTATAAAATTGTCTACTTCCAAACTGTGTAACTGTTGCCTACGATAGAGCGAAATGTAAACAGTGCAAATGACAGCTTTAAATTTCGCGGTATATCCGTGCTTAATTCTTGCATTTTACTTGCTAGCTGTCAGACGAAAAAATCGCCTTTCGGCGACAAGTAGACATGCGAACATTTTGAACCATGATTTACTGCATAACTTTCCTTTACGATTTAACGATTAAATGGATAATCAAGACTATGCTGTTTATCGTACTGACTTTAATAATTGGTAATGATGATCAAGGCTAGACGGAAATTTCAAACGCTTAGTTCTCGGTTCATAGTGGATCAATTTGAATGAAATTTTCAGCAAATTGCCTTTACATTATCTAGTTTTTATACGCCCATATGGAAATGTGGTCGTATATTGCCGTCGCCCCCATCCGTCCGTCCGTCCGTCCATCGTCCACAATTTCTTGTGAACACTCTACAGACTACATTTATCATCTGATTTTTTTAAAATTGATATATGTTGTTTGCATTAGTGAGATGAAGAAGCCTATTTAATTTCAATAACTTCCGTTAATTTCTTCTGGAGTTATGGCCCTTGTGAACGCTCTAACGACAAAAGTTATTATCCGATCTGTATGAAATTTATATGCATCATTTAAATTGGTAAAACAATGAAGCCTATTGAATTTCAGTAATTTCCGTTAATTACATCTAGAGTTATGGTTAGGGCTGGGTATCGATAGTGATTTTTACTATCGATAATCGGCAATGAAATGTCGGTTGATAATCGATAGTATCAAAAACAACCTTATTTTCACGGTCGTCATCAAGACTGGATACAGTGTAAGTTCAAAGTTCAAAACCATACGAAGTTGCGAAAGATCGTTTGATTTATTTGGAAAACATTAATAAAACTTGTTATATTACGTATATACGTAAATTGATGTTGTTTATTATTAAAATAATGCAGCCGTGGTTCCGAATGAAGAAATATCGTAAATAATTATGTTAAGGGACCAAAATGAACTTGTTCCGATTGAAAACATTGCGTACGTGCGCGCAAAAATGTCAATATGGCAGACTAATTCTGAAGCTTGCAAAGGGAAATAACTCTAACTTTATTTACACATCCGGGTATCTCCGATTTAGCGATATTCAACAATAATTTCTTCAAAACTAAAGTAACGTTTCAATGAGAGTGAATTTATGAAAACGGCTGTTCAATAAGCAGTCACAATTTTGTTACGTGTTACATTGATACTTGATAGTAATTAAAGTGAGTGGTGTATTATGATTAACTGAAAGAAAACATTGACATTTCAGACGCAAGAAAAATAGACGAAGAGCGATAATCGATAGTAACCCACCGCTATCGATAGTGCTTTTCTGGGCCGTCCAATCGATACTATCGATTTATATCGATATTTTACCCAGCCCTAGTTATGGTCCTTGTTTCACTTTGTTGAATCTTGTGAACGCTCTAATGACAACAATTACCATCCGATCTGTTTGAAATTGATATGCATCATTTAGATTAGTGAAAGGAAGAAGCCTATTGAATTCCAGCAATTTCCATTAATTACGCCGTGAGTTATGACCCTTGTTTCACTTTGTTGTATCTTGTGAATGCTATAACGGCAAAAGTTATTATCCGATCTGTATGAAATTTATATGCATCATTTAAATCAGTAAAACAAAGAAGCCTATTGAATTTCAGCAATTTCCGTTAATTACATCTAGAGTTATGGCCCTTGTTTCACTTTGTTGAACCTTGTGAATGCTCTAACGACAAAAGTTATTATCCGATCTGTATGAAATTTATATGTATTGTTTAAATTAGTAAAAGGAACAAGCCTATTGAGTTTCAGCAAATTTCTGTTAATTACATCTAGAGTTATGGCCCTTGTTTAACTTTGTTGAATCTTGAGAACGCTTGAACAACAAAAGTTATCACCTAATCTGTACGAAATTCATATGGATCATTTGAATTAGTAAAATGAAGACGCCTATTGAATGTCAGCAATTTCCGTCAATTAGTTTTAGAGTTATGGCCCTTGTTTTACTTTGTTGAACGATCGAACGGCAAAAGTTATCATCCGATCTGTATGAAATTTATATGCATTATTTGAATTAGTAAAACGAAAAAGCCTTTCGAATTTCAACAATTTCTGTAGATTACTTCCAGAGTTATGGCCCTTGTTTTAGTTTTTAGAACCTTGTGAACCCTCAAAAGATGTCATCTGTATGAAATTGTCTATTAAATTCCCCTAATCACCTACAAAAGAATAATTATGCCACAACCCTTGTCAACTGCTTGGACGATTTAGCTGCTGTGGGCGTATGTTTTGTTGCTTGGCAACCTATCTTTAACTATTATAGTGAGAACTGCCAACTTATTATCAAATCTCCCATAATGTATCTTTAAGGTCATGAAACAAACAATCGAAACAAATTCTAATGATTTCTGATAATTACTTAAAGCGTTGTTACTTGTAATCAGATTTTAGTGTGTTGTAAATATTATCGTTACTGACAATATTATCGTTATCGTTAGCTGCTGTGGGCATATGTTTTGTTGCCTGGCATCTAACCATTTTTTTAGCGGGTTCTCTGTTCATCTATTGCAAAATGTGGGTGTATGTCGCTTGACAACCGCTTGTTGATTCTGCAATATATGTTCTGATTATAAATCTAGTTCAAATGTGAATCGTATCAATGGGTTATGTCTGTGCTGAGCATTCCAAAGACTCTTGTAATTACAAACCTCAGGGAAAAATAAAATCTCTTCAAATAATTTCTCTGTTTAAACATAATGCATTCTTCTTTTGGAGAATATTTATTATCTTTGTTTTCTGATGTTCTTGGTATATATAATGTTGCTTGTATATAATGAGTTATGTTAAGTTTTTATCTTATCAGATGCAACGAGTAACCAAAGAAAGATGTATGGAAATTATATCAAGATTTGAACCAACAAAAGAAGGTCGAGAGAAAGGTCATCTGGGTATTGATGGTAAGCTACACCCAGCCTAAATTTGTTTTATGAAATTAAGTTGAATTTATTTCTAAACATCAAAAAATCAATAAAGAAAAATAATATTTACAGCAAACTTTACCTATATCATAAAGCTTACTAATTATTAACTCCATATTTAAATAATGTCTATTTTCTGATTTTAAGACACACGCATTTATACTTCAGTGGTAGCATGATAATATATAAACAAATTAAACCCACAAAAAAGACAAATATATAAATAAATGCAGCCCGACAAACATAGGCGTAGGAGCTCAAAGTAATCCAGGGGGGGCATAAGAGAAAATTGCCCGAAATCAATACCGTTTTTTCGGGCATACATATCATAAGAGAGCTTCGGGCATATTTTCAGGCATGCAGTGGACAAGAAAAAGACGAAATAAGTTAGTTATATTTTTTCTCTAAACGTTAATAGAAAAAAAAGGTCGTCGAATTTTTCATTGCCTGAAAATATGGGTACAAAATATAAAACACAGAGTATTCATCAAGAAATGAAATACATATAAGAAGGAACATATGTAACTACAGCACGTATAAATCCATGTATAAAGACCTACACTTAACAAAGACCGATCTGCGTAAAACACATGGTCAAACAAGAAATCGCACAGTAAATTGGATTTAACACCTACGCGTCAGATAAAGCCTGTTAGTCCTTGATAAAACACCTTTGGTGCAGTTATAACACGCTTTCGAGAAAACTCACCAAACAAAGAATACACACCGTGTCAGTCGTTTTTAACCCGTTCGTTAATTAACACACCGGTACAGAAAACGCACCGTCGCCGAGATTTTCACCCCTAGCGATAATTATATCACCACTCAGTCAATTTCTCACCCCTGTTAATTAACACACCGTACCTACAGATTTTAGCCTCTTCGTATTAGATTTGTTGCGATAATTAGAATTTTACCGATATTCATAGAAATTTACCAAATCGGGAGATATCTATGCCCTAAACGTACAAATAACACTCTTACTACTTCTCAGTGTAAACCACAAGAATAGGGCAGAACTAGAAGCCAAACAAATTCTAATGATTTCTGATAATTCTGATTTGACTATATTGTAAATATTTCATTATTGACCAAAGAAAAAATATGAGACACAACAACCCAAGTTGAATGTCTGAACAACGTAGTGTATGGCCGTATGTTTTGTTGTCTGACAACCTATCTTTGAAGTAAAATGATATTTACAAACTTGTTTTTTCGATTTTAAAAATTGCATTGACAACATTTTCTATTTCTGTTAGTGATTTTGCAATGGCAGATGGGAGGCATGCTTTTCACTGTCTGACAATCATTTCGACATGACATTGCTTTCTGTTCTTGGTTGAATATTACTCAAACAGTATTATTTTATATAAAAAGCTATATTTAGACGAATAAATTATGATATTTTTAGGTTTTACAGCCTATCTTTTATCGGAAGAATGTGATATTTTTGATGAGGAGCATAAAGAAGTTTGTCAAGATATGACCCAATCTTTTACCCATTATTTCATTTCTACATCTCACAATACGTAAGTATCTGTCATCTTCAGCTCATTGTTTATTTTTGGATGTTAATTCTCTCTTCTATCACACCATTTAGGTGTTGTACATAAAGCAGGGTATGCTAACTCTTTAAAGAACAGCAATACCTCTTCATTTGGAAAGTTCACATTGGTAAACAAATTGTTGTAACTACTGTTGTATTTATTATTCAGAATTCCCGGATTTTTTTTATTTAAACAATTGATTCAACATTTATAAACATTTTCAATAAGAACATTTGGCCAGTATTAGATATTAAACAGGAATTATGTTCATTTATTATCTTTCTTTTTCATTTCAGCTACTTATTAGAGGATCAGTTAAAGGGACCGTCTAGTGTAGATGGTTATATCTCGGCACTTAAAAAAGGCTGTCGTTGTCTAGAATGTGAGTTTTATACCTTTACACTCAAGCCATTAAACTCTTTTTGGATATGAACTGCAATCTAACAAGCTAAAGCTCACAGACCTGTCATATATTTACAAATGGGGATCTGATAAAAAAAGTAAAAATTCCTGATTTAAGGGTTATACTTATACCTTGTCATTCTATGATATAACTGGCACTTACTAATTTCCAGGCAGGATCATAGTTAGAATCCTAAATTGCTTGTACAAGTGTAATATTGTCTATATTATAGCAATATTTCAAATACATATTAAATACATGAAAAATGCTTTATGTTTTCAATTATTAAAGCACTTACAAAATAATTTATATTTGTAAACTTTATAACGTAGCTTCATGAAACATACATTATGCAAGAGCCAAATCTGTCTATTGCATTGCAGGTCTTTCTTTAGGCCTGAAATGTTATCTAAATTATTAATTAGACATTAATTAACCTATCCAGACCATAATCATCTCTAGATGGCATCGATTTTAGTGGATTGTGAGCCGATTTACTGCATAACTTTCCTTCACGATTTAACTATTAAATGAATAATCGAGACTAGGCTGTTTATCGTACTGACTTTAGTAATGATGATCAAGGCTAGCAGGAAATTTCAACCGCTTAGTTCTCGGTTCATAGTGGAACAATTTAAATGAAATTTTCAGCAAATTGCCTTTACATTATCTAGTTTTTAAACGCCCACATTGAAATGTGGTCGTATATTGTTGTCGCCCCCGTCCGTCCGTTCGTCCATCCGTCCGGCGGTCTGGCGTCCACAAGCTCTATAGGCTAAAGTTAATATCCGATTGACTTTAAATTGATACACAGTGTTTAAGGTCATGAGATGAAGAATCCTATTGATTTTCAGCAATTTCCGATAATTTTTGCCAGAGTTATGGCCCTTGATCACTTAAAAAAATCTTGTGGACGCTCTAGAGGCCAAAGTTAATATACGATTGACTCTAAATTTATACACAGTGTTTAAGGTCATGAGACGACGAAGCCTATTGATTTTCAGCGATTTCCGATAATTACTGCCAGAGTTATGGCCCTTGAACACTACAAAAAATCTTGTGGACACTCTAGAGGCTAAAGTTAATATTCGATTGACTTTAAATTTATACACAGTGTTAAAGGTCATGAGACGAAGAATCCTATTTGAAATCATTTTGAAAAATCTTGTTGACGCTCTAGAGGTCAAAAGTTAATATCCGATTGACTTTAAATTTATACACAGTGTTAAAGGTCATGAGACGAAGAATCCTATTGATTTTCAGCCATTTCCGATACTTTTTGCCTGAGTTATGGCCCTTGATCATTTTGAAAAATCTTGTCGACGCTCTAGAGGTCAAAAGTTAATATCCGATTGACTTTAAATTTATACACAGTGTTTAAGGTCATGAGTCGAAGAATCCTATTGATTTTCAGCGATTTCCGATAATTTTTGCCTGAGTTATGGCCCTTGATCACTTTGAAAAATCTTGTGGACGCTCTAGAGCAGTGCTTCTCAACCTTTATGATACAATTCCTCACTTGAGAAATATTTTCTTCGCTATTCACCCCTGGCACTATAAAACATCAAATTACTAAAAACTAAAAACTGAAACATGCTAATTAGGTGAGTGATACTGCAGAGGTAATAATGCACAATCGCACAATACAGTGCTTATTGTCACACTGACACGAATAAACTGAAAATTGAGCAACCAATACTAAAGACAAGTGATTGAAATTAAATTGGAAATCCCATTCAGGCCGTGCAGAGTTTGGGTGTAAAAAGAAACTAAGCGATCGACGATCGATCCTACCTAGCTGCCTATAGTCTATTTCACATTGAGATGAGACTAGGTTACCCACTTCCCGGACAATCAACAGTACAGCGGGATAGGATAAGCGCCATTATACTCAGCGTCGAAATTAATTGTGCTAGTCAGTCATTTAGTTTCCAACCAATGGCTACGTGGGTTTGTGGTCGGTAACATTCTGACTGATGGTTCCCGGTCAGGAGTCTGAAAACTCAATTCATGCAAATTCCCCCCTATTCACAAAATTCACCCCTTTGTGTATAATTCACCCCCAATTCCCCCTTTTTCCAAATTTCACCCCCGAGCATTTCGAATTCACCCCTGGGGGTGCACATGGACCCCTGTTGAGAAGCACTGCTCTAGAGGCTAAAGTTAATATCCGATTGACTTTAAATTTATACACAGTGTTTAAGGTCATGAGGCAAAGAAGCCTATTGATTTTCAGCAATTTCCGATAATTACTGTCAGAGTTATGGCCCTTGATCACTTTGAAAAATCTTGTGGACGCTCTAGAGGTCAAAGTTAATATTCGATTGACTTTAAATTAAATTTATACACAGTGTTTAAGGTCATGAGACGAAGAATCCTATTGATTTTCAGCGATTTCCGATAATTTTTATACGCCCACATCTTTATGTGGACGTATATTGTCGTCCGTCCGTCCGTCCGTCCATCCACAATTGTTTGTGAACAGTCTACAGGTCACAATTTATATCTGATTTCAACGAAACTTGAAATATAGGTTTATCACCCTAAGATCTCGGTTCCTTTCGATATTGGCATGTATCGGACTGTAACTTCATGGATTATGGCCCCTGATTGTACGAAAAATCACATTTTTAGCTTGTGAACACTGTAGAGATCACAATTTTTATCCGATTTGGTTTAAACTTGAAATGTATGCTTATAACCCAAAGATCTCGGTTCCTTTCGATATTCGCGCATATCGGAACGTAACTTCCTGAATTATGGCCCCTGATTGTACGAAAAATCGCGTTTTTAGCTTGTGGACCCTATAGAGGTCATAATTTTTATCCGATTTAAAAAAACGTATTATTATATAACGTTACACTCCAAGGGCGACTGAGTTCGATTTTTGTGAAAATCGGACGAAAACTGACAGACAAAATGGCCGCCCTTCATTCTCAAATAGCATAAAAATATGGTATATCAAGGTTGTGGACCCTATAGAGGTCACAATTTTTATCTGATTTTGTTGAAACTTGAAATGTTAGTTTATAACCCAAAGATCTCGGTTCCTTTCTTATGATATGCGCGCATATTGGACTAACTTCCTGAATTATGGCCCCTGATTGTACGAAAAATCGCATTTTTAGGCTGTGGACCCTATAGAAATCATAATTTTTATCCGATTTAAAAAAACGTATTACTATATCACCGTTACACCCTAAGGACGACTGAGTTCGAATTTCGTGAAAATCGGCCCAAAATTGACAGACAAAATGGACACCGTTTGTTCTCAACTAGCGTAAAAATATGGTATATCATGGTTGTGGACCCTATAGAGGTCACACTTTTTATTCGATTTTGTTGAAACTTGAAATGTAAGTTTATAACCCAAAGATCTAGCTTAAAAATATAGTCTGGACGCTCAGTGCGGCGGGGTGTCCATCATATGGGCACAAAACCAGACCCAACTTTTCTAGAGTAAAATTTTGCGTAGAATACGATGCCGAGTGGTAATCAGTCCGCCGTTGGGGCATTTTCGAGATATTCGGGGTCAAAGGTCAAATGGGTTCATTTGCACTGAAAGTGAATGTGCGGTCATTCTTGTATCATGAAAATAAGCTGAAAATGATCGAAAGTAATCACACTTTCAATAAAAATGTAAACTTGCTAAATTCACCATTGTTCTTTGTGACCCCAGAGGTGAAAAGGTCAAATTTTCCATTTTAGCACTAGGAAGATTTAAAGTAATAAATCTCAGCGTAAAATATAAAATCTAAAGCGAAACCTGTTCTAATTAATAATAGGAACATTTAAAATTTATCTTTAGGTGGTCTTAGTACCGAACTTTAACTCTCAAACGTCAAAAATGAACTTGCATAATAGAACCAAAACGCTTCGGAACCTTTTTCAAAAATACATAAAAACTGTTAAAGCAAAATCTCTCCGAATTAGTTTTACAACGAATGCTATACATAATGATACTACTATTAGTTGTCTGAAAAAACAATTGGATAGTTTCATGGCTGGAGTTCAGTCTGCAGGCCGCGTCACAAAGCCTGCCAACATTTTCCCCGCTAACATTTACCAATACGACATATATATCCTGTGAACTACTATGTACAATGCATTCGTCGGTTTTATCTGCGTCCATGTTCCGGAGAACTTCATAAAAACTCATAAAAAATTTGCAAACTTTTAATCGTCGTCAGATACGTGTTTTCCTGTTACAGATTAACTTCGGTTTTCCTAGACTGGGATTCTCGGAAATCCACGCGGCCTGCAGGCTGGAGTCTAACACTGAAACTATTTCAGATAACTAGTATCGTTATGTATAACAATCGTTGTGAAAAAAAATCCGAGAGATTTCGATTTGACAGTTTTTACGTATTTTTGAAACAGGTTTCAAAGTCTGTTGGTTCTGTGATGCAAGATCATTTTCGACGTTCCAAAGTAAAAATTTGGTGCTAAGACCCCCTAAAGATAAATTTTAAATGTTCCTATTATTAATTAGAACATGTTTCACTTTAGTTTTTATATTTTACACCAAGATTTATTACTTTAAATCTTCCTAGTGCAAAAAAGGTAAATTTCACCTTTTGTCCTCCAGGGTCACTAAGGTGGATTTAGCAAGTTTACATTTTTATTGAAAGTGTGATTACTTTCGATCATTTTCAGCTTCTTTTCATAATACAAGAATGACTGCGCATTCACTTTCAGTGCAAATGAACTCATTTGACCTTTGACCCCGAATATCTCGAAAACGCCCCAACGGTGGACTGATTACCACTCGGCATCGTATTCTACGCAAAATTTTACTCTAGAAAAGTTGGGTCTGGTTTTGTGCCCATTTGATGGACCCACCCCCACCCCCCCCCCCCTGCGCTAAGCCTCCGGTCTAATACGGTATATCAAGGTTGTGGACCCTATAGAGGTCACACTTTTTATTCAATTTTGTTGAAACTTGAAATGTAAGTTTATAACCCAAAGATCTTGGTTCCTTTTGATATTCGCGCATATCGGAACTTAAGTTCCTGAATTATGGCCCCTGATTGCACGAAAAATCGTGTTTGTAGTTTGTGGACCCTATAGAGGTCATAATTTTTCTCCGATTTAAAAAACCGTATTATTATATCACCGTTACACCCTAAGGACAACTGAGTTCAAATTTCGTGAAAATCGACACATAATTGACAGACAAAATGGCCGCCCTTCATTCTCAACTAGCTTAAAAATATGGTATATCAAGGTTGTGGACCCTATAGAGGTTTAAAATTTTTATCCGATTTTGTTGAAACCTGAAATGTAAGTTTATATCCCAAAGATCTCGGTTCCTTTCGATATTCGTGCATATCAGACTGTATCTTCCTGAATTATGGCCCCTGATTGTACGAAAAATCGCGTTTTTAGCTTGTGGACCCTATAGAGGTCATAATTTTTATCTGATTTAAAAAAACGTATTATTATATCACCGTTACACCCTAAGGACGACCGAGTTCGTATGTCGTGGAAATCGGCCCAAAATTGACAGACAAAATGGCCGCCGTTCGTTCTCAAATAGCGTAAAAAGATGGTATATCACGGTTGTGGACTCTATAGAGGTCACAATTTTTATACGCCCACATTTTCATGTGGACGTATTATGCCGTCGCCCCTGTCCGTCCGTCCGTCCACAATTGTTTGTGGACTCTCTACAGGTCACAATTCTTATCCGATTTCGACGAAACTTGAAATATAGGTTTATCCCCAAAAGATCTCGGCTGCTTTCGATATTGGCATGTATCGGATCGAAACTTCATGGATTATGGCCACTGTTTGTACGAAAAATCACGTTTTTAGCTTGTGGACCCTATAGAGGTCACAATTTTTATCCGATTTTGTTGAAACTTTAAATGTAAGTTTATAACCCAAAGATCTCAGTTCCTTTCGATATTTGCGCATATCGGACAGTAACTTCCTGAATTATGGCCCCTGATTGTACGAAAAATCACGTTTTTAGCTTGTGGACCCTATAGAAGTCATAATTTTTATCCGATTTAAAAAACCGTTCTATTATATCACCGTTACACCCTAAAGATGACTGAGTTCAAATTTCGTGAAAATCGGCCCAAAATTGACAGACAAAATGGCCGCTGTTCGTTCCCAAATAGCGTAAGAATATGGTATATCAAGGTTGTGACGCCTATAGGGGTCACAATTTTTATCCGATTTTGTTGAAACTTGAAATGTAAGTTTATAACCCAAAGATCTCGGTTCCTTTCGATATTTGTGCATATCGGACCGTAACTTCCTGAATTATGGCCCCTGATTGTACGAAAAATCACGTTTTTAGCTTGTGGACCCTATAGAAGTCATAATTTTTATCCGATTTAAAAAAACATTCTATTATATCACCGTTACACCCTAAGGATGACTGAGTTTGAATTTCGTGATAATCAGCCCAAAATTGACAGACAAAATGGCCGCCATTCGTTCCCAAATAGCATAAGAATATGGTATATTAAGGTTGTGGACCCTATAGGGGTCACAATTTTTATCCGATTTTGTTGAAACTTGAAATGTAAGTTTATAACCCAAAGATCTCGGTTCCTTTCGATATTCGTGCATATCGGACTGTAACTTCCTGAATTATGACCCCTGATTGTACGAAAAATCACGTTTTTAGCTTGTGGACCCTATAGAAGTCATAATTTTTACCCGATTTAAAAAAACGTATTATTATATCACCGTTACACCCTAGGGACAACTGAATTCGAATTTCGTGAAAATCGGCCCAAAATTGACAGACAAAATGGCCGCCGTTCGTTCTCAAATAGCGTAAGAAAATGGTATATCAAGGTTGTAGACCCTATAGAGGTCACAATTTTTATCCGATTTTGTTGAAACTTGAAATGTAAATCTATAACCCAAAGATCTTGGTTCCTTTCGATATTCGCGCATATCGGACCGTAATTTCCTGAATTATGGCCCCTAATTGTACGAAAAATCGCGTTTTTAGCTTGTGGACCCTATAGAGGTCATAATTTTTATCCGATTTAAAAAAACGTATTATTATATCACCGTTACACCCTAAGGACAACTGAATTCGAATTTCGTGAAAATCGGCCCAAAATTGACAGACAAAATGGCCGCCGTTCGTTCTCAAATAGCGTAAGATAATGGTATATCAAGGTTGTGGACCCTATAGAGGTCACAATTTTTATCCGATTTTGTTGAAACTTGAAATGTAAATCTATAACCCAAAGATCTTGGTTCCTTTCGATATTCGCGCATATCGGACCGTAATTTCCTGAATTATGGCCCCTAATTGTACGAAAAATCGCGTTTTTAGCTTGTGGACCCTATAGAGGTCATAATTTTTATCCGATTTAAAAAAACGTATTATTATATCACCGTTACACCCTAAGGACAACTGAATTCGAATTTCGTGAAAATCGGCCCAAAATTGACAGACAAAATGGCCGCCGTTCGTTCTCAAATAGCGTAAGATAATGGTATATCAAGGTTGTGGACCCTATAGAGGTCACAATTTTTATCCGATTTTGTTGAAACTTGAAATGTAAGTCTATAACCCAAAGATCTCGGTTCCTTTCGATATTCGCGCGTATCGGACCGTAATTTTTTCTGAACTATGGCCCCTAATTGTACGAAAAATCGCGTTTTTAGCTTGTGGACCCTATAGAGGTCATAATTTTTATCCGATTTAAAAAAACATATTATTATATCACCGTTACACCCTAAGGACAACTGAGTTTGAATTTCATGAAAATCGGCCCAAAATTGACAGACAAAATGGCCGCCGTTCATTCTCAAATAGCGTAAAAATATGGTATATCAAGGTTGTGGACCCTATAGAGGTCACAATTTTTATCCGATTTTGTTGAAACTTGAACTATAAGTTTATAACCCAAAGATCTCGGTTCCTTTCAATATTTGCCCATATCGGACCGTAACTTCCTGAATTATGGCCCCTAATTGTACGAAAAATCATGTTTTTAGCTTGTGGACCCATTAGAGGTCATAATTTTTATCCGATTTAAAAAAACGTATTATTATATTACCGTTCCACCCTAAGGACAGTTGAGTTTGAATTTTATGAAAATCGCCCAAAATTGACAGACAAAATGGCCGCCGTTTGTTCTCAAATAGCGTAAAAATATGGTATATCAAGGTTGTGGGTGGACCCTATAGAGGTCACAATTTTTATCCGATTTTGTTGAAACTTGAAATGTAAGTTTATAACACAAAGATCTCAGTTCCTTTCGATATATGCGCATATCGAATTGTAATTTCCTGAATTATGGCCCTTGATTGTAGGAAAAATCACTTTCTTGTTAGCTTGTTCTCTATTCATCTCTCGAAAATGTGGGCGTATCCTGCCTGGCAGCCGCTGGTTATCCAATTTTGTTGAAACTTGAAATGTAAGTTTATAACACAAAGATCTCAGTTCCTTTCGATATTCGTGCATATCGAATTGTAATTTCCTGAATTCTTGTTGGCTTGTTCTCTATCCATCTCCCGAAAATGTGGGCGTATCCTGCCTGGCAGCCGCTGGTTGCCTGAGTTATGGCCCTTGATCACTTTGAAAAATCTTGTGGACGCTAAAGTTAATATCCGATTGACTTTAATTTTATACACGGTGTTTAAGGTCATGAGAAGAAGAAGCCTATTGATTTTCAGCAATTTCCGATAATTACTGTCAGAGTTATGGCCCTTGATCACTTTGAAAAATTTTGTGGACGCTCTGGAGGCTAAAGTTAATATCCGATTGACTTTCAATTTATACACAGTGTTTAAGGTCATGAGACGAAGAAACCTATTGATTTTCAGCGATTTCCGATAATTACTGTCAGAGTTATGGCCCTTGATCACTTTGAAAAATCTTGTTGTTGCTCTACAGGCTAAAGTTAATATCCGATTGACTTTAAATTTATACACATTGTTTAAGGTCATAAGATGAAGAATCCCAGTGATTTTCAGTGATTCCCGATAATTACTGTCAGAGTTATGGCCATCGATCACTTTGAAAAATCTTGTGGACGCTCTAGAGGCTAAAGTTAATATATGATTGACTTTAAATTTATACACAGTGTTTAAGGTCATGAGACGAAGACGCCTTGTGATTTTCAGAGATTTCTGATAATTACTGCCAGAGTTATGGCCCTTGATCACTTTGAAAAATCTTGTGGACGCTCTAGAGGCTAAAGTTAATATCCGATTGACTTTAAATTGATACACAGTGTTTAAGGTCATGAGACGAAGAATCCTTTTGATTTTCAGCGATTTCCGATAATTTTTGCCCGAGTTATAGCCCTTGATCACTTTGAAAAATCTTGTGGAGGCTCTAGAGGCTAAATTTAATATCCGATTTAAATTTATACACAGTGTTTAAGGTCACGAGACGAAAAGCCTATTGATTTTCAGCAATTTCCGATAATTACTGCCAGAGTTATGGCCCTTGATCACTACAAAAAATCTTGTGGACGCTCTAGAGGCTAAAGTTAATATCCGATTGATTTTAAATTGATACACAGTGTTTAAGGTCTTGAGACGAACAAGTATATTGATTTTCAATGAATCTTTATGACTTATTAAACAGCTAAATCCATGATGTTAAAAGTTTTGTATACTAAACGTTAGCATGGGGCAGAACTTTAGAAAAACCAAACAAATTCTAATGGTTTTCTGATAATTACTTAATGAGTTGTTACTCTTATTCAGATTTTAATGTATTATAAATGTTCCATTACCGAAAAAAGTAAAAATATGTGACAACTATTGTTGACTGCCTGGACGATATAGCTGCTGTGGGCGTATGTTTCTTTGCCTGGCAACCTATCTTTCTTTTTTTTTTTTTTGGTTGTTTCAGTGGATTGCTGGGACGGTCCAAATGACGAACCTATTATATACCATGGTCACACGTTAACTTCCAAAATATCTTTTCAAGCCGTCATAGAGGCCATTAATGAACATGCATTTTCAAAATCTGAGTATGTATTCTGACTAATATTTTATTTCTCTTTTATTTAATATTGATGAACAAGATAAGAAAAAGTGAATGTGATAATTAAAAATGTGCTGTTTCTCTCAAAACACTAATATGCCATTCAGACAGCCAAGTATAAGCTATGCAAGAGAATGTAGCAATTAAACACACTAGAGGGGAAACAAGCTTAATCCTGCTGTCTGGCCTGGTCACAGCTTATAGTGAATTACGCATATGTATACTCTACTTGGAATTGCACAAAATATAAAAAAATGATCAAGCCCCAAAAATAGCTAACATTTGTAAGTAAATTGTTCAGATGGCCAAGATAAGTCATCTCTGGGGAAAAAGCCTTCTCAAAGACAGATATCGAGAAGGCCTTTTTATACGCCCACATTGAAATGTGGTCGGATTTTGTTGTCGCCCCCGTCCGTCCGGCGTCCACGATTGTTTGTGGACGCTCTAGAGGCTAAAGTTAATATCCAATTGACTTTAAATTTATACACAGTGTTTAAGGGCATGAGACGAAGAAGCCTATTGATTTTCAGCGATTTCCGATAATTACTGCCAGAGTTATGGCCCTTAATCACTTCAAAAAATCTTGTGGACGCTCTAGAGGTCAAAGTTAATATCCGATTGATTTTAAATTTGTACACAGTGTTTAAGGTCATGAGACGAGGAAGCCTATTGATTTTCAACAATTTTCGATAATTACTGCCTGAGTTATGGCCCTTGATCACCTCAAAAAATCTTGTGGACGCTCTAGAGGTCAAAGTTAATATCCGATTGACTTATAATTTATATACAGTGTTTAAGGTCATGAGACGAAGAAGCCTATTCATTTTCAACAATTTTCGATAATGACTGCCTGAGTTATGGCCCTTGATCACGTCAAAAAATCTTGTGGACGCTCTAGAGGTCAAAGTTAATATCCGATTGACTTATAATTTATATACAGTGTTTAAGGTCATGAGACGAAGAAGCCTATTCATTTTCAACGATTTCTGACAATTACTGCCAGAGTTATGGCCCTTGATCACTTCAAAAAATCTTGTGGACGCTCTAGAGGTCAAAGTTAATATCCGATTGATTTTAAATTTGTACACAGTGTTTAAGGTCATGAGACGAAGAAGCATATTGATTTTCAACAATTTTCGATAATTACTGCCTGAGTCATGGCCCTTGATCACTTCAAAAAATCTTGTGGACGCTCTAGAGGTCAAAGTTAATATCCGATTGACTTTAAATTTGTACACGGTGTTTAAGGTCATGAGACGAAGAACCCTATTGATTTTCAACGATTTTCGATAATTACTGCCTGAGTTATGGCCCTTGATCACTTCAAAAAATCTTGTGGACTCTCTAGAGGTCAAAGTTAAGATTCGATTGAATTTAAATTTATACAAAGTGTTTAAGGTCATGAGACGAAGAAGCCTATTGATTTTCAGCGATTTCCAATAAATACTACCAGAGTTATGGCCCTTGATCACTTTGAAAAATCTTGTGGACGCTCTAGAGGCTAAAGTTAATATCCGATTGACTTTAAATTTATACACAGTGTTGAAGGTCATGAGACGAAGAAGCCTATTGATTTTCAGCGATTTCCGATAATTACTGCTAGAGTTATGGCCCTTGATCACTTTGAAAAATCTTGTGGACGCTCTAGAGGCTAAAGTTAATATTCAATTGACTTTAAATTTATACACAGTGTTTAAGGTCATGAGACGAAGAAGCCTATTGATTTTCAACGATTTCGGATAATTACTGCCAGAGTTATGGCCCTTGATCACTTTGAAAAATCTTGTGACGCTCTAGAGGCTAAAGTTATCATCCGATTGACTTCAGATTGATAACACAGTTTTTAAGGTCTTTAACGTTAGCATGGGACAGAACTTTATAAAAACCAAATAAATTCTAATGGTTTTTTGATAATTACTTAATGAGTTGTTACTCTTAATCAGATTTTAATGTATTATAAATGTTTCATTACCGAAAAAGGTCAAAATATGCGACAACTCTTGTTGACTGCCCGGATGATATAGCTGCTGTGGGCGTATGTTTCGTTGCCTGGCAACCTATCTTTGAACTGGTTTTTGCTCCACCTTTGCATTCAGAAAACAAAGTTAAGTCAGCTTATTATCAGTCATTCACTTTTTTAAACCAGCTGAAGAAGGTATGCTGTAAAAAGACAATTCGTTGGACACTATATCGAAATTATTCATGTTAGCCCTGAAATATGATCAACTTTTATCAGTAACGTTTATTAGTCCGATCCTTAATGTAAATCCGTCGGCTTTTTGGGTTGAAATCATGGAATAAGCTTTATTTTGAAGGTTTCGATGTGTAATGACAAAAAAACAAGACAATGTTGACATTTTTTCTGTGTAGGTCTTCATGGTACGGGAGGCCATTATCTGAGGGTAGCCATTTTCGATAATATTCCATCTTATTTTTGTTTATTGTCACCCTATTTATAATGTTATCGACATATCAACTGTGATTTGGCACTGTATTAGTATTCACAGGGGTCATAACTATATTTCAGATTTTTTTCCCATCACTTCATGAAGATATTCCGTCCAAGATGGCGGCTATTTTTAGCTCCAAAATGGGCAATATGAAGATTTTGTTTAAGAGTAGTGTTTGGTGTCAATATATATGTTTTCGGGGTCACAGATTCCATTTCTGACATTTACAAACTTGTAAAATGATCACATGTTTACATAATTAGCATATTTCCAAGATGGCTGCCATTTTTGGTGGGAAAATGAGACGATGTGAAGATTTTGATTAAGTAGTAGTCTTTGGTGTCAATATATTTGTTTTCGGGGTCGTAGATTCCTTTTCTGTCATTTATAACCTTGTAAATTGATCACATGTTCACATACTAGCATATTTCCAAGATGGCAGCAATTTTTGGCGGGAATTGGGACATGTCCAGATTTTGATTAAGTAGTAGTGTTTGATGTCAATATATATGCTTACTACAGGGGCGCAGAATTTTTCTGACATTTACAACTTTGTAAAATGATCACATGTTCACATATTTAGCATATTGCCAATATTGCTGCCACTTGTGGTGGAAAAATCGAACGATCTGCTGATTGTCTTTTGTGTCAATATATATGTTTTCGGTGGTGCAGATTCAATTTCTGACATATATAACTGTCTAAAATGATCAATGATCAATTTAGCATATTTTCAAGTCAGCAGAACATAAACGTATTATTATCATATATTTACTTGTCGTTGTTATTTACACGTTTCTGCGTCCAATTCAGCTATGTAGGCTATTAACTTGTAGCACATTCCTGAAAGCCGGTACCGTGTCGGACCGATTTGGTATATTATCCAACCATGGAAATTACTGATCCGAGATGACCACTGAGCTGATAGCACATTCCTGAAAGCCGGTACCGTGTCAGATTGATTTGGTATATTATCCAACGATGGAAATTACTGATCCGAGATGACCACTGAGCTGATATCGATTTTCCTGGAAAAGAAAAGGCTATTCATTTGGTCTTCTGGCATGAAGAGAGTGTAACGGCAGCGTGGGGCTTATGCCACATTGACAAGCGCCCATCATGCTCCTGCCACGATCACACCACGCGCTTTCTACACCCAGCGCGCTCAAGATCTGAATACGCGCACCATGTTCCGACCATAATCTTGCGGTTAGCAGTCAGACTGAGATACGTTCTCACCACAATCCCATGACGTGCCTACCAGACGTAAGCCACTTTTTTGCCACGCCTATAGTGACTGCGCCATGCTCACTCCGTTCTCATTCACTTTCAACGCAGGGAACAGCCAAACGTCGAACAATCAAGAACATTTTTTAGTTTCTCGATGTTTCCTCTTAGGATGCTAGCAGTGGTGGCACCAGCCGTCGGTAATTGAAGGGGCAAAGCTGGGGCAAAGTCCAAGGTTAAGGGGGCAAATGCACGAGCTTCAACAGGTTGCCGGAAATGCAGCCTGGCAGTATTTCAGGCACTGATCGATGAGGTAAAGTGTCAAATGAACGGACTTGCGAATCACGACGATGCCCACTAACGAGCGTCAAAGTAGGGAGTCCTCCCCCAGAAAATTTTGAAATATAGACTGCCGGAAATGCTGTCTTACAGTATTCTGTCAGGCACCGATCGTCGAGATAAATAGATCTGACCAGATACCGTCCGTCACCTGATCACTAGTTTACCCGACTAGAGAACAAAATGTCAAACGAATGGTGAAATGTATAAAAAAGTAGTCTAAACTCTTAAATTCAATAAAGAAACGCTTCAGTATTTAGTACATATAGGGTACATGTTCCATAGTCACAAAAAACAAAAACAAAACTGAATACAGAGAAGCAAGTAGGAAATGTAGACTGTCTCGAGGGACAGCCGTCATATCTTAGAAGGTGATAAAAAATCACAATAATAAGGGCGATGATAATCCAGATAAAATAATGTTAAAACCTTAAAAACCATAAGTTCTAGCGACTAATCGGAATTATTAAGTTATGTAATTGTACAATATATAATAATATATTAATATAATACCCCACACAAGAAATGCAAAACAGGTATGTTGAAGAAATCGTACTATGTAAATGATGGATAATGGCCTCAGACTGTCCATTATGTAAATAGAAAGAACAACTGAGGGGCGTTAGCCCCGAAGTTTTTCTTTGTATTTACATAATGGACAGTCTGAGGCTATTATCAGACTTAAAACATAGCACCATAGAGATACAAATAATGTATAGTTTTCTAAAACAACAAGCCATAAAATAATGGATATATTCTTAAAACAACATGCACATGCTCATGAATGCATGTGACAAAACACTCCAGTCATACAATGCAAGCATACACAGACAGTCCAAAATATTCTACATGGAGACCACATGTTTACAACACAGTCGAAAACAAATATTGACAATGAGAATATATGTGATAAGCATTTGGATACTGATTACATTGGTAATGTACTCCATATGGAAGATAATAGCCGTAAAATTTTGATATTCTTGATATGGGGGATAATAGCCGTCAAAGTTGTGATGGAAAGGCTGCCCACGAGAATGATTTAGATATTGATAATTTTCTTAATACTGTAGTTAATATGGAGGGTACCAGCCGTCCCAATTTTGATTTAAAATTTAATATATACTCTGATATAAGTGACAGGACACAGGATCAAAGGCACAAACCAATTCACGAAATTCAAATTCAACTGTCATTATGGTGTAACGGTGATATATTTGAACGTTTTTTTTATAATCGGATAAAAATTGTGACCTGCATAGGTTCCACAAGCTCAAAACACGTTTTTTGTCACCCGCCTTTCGAAGAAAGCAGGGGACTATTAAAATGGGTTCGTCCGTCTGTCTGTCTGTCCGTCCGTCTGTCTGTCCGTCACACTTTTTGGGACACAATAACTCTGCTTCTAATTGACCTAGAATGTTCAAACTTGGTGTAGGTGTTTATTAGGTCAATGCCTTGATGGAGTTCGAAGATGAGCATTTTCGGCTTAGGGTAAGCAGAGATAAGCAATTTGATTGGTTGATGCTTTGGGACACAATAACTTTAGTTCTAGTTAAGTGAGAGAGATGAAACTTGGTGTATAGTTTCATTTCATCAATACCTTGACTAAGTTCGATAATGAGCATTTTCTGCTCAGGGTAAGCAGAGCGATAAGCAATTTGATTGGCCGAGACTTTGGAACACAATAACCCTCCTTCTAATTGAGCTAGAATGTTCAAACTTGGTGTAGGTGTTTATTAGGTCAATGCCTTGATGGAGTGTGAAGATAACATTTTCTGCTTAGGGTAAGCAAAGATAAGCAATTTGATTGGTTGATGCTTTGGGACATGATAACTTTAGTTCCAATTAAGTGAGAGTGATGAAACTTGGTGTATAGTTTCATTACATCAATACCTTGACGAAGTTCGTTGATGAGTATTTTCTGCTCAGGGTAAGCAGAGCGATAAGCAATTTGATTGGCCGAGACTTTGGAACACAATAACCCTCCTTCTAATTGAGCTAGAATGTTCAAACTTGGTGTAGGGGTTTATGAGGTCAATGCCTTGATGGAGTGCGAAGATCAGCATTTTCTGCTTAGGGTAAGCAGAGATAAGCAATTTGATTGGTTGATGCTTTGGAACACAATAACTTTAGTTCTAATTAAGTGAGAGTGATGAAACTTGGTGTATAGTTTCATTACATCAATACAGTGATGGGATTTTGCCCGTATATTCCGGACTTGTCCGAATCTTTTTTCCAAACGCCCAAAATTGTCCGACCGGGAATATGCCCAATCGGACATCAAGACATGGTGAATAATATTCAAAATTCTGAAATTAATATAGTTTACTGAGTGTATAACTACCACTCAACCCGATTATCGTCGATGATACGCTGGGTTTATAAGGTAATTAAGTGATCAACGTATTTATCGTGTTATACCGTCTATAGTATAAACCTACCTTGATTTAACTACTTAATCTGCCTTGATTGACTGACTTAATCCTTTGTCGGACAATTCATCAATCTAATCTTAAACAGAAGTCATTGCTTTCCTTTTGTCGGACTATTCATCAATTCAATAAGAATGATTATAATTTTAATCCACCTCATTTGTCGGGCATCTTAATCGCATTGATGTGAGCCGACATCATCTATAATAAACTAATCATAGATGTCACATATCGTAAGAGTAAATAACACCCTAAATCAATTGACAGTCATTTTGTCTACGATATCTTTTACGTCTTTTAAGAATCCATATAGAAATTCTCATCCACAGTGGCACTTTCCCTTGATCTCGAGCGCAGCACGAATATTGCTTAACATATTATTAGGCAGTGCTTACTATGAAGCCGTGTGATGAGTCACGTAGGCTATTAGTCTCTTTTATCCAGAAAAATATTCTACGAAGATGTTGAAGACTAGGAGTTTCTGGGTGACCGAGACTAGTACGCACCCAGCAAAATAACAAAAAGGGGAGGGGCTACCAATAGCTATATGAGCAGAAATTCTAACGTATTTGTAGGCGTCAATCATTCTGCTGTGTTGCCTATGATGCCTGTCACTCTGTCGTGACTATGAAAGAGTGTTATTCGCTGAAGTTAGCTATGCCTGTTTACAAGTGATTTAACTATTTCGGAAGTTCTGCATTCATTTGCTGCCGTATAAACGAAGACACGTAATTCTAAAGGAATATTATGGTTGTGAATTTGATGCCGAAGCAGGATCGGCAAGCTTTCATTCAACATATCACGAAAATGCTTAATTTTGTAGGACATTTACTGACATAAATTTGAATGCCGTACGGGAATTAAGTGTGAAAAATAGCGAGGTCACCAATTTTTTATTACGTACGGGATTTGAATATTTTGTTGACATGTGGTTTTTAATTGTGGTATGAATTGAATACTGTACGGGAATTAAATATGAAAAATAGCGAGGTTCACCTATTTTTATTACGTACAGGATTTGAATATTTTGACATGTGACTTTTAATTGTGGTACAAATTCGTCTGCTTAAATAACGATAAGAGTTATGCCCCATTATTTTCGGTAAAATGTCCGACAAGTAAAATTTTGAAATCCCATCACTGCATCAATACCTTGACTAAGTTCGATGATGAGAATTTTCTGCTTAGGCTAACGAGCAATAAGCATTTTGATTGGTCAAACTCTTCTTCTAATTGAGGTAGAATGTTTAAACTTGATGTAGATGTTCGTCTTGGCTGAGTTCAACAACTCTTCTTCTAATTGAGGTAGGATGTTTAAACTTGATGTAGATGTTCGTCTTGACTGAGTTCAATGATTAACATATCGAGCTAAAGCTAAGCAGAGATAAGCAATTTCCTGCTTTGGGACAAGATAACTTTGATTCTATCTGATAGATGGTGATGAAACTTAGTGTATAGTTGATAATCAGTTTGATTGCTTGATACTTTGGAAAAAAATAGATGTGCGATTAATTAATATGTGTCATCTATTTATTTGGGGATTTCGGCGGGGGACATCAGCCTCACTGTTGGCTTGTTTTTGTTCAATCCGGGGCCATAATCCAGGAAGTTATGGTCCGATATGCGCCAATATTGCAAAGAATCGAGATCTTTGGGTTATAAATACACATGTTCAGTTTCATCAAAATGGGCTAATAATTGTGACCTCTAGTGTGTACAGCCAGGGGCCATAATCCATGAAGTTACGGTCCCATACAAGCCAATATAGAAAGGAACCGAGATGTTTGGGATACATATACCTATATTTCAAGTTATGACCTGTGGATTGCCCACAAAGAAGGTGTGAAAATGTGGGCGTATAGAAACGTAGAGCCGAACGTACTATTAAACGGATAAGTGACATATGTCACATGACGGATTTAAGTGGAATTCTTTATGTAGACAAACATGTGAAATCAACATTCGGTCATGTGACATTTCGGTAACTATGAGGTTTTAAAGTAATTTCATTTTCTGTAATTTAATTTGTTCAGAGAATAAATTATCCCAAAATACATGTTCATTTTTCAGATACTTGTCCATTATTGGTATTTTCTTAAACAATCGTCTATATTATTTATAAAACTGTCCATTATTTATTGAAAATAATGGACAGTTTTATAAATAATTGACAATTGTTTAAGAAAAGCGTACATTCTCATATATAATGGTTAAAAACATCAAAGGGTGACGTCATATCTATGTTTTAAGTGTATTTATAAAGGCATAACATTAAGGGAGGTAATTCAGACAGGGTTAGGTAACTACAGAAAATCTAAAATAAAATTTAAATTGGATCATTATTATCCAGTATGTAGTCGGTTATATACTTACAAGAAATGTCAAACTTGGTATGTTGAAGTAATGGAAGTTTTGAAATTTCTTTTAAAATGTGTAATTGTGTAGTGCCTTTGGCAGTGCATTTAAAGTAAAGAGATTTTATTCGGGAGAGAAATAGTTCTTTATCGTTACATATTGTCAAAAATTGTAATGCCTGTGAATAGAAAACACTATATAGCATGGTATCTGGTATGTTACTATAGATTGACGGGTATTTTACTACTTCAAAACCAAATTTGTCCGTTTTGTCGAAAATATCGACATTAAATTTAATTTATTGTTAATTATATTGATGTTAAGGTCAAGAACAGATGCATTTATAGTACCAGAATTTTCTTTATTTAATATTAGTTCAGGAGGATATATTTCACTTTTATATTTGTTGAAATTTCCGTTATCATTGATAGGTGTTATGTCATCAATGTATCGGAAGGTGTAGTTTAGACTTTTAGCTACTTTGTAATCTGTTTTTCTTTTATGGTCTTGAAAGTCGAATTCGTATTTATATAAATGTGCGTTTGCCATAAATGGGGCGGGGTTTGTTGCATTATCTGATCCCCAATCTCAAATATGGCATTATCAATAAGGAAATGTATGATATTTTGAAATTTTTCTTTATCAAAAACTACAGTGTCGGCATTGCAACGTTTTATAATCCATTTAGCATCTTCTGTATAAATGGCCATCAAGTTTCTGCCTTTCCCGAAAGCTCCATTAAAGGCTTTATCTACAAACCAATCTAAATTATCTTTAAGATCTGCATGTTGAAGCATAGTATACAAAGTAGAAAAGTCAAACGTTTCTATTGTGTTTGCATTTATTCTTTTATTGATTTTTTCTAAAGTGTCTACTATAGGTTTATTTTTATCAATTATAAAAAAACTATTAATTCCAGTATAGCTACGAAGTGTTCTGCACCAAATGTCATGTTGGGTTTGGCATAATTTAAGCCCTTTGGTGATAGTCTTGGCTAATGGTTTCGTTTGGCAGATACTGGAGGATATTATATATCTGAATTTTACTGGGTTTTTATGGAATTTAGGTATAGAATGGATGTAAGGTAGTGCATCTATTTTCACATTGTCTTTAATATCATTACTCCTGTTTTCGAATTTCGTGAAAATCGGCCAAAAACTGACAGACAAAATGGCCGCCCTTTGTTCTCGAATAGCGTAAAAATATGCTATTTCAAGGTCGTGGACCCTATAGAGGTCTCAAATTTTATACGCCCACATTTTCATGTGGACGTATATTGTCGTCGCTCCTGTCCGTCCGTCCGTCCACAATTTTTTGTGGATACTCTACAGGTCACAATTCTTATCCGATTTTGATGAAACTTGAAATATAGGTTTATCTCCAAAAGATCTTGTTTTCTTTCGATATTGGCATGTATCGGATCGAAACATCATGGATTATGGCCCCTGTTTGTACGAAAAATCACGTTTTTAGCTTGTGGACCCTATAGAGGTCACAATTTTTATCCGATTATGTTGAAACTTGAAATGTAAGTTTATAACCCAAAGATCTTGGTTCCTTTCGATATTCACGCATATCGGACCGTAACTTCCTCAATTATGGCCCCTGATTCTACGAAAAATTGCTTTTTTAGCTCGTGGACCCTATAGAGGTCATAATTTTTATCCGATTTAAAAAAAACGTATTATTATATCACCGTCACACCATAAGGATGACTGAATTCGAATTCCGTGAAAATCGGCCCAAAACTGACAGACAAAATGGCCGCCCTTCGTTCTCAAATAGGGTAAAAATATGGTATATCAACGTTGTGGATCCTATTATGGAGGTCACAATTTTTATCCGATTATGTTGAAACTTGAAATGTAAGTTTATAACACAAAGATCTCGGTTCCTTTCGATATTCGCACATATAGAGGTGGACCCTATAGAGGTCATCATTTTTATCCGATTTAAAAAAACGTATTATTATATCACCGTTACACCATAAGGACAACTGAGTTTAAATTTCGTGAAAATCGGCCCAAAACTGACAGACAAAATGGCCGTCCTTCGTTCTCAAATAGGGTAAAAATATGGTATATATATCAAGGTTGTGGATCCTATGGAGGCCACAATTTTTATCCGATTATGTTGAAACTTGAAATGTAAGTTTATAACACAAAGATCTCGGTTCCTTTCGATATTTGCGCATATCGAATTGTAATTTCCTGAATTATGGCCCTTGATTGTAGGAAAAATCACATTCTTTTTAGCTTTTGCGCAATCGGTCTCTCGAAAATGTGGGCGTATCCTGTCTGGCAGCCGCTGGTTCATTCTCCGATTTTGTTGAAACTTGAAATGTAAGTTTATAACCCAAAGATCTAGGTTCCTTTCGATATTCGTGCATATCGGACTGTAACGTCCTGAATTATGGCCCCTGATTGTACGAAAAATAGCGTTTTTAGCTTGTGGACCCTATAGAGATCATAATTTTTATCCGATTTAAAAAAACGTTTTAGTAAATCACTGTTATTCCCTAAGGACCGCTGAGTTCGAATTTCGTGAAAATCGGCCCGAAACTCACAAAATTGCCGCCCCTCGTTCCCAAATAGTGTAAAAATATGGTATATCAAGGTTGTGGACCCTATAGAGGTCACAATTTTTATCCGATCTCGGTTCCTTTCGATGGTCGCCCTTATCTGACTGTAACTTCCTGATTTATGGCCCCTGATTTTTACGAAAAATCGCGTTTTTAGCTTGTGGACCCTATAGAGGTCATAATTTTTATCCGATTTAAAAAAATGTTTGAATATATCACCATTACACCCTAAGGATAGTTGACAAACAAAATGGCTGCCCCTCGTACTCAAATAGTGTAAAAATATGGTATATCAATGTTGTGGACAATTTTCTTTTGATTTTTATGAAACTTTAAATGTAAGTTAATAACCCAAAGATCTTGGTTCCTTTCGATATTCGGCATATCGGATAGTAACTTCCTAAATTATGGCCCTTGATTATACGTCACAATTTTTATCTGATTTAAAAAAAAATGTGTAAATATATCACCATTACACACTAAGATCATGGATCCTTTTGATAATTGCGGATACCCGAACTTAACTTCCTGGATTATGGCCCCTTATTGTTTGAAAAATGGCATTTTTAGCTTGCGGATTCTCTAGAGATCACAATTTTTTTTCTGATTTTAAATATTTCACCATTCCACCATAATGAAGGTTGAATTCGAATTTCGGGAAAATCGAAATGAAACTGCCCAACAAAATGCCCGCTCTTTGTTAGCAAATTGTGTAAAAGTATGCAATACGAAGGTTGTCAACCCTCTAATGGTCACAATTTTTGTCCGATTCTGATGAAACTTAAATCATATCTTTATATCCCAAAGATCTCAGTCCCTTTTGATATTTGTGCATTTCAGACCATAACTTTCTGGATTATTGCCCCTGATTGTACAAAAAGTACCGTACATTTTTAGCTTGTTCCCTATCCATCTCTTGCAAAATGTGGGCGTATCCTGCCTGGCAGCCGCTGGTACACATTTGTAACTGGCAGAAATTGAATCTGTGCCCCTGAAAACATATTTATTGACACCAAACACTACTACTTAATCAAAATAAGCAAAAATGGCTGCCATCTTCATGAAGTGATCAAAAAAATCTAAAACATTGTCACGACCCCTGCCAATATTACATTGCCAAGTCACAGTTGATATGTCAATAACATTATAAATAAGGTAAAAATAACAAAAAATAAGTTGAATATTATCGCAAAATGGCTACCCTCAAATGATGGCCTCCCATACTATGAAGACCTACTCAGAAAAAATGTCAACATTGGTTTTTTATCATTAAACATCAAAACCTTCAAAATAAAGCTTATTCCACGATTTCTACCCAAAAAGCCGACGGATGGGAATTATGTAACAAACCCAATCAGACTATATCCTTGATTTTCTGAAAAAATCATCATTTTTTAAAGCTGCAATATGTAAGAAGGTCAATAAACTTTGGATTTTAAAAAAATATATTGACTGATAAGTGATAGTATCTTGACCTTGATGTTCATGCATGGAAATGATCTATAGTTCAGACTGATGAATAGAAAGCAGGGCTAGAAATTCGCATTTTTTGTGAAAATCTAACAGGATTCTCAAGTATGGCATTTGCGCGAATCCTCCGAATCTTAATTAATAATACTGTCTAAAAAACAAGATTGTGTATCTAAAACATCAAAATACAAGAACAATGATAAAAATAAACAATCAAATGGATTTTTTGGTAAATACTTAAATAGTGTCAAAAGTAATATCCAGAAAATGCCTTAGTCAAAATAAGTTGATATGGCACCATGGCATTTCTTTATAGCACAATTTGTCTTTTGTCCATCACGTAACTAGTCACATAACTTGCAAAAGTTTCTATTCGTTCGTCGATGATAGACAAACGGCACAATGATCACGTGACAACCAAAATTGAAATTGCTATAAAATAAAATTCGTACAACTATGATATAGCTTCAAGTTCAATAATATTTTTAAAATTAAGCCTCTTTCAGCATGTGTGTAAATGCTATTTAGATTGGTTTATTGACCTAATTCTAACCAATATGTCACCTGTCATAGGAATTCAGCATTTGAGATTCTGTCGGGAAAATACCCACTGTTTCTCTTTCTGTGTATTCAGTGTTCTATCGGGATTATATTCAATGAAGATTTAAATTGACCTAACAACTGGTCAGTGAATCCATCACCCCTTAGAATTGGAAGGGGGGGGGGGACGAATAGGTCTCTGTCCGCCCCATGATTTTGATCGCCAGGACAGATTTTCAGGTTTATATCCACATGATGGTGAGCTTATTTCTACGTATCTGGAGCTGAATCGGGACTTAGAACAAGAATTGCCATTCTTCAAGCTCCAGTTTTCGGCCAAATCTATTTCACTTGTGCACGAAGCTTTCCTCATTATGTCACCTGAAGTGAGGCAGACGTTCCCTTCTGTCGAAGATTTTCTCATCTCACACTGCTGAACCCAGCTAGTTCCTGCCCAGTCGAGAAATCCTTCAGCACTCTGCGCTGTATCAAAACTCGGCTGCGCAACTCCATGACACAAAACCGACTGAGCCACTTGATGGCGTGTGCGGTGCATAATGACCCCCTTCATGTCGCCAAGATATTCAAAGAGAACAGTCCTGATCGTAGAACAAACGTCTTTGGACGATTCACTTAACTTCATGAACAATTAATATTTATGCAGTTTTGATGTAGTAGTCAATTTTTCCATATTGCCATCATATTACCCCTAGTTACAGCCTTGATAACACTGGTAAAGTAAACTGTTCGTAATTATTTATTTCGTTTGGTAATGAAATGTTCCAGATTCCAGGGTTGGTCCGTCCCCCCCAAAAGTTATGACAAATCCACGCCCTTGACGCCCACATTGAAATGTGGTTGTATATTGTCATCGCCCCCGTCCGTCCGTCCGGCAGTCCGGCATCCAAAATTCTTGTGGACGCTCTAGAGGCTAAAGTTAATATCCGATTGACTTTAAATTTATACACAGTGTTTAAGGTCATAAGACGAAGAAGCCTATTGATTTTCAGCGATTTCCAATAGTTACTGCCAGAGTTATGGCCCTTGATCTCTTAGAAAAGTCTTGTGGACGCCCTAGAGGTCAAAGTTAATATCCGATTGACTTTAAATTTATACACAGTGATTAAGGCCATGAGACGAAGAAGCCTATTGATTTTCAGCGATTTCGGATAATTACTGCCAGAGTTATGGCCCTTGATTACTTTGAAAAATCTTGTGGACGCTCTAGAGGCTAAAGTTAATATCCCATTGACTTTAAATTTATACACAGTGTTTAAGGTCATGAGACGAAGAAGTCTATTCATTTTCAGCAATTTTTGATAATTACTGCCAGAGTTATGGCCCTTGATCTCTTCAAAAAAAATCTTGTAAATGCTCTAGAGGCTAAAGTTAATATCCGATTGACTTTAAATTGATACAGAGTGTTTGAGGTCATGAGACGATGAATCATATTGATTTTCAACGATTTCCGATAATTACTGCTAAAGTTATGGCCCTTGATCACTTTGGAAAATCTTGTGGACGCTCTAGAGGTCAAAGTTAATATCTGATTGACTTTAAATTTATACACAGTGTTTAAGTTCATGAGACGAAGTAACCTATTGAATTTCAGCGATTTCCGATAATTACTGCCAGAGTTATGGCCCTTGATTACTTTGAAAAATTTTGTGGACGCTCTAGAGGCTAAAGTTAATATCCCATTGACTTTAAATTTATACACAGTGTTTAAGGTCATGAGACGAAGAAGTCTATTCATTTTCAGCAATTTTCGATAATTACTGCCAGAGTTATGGCCCTTGATCACTTCAAAAAATCTTGTAAATGCTCTAGAGGCTAAAGTTAATATCCGATTGACTTTAAATTGATACAGAGTGTTTGAGGTCATGAGACGAAGAATCATATTGATTTCCGATAATTACTGCAAAAGTTATGGCCCTTGATCACTTTGAAAAATCTTGTGACCCTTTAAAAGCTAAAGTTATCATCTGATTGACTTCAGATTCATACACAGAGTGTAAGGTCTTGAGACGAACAAGTATATTGATTTTCAATGAATTTTTATGACTTGACAGCTAAATCCATGATGTTAAAAGTTTCCTATACTAAATGTTAGCATAGGGCAAAATTTTATAAAAACCAAACAAATTCTAATGGTTTTCTGATTATTACTTAACGAGTTGTTACTCTTAATCAGATTTTAATGTATTATTACCGAAAAAAGTAAAAATATGTGACAACTCTTGTTGACTGCCCGGACGATTTAGCTGCTGTGGGCGTATGTTTCATTGCCTGGCAACCTATTTTTTTTATTAATAAGTAATAATTACCCGTTCTAATTTAGCCAAAAGTAGATTGAATTATGATACCATAGTGATGGATTCATTGTTTTACCAATCGGCTAGATTAAATGTCAGTCGTATACTGACTGACATTAATAGTCGGACTCGACAATTCTCCGAGATTTTTTTTTTTTTTTTTAATTTTATGCAAATCCTTGTAGATTCGCAACGTAAGCTCTTGCGAGAATCCTTGCGCGAATCAGATTCGGAGATTAGCATGAATTTCTAGCCCTGGAAAGTAATATGAATTTGAAATAACATTATAATTGCTTGATTTTAATAGATTTTCGACCAATATGTTGTTATTTCTTTATTGCCATTGGTTTGCAGACAGTATTTGACTTTAGTCAGGAATATTGTGCCATAAATGAATATGGACAATTCAGTGTCTTACATTTCATTTGTAAGTAATCATGTATATTATTTAACTATATGTTATTCGCTTTTTGTAAATGCTTTCATTTTCCAGGTATCCGTTGGTTCTGTGTATTGAGAATCATTGTTCTATGAAACAACAACAAATAATGGCTCAACAGTTAAAAACAATACTTGGTGATAAACTAGATATGACAACTGTAGTTGAAAATATGACAGAATTTCCTTCACCTGAATTCTTTAAAGGAAAAATTATGATAAAAGTATGCAATTTTTTTTTATTAGGACCAAAATAGGCCACCCTGAATTTTCCAAAATCCAAATTTAAAAAATCTTTTAAACTTTATAAGAGGCTATTTATATGATAAGTTAATGATGTAAATGTTATTGTAAGAAATCAAAAATGAAATGAAATATAATGGAGTTTAACGTCCTACTAATGAAGATAGTCATATGCACTAACTTACTAGGACTTTGCATACTTGTTCCACTTGTAAAATAACCCAGAGGACACATGATATCCGATTTGAAATATATATGTTTATATCCCAAAGATCTTGGTTCTTTTCAATATTGGCATGTATTGGACTGTAACTTCATGGATTATGGCCTCTGATTGTACGAAAACTATACTCTTCAAAAAAATGTAGGGGTCATTCAGAAACAATACAAAACTGCGGAAATGCACTGCTGTTTTTATTAGAGGTAACCAGTGTATGTTAATAACAGGCCAACACATGAACATAAACAGTTCATATGAACGGCTTATCTGACGGCCCCATTTCACTCGCAAAGAGATACACTGTCAAAACTGAAAATGGACGTTTTTGATTTTTGTCTTAATAATGAGTAATTGCTCCACCAATCCTCAGACATTCAGCAATTCGTTGTGGCATGCTCCTAATCAACCGTGCAATCACGATTTGGGGCAATCTGACCCACTCCTCTTGCAGTGCCACGGCCCATTCTTGCAGTGTTGTCGGTTGACGTCACCGTCGACGAACACGTCTCCCGATCATGTCCCAGACATGCTCTATAGGGGAAAGGTCAGGACTCATGGCTGGACAATATGGTGATGCTGGAGGTAGTCATTCATGACACGAGCGCGGTGGGCACCGGCATTATCATCTTGACCGATGAAAAATATGGTATATCAAGGTTGTGGACTCTCTAAGAGGTCATAATTTTGATCCGATTTTGATGAAACTTGAAATACATGTTTATAACCCAAAGATCTTGGTTCCTTTCGATATTCGCGCATATTAAATCATAAACTTCCTGATTATGGGCCTTGATTGTACGAAAAATCTTGTTTTTAGCTTGTGGTCCTTTAAGAGGTTACAATTTTTATCCAATTTAAAAAAAACGTTTGAATATATCACCGTTACACCCTAATGATAGTAGAGTTCGAATTTCGTGAAAATCGGACCAAAACTTCAGGACAAATGGCTGACCCTCGTACGCAAATAGTGTAAATATATGGTATATCATGGTTGTGGACCCTCTAGGAGTCACACTTTTGATCTGATTTTGATGAAACCTGAAATATATCTTTATAACCTAAAGATCTTGGTTCCTGTCGATATTCGCGCATATTGAATCGTAACTTCCTGAAATATGGCCCTTGATTGTACGAAAAATCGCTTTATGTTTAACTTGTTCTCTATCCATCTCTGGCAAAATGTGGGCGTATCCTGCCTGGCAGTCAGCATCACCCAGTCTCTTCATTAACCCATCCATTATACGGAATGGGTGATCCAGACTGCACCAAACACAACCACGCAGCACACGTGGGAAAATCCAAAGTGTCCCTGGTATTGTAAACTCCAGAGCAAAGTCAGGCCTTTGAAGTTATAAAAACGGGCCACAATATTTTTATAACGGGACATCATCGTGTTGTTGCTGTCTCTGTCTACTTGTGCATACAAACATAAAAAAGCGGGCATAAAGCAGAGTGACTATTCTAGAGTGGCACTAAATTTCATGTTTACACTGATTTTAAATATACTATTCAAAAAAAGTAGGGGATATTTGATTTTGGGGGCATAATACTAAAATATGCAAATGACTACAAAAAAAGTCACTATAGAACCTAACAGAAGAAACATTTCCAGTTACATGTGACGCCCAAACGCACCAATAGCTACCGCATGGAATGCAGGTGATGCTTGGGATCATCATGGGGGTCCAACACAAGATTTGCACGACTCTGACTTTGAATGTTACAGTCATTGTGGCATTGAATTCCAGGGTGGAAACATCAGTTTAATTGTTTTAGTGACCAGAAAACAAATTTTGATATGCGTCGGCTTACCCAAAATGAAAGGTTACGTGCCCTTGGCATGCTACAGATCGGCACATCACAGGCGGTTGTGGCGCGGACGATGAATGTTTCTCAGTCTGTCATAAGCAGGCTATGGTCCAGATACCGTGATACACAATCTGTACAGGACAGACCACGCTCAGGTCGACCAAGGGCGACAACTCAAGCCCAGGATCGATTTATCCGTACCTTGGCCTTGAGAAATCGTGTCATCACAGCAAATCAGATCAGCGCTCGTCTTCAAACAGACACTGGTGTGAGAGTGAGTGGCCAGACGATTCGGAATCGACTGCATAGGGGTCACCTTCGCGCCCGACGTCCTCGCGTGATCCCTTGTTTGAGAGATCATCACATTCAGGCAAGACGTCGTTGGTGTAGGGATCGTCAACACTGGGATAATCGACGCTGGAGCAATGTGATGTTTTCAGATGAGTCAAGGTTCACTGTTGATTTTTTGGACAGACGTAGGAGGGTGTGGCGTCGTTGAAACGAGCGCTTCCAAGACGTTAACGTCATCAGACATGATCGATTTGGGGGTGGTTCTGTTATGGTGTGGGGAGGCATCACTGTTGCTGGAAGAACGGCTTTACATGTTGTTGCAGGGCGTGTTACAGGCCAGTACTACCGGGACAACATCTTGGCAGTCCATGTTGTGCCGTTCGCACGACGTCATGGCCGCCGTTTCATCTTCCAGGATGACAACGCAAGATGTCACAGGGCCAGGATCGTTACAGTTTACCTCCAACAACAGAACATCACCACATTACCTTGGCCAGCACTGAGTCCCGACCTCTCCCCCATCGAGCATGTCTGGGACATGCTTGGACAGAGGTTACGTCAACGTCAACAACGTCCTGCCAATGTCCAAGAACTTGCTGCTGCGTTGCAACAGGAATGGGACAATCTGGACCAAAATGACCTTAGACGTCTCATTAGGAGTATGCCACGTCGGATCAATGCTTGTTTGGCAAACAGAGGAGGATTTACCCGTTACTGACTTGGTTGTGATGCTGTGGTAACTTTGCTGTTTGACCCCGGGTATCATTTTACCCTTATAATGGTCAGTCTGTGCCTTACTTAGTCTAACGATCATTTGGAATAAATCGATGAATGTGAACTTCATTTCATTTTGTCATTTGTTTCTTCGTCAGTTTCATTAGGTGACTTTAATAACACTTAAAAATCAAATATCCCCTACTTTTTTTGAATAGTATATTTTAAATTCATGTGACAATTTAGAAAAATAACGGGTTCTGAACGTTGATGAAACAAATAATGATCGATGCCCGAAAAATCTATTACAGTAGATACTGGCCGAAACCTGAGACTTGCAGTTTTTGGCATAGGCATCACAAACAAAAGAATGGACTGACAGTCTATGCCATAGTATATGATCAGTATTCAGAAATGAAAAAGGTGTTCTTCATGTTTTAAGAAATATGAGTTGCCATCAGTTTCCCCAAAAATATATTACTTTTTTGGAATGGAAATAGAATTGTTTAATTATAGATATCTGCTTTATTAGGTGTGTGTGTGTATATTTATATACTCTTCAAAAAAAGTAGGGCATATTGGAATGCAAATACCTATGCAGGTTGTGATATGATAAATAGTCATGGACACTTGCGCCCCAACAGAGGGTTTTCTCTGGGTCCTCCGGTTTCCTCCCACTGCTAAAGACCCCTACGCGCAAGCGAATTATTGAAATAAAATTAAACCATATGTTAGTCCCGAAATGACCGAGTTTGTGTCGAGTGGACGTTAAACCCCATTTCTCTCTCTCTACTGCCCCAACAGAACCACTGAGCTGCACGTACGATACGCAATAGCGCCATTCACGTGGGAGTGGTTCATTGTCAAATTTGACACTTCAAGGAAGGGTTGGTGAAAACTGCCGCGTGCTGGTTTATCCTATCCATGTTTGCTATCCAATCAGTTCTTGCATAAGATTTACTGTTTAGCATATCTTTGCTTTAGTGTGTTACGTTTAATTTGCAATGAGACGTCTTCAACATGATGAACGTCTACATGCTATTGGCATGCTTCAAATGGGTTCTACACAGCGAGCAGTAGCCAACATGCTTAATGTGTCACAGTCTGTGATCAGCAGACTGTGGAACCGGTACCAACAAACACAGAATGTTGATGATAGACCTCGTTCAGGTCATCCTAGAGCCACTACATAAGTCCAGGATCAATACCTTCGTACACAGGTCCTGCGAAATCGAGGACAAACGGCCAATCAGCTTTCTGTAAACTTGTACCAAGTTCGAGTTACACCTCGTGTTGTGCCTCCATTAACTCGCCAACACATCGCAAACAGGCGTCGATGGTATAGGCAGCGTAGAAATTGGGGTAATCGTTGATGGGCGCGTGTAATGTTCTCAGATGAGTCCAGATTTACTCTGGATTTCACCGATAGGCATGCTTGCGTTTGGAGCCGTGTAAATGAGCGTCATGCTAACGTTAACGTCAGACAGCATTACAGATTCAGGCGTGGGTCTGTTGTGGTGTGGGGAGGAATCACCATGACTGTCAGAACGGACTTGCATATTGTTCAAGGAAGGGTCACTGGTGTGTACTACCGTGACCACATCCTGCCACCGATAGTTCTGCCCTTTGCTCAACGTGCAGGTCGATGTTTCGTCTTTCAAGATGATAATGCCCGTGCCCACCACACTCGTGTCGTGAATGACTACCTCCAGCGTCACCATATTGTCCATATGCCTTGTCCAGCCATGAGTCCTGTCCTTTCCCCCACAGAGCATGTCAACTTCAACTGACATCACTGATAGAATTGGCCGTGGCACTGCAAGAGGAGTGGGTCAGATTGCCCCAAATCGTGATTGGACGGTTGATTAGGAGCATGCCACGAAGAATTGCTGAATGTCTGAAGATTGGTGGAGCAATTACTCATTATTAATATTAAGACAAAAATCAAAAACGTCCATTTTCAGTTTTGACAGTGTATCTCTTTGCGAGTGAAATGGGGCCGCCAGATAAGCCGCCCATATGAACTGTTTATGTTCATGTGTAGGCAATTGGCCTGTTATTAACATACATACACTGGTTACCGCTAAGAAAAACAGCAGTGAATTTCCGCAGTTTTGTATTGTTTCTGAATATTCCCTACTTTTTTTGAAGAGTATATATATATACAAAAGTAACTACTGGAAGTACACTCATAAGCTTTGATGTAGTCAATCTCTACAATAACATAGACCTCAAACTTGGAATAAAAGCGATAGAATACTGGTTGCTTAAATATCCTGACGAAATACCCAAGAGAATCACTAAATATTTTATTGTAAAATCTATTGATATCATAATGTCCAATAATGTGTTTTACTTTGATGGGAATTTTTATCTTCAAAAGAAAGGCTGTCCAATGGGTAGCAAGATAAGCCCCACGTACGCTACATTAGCTTTGGGTTTTTTAGAAAACAATTGGTATAATCAAATATTTAACAATGTTGGACATGAGATCTATATATACATAAAACAAGCATGGAAAAGATTCCTAGACGACTGGTTTTTAATCTTGAAAGCAGCTCAGGAGGTAATTGATAAACTGCATAGATCGCTTAACGAGCTAGATGAAAATATTTGCTTCTCTATTGAAAGGAGTAACATATCTTTAAACTTTTTTTCTAGATGTTAAACTTATAGTGTCAAATAATGGCGAATTAAAAACTGACCTATACTACAAACCAACAGATACACACCAATACCTAAATTTTAATTCATGTCACCCTCCACACACAAATGAATATTATGATATATAATAGTATTTGTGTCGATTACTTTATTGTTTGAATACCCAGTGCTGTAGCTGGTAATCGGATACTTTTATTGCTGCCACTTCCTCCCATGATCCTCTATTCTTGGTGCCAATCATTCGAACATTCCTCCTGCCTACGGTCGACATATTTTACTAAAGCCACTCGTATAGTACTAATCAGTTTACTGACTCAAAAATTTTTACACAGAGTTGTATACCTGTAATACCGTATTAGAAGAAAAGAAATTTGCAAAACCTATTTCAACAGTGTTATTTGCAGTACCGGTACTTTTTGTTTACGTCCGGTATCATCTGAAAGAAAGAAATTTTGCAGAGACTTGGCTTGCCGTAGACTACACGAGACTAGAAAGAAACTTGCAACAACTTTGTTCCTGGATTTCAACAGTGTATTTGCCACAACTTTGTTCCTGGATTTCAACAGTGTATTTGCCACACCTCTGTTTCCTGGATACTGACAGCGCTTCAAGGAATTGATAAGTTAAGTTTGTCCTACCTGATATTTACATTGATCAATAGATCCGTTCAGTTTAACAATCGCGTGGTGCCCGTTTTTGTAGGTCAACGGTTGAAGTAAATTCCAACTGGTGCTATACGCACGGCACGCTTAGTTACGACTTATTACTGGTAATTTTATATCTAAACTATCTATTGTTGCTTAGGAAGGAATTTCTTCGAAATTTATGTTTTTGGAGCTGCTAATTCTGTCAATTTCCGTTGCTAAGTGTTTTTGGTTCTTGCATTTGCGAACACTTTCGACGTGTCGTAAACCACCCTAGTTCCTTGAGCTTGGTGCCCTTTTATTTAGGTCAAAGTACATACCACCCACACTTTTTTACGCTTTTTCTTGCATCACTAGACAAAATTTGTTCATTAATTGTGTCTACTCTTGGCTATAGTCGCGATTTTTGTAGATATTTACGTCACTTAAAAGTTTGTTTGGTCAAGGCTTTGGCTTTCGCGCTCAATTTCGCTGCTCTATTCTTCGTGCTTGAAATCTTCCAATATGGTGGCTTCGAATACAATGTGTTCCTATTCGACCATCTACCCTCCACATTCCAACTTCCAACGGCGAACGGGATCCACGATTTGTCAGCGTCCTGCGTATCACTCCAGAGGGTTGACTGTACTTCAAATCTAGGTGTGGACCTCCGTTCCATAACCATTGCGTGTTTGGGTTGCTTACTTTGCTATATTAAATCTTCTCTGCTGTGCTATATTGAATCTTGCCTGCTGTGCTCTATTGCACATATTGCTTTTATTTCTTTACATATATATATCTTGTCTGCTGTGCTATATTAAATCTTGCCTGCTGTGCTCTATTTTAAAAAAAAAAAAAAGAAAAAAGAAAAAAAAGCTGCTTTTATATTGAATCTTGCCAACCGTGCTCTATTGCACATATTGCTTTTATTTCTTGACATATATACTTTGTCTGCTGTGCTATAATACTATATTGAATCTTGCCTGCTGTGCTCTATTTAAAAAAAAAAAAAAAAATGGCTGCTTATATATTGAATCTTGCCTGCTGCATGTGCTCCATTGCCTATTTTTTATTGTTTATTATTTTATATATATATATATATATATACTGTCGTGCTTTTGATATGCCTGTCTTTACGGTTTAACACAGGCTGCCTTACAATTTTATGCTTATTGTTCTGCAATCACAGCTGCCTTGCAAGATTACCCTGCAGCTACTTTGCAAGGCCTTAGTTTTGATATCTATAATTCTTCTCTTTTCAGAATGCCCAAGAGACGTCACAAGTCTGCTAACGTTTCAGGCGATGCGTCAGTACCTAGCACATCAGATGTTGCACCTATGTCAACAGCGGAGGATCGTTTGACTGACATCCTGATCGACAAATTGCTGCAACGTGGGCTTATTTTCCAACCACCCGTGTCATACCAAGTCGCTGCACCTCCACCTACTAAACCTTCACCTATACAGCCACCAAGCTCTCTTCAACCACCACCAGAATACCCATCGCAACCCTCAAGTTCGTCAACTTCTCAACCGCCTCACTTATCATCTTCACTGGGATAGCAATCAGAACCACCAGTAACAAACAGCGGTACCAACTGCATCACCACCCAAACTAAACCAACAACAATCCAGGCACCATCCCTTAACTTCCCACTCGCACCATTTGGAAGTACCCACACCATCCGTTTTTTCCATCCAGGCCTCTCAATTATTTAATAATGTTACTAATATCACTAGTTCCTTGTCTAATCATGTTTCAGATAAAGCCAAGCTGGACATCTGGTTGGAAAAATATGTGGACTTATCCACCCTGTTACCTGGGGCCTCTGACACCCAGTATGCCTTCAACCTTCAGGATGTTAATGACTTGCCCACATTAACTATCTCCCCTAAACAAAAGTCTAAAACCCTTTCCCGCTGGCAAAAAGCTTTCTCTATATTTATGGACATTTATATCCAAAAAACGCCCAGAAGCCGCAAGTCATTTATTGTTGTATAATAGCTTGGTCACAGACCTGGCGAGTGTTTATGGCCCTGCGATGCCCAATTTTGTGTGTTACGACAATCCAGCTCTTTGGGGCTAAATTCACACGGACCTTTGGCTTCGGGCCTCTACGCTCCATAGCCAGCGTGGACCTCGTCAGTTTACACCTAGAACAAATACATCAAAAATACAAAGAGTTTGCTTAAAATTCAACAGCCATTCTGGCTGCCAGTTACCCTTTTGCACCTATTCACACATATGTTCCCTGTGCAGCTATAGTCACCCTGCTCACAACTGCTACACGCGTCGAACATCCAGAAACCCATCCCTTCCTACCGCTCCTGTCCCACAACCCGGAACACTCACTCCAGTTTCCCAAGCCCCTCAACAACCACGTATGCTACCTCCACCTGCAATGCTTCCCTATTCCCAATTGCCTTCTGCACAGGTGGACAATCAACCTTTCGTCTCGCGTTATTCCTTTCACTACAGGCAAACCAACAACTTCCCACAACCCAGATATTCCTTTCGTCAACCAAGTACATCCTCCTATAAAGGTCCCAACTCCAATACGGGTAAATAGACTTGAAGACATTTTACGAGATTATGATCCAACGGAAGTTGAATATTTAATCACAGGTTTCTGTTTCGGTTTTCATATACCATTTTCAGGTTCAAGAATTGCCTCTATCGCCAATAATCATCCATCTTGTGCACAGCACATGGATGTTTAGTTAATAAAATTAACAATGAGCTACATGCTGGCCGCGTCATGGGTCCTTTTCTTAGTCCCCCATTCCCAAATTTAACTTGCTACCCTCTTGGGATTGTTCCTAAACATGAACCAGACTCTTTCCGTCTGATCCATGACCTCTACTTTCCTAGGCACCACTCCATAGGGTATTGACCCTATTTTCACTGCTGTTTCCTATGACTCTATTGACAAGTTTGGTCAAGCATTTTGGTCCAGGGGCTCTCATGGCCAAAGCTGACCGCGAAAGTGCTTTCCGGTTGATTCACAGACATGTGTCTGCCCTTTGGTCTCAGCATGAGTTGCAAAACATTTGAGCATTTCAGTACAGCTCTTCATTAGGTCTTAGAAAATAAGTACCAATGCTCAGTTAGCCACATGATCGACGACTTTTTCTTTATTGGTCCTGCAAATTCTACGAAGTGCCAAAACTCACTCACAACCTTCCTGAACCTTGCCTTATTCCTTGGTATACCTATAAAAGATTCCAAAACATTAACTCCCACAACAGTTATAACTATACAGTGCACTCTGTCAAATCCGTCATCGTACGGGATCGTTTCAATATGTCGGATTACGCAGAGTGTCGGAATACCCAGTTTTCTCAAAACCGGAAATATTGTAACTTCGAAAACCGGAAGTATTATTATAATGTAGCTTCGAACATAGAACTTCGAATCACCAGAATGTTATTTCCTTTAAAAATGATAAACCTTTCTGTACATTCAAAATTTTATTACATTAATTTTTATTTCATTTAACATGTGTAAGCATTTTGAATATGTCAAGTCTGTCGTTAATTTATCTTCTTCGCCGTCTTCAGTTGATCGCACTCTTGTCTTTGCTATCACGTGTTCATTGGGCGTACTCGATTGAACGTTCCGGAATTGGATTCTCTCAATCCAAAAAAAAGTGTGACAACCGAGTGAAAATGGGTACTTCGGGCTACAACGCATGCGTCGACTGGATATATAAATATCTCATCCAACCATACAGCCGAAACCTGTTCGTCGTGTTTAATTACGTCACAATTCTACTCACACCACCTCCGTCGTCGGGACTGACAGAACTGTGACAGGACTGAATTCCGTGTCACTCGATTGCAATTCTGTCAATTTGGGACGTTCCGGACTGGGAATCGAACATCCCCAGTTCGTCGTCACACGGTTCGAAGAGATCTGTTGGGTGACCAAACTTATAGGTTATTCAGGTGCAATCGGAATGCGCAACGAATGTTTCCAACAGGTGCTAGGAATATTTTTACGACTGTGAATTAGGGGGAAAATTCGTGGATATTCTTGAGTATTCGTCAAGAGATTAAAATTATCAAAGTAATCAAACAAGACCAACAGTAGCGAGTTTTAATCTCACAGATAATTGATTGGTGATTGCTTGTTAATCTTTTGTGGCTTCACACCCATCCAGTTTTAATCTCACGGATAATTGATCGGTAAGTGTTTGCTTCACACCCACCGATTGAAGGCCGGATTCAATGGAAATCGTATGACGGGACGGCTGATTGATGTCGTAATACGGAACGTACAGAGGTCGAATTACCCAGAGATTTTTTGGCTGAAGTAATAAGGAAATAAATCGGGACATGAAAATGGTGTCGGATGTAACAGAGTGCCGGAGTGATCAGAGGTCGGATGTGACAGAGTGCACTGTATATGGCATTAAGGTGGATTCTAATAACATGCTCTACCGCTTACCTGCGAGCAAGGTGTCCAAAATCCGCTCTGCTCTTTTGTGGTCTCTTTCCCGGAAGAAAGTATCTCTTCGTGAACTACAATCCCTTCTGGGTTTGCTTAACTTTGCCACCTTAGTTGTCGTCCCTGGTCTTACATTCCTTCGTCGTCTATATGACCGGCCCTGCAATGTTTTTGAATCTTTTCATAAAATTTGTTTAACGAATTCGGCTAGAGCTGACCTGAAGTAATAAGGAAATAAATCGGGACATGAAAATGGTGTCGGATGTAACAGAGTGCCGGAGTGATCAGAGGTCGGATGTGACAGAGTGCACTGTATATGGCATTAAGGTGGATTCTAATAACATGCTCTACCGCTTACCTGCGAGCAAGGTGTCCAAAATCCGCTCTGCTCTTTTGTGGTCTCTTTCCCGGAAGAAAGTATCTCTTCGTGAACTACAATCCCTTCTGGGTTTGCTTAACTTTGCCACCTTAGTTGTCGTCCCTGGTCTTACATTCCTTCGTTGTCTATATGACCTGCCCTGCAATGTTTTTGAATCTTTTCATAAAATTTGTTTAACGAATTCGGCTAGAGCTGACCTTAAGATCTGGTCCATTTTCATGGAATCTTTCAATGGCCGCTGTGTGTTCTTAAATGATGCTTGATTTGCATCTGATAATCTTAGGCTTTTTTCCCATGCAGCTACTACTTTAGGCTATGCTGCGGTTTTCGGTTCACAGTGGTTTGTGGGACCCTTAACATTAATGTTATGGAGCTCTTCCCAATCACTCTTGCGATTGAACATTGGGGCCATTTACTGTGCAACCGCAAAGTCCTTTTCCTGACGGACAATGCATGTGTGGTCTATGTTCTCAACAAAATGACTTCTAAGTGCCCTGATTTAATGACCTTAATACGCCGCATTGTCCTTGTTTGCATTTCAAATAATATCTTACTCCGTGCTAAACATATTGCTGGCAAATCAAACCTAGTTGCTGATCACTTATCTCGCTTTCAATTTCAGCAATCCAGAATAGCGGCTCCGTGGCTGGATCCAGCACCACAGTTAATCCCTCCAGACTTGATAAAACTTTAAGTGACACTGCTGCTAACCTTATGGATGCTAGTTTATCAACAGCCTCCCAATCATCTTACTGCCGTGCCTGGACCAGATTTTTAGTCTTTTGCACAGACCAACTCTTGGCCCCATCCTTTCCCATTACAACCATTGTAAGCACTAATTTTTGTGCCCACTTTTACGAGCCATTTTTTCCCTCACTTTTGCAGGGTTCTTTCGCCTTGGTGAATTAAATCATCTTTACACATGCAAAATATTCTTTGTGTTGGCAAGATTCAGTTTACATTTCATGCTTCCTCTGTCTCCGCCATTGAGATAGCCATGCATCATTATAAACATAAAACCACATCTTCACCAACTTGATTATTTCTTAATGGCTCATGCACTTCCGAAAGTAACATTACTTGTGCCCCCTGCAATCTTTGGTCATATTTACAAGCTATACCACACTCCTCTGGGCCATTATTTCAATTTGCAGATGGCTCACCCGTATGTTACAATTTTGTCAATGCTAGCTTACACGAACTGGTGACTTTCCTCGGCTTAAATCCAGATCAATTCAAGCTTCACTCCTTTTGTAGTGGAGCTGCTACAACAACAATTATGGCTGGTCTGTCTGAAGACCAAATTCGTGTTTTAGGTCGCTGGAAGAGCTCAGCTGTCCAATCTTATATTAGATTACCTTCTTTATCCGCTTCTATCTAACTTCCCCTGATCAGGGTCAGTTATGCGAGTTGACCTTTAGATTATTGGATTGTTTTTGAAGCTTGGATGTTAGCCTCACACAGAGTTCTAATCAACTTGTATAGTACTAATCAGTTTACTGACTCAAAAACCCACCACCTTCCCTACACCGCCTCATTTCTTGGTAAATAGTGTTATGTGTGCTCCTAGCGTTGCATGTTGGTTTATATTTTAATGCTGCTTATTTGTCCATTTTATTGTTATCTTGTATTACCATGTATACTATTGCCCATTTTATTGTTATTTTGTTTTACCATGTATTCTATGCCCAGTTTATTGTTATTTTGTATTACCATGTATAATGTTATTTATCATTCTATTGCGATGTATACTATAATGTTATTCATCATTACTATATTGGGCCATTTCATGATCATTTCGTTAAGCCCAACACTCATTCAGTATTATTTCCCATAATGTTTTGATATTATCCATTAATTTGGGAATATTACTTGTATCATCCTAATTTAGTTATTTAATAAACGACCATCATTTTATCAAATGACATTTTCACAAACAGCAGTGTTTTTGTTGCTTTTCTGATCTGGAAAAAGACACAAAAAGAAATATACCCTTTAATGTAGCTAGATCTAGAAGGGTCTGCACTATGGCCATACGATCATTCAGATACCACAAAATGGTTTCTAACTTGTACGATTGCAGAGAAATAAACGATTTTCTACATGTCACTTTTCAAGGTTTTTGGTTTATAAAAGCAGCAATTATTATTCGATTTTCATAAAATTTTCACCATGTAATGCCTTATGCCATTTACAATATTATAGAATTAATTTAACATTTTCATTATCCCCGGAAGTGATGTCATTTTGGCAAAAACTGTATTTTTAGCTTCCAAAACAAACATTTTATGGAAGTGAGTTATATTTTTTATTCGTTTAACATTGTGATATTTGACTTCAATGGACATATAGATTGAATCAATACGATCAAAAAGATGTCCAAAAGTTGCTTCTAGCTTCTTCCCTTGTCGAGAAATAACCAACTTTGTCGGGATCACATTTTAAAAAAAATTTCGCATTTTAATTTCCCATTAGAAAGTCAGCTAACTTAGCGATAGGTCAGTAACAAATTTTGTCAGGATCACTTTTTATACGCCCACATTTAAATGTGGTCGTATATTGTCGTCGCCCCCGTCCGTCCGTCTGGTGGTCCGGCATCCACAATTGCTTGTGGATGCTCTAGAGGCCAAAGTTAATATCCGATTGTCTTTTGACATATGTAACACATGTAATGGTAACAGATCTAAATGGAATTGATATGGCTGGATTTGGTTGATTCTGCGTCCATTTTATTTGATGTGTGCAATGCTTATTTGTAAACCTGTTTAATGGTTTCATTGGTACTGGAAGTGACATAAGTTCAAGGGTAACGTGGCACTGGAAGTGACATAAGTTCAAGGTTAACATGGCACCGTTGAAACCTGTCATTACTGCATCGCAGTTCTAGTTTTATATTGTAATTTGGTATTCTAAAATATTTATATTTGATATTGTTATTGTCATGTACATATATGTATTAATAACGCCATAACGTCATCTAATTGTTCACTATCTCATTATTAAATGCCTGATGATCCCCGTAGTGGGTGAAAGTTCGAGCTAAGATGAAATTAGTTTTTGTCCGCCGCCTTTCGAAGAAAGCAGGGGACTATTAAAATGGGTTTGTCCGTCTGTCCATCACAATTTTGGGGACACAATAACTCTCTAATTGAGCTAGAATGTTCAAACTTGGTGTAGGTGTTTATTAGGTCAATGCCTTGATGGAGTTCGAAGATGAGCATTTTCTGATGAGGGTAAGCAAAGATAAGCAATTTGATTGGTTGATGCTTTGGGACACGATAACTTTAGTTCTAATTAAGTGAGGGTGATGAAACTTGGTGTATAGTTTCATTACATCAGTACCTTGACTAAGTTCGATAGGGTACGTAGGGCGATAAGCAATTTGATTGGCTGAGACTTTGGAATACAATAGCTCCTTCTAATTGAGCTAGAATGTTCAAACTTGGTGTAGGTGTTTATTAGATCTATGCCTTGATGTAGTTCGAAGATGAGCATTTTCTGCTTAGGGTAAGCAGAGATAAGCAACTTCATGGATTATGGCCCTTTATTGTACGAAAAATCACATTTTTAGCTTGTGGACCCTATAGAGGTCATAATTCTTATCCGATTTTTAAAAAAACATTTTAATATATCACCGTTCCACCCTAAGGATGGCTGAGTTCGAATTTCGGACCAAAACTGACTGACAAAATGGCCGCCCATCGTTCTCAAATAGCGTAAAAACATGGTATATCAAGGTTGTGGACCCTCTAGAGGTCACAATGTTCTGATTTTGATGAAATTTGGAAGGTAAGTTAATAACCCAAAGATTCTTGGTTCCTCTCAATATTCGTGCTTATCGAATCATAACTTACTGAATTATGGACCCTGAATGTACGAAAAATCGCGCTTTTAGCTTGTGGACCCTAAAGCTGGTTGAGTTAGAATTTTGTAAAAATCGAACCAGAATTGACAGACAAAATGGCCATGCCTCGTAGTCAAATAGCGTAAAAATATGGTATATCAAGGTTGTGGACCCTCTAGAGGTCACAACTTTCTTTTGATTTTGATAAAACTTAAAATGTAAGTTTATAACCCAAAGATCTTGGTTCCTTTCGATATTCACGCATATCGTATAGTAACTTCTAGAATTATGGCCCCTGATTGTATGAAAAATTGCGTTTTTAGCTTGAGGTCCCTCTAGAGGTCTCAATTTTTATCTGATTTAAAAAAAAATGTGTGAATAATCGCGGATACCCAAACTTAACTTCTGGATTATGGTCCCTGATTGTTCAAAAAATGACATTTTTAGCTTATGGATTCTCTACGGTCACAATTTTTTTTTCCGATTTTAAAAACCGTTTAAATAATTCACCATTCCACCTTAATGAAGGTTGAATTCGAATTTCCGGAAAATCGAAATGAAACTGCCCAACAAAATGGCCGCTCTTTGTTCGCAAATTGTGTAAAAAAAACTGTGCAATACAAAGGTTGTCAACCCTCTAGAGGTCACAATTTTTATCCGATTCTGATGAAACTTAAAACATATCTTTATATCCCAAAGATCTCCGTCCCTTTTGATATTTGCGCATTTCAGACCATAACTTTCTGGATTATTGCCCATGATTGTACAAAAAACCCTGTTTGTTTTTATTTTTTTCTCTATCCATCTCTTGCAAAATGTGGGCGTATCCTACCTGGCAGCCGTTGGTTAATTATTGACTCTGTAAAATGACCAAATTAATTACATTGGAAGCTGTATGATAATCAAATAAAGTCTCTTTGGCAATAAAAATGACGGGAAGTGTAAGAATTAATGAGTAATGAGTATTCAACGAGTCAAAACAATATGGCGGATGATACACCTTGTTGTTATTGTAGTATAATATTATATATATATATAGTCAAGCAGTAGTAAGAAGCATTATTTTAATCCTTACAAGTGCCTGTGGAGATGTCATAATTTTTATCCGATTTTGATGAAACTTAAAATATATAGAGGATATTTGTCGTTTTAGAGTGAATAACATATTTTATTTCATCTCTAACCAAGAAAACTTATATTTTCATGAATGCGTAGCATGAGTGAAAATATAAACGTTTTCTTCCTTAGAGATGAAATAAAATATGTTATTCACGACAAAACGACAAATGTTCTATTTATTTTATGATTTTACAATCATTTTAGGTAAAAACAACATGGACTACTTTAGCCAGTGGAATAACACTTTTATTTCACTGATAAAATGCGGTATTCCACTACTGATCATAAAATAAGTGTTTTTATCCGAATGGTCTTGGTTCTTTTTGATAATGGTGCATTTGGAACAGTGATGGGATTTCAAAATTTTTCTTGTTTGACATTTTACCGAAAATAAAGGGGCATATAACTCTTATCGTTATATAAGCAGAAGAATTCATACCACAATTAAAAATCACATGTCAAAAAAATATTCAAATCCCGTGCGTAATAAAAATTCATATTTAATTCCCGTACGGTATTCAATTCATACCACAATTAAAAATCACATGTCAACAAAATATTCAAATCCCGTGCGTAATAAAAATTCATATTTAATTCCCGTACGGTATTCAATTCATACCACAATTAAAAATCACATGTGAACAAAATATTAAAATCCCATATATAATAAAGATAGGTGAACCTCGCTATTTTTTATATTTAATTCCTGTACGGCATTCAAATTTATTTCAGTAACATTCCTACAAAATTAAGCATTTTCGTAATACATTGAATAAAAGCTTGCTGATCCTGCTTCGGCATCAAATTCACAATCGTAATATTCCTTCAAAATTATGCGTCTTCGTTTATACGGCAGCAGGGGGTGTTGGATGGCCGAATAGTTGGCACATGCGTGCTGTATCATAAGACCTGTCATTTAGTCAACTGGCGGGGTTTCGATTCCCCGGTTGTACGTGACAAGGAGTAGGGTCGCCTGTCCAACCTCGTGGGTTTTCTCCGGGTTCTCCGGTTTCCTCCCACTGCTAAAGACCCGTACGCGCAAGCGAATTATTGAAATAAAATTAAACCATATGTTAGTCCCGAAATGACCTAGTTTGTGTCGAGTGGACGTTAAACCCCATTTCTCTCTCTTTATACGGCAGCAAATGAATGCAGAACTTCCGAAATAAGAATAGTTTGTGATGTCAGAACATCGTTTTTATACGCCCACATTTTCATGTAGATGTATTATGCCGTCGCCCCTGTCCGTCCGTCCACAATTGTTTGTGGACTCTCTACAGGTCACAATTCTTATCCGATTTTGACGAAACTTGAAATATAGGTTTATCCCCAAAAGATCTTGGCTGCTTTCGATATTGGCATGTATCGGATCGAAACTTCATGGATTATGGCCCCTGATTGTACGAAAAATCAAGTTTTTAGCTTGTGGACCCTATAGAGGTCACAATTTTTATCCGATTTATTTGAAACTTGAAATTTAAGTTTATAACCTAAAGATCTCGGTTCCTTTCGATGTTCGCGCATATCGGACCGTAACTTTCTGAATTATGGCCCCTGATTGTACGAAAGATCACATTTTTAGCTTGTGGACCCTATAGAGGTCATAATTTTTATCCGATTTAAAAAAACGTATCATTATATCACCGTTACACCCTAAGGATGGCTGAGTTCAAATTGACGGACAAAATGGCCGCCGTTCGTTCTCAAATAGCGTAAAAATATGGTATATCAAGGTTGTGGATCCTATAGAGGTCACAATTTTTATCCGATTTTGTTGAAACTTGAAATGTGTAAAAATATGGTATATCAAGGTTGTGGACACTATGGAGGTCACAATTTTAATCCGATTTGGTTGAAACTTGAAATGTAAGTTTATAACCCAAAGATCTTGGTTCCTTTCGATATTCGCGCCTATCGGACCGTAACTTCCTGAATTATGGCCCCTGATTGTACGAAAAATCGTGTTTTTAGCTTGTGGACTCTATAGAGGTCATAATTTTTATCCGATTTAAAAAAACGTATTATTATATCACCGTTACACCCTAAGGACGATTGAGTTCGAATTTCGTGAAAATCGGCCGAAAACTGACAGATAAAATGGCCGCCCTTCGTTCTCAAATAGCGTAAAAATAGGGTATATCAAAGTTGAGGACCCTATAGAAGTCACAATTTTTATCCGATTTTGTTGAAACTTGAAATGTAAGTTTATAACACAAAGATCTTGGTTCCTTTAGATATTTGCGCATATCGAATTGTAATTTCCTGAATTATGGCCCTTGATTGTAGGAAAAATCACTTTCTTCTTAGCTTGTTCTCTATCCAGCTCTCGAAAATGTGGGCGGATCCTGCCTGGCAGCCGCTGGTTTCTTTATAAAATGTTAACAAAATGTTCAAATCCGTGCGTAACAGAAATAGGAACACCTCACTATTTTTCATATTTATTAATTCCCGTATGGTTATGGTATTCAAATGTATGTCAGTAATATTCCTACAAAATTACATGTCTTGGTTTATACGGCAGCAAATGAAAGAAAGCCGTTCGAAATAATAATACTTTGTGGTGATGACATAGCTAACTTCAGCGTATGGCGTACGTGAGTCATAGCACATAGCTTCATAGTAAGCACTGCCTTATATGTTAAGCAATTTTCGTACGGCAATCGAGATCATGGGAAAGTGCCACTGTGGATGAGAATTTATATATGGAGTCTTAAAAGACATAAAATATATCGCAGACAAAATGACAGTCCATTGATTTAGGGTGTTATATACTCTTACGATATGTGACATCTATGACTAGTTTATAGATGCTGTCGAGGTAAACGCGTGGATTAAAATTATAATCACTCTTATTGGATTGATGAATAGTCCGACAATGGTGTAGCAATGACTTCTGTTTAAGATTAGATTGATAAATTGTCCGACAAAGGATTAAGTCAGTCAATCATGGCAGATTATGTAGTTAATCAAGGTAGGTGTATAGACGGTATAACATGATAAATACGTTGATCACTTAATTACCTAATCAATCCAGCCTATTATCAACGATAATCGGGTTGAGTGGTAGTTATACACTCAGTACACTATATTAATTTTGGAATTTTGAATATTATTCCCAATGTCTTGATGTCCGATGGGGAATAATCCCGATCGGACAATTTTGGGCGTTTGAAAAATAGCTTCCCATCCCTGATTTGGAACCATAACTTCCTGGATTATGGCCACAGATAGTACGAAATGTCAATAATTTAGCTTGTGGACCCTCTAGTGGTAGCAATTTTTTTTTTTTTTTTTTTTTAAACCATTCAAATATTTATCACCGTTAAATCATAATTATGGTTGAGTTTGAATGTCGAGAAAATCGTACTGAAACTTCCCGTCAAAATGGACACTCCCCTTTCAACAAATAGTGTAAAAGCAATGTTGTGGATCCTCTACAGGCCACAATTTTTATGTGCCAACATTTTCATGTGGACGTATATTGTTGTCGCCCTTGTCCGTCAAGACGTCTGCAATTTGTTTGTGGACACTGTACAGGTCACTATTTTTATCCGATTTTGACGAAACTTGAAATATAGGTTTATCTCCCAAAGATCTTGGTTTCTTTCGATATTGGCATGTATTGGACCATAACTTAATGGATTATGGCCCCTTATTGTACGAAAAATTACGTTTTTAGAGGTCACAATTTTCATACGCCCAGTCCGTCCGGCATCCACAATTGCTTCTGGACGAACTAGAGGCTAAAGATAAAATCCGATTGACTTTAAATTGATACACAGTGTTTAAGGTGATGAGACGAAGAAACCTATTAATTTTCAGTGATTTCAGATAATTACTTCAGAGTTATGGCCCTTGATCACTTTGAAAATTCTTGTGGACGCTCTAGAGGCTAAAGTTAATATCCCATTGACTTTAAATTTATACACAGTGTTTAAGGTCATGAGACGAAGAATCCTATTGATTTTCAGCGATTTCTGATAATTACTGCCAGAGTTATGACCCTTGATCACTTTGAAAAATCTTGTGACACTCTAGAGGCTAAAGTTATCATCTGATTGACTTCAGATTGATACACACAGTTTAAGGTCTTGAGACGAACAAGTATACATGTATTGATTTTCAATGAATTTTGATAACTTGAACAGCTAAATCTATGATATTAAATGTTTCGTATACTAAACGTTAGCATGGGACAAAACTTTCTAAAAACCAAACAAATTCTAATAATTTTCTGATAATTACTTAATGAGTTGTTGCTCTTAATCAGATTTTAGTGTATTATAAATGTTTCATTACCGAAAAAAGTAAAAATATGTGATAACTCTTGTTGACTGCCCGGACGATTTAGCTGTTGTGGGCGTATGTTTCGTTGCCTGGCAACCTATCTTTATCTGTTGAAATTTGAAATGTAAGTTTATAACCCAAAGATCTTGGTTCCTTTCGATATTCGCGCATGTCGAGCTGTCATAATTTTATTCCGTTTGAATACCTCACCGTTACACCTTAATGACGGTTGATTTCGAATTTCGTGAAAATCAGACCAAAACTGCCGGACAAAATGGCTGCCACTCGTACGCAAACAAGTGTAAAAATATGGTATATCAAAGTTGTGGACTCTCTAGAGATCTTGGTTACACCGTAATTATGGTTGAGTTTGAATTTCATGAAAACTGACAGACAAAATGGCTGCCCCTCGTACACAAATGGTGTAAATATGTGATATATCAGGGCATTAGGGACTGGGTATCGTCCAGAATTTACGAAAAAAGGAAAGAAACTCCGCTTATCATCTAGAATGAAGTGAAAAATTTTTGAACAGACAACTTCCGGTATAACTGGAAATTGTTGTTTTCGGGCAAAATTTGACCTATTCCGACCAATTTTTAACCCTAATTTCAAAACCCTCCTACCCGAAATGTTGTGTCTCTAAATTTTTGATATTGGTCAGGTATGATAGGCCAAGTAGTTGACTTAAAATCTGGCAGTTGTTGGGAATGAATGATTCGTGTGGAAGTTTCTGTGAGTGATCTTAAAACGTCTGTAGCTACTCTTTGCAGGTCTGGCATAGAATTGCTTGGTGTGGTTGTGAAGGGTATTCCTCAAAGTAAATGTCAGAAGAAAAAAACTGACTGCAACGCAACCCACTAGAGTGCTGAAATATTCTGAAAAAGTGTAAAAACGATTTTTTCCACGCAATTCGTCTTTTCACTGATGACCGACTACAGACTTCAAAAGTTCAAATGACTGTTGATTATCAACATTATTACTATATTTTGTTACTTGAACGTTCCTCGTACCAAATATACTATCTTGGTTAAAAAATCATGAAGTTTTTGTGACAAAATGGGACGTTCACGGTCATCGTAGGAAAGGGGCGTAACTGGTGTATAATTTGCAGGATCAGACAGCGATTATTCTGATCTATATTCAGTAGTTGGTAGCACGAACGTGCATAAATGTATGGGCTGGCATGACAAGCTTTTATATCGGCACAATTTAACCAAAGCAGCAACACTTTAAAAAAAAAAAAAAAACATAAGAAGAAACATTTAGAAGTTTTCATGTAGGGGCATTTGATGTCTGGTATTGAAATCTCTGAAGGCGAAGATGACATAGATCACAACAAGATTTACGACACTCCAAGATAATATTGACCACATGTGCCGACCTCCTACATATACCTACATTCGAGCAGAAGTGCTCACTTACTTAGATTCCTATGTTCGAGTGCAAATGCTCTCTGACCTTCCTTCAAGTTTTTCGACCCCAGAGTACTGTTTTGTTTTGTACTACTGGTTTTGGCCTATGTCCTCTTCTCCTCCAGGGATTTCAATATGGAATGTATGGTAGTCTTCTGATTTTCAATGACTCTCCATAAAACTTCCAAATGTTTTTATACAACGAACAGCTCCTAAAATCGGGTCTGATTCCTAAAATATTTTTTACCAAAATACCCCATTTGGTACAAGGAACGAGAAAAGGTGATAATCAGCGGGTGACTGGGCATGCCAACCCACTAATCCTGTGCTTGTTTTGTAGTCATCTTGCTGGTGGTGTTAAACCCTGTTACAAGCGCGAACACATACATTCCTCAGAAACACTTCAAATCTTCAAGCCATGGGCGACTGTTTGTGATCGTGGACATGGTTCTCTTTCTCTACATCACGGCTCGGTTGTCTGGTTCTCCACGGAATATTTCCAGCCGCAAGAAAATACTGAAGATGCTGCTGTGAACCTTCCGCAGCTATTGACACTGTAGTTATCTTTACCATATCATATATTCATATAAAATGATTTATTCTGTGTAAATTGCATGAAACTTGTCCCTTGTTTTGAGATCATAAGGTCTGTCATTGAGTTAAGTGGCGTGACAGCTTGCAGGTGACATGGTGTAATGTTGTTTGTCCAACCTCATGGATTTTCTCTGTTCGCTCAAGCAAATTATTGCAGTAAAATTGTACCATATGTTAGTCACAAAATGACCTAGTTTGTGTCGAGTGGACCTTAAACTCGATTTCTTTCTCGTAAGTCAATATCATCCTTGCTAACGACTGAATGGAATATATTATCTTTGTAAAGATATCCATAGATATGCATCACCATATGTTAGTTTCATAATGACCTAGTTTGTGTCCAGTGGACACTAAATCTTATTGTACCCTGTTTCTCTCATGTCTAAATCATCCTTGCTAACAACTAAATGGAATATATTATCATTGTAACAATGTTTATACATATATCTTATCTGGGGTATTGACAAACACAACATTTTATCCTATTTTTTGGTGTTTTTAATTCATTTCTCCTGTTTTTACTTTGCCTGGTGTGGTCATTTTTATTTTTTGTTTTGTTCGTAGGAAGGTTGCTAGTTGTGGGTAACATTCAAATATTGTTCCAGCCCCTGCAAAGGGCGAGCTATAGCATCTCAAACTTTTGTTTTCATTAAATTCAATTTTCAGAGAGTGGTGGGTATCCGGCCAGTAGCAAGATATCATTAGCAGTAGAAACTTAAAACTCCTGTGTGTAGGAGGCACCTGAGTGGTCCTACTAATGTCCAAAATTTTGTTTGTCCAAATCAATTATTGTCCAAATAGCAGATCATCCAAATTTGGTTCCAAAATTGCCCATTTTTTGCTTATTTTTCTATAAAAATTTATTTTTCCAATTTTTGAGGTCGGTATCAACTGAACCAATCTAATATTTTGTTCGGATGAATCTGGGTACTAACCCATCTCACAGAAAAAATTTGGTCAAAATCCCTGACCCAAGGTCTTGTCACCACCTGCATGGTGCTCTCGCGGACACGCTCTTAATAACAACAAGAGAAAAATAGAAATTGTCAGTACATTCCCTTGTTTTTATTCATTCTATACTTAATAAAAACATGGTAATGGACCAAACATGGACCAAAACTACCGGACAAAATGGCTGCCGCTTGTAGTACGCGAATAGTGTAAAAATATGGTATATCAAGGTTGTGGACCCTGTAGAGGTCACAATTTTAATCCGATTTTGATGAAACTTGAAATGCATGATTATAACCCAAAGATCTTGGTTCCTATTGATATTTGCACATTAGTGTTGAAAATCGGATCGAGATTTGTGATCTGAATACTTTTGTTTGCTATATTCGGAAACATGAAATTCTTGAACAAAATCACATATACTCATAATTTCTTCCATATTTCAATGTTTATGAGTGTCTGTGTATGCCAAGTATGAAATCTTACTTTCGATTTGCAAATCGTTTGAGCCACGAAGAAAAAAACATGCCTACCTTTAGCCGCAATTATTAAGACTATCCATGATATCCTAAAAAATCAATGAGGTGAATAAATTTGTGTATAACTACTCCTGTAATCCGCGGCCCTCCCACTTATCATTTTTGCTCAACACGAATGAAAAAAGTAAAATAAAAACATCTAACATTTATTCCGCCAAGGTCGTTTGCCTCATTCTGATAATCTACTGCTATTGAACCAATCAGTAAGTGAGAATATACGTGACCTAGGTCGTTATGAATAAATTTCATTGCGGGAAGTCTAAACAAAGTGTTAACTTGTATCTTGTAAACCCAAAAAGTAGCTTCTATCTAGCGTAAACGAGCGCGAGAAATGAATGAATACTTTTTTATTTAGACTACAGTTTTCGTTACACTGCATTAATATTTTTATTAGTTACTATCGCTAATATTAACATTTATGCTCAAAGCTGCGTACCTGATCAATAGCATTGGGGAAAATTTCAAAGTAATCAGATGTAAAAATTGCTAAATGTAGAGCATACAGAATGTCAGAAGACTGTAACGGATAGTAAAATGATTCGGATAACCCTTGTTTTGTATCCGTTAACGGATATCCAAATAGTGTTTGTAAACAATACGCGGATTAGGTTTTAGACTTGAATGTGAGGTATCCCGAATGTTAGTGTGTAAACTGAAAAGTGTTTTGTGTGCAATATATGTGTATATAGTTTGTAGAGGAACTTTTCATGTATTTGGAAATTAAATATTATAATGACCCTGCTTGTTTTTCTTTTGTATTTATACACCCACATTTTCATGTGGACGTATATTGTCGTCGACCCCGTCCGTCCACAATTGTTTGTGAACAGTCTACAGGTCACAATTTTTATCCGATTTCAATGAAACTTGAAATATAGGTTTATCACCCTAAGATCTCGGTTCCTTTCGATGTTGGCATGTATCAGACTGTAACTTCATGGATTATGGCCCCTGATTGTACGAAAAATCACGTTTTTAGCTTGTGAACACTGTAGAGGCCACAATTTTTAGTCGATTTAGTTCAAACTTGAAATGTATGCTTATAACCCAAAGATCTCGGTTCATTTCGATATTCGCGCATATCGGAACGTAACTTCCTGAATTATGGCCCCTGATTGTACGAAAAATCGCGTTTTTAGCTTGTGGACCCTATAGAGGTCATAATTTTTATCCCATTTAAAAAAAACGTTTTATTATATCACCGTTACACCCTAAGGACGGCTGAGTTCGAATTTCATGAAAATGCACCCAAAACTGACAGACGAAATGGCCGCCCTTCATTCTCAAATAGCGTAAAAATATGGTATATCAAGGTTGTGGACCCTATAGAGGTCACAATTTTTATCTGATTTTGTTGAAACTTAAAATGTAAGTTTATAACCCAAAGATCTCGGTTCCTTTCGATATTCGCACATATCGGAATGTAACTTCCTGAATTATAGCCCCTGATTGTACGAAAAATCGCGTTTTTAGCTTGTGGACCCTATAGAGGTCATAATTTTTATCCCATTTAAAAAAAACGTTTTATTATATCACCGTTACACCCTAAGGACGGCTGAGTTCGAATTTCGTGAAAATCGGCCCAAAACTGACAGACAAAAAGGCCGCCGTTTGTTCTCAAATAGAGTAAAAATATGGTATATCAAGGTTGTGGACCGTATAGAGGTCACAATTTTAATTCTATTTTGAAATGTAAGTTTATAACCCAAAGATCTTGGTTCCTTTCGGTATTCGCGCATATGGGGAGGTAACTTCCTGAATTATGGCCCCTGATTGTACGAAAAATCGCATTTTAACTTGTGGACCCTATAGAGGTCATAATGTTTATCCGATTTAAAAAAACGTATTATTATATGTCCTTTACACCCTAAGGATGGCTGAGTTCGAATTTCATGAAAATCGGCCCAAAACTGACAGACAAAATGGCCGCCCCTCTTTCTCAAATAGCGTAAAAATATGGTATATCAAGGTTGTGGACCATATAGAGGTTACAATTTTTATCCAATTTTGTTGAAACTTGAAATGTAAGTTAAAAACCAAAAGATCTTGGTTCCTTTCGATATTTGCGAATATCGAATTGTAATTTCCTGAATTATGGCCCTTGATTGTAGGAAAAATCACTTTCTTGTTAGCTTGTTCTCTATCCATCTCTCAAAATGTGGGCATTTCCTGCCTGGCATCCGCTGGTTTGATTAGAAATACTCGATTTTATTGTGACAAAACTAAACTAGATACGATTTGCGGTCCTTGCCAGTTTCAATGGGGGGGGGGGGGCTGTACCTACAATTGTTAACAATTAACAATTCCCCTCCTTCGGTATTTCTTCAACATTCCCAAGGGATAGGGATACAAAAATAAATGTTGGCGAAAATAGTCTCCCAAAAACGCCTAGATAAATGGCGAAAATGACGTTTCATTTGTGGCCGAAACGAGAACTGCACACATTAATTTGTAAATTCACAAATACATTTGTTATTAATTGCGGAAGCAGGGAAAAAACCCAGAAAGCAAGATTATAAGTAACAAGTTATCCTTCCATTGTTTTGTTAATTTCTAATAAATAAAATGTGAGTTTTATCTACGCCAGGAAAAATGTCAATTCATTGTAAATCGGCTTTTCCCAACGGACGTCAGCAATACCGAAGAATGGACGATATTCAAAAAATATGCAATTCTTTCGAGAATTTTAGACACTATACTCAGATTGTCAATTTGAACATAGTTTCTAAAATTGGTAGACAGAAATTAAATATTTCACACAAAAACAAACGCCTTAAGTTTTCTAGATGACACTGGGCAAACTAATTACAAGACATGAAAAGTAAACAGCATTGCATTACTACTCACCTGTAAGTTACTAGACGGCTCTCGGTACAGTGGTAATTTGGCGTAAAATCTAAACACCTTAAGTAATTCAACACTGTGTTCATTTCTTGACATCGTCCGGGAAAATAAAGGCCTTGTCTAAAAACTCGATGTCAAAACTAAACAGTGTTTCTTAATCTACACGGTAGCACAAACTGGGTGTTTTTTGATGAATCTTGACGGCATTTAACACATCTTGACTGCAATCTATTAGCTGGATACGTGTATACCTGGTCTCTAGTGAGGTTGTGGACCCTCTAGAGGTCACAATTTTGATCTGATTTTGATGAAACTTAAAATGCATGTTGTTCATAACCCAAATATCTTGGTTGATTTTGATATTCGCGCTTATCTGATCGTAACTTCCTGGATTATGTCCCCTAATTGTATGAAAAATCGCGTTTTTAGCTTGTGGTTCCTTTCGATATTTGCGGACATCAAATCGTAACTTCCTGAATTATGGCTCCTGATTGTGGTTCCTCTGGAGGTCACAATTATTATCTGATTTAAAAAAAAACGTTCGTATATATCAACGTTACACCGTAATGACGGTTCAGTTCGAATTTCGTAAAAATCAGACCAAAACTGACGGACAAAATGGCCACCCCTTGTACGCAAATGGTGTAAATATGTGATATATCAAGGTTGTGGACGCTCTAGTAGAGCTCACAATTTTGATGCGATTGATACATGTTTACAACCCAATTTTCTTGGTTCCTTTCGATATTAGCTCATATCGGATCATAACTTCCTGAATTATGGCCCTTGATTGTATGAAAAATTGCGTTTTAACCTTGTGGTCCCTCTAGAGGTAACAATTTTTATACGATTTAAAATAACCATTTGAATATATCACCGTTACACCCTAATGATGGTTCAAATTTGTGAAAATCAGGCCAAAACTGCCGAACAAAATGGCCACCCTTGGTACGCTAATAGTGTAAAAATATGGTATATCAAGCTTGTGGACCCTCTAGAGGTCACAATTTTGATCAAACTTGAAATGCATGTTGTTCATAACCCAAAGATCTTGTTTGATTTCGATATTCGTGCATATCTGATCATAACTTCCTGGATTATGTCCCCTCATTGTACAAAAAATCGCGTTTTTAGCTTGTGGTTCCTCTTCAGGTCACAATTATTATCTGTTTTAAAAAAACGTTCGAATATATGACCGTTGCACCGTAATGACAGTTGAGTTCGAATTTTTTAGTGAAAATCGGACTAAAACTGTCAGACAAAATGGCCGTCCCTCGTACGCAAATAGTGTAAATATCTTATTAGCTTGTGGTTTCTCTAGAGGTCACATTTTTTTTTTCCTGTTTTAAAAACCGTTTAGATTTATATATCACCATTCCACCATAATGAAGGTTGAATTCGAATTTCAGGAAAATCGAAATGAAATTGCCCGACAAAATAGCCGCTCTTTGTACGCAAATTGTGTATAAGTATGTAATACAAAGGTCATGGACCCTCTAGCAGTCACAATTTTTATCCAATTTTGATCAAACTTAAAACATATCTTTATATTCCAAAAATCTCAGTCCCTTTTGATATTTGTGCATTTCAGACCATACCTTTCTGGATTATGGCCCCTAATTGTACAAAAATCGTTTTTATACGCCCACATTTTCATGTGGACGTATATTGTCGTCTCCCCTGTCCCTCCGTCCACAATTGTTTGTGAACAGTCTACAGGTCACAATTTTTATCTGATTTCAATGAAACTTGAAATATAGGTTTGTTTGTGAACAGTCTACAGGTCACAATTTTTATCTGATTTCAATGAAACTTGAAATATAGGTTTATCACCCTAAGATCTCGGTTCCTTTCGATATTGGCATATATCGGACTGTAACTTCATGGATTATGGCCCCTGATTGTACGAAAAATCGTGTTTATACGCCCACATTGAAATGTGGTCGTATTTTGTTCTCGCCCCCGTCCGTCCGTCCGTTGACTTTAAATTTATACACAGTGTTTAAGGCAGTGATGGGATTTTGCCCGTATATTCCGGACTTGTCCGAATCTTTTTTCCAAACGGCCAAACGGCCCAATCGGACATCAAGACATGGTAAATAATATTCAAAATTCCGAAATTAATATAGTTTACTGAGTGTATAACTACCACTCAACCAGATTAACGTCGATAATACGCTGGATTGATTAGGTAATTAAGTGATCAACGTATTTATCGTGTTATACAGTCTATAAACCTACCTTGATTAACTACTTAATCTGCCTTGATTGACTGACTTAATCCTTTGTCGGACAATTCATCAATCTAATCTTAAACAGAAGCCATTGTTTCCCCTTTGTCGGACTATTCATCAATCCATTATAATTTGAATCTTCGTGTTAACCTCATGGTTTCTGCATTGTCGGACATTTTAATCGCATTGATGTGAGCCGACAATATGTATAAACTAGTCATAGAAGTCACATTGTCTATGATATCACCTTAGGTGGAAGTGGACGTAAAACTCTAGAAACGAACGAACGAGAAGTCACATATTGTAAGAGTATATAACGCCCAGATCAATAGCACGCGGTTACAGCACTTGGCAGATTCCGTTACTCTACATCTAGCTTAGGCTGTATGACGGTAAGTGATATATGTACCTACGAACTTGCCGGTTTTAGAAAGAAGTTATCAAAATAGCGTGTTTAGAATTTTCAGAGCAAAGTTGTCCTTGTTTGAAGAAAATCTGATTAGGTACATATCACTTACTGTCATAGTGCCGAGGTTAGATGTAGAGTAACGGAATCTGCCGAGGTTTGCCGAGTGCTGAACCAGTATTAGAAATCTTGTGAGACGCGTGAAATTATGAAATGAATACGTGACTAAATTCACGCTTCTAATGTTGAAGAAAAGATTCTATTTTGATGGCATATTCTCGGATTTATGATCATATTTTGAATGGGGTTTATGTTTTTAAATAAAGAAATAAGTAATCTTGGCAATGTTGACGAATATGTCGATTGGAATAGTGTAAGTACTTAATTGTTTTAGACGATAGCACATGCTAGAGTAGAATGCGATTATTTAGCGGATGGTGTCATTCCTCGTTGTGGTATAGCAACGTTTATTGCCCAAAAAATTTCGGATATCATATTCTTACCCTCTGTACATAAGTCGTAACGGAGTATAAGACTTCTGCTGAAAAATATAGCGACTTATGACCCGAAAATACGGTAGTTTGAAACAGTACAGATCGACAGTAGTCGGCACGCTTTCATTCTATCGTATTACGAATTTTGTAGGAATATTACTGACATAAATTTGAATACCGTACAGGAATTAAATATGAAAAATAACGAGGTGCACCTATTTTTATATTACGGACGAATTTGAATATTTTGTTTACACATGATTTTTGTGTGTGGTGTAAAAACTGCCATCTTAAATAACGATAAGAGACGAAGAAGCCTATTGATTTTCAGCGATTTCCGATAATTACTGCCAGAGTTATGGCCCTTGATCACTTTGAAAAATCTTGTGGACGCTCTAGAGGCTAAAGTTAATATCCGATTAAGGTCATGAGACCTTATAAAAACAAAACAAATTCTTATGGTTTTCTGATAATTACTTAATGAGTTGTTACTCTTAATCAGATTTTAATGTATTATAAATGTTTCATTACCGAAAAATGTATCAGACAACTTTTGTTGACTGCCCGGACAATATAGCTGCTGTGGGTGTATGTTTCGTTGCCTGGCAACCTATCTTTTTAGCTTGTGAACACTGTAGGGGTCACAATTTTTATCCGATTTGGTTTAAACTTGAAATGTATGCTTATAACCCAAAGATCTCGGTTCCTTTCGATATTTGCACATATCGGAACGTAACTTCCTGAATTATGGTCCCTGATTGAACGAAAAATCGTGTTTTTGGCGTGTGGTTCCTCCAGCGGTCACAGTTTTTATCCGATTCAAAAAAACGTATTAGTTTATCACTGTTACTCCGTAAAGAAGGTTGAGTTCGAATTTTGTGAACATAGGACCAAAACTGCCGGACAAAATGGCCACTGCTTGTACGCAAATAGTGTAAAAATATGGTATATCAAGGTTCTGGACCCAGTTGAGATCCTTAATTTTGTTTCAAATTGGTAATAATAGTAAGTTGATATGAAAATCCTGTTTAGATTAGAAGTTTTATAACGATAGTTGTAATGTTTTGGTTATTTTTAAGATGAAAAATTGTAACTTTAGGCTAAAAAATGTCCTTGAAAATCCTTGAAGTTGACATATATTTATCCTTGAATATCCTTGAAAAAAAGTTTGACGAAGCAGCGGGAACCCTGTATAAGCTGTAGTCGAAATGGGACGTAGGCGAAATGGCAGGGTACCTACAAAACCTACAGTGCTAGGTTTGCATTTACTTATATTTTTATACACCCACATGGAAATGTGGTTGTATATTGACGTCCGTACATAAATTTCTGTTTATTCCTTCCAGAGATATGGCCCTTGTTTCAGTTTGTCAAACCTTGTGAACCCTCATATGATGAAAATTATGATCTGATCTGTATGAAATTGTCTTGTAAATGCCCCCAATTATGCACAAAAGAATAAATATGCAACAACCCTTGTAGACCACTCCCAACTATTTAACTTCTGTGGGAGTATGTTTCATTGTCTGGCAACCTATCTTGCATTCTTTCTGTGAGATGCAAGATGTGTTTTCAAATTGTTAAAATAAAAAAAACTGATTGACAGATAGGGTCATTCTCTTGTGTGATTAATTAGAAGCTAATTAAGCATCTAAAGCCTATGATTTATTCATTCATTACTAGAAGCAGCATTACATATTATCAGATAAAGTAAGTTTATAGCTTGGGTCTTTGTCTATGATCTATAACTAGAACTGATGTAAATGTTGTAGAATAAGATACAGTAATCAGGAATTGTAAATAAATTATATAAAGGTTATTTTTATATTTATAGGGTAAGAAATTAACAGGTAAACAGGAGAGTGGTGAAGGTTACGTTACAGATGAAGATGAAGGAGCAGAGACAGAAAAAAAGAAAAATAATAAAAGGGTAGGAAGAATATATTTTATATGCTCACATTTCAGTGGAATTATATAAAAACTTCGGTCCTAAAACTATTACATTTAAACAATGTTTTAAAAATAAACTTTAATTTCAGGAAGGGTCAATGAAAAAACATAAACTTGCTAAAGAGCTTTCAGAACTTGTCAATTTTTTTGTGTCAAAGAGATTTGAGAGTTTTCAGATTTCTGTACAACAACGTAAGTTTATTATTTACAACCAAATACTTCATAAATCAACAAAAAAATTTTTCCAAATTATAATTTTATCATAACTAATTGATATTGATATTTAAGAGGTAAATTTAACCATAGGTGAAAAAGCTCCTTGTTTATAGACATGAGGGCAAGATAGAAGTTCTCAGAATTCTCTGTTTTAAAAATTATTGCCTATATGAACTATGATTACGTGTCTGTTAAAATACTTCTATCGCATGATGTAATATCATTGAACTTGTTAATTAGGTTTTTATCAGCATATGAAAAATCAAATTTCAATACCTATATTTAGGTTAATAATTTCCTTTGATCATAAAATAAATGCCAGAATTAACCTCGTAAAATTGAAAACAATATGCTTCTCCTACTGTGAAAGAGAAAATCAAAGAATTATATTTTATTGTTACAGAAAACCTATGGGAAATGTGTTCATATAGTGAATCTCAAGCATTGAAGCTAGCCATGTCATGTCCTGAGGAATTTGTTAATCATAATAAGCGCTTTTTGTCTCGTGTTTATCCTAATGGAATGCGAGTTGATTCTAGTAATTATAATCCTCAAGATCTCTGGAACTGTGGATGTCAAATGGGTGAGTTATTATATGTTTGTCTTTAGTTAGTTCAATATATGATAGATCAACTGTCATAATACAGTTTGCTCTTGAGACATCAATCCTATCTATAAAATCTCACTGGGTTTCAACTTTGCTCTAAGAAAGAAGGCACTATTAAGAAGGGTCCCTATCTGTCCTTCGTCACACTTTTTGGGACACAATAACACTCCTTCTAATTGAGGTAGAATGTTCAAATTTTTTTTTTAGGTGTTTATTAGATCAATGCCTTGACATTATTGGAAGATGAGCATACTCTTAGGCTAAGCGGAGATAAGCAATTTGATTCATCAATGCTTTGGGTCACAATAACTTTCCTTCTCAACTATTATATTTTGTTTTTGTCCCCCACCTTTCATTGAAAGCAGGGGACTATTAAAATGGGTCTGTCTGTCGGTCGGTTGGTCTGTCTGTTAAAATGGGTCTGCCTGTCACACTTTTTGGGACACATTAACTCTCCTTCTAATTGAGCTAGAATGTTCAAAATTGGTATAGACGTTTGTTAAGTGAATGCCTTGGGGGAATTCAAAGATGAGCACACTCTGGGTATACTGCTTAGGCTAAGTGTGGAGATAAAAAATTTTATCGGTTTGTGCTCTGGGACACAATAACTCGCCTAATTAAGCTAGAATGTTCAAACTTGGAAATGAAATGAAATGAAATGGGGTTTAACGTCCTACTGTTTTGCTCCGAACTGGGCTAATGAAGAGGGGCATACGCCATACAGTGTGCTATGAGGGAAATTTTGCCCGGACAGCGGCACTACGGCCTACTCTTATATCGAATTCCAACTGCCAAGGGATCTTTTACGTGCACGCCAATGTGTACATGGGACTTCGGTTTTTCGTCCCATCCGAACGACTAGACAGCTTTCCTTGTCAGGCCCTCCGTCCTGCATCACTGACAAGGGAGAACCACGCCGGAAAATCTGGATGAACTTTCTCGGCCAATGCAGGGATCGAACACCCGACCTCCAGGCTAGCGAGCCAGCATCTTACCCACTTAGACACGTGATCCCCGTTCAAATTAGGTGCATAATCTGCTTAGGCTAATCGGAAAACAATTTGATTTGTCGATGCTTTATGACATCATAACGTTAATTCTTCTAAGTGAGAATGATAAACCCCAGTGTATAGTTTCATTATAGCAACATGTTGACTGTTCGATAATTAGCATTTTCAGCTCAGTGTAACAAGCAGTGCAATAAGCAATTTGGTTGGTCAAGAATGTGGAGATCGATAACTGATTCTATTCGAGTCAGAGTTGTGAAACTTGGTGTAAGCTTTCATTACACCAATACCTTTAGTAAGTGTAGCACCATGGGTCGTCTGTCAGACGTGGAGAGCGGACCACTCCTAAAACCGGTCGCCACATCCGGCGTATAACCCATGCATCATTTCTTACTACATATTTTGGAACAGCCCTTGATCGTCTAGTATTGTTTCTGGTTGCGTATGTAATTCCTTAACTGGTTAGGACGTATCTTTAAATGTCATTCGCGTTGTGATTGAATATACCGTATCTTAAATAGTATCATCAACAGAGACAAAAAATACCACATTTCGGTACAATTTTTCCTCAAATCAAACATGTCATTGTCATCAGACCAAGATCTAAATATTCGTATTTAAAACTTTATTTTAAAATTAGGCTAACATTATTATTTCTAAATCGTATTCTTAACTCGTACTCGTACTCTTAACTAAAATTAAATCTCTATTTAATTATTAATAAACTCTGATGTGTCTCTTTAATCATCAGAATTCTAAAACAGTATTAAATTATAAATCTACAAACTAACTTTGACCTCTTGACCTTAACTCAGTAATCTACAATTTTATGATTTTGTATTTCGTTTTTATACGCCCACATTGATATGTTCTAATCAATATAGTGACAAAATATGGATGCTAAATGACTCGATACCATCGGCAATTGACAGACTAGCGTTTCGAACCCGCTCAAACAGTCGTAGAACCCGCTCTGTCAAAACTATCAATTCTGGTATCCAGCCATCCAAGATGGCGTCCCGCTGATATTTACTATTTTTCAATGATAGTAACACCGTTCTACTGATATTTACTATTTGTCAATGATTATAACACCGTCCTGATGATATTTACTATTTTTCAATGACACCGTCCTGATGATATTCACTATTTTTCAATGATAGTAACATCGTCCCGCTGATATTTACTATTTTTCAATGATAGTAACATCGTCCCGCTGATATTTACTAATTTTCAATGATAGTAACACCGTTCTACTGATATTTACTATTTGTCAATGATTATAACACCGTCCTGATGATATTTACTATTTTTCAATGATAGTAACATCGTCCCGCTGATATTTACTATTTGTCAATGATAGTAACACCGTTCTGCTGATATTTACTATTTGTCAATGATTATAACACCGTCCTGCTCATATTTACTATTTGTCAATGATAGTAACATCGTCCCGCTGATATTTACTATTTGTCAATGATAGTAACACCGTTCTACTGATATTTACTATTTGTCAATGATTATAACACCGTCCTGATGATATTTACTTTTTTTCAATGATAGTAACATCGTCCCGCTGATATTTACTACATATTTGTCAATGATAGTAACACCGTTCTACTGATATTTACTATTTGTCAATGATTATACACCGTCCTGATGATATTTACTATTTTTCAATGACACCGTCCTGCTCATATTTACTATTTTTCAATGATAGTAACATCGTCCCGCTGATATTTACTATTTTTCAATGATGGTAACATCATCCCGCTGATATTTACTATTTGTCAATGATTATAACATCGTTCTGCTGATATTTACTATTTTGTCAATGATTATAACGCCGTCCTGATGATATTTACTATTTGTCAATGATTATAACACCGTTCTGCTGATATTTACTATTTGTCAATGATAGTAACACCGTCCTGATGATAGATCATGATATATATTGAGGAGATTAGATTCATGAGGTACTTCCACTATTTTATCCTGATGATATTTTGTAAATATTTATGAATGTAAATTTTGTATGATATTTTGCGAGGGTTCATGAATGTAAATTTTGTATAATACTGTACATGTATTTGATATTTTGTAAGGAAAGGATTCATTGAATGTCTCTGATATATTGTGAAAAATTATGAATGTAGTTTTTGTATTACATTTGATATTTTGTGAGGGTTCATGAATGTAATTAGATGTGATATTTTGTAAGGATTAGTATTCCCTCCCGAAAGTAAATTTTGTATATATTTGATATTTTGTGAGGATTAAGGATTGACTCACGAGGTCAATAACGGGCATTGCCCAATTTAGTATTTAATCTGCGATTGTATATTCTTACCTCAGAGAGCAATCTGCGCTTTCTGCTTTACGTACAACAAGTTAAAGGACAATATTGGTGTCAGTCATTATAAAATATGTGATAGAGCTCGTTAAATACATCCCAAATATAATTTTAACACATAGATCTTTGCTACGGGAGTTGTGTAACAAGCACGTGAAGAAACGGGAAGTGACATCAAACATGACAAACATGACAAACATGAGTTGTCCTTCTATATAACTGACTGAAGTAACGAGCGGTAACAGACAAACGATCGAATTTCATTCCACTGATAATTCCGTTGAAGATGAAAAGTTGTTATATGAAACGATGAGAGGATATCTGACAATTCAAAAAAAGAATTGCCTGTCAGTAGATACCCTCTCACTGTCCCATATAATAACTTTTCAACTTCAACGGAATTATCAGTGAAATGAAATTCGATCGTTTGTCTCTAACCGCTCGTTACTTCAGTCTATTATATAGAAGGACAACTCGTGTTTGTCATGTTTGGCGTCACTTCCCGTTTCTTCTCGTATTGTTACACGTCTCCCGTAGCAATGATCTCTGGAATGTATATTTGGAATGTATTTAACCAGTTCTATCACATATGTAATAATGACTGACACCAATATTGTCCTTTAAAAAAAATGTTACGAGTTAGACCAACATGTATAAAACTACTCTACTACTAGTACCAATTGTTGCTGTTCGATATTCTGATATATACATACACCTAATATATTGCTACATTAAGCCAATTGAAAAAAAAAAAAGTTTTTTGTTTATTTTGGGGGCTTTTTGTGAAGATGATGATCACCGTACTTTAAGAGTGTAGGACTACTACTTGTAGGTAGGGTATAGTCTAAATATAGATGATTAACTCGTTGGTCGCAGGTAGAGGTAAAGATAACATCAGTCCTGAAAATTGAAAGAAAAGAAAAAATCTTGCCTTATTAGTCGTGCTGACCTGGAATTTTTAGAGTGTAGAATTTATTTTCCAATCTTGAGGATTTAGGCCTACATTTTACTATTCAATGACTACTGTGAGGTATGACAGTTCTCTCAACTGCGGCTTATAATGAGATCTGTACATATCAAGAGATTTAAGAGTGAAATAATGCAAATTTTAGCAAATTTTCACTTCCAGTTGCAGTAAGAGTTGTCATACGAACATTAAACATAGCAGCTGTGAAGGCGACTGTATTATACTACATTTGTTTGAATATCAGTTTGATAATATTGGGGATAAAGCTTCGTAAAATTCTCGAATTTATCCGATTTTTGTCAAAATTACCTACTATTTTTGAGAGTGTAGTTGTAGACATATATGAAATTTTTGTCCCCCGCCTTTCGAAGAAAGCAGGGGACTATTAAAATGGGTTCGTCCGTCTGTCTGTCTGTCTGTCTGTCTGTCTGTCTGTCTGTCTGTCTGTCTGTCTGTCTGTCTGTCTGTCTGTCTGTCTGTCTGTCCGTCCGTCCGTCCGTCCGTCCGTCCGTCCGTCCGTCCGTCCGTCCGTCCGTCTGTCTGTCCGTCACACTTTTTGGGACACAATAACTCTCTTCCTAATTGAGCTAGAATGTTCAAACTTGGTGTATGTGTTTATTAGGTCAATGCCTTGATGGAGTTCGAAGATGAGCATTTTCCGCTTAGGGTAAGCAGAGATAAGCAATTTGATTGGTTGATGCTTTGGGACACGATAACTCTCTTCCTAATTGGGCTAGAATGTTCAAACTTGGTGTATGTGTTGATTAGGTCAATGCCTTGATGGAGTTCGAAGATGAGCATTTTCCAATTAGGGTAAGCAGAGATAAGCAATTTGATTGGTTGATGCTTTGGGACACGATAACTTTTAATTGAGCTAGAATGTTCAAACTTGGTGTATGTGTTTATTAGGTCAATGCCTTGATGGAGTTCGAAGATGAGCATTTTCCGCTTAGGGTAAGCAGAGATAAGCAATTTGATTGGTTGATACTTTGGGGCACGATAACTCTCTTCCTAATTGAGCTAGAATGTTCAAACTTGGTGTATGTGTTGATTAGGTCAATGCCTTGATGGAGTTCGAAGATGAGCATTTTCGGCTTAGGGTAAGCAGAGATAAGCAATTTGATTGGTTGATGCTTTGGGACACGATAACTTTAGTTCTAATTAAGTGAGATTGATGAAACTTGGTGTATAGTTTCATTACAGTAATACCTTGACTAAGTTTGATAATGAGCATTTTCTGCTCAGGGTAAGCAGAGCGATACGCAATTTGATTTTTATATGTGTCCTCTAATTATTTTCCTATTTCGGCGGGGGACATCAGCCTCACTGTTGGCTTGTATTTTTTAATCGAGAGACCTGATACCCAGTTACTAACAACCACAAAAAGAATTCATGGGACCCCGCGGCAGTGGAGATATCGCGGCATAAAGTTAGGGTACTTTATAAGGTTTGACTTATACACTTCAGGAAATGGCACCCCTGAGTGGAAAGATAGATTTTTCTTTCTTCATTTTTTTGAAACATTACTACCTAGCCTAATATATTGAATCATCATTTGTTTCATAAGTACTCATTTACAACCTGAAAAACAGCAGCTAACATCAGAAAAAAGCCCCCAAAACACCTGCCTGCCGCATCTCGGCTAGGGTCAATTTCTGATATCGGCGGTTTTGGCTATCAAGTAGTCTTATGGGCATGACTAAACCCTATGAATATGAATGGAATCGGCAGACCCCTCACCTTCCCGATTTTGCACGATTTTGCATGGTTTTCTCGTGGACAAGCACTTAAATGTTTCATATACTAAACGTTGGCATGGGGCAGAACTAAAAGCCAAACAATTTCTAATGATTTTCGATAATTACTTAATGAGTTGTAACTCTTAAAGCTACGTTCCCAGAAAAGTATTTATCGGGTGGTTATTTCCAATAAAAGTATTCCAATTTTGGTATATGGAAAGTAGAAATATCCAATCTTACTAGAAAAATACTGGATTCCCTGAAAAACTCTCATGGAGCGCATATAGGACAAAAATGTAAAAGTTTCCCTAATCGACAGCTCGACGATTAGGAGTGTCTGCACGCATGACGTCGAAGGTTGCACACGGAGATTGAGGGCTTGATGTACATTTTCATAAACTTTATGAAGAATTAGATGTACAACACTTTCTGAGATAAAAATCACGGAAAAAGACGCAGGCAGTGGATAATCCGAAAATTTAATTAGGCTTCGATATTTGTAATAAATAGTCAGCGATTAAAGACAACATTGTCTTGTGTATGCAATGAATTCTCCTCCGACTTAACTTGCATTGCTAGGTAGCGAGAGATGTAAGTCTCGTGACACAAACATGATCTCTTTTGATCGATTTTTTTTAGCCAGGGTATACCCCGACTATTGCAATTTTTTTAGAAGGATTTGAAGCAAAATTATGATAAATTAATTAGTTAGAATATGTTTTTAATCCAAATATATCATCAAATCACTCAGTTTGTACCCGGGAATGTATCTTTAAGCAGATTTTAGTGTATTATAAATGTTTCGTTACAGACAATAGAAAAAACTATAGCTACTGTGGGCGTATGTTTCATTGCCTGGCAACCTATCTTTTATAAACATGAGCCACTATTAGTATTACACAAACATTCTTCTCATACTGACACTGACACGAGCTGAGCTCAAACTTATGACATTACTAGACTATAATATATTTAGAATAGAACTATGTCCCAAGCAAACGACTGCAGTTTCATTCACGGGAACACCAGTCTATATTTGTATCTAACCCAAACATGTATGAAGTTTTTACTCATTAGTAATTATTCCAGTCACCCATTAATAATTCTCTTATCTAATTTTTCATCAAGTGACTTGCATACCGGGGAGCAGACGACATAATATCTATTGTTTTTAATAACCAGACTAGAGAGTACAATGTGACATCTCAAATTACTCATTCTTAAGTAGAGACTTTAATCTGATTGGTAGAGACTTTGGAACACAATAACTGACCTTCCTATTGAGGTAGAATGTTCAAACTTAGTTAAATGTCTTGACAGAGTCTGATGTTAAGCATTTGCCACGGCACTAGGGTTAAGCCAAAATTAGCAATCTGATTGATTGAGACTTTGAAACAAGAAAACTGGGTGAGAGGGATGAAATTCAGATTATAGTTTCATTATATCAATACCTTATTGACTAAGTTCGATAATGAAAATTCGCTGCGTAAGCTAAGAAGCAATTTGATTGGTCAAGACTTTGGACATAAAAAAAATCTGCTTTTAATTGAGGTAGAATGTTCAAACTTGGTGTAGATATTCATTAGGTGAATGCAGTGTCGGATTAATTAATATGTGTCATCTATTTCTTTAGGGATTTCAGCGGGGGACATCAGCCTCACTGTTGGCTTGTTTAACAGAACGTCATTAGGCTAGACTTGGTTACCTTTCTTAGTCTATGTGACAGACAGATTTTCATTACCAATTTGATGAATAAATTTAACCATGATTTTCAGTTAGCCTTAGGTCTAAAGTGTCCAAAATTGGTTGATGGACATCCGGGTCACTTTGCCAAATGGCCACAGATCACTAATTATTTCCCCATTGACTTTAATGTTAATTCTCGTCTCTTAGACTGGCTCTAACTTTTTCCCAAATTTTCGTTGGGTAGAACGCTTTCTGCCACAGATGGAGCAACATGTGGCAAACTCTTACCCAAAAGCATGTATGAGGTTCACCATGAAAAACTTGAGATACACAAATCGCCATGCAAAAGGTGGAAAAAGGGAAAGGGAGAGAGAGACTAAAAGTAACTTTGGCCCTTGTTTCGTGGGTGATGGCGTAGAAATATTTGGTGAGCTGTGTCCTATATAGGGGTGAAACTTCAGGTATCACCAAAAGGCCCTTTTTATTTGCTTCCCATGTGTTCTGGCAACATGCTGGTGAAAGGAAATCAAAATCAAAGAATAACTGCAAAAATGATGGCCCTTTAAGTATACATGCTGCTTTATGTACAGTGGTGCATCTCCGGTCCATGGACCTTTTGTGCTAAAATTTAAAAATATTTCTTATTAGGGGCAGGATTTGAGTTCTGCGAAAAAATTAGACAAGTTGCAAATAAACTACATAGAAAACACTCATAATTTGGAATTTTTTTCAAAAAAATAATTTTTTACTGCCATGTCATGAAAAATGTACAAAATTTACATGTAGCATCTTTCAAAATACTAATAATTTTCCACTTTTTTAAATATCCAGTAGACGTGGTACAAGGGTTAATCAGCGAACTGGATGTATGAGATGTGTTGTTGACGTTTGGGAAAGTAGGACGAGGGGAAATGTGTAGGGAGTGAAGTGCTGTAAAGGGATAGTTAGATGTATTATGAATGGTTAGAGTGGCTGTGGTGTTACGGTGAAATACTATGCCGCCACCGTAACACCACAGCTTTATGATTTGTTAGACAGGAGTGATGTAATGGGTGTCAACAACTGGGTATGCTGGTACCGTCGCAACGTAGCCGTGAAATATATATTGTGGGGGGAAGGGCGGAAACGGAAAAATATACAATGTTGACAGTATGTGCCAGGCATGAGGCTGCGCAGACCGAGCGGCAGCTCGATAGGGAGTGTGTGGGAGGGTCACCCTCATAAAAAAATTTTTTTTTAAATTTCAGTTTTCTGTAAGCAGTGAAAACACTATTTTGGCATTGTTTGCGGGGTTAAACCTAAAAATCACATTAATACACCTATTGCATGATATTGTAAAACTAGCTGACGAAGACAGCTCGGGCGGCGATTGTTCGACTCGGGGCTGCTCTGTCAGTATCTAACAAACGCATTTAGTTCGCGTACAACTTTTAAAAACCGAATGTCAGTATGGTATTTCTCACATAATTGGTTATTGCAAAAACAGAGTAAACTGAAAGCGAGTAATCTCGACTCAAACCTATAGTCTATAGCCTACTTGCTACACTCGTCACTAGGCTTCCTATATTATTGTTTGTGGACGGTTTACTACTCAGTGATAAGCCTGCGCCGCAAAAAGAGGTCTCGCCTTTTATTATTAGTATAATGACTTCCTCATGTGCGGCAGGTTAGTTTGCTTCTAAAAACACTGTTTTCCGTTCCAAAAAATACAAAAGTAATTTTCTACCAGATGACCATGATTCTTTTCACCGAGACTAGATAATTTCTCTCGGTGTAAGGATATAGCTATGGATAAGTTCATACAAGGTCAATAAATCCGCGGTCACTTCGGGTCACACTGTTGAGAAAATAAACCGATGGGTTTGTTTAGTAGCAAATCGAGCGTGAATCAACTGAGTTTGTACTGAAAAATTTTTGAGTGATATGTATGAACTGTCTTCACACATTCGGTTTATAATTAGCGATACACAGGTACAGTGGCAAGTGTTGTACTTCACAGACTGTTTACCTCCGAACTACCTCCGCACGAAATCCCCGATTTGGGTACTTGTTAAAAGAAAAAGAAATAGTACCTGTGCGCATGCCAGTAAAAAAAAACTAAGAGTTCGCGCATAAAAATGCCCGAATGTACCAGGCGCCAGGTCATCCAGACTGGCAAGAAATATATTTTTAGAATCGGTGGACAATATGCAAACAGAAAAATTGCAAATCAGTTGCATTGATTGTAATATTAGAGATTTATACTCAAACATGTATCCCTACCCCCTGAACATGCCACAGATTGAATCAATCTAATCTTTGGTTGCAGAACTAACATTATCAAAGGAATCTGTCTAACAGCTATGTTTTACCATCTCTGGCTAACATATGTGCATAGAAACTAAAATAGGTGTAATAAATATAAATTATGGTTTAAAATAGGCCTTGGTGAATGAAAAAAAATGCAATATTTAGTCTATGATCACTCCTCTCTAACAAAAGGGTCACAGGATACACATTTTTCACAAATTTGGGAATATTTCAATGTTTCCAACATCTCAAACCTCAGAGGCATCATACAAATTTTTATTGCAATCCTAGTGCTGAAGCAAGATGTCTGGATCTTTACATCAATTTCCTGAAAAAATGAAGTCAAAAAAGTTTTTATGACAGAATTGACAACAAAAAGGAGGCCTGAAAAGGAGCAAAATGTACATTTTATTGTTCTATAAGCAACATAAATGCAACAAACACCACAAATCCTAGATTTTGATAAAAAAATATTGAACATTAAACTGACATTTACAGATCTACACCAGTTTTGTACCAGGGTGTGGTCTCATTGGCCTAACATGTCTTATGGTTCTAAGTTTGACTTTAAATAAAAAAGATTAGAAATCTGTGAAATGTACAAAATAACCATTTCTTGGTGCAAATTAACATTCCTAGCCGCAATTCAACCACAAATTCCAATTTCTATCATTTAATTGTCAACTCAGGTGCAATTAAAACTCTCAAAACACATTAATAAAAAAGGGTGGGGTGGGGCATTTATAGCCTCTCTAAACAGAATGATGGACTAAAAAATGTCTAGAAAGACTGGGATATTGCTTCCTACATGAAGGAAATGCAAGAATTTAATGTTTCTGAGAAGAAAAAAATGCTTATTCTGGGTAAAATAGTGGCAAAATTGAGCCAACCCCTGTTTTGAACATTTTGTACAAACCCATCTGCTGTATATTATTAACTGAGTGTGACTAAATTTCAATTTTCTGTAGGAAAGCTGGAGCTATTTCTAAACCTGACAAACTTATAGATCCTATCTAAGTTATAAGTTATATTTTGACTCATTTTAGTAGTCATGAAAGCATTAATTTCTACCTCAAAATGGGAGAATCTGGAGATTTTCTGTGAATATTCCTGATTTTTAGACAAAATTAGGTGAAATTACAATACTGTTCACTTTGTACTCTCTGAGGCTGAATAAGCCAAAATTGGACATTAAAATACTTTTCTTACTGTTAGAAATTAAATAAAAACTGAAAATTGAGAAATTTGCAGTAAAATCACAATTTTTCGCCAAAATCGATAAATTTTTTTAAGATTTAACATTTTTTTTAGTTTTTCTGTACTCAAAATATTTTATACATATTTTCTGATAATTTAGTCTTCATATTTTCAAAATTAAGGCATGTCAGTCACAGCCTTGTTATACACAGACAGGCCACAGATCACTAATTATTTCCACATTGACTTTAATGTTAATTCTCGTCACTTAGACTGGCTCTAACTTTTTCCCAAATTTTCGTTGGGTAGAACGCTTTCTGCCACAGATGGAGCAACATGTGGCAAACTCTTGCCCAAAAGCATGTATGAGGTTCACCATGAAAAACTTGAGATACACAAGTTGGAAGTAGAGACAAGTAAACATGCAATTTCCGGCCCTACATTTCAACTTAACCAACCTCACAACTCTTGTATCCTTCCGCCTCAAAATCATGAATATTCACCAAAACCTGGCAGAAAATGTATTTTCAAACCCTTTTTTTCGATTCTACACCAAAAATTCAACAAAAATCGCCATGCAAAAGGGGGAAAAAGGGAGGAAAGGGAGAGAGAGACTAAAAATAACTTTGGCCCTTGTTTCGTGGGTGACGACGTAGAAATATTTGGTGAGCTGTGTCCAAATGTGAGTTTGGCGGCCATCTTTAAAAATGGCCGCCATTTTTTATTTGTCGGGGAAACCTCCACAACTCCTCAACAGGTTCACCTACGGATATGTAATATGCCTCAAAATGTTCATAATACAATTCTAAATCTGCTGGTATATGATACATGTTGTTTAATCAATGCTTTCGGTTACAAAATAAAAGATTAATCTGAAAACAGCAATATTTTCGGTTTTTTTTTTCATGATGTCTGTTCATAAGTTTACTAAAAAAATCTTGTTCAGACCCATATAAGCCAAATTATCTATTTGGTCAACTAAAGTGATTTACTAGATATCAGAAACATTGATCATAAAAAAAATAATCTCTAATATGAGTGTCCCAAATCCAAGATGGCAGAAATTCAAAATGGCGGCCAAAAGTTGCTCAAATGGCCAATTTGTCAGATAATAGTTATTTCACAGTTTAATATTACATGTAATATCCAATTGAAAGAGATTACTGAACTTAAAATTAACCAAAACACAGAGTGTTTAAAAAAATTGAAGATGGTGAATATTCAAAATGGCGGCCAGAATTTCCGTAAAATGATTGATTTTCTGTTTGATGTAGCTTGTAATATGTCTTTTATAATCAAATAACACACTATTTATGGATAACAATAACTATAGTTTATTTCACTGCGACGTTTCAACAAGATTTCACAAGTCGTTATCATGTTTTTAATGTTATGGCCTATTGCTCGTGGTTCATTATACCGCTTAAATAATTGTTTGATCTTTTATTCTTGTCCTTATCTATACCAATTACAGATTATACCTGTCTATGTGCATTTTTTATCTAACGGCTTGGGACAGTTGCCCATACTAGCTGATTTTGCATCCCATTGGAGGGTCCGCACTGCTCTTGTATATATACTATTCAAAAAAAGTAGGGGATATTTGATTTTTAAGTGTTATTAAAGTCACCTAATGAAACTGACGAAGAAACAAATGACAAAATGAAATGAAGTTCACATTCATCGATTTATTCCAAATCATCGTTAGACTAAGTAAGGCACAGACTGACCATTATAAGGGTAAAATGATACCCGGGGTCAAACAGCAAAGTTACCACAGCATCACAACCAAGTCAGTAACGGGTAAATCCTCCTCTGTTTGCCAAACAAGCATTGATCCGACGTGGCATACTCCTAATGAGACGTCTAAGGTCATTTTGGTCCAGATTGTCCCATTCCTGTTGCAACGCAGCAGCAAGTTTTTGGACATTGGCAGGACGTTGTTGACGTTGACGTAACCTCTGTCCAAGCATGTCCCAGACATGCTCGATGGGGGAGAGGTCAGGACTCAGTGCTGGCCAAGGTAATGTGGTGATGTTCTGTTGTTGGAGGTAACCTGTAACGATCCTGGCCCTGTGACATCTTGTGTTGTCATCCTGGAAGATGAAACGGCGGCCATGACGTCGTGCGAACGGCACAACATGGACTGCCAAGATGTTGTCCCGGTAGTACTGGCCTGTAACACGCCCTGCAACAACATGTAAAGCCGTTCTTCCAGCTACAGTGATGCCTCCCCACACAATAACAGAACCACCCCCAAATCGATCATGTCTGATGACGTTAACGTCTTGGAAGCGCTCGTTTCGACGACGCCACACCCTCCTACGTCTGTCCAAAAAATCAACAGTGAACCTTGACTCATCTGAAAACATCACATTGCTCCAGCGTCGATTATCCCAGTGTTGACGATCCCTACACCAACGACGTCTTGCCTGAATGTGATGATCTCTCAAACAAGGGATCACGCGAGGACGTCGGGCGCGAAGGTGACCCCTATGCAGTCGATTCCGAATCGTCTGGCCACTCACTCTCACACCAGTGTCTGTTTGAATACGAGCGCTGATCTGATTTGCTGTGATGACACGATTTCTCAAGGCCGAGGTACGGATAAATCGATCCTGGGCTTGAGTTGTCGCCCTTGGTCGACCTGAGCGTGGTCTGTCCTGTACAGATTGTGTATGGGGGGTTGGATGGCCGAATGGTTAGCACGCGCGCGCTGTATCATACGGTCTGTCATTGAGTCAACTGGCGGGGTTTCCTCCCACTGCTAAAGACCCCTACGCACAAGCAAATTATTGAAATAAAATTAAAAACCATATGTTAGTCCCAAAATGACCTAGTTTGTGTCGAGTGGGCGTTAAACCCATTTCTCTCGTCTGTCTGTCCGTCACACTTTTTGGGACACAATAACTCTCTAATTGAGCTAGAATGTTCAAACTTGGTGTAGGTGTTTTTTTAGGTCCTTGCCTTGATGGAGTTCGGAGATGAGATTTTTTTGCTTAGGGTAAGCAGAGATAAGCAATTTGATTGGTTGATGCTTTGGGACACGATAGTATAGTTCTAATTAAGTGAGAGTGATAAAACCTGGTGTATAGTTTCATTACATCAATACCTTGACTAAGATCGATAATGAGCATTTTCTGCTCAGGGTAAGCAGAACGATAAGCAATTTTATTGGCCAAGACTTTAGAACACAATAACTCTCATTCTAATTGAGGTAGAATGTTCAAACTGGGTATAGGTGTTCATTAGGTGAATACCTTGATGGAGTTCGATGATGAACATTGTCTGTTAAGGGTACCCGGTAAGCAGAGATGAGCTATCTGATTGGTTGATGCTTTGGGGCACAATAACTTTGGTTATAATGAAGTGAGGGCGATATTAGCTTGACTAAGTTCGATCGTGAGAAAAAATGAAAAAAATAATTTTGTCCAATTCGTCTAAAAAAACTTTTCTGCTGAACATTATATTGGGGGGGGGGGGGTATGGGACAGGCCATGGAGCGACGATGATCATGTTGTATGTGGCCGGTGGCTTTAACGAGCCGTCACGCCGTCACTGGAGTCTGGAATGGGCTGGTATAATAGACTTTCTGGGACAGGTGTGGGCCGGTATTTCGGAATCCTGCAATGGGGATTCCGAATTCCGTCACAGGATGAATCAAATAGCGCTCCCGGCAACAAAAATGGGACATTTTACAATGAAAATATTCCTACTTATTCAATATTCATAACTGGTTAATCAAATGATCAAAATTTTCTCAACTAGTCCCATTTTTTAACCGGTTAAATTCTCTTGACACTTGACGATACAATGATAATACGTTAATTAATAATATGACGATATGATAATTTCACAGGTTGATGGTTGTAAATTACTTGTAAGTCGGGGTTTTGGCCTAATTAATCGATTAATGAGATATATTATTTGACAAAGATTATAATCAGATATGCCACCAAATCGCATATTTGGGGTTCATTTTTCAAGTGAAAGTGTACCGCTATATTTATGCCTGATCTTGCTTGACCCATTACCCACCTAGAGTGTCCACAATTTTAATGCGTAACCTACAGTTCGCCACAATTGTTATGCATGGTCTCGTCTGACCCACCTAGCAATTTTTATGTGTGGCTTAGGTTTTTTTCGGTAATTAGTGTTGTTTTTTTGTTATTTATTGATTTTTCGATATTTTGGATTTTTCGGTAATTAGTATCCAAATTTTTTTTTCGGCATTCATCACTGTTTCGGTATTTTGTCGGCATTTTTCGGTACTTTTCAGATTTTTATCTCGTACTTTTCGCATTTTTTCATTATGTAGTAGTTATTAGCACACTTTCCTCGGTGTATCGGTGAATATCAAGACAGTTTTGGTCGAGGGGCCCAGCCGAGGCGGCTCCCGACCAAAACTGTCCTGATATTCACCGAGGAAAGTGTGCTAATAACTACTACATAATGAAAAAATGCGAAAAGTACCGAGTATTGTGAAGCAAAATGTGAAAAATAGTATTTATTATCGAGTCGTTTCAACCGAAAAGTGACAAATACTTTCTGTTCTTTCATTATTTATCCCTTTCTGAGCCTCACGTTACATTTCATGGTAGAATGATTTCGCAGTGGAGAGACGACCTGAGTAGTATTTACACGTGCGTCTTGCTATGATACTCTGAGCGTAAAACAATCACGTTTTTGTTTAGACCACATCGTCAAAACAATGTCTATGGCGTAGAGGACTGCGATATTATTAAATGTAGTGTAAAGGAAATGCGAAACGTGGGTCATTCCTGGTGAAAGTATGCATCGGCGGATGGTTCTTCCGTTGAAATTTATTTGTAATAAAGTTTAGGACTTTCTAGGCGTTTTTTTTTCATCCTGCTTATTTTCAATGCCTGTGAAGTGTCCAGCAAGAGAACTGCGCCTTCTACCATCACAATTAATTAAAATAATTATTCAATATTCTAATTTATATATTTTGCATATTAATATAAATCAAACCAAATTATGAAATAGATGCCAATTGGTATGTATAATAATTGATTTTTGTAATATGTTGTTATGTTAATTTAATGCCATTGTATATGTTTTTGAACTGCCATGTAGTTCCCCCCATTTTGTTTTGTTACTATGATTTTGACTAGTTGTTTCATGTACATTGGTTAGAGCCTCGTTATCAATTGCGATCTGGGTCGGACTAAACGTCCGCTACTTATTGCTTGATAGATATCTAAAACGGTATAAAAGTATCTGTGTATCAGAAATGATCAGTACTCTTTCTGTACATTTCTGATACTTTTAAGCATGTATTGCAATTAAACAGGACAGTTTTATCAAAGGTTGCCAGTGGCAACGAGTAGAAGTGGGATGTAAATGGTACAACCGAACCGGTTTTTCATCAAAGACTCTATGCCTGGCAACTTTTGTGGTATAGTCTAGATATCGTATCCACAGATCCATTTCACAACAAGTTGAAAGTTTAAAAAGAATCGTTGCGAAGATAATTGGAAATGCATTTACAACTAGGCATCACAAAAGTAATGTCGACCAATTTCCTCTTTCGCTTTATGCAGGCCTATGATATTAAAATGATATCATCATTGTCGCTGCCGAGATCTCCTGTTTCTTCTTGTACTTTGGCTAGTGTCAATTGCTGAAGAAAAACAGTAGTTGCAATTGTCATAGTAATTCCAATGAGGTGGATGGTTGTGACATTAACAAAGAGGAAATCGTGAGCCATGGCTTTTGGGATACCTAGTCGTAAATGTATTTTAAATTATCTCTGTAAGTATCATTTTTAAACTTAGAACTTGTGAAATACATTTTACACTTTACACTTTCACAATTGACAAATATGAATCCATGAAACCATCTGTCTAGATTCTAGATGATACCACAAAAGGTTGCCAGACTCTTCAAAGTAAAAATCTATCACATTACGATTTGTGGACCAGAAATGAAATGCAATGTGGGTTAACGTCCTACTGTTCTAACTTGGTCAATGAAGATGGCTATTCGTCATACAGTGTGAAATAAGGAAAAATTTACCCAGACACAGGGATCGAATTCCGTACCTTGTTGAGCCTGACCCACTGAGCCACTATTTCGTTCTATAAACGTTCACATGGTTAGTACCCTACCTCGCCGAGGCTCAACATTTTAAAATTGACAGTATACTCAAGACTTTTGTTGAGTTTCCGACCACCGCAGCTGTACAGACTGGGTCACTGAGCGTATTTATTTATGCCAAATGAATAACTTAAGAAGACCACACACAAAATTTGGCTAAAATTACCCTGAACATGATTTGATAGTAAACTTATAAAATAAATCTTGAAAAAAAATGCCAAAACGTGGTTAGTACCCTACCTCGCCGAGGCTCAACATTTTAAAATTGACAGTATACTCAAAACTTTTGTTGAGTTTCCAACCACCGCAGCTGTACAGACTGGGTCACTGAGCGTATTTATTTATGCCAAATGAATAACTTAAGAAGACCACACACAAAATTTGGCTAAAATTACCCTGAACATGATTTGATAGTAAACTTATAAAATAAATCTTGAAAAAAAATGCCAAAACGTTGCTTTTCTCAGAATAATCTGTTGATTTGGAAAATATATGATTCATTCACCAACATGTGTCATATAACAGCAGCTGTAGAATGTTATTGCGAACATTTTGAGCCATATTCCATATCAATAGGTCAATCTGTGAATGAGTTATGAAGGTTTCCTTGACGCGCTCAATTGCAATGAAAAAACGGCGGCCATTTTTAAAGATGGCCGCCAAAATGGGATTTAGCAAAGTGACCTGGAAGTCCATCAGCCAAATTTGAACACTTCGGGCACCAGGCTAACTGAAAATCATGGTTGAATTTATTCATCAAATTGGTAATGATACTCCGAAATCTGAGGTCTGCCACATGGACTATCTGCCATAGATCAGATGCAAGTATCGCCACTGTCTAGCTGTCGGTCAATTTGTGGAGTACTGGAGGTTGACGATGTCAGTTAAAATAATGTTTTGAAATTTGTTTTTGGGGAGGTGGTGAGTGCTTTAAGATCTTTGAGTCAATTGTTGTAGTTTCAATCCCAGGCTTGTGGTAGTGCCAAGAAGTAGGGTTTTCTTCTGTCTCTCGGATTTTCTTCCATTGCTAATCACTGTAACCCAGGTATCATTTATTCTTGTGTATCTAGCACTAATTTCTTTCACATTCGTTTAATATCAAATCTTTGTTTAAAAAATCGTTTAAAATCACCAAAAATCATCTAATTTGTACTTCTGTCCAGTTTAAAGCTGACTGATTAATTTTGATAATGAGTGTCCAATTTACAAGTATTTAATTTCCTGACCATCATTATACTCTAGTAGCTCATGGTAGTTTTGTATGTACTTATATGTCCAGAGCTAAACTCTTTAAAAATCATCTAATTGATGGTCATTGAACATTTTTTGGTTGGTGACACATTTGTCACTGTTAAAAATAAACAACACTAGAGTAGCTCATGGTAGTTTTGTATGCACTTATATGTCCAGAGCTAAACTCTTTAAAAATCATTTAATTGATGGTCATTGAATATTTTTTGGTTGGTGACACATTTGTCACCGGGGCCGAAATACGTGAAATGCCATGCCCCTTTTTAAGCGCAACACTACCCCCCGCCATAACTGTATCTCTAGAACCGGTTGACCTAGAAGGTTGTGTGACCACTTAAAATCTTTGGAATGGTCACATTATAGGGGGTCTGTAGTGTAATACATTTATATGTTAAAAAGTCAATGGTTGTTAAAATATTTGCAAAAAACTGATTTATTATTATACTATTGACCCTTTGTTATATTTCCTGTTGTAATTTTACATATTGTCCATATTAATTATGTGGATTTCTACACTTTCCTTTTTACTACATCCACAAAACATAACACAGTTTATGTTTGCTCCTCTGCAAGTGCACGTCTTGGTACTCACACATGATGTTGGGCATTTGCATGGAGGCGGTATGTCATCAGGTCTGCATGGTACTGGCAGTATAACAGGTTGTAATTCCGGTATCTGATTCTCTATAACCATACTGGCGTGGATCTGGTTTGGTGACTGCAGGAGTTGGAGCTTGTAACTACATCTTACACTGCAGATATGCCCGCTTGATGTGTTCTTGTATTGTTGAAGAACAGCACACAAGATGGTTGAAGTCAAGCTCTTTCTTGGAGTTGTGGTACTGCTCCCACCGATACTCATTGAATGTGGAACAGTCGGTTTTCGTTAATCGAGACACAAGGAATTCTTCAGCTTTACTTATCATCTCTGGTGACAAGTTATCTACGCCAAACCCTTCCAGTAGGGAGAGGTCCATAGATGCTTTCATGCCAGAAAGTTTTGGGCCCATCTTGCTGATACTATCACACCCGCTGAGTGCATGAATAGCTGGAAGACACGACAGCAAACTGTTATCCAGTTGATCAACTTATAGATGGACCGTTTTCTTGTTTTTCCGGCTACTAAGCTTTACAAACAGCTTTTGTAGTTGCCAGGTTTTATGGAAGTGAAAAATAAGGTTGACAAACACGTCGGTGTCAGGTGAGTCAACCAAAACTGATTGAACCCTGTGTTTCAAAACACCATCATTAATATGGAACATGATTCTGTCATTGGCTTCTTCTTGGTTGCTTGAGAGCTTTGGGATCTGTTTTTCAGTTCCAGCTAACAGTATCCTACATTCACCCCCATATACTCCTACAAAGATTATTTCCTTTTGCGACACAACATTCTTTAGCATCCACTTGAATACGTACTCCTGTAACCTTACTTTGTTTAACATGGAGCTCCAGAACATATCAAGATTGACAGGGAGTTTTTGATTGTCAGATCTAATGGTGATAGTGATTTCTTCACGAGAACTTCTCTGTGTACGTTCCATTTGCTCAATTGATGATTTTTGATACACATCAAAAATAATGTCTATTCTTGTGGAGTCAGAACCTTCAGCAAGAATGCTGTTAGAAAGACTCTCAGCCAATTGCCCAAATTTGTTAAGGCCCATCTTTTTTATTGGTAGTTTTCGCACAAGTGCCATGAAGTCAACTATTGTCATCTGAGCATCACATTTGACACTTCTTTTCTCCTCTGGAAGTTGATTGACTAGTTCTCTCAATAAGGATGCTTTATCTGGCTTTTTTAATCTGATAGCACCTTTACATTCAGTGGTGAGGAATTGAGAAAGCTGGTCAATTCATACTTCAGGAGGTTTAGCATGCTGTACCCTCTTTCCCTAGCATAATCAATGTACCTAATAGTTTCTGCAGCATCTTTCTTTGCTATTGACTTTTTAGCTACGGACAGTGTAGAAAAATGCTTCCCAAAAACAGCCTTGCAGTTAGTAGGTATTGTGTCATGTAGATGTTTTTCCTTGTTCTGAAATCTGGCCTCAACAAACTCTTGATAACTCTTCTCACCAGTTTCCAGGCATTCAAGTAATCCATTAACAACCTCCTGGGGTATATCAACTCCAGTAAAGATATTGAGAAGTCTGATCCCAGTGCTGAAAGGATTGTTGATGGATTTTATGTAATTCAAAAGTGCTCTTGCACGTTCATGGCCAATTTTTGTAGAACTTGGATTGAACTCATGGTGAAGGTTCAGTTCACTGTCGTCTTTGTCGCTCAAGTTACACCATTCAAGCAACTGTGCTACATGAAGATCTTTCTCATGTTTTAAGTGATTCCATAAGGCTACTGCCTCTTTCTGTCTTGTCATCCCAATGATACCTCCTGCGACCTTAGCAGGTTTATTGTAACACTTTTCGAATGCCATGTCAGAGCCTACTGCACTGCCGTGTCGACGAGTGGGGTACATTACACATTACCCACCCACCATCTATAAAGCATCTGTAGATACCCGGAAACTTTCTTTGTATGTCAAGACAATCTTCAAAGAACAGCGTACCCCATCTGCTATAGTTTGTCCGACCAAACCCAAAGAACAAAGGCATGCATCTACGCACAACTGAAATGAAAAGATGCCAATCACCCTGTCGGATTGAGTGTGTAAGATCCCTCAGGATAGGATACAGCTCATCTAGAAACAAGCTCCAGAACCTCACATTTTCATTGCCCGATGTTTCTTTCCATTCTGTGAGAGACTTCTTCAAGTCAGAATGTAAGAACTTGCTTTCTTCCCAAATCACTCTGAATTCTCTATGTTCAACATCTAAAGCCTGCTGCATTTTAGTTTCCATGGTCTCCATCTGCTTCTCTAATACACCATGAGCACTGTCCTGGTCAGTCTGAATCACCTCAAACATAAGAGTTGTCATAACTTCTGATATCAGACTCATTGCCTCCTTGCATTTACAGTAGTGACCTCCTGTCATGATACTATTCTCTACAACATGCTTCCCAAAGGCTTCAGTCTCAATTAATGCCAGATCAATACCGATACAGCCTAGAAACTTTCCAAGGCAAGCGATTACAATCTTTTCCATGTGAAATTGTCCCATTCCAAGGAATATCTTTCCAAACTGTTTGGGCTTCAGGAGCTGTATTTCTTTTGCGATTGCATACACCCCTTCATCAGACCATAATGCCCCTGACATGGCATTCTTTTGCTTTAGAACATCTTGAAAGTTGAGCATTGATGTGAATATTGTGTCCATTTCCGTCGCTACGGAAGGATAGGTATAAATGATGTCTTCGTAATATCAAACTTCAGTTGATCTTGAAGCGCACTCATTGTTGCTGTGAAGCTAGGAAAAGATCCCTCCTCGTGATCTGTGTACTTCTGTCTTGCTAAGCACAAAAGAAAATAATCATCATCAATACTGTGTTTTCGATTATCATTGTATGGTGTTATTGAAAATGACTCTGGTATATCACCAGTGCCTTTGACCAGGTGTGACTTTGCAATGACTTGGCAGGGGAGCACATCAGCTAACTTTCTCTTTCAAAGTGGTTCAGAACAGCTTGTCATCTGAATGCCATCAGAATCACTATCTATTGGCTGGTTTTGAAATATGACTAGAACAGTGTCATGACTAGAATCTTTTCCTAAAATAGTGTTCTCTGTATGGTTAAAATTGTCCATTGCTCCTTGGACAACATGGCATTCAGAAATCTTTGATGACACAGGACATCTATTGGGAAGAGAAACCTCTACCTTTTTTTGGGCCACTGAAGTGTTGATTCTCTGCATTGTATCATAGCTGATAGCTAAATTCATCCTATTCATGATGTCAACAAGCTGTCTTGATCTTGAGAGTTTATGGACCGTTTGTGTCAAACTACTGTGAAATGGAGTTCTACTCCTTCCAGAACTTAACCAATAATAAATAAACTGAAAGAGTGTGTCAAACTTTAATAGCCATTCAGAAACATAAACTTCATAAACTGCACCCACTGTTGGGGACGATGTGATGTGTAGTGGTCCATTGAAAGTTTAACATCATAATTTTTGCATTCATGCAGTAGCTCCATTGCACACTTCTGTGGGCCTGACTTTACAGAAGATCTTAAAGTCTCTATGATATTACCCTGCAGGAGAGAGCTAGAATAAACCATCTGTGATTTTCGCCTGTCATCAGGATAGGTGAAGCAGATTGTGTCCTTGAAGCACTTGATTAAAAGAACCTTTGTCCGTCTGTTATCTATTTGCTTATCTGTCTCTAAGTTAGCATTGACGAGGTCACAAATGTGGCTAACACTGTAGCTGCTAGTTTTAAAATCGAGACTATCAAATACAAATTTGCAGTTTAAGTCAAGTGTAGCTGCCTCATTTGATCGCTGGATATTTTCAAACAATGCATCAATTTGTCCATTATACTTCAGCAAGTATTGTCGTAAACAATTCCCATGATAGAATACATCTGCAGCAAAAACATCACCAGCTTCATCAAAAAAAGCACACCTTGTATTAACTTCGTCTTTATAAAAGTTCAAAGCATCTAGAAACGATGCTGCTCTGTCAGACTCTGAGATGCGACACAGTACCCGACCCCTATCACCACAACTCTCTCTTACTCTGTCACATATAACACACTTTCTTTCAGTATCTTTGTAACTCGAACTAGAACTCTTCTTTCGTCATTTGGCGACGTTATAACTGTCACTGCTTTCCTCCTCTTCAACCTCTTCAACAAGTTCTGGCTCATTTTTATATGCCCACATTGAAATGTGGTCGTATATTGTCGTCGCCCCCGTCCGTCCGGCGGTCCGGCGTCCACAATTGCTTGTGGACGCTCTAGAGGCTAAAGTTAATATCCGATTGACTTTAAATTTAGATACAGTGTTTAAGGCCATGAGACGAAGAAGCCTATTGATTTTCAGCGATTTACGATAATTACTGCCAGAGTTATGGCCCTTGATCACTTCAAAAAATCGTGTGGACGCTCTAGAGGCCAAAGTTAATATCCGATTGACTTTAAATTTATACACAGTGTTTAAGGTGGAGACGTAGAAGCCTATTGATTTTCAGCGATTTCCGATAATTACTGCCAGAGTTATGGCCCTTGATCACTTCAAAAAATCTTTTGGACGCTCTAGAGGCCAAAGTTAATATCTGATTGACTTTAAATTTATACACAGTGCTTAAGGTCATGAGACAAAGAATCCTATTGATTTTCAGCAATTTACGATAATTACTGCCAGAGTTATGGCCCTTGATCACTTTGAAAAATCTTGTGGACGCTCTAGAGGCCAAAGTTAATATCCGATTGACTTTAGATTGATACACAGAGTTTAAGATCTTGAGATGAACAAGTATATTGATTTTCAATTAATTTTTATGACTTGTAACAGCTAAATCCATAATACAGTATTAAAAGTTTTGTATACAAAACGTTAGCATGGGGCAGAACTTTATAAAAACCAAACAAATTCTAATGGTTTTCTGAGTTGTTGCTCTTAATCAGATTTTAGTGTATTATAAATGTTTCATTACCAAAAAAAGTAAAAATATGCGACAACTCTTGTTGACTGCCCGGACGATTTAGCTGCTGTGGGCTTATGTTACGTTGCCTGGCAACCTATCTTTTGTTTTGGCAGATCATTTCGACTTCAGAATGTAAGTAGAATAACAACATTTCGGCTTCAGATGGTACATAAATGTGTTGCTGTATGCATTTATTCTTGAGGCGACTAAAGAATCTTACAATTGTTCTGCTGCCATTCGGATTTTAACACGCCCATCATTAGTTTGTGTTAAAGTTTTTCCTGCAGAGTTACATATAACGCATGCAGTCCCATCAAAAGCTCCCTTGGCTGCTGACCTTGAAACCACTAACATTTCCTGTCAAAATATTTTGGCTAAGCGTAATTAATTGTAGATAATGCAGTTATTACAAAAACACTTTGTTAAGATGATTGTAATATGCACAATTCAACTATAATGAAATCCTGCCATTATATAGTAACATCAACTGGGAGGTTCATACCCTCTTGAAATCAGTATTAAGGGGATAACTCCCCTTCTTTTTTTTGTTAGATTTCCGACTGTCAAGGGTTTTTTAATGCACTTGCAGAAGAATGAACATAAAATATGTAATATTTTGTGACTGTAGTAAAAGCAATAAGTGTAAAAAATTCACATAATTGAACTCTAAAATAGACAATTGAAAAAAATTGCAACAAGTAATATAATAATGAGTAAATTATATAATAATAAATCAGTTTTTGGTAAATATCTTAAAAGCTATTGACTTTTAAACAAATAAATGTATTACAGACCCCCTATAATGTGACCATTCCGAAGATTTTGAGTGGTCACACAACCTTCTGGGTCCACCGGTTCTAGAGATACAGTAATGGCAGGGGGTATTGCTGCGCTTAAAAAGGGGCGTGGCATTTTCACGTATTTCGGCCCTGGTGACAAATGTGTCACCAATCAAAAAATGTTCAATGACCTTCAAATAGATGATTTTTGAAGAGTTTAGCACTGGACATATAAGTGCATACAAAACTACCATGAGCTACGTACTCTAGTGTTTATTTTTTAACAGTGATTGAGAAATTAAACACTTGTAAATTGGACACTCATTATCAAAATTGAACGGTCAGCTTTAAACTGGACAGAACTACAAATTAAACAATTTATGGTGATTTTAAACAGTAATTTCGAATTTTTAAACGAAATAAATGTCTTGACAGAGTCTGATGTTAAGCATTTGCCATGGTACTAGGGTTAAGCCAAAATTAGCAATTTGATTGATTGAGACTTTGAAACAAGAAAACTGGGTGAGAGGGATGAAATTCAGATTATAGTTTCATTATATCAATACCTTATTGACTAAGTTCGATAATGAGAATTTTCTGCGTAAGCTAAGAAGCAATTTGATTGGTCTAGACTTTGGACATAAAAAAAATCTGCTTTTAATTGAGGTAGAATGTTCAAACTTGGTGTAGATATTCATTAGGTGAATGCAGTGTCGGATTAATTAATATGTGTCATCTATTTCTTTAGGGATTTCGGCGGGGGACATCAGCCTCACTGTTGGCTTGTTTAACAGAACGTCATTAGGCTAGACTTGGTTACCTTTCTGCCATAGATCAGATGCAAGTATCGCCACTGTCTAGCTGTCGGTCAATTTGTGGAGTACTGGAGGTTGACGATGTCAGTTAAAATAATGTTTTGAAATTTGTTTTTGGGAGGTTGTGAGTGCTTTAAGATCTTTGAGTCAATTGTTGTAGTTTCAATCCCAGGCTAGGTGGGTAAGATGCTGGCTCGCTAGCCTGGAGGTCGGGTGTTCGATCCCTGCATTGGCCGAGAAAGTTCATCCAGATTTTCCGGCGTGGTTTTCCCCTTGTCAGTGATGCAGGACGGGGAGGGCTTGACAAGGATAGCTGTCTAGTCGTTCGGATGGGACGAATAACCGAGTTCCTGTGTACATATTGGTGTGCACGTAAAAGATCCCTTGGCAGTTGGAATTCGGAGTAGGCCGTAGCGCTGCTGCCCGGGCAAAATTTCCCTCATAGCACACTGTATGGCATATGCCCGTCTTCATTAGCCCAGGTTAGAAGCAGAACAGTAGGACGTTAAACCCCATTTCATTTCATTTCAATCCCAGGCTTGTGGGAGTGCCAAGAAGTAGGGTCTCTCGGATTTCCTTCCATTTCTAATCACTGTAACCCAGGTATCATTTAATCTTGTGTATCTAGCACTAATTTCTTTCACATTCGTTTAATATCAAATCTTTGTTTAAAAATTCGTAAAAATCGTTTAAAATCACCAAAAATCATCTAATTTGTACTTCTGTCCAGTTTAAAGCTGACTGATTAATTTTGATAATGAGTGTCCAATTTACAAGTATTTAATTTCCTGACCATCATTAATCAATTGGGTTGTTTATTTTTTAACAGTGATTGAGAAATTAAACACTTGTAAATTGGACACTCATTATCAAAATTGAATGGTCAGTTTTAAACTGGACAGAACTACAAATTAAACAATTTATGGTGATTTGAAACAGTTTTTTCGAATTTCGAATTTTTAAACAAAGATTGGATATTAAACGAATGTGAAAGAAATTAGTGCTAGATACACAAGATTAAATGATACCTGGGTTACATTGTAATGTCTCCTGAATGCAAGTGAAGTAATGGAATAATGATATACCATAATTAGGTTAGTTTCTAAATTACTTGATTTGTGTTGACTAGACATTAAACCGCATTTCTCTTTCTTTCTGTCTCTCATTTGTCTCCTGAAACTATTTGATTGTAAGTATAAATATAAATATGGAATTTACAGAAATAACATGTCCGACAACAAAAATAAGTTCATTTCTTCTATATACAAAAGACATCTTTATTTTAAAAAAATACTAAATTATGAAACATGAAACATTTTTAAAAGTATTTTAATTTGTTCTATTTTCAGTTGCCTTGAACTTTCAGACAGCTGGCTTAATGATGGATCTATATAATGGTTGGTTTCGTAAAAATGGTGGCTGTGGTTTTGTATTAAAACCGTCCATAATGAGGGAAGAAATTGCATATTTTAGTGCAAGCACAAGGGAGGTTATTCCTGGTGTATCTCCTCAGATATTACATATAAAGGTAATGGAAAAATCTACTGAATGGTGTAACTGAATAAATGTTATCTCAAGCATTGTATGAAAATTCTCAGTTCAAGAATTGCAGGAAACTGCATAAATGGAAGTTCTGTTAAATTCAATACTGTTACCACAGGACTATGGTAGTATATTAGATTCAAAATTCTAACGTACTATCGTCTCATTTCTAACTTCTGTTCATGTAATTTTTAACTTCTATTCATGTAATTTCTAACTTATATTCGTGTAATTTTTAAATTAAGACAATGTATAATCCAACATCAATTTTTCAGTGTAAATTTTTATTCTATTTCATCTTATTTCTATTATTTAGACGAAAAATGTCTTCTTCATGGATGCTTTACACGTTTAGCATGAACATCAAGGAATTTAGAATTTTTACACTTCTGCCTAGCAACCTTATGAAGTAGTTTGGTGTCGCCACTGTGTGCTCATTTGGTGATTGCGCACCTGATCGGGACCATTATCTTGATATAATTGACTCGCTCTTCATCTGGTTGATGGTTGGACGGAGTGCTGAAATTTAGAGAGAGAAAGAGAAATAGGGTTTAACGACCACTCGACACAAACTAGCTCATTTCAAGACTAATATATGGTTCAATTTTATTTCAATAATTCACTTGCGCGTAGGGTCTAGCAGAGATAACCCATGAGGCTGGGCAAGCGACCCTACTCCTTGTCACGTACAAACGGGGAATTAATTCCGAAATTGAAACAACGTCGAACGTGATGTGGTTGGCAAATACTATTTCAAATATAACTTAAGCTAAACAACATTTTTCATTTTTTTTTTTGTTGAGGACAAGTGAAGGATTTGGAGAATTTTATTTGATATTTTTTACAGTTAAGCCAATATTAATACTTATATACTGTTGATCTGTATTCTATTACTGCTCTTACTAAAATGTCACTTTATAATGATAAACTTTTTCTTGAAATGGTTCAAAGATATAAATTTAGAAATCCCATATTATGGGGATGAAACAGCCTTTAAAGGAAAATGGATAGCAATGAAGATTTTATTTCTGATTACTTCATTATACTGACCTGACTAACTTTATGGTAGTTTTTTTCCAACAATATTTTATTCAAGTTGCATAAAGCAATACGGAATTTCATAGATAGCAGTGTTCTTGACGAAATTAAAACAAAATGAAATGAGGTTTATCGTCCTACTTTTCCACACCAACTGGGCTAATGAAGACGGACTTCCGCCATACAGTGTGCCATGGGGGAAATGTAGCCCGGACTTTGGCGCCAGTGTGTATATCACTGTAAGATTGGTATCGTTTAATCTCGCGTAAATAGCGTTAATTTCTGTCCTGTGTTCAAATATTCATAACTATAGTTTAATTTCGGCTAATAGTGTTCAATTTGTACTACTATCCAATTTAAATCTCAGTGTTTAATTTTGATTACCAAGCCTCTAATTAACTAGTGTTTAGTTTGTCGACACGTGTTCAGTGTTTAAAATTTACGTCGGCCTGGCGCCGATAAATAACTGGACGGGCTGACATCTTTTTATTTTGAAGATGGCGAGTCAAGCCTGTGAGCCGACTGTTTTTGTCATGGATATTTTGTTCATGGCTCTTATCAAATTCTCCTTTGAAAATATTTATATTGCCCCTATTTATATCCGAAATATATTTCATTTAACAATATTTCATTACCAGAAATGAAAATAAAATTGTCCACCGCAAGAAATTATCGTTGTAGGAGTGAGGTCGTACTTGCAAACATATTATTTAACCATTTTGATCAAGTGTGGAATAGATGAGTGTGTGTAAAACAATTGGCCTTTCCCGCCATTATTTCCGGGGGGTTGGATGGCTGAATGGTTAGCGTGCGCGCGCTGTATCATAAAGTCTGTCATTGAGTCGACTGGCGTGGTTTCGAATCCCCGGTTGTACGTGGCAAGGAGTAGGGTCGCCTGTCCAACCTCGTGGGTTTTCTCCGGGTCCTCCGGTTTCCTCCCACTGCTAAAGACCCCTACGCGCAAGCGAATTATGTAAATAAAATTAAACCATATGTTAGTCCCGAAATGACCTGGTTTGTGTTGAGTGGACGTTAAACCCCATTTCTCTCTCTCTCTCTCTCTCCGCCATTATTTCCAACTCTCGTGATTTTTAATAGCAGACTTGATTGTCAAGTCTATTTCTTTAATGAAGATTTCACTACCGTACTGCAGACTAGTGGGGCAGATATGTGAAATGGGTGGCCATGGGGGTTTTGGGGTATGCTGATTCCAAAAAGGGGGGAACCACGACGTCACTCCAGCTGTTCCCGCAAAAAATTGAGAAATTCAAAATGGCCGCCATAAAACAGTTCTTGTCCATAAAATTTCTGTAAGTGCAGTGATTTCAGTGATCTTGATGTCTATCTATACCTATGTTTTTGAGGTCAAGGAATCCAGTAAAACATATACGAAGACTCATAATGTTCTCCTTCATAGTGTTTTTTAAAAATGGTTATAATTTTGCTAAACGGATAGGGGGTGGATGGCCGAATGGTTAGCACGTGCACGCTGTATCATAAGGCTTGTCATTGAGTCAACTGGCATGGTTTCGAATCCCCGGTTATACCTGACAAGGAGTAAGGTCACCTGTCTAACCTCATGGGTTTTCTATGGGTCCTCCAGTTTTCTCCCACTGCTAACAACCCCTACGCGCAAGCGAATTATTGAAATAAAATTAAACCATATGTTAGTCCCAAAATGACCTAGTTTGTGTCGAGTGGACCTTAAACCTCATTTCTCTCTCTCTCTCTCTCTCTCTCTCTCGCTAAATGGATATGAAGAATTCATTATGTTCCATTTCAGTGGAAACTAAATATTACTCATCAAACAGTCCACATTTCCTGTCAATCCCCATTTTATATATGCACACGATAGTGTTGTAAAAATATTCAGTAAACGTCTGAACTTTCTTCATAAATCAGATATATTCAGTGAAAATACATTTAACAAGGTATCAGTTTAATTCTATTTTTATACGCCCACATTGAAATGTGAATGTATATTGCCGTCGCCCCCCACTGTCCGTCCGTCTATCGTCCACAATTTCTTGTGAACGCTCTAGCGCCAAAAGTTATCATCCAATTGTTTTAAAATTGATATATGTTGTTTACATTAGTGAGATGAAGAAGCTTATTTAATTTCAATAATTTCCGTTTATTAAGTCTAGAGTTATGGCCCTTGTTTCACTTTATTGAACCTTGTGAACGCTCTAACTCCAAAAGTTATCATCCGATCTTTCTGAAATTTATGCGCATTATTTAGATTACTGAAACGAAGAAGCCTATTGAATTTCGGCAATTTCTGTTTATTACGTCTAGAGTTATGGCCCTCGTTTCACTTTATTGATCCTTGTGAACGCTCTCACGTCAAAAGTTATCATCTGATCTTTTTGAAATTTATATGCATTATTTAGATTACTGAAACGAAGAAACCTATTGAATTTCGGCAATTTCCGTTTATTACGTATAGAGTTATGGCCCTTGTTTCACTCTATTGATCCTTGTGAATGCTCTCACGTCAAAAGTTATCATCCGATCTTTCTGAAATGTATATGCATTATTTAGATTGCTGAAACGAAGAAGCATATTAAATTTCAGCAAATCCGGTTTATTACGTCTAGAGTTATGGCCCTTGTTTAACTTTATTGATCCTTGTGAACGCTCTAACGTTAAAAGTTATCATCCGATCTTTGTGAAATTTATATGCATTATTTAGATTAGTGAAACGCTGAAGCCTTTTGAATTTCAGCAATTTCCGTTTATTACATCTAGAGTTATGGCCCTTGTTTCACTTTATTGATCCTTATGAACGCTCTAACGCAAAAAGTTAACACCCGATCTTTGTGAAATTTATATGCATGATTTCAATTAGTAAAACGAAAAATCGTATTGAATTTCAGCAATTTACAATAATTACTTCTAGAGTTATTGCCCTTGTTTCACTTTGTTAAACCTTGTTAATGCTCGATTGATAAAAGTTATCATCCAATATGTATGAAATTTATATGCATCATTTAAATTTGTGAAACAGGTCTGTTGAATTTCAGCAATAATTTCTAGAGTTATGGCGATTGTGAACGTTTGAATGACAAAAGTGATCATGTGATCTGTATGAAATTTATATGTATTATTTAAATTAGTAAAACGAAAAAGCCTGTCAAATTTCAGCAATTTCTGTAGATTACTTCCAGAGTTGAGACCCTTGTTTCAGTTTGTAGAACCTGGTTAACCCTCAAATGACAAAATTTATAATCTGATCTGTATGGAACTGTCTTGTAAAGGCCCCCAATTACCTAAAAAGGAATAAATATGCGACAACCCTTGTCGACCGCTCGGACGATTTAGCTGCTGTGGGCGTATGTTTTGTTACCTGACAACCTATCTTTAAACATCAGCGGTTGTATTTAATTTTTATCCAAAAAGGATGTTGTTCATTTTAATAAATCTATATTATAAAAAATGCAAAGTTTAAAGTGTATGATTAAAGCAATTTTTACCCACAATTCTTACTCACACTGTAGTCAGCTTTAATGCATTTATATTTAATTTATTTAATAGCAAGGTGACATTATTATTAAATATCGCGATATTTAACTATATCGTTGAAAAAAAATGCCAATATTGATATCGTCCCTTTTTTGCAATATCATACAGCCCTACACTAGACCCAAGTCTTCGAAATCAAGCATGTGCAATATGTCTTATGGGAACAATAACAAAGAGTTTATCATTCCATAAATTTAGGCTATCCTAACATGTGACATCAGGTCAGTTTTAATAATGATAAAAAATGACGTGTCGTCTGCTAAACAGCACTGATAGTTTACTTTCATGCTGAAAGAGGTCACGTCACAGTGTTTAAAATTTACGTCGGTCCGTCGGCCCAGCCCCGATAAATAACTTGGCGGGCCGACATCTTTTTATTTTGAAGATGGTTGGTCCGCCCTGTGAGCCAACTGTTTTTGTCAGGAAAAATATGTGTCATGGATATTTTGTTCATGGTTCTATCAAATTCTACTTTGAAAATATTTATATTGTCCCTATTTATATCCGTTATATATTTCATCCAGATATTTAACTGTATTTCATTATCGGAAATGAAAATAAAATTGTCCACTGAAAGAAATCCATGTAGGAGTGAGGCTGTGCTTGCAAATATCAGCACGCTCCCAGAGTTCGGCAGAATATTATTTAACCATTTTGATCAAGTGTGGAATAGATGAGTGTGTGTTCCGATAGTATGCCTTACTGTTTTATTTGTCTTTATCCGATATTGAATACACATGCATAATCCGGCATATTATATTCCTTCAATTGTGAAAACCAAACGCGTGCTACTAAACTAGGTCAGTCCATCTACTGTACTGTCATGATTCCAAGAATAAAAATTCACATGATATAAATTCTTTGTCTTGTAAAAATGAAATTTAAAAAGCAGAGCTGAAAATTCCCTGAAAGCCTAACTACTGGTAACAATACAATTCCAGTGAGGAAAAAACGAGTTTCCTTTCCCCCCATTCTTTCTAAATCTCGTGATTTACTAGCAGACTTGATTATCAAGTCTATTTCTTTAATGACGATTTCACTACCGAAATGGAGACCCAAGTCTTCGAAAACAGGCACGTACAATATGTCATATATAGAAAGAATAACAAAGAGTTTATGGTTTCATAAATATGGACTATCCCAACGTGTGACATCAGGTCAGTTTAATAATGATAAAAAATGATGTGTCGTCTGCCAAACAGCAGTGATAGTTTACTTTCATTTTGAAAGAGGTCACAGTCTTTCATATCACAGTTCCACACATCATGATGAATGAAACGAATAGAATGATTGTTGCTTTAACATGTTTATTGAAATGTAAGACATTAATCTATGTCTGGAAGGACCTGAACGCCAGTTTTTTTCATTTCATTTAAATGAACAATATTTTCTGTTAATTCTCAGAGAGTGTAAAGGGCCATTTTAATCCGTAATCTTCAGATTTCTATGTGAATGGAATTTCAAGATATTATATTGTCAGTACTAGTAGACCTATATATAATCATTAAGATAATTACAACTACAAGTAAATATTTATTTATTACAGAAAAAATAAATATCAAGTCTGGGGTTAAATAGGGGTGGAATGATTTTTATCTTTCTATACACGAAGTATTAACTTAAAGTAGCTAAGTCTCTAACTCAATATCATCCAAAACCTTCAACATTGAAAACACGATTTATTTGTCAAATTAAATCAACATTCATGTTGTGATCTTACCGGAAAAAGATGGGCTTTTGATATCCAATATTTAAGACAAAATAAACATTTTACCATTGGTACACGAATCGTGTACCATAATGCGCTTCAGCCCCAGTTTCATCAAGAGTCTCGAGGGACGAGGCTTGACACATTGAGCCAAATCAAACGGCGTATGTAGACTGGAATAACTAGACGCTAGAAATTTGCACTGATTTGAAATTGGAGTAAAAACGGATACCATTGAATGTAAATCAGTTTATATACATTCATATTACAGTATTATATGTGTTGCGACCCACTTTTGTCAATTTCTAGGTCCCAAATGTTAGCGATTTAGCTCCTTTAAATCCTTCAAAAGTTAAAATTGTAATGTGTACAGTCAATCAATATTGAATACATATTTTAACTTTTAAACCTGTCCCAAATGGCTAGAACTTAGAAATAAAGGCATTTGGGGTGGGGTAGTGTACGTGTGTTTTGTTAATATTTATTGGGCCCACAACTCAATGTTAGGACCTACAACTTTCATGAATGGCGTCTACCAGCAGGTCCTATTGGCCTACGACTTTTCTTGACAAATTTTATACACTGGGTCACGATCTTTCATTTCACAGAACCACACGTCATGATGAATGAAACAAATCAAATGATTATTGCTATCGGAGAGCAAATTTAATAAGTTCATTGAAATGTAAGACATGTTAATCTGTGTTTTGTAAGAACTTAAAAGCCAGTTTCATTTCATTTCATTTATATGCACAATATTTTCTGTTAATTTTCGGAGAATGTGAAGGGCCATTTTAATCTTCAGATTTCTATGTGAATGGAATTTCGAGATACGTTGTCAGTACTATAAAGTAGACCTACATGTAATCACCAAGATTATTACAAGTGAATATTTATTTATTACAGAAAAAATAAATATCAAGTCTTGGGTGGAATTAATATTTTCTTTACATACACGAAGTATAAACATTAAATCTTTCAAAAGTTAAAATTGTAATGTGAACAGTCAGTCAATACTGAATACATATTTTAACTTTTAAACCTGTTCCAAATGGCTGTAGAAGACACCTACGGAACTTAGAAGTTCAAGAATGGGACGACAAATCAGAACCACGTTACCAACTCTTTCGAAAAATCTTAAACCAAGATGGCCGAATCTCCAGGATGTAAGACGAAGAGACAGTGAACGAAAGCAGTGTTCACAACGTAATATTAATAAACATTATTCAGCACGAAATCTCTCAGAACTGAAACCAGGTGACACAGTAGTTAGTAAATGGCAGAAACGTGGAACGCCAGGGACCATAGTTAGTAAATGTAATCAACCGAGATTGTACATGGTGAGAACCCGATTTGGATTATTTAGGCGAAATCGTCATCACCTATACCTCGCCAATTCCATTAAATTTCATGGTAATAATTCCGATGAAGACCCAACTGATTGGACTGATATACATGATCATGCATCTCACAAACCAAACATCGTTCAACAAGAACTTCCACCACCAGATCCAGTACAGCCATTACATCACTCAGGTCGCAAAATTATAAAGCCTTTGCGATATCGTTTACTTGAATATTATAGTTATTTGGTAAATAACGTTATTATTATGTTTCAGTTATAGGACACTTGAAGATATAGATACTATAGTAATTCTGTTCATAATTTAAGGTTTTGTTACTTTATCCTTTAACCCTTTCATTACTAGTGAGTTTTAAAATATACTATTCAAAAAAAGTAGGGGATATTTGATTTTTAAATGTCATTAAAGTCACCTAATGAAACTGACGAAGAAACAAATGACAAAATGAAATGAAGTTCACATTCATCGATTTATTCTGATGGTAAATAAAAAAATGGCAAACATTTTAGTTAAAAGAGTGACAAAGTCCCCGACTGTACTGTGATTGTCGCGACGGATGAAACCGTTAGGGTGTCAACATATTTTGCTTACATTGACTTGTTTAACTTTATATTAATGTACGAAGCTGTAGTTTTTAAGGGCTTATTGGTATTAACATGTATTCCACACAATTGAAAAAGGGCAATATACAAAAATAAACAATATTTTGTTGACTTTCTGAGTGCCATCATCAAATTCGAGCGGCGACTTCAATGGATTGGATTCATGTTATTTCTACTAGGTAAGTCTGTGGCATACATGTATACATGTATCTGCTAAGGAAGATATCCAGAAACATTCCAGGGAAAAAATGAGAAACACCATAGAGTTTATAAAACCATCTTTATACATGTACATTCAGTAAAAAGTAAAATAAATAGCGCCACCATTTGACACTAGTACGACCAAAAGAATAGTATTGGCGGAGCTGGTCACCCAAGTCTACTCCACCCATACATTTATTATAATTAATTATGCAGAGCGGTTTTAAAACATTTTCAATAGTTCCAGCTCTTGTTTTGCGTTGTACTGCAGACATTTCAGCATCACAGTTAGTAGACAGAATGTGCACAGTCTTTTTGTCCTGCCATGCTGTCGTGATCAAGTTGTTACTTTGCATGAATTTGGTACTGCCTTTAACAAGTTTATGAACATTTAATAGCAGATAGTATTTCCTATTGGACCGAATAGTACCACAGCAGTACGTCTTTTTATTCAAGAGTTCGATTGCTAAATCAACACTAGTGAAAAAATTATCAAAATAAACCAGGGGCGTGCTGGCAGGGAGTTTAGGAGGACGGTGTCCTCCCAGGCCCCCATTAAACAATAAGTCCACCCGTATAAGCGGGCCCCCCTGAGAGCTCTAAATTTCATGCGGAACCCCCTCAAAAAATTGAGAGTGCGCACGCGAAAAATCATACATACACAACGATTAGTAAAATATATTATGCTGACGTGCAAATGTCTGTCACCTTAAGGTGAAATGGTCTTTGATTAAAACAATCGGTGGTACTGATAGCATAATTGCATTTCCTGCATTTTTGTGTTAGTATCATGTCTCATAGAGACTAAAGATTCATACATGTATTCATGCCTCGATATGTATAAGATGCAATTTATTATTTGGATAGAAATACATTGTATTAGCATTATATTAAGCAGACCTGTCATGAGTGTCTTGTGTAGTACAGTAGTATGTCTTATAGTCAAAATAGCAGCATAAATTTGGAAAATATGATACCTAGATTTCTCCCAGAATACCCACCCAGACCCCCCTACCAGCGGCGCCCCTTCAGGCCTGGAACGCCCCTGAAATAAACATGTCGATACTCATATAACATGGTTTCCATAAGATCCATAACAACTTTGTGTCCAAGATTTTTTTCTTGCACTCCATCAAGACTTTTGCCAGTGTAAACATTGAAGGCATGAACATAATCGGTATCCGACGCAGCAGCGATCCAAACTTTTATACCTCTTTCATGGGCTTCATCGACATATACTGTACAAATCCAAGGCGTCCCTTATATTTAACCATGCCCTCATCAATGCTTATATTTTGTGGAGGATCATATTGTTCTCTAAACGATTTTTTGCACATGTCTATCAATGGTCGTACTTTATATAAACGATCAAAACCATCTTCTCCCTTAGCTGGCTGTTTAGAAGAATCAGTGAGATGCAAATCTCTTAGAATAGCAAAATATCTGTCGCGAGACATGCACTTCCTAATGAACTCACTATTCAACGAGGGGTCTGACGACCAATATTGTTTCAGGGATGGCAAAACAATCAACCCCATCAACATTGTAATACCTATAAAAGTTTTCAGTTCATCATCTGATATATTTACATTTTGGGATGAATAACGGTTTGTTTCCCAAAAAGTATTAGGAATCAACTGATTGAAATATGCGGAAGCTGGAGGCAACATGGAACCATCCCCGGCGTCATCAACTATGTCAATCCGACCTACATTTGGAAAATTTGTCGGTCCTTGTTTTGCTGAAAAACTTTTAGTAATTACCTTGCGAGTTATTTGACTCCATTCTAGATCTTCCCTATTTAAAACGTCCGCAAATTCATCATTTTCGCTGCTGGAACCTTCAGAAGAATCGTATTCCAGTTCTTGTTCAATTTCAATGTCACTTTCATCGCCAAAATTATCATCTAATTCACGGCCATTTATCACTTCCTTTTGCTTCAATTCGGCACATTCAACGTCATAAGAATCGAATTCATCAAAATCGCAGTCTGAATCCGATGACGCCATTCAAAAATTCAACAAAAAACCTTCATTTTTACACAAAAATCTCTGATAAAAAATTTTTCACGGAGGCCGCCATTTTGAATACTGCTATGTTTACAGTACACTCCAGTTGTCGTATGTCACGTGAGAGTTTTGTTATGAGTGAAAAATTACCGAGTTTTACCGACAGTCATTTCAGGAAACATCTGGCGATCCCGTACAGGACATTACGGGCGTATTCGGGCGCTTACGTAACGAGAGGGTTAAAGAGGGAGATGTTGCATAAATAAGTTCAGAAGTGACACTTATATGATAATGACTATTAATACAATATTGAGTATTGAAACAGACTATAGTTCTACCTTAATAAGTATTGCACATGTTCTTGTACAAAAACAGAGAGCTGTAAGCAGGTTAGACCAAGTTGTGTCGTAAGATTGTTTTACTTAATAAATATATTATATTATTGATAATAAGCCTACATTGATGAGTCTGTGTAATAATATTCACAGCATATTGATAGAACAGACGGTTCAACTAATTATTGAATAGTCGTGATAATTAAGCGGGACGCTTATAATTAAACACGTGTCGACAAACTAAACACTAGTTAATTAGACGCTTGTTAATCATAATTAAATTGGATACAAGTACAAATTGAACACTAGTAGCCGAAATTAACACTATTTACGCGAGATTAAGCAATACCAATCTTTCAGTGATACTAGCTGACGATGTTAAAAAACCCATAGACATATATTTCTTTCTATGATATAACCAATATCTTCCAGCGTGTGGTTCTCCCTCGCTTGTTATTGATTCAGGACGGGTTCTGGCACAGACAGTGGCTAGTTGTTTGGATGGTATAAAGAGACATTGTTTTAGAGCAATAAAAAAATATAGATCAGCAGTATGTATATATACTCTTCCAAAAAGTAGGGGATATTCAGAAACCATACAAAACTGCGGAAATGCACTGCTGTTTTTATTAGAGCTAACCAGTGTATGTATGTTAATAACAGGCCAACTGCCTACACATGAACATAAACAGTTCACATGGACGGCTTATCTGACGGCCCCATTTCACTCGCTAAGAGATACACTGTCAAAACTGAAAATGGACGTTTTTGATTTTTGTCCTAATAATGAGTAATTGCTCCACCAATCCTCAGACATGCAGCAATTCGTTGTGGCATGCTCCTAATCAACCGTCCAATCACGATTAGGGGCAATCTGACCCACTCCTATTGCAGTGCCACGGACAATTCTTGCAGTGTTGACGTTGACATCGACGAACACGTCTTCCGATCAAATTAAACGTAGCACACTATAGCAAAGATACGCTAAACAGTAAATCTTATGCAAGTCCATGACTATTTATCATATTACAACCTGCATAGGTATTTGCATTTCAATATCCCCTACTTTTTTATACGCCAACATTTTCATGTGGACGTATATTGTCGTCGCCCCCGTCTGTCCGTCCACAATTATTTGTGAACAGTCTACAGGTCACAATTTTTATCCGATTTCAATGAAACTTGAAATATAGGTTTATCACCCAAAGATCTCGGTTCCTTTCGATATTGGCATGTATAGGACTGTAACTTCATGGATTATGGCCCCTGATTGTACAAAAAATCACGTTTTTTGCTTGTGAACACTGTAGAGGTCACAATTTTTATCCGATTTGGTTTAAACTTGAAATGTATGCTTATAACCCAAAGATCTCGGTTCCTTTCGATATTCGTGCATGTCGGAACGTAACTTCCTGAATTATGGCCCCAGATTGTACAAAAAATCACGTTTTTAGCTTGACCCTATAGAGGTCATAAGTTTTATCTGATTTAAAAAACCGTATTATTATATCACCGTTACACCCTAAGAATGACCGAGTTCGAATTTCGTGAAAATCGGCCCAAAACTGACAGACAAAATGGCCGACGTTCGTTCTCAAATAAGTCACAATTTTTATCCGATTTTGTTGAAACTTGAAATGCAAGTTTATAACCTAAAGATCTTGGTTCCTTTCGATATCCGTGCATATCGGACCGTAACTTCCTTAATTATGGCCCCTGATTGTACGAAAAAATCGTGTTTTTAGCTTGTGGACTCTATAGAGGTCATAATTTTTATCCGATTTAAAAAAACGTATTATTATATCACCGTTACACCCTAAGGACGACTGAGTTCGAATTTCGTGAAAATTGTGGACCCTTTAGAGGTCACAATTTTTATCCGATTTTGTTGAAACTTGAAATGCAAGTTTATAACCTAAAGATCTTGGTTCCTTTCGATATCCGCGCATATCGGACCGTAACTTCCTGAATTATGGCCCCTGATTGTACGAAAAATCACATTTTTATTGTATCACCGTTACACCCTAAGGACGGCTGAGTTTGAATTTCATTAATATCAGCCCAAAAGCTGACAGACAAAATGGCCGCCCTTCGTTCTCAAATAGCGTAAAAATATGGTATATCAAGGTTGTGGCCCAAATAGAGGTCACAATTTTAATCCGATTTTGTTGAAACTTGAAATGTAAGTTTATAACCCAAAGATCTTGGTTCCTTTCGATATTCGCGCATATCGGACTGAAACTTCCTGAATTATGGCCCCTGATTGTTCGAAAAATCGCGTTTTAAGCTTGTGGACCCTATAGAGGTCATAATTTTTATCCGATTTAAAAAAACGTATTATTATATCACCGTTACACCCTAAGGACGGCTGAGTTCGAATTGCATGAAAATCGGCCCAAAACTGACAGACAAAATGGCCGCCCCTCGTTCTCAAATTGCGTAAAAATGTGGTATATCAAGGTTGTGGACCCTATAGAGGTCACAATTTTTATCCGATTTTGTTGAAACTTGAAATGTAAGTTTATAACCCAAAGATCTTGGTTCCTTTCGATATTTGCGCATATCGAATTGTAATTTCCTGAATTATGGCCCTTGATTGTAGGAAAAATCACTTTCGGTTTAGCTTGTTTTCTGTCCATCTCTCGAAAATGTGGGCGTATCCTGCCTGGCAGCCGCTGGTTTGAAGAGTATATTCTAAATAAAATTCTCCAAATCCTGCACTTGTCTTAAAAAAAAATTAACAAATGCTGTTTAACTTGTATTTGAAATAGTATTTGCAAACCATATCACGTTTGATGTTGTTTTCAATTTTTATATGCCCACATTTTCATGTGGCCGTATTATGCCGTCGCCCCTGTCCGTCCGTCCGTCCACAATTGTTTGTGGACACTCTACAGGTCACAATTCTTATCCGATTTTGACGAAACTTGAAATTACATATCGAATTGTAATTTCCTGAATTATGGCCTTTGATTGTAGGAAAAATCACTTTCTTGTTAGCTTGTTCTCTATCCATCTCTCGAAAATGTGGGCGTATCCTGCCTGGCAGCCGCTGGTAACACTTCACCAAACCATTCAACTTGACGAAGAGCTAGTTGTTTGTGTCAACATAATGATCCCGATCAGGTGCTCAATCGCCAAATTGAGTACAGGGTGGCGACATCAAACAACGTCATAATGATGGTTGCTAGGTAGAAGTATCAAAATTCTAAATTTGTTCGACGTAGGGATTTTTAGCTGTAGGAGGAAACTGGAGGACCCGGAGAAAACCCATGTGGTTGGACAGGCAAACCTACTCCTTGTCACATACAACCGGGGAATCGAAATCACGCCAGTTGACTCAATGACAGATCTTATGATACAACGCACACATGCTAACCATTCAGCCATATCCAACCTACCCCACCCCCCCTGAACAAAAAAATTAGTTGGATTATACATTGTCTTAATTTAGAAATTACTACATGTTAGAATTTTGAATTTAATATACCGCCATACAGGCATTTCCTACTCCCTACTCACATGACTCAAAGGACAAGTGTTATCAGAGTGTTTTGTAGGGTAGTAATCAGTGATGGGATTTCAAAAAATTTCATGTCGGACATTTTTTCCCGAAAATAAAGGGGCATAACTCTTACCGTAATTTAAGCAGACGTTTTCAAAACACAATTAAGAATCATGTGTCAACAAAATATATTCAAATTCATATGTAAAAAAAAAATTGGTGCACCTCGTTATATTTCATGTTTAAAACCCGTACGGTATTCAAATTTATGTCAATAATATTCCTACAAAATTACATGACATCGTAATACTATAGAATTGGCAGCGTGCCGACTGCTGCCGATCTGTTTCAAACTCCCCCAAAATTACCGTATTTTTCGGGTCATGCGTCGGTACATTTTTCAGCAAAGTCCGACATTCGTCTGATACTCCGTTTCGATTTATATACGGAAGGTAAAAAAATGACATCCCGAAATTTATTTGGCCGTAAACCGTAGTTAACAACGCCCTAATGAGCGAGTGTAACCAACTTCTAAATAATTGCATTCGACTGTAGCACGCGCTATCGTCTAAAACAATTAACTACTTACGTCATTCCAATCGAAATATTTGTCAACATTTCTTAGCGTGTTTATTTATTTATTTAAAGACATAAACCCCCTTCAAAATATGATCATAAATCCGACAATATGCTATCAAAATAGAATCTTTTCTCGAACATCAGGCGTATTGGATTCAGCACGTATACATCTCTTAATTTCACATGTCTCGCGAGATTTGTACTTTCATTTTAATTACTGAACTCTATAAGCGCCATGTGTGTGAAATATCTTTATTTAACTTCGGCTTCCACCGAAAATATATCACAGACAAGTTATCGGATACAATGTATGTTGATTTGAGGTGTTATATACTATCAGGATATGTGACATATATGACTAATTTCTACGTGTTATTGTCCGACACAAAGGAGATTAAAACGTGAGACAATGGAGAAATCACGGGTTAATCAGATTAAGTTTCTAATCACTCTTATTGGTTTGATATATCGTCCGACAAAGGAGAAGCAATGACTTCTGTTCAGGATTGATTTGATGACTTGTCCGATAAAGAATTAGTTCAGCCAATCAAGGCAGAATAGTAGTTAATCAAGGTAGGTGTGTAAGACGATATAACACGATAAATAGTCGATCACTTAATTACCTAATCAATCCAGCCCATTATCAACGATAATGGGGTTGCACGGTAGTTATACACTCAGTACACTATATTAATTTTGGAATTTGAATATTATTCACCATGTCTTGATGTCCGATTGGGCATATTCCCGGTCGGACAATTTTGGGCGTTTCGAAAAAAAATTCAGACAAGTCCGGAATATACATGTTAAATCCCATCACTGGTAGTAATATAAATCCACATCCTTGAAGAAAAGTTTGTGGTCACATACTGTAAACCGTGAATGAAAATGGCTGTTTCTTTTTCAAATTAAATTACGGATTTGAAATAATATCCTCCAAATTGTATTAACAGTACAGACATGTTTGTACTTTGATTGAACAAAGATGGTATTTATTCAAGTTTATTTAGTGTGTTTTATCCTGGAATCAACTAATAAGTATTTATAATTTTACATGCTACAAATTATAAAGAGGACAATTATTTGTTGTAATCTGCATGTTACAGTCCAGCAGAATTGTGCAAAACTTCATTAGGTATTAAATTGTGCGGTTTGTGGTAAAATCATCAAATTTGGCACAATGGTAGTATAAGTTATGATAGTAAACAATATTGGATGTAGACCCCATCGAAATATGTCCCACATTCCAATTTTATTTTAGAAATGTACATGACTGGTGCCAGAAAAATCAGTCAGAAGTCGCATTCATTTATTTTAACTATAGGCTATGTATGGCAGCCAGTGGTGAAATTATTGCTTTTCAGTTATCATCACCAAACAATAGTTTAAAATGTTTTCTTTCAAAATTCTAAATCATTTTTATGCACTCACATATTCATGTGGACATATACTTGAAATATAGGTTTATCTCCAAAAGATCTCGGTTGCTTTCGATATTGGCATGTATCGGACCGAAACTTCATGGATTATGGCCCCTAATTGTACGAAAAATCACGTTTTTAGCTTGTGGACCCTATAGAGGTCACAATTTTTATCTGATTTTGTTGAAACTTGTAATGTAAGTTTATAACCCAAAGATCTCGGATCCTTTCAATGTTCGCGCATATCGGATTGTAACTTCCTGAATTATGGCCCCTGATTGTACAAAAAATCCTGTTTTTGCCTTGTGGACCCTATAGAGGTCTTAATTTTTATCCGATTTAAATAAATGTTTAGTATATCACCGTTACACCCTAAGAATGGTCGAGTTTGAATTTCGTGAAAATCAGACCAAAACTGACAAACAAAATGGCCGCCCCTCGTACCCCCGAGCGATTTTTAAGTAATTTAACCACTACTAAACACGCACCTGTTTACCGCGTGCAACGGGCATCTATATTAGCCCCAGATCATGCTATTTCATCCATTAAGCGAGCACATCATAGTGAATCTCGGAGAATCACGTTCTCACTTGAGCGAACGAGACTGAACTGTCACTATTCTTGACACGATTTACTCGCTTGGCTTGAACTAACTATCACTAATTAACAAGTTTACTCACACCCCAAGCTGATAATTTTAACCATTAATCAATATTCTATTCATATCCAAGCCAATGATGATATATAAGAAAGAGTCTGAATTGATAAGACATTGTTTATCAATATGTCTAATATTACTACGCCTCGTAAAGTTCTTATACCTACTCGAAAAGTTTTGACACTTGAAGAACGTGTCGGGGGGTTGGATGGCTGAATGGTTAGCGTGCTGTATCATAAAGTCTGTCACTGAGTCGACTGGCGTGGTTTCGAATCCCCGGTTGTACGTGACAAGGAGTAGGGTCGCCTGTCCAACCTCGTGGGTTTTCTCCAGGTCCTCCGGTTTCCTCCCATCGCTAAAGACCCCTACGCGCACGCGAATTATTGAAATAAAATTAAACCATATGTTAGTCCCGAAATGACCTAGTTTGTGTCGAGTGGACGTTAAACCGCATTTTTCTCTCTCTCTCTCTCTCTCTCTTGAAGAACGTGTCAAAGTGATACAGTTATCAAATGAAGGTAAAAGTGGTCACGTAATCGCTAAAATAGTTGGGGGCCAGAGATCCAGTATTACTAAACAAACATGTATACGCGACTACCTTGAATTCGCGACTAGATTAAGCGTGCACAACATAGTGAATCTCGGAGAATCTCAGAGAATCACGTTCTCGCTTAAGCAAACGAGACTGAACTGTCACTGATCTTGACACGATTTACTCGCTTGGCTTGAACTAACTATCACTATTAACAAGTTTACTCACACCCCAAGCTGATAATTTTACCCATTAATCAATAGTCTATTCATATCCAAGCCAATGATGATATATAAGAAAGAGTCTGAATTGATAAGACATTGTTTATCAATATGTCTAATATTACTACGCCTCCTAAAGTTCTTACACCTACTCGAAAAGTTTTGACACTTGAAGAATGTGCCAAAGTGATACAGTTATCAAATGAAGGTAAAAGTATACACGACTACTTTGAATTCACAACTAGATAAAAAGTACATGTATTGTTATTGTTATACTACATGAATAAAAAAATATGTGCAATCTATATCTTTATTTTTTGTGGTAGGGGTTGGGCAATATTGGATACCTCTAGTCAAAGAGCACCTCCATTAAGCAAGCATTTTTAAATTTGCCTTGGGTGCTTGCTTAATACAAGTTCTACTGTAGCGTAAAAACATGGTATATCAAGGTTGTGGACCGTCTAGAGGTGACAATTTTCTTCAGATTTTGATGAAACTTGAAATGTAAGTTTACAACCCAAAGATCTTGATTCCTTTCGATATTTGCACATATCGAATCGTAACTTCCTGAATTATGGCCCCTGATTGTACGAAAAATCACTTTTTGTTTAACTTGTTCTCTATCCATCTATTGCAAAATGTGGGCGTATCCTGCCTGGCAGCCGCTGGTTAATTATTTGAACTCTAAATGCCTCAAAAACTGATTTTAATAAGGGATGTTGAATCATGCTAGTGTACTATTATGTGAGGTAATTTTGAATTACAGATAATAAGTGGCCAAAATTTCCCAAAGCCTAAAGGTTCTGCAGCCAAAGGAGATGTTACAGATCCATATATAAATATAGAAGTATTTGGCATACCAGCAGATTGTGCTGAAGAAAGAACCAGAACAATCGCTCATAATGGTAAATAGATGTTTATCAGCTACAATTCCTTCTATCATTCAATTCAATCATATATAATACATTTTAAGCACAGATGGCGAGATATTTTTCAAATATTCTAAATTGGGACTGGTGAGATGTTTTACTTAGTCATGTAATTTAAAAATAAACACATATAGTGTTGCCAGGTAATGAATACAAGCATTTTGAAGGCTTTCAAGCATTCATGAGCAATAACTATGCATAAATTGGGATTAGCCAAACAATCCCGTCAAGTTTCACAAAAAATTATTCCCAAAAACTTTTATCTGTTTCGCTGACAGGAGCATATAATAAACTTTGAATTAATTTACAGGTCATTCCATGTCAAGTGGGTCAATTTCATAAAATTAGGAAATAGCCCCCCCCCCCCCAACACCTCAAAAAAAATCTGGAAAAAATATATGTTATTGTATATGCAAAAATTAGAAACTGGGCAAAATTTATGATCTGTAGCTTAAAAATTGACTGAGATACAGGCATTTGAGTTTCATGAGTTACCGATAAGTTTTAGAAACAAAACATGTATCAATAATTTACTTGAGTTTCAGATATCTTGTTTTTATACGCCCACATTGAAATGTGGTTGTATATTGTTGTCGCCCCCATCCGTCCGTCTGTCGTTACGTCCGGCGTCCACAATTGCTTGTGGACGCTCTATAGGCTAATTGCTTGTGGACGCTCTATAGGCTAAAGTTAATATCCAAGACGAAGAAGCCTATTGATTTTCAGCGATTTTCGATAATTACTGCCAGAGTTATGGCCCTTGATCACTTCAAAAAATCTTGTGGACGCTTTAAAGGTCCAAGTTAATATCCGATTGACTTCAAATTCATACACAGTGTTTAAGGTCATGAGACGAAGAAGCCTATTGATTTTCAATGATTTCCAATAATTATTACCAGAGTTATGGCCCTTGATCACTTCAAAAAATCTTGTGGATGCTCTAGAGGTCAAAATTAATATCCGATTGACTTTAAATTTATACACAGTGTTTATGGTCATAAGACGAAGAGAGCGTATTGATTTTCAGCGATTTCTGATAATTACTGCCAGAGTTATGACCCTTGATCACCTTGAAAAATCTTGTGGACGCTCTAAAGGCTAAAGTTAATATCCGATTGACTTTAAATTGATACACAGTGTTTAAGGTCATGAGGCGAAGAATTCTATTGATTTTCAGCGATTTCCGATAATTTTTGCCAGATTTATGGCCCTTGATCACTTTGAAAAATCTTGTGGACGCTCTAGAGGCTAAAGTTAATATTCGATTGACTTTAAATTTATACACAGTGTTTAAGGTCTTGAGACGAACCAGTATATTGATTTTCAATGAAGCTTTATGACTTGAACAGCTAAATCCATGATGTTAAAAGTTTTGTATACTAAACGTTAGCATGGGGCAGAACTTTATAAAAACCAAACAAATTCTGAAGTTTTTCTGATAATTACTTAATGAGTTGTTACTCTTAATCAGATTTTAATGTATTATAAATGTTTCATTACTTGTTGACTGCCCGGACGATATAGCTGCTGTGGGCGTATGTTTCGTTTCCTGGCAACCTATCTTTACCTTTCTAGTAAAAATATACAGACCAAATTTTGTAGTGTTAGAGAACTTTGTGTGTAGATTACGAATCTGCAATCAGATGACAAGTGAGTGGTATTGTTTGCATGCTACTTGGCCATGAAAACCAAAAACAATTTGATTTAGTGTAATTGTATATTTTCTGGATTTTGTAGTGCTTCAGGAGCTACAAGGTAATAGATATAGACCCATATTTTGGCCTATCCAGAGATTGCTGGTAGTACTACATAAGAAACATATGAGAACGCATCAGTCTTCACTAGATTCCCAGAAAATTGGCCTCAAATATGGTTTTAGACCCAAAATTTTCCAAAATTGCCTCGTATTTTCGAGCGGAAAGAACCCGGTAGATCAGCACCTAAAATTCTGAAACTTTGTGTGAATATATCTTGTACGAATGTCTCCAACATATGTTAAAGCCATTCTTGTTGCATGCCATCTCAATATTTTTTTTATTTTTTTCAAAATGTGTGATTTGGGTCATTCCATGTCAATTATCACCCAAACATACATTATGTAAGAGCTAAATCTGCCTATTGCAGGTCTTTTTTAGGCCTGCAATGTTATTTAAATTATTAATTAGACATTATCATGAAATGGATAATCGAGACTGTTTTTATCGTACCAACTTTAGTAATGATGACCGAGGCTACGCCGAAAATTCAATCGCTAAAATCACTGTTCAGAGTGGATCAATTTGACTAATCTCGGTTCTTTTCGATATTGGCATGTATCGGACCATAACTTCATGGATTATGGCCCCTGATTGTACAAAAAATCATGTTTTTAGCTTGATCGGATTTTGATGATATATGAAATGCATGTTTATAACCCGAAAATCTTGGTTCATTTCGATATTCACTCTTTTAGCTTGTGGTCCCTCTAGAGGTCACAGTTTTTATTCGATTTAAAAAAATGTATATAAAGGTTTTGGACCCTCTAGAGGTCACAATTTTCATCTGATTTTGATGAAACTTGGAATGCATGTTTGTATCTTAAAGATCTTGGTTCCTTTCGATATTCGCGCATATCAGATCGTAACTTCCTGAATTATGGCCCCTGATTGTACAAAAAATCGCGCTTTTAGCTTGTGGTCCATCTATAGGTCAAAATTTTTATCAGATTTCAAAAACCTTTTTAGTACATCACCGTTACACCCTAATGATGGTTGAGTTTGAATTTTGTGAAAATCAGACAAAAACTCGGACAAAATTTTGCCCCTTGTTTGCAAATGGTGTAAACATCTGGTATATCAAGATTGTGAAATTTTTCACGTATTCATTTCATTGTTTCACGCGTCTCGCAAGATTTCTACTTCCTTTTCAGTTATCGTACTATAACGCCACTTGGCTAACCGCAGCAGATTCCAGTTTTTTCATACCAGTATGTTCAAGTCTGAATCTGTTTTTCTTTCAAGTTTATCAGATTTTCTTCAAACAAGGACAACTTTGCTCTGAAAATTCTAAAGACGCTTCGAACGACGCTATTTTGATAACTTCTATTTAAAACCGGCAAATTTTCCTAATAAGTAAACCGGTGCCGCATCACTTACTGTCATACAGCCGAAGCTAGATGTAGAGTAACGGAATCTGCCGAGGTTTGTCGAGTGCTATAACAACGTGCGATCAGAAACAGAGTTAGCAATGTCTAGTATTTTTTGGAGAGAGAGAGAAATGGGGTTTAACGTCCACTCGACACAAACTAGGTCATTTTGGGACTAACATATGGTTTAATTTTTTTCAATAATTCGCTTGCGCGTAGGGGTCTTTAGCAGTGGGAGGAAACCGGAGGACCCGGAGAAAACCCACGAGGTTGGACAGGCGACCCTACTCCTTGTCACGTACAACCAGGGATTCGAAACCACGCCAGTCGACTCAATGACAGACTTTATGATACAGCATGCGCACGCTAACCATTCAGCCATCCAACCCCCCAGTATTTTTCGGATATGTGTGTGTGTGAAATAGCTTTATTTAATGCTCGCTTCCACCGAAGTGATATCGCAGACGAGTTATCGGATACATATTGATTTGGGGTGTTATGTACAATTAGGATATATATGCAGGCCACGTATTTTGACAACACGTAGGCTATTGACCAGTTGCAAGCACGTTGATTTAAAAATGCCCCTCACTCCTAATTCTTTAAATGATTGGTTATGCCATAAATTTTGAAAACGTACCTTTGGATTTTCAAACACAAAATGAGAAATGAGTTTGACTATTTAACATGTCGGCTATATTTCCAAAGAATTTACTACACATGTTCCTTTCAGTTTTCACTATTGCCATGCTGTAGTACCAATGACCCGTATGTATGTCGTCAACTTTGAAGCCCTCCCCCCCCCTCCCCCCCCCCCCCCGGCATCGCTCGAGTGATAATGTAAACGATTTTACTCTCCTGTCTATTTTAATATTATTTCATGACAACAAACTATTCTGTTTCCTTTTGAGACTTTGTGTATAGAGTGCCGAGGTTTATAATAAATACTGTTTGTCAATCAGTCGCTATACCTATGAGTGAGGCTATTGCATGCTACGTGCTTGGATGAATGATTGCAAGTGACAAGTACGCATGTAGTCTTCAGTGACCGAAAACAATGTGGTAGCTACCATTCCTGGTTTTTGAAGGTCAGATATGATATAAAAATGAAAATCCATTAGTAATTTTTGGAACCGATTCCCCATATTATTAAAATGTAGGGATTTAGTGAAGTGGAACATTTTTTTTCTAATGTTATATTGTTTAAATGGGGACACCGTGGGATTAAAGTCATTAACACTTAACCTAATATAATATCAAATATAAAAGAATAAAGTTAGTCAAGTTATTTCTTTAAAAAATACATTCACTGCAAGTGAAAATGAATAATAGCACCATTTAAATCTGGATAAAACATGAAGTACGCATGTAGTCTTCAGTGACCGAAAACAATGTGGTAGCTACCATTCCTGGTTTTTTATACGCCCACATTGAAATGTGGTCGTATATTGTCGTCGCCCCCGTCCGTCCGTCCGGCGATCCGTCGGTCCGGTGTCCACAATTGCTTGTGGACGCTCTAGAGGCTAAAGTTAATATCTGATTGACTTTAAATTTATACACAGTGTTTAAGGTCATGAGACGAAGAAGGCTATTGATTTTCAGCGATTTCTGATAACTACTAGAGTTATGGCCCTTGATCACTTCAAAAAATCTTATGGACGCTCTAGAGGCCAAAGTTAATATCCGATTGAGTTTAAATTTATACACAGTGTTTAAGGTCATGAGACGAAGAAGTTTATTCATTTTCAGCCATTTTCGATAATTACTGCCAGAGTTATGGCCCTTGATCACTTCAAAAAATCTTGTAAATTCTCTAGAGGCTAAAGTTAATATCCGATTGACTTTAAATTTATACACAGTGTTAAAGGTCATTAGAGGAAGAAGTCTATTGATTTTCAGCGATTCCGATAATTACTGCCAGAGTTATGACCCTTGATCACTTTGAAAAATCTTGTGGAGGCTAAAGTTAATATCCGATTGAGTTTAAATTTATACACAGTGTTTAAGGTCATGAGACGAAGAAGTTTATTCATTTACAGCGATTTTCGATAATTACTGCCAGAGTTATGGCCCTTGATCACTTCAAAAAATCTTGTAAATGCTCTAGAGGCTAAAGTTAATATCCGATTGACTTTAAATTTATACAGAGTGTTTGAGGTCATGAGACGAAGAATCGTATTGATTTTCAACGATTTCCGATAATTACTGCCAAAGTTATGGCCCTTGATCACTTTTAAAAACCTTGTGACCCTCTAGAAGCTAAAGTTATCATCCGATTGACTTCAGATTCATACACAGAGTGTAAGGTCTTGAGACAAACAAGTATATTGATTTTCAATGAATTTTTATGACTTGAACAGCTAAATCCATGATGTTAAAAGTTTCCTATATTAAACGTTAGCATGGGGCAAAACTTTATAAAAACCAAACAAATTCTAATGGTTTTCTGATAATTACTTAATGAGTTGTTACTCTTAATCAGATTTTAATGTATTATAAATGTTTCATTACCGAAAAAAGTAAAAATATGTGACAACTCTTGTTGACTGCCCGAACGAGTTAGCTGCTGTATGTTTCGTTGCCTGGCAACCTATCTTGAAGGTCAGATATGATATAAAAACGAGAATCCATTAGTAATTTTTGGAACCGATTCCCCTCATTATTAAAATGTAGGGATTTAGTGAAGTGGAACATTTTTTTTCTAATGTTATATTGTTTAAATGGGGACACCATGGGATTAAAGTCATTAACACTTAACCTAATATAATATTAAATATAAAAGAATAAAGTTAGTCAAGTTATTTCTTTAAAAAATACATTCACTGCAAGTGAAAATGAATAATAGCACCATTTAAATCTGGATAAAACAAGAAAACAGCGCAACCATTTTATGTAACCAATTGGTTACGCAATGATCATCTGGCGTAACCAAAGAAAATGGTTACGCAGAGCATAAACCCGCAACCATTTTTCTGGTTACGCCAAAATTTGAAATTTCGTGGCCTGTATATGACTAATTTCTACGTGCTGTCTGCCGACATCAAGGAGATTAAAATATCCAAAATGTGGAAATCATGGGTCAATCACGTAGATTAAGTTTGTAATCACTCTTACTGGACTGATACATATCCCGACAAAGGAGAAGCAATGACTTCTGTTCAGGATTGGATTGATGAATTGTCTGATAAAGGATTAAGGCAGATAAACTAGTTAATCAAGGTAGGTATTTGGCGGTACAACATGATGAATATTTTGATCACTTAATTACCTATTCAATCCAGCGTATTATCAACGATAATCGGGTTGAGTGTTAGTTATACACTCAGTAGACTATATTAATTTTGGAATTTTGAATATTATTCACCATGTCTTGATGTCCGATTGGGCATATTCCCTGTCGGACAATTTTGGACAATTGGAAAATAGCGTCGGACAAGTCCGGAATATACGGGTGAAATCCCATCCCTGTTAAGGACCCTCTAGGTCACAATTTTTATCCGATTTTGATCAAACTTAAAACATATCTTTGTATTTCAAAAATCTGAGTCCCTTTTGATATTTGTGCATGTCAGACCATAACTTTCTGAATTATGGCCCCTGATTGTTCAAAAAATCGTTTTTGTTTTAAGCTTGTTCTCTATCCAGACTATCTATCTCTTGCAAAATGTGGGCGTATCCTGCCTGGCAGCCGCTGGTTAACTATTATAGTGAGAACTGCCAGATCTTTATCTAATCTTCCATAATGTATCTTTAAACCGTACCTACTTTGATTTTGCTGAAATATGGTTTATATGTTTATTAGGTAAGCCCTAATATTCCAAATTTTAGATTGATCCGACTGATCGTTCCTGAGATATGGTCCACCCAATTTTGGGGATTGCGGTCAAAATGGGCGTGGCTGCTATTATTCGAAAGACCATAACCCAGTTACCAGTCAAAATTGCTGGAATAAGTATTTCTGGGATGGGAAAGAGGATGTCTTGCTGTTTGAATTATAGTTATTAATGTTTGAAAGTTTGCGGCAGGTTACTATGTATCATCAGAGCTTATCCACGATTTTCAACCTCAAGTGTGAATATATAAGTTGATTTTGCATGTTTATAAAAGATATTGTACCTCCAATTGTTTGACATTGTGTAGAAAACATGTTTAGCTAAATTTTTCATGAAAGTTCATCTCAAGGTCACATTGTCTACAAGGTCAAATTCAAAGTCTAAAGATCTTCACTCTTTAAAACACGCTTGGATGTCAAATATAAGTGTAGATTTGGAATCCTTGTGGAATTTCCATTCCAGAAATACTTATTCCAGCAATTTTGACATATTGGTTACTGGGTTAAAGTCATTTGAGTAATGGCGGCCATGCCCATTTTGGCTGAAATCCCCCAAATTGGGTGGACTGTATCTCAGGAACTGTTAGTTGGATCAAGCTAAAATTAGGAATATCATCCTTTTCGGCCATAATAAACATATAAACCAAATTTCAGCAAAAACGAAGGGGGTATGGTTTTATTCCTTGGGTGATAATTGACATGGAATGACCCAAAGCACAGATTTTGAAAAATTCGAAAAAATATTGAGATGGCATGTGACAAGAATGGTTTTAACATTGACATATGTTAGAGACTTTAGTTCAAATTATAATTCCACCAAGTTTTGAGATTTTTAGGTGCTCATCTACCGGGTTCAATCGGCTCGAAAATATGATAATTGACATAGATTGCCCCAAAACACAGATTTTAAAAAATCGAAAAAATATCTAGACGGCATGGGACATGAATGGCTTTAACATAGGTTGGGAGACATTCGTACAAACTATATTCACACAAAGTTTCAGATTTTTAGGTGCTCATCTACCGGGTTCTATCGGCTCAAAAATATGAGGCAATATTAAAAAATTTGTGTCTAAAACCATATTCGAGGCCAATCGACTGGGAATCTAGTGAAGACGGTGCATTTTCATATGTTTCTTATGTAGTACTACCGGCAATCTCTGGATAGGGAGATTTGGGTCTATATCTATTACTTTGTAGCTCCTGTGGAACACTACAAAATCCAGAAAATATACAATCACACCAAATTTTTGTTTTGGTTTTATGACCACATAGCAGGCGAACCCTAACACTCACCTGTAGTCTAATTGCAGATTCGTAATCTGCACAAAAAGTTCTTAAGACAACCAAATGTGAGCAGTATATTTTGACTAGAAAGGTAAAACTAAGATATCTGAAACTAAAGTAAATTATTGATAAATATTTTGTTTCCAAAACTCATCGGTAACTCATGAAACTCAAATGCCTGTATCTCAATCAATTTTCAATCTACAGACAACAAATTTTGCTCAGTTTCTAGTGTTTACATGTACAATGAGACCCTTATGCATTCTAAAGTGGTTTAACACATTTGGAGGATGAGACCTATATATAATAAAATGTAAATGAAATCCACCTCGATTTATTTATTATTGATTTAAAATAAGTTTAGCATCAAAACATTGTGATTAAAAAAGTTGGTATGATTTAAAATGTGACCGGCCGCATTTAAATGAGTCGGAATGCGCGAGAATCAATAATGAGATAAAGACAAAATAAGTGAAAAAATTGATTTTGAACGAAATTGAGATTTTCACAAAAATGAGTCTATAAATATACTATCTATCGACACAGAAGATCAATATAGCAATAAAACATTTTAAAACACAGAAGATCAATATAGCAATAAAACATTTTAAAACACCTGTATTTGAACGTTTTGTAAGAGTACCGTATTCTTTAATCTGTCCTATTTCTTAAAATTCTCTTCGAAATTAGTTATTTGTCTTCGCTCGCAGCCGGACGACCGGTCATTCCTCTTGCATAACAATTGGCATCGTTGTAAAGCGGAGCATCTCTAGTTTATAAATATGATAAAAATATTTTCGATGAATTGATTTTGAACGGATACAATCGAGTTTTAAAACCCTCCAAAAATATAAATAAACTCCACCTGTTGCCATGCTGTCCACACAACTCCTTTGCTAATTGGCACAGACACCGCGTGCAAGACATCATCCATAAATATTTGGCTGATAATGTAAATTAATCGACAAGCGGGTGTGTGTCATTGAGTAATACTATTACTAATCAACTGTCACGGGTCAATGATAAAGCCGTCGACAACTCATTATTTACTCCGAATAATTAATCCAAGTGGTGATTATTTGATATCTCATATCATCTTTAAAAAAATAATCTATAGGCCTTAAATGGAAATAAACAAAATGGCCAATAATTTTCTTTTCGAAGAGCATTTTATTGATAGCTGAATTCCGTTTACCGTCGCTTCTTCATATGGCATGCAAAGTAAGGAATGCATCTGGGATATTATTGTTTAAAATTCTCACAATGGGTCGAAAAAATGAAAACGACCAACGAGCCGAAATGTGACGATTCTCAGTCTGCCATTGAGTATCCTCTGGCCAATAATTTTCTTTTCGAAGAGCATTTTATTGATAGCTGAATTCCGTTTACCGTCGCTTCTTCATACGGCATGCAAAGTAAGGAATGCAACTGGGATATTATTCTTTAAAATTCTCACAATGGGTCGAAAAAATGAGAACGACCAACGAGCCGAAATGCGACGATTCTCAGTCTGCCATTGAGTATCCTCTGAATAATGTTGATATTTACATTAAAGCCAAAATGCACGAAAGTGAACGTAAGCATTTCTTGACTATGAAATTGACATTTCTATACGGACTTATATTTTGATAACGTCACGGTACCTGAAAATAATAATAGACCTATCGAACACGCAAAATCTTATTTTAATTCACGTGTTTAATGAAAACGCTTACAGCTGTGGCGGCTTCTTTGATTATCCAATCAACAATCTTAATCTCCTGACCACTAGCTGGCACTAAGGTGCTAATTAATTATACACAACAGACTACTAATGTAATACTAATGTATAGATTGTTCTTCAGTATAACACTATCATGTGAATATTATGCCGTATGTGTTGTGGATGTTTCGTTACGAAAGGAGTGCATTTATTAAGATTTTCGTCGTAAGCACCCTTAAAATCCTAAATAAAAAACATATTAAACAACAAAATATAGCAAATAAATTGCGGAAATAGTCGGATCAAATTTTTACTACGATTTTCGTCTTCAGCATCCCTGAAAACCCATGGAAAGATATATTCAACGACAAAACAGCAGAAAAATTGCCTGGTTGCTATGGGATTTTGTTTTGGAACATACCAAATCTTTGACTTGCTTTTTCTCAAAACTTACTTTTGTGAGTTGAGTAGCTTCTAATGGACACAGTTCAGTCAATTTTTGTCCAATTCAAACAAACTATACATCAAATTGAAGGTAATGAGTTGGAGAATGTGAAAATAACAATAACTCAATTTTCAAAATTTCCTCATTGTGACTCAGTATGCTGTGGGGGGTCATAAATGTCTGTCTATAATCAACATCAAAATACCTGGGCCCTGTTTCACAAAAACTTGAATCTCCTTAAAATCGTCTTAAACTAAAATTCCATCCTAACTTAAGATAGATGCGTTTCAAAAAACGATTTTAAGCATTTTAGATAAAATAGTGGCGTTTCAAAAAACTATTTTAGGGACAATTTTAACTAAAATCAGTTTTAACTAAAATCAATTTTAACTTAGGACAGCCGTCACCCTCTCCTAACTTAAAATCACGACATTAATAAACATTGATTAGAGCTACGTTGTGAGATCTATTGCGACATATAGATATATTTGGAATAATGATAATAATGCCAATGGCCTGGGTTATATAATAGCGGGAATGCGAACCATGCCACTTGACTCAATGACAGGGTTTGTGATCAAACGCGCACGCTTTAACCATTCGGTCATCCAACCCAAAGACTCAATGAAAGGCCTTGTTATCGAGTGTTCTAGAAACTTGTATGTATACCCTGAGAGAGGGGGGGGTAATGTGCCCTTGCCGGAATTGTGCACTGCACGAGCGCAAGCAATTTTAACTAAAATCTATTAAAATTGCATTTTAAGTTACAATCGATCTTCGTGAAACGCATACAATTTTTAATTACAGTTTGATTTTAGTTACAATCTATTTTAGTGATTTTAGTTTAAGTTTTTGTTAAACAGGGCCCAGGATTGGGAATTGAATGTAAATATTAGAATGGAAAGTCTTATAATTTTAAGGTATGTTTTTCAGGTTATAATCCTATTTTTGATGAAAGTTTTGAGTTTCAAATCAACCTACCAGAACTGGCTCTAATAAGATTTGCTGTGTTAGATGATGAATATATAGGAGATGAGTTTATTGGACAATATACCATACCTTTTGAGTGTATGCAAACTGGTACGTTCAAATCAAATTTGGGATGATTACCTTGTATATCACTTTGATATGTCCCTTGAAAACCCTTATTGGAAAAAGGAGAACAATATCCACTTTGATATCTCCCTTGAAAATCCTTATTGGAAAAAGGAGAAAAATATCCACTATATAATTTTTTAAATCTATATGCAATATTTACTAGAAAAGTGACTTTAGGAAAATTGTGTCCTTTCCATTAAATGTTAATTTATCGTCTCGGGAGATTTACCTATCACCGTCTGGACTTTTAAAAGTTGATAAATTTATCTTTTTAATAGCTTCATTTCTGGCATTGACAGATTCCAAAACTAATGATTATTATATTTATGTTTCAGGTTATCGTCATATCCGTCTATTATCTAATACTGGAAGTATTATATTAAACTGTACATTATTTGTACATATAGCTATAACTAATAAAAGAGGGGGAGGTGTAAGTAAATCTTGTAAACTATTATTTTGAACTTCATTTCTATAAAATGGGGAGCCAAGGTAGCTCATTGAGTAAGGTGCCGACTCAGTGTTAGCTGAAAAAGTTCCCCCAAATTTTTCCCTGTCAGTGGGGCAGGATAGAGTGCCTGGCAAGGAACAGTGTCTTAAGAGCAGGGGGAAATGGCACTGTCCCGGCAAATTTCACTCATAGCACACTTCATGGCATATGCCCATGTTAATTAGAATGTTTCATTTATTTATTTAAAATGAACACTACTATCTACATGGATTACATATCGCTATTTCGATTTTGTGCTCACGATCTATCTGTGTACTAACCAAGAATTGAATTTGTACAATCCAAATGCAATGATTTCTCTCAGATACTGCACACAGAAAAAGTTAACTGAAGAAAAACAAATGCTAAGTCACAATTGTTTCCATGGAAGTCATAACATTTTTTAAATCCAAGAGATTTCAAATTGGCAAAGGGCACAAATACTTTTTTAGATCCATAAAGCTATTTTGAATGGTTTACGAGATATGCTCTGACAAAAGAAAGACAGACCGACAGAGCCAATTTCAATATGCCTCCGTTAACTTCACTCTTCATTGTTATGACAAGTAACAATTTTACAAACCAACCCAAGGCATCCTAGTTAGCAAAATTATGGACACTAGCACTTCAATCTAAATGATCAGTACAACCTCGTTAAGCGACCTAGCGACCCCGGTAACAAATTCGGCACCCCACCCCACCAATTTGCCAAACCTCTGTACAACCCCGGTAACAAATTCGCAAACCCCGCCAATTAGTAACCATAGAAACCCCACCGGGGTTTCGGAATAATATAAATAAAAACGCCCAACACGTGAGTCCAATCAGTCTGAAGAGTTCAATACGAACGAAACTAGTCACTGACATTCGGGATAACCAGGTCTTCATAGCCACCTTATCTCTTAGATGATAAATAGGGCTTTCAAAGAAAATCTATATATAGCAGCAATACAGATATTCCACAATAAGTTGTTTTCATTTTGTTTGCAAATAGACTTTTGATAGTTGTTCTCATTGTTTACAAAGAGACTTTTGTATGAAAACACACTTTTTATACGCCCACATTTTCATGTGGACGAATATTGTCGTCGTCCGTCCGTCCACAATTTGTTTGTGGACACTCTACAGGTCACAATTCTTATCCGATTTTGACGAAACTTGAAATATAGGTTTATCTCCAAAAGATCTCGGCTGCTTTCGATATTGGCATGTATCGGATCAAAACTTCATGGATTATGGCCCCAGTTTGTACGAAAAATCACGTTTTTAGCTTGTGGACCCTATAGAGGTAACAATTTTTATAGCTTTATCTCCCTAAGATCTAGGTTCCTTTCGATATTGGCATGTATCGGACCCTGATTGTACGAAAAATCGTGTTTTTAGCTTGTGGACACTCTAGAGGTCACAATATACAATTTAGTATATCAAGGTTGTGGACCCTATGGAGGTCACAATTTTAATCCGATATTGTTGAAACTTGAAATGTAAATTTATAACCCAAAGATCTTGGTTCCTTTCAATATTCGCGCATATCGGACGGTAAATTCCTGAATTATGGCCCCTGATTGTACTAAAAATCACGTTTTTAGCTTGTGGACCCTATAGAGGTCATAATTTTTATCCGATTTTAAAAACCGTATTATTATATCACCGTTACACCCTAAAGACAGCTGAGGTCGAATTTCGTGAAAATCGGCCCAAAATTGACAGATAAAATGGCCGCTGTTCGTTCTCAAATAGCGTAAAAATATGGTATATGAAGGTTGTGGACCCTATAGAGGTCACAGTTTTTATCTGATTTTGTTGAAACTTGAAATGTAAGTTTATAACCCAAAGATCTCGGTTTCTTTCGATATTCGCTTATCGGGCCGTACGAAAAATCGCGTTTTTAGCTTGTGGACCCTATAGAGGTCATAATTTTTATCCGATTTAAAAAACGTATTATTATATCACCGTTACACCCTAAAGACACCATAAGGACTGCTAGTTCGAATTTCATGAAAATCGGCCCAAAACTTGACAGACAAAATGGACGCCCTTCGTTCTCAAATAGCGTAAAAATATGGTATATCAAGTTTGTGGATCCTATGGAGGTCACAATTTTTATCCGATTTTGATGAAACTTGAAATGTAAGTTTATAACACATAGATCTCGGTTCCTTTCGATATTTGCGCACATCGAATTGTAATTTCCTGAATTATGGCCCTTGATTGTAGGAAAAATCACTTTCTTTTTAGCTTGTTCTCTCTCCATCTCTCAAAAATGTGGGCGTATCCTGCCTGGCAGCCGCTGGTTATCTGATTTTGTTGAAATTGGAAATGTAAGTTTATAACCCAAAGATCTCGTTTCCTTTCGATATTCGCGCATATCTGACCTTAACTTCCTGAAATATGGCCCCTGATTGTACGAAAAATCGCGTTTTTAGCTTGTGGACCCTATAGAGGTCATAATTTTTATCCGATTTAAAAAAAACGTTCGAATATATCACCATTACACCCTAAGGATAGTTGAGTTCGAATTTCGTAAATATCGGACCAAAGCTGACAGACAAAATGGCCGCCCCTCGTACTCAAATAGCGTAAAAATATGGTATATCAAGGTTGTGGACCCTATAGAGGTCACAATTTTAATCCTATTTTGATGAAACTTGAAATGTAAGTTTATAACCCAAAGATAATTGACTCCTTTCGATATTTGCGCATATCGAATTGTTATTTCTTGAATTATGGCCCTTGATTGTAGGAAAAATCACTTTCTTTTTAGCTTGTTCTCTATCCATGTCTCGAAAATGTGGGCGTATCCTGCCTGGCAGCCGCTGGTTATCATTTAATACATTAAAATTCAAGTACTGTAATCAATATCACAGCAAGAGCTCATGTAAATTACTGGTGACTTCAGACAGTTATTTTTTTGTACTGCAGTTTTATCAGATCTACTAATATCAAAATTTCATTAGAAACATTCCACAAATATATGCAATATTGTTTCTGTTGAGGCCTGATCAATGAAAGTTTGGGGGTTTTCTCTTGAAAACTGAATTTGCAATATATTTCATGCAATATGTCTCTCAGTATGTTTGCCAGTATTCCAATATTATTTTGGGTAGCAATAGATAGTCCTAATGGATCAATGAAAGTTTGGGGTTTTCTCTTGAAAACTGATTTTGCAGTATATTTCATGCAATATTTCTCTCAGTATGTTTGGCAGTATTCCAATATTATTTTGGGTAGCAATACATAGTCCTAATAACAAACCAATCCAATCTGAAATAAAAACTTTATAGATAAAAAATCATCTGGTTTAGTTTGCAAATACAAGCAGAACTAGAACTGCGAAGCAGTAATGACGGGTTTCACCGGTGCCACGTTACCCTAAACATATGTCACTTCTGGTACCAACGAAACCATTAAACAGGTTTCCACATAAGCATTGCACACATCAAATAAAATGGAGCCCGAATCAACCAAATCCAGCAATATAAATTCATTTTATACATGTAAGTGTACAGTACTTCCGGTGATAATGGAAATGTTCAATTAGTTTTATGAAATTAGAAATGGCAAAAGGCATCACATGGTGAACGTTTTATGTAAATCAAATAATAATTGCCACTTTTATAGACCAAAAACGTTGAAAAGTGACTTGTAGAAAATCGTCTATTTTTCTGCAACCGTACAAGTTAGAAACCATTTTCTGGTATCTGTATGATCGTATGGGTTCAATCTATTTGTTGATTGGAATCAAATATCATAATTTTAAAAACATTACAAATAAGACTCATTTGAATAAAATATCTGTTTTGAAGTCAAAAATACAGTTTTTGCCAAAATGACGTTACTTCCGGTGATAATGAAAATCATAAATTACTTGTATGAAATCGTAGATGGCATTAGGTATCACACAGTGAAAATTTTATGAAAATTGAATAATTATTGACACTTTTATGGACCAAAAACCTTGAAAAGTGACCTGTTGAAAATCGCCTATTTCTCCGTAACTGAACAAGTTAGAAACCATTTTGTGATATCTATATGATTATGGGTTCATTCTATTAGTTGATTGGAATCAAATATCCAAATTTTAAACATATAACAAATACGACTTGAATAAATTATTTGTTTCGAAAGCTATAAATATAGTTTTTGCCCAAATTACGTCATTTCCGGTGATATTGAAAATGTTAAATTGGTTTAACCTAGTTAAAATTGACATTATGCATCAAATCGAGTCGCTTTTATGAAAATCCAATAATAATTGACTCTTTTACCGGCAAACTAGCGTAAATCGTGACTCATGCAAAATTGCCCATTTCTCGGCAACTGCTCATATTACAAACTAATTTTCACATACATTCTCTTCGTATGGATTATTGCTACAAGTTTATAAAAGTTTATAGAAGAAATATTTTAAAATATGAAAAGCCTGAATTGGTTGTAAATAGCTCATTTTTTCACCTTTTTTCACATATAAATCAAAATGACCCGAAAACGAAATCGAAATTAAAAAAACTGAGCCCGATGTTTTCTGCGCCTTTACAGGGCACACACTTTCAGTCATACCAGATTTGAAAAAAATAATATTTGCTTTCAAAAAGTGGTACTGAACTGTCAAAATTGTAGTTTTTGTTAAATTTACGTCACTTCCGTTGCCGAAAGGTAACTTTACCGGTAACAAAAAAAATGACATTTTGGACCACGGAGCTAATGATCTTTGTTTGATACAAATCGAGTATTAAATAATTGATCCAGGACTGAAAAACTGAATTAGCCAATGGGGGCCAAGGAAAATTACGGTGACAAAAAATGGTGCCATTTTTGGTCAAATCAGATGACTCTTTAACCCTGGGTAAAATACCACATAAAAATATTCATTAATAAAAAAGTTTTTTGTAAAAATTTAAATTTTCAAAATTTGGCGCCTAATATCTCCGACGATTCGTCGAAAATCAAAAATTTAAAGAACCGTAGCTATGTGCCTTGTCTCTGGCTATGTCAAAATGTATCCAATATTAAAATGCGACGATTATTGTTAATATTACGGCAATATTTCAAAAATCGACGATTTCGGACATTTCGCATTATCGCAGAACGTTCGAAATAGCTTTAATCTCTATGTCACACCCACTTTCCCAGTAAAACCGAAGACATCAAATCAATCCGACAAGTAGTTTCTGAGATACAATCAAAATGGAATAAGAAAAATAATAATAATAAGAATAATAATAAGAATAATCTTAACAAAAACAATAGTGTTTCACACAAGCTGTGCAGTGTGAAACCCTAATAACAATTTGTAGGCCATGTGGTGGAGAAAGAATTTGATATTTTTAACATTATGAATGATTATCAAATATCCATAATTAACATAATTTAATGATCCAGTAGAATCTGTATGAGCAGCCACTCCTGTTCAGCGACATCTCCTTGTAAGCGGTCACGATAAATTCCCCCCGTAAAAATTCTATTGTTTCATCTCTTTATTCAACGGTCACTCCTCTAACACAGCCAGCGGTCACTATTTTACTAATAAATTTAACAAAACATCGGCCATTGTTGAATGATACCATCTTGTCGTACTTCGTAAAACCCTCGCTAATCCCGTGAGTAGTAGTTAATTAACTGGAACCCCACTGGTCAGGTAAAAAGAAATGTGAAAATAACAATAAACCCGGGATTATCTGTTAAATAATCTTTTGTTTTTTTAAACGACTAACCTTATCATTTCTTCACACGTAACGAAACATTATTTGATACTGATTGAATAAACTAAAAGTACCGACGAAGCTGCGAGTTTTGCCACAATCATCTAGTATCTCTTTTCCATTGCCACTTTGTTGTTAAACAGACGTTTTAGCGCCTCCTATAATATTACATACAGAGTTACACGCCCTGTAAATCGGTGACAAAATCAGCGATGTTTTTTTTGTTCATGTGCTTTTTTGATAAAATAAAATTAATTCATTGATTTTCTTCACAAAAATGGATAAATATTATCGAATGCATCACAATGATAGGAAGTAGTATCGAAGGTTGGTACAAAATGACAAGTTATGTCCGAGATTTGAGTAATGAATTTTCGTTCCAAGCAAGTTTCACCGACGGCCAAATTTACCGATGCAAGTATTGGTATTTGCTCCCGATGCATCCAAGCGTAAAATGTAGTTGATGTCAGCACAAAAAAAAACTGAGATTTTATTAAGAGGCCACTCCCGTTAAGCGGTCAGTCGTGAAAATTCCCTTGGGTGGCTGCTTAATGCAGATTCTACTGTATAACAATTTTGTTAATCTAGCCTCTGGGTAAATAAGTATTATTGTTAATTAATTTTGATAATACATGAATGAACATTAAATACTAATAGATCTGGTATTTGGCCATTTATTCTAGAAGGCGTACAAACGTGGCATGTCAGTGAAAAAAACAAAAAGATCTCGTGATTATACCAGTATGAAGAATATTGGAGTTAAAGCCATTGATGAAACTTTCAAGGTTTGTATATATTCTTTGTCAGTCAGTCTAAAGACTCTTCCATTTAATTGCTGGAACTACCAGCCTTCCCCTCATGTAGTTGTTGCATTTGCATCTACGTTTATTGACTTAGATCAATGATAACAGCAACTAGAAGTTCTGACAGCATTCTTCCCACTGAATTTTTAAAATTCTTTGGGACAGTTTTTGAAATATAAGACTTCAATGATAACAACAATAACAAATTTAAGATTTCAGCGCACACTAATGAATTGAATGAGCCAATTGCCAAAACTTTTTAAGCAAATAGAAAATAGTATATGTATGGCTCCACCAGTCAGAGATGCATCAGCTTGAAATTAGACATTTTCTAATCGGTCAAATGGAAAGATGAAAAAAGGACTTATTTTTTTCAAAAATTCACTTTGAATTAGCATTATTGTTTCAGTAAGCTTATATTTTGGTGGGATTTAAGATTATTGACTATGAACTCTCATTCATTTGAGTATAGTAAAACAAAAAACTAGAACTCTGGAGGACTACTGAAGTGTTTTGGTATGTCACATCAGGTCCCCTCGCCTTGGCACATCAACAATCAAGTTACACTATGAATTATTGAGTATAGTAACATAGATACCTGTGAAAAACCTATCATTTTTATACACCCACATTTTCATGTGGACGTATATTGTCGTCGCCCCTGTCCGTCCGTCCACAATTGTTTGTGAACACTCTACAGGTCACGGGGGGTCGGATGGCTGAATGGTTAGCGTGCGCGCTCTGTATCACAAAGTCTGTCATTGAGTCGACTGGCGTGGTTTGGAATCCCCATTTGTACGTGGCAAGGAGTAGAGTCGCCTGTCCAACCTCGTGGGTTTTCTCCGGGGCCTCTGGTTTCCTCCAACTGCTAAAGACCCATATGCGCAAACGAATTATGTAAATAAAATTAAACCATATGTTAGTCCCGAAATGACCTAGTTTGTGTCGAGTGGACCTTAAACCCCATTTCTCTATCTCTCTCTACAGGTCACAATTTTTACCCAATTTCAATGAAACTTGAAATATAGGTTTATCTTCAAAAGATCTCGGTTGCTTTCGATATAGGCATGTATCGGATCGAAACTTCATGGATGATGGCCCCTGTTTGTACAAAAAATCACGTTTTTAGCTTGTGGACCCTATTGATGAAATGTAAGTTGATAACCCAAAGATCTCGGTTCCTTTCGGTTCCTGAATAATGGCCCCTGATTGTACGAAAAATTGCGTTTTTAACTTGTGGGCCCTATAAAGGTCATTATTTTTATCCAATTTAAAAAAAACGTTTTAATATATCACCGTTATACCCTAAGGATGGTTGCGTTCGATTTTCGTGAAAATCGGACCAAAACTGACAGACAAAATGACCGCCCTTCGTTCTCAAATAGCATAAAAATATGGTATATCAAGGTTGTGGACCCTCTAGAGGTCACAATTTTCTTCTGATTTTGATGGAACTTGAAATGTAAGTTTATAACCCAAAGATCTTGGTTCCTTTTGATATTTGCGCATATCGGACCATAACTTCCTGAATTGTGGCCCCTGATTGTATGAAAGGAACCAAGATCTTTGGGTTATAAACATGCATTTCAAGTTTCAACAAAATCGGATAAAAATTGTGACCTCTATAGGGTCCACAACCTTGATATACCATATTTTTACGCTATTTGAGAACGAAGGGTGGTCATTGTTAGTGGACATCAGGGTCATCATACATACAAAGAACAAGGTTCATTGAAAGGTTAGGTCACCATCTAGAAGGTGAAAAGTTGAACAAAATTCATTGTGAAACCCTAAGTAAACAAAATTGAAATTTAAAAATCGGCTCCCTAAGAATTGTTGCCATTTGTAAAATCCAATATGGCGGCCAAGCAGATGAAAATGTTATGGAACAAGGTCATATGTCAGTTTTTATTTATTTTTACACGCCCACATAGAAATGTGGACGTATATTGTCGTCGCCCCCGTCCGTCTGTCGTCCACAATTTCTTGTGAACGCTCTAACGCCAAAAGTTATCTTCCAATTATTTTAAAATTGATATATGTTGTTTACATTAGTGAGATGAAGAAGCCTATTTAATTTCAATAATTTCCGTTTATAACATCTAGAGTTATGGCCCTTGTTTCACTTTGTTGAACCTTGTGAATGCTCTAATGCCAAAAGTTAACATCCGATCTTTGTGTAATTTATATGCAATATTTAAATTAGGGAAACAAAGAAGCCTATTGAATTTCAGCAATTTCCGTTTATTAGTTCTAGAGTTATGGTCCTTGTTTCACTTTTTTTATACGCCCACATTTTTTAGCTTGTGGACACTATAGAGGTCACAATTTTTATCCAATTTTGTTGAAACTTGAAATGTAAGTTGATAACCCAAAGATCTCGGTTCCTTTCGATATTCGCGCATATCGGACCGTAGCTTCCTGAATTATGGCCCCTGATTGTACAAAAAAACACGTTTTTAGCTTGTGGACCCTATAGAGGTCATAATTTTTATTCGATTTAAAAAAACGTATTATTATATTACCGTTCCACCCTAAGGACAATTGAGTTTGAATTTTGTGAAAATCGCCCCAAAATTGACAGACAAAATGGCCGCCGTTCGTTCTCAAATAGCGTAAAAATATGGTATATCAAGGTTGTGGACCCTATAGAGGTCACAATTTTTATCCGATTTTGTTGAAACTTGAAATGTAAGTTTATAACCCAAAGATCTCGGTTCCTTTCGATATTTGCGCATATCAGACTGTAACTTCCTGAATTATGGCCCCTGATTGTACAGAAAATCGCTTTCTTTTTAGCTTGTTCTCTATCCATCTCTCGAAAATGTGGGCGTATCCTGCCTGGCAGCCGCTGGTTTAACCTTGTGAACGCTCTAACCCCAAAAGTTATCATTCAATCTTTCTGAAATTTCTATGCATTATTTAAATTAGTGAAACGAAGAAGCCTACTATTTAATTTCTATAATTTCCGTTTATAACGTCTAGAGTTATGGCCCTTGTTTCACTTTGTTGAACCTTGTGAACGCTCTAAATGCCAAAAGTTAACATCCGATCTTTGTGAAATTTATATGCAATATTTAAATTGGGGAAACGAAGAAGCCTATTGAATTTCAGCAATTTCCGTTAACTACTTTTAGAGTTATGGCTCTTGTTTAACCTTGTGAACGCTCTAACCCCAAAAATTATCATCTTATCTTTCTGAAATTTATATGCATTATTTAAATAAGTGAAACGAAGAAGCGTATTGAATTTCAGCAATTTCTGTGTATTACGTCTAGAGTTATGGCCCTTGTTTCACTTTATTGAACCTTGTGAACGATCTAACACCAAACGTTATCACCCGATCTTTCTGATATTTATATGCATTATTTAAATAAGTGAAACGAAGAAGCGTATTGAATTTCAGCAATTTCTGTTTATTACGTCTAGAGTTATGGCCCTTGTTTCACTTTATTGAACTTTGTGAATGCTCTAACATCAAAAGTTATCTGCCGATCTGTATGAAATTTACATGCGTCATTTAAATTAGTAAAAGAAGAATCCTATTGAATTTCAGCAATTTCCTTCTATTACTTCTAGAGTTATTGCCCTTGTTTAACTTTGTTCAACCTTTTTATTGCTCTATTGATGAAAGTTATCATCCGATATGTATGAAATTTATATGCATCATTTAAATTTGTGAAACGAAAAAGCCTGTCAAATTTCAAAAATTTCTGTAGATTACTTCCAGAGTTGAGACCCTTGTTTCAATTTGTAGAACCGTGTGAACCCTCAAACGGCAAAAATTATAATCTGATCTGTATGGAACTGTCTTGTAAAGTCCCCCAATTACCTACAAAGGAATAAATATGCGACAACCCTTGTTGACCGCTCGGACGATTTAGCCGCTGTGGGTGTATGTTTCGTTGTCTGGCAACATATCTTTAAAATGGAAAGAACTATTCATGTTCAGGGAAAATCGGAAGGCCTCGGTAATTTTTTAATATGCCATTTTGAAGGCATCGATGTTTCCCTTATTCTTACTAAGTTTCAACTTATACAACAAATAGTTACGGGGATACGTCATCTTGAATGCTGAAAAAATAATGAGGAAAACTTTTGCAAATCTTTGATGCTGATATTAATCGAGCGAACTTCTGAATTTCGATAAACTGTCAGTCAGAGCCTATTATGGGATTCGTCCAAAGAATTCAAAAATGAAAACCCGAAGACGATCCCATCCGTAAAAACACTTCCTGATTGTCAAAAATGACCCAGGTTGTATTTAATAAATACATCCATGGAGGCCAACCACATCTATATTGGCAGAATGTTTGCACAACGCACAATTTTGTCTCCAAACTCTGACTAATCCCCCCCCCCCCAAAAAAAAATAATAAAAACACTTACGAAAACAATACAATCGTAATTATGCTAGACTTTAGTAATTATAATGATTTCAATACAAGGAAAGTGAAAATGATTTTTTAGGCAGCTGTTCAGCCACTGAGAGATGGAACAGATTTAAGAGATGATGTACAGATATCATTAGCTGCATTTAAAGAGACATGTGGTCTAGCACCTATAGCTAATATTAAACAATGTATTCGTCTATTGGCAACTAGAATAGCCAATACTGGTGAACAGTCATCATTAACCTATGTCATGAAAGGAGAGGTAATAATTTATAGTCTTAATTGGATTTCATTCATTTCTAGTCAATTTGCCTGGTGTTGTAGAAGTATGAGCCTTTTCTTTCTCCACAACTATTCAATTATCTTTTTCTTTCTCAGGTGTTAATCTCGATTGTTTAAGAGATGTTTAGTTATTTCTAGAATAATAAACATGTTGATATATATTTATCAACTGAGCCTGCTAAATAGATAGTGGTACTCACCTAGCCTTTTGTTTGAATGTGGTAGAAATTATACAATATTTATTTCAGTACCCTTGTTTAGAAGCTCAAGGTAATTTACCAGATATTCTGCGTAAAGCACTCATGTCATTTGAAGATGTAAGTATTTATTTATATAACTATTATATGATACAGTGAATAGCTAAAAGATCAAAATTTTCTATCTATTTATAATATATCCCGGCCATGCTCTCACTACATGTTTTTCTTTTGCATATATCTATTGTTTGCTCAATTTATTTTGATGATCTTATTTTGTAGTTAATTTCTGACTGTAAAAATGTTATTCAGAATGCAGACACAGTTTATGAAAAGGTAGGCATTGAGATTTTGTTCTCCCCTCTAAAATATTGCCTGAACATTCTTTTTTGTGCTAGATTTGAAATCCAGGATCAGAAAAGCTGGCACAAATTTCTTTTACTGTAAAAACAGCAAGATCTGTGGTAGATGCACAGATATGTGAAAAAGGTTGTTGTCGTCATTTTTCTCAGACTTTTCTTATTAGTGTAGATTTGAATAGGTAGTTTAATAAAATTGACTATATTTACAGCTATTACAATGTCAGAAAGCAGGTTTAGAATGGCATGAAGATTTAGAAACTGTCTGTCAACAAGCTGGACTACGCACTAAAAAATTAACTAAAGTAAGTTTTCAACATTTTAATACATGATTAAAAATATATTGTAGCACAAATTAGAAATTTCCTTGATTCTGATTGGTCGAAAAGTGTGTTCGAATGAACAATAAACCCCTTCTAAATTATCAAGGCGAACTATTGTGTATAAATATTACAGTGTACTTTTTTTCATTTTTGTGCTCAATGATCTTCCTCAACTCAAATCTTTATTGGCAAATATCTTCAAGAAATTCCGCACACATGACTATCACACCATTTTCAAACATCATCCTTTATGAAAACATATTTCTGATGGTTTGTGTGTACCCCAGTAAACCAGTGATGGTTTGTGGTTCATTCCTCCACTGGTGGTATGTGTCCAAGTCCACTACTGATGGTCTGTTGTCCAGCCCACTGCTGATGGCCCTTGTGGCCCAGTCCACTGCTGATGGCCTGTGTGGCCCAGTATGCTATTGATGGCCTATGGCCCTTTCCACCACTGATGGCCTATGTGGCCCAAGCAATACGCCAATGATGGTCTGTGACCCTTTCCACCACTGATGTCCTGTGTGTCCCAATCTGCTACTGTTTTTCATATTCCACTACTGATGGTCTGTGTGTCACAGTCCACAAATGAGTGTCGATTGTGTCATCAGCTTTCAGGCAAAATTAGAAAATAAATAATTTGAGGTATTAGCTGATTGCATATATAATCCAGTGTACTACGGCCAAAGCTGATTTTGAAAGTTGATCAATTCACCTGATTATTGAGTCTATAAAATTTAAATTAAGGTAAGTAGGGTAACATTAAAAGCCCATATTTCCACAACTGGGCCCCCTATCAACACGGAAACAGACATATGTCTTTTTTTGGCTGCTGTATAAGGTTTTGATACTTTCGTGGCTCTAAATAGCAGGCGGTGAGTTCATCCACAGACCCGTTTGCGAACGTGCTTTGCCAGTGTCACGGTGGGTAATACGCTGGCTCCCTGCATTGGCCGAGAAAGTTCATCAAGATTTTCCGGCGTGGTTCCCCCTTGTCAGTGATGCAGGACGGAGGACCTGACAAGGACAGCTGTCAGTCGTTCAGATGGCACAAAAAAAAACGAGGAACCGTGTACACATTGGCGTGCACGTTAAAGATCCCTGAGTCATAGTGGAACAATATCGGAAAGTTGGGAACATGACCCACTCCAAAAACATAAAAAAAATATGTTATAGTATATGGCCTTAAACTAACAAATCCAAAATTATACCTCTCTAGGTCGAAAACTTGCTGAGATATGGTGAGAAAGTTCATCAAGATTTTCCGGCTTGGTTCCCCCTTGTCAGTGATGCAGGACGGAAGACCTCACAAGGACAGTTGTCAGTCGTTCAGATGGCACAAAAAGAACGAGGGACTGTGTACACATTGACGTGCACGTTAAAGATCCCTGGGTCATAGTAGAACAAATTTCGGAAAGTTGGGAACATGACCCACTCCAAAAACATTATAAAAAAATATATGTTATAGTATATGGCCCTACTATAACATACATTGAAGTCCATCTTGTGTATTTCATGACTTATATCTTTAATTGCCACTTTAACTGTGTGCGGTGATGAAGTTCTATTATCAAAATTGTTGACATTTTACGTTGATTTTAAAATTATGTCTAAATGACCTATACCCCTCAAACGTATCTGTTCAGAGTAAATGTTTGAGTAGATTACGAATAAGCAATCATTTTGGATGTACATTGTATTGTTCTAATTTTATTTTGCCTGCCAAATGAGAACAAAATGGTTATTCCGCTTCACAAATTGGAATATTGGGCTTTGACAATCAGATTAAAAATTACTTTTGAAAGAATTTGGTCCCTCATATTTGGCATTTTAGAGCAATTTCTAATGTAGAATATAAATATATACTCCTTTTGGCTAAAGGGAGTATCATTTCAATTTAATTTTGCTTTCAAAAACAGGGGAAAACCTGTTTTGTCTGCTTCGAAAGTTGAAGAACAGTAATGTTGTTACACCCGAAAACTACAGGCCGCAATTCTTAACGCATGGCTTTGAAAATTTGCATACTTATTCCTTATACCCTAAGGATGTTCCAAATTGTTTTTTTGGTGCATGCCCAACCGTCAGGGTCAGAGACACACCCGTTTTTTCTTTGTGTGTCTGTGTGTTTTGCCTACAGGTGATAATTCTTAATGTATCGCCCTGAAAACTTTTCATATATATTCCTCATATCCAAAGGATGACTGTTATTATTTTTGGTGCATGCCTGTCACTTTCCAGGATGCTTCATTCAGAATTGCGTCCCCTAGGCGATAAACATAGAAGAAATGGGCATTGCTGTGCTTCTGGGGGTCAAGCATGCACCAAAAATAAGAGCGGTCATAATAAGGTATAAGGAATAGCTATGAAAAGTTTCAAGATGATCAAAACACTCAGGCACACAAAGAAAAAATAGGTGTAGCTCTGCCCCTGGGGGTTGGTCATGCACCAAAAACAATAGCGATCATTCTTAAGGAATAAGTATGCACAGCTTCAAAACAATCTGTTAAGAATTGTCGCTTGTAGGTGACAAACTGACGTATACAAAAATTGAGCCTGGCTCTCTGCCCCTAGGGGTCGGGCAGCAACAAAAACAATAGGGAACGTCCTTAGAGTATAAGGAATAATTAGTATATAATAACTTTTCAACTTCAACGGAATTATCAGTGAAATGAAATTCGATGGTTTGTCTGTTACCGCTCGTTACTTCAGTCTGTTATATAGAAGGACAACTCGTGTTTGTCATGTTTGGCATCACTTCCTGTTTCTTCACGTGCTTGTTACAAGTCTCCCGTAGCAATGATCTCTGTGTTAAAATTATATTTGGAATGTATTTAACCAGTTCTATCACATAGGTAATAATGACTGACACCAATATTGTCCTTTAAGAGTTGATCTCAAATGACAAATATGAGGGGTCTAAGTCTTTCAGAAATAATTTTAATCTGATTGTCAAAACCCAATATTCCAATTCGTGAAGCGTATTAACTATTTTGTTCTCATTTTGGCAGCAAAATAAAATAAGAACAATACAATGGTCAATGTACATCCAAAATGAATATAGTCACTATAAATTATAGACACGTTTGAGGAGTTAAGGTCATTTAGAAGTTATTTTAAAACCAACATGAAAAGTCAACAATTTTGATAATAACCATTAAAACTTCATCACTGCACAGAGTTAAAGTGGCAATTAAAGATATAAGTCAACTGTATGAAATTTATATGTATCATTTAAATTAGGAAAACAAAGAAGCCTATTGAATTTCAGCAATTTCCGTTAATTACATCTAGAGTTATGGCCCTTGTTTCACTTTATATGTATCATTTAAATTAGGAAAACAAAGAAGCCTATTGAATTTCAGCAATTTCCGTTAATTACATCTAGAGTTATGGCCCTTGTTTCACTTTGTTGAATCTTGTGAACGCTCTAACGACAAAAGTTATTATCCAATCTGTATGAAATTTATATGCATCATTTAAATTAGTTAAAACAAAGAAGCCTCTTGAATTTCAGCAATTTCCGTTGATTACATCTAGAGTTATGGCCCTTGTTTCACTTTGTGCCCCACAAGTCTTATGCGGGACCTATTGTGATCCATGACCAACCTAGTGTCCCACTATATTTATGTATGGCCTAGCGTGACCCATTACCCACCTAGTAGTCCAATCCTTAACGTAAATCTGTCAGCTTTTTGGGTAGAAATCATGGAACAAGTTCTATTTTGTAGGTTCTGATGTTGACATTTTTTCTGAGTAGATCCATAGTAAGGGACGCCATTATTTGAAAGGCAGTCATTTTGCGATAATATTCCAACTTATAGTTATATTTTGTTTTCAGCTTATTTATAATGTTATCGACATATTGTGTTTTGGCACTGTATAAGTATTTACAGGGGTCATGACTACATTCTATATTCATGAAGATACATGTATTTCCAAGATGGCGGCCATTTTTGGTGGGAAAATACGACAATGTGAAGATTTTGATCAAGTAGTTGTGTTTCCATTTCTGACAGTTGTAATCTTGCGAAATGAACACATGTTCACATACTTAGCATATTTCCAAGATGGCGGCTTGGCGGGAAAATGGAACGATGTGCAGATTTTGATTAAGTAGTAGTGTTTGGTGTCACTATATATGTTTACGGGGTCACAGCTTCCATTTCTGACATTTACAACCATGTAAAATGATCACATGTTCACATATTTAGCATATTTCCAACATTGCTGCCACTTGTGGAGGAAAAATTGGACAATGTGCTGATTTTGATTAAGTAGTCGTCTTTGATGTCATTATATATGTTTTCGGGGCGCAGATTTCTGCCATATGCAAATGTGTAAAGTGATTGTATGTTCTTTAATTTAGCATATTTGCAAGATGGCGGAATGTTTTCTAAACATATTATAATCATTTATTTACTTGTCGTTGTTATTTACAGGTTTCTGATTCCAATTCTGCTACGTAGGCTATTAGCTGCACATTCCTGAAAGCCAGCACAGAGTCATACCCATTTGGTTTATTATCCAACAATGAAAATTCCTCATCCGAGATGACCACTTAGTTGATATCGATTTTCCTGGGAAGGAAAAGCCTATTCAGTCTCCTGGCATGAAGGCAAAGAGAGCGTAACAGCAGTGTGGGACTTCCGTAAATAAGTGTGGCAAGAAATTGACGTGCACCCATCATGCTCCTGCCACGACCACACCAAGTGCTTACTACGCCTAGTGCGCTTCAGTCAAGATCTTGTGGTTAGCTGTCAAGCCAGGATACATCTCACCACACTCCCATGACGTGCCTACCAGACGTATACCGCTCTCTCACCACGCCCATAGAGACTGTTTCATGCTCACCCCGTCCTCATTCACTTTCAAACCAGAGAACAACCAAAAGTCAAGAAATTAAGAACATTTGTTAGTTTTCTTGGTGTTCCATCTTTGGTTTGGATGCTAGACTGAAGCTGATGGACGAGGCTTAGTGCCGTCCCTATAACTGCCCAAGCTGCGTGTGGAGGGAGTCGTTCAGAGGAATGCTGTTGTGTTGGAAAAACAAACTGGTAATGTAGTTTGTTTTCCAATGCAACAGAATTCCGCTAAACGGATCAGTGGATAATATAATCTATGCCACGAAGGTTTCTTATAGCCAGTATTCCTATTTCATTTGCAGTCCTTATTTTTAATTTCTTTGTGTACCGCTGTATATTTAATATCATACATTTATTTATTAATTAACTTTGCAAAAGTTGTAAGTCTCACATTTTTAACCAGCACTAATTTTGTATCTATAACTGACAGGCAACATAAACTGAAAGTCTTGATGGCGCCTCCAAGTCTTAAATCAGGCTGGAGTCCAACTACTTCAACACGATCGACCAAGTAAATGTGCTATTTTCCTGGAATATCGATATTAGCTCAGTGGACAAATCGGATGAGAATGTTTCATAGTTAGATAATGTACCTAATGGGTAAACACGACACTGGCTTCCGGGAACATGCTACAAGCTTATACATAGCAGAATTGGATTCAAAAACCTTTTCAGTAAAGTCTTTAGAAAAAGTCTTGCAACAAATGGAGGCCATCTTCGAAATATGCTGAATGGGTGAACATAACATCATTTCATGCAGTTGTAAAGTGCAGAAATCGAATTTACGTCCCCGAAAACATTTATTGACACAAAACACAACTACTTAATCAAAATCAGCACATCATCCCCGCCACAAATGACAGCCATATTAGAAATATGCTAAATCTGAATGTGTGATCAATATAAATAGTTGTAAATGGCAGAAATGGAATCTGCGCCCCGAAAACATATATACTGACACCAAAGAAGACTGAAATGAAATGGGGTTTTAACGTCCTACTGTGCTGCTCCTCTACTGGGCTAATGAAGACGGGCATACGCCATACAGTTTGCTATGAGGGAAATTTTGCCCAGGCAGCGGCACTATTGCCTACTCTTATATCGAATTCCAACTGCCAAGGGATCTTTTACGTGCATTCTAATGTTTACACGAGACCTCGATAGACAGCTGACTAGACAGCTGTCCTTCTCAGGCCCTCCGTCCTGCATCACTGACAAGGGGAAACCACATCGGAAAATCTGGATGAACTTTCTCGCCCAATGCAGGGATCTAACACCCGACCTCCAGGCTAGCGAGCCAGCGCCTTAACCACCTAGCCACTGTGGCTCTCCCAAAGAAGACTACACATGTACTTAATCAATATCTGCACATCATCCCATCTTGGAAATATGCAAAATAGGTGAGCATGTGATCATTTTTATACTCCCACATTTTCATGTGGACGTATATTGTCGTCGCCCCTGTCCGTATTCAATTGTTTGTGAACACTCTACAGGTCACAATTTTTATCCGATTTCAATGAAACTTGAAATATAGGTTTATCACCCTTCATGGATTATGGCACCGGATGGTACGAAAAATCACGTTTTTAGCTTGTGAACACTGTTGAGATCAATTTTTATCCGATTTGGTTTTAACTTGAAATGTTTGTTTATAATTCGGTTTCTTTCAATATTCGCGCATATCGGACCAAAACTTCCTGAATTATGCCCTTGATTACACGAAAAAAGTCACGTTTTTAGCTTGTTGTTCTCCAGAGATCACAATTTTTATCCGATTTAAAAAAACGATTGAATATATCACCTTTTCACCCTACTGATGATTGACTTCAAATTGGGTGAAAATCGGACCGAAACTGCTGGACAAATTGGCCGCCGCTCATTTGCAGAGTATTAAAAGGTTGTAGGCCCTCTAGAGGCCACGATTTTGATGGAACTTGAAACATATCTTTATGTCCCAAAGATCTTGGTTCCTTTCGCTATTTGCACATATCAGATTGTAACTTCCTGGATTATGGCCCCTAATTGTATGACTACTTGTTAGGCCCTCTGTCCTGCATCACTGACAAGGGGGAACCACGCCTAAAAATCTGGATGAACTTTCTCGGCAAATGCAGGGATCGAACACCCGACCTCCAGGCTAGCGAGCCAGCGTCTTACCCACTTAACCACCGTGATCCCCCACTTGGTAGTGAAACTGTACACTAAGTTTCATCCCTCTCCATTAGTTAGAATCAAAGTTATCTTGTCCCAAAGCATCGAACAATGAAATTGCTTAGCTTCAGTAGGAAATGTTAATCACTGAACTCAGTCAAGACATTCACCTAATGAACATCTATACTTCAATTAAAAGCAGAGTTGTTATGTTGCAAATTCTTGACCACTCAAATTGCTTATCACTACTAGTACTTAGCCTAATCAGAAAATTCTCATCATCGAACTTTAGTCAAGGTATTGATATAATGAATCTATAATCCAATTAGAACCAAAGTTGTTGTGTTCCACGGTCTCGACCAATCAAATTGCTTAGCCTAGTGGAAAATGCGCATGATCGAACTCTGTAAAGGCATTCACCTAACAGACATCTACACAGACATGTAAACTGAAAAAACTTGAAAAAATACCGGAAAGTACCGAAAATACACAGAAAAACCTTTTTTAATACTAATTATCCCGAAAACATCTGAAAAACCTTAAACACCGAAAATCACTAAATACTGAAAACATTAATTACAGAAAAAAAACCTAGGCCACACAGGATGCGGGTCAGTTCATCTCACAACCGTTTCACCCCTTGCTGTTTCATCCCAACCTGATTTTTTATCGGTCTGTTTCATCCCCCTTGTTATTTTAAAGCAGTCAATTACCTGAGTTGTACTTATCATTAAATAAACTGTCAAACACTTACTTATTGTTAAATAAACAATAATGTATGGAATAAATAAGTTTTACTCGTCGATTTTTGTTGATTACCGATCACGGCCGAGATTAGTTCACCGCTGTATATTCGTATTGTTTATTCGTATTGTTAGTTAATTTCCGTTATGATTTTAGATTAGTTCACCGATGGTTTTGTAATAAAGTATACTGTATTGTTTGTTAGTTTATGATGTCTAACATCAATAAACTATAACACATACTTATGGAAGAACAATTACTGATTTATTTGGGCGACGTTTCGAAGAGTATTCTCTCAACGTTTTCAAGTTGAGAGAATACTCTTCGAAACGTCGCCCAAATAAATCAGTAATTGTTCTTCCATAAGTATGTGTTATAGTTTATTGCTCTATCCAGTTACTAAATGCCTCTAAAAGATCATGTCCAACATCATTTATCTTCTTTATAAAAAGGTGTTTTATAATTACATATTGACAGCTGAATCACTCGCCAAAAATACATCATGGACTCTACGTATTACCAAATAATCAACTAAATTGTGCAGGAGCCCCTTCTAAATAAGACAAATTAGACTGATATTATTTCGAAACCATAATTAATTTTAAAACTGATCGTTGATTTAATTTCCGTACACGAAATGAAAATAAACATCTCCAAATATAGGAAATCCAAATAAGAATTCATTTAGAATACCAAAATGCGAATCGTAACACATTGTGGTCTAAACTGTGTGATAAGTTATAAAATAAATCGTAAAACAATGGAACCTGTTGTAAGGTGGACACTGCATGCTTTCTTTTAATGTTGGGTTATTTGAGACGCCAGGTAATCTGAAAATCTAAAGATAACAGTGTCGAAATAGTGGCTACGTGCAATTTTATCCTTTGATCTGTTCTATCACTGGAAATCCTGTTATAGTGAACCCAACATGCATGCAAATGACTATACAGTGTATTACAAGTTGAATGTTTTGCTATGAGCATCGCTCGATTGTAAGCAATGTAATTTTAGTGAAATTGGTGTTGAGAATTGGTGTGAATTCAGAAAATAAACTAAAGCGTCTACAAAGAAAGAAGTTGGGATACAATTCATATTAAAATTGCATTGACATCGTATAAATAAAATATTCGGAAAATAAGCTAAGGCGTATGCAAAAGAAGGAGTTGGACACTATTCATGATAAAATTGCATTGACATATTGTTATTTGTATTAATGTATAAAGAAAATAATAAAAATTCATGTAATACCGGTTTTTAAATTTGTGGGATGAAACGACCCGATATAAGAGGAATGAAAGGACCCGTGTATATTTGGGATGAAACAGCCCGAGATAAACCGGTAGTGGGATGAAACGACCTGCTCCCGGCCACACATACAAATTGTTAGGTGGGTCATGACTCATGGGTCAAGCAAGGCCACGCATAAAAATTGTGGGGAACTCTAGGTCACGCATGAAAATGGTTGACACTCTATAGTTTGTTACATATTTCCCATCCGTCAGCTTTTCGGGTACAATTCGTGGAATAAGTTTTATTTTGAAGGTTTTGATGTTTGATGACAAAAAACCAATGTTGACATTTTTTCTGAGTATGTCTTCAATACTCTTCATAGTATGGAAGGTCATTATTTGAGGGTAGCCATTTTGCGATAATATTCCAACTTATTTTTTATTTTCACCTTAAATATAATGTAATCGACATATCAACTGTGATTTGGCAATTTTTGGCGGGAAAATCGGACAATGAACTGATTTTGATTAAATAGTAGTGTTTGGTGTCAATATATATGGTTTCAGGGGCACAGAATTCATTTCTACTAGTTACAACGGTGTAGTGTAAAATGACCACTCCTCTTGCAGTGCCACGGCCAATTCTTGCAGTGTTGTCGGTTGACGTTGGCGGTCTCCTGATCATGTCCCAGACATGCTCTATAGGGGAAAGGTCAGAACTCATGGCTGGCCAAGGCATATGGACAATATGGTGATGCTGGAGGTAGTCATTCTAGACACGAGTGCGGTGGGCACAGGCATTATCATCTTGAAAGATGTAACGTCGGCCTGCACATTGAGCAAAGGGCAAAACTATTGGTGCCAGGATGTGGTCCCCATAGTACACACCAGTGACCCTTCCTTGAACAATATGCAAGTCTGTTTTGCCAGTCATGGTGAATCCTCCCCACGCCCGAATCTGTCATGCTGTCTGACATTAATGTCAGCATGAACCTCATTTACACGCCTCCAAACGCAAGCACGCCTATCGGTGAAATCCAGAGTAAATTTGGACTCCTCTGAGAACATTACCATTGCCCATCGACGATTACCCCTATTTCTACGCTGCCTACACCATTGACGCCTGTTTGCCATGTGCTGGCGAGTTAATGGAGGCACAATACGCAAATGGGCTGCATGTAGCCGATTTCTAATCGTTTGGGGTGCACATAAAAGATCCCTTGACAGTTGAAATTCGATATAAGAGTAGGCCGTAGTGTCGCTGTCCGGGCAAAATTTCCCTCATAGCACACTGTATGGCGTATGCCCTTCTTCATTAGCCCAGTTCGGAGCAGAACAGTAGGACGTCAAACACCATTTCATTTCATTTCACTACCAGGTACTTCAAAACCGTGACTGAGTTTGATCATGAACATTTTCTGCTTAGACTAAGTATAGATAATTAGTTTGATTGCTTGATACTTTGGAAAGAGATAAATTTGCAATTCATTAATTATATGTGTCATCTATTTATTTTTGGATTTCGGCGGTGGACATCAGCCTCACTGTTGGTTTGTTTATATTGCAGGCAACTGAGAATTTTGCATGGAATGTTCGTGTATTGAAGGGACAAGCTGATTTAGTGTTACAGTCTAAGAAAGATTGTAATGAATATGTAAGACAGGTATGTTAAATTGCAGCCTAATATTATAATTATATATTATTTCTACTTCTAGGTTCAAAGTCAAACAAAAGTTTTATAAAGTTTACAAATGGACCAATAAAATATACTAATAGAAATGGTGTTTTTATTCGCCCACATTTTCATCTGAACGTATATTGTCGTCGCCCCTGTTTGTCCGTCCGTCCACAATTGTTTATGAACACTCTACAGGTCACAATTTTTATTTGATTTCAATGAAACTTGAAATATAGGTTTATCACCCTAAGATCTTGGTTCCTTTTGATATGGTCATGTATCGAACTGTAACTTCATGGATTATGGCCCCTGATGGTACGAAAAATCACTGTAGAGGTCACAATTTTTATCCGATTTGGTTTAAACTTGAAATGTATGTTTATAACCCACAGATCCGAGCTCGGTTCCTTTCGATATTCGCGCATATCGGACCATAACTTCCTTAATTATGGCCCCTGATTGTACGAAAAATCACGTTTTTAGCTTGTGGGCCCCATAGAGGTCAAAATTGTTATCCGATTGAAAAAAGTGTGTGAATATATCACCGTTGCACCCTAAGAATGGATGAGTTCGAATTTCGTAAAAATCGGACCAAAACTGACAGACAAAATGGCTGCCCCTCGTTTGCAAATAGTGTCAAAATATTGCGTATCAGAGTTGTGGACCCTCTGGAGGTCACAATTTTCATCTGATTTTGATGAAACTTGAAATGCATGTTTATAACTTCGGACCATAACTTCCTGAATTATGGCACCTGATTGTATGAAAAATTGCGTTTTTAGCTTGTGGACCCCATAGAGGTCACAATTTTTATCCGATTTACAAAACCGTTTGAATATATCACCGTTACACCCTTAGGATGGTTGAGTTCGAATTTAGTAAAGATAGGTTGCCAGGCAACGAAACAGCTATATCGTCCGAGCAGTAAACAAGAGTTGTCGCATATTTTTACTTTTTACGGTAATGAAACATTTATAATACATTAAAATCTGATTAAGAGTAACAACTCATTAAGTAATTATCAGAAAACCATTAGAATTTGTTTGGTTTTTATAAAGTTCTTCCCCATGCGAACGTTTAGTATATGAAACTTTTAACATCATGGATTTAGCTGTTCAAGTCATAAAGATTCATTGAAAATCAAAAAACTTGTTCGTCTCAAGACCTTAAACTCTGTGTATCAATTTGAAGTCAATCGGATGATAACTTTAGCCTCTAGAGCGTCCACATAATTTTTCAAAGCGATCAAGGACAATAACTCTGGCAGTATTTATCGGAAATCGCTGAAAATCAATAGGCTTCTTCGTCTCATGACCTTAAACACTGTGTATAAATTTAAAGTCAATCAGATATTAACTTTAGCCTCTAGAGAGCCCACAAGATTTTTCAAAGTGATCAAGGGCCATAACTCTGGCAGTCATTATCGAAAATCGTTGAAAATCAATAGGCTTCTTCGTCTCATGACCTTAAATACTGTGTATAAATTTAAAGTCAATCGGATATTAACTTTGACCTCTAGAGCGTCCACAAGATTTTTTGAAGTGATCAAGGGCCATAACTCAGGCAGTAATTATCGAAAATCGTTGAAAATCAATGGGCTTCTTCGTCTCATGACCTTGAACACTGTGTATAAATTTAAAGTCAATCGGATATTAACTTTAGCCTATAGAGTGTCCACAAGCAATTGTGGATGCCGGATGGACGGACGGGGGCGACAACAATATACGACCCCATTTCAATGTGGGCGTATAAAAATCGGACCGAAACTGACTGACAAAATGTCCGTCCCTTGTTTGCAAATAGTGTCAAAATATTGTGTATCAGGGTAGTGGATCCTCTGGAGGTCATGATTTTCATCTGATTTTGATGAAATTTGAAATGCATGTGTATAACCCAAATATCTTGGTTCCTTTCTATTTTCGTGCATATCAAATCGTAACATCCTGAATTATCGCCCCTGATTGTACGTAAAATCGCGTTTTTAGCTTGTGGTCCCTCTAGAGGTCACAATTATTATCCGATTTAAAAATTTGTTTGAATATATCACCGTTACCCCGTAATTTTGTCTGAGGTTGAGTTTCAAGAAAATCGGATCAAAATTGCCAGACAAAATGGCCGCCCCTCGTACCCAAATAGTATAAACATCTGGTAGTGGTATATCAAAGTTGTGGACCCTCTAGAGGCCACTATTTTGATCCAATTTTGATGAAACTTGAAATGCAAGTTTATAACCCAAAGATATTGGTTTCTTTCAATATTCGTGCATATCGAATTGTAACTTCCTGAATTATGGCCTCTGATTGTAAGAAAAATCGTGTTTTTAGCTTTTGGTCCCTCTAGAGGTCACAATTATTATTCGATTAAAAAAAAGTTCAAATATATCACCGTTAAACCGTAAGGTTTGTTGACTTCGAATTTCAACTCAAATAGTGTAAACATCTGGTAAATCAAGGTTGTGGACCCTCTACATTTTGTAGATGTCACAATTTTTTCCGATTTTGATGAAAGTTGAAATACATGTTTATAACCCAAAGATCTTGGTTCCTTTCGATATTCGCACGTATCGGATTGTATCTTCCTGAATTATGGCCCTTGAATGTACGAAAAATCACGTTGTGGTCTATGTAGAGGTCACAATTTTATCTGATTTAAAAAAAAACTTGTGAATATATCACCATTATACACTAAGATCTTGGTTCCTTAAGTTCCTTTTGATAATCGCGTATATACGAACGTAACTTCCTGGATTATGGCTCCTGATTGTTCGAAAAATTGCATTTTTAGCATGCGGACTCTCTAGAGGTCACATTTATTTTTTGATTTTAAAAACCGTTTAAATATATCACCATTCCAAAAATCGAAATGAAACTTATCTTTATATCCGAAAGATCTCGGTCCCTTTTGATATTTGCGCATTTCAGACCATAACGTTCTGGATTATTGCCCCTGATTGTACAAAAAATCCTGTTTGTTTTTAGCTTGTTCTCTATCCATCTCTTGCAAAATGTGGGCATATCCTGCATGGCAGCCGCTGGTTCTCAAACACTGTAGACGATCTATCTAAATAAAGCTATATAATTGTTTTTTTATTTTATTTTTTTTTTTTTTATTTATTATGGTAGATTAAAGAAGCTGCTGTGTCTACAGGTTTATCGAAACAACCAGAGCCTGATTTGTGTAATAACCATCAGAATCTTCAACAAGTATAAAACATACAGTTAAATACTCTTATAACTTACAAGCCATTACATGTTTTATCTTTACATCACTCACTGAAAATACTGTATTTAAAAACCAAGCTATGGATACTCATGTTTGCCATAATTCATACAGAATTAAAGTCAATTATTCAACTCGGTGTGAAGATTTTCTTGTTGGGAAATAATGAATAAACATGCTCAAAGTAATTGTTGTTAATCAGTCATGTGAACCAGAAATATAGAAACAAAACAAATGGAATTTCCAACTGCACTTTGTGAAATAAAAGAGCAATATTTGTGAATGTGAAATCAACGTATAATGAGTCATGTAGTCAGTTTAATGTATACAAGACACAATGTTTATCATTAATTATAATTTATAATAACATTATTGTACATGAACTTACTGCCTTAATTAATTAATATTACTCTTGTTACTGTAATTAGTAGAATCATTGTTCTATATATTGACTATGGTAATTGTAGTAATATGACAGAGTTGTTTGTTTGTCTTACAATAATCAACATGATAACAAAAGAAAGATGTTTATTAAGAAGAGAATGAATTGTTGAATTGTATAAAAAATACTGTTTTAATGTTTTATTAATTTTTTGAAGTATATGTGAAACTGTTGAACTAAGTTATGTGTTTTTTGTTAATTATGTGTCAGAACTACTTCTGTGATATTAATATACTTTATTATTACTAAATCTTGTTTTCTGTACAAAATAGATATTTTGGTTATTTTTAATTAACACAGATATTTAAAGATACATTATGGGAGATTAGATAAAGAGCTATAATAGTTAAAAACTAGATAATGTAAAGGGAATTTGCTTTAAATTTTAGTCGAATTGATCCACTCTGAACCGAGAATTTAGTGATTGAATTTTGGGCCTAGCCTCGATCATCATTACTAAAGTCTTTTTGATAAAATAACATAGGCTCGATTATCCATTTTTTGATTTAATCATCAATGAGCGTTCAGCAGCAGATCGGATTATAATCCAGTAAATATTGCAGGCTAGCGATGACATCGAGAGTTGACTATGGTCTGGATAAGTTAATTAATGTCTAATTAATAATTTAGATAACATTTCAGGCCTAAAGAAATTGACAGATTTAGCTCTTCATAATGTATGTTTAAGGTTATGTATTAAGAAAATGACTATTAAAACCTAACCCACTTTAAATTGGATTTTTAAACAGTTGACTGGTTAAAACCTTCTCCAAAACTTTAAACCAGATATCAGTCCACTTATTAAAACCTTCTCCAAAACTTTAAACCTTATACCAGACCACACTTCTCCGAAACTTTAAACCATATACCAGACCACTCTTCTCCAAATTTAAACCCTACATCAGTCCACTGGTCCTTAACTCCAATACATACAGTTTGCTGGGTAAAAACCGCCTGGTCTTCCATCCAAAATTAAACCTTTATAATGGACTACATGCTTTCCTAAAGCCTTTAATGCTCATATCGGTTCAAGATGGGTTCCCAGAAAAGTATTTATTGGGTGGTTATTTCCAATAAAAGTATGGCAATTTTGGTATATATGGAAAGTAGAGATATCCAATCTTACTAGAAAAATACTGGATTCCCCGAAAAGCACTCATGGAGCTTATACAGGACAAAAATGTAAGGGTTCCCCTAATCGTCAGCCCGACGATTAGGAATTTCTGCACGCGTGATGTCAAAGGTCACACGCGAACATTGAGTGCTTGATGTACAAGTTGATTAACTTTATGAAGAGTTAGACGTACAACACTTTCTGAGATAAAAAAGACGCGGGCAGTGGATAATCCGATAATTTAATTAGGATTCGATATTTGTAATAAATAGTAAGCGATTAAAGACAACATCGTCTTATGTATGCAATGAATTCTCCTCTGACTTCCAAGAGAGGTAAGTCACGTGACATAAACATGACCTGGTTTGATCAAATTTTTATAGCAGGGCATTCCTTCGCAATTACAATGTTTGAGAAGGATTTGAACCAAATTATGACAAATTAATTAGTTTGAATATGTTTTTAGTCCATATATACCATTAAATCACCCAGTTTGCACGCTGGAATGTATCTTTAATATAATAAAATAATTGAATGCAGTAATAATATAATAGCCAAGTTAGGGTATATGATTCGATAGATAAATATTTTCTATTAATTATATACCGGTACAAGAGTTTATCTAATCATTAGAAATAGCTTTAAGTACATATCGGCAACATTTCTAGTCCATGAAAAGATGTCACAAGAATCACTACCCGATTTTAGTGTTTGGTTGAAAACATATTTTTGAAATGGATGAATTAAATGTATAAATAATATTGCATTAAAACTTAGATGTTGTTCGAGTCTGAAAGAGCCAAAGATGTAGCTATCTCAAGGAATTCAAATTCTATTGATGATTTATTTTAAGAGTAGATTCTGTATGATATTGAAAAATTAAAAAATTTATTATCCATATCGGTCAATGCTACTACTGAAATGATTTATTCACAGTGTGGCAACCCTAATACGGTACATTTATTTAAATTATATCCAAAACATAGTTGATAATTCATGCCAGCAGGTCCTTTAATTATCAAGTGCAATGAAGAAATATATCAGTTGATTACTTGGAGTTTGGACTATCATTCACATAAACTTTGTCCAAGATATCTTTGATTTTATTGTTGTAAGTGAAGTGTGTGCATGAAAAAATATCAAATCCAACATTTCTTCTTAATATGTAGGGCAGATTTATTTTGAGAACATTATTTCCTATATACATGTATCTCTGGAAGGTTTTAAGCATCAAATATCTCTAGTACACGTATATTGTTTCAGAGGAACATGAATGACGTTCTTTCTAAAAAAAATTAAATACCCAATCTCCAATAAGCTCAAACTTTGTAAAATTCGTTAAAATCAATGAAATGGGGTTTAACGTCTTATTTTTCTGCACCGACTGGGCTAATGAAGATAGTGTTAAAATATAAGTTAGATATTACTACATATATGCACTGTAGCAACCATTTGGATAATAGACTAAAACCTGCCTTAAATATGAATCATGAAATCTGTGACACAAAATTATGTGCATCCTAGCTCTTTCAACACCCTTAATATAGTGTGTACATGAAAGTAATGCTATATACTCATGTACATGTATGTACAGAATAGGAACCCTGTAATACCCTGTCTCATAGTGCCTATGTATTGCTAGGATTGTGGCATAATCAGACCAACATGGTACATATTTATGATATTTTATTCCGTTTCTTGATATTCTTACACAATTTGAATCCAACAGTCACAAAATATAATATATAGTTGCACAAACCTCTATAAACCTAGACTATTTAATATGTATGGTTTTTGTGTAGTTTCTATAATGTCTAATTAAGAAAGCTCAAAACACTTTTATAGTTATTAATAATTTATCCTAATATCTGTTGAGTTCCATATTACTTTTAAATTGTTTCCAGTAATTTTCATCTTATGTTTTTTATTTGTTTACTTTTAAAAATTTATAGCTGTATTCTCCAACAACCATACATTGTATATGATTACCTTTTAACACCAGTACTTCTGGTATGATGTTAAAAAATATCTTAAACGAATTGATATACTAGTTATCACATAGTTAATCTGTTTTTAATTATATAATTTATACGCAAGTTCCAGTTTATATTATTTACATTTGTTATGCTATAAAATATGTTTGCTTTTGCTAACCATAGATAGTTTGGTCACAATTCACCTTGTTTTTACTTTATAAATGCGACAAAAAAAAGATCGATTTAAGTGAACGGTTCACTTTTTGTGTGATTTGATCTTTTCTAATCGTTCAGGGTTCTTGTTAATTGGTTTCATTTTAATTGCTGAAAACATCACATATTATTTGTAATACCAAAAGTCAAGATGTCTAAGTCAGTTTGTATCTGTAATTGATGATGGCTTAAATTTTTGTCCCCCGCCTTTCAAAGAAAGCCGGAGACTATTAAAATGGGTTTGTCTGTCACATTTATTGCGACACAATAACTCTCCTTTTAATTGAGCTAGATGTTTTATTAGGTCAATGCCTTGATGGAGTTTGAAGATGAGAATTTTCTGCTTAGGGTAAGAAGAGATAAACAATTTGATTGGTTGATGCTTTGGGACACGATAACTTTAGTTCTAATTAAGTGAGAGTGAGGACACTTGGTGTATAGTTTTATTAGGTCAATGCCTTGATGGAGTTTGAAGATGAGAATTTTCTGCTTAGGGTAAGAAGAGATAAACAATTTGATTTGTTGATGCTTTGGGACACGATAACTTTAGTTCTAATTAAGTGAGAGTGAGGACACTTGGTGTATATTTTTATCACATCAGTACCTTGACTAAGTTCGATAATGAGTATTTCTGCTCGGGGTAAGCAGAGCGATAAGCAGTTTGATTGGTCGAGACTTTGGAACACTCTCCTTCTAATTAAGGTAGAATGTTCAAATTTGGTCTAGGCGTTCATTAGGTGAATTTGATTGATGGAGTTAGATGATAACCATTGTCTGCTTACGGTAAGCAGAGATAAGCAATCTGATTGGTTGATGCTTAGGGGCACGAGAGTGATGAAACTCTTGAGTATAGATTCATTACAATGTATATCATTACCTTGACTAAGTTTAGAATGTTTAAACTTGATGTAGAAGTTCATTAGGTGAATATCTTGACTGAGTTCAATGATTAACATTTCAAGCTAAAGCTAAGCAGAGCTAAGAAATTTCATTAGTCGATGCTTTGGCAAGATAACTTTGATTCTATCTGATAGAGAGTGATGAAACTTAGTGTATAGTTGATAATCAGTTCGATTGCTTGATACTTTTGAAAAAAATAAATGTGCGATTAATTAATGTGTCATCTATTTATTTTGGGATTTCGGCAGGGGACATCAGCCTCACTATTGGCTTGTTTAAAATAAAAACAGGAATATCTGCGAAACAGAAAAATTATGCCTTGTGGACTGCGCATGCGATTTAGCTGCTGTGGGTGTATGTTTTGTTGCCTGGCAACTGATCTTTTTATGAAGCGAATGACTTTTAAGGATGTCCATTACAGCTTATTTATGTACATTTCAGCATATTCCTTATTTTTGATGGATATTTTAAGTTAGATATTATATGTAAACATTTTTTGGAAAGCTAACTGTGACTGGTGTATGATGTTCATTTTTAACATGTGTTAATTAGATTAAATAATTTGTTTCTTTTAGTGAAAGAATGTGTATGACTTGGATTTTTTTCCTTTTTTTGTAAGAAAATTAACTACAAAAAATTAATCTGGGTTCTAGTGCAATATCAGACTGTTTGTTTTAATATTAAACTGGACATGACGAATAAAATATTAATACAAAGATACTATTTTTTTCTTGAGTCATATGTAAAGGTTGCTGTTCCATAGGACACTTTGTATAAAAGTGAGTTTAAATATATGCAAATGTGAATAATTACCTCATCTAAAAGTTTCGAATCAAAATATGGTGTCATTAAGGGAAGTTACTTAAAGATACATTATGGGAGATTCGGTAACGAGTTGGCAGTTCTCACTATAATAGTTAAAACTAGATAAGGTAGAACGCATTTTGGTGAAAATTTCATTCAAATTGATCCACTATGAACCGAGAACTAAGCGACTGAAATTCCCATAAGCCTCGTTCATCATTACTAAAGTCAGTACGATAAACAGCATAGTCTCGATTATCCATTTAATCGTTTAATGAGAAGGAAAGTTATGCAGTAAATCGGCTTACAATCCACTAAAGATCACAGGCTAGCGCAGCCATCTAGAGTTGATTATGGCCTGGATAGGTTAATTAATGTCTAAAGAAAGACCTGGAATAGGCAGATTTAGCTCTTGCATAATATATGTTTAAGTAATGTAAATTGTAGAAGGCGTAAATTGTATCGGCTCTGCCTTCAACTACGTTACTGTCAGCTGCTAATGACAACTAGTATGAAATTAAGTCTTTTCCCCATCGCGGTTCTAAGGCTATTTTGGAACCCTTACCGTCTATTTTTCACTGTGATTCTTCTTTGGTCGCTAAAAGGAACCATTTCTTACCACATCCGACACAAATTTATGAAAATCCAACTCTATTTTCATGTAGAATTGTGCGATACAAAAACATAAACAGTTACTTAAAGATACATTATGGGAGATTCGGTAACGAGTTGGCAGTTCTCACTGTAATAGTTAAAAACTAGATAAGGTAGAACGCATTTTGGTGAAAATTTCATTCAAATTGATCCACTATGAACCGAGAACTAAGCGACTGAAATTCCCATAAGCCTCGTTCATCATTACTAAAGTCAGTACGATAAACAGCATAGTCTCGATTATCCATTTAATCGTTTAATGAGAAGGAAAGTTATGCAGTAAATCGGCTTACAATCCACTAAAGATCACAGGCTAGCGCAGCCATCTAGAGTTGATTATGGCCTGGATAGGTTAATTAATGTCTAATTAATAATTTAGAAACCATTTCAGGCCTAAAGAAAGACCTGAAATAGGCAGATTAGCTCTTGCATAATATATGTTTAAGTAACGTAAATTGTAGAAGGCGTAAATTGTATCGGCTCTGCCTTCTACTACGTTACTGTCAGCTGCTAATGACAACTAGTATGAAAATAAGTCTTTTCCCCATCGCGGTTCTAAGGCTATTTTGGAACCCTTACCGTCTATTTTTCACTGTGATTCTTCTTTGGTCGCTAAAAGGAACCATTTCTTACCACATCCGACACAAATTTATGAAAATCCAACTCTATTTTCATGTAGAATTGTGCGATACAAAAACATAAACAACTTTCATTTGAATTGGGCCACCATTTTCAAACTAACGCTCAGCCAATAATCCAAACTTAGGAAGGAAATTTTACCGTAAACGAAAATTCGTGCTGTACATGGTCACTAAAGGTTTTTTTTATTCAACATACATGAATAATTATTACATAAAATCTTTAAAATAGAACAACATATTATATTGACCTTTATAAAATATTTTAAATATTCTATGTGTTATTCTCATGTACAGCGAGATTTTTCGTTTACGGTAAAATTCCATTCCTAAATTTGGATTATTGGCTGAGCGTCAGTTTGAACATGGCGGCCCAATTCAAATGAAAGTTGTTTATGTTTTTGTATCGCGTAATTCTACATGAAAATGGTGTTGGATTTTAATATTTTTATAAATTGGTGTTGGATGTGACAAGAAATGATTCCTTTTGGCAACCAAAGAAGAATCACAGTGAAAAATAGACGGCAAGGGTTCCAAAATATCCTTAGAACCGGGATGGGGAAAAGACTTATTTTCATACATGTACTAGTTCATTTTCATTAGCAGCTGACAGTAACGTAGTAGAAGGCAGAGCCGATACAATTTACGCCTTCTACAATTTACGTTACTAAAGTAACCAATTTAAGGGGGGCGCCCTTATGTCGACGGTGCAACTGTATACAACTGAAAAGGGTCGACCTGAACACCTCTTACAACTCAAAGCAACTAGTTGAACTTGCGGCATTCTTTCTTACAACTGGTGTCGATCATACAGCAACCGAGAACAACTGATAAACAAAATGGTGAATAACTTAAGACGAAGCCCAAATGGAGGCAGACCACCATTAATTTCCCCATTGACTTCAATGTTAATTCTAGCCTCTTTGCCCACCTCCAACTTTTCCCCAAATTTTCGTTGGGCTGAATGCTTTTCACTACAGAGAAACAAACGGTCATGTCTTTGCACTAAAATTTGTATGAAGTTGACCACCAAACTTTTGAGATACACAAACTTGAAGAAGCCGAGATCAAGTCAGCCCTCACTACCTCATCCTTCACTAAGAATACTTACCTTTGTCCTTTCACTATAAACTGCGAATCAAAATGGCCCTCAGTACGAAATTCGCTGGATGACCACGACTTCAGTGAAATCACGTGCTCAGTATGGGCTAATCCAAGCCTTCGATAAATAAAATGAATTGAAAGTAGTCTATTTTTAGTAACCCATTTCTTTGCTCAAAATAAAAATGCTTTTATCTCTTTTAAAGTATGTAACCACGAAGGTGCCAGAAAATAACAAATAGATTTAAAGAGCCATATAATGGGCAATTCCACAGTGAAGTGAACATTTGTTCTATCAATATGCTGTGGATATTATTATACAGACTCATCAATGTAGGCTATCTTAATATATTTATTAAACATGCATTATGCAAGAGCAAAATCTGCTTATTAAAAGTCTTTCTTTAGGCCTGAAATGTTATCTAAATTATCAATTAGACATTAATTAACTTATCCAGACCACAATAAACTCTCGATGTCAAGGCTAGCCTTCGATGTTGGCTGGATTAGATTCCTATATGCCGCTAACGGCCGTTGATAATTAAATCAGAAAAAGTGGATAATCGAGACTAAACTGTTTATATTAATGATTTTAGTAATGATGACCGAGACTATGCAAAAATTTCACCCGCTTCTTTCTCGGCTCAGAGTGGATCAATTTGACTGAAATTTTCAGCAAATTACCTTTACACTATCTAGTTTTTAACTATTATAGCGAGAACTACCATCTCTCTTTATCTTATCTCCCATAATGTATCTTTAAGTAAAAACAATCTTGCGACCCAGCTTGGTCCAACATGCTTACAGCTCCCCGTTTTCGTACAAGAACCCGTGCAATACTTTGTAAGGCAGAACTATAGTCTGTTTCAATATTCGATATTGTATTAATAGTCATTATCATATAAGTGTTACTTCTGAACTCATTTATGCAACATCTCCCTTCTTAAAGGATATAGTAACGAAAACTTAAATTTTGACCATAATTACTATAGTGTCTATATCTTCAAGTGTCCTATAACTGAAACATAATATACTCAGCCAAATTAAAAACTTGACACTCGGGATTTTTGGGACTAGATTTTTAATATTTGGTTTAAGCATGGACCTTATAGTAACAAAATCTTAAATTCTGACCATAATTACTATAGTGTCTATATCTTCAAGTGTCCTATAACTGAAACATAATATACTCAGCCAAATTAAAAACTTGACACTCTGGATTTTTGGGACTAGATTTTTAATATTTGGTTTAAGCATGGACCTTATATATTATAAGGTCCATGGTTTAAGGCAACTATTTTATATAGCGTCTAAATAAGTAAGTTTTTATTCTTGATTTGAATATATCTAGTGATGAGGAACTTATGATATCTTCGGGTAGTTCATTCCACAAAGCAGCTGATGTATAACCAAACGATCGCGCACCAAATGTTTTTAAATTGATGTCAGGTTTATATAAACGTGATTGCTTTGAAGATCTTAGCATTCTGTTCGGCACATATTGTACTGTGAGATCTTGAATGTAGTCTGGAGAGGTTTTGTGGACTGATTGGTAGGTGAGCGACAGAATTTTATAATCAATCCTTTCACGAACTTGTAGCCAATGCAACGATTTCAATACTGGAGTAATGTGTTCTCGCGGTTTAGTTCTGGTCACAATTCTGGCTGCTCTGTTCTGTAATTTTTGTAATTTGGATAACTGCTCCAATGACACACCAGTTAGTAAGCTGTTGCAGTAATCTAATCGTGACATTACCAAAGATCTGATTAAAATTGCTGCGGATTCATTTGTCAGAAAATGACGAATTGCACCTATGTTTCTCAAGTGAAAATTGCAGATTGAGCATAAATAACTAATGTGTTTCTCCATAGTTAGTCCAGAATCCAGGAAGACACCAAGATTCTTCACAGTATCAGAAAAATATATGGTGGACTGGCCGATGTTAACATCTGCGTGGCTCTTTTTTAGTCTTTGCGTTGGAGCTACTAACAAGGCTTCAGTTTTTGAATCGTTTAACTTAAGCATGTTTGAGGACATCCAAGTTTTGACTGCATCAATACAAGATTCCATGTTCAGACATACAGACTTTTGGTATTGAAGATCGGTATGGAAACTATCAATAAGTTGAGTGTCATCTGCATAGGCGTGGTAATCAACATGCTCCTCGCGAATAACCTTGCCTAGTGATCGTGTGTACATGGTGAAAAGAATGGGTCCCAAAACAGATCCCTGGGGGACACCACACGAAATAAATAAACTACCAGAATTCACCTTGTTTATTTCTACGCATTGTTTCCTATCAGTCAGATATGATGAGAACCATTTCAAGACACTATTGTCTAAACCGTATTCCAGTTGCAGCCGATCAAGCAGTATTCTGTGGTCTATGGTATCGAATGCTGCAGACAGATCTAGAAGCACTAGCAAACCGATATTTCCAGCATCGACAGACATCTTTGTGTTATCAAGAACACAAATTAGGGCGGTTTCAGTGCTGTGGGCTTCTCTATAAGCTGACTGATATTTGTCAAGTAGTCCAAACGAGGTGAGATGCTCAACAAGTTGTATTTCGACTGCTTTTTCTAAAACTTTGGAAAGGAATGGCAAATTTGAAACAGGGCGATATTTGTTAAACACCTCAGAATCCAATGATGGTTTTTTAAGAAGGGGTTTTACAACAGCCCTTTTGAAACATTTAGGAACAGTTCCGGAGTTTAGACTTTGATTAATGATTTTAGTAATGATAGGCAGAATCACATCCAATATTTTGAGAAGGAACTTTGTAGGGAGAACATCTAGTTGGCAAGAGGTTGGCTTCGAATGTAGAATGATGTTTTTAACATCTGCTTCTGTGACATCAGCAAAGGCTTGCAATTTGGCACCTGGGAATTCTGCAACAGACAACACATCACTAGTAGAATCGAAACTTTCTCGAATTTTTGAAATTTTTTCGGAAAAATATGAACTGAAACTGTTGGCGACATGTAGATCTTCACCTTGAGGCAATACGACTTCAGACTTCTTACCCAATAAAACATCCAATGTAGAGTAAAGCGCTTTGGGATTTTTAGAGTGTTTGGAAATCTCTGTAATCAGGTAGGTAGATTTAGCCTTTTTAATACAGCGGTTTATATCATTACGAGCATTGTTGAACATTTGTTTATGAAACTCTAAGCCAGATTTTTTTCCATCTACGCTCTGCAGTTCTTCTATGTCTCTTGGAGATTGCAACGTCTTCATTATACCATGGCGTAGATAAGTGCTGACTAAGTTTCTTAGTGTGTATAGGGGCGTGCTTATTTAAAATATCCAGTAGTGTGGTGTCGAACAAGTCAACTAAGTCATCTACATCATCAGGTGGATTACACAATAAAACAGAGTTTGAGAGATCAGACGTGAAATCGTCGATGTTTATATTTTTAAAATTCCTAAAAATAACTCCAGTCCTCTTTGATGGAAGCGTTGTGAAATTGACATCAAAAGAGATAATTGAGTGATCAGACATTTGTTTATCAATAACCTGTAGATCATGGATAAGATGATTGTCTCTTGAGATAACCCAATCAATGATATGCCCTGCCTTTTGAGTTGATGTTTTTACATACTGTTTTAGATCACAGGATTGTAAAACGTGTGAAATCTGTTTTGTAGTGGAATTATCAGAAACATCATAATGAACATTAAAATCGCCAATGATAATTGTGTTATCTTTTGAATCAGTGATATCGCAGAAAGTTGTAAATTCGTTGACAAAATCAGACACAGTTAGTTTATTTTTTCGCGATGGTGGTGGTCTGTAGATACAAATAATCTTGATTGTGATCTTTCCAGAAGTAATTATTGCAGTTAAATGTTCAAAGGAGATGAAGTTAGTTTTTAGTTGTGAGACATTCAGTAGAATAATGTCCCTATACATTACAGCAATTCCTCCTCCTCCCCTTAGTAAACGTGGAAACTGTATTAGCTTGTAGCCCGGTGGGGTCATTTCTACACATTTAGACTCGTCTCCATTTTTTGATAGCCAAGTTTCAGTTATAAACAAAATATCTGTTTTTGATTCGATCACGTAATCATAAATCTCCAGAGTTTTATTTCGTACTGACTGAGCATTCCACAGATTAACACGTAAAACTATTTTTGAATTTACATGTTTGCCAGTAGGTTTCTTATTGCCAGATCTTTTTCCTCTGAATTTCTTAAGAATATTACATTCTTTTAGAGTAGAAAAGTCAGTTGGAGATAATCTTGTAACACTTGAGTGGCTATAATCCAAGAGTTGTTGTCGTGAGTAAGCAATCATGATGTATTCAGATACAAGGGAATCACATATTAATCTAATCAGTACAGAATGAATTGTTGTCACCATTTCATCAACACAGATAGAGGTTGAGTTGATATCAGAAATAAAATAGTTATATGTCTATTGACGAAAAACACTTCTAAATTCCTCCAAATCCAAACACAAAAAGTTTTTGAAAACTGGATAGGTATGAGCTACTACATCTTACACATCAAAATATTCAACCAAATAACACAAACTTAAAGTATATCAGCATTACTATCACTTTTTAGTGAGAGCACTTTCATGTGTGCAGCCTGTGGGGGCGCCACGTTTAGTAACGGTTGTGGCCTCCTCTAGCGTCTCGTACTGCCACACAACGTCTTCTCGTGGATCTCAGAACATTAGTAAACACTACCCGAGGAAGACGTCGCCACTGCTCAGCAAGAGCATGTTGAAGGTCCTGCAACGTCAGTGGTGGATTCACTTGCTGACGAACACGTCGACCCAGTTCGTCCCAGATGTGTTCAATAGGATTAAGGTCGGGGCTAAGCTACGGCCAATCCAGGACTTGGACACAGGCATTTCTTAAAAAATTCTGGGTAGCAATTGCTGTATGGGGTCGAGCATTGTCTTGTTGAAACGTTAGTCTAGGCCCATGTCTCTGCATAAACGGAAGAAAAACAGGTTGCAAAATCTGATCCCTGTACTGGACAGCATTTAAGTTCCCTTGGACAACAACAAGAGGAGAACGTCCATGTGCACAAAAAGAACCCCAAACCATGACGCTGCCGCCACCAAATCGGTAAACTTCTCTGACGCATACTTGAGCGTAACGTTCACCTCGTCTGCGGTACACTCGGACCCTGCCATCGGCAAATCTCAAAGTGAATCGAGATTCGTCTCTAAAGACAACCGAATTCCACTGTCTTTGAGTAAATCTTATGTGTCTTGTGTGTCTCTACTTGTGGAGGTTGCAGTGACAAATCTGTTTCTAAGATGACGTAATCGTATTTCTTGATCTTCCTGGAGTGACGTCACACGTGGCGCTCCCGTACTTGGGCGGTCGGCAATAGTTCCAGTTTGAAGCACTCTCATTCTAAGATTAATTATTGTCTGGCGTGGACAATTAAAGGCTCTTGCAACATTGACCACAGACTGACCAGCATAGAGCCTACCTATAGCACGTAGACGTTCTACATTTGAAAGGCGCGGCATTTTCTAACAAAGATGAAAATAACAATTTTAATTTGTTTTTTTCTAGTTCAAGTACGTGTGCGTGTTCAGTTTAAGAAAACTTGCATCGATTGACCTCACGAGTTTGTGTTTGCACGTGTTTTTCAGGTTTTTCATCTTTATATGCTCAAAAGTCACGTGATCCACGTGACTTTACAATTTTATGAAATTAAAGGCTTCTTACTACTTACTATCGTTAGAAACACTTTAAAATTTATTTGACTTACCAGAAAAAAAAAATTTGTTGAAATTCATCAGTGTCAAGTTTTTAATTTGGCTGAGTATAATAACGTTATTTACCAAACAACTATAATATTCAAGTATTAGAAACAGATAAACAAACACGATGTCGATTGTTCTTTAATCACGATATCGCAAAGGCTTTATAATTTCGCGACCTGAGCGACGTTAAGGTTGTACTGGATCTGGTGGTAGAAGTTCTTGTTGAACGATGTTTGGTTTGTGAGATGCATGATCATGTATATCAGTCCAATCAGTTGGGTCTTCATCGGAATGATTACCATGAAAATTAACGGAATTGTCGAGGTATAGGTGACGACGATTTCGCCTAAATAATCCAAATCTGGTTCTCACCATATATACGACCTCGGTTGATTACATTTACTAACTATGGTCCCTGGCGTTCCACGTTTCTCCCAGTCTAATTTTACAAATACTCTGTCACCTGGTTTCAGTTCTGAGAGATTTCGTGCTGAATAATGTTTATTAAAATTTCGTTGTGAACACTGCTTTCTGTCACTATCTCTTCTTCTTACATCCTGGAGATTCGGCCATCTTGGTTTAAGATTTTTCGAAAGAGTTGGTAACGTGGTTCTGATTTGTCGTCCCATTAATAATTGAGCGGGGCTTGATCCTGTAACTTGGAGAGGAGTAGACCTATATATCAATAATGCTAATGCTGGATCACTCTGTTGTAGTATACTTTTAGCAGTCTTAACAGCTCGCTCTGCTTCTCCGTTAGCTTGTGGGAAATAAGGACTGGTAGTTACGTGCGTTATACCGTAATCACTACAAAATTTTACAAACTCGGCTGAAATGAATTGTGGACCGTTGTCGGTTGTAAGAAGTTCAACTTATGAATGGTATTACTACTGGTAGTACTACTTAAATATAAAACCTCAAGATATCTCGAAAAATAGTCTACGATTACAATATACTGTTATTATTAAAAGTAAATAGATCTAAATGTTGCCAAGGACGATCAGGTAGCTGATTTGGAAGTAACGGTTCTTTTCTTTGATTGATCTATTTCCTTGACAGAACTCGCATGTTAAAACTTTATAATCTATGTCCTTGATAATTCCTGGCCACCAAATGCTCATGTTAACGCGTTCGTGACATTTTGTAATTCCTAAATGCCCATCATGAATTCTGCCAATCATCTCCTTCCGCATGGAAACGGGAAGAACGACACGACTTCCAACTGTTAATAATCCATTGATTTCGCTTAAGCGTTCTCGAACTGAGAAATATTCTAATAAATTTTGTCTAACATTTATATTCAGGCCATCCTTCGCGAACATATCTTAAAACTGATTGCAACGTTTCGTCTGTTAACGTTGACTGGCGAATATTTTCTAATTGCTTATCCGATGCTGGCCATGAACTAACAACCGGACTAATGTAAGCTTTAATTTCTTCTTCTATATCATCATAACTCTTGTCTATTTGAGGACTTCTGGAAAGAGTATCATTAATAATCATCGTTTTTCCTGGCGAATATTCGGCAACTGGGTTATATCTCATCAGACGCATCAACATACGTTGACAGCGTACTGGAATCTGGTCGATATCCTTCCTATTTATCAAGGGAACTAGTGGTTTATGTATAGGATATTAACCTACCCGAGGTTGATATGGTAGAGAACGCGAGTAGGTTTATATCCGACATATACAACGCCATTTCACCCTTAAATTTAATGGGCTCTTCCATTAAAAGGCAACAACGATTGGATAATTGCTCGATAGTTTCCGCCAAATAGCGAAAATTACCGAAGTAATCACGCGCAATTACGTGCATGTTTTTGTTTATACGTCGCCATTTTGGACTATTGAATTGAAAGCAAAAACAAAATGGATAGTAATACGAAGTCAGACGAATAATCAATCCTTTTTAGCCAACATATTGACGATGGAATAGATGTGAATGCAAATATCGACGAGGATCTATCCAAAGCCTGCAGAAAATTTGGACCAAAAGGCAATCTTTTCCAAGATTTCTGATAGTGAACCATGATTGAAGGTTTTCGGTATGTTCAGAGAAGGATTTGACCGACTGTTTTAAAATACTTTATAAAGGAACTCTTGAACGATAAATAAGTTCAAGTCTAGGAGTGTGTGGACGGAAAGAAAATTCTGAAAGATATCTTAGACATGGAGTATGGATAATCGATTTAAATATGCCGATAAGTACGCCGTCTATTTCGGCCCGGAATGTTACAAACTGTACCATAACATTTTTTAATTGTCAAAAGAATAAAAATTTATTTCTGTGTTTTTTGTTTTATTTCGATCATCTATGTCATCAGCGGTTGATATGAGCTGAATATATCGACCTGAGATGACGTCATTAGCGGTTGATATGAAATATCAACCTGTCATGACGTCATCAGCGGTTGATATGGACGAATACATCAACCTGTGATGACGTCATGGCAGGTTGTTATGAGATATAACTGCTATGGACATCAAAGAAAAAACTACCACCAGTTGTATATGATCAGTTACTAGTGTGAACGATTCTAATCCACAGAGGTATCGGTTAAACTACTTAAACTTTTCGCAAGCCCAAACTAATGACAAACACTCTTTTTCTATCTGGGCATATCGAGTTTCTGAATCCGTTAAAGTTCTTGAACAGAATGCAACGGGCCTCCAATTTTGTTCATGTAATTGTAGAATAACTCCCCCGATGCCATATTGACTTGCGTCTGCGCTCACCATAGTTGGTTTCGTAATATCAAACACTGCTAAGACAGAACTTGAAGTTATCAGTTCCTTAATTTGTTGAAATGCGGATTGTTGGGCGGCTCCCCATATCCATACGACGTCTTTTCTAAGAAGATTATTTAACGGTTGCAAAACATCAGATAAATTTGGAATATAACATCCGATGTAGTTTATCATACCTAAAATCCGACGTAATTCAGCTACCGAATTCGGGGCCTGTAAATTGTTAAATGCGGAAACTTTGTCTGGATGAGGAGCAATACCGTTTTGCGTTAATTTGTGTCCTAAAAAGTTAACTTCAGTTTGTCTAAATAAACATTTACTTTTATTCAATTTGAGACCACTTTCTTTTATTCTCTTTAAAGCTGATTCTAAATTTCTGTCATGTTCTTCTAATGTAGCTCCAAATACGAATATGTCGTCCATATAAATAGCTATTCCATTTAAATTTGATAACACACCGTTCATTATCCGAGTGAATATTTCAGGTGCACTAGTAATTCCGAAGGGTAATCTTTTAAACCTATAACGCCCACTGGGTGTAATAAACGTGGTAAGCTTTCTACTCTCTACATCTAAAGGTATTTGATGAAATCCGCTCGAGGCGTCCAAAGAAGATATATATTTGGCTCCAGAGAGTTTGCTTAAAATGTCTTGAAAGGTTGGTAAAACATACCTTTCGCGTTTGACAACTTTATTCAATTGTCTGAGGTCTACACATAGTCTAACTTTCCCATTGGATTTCTTTAGAACAGGAATTACCGGCGCGCACCAATCACATGGTTCCGTAACCAGTTCAAGGATATCATTGTTGACCAGCCTCCTGATTTCATCTTCAGTTTTACTCTGAAGCGGTATTGCGATTCGTCTCGCGGAATATACAGCATAAGGAGTGGAGTTTTCCTTTAAAGATATATGGACAGGATCACATTTTATTAATCCAATTGGTCCAAAAACATCATCTAAATTTTCAATGCGATAAGTAAGTCCCATTTGAACAGCCGTAGCGCGACCTAATAAGTTATGAGCTATCTGTCCCGTCACAACATACACAGGAAAACTAAACCGTTGATTTTTATACTTAGTTTCTACAATAAAATATCCCTTACAGACCAAATCCCCTCCTGGGCTACTTAACAAAATATTAGATGGTCTCAATTGTGGCTTAGAAGTAAGTTCATTATAAGTAGATTCACATAAAACTGATGTATCAGCTCCTGAGTCGATTTTGAAGTTAACACTATTTCCGCAAACTTTTAATTGTACTTGCCAAACTGGCTCAAAATCATCTGAACAGTGATTAATATCATCAACCGAACCAAGAAACAAACAGTCAGTATTTTGTCCCTGACGACCCTCCATACAATTGTTATTTACCACTTTGTCTGCAACATTGTTGCCAATTTGATTGACAGCTGTAACATTATTTTCCGGATTAGTTGATATCGATGGGCTGACCTGAATTTCTCTAATAAATTCTGACTTGCATCTTACTGCAAAATGTCCAACATTATTACACTTCCTACACGTCGCACCTTCAGCAGGACATCCGTCTTTTGGTCTATGACGCCTATTACACTGACTACAGTTCCTATGTGAAGATTTACTATGATTATACTGATATCTGGAATTAAAATTATTAGCGCTATATCTGTTTTGGTATCTTGGGTTACTTGATCCTTTATTGAATGAATTCCATGGTTTTCCAGCTTTATCCTGATAAGAATTTGTTCGGGGTCTCCAATGACTTTCACGATAATGTCCCTTGTTTGCTCCTATAGCGTCTAGCGCTTTCTTCATCTCCGATAATTCTATCTGCGACGAATTATTCTGGCTTTTCACTAATTCATGATTTCGCGCAATATCCACAGCGTATGTAAGAGTTAAGTCTAACTCCATTTGTAATTTTTGTGATACAGTTTTGTCTTCTAATCCTATTACGAGTTTATCCCGGATTCTCTCCTCCTTTTCACTAAAATCACAATGTTCTGATAACTCGTATAAATGGCGCAAACACGATTCGACATTTTCACCAGATTTCTGGTCACATTGATGGAAGACCGATCGTTCAAATATCACATTCCGTTTCGGAATAAAATAGTCATCAAATTTTCCCAGCACAACATCATAATCCATGGCGTTTTCGTCTTCATCATAATATGTAAAAGTTTTAAATATATTTTCAGCATCCATTCCCATTGAATATATTAAGCAACTGACCTGAACATCGCCATCCTCTTTATGTAATGTAGACGCTAGTCTGTATCTACTAAATCGTTGTCGCCACTCTGGCCACTCTGTCGGTTTATTAAAGTGAAATGTTTCTGGTGGGGCCAATTTCGCCATCTTTTTTTTTCAGCTTGTCTTCTAGTCAGTCTACCGATGCAACAATTGAATGAGCAAACCCAGTTTCTGACACAATTTCATGTTCAAACATCAAAGCTAAAAGTAAAAATTTACTTCTGACACCATGTTCTATCTGTGGATATTATTATACAGACTCAATGATGTAGGCTTATCTTAATATACTATTCAAAAAAAGTAGGGGATATTTGATTTTGGGGGCATAATACTAAAATATGCAAATGACTACGAAAAAAGTCACTATAGAACCTAACAGAAGAAACATTTCCAGTTACATGTGACGCCCAAACGCACCAATAGCTACCGCATGGAATGCAGGTGATGCTTGGGATCATCATGGGGGTCCAACCCAAGATTTGCACGACTCTGACTTTGAATGTTACAGTCATTGTGGCATTGAATTCCAGGGTGGAAACATCAGTTTAATTGTTTTAGTGACCAGAAAACAAATTTTGATATGCGTCGGCTTACCCAAAATGAAAGGTTACGTGCCCTTGGCATGCTACAGATCGGCACAACACAGGCGGTTGTGGCGCGGACGATGAATGTTTCTCAGTCTGTCATAAGCAGGCTATGGTCCAGATACCGTGATACACAATCTGTACAGGACAGACCACGCTCAGGTCGACCAAGGGCGACAACTCAAGCCCAGGATCGATTTATCCGTACCTTGGCCTTGAGAAATCGTGTCATCACAGCAAATCAGATCAGCGCTCGTCTTCAAACAGACACTGGTGTGAGAGTGAGTGGCCAGACGATTCGGAATCGACTGCATAGGGGTCACCTTCGCGCCCGACGTCCTCGCGTGATCCCTTGTTTGAGAGATCATGACATTCAGGCAAGACCTCGTTGGTGTAGGGATCGTCAACACTGGGATAATCGACGCTGGAGCAATGTGATGTTTTCAGATGAGTCAAGGTTCACTGTTGATTTTTTGGCAGACGTAGGAGGGTGTGACGTCGTCGAAACGAGCGCTTCCAAGACGTTAACGTCATCAGACATGATCGATTTGGGGGTGGTTCTGTTATGGTGTGGGGAGGCATCACTGTTGCTGGAAGAACGGCTTTACATGTTGTTGCAGGGCGTGTTACAGGCCAGTACTACCGGGACAACATCTTGGCAGTCCATGTTGTGCCGTTCGCACGACGTCATGGCCGCCGTTTCATCTTCCAGGATGACAACGCAAGATGTCACAGGGCCAGGATCGTTACAGGTTACCTCCAACAACAGAACATCACCACATTACCTTGGCCAGCACTGAGTCCCGACTTCTCCCCCATCGAGCATGTCTGGGACATGCTTGGACAGAGGTTACGTCAACGTCAACAACGTCCTGCCAATGTCCAAGAACTTGCTGCTGCGTTGCAACAGGAATGGGACAATCTGGACCAAAATGACCTTAGACGTCTCATTAGGAGTATGCCACGTCGGATCAATGCTTGTTTGGCAAACAGAGGAGGATTTACCCGTTACTGACTTTGTTGTGATGCTGTGGTAACTTTGCTGTTTGACCCCGGGTATCATTTTACCCTTATAATGGTCAGTCTGTGCCTTACTTAGTCTAACGATCATTTGGAATAAATCGATGAATGTGAACTTCATTTCATTTTGTCATTTGTTTCTTCGTCAGTTTCATTAGGTGACTTTAATAACACTTAAAAATCAAATATCCCCTACTTTTTTTGAATAGTTATATATTTATTAAGTAAAAACAATCTTTGTAAGGCGTTGTAAGGCAGAACTATAGTCTGTTTCAATATTCGATATTGTATTAATAGTCATTATCATATAAGTGTTACTTCTGAACTCATTTATGCAACAACATTGACAGAAAAGTTTCAACTGAATTAAAAATCATTGTTACTATTCTTTTCATACACGTTAGTATTTGTATTTTATATATATGTACATAAATTTTGTACATTTTATTTTTTTTTTATAGATTTTAGGATGAAATAAACAATTACCCAATAAATGGCGCGTTTTTATTCAATAGACATATAATAGTTTTTTTTTAAATTGATTGCCTTTAAGTAAGTTAATCAAATCAATAATATTTATAAGACAATAAATCTACTACATTAGGAACTAATAATAGCTATTTTTTAATAAGATGACTATTTTTATTAAAAATATTAATGTTAAATAAACCGATAGTTATGTCAATGTCCCGTACAACACTATTTAACAATAACTTCTTTTTATTTCAAAAAGAAAAGAACATAACTTTAAACTAAATGAAACTTTCTAACATCATAATGATGCCAATAATACCTATCAAATTGAAATTAAAAATTCAACATATATACTAAAAAAAAATACGTTATAATGTTTGTCCCATACAACATATCTAATGTTGTACGCGCCATGTCCCGTACAACACAAGATTCTACAAAGGCTTTTCAAGGGAGATCACTTTGGTACCATAGATGATGGGGTCTTTTGAAGGTCATTTGATTGATTTGAAGAAAAGGTTTTCTTGATTTGATTACAACAATAGATGGTAAGAATCATTTAATAATAAAAATCAATAGTCGTATTCCGGTTGATCAAATACTCAGATTAAGAAAAATCCAGCCCCCCAGTTTGTTTCTGTCTTGCGGATTGAAGTTGAATTTCATAATTAATTTGAATTCATAGTATTAAGTTAATCTTTACAGTCCAAAAATTTATCTATTTTTAGGAACAGCCAGGTCTGAGTATAGGTGTAAACCAGCATTTACACCAATGTACAGGTACTAACAACATTTCAAAAACCAATGCTGAAATATGTATGAAATACAGAAAGAAAATAATTCTATTGGCGATTGGTGTGTCGTAAACTATGATGGAGATCCCTGCCCTGGAGATGTGTTAGATAAGAAGGTAGAGAATGTAGAATTGTCTGTCATGCATAGGGCTGGTCAATATTTTAAGTGACCTTTAATTTTAGATGAAATATTTTACAAACCAACATCAGTTGTAAAGAAGATTACCGCCCACCAATCTTATTCCTTGTCAATGTCAGCTCAGATTTTCTTTGATGTACCTGTATCAGATCTAACTGTTATTTAGCCTACTACTGATATTAGCTGTGTTGTTATTTTTATAGGGTCTCATACTTTTACAAATATTTAATTATTCATTTGGTATAATTTTTTTTTAACTTGGTTATCTGTTATTAATATAATCTTATAGTATGTACATATCAGGGAATATTTTTATTTTGAAATGTTAAATTGGTAATCTTTTTTGATTTTTTTGTTCAAACATGTTCAAATGTTGTTAGAATAAAATTGTTACCAACGGCAATGTTTTATCTGTGATTTTGTGTTATGAATTCATAAGTGTCCGTACAACATAATTATTGTTGTCCGTACAACATAACAATTGCCATGCCCTTTTTGGTTTGTACATACCAGTGAATATTTTTATATTGAAATATTGAATTGGTAATCTTTTTTGATTTGTTTGTTCAAACTTGTTTAATTCTGTTAAAATAAATTGTTTCTAATGTTTCATGTGTGTTTTTGTGTCATAAATTCATAAGTGTCCGTACAATATATTATTGTTGTCCGTACAACACATTAATTGCTATGCCCTTTTTTGTTGTTGTCACATAAATTAAGGTTCAAGATAAAAACTAAGAGGTGTCCCTTACTACTTTAACATCTAATCTAACAGCAGATACGGGGTTTATTGCCATAAATGTTTATATTTCACAGTCTTTTGACTTCAATTAATATGTCTGAACTACAATGTCTTTTTTTGGTCCCGTACAACATATAACATATTCCTTAATCTTGAGACATCTTACATTTTATGTTCATTAATTCCAATAAGATAATAGTATACATGGATAAACTGTCAATATACAAAAACATAATTATTGAATATGTAGTAATTTAGTTTGGAATTATCTAATACAACGTTGTGAATGTCCACTACAACACACATGGAATCGCCCTAAACCTACTTTCAGGTGATGTGTGACACAATAACTGGAATTTGGTATTAAAGCGAGAATTTCATATTTTCCAAGAAAGTCAAAACATAATTATTTCTATGTCTTTTGCTCAATAGGTTGTCAACTCACTATTATACGATCATAGGTATCATTCTCACACTTAAAAATCATTCACCCCGGAAATAATAACACAATTACCTCCCTTGATTTTCTATCCCCCCCCCCAATGGAATAGCTATCTTCAAACGTTTGAATTTGAAGTTGAAAATGATATCTTTGCCAGAAAATAACAAGTAGATTTAAAGAGCCATATAAACCTACTTTCAGGTGATGTATGACACAATAACTGGAATTTCGTATTAAAGCGAGAATTTCATATTTTCTAAGAAAGTCAAAACATAATTATTTCTGTCTTTTGCTCAATAGGTTGTCGACTCACTATTATACGATCATAGGTATCATTCTCACACTTAAAAATCATTCACCCCGGAAATAATAACACAATTACTTCCCTTGTTTTTCTATCCCCCCCCCCCCCAATGAAATAGCTATCTTCTAACGTTTGAATTTGAAGTTGAAAATGATATTTTTGCCAATTTCTCAACTGGCATTAGTGAATTATAGGATTAATAGGATTATTCTTTAACAAGGTAGGACTGTTTATAGATACTATCTATTTTAAGGCTTCATTTTAATACATTTTAAAAATATAACCTAAAAATATTAAATTATCACTTTAAGACACGTATTTTGACATTAAAAACTCGCCCACCACCACCACCACCACCACTCTCTTTAATTCAGCCAGTGAAGGCTACCAAACTTGTATCAATTTTAATTTAAACTAGAACTGGACGTAGTAATGACAGGTTTCACCGGTGCCACGTTACCCTTAAACTTATGTCACTTCCGATGCCACGTTACCCTTGAACTTATGTCACTTCTGGTACCAATGGAACCGCGAAACAGATTTCCACATAAACATTGCAGACGTGTTATAAAATGGACGCAGAATCAATCAAACCCAGCAATATCAATTCCATTTATAAATTTGTTACTAACTTACCGCTAAGTTATCTGACTTTCTAATAGGAAATTAAAATGCGAAAAAAAATCTTATCAAGTGATCCTGACAAAATTGATTATTTCTCGACAAGGGAAGATGCTAGAAGCAATTTTTGGACATCTATATGATCGTATTGATTCAATCTATATGTCCACTGCAGTCAAATATCATAATGTTAAACGAATAATAAATATAACTTACTACAAAAAATGTTTGTTTTGAAGGCTAAAAATAGAGTTTTTTCCAAATAGACATTACTTCCGGTGATAATGAAAATGTTAAATTAGTTCTATGAAATCATAAATGGCATAAGACATCACATGGTGAAAATGTTATGAAAATAAAATAATAATTGCCACTTTTGTAGACCAAAAACCTTGAAAAGTGAATTGTAGAAAATCGTTCATTTCCCTGCAACCGTACAAGTTAGAAACCCTTTTGTGGTATCTGTATGATCGTCTGTGTCCATTCTGTTTGTTGATTGGAATTAAATATCATAATTTGAAAAACATTACAAATCAGACTCATTTGAATGAAATATCTGTTTTGAATGCTAAAAATACAGTTTTTGCCCAAATGAGGTCATTTCCCGATGACAGTGTAAATGTTAAAATGGTTTGACGTGGTCAAAATTTGCATTAGGCATCAAATCATAAAAAAAAATATTGAAATCAAATGATAATTGACTCTTTTACAGGCTAAATAACGTGAAAAGTGACGCATGCAAAATTGCTTATTTCACGGCAACTGTGCATATCACAAATTAATTTTCACATACATTCTCTCCGTATAAATTATTGCTACGAGTTTATGAAAGTTACGAAGAAATATATTAAAATATGAAAACACTGGATGGGTTGTAAATAGCTTAGTTTTACACCTTTTTTCACCTTTTAATCGAGATAGGCCGAAAACGACATTTTGTGCGCCTTTAAAGGGCGCACCCTTTCAGTTATACCAGATTTGAAAAAAATAATATTTGATTTCAAAAAGTGGTACCGAACTGTCAAAATTGTAGTTTTTGGTAAAATTATGTCACTTCCGGTGCCGACAGGAAACTTTAACGGTAACAAATAAAATGACATTTCCGAAAACGGATTAGATGAACTTTGTTTTATACAAATCGAACAATAAATAATTAATCTATGACCGAAAAATTGAATTAGCCAATGGCGGCTAACACAAATTACTGAGACAAAAATTGTTCACATTTTGCTCAAGTCAGATGACCCTATAATCCTGTGTAAAATACCATCAAATAAATAACAAAGTTTTTTGTAAAAATTTAAATTTCAAAATTTCGCGCCTAATATAAGCGAGGATTCGTCGAAAATCAAAAATCTGAAGTACCGTAGCTATTTGCCCTGTCTCCGGCTATGTCAAAATGTACCAAATGTTAAAATCCGCCGATTATTGTAAATATTACGGCAATATTTAAAAAACCCCGACAACTTCGGTGATTTCGGACATTTCGCATTGTTGCCAAATGTTCGAAATAGATTTAATCTCTAAGTCATGCCGACTTTCCCGTACAACCAAGGTATCGGATCGATCCGACAAGTAGTTTCTGAGATATGCTCAAGTGGAAAATAAAACTGTCAACGTGTTGGATGATTGTTTTTACCCCCCCCCCAAAAAAAAAACAAAACCCCAATCATCACTAGAACTGCGAAGCAGTAATGACGGGTTTCACCGGTGCCACGTTACCCTTAAACATATGTCACTTCCGGTACCAATGAAACCGTTAAACAGGTTTCCACATAAGCATTGCACACATGAAATAAAATGGACGCAGAATCAACCAAATCCAGCAATCAATTCATTTTTATACGCCCACATGGAAATGTGGTCGTATATTGCCGTCGCCCCCGTCCGTCCGTCCGTCCATCGTCCACAATTTCTTGTGAACACTCTACAGACTACATTTATCAACCGATTGTTTTGAAATTGATATATGTTGTTTACATTAGTGAGATAAAGAAGCCTATTTAATTTCAATAACTTCTGTTAATTTCTTCTGGAGTTATGGCCCTTGTTTCACTTTGTTGCACCTTGTGGACGCTCTAACGACAAAAGTTATCAACCGATCTGTATGAAAGTTATATGCATCATTTAAATTAGTAAAACAAAGAAGCCTATTGAATTTCAGCAATTTCCGTTAATTACATCTAGAGTTATGGCCCTTGTTTCACTTTGTTGAATCTTGTGAACGCTCTAATGACAAAAGTTATCAACCGATCTGTATGAAATTGATATGCATCATTTATATTAGTGAAATGAAGAAGCCTATTGAATTTCAGCAATTTCTGTTAATTACATCTAGAGTTATGGCCCTTGTTTCACTTTGTTGAATCTTGTGAACGCTCTAATGACAAAAGTTATCAACCGATCTGTATGAAATTGATATCCATCATTTAAATTAGTGACATGAAGAAGCCTATTGAATTTCAGCAATTTCCGTTAATTTCTTCTCGAGTTATGCCCCTTGTTTCACTTTGTTGCATCTTGTGAACGCTCTAACGACAAAAGTTATCAACCGATCTGTATGAAATTTATATGCATCATTTAAATTAGTAAAACAAAGAAGCCTATTGGATTTCAGCAATTTCTGTTAATTACATCTAGAGTTATGGCCCTTGTTTCACTTTGTTGAATCGTGTGAACGCTCTAATGACAACAGTTATCATCCGGTCTGTTTGAAATTGATATGCATCATTTAAATTAGTGAAATGATGAAGCCTATTGAATTTCAGCAATTTCCGTTAATTTCTTTTGGAGTTAGGGCCCTTGTTTCACTTTGTTGCTCCTTGTGAATGCTCTAACGACAAAAGTTATCAACCGATCTGTATGAAATTTATATGCATCATTTAAATTTGTAACACAAAGAAGCCTATTGAATTTCAGCAATTTCCGTTAATTACATCTAGAGTTATGGCCCCTGTTTCACTTTGTTGAATGTTGTGAACGCTCTAATGACAACAGTTATCATCCGATCTGTTTCAAATTGATATGCATCATTTAAATTAGTGAAACGAAGAAGCCTATTGCATTTCAGCAATTTCCATTAATTATGCCGTGAGTTATGGCTCTTGTTTCACGTTGTTGTAGCTTGTAAATGCCCTAACGACAAAATTTATTATCCGATCTGTATGAAATTTATATGCATCATTTAAATTAATAAAACGAACAAGCCTATTGAGTTTCAGTTATCACCTAAATTAGTGAAATGAAGACGAACAAGCCTATTGAATGTCAGCGATTTCCATCAATTACGTCTAGAGTTATGGCCCTTGATTTACTTTGTTGAACTTTGTGAACTTTCAAACAACAAAAGTTATCATCCGATCTGTATGAAATTTATACGCATTGTTTGAATTAGTAAAACGAAAAAAGCCTGTCGAATTTGAACAATTTCTGTAGATTGCTTCCAGAGTTACGGTCCTTGTTTTAGTTTTTAGAACCTTATGAACCTTCAAACAACGAAAATTATAATGTCATCTGTATGAAATTGTCTATTAAATTCCCCTAATTACCCACAAAAGAATAAATATGTGACAACCCTTGTCGACTGCCGGACGATTTAGCTGCTGTGGGCGTATGTTTGGTTGCATGGCATCCTATCTTATACATTTGTTACATGTAAGTGATCCTGACAAAATTACATTACTTCTGTGATAATAAAAATGTTAAATTAGTTTATGAAATCAGAAATAGCATCATCACATGGTGAAAATTTTGTGTAAATCGAATAATAATTTCCACTTTTATAGACCAAAAACCTTGAAAAGTGACTTGTAGAAAATCGTGTATTTCTCTGCAACCGTACAAGTTAGAAACCATTTTGTGGTATCTGTATGATCGTATGGGTTTATTCTAATTGTTGATTCGAATCAAATATCATAATTTTAAAAACGTTACAAATCAGACTCATTTGAATAAAATATCTGTTTTGAAGGCTAAAAATACAGTTTTTGTCAAAATGACATTACTTCCGGTGATACTAAAAATGTTAAATTAGTTTTATAACATCGGCTATGACATTAGGCATCACTTGATGAAAATTTTATGAAAATCGAATAATAATTGACAATTTTATGGACCAAAAACCTTCAAAAGTGATTTGTAGAAAACCGTCTATTTCTCGGCAACCGAACAAGTTAGAAACAATTTTATGATATCTATAAGACCGTATGAATTTTATTAATATGTGAATTTAAACTAAAAGTTAAAATTATTAATACATATTAAATAATTTTAGTTGAAAAAAATATTGATTTTAAAAGTTAGAAATGCAGTTTTTGACAAATTGGCTTCACTTCCCGTGTGAATTTTAAATTGTAATCAATTTGATATGACGCATACTTGCTTTTTGATTGAAATGATGTCACTTTTATGAAATCCAATAATAATTGACTATTGTACAGGCAAAATACGAAAACAGTGTCTTATACAAGATTGCCCATTTCTAGGCAACTGCTTATATTACAAACTAATTTTAACATAGATTTTCTTCGTATGGATTATAGCTACAAGTTTATACAAGTTACCTAGACATATTTTCTGAAAAGCCTGAATGGGTTGTAAATAGGTCAATTTTAGACCCTTTTCACCTCTTAATGGAATTTGCTCGAAAATGAAATCTAAATTAAAAAAACTGAGCTGACAGTGTTTTGCGCCTTTAAAGGGCACACTCTTTTAGTTATATGAGTTTTAAAAAAAATAATATTTGCTTTCGAAAAGTGGTACCAAACTGTCAAAATTGTAGTTTTTGGTAAAATTAATTACGCCACTTCCGGTCATGACAGATAACTCTATCGGTAACAAAAAAATGACAATTGAGACAAGGGGCATATGAACTTGTTTTATACAAATCGGGGAATAAACAATTAACCTAGATCCGATAAACTGAATTAGCCAATGGCGTCCAAGAAAAATCACTGAGACAAAAAAAAATTCACATTTTTGCTCAAGTCGGAAGGCTCTTTAATTTTGTACAAAACACGACTAAAAAATATTCATAAATAAAAAAGTTTTTTGTAAAAATTTCAACAAAATCGGATAAAAATTGTGACGAAATTCGAACTCAGCCGTCCTTATGGTGTAACGGTGATATAATAATACGTTGTTTTTTTTAAATCGGATAAAAATTATGACCTCTTTGGGTTATAAACTTACTTTTTAAGTTTCAACATAATTGGATAAAAATTGTGACCTCTACAGTGTTCACAAGCTAAAAACGTGATTTTTCGTACAATCAGGGGCCATAACCCATGCAGTTACAGTCCGATACATGCCAATATCGAAAGGAAGCGAGATCTTAGGGTGATAAACCTATATATTTGTTTCACTGAAATCGAATAAAAATTGTGACCTGTAGACTGTTCAAAAACAATTGTGGACGGACGGACAGGGGCGACGACAATATACGTCCACATGAAAATGTGGGCGTATAAAAACGATAGCTTCGGTGATTTTGGACATTTTGCATTGTCGCAGAACGTTCAAAATAGCTTTTCTCTAAGTCACACCTACCTTCCCAGTAAAACCGAAGAAATCGCAACGATGCGACAAGCAGTTGTTGAGATCTAATCAAAATGGAAAAAGAATAATAATAAGATTACTAATCTTAACAAAAACAATAGTGTTTCACACAAGCTATGCAATGTGAAACCCTAACTAGAACTGCGATGCAGTAATGACGGGTTTCACCGGTGCCACATTACCCTTGAACTTATATCACTTACGTTGCCACGTACGTTACCCTTAAACTTATGTCACTTCCGGTACCAATGAAACCGTTAAACAGATTTCCACATTAGCATTGCACACGTTTTAAAAAATGGGCGCAGAATCAACCAAATCCAACAATATCAATTCCATTTATACATTTGTTACCGCGTTTTAAAAATCTTAAAAAGTGACCCTGACAAAATTGGTTATTTCACAGTAACGGAAGAAGTTAGAAGCAATAGCATCGTATAAAATCATTATATATTTTTGATGCAACTAAATATCAGAATTGTAAAGGAATATTGAATAACATTCATTTGAAGAATATATTATTTTGAAGGCTAAAAATACAGTTTTTGCCAAAATGTTGTCATTTCCAGTTAAAATAAATTTTTGAAATTGTTTTTATGAAATCACAAATAGCATTAGGCATCAAATGGTGGAACTTTTATAAACATCAAATAATAATTAACAATTTCATGGACCAAAAACCATTAAAAGTGACTTGCAGAAAATCGTCTATTTCTCCGCAGCTGAAAAGTTAGAAACCATTTTTGTGATATCTATATGATCGTATGGGTTCATTCTATTTGTTGAATAGAATTAAATATGATACTTTTAAACACATAACAAAAAGACTCACTTGAAAAAAAAATATCTGTTTTAGAGGTTATCAACACAGTTTTCGACAAAATCACGTCACTTCCATTGTCAATTTTAAATTCTGCTCAAATTGATTTATTGCAAATTTGCTTTATGCATCAAATGGTGTTACTTTAATGAACATTCAATAATATATGACTCTTTTACAGACAAAATAACGTGAAAAGTGACTCATGCAAAACATGCCCATTTCTCGGCAACTGCTCATATTACAAACTAATTTCGGCATAGATTGTCTTCATATAGATACATGCTACAAGTATATGAACATTACATAGAAATATTCTAAAATATGAAAAGCCTGAATGGGTTATAAATTGGTTAATTTTGCACCATTTCTCACCTTGAAATCGAAATGGCGCAAAGACAAAACCAAAATTTAAAAAAGATTGAGTTCGACATTTTTTGCGCCTGTCATAGGGGTATTCGTCTTTATCTATCAGATTTGTAAAAATTAATATTTGCTTGCGTAAAATTCCGACCGGTCAAAATTATAAATTTTCGCAAAATTACGTCACTTCTTGTGCCGTATCGGTAACAAATAAGTTACGAATTTTCACCTTGAAAAATATGAACTTTGTATTATACATATCGGGCAATGAATAATTAACCTAGAACCCATAAACTGAAATTAAAAAGGCAAACAAAATTGGTTATTTCTAGACAAGGGAAGATGCTACACGGCATTTTTTGACATCTCTATGATCCTAATGATCCAATCTATATATCCACTGGAATCAAATATCATAATATTAAACGAATACTAATTATAACTCACTTCCTACCTATATGTACATTGAAATCAAATATCATAATTTGATACGAATAATGAACCTTACAAGTTAGAACCCATTTTGTGGTATCTGTATGGTAGTATGTGTTCATTCTATTTGTTGATTAGAATTAAATATCATACTTGTAAACAAATAACATATAGGACTCATTTGAATAAAATATCTGTTTTGCAGGCTAAAAATTCAGTTTTTGCACAAATTACGTCACAGATAAAGTGTTAAAATGGGTTGACTTAGTCAAACGTGGTATTAGATATAAAAAAAAATTGAAAATTAAATCATAATTGAATCTTTTACAGGCAAAATAACGCAAACTTTGAATATGCAAAATTGCCTATTTCTCGGCAACTGCTGATATTACAAACTAATTTTGACATACATTTTGAAATATGAAGACGGTAGGTGGGTTGTAAATATCTTATTTTTACACCTATTTTCACCTTTTAATCGAAATGGTCCGAAAACGAAATTAAAAAAACCGAGTCCGATGTTTTGTGCGCCTTTGTAATATCAAATTTGAAAAAAAATGATATTTGCTTTCAAAAAGTGGTACCGAACTGTCAAAATCTGTCAAAATTGTAGTTTTTGCAGAATTTACGTCATTTCCGGTCCCGGCAGGAAACTTTACCGGTAACACGCAGCATATGAAATTTGTATTATACAAATCGAATTATAAACTAGAACTGCGAAGCAGTAATGACGGGTTTCACCGGTGCCACGTTACCCTTGAACTTATGTCACTTTCGCTGTCACGTTACCCTTGAACTCATATCACTTCCAGAACCAATGAAACCGATAAACTGATTTCCCCATAAACGTTGTAAAAAGTGTTCCTGAGAAATTGGTTATTTCTCGACAAGGGAAGATATTAGAAGCATTTTTTGACATCTATATGATCATATTGATCCAATCTATATGTCCATTGGAATCAAATATCATATTGTTAAACAAATAATAAATATAACCCACTTCAAAAAAAATATTTGTTTTGAAGGCTTAAAATACAGTTTTTGCCAAAATGTCATTACTTCCGGTGATAATGAAAATATTAAATTAGTTCTATAAAATCCTAAATGGCATAAGGCATCACATGGTGAAAATTTATGAAAATCTAATAATAATTGACACTTTTGCGGCCAAAAACCATGAAAAGTGACTTGTAGAAAATCGTCTACTTCTCTTCAACCGTACAAGTTAGAAACCATTTTGTGGTATCTGTATGATCGTATGGGTTTATTCTATTTGTTAATTTGAATCAAATATCATAATTTTAAAAACATTACAAATAAGAACCATTTCAATAAAATATCTTATTTTCTGGCTAAAAATACAGATTTTGCCCAAATGATGTCATTTCCGGTGACAGTGAAAATGTTAAATTAGTTTGACCTAGTCAAAATTGGCAAAAGGTCACAAATGGTAAAAAAAAAGCTGAAAATCTAACAATAATTGACCCCTTTACAGGCAAAATAACGTGAAAAGTGACGCGTGCAAAATTGCCTATTTCTAGGCAACTGCTCATAGTACAAGCTAATTTTCACATACATTCTCTTCGTATGGATTATTGCTATGAGTTTATGAAAGTTACAAAGAAATATTTTAAAATATGAAGACGCTGAATGGGTTGTAAATAGCTTAATTTTACACCGTTTTTCACATTTTAATCGAAATAGCACGAAAACGAAATCGAAATTAAAAAAACTGAGTCAGATGTTTTGTGCGCCTCTGCATGGCGCATCCTTTTGGTAATATCAAATTTTGAAAAAATAATATTTGCTTTCAAAAAGTGGTACCGAACTGTCAAAATTATAGTTTTTGTTAAAATTATGTCACTTCAGGTGCCGACAGATAACTGTATCGGTAACAAAAAATATGACATTTTGGATAAAGGAGCATATGAACTTTCTTTTAAACAAATCGAACAACAAATAATTAATCTAAGAGCGAAAGACTGAATTAACCAATGGCGGCCAAGCAAAATTATCTAGACAAAATTTGTTGACATTTTTGCTCAAATCAGACGACCCTTTAGCCTTGGATAAAATACCATAAAGAAATATTCATTAATAAATTTTCAAAATTTGGCGCCTAATATCTCTGAAGATTCATCGAAAATCAAAAATCTGAAGACCCGTAGCTATATGCATTGTCTCTGGTTATGTAAAAATGTATCATATGTTAAAATCCGAATATTATTGTTAATGTTACGGCAATATTTTTAGAAAAAACAACTTCGGTGATTTCGGACATTTCGCACTGTTGCAGAATGTTCTAAATAGATTTAATCTCTAAGTCATGCCATCTTACCCGTAAAACCAAAGATATCGGATCGATCCGACAAGTAATTTCTGAGATATACTCAAGTGGAAAATAAAACGCGTTGGATGATTGTTTATTTGGTAAAAACAATCATCACTAGAATTGCGCGCAATGCTGAAGGCTTTCACTGTCGCCAAGGCGTCACACGATCGCCAGATATATGACAAAAGACTATCCCCACCACTCCCCCCACCCCCCAAAAAACCCACACTCTAGCATAATTCAGATATTGACCCCTAAACATGCTCCAGCTCGTAAAAATACTCTGTTTTCAATTTTCGATCTCTTTTTTCGGCTACCCATGACAATTAGAAAAATTGTACAAGGGTTTCAAACAATACACTACCCAGTAGAATCTCGATTGAGCAAGTTTGAAAAAAATCATTGGCGGCTTTTCCGAGAAACATGGGTTTAAACTTAGTCGAAATCGTAAATAACCTTACTTTTCAAAGTCCCATAAATTTTTTAGTTGGCAATAAAATCTTGTTGCTATAGCACCACCTTGTAGATAATTCACGTGGCTATCATACGACATAATACTTTAAGTACTCAGTAAACAACCAATTGATACATCGCATTTGGCGCACAGGCACCCATTTTTCAGAATTTTGTCAAATTTTGAATACCTTTCTTGACCACTTCCGGTGATTAGAGGATTTTCATTTATAGTTCAAGGACTGGTGTGGAGCGTCGAATTCATAGTCCCGGCGTTTCAGAAATATCGGTAGGTGTCGTAGGTGTTCGAAGGGTCATTATATAACTGTTAAATTAAACAACGGATAACTCCTACATCTTAAAATGATTTATATAATCAGTAAATAATTATCATTATCTAATGATTGTTGTTTTGTGACATATATAGTGTAACCAATATATACATTGTACTTTTATAATCAATATTATACTGTGTATTAGTCGTGTTTATGTTCTTATGATTTGAATTTCTTCATGTAATATTTGTAAATCGCCAGTAGGAATAAATGTCTCTTATATAGATACATTATGCTGGCTGGAATTTGCACGGTATGCTAGCCTTTGGGACTGCACTGTATCATACAGTCTGTCATTGAGTCAACTGGAGGGTTTTCGATTACTCGGTTGTACGTGACAATGAGTAGGGTCGCTTGTCCAACCTCGCGGGTTTTCTCCGGGTCCTCCGGTTTCTTCCCACTACTAAAGACCCCTACGTGCAAGCGAATTATTGAAATAAAAAATAACCCATATGTTAGTCCCGAAATGACCTAGTATGTGTCGAGTGGACGTTAAACCTCTCTCTCTCTATCTCCCCCTCCCTCTCTCTCTCTCTGGGGGGTAGGATGGCTGAATGGTTAGCGTGCGCGCGCTGTATCATAAAGACTGTCATTGAGTCAACTGGCGTGGTTTCGAATCCCCGGTTGTACGTTGTAACTGGTTCAAAAATTGATTGAATATTCAATGAAATATCGCCAATTTTCTGGTTTCGTGTACGTTAAAGATTTGACGTCACTAATAAAAATTTAATATTAATTACAGATATAGTCAATGCTCAAACAGCGTCACGCCTTTTATCACCGGTGCAATATTCGATACTACTGTACGATACTACTGCAATTAGCTTAAGAAATTGGACTTTATTATAAACAGCGCGAGCTGTCGATTTCTATCCAGATGATTACCGGTATAAGATAATTTTGACAAAGAAGCAACAATATTAATTCAAAGACTAATTATTACACACAGCTATCAATTATTTCTGTTACAGGGTTACTAAACCCATATTTTGGATAGAAGAAAATACTCATAGTTGAAATAATTTTAGTTCAAATATCATCACTGATAAAAGCACTCTTGAATTGGCTCTATACGTTGACAAAACGTACAGATTGTATCCCCTCTTATGTTTCGCTTAACAATGAAAGGTGCCGTGTTCAATTTTCGATCCCTTTCTTCCGCTACTCCTAAAATTTGGAACTGTTGTACAATGGTTTTATATATAACACTATTGATAGGCCTCTCTGTAGAAGAAGTTCCAAAAAAATATTATGTTGACTTTTCGAGAAATAGACCTCTAAAAATGCTCCAAATCGTAAAAATACGAAGTTTTCGATTTTCGATCTCTTTTTTTGGCTACCCCTGACATTTCAAAAAATTATACAGTGGTTTCACGCAACAGATTTAAAATCGTTGGGGGCGTTTCCGAGAAACATGCGTCTAAAGTTGCTCGAAATCGCAAAATACCTTACTTTTCAAAGGCACATAACTTTTTTATTTTTTGATAGAAACTTGTCGCTGAAGTACCATCTGATAGACAATATAGTTAACTATTAAACGATAGAATACTTTTACTAATCAGCAAAAACACAATTGATACATCGCAATTTCCGCACAGGCACCCATTTTTCAATATTTTGTCAAAGTTCAGATACATTTCGTGTTTACTTCCGGGGTTTCAATTGTTTTCATTTATAGTTTAAGGACTGGATTAGACTTTCGACTTCATATTCCTGCGGTTTCAGAAAAATCGTTGGAGCCGTTTTAAAAAAATAAGAACTCTACGATTTGACCAAAATGCGAAAAAAAGAGAAAAATAAAAGTTAACATTTCAGATATTTTTTATATCGTTGGAATCAGATCGACGCTAGCTATCTAAAAATGTAATCATAATTTAAGAATTCCTAAAAATAAAAATTTTACCAAAATTTAGAAATTTTTTCAATTTTCACCAAATAAATGAAAGCGACAAAGTTTCGTCGGTTTTGAACTGCTATCTGCCCAGATATGTCACCAGCTATCCAAAAATGTAAATATCGGAAATATCGGTTGAGAATTCCCACAGTTATGACCAGTTTTCGTTTTTCGTATTTAACGTCACTTCCGGTATGCGACCAAATTTCAAAATGGCTTTAAGCAGTAGCTGCACACCACTTTTCCAACAGAAAATCAAATTTCAAACCTCTATCTCTTATAGTTGCTGAGATCTAGCTTCCCCCAATAAAAAAAGAATAATATTAATCTTAGTAATAACAATAGTCTTTCACCGAAGGCGAAAGCCTAACTAGAACTGCGACGCAGTAATGACGGGTTTCACCGGTGCCCCGTTACCCTTGAACATATTTCACTTCCGGTACCGATGAAACCATTAAACAGGTTTCCATAAAAGCATTGCACACATCAAATAAAATGTACACAGAATCAACCAAATCCAGCAATATCAATTCATTGTATACATTTGTTACATGGAAGTGATACTGACAAAATTACATTACTTCCGTTGATAATGAAAATGTTAAATTAGTTTTATGACATATGAAATGGCATAAGGCATCACATGGAGAAAATTTTATGTAAATCGAACAATAATTGCCACTTTTATAGACCAACAACCTTGAAAAGGGACTTGTAGAAAATCGTCTATTTCTCTGCAACCGTACAAGTTAGAAACCATTTTTTGGTATCTGTATGATCGTATGGGTTCAGTCTATTTGTTGATTGGAATCAAATATCATAATTTTAAAAACATTACAAATTAGACTCATTTGAATAAAATATCTGTTTTGAAGGCTAAAAATACAGTTTTTGCCAAAATTACATTACTTCCGGTGACAGTAAAAGTGTTAGATTACTTGTATGAAATCGAATAATAATTAACACTTTTATGGACCAAAAACTTTGAAAAGTTACCTGTTGAAAATCGTCTATTTCTCCGCAACTGAACAAGTTAGAAACCATTTTGTGATACCTATATGGTTGTATGGGTTCATTCTATTGGTTGATTGGGATCAAATATCAAAATTTTAAACACATAACAAATACCACTTATTTGAATAAAATACTGGTTTTGAAGACTATAAATACAATTTTTGCCCAAATTACGTCATTTCCGGTGACATAGGAAATGTTAAATTAGTTTGACCTTGTTAAAATTGACATTACGCATCAAATGGTGTCACTTTTATGAAAATCGAATAATAATTGACTTTTTCACAGGCAAACTAGCGTAAAGGGTGACTCATGCAAAATTGCCCATTTCTCGGCAACTGCTCATATTACAAACTAATTTTCACATACATTCTCTTCGTATGGATTATTGCTACTAGTTTATGAATGTTTCGAAAAAATATATTAAAATATGAAAAGCCTGAATGGGTTTCGCCTTCAAATCGATATGATCCGAAAACGAAATAAAAATTAAAAAAACTGAGCGCGATGATTTTTGCGCCTTAACAGGGCACACCCTTTTAGTCACACCAGATTTGAAAAAAATAATATTTGCTTTCAAAAAGTGGTACCGAACTGTCAAATTTGCAGTTTTTGCTAAATTTACGTCACTTCCGCTATCGAAAGGAAAATGTACCGGTAACAAAAAAAATGACATTTTGGACCACGGAGCATATGAACTTTGTTTTATACAAATCGAACAATAAATAATTAATCCAGGACTGAAAAACTGAATTAGCCAATGGGGGCCAAGGAAAAATACGGTGGCAAAAAATGTTGCCATTTTTGGTCAAATCAGATGACTCCTTAACCCTAAGTAAAATACCACATAAAAATATTCATTAATAAAAAAGTTTTTGGTAAAAATTTAAATTTTCAAAATTTGGCGCCTAATATCTCCTAAGTTTCGTCGAAAATAAAAAATCCAAAGAACTGTAGCTATGTGCCTTGTCTCTGGCTATGTCAAAATGTATCAAATATTACAATCCGACAATTATTGATAACATTACGGCAAAATATCGAAAAACGACAACTTCGGTGATTTCGGACATTTCGCATTGTCGCAGAACGTTGGAAATAGCTTTAAAATTTAAGTCAAACCCACTTTCCCAGTAAAACCGAAGACATCGAATCGATCCGACAAGTAGTTTCTGAGATATGCTCAAATGGAAAAATAATAATAATAATAATAACTAGACCTGCAAGCAGCACCGAACCGGCTTTCAGGAATCAGACAGGAAGTGTGTCATACAATAGCCCATTTATCGAGCTACCAAACGATACTTTAGATGTTTTGATCCGGTCACACCCGACGGTGAAATCCCGATTGTTGCAAGAGCACCGATTTTTTTTACTGTCTTTTTTTTTAAATATCGAATATTTATTTGACTACTTCCTGTTTACGGATCATTATCGGGATAGATTTAACAAGTGGTATGGGAACTTAATTTCCTGTACCAGAAGTTTCAGAAAGATCCATTGGACAGTTTTACCTCCCTTATACCATTAGAAGCAGATTTACAGATATAACGATTTTTCGACTTCTTTTCAAAGATTGTGGCCCTTTTGGACCGTTTATACTATATTGAGGCTTTTAAATTTGGATTCACACCATAGACCACCGTTAGGACTCTAAGTAACAGAAGTTTAAGAAAGGAAATAAGAGAAGTTTTCGAAATAAAAGCGTCTGAATAGGCTCCAAAAAGGAAAATAATAGATTTTCAGCGTTCCATTATATATTGCCTAACCCGCGAATTTTTACCATTTAGATCTCATAAGATTGTCCATTGTTCGAACTATCCAATGACATTTTAGTTGTTTTGATTCGGTGAAATCTGGCGTATTAATCACTTTTTTCGCAAGATCTCCATTTTTTTTTTATTTTTACGGTTTTTTTTCTCAAAATATCCGAAATTTTTTCGACTACTTCCGTTTTATGGATCATTGTCGGGATAGCTTTAACAAGTTGTTTGGTTACCTTACCTTCTGTACAAAAAGTTTCAGAATAATTCATTCAGCTGTTTTCCAAAGAAAGAAAATTAGAAGATCATTTTCAGTAATGTAAGGATTTTTCAACTTTTTTCCAAGATTGAGGCTCTTTTTAATGATTTCATTGTTGGACTCACGCCATGGCCCACCCATAGGGCGATAACTCGGAATGAAACTTATATTTCTGGTATCGGATGGTCTTCAGGTATCCAAAAATGTAAGTCAAATTTGAAATTTTTTGAAAAATAACAAAAATTGTGTTTAAAACAAAAATTTTCATTTTTCGAACGCTAGAAGTCAGCGACGAAGTTTCGAAATTTCGAAATTTTCAACTGCTATCGTCCGAGAAAAGACTCAGGGTTTCTGAAAATGTCTTTTGTTTGAAAATAGGTACAGAATTGACGAAGCTACGGCCGTTTTTTAATTTTTATGCACCGCACGAAATTCGGCCACTTCCGTTCTGCGCAGAAGTTTCAAAATTGTTTTAAGGAGTAACCACCACATGGTTTCCCAATAGAAAATTTGGTTCCAGATCGATATCTGTTTCCGATCATGGAGAAATAGGCTGCAGCGGAAAAAAATAATAATAACTAGACCTGCAAGCAGCACTGAACCGCCTTTCAGGAATCAGACAGAAAGTGTGTCATACAATAGCCCATTCATCGAGCTACCAAACGATACTTTAGGTGTTTTGATCCGGTCACACCCGACGGTGAAATCACGATTTTTGCAAGAGCACCGATTTTTACTGTTTTTTTACTTTTTTTTTTAATATTGAATATTTTTATGATTACGGTTTCACCGGTGCCACGTTACCCTAAACATATGTCACTTCCGGTACCAATGAAACCATTAAACAGGTTTCCACACAAGCATTGCACACATCAAATAAAATGGACGCCAAATCAACCAAATCCATCAATATCAATTCATTTTATACATTTGTTACATGTAAGTGTACAGTACTTCCGATGATAATGAAAATGTTCAATTAGTTTTATGAAATCAGAAATGGCATAAGGCATCACATGGTGAAAATTTTTATGTAAATCGAATAATAATTGCCACTTTTAGAGACCAAAAACCTTGAAAAGTGACTTGTAAAAAACCGTCTATTTCTCTGCAACCGTACAAGTTAGAAATCATTTTCTGGTATCTGTATGATCGTATGGGTTCAATCTATTTGTTGATTGGAATCAAATATCATAATTTTAAAAATATTACAAATCAGACTCATTTGAATAAAATATCTGTTTTGGAGGCTAAAAACACAGCAGTTTTTGCCGAAATGACGTTACTTCCGGCGATAATGAAAATCTTAAATTACTTGTATGAAATTGTAAATGGCATTAGGTATCACATAGTGAAAATTTTATGAAAATCGAATAATAATTGACACTTTTATGGACCAAAAACCTTGAAAAGTGACTTGTAGGAAATCGTTTATTTCTCTGCAACCGTACACGTTAGAAACCAATTTGTGGTATCTGTATGATCGAATGGGTTCATTCTATTTGTTGATTGAAATCAAATATCATACTTTTAAAAACATTACAAATCAGATTCATTTGAATAAAATATCTGTTTTGAAGGCTAAAAATACAGTTTTTGCCAAAATAACATTACTTCCGGCGATAATGAAAATCTTAAATTACTTGTATGAAATTGTAAATGGCATTAGGTATCACATAGTGAAAATTTTATGAAAATCGAATAATAATTGACACTTTTATGGACCAAAAACCTTGAAAAGTGACCTGTTGAAAATCGCCTATTTCTCCGCAACTGAACAAGTTAGAAACAATTTGTGAAATCTATATGACCTTATGAATTTTATTAATATGTGAATGTAAACCAAAAGTTAAAGAATTCTTGGTTGAAAAAAATATTGATTTTAAAAGTTAAAAATGCATTTTTTGACAAAATGGCGTCACTTCCGGTGTCAATTTTAAATTGTAATCAATTTGATACGACGCATACTTGCTTTTTGAATCAAATGGTGTCATTTTTGTGAAAATCTAATAATAATTGACTATTTTACAGGCAAAATAACGAAAACAGTGACTTATGCAAAATTGACCATTTCTAGGTAACTGCTTATATTACCAACTAATTTTAACATACATTTTCTTCGTATGGTTTATAGCTACAAGTTTATAAAAGTTACGTAGAAATATTTTAAAATCTGAAAAGCCTGAATGGGTTGTAAATAGGTCAATTGTGCACCTTTTTTCACCTCTTAATCGAATTTGCTCGAAAATGAAATCGAAATTAAAAAAAACGATCCCAACATTTTGTGCGCCTTTAAAGGGCACACTCTTTTAGTTATATCAATTTTTAAAAAAAATAATATTTGCTTTTGAAAAATGGTACCTAACTGTCAAAATTGTAGTTTATGGTAAAAATAAACCACTTCCGGTGCCGACAGATATCTCTATCGGTAACAAAAAATGGTACCTAACTGTCAAAATTGTAGTTTTTGGTAAAAATAAACCACTTCCGGTGCCGACAGATATCTCTATCGGTAACAAAAAAATGACAATTGAGACAACGGAGTATATGAACTTTGTTTTATACAAATCGAGCAATAAATAATTAATCTAGGACTGAAAAACTGAATTAGCCAATATCACATTTTTGCCCAAGTCAGATGACTCGTTAATTTTGTGTAAAACACGACTAAAAAATATTCATAAATAAAAAAGTTTTTTGTAAAAATTTGAATTTTCAAATTTCGAACGACAAAAGCCATAGATGAATGTTCGAAATTAAAAAATGTGAGATAGCCATTGTCTCGGAAAAGATTCAGGGTTTCCAAAAATGTGAATTGTTTTAAAATAGGTAAAGAATAGGCGAAACCACGGCCGATTTAGCCAAAGTCAACTAAGAGTTGAGTGTTAGATATTTAACTGGCATGCAATCAAATGGATTTTTTGAAATGACATTCTTAAATTAATTTCGTGGGCGTAAACATCTGGTTTTAAGAGGAGTTACCTCCCATGGATAATGTAAAAGACCGGATTATCTAGTGGGAGAAAACCCATGCGTAACCGGGAGTTTGGTTTTTAATGTGGTTGATTATCCAGTCTCTTTAGCCAAAGTCAACTAAGAGTTGCACCCCTTCCCACAATAAATCCCATAATTCTTGCAAAGATATAAACAAACATGAATCGTGAAGACGAATTAGGATTAATTTTAAAAGCATAGATATGGCCCATGAAGAGAGAACTTTTACAAAAAAAATTGAGATGTTAGATATTGCACTGGCATGCAATCAAATGGTTTTTTTGAAATGACATTCTTAAATTAATTTCGTGGGCGTAAACATCTGGTTTTAAGAGGAGTTACCTCCCTTGGATAATGTAAAAGCCCTGATTATCTAGCCAATTTTTCTCAAATATTGACAACGGATCCAGACTAATATTCGTAGAGTATTTTTCTGGATGATAGAGACTAATAATTAGTAGCCGGATTCCACCGTGCTTAGAGATAGTTACCTCCCTAATACCTTTGAAATTGTACCCAAATACCGCATAGAATGGAAAAACGACTTTGATTGATGCAGTATGAAATGCACAGCTTATACTTTCTTTTGGACATGAGTATATATTGAGGCTAGACCACCCTAGGACTCCAAGTAACAGAAGTTTATGAAATGTATTAAGAGTAGTTTGCGAAATAAAAGCGTCTGAATAGGCTCCAAAAAGGAAAATACAAGATTTTCAGCGTCCCATAATGTATTGCCTAACCAGCAAATTTTTACCATTTAGATGTCATAAAATCGTCCATTGATCAGGATATACAATGATACTTAAGTTGTTTTGATTCGGTGAAATCTGGCATAGTAATCACTTTTTCACAAGATCACCACTTCTTTTACTTTTTACGTTTTTTTTTCAAAAATATCGGATATTTTTTCGACTACTTCCGGTTTTTGGATCATTGTCGAGATAGTTTTAACAATTTGTTTAGATACTTAACTTTCTGTCACAGAAGTGTCAGAAAAATCTATTCAGTAGTTTTTTGTAAAAAAGATAAATAAAAGAACATTTTCAATAATTTAACGATTTTTCAACTTTTTTCAAAGATTGAGGCCATTTTTGGACCCCTTATATTATTTCAAACCTTTTCCTTTTGGATTCACGCCACAGACTACCGATAGGACTCTGCGTTAAAAAAGTTTCAGAAAAATCGGAGTTGTCGTTTTCGAGAAAAAGACGTCTAAAAGGCTCCAAAAACGGAAAATACTAGATTTTCGGCGTACCACAATTTATTTTCTAACCATCGAAATCGTCGCATTGAGATGCCATATAATAGTCCATTAATGGGGCTATCCAAAGACACTTTACTTCTTTTGGTCCGGTAATATCTGACCGAGAAATCCAGCTTTTCGCAAGAGCGACAATTTTTTAATCTTTTTTTTCATTTTTTGAATACTTCCGGTATGGAGATTATTGTCGGAATAGTTTTAATAACCAGTTTGGGCAATTAAATAGCGGCAGGGCTCTGTAATGATATATTACATTATCTGATCAGATAAAATGACCCTGAGAAATCCTATGTTCAAAGGTGCCAAAAATGCAAAAATGTCAAAATATCGAAAATTAAATTTCAATAACTCAATTAGGAGATAAACACCGACTGTTTAGAATTTAGAGCCAGGACTGTTATTGTCCATTTGATACTGCTTAAATCATTAGAGGCCGAGATCGCGTAGCGATCGAGCGCCTCTAATGAAAAATTTAAGCGGTATCAAATAGACAATAACAGTCCGATAAATTCTAAACAGGAGGTGTTTATCGAAATTGTAGCCCAAAATATTTAACATTTTTCTAGGAATTCTTTCTTTCGCGATAGTTGACGGTCGTTTTTTGGTTTTAATGACGTAAATACCAAGGAAAACAATTTTGACGTAATGAAAATATCCGTGACGTAATAAGATAAACACTCATTTCCATTCTATTTGCTGCACGTGAATATTGTTTTTGTTCGGATTATACTTCGATTCGATGTCTTTGGTTTTCCTGGGAAAATGGGCGTGACTTAGAGATTAAAGCTATTTCGAACGTTCTGCGACAATGCGAAATGTCCGAAATCGCCGACGTTGTGTTTTTTGAAATATTGCCGTAATATTAACAATAATCGTTGGATTTTAACATTTGACATATTTTGACATAGCCAGAGACAAGACAGATAGCTACGGTACCTTAGATTTTTGATTTTCGACGAATCTTTGGGAGATATTAGGTGCCAAATTTTGACAAAAAACTTTTTAATTAATTAATATTTTTTTATAGCATTTTACCCAGGGTTAAAGGGTCGTCTGATTTAAGCAAAAATGTAAACATTTTTTGTCTCGATAATTTTTCTTGGCCGCTATTGGCTAATTCAGTTTATCGAGGTTAATTATTTATTGCCCGATTTTTATAAAACAAAGTTCATATGCCCCATGATGCAAATTCTCAATGTTTTTATTACCGGTAAAGTTTTCTATCGGCACCGGATGTGGCGCAATTTTGCTAAAAACTTCAATTTTGACGAGTCGGAACGTCTTTTCAATAACAAATGTTATTTTTTGCAAATCTGATAGATCAAGATAAATACCCTTACAAAAGGCGCAAAAAATTTCGGACTCGGTTTTTTTAATTTCGGTTTTGTATTTGCGCCATTTCGATTTAAAGGTGAAACAGGTGTAAAAATGAGCTATTTACAACCCATTCAGGCTTTTCATATTTTAAAATATTTCTTCGCAACTTTCATAAACTTGTAGCATTAATCCGTACGAAGAAAATCTATCTCAAAATTAGTTTGTAATATGAGTTTTTGTCGAGAAATGGTCAATCTTGCATGAGTCACTTTTTACGCTATTGTGTTTGTAAAAGAGTCAATTATTATTGGATTTTCATAAAAGGGACACCATTTTGACTAGTTCAAACTAATTTAACATTTTCAATAATGCCGGAAATGGCGTTATTTGTGCAAAAACTGTATTTTTAGCCTTCGAAACAAATGATTTATTCAAATGAGTAGTATTTGTTATTTGTTTAAAATTTTGATATTTGATTCCAATCAACTAAAAGAATGAACTCATACGATCATAAAGATATCACAAAAGGTTTCTAACTTGTTCAGGTCACTTTTCAAGGTTTTTGGTCCATAAAAGTGTCAATTATTATTCAATTTTCATAAAAATTTCACTGTGTGATACCTAATGCCATTTACGATTTCATACCAGTAATATAATATTTTCATTATCACCGCAAGTACCGTCATTTTGGCAAAAACTGTATTTTTAGCCTCTAAAACAAGTAATTGTTAGAAGTAAGCAATATTGATTATTGGTATAAAATTATGATATTTGATTCCTATGGACAAATAGTATCAATCAATACGATCATATTGATATCACAAAATTGTTTCTAACATCTTCCCTTGCCGAAAAATAACCTATTTTGTCAGGGTCACTAAATAAGATTTTTCGCATTTTAATTTCAGTTTATGGGTTCTGGGATAATTATTTATTGCCAGATTTGTGTAAAAGAAAAGCCCATATTATGCTCTCTGGTGCAAATTCTCAACTTTCTTCTACTGATAAAAGTTTCTGTCGGCACCGGAAGTGACGTAATTTTGCCCAAAACTTCAATTTTGACGTGTCGAAAGGTCTTTTAAAAAGCAAATATTATTATTAATATTTAGAAATCTGATAGATCAAGATGAATGCTCCTACTAAAGACGCAAAATATGTCTTGCTTTGTTTTTTATTTTATTTCGGTTTTGCATTTGCACTATTTTGATTTAAATGTGGAAAAAGGTGGAAAAATGAGCTATAGCCATTCAGGCATTTCATATTTTAAAATATTTCTTGACAATTTTCATGAACATGTAGCATTAATCCATACGATGACAATGTATTTCAAAATTAGTTTGTAATATTAGCAGTTGCCGAGAAATAGGCAATGGGCCAAAACTGTATTTATAGCCTTCAAAAAATATATTTTATTCAAATGAGTCTGATTTGTAATATTTCTAAAATTATGACATTTGATTCCCATCAACAAATAGAATGAACCCATACGATCATACAAATACCACAAAATGGTTTCTAACTTTTACGGTTGCAGAGAAATAGACTATTTTCTACAAGTCACTTTTTAAGGTTTTTGGTCTATAAAAGTGGCAATTATTATTCGATTTTCATACAATTTTCACCATGTGATGCCTTATGCCATTTATGATTTCATAGAATAAATTTAACATTTTCATTAACCCCGGAAGTATTGTCATTTTGGCAAAAACAGTATGTTTAGCTTCACAAAACAAACATTTTTTTTTTAAGTGAGTTATATTTATTATTCGTTTAACATTGTGATATGACTCCAATGGACATATAGGTTGAATCAATACGATCATATAGGTGTCCAAAAATTGCTTCTAGCATCTTTCCTTGTCGAGAAATAACCAATTTTGTCCGGATCACTTTTTAAGATTTTTTTTCGCATTTAACATTTTCAGTATCACCGGAAGTAATGTTATTTTGGCAAAAACTGTATTTTTAGCCTTCAAAACAGATATTTTATTCAAATGAATCTGATTTGTAATGTTTTTAAAAGTATGATATTTGATTTCAATCAACAAATAGAATGAACCCATTCGATCATACAGATACCACAAATTGGTTTCTAACGTGTACGGTTGCAGAGAAATAAACGATTTCCTACAAGTCACTTTTCAAGGTTTTTGGTCTATAAAAGTGGCAATTATTATTCGATTTACTTAAACGTTTCACCATGTGATGATGCCATTTCTGATTTCATAAAAACTAATTTAACATTTTCATTATCACCGGAAGTAATGTAATTTTGTCAGGATCACTTACATGTATAAAATGAATTGATTACTGGATTTGGTTGATTCTGCGTCCATTTCATTTCATGTGTGCAGTGCTTATGTGGAAACCTGTTTAAGGGTTTCATTGATACCGGAAGTGCCATAAGTTCAAGGGTAACTTGGCACCGGAAGTGACACAAGTTCAAAGGTAACGTGGCACTGGTGAAACCCATCATTACTGCATCGCAGTTCTAGTTATTATTATTTTTTTCCAATTTGATTGTATCTCAGAAACTACTTGTCGGATCGATACGATGTCTTCGGTTTTATTTGGAAAGTGGGTGTGACTTAGAGATTAAAGCTCTATCGGGCGTTCTGTGACAATGCAAAATGTCCGAAATCACCGTGTTGTTTTAAAAAATGCCGTAATATTAACAATAATCAGCGGATTTTAACACGTGATGCATTTTGACATAGCCGAAGACAAGGCACATAGCTGCGCTACTTTTGATTTTTGATTTTCGACGAATCTTCGAAGATACTAGGCGCCAAATTTTGAAAATTTAAAATTTTACAAAAAACTTTTTTATTTATGAATATTTTTATATGGCAATTTACCCAGGGTTAAAGATTTGTCTGATTTGACTAAAAATGTCAACATTTTTTTTGTCTTCGTAAATATTTTTCTTGGCCACCATTCGCTAATTCAGTTTTTCAGTCCTAGATTAATTATTAGGGTTTCACACTGCGTAGCCAGTGTGAAACACTATTGTTTTTGTTCGGATTATTATTCTTCTTATTATTATTATTAGGCTTTCAGACATTGTCTGAAAGACTATTGTTTTTACTAAAATTATTATTAGGCTTTCAGACTTTGTCTGAAAGACTGTTTTTAACTAAAATTATTATTAGCCTATTGTGATTACTAAAATTATTATTAGGCTTTCAGACAAAATTACTTCCGGTGATAATGAAAATGTTAAATTAGTTCATGAAAATTGTCAAGAAATATTTTAAAATATGAAATGCCTGAATGGCTATAGCTCATTTTTCCACCTTTTTCCACATTTAAATCAAAATGGTGCAAATGCAAAACCGAAATAAAATAAAAAACAAAGCAAGACATATTTTGCGTCTTTAGTAGGAGCATTCATCTTGATCTATCAGATTTCTAAATATTAATAATAATATTTGCTTTTTAAAAGACCTTTCGACACGTCAAAATTGAAGTTTTGGGCAAAATTACGTCACTTCCGGTGCCGACAGAAACTTTTATCAGTAGAAGAAAGTTGAGAATTTGCACCAGAGAGCATAATATGGGCTTTTCTTTTACACAAATCTGGCAATAAATAATTATCCCAGAACCCATAAACTGAAATTAAAATGCGAAAAATCTTATTTAGTGACCCTGACAAAATAGGTTATTTTTCGGCAAGGGAAGATGTTAGAAACAATTTTGTGATATCAATATGATCGTATTGATTGATACTATTTGTCCATAGGAATCAAATATCATAATTTTATACCAATAATCAATATTGCTTACTTCTAACAATTACTTGTTTTAGAGGCTAAAAATACAGTTTTTGCCAAAATGACGGTACTTGCGGTGATAATGAAAATATTATATTACTGGTATGAAATCGTAAATGGCATTAGGTATCACACAGTGAAATTTTTATGAAAATTGAATAATAATTGACACTTTTATGGACCAAAAACCTTGAAAAGTGACCTGAACAAGTTAGAAACCTTTTGTGATATCTTTATGATCGTATGAGTTCATTCTTTTAGTTGATTGGAATCAAATATCAAAATTTTAAACAAATAACAAATACTACTCATTTGAATAAATCATTTGTTTCGAAGGCTAAAAATACAGTTTTTGCACAAATAACGCCATTTCCGGCATTATTGAAAATGTTAAATTAGTTTGAACTAGTCAAAATGGTGTCCCTTTTATGAAAATCCAATAATAATTGACTCTTTTACAAACACAATAGCGTAAAAAGTGACTCATGCAAGATTGACCATTTCTCGACAAAAACTCATATTACAAACTAATTTTGAGATAGATTTTCTTCGTACGGATTAATGCTACAAGTTTATGAAAGTTGCGAAGAAATATTTTAAAATATGAAAAGCCTGAATGGGTTGTAAATAGCCCATTTTTACACCTGTTTCACCTTTAAATCGAAATGGCGCAAATACAAAACCGAAATTAAAAAAACCGAGTCCGAAATTTTTTGCGCCTTTTGTAAGGGTATTTATCTTGATCTATCAGATTTGCAAAAAATAACATTTGTTATTGAAAAGACGTTCCGACTCGTCAAAATTGAAGTTTTTAGCAAAATTGCGCCACATCCGGTGCCGATAGAAAACTTTACCGGTAATAAAAACATTGAGAATTTGCATCATGGAGCTTATGAACTTTGTTTTATAAAAATCGGGCAATAAATAATTAACCTCGATAAACTGAATTAGCCAATAGCGGCCAAGAAAAATTATCGAGACAAAAAATGTTTACATTTTTGCTTAAATCAGACGACCCTTTAACCCTGGGTAAAATGCTATAAAAAAATATTAATTAATTAAAAAGTTTTTTGTCAAAATTTGGCGCCTAATATCTCCCAAAGATTCGTCGAAAATCAAAAATCTAAGGAACCGTAGCTATCTGTCTTGTCTCTGGCTATGTCAAAATATGTCAAATGTTAAAATCCAACGATTATTGTTAATATTACGGCAATATTTCAAAAAACACAACGTCGGCGATTTCGGACATTTCGCATTGTCGCAGAACGTTCGAAATAGCTTTAATCTCTAAGTCACGCCCATTTTCCCAGGAAAACCAAAGACATCGAATCGAAGAATAATCCGAACAAAAACAATAGTGTTTCACACAAGCTACGCAGTGTGAAACCCTCACTAGACTTGCTTGCAAGGCTGAAGGCTTTCACCGTACCCAAGACGTTACACGGTCGCCGGATGCAAGACAAAGACTAACCTCACACACACCCTAGTTACACATGCATAACTCAGATATTGACATGTCCTTCGCTTGCGCATTACAATAGAAGGGAATTGAAAAGTAAAGTTGAACAACTCACAACATAATAATCTTAGATCGGTAGAATCGGGCAGACGTTTGGCATCCAAACATGTAATTATCTATGCCCTTGCCTACTTTGTTTGTGCTACAAAACACAGGGTCTTGTATTATAAGTCTGTCATTGAGTGAACTGGGGTGGTTTCGATTCCAAGGTTGTACGTGACAGGTAGTAGGGTCGCCTGTCTAACCTACTAAGTTTTCTCCGGGTCCTCCGGTTTCTTTGCACTGGTAAAGAAATCTACGCGGATGCAAATTATTGAAATAAAATTAAACCATAATATGTTAGTCCCGAAATGTCGAAATCGAAGTAGTAACCTCAAGGGCGTAAGTAGAGTTTAAGTTGAAAATCAATGTCTTAATCAAGACTAAAGTCGCATAGGCCTATTCATTATTCCCCGGGTCCTCCGGTTTCCTCCCACTGCAAAAGACCCCTATGCGCAAGAGCAAACTATTGAAATAAAATTAAACCATATGTTAGTCCCGAAATCACCTGCTTTCTGTCGTTTGGACGTTAAACCCCATCTCTCTCTCTCTCTCTCTCATTAAAACTGTTACTTACTAAAATGACGTAATTCCACTCTAGAAGAACTAATCCCATATTTTGGTTAACAACAAAACACTCGTAGTTCAATTGTCGATACCCTTTTTCCTACTCCTGATATTTATGACAGTTGTTCAAAGATTTAACACACAAGAATAACGATTAAAGTCTCTACACAAGAAGTTTTCGTGCACGTTAAAGATTTACACCATTTCCGGTCTGCTCACAACCTTCGCAATAGTTACTAATGTTATCTGTTAACATCTTACATGCGAAAACATCAATTTTCAGAACTCTATCACTTCTTACAGTTTCTGAGATCTACACGAAATGGAAAAAGAACAGCTTCGCGAATTGGACGAAAAGCAATGTCGTGGTCCACACCGAAGTTATGGTAAAAACTGGAATCGCAATAGATATTAATATCGAAGTAAAAATTGTAGTCGTAATTAGAGTTTAGGTTGAAACTCAAGGTGTAATTAGAATTGAAATAAAATGGGGTTTAACGTCTAACTGTTCTGTTCGGAATGGGCCACGTGGAAAGTTTTGCCCGTACAGCGGGACCTCGGAATCGCATTCATGTCAGCTACTCAAATATGTAACTGGTTCAAAAGTTGATTGAATATTCAATGAAATATCGCCAATTTTCTGGTTTCGTGCACGTTAAAGATTTGACGCCACTAACATGTAAAGATTTAATAATAACAGATAGACTCCATGCTTAAACATCAGGTTTTCTCTCACAACTACAATATTTGATACTACTACGAACATGTAATTAATTGGACTTGCTTATAAACCGCGTGAGCCGCCGATTCGGTCTTGATGATTACGGTTATGAGATAATTTGGACAAAGAAGCAACCATATTAATTTAAAGACTAATTATTACACACAGAAATCAACTATTTCTGTTAAAGGGTCAATAAACCCATATTTTGGGTAGAAGTAAACACTCATAATTTTAGTTCGAAAATCGTCAATGTGAAAGAAAAGGCACTCTTGAATATGCTCTATACGTTGACATAACGTACAGATTGTATGCACCCTTACTGCATGTTTCGCTTAACAATGAAAGGTGCCGTTTTCAATTTTTGATCTCTTTGTTCTCCTACTCTTGATATACTGAGCGCCATGGAAAACGCATCACTTTTTTTCCCAAATATTTTATTACTAGGTGGTTTTGTATGTATAATATTATGCAATACTATGAACTATTGTTTCACACAATGCTCCCATATGCAAAAAATATCGGCCCGTGTGCAAAAAAAAAAAAGTTGCACGAGATGCACATGAAAAACCCAATATTCACGTGCAGCATTGTGTGTGAGCCCTTTAAAAGCATGTTTTCAACTTAATGTGCAGTACATGAACTGTGAAACGTCAATCTGTCGTAATTTGTTGTTGGACGTGTTAAGGAATCGAGCTAGAGATGCCGAGACTTACTGAAAATCAACGGAATGAAGCCATGGGAATGTCCAGGGCTGGCATGTCTACACGTGCTATTGCCAGACACTTCGATTGTCATCAGTCCACTATTGTAAGGTTGGTGGAACGTGTTCGAGTTACTGGATCAACACGTGGCCGTCAACGTCCTGGTCCACAACGCGTTACAACCCAGGCTCAAGACCGCTACATTCGGGTCATTCATCTGCGTGACAGATTCCACCCAGCGACTCGAACAGGTGCAGCAGTCGTCGGAAGACAAGGACCAGTAAGTGCCAACACCGTAAGACGTCGTCTAAGAGAAGTAGGACTCCGTGCACGACGGCCTTATGTTGGGGCTATCCTCAGGGATCATCACTGTCAGCGGCGTTTGATATGGGCTCAAGGACACCAGACATGGAGAAGAATAGCCTGGCAAAGTGTGCTCTTCAGTGATGAGAGTCGCTTTCATCTTTATCACGCTGATGGCCGTCAACGTGTGTGGAGACGTCTTTGAAAACGTCTTGCAGACTGCTGCGTCTTCGAAACGAATCGATGGGGTGGGGGAAGTGTAATGGTGTGGGGAGGCTTCACATTTCATCACCGGACCGCCCTACACATTTGCAGGGGTGGCGTTAATGCTGTAGCCTACCGTGATGATGTCTTGCAATCATTTGTTGTTCCGATGTGCACCCACAACTTCAGCACTTCCAACAGGATAATGCACGTCCGCATACCGCCCGTTTTAGTATGGACTACCTGGCTGCTAACATCATGAATGTCTTGGACTGGCCACCGATAGAACATGTCTGGGATGAGATTGGACGGCGTCTGTATCGGAGACCACAGATGCACACCATTGCTGCTTTAGAAGCTGCTCTTGTCAAAGAATGGAACAATTTGCCCCAGGCCTTCTTTCAAACATTGGTAAATTCCTTGCGACGTCGCTTCACAACGTGCGTAAGAGCCCGTGGAGGACACACGCGCTACTGACATCTGTGTCGTACTTTTGGTTTTGACCCCTCTGACTTTGTACCGTTGATTACAGATTAAACATCCATAAGTGTGCAAATGTGCTGTTATTTCTGTGTTCCCATTTGAATATTGTTCACAATAAGAAGCAAAATAAATAAGATATGTTTACAGGATCATTTTGTTATACGAAAAACTAAGTGATGCGTTTTCCATGGCGCTCAGTATATTTGGGACTGTTGTACAATGGATTCATATATAAGACTACCGATAAGACTCTCTGTAGAAGAAGTTCCCAAAAAATATTAAGTTGACTTTTCTAGAAAAAGACCCATAAACATACTCCAAATCGTAAAAATACACCGTTTTCAATTTTCGATCTTTTTTTCGGCTACCTATGACAATTAGGTACACTATCCATTAGACTCTCGATTGAGAAAGTTTTAAAAAAATCGTTGGTGGCGTTTTCGAGAAATAACCTTATATAGTTTGTAATAGAAACTTGTCGCTATAGTACCATCTTGTAGATAATTCACGTGACTATCAAAAGACTTAATACTTTCACTACTCGGCAAAGAACCAATTGATGCATCGCTTTTTTCGAACATGCACCCATTTTCCATAATTTTATCAATGTTTCGGTACACTTTGTGACTACTTCCGGTCAATAGAGAACCTCCAAAATACCTCTGAGCACTACTTTAGACATCCCTCTGTATTTTCTTGGAATTGTTTAAAACGATTTAGGTCCATTTAGGCCGCTTTCCATAGTCCCATAACTTTTTAAGTTTGAAAAAGAAACTTGTCGCTATAGTACCACCTTGTAGATAATTCACGTGGCTATCCAACAACATAATACTTTAACTACGCGGTAAACTCGCATTTTGCGCACAGGCACCTATTTTTCAGAATTTTGTCAAAATTTGGATTCCATTCTTGACCTCTTCCGGTGATTATAGGATTTTAATTTATAGTTCACGGACTAGTTTGGTCCTTTGACTTCATATTCCATAAGTTTCGTAAAAATCGTAGGCGCCGTTTTAAAAAAATAACTCTATGATTTGACAAAAATGCGATAAAAAGTGAAAAATCAAAGTTAACATTTCAGAACAAAACTTATATTGTTGGAAACAGATTGATGTCAGCTATCCAAAAATATAAGTCAAATTTCCAAATTCTCCAAAAAATACCAATTTTAGAAAATTTTGAAAACTTTCCAATTTTCACCAAAAAAATAAGAGCGACAACGTTTCTAAACTCGACGTTTTTGAACTGCTATCTGCTCAGAAATGTCTCGGTCTATCCAAAAATGTAAATATCTGAAAACCGGTTGAGAATTAACATAATTAGGGCCGATTTTCAATTTTCGTGCACGTTCAAGATTTAACGCATTTCCGCTATGCGCACAAATTTCGTTTTACACTAACTACCACCCAGTTTCCCTAGAGAAAATCAAACTTCAGACGTCTATCTCTTATAGTTGCTGAGAAATAGGCAAAATGGAAAAAAAAATAATAATAATAATCTTAGTAATAACAATAGTCTTTCACCGAAGGTGAAAGCCTAACTAGAACTGCGAAGCAGTAATGACGGGTTTTACTGGTGCCACGATACCCTTGAACTTATGTCACTTTCTGTGCCACGTTACCCTTGAACTCATATCACTTCCAGTACCAATGGAACCGATAAGCAGATTTCCACTTAAACATTGCAGACGTGTTATAAAATGAACGAAGAATCAATCAAACCCGGCAATATCAATTCCATTCACACATTTGTTACCATGTGTTACATATGTCAAAAAAGTGATCCTGACAAAATTTGTTACTAACTTACCGTTAAGTTAGCTGACTTTCTAATGGGAAATTAAAATGCGAACAAAAATCTTAAAAAGTGATCCTGACAATATTGGTTATTTCTCGACAAGCTATTTTTGGAAATCTATATGATCGTATTGATTCAATCTATGTCCATTGGAGTCAAATATCATAATCTTAAACGAATAGTAATGCTTGTTGCTTATGGTGTGCACGTGTTATGCAACATAATATACCTGTCATTACGGGGACGTCCCCATAATGCAGCTAATATTGTGTTTTACTCTTAAAGAGACTATAATTTTACCATGCAGGCAATGATTTGTGTGGAAGAGAGGGATAACTATGCAAGACAGACTATATTTAAGGGCAGCTTTGCATCTGTTTCTATAATGTATTTGACAAATTCTTATTTAGGTGAAAATCATGTTAATTCTAGTTGTTTATGCTGTGCAAGTGTTAAAAAATGGAATTTACCCGTCAGTGTGGGGACGTCCCAATAATGAAGATATCTTAGTGATGGAACTATGGGTCTGGTTTCTGTCTAGAGAACTTTTTAATTATTTTGATCTTCAAATCGGATAAAAAAATATAAAAATATTTTGTATGTGTTCTTCACATAGTTTTCATATTCTTCACGGCTATTTTACCTTATTTCGCTATTTAGTAACTATCCTATTACTTTATTCAAACAATTAATATTAAATAGTTTAATTGTTAGCCGTAATCTTCAAAAGAACATACCCTTTATGCCTTTTCGTTCACAACTTTCCTCTCCCAGGTAAGGAAATTATTGGTCCTTGCTATGTATCTAAAACTAGAATAGAGTGTTTGAGTGGACTATCCAATATACCCACCCTTGTGAGACTGTCCCCAGTATGATGGCAAGACTGAATAATAGTTTCGGGTCCCTATAATGATCAACAGGCCCCACCAACGATGTCCCCACAATGATAAATATCTTTATTTTCAATTTCATCAGTTTTTACAATATCTAATATTGATTAGAATATCAAACTCTCTATAAATGCCTAAAAAGGGTCTTAATTGCATGGGTGGATCAGGACGTCCCCATAAGTATGTTCTGGGTCAAGGGTCTGACAAATACATATATGCCGGTATGGGTGTGTGTGTGTGCTGGGAAGGTTGTGTGTGGGAGTCATTATTCATTAAGTTAGATTTACTTTAACAAAATCAAATTTTCTTTGTCCAAAATATTTTGCCAACAAGTAAAATTTCATCTCCCAAAATAAAATAAATATTTTAATTAAATTTATAAATGGCGAAATATAAATCATTGATTGTCCCAAAATAAAGCAAACACTTTGAAAACATTTAAAACATCTGGCACAGCTAAGGCACTGGTAATCAAAACGCTTGTCAAACGTTCCCACGCAAGACACATTCTTCTATTCTCAAGAATATCAGATGACCCCAAAGTGGCGTTGCCTTGTAATTTGATAGCTAAACCATCTGGCACAGCTAAGACACTGGTTTTAAAACACATGCCAAACTTTTCCACGCCAAAGATATATTCTTTGGTTCTCAAGAATATCAAATGACACCAAAGTGTTCTTTCCTTATTATTTGGCAGTATCTTTTTACAATATGGTTTGCCGTGGATGTACTGAATAATAGATTTATATTCACGCTGGTATTGCTGAATATTTTAAGGTCATAGGTATTTGTACATTAATAAATATAGTATATATGTTATTGTTGTTTATTACAGTTTATGGCAACTGGTGAACATGTTTTCAGATTGTGGTAATAAAGTCTGATTGGTTGTGAGTGAAACTGTAGTTTACGTGGTGGGAGATATGAATTTATATTGTCACTCTAATAATGGATTTTGGGAGAAACATGTATTCATTGATCATATCATTCATGAATCATTCGTAAATATATTTGAACTAAATGGGTGTTAGACTGTGTGTCTCGTTGGTTTTGGCTGTGTGTCGTTATAATGGTAATCTGTGTGATTATGAGCAATAATTAGTACATTTACTTGTAAATATTGTTTGATTTTTGTAATATTGATAATCGTGGATGTATAGAAATAATTTGATTATTTGTTAAACATTGTGTTATTTTTAATAGGTGACCTGATTCTGTTTCTGTGTCTGTTTCTGTTTCTGATAATGTTAATGTGCTACGGATAGTGTTACCTATATTTTACCCTGGTCCTACTGTTCCAGTTAGTTATTTTTATGGTGATTAAAAGATTTACACGAATAACTCATCAACCTTATCATCTTAATCATCTTCTTAAATGTGCCGCGGGGAGCCAAATAGTTAGTGACTGATGTGTGCGCGTGTACCACCAACTCATCGTCATCTCATCAACATATAAATGTGATTAGTGGTATTTTGAATCAGTGATATCGATAACGTGAACTTATTAGAGAATAATTACATAAATATATATATTATAATTGTATTGATATATTGTAGTTATATAAAGATATTTAAATTATACTGTGTTTTTGTTAATGTGAACTATAAGTACATGACTGTCAATCCGCCCCAAAAAGAACCAAAGGTCCAATTTTGTGACACCATCTGACACAGCTAAGACACTGGTTATAAAACACATACCAAACTTTCCTACACCAAAGACATATTCTTTGGTTCTTAAGAATATCATTTGACTTCAAAGGGGCTTGACTTTTAATTTGATGATTAAAACATATGTCACAACTAAGAGATTGGTGTTAAATTAAGAATAGTCACCAAATTTCCTTCGCAGAAGACATTTTCTTTAGTTCTCAAAGATATTAAATTACATGGAATGGTTATAAACATGTGTGCTGCAATTTGATAGCTATAACATGTCATAACTCCATACAAGATAACAGTGACCACCGCTATAATATACTATTCAAAAAAAGTAGGGGATATTTGATTTTTAAGTGTTATTAAAGTCACCTAATGAAACTGACGAAGAAACAAATGACAAAATGAAATGAAGTTCACATTCATCGATTTATTCCAAATGATCGTTAGACTAAGTAAGGCACAGACTGACCATTATAAGGGTAAAATGATACCCGGGGTCAAACAGCAAAGTTACCACAGCATCACAACCAAGCCAGTAACGGGTAAATCCTCCTCTGTTTGCCAAACAAGCATTGATCCGACGTGGCATACTCCTAATGAGACGTCTAAGGTCATATTTTGGTCCAGATTGTCCCATTCCTGTTGCAACGCAGCAGCAAGTTCTTGGACATTGGCAGGACGTTGTTGACGTTGACGTAACCTCTGTCCAAGCATGTCCCAGACATGCTCGATGGGGGAGAAGTCGGGACTCAGTGCTGGCCAAGGTAATGTGGTGATGTTCTGTTGTTGGAGGTAACCTGTAACGATCCTGGCCCTGTGACATCTTGCGTTGTCATCCTGGAAGATGAAACGGCGGCCATGACGTCGTGCGAACGGCACAACATGGACTGCCAAGATGTTGTCCCGGTAGTACTGGCCTGTAACACGCCCTGCAACAACATGTAAAGCCGTTCTTCCAGCAACAGTGATGCCTCCCCACACCATAACAGAACCACCCCCAAATCGATCATGTCTGATGACGTTAACGTCTTTGAAGCGCTCGTTTCGACGACGCCACACCCTCCTACGTCTGTCCAAAAAATCAACAGCGAACCTTGACTCATCTGAAAACATCACATTGCTCCAGCGTCGATTATCCCAGTGTTGACGATCCCTACACCAACGACGTCTTGCCTGAATGTGATGATCTCTCAAACAAGGGATCACGCGAGGACGTCGGGCGCGAAGGTGACCCCTATGCAGTCGATTCCGAATCGTCTGGCCACTCACTCTCACACCAGTGTCTGTTTGAAGACGAGCGCTGATCTGATTTGCTGTGATGACACGATTTCTCAAGGCCAAGGTACGGATAAATCGATCCTGGGCTTGAGTTGTCGCCCTTGGTCGACCTGAGCGTGGTCTGTCCTGTACAGATTGTGTATCACGGTATCTGGACCATAGCCTGCTTATGACAGACTGAGAAACATTCATCGTCCGCGCCACAACCGCCCGTGTTGTGCCGATCTGTAGCATGCCAAGGGCACGTAACCTTTCATTTTGGGTAAGCCGACGCATATCAAAATTTGTTTTCTGGTCACTAAAACAATTAAACTGATGTTTCCACCCTGGAATTCAATGCCACAATGACTGTAACATTCAAAGTCAGAGTCGTGCAAATCTTGGGTTGGACCCCCATGATGATCCCAAGCATCACCTGCATTCCATGCGGTAGCTATTGGTGCGTTTGGGCGTCACATGTAACTGGAAATGTTTCTTCTGTTAGGTTCTATAGTGACTTTTTTCGTAGTCATTTGCATATTTTAGTATTATGCCCCCAAAATCAAATATCCCCTACTTTTTTTGAATAGTATATATAAACCATATCTAAAATACTGTGTTACGAAAATAAAACCCATTTATATAAAGAACATATTTCGGTGGTGGAAACATGTCATACTATTTTCATAATTCAAATATGAAAAAAAAATAATGAATGAAAAATCTATAAGGATAGAAGGGATACAGATGCTATTGACGTATTTAAATAGATCCATGGTAGTTTTTGTATATCGGTAAAAACATCTGTTAAAACATCTGTTAAATACATAATGTAATGTTAACCTTGTTTTAAGAGAACTAACCATTTTTATTTTTCGTAAATATATTTCAAATGCTAGCATAAAAATCCAAAATTCTTAGTGAAGTAAGTTGGGGTTTAACTAACTTTAATTAATCAAAACAATTAATATGTTAATTAACAGATTAATTGATACGATAATGACTACAATTATCTAGTCATCTTTTTACTTTTTAAAAACATTTCTAATACCTTAATGATCTACGTTTTTTTTTATTTTAGCCACTCCGCAAAAAAACAAAACAAAACAAAATCCTATCTGTTAAAGTATGATCTACCCTCGAAGGTTATTGACATCTCTCTTCCTCCCGCTCTATTTTTACATTTTGATTGGTTAAATCTGAGAATATTCAAGTTCCAAAATATAACAACCGCACTCTATTCTGTCGCACACGACTCTAAACAGCTAAAAGTGTAGATATTTTCTTTAGTCCAGATAATAAGCGTGTATATCAATCTAGTCCTTATTAGCCAGTATGGACGTTAAACCTCATTTCACTTGTCGTATATAAAACCCAATGTTGGTCGCAAAAACTAAAAACTCAAATTAAAAACTGGCATAGAAAGGATACAGAGGTTATTGGCATAATATTTTTTAGTATATCAGTCAAAAGTTCACCTAAGACCCCCCAAAGCATCTGTTAAAACATCTGTTAAATACATAATGAAATTCAAAAACTCAAATTGAAATCTGCCACCAGATCGGTAAATAATTTCACCAAATTAAAATAGATCAAAATAAAATTGTAAAAAAACAAATACAAAAAGTTTTTGAATAAGAAAAATTTAATGAAAGAGAAAAAAATTAATGAAAAAAATTAATTAATGAAAAAAAAAATTAATTGATATAAAAATTCATGAATGAAAAAATAATTGAATTATGAATAATTCATGAAAAAAAAATTCATGAAAAAAAGTAATTATAGATAATTAAGTTAACTTAATTATAGATAATTAACTTAATTATAGATAATTAACTTAATTATAGATAATTAACTTAATTATAGATAATTAACTTAATTATAGAAATAACAAAAGTAAATGAACAAATTAATACAATTAACTATACAATTGACTGGATGGGCTTTTAGAACATGTGTTGGTTTTTGGGTCACTGCGACGACAAAAAAGACGTGGGGGCGTGGCGACGGGGGCCCATACGCGGTACAAATAAAACATTTCGCGAACTCATATTCATATAAACAGGTACAACCGATGACCGCTATCAGTCATTCAAATTACGTAGTTGTCACATGATCATTTGTAAATCGCCTGAAGTGCCGCATACCTCAACGTGCCGCAGGACGAAACTGGCGCACTACCTAGAAAGTACCTCCCATACTACTAAGGCTGGTTTCTAAATTTTTGATAGATTATTAGTCATTTATGTTAGAACAATAAGCATTATGAGGGTTTAATATAGAATTTGTGAGGCAAATTCTTTTCTATGGAGTACCATCTGCAACACATCATCTTTTCCAATCAATTATTCAACTGGACATGTCCACATTCCATAGTGGACTATTGGTGTACAATTTAACATAGATTATTAAACACTGTGTTGAGTGTGAATAAATATTTACTGTAAAACTTACTAAATACATGCAATGTTTAATTGTCAGTGTATCTTTAAGCTTCCAGGAACAAAGTTTCGAGGGTGAATTAAGAAGTCATAAAAATGTTAAAAATGTGTATTCATTATAAAAATAGCTGAAAACAAAAGCCGTTTCAAGGAAATTTAATATTTTCCATATAGACCCGAAGTATTTACTCCAAATGATGTTTATAATTTTAGGGCCTACACTATACAAACAGTTTGTAGTAGTCCCTTGAAAAAAATGGAGGATATTTGAAAAAAAAGTTTGATTATATGGACTAGGTGTGCTGAAACAAAGATATTAAGGGGAGACAACTCTTCTGTGACACCCGTTTCATACTTAGCCATGTGTTTGGAACGGGTGGCCTACAGGCTTAAATAGACAGTTTATCGGTGTGCATGTCATATAGTTACTTTTTGAGTGTAATTCTGAATATTTAATTGAATTCCTTAATAGTCATTGGCTTTATGTACCTGTAAATGTCACATGGTTTTCAAGTAGCCTACTATACAAGGCCATGGGGCGTCTACAGCAATTAATGTTTGTCAAGCTATCCTTCACGTTGTTGGATTATGTGGCCTGACTCAGCTGGCATGTTTTACATCCCGCAATTGTATGTGACAGGATTGGGGTCGCCTGCCTAACCTTGTGGGTTCTATCAGGACCCCCTGGTTCCTACCATTGCTAAGATCCCCTATGTGCAGGTGGATTAGTGAAGTGGGTTTGTGCGTGTCCCGGAATGGCCTAGATTATGTTGAGCGGGCGTTGGCCCCCCATATCTCTCTTTATCAACGTAATGTAACAAATTTATTAATATTTGCCTTTTTTGTATTTTCAGGGTTGTTACCTCTACCCTTTTTTTATATGATTAATTTTGTGGTTATGTGAAAGGAAAATTAAATCTTACTATTTTACAAGAATTACAATGGTTATTGTTGATTTCCCTTGGTAACATTTATTTACATAAAAGAAAAAGACCCAACAGCATCGTATACTGTTCTTCGAATTCCAAAAGTGTGTTATAAAAACAAAACAAAACAGACTATCAACACTATCTTTATGATTCATAAAATCCAAATAACTATGCAAATATTTGTTCATCGACGTTACCCAGACACGCCATAAATAACATCGAGAAATTTTCAACTCCTTTACATCCCAAAATGTTTTATATTTTTAGTCTTTCTTTTTAGTTATCTATTTGATAAAGCAGTGCATGTTTAAATATTTGTTATCTTTGGTGCTCGGGTATGCATCAACTCCTTTACATCCCAAAATGTTTTATATTTTTAGTCTTCCTTTTTAGTTATCTATTTGATAAAGCAGTGCATGTTTAAATATTTGTTATCTTTGGTGCTCGGGTATGCATCAACTCCTTTACATCCCAAAATGTTTTATATTTTTAGTCTTCTTTTTTAGTTATCTATTTGATAAAGCAGTGCATGTTTAAATATTTGTTATCTTTGGTGCTCGGGTATGCATAACTAACTGATAAAGAAATGTCCTTTGGACCTACTGTGATAAAATTCCACCATCTCGATGATTTATATTATTTATATAACCCATAAGAGGTGTGTTGACACTTGAAGCAAGCGAAAGGTAGGTGGTTATTATACAGAGTTTATTCAAGTGAATTTTAATGTGTTTTTGTGCGGAATATCTCAACCTTTCCCCGTTTTCTTTAGCCATATTGTTAGTCGACATCAATGCCTACATTTTCCGGAACACCTGAACAGGTCTCGTGTATGGGGGCTGTTGATACTTCGGGTTGATTGATGTAGGCCTGGGAGTATGAATATCTAGGCCATCCGATGGCTCCGATTTTAAGTAGATTAAAACGTTTCGGTCATTTAATGATTTAATTAAAAATGGAGAAGCGGGACTAACTTTAGTATTTATATTACGTTAATCTATGTGTTATTCGAAACATAGACAATGTCATTTTGTGAGGATATATTTTTTCTTGTGGTGGTTGAAAAATATACCATTTGGAGAACCACACAATAGTCCCTTCATTCTACCTCCCAGTGCAAGCCAACTGTCATAATAATTAGGAAAGTCTGTAGTGTCTCTCATACAACAAAATATTGTCGAGGCAATGGTAACAAACAATATCAATATTGTCCAAAGACCTTACTTTACGCGGTCAAGTCAACTGTTCAGGAACCTCTGAATACAAGACAAAGAGATACAAGTGTTGCAAGGACAATCTCAAGTGAAACGGTGGGTGTCATTCCAGCCTGAACTGCTGCAATAAGTAACTTTGTACCCTTCACATTACCTGTATATGGATTATGTTTATGTGTTAACTTATGAATACTGCCTATGTCATGTTCGTTTTAACACATAGCCTGACACATTTTGGTAAAATATCTAGAAAATTCAGTCATCTGGCCAAATGCCTGACCACATTGGGCATTTGACCAAATGGCTGATTTGACAGATTTACTGTAATACACACACACACATAAATATTAGCACAACCGAAAAGCTGCACTACTTTGTTTCACGGTAAACGATGAAAAGATAAAATGTGTGCCGACACAAACTGATTTCAACAGTGGTTTAATAACATTTTAAAGTACTTTTCGTCCGTTTTGGGACTATTCATAAATATTGTCATTGTATAAAGATGGGCAGTAGAGTATATTTATACATATTTACATAGTAACACTGTGGTTTTAACTGACTTTAGCTACCATTGTCTGTGGTGACATGATATCTCTGTAACTAATAGAAAACATGTACACACGTGTGTTAATCTGTTGTATATTGTTACGATCTAGGAACAATGAGTGGAAGATAATCCTGGGATAGATTTAAGAAAATTAATAAAGTTAATAACCATTTGTTACTTATTGACTATTAAGTAGAGGAACGTATTTTTTAATAAAATGATTTTCCATTAACTTCCTTTTCGTGGTGTCATCAGTTTTCATTTTATAAAAAGCGAACATTTGGAATTTTACTTGTAGGTTTTGTCTATTACAAATAAGGGTCCATTTTCAATGTGTGCCCGTCTCCCCGATGTAGAAATTTTGACAACCATTACAAGTCAAGACATATATGAGATTTTTTGTGTCACAATTCGTATTGTCGTTGATACTAAACTTAAAGTTGTGAAAATTATATTTGTTATTTGGGTAATATGGTTGCAAGATTTAATATTAATATAGTTTAAAGCAGTATACGCTTTAAAGGTCCCAAACTCTGGAATTCGTTCACAGCCTCTTTAAAAACTTTAAATAACTTGAATCTTTTCAGGAAAACACTTCTTCTTTACCTTAAATCTACTTCAAATATCTTATTTTAGAAACCTATAAGCTTATCTCTTATGATATGTGTTCTGTGTATTTCCATATTATAAGCATGTACATATTGTATATTTGTTAATACATGTTATATCTATATGTATTAAAACTTTCTGTTATAGGACCCGCATATACATGTACTTAAATAAACCTCTTAACTGATTTGTATATATTTTTTTTTCTTTATTGTAAATTATTGTGGCGTGTTGTTTAATTTGTTAGCTATATCTTTTGTATTATATTTTCTACGAAGGGCAGGATGTTAGAAAGGTTATTATAGCCTAATCTTCAAGCCTTCTTAAATAAAGTCATTATTAAGCTTTCATATTACATATGAAAGCTTATTGTTTCTGTTAAGATTATTAAGCTTTCATATTACATATGAAAGCTTATTGTTTCTGTTAAGATTATTATTGTTATTTTTTTTTTGTGTTTTGTCCACAAATCGGATTTCTCAGAATCTAACCATAGGATCGTTCTGAAACTTTTACCTATCCCCCCAAAAATGGGTGGTGGCTGTTGATTAAATATATTTTCAAAACGTTTTACGAATCCGAAATCACCGAATTTTACGAAGGAATGCATTTGACCTACAATGCTGTAACTCTGTGACTATTTGACCTATTTTACTAATTTTTTTTCTTTGAGTATCTTGAAACATTTACTTCAAATCTGCAATTTCGGATTTCGGCATTTCGAAAATTCGTCGCTGTCATTTCGAACCGGAAGTTATTACCAATTTGACAACTTCTTTAATAGTTGTGCGATTTTCGTGAAATTTAGAATGTTAGTAGACCTTGCCAATGCGACTTCAATGATGTCCTTGGAAATTTTCTAAATTATCTCCCCTTGGTGAAATTAAGGATCAAAGTTTTCAAAAAAATCGACGAAATATAGGTCAGATTGCCTTGAAATTTTTTTTCTGTACTAGCTAAGACAGTACTGATGAGTACACAAAATATGGAGTTTGTCGAGCAAACCGGAAGTGCCACCATCTCAAAATGTGAAAAGTCCATACGGCTTTTGCAATATTTTACTTAAAGACATAAGAGTTACATTTTCTGAATGCTTGAAGGAAAGCCTAAAAATCTATCGGTTTAGAATTTTGATTTAGGTCAACTGATGGACGCCATTTTGAAATGAAAATGAAAATTAGTGAAAAATCCACATTTATGGGCTTGAAAACATACACAATTGGTCGTGGCTTAGAGAATCTGTCTCCTATTACCGAAATTAATACATTTGAGGATAGCCTGGATCATGGTCGAATGTTTGGTATTTGAATATTTCAAAAATTCGAATTTCTCCTTTGATGTTTTCCGTGCCGACAAGGTTGTTTTCGAGTTTAGCTGGTTTTGATTTCGCGCATGCGCTACACAGGAACCAACGGTACCATGAGTACTAAATTCCGGCGAACAACTTTTCACGTTGGTACCTAGGCACCCTGAAAATTTCAAGGTGATACCTGCATTCGTTCAAGTCGTTTGTTCTTGTCACCTGCCTTTCGTCGTTTTTTTTTCTAAGTCAATTTACGGCTTCCAGGAGGGGAAAAAAGTGGAATTTCGCCGTGACACCGGCACCGATTGTCCGAAAACCATGAAATTTGGACACAATACGCCCATTACCACCCCGGACTCTGTGCTTTACCCCCATTTTGATCCCATTAAAAAAAAAGAGTTTTAGCAAAAAAACGATTTTCGGAATTTAATATTGTTTTAACCCTGTAATACCCAGACATGATATATTATTATAATCCCTATGAAATATTTTAATTATTTACTGCTATAATATGAATTATCACTTATTCCCCGTTAAATAAATATCGGTCACCTGGTGCCGCTGTACAACTTAAAGGACACTGGCCTCAAGTCAATTTACGGAGAGAGAGAGAGAGAGAGAGAAATGGGGTTTAACGTCCACTCGACACAAACTAGGTCATTTCGGGACCAACATATGGTTTAATTTTATTTCAATAATTCGCTTGCGCGTAGGGGTCTTTAGCAGTGGGAGGAAACCGGAGGACCCGGCGAAAACCCACAAGGTTGGACAGGCGACCCTACTCCTTGCGTCAATTTACGGCTTCCATGAGGGGAAAAAAGTGGAATTTCGCCGTGACACCGGCACCGATTGTCCGAAAACCATGAAATTAGGACACAATACGCCCATTACCACCCCTGACTCTGTGCTTTACCCCCATTTTGATCACATTAAAAAGAAAAGAGTTTTAGCAAAAAAACGGTTTTCGGAATTTAATATTGGTTTTAATTAATTTTGAAATTGGAAATGCAAAGAGATTTTATCGCCTCTTCCGTATGTGATAGGTATTGGTACTATACACATTATCCTTAAAAGACAATTTTTTAAACTGACCGTAACGATGCATCGACACTAGAAACCGAAATCGCCTATTTTGACCTATTTTGACTGCTGGGGTATCTTTCCGTACGTGACAAGGAGTAGGTCGCCCGTCCAACCTGTGTATTTTTTCAGGATCACCCGGTTTCCCCCCACTGCTAGACCCCTACGCGCAAGCGAATTATTGAAATAAAATTGAACCATACGTTAGTCCCGAAATGACCTAGTTTGTGTCGAGTGGTCGATCAACCCCATTTCGCTCTCTCAATTTTAGCACTCCTAACTCTAAAACTAAATGCAAGGAACGGGCCTATTTACAGAGGTCACAATTTTAACCTACATGCACACCTACATGATATACATATTATTATAATCCCTATGGGATATTTTAATTATTTACTGTTATAATATGAATTATCACTTATTCCCCGTTAAATAAATATCGGTCACCGGGTGCAGCTGTACAACTTCAAGGACCTTGGCCTCAAGTGCATGGGACCAACTCTACATTTTCTGAAATGTCAATAAAAGCCCTGGAATGATTTCATTTAAAAAAAATAATCAGAAAGTAAATCTAGTTTTATTTATATGCTATTTGTTGCCAGAAAATATATTTTGTTACGAGTCTAATTCAAATTTAAAAATAAACAATGGGTCTGAGGCATATTTTATTGATATATAGAAATTAATGCAGTGTTCTCATTATGTGATAAAAGAGTGCCAGAAATGTCTCGAAATTCAGCCATTTGTGTATTTAGTATATCAAGTATATGCGTGTATTACAAAGCTCTGATTTGTGTGATTTGTGTACACCCCGCCCCCCCCCCCCTCCTCGTGTCACTATCATGTACATATCAATTCTGCTGCCAACCCACCCACGCGAACATGACTAAATTATGAAACATTGTCTAGTCGTTTGTATGTTACGACAAAACGAGGCCAGCGTGGCTCATTTGCTGCAGAACGGAAGGCCTTGCAAGGATTAGTGTCTAGTCGTTTGGATGGTACGAAAACCCGAGGTCAAAGTGGTTCCCCGTTGGCAGTGGTGAAGTATGGAAGGCCTAGCAAGGATCTGTGTCTAGTCGTTTCGATGGGACGAAAAACGCCCGTCCCATCGTCCATGGTACAAGGATTAGTGCCTAGTCGCTTGGATGGTATGCAAAACAGAGGTCCCCGTTCTCTCCCTTTGTCTGTGGTTCTTGACCGAAGGCCCGACAACTAACTTTGCGTGCAGTTTTTTAGGTAGGACGAAAAATCGAAATCCTGTGTGCATATTGGCGTGCACGAAAAATAACCCTTTGCATTTGGAATTTTATGCACCCACCCCACCCTCGAACAACGCTTAACATAACATTTTGTTTTCACTACCTACATTGTAAAATTTGTTTGATTTCAGATGACTTAGCCCCGGTTTTTCACAGTGAAAGATTTTGATGAAACTTGACATGCATGTTTATAACCCAAAGATATGGTTCCTTTCGATATTTGCGCATATCGAATCGTAACTTCATGAATTATGGTCCCTGATTGTAAGAAAAATCACTTTATATTTCGCGTGTTCTCTATCTATCTCTCGGAAATGGAATATGGAAATACACAAGCTAGCAAGTGTATTACAGGTTGGTGGTGGTGGGGATGAGGTCTTCTATTTGCAATGATTTTTTGACTACAAAATATACGCTCTAACTCATTACTCAAACTACAGCAAAAAAAAAGCGGAACGGAAACCCGATTTTATATATTCTTACAATAGCAACGCACTTCGGGATTAACTTAGAAATGGTTCCACTACTGATGTCTTCCGCCTTACTCCTGCCACAGTAGTGGCTTGTCCTACGGAGTTCCTTTCCGCAAGTTTTTTTTAGTCAAATGACTACAAAAAGGTTACTGGCCTATGTATAGCTCCCTTAATTTACACATAAACTGACCTAAAACTGCACTGCACATATAATAAACCAATTCCCATTGAAATAAAGGTGAAGCCGTACCGCATAATTATATGATTTGATGAAACCCAACTGCTACCTGAAGTTTCTCGCCTATCGAAGTTATAATATCCGCCGGTGTCATGGCGGCTCGCACATTATAAGAATCATTGCTTTGAAAATGTAGAACGCATTAACACAAAGAAAAACTGATGGGTAACTAGTTTAGTGGTCCAGTCTTCACTATAATTTGTGATAGAATTACTTATTTAAAAAAAACTGAATGATGTAAAAATAAAAATGGTTGGAGTGCCCAAGTTTAGATTTGTCGTTGATTTCATAAAGATGTTAGGATATAGAACGTTAAATACTGTGTGATTCAACATGGCGGCCGAGGGGTTTAATATGATATAAGTACGAAATACATGTACATGTAGTACCAAATGGTTTATATGTATGAGAGTCAAGGTTTGGACTAAATGTCTTGGGGAAGTAGGGGGCGACTAGCATGTGCCTCTCTTTAGTGGACCGATGTGAGATTGCCCATTGTATTAACTGGACGGGTAGGCCTATTCACCTTCAGTTATGTGTCAATGTCAAATAAGCGGCTTCGTATCAACACGGTCGGCTCTGGGCCGGTTTAATTCTACGTATCTCTCATAGCTGAGAGAAAAAAGATTTTTTAGCCCAGAGAATATCTTCCGTCAGAGTGGTTGTTGATTCATAGATTCTAATAACCCCTTTTGAAGTTTATATGAAAGCTTTGATATCTGCTATGCAGATCTAGTTAAGCTTTCATATTACATATGAAAGCTTATTGTTTCTGTTAAGATTATTATTGTTATTTTTTTTTTGTGTTTTGTCCACAAATCGGATTTCTCAGAATCTAACCATAGGATCGTTCTGAAACTTTTACCTATCCCCCCAAAAATGGGTGGTGGCTGTTGATTAAATATATTTTCAAAACGTTTTACGAATCCGAAATCACCGAATTTTACGAAGGAATGCATTTGACCTACAATGCTGTAACTTTGTGACTATTTGACCTATTTTACTAATTCTTTTTTCTTTGAGTATCTTGAAACATTTACTTCAAATCTGCAATTTCGGATTTTGGCATTTCGAAAATTCGTCGCTGTCATTTCGAACCGGAAGTTATTACCAATTTGACAACTTCTTTAATAGTTGTGCGATTTTCGTGAAATTTAGAATGTTAGTAGATCTTGCCAATGCGACTTCAATGATGTCCTTGAAAATTTTCTAAATTATCTCCCCTTGGTGAAATTAAGGATCAAAGTTTTCAAAAAAATCGTCGAAATATAGGTCAGAATGACCTAAAAAAAAAATTCGATACTAGACAAGTAATTACTGATTCGTACACAAAATATGGAGTTTGTCGATCGAACCGGAAGTGCCACCATCTTTAAACGTGAAAAATCAAAAAGGCTTTTTTGCTATTTTACTTACAGACTCGGGCGTCATATTTTCGGAATCCTGGAAGGAATACCTAAAAATCTATCGGATCAGAATTTTGATTTCGGTCACGTGATGGTCACCATTTTGAATTGAAAATGAAAAATAGAAGCAATTTGAAGGGCCGGGACTTTGGAACACAAGAACTCTCCTTCTAATTAAGCTAGAATGTTCAAACTTGGTGTAGGCGTTCACTAGGTCAATGTCATGATTGAGTTCAAAGATGAGCATTTTTCGCCTAGGGTAAGCAGAGATAAGCAAGCTGATTTGTTGATTCTTTAGGGCACGATGACATTGGTTATAATGAATGGAGGGCGATGAAACTCTTGTCAATCGAGAGGCTAATAGCTGGCCTGTTGTGTGAAATCATTGTATCATTTTTTATTCGAATTTCTCCTTTGATGTTTTCCGTGCCGACAAGGTTGTTTTCGAGTTAAGCTGGATTTGACTTCGCGCATGCGCTACGCTGGAACCAAAGGTACCATGAGTACTAAATTCCGGCGAGCAACTTTTCACGTTGGTACCTAGGTACCCTGAAAATTTCAAGGTGATACCTGCATTCGTTCATGTCGTTTGTTCTTGTCACCTGCCTTTCGTCGTTTTTTTTTTCTAAGTCAATTTACGGCTTCCATGAGGGGAAAAAAGTGGAATTTCGCCGTGACACCGGCACCGATTGTCCGAAAACCATGAAATTTGGACACAATACGTCCATTACCACCCCGGACTCTGTGCCTTACCCCCATTTTGATCCCATTAAAAAAAAAGAGTTGTAGCAAAAAAACGATTTTCGGAATTTAATATTGGTTTTAACCCTGTACCCAGACAAGATATAGATATTATTATAATCCCTATGAAATATTTTAATTATTTACTGCTATAATATGAATTATCACTTATTCCCCGTTAAATAAATATCGGTCACCGGGTGCAGCTGTACAACTTCAAGGACCCTGGCTTCAAGTCAATTTACGGCTTCCATGAGGGGAAAAAAGTGGAATTTCGCCGTGACACCGGCACCGATTGTCCGAAAACCATGAAATTTGGACACAATACGCCCATTACCACCCCGGACTCTGTGCCTTACTCCCATTTTGATCCGATTAAAAAAAAAAAAGTTTTAGCAAAAAAACGATTTTCGGAATTTAATATTGGTTTTAATTAATTTTGAAATTGCAAATGCAAAGAGATTTTATCGCCTCTTCCGTATGTGATAGGTACTGGTACTATACACATTATCCTTAAAAGACAATTTTTTAAAATGACCGTAACGATGTATCGACACTAGAAACCGAAATCGCCTATTTTGACCTTTTTTGACTGCTGAGGCATCATTCCGGTGGTGCAAATCTCTGGAATTTCTAGCGGTTGGCTGCGCCGCGATGATATTTATCACATACTAAATTGAGAAAAATCCTCAGATATCAAGAACAATAAAAATTCGATAAAATACGGCAATTTTTTAAGCAAAAAACCTTTGATTGTTGGGGGCGGGTTTTGAATTTATTTTGAACGTTCTCGGAATCCAACACTCTTCTATTTTTAATATGTGATAGCTAGAATCCCAAGGTACATTCTGTGCATATTTGAAGGCAATCGGAGCACAGGAACGTTGCCTGGGCAGAGCAAATCAAAGGCTTCTTCGTCTTATGACCTTAAACACTGCGTATAAATTTAAAGTCAATCGGATATTAACAGCAAAAGGGGGGCGACGACAATATACGACCACATTTCAATGTGGGCCTATAAAAAGTAAATCATTGCCAATAGAAAAGACCCACCTTTCCCCCAACAACAACCATGTAATGCACTAGCTATAATGGGGATTTTTCTGGAACACAGCGAAATGGGTCTTTTAAAATGTTCACAAGTGTATCACAAGGAGGGTTTGCTTCTTCTCTATGGGACACCCGATACCACTTCTCAACGAGGAATTCAGTCACACAGCCAACACCATTTTGTATGTTTGTGTAATCTTTATTCAGTATAAATCAAGTAATACAAATAAAAAAATACTTGGATTGATGAAAACATAATTTTTGAGAGTTATTCATACATGTAGCATAATTGTTCTTATTTAAAAAATGTACATGATTACATGTTTGTCATAAACAACATTAAATAAACAATCATGTTTCTTCACGATAACAGTAACAGTATAACAATTGTATGAAATATATTTTCCTTTATTTTTTTTTATTTTTAGAAAGGCCACTTCCTTGGTTTAAAATATATCATAAATTGTAGTTATCTAACATATACTTCCATGTATGTTTATCTAACAGATTACCACGTCGCCTTATCTAACAGAGAGTAAATGGTATACAATATCAAATTATAATCTACCAGCATTACTTGTTTCAGTAATTAAATCGTGTGTTATTCTTGTATTTAAGTGAGAAGAGTGAATAAACTATCATGGGTTGAAACAAATATATTGGAGTAGAAATAAACATTGTATATTGGTTTGCAAATAAATAATTGGTACAGATAATGCAATGTCATACAACATACTTTTTGGATTCGGTACAAATACAACCTTTTTATCATCAATGAAAATAATGTGATTTCAAAGTAACGATGAATAAAAAAACATTGCTTATATAAAGTACATGTAATTGGGTTCATTTAATTAAGCTTTCATATTACATATGAAAGCTTATTGTTTCTGTTAAGATTATTAAGCTTTCATATTACATATGAAAGTTTATTGTTTCTGTTAAGATTATTAAGCTTTCATATTACTTATGAAAGCTTATTGTTTCTGTTAAGATTATTAAGCTTTCATATTACATATGAAAGCTTATTGTTTCTGTTAAGATTATTATTGTTATTTTTTTTTTGTGTTTTGTCCACAAATCGGATTTCTCAGAATCTAACCATAGGATCGTTCTGAAACTTTTACCTATCCCCCCAAAAATTGGTGGTGGCTGTTGATTAAATATATTTTCAAAACGTTTTACGAATCCGAAATCACCGAATTTTACGAAGGAATGCATTTGACCTACAATGCTGTAACTCTGTGACTATTTGACCTATTTTACTAATTCTTTTTTCTTTGAGTATCTTGAAACATTTACTTCAAATCTGCAATTTCGGATTTTTTCATTTCGAAAATTCGTCGCTGTCATTTCGAACCGGAAGTTATTACCAATTTGACAACTTCTTTAATAGTTGTGCGATTTTCGTGAAATTTAGAATGTTAGTAGATCTTGCCAATGCGACTTCAATGATGTCCTTGGAAATTTTCTAAATTATCTCCCCTTGGTGAAATTAAGGATCAAAGTTTTCAAAAAAATCGTCGAAATATAGGTCAGAATGACCTAAAAAAAAAATTCGATACTAGACAAGTAATTACTGATTCGTACACAAAATATGGAGTTTGTCCATCGAACCGGAAGTGCCACCATCTTTAAACGTGAAAAATCAAAAAGGCTTTTTTGCTATTTTACTTACAGACTCGGGCGTCATATTTTCGGAATCCTGGAAGGAATACCTAAAAATCTATCGGATCAGAATTTTGATTTCGGTCACGTGCTGGTCACCATTTTGAATTGAAAATGAAAAATAGAAGCAATTTGAAGGGCCGGGACTTTGGAACACAAGAACTCTCCTTCTAATTAAGCTAGAATGTTCAAACTTGGTGTAGGCGTTCACTAGGTCAATGTCATGATTGAGTTCAAAGATGAGCATTTTTTGCCTAGGGTAAGCAGAGATAAGCAAGCTGATTTGTTGATTCTTTAGGGCACGATGACATTGGTTATAATGAATGGAGGGCGATGAAACTCTTGTCAATCGAGAGGCTAATAGCTGGCCTGTTGTGTGAAATCATTGTATCATTTTTTATTCGAATTTCTCCTTTGATGTTTTCCGTGCCGACAAGGTTGTTTTCGAGTTTAGCTGGATTTGACTTCGCGCATGCGCTACGCTGGAACCAAAGGTACCATGAGTACTAAATTCCGGCGAGCAACTTTTCACGTTGGTACCTAGGTACCCTGAAAATTTCAAGGTGATACCTGCATTCGTTCAAGTCGTTTGTTCTTGTCACCTGCCTTTCGTCGTTTTTTTTCTAAGTCAATTTACGGCTTCCATGAGGGGAAAAAAGTGGAATTTCGCCGTGACACCGGCACCGATTGTCCGAAAACCATGAAATTTGGACACAATACGTCCATTACCACCCCGGACTCTGTGCCTTACCCCCATTTTGATCCCATTAAAAAAAAAGAGTTTTAGCAAAAAAACGATTTTCGGAATTTAATATTGGTTTTAACCCTGTACCCAGACAAGATATAGATATTATTATAATCCCTATGAAATATTTTAATTATTTACTGCTATAATATGAATTATCACTTATTCCCCGTTAAATAAATATCGGTCACCGGGTGCAGCTGTACAACTTCAAGGACCCTGGCTTCAAGTCAATTTACGGCTTCCATGAGGGGAAAAAAGTGGAATTTCGCCGTGACACCGGCACCGATTGTCCGAAAACCATGAAATTTGGACACAATACGCCCATTACCACCCCGGACTCTGTGCCTTACTCCCATTTTGATCCGATTAAAAAAAAAAATGTTTTAGCAAAAAAACGATTTTCGGAATTTAATATTGGTTTTAATTAATTTTGAAATTGCAAATGCAAAGAGATTTTATCGCCTCTTCCGTATGTGATAGGTACTGGTACTATACACATTATCCTTAAAAGACAATTTTTTAAAATGACCGTAACGATGTATCGACACTAAAAACCGAAATCGCCTATTTTGACCTTTTTTGACTGCTGAGGCATCATTCCGGTGGTCCAAATCTCTGGAATTTCTAGCGGTTGGCTGCGCCGCGATGATATTTATCACATACTAAATTGAGAAAAATCCTCAGATATCAAGAACAATAAAAATTCGATAAAATACGGCAATTTTTAAAGCAAAAAACCTTTGATTTTTGGGGGCGGGTTTTGAATTTATTTTGAACGTTCTCGGAATCCAACACTCTTCTATTTTTAATATGTGATAGCTAGAATCCCAAGGTACATTCTGTGCATATTTGAAGGCAATCGGAGCACAGGAACGTTGCCTGGGCAGAGCAAATCAAAGGCTTCTTCGTCTTATGACCTTAAACACTGCGTATAAATTTAAAGTCAATCGGATATTAACAGCAAAAGGGGGGCGACGACAATATACGACCACATTTCAATGTGGGCCTATAAAAAGTAAATCATTGCCAATAGAAAAGACCCACCTTTCCCCCAACAACAACCATGTAATGCACTAGCTATAATGGGGATTTTTCTGGAACACAGCGAAATGGGTCTTTTAAAATGTTCACAAGTGTATCACAAGGAGGGTTTGCTTCTTCTCTATGGGACACCCGATACCACTTCTCAACGAGGAATTCAGTCACACAGCCAACACCATTTTGTATGTTTGTGTAATCTTTATTCAGTATAAATCAAGTAATACAAATAAAAAAATACTTGGATTGATGAAAACATAATTTTTGAGAGTTATTCATACATGTAGCATAATTGTTCTTATTTAAAAAATGTACATGATTACATGTTTGTCATAAACAACATTAAATAAACAATCATGTTTCTTCACGATAACAGTAACAGTATAACAATTGTATGAAATATATTTTCCTTTATTTTTTTTTATTTTTAGAAAGGCCACTTCCTTGGTTTAAAATATATCATAAATTGTAGTTATCTAACATATACTTCCATGTATGTTTATCTAACAGATTACCACGTCGCCTTATCTAACAGAGAGTAAATGGTATACAATATCAAATTATAATCTACCAGCATTACTTGTTTCAGTAATTTAATCGTGTGTTATTCTTGTATTTAAGTGAGAAGAGTGAATAAACTATCATGGGTTGAAACAAATATATTGGAGTAGAAATAAACATTGTATATTGGTTTGCAAATAAATAATTGGTACAGATAATGCAATGTCATACAACATACTTTTTGGATTCGGTACAAATACAACCTTTTTATCATCAATGAAAATAATGTGATTTCAAAGTAACGATGAATAAAAAAACATTGCTTATATAAAGTACATGTAATTGGGTTCATTTAATTCACTTTGTATCTATAATATACATGTGGTATTAAACAATAAATATATTGATTAATGCCAATTCTATACAAATCTCATAGTTGTATTCATGTTTTCTTTACCATAACAAGAAACAGTACAACAGATTTAGTAACAATATATTCCTTTCTACATCCGTCAGAGTGGTTGATGATTCATAGATTCTAATAACCCCTTTTGAAGTTTATATGAAAGCTTTGATATCTGCTATGCAGATCTAGTTATTGTTATTTTTTTTTTGTGTTTTGTCCACAAATCGGATTTCTCAGAATCTAACCATAGGATCGTTCTGAAACTTTTACCTATCCCCCCAAAAATGGGTGGTGGCTGTTGATTAAATATATTTTCAAAACGTTTTACGAATCCGAAATCACCGAATTTTACGAAGGAATGCATTTGACCTACAATGCTGTAACTCTGTGACTATTTGACCTATTTTACTAATTCTTTTTTCTTTGAGTATCTTGAAACATTTACTTCAAATCTGCAATTTCGGATTTTGGCATTTCGAAAATTCGTCGCTGTCATTTCGAACCGGAAGTTATTACCAATTTGACAACTTCTTTAATAGTTGTGCGATTTTCGTGAAATTTAGAATGTTAGTAGATCTTGTCAATGCGACTTCAATGATGTCCTTGGAAATTTTCTAAATTATCTCCCCTTGGTGAAATTAAGGATCAAAGTTTTCAAAAAAATCGTCGAAATATAGGTCAGAATGACCTAAAAAAAAAATTCGATACTAGACAAGTAATTACTGATTCGTACACAAAATATGGAGTTTGTCGATCGAACCGGAAGTGCCACCATCTTTAAACGTGAAAAATCAAAAAGGCTTTTTTGCTATTTTACTTACAGACTCGGGCGTCATATTTTCGGAATCCTGGAAGGAATACCTAAAAATCTATCGGATCAGAATTTTGATTTCGGTCACGTGATGGTCACCATTTTGAATTGAAAATGAAAAATAGAAGCAATTTGAAGGGCCGGGACTTTGGAACACAAGAACTCTCCTTCTAATTAAGCTAGAATGTTCAAACTTGGTGTAGGCGTTCACTAGGTCAATGTCATGATTGAGTTCAAAGATGAGCATTTTTTGCCTAGGGTAAGCAGAGATAAGCAAGCTGATTTGTTGATTCTTTAGGGCACGATGACATTGGTTATAATGAATGGAGGGCGATGAAACTCTTGTCAATCGAGAGGCTAATAGCTGGCCTGTTGTGTGAAATCATTGTATCATTTTTTATTCGAATTTCTCCTTTGATGTTTTCCGTGCCGACAAGGTTGTTTTCGAGTTTAGCTGGATTTGACTTCGCGCATGCGCTACGCTGGAACCAAAGGTACCATGAGTACTAAATTCCGGCGAGCAACTTTTCACGTTGGTACCTAGGTACCCTGAAAATTTCAAGGTGATACCTGCATTCGTTCATGTCGTTTGTTCTTGTCACCTGCCTTTCGTCGTTTTTTTTTAAGTCAATTTACGGCTTCCATGAGGGGAAAAAAGTGGAATTTCGCCGTGACACCGGCACCGATTGTCCGAAAACCATGAAATTTGGACACAATACGTCCATTACCACCCCGGACTCTGTGCCTTACCCCCATTTTGATCCCATTAAAAAAAAAGAGTTTTAGCAAAAAAACGATTTTCGGAATTTAATATTGGTTTTAACCCTGTACTCAGACAAGATATAGATATTATTATAATCCCTATGAAATATTTTAATTATTTACTGCTATAATATGAATTATCACTTATTCCCCGTTAAATAAATATCGGTCACCGGGTGCAGCTGTACAACTTCAAGGACCCTGGCTTCAAGTCAATTTACGGCTTCCATGAGGGGAAAAAAGTGGAATTTCGCCGTGACACCGGCACCGATTGTCCGAAAACCATGAAATTTGGACACAATACGCCCATTACCACCCCGGACTCTGTGCCTTACTCCCATTTTGATCCGATTAAAAAAAAAAAAGTTTTAGCAAAAAAACGATTTTCGGAATTTAATATTGGTTTTAATTAATTTTGAAATTGCAAATGCAAAGAGATTTTATCGCCTCTTCCGTATGTGATAGGTACTGGTACTATACACATTATCCTTAAAAGACAATTTTTTAAAATGACCGTAACGATGTATCGACACTAGAAACCGAAATCGCCTATTTTGACCTTTTTTGACTGCTGAGGCATCCAAATCTCTGGAATTTCTAGCGGTTGGCTGCGCCGCGATGATATTTATCACATACTAAATTGAGAAAAATCCTCAGATATCAAGAACAATAAAAATTCGATAAAATACGGCAATTTTTTAAGCAAAAAACCTTTGATTGTTGGGGGCGGGTTTTGAATTTATTTTGAACGTTCTCGGAATCCAACACTCTTCTATTTTTAATATGTGATAGCTAGAATCCCAAGGTACATTCTGTGCATATTTGAAGGCAATCGGAGCACAGGAACGTTGCCTGGGCAGAGCAAATCAAAGGCTTCTTCGTCTTATGACCTTAAACACTGCGTATAAATTTAAAGTCAATCGGATATTAACAGCAAAAGGGGGGCGACGACAATATACGACCACATTTCAATGTGGGCCTATAAAAAGTAAATCATTGCCAATAGAAAAGACCCACCTTTCCCCCAACAACAACCATGTAATGCACTAGCTATAATGGGGATTTTTCTGGAACACAGCGAACTGGGTCTTTTAAAATGTTCACAAGTGTATCACAAGGAGGGTTTGCTTCTTCTCTATGGGACACCCGATACCACTTCTCAACGAGGAATTCAGTCACACAGCCAACACCATTTTGTATGTTTGTGTAATCTTTATTCAGTATAAATCAAGTAATACAAATAAAAAAATACTTGGATTGATGAAAACATAATTTTTGAGAGTTATTCATACATGTAGCATAATTGTTCTTATTTAAAAAATGTACATGATTACATGTTTGTCATAAACAACATTAAATAAACAATCATGTTTCTTCACGATAACAGTAACAGTATAACAATTGTATGAAATATATTTTCCTTTATTTTTTTTTATTTTTAGAAAGGCCACTTCCTTGGTTTAAAATATATCATAAATTGTAGTTATCTAACATATACTTCCATGTATGTTTATCTAACAGATTACCACGTCGCCTTATCTAACAGAGAGTAAATGGTATACAATATCAAATTATAATCTACCAGCATTACTTGTTTCAGTAATTTAATCGTGTGTTATTCTTGTATTTAAGTGAGAAGAGTGAATAAACTATCATGGGTTGAAACAAATATATTGGAGTAGAAATAAACATTGTATATTGGTTTGCAAATAAATAATTGGTACAGATAATGCAATGTCATACAACATACTTTTTGGATTCGGTACAAATACAACCTTTTTATCATCAATGAAAATAATGTGATTTCAAAGTAACGATGAATAAAAAAACATTGCTTATATAAAGTACATGTAATTGGGTTCATTTAATTCACTTTGTATCTATAATATACATGTAGTATTAAACAATAAATATATTGATTAATGCCAATTCTATACAAATCTCATAGTTGTATTCATGTTTTCTTTACCATAACAAGAAACAGTACAACAGATTTAGTAACAATATATTCCTTTCTACATCCGTCAGAGTGGTTGATGATTCATAGATTCTAATAACCCCTTTTGAAGTTTATATGAAAGCTTTGATATCTGCTATGCAGATCTAGTTATTGTTATTTTTTTTTTGTGTTTTGTCCACAAATCGGATTTCTCAGAATCTAACCATAGGATCGTTCTGAAACTTTTACCTATCCCCCCAAAAATGGGTGGTGGCTGTTGATTAAATATATTTTCAAAACGTTTTACGAATCCGAAATCACCGAATTTTACGAAGGAATGCATTTGACCTACAATGCTGTAACTTTGTGACTATTTGACCTATTTTACTAATTCTTTTTTCTTTGAGTATCTTGAAACATTTACTTCAAATCTGCAATTTCGGATTTTGGCATTTCGAAAATTCGTCGCTGTCATTTCGAACCGGAAGTTATTACCAATTTGACAACTTCTTTAATAGTTGTGCGATTTTCGTGAAATTTAGAATGTTAGTAGATCTTGCCAATGCGACTTCAATGATGTCCTTGGAAATTTTCTAAATTATCTCCCCTTGGTGAAATTAAGGATCAAAGTTTTCAAAAAAATCGTCGAAATATAGGTCAGAATGACCTAAAAAAAAAATTCGATACTAGACAAGTAATTACTGATTCGTACACAAAATATGGAGTTTGTCGATCGAACCGGAAATGCCACCATCTTTAAACGTGAAAAATCAAAAAGGCTTTTTTGCTATTTTACTTACAGACTCGGGCGTCATATTTTCGGAATCCTGGAAGTAATGCCTAAAAATCTATCGGATCAGAATTTTGATTTCGGTCACGTGATGGTCACCATTTTGAATTGAAAATGAAAAATAGAAGCAATTTGAAGGGCCGGGACTTTGGAACACAAGAACTCTCCTTCTAATTAAGCTAGAATGTTCAAACTTGGTGTAGGCGTTCACTAGGTCAATGTCATGATTGAGTTCAAAGATGAGCATTTTTTGCCTAGGGTAAGCAGAGATAAGCAAGCTGATTTGTTGATTCTTTAGGGCACGATGACATTGGTTATAATGAATGGAGGGCGATGAAACTCTTGTCAATCGAGAGGCTAATAGCTGGCCTGTTGTGTGAAATCATTGTATCATTTTTTGAAAATGTCCGGGGTAGCCGAAAAAAGGAGATCGAAATCCAAAAAGTCGTATTTTTACGATTTGGGGCATTTTTAGAGGTCGTGTAAAGTAAAATAAAGCATGCATATACATATATTATTGATATTAAATATATCATATAAAAAACTAAACAATGAATCAGCTGTCATTGACAGATTTTATATTATAAGCATGGTCAGTGGAAGGTCAGCGTATTGTCTAACTTGAACTCACTGACTCCGAAACATTATTGTGGGTATGGTATAAGCTGAATTTGATGAGATGCACATATCTCGTATGACTATTTGGTACTTACAGTGTTAGACTTTGTCGTAACGTTACGGTCTCCATTCATCAAATCGTCGTTGGGGCTATAATACGATTTTGAATCAAGTTATTTATCACTGAGGGACTCAAAATTAGGTTTGATGTAGCTCTGCTCATTTACAGTGGCGAATTTAACGGGCTCATGGGTTCCAGCTCCCTCCTCTAGAAATTTCACAGCACCCGCATGGATTGTGGCTAATTTTGTGGCAGAATTTTATTTTTCTGGGGGAGGTACTTCTAAATGGCTCCGACACAAGTGCCTGAAATGCCATGAAATCACGTTTTCGGCCTCCAATTAAAATTTCTTAGCGGGAGAACCCCCTGACCCGACCCCCTTGCGGGGCTTCCCGGTCGGTATCAGCCCCCCTCCCCACCACCATGGTTAATCCGGCGTTGATGTTCCCTCTTGTGCAGCTGCAAAAGAATGTACAAGTTCATTGCCTCATTGTCAAAGATCCCACTTTTCTACCCCAGTTCGGGTAATGAGGTCGAGCGTATATTGTATAGGGGATATTAAACAAGCAAACAGTATGGCTGATGTCTCCCGCCAAAACCCCAAAGTAAAAGATGACACATTAATTAATCGCACTTTCATATTTTTTTCAAAAGTATCGAGCAATCAAACTATACTGTAAATTTCATCACTCTCTGTCAGATAGAAATCAAGGTTATCTTGTCCCAAAGCATCGACCAATGAAATTGCCAAGCTGTAGCTCAAAATGTTCAGTCAAGACCTGATGAACATCTACACCAAGTTTAAACATTCTAGCTCAATTAAAAGCTGGGTTGTTATGTTCCAGTACTTCATTATAACCAAAGTTATCATACCCCAAAGCATCAACCAATTCAAAGTCCCGGCCAATCAAGTTGCTTTGCTTATCCTGACTAAGAGAATGCTCATTGTCGAACTTGGTCAAGGTAATATGGTCAAGGTACTAATGTAATGAAACTACACACAAAGTTTCATCAAATTGCTTATCTCTGCTTACCCATTTTAATAGTCCCCTGCCAATCGAAAAGCCCCCCGACCCACCCACTCCACTCCCGTGTAATACATTAGGTTATAATTGTGTTACAAACGTATCACAAGGAGCATTTGAATATTCTCTCTGAGGCATCTGATACCACTTGTCATTGAGGTGTTCACACAGCCAACTCATTTTTGTTTGTTTGTGTTATCTTTATTCAGTATAAATCAACTAATACAAATGAAAAAAAGTACTTGGTTTAATGAGATTATCTTTTGAGAGTTGGTCATACAGGTATCACTAATCATAATTGCTCTTAACTTCAAATATATACACGATTATGTGTATTCTAAATATCAAATAAAACAATGATGATTTCTTTACAATAGCAGTACAACAAATTTATTCGCAATATTTTCCTTTGATCAGTTGATCAAAAACCTGATTATATTTACAATATATTCTAGGTCTTTGCTCTTTATTCCATTGGTTCAAAATATGATAAAAGAGGCTTATCAAAAAGTTTATATCATGTAGTCTTATATAACAAATAGAACAATGACATACAAGATGTTTCAAATCATAATCTATTTGCATTATTTATTTCAATAATTTGACCTGTGATATTCATGTATAAAGCAAAATAGTAAACATTGAATTTCATTCACTTTTATGTATAATATAGTATTAAACCGGTTAATTATTGTATACAACATTTATTTAATTTCATAGCAACATTTTATACTATTGTATTCATTGTAGTTTTTTGTCATTATTAGCCCAGTCCGTGCATAGCATTATGATGTGAAATCCCATTTCATTTCAATTATAATAGTCTTCATCTAGAAACAATATTACTATTTATATTGGTATGTTACTACCAAGATATAACAATAAAATTAGCAAAAGTATGTATAAATTAATAAAGTTCTCTTTAGTATCTTTCATGAATAGTCAATTGTTCAATACCATTATTTCTCTTCACCTCATGCAAATAAATTGAAATGGGATTTAATGTTCAACTGTTTTACTTCACAACTTACATAAATCATTTGGTGATAAAGAAACATACATTTCTAGTATTTTTTTTAACATAGTGTACTATACTATGCATCATTATATAGAAGACATATGAATGAATAAACAAAAATATGGCAAAATGAACAACATGAGAATGATTGTAGAAGTATAAGAACAAAGCAATTGTTTAATATTAAAAATATTTGATTTTCTTCTATTTTAAAGTTACATCCTTTACATTTGTATTTACACATTGTATGCAAAACATAATTAGAGAGAAATGGGTTTAACGTCCACTCAACACAAACAAGGTCATTTCGGGACTAACATATGGTTTAATTTTATTTCAATAATTTGCTTGCGCGTAGGGGTCTTTAGCAGTGGGGGGAAACCAGAGTACCCGGAGAAAATCAGGAGTATGGACAGGTGACCCTACTCCTTGCCACGTACAACCAGGGATTCGAGACCACGCCAGTTGACTTAATGGCAGGCCGTATGATACAGCATGCACACACTAACCATTCGGCCATCCAACCCAATACAGCAAGGATGAACAAATATTAGCATGTTTTAATGTTCATTATTAAAATAGAATACAAACAATGTAAGAATAATTATAATATCATGTATCAAACCAAAACAAATAATTCAATTTCAATAACTATTGAGAGCTGGCTGAAAAATTCTAAACCCATCTGTGAAAGAACTGTATAGAATTGTATAAAGTCCATTGTTTCCATTTATTTTTCTATGTAGTCACTTTTGAAGTGTACACTCTCACTCTTTAGTTAATGATGTTGCATGGCCTTGATGTCTGCCAGGAAGAAATTATCTTCAGTTACCCTTAAAAAATTGATCACAGCTGACATGACGTAATCATAGAGGGAAAATGATATCACCCATTTATGAACAGAAGTATTGTGTGAATAGAACACCTTTATAATACTTCTATTGATAGTCTGGCTGTTTTTAAGGTAGTCAATCAGCAGAATAGTTTAGGAATCATAAACGAGTGAACCCATCACCTGTCCAGTCGAAAGAACTGACCTGGCTTGATTGGGGACTTGCGAGTCTGGATGCTTCCATTGTTTTTATTGAATTTTGCATTCTGGTTGAAACTGATGAATCCAGGTCTCCTCTATGTTTAAAAATCTGGCTAAAATTTTTTTTAGGAAATATTGAAAACAGCACAGATTGTCACTGGATGTCACTGGATCAAGTACCTCCTGCAACCACTTCTTTAGTGCAGAAAAGGAAGGGCCATTGTCTCCTATAGTGGAGACCGTATCCACATATTTCAATGTTTGGGTTAGGACTTTCAGTTGCAGATACTTGATGACTGCCATATAGATAGTTCTGTCCATTTTTGGTGATTTCAATGGGTAGGTTCACAAGATTGTCTGGTACAAATACAATAATAACACTTCAGCTGCAGGTCTTATGTCTATGATTCATTCAATGATTCTACTTGTGGTGGTAAAAGCCAATTAAATCTCTCCTCTTCAGATCTAGAACTTTTCAGCCAGCTGTTGTATTATAGTGTATCCACACAAAGAAAAATTAACACAGAGAAAAATCATTATTACATAATAAATATATAAAATGACAATAAATGATGTGGTATTCATATTTCAATCAGAAGACGGAGAAAAATGGGGTTTAAGTCGACTCGACATAAACTAGGTATTTTGGCATTAACACATGGTCCAATTTTATTTCAATAATTTGCTTGTGCGTATGGGTCATTAGCAATGGAAGGAAACTGGAGTTTGCAGAGAAAACCCTCGAAGGATGAACGTGCTACCCTACTCCTTGCCACGTACAACTGGGGATTTGAAACCACACCAGTTCACTAAATGGCAGACCTTATGATACAGCGCGCACATACTAACCATTCACCCCCCCCCCCCTTATTTCAAACAACAAAATTAAATGTATTGATACAAATATATATCTATGGATACAAATATATCTGTACAAATGTATATAGATAGAACTCAATGACCATTGAATATTGCTTGGCTATTTAACTTCACCAAATTTTTACTCATTATAATGATTTTTTTTTTTTGTTCATATTATTTCTATGACATGTGACAGTGACTGTGAATATGAAAGCTTTAATATCTGCCTAGCAGATCTAGTTGTTATTTTTTTTGTGTGTTTTGTCCACAAATCGGATTTCTCAGAATCTAACCATAGGATCGTTCTGAAACTTTTACCTATCCCCCCAAAAATGGGTGGTGGCTGTTGATTAAATATATTTTCAAAACGTTTTACGAATCCGAAATCACCGAATTTTACGAAGGAATGCATTTGACCTACAATGCTGTAACTCTGTGACTATTTGACCTATTTTACTAATTCTTTTTTCTTTGAGTATCTTGAAACATTTACTTCAAATCTGCAATTTCGGATTTTGGCATTTCGAAAATTCGTCGCTGTCATTTCGAACCGGAAGTTATTACCAATTTGACAACTTCTTTAATAGTTGTGCGATTTTCGTGAAATTTAGAATGTTAGTAGATCTTGCCAATGCGACTTCAATGATGTCCTTGGAAATTTTCTAAATTATCTCCCCTTGGTGAAATTAAGGATCAAAGTTTTAAAAAAAATCGACGAAATATAGGTCAGATTGCCTTGAAATTTTTTTTCTGTACTAGCTAAGACAGTACTGATGAGTACACAAAATATGGAGTTTGTCGAGCAAACCGGAAGTGCCACCATCTCAAAATGTGAAAAGTCCATACGGCTTTTGCAATATTTTACTTAAAGACATAAGAGTTACATTTTCTGAATGCTTGAAGGAAAGCCTAAAAATCTATCGGTTTAGAATTTTGATTTAGGTCAACTGATGGACGCCATTTTGAAATGAAAATGAAAATTAGTGAAAAATCCACATTTATGGGCTTGAAAACATACACAATTGGTCGTGGCTTAGAGAATCTGTCTCCTATTACCGAAATTAATACATTTGAGGATAGCCTGGATCATGGTCGAATGTTTGTTATTTGAATATTTCAAAAATTCGAATTTCTCCTTTGATGTTTTCCGTGCCGACAAGGTTGTTTTCGAGTTTAGCTGGTTTTGATTTCGCGCATGCGCTACACAGGAACCAACGGTACCATGAGTACTAAATTCCGGCGAGCAACTTTTCACGTTGGTACCTAGGCACCCTGAAAATTTCAAGGTGATACCTGCATTCGTTCAAGTCGTGTGTTCTTGTCACCTGCCTTTCGTCGTTTTTTTTTTCTAAGTCAATTTACGGCTTCCCTGAGGGGAAAAAAGTGGAATTTCGCCGTGACACCGGCACCGATTGTCCGAAAACCATGAAATTTGGACACAATACGCCCATTACCACCCCGGACTCTGTGCTTTACCCCCATTTTGATCCCATTAAAAAAAAAGAGTTTTAGCAAAAAAACGATTTTCGGAATTTAATATTGGTTTTAACCCTGTAATACCCAGACATGATATATTATTATAATCCCTATGATATATTTTAATTATTTACTGCTATTATATGAATTATCACTTATTCCCCGTTAAATAAATATCGGTCACCTGGTGCCGCTGTACAACTTAAAGGACACTGGCCTCAAGTCAATTTACGGAGAGAGAGAGAGAGAGAGAGAGAAATGGGGTTTAACGTCCACTCGACACAAATTAGGTCATTTCGGGACCAACATATGGTTTAATTTTATTTCATAATTCGCTTGCGCGTAGGGGTCTTTAGCAGTGGGAGGAAACCGGAGGACCCGGAGAAAACCCACAAGGTTGGACAGGCGACCCTACTCCTTGCGTCAATTTACGGCTTCCATGAGGGGAAAAAAGTGGAATTTCGCCGTGACACCGGCACCGATTGTCCGAAAACCATGAAATTAGGACACAATACGCCCATTACCACCCCTGACTCTGTGCTTTACCCCATTTTGATCACATTAAAAAGAAAAGAGTTTTAGCAAAAAAACGATTTTCGGAATTTAATATTGGTTTTAATTAATTTTGAAATTGGAAATGCAAAGAGATTTTATCGCCTCTTCCGTATGTGATAGGTATTGGTACTATACACATTATCCTTAAAAGACAATTTTTTAAACTGACCGTAACGATGCATCGACACTAGAAACCGAAATCGCCTATTTTGACCTATTTTGATTGCTGGGGTATCTTTCCGTACGTGACAAGGAGTAGGTCGCCCGTCCAACCTGTGTATTTTTTCAGGATCACCCGGTTTCCCCCCACTGCTAGACCCCTACGCGCAAGCGAATTATTGAAATAAAATTGAACCATACGTTAGTCCCGAAATGACCTAGTTTGTGTCGAGTGGTCGATCAACCCCATTTCGCTCTCTCAATTTTAGCACTCCTAACTCTAAAACTAAATGCAAGGAACGGGCCTATTTACAGAGGTCACAATTTTAACCTACATGCACACCTACATGATATACATATTATTATAATCCCTATGGGATATTTTAATTATTTACTGTTATAATATGAATTATCACTTATTCCCCGTTAAATAAATATCGGTCACCGGGTGCAGCTGTACAACTTCAAGGACCTTGGCCTCAAGTGCATGGGACCAACTCTACATTTTCTGAAATGTCAATAAAAGCCCTGGAATGATTTCATTTAAAAAAAATAATCAGAAAGTAAATCTAGTTTTATTTATATGCTATTTGTTGCCAGAAAATATATTTTGTTACGAGTCTAATTCAAATTTAAAAATAAACAATGGGTCTGAGGCATATTTTATTGATATATAGAAATTAATGCAGTGTTCTCATTATGTGATAAAAGAGTGCCAGAAATGTCTCGAAATTCAGCCATTTGTGTATTTAGTATATCAAGTATATGCGTGTATTACAAAGCTCTGATTTGTGTGATTTGTGTACACCCCGCCCCCCCCCCCTCCTCGTGTCACTATCATGTACATATAAATTCTGCTGCCAACCCACCCACGCGAACATGACTAAATTATGAAACATTGTCTAGTCGTTTGTATGTTACGACAAAACGAGGCCAGCGTGGCTCATTTGCTGCAGAACGGAAGGCCTTGCAAGGATTAGTGTCTAGTCGTTTGGATGGTACGAAAACCCGAGGTCAAAGTGGTTCCCCGTTGGCAGTGGTGAAGTATGGAAGGCCTAGCAAGGATCTGTGTCTAGTCGTTTCGATGGGACGAAAAACGCCCGTCCCCTCGTCCATGGTACAAGGATTAGTGCCTAGTCGCTTGGATGGTATGCAAAACAGAGGTCCCCGTTCTCTCCCTTTGTCTGTGATTCTTGACCGAAGGCCCGACAACTAACTTTGCGTGCAGTTTTTTAGGTAGGACGAAAAATCGAAATCCTGTGTGCATATTGGCGTGCACGAAAAATAACCCTTTGCATTTGGAATTTTATGCACCCACCCCACCCTCGAACAACGCTTAACATAACATTTTGTTTTCACTACCTACATTGTAAAATTTGTTTGATTTCAGATGACTTAGCCCCGGTTTTTCACAGTGAAAGATTTTGATGAAACTTGACATGCATGTTTATAACCCAAAGATATGGTTCCTTTCGATATTTGCGCATATCGAATCGTAACTTCATGAATTATGGTCCCTGATTGTAAGAAAAATCACTTTATATTTCGCGTGTTCTCTATCTATCTCTCGGAAATAGAATATGGAAATACACAAGCTAGCTAGTGTATTACAGGTTGGTGGTGGTGGGGATGAGGTCTTCTATTTGCAATGATTTTTTGACTACAAAATATACGCTCTAACTCATTACTCAAACTACAGCAAAAAAAAAGCGGAACGGAAACCTGATTTTATATATTCTTACAATAGCAACGCACTTCGGGATTAACTTAGAAATGGTTCCACTACTGATGTCTTCCGCCTTACTCCTGCCACAGTAGTGGCTTGTCCTACGGAGTTCCTTTCCGCAAGTTTTTTTTAGTCAAATGACTACAAAAAGGTTACTGGCCTATGTATAGCTCCCTTAATTTACACATAAACTGACCTAAAACTGCACTGCACATATAATAAACCAATTCCCATTGAAATAAAGGTGAAGCCGTACCGCATAATTATATGATTTGATGAAACCCAACTGCTACCTGAAGTTTCTCGCCTATCGAAGTTATAATATCCGCCGGTGTCATGGCGGCTCGCACATTATAAGAATCATTGCTTTGAAAATGTAGAACGCATTAACACAAAGAAAAACTGATGGGTAACTAGTTTAGTGGTCCAGTCTTCACTATAATATCCGCCGGTGTCATGGCGGCTCGCACATTATAAGAATCATTGCTTTGAAAATGTAGAACGCATTAACACAAAGAAAAACTGATGGGTAACTAGTTTAGTGGTCCAGTCTTCACTATAATTTGTGATAGAATTACTTATTTAAAAAAAAACTGAATGATGTAAAAATAAAAATGGTTGGAGTGCCCAAGTTTAGATTTGTCGTTGATTTCATAAAGATGTTAGGATATAGAACGTTAAATACTGTGTGATTCAACATGGCGGCCGAGGGGTTTAATATGATATAAGTACGAAATACATGTACATGTAGTACCAAATGGTTTATATGTATGAGAGTCAAGGTATGGACTAAATGTCTTGGGGAAGTAGGGGGCGACTAGCATGTGCCTCTCTTTAGTGGACCGATGTGAGATTGCCCATTGTATTAACTGGACGGGTAGGCCTATTCACCTTCAGTTATGTGTCAATGTCAAATAAGCGGCTTCGTATCAACACGGTCGGCTCTGGGCCGGTTTAATTCTACGTATCTCTCATAGCTGAGAGAAAAAAGATTTTTTAGCCCAGAGAATATCTTCCGTCAGAGTGGTTGTTGATTCATAGATTCTAATAACCCCTTTTGAAGTTTATATGAAAGCTTTGATATCTGCTATGCAGATCTAGTTAGGCTTTCACCTTCGGTGAAAGACTATTGTTTTTACTAAGATTAATATTATTAGGCTTTCACCTTCGGTGAAAGGCTATTGTTTTTACTAAGATTAATATTATTAGGCTTTCACCTTCGGTGAAAGACTATTGTTTTTACTAGGTATTATTATTAAGCTGTAACTTTGTGACTATTTGACCTATTTTACTAATTCTTTTTTCTTTGAGTATCTTGAAACATTTACTTCAAATCTGCAATTTCGGATTTTTTCATTTCGAAAATTCGTCGCTGTCATTTCGAACCGGAAGTTATTACCAATTTGACAACTTCTTTAATAGTTGTGCGATTTTCGTGAAATTTAGAATGTTAGTAGATCTTGCCAATGCGACTTCAATGATGTCCTTGGAAATTTTCTAAATTATCTCCCCTTGGTGAAATTAAGGATCAAAGTTTTCAAAAAAATCGTCGAAATATAGGAATACCTAAAAATCTATCGGATCAGAATTTTGATTTCGGTCACGTGATGGTCACCATTTTGAATTGAAAATGAAAAATAGAAGCAATTTGAAGGGCCGGTACTTTGGAACACAAGAACTCTCCTTCTAATTAAGCTAGAATGTTCAAACTTGGTGTAGGCGTTCACTAGGTCAATGTCATGATTGAGTTCAAAGATGAGCATTTTTTGCCTAGGGTAAGCAGAGATAAGCAAGCTGATTTGTTGATTCTTTAGGGCACGATGACATTGGTTATAATGAATGGAGGGCGATGAAACTCTTGTCAATCGAGAGGCTAATAGCTGGCCTGTTGTGTGAAATCATTGTATCATTTTTTATTCGAATTTCTCCTTTGATGTTTTCCGTGCCGACAAGGTTGTTTTCGAGTTTAGCTGGATTTGACTTCGCGCATGCGCTACGCTGGAACCAAAGGTACCATGAGTACTAAATTCCGGCGAGCAACTTTTCACGTTGGTACCTAGGTACCCTGAAAATTTCAAGGTGATACCTGCATTCGTTCAAGTCGTTTGTTCTTGTCACCTGCCTTTCGTCGTTTTTTTTTTCTAAGTCAATTTACGGCTTCCATGAGGGGAAAAAAGTGGAATTTCGCCGTGACACCGGCACCGATTGTCCGAAAACCATGAAATTTGGACACAATACGCCCATTACCACCCCGGACTCTGTGCTTTACCCCCATTTTGATCCCATTAAAAAAAAAGAGTTTTAGCAAAAAAACGATTTTCGGAATTTAATATTGGTTTTAACCCTGTAATACCCAGACATGATATATTATTATAATCCCTATGATATATTTTAATTATTTACTGCTATTATATGAATTATCACTTATTCCCCGTTAAATAAATATCGGTCACCTGGTGCCGCTGTACAACTTAAAGGACACTGGCCTCAAGTCAATTTACGGAGAGAGAGAGAGAGAGAGAGAGAGAAATGGGGTTTAACGTCCACTCGACACAAACTAGGTCATTTCGGGACCAACATATGGTTTAATTTTATTTCAATAATTCGCTTGCGCGTAGGGGTCTTTAGCAGTGGGAGGAAACCGGAGGACCCGGAGAAAACCCACAAGGTTGGACAGGCGACCCTACTCCTTGCGTCAATTTACGGCTTCCATGAGGGGAAAAAAGTTCTTGTCACCTGCCTTTCGTCGTTTTTTTTTTCTAAGTCAATTTACGGCTTCCATGAGGGGAAAAAAGTGGAATTTCGCCGTGACACCGGCACCGATTGTCCGAAAACCATGAAATTTGGACACAATACGTCCATTACCACCCCGGACTCTGTGCCTTACCCCCATTTTGATCCCATTAAAAAAAAAGAGTTTTAGCAAAAAAACGATTTTCGGAATTTAATATTGGTTTTAACCCTGTACCCAGACAAGATATAGATATTATTATAATCCCTATGAAATATTTTAATTATTTACTGCTATAATATGAATTATCACTTATTCCCCGTTAAATAAATATCGGTCACCGGGTGCAGCTGTACAACTTCAAGGACCCTGGCTTCAAGTCAATTTACGGCTTCCATGAGGGGAAAAAAGTGGAATTTCGCCGTGACACCGGCACCGATTGTCCGAAAACCATGAAATTTGGACACAATACGCCCATTACCACCCCGGACTCTGTGCCTTACTCCCATTTTGATCCGATTAAAAAAAAAAAAGTTTTAGCAAAAAAACCATTTTCGGAATTTAATATTGGTTTTAATTAATTTTGAAATTGCAAATGCAAAGAGATTTTATCGCCTCTTCCGTATGTGATAGGTACTGGTACTATACACATTATCCTTAAAAGACAATTTTTTAAAATGACCGTAAAGATGTATCGACACTAGAAACCGAAATCGCCTATTTTGACCTTTTTTGACTGCTGAGGCATCATTCCGGTGGTCCAAATCTCTGGAATTTCTAGCGGTTGGCTGCGCCGCGATGATATTTATCACATACTAAATTGAGAAAAATCCTCAGATATCAAGAACAATAAAAATTCGATAAAATACGGCAATTTTTTAAGCAAAAAACCTTTGATTGTTGGGGGCGGGTTTTGAATTTATTTTGAACGTTCTCGGAATCCAACACTCTTCTATTTTTAATATGTGATAGCTAGAATCCCAAGGTACATTCTGTGCATATTTGAAGGCAATCGGAGCACAGGAACGTTGCCTGGGCAGAGCAAATCAAAGGCTTCTTCGTCTTATGACCTTAAACACTGCGTATAAATTTAAAGTCAATCGGATATTAACAGTAAAAGGGGGGCGACGACAATATACGACCACATTTCAATGTGGGCCTATAAAAAGTAAATCATTGCCAATAGAAAAGACCCACCTTTCCCCCAACAACAACCATGTAATGCACTAGCTATAATGGGGATTTTTCTGGAACACAGCGAAATGGGTCTTTTAAAATGTACACAAGTGTATCACAAGGAGGGTTTGCTTCTTCTCTATGGGACACCCGATACCACTTCTCAACGAGGAATTCCGTCACACAGCCAACACCATTTTGTATGTTTGTGTAATCTTTATTCAGTATAAATCAAGTAATACAAATAAAAAAATACTTGGATTGATGAAAACATAATTTTTGAGAGTTATTCATACATGTAGCATAATTGTTCTTATTTAAAAAATGTACATGATTACATGTTTGTCATAAACAACATTAAATAAACAATCATGTTTCTTCACGATAACAGTAACAGTATAACAATTGTATGAAATATATTTTCCTTTAATTTTTTTTATTTTTAGAAAGGCCACTTCCTTGGTTTAAAATATATCATAAATTGTAGTTATCTAACATATACTTCCATGTATGTTTATCTAACAGATTACCACGTCGCCTTATCTAACAGAGAGTAAATGGTATACAATATCAAATTATAATCTACCAGCATTACTTGTTTCAGTAATTTAATCGTGTGTTATTCTTGTATTTAAGTGAGAAGAGTGAATAAACTATCATGGGTTGAAACAAATATATTGGAGTAGAAATAAACATTGTATATTGGTTTGCAAATAAATAATTGGTACAGATAATGCAATGTCATACAACATACTTTTTGGATTCGGTACAAATACAACCTTTTTATCATCAATGAAAATAATGTGATTTCAAAGTAACGATGAATAAAAAAACATTGCTTATATAAAGTACATGTAATTGGGTTCATTTAATTCACTTTGTATCTATAATATACATGTAGTATTAAACAATAAATATATTGATTAATGCCAATTCTATACAAATCTCATAGTTGTATTCATGTTTTCTTTACCATAACAAGAAACAGTACAACAGATTTAGTAACAATATATTCCTTTCTACATCCGTCAGAGTGGTTGATGATTCATAGATTCTAATAACCCCTTTTGAAGTTTATATGAAAGCTTTGATATCTGCTATGCATATCTAGTTATTATTATTATTATTATCGAAGATACGCGCATTTAGATACATAAAACCCTGTCCTTGTGGTTAAATAGTCGATGAAATATCCTCTGGCGCAGTGTCTTCCCTATCACCGAAAAATTCCTTTTGTCGTAGCTTCCTACAGCAGGCGTTGATATCACACTCTAATTCCTGGTTATTAGCTTTAGGCATAGGTGTGAATTTCAGTCCTTTCTATAGGAGGTTTATATCGTAATGATTTAGAACTTCTAATGATATAATTATGATTTTTGGGTGTACTGGTTCTGAGAATTTGATATTGTGTGGACTTTCCTTGAGTGACGCTGGACTCCCTTCTTGTATTGGGGAGCTGGTGGCTGGGACTGGGATGGTGGTCGGTGTGGTTGGGATTGGCCTTTCTGACAAAACTGCCCCCGGTCTTGAGAGGTGTGTCTGGTCCTCCGTTGCGTGTTATACCGCTGGCTGTTATTGGGCACGCTTGTCACTTTTCTCCCACGTTTCTCCTCGAAACCGGTTTCGAAGTGTTTTGGTTATGTTATGCAAGATCTTTTTCGACGTTCCCAAGTTAAAATAACGGTGCTAAGACCACCTAAAGATACATTTTCAATGTTCCTATTATTAATTGGAACAGGTTTCGCTTTAGTTTTTATATTTTACGCTGACATTTATTGCTTTTAATCTTCATAGTGCAAAAACGGAAAATTTGACCTTTTAACCTCCGGGGTCACAAAAATCAAAGTTGAATTTAGCAAGTTTATATTTTTATTGAAAGGGTGATTACTTTCGATCATTTTCAGCATGTTTTCGTGATACAAGAATGGCTGCGCATTCACTTTCAGTGCAAATGACCTCATTTGACCATTGACCCCGAATATCTCGAAAACGCCCCAATGGCGGACTGATTACCACTCGGCAACGTATTCTGTGCACAATTTTACCATAGAAAAGTTGGGTCTGATTTTGTGCCCATTTGGACTTTCGTGGTGTCATTCGAGGAGTGTTAATTGTTAATTCACTGCATATTCCTGAAGCAATGGCCCGAGAAATCCCTCTCTGGCCATTGCTGAATTGGCTTCTGATACTTGAGTTTTTGAGGGAGTGTGTCTATTCTTCCCGTTCAATCAAATCTATCCCAAGTACAGCAACACGAAAGCCGTTCGTTTAATATGGGGTCTTCCCTAATACTTTGGACAATGAATTAACCATTCACTGGATCAGACAGTACTTCTTCCTTCAAGTTTAAGGGTAAGCGACCCTGTTGCACGTTGATGCATAAACTGTCGTCCCTTATGGATCAGTTTGCAACTATTGTCGACCCCCATTCTAAACATCGCCAAGGTTGAAAGAATTGGCAACAAACTTTATAGGCTGTACTCAAATGAATCAAACGAGGACAATGATGTTGACCTCGTCCGATTGAGGTTGTTCTCACAGAAGACTAGGGACGTTGAGAGAATTCCCCAACTAGTGATGCGTTGGATCAACATCTCAAAAGGAGTGTCTTCCAAGCGAGTATCTGGGCAACAGCCCACATGTCCATGATGCCTGTCAACAACCCAACTTACCATAGGTGGAAGGAAGAGGACGGCAAACTGCTTCTCATTTGGACCACGCTGCCCCGCCCCCCAAGGATGGGTTCAACCTGGATATATGAAGTGCACTTGCCCAATTACCTGCTCTCGGTGCAAATGGGTGACGAAAAATTGAAATGCAGACGTCATTGCAAGTGCATTTGCGAGAAGTAGCTGGACTAGAACAATTTCCAATACTAACATGTATATAGGAGCCTTGCTTGTTAGCCATTTTCTTATTGGGTGTATTATTCATGGAGATTTTTCAAGCAATCGTGTAAGAATTTAGTTGGAAGTATTTTATTTTTATTCAATTACTCATGCATGCAAACCTAGGTATAGAGACCAAAATCACCATTCTAGGTTCAATAGTACAAAAGTTATGAGGCGTAATGCGAAAAAAAGCGGGAAATTGGCAGCCATGTTGGATTTTGGCGGCTATTTTGATTTTGTTTATCTGACTGCTTGGCACTCGAAACAAAATTGTTCTATAGACTCTTTCTTTCAAATTGGTACTGAAAACGAAACTTTTCTATCAATTTGAAATGACTGAGTGACAGGCCACCCAACTATTACCAAAAGGTCTTTTATACGATTTTCATGTTCTCTCGATAGACCGATAAGAATATCCAACTTCTCAGATACTTGTATAAGTTTTCCACTTGTAGGGCCTATCTGTTAATACTGTGAGTGTAGCTTCCTCGCAAGTTTTACTTCCTTTTACTTAAAGTGGCATTATTTTATCATGTACATCGTAAAATATAACAGTAGTAAGTGGTTGTTCTAATGTACAGTATTGAGAACGTGCATCCGTTTGCTAAGTAATTGGTAGTAGTTATGACTTTGGGGTGCAGCTCAGTATACTATTAGTTCGGGGATCTTTCCGGTTCTCACAGTATTTTCTGGGGGATCTAAAAATAATATAGAGTTCCAAATAAATTATATACGCTGATGAAGGTTCAAACGTTTATTAAAGACTGGCACAGTAAGAATACTGACCATATGTCTTCTGTCGTTTATAAAGCAAATCTTATCATCAGTTGAGAGGCCTTTCGATGAGATTTTTAACTTGGGCATTCCCTGCTAAGACACTACAGTATGTCTCAAATTAAACTGGATCAAGCCTAATCCCTACGGCTTCCTCCAGCAAGTTTCTTAGGAAACATCTTTGTCTACGATATCACCTTAGGTGGAAGTGGACGTAAAACTCCAGAAACGAACGAACGATCAGTTCAGAAGTTTACTACGACTAAATTACACATGTTAAAGGGATTATAGATAAATTTACAAAGATTAACACTTTGAATAAGAGATAGTCGCAAGACCATTTAAACATCCTAATATGTTAAGTTAACATTTCATGGGTATTATTTAATAAACTGTGTACCATAAGTGATACACGTATACTATATTATGTAAAGTGGCGTCGAATGAGTATAACAGCCCTCTAAATTTCCTGAGCGACTCACTGCGAATGAATATTTTCTAGGTACTAGACTCCCTTTGAAGTGGCCAAAAGGTTAACATCTTAAAACTTTATTCTAGGAAATCTTCGTGAAATTTTGCTTGTAGGCCCTATGTCATCAACAATGAAATTCAGCCATTGGTTTATTGAAACACACACCTGGGGCATGTTTCACGAAATTTTAACTAAGATAAAATCCAAATTTTAGTAATCAGATTGGATAATATAGATTGATTTTAGGGCTTAGCCAATCAAAATTGAAGTATCTACTAAAATTTGGATTTTATCTTTAGTTAAGATTTCGAGAAACAGGGCCCTGAAACACACAAAAAAACCAAAACAAAGTCAGTGAGTGTATTTGAAAGATAATACTACATTTCATTTCAAGGCTGTTCTGACAATAATGGTTGCTATGGTCATTCAGTCATATAATCAGATTGGTCAAATTCAAAGATTTTCAACAAGTGAATAAAAATACTACAACTTATTCAAGTATTGAACTCCCTATGGACCGTAAATAACTGATGGTCATATATTCTAAAAAATACAAGACGGACTGATATTGATATGAATAAGACAGAGACTAATTTTCATACACCTAACACAGTTTTTTTTGCGAAGAAAAAATCACAAACGTAGCAAACTAGTTGCCATTATCTTGTGATTTTAAAAGTAACTTTCTTTTGAAGACTATATATATACTCGTATATACTCTTCAAAAAAAGTATGGGATATTGAAATGCAAATACCTATGCAGGTTGCGATATGATAAATAGTCATGGACATTTGACATGCTTTGAGAGTATGTTCACAGATGAAGAACTTATCGCTCCAACAGAACCACCGAGCTGCACATGCGACACGCAATAGCGCCATACACGTGGGAGGGGTTCATTGTCAAATTTGACATTTCAAGGAAAAGTTGATGAAAACTACCACGTGCTGGTTGATCTATCTATGTTTGCTTTCCTACCGGTTCTTGCATAAGATTTACTGTTTAGCGTATCCTTGCTTTAGTGTGTTACGTTTAATTTGATCGGGAGACGTGTTCGTCGACGTCAACGTCAACCGACAACACTGCAAGAATTGGCCGTGGCACTGCAAGAGGGGTGGGTAAGATTGCCCCAAATCGTGATTGGATGGTTGATTAGGAGCATGCCACGACGACTTGCTGAACGTCTGAGCATTGGTGGAGCAATTACTCATTATTAAGAGAAAAATCTCTTTGTGAGTGAAATGGGGCCGTCAGATAAGCCGCCCATATGAACTGTTTATGTTCATGTGTAGGCAATTGGCCTGTTATTAACATACACTGGTTACCTCTAATAAAAACAGCAGTGCATTACCGCAGTTTTGTATTGTTTCTGAATATCCCCTACTTTTTTGGAAGAGTATATGTAGAATAAATAAATATAGAATAAATAAAGTTTGAAAATGCTTAAAGAAAGTACTATCGTTTATCGTTTAATTGACTACATGTTTGATTGTTTCGCTTGAGTTTATCAAGACACACAATAACAAACACAATGACGTGACATCATGGAAGAATAATAATACAATAATATAATAAAATAATAATGAAGTAGATGTAGTTAGCATAATATTGTAATTATTTTGAAATATTTAGTTTGGGTTTAAATTTGTCAATAAAATATTGTTCCTTCAATCTCATTTTCATGGGATCTGAATACGACATCTTAAAGAACGATATTTTGAACTCGCCTTTACCGCAGATATCAAGGGTCCCACTTAAAGGGACCTTCCTTATACCCCCGTCAGACTGGGGTGGCGTCCTTACTGCGACGCTACGGCGACGGAAAATGGTCGCAGAGCGCGTCAAGATCGCCATAAGCGCGGTAAACGCGTGGCGGAAACGCCAGATATCGTGCTGTGGTCTCCATGGTCGTGAATGATCGCCTAGTCACCGCGCTTGTTTTAAGTATGTTCCAAACAAACGCCAAGGCTTTGCGATCTAACTTTGAAAGTTGTAATGCTCCAGTCAGACCGGAGAGGCGTCCTTACTGCGCTGCAGCGACCGTACGGCGACCAGAAAATGCACAAGGTCGCCGGCAAACGTGAACACAACGTACGAAAATGTCCCAAAATATTACAAACTTTGCGTTTTCACATCTTTCCAGGGCAGATCGCAGAACCTTGGCGTTTGTTTTGAACATGCTCAAAACAAACGCCGTGACCCGGCGATCTTTTGCGACCATCGAGACCACAGCGCGATATCTGGCGTTTCCACCACGCTTTTACCACAATTATGGCGATCTTGACACGCTCTGGGGCCATTTTCCGTCGCCGTAGCAGCGCAGCCAAGGCGCCACCCCGGTATGACGGGGTAAAGAACGAGAGTTTTATCAAGTTTGTAAATTTTTTGGGACAATTTCTCGCGTTATGTTTACGTTTGCCGGCGACCTTGTGCATTTTCTAGTCGCTGTACGGTCGCAGCAGCGCAGTAAGGACGCCACCCGGTCTGGCGGGGGCATTAAAGATACATTATGGGAGATTTTAAGAAAGAGTTGGCCATTCTTGCTATAACAGTTCAAAAATAGATGATGAAAGAAGAATATATTGAAAATTTCAGTCAAATTACTTTATTCTGAACAAAGTTATCACCAAGAAATAGGAGGCAACTCTCTCTTCACCGTCTCCGAGAATGGCCGATCGTTTGATTGACAGGCGTTAACTCCACCTACATAATCTCGATTATCAAGTAACGTTTCCAATGGCTGGTTTGAGACGGGGTTGCAATTCAATTCGTGTCACATTTATTTTTATTACAAATTAAAAATAAGACTTTTAATATATAGATAAGAAGCGAAAGTTTGAAAGGAATGGACCGAATCAATGAGGCATAATTATAGCCGACTTCTTGTTAGCCTGCGTGTACTCTTGTACTGTAACTGGTAGGCCTACGCAACTCCCGAAGCAGAAAAATAGGAAACAGTTATCCAATGGGGCTGCAATTCAACTGGGGTCATGTTAGCTGCGATGTTTATCAATTTCCATAATTGTTCTGTAAATGCAAGTGACAAAAGAGCGTATAATACCGACATCCAAACTCTCATTTTAACCACAACTAAACATAATATCAAGGCCGTATATATCGAACTTTCAATCAAACTGACTGACATGCGGCCTCGCTCAACAACGGCCTCGCTTCGTACACTCTATCAATTTAGCCTCGATCTAAAATTTCCGGGAGTATGCCGTCAACGTAACGGTTAATCTCCGCTTACGACGCCATTTAAAAATTTAATCAATCATTGAAATCCTGTTTAAATCCAAGCCATCCGTGGGTCTACAGAGTTGATTTTGTGCTTGTTGTGTAAATAAAGATCTAATTTATAATTTCTATGACATCTGAAGCCTAAATAAAGACTTGCTATAACCAGATTTAGCTCTTGCATAATGTATGTTTAAATTTGATTCCCTGATATGTTGTCTATGAACCGTTACTCTGTTTTGTAAATGTTAGTGCAAAAGTTGGACAGTTCGGCACAGTCACTAGGCCTACATTTTATGACATATATAATACATAAGTTACTTTACAGTTCATACTTTCACTGACAAAAAATTCTTTCCACCGTCACATATAAATGATTTACGCTGAATTAAATATCTACACGTACCGCAATTATCCCTTCTACATTTTACAACTTCCTTAATTGGATTGAAGGATTCAAATTTAGCCCTAGTTAAGGGGAAAGTTTAAGCTTTTGGGAAATGTAGCAGTTGATTTCAAGCATGACCGCAGTAGCAAAGAAATTTTTAATAAGCGGATAATGCCCATAACAATCGCTTTAGGAGTATGCGATATTGAAACTATATACCAAGAAGGTACATAAATGTTTGGAATTACATGATAATGTTCATAACCATCGCTTCCGGGATATAGTGAAATTACAATAAAATTAACCACACTAAGCTTAGAAATACGCCCACAACGCAGTTATGTCTCTCAAAAAGATATATAGCCATAGACAACTGCTTATGAAAACGAAACTTGGATACTGATCAAACTTGAGAAGGATCCTTATGCTTAGGCCTATCTCTATCGTGTTCAGGAGCTGAAGCAGAATGCCGCAACACGGTTTATCGTCTTCGATCCCAATGCTTCACGGCAGATTTGAAAATCAACAGGATTCATCCCCTGACTGGACTGAAAAGCAAAAGGATCCACCGTCACACCAAATTTGAAAACAATGCATTAAAATCTGTAGAATCTATATTACGTTAACAATGGTTTCGGAAAAGGGGGCCATAACATCGGCATAAAAGGTTGCATAAGAATGAAAATCGATAGTGTACATCCTCTCATGACCCCAATTTGACCAAAAATCCCGTAAGACTGTAGCCTCTATTGCGTTTAAGGGTTTTTAGTGAATGTAATTGGTGACGAACAGGAACGACGAGAAATTACGCCCATATTGAACTATTAGCGCATTAGTAAAGCAGGATCGGCGGAACCAATTCTTGACGGGGGTAGGGGATGGAGGTCTAGATCGTCAGAGACGCTTTCTAAGCGATTTCTGACTAGTAAAATTACTCAGCATTGAAGTTTTTATGTTTATGTTTTAATCCCTTACCATGAAAGCACTGCAGACGATGGTGATTTCCTGTGATGTTGAACTGGACAAATATATGCATAATAATACTTACAATGTATGTTTATAACTCAAAGATCTCGGTTGCTGTCGATATTGTCGCATATCGAACCGTAACTTCTTGGATTATGGCCCCTGATTGTACGAAAAATCACACTTTTAGCTTGTGGGCCCTCTCGAGGTCACAAATTTTATTGATTGTAAAAACCGTTCAAATATACCACAGTTACACCATTACGACTGAGATCAAATTCAAAGTTCAAATGGCCGCTACTCTTTACGCAAATAGTGTATAAGCATACAATACCCAGGGCGACCTTCGGGTGTAAACTGTGGTCGCGACTACAGTCTAAACCAGCACCCGAACGCAAATGGCCCGGACCATTGGTTATTCAATATGGCGGCGCCCATGTCAGTTGTTTTGCCTGCTATATTTTCTGCCATTTACTCATTTTTAAAACTATGTTTTGACGATGGGGATGAAGAAATGCTTTTAAAACATTTAAACATTTTCTTACAAAGCTGACTCCATCCGGGTTAACTGGTAACATGGATCATTTCACAAAGTTTTTGGTCCTTGGCCTATATATATTCTCTGATTTACAGGTGTTAACATGGACCCTGAAATATGGTCCATGGTGTAAATAATGCATTGACAATTGGCAATTTTATGATATTTTTCAGACAAATCTACACACGTGTCAGTCTTTTCCGCCATCTTTGAACTATCTCGACCGTGCTATATCGTCATTCGCATGCAGATAGTTCGACTAGAGTACGGAAATTCGTGCAACCGAAGGTCGCCTTGTCGTGGACACAATTTATTTCCGATTGGGGGGGGGGGGGGCTCTTAACCCAGGGATCAGTATAGTGAATAGCAGGGTTTTGTTTCTTCTGAAAGTCTACGTTCTACTTCTAGAAGTCTCACTTCTATATTAAAGTCATGTCCCTTCCAGTGACGTCACTGTATCTAACTGAATAGTTACTTGCGTGCAATAACCTGAAGAAAAGAGTACTTGCTAAAGCCCCCCCCCCCCCACTCGGCCGTGCCTGTATAGTGTAGTTGCGTATTCGTTATTATTATGAACGTTTTATAATTTACACTAATCATAAAATATGTAATCTTAAGACACTGCATTTTAATGTCTCGTGGCAAATTCATAACCGTTAAATCAAATAACTATATGTATCATTAAGTTTAAGAAAAAAATGTGTTCGTATATGCCCGTTCAATTATCAAGATAAGAACATGCAAAGGTGAAAATCTTTTTATTACCGACATTTTTGCAACAATATCTAAACAATATTTATTTTATTTTTTTATTCTTCAGAACTATTATCATGCCGATGTGTATAGTAAATACCAATCGTAAAAGCGAAGACATACCGAATGATTTTGAAGCCAAATTGGCAGAGAAAGTTGCCAGTGTATTAAACAAACCACTTTCTGTAAGTCCAATTTCTGTAGATCAGTATATAGAATATTTCTCAGATTATTTTAAAGGGTGTAAATTTCTATTTTTTGGCACCATAAAAAGACGAAAATGGGTCGAAAAGCATATGCAAATGTAATATGAGTGTATATATATATATATATATAAAGGGATTTACATCCAATTTATAATATTTTTCTTAGTAATATAATCAATAATGTTCGGGGAAATACGCGAACAGTCCATTCTACACGTTTTTTCATTATTTTGTCGGTTTGTGAATCAGCCATTTTTAATTACTTACAAATTTTCCACTGGGATATGTTTTTCTTTGTGCATTACAAATGGCACTCGAAACCATAATGTCCATAAAGCACTGATATTAAAATGTCCGTTGTGTCTTAAATATTAGATATTAGGATCCCATATTTTCACCGCCATATAACAACATCAATATTGATTGAAATTGACCAATATTGAATTCTAATTTATGTTTTATTTTCGAATATTATGGATAATATTGAGTTACAGGTTGAGGCCCTTTAAGATGTTTGCTGTTGCTATAGAATGTTTCTCAGATTGTTACTACAGAATGTTTTGAGTTGGTTGGTTTTTTTTCATATATTATTTTCAGATTGTTTCAAATTGGTTGTTATTGTTTAATAACAGTTACTGCATGTTTCGCCTAAATATTTATTAGAAATTAACAAAATATGGAGCGCTTTCACATTTCCAACCCGGTTTTATTTCTTTGTTTTCCCTCTTTTTCTATCAGACGGTTTCAAAATGACTGTTTCTTTGAATCCTGTGGTTTCAAGATGTTTCTTTTAAACTTACAGCAATTTCCCGCAGACTGAACTTTTTGATGTTCTATAGTAGTGGTTCCAATCTTCTGGAATTTAAAGCGTGTTTATTCCGTTACGAAAACATCTCCTGTGTTCATTGAAGGAAATTAAGTTTACAATTGGTGAGGTCAAAATGTTGGATTAAATAGTTATGACGTAATGTAACACTAGTGTAACTATTTTCCTTACTTTTGACATCAAATAAAATGTTATGCCAACTGTAGATAGAATTACAAGGTAGTGTCTCCAGACAACACTGGTGTTACCCGAAACAAATTCAAACATGGCTACCGCTTATCCTGCTTCGATAATTTTTTGGCTTACTTCTAAAGAATTGACCCCAACACATATCCGTTGTTGTGTGTTTTATATAAATATTAAAGAACTTTTAATATTGAATAATGATATTAGACGACAAAATAACAACATTTTATGAAATTTAGATAACACATTACATCTTACTTTTGACCTCGATGACGTGTTAACCCTTAGGGGATAGAGGCAGTGTTCTATTGGAGCCCATGATAAAAAAAAATAGTAAAACTTCTAAGATTAGGGAAACACTAGAGTGACACTAGTGTTGATTTCACTGCACTTGAGTAATCAAAAGCCAAGATAATGTTATAAATTTGGTTGAGGTCAAAACAGTGAGTCAGTTTAAAGTTTAGAGGTAAAAAAATGAAGTAAAAAATAAAGTTTTACTGCTTGTCTCACATGAAATATATAATTATCCACTGATAATGTACTTAGCGGTGGATAGCAACAAACCAATTATGGAAAATGACCATGAGTTTCAATTTTGAAATTTAATATATTTTCCAAAGTGGAATCTGTAATCAGATTAAGGGGCTGGGGCTAACTCTTTTAATGACACAAACTCTAACACTAGCACTAACTTTTTGTTCTGACCTCACCCATTGTCCAGAAATGTTTAATCCACTTGGTGGAAAGTAGAAAACAATACCGGGAATCAAAAAGACTTTTGAACAAGGCAGATTACTCTTACCATCTTGTAACCACGGTTTCCATCCCCTGGTGCAGAAAGGACAGCCAAGCATAGTACATCGTCTACTCGTTCCGATGAGTCAATAATATAGGTCCCATGCTGGTTGCACGTTGGCGTGCACGTAAAAGAACATTTAACAGTAGGAATTCGATAAAGGAGTAGCCGCAACGGCACTATTCGGGCATAATTTCCCTCATATGAGTCATGCATAATAGTGCACCGCATGGTGTATGCCAAACTCAATTATCACGGTTGGTGCAGAAACGTAGGACGTTAAACCCCATTTCATCTGGCTTACCATCTTAATGAACGTCATGATATAATTCCCCTTTAGACATCGATGAGTTTACTTTCTATGACGTGTACGGGAACACTGAAAATTAAGTTATCAGTGCACAACATTTTATTTAAGATATTCTTTTTATTGTTTCCTCTCTCAGGCTATGCAAGTTGTAATAAATAGTGGGGCGCGGGTGTATCGTAAAGAGAGTACAGCACCAGCATGTATTATGCAGCTTTATTCGATTGATGTATTTGATGAACAAAGAAATCCCACCTACACACCGCCATTACTAGACTTTCTTAAAACGCAATTAAGACTCGGTGAAAATAGGTAAGTTCAAAGAGCATAGTCGTGTGAATGCTCTGGACAATGATACAGTGTAGTACCATGCAGCGCTATGCGTCGCTGATCAGGTGTGGAAAGCCAGTAAGCCCAAAACTCCCCACATCCAACGTGTGACGCGTACTCTCTTCTGCTACTTATTTTGATAAACTTGTGATCGTCTAGTATTTGTAATTCTCTTCTTATGCAGTGGACACATCATCCGAATCATTCGGCCAAATCAATCGGCGCCGAATTTTATTTGGCCTAATGGGTAGACACACTAGAAGAATGCTTCGCCCGATTCACCAGTCGATTGCATCACCTTTCACGTCACATGATTAAACATGGCGTCCTCTATGTCTTCAAACAATCACGTGACTTCTCGATATGAATGGATGATGAGTGGTGATTGGCGGACACACCGGGCGAATATAATTCGGCCGAGTGAAAATTCGGCCGAATATATCAAACATGATTGATTTGGGCGAATCATTTGCCCGAATAGAAATTCTGCCGAATGACAGTGGACACACCAGGTGAATTTCGACGCCGAACGATTAGGCCGAATCATTTGGCAAGTGTGTCCACCGCTTTGGGATTCCTTTTCTCGTTGTGTATTTTGTTCTTACTATCTCAGTAGTTAAAACGTTTGTCTTACCAGGAATAACAATGTATCAGTTCTATATTTTATATTAAGCTCTGGATACAATACTTAAAATTAACTTGTCTCCCCCCCCCCCCCCAATTTGCAGACCGAGTTTACCGACGGATGCCAACATCATACGGCTCTCCTACAAATCAACGGGGTGTACTCCATCCAGCTGGTGTCTGAACCTCGGCGGTCTCTCCCGAATTAAGCGGCTGTCTAAATTCTATAGGACCCAAATTAGTCTTATAACATTGACAGTGTCCTAGAGACAGCTCTGTCAATTATTTAATTGGACAAATATACTAAACAGCAAAAAAAAAAAAAACAAAAAAAAAAAACAAAAAAAAAAAAAACGTTAGTACGATTTCAAAATCAAAGAGGCACTTTAATCAAATCATTCTAGAAAACGACTTACCAAATGGATTAAAGAAATTTTTTGTGAGCAGTATGTTGACACATTAGTGATTAATTCATCACAATTCCACGATATTACGAGAAGGTTTAGAGTCCGTACACAGTCTATAAACCAGTATCTGGTGTGTCCACCGTGAGTGTCAATAACAGCAGCGCAGCGACTGTACATGGAGTGGATCAGACGATTGATGAACGCCATTGGCACCTGGAACCACACGCTGAGAAAAATTTCCTCTGAATTTCATCCCAAAGATGTTCAATCGGGTTTAAGTCCGGACTAACGGCTGGCCAGTGCATAACGTTGACACTGCTCTGCTGTAGAAAGTAACTCTGGCGGTGTGCGCATGGGCGTTGTCATGCTAGAAAATGTTGTTTCGATGACGTGCGAAATGTGGTATGACGTTGGGTCTGAGAGCTTGATCGATGTAGCGCACTGCTGTGATGCCGCCTCCTTTCCCTGGGCCAAGATTTTGGAACACCACAGGACCCACTCTCTGATTCAGGCCGATTGCACCCCAAACCATTATGCTTGGACCTCCCCATGAGTCTCGTTCCATGACACATTGGTCAGAATAACGCTGGCCACGTCGACACCATATTCTGGTCCTGCCATCTGCAGTTGATACGCAATACCGACTCTCATCTGTGAACAGAACAGTTCTCCATTGCCTGTGTCGCCAGGTAAACTGTAGACGTTGTTGGCCAAACTGTAGACGTTCGCGTCGATGGGGAGGGGTGAGGATCGGTCCACGGTAAGATCTACGGCAATGGATGTTCTCTCTGGTGAGACGTCGGCACATTGTATCGGTACTGATGGGTCTTCCGTGTGTTCCCACTGTCTGACGTGCTGTCTTAGATGCCTGTGTGAAGGGATTCTGCACGTGCTGTCGCACAACATGGCGGACTTATAGCCTTGTGGTAACCCTTGGTCTACCAGTTCTGGGGAGATCATCCGTGGTGTTGGTGGCCCGAAAGCGTTGCCGAAGCCTGTAGATGATTCTAACTTTGACCTGGAAGTGATTGGCAACGGCTAGGGCAGTGTGACCAGCGTCGAGTCTTCCAAGCACCTGGTTCCTCTGAGCTGTCGTTAGTCGTGGCATGCTGCTGACGTTGTAGTGTGAATGATTCAACCAGGTGTGGAGGGTGCATTTTATAGGGCTGGTCCCGGTGAACAGCGCGTGCAGCATGAGTTACATGAAAATCACGGAGAACACATTACCATCTCAGAAGTCAGGTTGCGTTTTTGAGAACATTTCCTGGATTCAATTCTGTGTTTGGGAAGGAGCCTTATTGCTCAGGTAAAGTTGGAGATGTGCTCACAAATATACAATAAAAACATTTGGCAAGTTTTATGCAAGTTTCTTTTGCTGTTTAGTATATTACGTAATTAATATAATGATTGGTTACTAAGCCAAATGATGTAATAGGAATTTTTCAACACATGTGATAAACATGATATTCCGGGTTCACCTAGAATCATCTATGTTTTGGTTTACAAATTTTTTAATGTGTCAACCACTCAATATATTTTTTTAAGTACGTGAGATAGGACTTCTCTGCAATACATATATGTATGGTGGCTGATTGGTATCATGTCGTGATGTCCTGGTGTCACCCTTCGTAAGCCGACAACCCGACAACCCGACACCACGACAACGCGACAACCCGATATCACGACATTTTTAACCAGACAATACGATATTTTCACACGAAGAATCCTTCACAGTTGAATTTCGATGAAGAAATGTCACGGAACCCCGATTTTTCGTTCCATCGAAAATACTATACGTTATCCCCTACCAGGCCCTCCGGAGGGATCACGCCGGAAAATTCACGATGAGCTTTCTCGACCAAAGCAGTAATCGAACACGAGACCTCAATGTTAGCGAGCCAACGTCTTACTCACTGAGTCACCGTGACTACCAGAAAAGTAGGACATTACATCCCATTTCCTGAGTGATTTCTCTTTGACAGTGGTGCAGGACTGGGGGCCTAGTAAGGGATAACGTGTAGTTGTTCGGATGGGACAAAAAACCGAGACCCCATTTACATATGGGCGTGCACGTAAAAGACCCCCTGACAGTTGGAATTCAATATAAGAGTAAACCGTAGCGCCGCTATCCGGGTAAAGTTTCCCTCATAGTGCACTGTATAGGGTGTGTCCGTCTTCATTAGCCCAGTTCTTCTCCGACTGGGCTAATGAAGACGGGCTTACACCATTCAGTGTGTTATGAGGGACATTTTGCCCGGACAGCGGCGCTACGGCCTACTCTTATATCGAATTCCAATTGCCAAGGGATCTTTTACGTGCACGCCAATGTATACACGGGACATTTTTAATGTCGTGGTGTCGGGTGAAAATGTCGTATTGTCGGGTTAAAATGTCATGATGTCGGGTTGTCGTAGTGCCGGGTTAAAATGTCGTGATATCGGGTTGTCGGGTTGTCGCGTTATAAAGGGCGACACCACGACATCACGACATGATACCAATCAGCCACAATATATATATGTGAACCCAATAATTAGTTAAAGATACAATATGGTCGCAAACAGTTCACTTGTCCATCTTTATCTCAAATTTGAAATGGCTGTTCTTTCGGAGAGGGGGGGGGGTGCGTGGTCAAGGAATTTTGGCGCCAGAGGCCCGGTTGTTGACATAACAGTGCCAACGTACATTCAGATTCCTTATTATCACTATCAGAAGTGGAACCAGTTCTATCCACATGTAGGTATAAACTCACAAAAGTTAAGTTGTGTGTAGAAATTTAGTATACATCGTTAGAAGGATAGTGGGTCCCATTCCCGAAAGAATGCCTATTATATTATAATATGTACTAAAACGCTCTAAAATTAATGTTCTCCTTTTTTCCAGGACGGTTGTACATTATATACCAGCACAACGCTACATGTTTGGTCAATAATTATTGATGATCTACCGATATTATTTTATATTTAAAATTTATTTGTGTACAAATATTTGATAATAAGCATGATTTATATAGTAGATTGCTGAGGGAATATTGTCGAATAAATCAATATATTTGATAATTAAATGAATAAATAAATGTATTATTTAAAACCATAGACATTGTTCAAATGGTAAATGCCTGGTCTACTTTTCCCTAATCTGATTAAAATACAGATCTATATTTCGTTTCGTTTTTTTTTTACGCCCACATTTTCATGTGGACGTATATAAGTCCGGTGGCTGAAAGGGGGGGGGGAATCGCCACCCGAGCTGTGAATTTATGAGACCAAGTTTTTCTAGACCAGTTTTTTGCGTAGATTCCGAATCTGGGTGTTGATCAGGCGTTTGAGGGGCGTTTTCGAAATATGGGGGTCCAATGTCTACAATCAGGCGATACGTTTCAAGTCAGTAGCTTGAAGCGTATATATGGTATTAGTGTCAGTGGCCTGTGGCACGAAGTAACAGTATATTGTCGCATACATAATATATTATGTCAACGCTTGGGCGATATAATATATTATGTCAACGCTTGGAACTAGGATGGAGGTGACTAGGCATGAACTTGCAACGATAGATTTAATTGGCGCTTTGATAACCAATGAATGCTTTGGAGACATATTTTGGCGGTATTTTCCATCATGGAATCGGTAAGTTTCGATTGTTTTTTTCTTTTCTGTTTTTTCTCTCTTTTCTGTGTCCTAACCCTAACCCTAACCCTAATCCGAAAGAAAAGTGCCCTTTTTTGAAATTCTGACATCACAGGTGCCCTTTTTATGATAAGGATGCCCTCTTTTATTTACAGGGACACTTTCTATTGTTAAGGGGGTGGACCGGTCCCCATGGTCCAACCCCTGGATCCGCTCTGATGACGCGTACATTCCACTGAGTCTACAGGTCTAATATGCTAACACGCTTGGAGCGTCAACACAATATATTATGTCGCCCAAGCGTTGACATAATATATTATGTATGCGACAATATACTGTTACTTCGTGCCACAAGCCACTGACACTAATACCATATATACGCTTCAAGCTACTGACTTGAAACGTGCAGGGTGCTACAATTGGGGGAAATGTCATTATGTTGATATAAATGATGATCATGTTATATACATGTATTAATAAAACATAAATTTCTAGGACTGTCCATCTCTAAAGAAGTGTATATGATGCCCCTGGACATTTAAATGATGATTTTCTTAGAGCTTGGTAAAAACATTACTTTTAATTCCGCTGCACATCTGTAAATATGTGTGTAAGATTTCCATTGTATGGGGCGGGCGGAGGGGGGGGGGGGTCAAAATGTCATTTTGGGGACAGAAACCATTCGGTTTTCTCGTTAGCTTTTTTGTTCAATCTGATTAAAACCCAGATGCTATTTCGTTTCGTTTTTTATAGTTCAAACTTTCGTTTTACTTGTCTTCAAGTAGGATCTGGAAGAGTTGTTATATAGCAGGCGTTCTGCTTGATGTGAGGAATTAGCCAATAAAACGGTCCGTTACAGTGAGTTCTGTAGGTAAACCCCTAGAAACGTAAACGCTGATTGATTAATCAATGTCTGACGTCATAGGGTCAAAAGCCGCTCGTATGACTCCTGACGTGACCTCCCAGTACAACTGGTCAGATCTTCATGTAGTGTAGGCCATCAAAAGTATAAAACACGAAACGAAATATACATCTGCATTTTAATCAGATTGCTTTTTCGTTCACTACCAATTTCGTCATTCCAAATAATAATTAGGATTTCACACTGCGTAGCTTGTATGAAACACTTTTGTTTTTGTTCGGATTATTATTAGGGTTTCACACTATTCTTATTATTAGGGTTTTGTTAAGATTATTATTCTTCTTATTATTTTTTTTTCCACTTGAGCATATCTCAGAAACTATTTGTCGGATCAACTCGATGTCTTCGGTTTTACTGGGAAAGTGGGTGTGACTTAGAGATTAAAGCTATTTCGAACTTTCTGTGACAATGCGAAATGTCCGAAATCACCGAAGTTGTCGTTTTTTGAAATATTGCCGTAATATTAACAATAATTGTCGGATTTTAACATTTGATACATTTTGACATAGCCTGAGACACGGCAAATAGCTACGATCGTTTAGATTTTTTTATTTTCGATTAATCTTCGAAGATATTAGGCGCCAAATTTTAAAAATTTAAATTTTGACAAAAAACTTTTTTATTTATAAATATTTTTTTATGGCGCTTAACCTATAATTAAAGGGTCGTGTGATTTGAGCAATAATATGCAAATTTTTTGTATCGTCGATAATTCACCTTGGCCGCTATTGGCTAATTCAGTTTATGGGTTCTAGGTTAATTATTTATTGCTCGATTTGTATAAAACAAAGTTCATATGCTCAATGGTGCAAAGTCTCAACTTTTTTATTACCGATAAAGCTTTCTGTCAGCAGCAGAAATGACGTAATTTTGACCAAAACTACAATTTTGGCGGTTAGGAACGTCTTTTCGAAAGCAAATATTATTTTTTTTAAAATAAGTAAAAAGTAAGAAGTTGCACCAAGTTCGATTTCATTTTTGCGCCATTTCGATTTAAAGGTGAAAAACGGTGTAAAATTGAGCTATTTACAACCCATTCAGGAGTTTCGTATTTGAAAATATTTCTTTGTGACTTTCATAAACTTGTAGCATTGATTCAAACAAAGAGAATCTGTCTCAAAATTAGTTTGTAATATGAGCAGTTGCCGAGAAATGGTCAATTTTGCAAGTGTCACTTTTTACGCTATTTTGCCTGTAAAAGAGTCAATTATTTTTGGATTATCATAAAAGTGATACCATTTGATGCGTAATTTCAATTGTGACTAGGTCAAACCAATTTAACATTTTCAATGTCATCGGAAATGACGTAATTTGGGCAAAAACTATATTTATAGCTTTCGAAACAAATAATTTATTCAGATGAGTCGTATTTGTTATTTGTATAAAATTCTGATATTTGATTCCAATCAACTAATAGAATGAACCCATGGGATCATATAGATGTCAAAAAATGATTTCTAACTTGTTCAGTTGCGGAGAAATAGGCGATTTTCAACAGGTCACTTTTCAAGGTTTTTGGTCCATAAAATTGTCAATTATTATTCGATTTTCATAAAATTTTCACTGTGTGATACCTAATGCCATTTACGATTTCATACAAGTAATTTAAGATTTTCATTATCACCGGAAGTAACGTCATTTTGGCTAAAACTGTATTTTTAGCCTTCAAAACAGATATTTTATTCAATGAGTCTGATTTGTAATGTTTTTAAAATTATGATATTTGAGTCCAATCAACAAATAGGTAGAACCCAAACGATCATACAGATACCAGAAAATGGTTTCTAACTTGTACGGTTGCAGAGAAATAGACGGTTTTCTACAAGTCACCTTTCAAGGTTTTTGGTCTATAAAAGTGGCAATTATTATTTGATTTACATAAAATTTTCACCATGTGATGCCTTATGCCATTTATGATTTCATAGAACTAATTTAACATTTTAATTATCACCGGAAGTAATCTCATTTGGCCAAAAACTGTATTTTTAGCTTTCAAAACAAATATTTTTTTAGAAGTGAGTTATATTTATTATTCGTTTAACAATTTTGATATTTGATTCCAATGGACATATAGAGAAATAACCAATTTTGTCAGGATGACTTTTATAGATTTTTTTCCCATTTTAATTTCCCATTAGAAAGTGAGCTAACTTATCGGTAAGTTAGTAATAAATTTTGTCAGGATCACTTTTTTGACGTATGTAACACATGGTAACAAATGTATAGATGCAATTCATATTGCTAGATTTGGTTGATTCTGCGTCTATTTGTGCAATGCTTATGTGGAAATCTGTTTAACGGTTTCATTGGTTTAAACATATTTTATTGACAAATATCAAAAGGATTGAGCACAAGTTTCAAAAACTTAGAAAAGCCCTTTCCATACATACAAATGACAGACAAAATTTAATACAAACAAGATTGCGAAATAGTATATACAATAATAAATGTTATCCACCAAAAAAGCTATAGCTAATAATTTATTCTAAGATGTAACTACTAACAATAACTTTTATTTAAATCGTTTTGAAAGTTTGATATATTTGTGAACTTCAAGGAAAAGGTTTGTATTCATCTCAATTGACAATTCTGAATTGCAGCACAATAGGATATCTATATTTATCACAGAATAATTTGACAATGTATTTAATAGTTCGGCACGAATTACATCATATTAGTGACATTGCAGGAAATAGTGTTCGGCATTTTCTATAAATTTGCCACAAGAACATGTGGGATCATTCACAACGTTTATTTCATACAAATCATTTTGCAACGAACTACACCCATGCCGTATTCTAGTGTGAATAATATTTTCAGGTCTATTACCTTTACAGTAGTAGATTGGCGCTTTATTTATTAAGGAACGTAATTTTTTGTTTATATAGATATTTGAAGGATTTAATGTTGGTTGATTGCTTTATGGGGTCCTCTAATAATTCCCAACCTCGAATTGTTGTGGGGAAGTACGAAGTTTGGTGTAATGTTGTTCTACAATAAGGATATCTATATTCGCTAATGTTTCTTAAATTGTATTTTTGTGGTGTTTGTTGATAATATTCTAGAATGTTATATAAGTATACTGGGTTTCTCTGATTTTTAATTTGAAAAAAATGTAGTTAGTCGCTTTTGTGTACGTCTGTCTGACAATTTATTCCATCCGGTTTCAAAATAAAGCGCTTCACGAGAACAAGTTTTAGTTAGTCAAGTGACAATCCTGGCAGCTTCTAGCTGTACCTTTTCAAGTTTTTCGGTATTGGAAACGTTACACCCATCCCACACTTCACAAGCGTATTCCAATTTCGGCCTTATGAATATCAAATATGCGTTATTTAGAGTTTGTCTATTAAAGGTGAATTTTAGTTTACGCAAAATATTTAATAATTTTGAGGTGGACGAAATAATAGTTTCTATATGGTTGGTCCATTTGGCGTCATTTGAAAGGGTAATGCCCAAGTGTTTGTGACATTTAACCACTTCAAGTGCTTGATTATCGAATATCAGACTCGGATAATTTTCTGTTTTTTTGGAGCTAAATAAAATAGCTTTTGTTTTGTTTGGATTAAAGTTTATAAGCCAATTATTTGCCCAAATGTTGAGATTTGTCAGATCGTAGTTTAAGGACTGTTCTATCTCTGAAACTGACTGTTTGCTACACCCAAGTGCCGTGTCGTCTGCAAATAATCTAGCCACATTATGGAGTACATATTGTACATCGTTGATGTAAGTCAAAAACAAAAAGGGGCCCAAAACTGATCCCTGGGGAACTCCTGATTGAAGAGTAATTTCTGATGACACAGAGCCATTTACGAATTTTCGTTGAGTCCGGTCTTGGACATAACTAGACAACCACGTAATTAGCATGCCTGAAACCCCATATTGACTTAATTTGTGTATCAAACCAGGTAAATATATGCGGTCAAACGCTTTAGATATATCGCAAAAAACATAGCAGGAATATAGTTGCTTATCTATTGCAGATGAGATATCATGATACACTTCTAAAAGTTGATGAACAGTAGAGTAGTTCGGTCGAAACCCTGATTGGTATTTGTACAAGAGATTGTTTTCATGAAAGTAGTTAAACAGGTGTTTGAAAACTACCTTTTCTAATAATTTACTCAAAGTACTTAATAGGCTTATAGGTCGGTAGTTTGAAACTAGAGAGCTGTCTCCTTTTTTATAGAAAGGTAAGACATTTGCTTTTTTCCAAATTGTTGGAAAAACGCCTGATTCTAGTGATTTATTAAAGATATATTTTAATGGTACACATATTGAGGTTTTGGTATATTTTAGTAACTTGTTACTAATATTATCAAATCCATTGGCTTTTTTTAATTTCAGTGTACTTATAAGATCTGCGATTTCCTTTTCTTCGACTAAAGGAATATCAAGTAGACAATTTGTTCGCTTATTGAATTTTGGTAATTCTCCTTGCTGAGTGTTATTTGAAATTGATCCGAAATAGTTGTTAAGTAATTCAGCTTTATCAAAATTTGAATGAGCAATTCTTCCATTGGGGTCTAAAAGTGGAGGAATATCATTTGATACATTTTGGCCTAATACTTTCCATAAATTATTCCAGTAATTCTGGCTATTTGTATCGTTAGAATTCAAGAAATTTGTGATTTCTTCTTTGTATTTTGTTTTTAACGCTTTTTTTAAAATTATTTACTTTATTTCTTTGAACTTTGTATTTTCTTAAATCGCATTCATGTTGTGTTTTCAAAGCTTTTTTGTGTAACCTGTTTCTGATTCTTATCGCTCTACGTATTTCTGTATTGAACCACGGTTTGTCAGTTAGTCTTATAGTTATTGATTTTTTTGGTATGCACAATGTAATATAGCTATTTAGAATTTCATAAAATTTTGAACATACTAAGTAAATATCAGAATTTGCAAAGGTACTCTCCCAATCGTGTTCTTTGGTAAGAGTATTTAACCTATTATAATTACCATCCTTATATACAAATATCTCCCGTTTAAAATTCCTGGGACTTGAAACTGGAAAATCTAATAATGCAAAAACACCCTTATGATTGGATATGTCAGGAGTGACATTAATCGTTTCACTGAAACTAATCTGAATTTCGTCATTTACTAAAATTACATCTAATAAGGTTGATGACGTCAGAGTAACGCGTGTAGGTTCATCAATAACATTTCTGAGATTATTTAAAGATAAAACATCCCGTAGCTTGCAGCGTGGTGCTAGCAAGTCATCATTTAGATCACCTAAAATTACAACCTTAAGCGTGGTTTGATAGGCTAGTTCAATGGATCTTTCGAACAATGACCAGAATTCAATTGTGCTGTTTGGCGGGCGGTAAAATAAGGCAACAAGTAATACGGTGTTTGGAAATTTGCATTCCACCCAAATACTCTCTATACCTGTAACCTCAAGATCATCTCGCCGTTTGCAATAAATGGTTTTATTAACATATAATAATAATCCGCCACCATGCGACGTCCGATCCTTCCGGTATGGAGAATGGTAACCGTCCCATTTTAGAGATGAATCTAACACACAGTTATCCAGATGAGTCTCAGTGAAACTACAAATATGGTAATCATTGACATCGTTGTATATTGTTTCAAGTTTGTGTCTTATACTACGTGCATTTAAGTGATAGACTGATAGGTTTTCATTTGAATCGTGATTTGAAGGTCCAGGATTTTTATGAACGGCTCCTGATCTTAGAACTAATAAGGCTAATACAGTACTTAGCAGACATAAATTATCAAGTTCACATAAAACTATTAGATATATTATTCGACATTGCCATTTCTCAGATGCCTCGTGCTTTACTGTGTAGTAAATGTCAACTATTACAGTAGCGATGAAAATATAATGAGTGTTGCACTTGCGCCAGTATTGCACGAGGGGACTGAGAAATCATCAAACAGTTAGATCTTAAATATTTAGTGGTTAGTTTTTGGTGGATATAGAGACATGAGAACATGATGTAAAAAACTAGTAAACAAATAAAACATATATACAGACAAAAACAGTGAATTATTTACAGTTAAAGCAATAGTATAATACATAAACATTGAATGTTTCGGTCATAGTTAAGTTAATATAACAATATCGTACGATGATATCTAGAGCAGGCAATTTGGACAAAAAATGAAGATGAAAGTTAAAGTGATAATACTTAGAGGGTGGTCAGTTTAACAATCCGATATGCAATTTTGATGTAAGGACTGAGTTCCCATAGTTGACAATTATTTAGATAATTGACTGTTTACATTTCAGTAAGTTAAATGGAATAAATAACGAAATCAAAAGTTTAAACTGAGATGATAACCCAATTAGTTAATATTTGAATGGAACTTTTAAGTAGATAATTGTGAACTTTTAAAAGATACGCCCATTTTAAATGCATAAATAATGTGGGCATGTAGTTTTATACATTCGATTCTTTTTATATCATAATTAGTTATATAATAATATAAATGTATAATTACATGTAACTATGTATTATAAACTAAACAGTGGTCTAAGCTAATATTACTCTGTAAAAGTTAGACAATAGGGAACCAACAAGTAAAATACATGTACATAACTTTACTTTACAGAAAGATTTTGTCATTGTTTTAAAAATCTAAGCAAACTTATTATTGCATGAAGGAAAATTGGGACAATGGCGAATGCATGAAACGATTTGAGGTACTATCCAGTTGGTCATCAACTTAGAGATACATTATGGGCGATTAGATAAAGAGCTGGCATCTCTCACTATAATAGTTAAAAACTAGATAATGTAAATGGAATTCGATTACCCATTTCATGATTAAATCATGAATGAAAGCTGAGCAACAAATCGGATCCTAATCCAGTAAATATCGCAGGCTAGTGATGACATCGAGAGTTGATTATGGTCTGGATAAGTTTTAATTAATGTCTTAATTAATAATTTAGATAAAATTTCAGGCCTTAAAAAGACCTGCAATACGCAGATTCAGCTCTTGTAATGGGTGTTTAAATATAATTAAATACGTATATATATTCATGCATTTGTAAACATTAAGAAAAACAAGAAAAAACCAGTACACAATAAGGTACAGTAGTCTGGGAATGATATTGGTGAATGAAATTGGTTCAAAAATATAAAGATACTGTCGGGCATCATTATTTCTTTTTATCAGGCTGTGGGGTCGAGGCAAATCCGCCAAAATCTCGTAAGGATTGTTGTTTTAATGGCCCAACTCTGTTATCATCATCTATACAGTCGGAAGATGTGTTGATTGCAGAATGTGATAAAGTAGCTTCGTTGTAATTAAACAGAGACTTAGTAGCTTGTGAATTTACTCTGTTTGTTGATGTATGAAAGTTATCGAAGTCCTGCTCACAGGTTATGATTGATACAGGAAGTGACATAAGTTCACGGATAACGTGCACCGGAAGTGACATAAGTTCAAGGGTAACGTGGCACCGATGAAACCCGTCATTACTGCTTCGCAGTTCTAGTTATTATTATATGTCCGAAGTTGTCGTTTTTCGAAATTTTGCCGTAATGTTATCAATAATTGTCGGATTGTAATATTTGATACATTTTGACATAGCCTGAAACAAGTAATTTAACATTTTCATTATCAACAGAAGTAACGTCATTTTGGCAAAAACTGTATTTTTAGCCTTTAAAACAGATATTTTATTCAAATGAGTCTGATTTGTAATGTTTTTAAAATTATGATATTTGATTCCAATCAACAAATAGATTGAACCCATACTATCATAGAGATACCAGAAAATGGTTTCTAACTTGTACGGTTGCAGAGAAATAGACGGTTTTCTACAAGTCACTTTTCAAGGTTTTTGGTCTATAAAAGTGGCAATTATTATTCGATTTACATAAAATTTTCACCATGTGATGCCTTATGCCATTTCTGATTTCATAAAACTAATTGAACATTTTCATTATCACCGGAAGTACTGTACACTTACATGTAACAAATGTATAAAATGAATTGATATTGCTGGATTTTGTTGATTCTGCGTCCATTTTATTTGATGTGTGCAATGCTTTTGTGGAAACCTGTTTAATGGTTTCATTGGTACCGGAAGTGACATATGTTTAAGGGTAACGTGGCACCGGTGAAACCCGTCATTACTGTTTGCAGTTCTAGTTCTTCTTCTTCTTCTTATTTTTTTTTCCACTTGAGCATATCTCAGAAACTATTTGTCGGATGAACTCGATGTCTTCGGTTTTACTGGGAAAGTGGGTGTGACTTAGAGATTAAAGCTATTTCAAACTTTCTGTGACAATGCGAAATGTCCGAAATCACCGAAGTTGTCGTTTTTTGAAATATTGCCGTAATATTAACAATAATTGTCGGATTTTAACATTTGATACATTTTGACATAGCCTGTTTAGATTTTTTATTTTCGATTAATCTTCGAAAATATTAGGCGCCAAATTTTGAAAATTTAAATTTTGACAAAAAACTTTTTTATTTATGAATATTTTTTATGGCGCTTTACCCATAATTAAAAGGTCATGTGACTTGAGCAAAAATATGAGAAATTTTTGTCTCGATAATTCACCTTGGCCGCTATTGGCTAATTCAGTTTATGGGTTCTAGGTTAATTATTTATTGATCGATTTGTGTAAAACAAAGTTCACATGCTCAATGGTGCAAAGTCTCAACTTTTTTTTATTACCGATAAAGCTTTCTATCAGTTGCAGAAATGACGTAATTTTGAATAAAACTATAATTTTTGCGGTTAGGAACGTCTTTTCGAAAGCAAATATTATTTTTTTTAAAATAAGTAAAAAAAGAAGTTGTGCCATGTAAAGGCGCAAAAAAAGTCGGAAGCAGTTTTTTTAATTTCAATTTCATTATTGCGCCATTTCGATTTAAAGGTGAAAAACGGTGTAAAATTGAGCTTTTTACAACCCATTCAGGCGTTTCATATTTTAAAATATATCTTTGTGACTTTCATAAACTTGTAGCATTAATTCATACGAAGAGAATCTATCTCAAAATTAGCTTGTAATATGAGCAGTTGCCGAGAAATGGTCAATTTTGCAAGTGTCACTTTTACGCTATTTTGCCTGTAAAAGAGTCAATTATTATTGGATTTTCATAAAAGTGATACCATTTGATGCGTAATGTCAATTGTGACTAGGTCAAACCAATTTAACATTTTCAATATCACCGGAAATGACGTAATTTGGGCAAAAACTATATTTATAGCTTTTGAAACAAATAATTTATTCAGATGAGTCGTATCTGTTATTTGTTTAAAATTTGAATATTTGATTCCAATCAACTAATAGAATGAACCCATGAGATCATATAGATATCACAAAATGGTTTCTAACTTGTTCAGTTGCGGAGAAAAAGGCGATTTTCAACAGGTCACTTTTTAAGGTTTTGGGTCCATAAAAGTGTCAATTATTATTCGATTTTCATAAAATTTTCACTGTGTGATACCTAATGCCATTTACGATTTCATACAAGTAATTTAAGATTTTTATTATCAACGGAAGTAACGTCATTTTGGCAAAAACTGTATTTTTAGCCTTCAAAACAGGTATTTTATTCAAATGAGTCTGATTTGTAATGTTTTTAAAATTATGATATCATAGAGATACCAGAAAATGGTTTCTAACTTGTACGGTTGCAGAGAAATAGACGGTTTTCTACAAGTCACTTTTCAAGGTTTTTGGTCTATAAAAGTGGCAATTATTATTCGATTTACATAAAATTTTCACCATGTGATGCCTTATGCCATTTCTGATTTCATAAAACTAATTGAACATTTTCATTATCACCGGAAGTACTGTACACTTACATGTAACAAATGTATAAAATGAATTGATATTGCTGGATTTTGTTGATTCTGCGTCCATTTTATTTGATGTGTGCAATGCTTTTGTGGAAACCTGTTTAATGGTTTCATTGGTACCGGAAGTGACATATGTTTAAGGGTAACGTGGCACCGGTGAAACCCGTCATTACTTCTTCGCAGTTCTAGTTCTACTTCTTATTATTATTTTTTTCCACCATAATGAAGGTTGAATTGGCAGCTCTTTGTACGCAAATTGTGTATAAGTATGTAATACAAAGTTTATGGACCCTCTAGAGGTGACAATTTTTATCCGATTTTGATGAAACATATCTCGGTCCCTTTTGATATTTGAGCATTTCAGACCATAACTTTCTGGATTATTGCCCCTGATTGTACCAAAAAAATCGTTTTTGTTTTTAGTTTGTTCTCTATCCATCTCTTGCAAAATGTGGGCGTATCCTGCCTGGCAGCCGCTGGTTTATACTTTCGATGGCCTACATGAAGATCTGATCGGTTGTAGTGGAAGGTCGCGTCAGAAGTCATACTGACATGGGGAAACCTAACTGGAACTCCCTCGGCCAACACCGGGATCGAGCCTGAGACCTCCTGATTAGTGAACCAGGACCTTAATCACTGAGCCATCGTGGCTCCCTGTGCCCGATATGGAAATTAACCAATTACTGTGTAAACGAAACGGTACCACCAATGTATTTCACTTCAATTAGAATGACGAGACATTTACATTACTGTAGCGTGTATTATTAATGAAGAACATTAACAGTTCCACCTTCTGCGCATGGTAAAAATTCATTGCAACAGATCAGATTACGCCTGTAGCAGACGCCGTATTTACAACTGAAGAGATTATGATGATAGGGTGAAAGTTTTATTTATTTTGAACAATTAATGTATGGAACTTATCTGTTCCCAAAGTTTGCGATTGGCTTGTTTATAAGGTATATAAGATGAATAGTCAGTTCTTAACACAAGATTGGAAGTGTAAAAATGAAAGGTAAGTCGTCTGCTCATTGCTTCTGCCAGCCAGGCACCTTAGTTTAGTGAGGTATGGTAGTTATAGTTATGGCAGTGCCAGCCTGCACTAATGTAATCCTAGTATATTGAGTTTAGACACTTAAGAAACTAGGTTAATATCTATCAAGAATCCTATTTTTACTTAGCTGTATATTGACTGTCAGACGACTTTATAACTGAAAGCTCAAAACATTTCTGAATAGCTGTAAACAGTTCTAAAGCAACCTGTTACAGAATACATTTTATTGCTTTGAAACTAAACGAGAGAACAATATTATAATGCTTCATAATTCTGAAGTATACAAAGCTTCCATTCTGCTCGTTTTTTCTATGTCTACTGAATTATATTATAAATGCCGATGAGTAGACATACTGGAATACAGGTTAAACATCGAGTTTAAACCTTACACCATTAAAAGTGCATGTGTTAACAGAAGTTTTTGGCCAAACATTATTCAAACCGATCCATTCTAACTAAGGTTATGGCCATTTCAAGTTTGCATTGGTTTCTATTGCTTTCACTCACCCATCTTTATTAGATAGATATAGTAATAATAATATCAATTGTACAAGCCATCTCATGACTCGTGGCGTTTTTTACGCTCTGGTGTGCTTATATATAATAACAAGTCTTTACATAAACATTATAAAACTTGGATTTTGGGACATCCTGGATAGTATCTTTAAGGTCAATTAAAGGCCTAGGCTTTCGTTGTTATTATTAAATGATCCATAAAAAATATTCTGAATGTCACAGAGACTTAATTTAGATGTATTTTCTCTTCTTTGGTGTACGTATTTGAAGTGTACGTGTAGTTTAGTTTGCTGATTAACTATTTAACTGTTTTTCTCAAATAGTTATGGCCGATTTATTACATTTCTGTCACATCCAATTACAATTAAGCATATAATCCTACAATCTCTTTTTAATTGAAGCGATAGTAGCTGGCTTTTCCGGACATTTTAAAACGGGATAGGTTTGACGTCTTTACGTCATGAAGGCGGGTCGAAATATATGTCGTATCCATCAGCCAATAATGCACCATCCATTTCAATTTTGATAAAGAAAAAAACCCCCAAAAAAACCACCGCTTGATTAACTTTATTGACAATATTTGCAAATAAACGAAAGTTGTTTCACTACATTGGACCGGGTATGTTTAATTAGTCCTAATAGTATAAAATTAACTTAACTTATTTTTAAGATGTCACATGCATTAATAAAGAAATCTAATCGTAGCTATAAACAAACACATCACAGTATATCTCAACGTTTTTAGCTACGTTCTCGTAGCTAGGTTCTTTTCTACCCAAACCGAGATCGTAATATTTCAAGGTATAGTTTTTGATGCTAGATTGTAATCTGGTATACCTAGACAAGAGATAGCGTTAAACTGTTATACTAGAACCATCTGGACTCTGGACATCTCAGGTATACCATATAAATCATTAATCAGAGCCATAGAGTACTTCATATTAACACGACTTTCAATTCTATTCCAATCAACAACCTAATGTTAATAGTTAAAGGAGCTAAATTGCTAATAGTTGGGACTTAGAAAATGACACAAATGGGTCGCAACGCATAAAATAATGTAATATGAATGTATATAAACTGATTTGCATTCAATCGTTTCCGTTTTTGCTCTAATTTCAAATCAGTTATGTTCGACTTAATCGAATGGTAATCTCAAGCGTCTGGTTATTCCAGTCTACACCGATAGTATTTATTGCGCATGCTCTCCAGATAAGAATATGTTGTCACCGTTTGATATGACTAGTGGAATATGTCTAGCCTCGTTCTTTAAGTCCCTTGTTACAAATAGCGCTGAAACACATTATGGTACACGATTCGTGTAACAATGGTAAAATGTTATTTTGTCTTAAATATTGGATATTGGAGGCCCATCTTTTCCCGGTAAGATCATAACATCAATGTTGATTTAAATTGACAAATAATTCATGTTTTCAATGTCGAAGACTTTGGATGATATTGAGTTAGAGACTTAGCTACTTTAAAGATGGCACGAGAGCAACATCAGACCAATCCTAGTACAAATATCCCATACATATAATATGATACCGATCCAGTTGGGCCCGACTAATCAACGGAATTCACCGGAACCCCTGGAATTTATTTACAATCACCGGAATTCACATATAATCACCGGAATTCATTTCGAAAACCCCCGATTCCTCCCACAAAACTAATTTATTTTAAATGCATAATACATTATAATATAACGAATAACTATCTTGATCTCTCCACAGGCCAGATGAAGGCGCTGTAGGTGTATTTATTTGAAAGACTACCGGAATTCAATTCAAATATATACATCATGGTTATGACAACGTAGGGCGCGTCGAATTACCCCAAAACTCCAAAACAACACCCAGTAACTCCAAAAATGTTGACTGCGGAAACACAAAATAGCAATTTAGTTGAGTTTAAGAAGCCTCACTGCTTTCGGCCCAAATCGGAGGTTCATGAGAGATAACTCTGTATGTGATTTTTGTTGACAAGAAACTACCGTATGTATACTTTCCTGGCAATTCGTTGTAATGTATTGTAATTAGTGATTGGTTAATAGTTTATTAAAACAGTAATTATATGCATGAAACATATTATGGTATATATATATAGTGCAATAAACAATTTAATATTATAGCTATATTTATTTATTTATAATTGCAACTTGTGTCGATTGTCACTTTCGGTCATCGACATCGTAACTTGTTTTGAAATAAATGAAATCAATTTAGATAAGTACCGCTGACAATTAATTCCCATGTTATGGTAGTTTATTGTGTTGTGATTATATGTGATTTGTCACCTTGTACAATGACAATATTTAAATTTAAAGTAGCTAAGTCTCTAACTCAATATCATCCAAAATCTTCGACATTGAAAACACGATTTATTTGTCGGTTTAAATCAACATTGAGGTTGTGATCTTACGGGGAAAAGATGGCCTTCTGATATCCAATATTTAAGACAAAATAAACATTTTACAATTGGTACACGAATCGTTTACCATAATGCGTTTCAGCGCTATTTGTAATAAGGGACTCGAAAAACGAGGCTAGGCATATTCCACAAGTCATGTCAAACGGTGACGCTATATTCTTATCTGGAGAGCATGCCCAATAAATACTATCGGCGTAGACGGGAATAACCAGAAGCTAGAGATTGAAATTCGCCGAACCTAACTGATTAGAAATGACAGTAAAAACAGAAACGATTGAATGTAAATCAATTTATATACATTCATATTACATTATTGTATGCGATGCGACCCATTTGTGTCAATTTCTAGGTCCCAAATATTAGCGACTTAGCTCCTTTAATATGATTCGTAAATCCGATATTTTGTTCATTAAAGGGAGATTACTCGACATATGTGGAGAAAATCTTGTAACTCGTCAAATTTGAGATGTTTTAAAACAGTTGTGTAGAGAACTATTTGTAATTCGTCAAAAATCCTCTTTTATTAGTAGTTCAGTCCTAATTTTAACTTACAAGATTAGTTGACCAAATCCACACACCAGAATTCATTTACAATCACCGGAATTCTCTATAACGATTACCGGAATTGTCTATAACGATTACCGTAATTCACTTTGAAGATTTCAGAATTCGCCCGTAAAATCTTCCTATTTACTTATATTTTTCATTAATATTAATATTGAAATACTTTAAAACACATACAATTACCGGAATTCACACTGAAATCATATAAACACCAGAATTCACTTTCAACATATCGGAATTCTCACTGAAGATCTTCGTACACGTATTTACTAATATTTTACATTAATGATAAATTACTTTAAATCACCGGGATTCACTTTGAAAACATATAAACATCGGAATTCACTTTCAACATATCGGAAATCGTACTTAAGACCTTCGTATTTACTAATATTTTACATTAATAATAAACTACCTTTAAACACCTAAATTCAACGGAATTCACATTGAAAACACATAAACAACGGAATTCACTTTCAAAATATCGGAATTCGCACTTAAGACCTTCGTGTTTACATGGAACTTATGTATTATAAGGTCCATGGTAATATATATTTTACATTAATAATAAATTACTTTAAAACATCGGAATTCACTTTGAGAAAATCGGACATTGAAAACATATAAACACCGGAATTGACTTTGAAAACATATAAACATCGGAATTCACTTTCAACATATCGGAATTCGCATTTCAGACCTTCGTACTTACTAATAATATTTTACATTAATAATAAATTACTTTAAAACACCACAATGGCCGGAATTCACATTGAAAACATAAACACCGGAATTCACATTCAAAATATCGGAATTCGCATTTCAGACCTTCGTACTTACTAATATTTTACACTAATAATAAATTAATTTAAAACACAGGAATTAACTTACAAAATATCTGAATTTTCACTTAAGACCTTCGCATTTACTAATATTTTACATTAATAATAAATTACTTTAAAACACCGGAATTCACATTGAGAAAATCGCAATTCGCCCAAGACAATTGTATTTACTTATATTTTGCATTAATATTAAACTAGAATGTATCTATTGTAAAACGATATTTCCAGATGGTCAACTCGGGGAAACACAATATGATAAGAACACAGCAGTAATCCATGTAAAATGTCAAACCTAACATTTCTTGAATGTGGAGCAAAACGTTCTCAGTGTAGATGAGCTAAGTTTATTCGTTGTTGTTGTTCTTAGTGTTTAACGTCCGCTTCCACCGAAGGTGATATCGTAGACAAGTCTTATGTTTTTATTATTATTATCATCTTAGCGCACGCGCACGCGCACGGGTCTTTCCCGGAGTAAACCCACGAGGTTGAGAAGGCGCCCCTATCTCCAAGCCACATATACGGTCACACCAGGGATCGAAACCACAGCCGAAAGCCAGAGGTGACCGACCAGCTAGCGGTCGAAGCGCGGCACTCTAGAACACTAATTCGAAAATTAACTTGGTAATAATAAGCCAATCAAATCCGCTGTAGCATGAAGCAGTCCAGATTAAATAAAGTGCAAAAACACAGGGGTCGCACAATTTCGGCTTAATCCTTACTGATTATTCCTTAAATCAATACTGACGTGTTTAGTAGTTATTTTGATAATTAATTTGCAGTGGATATGAAGTTCAGATTTATGTTTAACCTGTTTGTTGACAGGGTCCTTTTGTTGATTGTCTCTAGAATCATAGCTATAATATTAAATTGTGTATTGCACTATATATATATACCATAATATGTTCATGCTATAATTACTGTTTTAATAAACTATTAATCAATCTCTAATTACAATACATTACAACAAATTGCAACGAAAGTATATATACGGTAGTTTCTTGTTAACAAAAATCACATACACGAGTTATCTCCCGTGAACCTCCGGTTTCGGGCACAAAGCAGCGAGGCTTCTTAAATTCATCTAAATTGTTCTTTTGTGTTTTCACAGTCAACATTTTTGGAGTAATTGGGTGTTATTTTGGAGTTATTGGGTAATTCGACGCAAATTGTTATTTTGTGTTATTTTGGAGTTAGGCCTATTGGGTAATTCGACGCACCCCAACGCACCCCGACGCGCCCTACATGTACGTTATCGTAATAATGATGCATATATTTGAAATGAATTCCAGTAGTCTTTCAAATAAATACACTTACAGCGCCTTCATCTGGCTTGTGGAGAGATCAAAATAGTTATTGGTTATATTATAATGTATTATACATTTAAAATAAAGTAGTTTTGTGGGAGGAATCGGGGATTTTCGAAGTGAATTCCGGTGAATGTAAATTCCGGTGATTTCCGGTGATTAGTCTACCCGATCCAATTTGTGTTCTTGTATTATTGTACATAAAAACCTGCAGTAAGACGAATGTATAATATTGTTAAAAACCATTCCAGTTAAAGTGTTAGGTATGGTACATGTATTATGCTGTAAGACAGATTTCGAATTAATGTTAGTTTAGTGTTTTGCGGATGTTAGGTAACAAATGAAAAAGTTAGAATCAGGTACTTACAATCAATATAATTTATGTTTATCTAAAATAAAGAATGTGAACTTCTAATACTGATCACAATACTATGACCTACATGTATACTATACATTCCAGCTTTGTATTTTGCTGAAAGGTCAGAATAATCCTTTTAAATAATTCAAAAATATATACGATCTTTCAGTAAAACATATAAAAAATATATACATGTCTAAGTAAAATCTGTAAAATTTTAAGAATGAAATTTACAAAGCTAAGCAGATACTACGTAAAAGATATACATTTCTGTATAAACATATATGTATAAGTTTATCAAATAGTACAGCTACACTTTCTTGTATACAGTACAAAAAAATTATCTTTCCAGAAGAAAGTTACACAACAGAAGTAGGCTGTCTAAAATTGGAACTAGTTCCATGTCTAGTATAGTTATACACGATTTTCAATTTAAAGCACTCCGAGACCTTCGCTCAAATTAGAAGTTGTCAGAAATCTTGACTTTTACAAAATATTTTAAAAATGTAAGTTCACTTTTTATTAGATACAACCACCATATGTTTGATAGAATTTTATTGATGGAAACTAGCGATTAATGGAAAACATGTCAGGTGGTTCACAGGTATCTCAAAAGTCTAAATATGCAATATTTTAGCATAAAGACCAGGCCCAAAACATACATAAAGAATGACTTGGTTTGCACCGAAACATAGCTGAATTATTTGAACTCATTTATGTAACCAGAAACATAAAGGTGGAGACGTGAAAGGAAATAAAAAAAACATACAGGGTTATGTGCATATATACATGTATGAAAAAAAGACTATGCATGAAACAAACAAAACATACATACATGTACGTACACAGAGCTATAAACTTACAGTGAAGCAATATTGATTGGTTTACAAAAGATTCTATGTATTTTAATAGTTCTATACATTTTTGTTCAGCATCAATATTTTGAATTATTGAGAATCTTTCAATTCATTGAAAGTTGGTTCTTGATATAAAATAATCTGAAGAGATCTTTTTTTTCTTTCAGTATGTTTTTTTTTTAGCAGGATATTAAACCAGCGGTTGCCAGGCAAGATACGCCCACATTTTGCAAAAGATGGATAGAGAATCAAGCTAAAAACAAAAGCGATTTTATATACAATCAGGGGCCATAATCCACAAAGTTATGGTCTGAAATGCGCAAATATCGAAAGGGGCATAAAGATGTATTTTAAGTTTCATCAAAATCGGATAAAAATTGTGACCTCTAGAAGTTCCACATCCTTCGTGTTACATACTTTTACACAATTTGCGTACACAGAGCTGCCATTTTGCCGGGCAGTTTCGTTTTCATTTTCCCGAAATTCCATTTCAACCTTCATTATTGTGGAATGGTGAAATATTCAAACGGTTTTTAAAATCGGATAAAAATTGTGACCTCTAGAGAATCCACAAGCTAATAAACACCATTTTTCGTACAATCAGGGGCCATAATCCAGGCAGTTACCTTCCGATATGCGTGATTATCGAGAGGAACCAAGATCTTTGTGATATAAACATACATTTCAAGTTTTATCAAAATCGAATAAAAATTGTGACTTTTAGAGGGTCCACAACCTTGGTATTACATACTTTTAGATTATTTGCGTACAAGGAGCGCCATTTTGTCCGACAGTTTCGGTTGGATTTTTATGAAATTCAAACTCAACCTTCATTGCATCATTTAAATTAGTAAAACAAAGAAGCCTATGGAATTTCAGCAATTTCCGTTGATTACATCTAGAATTATGGCCCTTGTTTCACTTTGTTGAATCTTGTGAACGCTCTAATGACAACAGTTATCAACCGATCTGTTTAAAATTGATATGCATCATTTAAATTGGTGCAACGAAGAATCCTATTGAATTTCAGCAATTTCCATTAATTACGCCGTGAGTTATAGCCCTTGTTTCACTTTGTTGTACCTTGTGAATGCTCTAACGACAAAAGTTATTATCCGATCAGTATGAAATTTATTTGTATCGTTTAAATTAGTAAAACGAACAAGCCTATTGAGTTTCAGCAAATTTCCGTTTATTACATCTAGAGTTATGGCCCTTGTTTCACTTTGTTGAATCTTGTGAACGCTTGAACGACAAAAGTTATCACCCAATCTGTATGAAATTCATATGCATCGTTTAAATAAGTGAAATAAAGAAGCCTATTGAATGTCAGCAATTTCCGTCAATTACTTCTAGAGTTATGGCCCTTGTTTTACTTTGTTAAACCTTGCGAACGTTCGAACGACAAAAGTTATCATCCGATTTGTATGAAATTTATATGCATTATTTGAATTAGTAAAACGAAAAAGCCTGTCGAATTTCAATAATTTCTGTAGATTACTTCCAGAGTTACGGCCCTTGTTTTAGTTTTTAGAACCTTCGGAACCCCCAAACGACGAAAATTATAATGTCATCTGTATGAAATTGTCTATTAAATGCCCCCAATTACCTACAAAAGAATAAATATACGACAACCCTTGTCGACCGCACGGACGATTTAGCTGCTGTGGTAGAATGTTTTGTTGCCTTGCAACCTATCTTTTTATTGCATGTTGATAATGGTCACAAAATGATGAAAACGTTACAAATATGTTTTTCTTTGGGTTTTTGAATAATATATTTCTTGGTTACACTTAAATGGCCCAAATGAAAATAACGTCACAAGTCAAAAGTAGATGCCACCCCATTTCACCTCAATCTGGTCATTTGTCTTGTCCAAATTCAAAGAGATTCTGTTTCTTTTAACTTGAAACATCCAATAATATTAGCCCGGCTGGTGTGGAAATGTATGACGCTAACCTCGATTTCATTTCCACTGACACTGACAATAAACTAGACATGATCAATTGTGAAGTTTTTACCTGTATATTTACATAGATAACTATTGATATAAAACACACACATGATACTTTAAATAAAGTCTCTACTATCAGCCTTTAAAATAATACATCTGCTTCTTATTATTAAAGAAGTGTTTTAAAAATGTTTAATAAAATTGTATTTCTCCAAACGCTGAATTGCGGGTAAATATGCTCGGGCAAAACTACCCCCCAGCCCCGACCGATACTCTCTCTCTCTCTTCCTCTCTCTCCCTTTCTCTCTCTCTCTCACAAAGATAATATTAACTGCTTACTTTCCGACTTATTAAGGTAGGCCTATATCTGACCACATCTGATAGCCAAATCACTAACGTCCTAGATGTCAACATATTTGTTTTAACAACCAACGTTCGATGCTTGACCGTTTTATCTGACCATACGTTTATCTTTGTGAACAGTAATTAAAAACATTTCCACGAATTACAGATAGTAGACGTGATAAAATTGCAGCAATAATTAGCTCACATCTGATTGGTTATCCGGAAACGTACATTAATAATTGATCTAACAAGTTTGGTACTTGTTTACCTCTACTCACCCATGTGACCCACTCTTCAATCATACTTCTCGTGATGCTACTAGTAAATAAAAATGTTACTATAACATCTGGAACAAAGCTACATATACTTACTATCTTACGTCCTACTTCCTCAAGCAGAAATATGACCAGCCTACCTTCAATTGATAAGGAACCATTTAAATCATTCATCTGCAAGTGAAGATCAGTATTTTTTTTTTTTTTTTTGGGGGGGGGGGGTAAAATTCAAATTTCAAAACGTCATATCAGACTCGGAATCACAAGTGTCCTTTAATCATATAAAAATCAAAACAAACTTGACTGCTTAAATCACAGTTCCAAAGTTTGGGTGATATCAAAATCTATTGACAAGAATGGACAAGAGCGGTTTTTTTTTGTCAACAGCTTTCAAAGCATTACAAGAAGTGCCGAGGGAAATGTATATTATAGATATGCATATTTTATATAATACATCATACCCTATATTTAAATTTGAAAATTGAGACAAATTGGCGTTATCATCTTATTGGCTTTAAATTAACACACAGTTCATGAGGCAACGACGTCTATTGATTTTCAACGATTTCTGAGAATTACTGTTCGTGTTATGGCCTCTGATCAATTTGTAACATCTCGTAGACGCCCTACCGGCTACAGTTATTGTCAGTTGATGCAAAATTTGTTCAGTGATTATTTTCATGAAACGAACAAACCTATTGATTTTCAAAGATGTCCAAAAATAACTGTTGGGTCAGTTATTTGAAGCATTTTAGAAGCTAAAGTTATCATCTGGTTGACTTAAAAATTATATACAAAAAGATCTAGAAGCCAATCAAACTTTAAATATTTCTAATAATTACTTCATTGGTTGGTACTCTTGATCAGTTGTAAAGCCTTGTATCTTACCTACTAAAGAATAAAAAGATATTTTTCTTACAATCTTGGAGGACAAAAGTGTAAAAAGGGTTTCGAAAATATTATTACTTTTACGAACCTACAGATACACAAATTGTACGGTGTAAAATAATATAGAATCTAATATAAACTTTATTATGTCCATATGCAAGCTTATGTTAGAATTGGTCGAATAGAATATGGATTCGGTAAAAGTGCTTAGAATCCTGCATTGTCTTAGACTCTTTTTAGCAAACTCAAAAAGTAACCAGTTCTATGAAAAAAAGACAACCATGTCAAAACATATCGTTTGGATTATAAACAATTAAATGTGTAAATGGACTTACGAGGTTTTCTATAATCACTAATGTATGAAACAAATTCCCTTGGGGTTTAGTTATTTGTAATTATTGAAGGTGAAAGGAGTTCATGCACTATAGTATCTGTGTCCATATTTGTGTCGTTCAATTTGGACAGTTCACGTATTTCACCGTGCATAATTGATTAGAAATTACAATAAAACAATTAAAAATTGAATATAAATCACTTTAAATACATTCAAATTACATTAATATGTGCTTTCAGAGTCACGCGCTGTTTAAATATCATACAATTGAGCAACTTTATCTGTGAAATGAAATGGGTTTTAACGTCGTATTTTTCTGCTCCAATGCTGGGCTAATGAAGACGGGCATACGCCATACATTGTGCTATGAGGGAAATTTTGCCCGGGCTGCGGCACTATCGCCTACTCTTATATCGAATTCCAACTGCCAAGGGATCTTTTACGTGCATTCCAATGTATACACGGGACCTCGGTTTTTTGTCTCATCCGAAGGACTAGACAGCTGTCCTTGTCAGGCCCTCTGTCCTGCATCACTGACAAGGGGGAATCACGCCGGAAAATCTTGATGAAGTTTCTCGGCCAATGCAGGGATCGAACACCCGACCTCCCATCTTCAATAGAAGGCTTAATCTCGCCTTAACTACGTACATCTTATCAAGCCCTTCACGTAATACCCCGCATATTTTGGCACTATTTTTGATTGGGTATAAGCCCAGCTTGTGATCCTATCAGATTCCTTCGTTGAAAATATCGTTACGATTATCAAGTCTCGCGCTTATAGCTAAAATGTCTACATGTGACAATCAATTTGCAATGTTCAAGGTTCGATCAATGTCAAGGTTGCTGGAAATCATACCTGATCAACAAAGAGTTTCTATGGAGGACGCCATATTTGTTTACAGTGTGTTATGTGCGACGACCACTGATTGGACAATGCTAATTGATCACGTGTAAACACAACGAGCGCAAAATTTCAGGAATTTCCCAGTTCTGCAGCAACGGTTAGATGTTGTAAAACTCGCGATCGTTGCTTCAGGAATATGCCGACCTCCAGGCTAGCGAGCCAACATCTTACCCACTTAGCCACGCGATCCCCAACTTTATCTGTAAATTATAATCCCAACTAAGAATGCAATTAGATCAAAATGTGTTTTGTGGTTTTCTCAAAATCATGAAAAATGACATTACAAATAAGCCGTTTCTCTAAAATCGTTTTAAAAAATTCTAGCGCGAACCGTGACAGACGGAAATTACAGCATTAGTTAAAAAAAAAATCCTTCTTGGCTATCGTCTATTCATAACCCACTGTTAATGTACCATTAAGGGAATTTTATAATATAATTAAGCATTTTGGAGGTATATTTTACGGTTTAGATTACTGCATCATTCAATTATATTGCGACGTGTACGTTTCTTTATCACTTTGCACAACTGGCATAACACCAGCTACTTAAAACTCATAATATCTACATACATCTACATAGATGAAACAGCTATTCTCGTTTTTCCATTGTTTATTTATCGTTAGTTGTCTTATTGCGTACAAAAAAACTAAGACATATAATGAACAAAGGTATGGCTTATCAGATTTAACAGTTTTCAGGTTGTCATATTGGATGATCTATTATGTGCATTACAATAATGTACTAGTTGGCCAATATCTCAGACTATATGTAAGGGAAAGAATAACTGAAATACCTAAGCCAGAAAGATAAAATATCTGGTCACATTTTCTCATTTGCTTCTTTGTATTCAGTTTTGAAATGTGGTCGTATATTGTCGCCGCCCCCGTCCGTCCGTTCGTCGGTTGGTCCAGCGTCCACAATTGCTTGTCCAGCGTCCACAATTGCTTGTCCAGCGTCCACAATTGCTTGTGGACGTTCTAGAGGCTAAAGTTAATATCCGATTGACTTTGACTTTATACACAATGTTTAAGATCATGAGACGAAGAAGTTTATTGATTTTCAGCGATTTCCGATAATTACTGCCATAATAATAGCTCTTGATCACTTCAAAAAATCTTGTGGACGTTCTAGAGGCTAAAGTTAATATCCGATTGACTTTAAATGTATACACGGTGTTTAAGGTCATGAGACAATGAAGCCTATTTATTTTCAGCGATTTCTGATAATTACTGCCAAAGTTATGGCTCTTGATCATTGTGAAAAATCTTGTGACGCTCTAGAGGCTAAAGTTATCATCCGATTGACTTTAGATTGATACACAGAGTTTAAGGTCTTAAGGCGAACAAGTATATTGATTTTCAATGAATTTCGATAACTTGAAAAGTTAAATCCATGATATTAAATGTTTCTTACACTAAATGTTAGCATGGGGCAGAACTTTATAAAAAAAAAACCCAAACAAATTCTAATGATTTTCTGATAATTACTTACTTAATGAGTTGTTACTCTTAATCAGATTTTAGTGCATTATAAATGTTTCATTACCGAAAAAAGTAAAAATATGCTACAACTCTTGTTGACTGCCCGGACGATTCAGGTGCTATGGGCGTATGTTTCGTTGCCTGGCAACCCATCTTTACTTTGTTTTTGTGGCAAATGGAACATATTCCCTAACTATATGTAATATACCTCGATTCTTTTAAATACTAAATATGTTTCTCACTTGACTTAGAACATTTAGTTTCAGACTACTTTTTTTTTTATACATTTTACCGATGTGGTTAGTTGTATAGGTGGTTTTTACTTCAATATGCTTACATTCATATTTCTTGTAAAATATAGCAGATCATGACATATGCTGACATTACCTAATGGTCTCTTGGGTCGCCTATCCAACCTCGTGGGTTTCCCTATGTCCTCTTCGTTCGTTTGTTTGTGATATCGGCGTATTGTGTCTTGTCCGTGTATTTGTTTTGTGTAAATTATGAGTGGTGCAGGTTCCCCTGCACTTACTAATAAAGCACTTGAGTCAACTGTTCCTAAACAGTGTATCAGAATCGAATTCGGACTACCTGTTTGATCGCCATGCCCAATAATATGCAATATCTTAAAGGCTATGACTAGAATCAATTTATTATCTTTCTCTGTGCAATTCATTATTCCACACAATTCCGCTTCATGGCCCTCCCTAATAAACAAACTATACATTTTTGGAAAGCTTATAACACCAGATGAAAATTGTGATAATTTTCAAGTAAATGCTATATTTATACTAACAATTGTGAAGTTGACATAAAATTAAACATTGGCGAAAACACCCAATGACATCATCCTCGGCAAAGAATATGCTATTGGTTAAATTTTGATTTAAACCAAAATGCAGAAAACATAATGGACAAGAGAACATACAGAATTTTGGAAATCCATTAACGGTAATAGGGAGTTATCTCCCTTCCTGTCAAATGCCTGCAATTGGTAACCGTATTTTATGTGTGTGTTGACTGCTGATGCTGTATGACGCACAAGACCATTTGTGAGCACACAAGCCCAATATTTATATCGTTAATGGGGTTCCATGGGACTGCAAGGGTTGGTGAGCGGGTGTTTACCAAGAAATTATGGGCGGAGCGCCTAGTCTGATGAGCAAGGAGATATGTTGACATTGGGTGAGCAATATGTCTATGAAGTAATGGAGACCGGACTCTGTCCGTGGTTTTGTAAATCGCATTGAAACCACGTGATTTTTTCCACTACAACAAACCCACACCCACATACCCTTTCAATTAGACCCTACATTATTTTTACTACAGGTAGCTGTAAACCCCTAGTTCAGATATTTCAGGCCAAATTACAAGCATTTAAACTGAAACCGTATCTATAATTGTGTAATTTGCTAACAGATGTAGATGTAAGAAAAAACTAATTATTTATTGAAGTAAAACAATTATTGAAAATCAAAATTACGCAGTTACTCTGGACTTTAAATGTCATCAAGGTTGGTCGTTATCATCACCACTGTCACTACATGTATAAACATCAAATTCGGTTTCTTTAACAGTCTTTTTGTTCATTTTCACATTTACCACACTTACACAGATTAGATCAATCTGTTTCACAGAGAATTACGAGTCTCGTATAATATCTCTGTCATAGATGACTGCCTTAACACGTGCTGTCACAGCACGCGGTGTGAATCATTGGCTGAATGGCGCGTGCATTGTTTACATAAGACATAACTGCTTCGTGGAGAATGCTGCATTTTAGTCAATTTAATACCCATATACACTAAATCGGAAATAATTTTTACCTACAAATACGTCAAACGCCTTTATTTATTTTTCCAATATATACAAAAAATGTTTTAGAATTTAATTTGTAGCAGGAAAAAAGTTAATATTTCTAGCTCATTAAGCCGCATCAATGTCATCCTTATCAGTGATTGTCGCGGCCAAGCAAATATTCACTGCGGATTAGTGTGAGATTAGATATGTACATGCAGTGCCGGACTGGTGGGACAAAGGCCCACCTGTCAGGTCATTGACCAAGGCCCACACAAGTACGCGACAACCGCAAACCCATTTTCCAAACATATCAGACCAAAGCAGAAGAAGGAAATTTTTTGATTTCCTGATACAATTAGATAACAGAATGACCCAAGAGGCTATCGTTAGATGAATTTGAGAATTCTCTTCAGTGTCAAAAACAAAAGATGAATTACACGGTTCTCGGTATAATGAGGTCAAACTCATAAAGTTCTTTCCTTGTAGTACACTTCTTTTTTTGTCTTGTTTGTCAGCCATTTTTTTCCTATCTTTTCTTTCCCTTGTCCTGTCCTCTTCTTCCTTCTTTCTTTTCTTTCCTCTCCTTCTTCTTTCTTTCTATTTTCTTTTTTCTGTCTCTTTTCTTTTTTCTTTTTTTCTTTCTAGGCTTAGGCCTACTTTTTTTAATGAGCTTAGGCCCACCTGTCCGGCACTGTGTACATGTACAAGACAACCCCGGTGCCCTCCATAGTTTAAACAATATCTGACTCAACAAACTGAATTGGATTTAACAAAAGGTAAGGGGCTACATGTGTGTAGGGAGCCAATCTCAGTTGGGTGTTGGGAGTTGGGGATTGGGGGACGGCGGGGGGGGGGGGGAGTCTATTTGCCCGAAAAATTTCTTTGTCACCCAAATTTTCTGAATGAATCAATCATTAACTAAAATGAATTTTCCGAAAAGCTGTGATGGTTGTTTATTTTGAATTAATTATACAATTATATTTCCATGAGATATAGGGTCTATGTTCTTTCAGTTTAAGGACATTCTCAATCTAATTCTTTATGGTTGACATATGACTGATTGATTTACTGAAAAATACAAAGATTGCCATAAGCACAATACTAAAATAATAACTCATATCCTACATGTACGTACTGAGGGTCTTAACTAATTTCCACATGAAAAGACATAACTAAGGATAATCTGAGATGCCCAGTGTTAAAGGCTCAATACCACTCTTGTTGTAACTGAATAATATGTCCCAATCTTTATTCTGGTCAACAAATTGTACTATTTTACAATATTCCAATTAATTGATGATACAAATTTCATCTTAACAAGTAAAATAGGATTTAATGGATAATTTACACAACAGGTAGGACACTTACACATCTAGTACATAGAATAAGGCTATTTTTTATTTTCTGGAGCTGTGAAGCCAGCAAGAGTGTTATTGTCCCTTTAACATGGAGACAAATAGCTTAATAAGATGCAGGATTATCAAGGGAAATGTAAACAGATCAAGTCTACAGCATATAATAGGGTGACCCGTGCACCCAAATTGTCCGTAAAGAAAATTGGTGTCGACTCGGCGAATGTACACGCTTCAGTGGCTTTTTTCGAACTGATCGCTCACGTTTAGTACGCAGTATGAAAATATCGAGCCGTAGAGTCTATGATACTATAAATAGCCATCGCACGTGCAATTCTTTACATATCTATCAACTATTACAGCCGTAAAAAATCTATTGTTGACGATTCTGATCTTGAATAGCAGTAATATTTAGCTTATTGGTTAATACAACAGCTTTATTAATTACGATCGTTTTATTTTTTAAATTACTTTATCATTAACTGTACCGTTAGGAGTGGCGTCTTTTGGTTTAGTACAAATAATATCTCTGAAATACTTGCGTTGGGCAAGGACATGATAATAGCAGTAGTTTCAATTTACTTTTACAGCGTTCTTAAGACAATTGTTGAGTTGCCCAACGTGCGTCTTTCTAAATTAAATTTCTTGTTCCATCTTTCTGCTATGTTTCGTAAAAAAGTAGTCTTGATTATCCCAGCCTGTCAATCAAACGTAGAATGGTCGGTAGACTGGTCAAGCGAGATTACTTTCAAAACAAGGGCACGTAACCTATTTTTTACTCACATGTGATCGGATGTTATGGCCGACATTCGTAACCATCTTTCAGCGTAGTATTTATAGGTGATTAAATGGTCATAGCTTATTAAGTACAGCATGAACGTTTATTTAGTGACTATAAATGTTTGAAACTGATTTAAGGCTTGGTATATATATAAATATTGTGGTGTAATTGTCGAGATATTTGGAGATATTTATTTATGGTGGGGCACCCTACATATAATCTTCCGATTCAACAGAGGTTACAAATCAACAGTACAAAGGCTTATTGGCTGCCCCCTGGCACTTGACACTAGAATTATGAAAATAAACAAATAAAGTAGGTCACAGACAAAGGCACCATAGAATTTATATAATATTATCACTTATACGATTAATTCTAAAGTAATTTGGCACAGTCCTACAATTCACAGTTATGGCGGTACATAAGTTCCGGATAATCGGGTCTACCACGTGGTTCTCAGTGAAAGTTTCTAATTCCTTAAATACTTTGATAATTACAGTCATATGATACACGAAAATGTTAATAATGTTTCATTCGTATTGTTACCGAGTTTGTTTGCTGCCCTATTGACTTAAAAACCAACAAAAGTTCCAGAATTCTTCAAAATACTTTCTTCGATTTTCGTCAGCCCAGTTTTCCGCCATCACCAGTGATTTTCCCATGATTTTAGAACATTCAATTTGCGGATTTGGATCCCAAATTAATTAAGAAGGATAAAGGAATTAAATTAAGTTGCACATACTTTTGCACAAGATGAAATAGAAAAATAATACATTATTCAGTCAGGTTTTAGATAATAATACCAATTTTCGAATATTCGAGCATTTTGGCCTCAACATTCCGGCCCCCTAATTGTATAGGTCTGAACCGACACAATTACACAAAGGCCAAATGCTAAACACCTAAATAATATTATAGCGAATTATGAATTTCAGCACCTATATTTCTGATTCTTACATTAAGCACAATTTATCAACAGGTCGTGTTAGAGTTGATGACTTCGTTTTGACTTTTACAAACCTTTCTTGTCTGCCATAACTTCAATAACTCTTCCGAGGGCCCAACTACTTCTGTGTGCCAAGTTACCAACAAGTAACACGATATCACCTTCTTGTAAATTTCATCTAGGGTTGGTCCATTTTTGTCCATCTTGTAGTGTTGGTAAATATTCTTTCACCCAACGTGTCCAAAACAAATTTGTCAAGTATTGTACTTGTCTCCATCTTCGTCGGGTGTAACAATCATCTCTTGAAAAGAGTCCCGGATGGAAGTCAGGTTTGTATTTTAAAAGAAGGAGATGATTAGGGGTGATAACTTCTAAATCATTAGGATCATCAGAATTTCATGTGATTGGTCTGCTTTTGATTATTGACTCTATTTCACAAAATAGGGTTGACAAGTTCTCATCATTTAACTTTATGACTTGCTCTTTCAACATAGAGTACATAATTTTTCTGATAGTTCGTATCTGGCAGAAGGCGGATTAAAGGACCAATCAACACTGCACTGATAAAGTTTCTGAGACATTTTTGACTGATTCCATTCTTTAATAGCGTCTTTCAACTCATTATCAGTGAGAATAGTTTTAACTGTAGATCTGCGAGCAATAAAGCGTCTGAAGGCATTTATACTGTAGGAGTTAGTGTTCAGGGAATGTGCCACTTCCAGATGTACAGCACGAGTTGTCAGGCAGGTAAAAATGACACTGTATCTCTTCACTAAACTTCGACCACGTTTAATTTCTACTAGTCCAAAGAAATCTACTCCTGTGTGAGTAAAAGGAGGATCATCACACTTCAGACAATTAGCAGGCAAATCTGCCATCTTCTGCTCCACTACCTTGGCTTGATATTTCCTACAGGTAAAACATCTAGATACTATATTCTTTATTACAACATTAGCCTTTAATATCCAGTAATTTTGTCTCAGTTCAGCTAAAATAGAGTTTTTGCCAAGATGACCAAGACGTTGATGGATGTAATCTACAATCAGAGATGAAATAAAGGAATTCTTTGGCAATATAATTTGATGTTTAGCATTCTCTTCAATAGTAGCTCGACTCAATCGACCACCAACTCGTAGTAACCCATTTTTGGAGACTGGGTCTAATTTGGTTAATCTGCTACTTCTCTTAATACCCTTTTCTGTATTGTCAGTGTTCTTCAAAATCTGGATCTCATCCTCAAAATGCTGTCTTTGTTCAAATGCAAGAATTCTATCTTCAGCCTTTTTGAAATATTCATATTTCAAACGGTTGAAGTGATTTGGTGGCTTTTATTCTTTAAATTTTCTCTTTCTTGTTTGACTTTTCTATCCACTAATTTAGTTTTTCTTTCATTGTCAGGTTCATCTTCTAGTTCTTGACTTAATTCTTTCCTCCGCTTAGCTTATTTCCTCAATATTTCCATAAGGACTAGAATCCATCCTACTCAGACCCGTCAACCCCTCAGAGCTGAAATGCAGTAGGGTAGTGTAAAAAATGCAGTAGAAACCATGATTTGGCAGTAGAATTCCAAAAACGCGAAAATTCGCACTTCCAAGGGTAATTAATTTAGAAATGATACACTGAACTGCAGGCCCAACAATACAAAAATTGCATTAAAAGGGTAATAGATAAAATATACACAAGCAATGGTAGCCATATCTAAAATTATTTATGTAATTAAACCAAAATTGAATATGTAGCCTACAAAAAGAAATAATTAGTAACGTAAAAAAAAATAATAATTAAAATTACCAGTCCAGGGTTCTGGCAGTAGGCCTAACCAGTACCACTTTTCTTTTGTTGTAACTTACCATGATTTGAAAATATCCTTGTGACGTGTGTTCCCCATTCCGAGAGTTTTTGTCAATATTGTTTCATGTAAGTAAGATTATATAGTATTTCTACATTAGAAATAGAGGGAGGGGTGGGGCGTAAAAAAATTAGTTTTGCAAACGACTTAATATTGGTATCGATTTAATCATGCCCCCCCCCCCCCCCCATGGTGATTATCCTCTCAATGTACGGGATTTTTTTCTCCCGTGATTCCGTAAATCTGCTTTTATTTTTATTCGAGAGAGTGTTCCATATAAGTCAGAATCGTCGAGACGTATTCCCATCTTGAAATTAAAGTTCCGAGTTGTGTTGCATTCGAAGTATTGTATTAGATGTTGTACGTACGTACGCGCGCAAACGAAAATGTCGGCCATTGGTGCCGTAAATTGGCCGCTATTTGTTTAGTTTATCGCTACGCATTTTAAGAGTATTTGGAACATGTGCCAATAATTATATTCGCTTTATTAACTCTAAAATAGGTTGAAAAGAATTTGAGAACAAATCTCTGAGCTAAATTACACCTTACAATATCCCAAATCGATGTTGATAACCGAAAGTCGCGATCTTTATTGTTTACATGCAAAAAGTTGCTTCCTTTAGTTCCATAGTTTTGGCGAGAAAATTAAAAAAACTCTTTTGTTTGAAAAGCGGTACATGAGGCCTTTTTGCGGCACTTTACCGCATGATGCGGTAGAGTTGACAGGTCTGATCCTACTGCTTTCCTCATTTTTGTCCAACAGGAAAAGTAAGTCAAATATTTGTTAGTCGTTGAAACTGATTCATCTAAATTAGTCATGTGAACAGCCTTCTTTCCTTCACAGTTATCATCAGAGATACACATGTTTATGTCTGTTTTGGGCCATTCATCTTCGGTTCTCCATAAAAAAAATCTGGTCCTTGTAACCATTTATTACTCTTCATGCCGTCTTCAATTTTCAACCCTCTACTAGCATAGTCTGCTGGATTAGATGTGGAATCTACCTAATGCCACTGATCAACTCTGGAACCCTCATGAATAATTACCAGTCTGTTTGAGACAAAGGTTTGGAATCTGGTTTTGTCATTCATAATATACCGAAGCACTGACATGCTATCAGCCCCGAAGAAAGTGTCGTCAAATCTATAATCCTTCTCTTCAGATATCAGTTGGCTCATCTTTACAGCTACAGTAAGCGCAGCCAATTCCATCCTTGGTATAGTCTTTTTCTTCAAAGGTGAAACACGGGATTTTCCCATAATGATAGAACAATGTATTCTCCCTTTTTGTTTGCAAATCTAACATAGGAGACAGTTCCAAAACCTAGGTCACTCGCATCGCTAAAGTGGTGGAGTTCAAGCCTTGTTATGGGTCCAAAGTTTGGTGGTTTATGACATCTCGGAGTTGAAAGTTGTTCTAAATCTGACAAACTGATTAAGCATCTATTCCATCTATTTAGTTGATTTGGTTCTATTTCCTGATCCCATCCTATGCCTTGTTGGCAAAGTTCTTGTAATAACAGTTTTGCTGGTAGAATAAATGGAGCTGCTAATCCTAAAGGGTCATAAACTGACCCTACGACTGACAATATTCCTCTTCTAGTAGGTTGACGAACTGGATGTTAATCTTGAAGCCCAATAAGTACTTTTCTACTGGCCAAATTACTCCTAGGGCATGTTCAATTGGAAGTTCATCATAGTTTAAATCCAGGTTCTTCAATTCCTGAGCCCGTTCTTCAATTGGTATGGAGTCAAGGGCAGTTCTATGATTGCTAATCCATTTCGTGAGTTTGAATCCTCCCATCTTACAAAGTTTAGTTAAATCTTCAACTAAAGTGATGGCCTTTTCCAGATTGTCTGTTGAATTCAAGCAATCACCAACATAAAAGTTTCTTTTAATTGTATCTGCTATCTCAGGTTCAAATTGATTGCCAAAATCATCAACAGTTTTATGGAGCGCACTATTGGCACAGGTTGGTGAGGATATGCCTCCAAAGAGATGCACTGTCATTCTAAATATTTCTGGATTAAGTTCATAGTTTCCGTCTTTCCACCAGTAAAATCTAAGATAATCTCGATCATCTTCTGGAACTTGTACCTGGAAAAACATTGACTTCACATCTGCCATAATCACCACATTTTCTTGCCAGAATCTCATCAATACACCTACTAATTTGTTTGTTAGGTTTGGTCCAGGCAATAGTAAGTCATTCAGTGAAACTCCTCGAAACTTAGCTGACCAGTCAAAAACTATGCGAATCTTCTTACTCTTTTTTTTCACTAGAACCGTAAATACCGTGATGTGGAATATAACATACTTTACCATCATCTCTCTCCAGTAAACTTGTTGGTACTTCTTCAGCATAACCATTACTCAGGATATCATTCATAAATTTACAGTAATCTTCAGAAAAAGTTTGATTCAACTTAAATTTTCTCTTAATCCCATTTAAGCGAGCTAAGGCTACCTCAGAGCTGTTTGGTAACTGTATCTCTTTTCTGCGAAATGGCAAATTAATGGTGTAATGGCCATCAGAATATAATATATAATTCTTCACCGATTCTTCAAACTTCTTATCTTCCAGTGAAGGCTCCTTTTTACAGGGGCGGATCCAGGATTTTTTGCAGGAGGGGGTTTGCCAGGTTCCTTAGACAATGTATCTCCCCCCCCCCCTCCCGCATTGTCTCTATCGTCATTTTGGCGTATAGACATACACATTGAGCTTTTTAAACAGAGAAATTCAACACCTCGTTTGACGCCAATTTTTTATTATGAATTAATACAATTGTGATATCACATAATGTCTATCTATATTATTATCTCGTGCTTTGGGTGCCCAACTGCCCATCCTGTCCGCCCCACATCTGACGCTAAAGGATAAAGCACACGGCCGAGAAACTTTTCTCATAAAAAGTGTTGATTTACAAAAAAAAATATGTAGCTGAGCAGGGGGGGGGGGGGGGGTCGACCCCCCAAACCCCCTCTGGATCCGCCCCAGTTTTGTCATCAATATAATATATAATTCTTCACCGATTCTTCAAACTTCTTATCTTCCAGTGAAGGCTCTCTTTTATCATCAATAGTTTTCTCAGGGAAATCAGTATTAATGTATTTTCTAAACAAATCTTCAAAGTTTGGGGATTCTACAATTTTTGATACAACCATTCGATCCTTGTCTCTTTCAATAGCAAAATTACAGATCTCTTGGTTTTGACCTGTGCTGCATCGGACAATATTCCAGACGACCCATCCTAAACCAGTTTTAACAGCATGCGGACAATCTTTGGAAGGACCAGTAATAACTTCAATGGGTGTGTAAGCACCTGGTGTTCCATTTCCTATTAGCATTCCAATATCTGCTTCAATTTGTGGCAAATAAACTTGATCCAAGTGTGACCAGTTTTTAAGATCTATCTGAGTTGGAATGTGCGATTTAGAAACAGGGATTTTATCATTACTGACAACTGTGACTAATTCTACTGGATTCGATCCATCAAGACTACAAATTTCCAGTCCCTTACAAAAGTGGGTATCGATGTCTAATGGTTTGCCCATAGTTTCCAGGGTCATCCTTTCTTTCCGGCCAGATACTCCTAACTTGTCCATTAAGGATTTGGTTATAAAATTAGCTGTACTTCCTGGATCCATAAATGCATAAGTCTTAATACCACAAGATCCCTTACTGTTGGCGAGGAATCTAATAATTGAGGCGAATTTTGTTTCACGAATTAAAAACTAGAGAATCAGAATCCTTCACCCAGTTTCCACGGTATTATGTTCTGTGCATCTGCAGTTCAACTATAGCTTAGTGATTCTAGATTGACTAATTATGTATGTGTAACAAAGAAATATGAATATTAAAGGGCGTATGACTCTGTTCTTTGGAACCTTAAAGGGCGTGTGGCTCTATTCTTTGGAACCTTTGTCTAAAAGCACATATTAATGTAATATACTGATGTCCAAAAGAAAGTATGCACACTAAAACTATGACTAAGTTATGTTTAGATTAAAAACATTTGATAAAGCATTACTGAGTTTGACTTTTGCGTCCAAACTCAACATTTCTAAGCAAAATAAAAATGTGAAACAAATTGACATTCTACCCAAATACCATATACCATGGAAAAACGACTTTGGTTGATGCAGCACAAAATGCACAGTGTGTACTTTCTTTTGGACATTAGTATATGAATGATTATGAAGTGATTTATAATCAATTTTGTTTTTAATTTAATATTGTAATTTATAATCATTTTTTAAAAAAAATATATTGTAATTTTTAACCAATTACGTTCGGTGAAATTCGTGAACAGTCCTAATTAAACGACAGTCGTTTGCGCCAGCTTAGTCCATTCTATACGCGGGTCTTTTTTTGTTATTATTTTGTGGTTATTTTTAATTACTCCCGCGTTGTCTTTTGGGCCTGCTTAGTCCATTCTATACGCGGGTCTTTTTTTGTTATTATTTTGTAGTTATTACTTTTTATTACCCCGGCGTTGTCTTTTGGTATATGTTTTCCTTTTTCATTTCAAACGGCACCAGAAACCATTATATCCTTAGAATACACGACTCGTGTACTCAATATAAAATGTTCATTGTGTCTTAAATATTGGATATTAGGATCTCATATTTTCACGGCAAGATAACAACATCAATATTAATTGAAATAGATCAATATTGAATTCTAATTCGTGTTTCTAATTCCGACTATTATGAAAAATATTGAGTTAGTGGTTTGGTTCCTTTAAAATAGATGAAAATGGGTTGAAAAATACCTATTAATGTACTATGAGTGTATAGAAAGGGATTTACATCCAATTTTTAAAATTTGTACTGTAATTTCTAATCAATTATGTTCGGTGAAATACGCATGCAGTCCATATTGAACGACACACGTTTGCCCTGCTTGCGCCATGCTACACGCAAGTTTTTTGATTATTATTTTGTCTTCTGTGACTTATCGTGAACTAATCTGTAGAGAGCCACGGTGGATCAATGAGCAAGGCGCTGGCTCACTAATCAGGACATCGCGGGTTCGATCCTATAGGAGCTTTTACGCACGACGTATATCCGGTGTCTATTTTAAGCCTGGCCTTTTTCAACACGGGTCTTAAAGGGGAAGACCAACGATTTTCAACAAGGTTTCCATAAATCTTAAATATATATTGATAAATAATCCCCTCTGTAACACAAGCAAAAAAGTTTTTGTAAGCGAGAAATTTTGTTTTAGCTGAATTCGAGTTTATATGGGTAAAATTTAAGCGTATAATAAGCGGCGTTGTTTAGACTCGTATTTGCTAAATAGCTCATGATATAGAACGTATAATATATATTAGGGTGTGTCTATGTTTTAATGTATATACAGAGTAGGCTCTTTGATTGTATTATACATATATAAGATGCTAAATTAAATATTTGGTTACAGTCTACCCGTAGTGTCTAGATGAAAAGACGTGGGTAGTGTATTGTTATTGAAATAACAAATGAATAATGTCTTGGGCATCATTTATAACTTTCTAGCTCATCTTTACATAGGTAATAATTCTTATTTTGTCTAGTGTGAGTCAGCCATTTTTAATCACTTCCGTATTGTCTTGTGGGATATGTTTTTCTTATTTCACTACAAATGACACTCGAAACCATTATGGCCATAGAGTAAACAACGTCGTGTAGTGATTTTAAAATGTTCATTGTATCTTAAAGTGGAAGACGAACGATTTTCAACAAGGTTTCCATAAATCTTACATATATATTGATAAATAACCCCATCTGTAACACAAGCAAAAAAGTTTTTGTAAGCGAGAAATTAATTTTTATTAAACCGGAAGTGACGTAGTTGGTTTAACACGCTCACTGGGCTCTATAGGAGCTTTTACGGGTTTCCATTTTGACGTCATTTTCGGTCATGCGCAGACACTGGCCTTATTCGTAGACTGAAACCCATAGGCCAGTGTGTGTTTTTTTGTGAAAAAAACGTCGTACAGTAAGCTTCTTTTACATAAAATGGAACTGAACGCCATGTCTATATACGCGTAAGGTTTACCGACCGATGCCAGAAAGCGATATTTACAAAACCTTTGATATAGGAAAGATACGGCAAATTTACCAAACCCGTAATTGGCCGTTTGCAATTGAGGAAACAAGTGGATGACTGATCCGTGCTCAATGGCCCGAACTAGAATTAAGTGAAGTTTATTACGCATTTTACGGTTAAACAGGTGTTATATATTAATTACGGGACTATTAACACAAAAGATTTAAATGGTCTATCCTATTTACATTCAACTGCCGACTGGACAGTTCTTTGCGAGGTTGATATATCGTCTGCTATAGCACTGCATGCTACCCTACTCGACACAAAACACGGTACTATGTTGGTCTTTGTTTGAGGCTGTCGACTTGAAAATAATTCCAGCTAATAATACAAAAAATAGTATGCAATATGCAAATAAGATTGTTTATGTATGCGTGCTGTTAGCCAATAGCTATTGTAAATTTCCCCGCGTTTAGTTGGCTCTAACCAATGATAAAATAGTTGGATGGTGCACGGGGTAAATCTTCAGCCATTTTTATATATTTTCCTCTTGATTGATGAGATATGAATAACAGAAAGAATAAAACGACGATCAAGTTGAATCTGTGAATATTTTTTAAAACCGTTTTTTCTGTTAATTGTAGTCACATAAATCGTCTTGGCTCAGCTTTTGGCACTCAGTGAAATTTTAATCCAATCAGTTTATCTTGCCGCAACCAAGAAGAAGAACGATACATTTGTGTCCATTTTATCAAATTCTAATACAGTATTTGGTTCAGAGATCAACTGTTGAATGAAAATATGTAACTGGACTCGGTGCATTCTATACATCGTGATTATTATTTGTTCTCTTTTTTTATTAGATGTGCAACGGTCGTGCTTAAATTTTAATATCGTCTTGAATAATTCTTTCGTGGAACCGCAGGTTACCATCTCTAATTACCCATTCTATTATTTACTCTTATGCTCTATTTCATGGCATTTTACAACCAAACAGATGTTATCTATTAATTGTTTGCAGTAAAATTAAAACAAAACATATAAATCGGCTTCATACAGCAATGCATCTTTGTAATGCTTTTGCGTACTGCGGTCGATCAACTGGACCGTGTGCAACTGCAAGCTTGCCATATATCGTCTGCTACAACGCAGTATATCGTCAATAAAACGAAACAAAAATAATTGAGACACGGTTTGAAATTGATAATTTATGACGAATGCTACACGCAACTTACAACATGAATGGCATTCAAGAACACTTATTGTATAAGGAGAAAAAGAGGAAAAAACCCATTTTCCCTAGCATTTACCGTGTTAAAGGGGAAGACCAACGATTTTCAACAAGGTTTCCATAAATCTTAAATATCACTGGAAATGCCATTTCCGGGCTTCCAGTTTTCGAAATTTCTGGGGGAGGACATCCGAACCCTCCGCTGTCTCTAGATCTGCCCATGTTAAGAAAAGAAGTTCTGTGACTTATCGTAAACTAATCTGTAGAGAGCCACGGTGGATCAATGAGCAAGGCGCTGGCTCACTAATCAGGACATCGCGGGTTTGATCCTATAGGAGCTTTTACGCTCGACGTATATCCGGTGTCTATTTTAAGCCTGGCCTTTTTCAACACGGGTCTTAAAGGGGAAGACCAACGATTTTCAACAAGGTTTCCATAGATCTTAAATATATATTGATAAATAATCCCCTCTGTAACACAAGCAAAAAAGTTTTTGTAAGTAAGAAATTAATTTTTATTCAAACCGGAAGTGACATAGTTGGTTCAACACGCTCACTCGGCTCTATAGTAAGAATACAGATTTGGCATAAGTTTACTCCTGTATTGTGTTCACGCGTCGTCCTTTGGCCAAAAATTTGATCAAATGGGTTGTTTATTAGGATATTATAAACACGTCGCGTAAGTTCACTCATACTGAACAGTACGATGTGCCTCAATTCACGCCACATGGCTAATTGTTTACATCACGTGGTTTAATTGACAGCTTGCAAGTGAGAGATATTTCGTCTGCTTGAATGTTTGACTAAAAATTAATTTCTTACTTACAAAAACTCTTTTGCTTGTGTTACAGAGGGGATTATTTATCAATATATATTTAAGATTTATGGAAACCTTGCTGAAAGTCGTTGGTCTTCCCCTTTAAATATTGTACATTAGGATCTAAACATTTATTTTTCGCGTGCGTCCAAATTGGCCGACATGGATATGCAACTGCCATTACTGACTTCAGTCTCTGGTGCTAGCGGAGGCTGACAAGGAACTTTCTCGACCAGCATCGGGATCGAACCCGCGATGTCCTGATTAGTGAGCCAGCGCCTTGCTCATTCATCCACCGTGGCTCTCTACAGATTAGTTTACGATAAGTTACAGAACTTCTTTTCTTAACATGGGCAGATCTAGAGACAGCGGAGGGTTCGGATGTCCTCCCCCAGAAATTTCGAAAACTGGAAGCCCAGAAATGCCATTTCCAGTGATATTTAAGATTTATGGAAACCTTGTTGAAAATCGTTGGTCTTCCCCTTTAACATGGTAAATGCTAGGGAAAATGGGGTTTTTCCTCTTTTTCTCCTTATACAAAAAGTATTCTTGAATGCCATTCATGTTGTAAGTTGCGTGTAGCATTCGTCATAAATTATCAATCCGGTTCTAAAATAATGAATTATAATGGGGTTTTTCAGTCAGAAATCCAAATGGGGGGGGGGGGGGATTTTGTAAAATACAATTTACATCGGCATTTGTTTTTGTGATATTTTTTTTATCGCACTGGCTTAACGGCGACTTTCGCGTTAGACCTGAAAGCACGGCAGTTTGATTGGATGCTTTCAGACACCATAGAGTTGGCACATTGTTAAAATAAGAAAATGAAATAATGCAATGGGGTTTAAGGTCCTACTTTTCTGCACCGCCTGGGCTAATAAAGACTGGTTGTTAAAATAGAAGTAGGAAGAAGACATACCGAGAAGCAAAACGGAACGAAAATTTTGTGTCCAAGGTACAGCACGTATATGTTTTACATCAAGTCTAATCATTTACTGATTTGTCTAAGAAAATTTAGTTCGCAAAACACATTTTGTTTTAGCTGAATTCGAGTTTATATGGGTAAAATTTAAGCGTATAATAAGCGGCGTTGTTTAGACTCGTATTTGCTAAATAGCTCATGATATAGAACGTATAATATATATTAGGGTGTGTCTATGTTCTAGTGTATATACAGAGTAGGCTCTTTGATTGTATTATACATATATAAGATGCTAAATTAAATATTTGGTTACACCTGATAGGGTCCATACATTTTGCGTCATAAGAAAGGCCGTTCTTTTTTCAAGTATCATTATTATATTAAAAATGTTAGTAAGATGTCCTTGCCCTGAACCATGTTAAATATGTAGAGACATGTATAGTCTACCCGTAGTGTCTAGATGAAAAGACGTGGGTAGTGTATTGTTATTGAAATAACAAATGAATAATGTCTTGGGCATCATTTATAACTTTCTAGCTCATCTTTACATAGGTAATAATTCTTAGTTGAATAAAGAAAAAACGCATGTGCGCAAATTTACACTTCTTGTGCGATTTCCCGTGTATAGTTTCATCTCATGGTATTGGAGTATTGTATAGGAATGGATCTCCGCAGTGGATTATTTCAGTAAGTTTGCACATAATGTTTTTTTTTTTAAATTTGCATTTTTGGGGAAAATAGTTTAAAGAAAATTTAGCCATGATCGACAGATGGGTGACGTAAAGAAATGTGGAATATATACTCTTCAAAAAAAGTAGGGGATATTGAAATGCAAATACCTATGCAGGTTGCGATATGATAAATAGTCATGCATGGAAATTTGACATGCTTTGAGAGTATGTTCACAGATGAAGAACTTGTCGCCCCAACAGAACCGCTGAGCTGTACATGCGACACGCAATAGCGCCATACACGTGGGAGGGGTTCATTGTCAAATTTGACACTTCAAGGAAGAGTTGATGAAAACTGCCGCGTGCTGGTTTATCTATCCATGTTTGCTTTCCTATCGGTTCTTGCATAAGATTTACTGTTTAGCGTGTCTTTGCTTTAGTGTGTTACGTTTAATTTGATCGGGAGACGTGTTCGTCGACGTCAACGTCAACCGACATCACTGCAAGAATTGGCCGTGGCACTGCAAGAGGAGTGGGTCAGATTGCCCCAAATCGTGATTGGAGGTTGATAAGGAGCATGCCACGGCGAATTGCTGAATGTCTGAGGATTGGTGGAGCAATTACTCATTATTAAGACAAAAATCAAAAACGTCCTTTTTCACTTTTGAAGGTGTATCTCTTTGCGAGTGAAATGGGAGCCGTCAGATAAGTCGCCCATATGAACTGTTTATGTTCATGTGTAGGCAATTGGCCTGTTATTAACATACACTGGTTACCTCTAATAAAAACAGTAGGCCCTAGTGCATTTCCGCAGTTTTGTATTGTTTCTGAATATCCTCTACCTTTTCTTAAGAGTATATTTCAATTTTGAATATTGATTAGATGGACGTAATAAAAAAAATATATTTCTTGCGGGTTTATAGAGAGGGAGCCCAGGGGTGGGGGTGGGGGTCAACGTAATTGAAAAGTGTACCAATTTTCTTCTATATGGTAGGTCTATCAATGCATGCATATATGGTATCATCAGAATATAAGTCTGCCGGGTATTTGGTGGTGGGTGTAGTATTCCACGCCCAAAATGTCATGCCCCCCAAATAGGCTAGATTAGCACTATAGTGTACCACATGAAAATCGTACCGCACATGTTCAGGTATTACCAAAACACTCTGACAAACATTTCTAGTGGTGGGGTACACTTTTCAGCTAGGTTGGCTCCCCTGGGCTCCTGGTCTATTATCTAATTTATCATAAAGATTGGTATTTTATCTACATAGAGAAACTTTTATATTTCCCTAGGTAGGCTCGTGCACCAGATTCGGTACATACAGTTATCTACTGATCATGTCACACAACAAATCCCAGCACAGTGTAGGTTGATATGTGTATCAATCCGAATACTAATGGTGCAAGCTCCCACTCCGCAAATCTCAGCAGATTACAGTACCCTACATCTAGCCTCGGCTGTATGACGAAGTCCGCCATTGGAACTACTTTCAAGTTCCCGGATTACCATGACGACGCCTTTGAAGAATATTTTATCATACAAATATTTCAAAGTCTGAAGCTGTTTTTCTTTCAAGTTTATCCGATATTCTTCAAGGACAACATAATTTGCACTGAAAATTCTACACACGCTTCGAACGACGGAATTTTGATAACTTCTTTTTAATGGCGGCAAGTTTTCCTAATAAGTAAACCGGTGCCGTATAGTCGTACAGCTGAGGCTAGATGTAGGTTAACGGAATCCTCCGAGGTTTGCCGACTGGCAAGCTCCATTAGATTATGCGGAAGCTGGTCTCTCTGTAGTCTATTGACTACCTGGGGTCTATCTACAGACCGCAAATTCTAAACAGACCACAAAACAAAAAAACGCACCAAACATATCTCGATAATTTTACTTTTTCCTCAAAACAAAGAGATCTAGTTATTTTAAACATACATTATGCAAGAGCTAAAACTGATTATTGCAAGTCTTTATTTAGGCTTCAGATGTCATAGAAATTATAAATTAGATCTTTATTTACACAACAAGCACAAAATCAACTCTGTAGACCCACGGATGGCTTGGATTCAGCTTGGATTTAAACGGGATTTCGTTGACTGATTTAATTTTAAATGGCGTCGTGAGCGGAGATTAACCGTTACGTTGACGTCATACTCCCGGATCGAGGCTAAATGATAGAGTGTACGAAGCGAGGCCGCTGTTGGGCGATGCCTTAAAAAATGACATCTAAACTATTTAAAGTGCAATAAACTAAACACAGATAATGACAAATTATACAAATCCTGGAGACCGTGTGATGACTAATACAGGCGGACAGGTCTTCTGTCTTAATAATATCAATAAAAATATTTTTATTTCCCCAATAGGCACGCGCCACTGGCTCTGGTGTATACCTATAGATTTATCATAATTGTATTATAATATTATGTCCTATATTCAATTGATTTAATGCATGTCCAAAATACAAGTAAGAATGAAAATTTACCCTCTCACTCATTTTGTCCAATTGTTATATAAATCCAAAAAGGTAAAACACAAATTCGGATATGATGACAGCAGAGATTATGTAGGTGGAGTTAACGCCTGTCAATCAAACGATCGGCAATACTAAGAATCGGTGAAGATGGAATTCAATCCCATTTTTAATAAAAATTACACTGGTGATAACTATGTTCAGAATAAAGTAATTTGACTGAAATTTTCAATATATTCTTCTTTCATCATCTATTTGTGAACTGTTATAGCAAGAATGGCTAACTCCTTATAAAAATCTCCCATAATGTATCTTTAACTAAATAAAATGTAGAAATGTCTACAAGATATAGTATTCATCATGTAGCTGTGCTTTAACCTAATTATTCAATGTAAATGAAAGTAATGTAAACTGGTTTAGAAACACACATTTTACCGCTCTCTTTGACTTTCTAAAAGTTTATTTGCATGACAGTTAATCTATAGGATTATGGTATCTTTACATTTGCCACGCATATGTAGACCTGTGGTAATTAAGACACAACTCTAGCTGACAGGTTAATATGGTAACATCTCTCCCAAATTTCATCAATGAAGAGTCCCATATATTGTAAGAATAGTGTTGTTTATTGTCCCCCACCTTTCGAAGAAATCAGGGGACGATTAAAATGGGTTCGTCCGTCGGTCCGCCGTCCACAATTTCTAGTGAACACTCTACAGACTACATTTATCATCTGATTGTTTTGAAATTGATATATGTTGTTTGCATTAGTGAGATAAAGAAACCTATTTAATTTCAATAACTTCCGTTAATTTCTTCTGGAGTTATGGCCCTTGTTTCACTTTGTTGCACCTTGTGAACGCTCTAACGACAAAAGTTACCAACCGATCTGTATGAAATTTATATGCATCATTTAGATTAGTAAAACAAAGAAGCCAATTGAATTTCAGCAATTTCCGTTAATTACATCTAGAGTTATGGCCCTTGTTTCACTTTGTTGAATCTTGTGAATGCTCTAATGACAACAGTTATCATCCGATCTGTTTGAAATTGATATGCATCATCTAAATTAATGAAACGAAGAATCCTATTGAATTTCAGCAATTTCCGTTAATTACGTCGTGAGTTATAGCCCTTGTTTCACTTTGTTGTACCTTGTAAATGCTCTAACGACAAAAGTTATGATCCGATCTGTATGAAATTTATATGTATCATTTAAATTAGTAAAACGAACAAGCCTATTGAGTTTCAGCAAATTTCCGTTAATTACATCTAGAGTTATGGCCCTTGTTTATCTTTGTTGAATCTTGTGAACGCTTGAACGACAAAAGTTATCACCTAATCTGTATGAAATTCATATGCATCATTTAAATAAGTGAAATGAAGAAGCCTATTGAATGTCAGAAATTTCCGTCAATTACGTCTAGAGTTATGGCCCTTGATTTACTTTGTTGAACTTTGTGAACGTTCGGACGACAAAAGTTATCATCCGATCTGTATGAAATTTATATGCATTATTTGAATTAGTAAAACGAAAAAGCCTGTCGAATCTCAACAATTTCTGTAGATTACTTCCAGAGTTACGGCCCTTGTTTTAGTTTTTAGAACCTTGTGAACCCTCAAACGACGAAAATTATAATGTCATCTGCATGAAATTGTCTATTAAATTCCCCTAATTACCTACAAAAGAATAAATATGTGACAACCCTTGTCGACTGCCCGGACGATTTAGCTGCTGTGGGCGTATGTTTTGTTGCCTGACAACCTATCTTTTAAAATTGAATACCAATTGTGACTTCTAGCTGGTCCACAAGCTAAAAATGCGTTTCGAATTATCAGGGGTCATAATCCAGGAAGTTATGTTTGGATGTGCGCGATTAAAGAAAGGAACAAAGATCTTTGAGATATAAACATAAATTTAAAGTTTCATAAAAAATTGTGACTTTAGAGAGTCCACAACCTTGATATACCATATTTTTTTTTACACTATTTGCGTATGAGGGACGGCCAAAGAAGTTGAAATAACATAAAGGCAGCTATTTTAAAGTAGTAATTTACATTCTGTTTGATATACTATGCTTGTGAGTTTATAAAAATTGAATAGAAAGAAATCTTCCTCAAACAAATATGGCCACATATCCTTAAGTGCTGCCATATTCATGTCTTTTTCATTCAACATTTTGACGTCGTTCTGTGTATGTTCGATTCATCATTTCAGCCACAAATTACATGAGGGCAATTAAAATTGTCTCACTTACATTCTAAGGAAAATCTTATTTTTACAACAAAGAAGTTGAAATTTCATAAAGGCAGCTACTTTAAAGCAGTAATTTACATTCTGTTTGGTATACTATGCTTAAGTGAAACGCAATGCATATCCATGAAGTGGTACACAGGCAGTTCATAAAGATAGGTTGCCATCTGGACTAAAAGCTTGAGTAATATCTATCGCATTTGTTAATTTATAAAAATTGGATAGAAAGAAATCTTCCTCAAATAAATATGGCCACATATCCTTAAGTGCTGCCATATTCATGTCTTTTTCAGTATTTTGACGTTGTTCTGTGTATGTTCGATTCATCATTTCAGTCATTAATTTACGGTTATCTTCATTCAAAGTGCCTACAGTAGCATACATTTTTTAAAAGAACATTATGATCTGGTTCACTTTGGGGATTTTCAGGAGGCACTGTCACACAAGATCTTTTTAACTTGTAAAAGGGGGTACCTACATGTATTTTAACATGAGGGCAATTAGAATTGTCTCACTTATATATTCTAAAGAATAACCTATTTTTACAACAAAGAAGTTTAAATTACATAGAGGCAGCTACTTTAAAGCAGTAATTTACATTCCGTTTGGTATACTATGCTGTGGTACACAGGCAGTTCATAAAAATCAAAAATCTGATCTGTGAATGGTAAAAGTCTGAAGCCTGAATCTAATTTCTTTAGTCTGTGAATGCCATATGAGGGTATATAAATAAGTTCAAACAACTGGACAACACAATAGGGTTTACCATCTTTCACAAGAAACATTATCACTTTTCTAATTTGAAATATTTCTGAATTATCCAATAACAGAAGGTGACAATCCTTTGAGTATGTAATATTGCGAAATATTACACAATCACAGGTAAAGCATTTATCAATGTTTATTTTACTTGCACGTATGCATTTCTGAACTGGAACATCAAACTCATCCAAAGTAAACATGGATGTGTCACCCAAAATCATATCATTATCAAACAAAAAGTCACAGGAACAAAATGATTGTAAATATTGATGTTGTTCTGCAAGGGTATGACCAACAATTTTAAAATTTTGAAACCTGCGGATATATCGCTTAAAATATGAGTGTTTGAACTCCATTCGCATGTTCCATACACGTATGAGAGGACCATATCTTAATGTTAACTGTGGATAATGCATAATATAATGATGCTTTGGTTTCAACTTTAAGTCAGGAAACAAATTAATGCGCTCTTGTATGTAAGATGAAATTATTTCCTCCAGGTAATTAATCTGTCCGTAACTTAATGCAGGGGCACATATTAACCGTATTAATTCTTTCAAATAAATAAGCAATTTCCAGGCAGCATCGTCTATGTTTTTAACAAGAATCCCAAAGATAAGTTAAAACATTCTCAACAAACACCACATTTTCATGCCATTTCCTGGCATCTTCGATATTTTTGCTTTCAGAGGGGAGGGCTTGTCCTTGACATTAAGTAAAAAAACAAAAGTCTCTTATTAACTGATTAACTTGACCATAAGAATTTAACCATTTTTGATTTATGAAATAATCTATAATTAATTGTAAGTCATATGAAATTACACCTTCAAACAAGTCATGTGCAGGGCATGGAGGAAGGCATGATAGATGATACTACATGGACATGTGTTAACTGGTTAAATTCAGAGTCATATTTGACACCTTTATATAATGAGAGTTCGGGATTATGTCATGTATTTTATTATTTGCTCATGATTTTTTTTGGATCGTGATTCTTTAGGTTCATTTATGGCATCTTTTCAGAATAAAGACAGTACCGACACGAAAATTCGCCCGTTAAATTTTCAACAAGCCCCCCAATTGCATGTGAGCCAAGATTGTCCCCTAATAATAAAGCAACAGTTCCTTTTAGTCTTCCTTCTACCCCATTAATATTAGGAAATCCCAGACTTTCAAATCTTTTCCAGTCATCAAAAACAGCTTGAAAACTGCTGATGCCCCAAATTCTGTTAAAAGCTTTTTCATGACAGAGTAAACACAACTCTATAGTGTCAATTTTGGATCTTTGCCAAGGGTACAGATTTCCAAGTGTAAAATACACTCCGACCATCTTGTGTTTTGTTTTCGCAGTTCCAATTGGGTTCACAATTTCGAACTCATGCTGATACAATAATAGTTTAATATTGGCAGGATTGTTTAAAAATTCATTTTTTTTCATTAAAAAGTCATCATGTACATCATGAAATTCATTTCTTTTTCTGATTATTGGAATTCGGTACTGATGAAGAACTGATTCGTCATGAAAAAGACTTCCTATCGTCTCCTCAATGGGGATATAATATCCGTATTTAGGTCAAGAACTATTTCGACCAATTTCAAATTTCACTGGAGATACATGCCTGAATTTTGACCTATAATATATGTTCCTTTTATGAGTGATGCTGAATGGGTCATCTTGTGAATTAGATAAGTTCGAAAACAAATCATCTTTTTGCATTTCAAATAAAATTTGCCCAACAACACTTTGATCCAATCCTGCATCTTCCAAAGATTTTTAAGCTTTTTATGCATTAAGATATATCCTGTTGAATACAATAATCCTATCTCATTACTTATGAACTGTATCGTAGACTGCGGAACCAAATATTTTGCTTGAAGCTTCAGAAAATCATTTTCAAAATCATCCGATATATTCGAAGAAATAATTTCATTATCTACACAAGGGTCTTTGAACATCTGGTTCAACGATATTTCATTACAATCTGAATCTGAATGTTCTACAGAAACTTCCTCTCCAGTAGGCCTACACATACCGGTACTATTAGTATTACTTACAGGAACATACTCATGAGAAGACTGTTCAGTTCTGGTATTTGTATGTTTTCTACTTAAATGGGACGAAGAAGAGGACTTCACTTTAAAAGAGGTTTTGCATTCATTATAGGGGCACGCTATTTCATTGCCTTCCAAAATGTGTTTTTTTTTAAAATGATCAATCAATACAGACCGATTGTTAAATATTTTGTTACGATCGCCTATAGTGCACTGTAGGATTAATTCAATGTTAGTATTAATTACATCTGATTTTGAAGTTACCATCGATCGTTCATCTTTGTGATATCTCGAAATATTTGTTTGCAACGACTTGTAATTAATGCAGCTCTTCAAACAGTTCGGTATTTGGCATTGGAACTTGACATTCACTCGGTTTCTATGAAATGACTGATCGTAACAGTAAATTCGAATATTTTGACACTGTCGACCACAAGTCTTACTTGAATATATACATTCTTCTAGTTCTTCCGCGGTTCTCTAATAAATCTACTTACTTAAAGAATTTAAGTTAATAGCTGGCTTTCACTGTTTTGTGACACTTTGACTTTCCACGACTTCAGTCAGAACAATCTCGAAACACCAAAATGGCACCTGTGCGCGACGTAATGCGCATAGGTTGTTTAATCGGCTACAGAATAATACGTTAAAAACCCGAAAAAGTCTTTCATTTACCGATTACCTCTGATCTTACAACAGAGTCGTCTCTCATTTTGCAAAGTGTACACATTTTGTCAGTGAAATGATAAAATATCTGTTCTAAAACAGATTTCTTGTAAAACCCCAGAAAATCTACCAAATCCACAGAAGGTTTTGTATTTATACAAATATTTTTTGTTACATAACAAATATTCGTGTAATTAAAAAGTTTTTTGCTGTTTAAAAACAAAAATATTGCTCCGACCCCCCCCCCCCCAAAAAAAAAACCCAGATATTTTTTACAGTGTACCAGCTAATTGCTGACATTTTTTTTAAAGTGATTGATTCTTGGTTTTTTTTCTACAAGGAGGTGGGGGGTGAGATATAACTGACTTATAATTCAGTAATATGGTTTCTTACCACATTAAAGATAGATTGCCTGGAAACGAAACATACGCCCACAGCAGCTAAATCGTCCGTGCAGTCAACAAGAGTTGTCGCATATTTTTTACTTTTTTCGGTAATGAAATATTTATAATACATTAAAATCTGATTAAGAGTAACAACGTTAACGTTTAATATACGAAACATTTAGCTGTTCACGTCGTAAAAATTCATTGAAAATCAATATACTTGTTCGTCTCAAGACCTTAAACTCTGTGTATCAATCTGATGTCAATCGGATGATTACTTTAGCCTCTAGAGACTTCTTCGTCTCATGACCTTAAACACTGTTTATAAATTTAAAATCAATCGGATATTAACTTTAGCCTCTAGAGCGTCCACAAGATTTGTCAAAGTGATAAAGGGCCATAACTCTGGCAGTAGGCAGTAATTATCGGAAATAATTACCTCTAGAGCGTCACAAGTTTTTTCAAAGTGATCAAGGGCCATAACTCTGGCAGTAATTATCGGAAATCAATAGGCTTCTTCGTCTCATGACCTTAAATACTGTGTATAAATTTAAAGTCAATCGGATATTAACTTTAGCCTCTAGAGCGTCCACAAGATTTTTCAGAGTGATCAAGGGCCATAACTATGGCAGTAATTATCGAAAATCGCTGAAAATCAATAGGCGTCTTCGTCTTATGACGTATAAATTTAAAGTCAATCGGATATTAACTTTAGCCTCTAGAGGGCCCACAAGCAATTGTGGACGCCGGACCGAGGGACTGACGGACGGGCGGGGGCGACGACAATATACGACCACATTTCAATGTGGGCGTATAAAAATGTATTATGTCTGCATGTATTAGTAAATTAATTTCAATATCTAAGATTTTTTTACCTATTGTGAAATGAAGTGAATTAGTATTTCTTTCTGTGGTTTCATGGATGTACATGGAAAGAAAGGTATCTATTTTGGAATGCATTAAAACCCGTGTTACAATAATCCAAAATCATTATCATTTAATCTTATTCCTAACACAGAAATAAATATTTAGTTTAAAAATGTAATAGCCTGCAACATTTTGGGGGCCTTTTTACATGCATATTTATTGTAAGTTGATATGATAAATGCATGTACTAGTACTTCTGTAATATTTCAATAATAACAGTGTTGATCAATCAACTGGATGTTCATATTAAGATACTTAATATGCAATTAATCTTGTTTACTTTTCGAAGATATACTTAACTGTACCTGAATGGTATTCTTCTCTGTATTGTTAATGTTGTTAAATAAAATTTTGACCTAAGTATAAATAACTTATTTTACTGCATAAGAACCCAGTCAGCATTTATGAGGTCACACAGTTGAAATTCCTGTAAACACGAGAAGGGGACATGGTATCAGATATTCACCTTGTATGGCTGCTTAATTATTAACGACAGTTAAACAAAAGATAGCCTTTGTCAGGCTGGATTTTGCCAAAACCTGGTTTGTGTGTAGGACTGAATAGGAAGATAACAAAAACTAGATCAAATATTTGAAAAGAGTGAACAGGATAGGTTATTATTATCTAATGTCCTGATAGATTCTTCATTCCAGTAAACCAGATTAAAGAATATCAAGTGGTTTTCGAGGTTTCTGGTATGCTTCTCTGGCACCAAAGCCCATTTTGTTTATTTCTTGAACGCGTTTCTGACTTTGATAACAGCTGACGCCTCCCATTTGACCTCTTTTACTTTCATTCACCTCCAGGATCAAAGATAAGCAACGTTTCCCAACAGCATATGTGAAGCGCGCGAGCTTGTTCACGTAGAAATTCCATTTCACGAGCTGTTAGGTTTATTTACTACGTCTCCTGTGGCTGTGTTGATCGGAATAGTTTTAATTGCCGGGTTCAAAGTTCACTTGGGGTAGATAGAGATTTGTTAAAAGAAAATAAGACGTCTAAATGTTAAGTACAGACTGAGTGAATGATTCCAATGGGTTCTTTAACTGAAAGATATTCAAACATTTTACCCAGGTAGGACCTTTGAAGTTTGAATTCAGTAAATATTACTATATATCTAGGATATGTAGTAAGAAGTGGTACAGGTTACGTTCTTTAGCTGCTTTTGTTTGTAAATGTTGAACACATGATGCAGTGCCTGTATTTAATTAGGCCATTCGTCCAAAGTATAGCAAGTATAATGGGGTTGACATCATGGAGAACACAGAGTATATGGTAGCAGGGGTATTTCGTATGTTTCTTCAATGTATAAACCAATCTAAAATTATTTATAAAAAGGTGGCAGTTTAAAAATCATCCGTAATATCTGTTGATACTGAAAGTAAACCAACAGGTGAAAGATAACCTGTGAAGATAGGGCTTAACGTCCACTCCAGACACCGCCGGCTTCACCACGGGGGCACGGAGGGGCCTAGGCCCCGGGGGGACACAAAAATCTCAGTTGCGCAAAAAGCGATGTGAGCATAGTCGGACCGTGGACTCCATCTGCTAGTTGCATGGGGATCACATGAAATAGGACTTTAGGCGAGGTTCCATGGGCCGCCAAGGCCCCTAAAGCTCCCGGGGTCTAGATCGTCGGAGACGCTTTCTAAGCGATGTCTGACTAGTAGAATTACTCAGCATCGAATTTTTGTTGTTGTTTTTTTTAATCCTTACCATGAAAGCACTGCAGACGATGGTTATTTCCTGTGATGCTGACAAATATATGTATAATAATACCAAGGTTGTGTACACTTTAGAGGTCAGAATTTTTATCCGATTTTGATGAAATTTACAATGTATGTTTATAAGCCAAAGATCTCGGTTCCTGTCGATATTGGCGCATATCGGACCGTAACTTCTTGGATTATGGCCCCTAATTGTACGAAAAATCACACTTTTAGCTTGTGCCCCCCCCCCCCCAGAGGTCACAATTTTTATTGATTGTAAAAACCGCTCAAATATACGTACAGTTACACCATTACGGCTGAGTTCAAATTCAATGTTCAAATGGACGCTCCCCTTTACGCAAATAGTGTAAAAACATATAATACCCAGGGCGACCTTCGGATATAAACTCTGGTCGCGACTACAGTCTGAACCAGCACCTGAACGCAAATGGCCCGGACCATTGGCTATGGCGGCGCCCATGTCAGTTGTTTCGTGTGCTATATTTTCTGCTATTTACTCATTTTTATACACTCACATGGAAATGTGGTCGTATATTGCCGTCCGTCCGTCCGTCCGTCCATCGTCCACAATTTCTTGTGAACACTCTACAGACTACATTTATCATCTGATTGTGTTGAAATTGATATATGTTGTTTGCATTAGTGAGATGAAGAAGTCTATTTAATTTCAATAACTTCCGTTAATTTCTTCTGGAGTTATGGCCCTTGTTTCACTTTGTTGCACCTTGTGAACGCTCTAACGACAAAAGTTATCAACCGATCTGTATGAAATTTATATATATTATTTAAATTAGTAAAACAAAGAAGCCTATTGAATTTCAGCAATTTCTGTTAATTACATCTAGAGTTATGGCCCTTGTTTCACTTTGTTGAATGTTGTGAACGCTCTAATGACAACGGTTATCATCCGATCTGTTTGAAATTGATATGCATCATTCAAATTAGTGAAACGAAGAATCCTATTGAATTTCAGCAATTTCCGTTAATTACGCCGTGAGTTATGGCCCTTGTTTCACTTTGTTGTACTTTGTGAATGCTCTAACGACAAAAGTTATTATCCTATCTGTATGAAATTTATATGCACCATTTAAATTAGTAAAACAAAGAAGCCTATTGACAACATTTATCATCCGATCTGTTTGACATTGATATGCATCATTTATATTAGTGCAACGAAGAAGCCTATTAAATTTCAGCAATTTTCGTTAATTACGCCGTGAGTTATGGCCCTTGTTTCACTTTGTTGTACCTTGTGAATGCTCTAACGACAAAGGTTATTATCTAATCTGTATGAAATTTATATGTATCGTTTAAATTAGAAAAACGAACAAGCCTATGGAGTTTCAGCAAATTTCTGTTGATTACATCTAGAGTTATGGCCCTTGTTTAGCTTTGTTGAATCTTGTGAACGCTTGAACGACAAAAGTTATCACTTAATCTGTATGAAATTCATATGCATCATTTAAATTAGTGAAATGAAGAAGCCTATTGAATGTCAGCAATTTCCGTCAATTACTTCTAGAGTTATGGCCCTTGTTTTACATTGTTGAACCTTGTGAACGTTCGAACGACAAAAGTTATCATCCGATCTGTATGAAATTCATATGCATTATTTGAATTAGTAAAACGAAAAAGCCTATCGAATTTCAACAATTTCTGTAAATTACTTCCAGAGTTATGGCCCTTGTTTTAGTTTTTATACGCCCACATTGAAATGTGGACGTATATTGCCGTCGCCCCCGTCCGTCCGTCCGACGGTCCGTCCGCCCATCGTCCACAATTTCTTGTGAACGCTCTAACGGCAAAAGTTATCATCCGATCTTTCTGAAATTTACATGCATTATTTAAATTAGTGAAACGAAGAATCCTATTGAATTTCAGCAATTTCCATTTATTACGTCTAGAGTTATGGCCCTTGTTTCACTTTATTGAACCTTGTGAACGCTCTAACGCCAAAAGTTATCATTCGATCTTTATGAAAGATATATGCATTATTAAGATTACTGAAACGAAGAAGCCTATTGAATTTCGGCAATTTCCGTTTATTACGTCTAGAGTTATGGCCCTTGTTTCACTTTATTGAACCTTGTGAACGCTCTAACGCCAAAAGTTATCATTCGATCTTTATGAAAGATATATGCATTATTAAGATTACTGAAACGAAGAAGCCTATTGAATTTCGGCAATTTCCGTTTATTACGTCTAGAGTTATGGCCCTTGTTTCACTTTATTGATCCTTGTGAACGCTCTCACGTCAAAAGTTATCATCCGATCTTTCTGAAAATTCTATGCATTATTTAGATAGCTGAAACGAAGAAGCCTATTGAATTTCAGCAATTCCTGTTTATTACGTCTAGAGTTATAGCCCTTGTTTCACTTTATTGATCCTTGTGAACGCTCTAACGTCAAAAGTTATCATCCGATCTTTCTGAAATTTATATGCATTATTTAAGTTACTGAATCGAAGAAGCCTATTGAATTTCGGCAATTTCCATTTATTACTCCTAGAGTTATGGCCCTTGTTTCACTTTATTGATCCTTGTGAACGCCCTCACGTCAAAGGTTATCATCCAATCTTTCTGAAATTTATATGCATTATTTAGATTGCTGAACCGAAGAAGCCTATTGAATTTCAGCAATTCCCGTTTATTACTTCTAGAGTTATGGCCCTTGTTTCACTTTATTGATCCTTGTGAACGCTCTCACGTCAAAAGTTATCATCCGATCTTTCTGAAATTTATATGCATTATTTAGATTGCTGAAACGAAGAAGCCTATTGAATTTCAGCAATTCCTATTTATTACGTCTAGAGTTATTGCCCTTGTTTCACTTTATTGATCCTTGTGAACGCTCTAACATCAAAAGTTATCATCCGATCTTTCTTAAATTTATATGCATTATTTAGGTTACTGAAACGAAGAAGCCTATTGAATTTCAGCAATTTCCGTTTATTACGTCTAGAGTTATGACCCTTGTTTCACTTTATTGATCCTTGTGAACGCTCTAACGCAAAAAGTTATCACCCGATCTTTGTGAAATTTATATGCATGATTTAAATTAGTGAAACGAAAAAGCCTATTGAATTTCAGCAATTTACAATAATTACTTCTAGAGTTATTGCTCTTGTTTCACTTTGTTAAACCTTGTTAATGCTCGATTGATAATAGTTATCATCCGATATGTATGAAATTTATATGCATCATTTAAATTTGTGAAACAGGTCTATTGAATTTCAGCAATTTCCATCAATAATTTCTAGAGTTATAGCGATTGTGAACGTTTGAATGACAAATGTGATCTGTATGAAATTTATATGCATTATTTAAATTAGTAAAACGAAAAAGCCTGTCAAATTTCAACAATTTCTGTAGATTACTTCCAGAGTTAAGACCCTTGTTTCAGTTTGTAGAACCTTGTAAACCCTCAAACGACAAAATTTATAATCTGATCTGTATGGAACTGTCTTGTAAAGGCTCCCAATTACCTACAAAGGAATAAATATGCGACAACCCTTGACGACCGCTCGGACGATTTAGCTGCTGTGGGCGTATGTTTTGTTGCCTGGCAACCTATCTTTAGAACCTTGTGAGCCCTCAAACGACGAAAATTATAATGTCATCTGTATGAAATTTTCTATTAAATTCCCCTAATTACCTACAAAAGAATAAATATGCGACAACCCTTGTCGACTGCTCGGACGATTTAGCTGCTGTGGACGTATGTTTTGTTGCCTGGCAATCTATCTTTAAAACTATATTTTGACGATGTGGATGAAGAAATGCTTTTAAAACATTTTCTTACAAAGCTGACTCCATTCGGGTGAACTGGTAACAAGGATTATTTTACAAGGTTTCTTGTCGTGGGCCTATATATCTCTAACTTCGGTCCATGGTGTAAATAACGCACTGGCAATTGGCAATTTTATGATATTTTTCAGACAAATCTACACACGTGTCAGTCATTTCAGCCATTTTTGAACTATCTCGACCGTGCTCTATTTAATGGTACGGCTGGTCACGGCCAGAGGTTGAACCAATCTGATTAAAATACAGATCTATATTTCGTTTCGTTTTTATATACTTTCGATGGCCTACACTACATGAAGATCTGACAAGTTATAGCGATAGGTCACGTAAGGGGTCAGAAGACCGACTTATGACCCTATGATGTCAGACATTTGATTAACCAATCAGCATTGATGTTACTAGTGGATTACCCACAGTTCCGTGCAAAACACGTCTAAAGCTCGCCGTGACAGACCGTTTCATTGGCTTATCCCTGACACCATTCAGAACACGAGTTAAATAACAACTCTTCCAGATCCAAGTGTAGTAAAGACAAGTAAAACGAAATTTTGAACTATAAATACGAAACGAAATAGGATCTGTGTTTTAACCAGATTGGAGGTTGAACTAAAGTCTACGTTCTACTTCTAGAAGTCTCACTTCTATATAAAAATCGAGTCTCTTCCAGTTACGTCACTGTATCTAACCGAATAGTTACTTGTGTGCAATAACCTGGAGAAAAGAGTACTTGCGGCCAATTTATGCACACCGTCGGGCCTGTTATGTGGCTTGGAGATAGGGGCGCCTTCTCAATCTCGTGGGTTTACTCCGGTTTTCTCCCACACGAAAGACCCCTGCGCGTGCGCTAAGATGAAAATAAAGACAACTTCTCTGCGATATCACCTTCGGTGGCAGCGGACATTAATCACAAAGAACAACAACAACAACAGGTTATTTATATTCTTTGCAGTTCATTTCAATTTAACCAATGAATCAAAGCTAGAAATGTATATCAGTTTAGATTGACATGACACATACTGTCAATCATTTCATATACATAACGATGTGCTCGATGTGTGTTCATCGAAAGAATACGATTTTCAAGCCGAAATAATCTTTCTGAGCAAACAAAATTAAAATTTTAAGTTAATTCTTCTTTGAAAGGGAAAAGATAATATCGCATTCAGCACATAAAAGGTTCGCTGCAATTATCTTAATTTCTACACCTGTTTATAGCCCGTAAACAGGTGTTAATTCTTAATACACCTTTGGGTCAATTAATGATTGCGAATTTCAAACATTCAAGCTATTTTTTATTGAACAATCGACGTTATTATCTGGTTAAAATATTACCATATAATAACCATAACTTAACTACTAAACATTTGTTTATTATTACTCATATCTTACTATGCACGTGTTCCACTCTTCAATATTTTATGTACCTATTTTGCCTACTAAATATATGTTATAGCTGTTATGATATAAAGGTCTACCACAGTAGCCTTGATTATGTAGTTGATATACCATTCTAGTCTTGATCATGTAGTGTTTATTATGTCGGATTGTTTCGTTGGTATTTAGGGTGTGTTGTGGAGGTTAGTATTGAGTCTATATAAAGTACATATATGTAAAATATATAATAGTAACAGGTATTTTGTGGGTAGTTAGAAGTATATAGTGTAGTGGGTATCTAAGCAATTAAACGTCATATTGAACATAAAATAGAATGAGAAAGCCCGTTGTACTAAAAATACCTAAAGGCCACGGCTACTAAAAGAAACTTTTTTTTTTTTTAAAAATAAGATGTTGAGGGTATTTATAATAAACGGGCAATCTATTAACTATTAAATTGCCTCGGGACTGCGATGAGGTAAACTATATATTGGGTTCAACGGATCGAGTTGAACGCGATGTATAAATGTATTTTACCTTGTTTCTGTTTCATATTTAATTAACAAAATAACAAATTGTCTCGGGATCAAATTTGTGTTAACGTATTATATATTAGCATCTCTATGATTAAAACAAACGTTATTTATATAATTTACACGAATACTCAGTACGTATAATATAGGCCACTCAATCCAGACTGTTTGAATATTTGGTTTGGCCTAACTGTATCTGATTGGATCAGTGAAAGTGTAAACTGTTGTGATAGGGAAGGTGTATGGTATTACTGTCAGTATGGGAAGTTGTATGGTATTACTGTCGGTATTGGACGAGATAGTGTGATATAGGTTCTATAATACCTATCATTATATATTATTTACCTGGTGTGGAATGTGTACACCTATATCGACACTATGGGACATTATATCAACCTCGAGGTGGACTATCCCGATATTTGTTTCTACAAAATCAGGTAAATTCATTTATTGATTTTTTTTTTAATTTCTATAATTATGTTTCCGATAAATAATGAAAGAGTTGGCATTATTGTACCACTGGAAGGATTTCCGATGAAATAAGTAAGTTCTTATGTATATTTTTAAATGAAAAATCCAAGACATATGTATAATAATAACAAGTTGTAAACCTATATTCCCAGAAACTGTATCCATCCTTATTTATCATCATTTAAATGCGTGGGGGGTGGGGGGGTGGGGGGGTGGGGGCGAATGGTTAGCATGTGCGCCGCGCTGTATCATATAGGTCTGCCATAGAACCATATGGCGTGGTTTCGATTCCCCGGTCGTACGTGACAAGGAATTGCGTCGCCTGTTCAAAATCGAGGGTTTTCTCCGGGTCCTCCGGTTTCCTCCCACTGCTAAAGACCCCTACGCGCAAGCGAATTATTGAAATGAAGTTGAACCATGTTAGTCCCGAAATGACCTAGTTTGTGACGAGTGGACGTTAAACCCCATTTCTCTCTTAAAGTCTTGAAGTTTTTATATATTTTTATATATTGTTGTATATTAAACTGACAATTGTTTAACAACTTTCGGTATTTATTGGGATTTGGAAAACATTTAATATTTAAAATGTAAACTGCATGAAACAATTTTTTTAAAAATGTTTTTAGAAAAAAAAAAGTTGTTCATAGATCTAATTAACATTTAATGACATTTGTAGTCTATTAGTCATATATCGATATCCTATTGCTTTGGGGTGGGTTTTTTCTTTCATGAACTTATAAACCGGATATTACATAAAAAATTTCGATACAAAGTATCATATACATTTTTGCATATCCTACATGTAGGTGCTCTGAGAGATCGCAGAAACCTTTTAGATGGAAATGAAATGAAATGGGGTTTAACGTCCTATTTTTCTGTACCAACCGGGATAATGCAATGTGCCATACAATGTGTAATGAGGACAATTTTGGAGGGACAGCGGCGCAACAACCCACTCTTATTTCGTATTTCAACTCTCAAGGGTTCTTTACGTGCACGCCAACGGATACATGGGACCAAGTTTTTCGTCCCAACCGAATGACTAGACGTTGTTCCTTGCCAAGCTCTCAACCCTGCACCACTTACAAGATGAACCACGCTGGAAAATCCCAAGGAAGTCTCTCTCGGCCAACACAGAGATCGAACCCGGGGCCTCTTGTTTAGCGCCTTACTGACTGAGCCACTGCGGCTCCCTCTTTTAGTTTGTTTTAGATAAAACGTCTGAAAACCAAGTCCGAACTATCGGCCAATAATTGTTATAGCGATTCGATTTATGTGTTGGCCGAGAGGTGTAAAGAAATGGAGTAGATCATATGGCTCGTTATATGTCATGGGTGGATTCCACGCTTGAAATAACAATATACCACGTTAGTCGCATTGAACTGTTTATTTCTATTGTTCACATTGGGACAAATTGCAATGCATTTGATCTTTTATGAAATTGTCTCTTATTAGGTCTTTAGCCCGGTATACAATTCCAGGGAAATTATCATGATACGCTCGATTAAATTGCCTTTTTGTTGGACCGAAATATACACACAGAAAAACAGTCAGCAAATTGCTGCTGACTCATCTACTGAGACGAAATAACAATAATTATGCATAGTTCTCCATCAAATTCAATTAGTCCAACGTTTTCGCTCTAGCGAAATGCATGTTTTATTTATTATTTATGCCTTTAGCAAACGAGAATCGATTATAAAATTAAATTACATGTCATGGTACGTTGTTCCAGTCAGTACAGATATGTCGTAACAAGGCTTCGATTTAATAATTGAAATCACCACATTGAAAGCTACAGAAGCGAAACTAAAATTATTGATAAAATGCAACGTTACAATTTCTTTAGTTCATTCTGCGATCTCCAAAGAAAATGTCAGAAATTACGTCAGCCCAACCTCTATATCCTGATAAGTATTTTGACATTTTTGAAATACTTGACAAACTGTTGAAGTTTTTTTCCTCGTTGATAAGCTACCGCAGTACAAGGGAATAAATTGACCTTATTTATGCTAGTCCTTCCATTCTGCGGATTTGTAAAGATCCCCGTAATGAATAAAAATTGCCTGTCTTTCTTTGAACCTCTTGTCAATTGCGATGAGCTTGTGGATATAGGTCGACCTTTCAAATATGCGACAGGAATTTAAATAGGGGTATATAGATGTGGTTTGGTTTTCAGTTTTAAAACGTTTTCGTTCTTTCATCTGTCATCATACAAATTCTTTTTTTTATTGACCCCCCCCCCCCCCAAAAAAAAAAACAAAACAAACAACAACCGTGAACATGCTAAAAGCCACAAGCTACAAGTTGAGAACGTGATCATGTAGTGCGTGGTTTCAGAAAAATAAGCTTCGGGGCCAAACGAGATCAATCACGCCCCACAGGCTGTATGGTTTTCTATATATATACTTAACTGCATATAGTGCCTACCTAATTGAACACCATAAGGAGTATACTATATATTTCTAACGGAAATTTAATGTCTTTGTGCTATTTATAATATAATAATTGGGCAACTTCCCTTTAAATTCGTGTTTTAATTAAAGTGATTGTTGACTATATAAAATCAAAACTGCGTCGACGTCACACAATAAACATAGAATAGAGATTACCATTACCCCCAAACTCATGTTTTCCAAGGCACCTTTTTGGAAAGGCAAAAGATTCGGGTTTATATTTTAGAAAATGATGACAACCTCCGTCCTGTCAAACGTCTTTTCCCAATGGAGCTTAACCGTTGGAATGTTGTCTATAAATCAGTGGTTTTATATGTATATAAATGTGTTTTAAACTTGCCCCATTTACTATTCCCAAAGATATTTATTTAAAAAAACAATGATGGCATCATGAATTTCGAGAAATTAATTCAGCGACAAGCATACCCACATTCAGAAACGCATCTGTACAGCATGTCTTTTTAATGTTTAAAGACTGATTTTGTTGGAAGTACAAATGTACAATCATTTACATTTTTATACGCCCACATTGAAATGTGGTCGTATTTTGTCGTCGCCTCCGTCCGTCCGGCGATCCGGCGTAAACAATTGCTTGTGGACGCTTTAGAGGCGAAAGTTAATATTCGATTGACTTTAAATTTATACACAGTGTTTTAGGCCCAGAGACGAAGAAGTCTGTTGATTTTCAGCGATATCTGATAATTACTGGCAGAGTTATGGCCCTTGACCACTTCAAAAAATCTTGTGGTCGCTCTAGAGGCGAAAGTTAATATCCGATCGACTTTAAATTTATACACAGTGTTTAAGATCATATGACGACCAGGGTTATGGTCCTTGATCACTTCAAAATATCTAAAGTTATCATCCGATTGACTTCAGATTGATACACAGGGTTTAAGGTCTTGAGGTGAACTAGTATATTGATTTTTAATGAATTTTTATAACTTGGACAACTAAATCAATTATAGTAAATGTTTCGTATACTAAACGTTAGCATGCGGCAGAACTTTATAAAAACCAAACAAATTCTAATGATTTTCTAATAATTACTTAATAAGTTGTTACTCTTAATCAGATTTTAGTGTATTATAAATGTTTCATTACCGAAAAAAGTAAAATTATGCGACAACTCTTGTTGACTGCCCGGACGATTTAGCTGCTGTGGGCGTATGTTTCGTTGCCTGGCAACCTATCTTTATTCCTGTGAATGGTTGTGTAGGTGGGGGCCCAGGTACAATGCCTATTGTGCTGTTAAATGACGGTTCTGTCCACAAGCAATAGCGATATCATCTCGGTGGAAGCGGACGTAAAATACAACTAACTCATCATCATCACAAGCAATAGCGTGTGGTGACAGGGACTCAGCACGCAGGTGTGATGGCGTGCAAATTGCCCTCTGGCCCTGGCCAATTATTCCCATTAATTAATGCCCTCCTCAGATTTTTATTTCTGCTCAATTACAGTGCCAGCATTAAAATTATATATGTTATTTATTCGATATTTCTGCTGAAATACAGTGACAACATTAAGATTTTCTTTGTTATTTATTCGGCACAATTAATTAGTTATATTTCACTTTATTGCTTGTTTTTCTTACCTCATTATGCGATTTAACCAGATTTCGTGAAATATGTCGAAATTATGAATACCTGTGCGGGGGGCGCCAAAATTGTCTTTCATCCGAGCACTGAGAAACATTGATACCGTGCGTTGGGATTCCTTGTCTTACCCCATAGTTGTAACATTTTCATTCATAAGTCTCTGGGAAAATGTACAATAAAAAAATAACGTCACACTTGTTATTACTATTTCATAAATCATCTTCCACTCGTATTTGTATAATTACGACCTGGCAATATATCTGTCTTTTTTTTTATCAGCACTGTATAGTGATGAGTACAATTTTCACTGATGTTATCAACTTCTGAGTTGTTGCAATGTTGTGGCAATACTATTCCTTTAGAGAAATGGAAGTTCTTGGTTATCTTGTCATCTTAGAATCATAAATAATATCTAAAAATATAGTACTTTTAGGTGTCATCTCTACGTCGTCTTGTAGATGTAACTCTTTTCTTTCTTTGATCAATATACATAAACACAACTGTCTGTAACAATAACATATACTACTATAATAGTTTGTAAGGTTGAAATATAACAAGTACAACTCAAAGGAATTGGTATTTTTCATTCCAATTCGTGAACACTGGAGTCAAATCACCGAAAAGATATTAAATGCAATGGTTTATGTGTATTTTTGTAATGCTGATTTAAATTCAAGGTACACTGTAGACATCAGATCCAAACTATTACTCTGTTTAAATTAAGTAGAGACGGATGTCGTGCACGAGGCATGTATGTTTTCCCATTCTCATTTCACATAAACGTTTTTTATACGCCCACATTGAAATGTGGTCGTATATTGTCGTCGCCCCGTCCGTCCATCCGCCCGGCGTCCAAATTCCTTGTGGACGCTCTAGCGGCTAAAGTTAATATCCGATTGAGACAAAGAATCCTGTTGATTTTCAACGATTTTCGATAATTACTACAAGGGTTATGGCCCTTGATTACTTTGAAAAATCTTGTGGCCGCTCTAGAGGCTAAAGTTAATATCCGATTGACTTTAAATATATACACATTGTTTAAGGTCATGAGACGAAGAAGCCTATTGATTTTCAACGATTTCCGATAATTACTGCCAGAGTTATGGCCCTTGGTCTCTTTAAAAATCTTGTGGACGCTCTAAAGGCTAAAGTTAATATCCGATTGACTTTAAATTTATACAGTGTTTAAGGTCGTCAGACGAAGAATCCTATAAATTTTCAAGGATTTCCGATAATTACTGCCTACTGCCAGAGTTATGGCCCTTTATCACTTTGACAAATCTTGTGGACGCTCTAGAGGCTGAAGTTAATATCCGATTGACTTTAAATTTATACACAGGGTTTAAGTAAAAAATATGCAACAACACTTGTTGACTGCCCGGGTGATTTAGCTGCTGTGGGCGTATGTTTCATTGTCTGGCAACCTATCTTTATTAGAGGTAACCAGTGTATGTTAATAACAGGCCACATGGACATAAACAGTTCATATGGGCGGCTTATCTGACGGCTCCATTTCACTCGCAAAGAGATAAACTGTCAAAAGTGAAAATGGACTTTTTTGATTTGTGTCTTAATAATGAGTAATTGCTCCACCAATCCTCAGACATTCACCAGTTCGTCGTGGCATGCTCCTAATCAACCGTCCAATCACGATTTGGGGCAATCTGACCCACTCCTCTTGCAGTGCCACGGCCAATTCTTGTAGTGTTGTCGGTTGACGTTGACGTCGATGAACACGTCTCCCGATCAAATTAAACGTAACACACTAAAGCAAAAATACGCTAAACAGTAAATATTATGCAAGAACCGATAGGAAAGCAAACATGGATAGATAAACCAGCACGCGGCAGTTTCACCAACCCTTTCTTGAAGTGCCAAATTTGACAATGAACCCCTCCCACGTGTATGGCGCTATTGCGTGTCGCATGTACAGCTCAGTGCTTCTGTTGGGGCGATAAGTTCTTCATCTGTGAACATACTCCCAAGCATGTTAAGTATCAATGACTATTTATCATATCACAGCCTGCATAGGTAATTGCATTTCAATATCCCCTACATTTTTTTGAAGAGTATATATACCAAGCCTTAAATCAGTTGTTTCGCACATTTATAGTCACTAAACAACGGCCATGTTGTACTTAATAAGCTATGGACATTTAACCATCCATAAGTAATAGACTGAAAAATGGTTACGCGTGTCGGCCATAACATCCGGGCATTTTTAAATAAGAAATAGGTTACGTGCCCTTGTTTTGAAATTAGTCTCGCTTAACCAGTCTACCGACCATTCTACGTCTGATTGACTGGCCGGGATAACCAAGACTACTTTTTTACGAAACATAACAGAAAGCTGGAACAACTCAACAACTGTTTTAAGAACCTTGTAAAAGTAATATGAAACTACTACTAGTATCATGTTCTTGCCTAACCCGAGTGTTTCAGAATTATTATTTATACTAAACCAAAAGATGTCGCTCCTAATCCTACCGTTAATGATAAAGCAATTTAAAAAATAAAACGAACGTAATTTCTAAAGCTGCTGTAATAACCAAAAAGCTAAATATTACTGCTATTCAAAATCGTCAACAATAGATTTTTTACGGCTGTAATAGTTGATAGATGTGTAGAAAATTGCACGTGCGACGGCTATTTATAGACTCATAGACTCTAGCGCTGAGTATAGTCGCACTGCGTGATTAGCCAGAAATCACTTCGAGACAAGCCACTGACGCGTGCACATTCACCGTGTCGAGTTCAACTTTCTGTAGGGAAAATGTTCGCTGTACGGGGCACCCTATCAATAGTTTTTGATAATTTAAACAGCTAAATCCTTGATTTTGAATGTTTTGTATACTAAATGTTAGCATGGGCCAAACAAATCCTAATGATTTTCTGATAATTACTTAATGATTTGTCTGCCCGGACGATTTAGCTGCTGCGGCAGAGCCTCGTTTAACATGGTGACTAGGCGGCGCCGCCGCCGCGCACTGTCCAAACTGCCGCCTACTGAGCCCAAAAGTTGAAGACTGGCCGGCAACATACATACGTTTTGAAAATCGCTGACAAGGTTTTTCCCATGTGCCAGTACTATATCATGGTGCGAAGGTTTACAAAATCGTCTTTCTGATTGTTTTATGGGTATATTTCTGTCTGCGGGTCAGCCGCAGCAGTGTTTTGATCTTGATTTTACAGGGTATTACTCAATCCATGGTTTAACAAGATGCCAAAACTAATAGTGTATCAAATCTCCGAAACTATTTTTTAAGTGCTCAGAAATCGAGTCTAAGGGAGTCAATTTTCAAAATTTTCTGGGGGATGGCCCACAAGACCCCCCGCGCGGGCTCGAACCTACGGTGCTCGTGGGTCGGGCGCACCGACCAAATCCTTAGACGAGGCTATGTGCTGCGGACGTATGTTTCGTTGACTGGCAATCTATCTTTGTACTTTAATATACTGACCAGGTATCTTGCTTGCATTTTCATCTATCACCTTTCTAATTATTTTAATATAAATTCGTGTGTAAACGCGCCCAACAGTATGCAATTAATGGTCCATCTTATGCAAAACCAGATAACATTATGATAATCATGTTTGCCTTTTATGGAATGAAGTTAACCAGGGAGGGGTATATTTGAAGGGAGGGGTATATTTGAAGTCGCTTTAATAGAGTGCTGTATTTAGATCTGTCTGTTTGATTAACTTACATAAATAAATGCATTAAATGTTTTGACATGATGTAATTGTCCTTGTAATATTTAATGTACCATATCGGCATGCGTCAGCTTACAAAGTGGTGTCTAGTTGTGTCTTACAAGCTCCAGTTGGTAGATAAACATCGCAGATAATTAAATATTATTATGCATTTAGGCGAATATTTCGCAGGACTTTGAGCGGTTGTAAGTAAGGCCTGGTACATTCAGTTGAACATAATTAGTGAAATCACCATCTTATATTAGTAACCATGTTAAGAATATTTTGGTCCAGTAATTAGGTTTTAATAAGATATGTTCAACAAGATCTTGATAAGCTAAAAGTGATTATATTTAATGCATTAATCCATGTGTTTAATCTTATTGGGAATTAATGTATTAAATGATTTGAATATTGTCGAATGAACAGTTCCTTGGAGTATTTAATAACTACGTGTCAATTTCGAACGTGAATTAAATTTAAATTTGATAACTTAAATATTTTCCTTGGATACCCATATCAATACAGTTAACATCCCGCTTCTCCCACTAGAATCAAGGCATTTGCGTAATTAAATGACCTTTCCCCATTACACGCGTTCAACAAGATCTTGATATGCTAAAAGTGATTATATTTAATGCATAAATCCATGTGTTTAACCTTATTGTGAATTAATGTATTAAATGATTTCAATATTGTCGAATGAACAGTTCCTTGGAGTATTTAATAACTACGTGTCAATTTCGAACGTGAATTAAATTTAATAACTTAAATATTTTCCTTGGATACCCATATCAATACAGTAAACATCCCGCTTCCTCAAAAGGGATCAAGGCATTTGAGTAATTAAATGACCTTTCCCCATTACGAGCTTGATTCTGCTTCTCGATAATCTCAACTTCCTTCAACATTAATCCCTTTATACTTGACAACTTACATTTATTGAAATTCTTGATAATTAATTTTATGAGATTGATAATGCTGAATATTCTCAACGCAATTATCAAAAACGATAAGAGTTTTAAATTCGTGCACTGTAAGATTGTTATGGATCAAACGTTATTAGTTTTCTTGACGTTTAACGTCTTACTTCATCATACAGATAGATTCCTCATCCTTGAAATAGATACATTGAATAAATGTCATTCGCTTTAATTTTTTACCAAAACGTGTAGCGGTAGATCTATACGAACTACTAAAATTTGCCACAGTGTTACCTACGTGTATTTTAAAATGGTGACATACACAATAAATTCTTCTCACAATTTTAAAACTATTTGGAAACCTTCTTCCCTCTAGCAAACAGTAGATAGGTTCTTAACGGAAGAATACTATTTTATTTTGGGCTATTTTCAGAAAATATTCATTAGTATTCGATCATATTCTGGTACACGTAAGTCAGTTTGATTAAATTTAGCTTATTGGGCATCGACAATTAATTGATAATTTGAAAGTTTCAAGATGTCTTTTTTATCTGTTGATGGCACATGATACCATGGCTGGTCGGTATCTTCAGAATATGTGAACAACCAATTAAATGATTTTTCAGTGAGTGACGTGTATGTTGATATGTATCAGTTGGGGGTATTTTCAAGATAAGTACAAGATGAACACTATCATATCATGGTCATTTCAAGTGTACGGTAATTGCACCACCCTATGACGTATCCCAATATGACTGACGTATCTGGTCAAAAATGTGCAAAAGGCACGTGCCGCTTATGAATGGTCACAGTTGTGATGAACATAATGAAGTGTACACGTTCTTGATAGTCATGAATATCAAGACGTATATATCTTCGATAACAATTCTTTTTCTTCTTTTTTGGCTATCTTTACCATACGGCTCGAATAGCCAGTCGAACATCTTCAGGAAACGATTGAAGTGTTTATGATAACTGGTATACATACATACCATATGAGGTCTAGCTAAGTGTTATTGTTATTTTATGGTGTCTAAAACTGAAATGACCGTATCTACTCACGTTAGTGTAAACAAGTTAAACGTAAGTTGAATTTATTTAACGGTGTAGTTATGATTTCAATCAAAATACAAGATATTTGTGATTTTTTATATGTCCGTCCGTCCGCTGATGAGCCGAAGAGGTCTATTGATTTTCAGTGATTATCGATAATTACTGCCAAAGTTATGGCCCTTGATCACTTTGAAAAATCTTGTGGGCGCTCTGGAGGCTAAAGGTAATTTCCGATTGAGTTTAAATTTATACACAGTGTGTAAGGTCATGAGACGAAGAAGTCTATTCATTTTCAGCGATTTTTGATAATTACTGCCAGAGTTATGGCCCTTGATCACTTCAAAAAATCTTGTAAATGCTCTAGAGGCTAAAGTTAATATCCGATTTACTTTAAATTGATACACAGTGTTTGAGGTCAGGAGACGAAGAATCATATTGATTTAGAGGCTAAAGTTATCATGCGATTGACTTTAGATTGATACACAGAGTTTAAGGTCTTGAGATTTTCAATGAATTTTTATGACTTGAACAGCTAAATCCATGTTAAAAGTTTCGTATACTAAACGTTAGCAGAACTTTATAAAAACCAAACAAATTCTAATGGTTTTCTGATAATTACTTAATGAGTTGTTACTCTTAATTAGATTTTAATGTATTATAAATGTTTCATTACCGAAAAAAGTAAAAATATTCGACAACTCTTGTTGACTGCACGGACGATTTAGCTGCTGTGGGCGTTTGTTTCGTTGCCTGGCAACCTATCTTTTGTTTTACTGCCAAAACAATATTCGTCAGCATGTCAGTTAAAAAGCATAATTTTGTCGCTAATATTGTACATACTATTTAATATTTTTATGAGTTACCATTTTTCTCACCGTATCTAAAGATCCAGGTGCTTAATAGAATTACCAAACTTTGACAAGTTGTGACTGCTTTGTTAAAACAGTATTACAGAGTTAACATACCGTTTCTAATAATATAACATTAGATTACTAGAAAGAAGATAATATACCTTTAAGCAATATATCATATTCTCCGACATTCATCTTTACATAACTTTCTCTTGTAAAGATATTTGAGACATATTACTCTTATTGCTGACTTAAGGTAAAATTGTTAATGGAATGAAAAACGGTATATAGGACTTTACTTCTGAGCCATCTACCATAATCGTGTTTGATTATGTAGATCGTTTTCCTTCAGCGCCCTATGTATCTAGAACAGGGTAACATGCATAACATCACCGAATGTTATGGCTAATGGTGTGTTGTTGATACGAGCGTATAATGATGAACGCACTTATGGCGCCAGGAATAAAGATACGGAATAATTGAAACGGTATCTGTGGGGTATTCCATCTCTCGTAGAAAAGGTTAAACATGCGCTAAGCCAACTTTAAGGTAAATGGTATCAGTTAGCTATATGAAATGGACGATGCGCTACCTTTAGGATTGGTGAGTGATCCCAGAGGAGCATGTTAAGTGGCTTCTGATTAAGATCATTGTTTTTAATAACCAAATGTTTATACCCTATTCTTCATCATTCGATGCTGATAGATGTATCCATAAATATAAATTATGAAATACGTCATTGTGGTCTTCAACTAAATAACATAAAGGGTCGTCGTCATAAAAATAAAGCTGCTCAATACTTTAATTGTAGTAGGGCCGGCGGAAGCAACTCTTGATTGGGGGATGGAGGAGGGGGGGGGGGCTACCGTCCTATAGGACTTTGGCAGAGGGTCCAGTGGTCGTCTAGGCCCTGGAAGCTCCCGGGAGTCTAGATCGTCGGAGATGCTTTCTAAGCGGCTTCTGTCTAGTAAAATTACTCAGCATTGAAGTTTTTATGGGTTTTTTAATCCCTTACCATGAAAGCACTGCAGACGATGGTGATTTCCTGTGATGCTGAACTGGACAAATATATGCATACTAATACCAAGGTTGTGGACATTCTAGAGGTCACAATGGTTATCCGATTTTGATGAAACTTACAATGTTTATAACCCAAAGATCTCGGTTCCTGTCGATATTGGCGCATATCGGGCCGTAACTTCTTGGATTATAATGGCCCTTGATTGTACGAAAAACCACACTCTAAGCTTGTGGGCCCTCTAGAGATCACAATTTTTATTGATTGTAAAAACCGTTCAAATATATCACAGTTACACCATTACGGCTGAGTTCAAAGCTCAAATGGCCGCTCCTCTTTACGCAAATAGTGTAAAAACATATAATACCCAGGGCGACCTTCGGATGTAAACTGTGGTCGCGCCTACAGTCTGAACCAGCACCCGAACGCAAATGGCCTGGACCATTGGCTTACAAAGCTGACTCCATCCGGGTTAACTGGTAACATGGATCATTTCACAAAGTTTTTTGTCGTGACCCTATATATATTCTCTAACTTCCGGTTGTTACCATGAAACTTGAATTACGGTCCATGGTGTAAATAACGCATTGGCAATTTTATGATATTTTCAGACAAATCTGCACACGTGTCAGTCTTTTCAGCCATCTTTAAACTATCTCGACCGTGCTCTATCGCATGGTACGGCTGGTCACGGCCAGGGGTTGAACTAAATGTCATTTGCATGTAAATAGTTCGACTAGAGTACGGAAATCCGTACAACCGAAGGTCGGATGGTCCACGACATTTAGTTCAACCTCTGGCCGTGACCAGCCGTACCATGCGATAGAGCACGGTCGAAATAGTTTAAAGATGGCTGACACGTGTGTAGATTTGTCTGAAAATATCATAAAATTGCCAGTTGCCAATGCGCTATTTACATCATGGACCGTACAACCGAAGGTCGCCCTGTCGTGGACCTTCTAGAGGTCACAATTTACTTTCGATTTGCACTTATCGGACCGTAACTTTCTGGATTATGGACCCTGATTGTACCCAAAATCACGTTTTTAGCTTGTGGGTCCTCTCTAGAGGTAGCAATTTTTGTCTTATTTTCCAATTCGTTCAAATATATCACCGTGTCCATAATCATGGTTGAGTCCGAATTTCCTAGGAAATCGGACCGAAACTTTCCGTCAAATGGCCGCTCCCCTTTACGCAAATAGTGTAAAAGTATGTAATACCGTGTTTGTAACAATTTTCATCCGATTTCGATGAAACTTAAAACGAGTGTTTAAGTATCACTAGTTCTTGGGTGATTTCAAGTTTGATGCGCATCGGACCGCATCGGACCTTCTGTTGTGGTGTTATGCCAAATGCCTTTTACGCAAAATGTGAAATATGACCTTCAAGAGGCGACAATTTTTGTCCGATTCATCAGATGAAAATTAAACTATGTGTTGAGGATCAAATGTTCTTGGACGAGTTTAACTTTGGTACGCATGAAACCTTCCATTCTAGAGCTTTAGCCCCTGCTATAGAATGTTAGAAAAACCCTTTCCCGTCGTGTTTTAATTAGCCGATATGTCATAAATACAACGGAAATGAGATTGAATGAAATATTCGACTGCTCAGTAAAGTTAACTAATCGCGACCCTCGCAACATGGGAGAGGGCTCTTAACCCAGGGATCAGGATCGTGAATAGCAGGGTTTTTTCTTCTGAAAGTCTCACTTCTATATTAAATTCAGGTCTCTTCCAGTTACGTCACTGTAACTAGTTACTTGCGTGCAATAACCTGGAGAAAAGAGTACTTGCGGCCATATTATTGGAAGGGCTAAAGCCCCCCCCCCCCCCCGCCACACACACACTCCGCCGGGCCTGTGTGGCACTGGTGTGATTCGTTCGATTTCTGTTGGGCCATAGCTTCATAATATTACAGACCTGTTTGGTTTCGTAACTGATTTGTCGAGGCCACTATAATTGTTTCTCGCGTATGACTAATCTAAAGTTGTGTGATACTAGTATTCTGATTGTTTTTATCTGACCGGGTTATCTCCTCAATAGTATCGATAGACTAATACGCCCTAGTATTTCAACAGATAACGCATGAATACCAGTGTTGAATAAACCTCGTTTTACAATGATGCCCAGTTCCATTCTAATAAAAATATACCAATACTGTCTCTTTCCATTAATTTACCGTGTCTATACATTAATTAATACCTTGTAATTAATCTCTTTCTTAATTTGTTTTTCTAAAAATACGTACCTGGTAAAAAAAAACAAATAACGGTCCAAGATACGCTACTGTACCTAATTCATAAAAGCACGTTGAAGTGTTTAGGCCGCGTTATTGTATCATATACACTCATTATACATTATTGTATCATACACACTCATTATAAGTCATTGTATCATATACACACATTGTAAGTTATTGTATCATATATACCGGTTGTGAGTTACTGTATCATATACACGCATGGTAAATTATTGTATCATTGTAAGTTAGTGTATCACAGACAAGTAATCTGGTTTATGTGTGAATTTCTATACCTATTGTTTTCTATCACACTTGTTCTAATAGGTCACCTGTGTTTCATGTTAGCCTGTAATTATCTAAATGTCTTCACCCGCGGCATCGTGCCATTTTTCCTTTCTTTATCAAAGAATCAATTGGGTGTTGCTGCTGTTAAACTGATAACCTTTTTGCGTTCTGTCCGGTATGTCCATCAGCAGGAACATAAAACTGTTATGGAAACGTGTTGAACCTCTTTGTACATACAGCAACCCGTTCATAGACATTTAGTAAAAAGCTAACTAAAAGACCACTATAGGTTGAATCTTGTGTAATTTTATCATTTAGATACCGAATATCAAGAGATAATGCTGCAGCTACTGTTGGTTCCATTATCATACAAAGTTTGGAATAATCACAGGCTTTCTAGAATATTCAATCCCAACTATCAAAGATGGATAAAAAAACATTGGAAGTTGCTTTGTTCCTGCCAATCATCATATATTTGTAGTTGGTCAAATTAAAATAATCCACTAGGATATTTGATTTTTGTGAAGTTATGTTAAGTAAGAAATTGTATTAATGAAATATATTTGTCTTCTGAATTCCAACCCATTTGGTCCATTCAATCATAATTTTATATATATTGAAGTTTTCTTACGACTATAAATAAAGATTCCAAAATAGATTTTCAAAAAGCGGTGCTTAAATGTTTGGGTGCTGTTTTAAAATCAAGAACGTGATATTATAAGGTGGTTCTAAACTGAATGTTTTGGCCTACCGAGTTTGAGAAATTATATAAGAATATTGGTATTAAGTTTATATTATGAAATACTGCATACTTCTCACAATTTGAACTACCATTCAGCTGTTCATTATTGCTGGCATCTGCACCGAGTTGCGCCTCTCTACTGGATTATTTGATTGCAATTACTAATGATTCGCCTACTTGAAGCTGTTTAGCAATTACCAACCGTGTTTTTAACGCGAAATTCATTTCTAAAGTCATTAGCTCCCACACTGCTCCTTAAGTAAACATAACCAAAAGACTTGTATTATAACATCTTGTAGTCATTGCAGACTGTTGTCTACAGAAACAAATAATGACCATTGTAAATTGCTTAATTGAAACAAATGTCATTACTACAATATTATGTCGTTCCTGACGCATTTCTAGATATTTATCTTCCAGTTGATACAGTTTGGTCAATTTTTTAACAAAAGGCGCATATTTGGAAATACATTGTTGGTTCTGCAATCATCAGTACATTAAACTTTGATTGTGCGATTAGAATTAAAAACGAACATGAAATCCAAAACATATTTCTATGCCTTGACCTAGTACTAAAAGTTATACACTGATCTAAGGTTACCAGACATTTTGGGACCACCCTATATACTGTTCTTACATCTCCATCTGTGCCTCTATAACATTTTCCAAGATGGAAGTTATTAGATTACGTTGGTTGTTTTCCTTATGGATGCCATCTTGAAAGAATGTTCCTTTGAACGAAAGGCAAATTTCTTGCAGATAATATTTTTGACATTTTCATGATTTGACCTAATTTCCGGTTTCTTTTCAGGTGTTTACCCAAAGATCGGTCTGCGATGAATAACAAAGTGCACGTGGATGAGAGTGAACCAACCGGCGGTAAGTATCTGATCATGGGAATTTCTTTGGTTGGAACCTTGCAGCAAATTTGAACTTTATACAACTGAGACTGTTTAAATTTGTTAATGTGTCAAAATGTAGAAAATGAGTAAAGAATGTTTTGGGAAGAGAAGACCAAAAAAACCCCAAAAAACAGATAATACATTTCATATAGAAAACATTATAAAACCTCTGGCAATATCTTAATTTTAAGTATTTTAAGAAGAATAGATGTCTTTATGTTTGTTTCATTGATTTTAATAAAGCCTTTGATAGAGTTTGGAGAGAAGGTCTTTTCTACAAACTATAAGAGATAGGTGTAAATGGTAATGTTTATAAATGTTTAAAAAATATGTTTTATAACAGCCAATTACAAGTCAAAGTTGGAAATACACTAAGTGAAACGTTTATGAATAAAGTAGGTGTCATGCAAGGAAATAACCTTAGTCCGTTATTATTCAACATCTTTATTGACAAGCTCCCATATGTTTTAAATCATTCTATTGATGTCCCTAAATTAAATGATACCCCTATTCCTGCATTACTATATGCTTATGATATTATTTTGTTTTCATTATCAAGTAGTGGTTTACAAACGTCATTAAATATAGTTGATAAATATTGCAAGCAATGGAGACTTAAAATTAACATTAAAAAAAACACAGATAAAGATTTTTAATAAATCAGGAAGAAAACTTTTTGACAAATTCAATATTAATAGAAACTGCCTAGAAATTGTTCAATTTGATTGGTTGATGCTTTGGGACACGATAACTTTAGTTCCAATTAAGTGAGAGTGATGAAACTTGGTGTATAGTTTCATTACATCAATACCTTGGAATGGATTTCTTTACTCTTCGGATTAATGGTACATGTTGCCGATTTCATAATTTCATGATTATTTCATAGATTGTAATTAGATTCCTGTACAATATTGTGAGTTTATTCTAATAGATAAAATATAGACTCAGTGCACATAAGCTTGAAATAGAGACAGGAAGGCATAAAAAAACCTTTTGTCCACAGGGATAAGCGGACCTGTAAAAATGGTACTAGCGGAGAGATAGAAGATGAAACGCACGTTCTTCTCCATTGCTCCGCCCACAATAATCTTCGGAAAAAGTTTTTAAGTTATCACATTAAAACTAGTTTGAATGATTCAATATAAATGTATACAAGATGTTGCAAACTGTTTAAAAATAGACATTATATACCATTTGCTATGTAAGGCCTAATATATACCTTCCAAGCATTATTAATATAATTTAATATACTTTTAGAAACCTTATTCTATGTTCTTTGGTGTTTATTATTGTATTGTACTTTGTATTGTATGCTTTACCATACTCGTGTATATACCATGCAGTCGTGTAATAAAGCATTATTATTGTCCCCCGCCTTTCGAAGAAAGCAGGGGACTATTAAAATGGGTTCGTCCGTCTGTCCGTCTGTCCGTCACACATTTCGGGACACAATAACTCTCCTTCTAATTGACCTAGAATGTTCAAACTTGGTGTAGGTGTTTATTAGGTCAATGCCTTTTCTGCTTAAGGTAAGCAGGGTTAAGCAATTTGATTGGTTGATGCTTTGGGACACGATAACTTTAGTTCTAATTAAGTGAGAGTGATGAAACTTTCTGTTCAGGGTAAGCAGAGCGATAAGCAATTTGATTGGCTGAGGCTTTGGAACACAATAACTCTCCTTCTAATTGAGCTAAAATGTTCAAACTTGGTGTAGGTGTTTATTAGGTCAATGCCTTGATGGAGTGTGAAGATGAGCATTTTCTGCTTAGGGTAAGTAGAGATAAGCAATTTGATTGGTTGATGCTTTGGGACACGATAACTTTAGTTCCAATTAAGTGAGAGTGATGAAACTTGGTGTATAGTTTCATTACATCAATACCTTGGAATGGATTTCTTTACTCTTCGGATTAATGGTACATGTTGCCGATTTCATAATTTCATGATTATTTCATAGATTGTAATTAGATTCCTGTACAATATTGTGAGTTTATTCTAATAGATAAAATATAGATAAACATGAACATCCCGTCATAGACATTCACCTCAATTCCACCTCAAGATGATGGCACACAAACTACTTTTATAGACCTCCCAAACTTCATGTGTTCTCAGACTGTACCTTAGAGCTACGAAGATTTGCTAAAAATAAAACATTGGTCTGTCGGATGTGTTTGTTTTAATGCAAACATGGTAGTGTTATCATTTCTAGCTGTACCTAAGTAAACAAACCTTAATTTGGTGATGTTACAGGGCGCAAATAAAACGACCGTTCCAATATACACAACATTTCATATAAAAAAAACCTTTTAAAGGAGCCAAATCGCTAACATTTGGGACCTAGAAATGGACAGAAGTGCTAGAAGTGGGGCTGAAACGCATTATGGTACACGATTCGTGTACCAATGGTAAAATGTTTATTTTGTCTTAAATATTGGATATCAGAAGCCCATCTTTTTCCGATTAGATCACAGCATCAATGTTGATTTAAATTGACAAAAAATTCGTGTTTTCAAAGTTGAAGATTTTGGATGATATTGAGTTAGAGACTTAGCTACTTTAAGTAGTCTGCTTTGAAGTGAAGAGAAATCTATCCAAAGGCGCTTTAAAATATAGGCCCTAAAAATAACTTTGTGAAACGTCACAGATTGATTCAGTGTTATTGAAATTTTCAGGCAGTAAGGAACATACTGTTCACTGCAGCCACATTCTGTAGAATTATTGTAATAGAAAACTATTACAGAACCACCCGTTTCGTAAAGTCTTATATTTTAAAAACAACAAAAAGCCAGTTGTTTTCTTTTTCGCTGGTAATGTTGATCAAATAGTCAACATAATAAACAGTATGTCTCTTTTACATAGGTTTTTAATTCTTATAAAAAATTGTTTATTTTTACGTAATTTTAGACTTAACAGATTTACCCCCACGCTGTCCGTCTCCTCACAATAAACTTTGTTTATAATAAATATATACATATAACCACGTGCATTAGTTCTGTCCTGTGTATAATGTTTTTACACAACACTACCGTAAAAATATGTAACATGTTCACATAAAACAATGATGTAAACATGTGAAGTAAATACCTTGACCTGTAATAATAACCTTGATATACTGATAAATTTTACTTATATATATATATTTTCGAAATAAAGATCTTTTAGGAAAGAAAACTAGGTTTTTGCGAGTACTTTCCGCTTTATTAAGCTTCTTCAGGCAAACCATCCCAAACTTGGGCTGACTGTCTACAGATAATTTCACAGAGGCGGTTTTGTTTGCGAAGACAAATTTAGGAGTATCTAACCTTGTTTTGAAAGATAAACAGATTGAAACTCTAAAGCAATTTACAGTGGTAAAGACTGCATTGCAATATTACCTACCCACTAGCACATTATTATATATCGCTTTTACCGGAGTGGCAGAAGTTGACATTTTACCAACCTGACATATGTGTTTACATAAAACACGTGCTTCGGATTATTTTTACTCTGTTGCGTATACAAAGCAGTAGTCCAGTCACGTAAGCTTTTTAAATGGACTGCATTTAGGGCAGAGATCATATTCTCGAAGTATGACGTAGATGGATCGCTGCGTGCAGTATGCAGGCAAACTTTACCAATTCCAACAATTGATGTGACGTAATAACGTCATGGTTACGACAATGAACTATAATGGCTATAATATACACGATAAAATAATATGCATATCATTAACAAAATTATTAATTAAACATTTATAATTAAAACGACCTATTAGAAGCAAAGGAATCATATTTTATTGAAAAATTTAAACCACTGCTTAATTCAAGGTGTTGATTTTTGTTATATTAACATTCTAGTTGTGTAAATTAAAAATGTTTTAATTATAAATGTTTAATTAATATATATATATATATATATATATATATATATATATATATATATATCCAGAAATATTAACACAACCGTAAAGCTGCACTACTTTGTTTCACGGTAAACGATGAAAAGATAAAAAGTATGCCGACAAAAACTGTTTTCAACACTGGTTTAATAACATTTTAACATTTTAAAGTACTTTTCGTCCGTCTTAGGACTATTCATAAATAATGTCATTGTCCTGACTTTATAGTTACCATTACATCTAAGAATTGTAACTTTTCATTGCTATCTTCCATTATAAAGGATAGACTTACACAAACCTTTGGAGATGAATTCGAAAACGAATTCAAACGAAATTGGAAAATATTTTTGGATGACTGTTTTATATTGTGGACGCAAGATAATGATTCCCTGAAAGACCTACATAATATACTTCAAAACTTACATCCAAGCCAAACTGTCGTATCATCGACTTGTCGACTTGTCGTGTCGGAAGTTTAAAACTGCACATGCGCTATAGTCTTAATCTACAAGACCCTTTCTATAACTATTCGCTAAAACACTTAGCTCATGTGAAAACAATAGCCTATAGGTTCAAAATTAAAAGAGTTTTAGAAAATAAAGACTTTTTGATGGACTTTGTTCAAATTTGGCATAATCATTACTTTCAAAGAAAGAATGACACCCTCGGGTGTAAATGTATGACCGAACCACTACTGTCATATTGAAGATGGGCTGTATGAGCGAAATTTTGACTGGACAGCGGCACTATGACCTACTCTTATATCGAATTACAACTACCAGGGGATCTTTTACGTGCCAGACCCTCTGTGCAGCACAACTGACAAGAGGGCACCACGCCGGAAATCTGGATGAACTTTCTCGGCCAATGTTTTCTCAAAATAATGAACCATTTTGTGCCCAACATTTTGGTATTATATTAAAAAAAATCTTGAATTACAGTAGCAGGACCAAAGTAAGTTAACTATGTTAATTCCTTGAATTCGGGCGGTATCGAACACGTTAGCATACACTACCTCGTGTACGGTACCCACCAATACTTAAAGATGACTAGAGCGATAGTTTAGATTTCAGAAGATTTCACATTTGTTTTATTACAGGGTGGGTAGGGGATTGTAGAAAGCCTCAAACCGGGCCACATTCTTCAAAATCACCGCATTGGTGTAGCACGCCACCCCAACAGTTGCAGGATAAGTTTTTTTATGAGGTGCAGAAAACGATTCGCAACTGTTATTGACCTTATCGCATATTCATCCGATTGACATCACTAATGGGATTGAGGCCTAGATGATTAAAAATAGGCCCAGTATTGCCTTCAGCTATGAACAACTCTAAAAGTCCCATACGCCCCCCTCCCCCACGTCTCTTATTTTGTTTTACAAATAATTTCAGAATCAATAAAATGGTATCAATGATGTTTGATACGACTGAAAAAATAATTTGCCTAAAATTGATTAAACAACAGAGAATGAGAAATATTACATTTTGAATCCGTATTAATGATAACGTACATTTACCCAATATGTTCCTTCCAATGGATCATCATTTAACTTGAAATCAAAGGATGCAGTCGATCGAAGAAAAGGGATTTAAAAAAAAAAAAACAAAACAAAAAAAAACACGTTTCAATATGACAGTAGTTGTTCGGTTATGCATTTACACCCGAGGGTGTCATCCTTTCATTAAAAGTGATGATTGTGTTAATATTTGAATAAAACACTTAGCACATGTGAAAACAATGTAATTCAAAATAAAGAGTTTTAGAAAATATATTTTTATAGGTCTGGGTTTTTTTGTTATTGTTTTTTTTTTAACGTTTTATCTGTCAACACTCTAATAGGGCGCAAATCTAGATGGACTTTGTTCAAATTTGGCACAATCATTACTTTCTAAGAAAGGATGGCACCCTCGGATGTAAATGCATGACCGAACCACTACTGTCATATTGAAGATGGGCATACCCCATACTATGAGCGAAATTTTGCCAGGACAAATCGAATTCCAAGTACCAAGGGATCTTTTACGTGCCAGGCCCCCTGTCCAGCACAACTGACAAGGGGCACCACGTCGGAAAATCTGGATGAACTTTCTCGGCCAATGCAGGGATCGAACACCCGGCCTCCGGTTTACCGAACCAACGTCTTTCCCGCCTATCCACTGTGGCTCCCCCACAAAATATCAACAAAAAAGTGGGTGTCATTGACCCTAGGGGGCTTGGGTACGGAACAATATTGTTATGGATCGGCATGTAGGACATACATCCAAAAAATGGGCATATACCAAAAACAATATGGACCATCCGTAGGGTGTAAGGAATAAGCATGCTAAGTTCAAAGCCGATTCAGTCAGACTTGCGGCCTCCATGGGATCCACCCAAAAAAAACGTGGTGTTGCTGTCCCCGGGGGCCGACCATGCACCGAAAACAATGAGGATAATCGTTAGGGTGTAAGGAATGGGTAACTAACTTCCAGGATGATTCCTTCAAAATTGCGGCCTGGAAACGATACGCCCAACAATTGGGAGTGGCTGCGTTCCTGTGGGTCTGGCTTGCACAAAAGCAATAAGATCATCATTAGGGTGTAAGGAATAAGTATGCATAGTTTTAAGACTCGCTTAGTCGCAACCATCAAAAGTGTAACGACGGGATGGACAAATCGATCGATGGACTAAACACGCTACCCCTCCATTCAGCTAGTTTAAAAGGGACAACATACCTATAAGATGTATTTTTTAAAACTCTTTTAATTTTGAAATTAGATTGTTTTCACATGTGCCAAGTGTTTTAGCGAATAGTTATAGAAAGGGTCATTGATACGGATTCAAAATGTAATATTTCTCATTCTCTGTTGTTTAATCAATTTTAGGCAAATTATTTTTTCAGTCGTATCAAACATCATTGATACCATTTTATTGATTCTGAAATTATTTGTAAAACAAAATAAGAGACGTGGGGGAGGGGGGCGTATGGGACTTTAAGAGTGTGTTCATAGCTGAAGGCAATACTGGGCCTATTTTTAATCATCTAGGCCTCAATCCCATTAGTGATGTCAATCGGATGAATATGCGATAAGGTCAATAACAGCTGCGAATCGTTTTCTGCACCTCATAAAAAAAACTTCTCCTGCAACTGTTGGGGCGGCGTGCTACACCAATGCGGTGATTTTGAAGAATGTGGCCCGGTTTGGGGCTTTCTACAATCTCCTTCCCATCCTGTAATAAAACAAATGTGAAATCTTCTGAAATCTAAACTATCGCTCTAGTCATCTATCAGTATCGGTGGGTGTCGTACACGAGGTAGTGTATGCTAACGTTTTCGATACCGCCCGAATTCAAGGAATTAACATAGTTAACTTACTTGGGTCCTGCTATTGTAATTCAAGATTTTTTTAATATAATACGAAAATGTTTCATTATTTTGAGAAAACATTGGCCGAGAAAGTTCATCCAGATTTCCGGCGTGGTGCCCTCTTGTCAGTTGTGCTGCACAGAGGGTCTGGCACGTATAAGGGTAGGTCATCATGCCGCTGTCCAGGCAATATTTCGCTCATGCAGCCCGTCTTCAATATGACAGTAGTGGTTCGGTCCTACATTTACACCTGAGGGTGTCATTCTTTCTTTGAAAGTAATGATTATGCCAAATTTAAACAGAGACCATCTATAAGTCTTTATTTTCTAAAACTCTTTTAATTTTAAAATTATACTGTTTTCACACATGAGCTAAGTGTTTTAGCGAATAGTTATAGAAAGATTAAGACTATAGCGCTGACAAGTCGACATCTCGACGTTACGATAAAATTAACATCTATATATGCACACGCACACACACACATAATCAGTATGTGTAGGGGATATATTTTGTTTATTTATATTGTGGCATCTAAAGTATTTTGATTGTTACCAGTTGTGCAATTTGATATGGATCATACTAATATTTACATATTGATATACGCAACAGGTTTCCGTTTTTATACGCCCACATTGAAATGTGGTCGTATATTGTCGTCGCCCCCGTCCGTCCGTCTGTCCTCTAGAGGCTAAAGTTAATATCCGATTGACTTTAAATTTATACACGGTGAGACGAAGAATCCTATTGATTTTCAGCGATTCGGATAATTACTTCCAGACTTATGGCCCTTGATCACTTTTAAAAAATCTTGTGGACGCTCTAGAGGCTAAAGTTACCATCCGATTGACTGCAGATTGATACACAGAGTTTAAGGTCTTGAGACGAACAAGTATATTGATTTTCAATGAATTTGGATAACTTGTACAGCTAAATCCATGGTATTAAATGTTTCGTATACTAAACGTTAGCATGGGGCAGAACTTTATAAAAAAAAAATTCTAATGATTTTCTGATAAGTACTTAATGAGTTCTTACTCTTAATCAGATTTTAGTGTATTATAAATGTTTCATTACCGGACGATTTAGCTGCTGTGGGTGTATGTTTCGTTGCCTGGCAACCTATCTTTTTCAGAATGGTTTTGATTTTACAAAGATCAAAGGCATGAAATATCAAGGTGTACATTTACATGGTGCTGGGAATAATTAACACTATCAGATGCTGTTGCGATATTTCGTTTGATGTCGAACAAAGTTTTAAACCATCCTATTTTGCGATGTATTCAAAACTTGCATGTTATGTAATTCATATAGCGTGTATTTTTTTAAGAGGCATTTTACTGGGTTTAAGATTAAAGCAAGGCTAATGTTTGGATTATCGGACAGATTTGTTATGTTTTATCAAACAGTCGTATTTCTCTTATGTTTGCCAGTAAGAGCTAAGTCCAAAGATATGAGTTATCGACTGTGCTGCAACATTGGCGAGATAGCCTAAACATTTCCATCCCCAATTTGGCTACTAGTATCGTCTTCATAGAATAGAATATAATAGAATTTTATTGCATCGAAATGTCCTTTGATGACAGCATATAATATGCAAAGTTTAAAATAGTCTTGATAACAAATGCATGAAGAGTACGGAGGCATGGTGTCTTGAATGCCTTGAAATTTCTCAAATCCTCCATTTTGGGTATTGTCATCAAATCCTACCAGCTTTGCCATTCATGAAGAGAGAGAGAGAGAGAGAGAGAGAGGGGGGGGGGGGTAACGTCCACTTGACACAAACTAGGTCATTTCGGGACTAACACATGATTCAATTTTATGTCAATAATTTGCTTGCGCACAGGGGTCTTTATCAGCGGGGTACCGGAGAAACCCCACGAGGTTGGAAAGGCAACCCCACTCCTTGTCACGTACAAACGAGAAATCGAAACCACACCACTTGACTCAATGACAGACCCCCACCCACCCATATTCATGGAACATTCTGTGGTGTAGATTAATATTCACATTTAATATGCGGTAATGAATTCCACATAATTAACATACATTGATTAGATACCCGACTACAAGTGTGTAACAAGTAGACTTTTAAGAATAGTTTAATGTCCCTTGTTCTAGTTTAAAGATAAATTGTTAACATTATTAGATTAAACAACTGAATTTTAATCACTATCACTCTGTACCGGTGATAAGCTTGAGTCGCGATGGCCCAGGGACAGTGAGTTATAAGACGCGGTTATCTTAAACACGAGTGCCCGGGTTCGGTCCCGATGTTCACCGAGAAAGTTCCTCGGGATTTTCCGGCATGATTTCCCCTATGACTCCTTGACCTCTCGACTAACCAAATCTCCTGATGCACGACACTCGCCATGACTTATTAGGGTCGACAGTTCTGTAAATGTTTATGAAAAATTGTTCTGATCAAATTCATCTGGTAAATTCGGTTCCACTCAACTTCAACTGTATAAATACTGTAAAATAAACAAATCAGGAATTACGGTATATAAAATACATCATGAATTACGGTATACATTCTACTGTAGCAAAAGGTATCACACCAAACAAAGGCAAATGCATTTGTTTTGATTTTACCTTGGCATTCCAGTGTAGATTTCCCAGCACAGTTTTACACTGATATTACATTCTAAAACTGGAAAAAATGGTGTAAAGTTAAGGTAACTACAAAATTTTATCAGGTATAAGATGTAAGTTAATATTGAGCAGGTATGTTTATCTGTTACGCTCTATTTTGTAAGAATTAACATCATCTGTTCTCGTGTTCACAAACTACTCATTAAAATACACGATACAACTTTCAACATGAATAATACATCTGGTTTCTATATTACATCACAGCTGTTTCACTGAAATAAATGAATATGGTATCAAATTTTCACGCGTGTTAAACAATTACCTAAACACGAACTGGTGCATATTTATATTAGAAGCCGTCTTTACCCTTTTTATATACCCCTGGGGAAATGTGGTCGTATATTGCCGTCGCCCCCGTCCGTCCGTCCGTCTGTCGGTCCGTCGGTCCGTCCATCCGTCGTCCACAATTTATTGTGAACACTCTACAGACTACATTTATTATCTGATTGTTTTGAAATTGATATATGTAGTTGATATTAGTGAGATTAACAAGCCTATTTCCGATAATTACTGGAGTTATGGCCCTTGTTTCACTTTGTTGCACCTTGTGAACGCTCTAACGACAAAAGTTATCAACCGATCTGTATAAAATTTGTTGGCATAATTTAAATTAGTAAAACAAAGACGCTTATTGAATTTCAGCAATTTCCGTTAATTGCATCTATTAAATTCCCCTAATTACCTACAAAAGAATAAATATGCGACAACCCCTGTCGACGGACCGGACGATTTAGTTGCTGTGGGCTTATGTTTTGTTGCCTGGCAACCTATCTTTAGCAATGTAATAAATTACCATAACCCATGCCTGACAACCTATCTTTAGCATTGTAATAAATTACCATAACCCATTACATTGAAAGTAATTAATTACCATTACCCATTACTTTATGACTATATAAATAAAAAAATAACATTTTCATAGAAATTAAAAAGACAACATTATTTTTCTGCCATGAAGTACCTACAAAATCAAACTCAAAATAATCCTTGATTCACTTAATAGATATTTGTTTATGAATTATTATTTCTAGCAATTATAACATCAAGGCAAATTTATAGTGACGGGCAGAGGTGACAAAAACTGACATTTTCACTGTATGACTTGAAAAATGAATCAAAACTATAGTTAATTAACTGTATTTTCTTTTAAGTAATTTTTTTAAATTTTTAATCAGTCCAAATAGTTTTTGTATAATATAATCTATAATAAATGGTAAATTATTCAGCATGACTTTAAAACAAAATATATATTAGTTTTAAGTAAGCATAAAATGATGAGATACTTGAAGGTCATTGTTTGGTTTGTCACTTGTTACCTTGAGATTAAGATTAAAGTGCAGTAAGACTATTTATTGTCTTTTAATCTAACTGACTGATTGATTGATTGATTGATTGATTGACTCAGTGATTGGCTGCAAATTAGTACTAATCTTTGATTATAATAATAATATACATCTTATCAGAAATCCACTTTTTAGGTTACATGTCTAAAAAAGGTTCCTACATAAAAAGTAATAAAAGAAACTGTTTAATGCCTTCTTATTTTTCTTCTAATTTAAAAATCTTTTTTTTTAGAATTATAATGAATTGGACTTGAGTCAGATTCACTTAATTACTTCTTTGGTGCTATAAAATTTGAGGCTTGTCATATTGGAAATATTTATATATGTCATAAAATGTAATTGAAAAGTAATTAAAATGTAATTGACCATTACATGATTTTTGGAATGTAATTAATTACATTTCCATTATTCATTACTTTTGAAATCTTCCATTACTCATTACATGGCCATTACTTAAAAAATGTAATGAAAACATTCCATTACCATTACCCATTACCATTACCCCAGCCCTACCGTGAAGTGTCAATCAGTCGGTACCTCATGATCGAGGCTATCTCATGGCGTCAGTTTTGGAACCATTGATCATAGAGTGCTATTTTGGAGGGAATTTGAAGACATTTATATCTTTCCGTGAATTTTATTACAAAAGACAAGTGCCTTATAAATTATATATGACGTCTTCGGTGAAAGAAAATGTTATGCACAGCTACCATTCTTTGGTTTGATTGACAGATAAGATACGGCTTTTTTCTAACTTCCTGTTTCACGTATATGCTTCGCATAATTTTTTTTTCACATTCTAGCCAACTAGACGTTTTTTACGGTGTCACGTTTATCGATAAACAGTCGATTTTAATGCGTCAATTCATTGTTCATATTTAAAGGCAAACAAATATTACAGGATGAATTTGTGACCTCACTAAATTTGACCACATAATGATGGAATTGGAAGTGCGTAATTATTACGGATGAAAACAGACGTGCGAGCGGGTCATGGGAAACAAACAATTATTTAACCGCAGACTTATTTCCTGAAGCTGATAAACGACTTCTTGCGACCTAATTCTGGCCTCTTTTAATCTTCAACTAAAAATTTCCAACGGGCAAAATTATAACATCCCCAAGTTTTATTTTACATGTAGGCTTATATTAAAGCTTGTACTTTGTGGAAATCAAAACTGGGCCAGTGTCTGACAGTAGACTACTAGCCCTGGGCTGGTGGATTCAAATTTGGTTTTAACGGCCCTGAACAGGGACTCCTGAAATCTGGTAAATAACTCCTGGAAACTCCTGGAATTTTAAGTGTTCTGAGTTGTGCACACCCTGTAAGGTCATGAGGCGAAGACGCCCTAGAGACTAAAGTTAATATCCGTTTGACTTTAAATTTATATACAGTGTTTAAGGCCATGAGACGAAGAAGCCTATTGATTTTCAGCGATTTCCGATAATTATTGCCAGAGTTATGGCCCTTGATCACTTCAAAAGATCTTGTGGACCCTCTAGAGGCTAAAGTTAATATCCGATTAACTTACTGCCAGAGTTATGGCCCTTGATCATTTTAAAAAATCTTGTGGGCGCTCTAGAGGCTAAAGTTAATATCCGATTGACTTTAGATTTATGAACAGTGTTTAAGGTCATGAGACGAAGAAGCCTATTGATTTTCAGCGATTTCCGATAATTACTGCCAGAGTTATGGCCCTTGATCACTTCAAAAGATCTTGTGGACCCCCCTAGAGGCTAAAGTTAATATCCGATTGACTTTAGATTTATAAACAGGGTTTAAGGTCATGAGGCGAAGAAGCCTATTGATTTTCAGCGATTTCCGATAATTACTGCCAGAGTTATGGCCCTTGATCACTTCAAAAAATCTTGGGGACGCTCTAGGGGCCAAAGTTAATATCCGATTCACTTTAAATTTATACACAGTGTTTAAGGTCATAAGACGAAGAAGCCTATTGATTTTCAGCGATTTCCGATAATTACTGCCAGAGTTATGGCCCTTGATCACTTCAAAAAACCTTGGGGACGCTCTAGGGGCCAAAGTTAATATCCGATTCACTTTAAATTTATACACAGTGTTTAAGGTCATAAGACGAAGAAGCCTATTGATTTTCAGCAATTTCAGATAATTACTGCCAGAATTATGGCACTTGATCACTTCAAAAAATCTTGTGGATGCTCTAGAGGCTAAAGTTAATATATGATTGACTTTAAATGTATCCACAGTGTTTGAGGTCATGAGACGAAGAATCCTATTGATTTTCAAAGATTTCCGATAATTACTGCCAAAGTTATGGCCCTTGATCACTTCAAAAAAATCTTGTGACGCTCTAGAGGCTAAAGTTATCATCCGATTGACTTCAGATTGATACACAGCGTTTAAGGTCTTGGGATGAACAAGTAAATTTTTATGACTTGAACAGCTAAATCCATGATATTAAAAGTTTTGTATACTAAGCGTTAGCATGGGGCTGAACTTTATAAAAACCAAACAAATTCTAATGGTTTTCTGATAATTACTTCATGAGTTGTTACTCTTAATCAGATTTTAGTGTATTATAAATGTTTCATTACTGAAAAAAGTTAAAATATGCGACAACACTTGTTGACTGCCCAGACGATTTAGCTGCTGTGGGCGTATGTTTCGTTGTCTGGCAACCCATCTTCCTACATTGCAGCCACTTGATAATAGGTGTGATCGAAGTTGCAAAATATGAAACGTAAATAGTGTGTGCCCAAAGAGTTTTCCTACCGAATGCCGATTGTATAATCTGATTAAAACATATTGTATCTTTCTAATTGCAATTATTGCCTGGTGATTGTGGTGCTGATCAACTAACCAGTAGGTCCCACTTTATTTGTTTCCCATGGTAAATGGTGCAGTACGGAGGGTCTGGCAAAGAAAAACCTCTAATTATACGAATATGCCTGGTGTAATACTTTTAGTAGAATTTTTGCTCGAGAAATAACATATTCGCATAATATGTGATATGTACTTAAAATACTTAAATCAACTTAGTCTGTAATTGACAGTTGACACATAAAAAAGAGCTATTTATCGAAAACATATGTCACTCATTTACCACCAGAATTACACGTGAGTGGAATTATTCTAATTGCATCATTTGATTTAAAGTAACCAATCATTTTGTTAATTACAAAAGTTCAGGGCCATGATCACGCGTTATTGTGCATGATATTCACTTATCTTTAAAAGAAACCGGGGAACCCTGTAAGTCAGACTTGCATTAGATTCCAGAGATCGAGGGTACATCTGAGTTCCTAGACAGCCGAGAGGCTGGATAGGGTAGAGAAATGATTTTAACTAGTATTGTTATCTATTATGCTTGTATACCTGTATTCAGCTATATATATATATAAAATGTAGAAGCAAACTGTCGCATTGTTATTCCTGGTAAGACAAACGTCTTAAGAAACTGAAAGAAGTAAATACACAACGAGAAGCAGAAGTAAAGACAGCTAGAGACAAATTCTAGACGATCACAAGGCTACAGAAATATGTAGTAAGAACAGATGCATGGGTCGTACGTACGGTTCCCTTAAATCTGCTCTCCACGTCAGACAGAAGACCCATGGTGCTACATATTCTATTTGGTTGCCGTGACAGTTTCGACCTTTAGGGTAAGCAGAAAATTTGGAAGAAGATTAGAAGAAAAGATAGTATGCATCACACGTTGGATGTGGGGAGTTCTCTCGTAATATTTTCCACATCTAACCAGTGACTGCATAGCACTGCATAGTCTTACATATTCGATTTGATGCCGTAACGCAGTTTCGAACTTTTGGGTAAGAAGTCACTTTAGAAGAAGAATACATGTTTGAAGACGTTAAGAAGAAAAAAAGATCTGTACAATCCAGCAACAGAAGACAAATTCTGGTGGAAAAAAAAGAAATCTGCTGGAGATATTCGAAAAATTGGGTAAATACATTTTGTTTGGTAAATTGGTAAATTAAATGTGTTAAATTTGTTTAAAGACCAAATAATATTAATTTAAAGTTAAAATCTGATTAGAAACTAAGTATTTAAAATTTAACTGTATAGAGAATAAATTAGAGTCATTCATAAGTTGAGATTGATAGGTTTATTAAACAAAATAATGTCACTGGCTATAGGTATCTATATTGCCAGGTTAACATGACCTGTAGTAAATTTGAGTAAAATTAAAAGTTAAAGAGAAAGTTTAGGGAGTAGGTTTTAAAAAAAATGTTTTGATATAACTAAGGAATAATAATAATAAGGAAACGGAATAGGGAATAAAATAAGGAATTAATGTTGTCTCCGGATCGCAGTGACAACGACGGCAGAGCTCAGGATGAAATTTGTGAGTGATTAACTCTAGTTTCCTAGTTGGCCGTGGTTTCTACTGTGATTCGTTAATTTGTGTTTTTTGTTGTTTCGTACACTATATAATTTTAGGGCCCTTAGTCCAGGCCTTAGAGTTGTTGTAATTTAACTTTTGATTAAAAAGTTAGGTTATGTTGAAAATCCCATATGGTTAATCTAGGGATGTTGGTTATAGTTTTCCTGGGGAAAAACTAAAATTAAAGGCTCGTTAAATTGTGAGATTATCACAAAGTCATCAATACGAGTTTAATAGGAGGTTAAGTTAAGAATCCGACACTTTTTAGAAAAGTGTAGGTATACGGTAGATTTTGTCCGTATATAATTTTATGTAATTAAATTTTTGCTTTAGAAACGTAATATTAACGTTTAATATATACTGCTAATTGCTTTAAGCTGTCGGCATGAGATGATTAGAATGTGTAATTTGACATTAGGTCAGATTATTATAAACAATAGGTTCTAACACTGTGTTAAATTTGATGTGTGTGTAAGTCACACTATGTGGGATATAGTAAATTATGTGTAATTAAAAGCTAGGTATATTCTGATTGTCATGATTATATGAATATGGACTGTGTTCTGATTGAATGGAGCGTACGGCCATTTTCTCTCAACATAGTTGTAGATAAATTAAATAAAATGGGCTTTAACGTCCTATGGTAGGATAAAATGGGATGTCATTCAGATAGTGGCCATATCTGTGTGTCATCCTGGCTAATGAAATAATAGAGGGAATGTTTATGTAATAGTGGATAGTGTTTATAAAAAAACGAAATACTAAATTGTAAATGATTAGGTCAAAAAGGTCACATTACTGACTGAGAAATAATAAAAAATAAAAATGGCTGACTTCTAAAACACAAACGGAAATTATAAAACATGAACGTAATTATAAAATTGTCCATTACTGATCGAGTTCAGGTCAAGAAGTCAAAGTTAGTTTGAAGTTTTATAATTAAAGGGACACATCAAAGTTTATTAATACTTAAATAAAGTTAATTTTAATTATGAGTAAGATTTACAAATAATTTTTCGAAATAATAATGTTAGATTAATATGAAAATAAAGTTTTAATAATTTAGGAATAGTTAGTTCTTGGTCTGATGGCAATGACATGTTTGATTGACGGATAAAATTGTACAAACCAATCATACTTAGAAGAAAAAAAGAAAGTTTCAACTTGATACTATGGTAGCTGAAACAGACCAATACACATCCAAGAAGAAGAAATGGTTTACCAGTTTACCAAATTGACATTTCCTGAGACAGAATTTAATGTGAAACCTGAACTTTATAAATATTACGTGATGTGTTATAGTGTTTTGAAATTAGGACACTTGAAGATTTAAAAAAGACAATTTGTGTTTTCTGTGTTTAGGCTTAGTGGATTTTCATAGGATTTTACAGTGATGAACTTTTTTTGGAGAACTTTTGCATGCAACTTTTAACTTTTGATTTTTGATTATTTGTGTTTTTATTTCATAGTTTTGTTATATAGTATAGTATCATTGATATTTGCCTGTTGCATGAATAATTATAGGGTTTAGCACATAGAAGTTTAAGAGTCTCCTACCTGTTCATTTAGCATAAATCTTGCAAGTGGGGGAGGTGATATATGTTGATTTTCTAGATTTCTGCTACATTTATGAATAGTTATATAATTCTATGGTTATTGTGAAGGATTCAAGGGATCTTTTACCCAATACCGAGCTAAAAGTCTTAAAGGAAGGGACGAATGTAATACTTTTAGTAGAATTTTTGCTCGAGAAATAACATATTCGCATAATATGTGATATGTACTTAAAATACTTAAATCAACTTAGTCTGTAATTGACAGTTGACACATAAAAAGAGTTATTTATCGAAAACATATGTCACTCATTTACCACCAGAATTACACGTGAGTGGAATTATTCTAATTGCATCATTTGATTTAAAGTAACCAATCATTTTGTTAATTACACAAGTTCAGGGCCATGATCACACGTTATTGTGCATGATATTCACTTACCTTTAAAAGAAACCGGGGAACCCTGTAAGTCAGACTTGCATTAGATTCCAGAGATCGAGGGTACATCTGAGTTCCTAGACAGCCGAGAGGCTGGATAGGGTAGAGAAATGATTTTAACTAGTATTGTTATCTATTATGCTTGTATACCTGTATTCAGCTATATATATATAAAATGTAGAAGCAAACTGTCGCATTGTTATTCCTGGTAAGACAAACGTCTTAAGAAACTGAAAGAAGTAAATACACAACGTGAAGCAGAAATAAAGACAGCTAGAGACAAATTCTAGACGATCACAAGGCTACAGAAATATGTAGTAAGAAAAGATGCATGGGTCGTACGTAGGATGTGGCGACCGGTTCCCTTAAATCTGCTCTCCACGTCAGACAGAAGACCCATGGTGCTACACTGGCGGATTTGGACAAAAAGCTGATTCGAATGACACGAAAACCGAGGTATCGTGTAAACCCTTGACAGTTGGAAATCGATATTATAACTAGATCTTAGTGTCGCTTTCAGGGCACAATTTCCCTCATAATACACTACATGGCGTATTCCTACTTTATTATCCCGAATGGGGCAGGAAAGTAGGATTTAAACCTCATTACATTTCATTATATTTCTTTGTAATTGTAGTTGAAGAGCCGCCATTTGAATGTCGGAATGTGGTCATCAAGAAAGACAAATGGGTTACTAGAGATTATAACGTTATGGATACCATGTTGGGGAGGTAAACAATATCACATATATAATAATGTTTATATATCGTTTATAGTGTCGTAAAAAATATCAACATATTATCAAGTACTCCTGTCTGTTCATAGCCAATCCGAAATTAAACACCCCCTCCCACAAAGTTGGAACTTTGGAGTTACAAAATGGGTTGTATTGTTTTTATACGCCCACATTGAAATGTGGTCGTATATTGTCGTCGTCCCTGTCCGTCCGTCCGTCCGTCGGAATTGTGGACAATCTGGGGTCTAAAGTTAATATCCGATTGCCTTTGAATTTATACACAGTGAGACGAAGAAGGCTTTGATTTTCAACGATTTCCGATAATTACTGCCTTGATCACTTTGAAAAAATCTTGTGGACGCTCTAGAGGCTAAAGTTAAATCCGATTTACTTTAAATCTATACACAGTGTTTAAGGACATGAGACGAAGAAGCCTATTGATTTTCAACGATTTTTGATAATTACTGCCAGATTTGTGGCCCTTGGACACCTAGAAAAATCTTGTGGACGCTCTTAAGGCTAAAGTTAATATCCGATTGACTTTAAATTTATATACACCGTGTTTAAGGTCATAAGACAAAGATGCCTATTGATTTTCAACGATTTTCGATAATTACTGCCAGAGTTATGGCCCTTGATCACTTTGAAAAATCTTGTTGACGTTCTAGAGGCTAACTAAAATTAATATCCGATTGACTTTAAATTTATGCACAGTGTTTAAAGTCATCAGACGAAGAAGCCTATTGATTTTCAACGATTTCTTATAATTATTGCCAGAGTTATGGCCCGTGATCACTTTGAAAAATCTTGTGGATGCTTAGTAGAGACCATAGTTATATCATCTGATTGATTTTATATTTATACACCGTGTTTATGCCTTTATGTAATCGTTTCGATTGACTTTGGATTGATATACAGAGGTTAAGGTCGTGAGACGAACAAGTATATTGATTTTCAATGATTTTTGATAACCCGAACAGCTCAATCCATGATATTACTTGTTTTGTATACTAAACGTTAATATGGACCAAACAAATTCAAATGATTTTCTGATATTACTTTATTAATTGTTACTCTTAATCAGATTTTATTGTATTATAAATGTTTCAACTCTTTAGTGTATTATAAATGTTTCATTACCGACAATAGTAAATATATGCGATAACTCTTGTTGACTGCCCGGACCATTTAGCTGGTGTGGGCGTATGTTTCGTTAGCTGACAACCTATCTTTCTTGGCTCTGTCCGATCTGTGAGATAACTTTCGTGTTTCTCATTTTATGAATTTGATTTTCTTCAGGGGTAAATTTGGTGAAGTCAAACAATGTAAAGAAAGAGAATCGGGAAGGATGTTAGCTGCTAAGTTTATTGATATGAATGGACCACAAGACAAGAAAGATATCTTAAATGAGGTAGAAATCATGAAAAGTCTTCAACACCCACGACTGCTTCAACTTTACGATGCTTATGAGAAGAAAAACAGTTTCTGTCTCGTATTAGAACTGTAAGTTGGCCTATACACACACTTCAATTTCTACATTCTGTTTTGGTTCAATTGTACTGTGCCAAGGATGACCCATGAGTGAAAATTTTCCCTACAGAAAGTTGAACTCCACACGGCGAATGTGCACGCTTCAGTGGCGTATCTCGAAGTGATTTCTGGCTAACTACGCAGTATGATAATACTCAGCGTTAGAATCCACGAGACTATAAATACCCATCGCACGTGCAATTCTCTACACATCTATCAACTATTACAGCCGTAAAAAATCTATTGTTGACGATTCTGAATAGCAGTAATATTTAGCTTTTTGGTTATTACAGCAGCTTTAGAAATTACGTTCGTTTTATTTTTTAAATTGCTTTATCATTAACTGTACCGTTAGTAGCGGCATCTTTTGGTTTAGTACAAATAATATCTCTGAAACACTTGCGTTAGGCAAGAACATGATACTAGCAGTAGTTTCTTTTTACTTTTACACGGTTCTTAAAACAATTGTTGAGTTGCCTAACGTGCGTGTTTCTAAATTTAATTTTTTGTTCCAGCTTTCTTGGGAATCACGTGGCTAAGTGGGTAAGACGCTGGCTCGCTAGCCTGGAGGTCGGGTGTTCGATCCCTGCATTGGCCGAGAAAGTTCATCCAGATTTTCCGGCGTGGTTTCCCCTTGTCAGTGATGCAGGACGGAGAGCCTGACAAGGACAGCAGCCTAGTCGTTCGGATGGGACAAAAAACCGAGGCCCCGTGTACAAATTGGCGTGCACGTAAAAGATCCCTACGCAGTTGGAATTCGATATAAGAGTAGGCCGTAGCGCCGCTGCCAGGGCAAAATTTCCCTCATAGCACACTGCGTATGGCGTATGCGCGTCTTCATTAGCCCAGTTTAGGAGCAAAACAGTAGGACGTTAAACACCATTTCATTTTCCAGTTTTCTGGTATGTTTCGTAAAAAAAGTAGTCTTGATTATCCCGACCTGTCAATCAGACGTAGAATGGTCGGTAGACTAATTTCAAAACAAGGACACGTAACCTATTTTTACTCAAAAGTGCCCGGATGTTATGGCCGACACCCGTAACCATCTTTCAGTGTATTATTTATGGATGGTTAAAATGGTCATAACTTACTAAGTACAACATGACCGTTTTTTTAGTGACTATAAATGTGCGAAACTGATTTAAGGCTTGGTGCATATATAAATATTGTGGTGTAATTGTCGAAATATTTGGAGATATTTATTTATGGTGGGTCACCCAACCAAAGGTAAAAACAACTCTATTTGTGCCTACAAATCAATGTACATAATGGAGTGAGTGGCATGTAAAATACGGCTATTCAAAGTCTATTGAAGGAACCTCTACAATGACTACCAGATCTTAAAACCGGGGGTTGCACTGAAATATACCAAATCAATCCCTGTAATAAAAATTACATCAATGAAATTAAAGATTCGGGAAACTGGAGGTTTAAAAGAAAGTATATATTTCCACTTTAAGGCAATATGGCGTCAACAACCTCTCCATTGTAGCACGTGCCAAGAATTGTGTTACTATAACAACATCCGTCCGACTGACGGGTTATTATTTTTGATAAGTTTGATCAAATATAAACGCTATGTTGTGAGGTTTCGGATGAAAAAAAATCAGATCGGTTTATGACTGAAACTACAAATATAGATGCATACAATTTGATGTAGGGTTATTTGAGTAAAAAAATTTTAAATTTGTAATCTTTTTTAATATGCAAACATTGAATGGTTCCGGAGATTTTAAAGAATTTTACAAATCTTGACTGCAACTTTATTCTTAGCGTGTAAAAACATTTATAATTTTTTTATCAACTGAATGAATTTTTCCAAATAATTTTAGGAGATTGCTTTACGTACATTTTTACGTGATGAAAGTAAACCTCATGATGTCTAAAGTACTTATATACGCGTGTCGATTATATTTATATAAGATATTTAACATTCTTTTAGAGGAAATACTGGTATGTGAAAGTTCTAAATTATCATTTGAAACAATTAAAAGAATTACGTCCTTGAAAAACTGTTAATTTATCAAAATATCATCTATAAAAGCCCGGATATTTCTTATATTCAATTACGGAAACTCTTCAGAAGTTTAAAGAAAAGAAGTAAATTGGCCCTCCTCAAGATGTCAAGATAAAAACATTGAAATGTATTAGATTAATTATTTCCGTTAGATAATAAAAATTGTTTTTTATACGTCCACATTCATAATGTATTATGTCTCTGTGTGTGTGTGTGTGTGTGTGTCTGTGGGTCGCCTACAGGGCGCAATTCTTACTCGATTTTCTTCAAACTTTGCATACTAATTATTCCTTATACCCTAAGGATGATCCCTATTGTTTTTGGTGCATGCGCGACCCCCTGGGGCAGAGCCACGCCCATTTTTTGTATTTGTTTGTTTGTCGTCTACAGACCGGATTTCTTAACATATCATTTTGAAACTTTGCATACCCTAATGTACATCGCTATCGTTTGAGGTGCATGTCCAACCCCCAAGGGCATAACCACGCCCATTTTCCTTTTGTGTTTCTGTGTGTCGCCTACAGGCCACAATTCTTAAGTGATCATCTTGAATCTTTCCATACTTATTTTTTATACCCTAAGGATGATCCCTATTGTTTTGGTGCATGCCCGATCCCCAGGGGCAGATTCACGCCCATTTCTTGTATTTGTTTTTGTCGTCTACAGACCGCATTTCTTAACGTATCATCTCGAAACTTTGCATACTTATTCTTTGTAACCTAAGGAACATTCCTATCGTTTGGGGTGCATGCCCAATCTCCCAATCTCCAGGGGAAGAGTCACTCCCATTTTCATTTTGTGTGTCTGTGTGTCGCCTACAGGCCACAATTCTTAATCGATCGTCTTGAAAAAATTTCATATGAATTCCTTATACCCTAAGGATGGCCCCTATTGTGTTTGGTGCATGCCCGGCCCCCAGTGGCAGAGCCACGCCCATTTCTTGTATTTATTTGTTTGTCATCTATAGACCGCATTTCTTAACGCACCATCTTGAAACTTTGCATACTTATTCCTTCTATCCTAAGGACAATCCCTATTGTTTGTGGTGAATGCCCAACCCCCAGGGACAGCCACGCCCTTTTCTTTTTGTGTGTCTGTATGTCATATACAGCCTGCAATGCTTCATCGATCGTCTTGAAAACCTTTTTTATACTTATTCCTTATACCCTAAGGCTGACCTCTATTATTTTTGGTGCATGTCCGACCCCCTGGGACAGAGCCGCGCCCAATGTTTGTGTGCCTTTTGTGTCGCCTACAGGCCACAATTCTTAACAGATCCTTTTGAAACTTTGCATACCTATTCCTTCTACCCTAAGGATGCCCCTGTTGTTTTTTGGTGATTGCCCAACCCCCATTGGCAGAGCCTTACCAATTTTTCTGTGTGTCTCTGTGAGTTGCCTCAGGCCACGATTCTTAATGGATTGTCTTTGAACTTGGGATATGTATTCCTTATAGCCTAAGGACGACAATGGCAGGTCCCGACCCCCAGGGACAGAGCCACGCCCAATTTTTGTGTTTATCATTTACAGGACGGAATTCTGAATGGATCAACTTGGTACTTGGCATATGTATTCCTTATAGCCTAAGGGCGTAAACTATTGATTTTGGTTAGTGCTCCGAACCCCCGGGGGAGAGCCACGCACACTTTTTGCCGTTAGCGCCCAATTCTGAATGGATTATCTTGGAACTAGGTATACTTATTCCTTATACCCTAAGGATGGTACCTATTTATATTGTTTCCATATCCACCCCGCAAGGGCAGAGCCACACCCATTTTTTGTATTTATCGTCTACAGGCTGCAATTCTGAATGGATCATCTTAGAACTTTGCATATTTATTCCTTATACCGTAAAGACAGCAACTATTTATTTTGATGCTTGCCCGGACCTCCTGGGGCAGTGTCACACCCACGTTTTTGTTAGTACTTTGTTGTAAATTTGGCAAAACAAACCAAACGCCTAGCCTTCTTTGCCTCTGATCATATTACAGCCATTTCATATTTCATTCTCTTCATTTTAAAAAGTACCATATCAATCAAAGCAAGAATGTGGGCGTATATGGCAGCGTTAGCGATGCTCTTGTTAAAAAAAAAAAACATACAATATCACGTTTCATAAGATCCAGAGGCCCTAAAAACCAAAATATATTGGGCCAGACATGTACATGTAATTGATTATAGACTAGTTGATCACTTAATTGATTTTGTGTCTCTGATGACATGTGTTTTTAATGAGAAAAATGTCCTGTCTATAATTACTCTTTACATTAGAATGCAATTTTGTATAAATATCATGTAAGAATCTGACAAATATATCCAAAATGATGATATTCCTGATTATTTTTGTTCATATGATTGGTTTTGAACTTGTTTCAGTAGAATTTTAAATATGCCATTTCCTTTTTTTTTTTACAGAATTGAAGGTGGTGAATTGTTTGAACGGGTTATAAATGATGATTTTATTCTCACAGAAAAAGCTTGTGTTATGTTCCTCAGACAAATATGTGAGGGTGCTGCCTTTATGCATTCGCAGAACATTCTACATTTAGATATGAAGGTTAGTTTATAATTAATATCATCCTGGCCTAGTATAGTTAAATGGATGGTCTGGTCGGAAGGTCAATTTGATTTTTTTTGGCGTGCAACCCATTTTTTGTCTGCATATTATGACGTATATGCATTACTCTTTATGTGTTCATATTGATCACAATAACGAAAAAAGTATTGTTTGGTTATCACCTGCATATAGGTAATATGGAGAACCGACGGAAATTAATTGTCTGGGTTTTTTTTTTAGAAAGGCTCAAATGTCTTACCCTGAACGAACAGACAACTGTTTTTAACCCTTTGCTATGGAATTTGATCTACATGGATTCTTGACCCAATCGTAACATTCTATGTACACTGTAAATGACAGTTTAAGTTTTATTGGCCATTTACTACAAATAAATCCAATGTTTTATGTTCCATTGGTCAGTATATTTGAGTGTTTACTTAACCCACGGGTCAACGTAATTTTACCATGTTTTTTCGCGTGATGAATATTTTTGGCGGGAAATGAATCTGGCAGACAGCAATAAGTCGGTGATTATTTTCATATAGATAGTAATTTATCGCAATCTACAGTTTCGTACATAAAAAAAACTTCAGACAGCCTTTCTTATTACCTGTGCTTTAAATAGACATCGCAGCTTTATATATACTTTGAAACTCAGTCTGCAGTTACAAGGCATCGCGGAGGAACTATAACTTTTCCGAACTAGCATAGTCTTCCGAAATCAGTGTTCAGTCCAAGTCGTTGCATCAATAACTAACCATAAATAATGACGAATATGGTATACGAAACAAGTTGCTTGAACATAATCCTCGGTTTGTGTGAAGATCAAATTAAATTCGTGTTGTACTTTTGTAAAAACAAAAATCCCATTTTAGTAGATGGCCTCGATTTTGCCTCTCGCTTTATGCACATTTTGTCATTGATTACCCTTTAGGATTTATTACCATAGTTTTTGTATTGTACCAACCTTTTTAAAAGACTGGATTAATGATTAGACGCATCATTTCGCAGACTCAAATACTATGGCGGGGTATCGGGTTCAAAATGCAATCTAGAGTAAAAAGCAGAAAGTCAACAGTAAAAAGTAGAAAATCTAAAGTAAACGGGAAAATTCTTATCTAAAAGGGTATTTTTATGGTGAAAACCTATAAATTTATGTACTTAGTCTGCAGAAACATCAAGCTTTTCAACTTTCATGGACATAATTTCTACTTTCTACTATCAACTTTTGACTTTCGACTTTCCGCTTTCTACTTTCTACTGTCAACATTTAACTCTCGACTTTCCACTTCAGATTTTCTACTCACGATTTTCTAACGCAGATATTCTCCAATACTATGGTGGCTGATAGTGGCCATGTAATTTTTCGCCATTTTCATAACCCGTCAACACGACATAACGACAGTATTACTTAGTGAGACCATACGTCAAAGTAGACTTGGATATTAGAGACTTTTGGCAAGCGTAAATTCCTGGTCCGCATCGCGTCTCCGTATGGATTTTGTGTGTGACGTCATCAATGTGTGTGTATTTCTCATACGTGATACGGCACACGGATGCGGCAGCACGTATCGAACAGCTTTCATACGGAAAGGGTCCGTATAACATCTTCGTCTTTTTATCGCCTTTTTTGCTACTTTTATACGCTAAATGTTGTTGCATAGCGTTTTTATGAATCTATGTGTATCCTAGAACACGAAGGTGTATATTTGATGTGATTTTAACCACGATAAAGACGGAAATTTAATCATTATTTTTGATAAGTTTTTCTCGGTATTTTCATATTTTTCCTGTTTGTCTGCATGCTGAATGATCTACGTGCTAAATTTAGGAAGGTGGGACCATGCAAATCTGTAACTGATGTGATTCTACCGTAAAGGGGTATAAACTTTCTGAAATGAGTGAAACCAAAAATTGCTGTCGAGTCTAGGCATTTGTGGCTAGGCACTTGACTAGCACTGATGGTGATTTTGGTAGATAACCGTCGTCATGTTGTAAGATAACTAAGCTAAGCTCAACTACTCATACGTACGCGGCACGAACGTCTGTCAAAACTCTAAAACTACACTGACGCAACGTATCACGTATACGATACGGATACGCGATACGGACATGAAAGATTCCGCTTGCCAAAAGTCTATAATATCCATGTCTACTTTGACGTATGCTCTCACTAATACTGTCGTTATGTCGTGTTGACGGGTTATGAAAATGGCGAAAAATTACATGGCCACTATCAGCCACCATAGTATTGGAGAAAATCTGCGTTAGAAAATCGTGAGTAGAAAATCTGAAGTTGAAAGTCGAGAGTTAAAGGTTGACAGTAGAAAGTAGAAAGCGGAAAGTCAAAAGTTGAGAGTAGAAAGTAGAAATTATGTCCACGAAAGTTGAAAAGCTTGATGTTTCTGCAGACTAAGTACATAAATTTATAGGATTTCACCATAAAAATACCCTTTTAGATAAGAATTTTCCCGTTTACTTTAGATTTTCTACTTTTTACTGTTCACTTTCTGCTTTTTACTCTAGATTGCATTTTGAACCCGATACCCCGCCATAATATACAAGTTTGTTAACGGCGCAAGTGATACACCATACATTCTATTACGTATTTTGATCAGCAGTGACCATTTACTTTACATATTATTAGACCAAATACAAGAATATACCAGACTTTGTAGCTCAACAAGAAAAATACGGTAGCTTATCCTTACCACTGCCAAATGATCGGGAATGATCAATAAATGTAGCATATATGACGATATCAACAGAATACTGACCGATTTTACGGAAGAAAGCAATAATTTACATAAACATGAAATATTTCACAAACCAAGAACAAAGTTAAGGAATACACATTTCAACACATTTGTATCAAATGGACTTAATTAGGATCGGTAAGTTGATTGAAAGAGAGGTAATTCACAGTTTATCTGTATGGTGATTTGGGACCAGGGTCATGAAATATACTAAAGGCGTTTGACCTTTATAATTATAATGAAAGGTAAATTGGGGTCAAAATCGCCCATAGTTGGTCAGTAGAGTTTACGTTTAATCCATTTAATCGTGGTTGAAAAAGGAGATTGTTGATATTTCGCTAATCTCCATATTTGAAGTGATTGATTGACCAACAAACTCATCACTTAAATCTCACCCCAAAAAAATCACGTGATTAGTCATCCATTCCAGTATTAACCAGGTTTGACCTAATTTAAAACATCATAATATATAATATATAATATATATAAATATAAAAGTTTTTGAAAAAAGAAATGAAATGAAATGAAATGGGGTTTAACGTCCTACTGTTTTGCTCCGAACTGGGCAAATGAAGGCGGGGATGCGCCATACAGTGTGCTATGAGGGACATTTTGCCCGGACAGCGGCACTACGGCCTACTCTTATATGAAATTCCAACTGGCAAGGGATCTTTTACGTGCAAGCCAATGTGTACATGGGACCTCGGTTTTTTGTCTCATCCGAATGACTGGACAGCTGTCTTTGTCAGGCCCTCCGTCCTGCATCACTGACAAGGGGGAACCACGCCGGAAAATCTGGGTGAACTTTCTCGACCAATGCAAGGATCGAACACCCGACCTCCAGGCTAGCGAGCCAGCGTCTACCCACTTAGCCACCGTGACCCCCTTTTGAAAAGAAATTGTGGACGATGGACTTCAGATAATCAACATTTTGGTAATAAGCGAAAGTGCTAGTAATCGACAAATAATGTAGTTCTTTTTTCAAACACTTTTATATTTTTGTGTATTTAATACCTAAGAGTAGTTATCTTTAACTTTTCATATATATAACCACAATTTTTAACTTTTAACGATTCATAAAAACTGATAAATTTATCACATTCCGCCAGATACTTTCGACCGTCATAGCGACGTCAAAAGTTACAAGAGATAGTAACTATTTTTAGAATTTTACATAGCTTTGCATTAAACATTTTTATAAAACGGAGTTCTTCAAGTTCCAGAAGTTTCATGTCAAAATTGTCCATTTTTATACGCCCACATGGACATGTGGTCGTATATTGCCGTCGCCCCCGTCCGTCCGTCCGTCGGTCGGTCCGTCCATCGTCCACAATTTCTTGTGAACGCTCTAACGCCAAAAGTTATCATCCAATTGTTTTAAAATTGATATATGTTGTTTACATTAGTGAGATGAAGAATCCTATTTAATTTCAGCAATTTCCGTTTATTACGTCTAGAGTTATGGCCATTGTTTCACTTTCTTAAACCTTGTGAACACCCCAACGCCAAAAGTTATCACACAATCTTTGTGAAATTTATATGCATTATTTAGATTAGTGCAACGGAGAAACCTATTGAATTTCAGCTATGTCCGTCTATTACGTCTAGAGTTATGGCACTTGTTTCACTTTATTGATCCTTGTGAACGCTCTAACGCCAAAAGTTATCACCCGATCTTTGTGAAAATCATGTGCATGATTTAAACTAGTGAAACGAAAAAGCCTGTTGAATTTCAGCAATTTACAATAATTACTTCTAGAGTTATTGCCCTTGTTTCACTTTGTTAAACCATGTTAATTCTCCATTCATGAAATTTATCATCCGATATTGAATTTCAGCAATTTCCGTCAATAATTTCTAGAGTTATGGCGATTGTGAACGCTTGAATGACAAAAGTGATCATGTGATCTGTATGAAAATTTATATGCATTATTTAAATTAGTAAAACGAAAAAAAGCCTGTTAAATTTCAACAATTTCTGTAGATTACTTCCAGAGTTGATACCCTTGTTTCAGTTTGTAGAACCTTGTAAAGCCTCAAACGACAAAATTTATAATCTGATCTGTATGGAACTGTCTTGTAAAGGCCCCCAATTACCTACAAAGGAATAAATATGCGACAACCCTTGTCGACCGCTTGGACGATTTAGCTGTGGGCGTATGTTTTGTTGCCTGGCAACCTATCTTTTTTCAAGGGACTGCTTTCAGACTTTTTGTATGGAGTACCATCATAAACATCATTTGGATTAAATGTTTCGGGTCTGTATGGAAAATTGTAAATACTGCATCACAATTTCCTTGAAACTGCTTTTGGTTTTCAGCAATTTTTTATAATGAATACACATTGTTATCATTTGTATTACTTCTTAATTCAATTCTTGAAACTTTGTGTCAGGAAGCATATAGATGCACTGACAATTAAACATTGAACATTTTGACTGAGTTTTCCAGTAAAATAAATTGTTATAAATTTTATTAAATATTTATTCACACTCAACACATTGTTTAATCTTATCCAGCTGAATGATTGATTGGAAAATATGATGTGTTTCAAATGGTACTCCATAGAAATGAATTTGTCTCACAAAAATTATATCTTGGTGTCAAACCCTCAACATGATTATTTTTCTAACATAAATGAATAATAATCTATCCAAAATTTAGAAACAAGCCTTTTTGCTAACATTTACCAACACTTGACAACGGCAGCCATGACAGCTTAGATTTTCACATTTCAGTTTTCATCAATTTACGGTCCATATGAATAATGTTGATAGATGTGACAGTTCTTGCAAATGGAGCGCAATAGTCTATAATATTACGATTTACCACCTGATGTAAGGATAATTGTGATAATATAAGTCAAAAAGTATTTACTGCATTTTTATTTATCTTTCTGAGTTCATGCATGACTTATTTTTTTAATATTATCAAATCCCGTAAATGACACCTCATTTGTATTTAGATATGAATTAATCGTATTCCGCAGTTGTTTAAATTAAAAAATTAAAAATATGTATTTAAAATTAACACTTTGCTCATTGATTTAAGCATAAGGTCAAGGACATTCCAGATATTTGGACACGAAAGCTACCTACGAACCATTGTTTACTTTTATACAACGGCGAAATGTGTTATTACTAATGGGAATACGACATAATTGTATGTATGGTGATGTAAATGAAACCTTTGCATATCGATTCAAGCGTTGTCAGTTTAAAGATTATCCGCATCACTCGTCTAAAGATATGATGGGTCATTTTCAAGATTGAAAAAGAAAATGGCGGATCCCAACCCGTGGTAGCAAGGACGTGGAAATCTCACACTACAAGGAAATAGGAAAGCAACTCGCAAATTTAAGATTCGACTACTGTATTACATAGATCAGAGTATAAATAGAGAGATAATAGCTGTCCCCAAGTTTTATCGTTTTGTCTGAAGGTGTAACCGCGATTGGGCAAGAAAGTGATGAAACTAAAATTTTCGTTTACGCGATAACACGCGGATGTACGAATTAAAGGGGTATTGACAGTGAAATAGTGTATTGTGAGTAATAGAGTTTATTTTGGACGTTTGTATCCAAGGGCCACTATTCTGTGTTGGGAAATAATATCTTCAGCCTTGTTGGTGTTGAGACTACTATGCACACAAGATGGTGTCACTTTACCTTGCCCTTAAGGTCATGAGACGAAAAAGTAATTTTCAGCGATTTCCGATAATTACTGCCAGAGTTATGGTCCTTGATCACTTTGAACAATCTTGTTGACGCTCTGCGTAGACTTCAATTTAAATTCGGTATTTGTGGCTTTGCATTAAATCTTTTAGAAAGCTATCTTGTGGGTAGAAATCAGTGTATTTTAGTTAATTGTAAATCGTCGTCTGAATCTGTTTTGTCATCTGGGGTTCCCCAAGGTTCTGTTCTTGGTCCGATTTTATTTACCCTCTATACGTCACCATTAGGTGATATTGTCAGAAAATATGGTCTCGGCTTTTATTTGTATGGCGATGATACTCAATTATATATTTCATTTACACCTAATTGTCCTTCTTTCAATTTATCAAAATTGCAACTTGAGAACTGTATTAGTGAAATTAGAAAATGGATGTCAAAGAACTTTCTAAAATTGAATGATGATAAAACCGAATATTTGTTATTAGGCTAAAGGCATCAATTAAGTAAATTTGCACATGATAACCCCCCTGTTGTAATTGGTAATTGTGATATATTTTTTTATCTTATGCTGCTCGTAATATTGGCGCAATCTTTGATAGTTTTATGCTTATGAGAGCTCAAGTAAATAATATTTGTAAATTGTGCTATTTTAATATCAGACATATAGGTAAAATACGTAAATGTGTAACTGTAGAGGTGACTAAGTCACTTGTTAATTCTCTGGTCACTTCTCGATTAGATAACTTTAATTCACTTTTAGTTGGTTTACCTTTAAAGCTTATAGATAAATTACAAAAAGTACAGAATACTGCAGCTAGACTTGCTACTTTAAAGATACATTATGGGAGATAAGATAAAGAGATGGCAGTTTTCGCTATAATAGTTAAAAACTAGATAGTGTAAAGGTAATTTGCTGAAAATTTCAGTCAAATTGGTCCACTATGAGCCAGAAAGAAGCGGGTCATCATTAATTTTTGCATAGTCTCGGTCATCATTACTAAAATCATTAATATAAACAGCATAGTCTCGATTATCCACTTTTTTTTATTTGATTATCAATGGCCGTTAGCGGCATATAGGAATCTAATCCAGCCAACATCGAAGGCTAGCCTTGACATCGAGAGTTTATTATGGCCTGGATAAGTTAATTAATGTCTAATTGATAATTTAGATAACATTTCAGGCCTAAAGAAAGACTTGTAATAAGCAGATTTTGCTCTTGCATAATGCATGTTTAACTAAGAAATGTGACCACATAACTCCTGTTTTATATAATTTACACTGGTTACCTGTTAAATATCGAATTGATTTTAAGGTTTTATTACTTACTTTTAAATGTTTAAATAATTTAGCTCCTGTTTACCTCTCAGATCTTTTAGAATTTTATGCACCTGGCCGAACATTACGAACATCAGATAAACTACTTTTAAAGTCCAAAATGTTTAACTAGTCTCTTATGGTCAGCGCTCTTTTAGTTGTCAAGCACCTGTTTTATGGAATAATCTACCATTTAGTTTAAGACGTTGTACATCTCTATATTCTTTTAAAAAACAACTTAAAACACATTTATTTAATCAGGCTTTTAACTGACTCTGTATACAATCGTAAACATGTCCATAATCTTGTTGTTTATTTATGATTACATTATCACTTTGTAAAGTGCCCCTGAACATGTTATATGAAAGGGCGCACCATATATATGCTGTAATAATAATAATAATAAAAGTTAATATCCGATTGACTTTGAATTTATACACAGTGTTTAAGGTCATGAGACGAAGAAGTCTATTGATTTTCAGAGATTTCGGATAATTACTGCCAGAGTTAAGGCCCTTGATCACTTCAAAAAATCTAGTGGACGTTCTAGAGGCCAAAGTTAATATCCGATTTACATTAAATATATACACAGTATTTAAGGTCATGAGACGAAGAAGCCTATTGATTTTCAGTAATTTCCGATAATTACTGCCAGAGTTATGGGCCTTGATCACTTCAAAATATCCTGTGGATGCTCTAGAGGCTAAACATAATATCCGATTGACTTTAAATTTATACACAGTGTTTAAGGTCAAAAGACAAAGGGGCCTATTGATTTTCAGCATTTTCGGATAATTACTGCCAGAGTTATGGCCCTTGATCACTTCAAAAAAACTTATGGCCGCTTTAGAGGCTAACGCTAATATCCGATTCACTTTAAATTTATACGCAGTGTTTGAGGTCATGAGACGAAGAATCCTATTGATTTTCAACAATTTCCGATAATTACTGCCAAAGTTATAGCCCTTGATCGCTTTGAAAAATCTTGTGACGCTCTAGAGGCTTATGTTATCATCCGATTGACTTCAGATGAGACGAACAAGTATATTGATTTTGAAACAAACCAAACAAATTCTAATGGTTTTCTGATAATTACTTCATGAGTTGTTACTCTTAATCAGATTTTAGTGTATGATAAATGTTTCATTACTGAAAAAAGTAAAAAATATGCGACAACTCTTGTTGACTGCCCGGACGATTTAGCTACTGTGGGCGTATGTTTCGTTGCCTGGCAACCTATCTTTTGAAAATCTGTAAAAATAAAAAAATTAATAGAGCATTTTCCAAAATTTAACGATTTTTCATCTTTCTTTTTTTTCGATTTTTAGTCCCTTTTTTCTCCTATTCCAGTTATTTCAAAGTCCTATCAAATGTCTTCATGCACAAGACTACCGAAGGTACTCTCGATAGAGAAAGTTTAAGAAAGAAAATTCGCTGGGGCAGTTTTCGAGATACAGGCGTCCAAAGAGACCCCAAATCGGAAAATACTTGATTTTGGGCGTGTCATATTTTGCTTCCCGATCACGATATCTGTATGAATTGGGTATCATACAATAGTCCACTCATCGGGCCATTCGACAATATTTTAGTTGTTTCAATACGTTACTATCCGACGGAGAAATCGCTTTTTTCCCCCAAAAGCACCCATTTTCCGCGTGTGGTTTTTTTTTTTTTTTTTTTTTTTTAAATATTGCACAATATATCGACTACTTCCGGTTTACGAATCGTTGTTGAAATTGCTTTATGTTCCAGGAGTTTCAGAAACATCTATTGAATCTTTCTAAAAAAAAATATAAGGGTTATAAAATGGACAGAAAATTAAAATAAAAATCGAAAAATAAAGGGCGATAACTCTGAACGAAACTTATATTACTGGAATCGGGTGGGCTTCAGGTATCCAAAAATGTAGGTCAAATTTGAAAATTTTGAAAAATAACAAAAATTGTCTCGTAAACAACGTGTTTTCAAATTTCGAACGATAAAAGCCATAGATGAATGTTCGAAATTGAAAAAATGCGAGATAGCCATTGTCTCGGAAAAGATTCGAGGTTTCTTAAAATGGCATTTGTTTGAAAATAGGTAAAGAATTGGCTAAACCACTGCCGATTTTTAATTTCTGGCCACCGTTCAAAATTCGGCCACTTCCTGTCTGCGCAGAAGTTTCAAATATAGTTTATCAAGTAACCACCACATGATTTCTTGATAGAAAGTTTAGTCCCAGATCGATATCTGTTTTCAATCATGAAGAAATATGCTCCCACGATAAATAATAATAACTAGACCGGCAAGCAGCACTGAACCGGCTTTCAGGAATCAGACAGGAAGAGTGTCATACAAAACCCCATTCATCTAGCTACCAAACGATACTTTAGTTGTTTTGATCCGATCACACCCGATGGTGAAATCACAATTTTCGCAAGAGCACCTATTTTTTACTGGGTTTTTTTTTTTGGGGGGGGGGGGGGGGTTCAAATATCGAATATTTTTTTCGATTACTACTGGTTTACAGATCATTGTTGGGATAGATTTAACAAGTGGAATGGGAACTTAACTTCCTGTACCATAAGTTTCAGAAACATCCATTGGGCAGTTTAAAAAAAATTAGAAGAGCATTTCCAGTAATTTAACAATTTTTCGACTTTTTATACGCCCACCTTGGAATGTGGTCGTATTTTGTCGTCGCCCCTTCCGTCCGCCCGTCTGTCGGTCCGTCCGTCGTCCACAATTTTTTGTGAACGCTTTAACGCCAAAAGTTATGGTCCGATTGTTTTAAAATTGATATATGTTGTTGATATTAGTGAGATGAAGAAGCCCATTTAATTTCAATAATTTCTGTTTATGGCCCTTGTTTTCTTATGAACGCTCTTACTCCAAAATTTATCATCCGATCTTTGTGAAATTTATATGCATTATTTAAAATAGTGAAACGACGAAACCTATTGAATTTCAGCAATTTCCGTTTATTATGTCTAGAGTTATGGCCCTTGTTTCACCTTGTGAAGGCTCTAACATCTAAAGTTATCTGCCGATCTGTATGAAATTTATATGTGTCATTTAAATTAGTAAAAAGAAGAATCCTCTTGAATTTCAGCAATCTCCGTTTATTACTTCTAGAGTTAGGAGTCTTGTTTCACTTTGTTGCACCTTGTGAGCGCTCTAACATCGGAAGTTATCTGCCGATCTGTAGGAAATTTATATGCGTCATTTAAATTAGTAAAAAGGAGAATCCTATTGAATTTCAGCAATTTCCGTGTATTATGTCTAGAGTTATGGCCCTTAAATTATCAACCAATCTGTATGAAATTCATATGCATCATTTAAATTAGTGAAATGAAGAAGTCTATTAAATGTCAGCAATTTCCGTCAATTATTTCTAGAGTTATGGCCCTTGTTTTACTTTGTTGAACCTTGCGAACGTTCGAACGACAAAAATTATCATCCGATCAGTATGAAATTTATATGCATTATTTGAATTAGTAAAACGAAAAAGCCTGTCGAATTTCAACAATTTCTGGAGATTACTTCAAGAGTTACGGCCCTTATTTTAGTTTTTAGAACCTTGTGAACCCTCAAACGACGAATATTATAATGTCATTTGTATGAAATTGTCTATTAAATTCCCCTAATTACCTACAAAAGAATAAATATGCGACAACCCTTGTCGACTGCACGGACGATTTAGCTGCTGTGGGCGTATGTTTTGTTGCCTGGCAACCTATATTCAAATATAATATTTGATTTGTTTTTCTTTTCAGCCTGAAAATATATTATGTTTATCAAGAGAAGGGAACCGGATAAAGATTATAGATTTTGGTTTGGCTAGAAAATATAATCCTAAAGAAGATCTACGAGTTCTATTTGGTACCCCTGAGTTTGTAGCACCGGAAGTTGTCAACTTTGACCCAATCAACACAGCTTCTGATATGTGGAGTGTTGGTGTCATATGTTATGTATTGTAAGTACACGAAATATTAAATTTTATCTTAAATTATGAAATAAATTAAGCTTCCTTATTGTGGAAACTGATATAACCTCTCCGTTGTACTTTTTTGTTGTATACTTTTGCATTATATTGTGAGTTTTTATATGCCCACTTTGAAATGTGGTCGTATTATGATTTCTGAGTTATTTAATGAGTTGTTACTCTTGACCAGTTTTGTTTGTTGTTTTATAACTACAAAAGAATAAATAAACGAATATGTTTGTGCACCCATTGGACGACTTGGCTGCCATGGGCGCATGTTTCTTTACCGGACAAGCTATGTTTTCAGTAGATGAATGAATACGTGCTTAGACGTACCCGGGAAATGTTATAAATACAACATACGTTATCTTATGTCATAAGGGATATATTGCCATAAAGAGATGATTTCGTTAATTTTTGTTATTATACAGCCAGTCCGCTTTCGATGTCAACATAGACGAATATGACATTCTAACGATCACGATTTAATGTTTCCTGTGTTCGATTTTATTCCTTTTATTTCTTTAGGTTGTCTGGTCTTTCGCCGTTCATGGGGGATTCGGAATCAGAAACTCTTGCCAATGTAACTTCTGCAACATGGGATTTCAATGCAGAGGAATTCGACAGCATTTCCAAGGAAGCTAAAGACTTCATTTCCAAGCTACTTATCAAGGATAAAAGGTAAGATATCCATTAATACATTTAGTAGCTAGAAATAATGTTTGGAATAAAAGAAGAGAAACATTCCCAGGTGCAGAAAATCTAAAATCTGTGACAGGTTTCTGGATAGTGTAGCCGTGGTTTTTCATCGTTGGGTTTATTCTCCGGGTTAATAGGAGACTAGTAACTAACACCCAAACTATCTTGGTCGGCGACCCGGAATCACCAACCATGAAACCCCTCCATTGGGCACTTTAAATTGTTCCTCAAAATGCTTTAGATTTGACAATACTACGCTCATGATGAAAATGAAATCACATGTACATGAGATCAGATTTACATCTTTTATAAGACACTGATTAAATGCAGATAAGTTTCTTTCCGCCAACATATCAATTGATCGTTTGAAGACCAGTTGGTATTTTTTTATGATAATTGACCCTGACCTTAGCTTTAATTGGTTTGTTAACAAATGCGTTGATATGACGATATGTGGTATTTAACTTTCTATGGTGGTCATTAATGTTTTTACCGGATCTTGTTATTACAGGAAAAGGCTATCTGCTGCCGACTGTTTAGAACATCAGTGGTTAAGGGTGGGTATTTATGATATTTCGCTATATAAATTATCGTAAACAAAGTGTCTGGGAATAACTCTTTTTTTTATAGCTATGTATATTTTTACCTATGTATGGTGTACATTGGTAAAGGAAAGGCGTGATGGTAATAATAATCTGTCTAAAGATAGAAATAAAAACTCTTGATCTATGAAAAAAGATCCACCAGACCACCTATTCATTATGAAAGCTTATTGTTTTTGTTAAGATTATTATTATTAAGCTTTCATATTGCATATGCAAATCGGATTTCTCAGAATCTAACCATAGGATTTTTCTGAAACTTTAACCTACCCACCCACCCCCGCCCCCCCCTCCCCCCCCCCCAAAAAAAAAATGGGTGGTAGCTTTTGATCAAATATATTTTCAAAACGTTTTACGAATACTATATCACCGAATTTTACGGACGAGTGTATTTGACCTACATTGCTGTAACTTTGTGACCTATTTTACTAATTCTTTTTTCTTTGAGTTCCTTGAAACATTTACTTCAAATATGCAATTTCGGATTTTCGAATTTCGAAAATACGTCTCTGTGATTTCGAACCAGAAGTTGAGGCCAACTTGACAACTTCTTTAATAGTTGCACGATTTTCATGAAATTTAATATGTAGGTAGAACATACTGATGCAACTTGGCAGATGTCATTATAAATTTTCTAAATTATCTCCCTTTGATGAAATTAAGGATCAAAAATTTAAAAAAAATCGACGAAATACAGCTCAGATTGCCTTGATTTTTTTTTATGCTGTATTAGCTAAGAAAGTACTGATGTGTACACAAAATATGAAGTCTGCCGACTGAACCGGAAGTACCACCATTGTGAAACGTTTAAAATCCATAAGGCCTTTGCAATATTTTACTTAGAGACATGGGAGTTACATTTTCTGAATCCTTGAAGGAATGCCTAAAAATCTATCGGATCAGAATTTTGATACCGGCCAACTGATGGTCACCATTTTGAACTGAATATGAGAAAAAGTGAAAAATCGATGATAACGGACATGAAAATGAAAACAATAGGCCGTAGTTTGGAGAATACGTCCCCTGTTTCCAAAATGAATTTATGGTATTTGAAAATGTCAAAATTTCGAATTTTGCCTTTGACGTTTTTCGTGCCGACAAAGTTGTTTACGAGTAAAAAATGGCATTAACTTCGCGAGTTTTTGACCGATTAATGATCATTTTTAAATATCTTTCAAGTTTTAAAATAACAAAAATGAAATGATTACAGCAATACACGTCTCAGTTATTTCCCAAATTTTTTTTTGCCCGGGTGCAATGTTACTCACTATATATACGCATAAATATCAGCATTTTCCAGCGTCGTTTCCCCTTGTCAGTGGTACAAAACGGAGGGGTTGACAAGCACAGCTGTCTAATCTTTCGGATGGGTCGATCAACTGAGGACCCGTCTATAAATTGGGGTCCACGTAAAAGATCCCTTGGCAGTTGAAATTCTATATAAGAGTAGGCCATAGTTTCCCACATAGCATTCTGTATAGCGTATGCCTGTCTTAATTAGCCCAGTAGAAGCAGAACAGCAGGACGTTAAAGCCCATTTCATATTAATAACCGTGCAATTTAGGGTTGCCTAATTTTCCAAATGATCATCACACGACCCAATTTTCTTGTTCGACATTTTCCTGCCATTTTTTAGTTATTTTCCGCCATTTTCATTTCATTTTCTCATCTGTCCCGTTTTTCAACATCTAGATCCGTATTTTAAAGGAGCTAAATCGCTAATATTTGGGACTTAGAAATTGACAATAATGGGTCGTAACGCATATAATAATGTAATGTGAATGTATATAAACTGATTTACATTCAATCGTGTCTGCTTTTACTGTAATTTCTAATCAGTTTGTTTGGCGAAATACGCCAGAAGTTTCATGTCAATGGGATCTTTAGCGTCTGGTTTTTCCTTTCTACACCGGTGGTATTTATTGCGCATGCTCTCCAGATAAGAATATAGCGTCACCATTTGACATGACTTGTGGAATATGTCTAGCCCTGTTCTTTGAGTCCGTTGTTCCAAATGGCGCTTAAACGCATTATGGTACACGATTCGTGTACCAATGGTATAATGTTTATTTTGTCTTGAATATTGGATATCAGAAGCCCATCTTTTCCCTGTAAGACCACAAGACCAATGTTGATTTGAATTGACAAATAATTCGTGTAGTCAATGTCGAAGATTTTTGATGATATTGAGTTAGAGACTTAGCTACTTTAAACTTCTGGAATGGGGAGTCAATTCGATTACAGCAATACAAGTCTCAATTATTTCCCAGATTTTTTTTTTCCGGGTGCAATGTTACTCACTATATATACGCATAAAACTTCGAGTTTTGATCGATTTTAATAATTCTTTTTCCTTGTTGAGATTCTTTATATAACCCATGACATGTGCTAGAAACTGACCGTGAATATGAAAGCTTTCATATCTGCATAGCAGATCTAGTCTGTATTTATTTTCTTTCTCTTACAGAGATCACTAAAACGAGAAGGCCATTTACCAGAGAGGTCCCTATCTACTAAGAGATTAAGAAAGTTTGTATATCGTCGAAAATGGCAAGTATGTATCTAGTGGATAACTTTTAACCACAGGCACTTGAAGGGATTAAAATAAAATTTATTACTACTGCTTGACTATATATTATATATACTATAATATATAGTCAAGCAGTAGTAAGCAATTTTATTTTAATCCCTTCAAGTGCCTGTGCTTTTAACAAACTATGATAACATTCAGGAGCAGGATGGGGGTGGATCGATGGGGATTGGTTGTACCGACGGGGCGTGTATCCTTAACTGTCTGAAACAATACATGCACTTCCCCCCAGACATCAATTCTTTTCACATTGACTAGTATTTTAAACAGACGGATGTCATGCACGAGATAGTGTTTGCTCCTAGAAGATCCACTTCTCTTTTCACACTTTTGAAACCAATATCAATGCTACTTATTAATCAATTTTATTAATTCGAATTGCATTAATTCGTGTTTTATTTTATTTTATTTTAGAAAGCCATCAACGCCATGCTAGCGTTAAGAAGAATGGGTGTGACGTTGTCATAATATTTTTTTATTAGAAACTTGAACGTTTAGGACAGTGTGAATGTGAATCAGTATCATTTGTTGTTATTTCAAGAAATATATCTGAATGCAATGTAGAGCCATTGAATCAATATCATTAGTTGTTATTTCAAGAAATATATCTGAATGCAATGTAAATATTGTAAAGCCATAAGCTACCATGCAGTTGGTGGATATTACCAGATTTGTCGGCATACGCCAAAGTGTCAGCATCTGATGTGGTGTACATTAAAGAAATTACAATGTGGTTTAAAAGAAGAAAATGTTTCAACACTATGAATTTGTAATACAAAACAGAAGACAATCGCGTGTAGTTTGATAAAAATTGATTTAAAATTATTTGTTGTTGATAATATAATACATGTTAGATAATACATGTTTATTATGGTATGATAATTGACGCATGTTAGGATCGTTTGGATCAAAATTTATCTTGGCTACATTAGCTAAGCAATATTTGACGCTTCTCGGTAATCAAAACAAAAACACGATCACGTCAAACCAGGGAGGTCATTTCGGGTTAAATGGTCCTAATTGCGCGTACACGTGAAATACCATAATTCACCTCATATTCTATATGAAAAGTGATTCTACTTTGTCTTTTCATTGTAAATAATGCATGTTTTAATTATACCATCTCCATCCTATTATCGTACGGTCTTTCTCTTTTGTATATATGTTTCGTTTGCTGGTGTTTTTAGAATAACCCATGTATTATATATACTGTTCCTATGTAAATGTTTAAATCGCGGAGTTTGTAATTACACTTTTTAAAATAATTGTTGTATAATTAACTTAACGCGGTTAAAAATTCGATTTGGTTTGATGGTTTGGGAATTGAAAGACTCGGTGAATTTTGAAACTTGGCGATTTTTAATATACACGTATTTTATGAATCAGATACCTAGATCAAATTCAGTAGAATAGGACATTCTTAATTCTAGTTCCATAATTTTAAATGGGTTCATATTTAAAATTTAAATATATTTTAGCTGTAAATACATCTTCAATAGTCTATGTAGATTTTATTGTTAATAGAAATTATAAGTTATCCACTATTTATTAAGTGTGCGTAATACATTGTAGCATTGAGACCCTCTTATTTTCATATGGGTGCATGTCTGCCATTATTATGCGTTTGTACAATCCCCACGTGTCTAATAATCCTTGGTTCAACTTTAAATAATTCCTTAGTTCCTTAGCCAAGCATTACAATACCATGTTGATGTGTCGCAAAAAGATATTTTATATATATGCAACATCAGAAACTATCTCACTGCTGACGCTTGTAAACTACTTGTGAGATCACTTATTTTATCAAGGATTGATTATTGTAATAGTTTACTCTATGGAATCCCACAAGCATTTCTAGCCAAGATCCAAAAGGTTCTTAATACTGCAGCCCGAATAGTAACAAGGACACATAAGTTTGATCACATCCAGAATGTGCTGGCTTCTTTACATTGGTTACCTGCTGAGGCGCGAGTCAAATACAAAATACTAACATTAGTGTATAAATGTCGCAATAATGCAGCTCCTCAATACTTATCTGAACTCTTATATGACTACAATCCTATTAGATCACTTCGCTCTCAAAATAAACTTTCACTAGTTGTTCCAAGATATAATTTGAAGTCATATGGGTATAGGTCTTTCAGTTCAGCTGGTCCTAGATTATGGAACGAACTTCCACAACAGATCAAGAATCAACAAACTTTTAATCAATTTAAATCCGCACTAAAGACTTTCCTGGTTCAACAGTTTTACCAGTAGAGCCATTACAAAAAGCGTTTTGAGCATGTGTCAACATGGAGAAGACGCTATATAAAACTTCATTATTATTATTATTATATATATATATATATATATATGTGTGTGTATGAAGTTAAAACCGTAGTAGTGTTAATATAGAAAAAAAAATTAAATAAAGGTTAAAAATGCCCAAAGAACGTACTATTGTTTAATTGTCTACATGTTTCGTCTGAGCTTGTCAAGACATGCAATACAATAACAATAATAATGACGTGACGTCATGAAAGAATAAACATACAATAATATAATAATAATGAAGTAGATAATATATAATATATATAGCATAATATTGTAAATATTTTGAAATGTTTAATTTGGGTTTAAATTTGTCAATAAAATATTGTTCCTTCAATCTCATTTTCATGGGATCTGAATACGGCATCTTAAAGAAAGGGTATATTTTGAACTCGCCTTTACCGCAGATATCGTGGTGCTGACTTAAAGGGATCTTCCTTAAATTTGGTTCCCTGATATGTTGTCTATGAACCGTTACTCTGTTTTGTAACTTGTTCGTGCAACCGACAGTTCGGCACAGCCACTACATTGTATGACATATAATACATGAGTTACTTTACAGTTCATACTTTCATCGACAAAAAATTCTTTTCCACTGTCAAATATAAATGATTTACCTTCAAACTTCAATTAAATATATACACGTGCCGCAATTATCCCTTCCACATTTTACAACTTCCTTAATTGGACTGAATGATTCAAATTTAGCCCTAGTTAATGGTGATTTAAGGTTTTTAGGTTGTCTTTTTGACGGGATAAACGTTTGTGTATCTATAAGTTTTTTCAATTTTTTATCTTGTTGAAGTAGTGGAAAATTTGTTTTAATTACGCTGGAAAAATTAGGATTGTGAGGATTAAAGGTGGTGACAAATGCAATTATATTGTGATTTGTATCTTTTATCTTTACCTTCCTTAATTCCGTTAACGGTATTTTACTAGCCCTTTGAATTCCGTCATTGATTAATTTTGAGCGATATTTGCGGGCTAGCAGAAATTCTCTCAATTCCTGTTGTCTTTGAAATTTAGTTACCTTGTTAGACACGATGGTACAGATACGCCTAGCCAAATTATATGGTACAGCCGTTTTTATGTGTTTAGGGTGACACGAATTGAATTCGAGATACTGTTTAGTATCAGTATCTTTATAATATATATATCAGATTCAATAATGTCCCCGTTTTTGATTACCATTATGTCTAAAAATGGTATTCTATCTGTACTAGTTTCCATTGTAAATTGGATATTCGGATGAATATTATTGATTATGTTATAAAATAAAAGGAGATTATCAAATGATTGGAGCCAGATGAAAATCTGTTTTTCGAAATATATGCTGGTCTCCAAGACAAATGTTTCTTCTACTTTCGTAGCAATGGTTAATTCTAAATATCCAAGGACTAAAATTGCCAGCGAGGGTGAGAATTTACTCCCCATTGCACAGCCATTAAGTTGTTTATAATAGTTAGAAGCAAAATAAAAGCAGTTGTTTTCTAATATAGAGTCGATGGTTTCTAATATAAATGATTCCGAAAAACATTCTTCTCTATCGTTTGGATATTTAGATCACCAGTGCTTTACAGCTGTTAATCCTAAAACATGTGACATATTAGAATAAAGATTTGTAACATCGAAAGTAACTAGGATAGCGTTTTGTGGGACATTTTGGGGTAAGTTATTCAAAAAATCTACGCTAAACGGGCATAAATTTCTACAACATATCTCCGAGGATCCATCATGCAACTGTGGTCATAGCTTTGAAGATTCTGAACATTTTCTCCGCTGGTGCCCACTGTATTCAGATGCACGAAAAAATACAATACATATTTTACCATCCCACCAGCAATCAATTAAACCACTTCTTTTTGGCATAGAAAATCAGACTACATTCGTTCGTTTCTGGAGTTTTACGTCCACTTCCACCTAAGGTGATATCGTAGACAAGCAGACTACATAATAATAACATCTTTAAAATAGTTCATGAATACTTCGATGTTACCAGACGCTTCAATATCTGATTCTATTTATAGAACCCTTTTTATCATGTTATAAAACAGCACTTCCTCTTGGGTTTTTTTTTCATTTGTTTTAAATAGTATGTATATAAATTATTTAATTTATATGATTTTCACCATTATGTTATAATATGTACATAGAAGATCTGTATATTATATGTTTTATATTCCTTGTATGAGGAGAGGGGTAATATAGGCTTTGCCTGTTCCCTGATCCCCTTTCATAAATAAAATATTGTTTGCACAAAAAAAAAAATCTACGCTATCTCTATAACTTTTGACATTTTTATTATAAGGTTGAAGTATGATGTCTATCAAATTGCTTAAACGATGAGTTTCCAAGCTGGACCTGCTATAATTGGTCGGAGTTTCAAATCTTGGGGATGATTCACTTCAATATATGTCGAATTTTGGTTTACATATGCTGTGTGTATTTCTTTACATTTGTGAATCTTGGGTAAACCATAAATATTGTTGGTTTTTCACATTAAACTCTTGTAAGTATTTAAATTCTTTCTCCGTTAAACAGGAACTAGGCCTATGTGTTCATATCAGTCGACGTAGTGCGGTCATATTTCTGGATAGTGGCGGAGAGTTTAATTTTTGATAGTAGTTGGTATCGTTCAATATGTCTAATACCATTCTTTTATAGTTCTCCGATTCCAAAATGACTGTTGCACCACCTTTATCTGCTTGTTTTATCACTATGGATTCATCTTTTGATAGCGTTAGTATCTCATAATATATATTATATATTATCTACTTCATTATTAGACAATTAAACAATAGTACTTTCTTAGGGCATTTTTAACCTTTATTTTTTTTTTCTCTATATATAGTAATATGTCTTTTCCGTATATCTGTTTTTGTGTAAATTATGCGTGGTGCAATCTGCTAGGTGGCCAAGATTAGTTTTCCAAATGAGGAAGACGTCGTGTAAATATCTTGTAAATTTCTCTTCGATGTAGTTTCTATAGTTAATACCAAATTTGTTTTCCGTTATTGTATATAATTTTTCTTCTAAAAATCCCATAACGCGGTTGCTAAGGTCAGGTGAACACACTGAGCCCATGGTATAGCACAACCTTTAAACATACATTATGTAAGAGCTAAATCTGATTATTGCAAGTCTTTATTTAGGCTTCAGATGTCATAGAAATTATAAATTAGATCTTTACACAACAAGCACAAAATCAACTATGTAGACCCATGGATGGCTTGGATTCAGCTTGGATTTAAACGGGATTTCGTTGACTGATTTAATTTTAAATGGCGTCGTGAGCGAAGATTAACCGTTACGTTGACGTCATACTCCCGGGTCGAGGCTAAATGATAGAGTGTACGAAACGAGGCCGCTGTTGAGCGATGCCTTAACAAATGACATCTAAACTATTTAAAGTGCAATAAACTAAACACAGATAATGACAAATTATAAAATTCCTGGAGACCGTGTGATGACTAATACAGACGGACAGGTCTTCTGTCTTAATAATATCAATAAAAATATTTTTATTTCCCCAATAGGCATGACGCCACTGGTGTATACCTATAGATTTATCATAATTGTATTATAATTATAATAGTATGTCCTATATTCTATTGATTTAATGCATGCCCAAAATACAAGTAAGAATGAAAATTTACCCTCTCACTCATTTTGTCCAATTGTTATAAAAATCCAAAAAGGTAAAACACAAATTCGGATTTGATGACAGCAGACATAAGACAGCAGAGATTATGTAGGTGGAGTTAACGCTTGTCAATCAAACGATCGGCCATACTAAGAATCGGTGAAGATGGAATTCAATCCCATTTCTAGTCAAAAATTACGTTTGTGATAACTATGTTCAGAACTAATATAGCAAGAATGGCTAACTCCTTATAAAAATCTCCCATAATCTATCTTTAATTAATTTGTAGGCTATAAAATTACGTTTTCCAAATTCGTAAGTATTAGCCTATTCCTGAGAATAATATCGATAGCTTTTAAAATAAAAGTTTTTGAAAAACGGGGATTTCAAAATACAGGTAATCTATTTATCCAATAACTGACTGACTCCAGGCACAAATTATGTGAGATATTGCTATAGAGACACAGACATCCAATGTTACAAATATTTCATCATCGTTTATTTCCTGAGGCAGTTTATTAAGGAAGTCAATGTCATCCTTTACATATAATATAATTTAAAAATTCTAGGGACAAAGGGTTTTAAAAGAATATCAATTAAATAAGATAATCTATTGGTGGCACACGACGTGCCAGCTATAATTGGCCTAATGCTAAGGTCACACGGTCTTTTGATCATCACATATTCGCTATTTTGTTCTATGACGCTGTTTTTATACGCCCACATTGAAATGTGGTCGTATATTGTCGTCGCCCCCGTCCGTCGGTCCGTCGGTCCGGCGTCCACAATTGCTCGTGGACGCTCTAGAGGCCAAAGTTAATATCTGATTGACTTTAAATTTATACACAGTGTTTAAGGTCTTGAGACGAAGAAGTCTATTGATTTTCAGCGATTTCCGATTATTATTGCCAGAGTTATGGCCCTTTATCTTGTGGACGCTGTAGAGGCCAAAGTTAATATCCGATTGACCTAAAATTTATACACAGTGTTTAAGGTCATGAGACGAAGAAGCCTATTGATTTTATTGCCAGAGTTATGGCCCTTTATCTTGTGGACGCTGTAGAGGCCAAAGTTAATATCCGATTGACCTAAAATTTATACACAGTGTTTAAGGTCATGAGACGAAGAAGCCTATTGATTTTCAGCGATTTACGATAATTACTGCCAGAGTTATTTCCCTTGATCACTTCAAAAAATATTGTGGACGCTCTAAAGGCCAAAGTTAATATCCGATTGACTTTAAATTTATACACAGTGTTTAAGGTCATGAGACAAAGAATCCTATTGATTTTCAATGATTTCCGATAATTACTGCTAAAGTTATGTCCCTTGATCACTTTGTGACGCTCTAAAGGCTAAAGTTATCATCCGATTGACTTCAGATTGATACACAGAGTTTAAGATCTTGAGACGAACAAGTATATTGATTTTCAATGAATTTTTATGTCTTGAAAAGCTAAATCCATGATATTAAAAGTTTTGTATACAAAATGTTAGCATGGAGCAGAACTTTATAAAAACAAACAAATACTAATGGTTTTCTGATAATTACTTCATGAGTTGTTACTCTTAATAAGATTTTAGTGTATTATAAATGTTTCATTAACAACAAAAGTAAAGATATGCAACAACTCTTGTTGACTGCCCGGACGATTTAGCTGTTGTGGGCGTATGTTTCGTTGCCTGGCAACCTATCTTTAATTAAATCCGATTTGTGTATTTTCGGAAGGCCATAGAATTTACTAGCTTTACAATTGGTTAAGAACTTTTTTTTCATTTTCTGTTAAACCCTGACCTTCCTTTTCAATTAAAATATTAATTAGGCCTAACATTAAAATCCCTTTGTCCCTATTAGAATCTATTTTAAGATAAGTACTTTTATCTTCTAAAATATTGAGGATCTTAGATTCATAAAAGTCGACATCCATTATAACTATGGCCCCGCCTTTGTTCGATTCTTTGATGATAATAGAATCATTAGTCTGTAAGCTATTTATTGCTTTATACTCGTCGTTCTTAGGTTGGTTTGATGGCCGAATGGTTAGCATGTGCACGCTGTATCATAAGGCCTGTCATTGAGTCAACTGGCGTGGTTTCGAATCCCCAGTTGTACGTGACAAAGAGTAGGGTCGCCTGTCCAACCTCGTGGGTTTTCTCCGCGCAAGCGAATTATTGAAATAAGATTCAACCATATGTTAGTCCCGACATGACCTAGTTTGTGCCGATTGGACGTTAAAGCCCATTTCTCTCTCCCTCGTCGCTGTTAATATTGTTTCTCACATTTTTCTTCTCCGGTAGGGGTAAATCATTTAGAAAATCGATATATTTGTCTAAAGTTTTATCCTTTCCGCGACGTAGATTATAACAACTTGTGTTGCGCACTAAACCCTCTTTAGAAAAAATTTCAATCCCCGAATTATATATATGTTACTATGTACACTGCTTCATTTGCATAAAAAGTAGGTCGCGCACTGCATCTTGGGGTTTGTCTGTAACGTCACTAAACATGGCGGCTAAAGAAGACGTTTCGCAGTTGAACAGAAGAAAATGTAAACATCCGAGGGGTGGATATCACAGAGTAAAAATACACAGAGTGGCGACTCGCATTACGGCCCATAGAAACACCGCGACGCGCAATGCATCTTGGGAATTGTCTGTAATAAACACACACTGACAGTTCGCTCAACGACGTTACGATATCTATATCGATGAACTAAATCTCTTTAATATCGTAGTTTTATAGTATACTCAGCCAAATTAAAAACTTGACACTGATGAATTTCAACAAATTTTTTTTTCTGGTAAGTCAAATAAATTTTAAAGTGTTTCTAACGATAGTAAGTAGTAAGAAGCCTTTAATTTCATAAAATTGTAAAGTTACGTGGATCACGTGACTTTTGAGCATAAAAAGATGAAAAACCAGAAAAACACGTGCAAACACAAACTCGTGAGGTCAATCGATGCAAGTTTGCTTAAACTGAACACGCACACGTAACTTGAACTGGAAAAACAAATTAAAATTGTTATTTTCATCTTTGTTAGAAAATGCCGCGCCTTTCAAATGTAGAACGTCTACGTGCTATAGGTAGGCTCTATGCTGGTCAGTCTGTGGTCACTGTTGCAAGAGCCTTTAATTGTTCACGCCAGACAATAATTAATCTTAGAATGAGAGTGCTTCAAACTGGAACTATTGCCGACCGCCCAAGGGCGGGAGCGCCACGTGTGACGTCACTCCAGAAAGATCAAGCAATACGATTACGTCATCTTAGAAACAGATTTGTCACTGCAACCTCCACAAGTAGAGAGATGTTTGGTGGAAGGGTAACTGCACAAACTGTTCGAAATCGCTTGCAGGCTGCTGGTCTTCGAGGTCGGTGGCCCTATAATGGACCAATATTGACACCTCTTCATCGCCGTAACCGACTTGTGTGGGAGTCAAGACACATAAGATTTACTCAAAGACTGTGGAATTCGGTTGTCTTTAGTGACGAATCTCGATTCACTTCGAGATTTGCCGATGGCAGGGTCCGAGTGTACCGCAGACGAGGTGAACGTTACGCTCAAGTATGCGTCAGAGAAGTTGACCGATTTGGTGGCGGCAGCGTCATGGTTTGGGGTTCATTTTGTGCACATGGACGTTCTCCTCTTGTTGCTGTCCAAGGGAACTTAAATGCTGTCCAGTACAGGGATCAGATTTTGCAACCTGTTCTTCTTCCGTTTATGCAGAGACATGGGCCTGGACTAACGTTTCAACAAGACAATGCTCAACCCCATACAGCAATTGCTACCCAGAATTTTGTAAGAAATGCCGGTGTTCAAGTCCTGGATTGGCCGTCGCTTAGCCCCGACCTTAATCCTATTGAACACATCTGGGACGAACTGGGTCGACGTGTTCGTCAGCAAGTGAATCCACCACTGACGTTGCAGGGCCTTCAATATGCTCTTAAATGTTCTGAGATCCATGAGAAGACGTTGTGTGGCAGTACGAGACGCTAGAGGAAGCCACAACCGTTACTAAACACTTTATTCCGATTGTTCTCCAAGTCTGTGAATTTCATTTTGGGGGGTACTGTGACATCACGAAAGTTATCAATGTAAGGACTTTCGGCGAGACGTATTCTTGCTTTCTGTTGATGTCAAGGTCGTCTGTGCACAACATAACACTAAAATAGTTGCCTTAAACCAAATATTAAAAATCTAGTCCCAAAAATCCCGAGTGTCAAGTTTTTAATTTGGCTGAGTATATTTTCGGTAAAAAAAACTACTGAGAATTATCACATACAATCATAATATGTTAGTTGTGTGTGTGTTTCGGGAATTTGTAAAACATGATTCATATTTTTAAAACATGCATAAAGCGTGGTACGGCCCGGAATGAAGTGAGACTGGGACGAGAGAGTGCATTTGTGACGGTTTACGAATTGGTCTATTTAAGGCCGTAAATTATTGTCGATTTTTAAGGTTTTATTAACTTTGAAACTATTCCACCAAATACTTGTTTCCATTTCTAGATTTGAAATGTAATTTCCATACACCTTAAAAGTGCCACGCCCTTTTTTGGATAAAGCCTATTTTACTCAACATGAATATGATTTATTTTTTCTCCCCAAGAAAAATTCCTTTGTCTTCTAGAGCTTATTACTGTGTGCTTCTCTTATTTATGTTATGTTAATAAAGTAAGCTTTCATTAAAATATAACATAATAATTTAAGAATATTAAAATTGAATTCCAAATAGGCATATAACGTTTTCCAATAAACAGATTTGGGCTGTTGGTTGTTTTCCAAGATAAAATACCGTGTGCTTTTATGATTTTTGTTCTATTAATTAATGTAGGCTTTTATTTTTAAAAAAATAAAATAATTAAAGATATTAAAATTCCATTTTAAATAGGCCTATAACATTTTTCAATAAACTTTATTTGAGTTGATTGGTTTCTCCTATACAGCATGACATCATGACTTCACTATCTAAAAAGAACAATTATCTATGTGCAGTATTCGTCGACCTGACCAAGGCATTTGACTTAGTTTTGGTGGATGGCCTACTCAAAAAAGTACATGGACTAGATGTAACAGGACGAATGTTCCACTGGATCGAGGATTTTCTAAGCGATAGGCAAATACAAGTTAATGTAGGTCTTTCAATAAGCAACAAATACGAACTCGAAAACGGCACACCCCAGGGTTCTGTTATAAGCCCCACACTCTTCAATATCATGATTAATGACCTTCAGTCTAATAACTAAATTAAGAAACTTATTGACGTAGCGGTTTATGCAGACGACAGTTCAATCTGGCATGCAGCGAATAACTACGGTACGGTTAGAACGAGAATGCAAGAAGCCTTAGACAAATTGTCGAAATGGTCTAATGACTGGGGATTTCGTATATCTGAAAGTAGGCATGCTCTTCTGTAGGGATCATAGGGAAGTGTCATCTATGAAACTGGAATTGAACCAATAGCCGAATTGAATTCAAAGATCAGGCAAAGCTTCTTGGGGTGACCTTTGATCGCAAAATGACTTTTATATACCACATATTGAAAATATTGTAAAACGAAGACAGAATGTTCTGAACGTAATGCGATGCCTGACGGGCATATCATGGGGAGCAAATAAAGCGACCCTGCTAATGATATATAGGTCCATGATAAGATCAATATGTGACTATGGTTGTGTTGCTTTTGCAAGTGCAAATAAAACAGCTCTTGCTAAACTAGACAGTTTTTCATCACCATCAGTTGTTAATTAGCGTTCGCCCTGTTAACACCTGCTGCTCCAGTGATCCAGTGTTCCAGTTATCCACTCTTCCAGTTATCCAGTGTTCCATTTTTCCAGTCTTCCAGTTTACCAGTTACCCAGTCACCATGGACCCAATAGTTAAAACTTATGTAGTACTAGAAGAAGAGACCAGCCGAGTATCCTACCACGTGGCAGTCAGCAGCACGGAAAGATTAACCGACAGGGGAATCTTAAAGTGCCTGGCCGACCTGCTCGGCAAGTGGGATGACATCCTAACCATATACTTGAAAGAGGAAGAATGGCACGTACATGTACGCACTAAAGAAACCAAAACAAAAATCCTCGAGGCAGAGAACCACACCCACATGGGAATAACCTACCGCTTCCATAAACGTTTCGCCAAAGTTCTCACCCTCACTGTATATGACTTCCCAGTCTCCTACTCTGATGAATACTTCATCGAAATAATGACAGACATAGGTCAAGTAAGATCCCTCAAAGACCTCCGGCTAGGTAATACGAATGTCCACAAAAGAATAAGAGAAGTGAGATAGAAATAACAAATAAAAAAGTAAAAGAAATACCCAACCTAATAGTCCTTCAAGCCCACTACGGAGATGCGAGAGTTAGAATAGTAACGCCAGGACAACCTTCTCCTTGTTTTAGATGTGAAAAGCTTGGCTACTCACGGAAGGAATGCCCTCTTCGAGGCCCAGAAAAAGAAAAGAAAAAACAGACAGTTCCACCAGCAGTAACGACAGTCCAAGACAGGAAGCCAGCTCCAACGGCACCAACAGTCCCGAAAAGTTTACCAGCAAACCAGTCTCCGCCAGACCAACCACCAGCTTTAAAAAGAAGAAGAGAGGGAGAAGCTAGATCTCCAACAACACCAGATCTCTCAAATTCAAAATTCGAATTTATAAAACCACGGAATCCATCAATAGGAATTTACGAAGTCGAAAGCAGTTTCGACATCACAGAGACCAGCATCCACATTTCAACACCGGGCATCTACGAAATCCAAGAGATATTCGAATTTTAAAAATGTTATCAAACATAACACGTGATTGTCTGCGATATCACTTCGGTGGAAGCGGACGTAAAATACAGCTATTTATCATCATCACTAGACAGTTTACAATATCAGGAAATAAAGTATAGCAACGAAAGCTTCATTTGGCACAAAAAGGGAAAGTCTTTTGTAGGAAGTAGGTGAAATGTCATTCAAATTGAGGCGAAACGAACTGACAGTATCTTGGGGACAGCTGTCCAACATTTAAGTGTACAAAATCATAAAGGAAAAAATTCAAAAGAAATGTCAAATCAGAGACTCAGCCTTTCAGACACAGAGCAAATGATCTATTAAAAGACCTAAGATTAGATTAATATCAGATTACTGATAGGTTTTTTTCGTATCAAGCCCCATGGACCTTTCTAAATCCAAACTATGACATAAGCCTAGGTAACGTTGTCAAGAAAAAAGAAAATCCAAAACACAGAGAATTCTTGAACGAAAAATGGTCATCGCATGTGAAAATATACACGGATGGGTCTCACGATCCAGACACTACCAAAACTGCATTAGGTGTGGTCATTCCCGAATTTAATATTAATATATCGAAAAGGCTACCAGATGGATGCTCTATCTATACAGCAGAACAAAAGGCAATATCCACAGCTCTTGAGTGGCTCGTGCCATCCACCGTTCAAAGAGCAGTCACTGTGTCAGACTCCCTCAGCAGCATAAAGTCCATAATACATGACAAAAAACACCTAGACCAGAAATTGTTCAGAATATTCGAGAAAGTGTTTATTCCCTCCAAAACAAAAATAGAACCGTAGAATTTACATGGATACCATCCCATGTTGGCATAGCAGGCAATGAGTCCGCAGACAATCTGGCCCGCAAAGGACTGAGCCTCTGCGAGACCGAATACTTAAAATATAGCGTTCAGGAATTTAATAGCATCGTCAAAACTAAAATTAAATCAGAATGGAAAATTGAGTTGGCCAGAGCAAATACTTTTAGATTCAATTTAAACAACGATCTGGTTGTAAAAACGGAGATTAATCACCCATCGCGCAAAATTTGTGGGTTAATCACAAGATTAAGAACTAAGGATTTAATTACCGACCATAAATTTAACCCAGTGAAGTGCGAATGTGGCCACAATTTGACCGTTAATCATGTCATCACTGCGTGCAATAAATTGGAAAACAAAAGTTTAATGGAAAATGGCAAACTTCAATATACCATCCAAAATGTACTCTCCCCTACCCCCTAGGAATATATTATATAAAATTTATGAAGCTATCTCAAAATTCATAGCAGAATCGGGAATTAACTGTTAAGTTAGTTGCGTTAAACATGCATTATGCAAAAGCTAAATCTGCCTATCGCAGGTCTTTCTTTAGGCCTGAAATCTTATCTAAATTATTAATTAGACATTAATTAACTTATCCAGACCTTAATCAACTCTCGATGTCAAGGCTAGCCTTCAATATCGACTGGATTAGAATCCTATATGCTGCAAACGCTCATTGATAATTAAATCAAAACAATGGATAATTGAGACTATGCTTTTTAACGAACTAACTTTAGTAATGATGAACGAGGCTAGGCGGAAATTTACAAAGCTGATATCTCGGTTCATAGTGGACCAATTTGACTGAAATTTTCAACAAATTACCTTTACATTATCAAGTTTTTAACTATTATAGCGAGAACTGTCAGCTCTTTATATAATCTCCCATAATGTATCTTTAAAAGAGCACTAGTCAAAGAAAGATAACTGGTTGTGTAGACCAGGTTGGCCCCTAAGCCACCTGGACCCGGTTGCTCAAAACTAAGTTGTTTTAACGATCCGTTAAACTCTTTCGGATCGTTATCTTGGTAACGTGTCGTTTGTTAACGATCCGTAAAATTTCTGTTGCTGGAAAGTCAATTTCATTATCCGTTAGCTAACGGATTCATTAAAGTTAATCCAAGAGAATACTGTTTGTTCATTGGCTGAATTTTAAATTCAATGTACATGTATAACAACTTCATAGAAGTTATAGTATTAACAAGAAACTGAAGACGTGAGACAACTATGCAGTCTGTTCACAAAACTTGTTTAAAGACAAAAACATAACAGTAGAATTTACTACAAAAAAAACACTATAAAAAAACAATAGAATACTTTATTTTTTCCTTTAGAAATTTTAGCATAAATCTGTAGGAAAAATTATGGGATTTGCACTACAGAATTATGGGGCCATTATTTCCTACAGGCCACCAAAATTCTGTAAAATAGTATAGAATTTCACCCTATAGAAAATGGAATTGGCCCGCATCGCCCAACCCTCTAGAATGTTCTATAGAAAATTACATAGGTAATCTATGACTTTTTGCTACAGCCAATTAATGCCATTATTAAACAGATAAAGGAGCTCAACACCTCCGTTAAATATAACGCCAAGTTAACATCACGTTAAAGTTAACGGGGCTTCCAGCAACAATCTTTCTCTCCGTTAAAGTTAACGATCCGTTAACTCCATGTTAACGGATCGTTAAAAGATAACGGAGCTTTGAGCAACCGGCCCCTGGATGCTTTAATAATATAATATATAAGAACAAATTAACGTTAAGATGCATGCGCCGATCTGAGCGGGCGGACAAAATGAGTCTGTAAATTATTTACCAAAAAGACCTATAGATAATGTAACTTTGGATAAAAATTTAACATGTAAGTACGTCTTGACGCCCAGTGGTCATGTAAATATCGACTTAATGAACTTTTAATTTGAAAATAACTCGATTTGAAGTGTGAATAACACGGTACAGTAACTCAAGTGGCAAACAACTAAAATGGCGCCGACTTCCACTCCAGTAGTAGTACCGGTACGAATTGATTCAAATGAACTAAATAACTGCTCTCGTAAGGAAAAATGAAAACAAACAGAAACAAACGAATCAAACAGTCGCTATGGATTTAGACATCTAGACCATGAAATAAATATTAAGTTAAGTGTCTACGACAACAACTGGATGAGACTTACAGACAAGACTACAGTTTTAAACAGACGGGCGGTGGACTGCGTCTGTTTTTAAACAAGCGGCTTCTACCAAGAATTCAAAAGAATCTCACATCTGTTCTACAAAAGCATGAAGAAGCAGGGTACATTAGATATGAGTGTGTCTGAAATGAAAGACAGGAACAATGTAAGTGAGTACTCCACAATTCGAATTTGGTCTAATAAGCCGAAATGCAGTTTTAGATATACTCTAAATATACTATTCAAAAAAAGTAGGGGATATTTGATTTTTAAGTGTTATTAAAGTCACCTAATGAAACTGACGAAGAAACAAATGACAAAATGAAATGAAGTTCACATTCATCGATTTATTCCAAATGATCGTTAGACTAAGTAAGGCACAGACTGACCATTATATGGGTAAAATGATACCCGGGGTCAAACAGCAAAGTTACCACAGCATCACAACCAAGTCAGTAACGGGTAAATCCTCCTCTGTTTGCCAAACAAGCATTGATCCGACGTGGCATACTCCTAATGAGACGTCTAAGGTCATTTTGGTCCAGATTGTCCCATTCCTGTTGCAACGCAGCAGCAAGTTCTTGGATATTGGCAGGACGTTGTTGACGTTGACGTAACCTCTGTCCAAGCATGTCCCAGACATGCTCGATGGGGGAGAGGTCGGGACTCAGTGCTGGCCAAGGTAATGTGGTGATGTTCTGTTGTTGGAGGTAACCTGTAACGATCCTGGCCCTGTGACATCTTGCGTTGTCATCCTGGAAGATGAAACGGCGGCCATGACGTCGTGCGAACGGCACAACATGGACTGCCAAGATGTTGTCCCGGTAGTACTGGCCTGTAACACGCCCTGCAACAACATGTAAAGCCGTTCTTCCAGCAACAGTGATGCCTCCCCACACCATAACAGAACCACCCCCAAATCGATCATGTCTGATGACGTTAACGTCTTGGAAGCGCTCGTTTCGACGACGCCACACCCTCCTACGTCTGTCCAAAAAATCAACAGTGAACCTTGACTCATCTGAAAACATCACATTGCTCCAGCGTCGATTATCCCAGTGTTGACGATCCCTACACCAACGACGTCTTGCCTGGATGTGATGATCTCTCAAACAACGGATCACGCGAGGACGTCGGGCGTGAAGGTGACCCCTATGCAGTCGATTCCGAATTGTCTGGCCACTCACTCTCACACCAGTGTCTGTTTGAAGACGAGCGCTGATCTGATTTGCTGTGATGACACGATTTCTCAAGGCCAAGGTACAGATATTTCGATCCTGGGCTTGAGTTGTCGCCCTTGGTCGACCTGAGCGTGGTCTGTCCTGTACAGATTGTGTATCACGGTATCTGGACCATAGTCTGCTTATGACAGACTGAGAAACATTCATCGTCCGCGCCACAACCGCCTGTGTTGTGCCGATCTGTAGCATGCCAAGGGCACGTAACCTTTCATTTTGGGTAAGCCGACGCATATCAAAATTTGTTTTCTGGTCACTAAAACAATTAAACTGATGTTTCCACCCTGGAATTCAATGCCACAATGACTGTAACATTCAAAGTCAGAGTCGTGCAAATCTTGGGTTGGACCCCCATGATGATCCCAAGCATCACCTGCATTCCATGCGGTAGCTATTGGTGCGTTTGGGCGTCACATGTAACTGGAAATGTTTCTTCTGTTAGGTTCTATAGTGACTTTTTTCGTAGTCATTTGCATATTTTAGTATTATGCCCCCAAAATCAAATATCCCCTACTTTTTTTGAATAGTATATGTATCACACTAAATGCAGTGCCCTCATCAATGGGTCACATGAAGAAATCTTTGTCAATGAGCATCTCCCAGACTTGTTGATAAACGGGCAGCGAGCATAAACAGGGCGGTAAAAGACACCCTGTACAACTCACATGATCTAGATACATGTACCTCTCAAAGTTCGACCCCAGTACAGTTAAGTCTAGATGCTACCAAAACTCATAACTTACACTTAGTATCACCGCCATCTACAGATGAGGTTTGTTCAAAAATGAGGCATATCAGTAGAGACACGGAATCCCAGGTTGTTATGACAACAATAAACTTTGATGAAACCCCTTCAAAAAGTGAAGAAGCAACTCTGACTCCTACACACCTAATAAACTTGGATGAAACGTCTCCAAAAAGTGCAATAATCATTAACGATGACGAAACAACTCCAGTTCCAGCCTCCTCAATAAACGTGGACGAAATCTCTCCAAAAAGTGTGGCGAACCATGGCGAAACAACCTCCAAAATGTTCGGCCAAAATCGACCCGATACCACTAAAGGGAGACGACTTGCTCTTTCCATGTCAAACTCAAGAACTATCTCCTCCAAAATTAGGCCTCGATGGCAATCTTCAAGTAAAACAACCAAAAAGGTGAGCAGTACTAGTAACTCAAATGGCCTTGAAGTAACAAACTTGCATCTCACCATAAAAAAACTTGGAGGCCACTATATTCTGAAACAGAATGAGACTATCCGTAAGCAGAATGAAAAAATGCACCTAGACAAGGTTGCGCTAACAGCCATGGCAATTGAGAAATTCCAAGCCTTAGAAGAAATATCAATAATAAGCGAAGAAAATAATACATTTGTGATTGCGGTTAACAAATTAACAATACAAATTGACAGTCTAAATGAACTAAACCAGAATCTTCATGATGACAATGAAAAGCTCAAAGTTGAAAACGCAAAACTACAGAAGAAGATCAAAGACAGTACAGCTGGAAAAAACTACTTAGATAATAATAGACTTCCTGTTAATAACTCAGAGTTGCAGAAAAAACATCACCTACCACAACCAAATAATAGCAATCTATACAACATAAACCTGGGTTCTGTAAATTATAACACGCAACAATACCCACAAAATTCTGGTACTGGTAAACTAAATAAAATGAACCCATAATAATGCTAGACCAAGCAGTGAAAATGTACCTCTACATCTCAAGTTCGAGACTGTAAGACCAATTGAAATTAAAAAAACCCATAGTTTTGGGATCATCAATTCTCAAATATATAAAACCCTCAAGACTTGATTTTAACTGGAATACTTCTGTAAGGACATTACGGGCAGCTAAAATTCATGACTTGGATAATTACATAAGAAAGTATCCACTCCCACCTAACAACTTAGTTGAAAATGTAGTAATGCTAGTTGGATCAAATAATGTCTCCAGTAGATGTAACTATAATGGTCGATGTAGAGAAAAATATGAAAATCTAATCACAACAGTTAAAGAGAAATTTCCCAATGCATCAATTAAATTTCTGCAACTATTGCCCAGAGTCAGTGATACATTCAATGACAATCTTGCAAATATGAACAAAGTTCTGAAAGATGTATGTCTAGAACACAATTGTACTTACATATGGACCAATGATGTTTTCTTTAACAAGGAAGGCAAGGTAAATGTGTCATTGTTTCATAAAGATGAAACCCACATTGACTTTGTAGGCACTGCACGATTAGCAATCATAATAAAGGGGGCCCTAAATATTCCACTAGCACCTAAAGTACATTTACGCAGATCTAAACAGCCACAATCACCAACTTACCACAGTAACTTTGCTATATCCAACTTGGGTTCACAAACCGCAAATTTAAAGAGCCTGGATCCCTTTGGACCTATTTTTCCAGATGTAAGATTCCCACCCCCACCAAGCGTCCCTATCCTACCACACAGATATCCAGCAATTCCACCTATGATGAGATGATATACACATGTACATGTGTGTGTGCTTAGAAAAATGTCTATGTGATGTATATGTAATTCTTATTGACCAAAGTTATGCGTGGTATATTTTGTGACAGTGATTTGTGTACCCAAATCATGGTATACATGTATTACCTGTGTGTACATATTATTCCTTTACTCTCTGCAGTGCCTGTTTTACATGTGCATATAGAAAAATAGTGCTCCAGTGCAGTAAATTGTGTACATTGTGCTTGTGACACAGTGAATGGCTAAAATGTCAATGTAATTCGTATTCAGATATTTAACTGAAGCCATGTGTGTTTTATTGCTGTGCAGTGACCTGTGTACCCAGTTTGACCTGTTACTGGTGCTGTGCATCTAGTCAACACTTTCACTGTCTCTACTAGTGTTTGTGGAACAGTAAATTATTACATGTATATTGTGCTTGTGGCACAGTGTGTGCCAACAATCTGTGATAAACATTCATACATTAACTTAAGTGCTGAACAACATTAGTTTTTTTTTTTTCTCTCTCTCTCTCTCTCTCTCTCTCTCTCTCATCACCAATCAAATTACACTGTGATGGTTGTACAGTGCACACTGTGATTATCTATATAATATACATGAGGAGAATGCATGTAGAAGTCTCCTTGCACATTCATTTGGGTTATGCCCACAAGTAACTGCAAAAATTTCATTGAAAATGTACTCTACCTCAATGTACTGGTTTCATTTAACACCAGCAAACCTGTTGTTTGTTTGTTTGTTTTGTTTTTTGGTTTTTTTTTGGTTTTTTTTTTTTGTTTTTTTTTTTTTTGGGGGGGGGGGGGTGTCCCTCTTATCAATTGGAGCATTATGTTATATGACTATAGGTCTTATGGTATTTATTACGTTTGTCATATATTTACGGTTACAGTGTGTGTACTTTTTTAATTTTTGACTTCTATTTTCTTTTTTGTTTCTTGTATATATATATATTGTACTTAAACATGTACAATATAACATTTTTTATTATTGATATTGAACATAAAACTGTTTATTAAACAATTAAGTTTTACGTTCAATACGTAAAACTTAATTGTTTGCAATGTCGATTTCATTTGGTTTTTTGGAACATAATGGTCTATCTTCTAAAGTAAATGATCCTAAAATTTGCACTGACCTCTATAACGCCATCAAACATTTAGACATTATTTGATTCCTAGAATCTTGGACAACTTAGGAGCAAGAAGAATCCTATCACTTAAAAGATATAAGGTTTTAAAAGGTTTTAAGGGTTTCATATTTAGTCGAAAGAGTGACAATGTCTCCCAAGCTTGGGTTTCTCGTGGTGGATGTTCTATTTATATTAAATCCAAACTATGCGATAGTGTCCAAATTATTGATAAAAAAGATGGTGATACCATTTGGCTGAACCTGTGTAAAACCGACTTAAATCTGAAATCAGATATCTTTATTGCCGCGGTATATATCCCACCACAAAACTCCCCAATATGGAACAAAAGACAGTATGATCCTTTTGACGAATTGGAGAATGACATATTACGTTTCAAAAGCCAAGGTAAAATTATTTTAGGGAGTGATTTCAATTCCAGAACTCATGTTTTAAGTGATGTTTATTTTCCTGATTCTGATAATTGTAGCATAACTAAGCCATATCCACAGTTGCTCAAAGACACACCTGATAATGAATTTTTAAAAGTTAGGAACAACCAAGACCTTAAAATCAATACCTGGGGTAGAGAGCTTATTCAGATTTGTAACAACACAGATATCTGTATTCTTAATGGCAGGTGTATTGGGGATATACTTGGTTCGTACACTTGCATAAACTACAATGGTCAGAGTAATGTGGACTACATTCTTACCAGCCTCTCTCTATTTGATGATGTCCAATTATTTAAGGTGTCTCCGTTAAACTACATGTCTGACCACTGCTTAATTGAGTGCAATACTTATTTCAGTTTCGTATTTGACTTTAAGATACAGATTCCCCATTCCCCACACTGCAAAACAGATCAACATGTCAAATCGATTCAGTTACCGATATAAGGCTTAAAAATATCATGTCTTAAATAGCCCCTTCGTCTCTTTAAATATATTTTTTTTTAATCTTTAACTTTTAAATAAAACACACAAACTACTTACTGTATTTATACAGTAGACGATAAATATCCCAAAGAATAACCCGGTTCGGTTTCTTTCCAATAATTATCACAAATATATACAAATATTAAATTTCATTTTTTCAGTGAACATATGGAAGAAGATTTCAATAAAACACCTAACAACCAGATCTTATGAATGGAATCTTATCCGGACGGAACTTAGATTAATAGTAACTGATGCGACAATTAATCGCATCAAAGAGTACACATCAAAGAGTACAAAGGAAATTGCCTAACAAAAAAGCATGCATTAGTTAAAGGGAATGGCGCGATATAAGGGTTGATTTTTGTGCCAAATTTATTGACAGAGTATGTCAACTGCGAATATGATGATTAAGTATTCTTTTCATGCGCTGCATGCGTCAACCTTCAGTCTGTACCGATTCAAAAATTGTAACCTACTGGTAATACATGATGTAAATTATAGGGGGTGTGGGTGTGCTATTCATCGTAGCCCGTTCGTAATTTAGCCATGACAACGGCACCTATTTTGTGTGAAAATCCAGATTCGTCGCGTCCCAATTGTTATTTAATAATGAGGTCAACTATTTTGGATAATGATTATTTACTGCAGGGACGTAACTAGCTCAGTGCAACGCGGGGGGCGGGAAGTGTTCTCAAGGGGTGCTGTAAAATTGACGGATATACTGACAATTCAGAATATAAGTATTGTCTACAAGACTACGCCATGGTAACAATTTGTTGTTAAAGGGCATTCTATTTTAGTCAATTATCGATTTCTTTTGATGGCACGTGTGAATTCACGTAATTTGGAAACTTGACTGACAGTATGCATTGACTCAGACTCTTTGGTGCCGAAATGAAAAGGTCATCAAGGTATTATCCAACTGATATGTGTTAATGTACATGTGTTCAGCAAGGTTGACGGTGACTTCTGGCGATGTGTGCTTAAAAACAGGAGAAGAAGGCTGCCAAACGGGGAACAGGGAATAAGCAGGAAACTGCCCAATAACTGTTCGGTGTACACTGCAGAGCTTGTGGCCATTCGTGACGCTATATCATGGATTTCCCATCAAAAGACTAGTAAGTTCGTCATTCCAAGCGACTCTCTGAGCAGTCTGATTTCAATCCAAAATGACAACTCGGACTCAAGACCAGAAGTCATTTTGTAAATCAGGCAGCTGTACCAGAGAGTTTTAGAGAAGGGAAGCAAAGTAGAACTCGTGTGGATTCCATCACATGTCAACATTAGAGGAAACGTGGAGGCAGATCGACTCGCCAATGAAGGTCTCAAGGACACAGCACCATTCCGCACCATAGACTACAGCACCGCGGTAATCTGGGAATTAAATCTCGTTGAACTTGACACATACAGATTCCGGCTGGATGACAAGATCTACACAAAGAAAACACTCAGTCACCCTAGAAGAGATATTTGTAGACTTATATCGAAGCTAAGGGTGAAAGAACGGCTGCGAGACTACAAACACCAAGTCATCATCTGTGAGTGCGGAGAAGAATGCACCACCAACCATGTCCTGGTAGACTGCGAGGTATACGAGGAGGAGAGGAGGGAACTAGTGAGAACAATGGAGACCAACAACATACCATTCAACACTAAGAACCTACTCTTCCCGAGACCAGATCTGAAACTGCAAATCTTCGAACAAATCCACGCCCTAATGGACATAGTTGGACTAAGTAGAATAGTGAAGTAAGAGGGGGTCACGGTTAGACGGGCCCGGCATCTAAACACTAAACTACATAGGGGATTTATACCTACAGAGTGGGATAGTGGAGTAAGGGGAGGTCACGATAAGACGGGCCTGGCACTTAAACACAAACCCCACAAAGATGACATCTACTAAACTAGCAGGATAGTGGAGTAAGGGGGAGTTACGGTCAGACGAACTGGGCATCTAAACACTATTCCGCAAATAAAACTGATACCAAACCCAGAGAGTGGAGTAGGGGGAGGCCATGATAAGACGGGCCTGGCACCTAAACACTAAAACGATGACATCTACCAATCCAGAAGCAGACGAGATCATCTACCAAACGATATGTTTTATATTAAATAAAAGGAAGAACTTCCCACTAAACCAAATCCATGGCTAAGGCCAAATGGAAAGATTGCAAAATCATATTCTAAAAAACAGGAATCAGCTTCGGCTCTCCTATGTCTTGTCTGCGATATCACTTATGTGGAAGCAGACGTTAAACACCAAGAACGAACGAACGCTTTTAATTCATTTGTGATTTAAACCCGAAGATATATTACTTCAGGTGTGATTTATCAATTTAAGCGGGGCATCGAAAACACAACACTTGAATCAATGTCAGACCTTGTGATTTTACGCACACGTGTTAAACCACTAGACCACCCAATCCCCATGTATATTGTATATATCGGTACGGGAAATTTGTTTTATAATAGGCCTATATAATAAATTAAAATGTTGTAGCCTAAGGTGTGTTTTTTTTATCAGACATTTTTGGCAGATAAAATATCCCAATTGGCGGGAAAAAAATATGAACATTTTTTTTATATATAAATTATTATCCATATTGACGGAAAAGAATGAAATACAGTGTGAGCCCTGATTGCACGTATTCAAATGCGACCTGGAAAACTGAGACTACAACAACTTCCGGGGCGAAAAGTCGCTAATAGCGTGGTGTGTTAATTTCCTAATTTCTACTTTTCGAGTTGCATTTTGGCTTGGTATGCGTGTTGGCGCCTTCTTACTGACATCAATAAATACCAAAATATGACTAAGTCGAAAGTCGACAAGACGGTATACAAGCCAAAATGCAAGTCGAAAATAAGAAATTAGGAAAACACGGGGGGCGCTATTATCGCTGTGTGTTATTTCTTAATTTCCTATTTTCGAGTTGATTTTGGCTTGTATAGCGTGTTGTCGCCTCACATTTTGTCGTAACTTCTACTTTTCGACTTTTCGAATTTCGTGTTTTGAAGAGGCAAAAAGTATAAATTATGAATGGTAGTTATAGGCTTCCATATAAACTGACTGTTAATTCGTTTAGCAACATGAGTTTCGGTACCTACCTACAGTACTAGTCTCACGGAAGTACTAAATTTTCCCGACGTCCGACCTGGACGGAAGTGAAAAGTCGCCGCGTCAGTTAATCAATCCGCTCTGGCCACGCTCAAAATTGCGCTCTAAATTTCCTCCGTAAATTTGAGTAAACCGCCGACCTTCGCGATTATTTTAAAACGTCGGACTTTCCACGCATGTACAGTCAGCACATTTGAAATAGGTCTATTTATTGTGCGATTCCACGGCAGTGATATCGTAGTCGAATATCAGCTAATACGGCATGCAAAAAAGATTGTTAATTTAACACGGTTAGACACACAAATTTAACTGGCTTATATTGAAAATATAACAAATATCAAACACTGGCAGGCTTTTAAATAATAAAATAAACAGAATTATGGTTGTACCGATACATTACTTCATCAATATGTTCGACATTTTAAGACTTGCATCGATCGACTATTTCAAACTCATCCAAATGCTGGTCTTACCGTGGGCGAAAGTTCTGTCCATTGAAATAGCCATTTCCATTCTGATAAATAAGTCACACAATGCATTTTAAATTGATAAATCACACCTGAAGTAATATATCTTCGGGTTTAAATCACAAATGAATTAAAAGCGTTCGTTCGTTCTTGGTGTTTAACGTCTGCTTCCACATAAGTGATATCGCAGACAAGACATAGGAGAGCCGAAGCTGATTCCTGTTTTTTAGAATATGATTTTGCAATCTTTCCATTTGGCCTTAGCCATGGATTTGGTTTAGTGGGAAGTTCTTCCTTTTATTTAATATAAAACATATCGTTTGGTAGATGATCTCGTCTGCTTCTGGATTGGTAGATGTCATCGTTTTAGTGTTTAGGTGCCAGGCCCGTCTTATCATGGCCTCCCCCTGCTCCACTCTCTGGGTTTGGTATCAGTTTTATTTGCGGAATAGTGTTTAGATGCCGAGTTCGTCTGACCGTAACTCCCCCTTACTCCACTATCCTGCTAGTTTAGTAGATGTCATCTTTGTGGGGTTTGTGTTTAAGTGCCAGGCCCGTCTTATCGTGACCTCCCCTTACTCCACTATCCCACTCTGTAGGTATAAATCCCCTATGTAGTTTAGTGTTTAGATGCCAGGCCCGTCTAACCGTGACCCCCTCTTACTTCACTATTCTACTTAGTCCAACTATGTCCATTAGGGCGTGGATTTGTTCGAAGATTTGCAGTTTCAGATCTGGTCTCGGGAAGAGTAGGTTCTTAGTGTTGAATGGTATGTTGTTGGTCTCCATTGTTCTCACTAGTTCCCTTCTCTCCTCCTCGTACACCTCGCAGTCTACCAGGACATGGTTGGTGGTGCATTCTTCTCCGCACTCACAGATGATGACTTGGTGTTTGTAGTCTCGCAGCCGCTCTTTCACCCTTAGCTTCGATATAAGTCTACAAATATCTCTTCTAGGGTGACTGAGTGTTTTCTTTGTGTAGATCTTGTCATCCAGCCGGAATCTGTATGTGTCAAGTTCAACGAGATTTAATTCCCAGATTACCGCGGTGCTGTAGTCTATGGTGCGGAGTGGTGCTGTGTCCTTGAGACCTTCATTGGCGAGTCGATCTGCCTCCACGTTTCCTCTAATGTTGACATGTGATGGAATCCACACGAGTTCTACTTTGCTTCCCTTCTCTAAAACTCTCTGGTACAGCTGCCTGATTTACAAAATGACTTCTGGTCTTGAGTCCGTGTTGTCATTTTGGATTGAAATCAGACTGCTCAGAGAGTCGCTTGGAATGACGAACTTACTAGTCTTTTGATGGGAAATCCATGATATAGCATCACGAATGGCCACAAGCTCTGCAGTGTACACCGAACAGTTATTGGACAGTTTCCTGCTTATTCCCTGTTCCCCGTTTGGCAGCCTTTTTCTCCTGTTTTTAAGCACACATCGCCAGAAGTCACCGTCAACCTTGCTGAACACATGTACATTAACACATATCAGTTGGATAATACCTTGATGACCTTTTCATTTCGGCACCAAAGAGTCTGAGTCAATGCATACTGTCAGTCAAGTTTCCAAATTACGTGAATTCACACGTGCCATCAAAAGAAATCGATAATTGACTAAAATAGAATGCCCTTTAACAACAAATTGTTACCATGGCGTAGTCTTGTAGACAATACTTATATTCTGAATTGTCAGTATATCAGGTCCGCAACTAAGGAGGGGCAGGGGGGGGGGCAAAGCCCCTCCCCCTTGCAAAAAGTTTCGCCCCCTCCCCTGTGAAAAATTGTCGACCATAAACACAGTAGATATACATTGTCCGTCAATTTTACAGCACCCCTTGAGAACACTTCCCGCCCCCCGCGTTGCACTGAGCTAGTTACGTCCCTGCAGTAAATAATCATTATCCAAAATAGTTGACCTCATTATTAAATAACAATTACAATTGGGACGCGACGAATCTGGATTTTCACACAAAATAGGTGCCGTTGTCATGGCTAAATTACGAACGGGCTACGATGAATAGCACACCCTCACCCCCTATAATTTACATCATGTATTACCAGTAGGTTACAATTTTTGAATCGGTACAGACTGAAGGTTGACGCATGCAGCGTGTGAAAAGAATACTTAATCATCATATTCGCAGTTGACATACTCTGTCAATAAATTTGGCACAAAAATCATCCCTTATATCGCACCATTCCCTTTAACTAATGCATGCTTTTTTGTTAGGCAATTTCCTTTGTACTCTTTGATGTGTACTCTTTGATGCGATTAATTGTCGCATCAGTTACTATTAATCTAAGTTCCGTCCGGATAAGATTCCATTCATAAGATCTGGTTGTTAGGTGTTTTATTGAAATCTTCTTCCATATGTTCACTGAAAAAATGAAATTTAATATTTGTATATATTTGTGATAATTATTGGAAAGAAACCGAACCGGGTTATTCTTTGGGATATTTATCGTCTACTGTATAAATACAGTAAGTAGTTTGTGTGTTTTATTTAAAAGTTAAAGATTAAAAAAAATATATTTAAAGAGACGAAGGGGCTATTTAAGACATGATATTTTTAAGCCTTATATCGGTAACTGAATCGATTTGACATGTTGATCTGTTTTGCAGTGTGGGGAATGGAGAATCTGTATCTTAAAGTCAAATACGAAACTGAAATAAGTAAACAATCTTCAAGCTTCTATTCAATACATGACATTTAATTTATATTGAACGTTGGGTGCCGAATCGTCATTTTAATTCAATTACTGTTAAACTAAATATCGGGGAGAAAATATACCTTCCTAGCAATTTATGCTAATTCGTTTATTTCTACGAATATCGTTAAATTCTTGTTCATAATTAAAACTGATAATAAATAAGTACATGTATATAAAAAAAACTCCAGCACATCCACGTGCAAATCGCTACCCTCTAAAAATGTTTATTATCGTCCATTTTCAGACAATGCTATCAGAATTCACGAAACATGGTTTCATTGTCTGCTTGTCGGGTCAACTAATGTGTCAACTAATCGTAATGTGTACGATTCACGAATTAAATACCGATGTACATGTACATTATAAATGAATCGAACATAACGGACATTTTAGGATACGAATACAATAATACATTGGAGCTTTAGTAGTTAATTTTCAAAACGCAATTTAAAAAGAGTATTATGAATATATGAACTACCGGTGAACTAAAACGACTAATTTTCTCGTGATATTGTTCAATTAAATATTTGTTTCTTTCTAATAACGTTGTGACAATATGGACTAAATTACTCTGACTATTTTGAATCACTGTGGACCATAATCTGCCGCGAATGTGATATTTCCACCGACTATAATCCACCGTGAATTTCATATTTTCACGGAAGATTTTCCTCCAAGAACGTCTCTGATTCCGCGGAGTGTATATGGGAAAAACACCGCGATTTTTGAGCGGAAAAAACGCCCACAAGGACTAATTTCATACTTCCCCCTGACTAGTACTGAAGCTAAGGGGTGATCATTTTTGTTCTCCTTTCCCCCGAGAATATATGGGGCAAAAAATTGTTCGCCACCGCAAAAGTAACGGTGATATATTCACACGTTTTGGGTTTTTTTTTTAAAAATCGGATAAAAATTGTGACCTCTAAAATTTGTACAATCAAGGGCCATAATTCAGGAAGTTACTATCCAATATGCGCAAATATCGAAAGGAAGCATGATCCGTGGGTCCACAACCTTAATATACCAGATGTTTACACTATTTGCGTCATCCCAAACTTAGGCTGCCTGTGCACAGCTAGCTCCGCCTGAGAACAGGCCCTAAGTAATTAACCGACATTTTAATTCCTACATTTTAGTCGAAAACACTGAGTATAATATGCTTTTAGAAATTTTTAGAAGTATTTATTTCTCTTCTATTTTCATATTGAATGAAATTAAATATGATTATTTAGCCGTTGTGTGTATGAAAGATGTCAAACTGATCACAGCAGAATCACGAAATAGTCCACTAATTATTCAATATGGCGGCGCCCATGAAAGATAATTTCACAGAAGCCGTTTTGTTTGCGAAGACAAATTTAGGAGTATCTAACCTTGTTTTGAAAGATAAACAGATCGAAACTGTAAAGACAGTTTACAATCGTAAAGACTGTATTGCAACATTACTCACTAACACATATTATATATCGCTTTACCAGAGGGGCAAAAGTCGTCGCTAACTTGACATTGTTTACATAAACCATGTGATTTGGGTGTACAGCGAGTCGATAAGTCCTGCCCCCAAATGACCACGTGATCGTCTTAAATGGACGGCATTTAGGGCAGTGATGTTATTCTCGAAGTATGACGTAGATGGATCGCTGCGTGCAGTATGTATCTGCGTAAGAGGGGCAGCCATTTTGTCCGACAGTTTTGGTCCGATTTTCACGAAATTCAAACTCAACCAACATTACGGTGTAACGGTGATATATTCGAACGGTTTTTTAAATCAGATAATAATTTTGACCTCTAGAGGGACCACAGGCTAAAAACACGACTTTTTGTACAATAAGGGGCCATAATTCAGGAAGTTACCATCCGATATGCGCAAATATCGAAAACAACCCAGATCTTTGGGTTATAAATACGTATTTTAAGTTTCATCAAAATCGGGTCCAAATTGTGACCTCTAGAGGGTCCTCAACTTTGATATACCAGATGTTTACACTATTTGCGTAGAGGGGCGGCCATTTTGTCTGGCAGTTTTCGTCCGATTACCACAAAATTCAAACCCAACCAACATTACGGTGTAACGGTGATATATTCGAACAGTTTTGTTCAAATCATATAATAATTGGGGCCTCTATAGGGACCACAAGCTAAAAACACGATTTTTTGTACAATCAGGGGCCATAATTCAGAAAGTTATGATCCGATATACGCAAATATTGAAAGGAACCAAGATCTTTAGGTTATAAACATGCTTTTTAATTTTCATCAAAATCAGATGAAAATTGTGACCTCTAGAGTGTCCACAAGGGGCCATAATCCATGAAGTTTCGATCTGATACAAGCCAATATCGACAGCAACCGAGATCTTTTGGAGATAAACCTATATTTCAAGTTTCGTCAAAATCGGATAAGAATGGTGACCTGTAGTGTTAACAAAGAAATTGTGGACGGACAGGGGCGACGACAATATACGTCCACATGAAAATCTGGGCACATAAAAATGAGTAAATAGCAGAAAATATAGCAGGCGAAACAACGGACATGGGCGTCGCCGTATTGAATAGAAAATGATACACGGGTCATTTGCGTTCGGGTGCTGTACAGTCATGACCACAGTTTACATCCGAAGGTCGCCATGGGTATTATATGCTTTTACACTATTTGCGGAAAAGGGAGCGGTCATTTGAACTTGAACTCAGCCGTAATAGTGTAACTGTGGTATATTTGGACGGTTTTTACAATCAATAAAAACTGTGACCTCTAGAAGGCCTAAAATCTAAAAGTGTGATTTTTCGTACAAGCAGGAGCCATAATCCAAGAAGTTACAGCCCGATAAGCGCCAATATCGACAGGAACCGAGTTCTTTGGGTTATAAACATACATATGCATATATTGGTCCAGTACCATCACAGGAAACCACCATCATCTGAAGTGCTTTCCCACACTGATCAGTAGTGAATATTCGCTAGGCCGCTACAATCACTGATAAGGATGACATCAATGCGACTTAATGCGTCTCAAATATTAACTTTTTTCCACTGACACATTAAATTCTAAAACAATTTTTTTTTTTTTTTTTTTTTTGATGTATTATAAAAATAAATAAAGACGTTCGACGTATTTGTAGGTAAAAATTATTTCCTATTGAGTGTAAATGGGTATTAAAATGACTAAAAGGCAGCATTCTGCCTGAAGCAGTAACGTCTTATGTAAACAATGCACGCGCCATTCAGCCAATGATTGACGCCGCGTGCTGTGACGGCACGTGTTAAAGGCAGTCGTCTTTTACATAGATATTAGAGAAGACTCGTAATTCGCTGTGAAACTGATTGGTGCTTTCCTGTTGAAAAAACGTAAAACTTCAATGCTGAGTAATTTTACTAGCCAAAAATCGCTTAGAAAACCTCTCCAACGATCTAGACATTTGCATATTTAACAAAGGTGTTTTGCTGTGAACAAAAGACTGTGATTTTTATTTTTTAAATTGATTTTTTAATTTTGTTGTAACAAAGAGGACGAGGATTAATCGCCCGTGCATTGATCGCACGTCACACCTGCTTGTGTTACCTGGCCGTTAGGTGGCGTTGCACTAAATGCGCGTAATACGACCGGCTTGATTTCAGAAAGGTGTAAACACACCAATATAATAGATCACGGTACACTTAATACAAACCGTGAACTTTACACTATTTACTCGGTAAGTACAGACTAATTATTAAAGTGACAATACCCTTATTAGTTAATTATAAGATTATACCGGTATTTTTATTATTGGTACATATATAAATAAGATTGTTTACTATTTTGTTTTGAATGAAAGAAAAAAAAATCGATCCTGCAAAGAGGTTTACATTTGTAGATTTAAAAGCTGTTGTGGTTGAATTTTTTCCATTTTGAATTAAAACTGTAAAATATGTGTCCTGTTCAAACTGGTGAACACTTATTGAATGATACTTAATCATTTTTTAATTGAATGTCTTGTGTGAAAAAGATATCTCAAATGTTATTTTGATGTATTAAATAATTTTTGGTAGTTATATTATATTTTTTTTATTATTATTATTTTAGTGGGTTTGGGTAAATGTACCTCTCGATAAACTTTCATTTAAGGTGCTTATATAACTTGTGCATGTGACTCTATGCTAAGCTCACAATGTAACAGATTTTATTGAATAAATCTTTGATTGTAATTGTACTGAAGGGGAATAAAATGACATTCATTCAGGTTGATCAACACAAATCTTACAAAATGCCATGCATCACTCAAGGTCACAAATCTTTTTGTTAAATTTGTTTGAGGTATGTTTTTATAATATTCTTCGCCTGTGTTTTGTTGTACAGTTCTCCTGTATTTATAATATCCATAATCTGTGATTTTGTGTACCTAGTATATTCTATTAATTATGATAATTAGAAAAAAGTATTTGTAGATTTATTAAAATCGTTTTAGATTTATAAAACTTAGTCACTGTAAGTATATTTATTATATTTCCGTAAGCTGCACCAGAAGTAAACATTCATCAGGGAGAGGGGTTTTACATAGGCTAAGCCTGTTCCCCAATCCCATTCAGACAACCTGAATAAAAATATTGTTTAATTAAAAAAAAAAAAATTAAATACATTCTCGGCCTTAGACAAGTTGAATCAAAGTCAATAGTTGATACACATTGATGAAACAAATTTGTGTGTGACCTAGATATGGTGACAAGTTAAATACAACTTATTACCTTAGTAAATTGGACATCTCCCTATATAACTTCATTATTTACTTTTCACTGACATCACTATAGTACCAATTGTCAGTCGACTGTCATTTGCCTTCTTAACCAAAACAACCCTTAATTTGGTTACAAAACATGGATAACAATGCCCCCAATGACATACTATTGAATCTTGGGTCTATTTTTATTCTGATCAAAATTATGCTTTCAAATAATTATCTATATGTATCAATATAAAAAACAAAACATTATGGTTTGGATCCAAAACTAAATATAATTAGCATAACAATGTCCAAAAATTATATGTAAAAGTTCAAAGAATAAATTTAATTTTTATTAATCCTTTTTATACGCCCACAGGTCATAATTTTTATCCGATTTAAAAAAACGTACTATTATATCACTGTTACACCCTAAGGACGACTGAGTTCGAATTTCGTGAAAATCGGCCCAAAACTGACAGACAAAATGGCCGCCCCTCGTACTCAAGTAGCGTAAAAATATGGTATATCAAGGTTGTGGAGACTATAGAGGTCACAATTTTTATCCGATTTTGTTGAAACTTGAAATTTAAGTTTATAACCCAAAGATCTCGGTTCCTTTCGATAATCGCGCATATCGGACCATAACTTCCTGAATTATGGCCCCTGATTGTACGAAAAATCACGTTTTTAGCTTGTGGACCCTATAGAGGTCATAATGTTTATCCGATTTTAAAAAACGTATTATTATATCACCATTATACCCTAAGGATGGCTGAGTTCGTATTTCGTGAAAATCGGCCCAAAACTGACAAACAAAATGGCCGCCCCACGTTCTCAAATAGCGTAAAAATATGGTATATCAAGGTTGTGGACCCTATAGAGGTCACAATTTTTATTCGATTTTGTTGAAACTTGAAATGTAAGTTTATAACCCAAAGATCTCGGTTCCTTTCGATATTTGCGCATATCGAATTGTAATTTCCTGAATTATGGCCCTTGATTGTAGGAAAAATCACTTTCTTTTTAGCTTGCTCTCTATCCATCTCTCGAAAATGTGGGCGTATCCTGCCTGGCAGCCGCTGGTTAATTAAGCTGCTAAACGTCATATTTGCATTTTTAGGTCAATATCTGATTTTTTATGTGTAAATGTACTCGTGTTGATTACTTACATGGGCGTCACATGGAGGGGGGGGGTCTGAATATACTTGCCCCCCCTAAAAAAAACCCAAAAACTTTTACATATTTACATAGTAGGCTCTAACTCCTATTTATTTACAACAATTATTAGGATTAGTTAAGATTCTATCTGTATAAAACAATGTACAAATTAAAACACAAACACTTATGTTTACTTTTTGAAATCCATTTATAATACACAAAATGTACAAAATACTTTAAATAATTATTCAACTTTCTTGTAAATGTCAATGTGTATATGTATATAGTATTGTAGTTAAGAAGGTGATTGTCAAATATGCATCCTCATAAACTAAAGTTATGTGATCAAGTTTTGTTTCATTTGGATCCTCCTCATTAAAATTCCCCTACTAAACTCTCTTTGTCGTGTTGTTCATAACTCAAGCGTAACATTCTATATGTAAAAGTCATGAAAAAAATATGAATACGGCACCCCCTGACTTAAACATGATTAACATTGTATTGGTGTGATGTTTTAGTTTAACCCTGTAAAATATGCCAAAACAGTGTTTACAGAAGACTGAAACTTTAAAAATAATTTATGGGGGTGACCCTCACACACTTTCTCTATCGAGCTACATCGGCTGCTGCCAAGCCTCGTGCCTCCGGCGTCACAGATTGTAAACATTTTATATAATTTCATTTGCGGACCCCCCCCCCCCAATATATATTTTACGGCTACGCCTCTGATTACTTAACATTTATAATACACAAAATGTACAAAAGACTTTAAATAATTATTCAACTTTCTTGTAAATGTCAATGTGTATATGTATATAGTATTGTAGTTAAGAAGGTGATTGTCAAATATGCATCCTCATAAACTAAAGTTATGTGATCAAGTTTTGTTTCATTTGGATCCTCCTCATTAAAATTCCCCTACTAAACTCTCTTTGTCGTGTTGTTCATAACTCAAGCGTAACATTCTATATGTAAAAGTCATGAAAAAAATATGAATACGGCACCCCCTGACTTAAACATGATTAACATTGTATTGGTGTGATGTTTTAGTTTAACCCTGTAAAATATGCCAAAACAGTGTTTACAGAAGACTGAAACTTTCAAAATAATTTATGGGGGTGACCCTCACACACTTTCTCTATCGAGCTACATCGGCTGCTGCCCAGCCTCGTGCCTCCGGCGTCACAGATTGTAAACATTTTATATAATTTCATTTGCGGACCCCCCCCCCCCAATATATATTTTACGGCTACGCCTCTGATTACTTAACATTTAACATTTAATTAAAAATCCAAAATATGAATGATAAAGCCTTGGCTTGAATTAAAAAGAGACCCATCAAAGATATTACCCAAAACTTATAGGTGATGTTGGCTTGTTTATCTCGTATGCAGAGGATGTCGAATGCTGTAAAATTTTTATATCTACTTAATGAAATTTGACCATTTTTGGACTGATATGCCTTCAAAATTCCTCAAATCATATTTAACGGCTTCAATCCTATTTCAAATACAGAGAATTTGTTTTTTTTTAATCAGGCAGTTGTTCATGATTATTGTCAGGTATACAGAATATAATGATAAATAAGTATTTTTGCTGAAAAAATATCTTCCTGTAAAGTAGTAAAGTCTCTAATTCAATCTCACCCAAATTTTTATACGCCCACATTTTCATGTGGACGTATATTGTCGTCGCCCCTGTCCGTCCGTATGTCCAAAATTGTTTTTAACAGTCTACATGTCACAATTTTTATCCAATTTCAATGAAACTTGAAATATAGGTTTATCACCCTAAGATCTCAGTTCCCTTCGATATTGGCATGTATCAGACTGTAACTTCATGGATTATGGCCCCTGATTGTACGAAAAATCACGTTTTTAGCTTGTGAACACTGTAGAGGTCACAATTTTTATCCGATTTTGTTGAAACTTGAAATGTAAGTTTATAACCCAAAGATCGTGGTTCTTTTCGATATTCGCGCATATCGGACTGTAACTTCCTGAATTATGGCCCCTGATTGTACGAAAAATCGCGTTTTAGCTTGTGGACCCTATAGAGGTCATAATTTTTATCCAATTTAAAAAAACGTATTATTATATCACCGTTACACCCTAAGGACGGCTGAGTTAGAATTTCATGAAAATCGGCCCAAAACTGACAGACAAAATGGCTGCCTTTCGTTCTCAAATAGGTAAAAATATGGTATATCAAGGTTGTGGACCCTGTAGAGGTCACAATTTTTATCCGATTTTGTTGAAACTTGAAATGTAAGTTTATAACCCAAAAATCTCGGTTCCTGTTGATATTCACGCATATCGGACCATAACTTCCTGAATTATGGCCCCTGATTGTACGAAAAATCGCGTTTTTAGCTTGTGGACCCTATAGAGGTCATCATTTTTATCCGATTTAAAAAAACGTACTATTATATCACTGTTACACCCTAAGGACGTCTGAGTTCGAATTTCGTGAAAATCGGCCCAAAACTGACAGACAAAATGGCCGCCCCTCATACTCAAGTAGCGTAAAAATATGGTATATCAAGGTTGTGGACACTATAAAGGTCACAATTTTTATCCGATTTTGTTGAATCCAATATTTAAGACAAAATAAACATTCTACCATTGGTACACGAATCGTGTACCATAATGCGTTTCAGTGCCATTTGTGACAAAGGACTCGAAGAACGTGGCTAGACATATTCCACAAGTCATATCGAAGGGTGACATCATATTCTTATCTGGAGAGCATGCACAATAAATACTATCGGTGTAGACTGGAATAACCAGAAGCTACAGATTGCCATTCGATTGAGACTTCTCGCGTATTTCTTCAAACATAACTGATTAGAAATTACGGAAAAAAACAGAAACGATTGAATGTAAATCAGTTTATATACATTCATATTACATTATTGTGTCAATTTCTAGGTCCCAAATATTAGTGATTTAGCTCCTTTAATTTACCACTGATCTTGTCCTACATCCTTTGATACAATATACATCATGTATTTACAGATTTCCTTTCATCTTGTACTCAATTATCAGAGAACAATTAAACTTAGTGAAGCAGAACATTTCCCACTGATTTGTTAATCAGAAACTTGCACCTCAAAGTGTAATAAATCACAAATAATAGTGTCACAGTAAAATAATTATTATCTTTATAGTATTATTTTATATACCTCAAACAGTTTAATCTTCATCAAGTTTAACCCCTCTTAAAGTTACAATTTCATATTTTCTAAGAAAGTCAAAACATAATTATTTCTATGTCTTTTGCTCAATAGAATGTCAACTCACTATTATACGATCATCGGTTATTTTTCTCACACTAAAAAATCTTCACAGCGGAAATAATAACACAATTACCTCCCTTGTTTTCCTATTCTCCACCATGGAATAGCTATCTTCAAACGTTGGAATTTGAAGTTGAAAATAATATTTTTGCCAATTTCACAACTGGCAATAGTGAATTATAGTATAGGATTATTCTTTAACAAGGTAGGACTGTTTATAGATACCATCTATTTTAGGGCTTTATTTTAATACATTTTAAAAATATAACTTAAAAAAATGAAATTGTAACTTTAATCCTTATCCGAAATATGAATGCATCTAATAATATTTTAAGTGACAATTAAAACATTTTGCCAGAAGGGTTGATATGACATTAGATATTATATAATTATGTAGTAGAACAATAAAAGGAATCAAGTTAATGTTACATCAACACAATATGTTTGTAATTTTGAGACTAACACACATTTTTTCTATGGATACATGTTCAATAATAGGAGAAAATTTTGCCTGCGCTGTTTGCACCTATTCTTCATCGACATCCAACTGCCAGGGGCTCTTTCACTTGCACAGCAATATGTACATGGGTAAGATCTCAGTTCTTTGTCCAATCTGAATGACAAGGCTTTCTATCCTGCATGACGGCACTACCAGTAGTGGTTATCAAGTAGTGAAGCAAACTCCCATACAAAATTCATGCTCTATGGATATCCTTTACTTGAAGTTTTGAAGGTCAGTGCCTTTTGTTATATTGTGATGTAGTGATTTTAGAGGCCAGAAGAATAGATGTTAAGATGTGTAATTACAAAAAAAATGACACTGCCCTTGCAAAATTCTTTACAACTCGTTTGTTCTAAAAGCATACCAAAAAAACTTTTCAGTTCATATTATTTTCATTTGCCTATGTGGGAAACTTGAGCCTAGCCTAATAATATTTAAATAACAAGAGCTGTATACCTAACACAGTGAGTATTAGAAGGTTATCTTAATATTTATTGTGACATGTACTTAAAGATACATTATAGGAGATAAGAGAAAGAGATGGCAGTTCTCGCTATAATAGTTAAAAACTAGATAGTGTAAAGGTAATTTGCTGAAAATTTCAGTCAAATTGATCCACTATGAGCCGAGAAAGAAGCCAGTGAAATTTATGCATAGTCTCGGTTATCATTACTAAAGTCATTAATATAAACAGCATAGTCTCGATTATCCACTTTTTCTGATTTAATTATCTTTGGTCGTTAGCGGCATATAGGAATCTAATTCAGCCTACATCGAAGGTTAGCCTTGACATCGAGAGTTTATTATGGTCTGGATAAGGTAATTAATGTCTAATTGATAATTTAGATAACATTTTAGGCCTAAAGAAAGACTTGTAATAAGCAGATTTTGCTCTTGCATAATGCATGTTTAATAAAAAGAAGTGTGTCCAGTGTCCAACTACTAATCCTATTATTAATGATTTTGACATGAACAGCATCTAAATAAATTTAGATTCTCAATAAATTGGTAACCCCAGTTAATATGAGTTAATTAAGAGCCAAAATTGGTCTCTGGTCTGATATTAGAAAATAAATCAACTTGAGTTATCTGAATAATGTAAAACAAATTTACTGCACTGCTTTTTTTTAGGTGGATGTAACAGATTGTCAGTTACAGGTATAGATATATGTATGGGGTAAACAGCAATGGATCTCCAGATCTTAACTCATACAAGAATGTGTCATTTTTTTTATTATTAGGGTTTCACACTGCATAGCTTGTTTGTACGAAAAATCGCGTTTTTAGCTTGTGGACCCTATAGAGGTCATAATTTTTATCCGATTTAAAAAAACGTTTAAGTATATCACCGTGACAAAATGGCCGCCCATTGTTCTCAAATAGCGTAAAAATATGGTATATCAAGGTTGTGGACCCTATAGAGGTCACAATATTTATCCGATTTTGTTGAAACTTGAAATGTAAGTTTATAACCAAAAGATCTCAGTTCCTTTTATTATCCGCGCATATCGGATCGTAACTTCCTGAATTATGGCCCCTGATTGTACGAAAAATCACGTTTTTAGCTTGTGGACCCTATAGAGGTCATAATTTTTATTTGATTTAAAAAAAACGTTTATTCGATTTAAAAAAACGTTTTAGTATATCACCATTACACCCTAAGGATGGCTGAGTTTGAATTTCGTGAAAATCGGATCAAAACTGACTGACAAATTGGCCACGCCTCGTAGTCAAATAGCGTAAAAATATGGTATATCAATATTGTGGACCCTCTAGAGGTCACAACTTTCTTTTGATTTTGATAAAACTTGAAATGTACGTTTATAACCCAAAGATCTTGGTTCCTTTTGATATTCACGCATATCGGATAGTAACTTCCAGAATTATGGCCCCTGATTCTACGAAAAATCGCGTTTTTAGCTTGAGGTTCCTCTAGAGGTCACAATTTTTATCTGATTTAAAAAAAATGTGTGAATAATCGCGGATACCCGAACTTAACTTCCTGGATTATGGCCCCTGATTGTTCGAAAAATGGCATTTTCAGCTTGCGGATTCTCTAGAGGTCACAATTTTTTTTCCGATTTTAAAAACCGTTTAAATATTTCACCATTCCACCATAATGAAGGTTGAATTCGAATTTTGGGAAAATCGAAATAAAACTGCCCAACAAAATGGCCACTCTTTGTATGCAAATTGTGTAAAACTATGCAATACGAAGGTTGTCGACCCTCTAGAGGTCACAATTTTTATCCGATTCTGATGAAACTTAAAACATATCTTTATATCCCAAAGATCGCAGTCCCTTTTGATATTTGCGCATTTCAGACCATAACTTTCTGGATTATTGCCCCTGATTGTACAAAAAATCCTGTTTGTTTTTAGTTTGTTCTCTATCCATCTCTTGCAAAATGTGGGCATATCCTGCCTGGCAGCTGCTGGTTTTACCTATTTAAATAATTAATTTTTTTTTTGAGTACCTTGATAAAAGTCATTTTCACCTGCAATAAACATTTTACACGATTCGTGTACCATAATGCGCTTCAGCCCCAGTTGTATCAAGAGACTCGAGGGACGAGGCTAGACACATTGCACCAAATCAAACGGCGTATGTAGACTGGAATAACCAGACACTAGAAATTTGCACTCACTTGAGACTGCTGGCTTATTTCGCCGAACATAACTGATTTGAAATTGGAGTAAAAACGGAAACCATTGAATGTAAATCAGTTTATATACATTCATATTACAGTATTTTATGCGTTGCGACCCACTTTTGTCAATTTCTAGGTCCCAAATGTTAGCGATTTAGCTCCTTTAATGGGCTTGAAAACATACACAATTGGTCGTGGCTTAAAGAATCTGTCTCCTATTACCGAAATTAATACATTTCAGGATAGCCTGGATCATGGTCCAATGTTTGGTATTTGAATATTTCAAAAATTTGAATTTAGCCTTTGCTGTTTTCCGTGCCGACAAGGTGTTTTTGTGTTTTGTCCACAAATCAGATTTCTCAAAATCTAAGCATAGGATCTTTCTGAAAATTGGCGGTGGCTGTTGATTAAATATATTTTCGAAAAGTTTTTCGAATCCGAAATCACCAAATTTTACGAACCAATGCATTTGACCTACATTTCTGTAACTTTGTGACCTATTTTACTAATTCTTTTTTTCTTTGAGTAGCTTGAAACATTTACTTCAAATCTACAATTTCGGATTTTCGAATTTCGAATATTCGTCGCTGTGATTTCGAACCGGAAGTTGACACCAACTTGACAACTTCTTTAATAGTTGCACGATTTTCATGAAATTTAGTATGTAAGTAGTTCTTACTGATGTGACTTGAAAAATGTCATTAGAAATTTTCTAAATTATCTCCCCTTGATGAAATGAAGGATCGAAGTTTTAAAAAAAATTGACAAAATATCTGTCAAATTGCCTTGAATTTTTTTTCTGTACTAGCTACGACACTACTGATTCGTACACAAAAAATGGAGTTTGTAGTCCAATCCGGAAGTGCCACCATCTTGAAATGTGAAATATCGCTAAGGCTTGTTTGATATTTTACTTACAGACAAGGGAATTATATTTTCCGAGTTCTTGAAGGAAAGCCCATAAAATGTAGGAATTAGAATTTTGATTTCTGGCAAATGATGGACGCCATTTTGATTGAAAATGAAAAATAGTGAAAAATCCACATTAATGGGCTTGAAAACATACACAATTGGTCGTGGCTTAAAGAATCTGTCTCCTATTACCAAAATTAATACATTTCAGGATAGCCTGGATCATGGTCCAATGTTTGGTATTTTAATATTTCAAAAATTCGAATTTCGCCTTTGATGTTTTCCGTGCCGACAAGGTGTTTTTGTTTTTTGTCCACAAATCGGATTTCTCAAAATCGAAGCATAGAATCTTTCTGAATCCGAAACTTGACAACTTCTTTAATAGTTGTACGATTTTCATGAAATTTAGTATGTACGTAGATCTTACCGATGCGACTTGGAAGATGTCATTAGAAATTTTCTAAATTATCTCCCCTTGATGAAATTAAGGATCAAAGTTTTTAAAAGAATCGACGAAATATAGGCCAGATTGCCTTGAAATTTTTTTTCTGTTACCAGCTGAGGAATTCCTGATGCATACAAAAAAAAAAGTCTATTGATACAACTGGAAGTGGCACCATCTTGAAACGTGAAAAGTCCCTAAAGCTTTTTTGATATTTTACTTACAGACAAGGGAATTATATTTTCCAAATCCTTGAAGGAAAGCCCATAAAATGTAGGGCTTAGAATTTTGATTTCTGGCAAATGATGGGCGCCATTTTGAAATGAAAATGGAAAATAGTGTAAATCCACATTAATGGGCTTGAAAACATACACAATAGGTCGTGGTTTAGAGAATCCGTCTCCTATGACCGAAATTATTACATTTCTAGATAGCCCGGCTCAGGCACAAATGTTTGGTATTTTAAAATTTCGAAATTCCACTTTGACGTTTTTCTTGCCGACAAAGTTGTTTACAGGACAATTTCTTTCTTAAGATTCTGTCAAGGTTATATCCAAAAATCTGATCTTTGAATCTTTCTAAATCTTAACCTGTGTCCCAGAATGGATGTTGGCTTTGAAAGACATATTTTCGAAACGCTTTACAAATCCGAAATCACCAAATGTTAATGACGATAGAATTAACCTACATAGGTATATTTTTGTGAATATTTGACCTATTTTACATATTCACATTTCTTTGGGTACTTTGAAATATTGATTTAGGTCAACTGATGGTCACCATTTTGAATTGAATATGGAAAACAGTTCTTTTTTGTTTGAGTACCTTAAAACATTTACTTTAAATCTTATATTTCCGATTTTCGAAATTCGAATATTACGTCATTGACATCTCGTCCCGGAAGTAAAACGAACATGACAACTTCTTGAATATTAGTACGATTTTCACGAAATTAGGAATGTAAGTAGATCTATTTGATCCAACTTCATCAAGGTCATTAGAAATTGTTTAAGTTATCTCCCCTTGAGGAAAATAAGGATCAAATTTGTTCAAAAAATCGATAAAATATAGGTCAGATTACCTTGAATTTTTTTTCTGTACTAGCTAAGACATTACTGATGCGTACACATAATATGGAGTCTATCGATCGAACCGGAAGCGCCACCATCTTGAAATGTGAAAAATCACTAAGGCTTTTTTGATATTTTACTTACAGACTTCACTGAGGAGTCAAGGCCGTTTTATCCCGGTTCAATTCTTGTTGGAGCTTAGCGAATTAAAATGTAAAATTTAGAAAGATATCCACTTTACAAAGCCACCACCTTTAATTAAATTGATGTTTCACCTTTTAACCAAATCAAAACTGTGGCTTGGTCATTTTAGATTAAACCTCGAAACTGTCGTAATCTGACGGATAAAAGTAACTTCTCTAAAATAAAACCAATGCAATATGTTTTATGTTACATTTAAACAGTTTGTGACAATTCATTTCGGTTTCATGTTTATGTTACATTTAAACAGTTCGTGACAATTCATTTCGGTTTCATGTTTGCGCAATATTGTAGTAGGACGTTAAACCCCATTTCATTTCATTTGCGCAATATTGTCCGTAGCATAGTTTTCATTTTGTTCGATATGTCGAAACACCTGACCTGCTCAGATAACTTTATTCTAAATCTTTGAAGCTTGATATATGCAAATATACGTGTTATGTTTGCATATAAAGAACACGCTGGTTGTGCTTTTTGAGTCTTTACGTGGTTTCCCCCTTGTCAGTGATGCAGGACGGAGGGCCTGACAAGGACAGCTGTCTAGTCGTTCGGATGTGACGAAAAACCGAGGTCCTGTGTACACATTGGCGTGCACGTAAAAGATCCCTTGGCAGTTGGAATTCGATATAAGAGTAGGCCGTAGTGCCGCTGCCCGGGCAAAATTGCCCTCATAGCACACTGTATGGTGTATGCCCGTCTTCATTAGCCCAGGTTAGGAGCAGAACAGTAGGACGTTAAACCCCATTTCATTCATTCATTTTTTTGAGTCTTTAACAAATCAGAAGTAAGTTAATTACATATTTGTTTTTGACCAACTAGTCGAGCAATGTTTGTATATAAAACAATAATTAAATTCCTTGTAAGCAAGAAATGTGCATTTTATGTTTATATATATATAAATATTTTTTAATCGTTACATCCCCAGTGTTCAAACAGCCCAGGTAGAAGAATACAGATATTGCAAGTTTATAGAGAATCGACAAATAAATTTGGCGACAATATGGTAAACAGTGTTAATGCCGAAAGGCGTTTATCTTGTAAGATTAAATAAAATGGGGTTTGGCGTCTTACTTTTCTTTCCCAATTGGGCTAATGAAGACGGTTGTTTATTTTGTAGTGAAGGCGTATTTGAATTGACAAATAAATAAACGAGGATGATAAGGTGAACAGGGCTAATCCCAAGGGGCGTTACTATTGTAAGGACAGGTAAAATAGGGTTTAAGATTCTACTTTTCTGCTCCAGTTGGGTTAATGAGAACGGGCTTCTACTTTGTAGTGAAGGAGCTGTTTATAAAGAAGTTGCCCCTCTTTTTCAATAATGAAATATTAATGCTGGTGAGTATGATGTAGGGTTTTGATTGTTAGCTGAGACTACAGATACCTTTTTTGTCCCATTCAGAAAACTGCTTTTTTTATTCCTTTTTACAATTCGTGTAGATCTCTGAAACTATAACAGATAGAGTTCTGAATATTGATTTGTCCCATGTTTTAAACAATTTGTTACTTATAACTATCGCGAAAGATGTGAACAGACCGGAAGTGATGTAAACGTGCACGAAAATTGAAATGAAAATCGGCCCTAATTATGTCAATTCTCGACCGATTGTCGAAAAGTTATATTTTTGAACAGCCGGGTATATTGCGGAGGCGATTACGGTCAAATTGAGATACCATGCCGTTCTCATTTTTTCTTGAAAATTTACGGAAATTGTTATTTCTTGGAATTTTGAGTTGTCAATACATATTTGGATTACCGGCGTCTGTCAGATTCTACCGATCTAAGATTATTACGTTGTGAATTGTTCAACTTTATTTTTCAATTCCCTTCTATTGTAATTTGCATGCAAAGAACATGTCAATATCTGATTTTTAACGTTTGTGACAATGTTAAATGTCCGAAATCACCAAAGCTATCATTTTTAAAAATATTGCAGTAATTTTAACAATAATTGTTGGATTTTAACTTTCGATACATATTCGCATAGCCAGAGACAGGGCACAGAAAAATTAAATTTTTACAAAAAACTATTATTTATGAATATTTTTTGGTCGTGTTTTACACAGAATTAAAATGTGAAATTTTTTTGTCTCTGTAATTTTCCTTGGCCGCCATTGGCTAATTCAGTTTTTCAGTCCTAGATTAATTATTTATTGTTTGATTTGTATAAAACAAAGTTCATATGCTCCGTTGTCTCAATTGTTATTTTTTTTTTGCTACCGATAGAGTTATCTGTCGGCACCGTAAGTGGCGTAATTTTACCAAAAACTACAATTTTGACAGTTCGGTACCACTTTTCAAAAGCAAGTATTATTTTTTTTAAAGCTGATATAACTAAAAGAGTGTGCCCTTTAAAGGCGAAAAAAATTGTGAGCTCATTTTTTTTTAATTTCGTTTTCATTTTCGAGCAAATTCGATTAAGAGGTGAAAAAAGGTGTAAAAATGACCCATTCAGACTTTTCAGATTTTAAAATATTTCTACGGAACTTTTATGAACTTGTAGCTATAATCCGTACGAAGAAAATGTATGTTAAAATCAGTTTGTAATGTAAGCAGTTGCAATTTGGCATAAGTCATGTTTTCGTTATTTTGCCTGTAAAATAGTCAATTATTATTGGATTTTCATAAAAGTGACACCATTGATTCAAAAATCAAATATGCGTCATATCAAATTGATTACAATTTTATTAATGATTTTAACTTTTGGTTTAAATTCACATATTAATAAAATTCATCAGTCATGTAGATATCACAAAATTGTTTCTAAATTGTTCGGTTGCAGATAAATAGACGGTTTTCTACAAGTCATTTTTCAAGGTTTTTGGTTCATAAAAGTGTCAATTATTATTCGATTTTCTTAAAATTTTCACCATGTTATGCCGAATGTCATTGACGATGTCATAATACTAATTGAAATTTTTTAATATCACCGGAAGTAATGTCATTTTGGCAAAAACTGTATTTTTAGTCCCCAAAACAAATATTTTGTTGTAATGAGTTTTATTTATTATTCATTTAAAATTATGATATTTGATTCCTATTGACAAATAGTATGAATCAATGCGAATATATTTTTATAAAAACAATTGTTTCTAACATCTTCCGGGGGGATCACGGTGGCTAAGTAGGTAAGACGCTGGCTCACTAGTCTGGAGGTCGGGTGTTCGATCCCTATATTGGCCGAGAAAGTTCATCCAGATTTTCCGGCGTGGTTCCCCCTTGTCAGTGATGCAGGACGGAGGGCCTGACAAAGACAGCTGTCTAGTCGTTCGGATGGGACGAAAAAACGAGGTCCCATGTACATATTGGCGTGGCTGTAAAAGATCCCTTGACAGTTGGAATTTGATATAAGAGTAGGACGTAGTGCCGCTGTCCAGGCAAAATTACCCTCATGGCACACTGTATGGTGTATGCCCGTCTTCATTAGCCCAGTTTGGAGCAGAACAGTAGGACATTAAATCCCATTTCATTTCTAACATCTTCCCTTGCCTAGAAATAACCAATTTTGTCAGCATCGCTTTTTACGATTTTTTGCATTTTTATTTCAGTATATGGGCTCTGGGTTAATTAATTATTGCCAGCTTTGTATAAAACAAAAGCTCATATGCTATGTGGTGCAAATTCTCAACTTTTTTCTATACATAAACTTTTCTGTCGGCACCGGAAGTAACGTAATTTTGCCCATAACTTAAATTTTGATTTGTCAAAAGTTCTTCTCAAACGAAAATATTAATTTTTACAAGTTTGAAAGATCAAGATGAATGCTCCTACTAAAGACGCAAACTATGTCAGGATTAGTATTTTTATTTCGGTTTTGTATTTGTGCCATTTTGATTTAAGGGTGATAAAATAGGGATAAAAATAAGCTATTTACAATGCATTCAGCTTTTCATATTTTAAAATATTTTTTGACAGCTTTCATAAACCTGTAGCATTAATCCATACAAAGACAATGTACGTCAAAATAAGTTTGTTATATTAACAGTTGCCGAGAAATAGGCGATTTTGCATAAGTCACTTTTGACATTATTTTGCCTGTAAACGAATTAACCCTTAACCGGTCATTGTCGACTATAGTCACCACAACGTTATACAGCTAAGTGGTCACGGTCGACTAAAGTCGACCACAGCAAGAACCTTTTTTATAAGTTTTATTAGTTTTGTATTTAATTGATATGGCCACGCATCGTGTCAGACAGGAACTTGTCTTGTCAAGGGCATTGAGAAAAACATGTCTTTGTTCAACATTTTTTGACGAAAAACGAAATTTAACGATGTCGGGAATGTTAAAGACACTCGAAGTGGTTGAAATACTAATGAATTATTTCGACTCGGATTATATTGATGAAAACGATTCTGAAGACGATATTTCTGATGAAAAGGATTTAGAATGATTTGCAAATTATAGATCAACTTATCCCCTTCAACTTTTTTATTGGTGTCAAGAGTCTATCACTTATAATTATTCGGCAGTAGTCGATTGGAATAGGCATACAAAATATTTCACGTCAGCCTTTATTTAGCCTGACCAGTTGACGTCATGACGTCAAAATGACGTTGACAGGTTAAGGGTTAATTATAGTCCGATTTTCGATTTTTCTTTACCATGTGATGCCTCATGCCACTTTTGACTGGGCGAAACCAATTTCACACTTTCAATGTCACCAGACATGGCGTCATTTTGGAAAAAAAATGTATTTTTAGCCTTCAAAACAAATATGTTATTCACATGAGTCTGATTTGTAAAATTATGATATTTGATTCCAATTAACAAATAGAATGAACCCATATGATAATACAGATATCACCAATTGGTTTCTAACTTGTGTGGTTGCAGGGAAATAGTCACTTTTCAAGGTTTTTGTTCTATAAAAGTGTCGATTATTATTCGATTTTCATAAACTTTTCAATATATGATGCCTTATGCCATGTATGATTTCATAGAACTAATTCAACATTTTCATTATCACCAGAAGTAATGTCATTTTGGCAAAAACTGTATTTTTAGCCTTCAAAACAAATGTTTTTTTTTAAAGTGAGTTATATTTATTATTCGTTTAACATTATGATATTTGATTCCAATGGAGATATAGATTGGATCAATACGATCATATAGATATCCAAAAATTGCTTCTAGCATCTTCCCTTGTCGAGAAATTCTTTTTATTATTCTTTTTCCATTTTGATTAGATCTTGGCAACTTTTTGTCGCATCGTTACGAAGTCTTTGGTTTTACTGGGAAAGTGGGTATGACTTAGAGGATAAAGCTATTTTGAACGTTCTGCGACTATGCGAAATGTCCGAAATCACTGAAATTGTCGTTTTTAAAAATATTGCCTTAATTTTAACAACAACCGTTAGAGGTTAACTTTCAATACACTTTAACATAGCCAGAGACAGGGCACACAGCTACACTACTTTTAATTTTTGATTTTCAGCAAATCTTCGTAGATATTAGGCGCAAATTTTAGAAATTCTAGATTTTTAGAAAAAAAAATTTATTTATGAATATTGAACAAAAGTGTGAAAAAAATTGGTTAAGTTAGTTTTTCAGTGCTAGATTTATTATTTCTTGTTCATATGCTCCATGGTCTCAATTGTCATTTATATACGCCCACATTTTCATGTGGACGTATATTGTCATCGCCCCTGTCCCTCCGTCCATAATTGTTTGTGGACACTTTACATGTCACAATTTTTATCTGATTTCAACGAAACTTGAAATATAGCTTTATCTCCATAAGATCTCGGTTCCTTTCGATATTGGCATGTATCGGACCGTCGTAACTTCATGGATTATGGCCCCTGATTATACGAAAAATCGCGTTTTTAGCTTGTGGACCCTATAGAGGTCACAATTTTTATCCGATTTTGTTGAAACTTTAAATGTAAGTTTACAACCAAAAGATCTCGGTTCCTGTCGATATTCGTGCATATGTGACCGTAACTTCCTGAATTATGGCCCCTGATTGTTCGAAAAATCGTGTTTTTAGCTTGTGCACCCTATAGCGGTCATAATTTTTATCCGATTTAAAAAAACATTTCAGTATATCACCGTTACACCCTAAGGATGGTTGAGCTTGAATTTCGTGAAAATCGGCCAAAAACTGACAGACAAAATGGCCGCCCCTCGTTCTCAAATAGCATAAAAATATGGTATATCAAGGTTGTGGAGGTCACAATTTTCTTCTGATTTTGATGAAATTTCTAATGTAAGTTTATAACCCAAACATCTCGGTTCCTTTTGATATTTGTGCATATCGGACCATAACTTTCTGAATTATGGCCCCTGATTGTAAGAAAAATAGCTTTTTTAGCTTGTGTACCCTATAGAGGTCATAATTTTTATCCGATTTAAAAAAAACGTTTGAATATATCACCATTACACCCTAAGGATAGTTTGAAAATATCACTGTTACACCATGATGTTTATTGAGTTTGAATTTTGTGAAAATCCGGCCAAAACTGCCGGACAAAATGGCCGCCCCTTGTAGGCAAATGGTGTATAGCATCTGGTACATCAAGCTTGTGGACCCTCTGAAGGTCACAATTTTGATCCGATTTTGATGAGAATTGAAATACATGTTTATAACCCAAAGCTCTTGGTTCCTTTCGATGTTCGCGTGTATCGGATCTTAACTTCCTGAATTATGGCCCTTGATTGTACAAAAAAAACGTTTTTAGTTTGCCGTCCATGTAGAGGTCACAATTTTTATCCGATTTAAAAAACCATGTGAATATATCACCATTACATACCAAGATCTTGGTTCCTTTTGATAATCGCGTATATCCGAACCTAACTTCCTGGATTATGGCTCCTGATTGTTCGAAAAATCACATTTTTAGATTGTGGATTCTCTAGAAGTCATTTTTTTTTTTTTTCCGATTTTAAAAAACGTTTAAATATTTGACCATTCCACCATAATGAAGGTTGAATTCGAATTTCGGGAAAATCGAAATGAAATTGCCGTACAAAATGGACGCTCTTTGTACGCAAATTGTGTAAAAGTATGCAATACGAAGGTTGTGGAGCCTCTAGAGGTCACAATTTTTATCTGATTCTGATGAAACTTAAAACATATCTTTATATCCCAAAGATCTCAGTCCCTTTTGATATTTGCGCATTTCAGACCATAACTTTCTGGATTATTGCCCCTGATTGTACAAAAAATCCTGTTTGTTAATAGCTTGTTCTCTATCCATCTCTTGCAAAATGTGGGCGTATCCTGCCTGGCAGCCGCTGGCTTTTTTTTTTTGTTACCGATAGTGTTTCCTGTCGGCACCGGAAGTGACGCAATTTTACATTTTGGACAGTTCGGTACCACTTTTTGAAAGCAAATATTATTTTTTTCAAAATCTGATATAGCTAAAAGGGTGCGCCCTGTAAAGGCGCACAAAATCCTGCGCTCAGATTTGTTCATTTCGATTTCATTTTCGGGCAATTTCGATTAAAAGGTGAAAAAAGATGTAATAATTAAACTATTTACAACCCAGTCAGCGTCTTCATATTTTAAAATATTTTTTCATAACTTTCATAAACTTGTAGCATTAATCCATACGAAGACAAAGATCCCACTTTTCTACCCCAGTTCGGGTAATGAGGTCGAGCGTATATTGTATAGGGGATATTAAACAAGCAAACAGTATGGGTGATGTCTCCCGCCAAAACCCCAAAGTAAAAGATGACACATTAATTAATCGCACTTTCATATTTTTTTCAAAAGTATCGAGCAATCAAACTATACTGTAAATTTCATCACTCTCTGTCAGATAGAAATCAAGGTTATCTTGTCCCAAAGCATCGACCAATGAAATTGCCAAGCTGTAGCTCAAAATGTTCAGTCAAGACCTGATGAACATCTACACCAAGTTTAAACATTCTAGCTCAATTAAAAGCTGGGTTGTTATGTTCCAGTACTTCATTATAACCAAAGTTATCATACCCCAAAGCATCAACCAATTCAAAGTCCCGGCCAATCAAGTTGCTTTGCTTATCCTGACTAAGAGAATGCTCATTGTCGAACTTGGTCAAGGTAATATGGTCAAGGTACTAATGTAATGAAACTATACACAAAGTTTCATCAAATTGCTTATCTCGGCTTACCCATTTTAATAGTCCCCTGCCAATCGAAAAGCCCCCCGACCCACCCACTCCACTCCCGTGTAATACATTAGGTTATAATTGTGTTACAAACGTATCACAAGGAGCATTTGAATATTCTCTCTGAGGCATCTGATACCACTTGTCATTGAGGTGTTCACACAGCCAACTCATTTTTGTTTGTTTGTGTTATCTTTATTCAGTATAAATCAACTAATACAAATGAAAAAAAGTACTTGGTTTAATGAGATTATCTTTTGAGAGTTGGTCATACAGGTATCACTAATCATAATTGCTCTTAACTTCAAATATATACACGATTATGTGTATTCTAAATATCAAATAAAACAATGATGATTTCTTTACAATAGCAGTACAACAAATTTATTCGCAATATTTTCCTTTGATCAGTTGATCAAAAACCTGATTATATTTACAATATATTCTAGGTCTTTGCTCTTTATTCCATTGGTTCAAAATATGATAAAAGAGGCTTATCAAAAAGTTTATATCATGTAGTCTTATATAACAAATAGAACAATGACATACAAGATGTTTCAAATCATAATCTATTTGCATTATTTATTTCAATAATTTGACCTGTGATATTCATGTATAAAGCAAAATAGTAAACATTGAATTTCATTCACTTTTATGTATAATATAGTATTAAACCGGTTAATTATTGTATACAACATTTATTTAATTTCATAGCAACATTTTATACTATTGTATTCATTGTAGTTTTTTGTCATTATTAGCCCAGTCCGTGCATAGCATTATGATGTGAAATCCCATTTCATTTCAATTATAATAGTCTTCATCTAGAAACAATATTACTATTTATATTGGTATGTTACTACCAAGATATAACAATAAAATTAGCAAAAGTATGTATAAATTAATAAAGTTCTCTTTAGTATCTTTCATGAATAGTCAATTGTTCAATACCATTATTTCTCTTCACCTCATGCAAATAAATTGAAATGGGATTTAATGTTCAACTGTTTTACTTCACAACTTACATAAATCATTTGGTGATAAAGAAACATACATTTCTAGTATTTTTTTAACATAGTGTACTATACTATGCATCATTATATAGAAGACATATGAATGAATAAACAAAAATATGGCAAAATGAACAACATGAGAATGATTGTAGAAGTATAAGAACAAAGCAATTGTTTAATATTAAAAATATTTGATTTTCTTCTATTTTAAAGTTACATCCTTTACATTTGTATTTATACATTGTATGCAAAACATAATTAGAGAGAAATGGGTTTAACGTCCACTCAACACAAACAAGGTCATTTCGGGACAAACATATGGTTTAATTTTATTTCAATAATTTGCTTGCGCGTAGGGGTCTTTAGCAGTGGGGGGAAACCAGAGTACCCGGAGAAAATCAGGAGTATGGACAGGTGACCCTATAAAGTGCTACTGATCTCCATTATTTCAAAAGCATATCACTCAACTACTGTCAAACATATCCCCTGGCTAGAATATGCTACAAATCGACTCTAGCATGTTCCATACAAGCGATAATTTCTGAGCAAACATCCAACAACCAACCCTAACAGGCCCTTGAGATCCAACAAACAAAATAATTATTGGGCTTGTTTGCCCACCCCTGGTCTTATGATTCATACAAGACCTGATAGTCTATCAATTACAGGCATTTGACAGAAAGGGAGATAATTCTTTTTTACCGTTAATGGATTTCCACAATTCTTTATTCACCCATGACATTTGTGTTTTGAGCATTTTTATTTACATCAAAATCTGTCCAATAAACTGTTCATTGCCAAGGATGAAGGCATGAGGTGTTTTACCAACTATTTAATTTTAAGTCAACTTCAGAATTGTTAGTACACAAATAGCATTTATTTGACAATTTTGACGAATTTCATCTGGCCCTAAATCAATAAATTGCAAACATTTTGCTTGGAACTCCCAGATTTTGTCTTCCTGGCATCATAAGCTTTCCAAAAATGTATAGTTTTTCTTTTATGGAAGACCGTGTAGCGGAGTTGTGTTTCTAAGCTAGCTAGAAATTTTGGCTGCAGGCCTACACCTCCCAAGCTAAATTTCCCTCATGTCATCCTGTATAGCAAAGGCATATGCCTGTCTTAATTAACCCAGTACTAAACACAATTTACTTGTTTAATTTTTCCAGCATTTTTCAGGATAGCTGATGGGATGCGGGTCAAGTTATGCCACTTGTCTATTTAATTATTTACCAGTGAAAAATCGAATTATCTTCACCAAATTTTTACTCATTATAATGATTTTTTTTTTTTCTGTTCATATTATTTCTATGACATGTGACAGTGACTGTGAATATGAAAGCTTTAATATCTGCTTAGCAGATCTAGTTCTTATTAAGCTTTCATATTACATATGAAAGCTTATTGTTTCTGTTAAGATTATTATTGTTATTTTTTTTTTGTGTTTTGTCCACAAATCGGATTTCTCAGAATCTAACCATAGGATCGTTCTGAAACTTTTACCTATCCCCCCAAAAATTGGTGGTGGCTGTTGATTAAATATATTTTCAAAACGTTTTACGAATCCGAAATCACCGAATTTTACGAAGGAATGCATTTGACCTACAATGCTGTAACTCTGTGACTATTTGACCTATTTTACTAATTCTTTTTTCTTTTAGTATCTTGAAACATTTACTTCAAATCTGCAATTTCGGATTTTTTCATTTCGAAAATTCGTCGCTGTCATTTCGAACCGGAAGTTATTACCAATTTGACAACTTCTTTAATAGTTGTGCGATTTTCGTGAAATTTAGAATGTTAGTAGATCTTGCCAATGCGACTTCAATGATGTCCTTGGAAATTTTCTAAATTATCTCCCCTTGGTGAAATTAAGGATCAAAGTTTTCAAAAAAATCGTCGAAATATAGGTCAGAATGACCTAAAAAAAAAATTCGATACTAGACAAGTAATTACTGATTCGTACACAAAATATGGAGTTTGTCAATCGAACCGGAAGTGCCACCATCTTTAAACGTGAAAAATCAAAAAGGCTTTTTTGCTATTTTACTTACAGACTCGGGCGTCATATTTTTGGAATCCTGGAAGGAATACCTAAAAATCTATCGGATCAGAATTTTGATTTCGGTCACGTGATGGTCACCATTTTGAATTGAAAATGAAAAATAGAAGCAATTTGAAGGGCCGGGACTTTGGAACACAAGAACTCTCCTTCTAATTAAGCTAGAATGTTCAAACTTGGTGTAGGCGTTCACTAGGTCAATGTCATGATTGAGTTCAAAGATGAGCATTTTTTGCCTAGGGTAAGCAGAGATAAGCAAGCTGATTTGTTGATTCTTTAGGGCACGATGACATTGGTTATAATGAATGGAGGGCGATGAAACTCTTGTCAATCGAGAGGCTAATAGCTGGCCTGTTGTGTGAAATCATTGTATCATTTTTTATTCGAATTTCTCCTTTGATGTTTTCCGTGCCGACAAGGTTGTTTTCGAGTTTAGCTGGATTTGACTTCGCGCATGCGCTACGCTGGAACCAAAGGTACCATGAGTACTAAATTCCGGCGAGCAACTTTTCACGTTGGTACCTAGGTACCCTGAAAATTTCAAGGTGATACCTGCATTCGTTCAAGTCGTTTGTTCTTGTCACCTGCCTTTCGTCGTTTTTTTTCTAAGTCAATTTACGGCTTCCATGAGGGGAAAAAAGTGGAATTTCGCCGTGACACCGGCACCGATTGTCCGAAAACCATGAAATTTGGACACAATACGTCCATTACCACCCCAGACTCTGTGCCTTACCCCCATTTTGATCCCATTAAAAAAAAAGAGTTTTAGCAAAAAAAACGATTTTCGGAATTTAATATTGGTTTTAACCCTGTACCCAGACAAGATATAGATATTATTATAATCCCTATGAAATATTTTAATTATTTACTGCTATAATATGAATTATCACTTATTCCCCGTTAAATAAATATCGGTCACCGGGTGCAGCTGTACAACTTCAAGGACCCTGGCTTCAAGTCAATTTACGGCTTCCATGAGGGGAAAAAAGTGGAATTTCGCCGTGACACCGGCACCGATTGTCCGAAAACCATGAAATTTGGACACAATACGCCCATTACCACCCCGGACTCTGTGCCTTACTCCCATTTTGATCCGATTAAAAAAAAAAGTTTTAGCAAAAAAACGATTTTCGGAATTTAATATTGGTTTTAATTAATTTTGAAATTGCAAATGCAAAGAGATTTTATCGCCTCTTCCGTATGTGATAGGTACTGGTACTATACACATTATCCTTAAAAGACAATTTTTTAAAATGACCGTAACGCTGTATCGACACTAGAAACCGAAATCGCCTATTTTGACCTTTTTTGACTGCTGAGGCATCATTCCGGTGGTCCAAATCTCTGGAATTTCTAGCGGTTGGCTGCGCCGCGATGATATTTATCACATACTAAATTGAGAAAAATCCTCAGATATCAAGAACAATAAAAATTCGATAAAATACGGCAATTTTTTAAGCAAAAAACCTTTGATTGTTGGGGGCGGGTTTTGAATTTATTTTGAACGTTCTCGGAATCCAACACTCTTCTATTTTTAATATGTGATAGCTAGAATCCCAAGGTACATTCTGTGCATATTTGAAGGCAATCGGAGCACAGGAACGTTGCCTGGGCAGAGCAAATCAAAGGCTTCTTCGTCTTATGACCTTAAACACTGCGTATAAATTTAAAGTCAATCGGATATTAACAGCAAAAGGGGGGCGACGACAATATACGACCACATTTCAATGTGGGCCTATAAAAAGTAAATCATTGCCAATAGAAAAGACCCACCTTTCCCCCAACAACAACCATGTAATGCACTAGCTATAATGGGGATTTTTCTGGAACACAGCGAAATGGGTCTTTTAAAATGTTCACAAGTGTATCACAAGGAGGGTTTGCTTCTTCTCTATGGGACACCCGATACCACTTCTCAACGAGGAATTCAGTCACACAGCCAACACCATTTTGTATGTTTGTGTAATCTTTATTCAGTATAAATCAAGTAATACAAATAAAAAAATACTTGGATTGATGAAAACATAATTTTTGAGAGTTATTCATACATGTAGCATAATTGTTCTTATTTAAAAAATGTACATGATTACATGTTTGTCATAAACAACATTAAATAAACAATCATGTTTCTTCACGATAACAGTAACAGTATAACAATTGTATGAAATATATTTTCCTTTATTTTTTTTTATTTTTAGAAAGGCCACTTCCTTGGTTTAAAATATATCATAAATTGTAGTTATCTAACATATACTTCCATGTATGTTTATCTAACAGATTACCACGTCGCCTTATCTAACAGAGAGTAAATGGTATACAATATCAAATTATAATCTACTAGCATTACTTGTTTCAGTAATTTAATCGTGTGTTATTCTTGTATTTAAGTGAGAAGAGTGAATAAACTATCATGGGTTGAAACAAATATATTGGAGTAGAAATAAACATTGTATATTGGTTTGTAAAAAATAATTGGTACAGATAATGCAATGTCATACAACATACTTTTTGGATTCGGTACAAATACAACCTTTTTATCATCAATGAAAATAATGTGATTTCAAAGTAACGATGAATAAAAAAACATTGCTTATATAAAGTACATGTAATTGGGTTCATTTAATTCACTTTGTATCTATAATATACATGTAGTATTAAACAATAAATATATTGATTAATGCCAATTCTATACAAATCTCATAGTTGTATTCATGTTTTCTTTACCATAACAAGAAACAGTACAACAGATTTAGTAACAATATATTCCTTTCTACATCCGTCAGAGTGGTTGATGATTCATAGATTCTAATAACCCCTTTTGAAGTTTATATGAAAGCTTTGATATCTGCTATGCAGATCTAGTTATTATTATTTTTTTTTTTTTTCCAATTTGATTGTATCTCAGAAACTACTTGTCGGATTGATTCGATGTCTTCGGTTTTACTGGAAAAGTGGGTGTGACTTAGAGATTAAAGCTATTTCGAACAATCTGCGATAATGCGAAATGTCCGAAATCGTCGATTTTTGAAATATTGCCGTAATATTAACAATAATCGTCGCATTTTAACATTGGATACATTTTGACATATCCAGAGACAAGGCACATAGCCACGGTTCTTTAGATTTTTGATTTTCCACGAATCGTCGGAGATATTAGGCGCCAATTTTTGAAAATTTAAATTTTTACAAAAAACTTTTTTATTCATGAATATTTTAATGTGGTATTTTACCCAGGGTTAAAGAGTCATCTGATTTGACCAAAAATGGCACCATTTTTTGTCATCGTAAATTTCCTTGACCCCCATTGGCTAATTCAGTTTTTCAGTCCTGGATTAATTAAATTTATTGCTCAATTTGTATAAAACAAAGTTCATATGCTCCGTAATCCAAAATGTCATTTTTTTTGTTACCGGTAAAGTTCGGTACCACTTTTTGAAAGCAAATATTATTTTTTTCAAATCTGGTATGACTGAAAGTGTGTGCCCTGTAAAGGCGCAGAAAACATCGGGCTCAGTTTTTTTAATTTCGATTTCGTTTTCGGGTCATTTTGATTTAAAGGTGAAATAAGGTGAAAAAATGAGCTATTTACAACCCATTCAGGCTTTTCATATTTTAAAATATTTCTTCGCAACTTTCATAAACTTGTAGCATTAATCCATACGAAGAGAATCTATCTCAAAATTAGTTTGTAATATGAGCAGTTGCAGAGAAATGGTCAATTTTGCATGAGTCACTCTTTACGCTATTGTGTCTGTAAAAGAGTCAATTATTATTGGATTTTCATAAAAGTGACACCATTTGATGCGTAATGTCAATTGTGACTAGTTCAACTCAATTTAACATTTTCCATGTCACCGGAAATGACGAAATTTGGATAAAAACTGTATTTATAGCCTTAGAAACAAATAATTTATTGAAATGAGTCGTATTTGTTGTTTGTTTAATATTTTGATATTTGATTCTAATCAACTAATAGAATGAACCCATACGATCATATAGGTATCACAAAATGGTTTCTAACTTGTTCAGTTGTAGAGAAATAGGTAATTTTCAACAGGTCACTTTTCAAGGTTTTTTGTCCATAAAAGTGTCAATTATTATTCGATTTTCATGAAATTTTCACTATGTGATACCTAATGCCATTTACGATTTCATACAAGTAATTTAAGATTTTCATTATCACCGGAAGTAACGTCATTTTGGCAAAAACTGTATTTTCAGCTTTCAAAACAGATATTTTATTCAAATGAGTCCGAGTTGTTATGTTTTTAAAATTATGATATTTGATTCCAATCAACAAATAGAATAAACCCATACGATCATACAGATTCCAGAAAATGGTTTCTAACTTGTATGGTTGCAGAGGAATTGACGGTTTTCTACAAGTCACTTTTTAAGGTTTTTGGTCTATAAAAGTGGCAATTATTATTCGATTTACATAAAATTTTCACCATGTGATGCCTTATGCCATTTCTGATTTCATAAAACTAATTGAATATTAGTGGTTAGTGCTTAAATGTAAAACGAAATCTGTGCGCATAGCGGAAATGCCTCAAATCTTTAACGTGCACAAAAATTGTAAATCGGCCCTAATTCTGCTAATTCTCAACCGATTTTTCTGATATTTACATTTTTGGATAGCTGGAGACATTTCTGAGCAGATAGCAGTTCAAAATCGTCGAATTTTAAAACTTTGTCGCTTTCATTTTTTGGGTGAAAATTGGTAAATTTTCAAAATTTTCTACAAGTTTTATTTCTTGGAATTTTACAATTTTGATTACATTTTTGGATAGCTGGTGTCTATCCGATTCCAACGATATAAGTTTTGTTTTGAAATTCTGATTTTGATTTGGGTCGATTTTTTGCGATTTTTAGTCAAAATTGAATAACTCTAAAACGGCTCCAACGATTTTTTTGAAACTTCAATACTATGAAGTCATAGGAGGAAGCTAGTGCTTGAACTATAAATGAAAATCCCCTAATCACCGTAAGTGGTCAAGAAAAGTACCCAAACTTTGACAAAATTCTGAAAAATGGGTGCCTGTGCGGAAAATGAGATGTATCCATTGTGTTTTTGCCGATTAGTTAAAATTTTATATCTTTTAATAGCCCATTGAATTTTCTATCAGATGGTACTAAAGCGACAAGTTTCTATCAAAAATTGAAAAAGTTATAGGACTTTGAAAAGTAAGATTTTTTACGATTTCGAGCAAATTTAGACGCCATTTTCTCGAAAAATAAGCCTATTTGGTTTTTTTAAACTTTGTCAATCGAGAGTCTAATTGGTAGTGTGTTGTGTTAAACCATTGTATCATTTTTAGAAATGTCAGGGGTAGCCGAAAAAAAGAGATCGAAAATCGAAAACGTCATATTTTTACGATTTGGGGCATTTTTAGGGGTCTATTTCTCGAAAAGTCAACATAATATTTTTTGGGAACTTCTTCTACAGAGAGGCCTATCAATAGTGTTATATATAAAACCATTGTACAACAGTTACAAATTTCAGGAGTAGCAGAACAAAGGGATCGAAAATTGAACACGGCACCTTTCATTGGTAAGCGAAACATAAGAGGGGATACAATCTGTACGTTTTGTCAACGTATAGAGCCAATTCAAGAGTGCCTTTATCAGTGGTGATATTTGAACTAAAATTATTTCAACTATGAGTGTTTTCTTCTATCCAAAATATGGGTTTAGTGACCCTGTAACAGAAATAGTTGATAGCTGTGTGTAATAATTAGTCTTTGAATTAATATTGTTGCTTCTTTGTCAAAATTATCTTATACCGGTAATCATCTGGATAGAAATCGACGGCTCGCGCTGTTTATAAGAAAGTCCAATTTGTTAAGCGTTTGCAGTAGTATCGTACAGTAGTATCGAATATTGTACCTGTGATGAAAGGCGTGACGCTGTTTGAGCATGGACTCTATCTGTAATTAATATTAAAATTTTATTAGTGACGTCAAATCTTTAACGTGCACGAAACCAGAAAATTGGCGATATTTCATTGAATATTCAATCCATTTTTGAACCAGTTACATATTTGAGTAGCTGACATGAACGCGATTCCGAAGTCTCGTGTACACATTGGTGTGACCGTAAAAGATCCCTTGGCGGTTGGAATTCTATATAAAAGAAGACTAGCGCCGCTGTACGAGCATGTTTAGAGATCATTTCGGGACTAACATATGCTTTATTTTTTTTTTATGTCAACAATTAGCTTGCGCGTAGGGGTCTTTAGCAGCTGGAGGAAACCGGAGGACCCGGAGAAAACACACAAGTTTAGACAGGCGACATACTCCTTGTCACGTTCAACCAGGGAATCGAAACCCAGCCAGTTGACTCAATGACAGACCGTATGATACAGTGCAGTCCCAAAGGCTATAGCCTACCGTGCAAATTCCAGCCAGCATAACGTATCTATATAAGAGATATTTATTCCTACTGGCGATTTACAAATATTGCATGAAGAAATTCAAATCATAAGAACATAAACACGACTAATGCACAGTATCATATTGATTATAAAAGTATAATGTATATATTGGTTATACTATATATGTCACAAAACAACAATCATTAGATAATAATAATTATTTACTAATTATATAAATCATTTGAGAGGTAGGAGTTATCCATTGTTTAATTTATAATTACCCTGGTTAGAGAGAGAGAGAGAGAGAAATGGGGTTTAACGTCCAGTCGACACAAACTAGGTCATTTCGGGACTAACATATGGTTTAATTTTATTTCTATAATTCCTTCCGCGTAGCGGTCTTTAGCAGTGGGAGGAAACCGGAGGACCCGGAAAAAACCCACGAGGTTGGACAGGCGACCCTACTCCTTGTCACGTACAACCGGGGATTCGAAACCACGCCAGTCGACTCAATGACAGACTTTATGATACAACGCGCTCACGCTAACCACTCAGCCATCCAACCCCCCACCCTGGTTAGAAAGGTATGAGAGAGAGAGAGAGAGAGAGAAATGGGTTTAACGTCCACTTGACATAAACTAGGTCATTTCGGGACTAACATAATTCCCTTGCGCGTAGGGGTCTTTGTTGGTGGGAGGAAACCGGAGGACCCGGAGAAAACCCACGAGGTTGGACAGGCGACCCTACTCCTTGTCACGTACAACCGGGGATTTGAAACCACGACAGTCGACTCAATGACAGACTTTATGATACAGCGCGCGCGCGCGCGCGTTACCCCCCCACCCCCCCCGGTATGAAACCACCGTTTTTTTGTGTACATGACGTCATCTCTTTATACCATTTAAAATAAAGCTCCCTGCTGCAGCTATTTATAAAAAAGTCGACCCTTTTTTAGTATAAAGGAAAGTTGAGGTTGATAATTATGATTTCGGGTTTTATTTGTTATCTGAGACTAAAAGACTGTTTTAGTACCATTCGGAAAACTATTTTTTGTTGTTTTTTTTATTCCATTTACAATTCGTGTAGATCTCTGAAACTAACAGATAGTGTTCTGAATATTGATTTTTCCCTTGTTTTTAACAATTATTACTTATAACTATTGCGAAAGTTGTGGACAGACCGTAAGTTGTGTAAATCTTTAACGTGCACGAAAATTGAAAACCGGCCCTAATTATGTGAATTCCCAACCGATTTTCGAAAAAGTTATATTTTTGTACAGCTTGGGATATTGCGGATGCGATAACGGCCGAATTGAAATACCATGTCGTTCTCATTTTTTCTTCAAAATTTGAAAATTTACTAAAATTGTTATTTCTTGGAATTTTGAGTTTTCACTTACATATTTGGATTGGCGGCGTCTGTTCGATTCTACCGATCTGGGATTATCATGATGTGAATTGTTCAACTCTATTTTTCAATTACCTTCTCTATCGCAATGCGAATACAAAGAATGTCAATATCTGAGTTATGTTAGTGTATTGGGTTGTTTTTTTGGGGGTGGGGTGTGGGGGAGTGGTGGGGAAAGTCTTTTGTCATGCATCTGGCAATCGTGTGACGCCTTGGCACGGTGAAAGCCTTCAGTCTTGCAAGCAAGTCTAGTTAGGCTTTCACCTTCGGTGAAAGACTATTGTTTTTACTAGGTATTATTATTCTTATTATTTTTTTTGGGGGGGAAGCTATATCTCAGGAACTATAAGAGATAGAGGTCTGAAGTTTGGTTTTCTCCCTTGAAAATGGGTGGTGGCTAGTGCTTAAATGTAAAATGAAATGTGTGCGCATAGCGGAAATGCGTCAAATCTTTAACGTGCACGGAAATTGAAAATCGGCTCTTATTCTCTTAATTCTCAATGGATTCTTCAGATATTTACATTTTTGGATAGCTGGAGACATTTCTTAACCGATAGCAGTTCAAAACTGTGGAATTTAGAAACTTTGTCGCTCTCATTTTTTTGGTGAAAAATGGAAAATTTTCAAAATTTTCTATTTTTTTTTATTTTTGGGAATTTTGAAATTTCAGTTATATTTTTGGATAGCTGACATCAATCCGATTCCAACAATATAAGTTTTGTTCTGAAATGTTGACTTTGATTTTTCACTTTTTTTCGCATTTTGGTCAAATCGTAGAGTTCTTATTTTTTTAAAACGGCTCCAACGATTTTTCTAAAATTTATAGAATATGAAGTCGAAGGTCCAAACTAGTTCATGAACTATAAATGAAAATCCTCTAATCACCGGAAGTAGTCAAGACATTTATCCAAACTTTGACAAAATTGTGAAAAATGGGTGCCTGTGCGGAAAATGCGATGTATCAATTGTGTTCATGTCGATTAGTTAAAGTTTTATATCGTTTAATAGCCAATTGAATTGTCTATCGGATGGTACTAAAGCGGCATGTTTCTATCAAAAATTTAAAAAGTTATGTGACTTTGAAAAGTAAGGTATTTTGCGATTTCGAGCAAATTTAGACGCATGTTTCTCGGAAAGTCTCCCAACGATTTTTTAAAAACTTTCTCAATCGAGAGATAAATGGGTACTCTGTTGTGAGAAACCACTGTATCATTTTTTGAAATGTCAGGGGTAGCCGAAAAATGAGATCGAAAATCGAAAACGTCGTATTTTTACGATTTGGAGCATTTTTAGAGGTCTATTTCTCGAAAAGTCAACATAATATTTTTTTGAAACTTCTTCTACAGAGAGGCCTATCAGTAGTGTTATATATAAAACCCTTGTACAACAGTTCCAAATTTCAGGAGTAGCAGAACAAAGGGATCGAAAATTGAACACGGCACCTTTCATTGTTAAGCGAAACATAAGTAGGGGATACAATCTGTACGTTTTGTCAACGTATAGAGTCTATTCAAGAGTGCTTTTATCAGTGATGATATTTGAACTGAAATTATTTCAACTATGAGTGTTTTCTTCTTTCCAAAATATGGGTTTAGTGACCCTGTAACAGAAATAGTTGATTGCTGTGTGTAATAATTAGCCTTTGAATTAATATTGTTGCTTCTGTGTCAAAATTATCTTATACCGGTAATCATCTGGACAGAAATCGACGGCTCGCGCTGTTTATAAGAAAGTTCAATTTATTAATCGTTTACAGTAGTATCGTACAGTGGTATCGAATATTGCACCTGTGATAAAAGGCATGACGTTGTTTGAGCATGGACTCTATCTCTAATTAAACTTAAATTTTTATTAGTGACGTCAAATCTTTAACGTGCACGAAACCAGAAAATTGGCGATATTTCATTGAATATTCAATCAATTTTTGAACCAGTTACATATTTGAGTAGCTGACATGAACGCGATTCCGAAGTCCCGTGTACACATTGGTCTGACCGTAAAAGATCCCTTGGCGGTTGGAATTCTATATAAAAGAAGACTAGCGCCGCGGTACGAGCATGTTTAGAGGTCATTTCGGGACTAACATATGGTTCATTATTTTAATAATTCGCTTGCGCGTAGGAGTCATTAGCAGTGGGAGGAAACCGGAGGACCCGGAGAAAAACCACGAGCTTGGACAGGCGACCCTACTCCTTGTAAGGTACAACCGAGGAATCGAAACCCCGCCAGTTAACTCAATGACAGACGGTATGATACAGCGCAGTCCCAAAGGCTAGTCTACCGTGCAAATTCCAGCCAGCATAATGAATCTATATAAGAAACATTTATTCCTACTGGCGATTTACAAACAGTCCCCAAGGCTAGCCTACCGTGTAATTTCCAGCCAGCATAATGTATCTATATAAGAGACATTTATTCCTACTGGCGATTTACAAATATTGCATGAAGAAATTCAATTCATAAGAACAGAAACACGACTAATGCACAGTATCATATTGATTATAAAAGTACAATGTATATATTGGTTACACTATATATGTCACAAAACACCAATCATTAGATAATAATAATTATTTACTAATTATATAAATCATTTTAAGAGGTAGGAGTTATCCGTTGTTTAATTTAACAGTTATATAATTACTTTTCTCGGAAAAGCCGCCAATGATTTCTTTCAAACTTGCTCAATCGAGATTCTACTGGGTAGTGTATTGTGTGAAACCCTTGTACAATTTTTCTAATTGTCATGGGTAGCCCAAAAAAGAGATCGAAAATTGAAAACAGCGTATTTTTACGAGTTGGAGCATGTTTAGGGGTCAATATCTGAGTTATGCTAGAGTGTGTTTTTTATTTTTATTTTTTTTTGGGGGGGGGGAGTGGTGGGGATAGTCTTTTGTCATATATCTGGCGATCGTGTGACGCCTTTGCGATCGTGAAAGCCTTCAGCATTGCGCGCAATTCTAGTTATTACTAAGATTAATATTATTTTTTTTTTTTTTTTCCATTTTGCCTATTTCTCAGCAACTATAAGAGATAGAGGTCTGAAGTTTGATTTTTTCTCGGGAAACTGGGTGGTAGTTAGTGCTTAAATGTAAAACAAAATTTGTGCGCATAGCGGAAATGCGTCAAATCTTTAACGTGCACGCAAATTGAAAATCGGCCATAATTCTGTTAATTCTTAAACGATTTTTCAGACATTTACATTTTTGGATAGCTGGAGACATTTCTGAGCTGATAGCAGTTCAAAAACGTTGAGTTTAGAAACTTTGTCGCTCTCATTTTTTCGGTGAAAATTGGAAAATTTTCAAAATTTTCTAAAATTGTTATTTTTGGGAATTTTGAAATTCGACTTACATTTTTGGATAGCTGTCATCAATCTGATTCCAGCAATATAAGTTTTGTTCTGAAATGTTAACTTTGATTTTTCACTTTTTTTCGCATTTTGGTCAAATAGTAGAGTTCTTATTTTTTTAAAATGGCTCCAACAATTTTTCTGAAACTTCAGGAATATAAAGTCGAAGGACCAAACCAGTCCATGAACTATAAATGAAAATCCTCTAATCACCGGAAGTAGTCAGGAAAGGTATCCGAAGTTTGACAAAATTCAGAAAAATGGGTGCCTGTGCGGAAATTATTTATTGTTCGATTTGTATAAAACAAAGTTCATATGCTCTGTTGTCTCAATTGTCATTTTTTTTGTTACCGATAGTGTTACCTGTCGGCACCGGAAGTGGCATATAATTTTACCAAAAACTACAATTTTGACAGTTAGGTACCATTTTTCAAAAGCAAATATTATTTTTTTTAAAACTGATATAACTAAAAGAGTGTGCCCTTTAAAGGCGCACAAAATGTTGGGAACAGTTTTTTTAATTTCGATTTCATTTTCGAGCAAATTCGATTAAGAGGTGAAAAAAGGTGTAAAATTGACCTATTTACAACCCATTCAGGCTTTTCAGATTTTCAGATATTTCTACGTAACTTTTATAAACTTGTAGCTATAATCTATACGAAGAAAATGTATGTTAAAATTAGTTTGTAATATAAGCAGTTACCTAGAAATGGGCAATTTTGCATAAGTCACTATTTTCCTTATTTTGCCTGTAAAATAGTCAATTATTATTGGATTTTCACAAAAGTGACACCATTTGATTCAAAAAGCAAGTATGCGTCGTATCAAATTGATTACAATTTAAAATTGACACCGGCAGTGACGACATTTTGTCAAAAAGTGCATTTTTAACTTTTAAAATCAATATTTTTTTCAAACAAGAATTATTTAATATGTATTAATAATTTTAATTTTTTGTTTACATTCACATATTAATATAATCCATAAGGTCATATAGATTTCACAAAATTGTTTCTAACTTGTTCAGTTGCGGAGAAATAGGCGATTTTCAACAGGTCACTTTTCAAGGTTTTTGGTTCATAAAAGTGTCAATTATTATTCGATTTTCATAAAATTTTCACTGTGTGATACCTAATGCCATTTACAATGTCATACAAGTAATTTAAGATTTTCATTATCACCGGAAGTAACGTCATTTTGGCAAAAACTGTATTTTTAGCCTTTAAAACAGATATTTTATTCAAATGAGTCTAATTTGTAATGTTTTTAAAATTATGATATTTGATTCCAATCAACAAATAGATTGAACCCATACGATCTCAAGATACCATAAAATGGTTTCTAACTTGTACGGTTGCAGAGAAATAGACGATTTTCTACAAGTCACTGTTCAAGGTTTTTTGTCTATGAAAGTGGCAAATATTATTCGATTTACATATAATTTTCACCATGTGATGCCTTATGCCATTTCTGATTTCATAAAACTAATCATTATCACCGGAAGTAATGTAATTTTGTCAGGATCACTTACATGTAACAAATGTTTACAATGAATTGATATTGCTAGATTTGGTTGATTCTGTGTACATTTTATTTGATGTGTGCAATGCTTATATGGAAACCTGTTTAATGGTTTCATCGGTACCGGAAGTGACATATGTTCCAGGGTAACGGGGCACCGGTGAAACCCGTCATTACTGCTTCGCAGTTCTAGTTCTTATTATTATTTTTTTTTTTTTTCCAATTTGATTGTATCTCAGAAACTACATGTCGTATCTATACGATTTCTTCGATTTTATTGGGAAATTGAGTGTGACTTAGAGATCAAAGCTATTTTGGGCATTCTGTGACAATGCGAAATGTCCAAAATCACTGAAGTTGTCGTATTAACAATAATCATTGAATTTTAACATATGATGCATTTTGACATAGCCGGAGACCAGGCACATAGCTGTGCTACTTTTGATTTTTGATTGTCGACGAATCTTCGTAGATATTAAGTGCCAAATTTCGAAAATTTAAAATTTTACAAAAAAACTTTTTTATTTATGAATATTTTTATATGGCATTTTAACCAGGGTTGAAGAGTTATCCGATTTGACTAAAAATGTCAACATTTTTTATGTCCGTAATTTTCCTTGGCCGCCATTGGCTAATTCAGTTTTTCAGTCCTAGATTAATTATTTATTATTCAATTTGTACAAAAGAAAGTTCATATGCTGCGTGGACCAAATTGTCATTTTTTTTGTTACCGGTAAAGATTCCTGTCGGCACTGGAAGTGACGTAAAATCGGCAAAAACTACAATTTTGACAGATTTTGACAGTTCAGTACAACTCTTTGAAAGCAAATATCATTTTGTTAAAATCTGGTTTAATTGAAAGGGTGCACCCTGTAAAGGCGCAAAAACATCGAGCTCAGTTTTTTTAATTTCGATTTGGTTTTCAGGCCATTTAGATTAAAAGGCGAAAAAAGGTGTAAAAATAAGCTATTTACAACCGATTCACCGTCTTCATATTTCAAAATATTTCATCGTAACTTTCATAACCTCGTAGCAATAACCCATACAAAGAGAATGTATGTCAAAATTAGTTTGTCATATCAGCAGTTGTCGAGAAATAGGCAATTTTGCATGAGTCACATTTTGTGCTATTTTGCCTGTACAAGAATCAATTATTATTCAATTTTCTTTCACCATTTGATGCCGAATGCCACGTTTGACTAGATTCAACCATTTTAACACCTTTACTGTCACCGGAAGTGACGTCATTTGGGCAAAAACTGAATTTTAGCCTTCAAAACCGAAAAAAAATTTTAAATGAGTCGTATATGTGTTTTGTTTAAAAGTATGATATTTAATTTCAATCAACAAATAGAATGAACCCATATAACCATTTAGATACCACAAAATAGGTTTCGGAGAAATAGACGATTTTCTACTAGTCATTTTTCAAGGTTTTTGGTCTATAACAGTGTCAAATATTATTTGATTCTCATAAAATTTTCACCATGTAATGCCTTATGCCATTTCTGATTTCATTAAACTAATTTAACATTTTCATTCTCACCGGAAGTAATGTCATTTTAGCAAAAACTGTATTTTTAGCCTTCAAAACAAATACTTTTTTTGAAGTGAGTTATATTTAGTATTCGTTTACCATTATGATATTTTATTCCAATGGAAATATAGATTGGATCAATATAATCATAAATATGTCAAAAATAGCTTCTAGCATCTTCTCTTGCAAAGAAATAACCAATTTTGTCAGGATCCCTTTTTAAGACTTTTCGCATTTTTATTACAGTTTATGGGTTCTAAATTAATTATTTATTGCCTGATTTGTATAAAACAAAAGCTCATATACTCCTTGGTGCAAATTCTCAACTTGTTTCTACCTATAAAGTTTTCTGTCGGCACCGCAAGTGACGTAATTTTGCCTAAAATTTAAATTTTGACGGGTCGGGAGGTCTTTTCCTAAGGAAAAATCTTAATTTCTACAAATCTTATCAATGAAGATGAATGGTCCTACTACAGGCGCAAAATATGTCGGGCTTAGTTTTTTGGGTTTTTTTTTTTTTATATCAGTTTTGTATTTGCACCATTTGGATTTAAGGTTGAAAAAAGGAGTAAAAATCAGCTATTTACAACCCATTCATCGTCTTCATATTTTAAATTATTTCTACACAACTTTCATAATTTTGTAGCATTAATCTATACGAGGATAATGCATGTCAAAATTAGATTGAAATATGCGCAGTTGCCGAGAAATAGGCAATTTTGCATGCGTCCCTTTTCATGTTATTTTGCAAGTAAAAGAGTCAATTATCGTTCGATTTTCAATTTTTGGTACCATGTGATGCCTCATGCAACCTTTGACTAGGTCAATCCAATTTAACATTTTCACTGTCACTGAAAATGACGACATTTGGGCAAAAACCCATACGACCATACAGATATCACAAAATGGTTTCTAATTTGTTCCGTTGCAGAGATATAGGTTTTGGTCTATAAAAGTGTCAATTATTATTTGATTATCATAAAATTTTCACCATGTGAGGCCTTATGCCATTTATACTTTCATAGAATTAATGTAAAATTTTTATTATCACCGGAAGTAATGTAATTTTGGCAAAAACTGTATTATTAGCCTTCAAATTGTTTTGAAGTGAGTTAACATTATGATATTTGATTCCAATGGACATATAGATTGGATCAATACGATCATATAGATGTCCAAAAATTGCTTCTAGCATCTTCCCTTGTCGAGAAATTTCCCATTAAAAAGTCAGCTAACTTAGCGGTAAGTTAGTAACAAATTTTGTAAGGATCACTTTTTTGACATATGTAACACATGGTAACAAATGTATAAATGAAATTAATATTGCTGGGTAACTGGCACCAGAAGTGACATAAGTTCAAGGGTAATGTGGCACCGGTGAAACCCGTAATTACTGCATCACAGTTCTAGTTAGGGTTTCACACTGTGTAGCTTGTGTGAAACACTATTGTTTTTGTTCGGATTATTATTCTTCTTCTTATTATTATTATTATTATTTTTCCACTTGAGCATATCTCAGAAACTACTTGTCGGATCGATTCAATGTCTTCGGTTTTACTGGCAAAGTGGGTTTGACTTAAATTTTAAAGCTATTTCTAACGTTCTGCGACAATGCGAAATGTCCGAAGTCACCGAGGTTGTCGTTTTTCGAAATTTTGCCGTAATGTTATCAATAATTGTCGGATTGTAATATTTGATACATTTTGACATAGCTGGAGACAAGGCACATAGCTACAGTTCTTTACATTTTTTATTTTCGATGAATCTTCGGAGATATTAGGCGCCAAATTTTGAAAATTTAAATTTTTTACGAAATTTTTTTTTATTAATGAATATTTTTATGTGGTATTTTACTTAGGGTTAAAGAGTCATCTGATTTGACAAAAAATGGCAACATTTTTTGTCACCGTATTTTTCCTTGGCCCCCATTGGCTAATTCAGTTTTTCAGTCCTGGATTAATTATTTATTGTTCGATTTGTATAAAACAAAGTACATATGCTCCGTCGTCCAGTACCAGTTACCAGTACATTTTCCTTTCGATAACGGAAGTGACGTAAATTTAGCAAAAACTGCAATTTTGACAGTTCGGTGCCACTTTTTGAAAGCAAATATTATTTTTTTCAAATCTGGTATGACTGAAAGGGTGTGCCCTGTTAAGGTGCAGAAATTATACCGCTCAGTTTTTTAAATTTTTATTTCGTTTTCGGATCATTTCGATTTAAAAGGCGAAAAAAGGTGAAAAAATGAGCTATTCACAACCCATTCAGACTTTTCATATTTTAATATATTTTTTCGAAACTTTCATAAACTAGTAGCAATAATCCATACGAAGAGAATGTATGTGAAAATTAGTTTGTAATATGAGCAGTTGCCGAGAAATGGGCAATTTTGCATGAGTGACCCTTTATAGTCCAGGAGCCCAGTGAGATATAATCAAAATATTGAGTCCAAAAGGTTTGAGGTCTACAACACAGATTTTACCCCTAGATCATTTTGGAAAGCCAAGTCTTAAGTTTTGTAACCTGTGCATATACCTGGGAGCGCTGCCCCTAACCCTCCCATATTTAATGGGAGTTAAAATTCAATGTCCATCTACAATTTTTTTGCAAGCGTTTCACGCTTAACACTAAGAAACAGACTGCATGACTTAAGAGCATACTATGTTGTGCTAATGCTACTTAAGAGCTTAATTAATTAGCACTAATTAGTGACCGTAATTAAAATTTAGAGTCCATAACTGAAACAAAGCCTAAAAGCTAGCTAACCAAGTCATGAAACCAAAAATATCACTTAAGAGCGACAAAAGTTGAACAAACCTTGCTTAAGACTCGTTCAAAGGTGAAAAGGTCAAAGGTAACTAACGAATGACCGTAATTAAAATTTAGAGTCCATAACTGAAACAAAGCCTAAAAGCTAGCTAACCAAGTCAGGAAACCAAAAATATCACTTAAGAGCGACAAAAGTTGAACAAACCTTCCTTAAGAGTGGTTCAAAGGTGACAAGGGTCAAAGGTCAAATTTTAGGTCACATAATGACGTTTGAGTGGATTTGATTAAATTGTCTTGTCCGGGATTATTTTTCTTTCTAACACCATTTCTATGAGTTTCACTGCACAAAATGACTGCTTAAGTGCATGAAATGCTGTTCTAATGCTACTTAAGAGCTAATTAATTAGCACTAATTTGTGACCATAATTAAAATTTAGAGTCCATAGCTGAAACAAAGCCTAAAAGCTAGCTAACCAAGTCAGGAAGCCAACAATATCACTTAAAGGGACTATCCCGATTTGAACAGAGTCTCAAAAATAAAAGTCTGAGTACGCATGAAATTTTAACGCCAAAATATAGAGGAATGGTGTATTTACCTTGTCTCAAACTTTCAGCTCAAAATATTTTGAGTCGTTTGGACGTGAATGTCAAAACTGCTTATCCGGACACGTAACCCTTTTAAGATTTCGGGTCAAATTCTTCGTTGAGTGACCTGATAATCGATTCCCGTTCCTTTAGAGGTCTATACAATGAATGACCCATGTGCTGTACTTGATAACGAAAGGTAAATTTCACCTACACATTATTTTTATAAAATAAAAGTCTGGTTTCATTCAGACACCGCATTATACTGGGTGGGACACCATTTTCCATATCCAGATGAAGACTGACGGGTTTAAGTTGTTTGAAAACGCATCACATAGCTTGAGTTAGTTGCTCGGCCCTAAGGTAGGGGATTTTAACACACAATTAAGCAGTTTTATTCTCCAAAATATTATCGGGATTGGCCCTTTAAGAGCGACAAACGTTAAACAAACTTGGCGTAAGACTGGTGACAAAGGTCATATTTTGGGCCACATTATGACCAATTAACCAATCAACCCATCAAATTGCTTATCTCTGCTTGCCCTAAATTGACGCGGAAAAACTATGTGACGAATCACTCATTCCTAGGAAATGAAATGCAAAAACTGTTAAGTTTCTCCATTTATTCGAAATATTGAGAATGGAAGTATAGAACTGGATAACTCTCTGGTTTTTAAAAAAACCGCAGACAATTAAATTATGAATTAGTCCATATACGATTCGAAAAATTTGTGTTCTCCTTTACATGAATATTTACGGGAAAAAAAGTCGAAATAGAAAGGTTATTTTCAGTCTATCAAGACCAGCTTATACTTACAAGATGTTTGTGCTAGATAAGATGTTAATTGCATCAAAACGTCCATTTAGGACAACACGTATACGTTTAATAATACATATAACATGGAAAACACATACATGTACACACAAGTAATACATTCATACAAACATGCGATACTCTTGTTGGCTAATAGTCTTGTTTCATCAATTTTCATTCTATTATGGATAATCGCTCCTAAATATTTCCAATTCTAAATTAGATTTACTGTGGAGTGAGGCACGGATTTCGGAATGTGATGCTGTTTTGGGCGATTTCAACACCAGAGATGCTTCTTAAAGGAGGCATACAATCCCTGCGACCGACCCATGACAATTTCTAGATATCAAAAGTAGTTTAAAGCTGTGATTAATTAGAATATTCGATTTGTGTATTCCACCAATGCTACTTCTATTTATATATATGCGAAGTGGATAATTATTTTGATATAATATTTGTATTGTCATCATTGTGTTCCATGCATTTCTGTCTCCTCGTTAACTGTAGGCTTTTTATCTTTTTGTAATAATATTGTATTGTTAACGATTGTAAATATGAATCTAGTAGTCAAGCTTGATGTGGGCTACATTAACCTGTGATTGTTTCCCATAAAAACTGTGTTCTGTTAAATAAAAGGGTGTTGATAAGTCCACAATAAATAAATACCTTAATTTTAACAAGCACACACCTGTGACATTATCGACAATGCGAAAGTAATTTAAAGTCAAAAACAGAACAAAACAAGCCGTTCAATTTGAATTATTCGCGTATTTCACCAAACATAATAAACATGTATTATACATTAGCTAAATCTGTCAGTTGCAGGTATTTCATTAGTTATATGTTGATCTATTAATTAGACATGTATTAACATGCCAAGACCATAATCAACCCTCAATGACATCTGATGGGCCTTGCCTATTATCGTTACAACATTAACAATGACAACTGAGTCTACAGTCTTATTGAAATGAGTTTTTTCTTGACTCAGAGTTCAGCAACTGTACTGAAATTTTCAGCATATTCTCTTGACATTATCTATTTTTAACCATTATAGCGCGAAGTGTCAGCTCTTTATCCAATCTTTCACAATAACACTTAACAATTGATTAGAATATACAATAAAACAAATTCAAAATTGGGCATATTACTTTATACTCAAATTACATTAATAATATGTACTTTCCGACCCAATTTCGTCTCTTCAAAAGAATAGAGCTAATCACCCTTTAAACAGTTCACTCATTGAACTATGTCTGGAATTACTTCTTTAAATCGAATAATGCCTAAAAGGAAGTTTAGTCTCCTTCAATTTTAAAATTCCTTGTTGTACTTATAACTTTGCCATACTTTCAAGTGCATAATTATTGCTGACATCAACATTATTGTCATCCGCCTTTCGAAGAAAGCAGGGAACTATTAAAATGGGCCTGTTCGTCTCTCTGTTCATCAAGCCATTTTGGACACAATAACTCCTCTTCTAATTGAGGTAGAATTTTTAAACTTGGTGTAGGTGTTGATTATGTGAATGGCTTGATGGAGTTCGAAGATGCGCATTTTATGTTTAGGATCAGCAATTTGATTGGTCATAATGTGGCCCAAAATATGACCTTTGTCACCAGTCTTACGCCAAGTTTGTTTAACTTTTGTCGCTCTTAAGTGATATTGTTGGCTTCCTGACTTCGTTAGCTAGCTTTTAGGCTTTGTTTCAGCTATAGACTCTAAATTTTAATTATGGTCACAAATTAGTGCTAATTAATTAGCTCTTAAGTAGCATTAGTACAGCATTCCATGCTCTTAAGCAGTCATTTTGTGCAGTGAAACTCATAGAAATGGTGTTAGAAAGAAAAATAATTCCGGACAAGACAATTTAATCAAATCCACTCAAACGTCATTGTGTGATCTAAAATTTGACCTTTGACACCTTTGAACCACTCTTAAGCAAGGTTTGTTCAACTTTTGTCACTCTTAAGTGATAGTTTTGGTTTCCTGACTTGGTTAGCTAGCTTTTAGGCTTTGTTTCAGTTATGGACTCTAAATTTTAATTACGGTCATTCGTTAGTGACCTTTGACCTTTGAACGAATCTTAAGCAAGGTTTGTTCAACTTTTGTCGCTCTTAAGTGATATTTTTGGTTTCATGACTTGGTTAGCTACCTTTTAGGCTTTGTTTCAGTTATGGACTCTAAATTTTAATTACGGTCACTAATTAGTGCTAATTAATTAAGCGCTTAAGTAGCATTAGCACAACATTGTATGCTCTTAAGTCATGCATTCTGTTTCTTAGTGTTAAGTGTGAAACGCTTGCAAAAAAATTGTAGATGGACATTGAATTTTAACTCCCATTAAATATGGGAGGGCTAGGGGGAGCGCACCCAGGTATATGCACAGGTTACAAAACTTAAGACTTGGCTTTCCAAAATGATCTAGGGGTAAACTCTGTGTTGTAGACCTCAAACCTTTTGGACTCAATATTTTGATTAAATCTCACTGGGCGCCCGGGTTATTAAGCTAGTTTGCCTGTAAAAGAGTCAATTATTATTCGATTTTCATAAAAGTGACACCATTTGATGCGTAATGTCAATTTTAACAAGGTCAAACCAATTTAACATTTCCAATGTCACTGGAAATGACGTAATTTGGGCAAAAATTGTATTTATAGCCTTCAAAACCAGTATTTTATTCAAATGAGTCGTATTTGTTATTTGTTTAAAATTTTGATATTTGATTCCAATCAACCAATAGAATGAACTCATATGATCATATAGGTATCACAAAATGGTTTCTAACTTGTTCAGTTGCAGAGAAATAGACGATTTTGAACAGGTAACTTTTCAAGGTTTTTGGTCCATAAAAGTGTCAATTATTATTCGATTTTCATAAAATTTTCCCCGTCTGATACCTAATGCCATTTACGATTTCATACAAGTAAGTTAACACTTTTACTGTCACCGGAAGTAATGTCATTTTGGCAAAAACTGTATTTTTAGCCTTCAAAACAGATATTTTATTCAAATGAGTCTAATTTGTAATGTTTTTAAAATTATGATATTTGATTCCAATCAACAAATAGATTGAACCCATACGATCATACAGATACCCAAAAATGATTTCTAACTTGTACGGTTACAGAGAAATAGACGATTTTCTACAAGTCCCTTTTCAATGTTTTTGGTCTATAAAAGTGGCAATTATTATTCAATTTACATAAAAATTATTCCACGTGATGCCTTATGCCATTTCTGATTTCATAAAACTAATTTAACATTTTCATTATCACCGGAAGTAATGTAATTTTGTCAGTATCACTTACATGTAACAAATGTATACAATGAATTGATATTGCTGTAATTGGTTGATTCTGCGTACATTTTATTTGATGTGTGCAATGCTTATGTGAAAACCTGTTTAATGGTTTCATCGGTACCGGAAGTGACATATGTTTAAGGGTAACGGGGCACCGGTGAAACCCGTCATTACTGCGTCGCAGTTCTAGTGATGATTGTTTTTACCAAAAAAACAACCATCCAACACGTTGACTGTTTTATTTTCCACTTGAGAATATCTCAGAAACTACTTGGCGGATCTGTACGATATCTTTGGTTTTACAGGAAAGTCAGCATGACTTAGAGATTAAACCTATTTCGAACATTCTGTGACAATGCGAAATGTCCGAAAAAGCCAAAGTTGTCGTTTTTTTAAATGTCGCCGTAATATTTACAATAATCGACAGATTTTAACATTTGGAACATTTTGAGTTAGCTGGAGACAGGGCAAATAGCTACGGTACTTCAGATTTTTGATTTTCGACGAATCTTCGCTTATATTAGGCACAAATGTCGTAGCAATAATCCATATGAAGAGAATGTATGTGAAAATTAATTTGTAATATGCGCAGTTGCCGAGAAATAGGCAAGTTTGCATATGTCATTTTTCACATTATTTTGCCTGTAAAAGAGTTAATTATCATTCGATTTTCAATTTGTTTTTATCATTTGATGCCTAATGCCAATTTGGACTAGGTCAAGCCAAATTAACATTTTTACTATCACCGGAAATGACATCATTTGGTCAAAAAGTGTTTTTTCAGCCTTCAAACCAGATATTTTATTTAAATGAGTCAGATCTGTAATGTTTTTAACATTATGATATTTGATTCCAATCAACAAATAGAATTAACCCATACGATCATACAGATACCACAAAAACGTTTCTAAGTTGTATGATTGCAGAAAATAGAGGATTTTCTTCAAGTCATTTTTCAAGGTTTTTTGTCTATAAAAGTGCAGGTGTTCAATCCCTGCATTGGCCGAGAAAGTTCATCCAGATTTTCTGGCATGATTCTCCCTTGTCAGTGATGCAGGACGGAGGGGCGGACAAGGAAAGCTGTCTAGTCGTTCGGATGGGACGAAAAACCAAGGTCCCGTGTACACATTGGCGTGCACGTAAAAGATCCCTTGGCAGTTGGAATTCGATATAAGAGTAGGCCGTAGTGCCGCTGTCCGGGCAAAATTTCCCTCATAGCACACTGTATGGCGTATGCCCGTCTTCATTAGCCCAGCTTAGGAGCAGAACAGTAGGACGTTAAACTCCATTTCATTTCATTTCATTTCATTTATAAAAGTGCAAATTAATATTCGATTTTCATAAAATTTTCACCATGTGATGCCTTATGCCATTTATGATTTCATAGAACTAATTTAACATTTTCATTATCACCGGAAGTAATGTCATTTCGGCAAAAACTGTATTTTTATCTTTCAAAACAAATATTTTTTTGAAGTGAGTTATATTTATTATTCGTTTAACAATTTTGATATTTGATTCCAATGGACATATAAATTTGATAAATACGATCATATAGATGTCCAAAAATGGCTTCTAGTATCTTCCCTTGTCGAGAAATAACCAATTTTGTCAGGATTTTTTATAGATTTTTTTCCCCACTTTAATTTCCCATTAGAAAGTTAGCTAACTTATCGGTAAGTTAGTAATAAATTTTGTCAGGATCACTTTTTTGACATATGTAACACATGGTAACAAATGTATAGATGCAATTGATATTGCTAGATTTGGTTGATTCTGCGTCTGTTTATGCAATGCTTATGTGGAAATCTGTTTAAGGGTTTCATTGATACTGGAAGTGACATAAGTTCACGGATAACGTGCACCGGAAGTGACATAAGTTCAAGGGTAACGTGGCACCGGTGAGACCCGTCATTACTGCTTCGCAGTTCTAGTTATTATTATTATTATTATTTTTCCATTTGAGCATATCTCAAAAACTACTTTGGTAAGTTAGTAACAAATTTTGTCAGGATCACTTTTTTGACATATGTAACACATGGTAACAAGTGAATAGATGCAATTGATATTGCTAGATTTGGTTGATTCTGCGTCTGACATAAGTTCACAGATAACGTGGCACCGGAAGTGACATAAGTTCAAGGGGAACGTGGCACCGGTGAAACCCGTCATTACTGCTTCGCAGTTCTAGTTTAATATTACTTTGGTGAAATAGATGATTTATTGTTATGTAAATAAAATAAATAATGTTACATTGCATGTCAGTATCTGGTCCATGGGTTACATTTAAAAATCAAGGATTTGTTATCTTGTGCTAGCGCTATACAGGGTCTAATAACTCTAATGACCATTTGCTGCTCTTTTCTTCACCAGAATCAACCTTTCATGACCAGAATCAGTTGTTCATGATCACAACTAGATGAAGCTAGGGTTGTTCAAGATGTAGTCGAACTCATTTACATTCAATATAATAGTAAATGAACATTTCATTTGCAATTTATTAAACCTGTTATCATTTAGCTAAAATTGTTAACTATGTTAACTTTTTAAATATACCATCAAGACATACATACCTATAATTTTTGTTATTTTTTGGATAGATTTTGAAACAGCAATTGACCAAACTACTGCAATATATTCTGTTTCTGTATATTTCCAGTTTTCATTTAGAATGGGATAGAAGCTGTAATACAGATATAAATATAGTGCAAATTGTATAGTTTCATCCCCGCATCACTTAAAGTTTTAGTGCTAAAACATTTTATAAAGGAAACAATATTCAAACTTTAAAACTAATTCTTTAACATAAGAAATCATTGAGGATTCCGTTTAAAATTTTTTGAAAAAATCAGACTATCTTTTTAAAGTCTTATTCAGAAGACAATCCTAATGTGTGAAACTGTTTGCATTAAAAAAAATGGTTGAACCTGCTCATTATGAATTAACAGATCAGTTTGGAGCAAGTAGTGTTTTAGCAGCAGCATTACATCAGATGGATGGCATTATTTCTAGTAAGTATAGGTTTTGTTACCTACATGTATATATGTCATTATAACAACACCTGTTACCTTGATTATTATTTATATGTTCATGTTTTACTATAATATACCTGTAGACTAACGTGTACAGGTAGCTTGTACTGTTGTACAGACATCATTGGAAATGCTAGTCATCACGCATACATGTATGTTGGATTTTTTTAAATGGGTTCTTTTTATGGTGGTATATGGATGGATAATGATGTAGTTATGAAGATTAAGATGCTTACATGCACCAGTATTTTTGCTGGTGAGAATATGAATAATACTTTGATATTATTTAATTGCTTAAACGTTGTCTCAAACATGGGCGTAAACACCCAATTCTGGAATCTCCAGCATTGCTGATAAAATTTGGGTATTCTTGTGGTCATAGCATTGGGTTCATAAGCAAATATATCCATCTTATAAAAAAAAACATAGAAAGGATTTTATATACTGGTACTAGTTTTGCTTTTAAAATTGTCTTCCTCGGCAAAATCTTGCAGAAAATAATCTGTTGTTATGTATAAATTTGTTGTTCAAATTAAAGGTACCGGTATATGTATTAGATAGGATACTTGATTGAATGTTCTGTAATTAAATTCTCTGAATCCCACTAATAGTGACACCATGAGTAAAAAAGGAATTTAATGCTACAGCGCATACATCAACCGAAAAATAAAATATTACAACCACTGATCAATTGTATTTTATATCAGGGACGTCAACCAACCACAACAGCTGAAACATATTTGTTGTGTTTATTTACATCACAGTTCTACTCACACTCTCTCAGTTGTCAGGACTGACTGAACCATGGGCCCTATGACAGAACTTTCACAGGACTCAATTCTGTGTCACTCTACTGCAATTCTGAACAGTTCCGTGCTGACAATGTGCTTCCCTTACACGTCCCATGATCTGCCCCTGTAGATCATTAACTATTCCTCTGCAAAGGAATTGAAAAGTTTGTGAACCTGATAGATCAGATTATTGAAGGCATAAAGGATTCTATCTAAATTTTGGTCAGTGTCAACATAGCTGCTATTGTAGGCATACTTCCACATTTTGTGTGGCTATTTTTCTGTGATCCTGTGACTGCATGCCTTCTACAGATAAGGAAGAATGTGGACATACTCTACTTGTATCACTGCTTTGGTGAATTTCTACCCATCACATTTCACTTGATTTCAGGCACCGATTTCGAATTTCGCACTGATGCTAGTGATCATGCTGATCATGCTATGGCCTTTCGAAAAGCGAGACCACTAGGAAGAGCCAAGGTCTGTTATTTATTATATGATTTAAAAAGAGCTTTAGAAGGTTCCAGAGACAGACAACTCCTATTAGACTCAATACCAGCAGACATTGTTTTATTTCTTCGTGATTGGTTGTTATCAGAAGAAGTATGTCTGGAGGTAAGTGCATAAAAGTTAAGTCCATTACACTCATACACATCTACATCAAATCCTTTTGAACACTTCCATCCACAGTTACCCATTCAGATCAATGTTTACGTTTATAATTCAGTTTTTATGCACCCACATTTCAGTGTGGACATATTAAGTCATCTGTCCTTATGAACACGATAGAAGCACAGTTTTTAACAGATTCTTTTCAAGTTCGTGTAGCATTGGGATCATGAGAGGATGCATAACAATATTCAGCGTTTCCCCACTTTCTGTTCCAAAGAAATGGCCCCTTTGCTGTTAACTTTGTAAACATGGTAGAGGTTACAGCTTTCATTTCATTTGTTTAAATTTGGTGTGATGTATTGGGCGTCATGAGGATGAACCTTATCAATATTCAGCCATAGAGGCAACAGTTGTTAACAATTTTTCAAGCTTGTTAACACCATAGAGATCAGATATCATGAAGGCATTATTATCAAATTAGGTCAGCATCAAAGTTACTCTTGAAGATAAACTGCTGTGTGGGTGTATTTTCACATTTTGTGGGGCTATCTTTGAATAAAAGACAATAATTAGGCTCATAACAAGCTAATCAAAATTGTCTATGCAGATGAACATGTTAATTTTAATGTATACATTAATTTATTGTATACTATTCCTATTCTTAAACATTTTAGAAGATCAAAAATGCATATTATATTCATTATACATGTATATGAACATTATACTGGGAACAGGGGTGGTTGGATGATGAAAAGCTTATGTTAATTGAGCAAGTTTACATTCATGTTAATTTGGTGAAGTAAGTATACTGTATAACCAAGTATCACTAATTATATAATTAATCATATTATGACAAACACTGCACCTGCTTAATATTCAAATCAATCCATCAATTTATAAATAATAGGCTACTAAAAGTAGGATGACCCGTGCAGTGAAAATTTTCCCTACAGAAAGTTGGACTCGGCACGGCAAATGTGCACGATTCAGTGGCTTGTCTCGAACTGATTTTTCGCTAACTGCGCAGTATGATAATACTCAGTGCTAGAGTCTATGAGACTATAAATAGCCATCGCACGTGCAATTCTCTACACATCTATCAACTATTACAGCCGTAAAAAATCTATTGTTGACGATTCTGAACAGCAGTAATATTTAGCTTTTTGGTTATTATGGCAGCTTTAGAAATTACATTTGTTTTATTTTTTAAATTGCTTTATCATTAACTGTACCGTTAGGAGCCGCATCTTTTGGTTTAGTATAAATAATAATTCTGAAACACTCGGGTTAGGCAAGAACATGATACTAGTAGTAGTTTCATTTTACTTTTACAAGGTTTTTAAAACAATTGTTGAGTTGCCTAACATGCGTGTTTCTAAATTCAATTTCATGTTCCAGCTTTCTGTTATGTTTCTTAAAAGTAGTCTTGATTATCCCGGCCTGTAAATCAGACGTAGAATGATTGGTAGACTGGTTAAGTGAGACTAATTTCAAAACAAGGGCATGTAACCTATTTTTTTACTCACAAGCAGGGCTCACGCTGTCGGTCGCCAAAGTCGCAATTTGCGATAAAAATATGAAAGTGGCGATTAAAATTTGATTTTGGCGATAATTTTGGCGATAACGTTTTGTGGTACTGGCGATTCTTTTTGAGAACTGGCGGAAAAAAAATCTTAAAATTATAATCGTATTTATCCTAGCTGGATTAACCATTAATTGATCGAGTGTCAATCACTTGGATGAAAACTATAAATTAAACAATTGGCTGATAATCCGGATTGCGCGTCAATTACTAATCAGTTGTCTTGGATTAATGATTAGTTGATTGATAATTGCCATGATGTATATAAAGTCTATCGCAAGTCATTATTTACTCCTAATGATTAAACCAAGCGGTGATTATTTGATGTTTCGTTTCGTCTTAAAAAAAATGGTAATACATGTAATCAAAATGGCCGACAGATCCTTTCGAAGAGAATTAAATATTTTGATAGTTGAACTGTGGCTTCATATACGGCATATACAAGCATGCCGATCGGATATCATTAGTTCAAATTATATCATCACCTGGTCGAAAACGTAAGAAAGAGTTGAATAGAGACGATTCTTGAGCGAGAAACCATTTCGCCATATGTATCATATTACCGTCGCAAAAATGCTCTAAAGGTGAACGACGGGTATAATTGTAAACATCTCTTACAAATAAAACCAAAATTTATATCGTTCTATCAGTCATTCAGATTCTGATACCTTTACGGTACCTGGAAATAACTATAGGCCTATTGTACACGCAACACATAAATTTACTGAAAATATATTGTGCAGTACGGTGTTCAAATAGACTAAATTCTCCCCCCCCACCAAAAAAAAAAGATCTTCTTAAATCCAAAGTTGTTGTATATTGTATTGTATATATCGGTAATTGTTTTAGAATGTTAATAAGCCTAGCTGAGATATAAATTCGTTGGATGTTGTCTTTTTTATCACACATTTTTGGCAGATAAAATTTCCAGTTGGCGGAAAAAAAATATGAACATTTTTTTATATAAAAATTATCATCCATTTTGGCGAAAAAAAATTGAAAGCCAGTGTGAGCCCTGCTCACAAGTGCCCAGATATTATGGCCGACACTCGTAACCATCTTTCAGTGTATTATTTATGGATGGTTAAATGGTCATAGCTTATTAAGTTGTTCATTCTCCACTAACCTGAACCAAATATGTTATACATTGTCGCCCGTACATTTTAGAAAACAAATATCTATTTGGATACCGATTTTTAATTCTAACATGAAGTTATTAGTCTATATTTGATCACACCAACATGTATTACCGTCCTTACATGAGGCAATTTTCATAATCCGGCTCTTCAACAGGCCATTTTTACCATATTTTACTTGTCGCTCTTTGCTTTCTCTGTAATGTTTGTTCTGTTAATAAAAGTTATCGCATCAAAAGTTGTCATTTTTTTATATTTTCCATGGCATATAGCTCCATTGTTTCAAATAAAATCCATTTTACACCCCCCTTATTCTTGGAATTTAAATTTTATCTGTTAAAACCTTGTCGCAAATTTCGCAACAGATACGTGACCATATATTTGGAGTGGTTAAATTTTGTAGTATAGGGTTTGGGGAGGTAAGAATGCTCCCAGAATAACCGATTGTGGCATTGTGATTAATCATTTATAATAAATACCTGAATTAATTAGGATCTCTGCTATATACATCGCACAGACGAAAAGTTAAAAAGTGCGTTCGGTTTTCAACAGTTGCGTGATCATACTTTTCTTAGTTTTTGTAATGAAAGCCTCGTACGAGATGATTCATGGTTTTCATTACTATATAGGTGGCAGCTATGATTTGTACGACAGTGAAAGAAAACTATAGACAATAAAATATACTTCTCAAGTGATGGTATAGTTACGAACAACAGATACGTGATAAATAGATATGTTACCGTTATGAGTAAAATTGAAATCTAATGCCACTGCCCGCTTAAATAACGTGATATAAAACGAGAATCTGGCGACAACGTGTCCTTTAGACCTTGAAGCCACCATCTTAGACTTGACGAACGACGTTAAAGACAATATAAATTCAGATATTGAAATCAGGACAGTTTTGGGTTAGTAATACTACATTTTCTGTGTTTTACAAATTTGTTTACATCGTTTCCTACTATCAACAACTTAATTTACGATTTTTAAGGTGAAAAACCAAATAATTTAATCAAATGAAGTGCTACATTAGAGCAATGTTAAGTAACGTATCTGTTTTATGGTGGTAACGTATCTGTCAAACCTACTTTTAAGCCAGTTTGATGGGCAAAAATCACTGAAAATTCTGCCGAGCTGTATCAGTAAGGTTCTTATTACATTGATATATAATTGATATATAAACTAAATTAAAGAAAGACACCAAAATACTAATTTAACGGCTAGCGCTTTCTGTTCTTACTGAACATACTCAGGCCATTTTTATTTATGATAGATTACATGCAACGCCATAGCGTTACTATAAATATATCAAATACAACATAATAATATTTACATATTTCCACATTTAGTAAATAATCAATAAAAACGGAATTATTAAATCAGCTGCTGATTCTTCGTCATCGGCTGCCGATGCTATGTCATCTGCTACATGGTCCGCCATCGTCTGTTGCTAATGATCAATCTAATGTAAAAGAAGACACCTTTATAGCTGCAGTTTATGACGGGGATTGGTATGTTGGTAGAGTTCCGGAGATGGAGAAAGCGGACACAGCTGAAGCTTTCGTCACATTTATGATCAAACATTATTCTAAAGGTCAACTTACCTTGCGATGACCGGAAAGACCAGACGAATTGTTAATTCCATTATCAAATATCATCCGAATCATCGACGAACTTCTTCCTGTTGGAAGATTTAAGCGATATTATCAGTTATCGGTCGCGGATTTAAATGCCCTTAACGAAACAGATATGTTACCCTAAAGTTTGAGATACATATATATATGCACTATTTTATGTTAATGTGTCAGAAATTGTTTTTTTTTTTGTTTTTAGCAAAGTTAAAATGATTATTTTTTAGTTTTGTGGTATCCTCTGAAAAATCAAATTATTTGCAATAGAAACGTTACTGCTAAAACAAGTGATACTAAATTTTAAATGGAAATTCGTCATTTATACAAGATCGCTCGATGAATCCCATATTAATAGTAGCCTTTATTCGATACAACGATCATCATGCTCTTACCCTGTTTGATTGTCCATCTTATATTTCACACTAAAGACCCAAATTTGTCAACATTATTTAATTTCAAACATAAGGAAACCACCATGCATTATTTGAGAAAAACTATTTTTCTACCAGTGTCTTGATCTAAATGATACATTATGGTATTACGTCACATTAAAGATAAATACCTGGGTTCTTCGTTGATTAAAATTAATTGTATTTCAGGTAACATTTATTTGTTTGTGTAACGTATCTGTTGCACGTACGGTTTCAGGTGGGTCGAGACAAGTTGACACAAGTTTCTCCTCGGACGAGATATTTGGAAGCCCCTTCAGTTTTTTGTTCCAAGATATATTTTCTTTTGAAATAAAACGTATTTTAAGTTACATGTTGAAGTTCACTTTTGTACACATTGGTATTCCAATTAGCTCAGTTTAGTGGAGAATGAACGAAGTACAATATGACCGTTTATTTAGTGACTATAAATGTGCGAAACTGATCTAAGGCTTGGTGTATATATAAATATTGTGGTGTAATTGTCAAGATATTTGGAGATATTTATTTATGGTGGGTCACCCTTCTAAAAGATTTTAATTTTCTTTTTACATATTGTTGTATAATAAAAATATTGTCATTTATAGAGTGTGTTAATACTGATGAACTGTTTCTAAAGCACTGTTGGTTGTTATATTAACTGACTATCGCATATCTATATCACTTGTTCATTTCCATATATTTTTTTTACTTTTTTCTGTATCCTCAGGAAAGAACTTATACATGTATACATGTACATGTAGGCCTTGTCTGTTATTCTGTTTTTTTTCAGATAATAAGATATCATTCTATATGTACATAATACATGTAAATAAAATATTAGGATGACTAATAACCAATTTTATTCAATGTTGCAAGTTATTATTCAGCCAAAATCTTGTTACAGATCAAGTGCAGCTTCCTCGATTTTTATACGGCCACCTTGAAATGTGGTTGTATAAGGTCATTGCCCCCGTCCATCCGTCCGTCTGGCGGTCCGGCATCCACAATTGCTTGTGGACGCTCTAGAGGCTAAAGTTAATATCAAATTGACTTTAAATTTATCCACAGTATTTATGGTCATGATACGAAGAAGCCTATTGATTTTCAGCAATTTACGATAATTACTGCCAGAGTTATGGCCCTTGATCACATTGAAAAATTTTGTGGACGCTCTAGAGGCTACAGTTAATATCCGATTGACTTTAAATTTATACACAGTGTTTAAGGTCATGAGACGAAGAATCATATTGATATCCGATAATTACTGCCAGAGTTATGGCCCTTGATCACTTTGAAATATCTTGTGGATGCTCTACAGGCTAAAGTTAATATCCGATTGACTTTAAATTTATACACGGTGTTTAAGGTCGTGAGACGAAGAATCCCAGTGATTTTCAATGATTTCAGATAATTACTACCAGAGTTATCACCCTTGATCACTTTGAAAAATCTTGTGGATGCTCTAGAGACCAAAGTTATCATCCGATTGATAAACAGAGTTTAAGGTCTTGAGACGAACAAGTATATTGATTTGCAATGAATTTTGATAACTTGAACAGCTAAATGCATGGTATTAAATGTTTCCTATACTAAATCTTAGCATTGAACAGAACTAAAAATCAAACAATTTCTAATGATTTTCGGATAATAACTTAATGAGTTGTTACTCTTAATCAGCTTTTAGTGTATTATAAATGTTTCATTACCGACAATAGAAAAAATATGTGACAACTCTTATTGACTGCCCGGACGACTTAGCTGCTGTGGGCGTATGTTTCGTTGCCTGGCAACCTATCCTTATGTATGGAGGCAGGCCAATTGGTGAATTCAAGAGAACCAAAATACTCATGAGTAAAAGGTCATTTGGCCATATAAGTAACAAAATTTTTTAGTAAATATCTTGTTATCTTTTGGTTTAGATCTTGGCGCATTGGATATTTAGAAGTGGCGCTTTGCATCCCTTTGATAAAGCCTACTCATCATTTTTAGCGATTTTATTATTTTGTGCACATCCTTTTTAGCGAAAGTTATCTTCTTTCACATTAATTATTTTGTAGTTAAAAATATACTCAGTGAATCAACCTAGGAAAGAATGACTTTTGGTCATTTTCGTAATTTTGCTAAAGATGAAGACTGCATACTCAAATTTATAAACCCATTTTCACTTAATGAACAAAAAATAATGAAGATGCCTAGTGTTCTATATAGGAATAACAAACTACGTCAGTTCGTTTTCATTCATGTTTTTTAATTCCCGGAAGTAAGGGAGAGGCTCATTGTTACAATACTAATAGGGAGCATTTATAATTACAATTACAATAACATTACAATTCTTCCCGCACAATTTAAAATGTCTTTTAAATGTTCATAATTAAATTGTCTCTATTAGTCTTTCTGGTTTCTTTCTAGCTCGTTCAGTGGTACGGGTTTGTATTGCTGCTTTAGGTGACAGTGCTGGAACAGGTGCTGGATTTTTTGTAGACAGTACAGGATTATTATTTTCATTGTACCGTTCATTTATAATTGGTTGTGGTACAATTGGTACATGTAGCTTTGTAGTTAGATCATCTGGAACATGTTCTGGATCAGATTGTTGAAACAAATTTGGATTTGTACTTTGAAGTGAAATGTCTATTAACTGATCTTTATGACGTTTCCAAACAAGATTATCAACTTCTACAGTGTAAGTTGCTGGTCCAAGTTTCTCAACAATTACACCTCGTTTCCATTTAAGTTCTCGATTTCTGTAATCTTTAACCAATACAACAGAACCGACTTCAAGACTTTTTGTTTTATCTATTTTAGGCGATGTTCGTTTCATCATTGAAGAAGTAAGACTTGGCTTTAATAAGTCTAACCTAGTTCTAAGTTGTCGACCAATAAACAGTTCTGCAGGAGTTAACTTTGTAACACAGTGCGGTGTTGTTCTGTAGGACAATAAAAATCTATAAATGTTTTGTTTCGATTGTTCCTCTGTCATGTCGTTGTGTTTTCATTGCTGTTTTAAAAGTTCTAACAAAACGTTCAGCTTCACCATTTGAGCTTGGATGATACGGTGCTGACTTTATATGTTTAATACCATTCTGTTTAGTAAACTGGTTAAATTCAGCTGAAATAAATTGTGGTCCGTTGTCTGATACTATCTGTTCAGGAATACCATAAGATGCAAATAATTGTCGCAAGATATCAATAGTAGCTTCAGTTGTAGTAGATGACATCATGTATACTTCTGGCCACTTTGATCTAGCATCAACCACAATTAAAAACATTTTGTTTAAATACGGTCCAGCAAAATCAATATGTATTCTTTCAAAATTTCGACTTGGCCAAATCCATGGATAAGATCTGACCATTGGTGTAGATTTAACATCTTGACACGGAATACAATCTCTAACTAACTGTTCAATATCATCGTCTAAGCTTGGCCACCATACATGCATTCTGGCGATAGACTTCATTTTAACTATTCTGACATGGACATCGTGTAATGTTTCCAATAGTTTTGATCTCAATTTTTCTGGAACGATGACCCTTATACCCCATAACAAACATCCTTCCTCGATTGTTATTTCGTCCTTTTTTCTGTAATAAGGCAGTAATTCGTCAGGTATCTCTTTTTGATCTGGCCAACCATGTCTAGTAAAATAAAGAATTCGGGAAAACAATTTATCATGGGCGGTCTCTTGACTTAGTTGATTTGCTGTTACAGGTAAGGTGTTAATTTGAACACAATGTAAATTATAAGCTTCTCGACTCCATTGGTCGTTGTGATCTTCACAATTTTCTGTCAATGGCAATCTTGATAATCCATCAGCATTACCATTTTCCTTCGCTGTTTTGTACTTTATATCATACTGATACGCTGATAACTTAATAGCCCACCTCTGGATACGTGATGTAGCTAGAGCTGGTATACCCTTTTTAGGATTTAATAACAGTGAGAGTGGTTTATTATCTGTTAATAATGTAAATCGTAAACCATACAAATATTGATGGAATCTCTGTATACCAAAAATTATAGTTAAAGCCTCTCTTTCAATTTGAGAATAATTTCTTTCGGCTACTGTAAGTGAACGTGATGCAAAAGCGACTGGTTTTTCTACACCATCAACTTCATGCGAAATTACTGCTCCAATTCCATATGGAGAAGCGTCTGTTGCTAAAATTATTCTTTTTTCAGGATCAAAGTGAACTAATAAATTGTCTGAAGCAATATTATTTTTTAAAGCTTCAAATGCTTTGGCACAATCTTCATTCCAAACAAACTGTACATTTTTAGTTAAAAGTTTATTAAGTGGAGCTGCAATCGTACTCATATTAGGTAAAAATTTCCGATAATAGTTTATTAAACCTAACCACGACTGTACTTTCGCAACGTTTTCCGGTTCAGGAGCATTCATAATTATCTGTAGATGGTCTTAGACCATTAGCATCAATTTTAAAACCTAAATATTTAATGGAATGTTTCATGAAAACACACTTTTCTCTGTTTAACTTCAATCCATATTCATCTAAGCGTTTTAAAACTTGTCGTAGATTTTCTATATGTTCTTGATCGTTTCGTCCTGTAATAGTAATATCATCCATATAACAAATTGTACCCGGTAGACCTTGTAGTATCTTATCCATTACCTCTTGGAATATTGCTGGTGAAGATGACACTCCAAATGGTAGACGTGTATATTCGTATAGCCCTTTATGTGTACTTATAGTTACCAATTTTCTAGACTCATCATCCAACAAAATTTGTTGATAGGCCTGTGAGAGATCCAATTTTGTGAACTTTTCTCCACCGTTTAACTGGGTAAACAGGTCTTCAGGTTTTGGCGTTACATACTCAGGTATTCTAACTTCAGGATTTAAGGTAACTTTGAAATCACTGCAAATTCTGACAGTATTATTGGGTTTCAAAACTGGGACTATGGGTGTTCCGTAATCTGAATACTTAACTTTTTGTAATACACCAATCTCCTCAAGTCGATCTAATTTGTCACTAAGCATCTCTTTTATAGCATAAGCTACAGGTCTAGGGTTAAAATAGGTTGGTCGTGAGTCTTTCATTTCAATATGAGCTTTTACACCTTTAACAGTACCTAATTTACCATTAAAAAAAGAACTAAATTCGTCTAAAATTGGTGTTATCATATCTTCAGTATTTACATGTTTGATGGACTTCCAATTTATCATAATATCAACCATCCAATTTCTCCCAAACAATACAGGTCCATTTCCAGGAACAACGTATAAAATTAGACTTTTCTGTTGATTTTCGTACTGGACATTTACATAAATTTCACCAAGAACTTTCAATCTTTCATTTGTATAAGTTTTTAACACAACAGTAGATGGCTTTAACGATAAATCTTTAAAATGTTTTAGATACACAGTTTCAGGAAGTAATGAAACTGATGCTCCAGTATCTAACTCCATAATAATATCCTTTCCCTCTATTTTTACAGGTATCTTTATTTCTTCTACTGTGTCATTTCTTACAGACTTTATACTAAATAATGGAAAATCTTCTCTTTCTTCTAGTTCTATGTCAGATTCTTCCATATACCTTATTTTGGAATTCTTCTTTTTCACTGGTATCGATTCTTCTTTCTTTGTTTTAGAATATGTACACATTCTACTTAAATGACCCAACCTTCTACAATTATGACATCGCTGATTTCGGTAATTACATACATTAGCGCTGTGCTTTGGTTTACCACATCTCCAACATTCAACTTGACTGTTTTCCATCTCTTGTGGTTTCTTTTCGACACCATGGAAATTTCTCTGTCTAAAAACCTTGTGAATTTCTGATGTACTTTTGGAGCTGGATGATCCAGGAAATAATTCATCAGCAGTTTCCATACCAATAGAAATTTCTAAGGCTCTCTCTAAAGTTAAATCTGCTTCTGTCTTCTAACTAAGTCAAATAACTGTAGTAAAGTTTTCTCACTGGGCTTTTGTGGGGCAGATACTTTGCGAATTAAGCTGTATGTTTGAGTACCACATACACTTAAAAATATAGATTTCTTCTTCCTGTTATCTGTTATGTCGTTAGCAGCAAAGTAATGTTCCAATCTTTCAGTGTACTCACACCAGTTTGTTCCAAAACGGTATTCGTCTGTGTCCAAATGTAGCGGCAGACATGTTTGAAATGTAAATTTACAGTGGCAACAATTTTCCCACGTTTCAGTCAACAAAGTTAATTTTCAGGTGAATTCAGCTTTTCTAAGCACTTTCAGACTGTTACTCTTTAAATAACAGTACCTCACCAGCTTTGATTTGACATTAAATTCCTTTATCCTCGTCGCCAATTTGTTCTATATAGGAATAACAAACTACGTCAGTTCGTTTTCATTCATGTTTTTTAATTCCCGGAAGTAAGGGAGAGGCTCATTGTTACAATACTAATAGGGAGCATTTATGGTTACAAACATTACACCTAGTGACATACAAAAGGAACTTATTGATAGAATTGAAAGTAAACCGACAACCCCAAGAAGGAGAGACAATCTAAATGTGCGCACTTACTTTAAGCCAGGCCAAGGAAGTTACCGGTGACAGATTAAATGTAAATAGGGTTTCTGGTAATGGTTAATGATTTCCTAAATTCATTTAGATAAATAAATAAAACTAAGACAATTTAATTGATTCTAAATAATATATACTACGCCTGTGCAATCGATTCTGGAAGCCATCTGTGGAAATCAGGGACGGATTGAGCTTGCATGGGGCCCTTGCATCAACAGTGAAAAATGGATATATTCTGTACGTACATTGAGCGTGATTGATTTTTAGTATCTCTGGATTTGGCTGGAACAAGGGAAGGGCAGCAGAAAGAGAGGGCACAGTGTTGTCATTTGGGCATATCCTTGCATATTTTAGGTAATTCTGTTGAAATTCAAGGGCACTTTTTTAGAAGATGGAGCACATTTTCGGAATGGAGGGCATTTAGCCACACACACACCTCTATACGCATGTAGGAAATTTCATCGGATTCAAGCTTTATCAAACATTTCCAGTTTCTTTTGTTTTTTGCATTTGCATTGTGTCTGTTGATTGTCAAAAACGTTTTCCCTTGAAGTATCTCAACAGATATAATTTTTTCTGGTAGTTTGGATATGTTAATCAATCGAAGGTTCTGTACTTAGGATCACGACTATCTCAGAAATATCTCTTGAAATCTATAAGGAAATGTGTGTGATGATTAATATTAACAAGTGGCTAACAAGTGTATGGAAAGTTAAGTTTCACTTCCATTACCAGATAGCAGGAAACAAAACATACAATATACATATAATAAATTATCTCATCAACATTATGTAAATATATAATTAAATATGTAAACATAATATTAGACTCCATTAAATTTGTGCATGTGTTGATTCGGTTTTAACCGAAAACAAGAGACCGAGTAAGAGAATGAAGAACATCTGTCTGTAGTCTATTGTGTATAAAATACAGATGTCTGGACCTTGGCACTCAAATACCATGTTAGTTAGATTTGGCGCTTGCTATTCTATATATATATATATAATACGACAATAAAAAAAATGGTGGTTATAATTCTGTGTTGTAATAATTCATCCCTGTAATCCAGTTTTTTTCAAATTGTTCTGTGGATTTATTTGGTCTATTAAGGAATATATATTTCGATACGTAAGTATCCCTATCCCATAATGCATGTAATAACAAGTAAGGATACAGAATAAACATATGTTTAGATTTTGTTAGAGTTTATCCATGTCTAACTAGAGTATCATTTGATTTGGCACCAGCTAGTAATAGGTGTAGATACTTTTTACAAAATTTGATTTTTAGTTCAATTTTTTTACCAATTATACTTAATGTTTTTAACTGAAGACAGAGGGTTGATGGACATTTCAGAAACACCTTACATTCCACAGAATACACAAAAACCTCCAGTAAATATTCTTTAATCAGTAATCCCACTAGAGTAAATCAGTTTTTGGTTTATTATTATTTAAAGAGCTTCACAGGATAAACAAATGTAGGGCAAAAATCCATTAATGAGACCCTAAAGGCTGACATGATCACAGTTGTTGGTACTGGATTAAAATGCAGAAAGTTGTGTTATTTGGGAAACTTTTAGAGGATTTTTCAAATGGTGTTCATTTCAAAATTTGTCAGAATTTCAGAATTACCATTTGGAGAAAAAAAATTCTGTCCAGAGGTTGCCTGTAGGCATGAACAGACCCATTTTAGCGGTTTTAGTCACGAGTGACATGATCCTCATAATAAAAATGTACATTTATCATATAAAACATATCAGAATTATCTACATTAAATGTCAATATGTATATATTAACAAAACTAGAAAACCAAATTTACATTTTTTTTGTACTTTTTTGTGCCTGTTCATTTTTTGCAAATGAAACATTGTTATGATTAAAACTGAAAATTGTGGTTTAATAAATGCCATTCATAAAAGATTGCAGGTTATTCAATATCATACAAAGTGTAAGTGAAACAGGTTTTTGTTTGTTACAATTCATTTCCTTTTATTAAGTTTCATATTTTATTTCATATTTCATAACTGGTCAAAGAAAACATACTTCCTAGTTTGATTTTATTATTCTACAATCAGAAAACCAATTTTCAAGATCTAATGATTTTTTTTTTATGATTTTCTTTAATATTGTTATTTTTATTACTTTTCTGTACGAAATATGTCTGATTTCCTTTAAATTTTGTCCAAATAAAAGGTAAAAAAAAAAAATTTGTGGTAGATTTTAGTACATGTGTATCTCTAGCACATATGTGTACAATCTGAGCCTGTACCAAAGTTATTCAGTCAGTCAAAATATTATTTTATCATTTTTGCCCGTTTTTGACAGAATTTTGGTAAACGCTGCTTACCTATGGGTATATAAAACCAGCTACAAAAATAAAAGTTCTGAACCGATTTTGACAATTTAAACAGATTAATGATTCTCGGGGTCTCTAGCTCAAAAATTTAATTTTGGTTGGCACATGCTACTTTGACAATTTTTTGCACAAACATCATATTCAGTGGAGTTCATTACTAAAGACATATAGTCAGACTTGGATAGTAACAAGCAAAAACAGAATGTGTTTACATAAGAACATATTGTAAAGATAATAAACATCTTAAAATAGAAGAATATAGTTGTTTTCAATAATCTACTTCTGAATACAGACTTGAGAATTTATCAAGTCAAGACCTAAGGAATTCCATTGATTCTATAAATAGAAATGTGAGGGTGTTCCCTGATATAAGTACATAATATGTATCAGTGTGTAGATATAGGTATCATGTAGATAGTTGATATATATAATGTTTTAGGAATATTTTAGCCTTGGATATAGTGTGGTGAATGATTGTTTACACTACGGTAAGTGGACTTAGCTGTAGTTATCATTCCAAACAATTATATATAGAACACTGCCCATCTTCAATAATCTTCTTTGTGCAGATAAGTAGGATGTTAACTGTTAAGCCCCATTTCATTTCATTTATATTAAAAATTATATCATCATTTTCAAATCTTAGCATCGTATAATCCAAGTTCAGAGTGCTGCCACTTACAACTGTTAAAAAAAAAAGGGCTACATTTCTTTATTGGTTAGGGTTACCCGTGGATCGAAGCCTATTGGGGCCATTTCATAATTGCTGTGAGAAGTTGAGAGCGTGTAAGTGAGAAGTCAAGGCAGTGAGACGTCAAGGGCGAGGGAGCAAGAATATGAGGAAACAGGGCGAGAATGCTAGGATCTTGCCCCAAGAACACAATTAAAATTATACTTACCTCGACTTCGCGCTTTCTCGTCCTTGACTTCTAGCTTTATTGGCTTTGAAAATTCTCACATTCCCACACCTTTTACTTCTCGCTTTCACACTCTAAACTTCCTTCTTTCTCGCCCCGGAAGTTCAATTCATACACATTTTCACTGACTGCTACCAAAAGCACAATTTACCACACAAATCTATGAAATCCACAATAATCTACTAATATTGCAACTTATTAAATCACATTAATTATCATCATATATCGTTATTTGTACTTTCCTGCTGAAAATATGTTGTTGTTTTTTTTTATTAGAAACTATTTTTTTAGTTTATAAAGATACCATTCTGTTAGCATTCAAAATGTTCCAGGCATTATTTAGCATTTGTTTTTCACTTGTCAATACTGAAAATTACACAGATAGGACTGAAAAGTTTTGGTTAAATTTGCAGCTACCGCAACGATATCATATTTTAAATTAGGAATCTATATTTCAGAAGAGAGTCAGTTTTTATATGTTGAAATCTATTCTGATGTATGCTTTCAATATATCTATTCCAATAATGTTTAATGTATTTTCCTTCAAATCTATTCTTCTTACAATTTAGAATACACTATGCAAGCTTTGCTGATATAAAAAATATATAAAATTTAAATTCCCTTCCCCTGATCTTTCCCCTAAAACTTGGAGCCACGGTGGCTCAGTGAGTAGGGTGTGGCTCACTAACCAGAAGGTTTTGGTATTGGCTAAGAATGTACCTCAAGATTTCCCAGCATTACTTCACCGAGGTCACATGTACACATTGGCGTGCATGTAATGGAACTCTTGACAGTTGGTATTTGAAATAAGAGTAGGCCGTAATGCTGCTTTCGGAGCAAAATTTCCCTCAAAAGTATGAAGCATAGCATATGCCCGTCTTCATTGGTGCAGGAAATGAGCTTGCTTGATAAACTATGCCGTAGTTTAAATAACCATAGTCTGTCCCCAAGAAAGCTATAAGTCATGAGCAAGAAGTCCAGGGAGTGACAACGCAAGAATTTTCAAAGGCAAGAAAGCGAAAAGTAAAGGGCGAGAAAGCAAGAAATCGAGATAAAAATAATCTTGTGTTCTGGAGGCGAGATCCTAGCATTCTTGCCTTGTTACCTTGAGTTCTGGTGCTCTCACTCCCTCGCCCTCAACTTCTCACAGCGAGAATTGAAGATTATGAAATGGCTGCAATAGGCTTCCATAGTATTAACCAATACTCGTCAGAATGCTTTTTAAAACTAATAAATTATATAGTTGGAGATTTGAGCGGATATATTTTCAAAAAATGAACAACAAAATATCTTTGATATGCTCATTAGATTATAATCCTACATGTAAGTACAGGTATGATGCACTATAACCCAGGTATCATTTAATCTTGTGTATCTAGCACTAATTTCTTTCACATTCTTTCAATATCCAATCTTTGTTTAAAATTCGTAAAAATCATTTAAAATCACCAAAAATTATCTAATTTGTACTTTTGTCCAGTTTAAAGCTGACTGATTAATTTTGATATTAAACGAATGTGAAAGAAATTAGCGCTAGATACACAAGATTAAATGATACCTGGGTTACAGTGGTGTATTTCTGTTTTTATTTTGATTTAAGTTAATGTTTTACAAAAATCTATATGACCCCAAACAAGTTTTTCTTGAATGTTTTTGCTAAAGCTCAACAGAAAAGCCAGTTTCTAAGCTAGGATATGTTAAAGTAATGAATAAAACTGGTCAGAAACCTTGATTCATATAGACATATTCTAAATGTAGACTGGTAAAAGATAACTACAGATAACATTCTCTTGATCATAGTGATCAGAACCCTGATTTAGTAGAAGTAGTTTCTAAGACTTGGATATATAACTTTGATATGTGTACATACTCATGTAAGTAAATACTGTCATAGTTAATTTTAATTACAAATGTTATATGTATGTAATGCTATATAATCATTAGTGCCAAGCAAGATGTGGGATTGAGGGGAGTTTTAAAAAAGCAATGATATTGAATTGCCCAGGAAATTTGTAATAATAAAAATAGGTTTTAGAACAGATTTTACCTCAGATGCCTTAACACCTTTCGTTACGTCTTAGGTTTGCTCTCATTGAAATGTTGGCAACTGCTATGTGCACCTGATGTACATGAATTCATTTAAAAGTTTGAATAATTCTCAAGTAATTTATAATTTGTTAGACATATTGATTTAATTCAAAAAATTTAAGAAATGTTTAAATTGTTAGACCTATATGTTATTGATCTAATTTATAATTCTATAATAGATTACATTAAAGGTATTGCTGAATGTGGTGGGAAACTCATCACTATCCATATTGTCATAATTAATGGCTAAGTCTAGTTGACATCAAAACATGCTACAGGATTGTAACCAAAGACATTAACTTCATAACTAAAATAAACAATAAAGGCCTCACCCACACCACTTTAATATCAATTTATGTAATTTAAAATTATGTACCCCCAACCCTCCCTAGCCATACATTCGGAAAGCTAAGAACACCTCATGTAAATCTTGCATTATGTTTTTAATCATATGTATAGAACGGACATCATGTTTTTGCAGGCTACAATTGGGTGTTACTTTTTATTCGGTTTGAGGCTTTTTTTGTCATAGAATATTGTGGAAAGTTGTCAATAATTTGACCCAAAAACACAGTACAGCATTGGCCAGATGTAATAGTGCATTCTATCAAGTTGTTACCTTTAATCTTGTAGTCAAAAACTTAGCTATAATGAATTGACTTGATATGAACAATTTTTACTATAAAGGACTTTTTGTGGGTATATTAAGCCTGTTTAATGACATGACTTACAAATCATTCAATTTTTTAGTTCATTTTACAAGGTGAAAAATGAATGTCAGATGTTTGGATTTAGTTTTTTTACTAAACATTTTATATAATGTGACTTAAAACCTTAATCCCAGTGTAACATCACGCAAAACGACTATTAAATCTTTGGATAATCAGGGCTGCACAGCACTCTTCTATATTAAAAATATTTTTTTGTCATAATCTGAAATTGTGCTCCTGACTTTAGATACTCCATACTTATTGTAGCTACTGTTCTTGTACAAAACAGTCTTTGTCAAAATCATTATTCAAATCTCAAATACAGAATCAACATTTCATGTTTTCTAATTGTTGTAGTTGTCTTTTTGCAAACCATATTCGTACTACAATAAAAGATGTAATATGGATTATTTATAAAATAATAAAATTTTAATACACAATTGACTTGACAAAGGACGGGGTCACCTGCCAACCCTAACTTACATGTAATGAGTTTTCTCGAATTCCATGCACTGCTAAAGATTTCTGTGAGCAAGAAATTTACTGAAATGAAGGGTTACAATATTATGTTAGTTCCAATTTGACGACCTAGATGTGTTGACATTAAAGCCAATTCCATTCCTTCATTGATTTCATAGAGTAGGAAGTTTTCAACCCAATTTACACTGTGAAAATGGAATGGTACTCGATCAGGGATCTAGTACATTTTAGTAAAAATCTTGGAAATATAAATGGAAATTGAGTCTGGCCAGCTTATTTCAGTACACATGTGTGTGTGCAGTGCTCACTCTGGGTTTCATTTTTTTTCCGTCAAATTTTCATTTTAATTTATTAGCCATATATTTTCTCCGCCAAAATAAAGAACAAATATCTATTAGATTTTTTTTTAGTATTTTCTTTTAACATAACACTGAGAAGTAGTAATAGTGTGATTTGTACGTTTATGGTATATATTTCTCAATTTTTAGTAAATTTGTACAAATATCGGTGAAATTCTAATTATCGCAACAAATCTAATACGAAGAGGCTAAAATCTGTAGGTACGGTGTGTTAAGTAACAGGGGTGAGAAATTGACTGAAAGGTGATATAATTATCGCTAGGGGTGAAAATCTTGGCGTCGGTGCGTTTTCTGTACCGGTGTGTTAATTAACGAACGGGTTAAAAACGACTGACACGGTGTGTATTCTTTATTTGGTGAGTTTTCTCGAAAACGTGTTATAACTGCAGCAAAGGTGATTTATCAAGGACCAGCAGGCTTTATCTGACGCGTAGGTGTTAAATCTAATTTACCGTGCGATTTCTTGTTCGACCGTGTGTTTTACGCAGATCGGTCTTTGTTAAGTGTAGGTCTTTATACATGGATTTCTACATGGGATAGGTATGTATATCCTTTCTTATACGTATTTCATTTCTTGATGAATACTACGTGTTTTGTAATTCATACCATAGTCGCACTGCAGTTATTTATATATTTGATCTTTTTTGTGGGTTTAATTTGTTTACAAAGTATCGTGCGTACCACTTAACTATAAATGGTCGTTTCTTAAAATTGATCACACGCAGTACCGTCATTTCCCGATATCATAACCAACCCCAATTTGATTATCCGATATATTCTAATCGCCATTGTTATCAGATTAACGAATCTGTTTTCGAACCAGTCATTACATTGTAATCATATTTTCATACAAAACAGCTTTTCGCCGATTTACATGACGTCTTCCCGATATATTCGCAATAGGGTATGTTTGGTTCCCTTCTTTCAACAGCTTAGATGACCCTTCTTGGACAATTAGTCAAACGTAAAGAAATCTAACTCTCTCCCGCATCCGTTGCAGGTATAAATCGAAAGCACAGACTAGGCACGGCTCCATATGTGTCACCTAGCTTGTTCTATTCTAAAAGCATGCAATCGCCTTTGGAAATCACTTTGGTGTCTTTTTTTTATTTCGGTCGCTTTATTTGAAACGATTTTCATAATAAGCCGTAGTAATTTGTGATTTTGTTTTTACTGCCAATTCTGCTTAATTGTGTGCGCTTTGAAATCTAAAAACTTGACGTAAAACAAATCATGGATACGGGTTTAAAATAGGGTTATAGCCTGATCTATTTGTTAAAGGCCTGTTAATACAGTATGAACAATATGGAATATTAAATATATGTCCGTATATACCAAAAATAAATCCCATAAAACAGATGAATAATACAACGTAGATTTGAAACAGAAAGTCTTCAAGTATATGCGTAAATATGTTTCCCTTTTGTCTAAATCCCATTTATAACTGTTTGATCTCCTTTTGCAGAGCAAAGACTTGTTATTTTGAATGATACCGAGAAATCACTTAAATCTGTTACAATCAGAGAAAATATTATAAACATAAAGGGGGCGTGGGGCATTAACAATGTGATAACTCATAAAAAAAAAATAATGATGCACACCAAAGTTTTTGCATAAAGAGATAGTTTGTCATGTATTCCAGTAAATTTCACTATATTTGTTATGTATTCTATTCACATCCACATGTAAAATTGCGTGAAAGAATTAGGCCACTACCTTTATAGGAATCTATTTATATAATTAGGCAATAATAATTTATTGCTGCAGTTACCTATTTCGACATATTCACTATATTTTATAAAGTCATAGTTTTAAACCTATATAGCTTCATTTTCAATATTTCTGGTTATTTATTATTTTATATTGAGTTCCGCGTTATAAATTTTTTAAAAAGAAACTATTTCAGATCAACAGTAATTTCTAATACACTTTTGATGTAATTAAAATATCTATAGCTTATGTACATAATCCATTGAGGCGTTTGTGTCGCTGACAAATTACAGTTTTTAAAAAGGATACACAACACATGACGAATTTTTATACGCCCACATTTTCATGTGGACGTATTATGCCGTCGCCCCTGTCCGTCCGGACGTCCGTCCACAATTGTTTTTGGACTCTCTACAGGTCACAATTCTTGTCCGATTGCGACAAAACTTGAAATATAGGTGTATCCCGAAAAGATCTTGGCTGCTTTCGATATTGGCATGTATCGGATCGAAACTTCATGGATTATGGCCCCTGTTTGTACGAAAAATCACGTTTTTAGCTTGTGGACCCTATAGAGGTCACAATTTTGATCCGATTTTGTTGAAACTTGAAATGTAAGTTTATAACCCAAAGATCTCAGTTCCTTTCGATATTCGCGCATATCGGACAGTAACTTCCTGAATTATGGCCCTGATTGTACGAAAAATCACGTTTTTAGCTTGTGGACCCTATAGAAGTCATAATTTTTACCCGATTTAAAAAAACGCTCTATTATGTCACCGTTACACCCTAAGAATGACTGAGTTCAAATTTCGTGAAAATCAGCCCAAAATTGACAGACAAAATGGCCGCCGTTCGTTCACAAATAGCGTAAGAATATGGTTTATCAAGGTTGTGGACCCTATAGGGGTCACAATTTTTATCCGATTTTGTTGAAACTTGAAATGTAAGTTTATAACCCAAAGATCTCGGTTTCTTTTCATATTCGTGCATATCGGACCATAACTTTCTGAATTATGGCCCCTGATTGTATGAAAAATCACGTTTTTAGCTTGTGGACCCTATAGAAGTCATAATTTTTACCCGATTTAAAAAAACGTATTATTATATCACTGTTACACCCTAGGGACAACTGAATTCGAATTTATCACTGTTACACACTGAGGACGACTGAGTTCGAATTTCGTGAAAATCGGCCCAAAATAGACAGACAAATTGGCTGCCGTTCATTCAGTTCCTTTCGATATTTGCGCATATCGAATTGTAATTTCCTGAATTATCGCCCTTGATTGTAGGAAAAATCACTTTCTTGTTAGCTTGTTCTCTATCCATCTCTCGAAAATGTGGGCGTATCCTGCCTGGCAGCCGCTGGTTGTACAATCAGGGGCAATAACCCAGAAAGTTATGGTCTGAAATGTGCACATATCAAAAGGAACTGAGATCTTTGAGATATAAAGATATGTTTTAAGTACATCAAAATTGGATAAAAATTGTGACCTTTAGAGGCTCCACAACCTTCGTGACTTTTACACAATTTTCCTGAAATTCAAATTCAACCTTCATTATGGTGGAATGGTGATATATTTAAACAGTTTTTATAATCCGAAAAAAAATTGTGATCTCTAGAGAATCCAGCTAAAAATGCGATTTTTCGAACAATCAGGGGACATAATCCAGGAAGTTACCTTTGGATATACGCAATTATTAAAAGGAACCAAGATCTTTGGGTTATAAACATACATTTCAAGTTTAATCAAAATCGCATCAAAGTTGTGACCTATAGAGGGTCCACAACCTTAATATACCAGATGTGTAAGTATAGGATATTAACCTACCCAAGGTTGATATGGTAGAGAACGCGCAGGCGAAGCCCAAGCGTTCTCTACCATATCAATCCGAGGGAGAGTAGGTTTATATCCGACATATACAACGCCATTTCACCCTTAAATTTAATGGGCTCTTCTATTAAAAGGCAACAACGATTGGATAATTGCTCGATAGTTTTCGCCAAATAGCGAAAATTACCGAAGTAATCACATGCATGTGTTTGTTTATACATCGCCATTTTGGACTATTGAATTAAAAACAAAATGGATATTAATACGAAGTCAGACGAATAATTAATCCTTTTTAGCCAACATATTGACGATGGAATAGATGTGAATGCAAATATCGACGAAAATCTATCCAAAGCCTGCAGAAAATTTGGACCAAAAGGCATTCTTTTCCAAGAATTCTGACAGTGAACCATGATTGAAGGTTTTCGGTATGTTCCGAGAAGGATTTGACCGACTGTTTTAAGTGGACTGTACCCAAAAATACTTTACAAAGGAACTCTTGGGCGATAAATACTATCAAGTCGTGTAGTGTGTGGAGAAATAATCGCAATCTGGACGAAAAGAAAATTCTGAAAGATGTCTTAGACATGGATAACCGATCTAAATACATGTATGTCGATAAGTACGTCGTCTATTTCGGTCCTGAATGTTAGAAACTGTACCATAACAAATTTTAATTGTCAAAAGAATAAAAATTTATTTCTGTGTTTTTTTGTATTATTTTGATCATCTACGTCATCAGCGGTTGATATGAGCCGAATATATTGACCTGAGATGACGTCATTAGTGGTTGATATGAAATATCAACCTGTCATGACGTCATCAGCGGTTGATATGAACGAATATATCAACCTATGATGATGTCATGACAGGTTGTTATGAGATATAACTGCTATGGACATCAAAGTAAAAACTACCGCCAGTTGTATATACTTGCGTATGAGGGGCGTCCATTTTGTCCGGCAGTTCTGGCCCGATTTTCACGAAATTCGAACCCACCAACCTTGATATACCATATTTTTACACTATTAGCGTACCCAAGAGGCGGACATTTTGTCCGGCAGCTTTGGTCCGGGTTTTTTTTCACGAAATTTGAACACAACCTTCGTTACTGTGCAACGGTGATATATTTGAACGTTTTTTTAAATCGGATAATAATTGTGACATCTAGAGTGTCCACAAGTTAAAAATGTGTTTTTTCATACAATCAGGGGCCATAATCTATGAAGTTTCGATCCGATACATGTCAATATCGTAAGCAGCCGAGATCTTTTGGAGATAAACCTATATTTCAAGTTTTGTCAAAATTGGATAAGAATTGTGAACATTAAAGTGTCCACAAACAATTGTGGATGGACAGACGGATGGACAGGGGCGACGACATACGTCCAAATGAAAATGTGGGGTATAAAAACAGATAATGCAAAATGAATATATTGAACATTTCATTCAAATTTCCTTAATCTGACGAAAATATTAGCCCTTGAAGGTTTGAAAAGATATGTGCCCTGATAGTAACCAACGTAATGGTTATTTGACCATTTTTAAATTAAATCATTAAATGGCCGAACCATTCTAATCTAGCTAAAATCTGACCCATCTGATGGCATCAAGACCTGATTATGGTCTTATCATGTTAACAAATGTCTTACATAATGCTTGTTTAAATGAGCTTAAAATAATTGAAGCTTTCCACTCAATATATTATGCATTCTTGTTCTCAGCATTGCTACAGTCCTGTTTCGGAAAAAGGGTAGATTTTTCTCAATAATTACTCCTGGGGCCATGCGCTTTTCTTTGATGTTGTAGTTATGAAAATGTTTCCTAAATAAAACCACTTCCTTGGTGGACCATCTCTTTCTCTTGATTTTTAGCTTGACATCACTATTCAAACCTGCACAAAAAAGATTTTATAACCTTAGACCGACAGATTTACCTACTTGCATACAAGATGTTTCTAGTGCTTTCAAAATCTTACACATGACCCAATACGAAATTGACCAATAAACAAGATTTTCTAATACGGTCCATGAATAGATAATATTTGTGCCTTTATTAACAAACTCCATGAAAAAGTGAAAGGCTGCCAATCTGCCAATTTAGGTACCATGGTGCTCAATACTACGAAACTACACCACTAATTTTTATTTTATAAAAGAGAACTGCACAATAAATAAGTTGATTAAGACATCTAACCTTAAAAGTGCAATGTACATAAGAAAAACGGCAATCAAACGTCGTCAGATTCAGGATCACTAAGAGCAGAAACAATCTTTTTCCTTTTGCTTACTGGCTCTGAAAATATAAAGTAAAAATATAAAGTAAAAATTCTAAATCAGGACGGGGTTTACGCAAAAAATATTTAACAAGCTATCAGTGAGACTTATGTCCACCAACACAATCCCCAAATAAACAGATGACACATATTAATTAATTGCACATTTATCTTTTTGAAAAGGATCGAACAATCAAACTGATTATCTGTACTTACTCAAAGCATAAAATGCTCAGGATCAAACTCAGTCAAGGTTTTGAAGTATGGGTAAAGAAACTATACACTAAGCTTATTTTTTTTCAAACTCTTCATCAGTTAAAATCGAAGTTATCTTGTCCGAAAGCATCGACCAATGATATTGCTTTGCTCTGGTTAGCTTTAGCAGAAAATGTAATGTTAACCATTGAACATCAACACTAAGTTTAAACAGTCTACCTCAATTAAAAGCAGAGCTGTTATCTTCCAAAGTCTTGACATTCAAATTGCTTATTGCTTATTGCTACTTAATACAAGCAGAAATTTTTCATCATCAAACTTAGTTAAATTATTGATATAATGAATCTATACTAATAGTTTCATCATTCTCAACCAATTAGAACCAAAGTAATTGTGTTCCAAAGTCTCAAGACAGGCTGTGTGACAAATAAATCTAGGGCAGGGCCATACTAAAGAAAAATAAACCAACTTTTCTTATCTTATGCCCACATTGCACAATATATATATATATATAGACTATAATACCAAAAACGTCCCACTTGACACTGCCCAGTTTGCATTATATTTAATAATGTGCAGTAGGTTAACAGTTTAAGGCCCACATTGATGCCATATGCCCAAAAAGACACTAATATGATACTATATGGGTTGTCTGTCCTTTGACAACAGAGACTTTACACTTTACTGCCTATATAACATGCCCAGAATGCAATTGTTTGACTCGTAAACTGAAATTTATTGGAAGATTATCAATGTAGACAAATACATGCGTCAAACATAACTATTATGTTATCGAAATGCATAGGGGTATTGAACAAAGAAAATTAAGAAATATGGAAACCAACCCTCACCAGATTCAGGTTCAGTTAAAGGAACTTTCCTCTTCCTTCTGGCTACTGGCTCTGAAAAACAGTAAAATCATAGTTATTCTACTTAACCCTCTACGTCATTTTGACGCCATGACATCAATTTATTAAGCTTAAATAAAGGCTAACGTGAAATATTTTGTATGCCTATTTCAAAAGACTACTGCCGGATAATTATAAGTGATAGACTCTTGACACCAATCAAAATGTTGAAGGGGATAAGTTGATCTATAATTTGCACTTGTCTCTCCTTTTCATCAGAAATATCGTCTTCAGAATCAGTTTCATCGATATAGTCCGAGTCAGATTCATTCATAAGCATTTCAACCATTTGCCAGTCTTTAACCTTCTCGACATCATTAAAAAATTACGTTTTTTGTCAAAAAATGTTGAACAAAGAAATGTTTTTCTCAATGCCCTTAACAAGACAAGTTCCTGTCTGACACGCATGCGTAGCCATGTCAATTAAATACAAAACTAAATACTCAAATGCGGCTTATAACCAGCGGCTGTCAGGCAGATACGCCCACATTTTGCAAGAAAAGCATAGAGAACACGCTAAAAAAAAGGAGTTTTTCCGTACAATCAAGGGCTATAATTCAGGAAGTTACAATCCAATATGCACGAATATCGACAGGAACCAAGATCGTTTGGTTATAAACATGCATTTAAGGTTTCATCAAAATCAGATTAAAATTGTGACATCTAGAGTATCCACAACCTTGATATACCATACTTTTACACAATTTGCATATGAGGGGTGGCTATTTTGTCTGACAGTTTTGGTCCAATTTTCATGAAATTCTAACTCAACTGTTCTTACGGTGTAACGGTGATATATTCAAATCGGATAATAATTATGACCTCTAGAGGGACCACAAAACGTGATTTTTCGTACAATCAAGAGCAATAATTCAGGAAGTTACGATCGGATACGTGCAAATATCAAAAGGAACCATACATTTTAAGTTTCATGATTTTTCGTATAATCTGGGGCCATATTCCATGAAGTTTCGATCCGATACATGCCAATATCGAAAATAACCGAGATCTTTTGGTAATAAGAATTGTGACCTGTAGAGTGTGGGCGCATAAAAAAGGTTCTTTTGTGGTCGACCTGACCAATTAGCTGTATAATGTTATGGTGACTACAGTTGACAAAGATCGGTTAAGGGTTAAGCAGTTTAAGGCCCACATTGATGCTATACGCTCAAAAAGACACTTTTTTATATATATAGTCTCCACCGAGTAAGAATAACTAGAATGGCAACTCGCATTACTGCCTATAGTAACACAGCGACGCGCAATGCATCTTGGGAATTGTCTGTAATACATACACACTGACAGTTCGCGCAACGATGTTACAATATCTATATCGATGAACTAAATCTCTTTAATTTCGTACTTTTATAGTATTTTCGGTAACAAAACTACTGAGAATTGTCACATACAATCATATGTTAGTTGTGTGTGTGTGTTTCGGGAATGTATAAAACATGATTCATTTTTTTTATGAAAGACGTCAATAATTGTGACGGTTTACGAATTGTTCTATAGGCTGTAAATTATTGTAGATTTTTAAAAGATTTTATTTACTTTAAAACTAATCCAGCAAATACTTGTTGATTCGATTCCTAGATTTGAAATGTAATTTCCATACACCTTAAAATGGGCCTTTTGAAAAATCAAAGTGGCACGCCCTTTTTTGGATACAGCTTGTTTTACTCAACATGATTTATTTTTTCTCCCAAAGAAAAATGCCTTTGTCTTCTAGAGCTTATCACCACGTGCTTCTCTTATTTATGTTATGTTAATAAAGTAAGCTTTCATTAAAATATAAAATTTAAGAGATTTGGTTGTTTTTATTCTGTGATGTTTAGCGAAATTACAGACAAACCCCAAGATGCAGTGTGCGACCTGCTTTGTATGCAAATGAAGCAGTTGCCACTCTGGCTCTGGTTATTTTACTCTGTGTAGTTTCTAATAACAAAAACGTCCCACTTGACACTGCCCATTTTGCTTTATATTTAATAATTTGAATAGGTTAAACATGCATTATACAAGAGCTAAATCGGCCTATTGTAGGTCTTTCTTTAGACCTGAAATGTTATATAAACTATTAATTAGACATTAATTAACGTATCCAGACCATAATCAACTCTCGATGTCAACGCTAGCCTGCGATATTTGTTGGATTATGATACGATTTGCTGCATAACTTTCCATCTCGATTTAACGATTAAATGGATAATCGAGACTATGATTTTTGTCCTACTGACCTTAGTAATGATGACTGAGGCTATGCAGAAATTTCGATCGCTTATTTCTTGGTTCATAGTGGATCAATTTGACTGAAATTTTCAGCAAATTGCCTTTACATTATTTAGTTTTTAACTATTACAGTGAGAACTGCCAACTCGTTATCTAATCTCCCATAATGTATCTTTAACAGTTTAAGGCCCACATTGATGCCATATGCCCCCCAAAATACTGATATGATACTATATGGGTTGCCTGTACTTTGACAACAGAGACTTTACACTTTAGTGCCTATATAACATGCCAAGAATGCAACTTTTGCTTGACTCAGAAACTGAAATTTATTGGAAAATTATCAAAATATATTTTATCCCACCCTACATACTTTAGACACATCAAAAAGACATTGTCAAAATATTACTTACCCACTTCCGAATCTGATTCACCTGTATCTGTACCAATTTCACAACCGGTATCACTTTCATGTGTCAATCCCTGTTGCTGAACAGGCTCTGAATTAAAAATAAAAGATGAAATTTAAAGAGTGTGTTAAGAGTCATTCCATGAGAAAACCATGCAAAATCGTCCAAAATCGGGAAGATGGGGAGTCGGCAGATCGAGTTCATCTCCGGGGGATTTTATGGACTCCCCCTGACTACTTCACAGCCAGAAGGGCCGATGTCAAAATTTCACCGTTATTGAGAAACAGCCTCTGGGTGATTTTTGGCCTATTTTGCCATTTTTCAGGTCATTTTTGGTCAATTTTCAGCCACCTATTGTGGTGACTCTAGGGTTTGGATGAAAATGGTGGTAACTGGTGATGTTAGTGGGGGTCTTCCTGTGCCCCAGTGTGAAGACCATGAAGTCGCATCTATTCTCTGGGAGCAATGATCAGCAAAATTGTAAGATATGGTGAATACAACATAAAATATACACCTGCGAAGATTAGCTCTATTTTCTATGATGCGGGGGTAGGTCAAAATATCGAAAAGGTTTTATGCACAGCTCGACTCCCTCTATCGATATAAGAAATAAAATCTCTGTCACCTCTCTTCAATCAAAGCGAAATCATAAGTCAAAGTTGGTTAATTTTCCCTTTTGTAAATCTCTCATTCTCTATGAAATGACCAACTACTTTCATTCAGGGTAAGCCAGCTATCTCCGTTCCTTCACCAAATCATCGCCCGCGCTCACTGGTATCAGCTTGAAACTCCCTCGAGCAAGACTAGTCTCTTTGATGAGGCTTGATATCCAATCCAACATGGATGTGCCCGAAAGCGCGCAAAATTGCAGTTTTTCCTCATGTTTGGCCAGTAACCAAGAGACCAAGAGAATCACTTCATACGATTGAAAAAATGTACTAAGGACATTAAGGCCAGTAAATGTGGTATATATCCCAGATATGACCAAGAGAATCACTTCATACGATTGAAAAAATGTACTAAGGACATTAAGGCCCACCTTTTAGCACATCACATAGCAATAAGTGATGTGAGAACCGAATGGAAGCTGATTTCTTGACGAAGCTGCATTAAATGGAATATTCCAAACGGATGCATGCTGCCACATCTAAGGAGAAGCCATACAAAGACCACGTTGTGTCACTTGGAATCAACTTATACCTATTGGAACGGCTAAGTGAAATAAAATACTATTGAAAAAAAAAGAGGGAAGAAATTGTGTCTTTGAAATATCGATGGAAACCCTGTGTGTATGCTCGACCACAATCAAATTAGCAGGAAACAGTTGTGCGGTGATACTCCAGTTGACTAAGTTAAGCGATTCCTCAAACCAGCTGCATTGTGTCTGATATAGCTGTAATACCTTTACTAAAGGCCAGCTCTCTGCTTTTTTTTAAACTTGGCAGCATTAAAAAATTCTTGTTAATTTTAGAATTTTTTCTCCTATTTTATGTATGCCGGAAATATTATGCTGCCCATAATGAGGAAATGGGCCGTCAAGAAAGCCAAGTTCCTACACTGCCTCAGGGTAGTTCCTCAAATAAAAAAATATGGCATAGGGTAAAAAATTCAACTGCATCATATGATCATTTTCGGCGCCAAAAATGAATCTTGCTGGGCCTTTTAAAACTGAATTTGTACATAAAGGACATTTCTATCAGGGGCCACCTCTCAACATATTCCAATCTGATTAAAATACAGATCTATATTTCGTTTCAGTTTTTTTTTATACTTTCGATGACCTACACTACATGAAGATGTGACTGGTTGTTGCGATAGGTCACGTCAGAGGTCATACGAGCAGCAGTTGAGCCTATTAGTCAGACATTTGATTAACCAATCAGCATTGGTGCTTCTGGGGGCTTACCCACAGTTCCGTGCAAAACATGCCTAAAGCTCGCCGTAACATATCGTTTCATTGGCTAATACCTCCCAGAATTCAGAACACGTCAATGATAACAACTCTTTCAGATCCTAGTGTAGTAAAACAAAATTTTAACTATAAAAACGAAACGAAATAGGATCTGTGTTTTAATCAGATTGAAAATATTCTTAATATCAACCCCAACGTATATGGGCAATTGAAAAATCTCTTGTATCAAGACTCCGGATGATGGATTGACTGGGACCAGTTTCAGAAAATTTTACAAATGTTCTCCCTTGTAAATAGTACATTACAAAATAAGTTTAGTAAATTATTTTATATGGTTTGGTTCTTTCAGGTTACTGTTGGAACTGGTGACATCTCTCCCACTGCTACACCATCTGCAGCTACTGGTAGTGCTGCTTACATCCATCATCACTCTACTGCTACTACACCATCTACAGCTATGGGTATTGCAACTGCCACGCTGCCTCTTCCTTCTGCAACCGCTATTGGTAGCGACACCAGTGACAGTAATGACTACCAATAATAGGCCTAGATCAGGCATTGATGATTAAATGTGAATCTTGAACCAATCCCAGTATTCTAATTCTGATTTGTTTTGATGTTGGGTTTCAGCGAATTTTTAGCAACCTTCCTAAAGGTTTTGCATGTAATCATCATTACCTGATCTAGGCCTATTATTGATAGTTCTAAGTCATTACTGTTACTGGTGTCGCTACCAATAGCTGTTACAGAAGGAAGAGGCAGCGTGGCAGTTCTAATACCCATAGCTGCAGATGATGTAGTAGCAGTAGATTGATGATGGATGCAAGCAGCATTACCAGTAGCTTCAGATGATGTAGCAGTGGGAGGGATGTCATCAGTTCCAACAGTAACCTGAAACAACCAAACCACATAAAATAATTTACTAAAATTATTTTCTAAGTATTTGCAGGGGTCTCTGTTACCAGCCAGTCAATCATTCGCAGACTCAATGCAAGAAAATTTTCCATGGCCCATACACGTTGGGGTTGATATCAACAATATTTCGAGAGATGGCCCCTGATAGAAATGTCCTTCATACAAATTTAGTTTTAAAGGGCATGACAAGATTTATTTTGGGCTCTGAAAATGATCCCATGACGAAGTTTAATTTTTGACCCAACGTCATACCATTTATTTGAAGAACTAACCTGAGGTGGTGTAGGAACTTGGCTCTTTTGACAGCCCATTTCCTCACTATGGACAGCATAATGTTTACATCCTTTTGGAATATTCCATTTGAGACCCAGGTGGTAGCGATGGGCAGCACATATCACCTTTCCATCTAGAATCGACTTATCAAGATCAAAAATCCCACTTCATCAAGAAATCAGCTCCCATTCGGTTCTCAATTCACTTATTGCTATGTAATGTGCTAAAAGACGGGCCTTAATGTCCTTAGTACGCTCTGTCAATCTATTAAGTCATTTCAATAATTTCATTGCTCATATCTGGGATATGTACCACATTCTATGGCCAAAAATGAAGAAAAAACACAATTTTCTGCGGTCTCGGGTGCGGCCATCATGGATTGGATACCAATCATCATCAAAAGAGATTAGTTTTGCTCGACTGGGTTTTAAGCTGCTACCTGCGAGCGCTGGCGAATAATTTGGTGAAGAAACGGAGAGAGCTGGCTTACCCTAAATGAAAGTAGTTGGCCATTTCATAGAGAATGAGAGATTACAATAGGGAAAATTCACCAACTTTGGCTTATTATTTCGCATTGATTGAAGAGAGGTGACAGATTTTATTTTTATACGCCCACATTTTCATGTGGACTTTTATTGTCGTCCCCCCTGTCCGTCCGTCCACAATTGTTTGTGAACAGTCTACAGGTCACAATTTTTATCCGATTTCAATGAAACTTGAAATATAGGTTTATCACCCTAAGATCTTGATTCCTTTCGATATTGGCATGTATCGGACTGTAACTTCATGTAACACTGTAGAGGTCACAATTTTTATCCGATTTGGTTTAAACTTGAAATGTATGTTTATAACCCAAAGATCTCGGTTCCTTTTGCTATTTTCGCGCATATCGGAACGTAACTTCCTGAATTATGGCCCCTGATTTTACGAAAAGTCACGTTTTTAGCTTGTGGACCCTATAGAGGTCATAATTTTTTTCCGATTTAAAAAAACGTATTATTATATCACCGTTACACCCTAAGGACTGCTGAGATCAAATTTCGTGAAAATCGGCCCAAACTGACAGACAAAATGGCCGCCCTTCGTTCTCAAATAGCGTAAAAATATGGTATATCAAGGTTGTGGACCCTATAGAGGTCACAATTTTAATCCTATTTTGATGAAACTTGAAATGTAAGTTTATAACCCAAAGATCTCAGTTCATTTCGATATTCGTGTATATCGGACTGTTACTTTCTGAATTATGGCCCCCGATTGTACGAAAAATAGTGTTTTTAGCTTATGGACCCTATAGAGGTCATAATTTTTATCCGATTTAAAGAACTGTATTATTATATCACTGTGTATCGCAGGTGTATATTTTCGGTTTTAGTCGCCATGTTACAATTTTGCTGATCATTACACCCCGAGAATAGATGCGACTTGATGGTCTTCACACTGGGGCACAGGAAGACCCCCACTAACATCACCAATCACCACCATTTCCATCCAAACCCTAGACTCGCTACAATAGGTGGCTGAAAATTGACCAAAAATGACCTGAAAAATGGCAAAATTGGCCAAAAATCACCCAGAGGCTGTTTCTCAATAACGGTGAAATTTTGAGATCGGCCCTCCTGGCTGTGAAGTAGTCTTGAGGAGTCCATAAAATCCCCCAGAGATGAACTTGATCTGCCGACCCCCACCTTCTGCATGGTTTTCTCGTGGAATGACTCTTAATTAGACAAGGGAAATTCAAACGATCTGTTAGTTGAGTACTTGCATTCAATCTCTATATTCTAAACAAAACTTGAGAACTTTGAAATACTAGAAAACAGATTTGAAAGCTCTGCTTCTCAAATATTGCTCACTAACAATTTAAATTGATAATGTGTTAAGTCTGAAATGGAAGGTCACAGAATGCTGATCATATTTGGTTTGTCTTCTCATGCCCAATGCTTTAAACCAAACGAACAGGGACAACAGCATAAATTGTCCACATGAATAAAAAGTAAAGGTGTTACAGATTTTGATACCAATAAAAAGAGCGTGTCTTCAAACTTGAACAATTTTTATTAGAAATAGGGAATGTTCCACTCAAAAAAGAGGAAAAACAGGGATTTTTTAAAGAAACATTTTGTGAAAAAATAATCTTTTCTAAACAAATCCATACCTATACCCTTCGGCTTGAGGTCAATGGTCTTTTTGTTAAAATATGAAATGTTCTTCAAAGGAATTTCGTATGGTGACTGACATAAGTTTAAGAAGTTATAAGGCCTCAAACAAGAAAGTCATGTCAATGGCGAAGCGAACACCAAGCGCCCTCTGTTTATTATATCTATCAATGTACAACACATAGTATAGTGTAAGGGAGGAAACTCTTGTTAAAGTCCTAGTTTATTACATTTTCTCATCCTAAGATTAAACATTATCTTAAAAAAAACTAAACAGTTCAATTTCACTTAGAAACCATCAAAAGGGTTATTAACACAGAAGAACATAGAGTCACTAAACTTTACGTAAGGTTAATGGAACTATTATTTATGAACAACATAGTCCTTTAAGTAAGCAGGTGGTTTCCTAACACGAGCAGGAAAACGTGACACATCATCTGGAATAACACCATGACGATCTACAGGCAAATGATTTTCATTTAGCACCGGAATATCCATTGGAATATTAATGTCAGGGACTGGATCCACCACTGGCTCAACAACTTCATCATCAGATGCATGACGTAATAATATCTGATCTATATGACGTCTCATGACTCTTCCATCTGATGTCTGAATCTGATACGATAATGGACTTGTAACTTTAACAATTCTTGCAGATATCCATTTAGGTCTATAACCATAATTTTTCACACTAACACGATCATCAACTTGAAAGTTTCGAAGCTTAACCTTTTTATCATGTGACTTAATTGGACTCTCTTGTTCTTGTTGAATTTTCAGTTTACTATCTGGAAACACACAATCAAGACTAGATCTCAACTGACGTTTCATAAGTAACTCTGCAGGAGACCTTCCCGTAGTAGCGTGTACAGATATGCCATATGTAAATAAAAGTCTATTTAATCTGTCATCTAGTGTACCTTGTTTATTCTTTTTAACCAATCCTTCAGAGTTTCTACTGCACGCTCTGCTAAACCATTAGAACTGGGGTGATAGGGTGAACTGAATAACTGATGAACCCCATTTTTACAAAGGAAAGTCTTAAACTCTTCACTAGTAAAACACGAACCATTGTTAGAGACAACTGTTTTTGGTAAACCGTGCGTTGCAAAGATATTACGCAACTTAGTAATTGTAACTTTTGATGAATTTGTACTGCAAACTAACGCTTCTATCCACTTCGAATAGCGTCAACTACCACTAATATCATCTTCCCCTCCACTGGTCCCGCGTAATCAATATGAAGACGACTCCAGGGGTCAGAAGGCCACTCCCATGGGTGCAGTGGTGCAGTTGCAGGATTGTTCCTGTGAGCTTGACACGTCACACAACTCCTTGCACAATTTTCAACATCCAAGTCTAGACCAGGCCACCATACATAAGTACGTGCTAAACCTTTCATCTTATTGACACCAGGGTGTGTTCTATGAAGTTCGTCTAGAATTAGTTTACGTCCATTTGGCGGTATTACTACTCTTGCGCCCCACAAAAGACAACCAGACTCAACACTTAAACCAGTTTTTATCTTTTCATAGGGCTTAAAAGAATCATCCACGTTATTAGGCCATCCTTTTAGAACAAACTGACGAACCCGTGACAAAACTGGATTATGTGATGTCCATGAAGCAATCTGTTTAGCATTAACAGGGGGGGTTTCTACAGACTCGATCAACAATACAAAATCAGTTTCATCATCTTCGTTTGGAGTTTGTATAGGTAACGGTACCCGACTTAATCCATCAGCGTTTGCGATTGCGCTTCCTGGCTTATAAATAATATTATAGTTATAAGCACGTAGCTAAACTGCCCAACGTTGAACTCGCGGAGATACCATCTGAGGAACCGCCTTCTCATTGAATAAGGATACCAACGGTTTGTGATCTGTAATTACTGTTACACTTCTACCATAAATATACTTGTGAAATTTCTTCATACCAAATATTAACCCACAACCTTCTTTATCTAACTGTGAATAGTTTTTTTCAGCAGAAGTTAAAGTTCTTGAAGCAAACATAATAAGTTGTTCACTACCATGAGGCATAACATGAGCTAATACCGAACCAAGTCCATATGGTGAAGTGTCACATGTAAGTGTCAAGGGTTTGCTTGGATCATAGTGAATTAGGAAATTTGACCATTCAAATGCCACCTGTTGAGTTTTATTCCATTTCCATCTTACATCCTTCATCAATAATTCATGAAAGGGTCTCAGGAATGTTGAAGCATTTGGAAGGAAACGACGATAGAAATTAAGAAGCCCTAAATAAGCTTGTAATTCTGTCTTTGAAGTAGGCCTAGGGGCATCCTGTATCTCTTTAACCTTCCGTTCCATAGGATGAATACCAGATGAATTGATACAATGTCCCAGATAGCTAACTCGTGACAACTGGAAACTACATTTTTCTTTCTTAAGACGCTGATTGGCTTCCTTTAACCTTGTGAGAGCTGCATCAACATTAGCGAGTTGATCTTCCTCGGTCTCTCCTGTAATAAGTATATCATCCAGGTAAACCGCAGTATGAGGTATATCACTTAACAAGTTTTCCATCGTCTCTTCATCCAATACCAACTGTTGATAAGCATGACTTCAGTCTAACTTTGTGAAAGTTACCCCACCAGATAACTTTTCCCACAAATCTTCAAACCTCGGAATTGGGTACTGTTCAACAGAAGCAACCTGATTAACTGTCAACTTGTAGTTACCACAAATTCTAATACTATGGTCACCTTTCAATACCAGAACTATGGGGGCTGCCTATTTCGAGAATGTAACAGGTTCTATCACTCCATCCTGAAGTAACCGGTCCAGTTCGTCTTCAATCTTCTGTTTCATGGCGTAGGGTACTGACCTTAGTTTATAAAACTTTGGACCTTGAGTTTTATTAACATGAATATGAGCTGCAACACCTTTAAGCTTGCCTAAGCCTCCAGATAATACTTTTTTGTGACGTTCCAAAACATCTTCAAGGGTTAACTTAACTTTGTTACTCGCAACAGAATCTGTACTACTGCCAGCGATGTCTCCTAGATCTAAAGGTAAGTCCCTGATCCACTCTCTTCCTAATAAGGAGTGTCCATTACCTTTTACAATTATAAGGCGTAGTAGTTTCTGACGATCCAACACGCTGACGTGTAATTCACATTCCCCCAAGAATGGAATTAAATCACCTGTATACGACTTGAGCTTAACTTTACTTGGTTTCAAATCCACTCCAACCAGTAGTTCTGATACTTTCTGTTCACTCATTAAGGTAACAGAGCAACCAGTATCAACTTTCATGGACACAGAATTCCCATTTATCCGAACAGCCATCATGATCGGAACATCTACTTTAGAGGACCTGGATTCTGACACATGATAAAGAGTAAGACATTCCTCTTCATCTGGAATTTCTTCCATGCGATGTTCTCGGGACGTACTCTCTCTCCTTGAACCATGACTGGATCCCTTGGTGCACATAGTCTTCAAATGGCCCTTTTCAGAACATTTATAACATTTAGTCCGCTTATATCGGCATGATGATGGATCATGATTTGAACCACATCTAAAACATTGTTTCTGTTCTGTATGGCCAATTGATGATCTTGGTTTAAAATTTCTCAATCCACTAGTGCTAGAATTGTAGCCTTTACTTTGTGTTGACCTGGGTTTATTTCTACCTCCATAAACAGCATTAACCTCAGACTTGTTAATGAAGTACCATTATGCATATCATTAAGATTACTGGAAGTGGTTTCCATAGCAAGAGCTATCTTCAAAGCATTATCAAATGTAAGTTGAGTTTCTGCTAACAACTTCCTCTGAATAGCCTCGTTTCCCACGCCAGCTACCAATCTTAGCACGCAACATTGACTTCAAATAATCTCCAAAATTACAATTTTCAGAAATTTTCTGTAATTCGGCAACATAGTTCTGAACGGATTCAACATGTTTTCTCATACGAGAATGAAACTTTTAACTAAAGTTTTTATCTCATCATATGTTTTGTCTGTTGTGGAATCTGGCAGGCATAAACTTCTGATCAAAGAATAAGTCTTTGTCCCCACACAACTCAGTAAAACAGCTCTTTTCTTTTCCGCAGTACCAATATCTTTCGTCACGAAATATTGTTCTATTACTTCACAATATTCATTCCAGCTCTGCAAATCAGCATCAAAACTTTCGATTTTCCCAATTGCAGCCATTACTGCATCTGATGAAACGTGACCCGGCTCGAAAAAGTCAAACTGTGCTTCCGTAGATTTAAACAATTCTAGCATTACCACACATAGTAATGGCAAAATCAGCCGTAAAATCGAATGGAACATCAATTACAGTTGTTACAGGAACAAACTTGAACCAACTTGAATAAGAATCATCAAACTATCGTCAAAACACACTGGTTTTCATCAAAATGATACATTCCGCCACGTGACAAATTTCCTTGACGTCTGACAGCGAACGCCAATAAGTAACAGCAGGGCAAGACTACTTATGGCGGATTTAGATATTCCTCCTCCAGCCAGGAATTCCATGCAGAAACTCACCAATTACGTCAACACCAAAACCGCACGGTTAAACACATTAAGTATGAGGGAAAAGATTACTGAAGTCAAATCAATTAATGCAAGAGGAGGAGCCATAGACCCGAATTTCATAAATGTTGCGGTAGACAGCAGGTACAATTGTATAACCATTGGTCATTCCAAAAAGCCTGGACAGGGTGCGTCCCAAGCAATTGCACTGGCTTGCGAAACCAATACTGAACATAAATATATTCTTGCCGCTGTCATGCAGAATAAACTGTGTTGGATTGGGGCCTGGATGAAAGGGAAAGGCATGCAAGTGGTCACACACGAATCATATAATTATCATCTAATATTATGCTTATGGTACATGTAAATAGACAAATTAATTAATGGAAATGACCATAATATATTTCTTCCGAGCGCTCCCAATGTATATAAGTACTACTATATAGAAGACTATACTAGGTCTCTACATAGTAACAAATTTAAATAATTGCCTTCAAAATGAATAATATGATTTACAATATTTTAAACAGTCAGGTAATGAATTCCATAAATGGGCACCAGTAAATCTAATACTGTTTTTAACAACAGATAGATTAGGCCGAAGAATGACAATTTTGTTATTGATATTAGAGTATGGAGTATCGTAGTAGCAGAGGATGTTGGTTAAATATGAAGGGCATTGTTGATTAATAATTTTGTAAATAAATGTATATTTGTTCACTAAGTGACGCTGTTTAATATTTAAGAGTTTGATTTGGGCAAGGCCTGGAGCCAAATCTATTGTATGTTCTAAACCTAGAATCAATTTAAAGGCTTTGTTTTGTTGACGACTTAGTGTGCTCAAAGCAGTAGAGTCACCCTGATCCCAAACTGGTGAACAATAATCTAGATAGGTTTGTATATAGGCTTTGTAGAACAGAGAACGATATTGAAGTGGTAGTAGCTGCTTGATTTTGCGAAGTTGGAAAATCTTCTGATTCACAATTTTGATCACATAATGTACATGGTCAGTCCACCGTAAATGGTGGTCTAAAATAATTCCCAAAAGTTTGAACCTGGGAACAGTTTCGAAGACTGAGTCATTGATTTTAATACTAAGTTCGGACGATAAATGTTTACGCTTCTGTCTAGTTGTAATTAACATGGATTTTGTTTTGATCTCATTAACTATCATGCTATTATGTCTACACCAATTCATCACTGTATCTGTATCAATTTGAAGATTGTTTTGAAGGTCAGAAACAGTTTTTGCACTAGTATAAATGGTTGTATAGTCAGCAAAAAGATCACATTTAGAATTTAAATACAGAGGTAAATCATTTATAAAAATATTAAATAATAAAGAACCCAAAACTGAACCTTGTGGTACGCCATGAAGTATTGGTTTACAAGAAGACAAATCACCATTTACAAAGGTCCTTTGTTGTCTATCAAGCAGGTATGAATTGAGAAACATTATAGATAAGAGTTATCTTAATGTCACATGACCTCTCTAGCATACCATGCTTGTTGTTATGGACGCTGACATATTGTTTTCCAAGTATTGAATAAACCTTTAAATATGGAATTACGAAGGTCATATTCAACACTAACATTTGGTTGTATTCGGTACGTTTGTGAAGGTAAATCTGTCTGAGTTCTCTGCGCTTCCGGCGGTGGTGTTCTTCATACCATGGAGCACAAAGGTCTGTCTATAAACGTTTTCTGACTTGCAGGGGCCAAAGTATCGATCATCTTTTTAAGCTGATGGCAGTACACACTGGCTTGTTTGTTAGTATCTTTGTCCATGAATGATGGGAAGGGATTTTCTGTGAAGCAGTTCGTCAGATTTTCACAGTCAAAGGCCTTTATGTTTCTGGACGTTCTGGTCACCTGTTGGTGCTGTCAGGTCCATAAAAAACTTGATAAATCTGTGGTCAGATGGTAGTGTATTATCCACATACATTTCAATAGTGCTTGGATCTGAGGCACGGGTTATCACCACGTCCAATGTATTGCCTTTTTGATGAGTTGCAAATTTAATATGCTGTGTCAGTCCCATAAAGTGAATCAGGTCAAGCAATTTCTGGGCATCTCTATCATTACTTCTTCAATATGAAAATTTAGGTCATCACAAATGCATATACGCCCTTCTGTTGTGATTGGGTCTCTAACAGCTCAGAGAATTCTTCAAAGAACAGGTTTGATGTACATTTGTTCTTCTGTAGTGATTTCGTAACTTGACAGGTTGTTAATGTTCAGAGTAGGTTTGGCTCTCCCAAACTCAACCGCATTGATGGGTTGCCTAAACTCGACTACCTATATGGATCGCCCAAACTCTTGTATAATCTTGGAGTGCACGTGCTGTTGGCCTGCATAAGAGGATTGATTAGCTGAAGTGGGGTGTGTTTTATTGCAGATTAGAAATGGTCGCCAGTCTAGCAGACCAGTTGATTTTATGGGTATCACGGTCGCTTATTTAGCAGACCGTGTGATTTTATATACTCTATTTTATAGTGTTCTGATGGCGTCGTCGTTTGGTAGATCTCAATAGCCCGTATCTAGCCTTCCTTCATTTGGCAAATCACTTCACTTCTTTGAATATGGTGGTCTATAGATGATTATCAGTCTTTGGGAGACATTTCCAATTTTTATGGACAAATCGAGGCATTCAAACGATCTGCGACGTTTAGTAGGATTTACTTTCGTATCAAGAGAGCTAAGGGTTAAAGCTGCAACACCGCCACCTTTACGAACATTTCATGGACAGCTGTGGAAGTTATATCCAGATAATGAAGACTGAAATTCACTGGAGATACATTTGTTTTTAACATCCGACATCCATGTTTCCGACACAATGAAAATGTCCCTGTTATCTTCTAAAATTGCTGCACATACAGTAGTAACTTTGTTGCATATTGAGCGAGCGTTCCATAAACCAAAACATATATTCCGTGGCTCAGGTATTTTGAAGTTCTTATTACTGATGTTAAATTATTTGGGTTGGCTTTAGACACAATCTCAAGGTTGTGAGTGTTTCGGTGAGTGATTATTGAAGGGATCAGCTCAACTTTGGCTAATTTAAGTTTATAAATAAAGATCATTTTGAAATATAATTTTATTACCCAAAGTTATTAGCTTGGGTTGATTTATAGCTACGTTTATTAATATTATGTGTACGTGTGTGTGTTTGTACAAAGGCTAAGATAATTACATTCTTTATTATAGTATGGATTATAGAAATTATCGCCGTTACTCAGCTTCATATTACCAGAGTTTACCAGCACGTGGGGCAAGGGAGGTAAGCCTGTTTTTCCTATTGGGCTTGCTGAATGCTTGTATAAAAACCCTTACCATAGTATTTGTTGTAATTAAACGTATGTATATGATTATCAGTGTGTATGTATTTAAATTATATATCTATATTTTAATAACTTATTTGCTTTGAAATCCAAATAGATGACTTCTGTTTTATATACATGCATTGTTTTTCATCTTTCAATGCATGTTTTGAAGTTTATATCATGCATTATAAATTTAGTATTTGTATACTAAATTATTACTAGTGGTACATGTATATTGTCCCACACCACATTATCATTTATTACCAATCACCAATCATTGCAGATGGGGTTATTTTAATTTTTTAAAGAGGTATTATTGCTGCCACGAAGAATTTAATTGTAATTAATTCTGAATAGTAGGATATTCAAAGTAAGCTTAGATCTACCTAATTCTCCAAAATACAAACACTGGCATACTTAGTGTTATCTTTCTCAGAAAAACATTTTTTTTTTTAAAACTCAATAATAATTTGGCAGATTTTTTCCAAAATTTGTATTTACTCTGATTGAATATGCCCGATGCATCAATAGTCAAATCATAAACAGCGTCCAAAAACACTAATGCCCATTTAAAGAGCACATGATCAAATGACCAAACAAAATTTGATGTACTTATAGCCAGTGGTAGGGCGATTCATTGCCTCAAATGTTTGTGCTTTAATTACTAACCTGTTGTTTACCCTGTTTCCACTCTAATCACAGCAACAGAGAATGAGAAAAGTTCAGTCATCGGTTTGCTCAGGCAGTGCTAGCAGCAAAAATTTGCCCAATTTAGACATTCGTGTGAAATTATTCATTCACTGATTTGTCAATGAAGCCATGAAAAAATATTCTTTACTTATTACTCTTTTAAAAAATATGTAGTTACAAACTTGATTAAAACTTTGGCTAAAACTCTGTGATTTTATTTCTGATATAATGCATTGAAATGGATGAGTCACCTCATGTAGTTTCGTTTTTTCTATTTTTTATCTTTTAAACTCACTCCCACAGCCACTAACCAACACCGAAAGAGTGTGAAATTTACTTTTATTCAACCGTAAAACACTGTGGTTAGTTGCCCCCCTTGGTGAGTTTAGAAGTTATGTTATTGCTAGCTCTAAATACGCAGAACAATTTGAGACTGGACAAATAACCAAAACAAAAAGTTTATTTGTAGTCTTTATTTTCCAGACTACACCATACGGCACAATATATTTATGTATCTGTTGGACTAAAAATAAAGCATTAAAGTATTAGATTTATAGAGGACTTTCTCTGTATTACATGCCATTATAATTTCCTTGTACTTTATCAAATAATTCGTTGACATCGATCTTTCCATATATCAGCTAAACGTGTATTGTAATTGTCACTGTAAACAGTTGATAAATTGCAATTTATTGAAATTTGAAGGCGTTGGCATATCGTAAAAAAAAGAATCTAAGTGTTTGCGCATGCGTATCCACTTGCAGCAATGCAGGTGGTAATATTTTGCCCTACCTAAACATTTTAATAGGATTTTTCCCCAAAAAACATCAAAATTAATAATTCAAACTTGATCAAATTTCTATGAGGTCGATTTGCAAATGTAGGTCATTTGGAGGCTTAACACATAGTTCAGTGTTTACACATATCCTTTCTTGGTGTATTTCCTCCAAATTGCAAGGGATAGATGAAGGAGGCTGATTCTTATCTTCATAATGGTATTGTTCAACCAGTGTCAAACATTAACAGTGACTCTGATAACAGATAAAATGTTTATTGCATCAAAACGTCCATTATAGACAGCAAAAAATTAATGTTATTTTGTAAGATATGAAGTTAGATATTGTTATGCATCGCAATGTGAAATGTATGGAAGCCTATTGCAGCCATTTCAGAATCTCGTGTTCTCACCGCGAGAAGTTGAGGGTGAGAACATGAGAAGATGAGAAGTCGAGGGCGAGAAGACGAGAACACAAGGAAATAGGGCGAGAATACGAGGATCTCGCCCCGAGAACACGAGATTACTTTCACCTCGACTTCTCGCTCCCTCGTGTTCTCGCCTTTGAAAAACCTCGTGTTCTCGCACTCTCGCCCTCAACTAATCGTGTTCTCGCCCTCGACTTCTCGCCTTTGAAAAACCTTGTCTTCTCGTCTTCTCGCCTTTGGGTTAATCTCGTCCTCTCTTGTTCTCGCTCCCTCGCTTCGTCACAATCTCGACTTTTCTCGTGTGCTCGCCTCGGAAGTGCAGTTTATACGCATGTCCACTGACTACCGTATCGGCATTTATATTTGGACATGGATTATAATAAACGGAAATGTTTGAAGTTCTAGAAAATTTAATAGTCCTAAACAATTTAAATCTCTTCTTGCACAGATAGTATTGTATTCTGTAATCGATTTTAAGTCTTCAGTCGAATCTAACTTCAATAACCTTCATCGGGTTTTTTGATGCGTGGACTTCTCAGTGGTGTAGGACGGAGGGCCTGAAAAGGAACAACGTATAGTCATATGGATGGAATACAAATAACCGAGATCCCGTGTCCGGAATCTAAATGAAGTGGGGGCTACGGTGGCTCAGTGAGTAGGACGTTTACTCTCTAACTTCATCAAAGTGCATCAGGATTTTTCTGGAGATGTCCTCCCTTGTCAGTCGTGTAGGATGGAGGGGGGGGGGCTGGCAACGGATAACGTGTAGTCGTTCAGATGGGACAAAAAAAAAAAAAACGGGGTCCCGTGTACACATTGGCGTCTATCATTGATTCGAGTGGCTCGGTTTCCATTCGCCGCTTGAACGTGATAGTGAATGATTAGGATCATCTGTCCAATCGTGTGGGTTTTCTCCGGGTTTTCCGGGTTTCCCCCACTGCTAAAGACCCCTAAACGCAAGCAAATTATTGAAATAAAATTTCGATTCGCCGCTTGAACGTGACAATGATTAGGATCGTCTGTCCAATCGTGTGGGTTTTCTCCGGGTTTCCCCCACTGCTAAAGACCCCTAAACACAAGCAAATTATTGAAATAAAATTGTTTGTCCCAGAATGACCTGGTTTGTGTCGAGTCTATCTCTCTCTCTTTCTCTCTTTCACACTCATTGGTGTCCACGTACAAGAACCCTTTACTGTTAGAATTTGAATTAAGAGTAGGCCCTCGAAGCATACTGCATGACGTATATTCGCTTTCATTAGCTCAGTTGGAGAAGAACAGTATAGGTTTTGGTAGCTGAATGGTTAACGCGTTCGCATTTGATCCTAAGGCCTGTCATTGAATCAACTGGCGGGGTATCGATTCCCCGCTTGTACGTGTCAAGGGATAGGTTGCCTGTCGAACCACATGGGTTTTTTTCCAGGTCCTGAAAGTGTGCAGTCTGGTAGTTGATTCTGTGAAATAAATAACATTTTGCCACCAAGGCTCATTTAGGTGGTTTTGATGCAGCCTGGACGTACCCTTTGATTAATAAACCCCAAAAGTTTGTCCAGAATCCGGGTCATGAGAACTTTGCGGTGATATTTATATAAATAAAATCAAGTTGTGTATATATGTATGTAGGTATGTATGTATTTCTGGATGTTCGTCCATCACGCTTCGTGGCCATGAGAACTTTGCGGTGATATCTATGTGGTATTATGTGGTATTAAATTAACCAGCATCACAACATGAATGTTTTTGGCCATTGAATTCGGGCCCCAGGCAAATTACGCTTCGTCGCCGCGTTCCATCCCCACATATCTCGTATCAAATTAAAAAGCACGACCACATGAATGTTTTAGGCCATCGAATCTGGGCCACAGGCGAATTTGGGCCACGAACGAATTGTGCCTCGGGCAAATTTTGGTTCCGTGAGAATTTGAGCATTGGGCCAATATGGGCCCCTGGCAAATTTGGGCTACGGGCGAACTTGGGCCAAGAGCAGATTTAGGCCCCGGGCGAATTTGAGCCTCGGGCGAATTTGGGCCCGTGTAGAGCCGGGTATCCTACGAGTAATTTGATAATGCATCATAGAAAGGTAATGAACAGTGGTATGCTCATAACTTATTCATCCGTTAATTCGAAAACATAAACATCTTGGAGCCACCAAAGCTAGTTAAAGATACATTATGGGAGATTTTAATAGAGAGTTGGCCATTCTTGCTATAACAGTTCAAAAGCAGATGATAAAAGAAGAATATATTGAAAATTTCAGTCAAATTACTTTATTCTGAACAAAGTTATCACCATTGTAATTTTTGACTAGAAATAGGAGTCAAATCTCTCTTCAGCGTCTCCAAAAATGGCCGATCGTTTGATTGACAGGCGTTAACACCACCTACATAATCTCGATTATCAAGTAACGTTTTCAATGGCTGTGGTACCGTTATTAGCCTATTCGGTTTGAGACGGGGTCGCAATTCAATTCGTATCACATTTATTTTTACTACAAATTAAAAATAAGACTTTTAATATATAGATAAGAAGCGAAAGTTTGAAAGGAATGGACCAAATCAATGAGGCATAATTATAGCCGACTTCTTATTAGCCTGCGTGTACTCTTGTACTGTAACTGGTAGGCCTACGTAACTCCCGAAGCAGACAAATGGGAAACAGTGATCCAATGGGGCCGTGATGTTACCTGCGATGTTTATCAATTTCCATTATTTTTCTGTAAACACAGGTGACAAAAGAGCGTAAAATACCGACATCCAAAATCCAAACTCTCATTTTAACCACAACTAAACATAATATCAAGGCTGTATATCGAACTTTCAATCAAATTGACTGACATGCGGCCTCGCTCAACAGCGGCCTCGCTTCGTACACTCTATCATTTAGCCTTGATCTAAAATTTCCGGGAGTATGACGTCACCGTAACGGTTAATCTCCACTTACGACGCCATTTAAGAATTTAATCAATCAATGAATCCTGTTTAAATCCAAGCTGAATCCAAGCCATCCGTGGGTCTACAGAGTTGATTTTGTGCTTGTTGTGTAAATAAAGATCTAATTTATAATTTCTATGACATCTGAAGCCTAAATAAAGACTTGCAATAATCAGATTTAGCTCTTGCATAATGTATGTTTAAGCATGCTGCCACCAAAGCTGGTTTGAATACTTTTTGATGCAGGTACCCTTTTCTGTGCGACATTTTAATGTGTGTACAGTAATGACTTAATGTGGTTATTTTTGGTCTAGTACTTATATTATGTATTATTGTGTTTAAAAACATTATTTTCTAATACAAAGGAAACAATTATTATCGTTTTTTGTTGACGTTCAAAATGAACATGAAATGAGAGGGGGGGGGGTGAACGTCCACTCGACAAATCAAGCAATTAACATTTTTTTTAGGGGGGGGGGGGACCTGAAGAAAACCCACAAGGTTGGACAGACGACCCTACTCCATGTCACATATAAGCGGGGGATCGAAACAGAGTCCCCCCCCCCACACACACACACACCACCACGCTAATGTGTAGACTACACGGGACCTCGGTTTTTCATGCCATCCGAACGACATGCTGTCCCTATGCCTTAAGTCCTACACTACTGACAAGGGGTACCTTGCCAGAAAATGTCCGATGAACTTTGATGAAATGAAATGAAATAGGGTTTAACATCCTACTGTTCTGCTCCGATTGGGCTAATGAAGACGGACATACGCCATAGGCCTACAGTATGCTATGAGGAAAATTGTGCCGGGGCAGTGGCACCAAGGCCTCTACTTATATCGAATTCAAACTGCCAATTATGTGCACCCCAATTGATAGCCTCGGTTTTTCGTCCCATCCGAACAACTAGACAGCTGTCCTTGCTAAGCCCTCCGCCCTGTACCACTGACAGGGGGGAACCACGTCGGAAAACCCTGATGAACTTTCTCGGCCAATGCAGGGATCGAACACGTGACCTCCAGTTTAGTAAGCCAGCGTCTTACCCACTTAGCCACCGTGGCTCCGAGCTTTAATGATGTTAGAGAGCAAACGTCCTACTCACTGAGCCACTCTTACTCCCACTTCATTTCGATTCCGGACACGGGACCTCTTTTTTTTATGCCATCCGAACGACTATACATGGTCCCTTGCGAGGGCTTTCCTCCTACACCACTGAAGTAAGAGAGCAAACATCCCACTCACTGACCCACCGTAGCTCCTGCTTCATTTAGTTTCCAGACATGGGACCTCGGTTATTTTTATTCCATCCGAACGATTATATGTTGTCTCTTGCAAGGCTCTCCGTCCTACACCACTGACAAGGGTGGACATCGCCAGAAAAATCACGATGAAGTTAGAGAGCAAAATTCCTACTCACTGAGCAACCGTAGCCCCCACTTCATTTCGATTTCGGACAAGGAACCTCGTTTTTTATTTATACCATTGAAACGACTATACCACTGACAAGTAGGAACACCGACCGAAAAATCCAGGAGAACTTTGATGAAGTTATAGAGCAAACGCCCTACTCACTGAGCCATCGTAGCTCACACTTCATTTAGATTCCGGACACGGGATCTCGGTTATATGTATTCCATCGCCAGAAAAATTACGATTAACTTTGATGGAGTTAGAAAGCAAACGTCCTACTCACTGGGCCACGGTAGAGCCAACTTCATTTCGATTCTGGGCACGGGACCTCGTTCTTTTAATCCCATTCGAACGACTATACGTTGTCCCTTGTCAGGCCCTACATCCTACAGCACTGACACGTCCACGCATCAAAAAACCCGATGAAGGTAATTGAAATGAAATGAAATGAAATGGGGTTTAACGTCCTACTGTTCTGCTCCTAACCTGAGCTAATGAAGACGGGCATACGCCATACAGTGTGCTATGAGGGAAATTTTGCCTGGGCAGCGGCACTATCGCCTACTCTTATATCGAATTCCAACTGCCAAGGGATCTTTTACGTGCATTCCAATGTATACACGGGACCTCGGTTTTTCGTGCCATCCGAAGGACTAGACAGCTGTCCTTGTCAGGCCCTCCGTCCTGCATCACTGACAAGGGGGAACCACGCCGGAAAATCTGGATGAACTTTCTCGGCCAATGCAGGGATCGAACACCCGACCTCCAGGCTAGCGAGCCAGCGCCTTACCCACTTAGTCCCCTGAAGGTAATTGAAGATAGAGATCAAAGATAGATTCGACTGAAGACTTAAAATCGATTACAGAATACAATACTATCTGTGCAAGAAGAGATTTAAATTGTTTAGGACTATTAAATTTTCTAGAACTTCAAACATTTCCTTTTATTATAATCCATGTCCAAATATAAATGCTGATACGGTAGTCAGTGGACATGCGTAAAAACTGCACTTCCGAGGCGAGAACACAAGATGTCGAGATTGTGACGAAGCGAGGGAGCGAGAACACAAGAGGACGAGATTAACCCAAAGGCGAGAAGACAAGGTTTTTCAAAGGCGAGAAGACGAGGGCGAGAACACGAGGTTTTTCAAAGGCGAGGGAGCGAGAAGTCGAGGGACGAGGGAGCGAGAAGTCGAGGTGAAAGTAATCTCGTGTTCTCAGGGCGAGATCCTTGTATTCTCGCCCTATTTCCTTGTGTTTTCGTCTTCTCGCCCTCGACTTCTCGTCTTCTCGCCCTCGACTTCTCGTTTCTGAAATGGCCGCAATAGGCTTCCATAGAAATGTTTGTTGTAACTTCCATACTCATGCTTGTACATGTAGTTGAGAATAAACTATTATTATACACTTAGACGTAGTCATATTTTAGTAATACATTCTGTTCAGTGTCCCAGATACAAAAACCTGTGCTTGAAATATATCTACCCTACTTTAATATAATCTTGTCACTTAACTTTTGAGCTTCTATTTAATCTGCCAGATTTTAAGGAAAAGGGAGCACCTGCCTAGTCTTATTTTCTGCTGCATGTTCTGACTCCACATTTGATCATTATACATGTATGTACAAGGTTATACTTCATATTTCCATTTCATTGTTATACTTTCATTGCTAGGCTATATTTTCATTGTATCATCCCAATGGTACATGTATATATCTCATTATATTCTCATTTCATTATATCATGTTATTCCAATATAATATTCCATGTAAAGTATATTTTTGTGTACATGTATATTGATGTATGTGTATGTTTTGTATAGCCTACCGTTCTTAATTAATGGACGTAATATGCAATAGTCCGGTGGCTGAAGGGGGGGAATCGCCACCCGAGCTGTGAATTTATGAGACCAAGTTTTTCTAGACCAGTTTTTTGCATAGATTCCGAATCTGGGTGGTGATCAGGCGTTTGAGGGGGCGTTTTCGAGATATAGGGGGTTAAATGTCTACAATGAGGGGGGGGGGGGGAGATGTCATTATGTTGACGTAATATATTAATAAAATATAAATTTCTAAGACTGCCCATCTATAAATAAGTGTTTATGATGCCCCTGGACAACTGTTTTGATTTGTGGGGATGTGGGGTGGGGATAGCAGGTGTGTGTGTGTGTGTGTGGGGGGGGGGGTCATTATGTTGACATAATATATTAATAAAACATAAATTCCTAGGACTGCCCATATTTAAGTAAGTGTTTATGATGCCCCTGGACAACTATTTTGATTTGTGGGGAGGTGGGGTGGGGGTAGCAGGTGTGCGTGTATGGATGGGGGGGGGTACAATTGGCGGGAAGTTCACGTTGATGATATTTTTAGAGCTTGGTAAAAACATTACTTTTTAATTCCACTGCACATCTCTAAATATGTGTATACGATTACCATTGTATGGGGGAGAGTAAATGTATTTTGGGGACAGAAACCACTTGGTTCAAAATTGACCTGAAAAGTGTTTTCTCAAGTTTTCTTTCAGTGCCAATATCATCATTCAAAATTATAATGGCACTTTTCGAGAGATCTGGAAATGTACATAAAAAACACATTCTAATAATATGAGTGGGATAGATATCTTCTTGATATGCGTATATCCTTTTGATATGCTTCAGATACCCATTCACATTGTAAATTTTCATTCCAGCCTTGTATCGCAGGGTCGTCTTCTTCGATCATTAATTTTGCAACTTGTCTCCATATTGCTGCAACATAATTATTGTGTTTAATGTGCAGCAAAAGACTACTCGGGCAAGATGGTAATAAAGAAAGAAAGTTTTGTTATTTTTCATCACAATTAAAATTTCTCCAGAAGATCCTTCTCCTAGTGTCATCTACTGATGTAAGTTGGTTTTCGCCGTACAAGGTACATGTACAAACAATTTTTTCTAAACCAGCAATTACGTTATCAGAAGCATCGTTTGTCTATCCCAGCTCTTTAAAAATTGTTAGAAAGTTGGGATTATCTTGAAAAAGAACGACAGATAGTCATTACCACTGAAAGCATGTAGGCCGAGAGCCCGAGATATTCTCGACACTTTCAATACTAATCTTGATTGGATCAAAAAATATCAAGATTAGTATTGAAAGTGTCGAGAATATCCTAGAACTGACAACCAACCACGAGGACACCAAAATATCTTACCTACTCCTCTTTGCATTTCAAATTAATGGAGGTGCTGAAACAAATTGTATTTTGCGCTCTTGCTCGAGCGAAATAGACATCCCAATCATTCTCTTCGCAAACGATGATCCAAATATACAAATTTTGATCGATAATGAGACGGGCAAAGGTAGAAAATATCGCGAAAGACGACTTACATCGCTAGATGACGCTAGAAAAAAGATTTTCTGGGTGAAAAAATAACAGACCTTTCTTTATTACCACCTTGCCGTATGTATACGTGGTCTTTTGTTGCATGGCTGGAATGAAGATTTACGACGTGAATTTGTTTCTGAAGCATATCCAAAGGATATGCCAGCTGTTGGCCAGCAACCAAGAAAATATTTATCTCGCTCATATGAACTTTTGATTTTGAATCTTCTGATGAAGACAAAGAATAAACTAACAACTAAACATTTCTCTGAGTTAATGTGTTTTTGATTTACACTTCCAGATCTCTTGAAAATTTAATATTTTGAATGAAAACACTAATGAGATACCACTTTAAGCTCAATTATGAATGAAATGATTTCTGTCCACAAAAATACATGTTGCCACCCGCCATCACCCGCACCGCCCCCACCCCCCACGTCGGGCACTCACCTCGGCGTCCCCCCCCATACAATAGGAATCTTATTAACATATTTAGAGATGTTTCATCAAGCTCTTAGAAAATCATCATTTAAATCAACGTGAACACATTTCCCCGCCAATTTTATCCCCACCCCACCCTCCACACGCGCACATCTGCTACCCCCATCCCACCTCCCCATAAATCCAAACAGTTGTCCAGGGGCATCACAAACACTTATTTATAGATGGGCAGTCCTAGAAATTTATATTTTCATAATATATTATGTCAACATAATGACATCCCCCCCCCCCCCCCCCGCCCCATTGTAGACATTTGACCCCCTATATCTCGAAAACGCCCCCTCAAACGCCTGATCACCACCCAGATTCGGAATCTACGCAAAAAACTGGTCTAGAAAAACTTGGTCTCATAAATTCACAGCTCGGGTGGCGATTCCCCCCTTCAGCCACCGGACTACAAATAAAAAAGTTGAAGTTATTACATAGACAACACATATATTCATACAAACAGTATAGTACATGTACATATCTAAGGGTTTCAGTTACATGTAGTTCCACCAAATTTGATTTAGCTCTCTTATCAAAAGCCAAAAAAACATATAAAGCCACTGCCTTGGCAATGGATTTTGGTGGGTTAAAGATTGTAGTAAATCTCAGGATTTACTGAGAAGGCGGGGTATTTACGTATTTCTTCATACTTGCTACAGTTCAGCAAAAAATGTTGCATAGACGCTGATCAGTGGGAATTTTTTTTTTTGTATCGACCCCTCTCTATTTCTAAGTGATGGGTACTGAGTCTAAGTGTGGTCATAGCTTTCTTATGATCTCTATTTTTAACCGAATATAAATAGTCTGGAGAGTTCGTAACAGTAAGTTTAGAAATGAAATATGTACTTAATTTGCTGTTATTCGAGTTAGAGGATATGTGGTAGGGGGTAAATTTTGATTCGAGGGATTTCTTTATATTCTCTTTATTTAGCAAATGAACATGATTTATTTGGAGTTCCGATGTTAAATTATTGATTGCAGCTGACCAAGATAATTTTTAATTTTTAGAGGATATAGTTTTATCTTCAGTATAGGCTGCTGAAAGTAGAGGAAATATTTGTTTCATCCTGACAGCGTTTAGCCTTTTATGATACATAAGCATGCGGGTATAGACAGTGCTCACTCTGGGTTTCATTTTATTTTCGCCAATTTTTCATTTTAATTTATAAGCAATATATTTTCTCCACCAAAATAAAGAACAAATATCTATTACATTTTTCATTATTTTGTTTTACATAAGTACATACAATATGCATATGATATTACAATTTTACAAAATTCTTCTCTGCTTTGCAGAAGTCCATTTTTTGAAAGCTTTTTCAACATCCGGGTTAACCACTTTTCTATTACGATACTTAGTAATATTAAATTACACAGTGTATTTGTTTTTAATGAATATCTGTATATCTAACGTTAGTGGGAAGATTCCTAGTATGACACATTTTAGCATGTTTCAAAAAGCAACCAGCCTTTTGTGCAATATCTGACTAAAATGTAATACAAACTTGAAGAACACACTTGACACACATTCAAAAACACTTGAAATATATTGCCCTAAAATCATACAGTTTATAATATCCATTAGAATTTTGCCTTTATCTATCAAAAAGTAATTTCCAAAATAATAATACTTACTCACACAATTTAATATTTTTGAAACTCTCCTGTCTGCATGTATGCACTTCAATCTCATTAAAACAGTGAATTTTAACATGAATGACATAAATAAATTTAATTTCTTTTTTATCCCCACATCAGTCAACACAGCTTAATGTACATTTACAGTATCTTAAATTACCTGTTTACCCTATAAAGTGTCCTGTTTAAGGTGAATTGACATTTACAAATGCTGTGACATAGATAAAGTAATTACTGATGGTAGATATTTTACACACTGTTGTCAATTAAGTAAGCCCCTTCCTCTTCTTATAACATAGAAATGTTACAGGACTATCCTCTTAACCACAGGGGGGTTGGATCGCTGAATGGTTAGCATGTGGGCGATGTATCATAAAGTCTGTCATTGAGTCAACTGGCATGTTTTCGATTCCCCGGTAGTACGCGAGAAGGAGTAGGGTCGCCTGTCAAACCTCGTGGGTTTTCTCCGGGTCCTCCAGGTTCCTCCCACTGTGAAAGACCCCTACACGCAAGCGAATTATTGAAATAAAACTAAACCATATGTTAGTCCCGAAATGACCTAGTTTGTGTCGAGTGGACGTTAAACCCCATTTCTCTCTCTCTCTCTCCTCTTAACCACATGTTCTCCTTATGCAAGAACCGATAGGAAAGAACCACATGTTCTCCTTATGCAAGAACCGATAGGAAAGCAAACATGGATAGATTAAACCACGTGTATGGTGCTATTGCGTGTCGCACATGCAGCTCAGTGGTTCTGTTGGGGCGATAAGTTCTTCATCTGTGAACATACTCTCAAAGCATGTCAAGTGTCCATGACTATTTATCATATCACAACCTGCATAGGTATTTGCATTTCAATATCCCCTACTTTTTTTGAAGAGTATATTATGTATGCCAACTTTGCTGCACATTGAAATCTAGTGAACATATACTGAAGTCTAAAAGAAAGTATACACTGTTCATTTCGTCCTGTTTCAAACAAAGTCGTTTTTCCATTGTATGCGGTATTTGGGTACAATGTTCATTAGGTTTGCCTTTTATTTGCTTAGAAATATTGAGTTTGGACGCACGAGACGTGTTCAGTGTAGTTTTATCACATTTTTTTGATTTAAACAAAACTTAGTCATATTTTTAGTGTGTATACTTTCTTTTGGACTTCGGTATATATCATCTCAAAATTATTTTGTTGGTCAAAACATTTACTAGTTATATTTCTGCATATTGCTGAAGAAATGCTAACAAGCACAATCAACTAATTAATCATTACTACATTTAGATAGCAATTAAAGGGGTAATTGTTCTCATGGGGGTGTTCCCACTTTGCCGGCAGACTTTGATGTCAAATTTTGCCGATAATCCAGAGTTAATCCTAGAACAATGGTGTTATAAACTATAGTCCATATAAAACTGTATTGATTTTAACAAATTTAACTTTTATTAAATAACATTAAATAATTTACACATATAAAAATGTATTGATTTTAACAAATTTAACATTTATTAAATAACATTAAATAATTTACACATATAAAAATGCATTACAATTTACACATTTGATCTGCTTGACTTTATTTGGTACTTGTAACCATTGTGTATTAAATTTCGGCCACCTCAATTATTGGAGATAAAGCGAATATTAACCTGAAGGTTTGCCATTTTAAAAAAAAAATATAATTTCGACACAGATCGACCATCTATTTATATTAATATAGTGAATTGAATTCATGTTTGAAGGCATAACGCCGGCATGAACTGTGTTCAAAATGTCATTAATTAGTTGGTTAATAAATTTTATTAAGCGGGATTAAGAGCCTATTAAAGCTGAACACTAGTGAACAGTTCTTGAACGACTACTTTTAAACAGAGTATAGTTTTAAGATCAATTATAGGATTAACAGTCTGCATAGCAATAAAGACAGTAAACCTACTCAGTAGTTTTAGCAATTTTATTTTGTGCCCATCCTATTTAGCCAATGTTATCTTCTTGCACATTAATTTGTTCATTGAAGTAGACAGGTGTACATTTGAATTTTTGTGTGAACAAATTGGGGCATGGTATGTAAAAGGTTTGCCATCCCTGGCTTATACTATTTGAAAATAGTTTACATCAAACCAAAACGCAGTAGCAGGTTGAAATCTCGAGGCACCCATATCGTCATAATAACATATCAGACCCGGGCAAATAGGAACCATTTTACATAACCCGCTATAAAACAACTGTTTTCTATGGCTATTTTGGCCACTGAAAATGAATCCTGGCATGTTTTTTTGACCTAAGTCTGCATTTTGGCCTGGTTCAGTGACCATTTTCAAAATGGCGGTCAAAAAATATATTATTTTTCAATGAAAACTGAACTAAACACCTAACTATAGCTTGTAATATATCATTTCATATGTTTTTGAGGTTGCTAAACACGAAAAAGTACACCTATAAACATTTTGATGTACACTTTTTTCACAACTAGAACATTTACCAAGGTTTCGGATAAAACTAGTAGCTCCATCATACAAGTAAACAAGGACAATAAGATGTGAGCTCCATATGGGTTTCATATAATCATGTTAATTACATAATTATTGTATTTGGAGTGAGTTCATCAATAGAGGTCAATATCATTAAATCAAATGTGACAAATTGGGTGAGTGAAATTGGTGATAGAAAGTTTGAAATGGAAAGATTTGACAGCCGTTTAACTAGTTTGGCGTGTCCCTTGTCCGTAACCATGTGTCCATCCATAAATGCTGAAGCCGTCATAGCATACCAAGTTTTAAATTCCAAACACTAAAACACCAATAATTACCAATTTTTAACACATTAACATATATACACAGTTAAGTGATCCTGAGGCATGACAGGGAATCACTTTGAAGTGATCCTGAGAATCAGGGAATCAAGCCAGGAAAGTTTTCTAGTTGTGTTGCTTGTTATACGCCATAATGATTCCAATAATGGGCATGTAATGACCGAATTGGAATCACCGCCATGATGAGGAATCAGAGACTCTTCATAATGGGGGACGAAAGCAACACAGAGCTGAGCTGGCCATATCAAGAATACATTTTCCCCATACAAACACCAAATATTAAAATGTCTAAACATTTCCATTAGCCAAGTAAAAATGCTCCAAAGCACCTAGAAGTGTATTAATGAATATACTGTTATCAATATCAGAAAGATGAATGCTGTCACTTTGGAATAAATGACTAATGCCAAATTTTATATCTGGATATCTTATATATGCACCACCTAATTCCAATATTTTTTTGGCTGCAAAAATTATTAATTCCGGACCTTTGTTTTGATAAGGCCTTAGCATCTACCAGAAATTTTCGGGGTAGGATTTGTGACCACACCATGAAAGTATTTGGAAACCTATTTATAATAAATTGAAATGTTGTCCTTATTTTTCTACTGAAATCTGCAACATTTAATGTTCCAAGATCATTACCCCCGCAGTGAATAACCAGTATATCTGGTGGTGTTGATTCTATTGTGAGTAGGAATGTCAGCTTTTGTTCAAGGTCTTTGAATTTAAGACCACTGTAACCCTGCCACCAAATATTCATATTCAACCAATCTAATCCAAGGGTTAAGCCATCAGGCCTTGTACGGGCATAAGTGGCGGCCTTTTTCATGATGGATGACCCCGAAATTTTCAAATTAAAATGATGGTATATTAGCAGTGGGGATTCTTATGTAGGATTTGAAGGCTTCGGACTTCCACCATCCTGCACTTTGAATGGTTTCTTTGGTGTGACCAGCAATTGATGCAGCTGTAGCTGCACCTATTCTGAATAAATGTGACTTTTAATACCTAGATTCCACCCCTAATTGCCTCAAACATTTGTTTAGAACACTCGTGAATTGACATTTAGTCAGGGGCTTAGTGTCGAAATGACAGAAAAGGTGACCGTCAAATTTAGGTCTTGATTTAAAAAATTCAAACATATAAAACAAAGGACAAAGTGTACCATTTGCTTTTGGAATTTTTATTTTTGTCCCCTGACTAACTTGATCTGTTTTAGAGTGATGAAGATGAATTATAATTTGAGAACAGGTTAATTTAATGTCATGAATTGACAGAATTGTATTCATTGAGTTTCCCTTTGATAAAACTAGCTCTCCCACCGAAAAAAAAAAAAAATGCCAATGTATCAACAGCTTGAAATAATTTTGATTCGTATAGATTTGTACATATTATTGGAAGTACATGAACTAGTTTTGAAAGTAGAGGAAGTGTTATAAGAAGACGTTTATCAATTGAGGTCCTTGACCGCCCCATACCTGTCAAGAGTTGTGAAATTATAAAGTTTTGTGCGATATCCTGCACATTCATAACTTTGCATTTAGAGGCAATTGCTGAAATGTAGGATCTAACTGTAGAGTATGTTAAATTCCTCAGAGAGAGATATCCAATAAAACCCACCACACGGTTGAGCGAAGGTGGCCAAATACAGGAAAGTATATAAATTGACCTATAATTCTCAAAAGATGTTAAACCAGTCTCATATGCTGCCTGTGTGTTTTGCGATATGGATGCATCTAACAAACATCTGACTTCAGATTGGATATCATTCTGTGAAATAGTACTGGTATCGGTTGGGGATCTTCTTTGGCCTCTGTAGCTTCTTGTCGGAACTTTAACCACTGTTTACGAGAAATAAGACCTGCTATTTTATTATCAATACCTTTAATGTGCTTAGCTTTAAATGTAATATTAGATTTTAAGAGGACAAGAACTAAGGGACGGATTAATTTCATGATTTGTTTTGATTTAGATGTTTGTGTGTTTAAAAATGTTACAAGTGAAAGATTATCTGTGTGAAATAAAACTTTTTTATTTGTTAAAGATTTGATCCAGATAGTTACGTCTAATACAATTGGTATAAGTTCTAATAGTGAGATATCCCTCAGCATTGGATCGCCTTGCCAAGACATGGGCCACTGGAAGAATAACCATTCTGATTGAAAATATGCTGGACAACCTAGTTAGTGAGAACCGGCACTGTCAGTATACAGTCTTAATGTTGTGCTGCGTGACCAATTCTCCTCGGGGGGAAATAGGTAATACCATTGATAGGGTGGCCCATGTACTCACAGAAATACAGTCCACCGCTGATAGTTCGAGACTACCACTGAAGCGTGCACATTCGCCGTGCCGAGACCAACTTTCTGACAGTATGATACTATAAATAGCCATGGCACATGCAATTCTCTACAAATTTATCAACTATTACAGCCGTAAAAAATTTATTGTTGACGATTTTGAATAGCAGTAAAATTAAGCTTCTTGGTTATTACAGCAGATTTAGAAATTACGTTCGTTTCATTTTTTAAATCGCTTTATCATTAACTGTACCGTTAAGAGCGGCATCTTTTGGTTTAGTACAAATAATATCTCTGAAACACTCAGGTTAGGCAAGAACATGATACTAGCAGTAGTTTCATTTTACTTTTACAAGCTTCTTAAAACGATTGTTGAGCTACCTAACGTGCTTATTTCTAAATTCAATTTCTTGTTCTAGCTTTCTGTTATGTTTCGTAAAAAAGTAGTCTTGATTATCCCGACCTGTCAATCAGACGTAGAATGGTCGATAGACTGGTTAAGCGAGACTAATTTCAAAACAAGGGCACGTAACCTATCTTTTACTCAAAAGTGTCTGGATGTTATGGACGACTCTTGGAACCAGTTTTCAGTCTATCATTTATACGTGATTAATGGCCATAGCTTATTAAGTACAACATGATCGTTTATTTAGTGACTATAATTGTGTGGAACTGATTTGAGGCTTGGCATATATATAAGTATTGTGGCGTAATTGTCGAGATATATGGAGATATTTATTTATGGTGGGTCACCCTACCATTGAATTTTTATTTGGGATGTGGACGATGTGGTTGTATTAATTTCTAGGCCTAAAAATATTAACATGGTAGTCGGACTGACTGTTTTGTCTTCTGTGGTATCCCCAAATCCTCACATAATGGTTTGAAAATATGTCATTAGTGTTCGACACTCATCCTGTGTTTTCCTCATGAAAATGAAATCATCGAGATAATGATCTGCGCCAACTAAATTCGCTGTGTGAATAATTAACCAATTGAGGAAAGTAGCAAATTTTTTGAAAATATTGCAAGAAATTGAGCATCCCATTGGAAGACATTTGTCCAAATAATATTTATTCTTGAATCTGAAACCTAAAAGATCAAAATCTCCTGGAAAAATGTTAATTAATCTAAATGTAGACTTGATGTCCATTTTACCCAAATATAAAAATTCATATTTTGAAATTTTATCAATAATCTCATCGAACGATGTGTAATGAACTGTACATAAATTAGGGTCAATGAAATCATTTATGCTGTTATTTTCAAGATAAGACAGATGTGTTATCATTTGTACTACTCTTATTGGGGATATGTGCATGTTAGATAGGACCTACAATTCTGCCTAGATCAATTTCTTTAGTTATCTTTTCCTGTAATTCCTGTTCATAATGCTCAGCCGAAATAGGATTTTTACATGAAGTTTTAGCTTTAGGACTATTATACTACAAGTGAAATCCCTGTAAGAACCACTATCTTAATTCTGCTGCTTGTACTTTATTTGGATATAAGAGTAGATATTGTAGAAGTTTTTCTGTTTTAATTGGTGAAGCGCCAAGGGCCCAAATATTTGTTGTTTTGGAAAGTGTTGGATTTCTAGCTTGCATGTTTCTGTTCGTGTTCTGAAAATATTTTGGCTGGTCTTGTTCTGTTTGTGTTAAATTGGGGACGAAAAGTCTGATGTTACACTTTGAGGATTATAAATGTTTTTTAAGGGGCAGAAAATCTTGGGTGTTCCTTGTTGCATTGAATACAACAATGTGCATATGAACATTGCGAAATGTAACAAGAACCTTTATTGTTATACTCAAAACATTTTCCAACAGTAGAACGACCTTTAGTAGGGAATTGAGTCAACTGGTTTGTCACTGGTTCAACATTGGACATGTACAGTAACCAAAGCTCATAGTCAATGTTACCCCATGAGCCAGATGGATCATTTGCAAGTTTTAGTCTAAACTGTTCGTCATGTTTTCCACCCCATAGTCCTAATCTTTGAAGCCCCTAATCGGATGGTGCTAATATATTTTAACAAATTCTGAAATTTAGTAGGATGAACTGAGGAGTATATACTTAAATATATTAAGAAGGCGCCAGTCCATTTTTCAATATCAAAATTTTTGATTGTTGACTTCTCTTTAGTCATTATTTCCCCATTAGGACCTAAGGATAGGCTCCTTTCAGAGTCCTTTGGTGTGGCCAATAATGAAGCGAGATCAATATAGTCACCATGACAAATCTTTTGCTTTATGGTTGGTGAAACCTGTGCTCCCAGAGCGCTATGGATACTCTGAACTTGCAGTGGGTTGCTATTTGCAGTGTGAGAGTCTAAAAGGCTCTCATTTATTGTAGTAGGCCTACTCTGATTAATATTATCATCAGTCATATTAATTATTTCATTACCTGTATCAAGGTTTGCTGAATCAGAAAGGGATCTGCTAGCAGTAGGCCTAGTGGGTGAGTCTACATGTATATCAGAGATAGCTTCATTTTCCCCATCATTGTCATTTCTGCTTTCTCCTCTCTGTCTTTTGTCAGTTGCGACCCGCCGACCCTGAGCATATGGGATGGAGCTTGGGCGAGATAACCTTTTTGTAGTTTTGCCTCTACCCATAGTATCACTCTATTCACAAAGACGAACAAAACACCAGGTCATGGGTTCAGGATTTTATTGTGGATCATCAATTTAGTATACAGATAAAAAAAAACTCTGAAAGACATAAAGAAATGTATAAAAATCAAGAATAGTAATAGTTTACACTATATACATATATATTTACAATAGTGGCGGGAAATAATTGATTTGAAACAAAGGAATGAATTAAGATATTTACAATGAGTTTTAACTAATACAATTGCATACAAATACATATACATACCCTATAAAATAGGAGTTTATAAAAGGGTTGATGTCTTAAATATGGCTACCATTCAGACACAGTATTACATAAGACTGAAATTAAGGATATGAATAAATTAACACTAAATAGCTGAGAGTAGAATATTCTCAATTACACAAACATACTTATGGAAATACTTATATAAATATAGTAACAACTTAATTATTTCGGATATAAAATATATTCTAATTACATTACCATATTAAATAAATAAAATATTAAAGTCGGTCAAATAAATATAAAACTTACCAAGTGACAGAATGTGATCCTCCTTGTAACAAGGCTAAGATGCAAGTGCAAATTGAAAGAGAAGCTGAGATGTGGTTATTTTAGTGAGTTAAAAGTGAGTAGAATTTAGACTTGCTGTTGTAAAGATATTCTTAAGCAGCTTAGAGATGTACTATTAAAGGGACAATACAACGAACACCAAATATACCATAAATAACTAATATATTAAAGGGACAATAATACAACAAATACTCAAGATACATAAATACAAATATACACAAATATATTCTACCACAAAAACAATCATGAAAGAAAATCACGGGCAACGACTCAACTAGGCTATGTCTCGTTATACCTGTATGCCTACTGACTATGGTGACGTAGGCAGGCCTACCTAAGTAGGTGTATTCATTTAATAATACCAGACTAACACCAAGACCCAGATTCAGGGTTAAACTTTAGGTAAGCCTGGTGCTTTTTTTTTATCCTGTTGGACGTTACCTTAATTTTATGTAAAGTAGAAATGCTCAGCCTCAGAGGAAACTTCTAATTTTAGCTGAGTCATACAGAACAGATGATGTTAAAATTGAAGCTGAAACAAAATCTAAACCATCCACATAATTTTATGCCTTTAAATTGGTATTCGCTATTACATATAGGTTCCTAAACCTTAATGCTAGCCTTTTTGTAAGAATCTTAGATTTGATGAATTACAATTTAGTTGTAAATTTAAATTTCTTAACATGGAAAATTGAACCACATTTTACTTTCTATAGAAGAGTTTCAAGAGGAAGATCTATGCTGCCCCCTGGGTTATCAACTAGGCTGAACAAGAGAGATAACTCTCTTTCCCTATAAGTTATATATTGTGATGATCTAGGCTACATAATTGACCTAGTATCTAATTTAGGTCATATGTTATTGTTAAATATTACTGAGCCGGTAACAACCCAGTTGGATCTCTCCTAAATAAACCCATCTATTGAACATACAATAGATGTAAATATTGATATCCCTTTAATTGCAAGATCCTTTCTCACACTAATTGGACACAAAGACGAAGGTTAATTTTTAACAAATTTCTGTTTTAATATGAGAATAATAAGGTGTCATTAGGCATTATGAAGAGGGGTAAACACAGGTCTAATCTCCTATAGTGATGTGGGAGATATCTTTCCATTATTATCCTACCCAGAACAAGGTTGAGGGAGGGATACTGAAATGGGCTCTGTCCATCCACCCCAGTTTTGTTTCTGAGCACATATTATAAACTGTTCAAGATATCTTTATGAACTCTTTGTACACACGACAACATGTTTGTTCTTTTTGATGCTAATGAGAAATTTGGGGGGTTGGATGGCCGAATGGTTAGCACGCGCGCGCTGTATCATAAGGCCTGTCATTGAGTCAACTGGCGTGGTTTCGAATCCCCAGTTGTACATGACAAGAAATAGGGTCGCCTGTCCAACCTCGTGGGTTTTTTCCATGTCCTCCGGTTTCCTCCCACCGCTAAAGACGCCTATGCGCAAGCAAATTATTGAAATAAAATTTTTAAAAAACATATGTTAGTCCGAAAATGACCTAGTTTGTGTTGAGTTGACGTTAAACCCCATTTTCTAATGCATTTTCTAATGCATTAAACCCCATGCAGCATTTATGTGGCTGCCATCATGTTTTTAAAGCAAGGCAAGTATGGAGTCAAATATTAGGAGGGGAGTAGCATCATTATGCCCCCTTACACCATTATAAATTGGTTAGGTGAAATTCAAAACTTTGACCGTCTATTCCCCCTCTTCTTTGAAGCCACCGCCATCCTGGCAAATGTGGTAAAAATGTTTTTCTTCCATAAAGGATTAGTCATCTATTGAGTTATTGTTTTTGCTTCATGAAATTCGTATTATTTGAACAGAAAACAAAAATATTAATATTAATATTAATATTAACAACTTGTTAAGATTTTTATACTTTCTGATTGATATACATTAATATACATTGACATTTATTTCTTTGGTTCAATATTTATTTTGAGACATAAAATCCCATATTACTGGTACTAGAAATCACATTTCAGTTACTGTCAATACTATGAAAACTAATGTCTTAAGTCTGTGAGTTCCATATTAAATTAATTAGGTCATCTATTTATACCTCATAACATTTTTTTAAAACAAGAAACATCAATATACAACTGTAAACATCAGAGAGAAAAAAAAAACTAGACTAAACAGATCTATAGTTTATTACTGTAAATATATCAATAACCAACAAAACGTGATGACCTTCATCTTGTTTGGCTTTTGTTTTATCAGAAAAATCAATTACAGTTTAATATTGTTACAAGACCTACATGAGTTAAAATATCATACATAGATTGTTACATGGTCTTCACTGGCCTAAATAATGTTCTATTGATTTAGATATATTTTTAACACAACTATCAAAGGAGATGTAAAAATATATAGTTAAATCATTTTAACAAAGATTTACATTGCTTATAGACAATTATAAGCTACATGTCAATTTAAAACACCATGACTATATATATACTGTTTCTAATGCATTAAATAATTAGATGCCAGAGTGTTTCCTCTGACAAGATTACCGAAATGAGATGTTAAACAAATTATAATTGTGGAACAAACTATCTCTTCTTGGTACTAAGTAATTTGGGGATTAAAATAGAAGGAAACTGGATGAGCTAGAGAAAATCATTAGACGCCAGAGTGTTTCCTCTGACAAGATTACCAAAATGAGATGTTAACAAATTATAACTATTTTGGGATTTACAGATGTTCTCCTCAGGTCTCAGAGCATTCTTAATGGAGATTTGTACGGTAGTTCATCTAAACAGTTCGAGTTATAGGGCCACCATGGCCTTCTGCGGGGATCACACTGTCCCAAAATTGATAACAGATGGTCATACAAATATGGGATTTTGAACAGCCAATCAACAGTCAAAGCAAGTGCAATGCCTACAGAGGGTCACAAAACACGATGGTAACACAAGGATGTGATTTGTTCCATAGTAGTTTATACCCACAGAACACACGATGGCTACACAACGTCGTATTGAGAACTTAGAAGAGGAAGCTTAGGATTTAGAGGTACAAGAAGATAGCACTGAGTCTCCAACCAGAGAGAAAAGGGGAGGAAATCCAAGAAAGGTTCCATGTCTCCTCAGTGGTCTGAAAGGTCTCCTTGGCAGTCTAAAAGTTCTCCTCAGCAGTCCCAAGAGCCTCAGCAGCATTTGCTTTTTCCCCTCCTTCTCATAACAGACAGTCCAAATCCTAGGATGGTCAATGGATGGGGGGCAAGAGGAGTTATTGATTTTGTTATATATTCCCATACATAGTTGGCTTGCATGTACATGTACTTACAATGGGTCCGTCTGTCTGTCCTTCACACTTTTTGGGACACAATAACTCTCCTGATTGAGCATTTTCTGCTTAAGCTAAGCAGAGATAAGCAATTGCTTTGGGGCATAATAACTTTGGTTCTAATTACGTGAGAGTCATGAAACTAATATGATCGGTTGAGACTTTCGAACACAATAACTTTGGTTATAATTGATTTTCATGAAGTTTAGACATTAAGTAGATCTGACTTAACTTATCTCCCCTTGGAGAAATTAGGGTCCAAGTTTTCAAAAAATCAAAAAAAAAAATGGTCAGATAAGACACTACAGATGCAGATGCATAATAGGGTCATTCGATATCAACTGGACCAATGGTGAGAACATGACCCCCTCCCAAAAAATTATAAAAAATATATGTTATAGCCAGTGATGGTATTTCAAAATTTTAGTTGTCGGACATTTTCTTCACGAAAATAAAGGGACATAAATCTTATCGTTATTTAAGCAGGCGTTTTCAAACCACAATTAAGAATCACGTGTCAACAAAATATTCAAATTCATACGCAATAAAAAAAATAGGTGCACCTCGTTATTTTTCATATTTAATTACCGAACGGTATTCAAATTTATGTCAATAATATTCCTACAAAATTACATGACATTGTAATACCATAGAATGAAAGCGTGCCGACTACTGCCCATCCGTACCGGTTTCAAATTCCCACAAAATTAACGTATTTTCGGGTCATAAGTCGAAACATTTTTCAGCAAAGTCTGGCATTCGTCTTTTTCTCCGTTTCAATTTATATACGGAAGGTATACAACGAGCGGGTGACACCAACTGCTAAATAATCCCATTCGACTCTAAGCACGCACTATCGTCTAAAACAATTACCGTAACTACTTACATTATTCCAATCGAAATATCCGTCAACATTTCTTAGCGTGTTTATTTATTTATTTAAAAACATGAACCCCATTCAAAATATGATCATAAATCTGACAATATGCCATCAAAATAGAATCTTTTCTCCCAACATCAGACGTGTTAGATTTGGCACGTTTACACCTCTTAATTTTGCGTGTGTGTGAAATAGCTTTATTTAACTTCGGCTTCCACTGAAGAAATATCACAGACAAGTTATCGGACACAATGTATATTGATTTGGGGTGTTATATACTATTAGGATATGTGACATATATGACTAATGTCTACAGCCGACATCAAGGAGATTAAAACGTGAGACAATGGAGAAATCACGGGTTAATCACGTAGATTAAGGTTATTGAATTGATATATAGTCCGACAAAGGAGAAGCAATGACTTCTGTTCAGGATTGAATTGATGAATTGTCCGACAAAGAATTAAGTCAGCCAATCAAGGCAGATTAAGTAGTTAATCAAGGTAGGTGTATAGACGGTATAAAACGATAAATACGTTGATCACTTAATTACCTAATCAATTCAGCCTATTATCAATGATAATCTGGTTGAGTGGTAGTTATACACTCAGTACACTATATTAATTTTGGAATTTTGAATATTATTTACCATGTCTTGATGTCCGATTGGGCATATTCCTGGTCGGCCAATTTAGGACGTTTGGAAAATAGCGTCGGACATGTCCGGAATATACGGGCAAAATCCCATCACAGGTTATAGCAGTCATGGGATTTCAAAATGTTTCTTGTCGAACATTATTTAAGCAGGCGATTTCAGACCACAATTAAAAATCACGTGTCAACAAAATATTCAAATTCGTACGTAATAAAAAAAATCGGTGCGCCTCATTATTTTCATATTTAATTCCCATACGGTATTCAAATTTGTGTCAGTAATATTCCTACAAAGTAGGTCAGATTGCACAAAATATAGAGTTTTTTTTATACTTTCGAAGGCTTCTACTACATGAAGATCTGTCAGTTGTAGTGGCAGGTCACGTCAGGGGTCATACGAGCATCTTTTGACCCTATGACGTCAGACATTTGATTAGCATTGATGTTTCTAGTAGGATGCCCACGCATCGCACGCCAATAACTCATTGGATAAACCCTCACATTAACTAGAATGCGGGTTATCTAACAACTCTTCCAGATCCTAGTGTAGTAAAAACAAGTAAAACTAGAACTGCGATGTAGTAATGACGGGTTTCACCGTTACCACATTACCCTTGAATTTATGTCACTTCCGGTGCCACGTTACCTGTGAACTTATGTAACTTCCAGTACCAATGAAACCGTTGAACAGATTTCCACACAAGCATTGCACACGTGTTATAAAACAGCAGCAGAATCAACTAAATCCTGCAATATCAGTTACATTTATTCATTTGTTACCATGTGTTACATAATGTCAAAATAGTGACTCTGACAAAATTGGTTACTAAATTACCGTTAAGTTTGCTGATGAAACTTTCTAATGGGAAATTAAAATGCGAAAAGAAATCTTTAAAGTGACCCTGACAAAATTGGTTACTTCCAGTACCAATGAAACCGTTGAACAGATTTCCACACAAACATTGCACACGTGTTATAAAACAGCAGCAGAATCAACTAAATCCTGCAATATCAGTTACATTTATTCATTTGTTACCATGTGTTACATATGTCAAAATAGTGACTCTGACAAAATTGGTCACTAAATTACCATTAAGTTAGCTGATGAGACTTTCTAATGGGAAATTAAAATGCGAAAAGAAATCTTTAAAGTGACCCTGACAAAATTGGTTACTTCCCAGTAATGGAAGAAGTTAGAAGCAATTTTTTGGTATATATAGCATCATATTAAATCATTCTATATGTTGGATGAAATTAAATATCATAAATTTAAGGTAATATTGAATAACACTCATTTCAAGACGATATTTGTTTTGAAGGCTAAAAATACAGTTTTTGTCAGAATGTTGTCACTTTCAGTAAAAATAAATTGGTTTTATGAAATCACAATTGGAATTAGGCATCAAATGGTGAAACCTTTATAAAATCAAATAATAATTGACAATTTCGATTTCCCAGTTGTACGTGACAGGGAGTAGGGTCGCCCATCCAACCTCATGGGTTTTCTCCGGTTCATCCCACTACTAAAGACCCCTACGCGCAAGTGAATTATTCAAATAAAATTGAACCATGTGTTAGTCCCAAAATGATCTAGTGTGTGTCTAGTGGACGTTAAACCCCATCTCTCTCTCTCTCTCTCTCTTTCTCTCTCTCTCTCTCATTTTAAACAATTGTAGGCCTACAAAGATATTTTTTTTATAGACATTAGATATCATGGGGTTTTTTTTTTGGTCTATTAATTATTTGAAAATAGTATAATTTATACTTGAATCATATGGTAATATATAAAATAGTAACAAAGAGTTTTGTTTACTGGGGTTTTGAGGGGTTTTTTGTTCTTGGGGTTTTAATTTTCTTAATGAAAAGAAATTGAATGAAAATTATTTTTGTGAATGATAGTATGTTTAAATTATATAACCCGGGCCATTGGCAATATTATCATTATTCCGAATATATCTATATGTCGCAATAGATCTCACAACGTAGCTCTAATTAATGTTTGTTAATGTCGTGATTTTAAGTTAGGAGAGGGTGGCGGCTGTCCTAAGTTACAACAGATTTTAGTTAAAATTGTCCCTAAAATATACTATTCAAAAAAAGTAGGGGATATTTGATTTTTAAGTGTTATTAAAGTCACCTAATGAAACTGACGAAGAAACAAATGACAAAATGAAATGAAGTTCACATTCATCGATTTATTCCAAATGATCGTTAGACTAAGTAAGGCACAGACTGACCATTATAAGGGTAAAATGATACCCGGGGTCAAACAGCAAAGTTACCACAGCATCACAACCAAGTCAGTAACGGGTAAATCCTCCTCTGTTTGCCAAACAAGCATTGATCCGACGTGGCATACTCCTAATGAGACGTCTAAGGTCATTTTGGTCCAGATTGTCCCATTCCTGTTGCAACGCAGCAGCAAGTTCTTGGACATTGGCAGGACGTTGTTGACGTTGACGTAACCTCTGTCCAAGCATGTCCCAGACATGCTCGATGGGGGAGAGGTCGGGACTCAGTGCTGGCCAAGGTAATGTGGTGATGTTCTGTTGTTGGAGGTAACCTGTAACGATCCTGGCCCTGTGACATCTTGCGTTGTCATCCTGGAAGATGAAACGGCGGCCATGACGTCGTGCGAACGGCACAACATGGACTGCCAAGATGTTGTCCCGGTAGTACTGGCCTGTAACACGCCCTGCAACAACATGTAAAGCCGTTCTTCCAGCAACAGTGATGCCTCCCCACACCATAACAGAACCACCCCCAAATCGATCATGTCTGATGACGTTAACGTCTTGGAAGCGCTCGTTTCGACGACGCCACACCCTCCTACGTCTGTCCCAAAAATCAACAGTGAACCTTGACTCATCTGAAAACATCACATTGCTCCAGCGTCGATTATCCCAGTGTTGACAATCCCTACACCAACGACGTCTTGCCTGAATGTGATGATCTCTCAAACAAGGGATCACGCGAGGACGTCGGGCGCGAAGGTGACCCCTATGCAGTCGATTCCGAATCGTCTGGCCACTCACTCTCACACCAGTGTCTGTTTGAAGACGAGCGCTGATCTGATTTGCTGTGATGACACGATTTCTCAAGGCCAAGGTACGGATAAATCGATCCTGGGCTTGAGTTGTCGCCCTTGGTCGACCTGAGCGTGGTCTGTCCTGTACAGATTGTGTATCACAGTATCTGGACCATAGCCTGCTTATGACAGACTGAGAAACATTCATCGTCCGCGCCACAACTGCCTGTGTTGTGCCGATCTGTAGCATGCCAAGGGCACGTAACCTTTCATTTTGGGTAAGCCGACGCATATCAAAATTTGTTTTCTGGTCACTAAAACAATTAAACTGATGTTTCCACCCTGGAATTCAATGCCACAATGACTGTAACATTCAAATTCAGAGTCGTGCAAATCTTGGGTTGGACCCCCATGATGATCCCAAGCATCACCTGCATTCCATGCGGTAGCTATTGGTGCGTTTAGGCGTCACATGTAACTGGAAATGTTTCTTCTGTTAGGTTCTATAGTGACTTTTTTCGTAGTCATTTGCATATTTTAGTATTATGCCCCCAAAATCAAATATCCCCTACTTTTTTTGAATAGTTGTGAAACGCAACTATTGTAAGTTAAGATACAATTTTAACTTACAATATTATTTTAGTGGATTTTGCCTGATATGCTTAAAATCGTTTTGTGAAACGCATCTATCTTAAGTTAGGATGAAATTTTAGTTTAAGACGATTTTGAGGAGATTTAAGATTTTGTGAAACAGGGCCTTGCTTGCAAAAAGAACGACTGGGCAAAATTTCGTCACTTCCGGTCCCGACAGTAAACTTTATCGGTAACATAAAGTTGAGAATTCGCACCATGGAACATATGAACTTTGTATTATACACATCAGAAAATAAATAATTAACATAGAACCCATAAACTGAACTTAAAAAGGCAAAAAATCTTAAAAGTGATTCTGACATAAATTGATTATTTCCCAACAAGGGAAGATGCTAGAAGCATTGTTTTGACATCTATATGATTGTATTGATCCAATCTATATTTCCATTGGAATAAAATATCATAATGTTAAACGAATACTAATTATAACTCACTTCAAAATAATAGTTGTTTTGAAGGCTAAAAAAACATTTTTTTGCAAAAATGAAATTACTTCCGGTCAGAATGAAAATGTGAAATTAGTTTAATGAAATCAGTAATGGCATAAGTCATCACATGGTGAAAATTTATGAAAATAGAATAATAATTGACACTTTTATAGACCAAAAACCTTGAAAAGTGACATGCAGAAAATTGCACTTTAAATATCGTCACTGTGAAAAAACAGGCACTCTTGAAAATGATCTATGCGTACAGATGGTATCCACCCTTACTGCATATTTTGCTTAACAATGAAAGGTGCCGTTTTCAATTTTCGATCCCTTTATTCTTTTACTCCTGATATTTTAGACTGTTGTACAATGGTTTCATACATAAGATTACTGATTAGACTCTCTGTAGAAGAAATTCCAAAAAAATATTAGGTTGACTTTTCAAGAAAAAGACCTCTAAACATGCTCCAAATCGTAAAAATACAACGTTTTCGATCTCTTTTTTTCGGCTACCCATTTATAAGGGTCGACTTCCTTATAAATAGCTGCAGCGTAGCACTTTATTTTCACGGGTATCAAGTGATGACGTCATGTAGATAGAGAATCTCCTACCAGTCTTTTTTGATATCAAAAAATATCAACACAAGTTGATAAAGTAACAAAAATCGAGGCTCTGATATCAAATGTAAGTTTATAAACCAAAGATCTTGGTTCCTTTCGATATTCGCGCATATCGGATCGTAACTTCCTGAATTATGGCCCCTGATTGTACGAAAAATCACGTTTTTAGCTTGTGGACCCTATAGAGGTCATAATTTTTATCCGATTTAAAAAAACATTTTACTTTATCACTGTTACACCCTAACGATGGTTGAGTTCAAATTTCATTAAATTGGCCCAAAACTGACAGACAAAATGTCCGTCCCTCGTTCTCAAATCGCGTAAAAATATGATATATCAAGGTTGTGGACTTTCTAGAGGTCACAATTTTCGTCCGATTTTGTTGAAACTTGAAATGTAAGTTTATAACCCAAAGATCTCGATTCGTTTCGATATTCGCGCATATCGGATTGTAACTTCCTGAATTATGGCCCCTGATTGTACGAAAAATCACGTTTTTAGCTTGTGGACCCTATAGAGGTCATAATTTTTATCCGATTTAAAAAAACATTTTACTATATCACCGTTACACCCAAGGATGGTTGAGTTCGAATGTCGTGAAAATTGTCACCAAACTGATAGACAAAATGGCCGTCCCTCGTTCTCAAATCGCGTAAAAATATGATATATCAAGATTGTGGACTCTCTAGAGGTCACAATTTTCTTCCGATTTTGATGAAACTTGAAATATAAGTTTATAACCCAAGGATCTTGGTTCCTGTCGATATTCACGCATATCAGACTATAACTTCCAGAATTATGGCCCCTGATTGTACGAAAAATCGCGTTTTTAGCTTGTTGACCCTATAGCAGTCATAATTTTTATCTGATTTAAAAAAACGTTTGAATATATGACCGTTACACCCTAAGGATGCTGGAGTTCGAATTTCATAAAAATCGGACCAAAACTGACAGAAAAAAAATGGCCGCCCCTCATACTCAAATAGCGTAAACCGATGTTGTTGACCCTCTAGAGGTCACAATTTTCTTCTGATTTTAATGAAACTTCAAATGTAAGTTTATAACCCAAAGATCTTGGTTCCTTTGATATTCGGCATATCGGATAGTAACTTCCTGGATTATGGCCCCTGATTGTACGAAAAATTGCATTTTTAGCGTGAGGTCCCTCTAGAGGTCACAATTATTATCCGATTTAAAAAAAAAACGTTCAAATATATATCACTGTTATACCGTAATGTTTGGTTGCTGTAGATATTTGCACACATCGGATCGTAACTTCCTGAATTGTGGCCCCTGGTTGTATGAAAAAACGCGTTTTTAGCTTGTGGTCCCTTTAGAGGTCACAATTATTTTCTGATTGAAAAAAACATTCAAATATATCACCGTTTCACTGTGATGTTTGTTAAGTTAGAATTTCGTAAAATTGGGCTTAAAACTGCCGGACAAAATGGCTGCCCCTCGGACGCAAATAGGGTATAGGATCTGGTATATCAAGGTTGTGGACCCTCTAGAGGTCACAATTTTGATGAAACTTGAAATACATGGTTATAACCCGAAGATCTTGGTTCCTTTCGATATATGGCATATCGGATTGCATCTTCCTGAATTATGGCCCTTAAATGTAGAAAAAATCACGTTTTTAGATTGACGTCCATGTAAAGGTCACAATTTTTATCTGATTTAAAGAAAAACTTGTGAATATATGTAAGTTTATAACCCAAAGATCTCGATTCGTTTCGATATTCGCGCATATCGGATTGTAACTTCCTGAATTATGGCCCCTGATTGTACGAAAAATCACGTTTTTAGCTTGTGGACCCTATAGAGGTCATAATTTTTATCCGATTTAAAAAAACATTTTACTATATCACCGTTACACCCAAGGATGGTTGAGTTCGAATGTCGTGAAAATTGTCACCAAACTGATAGACAAAATGGCCGTCCCTCGTTCTCAAATCGCGTAAAAATATGATATATCAAGATTGTGGACTCTCTAGAGGTCACAATTTTCTTCCGATTTTGATGAAACTTGAAATATAAGTTTATAACCCAAGGATCTTGGTTCCTGTCGATATTCACGCATATCAGACTATAACTTCCAGAATTATGGCCCCTGATTGTACGAAAAATCGCGTTTTTAGCTTGTTGACCCTATAGCAGTCATAATTTTTATCTGATTTAAAAAAACGTTTGAATATATGACCGTTACACCCTAAGGATGCTGGAGTTCGAATTTCATAAAAATCGGACCAAAACTGACAGAAAAAAAATGGCCGCCCCTCATACTCAAATAGCGTAAACCGATGTTGTTGACCCTCTAGAGGTCACAATTTTCTTCTGATTTTAATGAAACTTCAAATGTAAGTTTATAACCCAAAGATCTTGGTTCCTTTGATATTCGGCATATCGGATAGTAACTTCCTGGATTATGGCCCCTGATTGTACGAAAAATTGCATTTTTAGCGTGAGGTCCCTCTAGAGGTCACAATTATTATCCGATTTAAAAAAAAAAAGGTTCAAATATATATCACTGTTATACCCTAATGTTTGGTTGCTGTAGATATTTGCACACATCGGATCGTAACTTCCTGAATTGTGGCCCCTGGTTGTATGAAAAAACGCGTTTTTAGCTTGTGGTCCCTTTAGAGGTCACAATTATTTTCTGATTGAAAAAAACATTCAAATATATCACCGTTTCACTGTGATGTTTGTTAAGTTAGAATTTCGTAAAATTGGGCTTAAAACTGCCGGACAAAATGGCTGCCCCTCGGACGCAAATAGGGTATAGGATCTGGTATATCAAGGTTGTGGACCCTCTAGAGGTCACAATTTTGATGAAACTTGAAATACATGGTTATAACCCGAAGATCTTGGTTCCTTTCGATATATGGCATATCGGATTGCATCTTCCTGAATTATGGCCCTTAAATGTAGAAAAAATCACGTTTTTAGATTGACGTCCATGTAAAGGTCACAATTTTTATCTGATTTAAAGAAAAACTTGTGAATATATTAACATTACACGCTAAGATCTTGGTTCCTTTTGATAATCACATATATCCGAACGTAACTTCCTGGATTATGGCTCTTATTGTTCGAAAAATCACATTTTTAGCTTGTGGATTCTCACAACTTTTTTTTCCGATTTTAAAAATCGTTTAAATATATCACCATTCCACCATAATGAAGGTTGAATTTGAATTTCGGTAAAATCGAAATGAAACTGCCTGACAAAATGGCCGCTCTTTGTACGCAAATTGTGTAAAAGTATAATATGAAGGTTGTGGACCCTTAGAGGTCACAATTTTTATCCGATTTTGATGAAACTTTACATCCCAAAGATCTCAGTCCCTTTTGATATTTGCGCATTTCAAACCATAACTTTCTGGATTATTGCCCCTGATTGTACAAAAAAACCTGTTTGTTTTTAGCTTGTTCTCTATCCATCACTTGCAAAATGTGGGCGTATCCTGCCTGGCTGCCGCTGGTTCAGAATTTTGTCAAACTTTGGATACCTCTCTTGATCACTTCCGGTGATTAGCAGATTTTTATTTATATTTCATGGACTAGTTTGGTCCCTTGACTTCATATTCCTGAAGTTTTATAAAAATCATAGGCACCGTTTTATAAAATAACAACTCTACGATTTGACCAAAATGCGAAAAAAAGTGAAAATTCAAAATTACTACGTAAGTACAAAACTAATATTGATCGAATCGGATTGATGTCAGCTATCCAAAAATATAAGTTAAATTTCAAAATTCCCAAAAATAAAAATTTTAGAAATTTTTTTAAATTTTCCAATTTTCACCAAAAAAATGAGAGCGACAAATTTTCTCAATTCCAAAGTTTTGAACTGCTGTCTGCTCAGAAATGTTTCCAGCTGTTTAAAAATATAAATCACTGAAAAATCAGTTGAGAATTAACAGAATTATGGCCGATTTTCAATTTTCGTGCACGTTAAAGATTTGACGCATTTCCGCTATACACACAAATTTCGTTTTATATTTAAGCACTAACCACCACCCATTTTCCTGACAGAAAATCAAACTTCAGACCTCTATCTCTTATACTTGCTGGGGATCACGTGGCTAAGTGGGTAAGACGCTGGCTCGCTAGCCTGGAGGTCGGGTGTTCGATCCCTGCATTGACCGAGAAAGTTCATCCAGATTTTCCGGCGTGGTTCTCCCTTGTCCGTGTTGCAGTATGGAGGGGCTGACAAGGAAAGCTGTCTAGTCGTTCGGATGGCACGAAAAACCGAGGTCCCGTGTACACATTGGCGTGCACGTAAAAGATCCCTTGGCAGTTGGAATTCGATATAAGAGTAGGCCCAAGTGCCGCTGTCCGGGCAAAATTTCCCTCATAGCACACTGTATGGCGAATGCCCGTCTTCATTAGCCCAGTTCGGAGCAAAACAGTAGGACGTTAAACCTCATTTCATTTCATTTCATTTCTTATACTTGCTGAGATCTAGCTTCCCCCAATAAAAAAAATAATAATAACTAGATCTGCTAGGCAGATATGAAAGCTTTCATATTTGTCACAAAATTGGACCTTTGGTTCTTTTTGGGGCGGATTGACAGTCATGTACTTATAGTTCACATTAACAAAAAAACACAGTATAATTTAAATATCTTTATATAACTACAATTAGTCCGGTGGCTGAAGGGGGGGAATCGCCACCCGAGCTGTGAATTTATGAGACAAGTTTTTCTAGACCAGTTTTTTGCGTAGATCCCGAATCTGGGTGGTGATCAGGCGTTTGAGGGGGCGTTTTCGAGATATAGGGGGTCAAATATCTACAATGGGTGGGGGGGGGGGGGGGAGATGTCATTATGTTGACGTAATATATTAATAAAACATAAATTTCTAAGACTGCCCTTCTATAAATAAGTGTTTATGGTGCCCCTGGACAACTGTTTGGATTTGTGGGGAGGTGGGGTGGGGATAGAAGGTGTGTGTGTGTGGGGAGGTGGGGTGGGGGTAGCAGGTGTGCGTGTATGGATGGGGGGGGTACAATTCGTGGGAAGTGAGTTCACGTTGATGATTTTCTTAGAGCTTGGTAAAAACATTACTTTTTAATTCCACTGCACATCTCTAAATATGTGTATACGATTATGGGGGAGGGTAAATGTATTTTGGGGGACAGAAACCACTTGGTTCAAAATTGACCTGAAAAGTGTTTTTTCGAGTTTTCGTTCAGTGCCAATATCGTCATTCAAAATATTAAATTATAATGGTACTTTTCGAGAGATCTGGAAATGTACATGAAAAACACATGTTTAGATATTAGTTTATTCTTATAATATGTGCGGGATAGATATCTTCTTGATGGCTGATCAACAGCCTGCGTATATCCTTTGGATATGCTTCAGATACCCATTCACATTGTAAATCTTCATTCCAGTCTTGTATCGCAGAGTCATCTTGTTCGATCATTAATTTTGCAACCTGTCTCCATATTGCTGCAACATAATTATTGCGTTTAATGTGCAGCAAAAGACTACTCGGGCAAGATGGTAATAAAAAAAGAAAGTTTTGTTATATTTCATCACAATTAAAATTTCTCCAGAAGATACTTCTTCCAGTGTCATCTACTGATGTATGTCGGTTTTCGCCGTACAAGGTACATGTACACACAATTTTTTCTAAACCAGCAATTACGTCATCAGAAGCATCATTTGTCTATCCCAGCTCTTTAAAAAATGTTAGAATTTTGGGATTATCTTGAAAAAGAAAGACAGATAGTCATTACCACTGAAAGCATGTAGGCCGAGATATTCTCGACACTTTCAATACTAATCTTGATTGGATCAAAAAATATCAAGATTAGTATTGAAAGTGTTGAGAATATCCTAGAACTGACAACCAACCACGAGGACACCAAAATATCTTACCTATTCCTCTTCGCATTGCAAATTAATGGAGGTGCTGAAACAAATTGTATTTTGCGTTCTTGCTCAGGCGAAATAGACATCCCAATCATTCTCTTCGCAAATGATGATCCAAATGTACAAATTTTGATCGATAATGAGACGGGCAAAGGTAGAAAATATCGCGAAAGATGACTTACATCACTAGATGACGCTAGAAAAAAGATTTTCTGGGTGAAAAATAACAGATCTTTCTTCATTATCACCTTGCCATATACGTGGTCTTTTGCTGCATGGCTGGAATGAAGATTTACAATGTGAATTGGTTTCTGAAGCATATCCAAAGGATATGCGAGCTGTTGGCCAGCAACCAAGAAATTATTTATCTCGCTCATATGAACTTTTGATTTTGAATCTTCTGATGAAGACAAAGAATAAACTAACAACTAAACATATCTCTGAGTTAATGTGTTTTTGATTTACATTTCCAGATCTCTTGAAAAGTACCATTATAATTTAATATTTTGAATGAAAACGCTAACGAGATACCACTTTGAGCTCAATTATGAACAAATGATTTCTGTTCACAAAAATACATGTTGCCACCCGCCATCACCCGTACCGCCCCCCCACCCACACGGCGGGCACACACCCCGACGTCTACCCCCATACAATAGGAATCTTATAAACATATTGAGAGAGGTTTCATCAAGCTCTTAGAAAATCATCATTTAAATCAACATGAACTCATTTCCCCGCCAATTTTATCCCCACCCCACCTTTCCACACGCCCACACCTGCTACCCCCACCCCACCTCCCCATAAATCAAAACAGATGTCCATGGGCATCATAAACACTTATTTATAGATGGGCAGTTCTAGAAATTTATGTTTTTTTTATATATATATTATGTCAACATAATGACATCCCCCCCCCCCCCCATTGTAGACATTTGATATATCTCGAAAACGCCCCCTTAAACGCCTGATCACCACCCAGATTCGGAATCTACGCAAAAAACTGGTCTAGAAAAACTTGGTCTTATAAATTCACAGCTCGGGTGGCGATTCCCCCCCTTCAGCCACCGGACTAAATATATCAATACAATTATAATATATATATATATTTATGTAATTATTCTCTAATAATATCACCGATTCAAAATACCACTAATCACATTTATATGTTGATGAGATGACGATTAGTTGGTGGTACACACGCACACAGCAGTCACTAACTATTTGGCTCTCCACGGCACATTTAAGAAGATGATTAAGATGATAAGGTTGATGAGTTATTCGTGTATATTTTTAATTACCATAAAAATAACTAACTGGAACAATAACGACCAGAGTAACAATATAGGTAACACTATCCATAGCACATTAACATTATCAGAATCAGAATCAGGTCACAAGTAAATGTACTAATTATAGCTCATAATCACACAGATTACCATTATAAGGACACACAGTCGAAACCAACGAGACACACAGTCTAACACCCATTTAGTTGAAATATATTTACGAATGATTCATGAATGATATGATCAATGAATATGTTTCTCTATTCGTACGAAGCCGAATACATACAGACGCTCGTAAAAACTAATAAACGATCAGTCAGACTTTTTAATTTCACTTATCGATATATCGATGACGTTTTATCACTTAATAATCCTAAATTTAGTGATTATGTAGAATTCATATATCCTGATGAGCTCGAAATTAAAAACACCACTGACAGTGACAATTACGCTTCCTACTTGGATCTGCGTCTCGATTTTGACAATTGCCATAAACTGAATGTGAAATTGTACGATAAACGTGATGACTTTGACTTTCCGATTGTTAACTTTCCATTTATTAGTAGTGACATTCCAATATCACCAGCTTATGGAGTGTTTGTGTCTCAGCTAATTCATTACGCAAGAGCTTGTTTCTTTTGTTCTGATTTTTTAAGTAGATCGAGGCATTTGTCATCTAAGCTTCAACTACAAGGATACTTGCGCACTAAACTTATTATGATTTGATTGGTAAATATAACGTGTCTCTCTCGGCTATTATTCTAGATATATTTAATTGACACGTATACTATTACTATCTCCCTGATAATGTCTACTACATCGTTAACACAGTTCATCGCGTGCATTTTGCATACCGATAGTTCATTGGCCAATCATGCTATTTTACCGACATTTCGCCTAATAGTTTGGATGCAGCTATGGCGGGTGTGGCGCCAGGCGGGGTAAGCTTACTCTTCCGGACACCTGTTACCACTGTTTGTCGTGTATTTGTACACGAGGAGCAGTCCATTTGCTGATTACACTATTTTGCTTGAATACACTATTTTGCCTATAACGTTTTTTAGGACTTTGAATTCTGTCTTATGGTTTGGATTGTTCGTACTTGGTTTTATTTTATTCTCCCAAAATCCATTATTAGAGTGACAATATAAATTCATATCTCTCACCACGTAAACTACAGTTTCACTCATAACCAATCAAATCACGACAACAAAACAGGCAGTCCACATGCATTCAATGCAATCATACCTGCAACCAGACATGTGAATTACTCAACCTAGACAAATATTAACTATTATACATCTTACAAATAACAATAAAATCAAATGTTTATAAATCAAACTTTATTACCACAATCTGAAAACATGTTCACCAGTTGTCATAAACTGTAATAAACAACAATAACATATATACTATATTTATTAATGTACAAATACTTGTGACCTTGAAACTTTCAGCAATACCAGCGTGAATATATATATATTATTCAGTACATCCACGGCAAACCATATTGTAAACTATCTTTATTAGATAAAGATATTGTCATATGTGACAACATTCACGGTCAGTTTCTGTCACATGTCATGGGTTATATAAAGAATCTCAACAAGGAAAAAGAGTTACTAAAATTGATCAAAACTCGAAGTTATATACGTATATATAGTGAGTAACATTGCACCCAGGCAAAAAAAAAAATCTGGAAAATAAAGGGAAATAACTGAGACTTGTATTGCTGTAATCAAATGTTTCAGATGTTGATAAATGGGACAGATGAGAAAATGAAATGAAAATGGCAGGAAATAACTCATAAATGGTTGGAAAATGCCGTACAAGTACATTGTGTCATAGGATGATCATTTGGAAAATTATACAACACTAAATTCCACGGTTATTAATATGAAATAAAATGGGCTTAAACCCATAAGTGCATGGCTATGGTCTACGCCGTAGAGTAAACAAACGCTGAAATTGCATGGCTACGGAATTTCCCCTTTTCATTTTTAACAGTTTGAATTTACCGCGCTAAAGGTGGTTCCACGGGAAATCCCCTTGTGATGCCTTTGTCTAAATCCAGCATGGCCGTCCTGGCAATGTTTTGAGTAAAATTTCTGTAACTTTTTGCGAATTTTCGCTGATTTAAGACATGATTTGTACAGGATCCCATTCATAGTTGTCAAGGAATACTGTGTGAGTTGGATTACGCTACAGAGTGTGTATTTTTGTGGGGGGTTTTTACGCAAAATAGTGTTTTTTTGTCCAGTTTTTTGCTTCACATAGAAATCGTAGATATTTGTGCTGCAGTTCAGTGTGTTTGATCATAATCTATGGTTTAATAAGTGTACAAAATGTATAACAGCAGCAGTAGTGACTCGGATGATGATGTCGCCTGTCTAACCTTGTGGGTTTTCTTCAGGTCCTCCATTTTCCTCCCACTGCTGTTGTAAAGTTATTGGATATTTTCAACAAAAAAAATTTCTGTATTGTGTACCAAAGAGATGCCTCTGAAAGCAGCATACTTCATTTCTAAAATTCTGCATCAATAAATATTTTTTTATTGCACTCAGAAGTGGGAACTTTTTTTTTTTTTCCTGATTTCAAGTTGTCAATTCTATTCATGTAAAAAATATTTCCCTTATTTTCTTTACAGATTCAGAAAGCCCTTTTTATACTCTTTCGAAATATATATACTTTGTAGGGTTTGTCATTGTCAGAAAAAACTTTTTTCCTCATATTTGTATTTGGCACCAATTTCCGTCGCAATGCCAGGAATTAGGCTTATGCACGAAAGGGGTTTGGGAACAAAAAATGATTATGCACTTATGGGTTAACGTCCTGCTGTTCTGCTTCTACTGGGATAATTAAGACAGGCATACGCTATACAGGATGCTATGAGGTAAATTTTGCCCGGGCAGTGGCTCTATGGCCTACTCTTATATCGAATTCCAACTGCCACATGGACCCCAATTTATAGACGGGTCCTCAGTTGATCGGCCCATCCGAACGATTAGACAGCTGTTCTTGTCAGGGCCTCCGTTCTGTACCACTGACAAGGGGAAACGACGCTGGAAAATGCTGATATTTATGCGTATACATGTATATAGTGACTAACATTGCACCCGGGCAAAAAAAAAATTGGGAAATAACTGAGACTTGTATTGTTGTAATCGAATTAACTCCCCGTTCCAAAAGTTTAAAATACGGATCATTTCATTTTCATATTTTAAAACTTGAAAGATATTTCTATAGTTCAAAGAGCTAGAATAAAGTCACCTGACTGGGACAGCGGGTGTTTTCATATATCAGGCAAAATAAAAACCATGCTATGGATAATATTGCGCAAACATGAAACCCCCAAAAATGTCAGAAACTGTTCGAATATATCATATTGAATAGGTTTTATATCGGAGAATTTACTCCCCCCCCCCTTCCCATTATTACGACACTTACGAGGTTCAGTCTAATATCCCCAGACCACTTGAATAAGGTTAAAAGGTGAATTATCGATATAATTAATGGCGATGGCTATATGATCTGGATATCTGTCTACGTTTTAAATTTTAGGTTGCTAAGCTTTAACGTAACAAGTATTGAAACTGGCTGAAGAGTGAAGTCGAGTCAACTAATAGACTGCTAAGATATAATGAGAACCATTCCCCCAGGCCAAAAGGTAATCTAAATATAAAAAGATATTGCTGAGACCGTATTGCTGAAACCGGATTTACTTTCCGTTGCAGAAGTTTCTGAAAAATCGTTCAAGTCGTTTAAAACCCAGAAGAATCAGAAAATGAGTAGAAAATGGCTGGAAAAATGCTGAGAAAATATCGAACAATAACCTGAGATAACTTATAATGAATCTTATATTTTTGGAATCGGATTGACCTCAGCTATTTGAATATTTAGATCAAGTTTGTAAGTTTTAAAAATTAAGATAAACATAAATGTCGTACAATTAACCTTCGGAAATAGGAAACCAATTCACGAAACGTTGGCTTATTTCCAAGCCGTTAATGCAGATTTTTCACTCATAAATTACTTTGTCGAGTTAAATGAATCAATCTACTTTTATTCCAAATTTCATGAAAATCGTGCTAATATTAAAGAAATTGTCAAATTCGTTTTTACTTCCGAAATAAATGTCAATGACGTTCGAAAATAGCAGATTTAAAGTAAATGTTTCAAAGTACCCAAAGAAATATGAATATGTAAAATAGGTCAAATATTCACAAAGTTACAGCTGTGTAGGTTAATTCTTTCGTCATTAACATTTGGTGATTTCGGATTTGTAAAGCGTTTCAAAAATATCTATTCCAAAGTCAACATTCCTTCTGGGAGACAGGTTAAAGATTTAGAAAGATCCAAAGATTAGATTCATGGATATAAGCTTGACAGAATCTTAAGAAATAAATTGTCGTGTAAACAACTTTGTCGGCACGAAAAACGTCAAAGTGGAAATTCGAAATTTTGAAATACCAAAAATTTGTGGCTGAGCCGGGCTATTCAAAAATATAATAACTTCTGTAATAGGAGACAGATTCTCTAAACCACAACCAATTGTGTATATTTTCAAGCCCATTAATGTGTATTTTTCACTATTTTTCATTTTCAATTCAAAATGGGGTCCATCATTTGTCATAAATCAAAATACTAAGCTCTACGTTTTATGGGCATTCCTTCAAGGATTCGGAAAATATAATTCTCTTGTCTGTAAGTAAATATCAAAAAAGCCTTAAGGGTATTTCACATTTCAAGATGGTGGCACTTCCGGATTGAGGTACAAACACCATTTTTTGTGTACGAATCATTAGTGCCGTAGCTAGTAAAGAAAACAAAAATTCAAGGCAATCTGACCTATATTTAGTTGATTTTTATGAAAACTTTAATCCTTAATTTCTAATGGTATCGTTGAAGTTGGGTCAATGAGATCTACTTACATTCCAAATTTCATGAAAATCATACCAATATTAAAGGCTCAATACCACTCTTGTTGTAACTGAATAATATGTCCCAATCTTTATTCTGGTCAACAAATTGTACTATTTTAGAATATTTAAATTAATTGATGATACAAATTTCATTTTAACACACCTTATTTAAAAATTTTGAAATATTCAACATCATGGTTTGAAACGTCTAACGTAAACCTTTTCAAATGAAACTTCGATTTAAAAATATTTTCGAACCCTCTGGACAAGTAAAATAGGATGTAATGGATAATTTACACAACAGGTAGGACACTTAAACATCTAGTACTTAGATAGAGATATTATTTATTTTCTGGCGCTTTCAAGCCAGCAAGAGTGTTATTGTCCCTTTAAAGAAGTTGTCAACTCTGTTTTACTTCCAGGACGAAATGTCCATGACACAATTTTCGAAATTCGAAAATCGGAAATAGCAGATTTGAAGTAAATATTTCAAAGTACTCAAAGAAAAAAAAATAGTAACATAGGTCAACTAGTCACAGAGTTATGGTTATGTAGGTCAATTTCTTCATTCATAAAATTTGGTGATTTCGGATTCGTAAAACGTTTTGAAAATATATTTAATCAACGTTCGAATTTTTTTTTTGTAGGGGAGGGGGTAGGTCAAAGTTTCAGAAAGATCCTATGCTTAGATTCTGAGAAATCCGATTTGTAGAAAATACACACAAAAAAAATAAATAATAATAACTAGACCTGCACTGAACCGGCATTCAGGAATCAGACAGGAATAGTGTCATACAATAGCCGATCCATCGAGCTACCAAACGACGATTTAATTGTTTTGATACAGTGACGTCCGACGGAGACATTGCGATTTTCGCAAGAGTACCAAATTTTTACTGGTTTTTTTACTCAGAATATCGGATATGTTTTCGACTACTTCCAGTTTACAGATCATTGTCGGGATAGATTTAACAAGTGGTATGGGAACTTAACTTCCTGTGGCAGGAGTTTCAGAAAGATCCATTGAACAGTTTTTAAAAGAAAGGAAAGTTAGATACCATTATCAGATATTTAACGATATTTAGTAAAAAAAATAGGTACTCTGATACCATATTGGTTAGGACTAGTTATCTCCTTTATACTATTAAAAGTATCTCCATAAATAAAACAATTTTTCGACTTTTTTCAAAGATTTCAGCTTCCCATAATATATTGCCTAACCAGCGAATTTGTACCATTTGGATGCAATAAGATCGTCCATTATTCGGGCTATCCAATGAGACTTTATTCGTTTTGATTCAGTGAAATCTGGCGTAGCAATCAGTTTTTTTTGCAAGATCACCATTTTTTTACTTTTTACATTTTTTTTTCAAAATATCGGATAGTTTTCGATTACTTCCGGGTTTTTTTTATCTTTATCGGGATAGTTTTAACAACTTGTTTGGATACTTGACTTTCTGTACCAGTAGTTTAAGAAACATCCATTGAGCTGTTTTCAAAACAAAGAAAAATAGAAGTGCATTTTCAGTAATTTAAGGATTTTCTATTTTTTTCAAAGTTTGAGGCTCTTTTTGGACCACTTATATTATTTTGATGCCTTTATTTGGGGATTCATGCCATAGACCACTGATAGGATTCTGAGTAAAAGTTGAAGAAAAATCGTAGGTGACGTTTTCGAGAAAAAGGCGTCTCAAAAGGCTCATATTTTACTGAGGTTATTTAGATATTTCATGTATTCTTCATTTAGAATTTCATTTTTCAAGGGGGGGTTGGATGGCCGAATGGTTAGCACAGGCACGCGCTGTATCATACGGTCTGTCATTGAGTCAACTGGTGGGGTTTCAATTCTCCAGTTGTGCGTGACAAGGAGTAGGGTCGCCTGTCCAACCTCGTGGGTTTCCTCCCACTGCTAAAGACTCCTACGCGCAAGCGAATTGATGCAATTTGACGTCAATTTTTATTATTATTTAATACCATCACACAAGGCTGCAGATAGCATTTTGAGGCATCCTAATTTTAAAAAATCTTCCTGGGGAGGCACCGCTAAATGCGCGCCTGTAGCGCACGTGGCGTATGACTTCGCCCGCCGTACTCTGTCAGCGTCTCCCAAAACTTGAGTCCTATTTTCACATTTCAGGCTGAGGATATTTCCTGGTCTTTGATGTAACCCAGATCTGAGAATGATCTCTTCATGACCTCAGCAGCTTATGCTGAGAGTTGGCCACTTAAGAAATTATTCATCACATTTTAGTAGCCTACCTATATCCCTATATTGCGAGGACTTCTTTGATTAATCAGTCCATATCATCTGTGGTTTACTGTTTATGTTTTTAACTTTTATAATATAACCAGTCCGCCTGCACTCTAAGCCCTCATAACTACTTTTTACCGTATTCGTATTAGAAATGTCCAAAATATTTATATTTTAACTGAAATTCAAAAGAAAATGAACTTTGGCCAGGCACGTCAGAATTACACTCAACGAGTTTAAACTACATATTTTATTGATAATTATATTATAATATGTTGGTATTTGATGACGGCCTGTCGGCTGAAATTATTCATTATGATGAAATAAAGAATATTCCTTATCCCTTATTTGTGTAGTTATTGATTATTCTCGCTCAAAAACGACAATTTATTCTCGGTACGTTCATCTTTGCAGAATGCTCAGAAATGGTCTCAGATAGTGTTTTCAGGCATCCTGCTTTCAAAATTTTCTGGGGGACAACCCACAGACCCCCCGCTGAACGGTTCGCGCCCGCGGCGGGAGGGGTGTGTCGGGCTCTGCCCGCCACCTCCGTCCCCCCCCTAAAATTTAATAAGATCTGCGGCCATGCCATCACATTGCGATTCCATTTCATTTATGCAAAGTATTATTGTGATATCAGATAGGTCTATATCATTATCTCGGTCTTTGAATGCCCATCCCATCCCACCATGTGATGATAAAGGATAAAGCACACAACCGTGCACTATTCTCATTTGTTATTTTACATTTTTTTTATGTAGCTGATTTTTTGGCATGGTTCCCCCCTCTGGGCCTGGCAAAGGACAATATAATATAGTTGTTCACATAGGATGAGAAGCCAAGAGACCATGGGTATATTGGCATGCATGTATTAAAACCCTTCACAGCTGCATTTTGAAATACGAGTAGGCCATACATTAATATGATTTTGATCATGGAGAAATAGGCGGCCGCTGTAGAAGGGAATCTGGCAGAAATCCTAGTCTTGCTCATTCGCTTATAATATTCCTTTAAAGCGAGAATTTCATATTTTCTAAGAAAGTCAAAACATAATTATTTCTATGTCTTTTGCTCAATAGGTTATCAACTCACTATTATACGATCATAGGTGTCATTCTCACACTTAAAACTCATTTACACAGGAAATAACAACACAATTACCTCCCTTGTTTTCCTATTGAAAACAATGGTCAGCCATTTCCTCAACGTTGGAATTTGAAGTTGAAAATTATATTTTTGCCAATTTCTCAGCTGGCAATAATGAATTATAGGATTAATAGGATTATTCTTTAACAAGGTAGGACTGTTTATGGATACCATCTATTTTAAGGCTTTATTTTAATAAATTTTAAAAACATAACTTAAAAATTTGAAATTTATGCTTCAACACGTACCGTATACATATTGTTATGCACGTAAAAGGACGTCTGACATTTGGAATTTGAAATAAGAGTAGGCTGTATCGATTATTTTCATCACTTCAGCTTTACGGATCATTAACGGGATAACAAAACGACAATAGAAACAATGCTGAAACGTAGCTCCAGTTATAATACAGTAATTGTTTATCCATAGAACTCTTGTGTTTATCTTATGAGAGCATTTTCAATAATTTAACGATTTTTGACTTTTTTCAAGGTTTGAGGCCTTTTTTGGACCCATTATATCATTGCGAGCCTTTTACATTTGGATTCACACCCTAGACAACAGATAGGCCTTGAGTAACAGAAGTTTAAGAAAAGAAATAAAAGTAGTTTTCTAGATAAAAGTCGTGGTTTCCCCATGCCAGTGTTGCAAGGCAGAGGGCCTGACAAGGACAGCTGTCTAGTCATTCGGGACGAAAAAACCAAGGCCTCGTGTGTACATTGGCATGCAGGCAAAAGATCCCTTGGCAGTTGGAATTCGATATAAGGGTAGGTCATAATGCCGCTGCCCTGGCAAACTTTCCCTCATAGCACACTGTATGGCGTATTGCCGTCTTTATTAGCCCAGTCGGAGCAGAACAGTAGGACATTAAACCCCATTTCATTTCTAGATAAAAGCGTCTGGAAATACTACATTTTCGGCGTTCCATAATCTATTGCCTAACCATCGAATTTGTATCACGTTTTTTGCAAGGTCACCATTTTTTTTTTAACTTTTGTATGTTTTTTTTTTCAAAATATCAGATATTTTTCGACTACTTCCGGTTTACCAACCTGCAAGCAGCACTGAACCGGCTTTCACTAATCATACAACAAGAGCGTCACACAATAGCCCATTCATCGATCCGGTCACACCGACGGTGAAATCACGATTTTCGCAAGAGCACCTGTTTGTACTAGGGTTTTTTTTTCAAAATATTTAATATTTTTTTCGACTATTTCCCATTTACAGATCATTGCCTGAATAGTTTTAACAAGTGGTTTGGGAACTTATCTTCCTGTACCAGAAGTTTTAGAAACATTCATTGAGCAGTTTTAAAAAATAAAATAGAAGAGCATTTCCAGTAAAATGAACGATTTATCGACTTTTTTCAAAGATTGGGGCCCCTTTGTGGACCCTTTATATCATATTGAGGCTTTTAACTTTGAATTCACACCCTAGACCACCGATAGGATTCTAAGTAACAGAAGTTTAAGAAAAGAAATAAGAGCAGTTTTCGAGACAAAAGCGTCATTCCATAATCTGTTGCCTTAAGCACCGAATTTGTATCATTTGGGTGTCATAAGATCGTTCATTATTCGGGCTATCCAATGACCCTTTAGTTGTTTTGATTCGGTGAAAGAAAAGAAATAAGAGCAGTTTTCGAGACAAAAGCGTCATTCCATAATCTATTGCCTTAAGCATCGAATTTGTATCATTTGGGTGTCATAAGATCGTCCATTATTCAGGCTATCCAATGACCCTTTAGTTGTTTTGATTCGGTGAAATCTGGCGTAGTAATCACTTTTTTCGCAAAATCAACATTTTTTTTTTACTTTCTACATTTTTTTTTCAAAATATCGGATATTTTTTCGACTACTTCCGGTTTTTTGATCATTGTCGGGATAGTTTTAACAAGTTGTTTGGATACTTAACTTTTTGTACCAGAAGTTTCAGAAATATCCATTGAGTTGTTTTCAAAACAAAGAAAAATAGAAGAGCATTTTCGGTAATTTAACGATTTTTCAACTTTTTTCAAAGATTGAGGTCCTATTTGGACCACTTATATTATTTCAATGCTATTATTTTTGGATTTACAAAAGGCTCCAAAACGGAAAATACTAAATTTTCGGCGTACCATAATTTATTTCCTAACCATCGAAATCGTATCATTTAGATGCCATCTAGTCCAATGATGGGGCTATCCAACGACACTTTAGTTCTTTTGGTCCGCTAATATCTGAAGGAGAAATCAATTTTTTTAACTTTTTTTTTTCATTTTTTTAATACTTCCGGTATGGAGATCATTGTCAGGATAGTTTTAATAACCGGTTGGGGAACTTGAATGGTCGCAGGGCTCTAAAATGATATATTACATTATCTGATCAGATGAAATCACCACGAGGAATCCCATGTCCAAATGTGCCATAAATGCAAGAATGTCAAAATATCGACAATTAAATTTCAATAACTGAATACATATTATACATTATTAGAATCGACATTAGATCAGCTATCTAAATTTAAAAACCTTTTTGGGAAATCTGTAAAAATAAAAGAATAATAGAGGATTTTCCAAAATTTAAAGATTTTTTGCCTTTTTTCGATTTTCAACATTTGTCAACATTTCTTAGCGTGTTTATTTATTTAAAAACATAAACCCCATTCACAATATGATCAGAAATCCGAGAATATGCCATCAAAATAGAATTTTTTTCTCAAACATCAGACATATGAGATTCGGCACGTTTACATCTCTTAATTTCAACTGCCTCCTGAGATATGTACTTTTTCATTTCAGTTATAGTACTATAGCCGCCACGTCCGATCAGAAACAGTCTAGTATTTATTGGATATGCGTGTGTGTGAAATGGCTTCATTTAACTTCGGCTTCCATGAAGAAATATCACAGACAAAGTTATCGGATACAATGTATATTGATTTGGGGTGTTATATACTATTAGGATATGTGACATATATGACTAATTCCTACGTGCTGTTGGCCGACATTAAGGAGATTGAAACGTCCGACAGTGGAGAAATCATGGGTTAATCACATAGATTAAGTTTATAATCACTCTTATTGGATTGATATATAGTCCGACAAAAAAGAAGCAATGACTTCTGTTCATGATTGGATTGATGGATTGTCTGATATAGGATTAAGTCAGCCAATCAAAGCAGATTGAGTAGTTAATCAAGGTAGGTGTCTAGACGGTAGAAAACGATAAATACGTTGATCACTTAATTATATAATCAATCAAGCCTATAAGCCTGGATCTGGGGCAAATTTTTTGGGTATTTGAACATTTCAAAATTTCGAATTAAAATTACAAGTGAAAAATTCACATTAACGGCTTGGAAATAATCACAATATGCCTTAGTTTCACCAATTCATCTCATATTTCCGAAATTAATACATTTCTAGATAGCTTTGTTGAGAGTCGATTTTAGGGTATTTGAAAATTTCAAATGTTGTCAAATTTTTCTGCCAACAGAGTTGGTGCCTATTTTTAAAGATTTATAAAAATCATTTGGTAACCAAATTTCATCGGTTGAAATGTTTACCGTTATAACTTAATTAATAAATCTTTTCTGTTTAAGATTCTTAAAAAGATCAATAACATCTAATAAGAAGTGATGCGTGGTCATTATGACTTCGCCCGGTTGAAATGTTTCTTTTTAACATTTTTGACAAAATCCATGACCTGTGACCATGAATATGAAAGCTGTCATATCTGCCTTGCAGATCTAGTTTATAATTATTATTACATATTTCTATATTGCACAACTTCCACAAAAATATGCTCATTTGCACTCTACAAAGACGTATTATAGATTAAGACAATATTACATTTATAGATAAAAGTTGCGATTTAGTAATTAGAAATTAAAATAGCTCTGGATAATCTATATAAAAGGGGTCACTGGGTAAAAGCCTTTTTGTCCCCCGCCTTTCGAAGATAGCAGGGGACTATTAAAATGGGTCTGTCTGTCTGTCTGTCCGTCCGTCCGTCCGTCCGTCACACTTTTTGGGACACAATAACTCTCTTCCTAATTGAGCTAGAATGTTCAAACTTGGTGTATGTGTTTATTAGGTCAATGCCTTGATGGAGTTCGAAGATGAGCATTTTCCGCTTAGGGTAAGCAGAGATAAGCAATTTGATTGGTTGATGCTTTGGGACACGATAACTCTCTTCCTAATTGGGCTAGAATGTTCAAACTTGGTGTATGTGTTGATTAGGTCAATGCCTTGATGGAGTTCGAAGATGAGCATTTTCCGCTTAGGGTAAGCAGAGATAAGCAATTTGATTGGTTGATGCTTTGGGACACGATAACTTTTAATTGAGCTAGAATGTTCAAACTTGGTGTATGTGTTTATTAGGTCAATGCCTTGATGGAGTTCGAAGATGAGCATTTTCCGCTTAGGGTAAGCAGAGATAAGCAATTTGATTGGTTGATACTTTGGGGCACGATAACTCTCTTCCTAATTGAGCTAGAATGTTCAAACTTGGTGTATGTGTTGATTAGGTCAATGCCTTGATGGAGTTCGAAGATGAGCATTTTCCGCTTAGGGTAAGCAGAGATAAGCAATTTGATTGGTTGATGCTTTGGGACACGATAACTTTAGTTCTAATTAAGTGAGATTGATGAAACTTGGTGTATAGTTTCATTACAGTAATACCTTGACTAAGTTTGATAATGAGCATTTTCTGCTCAGGGTAAGCAGAGCGATACGCAATTTGATTGGTCGAGACTTTGGAAAACAATAACCCTCCTACTTTGATTGTTAGACTATAAGTAAAGATATACTGTTTGATTGTTCAATACTTTGTAAAAGATAATTTGTGATAAATTTATATGTGTCCTCTAATTATTTTCCTATTTCGGCGGGGGACATCAGCCTCACTGTTGGCTTGTTTAAATAAATATGCCTAGTTTAGTTTTAAAAGTAGCAATAGCATTGAGATAACAAATTTGAATTGGTAATTTATTACATGGTGCTTGTACATAGAATGACAGGTTACTATACTAAGCAGCAAAAGAAACGTCAGTTTGGTATTTTACTCTGAATAGATGCATTGCATAAAACTTGCCAAATGTTTTTATTGTATAGTTGTGACAAGATCTCCAACTTTACCTGGGCCCTGTTTCTCGAAATCTTAACTAAAGATAAAATCCAATTTTAGTAGATACTTCAATTTTGATTGGCTAAGCACTAAAATCAATCTAATATTATCCAATCAATTACTAAAATTAGGATTTTATCTTGGTTAAAATTTTGAGAAACAGGCCCCCGAGCAATAAGGCTTCTTCCCAAACACAGAATTGAACCCAGGAAATGTTCTCAAAAAGGCAACCTGACTTCTGAGATGGTAATGTGTTCTCCATGATTTTCATGTAACTCATGCTGCACGTGCTGTTTACCGGGACCAGCCCTATAAAATGCACCGCCATACCTGGTTGAATCATCCTCACTACAACGTCAGCAGCATGCCACAACTCACGACAGCTCAGAGGAACCAGGCGCTTGGAAGATTCGACGCTGGCCACACTACCCAAGCCGTTGCCAATCACCTCCAGGTCAGTGTTTGGACCATCTACAGGCTTCAGCAACGCCGCTTTCGGGCCACCAACACCACGGATGATCACCCCTGAACTGGTAGACCAAGAGTTACCACAAGGCGACAAGACCACCATGTTGTGTGACAGCACGTGCAGAATCCCTTCACATAGGCATCTGAGACAGCACGTCAGACAGTGGGAACACACGAAAGACCCATCAGTATTGATACAGTGCGCTGACATCTCACCAGAGAGAACATCCATTGCCATAGACCTTACCGTGGACCGATCCTCTACAGTTTTCCCAACAACACCAGAACTGGCGACACAGGCAATGGAGAACTGTTTTGCTCACAGATGAGAGTCGGTATTGCGTGTCAACTGCAGAGGTCCAAGCATAATGGTTTGGGTTGGAATCGTCCTGAACCAGATAGTGGGTCCTGTGGTGTTCCGAAATCTTGGTCCATGGAGAGGAGGCGGCATCACAGCAGTGCGCTACATCGATCAAGTTCTCAGACCCCATGTCATACCACATTTCACATGTCATCGAAACATTTTCCAGCATGACAACTCCCTTGCCCACACCGCCAGAGTTACTCGGGACTTTCTACAGCAGAACAGTGTCAACGTTATGCACTGGCCAGTCCTTAGTTCGGACTTAAACCCGATTGAACATCTTTGGGATGAAATTCAGAGGAAACTTAATAACGTTGTACCGAGACCACGATGTATTGCGCCAGGCTTTTCAAAGAGTGTGGTTCCAGGTGCCAATGGCATTCATTAATCGTCTGGTCCACTCCATGTACAGACGCTGCGCTGCTGTTATTGACACTCGCGGTGGACACACCAGATACTGATCTATAGACTTGGAATTGTGATGAATTAATCACTAATGTGTCAACATAATGTTCACAAAAAATTGCTTTCATCCATTTAGTAAGTCGTTTTCTAGAATGATTTGATTAAAATGCCTTTCTGATTTTGAAATCATACTGACGTTTTTTTTGCTGTTTAGTATATGATGATATATTATAAGGGCATTGTATAAGTTATGATTTGTCAGTAGAGGATCACAGATTTCTTCTGGGTTTATAGTATTCAAGAAGCTCGGAAAGATAGGGTGCAGCCTAGGTATTCAGGCATTTAAACACAAGTAACAATATTTTGTATTCTATTCTGTATGATATAGGTAGCCAGTGTAGAGAATTACACATTACAATATCCCAAACCGATGTTGATAACCGAAAGTCGCGATCTTTGTTGTTTACGGGCAAAGAGTTGCTTCCCATAGTTCAATAGTTTTGGCGAGAAAATTAAAAAAAATCTTTGTTTGAAAATGCGGTAGAAATCTACTACTGCGCAGTAGAGCGGTACATGAGGCCTTTTCACTGCACTTTACTGCATGATGCGGTAGAGTTGACAGGTCTACTAGAGAGTATAAGACAGGGGTGATATGTAATAAGCCTTTCATATGATAATAGCAACTTTTACAAAGGTTATTGACATGGGCTTCCAGACCCCCACAAAAAATACATTGTCTCAGTAAACTGGCAAACTTCCTCCTGCAAAAATTCCTGGATTTGCCCTGACAGCTAGTACTGGCTTGCCAACAGAACAATGAAAAATAAAAGCTGCTTAAAGACTTAAACAGGTGTTTTGTTCTAAAGTAACAATTTAATTATTTGATATATTAATCATCTAGGTTACTCTGACATACATAATAGATATAAAGCAGAGACAGTGACTGAACAATGGTGGAATGGAATTGGAACAATAAACAATTCTTTTATGATTAAAGAGTGATTACATTATACCATATTTCATAGCTATTTTAAGTCTTATCAAAGTATGTGTTTCCAAAAAGATATGCAATGAAAATAAGCCAGTTATTGCAGACAGTGGCATCAATTACTCATTAAAGTGAGTAGAAACTCATGTTTTCAGAAAAAAAGAGGACAAATATTCCATTCAACATGACTGACAAATCATTTGATATCAAATTCACTTCAAATAATGGCATTCATTTATTAATTAAATGCATGTGGTTAGAATAGATTTAGTTTGCTAAGAGCTTGAATAACATAACTACTGGTATGTTGATGGTTGAACCAAATCTTAAAATTATTGGAATTGTTAACAGAACTGTAATGTATTAAACTGCATAAAAAAATCAATACATTTGTTGATTTACAGGTAAATGGCTACTTCACGGAAACACTGGAGGATAAATTACGAAAGTTGGATGGTGAGAAACAGAGTTTAATGCTTCAAGTAAGTGTATTGACAGATCAAATTGATGCCCAAGGAGAGAAGATTAGAGAATTAGAGTATACAATTGACTCTCGCAGAGGTCGTCTGATAGATGCTGAAGAAATGCTGCAATCAGTGAGAGAGTCCTTTATTTCACTATTTTAGAGACCTATATTTGTGATGTACTTTGACCATTTCTGTCTGTTCTTCTGTGTTAAAAGTTCTTTTAATGCACTTATCTTCCAAAGTTTAATATTGCTATTAGTTTGGAGTATATAAATTATTGCCGGTATCTGTTTTTTTTTTTTTTTAGTACAGTATACCTCTGTCATTTTCAAATTCTTATAAATATTAGGATTACTCTGTTAATCTGGGGTTTTATAACTTCCATACTGTAGTTCTTAGGAAAAAGCTTGAAATAGAAATAAATTATGAAATGTATGTGTCAGACATTTAACGATAAAACAGGTTGTTATTAAATTGGTCAGTGTTGGTGAAATGATGCCTTTCAATTTGATTATGAAAATTCCAACTTCTACTGACAAGTTTTGTTTTTGATATTTTCAGCAGTCATTATCACATGATATTCTATAGTATAGTTATGCTCACCAAAACTTTCAGCTTTTATATGACCACACAGCAATGTGATATAGCCTACAATAATTAATAGAATACAATATAAAAAAACATTGTTTTATTCAACATTTCGTCAGTAAATAGTATATCAACTTATCTGAATATCAAATGCATCATTTTGACTTTGTCAAAATTGATCCCATCAAACCATCTGTAATTGGTTTGTGTTACCTGTTTCTATTGATTGGAAGTTTCTATTGATTGGCTTGTGCAGCCATTGGTCGTCCACAAGCAAGAGAAAGTTAAATTTTATATTGTCGTCTATCCATTGGTTGTCTACAATTCTTTGTGAACACTCTACTCTGATTACATTTATTATCTGATATATATTGTTGTTTTTATTTTAGTGAGATTAGGAAGCCTATTGAATTTCAAGACAAAAACTGATCATCCTATTTAAGAATTATTGAAATTAGTGGGCGAAAAAGACTAGAAATAATGAATGGAAATAGTTGAAATTTGATATAGAGTTAAGCAGTGGACACATTAGCGGAATCGTTCGGCCGAATCAATCGGCGCCGAATTTTATTTGGCTGAAAGGGGGGACACACTAGCCAAATGCTTAGCCCGATTCAATCTGTCGGTTGCATCACCTTTCACGTCACATGATTAAACATGGCGGCGTCTATGTCTTCAATCTATCACGTGACTTCTCGATATGAGTGGTGATTGGCTAATGAATTCTATGTTTGGCCGAATGGTTCGGCGAAGCGGACACACCAGGCGAATATATAACCGTGCTGGTTATAGTAGTTATATGTTATAAGTTAAATCTTGAATATTTAAGATAATGTATTATTAATTTTAAAAGTGAAAGCCTTCAAATTGAATTTATTTAAACTCTTGGGACAATAACTTTTCTATTCCTTTAAAACATTAATTGTATGTGTGCTATTAAAAGGTGACTAGCCAAGGGTGAAATGTTATGCAATCCTAATGACATGTTAATTTATTATAATCCCTTATTGTTTATAAAACTGTTATAGATAGAAAGTAACTGACAATATGGCCTGCCTGGTGAACATGCCAATTGTATGATTAATCTATTAATTGTTTTATTTACCATTGTTTTATTTCTTATATTGTACATTATTACATCAATGCTTATTTATGTCAACACTTGATCTAGCCAAGTGATTAGAAGTAATTCCATATAAATATGTGATTGTACTTGATACGTCAGTCATTTAGGTCTATCCGACTTAGTAGCATAAGGTACTAGTCGGTTATCCGCGGTCCTGTAAGTGTATATAGATAATTGTTATTATAAGTTTCCAGTATTAAAAATTTGAAGAACCATTCCAGAGTCTTGCAATATCTGACAGACCTAACGGTCACAATTGTTGCAGAAGCCTTGTGTGGTAAGATTCCAGCCTCTTACAAGCCAAAGCGAGTACCTCAAGAATTAAGAAGATGGAACAAATTATACCACGAAAATTAGAAGAAATAATCAAAGTGATGGATTTGAATACAGAGGCACATCAATGGAAAATTAAAAATGGAGGTAACAACATTTCTATAATTCTGACTTGGCGAAATGTCTCTGGTCAAAATAGAGTGAAGAAATCGGCCAGCAGAAGAGCACGAGATGTCGTGCGATCCCAGAAATTTAAAGAAAGGTATGGACTTAACGAAAACACTAAAATTCCACATGTTGACACAGTATCTCCTGCAGTTAGTGAAATCGTCGAGACAGTTACCAAGCCATCAACCTTAGATAGTGAATGTCAAACCACCAAAACCTGCTCTCTCGACAAAAGCGTTGTAGCCTTTCCAACGGTATATACTAAAAGTTGTCAGACAGTCAAACTGTTAAATTCTGTAACGAAAAATGAATATGCACCCACCAAATCGAACACAGATTCTCAACGTATCAAGGAAGTTGTGCAGAAACGACTAAACAAGGGACAGCTAGAATACCAAGTGAAACAAAAGGAATGGATTCATGAAAGCAATTTGGATGAAACGGATATTTCGTATGTAGAGATCCATAAAAACCATATTCCTGGACCCGTACCTGAAGTGGTTAGAAAGTTAGTCCGGCAAAGCTACCTATTATTACCAGAGGAACGAGATCTAATGGCGTGGAACAGACTAAGTAATTTTGAAGATCATCGAGATGGAAGACGATGGAAATTATGCGCACGCTACCATGACCCAAAAACAGATATAGAATATTATCTGTCAGAAAGACGTGTTTTTCTGGACGATTTTACCCTCCAGTATACGTACCAGTGGGAGTGGGTTGATAAAATATACAAGGAAGACTCAGAATTCTACGACGATTTTATACCATATCTGGAGGATGTACCCTACAAAAATATGTGGTAATTAAAACTGTACAATAATAGTTCTGTGTTCAAGAATATGTTCCCAAATTTCAGTTTAAAAATCAAATTGCTAATCAATATAATACGAGGACGTATTAGAAATTAGCCAGCGAGGAGAATATATAACCGTGCAGGTTATAGTAGTTATATGTTATAAGTTAAATCTTGAATATTTAAGATAATGTATTGTTAATTTTAAAAGTGAAAGCCTTCAAATTGAATTTATTTAAACTCTCGGGACAATAACTTTTCTATTCCTTTAAAACATTAATTGTATGTGTGCTATTAAAAGGTGACTAGCCAAGGGTGAAATGTTATGTAATCCTAATGACATGTTAATTTATTATAATCCCTTATTGTTTATAAAACTGTTATAGATAGAAAGTAACTGACAATATGCCTGGTGAACATGCCAATCGTATGATTAATCTATTAATTGTTTTGGAAAACGGAGAGGGGTACGGCAACACTCCCTTGAGTTAAAAAGATAGCTGGACAGGCTGGTACATCTGTATCGGGACTGGATCAAAAAAAGATGTCGGTGGGGCGGAGTAGTAGAATGAGTAAAAATTAAAGAATCCCCTTCAAACAGAACCAGCAACAGACTTGTAGATTTTAAAGATCTTTATATGAATCAACGTTTCGGGTGTAATACCCTTTATCAAGAATGATTTTTTATAAATCCTGTGACGCCTTATATACAAACAAAAGAGATGACGTCACAGGATTTTTAAATTTATGTACAATGATTGGTTAAACAGTAAAGGATTGTTAAAATTAAGGATTGTTAAAATTATGGATTGTTAAAAAATAAGGATCGTTAAATTTATTTGTATGAACAAAATGATTTTTAAGATAATAAATGAAAGATAATAAAATTATTAAAGTAAATTAAATAGTGATTTAGGTTTTATTTTGACAATAAAAATTAGGTGAATTATCGCATATTTAAATAAAATAATTGTCATTAATTTCTTCTAAGATAGCGGTGGCGGTGGCTGTTTCTTCTTTATCGGTGTTGTTGACCGGAACTGGGCTGGTACTTTCTGGATTCTCTTCTTTATATGGATGAGTAATCATTTGATTGTTTTCAACTTTTAGTTCATATTTAAAGCCGTTTATGTAAATAAATTTTGGTCTTGCTTCAAAGGGTCGAATCCACGTTGATGGTGGTAAAATTGGTATTGATTCTGCTTGATTTCTTTCAGCGTTATCGTTTTTCTTGATGGTTGAACTTGCGGCTTTTTCGGTTTCTTTATTTTGTTCATACAAACAAATAAATTATGCCGTCGCCCCTGTCCGTCCGTCCGTCCACAATTGTTTGTGGACTCTCTACAGGTCACAATTCTTATCCGATTTCGACGAAACTTGAAATATAGGTTTATCCCCAAAAGATCTCGGCTGCTTTCGATATTGGCATGTATCGGATCGAAACTTCATGGATTATGGCCCCTGTTTGTATGAAAAATCACGTTTTTAGCTTGTGGACCCTATAGAGGTCACAATTTTTATCTGATTTTGTTGAAACTTGAAAAGTAAGTTTATAACCCAAAGATCTCAGTTCCTTTGGATATTTGCGCATATCGGACAGTAACTTCCTGAATTATGGCCCCTGTTTGTACGAAAAATCACGTTTTTAGCTTGTGGACCCTATAGAGGTCACAATTTTTATCCGATTTTGTTGAAACTTGAAATGTAAGTTTATAACCCAAAGATCTCAGACCTATCGATATTTGCGCATATCGGACAATAACTTCCTGAATTATGGCCCCTGATTGTACGAAAAATCACGTTTTTAGCTTGTCGACCCTATAGAAGTCATAATTTTTATCCGATTTAAAAAAACGTTCTATTATATCACCGTTATACCCTAGGAATGACTGAGTTTGAACATCGTGAAAACCAGCCCAAAATTGACAGACAAAATGGCCGCCGTTCGTTCCCAAATAGCGTAAGAATATGGTATATCAAGGTTGTGGACCCTATAGGGGTCACAATTTTTATCCGATTTTGTTGAAACTTGAAATGTAAGTTTATAACCCAAAGATCTCGGTTCCTTTCGATATTCGTGCATATCGGACCGTAACTTCCTGAATTATGGCCCCTGATTGTAGGAAAAATCACGTTTTTAGCTTGTGGACCCTATAGAAGTCATAATTTTTATCCGATTTAAAAAAAACGTTCTATTATATCACCGTTACACCCTAAGGATGACTGAGTTCAAATTTCGTGAAAATCGGCCCAAAATTGACAGACAAAATGGCTGCCGTTCGTTCAGTTCCTTTCGATATATGCGCATATCAAATTGTAATTTCCTGAATTATGGCCCTTGATTGTAGGAAAAATCACTTTCTTGTTAGCTTGTTCTCTATCCATCTCTCGAAAATGTGGGCGTATCCTGCCTGGCAGCCGCTGGTTTAATTTTTACTCATTCTACTACTCCGCCCCGCCGGCATCTTTTTTTGATCCAGTCCCGACGCAGATGTACCAGCCTGTCCAGGGAGTGTTGCTATACCCCTCTCCGTTTTCCAGTTTACTCTATCCAGGCACGGCGAGCATCTTTTTTAGATCCACTTCTCTAGGAAATCTTGAGCTTTTTTAGCCGCCTTCCTTCTTTTTAGTACTGCCAATGGACAACCTCAACAAAAAGAGAAAAACAGCTGATGAACCAGATATTTTTGTCTCTACTACCAACTTCAACAACAAACGTCTTCCAGATAACGCTATCCCGTACCTCAAAACTTACCGCAAAATTCGAACCGGTCTATTTAAATGCCAACAACACATTGAATTTCTAGACAAATGTATCACCAATCGCTTCATACCTAAGGGTTTGAGCCAGAATAAATTAACTCCGCAGACTCCTACTTTTCCCTCCAAATATCTAATACTTTGGGAAGCCGCACATCAAGATTTTGGAAAAGCACTTACGAGAATCCTATCCAACTATTGGAAAGAAAGAAAAACCTACTTGGAGAAAGAAATCACAGAAATCGAAACCAGCATCGAAGAATTAGACGCCACTCCAGAAATCAAAAAAGAAATTTACGATATCGTCAATCGCTTTATTGAAGATTTACCCTCTAAAAGTAATAATGCCAACAAGAAGATTTCAACGTCACCGAGAAACTAATGAAGAACTAGATGAATTAATTCTAAATCTATCCGACTTTGATTTAACCAGAGAACATAAATTAGCATTATCACTCGGATTATCTTTTATACCCACACCCCGCGTCAATCAACTACAGAAACATATAGATGCTAAACTATTCGAAAGAAGTATACGCCTGAAACACTTTTTCAGAAATCACCCCACACGTCTTGAAACTTATAATCCTTTTACCAAAACCAATGGTTGGACACCCCCAAAAACCAATATCAACAAAATAGAAGAATTCATACACATCACCACTCGAGATCTAAGAGAAATTAGACCTCCTATTAGATTACGGAAGAATATCAACAACTCGCATTTTAAACTCCTACAAGAACTTGGAAAGAACACAGATATAATCATCAAACCAGCAGATATAGGCGGAAAAATAGTACTAATGAACCGAGAAGACTACATCAAAGAAGGAATTCGTCAACTCAGTAATACCAAATTCTACAAACCAACTCGTATAGACACCACGAACAAAATCAACAATGAAATAGATAAATTCCTAATTTTTCTTTCAAAAAAAGAACTCTTACATCCACAAATGATCAAATATCTAAGAACAAAACATCCAAGAACTCCTATTTTTTATATGCTACCAAAGATCCACAAAATCAACAATCCTGGCTGACCTATTGTCTCAGCGGTCAACTCACCAACAGAAAAAATCTCGGAATTTCTAGATTATCACCTAAAACCAATTGCCATGGCATCAGAATCCTACATCAGAGATACTTCAGATTTTCTCAACAGACTAAGGAATATTAAAGATATTTCTGCCGATTACATTTTATGCACCGCCGATGTATCCAGCCTTTATACCTCCATTCCACACAATCTAGCCATGACATCCTGCAAAGAAGCACTCCAAAAACGAGAAGATCAAACTATACACACCTGGATCTTATTAAGATTTCTAAACTTCATACTAAAAAAGAACGCTTTTAAGTTCAACGGAAAACATTATCACCAGATTTCAGGCATCAGCATGGGAACCAAATCAGCACCTAACATAGCGATCCTAGTTATGAATCAAATAGAAACAGACTACCTCAAAAAATCCACGATTAAACCTACAGTATGGTGGCGCTACATTGATGACATTTCTTCATTTGGCCATCTAGTCGAGATGAACTTTTTTCATTCATGGATGGACTAAACCAACATACTCCTGGAATCAAGCTCACCCTAGAACACCGTATATCGGGATTCTAATCTAAACATCCAAACCAAACTATATTGCAAACCCACCGATTCTTTTTTCTACCTTAACTACACTAGCTGTCATCCTACCCACACCCTCAAACATCTACCCTTCAATCAGGCAATCTGTATAATAAGAATATCCAGCACAACAGAAGAACTGAAGAAATCTCTCACACTGCTGAAGCAACGACTGAACCGTAGAGGTTATCCTAACAACGTCATACATCAAGGGATCACCAAAGCGCTCAAGGCACCTCTATCCAATCCCTCCAAAACTATTGATCTTTCAACCAATATCCTCACTTACACCACTAAATTTCTACCAAAAACCAACCTGAAATCGATCATCACCACCAACCAAAAACTATTAGAAAACCATGGAGACACTGAATTTCTTCAAAACTGCCAAATTAGAATATGCTACAGTAGAAATAAATAAGACAACCTTTGATGGATGCTCTATGTTATAATTATATTGCGGAACAACAAAGCCTAACAGACTCACCCAAAATTATTAATAAAGATAAACAGACATTTAATACATCCTAATCAATCGACCACAGCTAAACACAAGTGACGCGTGACGCATGCACGTGCGTGACCCATATCAACGTTTTTCTTCAAATACTGATATACATATAACATTATTATGCTATTACTATACCTTCTAGATTCAGATTCAGATACTTTCATGTCGAACACTTTAGTGGCCGAGAACTAATGCCAGATAATCCTCCATTCTAGCATCCAAGATTTTCTCTGGCCCGTTCATTATCAAAGTTTATGTCAGTCGCAAACCTTTTTCGATCTACATGTATTGCATTAAAAGTTTCGGTATTTACATCAGGTACAATATTGGTCAATATCTTCGGGGTGAACCATTTCCTCTTAACGCCCTCAGAAATTTATTTGCAAAGGGTTTACTTTCCCGTTCCACGCTGTTTGCGACATTTCAACAGATTGTGAACTTGTGCGCGAACTTGACCTGACTCCTCAAGTGTTTCAGACAAAGTAACAGTTGGGACACTTTTCTCTTACGGCAAGGGCCGGTAACTCAGTGAATAGTATATATTCTTTGTAAAATATAAAGTTGTAAAATCTTTGGATTCACATTTTTGGTTACCTTAAATAATATACATTGTGTGAATATAGCAGCAGAGTGGGATTTCAGTTTCAAAACCACATAAATGGAATTGAACCCTTCTTGGACAAATATTCCTATTAGAGATTCATCTTTCACAATTTTGTAGTTTGCAAGGGCTGCCTATTGCTCCAAAATGACACAATGAGACTTTAATAACTTATTTTAAATTACCGACCTTTTAACAATTCTGAAACATCAGTTAAATTATACAATAAATCTGAAGTGAAAACCTAGTTACTGGTATTTAGTCACTATCATTAATAATTCAAAGTGAGAACACCTTGTGACACCTAATGCATTCCCTAGTGGATTGAGTTGTGCAATACAAATATAATTATTATTTATTACTACTAGAATGACACAAAGATAAGTTGCCTTAAGACTGTATGATATCATTGCTGAAATTCTAGAGGTTTCTTTCATTTCTTGATGCACAGAAAGTTTCTACAGATCACTTGTGTTTAGCTGTGGTCGATTGATTAGGATGTATTAAATGTCTGTTTGTCTTTATTAATAATTTTGGGTGAGTCTGTTCGGCTTTGTTGTTCCGCAATATAATTATAACATAGAGCATCCACCAAAGGTTGTCTTATTTATTTCTACTGTGTAGACAAAGTAATGAATGTTTTCTTCAATAATTTGGGCGAGTCGTGCTCAACCTTGTTGTTTCGCGATCTAACATGGAGCACAAAATAAGGTTGTATTAATTTATTTCAACTGTGTCGGCAAGAAGTAAAGCAAATGTTTTCTTTAATAATTTAGGGTGAAACTGTTCAGCCTTGTTGTTCCGCAGTCTAACATGGGACATACAATAAGGTTGTTTTAATTTATTTCTACTGTGTCGGCAAGAAGTAAACTGAATGTTTTTCTTTGAATAATTTTAGGAGAGACTGTTCAGCCTTGTTGTTCCTCAATCTAACATGGAACATACTCTACGGTTGACCTCTTTTTTAGTATATAAAAGGGCTTTACCTGTGTGCAGGCAATTGTCTACGATATCACCTTAGGTGGAAGTGGACGTAAAACTCCAGAAACGAACGAACGAACGTGCAGGCAAGTAGTAAAGCTAATGCTTTCTTTAATAATTTTGGGTGAACCTGTTCAGCCTTGTTGTTCCGCAATCTAACATGGGACAGAGACTAAGGTTGTTTTAATTTAATTTAGAGTGAAACTGTTCAGCCTTGTTGTTCCGCAATCTAACATGGGACATACACTAAGGTTGTTTTATTTTATTTATTCTGTGTCGGCAAGTAGTAAACTGAATGTTTTTCTTTAATAACTTTGAGTGAGACTGTTCAGCCTTATTATTCCACAACCTAACATGGAACATACACTAAGAGGGCTTATCTCTTCGCAAGCAAAGTTAAGGGGGCTTACCTGTGTGGAAGCATAGTTTAGATGGCTTCCCTGTCATGTTGAAGCAAAGTAAGTGAGCTTACCCGTGTGGAAGCATAGTTTAGTTGGCTTACCTGTGTGGAAGCAAAAGGAGCCTTACCTGTGTGGAAGCAAAATGAGGCTTACCTGTGTAGAAGCAGACTAAGGGGCGTACCTGTGTGGAAGCATAGATTAGTTGGCTTACTTGTGTGGAAGGGGGCTTACCTGTGTAGAAGCAGATTAAGGGGCTTACCTGTGTGGAAGCATATAGTTTTTAAGGGGGCTTACCTGTGTGAAATCAAAGAAAGGTTGCAAAGCAATTTGGGATTTGAGTAGTCATCTATAATAGCCATTATAACCTTTTTGATCTGGGGCATTAAAATTTAGCTAGAATCATAGTGGTTAAATTATCGGGACTGAAACCACAAAAATATTCAAAAATGGGAACAGAATGTATAAAAGTTCAAAGCCTTATGTACGGAATAATTGACCGAGATCACCAAAAATGGGTTAAACGGGAAAAATATGTGGTGGGATGAAGAGTGTTATGGGTCGTAGTGTGTTGTGGGGCGAAGTGTGTTGTGAGGCCAAGTGTGTTATGGGGCGAAGTGAGTTGTGAGTTGAGTTAGTATTGGATGTTAATAAAGTGCATATTGTTGTCATTGTCTTGATTCGTAAAATGATTCCGGAGCAGAAGCACTGTGCCTGCAATACTTAAATCTATAGGCAAGACGGTAATTCAGTGGAAAGTATACTATTCACTGAGTTACCGGCCCTTGCCGTAAGAGAAAAGTGTCCCAACTGTTACTTTATCTGAAACACTGGGGGACAGTATATGTGAAGGGCACGAGTAGTCATATGAGGTCGTCCGCATGCCTCTTAAGTAGAATACAGTGGGTTAAAGCCGTGTTTAAGAATTATCATGACCCCTCCTTCCAGGCAGCCTACATAGTAGTTAGTAAGATAATGCCAAATAGGGATCGGGCTCTGTCATTTGTCAGTAGTGTACCCCTCATAAGTGAGGTATTAAAAAAAAAAAATAGGGAGTTGCGTTTTGCCTATAGGACTCCTCACAGTAGAAGCACTGTGCCTGCAATACTTAAATCTATAGGCAAGACGGTAATTCAGTGGAAATTGTGTTAATTGATTTTCTTTGATCATGATGAGACAATAACACTGGTAAAAAAATGGCACTTTATTATTTCAAAGTTAACACATGTATTAAAACAAACACAATTATCAATTTATTAAAACAACACTTTATTATTTCGAAAACATTGGTCCAAGTGGTCTCCTTCTAATTGAGCTAGAATGTTCAAACTTGGTGTAGGTGTTTATTAGGTCAATGCCTTGGTAGAGTTCGAAGATGGGCATTTTCGGCTCAGGGTAAGCAAAGATAAGCAATTTGATTGGTTGATGCTTTGGGACACGATAACTTTGGTTCCAATTAAGTGAGAGTGGGGACACTTGGTGTATAGTTTTATCTCATCAATACCTTGAGTAAGTTCCATAAATAAACATTTTCTGCTTATGGGTAAGCAGAGCGATAAGCAATTTGATTGGTCGAGACTTTGGAACACAACTCTCCTAATTGAGGTAGAATGTTCATACTTGGTGTGGGCGTTCATTAGGTGAATGCCTTGATGGAGTTCGATGATAAACATTGTCTGCTTACGGTCAGCAGAGATAAGCAATCTGATTGGTTGATGCTTTGGGGCACGATAACTTTGGTTTTAATTAACTGAGAGTGATGAAACTCTGGGTATAGATTCATTATAATATTACCTTGACTAAGTTTGATGATGAGAATTTTCTGCTTAGGCTAAGGATCGATAAGCAATTTGATTGGTCAAGACTTTTGAACATAACAACTCTGCTTTTAATTGAGGTAGAATGTTTAAACTTGATGTAGATGTTCACTAGGTGCATGTCTTGACTGAGTTCAGTGATTAACATTTCGAGCTAAAACTTGATGTAGATGTTCATTAGGTGCATGTCTTGACTGAGTTCAGTGATTAACATTTCGAGCTAAAGCTACATGTAAGCAGAGCTAAGCAATTTCATTGGTCGATGCTTTAGGACAAGATAACTTTGATTCTATCTGATAGAGAGTGATGAAACTTAGTGTATAGGTGATAGTTTGTTTGATTGCTTGATACTTTTGAAAAAAATAAATATGCGATTAATGAATATGTGTCATCTATTTATTCTGGGATTTCGGCGGGGGACATCAGCCTCACTGTTGGCTTGTTTACCACTGTAGCATCATCTTTGGTTTCAAAATTACCGACAGGTCCGGGCCTATACAATTCTAATAATTTCTACAACCAGTGGTTGCCAGGCAAGATACGCCCACATTTTGCAAGAGATGGATAGAGAACTAGCTAAAAACAAAAGCGATTTTTTTTGTACAATCAGGGGCCATAATCCAGAAAGTTATGGTCTGAAAAGCACAAATATCAAATGGGACTAACATCTTTAGTATATAAAAATATTTTAAGTTTCATCAAAATCAGATAAAAAATTTTGACCTCCACAACCTTCGTATTACATACTTTTACACAATTTACGTAGAAATAGCTGCCATTCAAATTCAACCTTCATTATGGTGGAATGGTGATATAATTTAAATGGTTTTTAAAATCAGATAAAAAAATTGTGACCTATAGAGAATCCGCAAACTAAAAAACACGATTTTTTGTACAATCAGGCCCGTAATCCAGGAAGTTGGAGGCAGACCATCATTAATTTCCCCATTGACTTCAGTGTTAATTCTGGCCTTTTTGCCCACCTCCAACTTTGCCCCAAATTTTCGTTGGGCCGCATGCTTTTTACTAAAACTTGAAGAAGCATACTAAAAACATTTAACTAGTTACCATACATATCAGCATAATCAACCTGATCCTTCTGCCTCAAAATCATGAATATTTACCAAAACCTGGTAGTAAATGTTAATTCCAACCATCTTTGTCTAAACTAGATCAATAAATCAACAAAAATGGGCATGCAAAAGGGGAGAGAAAAAGACAGAGAGAGAATTGCTATAAATAGACGAACTACAATTTGTGGGTACCGAGATGGTGAAATTTAGTGGTGGTCTACCTCCTATATGCTTTTATAAGTTCATATATCATCAAAATTCTTTTCTTTATAGCTTCATATTTATTTTTGCAACATTATTATAATACAGAATCAAAAAAAAAAATTACTGCAGAAATGGTGACCCTTTAAAGTTATGTACTGTCTTGTATACCAGGTTGCAGCTCAGGTCCATGGGCCTTTTGTTCTAGAATTGAAGATTCTTTCATACTTTTGTCAAAATGTGAGTTCTGCAAAAAGATTTAAAGAGTTTCAAACAAGTCAAATCAAAAATATTCGAAATATTGGAATATTTTTCAAAAATTTACTTTTTTTTACCTTTTTCCACAAAATGGTCCATTTTTTACACTTTGTATGTCTCAAAATGCCAATATTTCCCTATTTCTTGGAAAGTCTGAGATGAAAGGCATTTATTTCTAGAATCCTTGGCCAGTATACAAGAAGACAAGCTGCAAATTGGTTGCATTGAAGGTAACTGTAACGAACTATAATGAAACTTGTAAGCCAACGCCTAAAAATGTTGTTGTGGTAACAAATCCAACTTGTGTCCACATAAGTAATACTGTTGATGGAATATGGCTAATAGCCATGTTCTTCTATCCCTGGCTTATATACGTATAGGATATTAACCTACCTGAGGTTGATATGGCTGAGAACGCGCGGGCGAAGCCCAAGCGTTCTCTACCATATCAATCCGAGGGAGAGTAGGTTTATATCCGACATATACAGCGCCATTTCACCCTTAAATTTAATGGGCTCTTCCATTAAAAGGCAACAACGATTGGATAATTGCTCGATAGTTTCCGCCAAATAGTGAAAATTACCGTAGTAATCACGTGCAATTACGTGCATGTTTTTGTTTATACGTCGCCATTTTGGACTATTGAATTGAAAGCAAAAACAAAATGGATAGTAAATTGAAATCAGACGAATAATCAATCCTTTTTAGCCAACATATTGACGATGGAATAGATGTGAATGCAAATATCGACGAGGATCTATCCAAAGCCTGCAGAAAATTTGGACCAAAAGGCATTTTTTTCCAAGAATTCTGACAGTGAACCATGATTGAAGGTTATCGGTATGTTCAGAGAAGGATTTGACCGACTGTTTTAAGTGGACTGTACCCAAAAATACTTTACAAAGGAACTCTTGGGCGATAAATACTTTCAAGTCTTGTAGTGTGTGGAGAAATAATCGCAATGTGGACGAAAAGAAAATTCTGAAAGATGTCTTAGACATGGATAACCGATCTAAATACATGTATGTCGATAAGTACGCCGTCTATTTCGGTCCTGAATGTTAGAAACTGTACCATAACAAATTTTAATTGTCAAAAGAATAAAAATTTATTTCTGTGGGGTTTTTTTTGTATTATTTCAATCATCTACGTCATCAGCGGTTGATATGAGCCGAAAATATTGACCTAAGATGACGTCATTAGCGGTTGATATGAAATATCAACCTGTCATGATGTCATCAGCGGTTGATATGAACGAATATATCAACCTATGATGATGTCATGACAGGTTGTTATGAGATATAACTGCTATGGACATCAAAGTAAAAACTACCGCCAGTTGTATATATACATATAAACACAGGTACTTGTAAGAAGTATGAATCATTTATTAAAATATGGATTGATAAATGTAAAACAAATGCTGTATTTAGGTGATAATCAGCCACTCTAAAATGAAAGTGTCACAAAGCACTTTTTTTTTTAAAAATATGGGAATATTTCAGTATTTAAAAAAAATTAACAATCAGAGGTATTCTTGAACATAGTGTAAATATTTTGTGGAAGCAAGTCGTATTAATCTTTACATCAATTTACTGACAAAATGAGGTGGAAAAAGGGAGTTATGACATAATTCATAGCATAATAGGAGTATGAAAAGGCTATTAATTAATATTTTATTGCTCTGTAAGTACCACATTTTAAAAAATCACCACAAATAATAGATTTACATCCAAAATGTAAAACATTAAGATGCAAAAGACACATCTACAACATATCCGTTTTGGGGTGTGGTCTCATTTGGAAGAAATGTCATAGGATTACATGTTTGGTCATGAACAAAAAGTCTTAGAAATCCTTGAAATCTTATATGTAACTATTTGTTTGTGCAAAATAAAATGCCCGGTTACAATTCAAGCACAAAATCCACTTACTGCTAATTTGGAGTCAATATATGTTCAATTGAATATCCAAATATCATGTTCAAGAAAAAGGGTGTTGTGGGGTGGGGAGGGTGAGCCAGTCTAAATGACATGAAGGCAGAGAAATTTCCCTGCAAACACATAGATTTTACTTTCTCGTGAAGAGAAATCAACAATTTCAGGTTTTAAAAGATTAAAATTGCGTTAAGCCAGAGCAAAACAGCAGCAAAATGTAGTCCACTCATGTTTTGAAAATTCTAACATACCTCAGCAGTACATAATTAGACTAAATTTCAAAATTTTTAAATTTCTGACAAACACATGGATACTTTTTCAATATCTGACAAACACATGGATCCATTCCAAGCTATTTAGCAGTGGAAATAAAGACATGCAAGACATTTTGGGTTCATTTTACAACAGATGAATAATTAAAATTTTGACAGCAATATTGGGGGGTAATCTGAAAATTTTCAGAGAACTTTTCATGATTTTTAGGCAAAATTGAGTGAAATTATGATTCTTTCTTCCCGTCTAACCTTTATGATGCAGAAAAACTAAAAGTTATACATTAAAATATTTTCCACTCATTTTGAAAAGTAAATAAACACTGAAAAATCACAAAATTTGGACGAAAATCAAAAATTCCCCTCGTAAATTTGTCAAATATTTTTGATTTTCACCATTTCTCTTTTTTTATTATCAAAATGTCATATATCACATTTTCTGACAATTTTTAGATCATATCATCAAATTCAGGCCTCTCATCCACTGTCAGGTTGTGTGTATACAGGAGGCAGACCACCATTAATTTCCCCATTGACTTCAATGTTTATTCTGGCCACTTTGCCCACCTCCAACTTTTCCCCAAATTTTCGTTTGGCTGAATGCTTTTCACTACAGACAGAGGAACAAATGGTCATGTCTTTGCACTAAAATTTATATGAGGTTGACATACAGTATAAACATACAGTATGCCAACTGGCGCTCCTTGTACGCAAATAGTGTAAAATAAGTATGTAACTAATACCAAGGTTGTGGTATGGTGGCTGATAACTAATACCAAGGTTGTGGTATGGTGGCTGATAACTAATACCAAGGTTGTGGTACGGTGGCTGATTTAGGACACACAAAAAGAAAAAAAATATTGACCACTCGAGATATTAAGTCTAGCGCTCGAGATACTAAGTTGAGCGCTCAAGATAGTTAAGTCACTGCAGCTTTGGAAGGGGCTGTAAAAACCAACAAATGAATATCTTTATTCTGCAAGTTTGTCATCAAATTATGCACACAATTATACATCTTAAAACATTGGTTGAGACGTGTTCAGTTATATTATCTTGAGCGCTTGACTTAGTAACTCTAGCGCTCGACTTAATTATCTCGAGCGCTCACTCTATTATCTCGAGCGCTCGACTTAACTATCTTGAGCACTCAAGAGATTTTTTTTTTTGAGGGTACTAAGTCAGCCACCGTATTGTGGACACTCTAGAAGTCACAATTTTTATCCGATTTTAAAACAAAATTAAATTTATCACCGTTACACCCTATTGACGGTTGAGTTCAAATTTTGTGAAAATCAGACCAAAACTGCCAGACCAAATGGCGGCTCCTTGTACACAAATAGTGTAAAAGTATGTCATACCAATGTTATGGACCCTCTAAAAGAAGTTACAATTTTTATCAGATTTCGATGAAACTTAAAATATATGTTTATGTCCAAAAGATCTCGTTTTCTGTCGCTGTTTGCGGATATCAAACGTAACTTCCTGGATTATGGCCCCTGAATTTTGGAACTATTGAAACGAAACTGCCTGACAAAATAACCGCTCTTTTTATGCAAATTGTGTAAAAGTATGCAATACGAAGGTCGTGGACCCTCTAGAGGTTACAATTTTATCAGAATCACTTTTTAAGAATTTTTGCAATTTAATCCAATTTTTAATGAATTTTATGTCACGCAAAGGGCATTTGAAGTCCTTATTTCTGTAATCCAGAAATTACATTATTTCTATTACCGTAAACATACTCAAATATCGCACGCAGAAAAGGGGTACGTCCACGCTGCATCAAAACGCACCGAAACCAGCTTTGGTGGCAAAATGTTTTTTATTTCACATAATTAAGGGATTAATAAACTACTAGACTGCAAAATTCGAGAAATTTCCTATGTTGGCTTTTCCAGATAAATTACCGTAAACATACTAAAATATTGGTTTAGGGTAGGCTCACTACACACAAAATAACTTCTTAACTAGCTTTGGTGGCTCCAAGATCTTTATTTCACCAACTCGACAGATGCATAAGGTATGAACATGCCAAATTTTAGTAACTTTCTATGATGGCGTATCGAGTTATATCATGCCAAAGTTCTTATCACCCGAATTCGAGCCGAGGATCATGGGTTCAATAAACAAAGGGTACACCCAAGTTGCATCACAAAGCACCCAAACCAGCTTTGGTGGCAAAATGTTTTTTGCTTCACGGAACCAAGGGATACAAAATTTCAGAAGCCTCCTATGTTGGCTTTTTGAGATATATCACTGTAAACTTTCTAAAACTATGGGGGAATCAGGTAAGGGTAGATTCACCGCGCACGCAATAACTTCTAAACTAGCTTTAGTGGCTTCAAGATCTTTATTGCACCAAATCGACAGATGCATAAGGTATGAACATGCCAAATTTCTATAACTTTCTATGTTGGCGTATCGAGTTATACGACCGAAAAGTTCCTAGCACCCGGTTCGAGGCGGGGTTCGTGGGTACAATAAACAAGGGGTACTCCCACGCTGCATAAGTTATGAACATGCCAAATTTCATTAATTTTCTATGTTGGCGTATAGAGTTATACCACCGCAAAGTTCCTAGCACCTGGATTTGAGGCGGGGTTCGTGGGTTCAGTAAACAAGGGGTATGCCCACACTGCACCAAAAAGCACGTACTCCAAACTGGCTATTGCGTCAAAATATTTTGTATTTCACAGAGTCAAGAGATGAATAAACTACTAGAATACAAAAATCCAGAAGCCTCCTATGCTGGCCTTGGAGATATATTACCATAAACGTACTAAATATGTGGGGGAATCGTGTTAGAGTAGACTCACTGTGCACGCAATAACTTCTAAACCCCTTTTCTGCGTGCTCAGTAAGCCTAGTGTGCGATATTTTAGTTTGTTTACGGTAATAGTATATTTTTTTTTTCTTGGGGGGGGGGGGGGTATAACATATATACATTATGCAAGAGCTAAATCTGATTATTGCAAGTCTTAATTTAGGCTATAGATGTTATAGAAATTATAAATTAGATCTTTATTTAAACAAGCCCAAAGTCAACTCTGTAGACCCACGGATGGCTCGGCTACAGCTTGGATTGATTAAATCAAATATGGCGCCCCATGTGGAGATTATTAACCGTTACGTTGACGTCATCAGTTAGATCGAGGCTAAATGATAGAGTGTACGAAGCGAGGCCGCTGTTGAGCGATGCCGCATTTGATTGAAAGTTCGACATATACGGCCTTGATATTATGTTCAGTTGTGGTTAAAATGAGAGTTTGGATGTTGGTATTAAACGCTCTTTTGTCACTTGCGTTTACAGAAAAATTGATAAACATCGCAGCTAACATCACCCCAGTTGAATTGCAGCTCCATTGGATCACTGTAGTGTTTGTTATTTGTCTGCTTCGGGAGTCACGTAGTCACCTTACAGTACAAGAGTACACGCAGGCTAACAAGAAGTCGGCTATAATTATGCCTCATTGATTTGGTCCATTCCTTTCAAACTTTCGCTTCTTATCTATATAATAAAAGTCTTATTTTTAATTTGTAGTAAAAATAAATATGATACGAATTGAACTGCAAACCTGTCTCAAGCCATTGAAAACGTTACTTGATAATCAAGATTGTGTAGGTGGAGTTAACGCCTGTCAATCAAACGATCGGCCAAGGTGAAGATATATTTGACTACCATTTCTAGTCAAATATTACAACGATGATAACTTTGTTCAGAATAAAGTAATTTGACTGAAATTTTCAATATATTCTTCTTTCATTGTCTACTTTTGAACTGTTATAGCAAGAATGGCCAACTCTCTATAAAAATCTCCCATAATGTATCTTTAATGTGGCTTAAAATGTTATTTTCTAATACGTAACAATTTTTTTCGTGATAATTATATCTAGGTTACCGAGTGGAATCTCGCACCCGTATTCCAGCACCCAGATTTGAGATCTAGTTAGCAGACATAATTCTCAGCGTATTCCAGCACGCCGATTCGAGATCAAGTTGGCAGACATATTCTTTAACCGTATTCCAGCTCCCGGATTCGAGATCAAGTTAGCTGACATATTCTCTCACCGTATTCCAGCACGCGGATTCGAGAGAAAAAATTAGCAGACATATTCTTTCACCGTATTCCAGCACCCGCATTCGAGATCAAGTAAAACCTAGATATAATTATCACGAAAATAATTGTAATAGATCCACCGATCCCACCCCACACCCCAAAATGTACTATTACCGTAAACATACTAAAATATCGCACACTAGGCTAACTGAGGATGCCAAAAAGGGGTACGTCCATTTTGCATCAAAAAGTACCCCAACCAGCTTTGGTGGGAAAATGTTTTTTGTTTCATGGAATCAAGAGATGAATAAACTACTAGAATACAAAATTTCAGAAGTCTCCTATGCTGGCGTTTCGAGATATATTACCGTAAACATACTAAACATATGGTGGAATCGGGTTGGGGTAGGCTGACTGCGCACGCAATAACTTCTAAACTAGCTTTGGTGGCTTCAATATCTTTATTTCACCAACTGGACAGGTGCATAAGGCATGAACATGCCAAATTTCATTAACTTTCTATTTTGGCATATCGAGTTATACCACCGCAAAGTTCCTGGCACCCGGATTCGAGGTGGAGTTTGTGGGTTCAATAAACAACGGGTACGCCCACGCTGCATCAAAAAACGACCCAAACCAGCTTTGGTGGGAAAATGTTTTTTATTTTACGAAATCAAGGGATGAATAAACTATTAGAATGCAAAATTTCAGAAGGCTCCTATGTTGGCGTTTCGAGATATATTACCGTAAACATACTAAACATATGGGGAGAATCACCTTAGGGTAGGCTCACTACGCACGTTATAACTTCTAAACTAGCTTTGGTGGCTTCAATATCTTTATTTCACTAAATCGACAGATGAATAAGGTATGCACATGCCGAATTTCATTAACTTTCTATGTTGGCGTATCGAGTTATACCACCACACAGTTCCTAGTATCCGGATTCGAGGTGGAGTTTGTGGGTTCAATAAACAACGGGCACGCCCACGCTGCATCAAAAAACTGACCTAAACCAGCTTTGGTGGTAAAATGTTTTTTAGTTCACGGAATCAAGAATGAATAAACTACTAGAATACAAAATTTCAGAAGGTTCCTATGCTGTCGTTTCGAAATATATTACCGTAAACATACTAAACATATTGGAGAATCGGGTTAGGGTAGGCTAACTGCACACGCAATAACTTCTAAACTAGATTTGGTGGCTTCAATATTTCTTTTTTACTAAATCGACAGATGAATAAGGTATGTACATGCCGAATTTCATTAACTTTATATGTTGGCATATAGAGTTATACCACTGCAAAGTTCCTAGCACCCGGATTCGAGGTGGAGTTTGTGGGTTCAATAAACAAGGGGTACGCCCACGTTGCATCAAAAAACGACCCAAACCAGCTTTGGTGGGAAAATGTTTTTTATTTCACAAAATCAAGGGATGAATAAACTATTAGAATCCAAAATTTCAGAAGGCTCCTATGTTGGCGTTTCGAGATATATTACCGTAAACATACTAAACATATGGGGGAATCGGGTTGGGGTAGGCTGACTGCGAACGCAATAACTTCTAAACTAGCTTTGGTGGCTTCAATGTCTTTATTTCACCAACTGGACAGGTGCATAAGGCATGAACATGCCAAATTTCATTAACTTTCTATGTTGGCGTATCGAGTTATACCACCGCAAAGTTCATGGCACCCGGATTTGAGGTGGAGTTTGTGGGTTCAATAAACAAGGGGTACGCCCACGCTGCATCAAAAACGACCCAAACCAGCTTTGGTGGGAAAATGTTTTTTATTTCACGAAATCAAGGGATGAATAGACTATTAGAATAAAAAATTTCAGAAGGCTCCTATGTTGGCGTTTCGAGATATATTACCGTAAACATACTAAACATATGGGGAGAATCAGGTTAGGGTAGGCTCACTACGCACGTAATAACTTCTAAACTAGCTTTGGTGGCTTCAATATCTTTACTTCACTAAATCGACAGATGAATAAGGTATGCACATGCCGAATTTCATTAACTTTCTATGTTGGCGTATTGAGTTATGCCACCGCAAAGTTCCTAGCACCCGGATTCGAAGTGGAGTTTGTGGGTTCAATAAACAACGGGTACGCCCACGCTGCATCAAAAAACGACCCAAACCAGGTTTGGTGGGAAAATGTTTTTTATTTCACGGAATCAAGGGATGAATAAAATACTAGAATTAAAAATTTCAGAAGGCTCCTATGTTGGCGTTTCGAGATATATTACCGTAAAAATACTAAACATCTGGGGGAATCGGGTTTGGGTAGGCTGACTGCGCACGCAATAACTTCTAAACTAGCTTTGGTGGCTTCAATGTCTTTATTTCACCAACTGGACAGGTGCATAAGGCATGAACATGCCAAATTTCATTAACTTTCTATGTTGGCGTATCGAGTTATACCACAGCAAAGTTCCTGGCACCCAGTTTCGAGGCGGAGTTGATTCGAGGCGGAGTTTGTGGGTTCAATAAACAACGGGTACACCCACGCTGCCACAAAAAATGACCCAAACCAGCTTTGGTGGGAAAACGTTTTTTATTTCACAAAATCAAGGGATGAATAAACTATTAGAATGCAAAATTTCAGAATTCTTCTATATTGGCGTTTCGAGATATATTACCGTAAACATACTAAACATATTGGAGAATCGGGTAAGGGTAGGCTGACTGCGCACGCAATAACTTCTAAACTTCAATATTTTTATTTCACTAAATCGACAGATGAATAAGGTATGCACATGCCAAATTTCATTAACTTTCTATGTTGGCATATCGAGTTATACCACCGCAAAGTTCCTAGCACCCGGATTCGAGGCGGAGTTTGTGGGTTCAATAAACAACGGGTACACCCACGCCGCCACAAAAAATGACCAAAAAGCAGCTTTGGTGGGAAAAAAAATTTTTATTTCACGGAATCAAGAGATGAATAAACTACTAGAATCCAAAATTTCAGAAGGCTCCTATGTTGGCGTTTCGAGATATATTACTGTAAACATACTAAACATATGGGGAAATCGGGTTGGGGTAGGCTGACTGCGCACACAAAAACTTCTAAACTAGCTTTGGTGGCTTCAATATTTTTATTTCACCAACTGGACAGTTGCATAGGGCATGAACATGCCGAATTTCATTAACTTTCTATGTTGGCGTATCGAGTTATACCACCGCAAAGTTCCTAGCACCCTGATTCGAGGCGTAGTTTGTGGGTTCAATAAACAACGAGTACACCCACGCTGCCACAAAAAATGACCCAAGCCAGCTTTGATGGGAAAATGTTTTTTGTTTTACGGAATCAAGGGATGAATAAACTATACTATTCAAAAGAAGTAGGGGATATTTGATTTTGGGGGCATAATACTAAAATATGCAAATGACTACGAAAAAAGTCACTATAGAACCTAACAGAAGAAACATTTCCAGTTACATGTGACGCCCAAACGCACCAATAGCTACCGCATGGAATGCAGGTGATGCTTGGGATCATCATGGGGGTTCAACCCAAGATTTGCACGACTCTGACTTTGAATGTTACAGTCATTGTGGCATTGAATTCCAGGGTGGAAACATCAGTTTAATTGTTTTAGTGACCAGAAAACAAATTTTGATATGCGTCGGCTTACCCAAAATGAAAGGTTACGTGCCCTTGGCATGCTACAGATCGGCACAACACAGGCAGTTGTGGCGCGGACGATGAATGTTTCTCAGTCTGTCATAAGCAGGCTATGGTCCAGATACCGTGATACACAATCTGTACAGGACAGACCAAGCTCAGGTCGACCAAGGGCGACAACTCAAGCCCAGGATCGATTTATCCGTACCTTGGCCTTGAGAAATCGTGTCATCACAGCAAATCAGATCAGCGCTCGTCTTCAAACAGACACTGGTGTGAGAGTGAGTGGCCAGACGATTCGGAATCGACTGCATAGGGGTCACCTTCGCGCCCGACGTCCTCGCGTGATCCCTTGTTTGAGAGATCATCACATTCAGGCAAGACGTCGTTGGTGTAGGGATCGTCAACACTGGGATAATCAACGCTGGAGCAATGTGATGTTTTCAGATGAGTCAAGGTTCACTGTTGATTTTTTGGACAGACGTAGGAGGGTGTGGCGTCGTCGAAACGAGCGCTTCCAAGACGTTAACGTCATCAGACATGATCGATTTGGGGGTGGTTCTGTTATGGTGTGGGGAGGCATCACTGTTGCTGGAAGAACGGCTTTACATGTTGTTGCAGGGCGTGTTACAGGCCAGTACTACCGGGACAACATCTTGGCAGTCCATGTTGTGCCGTTCGCACGACGTCATGGCCGCCGTTTCATCTTCCAGGATGACAACGCAAGATGTCACAGGGCCAGGATCGTTACAGGTTACCTCCAACAACAGAACATCACCACATTACCTTGGCCAGCACTGAGTCCCGACCTCTCCCCCATCGAGCATGTCTGGGACATGCTTGGACAGAGGTTACGTCAACGTCAACAACGTCCTGCCAATGTCCAAGAACTTGCTGCTGCGTTGCAACAGGAATGGGACAATCTGGACCAAAATGACCTTAGACGTCTCATTAGGAGTATGCCACGTCGGATCAATGCTTGTTTGGCAAACAGAGGAGGATTTACCCGTTACTGACTTGGTTGTGATGCTGTGGTAACTTTGCTGTTTGACCCCGGGTATCATTTTACCCTTATAATGGTCAGTCTGTGCCTTATTTAGTCTAACGATCATTTGGAATAAATCGATGAATGTGAACTTCATTTCATTTTGTCATTTGTTTCTTCGTCAGTTTCATTAGGTGACTTTAATAACACTTAAAAATCAAATATCCCCTACTTTTTTTGAATAGTATATTAGAATACAAAATTTCAGAAGGCTCCTATGTTGGCGTTTCTAGATATATCGCCTTAAACATACTATACATATGGGAAGAATCAGGTTAGGGTAGGCTCACTACGCACGTAATAACTTCTAAACTAACTTTGGTGGCTTCAATATTTTTATTTCACTAAATCGACAGATGAATAAGGTATGCACATGCCGAATTCCATTAACTTTCTATGTTGGCGTATTGAGTTATACCACCGCAAAGTTCCTAGTATCCTGATTCGAGGTTGTGCATGTGCATACCTTATTCATCTGTCGATTTATTGAAATAAAGATATTGAAGCCACCAAAGCTAGTTTAGAAGTTATTGCGTGCGCAGTCAGCCTACCCTAACCCGATTCCCCATATGTTTAGTATGTTTACGGTAATATATCTCGAAACGCCATCATAGGAACCTTCTGAAATTTTGTCTTCTAGTAGTTTATTCATTCTTGATTCCGTGAAATAAAAAAACATTTTACCACCAAAGCTGGTTTGGGTCGTTTTTTGACGCAGCGTGGGCGTGCCCGTTGATTATTGAACCAACAAACTCCACCTCGAATCCGGGTGCTAGGAACTTTGCGGTGGTATAACTTGATACGCCAATATAGGAAGTTAATGAAATTTGGCATGTGCATACCTTATTCATCTGTTCAGTTGGTGAAATAAAGATATTGAAGCCACCAAAGCTAGTTTAGAAGTTATTGTGTGCGCAGTCAGCCTACCCCCAACTCTATTCCCCCATATGTTTAGTATGTTTATTGTAATATCTCCAAACGCCAGCATAGGAGCCTTCTGAAATTTTGTATTCTAGTAGTTTATTCATCTCTTGATTCCGTGAAACAAAAAACATTTTCCCACCAATATGTTTAGTATGTTTATACTGTAATATATCTCGAAATGCCAGCATAGGAACCTTCTGAAATTTTGTATTCTAGTAGTTTATTCATCCCTTGATTCCGTGAAATAAAAAACATTTTCCCACCATAGCTGGTTTGGGTCGTTTTTTGATGCAGCGTGGGCGTGCCCGTTGTTTATTGAACCCACAAACTCCACCTCGAATCCGGGTGCTAGGAACTTTGCGGTGGTATAACTCGATACGCCAACATAGAAAGTTAATGAAATTCGGCATGTGCATACCTTATTCATCTGTTCAGTTGGTGAAATAAAGATATTGAAGCCACCAAAGCTAGTTTAGAAGTTATTGTGTGCGCAGTCAGCCTACCCCCAACTCTATTCCCCCATATGTTTAGTATGTTTATTGTAATATCTCCAAACGCCAGCATAGGAGCCTTCTGAAATTTTGTATTCTAGTAGTTTATTCATCTCTTGATTCCGTGAAACAAAAAACATTTTCCCACCAAAGCTGGTTGGGGTATTTTTTGATGCAAAATGTACGTACCCCTTTTTTGCATGCTCAGTTAGCCTAGTGTGCGATATTTTAGTATGTTTACGGTAATAGTACATTTTGGGTGTGTAATCGGGGGATCTATTACATAATACTTTGCATTAATATGTTTTAAAATTTTATTTACTAATATAAAAGTAACAATTACTTTCGTGATAATTATATCTAGATTTTTCTTGGCGCTAGGAATACGTGGGCTTACTTGATCTCGAATCCGAATGCTGGAAATGGAATACCAATCTGTTTCACAGAGAATTACGAGTCTCGTATAATATCTCTGTCATAGATGACTGCCTTAACACGTGCTGTCACAGCACGCGGTGTGAATCATTGGCTGAATGGCGCGTGCATTGTTTACATAAAACATAACTGCTTCGGAGAGAATGCTGCATTTTAGTCAATTTAATACCCATTTACACTAAATCGGAAATAATTTTTACCTACAAATACGTCAAACGCCTTTATTTATTTTTCCAATATATACAAAAAATGTTTTAGAATTTAATTTGTCCCAGGAAAAAAGTTAATATTTCTAGCTCATTAAGCCGCATCAATGTCATCCTTATCAGTGATTGTCGCGGCCAAGCAAATATTCGCTGCGGATCAGTGTGATGGAATACGGTGAGAGAATATGTCTGCTAACTTGATCTCGAATCCGGGTGCTGGAATATGGTTAGAGAATATATGTCTGCCAACTTGATCTCGAATCGGTGTGCTGGAGTACGCTGAGAATTATGTCTGCTAACTAGATCTCGAATCCGAGTGCTGGAATATGGGTGAGAGATTCCGCTCGGTATCTAGGTTTTTACTGGCGCTAGGAATATGTGTGCTAACTTCATTTCGAATCCGGGTGCTGGAATGTGGGTGAGAGATTCCGCTTGGTACAAAGGAAGTGGTATCATCTTGTCGAGAGTAACAAATGTATAAATGGAAGTGATATTGCTGGATTTATTGGCTAATTCTGTGCAATGTTGATGTGGTAATCTGTTTAACGGTTCCATTGGTTGTGGAAGTGACGTCAGTTGAAGGATAACGTACGGAGCACCGGTGAAACGGGTCATCACTGCATGCATCGCAGTTCTAGTCTTAATCTTAATTACATGTATTATTATTTGTTTTGGGGGTGAGTATGACAGTGTGTATGATTGGGTGGATGAATTATTGTGATTTTATAAATATTCTTTTGGGAATAGTTCTTTATTGAAAACTTCTTTAATATGTAGGCTATAGTTCTAGTCCGAGTCCGAAAAGTCACCTGACCGAGTCCGAAAAGTCGCCTGACTGAGTCCGAAACGACCTTTGTGTTGAGTCCGAAATGACGCAGGACCGAAATGACGTGCTACCGTTCTCTTGATGGGGAGAGAATTACTAGTCCGAATCCTGGCCACAGATCACTAATTATTTCCCCATTGACTTTAATGTTAATTCTCGTCTCTTAGACAGGCTCTAACTTTATCCCAAATGTTCGTTGGATAGAACGCTTTCTACCACAGATGGAGCAACATGTGGCAATCTCTTGCCCAAAAGCACGTATGAGGTTCACCATGGAAAACTTGAGATACACAAGCTGGAAGTAGAGACAAAAAAACATGCAATTTTTGACCCTACATTTCAACCTAACCAACCTCTCAACCATAGGCGTACGGGGAAATTTTTGACTGGGGGGGGGCGGTGGTGGTTGGTGCCCAAAAAATGTAGTTAGGTCCTTAGTATGTTACATAATAATAATAAATTTGGTGTTAAATTGGACACATTCAAGAACACAATATTTTTGTATACAACTTTTACAAAGTACAATTGTGTGCCCAAATTTTCCCAGCATTTGGTGCCCAAAATGGGGGGGCGGCCGCCCCTCCCCCCCCCCCCCCCCAGCTCGTACAGCCTATGCTCTCAACACTTGTATCCTTCCGCCTCAAAATCATGAATATTCACCAAAACCTGGCAGAAAATATATTTTCAAACCCTTTTCTTTGATTCTACACCAAAAAGTCAACAAAAATCACCATGCAAAAGGGGGAAAAAGGAAAAGGGAGAGAAAGACTAAAAATAACGGGTGACGGCGTAGAAATATTTTACTTTGGTGAGCTGTGTCCTCCTGGTCAAAGTAAATAGACTAGAGTTACATCCCTTCGCAACCTTGACCTCGAATTCATTTCTAAAATATGGGGGCACTTGCCAAGTGTTGAAAAACTCTTAAATCTCTATCAAAGGAGGGATATATTTAGATTTTAAGGTGAGTTTATGGATAGATTTTGATGTAATACATTATATCAAGTTGTGATATTCATTTAAATCCCTGTAATTTTGAAAAGAGAAAACTTTGAAGTTGCCCAGATGAAGCAAACGTCTGTCTAAAAAAGGGTGCGGGTCAGTTCATCCCACAACCGTTTCCTCTAGGGCTGTTTCATCCCAACGTATTTTTTTACCGGACCGTTTCATATACTTTCACCCCCCTTGTTATTATAATAGCAGTCAATTAACTGAGTTGTACGTATTGTTAAATAATCTGTTAAACACTTACTTATTGATAAATAAACAATAATGTATAGAATAAATAAGTTTTACTCGTCGATTTTTGGGCGCTATTGCACTTTCGTACCTCTACCAGTTCCCGTGGTCGTAGGAACTTGAAATTATTAGAGGATGTTAAGGGGGACTAGCAATGACCACACACCAAATTTCAGCCGAATCGATCAATAACTTTTTATTTTACTGACCTTTTAATTTCTAACGAGAGAGAACTTCATCTGTTTGACGCCATTTGCTTTGTTTACTATTTAGACTCGAATAACAAGACACTAAGACGGAAACCGACACACTGCACTAGCTGCCTATCTCTGCAGTTCATAAAAATTAATATAATTTTCGTATACTTTAATTTTTGCGCGAAGCCACCATGTTCTATAAAATACTATTTGGTGTTGATGAGTGGATTGGCCTTTAGGTGTAAATATTGCCGTGACCTTGATTTTGACCTTGAGTCTTAACTTCCCATCCATATCAGGGCCTTTGCGTTTATGATTGCCGTGGCCTTATTTCTTACTGTATTTTCAAAGTTAATGTTCGAGGTGAAAGCAGAGACGACGTCCTTCAGAAAAGATAATTGGGTCAAAGTCGTAGGTCAAGGTCATAATACAGAAAACTAAACTCAAACTTTTCAAAGTCATTTTTTGAACATTTGACCTTGACTTACGACCTTGACCCCGTAACCGTTTTCGAAGGCTATCATCTTGGCTTGAATCATGGACGTTTACCTTGGTTCTGTCACACACTGCTCGGTCAGAAAAGGGTCAAACGCAGAGGGGCCGTGTCCGAAAGGAAGTCAATGGGCGTGGTCAATGTGAAAGGTTGTGGTGACCTCCACTAGTCACCGTTAACCATCCGTGACCTTGAACCTGACCTAGTGTCCGAACTTCCCATCCATCTCGGGCCCTTTGCGTTTATGTGTGCCGTGACCTTATTTCTTACTGTATTATCAAAGTTAATGTTCGAGGTGAAAGCAGAGACGGCGTCATTCAGAAAAGATAATTGGGTCAAAGTCGTAGGTCAAGGTCATGTTACAGAAAACTAAACTCAAACTTTTCAAAGTCATTTTTGGGACAGGGCCAGGGTAAACGTCGATGGTTCAAGCCAAGATGATGGGCTTTGAAAATGGTTACGGGTCAAGCTCGTAAGTCAAGGTCAAATGTCCCAAAACTGACCTTGAAAAGTTTGAGTTCAGTTTTCTATAACATGACCTTGACCTACGACTTTGACCCAATTATCTTTTCTGAGGGACGTTGTCTTTGCTTTCACCTCAAGCATTAACTTTGATAATACAGTAAGAAATAGGGTCACGGCAAGCATAAACGAAAAGGGCCCGAGATTGATGGGAAGTTTGGACTCAAGGTCGAAGTCAAGGTCACGGATGGTTAAAGGTGACTAGTGGAGGTCACCACGAACTTTCACATTGACCACGCCCTTTGACTTCCTTTCGGACACGGGCCCCTCTGCGTTTGACCGTTTTCTGACCGAGCAGTGTGCGACAGGGCCAAGGTAACCGTCGATGGTTCAAGCCACGATTATGGGCTTTGAAAATGGTTATGGGATCAAGGTCGTAAGTCAAGGTCAAATGTCCCAAAACTGACTTTGAAAAGTTTGAGTTCAGTTTTCTGTAACATGACCTTGACCTACGACTTTGACCCATTTATCTTTTCTGAAGGACGTTGTCTCTGCTTTCACCTCAAGCATTAACTTTGATAATACAGTAAGAAATAGGGTCACGGCAAGCATAAACAAAAAGGGCCCGAGATTGATGGGAAGTGTGGACTCAAGTTCAAAGTCAAGGTCACGGATGATTAAAGGTGACTAGTGGAGGTCACCACGACCTTTCACATTGACCACGCCCATTGACTTCCTTTCGGACACGGGCCCTTTGCGTTTGACCCTTTTCTGACCGAACAGTGTGCGACAGGACCAAAGTAAACGTCGATGGTTCAAGCCAAGGTGATAGCCTTCGAAAATGGTTACGAGGTCAAGGTCGTAAGTCAAGGTCAAATGTCCCAAAACTGACTTTGAAAAGTCCGAGTTTAGTTTTCTGTAAGATGACCTTGACCTACGACTTTGACCCAAGTATCTTTTCTGAAGGACGTCGTCTCTGCTTTCACCTCGAACATTAACTTTGATAATACAGTTAGAAATAAGGCCACGGCAAGCATAAACGCAAAGGGCCCGAGATGGATGGGACGTTTGGACTCAAGGTCAGAGTCAAGGTTACGGATGGTTAACGGTGACTAGTGGAGGTCACCACGACCTTTCACATTGACCACGCCCATTGACTTCCTTTCGGACACGGACCCTCTGCGTTTGACCGTTTTCTGACCGAGCAGTGTGCGACAGGACCAAGTTAAACGTTCATGATTCAAGCCAATGTGATAACCTTCGAAAATGGTTACGGGGTCAAGGTCGTAAGTCAAGGTCAAATGTCCCAAAAATGACTTTGAAAAATTTGAGTTTAGTTTTCTGTAAGATGACCTTGACCTACGACTTTGACCCACGTATCTTTTCTGAAGGACGTCGTCTCTGCTTTCACCTCGAACATTAACTTTGATAATACAGTTAGAAATAAGGCCACGGCAAGCATAAACGCAAAGGCCCCGATATGGATGGGAAGTTTGGCCTCAAGGTCAAAATCAAGGTCACGGCAATATTTACACCTAGCGCCAATTTTTGTTGATTACACTACAGATCACGAGGCGCTATTGCACTTTCGTACCTCTAACAGTTCCCGTGGTCGTAGGCACTTGAAATTTTCAGAGAATGTTAAGGGGGGCTAGCAATGACCACACACCAAATTTCAACCGAATCGATCAATAACTTTTTATTTTACCGACCTTTTAATTTCTAACGAGAGAGAACTTCATCCTTTTGACGCCATTTGCTTTGTTTACTATTTAGACTCGAATAACAAGACACTAAGACGGAAACCGACACACTGCACTAGCTGCCTAACACTGCAGTTCATAAAAATTAATATAATTTTCGTATACTTTAATTTATGCGTGAAGCCACCATTTTCTATAAAATACTATTTGGTGTTGATCAGTGGATTGGACTTTAGGTGTAAATATTGCCGTGACCTTGATTTTGACCTTGAGGCCAAACTTCCCATCCATATCGGGGCCTTTGCGTTTATGCTTGCCGTGGCCTTATTTCTTACTGTATTATCAAAGTTAATGTTCGAGGTGAAAGCAGAGACGACGTCCTTCAGAAAAGATAATTGGGTCAAGTCGTAGGTCAAGGTCATCTTACAGAAAACTAAACTCAAACTTTTCAAAGTCATTTTTGGGACATTTGACCTTGACTTACGACCTTCGCCCCGTAACCATTTCGAAGGCTATCACCTTGGCTTGAATCATGGACGTTTACCTTGGTCCTGTCGCACATTGCTCGGTCAGAAAACGGTCAAACGCAGAGGGCCCGTGTCCGAAAGGAAGTCAATGGGTGTGGTCAATGTGAAAGTTTGTGGTGACCTCCATTAGTCACCTTTTAACCATCCGTGACCTTGACTATGAGTCCAAACTTCCCATCCATCTCGCGCCCTTTTCGTTTATGCTTGCTGTGCCCCTATTTCTTACTGTATTATCAAAGTTAATGCTTGAGGTGAAAGCAGAGACAACGTCCTACAGAAAAGATAAATGGGTCAAAGTCATAGGTCAAGGTCATGTTACAGAAAACTGAACTCAAACTTTTCAAAATGACAAGACATCTCAGATTTCGTTCATTTGATGTCTAATGGTGAGGTGGGATGAAAAAAGTGTAAAAACCAAATTTCAGGCGAATCGACCCAAAAATGAAGGAAATTCTTTCTTGAACAGTGCATGTTTTTCTTTAACAGACGAAAGCAAATGACATATTTGGACTTTTGTCTTTGTACCATCATCATTTCTAATGATTACTGCATCTTTGCGACCAGGGGCTTGTCTGCTTATATCATGTCGATCATAAAATTTGTCGACTAGCTCTTTAGTTGATTCAGAGATTTTATTACCAGTAGTTGAGGTTTTACTCTGTACTGATAATTCTACATTTGGCTGTGCTTTCTTCTTGGAATCCTCTAAAAGTTTCCGGCAAACAATTGTTCTCCGTTTTGGTGTTGTAGGTAAGGCTCTACGAGCCCTTGCTGTGGCTTTTAGAAATGCCTGTAGACTTAAAAATGCATGGTGAGAGTTGCTTGATTCGAATTCCTGTTTTTTCTTCTGTCTGAATTTTGCAACTCTCTTCCTGTTCTTTTTTCTTTCTTCTTCCACCTTTGATTTTTTTACACTTTCGGTTAACAAGTCTTCGGCTTCTTTTAATTTACTTCTACTTTTCTTGACCTGCAACAAATGTTTTTTCTTGTACTCATCATATTTTCCACAGGCTTTCAATTTCTCTCTGTATCTTCTTTGTTTTTCTGCTTTAGTTAAAGGCATTTTATAAACCTGAAAAATAAAAGAAATTTTTGTCAAGTTCATTAAATTTGGTTTAAAAATGAAAGAAATGTCACCCTAGAAATACTTGTTATCAATATTAAATTTCTTCAAATATCATAGCTTTCCATAATTGCCATAAAATTATAATTATAATAATGTATACTTTAAATATTGTGAACTGAATGTTATCAAATGACCTAGTTTTAAAACACATATTATAGCCCGTTCAGACGCTTATTTTTAAACCAGTTCATAATCGCTGGGGTTTTTAAGACAGCATCGTGTTGCGTTAACACGTACTATAAGCCAAACCAGTTTAACTATTCTGACCTCTTCGATCGGAGGATAGAATTAACTGTGCATGGGTAGCTTCACATTCTTTATTCGGTTCTCGCACGCTTTCGATAACATTGGCACTGTCTGACGCCAATATTTTCACAGGAATGTAACTAAGTGCGTACTGCGCATGCTCGAAGCAAGCTGGAGCTGGTGTTTTTAAGCCAACCCGTTCAGGCGGCTAAGATGAACCAGTTTGAAATAAAAAGCCTTCTCGAAGACAGGTCACGAGCAGGGGTTTTTAAACTGGTTTATTTGCCCCACATTTGCGTTCAGACGTATAAGTTAAACTGGTTTAACGATCCCCGGGGTTTTTAAACCAGTTCAACTTAAGCGTCTGAACGGGCTATTACACTTAAATGTGTCAATAATACTACTCAATATTTCATAGTAACCCAGAAAAAGAAACATTGTTGAAACTTACTCAGTAAAAACAATAATATTCTTTATAGTTTCTTGTTGATTCATCTGATTGCGGTTGGATTTAAATTGGACCCTCCATAAAACTTTTCTTGAAACTGGAGTTTTGATGCATTCTTGGAAATTTCATGGTAACTCACATTACACGGTAACTCGCATTACAGAGTTTAAGGGCAAATAAATGATTTTCGAGAATAGTTGAAAATTTTTTAAAGGTATTCAAATATTTCTTATGTACCTGAGAGGGAATTAATAGATAATCAAGATAAAGGGTTGCTTGGTTTTAGTAATATCAAAATATTTGTCTCTTGTGGTAACTCACATTACAGTAATCATGGTACTTAACTTTGATCAGCTATGTAATACAGGGAAAATGATATGAGTGGATGACGCTGATTTTTGTATTTATTACATGTAGAACATTACAGTAAATTATAAATGGTTTGAAATATTACACAACTGTGTGAACAAGTTACATGTAAATATGTACATAAGTTTTCCAAATTTTTTGCTGGAAAAATTGAAATAGTTCAAATCTGTAGTTTTGACGAAAATAAAATTATTTGAGAAGAAATAAAAAGTGGTGTAATAAACTTCAACTTATTATATTTAATAAAATATATTCAGTTTTACAGAAAATAAAAAATTTATTTTTGAATGTCATGTCCACTTTTTGTGGAATTGCCCTTATAGATTAAAATATCTGGTGCACAATAGCCGGGCATCGGAAGACTTGATCATAATATGTCTAAATTATTAGTTTACCGTTCGTTAATTCATTTCTTGGGCAACTCTTATGTGTGTGCATCCTGGGTTGATTTTTACCTATTAGTCTTATAACAATTATTATTTAATATGGGAAAGGTGCAAAAATTCCTGCAGAATACTGCAAATAGATCTGTAGTTAGCTTTTGAAACAATAAAAGATTGCATGACACGATAAGTATGAATTTTATCAAACCCAATATGGAGTGTTACGTGTGTGACCTGGAGAGCTTTAAAATATTTAGTACATTAACAAATTTGTAAAGGTAGACCTACATGTATTCAAGATTTGTGTCCACTATTAAACTAAACGTTATAAATCACTGCTACAGGTACTTTTTTAAGAATCGCGTTACGTGTGTGACCCCTGGGATATGAAATGTAAAGTTGTCCTATTAGGAGACGGAAGGATATAAAACATAAAATCAAATTAATATCCTATTAGCCATGTGAACTCTCTAAAGAAGAAATCATGAATCGACAATCTGTACAATAAGATTGAAAGTACCAGTGCTTGATTTGTGTCACACGCATAACGTTACATGTGTGACGAAATCTAAAAATAAAATTTAATTTATGACAGTAAAAGAAAATATTGTTTTAAGGTACCGGTATTCAACATGTAAATAACAATCATAAACCATGTAAAGTTACTGTATTTGCAGTATAATGTTGCATAAAAGTCATCGTTACGTGTGTGACAAAATTTAAAAACAAAATTTAATATATGAAAGTAAAAGGAAATATAGTTTTAAAGATGGGTTCCCTCGTACAAACTGGGTGATTTGATGGTATATATGGACTAAAAACATATTCAAACTAATTAATTTGTCAGAACTTTGCTTCAAATCCTTCTCAAAGATTGTAATTGCGAAGGAATGTCCTGCTATAAAAATTCGATCAAACCAGGTCATGTTAACGTCACGTCTTGGGAGTCAGAGGAGAATTCATTGCATACATAAGACAATGTTGTCTTTAATCGCTTACTATTTATTACAAATATCGAATCCTAATATAATTCTCGGATTATCCATTACCCGCGTCTTTTTCCATCATTTTTATCTCAGAAAGTGTTGTACGTCTAACTCTTCATAAAGTTTATCAACTTGCACATCAAGCGCTCAATGTGCGCGTGTGACCTTTGACATCACGCGTGCAGAAATTCCTAATCGTTGTGCTGTTGATTAGGGGAACCCTTACATTTTTGTCCTGTATAAGCTCCATGGGTGTTCTTCGGGGAATCCAGTATTTTCCTAGTAAGATTGGATGTCTCTACTTTCCATGTATACCAAAATTACCTTACTTTTATTGGAAATAACCACCCGATAAATACTTTTCTGGGAACCCATCTTTAAAGTTGTAATTTTATATTTTTAAGTTATATTTTTAAAATTTATTAAAGTAAAGCCTTAAAATAGATGGTGTCTATAAACAGTCCTACCTTGTTAAAGAATAATCCTATTAATCCTATAATTCACTATTGCTAGTTGAGAAAATGGCAAAAATATCATTTTCAATTTCAAATTCAAACGTTTGAAGATAGCTATTCCATTGGGGGGAATAGAAAAACAAGGGAGGTAATTGTGTTATTATTTCCGGGGTCAAAGGATTTTTAAGTGGGAGAATAATACCTATGATCGTATAATAGTGAGTTGACAACCTATTGAGCAAAAGACATAGAAATAATTATGTTTTGACTGTCTTAAAAAATATGAAATTATCGCTTTAAGGTATTCAATATGTAAATTACAATTCATAAACCATGTAAAGTTACTATTTTTGCAGTTAACTCATAATGTTGCATAAAGGTCAACCCACATGGATAAACACCTAGAAGAAACACAATTGTCTATATATCAATGAAGTATTTGTTTGTCCATGTGCATTGACCTAATAATAGTAAATTAAAAATTGTCAAAATGAGTTCATAATCATTCATTAATACAAGAAGTCATATCATGATGCATGATACTACGAAAGCCCAGAAGGCTCATTCCAAATTCCAAAGGCCAAATTCATGTCTAACCAATCAAATGAATAAAATAGCAAATTGTAATTTTACACAACTAATTAGTGCTAGTTTACCTACTGTATCTGATGCCTGGGCCGGATAAACACCCGTTCAAATTATTAGATTTGAAATTGCAAATTCCAAATGCGAAATTCCAAATTCGACATAATCACGTGACATTACAATCATCATGTCTGCATCAGAGAAGATAATACGCCCACATCAGCTAAATCGTCCGGGCAGTCAACAAGAGTTGTCGCATATTTTTACTTTTTGCGGTAATGAAACATTTATAATACACTAAAATCTGATTAAGAGTAACAACTCATAAAGTAATTATCAGAAAATCATTAGAATTTGTTTGGTTTTTATAAAGTCCTGCCCCATGCAAACTTTTCGTATACGAAACATTTAATATGGATTAAGCTGTTCAAGTTATCAAAATTCAATGAAAATCAATATACTTGTTCATCTCAAGACCTTAAACTCTGTGTATCAATCTAAAGTCAAGCGGATGATAACTTTAGCCCATAGAGCATCACAAGTAATAAATGTCTGGTGCATTATCACCCAGTTGATGCTGGCGTGCCATTAAACATTAATTACATCATTTCATTTCTTCAATCACGGTTATGTCCTTTTCTGGTTTTGTATATGTGGCCTTCTTTCAAACGAATTTTACAGATGTAATTAATGCGTAGCCCGTAGGCAATCTCATTTTTTGAACTTGTATATTGTAAATAATTCTGTTTCTCGAAATAACTGCATAATACATGTACATGTACTTTGGTACATTCCTTGACGTCTTGCATAATTTTCATCTTGAAATATTAAATTGTAGATAACAATAATCAATATTACTTAAAGGAATTTAGTAATTATTATTATTATTAATGGGTATAGAATAACACTCATTAAAAAAAAATATATATGTTTGCTTTAAGGGTTGAAAATATAGGTTTTTTTTCAAAATCACTATAGATGTGTTGGGCAAAACAACGTAAAAGGTACATGTACTTTGAACAATTGCATCAAGTTATAAACTGTCTTTTGATATCTATATGTTTGCATTGATTTGTACATGTAATTAAATGTTAAATAATCAATCTGAGTATTAGTATTGATTAAGTCTTGAGAAATTTGATATTTTAGCGAAAACTTTAAGATTCATTGTGTTGAGCAAGATGCAGAAATTCTCATATCCATACATACAAGTATGTCGGACTTCGTAACCTCCTTTCCCAACCACTACATTTAGAACATGCGCATTGATGTGGACCATGATAACATTAATTGGTAAGGTGAAAACAAGCTTTTTTAGGATTTCTAAAGTACATGTATCTTAAAAAATGGAATTTACTTTCAAAAAAGAATTTCAGATGAACCTCTGATCGATTTTAGTTTCTTGTTTCAAGTGACATTAAAAAAAGATACAAATAAATGTATTTTATTTTTTCTAAAGAATCTCCCAAGGTAGTGAATACATCAAAAGTTGGAATTGAATGGCCACAGATCACTAAAGATTTGCCCATTGACTTTAATGTTAATTCTCGTCTCTTAGACCGGCTCTAACTTTTTCCCAAATTTTCGTTGGCTAGAACGCTTTCTACCACAGATGGAGCAACATGTGGCAACCTCTTGCCCAAAAGCACGTACATGTATGAGGTTCACCATGGAAAACTTGAGATACACAAGCTGGAAGTAGAGACAAGAAAACATGCAATTTCGAACCCTACATTTCAACCTAACCAACCTCTCAACTCTTGTATCCTTCCGCCTCAAAATCATGAATATTCACCAAAACCTGGTAGAAAATGTATTTTCAAACCCTTTTCTTCGATTCTACACCAAATAGTCAACAAAAATCGCCATGCAAAAGGGGGGAAAGGGAGAGAAAGACTAAAAATAACTTTTGCCCTACATTCGTGAGTGACCGCGTAGAAATATTTGGTGAGCTGTGGCCGAATGAAGAGGAAGGGAGATAACTACATCAAGCTTCTACCCATTAACCTGAACCAAAATGTTTCCTCATGCTTACTGATACTGATTTATAGTGGAAGATCAAATAATATTAATAATATATTGATAATTTATTTACATGTAGTATAACTCAGCTACATGTATGTGTATGATAAGGATAATTTTTAGAATGCAGTATATGACAGTTATCTTGATTCCTTTAAAAGACCAAAAACTGTCAACCACTCCCATTACATATACATGTACCTGCATTGTCCCCCACCTTTCGAAGAAAGCAGGGTACTATTAAAATGGTCTGTCTGTCCGCCTGTCTGTCTGGACACAATAACTCTCCTTCTAATTGAGCTAGAATTTTCAAACCTGGTATAGGTGTTTATTAGGTGAATGCCTAATGGAGTTCAAAGGTGAGCATTTTCTGCTTAGGATAAGCAGAGATAAGCAATTTGATTGATGCTTTGGGACACGATAACTTTAGTTCTAATTAAGAGAGAGTGATGAAACTTGGTAAATGGTTTCATTACATCAATACCTTGACTAAGTTCGATAATGAACATTTTCTGCTCAGGGCTAGCAGAGCGATAAGCCATTTGATTGCTTGAGACTTTCGAACACAATACATGTAACTCTCCTTCCGAGGTAGAATGTTCAATGTGTAGGCGTTCACTAGGTGAAAGCATTGATAAAGTTATAAGATGACCATTTTCTGCTTAGGTTAATCAGAGATAAGCAATTTGATTGGTTGATGCTTTGGGACACGATAACTTTAGCTCTAATTAAGTGAGAGTGATGAAACTTAGTGAATAGTTCCATTACATCAATGCCTTGACTAAGTTCGATAATGAGCATTTTCTGTTAGGGGTAAGCAGAGCAATAAGCAATTCGATTGATGATCGAGACTTTGGAATACAATAACTCTCTTAATTGAGGTAGGAGATGAGCATTTCTGCTTAGGGTAAGCAGAAATAAGCAATTTTTTTGATTGATGCTTTGGGACACAACTTTAGTTTTAATTAAGTGCAAGTGATGAAGCTTGGTGTATAGTTCATCACATCAATACCATGACTAGTTCGATAGTGAGCATTTTTAGCTCTGGGTAAGCAGAGCGATAAGCAATTTGATTGGTCAAGACTTAGGAAACATCTTTGATTCTAATTGACTTTCAGTGGTGAAACTGCGTGAATGTTTTCAATACATCAATACCTTAACAAAGTTCGATGCTGAGCATTTTCTGCTTAGGCAAGGTAGAGACTTCAATCCGATTGGTTGAGACTTTGGAACATAATAACTCTCCTTCTAATTGAGGTAGAATGTTCAAACTTGGTGTAGGTGTCTATTAGGTGATAGAAGGCAATCATGCACATTTTCCATTCAAAGCAGAGATAGACAATTTGATTGGTTGAGATTTTGTAAAACTATTGGTAGAATTTCTTCTCTTTAAATTGATAATAGCTTTATATTGTATCTTTAACTAATTATTGGATTCACACATACTATAGAAGTCAGATCTTGTGCACTCAAATAATGAGTGACAGATTTCGACGTAAAAAGAGTTATAATTTGGTAAATATTTAATTCTAGGTTAGTAACAAAATAACACATGTGAAACTTCTGGTGTAAGTTTCCACTATCCACGTAAGGGTGGTTTTCGAAGTCATTAGGCTAATTAATCAATCATTATACGTAATTACGTCATATTTAACCAATTAGATAATTGAAGGTCCATACCTAAAGCTACAAGACTATCATATCTCTGAGCATTTGTCAGACAGCCGCTGGATTTCAGCAGGAGACGATGTAGCAATTTCTATCAGCAGACTTGCGTGAGTCTTGGTCGAGTGAGATTGAAAGAATGACTTTATTGTAATCTTTTATGGATTGTACCATATGTATCCAGCTTGATATATAAAATGTAAAAATAAACTGTTGCATTGTTATTCCTGGTTAGACAAATGTCTTAACTACTTACATAATAAGAAGACAATACACAATGTGAAAAGGAAGCAAAGAAAACAATTACAAATAATGTGGCGACTGGTTTTAGTATGTGATCACTTTTTAAGTCTGACAAATGACCCATGATGCTACAACTTTGGAATGAGACAACTTTTGTTCTAATTGGGTGAGAGTGATGAAACTCTTGAGTATAGATTCATTATATCAATACCTTGACTAAGCTCGATGATGAGAATTTTCTGCATAGGCTAAGTTGCGATTTATAAGCAAGTTGATTGGTCAACATAACAACTCTGCTATTAATTGATGTAGTACAGATTTTTATACGCCCACATTTTTATGTGGACGTATATTGTCGTCGCCCCTGTCACAATTTTTATCCGATTTCAATGAAACTTGAAATATTGGACTTTAACTTCATGGATTATGGCCCTTGATTGTACGAAAAATCACGTTTTCGCTTGTGAACACTATAGAGGTCACAATTTTTATCTGATTTGGTTTAAACTTGAAATGTATGTTTATAACCCACAGATCTCGGTTCCTTTCGATATTTGCGCATATCGGACCATAACTTTTTGAATTATGGCCCCTGATTGTACGAAAAATCACGTTTTTTGCTTGTGGACCCTATAGAGGTCATAATTTTTATTTGATTTAAAAAAACGTGTTATTATATCAATTATATCACCGTTACACCCTAAGGACGACTGAGTTCGAATTTCGTAAAAATCGGTCAAAAACTGACAGACAAAATGGCCACCCTTCGTTCTCAAATAGCGTAAAAATATGGTGTATCAAGGTTGTGGACCCTATAGAGGTCACAATTTTTATCTGATTTTGTTGAAACTTGAAATGTAAGTTTATAACCAAAGATCTTGGTTCCTTTCGATATTTGTGCATATCGGACCGTAACGTCCTGAATTATGGCCCCTGATTGTACGAAAAATTGTGTTTTTAGCTTGTGGACCCTATAGAGGTCATAATTTTTATCTGATTTAAAAAAATGTTTTATTTTATCACCGTTACACCCTAAGGAGGACTGAGTTCGAATTTCATGAAAATCGGCCCAAAACTGACAGAAAAAATGACCGCCCTTCGTACTGAAATAGCGTAAAAATATGGTATATCAAGGTTGTGGACCCTATAGAGGTCATAATTTTTATCCGATTTCGTTGAAACTTGAAATGTAAGTTTACAACCCAGAGATCTCGGTTCCTTTCGATATTCGTGCATATCGGACCGCAACTTCCTGAATTATGGCCTCGGATTGTACAAAAAATCACGTTTTTAGCTTGTGGACCCTATAGAGGTCATAATTTTTATCCGATTTAAAACATCGTTTTAGTATATCACCGTTACACCCTAAGGGCAGCTGAGTTCGAATTTCGTGAAAATTCGGCCCAAAACTGACAGACAAAATGGCCGCCCCTCGTTCTCAAATAGCGTAAAAATAAGGTATATCAAGGTTGTGGACCCTATAGAGGTCACAATTTTTATCTGATTTTGTTGAAACTCGAAATGTAAGTTTATAACCCAAAGACCTTGTTTTCTTTCGATATTTGCGCATATCTGACCATAACTTCCTGAATTATGGCCCCTGAATGTACTAAAAATCACGTTTTTAGCTTGTCGACCCTATAGAGGTCATAATTTTTATCCGATTTAAAACAACGTTGGAATATATCACCATTACACCCTAAGGATAGTTGAGTTCGAATTTCGTAAATATTGGACCAAAACTGATAGCCTCCCCTCGTACTCAAATAGTGTAAAAAATATGGTACAATTGTGAATATATTACCATTACACACTAAGATCATGGATCCTTTTGATAATCGCGGATACCCGAACTTAACCCTTTCAATGCTAGACGTAAATCCACTGCCTGTGCTAGACCCTTTTTTGAGGAAAAAAGGGGGGTTGGAACTGAATGGCAAGCAGTACTTATGGAAGCTTTTATGGAAATTTTTTTTGTCTGTTGGGATGGGCATGGGGTTGGGCTAAGAGGAAAAAATAGAATTTTGGAAATTTGCATAATAATGTAGTCACGTGACGTCATGGCGGCCATTTTGGATTTCTCACGAATTTTTCTCCATGAAATAATTAAAAGATATTGTTTTTTTCACTGGATTTTGATAAAGATATATAAAATGAACAAAAATATCAATAGCAGCCATGAGCAATGCCGCCACGAACACGCGCATCACATCTCCCGCTGCCATGACCACGTGCGGATTGCAATACCTTGTTTTTACTTTCACTTTCATCCCCAAGTCCCATATCATTATCAATATAGTCAGTCAATAGATCTACACGTTCGGGACTCAGGAATTGCCTATGTCTTTTACGATCCATTACGAAATGAAACTGCCCAACAAAATGGCTGCTCTATGTACGCAAATTGTGTAACAGTATGCAATATGAAGGTTGTCGACCCTCTAGTGGTCACAATTTTTGTCCGATTCTGATGAAACTTTAATCATACATGTATCTTTATATCCCAAAGAACGTCTACAGTTTGCCCAACAACACCAGAACTGGTGACACAGGCAATGGAGAACTGTTTTGTTCACAGATGAGAGTCGGTATTGCGTATCAACTGGAGATGGCAGGACCAGAATATGGCGTCGACGTGGCCAGCGTTATTCTGACCAATGTGTCATGGAACGTGACTCATGGGGAGGTCCAAGCATAATGAACATCCATTGCCGTAGACCTTACCGTGGACTGATCATCAACCCTTGCCATCGACGTGAATGTCTACATTTTGCCCAACAACACCAGAACTGGTGACACAGGCGATGGAGAACTGTTTTGTTCACAGATGAGAGTCGGTATTGCGTATCAACTGGAGATGGCAGGACCAGAATATGGCGTCGACTTGGCCAGCGTTATTCTGACCAATGTGTCATGGAAAGCGACTCATGGGGAGGTCCAAGCATAATGGTTTGGGTGGAATCGGCCTGAATCAGAGAGTGGGTCCTGTGGTGTTCCAAAATCTTGGTCCAGGGAGAGGAGGCGGCATCACAGCAGTGCGCTACATCGATCAAGCTCTCAGACCCCACGTCCTACCACATTTCGCACGTCATCTAAACAACGTTTTTATACGCCCACATAGAAGTGCGGTCGTATATTGCCGTCGGCCCCGTCCGTCGGTCAGTTCGCCCATCGTCCACAATTTCTTGTGAACACTCTACAGACTACATTTATGATCTGATTGTTTTGAAATTGATATATGTTGTTTGCATTAGTGAGATGAAGAAGCCTTTTTAAATTCAATAACTTCCGATAATTTCTTCTGGAGTTATGGCCCTTGTTTCACTTTGTTGCACCTTTTGAACGCTCTAACGACAAGAGTTATCAACCGATCTGAAATGAAATTTATATGCATCATTTAGATTAGTAAAACAAAGAATCCTATTGAATTTCAGCAATTTCCGTTAATTACATCTTGAGTTATGGCCCTTGTTTCACTTTGTTGAATCTTGTGAACATTCTAATGACAAAAGTTATCAACCGATCTGTATGAAATTGATATGCATCATTTAAATTAGCGAAATGAAGAAGCCTATTGAATTTCAGCAATTTCCATTAATTTCTTCTGGAGTTATGGCCCTTGTATCACTTTGTTGCACCTTGTGAACGCTCTAACGACAAAAGTTATCAACCGATCTGTATGAAATTTATAGGCATTATTTAAATTAGTAAAACAAAAAAGCCTATTGAATTTCAGCAATTTCCGTTAATTACATCTAGAGTTATGGCCCTTGTTTCACTTTGTTGAATCTTGTGAACGCTCTCATGACAAAAGTTATCAACCGATCTGTATGAAATTGATATGCATCATTTAAATTAGTAAAACAAAGAAGCCTATTGAATTTCAGCAATTTCCGTTAATTACATCTAAAGTTATGGCCCTTGTTTCACTTTGTTGAATCTTGTGAACGCTCTCATGACAAAAGTTATCAACCGATCTGTATGAAATTGATATGCATCATTTAAATTAGTGAAATGAAGAAGCCTATTGAATTTCAGCAATTTCCATTAATTTCTTCTGGAGTTATGGCCCTTGTTTCACATTGTTGCACCGTGTGAACGCTCTAACGACAAAAGTTATCAACTGATCTGTATGAAATGTTTATGCATCATTTAAATTAGTAAAACAAAGAAGCCTATTGAATTTCAGCAATTTCCGTTAATTACATCTAGAGTTATGGCCCTTGTTTCACTTTGTTGAATGTTGTGAAAGCTCTAATGACAACAGTTATCATCCGATCTGTTTGAAATTGATATGCGTCATTTAAATTAGTGAAACGAAGAAGTCCATTGAATTTCAGCAATTTCCATTAATTGCGGCGTGAGTTATGGCCCTTGTTTCAATTTGTTATATCTTGTAAATGCTCTAACGACAAAAGTTATTATCCGATCTGTATGAAATTCATATGCATCATTTAATTTAGTGAAATGAAGAAGCCTATTGAATGTCAGCAATTTCCCTCAATTATGTTTAGAGTTATGGCCCTTGATTTACTTTGTTGAACTTTGTGATTGTTCAAACGACAAAAAGTTATCATCCAATCTGTATGAAAATTATAAGCATTATTTGCATTAGTAAGACTAAAAAGCCTGTCGAATTTGAACAATTTCTGTAGATTACTTCCAGAGTAACGATCCTTGTTTAATTTTTAGAACCTTGCGAACCCTCAAACAACGAAAATTATAATGTCATCTGTATGAAATTGTCTATTAAATTCCCCTAATTACCTACAAAAGAATATATATGTGACAACCCTTGTCAACTGCTCAGACGATTTAGCGGCTGTGGGCGTATGTTTTGTTGCCTGGCAACCTATCTTTCAGCATGACAACGCCCGTGCCCACACCGCCAGAGTTACTCAGGACTTTCTACAGCAGAACGGTGTCAAGATTATGCACTGGCTAGCCCTTAATCCAGACTTAAACCTGACTGAACATTTTTGGGATGAAATTCAGAGGAGACTTAAACGTCGTACCGAGACCAAATACTGCCTTATAGTCTATAAGTATCACGTCCCTTGAATCCCAGAAAATGGTCACCATGATCTTGCCAGCAGAAGGCAGAGCTCTGAACTTCTTGCGTGCAGGAGAGTGCTTATGCTTCCATTGCATGAATTCTTGCTTGGTGTCAGGATCCCAGTGATGGACCCATGTTTCATCCCCTATAACCAGACGGGCATGAAAGTTATCGGGATCAGCATTGTAGATGTCTTAAGAGCTCACGACTGGATTCAACTCATGTGCATTTAAGTTTCGTGGCACTCATCTTGCAGACACCTTGAACATGTGCAAGTGCTCATGAATTATGGTGCAAACACTTCCATGAGAAATGCCACACTCTGAAGATATCTCGTTCACCTTTATTCTACGATGGAAAACTGAAGTTATCATTTATTTCATAAAAATTTTTATACGCCCACATATTCATGTGGACGTATATTGTCGTGGCCCGTCCGTCCACAATTGTTTGTGAACACTTTACAGGTCACAATTTTTATCCAATCTCAATGAAACTTGAAATATAGGTTTATCACCATAAGATCTCGGTTCCTTTCGATATTGACATGTATCGGACTGTAAATTCATGGATTATGTCCCCTGATTGTATGGAAAATCACGTTTTTAGCTTGTGGACCCTATAGAGGTCACAATTTTTATCCGATTTTGTAGAAACTTGAAATGTAAGTTTATAACCCAAACATCTCGGTTATTTTCGATATTCGCACATATCGGACTGTAACTTCCTGAATTATATGTATGGCCCCAGATTGTATGAAAAATCGCGTTTTTAGCTTGTGGACCCTATAGAGGTCAGAATTTTTATCCGATTTCAAAAACCATTTGAATATATCACCGTTACACCCTAAGGATGGTTGATTTCGAATTTCATAAAAATTTGACCAAAACTGACAGACAAAATAACCCAAAAATCTCGGTTCCTTTCGATATTCGCACATATCAGACCCTAATTGTCCCCCGCCTTTCGAAGAAAGCAGGGGACTATTAAAATGGGTTCGTCTGTCTGTCTGTCTGTCTGTCTGTCTGTCTGTCTGTCTGTCTGTCTGTCTGTCTGTCTGTCCGTCCGTCCGTCCGTCCGTCCGTCCGTCCGTCCGTCCGTCCGTCCGTCCGTCCGTCCGTCCGTCCGTCCTCTGTCTGTCTGTCTGTCCGTCCGTCCGTCCGTCCGTCCGTCCGTCCGTCCGTCCGTCCGTCCGTCCGTCCGTCCGTCCGTCCGTCCGTCCGTCCGTCCGTCCGTCCGTCCGTCACACTTTTTGGGACACAATAACTCTCTTCCTAATTGAGCTAGAATGTTCAAACTTGGTGTATGTGTTTATTAGGTCAATGCCTTGATGGAGTTCGAAGATGAGCATTTTCCGCTTAGGGTAAGCAGAGATAAGCAATTTGATTGGTTGATGCTTTGGGACACGATAACTCTCTTCCTAATTGGGCTAGAATGTTCAAATGGTGTATGTGTTGATTAGGTCAATGCCTTGATGGAGTTCGAAGATGAGCATTTTCCGCTTAGGGTAAGCAGAGATAAGCAATTTGATTGGTTGATACTTTGGGACATGATAACTTTTAATTGAGCTAGAATGTTCAAACTTGGTGTATGTGTTTATTAGGTCAATGCCTTGATGGAGTTCGAAGATGAGCATTTTCCGCTTAGGGTAAGCAGAGATAAGCCATTTGATTGGTTGATACTTTGGGGCACGATAACTCTCTTCCTAATTGAGCTAGAATGTTCAAACTTGGTGTATGTGTTGATTAGGTCAATGCCTTGATGGAGTTCGAAGATGAGCATTTTCCGCTTAGGGTAAGCAGAGATAAGCAATTTGATTGGTTGATGCTTTGGGACACGATAACTTTAGTTCTAATTAAGTGAGATTGATGAAACTTGGTGTATAGTTTCATTACAGTAATACCTTGACTAAGTTTGATAATGAGCATTTTCTGCTCAGGGTAAGCAGAGCGATACGCAATTTGATTGGTCGAGACTTTGGAAAACAATAACTCTCCTACTTTGATTGTCCCCCGCCTTTCGAAGAAAGCAGGGAACTATTAAAATGGGTTCGTCCGTCTGTCTGTTTGTCTGTCTGTCCGTTCCGCTTATGGTAAGCAGATAAATTTATATGTGTCCTCTAATTATTTTCCTATTTCGGCGGGGGACATCAGCCTCACTGTTGGCTTGTTTCCATAATTATGGCCCCTGATTGTACGACAAAACGCGTTTTTAGCTTGTGGACCCTATAGAGGTCATAATTTTTATCCGATTTCAAAAACCGAATTTTTATCCGATTTCAAAAACCATTTGAATATATCACCGTTACACCCTAAGGATGGTTGATTTCGAATTTCATAAAAATTTGACCAAAACTGACAGACAAAATAACCCAAAAATCTCGGTTCCTTTCGATATTCGCACATATCGGACCCTAACTTCCTTAATTATGGCCCCTGATTGTACGACAAATCGCGTTTTTAGCTTGTGGACCCTATAGAGGTCATAATTTTTATCCGATTTCAAAAACCGTTTGAATATATCACTGTTTCACCCTAAGGATGGTAAATTTCGGATTTTGTAAAAATCGGACCAAAACTGACAGACAAAATGGCCGCCCCTCGTACTCAAATAGCTTAAAAATATGATATATCAAGGTTGTGGACTATCTAGAGGTCACAATTTTCTTCTGATTTTGATGGAACTTGAAATGTAAGTTTATAACCCAAAGATCTTGGTTCCTTTCGATATTCGCGCATATCGGATTGTAACTTCATGGCCCCTGATTGTACGGAAAATCAGGTTTTTAGCTTGAGGTCCCTCTAGTGGTCACAATTATTATCCGATTTAAAAAAACCGTTTAAATATATCACCATTACACCCTAAGGATGGTTGAGTTTGAATTTCATGAAAATCAGAACAAAACTGACAGACAAAATGGACGACCCTCATACTCAAATAGCGTAAAAATATGGTATATCAAGGTTGTGGACCCTCTAGAGGTGACAATTTTCTTCTGATTTTGATGAAACTTGAAATGTAAGTTTATAACCCAAAGATCTTAGTTCCTTTCGATATTTGCGCATATAGGATTGTAACTTCCTGAATTATGGCCCCTGATTGTACGAAAAATCACTTTTTGTTTAGCTTGTTCTCTATCCATCTCTTGTAAAATGTGGGCGTATCCTGCCTTTTTTACGAATTTTTAAACAGATCTGATATTAAACAAATGTGATAGACATTAGTGCTAGATACACAAGATTAAATGATACCTGGGCTACAGTGTTAACTTCCTGGATTATGGCCCCTGATTGTTCGAAAAATCATATTTTTAGCTTGTGGATTCTCTAGAGTTCACAATTTTTTTCCGATTTTAAAAACCATATAAATACATCACAATTCCACCATAATGAAGGTTGAATTGGAATTTTGGGAAAATCAAAATGAAACTGCCGACAAAATGGCTGCTCTTTGTACGCAAATTGTGTAGAAGTGTGTAATACGAAGGTTGTGGACTCTCTAGAGGTCACAATTTTTATCCAATTTGATGAAACTTAAAACATATCTTTATATCCCAAAGATCTCAGTCCCTTTTGATATTTGCACATTTCAGGCCATAACTTTCTGCATTATTGCCCCTGATTGTACAAAAATTCGCATTTGTTTTTAGCGTGCTCTCTATCCCTCTCTTGGAAAATGTGGGTGTATCCTGCCTGGCAGGTAAATTTGAAACTCTTTTATATCAATCTATCTAGGTGAAGTTGGCATCATTTCAAGTACAATATTGATAATATATGTTGAAATTAAAACTTTTAAGAAAATGTATAAGGAAATATAAAGCAGCACCTTAAAAATTAGTTTTACTAAAGCTAATTAATTAAAAGATATGGGAGCCAGGAGGTTGATCCCGGTGTCGGCCAAGAAAGTTCCATAGTAATTTCTACCGTGATTAAGCCTTGTGTTGTACGATGGAGGGTCTTGCAAGGAACAATGTCATGCCATTCTAAGTAGACTAAATTTAACTCAAAGCACTCTACACATACCTTAGTCTAAATGATGTATATCTGGCATGATTAGTCCGTTTAGTGTAGGAAGTAGGACATTAAACCTTGTTTCAATTGATTTAAATTGTTATGCTGATTGCTGACAATACCAATCGTGTGATATAAGTCACGTTTTGTTATATAATGGCTAGGATGTAATATTTTGAATAAAAATATATTGGCGAAGGTTATAATCTTCCTTCATCAGATTACCAGGAAAGACAGTCAAACTTTAAAAAACTTGATAAAAACCTTCATACATGTATGAATGATATTTTGAAATTTGTTGGTTTGTTTTATTAAATTTTATGAAGACTGTAATATTGCTTATAGCAAGGATTACCTTCCTTCTTATTTCAAAACTACTCCCAGGATTGACAACTGTTGAGAAGTATAACACAAATTTTATTTGAAATCTATTCTTATTTATTGTTTTCTGCTTTGTTGATGTGATATTTGTAAGAAGACTTGGAGTATTATTTCTACCACATTCTGTTGATGTTAAATGTATATGATAACCAGCTGTTCAATTCTGGGGGCACCTGTTGAAGAGGCTTACATTTCTTTGATCCAGATAAAAGTACTAACTCGCTGGGTCACAATATAAGGCCAAATAAAAATAATATTCTGGTTCTCAGACAATCCTTTTAAAAAAATTGATTAGGAAGGGCGTTTTTATAAGCCCACATTTTCATGTGGACGTATATTGTCGTCGCCCCTGTCCATCAGGATGTCCGTATGTCTGGACGTCCGTCCATCCACAATTGTTTGTGGACTCTCTACAGGTCACAATTCTTATCCGATTTTGACGAAACTTGAAATATAGGTATATCCCCAAAAGATCTTGGCTGCTTTCGATATTGGCATGTATCGGATCGAATCTTCATGGATTATGGCCCCTGATTGTACGAAAAATCGCGTTTTTAGCTTGTGGACCCTATAGAGGTCACAATTTTGAACCGATTTTGATGAAACTTGAAATGTAAGTTTATAACCCAAAGATCTCGGTTCCTTTCGATATTCACGCATATTGGACCGTAACTTTCTGAATTATGGCCCCTGATTGTACGAAAAATCGCATTTTTAGCTTGTGGACCCAATAGGTCATAATTTTTATCCGATTTAAAAAAACGTATTATTATATCATCGTTACACCCTAAGGACAGATGAGTTCGAATTTCGTTAAAATCGGCCCAAAACTGACAGACAAATTGGCCGCCCTTCGTTCTCAAATAGCGTAAAAATATGGTATATCAAGGTTGTGGACCATAGAGAGGTCACAATTTTAATTGGATTTTGTTGAAACTTGAAATGTAAGTTTATAACGCAAAGATCTCGGTTCCTTTCGACCCTGATTGTACAAAAAATTGCTTTCTTTTTAGCTTGTTCTCTATCCATCTCTCGAAAAATGTGGGCCTATCCTGCCTGCCAGCCGCTGCTTTGTTTTTATTTTGTCAAAATTAAGATCGTTTTTTATATACATGTATTGTCGTCGCCCCCTTCAGTCCGTTCGTCCATCGGTCCGGTGTCCACAATTGCTTGTGGACGCTCTAGAGGCCAAAGTTAACATCTGATTGACTTTAAATTTATACACAGTGTTTAAGGTCTTGAGACGAAGAATCCCATTGACTTTCAGCGATTTCCAATAATTATTTCCAGAGTTATGGCCCTTGATCACCTTGAAAAATCTTGTGGACGCTCTAGAGGCCAAAGTTAATATCTGATTGACTTCAAATTTATACACAGTGTTTAAGGTCATGAGCCGAAGAAGTCTATTGATTTTCAGTGATTTCTGATAATTACTGCCAGAGTTATGGCCCTTGATTACTTCAAAAAATCTTGTGGATGCTCTAGAGGCTAAAGTTAATATCCGATTGACTTTAAATTTATACACAGTGTTGAAGGTCATGAAACAAAGAATCCTATTGATTTACAGTGATTTCCGATTATTACTGCCATAGTTATGGCCCTTGATCACTTTGAAAAATCTTGTGGACGCTCTAGAGGCCTAAGTTAATATCCGATTGCCTTTAAATTTATACACAGTGTTTAAGGTCATGAGACGAAGAAGCCTATTGATTTTCAGCAATTTCCGATAATTACTGCCAGAGTTATGGCCCTTGATCACTTTGAAAAATCTTGTGGACGCTCTATAGGTCAAAGTTAATATCCGATTGACTTTAAATTTATACACAGTGTTTAAGGTCATAAGACAAAGAATCCTATTGATTTTCAAAGATTTCCGATAATTACTGCCAAAGTTATGGCCCTTGATCACTTTGTGACACTCTAAAGGCTAAAGTTATCATCCGATTGACTTCAGATTGATACACAGAGTTTAAGATCTTGAGACGAAAAAGTATATTGATTTTCAATGAATTTTTATGTCTTGAACAGCTAAATCCATGATATTAAAAGTTTTGTATTCAAAATGTTAGCATGGGGCAGAACTTAATAAAAACAAACAAATTCTAATGGTTTTCTTATAATTACTTCATGAGTTGTTGCTCTTAATCAGATTTTAGTGTATTATAAATGTTTCATTACCGAAAAAAGTAAAAATATGCAACAACTCTTGTTGACTGCCCGGACGATTTAGCTGTTGTGGGCGTATGTTTCATTGCCTGGCAACCTATCTTCAATTTTAAAAAACACACAAAATTATTATAATTTAATGTTTAATCAACTTTTATCAAGAAAAACAAAAAATAAGTAAGAATTTGAAATAATGTTCGAATAATTACTGTATGTGACTTCGAGTATCTACATTAACTCTGGGGAAAATGTTTTCAAATTCGCCGTTTTTTATTTTAAATCTACATGCTATCGATACTGTACTCATTGTTAAAGTAGCTAAATCTATAACTCAATATCATCCAAAGTCTTCAACATTGAAAACACAAATTATTTGTCAATTTAAATCAACATTGATACTGTGTGATATTATTCTTATCAGGAAAAGATGGGCCTCTGATATCCAATATTTAAGACAAAATAAACATTTTACCGTTGGTACACGAATCGTGTGCCATAATGTGTTTCAGCGCCATTTGTAACAAGGGACTCAAAGAACGAGTCTAGACATATTCAACCAGTCATGTCAAACGGTGACGCCATATTCTTCTCTGGAGAGCATGCGCAATAAATACTAGCGGTATAGACTGGAATAACCAGACGCTACAGATTGCCAGACTTCTAGCGTATTTTGGCAAACATAACTGATTAGAAATTACAGTAAAAACAGAAACGATTGAATATTACATTATTATATGCATTGCAATCCATTTGTGTCAATTTCTAGGTTCCAAATATTAGCGATTTAGCTCTTTTAAAGCATGAATTTTACTGGCAATTTAAATCGAAGTCTGCGTGTCAGTCTATCCGCTGATAGTATTTTCGGTCATCTCCCTTACAGTCATATTTCTCTGGAAAGATAAGGCATTTTGATTGTAAAATCAATATCATCAAAAATCTTCGACATTGAAAACACAAATTATTTGTCAATTCAAATCAACATTGGTCTTTTGATCCTACAAGGAAAAGATGAGCTTCTGATATCCAATATTCAAGACAAAATAAACATTTTACCATTGGTACACGAATCGTGTACCATAATGCGTTTCAGCGCCATTTGGAACAAGGGACTCAAAGTCTAGTGTTCATTTCCTGTTAGCAAGAAACCTTCAATAGAGTTGCTTTCCTTGATCAAGGGAAATATAAATGAGCGGAAATTATTTATTATTATTTTTTTTAGAATAAAAACGTGTTACGTAGGCCATTTTTATACGCCCGTCCACAATTTGTTTGTGGACGTTCTACAGGTCACAATTTTTATCTAATTTTGACGAAACTTGAAATATAGGTCTCTCTCCCAAAGATCTCGGTTCCTTTTGTTATTGGGTTGTATCGAACCATAACTTCACGGATTATGGTGCCTGATTGTACGAAAAATCGCGGTTTTAGCTTGTGGACACTCTAGAGGTCACAATTTTGATCCGTTTTGATGAAACTTGAAATGCATGTATATAACCCAAATATCTTGTTTCCTTTCGATATTCGCGCATGTCGGATCGTAACTTCCTGAATTATGGCCCCTGATTGTACGAAATGTTATGTATAATATTATGCAATACTATGAACTATTGTTTCACACAATGCTCCCAAATGCCAAAAAAAATTGGCCTGTTTGCACACAAAAACATTGCACGAGATGCACATGAAAACCTCAATATTCATGTGCAGCATTGTGTGTGAGCCCTTTAAAAGCATGTTTTCAACTTAATGTGCAGTACATGAACTGTGAAACGTCAATCTGTCGTAATTTGTTTTTGGACGTGGGAAGGAATCGAGCTAGAGATGCCGAGACTTACTGAAAATCAACGGAATGAAGTCATGGGAATGTCCAGGGCTGGCATGTCTACACGTGCTATTGCCAGACACTTAAATTGTCATCAGTCCACTATTGTAAGGTTGGTGGAACGTGTTCGAGTTACTGGATCAACACGTGACCGTCAACGTCCTGGTCCACAACGCGTTACAACCCAGGCTCAAGACCGCTACATCCGGGTCACTCATCTGCGTTACAGATTCCGCCCAGCGACTCGAACAGGTGCAGCAGTCGTTGGAAGACAAGGACCAGTAAGTGCCAACACCGTAAGACATCGGCTAAGAGAAGTAGGACTCCGTGCACGACGACCTTATGTTGGAGCTATCCTCAGGGATCATCACCGTCAGCGGCGTTTGACGGTTCTAGGTACACGTACAAGTCATAGTATTGGACAGATATTTAAGGAAATGAATTTATCATGAAGGTTATAAGTTTTTTGTCTTAGCTATTAATTTTAATTGGATATTCAGGTGTACTATTATATTTGTCCCCCGCGTTTCAAAGAAAGCAGGGAACTATTAAAATGGGTTCGTCCGTCTGTCGTCACACTTTTTGGGAGACACAATAACTCTAATAAAGTGAGAGTGATGAAACTTGGTGTATAGTTTCATTGCATCAATACCTTGACTAAGTTAGATTTTGAGCATTTTCTGCTCGGGGTAAGCAGAGCGATAAGCAATTTGATTGCTCGAGACTTTGAAACACAATAACTCTCTTTCTAATTGAGCTAGACAATTCAAACTTGTGTAGGTGTTTATTAGGTCAATGCCTCGATGGAGTTCGAAGATGAGCATTTTCTGCTTAGGGTAAGCAGAGATATTTTAATTTACACGCATAAATTAAATATTGATTTAAAAAAATAAAATAATATCATAATTTGTATACAGAAAGATTTGAAAACAAATCACGGTCATAAATTTAAAACGTTATTACATTACTCCATGTGTCAGCACGCGAACTTTCGCTGCCATGTTGTCCTTGGTTACATGTGTACATAGACTTGTTTGTCCTGACACGGGCTGACTTCTAATAACAGTTTAACGGACTGGACAATTTTTATTTTATTTACTATTATTTCCGGTACAGTGCGACTTATTTCAACTTGCCTACAACTTCCATCATGGCAGATTCGGTGGCGGTAGACACTGGTGAAAACACCCTCCTAAATCTACAAATATCGGTGCTGCCAGGGAAAATAAAGGCACTGCAGTGGACCGTTGTAGAAACTCCATAAATTAACAATCCATTAGATGTGGATGGCAGTGCTACTGAACTGCAATGATAATATCAATAGACCAGTTTGAGTGTCTCCAGGGCGGCCTTAAAATGAACATAGAATGTGACATCCACACCTGATGGATTGTCTAGTAATAATAGAATCTTCCTGAAAAACAATCCTGGAGATGGCTCTATTGGGTATATTCAGCTTTATTTTATGATCAGTAGTGGAATACCGCGTTTTATCAGTGAAATAAAAGTGTTATTCCACTGGCTAAAGTAGTCCATGGTGTTTTTACCTAAAATGATTGTAAAATCATAAAATAAATAGAACATTTGTCGTTTTGTCGTGAATAACATATTTTATTTCATCTCTAAGCAAGAAAACGTTTATATTTTCACTCATGCTACGCATTCGTGAAAATATAAGTTTTCTTGCTTCTCGATGAAATAAAATATGTTATTCACTCTAAAACGACAAATATCCTCTATATATTCTGAGTTTGTGTTGTGTTGAAAAAATGTGTGTTGTGTTAAAAATTGGGAGGTGTGTTGTGTTGACCTCCCTCCCTCACTGAATTCTGGAGACCCTAAAACCTGAAACACAGAATTAACATGGCCTTAGGTGAATGTCTTGACTGAGTTCAATGATTAACATTTCGAGCTAAAGTTAAGCTTAGCTAATCAATTTCATTGGTCGATGGTTTGGGACAAGATAATCTTGATTCTATCTGGTAGAGGGGGATGTAACTAGTGTACAGTTTGATTAATGAATATGTGTCATCTATTTATTTTGGGATTTCAGCGGGGGACATCAGCCTCACTGTTGGCTTGTTAATGTTTATGATGGTGAACATACATGTATGTTCTAGATAAACTTCACTGAAATCCAAATTGGTAATAAAAAAAAAAAACCTTCAAAAAGCAACTTGAACTAGAACTGCGATGCAGTAATGACGGGTGTCACCGGTGCCACGTTACCCTAAACATTCACTTCCGGTACCAATGAAACCATTAAACAGGTTTCCACATAAGCATTGCACACATCAAATAAAATGGGCACCGAATCAACCAAATCCAGCAATATCAATTCATTTTATACATTTGTTACATGTAAGTGTACAGTACTTCCGATGATAATGAAAATGTTCAATTAGTTTTATGAAATCAGAAATGGCATAAGGCATCACATGGTGAAAATTTTATGTAAATCGAATAATAATTGCCACTTTTATAGACCAAAATCCTTGAAGAGTGACTTGTAGGAAATCGTCTATTTCTCTGTAACCGTACAAGTTAAAAACCATTTTCTGGAATCTGTATGATCGTATGGGTTCAATCTATTTGCTGATCGGAATCAAATATCATAATTTTAAAAACATTACAAATCAGACTCAATTGAATAAAATATCTGTTTTGAAGGCTAAAAATAAAGTTTTTGCCAAAATAACGTTACTTCCGGTGACAGTAAAAGTGTTAAATTAATTGTATGAAATCATAAATGGCATTAGGTATCACACAGTGAAAATTTCATGAAAATCGAATAATAATTGACACCTTTATGGACAAAAAAACTTGAAAAGTGACCTGATGAAAATTGCCTATTTCTCGGCAACTGAACAAGTTAGAAACCATTTTCTGATATCTATATGATCGTATGGGTTCATTCTATTATTTGATTAGAATCAAATATCAAAACTTTAAACAAACAACAAATACGACTAATTTGAATAAATTATTTGTTTCGAAAGCTATAAATACAGTTTTTGCACGAATTTTTACATTGAAAATGTTAAATTGGTTTGACCTTGTTAAAATTTAATATTACGCATCAAATGGTGTCACTTTTATGAAAATCCAATAATAATTGACTCTTTTACAGGCAAACTAGCGTAAATAGTGACTCATGCAAAATTGCCCATTTCTCGGCAACTGCTCATATTACAAACTAATTTTGAGATAGATTCTCTTCGTATGGATTAATGCTACAAGTTAATGAAAGTTGCGAAGAAATATTTTAAAATATGAAAAGCCTGAATGGGTTGTAAATAGCTCATTTTTATACGCCCACATTGAAATGTGGTCGTATATTGTCGTCGCCCCTGTCCGGCGTCCACAATTGCTTGTGGACGCTCTAGAGGATAAAGTTAATATCCGATTGACTTTAAATTTATACACAGTGTTTAAGGTCATGAGACGAAGAAGTCTATTCATTTTCAGTGATTTTCGATAATTACTGCTAGAGTTATGGCCCTTGATCACTTCAAAAAACCTTGTGGATGCTCTAAAGGCTTAAGTTAATATCTGATTGACTTTAAATTTATACACAGTGTTTGAGGTCACGAGGCGAAGAATCCTATTGATTTTCAAAGATTTCTGAGGCCAAAGTTAATATCTGATTGACTTCAGATTGATACACAGAGTTTAAGATCTTGAGACAAACAAGTATATTGATTTTCAATTAATTTTTGTCCCCCGCCTTTCGAAGAAAGCAGGGGGACTATTAAAATGGGTTCGTCCGTCCGTCCCACTTTTTGGGACACGATAACTCTCCTTCTAATTGACCTAGAATGTTCAAACTTGGTGTAGGTGTTTATTAGGTCAATGCCTTGATGGAGTTTGAAGATGAGCATTTTCGGCTTAAGGTAAGCAGAGATAAGCAATTTGATTGGTTGATGCTTTGGGACACGATAACTTTAGTTCTAATTAAATGAGAGAGATGAAACTTGGTGTATAGTTTCATTACATCAATACCTTGACCAAGTTCGATAATGAGCATTTTCTGCTCAGGGTAAGCAGAGCGATAAGCAATTTGATTGGCCGAGACTTTGGAACACAATAACCCTCCTTCTAATTGAGCTAGAATGTTCAAACTTGGTGTAGGTGTTTATTAGGTCAATGCCTTGATGGAGTATGAAGATAAGCATTTTCTGCTGAGGATAAGCAAAGATAAGCAATTTGATTGGTTGATGCTTTGGGACACGATAACTTTAGTTCCAATTAAGTGAGAGTGATGAAACTTGGTGTATAGTTTCATTACATCAATACCTTGACTAAGTTCGATGATGAGCATTTTTTGCTCAGGGTAAGCAGAGCGATAAGCAATTTGATTGGCCGAGACTTTGGAACACAATAACCCTCCTTCTAATTGAGCTAGAATGTTCAAACTTGGTGTAGGTGTTTATTAGGTCAATGCCTTGATGGAGTATGAAGATAAGCATTTTCTGCTGAGGATAAGCAATTTGATTGGTTGATGCTTTGGGACACGATAACTTTAGTTCCAATTAAGTGAGAGTGATGAAACTTGGTGTATAGTTTCATTACATCAATACCTTGACTAAGTTCGATGATGAGCATTTTTTGCTCAGGGTAAGCAGAGCGATAAGCAATTTGATTGGCCGAGACTTTGGAACACAATAACCCTCCTTCTAATTGAGCTAGAATGTTCAAACTTGGTGTAGGGGTTTATGAGGTCAATGCCTTGATGGAGTGCGAAGATCAGCATTTTCTGCTTAGGTTAAGCAGAGATAAGCAATTTGTTTGGTTGACGCTTTGGAACACGATAACTTTAGTTCTAATTAAGTGAGAGTGATGAAACTTGTTGTATAGTTTCATTACATCAATACCTTGACTAAGTTCGATGATGAGAATTTTCTGCTTAGGCTAACGAGCAATAAGCATTTTGATTGGTCAAACTCTTCTTCTAATTGAGGTAGAATGTTTAAACTTGATGTAGATGTTCGTCTTGACTGAGTTCAATGATTAACATATCGAGCTAAAGCTAAGCAGAGATAAGCAATTTCCTGCTTTGGGACAAGATAACTTTGATTCTATCTGATAGAGAGTGATGAAACTTAGTGTATAGTTGATAATCAGTTTGATTGCTTGATACTTTGGAAAAAAATAGATGTGCGATAAATTAATATGTGTCATCTATTTATTTGGGGATTTCAGCGGGGGACATCAGCCTCACTGTTGGCTTGTTATAACTTGGAACAGCTAAATCCATAATACAGTATTAAAAGTTTTGTATACAAAACGTTAGCATGGGGCAGAACTTTATAAAAACCAAGCAAATTCTAATGGTTTTCTAAGTTATTGCTCTTAATCAGATTTTAGTGTATTATAAATGTTTCATTACCGAAAAAAGTAAAAATATGCGACAACTCTTGCTGACTACCCGGACGATTTAGCTGCTGTTGGCGTATGTTTCGTTGCCTGGCAACCTATCTTTTCACCTTTTTTCACCTTTAAATCAAAATGACCCGAAAACAAAATCGAAATTAAAAAAACTGAGCCCGATGATTTCTGCGCCTTTACAGGGCACACTCTTTCAGTCATACCAGATTTGAAAAAAATAATATTTGCTTTCAAAAAGTGGTACCGAACTGTCAAAATTGTAGTTTTTGCTAAATTTACGTCACTTCCGTTGGGGAAAGGTAACTTTACCGGTAACAAAAGAAATGACATTTTGGACCACGGAGCATATGAACTTTGTTTTATACAAATCGAGCAATAAATAATTAATCCAGGACTGAAAAACTGAATTAGCCAATTGCAGCCAAGGAAAATTACGGTGACAAAAAATGGTGCAATTTTTGGTCAAATCAGATGACTCTTTAACCTTGGGTAAAATACCACATAAAAATATTCATAAATAAAGTTTTTTGTAAAAATTTAAATTTTCAAAATTTGGCGCCTAATATCTCCGACGATTAGTCGAAAATCAAATATCTAAAGAACCGTAGCTATGTGCCTTGTCTCTGGCTATGTCAAAATGTATCCAATGTTAAAATCCGACGATTATTGTTAATATTATGGCAATATTTCAAAAATTGACAACTTCGATGATTTCGGACATTTTGCATTGTCGCAGAACGTTGGAAATAGCTTTAATCTCTAAGTCACACTAACTTTCCCAGTAAAACCGAAGACATCGAATCAAACCGACAAGTAGTTTCTGAGATGCAATCCAAATTGGAAAACGAAAAATAATAATAATAAGAATAATAATAACAAAAACAATAGTGTTTCACACTGGCGACGCAGTGTGAAACCCTAATAAGACATTAAATGTGGGTGTCAATTTAAAATCTATATTCTAATTATAGATGGAAAAAATTAGCCAGAAGTTATTCTTTTGTCAAAAATCACACTTTGAAGCACGCTAAGTACATGAAATATTTTCATACAGGCACTTTAATTTGGCTTGCACTTTTAGTTTCCATCCTAGGCTAGTGGGGTTTCTTGGGGCTCTCCAAGTTATCTTGTAGGCAAATTATCCAACAAAGATTTACCAAAAATGTATGTTAGCCCCAAAATGGAATTCTCTCTCTGTCTCTTATAAAATATTCCCCAGGTCATGTAATTTGATACTAGTGCCCTCAAGTCGATAGTTGTCTATATCAGATCTAAAAGAAAGTTGGTTTATGTATTAAGATACCATGTGTGCACCTTTACATGTATATTAGGCATGTAATATTGATACCTTGTTTTTTCTCCCCATGCTCTGGGTAAACCTTTAGAGAGTGTGTGGTAACTGGTAAACACAACACAAACTGTAATTTTCAACACAAACTATTGAATTTGGTATGCTTTCTCATGTATGATTTTTCACTTGAGTTATTTTCATGCAAACAGCTACAATTTATAAAAGGCTTAAACATACATTATGCAAGAGCTAAATATATCTATTGCAGGTCTTTCTTGAGGTCTAAAATATGATATCTAAATTATTAATTAGACATTAATTAACCTATCCAGAACATAATCAACTCTAGATGGCATCGCTAGCCTGCAATCTTTGGTGGATTATGAGCCGATTTACTGCATAACTTTCCTTTACGATTTAACGATTAAATGGATAATCGAGACTATGCTGTTTATCGTACTGACATGATGGAGGCTAGGTGGAAATTTCAATCGCTTAGTTCTTAGTTCATAGTGGATCAATTTGAATGAAATTTTCAGCAAATTGCCTTTACATTGTCTAGTTTTTATACGCCCACAATTTCATGTGGACGTATTATGCCGTTGCCCCTGTTTGTCCGTCCGTCCACAATTTGTTTGTGGACACTCTACAGGTCACAATTTTTATCCAATTTCAACGAAACTTGAAATATTGGTTTATCGCCTTAAGATCTCAATTCCTTTTGATATTGGCATGTATCGGACCATAACTTCATGGATTATGGCCCCTGATTGTACGAAAAATCGTGTTTATATGCCCACATTGAAATGTGGTCGTATATTGTCGTCGCCCCCGTCCGGCGGTCCGGCGTCCCAGTTGCTTGTGGAAGCTCAAGAGGCCAAAGTTAATATCCGATTGACCTTAAATTTATACACAGTGGACGCTCTAGAGGCCAAAGTTAATATTCAATTGACTTTAAATTTATACACAGTGTTCAAGGTCATGAGACGAAGAAGCCTATTGGTTTTAAGCGATTTCCGATCATTTCTGCCAGAGTTATGGCCCTTGATTTTCAACGATTTCCGCTCTAAAGGCTAAAGTTATCATCCGATTGACTTCAGATTGATACACAGAGTTTAAGATCTTAAGACGAACAAGTATATTGATTTTCAATGAATTTTTATGACTTGAACAGCTAAATCCATGATGTTAAAAGTTTCGTATACTAAATGTTAGCATGGGGCAGAACTTTATAAAAACCAAACAAATTCTAATGGTTTTCTGATAATTACTTAATGAGTTGATACTCTTAATCAGATTTTAATGTATTAATATTATAAATGTTTCGATACCGAAAAAAGTAAAAATATGTGACAACTCTTGTTGACTGCCCGGACGATATAGCTGCTGTGGGCTTATGTTTCGTTGCCTGGCAACCTATCTTTCACTTTGTCTGCAATACTTTAGATGATTGTTGATTCCGTAGTTTGAGTTTACAAAATATTAATTCAGGAAAATTGACCAGTCTTTTTGTCTTTGATAATTGGATCCGAATATTAAATTAGTCAAGTAATTTAATTTGTTGGCTAACTTGTGTAACTTGTGTGGTGCTAATCTATTAAAGTATAAAAATATTCATGAGTCATATGTAACCTTTTGCTTTAATACTCAAAGTGGATATAAAGTCATAGTTTTGAAAGCGTCAAGAAAAACACTTGAGTAAATAATGCAAACATTTATAAATGATATCATTCTGTATTATCTGTTCTTGCTACCCCCTGATGTTTCCAGGTCTGGAAAATCCCATGGCAGATTTTCTTAATTTGATTTACTTGCGCTGTAGTGAACAAGTATTAACGGGGTAGCAAGATAACTCCAAATTTCAATACTTTTGATTAATTTTGCAAAAACAGTTGAGTGTATTGTCTAGTTTTCTTTTTGTAACAGCACAATTGAAACATTAGGGTTGAAAGCTACGTCTTCCTAACAGCAGATTACATGTACCTGCCAACAGCTCGTGTTTCCCTGTCTGTCATTGGTCAGAACAGCTGTTACATACAGCCTGGTTGGTTAAAGGTATATTTGCTATAAGTAGGAGCAACATATGATGAGTGATGGCCAATACTAGTTTTTATCATCTTACAGACAATTTTGAAATTTTTCTGGAGAGTCAAAATGTAATATGATGTGACATTTTGTAGTGGTATTCACAAGGATTAGGTTTATATTTACCATATATGTATCCTTTTACTTTTAACCTGTATTTTATAACTTATCTTGTGTATTCATTTAATGATCAATTTAATAATAAAGTAAGTTTCTGGTACATTTAATTCAGAAAGTAGAATTATATGTCAGAAAAATTGTTTTTCTGGAACTAATATTTGGATGGTAGATTATGAGTATTACAAGTATTAATGAGTTTTGTTTAAAAATTTCTCAACTGAAATTATCATTTATCTAGAATTTTGCAAGATTTTGCTATTTCATTCATTAATCTTTGTACTACATTAAAGAATTAACTTCCATTACCATTTGCAATTCTGGACGGATAATTTGTTAGTTTTATAGAATTAATGGAAAGTCTTGGGTAGATATTGCTAAACCAGCTATACGTACATATATTTTTATTACACATTTAGACTCTATTATTCTTGGCAAAATGTATTTAATGAGTACTGGGTACCTATATAAATTATTATTTAGACATTAACTTGACAAGCCTATAATCAACTCTCTAGAACATTGGATGGCAGAGATTTAAATGGATTTAAACATGCGCGATAATTTAACAATAGAATGGACAATCAAGGCTAAGTCAAACAGTCATAACTTCACTCAGAATACATTTGTAAATTAAGATGAATGAAATTTTCAATATATTATTTTTTTTATTATCTAATTTTAAACTATTATACCAAGAATTTCGAGTTCTTTATCTAAATCTTACATAATGCATCTTTAATAAGATATTGACAGATATTATCTGTTTGAATTGATTTCATAATTTTGATTAGTCAAAGGGGAGGGAGAGAGTGTATTGATGGTAAATGGCTTTCCTATTATTTGAGTTTATTGTATGTTCTTCAACATAACAGTGATGTTCTAAATATTTCAACTTGTGAACTTGTAGTAGAGCTACATTGTAGATGATAAATATAGATTTCCGTGTATTTATTCAGCTGGTTTCATGCTAAACTTTCTGTGGTTGCTGAAAAACATCAGCTTACTCACCATCTTTACACCTGTATCTATAGCAGACTAAAATGATGGGATAAACTTGTACTCATAGACTTAACTAAATAACTTGTATTTTGATCAAATAAATACTCGTAGGTGGATTCTATCCGATAAAAATGAATTCAAGACATCTGGTTGATGTACCATGCATGAAAATCAAAAGTTAAAGATGTACTGCCTGTCATCATATTAATTGTCCCCAGCCTTTCGAAGAAAGCAGGGGAATATAAAAATGGGTTCGTCCGTCTGTCCGTCAAACTTTTTGGGACACAATAACTCTCTTTTTAATTGAGCTAGAATGTTCAAACTTGGTGTAGGTATTTATTAGATCAATTCCTTGATGGAGTTCGAAGATGAGCATTTTTTGCTTAGGGTAAGCAGAGATAAGCAATTTGATTGGTTGATGCTTTGGGACACAATAACTCTAATAAAGTGAGAGTGATGAAACTTGGTGTATAGTTTCATTGCATCAATACCTTGACTAAGTTAGATTTTGAGCATTTTCTGCTCGGGGTAAGCAGAGCGATAAGCAATTTGATTGCTCGAGACTTTGAAACACAATAACTCTCATTCTAATTGAGCTAGAATGTTCAAACTTGGTGTATGTGTTTATTAGGTCAATGCCTTAAACATACATTATGCAAGAGCTAAATCTTATTATTGCAAGTCTTAATTTAGGCTTCAGATGTTATAGAAATTATAAATTAGATCTTTATTTAAACAACAAGCCCAAAATCAACTCTGTAGACCCACGAATGGCTCGGCTACAGCTCGGATTTAAATAGGATTTCACTTATTGATTAAATCAAATAATCACCCTGATGAGAATACGTCAGTTAGATCGAGGCTAAATGATAGAGGGTACTTAGCGAGGCCGTTGTAGAGCATTTCCGCATGCCATTGAAAACTTGACTTGATAATTGAGATATGTAGGTGGAGTTTAACGCCTGTCAATCAAACTATTGGCCAAGGTTAAGGCACATTTCACTACCATTTCTAGTCAAATATTACAATGATGATAACTATGTTCAGAATAAAGTAATTTGACTGAAATTTTCAATATATTCTTCTTTCATCTACTTTTGAACTGTTATAGCAAGAATGGCCAACTCTCTATAAAAATCTCCCATAATGTGTCTTTAATGGAGGTTGATGATCAACATTGTCTGCTTACTGTAAGCAGAGCTAAGCAATCTGATTGGTTGATGCTTTGGGGCACGATAACTTTGGTTATAATTAAATGAGAGTGATGAAGCTCTAAGTATAGATTCATTATATCATTACCTTGACTAAGTTCGATGATGAGAATTTTCTGCTTAGGCTAAGGAGCGATACGCAATTTGATTGGTAAAGACTTTGGAACGTAACAATTCTGCTTTTAATTGAGGTAGAATGTTTAAACTTGATGTAGATGTTCATTAGGTGAATGTCTTGACTGAGTTCAATGATTAACATTTCGAGGTAAAGTTACACCCGATTAGATTTTATTACATACTTCGAGAAGGTATTTGTTGAGTAATAAAATCTTCTAGTAGTTTATCGAGGGCTGGCCGTCCTTACCGCAGGGTACAAATAAAACCACCTAGTAGTTTATCGAGGTTCGGAGTCCAAAATGCCGCTTTATATAAATGAGAATTTTGGGGATAACTAACCCGACCCCTAACCCTTTTTAAAAGACTGAACTTGGGTCTAATTTAGTTTTTACTTCTCTAAAAAAGGTTAGGGTTAGTATTCCCCTAAAAACTCATTTGTATAAAGCGTCCATTTTGGTATGAGTTCTGGCTTGTTCTGGAATTTGTTGCTTCTAGTGGTGATAATATTTGTACCGTGCGGTAAGGATGGCCAGCCCTCGATAAACTACTAGAAGGTTTTATTACTCAACAAATACCTTCTCGAAGTATGTAATAAAATCTAATCGGGTGAAAGTTAAGATTAGCTAACAATTTTTTGGGTCGATGCTTTGGGAAAGATAACTTTGATTCTATCTGATAGAGAGTGATGAAACTTAGTGTATACAGTGCACTCTGTCACATCCGACATGGTACGGGATCGTTACAATATGTCGGATTACGCAGAGTGTCGGAATACCCAGTTTTCTCAAAACCGGAAATATTGTAACTTCGAAAACCGGAAGTATTATTATAATGTAGCTTCGAACATAGAACTTCGAATCACAAGAATATTATTCCCTTTAAAAATGATAAACCTTTCTGTACATTCAAAATTTTATTACATTAATTTTTATTTCATTTAACATGCGTAGGCATTTTGAATAGGTCAAGTCTGTTGTTAATTTATCTTCTTCGTCGACTTCAGTTGATCACACTCTTGTCTTTGCTATCACGTGTTCATTGATAATGGGCGTACTCGATTGAATGTTCTGGAATTGAATTCTCTCAATCCCAAAAATAGCGACAATCGAGTGAACATGGTACTGTCTGAAATTGATATGCATCATTTAAATTAGTGAAATGAAGAAACCTATTGAATTTCAGCAAATTTCGTTAATTTCTTCTGGAGTTATGGCCCTTGTTCCACTTTGTTGCACCTTGTGAACGCTCTAACGACAAAAGTTATCAACCGATTTGTATGAAATTTATATGCATCATTTAAATTAGTAAAACAAAGAAGCCTATTGAATTTCAGCAATTTCCGATAATTACATCTAGAGTTATGGCCCTTGTTTCACTTTGTTGAATCTTGTGAACGCTCTAATGACAACAGTTATCATCCGATCTGTTTGAAATTGATATGCATCATTTAAATTTGTGAAATGAAGAAGCCTTTTGAATTTCAGCAATTTCCGTTAATTTCTCTTGCATTATGGCCCTTGTTTCACTTTGTTGCACCTTGTGAACGCTCTAACAACAAAAGTTATCAACCGATCTGTATAAAATTTATATGCATCATTTAAATTAGTAAAACAAAGAAGCTTATTGAATTTCAGCAATTTCCGTTAATTACATTTAGAGTTATGGCCCTTGTTTCACTTTGTTGAATCTTGTGAACTCTCTAATGACAACAGTTGTCATCCGATCTGTTTGAAATTGATATGCATCATTTAAATTAGTGAAATGAAGAAGCCTATTGAATTTCAGCAATTTCCGTTAATTACGCCGTGAGTTACATGTATGGCCCTTGTTTCACTTTGTTGTAGATTGTAAATGCTCTAACGACAAAAGTTATCCGATCTGTATGAAATTTATATGTATCATTTAGATTAGTAAAACGAACAAGCCTATTGAGTTTCAGCAAATTTCCGTTAATTACATCTAGAGTTATGGCCCTTGTTTAACTTTGTTGAATCTTGTAAACGCTTGAACGACAAAAATTATCACCTAATCTGTATGAAATTCATATGCATCATTTAAATTAGTGAAATGAAGAAGCCTATTGAATGTCAGCAATTTCCGTCAATTACCTCTAGAGTTATGGCCCTTGATTTACTTTGTTGAACTTTGTGAATTTTCGAACGACAAAAGTTATCATCCGATCTCTATGAAATTTATATGCAATATTTGAATTAGTAAAACGAAAAAGCCTGTCGAATTTGAACAATTTCTGTAGATTGCTTCTAGAGTTACGGCCCTTCTTTTAGTTTTTAGAACCTTGTGAACCTTCAAACGACGAAAATTATAATGTCATCTGTATGAAATTGTCTAAATTCCCCTAATTACCTAAAAAAAGAATAAATATGTGACAACCTTTGTCGACTGCTCGGACGAAATAGCTGCTTTGGGCGTATATTTTGTTGCTTGGCAACCTATCTTTGATTTCCTTGGATTTTAACATGGACGTGTTGTCTATCTAAATGTACATCAACATTTGTTGTATTTCACAGTCAGAAAGGGGGGTTGGATGGCCGAATGGTTACAGTGTGCGAAATTGGCACTGGCCCGAACGCCCGTGGCCAGTAGATTTTTGATCTGGCCAGTAAAAATTTAAAAAGCACAAGTCCGACTGGCTTGTGGAAAATTTAAAAACTTTCAACCGTTTTTATTCCAAATCACTCGAGAAAGAAAGATAAATTATATTCGCCTTTTTCTCAAAATATTATATGGAAAACACATTTTCCTTTACAAGGTCACAGGATCTGGCGTGAAACCGTGATGGAGTTTCGATAGAAAAATCAGTCATGGCTCAAAATGTTCGCCTATCTTGTCGGCAACAGGCAAATTTTACGTCTGACAGGTAGCAAGAAAAACTATTTTATGTTTAGTAAACTGACTTGAGACCACAATATTCACGTGTACGCCACGTACATGTACATTTAATTATTCATTTTTAAATGCAAGAATTAAGCTCGGAAATACCGCGAAAAGCCACCATTAATTTGCATTGTGTCCATTGCACACTGTCGTATAGTTACTCGCACAGTTGGAAGTAGCCAATTTTATAACAATAAATTTCACACCATCCACGCTTGTTTTCGCCTGTTTAACACTAGTTTATAGCATTATGAATTATTATGTCTAAATAAATTAAAACGCACCCCCAAGTCATGTGACCTACTTTTTGTACCATGACGACCCCACAGTAAATATATGGAATGGAAATGCACACGGCTCGTTGTCTGGTGTATTTAATCATTTTAAAACAGTGTCCATAAATAAAGGCTATAGTATGAATAATTTACTAGAAAATTTGACAAAATCAAATAATTAGGTCGGGAAATAATTCTATATGTATAAATACATGTATAACTTGTAGCGTAAAGATAGACATGGATGTGAGAAAGAAATTCCAGGGGGCGTTACCTTCCTCCGCACGCGGTACATGTAAATATGAAGCCACGCACAGCCACAGGTCTCAACGGCGAAGTATTCAATTTAGCACGGGAGTTTGGCACCATGATACTTGGAGAAATTTACATGGATACGGATTATAGAATTGCACGAATCTGGGTGTCGCCGAGGCAAAGCAGATTCGCGGACTTTCAAGAATTTTTAGGCATTCCCATAGGTTTCATATTACGATATTTATATGGAACATTGTACGTAGAGAGCGTTTGTGTACCTACATGTATGGATTTGTGTGATGTGACTGGTCTTTGATAATTTAGAGTTACAGGTTAGTTACTGAAGCGACATGTATGAAGAAAAGCTACCTGTGCAACTAATCTTTTACAATTTGGTGGAGCCTTTTAATAACCATGTGTTTCGTGCTAATATTTTCTTTTGTTTTTTAAATTGGCCTATTTCGAATAAATTCATCAACTGCTTTTTTATATACATATTACAGATACAAATAACTAAAACATTCTTTTCATAAACATTCAAAATTGGAAATTTTGCCGTTCATAATAAGAGGTCTATACGGTGCGTGATCCACGACTCCACGTGCAGTATTTGATTCTGAGCGCTAAATTTTACCCGCATGATATTTTTATAAAATCGTTTTTGACTTACTATAAATTGATTTGACAGTTGTATTCAACCTTTCCTTTCAACTTATTTCCGAATCTGAGATGTCACGTGCCCGAGTCTGAAATCGTTAAGGCCATATTTTTTTGAGTCCGAAATGACATGGAATCTTGCTTTCCAGGTCCGCTCTTCATTAACGAGATTCGAAAAATAAACATGAAAATCCATTATATCTGTATTCAAGAGAATAAAGAATTTAAAACAAAAGTTGTATTACTACTTTTGAATTTTTGGGCCAGTGAAATTGGGTCAGGGCTTGTAAAAAAATTGTAATCTACTAGCCCGAATGGCTTGTGATTTCAGATCTGAAAGTTATTGACTGTGGTTAGCATGTGTGCACTGTATCATAGGTCTGTCATTGAGTCAACTGGCAGGGTTTCAATTCCCCAGTTGTACGTGACAAGGAGTAGGGTCGCCTGTCCAGCCATGTGGTTTTCTCCGGGTCCTCTGGTTTCCTTTCACTGCTAAAGACCCCTATGCGCAAGTGAATTATTGAAATAAAATTGAACCATGTGTTAGTCCCGAAATGACCTAGTTTGTGTGGAGTGGACGTTAAACCCTCTCTCTCACACACACACACACACAATCAGAAGCACTACTTGTGGTGCAAGTTAGAAATCCTAAGTTTATCAACCAGTGGAAGATTGTGATGGCAGTAAATGTATTTACATATATGTAGTATCATTGTTGTGTAAATGAAATACTTTACAACAGTTATAAAAATTTAATAATATGGTTTGTTATCAGCCTTGTTTTCTAGGCAATTTCGGAGATAATTCTGTCTTTTATCAGTTGTTGTTTTGTGGATCTTCTGTACACTGTTCATTCAGCATCTCTGTGATATACACTGTCACTGTATCGAAAAAAGGGTAGCATATTCGTGGACAAGATTTAATGTTTAAAGGCATTTTTATTTTTTGCATGTATGTTATTTATCAGCATATTGAGAGTGAAGACAAGAAAGGCAAACCTTTGATGGAGAAAAAAACTCCATTGATATTGTTTTCATTCTAATAGGACTTGTGGTTTTTGTACATGGATGAAATCAGTACAGTGCTTTCACGATTGATTGAATAAAAGATCTTTCTGTGTTCATATCTGTAAGTGCCGTTCATCTAAAAAAGCTGTTCAGTTTTGGCACTTTTACAGATTTTATATTATTTGAATAGCAGTTCTGGAAAAACGTACAAATATTTTTAATTGTGAAAAGTAGGAACTTGAGTTTGTAATCAGGTATTCAGAATAATTATTCTGAAATGTTTTCATTTTTATACGCCCACATTTTCATGTGGACGTATATTGTAGTCCGGATGTCCGTCCATAATTGTTTGTGGACAATCTACAGGTCACAATTTTTATTCGATTTTGACGATACTTAAAATGTAGGTCTATCTCCCAAAGATATTGGTATATATCGAACCATGACTTCATGGTTTATGGCCCCTGATTGTACGAATAATCATGTTTTTAGCTTATAGACACTCTAGAGGTCACAATTTTGATGAAACTTGAATTGCATGTTTATAACCAAAAGATCTTGGATCGTTTTGATATTTGCGCATATCGGATAGTAACTTCCTGAATTATGGCCCCTGACTGTAAGAGAAATCAAGTTTTTAACTTGTTGTCCCTCTAGAGGTCACAATTGTTATCCGATTTAAAAAAGGTTTGAATATATCACCATTACACTGTGATAACGCTGTTGGATAAAATGGCCGCCCTTTGTACGCAAATAGTGTAAAAAATATGGTATATCAAGGTTGTGAACCCTCTAGAGGTCATGATTTTGATGAAACTTGAAATACATGTTTATAACCCAAAGATCTGGGTTCCTGTCAAAATTTGCACATATTGGATCATTACTTCCTGATTATGGCCCTTGATTGTACGAAAAATCATGTTTTTAGCTTGTGGTCATTCTAGAGGTAACAATTTTTATCCAATATGAAAAACCATTTGAATATATATCCCCGTTACACCCTAATGATGGCGGAGTTCGAATTTCGTGAAAATCAGACCAAAACTGCTGGACAAAATGGGCGCCTCTCTTACGCAAATAGTGTAAATATATATTGTATATCAAGGTTGTTGACCCTCTAGAGGCCACAATTTTGATCCGATTTTTATTAAACTTGAATATATCTTTATAACCCAAAGATCTTGGTTCCTGTCGATATTTGTGCATATCTGATCGTAACTTCTTGAATTATGGCCCTTGATTGCACGAAAAATAGCTTTTTGTTTTAGCTTGTTCTCTATCCATCTCTTGCAATTGTTGGAATTTGTAACAGTGTGCTTGTTTTAATTTTTTTTTTGTGATGAAAATAGAAATAATTTAAATGAAAGAAATCTATGCTGATTATATCTATATTGTAAACATACATGTATTCCTTAACCACATTAAAACAGATCTGCATAGAAAATTATTTGTTTGTCCGTATAAACCTGTTGTGTCTTCTGTATGGATATTATCATGCTAATATAAGTGACTTGTACTTCTAATCATAATTCAAGAAATCAAATTTTGATCATGGTTATTACCCATGTTTGTGTTTATTGGTAGGAAAACTGGGTAATGTGTGCCGATACGGATACCAACCCCTTGTGCATTGGAATTAATTCAGTGCTACTATTTGTTAGCATTATTCTGTAATATTAATAGAGAGAAAGTGGTTGGGATTATTGCCAACTTATTTCGTCTGCTATCTAAAATAATGAGCTGTTTTTGAAAGTAGTCAAACTGGATTAAAGAAATATTAGTGTTATCATAGCAAGGAAATTGACACATTATGTCACGTATTAATGGTTGGTCCGTAGATCGACCCGCTAGTACTGGAGTCTATTTTTCCTCATGGGAAAACAAATTGGAAGAATTAGTGGTAAGAATAATTATTTTTTGATCTGTTAAAATAAACTTGAACTTTGTTACAGGAAGTAAGAGATTTTCTTGAAAAATTACTGACATCAGAACTGTACTTCAAGCTTCAAAAAAAAGTATCCAGACAGTTCTTAAATCTTTTCAAAAATACATTGATCACAGATACCAAATGAGGAGTTCCAAAAACCATCATGTTATTATGGTACCGAACTTTTGCTTTTCAGAACTATTTTCTTAATACGAATACCTCTGAATAATTGTTAAAATTTAAAGATACATGTACATAATGCAAGAGCTACATGTGTAAATCTGCCTATTGCAACACAGTGACCGCCCTAGACTCTTAAAATCTTTAGCCAAATTTTTAGCCAAATCAAAATTTTATTAGCCAATTCAGAAAGTTTTAGCTAAATATTTTATATCATTTTTATTCATATGTTTGTTAATTAAAAATGAAAATAAATGTTTAATATGTACTTATATTGTACACAAGAATATTATTTTATCTCCTTGCCTGTTTATAGGACAGATTAGGCCTACTTCACAGTCACATGATTTAATTTAGTTCATCGTCATAACAGAAAAGACATGACGATTCTTTTTAAGACACCACTGATCAAATGCTCTGACAAATTCAAAATTTATGCTTTCCGGTTCATCCATTTTTATAAGCATGAGGTCATTGAGGGTTAGCTCAACGGTCTCGGTTAAGGTCTAATTTTTGTTCACATGTTGATGAAGCCAACGAAGGACTTGCGTCCGAGATGACACTCTCACTCAAGGAAGTAGATTCTGGACTAACAGTAGTCGTAGGAAGGAAAAAGGAATCTATCCTTATTTTGGGTTTACTAGTATTAGTTGTCATTATTGTGCGTTTTATTTATTTACTGCGTAAGTTAAGTAAAGAAAACTTGTAGTGAAGCGAATGTAAACAATGCAGTGCCACACAAAAGGGCGTAACTGTGTTTTATAGTCTCGAGACTCGATCTTTCGGTCGTTTTAATGCGTAACATTGACTGATTTGCGACTTGTAAGATTGAGACTAGAGTAATTAATGTACTAAAAATAGACACTCCTTTGAGTCGATCGAAAGAAGCATTGAACGAGACGATTTCAAGTTTAATATTAGCAGATTTACGGTCCCTCGTTCTCAAGTAGCCATTTTAAATTACTTCCACATTGTCGATAATGTCTTAGGAGTGTGCTTGTTAAAACTAAAGTTCTTATTTATTGCAGACTTATCAATTTGTTTGCTAACAATTTTTCTTATCAACACCCGTTTATTTAACAGAACACAGTGTTATAGCCTGTAATAAGCTTGACAGTACCAGATCCATATTTACAATCGTTTACACTATGTTATATCAAAAATATCCACTTCACATAGATATAAATAGAAGTAGCATTGGTGGAATACATGGGTGTTTGTAATTAATCACATAAGACAGCTCTAAACTAATTTTGATATCTAGGAGTTGTCATGGGTCGGCCGCAGGGATTGTATGCCTCCTTTAAGAACAATCTCAGGTGTTGAAATCGCCCAAAACAGAATCACATTCCGAAATCCGTGCCTCGCTCCACAGTAAATCTAATTTACAATTGGAAATCTTTAGGAGCGATTATCCATAATAGAATGAAAATTGATGAAACATTAATATTAGCCAACAAGAGTATCGCATGTCTGTATGACTGTATTTACTTATGTGTACGTGTATGTGTTTTCTATGTTATATGTATTATTAAATGTATACGACTATGTCTAAATATATATTTATAAATGTTGTCCTAAATGGACTTTTTGATGCAATTAACATCTTATCTTATCTTGTAAGTAAACAGTATTATACCGAAAATAACCTTCCTATTTCGGCCCTTTTTTATACGCCCACATTGAAATGTGGTTGTATGTTGTTGTCGGTCCGTCCGGAGGTCTGGCATCCACAATAGCTTGTGGACGCTCTATAGACTAAAGTTAATATCCAATTGACTTTAAATTTATACACAGTGTTAAGGGTTATGAGACGAAGAAGCCTATTGATTTTCAACGATTTTCAATAATTACTGCCAGAGTTATGGCCCTTAATCACTTCATAAAATCTTGTGGACGCTCTAGAGGTCAAAGTTAATATCCGATTGACTTTAAATTTATACGCAGTGTATAAGGTCATGAGACGAAGAATCCTATTGATTTTCAGCGATTTCAGATAATTACTGCCAGAGTTATGGCCCTTGATCACTTTGAAAAATCTTGTGGACGCTCTAGAGGCTAAGGTTAATATCCGATCGACTTTAAATTTATACACAGTCTTAAAGGTCATGAGACGAAGAATCCTATAGATTTTCAGCGATTTCCGATAAGTACTGCCAGAGTTATGGCCCTTGATCACTTTGAAAAATCTTGTGGACGCTCTAGAGGGTAAAGTTAATATCCGTTTGGCTTTAAATTGATACACTTCATATCTGTCTGTCTCATACTCGAATGTGTAGATTGTTTCTGGCTTTTTCTCCTGACAGCAATAGACTGGCTGATCATCAAGGAACTTATTTGGATTGTCTGATGGATGGTAGATTCTTCTTGAGAACCCGTCAGCATTTCCATTCTTGGAACCTGCTCTATGTTGGATGTCAAATTGATATTCTCCTAAAAGCATAGACCATCTTCCAATGCGACTAATTTTATCCTTAATGCTTTTTAACCATTTGAGAGAAATATGATCAGTAAGTACCAGGAATTCTTGGTTAACTATATATGGACGGTATGTCTTTACAGCTTCGACTAACGCTAAGCCATCTTTTTCAGAAATTGACCATTTCTTTTTCGGCACCATGTAATGCTCTACCTTCTTAAGCAACCACATATTCTCTATTTTGATCATTCTTCTGACCTAAAACAAAGCCAATAGAATCATTAGATGCGTCTGTTGAAATAATAAATTGTTTTCTGAAATCTGGAAATTTTAAAATAGCACCTGAAGTTAGATGCTGCTTAAGATCATCTGATGCAAGATCACATTTTTTTGTCCATATAAACGTTTCATCCTTTTGCAGTAAAGCGTTTAAAGGAGAGGCAATCTTTGAATAATTTTTGATAAATTGTCTATAATATTTACAGGTTCCTAAAAAAACTACGTACCTGCTTAACATTCTTTGGTGTAGGAAATTCTGTTATTGCTCGTATTTTGTCTTCATCAACACTAATGCCTTCTACCGTATACTTAAAATATGTCCCAAGTACTTAACTTTCTTCTTAGCAAGTTGACATTTTGATGGTTTTACTGTAAGATTTGCCGTAAATTATTTAAATGTGATTCAAAGTTTTGACTAAAAATGATTAAATCCTCCACGTAGACTAACATGATTTTCCAATTTAGCCCTCGCAACATGGAGTTCATCATCATCTGGAAAGCATCCGGTGAATTTCGTAAGCCAAAAGGAAGCCGATTAAATTCAAATGATCCTTGATGCGTGACAAAAACAGTTTTATGCTTTGTTTTTGGATCAATTCCTGTTGCCAAAATCCTGATTGTAAGTCTATTACCGAATAAATAGTAGTGTTTGCAGCAGCAATGAGATCTATGGTGTCTGATAAGAGTTGTAATGGATGTGTCATAGGTTCTGTGACTTGGTTTAATTTTCTTTCGTCTACTGCACACCTATGACTACCATCTGGTTTCTTAACTAGCACAATTGGAGATGCCCAACTGCTAGAAGATGGTTCTATTACACCGTTGTCTAACATTTTCTTGGTTCATTTTTCAGTAATTCCCTTTGCATCAGTACTTTATCTTTATGGGCGTGATCTAATTGGTGGTGCATTATTTGTATTAATTTTGTGCATATACCCTTTTGCTTTGCCTCATTCTGCTAGATTTGTTGCAAATATATCTCTGTATTGACCTAAGAAGCCTAGTAATTTTGTCTTCTGTTTTTGTGATAAATCGGAATTTTCTAAATTGAATCCCAAAGACTTAGCTAATTCTACCGATTCATGTTCTGGACACTGGATATTTGAGATTGTAAAATTATCATGATTTTGTTTCAATTGCTCTATGTCTAAAATATGATCTTTATATATGATATGGGTCTTCGCTATTATAGTATGAGCTTTAATTTTAATTTGTTCTTCTGAAGAATTTAAAATCCTAACATAACCTCTATTAACATTTGTTTTTATGATACTTTTACCACCTAATAATTTTTTTTTTTTTTTTAGAATTATCGATTTAAAGGTATTTTGGATATTTTAGTTGAGTTAGGATCAATGGATATGTCTTTGGGGGTCCTAACAAATTCAACTTGATATTTTCTATGTCCATGGCCCTTGCATATTTTATCTGATAAATCTTCATTTAAGCTACTTTGTACTTTTACTTTAGTATTATTTTGTTCATTATCTACTGTGTTATCTGGGAGTGCATATGCCGCATGAATTAATCCCCCGTTTAAAGTCAAAGTTTTGTTTTTATGACTAATTTCAGCATTTGTATCAATAAGTAAATCATTACCTATTATAAAATCATGTTGGATATAATTAAAGATGTAAAATTTATGAATAATACATGTGTTGGGAATTTGAAATTCGAGTAGAGTACCCCCTACGACTTTAACAGTTTGACCCCCCCGACACCAGAAATGTAAGTTATATCTGAAGATGATATTTCTGCATCTGGTAAAACCTTATCTAACAGTGATTTGGAAATACAAGATATGCTCACCCCTGTATCAATGAGACTTTATGACAGTATTGCCTAAAGTCACATTTACAAAATTTTTATTTAGATGGGTAGTCAAAGATTTGGCATTGCAATCTAGTTCCTTTGAGTGAGAATGACCCATCTCAATGATTCTGACTTAGGTTGAAATCAACTAGTAAATAAGTCTATCAAATAATGAATTACAGTTATTGTAATACACTAAATGTACATTTTCGAGAATGGTGCAAGAAATAGTTGATTTAACTTACCAAACTAATTCTCTGATCTCATATGAACCAAATCTAGGAATCCACTTGTATCTCCAATCTGTTCTTGAATGTTCTTGTGCAAACCATTAAATCTTCAGTTGTTCTCGCTTGGCAGTGTAGGGGTACATACAGACAAAAGGACAATCATTTCAACATATCAAATTAAAGATAAAATTAGTGATAAAGTACATTGTAACGAATCAAATGAAAGAAGTTAAATTAATATATAAATTTCATTATAGTTAATAGAATCAGTAATATGTTTTAAGCCATAAATAAAGTAAAAGCGTTGACACTTGATTGACACTGGTCTGACTGTATTGTTAATTCTATAACTCTTTGCTCAAGGCATCCGAAGATTATAACACAGTCAAGACCATTTTTGTCAATAGGCAATTACTTTTTAAGAGCTTTAAATCAAAATATTAAAATCTAAATCAATGACAGGCTGATAATAGTAAAGTCAGTCACATTGTATATAGGAATATAGAAGTAAGAAATAAATTATGCATTGTTCAAATAAAATTTGAAAAAGAAGTTAAAATTAATATCACTATTCGGTGATATGTAGATGTTTATTAAGGGGGACTTAACTTTGTCCTCTGAAGGCAAGATAAACCAGTGTGCTACCCATCTTCGAGAAGCCTTTTTCTAAGCTGGTTTATCTTAGGGCATGCACATTTAATTACCTTATGTGAAAACTAAAGTGGTTTATAATAATCTTATACTATCATTATTTAGTGTAACTTGCACTTGATTCTCATGCAGACAGACCAGGTAAATTGCTGTGATACTGAATTTTGAATTCAGATCTTTTAAATGATGTATGTTACTATTATTACAGAATGAATAATGTTTGTATTTATCTTGTATATTCAAGGAACTTCTGACCAGGTCCTCCCTGGAAACACATAAACTAGACCTAATGGCGGAAATATCCAGTCTGAAGAACAAACTAGCATTGACTGAGAAAGAAAGACGGGAATTAGATGAGAGATTACAAATATCTCAGGTAACATTTATTTTTCAAAGAGGAAATTTTTAAAATAATATACAGTAGTAGAAAATAGAGCATGGGTAACGGTATACTGGTATATCACAGTTAATACATATAGTTGAACTTCGATGGCTTTTGAATTTAAACATTGTTTATTGATCAAATATGAAACATTTAATTTATGTCATAACATGATCACGATACTTGCAATACTTCACTGATATTATTGAGGACTTGATTTAGGCTTTACAAATTAATACGCATACAGTGTTAAAAGATGTAAACTTAATAATGTTCACTAATGTTTTTCAGAGGCATATATCTGAAATGGATGCCAAAATGTCCTTCAAAGATTCAGAAATAAATGAGCTTCGTCAGAGATGTCGTATGAATGGAACTATCCTGAATCCTGATTCAAGTGGTAAGTTAATGATAAATGAAGCAATGATGCGTCATTGTTGTAGGTGATCAGTCTAGTCTGTTCTAACACAAAAACATAGATTTGAAGTCTTTTCAGAATAATCAATTTATAAGTAAAAGTTTTAGTTTTGAGATTCCATCCACTGCAGAATACTCAATATTAGATAATGACTATATATTAACACATCAATATTATTACAGACACATGCCACCGTTTTTCATTGATTATTTTGTATTACCGGTATATATATTATATACTATTCAAAAAAAGTAGGGGATATTTGATTTTGGGGGCATAATACTAAAATATGCAAATGACTACGAAAAAAGTCACTATAGAACCTAACAGAAGAAACATTTCCAGTTACATGTGACGCCCAAACGCACCAATAGCTACCGCATGGAATGCAGGTGATGCTTGGGATCATCATGGGGGTCCAACCCAAGATTTGCACGACTCTGACTTTGAATGTTACAGTCATTGTGGCATTGAATTCCAGGGTGGAAACATCAGTTTAATTGTTTTAGTGACCAAAAAACAAATTTTGATATGCGTCGGCTTACCTAAAATGAAAGGTTACGTGCCCTTGGCATGCTACAGATCGGCACAACACAGGCGGTTGTGGCGCGGACGATGAATGTTTCTCAGTCTGTCATAAGCAGGCTATGGTCCAGATACCGTGATACACAATCTGTACAGGACAGACCACGCTCAGGTCGACCAAGGGCGACAACTCAAGCCCAGGATCGATTTATCCGTACCTTGGCCTTGAGAAATCGTGTCATCACAGCAAATCAGATCAGCGCTCGTCTTCAAACAGACACTGGTGTGAGAGTGAGTGGCCAGACGATTCGGAATCGACTGCATAGGGGTCACCTTCGCGCCCGACGTCCTCGCGTGATCCCTTGTTTGAGAGATCATCACATTCAGGCAAGACGTCGTTGGTGTAGGGATCGTCAACACTGGGATAATCGACGCTGGAGCAATGTGATGTTTTCAGATAAGTCAAGGTTCACTGTTGATTTTTTGGACAGACGTAGGAGGGTGTGGCGTCGTCGAAACGAGCGCTTCCAAGACGTTAACGTCATAAGACATGATCGATTTGGGGGTGGTTCTGTTATGGTGTGGGGAGGCATCACTGTTGCTGGAAGAACGGCTTTACATGTTGTTGCAGGGCGTGTTACAGGCCAGTACTACCGGGACAACATCTTGGCAGTCCATGTTGTGCCGTTCGCACGACGTCATGGCCGCCGTTTCATCTTCCAGGATGACAACGCAAGATGTCACAGGGCCAGGATCGTTACAGGTTACCTCCAACAACAGAACATCACCACATTACCTTGGCCAGCACTGAGTCCCGACCTCTCCCCCATCGAGCATGTCTGGGACATGCTTGGACAGAGGTTACGTCAACGTCAACGTCAACAACGTCCTGCCAATGTCCAAGAACTTGCTGCTGCGTTGCAACAGGAATGGGACAATCTGGACCAAAATGACCTTAGACATCTCATTAGGAGTATGCCACGTCGGATCAATGCTTGTTTGGCAAACGGAGGAGGATTTACCCGTTACTGACTTGGTTGTGATGCTGTGGTAACTTTGCTGTTTGACCCCGGGTATCATTTTACCCTTATAATGGTCAGTCTGTGCCTTACTTAGTCTAACGATCATTTGGAATAAATCGATGAATGTGAACTTCATTTCATTTTGTCATTTGTTTCTTCGTCAGTTTCATTAGGTGACTTTAATAACACTTAAAAATCAAATATCCCCTACTTTTTTTGAATAGTATATATATATATGCCGTTTTTTCCGTCTTGATAATCGCTGCTCAATATCGCCATGACCTTCACAATATGGCGTCAAAGCAGACGAATCTTTCGTCTTTTTTCAACGGAGGCCCTGATAACAAACGCAAAAGAAATATCGGCGACGATGAGTCTGTCGTCGCTGATAATAATGATGCTCTCTGCCCCAGCACATCGAAAGCTTGTAAAACTGCCCCTGTGCAAGCACCTAAAGCAAGGCAGTTCCAACAACAGTGGCTTGAAGAATTCAAATGGCTTCGTTTTGAAGGGGGCGATCGTGGATTGATGTTTTGCGTATACTGTGAGGCAGCTGGAAAACAAAATGGGTTTACTAAGGGTGGATCTAATTTTCAGAAATCGGCATTAAAAGATCATAAAAATAGCGCCGGTCACCGGGAGGCCTTATTCATCCGTTCCCAAAAATCCAACATGCAAACTCACATGGCACAAGCATGAGAAAAAAATGATGACAATTTAACGGCAATGATGAGAACGGTTTTGTTTATGGCCAAAGAGAACATTTCTACTAGTAAATTTAATGGACTTATGCAATTACAGAAACAAAATGGATGCCCTGCGTTAACTGGTGTCATTTACACCCATTCCAATAGTTTGGGAGATATGGAAACGCCCTTGGTTCAAACAAGGGATGACGAATTGAAAGATAAAATAGCTAGCAGCAAATTTGTTGGTCTTATTGTTGATGAAACCGTTAATGTAGTCACAGAGAAAAAACTAATAATATTTTTGCGAATTTTAAATTACACTGCGAAAGCCAAGACAATATTTTTAGGAAATTATTCAGTTAATAGTGGCACGGCCGAATGTATCGTTGACAAAATAAAGGAAGTTTTTTAAGAATGGGGAATTCCTTTAAATAAAGTAATTGGTTTGGGTAGTGACGGAGCTAGTGTGATGACAGGAATTCGGAATGGTGTAGGAGTTAAACTGCTAACTGACACTCCGTTTTTGATACACGTTCACTGCATTGCTCACCGCGTGGCTCTTGCGTCACAGGATGCCGCCAATTTATAAAAAAAGATTGCGGACTACCGGAAAAAACTAAATGAGGTGTATAAACTTTATGAATATTCTATCGGTTACGCGATTTGTCAAAGGAATTGTCAAATACTGAATTTTCGACTGTAAAACAACCATCGACAGTGAGATGGCTGTCCCTTGGTCGAGCTGTTAAATCGACAAAATTAAATTGGCCCGCTCTGGTTATGGAGATCGAAGAAGAAGCCGCTGACCGCAAAATGCTGTGGCTGTTGGATTACAGAAAATCTTAAAAACTTATTCTTTTATAGCCATGACATACATGCTTCAGGGCACAAGCGAAGGGGCGATACGGGCAAATTCAAGCAAAAACTTGCGCCCGGAACGCCTAGTAGCTTGACCACGGCGACTTCTCGATCGCCTTGTGTCGCCATCTCATGTCTTGGTGGCGACTTCATATTTTTTTAAGTTACGTGAATTGTAAGCTCAAGCCTCCGGTCGACTTGAGTTGCTAGCGTCATACCAAATGTGATGTAATAGTTGCGGAAATTTTATGATAAATTAATTATTCCCTTCTTTGCTTTTATATAAATGTTTGTATGAACTATCGATATAGTGTACGAAATCATTAATTACGTGACCGTCCAAGCGTATTGTCTATTTTTATCACAGTATAGAGTCAGTGTGTATCCGGCCAATCGTAGCCTTTGTTTCAAAAATAATCTATTTTTAGTAACAAACGGTCTCTCGATATAAGAATATGCAGACATTATTTAATAACTCAATGTGAAATAAAAATCCTGTTTCTACTCCAAGTTCCAAGAAATATGGCGTATTTGTGGCGGACATTGTCATTCTAAATGCTAGAGTATAAAGAATAATGAAATGAGTGGGTCTAACTATATTTCTTTGTTCTGTGTTCGAGTGTCAGATAAAACAATGAAATTGAGTAAAAATCTGACTGCGGTGGTATATAAAATGTGATACTTGATGGAACCGTTATTAAATCATTTTGATATCTAATTCATGTCTGCTACAAAATGGCTAAGTCAAAATTCACCTAAACCGGGTACTAAACGAAAGGATCGCGATGATTCGACCGACATTCCTCCTGCTAAACAAAAGTACGGCAAGGAATATATTCTTTCGATTGGTACACGTATGTGGTCGACGAAAACGGAAAATGGCATTGTAAGATATATAGAGCAGCTAAAGTTGATTATAATTATGCTGTAGACCATGATCGTCCTGCTAAAACAACCAATGATACTCGTTACAAAGTTTGTAAGTGTAGTTTAATTTTTGTATTATCGTAATTTTCTCGACCTATTTTTATGACTAAGTATAGTGGTCTCTGACTATATGAAATGAAATGTACGATCTCATTGGTCAATAATACATTGATGTTAAAAACAGATCAGTTGATTGGCTGAATAACCTATATATTTTAAAGAGGTAACTCTTTTATCAGACCACAATTTTTTTTCTTTTTTACATTTTTCGTTTACATTTTTTAACCCTTTCACTGCGTATACCCGGTAGTACCGGGTATTATAAAATGTCGGTAAAATGCCTGTACCCGGCATTACCGTGTACTCAGTAAAGCCCTCGCTAAAATTAGTACCGTAACTGCAAGTGCCATCTATTGTATTTTCTATACACTAGAACATATTTCCACGTGTTTCAAAGCAGCAAACCGTTAAATGGCGGAGTGCATTGTGACAACGTAGACGATGCACTCTCGACGAAGTCGTGAATGACGTCTTGCTGACCAACATGTGGACAATTTCGAGGCGGGTGATACACATAATTCGTTTCCAGTTACTTGATAATGATAGTAGTCAGGACAGTGATTGGTATTATGAAGTGTGTGATTTGTTGCGCGACGTTCCGCCCATGGCTAGCTATGTCTCCCGTGCATGATGAACAAGCCCAATGTGAACACGATAGCCCTGTGTCTGCAGTAGATTCTGACAATAATTCTGATGTTGATAATAATGCTGGCCTGCTGGATCGTAAAATACGTAGGTAATTCCTGATTCCCGAACGTGTAGATCTATTGACTGACTATATTGATAATGATATGGGACTTGGGGATGAAAGTGAAAGTAAAAACAAGGTATTGCAATCCGCACGTGGTCATGGCAGCGCGAGACGTGATGCGCGTGTTCGCGGCGGCATTGCTCATGGCTGCTATTGATATTTTTGTTCATTTTATATATCTTTATCAAAATCCAGTAAAAAAAACAATATCTTTTAAGTATTTCATGGAGAAAAATTCGTTTTCGTGTTAGCTTTAGTGTGAAATGAGAAATCCAAAATGGCCGCCATGACGTCACGTGACTACATTATTATGCAAATTTCCAAAATTCTATTTTTTCCTCTTAGCCCAACCTCATGCCCATCCCAACAGACAAAAAGATTTTTCATAAAAGCTTCCATAAGTACTGCTTGGCATTCAGTTCCAACCTCCCTTTTTTCCTCAAAAAAGGGTCTAGCACAGGCAGTGGATTTACGTCTAGCATTGAAAGGGTTAAGATAAAGAATTTTCACAATAGTAAGACTAGAGCACATATATATTATATTGTTTTTATACGCCCACATGGAAATGTGGTCGTATATTGCCGTCGCCCACGACCGTCCGTCCGTCCGTCGTCCAAAATATCTTGTGAACACTCTACAGGCTACATTTATCATCTGATTGTTTTGAAATTGATATATGTTGTTTGCATTAGTGAGATGAAGAAGCCTATTTAATTTCTTCTGGAGTTATTTCCCTTGTTTCACTTTGTTGCACCTTGTGAACGCTCTAACAACAAAAGTTATCAACCGATCTGTATGGAATTTATATGCATCATTAAAATTAATTTCTTCTGGAGTTATTTCCCTTGTTTCACTTTGTTGCACCTTGTGAACGCTCTAACAACAAAAGTTATCAACCGATCTTTGTGAAATTTATATGCATCATTAAAATTAGTAAAACGAAGAAGCCTATTGAATTTCAGCAATTTCCGTTAATTACATCTAGAGTTATGGCCCCTGTTTCACTTTGTTGAATCTTGTGAACGCTCTAATGACAACAGTTATCATCCGATCTGTTTCTAATTGATATCTGGCATTTAAATTAGTGCAACGAAGAAGCCTATCGAATTTCAGCAATTTCCGTTAATTACGCTGTGAGTTATGGCCCTTGTTTCACTTTGTTGTATCTTGTGAACGCTCTAACAACAAAAGTTATTATCCGATCTGTATGAAATTTATATGCATCATTTCAATTAGTAAAACAAAGAAGCCTATTGAATTTCAGCAATTTCCGTTAATTACATCTAGAGTTATGGCCCTTGTTTCACTTTGTTGATTCGTGTGAACGCTCTAATGACAACACTTATCATCCGATCTGTTTCTAATTGATATCTGGCATTTAAATTAGTGCAACGAAGAAGCCTATCGAATTTCAGCAATTTCCGTTAATTACGCTGTGAGTTATGGCCCTTGTTTCACTTTGTTGTACCTTGTGAAAGCTCTAACGACAAAAGTTATTATCCGATCTGTATGAAATTTATATGTTTAAATTAGTATAAGGAACAAGCCTATTGAGTTTCAGCAAATTTCTGTTAATTACATCTAGAGTTATGGCCCTTTTTTAACTTTGTTGAATCTTGAGAACGCTGAACAACAAAAGTTATCACCTAATCTGTATGAAATTCATATGCATCATTGTTTTCTGATAATTACTTAATGAGTTGTTACTCTTAATCAGATTTTAATGTATTATAAATGTTTCATTTCCGAAAAAGTAAAAATATGCGACAACTCTTGTTGACTGCCAGGGCGATATAGCTGCTGTGGGCGTATGTTTTGTTGCCTGGCAACCTATCTTTTATATTGTGATCCTTCTGAAGGTCACAATTATTATCCAATTTAAAAAAAACGTTTGATTATATCACCGCTACAACGTAATGAAGGTTGAGTTCGAATTTCGTGAAAATCGGACCAAAACTGCCAGACAAAATGGCTGTCCCTCGTACGCTAATAATGTAAACATCGGGTATATCAAGGTTGTGGACCCTCTGGAGGTTACAGTTTTGTGCCGATTTTGAGGAAACTTAAAATGTATGTTTATAACCCAAAGATCTTCGTTCCTTTCGATATTTGCACACATCGGATCATAACTTCCTTGATTATGGTCCGTCCGTCTGTCCACAATTTTTATACGCCCATATTTTCATGTGGACGTATATTGTCGTCGCCCCTGTCCGTCCATCCACAATTGTTTGTGAACACTCTACAGGTCACAATTCTTATCCGATTTCAACGAAACTTGAAATATAGGTTTATCTCCCCAAGATCTCGGTTCCTTTCGATATTGGCATGTATCGGATCGAGGCGGTGGGCTTTTTATACACCCACATTTTCATGTTTGTGAACAGTCTAAAGGTCGCAATTTTTATCCGATTTCAATGAAACTTGAAATATAGGTTTATCACCCTAAGATCTTGGTTCCCTGCGATATTGGCATGTATCGAACTGTAACTTCATGGATTATGGCCTCTGATTGTACAAAAAATCATGTTTTTAGCTTGTGAACACTGTAGAGGTCATAATTTTTATCCAATTTGGTTTAAACTTGAAATGTATGTTAATATCCCAAAGATCTCGGTTCCTTTCGATATTCGCACATATCGGACCATAACTTCCTTAATTAAGGCCCCTGATTATACGAAAAATCATGTTTTTAGCTTGGGGACCTCATAAAGGTCACAATTTTTATCCGATTTAAAAAAACGTTTGAATATATCACCATTACACACTAAGGATGGTTGAGTTTGAATTTCGTAAAAATCGGACCGAAACTGACGGACAAAATGGACGTCCCTCGTTCGCAAATAGTGTCAAAATATTGTGTATCAGGGTTATGGACCCTCAGGAGGTCACAATTGTCATCTGATTTTGATGAAATTTGAAATGCATGTTTATAACCCCGATTGATAGCTTTTTCTCTATCCATCTGTTGCAAAATGTGGGCATATCCTGCCTGGCAGCCGTTGGTTATCCGATTTCAATGAAACTTGAAATATAGGTTTATCACCCTAAGATCTCATTTCCTTTCGATATTGGCATGTATCGGACTGTATGGATTATGGCCCCTGATTGTACGAAAAATCACGTTTTTAGCTTGTGAACACTGTAGAGGTCACAATTTTTATCCGATTTGGTTTAAACTGCAAGACAAAATGGCCGCTCTTTGTATGCAAATTGTGTAAAAGTATGCAACACAAAGGTTGAGGACCCTCTAGAGGTCACAAATTTTATCCTATTCTGATGAAACTTAAAACATATCTTTATATCCCAAAGATCTGTCCCTTTTGATATTTGCGCATTTCAGACCATAATTTTCTGGATTATTATTTGTTTTTAGCGTGTTCTCTATCCATCTCTTTCATGTGGACGTATATTGTCGTCGCCCCTGCCCGTCCGGATATCCGTCCGTCCGTCCACAATTGTTTGTGGACACTCTACAGGTGACAATTCTTATCCGATTCTGACGAAACTTGAAATATAGGTTTATCTCCAGAAGATCTTGGTTGCTTTCGATATTGGCCCCGATTGTACGAAAAATCATGTTTTTAGCTTGTGGACCCTATAGAGGTCACAATTTTTATCCAATTTTGTTGAAACTTGAAATATAAGTTCATAACCCAAAGATCTCGGTTCCTTTCGATATTCGCACCTATCAGATCGTAATTTCCTGAATTATGGCCCCTGATTGTACGAAAAATCATGTTTTTAGCTTGTTGACCCTATAGAGGGCATAATTTTTATCCGATTTAAAAAAAATGTTTTAGTATATCACTGTTACACCCTAAGAAGGGTTGAGTTCGAATTTCATGAAAATCGGGCCAAAACTGACAGACAAAATGGCCGTCCCTCGTTCGAAATAGCATAAAAATATGGTATATCAAGGTTGTGGACCCTCTAGAGGTCACAATTTTTATCCGATTTTGTTGAAACTTGAAATATAAGTTTATAACCCAAAGATCTCGGTTCCTTGTGATATTCGCGCATATCTGATCGTAAATTCCTGAATTATGGCCCCTGATTGTACACAAAATCACGTTTTTAGCTTGTGGATGCTATAGTGGTCATAATTTTTAACTGATTTAAAAAAAAAAAAAAAATGTCCGACCCTCGTTCTCAAATAGCGTATAAATATGGTATATCAAGGGTGTGGACCCTCTAGAGGTCACAATTTTTATCCGATTTTGTTGAAACTTGAAATGTAAGTTTATAACCCAAAGATCTTGGTTCCTTTCGATATTCACACATATCGGACCGTAACTTCCATAATTATGGCCCCTGATTGTACGAAAAATCACTTTTTATACGGCCACATTTCTTGTGAACGCTCTAACGCCAAAAGTTATCATCCAATTGTTTTAAAATTGATATATGTTTTTTACATTTCAATAATTTCCGTTTATAACTTCTAGAGTTATGGCCCCTGTTTCACTTTGTTGAACCTTGTGAACGCTCTAATGCCAAAAGTTAACATCCGATCTTTGTGAAATTTATATGCAATAATTAAATTAGGGAAACGAAGAAGCCTATTGAATTTCAGCGATTTCAATTTATTACTTCTAGAGTTATGGCCCTTGTATCACTTTGGTTAACAATGTGAACGCTCTAACCCCAAAAGTTATCATCCTATCTTTCTGAAATTTATATGCATTATTTAAATTAGTGAAACGAAGAAGCCTATTTAATTTCAATAATTTCCGTTTATAACGTCTAGAGTTATGGCCCTTGCTTCACTTTGTTGAACCTTGTGAATGCTCTAATGCCAAAAGTTAACATCCGATCTTTGTGAAATTTATATGCAATATTTAAATTAGGGAAACGACGAAGCCTTTTATGGCCCTTGTTTCACTTTGTTTAACCTTGTGAACGCTCTAACCCCAAAAGTTATCATCCTATCTTTCTGAAATTTATATGCATTATTTAAATTAGTGAAACGAAGAAGCCTATTGAATTTCAGCAATTTCTGTGTATTACGTCTAGAGTTATGGCTCTTATTTCACTTTATTGAACCTTGTGAATACTCTAACGGCAAAAGTTATCATCCGATCTTTCTGAAATTTATATGCATTATTTAAATAAGAGAAACAAAGAAGCTTATTGAATTTCAGCAATTTCTGTTGATTACGTCTAAGAGTTATGGCCCTTGTTTCACTTGATTGAACTTTGTGAATGCTCTAACATCAAAAGTTATCTGCCGATCTGTATGAAATTTACATGCGTCATTTAAATTAATAAAGAGAAGAATCCTATTGAATTTCAGCAATTTCCGTTTATTACTTCTAGAGTGATTGCCCTTGTTTTACTTTGTTCAACCTTGTTAATGCTCGATTGATGAAAGTTATCATCCGATATGTATGAAATTTATATGCATCATTTAAATTTGTGAAACGAAAAAGCCTGTCAAATTTCAACAATTTCTGTAGATTACTTCCAGAGTTGAGACCCTTGTTTCAATTTGTAGAACCTTGTGAACCCTCAAACGGTAAAAATTATAATCTGATCTGTATGGAACTGTCTTGTAAAGGCCCCCAATTACCTACAAAGGAATAAATATGTGACAACCCTTGTCGACCGCTCGGGCGATTCAGCTGCTGTGGGCGTATGTTTCGTTGCCTGGCAACCTATCTTTGTTTACCTTGTTCTCTATACATCTCATGCAAAATGTGGGCGTATCCTGCCTGGCAGCCGCTGGTTATCAGATATTGATGAAACTTAAAATATATCTTTATAACCCAAATATCTCAGTCCATTTCAATATTCGCGCATTTCAGACCTTAACTTCCTGGATTATGGCCCTTGATTGTACGGAAAATCGTTTTTTTTTTTGTTTTTTTGTTTTTTAGCTTGTTCTCTTTTGATATTTGCGCATTTCAGACTGTAACTTTCTGAATTGTGGCCCCTGATTGTACTGAAAATCGCTTTTGATTTTAGCTTGTTCTCTATCCATCACTTGCAAAATGTGGGCCTATCTTGCCTGGCAACTGCTTGTATGTTTTTGTTGCTAACGGTGCTGTTTTTGTTTCGTTTGATTTGATTTGATTTAAAATCATATTTAAGCGTCAATTTGCTATTTCAGGGGATTCTGGCAAAGATAGAACTATAGATAGAGAACGAACGTTAGATAGACTAAAACGAAAACGTAAGAAACTGTTTGCGGCTGTGGTGTGGTGTAGTTTGAACTAACAACAGTTTTCTTTATTTCACAATCAATTCAGCACCCTTATTCTTTGTTTTATATGTCTAGTATTTTCTTTCTGACTAGTGTGTGGCAGACATCTTGGCTTATGCTTTTGCTACTAAAAAATCCCCCTAGTGTAAATATTACATTTAGACATATTTAAAATATTACTTGTTAAACCTGTAGTTTCAAAACAATTTGAATTTACTTAATCCAGTCCGATTTTTCATAGTTAAAGCCACAGATCATCATTTTCATTTTTTGGACTATATCCAATTTTTCATGACTTAATTCATGCTAATATGACTCAAATTGATTATTTAACATTTGGCTAAGAAAACAAAACCAAAATATCAAAGGTAGGGAATCTCTTGGCTCAAACTCAATCGAATTAAAAATGTGCAGTAAAAAAATCTGTAAATAGGCGAACAGCCTTCCCAGATTTCTCTCAGCTACTAGTTTCGTTCTTATTCGAACTCTTCAGGCTTAAATGAGGATGTGCGGTAGCCATTTATATATAGTGTCGATGGGCACCGGAGCACATGTGACGTCACAGAATGTGCAAAGATATTCCGCTAAGAATTTGCCGTCATGATTATGCTTATTTGCATTGACTCAAGGCTCCTAACCCTTTTGAACTCTAAGTTTAAAGTTTTCTAAACTAATGAGGGCTTAAAAATAAGTCTATTAGGTTATGGGCGTGTATGCACTAATTTTTTATTACTTTTCCCCGTGGGGGTACCACGGCTAAATTAATTGAGAACTCGTCCCTGTTTTTCATATTCTGCCTTGAGTTAGGCTAAGAATTATGCTACTATTTCGCATACTTTGAAAAGTGGCTCTAGAAAAATCTTTCTTGAATTCAACAAGGAGCTCACAAGATTGTTTTAGCATTTCTCGATTGAAACATTGTAAAAATACCCAGTCTTCTTTACTGATGTTTGATTTTGCCAAATCATCGTGATTCAATGTGCGAAAAACTGGCCAGGCCTCTAGTTCGAGACAAAGATCAACTCCTTCATAAAAAGCCTCCCAGTTACTCATGGTTGGAAATGGTATAGGACAAGGCAATCTGTCATATTTTACCTCCGTTTGCTTTCTCCTACGTATTGTTTAGGAGCATGTTAATAGGTAGACTATATTTCTTCTTAAGCAGTTATAGCCCATGCGGCAGGAATATTTCTTGCCAGTTATACCACTAATAAAGTAGTTATTTTGGTCTAATTTGTATCAGATATCACAATCCTTCTTGATACATTTTTCAAATAGATTTTGAACCGTGACTCCGCTGGTTTGTGGGTTCCGTGGTGGATAGATGAGTCTTGCTTTCATCAGTGTATCCTTCAAATTAGGATTAATCCTAAATGCTCCTGCAAAAAAACAATATGTAGGAGAAAGCAAGCGTGCCTTTTCAAAACGAATAAAGGAAAACTATGCAGATATTAGACACAACAGGCCAAAGCCGGTCGCACTACACTTCAACTTAGATAGACATACGATTAGAAATGTTATGATTAAAATAATAGAGCTTTTTAAGACTGACCCAGATAATGGCAAAAACGATGCCGTAAGGAAAGCCAATGAATTCAAATGGATTCACACTTTAAGAACATTCACATCGGATGGCATTAACGATAAGATGTAGTCCCGAGGGTTCCCCCTTTTTATTGTTTACTCTTAAAAATGTGCAGTCAAAATTTTGATCGAACACTAAAATATGGCTCTCTAGAGTATGCCGAAGATATCAAACTAATTTGAACCGTTTTTGGACCGATATTCGTTTTAGAGATTTAGCAACAGTGCAGTTTGTTAGGGATTCAAAATCCCTCAATGGATGTTCAATGGCTTTAAGAGCGTGTCCGCAAGAATACCAGGCAGAAGGTGCTATGGCTTCAATCACAAATTTTGACCAAATTTGGTTTTTAAGTTGGGATAGTCCCAAAACACATTAATATGCAATATCAGATAAATCTTTCAATTCCTGACTAAGAAAATTGAAAAAACATATTTTATATGGTGAAATTGACAAAATCCATCTTTTCTCAAATACCAAGTCCTCACGCCTTTACTATACGTGGCAAAAAGACCAAACTCACACAGTTTGTAGATGACCTAGTGCTGTCACCACAAAATTAATTTCAAACGATTCTGGCGAACAAGGTATGTATACGGACTGGATATCGAAGCCTATCTAAATTCCCCATTTTTTGTTACCCAAAGTTTGACGCCCTATAGCTACTTCTTTCATGGGGTGGATTTAAAAAAAATTATGTTCTTGTGAACAAGCAACCTCCCAATATTTGATACAAAACATAAAAGTGACATGAATCGACTGGACAAAAACTAGGTAAAGGAAACTATAACCCATGAAATTAACCTGTAATTTCCCTATTTTTGAGATAATTAACCGTAGTAGATAAAAAAAAAATAACATTTTTGTACGCCCACATTTTAATGTGGACATATATTGTCGTCGCCCCTGTCCATCCGGACGCCCGTCCCTCCACAATTTGTATGTGGACACTCTATAGGTCACAATTCTTATCCGATTTTGACGAAACTTGAAATATAGGTTTATCTCCAAAAGATCTCGGCTGATTTCGATATTGGCATGTATCGGATCGAAACTTCATGGATTATGGCCCCTGTTTGTACGAAAAATCACGTTTTTAGCTTGTGGACCCTATAGAGGTCACAATTTTTATCCGGTTTTGTTGAAACTTGAAATGTAAGTTTATAACCAAAAGATCTTGGTTCCTTTCGATATTTGCGCATATCGGACAGTAACTTCCTGAATTATGGCCCCTGATTGTACGAAAAATCATGTTTTTAGCTTGTGGACCCTATAGAGGTCATAATTTTTATCTGATTTAAAAAAACGTATTATTATACCACCGTTACACCCTAAGGACGGCTGAGTTCGAATTTCGTGAAAATCGGCCCAAAACTGACAGACAAAATGTCCGCCCCTCGTTCCCAAATAGCGTAAAAAAAATATGGTATATCAAGGTTGTGGACCCTATAGAAGTCACTATTTTTATCCGATTTTGTTGAAACTTGAAATGTAAGTTTATAACCCAAAGATCTTGGTTCCTTTCGATATTTGTGCATATCGAATTGTAATTTCCTGAATTATGGCCCTTGATTGTAGGAAAAATCACTTTGGTTTTAGCTTGTTCTCTATCCATCTCTCGAAAATGTGGCCGTATCCTGCCTGGCAGCCGCTGGTATAAAAATGTTTCGAAAAAATACATTAAAAGGCCTGTAATCGTTCATGGTCTATCTGGCATCATGGGAACTGGCTTCCGATGTTGTCCACGAGCTTCCATAGGAGTATCGACGTGCTCAATGAAATGATCTTAAAGACCACGTAAGATCAAAAATCTAAATTACATGTACGTATAGCCCATGGTTACTATATCAACTTTACAGCAACTTCTCACCAATCTGATTAAAATTAAGTAGGCTGTTAACGTTTAAGTGTCCGACACGCCAAAACGCTTTTCAATTTTTCAATTACGACCTTAATCCGGTTGATTGGCTGGTGACGTCACAGGCACTACACATAGGATATACATTATCTATACAATACAATATATATATAATAATAATAATAATAACCATTTCTATGCATAAAGAACAACTTTTATCGTTACTCCATTTGAAATTTACAGTGAATATGGAATTTTCCGATGACTATGCATAACATGTACAATAGATCGCCCTCATTTCTCAGCCAATCAACGCTGGGAATCTTATTACCATTTACGGTTACATGTATTACGGGTGTAGTAAATGAGGTTAAACTTCGGCACGAAAATTGCATGGATCATACGTGGAGTTCCTGGTGCCGTTTGGTGAGTGATTAAACTGTCAATGCAATTGTAAAATACTTTTATTAAAAAGAAGATAAATGATTGTTGTTTAAACGCCAATCAACAAATAATACGAGCCTACTTGATTACAAAAACACTGGTGAGCAATAATTATTGGGTAAATAATAATTATAAACAACTGATGAGTAAAACTTAATGATTTTATACAATTAATGTGTGGGTGTACGATTCTACCATTAGTTCGTTCATGAGGTATTATGCACACGTTCCACTTAGAGTGATGTCTTTGATCTGGCCGGCGTAAAAAAAGATAATTACCTAATCAACATTCTTAATCCCACTAACACTCACTGCTAACACAGACGTGTAATTTATGTCCCATGCCTGTGTAACTTTTATAGTCGGATTAATTAATGACAAATATTAACGACACTACACTTTATGTGGAAAAGCGAAGTGCTCGCAGTAAAAAACACATAGCTGGACCGGTATATTATTTACATATTAAAAGTGTTCGTCCAATAAGTTCCATATTGTAAAAAATTAATTAAGAGTTCAAGACTTCAAAGTTTAAAAGTTGTAGGCAATCTAAATTGGATCTTAAATTAAAATGAATTACAAAACGAATTATTCCGTAGTCAATTGTTTTATTTAATTAAGAACTAAGGGAGATTAAGGAGTCAGTCAGGCGTTAATGAGTACACACGCCGGCTCTATATAGGTAATTAAGGAATAAACATTCCGAATATGCATTTGGTCACTGTGACGTCACTGGCGTCTGAGGGGATTAAGAGTGTTTTCGATAATTGGCAAAGTCGTTTTCACGGGCGGTCCATTTTTACGACTTTGAGTGAAGATAACTGAATTAATTTCAATCAGATTGGTGTGAACTTGCCGTAAAGTTGATATAGTAACCATTGGCTACACATATCCAAAAGTTCCCAAACCCATCTTATGTGCACTTTAACAAAACATATCCATTACTCTAAAATAGACATTATTTTAAATAAAATAATCCAAACAAAAATGAAAAATTCACCTAAAAGTGAGATTCGAACCACCAACTGCATGATTGCCCCTGACCCACCCCCTCACCGAGTTGCATGTCCCAGGCCCCCAAGGTCCATGTCGCGGGCCCTGTTCAGGGAATTGCCTAGGTCCTCTCTTATTCTAAATCTGGCCCTGAAGGTGTAGCTGACGGCGCTCGAGAACCGTAGCTACATGTATAATGCTTAACTGTTCAACGTCTCCAACTTCGACGCAAGGCCGGTTCTACGTGACAAGGAATAGGGTCGCCTGTCCAACCTTGTGGGGTTTTTTTTGGTCATCCGGTTTTCTCCCAAGTGCTGCTAAAGACACCTACAAGCATTTTAATTATTGAAATAAAATTAAACCATATGTTAGTCCTGAAATGACCTAGTTTGTGTTGAGTGGATGTTAAATCCCATCTCTCTCTCTCTCTCTCTCTCTCTCGATGCAAGGCTGTGTTGCTGTTAAAATTTTAAGTTTCCACATTTCTGTATTGTAGAATTGTAGAAATCAGTGGATGTGTCCCAAAATGAATAATGGAAACATGATCTGGAATTGAACATTTTGTAGCCATTTTTGGTGACCTGTTGGAAAATGAAACCTTAAATATGTTAAAGGGACAATACAACAATACAAAATATACAGTAAACGCATGAAATGAAGTTTAACATCCTACTGTTCTGCTCCTATACTGGGCTAATGAAGACGGGCATGCGCCATACAGTGTGCTATGAGGGAAATTTTGCCCGGGCAGCGGCACTATCGCCTACTCTTATATCGACTTCCAACTGCCAAGGGATCTTTTACGTGTATTCCAATGTATACACGGGACCTTGTTTTTTCGTTTCATCCGAAGGACTAGACAGCTGTCCTTGTCAGGCCCTCCGTTCTGACAAGGGGAAACCACGTCGGAAAATCCATATGAACTTTCTCGGCCAATGCAGGGATCGAACTCCAGGCTAGCGAGCCAGCGTCTTAACCACCCAGCCACCGTGGCTCCCAGTAAATGCAAATATACACTTATATACAGTACCACATGGTACAAGTGATGGCTATGGATATGATAAAAACATATAAAAGTCAAAACTTTTATTTCTCTAGTTAAATTTGCAAAAAAATGTATCACAAAAGCTTATTTTGAGCACTGTTCAATAAGCTCTATATTTTAAGTATGTTGCATTCCGGTCATTTTTTTTGTACACCTATTGATACTATGTGCTTAGCACTTCAAAACCATCCAAAGAAATTCTACTTGCGACCATAAAAGAAAAAGTTACAGTGTATCTTTTTCATGTACTACAGTGACAATGTAAATATGGTACCCTAAAACAAGTCCACAAAAAATTAGCATGGACTGATTTTTTTTTTTTTTTTTCAAATTAGTGCTGGGGTGGAAGTTGACAACCCGCTTTATTAGACAGGGTCAAAATTAGAAGGTTGCTATTGCACCATAGAATGCAATCTGTGCTTAAAAAGGGTGATAAATACGCATGTGTAAACCATAATTTTACCCATAAAATGACTATTTCCAGTACAGTCCTTTATAGCGACATCAGGTTGTAACCACTTCAGCATGTCACCTCTTGCCCCTAGGGAGTGTTGTACCGTAAGTTTGACCAAAAACTTCTACCCCGCCATCTTGGCACATTTTGTGATTTTTTCCTGGTCTTCTCACGGATACACTCATAACATTCAAACATTAATGAATTAATCGAGGAAAAAAAGTTACTAACATATCTATTTTATTTTGCTTAGGTGCAACGTCATTTGTTTTCAGGTAGGAGGAAGACTAATCAATCTGTTAAAAGTTTACTAATATTTTTAGATACCCTTTTAATTTTCAGATTAAATATTTGAGACAGCTGCAAGCATCTTACATTCATAACATAATTAGTTTAATTACTGCACATTTTTAGATGCATTATTTTAGTGATGAAATTTTATACCATAACCAATTCACTGTGTTGTGCTCAGTTGGCGTGAGTGGATAGTGCTCGACCATTTACAGCTTAGAATTACTTGCTTAAGAAAACATTTAGAATGAGCTTACTTAAAGATACATTATGGGAGATAAGATAAAGAGATGTCAGTTCTCGCTATAATAGTTAAAAACTAGATATTGTAAAGGTAATTTGCTGAAAATTTCAGTCAAATTGATCCACTATGAGCCGAGAAAGAAGCCGGTGAAATTTTTGCATAATCTCGGTTATCATTACTAAAATCATTAATATAAACAGCATAGTCTCGATTATCCACTTTTTCTGATTTAATTATCTTTGGCCGTTAGCGGCATATTGGAATCTAATCCAGCCTACATCGAAGGCTAGCCTTGACATCGAGAGTTTATTATGGTCTGGATAAGTTAATTTAGATAACATTCCAGGCCTAAAGAAAGACTTCTAATAAGCAGATTTTGCTCTTGCATAATGCATGTTTAAAGATGGGTTCCCGCGTACAAACTGGGTGAGACAATGGCTATCTCACATTTTTCAATTTCGAAAATTCGTCCTGGACTTCTGTCGTTTGAAAATTGAAAAAATGTAGTTTACGAGACATTTTTGTTATTTTTCAAAATTTTCAAATTTGACCTACATTTTTGGATACCGGATAAGTTTCATTCCGAGTAATTGCCTTTTATTTTTCGATATTTGTCGAATTTTGGGCCCATTCCCCAACTCTTATATTTTTCTGAAAGGATTAATTGATGTTTCTGAAAGTCCTGAAACATAAAGCCATATGGTCATTCTGTTTTGGAAAGCAACTTCAATAACGATCCGTAAACCGGAAGTAGTTGAAATAATGTCGGGGAATTTTGAAAAAAACATAAAATATGAGTGCTTTTCAGAAAAACGCGATTTCTCCGTCCGATATCAACGGATATAACAAATTAAGGTATCGATGAGTGGCTCGGGGAATGGACTATCGTCTGATGCCCGATTTATACGGATACTATGAACAGGCAGCAAAATATGGCATGCTGAAAATCAAGTATTTTCTGATTTGGAGCGTTTTTGGAAGCCTGTATCTCGAAAATTGCTCCAAGGATTTTTCTTAAACTTTCCCTATCCAATAAGACATTGAAATGTCTGGAATAGGTAAAATAACGTACTGAAAATCGAAAAAAGTTGAAAAATCGTGAAATTTTGTTAAATTCTCTATTACTTTATTATTAAACAAATTTTTACAAAAAAGTTACACATTCAGATAGCTGACCTAATTATGATTCTAACGATGTATAATATGTATTGAAATATTTAAATTTAATTTTCGATATATTAACATTTTTGAATTTTTGGCACTTTTGAAACATAGGATTTCTCAGGGCCATTTTATCTGATCAGATAATGTAATATATCATTACATAGCCCTGTGGCTATTTGATAAGCCAATCCGGTTATTAAAACTATCCCGACAATAATCTCCATACCGGACGTATTCAAAAAATGAAGAAAAAAGGTTTAAAAAAATAGCGCTCTTGCGAAAATCTTGATTTCTCCATCAGATGTTAGCAGACCAAAAGAACTAAAGTATCGCTGGATAGCCCCATTAATGGACTATCATATGAATGATACGATTTAGATGGCTAGAAAATAAATTATGGTACGCCGAAAATCTAGTATTTTCCGTTTTGGAGCATTTTAAGACGCCATTTTCTTGAAAACTACTCAGAGTCCTATCGGTGGACTATGGCATGAGTCCAAAAATAAAAGCATTGAAATAATATAAGTGGTCCAAAAAGAACCTCAATCTTGGAAAAAAGTTGAAAAATCCTTAAATTACTGAAAATGCTCTTCTATTTTTCTTTCTATGGAAAACAGTTGAATGGATTTTTCTGGTGATCTTGCGAAAAAAATGATTACTATGTAAGATCTCAAAACAACTAAACTGTCATTGGATAGCCCGAACAATGGACGATCGTATGACATCTAAATGGTAAAAACGCGCTGGTTAGGCAATATATAATGGGACGCTGAAAATATAGTATTTTCATTTTTTGGGGCTATTCAGATGCTTTCATCCCGAAAACTTCTCTTTTTTCCTTTCTTAAACTTCTGTTACTTAGAGTCCTAACGCTGGTCTCGGGTGTGAATCCAAATTTTAAAGCCTCAATATAGTATAAATGGTCCTTAAATCTTTGAAAAAAGTTGAAAAAAGGGGAGATAACACATTAGTATCAGACTACCAATTATTTGCTAAATATTGTTAAATATCTTCTAATTTTACTTTCTTTTAAAAACTGTCCAATGGATCTTTCTGAAACTTCTGGTACAGGAAGTGAAGATCCCATACAACGTGTTCAATCTATCCCGACAATGATACGTAAACCGGAAGTAGTCGAAAAAATATTTGATATTTAAAAAAAACCAGTAAAAATCGGTGCTCTTGCAAATATCGTGATTTCACCATCGGGTGTGACCGCATCAAAACATCTAAAGTATCGTTTGGTAGCTCGATGAATGGGCTATTGTATGACAAACTTCCTGTCTGATTCCTGAAAGCCGGTTCAGTGCTGCTTGCAGGTCTAGTTATGCTTCAAATCCTTCTCAAACATTTTAATTGCGAAGGAATGTCCTGCTATTAAAATTCGATCAAACCAGGTCATGTTTACGTCACGTCTTGGGAGTCAGAGGAGAATTCATTGCATACATAAGACGATGTTGTCTTTAATCGCTTACTATTTATTACAAATATCGAATCCTAATTAAATTCTCGGATTATCCACTATCCGCGTCTTTTTCCGTCATTTTTATCTCAGAAAGTATTGTACGTCTAACTCTTCATAAAGTTTATCAACTTGTACATCAAGCGCTCAATGTTCGCTTGTGACCTTTGACATCACGCGTGCAGAAGTTCCTAATCGTCGGGCTGTTGATTAGGGGAACCCTTACATTTTTGTCCTGTATACGCTCCATGAGTGTTTTTCGGGGAATACAGTATTTTTCTAGTAAGATTGGATATCTCTACTTTCCATATATACCAAAATTGCCATACTTTTATTGGAAATAACCGCCCGATAAATACTTTTCTGGGAACCCATCTTTAAAGGGACTAAACCTCTAACTCTTATTATCCATAGTACTCAAAATTAAAAACACGAATTGGAATTCAAAATTGGTCCATTTCAATCAATATTGACATTTTCATCTTACTGTGAAAATATGCAGGGATGTAGCCACGATTTGCTGAGTGGTTGAAAAAATAGCTGCCGAGCGGAGTGAGAAAAAAAATATTTTGGAGGGAGGCGTGGTATTTTATGAAAATTCAACTTTTCTTGGTGTATTTTCAGAGCATCTGCTGCCTTTTGTATTTGCTTCAGTGCAAATTAAAATTTCCATTTATATACTATTCAAAAAAAGTAGGGGATATTTGATTTTGGGGGCATAATACTAAAATATGCAAATGACTACGAAAAAAGTCACTATAGAACCTAACAGAAGAAACATTTCCAGTTACATGTGACGCCCAAACGCACCAATAGCTACCGCATGGAATGCAGGTGATGCTTGGGATCATCATGGGGGTCCAACCCAAGATTTGCACGACTCTGACTTTGAATGTTACAGTCATTGTGGCATTGAATTCCAGGGTGGAAACATCAGTTTAATTGTTTTAGTGACCAGAAAACAAATTTTGATATGCGTCGGCTTACCCTAAATGAAAGGTTACGTGCCCTTGGCATGCTACAGATCGGCACAACACAGGCGGTTGTGGCGCAGACGATGAATGTTTCTCAGTCTGTCATAAGCAGGCTATGGTCCAGATACCGTGATACACAATCTGTACAGGACAGACCACGCTCGATTTATCCGTACCTTGGCCTTGAGAAATCGTTTCATCACAGCAAATCAGATCAGCGCTCGTCTTCAAACAGACACTGGTGTGAGAGTGAGTGGCCAGACGATTCGGAATCGACTGCATAGGGGTCACCTTCGCGCCCGACGTCCTCGCGTGATCCCTTGTTTGAGAGATCATCACATTCAGGCAAGACGTCGTTGGTGTAGGGATCGTCAACACTGGGATAATCGACGCTAGAGCAATGTGATGTTTTCAGATGAGTCATGGAGGGTGTGGCGTCGTCGAAACGAGGGCTTCCAAGACGTTAACGTCATCAGACATGATCGATTTTGGAGTGGTTCTGTTATGGTGTGGGGAGGCATCACTGTTGCTGGAAGAACGGCTTTACATGTTGTTGCAGGGCGTGTTACAGGCCAGTACTACCGGGACAACATCTTGGCAGTCCATGTTGTGCCGTTCGCACGACGTCATGGCCGCCGTTTCATCTTCCAGGATGACAACGCAAGATGTCACAGGGCCAGGATCGTTACAGGTTACCTCCAACAACAGAACATCACCACATTACCTTGGCCAGCACTGAGTCCCGACCTCTCCCCCATCGAGCATGTCTGGGACATGCTTGGACAGAGGTTACGTCAACGTCAACAACGTCCTGCCAATGTCCAAGAACTTGCTGCTGCGTTGCAACAGGAATGGGACAATCTGGACCAAAATGACCTTAGACGTCTCATTAGGAGTATGCCACGTCGGATCAATGCTTGTTTGGCAAACAGAGGAGGATTTACCCGTTACTGACTTGGTTGTGATGCTGTGGTAACTTTGCTGTTTGACCCCGGGTATCATTTTACCCTTATAATGGTCAGTCTGTGCCTTACTTAGTCTAACGATCATTTGGAATAAATCGATGAATGTGAACTTCATTTCATTTTGTCATTTGTTTCTTCGTCAGTTTCATTAGGTGACTTTAATAACACTTAAAAATCAAATATCCCCTACTTTTTTTGAATAGTATATATTCAAATTTTTACCAAATTTACTTAATTTTCATCAATGATACAGAGACTCTGCCAGGGATCTAAAAACTTTTTGACACCAACCGACCGAGCATAAAATTGCCCCACCCCACTCTGTTTCTCGGGGTTTTTTTTTTGTTTTTTTTTTTCAAATATTACTTTATTACTTTGAGATTAAAAATTGAAACGATTCTTAAAACGGTGTTTGTGTTTTATTTGATTACAACAAATTATGACAACAGGTAGATATTGATAATTAAAAGACGTTGTTTTATTTGACTTGTGTCTCACAAATTTCTACACCATTTACGACATCCAAACCTGTAACATTGGAGTGCCGTAAATTGGTCTGGGTGACCTATTTACAGCAAATATACAAATTTAAAGACCGTAGATTTGTAAAATGAATAGACCTACACAACTTCTAAATATAAATAAACAAAATACCAATACTTCTTTCTTTAAACCAATTTTGGATGATAGGGTCTACTAAGGCACACAAAAATAAATTATGCTGTGGCAGACATGGGTTGCGTCGGCTTTTTACCATGGCTTTGCCGTTTGCCGTGGTAAATTTTGAGCGCTGAGTTTGTTTACAGAAAAGGACGAAGGGGTTTAAATACGACTGGGCAGGTTTCTTCGATTTTTTCTTTTTGCTGGGCGGCAAAAAATAGTGCAGTCCGGCGTGGCTACATCCCTGAATATGGGATCCTAATATCCATGATTTAAGACACAATGCACATTTTAACATCAGTACACAACTCGTGTACTCTATGGTTTCAAGCGCCATTTGTAATTTACAAAGATTAACATATACCACAACACAATGCGGAAGTAATTAAAAACAGCAAATTAATTTTTAAGAATAAAAAATCTGTGTAGAATGGACAAAGCAGACACAAACTACTGCCGTTAAATTTGGACTGTTCATGTAATACAACAAACTTGATTGATTAGAAATAACAAATTTAAACAAAATTTTTGAATGTAAGTCACTTTATATATTTTATATATATATATACATGAATACTTGCGTTTAGACCTGTTGTCTTTTATTTTAAGGTTCCAAAGAATAGAACTATATGCCCTTTAACATACTCAATTCCATACGCAAAAAAATTCCTTGTAACAAATAAAAGTAGTTAGAAAATTGAAAGTAGAAAGGATATCTGCTCCCTTTGGAAATGGCAGTTATATACATACATGTACACAGTGGTCTGGCCTCAAATTGTCTAAAATTTTACCAAACAAAACATTAGCACAGATACTTAAAAATAGAAAAAAAATAGACAAACCTCTCAAAATTTTAACTATCATTAAACAGGTTGAAAAATTATATGAAAATATGAAGGTAATATGCATGCCAAATTGGAAATAATTATGAAATATTGAGGGTACACAAACATAGCATGAAATGGATGGATTATATGATCTGATTTGATATGATTCAGTATTCCTTGCTGAAATATATCCTGCTTTCTTTTATATTTTTTCCTCACCAGCTTTTATTACACAATTTTTATATCTTATTTCTGTACATAACTTTTTATACGCCCACATAGAAATGTGGACGTATATTGCCGTCGCCCCCATCCGTCCGTCCGTCCGTTGTCCACAATTTCTTGTGAACGCTCTAACACCAAATGTTATCATCCAATTGTTTTAAAATTGATATATGTTTACATTAGTGAGATGAAGAAGCCTATTTAATTTCAATAATTTCCGTGTATAAAGTCTAGAGTTATGGCCCTTGTTTCACTTTGTTGAACCTTGTGAACGCTCTAATGCCAAAAGTTAACATCCGATCTTTGTGAAATTTATATGCAATATTTAAATTAGGGTAACGAAGAAGCATATTGAATTTCAGCAATTTCTGTTTATTACTTCTAGAGTTATGGCCCTTGTTTCACTTTGTTTAACCTTGTGAACGCTCTAACCCAAAAAGTTATCATCCTATCTTTCTGAAATTTATATGCATTATTTAAATTAGTGAAACGAAGAAGCCTATTTAATTTCAATAATTTCCATTTATAACGTCTAAGAGTTATGGCCCTTGTTTCACTTTGTTGAACCTTGTGAACACTCTAATGCCAAAAGTTAACATCCGATCTTTGTGAAATTTATATGCAATATTTAAATTGGGGAAACGACGAAGCATATTGAATTTCAGCAATTTCCGTTTATTACTCTTAGAGTTATGGCCCTTGTTTCACTTTGTTTAACCTTGTGAACGCTCTAGCCCCAAAAATTATCATATCTTTCTGAAATCTATATGCATTATTAAATTAGTGAAACGAAAAAGCTTATTGAATTTCAGCAATTTCTGTGTATTACGTCTAGAGTTATGGCCCTTGTTTCACTTTATTGAACCTTGTGAATGCTCTTAACACCAAAAGTTATTATCCAATCTTTCTGAATTTATATGCATCATTTAAATTTGTGAAACGAAAAAGCCTGTCAAATTTCAACAATTTCTATAGATTACTTCCAGAGTTGAGACCCTTGTTTCAATTTGTAGAACCATGTGAACCCTCAAACGGCAAAAATTATAGCCGCTGTGGGCGTATATTTCGTTGCCTGGCAACCTATCTTTTTATTTATAAACACAAATGCTACTTATAGAAAACAATAATTAAATGCAAAACACTCTTTAAATATTTCCAAGTTTGTATAGAAAAATGAAAACCCAAAGTTCTCTCACAATTTATTACTTTATAATGCAAGATTGTGAACTTCATTTCCTTGATGAAGGTCTATAAATAAGTATTCTGAAATGTTGGAAATCAAACATTTATTTATTTATATATTTATATATTACAGAAACAGAGGTTGAGAAGTTAAAGAAAGCTGTAGAATCTTTATTAATATCGAATGATGATAAGGTGAGATGTGTAGAAGTTTTAAATAATATTCTTCAATTGCCCGCCAAAATATGTTCATGAATGGGTTGCAAACCAGACAGTTAAACAATTCATTAAATACCTTTAATTATTTTAATAAGAGTCCAATTCAGTGACCCACAATTAATTGATATGGCTAAATCAGATCAAGCACTTGGTCAGATTAATATTTGTTGAAATCCTGCTTAATCCGCATTTTGTGTGGTCAGTGGTCAGTACAATCTACATTGTATGTTGTTGGTCAGGACTGACCATGTGTATTGACCACCAACTTATAATTGATAACATTATCCATCCCCTTAATCCTATAATACCAGGTTCTATTGGGTTAGGAAAGGGGGTCATTCTCAGGGTGCCAAAGTATTTATACATACATGTATTAAATCTACTTACATTTATTATACTATACACAGCAAAAAAAAAAGTTCAGCACCCCCCCCCCCCAAAAAAAATTAAAGCTGAATTATCGGTATATGTTGAAACCAAATTACAATCCTCAGGATGGCAAATCAAAGAGTGGTATATTGGTGATAAAATAAGGTGTTACTTATTGAAAAACGCCTCTCACAAACGCAGCCACATGTACGTGAATCCCGCCACCCATGTGTTGCACACACCAAAGTTTCAAACAACTACAAGCATTGGGTATTTAAGGATCGGTATCGACTTCATTATCACTTGACAATGGCACGAAGGAGAATTGAGATGGAAGATCATTGGACTCAATCGGGCAAGACTTTCTTACAAGGAAATTGCAAGAAGAACTCACTTTCACTACACCGTAATAAGCCATCTGGTGAAAAAGGCCTGGTTACCTCATCGCGACTTGAGCAACCAGACTGTGAGAAACCGCCTCAAAACTGCTGGATTAAGAGCCAGAAGTGTCATCAGGTGTCAACAAATCACCACAAGCGTCAGGGTAGGTTATGGTGTGAGCACAGGCAGAGGTGACACCTAAGATCATAGAGGAGTATACACTTGAGCACGAAAGTCGTTTCCTCCTGCATGCTGTTGATAGGAGAGCCCGTCGTGTATGGAGGAGTAGGAATGCACATCTTGCCCCCAGGAACATTTTGCCAAGAGTACCATTTGGCATGGAATCCGTAATGGTTTGGGGAGGTTTCTCCTACAACTGTAGATTGGATTTGATGACTATACAAGGTTCACTCACAGGTGCTCGCTACATTCAGGAGGTTCTGGATCCTGTAAATATTGATCATTTTGTTGACCACAGACTTGCCACATGACCCTTGTTCATGGATGACAATGCACAACCTCATCGTTCACTTGCTGTAAACCAACATCTGGCAAATAATGCTGCCACTCGAATTCCATGGCCAGCAATGTTTCGTGATTTGAACCCAATCGAACATGATTGGGACATCATCAATCTGATTAAAATACAGATCTATATTTCATTTTGTTTTTATACACCCACATTGAAATGTGGTCGCATATTGTCGGCGCCCCTGTCCGTCGTCCACAATTGCTTGTGGATGCTTGAGAGGCTAAAGTTAATATCCGATTGACTTTAAATTTATATACAGTGTTTAAGGCCATGAGACGAAGAAGACTATTGATTTTCAGCGATTTCCGATAATTACTGCCATAGTTATGGCCCTTGCTCACTTCAAAAAATCTTGTGGATGCTCTAGAGGCCAAAGTTAATATCCGATTGACTTTAAATTTATGCACAGGGTTTAAGGTCATGAGACAAAGAAGCCTATTGATTTTCAGCGAGATACGATAATTACTGCCAAGGTTATGGCCCTTGATCACTTTGAAAAATCTTGTGACGCTCTAGAGGCTAAAGTTATCATCCGATTGACTTCGGATTGATACACAGAGTTTAAGACGAACAAGTATATTGATTTTCAATGAATTTTTATGACTTGAACAGCTAAATCCATGATATTAAAAGTTTCGTATACTAAACGTTAGCATGGGGCAGAACTTTATAAAAACCAAACAAATTCTAATGGTTTTCTGATAATTACTTCATGAGTTGTTACTCTTAATCAGATTTTAGTGTATTATAAATGTTTCATTACCGAAATAAGTAAAAATATGCGACAACCCTTGTTGACTGCCCGGACGATTTAGCTGCTGTGGGCGTATGTTTCGTTGCCTGGCAACCTAAAGGTGGAACAGCTTTCCTTTTACCAGAGATTTTTAGGAACTGTAGAGCTATTAGTGACACTGACTTTTCGGGATTGTTAGTCTATAGTGGCATACTTATAAGATCAAAAACATTGGCATGACATCAATCATAGTGATAGAAAATGTCTGTAACTATCATATTGAATTTAGCCAATATCTTAAAATAGGAGAAATCTACCTTGTGTATGTAATGGAATCTCAGAAATAGATTTACTTAATCTTTCTTCTGAAATCTGTCTATGGGTCAATACATGTTGTTACACATTTTGACAAAACGTAGATTAATCAATGAATGTTAAAGATAATTTAAAGGTCATTGATAAATAGGTTATATCTTTCTGATGAAAGTAGGTGTCACAGCTCCATTGCCCGCATTTTTTCCGGATTTGTAACCCTTTTTTAACTTAACGGCAAACAGTGGCTACTTAATCTTTTGTAACAATTTAAAAATATTTTGGAAGCAGATATTATGTTCTTTTGTTTGATATAATTTTTATATACGTGTTCGTTATATTTATTTCATAAGCGCAAGTTGAAAAACGTCAATTTCCCGTGTTTTGACATTACGCAGAAAAATTTTGTCATGTTTTTAAATGAGGGTACCCCACTTCAAATGCTCGGCGAGGTCACTCATTATTAATATTTCTTTTTCATTTTAATATCATTAGAAAGATAATTGAACGATCTTTCGATCGGTCGGGGATGCTTTGTTGACATTTCAAAATACCATGCTTTTTTTTTTAAGTTGAACACTTCAATTCACATAATCTTTTTTTGAGGCAATTTGCCAATATAGCACCCCCGACCGATCGAAAGTTTGTTTTATTGCCGTTTCGATGCTATAAAAATCAACAAAATCAGAGCATGTTAAGTGACCTTGCCGGGCATTTGAAAATGGTATACATCGGGAAATGTTTTGGAAAATAATTATAACGTAGTTTGGCATGTGATGACGTTATTTCAACATGTGAAGAAAAAAATAATTTCAAGTTCCTAAGACCAATATTCACGGTAAATTACGTCTAAATGCAACTCATTGTTCATTTATGAAATAAGCGTTATGTTATATGAATAAATGACTTGCCTGAAAAGACATAATGATAGATAATTCCATTATTTTAATGCCTCTCGACAAGGGTCCATAATGTTTACATCACGTGACTCATATTCGCGCGCTTTTATCGAAGGGAAATTTCCTCTCAGCTACCACACGCCTTTACGTTAAAAAAAATAGACAAGTATTTCAATGTTCTAAATTACTTAATTCTGTTGTTCATGCCTAATTTGAAGTATTTAATGTGCACACGAATGAAAATGAAATCGGAAAATATCAACACGGTATGGGAGAACCATTTCCGGTTGTGACTTAATTGTATTCGTCTGAAGGAACGGACTTGCGGATTTCTGACCATTGTTATACCCAAATAAAGTTGGAATGTCAAAAGAAATAACACCAACAAAAAATAATTTAAATAATTTAAATTCTGGAATTTCCGTTGACGATTTACAACATTTCGTTTGAGATTAGTGCCGTGGTAAGTCAATAAAATGGCCGTACAGTCCGTCAGTCGGATACCCGATTGTTACAAAGGCAATTTATTCAATATTTTATCATTATATATCGGTTTTCATACTAATTATTTATATGTTTAATTCATTGTAATTTTGGGAAAATATATGTACTTAACACCAAATTTTATTTGTTAGCTAGTAAAATAACAAATTGAATCTAGGCCGACAAACTATTAAATTTAATAGGCCTAGATTTGATGTTGTTGACGAAAATATACGAATAAAAAAAAGGGTAGTTGCTCCACGATAGTCTACATTTGGAGGAATAATGAAAATGTTCAAATGTAAAGTAGTCCTACATTGTAAAAACAAAACAATTTTTCCAGTCAAAATCCTAGCATTAGTGCCACCCTAGGCCTACATGTACCTTAGCCTACTGTCGTATGGGTACCTACCTAGTCTTCTTTTAAAAGTTTTAGAGAATTATTTAGATGCACCACAAATAATTTGTTTTTATTGGTCAATGTTGTTTGAAAATAATGTATATACAAAATAGAAATCTTCTTGTAACATGTAAGCAATACATGCAGAGAACAAACAATAGTGAAACAACAGTTACCGGTATGTTATTTTTAAAATTATATAGTTGCTATGGCAACCACCCAAAGTTCTTAATATTTTACTAAAAATTATGCAATTTATAACAATTATACAATTTATAACATTTAATATCACATTGCTTTTAGATGCTAAAAGCTTTCTTTAAAATGGGTGATCAGTGATCACATGTTTCATTATGGTAAAAACATGTACCATTCAAAATGATATCAAATTGCATTTTTGGGGTTTGTTTTTCATTTTGGTTGCTGACAACAAAATATATGTTAAATATACAAGAGTAAAGATATGTAATTTTTAATATTCACAAACTTCTGGACTTGTAAACAAAATTCACTTCAAGATTTCAATTCCTTCATAATCATTTACAGTATGTCTTAATACCAGCCAAATAAATGGGCAATTTGCTACCGCGGAATGTTTTCAAAGTGAACCTCTTTCCAGCTCTTGAGAGAAGACATATTTATAAAGATTTTGATTTTATTTATTTTTTAAAATCTTGCCCAATAGCTTCTGATTTTAAATAATACAATTATCAATATTGATGTCAAAATTATTGAAAAATAATGTTTTTTAAAAAAAAATATACAGTGTTTGCTATGGTAACCACTCAAACTCCTTAATATTTTGCTCAAACTTATACAATCCATATCATTTGACATTATATGGGTTTCAAATATTTTTAAAATGCTTATTTTTAAATGTGGTGATCACTTTTTGGGTCATGGTACACAGCATTGAAAATGGTCAAAAATTGCATTTTTTCCATTTTAGTTGCTATGACAACCAAAATTGATAATATATGGCGGATTAAAAATATGTAATTTTAAAAATTCACAAACTTTTTGATATATTCCCATAATTTCACTTGTGTATCTCCATTCCTTCTTATTTTACTAATGTCTCAAAAACGCCCCAAAAATCGGCAATTGTGTGCCGCGGAAAATTGTTAAAAAATGAACATATATTCAGCTCTTGAGAGAAGGCATATAGATATTTTTACTATTTTTTTTTTCTGTTTATCTTACTTGATAGCTACTGACTTTAAAATGCATAACAACCAGGTTCAATATTTCAGGTATAACATGGACAAGACCATTTTTATACGCCCACATTGAAATGTGGACGTATATTGCCATCGCCCCCGTCCGTCCGTCCGTCCATCGTCCACAATTTCTTGTGAACTCTCTAACGCCAAAAGTTATCATCCAATTGTTTTAAAATTGATATATGTTGTTTACATTAGTGAGTTGAAGAAGCCTATTTATTTTCAATAATTTCCGTTTATTACATCTAGAGTTATGGCCCTTGTTTCACTTTGTTGAACCTTGTGAACGCTCTAATGCCAAAAGTTAACATACGATCTTTGTGAAATTTATATGCAATATTGAAGTTAGTGAAACGAAGAAGCCTATTGAATTTCAGCAATTTCTGTTTATTACGTCTAGAGTTGTGGCCCTTGTTTCACTTTATTGAACCTTTTGAACGCTCTAACTTCAAAAGTTATCATCCGATCTTTCTGAAATTTACACGCATTATTTAAATTAGTGAAACGAAGAACCCTATTGAATTTCAGCAATTTCCGTTTATTACGTCTAGAGTTATGGCCCTTGTTTCACTTTATTGAATCTTGTGAACGCTCCAACGCCAAAAGTTATCATCCAATCTTTCTGAAATTTACATGCATTATTTAAATTACTGAAACGAAGAAGCCTATTGATTTTCGTCAATTTCCATTTTATTACGTCTAGAGTTATGGCCCTTGTTTCACTTTATTGATCCTTGTGAACGCTCTAACGTCAAAAGTTATCATTTGATCTTTCTGAAAATTGTATGCATTATTTAAATTAGTGAGACGAAGAATCCTATTGAATTTTAGCAATTTCCGTTTATAACGTCTAGAGTTATGGCCCTTGTTTCACTTTATTGATCCTTGTGAATGCTCTAACGCAAAAAGTTATCACCCGATCTTTGTGAAATTTATATGCATGATTTAAATTAGTGAAACGAAAAAGCCTATTGAATTTCAGCAATTTACAATAATTACTTCTAGAGTTATTGCCCTTGTTTCACTTTGTTAAACCTTGTTAATGCTCGATTGACGATATGTATGAAATTTATATGCATCATTTAAATTTGTGAAACAGGTCTATTGAATTTCAGCAATTTCTGTCAATAATTTCTATGGCGATTGTGAACGTTTGAATGACAAAAGTGATCATGTGATCTGTATGAAATTTATATGCATTATTTAAATTAGTAAAACGAAAAAGCCTGTCAAATTTCAACAATTTCTGTAGATTACTTCCAGAGTTGAGATCCTTGTTTCAGTTTGTAGAACCTTGTAAACCCTCAAACGACAAAATTTATAATCTGATCTGTATCGAACTGTCTTGTAAAGGCCCCCAATTACCTACAAAGGAATAAATATGCGACAACCCTTGACGACCGCTCGGACAATTTAGCTGCTGTGGGCGTTTGTTTTGTTGCCTGGCAACCTATCTTCAATGAAAATATTGACCAAAATCACTTTGACAAAATGGAATTTTTGAGAATACCTATGTATTTTGGAGTTCTTGGGGAAATCGGAGTAATTGTTACACAAATGTGAAAATCGAAACATTAGCCTTAAAGTTGTATTTCATGAATTTATATCTATATTTTTGATAGTTTGAATATGAAATGAAATTTGGCATCGCAAAAAACACCAAAAATGACTTTTTCAAGGTGTTGAAAAACCTTTCTTCCGCGAAAAGTCAAAAATCACAACTTCGAGCCTCCATAAAAAAAAAAAAAATTTCATCCGATTTTGAATCTGTAAAAAGTTTTGTGAGAAGAATGATGAGATCTACTTGAAAAACTTATAAAATCAAATGTATAATCATAATCTCAAAATCACCTTTTCCACCTAATGAAAGGTCAAATCAATAATTCCCTAAAATGTATTCAATATGAAGTGCAGGAAAACAGCACTAGTAGTACCAGTCATTGTTTTTTGAGGCGCTCAATCACTCGCGAGCGCCTGTCGCGCACACAAATGTCGACTGAGGGGAGGTTTTTCTCCCTCGCCTTAAATTTGTAAATCATGGACATGTATTTGTTTGGTTTTATTTCAAATGAGTGTGAAAGACTCTATTCCGAGCGCCACCATGCTGTCATTGTAAACATTTATTTGGTGTATTCGATTAGTATAATGTGATCGCAAAAGGTAATAAAATTCCAATGAATACACTACCGTGCAGGAGTTTGGGACTAGAATCGCCGAACACCGCGGAAAAACACTCTATTTCACGGTGGAATCTTGGGGAATCGCTAGCGAAACGGCAGCTAGCCAAATCACCGCGAAATAGGGTGTTTTGCAGTGAATTATGGTATTTCGCGGTGAAACACGGTGAATCGCTTGAGTGCCGATATCATCCCGATGTAAGAATGTTGACGAAAAATGTAATTTATTTAAGTTGAATACAAGATATGTTAACCGTTGGTGAGGCAACTACAGTTGTATGTTTTATTTCTAACACACTGTACATGTATAACGTGGTGCCACAATGTACGTGTATGCAAACAATGAATAACTTACAATTTTTTAAACGTATCATTTCATCTTATTGGCTGCTATCAAATCCAAACTTAAAATTATATTCGATGAGATTTTACACATAACTTCATTACTCGCAGCTTCAGTTAATCTAAATCAACCATCCATAAATCACAGTGCCATACATGTAAATCACTCCGCAATGCGGTTAACAGTAAGTCACATGGTCAGAAACGCGCGAAAAAACATGAGATGTTGGGTTCGACACGGGGACTATATATTCTTACGCTGTTACTTGGCGAAAAGTGTTTAGCAAGTCTTGACTGTTGTAATATATCGTCGGTGAGCTATCAAAATTGTGCATATCGTCAAAATTTCGTATATCCTTTTTTCCCAGTTTCTAAACCCTCGGCGTCTGGCGCGAATTTCTATCTGGGTCTCGTAACTCTAATCCAATTAGAAATACTCTTTTGGAACACGTGAAGAAAAATCTATTTTGATTAGTGATTATTTGGTATCGCAAAATTTCGTACCTCCGGTGAATTTGATCGTCACCTCGTGTGGTTTTGCCTAGGTGAGTAATTTGTTATTTTTATAACTTAATTAATGTTTACAATACTTATCAGACATGAAACTCGCTAAAAGAAACTATCAATCGGCCTGTAGAGTCCTAAATTATGATGATATTTAGAGATAGGCTTCCATGTATGCATCGTGGGTGTTATTTATTAATAAAATTGGTAAATGTATTTTCTACATATTCATTGCAACAGTGTAATAGCTTTGTTAAAAAATATAATGAATATGGAGTGCTAATAACCGTATTAATTTGAAATTAGTGATATACGAGAATAAAGCATAGGAATATCTCTGACGTCTAAGCCTGTTGATAATCATTAAGTTAAACATATATGAATATTTGATATGTAATATTTGATAATGCCTTGAAGTGTTTATCGTAAGATTTTAAAAGATATTCTCAAATTATGTTTCAGAAAATCAACAAAATGGGTGATTTTTCAAGAGGAAAATTGTTACTAAAAATGGCTTTAAACTCTAAAAGTAATAGGCCTTCAAATCCAGGTGAAGTGGAATCAACTTCGGAGTTTCAGAAAATTCCTAAGGAGCCTGTTCTTACGTGGAATAGGAGAAAATCTCAAATATTTTCATCTGGAATTTCAGTTGCGAAGACTGACATAGGCCTATTACCATCAATGGTTGGCATTACAAAGGAAACGTCATCTGCCTATCGAACAATGCTGTCTATACCTACGTCGACACCAAAACCAACACCCCACTTACCCGCATCAACTCCGTACTTGCCTGCATCTACTTCCAAGTTAACGTCATCAGCTATCTACTTACCTGTAACCACGTCCTACTTACCTGCAACATTGTCCTCCTCACCTGTATCGACAACTAACTTACCGGCAACAACGTACTATTCCCCCACATCAACGTCATGGTCCCATTTGCCTGCATCAAAATCAACACTTTACATACCCCCTTCAAATACCTACTTACCTGCTTCAGAGTGCTTCTCACCTGCATCAACAACCAGCTTATCCATAACGACGTCCTACTCACTTACCTGCATCATAATCAATTTCATTTATAAATTCACCAATTACCTACCCACCTTTATCAACGACCAGCTTACGCCTAACAGCGTGCAACTCACCCTTAGCAACGTCCTGGAAAAACTTACCAGTAATAACGTCGTCCTACATACCTGCATCACCGTCGTGGTCGTTCTTACCTACATCAGCGTCCTGCTTACCTTCTTCAACATCCTACTTAGCTGAGCGTACACCATCCACTTACTTACCTGAATCAAGGTCACATTTACCTGCATTAAACTCATATTTACCTGAAGCAACGCCTTACCTACCTGCATCAAACTGTTGTCTTTCTGCGGGACAAACATCAACGTCAGTTACGGATCAAAGCTGTAACAGTATACCAAGGCTCCTTATATCAACTGATACTGAGGCCTTTTTCCATACAGCACCCTCTGATCAAGAAGCATCAAATTTACCTGAACCTATTCTAGATATTAGTCTACCCATTCCTTGTGACAATCCATTCATACCAACTTCAGCAATTAGAATACAAGGACATCCAATATCACAAACTACCCCTTTAAAACCTAAAGTCAATTTGCGATGCTTCGAGTTGGGCAATTTCACTGACTCTGAGAGTGAGTTAGATGATGATGATGATGATAGAGATCCAGAATGGACACCAAGAAAGAAGACTTCTATGTTTGAACTTGACTCTGATGATGGTGTACAGCCCATTCCGGATGATGATATTTTGACAACTATCATTATCGATTCACCGAATGCAACCGTAAAAGAGCACTCTAAGAGTCGTGCTAAGCGTGGAAGGTCAAATCCATCAAACTGGGATAGAAATATAAATAAAAGACTTCGTATGGAGGGTAAAAGTTACAGGGGCCTGAAACAAGATGAAGGTGGCAAATATGCTCTTTCAAGTGAACGGATGGGTCGACAAATGGGTGAGCCAAAGTGTGCAGAGTCTTGCGAATGAGTAAAAAATGTTCTGTTTTCAATGAAGAAGAGCGACAATCGATATTCAATGGCTTTTGGGCTGACATGTCCTGGAACCAGAAGAAAGTCTTTGTGGCTGGCTTGGTTGATGAAGTGGTGGCTAGCAACAGAAAGAAACCAGCAGAAGAGAGCCGAACAAAGAAGTCTTTTAAATACTACCTTAAAAAAGATAATGAACGTGTTAGCGTTTGCCGAAACATGTTCTTGGCTACTCTTGGTATTAATGATAAGACTGTTTACGAATGGTTGAAAGGCAATTCTCGTGCGGGTATCCCAAAGACGCTGCAGCAACTAAAAGACGCGTTTCGGTATCAAATACAGAGAAGGTCAACTATGCGCGACACTTCCTTAACGAACTCCCGAAATTACCTTCACATCATTGTAGGTCCTCTTCGAAAACACATTATCTTGAGCCAGTCTTTACTAGTGCTTCTGAAATATACAAAGTGTATGTGAAGGATTGTAAACACAATGATAAGCTGTTCCTTCGCAGGAAGGCTTTCATATCCGTATTCAATGATCTTAATTTGGGCATTCATCGGCCTAAGAAAGACAGATGTGACATTTGTTGTGGTTATGAGACAAATAATATCTCTGAAGCACATCTCACGTAAAAATGAGGCGAGAGCTGAGAAAGCTGCAGACAAACTTCGTTCAGAAACTGAAGATAAGGTTAAGGTTGTGACATTAGATCTCCAGTCCTTGTTATTATGTCCTTTGCTTACAGCTAGTTCCATGAAATTGGGATGTCATAATTACACAATTTTTGATCTTGCGAGCAAAGATGTGGTCAATTACTTTTGGCATGAAGGTATTGGGGATCTTAATGCAAATACTTTTGCCTCTTGCTTAAATGATTATATAAATTCTATCGACCATGATGTCAAAGAACTTATTTTGTATAGCGATGGTTGTACATACCAAAATAGAAATGTAATTTTGTCAAATATGTTACTAAAAGCTGCCACTGAGAGAGAAATAACCATTGTGCAAAAATTTCTAGAAAAGGGTCACACTCAGATGGAATGTGATTCGGTTCACAGCACGATTGAGAGAAGAATTTGCGGTAAACCTATTTATATTCCACAGAATTACGTGGACTTAATGCGTACAGCAAGAGTAACCCCACTTTATAAAGTGAAATATCTTACACTTTTTAAAAACTTTCTCGCTGTTAGGTTATTATTCCACAATTCGTCCCGGTGCACGTAGTGGTGATCCTGTAGTTACGGATATTCGTTTTTTGCAGTATAAGGATGGTAATATTCAGTACAAAACAAACTTTACTGACGAGTTTAATGATCTCCCTAGACGTAATAAAAGGTGTCCTCTGTCAAAGGACGACCCTCTGGAGCTCCATTGCTTATACGACGCCCTACTTAAAATCAAGTCAAAAAAGTACACCCATTTACAAGAACTTAAAAAGGTATGACCCTCTGATTACCATCCTTTTTATGACAATTTACTTCATGAGGCGAAATAAGTTGAATATATCAATTATGTTGATTATTTGAAGTACTCGTTTCATTAACTTATATGAATGAATTTACTAAAATAATGTTGGTATTTTTTTCATGTTTTGTAAGGTATAGCTAATCATAGGCCTACATTACGAAGTTTGTTATTATTTACTGTTGTTATATTGTAATTAACTTGAAATATCCGCGTCCAGTAGATGTGTTCATGTTTTGTTTTAGTCAAAATAAATTAATAATGAACATTTTTGTTTGATATCTTCATTTTAACATTAGCTTCAAAATTTCGAATATCTCCTAAAAAGACCACATTTTCCTATTACTACCATGTCAAAATTTCGTATGTGTGCTTACGTAAAATTACATCACAATTTTCCGTTGTGCTTATTATCAGTAAGTAACGTGTAAAATAATGTTTCCCCGTTCCAAATTTCAAGAAGATATGACAATATCCCACAAAGTTATTCAGTTTTTTGTTCCTCCTTTAAAATTTGTATTCCTTCGTATACACCACTATACGCAAATTTGATAGCTCACCGACGATATATCTATCATTCTAAAAATGACCAACCAACAACCATGTGCGTTGAATATCTTTTTTTTCACCCAGGTGCATCCACCCGTGCAACCTCAGGTCCTGTGTCGCTTTATACCATCCAGATTACCCAGACCCTTAAATCTTATATAGTCAAGATACATGTAGTCTTGATTATCTGGACACTATATTACATCTTTCTTTTTTGTACAAAAGATGAAATACACCAAAACTCAATACATCACATTTCATAAATTGATATACAATATATTAATATTTAGTGTCTGTATATCGGCAGGGTTTGACAACTAATCTACCACTAGAAGTTCGTACACCTTGTTCTCCACTTGTAGTTTGTTTATCTGCTACCCGTAATGGTTTTTTTAATAACAGTTTAGTTTTAGCTTCATTTGAACCAGTATTAACAGACGGAACTGAACCCTTAGTTTTGAGAATATGTTGTCGAGTTCTACAATATATCTGACCATCATCATTTCTAACTATAAACGAACGCGGTTCTGGCGATTCTTTCATTACAGTTGCCGGTTCCCAACCGAATTTAGCTCTTAACCCGACATTTTCACCTGGTTTAATTTCTGGTAATATCCTCGATTGTCTATCATAATAATCTTTTTGTTTATTTTTTAAATCGCTAAGTCTATAATAATAATAGATATGTTTTATTATTTAGTTCAAATAAATCAGTTCCAACATGAGACCACGGTCGGTTAGGAAGAATTCGTCGATGCATAGGCTGTTTAATATTATGACGACAAAATTTACAACAAACATTACACTGCTGAACTATATGTTCTACGTCAGCACCCATATTTGGCCAAAATACTACATCTCGAGCTAACTGTGATGTTCTTAGAATGCCTTGGTGTGATTTATGAATTAAATTTAAAATTTCTGGTCTCATTGATTTAGGAATTATGACCTTTTCACCTTTAAACAGAACACCGTCATAATATGACAGTTCATCGCGAATGTTCCAGAACGGTTTAAAGCCAACATGTACACCACTAATATGATCAGGCCAACCATTTAATATGTATGTTTTAAGCAGTTGCATAGTTGTGTCTTCATCAATACACATTTTAAGTTTTTCTAATTTAGGTATTGACATAGGTATACTTTGTAGAATGTCTACTCCAAATTCATTCTCATAATCATCATCACGCGTGTCACACAGCTGTGAACTACAGGCCCTGGACAGTGTATCTGCCACACATAATTCTTTACCCGGTCGATATTTTACATCTAAACTATACTTCTGGACCCTCAAAATCATTTTTTGCAAACATGAAGGTGCACAATATAAAGTTTTTTTTAGGATTACCTCTAACGGTTTATGATCAGATTCTATATGTACAACTCGCTGACCATATATGTATTCGTGAAAACGTTCACACGCGAAATTAATTGCTAGCATCTCCTTCTCAATTTGTGCATAGTTTATTTGGGACTTACTTAACGATTTTGATGCATATGCGATCAGTTTATTGTCTTGAAGTAAAACTGCCCCTAAACCAGTTGAACTCGCGTCAACGGAAAGCGTCACAGGTTTTTTTACATCAAAATATTGAAGTATTGGTGCGTGCGAAACTAAATATTTTAATTTTTCAAAACTATCGATTTGTTCAGAATTAAACTGCCATTCAATATCTTTTTCTAGTAATAAACGTAAGGGTGCAGCGATCTCTGAATAATTAGGAATAAACTTTGCTAGATATGTGACCATTCCTAAAAATCTCTTTAACGATGGTTTATCAACTGGATGACCTGGCGCCTGATACGTTCGGGCATTTTTATGCGCGAACTCTTAGTGTTTTTTTTACTGGCATGCGCACAGGTACTATTTCTTTTTCTTTTAACAAGTACCCAAATCGGGGATTTCGTGCGGAGGTAGTTCGGAGGTAAACAGTCTGTGAAGTACAACACTTGCCACTGTACCTGTGTATCGCTAATTATAAACCGAATGTGTGAAGACAGTTCATACATATCACTCAAAAATTTTTCAGTACAAACTCAGTTGATTCACGCTCGATTTGCTACTAAACAAACCCATCGGTTTATTTTCTCAACAGTGTGACCCGAATTGACCGTGGATTTATTGACCTTGTATGAACTTATCCATAGCTATATCCTTACACCGAGAGAAATTATCTAGTCTCGGTGAAAAGAACCATGGTCATCTGGTAGAAAATTACTTTTGTATTTTTTGGAACGGAAAACAGTGTTTTTAGAAGCAAACTAACCTGCCGCACATGAGGAAGTCATTATACTAATAATAAAAGGCGAGACCTCTTTTTGCGGCACAGGCTTATCACTGAGTAGTAAACCGTCCACAAACAATAATATAGGAAGCCTAGTGACGAGTGTAGTAAGTAGGCTATAGACTATAGGTTTGAGTCGAGATTACTCGCTTTCAGTTTACTCTGTTTTTGCGATAACCAATTATGTGAGAAATACCATACTGACATTCGGTTTTTAAAAGTTGTACGCGAACTAAATGCGTTTGTTAGATACTGACAGAGCAGCCCCGAGTCGAACAATCGCCGCCCGAGCTGTCTTCGTCAGCTAGTTTCACAATATCGTGCAATAGGTGTATTAATGTGATTTTTAGGTTTAACCCCACAAACAATGCCAAAATAGTGTTTTCACTGCTTACAGAAAACTGAAATTTAAAAAAAAAAAAATTTATGAGGGTGACCCTCCCACACACTCCCTATCGAGCTGCCGCTCAGTCTGCGCAGCCTCATGCCTGGCACATACTGTCAACATTGTATATTTTTCCGTTTCCGCCCTTCCCCCCCACAATATATATTTCACGGCTACGTTGCGACGGTACCAGCATACCCAGTTGTTGACACCCATTACATCACTCCTGTCTAACAAATCATAAAGCTGTGGTGTTACGGTGGCGGCATAGTATTTCACCGTAACACCACAGCCACTCTAACCATTCATAATACATCTAACTATCCCTTTACAGCACTTCACTCCCTACACATTTCCCCTCGTCCTACTTTCCCAAACGTCAACAACACATCTCATACATCCAGTTCGCTGCTTAACCCTTGTACCACGTCTACTGGATTGTCCATCTGGTTAATCGCGTCTATCTTCTTACTATCTGGTTTAAGACCATCTTTAGTTAACAAATGTCCAATATACGAAATTTCACTTTGTTCAAATTTACATTTGTTTCTATTTAATTTAAGGCACACGTCACGAGCTCTTTGTAAAACCTGTTTAAGTCTAGAATTATGTTCCTCATTAGTTTCACCCCAAACTAAAATATCATCCACTATGACTTCAACTCCATCTATGTCCTCAAATATTCCAGACATAGCACATTGGAAAACTTCAGATGCCGAAACTATACCAAATGGTAGACGATTGAATTGATACCGTCCGAAGGGTGTGTTAAAAGTACATTTCTTAGAGCTTTCGCTATCTAATTGAATTTGCCAGTAACCATGAGTCGCATCTAACTTCGAAAAAACATTTCTTAGAGCTTTCGCTATCTAATTGAATTTGCCAGTAACCATAAGTCGCATCTAACTTCGAAAAAACAGCAGCGCGGGGCATTCGCGAAACTATTTCTTCAATTGTTCTCATCGGAAAATGTTCACGCTTAACGGCTTTGTTTAGATCTTTAGGATCAATGCATAACCGAAGTGTATTATTTGGCTTAACAACCGTCACTAAGCTATTTACCCAGTCGGATGGACCTTTAACTTTTGAAATAACTCCCAAATTTTCCATCCTGTCCAATTCATCTCTAATCTTTGGTCTTATAGCAACTGGCAGGGTGTATAACAGGATTGATTGCTGGATCTGTAACTATATGATGTTTGATATCTTTAATACAGCCCAGTTTTTTAAACACATTAGAATATTCATGTAAAAGTTTGTCACAGTTATTTAAAGGAACATCGGTTTTTATACGCCCACATTTAAATGTGGTCGTATATTGTCGTCGCCCCCGTCAGTCCGGCGTCCACAATTGCTTGTGGACGCTCTAGAGGCCAAAGTTAATATCCGATTGATCTTAAATTTATACACAGTGTTTAGGATCATGAGACGAAGAATCCTATTGATTTTCAACGATTTCTGCCAAAGTTATGGCCCTTGATCACTTTGCAAAATCTTGTGACGCTCTAAAGGCTAAAGTTATCATCCGATTGACTTCAGATTGATACACAGAGTTTAAGATCTTGAGAGGAACAAGTATATTGATTTTCAATGAATTTTTATGACTTGGAACAGCTAAATCCATGATATTAAAAGTTTTGTATACAAAACGTTAGCATGGGGTAGAACTTTATAAAAACCAAACAAATTCTAATGGTTTTCTCAGTTGTTGCTCTTAATCAGATTTTAGTGTATTATAAATGTTTCATTACCGAAAAAAGTAAAAATATGCGACAACTCTTGTTGACTGCCCAGACGATTTAGCTGCTGTGGGCGTATGTTTCGTTGCCTGGCAACCTATCTTATTAGTAATATTGTATATTCGCTGTATCAAACCCAACTCAACACATGACTTTAAATAAAGAATATACGGCACATCTGATTCTACCACTTGAAATTCTAATGCATGATATTTTTGTTTATACTGACAAACAAAAATAGTTCGACCTAATGACGTCAGCTGATGTCCCCCAAAGGCATTTAGTTTTACCCTCGCTTTTGATAGAGACCCTTTTGCTAATTTATCAAACAGGGATTTTGGGATAATGTTACATTCTGCTCCAGTGTCTAATTTAAACTTTACTAAAGAGTCATTTATATTTAAAGTGACATACCAGTTTCTACACTTCACCATCACCATCAACTATACCATACGAATGAACCTGTCGTTTCTGATGCCAGTTGTAATTCTTTTTTCGACAAACTTTAGCCCAATGATTAGCTAAACCACAAAACGAGCATGTTGATCCAAATGCTGTATGTCTGTACCATGTTCACCTCCCAATGATTTGGCTTGATTTAAACTAAGTTCATTAGCCCTACAGATATTAACCGCCGTTTCAAGAGTGAGATCAGATTCTTGTAATAGTCTAGTTCTTAGCTGATCACTAAGAATGCCACAAACAATCCTATCTCTTATAAGTTCCCCAAACTCACAGTTCTTGGCATCGTTACGTAAATCAGAAAAATACTGATCGAACGATTCACCTACTTTTTGGGAGCGAATGTTGAAAATATGTCTCTCATACGTCACATTTCGTTTCGGTGAGCAATATTCTTCAAATTTGTCAAGTACGGGTATTAATTTTAGTCTATTTTCAGGAGTTTCAAATACAAAACTGTTATATATTTCTAAAGCCTCTTCACCTATAGTATGAAGTAATGTTGAGGTTTTTACCTTTTCGGTCTTCGATACGATACCGCTTGCATCCAGGTAAATTTCAAATCGCTGTTTCCAATGTCTCCAATTTTCCGATAAATTGCCATCTAAATTAAGAGAACCTGGAGCCTTCAGCTGATCCATTATTAAACTTCTAGCACCACTTCTGACACCATGTAATATATATCTATCATTCTAAAAATGACCAACCAACAACCATGTGCGTTGAATATCTTTTTATTCACCCAGGTGCATCCACCCGTGCAACCTCAGGTCCCGTGTCGCTTTATACCATCCAGATTACCCAGACCCTTAAATCTTATATAGTCAAGATACATGTAGTCTTGATTATCTGGACACTATATTACAACTGTTACCGGTATATGATAATAATGTATTATGACATATTAAAATAATATGGGTAGGAGGGGGTACACTGCGAAAGTCACAAAAGTGACAGCGCCATGTATTTGTAATTTTACAAATTCTATATCCATAGAATACTGTACATTTACATGCATTCAACCAAGGGATATTCTTACGACAAATATCCACTGTGACAATATACATCTACTGTGTGCCGCTCATTTCATTTCGGTGGAAGCGGATATTAAATAAAGCCATTTTACACACACACAGACGTGTACAATACATGCGCATGTCATATATTTATACAATGGCCACACGTGTGTTAATTCTCACCTTCACCCCGTTATAATTTACTTATTTTGAGTACACTTTTGAATGATTCCATTCCTTTGTACGTTCAACTTCCCGATTTTCTACTGCATATACATGTGTACATGTACTCTGTGTAACTGCAATCTATAAGCGTATAGATATCAGCAGCTCGAAAGTTATACTAGACGCTCGCTGTAAACGCAAGTTTCGTGATTGAACCTGCATCGATATTGCATATTAAATCCATAATCGATAATAATCCATAAACAAAGAGATGTTTTGAGTAGCATTTTATTATTTTCGCTCCATTGTCATGATTTTTATTGAAAAATCGAAATTAAGCTAAACATGTAATACTAATGCTTTCTTTTAAAGTTGGGTTATTTGAGATGCCAGGTAGTCTGAACATCTAAAGATAACACGTGTGGAAATAGTGGCTACGTGCAATTTTATCCTTTAATCTGTTCTATCACTGGCAATCCTGTTATAGTGAAACCAACATGCATGCAAATGACTATACAGTGTATTACAAGTTGAATGTTTTGCTATGAGTATCGCTCGATTGTAAGCAATATAATTTTAGTGAAATTGGTGTCGAGAATTGGTGTGGATTCGGAATATAAACTAGAGTGTATACAAAGAAAGAAGTTGGACACTATTCCTATTAAAATTGCATTGACATCGTATAAATAAAATATTCGGAAAATAAGCTAAGGCCTTTGCAAAAGAAGGAGTTGGACACTATTCATGATAAAATTGCATTGGCATGTTTTTATTTGTATTAATATATAAATAAAATATTAAAAATTCATGCAATACCGGTTTTTAAATTTGTGGGGTGAAACGATGATATAAGTGGGATGAAAGGACCCGTGTACAATGTATATGATAATAATGTATTATGACGCATTAAAACGATATGGGTGGGAGGGGGTACACTGTGAAGGTCACAAAAGTGACAGTGCCATGTATTTGTTATTTTACAAATTATGTATACATATAATATTGTACATTTACGTGCATTCAACCAAGGAATATTCTTACGGGATTTATTTGCACGTCCAATTTCCCGATTTCCTACTGCATATTTATGGACCCTGTGTAACTGCAATCTATAAGCTTATACATATATGTTTACGTTTAAAATCTAGAAGCTCGAAATTTATACTAGACCGAGTACACGCAATTTTCGTGATTGAACCTGCATCGATATTGCCTAATATTGGACCCATATTATCTTTGCTACTCGGACCAACCCAAAGGACCCCTCAGACCAATAAAATTATATTATAAGGCTTGACTTATTCATTTTAAAAATAAAATACAGACAATATGTTATTTATAATTAAATTACAATACAAAGAGGTGAATAATTTATAGGTGAGTATATACATAACTTAACAATGTCCGCTGCCGGTAAGTACATATTAGCAAATATTTATAGTTATTACATCAACAATTTAATAGTTTTTCTTTGATGGGCTTCATGATGAAAAAATACTACGGCTGCGCAAAATCCCGTAAGAATATTCCTTTGTTGAATGCATGTAAATATACAGTATTATATGTAAACACAATATCGTTTTAATGTTGTTGTTATGTGTTAGTTAGTTGTATTTTACGTCCACTTCCACCGAGGTGATATCGGAGACAAATGCGTCACAATACATTATTATATAATATCATATACCGGTGACAGTCAAGATTTGCTAAAAACTTTTCGCCAAGTAACACCGCATAAGAATATAGTTCCAATCTTTTGGCGCGTTTCCGACCAAGTGAATTACCGTTAAGCACACTGCGGAGTGATTTATGGCGCTGTGCTTTATGGGTGGTTGATTTAGATTAACTGAAGCTGCGAGTAATGGAGTAATGTGAAAAAGATCATTGTATATAATTTAAAGTTTGGATTTGATAGCAGACAATAATTGATGGATTACATCTAAGTTATAGACGAAGATGAAATGATACGTTGTTCATAGTTTGCATACATTTTGGCCCCACGTAATGCATGTACAGTGCGTTAGAGAAAAATTCTAACCGATACAGAATGCCGGTAAACGTTTTCCCGGGAATACCTAACTCATTTTGTTGTTTTTCAAACCAGCCTGTACATTATGTATGTACACTATTTCACAGCAGCATTACTATATTACAACTCCTTCAATTTATTATAGACAATATTAGTTCGACCCTAGCTTATGGTAGGCTCGCAAATTCCTGGCGGGAATCATGGCAAAGCACGGTGTATGCTTAGCGAAACGCAGTGTATGCTTAGCGAAACACGGTGAATTCCTAGAGAAACGCAGTGAATTCCTAGAGAAACACGGAGAATTCCTAGAGAAAAATCGCCGCGGAATCAAGTGAAATTTCACCGCGGAATCTAAGAGAATTCGGAGTGGTTTTTTTCACCGCGTCGCCACGATTTTGGTCCCAAAAATTTGGGAGGAACTGTATGTTGCTAAAAATAGATGGCGCTGATGCACCATTGGTTAATTTTAACTGAAATGAAAAGTAGAACTCTTGCGAGGCATGAGAAATTACGAGAGAGGGCACGTAAAAATTTCCAATGAGAATAATTCCGGAAGAAATAGCTTATATTTTGATGGAATTTTCAAGCGTTTATGATTATATTTTGAATAGGGGTTATGTTTTTAAACAAAATTTATACAAGCTATATATATTTAGAAATGTCGACAAGTATTTCTATTGGAATACTGTATGTACTGTAGTTATAGACGACTACGAATGCTATTATTTAGCAGACGATGATTATTATCATTTATTGATTTTCAGAACCATTTCCCATACAAACAACTAATCACTCTCCTTAATATCAGATCATTCTCCTTAATTTCTAAATCACTCTTCTTATCGAAACTATGAGAGCTCTTTAGGGGAGTGATTTTTTCAATTTGTCCATTAATCACGTGGCTAAGTCGGTAAGATGCTGGCTCGCTAGCCTGGAGGTCGGTTGTTCGATCCCTGCATTGGCCGAGAAAGTTCATCCAGATTTTCCGGCGTGGTTCCCCCTTGTCAGTGATGCAGGACGGAGGGCCTGACAAGGACAGCTGTCTAGTCGTTCGGATGGCACGAAAAACTGAGGTCCCGTGTACACATTGGCGTGCACGTAAAAGATCCCTTGACAGTTGGAATTCGATATAAGAGTAGGCCGTAGTGCCACTGTCTGGGCAAAATTTCCCTCATAGCACACTGTATGGCATATGCCCGTCTTCATTAGCCTAGTTTGGAGCAGAACAGTAGGACGTTAAACCCCATTTCATTTCATTAAGGGGAGCTTTTTTCGGCTCTCCTCTAAAATACAAAATACAACGACTGTAGTACTAATATTAGTTTATTCAGTTCAATATCAATCATTACATAATAATCCAGGGATAGTTTTAGCGAGCAGAATGACAAGAGGAAATATTACAAAAGATATGATGATATTCAACTATTATAAACACATTAATTGGCAAGCATGACAAATAAAAAAAAACTGATTGCAAGAGACAAATCAGACATACAAAATGTAACATGATAATAGTAATACCAAAAGGGATTATGAATATTTCTGGCATCTGGCAACACTGATATGTAATATCTACATATAGATACAATAATCAAAAACATAATACCAGTAATGAAGGGAACAAGAAGGTTGACGTCATAACTTGAATAAACCTGTAATAAATATTACATTTGTATTATAGGATAAAAGATTAGATGAAATGAGAAGATTAGTTAGGAGATATCGTAAAGTAGAGGAAATGTTGATACAAGCACAGGGTAGAAAAGGTAAAGTTATATGGCTATAGTTTTGTTTAAGAACATAGTTTTGTTTAAGAACATGTCTGCAAGAAGACCATGCAAAAATTGAAAAAAATGATTACCCCGGGGGTTCAGAAATTTTCAATCATACTTGGTCTATGGGGACCCCTTGCCCAAATTTCAAAACCCTCCTACTCGAAATGTTGTGACCCTAAAATTTTGATATTGGTCAGTCAGTTATGATAGGCCAAGTATTCGACTTAAAATCATGCTCTCGTTTGGGAATTAATGGATCGCGTGGAATATTCTGTGAGTTATCTTAAAGTGGTCATTTTACATATTTTGAAATCGTATCCTAAAACGTATGTTGCTGCTTCTTGGCGGATCTGACCTAGAACTGCTGGGTGTGGTTATGAAGGTCATTCGTCCATGTATATGTCAGAAGAAACAAATTAATCGGCACTAAACCCACTAGTGCACTACAATATTCTGAAAATGTGTAAAAATCAATGTGTTCCATATGATTCTTCTTTTACTGATGACCGATGACTATCTTAAAGAGTTCAAATGACCATCGATTATCAACATTAGTACTATATTTTGTTATTTGAGCGTTCCTTGTGCCAAATATGTTATTTTGGTTAAATGTTATTTTGTGACAAAATCGGACGTTCACGATCATCGTAGGGAAGGGGCGTAACTGGTGTATAATTTTGCAGAATCAGACAAAGATAATTCTCATTTGTGTTCTCATTTGTGTTCTCATTTGTGACTATCATAAACTTGATATATCTGTTACCCACATTCTCATGTAAGAAGAACCACAAGAAAAAATATTTTTAAGTGTTCATGAAGAGGCATTTAATATCTGGTGGTGTCCTTGTTTAGGAGACCGTCAAGCTTTCCATATTGAAATCCCCAAAGGGGAAGATGGCATGGATCACAACAGGTTTCATGGCACTCCAGACAGTCCAGGATAAGTCTGACTGCACATTCAAACTTCTGACATATACCTATGTTCGATGACCTGCCTCTCTATGTTCTTAGTTTTGGGACCCCATTTTTGTAATATGTTTGACCAAAATAACCTATTTGGCATGTTCAAGTAACCAACCATGGAAGAACGGGTGATAATTAGCGGGCATTTAAAGATAGTCAACAGTGAAGAGACGCACCCGTCAAACAATGCCATACTTAACATCTCTATATATGTGTACATTTTCTAACATTCCATCCATTGTTAATTTGAAAGATATAATGGTAATCAATTTATAGTCATTCTGATCATGTTGTGTATGGCTCAATGCCACTGGATCATCTACATTCCCCCCGTCCTTGAAATCCGTTACACGCGCAAACATCAGCCACGAGAACATACTGGAGATGACGACTGAATGGAATATATAGTAAACTTTGGGTAAGTCGGATCTAAGTGGACTGACCAATTTTATCCGAGTTAGCCGAAGACCGAAATTTAATCTTAGCTCGATTAGAAATAAACTGCAAGAGCTGGATAATAATTGATTCAAACGCACATTTCAAGCTTTTGTTCGTATGTGCGAGTAGATAACTTCCGTTTTGGTGCAAGTAGATAACTTCCGTTATGGTGCGAGTAGATAACTTTCATTTTGTCGCCATCTTTGAAAAACGTCCTAAATTTTCCTTACGTCGCATCAGATAGGGTGATTTGAGTCAAAATGATAGGGGAAAGTATTTTGGGACTCTGTGAAGGAAAAAAGTCAGATTTAGATCAGATGGACCGATTATTTTGATCTGAGTTGAGCGAAGGATCCGACTTACGCACAGAAATTTAATAAGAAAAACGTGCAGGATTAAAGGGTCCAAATGATTTTATCCGAGTTGAGCGAAGATTCGACTTATGCGACGTTTACTGTATAAACTTTGTAAAGATCACCATACATTCATACTAAAATGACCTTGTTTGTGTCTAGTGGTCTTAAACCTAATCATCCTTGCTAATGATTAAATGGAATATATTGAATTTGTAAAGATGTCCATACATATTCTTCATCTTTGGTATTGATAAATGGGACATTTTATCCCAATTTTTGGTGTTTTTAATTTATTTCTGCTTTTTGTCCCCCACCTTTCAAAGAAAGCAGGGGACTATTAAAATGGGTTCGTCTGTCTGTCGGGCCGTCAAACTTTTTGGGACACAATAACTCTCTTTCTAATTGAGCTAGAATGTTCAAACTTGGTGTAGATGTTTATTAGGTCTATGCCTTAAAGATACATTATGCAGGGCTCTATAAAAGTTGAGTGTGCCTGCGCACACACTTGAAAATGTGCCTGCAGGGTCATACTCAAAAGGAGAGTATTCAATTGCCAGGTATATAGTATGATTGTGTGGGGGGGGGGGCTTACGAAAGCTTCTTGTGTTGGACTCGGCAGAAGAAGAAATTATAAATAATTTTTAGTACCTTTTTATACGCCCACATTTAAATGTAGTCGTATATTGTCGTTGCCCCTGTCCGTCCGTCCGGCGTCCACAATTGCTTGTGGACGCTCTAGAGGCTAAAGTTAATATCCGATTGACTTTAAATTTATACACAGTGTTTAAGGTCTTGAGACGAAGAAGCCTACTGATTTTCAGCGATTTCCGATAATTACTGCCAGAGTTATGGCCCTTGATCACTTCAAAAAATCTTGTGGACGCTCTAGAGGCCAAAGTTAATATCCGATCGATCTTAAATTTATACACAGTATTTAAGGTCATGAGACGAAGAAGCCTATGGATTTTCAGCGATTTCCAATAATTAATGCCAGAGTTATGGCCCTTGATCACTTCAAAAAATCTTGTGTACGCTCTAGAGGCCAAAGTTAATATCCGATTGATCTTAAATTTATACACAGTGTTTAGGGTCATGAGACGAAGAAGCCTATAGATTTTCAGCGATTTCCGATAATTACTGCCAGAGTTATGGCCCTTAATCACTTTGAAAAATCTTGTGGACGCTCTAGAGGTCAAAGTTAATATCCGATTGACTTTAAATTTATACACAGTGTTTAAGGTCATGAGACGAAGAAGCGTTTTGATTTTCAGCGATTTCCGGTTAATATCCGATTGACTTGAAATTTATAATCAGATTTTAGTTTATTATAAATGTTTCATTACCAAAAATTAAAAATATGTGACAACTCTTGTTGACTGCCCGGACGATTTAGCTGCTGTGGGCGTATGTTTCGTTGCCTGGCAACCTATCTTTTATTATGGTTTCTAAATTGTAATAATGTATTATAGATTACTTTAATAATAAAGATTATGTTTGATGTGCATATTGTTGTTGTTTGGGGTTGATATAAACATAGAATAGATGCCTACCGGCTTCAAACAAGTTCATTAAATCCCTTTACGCAGCCAGGTTGTCATTCGTTAAACTTAACTTCCGGTATAATTCGGATACTAACAAGAGTTGTTTCCCTTGACGATGACAAGATATTCATGCACCGTAACTAAAATAACTGTTGTTCTGATGAGGCCTAAATTACTTTCCAATATTCCACTTACAGTGTATTTAAATTAAAAACAAATATCTAATTTACCATTTATTTTAATGTAAAATCAAAAGGTGATAGTTCATATGTCGCGTGCAGACGTTTTTATCATCGACTAGCTTATTCTAGTAAATTATTATACGGTAATCAAAGTAAACAAAAAAACAAACAAAAAAACAACAACAATAAAAATAAATAGTATTCTTTATTTTACATGATTTACGTGACAGTAATAATTTTTAAAAATGTGCCTGCAAAAGAGTTTTTTAAAGCAAATGTGCCTGCGCACACCGTGCGCATGTGCGCGGGAATATCGATGCCTGGCATTATGGGAGATAAGATAAAGAGATGGCAGTTCTCGCTATAATAGTTAAAAACTAGATAGTGTAAAGTTAATTTGCTGAAAATTTCAGTCAAATTGATCCACTATGAGCCGAGAAAGAAGCAGGTGAAATTTTTGCATAGTCTCGGTCATCATTACTTAAATTATTAATATAAACAGCATAGTCTCGATTATCCACTTATTTGATTTAATTATCAATGGCCGTTAGCAGCATATAGGAATCTAATCCAGCCAACATCGAAGGCTAGCCTTGACATCGAGAGTTTATTATGGTCTGGATAAGTTAATTAATGTCTAATTGATAATTTAGATAACATTTCAGGCCTAAAGAAAGACTTGTAATATGCAGATTTTGCTCTTGCATAATGCATGTTTAATGGAGTTTGAAGATGAGCATTTTCTGCTTAGGGTAAGCAGAGATAAGAAATTTGATTGGTTGATACTTTGGGACACGATAACTTTAGTTCTAATTAAGTGGGAGTGATGAAATTTGGTGTATAGTTTACATCAATACCTTGACTAAGTTCGATAATGAACATTTTCTGCTCAGGGTAAGCAGAGCGATAAGCAATTTGATTGGTCGAGACTTTGGAACGCAATAACTCTAATTGAGCTAGAATGTTCACACTTGGCATAGGTGTTTATTAGGTGAATGCCTTGATGGAGTTGAAAGTTAGAAGATGAGAATTTTCTGTTAGTGTAAGCAGAGATAAGCAATTTGATTGGTTGATGCTTTGGGACACGATAACTTTAGTTCTAATTAAGTGAGTGAATACACTTGGTGTATAGTTTTATCACATCAATACCTTGACTAAGTTTCATAATAAGCATTTTCTGCTTAGGGTAAGCAGAGCGATAAGCAATTTGATTGGTCGAGACTTTGGAACACAATAACTCTCCTTCTAGTTGAGGTAGAATGTTCAAACTTGGTGTAGGCGTTTATTAAGTGAATGCCTTGATGAAGTTCGATGATAAACATTGTCTGCTTACGATAAGCAGAGATAAGCATTCTGATTGGTTGATGCTTTGGGGCTAATAACTTTAGTTTTAGTTAAGTGAGAGTGATGAAACTCCGAGTATAGATTCATTATATCATTACTATACCTTGATTAAGTTTGATGATGAGAATTTTCTGCTTAGGCTAAGGATCTAGGCTAAGGATCGATAAGCAATTTGATTGGTCAAGACTTTGGAACATAACAACTCTGCTTTAAACTGAGGTAGAATGTTTAAACTTGATATTGATGTTCATTAGGTGAATGTCATGACTTTTATTGGTCTATGCTTTGCGACCAGATAACTTTGATAGAGAGTGATGAAACTTAGTGTATAGTTGATAATCAGTTTGATTGCTTGATACTTTTGAAAAAAAATAAATGTGCGATTAATTAATATGTGTTATCTGTTTATTTTGGGATTTCGGCAGGGGACATCAGCCTCACTGTTGGCTTATTAACTTTTATTTTGGCAGGTTGGGTATTTAATTAAGTTGAAATAAGTACCTTATTTTAGTCAAGAAATGATCATGTATGAAATATTACATGATTCCTTAAATAATACAATGGTTTAAATATATTACAGCTGTAGAAGAATTAATGTTAAATGCTGAAGATGATACAAGTTCAACTAGTTCTTCTACAACCCCATCTGTTGGAGAAATAATGAGAGACAACTTGCATAATGTATGTATATTACATATGAATACAAATCACATGCTCGTCTGTTAATAACATAAGTATACCTTTAAAAGTACATGAACAAAAAAAACAGTAATGTCTTCTGTTTGTCAGCATTTGGAAAAAAAAATATTGTATATTGTAATTTAGATTATACTGCATGAATAGTTGACAGATTCAGTTCTCTAAAAGATGTATTACCTGTGGAATTAAGACTGTAATTGCACTGTTGAGTAATGTATGAAACTACCAAGAAAGTAAATTTGAAACTCCAGTAAAAATAATTCTGGGGGTTCAAATGAGAAACATGTGTAACCTTGAAGGAATATATCACTAATGACAAGATTGAAAATGTGCAATATGAAGTACAAAAGTAAATCACCTAACCTATGTCATAATTATTCTGACAAAAATGATGATAGGCAAATAAGGTATGAGGTCTGCACATTACATATACTAATAAAGTGTGTTGTTTATAGATGGATGATTTACGGGTAAATACTAACTATCTATCATCACCTACAGCGACTAGTACACCAGGTAAAACTTTTATACATCAATTTCCTACATCATTAAACATTGAGTTGAATATTATACAATAGCAAGATGACGTTTTGTATAGGGCTGTACGATATTCTCAATATAGTCATTTATCGCGATATGGTATTTTCAAACCCAACTACGATATCATGTGGCCAAAAATCGTCGATATAGTGGTTTATCGAATATCGCCCAAAACTTCAAATATCGAAAAAAATTATTGTAAAAATAGATAATAAATACACTATACAGCAGTGGAAATTAGCCGACGGCAATAAACTATAATAAATAAAACTAATGTTTTGAGAATCGTTAAATTTTCACTGCATCGTGTAAAAATAGATAATAAATACACTATACAGCAGTGGAAATTAGCCGACGGCAATAAACTATAATAAATAAAACTAATGTTTTGAGAATCGTTAAATTTTCACTGCATCGTGTATGCGTTACTTTTACTTTGTTTTTAGTCGACAATAAATTGTCAGTTGTTACTACATGTGAAGCTTTGGCCTACTAAACGCCTGAAATTTCCCACTACCGCGGCTAATTACCAGGCTATAAATAGGTTGTCATATTTTTAAAAAACGAATATTTTTAGAAAACTCTACGAAACTTAATTTCTGAAAGCAAGAATAAAACGATCTATAAATAGATCACTGTCACTTTTAGGCCAGGAATACCGCAGCCAATTGAATGCTTGAATGGAAGATAGTCCAGATCATTTAGTATTTGTTAAACTGTTTGAACTTACATGTACAATACAAGACTTGAAGACCGCATCTACTTACTTCCGCTAAACGTGATATTTGAGAATTTTCTTACACAAGGCCAGCGGTTGTATTTAATTTTTATCCAAAAAGGATTTTGTTCTGTTCATTTTAATAAATTTATATTATAAAAAACAAGCGAAGTTCAAAATGTATGAATAAAGCAATTCTTACCCACAATTCTTAAATCTTACTCACACTGTAGTGAGCTTTAATGCATTTATATTTAATTTCTTTAATAGCAAAGTGACATTATTATTAAATTTAGCGATATTTAACTATATTGTTGAAAAAAATGACAATATCGATATCGTCTCTTTTTGCAATATCGTACAGCCCTAGTTTTGTATTGGATTATAATTTATGATATTTGACTTATTTTTTATGCAGTCTATTTATACATGAAATTTCTAAGTGATACACTATCCTTGATTTCTTTGTTTATACTGTAGTCTTTGAAGTTACAAGGACACTAAATTTATAAAAGTTTGCAGCTTTATAAGACTATGCTCTAGTTAACCTAATGGTATCAGTATTAACATTTATCTAGAAAAGGGGAAATCCTGTCATAATTAAAGGAGAATACTACCACAAAAAGTTGTTTTAATATGAAAAATAACGTTAATATTAGAATATTTTTGGCCCTGCGAAATTTTAATAGTTTTTCTGAATGTTTTTACTAAGGAAAAATATACCCCAAAAAACACTTGTTTTGTTTTTTTGCGTGAGTGACGGCAGAGACGACAGACGTTGTGAATTTCCCTATAGAAGGCTATTGCAACATAGCACTGCATCCCATCATTTTGACTAACATGGTCAGTTGGGTTTCTTGGGGATGTGCTAATAGCACCAACAATAAATCAGGTAGCATGTGTCATTTTTTAAAATTTCAAAGTGAGACAACATGAACAAAGGCCTGGACACAGCGACGTCAACGAGACGAGAATGGCTGGTCTCCATCAAAACACACTTTTCTTTGTTCGGAGCCTAAATCCTAATGTTAATTAATATCCCCATTTCGAAGAGTCTTCCTCCTCAGTAGTAGGTGTCCGTCAGATTTAACTCGTTAAATGAGTGTAATAGAAAATTTTTTCAGCAGTAGACCTATACCGTTAGTATAGATGATGCTATTTTTTTCTCAATTGTAACACAAAGAAAGTAAGCTAGGGCATATAATACCGTATTACCCTATGGCTAGGGCAAACTTATTGGAATTAATAGTTTTTCTGATATATTTTCGCTGATGAAGCGAAAAGTTATCGAGAATGAGTGCTTCACATTTGAAAAAAAATAAAGGAACCATAAAAAGCTCTTCTAAAATTACAACAGCTGAAAATCGCCTCTTGCAAAAATAGCACTTCTCAACTCAAAATAGAGGAGCAATCCATTATTTAGAAGAGCTCCCCTGTAAAAATACAAAATTTTATTGAAATTTCACTGAAATCTCACTGAAATTTCAATAATATTTTCTCACTGAAATTTCAATAATATTTTGACCAAATCTCTCACTGAAATTTCAGTGAGATTTCACTGAAATTTCATTACTATTTCAAAGTCTTTATTAACATACATTCTGAAAAAAACCCTCCAAACAATTACAATATTACTATATTATTAATTATCCCTCAAATTTCTGTATTCCGTCTTCTAAATTTTCTTTTTCTTCTAGTGTTGTCCTTTTCTTCGATGATAATAAAAATATATGGCCTGAAATGACACAATCAAAATAATATTAAATAAAGATAGGCATGTGCCATGCAGTGTGCTGTTAGAGCATTCAGCAGTTTCAAAATTATCCTGTCAAAAACAAAGCATATAATATAAATTTTGGGATAAATGTGCATCGGCTGTCACTAGTGGCAGGCATTTACTTCTGAATACACAAGGTTACAACACTGATAATTTACTCTTAAAATATCTTATGATTTATTTTTAGTGGATCCTATTTAGGGGTGTGACGATTAGTTGGTTTAGTCGGAGTCGGTTCGGTTTTACCTACAAAACGGTACAAGTATCGGGAAATCGATGGTCGTCTAAGAAATACAGCATGATATATAAACCTGTCGCCCGAATATTATAGCATGTTTTTTTTTTTAAAAAGATACATGTATTAACGATCGACAATTATGGGGGGAATCAGCAATAAGCTACATCATTGATAAATGGTCAACAATAATAATAATGAGACAGTATATTCTGTAATCGGTCGTAGATATTCCCGCGATAAAAAAAGAAATATAATTAGCATTCCTAACGATTCCCACGATGTTTGTTAATTAAAATGTAACGATCATCAGTTACAACTTCGGTATATCGGCTGTGGATTATTGTGAATATTGACCGTAATTTCATTATATTATAGTTATTTAGTTAAACAGCATGTGTAAAGAGTTGATATATTTACTACCACATGTTTATCGTCAAGTAATAAAATGCAACGAAAGAAATACTTACCGTGTTGGTAAGTAAAAAATAAATCCATATCGTTTCCAGTTATTTTTAATTATTATCACAAGAAATAAATAAAACACTATGTCTATTGTAACAGGTTTTTTTTTTCACAAAAATAATTATCTAGTGGAGAGATTTAAAGTCGTATATCGTAGACCGCATTTCCGTTTTTACTACAACTAGACTTATCCCAGACTGAGCTTACTTAGTGTCATTTGATTATCTGCTTACATGTTCCCTTCATGCTGCCACTCAAAGACACGTGATAGTGAGCAGTACTTCAGAAGATCAGACCCTTTGATCCTACTGCGGTTTCTTTGAAGTAGATGGAAATGACAAGTCATCATTTAAATAGACGCCAATAAATGTGTGATACTAGACGTGACGTAATTATTGCTGACTGAATTCTTTTCACGTGTATACACATAGTATTACTATTAAGAAAGTGCTTTGATGAAACCGACGGAATAAGTGTTTTATTGAAGGTGGTCATTCAGTACAGTACAGTTTGTAAATTTCTTTATTTTTATGGAATGAATGAATGATTGTTGGTTTTGTTTATGGATTATAATTATGTCCTCCCTATTACCTGCATAATATGTTAATAATAATATATAAAACGAAATGGAATGGATTTACATTCATATTATAATTATAGCGTAAGGTAGGCAGGCATATGAATTCCAAATGCCGGGGTGGGGGGAATAAACACGCGAACTGTGGATTATGTAAAAGAGAAATCGAAGTCTATTTTTATATGTTGTATTTATTACTTTTATTAAAAAGGTTAAACAGGAGATTTGAACAAACTACATAGTACAAACAAAACCAAATTTTTAATGTACCGGACACATAAAACATAGAACTGTATGTCGCCATTACAGTTTTAATCTCCGTATATAAAGGCCAGTATATTAGCGTGAATTGCAGACTCTGGAAGACTAATATTTTTCAGTTAGTTTTCATTACCATCTAAACCGAATCGGTTCGGTTTTTTTAGCCGCAGACTAAAATGTTCAAGTTTTGCTTAGTCGTCACACCGTTAATATACAGACAGAACAGTTTTACCTTATTTTTTAAAAACTAAACTTAGCCAGGTTACATAATTTGCATGACGAAAGTTAATATACCAATACATAGCCCGATCTACTAAAATTTAAACAACTATACTTACCACGGCTGCTTTTGAAAATATGCCTTATCAGTACATCCATTTTATAATTAACTACTTCGAAATTTATCCAACAAACCATTCTGTGAGAGGTGTTTTGTGGGTCATATAATCCAGTAAATAACGTGAACAAACACAACTCTATTATCCCAAATACGTGCCTTTTTTCCAGGAATTTCAACATTTGATTAAAAATGCGGAAGCCTTTCGCGAAACAGTGAAAAGAACTTAGGTTAATTAGCCCCTTAATCTGTTTAAATAGCAGCACCAGTTTATCAATTTAGTAATGAAACATGCACGTGAGGTCCTTTTATTTGCGTGAGAGTTTCATATAATTTACAACCATTACGACACTCTTGGAATCTCCGTCATTGACATTGTTGATGCTAATCAGCAATGACCTCAAAATTTGAATTTAAGATGGTTTAGATTTATTCTCTCTTTTCACTATAAAAGAGGTTGATTTCAAAACATGATTATATTAATTGATCGTAAAATATTTACCGTAAATGAAATTTACGGGTGCCGTAATTGATGACCTCGTTTGCAAATATGGCTATTGAAACACGTGTGTTACGTTTGAGAAAATAGCCATTCTATCATAATACAATGATTATCGAAACATATCGGAAAAAATTTTGATGTTGAATAATATTACTTAGCATGTGTTCATGGATTACGCACGGTGATAGACAAATAAAATAAACGTCAATGAAATTGTGTATTTCAGGAAATAACTCAATTAATTAATGGAAATTAAAACATTTCGTCTTCTGACTATTAGGCCATAATTTTGAAGTGCTCTCTTTCACAAATTACAAATCTTTATATGCAGTTATTAAAATTTTTGCTATGAAAAAAAATGACATTTTTATGTTTTGTAATTTCAGTGAAATTTCTATGAAATTTGCAATATAAATATTTCAGTGAAATTCCAGTAGACCAAAATATATTTTATTTCAGTGAACTTTCAGTAGAGCAAAATTTTTGTTTATTTCAGTGAAATTTCAGTAATAGACCAAAATATATTTTTATTTCAGTGAAATTTTGGTGAGATTTCAGTTACATTTTCTCACTGAAATTTCAGTATTATTTTCTCTGGGGCTATTCATGTATTTCATACTTTGACCCTAGATGAAGCCATTTATTGACCATTAATACTTAGAAAATAAAGATATGTGTTTCAATATTTATTAGAATAAATAAAAAGAAAAATCAAATTTCAGTATCAATCTTTCACTCCTATGCTGATTTGATGAAAACCATAGACAAAAGACACAGAAAAAATCCTTATGTTTAACTTTGACTCCCTGATGATTTTGGCACAAAGCCTGCACCATAGCAATTCGATGTTCCCTGTTTTGTCTCCAATGAAAATTTAAACATTGAAAAAATTCAGAACAATGTTCAAAAATAAAGTTTATGTATAATTTACAGAACAATTTGACAAAAGAAAACAATTTGGTCAGAAGAGTATTTTATGCATATAATTTTTAGCGTAAATTAGTTGGAAAGTGAGAAAGGAATTCCAGGGGGTGCGATCAGCTGTTCTCTGCATGTGGTTAATAATAGATGTTAATACAGGTGTGACGTTGTGTTTGATATTCAATTTTATACTGATATTTTAGAATCCGAATTCTACACATTTCTCAACGGCAAGGTCATAGGCCTTAATTTTGATTTGAGACGTATGCTTTACTTGGCGGAATCCACATCAATTCGGTTTATGGAATTGCACGAATCTTCGAGTCCCAGACTCAAAGCTAATGCGGCGATTCGCGCAAATTTTTAGTCCTGCCAATGTCAAAGAACTTAATTACGATATTCATGTGGATCAAAATAAGAACCAAAACCATTTAATTGTCTTTGCGTGCATGGATAATGTGTGCTGTGGAAAATTATAAAGGACAGGTTAGTTACTCAAGCAACATTTCAAAGCCTGTCTATTTGTGTAAATTCTTTTTTTTTTTAAGCATTAAAAAACACACACACAGTTATTATAGAAGCTCGAATCCTTGATTAGGGTGACCCGTGCACCGTACAGAAAGTTGGTCTCGACACGGCGAACATACACGCTTCACTGGCTTATCTTGAAGTGATATTCGCATACACTACGCCAGTGATGGGATTTCAAAAAATTTCATGTCGGACATTTTTTCCCGAAAATAAAGGGCCATAACTCTTACCGTAATTTAAGCAGACGTTTTGAAAACACAATTAAGAATCATGTGTCAACAAAATATATTCAAATTCATATGTAAAAAAAAAAATAGGTGCACCTCGTTATATTTTATGTTTAAAACCCGTACGGTATTCAAATTTATGTCAATAATATTCATACAAAATTACATGACATCGTAATACTATAGAATTGACAGCGTGCCGACTGCTGCCGATCTGTTTCAAACTCCCCCAAAATTACCGTATTTTTCGGGTCATACGTCGGTACATTTTTCAGCAAAGTCCGACATCCGTAGTTAACGACGCCCTAATGAGAGAGTGACACCAACTGCTAAATAATTGCATTCGACTGTAGCACTCGCTATCGTCTAAAACAATTAACTAGTTACGTCATTCCAATCAAAATATTCGTCAACATTTCTTAGCGTGTTTATTTATTTAAAGACATAAACCCCCTTCAAAATATAATCATAAATCCGACAATATGCTATCAAAATAGAATCTTTTCTCGAACATCAGGCGTATTGGATTCAGCACGTATACATCTCTTAATTTCATGTGTCTCACGAGATTTGTACTTTCATTTTAATTACTGAACTCTACAAGCGCCATGTGTGTGAAATATCTTTATTTAACTTCGGCTTCCACCGAAAATATATCACAGACAAGTTATCGAATACAATGTATGTTGATTTGAGGTGTTATATACTATCAGGATATTTGACATATATGACTAATTTCTACGTGTTATTGTCCAACACAACAAAGGAGATTAAAACGTGAGACAATGGCGAAATCACGGGTTAATCAGATTAAGTTTATAATCACTCTTATTGGATTGATATATCGTCCGACAAAGGAGAAGCAATGACAGTTATACACTCAGTACACTATATTAATTTTGGAATTTGAATATTATTCACCGATTGGGCATATTCCTGGTCGGACAATTTTGGGTGTTTCGAAAAAAGATTCGGACAAGTCCGGAATATACGGGTAAAATCCCACCACTGCACTACGCACTATGATGACACTCAGCGCTAGAGTCTATGATATTATAAATAGCCATCGCACGTGCAATTCTCTACACATCTATCAACTATTACAGCCGTCAAAAATCTATTGTTGACGATTCTGAATAGCGGTACTATTTAGCTTATTGGTTATTACAGCAGCTTTAGAAATTAGGTTTGTTTTATTTTTTAAATTGCTTTATCATTAACTGTACCATTAGGAGCTGTATCTTTTGGTTTAGTACAAATAATATCTCTGAAATACTTGCGTTAGGCAAGAACATGATACTAGCAGTAGTTTCATTTTACTTTTACAAGGTTCTTAAAACAATTGTTGAGTTGCCCAACTTGCGTGTTTCTAAATTCAATTTATTGTTCCAGCTTTCTGTTATGTTTCTTAAAAAGTAGTCTTGATTATCCCGGCCTGTTAATCAAACGTTGAATGGTCGGTAGACTGGTTAAGCAAGACTACTTTCAAAACAAGGGCACGTAACCTATTTTTATACGCCCACATTTTCATGTGGACGTATATTGTTGTCGCCCCTGTCCGTCCGTCCGTCCACAAAGTCTACAGGTCACAATTTTTATCCGATTTCAATAAAACTTGAAATATAGGTTTATCACCCTAAGATCTCGGTTCCTTTCGATATTGGCATCTATCGGACCGTAACTTCATGGATTATGGACCCTGATTGTACGAAAAATCACGTTTTTGGCTTGTGAACACTGTAGAGGTCACAATTTTTATCCGTCTTGTTGAAACTTGAAATGTAAGTTTATAACCCAAAGATCTCGGTTCCTTTCGATATTCGCGTATATCGGACCATAACTTCCTGTATTATGGCCCCTGATTGTACGTAAAAAACGCGTTTTTTTGCTTGTGGACCCTATAGAGGTCATAATTTTTATCCGATTTAAAAAACCGTATTATTATATCACCGTTAAACCCTAAGGATGGTTGAATTCGAATTTCGTAAAAATCGGCCCAAAACTGACAGACAAAATGGCCACCGTTCGTTCTCAAATAGCGTAAAAATATGGTATATCAAGGTTGTGGACCCTATAGAGGTCACAATTTTTATCCGATTTTGTTGAAACTTGAAATGTAAGTTTATAACACAAAGATCTTGATTCCTTTCAATATTCGCGCATATCGAACCGTAACTTCATGAATTATGGCCCCTGATTGTACGCAAAAATGCGTTTTTTGGCTTGTGGACCCTATAGAGGTCATAATTTTTATCCGATTTAAAAAACCGTGTTAATATATCACCGTTACACCCTAAGGACGGCTGAGTTCGAATTTCGTCAAAATCGGCCCAAAACTGACAAGACAAAATGGCCGCCGTTCATTCTCAAATAGCGTAAAGATATGGTGTATCAAGGTTGTGGACCCTATAGAGGTCACAATTTTTATCCGATTTTGTTGAAACTTGAAATGTAAGTTTATAACCCAAAGATCTCGGTTCCTTTCGATATTCGCGCATATGGGACCGTAACTTCCTGAATTATGGCCCTTGATTGTAGGAAAAATTACTTTCGTTTTAGCTTGTTTTCTATCCATCTCTCGAAAATGTGGGCGTAATCCTGCCTGGCAGCCGCTGGTTTACTCACACGTGCTCGGATGTTATGGCCGACACTCGGAACCATCTTTCAGTTTATTATTTATGGATGATTAAATGGTCATAGCTTATTACGTACAGCATGACCATTTATTTAGTGACTATAAATGTTTGAAACTTATTTAAGGCTTGGTGTATATATACATATTGTGGTGTAATTGTCAAGATATTTGGAGATGTTTATTTATGGTGGGGCACCCTACCTTGATGCAATTCGTACGTGATCAATCGAACATTTGGAAAACTGCTCTGACTGGATCTATTTTCTTTCTTTTTTGTATGATTTTATTTTGAGGTTCAATAATTATTCTCAGATTCGACATAATCCTTGTTTTATTGTTCATATTCAACCAAGATGAAATTTCAAAACAATGGCTGAATGTTTGCTACATATATGCCACAAACAACTATTTTATCATTGGTTAGAGGTGTCTAACCACGGGAAAATTTACAGTTACATGTTCTATTGGCCGACAGTATGCATGCACAAATCAAACAATCTTATTTGCATATTGCATACTTTATAGTATAATTCTAAAATGTGTTACACAGTGAACTAAGTAATTGATAAAATTAAACTTTTACTATAGCATTCTCCTTTAAAGATGGGTTCCCAGAAAAGTATTTATCGGGTGGTTATTTCCAATAAAAGTATGGCTATATTGGTATATATGGAAAGTAGAGATATCCAATCTTACTAGAAAAATACTGGATTCCCCGAAAAACAATCATGGAGCGTATACAGGACAAAAATTTAAGGGTTCCCCTAATCGACAGCCTGACGATTAGGAATTTCTGCACGCGTTATGTCTCACGCAAACATTGAGCTCTTGATGTACAAGTTGATAAACTTTATGAAGAATTAGCCGCACAACACTTTCTGAGATAAAAATGACGGAAAAAGATGCGGGTAGTGGGTAATCCGAGAATTTAATTAGAATTCGATATTTGTAATAAATAGTAACTGATTAAAGACAACATCGTCTTATGTATTGACATAGGTCCATTTACGCTTTTTAATGTAAAATGTTTAACATTTGTTTTGATTTATATTTCAGTAACATCTAGCAATCGTGAAGCACTTGGCATGACTCGATCTAATAGTTGTGAACATTTAATACCTAAGTCTCAACTTATGAAAGTAGGTGATTCATGAGTCTTTTATTTGTAACACTTACAATGGAGTTAAACATTGAATTGAGTCTGCTAGTCATGAAAACATGTGTGGTTTGACCAGATCATGATATAATCATATTCACTCAATTGACACTTTTCAAGGGATTAAGAGAATAATTTTTTGCCCATGATTGTTCACTGAGAAGTGTGAATCTTTAAGTGAGTTGACATAATTTGGAAAAAAAAAACTGACTATAAACTAGATGAAAGTGCTATAACATTTTTCTGATGATTGTCACTGTACTGCCGAGAAGCATCTTGTGTATTTATGATAATTTAGTCAAATTGAAAGAGACAGTTGTCAGAATATATGTACAAGTTTGTCGAATTTCATTTCTCTCTTGTCTTTCAGACACCACCTACAAGTAAGAAAAAATTTGAAACACAGAACAATGGAGGCTTTGGTACGTTACCTAAAGAACGTTATAGAGAAGGCGAAGAAACACCCAAACGCACTAGGGGGTTCCCAACTCTAGGGAGAACTTTGTTACGTATCAGATCAGGGAAACGAAGCTGTTCTGCACCAAATTTAGGTGACATCACTAAGAATATTAAGCATGCTGATTTGCAGCATGTTACTAAAAATAGTAACACCAGGCATAACCTCCCACAAGCATGATCAATTAATGATTAATTCCCACCCATTCTATCCTAGTACTCATATTAACAATCATGTGACTTAAATTTCTAATAGTCATTGGGTGATCATTTATTTTCTTTGTGGGTTTGAAGTTCTAATGAGAATTGTTCTTATTTCTATACACAAAATGGATGAAAATTTGATTTGAGATTAGTCTAAAATATCTACTTTTTGATATTTGTAAGCACATTGCTTACTATTTTGTGTATTGAAATGAGTGAATTGACTATTATCAATGAATATTTTAGAGTATACTCATTATTGTCCCCTGGCTTTCAAAGAAAGCAGGGGACTATTAAAATGGATTCTTCTGCCTGTCTGTCCGTCCGTCTGTCCGTCCGTCCATCTGTCTGTCTGTCCGTCACACTTTTTGGGACAAATTAACTCTATTTCTAATTGAGCTAGAATGTTCAAACTTGTTGTAGGTGTTTATTAGGTCAATGCAATGATGGAGTTCGAAGATGGGCATTTTCTGCTTAGGGTAGGCAGAGATAAGCAATTTGATTGGTTGATGCTTTGGGACATGATAACCTTAGTTCTAATTAAGTGAGAGTGATGAAACTTGATGTATAGTTTCATTACATCATAACCTTGACTAAGTTCGATAATGAGCATTTTCTGCTCAGAGTAAGCAGAGTGATAAACAATTTGATTGGCCAAGACTTTGGAACCCAATAACCCTCCTTCTAATTGAGCTAGAATGTTCAAAGTTGGTGTAGGTGTTTATTAGGCAAATGCCTTGATGAAGTTTGAAGATGAGCATTTTCTGCTTAGGGTAAGCAGAGATAAGTAATTTGATTGGCTGATGCTTTGGGACACGATAATTTTAGTTCTAATTAAGTGAGAGTGTCGAAACTTGGTGTATAGTTTCATTACTTCATTACCTTGACTAAGTTCGATAAGAGCATTTTCTGCTCAGGGTAAGCAGAGTGATAAGCAATTTAATTAGCTGAGACTTTGGAACACAATCACTCTTTCTAATTGAACTAGAACGTTCAAACCTGATGTAGGTGTTTATTAGGCGAATGCCTTGATGGAGTTCGGCTTAGGGTAAGCAGAGATAAGCTATCTGATTGATTGATGCTTTGGGGCCAATAACTTTGGTTTTAATTAAGTGAGAGTGATGAAACTCTGAGTATAGATTCCTTATATCATTACCTTGACTAAGTTTGATGATGAGAATTTTCTGCTTAGGCTAAGGATAGATAAGCAATTTGATTGGTCAAGACTTTGGAACATAACAACTCTGCTTTTAATTGAGATAGAATGTTTAAACTTGATGTTGATGTTCATTAGGTGAATGTCTTGACTGAGTTCAATGATTAACATTTTGAGCTAAAGCTAAACAAAGCTAAGCAATTTCATTGGTTGATTTTTTGGGACAAGATAACTTGGATTCTATCTGATAGAGAGTGATGTAACTTAGTGTATAGTTGATAATCAGTTTGATTGCTTGATACTTTTGAAAAAAATAAATGTGCGATTAATTAATATGTGTCATCTATTTATTTTTGGATTTCAGTGGGGGACATCAGCCTCACTGTTGGCTTGTCTTCAGATATAATTAGTGTGTGTTTTCAGACCAATATACATTTCTTGCATAAAAATATCTGCTAATATTAGGGGTTTCAGGTCACGTGACTTTAGCGTGAAATCGGACAGTCAGCGGCTGAAATATAGCCCACTTCAATCTACGATTCTGAATTACTATTTTATGTAAATGCATTACTAGCAATTGTATTGCAATAGTTTAATATCAATCTCAATATCTGCAAAGATTCAGGCTAAAAAATTATCGAAATGTAAGCGAAATTACCGTTTGTTTACATAGACGCTCGCGGGAAAATACCGCTCTGACGTCACACAGCCTGAGATTTTCCATTGCTACGACTCACTTCATTGGTGAATCCGCAGCTTAGTTACCGGGGGATTTTGATATAGAACCAATCAAACGATAGATAACATTTTGGTGGTTATAATGGTTGTTGATACCACGTGATCGGACAAGTAGACCCGTAGAAAATGGGATTTATCTGTTTTGATGACTGAAAATTGTCAAATTTCGACTAAATATAAAAAAACTTTCTTGAGGTATCATCCAGATTATAAATATTTGACATATTTTCATTCAAATTATTACGATTTTAATAAATTTTAGCTGACAATAACGTGCGGATTTCAGTGTTAAAAATTGGTACTAGCGATTCTGAAGGGAAAATACCGCTTATGACGTCACTCAAATATGACTGAAAAGCACTTATTTTGGTGCCAAGCCACGCGTTGACTGGTATAGAGCATTTTGATTACATTATTGACCTCGATCTCGGATTTTAAAATTCCATAACTTTGGATCTAATTAGAATATTTTGATGAAATAAAAAAAATTGGGTAGCATTTTATGTATATTTTCACAAAATATTTTTAAAATTTTTTTTTCTGTCATTTGAAACCTTGACATGAAACCCCTACTAATATAATTAAATATATATTATCTTAAATAAGTTGCTCTAAATATAATACATTTCATCATTATACTATATAAAACGCAATACCATATATAATATGTTCATCAAACTTAAACATAACATCACTTATCCATATATATATAATATTGATAAATTAAAGAAATGGAATTGTTTAAATTAGATATAGTTGACCTATATATATGTCAGTTTCCTATAGCTTTAGTATTTAGTGTATTCATTTTACATATGAATAAATAAAGTTTTCGGCAATTATTTAAAATATATTTGAGTTCTTGACTTAATCTATTTAAGTACACACAATTATCTTTTGGGTTTTTTTTTCAATTCCTGCTATTTCAAAATCTATTAAAAGTGTTTTAGCCTATAGAATTTAGTTCAAGATTTTAGTTTTTCGGTAATGCTTCTCCCTTTCTATTTGCTCAACCGAATGGCTTTTGATGTTATAAATCGGATTTGTTTTAGTGCAAAATCTTTTATTTGATGTTTATGTACTCTCTTTGTTGTATATTTTATTTATATTGTATACCTATTTATTGTATTGTTTGCTTGTGTTTATATGTAATCTAGGAAAGAAAAAAAAAGGAAAAAAATCTAAGTGTAAGTGTAGCATCTTCCTCTGATGAATCTCTCACTCGTATATATCACAAAATATATCACTTAAAAATATATTCACTTACAATGTTTAAAATATGTAACACTGAGAACTGCTAAAGGGTGAATCTGTGCACAGCCACCATATATTTCTCAGTCATGGTTGTTATTTGTACGTGTATCGAAAGAAAATTAATTTTCCGACTATTACTCAGTATTACCGCGTTAAAACTGTAAATAAGGTGTGTTAATTAACAAAGGTGAAAAACTGTCTGAGAGGTGAATTAATTAACGCTAGGGGTGAAAAACTGTGCGATAGTGCGTTTTCAGTAGAGGTGTGTTAATTAACCGACCGGTAAAAAATGAATGTCAATGTTGTGTATTGTCTAATTGGCGTGTTTTCTCGCTAGTTGTGATAACTGGATCAAAAGGAGTATAATCAAGGACCAACAGGTTTTATCTGACACGTACGTGTTAAATCAAAATTTGGGAAGTAAAACTGTTTTACCGTTCAATTTATCATTCGACCGTGTGTCTTACGCAGGTCTTTGTATAATTAAAGACAGGTCTTTAGACAGGCATGTGTGCTCGCTATGATCTACGTTTCTCTTATGTGTCCTTTGTATTGCGTACCATATATAAAGTTGAATTTAATGAAATAAAAATACGGACCTTAATCATCGTATATGGAAAGGCGAATGTAATGTCGTCATTTATAAATACCCAGCAGTCAGCGCCCAATTTGAATATCCACGGGAATATAGAGAGTAAATCCAGCAAAAACAACAGAAATATATTTCTGCTTTATTACTAATAAGACCCGCACTCACCGTTTGACATTTATTAAATTTATAAAAACGTGCCACGTTGCGTAAATTGTGCATCTTACCTTCAATAGCAATATCCATAAAACAGAAATCTCCATATTGATAAATAATACGGCACAAGCAACAGAACAGTGATAATTTCCACACAAATGATATATTTAAACTAAAATTACATTAGCTTTTCACTAAATTTACATCGAATACAATCCAACGATCCTCATTCCAGAACTTGTAATTTATAATATATTTACATCGCATACAATCCAACGATCCTCATTCCAGAATTTATAATATATTTAAACTAAAATTGCTTTAGCTTTTCACTAAATTTACATCGCATACAATCCAACAATCCTCATTCCAGAACTTGTAATTTATAATAGCCGCTTTTATGCAATTACAGAATTGTCCCGTGATCTAACATATCAAAGAAGCACATACGCCCGATATGACACGTAATCATTTTTCGAGACTTTGTAGATTGGACTTCCTTGTTGTGTTTTCTTCGTGATCATAATATATAAAACTACATGTTAAATGATTTCTTCAACTTTAAATATTATTAAGCTGGATTGGCTTCAAAGGTCCCTCGTTCTCAATAAATGATAGCTGCTCGGAATACCTGGGTGAGCTCTGATCAGTCTCACTAAACAGCCTCTTTTATAACCCCCTAATTTCTGCACGTCCTAGACTGACCTTGACTTTAATTTCAATCCAAAATATGGAATAAACCTCCCCATTTCCCAAGACCTGGGGGGAGAACATTACCTTATTTGGTCTACCAACCATATGTCATAAACAGAATTTGATGGATATTTTGACAATGGTTAGGATTTTACCAATTATCCTGTGGACGCTCTAGAGGCTAAAGTTAATATCCGATTGACTCTAAATTTATACACAGTGTTTAAGGTCATGCGACGAAGAAGCCTATTGATTTTCAGCGATTTCCGATAATTACTGCCAGAGTTATGGCCCTTGATCACTTCAAAAAATCTTGTGGACGCTCTAGAGTCTAAAGTTAATATCCGATTGACTTTAAATTTATACACAGTGTTTAAGGTCATGAGATGAAGAAGCCTATTGATTTTCAGCGATTTCCGATAATTACTGCCAGAGTTATGGCCCTTGATCACTTCAAAAAATCTTGTGGACGCTCTAGAGGCTAAAGTTAATATCCGATTTTCAGCAATTTCCGATAATTACTGTCAGAGTTATGGCCCTTGATCACTTTGAAAAATCTTGTGGACGCTCTAGAGGCTAAAGTTAATATCCGATTGACTTTAAATTGATACACAGTGTTTAAGGTCTTGACTCTTGAGACGAACAAGTATATTGATTTTCAATGAATCTTTATGACTTGAACAGCTAAATCCATGATGTTAAAAGTTTTGTATATTAAACGTTAGCATGGGGAAAGACTTTATAAAAACCAAACAAATTCTAATGGTTTTCTGATAATTACTTAATGAGTTGTTACTCTTAATCAGATTTTAATGTATTATAAATGTTCCATTACCGAAAAAAGTAAAAATATGCGGCAACTCTTGTTGACTGCCCGGACGATATAGCTGCTGTGGGCGTATGTTTCGTTGCCTGGCAACCTATCTTTTTTACATATAAACATGTCGTTCGCTTTTATTATTACATGGGATTTGACTCTATAGAAAGAGTTAACCAATATTTTCTTAAGGACCAAAGTCTTACAACTTGTCTTCTATTCTTTCGACTATACCTGGCGTTTATACTGCGACCATATAGTCACGCTACTTATAAATTTGCATTTTATAAAATAAAAATATTGACCTTAATCTATCTCACGAAATACAATGTTGTCATTTATAAATATCGAACAGATAGACCCCAATTTGAATATCCCTGGGTATATAGCGAATAAGTCAAATTTGCTGTATGTAAATATACATGTACTGGCTTCTTATTCTTACGTCTGGCACCTGAAATAACCCAGCCACATCAGAAAGCAATATCAGGTTTTATTATTACGTGGGATTTGACTCTATAGAAAGAGTTAACCAACAATTTTTCAAAGACCCAATATTGTCTTAAGGACCAAAGTCTTACAACTTGTCTTCTATTCTTTCGACTATACCTGGCATTTATACTGCGACCATATAGTCACGCTACTTATAAATTTGCATTTTATAAAATAAAAATATTGACCTTAATCTATCTCACGAAATACAATGTTGTCATTTATAAATATCGAACAGATAGACCCCAATTTGAATATCCCTGGGTATATAGCGAATAAGTCAAATTTGCTGTATGTAAATATACATGTACTGGCTTCTTATTCTTACGTCTGGCACCTGAAATAACCCAGCCACATCAGAAAGCAATATCAGGTTTTATTATTACATGGGATTTGACTCTATAGAAAGAGTTAACCAACAATTTTTCAAAGACCCAATAATGTCTTAAGGACCAAAGTCTTACAACTTGTCTTCTATTCTTTCGACTATACCTGGCGTTTATACTGCGACCATATAGTCACACTACTAATAAAGTTGCATTTAATAAAATAAAAATATTGACCTTAATCGATCGCACGAAATGCAATGTTGTCATTTATAAATATCGAACAGATAGACCCCAATTTGAATATCCCTGGGTATATAGCGAATAAGTCAAATTTGCCATATGTAAATATACATGTACTGGCTTCTTATTCTTACCACTGGCACCTGAAATAACCCAGCCACATCAGAAAGCAATATCAGGTTTATTTTATAATCATTTTAGACATAGTTTCATTTGATTAAACGCGCAAGTTCACATATTGACCTTTGATTGATGGTATGCATTGAAGGCCGAGCCGTTGGCGCCGAAATGAAAAATAAAAATCAGCATGGTATTGTATCTGTCCCGTGGAATCAGCGAAGATTTTAAAGTTCCATAAACTTATAATTACTGAACGATGGATCTACTCCCGATAGAATTAGACGATATAATTGCGTGGGATATGATGTGAACATTTAAATAGTTCATCAATAACACCGTCTACATTTCCAATCGTTTTTTAAAATACAATATTAGAGCAGTAGTATCCTGTATATACAGTCAAACTGGGGGAAAGTATTGCCATCGTTTTGTTATGGTTGATTGATCAGAATGTTTGAAAACATTGACCTCTAGGTGTTATGTAACAAATGCAGTGTTTTGATACTTGATTGGGGCCATAAAGTAATAAATTAATTTAAAAGCTACACGCGGATTATTATTTCAACCAAAATGTGTATTAGAAGTTGCTGTCTGAATTACGGTTGTTAATTTTTTTTATAGATTTATTAATTGACTGTTTTCGCTAAATGGGTTCGTCCGTCTGTCTGTCTGTCTGTCTGTCCGTCTGTCTGTCCCGTCTGTCTGTCCGTCTGTCTGTCCGTCACACTTTTTGGGACACAATAACTCTCTTCCTAATTGAGCTAGAATGTTCAAACTTGGTGTATGTGTTTATTAGGTCAATGCCTTGATGGAGTTCGAAGATGAGCATTTTCCGCTAAGGGTAAGCAGAGATAAGCAATTTGATTGGTTGATGCTTTGGGACACGATAACTGTCTTCCTAATTGGGCTAGAATGTTCAAACTTGGTGTATGTGTTGATTAGGTCAATGCCTTGATGGAGTTCGAAGATGAGCATTTTCCTCTTAGGGTAAGCAGAGATAAGCAATTTGATTGGTTGATGCTTTGGGACACGATAACTTTTAATTGAGCTAGAATGTTCAAACTTGGTGTATGTGTTTATTAGGTCAATGCCTTGATGGAGTTCGAAAATGAGCATTTTCCGCTTAGGGTAAGCAGAAATAAGCAATTTGATTGGTTGATACTTTGGGGCACGATAACTCTCTTCCTAATTGAGCTAGAATGTTCAAACTTGGTGTATGTGTTGATTAGGTCAATGCCTTGATGGAGTTCGAAGATGAGCATTTTCCGCTTAGGGTAAGCAGAGATAAGCAATTTGATTGGTTGATGCTTTGGGACACGATAACTTTAGTTCTAATTAAGTGAGATTGATGAAACTTGGTGTATAGTTTCATTACAGTAATACCTTGACTAAGTTTGATAATGAGCATTTTCTGCTCAGGGTAAGCAGAGCGATACGCAATTTGATTTTTATATGTGTCCTCTAATTATTTTCCTATTTCGGCGGGGGACATCAGCCTCACTGTTGGCTTGTAAACTATAAGATTTGTCAAATTCTTTGTTCATCTAATTAATGGGATTTATATTTGATATCTGTTATTGATATCCGACTATCATAAAAAAATGGCCTATTAAAAACTAAAATCTAATAACGAGCTATATGTTCTTTCAGAAAGTATTCAGATATCATAAATTATTTGCTAGCCATTATAAAAACGTACAATACACAAACTGGGTAAGCGATGTGATCAACCTTCCCGAAGAGCTACCAATTTGTAAGAATTTTCAAAGAAAAAATTGACAAATTTTATAGTTTAATATCAGTATCTTCTCAAATGAAGCAACCGAACAGTTTTCCCATACCCGCGAATAAGCTTGTGCACGCCTTTACATGTGATAGAATTGTTACTTTGATCAAGAAGCTGTTATTGCTCTGCACGGACTATGCGTGAAACGGTTAGACGTGAAGTCTGAAATGGTTGGGTTGACATTTGAATGGTACAAATTTAAAGACACAAATAATAACTTGTCGGAAGACGAGAATAATTATATTTACGAGAATAGTATATTTACGAGAATAGTATATTTATGAGAATAGTATATTTACGAGAATCAGTATATTTACATACGGCAAATTTGGCATATTCGCTATATACACGGGGATATTTAAATTGGGGCCTACAAGTTCGATATTTTTATAAATGACGACATTGCATTTCGTGCAATAGATTAAGGTCAATATTTTTATTTTATTAAATGCTACTTTATAAGTAGCGTGACTACATGGTACGCAGCATAAACGCCAAGTATTGTCGTAAGAATAGAAGACATGTCTCCAAAAATGATTACGTGTCATATCGGGCGTATGTGCTTCTATCACTGGACAATTCTGTAATTGCATAAAAGCGGCTATTATAAATTACAAGTTCTGGAATGAGGATCGTTGGATTGTATGCGATGTAAATTTAGTGAAAAGCTAAAGCAATTTTAGTTTAAATATATTATAAATTCTGGAATGAGGATCGTTGGATTGTATGCGATGTAAATTTAGTGAAAAGCTAAAATAATTTTAGTTTAAATATATAATTTGTGTGGAAATTATCACTGTTCGGTTGGTTGTGCCATATTATTTATCATTATGGAGATTTCTGTTTTATGGATATTGCTATTGAAGGTAAGATGCACAATTTACGCAACGTGGCACGTTTTTATAAATTTAATAAATGTCAAACGGTGAGTGTGCGTCTTTTTAGTAATAAAGCAGAAATATATTTATGTTGTTTTTGCTGGATTTACTCTCTATATTCCCGTGGATATTCAAATTGGGCGCCGACTGCTGGGTATTTATAAATGACGACATTACATTCACCTTTCTGTATACGATAGATTAAGGTCCGTATTTTCATTTCATTAAATTTAACTTTATATATATATATGGTACGCAATACAAAGGACACATAAGAGAAACGTAGATCATAGCGAGCACACACGTCTGTCTAAAGACCTGTCTTTAATTATACAAAGACCTGCGTAAGACACACGGTCGAATGATAAATCTTACGGTAAAACAGTTTTACTTCCAAAATTTTGATTTAACAAGTACGTGTCAGATAAAACCTGTTGGTCCTTGATTATACTCCTTTTGATGCAGTTATCGCAACTAGCGAGAAAACACGCCAATTAGACAATACACAACATTGACATTCATTTTTTACCGGTCGGTTAATTAACACACCTCTACGGAAAACGCACTGTCGCACAGTTTTTCACCCCTAGCGTTAATTAATTCACCTCTCAGACAGTTTGTCACCCTTGTTAATTAACACACCTTATTTACAGTTTTAACGCGGTAATACCGAGTAATAGTCTGGAAATTAATTTTCTTTCGATACACGTACAAATGACAACCAAGACTGAGAAATATATGGTGGCTGCGCACAGATTCACCCTTTAGCAGTTCTCAGTGTAAGCCTCTTCTTGGGTAATGGTTAAATATGTAAGATATAAATTACTAATTTGCATAAAATATGCTACATGCTCGTATATGCTTCTGTACATAGACTGTGTTCACACTAGGTTTGGACATACTCCTCACAGTGTTTCGTTTGATTAGAGCTAATCCCACTCAACACCAAGGTTCTTAATCCATTTTGAAACGTATCGGCCAGAATTGGGTCAAATGGTTTTAAAATTTTAAGCTTCCATTCCCTTTAATATAACCAGACTTCAACAAAAATAATTCTTGGTAATTTGTTATGAGGAATATTGTATTCTACTGTATGTAATTACCACAAATAACCTATAACGACAAAAGGTACATGTTCGGAAAATTTTCCATATTTAATTCACGTACCGGCTTGAAATTCATGTCATTAATATTCCTGAATAAATTACTGTATTCAGGTTTTTTTGATGGATATAAGTTGATATGGCACCTTGGTATTTCTTCATAACACAATTTGTAGAGATTTTTTTCTATCACCTAACTTGCAAATGTTTTTATTCATTTTTCCATGATAGACACGGCACAGTGCTCACACGACAACCATAATTGAAATGCCTTTAAAATTATATTCCATGTGACTATGCCATACAGCTTTCAATAATAATGACAATATTTTAAAAATCAAGCCTCTGTCAGCATGGGTATAAAATAAAAAATCATAACGGTAAATGCTATTTAAAACTAAAACTAGCATCGCTGGTTTACTGATGAACTAATTCTAACCAATGTTACGTGTCATATTCGGCATTGGAGATTCATAATATATTATTAATGACTGTTTCTCGGTGTATTCGGTGTTCTATCCGAGGATTATTATCAAAATTGCCATTACTTGTGCTAAGTACTCGGGATTATGAACCACATGGCCAATTCTTACTAAGGTATGACTGTTATTGTAGCCGACAAGCAAGTTGATTGACTTCTTAATTTACAAGTAATAATTAACCCGTTGTAATTTAGCCGAAAGTAGAATGATTTATGATACCATAGTGGCCGGTTCATTGTTTTACCAATCAGCTTGATTGAACTTCAAGCTACTAAAGCCGACAAAAACAGCTAATTAAGATCCCTGCTTAAAACTGCTGTAAAGGAAGCAAATTTCTGTTCCAAATTATGACGGGTCAATAGTTCGATTAACAACCGATAGCTAACTGCGTAACAATATCATTAAACAGAGCTCCAAATTTGACCAAATGTGTTTACATAACGTTACATCATGACTCACGATTTTATTATTCCCAATTAACCAGTGCATAGCAGAATATTGCAGAAAAACTAATTGCGTGACAAACGAGGCTATCAACACAGATACAATGTAAATCACTGTCTAAAGTTTCAGAGAAGACCCCAGATTAAATGAAGGGCTGTCAAGTTGCTGTACTTGGGATATATTTGATTGAACGGGAAGAATAGACACACTCCCTCAAAAGCTCAAGTATCAGAAGCCAATCCAGCAATGGCCAGCCGCCAGAGAGGGATTTCTCGGGCCATTGCTTCAGGAGTATGGGTTTGGCTAAAGCCTAGCACTACTATGTGGCGACATTGCTTATTTCTGTCCCCAATGATAAAAAATATGAAAATCCCCTGGATGTGGATATCTGACATGTTTTATGTGCTCACCTCGGCGACAACCAAGGAAATCAAATCGGCTATTAAACCAATCATTTTGGGTTATTTTTCTCATGTGACATAAACACACAACAGGTTTCTCAGAACTATTTTCTGTTGCATATAAATGGCTCGGGTACTTTAAATTTAGGCCTAACTGACATGTTGAAATTAATTCAGACACTTATTGAACTATAAATTTAATTTTGTTAGACTATTGTAAGAAGAGAAACATTTTGAATATATATGGTTGGCCTAGTGGACTGTTCAGTATATTTAGCAATATACTCAGTTAGAAAGGAGTGTTGTTTTTTTCCTGTACTCTTGTAACAAGAAACGGAGGGTGACAGCCAACTGCTCTCCTAGCCTTATTGGTTCTCTCATCTTGGTTGTTTGTCTGGTAATTATATTAAGGATACTCTGGAATATTTCTGGGCTCATCTTCATGTAGCTTATTTTCTATACATACAAGAGTCGTTAATTAAATTGCTATTATAAACGCCCTGGAGAAGTACGACTAAATCGACTATGCGGTGGCCTCATCATCATGTACAAAAACAATAATAATTGAAGTATTGGACACACGCTGACGACAAAAATGCATTTTGATTTGTCACATGGAGAAACACGTTGACAGTTTGATTTTGTGTTATTGCCCAGGTCGTCGTGTAGTGTGCTCACTTCACTTAAATTCTGCGATATGTGCCAAACTTGTAGCTTAAGTTGGCATGTGTTATTGTCCAGGACGTCGTGTAGTGTGCTCGTTTCACTTAAATTCTGCAATATGTGCCAAACTTGTAGCTTAAGTTGGCCTGTTGTGTGCGCCAGACTTAACACTTCAAATTTCAGCACTGTGTTCACACTGAGAAATTGTTTGGGAAATCGATTCTAAATATGAACAGAAATGGTGTAATGGCTAGATTGTAGGACTATTTTCGGAACTATTTTGATCCCATAAATACAAAAGTAAACAGGATTATATTTGCCACCAGGTGGTGTTATGGGAAAGTGAAATGAAGTCTTAATGTCCACTCCAAATCAACTAGTCATGTTGGGACAGTGGCATTATGAAATTCCTTCCTTGAATTAGCTTCTGTAGGCTGTTAAAATAGTTCAGACATATCTGTGGGGAAACAGTGTATTAAATTTTTGTTATCATTGTAGCAATTGCTTGTTTGATCATTTATCAAACTTTATTTAAAGATACATTATGGGAGATTAGATAAAGAGCTGGCAGTTCTCACTATAATAGTTAAAAACTAGATAATGTCTTAATGTCCACTCCAAATCAACTAGTCATGTTGGGACAGTGGCATTATGAAATTCCTTCCTTGAATTAGCTTCTGTAGGCTGTTAAAATAGTTCAGACATATCTGTGGGGAAACAGTGTATTAAATTTTTGTTATCATTGTAGCAATTGCTTGTTTGATCATTTATCAAACTTTATTTAAAGATACATTATGGGAGATTAGATAAAGAGCTGGCAGTTCTCACTATAATAGTTAAAAACTAGATAATGTAAAGGGTATTTGCTGAAAATTACAGTCAAATTGATCCACTCTGAACTGAGGATTTAGTGATTGAGTTTTCGGCCGAGCCTTGATCATCATTAGTAAAGTCAGTACGATAAAAAAAAAATAGTCTTGTTTATCCATTTCATGATTTAATCATGAATGAAAGTTGAGCAGCAAATGGGATCCTAATCCATAAATATCACAGGCTAGCGATGACACCGAGAGTTGATTATGGTCTGGATAAGTTAATGTCTAATTAATAATTTAGATAACATTTCAGGCCTAAAGAAAGACCTGCAGTAGGCAGATTTAGCTCTTGCATAATGTATGTTTAACAGTGTGAAAATGTATGTGAATGTAACAATAGATTCATTGCATTAGTCGAATGTTAGAAGTCTGGCACCATAATTAAAATGCCAGGTGTATCAAGTAAAGCTAAAATATATCTCTGAAAAACATGATTATGGAATAGAATAAAACTGTATCAGTTTATACAATAGATTAAAACATAAAACTGATATATCTCTTATCTTAAAGACAATGCTTTAAAATAAAATTAAAATGTATCATTAATGGCAAAATTTAAATGTATTGCTGAATGCGTTACAGTAATGTATAATACTGGAATGAAATTAAGAGGATGTTGGAATGTTAGAAATAAGAACTATAATTGTTTTCTAAAACATTGTTTAATTAAAAGGTATAGAATGATAGATTTTGATTAAATCATATGGGATATCATAAATTTTCATATTACCAAATCATGGGCTTTACTTGAAATAATCTTTGAAAACGGTAAACTTATTCTAAATATTATATTCATTTGAAAGTACCTGTAACTGATAAATTTACTGTCAAAAATAGTTACATTTTGATTACTTCTTTGTGGATGTCTAATTTTAAAATTTGTGTATGCATGTAACAGTTGTGTGCAATGAATTAACAGTTCATTCTAATGTGTGATTAACATCTTCATTTTCCATTCTTTCTAATATAATATGTCTCTTTAACACATATTTTTAAACAGCTTGCTTTAAATATATATTCTGTCCGTCATCTACAAATTCTTGTGAATGCTCTAACGCCAAAAGTTATCACCCGATTGTTTTAAAATTGATAAATGTTGTTTACATAAGTGAGATAAAGAAGCCTATTTAATTTCGATAATTTCTGTTTATTACGTTTAGAGTTATGGCCCTTGTTTCACTTTGTTGAACCTTGTGAATGCTCCAACACCAAAAGTTATCATCCGATCTTTGTGAAATTTATATGCATTATTTAGATAGATAAACGAAGAATCCTATTGAAATTCAGCAACTACCGTTTATTATGTCTATGGGGGGTTGTATGCCCCATGTTGTAAGCACGTGCATGCTGTATCATAAGGCCTGTCATTGAGTCAACTGGCATGGTTTCGAATCCCCGGTTGTACGGACAAGGAGTAGGGTCACCTGTCCAACCTAATGGGTTTTCTCCGGGTCCTCCAGTTTCCTCCCACTGCTAAAGACCCCTACACGCGAGCAAATTATTGAAATAAAAAATTAGACCATATGTTAGTCCCGAAATGACCTAGTTTGTGTCGAGTGGATGTTAAACCCCATTTCTCTCTCTCACTTTTATTACCGTATGTCTAGAGTTATGACCCTTGTTTCACTTTGTTGGACCTTGTGACGCTCTTAACATGTAAAGTTATCTGCCGATCTGTAAAAAAAGAATCCTATTGAATTTCAGCAATTCCTGTTTGTTACGTCTAGAGTTATAGCCTATGTTTCACTTTTTTGTCCCCCGCCTTTCAAGAAAGCAGGGGACTATTAAAATGGGTTCGTCTGTCTGTCCGTCTGTCTGTCCGTCGCAATGTTCAAACTTAGTGTAGGTGTTTATTGGGTCAATGCCTTGATGGAGTTCAAAGATGAGCATTTTCTGCTTAGGGTAAGCAGAGATGTGCATTTTCTGCTTAGGGTAAGCAGTGATAAGCAATTTCATTGGTTGATGCTTTGGGAAACGATAACTTTAGTTCTAATTAAGTGAGAGTGATGAAACTTGGTGTATAGTTTCATTACATCAATATCTTGACTTAGTTTGATAATGAGTATTTTCTGCTCAGGTTAAGCAGAGCGATTAGCAATTTAATTGGCTGAGACTTTGGAACACAATAACTCTCCTTATAATTAAGCTAGAATATTCAAACTTGGTGTAAGTGTTGTTTTTTTTCTTAAACAATATTTTTATTCAGGTTGTCTGAATGGGATTGGGGAACAGGCTTAGCCTATGTAAAACCCCTCTCCCTAAATAATTTGTATATATATATATGTTATTAATGCAAAATGGGATTTATAAACATAGTTATAATGGCAAACACATACATATGATTTAAGTATAATAAAATATAATGGCTGAAAATATACAGTATATATAGTAGTTAATAATTATACATATACAAGCATAGTAAGAATATTTTAATAATAGATAACATTATACATAAAATAGATGATAAAATATTATTTGATCGAGAATAAAATCTGTTTGATATATCTATAAACTTATGGACCTGATTAAAAATATTATTGTTAAAGTCAAGACTGTAGGTTGTGGAACCGAATGAAAGACAGTTTATAGTTTTAAAATCATGTTGTAATTTGTCAATTGTTTCATTTCGTGCATTTGAATGTAAGGAACATCGCAGAAGGTAATAGTAGGGATCTTCAAATATATGACCACGGAGGCATGCGGGACTGTCGGCAACATGTCTTAGGAATTTGTGACCCTGCAGGTCAGAGCATTGAAGTCGTAATTTACAATGAATTATTTTAGGTTTCCGCTGACCGTTATAATAAAATGAAGGAACATTGATATAGATGATCGGAGAATTCCTTGCGGGGGTACTGAGTTTATTCAATTCCCTTATACTGGATGGGATAAATGATTTAGCAAAAATGTAAGTACGACATCGAATTTCTTTTAATTTGTCTTCATTACGAAGGGAATATTTGTAGGTTCAAGGTTTATGAGATTCTTAGGATAACGAGGGGTTAGGTTATTGATGATTTTGTAAAATAGTTTTAATTTATGTCGATTTCGTCTTTCTTTGAATGGAATAAACCCAGTTTCTTCTGCGTAGAGGGAAGCATGGCTAGTACCCTTAACTGCCCCGCAAATAGTGCGTCAAGCTGAAGGTATTAGAGATTATTACATACCCCTGGGGTCCCAGGATATTCCGTTTTTGACGACACATTGTTGTCGATTTTCAAGATAGTTCTTGAACCATGACAGCATTCCTCCTCTGACCCCAGCAGCTTCCAGCTTATCACAGAGTCCGGCATGCCAGACTCTGTCAAAAGCCTTGCTGATGTCACAAAAGACGATCCTGGTATATTTGTTATGATCAATGGCTTGACAAAAGAAGTAATTTAGATCTATAAATTGGAAGATAGTTGAATCATCCGGAAGAAAGCCACTTTGAAGTGCTGTTAGAATTGAATTATCCTTGAAGAAGTTAAAGACATGTTTATATATTATATTCTCAAATATTTATATAATAATGCTTGGGAGTGAAAGGGGTCTGTAATTGCTGCAGTCAGTTGGGTGTCCTTTTTTGAAAATAGCCATGACATTTGCAAATTTCCGTAAGTTGGGAATAGTGTGTGTATTTAGTGAAAAACGAAAAAGTTGGCATAAGGGATTACTAATTTCATTTACGATATATTTTAAGATTTTTGAACTTATTTCATCCGGACCTGAGGCTTTTGATGTATCTAGGCTATTTATTATGTCCTTAACTTCTCCAGAGGTTGGTACAATTGAATCTAGGCTATTAGTATTCATTTGGAGGGGTGGAAGAGTTTTGTTAGTACTTGGCAGTTCAGTTTGTTGAATGAAATAATTATTAAGGGGATTGGCTTTATCAGTGGATGTAAACATTGTATCATTTCCAACTGTTAGTGGAGGGGGCTCATTTGAAGATGCAGCCTGTGTCTTGGTATATGCGTTTATTAGGCTCCACCATTTTTTAGTACCAAAGTTTTCTTTATCATTAATTTTTGCATCAATTTTCTCAAAGTATTCATTTTTGCATTTCCTTATCAGATTTTTATAGACATTTCTTATTCTACGAAAATTTTGCCAATCAGTTTCCAAATTTCTTTTTACTGCTGTCTTATGTAGTCTATTTTTTTTCTTTTTCATTCTTCTAATGCTGTTGTTCATCCAAAGTGTTTATTAGGTCAATGCCTTGTTGGAGTTTGAAGATGAGCATTTTCTGCTTAGGGTAAGCAGAGATAAGCACTTTGATTGGTTGAAGCTTTTGGGACACAATAACTTGGGTGTACAGTTTCATTACATCAATACCTTGACTAAGTTCGATAATGAGCATTTTCTGCTCAGGCTAAGCAGAGCGATGAGCAATTTGATTGTTCGAGACTTTGGAACACAATAACTCTCCTTCTAATTGAAGTAGAATGTTCAAACTTGGTGTAGGCATTCATTAGGTGAATGCCTTGATGGAGTTAGTCTTGGTCACCCTGAACCTCCTAGTATTCAACATATGGAGGGTCTGGGACTGTTGTCAACATTTGACAAAAAGTCTATTGCCTATGCGTAACCGGGAGTTTTTATGTGGTGGATTATCCAGTACCTTTTGGCCAAGTCAAGTAAGAGTTGCGCCCCTTCTCGCAACAAATCCCATAATTCTTGCATTGATATAAACAAACATGAATCGTGAAGACGAATTAGGATTAATTTTGAAAAAATAGATATTGCCCATGAAGAGAGAAATTTTACAATATAAAAAAATAAGAGTGTTGGATATTGAACTGGCATGCAATCAAATGGATTTTTTGAAATGGCATTCTTGAATTAATTTCATGGGCGTCAACATCTTGTTTTAGCACTAGTCACCTCCCTTAGACTTTGTTTATGATAATGTAAAAGACCGGATAATCTAGCCAATGACCTATTTTTCTCAAATGTTGAAAACGCATCCAGACTAATATGAACATTGTCTGCTTACGGTAAGCAGAGATAAGCAATCTGATTGGTTGATGCTGGTGAGAATTTTCTGCTTGGGCTAATGAGCGATAAGCAATTTGATTTGTCAAGACTTTGGAACATAACAAGTCTGCTTTTAATTGAGGTAGAATTTTTAAACTTGATGTAAATGTTCTTGAATGAGTTCAATGATTAACATTTCGAGCTAAAGCCAAGCAGAGCTAAGCAATTTCATTGGTCTATGCTTAAGAACACAATAACTGATTCTATCTGATAGAGAGTGATGGAACTTAGTGTATAGTTGATAATCAGTTTGATTGCTTGATACTTTTGAAAAAAATAAATGTGGGATTAATTAATATGTGTCATTTATTTATTTCGTGATTTCAGTGGGGGACTTCAGCCTCACTGTTGGCTTGTTACTTCTAGAATTATGGCCCTTGTTTCACTTTGTTCAACCTTGTTAATGCTTGATTGATGAAAGTTATCATCCGATATGTATGAAATTTATATGCATCATTTAAATTTGTGAAATGGAGGTCTATTGAATTTCAGGAATTACCATCAATTTCCGTTAATTTCTTCTAGAGTTATGGCCCTTGTTTTACTTGTAAACGTTCGAATGACAAAAGTTTTCATCCAATCGGTATAAAATTTATATGCATCATTTAGATTAGTAAAACGAAAAAGCCTGTCAAATTTCAAAATTTTCTGTAAATTACTTCCAGAGTTAAGGCCCTTGTTTCAGTTTGTAGAACTTTGTGAACCCTCTAACAACAAAAATTATAATCTGATGTATATGAAACTGTCTTGTAAATGCCCCCAATTACCTACAAAAGAAAAATATGCGACAACCCTTGTCGACTGTTTGGATGATTTAGCTGTTGTGGGCATATGTTTCATTGCCTTGCAACTTACTGCCTGAAACTACTGCTCTCTGGACCGCTTCAAACTGCCTCAATCGCAGAACTAGTATCTTAAATATTTCACAGCAGTTAAGGTTGCTAAAGGGAGCTGTAGTTTCAGCTAAAGGGCTGACATATTTAAGTCATGTTTTTATGAGAGATCATAAAATATCAGTAAATACATTTAATATCTCATTGATACAAACTGATGGTAATTCTTATATTCAGTTTGTTACTGAAGATATAACAGTTTAAATATTTCCAGTTATATCTTTGATTTCTTTGTTTTAATTCTATTTGATCTGTATACTCAATTTTTAAGTTTAAGGTCCTGATGCAATATTTTACCACTATAGAATCACTTGCAAACTACAATATTGTGAAAGATAATTCTCTAATAGTCCAAAAATGGTCCAGTTCTGTTCAGTATTTACAAAGATATGTGAAACTGAAATTTCATCGATGTATTTAATAAGCCTGTTGTTGACCACTAAAATTTATTGATAGGCTTTTTTTAAAATCTGATTGAATTCATGCCGGGACATTATCTAGTGTTGGTATTTTTATACACCAACATTTTCATGTGGACGTATATTGTCGTCGCCCCTGTCCTTCCACAATTTGTTTGTGGACACTCTACCGGTCACAATTTTTATCCGATTTTAACGAAACTTGAAATATAGGTCTATCTCCCAAAGATCTCATTTCCTTTTGATATGGGCATGTATCGGACCATAACTTCATTGATTATGGCCCCTGATTGTACGAAAAATCATGTTTTTAGCTTCGGAACACTCTAGAGGTCACAATTTTGATCTGATTTTGGTAAAACTTGAAATCTATATTTATAACCCACAGATCTTGGTTCCTTTCGATATCGAATCGTAACCTCCTGAATAATGGCCCCTGATTGTATGAAAAATTGTGTTTTCAGCTTTTGGTCCCTCTAGAGGTCACAATTTTTATCTGATTTTAAAAACCGTTTTAGTATATCACCATTACACCCTAATGATGGTTGAGTTTGTGCAAATCGGCTAAAGTTAATATCTGATTGACTTTAAATTTATACACAGTGTTTAGGGTCATGAGACGAAGAAGCCTATTGGCCCTTGATCACTTCAAAAAAATCTTGTGGACATTCTAGAGGCTAAAGTAAATATCGAATTGACTTTAATTTTATACACAGTGTTTAAGGTCATGAGACGAAGAAATCTATTCATTTTCAGCGATTTGTGATAATTACTAAACAGCTAAATCCATGATATTAAACATTCCGTATACTAAACAGCTAAATCCATGATATTAAACATTTCATATACTAAACGTTAGCATGGTTCAGAACTTTATAAAAACAAACAAATTCTAATGATAATACTTAATGAGTTGTTACTCTTGATCAGATTTTAGTGTATTATAAAAGTTCCATTACTGATAAAAGTAAAAAAAAATGCGACAACTCTTGTTGACTTCCCGAACGATTTAGCTGCTGTGGGCGTATGGTTCATTGCCTGGCAACCTATCTTGATGAAACTTGGAATGCATGTTTATGTCATAAAGATATTGGTTCCTTTCGATATTCGCGCATATCGGATCGTACCTTCCTGAATTATGGCCCCTGATTGTACAAAAACTTGTGCTTTTAGCTTGTGGTCCCGTTAAACCCTAATGATGGTTGAGTTCGAATTTCAAGAAAATCGAACCAAAATGTTGGGACAAAATGGCCTTCCCCTCGTACGCAAATAGTGTAAACATCTGGTATATCAAGGTTGTAGACCTCCTAGAGGTCACAATTTTGATCTGATATCGATGAAACTTGAATTGCATGTTTATAATCCAAAGATCTTGATTCCTTTCGATATTCGTGCATATTGAATCGTTACTTCCTGAATCCTGGCCCTTGATTGTACAAAAAATCGCGTTTTGAGCCTATGGTCCCTATAGAGGTCACAATTTTTATCCAATTAAAAAAAAACACATGCGAAAACATCACAGTTATACACTATTGATGGTTGAGTTCGAATTTCATGAAAATCGGACTAAAACTGATGGATCTAATGGCCGCCCCTTGTACGCAAATAATGTAAAAATTAGGTATATCAAGATTGTTGACCCTCTATAGGGAACAGTTTTTATCCGATTTGGATGAAACTTTAAATATATGCTTTTATCATAAAGATTTTGGTTTGTTTTGATAATCACACATATCCGAACGTAACTTCCTGTATTATGGCCCCTGATTGGCCGAAAAATCAGATTTTTAGCCTGTGGATTCCCTAGAGGTCACAATTTTGTTTCCAATTTTAAAATCCGATTAAGATATATCACCATTACTCCATAATAAAGGTTGAATTAGAATTTTTAGCTTGTGGATTCTCTAGAGGTCACAGGTTTTTTTTTCCGATTTTAAAAACCGTTTAAGATATATCACCATTACTCCATAATGAAGGTTGAATTAGAATTTCGTGAAAATCGAAATTAAACTGCCCGACAAAATGTCTGCTCTTTGTACGCAAATTGTGTATAAGTATGTAATACAAAGGTTATGGACTCTCTAGAGATACAATTTTTATCTGATTTTGATGAAACTTAGAACATATCTTTATGTTCCAAAAATCTCAGTCCTTTATTTACACCCACATGCAAATGTGGTCGTATATTGCCGTCGCCCCGTCCGTCAGTCAGTCTGTCGGTCCGTCCGTCCATCGTCCACAATTTCTTGTGAACACTCTACAGACTACATTTATCAACCGATTGTTTTGAAATTGATATATGTTGTTTGCATTAGTGAGATGAAGAAGCCTATTGAATTTCAGCAATTTCCGTTAATTTCTTTTGGAGTTATGGCCCTTGTTTCACTTTTTTGCACATTGTGAACACTCGTAACGACAAAAGTTATCAACCGATCTGTATGAAATTTATATGCATCATATAAATAGTAAAACAAAGAAGCCTATTGAATTTCAACAATTTCCGTTAATTACATCCAGAGTTATGGCCCTTGTTTCACTTTGTTGAAACTTGTGAACGCTCTAATGACAAAAGTTATCAACCGATCTGTATGAAATTGATATGCATCATTTAAATTAGTGAAATGAAGAAGCCTATTGAATTTCAGCATTTTCCGTTAATTTCTTCTGGAGTTATGGCCCTTGTTTCACTTTTTTGCACCTTGTGAATGCTCGTAACGACAAAAGTTATCAACCGATCTGTATGACATTTATATGCATCATTCAAATTAGTAAAACAAAGAAGCCTATTGAATTTCAGCAATTTCCGTTAATTACATCTAGAGTTATGGCCCTTGTTTCACTTTGTTGAATCTTGTGAACACTCTAATGACAACAGTTATCATCCAATCTGTTAGAAATTGATATGCATCATTTAAATTAGTGAAATGAAGAAGCCTATTGAATTTCAGCAATTTCCGTTAATTTCTTCTAGAGTTATGGCCCTTGTTTCACTTTTTTGCACCTTGTGAACACTCTAACGACAAAAGTTATCAACCGATCTGTATGAAATTTATATGAATCATTTAAATTAGTAAAACAAAGAAGCCTATTGAATTTCAGCAATTTCCGTTAATTACATCTAGAGTTATGGCCCTTGTTTCACTTTGTTGAATCTTGTGAACGCTCTGACAACAGTTATCATCCGATCTGTTTGAAATTGATATGCAACATTTAAAATAGTTAAATGAAGTAGCCTATTGAATTTCAGCAATTTCCGTTAATTAAGTCGTGAGTTATGGCCCTTGTTTCACTTTGTTATACCTTGTAAATGCTCTAACGACAAAAGTTATTATCCGATCTGTATGAAATTTATATGTATCATTTAAATTAGTAAAACGAACAAGCCTATTGAGTTTCAGTTATCACCTAAATTAGTGAAATGAAGACGAACAAGCCTATTGAATGTCAGCAATTTCCGTCAATTACCTCTAGAGTTATGGCCCTTGATTTACTTTGTTGAACTTTGTGAACTTTCGAACAACAAAAGTTATCATCCGATCTGTATGAAATTTATATGCATTATTTGAATTAGTAAAACGAAAAAAGCCTGTCGAATTTGAACAATTTCTGTAGATTGCTTCCAGAGTTACGGCCCTTGTTTTAGTTTTTAGAACCTTGTGAACCTTTAAACAATGAAAATTATAATGTCATCTGTGTGAAATTGTCTATTAAATTCCCCTAATTACCTACAAAAGAATAAATATGTGACAACCCTTGTCGACTGCTCGGACGATTTAGCTGCTGTGGGCGTATGTTTTGTTGCCTGGCAACCTATCTTTGATATTTGCGCATTTCAGACCATAACTTTCTGGATTATGGTCACAATTTTTTTTCCAATTTTAAAAACCGTTTAGATATATCACCATTCCGCAATGGTACGCAAATCGTGTATGTAATACAAAGGTTATGGACCTTTTAGAGGTCACAATTTTTTTCTGATTTTGATGAAACTTAAAACATATCTTTACATTCCAAAAATCTCAGTCCCTTTTGATATTTTCGCATGTCAGACCATAACTTTCTGGATTCTGGCCCCTGATTGTACAAAAAAATTGTTTTTGTTTTTAGCTTGTTCTCTATCCATCTCTTGCCAAATGTGGACGTATCCTGCCTGGCAGACACTGGTTATTTTATTTTCTTAATTAAATGTTAAATAATCAGAGTACATATTAGCATAGATTAAGCTGTAAGAAATTTGATATTTTAGCGAAAAATGCAAATGGCGCATCAGGACTTTAAATGAACTTTAAAGTGGCTCACTATATATAATAGGTATGCATATGTTTGACCTCTACTAAAACAGCTCTTACAGGTCACACAGAAAGTTGTCCATGTTATTTAATTTGTGTTTAATTATAATTAATTATGCCACTAACTTCTTAACGTATGGGGGGGGGGGGGGTTCTAGTGAAATCATAAGATCTTTCATTGAGTTGTCAAGTGGCATGGTTTATATTCCCCACTTATTCGTGACAAGGAGTAGAGTCGGGTGTTCAACCACATGGGTTTTCTCTGGGTACTCTAGTTTCCTCCCACTGCTAAAGACCTCTACGCACAAGCAAATGAAAAATTAAAACTTTTGTTAGTCTCGAAATGACCTAGATTGTGTTGAGTGGACGTTAAAGTCCACTTCTCATTCTCTCTAACAGTACGTAATTCAGTCATGCAGTATTAATGAGAAATAGTGTCATGACATGTAGACAGTAATGTATACTGATTTCACCTGGTTTATCGCTTACAAGTTGTAAAGAAAAGTATATTGTTTTGATACGCGTTATTAAATATTAGTCCTAGGTTTTATGTAGTTATTATAATTAATACTGGTTAATAGTGTCGATATGTAGATCTGGTTAAATGATCAACATCAACAAGTAGTCTAGGATATAGTTTTTCAATTAATCTAGTTAAGAGTTTGAGGCAGGTAGCTTGTGTAGGAAATATTTGGCTGTTTTGATTTGGTTTATCTCATCAATTATATTTATTGTTGCAAGAAATTATTTTAAATTTTTGAAATATGAAATCTAATATAAATTTACAGCGATAGTATTTAGTTTACTATGAAGTGAAAAAATATTTGGATATATCAAGTCTGTTCCCGCTTGTTATACATGCAGAACTGGAAAGAAAATTATGCCTCGATCAGATTTGCTGCTATCTGATCAGAAACTTCCTCCCATGGATGGCATATGTAACCATAGAAAATCATGTAAGGTTGTCTGCTGTGTGTTTGCTAACTGTCAACAATTTCTTGTGAACACTCTAGCTAGGGTTCTTATCAGAATTTTGACGATTTTTTTTCTGGTCATTTTTAACTTAAAAACTTGTGAATATAATACAGGACAAAGATTTTGATGGAATTTTTAGACTTGGTTGGGTTGGGTGAGATTGCTTTTTATTCACCCAAATTTATTATAGGATATGTTGTCCATAGATTGCCCACAATTACTTGTGATTCAGAAAAAAGTTTTCTGATTAACCCTATTGAAATAATCGAAAGAAAGAAATGTGGTTTAACGTCCACTCGACACAAACTAGGTCATTTCGGGACTAACATATGGTTTGATTTTATTTCAATAATTCGCTTGCGCATAGGGGTCTTTAGCAGTGGAGGAAACCGGAGGACCCGGAGAAAACCCATGAGGTTGGATTGGCAACCCTACTCCTTGTCACGTACAACCGGGGATTCGAAACCACGCCAGTCGACTCAATGACAAACTTTATGATACAGCGTGTGCACACTAACCATTCAGCCATCCACCCCCCACCCCCCATTGAAATAATAACAAAACTTCATCCCAAAATGACATGACACATAGCATGTTTTGAAATGAGAGTTCTTCATAATATTTTGATCTGCAACATTATGTTGATTCATAGAAATGGGTAAAATATACTGGTTATTTCAACTAGGTAGGTTAGTACCACAATTATGGTTTAAGTATTATCTGTCATTTAACTAGTGATGTTTTTTTTATTGAGTTACCACTTGAAATCTTATGTTGTAAGTTAATTGATTATTGGTTGATTTTGGTATTCAAAATTCATGAATTTACTAATTAGAGATAAAACACTCCTTTCTTGATAACTTTTTATCCTTTTCTAAAAGTATATATTGTTTAGTTAAGTTTGAAAGATTGTATATATTTATCATTGCTACCTACATCTGTTTTAGTTTTGTTTGTGTTTATATATAGTTTTATGGCTAATTTTTGCTCACTCTTTGTAAAATGTCCGATAACACTTTTCATTTATGGCTGATTGGTACTCGGTAAGGATGGTTGTCCTGCTCAAGACAGACTCAGAGTATTCTTACTTTTTAAACAACCACATCTCATTTATGGTGTGGGATGTTGGGTAATGTGTATTATAGATCTGTGTCATGGGTTTGATCCTAGTTAGTAGATCTTTATCTATCTATACTAATATTTGTGACTGTCGTTTGTCTGTCTGTCTGTCTGTTCGGGGTTGGCGGCTACACTAGGTCTGCCCCGAGTTTGAAATTTGCGTTATAGGGGTAGCTCGGACCGGGGAGTAACATAGGCCAGGTGGCGTTAGTCTACCACTTCCGGTTTCGGGGTTATGACCCCCGAGCGAAGCCGGGCATTCTTCTAGTATAATATATTGGTGTTAGTTTTATTTGGTTTTACTCTTATATAACTCCTACTCAATCTCGATACATCATTTCTCATTGTTTACTGGAAGATTTATATACCACTGATCATTATATGCTTTATGTTTTACGGTAAAATTACCAGTTTTTGTCATGTTATAGATGTATTTTTATTTATTGATTTATTTCTGCTACAGCACATTCAGAGGTTGTAACTGATGATGAAGATGGATTACAACATTTCGGAACAAATGGCATCCACCAAGAAAAGAAAAGAAGAGGATTACGAAAACTGTTTGGCAAGTAAGTAGTTTTATTTGTATCTCATTTGAGCAAGATTTATCTTTTATCTTACAAATTGTGGGATTGGGTGGATTGAAAGTATTACTTTTAGAATCTTAGGTCAATCTTTGTTTCTGTTGTGGTTATGTGACATGGAGTAAGGCTAATTGCTTTCTCATGTCTCAACTGAGTCCAGCGCTCAATCTTAATTATTGACAAAAAGAATTAAAGTAGCTAAGTTTCTAATTCAGTATCATTCAACGTCTTTCACATTGAAAACACAAATTATTTGTCAATTTAACCCCTTAACTGTGTAGTATTTAAAACGTTAACTACCCCCTATTGTATAATTAATTTGACGAAAAACGTAATTTTTGGACCTTTGTATTCCTGAATACAAACTATAGTAGTCTTAAACCATATTAAAAATAACGGTAAATAGAGTTGTCTCCCTTCAATTAGATTTCCTCGACCAGACGTAGTATAACGTCATACACATGCTGCGATCGTATGTTCAAAGAATAGGTTGGGGAAAATACCTCCAGGGCGTTATATTACGTCTTACACACAGTAAGTGGCAGTTGTCCAGGACGTTATGTAACGCCCTACGCAGTTAACGGGTTAAATCAACATTGATGTTGTGATCTTGCCGGGAAAAGATGGGGATACTGATATCCAATATTTAAGACAAAATAAACATTTTTCCATTGGTACACGAATCGTGTACCATAATGCATTTCAGCGCCATTTGTAACAAGGGACAAGAAAGAACAAGGCTAGATATTCCTCAAATCATTTCAAACAATGACGCAATATTCTTATCTGGAGAGCATGCGCAATAGACTGGAATAACCAGGCCCTAGAGAACTTCACTCAATTAGAGTAAAGCGGAAACGATTGAATGTAAATCAGTTTATATACATTCAGATTACATTATTATATGCGTTGCGACCCATTTCTTGCTAATGTCTAGATCCCAAATATTAGCGATTTAGCTCCTTTAACTCATTTGTTCCAACTATCGCCAAGTGTCGGCATAATTAGCTATTGAATTCAACTGGCTTACGCCACCTGTCACTGACTTAGTGTGTAGTCAGACTCCCTCTCAACGCCTGGTGTCGGCATCTTTGATATACTGTTTTATTGATCAATAAAGTTATACTATTCAAAAAAAGTAGGGGATATTTGATTTTGGGGGCATAATACTAAAATATGCAAATGACTACGAAAAAAGTCACTATAGAACCTAACAGAAGAAACATTTCCAGTTACATGTGACGCCCAAACGCACCAATAGCTACCGCATGGAATGCAGGTGATGCTTGGGATCATCATGGGGCATTGAATTCCAGGGTGGAAACATCAGTTTAATTGTTTTAGTGACCAGAAAACAAATTTTGATATGCGTCGGCTTACCCAAAATGAAAGGTTACGTGCCCTTGGCATGCTACAGATCAGCACAACACAGGCGGTTGTGGCGCGGACGATGAATGTTTCTCAGTCTGTCATAAGCAGGCTATGGTAAAGATACTGTGATACACAATCTGTACAGGACAGACCACGCTCAGGTCGACCAAGGGCGACAACTCAAGCCCAGGATCGATTTATCCGTACCTTGGCCTTGAGAAATCGTGTCATCACAGCAAATCAGATCAGCGCTCGTCTTCAAACAGACACTGGTGTGAGAGTGAGTGGCCAGACGATTCGGAATCGACTGCATAGGGGTCACCTTCGCGCCCGACGTCCTCGCGTGATCCCTTGTTTGAGAGATCATCACATTCAGGCAAGACGTCGTTGGTGTAGGGATCGTCAACACTGGGATAATCGACGCTGGAGCAATGTGATGTTTTCAGATGAGTCAAGGTTCACTGTTGATTTTTTGGACAGACGTAGGAGGGTGTGGCGTCGTCGAAATGAGCGCTTCCAAGACGTTAACGTCATCAGACATGATCGATTTGGGGGTGGTTCTGTTATGGTGTGGGGAGGCATCACTGTTGCTGGAAGAACGGCTTTACATGTTGTTGCAGGGCGTGTTACAGGCCAGTACTACCGGGACAACATCTTGGCAGTCCATGTCGTGCCGTTCGCACGACGTCATGGCCGCCGTTTCATCTTCCAGGATGACAACGCAAGATGTCACAGGGCCAGGATCGTTACAGGTTACCTCCAACAACAGAACATCACCACATTACCTTGGCCAGCACTGAGTCCCGACCTCTCCCCCATCGAGCATGTCTGGGACATGCTTGGACAGAGGTTACGTCAACGTCAACAACGTCCTGCCAATGTCCAAGAACTTGCTGCTGCGTTGCAACAGGAATGGGACAATCTGGACCAAAATGACCTTAGACGTCTCATTAGGTGTATGCCACGTCGGATCAATGCTTGTTTGGCAAACAGAGGAGGATTTACCCGTTACTGACTTGGTTGTGATGCTGTGGTAACTTTGCTGTTTGACCCCGGGTATCATTTTACCCTTATAATGGTCAGTCTGTGCCTTACTTAGTCTAACGATCATTTGGAATAAATCGATGAATGTGAACTTCATTTCATTTTGTCATTTGTTTCTTCGTCAGTTTCATTAGGTGACTTTAATAACACTTAAAAATCAAATATCCCCTACTTTTTTTGAATAGTATATAAACAAAAGCCGTTTGACTTTCCAAAAGTTATAATCCCATAAAACAATAGTTTCAACTAATGATTGTAATCATGAAATGTACAGGTCACAACAAGGTGTTATAAGGTCATAAACTCATGAGAAAATTTTCGCATCAACGACTGTTGTCGGCTTCTTTCATGTCCTGTTCTACTGAGCAATAAAGTAATAAAAAACCTATTCCCTTTCGAGAAGGGGGATCACTTGGCTAAGTGGGTAAGGCGCTAGCTCGCTAGTCTGGAGGTCGGGTGTTCGATCCCTGCATTGGCCGAGAAAGTTCATCCAGATTTTCCGGCGTGGTTCTCCCTTGTCAGTGATGCAGGACGGAGGGCCTGACAAGGAAAGCTGTCTAGTCGTTCGGATGGGACGAAAAACGGAGGTCCCGTGTACACATTGGTGTGCACGTAAAAGATCCCTTGGCAGTTGGAATTCGATATAAGAGTAGGCCGTAGTGCCGCTGTCCGGGCAAAATTTCCCTCATAGCACACTGTATGGCGTATGCCCGTCTTCATTAGCCCAGGTTAGGAGCAGAAAAGTAGGACGTTAAACTCCATTTCATTTCATTTATTTCCTTTCGAGAAGTAATTAACCAATAAAAATATAGTTTGAACTAATGATAGAAGCCATAAAATTTACGTCACAACACAGGTTTTAGGGGTTATAAGGTCGTGAACTCGTAGAAAATTATATTTTTACGCTTAGTTTTTTATACGTCCACATTTCAATTTACGTCACAACACAGGTTTTAGGGGTTATAAGGTTGTGAACTCGTAGAAAATTATATTTTTACGCTTAGTTTTTTATACGCCCACATTGAAATGTGGACGTATATTGCCGTCGCCCCCGTCTGTCCGTCTGTCTGTCCGTCCGTCCGTCCGTCGTCCACAATTTCTTGTGAACGCTCTAACGCCAAAATTATCATCCAATTGTTTTAAAATTGATATATGTTGTTTACATTAGTGAGATGAAGAAGCCTATTTAATTTCAATAATTTCTGTTGATTATGTCTAGAGTTATGGCCCTTGTTTCACTTTATTGAACCCTGTGAACGCTCTAACGCCAAAAGTTATCATCCGATCTTTCTGAAATTTATATGCATTATTTAGATTACTGAAACGAAGAATCCTATTGAATTTCAGCAATTTCCATTTATTACGTCTAGAGTTATGGCCCTTGTTTCACTTTATTGATCCTTGTGAACGCTCTAACGTCAAAAGTTATCATCCGATCTTCTGAAATTTATTTTCATTATTTAGATTACTGAAACGAAGAAGCCTATTGAATTTCAGCAATTTCCGTTAATTACGTCTAGAGTTATGGCCCTTGTTACACTTTATTGATCCTTGTGAACGCTCTGTCAAAAGTTATCATTCGATCTTTCTGAAAATTATATGCATTATTTAAATTAGTAAGACGAAAAAGCCTATTGAATTTCAGCAATTTCCATTAATAACCTCTAGAGTTATGGCCCTTGTTTCACTTTATTGAACCTTGTGAACGCTCCAACGCCAAAAGTTATCACCCAATCTTTGTGAAATGTATATGCATTATTTAGATTAATGAAACGAAGAAGCCTATTGAATTTCAGCAATTTCCGTTTATTGCGTCTAGAGTTATGGCCCTTGTTTCACTTTATTGATCCTTGTGAACGCCAAAAGTTATCACCCGATCTTTGTGAAATTTATATGCATGATTTAGATTAGTGAAATGAAAAAGCCTATTGAATTTCAGCAATTTACAATAATTACTTGTAGAGTTATTGCCCTTGTTTCGTTTTGTTAAACCTTGTTAATGCTCGATTGATGAAAGTTATCATCCGATATGTATGAAATTTATATGCATTATTTAAATTAGTAAAACGAAAAAGCCTGTCAAATTTCAACAATTTCTGTAGATTACTTCCAGAGTTGAGACCCTTGTTTCAGTTTTTAGAACCTTGTAAACCCTCAAACGACAAAATTTATAATCTGATCTGTATGGAACTGTCTTGTAAAGGCCCCCAATTACCTACAATTACCTGCTCGGACGATTTAGCTGCTGTGGGCATATGTTTTGTTGCCTGGCAACCTATCTTTAATAATAATTTTTGTTTGGATAGCGATTCTGACTCGAAATTTGAGGGATTTTTACCAGGAGATGTAGTAGACATAGAAATCAACAATAATAGTATCCTGGACAATGAATTGACTGACAATTCGAGCTTCACCAAGGATTTTATTTGGAATAATAAACAGTATTCTGTTACATGCCCATCATTTTTAGGACCGGAGTCTGGGCCAACAGACATCTTAGAAAGTGAGAAAAACTAATAATAGTATCCTACAATTCGAGTGAGGAAGACGAAGGCCCCGAAACGGCTAATGACGAAGAGAACAAACATGGCGCGCGATCTTCGAGCTTCACCAAGGATTTTATTTGGAATAATAAACGGAATTCTGTTACATGCCCATCATTTTTAGGACCTGAGCCTGGTCCAACAGATATCTTAGAAAGTGAGAAAAACTAATTTGACTTTTTTAGTTTATTTTTTGGACTGAATTTATACGCATTGTTAGCCGAAGAAACAAATAGATACCACGCCGAGAAATACTATCAGAGGTTAAAAAAAAAACTGGAGAAATGTAACGACTGAAGAAATTCGTGATTTTCTGGCCATACGGATATTTATGAGTATAACGACACAGCCAAGGACAAATATGTATTGGTCCAGAGACTATTATTTTGGAAACTATAAAATAGCAGACATTATGACTAGGGATAGATTTGATAAAATATATATAATTCATAAACCTTTCATTTTACTGTTTTTTTTACATAGTTGGTTTTATATTAAAGAATAATTTTGTTGTTAATTTGTATTTTGTGTAAAAATAACATCCTTGTAAAGCATGATTTTATTTCTACATTTGGTAATATAAACATTTTTTGACCAGAGTAATAGTTTTTGTTTTATGTTGTGTTATCTGAAATATGTGAGAATAGTGGATAATCCTTTAATTACACTGAGAAGTAGTAATAGTGTTATTTGTACGTTTAGGGCATATATATCTCCCGATTTTGGCAAATTTATATGAATATCGGTAAAATTCTAATCATCGCAACAAATCTAATACGAAGAGGCTAATTTCTGTAGAGCGGTGTGTTAATTAACAGGGGTGAGAAATTGAGTGGTGATATAATTATCGCTAGGGGTGAAAATCTAGGCGATGGTGCGTTTTCTGTACCAGTGTGTTAATTAACGAACGGGTTTAAAAAGACTGACACGGTGGGTATTCTTTGTTTGGTGAGTTTTCTGGAAAGCGTGTAATAACTGCACCAAAGGTGTTTTATCAAGGACTAACAGGCTTTATCTGACGCGTACGTGTTAAATAAAATTTACCGTGCGATTTCTATTTCGACTGTGTGTTTTTCGCAGATCGGTCTTTGTTAGGGTAGGTCTTTATACGTGTATTTATACTTGCTGTATAGTTACATCTGTGCCTTCTTTAATCTATGCGTATTTCATTTGATTGAATACTACGTGTTTTATACTGCGTACCATTGCCTGGCTGCAGTTATTTACATTTCTTGTCTCTTTGTTGGTTTCTTTTGTTAACATTATTATGGTATTACTGAACTATAAATTTGTGTGTCTTAAAATCGGTCGCACGCAATATCGTTATTACCGATATCCCGCCAAACCTTCATTTGATTATCCGATATATTCTAATCTCTATTGATATCAGATGCTCTAATCTGTTTTGAAATCACAATTATAAACAAAAAATCTCGCAATTAATAATAACCTGTAAGTTTTGTCACCGTTATATTTTATAAATGTATTTCTTACCTGGGTCGTAAATAGGGCTATCCAAGGAAGCAGAATTCCATCACTACATAACAATAGATAAATCACATACAAAATAACACTAATCATGTCTAATAATAGGAACTCACGTCCGCCTCCAACACGTGGAGCTGATCGTCGAATATCTTCTGGTATGCTCTGATTCCATCACACTTTGTGTAACAAGCTTGTCTTTGCATACACAATTCCGACCTATGACGATCGCGACCTATGAAAATATGGGTTTTACAAGAACCGCTAAATTTAAACACATCACTAAATAATCCCATCGTTTCCGATTGTATAAAGTACAGGTACAGTGGATTCAGTCTCATCCTTATTATTGAATTCATACTATCCGGAGAGCACGCTTTTCACACGAAATATTGCCCTTTGATCTCAGCCCCCCCCCCCTTTTATCTCAGACCGAAAGGCAAAACTGTTAATGGATTTGCTAAAATAGTTGGATGGAGTTTGACTATTTTGACCTGTTACACTTAATTCAAGGATGACATACTGTGGTCTATTCAGTGTTGGTCTTATTACAATGACATAAATGTATGTTTGACTTCTCTATCATCTTATTTGAATAAAGCTTGATATTTTATTATTTTGTTTCTCATAGGAAATTTTGGTTAGTATCTCAAATGAAAAAAACCCCAGCCCAAGCGATTATATTATAATCAGAGAAATGTTCAAACACACAAGTAAAATAGACAAGACAAAAATACAAGCAATACCATTATTTATTATTACATTATTGATATGCATCTGCCTTCATATATTAAACATTTTAATTAAATTTTAACGTATAGATTATCTGCTTTATTTATTTTTTCTTTAATTGGCAGTTGAGATGGGTCGAAGCATTCGCTTCTATGCGTATTAGCTCTGCTCCAATAATGACATTTTGTGGAAAATTAGGGCGATTCAAAAGAAACATGGTCAACAAGTGGAATTTAAGAGGGAGCTAGAAGGAAATATTCAAAATGACCGTCAATTCTTTTCGAAGAGAATCAATTATTTTGATATACAAACATGACTAGTCGGATATTATTATTTCAAAATGTACTATCACCATTGATGGGAAATGCAAGAATGAATCAAATAGCGACGATTATCGGTGAGAAGGTGGTCCACCATTTGCTACATACCGGTATATTACCACCGCCAAAATTCTCTAAAGTGATCGATGAGTATGAGTATAATTGTAAGCATATCTTACAAATAATATCAAAACTGAGTATAATTGTAAGCATATCTTACATATAATATCAAAATTTATATCCTATCTGGGATTTCGATTCCTATACCTTCACGGTACCTGAAAACAACAAGAGGGATTATAAGATTTAAATACAACGAAATACTAACTCTTTCATTATTATCATGTCGTACTGAAGTTACAGGACTAAGTTATTTTTTTACATTATATTTCAAAACAAAAAAAATTGTTGTATTGGAAATACATGTATGTAAAAATTTGATGCCTTTGGTTGTTGTTCTTCTTGAATTTGTTAAATTATTAAACGTATTTCCAAGTCACATATTACAACACAAACTGCCAAAAGAGCAGGAAGTACGCTTCGCTGAACACCAACTTGGATCACCGTTAACCTAGATGTTATATAACAACTGTTAATTGCCAAACTTTATTAGGGGTAATAAATTAATCACGCCGCAGCTCAACAATTTTAGTGAATGTGTATTATAAACCTGGGGTCTGTTTCACGATTTTATCTTAGTTAAGATTTCGAGAAACAGGGTCCAGGTACACTTAATTTATCAAATTTATTAATTAAGCCGTTAAAACGTCAAATTCTGGACATAATGTGTGCTATGCACGGTTCTAAAAGTTGAAGACTTTTATGACGTGGGACTCAATTTAGCATAATATATGGCCGGAAATATTGTAAATGAAGCTATTTAAGTTTAAAACCATGACTTTAGAATACATGTATAGTGAATTGTTGTTAACAGATCTTTAACAAATAAATCATGATATAACACTATTCTAAACCCGTACCCAAGAATAAATGTTAAATTTTTAGATTTCGAAATGTTCACGATTAAACAGACAAAACAAAATCACAAATTACTACGGCATGAAAATCTTTTCAAATAAAGCGACCGAAATAACAAAAGAGATTTTAAAGTCGTTTTAGACTGGAAATTTTAACTAACTGATTCCCAATGGTGATTGCATGCTTTTATAAATAGACACATGGAGCCCGTGCTCTTGATCTGTCATCACGTTGATAAATCAAATAATAAAAATTGGATCCACTCGACCCGTAGTTTATTAGTACCGGGAGAAAAATAATAAAGCTATTTCATACAATCGTAAACAATAGAAATATTAACAAGTGTTTAAATTTAGCCGTTTTTGTAAAGCCTCTATTTCCATATTAAGTCAAAGGTCAATGGACAATATCACCGCCGGCGCATGTCCCTATTTGCATTAGTGTTATTTGATATGTGAATTATCATTTGTTATATATGTGGAAATTAAATTTTTCTTGGATAGTCCTTTTTACAACCCAGGTAAGAAACAATACATTTATGCATTAAAACGCCCGCGTGTAGTAAATATAGACATGACGAAACCAATAGTTTTTCATTAATTGCTCGATTTTATATCTATAAACTTGCTTTCGAAACAGATTCGTTAGTCTGATATCAATGGAGGCTGGTCCGGATATCGGTAAATGACGTGCAATTATACTTCAGTGGTATTCACGATAATATATAAACAAATTAAACCCACAAACAAGCCAACAGTGAGGCTGATGTCCCCCGCCGAAATCCCCAAATAAATAGATGACACATATTAATTAATTGCACATCTATTTTTTTCAAAAGTATCGAGCAATCAAACTGATTATCAACTATACACTAAGTTTCATCACTCTCTATCAGATAGAATAAAAGTTATCTTGTCCCAAAGCATCGACCAAGGAAATGGCTTATCTTTGCTTAGCTTTAGCTCGATATGTTAATCATTGAACTCAGTCAAGACGAACATCTACATCAAGTTTAAACATTCTACCTCAATTAGAAGCAGAGTTGTTATGTTCCAAAGTCTTGACCAATCAAAATGCTTATTGCTCCTTAGCCTAAGCAGACAATTCTCATCATCGAACTTAGTCAAGGTATTGATGTAATGAAACTATACACCAAGTTTCATCACTCTCACTTAATTAGAACTAAAGTTATCGTGTCCCAAAGTATCAACCAATCGTGTCGCATAAGCAAGAAAATGCTCATCTTCGCACTCTATCAAGGCATTTGCCTCATAAACACCTACACCGAGTTTGAACATTCTAGCCCAATTAGAAGGAGAGTTATTGTGTTCTAAAGTCTCGGCCAATCAAATTTCTTATCGCTCTGCTTACCCTGAGCAGAAAATGCTAAATCTCGAACTTAGTTAAGGTATTGATGTAATGAAACTATACACCAAGTTTCATCACTCTCACTTAATTGGAACTAAAGTTATCGTGCCCCAAAGCATCAACCAATCAAATTGTTTATCTCTACTTACCCTAAGCAGAAAATGTTCATCTTCACACTCCATCAAGGCATTGAACTAATAAACACCTACACCAAGTTTGAACATTTTAGCTCAATTAGAAGGAGGGTTATTGTGTTCCAAAGTCTCGGCCAATCAAATTGCTTATCGTTCTGCTTACCCATAAGCAGAAAATGCTCAATCTCGAACTTCGTCAAGGTATTGATGTAATGAAACTATACACCAAGTTTCATCGCTCTCACTTAATTGGAACTAAAGTTATCGTGCCCCAAAGCATCAACCAATCAAATTGTTTATCTCTACTTGCCCTAAGCAGAAAATGCTCATCTTCACACTCCATCAAGGCATTGAACTAATAAACACCTACACCAAGTTTGAACATTTTAGCTCAATTAGAAGGAGGGTTATTGTGTTCCAAAGTCTCGGCCAATCAAATTGCTTATCGCAGAAAATGCTCATTATCGAAATTAGTCAAGGTATTGATGTATTGAAACTATACACCAAGTTTCATCACTCTCACTTAATTAGAACTAAAGTTATCGTGTCCCAAAGCATCAACCAATCAAATTGCTTATCTCTCTTACCTTAAGCAGAAAATGTTCATCTTCGAACTCCATCAAGGCATTGACTTAATAAACACCTACACCAAGTTTGAACTTTCTAGGTCAATTAGAAGGAGAGTTATTGTGTCCAAAAAAATGTGACGGGCAGACAGACAGACAGACAGACAGACAGACAGACAGACGGACGAACCCATTTTAATAGTCCCCTGCTTTTAATAGTCCCCGGTGGGGGACAAAAAGACAAATATATAAATAATTGCAGCCCGACTATGGTACGAAGTATAAAACACGTAGTATTCATCAAGAAATGAAATACGTATAAGAACGAAAATATGTAACTACAGCACGTATAAATCCATGTTTAAAGACCTACACTTCACAAAGACCGATCCTGCGTAAAACAGACGGTTAACACCTACGCGTCAGATAAAGCCTGTTGGTCCTTGATAAAACACCTTTGGTGCAGTTATAACACGCTTTCGAGAAAACTCACCAAACAAAGAATACACACCGTGTCAGTCGTTTTTAAACCGTTCGTTAATTAACACACCGGTACAGAAAACGCACCATCGCCGAGATTTTCACCCCTCGCGATAATTATATCACCACTCAGTCAATTTCTCACCCCTGTTAATTAACACACCATATCTACAGATTTTAGCCTCTTCATATTAGATTTGTTGCGATAATTTGAATTTTACCGATATTCATATAAATTTACCAAAATCGGGAGATATATATGCCCTAAACGTACAAATAACACTATTACTACTTCTCAGCGTTAGCTCTAGGGATAGAGGCTATAGTCTGGTTAATTGGCCCAGGAGATTAAGCAGTAGTTAACATAAGTAGATCTAGGGGTCAATGAGTTATAGAGGAATTAAGCTGAAATTTTGCAAATATATTAGTAGGCCTAGAATATTTTTATGACAACGATAATTTACCACTTGAATCCAAATCCATAGTAAGGAACCTTAAGACAGGTGGATGTGCTCCTCTCGGACGATTCCCAGAACTTGATGATTGCATATCATTCATAAACAAAGTTGAAATAACTCCAAATAGAACAACTAATGTTTAAAGGAATATAACTCTTCAACAAGAAAACGAAATCACTCGGCTATCAAAGGATAAATCTATAGTTATAAAACATGTGGACAAAGATGGAGCAACAGTCCTTATGGATGCAGATCACTATACAGAAATGGTATTATCGATAATATCGAACAAGGAGTATTACCTAGAATTACCAAGAAGCACAATGGAGGACAATATATAAAAGGACTCCAAAAACTTGTCAATTCATTTTCAAGAATCTTTGAAGATGATGAAATACCATTTCTTACCATATTTGATGTGAAACCAAGCAGTTTTTATGGACTACCCAAAGTCCACAAGAGCAAACAGATAGTGAAGCATGCGAAAAACAGAAGTGATTACATTACGATGAAAAGGCCAAAAGACCTGAAATTATGCCCCATTATTGCCGGGCCTTCCTGCGAAACCCATCATCTAAGTCACCTTTTAGATATACTGTTCATCCAGATAGTGTTGATTTTCTGAACCAGCTTCCGCCATCGATTACAAAAAATGCCAAGCTAGTTACTTAGGATGTCACAAATCTTTACTCAAATATTACTTTTGATTTAGGATTAACAGCTATCAAATTTTAGGTAGATAATTGCCCACAAAATCTCCATGAGCCTTTCACAAAAGATTTTATATTATGTAGTTTGAAGTTCTTGCTTGAAAATAACTGCTTCTATTTCTATGCAAAATTTTATAAATAGCTAGTTGGCACTGCTATGGGAACTAAATGCGGCCCATGTTACGCAACATTAGTTCTGGGCTATTTAGAATTTGAAATTGCGGATAAAGAATATAGTTTGAGGAACACTGGAAAAGATTCCTAGCTGATTGTTTTTTTATTTGGCTAAAAAAATCTAGATCAATTATCCATCTTCAAGGAAATTCTAAATAGCATTCACCCAAAAATACAACTTAAAGTAGCTAAGTCTCTAACTCAATATCATCCCAAGTCTTCGACATTGAAAGCACGAATTATATGGAGTGGAATTTCCCCCATAATTCTAACTCCTAACCTAGTAATGCTATACTAATATGCTTACTTCTATACATGTAAGTTCTTACAAACACATGTTAAATTGGCTATTTACACATGTAAAAATGCTAATTTATTTGCAATTAGAATTTGTATTTTGTTCTATTTCCATTATTACATTTAATTTATTGTAGTCTGTATAGTTTCGTTAACATTTTGACATTTCACAAATGTTACGCGGTAAAGCCGTCATAATTCTAAGCTCATTTTGGTAACTCATGGCGCTATTTATTGTATGGAGGCTGATTAGGGACATGTAAAATCTCGCCTTTTTCATAACCCGACAGATAAAAATCATAAAATATTTTATGTACAAAAGCAAAATATTGTAGATATTTTTAAGATATATAAATAGGCTTCCCTGTCGTGCATTTTCCAACATACTGCTATATCGATTGATTTGGCGTATTTTGTTTCTAAAAGAACAATAAAATATATAGAAAGAACTCATTACGTCATGCACGGGAGTGAATAAATAAATATATAGGTAATGATAAGTTTAGCGTATCTTTTCCCCTCAAATTTATGAAATATTTTTCGCACACAAGTAAAGTATTTTTGGGACACGATAACTTAGGTTCTAATTAAGTGAGAGTGAGGACACTTGGTGTATAGCTTTATTACATCAATACCTTGACTTAGTTCGATAATGGGGAGCCACGGTTGCTAGGTGGTTAAGACGCTGGCTCGCTAGCCTGGAGGTCGGGTGTTCGATCCCTGCATTGGCCGAGAAAGTTCATCTGGATTTTCCGACGTGGTTTCCCCTTGTCAGTGGTGCAGAACGGAGGGCCTGACAAGGACAGCTGTCTAGTCCTTTGGATGAGACGAAAAACTGAGGTCATGTGTATACATTGGAATGCACGTAAAAGATCCCTTGGCTGTTGGAATTTGATATAAGAGTAGGCGATAGTGCCGCTGCTCGGGCAAAATTTCCCTCATAGCACACTGTATGGCCTATGCCCGTCTTCATTAGACCAGTATAGGAGCAGAACAGTAGGACGTTAAACCCCATTTCATTTCATTTCATTTCTAGTTCGATAATGAACATTTTCTGCTGAGGTTAAGCAGAGCGATAAGCAGTTTGGTCGAGACTTTGGAACACAATAACTCTCCTTCTAATTGAGGTAGAATGTTCAAACTTGGTGTAGGAATTCATTAGGTGAATCCCTTGATGGAGTTCGATGATGAACATTGTCTGCTTACGGTAGGCAGAGATAAGCAATCTGATTGGTTGATGCTTTAGGGACACGATAACTTTGGTTATAATGAAGTGAGAGTGATGAAACTCGGAATATACAATCATTATATCATTACCTTGACAAAGTTCGATTGTGCAAATGTTTCTGCCTGGGTTAAGGAGCGATAAGCAATTTGATTGGTCAAGACTTTGGAACATATAAACTCCGCTTTTAATTGAGGTAGAATGTTTAAACCTGATGTAGATGTTCATTAGGTGAATGTCTTGACTGATTTCAATGATTAACATTTCAAGCTAAATTAAAGCTAACCAGGGCTAATCTATTTCATTGATCGATGCTTTGGGACAAAATAATCTTGATTCTATCTGATAGAGAGTGATGAAACTTAGTGTGTAGTTTAATTGCTTGATACTATTGAAAAAAAAAAAGTGCGATTAATTAATGTGTCATCTATTGATTTTGGGATTTCGGTGGGGGACATCAGCCTCACTTTTGGCTTGTTGATATTGTTTTAGCTTTCTATTGGATCAAGCCTCCAAATCATCGTGTGCCGCGGAGGCTCGACGAGTATGTCCCTGACTCGGTCTCAGGTTCGCTCCTGGTGTTGGAAGAAAAAGTCCCTCGGGTTTTCTGGCATGATTTCCCCTTTTCAGTGGTGCAAGACGGGGTTCCTGACAAGGAACACTGTCTAGTCCTTCTTATAGCGTGCACGTAAAAGAACCCTGGACGTTTGGATTTGAAATAAGGGTAGGCCTTAGCTCTGCTGTCCGTGCAAAGAAGCCTATTGAATTTCAGCAATTTCCGTTAATTACATCTAGAGTTATAGCCCTTGTTTCACTTTGTTGAATCTTGTGAACGCTCTTATGACAACAGTTATCATCCGATCTGTTTGAAATTTATATGCATCATTTAAATTAGTAAAACAAAGAAGCCTATTGAATTTCAGCAATTTCCATTAATTACATCTAGCGTTATGGCCCTTGTTTCACTTTGTTGAATCTTGTGAACGCTCTAATGACAACAGTTATCATCCGATCTGTTTGAAATTGATATGCATTATTTAAATTAGTGAAACGAAGAAGCCTATTGAATTTCAGCAATTTCCGTTTATTACGCCGTGAGTTATGGCCCTTGTTTCACGTTGTTGTACCTTGTAAATGCTGTAACGACAAAAGTTATCATCCAATCTGTATGAAATTCATATGCCTCATTTAAATTAGTGAAATGAAGAACCCTATTGAATGTAAGCAATTTCCGTCAATTACTTCTAGAGTTATGGCCCTTGTTTTACTTTGTTGAACCTTGTGAATGTTCGAACAACAAAAGTTCTCATCCGACCTGTATGAAATTTATATGCATTATTTATGGCCCTTGTTTAACTTTGTTGAATCTTGTGAACGCTTGAACGACAAAAGTTATCATGTAATCTGTATGAAATTCATATGCATCATTTAAATTAGTGAAATGAAGAAGCCTATTGAATGTCAGCAATTTCTGTCAATTACTTCTAGAGTTATGGCCCTTGTTTTACTTTGTTGAACCTTGTGAACGTTCGAACAACAAAAGTTCTCATCCGACCTGTATGAAATTTATATGCATTATTTGAATTAGTAAAACGAAAAAGCCTGTCTAATTTCAACAATTTCTGTAGATTACTTCCAGAGTTACGGCCCTTGTTTTAGTTTTTAGAACCTTGTGAACCCTCAAACGACGAAAATTATAATGTCATCTGTACGAAATTGTCTATTAAATTCCCCTAATTACCTCCAAAAGAATGTATGCGACAACCCTTGTCGACTGCTCGGACGATTTAGCTGCTGTTGGCGTATGTTTTGTTGCCTGCCAACCTATCTTTCTCATTAGCAAATCAAGTAGGGTCTGTTGTTATCAGAAAATGGATCATATTAAGTATCTGCATAAAAAGGGTCTAACACCGAAAGCCATACATGATGATATGGTTGAGACATTAGGAGATGATGCTCCTTCATATGCCACAATTAAAAGGTGGTCAGCTTAATTCAACCGTGGCCGAGACAGTATTGAAGACAAAAACTGTGTCAACACCTGAGATGGTACGAAAAATCCATGATCTGATAATGAACGATTCATAGCTGGGGTAGTTGGTATTAGCCAGGAAAGAGTTCATTCTATTATCACTGAAACTTTGGAAATGACAAAGGTTTCAGCACGATTAAGGATGTAACGAGTCAAAAAGAATTGAACCGGTTAACCGATGGGCAAAAAAACGACCGTGACCAGTCAACCGATTCACTTTTTAGTTGCGGAGTTATTAATTGCCGGTACTGTACAAAACAGGATTAATGTTTACTTTTCACACTGTTTAACATCATTTTAAATATAAACTAAGAGTTTATTTATTACAGCTTATTTTGTTTTTCATTCGAATTTCTCTGAAAGAAACATTGCGTCGTCTAACAGTCAAAAAAGTCATGATGTACAGATAATACAATGGTATGCTACCACGTGGTCGTCACTCGCCCAGGTATCACGTGCCGTTGTGTGACAGATCTGAAAATTGATTACATATTATTAGTGTTCAACCCATTATAAATATAGGAATATTCTAAGACCCCCACCTACCTCTATCTCAATGTGCAATGTTATAATGTAATCCAATAATAAAATATTTAGTTCAGCGTCTTTATTCGCACACACAGCATTACATTCATTTTCATATGCAGTCAACCTGTAGTCAAGATTACCCAGCCCAAATATACAACACAATAAGTCGCTCTTTTCTGGAGAGTCTTAGATCGCGGTCAAAACATTATTATAACTGTAGGCTTATAGTCCATGACCTAAACGCGTACAACTGGTGGAGAATCTTATAAAATGATTAATGGCGGACATGTGGGAAATATTGCCTGTACCCTAATTTATTAACTGTATAGACAAATCACACCAAATCGAAACTATGATTATACGGACAGAGATGTTATATATACCATGGTAGACTCGCTTGTCATGAATCTTTGAATATAAAAAAAATAATTCACCCGCGCACTTTCTACAAAAATCGTAGTTGAAAAAAACAAAAAACAAAGCGAACTATAGTAACCAAGATAAATTTATTTAAGTCATAACACGAAAACACCATATTTAAAAACGTTTTTCAAAATGATTAGTTATGGCCACCAGATTAAACTCAAAGCACATAAAAATAATTACAAATTATAGGCCTACATCATTTAACAGCTTAGCCTGTTAATAAATAATATGATCGCCTAGATTTTATGTTCACGTTTTGTTTGTATGCATGCGTGGTATTGGTCTCAATTTATTGGAACAGTCAAAATTTGTGATTTTTATTCAAAAATAACAACTTGTCCACATTCTCTGGTAACAAATTAGATCTGTGTTTAGTCACGGTTCTTCCTGCGGCACTAAACGTACGTTCACTAGGAATGGATGTTGCGGGAATTGATAAATACTTGTATGCCAGCGTAGCAATATTGGGGAAATTTGATTCATTCAAGCGCCACCACTCTAAAGGGTCAGAAATTCGCACTAAGGCATTTTTAAATTCTTTTAGTTCAGATGCTATATTGTCAACGCCACCAGAGGCAAGGCCTATATCGCCCGTCAAATAATCCAAAACTCGACTCTTTTTCACCACTGGTGCTAGATCATCATTCACTGTATTGTGTAATTGGGGGTCGGCGGTAGTACTATTGCCGGATTTATTTAGTTCAGTTAACAGAAGCTGAATTTTGTCCCAAATCAAAGTTTTCTGGTTTTCTGCTAAAAATCTCAGAGATTTGTACCGTGGATCCAGAGCTGTCGAGAGCTTTAGTGGTGAAATTAGGCCAACATCATTGGTAAGTCCATCTGCATTAATATCCAGTCGTTTGACAAGGCCATTTCTAATGACACTTTTTATACGCCCACATTTTCATGTTAGGGTGACCCACCATAAATAAATATCTCCATATATCTCGACAATTAACGCCACAATATTTATATATATGCCAAGCCTCAAATCAGTTTCACACAATTATAGTCACTAAATAAACGATCATGTTGTACTTAATAAGCTATGACCATTAATCATGTATAAATAATAGACTGAAAACTGGTTCCAAGAGTCGTCCATAACATCCAGACACTTTTGAGTAAAAGATAGGTTACGTGCCCTTGTTTTGAAATTAGTCTCGCTTAACCAGTCTATCGACCATTCTACGTCTGATTGACAGGTCGGGATAATCAAGACTACTTTTTTACGAAACGTAACAGAAAGCTAGAACAAGAAATTGAATTTAGAAATAAGCACGTTAGGTAGCTGAACAATCGTTTTAAGAAGCTTGTAAAAGTAAAATGAAACTACTGCTAGTATCATGTTCCTGCCTAACCCGAGTGATTCAGAGATATTATTTGTACTAAACCAAAAGATGCCACTCTTAACGGTACAGTTAATGATAAAGCGATTTAAAAAATGAAACGAACGTAATTTCTAAATCTGCTGTAATAACCAAGAAGCTTAATTTAACTGCTATTCAAAATCGTCAACAATAAATTTTTTATGGCTGTATTAGTTGATAGATTTGTAGAGAATTGCACGTGCCATGGCTATTTATAGTATCATACTGTCAGAAAGTTGGTCTCGGCACGGCGAATGTGCACGCTTCAGTGGTAGTCTTGAACTATCAGCGGTGGACTGTATTTCTGTGAGTACATGGGTCACCCTAATATTGTCGTCGCCCCTGTCCGTCCGTCCACAATTGTTTGTGAACAGTCTACAGGTCACAATACTTATCTGATTTCAATGAAACTTGAAATATAGGTTTATCACCCTAAGATCTCGGTTCCTTTCGATATTGGCATGTATCGGACCTACATGGATTATGGCCCCTGATTGTACGAAAAATCACGTTTTTAGCTTTTGAACACTGTAGAGGTCACAATTTTTATCCGATTTGGTTTAAACTTGAAATGTATGCTTATAAACCAAAGATCTTGGTTCCTTTCGATATTTGTGCATATCGGAACGTAACTTCCTGAATTATGGCCGCTGATTGTACGAAAAATCACGTTTTTAGCTTGTGGACCCAATCTCCGATTTAAAAAACGTATTATTATATCACCGTTACACCCTAAGGACGACTGAGTTCGAATTTCGTGAAAATCAGCCCAAAACTGACAGACAAAATGGCCGCTGTCGTTCTCAAATAACGTAAAAATATGGTATATCAAGGTTGTGGACTCTATAGAGGTCACAATTTTTATTCGATTTTGTTGAAACTTGAAATGTAAGTTTATAACCCAAAGATCTTGGTTCTTTTCGATATTCGCGCATATCGGACCGTAACTTCTTGAATTATGGCCCCTGATTGTACGAAAAATCATGTTTTTAGCTTGTGGACCCTATAGAGGTCATAATTTTTATCCGATTTAAAAAATTGTATTATTATATAACCGTTACACCCTAAGGACGGCTGAGTTCGAATTTCGTGAAAATCAGCCCATAACTGACAGATAAAATGGACACCCATCGTTCTCAAATAGCGTAAAAATATGGTATATCAACAATTTTAATCCTATTTTGATGAAACTTGAAATGTAAGTTTATAACCCAAAGATCTCAGTTCCTTTCGATATTCGCGCATATCTGAACATAACTTCCTGAATTATGGTCCCTGATTGTACGAAAAATTGCGTTTTTAGCTTGTGGACCCTATAGAGGTCATAATTTTTAGCCGATTTAAAAAAACGTATTATTATATCACCGTTACACCCCACGGACTACTGAGTTCGAATTTCGCTCTAACATCATAAATGTCAAATTCCAGTGCGTGGCAACGTCCTGAATTAGTTTAAGGGGATGATCACCTTGGGCCTAAAGTAACGCCTCTGTGGCTAAAACGGACTGGTTAAAATGGCTAACTAGTTTCCAGGCCACCCCTATGACCTTAGCAATAGCCTGCAGCTTTAACCCATCCGTAATTGCCAACTGCAAAGTGTGGGCGAAACATCCAAATTCTTATGTTTACCACACTTGACCCCATCGAAGCAATGAAACGACGAAAAGATTATACCATTTGGCCACGTGCGAGAGGGACGAAAGATACTTTGTTTACGGCATAATTTTTCTACTATGTTTTCGAGCAGTGAATACAGCCGTTTAATTACCGGGAAAGTTTTTTTTATTAACGTGTAATATGAACAAGAGAGTGTGGGTTAATGCTGGTTTACTACTAGTCGATATACACTGACATTTTTATATATAGTAATGACCAAAAGAAAGTATACACACTAAAGATATGACTAAATTTTGTTTGAATCAACAAAATGTGATAAAACTATACTGAATATGTCTCGTGCGTCCAAACTCAATATTTGTAAGCAAATAAAAGGCAAAACAAATGGACATCGTACCCAAATACCGCATACAATGGAAAAACGACTTTGTTTGAAGCAGGACGAAATGAACAGTGTATACTTTCTTTTGGACATTAGTATAGAACAAATAACGGTCAAGGTAATATCGAACCGATCAGCTTGCCGAACCAAACCGTAACCGGTTAACCAAGTAACCGTTTACATCCTTAAGCACGATGGGTGCCAAAGCTTTTGACGCCTGATCAAAAGCGTTCAAGACACATCATGTCAGAAGAGAATCTAGCCTTATTTGAAACCAATCCTGACTGCTTCCTAAAACAAATTGTTACTATGGATGAAACTTGGGTCCACCACTTTCAGCCAGAAACAAAAGAGCTGTCAAAACAGTGGAAACATGTGACGTCGCCGACCCCAAAGAAGTGTATTACAATGAAGGGGGACTATGTTGAAAAATAAATGCATTTGATTCGAATTTCTTGTTTCTTTCTGTGTTAGACTCGCTACTTATCAATCACCCCCCGTAAAGTTAATATCCGATTGACTTTAAATTTATATACAGTGTTTAAGGCCATGAGACGAAGAAGCCTATTGATTTTCAGTGATTTCAGATAATATCCGATTGACTTTAAATTTATACACAATGTTTAAGGTCATGAGACGAAGAAGCCTATTGATTTTCAGCGATTTCAGATAATTACTGCCAGAGTTATGGAGCTTGATCACTTCAAAAAATCTTGTGGACGCTCTAGAGGCCAAAGTTAATATCCTATTGCCTTTAAATTTATACACCGTAGAAGCCTATTTATTTTCAGCGATTTATGATAATTACTGCCAAAGTTATGGCCCTTGATCACTTTGAAAAATCTTGTTGACGCTCTAGAGACTAAAGTCAATATCCGATTGACTTTAAATTTATACACAGTGTTTAAGGTCATAAAACGTAGAAGCTATTGATTTTCAGCGATTTACGATAATTACTGCCGGAGTTATGGCCCTTCATCACTTTGAAAAATCTTGTGGACGCTCTAGAGGCTAAAGTTAATATCCGATTGACTTTAAATTTATATACAGTGTTTAAGGCCATAAGACGAAGAAGCCTATTGATTTTCACCGATTTACTATAATTACTGCCGGAGTTATGGCCCTTGATCACTTTGAAAAATCTTGTGGACGCTCTAGAGGCTAAAGTTAATATCCGATTGACTTTAAATTTATACAGTGTTTAAGGTCATAAAACATAGAAGCCTATTGATTTTCAGCGATTTACGATAATTACTGCCAAAGTTATGGCCCTTGATCACTTTGAAAAATATTGCGACGGTCTATAGGCTAAAGTTAATATCAGATTGACTTTAAATTTATACACAGTGTTTAAGGTCATCAGACGAAGAACCCTATTGAATTTCAACGATTTCCGATAATTACTGCCAAAGTTATCATCCGATTGACTTCAGATTGATACACAGAGTTTAAGATCTTGAGACGAACAAGTATTTTGATTTTAAATGAATTTTTATGACTTGAACAGCAAAATCCATGATATTAAAAGTTTCATATACTAAACGTTAGCATGGGGCAGAACTTTATAAAAACCAAATTCAAATGGTTTTCTGATAATTATGAGTTGTTACTCTTAATCAGATTTTAGTGTATTATTGATGTTTCATTACTGAAAAAAGTAAAAATATGCGACAACACTTGTTCACTGCCTGGACGATTTAGCTGCTGTGGGCGTATGTTTCGTTGCCTGGCAACCTATCTTATTTCCTTTCGTTAAGACTATACCTGTCTTAACATTGAACCTATACACAGCTTTTTATATACCCTCCAAGCTTATATAGAAACAATCATGGCTTTATCAATCAACTTTTTGACATAGGTGGTACCGTATGTTTCTAAATAACACAGGTACCCCATATTAACTTTTTTTCGTGAATTCATTTCTGTTCTTAATTCAAACAAAACCGCATTTTATTTAATTATACTCCCACATTGAAATGTGGTCGTATATTGCATCGCCCCCGTCCGTCTATCCATCCGTCCGCAATTTCTTGTGAACACTCTATAGACTACATTTATCATCTGATTGTTTTGAAATTGATATATGTTGTTTGCATTAGTGAGATGAAGAAGCCTGTTTAATTTCAATAACTTTTATTAATTTCTTCTGTAGTTATGGCCCTTGTTTCACTTTGTTGCACCTTGTGAATGCTCTAGGAGCCAAGGTGGCTGTGTGGTTAAGACGCTGGCTCGCTAGCCTGGAGGTCGTGTGTTCGATCCCTGCATTGGCCGAGAAAGTTCATCCCGATTTTCCGACGTGGTTTCCCCTTGTCAGTGATGCAGGACGGAGGGCCTGACAAGGACAGTTGTCTAGTCCTTCGGATGAGACGAAAAACCGAGGTCCCGTGTATACATTGGAATGCACGTAAAAGATCCCTTGGCAGTTGGAATTCGATATAAGAGTAGGCAATAGTGCCGCTGCCCGGGCAAAATTTCCCTCATAGCACACTACATGGCGTATGCCCGTCTTCATTAGCCCAGGTTAGGAGCAAAAAAGTAGGACGTTAAACCCCATTTCATTTCATTTCATTTCATTTCATTTTGTGAATGCTCTAACGACAAAAGTTATCAACAGATCTGTATGAAATTTATATGCATCATTTAAATTAGTAAAACAAAGAAACCTATAATTTCCGTTAATTATATCTAGTGTTATGGCCCTTGTTTCACTTTGTTGCACCCTGTGAATGCTCTAACGACAAAAGTTATCAACCGATCGGTATGAAATTTATATGCTTCATTTAAATTAGTAAAACAAAGAATCCTAATGAATTTCAGCAATTTCTGTTAATTACGCCGTGAGTTATGGCCCTTGCTTCACTTTATTGTACATTGTGAATGCTCTAATGACTACAGTTATCATCCAATCTTTTTAAAATTTCTATGTATGGTTTAGATTAGTAAAACAAACAAGCCTATTGAGTTTCAGCAAATTTCCGTTAATTACACCGTGAGTTATGGCCCTTGTTTCACTTTGTTGTACCTTGTGAATGCTCTAATGACAACAGTTATCATCCAATCTGTTTAAAATTTCTATGTATGGTTTAAATTAGTAAAGCAAACAAGCCTATTGAGTTTCAGCAAATTTCTGTTCATTATGCCGTGAGTTATGGCCCTTGTTTCACTTTGTTGCACCTTGTGAACATTCTAACAACAAAAGTTATCAAACGATCTGTTTAAAATGTCTATGTATGGTTTAAATTAGTAAAGCAAACAAGCCTATTGAGTTTCAGCAAATTTCTGTTCATTATGCCATGAGTTATGGCCCTTGTTTCACTTTGTTGCACCTTGTGAACGCTCTAACAACAAAAGTTATCAAACGATCTGTTTGAAATTTTTATGTATGGTTTAAATTAGTAAAACAAACAAGCCTATTGAGTTTCAGCAAATTTCTGTTAATTACATTTAGAGTTATGGCCCTTGTTTCACTTTGTTGAATCTTGTGAATGCTCTAACGACAAAAGTTATCACCCAATCTGTATGAAATTCATATGCCTCATTTAAATTAGTGAAATGAAGAAGCCTATTGAATGTAAGCAATTTCCGTCTATTACTTCTAGAGTTATGGCCCTTGTTTTACTTTGTTGAACCTTGTGAATGTTCGAACGACAAAAGTTATCATCCAATCTGTATGGAATTTATATGCATTATTTGAATTAGTGTTATGGCCCTTATTTTAGTTTTTAGAACGTTTGAAGATTGAATATTTCACCGTTACACCCTAATGATGGCCGAGTTCGAATTTTGTGAAAATCAGACCAGAACTGCCGGACAAAATGGCCACCTCTTGTATGCAAATAGTGTAAATATATTTTATATGACGGTTGTACGTGGTCACAATTTTGATTCAATTTTGATGAAACTTGAAATATATCTTTATAACCTAAAGATCTTGGTTCCTGTTGATATTGGCGCATATCGGATCGTAACTTCCTGAATTATGGCCCTAGGTTGCACAAAAAATCGCTTTTTGGTTTAGCTTGTTCTCAATCCATCTCTTGCAAAATGTGGGCATATCCTGCCTGACAGCTGCTGGTCCTTTAACCCCAAAACCTAAACTCTACTTGCGATTTACACAGGTTTATATCTTAACCGTCCTTAAACACAAATACAGGTACATTACATTCATGTACAAAAACACGTCTTCAATCATCCTATGATGATAGTTGTAGTTATACTGCACAAAATCTCCATTTTCAAACTTCCTTTCCTACATACACTGGAGACATCATTAATTCTTTATTTTGTTCCCTATTCCATTTCCTTATTATTCCTTAGTTAATAAAATATTTTTGCAACCTACCCCTTAGACCCACATTAAATACCTAGCTATTATATTACATTGTTTATAAACCTTTCCATCAAAACTTGATAATTAACATATTTTATTCCCTATACAGTTGAATTTAAACACATATGTTATTTAATTTTAATCTTATATTAAGAATGCGTTTGCGAGAGAACCATGCAGGGACAGGCACATGGTGGGTGACCAATTTTCACCATCTTTTTTATGTATGATGGGTAACCCTCCAAACCCCACTGCCACAATTTTAGATTAGTCAAACCCTTTTTTAGAGGGTTGAAAAAAAATTGAAATTTTAAGACCAAAAAAAGCCAAAATATCATCATTTTCAGGCCACTTTTCAAATATTTCGTACAACTAAACTACGGCGAGTAGATTAATGAAACTTTATAGCGTAGCAGATATGGTTAGTGAGTATACATTCTGAGTATACAATCTACAATTCTTATCCGATTTTGACGAAACTTGAAATACAGGTTTATCTCCAAAAGATCTCAGCTGCTTTCGATATTGGCATGTATCGGATTGAAACTTCCTGAATTATGGCCCCTGAGTTCGAATTTCGTGAAAATCAGCCCAAAACTGACAGCAGGGCTGGCCACGAATAAATTGATGGCAAGCAGATGACTGCTCACGCAAATTTAGGTTTGGACGAGCAAGGCGAGCAATAAAAATTGCTCACGCAAAATGTTTTGTAACATTGTTTCAATTTAAAATCATAAGAAAATTGCTATTCCTGGCACAAAGTTTGCAGTAAACATGTGTGACCATCGCTTTCTGTTTTTGACAGTCATACGTACTCTTCTTTATTAAAACCAATTTCCGTATGGATTTCTTCACCCCACGAAATAAATGTGGATAGGGCAATCAGGTTGCCTTTGGCCATTATTACGCTTAGATTGAAAATTATACGACTGCACAATGGAATAAAAACCGAAGTTCTGATAAAATAGGAAATACCGGTAAATATTAGTTTGAAACGTGTTCATTTAGCGTGAATGCCTAATGCCGGATGTAAACATTCTTTACTTTAGACTCGATTATCACGCGTTCGTTACTGGTGTTCGTAGGAAAATCAGTCATAACGTTCAGGTCTAAAGTGTATTTTTAGTAACAAGAGTGCTGAGTAACTTTTTAGCCAATCAAATTTAAGGAGGAAATGCCGCGTGCAGCTGGGTGAATCTCAGTTTGACAGACAAATTTATGAAGTTATTGACATTGTTGGTTTAGTTTCGGCAATAAACTTGTCAATATTTTGATTATTTTTACAGGGTTTTCTTAAAATTTTGCGCAAGCAACGAACCGCTCGCGTAAATGTAGATTTTCGCGAGCACAGCGCGAGCGCGAGCAACTGCTCGCGTCTCGTGGCAAGCCCTGGACAGACAAAATGGTTGCCCTCCGTTCTCAAATAGCGTAAAAATATGGTATATCAAGGTTGTGGACCCCATGGAGGTCACAATTTTAATCTGATTTTGTTGAAACTTGAAATGTAAGTTTATAACCCAAAGATCTTGGTTCCCTTAGATATTCGCGCATATTGGACCATAACTTCCTGAATTATGGCCGTTGATTGTACGATTGTAAAATCGCGTTTTTAGCTTGTGAACCCCTTGGTTCCTTTCAATATTTGCTCATATCGAATTGTAATTTCCTGAATTATGGCCCTTGATTATAGGACAAATCACTTTCTTTTTAGCTTGTTCTCTATCCATCTCTCGAAAATGTGGGCGTATCCTGTCTGGCAGCCGCTGGTTGTACAAAAATAACGATTTTCAACAAAAATGACGAAAAATAAGCCGCTTTATTTACACACTGAAAAGTGTAAAATGGCACTTGAAACCAAATTAACGTGGTTTCCAGTTCCATTAAGAGCAAGCCACTTGAAATGTAAGTTTATACTCCAAAGATCTCGGTTCCTTTCGATATTCGCGCATATCGGACCGTAACTTCCTGAATTATGCCCCCTGATTGTACGAAAAATCACGTTTTTAGCTTGTGGACCCTATAGAAGTCATAATTTTTATCCGATTTAAAAAATCGTATTATATCACCCTAAGGACGACTGAGATAGAATTTCGTGAAAATCGGCCCAAAACTGACAGATTAAATGGCCCCCCTTCGTTCTCAAATAGCGTCAAAATATGGTACATCAAGGTTGTGGACCCTATGGAGGTCACAATTTTTATCCGATTTTGTTGAAACTTGAAATGTAAGTTTATAACCCAAAGATCTTGGTTCCCTTAGATATTCGCGCATATTAGACCGTAACTTCCTGAATTATGGCCCCTGATTGTACGATTGTAAAATCGCGTTTTTAGCTTGTGAACCCTATAGAGCGCATAATTTTTATCTGATTTTAAAAACCATATTATTATATCACCGTTACACCCTAAAGACGGCCGAGTTCGAATTTCGTGAAAATCGGCCCAAAACTGACAGATAAAATGGCCGCCCTTCGCTCTCAAATAGCGTTAAAATATGGTATATCAAGGTTGTGGACCCTATAGAGGTCACAATTTTTATATGCCCACATTTTCATGTGGTCGTATATTGTCGTCCCTTTTCATCCGTCCGTCCGTCCACAATTGTTTGTGGACACTCTACAGGTCACAATTCTTATCCTATTTTGACGAAACTTGAAATATAGGTTTATCTCCAAAAGATCTCGGCTGCTTTCGATATTGGCATGTATCGGATGGAAACTTCATGGATTATGGCCCCTGTTTGTACGAAAAATCACGTTTTTAGCTTGTGGACCCTATAGAGGTCATAATTTTTATCCGATTTAAAAAACTGTATTATTATATCACCTTTACACCCTAAGGACGATTGAGATGAATTTCGTGGAAATCGGCCCAAAGTTGACAGACAAAATGGACGCTGTTCGTTCTCAAATAGCGTAAAAATACGGTATATTAAGGTTGTGGACCCTATAGAGGTCACAATGTTTATCCAATTTTGTTGAAACTTGAAATGTAAATTTATAACCCAAAATCTTGGTTCCTTTCAATATTCGCGCATATCGGACCGTAACTTCCTGAATTATGGCCCCTGATTGTACGAAAAATCGTGTTTTTAGCTTGTGGACCCTAAAGAGGTCATAATTTTTATCAGGTTTAAAAAAACGTATTATTATGTCACCGTTGCACCCTAAGGACAGCTGAGTTTGAATTTTGTGAAAATCTGCACAAAATTGACGGACAAAATGGCCGCCGTTCGTTCTCAAATAGCATAAAAATAGGGTATATCAAGGTTGTGGACCTTATAGAGGTCACAATTTTAATCCAATTTTGTTGAAACTTGAAATCTAAGTTTATAACCCAAAGATCTTGGTTCCTTTCGTTATCCGCGCACATCGTACCGTAACTTCCTGAATTATGGCCCCTGATTGTACGAAAAATCGCGTTTTTGGCTTGTGGACCCTATAGAGGTCATAATTTTTATCCGATTTAAAAAATCGTATTATTATCTCACCATTACACCCTAAGGATGGCTGAAAAAAAAAATGGTATATCAAGGTTGTGGACCCTATAGAGGTCACAATTTTTATCCGATTTTGTTGAAACTTGAAATGTAAGTTTATAACACAAAGATCTCAGTTCCTTTCGATATTCGCGCATATGGAATTGTAATTTCCTGAATTATGGCCCTTGATAGTAGGAAAAATCACTTTCTTGTTAGCTTGTTCTCTATCCATCTCTCGAAAATGTGGGTGTATCCTACCTGGCAGCCGCTGGTTATCCGATTTTTTTGAAACTTGAAATGTAAGTTTATAACCCAAAGATCTCGGTTCCTTTCGATATTCGCGCATATCTGACCGTAACTTCCTGAATTATGGCCTCTGATTGTACGAAAAATCGCGTTTTTAGCTTGTGGACCCTATAGAGGTCATAATTTTTATCTGATTTATAAAAACGTATTTTTATATCACCGTTACACCATAAAGACGGCTGAGTGTGAATTTCGTGAAAATCGGCCCAAAACTGACAGACAAAATGGCCGCTGTTCGTTCTTAAATTGCGTAAAAATATGGTATATCAAGGTTGTGGATCCTATAGAGGTCACAAGGTTGTGGACCCTATAGAGGTCACAGTTTTTATCCGATTTTGTTGAAACTTTAAATGTAAGTTTATAACACAAAGATCTCGTTCCTTTTGATATTTGCGCATATCGAATTGTAATTTCCTGAATTATGGCCCTTGATTGTAGGAAAAATCACTTTCTTTTTAGCTTGTTCTCTATCCATCTCTCGAAAATGTGGCCGTATCCTGCCTGGCAGCCGCTGGTTATACGATTTTGTTGAAACTTGAAATGTAAGTTTATAACCCAAAGATCTTGGTTCCTTTCGTTATTTGCGCATAGCGGATCATAACTTCCTGAATTATGGCCCTTGATTGTCGGAAAAATCACTTTCGTTTTAGCTTGTTCTCTATCCATCTCTCAAAAATGTGGACGTATCCTGCCTGGCAGCCCCTGGTAGCATTGTTTTGTTTATGTTAACATAACGTTATGTCATGATTCACGAATTTATTACGCCCAATTGACCAGTGCATAGTAGAATATTGCAGAAAAACTAATAGCGTGACAAACGAGGCTATCAACATGGCTACAATGTAAACAATACTGTTTGGAGACGAACAATACTTTCACCGTTTTTAATACCTTAAATCACTGTCCAAAGTTATAGGGAAGACCCCAGATTAAACGAAAGAATTTACTTAGGAGTGATTTGATTGAATGGGAAGAATAGACACACTACCACAAAAACGTAAGTATCAGACGTCAATCCAGCAATGGCCAGAGCGGCATTTTTCTGGCTATTGCTTCAGGAATATGCTATAATAGTTTCTTTCGGATAACTGGCTACTAAACCGCATTTTATTTGTACAAAAGATGGGAAAATGAACAGCTGATTTCATCCGCCATCTTGGTTGCTGGAGTACAAATCTAACTTCGGCCTGACAAATAATAATAATAATATTAATATGTACATTTATATAGCGCACGTACTCCATGTACAGAAGCATGTCCACTGCGCATACAATTAAATTAATTTAATTAATCTTGATAAGTCTTGATGTAAAACAAGAAAGGGTTTGAGATGATTTAATGATCTCTGGAAGATTGTTACACAGTTTAGGCGCATTCACTGAGCACGATCCGTATGCAAATGATATTAATTTTCACCTTGAGCAACAAAACTGATGAATGTGTGTTCGGCCGGAGGTTACTCGAGGGAACTTGTATGTGCATAAAGTTAGATAAGTATATTTGAGCTAAGCCATTCACACACTGATACGTCAAAGACAGACTTTTGAAGATGATTGGCAGCCAATAGATTGATTTCAGAGCGTGTTTTGATGATCTGGTAAGAATTTGAGGTGCGGTATTTTGAACAAGTTGATTTTTTTTAATATTGGCACTAGATGTTTCTACTAACAAGCTGTTACAGTAGTCAATCCTTGGGAATACCAAAGAATATATAAGTGGAGCAACTGCTTCTTGGCTAATAAAGTGTTTATATGGCCAATGTTCCTGGACCAAAGATAACAGTTTCGACAAATTTCACTAATGTGACTGCCCATGCTCAAATTGGACCCCAAGAGGACACCTAACTTCTTCAGTGTCTCATGGTACAAATATTGCATCTCGTACAACCACATCATTTGAACTTGTCTTTTTCAGATGTGTATTTTGACCACATAAAATACATTCTGATTAACTTAATTCAATTAAATTTAATTTCATCATATTTCTTGTCATCCTATCATGTGTACACAATTTGATGTCAGATATAATTAGGGAATGAAACAGTTTTTGAAAGGGAATAACTTGCGATCAGCTGTGTATCATTTGCATAAGAATGTAATCCTAGAAACCATGATTATCGATTAGTTGTCCCAAATTCTTAGTATACATTACAGAAAGGACTGGTCCAAGGACTGATCCTTGTGGAACTCCCGAATCATCTGTACCGGCCCTACACAGTATTGCTGGAAGGTAGTTGCATGGGGCATTATCAGGCCTAATAATCCATTCAATGAATGATTTTATTGTAAAAATGATGTAAAAAATGAAGTCATTTTCTTCAAGTTCGACCATCAAATTTAATATGAAAGAAATCCGTGCCAGTCATTTTGTCAAAACCAAATATTAGTATTAGTAGTCCTCAACTTCCATTATTAATAGAATTGTCCTCAGCCCCGCAGTGGGTGAGATATAGCATCATGAAATTTATATGTTTTAGATAGCAAAAACTACGTCTCAAAATAAATTCCTCATAGCTTCAAATGGTTTCGGAAAAATTTAATAGTCATATATATTGAAGTAGTAGATATGATCATTCGTAAAAAATAATTTATAAACAAGAAAAAAAAGACAATTTATGGGAAATATTTGAATTTAGGGATTTTTTTTTTAAAAAAAAAATGACGTTTTTTTTAAACTCTAAAATGGCCATAGCTGGTTCCCCGTAACTACAAGGTTGGTGATCCTAATATTTAATGTGGGGTATACGGGGTACCCAATGACCAAATCTGCAAAGTTTGGTCAAAATCGCCTGACACAGCTTGTGCCGTTTTTTTTTTTTAAAACTTTACATGATTCTCTCGCGAACTCATTCTTAATTGGTCTGGTTAAACAAATTTACATGTTGAATTTTCAGGAAAAATGTGTTTACCCATTTGCTGTAGATTTCCACCCACTCTGTCCACCAGATAAATTTCTTTTGATTGCTGTTTTTTTCCAAGTTTCTTTTATCACTTTACAGTCGATTCTGCATGACGGCTCGAAAACAAAATATGTAGCACTAATGCAGTGCGATGAGTCCCTGGCTAGATGTGGAAAGGCACTCTATTAAAACTCCTCACATACTCTCTTCTCTGCTACATATTTTCACCAAAAGGAGATGTATATGACACTATCCTGTGTCACGGTACCAAAAAGAGATGTATATGACACTATGGGGACAGATGTGACTTTAATCAGAAACTTCCAGAAAACGGCATGTGACACTAAGGGTAACTTTGACTTCGCGTTGTGCATATGATCAATTAACTCTGGAACACTTTGTTGGTTATAACTAGGTTTATACATCGAATACAACATCCATAATACAAAGGTTATATACAGGAAAGTACACACACAGCTATGACATTAAATACCGGTATAAGCTAAATATAAGTTTTCTATCCCCTAACTTGTGTTTTGAGGTGGTGGGATCATCCTTCTGAGAATACGAGATGATGTCATCACCCTAGCCTCTAAGCTGAGGAGGCTATGGGAACGTCCTTCTGAGATTACGAGATGATATCCTCACCCTAGGCTCTTAACCGAGGAGGCTGAAAATATGATGTTCCACTGGGAGCACCGAATGATGTCTAAAAGAAACTTAAACCCTGCACGTTCTTTATAAAGAGGTTACGTGCATGAGTCATGTATTGAACCCCGAGAAAGTGGACCAGGTTCTCCTTTATCTGATTGGTCAGCTACAGAAGCTACCCTGAATTTCAACACAGTGTACTTTTATGGGCACCCAGGAGGGCAGCTATCCACGTTTCTAATGCATGGGGTTGCCATATTTGGATTATCAGACTGCGATGTTGTTGCCCGATTTTTATCTACCAGACATTAGCTTAGTTCTCGTTGTCACTGGTACTAGCTAAAAACTTCAATACATTAACCTGAGCATCTTTTATAGAGAATTTAAATAACCTCATAGTATATAGGCCCTATAGTATTACACATCAACAAAAACTGGCACCTGATCGTATCCTCTCAGTTGCTGCCAGTTGCCGGCAACTACTTGTCTCCAATTGTTTCCAGTCGCAAGGGCCGATGGACATTACAATTGAATATATTTCAGATTAAAAAGAAGCAGTTCACAGGATTTTGATGGGGATAAAAATCGTCAAGATGAATTTAAACGTGGTGGTGTTAGGGCAACTGCTACAGCTAGACTTGGTGGATGGTCTCAACAACTTAAAACTAACATCAAGTATGATTTTCTGTTTCTTTATATACAAACATTCTCAAATTTCTGAAGTAGTGGTTATGAGCATTATGTGTTCATTAACCATTGCTGTATTTGATCTATTAAGTTTAAAATAAACCTTATATCGATTAAAGCCATTATAAGGTGGAAACTGCATGCTTTCTGTTAACATTGGATTATTTGAGGTGGCAGGTAATTTATGATTATCAGAGGGTAATTCTCGATCAGTTTTAAAAGGGACTACATGCTATTTTACCAGAATATGATTGTTAGTTGAAATTCATTTGAGATTTGTAAAGAAAATATATCCTTCGGTTGTGATTTACCAGTCCTGGGTGGGATGTATATAATGTGTTATTTATCAATATGGAAATCACTATTTTATGGATATTGTTAAGGTAAAGATAATAGTGTTTTTCCAGATTGCCTTCCATAGGGTATGGTTTGTATGTCACAGCGTACAATATAAATACATTTATATTTTCATAAAATTTCATCATTTCTCATAAAATTATCATAAAATGGAAAATATCATAAAAAAAATATAAAATTTTGCTACTTCTCATAAAATGAAGACGAAATTGAACATATTAACACAAGGTAAAATTTTTATGAATACACGTATTTTATGATAACGTATCGGCTACCAGATTGTTCTTTCCGGCAATATGACAATTTGTTTGTGGACACTCTACCGGTCACAATTTTTATCCGATTTTAACGAAACTTGAAATATAGGTCTATCTCCCAAAGATCTCAGTTCCTTTCGATATGGGCATGTATCGGACCATAACTTCATTGATTATGGCCCCTGATTGTATGAAAAATCATGTTTTTAGCTTCGGAACACTCTAGAGGTCACAATTTTGATCTGATTTTGGTAAAACTTGAAATGCATATTTATAACCCACAGATCTTGGTTCCTTTCGATATTCACGCATATCGAATCGTAACCTCCTGAATAATGGCCCCTGATTGTACGAAAAATCGTGTTTTCAGCTTTTGGTCCCTCTAGAGGTCACAATTTTTATCCGATTTTAAAAACCGTTTTAGTATATCACCATTACACCCTAATGATGGTTGAGTTTGTGAAAATCGGCTAAAGTTAATATCTGATTGACTTTAAATTTATACACAGTGTTTAGGGTCATGAGACGAAGAAGCCTATTGGCCCTTGATCACTTCAAAAAAATTTTGTGGACGTTCTAGAGGCTAAAGTAAATATCGAATTGACTTTAATTTTATACACAGTGTTTAAGGTCATGAGACGAAGAAATCTATTCATTTTCAGCAATTTTTGATAATTACTAAACAGCTAAATCCATGATATTAAACATTCCGTATACTAAACAGCTAAATCCATGATATTAAACATTTCATATACTAAACGTTAGCATGGTTCAGAACTTTATAAAAACAAACAAATTCTAATGATAATACTTAATGAGTTGTTACTCTTGATCAGATTTTAGTGTATTATAAAAGTTCCATTACTGATAAAAGTAAAAAAAAAATGCGACAACTCTTGTTGACTGCCCGGATGATTTAGCTGCTGTGGGCGTATGTTTCGTTGCCTGGCAACCTATCTTTCTATCATCTGAAACACACTGGAGAGTGTAGGCTCCACTCCAGTCTGTCGTCAATTCGTGATAACGTATCGGCTACCAGATTGTTCTTTCCGGCAATATGACGGGCAAAGAGGCAACAGTTCTTCATAATAGCCAACTCCCAAATTGCGGTCGCAATTGTATTCAAACTCTGGTAACGAGTGCCCATATGGTTTATGCACGCAAGAGTAGTAATGTTGTCTCTTCTGATCACTAAAGTTTTGTCCTTGATCTGGTTCTTGAAGCAAATGAGCGTCATATATACGGCCAACAGTTCTCGAAAAATTCGAACTTTGTCTTTTCACTTCGCTTTGGCCAGAAACCATGGATTACTTGATTGTTGTAGATCGCACGGTACCCGGTCTGAGACGCGTCGGTATTTCTCCATCTACTATCCGAGGAAGAATGGAAATACCGTCCCATAACTGAACACTTTCTAACCACCAATTTAGATCAGCAACGGCTTCCTGACTCCAATTTAAAACACTGTTCCAATCTGATCGAGTTGACAAAAAATTATAAACTCCCCGTAGTTTAAGTTTTCCTGGAAATACAACTCTGCTTAAGAAAACGCACTTGCCGGCAATACAGGCTATAGATCTAGCTGTTATACAGTCTTTATTCAGGGCTCTAGTTATGTCCCTTTGAAGGTCTCTAATACGTTTATGTGAAACTTTAAGCGAGGGGCAAGATTTTTCCTCGTTAATAGTAAAGTCCAGTCGTTTTAAGACACCAAGTAAAAGTGTAGCATCTTCCCTAATATTGTCCGAACATAACAAAAAATCGTCAACCCAAGTAGTTAGACGAAGACCTAGTGCACAAAGATAAGTAACCACAACTCGAATAATCTTATGGAATTAGTAAGGAAATATGCTACAACCAAAAAACAGAACATTAAACACGAAAAATTGTTTATGCCAAGAAAATCCAAAATATTTTCTAAACTCCGGCTTTACGGGCACATGGAAAAATACATCCTTCAAATCAACAGTTACAAAGTTATCAAGTTCAACAATCTGTTGTAATACTGAAATGTCTTCATACTTTACTTTCGGAACATAAATATATTTATTTAACTCATGGGCATTTAAAATAAGTCTAAATTTATTTTTACCTTTTTTCGGAACCACCAAAATTGGATTAACACATACAGGTTGAGAATCAGATTTAGAAATAAAACCACGTGATAAAAATGATTTAATTTCAGCATTCACAAAATCATGCTCAGACTTGTTTAATTTTTTATTTGGTAAACAAAATTTGTTTGGAGCAATATTGTCAACAAAAGGTATTAGTACTCCATTTGAAACCCAGTCTAAAATTAATGGCTGAAAGGTTATTTCTTCCCAATGTGCAACCGAAAACCCCCAGGCCATCAGTGCAAGTAAACTGTTCAATATAACATACATACATAAATACACCTAATACTATAAAATTTAACAATGTAATACAAATAATGCACAAAGTATACAAAGATAATACAAAATATACACTGCAGGCTAATCAGCCTCTCCACTGTTATTTGAATGGTTATTAATAAATCTAGGTGAATTATCAAATCGTCCTCTTCCAAAGGCTGGTGAATTTTGTCTATAATCTCTGACATTATTTCGTGATTGAAATCGATTTAAAGGTCTTCCACGAAATCCTGAATGTTGATATCTTTCATATCATGACGAATAAGAGCTTGATACGACTTGAAGATATGGTACACACTTTTGATAAAGTGTCAATGGCATCTTCTGATAGTGCACTAGTGTTTTTCTGCAAAGCCCGAATTAATTTCGAAGTTTCACCATCAAAGTGAGATTTAACAAATAAAGTTGAATATTCTTCTTGTAGATATGACAAACCAGCTTTCTGAATATCTAGCAAATCATGCAATACCGCATTGGTCACATTTTCCTGCTTATTTACAGCATACAACACTTTTACCGTTGTTTCAAGATATCCTACACACTTTTGAATAATATTTAATACAGGAAATTCAGCTCGCTTTATACCCATACGTTCTACATTAAATGTACCTTTTGGAATTTGCACATGTTGAACCGACTTTTTTATTTCCGCATAGGAAGACTGGAGATCGCTTGAATCTGCTGTTAAACCAGCCGAATTAGAGTCAATTTCTGATTCGAGGGGTTTGACTGTATTGTTTACAACTTGGCTGCTCTCGGCATGCGCACTGTGACTATCAATCAAAGTTTCCCAGTTTAAAAAATGCCTTAGTGACAAAAGTAGATTAAAAGTTTTGCCTTAGTGTACATAAAAACTGCCATAGTGAAGAAGGAATTATTGTGGCATTCGTTCCAATTTCACGAATTTTGACCCCTGATAGTTCTCCCATTTTAAAAATGAACTAAAAATGACATATTTTGGTGTTACCCCAGATGTTATCTTTCATTTTCAGAGACCTTGTTCCATAATATTTTCAAATGTTTGGCCGCCATATTGGATTTTATAAAAAAAAAACTTCAATTTGATATTAAGCCACGATTTTGATGCCGATTTTCGAAAACTTTTTTTGTTTTTAACTTACTCCAAATGGCAACAATTCTTAGGGAGCTGATTTTTTAATTTTGATTTCATTTACTTCCGGTTTCACTTTTCGACTATTGACCTATTATCTTTTGATCTAGCTGTTCATTTACCCTTGACCTTTGCATATATGATGACCCTGACCTCTACTAACAACTAATATCAAAAAGTTTAGTCTTGGATTATAACTTCCGGTTTTATTAAGAGTTCAAAATGACAGCTTTTTCCACTTTAATAGGTATTGGATGTTACTATATACTCATTAGTTCAAGGTGTAACTTTATTGTTGACGTGACCTGACATGACCTGACATCAGACCCGACAACCCCTCAGAGCTGAAATGCAGTAGGGTAGTGTAAAAAATGCAGTAGAAACCATGATTTGGCAGTAGATTTCCAAAAACGCGTAAATTCGCACTTACAAGGGTAATTAATTTAGAAATGATACACTGAACTGCAGGCCCAACAATACAAAAATTGCATTAAATGGGTAATAGATAAAATATACACAAGCAATGGTAACCATATCTAAAATTATTTATGTAATTAAACCAAAATTGAATATGTAGCCTACAAAAAGAAATAATTAGTAACGTAAAAAAAAAATAATTAAAATTACCAGTCCAGTGTACTGGCAGCCAGTAGGCCTACCACTTACACTTTTCTTTTGTTTTAACTTAGCATGATTTTAAAATATATTTGTGACGTGTGTTTCCCATTCCGAGAGTTTTTGTCAATATGTTTCATGTAAGATTATACATATGGTATTTCTACATTAGGAATAGAGGGGGGGGGCGTAAAAAATGAGTTTTGTAAACGGGTAAATATTGGTATCGATTTTATCATGCCCTCCATGGTGATTATCCTATCAATGTACGGGATTTTTCCCCCCCGTGATTCCGTAAATCTGCTTTTACATTTATTCGAGAGAGTCACTCTGAGGGTGTTCCATGTTAGTCAGAATCATCGAGACGTATTCCCATCTTGTTGTGTTGCATTCGAAGTATTGTATTAGATGCCGTACGTACGTACGATTTCAAACAAAAATGTCAGCCATTGCTGCCGTAAATTGGTCGCTATTTGTTTAGTTTATCGCTACGCATTTTAAGAGTATTTGGAACACATGCCAATAATTATATCCGCTTCATTTACTCTAAAATAGGTTGAAAAGAATTTGAGAACAAATCTCTTAGCTAAATTACACCTTACAATATCCCAAATCGATGTTGATAACCGAAAGTCTCGTTCTTTATTGTTTACATGCAAAGAGTTGCTTCCCTTAGTTCCATAGTTTTGGCGAGAAAATTAAAAAACTCTTTGTTTGAAAATGCAGTAGAAATCTATTACCGCGCAGTAGAGCGGTACATGAGGCCTTTTCGCGGCACTTTACCGTGTGATGCGGTAGAGTTGACAGGTCTGCCTGACATACTGAAATACATTGGATAAAACAAAAAAATTTTTATATTGTATTCAATTAAACATACATTATGCAAGAGCAAAATCTGATTATTGCAAGTCTTAATTTAGGCTTCAGATGTTATAGAAATTATAAATTAGATCTTTATTTAAACAACAAGCCCAAAATCAACTCTGTAGACTCACGGATGGCTCGGCTACAGCTCAGATTTAAATAGGATTTCACTTATCAATTAATTCAAATATGGCGCATCCTGATGAAAATACGTCAGTTAGATCGAGGCTAAATGATAGAGTGTACTTAAAGAGGCGGCTGTAGAGCGTTTCCGCATGAAATTGAAAACTTTACTTGATAATCGAGATATGTAGGTGGAGCTAACGCCTGTCAATCAAACGATCAGCCACGGTGAAGGCACATTTCACTACCATTTCTAGTCAAATATTACAACGATGATAACTATGTTCAGAATAAAGTAATTTGACTGAAATTTTCAAAATATTCTTCTTTGATCATCTACTTTTGAACTGTTATAGCAAGAATGGCCAATTCTCTGTAAAAATCTCCCATAATGTATCTTTAATTATTGTATATCAACTTATCTGAATATCAAATGCATCAAATTGATCCCATCAAACCATCTGTAATTGGTTTGTGTTACCTGTTTCTATTGATTGGAAGTTTCTCACATGGAAATGTGGTCAGCAATTTCTGTTTATTATATCTTAGAGTTATAGCCCTTGTTTTACTTTTGATGAAGGTCTTCAATGCTTGAATGACAAAAGTTATCATCTTATATAGGCCTACATGTATGAAATTTATATATACCATTTAAATTAATAAAACGAAGAAGGCTGTTTAATTTCAGCAACTTCCGTTAATTATTTCTAGAGTTATAGCCATTGTTTCACTTTGATGAATCTTGTAAACGCTTGATTGACAAGTCATCATCCGATATGTATGAAATTTATATTTATTGAATTTCAGCAACTATCGTTAATTAGGGTTTCACACTGCGTAGCTTGTGTGAAACACTATTGTTTTTGTTAAAATTGTTATTATTATTCAAATTCCATTTTGATTAGATCTCAGCAACTGCTTGTCGCATCGTTTAGATTTCTTCGGTTTTACTGGGAAAGTGTGTGTGTCTTAGAGGATAAAGCTATTTTGAACGTTCTGCAACAATGCGAATTGTCCGAAATCACTGAAGCTATCGTTTTGAAAAAGATTGCAGTAATTTTAAAAATAATCGTTGGATTTTAACTTTCGGTACATTTTGGCATAGCCGGAGACAGGGCGCATAGCTACACTACTTTTGATTTTTGATTTTCAGCAAATCTTCGCAGATATTAGGCGGCAAATTAGAAAATTTAAATTTTTACAAAAAACTTTTTTATTTATGAATATTTTTTAGTCGTGTTTTAGACATATTAACGAGTCATCTGATTTGGGCAAAAATGTGAAATTTTTTTGTCTCAGTAATTTTCCTTGGCCGCCATTGGCTAATTCACTTTTTAAGTCCTAGATTAATTATTTATTTATTGTTCGATTTGTATAAAACAAAGTTCATATGCTCCGTTGTCTCAATTGTCATTTTTTTTGTTACCGATAGAGTTATCTGTCCGCACAGGAAGTGGCGTAATTTTACCAAAAACTACAATTTTGACAGTTAGGTACCATTTTTCGAAAGCAAATATTATTTTTTTTTAAAAATTGATATAACTAAAAGAGTGTGCAAAAAAGTGTAAGCTCATTTTTTTTAATTTCGATTTCATTTTCGAGCAAATTCGATTAAGAGGTGAAAAAGGTGTAAAATTGACCTATTTACAACCCATTCAGGCTTTTTAGATTTTAAAATATTTCTACGTAACTTTTATAAACTTGTAGCTATAATCCATACGAAGAAAATATATGTTAAAATTAGTTTGTAATATAAGCAGTTACCTAGAAATGGGCAATTTTGCATAAGTCACTGTTTACGTTATTTTGCCTGTAAAATAGTCAATTATTATTGGATTTCCACAAAAGTGACACCATTTGATTCAAAAAGCAAGTATGCGTCGTGTCAAATTGATTACAATTTCAAATTGACACTGGAAAGGACTCCTTTTTGTCAAAAAATGCATTTTTAACTTTTAAAATCAATATTTTTTTTCAACCAAGAATTATTTAATAAGTATTAATAATTTTAACTTTTCGTTTACATTCACATATTAATAAAATTCATACGGTCATATAGATTTCACAAAATTGTTTCTAACTTGTTGAGTTGCGAAGAAATAGGCGATTTTCAACAGGTCACTTTTCAAGGTTTTTGGTCCATAAAAGTGTCAATTATTATTTGATTTTCATAAAATTTTCACTGTGTGATAACTAATGCCATTTACGATTTCATACAAGTAATTTAGGATTTTCATTATCACCGGAAGTAACGTCATTTTTAGCCTTCAAAACAGATATTTTATTCAAATGAGTCTGATCTGTAATGTTTTTAAAATTATGATATTTGATTGCAATTAACAAATAGATTGAACCATACGATCCTACAGATACCACAAAATGGTTTCTAACTATTACGGTTGCAGAGAAATAGACGGTTTTCTACAAGTCACTTTTCAAGGTTTTTGGTCTATGAAAGTAGCAATTATTATTCGATTTACATAAAATTTTCACCATGTGATGCCTTATGTCATTTCTGATTTCATAAAACTAATTGAACATTTTCATTATCACCGGAAGTACTGTACACTTACATGTAACAAATGTATAAAATGAATTGATATTGCTGGATTTGGTTGATTTGGCGTCAATTTTATTTGATGTGTGCAATGCTTATGTGGAAACCTGTTTAATGGTTTCATTGGTACCGGAAGGGACATATGTTTAGGGCAGTGATGGGATTTTGCCCGTATTTTCTGGACATATCTGACGCTATTTTCTGAACTTCCAAAATTGTCCGACCAGGAATATGCCCAATCGGACATCAAGATATGGTGAATAATATTCAAAATTCCAAAATTAATATAGTGTACTGAGTGCATAACTACCACTCAACCCGATTAGGTATTTAAGTGAATAACGTATTTATCGTGTTATACTGTCTATACACTCACCTTGATTAACTACTTAATCTGCCATGATTGATTAGGTATTTAAGTGATTAACGTATTTTTCGTGTTATATTGTCTATACACCCACCTTGATTAACTACTTAATCTGCCATGATTGACTGGCTTAATCTTTTATCGGACAATTCATCAATCTAATCTTAAACAGATGTCATTGCTTCTCCTTTGTCGGGCTATTCATCAATCCAATAAGAGCGATTAGAATTTTAATCACAGCATGTATAAACTAGTCTTTGATGTCACATATCATTACATGTATATAACACCCAAATCAATGGACAGTCATTTTGGCTACGATATCTTTTACGTCTTTTAAGGCTCCATATAGAAATTCTCATCAACAGTGGCACTTTCCAACGATTTCGATTGCCAAACGAAAATCGCATACAAGGCAGTGCTTACGATGAAGATATGTGCTATGAGTCACATACGCCATACGTATGCTGAAGGAAGCTTAAAAGTAGGTACGGATTGGCAAGCTTTCATTCTATTGTATTACGAAAAAACGTAATTTTATAGGAATATTACTGACACAAATTTGAACACCACACTGGAATTAAATGTGAAAAATAGCGAGGTGTTCCTATTTTTATTACACGCGGATTTTAATATTTTGTTGACATTTTATAAAGAAGAAAACGATTCTTATTCCGGAAGTTCTGCATTCATTTGCTGTCGTATAAACAAAGGCACATAATGCATACTATTGTGAATTTGATGCCGAAGCAGTAGTTATTTTGTAGGAATGTTACTGAGATAAATTTAATTACCGTACGGTAATTAAATGTGAAAAATAGCGAGGTTCACCTATTTCTATTAAGTACAACATTTGAATATTTTGTTGACAAGTGATTGACACGTTCGATTGCCGAACGAAAATCGCTTACAAGATAGTGCTTACTATGAAGCTATGTGGTATGAGTCACGTACGCCATACGCTGAAGGAATGTTACTGACATAAATTTGATTACCGTACGGGAATTAAATATGAAAAATAGCGAGGTTCACCTATTGTTATTACGTACGACTTTTAAATATTTTGTTGACACATGATTTTTAATTGTGGTATGAATCCGTCTGCTTATATACTGAGCGCCATGGATAACGCATCACTTTTTTTTCCCAAATATTTTATTACTAGGTGGTTTTGTATGGATAATATTATGCAATACTATGAACTATTGTTTCATACAATGCTCCCAAACGCAAAAAATATTGGCCCGTGTGCACAAAAAAAAATTGCACGAGATGCACATGAAAAACCCAATATTCACGTGCAGCATTGTGTGTGAGCCCTTTAAAAGCATGTTTTCAACTTAATGTGCAGTACATGAACTGTGAAACGTCAATCTGTCGTAACTTGTTGTTGGACGTGTGAAGGAATCGAGCTAGAGATGCCGAGACTTACTGAAAATCAACGGAATGAAGCCATGGGAATGTCCAGGGCTGGCATGTCTACACGTGCTATTGCCAGACACTTCAATTGTCATCAGTCCACTATTGTAAGGTTGGTGGAACGTGTTCGAGTTACTGGATCAACACGTGACCGTCAACACACGTTACAACCCAGGCTCAAGACCACTACATCCGGGTCACTCATCTGCGTGACAGATTCCGCCAAACGAATCGAACAGGTGCAGCAGTCGTCGGAAGACAAGGACCAGTAAGTGCCAACACCGTAAGACGTCGTCTAAGAGAAGTAGGACTCCGTGCACGACGACCTTATGTTGGAGCTATCCTCAGGGATCATCACCGTCAACGGCGTTTGATATGGGCTCAAGGACACCAGACATGGAGAAAAGTAGACTGGCAAAGTGTGCTCTTCAGTGATGAGAGTTGCTTTCATCTTTATCACGCTGATGGCCGTCAACGTGTGTGGAGTCGTCTTGGGGAACGTCTTACAGACTGCTGCGTCTTCGAAACGAATCGATGGGGTGGGGGAAGTGTAATGGTGTGGGGAGGCTTCACATTTCATCACCGGACCGCCCTACACATTTGCAGGGGTCGTGTTAATGCTGTAGCCTACCGTGATGATGGCCCGTGGAGGACACACGCGCTACTGACATCTGTGTTTTACTTTTGGTTTTGACACCTGACTTTGTACCCTTGATTACAGATTAAACATCCATAAGTGTACAAATGTGTTGTTATTGATGTGTTCCCATTTGAATATTGTTCACAATAAGAAGCAAAATAAATAAGATATGTTTACAGGATCATTTTGTTATACGAAAAACTAAGTGATGCGTTTTCCATGGCGCTCAGTATATATCATTATGCCCCTTTATTTTCGGTAAAATGTCCGACAAGGAAAGTTTTGAAATCCCATCACTGGTTTACGGTAACGTGGCACCGGTGAAACCCGTCTAGTAATGATTGTTTTTACCAAAAAAAACAATCATCCAACACGTTGACCGTTTTATTTTCCACTTGAGCATATCTCAGAAACTACTTGGCGGATCTGTACAATATCTTTGGTTTTTCATGAAAGTCAGCATGACTTGGAGATTAAACCTATTTCGAACATCCTGTGACAATGTGAAATGTCCGAAATCACTGAAGTTGTTGTTTTTTAAAATGTTGCCGTAATATTTACAATAATCGACGGATTTTAACATTTGGTACATTTTGACATCGACGGAGACAGGGTAAATAGCTACGATACTTCGATTTTTGATTCTCGACGAATCTTTGCTTATATTAGGTGCGAAATTTTGAAGATTTAAATTTTTACAAAAAACATTTTTATTAATGAATATTTTTTGATGGTATTTTACACAGGATTAACTGGTCATCTGACTTGAGCAAAAATGTGAATAATTTTTGTCTCAGTAATTTGTGTTAGCCCCCATTGGCTAATTCTGTTTTTTGATTTGTATAAAACAAAGTTCATATGCTCCGTTTTCCAAAATGTCATTTTTTGTTACCGTTAAAGTTTCCTGTCGACACTTGAAGTGACATAATTTTACCACTTCGGTACCACTTTTTGAAAGCAAACATTATTTTTTTTCAAATCTGGTATAACTGAAAGGGTGCGCACAAAATGTCGGGTTTGTTTTTTTTTAATTTCGTTTTTGGGGCTATTTCGATGAAAAGGTGAAAAAAAGGTGTAAAATAAGCTCTTTACAACCAAGGCTCTACAATGTGACAATGGCGACCAGATATTTATAAATGCTAGGTTTCTGGCGAGTGAACATATATCTTGAAGTCTCCAATTAACACTATAGCTATCTGAACTTTTCTCTGTAAAGATAACGTAATCGGCAATGATCCCGGTCAACTGTCACTCTTGTTTCTTTCCAGGTTTGAAATTGGGTCAATCTCATTGTCCTCTGCGAGGATATCCTCATTGCGCATGCGCTGTATTTATCGGAAGTTTACGAGACAGCTGACAGCATGGCTAGCAGATGAATCAAACCTATATCGTCTTACTTTACTAGTAAAGTAACTTCGTCTCGCAGTGAGTCTCAGTTGGGGAAAAATGATGATAGTCATGCTACTGACGCTACACAACCCAAACAAGCAAAATTACAAGCTTTGCCGTCTTCGTCTCGCAGTGAGTCCCAGTCGGGAAAAAATGTTTAAAACATCTTTTATTGTTATTATAGGACGACAAGTTGAAGTGTTATGTATGTTCACAATATAATTTAGCTATATCATACGACAAATTATTCTAATCTTCAGACTTGGCAACTGAAAATTTTGTTTGGCTAGTGGTTTTGAAAATTTACTTATGTTTGCACAAGTAAGTTCAAAATGCTGTGTAGAGCCTTGTTTACAACGCATCCAGCATTTTCATATTTTAAAATATTTCTTCATAACTTTCATTAACTCGTAGCAATAATCTATACGGAGAGAATGTATGTGAAAATTAATTTGTAATATGCGCAGTTGCCGAGAAATAAGCAATTTTGCATGCGTCACTTTTCACGTTATTTAGCCTGTAAAAGAGTCAATTATCATTAACTTGAAAACGTGACCTGTATGTGTTACGAAACGTCGTTATTAAATAATAGAGAAGTAGTTACATCCATATATACCTTGTGTTGTGTTTTGTTATGAAGAGAAATAACCAATTTTGTCAGGATCAGTTTTTAAGATTTTTTTTGCATTTTAATTTCCCATTAGAAAGTCAGCTAACTTAGCGGTAAATTAGTGACAAATTTTGTCAGGATCACTTTTTTGACATATGTAACACATGGTAACAAATGTATGAATGGAATTAATATTGCCGGGTTTGATTGATTCTGCGTCCATTTTATAACACGTCTGCAATGTTTATGTGGAAATCTGTTTATCGGTTCCATTGGTACTGGAAGTGATATGAGTTCAAGGGTAACGTGGCACCGAAAGCGACATAAGTTCAAGGGTAATAGTCAGATTCGGTTTGTTACATAATTCCCATCCGTCGGCTTTTCGGGTAGAAATCATGGAATAAGCTTTATTTTGTAGGTTTTGATGTTTGATTACAAAAAAACAATGTTGACATTTTTTCTGAGTAGCTCTTCATAGTATGGGAGGCCATTATTTGAGGGTAGCCATTTTGCGATAATATTCCAACTTATTTTATTATTTTCACCTTATTTATAATGTTATCGACACATCAACTGTGATTTGGCTATGTAATAATTATATTGGCAGGGTTCATGACTATACCTCAGATAGTTTCCATCATTTCATATTTCCAATATGGCTTTCATGTCGGACGGGAAAATGGGACGATGTGCTGATTTTGATTACAGAGTTGCGTTTTTGTGTCAATATTTGTTTTTCGGGGACGCAGATTTGATTTCTGCCATTTTCATTTGCGTGAAATGGTGGTATGTTCACACATTTACAGCATATTTTTGTTTGTGGCAGGATGTTTTCTAAACACATTACTGTAAAGGTTTTTGAATCCAATTCTGCTATGTATAAGCTTGTAGCATGTTCCTGGAAGCCTGTGCCGAGTTTACCCATTAGGTATATCATCCAACAATGTAGTAGTTGAACTCCAGCGCAATATCATTCCACATGTTCGTTCTACATTCATCTTGGAAGTCAGTTGATCACATAATCTATGTTATGAGGGCTTCTTAGCAAGTATTTCATTTACAGCCACGTCCCCACCACTATCATCCACGTTGCTGCCAGGCTGGAATGAAGCTCCTGGCCATATGCTTTCTACGCTGTTACGACCTTTATGTATATATAGGGAAGATACTGAGCCTCGTCCGTCAGCTTCAGTCTAGCACCCAAAGAGGAAACCTCAAGAAAACTATGAAATGTTCTTGATTGCTTGACTATTGGTTGTTTTCTGCTTTGAAAGTGAATGAGGACGGGTGAGCATGGCACAGTCTCTATAGGCGTGGCAAGAGAACTCCTTACGCCTGGTAGGCACGTCACTGGAGTGTGGTGAGAAAGTCTTCCGGTTTGACCGCGAGATCATGGTGTGAACACTTTTCGCGCAGCCAGTTTTGGCCATGAGCGTAGAAAGATCTTAATTGTAGTAAGCGCTTGGTGTGGTCGTTGCAGGTGCATGATGGGCACGTGGCGTAAGCACCACGCTGCCGCTATGCTCTTTTTGCCTTCATTCCAGGAATAGGCTTTACTTTCCCAGGAAAATCGATGATAAATAAATGCTAATAATGTGTTTAGAAAACGTTCCATCGTCTTGGAAATATGCTAAATTGGTGAACATACAACCATTTTACGTAGTTGTATATGACAGAAATCGAATCTGCCTCCCCGAAAACATATATATTGTCACCAAAGACAACTACTTAATCGAAATCAACCCATCGTCCGATTTTCCCGCCACAAGTGGCAGCAATATTGGAAATATACTAAATATGTGAACATGTGATCATTTTACAAGGTTGTAAATGTCAGAAATTGATTCTGCGCCCCTGTAAACATATATACATGTATTGACACCAAACACTATCACTTAATCAAAATCTGCACATCGTCTTATTTTCCCGCCAAAAATGCCCGCCATCTTGGTAATATGCTAAGTATATGAACATGTGATCATTTTACAGGGTTGTAAATGTCAGGAATGGAATCTGTGCCCCCGAAAATATATATATTGACACCAAAGACTACTACATAATCGAAATCAACACATCAACCGATTTTTCTGCTAAAAATGGGCGCCATCTTGGAAATATCATCATGAAATGATGGAAAACAATCTGAGATATAGTCATGAATGCAGCCAATATTAATACATTGCCAAATCACAGTTGATATGTCGATAACATTATAAATAAGGTGAAAATAAAAAATAATTTGGAATATTATCGCAAAATGGCTTCCCTCAAATAATGGCCTCCAATACTATGAAGACCTACTCAAAAAAAATGTCAACATTGGTTTTTTGTAATCAAACATCAAAACCTACAAAATAAAGCTTATTCCACGATTTCTACCCGAAAAGCCGACAGATTTACATTAACGATCGGACTATAACGTTGCACTAGTGAAACCCCTCATTACTGCTTCGCAGTTCTAGTGATGATTGTTTTTACCAATTGTTGGCCGTTTTATTTTCCACTTAAGCATATCTCAGAAACTACTTGTCGAATCGATCCCATATCTTTGCTATTACGGGAAAGTCGGCATGACTTAGAGATTAAATCTAAGTCCGAAATCAACGAAGTTGTTGTTTTTATACGCCCACAATTGTTTGTGAACAGTCTACAGGTCACAATTTTATCCGATTTCAATGAAACTTGAAATATAGGTTTATCACCCAAAGATCTCAGTTCCTTTCGATATTGGTATGTATCGGACTGTAACTTCATGGATTATGGCCCCTGAATGTACGAAAAATCACGTTTTTAGCTTGTGAACACTGTAGAGGTCAGAATTTTTATCCGATTTTGTTGAAACTTGAAATATAAGTTTATAACCCAAAGATCTTGGTTCCTTTCGATATTCGCGCATATCGGACCTTAACTTCCTGAATTATGGCCCCTGATTGTACAAAAAATCTTGTTTTTAGCTTGTGGACCCTATAGAAGTCATAATTTTTATCCGATTTAAAAAAACGTATTATTATATTACCCTTACACCCTAAGGTAGCTGAGTTCAAATTTTGTGTAAATCGGCCCAAAATTGACAGACAAAATGGCCGCCGTTCGTTCTCAAATAGCGTAAAAATGTGGTATCAGTGTTTCCACTAGCTTCAAAATTTGCCTGTACGGCATACTGGTAGGGATTAGAAATACCGGTTCATTCATAATTTTACCGGTCTGATGAAAACAACATTTAATCAATCTTATAAATTTATTGAAATAAACACTCCATTGAAACAAATTGAACACACTTTAAACACAAATGTTATTATAAACGTCTGTCTTTAGAACTCTTAAATATCTGTCGGGCCTTTCCAAAATTAAACGGACAAGCTTCAGAATTGTGTGCGTGCATGTTCAGGGTCATTAGGTTATTCATACGGCGCTGCGATAAACGATTACGCAGAGACGTGTGTATTAAATTTTGCAGACTAACACCCCTCTCTGCTGGTACACTACTGACAGGAACTACCAAGGCTATAACAGCTAATGTTCCAAAGTCTGGAAATAGATCGGAAAAATCTGAAATAATAGTTTGACAGGTGTCTTCAAGCAATTTGTCCCCAGACCGAATAACACTCGCTTGAATTGGATGAAATCACAGGTTGCACGCGCACGATCAATTATTACATTACTGTCATGAATATCTTTACAGAAAAAGTCCAATAATATATGAAGAGAATCTTCATGCCACTGTTGTTGGAACTGCTTTGCCTTAGGTGCTTGCACAGGGGCAGTTTTACAAGCTTTCGATGTGCTGGGGCAGGGAGCATCATTATTATCAGCGACGACAGACTCATCGTCGCCGATATTTCTTTTGCGTTTGTTATCACCGCCTCCGTTGAAAAAAGACGAAAGATTCGTCTGCTTTGACGCCATATTGTGAAGGTCACGGCGACATTGAGCAGCGATTATCCAGACGGAAAAAACGACATACTTACTATAAATAGCACCGCTGTTTGACAGCCATTGCCACGAAGCTTTTGACACGAGAGATGAATGGAGAGATAAAGTAGAGCAGTTAATTTGTTGACGTTTATGTTTACCGGTCCCACGGACCGATGGAAAGATTATATACCGGTACATGTTAAAATCTACCGGTTATCGGAAATTCTTGGTATATCAAGATTGTTGACCCCTATAGAGGTCACAATTTTTATCTGATTTTGTTGAAACTTGAAATGTAAGTTTATAACACAAAGATCTCGGTTCCTTTCGATATTTACGCATATCGAATTGTAATTTCCTGAATTATGGCCCTTGATTGTAGGAAAAAAATCACAACAAATTTGTCGTATTTCGAAATTTTACCGTAATGTTATCAATAATTGTTGGATTGTAATATTTGAAACATTTTGACGAATCTTCAGAGGTATTAGGCGCCAAATTTTGAAAATTAAAATTTTTACGAAAAACTTCTTTTTTAATAAATATTTTTATGTGGTATTTTACCCAGGGTTCAAGAGTCATCTGATTTTACCAAAAATGGCAACATTTTTTGTCACCATATTTTTCCTTGGCCCCCATTGTCTAATTTAGTTTTTCAGTCCTGGATTAATTATTTATTGTTCGACGTAAATTTAGCAAAAACTACAATTTTGACTGTTCGGTACCACTTTTTGAAAGCAAATATTATTTTTTTCAAATCTGGTCTGACTTGAAAGGGTGTTCCCTGTAAAGGCGCAGAAAAAATCGGGCTCAGTTTTTTTAATTTCAATTTCGTTTTCGGGTCATTTCGATTTAAAGGTGAAAAAATGAGCTATTAGTTTGTAATATGAGCAGTTGCCGAGAAATGGTCAATTTCGTATGAGTCACTATTTACGCTTGTTTGCCTGTAAAAGAGTCAATTATTGGATTTTCATAAAAGTGACACCATTAGATGTGTAATGTCAATTTTAACTAGGTCAAACCAGTTTAACATTTTCAATGTCACAGGAAATGATGTAATTTGGGCAAAAACTGTATTTTTAGCCTATAAAACAGATATTTTATTCGAATGAGTCTGATTTGTAATGTTTTTAAAATTATGATATTTGATTCCAATCAACAAATAGATTGAACCCATACGATCATACAGATACCAAAAAATGGTTTCTAACTTGTACGGTTGCAGAGAAATATAGACGATTTTCTACAAGTCACTGTTCAAGGTTTTTGATCTATAAAAGTGGCAATTATTATTCGATTTACATACAATTTTCACCATGTGATGCCTTATGCCATTTCTGATTTCATAAAACTAATTTAACATTTTCATTATCACCGGAAGTAATGTAATTTTGTCAGGATCACTTACATGTAACAAATGTATACAATGAATTGATATTGCTGGATTTGGTTGATTCTGCATACATTTTATTTGATGTGTGCAATGCTTATATGGAAACCTGTTTAATGGTTTCATCCGTACCGAAAGTGACATATGTTCAAGGGTAACGGGGCACCGGTGAAACCTGTCATTACTGCATCACAGTTCTAGTTACTTCTAGAGTTATGACCCTTGTTTCACTTTGTTGAAACTTTTGAACTCTTGAACATCAAAAGTTATCATCCGATCTGTACCAAATTTATAAGCATCATTTAGATTAGTGAAACTTGTTGAATTTCAGCAGTTTATGTTTATTACTTCCAGAGTTAAGGCCCTTGTTTCAGTTTGTAGAAACTTGTGAACCCGCAAACAACGATATTTATCATCTGATCTGTTTGAAATTGTCTTGTATGAATTTCATGTAATTTCATGTATATTGAATGAGGGGGTTTGGATGGACAAATTGTTGGCACATGAGCGTTGCATCATAAGGTCTTTCATTGAGTCAGCTGGCGTGGTTTCGATTCCCTAGTTGTACGTGACGAGGAGTAGGGTCGTCTGTCTAACCTTGTGGGTTTTCTCCAGGTTCTCCTCCCACTGCTAGAGACCCTACTCACAAGCGAATTCTTGAAATAAAAATTGAACCATATGTTATAATGTTAGTCCTGAAATGACCTAGTTTGTGTCGAGTGGACGTTGAACTCCATTTCTCTTTCTCTCTATATTGAATGAGGTATATTCTTTTATTTTTAGTGATCTGGATATCCCGTTTGCTAGATGGGATGGAGATCGTGTGACAGCATGGTTAAATGATATTGGACTCAACATGTATTTAGTAGATTGTAAGAGATGGGTTAAAAATGGTGAACAATTATTACGCGCTTCCCCACTACATTTAGAGAAGGTATGTAAAAATTATTGCAAATATTTTGATATATTTTTATACACCCACATTGAAATGTGGTCGTATATGGTCGTCGCCCTCGTCCGTCCGTCTGGCATCCACAATTGCTTGTGGATGCTCTAGAGACTAAAGTAAATATCCAGTTGACTTTAAATTTATACACAGTGTTAAAGGTCATGAGACGAAGAAGCCTAGACACAAACTAGGTCATTTCGGGACTAACATATGGTTTTTATACGCCCACATTGAGATGAAGAAGCCTATTGATTTTCAGCGATTTCCGATAATTACTGCCAGAGTTATGGCCCTTGATCACTTTGAAAAATCTTGTGGACGCTCTAGAGGCTAAAGTTAATATCCGATTGACTTTAAATAGATACACAAAGTTTAAGGTCATGAGACGAAGAATCCTATTGATTTGCCAGAGTTATGGCCCTTGATCACTTTGAAAACCGGAGGACCCGGAGAAAACCCACGAGGTCTGACAGGCGACCCTACTCCTTGTCAAGTACAACCGGGGATTCGAAATCACGCCAGTTGACTCAATGACAGGCTTTATGATACAGCACCCTTATGATCACAAGTTAATTTCCGATTGATTTGAAACTTATACTAGATGTCATAGCTCCATTGCCCGCGTTGGAAGAAAGTCGTTTTTTCCCGGATTTGTAACCTTTTTAACCACCCACATTTTCATGTGGACGTATATTGTCGTCGCCCCTGTCCGTCCATTTGTCCGTCCTCAATTGTTTGTGAACACTCTAGAGGTCACAATTTTTATCCGATTTCAATGAAACTTAAAATATAGGGTTATCCCACTATGATCTCGGTTCCCTTTGATATTGGCATGTATCGGACTGTAACTTCATGGATTATGGCCCTTGATTGTACGAAAAATCACGTTTTTAGCTTGTGAACACTGTAGAGGTTTTCAACTTGAAACACAGAGTTTAAGGTCTTGAAACGAAGAAGTATATTGATTTTCAATGAATTTTGATAACTTGAACAGCTAAATCCATGATATTAAATGTTCCGTATACTAAACATTAGCATGGGGCAGAACTTTATAAAAGCCAAACAAAGAGTTGTTACTCTTAATCAGAATTTAGTGTATTATAAATGTATTATTACCGAAAAAAGTAAAAATATGCGATTTAGCTGCTGTAGGCGTATGTTTTGTTAGCTACCTATCTTTTTTTTTTGCCTGGCAAACTATCTTTTAGTTTGTGGACCCTCTAGAGGTCACAATTTGTATTTGATTTTAAAATCCATTTTGATAACTTGGACAGCTAAATCCATGATATTAAATATTCTGTATACTAAACGTTAGCATGGGGCAGAGCTTTATAAAAGCCAAACAAAGAGTTGTTACTCTTAATCAGATTTTAGTGTATTATAAATGTTTCATTACCGAAAAAAAGTAAAAATATGCGACATCTCTTGTTGACTGCCCAGACAATTTAGCTGCTGTGGGCGTATGTTTGGTGGGCAACCTATCATTTTTTTTTTGCCTGGCAAACTATCTTTTAGTTTGTGGGCCCTCTAGAGGTCACAATTTGTATTTGATTTTAAAATCCATTCACACAGCTGGATGGATAGTGTGTAGAACTGATCTCTGAGCTTTTACTAACTGGTTTCTGTGTTAAAATGTCATCAAATCACGCAGAGTAAGTTTATTGTGGTTGCTATTCATGGAAACTTGTGAGAAATGTACGCGTTGTCAGTAGTAGCTTTAACCTGTCAGTATTTGCAAGGTACGTCAGTATTCCTATAAATGGTCAGTAATAATCATAAAGTGAGTATTTAAGTTAATTGGTTAGTATTCCTGTTAACTAAACCACAACATTTTAAGATAGCTATCAACCACGGGGTCTGGAATATTGAAACGTAAAGGATGTTCAATACTAATATTTTGAAGCATTATGTAAAATTTAGATAAAGAGCTGACCATGCTGACTATATTTCAAAAATAGATAATGCAGCGGAACAACCGGCCAGTCTCCTTACATAATACTTGGCATCGTTGTGAAGCCGCGAATCTCTAGTTTATAAATGTGGCCAAAGTATTACCGATAATCCCAATTTTAACGAATACAAACAAGTTTTAAAACCCATACAATATGTAAAAATTTGCAGCCCAAACACCCCGCGCAGTGCATTACGATTGACCTGCTGTGGGCGTATGTTTCGTTGGGTACCTATCTTTTTTTTTTTTTGCCTGGCAAACTATCTTTTAGTTAAGGGACCCTCTAGAGGTCACAATTTGTATTTGATTTTAAAATCCATTTTGATAACTTGAACAGCTAAATCCATGATATTAAATGTACCGTATACTAAACGTTAGCATGGGGCAGAACTTTATAAAAGCCAAACAAAGAGTTGTTACTCTTAATCAGATTTTAGTGTATTATAAATGTTTCATTACCGTAAAAATATGCGATATCTCTTGTTGACGGTACCTGAAAATAACAGTAGATCTATCGTACATGCAAAACCTTATTTTAATTGAGTCGTGTTATGAAGGTAACAGAATACACGTATAGCTGTGACGGCTTCTTTGATAACCAAGAAACAAAACTCGATTACTTAATCAATATTTTTAATCTCCTGAGCACTAATACAAAGGTGCTAATATGTGGTGAGATTAACAGAATTTATTCTGATAAAAGTTTAAATATACAAGACCTACATTACTAATGTATGGACTATTCTCTTTCGTTCTAAATTATAACACTGAGAGAAATATTAAATAAAAATTAAGAAATATATGGCGTGCTTGCTATGTGATTTTGTTTTAGAACATACAATCTGACTAAAACACAGATCCTATTTCGTTTTGTTTTTGTCCCCCGCCTTTCGAAGAAAGCAGGGGACTATTAAAATGGGTTCGTCCGTCTGTCTGTCCGTCTGTCTGTCCGTCTGTCCGTCCGTCTGTCTGTCTGTCCGTCTGTCTGTCCGTCACACTTTTTGGGACACAATAACTCTCTTCCTAATTGAGCTAGAATGTTCAAACTTGGTGTATGTGTTTATTAGGTCAATGCCTTGATGGAGTTCCAAGATGAGCATTTTCCGCTTAGGGTAAGCAGAGATAAGCAATTTGATTGGTTGATGCTTTGGGACACGATAACTCTCTTCCTAATTGGGCTAGAATGTTCAAACTTGGTGTATGTGTTGATTAGGTCAATGCCTTGATGGAGTTCGAAGATGAGCATTTTCTGCTTACTTAGGGTAAGCAGAGATAAGCAATTTGATTGGTTGATGCTTTGGGACACGATAACTTTTAATTGAGCTAGAATGTTCAAACTTGGTGTATGTGTTTATTAGGTCAATGCCTTGATGGAGTTCGAAGATGAGCATTTTCCGCTTAGGGTAAGCAGAGATAAGCAATTTGATTGGTTGATACTTTGGGGCACGATAACTCTCTTCCTAATTGAGCTAGAATGTTCAAACTTGGTGTATGTGTTGATTAGGTCAATGCCTTGATGGAGTTCGAAGATGAGCATTTTCCGCTTAGGGTAAGCAGAGATAAGCAATTTGATTGGTTGATGCTTTGGGACACGATAACTTTAGTTCTAATTAAGTGAGATTGATGAAACTTGGTGTATAGTTTCATTACAGTAATACCTTGACTAAGTTTGATAATTGAGCATTTTCTGCTCAGGGTAAGCAGAGCGATACGCAATTTGATTGGTCGAGACTTTGGAAAACAATAACTCTCCTACTTTGATTGTCCCCCGCCTTTCGAAGAAAGCAGGGAACTATTAAAATGGGTTCGTCCGTCTGTCTGTCTGTTTGTCTGTCTGTCCGTTCCGCTTATGGTAAGCAGAGATAAACAATTTGATTGGTTGATCTTCGAATTGAGTAAATGTTCATGCTTATTGTCCCCCGCCTTTCGAAGAAAGCAGGGAACTATTAAAATGGGTTCGTCCGTCTGTCTGTTTGTCTGTCCGTTCCGCTTAGGGTAAGCAGAGATAAACAATTTGATTGGTTGATGCTTTGGGACACTATAACTTTAGTTCTAATTAAGTAGATAAACAATTTGATTGGTTGATGCTTTGGGACACTATAACTTTAGTTCTAATTAAGTGAGAGTGATGAAACTTGGTGTATAGTTTCATTACAGTAATACCTTGACTAAGATCGATAATGAGCATTTTCTGCTCAGATTAAGCAGAGCGATAAGCAATTTGATTTGCTGAGACTTTGGAACACAATAACTCTCCTTCGAATTGAGTATGTTTTCCCCTTAATATGCTATAATTATTCCATCAAAAACATTGTATGCTTAGACTATAAGTAAAGATATACTGTTTGATTGTTCAATACTTTGTAAAAGATAATTTGTGATAAATTTATATGTGTCCTCTAATTATTTTCCTATTTCGGCGGGGGACATCAGCCTCACTGTTGGCTTGTTATAGTTCAAAATTTCGTTTGTCTTTACTGCATTGGGATCTGGAAGAGTTGTTATCATTGACATGTTCTGAATGGTGTGCTGTTCCAAAATGCACGGGTAGAGATCAGTTCGCATCATTTTATTATACCGCCATAAGTATCTGGAATGATTTACTGAATGATATTAAGTCTATAGATTCACTATACAGCTTTAAAGCTGCATTCAAGAAGTATTTATTGTTGATACAATATTAATCTGTGATAGGCCTACATGCCTGTTTATCTACTATTAATAAAATTGGTTGATATATACTCTTCAAAAAAAGTAAGGGATATTGAAATGCAGGTTGTGATATGATAAATAGTCATGGACACTTGACATGCTTTGAGAGTATGTTCACAGATGAAGAACTTATCGCCCTAACAAAACCACTGAGCTGCACATGCGACAAGCAATAGCGCCATACACGTGGGAGGGGTTCATTGTCAAATTTGACACTTCAAGGAAGGGTTGATGAAAACTGTTGCGTGCTGGTTTATTTATCCATGTTAGCATTCCTATCGGTTCTTGCATAAGATTTACTGTTTAGCGTATCTTTGCTTTAGTGTGTTACGTTTATTTTCACCAGGAGACGTGTTCGTAGACATCAGCCGACAACACTGCAAGAATTTGCCGTGTCACTGCAAGGGGAGTGGGTCAGATTGCCCCAAATCGTGATTGGACGGTTGATTAGGAGCATGCCACGACGAATTGCTGAATGTCTGAGGATTGGTGGAGCAATTACTCATTATTAAGACAAAAATCAAAAACGTCCATTTTCACTTTTGACGGTGTATCTCTTTGCGAGTAAAATGGGGCTGTCAGATAAGCCGCCCATATGAACTGTTTATGTTCATGTGTAGGCAATTGGCCTGTTATTAACATACACTGGTTACCTCTAATAAAACAGCAGTGCATTTCTACAGTTTTGTATTGTTTCTGAAGATCCCAAACTTATTTTATACGCCCACATAGAAATGTGGACATATATTGCCGTCTGTCCGTCCTTCGTCCACAATTTCTTGTGAACGCTCTAACGCCAAAAGTTATCATCCAATTGTTTTAAAATTGATATATGTTGTTTACATTAGTGAGATGAAGAAGCCTATTTAATTTCAATAATTTCTGTTTAAAACGTCTAGAGTTATGGCCCTTGTTACACTTTGTTTAACCTTGTGAACGCTTTAACCCCAAAAGTTATCATCCTATCTTTCTGAAACTTATATGCATTATTTAAATTAGTGAAATGAATAAGCCTATTGAATTTCAGCAATTTCTGTGTATTACGTCTACGTGTTTTTAGCTTGTGGACCCTATAGAGGTCGCAATTTTTATCCGATTTTGTTGAAACTTGAAATGTAAGTTTATAACCCAAAGATCTCGGTTCCTTTCGATATTTGCGCATATCGGACCATAACTTCCTGAACTATGGCCCCTGACTGTACGAAAAATCGTGTTTTTAGCTTGTGGACCCTATAGAGGTCATAATTTTTATCCGATTGAAAAAAACGAATTATTATATCACCGTTACACCATAAGGACAACTGAGTTCGAATTTTGTGAAAATCGGCCCAAAATTGACAGAAAAAATGGCCGCCGTTCGTTCTCAGATAGCGTAAAAATATGGTATATCAAGGTTGTGGACCCTATAGAGGTCACAATTTTTATCCGATTTTGTTGAAACTTGAAATGTAAGTTTATAACCCAAAGATCTCAGTTCCTTTCGATATTCGCGCATATCGGACCGTAACTTCCTGAATTATGGCCCCTGATTGTACGGAAAATCGCGTTTTTAGCTTGTGGACCCTATAGAGGTCATAATTTTTATCCGATTTGAAAAATCGTATTTTTATATCACTGTTACACCCTAAGGACGGCTAAGTTACAATTTCGTGAAAATCGGCCCAAAACTGACAGACAAAATGGCTGCCCCTTGAAACTTGAAATGTAAGTTTATAACCCAAAGATTTCGGTTCCTTTCGATATTTGCGCATATCAAATTGTAATTTCCTGAATTATGGCCCTTGATTGTAGGAAAAATCACTTTCTTTTTAGCTTGTTCTCTATCCATCTCTCGAAAATGTGGGCGTATTCTGCCTGGCAGCCGCTGGTTCTGCATCATAAAGGTTAAGACGCGAAGAAAGCATCATAATTTCACTCAATTTTGCCTAAAAATCATGATCAATTGTCTGAAATTCTTTAGATTACCCCTATTGCTGTCAAAATTTTAATTATTCATCTGTTGTAAAATGAACCAAAATGTCTTGCATGTCTTTATTTTTATTGTTAAATAACTTGGAAAGGATCCATGTGTTTGTCAGATATTGAAAAAGTATTCATGTGTTTGTCAAAAATTTAAAAATTAAGAAATTTAGTCTAATTATGTTCTGCTTAGGTGTGTTAGAATTTCCAAAACATGAGTGAACTGCATTTTGCTGCTGTTTTCCTCTGGCTTAACACAATTTTTAACACAATTTTAATCTTTCAAAACCTGAAATTGTTGCATTTTCCTTCTCGAGAAAGTAAAATCTATGTGTTTGCAGGGAAATTTCTCTTTCTTCATTTCATTTAGACTGGCTCACCCTCCCCTCCCCACCCCTTTTCTTGAACATGATATTTGGATATTCAATTGAACATTTGTTGACTCCAAATTAGCAGTAATTGGATTTTGTGCTTGAATTGTAACCGAGCATTTTATCTGACACAAACAAATAGTTACATATAAGATTTCAAGGATTTCTAAGACTTTTTGTTTATGGCCAAACATGTAATCCTATGACATTTCTTCCAAATGAGTCCACACCCCAAAATGGATATGTTGTAGATGTGTTTTTTGCAGCTTAATGTTTTACATTGTGGATGTAAATCTATTATTTGTGGTGATCTTTTAAAATGTGGCACTTACGGGACAATAAAATATTAATTAATAGCCTTTTCATACCCCTTTTATGCTATGAATTATGTCAGAACTCCCTTTTTCCATCTCATTTTGTCAGGACATTGATGTAAAGATTAAAACAACTTGCTTCCACATAATATTTACACTATGTAATTTCAAAGATACCTCTGATTGTTAAAGTATTTTAAAAACTGAAATAGTGCTTTGCGACCCTTTTATTAGAGTGGCTGGTTGTCACCTAAATACAGCATTTATTTTACATTTATCAATCCATATTTTAATAAATAATTCATACTTCTTATAACTAACTGTGTTTATATGTTATGTATATAAACCAGGGATAGAAGAACATGGCTTTTAGCCATATTCCATCAACGGTATAAAATAATAATAATAATTTTATTTTCAATGCATGTTAGGCCAAAGACCCATAGTACACTCAATATATGTTAGTTCATGAATATTCATATTGTTAATCGACAATTTTAACATCTATTAATAAATACAATTCATTTTCAATATACATGTACAGTCCATTAGATATATTTGTACAGTTTCATTTTTCAGTTGATCAGACATACTTTCAATATACAATGTTATAAGTAATTATGATTATTCACATTATACTCTGTGATTGTCCTTTATGTTTAGATTTTGATTTTATGTAATTGTCTCTTTTCAAGAATGCATGATATACAAATTTGCATATATTATTCATTACATCATCACATTTACTTTGTAAATAGTTTAAGGTTGATTCTCTATAATCAAAGTATGTGTTCACTTTATACAAAACTCTTAAATCGGTATAATTTTCACAAATTCTCAGAAAGTGTAATTCGTCCTCGACCACAGTTTTGCATTTAGTTAGACAGCAAAATTGACAATATCTCTCATAGCTATTTACACTGTTCGCTCGACCTTTCTCTACCTCTAAATTATGACTACTTAATCTGAGTCGACTGTAAGCGACTCTATACAATTTATTTTCAACACATGACAGGTATTTCTCTGGTTCTAACAGAGATTTTATCTCACAATAGAATTTAAGTTTAATACAGCTTTCTATGTTTTCATGCCATTTCTGGGTACTACAATCTTTCACTCTTTGTTTGAATGTATACATAAAATTGTTTGAATTTCCTACTTGTTGACAGAACCAAACATATTGGAAGCCATAGATACTCAGTAATTCCTTAATCTTGGTAGCCCAAGTTATCCTACCAGCATTATGTAATTTTAGTAACATTTCATAACATCTTTTTGGGTATCTTTCATCACCCATTTCTAATATTTTTAGCCAATACTTAACGCACTTAGTGTTATATATGACATATAGCGGTGACCGTCCCGATTCCCCAAGTGCGGCACAGTTTGTTGTGGTTGGTTTTACACCTAGGATTTTCTTGCAAAATTTGTTTTGCACTGATTCTATTTTACTATATACTTCAAAACCCCAAATATCAGCACCATAACATAATATTGGGACAATCATATGGTCAAACAGAAACAGTGCCCTTTTATGACTTAGATTGTAAGTGTTAATAAACTTATATATAGGATGCAGAGCTCTTTCTGCTGAAAGACATAGTGATTTGATAGTTCGGTGCCAGTTATTGGTGCTAGTAAAGTAGAGGCCCAAATAATTGTATTCTTTTACAATTTGTAGTTCTTTACCTTTGAAGGTCCATTTTTCATTTGCTTTTACCTTACCGCCCCTCTTAAAGACCACTATTTTTGTTTTATTTGTATTGACTTTCATGTGATATTTGAGACAAAAATGTTCCAGCACATCGATCTGCTTCTGTAAGCATCCTTCTGTGTCTGCTACATTTGCGATGTCATCTGCAAATAGTAACTGCATGAGATTTGGAACCTGACTATCAACAAATATACCTTGACAATTTGCAGCATCCATCATACTGATATACTCATTCAAGAACATTACAAATAATATCGGGCTTAACATACAACCTTGTTTTGTTCCAGTAGAACACTCAAAATAATCTGTAAGGCTATTTTCAACTAAAACACACGATTTCATCTTTTCATACATAGACTTTATAACTTGGACAAAATTGGAGCTTATATTGTTTTTAGCAAGAGTATATAGCAAAAGAGGATGTTGAACACAGTCAAACGCGGCTGTGAAATCAACAAATATGCAATATATTCTGCCCTTGGTTTTGCTTAGATATTTCTGTATGAGTGAGTAAAGTGTGAAGCAATTATCTACCGTGGAATACCCATGCCTATAACCCGCCTGTTGTTCTTTCAATTTATTCTCACATTCGGCCCATAATACAAGTCTGTTATTCAGGACTTTAGTGAAAATTTTCCCCATTACATTCAAGAGTGATATTCCTCGATAATTTGTTGGTACTGACTTATCTCCTTGTTTATGTATGGGGAGTATGATTGATTTACTCCAGCTATCTGGGAATATCCCTTGACTTAAAATACAGTTAAACAGGGAATTAAGATATGGTAATAATATATCATGTGCATTCTTAAACATTTCAATTACTAAACCATCTTCTCCCCTTGCTTTACCATTTTTCATCTGACCCAATGAGTGAACAATTTCTTCATCAGTAATAAACTCATCTAGTATTTCTGATTCTACATTAAGAATTGTCTGATTAAAACCTTGAATGTCACTTTTTTGTAGCAGATTTTGAAAATGTTCACTCTATTGTTCAGCTGAAATTACATTTGTTTGTTTGTATTTATTAAACGATTTTAGTTTATTCCACATATCATTACAGTCTTTGATAGATACAACTTCATTTATTCTCCTCTTGGCAGCATTTTTTTTTACTAGAAGCGCAACAACTTTTAAAATCCTTTTTTGATTTTAAATATACATGAAGATCATAATGAGTTCTAGTCTTTCTAAAATTATTCAGATTTTGATATTTCAATGCCTTCATTTCGGAGCACAGTTTATTCCACCAAAATGGCTGATAAGATTGTTTGTAGGGTTTATGTTTACATTCCATAGGCTCTGCTGCTTTCTGCATTGACTGACATAGAATATCTGTTGCCCCATTTATATCTTGCTTTAATACATTCATAAAATTGGACAACTCTCCATTTAACTTACTATCAATTAATGCGTCCCTAAATTGTGACAGATGTTGTACACCCCACTTGTATTTCAATCTTTGATTTAACACATTTTGATTTCCAGACTTAATACAGGCTGAGTTTATACTACATATAATTGGGAAGTGATCTGAAATATCAATGTCTGAAAGATACATATGATTTATATTCTTAAACAGTGATGATGAGACAATGTAATAATCATTCAGACTTTTACCTAGATGGGACATATATGTGAATTCCCCCAAATTATCTCCCTTTACCCTACCATTTACAATGTTAATATTTAGCTTTTTACTCAGTTCTATGAGATACCTGCCAAAGGTGTTCACCGTTTGGTCTCTGGAGTTTCTAGCTTCGGTATCATATTCATAACTATTATTGGAAGCATATCCTAGAGGGAGGAATTTGTCATCCTGTATGTCTACATGGTCATTTAATGTTCCTGTCCTGGAATTTAGATCCCCACATAGAAATATGTCCAAATCTTCAGCATGATTTTCCGTTATTTCATTAATATCATTTTCTATAATATCTATACCATTACAGTTTCCATCGTGTACCTGTTCATAATAATTTGAATTTATCGGGGGAACATATGAGAAACAACATAGAACATCATTTCCTGTCTGGAACAAAATTTGATTAAAGATAATAATAATACTACAGTAATTTATAATTACTTTCTTAATGAATTTCTTCAGTTTACTTCTCACATATACACATATGCCATGAGGTGTGATACCAAATTTAGAATGTTTTAGTCCAATATTTGAGAATACTTTATAGTCATTAAATATCCCATCGTATTCATTTTGTTCTGCAGCCCATGTCTCTAGTAAGCAAATGCAGTCATACTTATACAGCTGCTGTATTATATCTGCTCTATTCTTAAGTCTCTGTAATCCACATATATTCCATGTTATGAAATTTATTTCATAAGAACTATTTACATCATCACATTGAGTGCATGGACCCTGGCCTAACCATCATTTTATACCACCGACTTTATACACAGACTTATTCAGAATGTCATATTTGAAAACTTCATGCCCTATAACTAATCTATCAAAATTGAGTTTCACTTTTATGTTCGGGTTTTCTTTTTTAAGTTCATTTATATGCTTAACAAGCCCTCTTCTCTTAGTTCTAACATCTTGGCTATAGTCTTCACTGACCCTAACATTTACATCAGATTTATTTTTCAAATGTATTTTTGCTGCAGAAAGTATAAGTTCTTTATGTTTTAATCGGTTAAACTGTACTAGGATACCTTGTGGTATGGGATTTTTGTCTTATTCTTCACCTATCTGACTAGTAGAATCTTCTGTTCTATTGTTCTTTGTTTTCTTTCTTCCCAATCTCATACATCTGTCAATGGGTAGACTGTCATCACTTAAACCAGATTCTATCTCTAAAGTGTTTACCAAAAATCTCCGGATTATTTCTTCTGAATTCTCCAGCTGATTTTCATCTTCATCAAATCCCCAGAATATCAGATTCTTTCTTCTGTTATTATTTTCAATGTTATTTAATTTATTCACCAAGCTTTTATTTTCCCTTTCTAAGGCTTCGATTCTGTCATTCAGGACACTGTGGTTTTCAGTTACCTCATTTCTCAGACTTGCTATTTCTGTTTTCAGGTCATCAGTACTGTTTGTGATTAGGACAGTAAGTTTTTCAAACATCACTTTCATTGTTGACATTTGTTCAGACATCAACAGTATTACTTATGTGGACACAAGTGGGATTTGTTACCACACCAACATTTTTAGGGGGTGGGCTTACAGGTTTCACTATAGTTCCTTACAGTTACCTTCAATGCAACAAATTTGCAGCTTGTCTGCCTGTATACCGGCCAAGGTTTCTAGAAATAAATGCCTTTCATCTCAAACTTTCCCAGAAATAGGGAAATATTAGCATTTTGAGGCATACGAAGTGTCAAAAATGGACAATTTTGTAGAAAAAGGTAAAAGAAAGTCAATTTTTGAAAAATATTCCAATATTTTGAATATTTTTGATGTGACTTGTTTAAAACTCTCGCAGAACTCACATTTCAACAAAATTAAGAAAGAATCTTCAATTGTAGAACAAAAGGCCCATGGACCTGAGCTGCAATCCGGTACACAAAACAGTACATAACTTTAAAGGGTCACTATTTCTGCAGTAATTTTTTTTTTTTTGATTCTGTATTATAATAATTTTGCTAAAATAAATGTGAAGCCATAAAGAAAAGAATTTTGATGATATATGAACTTATAAAACCATATAGGAGGCAGACCACCATTAAATTTCACCATCTCGGTACCCACGAATTGTAGTTCGTCTATTTATAGCAATTCTCTCTCTCTCTCTTTTCTCCCCTTTTGCATGCCCATTTGTGTTGATTTTTTGGTCTAGAATGGACGAAGAGGGTTTGAATTAACATTTTCTGCCAGGTTTTGGTAAATATTCATGATTTTGAGGCGGAAGGATAAGAGGGTTATCAGGTTAGCTACGGCGATATATACGGCAACTAGTTACATGTTTTTAGTATGCTTCTTCAAGTTTGTGGCAAAGAGGCCAGAATTAACATTGAAGTCAATGGGGAAATTAATGGTGGTCTGCCTCCGTGTATTACGTCTAGATTTATGGCCCTTGTTTCACTTTATTGAACCTTGTGAACGCTATAACACCAAAAGTTATCATCCGATCGTTCTGAAATTTATATGCATCATTTAAATAAGTGAAACGAAGAAGCTTATTGAATTTCAGCAATTTCTGTTTATTATGTCTAGAGTTATGGCCCTTGTTTCACTTTATTGAACTTTGTGAATGCTCTAACATCAAAAGTTATCTGCCGATCTGTATGAAATTTACATGCGTCATTTAAATTAGTAAAGAGAAGAATCCTATTGAATTTCAGCAGTTTCTGTTTATTACTTCTAGAGTTATTGCCCTTGTTTAACTTTGTTCAACCTTGTTAATGCTCGATTGATGAAAGTTATCATCTGATATGTATGAAATTTATATGCATCATTTACATTTGTGAAACGAAAAAGCCTGTCAAATTTCAAAATATTCTGTAGATTACTTCCAGAGTTGAGACCCTTGTTTCAATTTGTAGAACCTTGTGAACCCTCAAACGACAAAATTTATAATCTGATCTGTATGGAACTGTCTTGTAAAGGCCCCCAATTACCTACAAAGGAATAAATATGCGACAACCCTTGTCGACCGCTCGGACGATTTAGCCGCTGTGGGCATATGTTTCGTTGCCTGGCAACCTATCTTTGAAGAATATATAAAATATAGACATAAATATATTTAATTATTTGTGATAAATTACAGAGAATGGCATATTTATTAGGTTTTGTCTCCTAATGATGACCTGACGCGACCTTGTCAACTTTGGACCCCATTGGAAATAAGCAACGGATGTTATATACGCCTGGCTTTATGGGCTATCCTAAGTAAAGGTCTCCTCATGACACCATACCTATCATACTTCTCTATTCTCGTCTCATTTCACATCCCAATCATACAATGCAGCACTTAGTTCTTATTTCATATTTATATTGATTGTTATCACCTTCCCAATCATACGATGCAGCACATAGTTCGTATTTCATATATATATATTTAATGTTGTCATGTTGTAACCTTTACTTGAAGAATAAATAAATAAAATCTTTTAGCCTGTTCTCTGTCCATCTCTTGCAAAATGAGGGCGCATCTTTCATGGCAACTGCCTGTCTTTCATTTGAATCACAGATAAATAAAACAAGATGGTTCTATATCTCATACTCTTACTTTAAAGTTACAATTTCATATTTTCTAAGAAAGTCAAAAGCAACGGATGTTATATACGCCTGGCTTTATGGGCTATCCTAAGTAAAGGTCTCCTCATGACACCATACCTATCATACTTCTCTATTCTCGTCTCATTTCACATCCCAATCATACAATGCAGCACTTAGTTCTTATTTCATATTTATATTGATTGTTATCACCTTCCCAATCATACGATGCAGCACATAGTTCGTATTTCATATATATACTATTCAAAAAAAGTAGGGGGATATTTGATTTTGGGGGCATAATACTAAAATATGCAAATGACTACGAAAAAAGTCACTATAGAACCTAACAGAAGAAACATTTCCAGTTACATGTGACGCCCAAACGCACCAATAGCTACCGCATGGAATGCAGGTGATGCTTGGGATCATCATGGGGGTCCAACCCAAGATTTGCACGACTCTGACTTTGAATGTTACAGTCATTGTGGCATTGAATTCCAGGGTGGAAACATCAGTTTAATTGTTTTAGTGACCAGAAAACAAATTTTGATATGCGTCGGCTTACCCAAAATGAAAGGTTACGTGCCCTTGGCATGCTACAGATCGGCACAACACAGGCGGTTGTGGCGCGGACGATGAATGTTTCTCAGTCTGTCATAAGCAGGCTATGGTCCAGATACCGTGATACACAATCTGTACAGGACAGACCACGCTCAGGTCGACCAAGGGCGACAACTCAAGCCCAGGATCGATTTATCCGTACCTTGGCCTTGAGAAATCGTGTCATCACAGCTAATCAGATCAGCACTCGTCTTCAAACAGACACTGGTGTGAGAGTGAGTGGCCAGACGATTCGGAATCGACTGCATAGGGGTCACCTTCGCGCCCGACGTCCTCGCGTGATCCCTTGTTTGAGAGATCATCACATTCAGGCAAGACGTCGTTGGTGTAGGGATCGTCAACACTGGGATAATCGACGCTGGAGCAATGTGATGTTTTCAGATGAGTCAAGGTTCACTGTTGATTTTTTGGACAGACGTAGGAGGGTGTGGCGTCGTCGAAACGAGCGCTTCCAAGACGTTAACGTCATCAGACATGATCGATTTGGGGGTGGTTCTGTTATGGTGTGGGGAGGCATCACTGTTGCTGGAAGAACGGCTTTACATGTTGTTGCAGGGCGTGTTACAGGCCAGTACTACCGGGACAACATCTTGGCAGTCCATGTTGTGCCGTTCGTACGACGTCATGGCCGCCGTTTCATCTTCCAGGATGACAGCGCAAGATGTCACAGGGCCAGGATCGTTACAGGTTACCTCCAACAACAGAACATCACCACATTACCTTGGCCAGCACTGAGTCCCGACCTCTCCCCCATCGAGCATGTCTGGGACATGCTTGGACAGAGGTTACGTCAACGTCAACAACGTCCTGCCAATGTCCAAGAACTTGCTGCTGCGTTGCAACAGGAATGGGACAATCTGGACCAAAATGACCTTAGACGTCTCATTAGGAGTATGCCACGTCGGATCAATGCTTGTTTGGCAAACAGGGGAGGATTTACCCGTTACTGACTTGGTTGTGATGCTGTGGTAACTTTGCTGTTTGACCCCGGGTATCATTTTACCCTTATAATGGTCAGTCTGTGCCTTACTTAGTCTAACGATCATTTGGAATAAATCGATGAATGTGAACTTCATTTCATTTTGTCATTTGTTTCTTCGTCAGTTTCATTAGGTGACTTTAATAACACTTAAAAATCAAATATCCCCTACTTTTTTTTAATAGTATATATATTTAATGTTGTCATGTTGTAACCTTTACTTGAAGAATAAATAAATAAAATCTTTTAGCCTGTTCTCTGTCCATCTCTTGCAAAATGAGGGCGCATCTTTCATGGCAACTGCCTGTCTTTCATTTGAATCACAGATAAATAAAACAAGATGGTTCTATATCTCATACTCTTACTTTAAAGTTACAATTTCATATTTTCTAAGAAAGTCAAAACATAATTATTGTCCCCCGCCTTTCGAAGAAAGCAGGGGACTATTAAAATGGGTTCGTCCGTCTGTCTGTCCGTCCGTCCGTCCGTCCGTCCGTCCGTCTGTCTGTCCGTCACACTTTTTGGGACACAATAACTCTCTTCCTAATTGAGCTAGAATGTTCAAACTTGGTGTATGTGTTTATTAGGCCAATGCCTTGATGGAGTTCGAAGATGAGCATTTTCCGCTTAGGGTAAGCAGAGATAAGCAATTTGATTGGTTGATGCTTTGGGACACGATAACTCTCTTCCTAATTGGGCTAGAATGTTCAAACTTGGTGTATGTGTTGATTAGGTCAATGCCTTGATGGAGTTCGAAGATGAGCATTTTCCGCTTAGGGTAAGCAGAGATAAGCAATTTGATTGGTTGATGCTTTGGGACACGATAACTTTTAATTGAGCTAGAATGTTCAAACTTGGTGTATGTGTTTATTAGGTCAATGCCTTGATGGAGTTCGAAGATGAGCATTTTCCGCTTAGGGTAAGCAGAGATAAGCAATTTGATTGGTTGATACTTTGGGGCACGATAACTCTCTTCCTAATTGAGCTAGAATGTTCAAACTTGGTGTATGTGTTGATTAGGTCAATGCCTTGATGGAGTTCGAAGATGAGCATTTTCCGCTTTGGGTAAGCAGAGATAAGCAATTTGATTGGTTGATGCTTTGGGACACGATAACTTTAGTTCTAATTAAGTGAGATTGATGAAACTTGGTGTATAGATTTATTATATGAATACCTTAACTAAGTTCGATAATGAACATTTTTTGCTGAGGGTAAGCAGAGTGATAAGCAATTTGATTGGTAGAAACTTTGGAACACAATAACTCTCCTTCTAATTGAGGTAGAATGTTCAAACTTGGCATAGGTGTCTATTAGGTGAATGTTTAAACTTGATGTATATGTAGATGTTCATTAGGTGAATGTCTTGACTGAGTTCAATAATTAACATTTCGAGCTGAAGCTAAGCAGAGCTAATCGATTTCATTTGTCGATGGTTTGGGACAAGATAATCTTGATTCTATCTGATAGAGAGTGATGAAACTTAGTGAAAAAAATAAATGTGCGATTAATTAATATGTGTCATCTATTTATTTTGCAATTTCGGCGGGGGACATCAGCCTCACTGTTGGCTTGTTTCTATGTCTTTTGCTCAGTAGGTTGTCAACTCACTATTATACGATCATAGGTGTCATGCTCACACTTAAAACTCATTTACACCGGAAATAATAACACAATTACCTCCCTTGTTTTCTATTCTCCACCATGGAGTAGTTATCTTCAAACGTTGGAATTTGAAGATGAAAATGATATTTTTGCCAATTTCTCAACTGGCAATAGTGAATTATAGGATTAATAGGATTATTCTTTAACAATTAAGGTAGGACTGTTTATAGATACCATCTATTTTAAGGCTTTATTTGAATAAATTTTAAAAATATAACTTGAAAATATGAAATTGCAACTTTAATGTTTCCTTACAGGAAATGGGAATGAAAAATGGTTTACATCGTAAGAAGTTACAGTTAGCATTACAAGTTATTGGATCAGAGAGTAATGATAGATTGAGTGATCTCGACCATAATTGGGTTACAAGTAAGTGACATTTTATGTATATTGTTTATTAAATTGCATACATGTACACACATTTGGTCAGATATTGTCATCAAAACTGTGTATTTCAGTCTATACAACTTTTCCTGTGAACACTGTACGTGACACTATACGACAGTTCTTGTCACATTTATTTCAAATTTCCAGGTGTTGCCCATTGTAATTCAAAAATATTCTATTGCTTATACCAGAGTTATCTTCCAATTTACAACATGCATACTTATGAAATGTTACAGGAGGAAATAAAGAAGAATGATATTGAATTTCAAAATTTTTGGATTGTGAATTGCAAACATTTTATTCAATCACCTCTATGTTCATATTTTGAATTTTTAAGCTGTGAGAGTGATTCTGGACAAAGGTCTAGTTAAGATTTTGAGATCGTAAATTTCGAATGCCTTTTGCAGAGTTGTCTACATATTTGACTTTAAATACTTGGACAGACTTCATAATAGACCGGAGGCTCAGTGCGCGGGGCAATCTGTTTCACAGAGAATTACGAGTCTCGTATAATATCTCTGTCATAGATGACTGCCTTAACACGTGCTGTCACAGCACGCGGTGTGAATCATTGGCTGAATGGCGCGTGCATTGTTTACATAAGTAATAACTGCTTCGGAAAGAATGCTGCATTTTAGTCATTTTAATACCCATTTACACTAAATCGGAAATAATTTTTAACTACAAATACGTCAAACGCCTTTATTTATTTTTCCAATATATACAAAAAATGTTTTAGAATTTAATTTGTCGCAGGAAAAAAGTTAATATTTCTAGCTCATTAAGCCGCATCAATGTCATCCTTATCAGTGATTGTCGCGGCCAAGCAAATATTCACTGCGGATCAGTGTGTGCACGGGGGTGTCCATCAAATGGGCACAAAACCAGGCCCAACTTTTCTTTAGTAAAATTTTGCGTAGCATTAGTGCTCCTACGGCTAGTCTGCTAACCGTAAACCGTTTGGAATTGGACGGTTTAACAGTTCGAATTGAAAGGTACGGTTATTCTGAGATGTGTCCATTGAATAGAGTTATCTCCCATAATAAACGTTTCCATGACGACAAGGCGCCATTTTGAAAATTAAACATGTCAGCTAGAAAAGCAAGCGCCGTTTGGCATTATTCCGATAAACTTCCGAAGGAAGATAAGGCCAAATGCACTTTGTGCAGCACAACACTTGTTTGTAGGAACACCACATTGTGTCTTAGAAACCATTTATTTATTTATTTATTTCGGCCGACCCCTACCGCCACAACAACAAACAAGTCTGCCATGAAGAGTACCAAAACAGTGAATACGATCGATGATTCTGACAAGAATGAGAATTCAGTTGACGATACCACAGGAAAATCACTGTTGGATCCGACAGCTGGAAAACTTTAGTCAAAACTTTAGTAGAATTCTGTGCACAAGACATGCGCCCTATAAGTATCGTGAGTGGCGATGGTTTTCGAAGATTCTGCGAGAAACTGAATCCTGCCTTTAAAGTACCATGTCCACAAACTCTTAAAAATCATTTGCAGTATTATTATGATAATTCAAAGTCAGAATTTATTAATAGTTTAGTTTTTGATCAGAACAAAAATTACAAATACAGTTTCACTACTGATGCATGGACCAGCCTTGAAAATGAGGGATATACTACCATTACAATTCATTTTATAGATTCTGAATGGAATGATCATCATAGAGTGCTGAACACACATGAAGTAACTGAGAGACACACTGGACATAATTTAGCTACTGATTTTCTTGAAGTGCTGACAAATTTCGGAATAAAGAAAGAATCTGTTGTTTCAATTACTGCAGACAATGCTGCAAACACGGATGTTTGTATTAGAGAAATAGGTGTAAAACGAATAAAATGCTTTTGTCATTCATTACAGTTAGCTGTAAAGGCAGCATTTAAACTTGGTTTTATGGACAAAATGCTTGGATCTGCCAGAAGAAACGTAACTTTCTTTAACAAGTCCATGGTAGCTAATAACTGTTTCAAGGAGAAACAAAAACAGCTAAAATTACCTCAACAGAAACTCATACAAGGTTGTGCTACACGATGGAATTCAACATATTTTATGATAAAAAGATTGCTGGAACAACGGTTGGCCATATTTGCAGTAATTCATGAACCTGGAGTGGTGAAACCAAGTGATGCGAGGTCATATGAATTATCTGATAAAGATTGGTCACTTATGGAATCTTCTGTTCTTATTTTAGAACCACTACAAATGGCCACAACAATTTTATGTGGAGAACAGTATCCAACAGCTGCAATGATCTACCCAGTAGTTGCTGGACTCCTTAATATTCACTTGAAAGAATCGACCGATGACAGCCCAAAGATAAAGAAGGTAAAACTGACCATAGCATCCGATCTATCCTCTCGTTTTTTCTCGGCCAATGACCACGACATAGCCAGTCATCCAGCTATTATAGCCAGTGCACTGCATCCTAGCTATAAGCATTTAAAGTTTTTGAATGTAGGACAGAGAATTGGAATCTGGGATCATTTGCCCACGTTGCTCACTGAGGTGATTGATGAATAGAGTCAGATCACTCTAAGTCATACAGATATTAAACCTACCCAAGTTATAGAGACAACATTTGAAGATGTTGATGTACCACCAGCTAAAAAATCAAAACCACTGGAATTTCTAATGGGTGATTATTATGACAGAGGTGAAGAATCAAGACATGGGTCACCAAATACAAATAGACATGATGCTGAATACACAATTGAAATGTTCAAATTGGAAAAGGTTTTAAAGGAGTGCTGCAATCCGCTTCAGTAGTGGTAGTCAAATGAAACCCGTTACCCATTTCTTTGCCAACTTGCTAACTTGCCAAAATATATCTCAATATTCCAGGAACGTCTGTAGCATCAGAGAGAATTTTTTCTGCCACAGGAAATATTGTCAGTGAAAAATAGGGCAGCCCTTGCCCCTGACAATGTTGACCAGTTAATTTTTGTGAGAGAACTTTTACGAGAGAAGAAAAACAAGGGTTAGGTTCATAGAACGTGTGACTTCTGCAAGTTTACAAGTTTTATTTTCTGTGATTTGTTAAATTTGTCCTTCAGGCAAAGATTAGCCATTTGAGATTATTTTACAATATTCATAAGTTCACGTTTGTGAGACAGTAAATCTAATAAAAATGAGACATTCCTGACTTTTTTCAAATTAGGTTTAAAAGATTAAACCTAGTGAAAATGTGTTGGTTTTTTTTTTCAAATAATACTTTGAGATGCCCCCTTTGTCATTTTTAAAGTATTTAACAATGGTATGCCGAGAGGTTGTCTTATAGCCCTAGTGCACCGTATATGAAAGCCTGTCCGTAAATTAATTAGGATCATGGATAGGTGGATCTAGTAATAATGCCATTCTGGATGTTGTTAAATAAGATTTAGCTTCACCTGTCAAAACTAATTAAGTTTTAGTTTATATATATTATTTTGAGATGCCCCCTTTATCTTAATATTATAATGTGTATGACCTGTCAATGGATGAGTAGTTGTTTATTTGTTTTACAAGAATCTAATAAAAAAAAAATGTTATTCTCAGGTTTTAAATATTACTGTTTAAAAGTTACAGTAGGTTAGTTACTGAGATCGGGCGCTTTCTTCTTGCCAACTATTTTAGTTTCAATTCTATTCCACAATGTATTTATCGTGAATATTTCGCTGAGCAGTCAAGAGATGTTCGTCTTAAAATCTCAATAATCATGAGAAGGCAAGAACAATTACTAAATTGGCATCCTGTATGTATGCGACATCATTACTGTCAAAAATTTGCCAATTTAAGAAGCCAAAGGGAATTTGCATTTACGAACGTTCACTCAGTAATCATGTGATATGATACGGTTCGACTATAATCAGTTGAGTTACATTGCATCTTGATCACACACAAACTGTCGATAATTATAGTTGCCTGATTATACGTCTTTAATGGTTTTAATACGGTGGTTTTCTTTATATTTAGTACTTTCAAATATTTACAAAGAGGAAAAATACAGGCTTTAGGATGTGGGGGGTAAAGCTAATATTTGTAGGTAAGCTTCCTGATGTATTAAAAACTACTTGCTTGTAAAGCATACGGCGATGTGAGTGGGTATTTACTATTATATGTTGAAAATTGATACCAAACGGTTACTAACCGGTTACTAACTGGTTAATAGCTACGGTTATTCGAATAACAAAAAGTCCTAACCGTAGGAGCACTACGTAGCATATGATGCCAAGTGGTCAAAGGTCAAATGAGGCCATTTCCAATGAAAGTGAATATACAGCCATTCCTGTATCATGAAAACATGCTAAAAATGATCAAAATTTATCACTCTTTCAATATTCAATTGTTTTTTTGGACAACTAGTTTCCAAACTCGTTGTGAAACTATATCGGGGAGATTTTGATTTGATAGTTTTTATGTATTTTTCAAACAGGTTTCGAAGTGTTTTGGTTCTGTTATACAAGATCTTTTTTGATGTTCCAAAGTAAAAGTTTGGTGCTAAGACTACCTAAAGATAAATTTTAAATGTTCCTATTATTAATTAGAACAGGTTTCGCTCTAGCTTTTATACGCCCACATTTTCATGTGGATGTATATTGTTGTCGCCCCTGTCTGTCCGTCCACAATTTGTTTGTGGACACTCTACAAGTCACAAGTTTTATCCGATTTTGACGAAACTTGAAATATAGGTCTATCTCCCAATGATTAGCATGTATCGGACCATAATTTCATGGATTATGGCCCCTGATTGTACAAAATATAATGATGAAACTTGAAATGCATGTTTATAACCCAAATATCTTGTTCCCTTTCGATATTCGTGCATATAAGATCGTAACTTCCTGAATTATGGCCCCTGATTGTACGAAAAATTGCGTTTTTAGCTTGTGATCCCTCTAGAGGTCACAATTTTTATCTGATTTAAAAAAATGTTTTAGTATATCACCGTTACACCCTAATGATGGTTATGTTCAAAATCGGACCAAAACTGCCAGACAAAATGGCCACCCCTTGTTCAGAAATAGTGTAAAATATGGTATATCAAGGTTGTGGAACCTCTAAGAGGTCACAATTTTGATTTGATTTTGATGAAACTTGAAATGCATGTTTATAACCCAAAGATCTTGGTTCCTTTCGATATTTGCACATATCGAATCATAATTTCCTGAATTATGGCTCTTGATCGTACGAAAAAATGTGTGAATATATCACAGTTTTACATTAATGATGGTTGAGTTCGAATTTCGTGAAAATCGGTCAAAAATTGTACGCAAATAGTGTAAAAATATGATATGTCAAGGTTGTGGACCCTCTAGACGCCACAGTTTTTATAAGCCCACATTTTCATGTGGACGTATATTGTCGTCGCCCCTGTCCGTCCGTCCACAATTGTTTGTGGACACTCTACAGGTCACAATTCTTATCCGATTTTGACGAAACTTGAAATATAGGTTTATCTCCAAAAGATCTCGGCTGCATTCGGTATTGGCATGTATCGGATCGAAACTTCATGGATTATGGCCCCTGTTTGTACGATAAATCACGTTTTTAGCTTGTGGACCCTATAGAGGTCACAATTTTTATCCGATTTTGTTGAAACTTGAAATGTAAGTTTATGACCCGGAGATCTCGGTTCCTTTCGATATTCGCGCACATCGGACCATAACTTTCTGAATTATGGCCCCTGATTGAACGAAAAATCGCATTTTTAGCTTGTGGACCCTATACAAGTCATAATTTTTATCCGATTTAAAAAAACGTATTATTATATTACCCTTACACCCTAAGGACGACTGGGTTCAAATTTCGTGAAAATCGGTCCAAAATTGACATACAAAATGGCGGCCATTCATTCTCAACTAGCATAAAAATATGGTATATGAAGGTTGTGGACCCTATAGAGGTCACAATTTTTATCCAATTTTGTTGAAACTTGAAATGTAAGTTTATAACCCAAAGATCTCAGTTCCTTTCGATGTTCGCGCATATCGGACCGTAACTTCCTGAATTATGGCCCCTGATTGTACAAAAATCACGTTTTTAGCTTGTGGACTCTATGGAGGTTATAATTTTTATCCGATTTAAAAAAACCTATTATTATATCACCATTACACCCTAAGGACGACCGAGTTCGAATTTTGTGAAAATCGGCCCAAAATTGACAGACAAAATGGCTGCCGTTCGTTCTCAACTAGCGTAAAAATATGGTATATCAAGGTTGTGGACCCTATAGAGGTCACAATTTTTATCCGATTTTGTTGAAACTTGAAATGTAAGTTTATATCCCAAAGATCTCGGTTCCTTTCGATATTCGCGCATATCGGACCGTAACTTCCTGAATTATGGCCCCTGATTGTACGAAAAATCGCGTTTTTAGCTTGTGGACCCTATAGAGGTCATAATTTTTATCTGATTTAAAAAAACGTATTATTATATCACCGTTACACCCTAAGGACGACTGAGTTTGTATTTCGTGAAAATCGGCCCAAAATTGACAGACAAAATGGCCGCCGTTCGTTCTCAAATAGCGTAAATATATGGTATATCAAGGTTGTGGACCCTATAGAGGTCACAATTTTTATCCGATTTTGTTGAAACTTGAAATGTAAATTTATAACACAAAGATCTCAGTTCCTTTCGATATTCGCATATCGAATTGTAATTTCCGGAATTATGGCCCTTGAATGTAGGAAAAATCACTTTCTTGTTAGCTTGTTCTCTATCCATCTCTCGAAAATGTGGGCGTATCCTGCCTGGCAGCCGCTGGTTATCCAATTTGGATGAAATTTTAAATATTTTTTGATCATAAAGATCTTAGTTCCTTTTGATAGTCATACATATCCGAACGTAACTTTTGAAGAAAGCAGGGGACTATTAAAATAGGTTTGTCCGTCTGTCTGTCTGTCCGTCTGTCTGTCACACTTTTTGGGATACAATAACTCTCCTTCTAATTGAGCTAGAATGTTCAAACTTGGTGTAGGTGTTTATTAGGTCAATGCCTTGATGGAGTTCAAAGATGAGCATTTTCTACTAAGGGTAAGCAGAGATAAGCAATTTGATTGGTTGATGCTTTGGGACAAGATAACTTAAGTTCTAATTAAACATACATTATGCAAGAGCTAAATCTGTCTATTGCAGGTCTTTCTTTAGGCCTGAAATGTTATCTAAATTATTAATTAGACATTAATTAACCTATCCAGACCATAATCAACTCTAGATGGCATCGCTAGCCTGTGATCTTTAGTGGATTATAAGCCGATTTACTGCATAACTTTCCTTCACGAATTAACGATTAAATGGATAATCGAGACTATGCTGTTTATTCTACTGAGTTTAGTAATGATGATCAAGGCTAGCCGGCAGTGCCGGATTAACCTTGTGGGGGGCCCGGGACATACTAACTGTGCGGGGGGCCCCATTGTTGTTTGTTCAAATTGTTCGTACTGATCGCGGATCGTACTAGTATGTACTCCACCCCCATGAGTGCCTGGGGTGTTTTCCTCCAGGAATTTTTTTTTAAAATTAGGATTTATTTTAGTGCATCTGAGACAATTTAGGCAGCGATTTCATTGACGTTTAAAATTTAACTATTTAAAACAGACTCTTTCTCTTATTATGTTTTCATTTACTTTGTTTTAGTTAAATTATTTTAGGTGACATAAAACATTAAACACCGATCAGCAGTGAATGTCAGTAAAGAGTTTTAGAAGGAAACTTCTAACAAGAACAGTTAACACACCAGAGCACAAGGCCTCCTAAATTCCCATGGGAAGCCTCTGTGAATGTTATTTACAAAGACTTCCTGTGCGACTTGAGGAGAGCGAAGGTGGAGATGATGCTGTCAATATCGAGATCCCTAACCACATCATAATCGATCTACATTACTGAGAGATTTACCAAATGTTCCTGGCCCATCGTCGAGCGTAGATGAGTTATGATCATTTTAAGTTTTGAAAAGGACCTTTCACTGCTGCAATTGGAAATCAGAAGTGAAAGGTAGATCCTGAGCAGTACCTCTACAAAAGACCCCACTGACTCAATATGTTGTACATGTCAAGCTCATTGTTCGATGTGTCAGTCTCATCCATGAATGCCCTGAAGTGAACCATCTCATCAATCAGATCTTTTGAGAGGTCTGATGAGTAAAAGGTTATCAAATTACGGCAAGCTAGTTCAAGTTCAGAGTCTTCCATTTTTCGGAGTTCATGTAAAAATCCGAATCTACTTTGTATTTCGTTGTAGGCATTCGAGCCCTTCTCTAACTCTGATAGTAGAACGTCAAGAACGGCAATGTACCCATCTGCTCTGAAGGACTCCTTGACAGTGCGATCTGCTTCGGGTGCGCATCCATAATCCAAAGGTAAGAGACGGATGTTCCGATTTTTACGTCTAAGAATTCATCAGCGCCTGAGCGTTTGATTCCATCTGTGTCGAACCGATCCCGTGTTTCAGTACAGTCGACCAAAACCCTGTTTCCAGACGGCACATCCTCAGGGCCCTTATTCACGAAAACTTAAACTAATATACAATCGAAACTTTAAGAAATACTGCAATTCGATTGGCTGACCAGTAAAATCAATTTGCATATATCCAATGAAGTTGCAGTATTTCTTAAAATTTCAGTTGTAACTTAGTTTAAGTTTTCGTGAATAAGGGCCCTGGTGTATTGAACTAGCAATGGTGATTGTGTCGCTTTTCTGGTCTGGATCGCCAGCTATATCATCCAGCACACCCATTATCTCATTATAGCCTTCGCACAAGGCTGATGTCGCGTCAGAATGCGCAGACCAGACTGTTTCACCTAACCTTTTTGGAACTTTCAGACCTTTAGGTTTTAGCACATTGTTCAGTTTTTCAAACCTTGAAGTGGATGCTGTAAAGAATGTGTGCACTTGTTCAACAAAATCAAAAAATGTGGCAGCAGGCTTGCAGCAACCGACAGCTGAATGGACAACCAAGTTTAGAGAGTGTGCAGCACAAGGTACAAAAACAACCATTGAATTTTCTTTCAAGATGATGGCTTGCATACCTTTATACTTGCCACTCACATTCAACGCATTGTCGTACGATTGACCACGACAATTGGCGATGTCCAATCCGAGATGTTTTAGAAGATTCAGAAGTGCTTGTGCTTGCTGAGATCCTGTATGTCCCGTATTTGACAGGAAAGTGATGAATCTCTCAACTGGATTTCTATCTTCCATGAAATGTAAAACAACCGTAAGTTGGTCGATGTGACTGATATCGGGAGTCGAATCCACAGAAACTGAGATATATTTAGCTTTGTGTACTCGTCGGACAAGATCATCTAAAACCGAACTCACGATGATAGTTATCAGCTCCTCGCATATCGTGGAGGACAATAGTTGGTGTGTCTGTATATGCTCAGCCAGAAATGTATCATATTCTGGCAGCAATTCCAGTATACCAAGGTGATTTCCGTTGTGGGCTGATCCAACAAGTTCGTTTGACCCCCTGAATGCTAAACCGCGCTCGGCTAGCATCGTGACTACACTAATGCACCTTTTCAAAACATTCTTCCAGTAGGCTGTCTGCTGCATCACTAGTCATCAATACGCCCACTGTCACTGGCCCTTTTACTGACTCCAACTACATTCTTGCAATGAGGGACTGAACGTTCATTTTGCTCGAATTTCCGAGATGCGTGCTTCCAATTGTTGCACCCGTACGTCGCGATGAAGGAACTGCTTACTCCAAACAACTTGCACACAGAGCAATATACCTTGCCAGTTGATCTGGAGTAACATAGCCAGGATCTTTCTACGGACTCTCCATTCTGTAATTTCTTGTAAAACAGGCCCTTCGTGCAAGAGCATCTTGTCCCGTCTGACCCAACCACTGAAATGTTGAATGGACTGTTTGCATTCTGCAGTATTGTCCATATGATATGCGGTCATTTCGAGCCCAATATTCGATCATTTCGCTCGATATGTGATGGATAATGGCCGAAGACTGTCCATTATGTAAATAGAAAGAACTGAGGGGCGTTAGCCCCGAAGTTTTTCTTTGTATTTACATAATGGACAGTCTGAGGCTATTATCAAACTTAAAACATAGCACCATAGAGATACAAATAATGGATAGTTTTCTAAAACAACAAGCCATAAAATAATGGATATATTCTTAAAACAACATGCACATGCTCATGAATGCATGTGACAAAACACTCCAGTCATACAATGCAAGCATACACAGACAGTCCAAAATATTCTACATGGAGACGACATGTTTACAACACAGTCGAAAACAAATATTAATAATGAGAATATATTATGTGATAAGCATTTGGATACTGATTACATTGGTAATGTACTCGATATGGAAGATAATAGCCGTAAAAATTGTGATGTTCTTGATATGGGGGGTAATAGCCGTCAAAATTATGATGGAAAGGCTGTATACGAGAATGATTTAGATATTGATAATATTCTTAGAACTGTGGTTAATATGGAGGGTACTAGCCGTCCCAATTTTGATTTAAAATTTAATATATGCTCTGATATAAGTGACAGGACACAGGATCAAAGGCACAATCCAATTCACGAAATTCAAACTCAACTGTCATTATGGTGTAACGGTGATATATTTGAACGTTTTTTATAATCGGATAAAAATTGTGACCTGCATATGTTCCACAGGCTTAAAACACTTTTTTTTGTTCAATCCGTGGGCCATAATCCAGGGGCCTGTTTCACGAAAATTTTAACTAAGATAAAATCCAAATTTTATTAATTTGATTGGATAATATTAGATTGATTTTAGTGCTTAGCCAATCAAAATTGAAGTATTTACTAAAATTGGATTTTATCTTTAGTTAAAATTTCGAGAAACAGGGCCCAGGACATTACGGTCCGATATGCGCCAATATAGCAAGGAATCGAGATCTTCGGGTTATAAACATACATGTTCAGTTTCATCAAAATGGACTAATAATTGTGACCTCTAGTGTGTACAGTCAGGGGCCATAATCCATGAAGTTACGGTCCCATGCCAGACAATATCGAAAGGAACCGAGATCTTTGGGATATATACCTATTTTTCAAGCTATGACCTTTAGAGTGTCCACAAAGAAGGTATGAAAATGTGGGCGTATAAAAACGTATCATCAATCTAGTGCCGAACATACTATATTAAACAGATAAGTGACATATAACGGACGGATTTAAGTGGAATTCCTTATGTAGACGAACACGTGAAATCAACATTCGATCATGTGACATTTCGGTAACTATGAGGTTTTAAAGTAATTTCATGTTCTGTAATTTAATTTGTTCAGAGAATAAATTATCCCAAAATACATGTTCATTTTTCAGATACGTGTCTATTATTGATATTTTCTTAAACAATCGTCTATTATTTATAAAACTGTCCATTATTTATTGAAAATAATGGACAGTTTCATAAATAATAGACGATTGTTTAAGAAAAGCGTACATTCTCCTATATACTGGTTAAAAACATCAAAGGGTGACGTCATATCTATCTTTTAAATTTTGATATTTGGACCAAGTGCCAATATCTACAGCCGTTTTATCGAAAGCAAGGCCAGATTTAGCAGAAGTGAATGATTCGGTGCTTTCTGTGTAAGTTGACATTCCTGGATCCGCCAATTAGGTGCTTTCTGTGTAAGTTGACATTCCTTGATTTGCCAATTCGGTGCTTTCTGTGGATGTTGACATTTCTAGATTCGGCACGATAACCTTGGTTATAAAAAGTCAGAACGATGAAACTCCGAATATAGATTCATTATATCATTACCTTGACTAAGTTAGATGATGAGAATTTTCTGCTTAGGCAAAGGAGCAATAAGCAATTTGATTGGTCAAGACTTTGGAACATCAGCCTCTCCGTTGGTTTGTTTATGCTGGCATTTATTGCTTTAAATCTTCCCAGTACAAAAACGGAAAATTTGACCTTCTGATTTCCAGGATCACAAAGAACAAAGATGAATTTAGCAAGTTTACATTTTGATACACCCACATGGAAATGTGGTCGTATATTGCTATCGCCCCCGTCTGTTCGTCCGTCAGTCGGTCCGTTCGTCGTCCACAATTTCTTGTGAACACTTTACAGACTACATTTATGATCTGATTGTTTTGAAATTGATATAATATATACTATTCAAAAAAAGTAGGGGATATTTGATTTTGGGGGCATAATACTAAAATATGCAAATGACTACGAAAAAAGTCACTATAGAACCTAACAGAAGAAACATTTCCAGTTACATGTGACGCCCAAACGCACCAATAGCTACCGCATGGAATGCAGGTGATGCTTGGGATCATCATGGGGGTCCAACCCAAGATTTGCACGACTCTGACTTTGAATGTTACAGTCATTGTTTCATTGAATTCCAGGGTGGAAACATCAGTTTAATTGTTTTAGTGACCAGAAAACAAATTTTGATATGCGTCGGCTTACCCAAAATGAAAGGTTACGTGCCCTTGGCATGCTACAGATCGGCACAACACAGGCGGTTGTGGCGCGGACGATGAATGTTTCTCAGTCTGTCATAAGCAGGCTATGGTCCAGATACCGTGATACACAATCTGTACAGGACAGACCACGCTCAGGTCCACCAAGGGCGACAACTCAAGCCCAGGATCGATTTATCCGTACCTTGGCCTTGAGAAATCGTGTCATCACAGCAAATCAGATCAGCGCTCGTCTTCAAACAGACACTGGTGTGAGAGTGAGTGGCCATACGATTCGGAATCGACTGCATAGGGGTCACCTTCGCGCCCGACGTCCTCGCGTGATCCCTTGTTTGAGAGATCATCACATTCAGGCAAGACGTCGTTGGTGTAGGGATCGTCAACACTGGGATAATCGACGCTAGAGCAATGTGATGTTTTCAGATGAGTCAAGGTTCACTGTTAATTTTTTTGACAGACGTAGGAGGGTGTGGCGTCGTCGAAACGAGCGCTTCCAAGACGTTAACGTCATCAGACATGATCGATTTGGGGGTGGTTCTGTTATGGTGTGGGGAGGCATCACTGTTGCTGGAAGAACGGCTTTACATGTTGTTGCAGGGCGTGTTACAGGCCAGTACTACCGGGACAACATCTTGGCAGTCCATGTTGTGCCGTTCGCACGACGTCATGGCCACCGTTTCATCTTCCAGGATGACAACGCAAGATGTCACAGGGCCAGGATCGTTACAGGTTACCTCCAACAACAGAACATCACCACATTACCTTGGCCAGCACTGAGTCCCGACCTCTCCCCCATCGAGCATGTCTGGGACATGCTTGGACAGAGGTTACGTCAACGTCAACAACGTCCTGCCAATGTCCAAGAACTTGCTGCTGCGTTGCAACAGGAATGGGACAATCTGGACCAAAATGACCTTAGACGTCTCATTAGGAGTATGCCACGTCGGATCAATGCTTGTTTGGCAAACAGAGGAGGATTTACCCGTTACTGACTTGGTTGTGATGCTGTGGTAACTTTGCTGTTTGACCCCGGGTATCATTTTACCCTTATAATGGTCAGTCTGTGCCTTACTTAGTCTAACGATCATTTGGAATAAATCGATGAATGTGAACTTCATTTCATTTTGTCATTTGTTTCTTCGTCAGTTTCATTAGGTGACTTTAATAACAGTTAAAAATCAAATATCCCCTACTTTTTTTGAATAGTATATGTTGTTTGCATTAGTGAGATGAAGAAGCCAATTTAATTTCAATAACTTCCGTTAATTTCTTCTGTAGTTATGGCCCTTGTTTCACTTTGTTGAACCTTGTGAATGCTCTAATGCCAAAAGTTAACATCCTATCATTGTGGGGGGGTTGGATGGCCGAGTGGTTAGCATGTGCGCGCTGTATCATAAGGCCTGTCATTGAGTCAACTAGCGTGGTTTCGATTCCCTGGTTGTACGTGACAAGGATTAAGGTCAATTGTCCAACCTCATGGGTTTTCTCCGGGTCCTCCGGTTTCCTCCCACTGCTAAAGACTCCTACGTGCAAGGGAATTATTGAAATAAAATTAAACCATATGTTAGTCCCGAAATGACCTAGTTTGTGTCAGTGTTCAACCCCATCTCTCTCTCTTTCTCTCTCTCCGATCTTTGTGAAATTTATATGCAATATTTAAATTAGGGAAACGAAGAAGCCTATTGAATTTCAGCAATTTCTGTTTATTACTTCTAGAGTTATGGCCCTTATTTCACTTTGTTTAACCTTGTGAACGTTCTTAACACCCAATCTTTGTGAAATTTATATGCAGGATATAAATTAGTGAAACGAAAAAGCCTATTTAATTTCAATAATTTCTGTTTATTTTGTCGGGATTTACGGCCCTTGTTTCACATTATTGTACCTTGTGAACGCTTAAATGCCAAAAGTTATAATCCTATCTTTCTGAAATTGATATGCATTATTTCATTTAATGAAACGAAGAAGCCAATGGAATTTCAGCAATTTCCGTTTATTATTTCTAGAGTTATGGCCCTTGTTTCACTTTATTGAACCATGTGAATGCTCCAACATCAAAAGTTATCTGCTGATCTGTATGAAATTTACATGGGTCATTTAAATTAGTAAAGATAAGAATCCTATTGAATTTCAGCAATTTCCGTTTATTACTTCTAGAGTTATGGCCCTTGTTTCACTTTGTTCAACCTTGTTAATGCTCGATTGATGAAAGTTATCATCCGATATGTATGAAATTTATATGCATCATTTAAATTTGTGAAACAGAGGTCTATTGAATTTCAGCAATTTCCGTCAATAATTCTATAGTTATGGCGGTTGTGAACCTTGTGAACGTTTGAATGACAAAAGTGATCATCTGATCTGTATGAAATTTATATGCATTATTTAGATTAGTAAAACGAAAAAGCCTGTCAAATTTCAACAATTTCTGTATATTACTTCCAGTTGAGACCCTTGTTTCAGTTTTTAGAACCTTGTGAACCATCAAACGGCAAAAATTATAATCTGATCTGTATGGAACTGTCTTGTAAAGGCCCCCAATTACCTGCAAAGGAATAAATATGCGACAACTCTTGTCGACCGCTCAGACGATTTAGCTGCTGTGGGCATATGTTTTGTTGCCTGGCAACCTATCTTTAGAACCTTGTGAACCCTCAAACGACGAAAATTATAATGTCATCTGTATGAAATTGTCTATTAAATGCTCCTAATTACCTACAAAAGAATAAATATGCGACAACCCTTGTCGACCGATCGGACGATTTAGCTGCTGTGGGCGTATGTTTTATTGCCTGGCAACCTATCTTTATTGAAAGGGTGATTACTTTTGATCATTTTCAGCATGTTTTCATGATACAAGAATGGCTGTGCATTCTCTTTAAGTGCAAATGACCTCATCTCACCTTTGACCCCGTATATCTTGATAATGCGCCAATGGCGGACTGATTACCACTCGGCAACGTATTCTACGCAAACTTTTACTATAGAAAAATTGGCTTTGGTTTTGTGCCCATTTAATGGACACCCTCCCGCACTGAGCCTCCAGACAATGGATTGTTTAAATACATGCTCTGCAAGATGGTGGACTTGACAAATCCCTGCATATGTTCTTACTTTTGTTTACAGAATTTAAGATAATCTTGTTATTATTATTAAAGATACATTCCCACGAAAGTATTTATCGTGTAATAATTTACAATAAAAGTATTGGAATTTTGTTATATGAAAAGTAGAGACATTCAATCTTACTTAAAAATACTGGGGCATGCACAAGGCAAATTTATGAAAAATCCTAAACGACAGGCTTTCAGCTTAGCTGTTGGCGTGAGTGAAGTAAGGAGCCCTTCTAGAGGTTATTAATGTTAGAACAGTAAAGGCATATTTAACAAAATGCAGAATAATATCAGAGTTGTTATAACATGATCAAATGAAAAATAGATTATGTAATATTTATATACAAGATGGTTCAGATGATATAATATTTTATTATAATAATATTTATATACAGGATGGTTAGATGATATTGGGCTTCCACAGTATAAAGATAGTTTTTATGATGCTAGAATAGATGGTAGAATGCTACATTATATGACAGTTGTAAGTTACATGATTATTTTAGCTTCATAGATTTTATTAAAAAAAATATCTAATGCACACTAGTCCTTCGGATGAGACGAAAAACCGAGGTCCTGTGTATACATTGGAATGCACGTAAAAGATCCCTTGGCAGTTGGAATTCGATATAAGAGTAGGCCGTAGCGCCGCTGCCCGGGCAAAATTTCCCTCATAGCACACTGTATGGCGCATGCCCGTCTTCATTAGCCCAGGGTAGGAGCAGAACAGTAGGACGTTAAACCCCATTTCATTTCATTTCTAATGCACACTAGGGTGTCACTACAACCGCCTTCACATGCACAGCCACAATAAAACTGTTGAGAACCATTTAATGTTGAGATGTTTTGTTTATATTATATTGTAGGAATATCACTAAATATTTGTTTTTAGTTGAAATTTAATTATTGATAATTGTAAATTTAGGATGATCTGTTAGCCTTGAGAGTGTCAAATGAACTCCATCATATTAGCATTAAGCGTGGTATTCAAGTTTTACGTTTGAATAATTTTGATCCACAATGTCTTCGTCGTCGACCTTCGCCTGATGAGGTGAGTAAACTAAGTTTGTTCTTGTCAATGTGGGGTGGGGTGGGGGTTGAATGGCTGAATGGTTAGCATGTGCGTACTGTATGATAAGGTCTGTCATTCAGTCAACTGGCAGGGTTTTGATTCTCCGGTTGTACATGACAAGGAGTAGGGTCGCCTGTCCAACCTCGTGGGTTTTCTCCGGGTCCTCCGGTTTCCTCCCACTGCTAAAGACCCCTACGTGCAAGCGAATTAATGAAATAAAATTGAACCTGGTGTTAGTCCCAAAATGACCTAGTTTGTGTTGAGTGGACGTTAAACCCCATTTCTCTCTCTCTTATCAGTGTAAAATGTTTTTATCATATCAGCTTTATACATTAAATCAAAAACATGCAATTTGTATGAAAGCATATTGATGGTATCCATTTGATAACTTGTATTAAATATAGACACCAAAGAAACTGAGGGGGGTTGGATGGCCAAATGGTTAGCACGTGCGCACTGTATCAAAAGGCCTGTCATTTAGTCAACTGCCGTGGTTTCGATTCCAATGGTTGTACGTGGCAGAGAGTAGGGTCGGCTGTCCAACCTCGTGGGTTTTCTCCACGCCCTCCGGTTTCCTCCCACTGCAAAAGACCCCTATGCACAAGCGATTTGTTGAAATAATATTGAACCATGTGTTAGTCCCGAAATGACCTAGTTTGTGTCGAGTGGACCTTAAACACCATTTCTCTCTCTCTCCAAAGAAACTCTAAGATGTCAATATTATATGCTTTATTATCTCGCACTATTGAAATGAGTTCCATGCTTCTGTCCTGGTTTTGTTTCCGGGGCATATCTTGGGAACTGTTGAAGATATTAATATAAAAATTGTACACACATCAAGCTATTTATAGTTTTTGTGCCTGTTGCTAATTATACATGTCTTGTATTGACCAGTACATGAATTGATAAATACATGTAAAATCAAATTAAATGTTGTGTTAAAGGTTGTTTTTAATGTTTAGATCCTTCCTGGTGATGTCATGTCATGGACAACCCATCGTGTTATGGAATGGTTAAGAACAATAGATCTGTCAGAATATGCCCCTAATCTGAGAGGTAGCGGTGTTCATGGGGGTATTATGGTAAGTACTAATTATATGATTGGCAGATCATCTGTTGTGGCACAAAAAATAACAGCGCCGTAGTGAGTTTGTTAGATTTAGTCAAGGGATCTCATTTTCAAATTTTGCCATTCGGACAGTTGAATTGCTGCAAAACTTTTAGAAAATATTATTTAATCTCTAGAAAACAATATTCAACGACAAAACAGCAAATAAATGGCCTGGTTGCTATGGGATATCGTTTTGAAACATACCAAATCTTTGACTTGATTTTCTTCAAGTGGACACAGCTCAGTCAATTTTTGCCCGATTCAAACAAACTATACATCAGATTGAAGGTATTGAGTTGGAGAATGTGAAAATTTCCTTATTGCGACTCATTATGCCATGACGGGTCACATATTACATTTACATAATAAAATGAGATATATAAATAAAAGTTGTGATTTAAATAGAATTACATGTAATTAGAAATTAAAATAGCTCTGGATAATCTATATAAAAAGATCACTGGTTAAAAGCCTTTTTATACACCCACATTGAAATCCCGTTTTTAGCTTGTGGACCCTATACAGGTCATAATTTTTATCCGATTTAAAAAAAAGTATTATTATATCACCGTTACACCCTAAGGACAGCTGAGTTCGAATACAGGTCATAATTTTTATCCGATTTAAAAAAAAGTATTATTATATCGAATTTCGTGAAAATCTGCCCAAAATTGACAGACAAAATGGACGTTGTTCGTTCTCAAATAGCGTAAGAAAATGGTATATCAAGGTTGTGGACCCTATAGAGGTCACAATTTTTATCCGATTTTGTTGAAACTTGAAATGTAAGTCTATAACCCAAAGATCTCGGTTCCTTTCGATATTCGCGCATATCGGACTGTAATTTCCTGAATTATGGCCCCTGATTGTACGAAAAATCGCGTTTTTAGCTTGTGGACCCTATAGAGGTCATAATTTTTATCCGATCTAAAAAAACGTATTATTATATCACCGTTACACTCTAAGGACGACTGAGTTTGAATTTCATGAAAATCGGCCTAAAATTGACAGACAAAATGGCCGCCGTTCATTTTCAAATAGCATAAAAATATGGTATATTTTTATCCGATTTTGTTGAAACTTGAAATATAAGTCTATAACCCAAAGATCTCGGTTCCTTCTGATATTCGCCCATATCGAACCGTAACTTCCTGAATTATGGCCCCTGATTGTACGAAAAATCACGTTTTTAGCTTGTGGACCCATTAGAGGTCATAATTTTTATCTGATTTAAAAAACCGTATTATTATATTACCGTTCCGCCCTAAGGACAGTTGAGTTTGAATTTTGTGAAAATCGCCCCAAAATTGACAGACAAAATGGCCGCCGTTCGTTCTCAAATAGCGTAAAAATATGGTATATCAAGGTTGTGGACCCTATAGAGGTCACAATTTTTATCCGATTTTGTTGAAACTTGAAATGTAAGTTTATAACACAAAGATCTCAGTTCCTTTCGTGTTAGCTTGTTCTCTATCCATCTCTCGAAAATGTGGGCGTATCCTGCCTGGCAGCCGCTGGTTATCCGATTTTGTTGAAACTTGAAATGTAAGTTTATAACCCAAAGATCTTGGTTCCTTTCGATAGATGTGCATATCGGACCGTAACTTCCTGAATTATGGCCCCTGATTGTACGAAAAATCGCATTTTTAGCTTGTGGACCCTATAGAGGTCATAGTTTTTATCCGATTTAAAAAAACGTATTATTATATCACCGTTACACCCTAAGGATGGTGGGAGTTTGAATTCCGTGAAAATTGGTCCAAAACTGACAGGCAAAATGGCCGCCCTTCGTTCTCAAATAGCGTACAAATATGGTATATATGGTATGGTATATCCGATTTAAAAAACCGTATTATTATATTACTGTTCCACCCTAAGGACAGTTGAGTTTGAATTTTGTGAAAATCGCCACAAAATTGACAGACAAAATGGCCGCCATTCGTTCCCAAATAGCGTAAGAATATGGTATATCAAGGTTGTGGACCCTATAGAGGTCACAATTTTTATTCGATTTTGTTGTTTATAACCCAAAGATCTCGGTTCCTTTCGATATTCGCGCATATCGGACTGTAACTTCCTGAATTATGGACCCTGATTGTACGAAAAATCGTGTTTTTAGCTTGTGGACCCTATAGAGGTCATAATTTTTATCCAATTTAAAAAAACGTATTATTATATCACCCCGACACCCTAACGATGGCTGAGTTCGAACTTTGTGAAAATCAGCCCCAAACTGACAGGCAAAATGGCCGCCCCTCGTTCTCAAATAGCATAAAAATATGGTATATCAAGGTTGTGGACCCTGTAAAGGTCACAATTTTTATCCTATCTTGTTGAAACTTGAAATGTAAGTTTATAACCCAAAGATCTTGGCGCATATCGAATAGTAATTTCCTGAATTATGGCCCTTGATTGTAGGAAAAATCACTTTCTTTTTAGCTTGTTCTCTATTAATCTCTCGAAAATGTGGGCGTATCCTGCCTTGCAGCCGCTGGTTTTTTATACGCCCACATTGAAATATGGTCGTATATTGTTGTCCCTCCCCCCCCCCCCTTTGGCCGTCTGATTGTGGACGCTCTATAGGCTAAAGTTAATTTCCGATTGACTTTAAATTGATACACATTGGTTAAGGTCATGAGACAAAGAAGCCTATTGATTTTCAGCGATTTTCGATAATTACTGTCAGAGTTATGGCCCTTGATAACTTCAAAAAATCTTGTGGACGCTCTAGAGGTCAACTTTAAATTTATACACAGTGTTTAAGGTCATGAGACAAAAAAGCCTATTGATTTTCAACGATTTTAGATAATTACTGCCAGAGTCATGGCCCTTGATCACTTCAAAAAATCTTGTGGATGCTCTAGAGGCTAAAGTTAATTTCCGATTGACTTTAAATTGATACACATTGGTTAAGATCATGAGACGAAAAAGCCTATTGATTTTCAGCAATTTCCGATAATTATTGCCAGGGTTATGGCCTTGATCACTTTGAAAAGTCTTGTGGGCGCTCTAGAGGTCAAAGTTAATATCCGATTGACTTTAAATTTATACATAGTGTTTAAGGTCATGAGACGAAGAAACCTATTAATTTTCAACGATTTTCGATAGTTACTGCCAGAAATATGGCACTTGGTCACTTCAAAAAATCTTGTGGACGCTCTAGAGGTCAAAGTTAATATCCGATAGACTTTAAATTTATACACAGTGTTTAAGGTCATGAGACGAAGAAGCCTATTGATTTTCAGCGATTTCCGATAATTACTGCCAGGGTTATGGCCCTTGATCACTTTGAAAAATCTTGTGGACGCTCTAGAGGCCAAAGTTAATATCTGATTGACTTTAAATTTATACACAGTGTTTAAGGTCATGAGATGAAGAATCCTATTTATTTTCAATGATTTCCGATAATTACTGCCAAAGTTATGGCCCTTGATCACTTTGTGACGCTCTATAGGCTAAAGTTATCATCTGATTGACTTCAGATTGATACACAGAGTTTAAGATCTAGAGACAAACAAGTATATTGATTTTCAATGAATTTTTATGTCCTGAACAGCTAAATCCATGATATTAAAAGTTTTGTATACAAAACATTAGCATGTGGCAAAACTTTATAAAGACAAACAAATTCTAATGGTTTTCTGATAATTACTTCTGTACTCAATCGTTAAAGCAATAATTTTATATTTTCTAAGAAAGTCAAAACATAATTATTTCTATTTCTTTTGCTCAATAGGTTGTCAACTCACTATTATACGATCATAGGTATTATTCTCCCACTTAAAAATCCTTTGACCCCGGAAATAATAACACAATTACCTCCCTTGTTTTTTATTCCCCCCCATGGCATAGCTATCTTCAAACTAGCAATAGTGAATTATAGGATTAATAGGATTATTCTTTAACAAGGTAGGACTGTTTATAGATACCATCTATTTTATGGCTTTATTTTAATACATTTTAAAAATATAACTTAAAAATATGAAATTGCAACTTTAACATGTTCATAATCATGTTTTTTTATGATTACATTGTCACTTTGTAAAGTGCCCCTGAAAATATTATATGAAAGGGTGCACTATAAATATGCTGTAATAATAATACTGATAATATTGAAATTGAATTGTTGTCAATAATAAGATATTCAGTTGTTCCATCGTTAAATTTTAGAAATTTTGTGACATCCAGCATCTAATATCAGCAATACAATTTTCAGTTTTAAATGTTTTGCATAGAGGCCCTCCCACCACAGAATTTAGCAGTGTTCATACAGCAATTCACTAAAACGGATTATTTTGTCAGATGACCAGAAAAATTAAATAGGTCAATTACATTAAATCTGTCCAAAGTCAAACTTGCCTGTGAAAAGAATAGTATATCGTGTAAAACCATGATTTATTTTTAGGTACTTGAACCCCGATTTACAGCAGAACTCTTCTCACAACTTTTATCCATCCCTCATACTAAAACTCTGCTAAAGCGTCATCTCAACACACATTTTGTAGCATTGATAGGAAATGGTACACAACAGAAAAAACGGGAATATGAGGCCACCGTCGGCTATGTACCATTATTACCCAGTTCTAAAATAAAGGTAAGTGAGGCTATTTTATATAGTATGTTTTGATAGAGCTGGGTGATATCCCTGCACTATTATTAATACGCCCACATTTTCATGAGGATGTATATTGCCGTCTTTCCGGGTGTCTGTCTGTTCACATTTTGTTTGTGGGCACTCAACATGTCACAATTTTTATCTGATTTTGACGTAACTTGAAATATAGTTATATGGCCATAGTTTTGTTTAATAGATATTTTTATATGCCCACGTTTTCATGTAGACGTATTATGTTGTCGCAAGTATCCGTTAACATTTTGTTTGTGGAGCCTCTACAGGTCACAATTTTTATCCGTTTTGACGACACTTGAAAAAAGGTTTATATCCCAAAGGTCTTAGTTCCTTTCGATATTGGCATGTATCGGATCATAACTTCATGATTTATGGCCCCATGATTTAAAAAATATTTTAGTATATCACCGTTAAACCCTAATGATGGTCGAGTTCAAATTTCGTAAAAATCAGACCAAAACTGTCAGACAAAATGACCGCCCCTTGTACGCAAATAGTGTGAACATCTGGTATATCAAGGTTGTGGACCTCTTAGAGGTCGCAATTTTTATAACCGATTTTGATGAAACTTGAAATGCATGTTTATAACCCAAAGATCTTGGTTCCTTTCGAAATTCGTGCATATCAGATCGTAACTTCTTGAATTATGGCCCTTGATTGTACAAAAAGTCACGTTTTGAGCTTGTGGTCCCTATAGAGGTCACAATTTTTATCCGATTTAAAAAAAACAGTGTCAATATATCACAGTTATAAACTAATGATGGTTGAGTTCGAATTTCATGAAAATAAAAAAAATAAAAATATGGTATATCAAGGTTGTGGACCCTCTAGACGCCACAGTTTTTATACGCCCACATTGAAATGTGGTCATATATTGTCGTCGCCCCCGTCCGTCGGTCCGTCGTCCACAAGCTCTAGAGGCCAAAGTTAATATCTGATTGACTTTAAATTTATACACAGTGTTTAAGGTCTTGAGACGAAGAAGCCTATTGATATTCAGCGATTTCCGATAATTACTGCCAGAGTTATGGCCCTTGATCACTTTGAAAAATCTTGTGGACGCTCTAGAGGCCAAAGTTAATATCTGATTGACTTTAAATTTATACACTGTGTTTAAGGTCATGAGACGAAGAATCCTATTGATTTTCTACGATTTGCGATAATTACTGCCAAAGTTATGGCCCTTGATCACTTTGTGACACTCTAAAGGCTAAAGTTATCATCAGATTGATACACAGAGTTTAAGATCTTGAGACGAAAAACAAGTATATTGATTTTCAATGAATTTTTATGTCTTGAACAGCTAAATCCATGATATTAAAAGTTTTGTATACAAAACGTTAGCATGTTGCAGAACATTATAAAAACAAACAAATTCTAATGGTTTTCTGATAATTACTTCATGAGTTGTTGCTCTTAATCAGATTTTAGTGTATTACAAATGTTTCATTACCGAAAAAAATAAAAATATGCGACAACTTATCTTTATCAGATTTGGATGAAACTTTAAATATATGTTTTTATCATAAAGATCTTGGTTGCCTTTGATAATCACACATATTGGAACGTAACTTCCTGGATTATGGCATTTTTATATGCCCACATTTTCATGTCCACTATTGTTTGTGGACACTCTACTACAGGTCACTATTTTGATCCGATTTCAACGAAACTTGAAATATAGGTTTATCTCCCTAAGATCTCGCTTCCTTTCGATACTGCATGTATCGGACTGTAACTTCATGGATTGACCTTTCTGTCGACACCGCCAACAAAAAGGTTTTAACCAATCAGCTTCGTTTGCAATTTCCCGCGAAATGACGTCAATGTTCCATGCTTCTTCACCTTAGACATTGTTGACATTTTGTCATGTTTTGAAACGTCAACAGTCATGGTGAAGCATTGTTCACACGGACAAGGTAAGAGCGATAGCCTTTATTCAGAGAGGTTAGAGGTCGGTTTCGTATTTATTCCCTTCCCGAAACCGACAACAAACCACGAGAAGTGTCTGCGGTGGATAAAATTGTGTGGTCATCCTAATTTATATGGATTATTTAAATTAGTGAAACGAAGAAGTCTATTGAATTTCAGCAATTTCCGTTTATTACGTTTAGAGTTATGGCCCTTGTTTCACTTTATTGAACCTTGTGAATGGTCTAACACCAAAGTTTATCACCCAATCTTTGTGAAATTTTAAATGCATGATTTAAATTAGTGAAACGAAGAAGGCTATGTAAAATTTCAATCATTTTTGTTCATTACGTCTAGAGTTATGGCCCTTGTTTCACTTTATTGAACCTTGTGAATGCTCTAACACCAAAAGTTATCATCCGATCTTTCTGAAATTTATATGCATTATTTAAATTAGTGATGCGAAGAAGCCTATTGAATTTCAGCAATTTAATTTATATGCATCATTGAAATTTGTGAAACAGAGGTCTGTTGAATTTCAGCAATTTCCGTCAATAATTTCTAGAGTTATGGCAGTTGTGAACCTTGTGAACGTTTGAATGACAAAAGTGATCATTTGATCAGTATGAAATTTATATGCATTATTTAAATAAGTAAAACGAAAAAGCCTGTCAAATTTCAACAATTTCTGTAGATTACTTCCAGAGTTGAGACCCTTGTTTCAGTTTGTAGAACCTTGTGAACCCTCACACAGCAAAAATTATAATCTGATCTACAAAGAAAAATATATGCGACAACCCTTGTCGACCGCTCGATCGATTTAGCTACTGTGGGCATATGTTTCGTTGCCTGGCAACCTATCTTTTCTCCTATTCCAGTTATTTCAAAGTCTTATTGGATGTCTTCGTGCAGAACTTGCGGTAGAGAAAGTTTAAGAAAAATCGCTGCAGCAGTTTTCGAGATAAATGCGTTCAAAAACGCTCCAAATCAAAAAATACTTGATTTTCAGCGTGCCCTATTTTGCTGCCTGGTCATAGTATCTGTATGAATTGGGTATCAGACGGCAATGCAATTCTCGGACCACTCAACAATACCTTAATTGGTTTAATCCATTGTTATCGAAAGGAGAAATCACATTTTTCCTAAAAGCAGCCATTTTTTTACTTTTTTTTTAAAATATCGGACATTATTTCGACTACTTCCAGTTCACAAATCCTTGTTGGAATTGCTTTATCGATCGGTTTGACCATATGGCTTTATTTTGTGGGAGTTTCAGAAATATCGAATGATCCTTTCAAAAAATATAAGGATTAACAAATGGGTTGAAAATTCGAAAAATGAACGGCGATAACTCTGAATGGAACTTACATGGCTGGAATCGGATGGACATTTGTGAACTTGGGACCAGGTACCGTATCCAAAAATGTAGGTCAAATTTGAAAATTTTGAAAAATAACAAAAATGTCTCTTAAACAGCATTTTTATACGCCCACATTGAAATGTGGTCATATATTGTCATCGCCCCTGCCTGTCCGTCCGTCGGTCCGACGTCCACAGGCAATTAGCTCTAGAGGCTAAAGTTAATATCCGATTGACGTTAAATTTATACACAGTGTATAAGGTCATGAGACGAGAAATCCTATTGATTTTCAGCGATTTCCGATAGTTACTGCCAGAGTTATGGCCCTTGATCACTTCAAAAAAATCTTGTGAACGCTCTAGAGGTCAAAATTAATATCTGATTGACTTTAAATTTATACACAGTGCTTAAGGTCATGAGACGAAGAATCCTATTGATTTTCAACGATTTCCGATAATTACTGCCAAAGTTATGGCTCTTGATCACTTCAAAAAATCCTGTGGACGCTTTAGAGGTCAAAGTTAATATCCGATTGACTTTAAATTTATACACAGTGTATAAGGTCATGAGACGAGGAATCCTATTGATTTTCAGCGATTTCCGATAGTTACTGCCAGAGTTATGGCCCTTGATCACTTCAAAAAAATCTTGTGGATGCTCTAGAGGTCAAAATTAATATCAGATTGACTTTAAATTTATAGACAGTGTTTAAGGTCACACGACAAAGAATCCTATTGATTTTCAGCAATTTTCGATAATTACTGCCAGAGTTATGGCCCTTGATCACTTCAAAAAAAATCTTGTGGACACTCTAGAGGTCAAAGTTAATATTAGATTGACTTTAAATTTATACACAGTGTTTAAGGTCATTCGACAAAGAATCCTATTGATTTTCAGCGATTTCCGATAATTACTGCCAGAGTTATGGTCCTTGATTACTTCAAAAAATCTTGTGGACGCTCTAGAGGTCAAAGTTAATATCTGATTATCTTTAAATTTATACACAGTGTTTAAGGTCATGAGACGAAGAAGCCTATTGATTTTCAACGATTTCTGATAATTACTGCCAAAGTTATGGCCCTTGATCACTTTGAAAAATCTTGTGACGTTCTAGAGGCTAAAGTTATCATCCGATTGACTTCAGATTGATAATTACTTAATGAGTTGTTACTCTTAATCAGATTATAGTGTATTATAAATGTTTCATTACCAAAAAAAGTAAAAATATGCGAAAGTTACTTGTTGACTGCCCGGACGATTTAGCTGCTGTGGGCGTATGTGTCGTTGCCCGGCAACCCATCTTTTCATTTTACGAACGCTAGAAGTCAGCGATGAAATTTCGAAATTTTCAAATGCTATGGTACAGAAAAGACCCAGAGTTTCCAAAAATGTCATTTGTTGAAAATAGGTAAAGAATTGACGAAACAACGGCTGTTTTTTAACTTTTTGGCACCATACCAAATTTGGCCACTTCCGGTCTGCGTAGAAGTTTCAAAAATAGTTTATGGAGTAACCACCACATGGTTTCCCGATAAAAAATTAGATCCCAGATCTATATCTCTTACAGGGACTGAGAAATAAGGGTCCCTGGTAAATAATGATAATAATAATTTTAGTAATCACAATAGGCTTTCAGACTTGAAAGCCTAATAATCCATTCCAAACAAAAACAATAGTGTTTCACACAAGCTACACAGTGTGAAACCCTAAGAACATAACAATACACATTGCACTGTATTTTCTGGTTGAGACACCAATTCGGTTGTCTTTTACACAGTACGGTAGTTAACTGGCATCCCTTATTTCCGCTTATTCAAGAAGATTAATAAATGATTTATAAATAATAATTAATTCAGGATGTAGTGACAATTTATATAGTTAATGATTTCACGCTCTACTGACGTCGGTTCCAGTTATTGACTTAGATCAAAAATAACTGGTGGTTTGACCCAGATAGTGAACGGTAGTCGAAATAGTGATGTTTTGTTAATTAGTCACTCGTTTGCCAATTTCACTCGCACGCGTCTGACTAGTGATATGTTCGGATTAACTCACTGTTTGTTTAATTACTCACGTTATTTTTACATACTGACACATGTAAGGAATACTTACCAATTAACGTAAATACTCACCTTATGATTATTAATGACCATTTATAGGAATACTGACATACGGTGTAAGTACTGATGGGTTTAAGCGACTACTGACAACACGTATATTTCTCACGAGTTTCTTTCCAGTGAAATTGAAATAAAAAATTGAACCATGATTTAATCCCGAAATGACCTAGTTTGGGTCGAGTGGACGTTAAACCCTATTTCTCTCTCTCACGAGTTACCATGAATAGTAACCACAATTAACTTATTCTACTTGATTTAAGGATATTTTAACAAAGAAGCCAGTTAGTCAATACTCAGAAATCAGTTCTACCCACTATGCATCTTACAGTGGCCGGAACAAAACAGAACAGTAGGATGTTAAACCTCCTTTCATTTCATTTGTGAACTTTATAGAGCCTACAATTTTAACAGATTTGTTTTAAATCTGTCCCCTTTTCAAGAGTTATCACCATTTTTCCAAAAAGTTTGTGAACGTCATAGAGGCTACAATCTTTTGAGACAAAGCTGCTGCGTGGGCATATTCCACAATTTACATGGCTATCTTACTATTGACATTTCTTTACAGAGAGGCAAATTTGCATTATTTGGTCATAAAAGAACAAAATCTGAAACAGAAGCAGATGGATTTATTTGCCCCATGGATATTGGTAAAGATATACGCAATGGGAATTATGGCAATGGCACGAACGGTAATTTTCCCCACGTAAGTACGGAAATGTAATTTATATAAGCTTATATTAACCATTGGTGACGAGTTCTATACCTAAGTTCTGGTGATTAGAATTTTACTTATTCCAGGATTCATCTCTTATTAGCATTTCCTTTATTAAATCTTATATTAAAGATACATTATGGGAGATATGATAAAGAGATGGCAGTATAAAGGTAATTTGCTGAAAATTTCAGTCAAATTGATCCACTATGAGCCGAGAAAGAAGCGGGTGAAATTTCTGCATAGTCTCTGTGATCATTACTAAAATCATTAATATAAACAGCATAGTCTCGATTATCCATTTTTTTTTTATTTAATTATCAATGGCCGTTAGCGGCATATAGGAATCTAATCCAGCCAACATCGAAGGCTAGCCTTGACATCGAGAGTTTATTATGGTCTGGATAAGTTAATTAATGTCTAATTGATAATTTAGATAACATTTCAGGCCGAAAGAAAGACTTATAATAAGCAGATTTTGCTCTTGCATAATGCATGTTTAATATATGGTTGAAATCAGCAACTTTACCAGATGTTTTTTTCCTCCAAATTATAGAAAGATGATAAGGCTGCTAAAGAGATTGGTGCTTTTTCAAAGGAGATTAACACATTAACAGTAAGTATAGTCCTCCGGTTTCCTCCAACTGCTAATAACCCCCATGCACAAGGGCATTACTGAAATAAAAATGGCCTAATTTGTGTCGTGGAAGTTAAACCCCATTTCTCTCTAAGTACCCTGTCGGAGTAGAACAGTAGGACGTTTCTGTCTTAGGTATAGTACCTTAGCTCTTAGGTATAGTTTAAGAAACACTGTTTAGTTTTGACATCGGTTGTCTAGTTTATGAAACTAAATGGTCATAAACCAGACGACCAATATCAAAACTAAACTAAATGGTCATAAACTAGACAACCAATGTCAAAACTAGCCGGTTTTTTTGATGAATCTTGATGGCATTTAATACTTTCTGGATGGCAATCTATTGGATACGTGTATTAGATTCTAGATGGTAAGCTCAGTTTCTTTCCTTTTTTCATCAAATCTGAATGATACCCGGTCCCTAGTGTTTATATAAAACACAGCTTGAAAATTGAGATGAAATCTGTGATAATAGGTGTTCATTGTGTTTACAAATTATGTACTTGTTGTGTCTTTTAAATGTAACTTATAATTCTGGAAGTCCATGCATCAACCTGAAAAAAAAAAATTGAAATAGACACCAAACCAAATGACCACTAGTCCAATACCTATCATTGTCAGATATTTTATATGAGCTTATTTTAAGTCTCTGAGATTGATTTGAGCAATATAGGAAACCCTTGCAAACTATAATATTGTAACAGTTTAATCTCTAATTTAGGAATATCAGTCCAGATATGATGAACTGAATTCCACTGATCAATTGTGGTCCCTATGTAAATGGTACACTTTACTTTTTCTATTTTTATGCACCTACATGGAAATGTGGTTGTACATTGCCGTTGCCTCTGTACATACTTTAGTCCATCTGTCATCCACAATTTGTTGTGAACAGCCTAAATTCTACATTTAGTATGAGATCTTTTTGAAATTCATGTATGTTGTTTAAATTATTGAGACAAAGATGCCTATTGAATTTCAACAATTTCCGTTAATTACTTCTAGCGTTTTGGTCCATGTTCACTTTGTTGAACCTTGTGAACGCTCTAACGACTAAAGTTATCATACGATCTGTATTAAATTTACATGTATTATTTAAATTAGTAAAACTAAGAAGAAGCCTATTGAATTTCAACAATTATCATTTATAACTTCTAGAGTTATAGCCTTTGTTTCTCTTTGTAGGACCTTGTGAATGCTCTAACGACTTAAGTTATCACCCGATCTGTATTAAATTTACATGCATTATTTAAATTAATAAAACTAAAAAGGCTATTGAATTTCAGCAATTTCCGTTTATAACTTCTAGAGTTATGGCCCTTGTTTCACTTTGTTAAACCTTGTAAATGCTAAGTTATCATCCAGTCTGTATTAAATTGATATGCATTATTTACATTAGTAAAATTAAGAAGCCTTCTGAAATTTGATCAATTTCCTTTAATTATTTCTAGGGTGATGGACCTTGTTTCACTTTGTTAAACTCTTTGTGTATATGCTCTAACAACAAAAGTTATCATTCAATCTGTATGCATTATTGAGATTAGTAAAACGAAGAAGCCTATAGAATTTCAACCATTTCCGTATATAACTTCCAGGGCTGCCGACAACCAGTATCTCAGCGCAATTTGTGATACATATTTTGTCCGTTGCTAATCAAATATTAAAATGTAACGTTTTTGATTCGCAGTGATGGCAAATCATTAAAGATACACTATTGGAGATTAGATAAAGAGCTGGCATTTCTCACTATAATAGTTAAAAACTAGATAATGTAAAGGGAATTTGCTGAAAATTTCAGTCAAATTGATCCTCTCTGAACCGAGATTTTAGCGATTGAATTTTAAGCCTAACCTTGATCATCATTACTAAGTCGGTATGATAGAAAACATAGTCTCGATTATCCATTTCATGATTTAATAATGAATGAAAGTTGAGCAGCAAACCAGATCCTAATCTAGTAAATATCGCAGGCTAGCGTTGACATCAAGAGTTGATTATGGTCTGGATAAGTTAATGAATGTCTAATTAATAATTTAGATAATATTTCAGACCTAAAGAAAGACCTGCAATAGTCAGATTTAGCTCTTGCATAATGTATGTTTAATATGCCTGTCATTTTCATATTCCTGAAGGAGTGGCCTGAGAAATCCCTCTCTGGCCATTGCTGGAATGACTTCTGATACTTGAGCTTTTGAGGGAGTGTGTCTATTCTTCCCGTTCAATCACTTCTATCCCAAGTACAGCAGCATTGACAGCCCTTTGTTTAATCTGGGGTCTTCCCTAAAACTTTGGACAGTGATTTAAGGTATTAAAAACAGTGAAAGGATTGTTCATCTCCAAACAATATTGTTACATTGTATCAGTTTTTATAGCCTCGTTTGTCACGCAATTAGTTTTTCTGTAATATTCTCCTCTGCACTGGTTAATTGGACACAATAAAATTGTGAGTCATGGTGTAACGTTATATAAACACATTTGGTCCAATTTGGAACTCTGATTAAAGCCTAATGAAATTGCTACACAGTTAGCTTTTGGTTGTTAATTGGACTATTGACCAGTCATAATTTGGAACAGAACTACCCAGACACAATTCATTATACTATATAATACAGGGACATAACTCTATGAATAGGAACTATTAACCCGGGAATAGGGAATCAAGTAGTTCCACTCATGTTGCGAGACCAATGGATGCAGACCACCATTAAATTTCGCCAATTAGGTACCCACAAATTGTAGTTCGTCTATTTATTGCAATTCTCTCGGTGTCTCTTTTCTCCCCTTTTGCATCCCCATTTTTGTTGATTTTTTGGACTAGAATTATGGCCCCTGGTTGTACAAAAAATCGAGTACAATTATTATCCAATTTAAAAAAGCGTTTAAATATATCACTGTTACACCCTAAGGATGGTTGAGTTTGTTTTTCGTAAAAATCGGTCCGAAACTGACGGACAAAATGGCCGCCCTTCGTTCGTAAATAGTGTCAAAATATTGTGTATCAGGGTTGTGGACCCTCTGGAGGTCACAATTTTCATCTGATTTTGATGAAACTTGAAATGCATGTTTATAACCCAAGTATCTTGGTTCCTTTCCATTTTTGTACATATAAAATGTTAACTTCCTGAATTATGGCCCCTGATTGTACGAAAAATCGCGTTTTTAGCTTGTGGTTTCTTTAGAGGTCACAATTATTACCCAATTTAAAAAAAAAAGTTCAAATATATGACCGTTAAACCGTAATGTTTGTTGGGTTCAAATTTTAAGGTTACACTTTTGATCTGATTTCGATGAAACTTGAAATACATGTTTATAACCCAAAGATATTGGTTCCTTTCGATATTCTCGCATATCGGATCGTAACTTCCTAAATTATGGCCCTTGATTAAACAAAAAATCACATTTTTATACGCCCACATTGAAATGTGGTCGTATATTGTCGTCGCCCCCGACCGTCGGTCTGGCGTCCACTATTACTTGTGGACGCTCTAGAGGCTAAAGGTAATATCCGATTGACTTTAAATTCATACACAGTGTTTAGGGTCATGAGACGAAGAAGCCTATCGATTTTCAGATAATTACTGCCCTTGATCACTTTGAAAAATCTTGTGGACGCTCTATAGGCTAAAGTTAATATCCGATTGACTTTAGATTTATACACAGTGTTTAAGGTCGTGAGACGAAGAACCCTATTGATTTTCAGCGATTTTCAAAATTACTGCCAGAGTTATATGGCCCATGATCACTTCAAAAAATCTTATGGATGCTCTAGAGGTCACAATTAATATCCGATTGACTTTAAATTTATAGACAGTGTTTAAGGTCATGAGACGAAGAATCCTATTGATTTTCAGCGATTTCCGATAATTTTTGCCAGAGTTATGGCCCTTGATCACTTTAAAAAAATTTGTGGATGCTCTAGAGGCTAAAGTTAATATCCGATTGACTTTAAATTTATACACACTGTTTAAGGTCATGAGATGAGAATCCTATTTATTTTCAGCGATTTCCGATTATTACTGCCAGAGTTGTGGCCCTTGAACACTTTGAAAAATCTTGTGGATGCTCTAGAGGCTAAAGTTAATATCCGATTGAATTTGAAAATTTATACCCCGTGTTTAAGGTCATAAGACGAAGAAGCCTATTTGTTTTCAGCGATTTCCGATTATAACTGCCAGAGTTGTGTCCCTTGATCACTTTGAAAAATCTTGTGGACGCTCTAGAGGCTAAAGTTAATATCCGATTGACTTTAAATTTATACCCAGTGTTTAAGGTCATGAGACGAAGAAGCCTAGTGATTTTCAACGATTTCGGATAATTACTGCCAAATTTATGTCCCTTGATCAATTTGAAAAATCTTGTGACGCTCTAGAGGCTAATGTTATCGTCTGATTGAGTTTAAGGTCTTGAGACGAACAAGTATATTGATTTTCAATGAATCTTTATGACTTGAACAGCTAAATTCATGATGTTAAAAGTTTTGTATACTAAACGTTAGCATGGGGCAGAACTTTATAAAAAAACAAACAAATTCTAATGGTTTTCTGATAATTACTGAATGAGTTGTTACTCTTAATCAGATTTTAATGTATTATAAATGTTTCATTACCGAAAAAAATAAAAAATATGCGACAACTCTTGTTGACTGCCTGGACGATATAGCTGCTGGCAACTTATCTTTATCCGATTTAAAAAATCGTTTTAGTATGTCACCGTTAAACCTAAAGGACAGCCGCGTTCGAATTTCATGAAAATCGGCCCAAAACTGACAGACAAAATGGCCGCCCCTAGTTCTCAAATAGCGTAAAAATATGGTTTATCAAGGTTGTGGACCCTATAAAGGTCACAATTTTTATCCGATTTTGTTGAAACTTGAAATGTAAATATATAACCAAAGATCTCGGTTCCTTTCGATATTTGCGCATACCGAATTGTAATTTCTTGAATTATGGCCCTTGATTGTAGGAAAAATCACTTTCTTTTTAGCTTGTTCTCTATCCATCTTGCGAAAATGTGGGCGTATCCTGCTTGGCTGCCGCTTGTTAAATGCCCACATGGAAATGTGGTCGTATATTGCTGTCGCCCCCGTCCGTCCGTCCACAATTTCTTGTGAACACTCTACAGACTACATTTATCATCTGATTGTTTTGAAATTTATATATGTTGTTTGCATTAGTGAGATGAAGAATCCTATTGAATTTCAATAATTCCGTTAATTTCTTCTGGAGTTATGGCCCTTGTTTCACTTTGTTGCACCTTGTGAACGCACTAACAACAAAAGTTATCAACTAATCTGTATGAAATTTATATGCATCATTTAAATTAGTAAAACAAAGAAGCCTATTGAATTTCAGCAATTTCTGTTAATTACATCTAGAGTTATGGCCCCTGTTTCACTTTGTTGAATCTTGTGAACTCTCTAATGACAACAGTTATCATCCTATCTGTATGAAATTTAGGCCGCGGTTAATTAATATACATGCTAGATGCGGTAATTATTAATTTTTGAGATGAAATTTAATTTTTTTAGTTTAATGCTGTTTCTATTTCAGCAATAACTAATGTCAGTTATTTGGTCGTTGGAAATCCAACCCAACGGTAACCAGTGTCCGAGATTTCTTCACATTTATATCAATATTTATAGATTAAAATATCCGTTGCACAATATCCGGGCACATCGGAAGACTTGATCATAATAAGTTAACGGTTTGTTAATTCATTCATTCTTGACATTTCATTTCTTTATCCTTCCCTACTTTGACAGGTTACGAAATGACCTGTTCCAAACTGGTTAATGATTTGTTCTGACATAAATAATTAAAAGCATACCCTTGGATTTTTAAATACAAAATAAGTTAGATTAATTAACAGAATTTACTACACACGTGTTCGTTTCTCTAGCCGTGAGGGAAGATAGTACCTATGCCATGGCAATAACCCGTATGTTAATTGTCGTCAACTTTGAACCCATCATCGGCACGTGGCATCATAATAAAAATACTTTTATTATTTCGTCTATCTTAATCAAAATGTTTACATTTATTTGTATCTCTGTGTCCTTTTGAGACTGTTTATATAGTGTTGTTAAAAAAATACTGTGAAAGGCGTGAAGCAGTGTCAACCAGTCGGTATGTCATGATCAAGGCTATCTCATGGCGGCAGTTCTGAGACCGTTGCTAGTCAGGAAATAAAATAATTTAGCAGGAATGAAAAGACATATCTTTCTGTGAATTTTATTACAAATGACAATTGCAAGTGCCTTATAGAGTATATATGTGGTCTTTGGTGAATGTTGTAGCTATTGATGACAGATATGATACGGCTTTATCACCTCTTTTTTCCGGATGGACTCCGTGTAATTTTTCACATACTAGCCTACTTTACTTATCACCTACGGTGTCATGTTCATCGATAAATAGTGGATTTTAATGCGTCAATTCATTGTTCGTATTTAAAGGCAAACAAATATAGTTTTAAAGGACAAATTTTGGACCTCACTAAATTTGACCAAATAATTATGGAAGTGCGTAATTATTACTGATGAAAACGGACATGTGGGCCGGTCATGAGAAACAAACAATTAATTAACCGCAGCCTTATATGCATCATTTACATTACTGAAACGAAGAAGTCTATTGAATTTCAGCAAGTTATGGCCCTTGTTTCACTTTGTTGTACCTTGTGAATGCTCTAATGACAAAAGTTATCAACCGATCTGTATGAAATTTATATGCATCATTTAAATTAGTAAAACAAAGAAGCCTATTGAATTTCAGCAATTTCCGTTCAGGCCCTTGATTCACTTTGTTGAATCTTGTGAACACTCTAATGACAACAGTTATCATCCGATCTGTATGAAATTTATATGCATCATTTAGATTAGTGAAAGGAAAAAGCCTATTGAATTTCAGCAATTTCCGTTAATTACGCCGTGATTTATGCCCCTATTCACTTTGTTGTACATTGTGAATGCTCTAACGACAAAAGTTATCAACCGATATGTATGAAATTTATATGTTTCGTTTAAATTAGTAAAATGAACAAGCCTATTGAGTTTCAGCAAATTTCGGTTAATTACATCTAGAGTTATGGCCCTTATTTCACTTTGTTAAAACTTGAGAACGCTCGAACAACAAACGTTATCACCCAATTTTTATCGGATTTCAATGAAACTTGAAATATAGGTTTATCACCCTAAGATCTCTGTTCCTTTCGATATTGGCATGTATCGGACTGTAACTTCATGGATTATTATGGCCCCTGATTGTACGAAAAATCACGTTTTTAGCTTGTGAACACTGTAGAGGTCACAATTTTTATCCGATTTGGTTTAAACTTGAAATGAATGTTAATAACCCACAGATCTCGGTTCCTTTCAATATTCTCACATATCGGACCATAGCTTCCTGAATTGTGACCCCTGTTTGTACGGAATTTCGCGTTTTTAGCTTGTGGACCCTGTAGAGGTCACAATTTTTATCCGATTTAAAAAATCGTTTGAATATATCACCATTACACCATAATGACGGTTGGGTTCGAATTTCGTGATAATCAGACTAAAACTGCCAGACAAAATGGACACCCCTCCTACGCAATTAGTGTAAATATATGGTATATCAAGGTTTGGGATCTTCTAGAGGACACAATTTTGGTATGATTTTGATGAAACTTGAAATACATGTTTATAACCCAAATATCTTGGTTCCTTTCCATTTTTGTACATATCGAATCGAAACTTCCTGAATTATGGCCCCTGATTGTACGAAAAATTGTTAATATCCGATTGACTTTAAATTTATACACAGTGTTTAAGGTCATGAGAAGAAGAAGCCTATTGATTTTCAGCGATTTCCGATAATTACTGCCAGAGTTATGGCCCTTGATCACTTCAAAAAATCTTGTGGAAGCTCTAGAAGCTAAAGTTAATATCCGATTGACTTTAAATTTATACACAGTGTTTAAGTTCATGAGACGAAGAAGTCTATTGATTTTCACCGATTTGCAATAATTACTGCCAGAGTTATGACCCTTGATCACTTCAAAAAATCTTGTGAACGCTCTAGAGGCTAAAGTTAATATCCTATTGACTTTAAATTTATACACAGTGTTTAAGGTCTTGAGACAAACAAGTAAATTGATTTTCAATGAATTTTTATGACTTGAACAGCTAAATCCATGATGTTAAAAGTTTTGTATACTAAATATTAGCATGGGGCAGAACTTGATAAAAACCAAACAAAGTCTAATGGTTTTCTGATAGTTACTTCATGAGTTGTTAGTGTATTATAAATGTTTCATTACCGAAAAAAGTAAAAATATGTGCAACTCTTGTTAACTACCTGGACGATTTAGCTGCTGTGGGCGTATGTTTCATTGCCTGGCAACCTATCTTTTGTTTAGCTTGTTCTCTATCCATGTCTTGCAAAATGTGGGCGTATCCTGACTGGCAACCGCTGGTTAGCTTGTGGACCCTATAGAGGTCACAATTTTTATCCAATTTTATTGAAACTTGAAATGTAAGTTTATAACCCAAAGATCTCGGTTCTTTTCGGACCGTAACTTCCTGAATTATGGCCCCTGACTATAAGACAGATATAAATATAAATTTGTGTGCTTTCCTGACATATTATACCCAAATGATTTTTTACAGGATGACGTGCACTTGTAGACAGCGTGTTCTCATACTAAAAAAAAAAAAAAAAAAAAAAAGGCCTGACAAGGACAGCTGTCTAGTCGTTCGGATGGGATGACAAACCAAGGTCCTGTGTACACATTGGCGTGCACGTAAAAGATCACTTGACAGTTGGAATTCGATATAAGAGTAGGCTGTAGTGCCGCTGTCCAGGCAAAATTTCCCTTATCAGCCCAGTTTGGAGCAGAACAGTAGGACGTTAAACATCATTTCATTTCATACTAAAAACACCAGGAAAAAGAAATATAGTATAATAAGACTTTTGAGTAGGCCACGAGACCATTAAATGAACATTTTGAAATCAACCTCTAAAATATTCTTTTATTTGAATGTTTGGCTCTTTATTTTATAAACTGATTTCATTTTAATGCATTTTTAAATCTTTATTAATTTCTTTTAAAACTTTTTATTTTATGTTATGTTATATATTGATATGCTTTTAACATGTAATATTGTATGAATAAACTATAGCGGGGGCATCTATAATAACTTGTTTTCATTATTTTAACTTTGTCGTCTTGGAAACAAACTGCAAAGCCCAACAAGATGATTAATCTGAATAGCAATCTAAAATCCATTTATCGGTTGTAAAGGGTGATAACTGCGTTACAATTATTATACTGATGTGCTGCTAATTGACGATATCAGGTTTGTATTTTATAATATTGGGTAGTATTTGATAAGTATTTGGTAGTATTGGGTTATTTGCTTGATTTGGGTGATATAGGGAGGCAAATGGAACAGCCAGACATCATTAATCACATTTGAAGTACACTTCCCACGATATATCTCACTATTTTTGAAAAAAAGTCAAGTAATATGGTAATTTTGCACCATTATGTTGTAGTATTTGGTAGTATGTGGTGATATTGGTGTAGTATTCGGTAAATCATCCCGCCGCATCAAGTGTTTATAACGCAGGAACTTTTCTGACATGCCATTTTCATCATGTAGTTAATCACATGACCAGTGATCTCCAGGTCAATTGGTGTGGTCGCAAGCCGACGGCAGAGTTGAATGCTGGATAGTAAGACTTGTGTGGAGAATGGTTGCGAGACATGTCAATTTCGAGTAATTATATCAGTATTCAATTTGAAAAACATAAATTGGAAATAAAATATAAAAAAATAAATACATGTAAACGTATTGTAAAATCAGAAATCAAAGAAAGAATTCCCATAAAATATTCATTATATTTATATCACGTGTGTCTAGTTAATAGAGTTTATTTATTAATTTCAGCGTGTGTATCATTTGCTATTCACTTTGTTGAACCTTGTGACTCTGACAACATCTGATCTTTATAAAATTGATATCCGTGTCTTGTAAATGCACCCATTACCTACAAAAGAATAAATATGTGACAACCCTTGTGGACTTCTCAGACCATTTAGCTGCTGTGGGTGTATGTTTTGTTGCCTGGCAACCTATGTTTCCCTTCTTTCTTCATTTTCTGACACCACCAGTTTGCATTTCTTTGAAGTTGAACTTCACATCATTTTGCAATCTATATGGTAATCGCCAATAGTTTCAGATGACTTCATGTAATATATATAGCAAGCCCACAGTCATCTTTTTGTTTCACATTTATTTGGAGTAAGCTGTACATTGAGCCCACAACATTTGATAAACTTCATGATATATTGTCTCTGGTTGGCTCTCAATGTTGGCTAAGAAGGTTTTCTAGATTATCATTTCATGGTTTCCCCCCCGTGCATCATCTAGACGTTCAGATGGGCTGAAAAAACGAGGTTGGCGTGTGGTAAAAGAACCCTTGACGTTTGGCGCAGAAAAGTAGGATGCCGAACCACCTTTTATTCCATTTATATTTTTACTTGCAGAATATGTTAGCCCAGGATCGTTTTTATGAAGTTCAAACATCGAATGTGTGACAGAATTAATACTGAGAGTCCATAATTAACTCTTCCATGGAATCGCAATAGCAGGGATGATTGTTTGATGTTGAAGAAATTATTTTTATACCAATAACTGGTCTTTTAAAATATATAGTAATTATTATGATATAGAACAATTTTACCAAATTTATGTTCATTTTCTTTCTATGTAATTTTATATACTAAACTTGTTCAGTTATATGCTGCTCCTTTTAATAACTTTTTTTTTAATTTAAAAGTGGACAATTGAATTCTTGTGAATATCAAATTAAAATGCATTTAATATTTTAAAAAAAAACCCTCAATTATTTTCAAAATGAATTGATGTTCCCAAGTACTCCTTAGTTACGAGATATTGAAATATGTTCATCTCATGTCAACTGTTAATTACTCACTTATTATGAAATGTAGATAGGAATTGTACATTCTTTTATTTATTTTTATACGCCCACATTGAAATGTGGTCGTATATTGTTGCCGCCCTCGTCCGTCCGTCGGTCCGGCGTCCACAATTGCTTGTGGATGCTCTATAGGCTAAAGTTAATATCCGATTGACTTTAAATTTATACTCAGCGTTTAAGGTCATGAGACGAAGAAGCCTATTGATTTTCAGTGATTTCTGATAATTACTGCTAGAGTTATGGCCCTTGATCACTTCAAAAAATCTTGTGGACGCTCTAGAGGTCAAAGTTAATATCCGATTGACTTTAAATTTATACACAGTGTTTAAGGTCATGAGACGAAGAAGCCTATTGATTTTCAGCAATTTTCGATAATTACTGCCAGAGTTATGGCCTTTGATCACTTCAACAAATCTTGTGGACGCTCTAGAGGTCAAAATTAATATCCGATTGACATTAAATTTATACACAGAGTTTAAGGTCATGAGACGAAGAATCCTATTGATTTTCAACGATTTTCGATAATTACTGCCAGAGTTATGGCCCTTGATCACTTCAAAAAATCTTGTGGACGCTCTAGAGGTCAAAGTTAATATCCGATTGACTTTAAATTTATACAAAGTGTTTAAGGTCATGAGACGTAGAAGCCTATTGAATTTCAGTGTTATTCGATAATTACTGCCAGAGTTATGGCCCTTGATCACTTTGAAAAATCTTGTGGATGCTCTAGAGGCTAAAGTTAATATCCGATTGACTTTAAATTTATACACAGTGTTTAAGGTCATGAGACAAAGAAGCCTAATGATTTCAGCGATTTCCGATAATTTTTGCCAGAGTTCTGGCCCTTGATCACTTTGAAAAATCTTGTGGACGCTCTAGAGGCTATAGTTAATACCCGATTGACTTTAAATTTATACACAGTGTTTAAGGTCATGAGTTGAAGACGCCTATTGATTTTCAGTGAATTCCGATAATTACTGCCAAAGTTATGGCCCTTGATCACTTTGAAAAATCTTGTGATGCTCTAGAGGCTAAAGTTATCATCCGATTGACTTCAGATCGATACACAGAGTTTAAGGTCTTGAGACGAACAAGTATATTGATTTTCAATGAATCTTTATGACTTGAACAGCTATATCCATGATGTTAAAAGTTTCGTATACTAAACGTTAGCCTGGGCCCGAACTTTATAAAAACCAAACAAATTCTAATTGTTTTCCGATAATTACTTAATGAGTTGTTACTCTTAATCAGATTTTAATGCATCAAAATGTTTCATTACCGAAAAAAGTAAAAATATGCGACAACTCTTGTTGACTGCCCGGACGATATAGCTGCTGTGGGCGTATGTTTCGTTGCCTGGCAACCTATCTTTTATAATGGATTTGTAATATAAGAAATATATCTACAGATTTATGCAGTGTTCAGTTTAGACATGTATTTATAACTACGTACCCCCTTCCCTTCCCACAATCAAGAGTAGATTTGTTTATATTTGAGAGTTAAAATATACCTAAAAGGGAAGGAACTCACTTATTGAACTGATCACCAATAGTGAATTTCAAAAATTTTATGTAAAAGTTGTGAAAAAATGAGATTTTTATAATGCTCCTGGCATTAAGCCAAAAATATGTTTATTTTACAAAAGTGTGATTCAGAAGGTGCCTTTAATATATTTGTACCTTGATTAATCAATGTTTTTATCATAATTTTATTTCAGTTCCCTCAAATACAATTTCTACTCACATTTCGTTGAATTCTCTGTGAGAGTTTATAATGCCAAAAGTGCCTTTTTTCGTCATTCTGTCTTCTATTGTATCTCTCCATATCGTTTTAATCTATTTATGTATATTTTTAATTTAGTGCAATCGTGTATAAACTGTTTTATATTGTAATATATCTACATAAATAAACACCTTTTAGATATGAAGTTTGACTTGTTTTTAGCAGACAATTCCAAACTTCTCATAACACTGCCTTACATGCAGGAGATTGGATTTTGTAATATGGAGAACCTATAATCAACGAGAGCATCGCTACCACTGCAATATACGTCCACATTCCTGCTTTGATTGATATGGTACTTTTTAAAATGAAGAATATGAAATAGCTGCAACAACTGTAATATGACAAGAAACAAGGAAGTCTAGGTGTTGGGCTTGTTTTGCTAAATTTACAGACTAAATATTAACAAAAAAGTGGGTGTGACACCGTCCCTGGGGGTAGGGGCAAGTTGTTGTCCTTACGGTATATGGAATAGATATGCCAACTTCCAAGATGATCCATTCAGAATTCCAACTTGTAGACAAAAACCACAAAAATTGACCTGGCTCTGCCCCTGGGGTTTGGATATGGACCAATATAAATAGTTACAACCCTAAGATGGATCATGCCAAAATGGAACAAAATACATTAATAATTGCAACCTTTAGATTATTTACAGACAAAATATTAACAAGAAAGTGGGTGTGGCACTGCCCAAGGGGGTCGGATCAAGCACCAAATAGTTGCCGAGTTCCAGGATGATCCTTTCAGAATTGAGGCCTGTATACAATAAACTGAAAAATTGGGCATGGTTTGCCCCTGGGGATCGGAAATGAAATGAAATGGGGTTTAACGTCCTACTGTTCTGCTCCTATACTGGGCTAATGAAGACGGGCATACGCCATACAGTGTGCTATGAGGGAAATTTTGCCCGGGCAGCGGCACTATCGCCTACTCTTATATCGAATTCCAACTGCCAGGGGATCTTTTACGTGCATTCCAATATATACACGGGACCTCGGTTTTTCGTCTCATCTGGAGGACTAGACAGCTGTCCTTGTCAGGCCTTTTGTTCTGCACCACTAACAAGGGGCCTAGGGATCGGGACATGCACCAAAATCAATAGATGCCGTCCTTAGGCTATAAGGAGTACATATGCCAAATTCCAAGATAATCCATTTAGAAGTGCGGCCTGTATACAATACAATAAACTGAAAAATTGGCCTGGCTCTGCCTCGTAGGGTCGGAACATGCACCAAAATCAGTAGTTGTCGTCCTTAGGCTATAAGGAATACATATGCCAATTTCCAAGATAATCCATTTAGAATTGCGGCCTGTATACAATAAACTGAAAAATTGGGTGTAGCTCTGCCCCTGGGATTAGGCACATGCACCAAAATTAATAGTTGCCGTCTTTAGGCTATAAGGAATACATATGCCAGATATCAAGACGATCCATTAAGAATTGCAGCCTGTAGGCAACAGACAAATACAAAAATTGGGGGTGGATCTGCCCCTGGGTGTCAATAGGGATCATCTTTAGGGTGTGCATCTGTGGTCTCCGATACAGACGGCGTCCAATCTCATCCCAGACATGTTCTATCGGTGCCATGTCCGGAGACATGGCTGGCCAGTCCAAGTCATTGATGTTGTTAGCAGCCAGGTAGTCCATACTATGCGGACGTGCATTATCCTGTTGGAAGTGCTGAAGTTGTGGGTGCGCTCCAAACATCGGAACAACAATTGGTTGCAGGACATCATCACGGTAGGCTACAGCATTAACGCGACCCCTGCAAATGTGTAGGGCGGTCCGGTGATGAAATGTGAAGCCTCCCCACACCATTACACTTCCCCCACCCCATCGATTCGTTTCGAAGACGCAGCAGTCTGCAAGACGTCTCCACACACGTTGACGGCCATCAGCGTGATAAAGATGAAAGCGACTCTCATCACTGAAGAGCACACTTTGCCAGTCTACTCTTCTCCATATCTTTTGTCCTTGAGCCCATATCAAACGCCGCTGACGGTGATGATCCCTGAGGATAGCTCCAACATAAGGTCTCGTGCACAGTCCTACTCTTAGACGACGTCTTACGGTGTTGGCACTAACTGGTACTTGTCTTCCGACGACTGCTGCACCTGTTCGAGTCGCTGGGCGGAATCTGTCACGCAGATGAGTGACCCGGATGTAGCGGTCTTGAGCCTGGGTTGTAACGCGTTGTGGACCAGGACGTTGACGGTCACGTGTTGATCCAGTAACTCGAACATGTTCCACCAACCTTACTATAGTGGACTGATGACAATTGAAGTGTCTGGCAATAGCACGTGTAGACATGCCAGCCCTGGACATTCCCATGGCTTCATTTCGTTGATTTTCAGTAAGTCTCGGCATCTCTAGCTCGATTCCTTCACATGTCCAACAACAAATTACGACAGATTGACGTTTCACAGTTCATGTACAGCACATTAAGTTGAAAACATGCTTTTAAAGGGCTCACACACAATGCTGCACGTGAATATTGGGTTTTTCATGTGCATCTCGCGCAATTTTTTTTTTTTGCACACGGGCCGAGCGTTTGGGAGCATTGTGTGAAACAATAGTTCATAGTATTGTATAATATTATACATACAAAACCACCTAGTAATAAAATATTTGGGAAAAAAAAGTGATGCGTTTTCCATGGCGCTCAGTATAATTCTCATCCTCCGTCCACAATTTGTTTGTGGACACTCTACTACAGGTCACAATTTTTATTTGATTTTGACGAAACTTATAATATATGTCTATCTCCCAAACATCTTGGTTTCTTTTGATAATGGCATATATCGCACCATAACTTCATGGATTATGGCCCCTGATTGTATGAAAAAAAAAATCATGTTTTTAGTTTGTGGACACTCTAGAGGTCACAATTTTCATCTGATTTTGATGAACCTTGAAATGCATGTTTTAAACATAAAGAAAAATATACTGTGTAATTAGGTCATTTTTTTTCTAGAGTGTATATTATATATTTAAGTATGTTATTTATTGCATTGTACTATAATTGTCTACACATGTATTTTAGACATATTGCTGTTTTAGCTTGTCGACACTCTAGAGGTCATAATTTTGATCCGATTTTGATGAAACTTGAAATGCATGTTTATAACCCAACGATCTTGGTTCTTTTCGGACCGTAACTTCCTGAATTATGGCCCCTGATCGTACGAAAAATCATGTTTTTAGCTTGTGGACCCTATTGAGGTCATAATTTTTATCCGATTTAAAAAAAAAAACGTTTTAGTATATCACCGTTACACCCTAAGGGTGGTTGAGTTCGAATTCCGTGAAAATCGGCCCAAAACTGACCGGCAAAATGGCCACCCCTCGTTCTCAAATAGCGTAAAAATATGGTATATCAAGGTTGTGGACCCTCTAGGGGTCACAATTTTCTTCTGATTTTGATGAAACTTGAAATGTAAGTTATAACCCAACGATCTCGGTTCCTTTAGATATTCGTGCATATCGGATCGTAACTTCCTGAATTATGGCCCTTGATTGTACGAAAAATCATGGTTTTTTTTAGCTTGTGGTCTCACTAGAGGTCACAATTTTTATGCGATTGAAAAAAAAGTTTGAAGAATCACCGTTACACTCCAATGTGGGCTGAGTTCAATTTCGTGAAAATTGGACCAAAACTGCCGGACAAAATGGCCACCCCTCGTAAGCAAATAGTGTAAATAAAGGCCATAGTATATCAAGGTTGTGGACCAGAAGTCATAATTGAAGAGTCCAGGGGAAGAACGGTCTAAGCTCCGAGCGGAATCTCTCAAACCGTATTCCAGCACCCGGATTCGAAATGAAGTTAGCACACATATTCCTAGCGCCAATAAAAAAACTAGCTATCATTATCACGAAAATAATTGTTACTTTTATATTAGAAAATAACATTTCAAGACATATTACATATATACTTTGCATTAATATGTCTTGAAATGTTATTTTCTAATATGTAATAATAGACCCCCCCCCCCCCGCCAAAAAAAACCAGCATCAAGGGATTGATAATATACTAGACTGCAAAATTCGAGAAGCCTCCTATGTTTGCCTTTCGAGATATATTACCGTAAACATACTAAAATATTGGGGGTTAGGGTAGGCTCACTGCGTACAAAATAACTTCTAAACTAGATTTGGTGGCTCCAAGATCTTATTTCACAAACTGGACAGATGCATAAGGTATGAACACCATGGGTTCAAAAAACAAAGGGTACGCCCAAGCTGCATCACAAAGCACCCAAACCAGCTTTGGTGGCAAAATGTTTTTTATTACACGGAATCAAGGGATGAATAAACTACTAGTATATAAAATTTCAAAAGCTTCCTATGCTGGCTTTTCGGGATATATCACCGTAAACATACTAAAACTATGGGTGGAATCGGGCTAGGGTAGGCTCGTCGCGCACGCAATAACTTCTAAACTACCTTTGGTGGCTCCTAGTTGGCTTTTCGAGATATATTACCGTAAACATACTAAAATATTGGGGGTTAGGGTAGGCTCACTGCGCACAAAATAACTTCTCAACTAGCTTTGGTTGCTCCAAGATCCTTATTTCACCAACTCGACAGATGCATAAAGTAGAACATGCCAAATTTCTGTAACTTTCTGTGTTGGCGTATCGAGTTATATCATGGTAAAGTTCTTAGCACCCGGATTCGAGCTGTGGACCATTAGATAACAAACCTTATCTCTCAACCATCCGTGTTTCGAGATAAGAGATGATGCTATTACCTTTAACGTAGCACATGCGAGAGCGATTCACATCCGGCATTTGTAAACAAAATTGACAATATTTTTAATCAAAACAACGATTGATTATTGTTATTTATAATATTTCTGCCACACTCAACTACAATTAAGCATATAATCCTACCTGAAACGGGTACAAATCCCCTCTTTTTAAATCAAAGCGACAGTAGATTGCTTTTTCCGACATTTTAAATTTCCGTCTGTAACACATAAAGGCGGGACTTCGTGTGCAATAGCCAATCAAAGTACTAATCTGATCAGAGTTGCGCAGTAGTAATACGCCGTAATTATGAACGTCCGAATCAAGTTTGATAAAAACAACGCTTGATTTACTTTATTGTCAATATTTTCTGATAAATGAATGTTGTTTCAGTAGATTGGGCTGCGTATGTGTAATAAGTACTACTGGTATAAAATTAACTTATTTCTAAGATGGTACATACATTAATAAAGAAATTGAGTTTGCCACTTGGAACTAAAGGCATCCAATCGTAGCTAAAAACAAGCACATCAGTGAGTATATCTTAGCGTTTTTAGCTACGTTCTCGTAGCTAGGGATCATGGGTTCAAAAAACAAACGGTACGCTCCAAGATCTTTAGTTCGCCAAATCGACAGATGGATAAGCTATGAACATGCCAAATTTCATTAACTTTCTATGTTGGCGTATTGAGTTATACCACTGAAAAGTTCCTAGCACCCGGATTCGAGACGGGGTTCGTAGGTACAATAAACAAGGGGTGCGCCCACGCTGCATCAAAAAGCACCCAAACCAGCTTTGGTGGCAAAATATTTTTTGTTTCAGGGAATCAAGGGATGAATAAACTACTAGAATACAAAATTTCAGAAGCTTCCTTTGCTGACTTTTCGAGATATATCGCCGTAAACATACCAAAAATATGGGGGGATCGTGTTAGGGTAGGCTCAATGCGCACGCAATAACTTCTTAACTAGCTTTGGTGGCTCCAAGATCTTTATTTCACCAAATTGACAGATGCATAAGGTATGAACATGCCAAATTGCATTAACTTTCTATGTTGGCGTATCGAGTTATACCACCGTAAATTTCCTAGCACCCGGATTCGAGGCGGCGTTGGTGGGTTCAATAAACAAGGGGTAAGGCCAAGCTGCATCAAAAAGCACCCAAACCAGCTTTGGTGGCAAAATGTTTTGTATTTCACAGAGTCAAGGGATGAATACAAAATTCCAGAAGTCTCCTATGCTGGCCTTTCGAGATATATTACCGTAAACATACAAAAAATATGGGGGAATAGTGTTAGGGTAGGCTTGTCGCGCACGCTATAACTTCTAAACTAGCTTTGGTGGCTCCAAGATCTTTATTTCAACAAATCGACAGATGGATAAAGTCTGAACATTCCAAATTTCATTAACTTTCTATGTTGGCGTATTTAGTTATACTTTTTGATGCAGCGTGGGCGCACCCCATGTTTATTGAACCCACGAACCCCGCCTCGAATCCGGGTGCTAGGAACTTTTCAGTGGTATAACTCGATACGCCAACATAGAAAGTTAATGAAATTTGGCATGTTCATACCTTATGCATCTGTCGATTTGGTGAAATAAAGATCTTGGAGCCACCAAAGGTAGTTTAGAAGTTATTGCGTGCGCAGTGAGTCTACCCTAACACGATTACCTCATATTTTTAGTATGTTTACGGTAATATATGAAAGAAATAAAAATCAACACAATCTGGTTGATATGAGGCGATTATCGACTCTGACAACCAGTCTGTGTCTTACTTATGACAAGGTTACCTTACCTATATGGGGCGCCGTTTGTAAAATAATTATTTAATTTTTTTTATGGCAAAAAACATTAGATTTAACTCCGAATATATATATTTAGATAAATATTAGAACAAAAATGGCATATATGTAAATATAAAAAAATATTGTAGCTAAAAGTCGAATTTTTGGTCTATGAAAAACTTTAAATGTTATATCTTGATTTCACATCGCTTAGTTAAATATATAGCTAAATGTGCTGTTTTTCGTAGGTATAAATCCTAAATACTAAATCACTGAAAAATCTAAAGTTAAATATTTAGCTAAATATATAAACATTTAGCTAAATATATAAACATTTAGCTAAATATATAAACATTTAGCTAAATATATAAACATTTAGCTAAATATATATATTTAGCTAAATATATATATATTTAGCTAAATATATATATATATATATATAGCTAAATATATATATTTAGCTAAATATATATATTTAGTTAAATATATAAACATTTAGCTAAATATATAAACATTTAACTAAATATATATATTTAGTTAAATATATAAACAGTTAACTGAATATATAAATATCATGCTAAATATATAGAGGATATTTGTCGTTTTAGAGTGAATAACATATTTTATTTCATCGAGAAGCAAGAAAACTTATATTTTCACGAATGCGTAGCATGAGTGAAAATATAAACGTTTTCTTGCTTAGAGATGAAATAAAATATGTTATTCACGACAAAACAACAAATGTTCTATTTATTTTATGATTTTACAATCATTTTAGGTAAACACTGCTAGCCAGTGGAATAACACTTTTATTTCACTGATAAAACGCGGTATTCCACTACTGATCATAAAATAAATATGTTTAGCTAAATGTTTAAATATTTAACTAAATATATATTTGTGGTCCCGCCAATATTTCTATTATCGTAAGCGACACAAAAACCTGCGCATAAAATGATGACGTGTACCCGACACGTGAGCCATGGCACAATAGGCCTACTAGCAAATTAGAAATGGACGCTGACCACGTGGCATTATTAACGAATTGCGGGTGTAAGAACTAAGCTGAGCGTTCAGGTACCAGATAGTACTGTGTTGTGCAGTCAATGGAAAGTTTTACACTACGTCATCGTTTAGTGTGAAGTCGCTTACAACAATAATTATTTTACAAACGGCGTGGTACGGTTGCGCTTTGTAAATTTAACTATATGTTTAGCTAAATGGATCCAACCCGTGAACTCTGTGAACCGTGAACTGTGAATTCCGTGACTCGTGAACTCTAATTATTGTCTGAATTACAACTGTCAACAAAGAAAACTGTCAACTTGTTTATGTTTGTACTGTAACTCCTGTTTCTTGTATATGTTTATTTAAATAAATATTCATTAATATTTCAAAGCCGTATCATTTCATTCAAGTGTTATCACGTGATTTGATCGACTGTTGTCCTGTCAATTTGGTTTGCCAGTCCACTCCGAATAAACACGTCGTGTGGAGAGGGTCAACATCTTTTTTACCCACAACACCGCAGCATGCCGAGATGAGATTTGGGTAATCTTTTACTTCTTCACACTCTGGTCAAAATTGGTCAACCTGTGATCAGTAGATTTGAGTGGATATGGGAAAGCACAATAAATGAATAGGTACAAGCCTAAGTTCATATATTTTAGCCTTTCTCTGCATATGGGCAGTCTTAGACTATCTTTGCTAATATTTCAGACTCAGAATTTTGTCGAACATCAACTCAATATAAATACTGTATTTATAACATATCGTCTTGTCATTTGTTCTATTACTCAGCCTTTTAGTAGTTAGGTATTGCACATACTTTTGGGTGGTCTAAAATGAGATATTTCAAGAAACACATTTTCTTGCACAAGATTTTAGGGTGGTCTAATAAGCAACTGTGAGGAACACATTTTCTTGCACATGATTTTTGGGTGGTCAATTAAGCAACTGTGAAGAACACATTTTATTGCGCAAGATTTTAGGGTGGTCTTTCTTAAAAATAATGTTGCATATTTTTTTACGCAAGATTTTAATGGGCAATATTAAAGAGCAATATTTACAAAAGAATATTGTATTGTCCTACAACAGTATTGTTGATATTATTGTGGTCTGAGATGTATAAGTATGAACGGAGTTATATCCCTTTGATGCCAGGAGGTGGCGCTTTTGTTTTTGAGCATTGTATGTCAACCATGCTTGCCTGACTGAGAATAAATGTTTCTTCTTTGATTGTTGGTATATTGTAATAGTTAGTGTTTTATCATATATTTTAAATCTTATAATCCCTATTGTTGTTTTAAAGATTATTCTAAACGCTACCTTAATTAGATGAATTCTGGTATAAGCTGTATTGGAGTATTAGCAAGTATTGTGAGGGCAGCGTCTTAAGTTACAAACAATAAACATTAATTAGCCTAGTGTTTAACTAAATTGGTTGCTATAAACTAGTTGCTAGGAATACATAATGTAGATATAAAAGGGAAGACATCTAGTAGACTCCTCATAAACTTGCTATACATCTAATACAGTGTTTGTTTCCATTTTAAGGTGAGCGTATATTTTGTATATTATTTGTTTTTAAAACTATCGATGCACTCTGTCCAAAGTGTGTAGTTTTATAATTTAAAGATCGGCGTCCTATAGACGAAATAGTGCCTCTACACACCAGCGAGTAAGAAAGCTCTTACACCCACCCCCAACTTATGTAAATATTAATATGTCATTTTATTTTAATTATATGTTTAATATTAGTATATATATTACTAATACTTTATTTTATGTAATTATATGTTTAATTGTCTTGTATAAATATGATCATGAATTACATATATACTATTCAAAAAAAGTAGGGGATATTTGATTTTTAAGTGTTATTAAAGTCACCTAATGAAACTGACGAAGAAACAAATGACAAAATGAAATGAAGTTCACATTCATCGATTTATTCCAAATGATCGTTAGACTAAGTAAGGCACAGACTGACCATTATAAGGGTAAAATGATACCCGGGGTCAAACAGCAAAGTTACCACAGCATCACAACCAAGTCAGTAACGGGTAAATCCTCCTCTGTTTGCCAAACAAGCATTGATCCGACGTGGCATACTCCTAATGAGACGTCTAAGGTCATTTTGGTCCAGATTGTCCCATTCCTGTTGCAACGCAGCAGCAAGTTCTTGGACATTGGCAGGACGTTGTTGACGTTGACGTAACCTCTGTCCAAGCATGTCCCAGACATGCTCGATGGGGGAGAGGTCGGGACTCAGTGCTGGCCAAGGTAATGTGGTGATGTTCTGTTGTTGGAGGTAACCTGTAACGATCCTGGCCCTGTGACATCTTGCGTTGTCATCCTGGAAGATGAAACGGCGGCCATGACGTCGTGCGAACGGCACAACATGGACTGCCAAGATGTTGTCCCGGTAGTACTGGTCTGTAACACGCCCTGCAACAACATGTAAAGCCGTTCTTCCAGCAACAGTGATGCCTCCCCACACCATAACAGAACCACCCCCAAATCGATCATGTCTGATGACGTTAACGTCTTGGAAGCGCTCGTTTCGACGACGCCACACCCTCCTACGTCTGTCCAAAAAATCAACAGTGAACCTTGACTTATCTGAAAACATCACATTGCTCCAGCGTCGATTATCCCAGTGTTGACGATCCCTACACCAACGACGTCTTGCCTGAATGTGATGATCTCTCAAACAAGGGATCACGCGAGGACGTCGGGCGCGAAGGTGACCCCTATGCAGTCGATTCCGAATCGTCTGGCCACTCACTCTCACACCAGTGTCTGTTTGAAGACGAGCGCTGATCTGATTTGCTGTGATGACACGATTTCTCAAGGCCAAGGTACGGATAAATCGATCCTGGGCTTGAGTTGTCGCCCTTGGTCGACCTGAGCGTGGTCTGTCCTGTACAGATTGTGTATCACGGTATCTGGCTGGCTTTTCGGGATATATCACCGTAAACATACTAAAACTATGGGTGGAATCGGGCTAGGGTAGGCTCGTCGCGCACGCAATAACTTCTAAACTACCTTTGGTGGCTCCTATAGTTGGCTTTTCGAGATATATTACCGTAAACATACTAAAATATTGGGGGTTAGGGTAGGCTCACTGCGCACAAAATAACTTCTCAACTAGCTTTGGTTGCTCCAAGATCCTTATTTCACCAACTCGACAGATGCATAAAGTAGAACATGCCAAATTTCTGTAACTTTCTGTGTTGGCGTATCGAGTTATATCATGGTAAAGTTCTTAGCACCCGGATTCGAGCTGTGGACCATTAGATAACAAACCTTATCTCTCAACCATCCGTGTTTCGAGATAAGAGATGATGCTATTACCTTTAACGTAGCACATGCGAGAGCGATTCGCATCCGGCATTTGTAAACAAAATTGACAATATTTTTAATCAAAACAACGATTGATTATTGTTATTTATAATATTTCTGCCACACTCAACTACAATTAAGCATATAATCCTACCTGAAACGGGTACAAATCCCCTCTTTTTAAATCCACGAACCCCGCCTCGAATCCGGGTGCTAGGAACTTTTCAGTGGTATAACTCGATACGCCAACATAGAAAGTTAATGAAATTTGGCATGTTCATACCTTATGCATCTGTCGATTTGGTGAAATAAAGATCTTGGAGCCACCAAAGGTAGTTTAGAAGTTATTGCGTGCGCAGTGAGTCTACCCTAACACGATTACCTCATATTTTTAGTATGTTTACGGTAATATATGAAAGAAATAAAAATCAACACAATCTGGTTGATATGAGGCGATTATCGACTCTGACAACCAGTCTGTGTCTTACTTATGACAAGGTTACCTTACCTATATGGGGCGCCGTTTGTAAAATAATTATTTAATTTTTTTTATGGCAAAAAACATTAGATTTAACTCCGAATATATATATTTAGATAAATATTAGAACAAAAATGGCATATATGTAAATATAAAAAAATATTGTAGCTAAAAGTCGAATTTTTGGTCTATGAAAAACTTTAAATGTTATATCTTGATTTCACATCGCTTAGTTAAATATATAGCTAAATGTGCTGTTTTTCGTAGGTATAAATCCTAAATACTAAATCACTGAAAAATCTAAAGTTAAATATTTAGCTAAATATATAAACATTTAGCTAAATATATAAACATTTAGCTAAATATATAAACATTTAGCTAAATATATAAACATTTAGCTAAATATATATATTTAGCTAAATATATATATATTTAGCTAAATATATATATATATATAGCTAAATATATATATTTAGCTAAATATATATATTTAGTTAAATATATAAACATTTAGCTAAATATATAAACATTTAACTAAATATATATATTTAGTTAAATATATAAACAGTTAACTGAATATATAAATATCATGCTAAATATATAGAGGATATTTGTCGTTTTAGAGTGAATAACATATTTTATTTCATCGAGAAGCAAGAAAACTTATATTTTCACGAATGCGTAGCATGAGTGAAAATATAAACGTTTTCTTGCTTAGAGATGAAATAAAATATGTTATTCACGACAAAACAACAAATGTTCTATTTATTTTATGATTTTACAATCATTTTAGGTAAACACTGCTAGCCAGTGGAATAACACTTTTATTTCACTGATAAAACGCGGTATTCCACTACTGATCATAAAATAAATATGTTTAGCTAAATGTTTAAATATTTAACTAAATATATATTTGTGGTCCCGCCAATATTTCTATTATCGTAAGCGACACAAAAACCTGCGCATAAAATGATGACGTGTACCCGACACGTGAGCCATGGCACAATAGGCCTACTAGCAAATTAGAAATGGACGCTGACCACGTGGCATTATTAACGAATTGCGGGTGTAAGAACTAAGCTGAGCGTTCAGGTACCAGATAGTACTGTGTTGTGCAGTCAATGGAAAGTTTTACACTACGTCATCGTTTAGTGTGAAGTCGCTTACAACAATAATTATTTTACAAACGGCGTGGTACGGTTGCGCTTTGTAAATTTAACTATATGTTTAGCTAAATGGATCCAACCCGTGAACTCTGTGAACCGTGAACTGTGAATTCCGTGACTCGTGAACTCTAATTATTGTCTGAATTACAACTGTCAACAAAGAAAACTGTCAACTTGTTTATGTTTGTACTGTAACTCCTGTTTCTTGTATATGTTTATTTAAATAAATATTCATTAATATTTCAAAGCCGTATCATTTCATTCAAGTGTTATCACGTGATTTGATCGACTGTTGTCCTGTCAATTTGGTTTGCCAGTCCACTCCGAATAAACACGTCGTGTGGAGAGGGTCAACATCTTTTTTACCCACAACACCGCAGCATGCCGAGATGAGATTTGGGTAATCTTTTACTTCTTCACACTCTGGTCAAAATTGGTCAACCTGTGATCAGTAGATTTGAGTGGATATGGGAAAGCACAATAAATGAATAGGTACAAGCCTAAGTTCATATATTTTAGCCTTTCTCTGCATATGGGCAGTCTTAGACTATCTTTGCTAATATTTCAGACTCAGAATTTTGTCGAACATCAACTCAATATAAATACTGTATTTATAACATATCGTCTTGTCATTTGTTCTATTACTCAGCCTTTTAGTAGTTAGGTATTGCACATACTTTTGGGTGGTCTAAAATGAGATATTTCAAGAAACACATTTTCTTGCACAAGATTTTAGGGTGGTCTAATAAGCAACTGTGAGGAACACATTTTCTTGCACATGATTTTTGGGTGGTCAATTAAGCAACTGTGAAGAACACATTTTATTGCGCAAGATTTTAGGGTGGTCTTTCTTAAAAATAATGTTGCATATTTTTTTACGCAAGATTTTAATGGGCAATATTAAAGAGCAATATTTACAAAAGAATATTGTAGTGTCCTACAACAGTATTGTTGATATTATTGTGGTCTGAGATGTATAAGTATGAACGGAGTTATATCCCTTTGATGCCAGGAGGTGGCGCTTTTGTTTTTGAGCATTGTATGTCAACCATGCTTGCCTGACTGAGAATAAATGTTTCTTCTTTGATTGTTGGTATATTGTAATAGTTAGTGTTTTATCATATATTTTAAATCTTATAATCCCTATTGTTGTTTTAAAGATTATTCTAAACGCTACCTTAATTAGATGAATTCTGGTATAAGCTGTATTGGAGTATTAGCAAGTATTGTGAGGGCAGCGTCTTAAGTTACAAACAATAAACATTAATTAGCCTAGTGTTTAACTAAATTGGTTGCTATAAACTAGTTGCTAGGAATACATAATGTAGATATAAAAGGGAAGACATCTAGTAGACTCCTCATAAACTTGCTATACATCTAATACAGTGTTTGTTTCCATTTTAAGGTGAGCGTATATTTTGTATATTATTTGTTTTTAAAACTATCGATGCACTCTGTCCAAAGTGTGTAGTTTTATAATTTAAAGATCGGCGTCCTATAGACGAAATAGTGCCTCTACACACCAGCGAGTAAGAAAGCTCTTACACCCACCCCCAACTTATGTAAATATTAATATGTCATTTTATTTTAATTATATGTTTAATATTAGTATATATATTACTAATACTTTATTTTATGTAATTATATGTTTAATTGTCTTGTATAAATATGATCATGAATTACATATATACTATTCAAAAAAAGTAGGGGATATTTGATTTTTAAGTGTTATTAAAGTCACCTAATGAAACTGACGAAGAAACAAATGACAAAATGAAATGAAGTTCACATTCATCGATTTATTCCAAATGATCGTTAGACTAAGTAAGGCACAGACTGACCATTATAAGGGTAAAATGATACCCGGGGTCAAACAGCAAAGTTACCACAGCATCACAACCAAGTCAGTAACGGGTAAATCCTCCTCTGTTTGCCAAACAAGCATTGATCCGACGTGGCATACTCCTAATGAGACGTCTAAGGTCATTTTGGTCCAGATTGTCCCATTCCTGTTGCAACGCAGCAGCAAGTTCTTGGACATTGGCAGGACGTTGTTGACGTTGACGTAACCTCTGTCCAAGCATGTCCCAGACATGCTCGATGGGGGAGAGGTCGGGACTCAGTGCTGGCCAAGGTAATGTGGTGATGTTCTGTTGTTGGAGGTAACCTGTAACGATCCTGGCCCTGTGACATCTTGCGTTGTCATCCTGGAAGATGAAACGGCGGCCATGACGTCGTGCGAACGGCACAACATGGACTGCCAAGATGTTGTCCCGGTAGTACTGGTCTGTAACACGCCCTGCAACAACATGTAAAGCCGTTCTTCCAGCAACAGTGATGCCTCCCCACACCATAACAGAACCACCCCCAAATCGATCATGTCTGATGACGTTAACGTCTTGGAAGCGCTCGTTTCGACGACGCCACACCCTCCTACGTCTGTCCAAAAAATCAACAGTGAACCTTGACTTATCTGAAAACATCACATTGCTCCAGCGTCGATTATCCCAGTGTTGACGATCCCTACACCAACGACGTCTTGCCTGAATGTGATGATCTCTCAAACAAGGGATCACGCGAGGACGTCGGGCGCGAAGGTGACCCCTATGCAGTCGATTCCGAATCGTCTGGCCACTCACTCTCACACCAGTGTCTGTTTGAAGACGAGCGCTGATCTGATTTGCTGTGATGACACGATTTCTCAAGGCCAAGGTACGGATAAATCGATCCTGGGCTTGAGTTGTCGCCCTTGGTCGACCTGAGCGTGGTCTGTCCTGTACAGATTGTGTATCACGGTATCTGGACCATAGCCTGCTTATGACAGACTGAGAAACATTCATCGTCCGCGCCACAACCGCCTGTGTTGTGCCGATCTGTAGCATGCCAAGGGCACGTAACCTTTCATTTTGGGTAAGCCGACGCATATCAAAATTTGTTTTTTGGTCACTAAAACAATTAAACTGATGTTTCCACCCTGGAATTCAATGCCACAATGACTGTAACATTCAAAGTCAGAGTCGTGCACATCTTGGGTTGGACCCCCATGATGATCCCAAGCATCACCTGCATTCCATGCGGTAGCTATTGGTGCGTTTGGGCGTCACATGTAACTGGAAATGTTTCTTCTGTTAGGTTCTATAGTGACTTTTTTCGTAGTCATTTGCATATTTTAGTATTATGCCCCCAAAATCAAATATCCCCTACTTTTTTTGAATAGTATAATATAAACTTGCTATACATCTAATACAGTGTTTGTTTCCATTTTAAGACTTATAACCAGAGAATTTTAGCTTTTACAATTGGGGAGATGTTAAACAGATTCCCGTATGTCTAAAGGAGTAACGCCAGAAAACTACAAATACCCAACGAGACAAACAAAGGCTGTTCAGCAAAGCAAATCCCAGTCACATACGTCGACAAATACCGAGAGTGCTTCTGTACGAACCCAAGTGATAATAGCTGGTTCGTTAAATATTCAATTACCTACATTCAGTGGACTTTCCTGCGAAAATGCAAAATCCTGGATCCAAGACTTTAATTCATTCTATATCATGCACGGTATAACAGACAATAGTAAAATAGTAAGTCTATTTTCATTTCATCTTAGAGAAAGTGCTAAACGGTGGTTTGAAAATCTACCAAACGAGCTCAAACAAGACTTCAAGTTAATTCAAGAACAATTTAAATTAAGTTTTTAATCTAAATTGCATCCCGATATTGGCAACATTAAACAACAACCAGGAGAAAGTTGTGAGCAGTATATAAACAGAGTAGACAAATTATTTCACAACCAAAATTTGGACTTTATGTTTATATACAAACTGGCTCTCAACGGACTTTATAAACAGTACCAGAAAGACGTTGATATACAAAAGCCACAAAACTGGTCAGAATTAAAGGCAGCGTGTGCTCTTGTCGAATCACACGCTGAATTACCCAGTGTTGCATACGTAACAAAGACAGATTCTAATTCTATGGATAAACTATGTGAAAAATTTGGAGAAATGTTAGAATCGAGTCAAAGACAAAACATGGAGATGTTCCAGTCCTTACTTCGTGAAACTTGTGCTAAAGATAACAGAGAAAATACACAGCAGAGGCATTATAAACAACCCTATAATGCAAGAAGTCAAAGACAACCAAGTTATCAGCCGTCATATCAACAGAATTATAAGAATAAACCAGGTCAACCTTTCAACCAACCATATCCACCTCAACATTTTGGTGAGTACAATAATTCACGTAATTTTTATGAAGGAAAGCCATTTTGTTCAAATTGTCACATGTATAATCACACAACACGAAATTGTCGTAAACAACTCCGTCAACAATAGGAAATTGCGCCTGTTTCAAAGAGGTCTTTGGGCAGGCACCACACGCATAAAAAATGTATATCATTAATAGCTCCTATACAAGAAAATGTATTACATGTTAATATTAATTCCCAAAATTCCAAAGCTTTAATTGACACAGGAGCCCAGATTAGTTGTGTATCATTGACATTCTTACGCGAAATTGGCATGCAAAATAACAAATTAGAATTTTCCGATCTTGATGAAATCGTAGGAGTAGGTGGTGAATCTCATAATATATTAGGAACTATAAAGTTATGTCTGGAAATCCAAAATAATATGTATTGTCAACCATTTCATGTCATGGAACATTTACACCATTCCTTAATATTAGGTGTCGATTTTATAACAAAATATGAACTAATTCTAAATTTTAAAAATCGCACGGTCACCTTAGGTAATGATGACATAAAATTCGAAAATGACTTGAAACCACAAAAACCGTCAGTTAGTATCATCAAGGGTCTAGTAAGGTCTGCTACTGCTATTAAATTGGAACCAAAAGGAGAAACTCAAATTCCTGTTAATATTTCTAAACTGAAAAATGAGTCTTTAGCTTTATTAGAACCAATATCAACTCTTGTGAATAATAGCATTACAGGAGGCAAGTGCGTCGTTAAAATACAAAAAGGCAAGGCCGTATATTTGTTATTAAATCCTACAAATAACACCGTTTCTCTACCTAAAAATAAAATTTTGGCAACAGCTACATTCATTGACATGGATAACATAATAGAAGACAAGCCAGTGATCAGTAACATAAACAAGGCAAACACGGAATCCAACAAAATAAACGATATCACATTTGATCTAAGTGATTCTGTCCTAACAAATGAGCAAAAGTCAAAATTAGAAGAATTTTTAAAATCATGGAGACACGTCTTTGCAACGAATTTAAGTGAATTAGGAAAAACGAACCAATATAAGCATTATATTGACACTGGTAATGCTGCACCAATGAAAATGCCATTCTACAGACAATCTCCAAAAATGAAAGAAGAATGCTCCAGACAAATTAAGGAGATGTTAGACTCAGGTATTATCCGAAAGTCTAATTCGGAATGAAGGTCACCTGTTGTAATGGTGAAGAAATCTAATGGCGAGTTTAGGTTCGCAGTAGATTACCGTAAACTAAATAGTGTAACCAAACCTACCTTCTTTCCGATTATAAGATTTGATGACGTTGTTGATTCTATAGGAAAAGCTCAAGCAAGACTATTTTCGGTCCTAGATTGTGCTATTGGGTTCTGGCAGATTGGAATGCACGAGGAAACCAAACACAAAGCGGCCTTCATTTCTCAAGAGGGAGTCTTTGAGTGGGAAAGAATGCCCTTTGGTTTGTCCAATGCCCCCTATGAGTTTCCAAATGGTTGTCACGGACATCTTACGTGACATGAACTACGAATATGTACTGGTCTATATTGACGACATAATTATATTTTCCCAAAATTTTGACCAACATTTAGAACATTTGTCTAACGTATTCCGAAAACTCAGCGACGCTGGAATCACCTTAAAACCATCAAAGTGTAAATTCTCTTGTGAAAAAGTAAAATACCTAGGTCATATCATTTCGGCTAAAGGTATTGAAGACTTGAAGTAGACCAAACAAAAATTGAAAACATGCGAAGTTTCCCCGAACCAAAGAATCAACAAGGAGTCAGACAATTTCTTGGACTCTGTAATTATTACAGAAAATTCATCAAAAACTATGCGCGAATAGCTAATCCGCTAAATCAACTGCTCCAGAAAGATATCCAGTTTCTTTGGAACGACAAGCACCAATCAGCTTTCGACACATTAAAAGCAGCATTGTCGACTACACCAATTTTAGCATATCCAGATATGAACAAGCCATTTATCCTAACAACAGATGCATCGGGTTACGCTATTGGCTTTATACTTGGACAAAAAGGTGATGATGGCTTAGAGCACGTAATTCATTATGTAGGAAGAGCACTAAGCGCCGCAGAGAAGAAATGGTCCGTGACTGATCAAGAATGTCTAGCAGTTATTGTCGGGCTTAGAACCTTTAAAGTTTATTTGTCAAATTCTGAGTTCACAATATATACAGACCACAAAGCCCTTCAATCTTTAAAGCATAACAAGAATTTATCAGGACGATTAGCTCGATGGGCACTTGAATTAGATGGTTATCAAGCAACAATAGAGCATAGACCTGGTAAGAAGAATACCAATGCCGATGCTCTATCAAGACGCACATATCCAGAGCAAACAATAGAAGAAGAAGAATGCCAAATACCAGAAATAGCATCAGTATCTATTCCAGAAAGACTCACAGCGCTATTTTTTGACAAATCCGTAAATCCAGATACAATTTCAGTCAATACAATCTCTGTTATCCAAGTAGAAATGCCAAATCTTAATGAAGAACAACGAAAATGTCCTGACTTTAAAAATCTAATTGCATACCTTGAAGACGGAACAATACCAACTACGTACTCAGATAAACAAGCCAAAGGTTTAGTTGCTGCATCCAGCCAATACGACATAGTTGATGGTATACTTTACCATTACTTCCAACCACGAAGAAAGAATCCTAAGCCTACAGATACCAAGACTCCTCGGATAGCCCTACCAAAAGTTTATCGAAATAAAGCATTATATGCATACCACGACTCGATGATTGGAGGATGTCACAGAGGAAGAGATGCCACAAGAAATGCATTAAGTGAAAAATATTTCTGGCCTGGAATGAGTCAACTAGTAAGTGATTACATTTCTGATTGTGAAGTATGTCAACGCATAAAGCCTGGAAATAACCATAAGCCACTAATATGCCAATAGAACAACCATTTTCTCGCATGCACATTGACTTTATCGGACCTCTACCAACGACAGATGAAGGTTATAAACACATACTACTAATAATAGATGCATATTCAGGATGGAGTGAAGCATTCCCAACAAAGACCCAAGATGCTGAAGAAGTGGCAAATAAATTGTATCACGAAATATTTACCAGATATGGCTGCCCGAAAGCATTGGTAAGTGATCGTGGGGCTGCCTTCATGTCCAAATTAGTAAATGCTGTTTGTGAATTGTTTAGCGTTAAGCATAAATTAACAAGTTTGTATCATCCTTCTACAAACGGTTCTTGTGAAAGAAGAAATAGGGACATTGAAAGGGCCTTAAGAGCTTATTGCAACGAGAAACAGACTAACTGGGCATCCATTTTATCATCCATTATGATGTTATTTAGATCAACGCCATCTAAAACCACAGAAATTTCCCCCGCATAAACTTATATTTGGCAGAGAAATGTTGATACCATTCGACACAGAATTAGTTCCAAAAGAATCAATCAACAAAAATGCTCAGGCTTATCTCAAGGATCTCATAGAGAAATTAAAACTATCGAGAGACATAGCTGAAGAAAATATAAAGGTTGCACAACAACGAAACAAGGAACATTATGATAAAAATACCCACAAACCGGATTTTGAAATAGGAGACAAGGTTCTCATGACCAACCTGAAGAAAAACAAGGGTCTCTCTCCAAAACTTCAGCCTAAATTTATTGGACCATATTATATTACAGAGTTAGGTCCAAATTTCACCTACAAACTTCGTTCTTGCGAAGACAACAAGGAATGTGGCTCTTTTATAAACGCTAGCCGTTTAAAGAAATTTAGAGAGAGAAACAAGAGTGACAATTCAGCACAAGAACAGAAAGACCACAGCGACCAAATCGACTCCGATTCCAAGTCGCACGACGACAACATAGTCATAAAGGCAAGATGATGACCCAGCTTATTTTCAAGCCACACAACCAGACACTAATCTTCAAAAATACCTAGATATTGTAAAGATTTTCAGCTGTCGTTACCATCACCAAAAACGACAGTACAAAGTAAAGTTAAGGAACCAGTTAGGCAGAGTATGGTATTCAGAAGAGAAAATTGATCCACAAATTTTAGAGGAATTTCATAAAAAGAATACTTTGACAGGAAAAAGACGAAAGCGTTCAACTAGATCCAGATTGTTATCCAGGCACATTCCATAATAAAAACACATTCTATACTTTTATCACCTACTCTCCCTTTTTTCCTGTGAGTTTACCAAACCTGTGGATACTCTTTCCATGTTATATAGTGCCGAGAGTCAGTTGTTGGTACCCAACTTTCTCCAAACCGGTTTAACTCACAATTCATCTTTCTAAACACTCATCTTTTTTTTCTTTTTCTCCTAGGACGACCAAAATGGTTACTACCATTACTATTGTTACTATGCATCCACGCAACTCATTCTTCCAAGGTGATAAAATAGAATTAATTACGGAATAGTATTCAAGCCAGCTACGCCTGTTGAAACAGTTACATTTGGAGTTAATAACTGGATCCAAACCTTTCAATTTTCCTTACCAGAAGTGCCAATATTCCCTGAAATTGCTCAGTGTCGAAAAGCTAATTCAACGTGTGGATTCATCAACAAACTCTTAAATGAAATTAATCATATAAAAATAAGGACTGCTACATCAGTAAACAATACTAATGATCATGTGAAAAAGCTAGTGTCAGAATTTACAGAACCTCCAAGTAGATTCCGAAGAAAAGCTATCTTGGGATTCATAGGGGACATTTCAAAATCCTTATTCGGCACAGCGACCGAGGAAGATGTGGACTTATTGAAGAAACACATTTATGCATTAGAAAAACAAAACAAATTGATGGCTAATGATCTTACGCACCATGCTGACCACTTCTCTTCATATATGACGACAACAAACAGGAGACTTGACAACGCTATGGAGGGAATAAAGGAAAAACATAACGCCATATTATTCGCCACAAAACATATGGACGAAACATACCAAAGTGCGGAAGAAGCCTTTTTAGCGATGTCACATTTGCTCACTGATCAAATGATGCAATCAAGCTTGATTGAAGCGCAGTTGGAAAATCTTAAATTTGGCCTTCAAAGTTTAATTCAAAAACGATTATCTCCGCTTATAGTTTCTCCAGAACTATTAACAAAAACTATTCATGGGATTCAGGAAACTACTACATAAGAAGTACCCAAATTTTAAGGTACTTGAAACAAATACTCAGTATTACTATTCCACTTCCAAATTCTCCCTATTTCGTAAAAGTAACAATATTTTTATTTCTCTAACTATACCAATAATTAGTAATACTAATCATCTTGACTTGTTTAATGTTATTTCTATACCAGTTCCCTTTAATTCTACATCAAACCATGCTACACAACCTTTTAGATTTACCAAAATATTTTGCAGTTTCAAAGGATTACCAACACTATCTAACATTTAACTATAATTTAATTCATAAATGTTTTGGCGATAAGCACTTGTATTGTACGAATAAAATCGCGTTGAGATCAGGAACAATTTCATCTTGTGAATTATCTCTTTTTCTTGATGACAGAACTAATATCAAACGTTTTTGTAATTTTAGATTCAAGTTTAATGTACTTTCAAGTTCAATATTCGAATTACCACCATCTTCTATTATTGTATATAATACACACATGTTAACTTTAAATTGTAATTCAAATCAAAAAATGTTGCAAGGCTGCAAATTTTGTATTATTAAGATTCCTTGCCAATGTTCGGTTTCAACTCAAGGATTGTTTTTGGCTAAAAATTTGGACTCATGTTCGAAATTCAATGATACACAAATAACTAAGCTCCACCCAATTAATTTAGCTTTGCTTCAGCACTTCTTCAGTGAAGATGAAATATCATCTGTAGCGGGTGATACAGTATTCCCACAGCCCCCGAATATCACAAATGTACCTTCCTTCAATCTATACAATCATAAGTTTACGGACATTGTCGCAAATGATAAGCAAGATCATTTAAGTCTTGACAGGATGGTAAAAAGTGCAAAAGAGTACAAAATAATTTTCAAGACTTTATCAGAATCAGTCTTGGATGATAATTTAAAATTTCAGTCATCATATTATGACACAAAATCACTCCTATTATATTTGTCCTTGATTGTTTCATTTCTTTCATTCCTGGCATGTTTGTATCTCTTTTGCAAATTACGTACCATCGCCGCAGCAATAGTATTGGCTAAAAAGGTTCAGTCTTCGACTTTACCAGATTCCAAACTACCATCCTTTCATTACCAACCTAAATCGCCCATATCAGACGATACTATTATTAGTTTTGATTATTGGAATTTGAGTATTGCTGTTTTGTGTATCCTTATACTCATTTTTCTTATATACAAATATATTTCTAAATCAAGGAAGAACACTTCCATTTTACTAGAGGTTACATCTGGGAAACACTGTGTCACTATTCCCATTGTTTCACTCCCATTATGCCCCCCACATTATCATATTATACACCCATCTATCATTAAGGATTTACACCTATCGATTCGGATTTTTCTTTTTTTATTAATATCTTGGCCAAACTTTCAAATAATAAATAAACTGAATGAACAAACAACTTCAGTAACAAATAAAATCAATATTTCATGGTTTCAAGTTTTTAAATTACGATATATTCTAAAACAACCTTTTAACACGTATATTTTGGTACAGCACCAAAGATTTTTATATCCACTGTCAAATTTGGCAATAAAATCCGAATCAATATATAACGAATTATAACTTGAGGCATTCCTTCATTAAAATGTGAATTATTGTACATATATATATTCAAAAAAAGTAGGGGATATTTGATTTTGGGGGCATAATACTAAAATATGCAAATGACTACGAAAAAAGTCACTATAGAACCTAACAGAAGAAACATTTCCAGTTACATGTGACGCCCAAACGCACCAATAGCTACCGCATGGAATGCAGGTGATGCTTGGGATCATCATGGGGGTCCAACCCAAGATTTGCACGACTCTGACTTTGAATGTTACAGTCATTGTGGCATTGAATTCCAGGGTGGAAACATCAGTTTAATTGTTTTAGTGACCAGAAAACAAATTTTGATATGCGTCGGCTTACCCAAAATGAAAGGTTACGTGCCCTTGGCATGCTACAGATCGGCACAACACAGGCGGTTGTGGCGCGGACGATGAATGTTTCTCAGTCTGTCATAAGCAGGCTATGGTCCAGATACCGTGATACACAATCTGTACAGGACAGACCACGCTCAGGTCGACCAAGGGCGATAACTCAAGCCCAGGATCGATTTATCCGTACCTTGGCCTTGAGAAATCGTGTCATCACAGCAAATCAGATCAGCGCTCGTCTTCAAACAGACACTGGTGTGAGAGTGAGTGGCCAGACGATTCGGAATCGACTGCATAGGGGTCACCTTCGCGCCCGACGTCCTCGCGTGATCCCTTGTTTGAGAGATCATCACATTCAGGCAAGACGTCGTTGGTGTAGGGATCGTCAACACTGGGATAATCGACGCTGGAGCAATGTGATGTTTTCAGATGAGTCAAGGTTCACTGTTGATTTTTTGGACAGACGTAGGAGGGTGTGGCGTCGTCGAAACGAGCGCTTCCAAGACGTTAACGTCATCAGACATGATCGATTTGGGGGTGGTTCTGTTATGGTGTGGGGAGGCATCACTGTTGCTGGAAGAACGGCTTTACATGTTGTTGCAGGGCGTGTTACAGGCCAGTACTACCGGGACAACATCTTGGCAGTCCATGTTGTGCCATTCGCACGACGTCATGGCCGCCGTTTCATCTTCCAGGATGACAACGCAAGATGTCACAGGGCCAGGATCGTTACAGGTTACCTCCAACAACAGAACATCACCACATTACCTTGGCCAGCACTGAGTCCCGACCTCTCCCCCATCGAGCATGTCTGGGACATGCTTGGACAGAGGTTACGTCAACGTCAACAACGTCCTGCCAATGTCCAAGAACTTGCTGCTGCGTTGCAACAGGAATGGGACAATCTGGACCAAAATGACCTTAGACGTCTCATTAGGAGTATGCCACGTCGGATCAATGCTTGTTTGGCAAACAGAGGAGGATTTACCCGTTACTGACTTGGTTGTGATGCTGTGGTAACTTTGCTGTTTGACCCCGGGTATCATTTTACCCTTATAATGGTCAGTCTGTGCCTTACTTAGTCTAACGATCATTTGGAATAAATCGATGAATGTGAACTTCATTTCATTTTGTCATTTGTTTCTTCGTCAGTTTCATTAGGTGACTTTAATAACACTTAAAAATCAAATATCCCCTACTTTTTTTGAATAGTATATTATATTCATGTTTTATTATTATGTTTTCTTTTATCAAAACATTTATTTTAGAGTATTATCTAGGATATTTGGATTTACCAAGATACTTGTATGTAAATATATATTTTGTTTGAAATTATGAATATTAATTATGATTGCGTATTAATTATCCTTCAGTTTATATATATAACTTTGACATTGATGATCAGTTTGTTTTTTTAAAGCTTGTGGGGACACAAAGCTAAAGGAGCAGAGGGAGTAATGTAATAGTTAGACGAAATAGTGCCTCTACACACCAGCGAGTAAGAAAGCTCTTACACCCACCCCCAACTTATGTAAATATTAATGTGTCATTTTATTTTAATTATATGTTTAATATTAGTATATATATTACTAATACTTTATTTTAGGTAATTATATATTTAATTGTCTTGTATAAATATGATCATGAATTACATATAATATAAACTTGCTATACATCTAATACAGTGTTTGTTTCCATTTTAAGACTTATAACCAGAGAATTTTAGCTTTTACAATATCTCGTTCATTGTATATAGGCCTGCAGCCGAAATTTCTAGCTTGCTTAGAAACACAATTCCGCTACATGGTCCGCCCAAATAAACAAACTATACATTTTTGGAAAGCTTATAACACTAGGAACACAAATCCAGAGAGTTCCAAGCAAAATGTTTGCTCTAACTCGATTTAGGACCAGATGAAAATTGTGATAATTTTCAAGTAAATGCTTTAGTTATACTAACAATTGTGAAGTTGACATAAAATTAAATATTGGCGAAAACACTCAATGCCTTCCTCCTCAGCAAAGAAAATGCTATTGGTTAAATTTTGATTTAAACCAAAATTTCGAAAACATAATGGACAAGTCAACATACAGAATTTTGGAAATGCATTAACTGTAATAGAGAGTTATCTCCCTTTCTGTCAGATGTCTGCAATTAATAACCGTATTTCAGGTGTGTGTTGACTGCTGATGCTGTATGACGCACAAGGCCACGTGTGAGCACACAAGCCCAATATTTATATCGTTAATGGGGTCCCAGGGGACTGCAAGGGTTGGTGAGCGGGTGTTTACTCAGAAATTATGGGTCTAGTCTGATGAGCAAGGAGATATGTTGACATTGGTTGAGCAATATGTCTATGAAGTTATGGGGACCGGACTTTGTCCGTAGTTTTGTAAATCGCATTGAAACCATGTGATTTTTTCCACTAAAATATTGTTACTCGCACACTGTTAGTCTAATAAATTAATAGACACTGAAACAACAGGAACTTATAAAGGTTTTAATAAAAATTAGAAACATCTATGATACATATAATTTTCGGTTGGGGATAGCAAGGTCAAATTCGGGTATCCGAAATTACGTGGCTTCGGGATGATTTGTGGTCGTCTCTAACTATGTAATATTAATAATTACTTACAAAACACTTCTAAAAACACTTTCTACTACCAGACATAAAGACTAAATATAAATAAAACACTTCCTTGAGCCAGGATAATAATATCCAGTTTTCACGACGAAAAGGCTAGGAATCTAAAATCCAGACACGGGTACTATCTAAAATATATGCAGAACTTTTGACACAGAGTAGGCACCACAAAACTAAGGATAGGCACGGATAGCTAGATAATTTATCTACCAGATACATATAAGTTCCCATCAAAAATGTTTACTTACGAATTCCGCCCGCTTAATATTATAACAAACTAAGTGAAAATACATATAAATACATAGTAAAGTTCTTGCTTGAAAATACAGTCGGCAGACACAATTAACAATAATAAAAACATAAGCAGCATGCTCAGTTAGAAATATATACTCTTACACAATATAAAAATATCAAAATATTTCACAGGCAGTAATTGTGCCGAGAAGACGATAGATTTTACTAGCGTAGCGATAGGTACCAAAAACTTACACCCATAGTCTAAATATAGAACTACGGAGCGCTTTTCCGGAAAACGAAATACAAATAATTAAGATAGCTACGGCTACCGGTTACAATATAAACCTACACCTACATACCCTTTCAATTAGGCCCTACATTATTTTTACTACAGGTAGCTGTAAACCTCTAGTTCAGATATTTAAGGCTGAATTACAAACATATTTAAACTGAAACCGTATCTATAAGTGTGTAATTTGCTAACAAACATAGATATAAGAAAAAAAGTGTGCCTATTTGCCCGAAAAATTTCTTTGTCACCCAATTTTTTTGAGTGAATCAATCATTAACTAAAATGAATTTTCCACAAAGCTGTGATGGTAGTTTATTTTTGATTAATTACACAATTATACAACTATATTTCCATGAGATATGATCGCATTCTCCATTCTCTGATGCTTGTGCCCGAAAAACTGAAATAATTTGCCCGAAAAATGGACGGTTCAAGGAGCCTGGAGATGTGCGTGTGTGTGTGTGTGGGGGGGGGGGGACATATAAGTTCTCCCAAAACAGTATTTCTACTAATATATCTGTAAACTTTTAATTCAGATAAGAGTTGTTGGGGCTAAATGTTTGAATTGAAACAAAGCATCTATATGTAATTTTCTCAATAAAATAGATATATGGCAAATGCTAAATAATACTGTATGTGAGTGGCAATTGTAATGAAGAGAAAAAAAATCAAATGGAATTTAATGCCTAACTGTTCCGTATCAACCGGGATAATGAACACGTATGTATACGCCCGCCATACAGCATCGTTACGGTCTACACTTTATATTCCATCCAAATAACTAGACGCTGCCCATCACAGCCCCCACCCCACCACTGACAAGGTGAAACAAAGCTGGAAAGTTTGGGGAACTATCTAGGTCAACACGGGGATCAAACCCCGGATCTCCTGATTAGTGAGCCACAGACAAGGGGGAACTATGCCAGACTAGGATCAAACCCTTGGCAGTCCGATAAGTGAGCGAACCCTTTACTGAGTCACTGCTGCTCCCTTGCACACTGATGATGACATTTACATACTAGCTGTACACGTACAATGCCCCCCTCCCCAAATATCACGTATGACGTATGCTCATCTTCATTATATGGGTTGGTGCAGAACAGTAAGACATTAAACTCCATTTATTTATTTTTTCTCTTCAATTACAATATTGTGACTCCTTTTACAGTATTATTTAATTTTGGCCATATCTATTTTAGTGAGAAAACTAAATATATGTAGATGCTATATTTCAGGTTAAATATTTGTTAGACCTTTAGCCTCAAATCCTATCTGTTAAACTTATATAGGCTCTAGTCTGTAGTTAAATCCTATTCAGTTTATCAAATAAATTCTTTAAACAAAATACTGTTATCAATGATTATTGATATTTTCCATAAAGGGAGATAACTCCTTTTACCATTAAATGCATTTTCGAAATTCTGTATGTTCCCCTGTCCTTTATGATTTCTGCATTTTTCTTTAAATCAAAAGTTAACCAATAGCATATTCTTTGCATAGGATGAAGGCATCAGTTGTTTTCACCAATATATAATTTATGTCAACTTCACAATTGTTAGTATAAATATAGCATTTACTTGACAATTATCACAATTTTCATCTGGCCCTAAATCGAGTTAGTGCAAATGTTTTGCTTGGAACTCTCTGGATTTGTGTTCCTGGTGTTATAGGCTTTCCAAAAATGTATAGTTTGCTTTTTTGGGAGGACCATGTAGCGGAACTTCACTCTAGAAATTTTGGCTGCAGGCCTAATACGAACCCCACTACATATGGCGACCAGGATGCTTTAGAAACATTAAAAAGAAGTGTACAGGTGAAATTAAGCCTTGTAAACAATAATTTTGTCACCATGGCTGGCAGTAGGGACATCAAGATGAATCCATTTCTGTCTGAATCAGACCCCATATTGACCGGACCCAAATGGGCAAAATGGTTAGATGAGTTTGAAACACGCCTAAGATATTTCAGAATTACTGATGACCAAGACAAGGTTGATGCAATCAATATTTATGGTGGTGAAGAGGTCAGAGATAAAATTAAAAATCTGAGAGATATTGAGTATCAAACTACAGGGAATGATGATGAGAGTGATGAAGATCCACCAACACTAGATAACTATACGAAAATTATCAATAAATTAAATGGTTATTATGTTCCCCTGAAGAATATATCTCATGCTAAATTCAGATTTGGTCAACTCACACCAGGTGAAGGTGAGACAATCAATCAGTATGCAGTAAGATTGAGAGAATACGCCATGAAATGTGACTTTCCAAACATGGATAATCAAATTTTATACTCTGACGATCCGAGATAAAGATTTTTTGTCGAGAAGCCATGGATAAACAGTATAACCTCCAGAAATTCCTTCAAAAAGCCCAAAGTCGTGAACAAACACACAGACAAGCTTCAGAAATTGAAGGCGAAAGAGAGAGAGACGTTAATCGAACATTGATCTACAAGGGAAGGTTTCCTAAAAATGACAGGGAAAGAGACAGTTCAAATCATTATCCTGAAAAGAAGGGAGAAAATCATGATAGAAACTACCGAGTCCATGACTGCCCTTCCTGCAAATGTGATCAACGCAATAGGTTTAGAACTCCTCACAGAGGTTGAAGCCGCAATCGTCGATACAGTTTCCGCAGAAATCAATCAAGGTATCGCAGCCAATCACAGTCTACTTCAAGAAAAGTTAAATTTGATGAAGACAGTGGTGAATCCGACTGTGTATATTACAGTAAATTAACAAACAAGATCAAGTAGTGACAAGTATTCAGCAACGGTCAAAGTCCACATCAACGATGTCAAGGTTCAGTGCGAAGCTGATTCTGGTTCCAGTGCTAATCTCATCGATGAAGATCGATTCCAACAGATACAAGATCGACTACCAGCCTCATAAAAACTGAAGCTGAAGCCTACAAAAGCCAAGTTACTGTCATATGCTGACTTCAAGATTCCTATTATCGGTTGTTTTAGGACTGTTGTTGAAAACTGAGAAACTGGTAAATCTGAGATGGACGAATTTTTAGTAGTAAAAGGCAGAACTAAATCTGGACCATTACTAAGTTTGAGAACCTCCATCAAATTAGGATTCATACACATCAATAATAAGACAAAAACACAGGCTGTCAAATCTTTAGATGAGAATCAAAGTTACATAGACGAGATCCTCATTAAACATGATGAAATATTTCATGGTCTAGGCAAACACAAACTGTATAAAGCCTCATTTATTGTAGATAGAACTGTTGAACCTGTTATTCAAAAGCTACGAAAAGTTCCATACAATCTAGAAGACAAGGCTTTGGCAGAAGAAACACGTTTTATGAATAATAACATAATTGAAGATGTACCCAGTACAGAACCAATTACCTGGTGTACAAATCCTGTAATAGCCTGCAAACCACACAACAAAGATGCTATAAGATATTGCACTAATATGAGACCTGTAAATAATGCTATAAAACGTCCTATTGTTGAAGTGCCAACAGTAGAAGATATAGCTGTCAAACTGAACGGTGCACGAGTATTCTCCAAACTCGATATGAATGAATCTTATCACCAAATAGAATTGGACGAGAAATCCAGACACCTCACAACTTTTTATGGTGTAAAAGGTAAGAAAAGATTCAAACGCCTCAACTACGGATCCATTTCATCACAAGATATTTTCGATGGTATCATGCAGAAAACTGTAGGTGATATACCTGGTATCCTCAACATCAGAGATGATATCTTATGTTATGGCGAAGACACAGCGTCCCACAATAAAATGAAATGAAATGAAATGAAATGAAGTTTAACGTCCTACTTTTCTGCTTCTAACCTGGGCTAATGAAGACGGGCATACGCCATACAGTGTGCTATGAGGGAAAGTTTGCCCTGACAGCGGCACTACGGCCTACTCTTATATCGAATTCCAACTGCCAAGGGATCTTTTACGTGCACGCCAATGTGTACACGGGACCTCGGTTTTTCGTCCCATCCGAACGACTAGACAGCTTTCCTTGTCAGCCCCTCCGTCCTGCATCACTGACAAGGGAGAACCACGCCGGAAAATCTGGATGAACTTTCTCGGCCAATGCAGGGATCGAACACCCGACCTCCAGGCTAGCGAGCTAGCGTCTTACCCACTTAGCCACGTGATCCCCTCCCACAATAAAGCATTAAACAATGTGCTTCAACGATTTAAAGACTGTGGTTTGACACTTAACAAGAACAAATGTTAGTTCAATCTTGATGAAGTAAAATTTTTTGGTTTTATATTTTCAAAAAATGGTGTAAGACCTGATCCGGATAAAGCAGACATTATTCAGAATTTAGAAGCCCCGAAGAGTGTTGAGGAAATTAGATCTCTTGTCAGCATGATCGCATTTTCATCAAGATTTATTCCTGGTTTTTCATCAATCACCGCTCCTTGGCGAAAACTGACAGAGAAAAACGCTAAATGGCAATGGGGACCAGACCAGGAAAAAGCATTCGCGAAATTGAGAACAGCCCTGTCAAAAGACATTACTCTTCAGTACTACAACAAACAATATGAAACACGCATTTATACCGATGCAGGACCTAATGGTTTAGGTGCGATGTTAGCCCAGAAAAAATCTGGACAAGACTCTAGTTGGCGACCAATACTGTTTGTAAGTCGTTCCTTAACAAAAGTTGAGCAACGATACTCCCAAATTGAGAAGGAAGCTCTTGGTGTTCGATGGGCCTGCGAAAGACTTTACATGTATGTTATCGGTTCCAAATTTGAAATTGTAACTGATCACCAACCATTGTTGCCATTGTTTAATAATCCAAATAGTAGACCTCCAATCAGAATAGAACGTTGGTTACTGTATTTACAACAATTTGACCAGACCGTGGTGTATGAAAAAGGGAAATATAATCCAGCAGATTATTTAAGTCGTCATCCAAACGATCACAACAAGGCTGATACAGAAAATGGTCAAATCAACGAAATGGCAGTTAGAACTGTAATTCGTCATTGTGCTCCACCTGCCGTAACGTTAAAACAAGTTCATGATGAAACCGTTAAAGATGAATCGTTGAATAAACTGAAAGACTATATCAAAAGTGGTAGTCAGAAAATGTGTGCTGAAAATCCTAGCACGAAACCGTTTTCGCAATTATTTCCGGAACTGTGTGTGTTAGATGACATTATATTGGAAGGTTACAAAGTTGTTATACCACAATCACTGCAAAAACAGGTAACCGAACTCAGTCATAAGGGACATCAAGGTATGACTCTCGCAAAACAATTGTTACGTACAAGAGTTTGGTTTCCTCATATGGACAACATGGTAGAACAGGAAATCAAGAATTGTTTACCATGTCAAATAGCTATTCCAAAAAAATCATAGAGATCCATTAAGCATGTCTCCTCTACCAAATGGTCCTTGGGAAAAGATATCAGCTGATTTTTGTGGCCCATTTCCCACAGGCGAATACGTTTTAGTAATCATAGATGAATATTCTAGATTCCCAATTGTAGAATTGGTCAGTTCAACTTCGTTCTCTGTAGTAAAACCTCAATTACAGAAAATATTTTCATTGTTTGGTATTCCACAATGTATGAAAACCGACAATGGCCCTCCATTTAATGGTTTTGAATTTAAAGCCTACGCCAAAGAAAAGGGTTTTAAGCATCAAGCAATAACACCATTATGGCCAGAGGGAAATGCAATTGCAGAACGCTTCATGAAACTACTAGAGAAAGCTGCTAGGACTGCACATGTCGAAGGTAAAGATTGGCGATGTGAAATTCACGAATTCCTTACAAATTATCGAGCAACACCAAGAACAACCACATGTCAAGCTTCATACGATTTATTATTTAATCGACCAGTCAAGATCAAGATTCCACATTATAAGCCAAATATTCCTGACAATTTAGAATTGTTAGCCAAAGATACAGCACAGAAGGAGAAAATTAAAGAATACGCTGATCATCGACGACACACAAAATGTCATAAATTAAAAGTGAATAATCCAGTTTTAATGAAAATTAAACGGAAATGTAAACTTTCTACGCCATATGAATCACAACCGTATATTATCACAAAGGTGAAAGGTACGATGATAGTCGCAAAAAGATTATCAGATGGAAAAATGATCACGCGAAATGCATCTCATTTTAAGCTTTTGGAAATGTCAATGTGTGATATTCTTTCCTTTAGTAGCAAAGATCAATTTCAAAATATTTTGGAGGAAAAAGATAATGATAGTGCTCAAATATCGAATCCATTTAAAAAATCACCAAGTGCTCGTAATAGTGAAAAAATTTATTGTGAAAAATCAAACTCCAAAAATAAATCAATTACCGGTAGTGAAAGTTCCAGTGTACAAATGGAGGAAAATCAAAATCTTATAGTGCCAAATGCTCGAAGTGAAATAGAATGTGAAAATCAAATTAATCCAAATATTGATCTAACTTCTAAGGGATCAAGAAATCCGTCAGAATCATCTTTTGGAGAATACGCGTAGACCAAACAGACAGAAATCTAGACCTAAATGGTTCAAGGACTTTGTTATGAAATAATGATGACGTTTACTGTTAGAAATTGTAATATTTTGGTTTCCATTATACAAGGGTTATTGATATTCCACTTCAAAACCACAAGGCTGGGCTAAGTCTTTTAAAATATATTATTTTACCCAGTATTTCGATACATTTAAATGTACATGTTATCTGTCCATTGTTTTATTTCATTAAGTTACAATCTCATCTAAAAGAGGGAAGGAACGTAGTGTCCTACAACAGTATTGTTGATATTATTGTGGTCTGAGATGTATAAGTATGAACGGAGTTATATCCCTTTGATGCCAGGAGGTGGCGCTTTTGTGTTTGAGCATTGTATGTCAACCATGCTTGCCTGACTGAGAATAAATGTTTCTTCTTTGATTGTTGGTATATCTCGTTCATTGTATACGAACCCCACTACAAATATTAACAAAATCACAATTGAAAATAAAGTTGTCACACACGAATCATATAATTATCATCTAATACTATGCTAATGGTACATGTAAATAGAACAAATTAATTAATGGAAATGACCATAATATATTTCTTCCGTATAGTTTTAGAATTTTTATTATTAGAGACAAGACTTTGAAAATATATAGCTTTTGCTTTCCGAATCATACTCTTTTAACAAATTTCTATACATTTTAGACTGAGTAATATTTCCCTTCTTTTTATGGTAATCGCGTTACGCATCATATTAAAATTTTCTTTGCCTCGTAGCATTCTTAACACCCCTTATGAAAAAGTACACGTTTCTATAGAAGTTTGTGGGATTCTATAATGCTGCAGGATTATAGATTCAAAAACATGTACTATAGTTTTGTGTAGGATTGGTAGATGAATATTTTCCAAGTGTAATTTCCTATAGAATTCTATAGAATACTGTAAGAAACTATTGGAAAAAAAATAAACCTACAGATTCATTGGTGCTGCAATAGTTTTCTGTAGAACTAACTTGTATCCTCGAGTCAGTTGAGTAATCCTTCAGTTTTCTATAGCCTTTGTTCTAAAAACTATAGTTTGCTATAGAACTAACTTGTATTCTCATGTCAGCTGTGATTCCTATAGATTTGGTGGTAAAAACTATAGTTTTGTGTAGAACTAACTTATTGTCTCAAGTCAGTAGTATATTCCTATAGTTGTCTATGACATTCTGTTGAAAACTAAGAATTTATATGTATACTGTACTTAAACCATTTTAACAAATAGCCTACTATAGTTTCCTACATAATATTGTAGAAACAATGTTCTATACTACAGATTTCATAAATTGGCGATGTCTTTTATTCATACTATAGTTTACAATAGAATTTAGTGATTCACTTGTGTGAATAATGTAAACTTTTCCAACATAATTTTCCTGGATGCAGTTTTCCTTAATTTATTGTGATACCAAATGACAAACTAAAATAAGCTTACCACGAAAAATAAAATATAAAGTATAAAATAGTGTATATAATATGAATGAAATAGTGATACATGTTGACACTCAAAGGAATTCCCCACCCCATCCTCCAAAAAATGCCAGTAAATGTAGATGTTCACAACAAAAATATCAGATAATAAATTATTCTTCAGAAGTCAATGAAATAAAGACGCAGTTTATTTAGATTTTAATGACTATAGCAGATTCTGTACTCAGATTCTGTCAACCGTGAATACCTATCAACAAACTATAATTAACAGCCAATGTACTCTCTTGAAATCTGTTTGGCCATTGGCTGAATTTAAAATTCAAAAATTCAATGTATAACAACTTTAGTATCAACAAGAAACTGAAGAGAATGGTGGTGTTTTTTCACAGAGTCGCTTAAAGATAGAAAGATAAGTATACATGTACTTTATTACTTTCTTAACAATAATATTAAATTACTTTAATTAGATAAGATTTATCTGATTTTGTTATTTATTTAACTTTATTACCTATTCTTTTCCCTATATTTCAGTTTTACCAAGAAAACAACTTTTCATGGTTCCGGCTGGTGAATCATCAACAGAATTTAGATTAATCCATGAGAGAAAAAATGAGCTTATCAATTTAGAAGAATCCATGAGAGAAAAATAAGCTGATCAATTTAGAAGAAATCATGGGCCAACTATATTTATTCCCAAAATAAGATTCAATAAAAAAAAGTCTATAGAATTCTATAGTACCCATTCCTACAGAAAACTATAGTGGCCCAATTTCCAAACTACAAAATATACAGTATTCATTCCTATACATAACTGTAGAATTTCCTACAGAAAGTGCAATAAAAAAACCTATAGAATACTATAGTATTTTCCTATAGAAATTTCGCCATAAATCTGTAGGAAAAACTATAGGATGTGCGCTACAGAAACTGTAGAATATTTGGGGCCGTTATTTCCCACAGGCCCCCAAAATTCTGTAGAATACTATAGAATTTTATCCTATAGAACATGGGACACGCCCCCCAAAAAACTCTATAGATTTTCTATAGAATTCTACACTGCTATTCTATAGGACTTTTTGCTAAGGGACGTTTGGTTTTCTGTGGAGCATGTTTATTTATTTATATATGGCTGCAAATTTTTTTCACTAACAGAAAAGACGTGATTTTTTGTTCCCTACACCGTCTAATAGTGGAGCTGATAAGAGCAATTTTTGGGAAGAATCGTGCAAATGATGGTACAAGCATCAAATTTGGCACAATTGTTCTCCAAGGGATGGCCAATTGAAAATCCAAGATAGCGGCCATTTTTCAAGATGGCCGCCAAAACGGCCACCCGAAGTTGATGTTTTGCTTAGAAATATTTGTAGTTGTCCGATTTGCATAATCTTAGTGTCGATTCCTATGTTTTAAAGCCTGCTGAGCTACATTTTCCTGTTTAAAAAGCACTCAGAGAGATATTTTCACAGGAAAAGCACTTTGAGACATATTTTTTATATATACTCTTAAAAAAAAAGTAGGGGATATTCAGAAACAATACAAAACTGCGGAAATGCACTGCTGTTTTTGTTAGAGGTAACCAGTGTATGTTAATAACAGGCCAATTGCCTACACATGAGCATAAACAGTTCATATGGGCGGCTTATCTGACGGCCCCATTTCACTCGCAAAGAGATACACTGACAAAAGTGAAAACGGACGTTTTTGATTTTTATACGCCCACATGGAAATGTGGTCGTATATTGCCGTCGCCCCCATCCGTCCGTCTGTCGGTCTGTCCGTCCGTCCGTCTTCCACAATTTCTTGTGAACATTCTACAGACTACATTTATCATCTGATTGTTTTGAAATTGATATATTTTGTTTGCATTAGTGAGATAAAGAAGCCTATTTAATTTCAGCAATTTCCGTTAATTTCTTCTGGAGTTATGGCCCTTGTTTCACTTTGTTGCACCTTGTGAACGCTCTAACGACAAAAGTTATCAACCGATCTGTATGAAATTTATATGCATCATTTAAATTAGTAAAACAAAGAAGCCTATTGAATTTCAGCTATTTCCGTTAATTGCATCTAGAGTTATGGCCCTTGTTTCACTTTGTTGAATCTTGTGAACGCTCTAATGACAACAGTTATCATCTGATCTGTTTGAAATTGATATGCATCATTTAATTTAGTGAAATGAAGAATCCTATTGAATTTCAGCAATTTCCGTTATTACGCCGTGAGTTATGGCCCTTGTTTCACTTTGTTGTACCTTGTGAATGCTCTAATGACAAAAGTTATTATCCGATCTGTATGGAATTTATATGCACCATTTAGATTAGTAAAACAAAGAAGCTTACTGAATTTCAGCAATTTCCGTTAATTACATCTAGAGTTATGGCCCTTGTTTCACTTTGTTGAATCTTGTGAACGCTCTAATGACAACAGTTATCATCCGATCTGTTTGAAATTGATATGCATCATTTAAATTAGTGCAACGAAGATGCCTATTCAATTTCAGCAATTTCTGTTAATTACACCGTGAGTTATGGCCCTTGTTTCACTTTGTTGTACCTTGTGAATGCTTTAACGACAAAAGTTATTACCCGATCTGTATGAAATTGATAGGTATCGTTTAAATTAGTAAAACGAACAAGCCTATTGAGTTTCAGCAAATTTCCGTTAATTACATCTAGAGTTTTGGCCCTTGTTTCACATTGTTGAATCTTGTGGACGCTTGAACAACAAAAGTTATCACCCAATCTGTATGAAATTCATATGCATCATTTAAATTAGTGAAATGAAGAAGCCTGTTGAATGTCAGCAATTTCTGTCAATTACTTCTAGAGTTATGGCCCTTGTTTTACTTTGTTGAACCCTGTGAACGTTCGAACGACAAAAGTTATCATCCGATCTGTATGAAATTGATATGCATTATTTGAATTAGTAAAACGAAAAAGCCTGTCGGATTTCAACAATTTCTGTGATTACTTCTAGAGTTACAGCCGTAGTTTTAGTTTTTAGAACCTTGTGAACCCTCAAACGACGAAAATTATAATGTCATCTGTATGAAATTGTCTATTAAATGCCCCCTAATTACCTACAAAAGAATAAATATACGACAACTCTTGTCGACCGCCCGGACGATTTAGCTGCTGTGGGCGTATGTTTTGTTGCCTGGAAACCTATCTTTGTCTTAATAATCAGTAATTGCTCCACCAATCCTCAGACATTCAGCAATTCGTCGTGGCATGCTCCTAATCAACCGTCCAATCAGGATTTGGGGCAATCTGACCCACTCCTCTTGCAGTGCCACGGCCAATTCTTGCAGTGTTGTCGGTTGACCCCTCCCACGTGTATTAGTGGGGCGGTTAAGCAAAAAATCGTGCACTTTGGGTTAAAAGCATGGAACTTGGCACATAGATGGCTTCAACCCTACTGATTATTTTGGGATGTGGATCCACCTCAGCAGCTCCCCCTGGCGGCCGTTACGGCCATCTTTTCCAAAATGGCCGCCTAATCATTGATATACATATAACTAGGGGTGTCACAATAAGACATTTTTTTACAAATCATTTCAGGCCAGCAATTTCCAGATGTGAAATTGCTAACTGAACACGATTTTTGAAAAAAGATTTATCTATGACGTCATTTTCGTTTGTGGTTTGCCTGATTTCAAAAATGGCCGCCAAAATTTGAAGAAAAATTAATTTCCAGATAGGATTGGTGATTATCACGCAATGTATGGCTTGTAATATATCAAATATAAGGTTTTTGTTGTAATTTAACTGAAGAATAATCTATAAAACTAGTTTCCCCAAATCCAAGATGGCGGAAATTCAAAATGGCGGCCAAAATATACCCAAAATGGCCGATTGATCAGATTAAAGTCATTTCACTGTTTGATTTGGTTTGTAATATATAATTTAAAGGGTTTACATTGTCACTGAACTAAGTCATTTCACTCTTTGATATGGTTTGTAATATGTAATATAAAGAGTTTTCAAAGTCATTGAAATTAAAATCAATCTAAAAAAAAGAGTTTCCAAAATCTAAGATGGCGGAAATTCAAAATGGCGGCCAGAATTTGCCAATAATGATCAAATTTTAGGATAATCGTGAAATTTCTGTTTGATATGCCTTGTAATATGTCCTCTATTAAGTTTTCAGAGTTAGTGAATTTGATAATTGTAGATGATTGTTTCAGAAAAAAAGGGACAATCATCAATCTTTCTATTGGATTGGTTTATAATGGCAAAGTGTAATAGTTTTTCGATGGCAACTAAAATCTACCCGTCAGTCAATTAACCATGTGCAGAACTTACCAGTCAGCTAATTAGAATTTCAAAGAATTTAACCTTAAGACACAATAAATGTAGTTTAATTGTTTTATGCATTAAAACATATGATGCTAATGATAATGTTAAGAATTGACACATTCTTTGGAGAATCTGGTTAATCCGACCCTCCACCCCCACCCCATAAGAATACAACGGGCCCAACTAAGGCATTTTTAATTTCATCTCCTTTGTCTTTGCACCATTTTACCGGAGTGAGAATCATTTATGGTATATGCAGTTGTTAAGAATTTAAGTTCCCTTATTCATTCAGAAATGGTAATGTGATCCGTTTTTGCATCGAAGACTCTGTGTCCAGTAACTTTTGTGGTAGAGTCTAGATGTGGTATCCACAGGTAATTTTCGTCAGGTATTTGCATTTCAATATCCCCTACTTTTTTTGAAGAGTACATATATATATATATATATATATATATATATTATATATATATATATATATATATATATATATATATAAGAAAAAAATATATAAAACGATCTAACTCTCAGTTAATCATATAAGTAAAATTCAAGTATTAGAGAAAAAACACTAAAATTAAAATTTTGGCTAGTACTTTCATCGTTATCAAACGAATCGTCAGGCCATTTTAATGCGTTACTATGCTGTTACAATAACGTTACGTCATAACAGAGGACAATGACTATGTGAAATATAAAACTTAAAACGAAATAACATTAATTAAATATCAAACATAATTAAAATAATCACCCCTTCGCATTCAAAATTGGGTTATATTTAGCGATAAAGTTGCTTTCTTTTGTTTCCAAGAGATCATTATCACTAATATTGAGTTTGTACAAAGGAAATATCTTGAATTGACCTTTACCACAAATATCCAAATGTTCGCTCACCGGCAAAACTCTATTTCTTGCGAGTTTTATATTAGAACGATGTTGGTTAATTCGTAAATTCAACTGATCAGCAGTTTTTCCAATGTACTTGCCATTACAACCATTACATATTAATAAGTAAATTACATACTTAGATTTGCAATTCATATTTTGTTTAACATAGAATTTAATATCTTTAGTAATTTGGACAAATGTTCCTTCTATAATATATCGGAACATGTCATACATCGCAGGTCCCCACACTTGGATACACGGGGTACCGAAGTATCAGAATCAAACTTTGATGATGTTAATATTCTTCTAAGATTTTGAGGTTGTTTTAGACTATTTATAATTTTTGAATTATTTAGGATGTATTTTAATTTACGACTATTGTTCTTTAAAATATCCAACCGCCCCTTTACAATGGACAACCCTCTTTCTTGAGAAGGATTAAATGTTGTCACAAGTGTTATGTTATTAGAATCGTTGTCTTTTATTTTGGGTTTTCTGAGATCACCAATGTTAAGTTTAGAGGCGTTTTTTATACCAATATTTATCAAGTTTAAAGGATAATGTTGTTTTGTAAGGAATTCCCATAGCTCTTTCAGACGTTTTGATTTATCCTCTTCCGAAGATACAATTGTACATATCCGTCTTGCAAGATTATCAGGAATATTCCTTTTGGTATGCGCTGGATGACATGAACGAAAGTCTAAGTATTAATGTGTATCAGTGGTTTTATAAAATAAGTCGGTTATTATTTCTCCAGTGGATAAGAGCCTTACTGACACATCTAGAAAGTTGAGACTGGTTGTACTTTAATCGATCGTGAAATTTAAACTTTTGTTCATCGAATTAAGCAGGGAATGGAGTTGAATAAGGAGTTTTGGATTATTTGGCAATATTATGAAGCAATCATCCAGAAATCTCCTCCATGCTGCTTCAATGAATAATTGTGCTGTAAATATTAGAAACAAGTGGCTAATATATGGTTTTGTGGGAGTATTTATGCAAATCAAAACGACTAGATTGAAGAAAAAACATATCTGAGTCTTCAACAGGCATTGCATTCCTGTTCTTTTTTATTATATATTGTATGGTTGGACATGGTGTATGCATATATATACGGATAGAAAGTCAGGCTCCTGTGGTTTATTTAAGTTTTCTATGTTGAAAATGGAAGATATTGGAGAATATTAATGTAAGTGTTCATAGTCAATTAAGTAGAACTAGTAGAAGTAAACAAAGGAAATGAAGAATGGCGCCAAAAGGACAACCACAAAAGTGAATGTGAAATCGATAGTAAAGTTAACAATAACAGTAGATCTACTAGAGATAGCAAGAGCCAAATTAAAAAACCGTCTATTCACTCAGAATATATCACAAGTGAAGACTTCAACAAAATTTTTGAAGGAAATTCCGAAAAATGAGCAAAGGCCAGCTAGAGCGGTAGATGATACCCCAATCTTTCATAAACAATTAACAAAAGTTGGAAATGGCTGGGTTCACAAATGTGATGTTGAATGGTTGGTGCCAACAAATGATATTTCGGCGTGGCTCAAATTCACAAAAGAAGTGTGTGAGAAAGATGTCACTATCACAGAAAATGACGGTGAGAAAATGTTCAAACAATTACACATGTTTGAGAGTAATGGAGATAAATTTGTTTCCATAAACTTTTATCTATCAGGAACTGTTCTTTGTCAGGCTCTGGAAAACTGTGTATTGTGGAGAGATAAGTACTTCAGAGATATTCGAGATTTAGTAGGCATGCACAATGAACTAAAAAGTGAAGCGTCTGCTACTGCTACAAAAAATGAAGCCCCTGCTAGTGCTACAAAAAGTGAAGAGCCTATTACTATATGTAGGACAACAACAACAGATACCAACATTCCTATAACAGTTCATGCTGATAGCAATACTTCAGTGGACCATAAGAGCCAATTATATGAAAAAGTGGTGTCTGTAGAAAAGGAGGTCTCATTTCTACAACATTCATTCCAAATAATAGATGGAACTGCAGCCGACTTAAATCTTAAATCATCCCAAGAATCACGAGAACACACAGACAAGGCAAGTATAGTCAAGACAATTAATGAGGTCTGCAAACAAATAGTGTGTGAAAAAGATGAACAAATTATCAAACTCCTAAATGAGGTCTCAGAATTAAAATATCTGTACAAAACACAGGCTGAATGATGAAAAAAATAAACTAAAGAAACACATCTACAGTAATGGGACAGAAGTCAAGAAAAAATCCAATAACACTGAGAACCTAATGACAAGAGTCAAAATTCTAGTTAGCCATCTTTTAGTGATGCAATCGTCACTCAAAAGTGCAATGTTTTATCAGACATAGATGTGTCAACCTACAATGGTGTAAATTCACTAAATTCAGATATATATATCATTAAATTCAGATATATCAGAAAATGATGACTCGACCATAATATCCAAACCTGATTTTTCGGACAATTCCACAGTCGTTACAGACCCAAATACCAGCGCCTTGAACTCAAATATTACATGTTACAAGAACAATACAGATAATTCAATTGATAAAAGTAACGCGAAAAGATTGATACGATATATAACGAATTCTATTGCTTGGAGGATCAATGGCCTTCGTTTGGATTTCAGTAAAAATACATGGACTCACTTTGTCCCACGAGGAATAAGTGGACTAACCGAATATGCCAAACAGACTGAAACCAATAGAGACTGTGAAAAGTTAGTGTTGATTACCGGAGCAGGTGATTTAGAGAACACGTCGAATTTAGCAGCATTCAGAGTGATCTATCTTAATTAACCTACTGTCAATATTATGCAAAAAGTTTCTGAAAGGCAGAAATCCATGTCTGTGGATTACTGCCTAGACTAGACAGTGATGATATGCACGAAAGAGTTCTACTAAATAAAGCTAATAGAATGCTAAAAGTCTTGTGTAAAGATTTTGATAATGTCAAATTTCATTGCCTCTTTTCGGTTGTCAGTGACTAGAATGGTTGTTTTTCATCCAACTTTTATCATGATCCACTACATTTAAACAACTTAGGTGTAGCTCGTTTGGCTAAATTCGTGAATGTGCGTATACCTAATATGAACTCCGTCCATTATCTAGCTGTTAGTTGTAGTAATTATGTTATATTGTTTAATTTGTTTTGTTTTATGTTCCTGGCTTTTCTTGTCAGTGTTGTGGGATGGTGTAGATCCCATGTAAATTGACTTGATAATTACACCAGGGTGACCTGGTACGTATTTATGTTACGGTTAGATTGTTGTAGGGTCAAATATCCTTCTTTATCTCTTCTTACTCTAATGTCATGATATTAGAGTCGACCATAAGTCCAAATCAAATAGTCAGTCGAATAAACCGGTCGATGGCTTATTAAAATTTTGGAAACGTTTGTAATCAGTATAAGTTAAAGAAAAAACGCACTAATTCCAATATCTTTTATCATTGTTTTTGTTTATTTTTTATGTCCCCTCATGTTCAAATTTGATTGTTCAAATTAAAACTTTAAGGTGTTATCTTAGTTATTGCCACCACGGCTTAATAAAGTCATGCTTTACTTTTTCCCTCATCCCCATATGCCCCCATCTTTTAAGTGCACGCCAATGTGTACACGGGACCTCGGTTTTTCGTCCCATCCGAACGACTATACATCTGTCCTTGTCCACCTCCAAAAGAATAGAGTCCCTATATATGATATGTTGGGTTAGGGGGGCGTATGGGGATGAGGTATTTGACATTATCATGTGGCCTCGTCCAGTCGATAAAATCAGTCAGTTAGTTCAGTCGATAACATCAGTCAGTTAGTTCATGCTCGTCCCATCCGAACGACTAGACAGCTGTCCTTGTCCGCCTCGAAAAGAATAGAGTCAATATATATGATATGAACGTGGAAAGGGGATGCGATGGGGTGGGGGGGGGAGGGCGTGTCGGGATGAGGTATTTGACATTTTCATGTGGCCTCGTCCAGTCGATAAAATCAGTCAGTTAGTTCAGTCGAATAATCCAGTCGAATAAACCAGTCGAATAATTCAGTCGAATACTTCAGTCGAATAGTTCAGTCGAATTATTCAGTCGAATAAACAAGTCGCTCAATATTAAGCAGCGGTGGCAGCGGGCTAAGATAATTAGTAGCAAATCATGCTTGTAGTCATAGCTGAAGGAGCCGGGGGCATGGGGTAGGGACTGGGGAGCTTCCCAACTTGTTTCAAGAAATGAAAAGAAATGAAATGGGGTTTTAACGTCCTACTGTTCTGCTTGGAACTGGGCTAATGAAGATGGGCATACGCTATACACTGTGCTATGAGGGAAATTTTGCCCGGACAGCGGCACTATGGCCTACTCTTATATCGAATTCCATCTGTCAAAGGATCTTTTACGTCCACGCGAATTTGTACACGGGACTTGGTTTTTCGTCCCATCCGAACGACTAGACAGCTGTCCTTGTCCGCCTCGAAAAGAATAGAGTCCCTATCTATGATATGAACGAAGAAAGGGGATGGGTTGGGGTGGGGGATGAGGTATTTGACATTTTCATGTGGCCTCGTCCAGTCGATAAAATCAGTCAGTTAGTTCAGTCGAATAAACCAGTCGAATAAACCAGTCGAATAATTCAGTCGAAAAGTTCACTTGAATACTTCAGTCGAATAGTTCAGTCGAATAATTCAGTCGAATAAACAAGTCGCTCAATATTAAGCAGCGGTGGCAGTGGGCTAAGATAATATAGTAGCAAATCATGCTCGTAGACATAGCTGAAGGAGCCGGGGCATGGGGTAGGGACCGGGGGGCTTCCCAACTAGTTTCAAGAAATGAAAAGAAATGAAATGGGGTTTTAACGTCCTACTGTTCTGCTTGGAACTGGGCTAATGAAGACGGGCATACGCCATACACTGTGCGATGAGGGAAATTTTGCCCGGACAGCGGCACTACGGCATACTCTTATATCGAATTCCATCTGTCAAGGGATCTTTTACGTCCACGCCAATGTATACACGGGACCTTGGTTTTTCGTCCCATCCCTTGACAGATGGAATTCGATATAAGAGTATGCCGTAGTGCCGCTGTCCGGCCAAAATTTCCCTCATCGCACAGTGTATGGCGTATGCCCGTCTTCATTAGCCCAGTTCCAAGCAGAACAGTAGGACGTTGAAACCCCATTTCATTTCTTTTCATTTCTTGAAACTAGTTGGGAAGCCCCCCGGTCCCTACCCCATGCCCCGGCTCCTTCAGCTATGTCTACGAGCATGATTTGCTACTATATTATTTTAGCCCGCTGTCACCGCTGCTTAATATTGAGCGACTTGTTTATTCGACGAATTATTCGACTGAACTATTCGACTGAAGTATTCGACTGAACTTTTCGACTGAATTATTCGACTTGTTTATTCGACTGGATTATTCGACTGAACTAACTGACTGATTTTATCGACTGGACGAGGCCACATGAAAATGTCAAATACCTCATCCCCCCGCCCCACCCCATCCCCTTTCTTCGTTCATATCATATATAGGGACTCTATTCTTTTCGAGGCGGACAAGGACAGCTGTCTAGTCGTTCGGATGGGACGAAAAACCGAGGTCCCGTGTACAAATTCGCGTGGACGTAAAAGATCCTTTGACAGATGGAATTCGATATAAGAGTAGGCCGTAGTGCCGCTGTCCGGGCAAAATTTCCCTCATAGCACAGTGTATGGCGTATGCCCGTCTTCATTAGCCCAGTTCCAAGCAGAACAGTAGGACGTTAAAACCCCATTTCATTTCGTTTCATTTCTTGAAACTAGTTGGGAAGCCCCCCAGTCCCTACCCCATGCCCCCGGCTCCTTCAGCTATGGCTACGAGCATGATTTGCTACTAATTATCTTAGCCCCCTGCCACCGCTGCTTAATATTGAGTAACTTGTTTATTCGACTGAACTATTCGACTGAAGTATTCGACTGAACTTTTCGACTGAATTATTCGACTGAACTAACTGACTGATTTTATCGAATTATTCGACTGGTTTATTCGACTGGATTATTCGACTGAACTAACTGACTGATTTTATCGACTGGACGAGGCCACATGAAAATGTTGTCAAATACCTCATCCCACCCCCCCATCCCACCCCATCCCCTTTCTTCGTTCATATCATATATAGGGACTCTATTCTTTTCGAGGCGGACAAGGAGAGCTGTCTAGTCTTTTGGATGGGACGAAAAACCGAGGTCCCGTGTATACATTGGCGTGGACGTAAAAGGTCCCTTGACAGATGGAATTCGATATAAGAGTATGCCGTAGTGCCGCTGTCCGTGCAAAATTTCCCTCATCGCACAGTGTATGGCGTATGCCCATCTTCATTAGCCCAGTTCCAAGCAGAACAGTAGGACGTTAAAACCCCATTTTATCGACTGGACGAGGCCACATGAAAATGTCAAATACCTCCCCCCCCCCCCCCCCGGCCCCATCGCATCCCCTTTCTACGTTCATATCATATATAGGGACTCTATTCTTTTCGAGCTATAAACATTATCAAATGGGGCGAGTTTAAAATCATTTATATAATCAGATTCAGAAAAATATTTAAAAGATCGATATGTAATATAAATATGATTAGTTTTGGGGATTTTTATGCCCTTTTTGTTCCATGTAAAACATGTTGGATAATGATCCAATATGGAATATGAAGGAACACTAGTTTCAATAATATTATTAGGTGAGGACACGATGACATGATCAATTAAAGGGACAATAACACTCTTGCTGGCTTGAAAGCTCCAGAAAATAAATAATATCTCTATCTAAGTACTAGATGTTTAAGTGTCCTACCTGTTGTGTAAATTATCCATTACATCCTATTTTACTTGTCCAGAGGGTTCGAAAATATTTTTAAATCGAAGTTTCATTTGAAAAGGTTTATGTTAGATGTTTCAAACCATTATGTTCACTTTTTTAAAATGTTTAAATAAGGTGTGTTAAGATGAAATTTGTATCATCAATTAATTGAAATATTCTAAAATAGTACAATTTGTTGACCAGAATAAAGATTGGGACATATTATTCAGTTACATTAAGAGTGGTATTGAGCCTTTAAGGTAGATGAGTGATTTGTGACTCTTGTAGGAGAAGTAATAATTTGCTTGAGGTTATATAAATCCAGTACATCTAGCCAGTAGCAATTATCAATATTTAAATCACCAAACATTATATTTCAGACCCAGAATTCCAAGGTAGTTCAATTATTTGTTTAAAGTTTTCAAGGCAGTTACAGCACGAGGCCGGATTGCGATAAACGCAGCAGGAGAATAGGGGTAGTATTTTTCAATTTTATTTCAAGCCAGATTGACTACGGGGTGTTCAAGATCGTTTCTTCTCATACAATTGAGCGTATCTCTTACATATAAAAGTGTACCTGATGAAGCTATTGCTACAGCCGTCTTTGTCTTTACAAAACGGTGCATGGAAGCCAGGAATACTAATGTATTCATCAATCACGGAGGCATTTAAATGGGTTTCAGAAAAACCAAATATATCAAAATGTGGACGTATATTGCTGTCGCCCCCTGCGTCCGTCTGTCGGTCCGGCCAAACATCGTCCACAATTTCTTGTGAATGCTCTAACGCCAAAAGTCATCATCCAATTGTTTTAAAATTGATATATGTTTTTAACATTAGTGAGAGGAAGAAGCCTATTTAATTTCAATAATTTCTGTTTATTATGTCTAGAGTTATGGCCCTTGTTTCACTTTGTTGAACCTTGTGAACGCTCTAATGCCAAAAGTTAACATACAATGTTTGTGAAATTTATATGCAATATTTAAGTTAGTGAAACGAAGAAGCCTATTGAATTTTAACAATTTCTGTTTATTACGTCTAGAGTTATGGCCCTTGTTTCACTTTATTGAACCTTGTGAATGCTCTAACTCCAAAAGTTATCATCCGATCTTTGTGAAATTTAAATGCATTATTTAAATTAGTGAAACAAAAAAGCCTATTGAATTTCAGCAATTTCCATTTATTACGTCTAGAGTTATGGCCCTTGTTTCACTTTATTGAAATTTGTGAACGCTCCAACGCCAAAAGTTATCATTCGATCTTTGTGAAATTTATATGCATTATTTAGATTAGTGAAACGGAGAAGCCTATTGAATTTCAGCAATTTCCGTTTATTACGTCTAGAGTTATGGCCCTTGTTTCACTTTATTGATCCTTGTGAATGCTCTAACGCAAAAAGTTATCACCCGATCTTTGTGAAATTTATATGCATGATTTAAATTAGTGAAACGAAAAATCCTATTGAATTTCAGCAATTTACAATAATTACTTCCAGAGTTATTGCCCTTGTTTCACTTTGTTAAACCTTGTGAATGCTCGATTGATGATAGTTATCATCCGATAATGTATGAAATTTATATGCATCATTTAAATTTGTGAAACAGGTCTATTGAATTTCAGCAATTTCCGTCAATAATTTCTAGAGTTATGGCGATTGTGAACGTTTGAATGACAAAAGTGATCATGTGATCTGTATGAAATTTATATGCATTATTTAAATTAGTAAAACGAAAAAGCCTGTCAAATTTCAACAATTTCTGTAGATTACTTCCAGAGTTGAGACCCTTGTTTCAGTTTGTAGAACCTTGTAAACCCTCAAACGACAAAATTTATAATCTGATCTGTATGGAACTGTCTTGTAAAGGCCCCCAATTACCTACAAAGGAATAAATATGCGACATCCCTTGACGACCGCTCGGACGATTTAGCTGCTGTGGGCATATGTTTTGTTGCCTGGCAACCTATCTTTGTATCATACATATGATACAGAAATGGCAGTTTACACTTAACTCCTTAAAAGGTTAAGGCATACATGTAATACATTCCTTTGCTAGAGATTATGAATTACTAATATACATCTATAAATAGGTATTTTAACCAGAATATCATGATTCTGTTCATTGCATAAACAGATCAACAGTATGCCTACATGTGGGGGGGGGGGGATTGCAAATAATTAATTAGATCATATTTTAATAATGCAGTATCCTATTTTTGTCTGGATACAAGAGCAGCTAGCACTACCTGATGCATGTTGGATACAATACATGTAAGCTGCAGCCAGAGTTCATTTGACATGTATTGAATCTTCAATTCATTTCACATTTTGCAATATTTCGCTAGTTGATTGGATCGCACGCCAAGCAAGTAGACAAATTGATGAGTTTGGGCGACTGGTTTGAAATTCTTTATGCACATCGGGTGACACTACCACACTTTCATAACAATTATATCCTCCTTAAAAAGTTTTAACTGTTGTATGTGCAAAAGCAGTCAAGTGCCTCTATTTTAATCATAATCTATAATTAATCATAATTTATTACTACCGGTACTGTCAAGTGTTCAATACATTAACATGAGTCAAACTTGGACTTCTAGATTGGGCACTTCAAATTTTGTAGCTAGAAACAAAACCAGAAAAATTCATGAAATGAAATTGGGTGTAATTAAAGCTACTAATTTTTTGCACCAAATCAGCTAATGAAGATGGGCATATGTCATGCTTTTTGCCCGAACAGCAGCACTGCTGCCCACTTGGGAATAATTAATTTACAACTTTAAAGGGATCTTTAACATCTTGCCAATGGCATACCTCGCTTTTTTGTCCCAAATTCACTTAAACTAAAATATTTTGAGGATGCAGTTATTTCATAGGTTGAGAGTTAAAATCCTACAACAAACTTAAGACCTTTTACAGTGAATGGCCTGCATTCTGAGATGGTAATGTGTTCTCCATAACTTTCATGTAACTCATGCTGCTCGTCGGGACCAGCCCTTTAAAATGCACCTCCATACTCACTCACACTACAACGTCAGCAGCATGCCACGACTCACGACAGCTCAGAGGAACTAGGCTCTTGGAAGACTCGACGCTGGCCACACTGCCCAAGCCGTTGCCAATCACTTCCAGGTCAATGTTTGCTGTTCAGACCATCTACAGGCTTCAGCAACACTTTCAGGCCACCAACACCACAGATGATCGCCCCCAAACTGGTAGACCAAGGGTTACCACAAGGCGACAAGACTGCCATGCTGTGTGACAGCATGTGCAGAATCCATTCACACAGGCATCTGAGACAGCACGTCAGACAGTGGGAACACACGGAAGACCCATCAGTACCGATACAGTGCGCCGACGTCTCACCAGAGAGAACATCCATTGCCGTAGACCTTACCGTGGACAGATCCTCACCATCGACGTGAACGTCTCACAACACCAGAACAGGCAACACAGGTAATGGAGAAATGTTCTGTTCACAGATGAGATTCGGTATTGCGTATCAACTGCAGATGGCAGGACCAGAATATGGCGTTGATGTGGCCAGCGTTATTCTGACCGATGTGTCATGGAACAAGACTCATGGGGAGATCCAAGCATAATGGTTTAGGGTGGAATTGGCCAGAGAGTGGGTCCTGTGGTGTTCCAAAATCTTGGTCCAGGGAGAGGAGGCGGCATCACAGCAGTGCGCTACATCTATCAAGCTCTCAGAACCCACGTCATACCACATTTCGCATGTCATCGAAACAACGTTTTCCAGCATGACAACGCCCGTGCCCACACAGCCAGAGTTACTCAGGACTTTCTACAGCAGAACGGTGTCAACGTGATGCACTGGCCAGCCCTTAGTCCGGATTTAAACCTGCGGTGGACACACCAGATACTGATGTATAGACTGTGTACAGACTCTAAACCTTCTCGTAATGTTTTGGAATTGTGATGAATTAATCACTAATGTGTCAACATACTGTTCACAAATAATTGCTTTGATCCATTTAGTAAGTCATTTTCTAGAATGATTTGATTAAAGTGCTTCTCTGATTTTTAAATGTACTGATGTTTTTTTTTGCTGTTTAGTATATACTGAGCGCCATGTAAAACGCATCACTTTTTTTTTCCGAAATATTTTATTACTCGGTGGTTTTGTATGTATAATATTATGCAATACTATGAACTATTGTTTCACACAATGCTCCCAAACGCAAAAAATATCGGCCCGTGTGCACAAAAAAAATTTCACGAGATGCACATGAAAAACCCAATATTCACATGCAGCATTGTGTGGGAGCCCTTTAAAAGCATGTTTTCAACTTAATGTGCAGTAAATGAACTGTGAAACGTCAATCTGTTGTTGGACGTGTGAAGGAATCGAGCTAGAGATGCCGAGACTTACTGAAAATCAACGGAATGAAGCCATGGGAATGTCCAGGGCTGGCATGTCTACACGTGCTATTGCCAGACACTTCAATTGTCATCAGTCCACTATTGTAAGGTTGGTGGAACGTGTTTAAGTTACTGGATCAACACGTCACCGTCAACATCCTGGTCCACAACCCAGGCTCAAGACCGCTACATCCGGGTCACTCATCTGCGTGACAGATTCCACCCAGCGACTCGAACAGGTGCAGCAGTCGTCGGAAGACAAGGACCAGTAAGTGCCAACACTGTAAGACGTCGGCTAAGAGAAGTAGGACTCCGTGCACGACGACCTTATGTTGGAGCTATCCTCAGGGATCATCACCGTCAGCGGCGTTTGATATGGGCTCAAGGACAAGATATGGAGAAGAGTAGACTGGCAAAGTGTGCTCTTCAGTGATGAGAGTCGCTTTCATCTTTATCACGTGATGGCCGTCAACATGTGTGGAGACGTCTTGGGGAACGTCTTGCAGACTGCTGCATCTTCGAAACGAATCGATGGAGTGGGGAAAGTGTAATGGTGTGGGGAGGCTTCACATTTCATCACCGGACCACCCTACACATTTGCAGGGGTCGCGTTAATGCTGTAGCCTACTGTGATGATGTCTTGCAACCAATTGTTGTTCCGATGTTTCGAGCGCACCCACAACTTCAGCACTTCCAAAAGGATAATGCACGTCCGCATACCGCCCATTTTAGTATGGACTACCTGGCTGCTAACAACATCAATGTCTTGGACTGGCCAGCCATGTCTCTGGACATGGCACCGATAGAACATGTCTGGGATGAGATTGGACGCCGTCTGTATCGGAGACCACAGATGCACACCATTGCTACTTTAGAAGCTGCTCTTGTCCAAGAATGGAACAATTTGCCCCAGGCCTTCTTTCAAACATTGGTAAATTCCAAGCGACGTCGCTGCACAGCGTGCGTAAGAGCCCGTGGAGGACACACGCCCTACTGACATCTGAGTCGTACTTTTGGTTTTGACCCCTCTGACTTTGTACCGTTGATTACAGATTAAACATCCATAAGTGTACAAATGTGTTGTTATTGATGTGTTCCCATTTGAATATTGTTCACAGTAAGAAGCAAAATAAATAAGATATGTTTACAGGATCATTTTGTTATACGAAAAACTAAGTGATGCGTTTTCCATGGCGCTCAGTATATATTGGAAGAAGTTAATATGATGAAGTAAATAGATGTCTTTATTGTGACTTGAAAGATTCCAAGCTCTTGGAGTTCTTTATTCCTAAAGGAGGAGAGTTCCATAGGAGAAAGCTCTGTGTCCAAATGATTTAAGTCTATAAGTAGGTACAGTTAAAGGATATTCTTACTGCGATCTGAGAGTTCTTTGTCGTTTGTAATCTGTTAGTAGGCTACTTAGATAAATACTGCTATTCCATTAAGGCATTTATAAGCTATACAAAGAAGTTTAAAATTAATCCTGCTTTTGACTGGAAGCCAATAAAGATCTTTCAATAGTGGTGTTATGTGGCAATTTCTGGTAGACTGAAAAACAATCCTAGCTGCAGTGTTTTGTACTAGTTGTAATTTATTAACAAGTTTTTGATTGATACCCGAGAGAAGACTACTGCAGTAATCAATTCTTGATAATACTAAACAACGAACCAGTGTATGGGCGGCATCTTTTCAGATAAGGTTACGAATTTGACGAATGGATCGCAGATGTAAGTAGCAGGTCCTGCAAAGATGATTAACCTGCTTTTCCATGTCAAGTTCTGTATCCATATAGACACCCAGATCTTTAACATTATCAAGTGAGATTTTTTAGTCGGCTATTGTAATAACAATTTCATATATGTTGGACAACTGCTTTTTGGCACCATTAATCATAGTTGAAGCATGACTTAACAGCAGACATCAAATTGTAATAGTTTTTCAAGGGCAAGTGAATAAAAAACCAGGGGCTGCCAGGCAGGATAGCCCACATTTTCGAGAGATGGATAGAGAACAAGCTAAAACAAAAGTGATTTTTCCTACAATCAACAGCCATAATTCAGGAAATTACAATTCGATATGCGCAAATAACGAAAGGAACGGAGATCTTTGGGTTATAAACTTACATTTCAAGTTTCAACAAAATTGGATAAAAATTGTGACCTCTATAGGGTCCACAACCTTGATATGCCATATTTTGAGAACGAACGGCGGCCATTTTGTCTGTCAGTTTTGGGCCGATTTTCACGAAATTCGAACTCAGTCGTCCTTAGAGTTTAACGGTGATATAATAATACGGTTTTTAAATCGGATAAAAATTATGACCTCTATAGGGTCCACAAGCTAAAAACTCGATTTTACGTACAATCAGGGGCCATAATTCAGGAATTTACGCCCCGATATGCGCGAATATCGAAAGGACCCGAGATCTTTGGGTTATAAGCATACGTTTCAAATCGGATAAAAATTGTGACCTCTACAGTGTTCACAAGCTTAAAACGTGATTTTTCGTACAATCAGGGGCCATAATCCATGAAGTTACAGTCCGATACATGCCAATATCGAAAGGAACCGAGATCTTAGGGTGATAAACCTATATTTCAAGTTTCGTTGAAATCGGATAAAAAATGTGACCTGTAGACTGTTCACAAACAATTGTGGACAGACGGACGGACAGGGGCGATGACAATATACGTCCACATGAAAATGTGGGCGTATAAAAAGAAGACAATCGTTTATCATATTACATCCCTTTATTTCCAAACATGTCTGTTCCACACCATCTGAAAGTCTAATCATTATATATACCTATATACAGTGACACACACTACTGGATTAAAACACATGCATACTAAAAACTGTATACATGTATATTGATGGACAGTTTTTGCATTATATTAAAGATGCATTATGTAAGATTAAATAAAGAGCTGGCTGTTCTTGCCATAATAGTTCAAAAATAGATAATGGGCAATATGAGAGAGAGAGAGAGAGAGAGAGAGAGAGATGGGGTTTAACGTCCACTCAACACAAACTAGGTCATTTCAGGAATGAGCAATGAATATACCGGTATTGAAAATTCAGATAAATTACTTTATTCTGTGAAGTTGTGAGTAATTGAAGTTTTCGCAAGATAGTCTTGATTGTCAAGTACAATTGCCACAATAATAAGAACAGTCTTGATTATCCATTTCATCATTAAATGGCGATAGTGTTTTAATCCATTCAATATCTAAGTCATCCAATGGCCTTGTCATGTTGATAAATTTCTGAATAATAATTTATGTAAGGTTTGAAGCTAGAAAAGAAAAACCTATAATAGGCAGATTTAGCTCTTACATAATGCATCTATCTTTAAGAGATGGGTATTATTCATCTTTATATGAATTGTGTCAATCCCTTAATTTGAATGTAGAAGCAGACAAGTTTCCATTATTTTTAAAGTATATAAAATTGTAATGCACATGTATCCAGCATAATAAAGGTTCTCAATTAAATTCATGATACATTATGAATTAACTGTGATAATAATCTCACAATTTAAAAGTTGACCAGTTGTAACTAATCAAACAGAAATCACTATAGGTGTGTTCACATATAAAAATATTTAATGATGGTATATATACTCAATTATATGCTTCATTCATTTAGTTGTACAATTTATATAATCATAATGATAATATCCTGTCACCTAGAAGTAAAACTTACATACATACATACATATATAAGAGATTCAATTATATATACGGTACCTATCTAAATAATGAGATTCACTAACTGATCTGGTTATAAAACTTCGTGTGTGTAGATAAAATAGAGAAGCTGGTCTGGTATATTTTACAATTGACAAATTGAATTCGAGTTACACCCCAAACGATTAGAAATCGGCTACATGCGTCACCATATTATTCATATGCCTTGGCCAGCCATGAGTCCTGACCTTGCCCCTACAAAGCATGTCTGGGACATGATCGGGAGACGTGTTTGTCGACCTCAACGTCAACCGACAACACTGCAAGAAATGGCTGTGGCACTGCAAGAGGAGTGAGTCAGATTGCCCCAATTCATGATTGGACGGTTGATTAGGAGCATGCCACGACGAATTGCTGAATGTCTTAGGATTTGGTGGAGCAATTACTCAATAAGACAAAAATCAACCAGCGGCTGCCAGGCAGGATACGCCCACATTTTCGAGAGATGAATAGAGAACAAGCTAAAAAGAAAGTGATTTTTCCTACAATCAAGGGCCATAATTCAGGAAATTACAATTACAAAATCGGATAAAAATTGTGACCTCTATAGGGTCCACAACCTTGATATACTATATTTTTACACTATTTGAGAAAACGAAGGGCGGCCATTTTGTTTGTCAGTTTTGGGCCGATTTTCACGAAATTCGAACTCAGCCGTCCTTAGGGTATAATGGTGATATAATAATACGTTTTTTAAATCGGATAAAAATTATGACCTCTATAGGGTCCACAAGCTAAAAACGCGATTTTCGTACAATCAGGGGCCACAATTCAGGAAGTTACGGTCCGATATGCGCGAATATCGAAAGGAACCAAGATCTTTGGGTTATAAACTTACATTTCAAGTTTCAACAAAATCAGATAAAAATTGTGACCTCTATTGGGTCCACAAGCTAAAAACGTGATTTTTCGTACAAACAGGGGCCATAATCCATGAAGTTTCGATCGGATACATGCCAATATCGAAAGCAACCGAGATCTTTTGGAGATAAACCTATATTTCAAGTTTCGTCAAAATCGGATAAGAATTGTGACTTGTAGAGTGTCCACAAACAAATTGTGTAGAGACGGACATCCGGACCGACGACAGTATACGTCCACATGAAAATGTGGGCGTATAAAAACATCCATTTTCACGTTTGACAGTATCTCTTTGCGAGTGAAATGGGGCCGTCAGATAAGCCGCCCATATGAACTGTTTATGTTCATGTGTAGGCCATTGGCCTGTTATTAACATACACTGGATACCTCTAATAAAAACAGCAGTGCATTTCCGCAGTTTTGTACTGTTCCCCTACTTTTTTTGAAGAGTATAATATATATAATTGAAATTAAAGATTTTGCTAACGTTTTCACCGCGATAGCTCTTCAGGCATTGTAGTTTTATTTTACCATCTTTAATTTCAATTATATATTACCAAATAGCAGCTTTAATTATATATACATGTATATATAGATGTAAAAGTTAAATGTTCATGGTTTATGTCTTCAATATTCTTTAAAAATAACAAACTGAAGATTGGTCTTCATATAAATTCATTACCAACCGGTTTCACAACATAGTGATCATCAGGGTAACTTATATATATATATATATATAGAATGAGTATAATTAGCTGTATACATGATATTATTAACTAAAAGATCCACTTTTCTTTTCTCGATTGATTTAAACAAATATATATAAATTATGCAACAGAAGTAGAATTTTGAATACAATATATAAACAAAACAACATTGAAACAAAACTACTGTGTAATATATTAAAATATTCCTTAAGTTTCTGTATAATATATTATTCTTCAATCGGCTATTTAGCCATTTTTTTTTATTTCACAATTTAAGCTAAACTCAGCAAAAATTTTAAGCTACCGTAAGAGAATTGTCATATGCTCCCACAAAACGATATGTTTTATGGAGTTATTTTTAAATTGTAAATTTTGTTTTATAATTAACAACAACAATATATAAACACCTATTCCAATGAAACAAGATTTGATAACCAAAAAAATACAAAAAACCCAAAAAAAACAGCAAACAAATTAAATTTCTCTTCAAGCATTGATAATCTTAACCAGGAAATCAAAGTCATATAAGACAAAAAAAAAACTTAAATTAATTACACCTCAAACCAGAGAACTAGGCAAGCTTATAATCAATGACAAAATACAAATATTATTACAGTGTTAATATAAACTCAATAAAAGTGCTAGATGTTACTTTCTTTATATAAATATTGCCTATTTCTATATTAAACAAAATATAAGCAGGAATCATTGAATATTATTTATAAAGCACTCATTATCAGTGTGAAAGGCTAAAAGTAAATTATTTACATAATTAGAACACAGGAACTTATATAAACATACTCAGATAAAGCTAGGCCAAAACAGTAAAAATAATATAGGTCACATACTGTTTACATTTACTATATTAACAATATGTGTGAATTATAAAGAAACCAATATTTAACAGTTCAAATTATTTTAAGAATCCTATTTCAATGAACTGATACAGAGATCTAGAACCACTGTCAGATATATACAAGTTCCTGTGTTACAGAAGAGCTGCCATGAAGGGTTGAATTATCGATTCTTTTCACAAGCTTTATTAGCCAATCCTCAATACATAAATGTATCAAAATAAACATTTTACATTTTTTTAAAACTTTGTAAAATGTTACACATATCATTGTGTCGAAAAACAATAATTAGTGATGGATCCAGGGGCATACATATCTTTTCACAAGCTTCATTAGCCAATCCTCGATACATAATTATATCAAAATAAACATTTTACATTTTTTGAAAAGTTTGTAAAATTTTAAACTCATCATTGTGTCGAAAAACAATAATTAGTTATGGATCCAGAGGCGTACATATCGATTTTGTTTGGGCTGATGTTTAGCAAAAATAAAACTGACTGATGCACAGACCCTTAATATGAGTGATGCAGCCACATGTTAAGCACTGCAGGTGCAAATTTTCTAGGGGGCTCTGGGGCCAAGTTCTCCCAGAGAAATTTTTTGAATCTACTGTCTCTGAAATGACATTTCCTGGACTTTGGGGAAAGATTTTGCAGAATTCTGATGGTCAGAAAAAAAATTATAACATGAGTACTATGCATGGGAATTAATGTTATTTACTAAAATTTTTGCAAGAACATACAAAGTACTGTGAATCTGTGACAACTTAGGAAAGTGATAGTAATTACATCATTTACATGGACCTATATCTTCGTTATATTGTTGTGGTGAATTTACATAAATTAACAAAGATATGACTATGTCCTCATATTTTCATCAAGCGTCAGCGATTTTGTCAAGATCAACCGTGTCCATCAGGTCATCATGCTCACACGATCGAGTCAATAGTTCATTGAGGCATTCCTGTTTCATTACTAACGCGGAACAGTTTTTACTATTTTGAGCTTTGAAAAACTGGCACGTATTGTAATATCCAATCAAAGCAATCAAACGTATACACAGATATATCATATTCATACATTAAGTATTTGGGATTTTTTCCCTTCTATTTTGGCATTGTTTGTTTACCTCATTGATTAATTTAGTCACCGATGCATAATTTTCAGACCAACATTTACACCCCTAGGTAATTTTCATCTATTCACTTTATAGTACAAGACAGATATTGTAACATTGGGTTTATTTATATAACATATAGTTGGAGTTATGTAACATATATGGGTCATTCCATGTCAAATGGACCAAATTTCGAAAAGTTGGGAACATGACTCCTCCAAAAAAATCATAAAAAAATGTATGTTATAGCATATGGCCTTAAGCTAACAAATCCAAAATTATACCTCTCTAGGTTGAAAACTCGCTGAGATATGGCCATTTGAAATTAGGGTACTGAAACGGATCATAAATTCAGTAATTTTTTTCAGGTTTTAGGGTGCCTTAAACTCACATTTCTAATAGGGGGGGGAGAGAGAGAGAGAAATGGGGTTTAACCTCCAGTCGAAACAAACCAGGTCATTTCGGGACTAACACATGGTTCAAATTTATTTCAATAATTCATTTGCGCATAGGGGTCTTTAGCAGTGGGAGGAAACCGGAGGACCCGGAGAAAACCCACGAGGTTGGACAGGCGACCCTACTCCTTGCCATGTACAACCGGGGATTCGAAACCACGCCAGTTGACTCAATGACAGGCCGCATGATACAGCATGCACGTGCTAACCATTCGGCCATCCACCCCCCCCCAGTCAACAAGAGTTGTCGCATATTTTAACTTTTTTCAGTAATGAAACATTTATAATACACTAAAATATGATTAAGAGTAACAACTCATTAAGTAATTATCAGAAAATCATTAGAATTTGTTTGATTTTTATAAAGTTCTGCCCCATGCTAACGTTTAGCATACGAAACATTTAATATGGATTTAGCTGTTCAAGTTATCAAAAATCATTGAAAATGAATATACTTGTTTAACTTGTTCGTCTCAAGACCTTAAACTCTGTGTATCAATCTGCAGTCAATCAAAATAAATGGTCTCTAAGGCATCCACAATAGGCTTCTTCATCTGATGACCTAAAACACTGTATATAAATTTAAAGCCAATTGGATATTAACTTTAGCCTCTAGTAGAGCGTCCACAAGATTTTTCAAAGTGATCAAGGGCCATAACTCTGACAGTAATAATCGGATATCGGTGAAAATCAATAGGATTCTTCATCTGATGACATTAAACACTGTGTATAAATTTAAAATCAATCGAATATTAACTTTGGTTTTGGGCCGATTTTCAAGAAATTCGAACTCAGCCGTCCTTAGGGTGTAACGGTGATATAATAATACGTTTTTTTAAATCGGATAAAAATTATGACCTCTATAGGGCCAACAAGCTAAAAACATGACTTTTCGTACAATCAGGGGCCATAATTCATGAAGTTACGGTCCGATATGCACGAATATTGAAAGGAACCAAGATCTTTGGGTTATAAACTTACATTTCAAGTTTCAACAATTTTCGGATATAAATTGTGACCTCTATAGGGTCCACAAGCTAAAAACGTGATTTTTCGTACAAATAGGGGCCATAATCCATGAAGTTTCGATCCGATACATGCCAATATCGAAAGCAACCGAGATAAACCTATATTTCAAGTTTCGTCAAAATCGGACGGACGGACGGACAGACAGGGGCGACGACAATATACGTCCACATGAAAATGTGGGCGTATACAAATATTAGTCTGGATGAGTTGTCAACATTTGAGAATAATAGGTCATTGGCTAGATTATCCAGTCTTTTACATTATCATAAACAAAGTCTAAGGGAGGTAACTAGTCCTACAACAAGATGTTGACGCCCATGAAATTAATTCAAGAATGCCATTTCAAAAAATCCTTTTGATCCCATGCCAGTTCAATATCCAACACTCTTATTTTTTTTTATTGTAAAATTTCTCTCTTCATGGGCCATATGTATGTTTTTTTGAATTAATCCTAATTCGTCGTCACGATTATGTTTGTTAATATTAATGCAAGAATTATGGGATTTATTGCGGGAAGGGGTGCAACTCTTGCTTGACCAGAAGATACTGGGTAATCAACCACATTAAAAGCCAAACTCCCGGTTAAGCAAGGGCAATGGAGTTTTCGTCAAATATTGACAACGGTCCCAGACCCTCCGTACTTTGAAGACTAGGAGGTTCTGGGTGACCAAGACTAAATATGCCGATGCTATTTCACATTTAGTGGGTTTATGATTTGATTGCAATATTATTTTTTGTCTGTTTCATGTAGATTATGGTAAATGTAGTAAACAATATATAAAGTTGTTTTTTGTTGAATTTCACTTTTGTTGTAAACCACATTTCTGTGAGGAGGACTATAGTTTTAATCCTTGTGTATCTGATAATCACCATGCTTTACTGCTCCTACTATGACAACAATAGCAGGGGGCATAACAGGATGACCCCTAACATATGTGTTATATATATATCCAAAATTATTAGCACAACCACAAAGCTGCACTACTTTGTTTCACAGAAAACAATGAAAAGATAAAAGTTATGCCAACACAAACTGATTTCAACACTGGTTTAATAACATTTTAAAGTACTTTTCGTCTGTCTCGGGACTATTCATAAATAATGTCATTGCATATAGATGGACTCCATAGTATATTTATACATATTTACATAGTAACACTGAGGTTTTAATTGGCTATAGTTACCATTGGTCTATGGTTACATAGTATATTGGTAACGAACAGAAAACATGTATACACGTGTGTTAATCCGTTGTATATGGGTACAATACAATTTGGGAACAATGAATGGAAGATAAAGGAATAGATTATGCAAATTAATTAATGAAATTAATGGTCAGTTGTTGTTTATTGACTATTATGTCGAGGAAAGTATTTTTTTAATAAAATGGTTTTCAATTAATTTTCTTTTCGCCATGTCATCGACTTTCATTTTATATATATATATATTAGAATAGTTAATTAAAGTTGCTCTTTGGTAATATATAATTGAAATTAAAGATGGCAAAATAAAACTACATTTTTATGCTAACGTTTTCACCGCGATAGCGGCTCTTCAGGCATTTATTAAACAATAATTCAATTAACAATAGTTTAGGACGTAACAATGTCATGATAAAATTATTATACAGGCAAGGGTAGTTACTCCGTAGATTACAGACTACAAAATATTCAATCCCACCACGGTCTTTATTTTATTTAATTTAATTATTCTCTTATTTAGAATTAAATTTTGGGCGGTACTTTTCAATAAAATAGCTTTCGTTTGCTTTCAAGAGGTCGTTGTTTTTGCTATTAAGTCTATATAAAAGAAAAACACTAAATTTGCCCCCACCACATACTTCAAGATGTTCACTGAGTGGGATCATCCTGTATTTTGGTTGAAGTATGTGCTGATGATGGAGGTTCATTCTCAACCTAAGCATCATTTGAGTCTTTCCTATATACCTTCCCTTGCATCCCAGACAGGCTATAAGGAAAGTTACATAGTTTGATTGGCAATTCATTGCCTGTTTGATATAAAATGTATTATCAACATTAATTTTTATGGTGTCTGCGATATCACTTATGTGGAAGCAGACGTTAAACACCAAGAACTACTACTACTAATTTTTATGGATGATCCCTCAATGATAATGTCACAGGTTTTACACTTTGAATTACCACATTTCGAAACCACTGGTATTGAATTTGAAGTGACTGAATCATATTTAGAAGATGTTATAATCCTTGCTAGATTGGAAGGTTGCTTTAGACTGTTGATTATATTTGTTTTTCTCCATATTTTATCCAACGTTTGGCTATTTTTAAGGATATGGATGTAATTTTCAATGATAGATTTCCCATTTTCCTGGGACGGATTGAATGTAGTAACTAAAGCAACGTTCCTTTTATCAGAGTTTACAGGAACTTTAGGTTGTCTTAACACGCTTTGATCCAGACTCAATGCTCTTTGGTTAGCATCGTCTATTAATTTGCATGGATATCTTTGTTTTAACAAGAAACCTTTTAATTCCTGTAGTCTCTGAACTTTGACATCTTGATTGGACACAATTGTACAAATTCGTCTAGCTAGGTTATCTGTTTTTTTGTAATACACATCAGTTTCAATAAAGCCGTTCGAGTGTAGCTTAACTGTCACATCCAGAAAATTTAAAGACCAGATTTAATTAACTATTCTAATATATATAGATATAGTTCCTAAATTTTACCCAGATTAACACATGTGTATACATGTTTTCTGTTAGTTAACTATATACTATGTAACTACAGACTATTGTACTATAAACAATTAAAACCACGGTGTAAAAATTATAGTACAATGTCCAGCTCTATACAATGACATTTTGAATAGCTCCAAAGACGAGCAAAAAGTACTTTAAAATGTTATTAAACCAGTGTTGAAATCAGTTTGTGTTGGCATAACTTTTATCTTTTCATCGTTCTACTGTGAAACAAACTAGAGCAGCTTTACGGTTGTGCTACTAGCTGACTGCTGGTGGCTCTATAATCATGTTGTTTAAATTGAATAGCATGTTCAGAAGATCAATATATATACCTGATCTGTTGTAATAAATTAGTATAAGACTAAATTATAATACAATACCACCTTGCATGGTATAGTCAATGCCACCTAGGTATATCTGTGCCATGTAGTGTTTTAATATGACATCTCTAAGATGGTTTTCTGTGTCATATGGTGTCTTAAAGGGACAATAACACTCTTGCTGGCTTGCCCCAGAAAATAAAAAATAGCCTTATTCTAAGTACTAGATGTGTTAGTGTCCTACCTGTTGTGTAAATTATCCATTAAATCCTATTTTACTTGTCCAAAGGGTTCAAAAATATTTTTAAATCCAAGTCACATTTGAAAAGCTTTACGTCAGGCTTTTCAAATCATTTAGTTGAATTTTTCCAATTTTTTAAATTAGGTGTGTTAAGATGAAATTTGTTTCATCAATTAATTGTAAAATTGTAAAATAGTGCAATTTGTTGACCAGAATAAAGATTGGGACATATTATTCAGTTACAACAAGAGTGGTATTGAGCCTTTAATATCAGCTGCATCTCATGTCATGTAGTTATGTCATGTTGTACCATATTAAGAACACCTATATATTTAGGTCTTGTAGTGCCTTAATATGCATGACGACCTATATCTACAGTTTGTTCATTTATATCATCTACACATCGCATTTAGGGATTTACTATGGGTTATATAAACGTATCTTTGTCTTAACAAGGCCTATTTGAATAAATTTTAATATATTTCAGCAGTGACATAAAAAATAATAGTATTGTGATTACTAATAATAATGTGATCAATATGAAATCCTCAAATATACAAGCCTGTGTACAGTCTCTATAATGTCCCATGATAACCAGATATAAAACTAAATATAGTACTTAGTATAAGGAATAAAATAAATTGGCTATTTAAAACCTTTCTATGTGTTTTGGCTGATTGCTAATGCCACATACATCAATAATACTAATAATAAGTGACCCGTGTTGGCAAAATGAGTCGGAATGTGCATAACAAATGAAAATATTGATTTGAATCGAAATTGAGATTTTCGCAAAAATTAGTCTACAAAAATACTATGTATTGACCCAAAAGATCACCAGCAGCTGCCAGGCAAGATACGCCAACATTTCGCAAGAGATGGATAGAGAACAAGCTAAACCAAAGGCGATTTTTCGTACAATCAAGGGAGAGAGAGAGAGAAATGGGGTTCAACGTCCACTCGACACAAACTAGGTCATTTCGGGACTAACATATGGTTCAATTTTATTTCCATAATTCACTTGCGCGTAGGGGTCTTTAGCAGTGGGAGGAAACTGGAGGACCCGGAGAAAGCCCACGAGGTTGGACAGGCGACCCTACTCCTTGTCACGTACAACCAGGGAATCGAAACCACGCCAGTTGACTCAATGACTTACAATCAAAGGAATCAAGATCTTTGGGTTATAAATATGTATTTCAAGTTTTATCAAAATCGGATCAAAATTGTGGCCCCTAGAGGATCAACAACTTTGATATATCATATATTTACCCTATTTGCGTACGAGGGACGGCCATTTTATCCGGCAGTTTTGGTCCGATTTTCACGAAATTGGAACGCAACTGTCATTATGGTGTACCAGTGATATATTCAAAGGTTCTCTTAAATCGGATAAAAATTGTGACCTCTAGAGGAACCACATAAAGGTGTAATGGTGATATATTCAAACGTTTTTTTAAATCTGATAAAAATTGTTACCTCTAAGAGGGACCACAACCTAAAATGCAATTTTTCGTACAATCAGGGGACACAATTCTGGAAGTTACTATCCGATATGCACAAATATCGAAAGGAACCAAGATCTTTGAGTTATAAACATGTATTTCAAGTTTCATCAACATCAGATGAAAATTGTGACCTCGAGTGTCCACAAGCTAAAAACATGATTTTTCGTACAATCAGGGGCCATAATCTATGAAGTTATGGTCCGATATATGCCAATATCGAAAGGAACCGAGATCTTTGGGAGATAGACCTATATTTTAAGTTTTGTCAAAATCGAATAAAAACTGTGACCTGAGTGTCCACAAACTAATTGTGTAAGTCCAGACGGACAGGGGCGACGACAATATACGTTCACATGAAAATGTGGGCGTATTTAAATAGCAATAATGTATTTTAAAACACCTCTATTTGTTATTTGGACGTTTTGTAAGAATACCGTTTTCATAAATCTTTCTTTTGTCTTAAAATTCTCTGCGAAATTAGTCATTTTCTCCAATCGCTGCGGGCTGACTGGCATATCCCCTTATGTATTACTTGGCCTCATTGTGAAGCAGCGAACCTATTGTTATAAATATGATAAAATAGTAGTTTCGATGACCTCATTTTCAACCAATAAAAACGAGTTTTCAAACCCGCACAAAACGTAAACAAACTCGGCTTGTTGCTATCAAGTCAACGTTTAGTATACAAAACATTTAACATCCTGGATTTAGCTGTTCAAATTATCAAAAACGATTGAAAAATCAATATACTTGTTCGTTTCAAGACCTTAAACTCTGCGTAGTCAATTTAGAGTCTAGAGTGTCCACAAGATATTTGAAAGTGAAAAAGAACCATAACTCTGGCAGTAATTATCGGTAATCGTTGAAAATCAATAGGGTTCTTCGTCTCATGAGCATAAACACTGTGTATAAATATAAAATCAATCGGATATTAACTTTAGCCTCTAAGTGTCCACAAGATTTTTCAAAGTGATTAAGGGCCATATAACCCTGGCAGTAATTATCGGAAATCGTTGAAAATAAATAGGCTTCTTCGTCTCATGACCTTAATTATTATTATTACGGTGTATATTTAGTGTGCGCCCTTTCATATAACATGTTCAGTGACAATATAATCATAAAAATCAACAAGATTATTGACATGTTAACGCTTGTATACAGAGTCAGTTAACCAGCGGCTGCCAGGCAGGATACGCCTACATTTTGCAAGAGATGGATAGAGAACAAGCTAAACAAAGATAGGTTGCCAGGCAACGAAACATACGCCCACAGCAGCTAAATCGTCCGGGCAGTCAACAAGTGTTGTCGCATATTTTTACTTTTTTCAGTAATGGAACATTTATAATACACTAAAATCTGATTAGAGCAACAACTCAGAAAACCATTAGAATTTGTTTGGTTTTTATAAAGTTCTGCCCCATGCTAACGTTTTGTATACAAAACTTTTAATACTGTATCATGGATTTAGCTGTTCCAAGTAGGGTGACCCACCATAAATAAATATCTCCATATATCTCGACAATTTCGCCACAATATTTATATATATGCCAAGCCTCAAATCAGTTTCACACAATTATAGTCACTAAATAAACGATCATGTTGTACTTAATAAGCTATGACCATTAATCATCTATAAATAATAGACTGAAAACTGGTTCCATGTGTCGTCCATAACATCCAGACACTTTTGAGTAAAAGATAGGTTACGTGCCCTTGTTTTGAAATTAGTCTCGCTTAACCAGTCTATCGACCATTCTAGGGCTGATTGACAGGTCGGGATAATCAAGACTACTTTTTTACGAAACATAACAGAAAGCTAGAACAAGAAATTGAATTTAGAAATGAGCACGTTAGCTAGCTCAACAATTGTTTTAAGAAGCTTGTAAAAGTAAAATGAAACTACTGCTAGTATGTTCCTGTCTAATCCGAGTGTTTCTGAGATATTATTTGTACTAAACCAAAAGATGCCGCTCTTAACGGTACAGTTAATGATAAAGCGATTTTAAAAAATGAAACGAACGTAATTTCTAAATCTGCTGTAATAACCAAGAAGCTTAATTTCACTGCTATTCAAAATCGTCAACAATAATTTTTTTACGGCTGTAATAGTTGATAGATTTGTAGAGAATTGCACGTGCCATGGCTATTTATAGTATCATACTGTCAGAAAGTTGGCCTCGACATGGCAAATGTGCACGCTTCAGTGGTAGTCTCGAACTATCAGCGGTGGACTGTATTTCTGTAGGTGCGTGGGCCACCCTATTCCAAGTCATAAAAATTCATTGAAAATCAATATACTTGTTCGCCTCAAGATCTTAAACTCTGTGTATCAATCTGAAGTCAATCGGATATTAACTTTGGCCTCTAGAGCGTCCACAAGATTTTTCAAAGTGATCAAGGGCCATAACCCTGGCAGTAATTATCGAAAATCGTTGATAATCCATAGGCTTCTTTGTTTCATGACAAACTCTGGCAGTAATTATAGGAAATCATTGAAAATCAATAGGCTTCTTCGTCTCATGACCTTAAACACTGTGTATAAATTTAAAGTCAATTGAATATTAACTTTAGCCTTGAGAGCATTCACAAGGTTTTTCTAAGTGATCAAGGGCCATAACTCTGGCAGTAATTATCGGAAATTGGTGAAAATCAAGAGACTTCTTCGTCTCATGACCTTAAATACCGTGTATAAATTTAAAGTCAATCAGATATTAACTTTAGTTGATGGATGGACAGGCGTGTCGACGACTATATATGGCATTTCAATGTGGGTGTATAAAAATAAAAGTGGCGATTAAAATTTGATTTTGGCAATAATGTTTTAAGGTATTTGCGCTTCTTTTTCAGAAGTGGCGGAAAAAATCTTAAAATTGTAATCGTATATAGATTGATAATTACGTTGATTGTCAATTACAACCACGTGGCGGTATACTATAAATTAATTGATAATCCGAATCATGTCTTGGATTAATGACTAGTTAATTGATAATTAGCAGAAATCTCTAGATGTTTAGAATTTAGAGGACTGTTCTTGTCCATTCGATACCACTTAAATCATTAGGTCATTTTGGGACTAACATGGCTCAATTTTATTTCAATAATTCACTTGCGTGTAGGCTAGGTGTTTTTAGCAGTGGGAGGAAACTGGGGAACCTGGAGAAAACACTTGAGGTTTGACAGGCAATCAAACTCCTTGTCACGTACAAGCGGGGAATAAAAACTCAAGGACCGACCTTATGATTTCATGCACACACTAGACTCCACCCCCAAATAAATCTAGAAATAACTAATGGAAATGGTTACAATTAAACATACTTACATTATGCAAGAGCTAAATCTAATTATTGCAAGTCTTTATTTAGGCTTCAGATGTCATAGAAATTATAAATTAGATCTTTTTTTACACAACAAGCACAAAATCAACTCTGTAGACCCACGGATGGCTTGGATTCAGCTTGGATTTAAACAGGATTTCATTAATTGATTAAATTTTTAAATGGTGTCGTAAGCGGAAATTAACTGTTACGTTGACGTACAAAGCGAGGCCGCTGTTGAGCGAGGCCACATGTCAGTCAATTTGATTGAAAGTTCGATATATACGGCCTTGATATTATGTTTAGTTGTCGTTAAAATGAGAGTTTGGATGTCGGTATTATATGCTCTTTTGTCAATTGATAAACATCGCAGCTAAAGTCACCCCAATGGATCACTGTTTCCTATTTGTCTGCTTCGGGAGTTACGTAGGCCTACCAGTTACAGTACAAGATTTACACGCAGGCTAACAAGAAGTCGGCTATAATTATGCCTCATTGATTTGGTACATTCCTTTCAAACTTTCACTTCTTATCTATTGAAAGTCTTATTTTTAATTTGTAGTAAAAATAAATGTGATACGAATTGAATTGCAACCCCGTCTCAAACTGAATATGCTAACGGTACCACAGCCATTGAAAACGTTACTTGATAATAGAGATTATGTAGGTGGAATTTACGGCTGTCAATCAAACGATCGGCCATTCTCGGGGACGGTGAAGAGAGTTGACTCCTATTTTTAGTCAAAAATTACAATGGTGATAACTTTGTTCAGAATAAAGTAATTTGACTGAAATTTTCAATATATTCTTCTTTCATCATCTATATTTTAACTGTTATAGCAAGAATGGCCAACTCTCTATTAAAATCTCGCATAATGTATCTTTAAATAGGCGTCTCACTAATGTAAACAATATATTCAAATTTCAAACTAATCAGATAATATATGTAGTCTGTAGAGTGTTCAGAAGAAATTGTGGATGATGGATAACGGCAATGTACAACCACATTTCCAAGTTATGTACAACCACATTTCCAAGTTATTAACGGAAATTGCTGAAATTCGATAGGCTTCTTCGTTTTACTAATTAATTTAACTAATTCATGTAAATTTAATACAGATTGGATGATAACTTAAGTCGTTAGAGTATTCACAAGGATCAACAAAGTGAAACAAGGGCCATAACTCTAGAAGTTATAAACGGAAATAGCTGAAATTCGATAGCCTTTTCCATTTTACTAATGCATGTAAATTTAATACAGATTGGATGATAACTTAAGTCGTTAGAGCATTCACAAGGTTCAACAAAGGTCATAACTCTAGAAATTATAAACGAAAATTGCTGAAATTCAATAGGCTTCTTAGTTTTAATAATTTAAAAAATACATGTAAATCTAATACAGATCGGATGATATTTTTATTCGTTAAGAGCCTTTACAAGGTTCAACAAAGTGAAACAAGGACCATAACTCTAGAAGTAATTAACAGAAATTGTTGAAATTAATAAATAGGCTTCTTGGTCTCACTAATGAAAACAATATATATACATTTCAAACTGTTCAGATAATAAATGTAGTCTGTAGAGTGTTCACAAGAAATTGTGGATGACGGAGGAGACAGGTATATCAAAATAAATGGAAATAAACAATGAAAAAGGCCGAAAATTCTTTTCGAAGAGAATTAAATATTTTGACAGTTGAATTCCATTTACTGTGGCTTCATGCGGCATGTAAAATATACAAGCATACCTATTGGATATTATTGTTTTGAATTACATTATCACCATTAAACGACAACCTAATAACAAATAAGTGGCATGGTTGCTATATGATTTTGTTTTAGAACATACGGACATCTTTAACTTCCTTTTCTGACAAGGGCAATTTCAAACGGATAAAGCTCAGTTGATTTTTGCCCGATTCAAAGAAACAATACATCATTTTGAAGATATTGATGTAGCTAGAAAATTTGAAAATAACAATAACTCCATCTTTAAAATTTCATCATAGCAACTCATTTTGCCAGCACAAGTCACATTTACCAAATAATAGCAAAGCTCCTATATATTCTGTATATCTACCGGTAGTAATACATCATATTATAACACTTCATTTCATACAAGATGGTATTTTACTCAGCTTTTAAAATAATTTGGCATACTAAAAAATTGATACATTTCTTTTGCTATTAATTAATGACGAACGTGATCTTTGGCAAATGCTTCTTTTGTTAAATCCTATATTGGGTTGTATATCACATTGTGCAAGAGAAATATATATCCTCTATATTATAAAAATATCCATCTTCTTGACGAGATCTATCAATTTAACAACTGGTCTTTACTATTGCCCATGGTTATCTCTATCATTCTCAGCCATCTCAATAACAGAAATGTTCCCTGTTACCTTTGAAAAGCAAACACCATCAACCTATGATCATATGTCAGATGAAAATAAAACCGTATATTTTACTGTTTACACATTGATCACCGGAAATTCCAAGGAAGTTTGCACACAAATAAATCAGCTTTCTTGTTTGGCACTCATGAAGTTATACATTGATAATGTAAGGCTTTTCTGTATTTGAACTGTTGCTCGATGATCAAATTTAGAGCAGTATCCAGTGAAAAGGACTTGTCCTCGTCTGGTAATTTTTTTTTTTTTTTTTTTTTTTTAATATCTTTTCTATTAAAATCCTTCATATCTGAGTTTCAAATGGGCTGCCAGTTGGATTAAATCCTGGGTTTGTTAAGGTTTTACCTTTTTCCAAAGTCACACCATCAGAATCATTCAAATCAAACTTGGGAACTTTATGAGCGGGTCCCCATTTTTCTGAGGGTCTCAGTAATATTCGTATTCTCTGTAAAAGAAAAAGAAATAATCCACATTATATTTAAATATGACCACTTGTATAAAATTAATAGATTATGTTTTCAGTATGGTAAGAGCATGGAAGAGTCAGCCACAAATCAGCTAAATTTAACCCAATATTTCCCATTTGGGTTTTAAAAAATGTTTACAGAATTTCTCCAAAAGACTCACCAACCATCAAATACATGGAAGGCCATTTTGCTTCTTGACTAACAATAGGTAAAACAAGAACTCTACACTAATCACAAAGATTGATTGCAAATATCATGGATTGTTCATGGTCAAACTCACCTCCCCCATTACTTAAATGTCCTTGTATATAAGATTTCAATGATTTAGAAGAACTAGCTTGGATAAACATTATTAAGACTTTAATTTGGCCATAAAATAAAGTGACATACCTCCAATAAAGAACCTGGTGTTTTGAGTATATGAGATAAAGCTATACCCAATACAAGAATGACTGGTATAAAAGCCATAACCCAACCTATACATTCAGCCCATAGTGGATATTTTTTACCGGCATATTCCATAGGTGAATACTGAATCCAATTAAAGAACAATAAAAACTGAAATAAGAAAATATTATATTTGGTTAAAAACATAGGTTGCCAGGCAATGAAACATGCCCACAGCAACTATATCGTCCGGGCAGTCGACAAGAGTTGTCGCATATTTTTACTTTTTTCGGTAATGAAACATTTATAATACATTAAAATCTGATTAAGAGTAACAACTCATTAAGTAATTATCTTAAAACCATTAGAATTTGTTTGGTTTTTATAAAGTTCTGCCCCATGGTAACGTTTAGTATACGAAACTTTTAACATCCTGGATTTAGCTGTTCAAGTCATAAAGATTCATTGAAAATCAATATACTTGTTCATCTCAAGACCTTAAACACTGTGTATCAATTTAAAGTCAATCTGATATTAACTTTAGCCTCTAGAGCGTCCACAAGATTTTTCAAAGTGATCAAGGGCCATAACTCTGGCAGTAATTATCGGAAATTGCTGAAAATAAATAGGCTTCTTCGTCTCATGACCTTAAACACTGTGTATAAATTTAAAGTCAATCGGATATTAACTTTAGCCTCTAGAGTGTCCACAATTGCTTGTGGACGTCCAACCACTGGCCGGATGGACGGGGGTAACAACAATATACGACCACATTTCAATGTGGGCATATAAAAAACAAAGACAGTCTATCATTTTTTTTTTTACTTGAGGAAGCAAATGATTACATTTTATACTATTCAAAAAAAGTAGGGGATATTTGATTTTGGGGGCATAATACTAAAATATGCATATGACTATGAAAAAAGTCACTATAGAACCTAACAGAAGAAACATTTCCAGTTACATGTGACGCCCAAGCGCACCAATAGCTACCGCATGGAATGCAGGTGATGCTTGGGATCATCATGGGGGTCCAACCCAAGATTTGCACGACTCTGACTTTGAATGTTACAGTCATTGTGGCATTGAATTCCAGGGTGGAAACATCAGTTTAATTGTTTTAGTGACCAGAAAACAAATTTTGATATGCGTCGGCTAACCCAAAATGAAAGGTTACGTGCCCTTGGCATGCTACAGATCGGCACAACACAGGCGGTTGTGGCGCGGACGATGAATGTTTCTCAGTCTGTCATAAGCAGGCTATGGTCCAGATACCGTGATACACAATCTGTACAGGACAGACCACGCTCAGGTCGACCAAGGGCGACAACTCAAGCCCAGGATCGATTTATCCGTACCTTGGCCTTGAGAAATCGTGTCATCACAGCAAATCAGATCAGCGCTCGTCTTCAAACAGACACTGGTGTGAGAGTGAGTGGCCAGACGATTCGGAATCGACTGCATAGGGGTCACCTTCGCGCCCGACGTCCTCGCGTGATCCCTTGTTTGAGAGATCATCACATTCAGGCAAGACGTCGTTGGTGTAGGGATCGTCAACACTGGGATAATCGACGCTGGAGCAATGTGATGTTTTCAGATAAGTCAAGGTTCACTGTTGATTTTTTGGACAGACGTAGGAGGGTGTGGCGTCGTCGAAACGAGCGCTTCCAAGACGTTAACGTCATCAGACATGATCGATTTGGGGGTGGTTCTGTTATGGTGTGGGGAGGCATCACTGTTGCTGGAAGAACGGCTTTACATGTTGTTGCAGGGCGTGTTACAGGCCAGTACTACCGGGACAACATCTTGGCAGTCCATGTTGTGCCGTTCGCACGACGTCATGGCCGCCGTTTCATCTTCCAGGATGACAACGCAAGATGTCACAGGGCCAGGATCGTTACAGGTTACCTCCAACAACAGAACATCACCACATTACCTTGGCCAGCACTGAGTCCCGACCTCTCCCCCATCGAGCATGTCTGGGACATGCTTGGACAGAGGTTACGTCAACGTCAACAACGTCCTGCCAATGTCCAAGAACTTGCTGCTGCGTTGCAACAGGAATGGGACAATCTGGACCAAAATGACCTTAGACGTCTCATTAGGAGTATGCCACGTCGGATCAATGCTTGTTTGGCAAACAGAGGAGGATTTACCCGTTACTGACTTGGTTGTGATGCTGTGGTAACTTTGCTGTTTGACCCCGGGTATTTGACCCGGGTATCATTTTACCCTTATAATGGTCAGTCTGTGCCTTACTTAGTCTAACGATCATTTGGAATAAATCGATGAATGTGAACTTCATTTCATTTTGTCATTTGTTTCTTCGTCAGTTTCATTAGGTGACTTTAATAACACTTAAAAATCAAATATCCCCTACTTTTTTTGAATAGTATATAAACCATTGTCTGTCTATATTAGCCTGATTGGTGCAGAAAAGTAGGATGTTAAAACCGATTTCATTTTATAAATTATTGTTAATACATCATACCAGTATATTGTTGTTGAAAAGTCAAAAGGTCATATCCGAGTTTTGCCAAATTGTACAGGAGAGCCAAAAGATAGGTTGCCAGGCAACGAGAAACATATGCCCACAGCAGCTAAATCGTCCGAGCGGTCAACAATGGTTGTCGCCTATTTATTCCTTTGTAGGTAATTGGGGGGCCTTTACAAGACGGTTCCATACAGATCGGATTAAAATTTTTGTCGTTTGAGGGTTTACAAGGTTTTACAAACTGAAACAAGGGCCTCAACTTTGGAAGTAGTTTACAGAAATTGTTGAAATTTGACAGGCTTTTTCGTTTAACTAATTTAAATAATGCACATAAATTTCATACAGATCGATTGATCACTTTTGTCATTCAAACATTCACAGGGTTCACAAAGTAAAACAAGGGCCATACTCTAGACATAATTGACAGAAATTGCTGAAATTCAATAGACCTGTTTCACAAATTTTAATGATGCATATAAATTTCATACATTTTGGATGATGACTTTCATCAATCGAGCATTAACAAGGTTGAACAAAGTGAAACAAGGGCCATAACTCTAGAAGTAATGATTGTAAATTGTTGAAATTCAATAGGCTTCGTGTTTTCACTATTTTAAATAATGTATATAAATTTCAGAAAGATCGAATGCAAACTTTTAACGTTAGAGCGTTTACAAGGTTCAATAAAGTGAAACAAGGGCCATAACTCTAGACGTAATAAACGGAAATTGCTGAAATTCAATAGGCTTCTTTGTTTCACTAATTTTCACAAGGTTCAATAAAGTGAAACAAGGGCCATAACTCTAGACATAATAAACGGAAATTGCTGAAATTCAATAGGCTTCTTTGTTTCACTAATTTAAAAAATGCATATAAATTTCAGAAAAACCGATAATAACTTTTGGCATTAGAGCGTTCACAAGATCCAACGAAGTGATATAAGGGCCATAACTCTAGACGTAATAAACGGAAATTATTGAAACTAAATAGGCTTCTTCATCTCACCAATGTGAACAATATATATCAATTTAAAAACAATCGGATCATAACTTTTGGCGTTAGACCATTCACAAGAAATTGTGGACGACGGATGGGGGCGACGGCAATATACGTCCACATTTCCATGTGCATGTGGGCGTATAAAAATGCATAGATGTTAAGAATAATGATATCGTACAGAAATGTCCTGTATGGGATGGAATATTTCAGACCAATTGAAATAGAAATTAATAAAGGTAATTTTCAGTTTCAAGTAATAAAATATAAATAAAAGAATGTTTTTTTTAAAAAACATACCAATAAGGTGCCTGGTGTAAGAAATTTCCAGAAAAGTTTAAAGAAATTGTGCCAATGTCTGCTTTGTACACCAATCATTTGCTCAATATCCTGAAGAAATCTGTCGGCACCTAAATGAAAAAGGTTATCATTAAGTCCAACAAATAGTAATAATTAACTGTCCAATAAATGGTAATAAATAATAGGCCAATAAATAGTAATAATTAACAGTCCAATAAACAAGCCAATAGCCAGGTCCATTCCCCTGCCGAAATCCCCAAAATAGAAGCATCAACCAATCAAATTGCTTATCTCTGCTTACCCTAACCAGAAATTTCTCAAAAAATTACTAACCAGTATTCGTTTTCATATCATACCTGACCTTCAAACCCAGGAATGGTAGCCGCAACAAAGTTTTCTATACGTTATTAGCAATCAATGCCAAGCATTAAATAGCCTCAACTGATTGACAAATTAATTGTTTTACAGTATTTATTAATCTCATCACTCCATAAACAAAGTCTCAAAAGAAAAGAAGTTGATGTGATGAAATAACATTACCAGCGGTTGCCAGGCAAGATATGCCCACATTTTGCAAGAGATGGATAGAGAACAAGCTAAAGAAAAAAGCGAGTTTTTGCATAATCAGGGGCCATAATCCAGGAAATTATGGTCGGTCTAAAATGCGCGAATATCGAAATAGACTGAGATATTTGGGATATAAAGATATATTTTAAGTTTCATCAAAATCGGATAAAAATTGTGACTTCTAGAGAGTCCACAACCATGGTATTACATACTTTTTATTTGTGTACAAGGACTCAGGAGTGGCCATTTTGTAAGGCAGTTTCGGTCCGATTTTCAAAGTCAACCGCCATTAGGGTGTAATAGTGATACATTTAAACGCTTTTAAAATTGGATAAAAATTATGACCTCTAGAGGTTCCACAAGCTAAAAACGTGATTTTTCGTACAATCAGGAGCCATAATCAAAATTGTGGCCTCTAGCACTCTAGGGGTCCACAACCTTGATATACCATATATTTACACTATTTGAGAACAAAGGGCGGCCATTTTATCTGTCAGTTTTGGGCCGATTTTCACAAAATTCGAACTCAGCCGTCCTTAGGTTGTAACGGTGATATAATAATAATATGATTATAGGGTCCACAAGCTAAAAACGCGATTTTTCGTACAATCAGGGGCCATAATTCAGGTAGTTACGGTCCGATATGCGCGATTTTTAAAATCGGATAAAAAGTATGACCTATATATATATACGGTTTTTAAAATCGGATAAAAATTGTGACCTGTAGAGGGTCCACAATACAGGAAGTGCGTGAATATCGAAAGGAACCAAGATCTTTGGGATCTAAACACATTTTTTAAAGTTTCATCAAAATCGGATAAAAATTGTGACCTCCAGGACCTTGGTATTACATAATTTTGTGAAATAGCGGACCGAAACTGCCCAACTATATGTCCACTCCTTCAACGCGAATAGTGTATAATATGTAATACCAAGGTCCTGGACCCTCTAGAGGTCAAGACTTTGGAATATAACAACTCTGCTTGTAAATTGGTGTAGATTTTCATTAGGTGAATGTCTTAATTGAGTTCAATGATTAACATTTTCCGCTAAAGCTAAGCAATTTCATTGGTCGAAACGTTAGAACAAGATAACTTTGACTCTAACTGATGGAGAGTGATGAAATTTTCACTACCATGTACTTCAAAACCATGACAGAGTTCAACCGTGAACATTTTCTGCTAGAAAAGATAATCAGTTTGATTGCTTGATACTTTTCAAATAGATAAATGTGCAATTAATTAGTATGTGTCATCTATTTGTTTTGGGATTTTGCTGGGGAACATCAGCCTCACTATAAATGGTCCAAAAAGTTCACCAATCTTTGAAAAAAAGTCGAAAAGTCGTTATATTACTAAGAAACTTTTAATGGTATGAGGGAGGTAAGTATTCCTAAACAAAATGACATTGGACTACCAATTATTTACTTAATATCGTTAAATATCTCATAATGGCCCTCTAATTTTCCTTTCTTTTAAAAAGTGTCCAATGGATCTTTCTGAAACTTCTGGTACAGGAAGTTAAGTTCCCATACCACTTGATAAATCTATCCCGACAATGATCTGTAAACCGGAAGTAGTGGAAAGAATATCCTATATTTTGAGAAAATAAACAGTAAAAAAGTGGTACTCTTGCGAAAATCGTGATTTCACCGTCGGGTATCAACGGATCAATACAACTAAAGTATCGTTTGGTAGCTCGATGAATGGGCTATTTATGAGACTCTTCCTGTCTGATTCCCGAAAGCCGGTTCAGTGCTGCTCGCAGGTCTAGTTTATTATTGAATTCACAATCAGAATGTGACGTTGCTGTGTACATGACAACGAATAAACGAGTTCCTGACATTACCAGTCAGGAGGATCTTCTATTTGCCCCCCCCTCGGAATATGTTGCCCGCACCACCTTTTTAAATGACACATATTTTTTTTCTATTTGTACCGTCTTCTGTTATTGTTTTTCGTCAATATGATTATCGCTATATATGTTAAAATATTATGTATGGGAATTGTTGTACTAGTGAATGAATTGTAATCTATTGCCGGTATTGGATTTGTAATTAGCAGTTAAAGCTGTAGGGGTAAGTCAGAATACGGGAATGCCTTACTCAGCTCAATAATATACAATCAGCTATTCAGTGTTCACGCATCATTTTATAATTTACTTATCAACAAACAATCACAAGACAAAAACCTAGTACAGACATTGACATTATAGAATCTATACGGCATCCGATTAATCAGCACAACTTCGAATCAGTTATTATCTGGCTCTTGCAATTTATTTCTAATCGAGATAAGATTGAATTTTGGTCTTCGGCTAACTCGGTTCTTCGCTTAACTCAGATAAAATTGGTCAGTCCACTTAGATCCGACTTATGCGAAATTTACTGTACTTCACTTGTAAGAAGAAGTCCATAAAAATAATCCTTATCACTGTATTCTTTGCAACACGTGCTTGGACCTAGAACTGTAATTAAACAGAATAGTCATAATAAAACACACACGTTTTGTTTTTTCACGCGAGATGCCACTGGTGAGAAATGTTAACCGCTTATGTCATGATGAGAGCCAATGGTTTCACGTAACATTCAGTTGTGCCCCTTATTTTAACTCTTCATTTCTTTCGTCTTCTCTGTTTCTAAGTCAAACACCTACTTTCCCTTTGTTATTTTATCAAGGAATTTGAAAAGGAAATGTCTGAAAAGGAGATTTTTAATTTCCCCAGGGTAAAAAAAAAAAAAAAATTGTATTCAACCAACACTGCCTGAGACCATTAAAAAATTACGAAATCAGAGTCCAAAGGCATTTACCATAACAACGGCAGTTGCGGTTCACTTATTCAGTGACATGCGCCCCATCGCAACAGTTGAATCATCGTCATTCATCGATATGCTCCACGCGAGGCCGAAACAAAATATAATTTACCCTCCTGAAATACATTTCGAAAAGTTATACCTAAAATGTATGAGGACACCAGATTGAAAGTTAAATAAGAACTGGAGAAGACCATACACATTTCTGTCAAGACTGATTGTTGCACTTCAAATGTAACACAGTCTTACATGACGGTTACAGCCCATCTCTTGCGGTACTGGACCATGACAAATTTTGTTTTGCAAACCTGTGAACTGCCCGTTCAGCATACGGCCGATCATTTACAGGAGGCTCTAAATGAATCTTTTAATGAATGGGGGATAACATCCACATGCATTGTCACCGACAACGCGTCAAACATTGTAAAGGCTTGTTCAATATTTGACATTGACACAACTAAACACATCGGATGCTTCGCTCATACTTTAAATCTAGTTGTGAAAATGGGTTTCGGTTCTAGTAGACATTTTTCAAACTCACTATCAAGGTGTCGACAAACTGCTGCCTATTTGAAACGCAGCGTTGTTGCCATGGATATATTGCATAATGAACAACAGCGAATGGGCTATCCAAAGCACCAACTTATACAAGACGTCGAGACCCGATGGAATAGCTCGTATGATATGCTTGAGCAAACTGTGCCACTACATGCAACATTTACCGGTACTGCCATAAAAAAAGAAGCGCGGTCATTGTTACTGAACAGTAACGAACTGAAGAGGCAGTTGCTTTCTTAAAGGGAATGAAAGAGGCTACGGAAATCGTCTGTAATGAAACTTTACCAAGTGTCTCAATGATTCTCCCTATCATCTGTAAACTTAATCTTCACTTACAAAGCAAGGAAAATGACAGCCCTCCCGTCAAAGATATGAAGACTGCCATGAGCGAAAACCTATTTAATAGATGCCAGGTCTCTGATGTACGGCGTGGCCTTGCAGCGTCAGTCATGTTGGATCCCAGATATAAGCAGATTAACCCATAAATGCATAACCATTTTTTGTTCCCAAACCCCTTTCGTGCATAAGCCTAATTCTTGGCATTGAGACGGAAATTGGTGCTAAATACAAAAATGAGGAAAAAAATATTTTCTGACAATGACAACCCTACAAAGTATATATATTTAGAAAGAGTATAAAAAGGGCTTTCTGAATCTGTAAAGAAAATAACGGAAATATTTTTTACATAAGTGTAGGTGGAGGTAGAATTGACAACTTGAAATCAGGAAAAAAAAAAAAGTTCCCACTTCTGAGTGCAATAAAAAATATTTATTGATGCAGAATATTAGAAATGAAGTATGCTGCTTTTAGAGGCATCTCTTTGGTACACAATACAGAATTTTTTTTTTTAAAATATCCAATAACTTTACAACAGCAGTGGGAGGAAACCGTAAAAAAATGAAGAAAAAACAAGAGGTTAGACAGGCGACATCATCATCCGAGTCACTACTACATTTTGTACACTCATCAAACCATAGATTATGATCAAACACACTGAACTGCAGCACAAATATCTACTATTTCTATGTGAAGCAAAAAAAGGGACAAAAAAATGCTATTTTTTGTAAAAAAAACAACACAAAAATACACACTCTGTAGCGTAATCCAACTCACACAGTATTCCTTGGCAAATGAATGGGATACTGTACAAATCATGTCTTAAATCGGCGAAAATTTTACTCAAAACATTGCCAGGATGGCCATGCTGGATTTAGACAATGGCGTCCAAAGGGGATTTCCCGTGGAACCGCCTTTAGCGCGGTAAATTCAAACTGTTAAAAACGATACGGGAAATTTCGTAGCCATGCAATTTCAGCCTTTGTTTACTCTACGGCGTAGACCATAGCCATGCACTTATGGGTTTAAGCACTGGTATCACGTCATTTGGGACTCAACATAAACGACATTTGGGACTCAGTTGACGACGTTTGGGAGAGAGAGAAATGGGGTTTAACGTCCACTCGACACAAACTAGGTCATTTCGGGATTGACATATGGTTTAATTTTATTTCAATAATTCGCTTGTGCGTAGGGGTCTTTAGCAGTGGGAGGAAACCAGAGGACCCGGAGAAAACCCATGAGGTTGGACAGACGACCCTACTCCTTGTCACGTACAACCGGGGATTCGAAACCCCGCCAGTTGACTCAATGACAGGCTTTATGATACAGCACGCACGTGCTAACCATTCGGCCATCCAACCCCCCACGACGTTTGGGACTTGATTGGCGTCAATTGGGACTCAACACAAACGACAATTGGGACTCAATAAACGACAGTTGGGACTATTTATTTATGAGATATATAGAACCAACTGTCTTAGTTGTCTTTCGTTTTATTTAGTTGATCGGCGATTGTTGAGACCGTGATTAACACTGCTAGTTCTCCTTTGTTTTGTTTTATCTGCGAGTATAAAACTTCTCCTTTGTTTTGTTTTACCTGCGAGTATGAAACTTGACAATAATATATTTTTGAAAATTTGTGTATATTTAGTAATACTTCGTTGTTTTTCTTTTATCAAATAGTAAACGAGCTTGATTGACCGACCACTGCTAATGTTTTTTCGTGAAACGGCATAACTGCAATCAACACACGGCCGCCATTCTCGATGATTGACAACTCACGTTTTTCCTCATCCACCAAAGAATAGTTAGGTTTCTTTGAACATACTGCAATAACATCGGGATTATCAGTTAATCAGCTTTAATTATCCCACTTTGATCGTTGCCATTTCTTATATTTTCCACAAAAAACCTTTGCTTTGTACGCACTAATTTATCGATTGGTATTGCCATCTACCACAAGCATGTCAACGTGCAGCTCGCGGATTATCGTTAACAATTTCTAGGGGCTTGTAAAAAAGATTGCATGTCGTGTAAATATTTATTTTTGTTTTTTGTGTAGGTCATTTTCAAATAAATTCATCAGCATATTATTCGTTTTAAATAAATATATAACTTTTATGAGAAACGATGATTATCAAAGAACCGTAAGTGCAACTAATGTTTTATCGTTTGGTTGAGCCTTTTACTAACCACGTGTTTCATGTTAATAAATATTTTCTTTCGTGTTTTGAATTGGCCTATTTCTAATAAATTATCCCGAGTCCCAAACGTCGTATACCCGAGTCCCAAACGACGTATACCAAAGTCCCAAACGTTGTAACCCGAGTCCCAAATGTCGTGATCATATTTTTTTGAGTCCCAAATGACGTGAGTCCCAAATGACATGTAATCCATGCACTTTTGGGTTAAGTTCATGCAAGAAACCGAATATAAGAAAACTCAATTATATCTGGAAACAGAAATAGTTAAGATCTTGCGTGGTTACCGAACAACGTACCTAGATATTCAGAACGATAATTTAGAGGGCAACAAATCCATTGCTGCAGACAACCGCCCTGCAGGTGTTGGTTATCCCCCTAAACAAGAAATCTAAATCTGCATTTGTTTACGATTTCTTTGCAGAAATTCTATCTTACACGGATGCACCCTTATCCATGACTATCGATCAAATTTCAGATCACTGGTCAAACTTCAACTTTTGATTGGTGGAAACAAATGTAATTTGTTTATCTGAATCTTGCTGTACTTGCCCACAAATATCTGTCAATTCCAGCAATGTCAGTACCCAGCGAAAAGAGTTTTCAGTGCCACTGGATTTATAGTTAACAAACAGAGGAGCTGTCTGTTACCACAGAATGTAGATAAACTTGTATTTCTAAACAAAAACTTCAAAGCTGCAAGCGAATAAATGCTGGTTAAAAATTAAAACATGAAATAGCCCAACTTTCTGTCGGCCTTGCCTGAGTTCTGAAGCCAATAAGCCAAAATAATTGGCATGTGTTTTCAGTTGTGTTTTATACTCTTCTGTACAATTATATTTCTTTTTAATAAATTGATTGATATCGTTTTCTCTCCATGGCTTTAAAATAAAATTCTTTTGATAGGTAATAACACAGGGAATGTCGGCAGGGTTTGTGATGAGACAGGCACACGGAGTGCAGAAATACAGCGTTGTGGCGTAATGCAGGGCTAGAATTGTCGAGTCCGACTATTGAATGTCGTCAGTAGCCGACTGACATTTAGTCTAGCCGATTGGTAAAACAATGAATCCATCACTATGGTATCAAAAATAAATCTTCTTTTGGCTAAATTACAACGGGGTAATTATTACTTGTTAATAAAAAAAAGTCAATCAACTTGCTTGTCGGCTACAACAAGTCATACCGGTACCTCATATGGTTCTTAATCCAAGCAATTAGAACATTTAACGGTGATTTTGACAATCCGGTAAAAAAACAAAACACGCGTGCTGATAATTCATAAAAGGTTCAGTAAAATACTCCACGTGGCGAATAAAGACGATCTCGGCATGGTTTGCGAATCGCACGTCTTCTACTCTCCGTCCGTGTGAATTCCAAATACAGGTAGATATTAAAATAATGACTGGATGATACATTGATGGATTCACTGACCAGATTCGTAGGATTAGCGCAGATCCCATATATGAGAATCCTCTTAGATTCTCGCAAAAAATGACGAATTTCTAGTACATCCGACATCGTACGGGATCGTTACAATATGTCGGATTAAGCAGAGTGTCGGAATACACAGTTTTCTCAAAACCGGAAATATTGTAACTTCGAAAACCGGAATTATTATTATAATGTAGCTTCGAACATAGAACTTTGAATCACCAGAATGTTACTCCCTTTAAAAATGATAAACCTTTCTGTACATTCAAAATTTTATTGCATTAATTTTTTTTTCAATTTATCTTCTTCGCCGTCTTCAGTTGATCGCACTCTTGTCTTTGTTATCATGTGTTCATTGATAATCGGCGTACTCGATCCAACGTTCCGGAATTGAATTCTCTCAATCCCAAAATGGGTACTTCGGGCTACAACGCATGCGTCGACTGGATATATAAACATCTCATACAACCATGCAGCCGAAACCTGTTCGTCGTGTTTAATTACGTCACAATTCTACTCACACCACTTCCGTTGTCGGGACTGACAGAACTGTGACAGGACTGAATTCCGCGTCACTCGATTGCAATTCTGTCAATTCGGGACGTTCCGGACATTGAATCGAGCATCCCCAGGTCATTGTCACACGGTTCGAAGAAATCCGTAAGGTGACCAAACTTATAGGTTATTTAGGTTCAATCGGCATGCGCAACAAATGTTTCCAACAGGTGCTAGGAATATTTTTACGACTGTGAATTCGGGGGAAAATTTGTGGATATTCTTGAGTATTTGTCACAACTGTAGTACACAAGAGATTAAAATTATCAAAGTAATCAACAAAGACTCACGGTAGCGAGTTTTAATCTCACAGATAATTGAATGCTTGTTAATCTTTTGTGGCTTCACACCCAGCCAGTTTTAATCTCACAGATAATTGATCGGTAAGTGTTTGCTTCACACCCACCGATTGAAGGCCGGATTATACGGTGTCGATTCAATGGAAATCATATGACGGGCGGGTGATTGATGTCGTAATCCGGAAACGTACAGAGGTCGAATTACCCAGAGATTTTTTGGCTTAAGTAATAAGGAAATAAATCAGGAAAATGGTGTCGGATGTAACAGAGTACCGGAGTGATAAGAGGTCGGATGTGACAGAGTGCACTGTATATGGATATCACAGTGACCAGGAGTCAAAAACATGAATTAAGCCACTATACAAAGTGTTCTGTGCGCATGAAAAATCACTGTAGGAAATAAACTGTTACGGCAAACTGGATGAAGAATTCGTTTGATGTGATCAAAGGGAAAAATTTCATTTTACTCATTATTATTCAGGTCAAAAGCAACAAAGATATGGCGAGCGGTGGTGGTTCTGTCTTCCAAACGAAGTTGATCGAGTTTCTTTCTACACCTTGGTTTTGCTATGCAATGCTATTATTTTATTGTCAAATATCAAATAAATGAAAAACCAGCAGCTGCCAGGCAGGATACGCCCACATTTTGCAAGAGATGGATAGAGAAGAAGCTAAAAACAAACGTGATTTTTTGTATAATCAGGGGCAATAATCCAGATAGTTATGGCCTGAAATGTGCAAATGTGACACCCCCCCCCCCCCTCCATAGCATACAGAGTCACAATAAAGAAATTTTGAAAATTGAGTTATTGTTATTTTCACATTCTCCAACTCATTACCTTCAATTTGATGTATACTTTGTTTGAATTGGGTAAAAATTGACTGAGCTGTGTCCATTAGAAGCTACCCAACTCACAAAAGTAAGTTTTGAGAAAAAGCAAGTCAAAGATTTGGTATGTTCCAAAACAAAATCCCATAGCAACCAGGCCATTTATCTGCTGTTTTGTCGTTGAATATATCTTTCCATGGGTTTTCAGGGGTGCTGAAGACGAAAATCGTAGTAAAAATTTGATCCGACTATTTCCGCAATTTATTTGCTATTTTGTCTTTAATATTTTTTTATACGCCTACATTTTCATGTGGACGTATATTGTCGTCGCCACTGTACGTCCTGACATCAGTCCACAATTTGTTTGTGGACACTCTACAGGTCACAATTCTTACCCGATTTTGATGAAACTTGAAATATAGGTTTATCTCCAAAAGATCTCGGCTGCTTTCGATATTGGCATCTATCGGATCGAAACTTCATGGATTATGGCCCCTGTTTGTACGAAAAATCACGTTTTTAGGTTGTGGGCACTATAGAGGTCACAATTTTTACCCGATTTTGTTGAAACTTGAAATGTAAGTTGATAACCCAAAGATCTTGGTTCCTTTCGATATTCGCGCATATCGGACTGTAACTTCCTGAATTATGGCCCCTGATTGTACGAAAAATCACGTTTTTAGCTTGTGGACCCTATAGAGGTCATAATTTTTATCCGATTTAAAAAAACGTATTATAATATCACTGTTACACCCTACGGATGGCTGAGTTCGAATTTCGTGAAAATCGGCCAAAAATTGACAGACAAAATGGCCGCCGTTCGTTCTCAAATTGCGTAAAAATATGGTATATCAAGGTTGTGGACCCTATAGAGGTCACAATTTTTATCCGATTGTGTTGAAACTTGAAATGTAAGTTGATAACCCAAAGATCTCGGTTCCTTTTGATATTCGCGCATATCGGACTGTAACTTCCTGAAAAATGGCCCCTGATTGTACGAAAAATTGCGTTTTTAGCTTGTGGAATTATAGAGGTCATAATTTTTATCCGATTTAAAAATCCGTATTATTATATCACCGTTACACCCTAAGGATCGCTGAGTTCGAATTTCATGAAAATTGGCCCAATATTGACAGACAAAATGGCCGCCGTTCGTTCTCAAATAGCGTAAAAATATGGTATATCAAGGTTGTGGACCCTATAGAGGTCACAATTTTTATCCGATTTTGTTGAAACTTGAAATATAAGTTGATAACCCAAAGATCTCGGTTCCTTTCGATATTCGCGCATATCGGACCGTAACTTCCTGAATTATGGCCCCTGATTTTACGAAAAATTGTGGTTTTAGCTTGTGGACCCTATAGAGGTCATAATTTTTATCCGATTTAAAAAACCGTATTATTATATCACCGTTACACCCTAAGGATCGATGAGTTCGAATTTCATGAAAATTGGCCCAATATTGACAGACAAAATGGCCGCCGTTCGTTCTCAAATAGCGTAAAAATATGGTATATCAAGGTTGTAGACCCTATAGAGGTCACAATTTTCATCCGATTTTGTTGAAACTTGAAATGTAAGTTTATAACCCAAAGATCTCGGTTCCTTTCGATATTCGCGCATATCGGACCGTATCTTCCTGAATTATGGCCCCTGATTGTACGAAAAATCGCGTTTTTAGCTTGTGGACCCTATAGAGGTCATAATTTTTATCCGATTTAAAAAAACGTATTATATCACCGTTACACCCTAAGGACGGCTGAGTTTGAATTTCGTGAAAATCGGCCCAAAATTGACAGACAAAATGGCCGCTGTTCGTTCTCAAATAGCGTAAAAATATGGTATATCAAGGTTGTGGACCCTATCAAGGTCACAATTTTTATCCGATTTTGTTGAAACTACTCGGTTCCTTTCGATATTCGCGCATATCGGACCGTAACTTCCTGAATTATGGCCCCTAATTGTAGGAAAAATCACTTTCTTTTCAGCTTGTTCTCTATCCATCTCTTGAAAATGTGGGCGTATCCTGCCTGGCAGCCGCTGGTTTATTTAGGATTTCAAGGGTGCTGACGACGAAAATCGTAATAAATGCACTCCTTTCGTAACGAAACATCCACAACACATACGGCATAATATTCACATGATAGTGTTATACTGAAGAACAATCTATACATTAGTAGTCTGTTGTGTATATTATAACTTTGGTGAGATTAACTCAGTTAATCTCATCAATTAATTAGCACCTTAGTGCCAGCTAGTGGTCAGGAGATTAAGATTGTTGATTGGATAATCATCAAAGAAGCCGCCACAGCTGTACGCGTGTTCATTTAACACGTGAATTAAAATAAGATTTTGCGTGTACGATAGGTCTATTATTATTTTCAGGTACCGTGACGTTATCAAAATATGAGTCCCTAGTCAAGAAATGCTTACGTTCACTTTCGTGCATTTGGCTTTGATGTAAATATCAACATTATTCAGAGGATACTCAATGGCAGACTCGAGAATCGTCGCATTTCGGCTCGTTGGTCGTTTTCATTTTTTCGACCCATGGTGATAAGAGGATTTTATATGCATTCCTTACTTTGCATGCCGTATGAAGAAGCGACAGTAAACGGAATTCAGCTATCAATAAAATTCTCTTCGAAAAGAAAATTATTGTCCATTTTGTTTATTTCCATTTAAGGCCTATAGATTATTTTTTTAAAGATGATATGAGATATCAAATAATCACCACTTGGATTAATTATTCGGAGAAAATAATGAGTTGTCGATGGCTTTATCATTGACCCGTGACAGTTGATTAGTAATAGTATTACTCAATGACACACACCCGCTTGTCAATTAATTTACATCAGCCACATGGTTTCGATTAACACTCAACAGCAATCTATATACGATCAGAATTTTTTTTTTTCTGCCACTTATTAGAGTGAATCGCATGAAGTTACCCAAAAACATTATCGCCAAAACCAAATATTTATTGATAATGTCTTGCATGCGTTGTCTGGGCCAATCAGCAAACGAGTTGTGTAGACAGCATGGCAACAGGCGGAGTTTATTTATGGGGGTTTTTAAAACTCGACTGTATCCGTTCAAAATCAATTCATCGACAATATTTTGATCATATTTGTAAACTAGAGATGCTCCGCTTTACAACGATGCCAATTATTATGCAAGAGGATTGACCGGTGGTCCCGCTACGAGCGAAGAAAAATAACTAATTTTGCCGAGAATTTTAAGAAATAGGACACATTTAAGAATACGGTACTCTTACAAAAAGTTCAAATACAGGTGTTTTAAAATGTGTTATTGCTAATTTGATCTTTTGTGTCGACAGATAGTATATTTATAGACTTATTTTTGTGAAATTCTCAATTTCGAACAAAATCAATATTCTCACTTATTTTGTCTTTATCTCATTATTGATTCGCGCGCATTCCAACTCATTTAGCTGCAACCGGTCACAAATATCAAAAGGGACAGAGATTTTTGGGATATAAAGATATGTTTTAAGTTGCATCAAAATCGGATAAAAATTGTTACCTCTAGAGGGTCCACAACCATCGTATTACACACTTCTACACAATTTGCGTACAAATAGCAACCATTTTGTCGGTCAGTTTCATTTCAATTTTCCCAAAATACAAAGTCAACCTTCATTATGGTGGAATGGTGATTAAAATTGGCAAAAAATTGTGACCTCTAGAGAATCCGCAAGCTAAAAATGTGATTTTTTGAACAATCAAGGGCCATAATCCAGGAAGTTAAGTTCGGGTATCCGCGATTATCAAAAGGAACTAAGATCTTAGTGTGTAATGGTGATATATTCACAAGTTTTTTTTTTTTAAATCAGATAAAAATTGTGATCTCTACAGGGACTACAAGCTAAAAACGTGATTTTTTGTTCAATCAAGGGCCATAATTCAGGAAGTTACCAACCGAGGTGCGCGAATATCGAAAGGAACCAATATCTTTGGGTTATAAACATGTATTTCAAGTTCCATCAAAATCGGATCAAAATTGTGACCTTTAGAGGGTCCACAACATTGATTTACCAAATGTTTACACTATTTGCGTACGAGGGGCTGCCATTTTGTCCGGCAGTTTTTGCCGATTTTCAGGAAATTCGAACTCAAAAAACATTACGCCGTAACTGTGATATATTCGAACGTTTTTTTTTAAATCAAATAAAAATTTTGACCACTAGAGGGACCACAAGCTAAAAACGAGATTTTGCGTACAATCAGAGGCCATAATCTATGAAGTTATGGTCCGATATATGCCATAACGATCCGATATGCGCGAATAATGAAAGGGATCGAGATCTTTGTGTTATAAACTTGCATTTCAAGTTTAATAAATATCGGATCAAAATTGTGGCCTCTAGAGGGTCCACAACTTTGATGTACCAGATGTTTACACTATTTGCGTACAAGGGACGGCCATTTTGTCTGACAGTTTTGGCCTCATTTTCATGAAATTCGAACTCAACCATCCTTAGGGTGTAACGGTGATATATTCAAACGTTTTTTTTTTTAAATCGGATAATAATTGTGACCTCTAGAGGAACCACAAGCTAAAAACGCGATTTTGCATACCATCAGAGGCCATAATTCAGGAGGTTACGATCCGATATGCGCGAATATCGAAAGGGACCGAGATCTGTGGGTTATAAATATGCATTTCAAGTTTCATCAAAATCAGATGAAAATTGTGACCTCCAAAGGGTGCACAACCCAGATACACAATATTGTGACACTATTTGCGAACGAGGGGCAGCCATTTTGTCCGTCAGTTTCAGTCTGATTTTTATGAAATTTGGACTCAACCATCCTTTGGGTGTAACATTGATATATTGTAACGGTTTTTTAAATAAGATAAAAATTGTGACCTCTATGGCGTCCACAAGCTAAAAACATGATTTTTCCTACAATCAGGGGCCATAATTCAGGAAGTTATGGTCCGATATGCGCAAATATCAAAAGGAACCGAGATCTGTGGGTTATAAACATGCATTTCAAGTTTCATCAAAATCACATGAAAATTGTGACCTCCAGAGGGTCCACAACCCTGTAACACAATATTTTGACACTATTTGCGAACGAGGGGCGGCCATTATATCTGTCAGTTTCAAACCGATTTTTACGAAATTCGAACTTAACCATCGTTAGTGTGTAACAGATTTTTAAATTGTCATCTCTATGGGGTCCACAAACTAAAAATGCGATTTTTCGTACAATCAGGGGCCATAATTCAGGAAGTTATGATCCGATATGCGCGAATATCGAAAGGAACCGAGATCTGTGGGTTATATACATACATTTCAAGTTTAAACCAAATCGGATAAAAATTGTGACTTCTACAGTGTTCACAAGTTAAAAACATGATTTTTCGTACAATCAGGGGTCATAATCAATGAAGTTACAGTCCGATACATGCCAATATCGAAAGGATCCGAGTTCTTAGGGAGGTAAACCTATATTTCAAGTTTCGTTAAAATCGGATAAAAATTGTGACCTCTAGAGTGTTCACAAACAATTGTGGACGGACGGACAGGGGCGATGACAAAATAGGTCCCCATGAAAATGTTGGCGTATAAAAATTCTACATGTATACAGAATGATATCACAACATAAACTCGCTAGTCTGGAGGTCGGGTGTGCGATCCCTGCATTGGCTGAGAAAGTTCATCCAGATTTTCCGTCGTGGTTCCCTTGACAGTTGGAATTCGATATAAGAGTAGGCCGTAGTGTCACTGTCCGGGCAAAATTTCCCTCATAACACTGAATGGCTTATGCCGTCTTCATTAGCCCAGTTCAGAGCAAAACAGTACGACGTTAAACCCCATTTCATTTCATTTCATTTCATAATTTGTTATTCATGTACAAATTATTATTGTTTTCAAACCAATTGTAAGTCAAAATAATTTGCCGATATTATCAATTATTGATCGGCGGATGGTCGGAGATAATCGATACTTGAAACAGGATCGATTGCCAGCCCTATTCATAACCCAAAGATCTTTGTTCCTTTTGATATTCGCGCATATCGGGTTGTAACTTCCTGAATTATGTTTCCTGATTGTACGAAAAATGGCATTTTTAGCTTGTACCTCCAGAGGTCACAATTATTATCCGATTAAAAAAGATAGGTTGCAAGGCAACGAAACATATGCCCACAGCAGCTAAATCGTCCGGGCATGAAACATTCATAATACACTAAAATCTGATTAAGAGTAACAACTCATTAAGTAATTATCAGAAAACCATTAGAATTTGTTTGGTTTTATAAAGTTCTTTTCCCTGCAAACGTTTAGTATACAAGACTTTTAATATCATGGATTTAGCTGTTCAAGTTATAAAAATTCATTGAAAATCAATACACTTGTTCATCTCAAGACCTTCAACTCTGTGTATCAATCTAAAGTCAATCGGATGAAAACTTTAGCCTCTAGAGAGTCACAAAATTTTTCAAAGTGATCAAGGGCCATAACTTTGGCAGTAATTATCGGAAATCGTTGAAAATCAATATGATTCTTTATCTCATGGCCTCAAACACTGTGTATAAATTTAAAGTCAATCGGATATTAACTTGAGCCTCTAGAGCGTCCACAAGATTTTTCAAAGTGATCAAGGGCCATAACTCTGGCAGCATATATTGGAAATCGCTGAAAATCAATAGGCTTCTTCGTCTCATGACCTTAAACACTGTGTATAAATTTAAAGTCAATCGGATATTAACTTTGACCTCCAGAGCATCAACAAGATTTTTTGAAGTGATCAAGGCCCATAACTCTGGCAGTAACTATCGGAAATCGCTGAAAATCAATAGGCTTCAACAAGATTTTTTGAAGTGATCAAGGCCCATAACTCTGGCAGTAACTATTGGAAATCGCTGAAAATCAATAGGCTTCTTCGTCTTATGACCTTAAACACTGTATATGAATTTAAAGTCAATCGGATATTAACTTGAGCCTCCAAAGTGTCCACAAGATTTTTCAAAGTGATCAAGGGCCATAACTCTGGCAGCATTTATTGGAAATCGCTGAAAATCAATAGGCTTCTTCGTCTCATGACCTTAAACACTGTATAAATTTAAAGTCAATCGGATATTAACTTTGACCTCTAGAGCATCACACGATTTTTTGAAGTGATCAAGGGCCATAACTCTGGCAGTAATTATCGGAAATCGCTGAAAATCAAAAGGCTTCTTCGTCTCATGACCTTAACACTGTGTATAAATTTAAAGTCAATCGGATATTAACTTGAGCCTCTAGAGCGTCCACAAGATTTTTTGAAGTGATCAAGGGCCATAACTCTGGCAGTAATTATCGGAAATCGCTGAAAATCATTAGGCTTCTTCGTCTCATGACCTTAAACACTGTGTATAAATTTAAAGTCAATCGGATATTAATTTGAGCCTCTTGAGCATCCACAAGATTTTGTTCAAAGTGATCAAGGGCCATAACTCTAGCAGCATTTATTGGAAATCGGTGAAAATCAATAAGCTTCTTCGTCTCATGACCTTTAACACTGTGTATAAATTTAAAGTCAATTGGATATTAACTTTAGCCTCTAGAGCGTCCACAAGATTTTTCAAAGTGATCAAGGGCCATAACTCTGGCAGTATTTATTGGAAATCGCTGAAAATCAAAAGGCTTCTTCGTCTCATGACCTTAACACTGTGTATAAATTTAAAGTCAATCGGATATTAACTTGAGCCTCTAGAGCGTCCACAAGATTTTTCAAAGTGATCAAGGGCCATAACTCTGGCAGTATTTATTGGAAATCGCTGAAAATCAAAAGGCTTCTTCGTCTCATGACCTTAACACTGTGTATAAATTTAAAGTCAATCGGATATTAACTTGAGCCTCTAGAGCGTCCACAAGATTTTTCAAAGTGATCAAGGGCCATAACTCTGGCAGCATATATTGGAAATCGCTGAAAATCAATAGGCTTCTTCGTCTCATGACCTTAAACACTGTGTATAAATTTGAAGTCAATCGGATATTAACTTTGACCTCTAGAGCGTCAACAAGATTTTTTGAAGTGATCAAGGCCCATAACTCTGGCAGTAACTATCGGAAATCACTGAAAATCAATAGGCTTCAACAAGATTTTTTGAAGTGATCAAGGCCCATAACTCTGGCAGTAACTATCGGAAATTGCTGAAAATCAATAGGCTTCTTCGTCTTATGACCTTAAACACTGTGTATGAATTTAAAGTCAATCGGATATTAACTTGAGCCTCCAAAGTGTCCACAAGATTTTTCAAAGTGATCAAGGGCCATAACTCTGGCAGCATTTATTGGAAATCGCTGAAAATCAATAGGCTTCTTCGTCTCATGACCTTAAACACTGTATAAATTTAAAGTCAATCGGATATTAACTTTGACCTTTAGAGCATCAAACGATTTTTTGAAGTGATCAAGGGCCATAACTCTGGCAGTAATTATCGGAAATCGCTGAAAATCAAAAGGTTTCTTCGTCTCATGACCTTAACACTGTGTATAAATTTAAAGTCAATCGGATATTAACTTGAGCCTCTAGAGCGTCCACAAGATTTTTCAAAGTGACCAAGGGCCATAACTCTGGCAGTATTTATGGGAAATCGCTGAAAATCAATACGCTTCTTCGTCTCATGACCTTAAACACTGTGTGTAAATTTAAGGTCAATCAGATATTAACTTTGACCACTATCGAAAAGTACCAAGATCTTTGGGTTATAAGCATGTATTTCAAGTTTCATCAAAATTGGATAAAAATTGTGACCTCTATAGGGTTCACAAGCTAAAAACGTGATTTTTCGTACTATCAGGGGCCATAATCCATGAAGTTTCAATCCGATACATGCCAATATCGAAAGCAGCCGAGATCTTTTGGGGATAAACCTATATTTCAAGTTTCGTCAAAATCGGATAAGAATTGTGACTTGTAGAGAGTCCACAAACAATTGTGGACGGACGGACAGGGGCGACGGCATAATACGTCCACATGAAAATGTGGGCGTATAAAAAGATTTGCATAACAAAACGAGTTTAACTATTGTGCATGTTTATTAGACATTACTTGTTTGAAATACACTGTTTAAGTTAAACATGGGATCGCCCTTAATGTGCACTGATGCTTCGGCTATGGTCAAAAGACTTCAGGGAATGTCCCCTCCCCCACCCCACGAGCAATTGCCGTGACTCAACAGGTATGGCTCCCAATAATTTGAAAAGCTACGGGGTATCTTCACCGATAAACAACATTATTGGGGTAATATTCATGTCATGAGATCACAGTCTCTTGTGTGGTGTTGTATCGGTGGCGCAGGGTCCTACTGGGCATTTTTTTGCATCGGCGATATACTACTGATGGAAATTAATGATCCCCGTGAGGCCCCGGGAATAGGTTCCCCGGTGTGCAGGGGAAGCTTTGGGGTTGTCGTGAGCCATGTGGAGCCATCAGGAGGCCTCAGGAGAATTGTGAAAAATTTCAAAGCTTGCACTGAAATATTTTTCGATATGTTCCTGATGTATTGTCAAGAAAACTGTCCGTGGAGTCACCCCGGCAGCTTTCCAGATCCATATGGAACCATCTGGAGGACACAGGTCCAAGATTAGAAGGTGTGTATTCATGTGTGTCCTCAATATATACACCATATACAAACATACACATAGACAGGGCCGACAGCATAATACGTCCACATGCGTCAATATCAAAAGAAATCAAAATCTTTGGGATATAAACATACATTTTGAGTTTCATTAAAATAGTGTCCAAACACTAATGACATGATTTTTGGGTACAATCAGGGCCCATAATCCATGAAGTTACATGCCAACATCAAAAGGAACCAAGATCTTTGGGATATAAACCTATATTTCAAGTTTCGTTAAAATTTGATAAAAATTCTGACCTCTAGAGGCTCCACAACCTTGATATTACATATTTTTACACTGTTTACGTACGAGAAGCGGCCATTTTGACAGGCAGTTCGGTCTGATTTTCACTAAATTTGTTATGGTTTAACGTTGATTTATTCAAATGTTTTTTTTTTTAAATCAGATAAAAATTGTGATATTTCGTACAACATTGAAAGGAACCTAGATCTTTGGGATATAAATCTATATTTCAAGTTTCGTTAAAATCAGATAAAAATTATGACCTATAGAGTGTCCACAAACAAAAAGTAAACAGATGTATGGACGGACAGGGGGGCAATGACAATTTATAGTACAATCAGGGGCCATAATTCAGGACGTTACGTTCCGATATGCACGAATATCGAAAGGAACCGAGATCTTTGGGTTATAAGCATATAATTCAAGTTTCAACAAAATCAAATAAAAATTGGGACCTCTGGCTCTACAGTGTTCACAAGGTAAAAACGTGATTTTTCGTACAATCAGGGGCCATAATCCATGAAGTTACAGTCCGATAAATGCCAATATCAAAAGGAACCGAGATCTTAGGGTGATAAACCTATATTTCAAGTTTCATTGAAATCGGATAAAAATTGTGACCTATAGACTGTTCACAAACAATTGTGGATGGACGGACAGGGGCGACGACAATATAAGTCCACATGAAAATGTGGGCGTATAAAAATCAAAACCTATTTACCATAAATCCAAGCAATAACAACACATTCTAATATAGCCATTAAAAACACCGACCAGCTAGCAGCATAGGTATCCATTAACTGTAGAATGTACATGCCTCCCTACAAATATACACATTTTATAGACATTACAAGGTATCAAAGGGCCCCAAAGATATAATATCAGGCAACAAAGCATACACCCACAGCAGGTAAGTCATCCAAACAGTCAAAAGTTTTGTCACATATTTTTTCTTTTCTTGGTGCCACAGTTAATTAATTGTTTGTTTCTCATGACCCGCCCGCATGTCCATTTCCATCCGTAATAATCACGCACTTCCATAATTATTTGGTCAAATTTATTGAGGACACAAATTTGTCCTGTAAAGCTGTATTTGTTTGCGCAAATATTAAAATTTCAAAACCGTTTAAATTTTTAGAATCAGACTTTTTAATATTCAATTTTTATTCATTTTGTTTTTTCGGTCCGAAATCGAAATCTTGTTCAAAAAGTGGTAATTTGACATCAGTGCAATGTAAAAAATTACATTTACTCCCATCACACGAATCCTAAAATATGCATTTCAAGCAGGGGGAAAAGGAAGATATACAGAGAAATAGAAAGAAGGATGTGGCGGGAGGGTTTTAACTCCACTTGACACAGACTGGGTCATTTTGGGACTAACATACGCCACCGTTTTAATTCAATAATTTGCATGTGAGTAAAGGTCTTTAGCAGTGGGGATGCCCATGAGGTTGGGCAGTTGACCCTACTCCTTGGAAACTGAATCTAAACACAAAATACTTTTAATATGATCTATTTAAAAGTTAACAATTTTTTTTTAATTAAAAAAAAAAGAAGAAGAAAGAACGAAAATGTACATATATGAAACATGAAATTGTACTAAAGTAAAATTTGTTCCTAATGCAACCGATTTGTTATACCAGTACCTGAAAAGAGATATAAAATAGTAAAATTACAACAAGGCTTTTAAGGTTTCATTCTACGAAATATTCAATTCAATTCTATTCTTAATAAACAAGCCAACAGTGAGGCTGATGTCTCCCGATGAAATCCTCAAATAAATAGATGACACATATTAATTAATAACACATTTATTTTTTTCAAAAGTATCGAGCAATCAAACTAAACATTAAGTTTCTTCACTCTATATCAAATAGAATCAAGATTATCTTGTCCCAAAGCATCGACCAATGAAATTGATTAGCTCTGCTTAGCTTCAGCTTGAAATGTTAATCATTGAACTCAGTCAAGGCATTCACCTAATGAATATCTACATCAAGTTTAAACACCCTACCTCAATTAAAAGCAGAGTTGTTATGTTCCAAAGTATTGACCAATCAAATTGCTTATCGCTCCTTAGCCTAAGCAGAAAATTCTCACCATCGAACTTAAGTCAAGGTAATGATATAATGAAACTATACACCAACTTTCATCACTCTCACTTAATTAGAACTAAAGTTATCGTGTCCAAAAGCATCAACCAATCAGATTGCTTATCTCTGCTTACCGTAAGCATACAATGTTCATCATCGAACTCCATCAAGGCATTCACCTAATGAAAGCCTACACCAAGTTTGAACATTCTAGCTTAATTAGAATGAGATTTATTGTGTTCCAACGTCTCGACCAATCAAATTGCTTATCGCTCTGCTTACCCTGAGCAGAAAATGCTCATTATCGAAATTAGTCAAGGTATTGATGTAATGAAACTATACACCAACTTTCATCACTCTCACTTAATTAGAACTTAAGTTATCGTGTCCCAAAGCATCAACCAATCAAATTGCTTATCTCTGCTTACCCTAACCAGAAAATGCTCATCTTCGAACTCCATCAAGGCATTGACCTAATAAACACCTACACCAAGTTTGAACATACTAGCTCAATTAGAATGAGATTTATTGTGTTCCAACGTCTCGACCAATCAAATTGCTTATCGCTCTGCTTACCCTGAGCAGAAAATGCTCATTATCGAAATTAGTCAAGGTATTGATGTAATGAAGGCATTGACCTAATAAACACCTACAATAAGTTTGAACATTCTAGCTCAATTAGAAAGAGAGTTATTGTGTCCCATATAAGTGTGATGGATGGACGGACAGACAAACAGACGGACGGACCCATTTTAATAGTCCCCTGCTTTCTTCGAAAGGCGGGGGACAATAATAACAATATATGGTATTATTATATAATATTTGGAAGGTTTCAAAAAATAATTGATTTTACTAGCTGTTTCCTTTTGTTTTTCAACTAGTAGGGTGTAACTTGAGGAGCTTTACTTTCTACTTTACTCCTCATGTCGCTTTCCGGGTGGAAATCAAAACACATCCGGGTTAGGTTTTACTGCTTTTATTAATACATTACATGCACTAATGGTACTTGTACGTAAAAACTCAATGCCCCGTCAGTGAGGTACGGTACATTAACATGGCGACAATAATAAACTTGGTTCTGTTACAAAGGAGGAAGTAACTCTAAAACATGGACTCAGCAGACAACTAATTAATTATCCTGCATAAGTGTATAAGTCATATAACGAGAAACCTTACTGTCCAAGACATGGCTTCCCTAAATTGAGCATATGAGTGACAAATTAATGATAAATTTACTGACTAATCTTCAAACTAAAACAAATTACATTTAATCAAAACATTGCATATTTTATGGCTCCTTGTTGGGGATTCCCCGATCTCCCTGTCTATGGGTTAAAATAAGTATAAGTTTATGGATAGGTCTTTCAAGCACCTTTCTTAGGCTTTTTCGTTTCACTAATTTAAATCGTGCATATAAATTTCACAAAGATCGGGTGATAACTTTTGGCATTAGAGCTTTCACAAGGATTAATAAAGTGAAACAAGGGCCATAATCCTAGACGTAATGAACGGAAATTGCTGAAATTCAATAGGCTTCTTCGTTTCAATAATCTAAATAATGCATATAAATTTCACAAAGATTGGGTGATAACTTTTGGTGTTGGAGTGTTCACAGGGTTCAATAAAGTGAAACAAGGGCCATAACTCTAGACGTAATAAACGGAAATTGCTGAAATTCAATGGTCTTCTTCGTTTCAGTAATCTAAATAATGCATATAAATTTCACAAAGATTGGGTGATAACTTTTAGCGTTGGAGCGTTCACAAGGTTCAATAAAGTGAAACAAGGGCCATAACTCTAGACGTAATAAACGAAAATTGCTGAAATTCAATAGACTTCTTCGTTTCACTAATTTAAATCATGCATATAAATTTCACAAAGATTGGGTGATAACTTTTCGCGTTAACAGCGTTCACAAGGTGCAGTAAAGTGAAACAAGGGCCATAACTGTAGTAAACAGAAATTGCTAAAATTCAATAGGCTTCTTTATTGCTCTAATTTAAATAATGCATATAAATATTAGAAAGATCGGATGATAACTTTTGGAGTAAGAGCGTTCACAAGATTCAATAAAGTGAAACAAGGGCCATAACTCAAGACGTATTAAACAGAAATTGTTGAAATGCAATAGGCTTCTTCGTTTCACTAAATTAAATATTGCATATAAATTTCACAAAGATCAGATGTTAACTTTTGGCATTAGAGCGTTCACAAGGTTCAACAAAGTGAAACAAGGGCCATAACTCTAGACGTAATAAACGGAAATTATTGAAATTAAATAGGCTTCTTCATCTCACTAATGTAAATAACATATATCAATTGTAAAACAATTGGATGATAACTTTTGGCGTTAGAGCGTTCACAAGAAATTGTGGAAGACGGACGGACGGACGGACGGGGCGACAGCAATATACGTCCACATTTCAATGTGGGCGTATAAAAACTAAAACAAAATTGTTGAAATTTGACGGGCTTTTTCGTTTTACTAATTCAAATAATACATATAAATTTCATACAGATCGGATGATAACTTTTGTCATTCGAACGTTCACAAGGTTCAACAAAGTGAAACAAGAGCCATAACTCATGGCGTAATTAACGGAAATTGCTGAAATTCAATAGGCTTCTTCGTTGCACTAATTTAAATGATGCATATCAATTTCAAACAGATCGGATGATAACTGTTGTCATTAGAGCGTTCACAAGAAGAGTGGTTCGTGCAAATAACAAAAATCGAATAAACGAGCTATATTTGGGGCTTATTTTAACAAATATGATAAGACTTACCATTAAAATCATCATTTGTTAACAATTAAACTATTGCTAAGTTGGATATTTGTGTGATTTGGCCATTTGAATGGGACTTTCTAATTATATGGAAAAGTTGATCGCCCAAGTAGCGTTACAGCGGTAGATTTTTTCATTAAAAAGAGTTATGTTTCTTGGTCACATCAAAGTTTCAAATTTTGTTCTGGAAAACGAATTATTTTCCGCAGTCGGCTTTCTTCGTTTTTTTACGTACGTACATTTAACGATTGAATTTAACATTTGTACGCGTGTGCAGCCCTTAGAGAGAGAGAGAGAGAGAGAGAGAGAGAGAGAGAGAGAGATGTCTGTATTTCGAGCTGATTTTTTTTTAACGTTTACATGCAATAGACTATAGTTGAAACTTTCTAATAAGGGGTGAATTTCATGGTTTACAAACGCAGTATGTAGAGAGTGCTTACCGTACTCATATTGTAGATGTTAAATATCCTTTATGATAATCCTATTTTGTTTCAAATAATTATCACAAAAATAAAAATCATACACATCAAAAACAGAGGAGCACACAACATGCGCAAAGAAAAAAAAGCCTTAAGCATTTTCAAATCGGTTCGGCAGCAGTGGTCCAAATGTCTAGCATTGCATCCGGAATTCCGTATAAGAATAAGAATCTACTTAGAAGTCAAAAATGCGACTCCTACACATTGTGCTCTAAACCTTGTTATAAATTATAGAATAAACCGTAAATCAATTGAACCCATTTCAAGTTGGAACTGCATGCTTTTTGATATGATTGGGCTATGTGTGGCGCCAGATAATCCAAAAATAGAAGTCGATACGTGACAATGCGTCTTGAAAAATTCTTTGATCTGTTATATGACTGGAAAATTCTGTTATTAAAAACAACCGGCATGACAATGACTACATAATAAGTTGGGAGTTCTGCAATAGGCATCTTTTAGTGAAATGTTAGAGAAATTTAAGTTTAAATATATCCTTTGTGTTTGAATTACCACTTATGGTTGGTTGTGTTGTATTATGTATCAATCTGGAAATTTCTGTTTTATAGCTATTGTTCTCGAAGGTAAGACGCACAATTTACGCATGGTGTCGCGTTTTAATATTTTTAATAATTATCATAGGCGTACGAGCCAGGGGTGGGGTGGGGGAAGCTGCCCTCCTAACTTTCGGGCAAGCTGAATTTTCGGGCAGACGGGTAAAGTGAAAAAAAAATTATTTCATCTATTTGGCAAAATAAAGTTCCCGAAATCTAATAAAACACTAATTTTACGGGCTGACATAGCACTTAAACGCACTTGCGGCCGTCAAGTATTCCAAAAATTTTTTGGGGGTCTAGACTAGGTCAGCTCCGCTTCTTCGCCTCTCGAAAAAAACGGGCGCCGCTGTCTGTAAACCTGAAATTTTTTCGGGCATTTCTAGTTTTGCTTCCCTAACTGTCATCAATCCCTAATAAAACACTAATTTTACTTTTCTTTTAATTGAATACAACGAATTTGTACTGAGTTGACTATGGATTAAAACATTTTGTCTAGAGCCATTCTTTGTGTGACATTTTTCTGGCATCGATTATTATTTGTGAATGAAACTGCAACAGGCTAGGATAGCAGAAAACGCATTTGCGGTGGTTAAATTTTCAATATTTTCTCTGGGAGGGTGAGGCACCCATAACCCGCGACGATTGATTGGTTGTTTGGAATTTGGGTCAGCCAGGTAGGCTACATTGGACCGAATTGAAATAACAGGAAAAAGCGTTTGCGGCAGTTTTTTTCCCAACGGTTGATCTTTTGATTGGAATTCGAGTCAGCCATTGTCATTAGGCTATATTAGACCACATTGAAGTTGCTTGTTCACGGGCGGAAATAGCAGGAAAACGTCAAATATTCCAAAATTTTCTTGGGGGGGGGGGGGCATACAAGGTAAGCTCCGCTTCTTCGCCTCTCGAGGAAGACCGACACCGAAATTTTTTCGGGCTCTGCCCCCCTAACTGTCATCGAGCCCGTACACCTATTATAATTATGAAACAGTCAATGCGCATCTTTTTGGTTATATTTCAGTTCTACAAAAATGAGTTGTTACTGGATTTATAATAACTGAAACGTTTTATAACCACCATGTTAGAAATGGCAAATGCATAAGGATACTAAACATGAATGGCATAGCAATAATGGCACATCCTCTTATTAAATTTGACACAAAACCGGAGGCCAAATTCGCAGCGCCCTAAAATGATTAGAATCCGAGTCTTGTGACCAGTACCGTAATTTTATTTTAATCATACACGTCTGGTTAATCGAGACTAGGGAAAATAATTTCGTTCAATTAATTTCCAGTCTCAAATTTTTTCTGCGTATTTAGAGCTAGCAACAATGTAACTAAAGCGCCCACTAACAACAGAGTTTTACGGTTAAATAAAAGTAACTTTCACAGTCTTGCAGTGTCGGTATGTTGTCACGAGAGTGGATTTAAAAGATAGAAAAAGGGCGAAACTACATGAGTTGACTCTGAAACGAGAACCGTTACAATATATACGTCATTGGTTACAATCAACTAACTTAGAAATTAAATCGCCGAGTTTTAGCCAAAATTTTAATCTAGTTCTTAACTTCTTATTTTTAAAAGTCCGACGAGTAAAGAATAATTTTTTTACATGGCTTCATTGATAAATAAGTGAATGAATATTGTCACGTGAATGTCTATTTTGGGCGACTGTTTGCTGCTTACAGTGCACGAGCGAGCCCGTGAGAGCACTTTTCTCATAATCGAAGTTTAGATCCGCGTGACAACATGCTGTTAAAACAGGTCAGTTTATATAGTACAGATAATAGAAGCTGTGGGCCACTCTATCACAAGATTCAACAAAGTGAAACAAGGGCCATAACTCACAGCGTAATTAACGGAAATTGCTGAAATTCAATAGGCTTCTTCGTTTCACTAATTTAAATGATGCATATCAATTTCAAACAGATCGGATGATAACTGTTGTCATTAGAGCGTTCACAAGATTCAACAAAGTGAAACAAGGGCCATAACTCTAGATGTAATTAACGGAAATTGCTGAAATTTAATAGGCTTCTTTGTTTTATTAATTTATATGATGCATATAAATTTCATACAGATCGGTTGATAACTTTTGTCGTTAGAGCATTCACAAGGAGCAACAAAGTTAAACAAGGGCAATAACTCCAGAAGAAATTAACGTAAGTTAATTAAAATTAAATAGGCTTCTTCATCTCACTAATGCAAACGACATATATCAATTTCAAAACAATCAGATGATAAATGTAGTCTGCAGAGTGTTCACAAGAAATTGTGGACGACGGACGGACGGACAGGGGGCAACGGCAATATACGACCACATTGCCTTGTGATATAAAATAATTAATAGAATACAATATCAAAAAACTATTCTATTAATTATTTTATATCAACTTATCTGAATATCAAATGCATCATTTTGACTTAGTCAAAATTGATCCCATCAAACCGTCTGTATTTGGTTTGTGTTTCCCGTTTCTACTGATTGAAAGTTTCACATTTCCATGTGGGCGTATAAAAACCACATCTTCACCAACTCGATTATTATTTCTTAATTGTTCATGCACTTCCGAAAGTAACATTACTTGTGCCCCTGCAATCTTTGGTCATATTTACAAGCTACACCACACTCCTCTGGGCCATTATTTCAATTTGAAGATGGCTCACCCGCACGTTACAATTTTGTCAATGCTAGCTTACACAAACTGGTGACTTTCCTTGGCTTAAATCCGGATCAATTTAAGCTTCACTCCTTTCATAACGGAGCTGCTACAACAGTATTTATGGCCGGTCTCTATGAAGACCAAATTCGTGTTTTAGATCGGTGGAAGAGCTCAGCTGTCCAATCTTATATTAGATTACCTTCTTTATCCTCTTGACTTATAAGTTCTATCTAACTTCCCCTGATCAGGGTCGGTTATGCGGGTTGACCTTTAGATTATTGGATTGTTTTTGAAGCTTGGATGTTAGCCTCACACCCGAGTTCTAATCAAATCAACCTGGCGTCAGTGTAGGCTGCCCAGGCTATGTTTCCCAAGGGGTCACTACTTACTTGTGTTGGGCACGACATCTCCCCATAGGAGACGTATTTGGTCATTTCATGATTGTTTTGTTAAGCCCAACACTCATTCAGTATTATTTCCCATAATGTTTTGCTATTTCCATTAATTTTGGAATTTCACTTATATCATCCTAATAATGACCGTCATTTTATCAAATGACATTTTCACAAACAGCAGTGTTTTTGTTGCTTTTCTGGAAAAAGACACAAATGTGATTTTTCATACAATCAGAGGCAGTAATCCAGGAAGATAAGGTCTGAAATGCGCGAATATCAAAAGGGACTGAGATCTTTTGGATATAAAGATGTATTTTAAGTTGCATACAAATCGGACAAAGATAGGTTGCCAGGCAACGAAACATACGCCCACAGCAGCTAATGAAACATTTATAATACACTAAAATCTGATTAAGAGTAACAACTTGTGAAGTAATTATCAGAAAACCATTAGAATTTGTTTGGTTTTATAAAGTTCTGCCCCATGCCCCGCTAGAGCATCACAAGATTTTTCAAAGGGATCAAGGGCCATAACTTTGGCAGTAATTATCGGAAATCGTTGAAATTCAATAGGATTGTTCGTCTCATGACCTTAAACACTGTGTAAAATTTAAAGTCAATCGGATATTAACTTTGGCCTCTAGAGCGTCCAGAAGATTTTTTGAAGTGACTGTGTCGATACAGTTCATTTTCGATACAAACATTTGACGATACGGCAAACCGATACGCGATACGTATCACGATATGATGACAACACGAATTATGCCCAAAATAATCTCAAACTACATTCTGTTTCAAGATGTTTGAGATGGGTAAGCATAAGGGTCCTTAATTCATTTTGAAACGATATGGTTTAATTATAAGCTCCATTCTCTATAATATAACTAGACTTCAACAAAAATAATTCCTTGTAATTTGTTGTGGAGAATGTCGTATTTTAATGTATGTGATTACCACACAAATAACGACAGGTACACCTTTTGAAAATTTTCCATATTTAATTCACGTACCATCTTGAAGTTCCAGAATAAATTAATTACTGTCCTTGTTTATTCGATGAAACGTTCACGTTTCATAAGTAGATGATCTAAAATATTAGCACTTTTCAACTATTGCCAGTATCAGGAAATGCCGTAGTCAAAACAGCTGATACGGCACCATGGCATTTCTTTATAACACAATTTGTAGTCTTTGTCAATCAGGTAACTAGTTATGTAACTTGGCAAAAGTTTTTATTCATTCGTCAATTGATAGATACACCGCACAATGAGGTACCGGCAGAACTAATCCGCCTGGTGGCGCTGTAAGAAAGTAGGACAAATATTGTGATAAAACGTTATCAGAACTTAAGGAAATTCTTCGCGTACGTAAATTAAAAGTTGCCGGAAAAAAAAGAGATTTGGTTGAATGGTAAGTGATGATAATCCAATGTTTTCTTTAGATTTATAGATGCTAGAAACGCGAGTGAACGATAGTCGATAGCTCTAGGCCTAATCAGATATAAATAAACAAACAGTGTTCACGAGTGTTTGTTTACGTAATTCGTTGATTGTTATTGTTTTCTATTCCGATTATAATTTACACAATTAAAGACTGTTGTTAGTTATAAATTTATTGTAATGAAACCTGGTGGATATGAAGACAATATAAAATAATACATATTAATATAGGGCCTATATTATAATTATAATAAATACTTTCACTTTCAATAATAAATAGGCTAAATTAAAATTTTCTTTTCGTCCAGAACCGGTAAAACCGCATTCGGTATTGCTAGCCGTCGAGGCTATGTATTTTAGTATTATTGTTAATAATAACACTTATCCTGTCTAATTTTAGTCTTTCATTAATTTAAATTCTAGATTGATATTTGATGACAGAAATTCCTCAAAAAATGAACCTGCACCAGAATTCTATATGTGTCTGCCTGGAATCAGCGAGTATACAGATCTCCATGCTGATCACTTTGACTTACAGAACTTCCCTAATGTGACCAAACAGAGAGTAGTGGATTTCTTACAACTAAGTGACCAAAAGTTGAATGAAAAAATTGAACTTCTTTATGCGCAGAGGTAACTTTTAAACATAGGTGTCACATCTTATTTAAGGTGTTGACAGCACAATCATGTACTATCACATCAGGCAGAGTTAGTGACTTTGTAACTCATTTCATTTTACACCTTTGCAAAGTTTGTGTAAGATTTAACTATGTTATGAACGGTACTCATTTACACTAAATAGGAAATATTTTTTATCCAGAAATCCATCTCTTTTATTTTTTTTTATCAAAGTACCGGTAATAATTTTAAAAAATTGTTTTGGAATTTAATTTGCAGAAGAAAAAAAAATTAATATTGAGAGCTAATTAACTTGCCCCAATGTCATCCCTCTCAGTGATCGTAGCCGCCAAGTGAATAATTACTGCTTATCAGTCTGTGACATCTTTTCAGTTTCTTCTTTGTACATAAACTTATCCTTTATTTTTACAATACATTTGTATTTATTTTAGGTATCTAAGATATGTGCGTGTAGTCATAAATGATGTATCATATATAACTTCGAACGTTTGGGCAGAAATGAAAAAATCAACAAGCTACAAAGTGGACATAAGTATAGATAGGAATGCAGTGATCGAGCAAACTCAGTGTGAATGTGCAGTAGGACAAGGACCATTGGCTCATTGTAAGCATGTGGGAAGTGTTTTATTTGGTCTTGTGAAATACTGCACATCTGGTAGCATTCTAACAGAAGTAACATGCACACAGGTATATATATTATCTCTATTCAGAATGTGTCATATTTAATTTTTATTGATTAATTTGCTTTTCAATACCAATACTGATCTTACTTTGGTGTAAGGCATGGATGTATAACTGATATTGCCTTAATTATAATGATATCCTAGTTAACACTTAGTCATGTGTACTACAGCAATAAGTATAAAAATTATAGCCCTAGGCCCAACTGCCAGCAGGTCTAATCCTTGAATGCCCTGGTGTCATCTCCCATAAGGAAACACTGGTCTGCAACATCACCCTAGGTAAGCCCCACTAACTGACTGAGATAATTATGAAAGCTCATAGGGAGTCTAGATAAGCATTACAAGTTAAACACATTTTTTGTGATATTCCATTATATTTATGACAAGGACAGCTGCCTAGTCGTTCGGATGGGACGAAAAACCGAGGTCCCGTGTACACATTGGCGTGCACGTAAAAGATCCCTTGGCAGTTGGAATTCGATATAAGAGTAGGTCGTAGCGCCGCTGCCCGGGCAAAATTTCCCTCATAGCACACTGTATGGCGTATGCCCGTCTTCAATTAGCCCAGGTTAGGTGCAGAAGAGTAGGACGTTAAACCCCATTTCATTTCCATTATATTTAGGATACATTCAAACTTGGAATAAACATTATAGGAAATTCATTAATGATATTTGCATTCATTTCAGGTTTTACAAAAATTTCACAAAAGTAAGCCCATGAAAGGTAGTCCATTGAAAACAAGGAACCTGAGTGGAATCAGAGGAAATGTGAAGCCTGCTATTTATGATCCTAGACCAGTGCATAGGAAGAATTCTTCAAAAAATGAACAAAACTTGAGAAACATGGTACTTAACTGGCAGGTGAGCTAATTGATGGTTTTCATATTTGATCAATCTTAAGATTTTTGAGTGATTTATGTCATTAGGAAAAATAAATCTTAACTCCATCATCCTGTACTATGACAACCTTTTCTGTTTCAGGGAAAATCAAAGTGGCCTGTGCTACAAATGTATGAATCAGCCAACATAAGAGCCTTAGCAGCTGACCATGACTACATGGAGCTGACAATGGAGGATCACTTTCTCAAGACTGAAAAGGTATTATTTTAGTTTAAAACAGTTATTTGTTATAAGATAAATTACAGTCTTGTACTTTATTAAAGATCACAAATGGTTTGACTCTGTAACAGTAATTAGATTATTATTGTAGTGTTCCTCTATAAACAGTCATTATGTAATATCTAAATCTGCCTATTGCAGGTCTTTTTGGGGCCTTAAATGATATATAAATTATTAATTAGACATTTATTAACATGACAAGACCATAATCAACTCTTGATGCCAATTTTAAGTTGATATCTTAAATAATGCATCTTAAGTTTAAATGTTAATCGGATAATAATTTCTTGTATTTACTGTAATTTCAGGTATCCTGTATTTCAAAGGCTGAAATCTATGAAATTGAGCAGCAAACCAAATACCAAAGTGCATGTGACAGGTGGACAACAGAAAGACGAAAACGAATTACATCTTCTAATTTTGGAAATATATGCAAGGCCACTATAAAGAGAGACATTGATATGCTACTGAGGGGTCTATTACACCCAGTAAATCTAAAAACTAAACAAACTATGTATGGGAGACAATATGAAAGTGTGGCAGTGGAGAGTTTTGAGACATTGACAAACACTAAAACTAAGAGTTGTGGACTTTTTGTTAGTGAGACACACCCTATGCTTGCTGCCTCACCAGATAGTCATTGACGATGAAACTCTGGTAGAGGTAAAGTGCCCGTACTCAGCACGAAATTATTTAATTTCTGAACAACGGTTCCATATCTGACCATAACTGATGGGAAGTTAACCCTAAAAAAAACCCATAACTAGGGTGGCCCACGCACCTACAGAAATACAGTCCACCGCTGATAGTTCGAGACTACCACTGAAGCGTGCACATTCGCCGTGTCGAGGCCAACTTTCTGACAGTATGATACTATAAATAGCCATGGCACGTGCAATTCTCTACAAATCTATCAACTATTACAGCCGTAAAAAAATTATTGTTGACGATTTTGAATAGCAGTGAAATTAAGCTTCTTGGTTATTACAGCAGATTTAGAAATTACGTTCGTTTCATTTTTAAATCGCTTTATCATTAACTGTACCGTTAAGAGCGGCATCTTTTGGTTTAGTACAAATAATATCTCAGAAACACTCGGATTAGACAGGAACATGATACTAGCAGTAGTTTCATTTTACTTTTACAAGCTTCTTAAAACAATTGTTGAGCTAGCTAACGTGCTCATTTCTAAATTCAATTTCTTGTTCTAGCTTTCTGTTATGTTTCGTAAAAAAGTAGTCTTGATTATCCCGACCTGTCAATCAGCCCTAGAATGGTCGATAGACTGGTTAAGCGAGACTAATTTCAAAACAAGGGCACGTAACCTATCTTTTACTCAAAAGTGTCTGGATGTTATGGACGACACATGGAACCAGTTTTCAGTCTATTATTTATAGATGATTAATGGTCATAGCTTATTAAGTACAACATGATCGTTTATTTAGTGACTATAATTGTGTGAAACTGATTTGAGGCTTGGCATATATATAAATATTGTGGCGAAATTGTCGAGATATATGGAGATATTTATTTATGGTGGGTCACCCTACCATAACTATTACTATCAAATACAAGGGCAGTTGTTTTGTGCGGATAGGAGACAGTGCAAGTTTATTGTTTTTACTTTGACAGACATAAAAATCATAGACATCTTTTATGATCATGAATTTGTTATGGAAATGTTGAATAGACTCTCAAGTTTCTATGATAGGATGACCCGTGCACTTTACAGAAAGTTGGTCTCGACACGGCTAAATGTGCACGCTTCAGTTGCGTGTCTCGAACTGATTTCTGACTACCCCGCACTTGCTTTGAGTCGATAAATAGCCATGGCACGTGCAATTCTCTACAAATATATCAACTATTACAGCCGTAAAAAATCTATTGTTGACGATTTTGAATAGCAGTAAAATTTAGCTTCTTGGTTATTACAGCAGCTTTAGTAATTACGTTTGTTTTATTTTTTAAATTGCTTTATCATTAACTGTACCGTTAAGAGCGGCATCTTTTGGTTTAGTACAAATACTATCTCTGAATCACTTTCTTTAGCAGGAACATGATACTAGCAGTAGTTTCATTTTACTTTTACAAGTTTCTTAAAACAATTGTTGAGTTGTCTAAAGTGCTTATTTCTAAATTCAATTTCTTGTTCTAGCTTTCTGTTATGTTTCGTAAAAAAGTAGTCTTGATTATCCCGACCTGTCAATCAGACGTAGAATGGTCGATAGACTGGTTAAGCGAGACTAATTTCAAAACAAGGGCACGTAACCTATCTTTTACTCAAAAGTGTCTGGATGTTATGGACGCAACTTGGAACCAGTTTTCAGTCTATTATTTATAGATGATTAATGGTCATAGCTTATTAAGTACAACATGATCGTTTATTTAGTGACTATAATTGTGTGAAACTGATTTGAGGCTTGGCATATATATAAATATTGTGGCGTAATTGTCGAGATATTTGGAGATATTTATTTATGGTGGGTCACCCTATCTATGATTCACATTTTAAGAATGCCATTTTGAATAAATATTTATTTAATAAATAAAAATATATCAGAGTTAATATGTTTTATTCTATCCAATGTTACAAGATCAATACACGTCAACTTAGGCATCATTGTGGACAATGGCTGGTCTAAAATTACATAAATAAAAACAAACTGAAATAATTGCATCTGACAAATTTGATTCTGTATTATTTAGAGGTTTTTTCAATATTTTAAATGTCTTGGCTAGTCCGATAATTCGTTCAACGTGCACTCGTTTGCTGGCTATTTTTCGATCATTTGCTACTGAATGTTCAGACATCCTGTTCTTTTTTTTTTAAAAATTCTGGAATGTTAATTTCCACATTTGACGGTATGAACAGATCTTGAACATTAAACCCCTTATCTGCCATGACAGTGTCACCAGATTCACATAAATTCATTAGACAGCTTCTCTCGCATATCTGCCTATCACTGGCTGCAAAACCAAATGCATCGGACACATAACTCACAAGACCCCTGGTGTAACACCTACAAGGACCTTATCTGTATTTCTGTTTTTATATGTGGAAAATGTGCCTTGCTGAATAATTGGTTGTTTTGGCCTTTGTATTGGTATTTCCGTACCATCAATTACTACCCTTGTTGTCGGAAACTTAGACTTAAAGTCTGCAGGACTGTAAAACTTTACCAAGTCTTTGGATGGGCACCAGTTAATTTCCTTAAAGTGAAAATACATGAAATTTATCCATGTTATAAATATGTTCATAAGCTCTTTTTCACATATTTCAAATGTGTCAGACAACTCAAAATTACTCCTCCCAAGTCTAAGTTTAACCAAAGTCAGAAAAAACTGGTCCTCTGTTGACATCTTAGGTTTTGTCCCATAAAAATACCTAAGTTTATCAACTACTGGCCCAAACGAGTAAAACAAACACATAAAAGCATCATAGCTTTCTAGTCCAGTATAACATAGAAATTTCTCCGAACTCAACATGTATTGTCGGGCACAGAAGCGCATTGACATATCAACTTGAGTAGCAGAGTCTTTTGTATCAGGTTCACTTTTAACTGAAAGAAAAGAAAAAAAAATTTTTTTGTAAATTTCAAACATTAAACAATAATATTTTATTAAACGCGGAGGCCAATTAGGGGTATATAGCTATATTAATATTTGTGACTGTTGTTTATATGTCTGTCTGTTCCGGGTTGGTGGCTTCGCTACGACTGTCCTGAGGCTGAAATTTGGTGTAATGGGGTAACTCAGGCCAGGTGGTGTTGGACTATCGCTTTCAGTTTCAGAGTTCTACTACTTACAACTCGTCAGCGCCTGGTCATCCGTAAAGTGAATAGTTTATGTTTAATACCATTATGGGTATATTTCGCTGCAAGAATCCAGATATAATTTATATTAAATAGCAGTAGGGAGTCGCTACATCAATTTCAAGACATTGGGGGGGGGGGGGGGGGGGTAGCTATTATCCAAATGAATTTAGAATTATTATCGAGCATAATATCAGAAATTAGGGGGTATGGGCCGGGGCATGGGCTTGTAGTAGTACCACTTAGTAGGAGTCCTTTGCATTTTAATTTGTACAATACCGGGTCTATAAGTTTAAAACTGTCTTTCAGCAAAGTATCGTAATTATTAGACAAATCCTATGTTTCATTCACAAAACATAAGAATTTCCCTTCATTTTTGTAAATTAAACCTACCTTCGATAGGAGTAAAGTCCTCTTCGATGTATTCTATTTCAACTTCGTTTCCTACATTTTCAGAAGTTGACAAGCTTTCCAGTCTCTCGATTTTGTTAATACTTTGTTGTTTATGTAGGGCTCTTTTTCTGCGCCTACTACCTGATAAACTTGTTCTTTTCCAAGCAAATAAATGTGGAATCGCTCCTGGCTTCAATATACTATTGACCATTTGATCCCCTGGAATAATTAATATTAAAAATACAATCAAATACCGGTAGATTTAACGGTAGTCTAGTAGTACAAAAAAAAATTATTTTTTTTTTACTCATATAGGCATAGGATAGCCATAGGCTAAATTTTAATTAAATGAGAATCATTCCTAGGCCTTGTTGTACTTGTAGTATTGTAAATATACAGCATTTTAGTTTTACCAAGATAGGCATACCGTACTCAGATAGGCATGCCTAATTTGGCCTTAAATTTAGGCTAAATTTTAATTAAATGAGAATCATTCCTAGGCCTTAATTGCTGTAGTATTGCAAATATACAGTATTTTACCAAGGGCTATACACAAGATCTGTTTTCTATTTAGGCCTAAGTAAGAGTAAGAGTAGATTGCCACCAGCTGTCCTTTGGCCCTCCTGGTATAGCCTAGTCATAAAATACTAATATAGACCTAGTATAGTGACACGTTTTGATAGGCCTAAAATTTCTAGTTCCTCTTGCCAGCGAACGACGAAATTGTAATCCTTAAAACTATGGACTAGATCTAATTGAAAATATTTCTCAATCCAATACCTAAAAAAAGTAAAAATATAAAAATGTATTTTGTCAACTTACTTTCTTTGGTTTCGGAAATGTAGTCAGAAGAATCAAAATGCGATCGACAAACAATACTCCACTTAGACGGTGTCCAGTCACTTTCTCCTCTTTTTACGGCCTGAATCCATCGCCGTCTCTCAACAGGGTTCAGCGGAAATTTATGCCCACCTTTCCCATTTCACATCGGTACGCAACAACGAGCTGGCATTATATAATTCACACAGAAAACCAAAACGGGCGCTGAGAATGAAAATGATTGTCAGTGAAGCGTAGAGCAGATGAGACTGACACTTCCATGTCCTACTTTCTTTGCGCGCCACCTAGCTTCCGGTTTAATTCTGCCGGTACCTCATTGTCACGTGACAACCATACTTACAATTGCTTTAAAATAAAAATTCAGTACGATTATGATATAGCCTTCAATAAAGATAGGTTGCCAGGCAAGGAAACATACGCCCACAGCGGCTAAAATGTCCAAGCGGCCGACAAGGGTTGTCGCATATTTATTCCTTTGTAGGTAATTGGGGACCTTTACCAGACAGTTCCATACAGATCAGATTATAATTTTTGCCGTCTGAGGGTTTACAAGGTTCTACAAATTGAAACAAGGGTCTCTGGAAGTAATCTACAGAAATTGTTGAAATTTGACAGGCTTTTTCGTTTCACAAATTTAAATGATGCATATAAATTTCATACATATCGGATGATAACTTTCATCAATCGAGCATTAACAAGGTTGAACAAAGTTAAACAAGGGCAATAACTCTAGAAGTAATAAACGGAATTTGCTGAAATTCAATAGGATTCTTCTCTTTACTAATGTAAATGACACATGTAAATTTCATACAGATTGGCAGATAACTTTTGATGTTAGAGCATTCACAAAGTTCAATAAAGTGAAACAAGGGCCATAACTCTAGACGTAATAAACAGAAATTGCTGAAATTCAATAAGCTTCTTCGTTTCACTTATTTAAATAATGCATATAAATTTCAGATAGATCGGATGATAACTTGTGGTGTTAGAGCGTTCACAAGGTTCAATAAAGTGAAACAAGGACCATAAGTCTAGACGTAATACACAGAAACTGACAGACAAAATGGAGGCTCTTGTTCGCAAATAGTGTCAAAATATTGTGCATCAGGGTTGTGGACCCTCTGGAGGTCAAAATTTTCATCTGATTTTGATAAAACTTGAAATGCATGTTTATAACCCAAATATCTTGGTTCCTGTCGATTTTCGTACATATCGAATCGTAACTTCCCGAATTATGGCCCCTGATTGTACAAAAATCGTGTTTTTAGCTTGTGGTCCCTGTAGAGGTCACAATTATTATCTGATTTAAAAAATTGTTCGACTATGTCATCGTTACACCTTAATATTGTCTGAGTTTAAATTTCATGAAAATCGGACCAAAACTGCCAGACAAAATGGGCGCTTTTCGCGCTCAAATAGTGTAATGTAAACACCTGGCAGGGCTCGAACTAGTGGGCGACGTGGGTGAAATAGTCGCCCAACCACCGCTGATTTCGCCCTCCAAAGAACCTAGGGCGAAGTTGAAGTCGCCCTCGTGTCGCCGTATATTTAATGAAGGGCGAAGTTATTCTGGAGACAGATTTACCGTACATAAACAAACACGTTTGACTCACTGTGAGGCTCGAAGGGAAATGTGAAAATTAGACATGTTGTGAATAAGTTTGGGAGACTTATTTCTACATTTTTATATGAGAAACTAGGCAAAGCTATTTTAACTGTTTTGTTAAAGATAATTTATATCCATCTAAAAACAATTATAATTCAAAATTTAGCCAAGGGATCTAATTATTTTGTCTCCATTAGAACCTCTATCCAACTCTGAAAACTGTAGCCAATCAGCAACGACCCCATTAAACATGGCGGTGGATACAATATTTTCTTGTGGTATTGAGATCTATCAACGAAGACAGGCTTGTTTTTGTTCTATATACAAAGAGACTTTATATAAAATGAATACAATTCATAGAAATTTGCATACAATGCCATAATTTGTGCTTGCCCACATAACAATATGATGTTAATTTTACGTTACATTTACGTAAAAATGGTCAGTCAGTTTACCATCATTTTGCTCATCTTTTTAACGATAATTTTACGTCAGGAAATGACGTTAATCTAACGTAAACTTTACGTCATTTTTACGTTATATTTACGTCATTTTCTGACGTAAATCTAACGTAAACTTTACGTCATTTTCTGACGTAAATCTAACGTAAAATTTGCGTAAAGTTTACGTCATTTTCGTTAGATTTACGTCAGAAAATGACGTAAACTTTACGTTAGATTTACGTCAGAAAATGATGTAAATATAACGTAAAAATGACGTAAACTTTACGCTAGATTAACGTCATTTCCTGACGTTAAATTGTCGTTAAAAGGATGAGCAAAATGATGGATATCTAACCGATCATTATACCGTAAATCTAACATTAAATTAACATCATTTACGGATGCAATTCTAAAGTCAAATTTTGATGAGCATTAAAACCTTCAAAATTATTCATTATTTGCGGCAGTAAATGGGAAGTACATTCAACCAATAATCAAATTTTCCTGACCCGTGGGTGAGGCTAAAAGTTGAGTGGTCCAACGTGTGCGCTTTAGATCATAAGGTCTGTCATTGAGTCAAGTGGTTTGTTTCCACACCCAACTTGAACATGGGTTTTCTCTGGGTCCTCCTACTACTAAAGATTCCTGGTGCGGATGAATTATTCAACTTGAATTGAATCACTTAGTCCCAAAGGACAGTTTATGTCTATTGGATGTTTTACCCCATTGCTCTCTATCTACCCATAACCAGTCAGAATTCTAAATGTATTGCACAGAAAAGTTAAAAATCTAGCAGAATTATATGACAAAATATACTACAAGTATGTATACATATACTTTATTTAAAAGACAAAAATATAATGTTATAAAATACAAAATACACATTTAAATATTAACAGTTTTTATCCACAGCTGTTTGAGAAATGAAGACGGGCATATGCCACACAGTGTGCAGAGCTATGGCGTACTCTTATATAAAATTCCAACTGCCAAGGGATCTTTCACACACACACACACTTGAGTTTACACTGTATCTTGGTTTTTTTGTCCCTTCCGTATGACTAGTCAGCCATCCATGTCAGGTCCTCTGTCCGGCATCACTGACACGGGAAAATGTTCAAGAAAAAGGTCTACATTAGCGCTATGAAAGTGTTGATATGCATATAAGAAAGAAAAAACTGGGATATTGACCAAATTGGGCCAAAACCTATAGCCTCTATCTTATTTGCTCAAGGTATTGATGGAATAGAAGTTAACTTTGGAATGAGTGAAATGAAATGGGTTTAATGTCCTATTCCGACAGGGCTAATGACATGGAAATATGCTATACAGTGTCCTATTATGGAATTTTATCCAGACAGCGACGCTAAAGCCTACTCTTATATCGAATTCAAACTGCCAAGGGATCTTTCACGTGCACACCAATGTGTGCACAGGACCTCGATCATTCGTAGTGTGTGCACAGGACCTCGATCATTCGTACCATCCAAACGACTAGACTAGGGAGAATTAACCAAGGAAAGCAAAGTCCTGAAAAGCTGTATATTGATAATGCTTGTCCTCTCACAATCGGAATGATTCACATTTCACACCCAGTGTACGGACAAACAGGGCCAAAATTGATATGTGGGTGTATAAACAAAGATATATACTACACCAATATTACATGTGTTGCAGAATTGGTTTAACACATTTCAAATATAATTGTAACACGGATATTTGCAATGGTTGATCCATGACAAAAGATTTGAAATATTTTGAAGGGACGCAAAAGGTTACGCCATACAGTGTGCTATGAGGGAAATTTTGCCCGGGCAGCAGAGCTATGGCCTACTCTTGTATCGAATTCCAACTGCCAGGGGATCTTTTATGTGCACACCAATGTGTACACTGGACCTTGGTTTTTTTTTTGTCCCATCCAAACGACTAGACAGCTGTCCTCGTCAGGCCCTCCATCCTGCATCACTGACAATGGGAAACCACACCGGAAAATCAGGATGAACTTTCTCGGCCAATGCAGGGATCGAACACCCGACCTCAAGGCTAGCGAGTCAGCGTCTTACCCACTTAGCCACATGATCCCCCCTTGGCCTCTGTACATGTAGAGATGAATTTTGAGCTACCTTTATATATATATTTCTATTTTTAAAACCCGCGACAAGTATATTTATATCAAGGATGTAACCCTCTATCAGTTAACCCGTCACGGATTGGTTGCATTGGTGAACCGGTTCAAAATATTCGTTTCATATCATACCTGACCTTCAAATCCAGGAATTGTAGCCACAACTGGGATCACGTTGGTTAAGTCGGTAAGACACTGGCTATCTAGTCTGGAGGTCGGGTGTTCGATCCCTGCATTGGCCGAGAAAGTTACTCCAGATTTTCGGGCGTGGTTCTCCCTTGTCAGTGATGCAGGACAGAGGGCTAGACAAGACAGCTGTCTAGTCATTAAAATGGGACAAAAAAATGAGGTCCCATGTACACATTGGCGTGCACGTACAAGAGCCCTTGAAGTTAGAATTCGATATAAGAGAGGGCCGTAGTGCCACTGTCCGGGCAAAATTTCCCACATAGCACACTGTATGGCGTATGCACATCTTCATTAGCCCAGTTCAGAGCAAAACAGTAGGACGTTAAACTTTCATTTCACTAGCCACAGCTCTGTTTTCTTTCAACAAAGGGGGGGGGGTGGGGGGTGGTGGATGGCTGAATGGTTAGCGTGCGCGCGCTGTATCATAAAGTCTGTCATTGAGTCGAATGGCGTGGTTTCGAAACCCCGGTTGTACGTGGCAAGGAGTAGGGTCGCCTGTCCAACCTCGTGGGTTTTCTCCGGGTCCTTCGGTTTCCTCCAACTGCTAAAGACCCCTACGCGCAAGCGAATTATGTAAATAAAAAATTAAACCATATGTTAGTCCCGAAATGACCTAGTTTGTGTCGAGTGGACGGTAAACCCTATTTCTTTCTCTCTCTCTTTCACCAAAGGGTGGGATCAAGTGGCTAAGTGGGTAAGACGCTGGCTCGCTAGCCTGGAGATCGGGTGTTCAATCCCTGTATTGGCCGAGAAAGTTCATCCTGATTTTCCGGCGTGGTTTCCCTTGTCAGTGATGCAGGACGGAGGAACTGACAGACGGACAGCTGTCTAGTCGTTATGGGACGAAAAACCGAGGTCCCGTGTAGACATTGGCATGCACGTAAAAGATCCCTTGGCAGTTGGAATTCGATATAAGAGTAGGCCGTAGCCCCGCTGCCCAGGCAAAATTTCCCTCATAGTACACTGTATGGCATATGCTCGTCTTCATTAGCCCAGGTTAGGAGCAGAACAGTAGGACGTTAAACCCCATTTCATTTCATTTCTTTCACCAAAGACCACATAAATACTTCATTTAGCACTTGTCATTTGAAACAGTTATAGCCTATGTCTTGTCTGGAAGAGGGGGCATCATCACATTACCATACAGGGTATAAGTCGATGTTGAGTATAAGTCAAATTGCCAAATTTTACATTTTTCCAACCTACTTCCATAATTAAGTAGAGGCGGTATATAAGACTAATGTTTTTCAACTCCATGAGTTTCGGGACTGTTATCCTAGTCTAATACCGTGCCGGTGTACGCCGAAGAAAAGTTGGGCCATATAAATAATGAGGGTCTGGGACAGTTGTCAATAACACTTGCATTTATAAACAAACATGAATCGTGATGACGAATTAGGATTCAATAAAAAAAACAACATAGATATGGCCCATGAAGAGAGAAATTTTACAATAAAAAAAAATTAAGAGTGTTGGATATTGAACTGACAATGCAATCAAATGGATTTTCGGAAATGGCATTCTTATATAAATTTCATGGGCGTCAACATCTTGTTTTAGGACTAGTTACCTCCCTTAGACTTTGTTTATGATAATGTAAAAGACCGGATAATCTAGCCTATGACCGATTATTCTCAAATGTTGACAACGCAACCACACTAATATTCGTAGAATATAGAATATTTTTTTCTAGATGATAGAGACTAATAATATGCCAACATTGAAATGTGTGCATAAATATGGTATATACTTAACTACACCAATATTATACCTATGTCATAGAATTTGTTACACACATTACAAATATAATCTTAATAGAGATCTTTGCTATGGTTGATCTATCAATAAAAATTGGAAGATTTGTAAGGAACGCAAAAGTTTATTGTTTACTGGCTGCAGCAGGGAGCAATAACAGGAACACAGATGATTTTCAACTCACTGATACAACTCAGTTTAGACTTTAAGCCAAAGAGCTGTTATATAATACTGTGACAGGATATCTGCTCTAAACTAACTAGTCATCAAAGAATTGACTGTCAAAAGTTCAGACAGAAAGTATTTTAGGCCTACAATGCTTGTAAAGCTTTGGCCTACATTCTGATGATATTTGTGCTACCATAGATACATATATATTTATATCATTACATTATGTGACAAGTAGTAGTGTTTGGCAAGTAGTAGTGTTGTCTAACTTTCATTATAAAGCCCATATAAATCTTTTTAGAACTTCTTTGTCATTACTGCCACCAAGGGTGCTCAAATATACATGTAGGATCTGTAAAAAAAAAAAATAAATAAAAAGCAACTTTATACTCCCAAAAAAAAACGTAATTGGGTTAAACGGCCTACTGTTCAGCTCCAACTGGGCTGACAGCCAACCTACTGTGGATCTGTAATGAAATGGGGTTCAACATCATACTGTGCTGCTCAAACAGGGCTAAAGAAGTTGGACAAATGCTTGAAAGTGTGCTGTGATGGAAATTTATGACTGGCCGTGTGTACAAAAGAGCTTGGTTTTTTGTCCTATCCGAACAACTGTACATTAGCCCTTACCAGCCCCTCTGTCTTGCACCAGTTAAAAGAGGAACCATGCCAGAAAATCCTGATGAACTTTCTTGGCCACCACAAGAAAAAATAAGCTGGGGAGTAGGACTGAAACCTTTATGTACAAGTATGTACGGGCAAACTTGTTATTTAATGTTATATCATTTAAATAGGCCTATGTATATAAGCATAAAGTCTTGATTATCCATTTTTCAATTAAATTAAATCATTAACATTAACCGCCAGTGTTTGAATATGTGAACATCTCGAGCACCCGATGGCATTGAGACTTGATTATAGACTTAGCAAGTTAATACATTAAAATGTCTTATAAAAAAATTTAACATTTACAGTCTCAAGAAATACCTACTTAACCTACGTACAATATATAGATTTAGCTCTTGCATTATGCATTATTAAATTTGCAAAAATATCAGTACAATAACAAAAAAACCCAACCTGAAACACCCATAAAAATGTTTAGAAAATACTACATGTACTTATATTATAATTAGCACAGCCTGAATTTTAACAGTCTACATCATTAATAAATTCGTTATGTGTTTGATAATTTTTTAATCCAGATTTTTTAAAAACAATTTTGGAACCAGTATTACTTTCGATAACTTAAAGCAATGTTGATTTTGTTTATGAATAGTATGGTTTACGGACAATGTAACTGCATCGTGTTAAAAACAAATACTGACTGTCTGTCAGTCTGATATACAAAGTTGCGTGCAAACTTTTTCCACGGCCAGATTATTTTTTTATCAACATTAGATCTATCGGTATACTGTCAACGGAAGTTCGCATAAAAAGTGCACTTACCTTCAACTTTACTTTGCTGAATCCAAAATCGTCTGTGTATGTGTGGAATAGCTTTATTTAACTTTAAATCACGGCATCATTTCTTCTTTGGGAAAAATAATTACTTATGCCGCCATTTTAAATCCCAGAATTCCGTACGTTCCGGTCAAACGAACAAACAAAAAATATTTAATAAATAATAAAAGCAATTTAGATAAATAACAACAATAACCGTAACCTATAAAAAAATATTGTAATGTGAATAGAAATAATATGATATAAACCGATTTAAACACAATCATCAACCGTGAACAGATCGTGACCTTGACCTTGCCCGAGACGATAAAAATATATTTGTACATCTATCTCTAAAAATGGCGACTGTTCGTTTGAAAGGCCTGTAATATTTCTGATAATGAATCTATTCATATAATTTGTTTGTATACGCTCTACTATATTTTATATGAGGTTACATAATTACGTCATATTAAAAGAATAATCAAATCGGGGAATTTTAATTTTCAGAGATAGGTCTTTTATCGAGAGACGATAAATATATGGTCGTCCGCTTGCCAGCCTATCTTTTATAGTCCCATTGGTGCAGAAATGTAGGAAAATTAAATAAAATTAAATGAGATTAAACATCCTACTGTTTTGCTCTGAGTGAGCTAATGAAGACAGGCATACACTATATACAGTGTACTATGACGGAAACTTTGCACGGATAGCGGCACTATGACCTACTCTGATATTGAATTACAACTGTCGGAGTGTCTTTTACGTGCATGCCAATATGTACCCTCCGCCCTGCCGCAGTCCATAGAAAATTTTCGTCATAGCACTCTGCATTGCGTATGACTATCTTCAATAGTCCGATTGGTGCAGAAAAGTATGAAAATGAATTTTAAATGGGGTTTGAAAATCCTACTATTTTGTTCCAAGTGGGCTAATGAAGAAGGGCATATGCTATAATGGTTAAAATGTTGTGATTTCGGGTTAAAATGCCGTGATGTTGGGTTATCGGTTTACGAAGGGTGATATCAGTCACCATATCTACTGGGTTTCTTTAATACTCATATTTATAGTATTTTTAGAGTCAGACTAGTGAATGCACGGATTAGTGCACCCACGGACTAGTGAACCCACAGACTAGTAATTGGTAATGATGGAAAAGTGTGTAAAGACCTGTTTTACAGGTTGGCGTGCACTTAGAACTATTGGTAATGACTATATGCGGAAATGCTGCTCTCCAGGCAAAATGTCTTTCCTAGCACATCGTCATTAGTAAGTGCGGTAATGCTGCTGTCCAGGCAAAATTTCTGTCATAGCACATCTTCATTACTAATTTTGATAAAGCCACGGTGGCTAAGTGCGTAAGATGCTGGCTCGGTAATCCGGAGGGCACGTGTTCGATGCCTGCATTGGTGGAGAAAGTTCATCAGGATTTTCCGACATGGTTTCCCCTTGTCAGAGGTGCAGGAACAAGGACAGTAGTCTAGTCACTCAGATGGGACAAAAAACCGAGGTACCATGTATACATTGTCTTGCACGAAAAGATCCCTTGGCAGTTGGATTCGATATTAGTAGGCCATAGTGCCTCTGCTGGGGCAAAATTTCCCTCATAGCACATTGTATGGTATGTACCTGTCTTCATCAGGACAAACCTACATGAGGAAAAACCTACATTTCACAAACTTAGTAATTAGTAACGGGGGGGTTGGATGGCTGAATGGTTAGTGTGCGGGCTCTGTATTATAAAGTCTGTCATTGAGTTGACTGGCGTGGTTTCGGATCCCCGGTTGTACGTGACAAGGAGTAGGGTCGCCTGTCCAACCTCCGGTTTTCTCCCACTGCTAAAGACCCCTACGCGCAAGCGAATTATGTAAATAAAAATTAAACCATATGTTAGTCCCGAAATGACCTAGTTTGTGTCGAGTAGACGTTAAACCCCATTTCTCTCTCTCTCTCTCTAGTAATTAGTAACACACTGGCTAGCAAATGAGGGGTTCAATTTCCGTGTTGGTCGAGAAAAATGAAATGAAATCGGGTTTAACGTCCTACTGTTCTGCTCCTAAACTGAGCTAATGAAGACGAGCATACGCCATACAGTATGCTATGAAGGAAATTTTGCCCAGGCAGCGGCGCTATGGCCTACTCTTATATCAAGTTCCAACTACCAAGGGATCTTTCATGTGCACTCCTGTGTGTACACGTGACCTCAGTTTTTCATCCCTGACTAGACAGCTGTTCTTGTCAGGCCCACCGTCCTGTATCACTGACAAGGGGAAAACACGCAGGAAAATCTGGATGAACTTTCTCAGCCAATGCAGGGATCGAACACCCGACATCCAGGCTAGCGAGTCAGCGTCTTACCCACTTAGCCAACGTGATCCCCATGTTGGTCGAGAAAGTTCCCTTTGTTAGTAGTGGTGTAGGACAGAGGACCTCAAAAAAACAGTGTCTAGTCCATCACGTGGGTGTGCACGTAAAAGAACCCTTGACATTTGGAATTTGAAATGAGAGTAGATCATTCATTCATTCAGTTTCTCTTTGTGTGTCACCTACAGACCGCAACTACTAAAGGAGCTAGATCTCTATTCTTGGGCACTTAGAAATGGATACAAAATGTAATGAAATGAAATGGGGTTTAACGTCCAACTGTTCTGCTCCGAACTGGGCTAATGAAGATGGCCATACACCATACAGTGTGTTATGAGGGAAATTTTGCCCTGACAGTGGCACTACGGCCTACTCTTATATCGAATTCCAACTGTCAAGGGATCTTTTACTTGCATGCCAATGTGTACACGGGACCTCGGTTTTTTTATCCCATCTGAACAACTAGACAGCTGTCCTTGTCAGACTCTCCGTCCTGCATCACTGACAAGGGGAAACCACGCCGGAAATCTGGATGAACTTTCTCGGCCAATGCAGGGATCGAACACCCGACCTCCAGGCTAGCGAGCCAGGGTCTTACCCATTTTAATGACTAGACAGCTGTCTTGTCAGGCCCTTAATTGTTAGTATCATGACATTAAACTGACATTTGTTTTACGTTTTACAACTAATATCAGGTTTATGTTAGAAAACTAACGTTAGATATATGTTAGAAAACTAAAGTTAGATTTATGTTATAAAATTAACATTAGATTTACGTTAGAAAACTAACGTTAAATTAACGGTTAAAATTATGACATAAAACTAACACTAACGTTAGATTTACGTCAGAAAACTAACGTTAGATTTACGTCAGAAAACTAACGTTAGATTTACGTCAGAAAACTAACCATAAACTAACGGTTAGAAACCTGATGTAAAATTTACGTTAGATTAACGTTAGAATTATAACCAATAATACATATATAATTATTATGTCTGAATTCCGACTATATATCAATTGTTAGAATGTGCACACACTTGTAATGTTATTTAATCAAGAAGTATTCAAAGGGAAAAAAATTGGTTAGTAATCCGTCATAAAGTTTACGTTACATTTACGTCATTTTCTGACGTAAAAGTAACCATAACCATTATGACGTAAAAGTAACGTAAATTTAACCAAAGAATTTTACCATTATTGGACGCTAACCAAAATCTAACCATAATGACGTAAACTTTACGTAAATCTAACCATCAATGTTAACTGGGTGAAGGACTATGAAAGCCCAATATTGATATATCTATTTTTAGCATAGACCACAGACGTCAACACGTGTTTATTTTACTTACAACTTACAAATACAAGTCAAGTTACACATCGACCTACACAAATGTGGTTTGGGCTTGCACTATCTTGTATGTATTAAATCTAAAGTAAAAGAACGAATTCGTATCTAAATAAATGATTTTATGATTACTTTGTCTGTTTCTTATTAGGGAAATGATTTTGATGTCATTTACATAGTGTATAGTTTAGTTCCCATTGCTTTCTGTCATAAATTTAAACAACTAGTAATTTCTTAATTCTGGTTCAGTGGTGTGTTTAAAGCAAGAAATAGAAACTAGCATAATTACATATAGGGTCTATTCGACTACCTGCAAGCTTAAACATAAATTTGATACATGTATATGCTGATATTAATGTGATCTTGTTACACCACAATAAATTATACATAAAAGTTATCTAGAATTAAATTTAGATGGTGAAATGGCGGAACAAGATGGAATTGTACCATTACTGTTACAATTTGTGAAATCTGATCTCTCCTTGTAGTCTCCCTAGGTCTCCCTCACTTCTCCCTATTTTGCCTGTAGGGAGAAGTCACTTCTCCCTAAAAGGGGATCACGTGGCTAAGTGGGTAAGACGCTAGCTCGCTAGCCTGGAGGTCGGGTGTTCGATCCCTGCATTGGCCGAGAAAGTTCATCCAGATTTTCCGGCGTGGTTCTCCCTTGTCAGTGATGCAGGACGGAGGGGCTGACAAGGAAAGCTGTCTAGTCGTTCGGATGGGACGAAAAACCGAGGTCCCGTGTACACATTGGCGTGCACGTAAAAGATCCCTTGGCAGTTGGAATTCGATATAAGAGTAGGCCATAGTGCCGCTGTCCGGGCAAAATTTCCCTCATAGCACACTGTATGGCGTATGCCCGTCTTCATTAGCCCAGGTTAGGAGCAGAACAGTAGGACGTTAAACTCCATTTCATTTCATTTCATTTCTCCCTAAAAATTGATCCTAGTTTGAGCCCTGACATCTGGTATATCAATTTTGATTCGATTTCGATGAAACTTGAAATGCAAGTTTATAACCCAAAGATCTTGGTTCCTTTCAATATTCGCGTATATTGGATTGTAACTTCCTGAATTTTGGCCACTGATTGTACGAAAAATCGCGTTTTTAGCTTATGGTCCCTCTAGAGGTCACAATTATTATCTGTTTTAAAAAAACGTTCTAATATATCACTGTTAAACTGTAATGGTTGATGAGTTCGAATTTCTTGAAAATCAGGCCAAAACTACCGGACAAAATGGCCGCCCCTCGTACGCAAATAGTGTAAACAGCTGGTATATCAAGATTTTTGACCTCCTAGTCCTAGAGGTCACAATTTTGTTCTGATTTTGATGAAACTTGAAATGCATGTTTATAACCCAAAGATCTTGGTTCCTTTTGATATTCGTGCATATCGCATACATGTGATACCTCCCGCAATTCGCGGGAGTCTCCCGATTTCACCCCTGATCTCCCGAGCTCCCGATCGGGAGACAAATACTCCCGCTTTTTCAATTCTTGTAATTTTATTTTTTGGGAGTCAAAATTGTAATAAAATAGCATCGAAATAAAACGAGACAGACTTTTTTTTGTTAAATGGAATAAATGTTGTGTTGAATGTTGTTACTATAATTAGTAACACAGCCTGAATACATTTCCGATGTTTTCGTATTTGGAACAATATCATTTAAATAACACAAGAATTATTGTTTTTATACGAAATTAATAAAGTCCTGGTCGTAATATTCATGATTTTCGATGTTAAATGTAGTCGGAAGCGACGGGACCCGAAAGCTACCGCTTTGCAAAACTGAAAGTTTGACATCGCGCGCTTATATCAGTCTCCTATTCACGGCAATTTCTGCACAATAAAACATAATTAAATAGTATTGTGAATGTTCAGAACAGGATGAATTAATAGGGTTTTTTTTACATACAGTTTTAATTTGTAATGTGTGATTTTAAACTCATTACGGTTATGTTACCAATGTGGACAGCAAGGTAATTCAGACCATGTGACATCAACATTATGTCGTCTGCAGTTGGAATTTGTTTAGCACACGTAAAGGATCGTACATGAATGGTGTTGAAAATATCATCAACAATACAATTCATACCGTGCGTGATCAGTAACTTGCAAGTTATGCACAAAATATGAATAATATTTTCCAAAATGACAATAACCACCAAAATTTTAATAACCATAGCTACCGTAATGTAAATGGGCTATCAAGGCAAATTAAAAGTAAACTGTTACATTTAAAATATGTAACTGCACCTCAAATGACCAAAACTGCTAATCAAAAGTTTTTAAATTTATTAATGTAGGCCTAGGCGACATGCATATTAAAATATATAAAATATGTAAATTAATTTGTCTTTTATTCATGGTGGGTGGGTAATTTTAACGCATGATTAAAGTCTTCCTCTTTTGACCTTAATTCTCCTGACATTTTTACAAAAATCTCCTGACATTTTACTTGTGGCCAATCACATGTATGATATCGGATTATAATTTCCTGAATTATGGCCCTTGATTGTACGAAAAATCGCGTTTTGAGCTTGCAGATTTTCTAGAGGTCACAATTTTTTTCCGATTTTAAAAACTGTTTAAATACATCACCATACCACCATAATGAAGGTTGAATTCGAATTTCGGGAAAATTCAAATGAAAGTGCCCAACAAAATGGCCGCTGTTTTTACTCAAATTGTGTAGAAGTGTGTAATACAAAGCTTGTGGAGCCTCTAGAGGTCACAATTTTTATCCGATTTTGATGAAACTTAAAGCGGAAATAGCAAATTTTTAAGTTATATTTTTAAAATTTATTAAAATAAAGCCTGAAAATAGATGGTATCCATAAACAGTCCTACCTTGTTAAAGAATAATCCTATTAATCCTATAATTCACTATTGCCAGCTGAGAAATTGGCAAAAATATCATTTTGCTCTTCATTTTCAAACGTTGAAAAAAGCTACTCCATGTTGGAGAATAGAAAACAAGGGAGGTAATTGTGTTATTATTTCCTGTGTAAATGAGTTGTAAGTGTGAGAATGACACCTATGATCGTATAATTGTGAGTTGACAACCTATTGAGCAAAAGACATAGAAATAATTACGTTTTGACTTTCTTAGAAAAATTGCAATTTCCGCTTTAAAACATATCTTTATAACCCAAAGATCTCAGTCCTTTTTGATATTTGCACATTTCAGGCCATAACACTGTAACATTGGTACCGTTTAATCTGGTGTAAATAGCGTTAATTTCTACTCTGTGTCCAATTATTCATAAATATTGTTGAATTTTGGCGAATATTGCTTAATTTGTACTTCTATCGAATTTCAATCTCACTGTTTAATTTTTACCAAGCATCTAATTAACTAGTGTTTAGTTTCTCGACACGTGTTGAATTATAAGCGTCCTGTCTAATTAGCACGACTGTTCAATAATTAGTTGGACCGTTCAATTTCCCGAGCCGTGATTAAAATCAGTCAAGGTGTCCAATTACGCAAGGTGTTAAATTTTGTTGTCAAACATCTAATTTCACGTGCGATGTTCAGATATTACGATGTGTTTAGTTGTTGGTCATCGTTCAGTTTTGCCGCCGAATGTCTATTTTGCCGCACAATGTTTTAATACTGTAATAAGTGTTACATAAAAGATCCCTTGGCAGTTGGAATTCGATATAAGAGTAGGCCGTAGTGCCGCTGTCCGGGCAAAATTTCCCTCATAGCACACTGTATGGCATATGCCCGTCTTCATTAGCCCAGGTTAGGAGCAGAACAGTAGGACGTTAAACTCCATTTCATTTCATTTCATTTCATTTTTGTAATAAGTGTTACTTTTAGAACTGACCTGTTGCGATACGGTGAAATATTATTTTTCAGGATTCATACGACGGCAGGCATCTGTAATGCCTGTCATTATCCGGGGATTATTTTTCAAGATCATTAGGGTGAAACTGATGTTGGATTTTTAATGCAACCGGACGGTTCCGAAGCAAAGCTTTCTTGAGATGCACATAGCGTTTCGTCCACAATCATAAAACGTGTATTTATATATCCATTTAAAACAGTATTTCCCACACTGACAACACATCCACGAATGATAAATCTCACGGATCTGATTTACGCGTATACACGTTGACTCCCTACCCTGATTAAACCCTTTTGTTTAAATGTCTTCGCAATTAAGACTAACAGCATGGGTATTGCACCAATCATATATTACATAATATGGGATCTATAGAAAGCATTTTGGGTTGAAGGGTAGTGCGATTATCTGGGGCAATAAACACAAGGCTTGTAGAATTAATACACATGTGTCAGAAGCTAACAAAATGTCTATTGTGTAAGACAAAACGTGAAAATAAACTAATAATTCTAACTCTTTATTTCTTTTTATTATTATAGAACGACGACCCTTTTTCGCTGCAGATCAAATAAAACCTACTTAATACATTTCATGCTTTTATGTAACGCATAACTTTGCCAAACTTTATTTCAGAGAAAGCCAATTTAAAAAGGAATTGTATCATATATTTAAGTTTAATTTTAATAAAGAATGGGGATATCATAAATAAGTTAATTCAATGTTTTTGTGGCATGCACTATTTTAGATGAGATCGAAAGAGCATTTTAGATTAGTGGTTACAGAATAACAAGTAAGGTGGAATTAAAAAGTAGAACGGAATTGGCGACGCCAATCATAAAATTTTACTGAGTCCGTGCTGCCATACTTTCTAGGCAGAAATAGCTCTTTGGAATTAATGTCTTCGTTAGAAATTTTGGCATTTACCTGTGACAATAATTTTAGCTTTGTGCAAAAATCATGAAGCATATAGTTTCAACTTGGAAGAAATGTTAGAAAATGGCTAACAATCAGCATTGTTGATTGTAAAACATTCTTGGTTCATTTTCTGCTTGAACGATTGCTGAATACCATGGACAGTTGGACACGTATATCAGTCCGATAATACCTTGCTGACTTTTTCATTTCGGCACCAAAGAGTCTGGTGGATTGTTTGCTGATTAGCGTTATGATTTTAGACAAAATGATAAGTTCACCAATGTTTTTGTAATAAAGTAGACCCGTATTGTTTGTTGATTGACTTTATCCCATGATTGGCGATGGTTAATATTAGGTCAAAAATAATTCCTTAAAGTGCGCCGGAGCCCCTTTTAGATAAACAAAGTGGCTACGTGCAGTTTTATTCTTTGATCTTTTATACACAGGACATTTCTGTTATTTAAACCAATCAGGGGCCAGAATTCAGGAAGTTACAATCCAATATGCGCGAATATCGAAAGGAACCAAGATCTTTAGGTATAAACATGCCCTTCAAGTTTCATCAAAATCAGACGGAAATTTTGACCTCTAGAGTGTCCACAACCTGAATATACCATATGTTTATACTATTTGTGTATGAGGGGCTGCCATTTTGTCTGTCAGTTTTGGTCCAATTTTCACTAAATTCGAACTCAACCAACTTTACGATGCAACGGTGATATATTGAAATGTTTTTTTAAATAGGATAATAATTGTGACCTCTAGAGGGACCACAAGCTAAAAACGTAGTTTTTCGTACAATCAGGGGCCATAATCCATGAAGCTATGGTCAGATACATGCCAATATCGAAAGGAACCAAGATCGATGGGAGATAGACCTATATTTCAAGTTTCGTCAAAATCAGATAAAAATTGTGACCTGTAGAGTGTCCACAAACAAATTGTGGATGGACAGAGAGACGGATGGACAGGAGCGACGAAAATGTTGGCCCAAGTTTAGATTTGTCGTTCATTCCATAAAGTTGTTAGGTTTTTAAAACGCTAAATACTGTGTAATTCAACATCTCGCCCAAGGGGTTTAACATATTTAGGTACCAATTAGTGAGAGAGAGAGAGAGAGAGAGAGAGAGAGAGAGAGAGAAATGGGGTTTAACGTCCACTCAACACAAACTAGGTCATTTCTGGACTAACATATGGTTTAATTTTATTTCAATAATTCGCTTGGCGTAGAGGTCTTTAGCAGTGGGAGGAATCCGGAGGACCTGGAGAAAACTCACGAAGTTAGACAGACGACCCTACTCGTTGTTACGTACAACCTTGGATTCAAAACCACGCCAGTTGACTCAATGACAGGCCTTATGATACAGCGCGCACATGCTAACCATTCAGCCAGGTGTTATTTATATTTAGGCACATAATCCTCTCCCAGGTGTTACCTCAACACCCTTGTCTATATACTATCCCTTTATTGTTATGACAAGTAACAATGTTGCAAACCAACCAAAGGCATCCTAGTTAGTAAAATTATCGACACTAGCACTTAATGTAAACGATCAGTTGTCTAACCTCTGTAAAACCCTGGTTAAGTGAGCTACCTACCCCGGTAACAAATTCGCAAACCCTGCCAAGAGGCCAACCCCGATAACCCCGACAATTAGTAACCATGGAAACCCCACCAGGGTTTCGGAATAGTATAAATAAAACCGATTGCCACGTGGGTCCAATCAGTCTGAAGAGTTTAATACGAACAAAACTAGTCACTGACCCCCGGGACAACCAGGTCTTCTTATCTCTTATATTATCTCACTCTCTGCTTATGATCTTGTTACTGCTAATTTTATTGATCAAATTGGTCAGTCCTGATTCCCAATTTTGCCTCGGAATCAACCACCCCTTTGACGGAAGATATTCTATCGGCTAAAAAATCATTATTCTCTCAGCTATGCGAGATATAGAATCAAATCGGTCTAGAGCCTATCTGGTTGAAAAGAAGCCGCTCATTCAACAAACACACACAACCAAAGGATGATAAGCGTACCCGTCCAGTTAACACAATGGACAATCTCACCTTTGTCCACGAAAGAGAGACAAATACTAGTCGCCTCCCACTTCTGTTTTGCAAGGCTTAGTCAAACCTTGATCCTCATATAAATAAATCATTTGGTACCAATTCGTACCTAAATATATTAAACCCCTCGGGCGCCATGTTGAAATATACAGTATTTAACGTTTTATAAACCTTACTACTTTATGGAATCAACAAAAAATCTAAACTTGGGCACTCCAACCATTTTTATTAGTGTTTTACAAAGTATTCTACACATGTATTGTATTTTATAACCAAGTTTAGCCTAGTAATGACATTCCGTATATTAGATGATAATTACCTGAGAGCAGATGATTAAACCACCCAGAAAACCAATCACACTAACAAATAATACAACAAACACCTTTTTACTTCTTAATGCAGGATATGTGTCTTGTACAGCTGTCATAACCGTCTCTAACAACGCAAACTAGATAAACAGAAAAACATTATTACATAATATAGATAAGTTTTGGGCTTTTGTCATTAACAATTGACATTTGATACACAAGTTCAAACCTCTGCTCTTGGGTAGTAATCTTCCATCATAACCTGTATTTTTCAGTGAATAAAGATAAATTGTCAGGCAACGAAACATACGCCCACAGCAGCTAAATCGTCCGGGCAGTCAACAAGAGTTGTCACATATTTTTACTTCTTTCGGTAATGAAACATTTATAATACACTAAAATCTGATTAAGAGTAACAACTCATTAAGTAATTATTAGAAAATCATTAGAATTTGTTTTGTTTTTTATAAAGTTCTGCCCCATGCTAACGTTTAGTATACAAAACATTTAATATCATGGATTTAGCTGTTCAAGTTATCAAATTTCATTAAAAATCAATATACTTGTTCGTCTCAGGACCTTAAACTCTGTGTATCAATCTAAAGTCGATCGGATGATAACTTTAGCCTCTAGAGCGTCACAAGATTTTTCAAAGTGATCAAGGGTCATAACTTTGGCAGTAATTATCGGAAATCGTTGAAAATCAATAAGATTCTTCGTCTCATGATCTCAAACACTGCGTATAAATTTAAACATACATTATGCAAGAGCTAAATCTGATTATTGCAAGTCTTTATTTAGGCTTCAGATGCCATAGAAATTATAAATTAGATCTTTATTTACACAAGCACAAAATCAACTCTGTAGACCCACGGATGGCTTGGATTCGGCTTGGATTTAAACAGGATTTCATTGATTGATTCAATTTTTAAATGGCGTCGTAAGCGGAGATTAACCGTTACGTTGACGTGATACTCCCGGAAATTTTAGATCAAGGCTAAATGATCGAGTGTACGAAGCGAGGCCGCTGTTGAGCGAGGTCGAATGTCTGTCAATTTGATGGAAAGTTCGATATATACGACCTTGATATTATGTTTAGTTGTGGTTAAAATGAGAGTTTGGATGTCAGTATTATACGCTCTTTTGTCACTTGGGTTTACAGAAAAATTATGGAAATTGATAAACATCGCAGCTAACATCACCCCAGTTGAATTGAAGCCCCATTGGATCACTGTTTCCTATTTGTCTGCTTCGGGAGTTACGTAGGCCTACCCCAGTTACTACAGTACAAGAGTACACGCAGGCTAACAAGAAGTCGGCTATAATTATGCCTCATTGATTTGGTCCATTCCTTTCAAACTTTCGCCTCTTATCTACATATTAAAAGTCTTATTTTTAATTTGTAGTAAAAATAAATGATACAATTGGAATTGCAACCCCATCTCAAACCAAATAGGCTAACGGTACCACAGCCATTGAAAACGTTACTTGATAATCGAGATTATGTAGGTGGAGTTAACGCCTGTCAATCAAACAATCGGCCATTCTCGGAGACGGTGAAGAGAAAGCTGACTCCTATTTCTAGTCAAAAATTACAATGGTGATAGCTTTGTTCAGAATATAGTAATTTGACTGAAATTTTCAATATATTCTTCTTTCATCATCTATTTTTGAACTGTTATAGCAAGAATGGCCAACTCTCTTTTAAAATCTCCCATAATGTATCTTTAAAGTCAATCAGTTATTAACTTTGACCTCTAGAGCGTCCACAAGGTTTTTTGAAGTGATCAAACTCTGGCAGAAATTATCGGAAATTGTTGAAAATCAATAGGCTTCTTTGTCTCACGACCTTAAACACTGTGTATAAATCTGAAGTCAATCGGATATTTACTTTAGCCTCTAGAGCGTCCACAAGATTTTTTGAAGTGATCAAGGGCCATAATTCTGGCAGTAATTATCCAAAATTGCTGAAAATCAATAGGCTTCTTCGTTTCATGACCTTAAACATTGTGTATAAATTCTATATGTCCCACGGCAATACCAACGACATGCTACAAATTGAGAAGTCGCTTAAATCCTTGACTCTTCAACGAAAAACCAAACACATCATCCTTGCTGAAGATTTCAACTGCCATGATATTGATTGGAAGAATCTTTGAGTGAACGCTGGAGCAGCAGATAGACATGTACAACAATCCCTGTTTGATCTTTCAATAGAATATGGCCTCACACAGATCCAAGATCAACCGACTAGAAACGTCAATATTCTAGACTTGGTGTTTACAGACAACCCCTCTCTTATTAAATCATCTTCCTCAGTTCCTGGTATCAGCAACCATGCAATGATTGTTACAGTCATTAATGTTCTACCTCATTATATTAAGCAAAAGCCAAGGAAGATTTATATTTACTTGAAGGCCAACTGGCACCTCATATACAAAGACACCGAAAAGCTCTCCCAGGACATCATCAACCTTAGAAACTCTGATGATACGAATGTAACCACCCTTTGGTCAATCTTCAAAGATTACCTCGAGGATCACTGATTCCCACATCCCCTCCAAATTCTGTAAGAACAGACAATCATTACCATGGTTCAACAGTAAACTACGTAAGATGTCAAAGAGGAAGTCCAGGTTATTTACACAAGCTGGAAAGGAAAAAAAAACAACCAATGGAAAGTCTACCATACATTCCAGAAAAGCTGCAAGCACGAGTTTAAGCTAGCAGAGATCAACCATATCAATAGTACCATCCAGCAAGGGCTTGACGACAATAACACCAAACCATTCTGGCAGTATATCAAATAAAAACAACCAAACAGTATTGGTATAGCACCCCTCAAGAAAATGGGCAACTTAGTTAATGGCAGCAAAGATAAAGCACAAATTCTAGTTAACCAGTTCAAATCTGCATCACCAATGTAACAGACACTACGCCTTTACCTGAATTACAGAAACCAGTCAGTCATAACTTCGATCCTCTCACTTAACACCACTATCAAAGGAGTCGAAAACCTACTGAAGAACATACTTGAGCAGAAAGCGACTGGACCAGACAAAATAGCTAACACTATTCTGAAGACCTGAAGTAGCCAACTTGCTCCTGGCCTCCGTGAGATATTCCAGCTATCAGTCAACACCAGTCAACTCCCACCAGACTGGATTAATGCCAACATTGCACCAGTCTTTAAGAAAGGGGACGTCCACCTACCTGAAAAATATCGACCTGTATCCTTGACCTGCGTGACTTGCAAACTATTAGAACACATCATTTGCCGTCACATCCTTACACATCTTGAAAGGAACAAGATATTGACCAGTCTTCAGCTCGGGATACTCCTGTGAGACACAACTACTAACCACTGTACATGATCTCCTCCAGAAACACAATGTCAAAAACCAAATCCATATGGTTATCCTAGAGTTCTCGGGCCCGGTAACTGTTGACTCAGGAGTACCCCAGGGAATAGTGCTCAGCCTGCTTCTCTTTCTGTGCCACATAAATGATCTCCCAGAAACCGTGAAATCACAAGTTCGATTCTTTGCAGATGACTGCCTGCTCTACCGCACCATCAAATCTCGACATGTTATATCATGAGTATTAACAGTAAATCTACCAACTTCTACACCTTAAACAACATCATACTTCAGCAAGTGAAAAAAAACCCCAAAAACGTACCTTGTAGTTACACTCTATGAAGACCTCAAGTGGGACACTCACATTACCAGGCTAATAAAGAAGGCTAACTCCTCAGTGGGATTTCTTAAGTGCAACCTCAAGTACTGCCCCCAATCTGGCAGAAGACCAGCCTACTTGGTGTTAGTTCGCTCCACCCTGGAGTACAGCTCAGTTGTCTGGGACTCATACTTATAAAAGGATATCAACAGACTTGAGAGAGTCCAACGCCAAGCTGCAAGGTTTGTCTCCGGTGACTACAAATCTAAAGAAGAAGGCTGCGTCACAAGGATCCTGAAGGACTTAGACCTACCATCACTTAAAGACAGACGGAAGATGATCCGTCTCACTTTTTTCTTCAAGTAGGTGGAAAAGGTGATTTTGAGATTATGATTATACATTTGATTATATTAGCTTTTCAAGTAGATCTCATCACTCTTCTCACAAAACTTTTTACAGATTCAAAATCGGATGAAAACATTTTTTTTTATTGAGGCTCAAAGTTACAATTTTTGACTTTTCGCGGAAGAAAGGTTTTTTAACACTTTGAAAAAGCCATTTTTGGTGTTTTTTTTGATGCCATATTTCTTTTCATATCAAACCTATCAAAAATAAAGATGTAAATTCATGAAATACATCTTTAAGGCTAATTATGTTTCAATTTTCACATTTTTGTAATAATTACAACGATTTCCACAGTAACTGCAAAATACATAGGTTTTCTCAAAAATTCCATTTTGTCAGGGCGATTTTGGTCAATTTTTTCATCAAAAATGGTCTTGTGCATGTTATATCTGAAATATTGAACCTGGTTGTTATGCAATTTATAAGCAGTAGCTATCAAGTATGATTAACAAAAAAAAAAAAAAGAGTAAAAATATATATATGCCTTTTCTCAAAAGCTGGATATATGTTCATTTTTGAACAATTTTCCGCGGCACACAATTGCCTATTTTTGGGGCGTTTTTGGGACATTAATAAAATAAGAAGAAATGGAGATACACAAGTGAAATTATGGGAATATGTCAAAAAGTTTGTGAATTTTTAAAATTACTTATTTCCAATCTGCCATATATTATCACAACTATGACAACCAAAATTGAAAAAAAATGCAATTTTTGACCATTTTCAATGCTATTTACCATAACCCAAAAGGTCATCACCACATTTTAAAGTAAGCATTTTAAAATATTTGAAACCCATGTAATATCAAATGATATGGATTGTGTAAGTTTGGGAAAAATATGAAGGAGTTTGGGCTGTTACCATAGCAACCACATTTATTTTTTTCCGAAAAGCATTATTTTCCAATAATCATGACATCAATATTGATAATTGACAGAAGCTATTGGACAAGATTTTAAAAAAATAAATAAAATCAGAATATTTATATGTCTTCTCCCAAGTGCTGGAAAGGAGTTCCCTTTTGAAGAACATTCTGCAGTAGCTAATTGTCCATTTTGGACATTATTAAGACATAAATAAAATATGAAGGAATTAAGATCTTGAAGAGAAATTTTGTTTACAAGTAAATATGTTTGTGAATTTTTAAAATTACTTATCTTTACTCTTGTATATTACTTAATATTTGGTTGTTATAGCAATCAAAACGAAACCAAACACCCCAAAAAAGGCAATGTTTTTCCATTTTCAATGGTTGAATGGTGTTTATCCTGACAAACCAATTATCACCACATTTTAAGTACAGTAGCAGAAAGCATTTTAGCATATATTTATAGCCCATGTAATATAAAATATTAAGAATTGTATAATTTTTGTTGAATCTTCGGAAATTAGTGATTAGACTGTATAATATGGTTTATTTCTAAATCAAACATTTTATTGGTACTTGGTTTAATTGCAGTACTTCATGTGCATGTAACTAGACAAATTATGTGCGTCCCAATCAAACGCGCCCATCGAGGGAGTTAACTCTAATGTGTTTACTTTTACAGTCAGAAAAACCGCAACTGGCGGTCTCATAGAATTTTCATGTAATATGTGTATTTGTGTAGTTCTTATCAACAATAAACTTTAAAACACAGCGTGAAACATTTATTTCGGATCTTGTGTATACAGGAGTACACAATTTTAGTGAATTATTAAGGATTTTGGATGGTTGTCATAGCAACCAAATAATTTTAAAAAAGGACCACTGTTGTTTCATTATCATTGTTCTCAGCAATCGTTGCTTACATTATTGTTAGAATTCTGCTTTTACATATTATTTTCTAATCAGAAGATAACATTGACCAATAAAAAATTATTCTCTAAAGACTAAAGAGTAAAAGTAGGTTACTCAGTTGATAGGCTATGGTAGGCCTAGTCATGTTTATAAAGGCCTAGGCCTAAAAGCTAAAATTTAACTCAAAGAATTGTTATGTTTTTACTTCACTTTTAAAAATTTCTATTATTCCTTCAAATCGGTATATTTTAATCAATGTAAATAAATATCAAATCAAGGCCTAAAGGCCTTACGTTTGTCGGTTCTTTCAACTTGTTTAACGTTTAACTGGCCAACAAATAATATGTGATACTCGAGGTGTTAAATATAGTTTCTTAAAAAAACAAAGAATTAAAATTATAATAATTAGTATGACAACTGTTATACAATGCTAAATTATTTAATAAAACGTTTTGCGAAAATTGGGTATCCGTATCAATACTAAGTGATAGTAATTAGTAATATTGACATGACTGACCTAATTGAAATTCATAATCTATGTCGGTTCCATCATCTCAAACGAAATGTTGTAAATTATCCAACGGCAAATCCAGAAATTGAGCCATTTTTCAAACTCTTTCAGCTAGCGTTAATTCTTTTGTTGGTCCAACTTTATTTGGGTATAGTATCACCCACGTGTTTGTGGGCTATTCTGGTTCGAATATGCACCCAGGTGATACATATGTACATATGTAATATTTCATACATATGAAAGAGCTAGGATTGGGGGTGTATAGCTCGTTACTGGAGAAGTATTCTGGTGAAGGCGGTCACTGTTCATTAAAAGTCCAATTCCAAATTCATTTCAATATTACTTTATATACAGTTTTAAAAATACATTATTTACAAATTATATACAAGGCATTCGATCTCCTTGTCTGTGTGTCTCTAATTTCATCTGCCCTCTTGTCTGTGTGTAGAGGTCTTTTAAAGTAACTAATTTGTATACAGACAAAAGGACAATGATTTCAACAAATCAAATTAAAGATAAAATATTGTAACACATCAAATGAAAAGAAGTTAAATAAATATATAAATTTCATTGGTTGAAAGTTTCATAGTGAAATATAATTTATAGGATCTAATAAGCTTTAAGCCATAAAGAATTAAAAATTGACACTTGATTGGCATTGATCAGACTGCATTGTTAACTGTATCAATCTTTGCTCAAGGTTTCTCTTAATAAGCCTACTGGCATCCAAAGATTATAAAACAGTCAAAGCCAATCATGCTTTTAGGCAATTACTTTTTATAGACTTTAAATCAAAATATTAACACTAAAAGTAAAGAAAGACCAAATGATAACCTTACTATTAGCTATATTGTGTATATACTTTAAGAAATAAATTCTGTATATCTTTAAAATAAAATTTGAAAAAGAAGTAGAATTTAGTATCACTATTCGGTGATAAATGCCCCCGTCCTGAAAAATTCATGTGTCCTCGCATGATATATATACACAATATACTTGATGAAATTATTAATAATTATATAAAAGAAAAACATATGCTTATAATTTAATATTTGTATAAAATTTTGTATCACAATATATTGAGTGGATTATGTTGATATATGATTATACAGGCTAAAGTCACTAAGGTAATCCTTTGTTGTCGCCTTATGTATAATGCATCCTTGTCACATACATAAATATCACTTGCAATAATTATGAGAAGAAAAAAAAAATTCCAATTAAATGTTTTTCAGTCAGTTATTGAACTGAATCAAGATAATAGAATATGAAAAGTCAATGATAATTAAGAGTCACATAATAAAATATTAGCACAATAATGAAGAAAGTTTGAAATTTTTCACTTTTTAAAGTATGCAACATTGAAATATTTATTATTTGTGGAAATAATTGAACACATTATTTCTGGCAGTAGTTGATAATTGATTGTTTCCAATGCAGAACACATTCACATTAGATATTAACATGGTTATATAAACGTAATTTCTGCTGTAACACACAATTATAATGCTTCCGCTGCACTTATACACAAATTTCATCAGGTACACACTTTTCATCTTTGGCAGTTTCTGGAACGTTACAATTTACTGGATCAGGGATTACGATTGTAAGGTCCACCACATTCATCTTATTGATCTAGCACATTTTGTTGTCTGGATACCTTGAAGTTTATCTGGTGATGAACCATGTGCTGGTACTTCTTCTTCTTGACATTGGAGAAATCTCACTTGGTTTGACAAAGTCAACCTTGTCCAGGATTGAAGATATCAGCTTCAAGCTTCTTTGGTCCAGTCTGTTATCAGAGATGTTGCTCAACAAGATTAAACCTGAAATATCTCTCGACCATCTCATATAATAACATTCAATGTGTGACAATAAATCAATTATATTAAATAATTTTGAATCAAAAGAATGTGGTCATTCCCTGTACTCAACCTGACTAAAATGTAATACCAGTCTCACTTTCCGTTCCAAATATAATCGTGTATGTCTTCAAGACTGTGCAAAGGCTCAGAAGATACTCTATTCTTTTATTCCTTATTTCATATAGTATTATTCAATATTTCGGTTATTACTATGATCATTTCTTATTCTTATATGATCATTTCTTATTCTTATATGATCATTTCTTATATGATCTAATTTATTTTCCTATTCATTCTCATATATTATTTATCATCTAATATATTGTCACATGTTATCAATTCTTTTATTTAATTTCATGTTATAATTATTAATCAAAAAAAATTTGGGGGGTATATTTCACAAAATGTGAAAAAAGAAACCAATTTATATTTATATATATACATATCATTCAATATAATAATCATATTCAGAACTTCTATTTCCTATTAGAAGAAAAAACATAATAGTTTTGCTATTATCTTATGTTTACCATTTAATCAAACTTTGTAAAAGTTTGTAAAATGATTACACAGTGCTTTACACATTGATCGTCACCAATATGGCACATCGCTGGCATGTCAGTCAAAAATGGATGGCCAGTCCACCTTGCCTAACAAACCTTATTATAGCTATATAACAATAATTATAAAAATAATTTAGACACACAGACCTATTTCTTTGTTAAATGAAAGTAATATAATCTAATTAATATGTGGAAATTTTGAGGGTGTCAATTTTAGTCGCTTTTTACGACACGCAATTTAACCAAACGTTGGGCCTACTCTTGTCCCCGGTCCCACAGGGGAACAAAGTCACTATATCTATTTTTCGTAATTACACGAGTTTTCTGTATATATGCTAATAACATTCACATACTTTTTTTTTTCTCTTTTAAAAATTCTGCCCATGAATCTATATACAATCATTGTCTTGTTTTGGATAAACATAAAATATAGTGCAAAGAATATCTCTTTGAATTTCCTAATTTGAAACATGGAGAAAAATAGCAGTGTTGAAATATTTACATATTTTTTATCAGTGGTTAAGAATTGACTTACAGAACACTTTAAATTATTATTTATATACATATTATCATTTATAGTTATAACATTAAAACAAATTGGCATACAAAATGAGTTTAAGAACTCCCTATACCTTACATCATTAATTATTAGGTTTTTATTTACAATGAAATTTTTAGGATTTCTGACTTTTGAGGAATCTTTGGAAACTACTGGTACTGAGTCTTGTCCAATACATTTTAATTGATTGACTTTCTTAATTGACAAATCATTACCAATTATTATGTCATAATTACTTGAAGTAGACCTTATGATATAAAATTTATGTAATATGATTGTGTCAGAAACTTCGAAATCAAGTAAAACAGATCCTAAAATTTTGACAGCTTGACCTTCACAAGTAATACTAACACCAGGGGTTATTTCAGATGGCAAGATTTCTGTAGTTGGTCTAATTTGATCTAACAGTGTCTCAGAGATAAAAGATATGCTTGCTCCTTTGTCAAAAAGGCTTTTAACAATATTATTACCTATAGTGACAGTTACAAAATCTTTGTTCAGGAAGGCAATAGCATTTTTATCGGTTTTTAAAGACTTGGTATTACTATCTAGTTCTTTTGAGTGAGAATAACCCATCTTAATGATTCTGACTTAGGTTGAAATCAACTGGTAAATAAGTCTATCATCAAATAAAGAATTACAATTATTGTCACACACTAAATGTAAATTTTCGAGAATGGTACAAGAAATAGTTGATTTAACTTACCAAACTAATTCTCTGATCTCATATGAACCAAATCTAGGAATCCACTTGTATCTCCAATCTGTTCTTGACTGTCTTTGTTCAAACCATTAGATCTTTAGTTGTTCTCGCTTGGCATGTAAGAAGTTCCAAATCTTGAATTCATCTTCCACCATTATATCACCCACGTGTTTGTGGGCTATTCTGGTTCGAATATGCACCCAGGTGATACATATGTACATATGTAATATTTCATACATATGAAAGAGCTAGGATTGGGGGTGTATAGCTCGTTACTGGAGAAGTATTCTGGTGAAGGCGGTCACTGTTCATTAAAAGTCCAATTCCAAATTCATTTCAATATTACTTTATATACAGTTTCAAAAATACATTATTTACAAATTATATACAAGGCATTCGATCTCCTTGTCTGTGTGTCTCTAATTTCATCTGCCCTCTTGTCTGTGTGTAGAGGTCTTTTAAAGTAACTAATTTGTATACAGACAAAAGGACAATGATTTCAACAAATCAAATTAAAGATAAAATATTGTAACACATCAAATGAAAAGAAGTTAAATAAATATATAAATTTCATTGGTTGAAAGTTTCATAGTGAAATATAATTTATAGGATCTAATAAGCTTTAAGCCATAAAGAATTAAAAATTGACACTTGATTGGCATTGATCAGACTGCATTGTTAACTGTATAAATCTTTGCTCAAGGTTTCTGATATTTTCTGGTTTCATTTCCATTCGTGTGCACAGAAATGCTGTAAAATTGGGCTTGAATAATTCAGTGAACAGCGAATTTATGATTTCAGTGCATTGAAACATTCATCAATATTACAGAATTTTTCAATTCTTGAAAAATGTTTGGTGTTAAAAGTAGAGACGTGTGGTCGCTGGGAGGAAATTTCCCTTCGATTTTTTTTATTCCTGTCACATGGTTATAAAAGCGCGCGAAGATGAGTCACGTGATGTAAACACAGTCGGCCCTGTGAAAGGCGTGAATAAAATGGAATTACTATCGTTATTTATTTTCAGGCAAGTCATTTATTCATATAGCATAACGATTTCTTCATAAATAAACATCGAGTTGCATTTTGACCTAAATTTACAGCGAATATGAGTCAGAGGAACTTGAATGGATTTTTCTTCTCATGTAGAATTGACGTCATAACAAGGCAAAACTACGCTATTTAGTTTTGACAAAATTGCCCATTGTATACAATTTTCAAATGCTCGGCGGCGGTTCTTAAAATGCTCCGATTTTGTTGATTTTAATAGCATTGAAACGACAATAAAACAAACTTTCGATCGGTCGGGGGTGCTATATTGGCAAATCGCTTCACAAAAAGATTAAGTGAATTGATGCGTTCAACTTACAAAAAAGGCATGGTATTTCGAAATGCAGACAAAGCACCCCCGACTGATCGAAAGATCGTTCAATTATCTTTCTAATGATATTAAAATGAAAAAATAATATTAAAAATAGGAACCGCCGCCGAGCACTTGAAGTGAGGTACCCTCATTTCAAAACGTAACAAAAATTTTCAGCGTAACGTCAAAACACGGGGAAATTGACGTTTTTCAACTTACGTTTATGAAATTAATAAAATGAACACATATATAAAAATTATATCAAACAAAAGAACAGGATTTTCCCAAATTCAAATTCAACCTTCATTATGGTGGAATGGTGAAATATTTAAAAGGTTTTTAAAATCGGAAAAAAAATTGTGACCTTTAGCAAAGAATCCGGCAAGCTAAAAATGCCATTTTTTCGAACAATTAGGGGCCATAATCCAGGAAGTTAAGTTACCCGATTATCAAATGGATCCATGATCTTAGCGTGTAATGGTGATATATTCACACATTTTTTTTAAATGAGATAAAAATTGTGACCTCTACAAGGACCACAAGCTAAAAACGCGATTTTTTGTACAATCAAGGGCCATAATTCAGGAAGTTACTATCCGATATGCCGAATATCGAAAGGAACCAAGATCTTTGGGTTATTAACTTACATTTCAAGTTTCATCAAAATCAAAAGAAAATTTGACCTCTAGAGGGTCCACAACATTGATATACCATATTTTTTACACTATTTGAGTACGAGGGACGGCCATTTTGTCTGTCAGTTTTGGCCCAATTTTCATGAAATTCAAACTCAGCCGTCCTTAGGGTTTAACGGTGATATTATAGTACGTTTAGTAAATCGAATACAAATTATGACCTCTATAAGGTCCACAAGCTAAAAACATGATTTTTCGTACAATCAGAGGCCATAATTCACGAAGTTATGGTCCGATATGCGCGAATATCGACAGGAACCAAGATCTTTCAGTTATAAACTTACATATCAAGTTTCAACAAAATCGGATAAAAATTGTGACCTCTATAGGGTCCACAACCTTGATATACCATATTTTTACGCTATTTGAGAACGAAGGGCGGCCATTTTGTCTGTCAATTTTGGGCCGATTTTCACGAAATTCGAACTCAGCCATCCTTCGAGTTTAACGGTGATATACTAAATTGGATAAAAATTATGACCTCTATAGGGTCCACACGCTAAAAACACGATTTTTCGTACAATCAGGGGCCATAATTCAGGAAGTTACGGTCCGATATGCACAAATATCGAAAGGAACCAAAATCTTTGGGTTATAAACTTACATTTCAAGTTTCGAAGGGTGGCCATTTTATTGTTTCATGGAATCAAGGGATGAATAAACTACTAAAATACAAACTTTCAGAAGCTTCCTAAGCTGGCTTTTGGACAAATATTACCGTAAACATACTAAAACCATGGGGGGATCGGTTGAGGGTAGGCTCATCGCGCACACAATAACTTATAAAATAGCTTTGGTGGCTCCCAAGATCTTTATTTCACCAAATCAACAGATGGATAAGATATGAACAGGCCAATTTTCATTAACTTTCTATGTTGGCGTATCGAGTTATACCATCGCAAAGTTCCCAGCACCTGGATTCGAGGCTGGGTTCGCGGGTGCAATAAACAAGGGGTACGTCCACACTGCATCAAAAAGCACTCCAAACTGGCATTGGAGGCAAAATGTTTTGTATTTCACAAAGTCAAGGGATGAATAACTACTAGAATACAAAAATCCAGAAGCCTCCTATGCTGGCTTTTAGAGATATATTACCGTAAACGTACTAAATATGTGAGGGAATCGGGATAGGGTAGGCTCGCTGCGCACACAATAACTTCTAAATTAGCTTTGGTGGGTCCAAGATCTTTATTTGACCAAATCGACTTTCTATGTTGGCGTATCGAGATATACCACCGCAAAGTACCTAGCACCCGGATTCGAGACGGGTTTCGTGGGTTCAATAAATAAGGGGTACGTCCACGCTGCATCAAAAAGCACCCAAACCAGCTTTGGTGGCAAACTGTTTTGTATTTCACAGAGTCAAGGGTTGAATAAACTACTAGAATACAAAAATCCAGAAGCCTCCTATGCTGGCTTTTTGAGATATTTTACCGTAAACGTACTAAAAATTTGGGGGAATCGTGTTAGGGTAGACTCACTGCCTAACTTCTAAACTAGCTTTGGTGGCTCCAGGATCTTTATTTCACCCAATTGACAGGTGCATAAGGTATGAACATGCCAAATTTCATTAACTTTTTATGATGGCGTATCGAGTTATACCACCGAAAAGTTCCTAGCATCAGGATTCGAGGCGAGGTTCGTGGGTACAATAAACAAGGGGTACGCCTACGCTGCATCAAAAAGAACCCAAACCAGCTTTAGTGACAAAATGTATTTATTTCACAGAATCAAGGGATAAATAAACTACTAGACTGCACAATTTCCGAAGCCTACTATGTTGGCTTTTCGAGATATATTACCGTAAACGTACTAAATATGTGGGGGAATCGGGTTAGGGTAGGCTCACTGCGCACGCAATGACTTCTAAACTAGCTTTGGTGGCTCCAGGATCTTTATTTCACCAAATAGAGCCTGGACATTGAAGACTAACAAAATCGAGTACTGTCCCCTTCTAATGACCTCAACCTTATGGCTTTATCCCGTAAATCATTAATTTCCGTCATAGTCCGGACTTTTTTCCGTATGCAAATGACGTTCGTCGTAGATCCCATATAAGGTATATGTTCTACTATGCAAGGTTCTATTATGCATTTGTCTATTATGCAGAATGCAGAAGTGTAATGTGCAAAATAACTATTCTACTGTATTTTGTATTATTGAAAAGTGTATTCTGTATTTTAACACTGTGGCATTGGTATTGTTGAGCAATGGAAATTGTAAAACTAAAATACGTATTTTAAACTACTGACATTTGCAGTTTGCACCGTGAACAATGAAATAATATTGGCAACGTTATCCTTCCATAGTAACGGTGATATACTAAAACATTTTTTTAAATCGGATAAAAGTTATGACCTCTATAGGGTCCACAAGCCATAAAACGTGATTTTTCGTACAATCAGGGGCCATAATTCAGAAAGTTACGTTCCAATATGCACGAATATCGAAAGGAACCGAGATCTTTGGGTTATAAGCATACATTTCAAGTTTAAACCAAATCGAATAAAAATTGTGACCTCTACAGTGTTCACAAGCTAAAAACATGATTTTTCCTACAATCAGGGAGGGAGAGAGAGAAATGGGGTTTAACGTCCACTCGACACAAACTAGGTCATTTCATGATTTAAACATGGTTCAATTTTATTTCAATAATTCACTTGCCAATATCGAAAGGAACTGAGATCTTAGGGTGATAAACCTATATTTCAAGTTTCTTTGAAATCGGATAAAAATTGTGACCTGTAGACTGTTCACAAACAATTGTGGACGGACAAGGGCGACAACAACATACGTCCACATGACCAGCAGCTGCCAGGCAGGATACGCCCACATTTTCGAGAGATGGATAGAAAACATAGACGGACGGACAGTGGCGACGACAATATACGTCCACATGACAATGTGGGCCTATAAAAATGTGGGCGTTTAAAAACCATTAGAATTTGTTTGGTTTTTATAAAGTTCTGCCCCATGCTAACTTTTAGTATACGAAACTTTTAACATTCATTGAAAATCAATATACTTGTTCGTCTCAAGACCTTAAACTCTGTGTATCAATCTGAAGTCAATCGGATGATAAATTTAGCCTCTAGAGCGTAACAAGATTTTTCAAAGTGATCAAGGGCCATAACTCTGGCAGCAATTATCAGCAATTGTGACATTTACAGGGTCCACAACCTTGATATACCATATTTTTACACTATTTGAGAACAAAGGGCGGCCATTTTGTCTGTCAGTTTTGGGCCGATTTTCACGAAATTCGAACTCAGCCGTCCTTAGGGTGTAACAGTGATATAATAAAATCTTTTTTTTTAAATCGGATCATAATTATGACCTCTATAGGGTCCACAAGTAAAATACGGGATTTTTCGTACAATCAGGGGCCATAATTCAGGAAGTTATGGTCCGATATGCGCGAATATTGAAAGGAACCGAGATCTGTGGGTTATAAACATACATTTCAAGTTTAAACCAAATTGGATAAAAATTGTGACCTCTATAGTGTTCACAAGCAAAAAACGTGATTTTTCGTACAATCAAGGGCCATAATCCATGAAATTACAGTCGGATACATGCCAATATCGAAAGGAACCGAGATCTTTGGGTGATAAACCTATATTTTAAGTTTCATTGAAATCGGATAAAAATTGTGACCTGTAGAGTGTTCACAAACAATTGTGGATGGACGGACAGACAGATGGACAGGGGCGACGACAATATATGTCCACATAAAATATGGGCGTATAAAAATATAGTTGAAAATCATGTAACAAACAATTCCAAATGTTTTAAAACAGTTGCATGTAAACTGAACTTTATAAACACTCTTTCTTCCCAAAGACAATTATTGATTGGAACCACCTGGATGATAGTATAGTGCGCGCTCCATCAAAAGAGAGGTTTACATCAGCTCTTTCAAGACCCACTTCAGTTCATTGGTGAATTCGTACCTTAGTTTCCGGGGGTTTCTACATAGAGCCAATCAAACGATAGATAACATTTTTGTGATTATTATGGTGCGTGATACTCCGAGATAAGACAATTACAGCCGTAGAAAACAAGATTTATCTGTTTTACTGACTGAAATTTGCTAAATTTCAACTAAATATAGCCTACATTTTTTGTGGCATCATCAAGATTATAAATATTTGACATATTATCATTCAAATTATTACGATTTTAATAAATCTTAGCTGACTATAGCATGCGGATTTCAGTTTTAAAATTGGTATTATCGATTCTGAAGGAAAAATACTGCTTATGACGTCACTCAGATATGACTGAAAAGCACTTATTTTGGTGCCATGACACGCATTGACTGCTATAGAGCATTTTGGTTACATTATTGACGACGATCTCAGATTTTAAAATTCCATAACTTTGGATCTAATTAGAATATTTTAATGAAATAAAATTTTTGAGGTAGCATATTATGTATATTTTCACAAAATATTTTTTAAAAAAATTTTTCTGCCATTTAAAACTTTGACCTGAAACCCCTATCTAGAGTGTGCACAAGCACGGACGGACAAACAGGGGAAACGACAATATACGACCACATTTCAATGTGGGCGTATAAAAAAGAATGTAAATATACATACCTCACTACCCATACCCAATGTAATCAACATAAAGAAGAAGAGAAAAGACCATAAAGGGGATATAGGTAATCTTGTTACAACATCAGGAAATACAACAAATGCTAAACCTGGACCTATAAATAGTTATAAAAATAACACAAATTATTTCTGATTGTTCCAGTATAGAAAATTTTCATTCTTTTATACTAGTACAATGTCAAGTGGTCAGAACCCAGAAGGTATAGCAGAAAAAAAAAACCCAAGCGGTTGCCAAGCAATATACGCCCATATTTAGCAAGAGATGGACAGAGAACAAGACAACGAAACATACATCCACAGCAGCTAAATCGTTCAGGCAGTCAACAAGTGTTGTCACATATTTTCTTCTTTTGTCAGTAATGTGAACATTTACAACACATGAGTAGTAACCCATGAAGTAATTATCAGAAAACATTAGATCTTTAAGACCAAACAAGGCAAAAAATCTAAATTTCATGTACGTATAGCCAGTGGTTACTATATCCACTTTACGGCATGTTCACAACAATCTGATTAAAATTAATTCTGCTGTTAACAATTAAAGCTACAATTTCATATTTTTAAGTTATATTTTTAAAATTTTTTTAAAATAAAGCCTTAAAATAGATGGTATCCATAAACAGTCCTACCTTGTTAAAGAATAATCCTGTTAATCCTATAATTCACTATTGCCAGCTGAGAAATTGGCAAAAATATCATTTTCAGCTTCAAATTCAAACGTTTGATCATAGCTATTCCATGGAGGTGATATGAAAACAAGGGAGGTAATCGTGTTATTATTTCCTCTGTCAATGATTTTTAAGGGTGGGAAATAATGCCCATGATCGTATAATAGTGAGTTGATAACCTATTGAGCAAAAGACATAGAAATAATTATGTTTTGACTTTCTTAGAAAATATGAAATTCTCGCTTTAAGTATCCGATATGCCAAAACGCTTTTCAATTTTTCAATTACGACCTTAATCCGGTTGATTGGCTGGTGACATCACAGGCACTACACATAGTATAAACATTATCTATACAATATCTCACTGTGTGTACAATCTAGCACTATCAATACACACCACCAGTTGACAAGCTTCTAGTGACGGTCCAATTACCATGTGACTGGCCTGATCATAATCACCAAATTATTGTCTTACATTGTTATGGATTAGACATGAACCAAGCAATTAACGCATTTACCAGTAATTTGGATAACCCCGTAATACTTGATATCACAAACTATTCTCTGTAAGTACAGAAATACAAGGTGCCAGTCATTTGTCGATATATTCATTATTAGCTATATATAAAAATAATAACCATTTCTATACACAAAGAACAACTTTTGAAATTCACAGCGAATATGGAATTTTCCGATGACTATGCATAACAATAGATCACCCTCATTTCTCAGCAAATCAACGCTGGGAATCTTATTACCATGTACGGTTCCATGCACTACTGGCGTAGTAAATGAGGTTAAACTTTGGCGCGAAAATTGCACGGGATTCATGGACATGAATATCAAATACATTTGATCATTCATGGAGTTCCGGATGCTGTTTGGTGAGTGATTAAACTGTCAATGTAATTGTAAAATACCTTTATTATAAAAAAAGTTAAACGATGTTAGACATTATATTAGTGGCCATAAATGTGAGAAACTAAGTTAAGGCTTGTGTTTAATAAGCAGTTGCCCCCTCTTGCATCGACTGCAAGATGACAAGAGGTAAAGAAGGCTTGGCGATGGGTTTGTTTTGCCAAAATAAATAGTTGCTGTCCTTATGGTATATGGAATAAATATGCCAAGTTCCAAGATGATCCATTCAGAATTCCAGTCTGTAGACAAAAAACACAAAAATTGGCGGTGGCTCTGCCCCTAGGGGGTGGAAATGAACCAATATAAATAACTACAACCCTATGATGGATCATGCCGAAATTGAACAAAATCTGTTAACACGTTCGCTGCCGACCCCTGTTTGAAGTGCCGACCATTTCCGGTATTAACTCATATGCCAGCATACGACTCGTAGTGCGGCACTGGCTAATGGCCATTTTTACCGGATGCCGACATACGACTCGTAGTGTGGCACTGGCCAATGCCGATTTCCACGAGATGCCGAGATACTAACATTGAATAGCTATATTATCGGTACTATTTCTTTTCGTGTTATTGATGGCTTTCGATATTAGTAAGCTTCCAAGGTCGCGCATGCTCAGTGAAAATGGCGGGCTCAAGGCTCGCATGCTCGGTGAAAATGCTCATGGATAGCGATACTGCAGATCATGTATCTGATGATAGTAGTGGTAGTTATGACCCTTCAGACCCAGATTCAGAGGATAGCGAAAATAATGACATTGATGACGGGGCTGGTGGTGCAAACTCAAGACTCTGAAGATACGGGAGACCCCACAATTTCGTCTAGTGACTCCACAAGGTCAGTAAAACAACAAGTTACACACATTTCCTTCATCGAAAAGCTTGAAAAATAATATGTATATGTGTGTATGTGTGTACGTATATGTATATGTAGGCTTATTGTATATGTATGCATGTGTACATGTATGTGTATGTAATTTGCGATATCCGTTCATTGTTAATTACATGTATTTTGTTATATAGCTGTACACCAATAGGCTGTACACCTATCATAATAACATTATTTTGGATGCATTCAACAACACCATGGAAAGGATCTATTATCCAGGAAATGAACTTGCCATTGATGAGTCTATGGTGTTATGGAGAGGGTGTCTTGTTTTCCGCCAATATATAAAAAACAAGAAACATAAATACGGCATCAAGCTCTATGAGCTGTGCGAATCACGAGGACTTGTACTTCGTGTGCAGGTATACGATGGAACAGCAACAGCGGATCCTGAAAATCTTGGCCAGACTAGCGATAGTGATGAAGCTTCTGCAGGGTTACCTTGACAAAAGAAAATGTTGTCTTTACTGATAATTTCTACAATTCGGTGTCTCTGACCAAGAAACTTAAAACACGAAAAACCTACATCTGTGGAACACTGAGACAGGACAGGAAAGAGAATCCCACAGATGTCATCAATAAGAAGCTGAAGAAAGGAGAACACATTTGAAAAAGATCCGGCTGTGTAGTAGTCTGCAAGTGGAAAGATAAACGAGATGTCTTGACCATTTCTAATATGCATCGCATTGAGATGATTCAAGTGCAGAATCGCCATGGCAAGGAATCTCTAAATCCAAACCTGGTGCGTGATTATAACCAAGGGATGTCTGGAATTGACAGGTCGGACCAAATGCTGTCATACTACAGCGGATTGAGGAAAACAATACGTTGGTACAAGAAGCTCGGGTTGCACGTCCTAGAGATCACCATACTGAATTCAATGATACTGTACAATGATAACAACAGAGAAAAGAAGACAATGTTGCAGATGAGAGACGCCATTGTCAAGCATCTCATCGGAGAAGATACCCTGGAGAAGCTACAACGACTAGCTGGCCCTGAAGAGATCCAAGATGCACCTGGTCATCAGAGAGATGCTAGACCTCTACACTACTTAGATTATATCCCACCAACCGAGAAAAAAACCCACCCAACTAAGCCTTGCAGAGTCTGTACCGCAAAGAAAGTACGCAAGGAGACATGATTCTACTGTGCGGAATGTAATGTCAAGCCCGCTCTTTGTTTTTGGTCAATGTTTCAAAGACTATCATTGAAATCAGTAGGATCTAAATTGTGACTACTGGACAATTGTAATGATTGTACTGGCATCAGTTCATTTGTATAGACAAAAATCAAGTTGGTCAAACAAATAAAAATTGAGTTATTCTAATAGGTATTTGTATTGCAATGTCACACTCAGTCTGCCGTCTGTAATTGGCCAAGTTAGCCCTACATCATAACCTGAGACCTCCAGCAAACGTTCTTTTTCAGTGCCGCATCATATAATACAGTTCATCACCATTGCCGGGGATTTATATTAATATACGAAGTCAATAATGTTTTCTACGAGTATACTCGTAGCGGCACAGGCGCGGAAACCATGACTACCAGTATACTCGTAGTCGGCAGTCATCGTGTTAATAATTGGAACCTGTAGAGTATTTACAGACAAAATATTAACAACAAGCCAACAGTGAGGCTGATGTCCCCCGCCGAAATCCCCAAATAAATAGATGACACATTAATTAATCGCACATCTATTTTTTTCAAAAGTATCGAGCAATCAAACTGATTATCAACTATACACTAAGTTTCATCACTATCTATCAGATAGAATCAAAGTTATCTTGTCCCAAAGCATCGACCAAGGAAATTACTTATCTATGCTTAGCTTTAGTTTGATATGTTAATCATTGAACTCAGTTAAGATGAACATCTACATCAAGTTTAAACATTCTACCTCAATTAGAAGCAGAGTTGTTATGTTCCTAAATCTTGACCAATCAAAATGCTCATTGCTCCTTAGCCTAAGCAGACAATTCTCGTCATCGAACTTATTCAAGGTATTGATGTAAGGAAACAATTCACCAAGTTTAATCACTCTCACTTAATTAGAACATCTTCGCACTCTATCAAGGCATTCACCTCATAAACATCTACACCAAGTTTGAACATTCTAGCTCAATAAGAAGGAGAGTTATTGTGTTCCAAAGTCTCGGCCAATCAATTGCTTACCCTGAGTAGAAAATGTTCAATATCGAACTTAGTCAAGGTATTGATGTAATGAAACTATATACCAAGTTTCATCACTCTCACTTAATTGGAGGAGGGTTGGATGGCTGAATGGATAGCACGTGCGTGCTGCGTTGTATCATACGGTCTGTCATTAAGTCAACTGGCGGGGTTTCAATTCCCCGGTTGTACGTGACAAGGAGTAGGGTCTCTTGGTCTTCCGGTTTCCTCCCACCGCTAAAGACCCCTACGCGCAAGCGAATTATTGAAATAGTTTGTGTCGAGTGGATGTTAAACCCCATCTCTCTCTCACTTAATTCGAACTAAAGTTATCGTGTCCCAATGCATCAACCAATTAAATTGCTTATCTCTACTTACCCTAAGCACTCACACTCCTTCAAGGCATTGACCTAATAAACACCTACACCAAGTTTGAACATTTTACCTCAATTAGAAGAAGCGTTATTGTGTTCCAAAGTCTTGGCCAATCAAATTGCTTATCACTCTGCTTACCTTGAGCAAAAAATGCTCATTATCGAACTTAGTCAAGGTATTGATGTAATGAAAACAGACACCACGTTTCATCACTCTCACTTAATTAGAACTAAAGTTATCGTGTCCCAAAGCATCAACCAATCAAATTGCTTATCTCTGCTTACCCTAAGCAATTGGCAGTTCTCGCTATAATAGTTAAAAACTAGATAGTGTAACGGTAATTTGCTGAAAATTTCAGTCAAATTGATCCACTATGAGCCGAGAAAGAAGCAGGTGAAATTTTTGCATAGTCTCGGTCATCATTACTAAAATCACTTTATAAACAGCATAGTCTTGATTATCCAATTTTTCTGATTTAATTATCAACAGCCGTTAGCGGCTTATAGGAATCTAATCCAGCCAACATCGAAGGCTAGCCTTGACATCGAGACTTTATTATGGTCTGGATAAGTTAATTAATGTCTAATTGATAATTTAGATAACATTTCAGGACTAAAGAAAGACTTGTAATAAGCAGATTTTGCTCTTGCATAATGCATGTTTAAGCTCTGGTTTTATAAATTAGACATGACTACATAGAAAATAGAGATATTTTGCAAATGGAGGGAACTGGAGCTTTAGACAAATCTCATATTCCGACACATGGAATATCAATTCACAGAATTTCATACTCTGATCACAGTAGCTCGGCAAGGCAGGGTCGCTACTCCCTGTAAGGTTTGCACAACAACCTTTGCCTACCTCAATTAGCTGCTGTATGTTAAACAATAAACTTATACATCAGAAAATAAAATACTATAATAGGTTAATGTTTGTACAAAGTTTCAAAAAGATTTCTTGAACAGATAATAAAATATGCTCCAGAAACAAAATCAGAACGGAAGGCTGGATTTCAGAAAATAAAATAATGGGTAAAATTATTTTAAAGGTATCTTGAACAGTCAAATGTGTTGCCATGGAAACACATAAAATTATCAATTCTGAGAAATTCAAAATAAGTGCCATGAAGATATCTTGAACGATTTATGAGATATGCTCCAAAACAAAATTGTACACCAAAAACTAAGTCAAATTTGTTTCCATGGAAACACAAAAAATATAAATCTCAGAAATTCCTAAATAGCAAAAGGCACAACTACTGTAATAGGTTGATGTGTGTACAAAGTTTCAGAAAGATATCTTGAACGGTTTATGAGATATGCTCCGGAAACAAAATTATACACCAAAAACTAAGTCAAATTTGTTTCCATGGAAACACAAAAAATATAAATCCCAGAAATTCCTAAATAGCAAAAGGCACAACTACTGTAATATAGGTTGATGTGTGTGCAAAGTTTCAGAAAGATATCTTGAACGGTTTATGAGATATGCTTCGGAAACAAAATTGTACACCAAAAACTAAGTCATTTTTGTTTCCATGGAAACACAAAAAATATAAATCCCAGAAATTCCTAAATAGCAAAAGGCACAACTACTGTAATAGGTTGATGTGTGTGCAAAGTTTCAGAAAGATATCTTGAACGGTTTATGAGATATGCTCCGGAAACCAAATTGTACACCAAAAAATAAGTTAAATTTGTTTCCATGGAAACACAAAAAATATAAATCCCAGAAATTCCTAAATAGCAAAAGGCACAACTACTGTAATAGGTTGATGTGTGTGCAAAGTGTCAGAAAGATATCTTGAACGGTTTATGAGATATGCTCCGGAAACAAAATTATACACCAAAAACTAAGTCAAATTTGTTTCCATGGAAACACAAAAAATATAAATCTCAGAAATTCCTAAATAGCAAAAGGCACAACTACTGTAATAGGTTGATGTCTGTGCAAAGTTTCAGAAAGATATCTTGAACGGTTTATGAGATATGCTCCGGAAACAAAATTATACACCAAAAACTAAGTCAAATTTGTTCCATGGAAACACAAAAAATATAAATCCCAGAAATTCCTAAATAGCAAAAGGCACAACTACTGTAATATAGGTTGATGTGTGTGCAAAGTTTCAAAAAGATATCTTGAACGGTTTATGAGATATGCTTCGGAAACAAAAGTGTACACCAAAAACTAAGTCATTTTTGTTTCCATGGAAACACAAAAAAATATAAATCCAAGAAATTCCTAAATAGCAAAAGGCACAACTACTGTAATAGGTTGATATGTGTGCAAAGTTTCAGAAAGATATCTTGAACGGTTTATGAGATATGCTCCGGAAACGAAATCGGACGGACGAACCCCATTTCAATATCCCTCCCTAACTTCATTCGGCGCGGGATAATAATCCAGAACCATATTCGGCTCAGCAATAAAAAGACAGACAAATTGTTGACAGGTAAATATGCCAGCTTGTTAACTAATAATAATTTTATTATTAAATTAAAAGGACATTAATACAGATCATACAAAGATAGAAAAGTGTTACTCCCATTCTTCATGTTACTTGGCTTGGCCTATTCTTTCCAAATAAATTTTTCCACTGAAAATTTGTTGTTTTGTCCTGCTAGTCATATCAAGGCGAAATTTCAGGGTAGGCCTAAATATTCATCATTTAATTTCATGTCACAAATTTGGTGAGGTTCATTGAAAAACTCTGATATGAAATAGCATGTTTTGATTTTTGATGCTGGTGTCATTTAAGTGGAATCATACTGCAATTTCAATGGATAAGCTTACATCTTGTAAATATTACTTCAAAAATATGTAAAATTCACTTTAGGCCTATATAGACACACCACATTATTACATTTTATCATCAGTCTTTAAGCTTATTACTTCTTTATTCTTTTACAGCTACATTCCTGAAGAAGAAAAAAAATACCAAATGGCGGATGTTAGCAGAGGACGTGTCATATACTATAAAGGCGTAGATTACATAATATTTTATGTGATTTCACTCTCTGCAAGGTCTGTCGCTTTTTGGTTCAGAACATACATTGTAAAACTGTTTGCATAATAATATCTAGTCATTTAGATTTAGCTTAAACACTGTACATGTATTTTTAAATAAACAATATTACTTACCGGTATCTACTATCTTGAAGTGTATTCTTTCATGAAATATCAAATTGTGTTGTTAATGTTGATGCGGATTAATGCAACACGATCATTCTTGTCACCTCTTAGTCGTCGCGTTTCTTCATTGTTGTGTTAGTGATGTACATGGTGAAAAACTGAACCCCGCCATTTGACAGTGTAGGGAGTTCAATCACATGCCCGACAGCAAGGGAGCATTAGCCTCACATCCTACAAATTAAATCATCATGATAAAAAGAAAATCTCGGCATGTTTTCTCTATCTTACTAGTTGAAAGGAACATAATATGGGGTGGCCTAGCCTATTATAGACATGCAACTGAACCAGTTATAAAACGTGTATATTCGCTGCCTAAAGTTTTGGTATTTCACTATGTAATTAGTATTACTATTAAAAGTCACGACAGTAAAGTAACTTTGTGTTTAGGATGGCCTACTAGGCCTTATAGGCCTTGTAATCTACAGAAGTACATATAGTCAACCTTGGTGTTCTCTAAATTTATATAAAATCCAGACCAGACTATGCTAAACAACTATGATGATCCTTATTAATTTAAATATTAAAAGTTTTAGGACCGCAGAATGGCATACGTTGTATATGCCCCTCCCCCTTCCTCATTACGCTTCACTCACTTTTATTCACTCAACCATGCTTACATTTACCGACATAAGTGATAATAAACAAATAGAATTTGCTTACCCAGTCTGGCAGCAACAATGTTAGTCTGTTACTTCCTTTAAACGAAATAAATATGGTTTCTCGTTCTATCTCTTGCCAGTTCAGACTTCAGTGACACATTGATGCTTGATCTGTCAATCGCCTAAAACAGGTTCGTGTCAGGAAAATATCCTTCATTATAGTACCCGGGGCACTGCTTCTTTACTTCAAACTAACACTTCACTTTTCTTTCAAAAATATTCCAAAAATTTAGCGGGAAAGTCCAAAAGATTGGCACAAGATTGAACGTCGTTCAACCATCGCCATGCTTGTTAATGTCTAAGGCGCATCAATATTGTCTAAGGTGACGTCATTATAAAAAGTGGGAGGAGCTACAGGTCTCTGACGGAAAGGTCAATTGATCACATTCTAATGATTTCTGATAATTACTTAATGGGTTATTAATTCAATTGTAATCAGATTTTCATATGTTGTAAAATAAAATTGAAATCATCGATCTGGTGTTGTTTTTCCCAATTCAGCATCCTGGACCCTACATAACGCCAGCCTTCGTCACACCCGAGCATGGTGAGGGAGGCTTCAACTAAATCAGATGTTTGTTATCCCCTTTTATAGTTCATTTCTTAATCTAAGGCAAATTGTCAGTGCCAGATTTACCATTCTACAATCCGTTTGGTTCCATTTTCAGAAATCATGGATTTTTTATTTTTTGGGGCAAGGTCGGGTTCGTTACCATGGTTACTACACGATACTGGAGGTTGTCACCCATGCTTTTTGTTGTAGACACATCAGCCAGGCATGTTTCCTAGAAGACTGAACTAGTTATTCTAATTGTTGCTAAGGACTTTTGGTGAAAGTTAGAGGGTAATTTTCAGTCATTTTTCTGAAAATACACTGTGGAAAAAAAGCTCCGGTTGTCATCACAAAAAGTGTCATTTCTCAGTCAATTTTCAAGGTATCAACAAAATTTTTGCAGTTTTGTGAAGCTTACAATATACCATACCCAATAATAGAAACATCTCATTTTTCATTTTTTGATGCAAGAGCCTGGTTTTGATGGAGCTGCTCACAATTTTCAGAAAACCATTAGAATTTGTTTGTTTTTTTATAAAGTTCTGCCCCATGGTAACGTTTAGTATACGAAACTTTAGCTGTTCAAGTCATAAAGATTCATAGAAAATCAATATACTTGTTCATCTCAAGACCTTAAACTCTGTGTATCAATCTGAAGTCAATCGGATATTAACTTTAGCCTCTAGAGCGTCGACAAGATTTTTCAAAGTGATCAAGAGCCATAACTCTGGCAAAAATTATCGGAAATCACTGGAAATCAATAGGCTTCTTCGTCTCATGATCTTAAACACTGTATAAATTTAAAGTCAATCGGATATTAACTTTGACCTCTAGAGTGTCCACAAGATTTTTTGAAGTGATCAAGGGCCATAACTCTGGCAGTAATTATCCAAAATTGCTGAAAATAAATAGGCTTCTTCGTCTCATGACCTTAAACACTGTGTATAAATTTAAAGTCAATCGGATATTAACTTTGACCTCTAGAGCGTTCACAAGATTTTTCAAAGTGATTAAGGGCCATAACTCTGGCAGTATTTATTGGAAATCGCTAAAAATCAATAGGCTTCTTCGTCTCATTACCTTAAACACTGTGTATAAATTTAAAGTCAATCGGATATTAACTTTGACCTCTAGAGCGTCCACAAGATTTTTTTTTAAGTGATCAAGGACCATAACGCAGGCAGTAATTATCGAAAATCGTTGAAAATCAATAGGATTCTTCGTCTCATGACCTCAAACACTGTGTATAAATTTAAAGTCAATCGGATATTAACTTTGACCTCTAGAGCGTCCACAAGATTTTTTGAAGTGATCAAGGGCCAGAACTCTGGCAGTAATTATCGGAAATTGCTGAAAATCAATAGTCTTCTTCGTCTCATGACCTTCAACACTGTGTATAAATTTAAAGTCAATCGGATATTAACTTTAGCCTCTAGAGCGTCCACAAGATTTTTCAAAGTGATCAAGGGCCATAACTCTGGCAGTATTTATTGGAAATCGCTGAAAATCAATAGGCTTCTTCGTCTCATGACCTTAAACACTGTGTATAAATTTAAAGTCAATCGGATATTAAGAATGAGTTCGCGAAAGAATCATGTAAAATTTAAAAAAAAACCGGCACAAGCGGTGTCGAGCGATTTTGACCAAACTTTGCAGATTTGGTCATTGGGTACCCCGTATACCCCAAATGAAATATGAGGGTCACCAACCTTGTAGTTACGGAGAACCAGCTATGGCCATTTTAGAGTTAAAAAAACGTCATTTTAAAAAAAAAAAAAACCTAAATTCAAATATTTCCCATAAATTGTCTATTGATTTTTTATTTTTTTAAAATTATTTTTTATGAATGGTCATGTCTACTACATGCGCTATATAAATGTACACATTAATATTATTATTATTATTATTGGTCAGGCCGAAGTTAGATTTGCACTCCAGCCTCGAAGATTGCGGATGAAATCAGCTGTTCATTTTCCCGTCTTTTGCACAAATAAAATGCGGTTTAGTAGCCAGTTATCAGAAAGAAACTATAAAAGCATATTCCTGAAGCAATAGCCAGAGAAATGCCGCTCTGGCCATTGCTGGATTGACTTCTGATACTTACGTTTTTGAGGGAATGTGCTTTATTCTTACCGTTCAATCAAATCGCTCCTAAGTAAAGTCTTTCGTTTAATCTGGGGTCTTCCCTAAAACTTTGGACAGTGATTTAAGGTATTAAAAAGGGTGAAAGCATTGTTCGTCTCCAAACAGTATTGTTTACATTGTAGACATGTTGATAGCCTCGTTTATCACGCAATTAGTTTTTCTGCAAATTATTTACTACTAAACGGGTCGAGTGCCACCCAATTTTTTTCTTGATCTTAATACTATAGATCATTGCCTTTTCAGTCAGCATTCCAAAAAAATACTTAAACCCGCAGTGGGTGAGATATAGATAGAAAAAAATGACATACATAAATTGAGCTATTTTGGAACCTTGTAGCAATAAGTCCCTATACCAAAAACCGCTCCATGAAAATCCATCAAACTTTCAGAATGTATACTCACTAACCATATCTGCTACGCTATAAAGTTTCATTAATCTACTCGCCGTAGTTTAGTTGTACGAAATAATTGAAAAGTGGCCTGAAAATGATGATTTTTTGGCTTTTTTTGGCCTTAAAATTTCAATTTTTTTTCTACGTGCTGAAAATGGTTCGATTGATCTAAAATTGTGGCAGTGGGGTTTGGAGGGGTTACCCATCATACACATAAAATGGTGAAAATCGGTCACCCACCATGTGCCGGTCCCTGCATGGTTCTCTCGCAAACGCATTCTTAACTTTGACCTCTAGACAGTCCACAAGCATTTGTGGACACCGGACCAGTTTTGCCCCGTGTATCCAGTTCCGGTCTGAATTTTTTTTTAATCAACAGTCTGTGGGTGACAGTTTTAGTAACGCCTAGCTCTATATTACTTGGAACAAAATTACCCTTTTCAGTTTCCGTCCAGACTCATGGATTGAGTTTATGGCCATGACCACGAGAGGGACTGTTGGCTGTTCAGCATTTATGTGGCTGTCCTGTCTTGCCTGCCCACATCCTATATACATTAACATGTATGTGCCGATACACCTCGGTGCAGTGCATAACATGTGGCCTAGCTTGCCACATTCATCTAATGGAAATCCATTATTGAGAAGTCAGAATCTACTCCATCATTGTCTGAAGAATCCCTGTTTTCTTGACAAAACATCATCAATAAAATAAAACCAAGTACGAACAATCCAAACCATAAGACAGAATTCGAAGTCCTAAAAAACGTTATAGGCAAAATAGTGTATTCAAGCAAAATAGTGTAATCAGCAAATGTTTTTCATAGAATATAATCTAAATTTCCAATTGAATATTAATATGTATCTTGTTTTACCTGCAGTGTGCAATATGCATATTTTTCTTGACCACATTGTGATTTTTAACAAAATTTTGACTTTTCATGACTATTTGAGAAAATCTTTAGAACTCGGTTATTTTTCAATATATTTTCACCAAATCTAACTAAAATATACACAATATTGGTGCCTTCATGTTCGATACAACAAAATATCACATCTGTTTCATGATTATGTTAAATACTTCGGGAAAATTAGATTAGAGTGCGTAAATTCTGAAAATCCAAGATGGCTGCCAGGTCACATGACCAGAGCATGTAATATTATTTTGCAAATGTGGTCCCATTATCTCCACCAGAATGTTTTTCATAGAATATAATACTAAAATTCCCTTTGATTATTAATAATATATCACTTATTACCTGTGGTGTGCAATATGCAAATTTTTCTTGACCACATTGTGATTTTTAATAAAATTTGACTTTTCGTGTCTGTTTAGGAAAATCTTTATAACTCAGTTATTTTTCAATATATTTTCACCAAATTTGGCTAAAATATAGACAATATTGGTCTCTTCATATTCTATACAACCAAATATCACATCTGTCACATGAGTAACTAAATTCTGAAAATTCAAGATGGCCGCCAGGTCACGTGACCTGATTACGTAATATTTTTTTTGTAAATTATGTCCGTTTTTTTCTGCAACAATGTTTTTTCATGGAATTTGATCCACAAATACCCTTTGATTAAAAATATACAGCTTGTTTTACATGTGGAATGCAATAGCATTATACCGTACCACAAGCTTCGCACTGAAAGGGTTAACCCTTATGTGCCCTCTATGGTCTGAAATGCCCAAATATCAAAAGGGACTGAGATCTTTGGGATATAAAGATATGTTTTAAGTTTCATCATAATTGGATAAAAATTGTGACCTCTAGAGGGTCCACAACCTCCGTAGCATACTTTTACACAATTTGCTTACAAATTGCGGCCATTTTGTCGGGCAGTTTCATTTCGATTTTCCTGAATTTCAAATTCAACCTTCGTAATGGTGGAATGGTGATATATTTAAATGGTTTTTAAAATCGGAAAAAAAAATTGTGACCTCTACAGAATCTGAATGCTAAAAACGCAATTTTTCAAACAATCAGGAGCCATAACCCAGGAAGTTACATTCTGATATACGCGATTATCAAAAGGAACCAGATCTTAGTGTGTAATGGTGATATATTCACAAGTTTTTTTTAAATCATATAAAAATTGTGACCTCTACATGGACCGCAAGCTAAAAACGTGATTTTTTGTACATTCAAGGGCCATAATTCAAGAAGATACAATCTGATACGCGGAAATATTGAAAACAACCAAGATCTTTGGGTCATAAACATATATTTCAACTTTCATCAAAATCGGATCAAAATTGTGACCTCTAGAGGGTCCAGAACCTTGGTTTACCAGATGTTTACACTATTTGCGTACGTAGGGCAGTCATTTTCTCCAGCAGTTTTGGCCCGATTTTCATGAAATTCGAAGTCAACAAACATTACTGTGTAACGGTGATATATTCAAATGTTTTTTTAAATTGAATAATAATTGTGACCTCTGAAGTTTCGATCAGATACATGTCAATATCAAAAGGAACGAGATCTTTTGGAGATAAACCTATATTTCAAATTTCATCAATATTGGATAAGAATTGTGACCTGTAGAGTGTTCACAAACAAATAGTGAACGGACGGTCGGACAGGGGCGACAACAATATACGTCCACATGAAAATGTGGGTGTATAAAAAGAGCGGCCATTTGGTCTAGTAGTTTTGGTCAGAGTTTTACGAACAAGTGCAATTTTTCGAACAAAAAGGGGCCATAATCCAGGAAGTTACGTTCGGATGTGCGCAATTATCGAAAGGAACCAAGATTTTTGGGATATAACTATGCCAACAGTGAGGCTGATGTTCAGGAAGTTACGATCCAATATGCCCGAATATTGAAAAGAACCACAGCAGCTAAATCGTCTGAGCGGTCGACAAGGTTTGTCGCATATTTATTCCTTTGAAGGTAATTGGGGGCCTTTACAAAGACAGTTCCATACAGATCAGATTATAAATTTTGTCGTTTGAGGGTTTACAAGGTTCTACAAACTGAAACAAGGGTCTCAACTCTGGAAGTAATCTACTGAAATTGTTGAAATTCAAAAGGCTTTTTCGTTTTACTAATTCAAATAATGCATATAAATTTTTATACAGATCGGATGATAACTTTTGTCGTTCAAACGTTCACAAGGAACAACAAAGTGAAACAAGGGCCATAACTTACGGCGTAATTAACGGAAATTGCTGAAATTCAATTGGCTTCTTAGTTTCACTAATTTAAATGATGCATATCATTGGTGAAGTGTCAGAAGGGTGTATCTAAGAATTTCTAAAGATTAAGAAATAGAACCTTTTGCATTTCAAAATTTCCACAAATCAAGATACAACATTTGGACACATGATACCCAGAACAGTTCTAATTGGCGTAGAGACACACAGCTTAGACAGATATGTGCATATTAATTGGGAGAATTTAAAAATGTGTATTTGAATAATTTCCCGAGATACACCCTTTTGATACTTCACTGACGATATCAATTTCAAACAGATCGGATGATAACTGTTGTTATTAAAGTGTTCACAAGGATCAATAAAGTGAAACAAGGGCCATAAATCTAGACGTAATAAACGGAAATTGTTGAAATTCAATAGGCTTCTTCGTTTCACTAACTTAAATATTGCATATAATAAAAATTGGACCAAAATTGTGATCTCTAGAGGGTCCACAACCCTGATACACCATATGTTTACACTATTTGCTTTAGAGGGGCGGCCATTTTTGGTCTGATTTTTACGAAATTCGAACTCAACAGATGATATATTTAAATGGTTTTTTTTAGATCGGATAATAATTGTGACCTCTAGAGGGACCACAAGCCAAAAATGTGATTTTTCGTAAGTTACTATCCGATATGCGCGAATATCGAAAGGAACCAAGATCTTTAGGTTATAAACATGTATTTCAAGTTCCATCAATATCAGATGAAAATTGTGACCTCTAGAGTCCACAAGCTAAAAACATGATTTTCCGTACAATCAGGGGCCATAATCCATGCAGTTACGGTCCAATACTTGCCAATGTTGAAAAGAACCAAGATCTTTGGGAGATAGAACAGTAGTTCAAATTTCGGCAAAATCCGACCTGTAGAGTTGTCCACAAACAAATGTGAACGGACACACGGACAGGGGCAACTACAATATATGAGAAAATAAGTCCACATGAAAATGTGGGCGTATAAAAATTATAGCCTCTTTTGTGTTCACTAGGAAATCACAGATCGCTGAAGGGGTTTATCCTTTCAAGACCATAATGCTTCACACCAAATTTGAAAACAATCGGTCAAAAACTTTAGCCCCTATCGTGTTCACAAGCCAATAGTTCACAGACGCACCGACTGACAGGCAGGGTGATGACTATATACGCCAAAACTATGCAAGCCCCTATAAAAATATCCTATTGCTGACAAATGTTGGTTGTTTACCTGTACAAAAGATTATAGAGAAATGGGTTTAACATCCACTCGACATAAACTAAGTCACTTTAGGACTAACACATGGTTCAATTTTATTTTAATAATTAGCTTGCGTGTAGGGGTCTTTAGTAGTCAAAGCCACTTACAATGCCCCCCCCCAACCAAAAAAAAAGATTAAAACAAATGAATAATTATATATGCAATCTGATTGAAATATGGATCTATATTTCTTTTCGTTTTTCTATACTTCGATGGCATCTACTACATAAAAGATCTGACCAGTTGTAGTGGGAGGTCGCGTCAGAATCATATGAGCGGCTTTTGACCCTATGATGTCAAACATTTGATTAACCAATCACCGTTGATGTTTCTAGTAGGATACCCACAGTTTCGTGCATCGCACACCACAAACTCACTGCAACAGACCATATCATTGGATAATCCCTCACATCAAGCAGAACGCAGGTAATATAACAACTTTTCCAGGTCTTAGTGTAGTGAAGACAAGTAAATGAAATTTTAAATTATAAAAAACAAAATGAAATAGGATCTGTGTTTTAATCAGATTGAATTATATAGTAAAACTAACCGTGTGCAACAACTTTATCTACTGGCATGTCAAGTTCTTGAGCTAGATAACCAACAATAGAGAATATAACAAAACCAGCAAATATACTTGTACTTATATTACTTATCGAAACAATCAGAGCATCTCTGAAAAATACAAAATTACAAACAAATAAATATATAATACTGAAAAATTTAAAGAGTACATCAAATGACGAAACAAAATTGTACGTATTTAAGCTAGAGTTTACTACACTTTACAACCATTTCCTACCAATCTGATTGAAATTATTTTAAATATTGTTGTTCATTATGGCGGGATTCAAGGACCAAAACTAAATGTATGTTGAAAGCGTTATCATACATCATAGAAAACACCCAATACCAAAGATGCAATATACAAGTGTCATTACAAAATTACACAATGCCGTTAATGTTTAGGTCGTTACAAACAACACAACTTATTGATATACATTTCAACAAAGCAACTTTGCCAATTGACATTTGTCTTTTAACACATCATGAGTTCTTGGGGTAAAAGATCATTGGCTTACATGTACAATAGTAAATAAGATAACTCTTGATGACATTGAGAAAGTAAAACAGACAGCAATTAGACCAGAGGCTCAGCGCGAAGGGGGGTGGGGGAGGGGGGAGGGGGAGGAGGCAAGGGGGAGGGGAGATCCATCAAATGGGCACAAAACCAGACCCTACTTTTCTAGAGTAAAATTTTGCATAGAATACGATGCTGAGTGGTAATCAGTCCGCCGTTGGGGCGTTTTCGAGATATTCGGGGTGAAAGGTCCATCCACAAGATTTTTCAAAGTGATCAAGGGCTATAACTATGGCAGTAATTATTGGAAATCGCTGAAAATCAATAGGCTTCTTCGTCTTATGACCTTAAACACTGTGTATAAATTTAAAGTCAATCGGATATTAACTTTAGCCTCTAGAGCGTCCACAAGATTTTTCAAAGTGATCAAGGGCCATAACTCTGGCAGTAATTATCGGAAATCGCTGAAAATCAATAGGCTTCTTCGTCTCATGACCTTAAACACTGTGTATAAATTTAAAGTCAATCAGATATTAACTTTAGCCCCTAGAGCGTCCACAAGCAATTGTGGACGCCAGACTGCCGGACGGACGGGGGCGACGACAATATACGCCACATTTCAATGTGGGCGTATAAAAAGTAGTCTAAACCTAAATGCTCTAAAAACAATCAAGAAACGTTTCAGTATTCAATACATATAGGGCACATGTTCCATCCGTCACAAAAAACAAAAACAAAACTGAATATAAAGAAGCAAATAGGAAATGTAGACTGTCTCAAGAGACAGCCGTCTGCTGACTGAGTGGCGACATTATTTTGGGAATGACGTCAAATCTTAGAAGGTGATAAAAAATCACAATAATAAGGGCGATAATCCAGATAAAATAATGTTAAAAGCTTAAAAACTATAAGTTTTTAAATTATGTAATTGTACAATTTATAATATATTAATATAATACCCCACACAAGAAATGCAAAACAGGTATGCTGAAGAAATCGTACTACGTAAGTGTATTTATAAAGGCATAAAGGCATAAGGGAAGTAATTCAGACAGGGTTAGGTAACTACAGAAAATCTAAATTAAAATTTAGATTGGATCATTATCCAGTATGTAGTCGGTATACTTATAAGAAATGTCAAACTTGGTATGTTGAAGAAATGGAAGTTTTGAAATTTCTTTTAAAATGTGTAATTGTGTACCGCCTTTGGCAGTGCATTTAAAGTGAAGAGCTTTTATTCGGGAGAGAAATAGTTCTTTATTGTTACATATTGTCAAAAATCGTAATGCCTGTGAATAGAAAACACTATATAGCGTGGTATCTGGTATGTTACTATAGATTGACGGGTATTTTACTACTTCAAAACCCAATTTGTCTGTTTTGTCGAAAATACCGACATTAAATTAAATTGATTGTTAATTATATTGATGTCCAGGTCAAGAACAGATGCATTTATAGTGCCAGAATTTTCTTTATTTAATATTAGTTCAGGAGGATATATTTCACTTCTATATTTGTTGAAATTTCCGTTATCATTGATAGGTGTTATGTCATCAGTGTATCGGAAGGTATAGTTTAGACTTTTAGCTACTTTGTAATCTGTTTTTCTTTTATGGTCTTGAAAGTCGAATTCGTATTTATATAAATGTGCATTTGCCATAAATGGGGCGGGGTCAGTTCCCATTGGTAAGACAATGGTTTGCTGTATTATCTGATCCCCAACCTCAAATATGGCATTGTCAATGAGGAAATGTATGATGTTTTGAAATTTTTCTTTATCAAAAACTACAGTGTCGGCATTGCGACGTTTTATAATCCATTTAGCATCTTCTGCATAAATGGCTATCAAGTTTCTGCCTTCCCGAAAATTCCATTAAAGGCTTTATCTACAAACCAATCCAAATTATCTTTAAGATCTGCATGTTGAAGCATAATATACAAAGTACAAAATTCGAACGTTTCTATTGTTTTTGCATTAACTTTTTTATTGATTTTTTCTAAAGTGTCTACTATAGGTTTATTTTTATCAATTATGAAAAAACTATTAATTGCAGTATAGCTACGAAGTGTTCTGCACCAAATGGCATGTTGGGTTTGGCATAATTTAAGTCCTTTAGTGATTGTCTTAGCTAATGGTTTCATTTGGCAGATACTGGAGGATATTATGTATCTGAATTTTACTGGGTTTTTATGGAATTTAGGTATAGAATAAATGTAAGGTAGTGCATCTATTTTCAAATTGTCTTTAATATCATTACTCCTGTTAAATGTATATTGGTTATGTAAAATATCTAGTTTAGTTAAATCTGTAATGCATTTATAAGTGTCATTATGGGTATTGCACCAAAGTCCAACTTCAGTAAGAATATTTCTAATATAGTATTTTTTACAGATAAAGGCAATATTATTGCTGGCCTTATCGACAGGCGTTAGAACAAATCTATCTTGAAGAGAACCAAGACATTCAACTGTGGATGTATTATTTAGGACCTGGGTGGCGGTTGTCTTGGGTTAAGTTTTATATATTTGATTCTTTTTGACAAGAGATCAAAAACAGTGTTTTTCCATTCTCCAAAAGATTCTAATGGTGCACGAAATTTATCAGACCAAGCTACTATGCATTTCCTGATTTGAGATTTAAGATTATGTAACTTTTTGAAATTAGTTTTACTAGGTTGTTCTCGAAATTGTGGTCCAAAGCGAAAAAGGTTTTTTAAGATTTTTATCTTCAACAATATCGAACAACAATATGGTCATGAAACTTGTCTTTAAAGGGAGAGTTGGTGCATTGACATATAGTATTATCGTAATTGTTAATAAACTCTTGTACGTTAAGGTTTTCAATAGTTTGATGGTAGTTAAATATTTTATTACGAATTGGAGGTAAAAATTTGTATACGACTGTAGGTGAAATTTTAGGAATAGTATCTGGTATAGATTTTTATAATTACTGATTGGTCTCTAAAGATTCTATTCAATCCAATGTCTTGTATATGTTTATCTGTAAAAAGGATTTTACATAACACGTCAGGTTTTTTCTTTTGCACTTTATGAGGCTGTATTGAATGCTTAGGTGAAAATTTACTATTTATCAAATCGGTTATAACATGTAGATTTTTTCAAAGTGTGTATAATTTGTCGGGCTAGGTTGAGTACACAAGCTGCACACAAGGGAAAATGGTCTGTAATTTTATTATCCAAGTTTCTTCTGCGTGAGTTCTTTTTTGTGTAACTGCAGGATCAATTTTGCCATTACTGAGGTGTCCTGAACCAGGAAGTTTTTCAATTATTTGAACTCTGTATCCAAAATCCTTACATGGATTTTGTTTAAAAAGTTGATATAGTACACTATACGACTGGTAACATGGAATCTCGGGTAAATAGCGTTATTATCTAATCTATGTAGAATTATTCATAAATATCATTGAATTTGCCCTAATAGCATTCAATTTGTCCTTGTATACAACTTAAATCTCAACGTGCAATTTTGATTACCAAGCGTTAATTAACTAGTGTTTAGTTTGTCAACACGTGTGTAATTATAAGTGTCCCGCTTAATTTTCACGACTGTTCAATAATTAGTTGGACCGTTCAATTTCCCGAGTTGTGATTAAAATTAGTCAAGGTGTCCAATTACGCCAGGTATTCAATTCTGTTGCCGAACATCCAATTCCACATGCGTTGTTCAGATTTTAACGAAATGTTTATATTGAAGGAGTTGTAATATAGTAATGCTGCCGTGAAAACGTGTATATGTATAATGTACAGGCCGGTTTGAATAACAACAAAATGAGTTCGGTAATCTCGGGAAAACATTTACCGGCATTCTGTATCGGTTAGGATTTTTTTCTGACGCACTGTACATGCATATAACGTCAGCCAAAATGTATGCAACAATGAACAACTTACAATTTTTTTACAACGTATCATTACATCTTCGTCTATAACTTAGATGTAATCCATCAATTATTGGCTGCTATAAAATCCAAACTTTAAATTATATATGTCATACGATGAGCTTGCAGCTTCAGTTAATCTAAATCAATCATTCATAGAGCACTTGATCTACTCCACGGGGCGTTTAACGGTAAGTCACGTGATCAGAAACGCGCCAAAAGATTGGGACTATATTCTTAGTCTGTCTGTGTTAATCGGCGACAAATCTCCGCTATGACAATATACATCTACTTTAATTAAATGTCGCCAAATTCATTTCGGTGGAAGCGGATATTGAATAAAGCCATTTCACACACGTGTACATTACATGCGCATGTCATATATTTATACAATGTCCACGATGTGTTACATGTAATTGTCGCCTTTACTCCGTTATTTTGAGTAGCCTACACTTTCTGAATGATTCCATTCTTTTGTACGAATGCATGACCACTTGGACCAACTAATAGACCACTCGGACGAAACAAAAAAGACTACTCGGACCATACAAAAGGACCACTTGGACCAATAATAAAGTGTTGTTTTAATACGTTTATATTTGTGTTTGTATTAATATGACTACTTGAATCAATAATAAAGTGTTGTTTTAATTGTTGTTTTAATAATTGATAATAGTGTTTGTTTTAATATGCATATGTTTTCTTTGAAATAATAAAGTGTTATGTACTTACCTGTTGCATTGTTTCATCATGAAGCACATCAAAGAAAAACAATTAAATTGTTGATGTAATAAAGATATATATTTGCTAATATGTACTTACCGGCAGCGGATATTCTAAAGTTATGTATATACTCACCTATAAATTGTTCGCCTCTTTGTATTATGATACAATATGTTATTAATGATTTAAATCATTAATAACATATTGTCTGTGTTATATTTTTAAAATGAATAAGTAATGTAATTTAATTGGTCTGTGTGGTCCTCTGGGTTGGTCCGAATAGCAAGGATAAATATGGGTCTGATATTATGCAATATAGATGCAGGTTGTTTTATTTTTTCTCCTTTTTTTTCTAACAATATTTATTCAATATTTACATATTATAAAGATACAATGTTCAATTATGGGATCTGAAAACAAGCCGTACAGTTATATATTTGCATTGTTTATAATAATAATTAAGATTAACATCGAGTTATAATTACAAAAGCAAATGCAGGTTCAATCAAGAAACTTGCGTGTTCACCGTCTAGTATAACTTTCGAGCTTCTGATATCTAGATTTTAAACGTAAACATATACATGTATGTATAAACTTATAGATTGCAGTTACACAGGGTACATGTATATGCAGTAGGAACTTGGGAAGTTGGACGTACAAAAGAATGGAATCATTCAGAAATTGTACTCAAAATAAGAAAATTATAACATGCGCATGTAATGTACACGTATGTGAAATGGCTTTATTCAATATCCCCTTCCACCGAAATGAATTGGGCGACATTTAAAGTAGATGTATATTGTCACAGCGGAGATTTGTCGCCGATTAACACAGACAGACTAAAAATATAGTCCCAATCTTTTGGCGCGTTTCTGACCATGTGACTTACCGTTAAGCCCCCCTTGGAGTGGATCGAGTGCTCTATATGAATGATTGATTTAGATTAACTGAAGCTGCAAGCTCATCGTATGACGTATATAATTTAAAGTTTGGATTTTATAGCAGCCAATAATTGATGAATTACATCTAAGTTATAGACGAAGATGTAATGATACCTTGTAAAAAAATTGTAAGTTGTTCATTGTTGCATACATTTAAGCCATCGTTATATGCATGTACAGTGCGTTAGAAAAAAATCCTAACCGACACAGAATGCCGGTAAATGTTTTCCCCGAGATTACCGAACTCATTTTGTTGTTATTCAAACCGGCTGTACATTATACATTTACACGGCAGCATTACTATATTACAACTCCTTCAATATAAACATTTCGTTAAAATCTGAACAACGCATGTGAAATTGGATGTTCGGCAACAGAATTGAATACCTGGCGTAATTGGACACCTTGACTAATTTTAATCACAACTCGGGAAAGGACAAATTGAATGCTATTATTCCAAATTCAATGATATTTATGAATAATAATTCTACATAGATTAGATAATAACGCTATTTACCCGAGATTCCATGGTACCAGTCGTATAGTGGTAGTTTGTGTGCATTTTCAGAATTTCCTGCTGATCTATGATTATTAAACCTTGTTTTACAAGATTTACTTGTTTCCCAAACATACTGTAATCTGCAGTAATTGCAGGTCAATAAATATACTTTATTTTGCGTATTACAATTAAGGTTTTGATCTGTAGAAATATGGCAGCATCCACAAGCTAAAAACGTGATTTTTCGTACAATCAGGGGCCATAATTCAGGAAGTTATGGTTCGATATGCGCGAATATCAAAAGGAACCGAGATCTGTGGGTTATAAACATGCATTTCAAGTTTCATAAAAATCAAATGAAAATTGTGACCTCCAGAGGGTCCACAACCCTGATACGCAATATTTTGACACCATTTGCGATTTGCGAATGAGGGGCAGCCATTTTGTTTGTCAGTTTCGGTCTGATTCTTACGAAATTCAAACTCAACCATCCTTAGGGTGTAATGGTGATATATTCACACGTTTTTTTTTAAATCGGATAAAAATTGTGACCTCTATGGGGTCCACAAGCTAAAAACGCGATTTTTCGTACAACAAAAGGCCATAATTCAGGAAGTTATGGTCCGATATACGCGAATATCGAAAGGAACCGAGATCTTTGGGTTATAAACATACATTTCAAGTTTAAACCAAATTGGATAAAAATTGTGACCTCTACAGTGTTCACAAGCTAAAAACGCGATTTTTCGTACAATCAGGGGCCATAATCCATGAAGTTACGGTCCGATACATAACATTATCGAAAGGTACCAAGATCTTGGGGAGATAAACCTATATTTCAAGTTTCATTGAAATCGGATAAGAATTGTGACCTGTAGAGTGTTCACAAACAATTGTGGCTGGACGGAGGCAACGACAATATACGTCCACATGGAAATGTGGGCGTATAAAAACCAACGTTAATCTGTGATGGGAAAACACGTATCTGACGACGAGATTAAAAGATTGCAAATTTTTTATGAATTTCGCCGGAACATGGACGCAGATAAAACCAACGGATGCATTGTACATAGTAGTTCACAGGATATATTATGTCGTATTCGTAAATGTTAGCGGGTGTTAAGAACTGAATTTTACTTGAAATAATGTAGTTTGTAAATTGTATTTTCGTTTCGTTTTATTTTTGTATTTCGTTTCGTTTTATTTTGTTCATTTGAATTTTGTATGTAATCCTGTGTGTGTAACTTTTTTGTGTGTTCTCTACTGTTTAGATATACATGTACATCGACATCGCCCGCCAATAAATATTTCGAAATAAACAAGACATTAATATGCTTGTCAACATGTTTAGTGCTTATCAACATGTTTATGGTAGCAGAGTGTGGTTCTGTCGGTGAGTGATAGGCTATTAGAATGAGGGCCTTTCATGATAATTGTACAGTGAAGTTTGAACTGAAACACTAGTCAACAAAGTCACATCGGTTGGCGTGGCGCCATGTCGGAAACCAGGGACGCTAATCAACCCGAAAAGGAAAGAGCAGAACATGCGGATGATGTTTCAGCACATCTGACTTAAGATGATAGACTAAAAAGCTTACTGAAAAGGAAACGCCTGTTGAAAGCCCGGCTAACAAAAGCACGGCTTGAATTAACTGCAAAGTTATGTGCGAAGGGTGAGGAAAACGAAAGTAGCATCCGTCCCGCGGTTGGTCCGATCTTAAACAATCAAGAAGAGGTAATTGACATTCTGCTTTTATTGTGTGACATCGACCCTGCCTTTATTGGGATTTTGGCCAAGGCAACTCATTTTCTATGTGCGTTGTCGAAAAATAAAATTTGTGAACGGGATGTAACTCCTAGGGACAGGGATCAGCCCACAATTAATCATATGGTAGCGAAAGTGGTGGTCCACAAGCAGTGAATACTGAAGCATATCAGATTGACAGAGATCTGTTCCAGCAATTACAGCGTGTCACAATTCCAAAATTTAATGGCAACAAAAAGGAATATCAACTTTTCAAAAATGCATTTACACAGTGCATTGATAAAGCCAAATGCTCGGATGGGTACAAAATGCTCCAACTGAGACAATATCTTGATGGAGACACCCTGAAGGCAATCAAGGGCTTTCCAGCATTGACAGTTGGATACGAATCGGCTAAAAACAGACTAGAAGAAAAGTTTTGAGGACACAGGAGACAAATTCTTCTGCATCTTGATTCAATTCGTCATTCGAAACCTGTATTATTTCAAGACATAAAAAGTGTTGAAGGCTTTAGCGACAAGTTGGAGTTGGCTATTATTTCATTAAAAGATTCAGGTCGAACTGAAGAGTTTGATGAAAACTCTATGTTTTATAGTATTGCAAAGTCTAAAATATCGCCTGTCAATATTGCACACTACAAACGCTGGGATGCAGCTACAAAAAACTCTGAGAATTTACAAAGTTTATATTCGTGGCTTTCTACTGAGTTGTGTTATCGTGTCGAGGCGCATGAAGAAGTTGAGGGTTACGTAAATGTGAAGTCTTTTAACTATTATAAGCCAAAAAACCTCATCAAACAATTCCCGGACTTGCACAACCTTTGACAAATCCAAGTTAACTTCTCCTAATCAAAGCCCTTTGTGTTTAAAGTGTGGTTATTTTCATGAGCTTCAAAACTGTTCATCGTTCCAATCTATGCCACTCAACTCCCGATGGGATTTCGCGAAAGAAAAACAGTTGTGTTATCGTTGTCTGAGTAACTCACATTTTGGTTCTAAGTGTTCGAACTCTCATCGGTGTGGCATTGATGGATGCCCTCGGACACATCATTGTCTTCTTCACGGAGAGGGATCTGCTCTTGGATCAGAAACTCATGTTTGGAATGGGACTCAGAATCGTGGCGCCCCTTCGTCAGCGACTGCACCACCCACAAGTACATGTGCTCACACAACAAATAAACTTAATGGTGATTTTGTGGCCATGCGGGTCTCACCTGTTATACTAGTAAACGGTAATAAGTATATTCAGGTAAATGCTTTAATAGATGAGTGTTCAACGGACAGTTATGTTAATGAAAGTGTTGTTGCAGAGTTAGGTGTAACTGGACCTTTAACTTCCTTAAGCATAGGCGTCTTAGGCGGTACAACCAAGCCATTGAACACTACTAGGGTAAAGCTTGTTATGAAAAGTGCTGATGGAAGTAATACTTTTGATTTTAATACATTTACTGTAAATAATGTCACAGGGGATATGAAAGTGATTGACTGGAACAAGCATGCACAAAAATGGCCCCACTTCGCAGGTATTGAATTTCCTTGTGTCGGTCACAGTAATCGTGTAGACTTATTGATAGGCCTTAACGTTCCAGGTGTCCATCGCTGTGTTACGGAAATCTATGGTGGGTCAGGCGAGCCAGTTGCCCGTTTGACACCCCCCGGCTGGACTTGTATTGGGCCATGTGATCCATTACTTAGCCAGACTCAGAATCATTTCATTAGAGCATTTTTTACACTGAACCAGAATAATACTAACTCAATTATTCGTCGAATGTGGGAACTTGACTCTATGGGAGATTCATCGTCCCAAAAGCAAAGTTTATCCATGTCAGATATTGAGAGAGACAGAACAGTTTGTTCATCGTTAGAATTCTATGATCATCGTTATAGCATCGGAATACCATGGAAAGACAATGAACCTAGCTTGGACAATAATTTTGATCTTGCAAAATCGAGATTATTGACCCTCGAAAAGTCACTAGCCAAGCGACCATCAGTTGTGTCTCCTTATTGTTCAATTATTAAAGATCATATCGATAAATCGTATATGAAAGAAGTGCTACCTCCAGAGAGACATTCAGAAAACATATGGTATCTTCCACACTTCCCAGTAGTTCGTCCCGATAAGAACACAACTAAAGTACGCCTAGTAATGGACGCAGCTGCAAAATTTCGAGAAATGTCATTGAATGATTGCATATTTCAGTCAACTAAATTGCAAAGGGAGCTAATTGACATTTTGATAAGGTTTCGTAGTTCACCCATAGCTCTTGTGGCTGACATCACAGAAATGTTTTTACAGGTGGAAATGAGATCGCAAGATCGTAGATACCATATATTCTTGTGGGGTGATATGCATATGGACTCCCCCAAACGAGAGTATGAATATCAACGTTTGGTGTTTGGAAACATGGCATCCCCCTATTTGTCGCAGACTGTTTTACGTGAGCATGCCAATAGAAACAAAGGATAGTTTCCGCTCGGTTTTGACGCTGTATTAAATTTGATGTATGTTGACAACCTATTGGACAGTGTGCACACCTTGTCGTCCGGAATAAAGCTACAACATGAAATTTCGGACTTGTTATTGAGTGGTGGATTTGAAATTCGCAAGTGGTTGACAAATAAACCGTGTTTATTGGAAGATATTCCCATTAAGGATAGACTTTCTAGTCTTGCGCTTCAAGATGAAGAACTGCCTTCCACGAAAACTTTAGGCATTCTATGCATTGCAAGTGAGGACACCTTTGCCTTTAATGTCGAACCTCCCAATGATTCTATACTTACAAAACGCTTTGTGGTTAGCAAGACAGCAACCTTGTTTGATCCATTGAACCTTCTCGCCCCATTCACAATCCGCGCCAAAATTGGCATCCAGTCATCTTGGATTCCGGGAACAGATTGGGTCGACGTACTCCCAGACAATTTAGCAAGAAAATGGGCTAATTGGTTTTCGGAACTTGATCAGCTGTGTTCAATAAGTGTTCGTAGATGTTTAGTTTTAGATAAATCTCCAATTGATTGTAAAACATAAGACAGTCCAGGCTTTGCCGTTTGTACAGGGGCAGGCGTGCGCGTAACACACACCTTATTTATCTTCAGGCGTGTGGATAACACACCTAAAACACACACCTAAATTTTTTAACAATAATGTAAATTAAGGTGTGAATTCATTGAACTATCAGGTCCTCCTATTAAATCCAATTTCAAGTGTTGTGTTGCCTTGTGATGCGCTTTATATTGCCATCTATATATTTTTTCTACGATTATCTGATCGACTGACTTACAATGTAATTGAAAACTATATCTATTCCAAAGTTAGAACTCTGTGGTGCAGTTCTTGGTCTTCGATTGAAACAAACTATTCGCAGTGTTTTGAATATTTCGCCTTGTCGAATAACTTACTAGTCAGACGTTTTGTTTTGGATCCGGGCCGAATCAAGAACATACAAACCCTTCGTGTCACATTGAGTGGGAGAAATACATGAATTGTCAGATCCTGAAAATTGGCGTTGCGTTCCAAGTAAATTAAAGTTACATTATGGGAGATAAGATAAAGAGATGGCAGTTCTCGCTATAATAGTTAAAAACTAGATAGTGGAAAGGTAATTTGCTGAAAATTTCAGTCAAATTGCTCTACTATGAGCCGAGAAAGAAGCGTGTGAAATTTTTGCATAGTCTCGGTCATCATTACTAAAATCATTAATATAAACAGCATAGTCTCGATTATCCACTTTTTTTGATTTAATTATCAATGGCCGTTTGCGGCATATAGGAATCTAATCCAGCCAACATCGAAGGCTAGCCTTGACATCGAGAGTTTATTATGGTCTGGATAAGTTAATTAATGTCTAATTGATAATTTAGATATGCTCTTGCATAATGCATGTTTAAATAGCAGCGATTGCGCAACCAGAGGGTTGTCTGCCTCAGAACTCAATCACAGCAGTCTATGGTGGCACAAACCAGATTTCTTACAGGAGGATCCATTCAACTGGCCTGTGAATCACAATTTTAACCTAAAAAGAGGCCTGTGAAGAAATTTCGTCAGAATGTCAGTAGCCTACCGATGCCTTCATTACAGTTGCAGAGGACATCGATCTCGGAAGACTAAGTCCAGATAGATATTCAAAATGGTCACTTTTCATGCTTGGGTCAAAATAAAGATAAAGTTACCAGCAACTTTCTTACATCAGAGGAAATTTCACGTTCGGAAAATGTGTGGTTTCGATTCGCTCAAGGAGAAGTGTTTCGTGATGTAGGGATGATAATTTTCCACTTCAGATATGGGCAAATTCCATTTCAGATTTTAGTCAATTCCATTTTTTTCCATTTCACAGCAGAAACACATGGGGGTAGGCCTATCACTGAATCCATTATGGACGATCGATGTTTCTTTGATTCAGTATTATCCTTCACCAGGGGTCTCAATAACTTTTCAAACTTGATTAGCAGAACTGCTAATCAAGTTAGATAGGCTAAATTCAGGAAAATTTATTAGCAATGTCCAGTTTTGATTAGCAGTGTGTAAATATCCATCCATTGACTACAATTTGGGAAAACTGTGATTGAAGTAAAATCTGTCTGTTGAATTTTACAGTATTATGCAAAGCATAATTTCAGTCACACTATTTCAAAATTATTGTCATACAAATTTTAATGAAATTAATGTCTGCTCATTACTGTGTGTGTATCCTCGACATATGTTATTAACCGGTAAAAAACGTAGTAGGCCTATTGGAATAATTTCGATGACATTTCTATGTTGATTCGTCTTTCGAACATTCAATATTCACAACCATGTCACTTGTTGACGTAACAGCCATTAACTCGTCAGTGCTGATATCAATCAAATAATATTTTACACGTCGATGCATCGGGAGCTAACATCGAAACTTGCAATGCATCGATGATTGATGATACATCGTCGACATCGGTAAATTTGACAGACTTACAACTTCTACGAAGATCGCTGTCGTCGATCGAAAATTCCATGCCTCAAATCTCCGTTATAAATTCGTCATTTAGTACCCGCATCAATATTAGTGCCTACCTTTGTTAAATATTCCATAATATCTATCTCATTTTGTGAAGAAAATCAATAGATTATTTTTATTTTATTAAAAAACCGCCTGTAATTAAAAACAAATCAGGGGAATGTAACTCCGTGTAATATAGGGGGCACTAGAACTTTGCTTTTAGCAGGAATAAATATTATAGTAGATGATCGTGACTAAATTGGCGAAGAAATGTCGAAAAATCGTAACGGTTACGTATTGTGTTTCCACAAACTGGATAGACGACTTGTAACAATGATATTAAGGGGATATTTTATTGGGCGATAAAAATAGACACACTCCGTCATTTCATTTTCGGACGATTTCGTGATTTTTCGCGAATCCATTTGACAATGTGAATTCCGCATTTTCTGCGGCTTTTCCACGATCGCGGAAAATCATCATCCATAGTGATGAGATTCGTGATTTACATAAAAATCGACCTATAAATAGTAATCCATTCCTGGATAATGAAGATGTATTACGCGTTCAGGGAAGATTAGAGAAGGCTGACAACTTAAGCTACAGTGCACAGTTACCTGTGATCTTGCCATCGAAACATCAAGTTACTAAATTAGTCATAGCACATGCTCACGAGCTTTCAAATCATAATTTGGGTGTGTCACATACTCTTTCAGACCTGAGATCTCAATTTTGGATATTACGTGCTAGAGAATCTGTGAAAAGTGTCATAGCCAAATTTCTTGAGTGTATTTGACGCCGAAAACGCCCAGCTAAGAAAGGCTGTGGTCGCATTCACACTAAACGATATTTATGCTTGTTTACATGTCTCGCCACTCGTGCTGTCCATTTGGAGATGGCATGGAGTATGGATACTGATATATTTTTTATCTGCCCTTGACAGATTCGTGAGCCGTCGATCAAAGCCAATTCAGATTTTATCAGACAACGGGTCGAACTTTGTGTGTGCTAATCGGGAACTTAAAGACTTGCTCTCAGCTCTAGATGACGAGAAAATAGGTAACCATTTATCAAACCAAGGAATCGTTTGGAAATCTAACCCTCCCTTATCTCCACATTTTGGCAGAGTTTTTGAATCCCTCATCAAATCTGCAAAACTTGCTATGAATGTGATACTAGGTAATGCAGACATAACCGATGAAGAATTATTAACCCCTATAGTGGGTGCTGAATGACTTATGAATAATCGTCCATTGTGCTATATAGGAGATAGCTGTCACGATGATCCCGTTCTAATCCCAAATCACTTCCTTATTGGACAACTAGGTGGTTCGCTTGCACCTGAATCAGTTGAAGAACTCGTTTTAATCCACGACGGAGATGGCGTCGCGTACAAGACTTATTGAAACACTTTTGCCACAGGTGGTTACGCAAATTCCTGCCTGCCCTGCACAATCGAAACAAATGGAACAATACTTCGAAAAACTTAGAAATCGATGATGTCGTATTAGTGATCGATCCCCATTCGCCTCGTGGAAAGTGGCCTTTATGGCGAATTGTTAAGACCTTTTCTGGTAGTGATGGACTGGTTCGTGTCGTAGAGGTCAAAGTTGGTGACACTATTTATAAACGGTCCATTCATCGATTGTGTCCCCTCGAGGCATAATTTAGAGACTACATGTCACTGGACATTCACAAACTGTGTGATCGGTGAAATTTTATGTTTAATTAAATACTTAAACAGTCATATGTGTCAGATCGTGATACTTGATTGATATTGTTATAATGTAAACATCGACACATCGAAATCATTTGTTTATTATATGAACATAGTCAAATTGTTTTGTACATTGCTTCAATTGTATTGACATCATAGGACTACTTAAACATCGTTTGAACATCGCATGAGTATAATTCTTTTTAACATCGTAAAGCCAACATTTTTAGTATTTGATATTGATGTTTCTTTTTAGGGCACATCAAGGAGAGGGATGTGTTAAGGGATGTGTGAAATAAAAAAGACATTAATGTGCCTGTCAACATGTTTAGTGCTTATCAACAGCGGGGAAAATTTTATGGCGGGATTTAAGGGCTAAAACTAAATGTATGTTGAAAGTGTTATTATACATCATAGAAAATACCTAATACCTAAGTTGCAAAATACAAATGTCGTTATAAAAATACATAATGCCGTTAATGTAAAAGTCAATTGTGAAATTACAAATGTTTTTTGAAAAAAATCCACTAACGTTACAAAAAACACAACTTATTCACATCTACACTTTAACAAAGTAATTTTGTCAATTGACATTTGTCTTTTAACACATCGTGAGTTCTTGGGGTCAAAGGTCATCGGGTTACATGTAAAATTGATAAAATGAATGCTCCAAAGAAGGAAAAGATAACTTTCGATGACATTGGCAAAGTAAAGCAAACAGCAATGGTTGAGGAAATTTTATCGGATATTCAGAGTAGAAATAAAAATTTATGTCATAAATTCAAATATCTGCGTTCAATTCAGGACATTAAAGTTCAGCTGGATGTTCTTTCGGGAATATTGTCAGATGTGTCTGAGACTTTTGACTGAAATAGAGAATTGACATTGGATAATGTTATTTTACAGAGCGGAATCTATCACCCGTGGGGGGGTGGGATGGCTGAATGGTTAGCATGTGCGTGCTGTACCATACGGTCTGTCATTGAGTTAAATGGTGTGGTTTCGATTCCCCAGTGGGGTCGCCTGTCCAATCTCGTGGGTTTTCTCCAGGTCCTCCGGTTTCCTCCCACTGCTAAAGACCCCTACGTGCAAGCGAGTTATTGAAATAAAACTGAACTATGTGTTAGTCACGAAATGACCTAGTTTGTGTCATGAGTGGGTGTTAAACTCCATTTCTCTCTCCCCTGTATTATAGCACACATATTCCTAGTGCCAATAAAAACCTATAATTATCACGAAAATAATTGTTACCTTTATATTATACTTAAACATACATTATGCAAGAGCTAAATCTGCCCAATTGCAGGTCTTTCTTTAGGCCTGAAATGTTATCTAAATTATTAACTAGACATTAATTAACTTATCCAGGCCATAATCAACTCTCGATGTCATCGCTAGCCTGTGATAATTACTGGATTAGTATCCGGTTTGCTGCTCAAACTTTCATTCATGATTAAATCATGAAATGGATAATCGAGACTATGTTTTTTTATCGTACCGACTTTAGTAATGATGATCGAGGCTAGGCCGAAAATTCAATCGCTAAATTCTCGGTTCAGAGTGGACCAGTTTGACTGAATTTTCAGCAAATTCCCGTTACATTATCTAGTTTTTAACAATTATAGTGAGAACTGTCCGCTCTTTATCTAATCTCCCCTACTGTATCTTTAAAAAATAATATTTTAAGACATTTTAATGCAATGTATATATAATAGACGAAAACCTCAAAAAACTATTACCGCTAACTGAGCACGCAGAAAGGGATGCCTTAAATCCCGCCATAAAATTTTGGCAGGCTTTGTCCAGTAATGAAACTATTCAATTGTTTTTTTCAGACAACTAGTATCATTATGTATAGCATTCGTTGTAAAACTAATTCGGAGAGATTTTGATTTAACAGTTTTTATGTATTTTTGAAACAGGTTCCGAAGCGTTTTGGTTCTGTTATGCAAGATCATTTTCGACATTCCAAAGTAAAAGTTTGGTGCTAAGACCACCTAAAGATAAATTTTAAATGTTCCTATCAGGTTTCGCTTTAGTTGTTATATTTTACGCTGACATTTATTACTTTAATTCTTCCTAGTGCTAAAACGAATAATGTGACCTTTTGACCTCTGGGGTCACAAAGAACAAAGGTGAATTTAGCAAGTTTACATTTTTATTGAAAGTGTGATTACTTTCAATCATTTTCAGCTTATTTTCATGATACAAGATAGACTGGCCATTCACTTTCAGTGCAAATGAACCCATTTGACCTTTAACCCTGAATATCTCGAAAAACGCCCCAACGGCGGACTGATTACCACTCGGCATCGTATTCTACGCAAAATTTTACTCTAGAAAAGTTGAGTCTGGTTTTGTGCCCATTTGAGTGTATAAATACCACTCAACCCGATTATCGTTGATAATAGGCTGGATTGATTTGGTAATCAAGTGATCAACGTATTTATCGTTTTATACCGTCTATACCCCCACCTTGATTAACAACTTAATCTGCCTTGATTGGCTGACTTAATTCTTTGTCGGACAATTCATCTATTCAATCCTGAACAGAAGTCATTGCTTCTTCTTTGTTGGACTATATATCAATCCAATAAACTTAATCAACGTGATTAACCCGTGATTTCTCCATTGTCTCACGTTTTAATCTCCTTGATGTCGGCCGTAGACATTAGTCATATATGTCACATATCCTAATAGTATATAACACTCCAAATCAATATACATTGTGTCCATAACTTGTCTGTGATATTTCTTCAGTGGAAGCCAAAGTTAAATAAAGCTATTTCACACACATGCAAAATGAAAGTAGAAATCTCGCGAGACACGTGGAATTAAGAGGTGTAAACGTGCCGAATCTAATACGTCTGATGTCGGGAGAAAAGATTCTATTTTGATGGCATATTGTCAGATTTATGATCATATTTTGAATGGGGTTTATGTTTTTAAATAAATAAACAAACATGCCAAGAAATGTTGACGAATATTTCGATTGGAATAACATAAGTAGTTACGGTAATTGTTTTAGACGATAGCGTGTGCTTAGTGTCGAATGAGATTATTTAGCAGTTGGTGTCACTCGCTCGTTGTATTAGAGCGATGTTTACTACGGTTTACGATCAAATAAATTTCGGGATGTTATTTTTTTACCTTCCGTATATAAATCGAAACGGAGTATAATATGACCAGGTAGTATTTAACACAGCCATTCACCCAGTATAAGGTAATAGACTTACACCATAAATGGGCACCCAAGATGGATTATCTAAAGTGAGTTAACAATATTCAGCTATGACAGAGATAATAGACAATTAGCAGTAATGAGATAATCCATCTATAAACATTACATAATCAAGGCCCAAATAGTCAACTTAATTAGTAAATGAATGAATGGATGCCACTTAAATACTACTATGAAATATTATTAAGTGTAAATATATAAATTACTATTCATTGTTTATTGTTACCAAGTAACCTCTAGTATATTAGAGGAATGATTGTAGATGGTAGGAGTTAACCACAGGCAGGCAGAGGACACACTGAAGGGCAGGTCTCTGATAAGTTATTTCTTAGATGCTGTTCTTTATTAAGTTACCTAGCCTGTGGGGCAGTGTTGTATATATATTATTATTGTTTAAGTATTGTTACTGAATATAAGATTATACTAAGAAGAAATGAGTTATTGAATTATTGTATGTTCAATCTTACACCCCCAACTAGATTGAACATATAAACCATCGTCGAAGTTGGACTATAAGCAGGTCCCTAAACCCGGATGATAATAAGACGAATGCCGGACTTTGCTGAAAAATGTATCGACTTATGACCCGAAAAATACGGTAATGGGCAGTAGTCGGCACGGTTTCATTCTATGGTATTACGATGTCATGTAATTTTGTAGGAATATTATTGACATAAATCTGAATACAGTACGGGAATTAAATATGAAAAATAACGAGGTGCACCCATTTTTTTTATTACGTCTGAATTTGAATATTTTGTTGACACGTAATTCTTAATTGTGGTTTGAAAACACCTGCTTAAATAATAAGAGTTATGTCCCTTTATTTTCGGGAAGAAAATTTCCGACAACTAAAATTTTGAAATCCCATCACTGTTCGAGAGTATGTTCACAGATGAAGAACTTATCGCCCCAACAGAACCACTGAGCTGCACATGCGACACACAATAGCGCCATACACATGGGAGGGGTTTCATTGTCAAATTTGACACTTCAAGAAGGGTTGATGAAAACTGCCGCGTGCTGGTTTATCCTATCCATGTTTGCTTTCCTATCGGTTCTTGCATACCTTTTACTGTTTAGCGAATCTTTGCTTTAGTGTGTTACGTTTACTCATTACTAAGACAAAAATCAAAAACGTCTATTTTCACTTTTGACAGTGTATCTCTTTGCGAGTGAAATGGGGTCGTCAGATAAGCCGCCCATATATACTGTTTATGTTCATGTGTTGGCAATTGGCCTGTTATTAACATACACTGGTTACCTCTAATAAAAACAGCAGTGCATTTCCGCAGTTTTGTATTGTTTCTGAATATCCCCCTACTTTTTTTGAAGAGTATATTAGAAACAAGGCAACAGTCAGGCTGATGTCCGCTGCCGAAATACCAAAATAAAGATGATACATATTAATTAATCACACATTTATTTTTTTACAAAAGGATCGAGCAATCAAACTATACACAAAGTTTCAACACTCTCTATCAGATAGAATCAAGATTATCTTGTCCCAAAGCATCGACAACAATGAAATTGATTCGCTCGAAATGTTAATCATTGAACTCAGTCATGACATTCACCTAATGTACATCTACATCAAGTTTAAGCATTTTTTAATATCAGTTATCTTTTTAAATAAAGCAACCAAACTGCAGTCGCCTTGACACCAAAAGTTTTCTGATATGAACCCTAAATAAGCTTGTGCACGCTTTTACATGTATAAATAGAATCCACTAATAAATAGAGTCCACTAATATTTCACAGATTATAATCCAACTGCTGTTCAAGTTAGCATGCTCATAAAAGAGAAATGGCATCTATTAACCGGATCGGACATGTGCCATTCCATCTCAAACATCAAACCAATCACGGCATTTAGGAGTAATCCTAATTTGAAGGATACGCTGATGAAAGCAAGATTCATCCATCCACCACGGGACCCGCAAACCAGCGGAGTCACATTTCAAAAGCTATTCGAAAAATGTATCAAGAAAGACTGTGATATCTGCTACAAATTAGACCAAAATATCTACTTTATTAGTGGTAAAACTGGCAAGAAATATTCCTGCCACACGGGCTATAATTGTTTAAGTAGAAATATAGTCTACCTATTAACATGCTCCTCCAAAAAACAATACGTACGTAGGAGAAAGCAAATGTGTCTTTTCAAAATGAATAAAGGAACACTATGCAGCTATTATACACAACAGGCCAAAGCTGGTCGCGCTACACTTCAACTTACATAGACATACGAGTAGAAATGTTATGATTAAAATTATAGAGCTTTTTAAGACTGACCCAGATAACGGCAAAAACGATGCCGTAAGGAAAGCCAATGAATTCAAATGGATTCACACTTTAAGAACATTCGCACCGGATGGCATTAACGATAAGATGTAGTCCCGAGGGGTCCCCCACTTTATTGTTTACTCTTTTTCCCCACTGACCCCTTTGCACTACGTTCTTAAAATTCCGTTAGCTATTTCTCTCGTGTGCATACCCTTTTTTGGAACTTGTATCATCGACTCTGCTCAAAATACCTGGCACATTGCCAAGAATATCTTTGCACACTTTCCGGAATAATCGACTCCGGTGCCAAAGATCGACTCCGGTCCATCTGTGACATCACATGTGCTCCGGTGCCCACCGACACTATATATAGAGGGCCACCGCACATCCTCATTTTAGCCTGAAGAGTTCGAATAAGAACGAAACTAGTAGCTGAGCGAAATCTGGGAAGGCTGTTCGCCTATTTACAGATTTTTTACTAGAATTGTTCCTTTGATCAAGAAGGCGTTTACTTGATTGCTGACCCCGTGCTCTACACGAACAATTTGTGAAAATGTAAGATGCGAAGTCTGAAATGGTCGGGTTAACGTTTGAATTATATGGAGGGTTTTTTTTATCAAATTTTATATAGTGCAAATTTAAATATACCAATAATAATGTAAATGGAATCACACAATTGTTCAGTGCTTAGTGGGTTTTATATGGTGCAAATTTAAAGAACCAATATTAATGTAAATGGATATTCACACGATCAGTGCTTAGAATTTCAGCTTGTATGTATGCATAGGTATGTGTATGAAATCCATTATTTCTGTTATCTATTATCATATTATCTGTTTCAATACATTCAGTGAAAACAGATTTGTTGATCTTTTTTTAACCATTAGTGATTCCAAATTCAAACCATACAGATATAAAATCCTGCCTACCCCAAAACATGTGCCAATCCGCATGTAACGAGAATAACTATAAATTGTCAATTAAATAACAATACACATTGTGCCGTATTCTACTTGGGGCAAATGTTGTAAGTTCGTTCATTCATTCCTCGAGTTTTACTTCCACCGGGAACGGGTACAAATAGTGTGACGAATCAAACCTTGCCATTGAGCATTTAAATGCATATTTAAATATGAAGGTATTTATGAATCGATCTGTCTAGCCCATCTTCAGTGTCTTTTGCCCACTACGGCTGTAATCGAAATCGCCAACAAATATTCCTGTTGTTCATTGCCATCCTTTATCCCATTTATGACGAGTATGAATCATTTCGCACCTGTCATTTGGCTGTAGCGAATCAACTCGCCGACCCATCATACTTGGCAACGGCATTAGCGAACAAAAACGCCAGATCAATCAACTGATTTCTATTGTTTTTATTTCTTAAATTAATGGCGATTGAGTAATAAAAATAAAACACACAATGAAAAGGAACGTTATGTTATATTCGCTAATTATCGAATAAAATACATACGTTACAACAAAGGATCTTCTGGTATTTACGTAATAGGTCAGAGGTGAAAATTCGCACCGTGTCAATGACTTTGGCATTATTCCAATATTTTCACATTGTCACTTACGGCTAATAATTTTATGATATGGTGAGTGAAATGGAATCAGATTTTTTATGATTTACTGGCAGACATATCGTGGAATATGATAATGTCGAAGGAACCAACTATTTATATTTTTTTTCACGTTATAATGAAAAGAATACGTATACCCCAGACAAGATCAAGTGCGGAAGCCATCTTGGAACGCTTCCAGACAGAAGATACCACAAAACTTATGGATAATAATTCTGGACTTTGGAAAGCTAAATTGAATCAAAACTTTTAGGATTTGATACAAGCTACATAGAGGAATATTACATTGCCAAAGATTTCAACCAAATTTTTTTATTTTCCACACAATGAAGCAAAGAAGACAACAATTTCCACCATATATCCAAAGCAGAAAAGTCAAATGCCGATAGCGATGAAGTAACGGTCATTTGGGGCGATATGTCTTCATTAGCCCAGTTCGGAGCAAAACAGTAGGACGTTAAACTCCATTTCATTTCATTTCATTCATTTTAAAAGTTATATTTATATTTACTTTGAACACTGCTGCCAACGGGACTATATTGTCGTTCTACCTTTTAAAAAAAAAAATTCGTAGGGAATACTTGTTCACGTTATTTTACCATTATGACAGAGAAAAGTCATAATTTTAGTGGAAGTGACTTTTCAATATTATTTATTGTAATATAATTGCCCCTTTGTACAATTGAATTTTATATCATTGGAAAAAACACCACAATCTGTACATTTTGGTAACTAAGTATTTCTTTGTATAGAAAATATTTTTTTAGTTATTTGCAGTTATTAGGATTAACAATAATCCACTAATTGAATTAGGGAGATGGGCCCTGCTGATTTAATGAGTCTAGGGGTAGGAAGCTAATCTTTTAATTGGCTCTAGAGTTAAATGGGTTAAAAACATTTCCAATGATTCAAGAATATTAATAAATAATTAATCATTTATTCAGGATGTAGTAATGATTAAACAGAAAAAGTCGTAACTGACGTCGGTTCAAGTTACTGACGCAGATCAAAGATAACTGTCGGTTTCACCCAGATAGTGAACGGTAGCCCCAATAGTGACGCTTTCTTAATTAGTCATGCGTTTGCCAGTTTCTACTGCAGACACCTCAAGTTTCTTTAATTACTCCAAAGTAAGGGATACTCATCGATTAACTTAAATACTCACCTTATGATTATTACTGACCATTTATAGGAACACTAACGCACGGCGCAAGTACTAATGGGTTTAAGCGACTACTGACAACATGTATACTCAGAGATCAGTTCTATCCACTATGCATCTTGCCGTGCAAGATTCCATACACTTTAAATATTAAAGATAGGTTGCCAGGCAACGAAACATACGCCCACAGCAGCTAAATCGTCTGGGGAGTCAACAAGAGTTGTCACATATTTTTTCTTTTTTTGGTAATTAAACATTTATAATACATTAAAATCTGATTAAGAGTAACAACTAATTAAGTAATTATCAGAAAACCATTAGAATTTGTTTGGTTTTTATAAAGTTCTGCCCCATGCTAATGTTTAGTATATGAAACTTTTAACATCATGAATTTAGTTGTTCAAGTCATAAAAATTCATTGCAAATCAATATACTTGTTCGTCTCAAGACTTTAAACTCTGTGTATCATACTATCAATCTGAAGTCAATCAGATGATAACTTTAGCCTCTAGAGCGTCACAAGATTTTTCAAAGTGATCAAGGGCCATAACTCTGGCAGTAATTATCGAAATTTGTTGAAAATCAATATGATTCTTCGTCTCATGACCTCAAACACTGTGTATAAATTTAAAGTCAATTGGATATTAACTGTAGCCTCTACAGCATTTACAAGAATTTTTGAAGTGATCAAGGGCCATAACACTGGCAGTAATTATCAAGAATTGCTGAAAATCAATAGGCTTCTTCGTCTCATGACCTTAAACACTGTGCATAAATTTAAAGTCAATTGGATATTAACTTTAATCCGACGGACGGATGGGGGTGACGACAATATACGACCACATTTCAATGTGGGCGTATAAAAACTAGTTTGCAAGGGTAAATCAATATCGTGATATTTGTTTCCAGGTCTACTGATGTTCTCAAAAATTCTAAATTTCAACTTACTTGAAACAGTTATTGTGAAACTTGTTATAACTGGATAATGTAATTAAACCACCCCAGGCTGGACTTAAAGCAAAAAATATCTGTACAGCAGCTGCTACCCATGTCTGAAAATACAAGCCAACAGTGAGGCTGATGTCCCCCGCCGAAATCCCAAAATAAATAGATGACACACATTAATTAATCGCACATTTATTTTTTTTTCCAGAAAGTATCCAGTAGACGTGGTACAAGGGTTAATCAGCGAACTGGATGTATGAGATGTGTTGTTGACGTTTGGGAAATGTGTAGGGAGTGAAGTGCTGTAAAGGGATAGTTAGATGTATTATGAATGGTTAGAGTGGCTGTGGTGTTACGGTGAAATACCATGCCGCCACCGTAACACCACAGCTTTATGATTTGTTAGACAGGAGTGATGTAATGGGTGTCAACAACTGGGTATGCTGGTACCGTCGCAACGTAGCCGTGAAATATATATTGTGGGGGGGAAGGGCGGAAACGTAAAAATATACAATGTTGACAGTATGTGCCAGGCATGAGGCTGCGCAGACCGAGCGGCAGCTCGATAGGGAGTGTGTGGGAGGGTCACCCTCATAAAATTTTTTTTTTTAAAATTTCAGTTTTCTGTAAGCAGTGAAAACACTATTTTGGCATTGTTTGCGGGGTTAAACCTAAAAATCACATTAATACACCTATTGCACGATATTGTGAAACTAGCTGACGAAGACAGCTCGGGCGGCGATTGTTCGACTCGGGGCTGCTCTGTCAGTATCTAACAAACGCATTTAGTTCGCGTACAACTTTTAAAAACCGAATGTCAGTATGGTATTTCTCACATAATTGGTTATCGCAAAAACAGAGTAAACTGAAAGCGAGTAATCTCGACTCAAACCTATAGTCTATAGCCTACTTACTACACTCGTCACTAGGCTTCCTATATTATTGTTTGTGGACGGTTTACTACTCAGTGATAAGCCTGCGCCGCAAAAAGAGGTCTCGCCTTTTATTATTAGTATAATGACTTCCTCATGTGCGGCAGGTAAGTTTGCTTCTAAAAACACTGTTTTCCGTTCCAAAAAATACAAAAGTAATTTTCTACCAGATGACCATGGTTCTTTTCACCGAGACTAGATAATTTCTCTCGGTGTAAGGATATAGCTATGGATAAGTTCATACAAGGTCAATAAATCCGCGGTCACTTCGGGTCACACTGTTGAGAAAATAAACCGATGGGTTTGTTTAGTAGCAAATCTAGCGTGAATCAACTGAGTTTGTACTGAAAAATTTTTCAGTGATATGTATGAACTGTCTTCACACATTCGGTTTATAATTAGCGATACACAGGTAAAGTGGCAAGTGTTGTACTTCACAGACTGTTTACCTCCGAACTACCTCCGCACGAAATCCCCGATTTGGGTACTTGTTAAAAGAAAAAGAAATAGTACCTGTGCGCATGCCAGTAAAAAAAAACTTAAGAGTTCGCGCATAAAAATGCCCGAACGTACCAGGCGCCAGGTCATCAAGCAATCAAACTATACACTAAGTTTCGTCACTCTCTATCAGATAGAATCAAGATTATCTTGTCCCAAAGCATTGACCAATGAAATTGATTAGCTCTGCTTAGCTTCAGCTCGAAATGTTAATCAATGAACTCAGTCAAGACATTCACCTAATGAACATCTACATCAAGTCTAAACATTCTACCTCAATTAAAAGCAGAGTTGTTATGTTTCAAAGTCTTGACCAATCAAATTGCTTATCGGTTTCATTAGCCTAAGCAGAAAATTCTCACCATCGAAATTAGTCAAGGTAATGATATAATGAATATATATTCGGAGTTCCATAGCTCCCACTTCATTATAACCAAAGTTATCGTGCATCAACCAATCAGATTGCTTATTTCTGCTTACCGTAAGCAGACAATGTTCATCATAGAACTCCATCAAGGCATTCACCTAATGAATGCCAAGTGTGAACATTATAACTCAATTAGAATGAGAGTTATTGTGTTCCAAAGTCTCGACCAATCAAATTGCTTCTAGCTCTGCTTACCCTGAGCAGAAAATGTTCATTATCAAACTTATTCCAGGTATTGATGTAATGAAACTATACACCAAGTTTCATCACTCTCACTTAATTAGAACTAAAGTTATCGTGTCCAAAAGCATCAACCAATCAAATTGCTTATCTCTGCTTACCTTAAGCAGAAAATGCTCATCTTCGAACTCCATCAAGGCATTGACCTAATAAACACCTACACCAAGTTTGAAGATTCTAATTCAATTAGAAGGAGAGTTATTATGTTCCAAGGTCTCGACCAATCAAATTGCTTATCGCTCTGCTTACCCTGAGCAAAAAATGCTCATAATCGAACTTAGTCAAGTTATTGATGTGATGAAACTATACACCAAGTTTCATCACTCTCACTTAATTAGAACTAAAGTTATCGTGTCCCAAAGCATCAACCAATCAAATTGCGTATCTCTGCTTACCCTAAGCAGAAAATGCTCATCTTCGAACTCCATCAAGGCATTGACCTAATAAACACCTACACCAAGTTTGAACATTCTAGCTCAATTAGAAAGAGAGTTATTGTGTCTCAAAAAGTGTGACGGACGGACAGACAGATGGACATACCCATTTTAATAGTCATCTGCTTTCTTCGAAAGGCGGGGGACAAAAAGAAAGTTAAAGTAATCCATAAAAACATTTCTATGTTGTACATGATGATGTCAATAAGTATTCACTAGTGTTGATAACTCATAATCATAAAACTAAACAAAACAAACTATTGTTTATTTCTGGGGAACTTTGCAGTTTGTCAACTACTGTAATAGATGGTTCTTCGTATACAGAAATTACCCATAATTCATTGTGCTATCGCCATCTTGTATGGGAACTTGCGGTTAACTAATCTGTCACTCTTAATTATCCATGTCAAACATTATCCGTTAGTACACCAACACTCTTAAATTGATTTTATCCTTATTTTGATCCATATGAATATCGCAATTTAAAATAGTTTTATTTCTTCGACATCAGCATGACTTAAATTGCTCACCTTCAGCAACTCGGAAGATTCATGTTATTAGTATAATTACATAACGCGAATTCACGTGGATTCCTCCAAATTAAACATGTACCCAAATTTAAAATTTGAATGAATTTAAAATAAAGACATTGAAAAATGTTTTGAATTCTGAAATATCAATAATTAGATATCAAAACACGACTTTGATGCACCTGGACGTACTGGTACAGCATTTATTCTATTATAAACCACGTGTGACATGTCACACCTAATAGAATTTCGTTCGTACATCCCAACTATATTTACAAAAAAAATTATATTTACAAAATACTTTCCTGACCAATTCATAGACAATGAGACCCAGAGCCAGGAAAAACACTCTTTTTTTCGGCCGATCAAATTTTTCGAGCAGTTGCCAAATAATAAAAAAAAAATTTTTAAGTGGATATATGAAATGAAAAATTATGAATTTTTCCATCCCGCAAAATAAAGTGCCCAAAATTGCGAACCTTTATTCACTATATTTACGCTAAAATATTTGTAAATTACTCTCCTGATGAAATCATTGGCGTACGAGCCCCGGAGCCAGGCAAATAATATTTTTTTTCGGGCAATCATCAAATTTTTTGGACAGTGGCCAGGTCCACATTTTCGAGAAATGGATAGAGAACAAGCTAAAAAGAAAGTGATTTTTCCTACAATCAAGGGCCATAATTCATGAAGTTACAATTCGATATGCGCAAATGTCGAAAGGAACCAAGGTCTTTGGGTTATAAAGATGCATTTCAAGTTTCATCAAAATCGGATTAAAATTGTGACCTCTACAGGGTCCACAAACTTGATATACCATATTTTTACATTCGCGTACAAGCGGCGGCCATTTTGTCCGGATTTTCAGGAAATTCGAACTCAACCTTTATTACGGTGTAACGGTGATATAATCAAACGTTTTTTTAAATCGGATAATAATTCTGACCTCCAGAGGAACCACAAGCTAAGAAAGGCGATTTTTTGTACAATCAGGGGCCATAATTCAGGAAGTTACGATTCAATATGTGCAAATATCGAAAGGAACCAAGATCTTTGGGTTATTAACATGCATGTCAAGTTTCATCAAAATCAGATTACCAGCGGCTGCCAGGCAGGATATGCCCACCTTTTCGAGAGATGGATAGAGAACAAGCTAAAAAGAAAGTGATTTTTCCTACAATCAAGGGCCATAATTCAGGAAATTACAATTCGATATGCGCAAATATCGAAAGGAACCAAGATCTTTGTGTTATAAACTTACATTTCAAGTTTCAACAAAATTGGATAAAAATTGTGACCTCCATAGGATCCACAACCTTGATATACCATATTTTTACGCTATTTGAGAACGAAGGACGGACATTTTGTCTGTCAGTTTTGAGCCGATTTTCACGAAATTTGAACTCAGCCGTCCTTAGGGTGTAGCGGTGATATAATAATACGTTTTTTTAAATCGGATAAAAATTATGACCTCTTATAGGGTCCATAAGCTAAAAACGCAATTTTTCGTACAATCAGGGGCCATAATTCAGGAAGTTACGGTCCGATATGCGCGAATATCGAAAGGAACCGCGATCTTTGGGTTATAACTTACATTTCAAGTTTCAACAAAATCGGATAAAAACTGTGACCTCTATAGGGTCCACAAGCTAAAAACGTGATTTTTCGTACAATCAGGGGCCATAATCCATGAAGTTTTGGTCCGATACATGCCAATATCGAAAGCAACCAAGATCTTTAGGAGATGCAGATTAACCTACACACCACACAAACTAGGTAATTTTGTGACTAATATATGGTTCAATTTTATTTTAATAATTTGCTATCAATTTTAAAATAAGTATTTGCGAATCATCACAGCATAAGAATATAGTCAGTGTTGATCCCAACAACTTAATCGGTTGGTATAGTTCTTGGTCGGGTTTTGGTGTCATTAGTTATGTAGGAACATGTTCTATCTGGATGAAGATTAACCAACACTCCACACAAACTAGGTCATTTAAGGACTAACATATGGTTCAATTTTATTTCAATAATTTGCTATCAATTTTAAAATAAGTATTTACAAATCATCACAGTGTAAGAATATAGTCTGTGTTGATCCCAACAACTCAATCGGTTGGTAGTTCTTGGTCGGGTTATGGTGTGATTAGTTATGTATGAACATGTTCTATCTGGATGATGAACCGAGCATTTGTGTAGTTTCCTATGTGTATCTGACGTATATAGCATAAGTCAATGATTAGAGCATTATTATTCATTGTTTCTTTATGGTTTTGGTGGGTTTTTGGACCATGTGACATACAATTCTGCGCATGGAGGAGTGATTTATGATGTATGGCACCGTTCTGTATGGATCTTTGAAATAGATTTAACTGAACCTTCGAGTAAAGAAGTAATGTGTAAAAGCCCATTGTATTTAATCTAAAATTTGGATATGATACCAGCCAATTATTAATGGATTACATCTACTTGCCACTATGTGGAAGTTATGGACGAAGACCAAATGATACATTCAAGAAATTTTAAGTTGTTCACCTGTGTTCTTAATCGACTGTTTTTTGTTGGCTTCAGCCGATTGATGTTTAATCTAGTCGAATGGTAAAACAATGAACCGGCCACTATGGTATCATAAATCAATCTACTATCGGCTAAATTACATCAGGTTAATTATTACATGTTTATTAAGAAGTCAATCAACTTGCTTGTCGGCTACAACAACAGCCATACCTTAGTGAGAATCGGCCATGTGGTTCATAATCTGAGTAGCCTAATTAGCACATTTAACGGTAATTTGGATAAAACAAGCTTGCTGATTATTCATAACAGGTTCAGTAAGCTGCTTTTGTAAAAATAGCCCACGTGGCGAAAGAAGACAATCGAGCGTCTTCCACGCTCCGTATGAATTCCATGTACCAGTAGATATTAAAATAATAACTGGATCATACATTGATGGATTCACCGACCAGTTGTTAGGTAAATATATATCTTCATTGAGTATAATCCCCTGATAGAACACTGAATACACCGAGAAACAGTCATTAATAATATATTTTTCAGATAGAATCTCCAATACCGAATTCCAATGACACGGGACATATCGATTGGAAATAGGTCAATAAACAAGTTTTTAAATACATTTACCGTTAAATTATTTTTTTAATTATATTACACATTTTTATTGAAGGCTATGTCATCATTGTATGGAATTTTATTTTGAAGCCAATTTCAATTATGATTGTCACGTGACAATTGTGCCGTTTGTCTATCATCTAGGAACGAATAAAAACTTTTGCAAGTTATGTGACTAGTTACGTGATAGACAAAAAGCTACAAATTGTGTTATGAAGAAATGCCATGGTGCCATATCAGTTTATTTTGGCTGCAGCATTTTCTGATACTGGCAATAGTAGAAAAAAGCTAATATTTTTGCTCATCGACTGATGAAACACAAACATTTCATCGAATAAACGAAGATAGTAATTTATTCAGTATCACTGATGTGAACTTGAAAGCTGGTACGTGAATTAAATATGGAAAATTTTCCAAAAGTGTACCTAATTGTCGTTATTTTTGTGGTAATTACATACATCAGGATACGACATTCTCCATAACAAATTACCAAGAATTATTTTTGTTGAAGTCTCGTTATATTAAAGGGAATGGAAGCTTATAATTAACCCATTTCCTACCGGGACCTCATTTGACCCAATTCTGGCCGATTCGTTTCAAAATGGATTAAGAACCCTGTTGTTCACTGTTCACATACATGTACGTAAAAAAAAAAATCTTAACCAATATAGACTACCGGTAAACATTTTCCTCAGATTAATTAACAAATCATTGGGTTTGTATTCAAACTGGCCTGTATGTTATAAATGTACACGTTTTCACGACAGCATCATTATTTTACATGGCTTCAAATTTATCATAGACAATATTAGTTTGATCCTCGCTTCCTCGCTCAAAATTTAAATACATGTATTCAACTGAAATAAAGTACATCTTTCTTTAACCAGGTAGAATTGGGACGATATTGGCACACTAGCAAATCACTAAGAATCGCCTGCAATTCATGTTTTTTTTTCTGCCGTGTTCACAGATTTGAGATCCAAACTCTTGCAGCCTTCTGTTGTAAACAATAGCGATAACTACTATGAGTACATATAATCTTGTTTAATCATTTTATGTGCTCTTTAATATTTAACTGTAAGCATCAACTCAAACGTTACTTGACGCTCGAAAATACATCTACTGGAATGCGAAAAAATAATTATAAATATTTTCAATATCTTATGGAATGCAAAAAAGTAATTATAAATATTTTCAATATGACGTCCATTGCAAACTGAAAATAGGAGCACAAGTTGTGATTATAGAAACCACCATGATCTTCAGAATACCACTTGTGTACTGTTATTATTGTTAGCACATTTTTTTCTCCTGTATAACTTATGGAAAAAGTATTACAAGTAGTTGAATATACCTAATCTAACTATTTTTAAATATTCACCTTTGCCATTTTAAGCTGTGCGAAGTCAGGTGTGAGGTAATATATGATACCATCTTTAGCTCCTGGCAATGTTACACCACGGAAAAACAAAATTGTCAACACAAAATATGGAAATAAAGCTGTAAAGTACACAACCTGTAGTATAAAAAAAAAGAAAAAAAAAAAAAAAAAAAAAAAGTTAAATTACCAATTTTCCAAATAGGGCAAATTTGTAGCATTACACGATTTAAAACTTTTCACATTATATAATTTAGACAAAATATAAATGCCTAGAATACCAGTCTTACATTTTAAATACGTCCATACATCAGCTATATATAGACATAGACAGCAGCTTATCCGAAAGGAAAACTTGGATGTTAACCAAAAGCTTTTTTTGACACATAATATATGTGACCTGTGGCAGCAAAATCAGTCAATGGTGAACAATAGTTTGAAATGTTTTTGTTTTTTTTTTCAGAATTTTAAATCATTTTTTAACAAGCCAACAGTGAGGCTGATGTCCCCTGCCAAATCCCCAAATAAATAGATGACACATTTTGATTTATCGCACATTTATTTTTTTCCAAAGAATCGAACATTTACAATCAAACTGATTATCAACTATACACTAAGTTTCATCTCTCTCTATCAGATAGAATCAAAGTTATCTCGTCCTAAAGCCTTAACCAACGAAACTGCTTAGCTCTTCTTAGCTTTAGCTCGAAATTTTGATCATTGAACTCAGTCAAGAGATTCACCTAATAAACATCTACATCAAGTTTAAACATTCTACCTCAATTAAAAGCAGAGTTGTTACGTTCCAGTCTTGACCAATCAAATTGCTTATCTCTCCTTAGCTTAAGCAGAAAATTCTCATCATCAAACTTAGTCAAGGTAATGTTATGATGAATCTATACTCAAGAGTTTCATCACTCTCACTTAATTATAACCAAAGTTATCGTGCCCCAAAGCTTCAACTAATCAGATTGCTAATCTCTGCTTACCGTAAGCAGACAATGTTTATCATCGAACTAGATCAAGGCATTCACCTAATGAATGTCTACACCATTCTACCTCAGTTAGAAGGAGAGTTACTGTGTTCCAAAGTCTCAGCCAATCAAATTGCTTATCGCTCTGCTTACCCTGAGCAGAAAATGCTCATTATCGAACTTAGTCAAGGTATTGATGTGATAAAACTATACACCAAGTGTCCTCACTCTCATTAAATTATCGTGTCCCAAAGCATCAACCAATCAAATTGCTTATCTCTACTTACCGTAAGCAGACAATGTTTATCATCGAACTCCATCAAGGCATTCACCTAATGAACGTCTACAACAAGTTTGAACATTCTACCTCAATTAGAAGGAGAGTTATTGTGTTCCAAAGTCTCGACCAATCAAATTGCTTATCGCTCTGCTTACCCTGAGCAGAAAAAGCTCATTATCGAACGTAGTCAAGGTATTGATGTAATAAAACTATACACCAAATTTCATCACTCTCACTTAATTAGAACTAAAGTTATTGTGTCCCAAAGCATCAACCAATCAAAAATTGCTTATCTCTGCTTACCCTACGCAAAAAAAGCCCACCTTCGAACACCATCAAGGCATTGACCTTATAAACACCTACACCAAGTTTAAACATTCTACCTCAATCAGAAGGAGAGTTATTGTGTTCTAAAGTCTCGGCCAATCAAATTGCTTATCGCTCTGCTTACCCTGAGTAGAAAATGCTCATTATCTAACTTAGTCAAGGTAATGATGTAATGAAACTATACACCAAATTTCATCACTCTCACTTAATTAGAACTAAAGTTATCGTGTCCCAAAGCATCAACAAATCAAAATTTCCTATCTCTGCTTACCCTACGCTGAAAAAGCCCACCTTCGAACACCATCAAGGCATTGACCTAATAAACACCTACACCAAGTTTGAACATTCTACCTCAATCAGAAGGAGAGTTATTGTGTTCTAAAGTCTTGGCCAATCAAATTGCTTATCGCTATGCTTACCCTGAGCAGAAAATGCTCATTATCTAACTTAGTCACGGTAATGATGTAATGAAACTATACACCAAATTTCATCACTCTCACTTAATTAGAACTTAAGTTATCGTGTCCCAAAGCATCAACCAATCAAAAATTTCTTATCTCTGCTTACCCTACGCAGAAAAAGCCCACCTGTCAATTTATGATTTTACCCCCAACAAATTGCAAGGAAACATTTTTATGCCTTTTTGCATTTATTTAGGTATGCTGTATAAAATCCCAAAAGTTTACCAAATTTTGTGTACCAGAAAGCCGTAAAATCCAAGATGGCCGACATTTGCCTAATCAATGTACAAGAAAACCCCGAACTGTTAGTTTAAGACCCTATAAATGTATTATGAACATATAAATTAATGCCTTTGGGGTCATTCTTTCATTTGAAGATATAGCCAGTAGTGTTACTGGTCACTGATAAGGGGGGGGGGGAAATTAGTAAAATCAAAGAAGGCCGAATTCGCCAAATCAATGTACAAGAAAATTTTAACTGTTTGGTTTAAGACCCTATAAGTGTAATATGAACATGTAAATTAAAGTTTTTGGGGTCATTATTTTATTTGTTATAAACTTACATTTCATGTTTCATCAAAATAGGATTAAAATTGTGACCTCAATAGGGTCCACAACCTTGATATACGCTATTTGAGAACGAAGGGCGGCGATTTTGTCTGTCAGTTTTGGACTGATTTTCACGAAATTCGAACTCAGCCATCCTTAGGGTGTAACGGTGATATAATCATACGTTTTTTTAAATCAGATAAAAATTATGACCTCTATAGGGTCCACAAACCTCAAAACGCGATTTTTTGTACAATCAGGGGTCATAATTCAGGAAGTTACAGTCCGATATGCGCGAATATCGAAAGGAACCAAGATCTTTGGGTTATAAACTTACATTTCAAGTTTCAACAAAATCGGATAAAAATTGTGACCTCTATAGGGTCCACAACCTTGATATACCATATTATTACGCTATTTGAGAACGAAGGGCGGCCATTTTGTCTGTCAGTTTTAGGCCAATTTTCATGAAATTCGAACTCAGCCGTCCTTAGGGTGTAACGGTGATATAATAATAAGTTTTTTCAAATCGGATAAAAATTATGACCTCTATAGGGTCCACAAGCTAAAAACGCGATTTTTCGTACAATCTGGGGCCATAATTCAGGAAGTTAAAGTCCGATCTGCACAAATATCGAAAGGAACCGAAATCTTTGGGTTATAAACTTACATTTCAAGTTTCAACAATATTGGATAAAAATTGTGACCTCTATAGGGTCCACAACCTTGATATACCATATTTTTACGCTATTTTAGAATGAAGGGCGGCCATTTTGTCTGTCAGTTTTGGGCCGATTTTCACGAAATTCAAACTCAGCCGTCCTCAGGGTGTAACGGTGATATAATAATATGGTTTTTTAAATCGGATAAAAAAATATGACTTCTATATGGTCCACAAGCTAAAGATAGGTTGCCAGGCAACGAAACATACGCCCACAGCAACTAAATCGTCCGGGCAGTCAACAAGGGTTGTCGCATATTTTTACTTTTTTCGGTAATTAAACATTTATAATACACTAAAATCTGATTAAGAGTAACAACTCGCGGAGTAATTATCAGAAAACTATTAGATTTTGTTTGGTTTTTATAAAGTTCTGCCCCATGCTAACGTTTTGTATGCAAAGCTTTAAATATCATGGATTTAACTGTTCAAGTCATTAAAATTCATTGAAAATCAATATACTTGTTCGTCTCAAGATCTTAAACTCTGTGTATCAATCTGAAGTCAATCGGATGATAACTTTAGCCTTTAGAGCGTCACAAGATTTTGCAAAGTGATTAAGGGCCATAACTTTGGCAGTAATTATCGGAAATCGTTGAAAATCAATAAGAATCTTCGTCTCATGACTTCAAACACTGTGTATAAATTTAAACTCAATTATCGGAAATCGCTGAAAATCAGGGGTCATAATTCAGGAAGTTATGGTCCGATATGCGCGAATATCGAAAGAAACCGAGATCTTTGGGTTATAAATTTACATTTAAAGTTTTAACAAGATCGGATAAAAATTGTGACCTCTATAGGGTCCACAGGCTAAAAACGTGATTTTTCGTACAATCAGGGGCCATAATCCATGAATTTTCGATACGATACATGCCAATATCGAAAGCAGCCAAGATCTTTTGGGGATAAACCTATATTTCAAATTTCGGCAAAATTGGATAAGAATTGTGACCTGTAGAGAGTCCACAACCAATTGTGGACGGACAGGGGCGACGGCATAATACGTCCACATGAAAATGTGGGCGTTGTTACCCATACAGGGTCCACAACCTTGATTTACCATATTTTTACACTATTCGCGTACAAACGGCGGCCATTTTGTCCGGCAATTTTGGTCCGATTTTCACGAAATTAGAACTCAACCTTTCTTAGGGTGTAACGGTTGTATAATAATACGTTTTTTTAAATCAGATAAAAATTATGACCTCTATAGGGTCCACAAGCTAAAATTGCGATTTTTCGTACAATCAGGGGCCATAATTCAGGAAGTTACGGTCCGATATGCACGAACATCGAAAGGAACTGAGATCTTTGGGTTATAAATTTACATTTATAGTTTTAACAAGATCGGATAAAAATTGTGACCTCTATAGGGTCCACAAGCTAAAAACGTGATGTTTCGTACAATCAAGGGCCATAATCCATGAATTTTCGATCCGATACATGCCAATATCGAAAGCAGCCGAGATCTTTTGGGGATAAACCTATATTTCAAGTTTCGTCAAAATCGGATAATAATTGTGACCTGTAGCGAGTCCACAACCTTGATTTACCATATTTTTACACTATTCGCGTACAAACGGCAGCCATTTTGTCCGCCAATTTTGGTCCGATTTTCACGAAATTCGAACTCAACCTTCCTTAGGGTGTAACGGTGATATAATAATACGTTTTTTTAAATCAGATAAAAATTATGACCTCTATAGGGTCCACAAGCTAAAATTGCGATTTTTAGACAATCAGGGGCCATAATTCAGGAAGTTAGGTTCCGATATGCGCGAATATCGAAAGGAACCGAGATCTTTGGGTTATAAGCATACATATCAAGTTTGAACCAAATCGGAAAAAAATTGTGGCCTCTACAGTGTTCACAAGCTAAAAACGTGATTTTTCGTACAATCAGGCGCCATAATCCATGATGAAGTTACAGTCCGATACATGCCAATATCAAAAGGAACCGAGATCTTAGGGTGAAAAACCTATATTTCAAGTTTCATTTAAATCGGATAAAAATTGTGACCTGTAGACTGTTCACAAACAATTGTGGACGGACGGACAGGGGTGATGACAATATACGTCCACAATATGTGGGCGTATAAAAATCAACAAGGTTCATAATCTTCAATCCCAAATTTGAATATCAATAGGGTTCATTCTCTCACTTCACACCAAATTTGAAAGAAATCTGTTTCAAGCTGTAGTGTCTATCATGTTTACAAAGTTTTTGGAAAAGGAGAGGGGGTAGGGTGTAACTCTTGTAGGAACATACAAGATACGCCCACATTTTGCAGAGGTGGATAGAGAACAGCTAAAAAAAAAAAAGAAGTGATTTTTGTACAATCAGGGGACATTATCTAGTAAGTTATGGTCTGAAATGCATGGATATCGAAAGTAACTGTGATCTTTGTGATATAAACATATATTTTAAGTTTCACCAAAATTGGACAAAAATTGTGACCTCTAGAGGGTCCACAACCTTCATATTACTTATATATGAACGTTTTTTTAAATCAGATAAAAATTGTGAACTCTAGAGCCGTAGAGGGACCACATGTTAAAAACGCGATTTTCGTACAATAAGGGACCATAATCCAGGAAGTTACCGTCTGATACATATGCCAATATTGAAAGGAACTGAGATCTTTAAATCTAAAGTTTCACAGAAATCGGATAAAAATTGTGACCTCAAGAATGTCCACAAGCTAAAAATGTGATTTTTCGTATAATCAGGGGCCATAATCCATGAAGTTTGCAAGAGATGGACAGAGAACGAGCTAAAAAAAAAATAGTGTGATTTTTTTATACAATCAGGGGCCATATTCCAGGAAGTTACAGTCTGATCCATGCAAATTTCGACAGGAACCAAGATCTTTGGGAGATAGACCTATATTTTAAGTTTCGTCAAAATCGGATAAAAATTGTGACCGGTAGGCAGTCCACAAACAAATGTGAATCGACACACAGACGTCCAGGGGCAACGACAAGAGAGCGATGGGGTTTAACCTCCACCCAGCACAAACCAGGTTATTTCGGAACTGGAGGAAACCGGAGGGCCCGGAGAAAACCCACAAGGTTGGACGGGCGACCCTACTCCTCATCAAGTACAACTGGGGAATCGAAACCACACCAGTTGATTCAATGACTATCCAAGCCCCGTATTAAAAATGAAATAGGCTTTAGGGTCTTACTATTCTTGCCCAAACTGGGCATCTTATATTCTAAAGGAAACATCTATGATATTTTACACTGAATAAACTGGTCAACTCTGTGTGGAAAGGATTAAGAGTCATTCCACGAGAAAACCATGCAATATCATGCAGATGTTCGAAGGTGGGGGTCGGCCGTTGTAGTTCATATTCATAGGGTTTGGTAGACCCATCGAGCCTACTCCCCAGCCAAAATCGCCGATTTCAGAAATCAACCGTTTCCGAGATGCTGGCCGATTACGTTTTTCAGCTGATTTTTGCCATTTTAAGGCGAAATTTTAGCTATTTTTGTTGCACTACTACGGCTGTTACAAGACCCTGGTGAACTAGGTTTTGGTTGTTCGTGATAGTCGGGGTCTTACCCGATCACATTATCATGGTAACCTGTTTCAAGTTCATTTTCCATAGGTGTCAGGAGACAACACAAGACACGTGTCTCGAGATACCTGAAATGTACCCTATCTTCAGATCTCGATAACTCCACTGGAGCAGGGTTTGCGATAAAAATTAAAATCAATTTATTTGCAGCTTGGCCAGTTCTACAACATAAGAAATAATATCTTTGTCAGCTAACTTGCAACAGTATGAAAATTCGTGTCGAAAGTTACCAAAAATTTCAGTTTTTATTGGGATACATCGGCTGATTATTCAGGTAACCAATCGCCTATATTGTTATTCAAAGGGTCAATATATCAACTCCAGCTCCCCTTCAACCCGCTTTGCCAAAATATTCAGTCTCGATGCGGTTTGGTATCCAGTCTATAAATCCAAGATGGCGTCTCCCAGTGAATATAGATTTTCGCAAATTCTCGATCTAAAATGTCGATCGTGATTATTGAAACATTTATTTTTTTATGAAAAATTAGAAATTTCAATTCAAATGATGAAAGTCGACAATTATGCAAAACAGACCCAATTTCCATGAAAATCGCCTATTTGACCTTGGCCGTGACCTTCAATCGCGAGGTCATCAGGGATACAATTTGAAGTTCACACGTTGCTCTATCAACAAACCATATCTCATTCGAAAATATCGAAAAACAAATGAGTTTAGAGCTGGGATTTCAAAAAATTTCTTGTCGGACATTTTACCGAAAATAAAGGGGCATAACTCTTATCGTTATTTAAGCAGACGGATTCATACCACAATTAAAAATCATGTGTCAACAAAATATTCAAATCCCGTACGTAATAACAATAGGTGCGCCTCGATATTATTTATATTTAATTCTCCCGTCTTCATTAGCCCATTTCATTCCATTCATTCTATTTAATTCCCGTATGGTATTCAAATTTATGTTATTTATATTACGTGTTTTCGTAATACATTGATTGAATGAAAGCTTGTCGATCCTGCTTCGGCTTCAAATTCACAGCAGTAATATTCCTTCAAAATAACGTGTCTTCGTTTATACGACAGCAAATGAATGAAGAACTTCCGAAATAAGAATAGTTTGTGATGTCAGAACATCGTTTTCTTCTTGACAAAATATTCAAATCCGCACGTAATAAAAATAGGAACACCTCGCTATTTGTGTACGCCTACATTTTTGTGTGGGCGTATATTTTCGTTGTCCCTGTCCGTCCACATTTTCGTGTGGACGTATGTTGTCGTCGCCCCTGTCCGCCCGTCCGTCCACAATTTGTTTATGGACACTCTACAGCTCACAATTTTTATCCACTTTCAACAAAACTTGAAATATAGGTTTATGCCCCTAAGATCTCGCTTTCTTTCAATATTGGCATGTATCGGACTGTAACTTCATGAATTATGGCCCTAGATTGTATGAAAAATCCTGTTTTTAGCTTGTGAACACTGTAGAGGTCACAATTTTTATCCGATTTGGTTTAAACTTGAAATGTATGCTTATAACCCAAAGATCTCTGTTCCTTTCGATATTCGTGCATATAGGACCATAACTTCCTGAATTATGGCCCCTGATTGTACAAAAAGTCGCGTTTTTAGCTTGTAGCCCCCTCTAGAGGTCACAATTTTTATTCGATTTCAAAAAACGTTTTAATATATCACCGTTCCCCGTTAATGATGGGGACGCTCTAATTTCGTGAAAACCGGACGAAACTGCAGGACAAAATGACCGCCCCTCGTACACAAATAGTGTAAAAGTATGTAATTCCAGCGTTGGGGACACGCTCGAGGTCACAATTTTTGTATGATTTGAAATATGTTTAGATCCCAAAGATCTCGGTCCCTGTCGATATTGGCGCATATCTCACCGTAACTTCGTGGAATATGACCCCTGATTTTTACGAAAAATCGTGTTTTTAGCTTGAAGTTATTCTAGATGTCATAATTTTTATCCGATTATAAAAAAACGTTTCAATATATCACCGTTACGCCTGAATGACGACTAAGTTCGAATTTCTTGAAAATCGGACCGAAACTGTCGGACAAAATGGCCACTCCTCATACGCAAATAGTGTAAAAATATGTAATTCCAAGATTGTGGACACTCTAGAGAACACAATTTGTTATCCGATTTTGATAAAACTTAAAATGTATGTTTACATTCCAAAGATCTCGGTTCCGTTCTATATTCGCTAATATCACACCGTAACTTCCTGAGTTATGACCCCTGAATATATGAAAAATCACGTTTTTTTAGCCTGTAGTCCCTCTTAATGTCACAATTTTTATTCAACTTGATCAAACTTTTATATATACTTTTATATCCCAAAGACCTTGGTTCCTTTTGATATTGTCGCATGTCAGTCTGTAACATACTGGATGATGGGCCCTGATTGTACGAAAAATTGCTTTTTATTTTGATTGTTCTCTGTCCATCTCTTGCAAAATGTGGGCGTATCTTGCATGGCAACCGCTTATTCATATTTAATTCCCGTATGGTATTCAAATTTATGTCAGTAATATTCCTATAAAATTACGTGCTTTCGTAATACGATAGAATGAAATTTGCCGATCCGTGCCTACTTCAATCAAATTCATGGCAGTAATATTCCTCCAAAATTACGAGTCTTTGTTTATACGGCAGCAAATGAAAGAAAGACGTCCGAAATGAGAATTACTTGTGGTGATGTCAAATCATTTTCGGAAAATGGTATTTTGAAATTACATTGATAGTTAAATAGCTTCTAAAAGGCATACAGAACTTCAGCATATGGCGTACGACACCGTTAACATATAACACATACAGTAGTTTCGTAGTAACCACTGCCTTATATGGTAAGCGATTTTCGTGCGATAATCGAGATCGCGGGAAAGTGTCACTGTAAATGGGAATTTATATATGGTGTCTTAAAAGAAGTAGTTTCATTACGGAAAATAAGTTAAAGGTTTAATAGGATGTTATATACTATCAGGATAATATGTGACATCAAGGACTAGTTTCTACGTGCTGTCGGTTGATATCAATGAGATTAAATTGTCCGGCAATGGAGAAACCACCGAGGTAATCACGTAGATAAGGTTGATACTCACTCTTATTGGATTGATAAATAGTCCTACAAAAGAGAAGCAATGACTTCTGTTCAAGACTAGATTGATGAAATAGCGTAGGACATGTCCGGAATGTACGGACGAAATCCCAACACTTAAAAAGTGGAAATTTGACGCAAAAAGTGACGAAATTCACAACTTTCGACACAAATTTTCATACTGTTTAAGGTTAGTTGACAACGATTTTATTTTTTATATTGTTAGAACAGGTCAAGCTGCAAATAAAACGATTTCCATTTTTATCGCAAACCCTGCTCCAGTGGAGTTATCGCAATTTGAAGAAAGGGTATAATTCAGGTGTCTGCAGACACGTATTTTGTGTAGTGTCATGACACCTACGGAAAGAGAGGTTGCACTGGGTGATCATTATAATATGGTAGGGTGAGACCCGGACTATAATCACCAACCAAAACTTAGTTCGCCATTGGTCGATTAACGGCTATAGCAATGCTGGGGAGTAGGCTCGATGGGTCGACCAAACCCTGTAAATATGAACTCAATCAGCCGACCCGCACCTTCGAACCTTCTGCATGGTTTTCTCGTGGAATGGCTCTTAAGATCAATTTATTCTATGCCTAAGCATCTATCTGAAGCTCTGTATTGCATTCTCCAGTGTCAGATGAAACAAAATGAATGACATTAGGTTTATCGTCCTACGTTTGTGCTCTAGCTGGGTTCAAGATAGGTTGCCAGGCAACTAAACATACGCCCACAGCAGCCAAATCGTCCAAGCGGTCGACAAGAGTTGTCGTATATTTGTTCTTTTGTAGGTAATTAGGGGGAATTTAATAGACAATTTCATACAGATGACATTATAATTTTCGTCGTTTGAGGGTTCACAAGGTTCTAAAAACTAAAACAAGGGCTGTAACTCTGGAAGTAATCTATAGAAATTGTTGAAATACGACAGACTTTTTCAATTTACTAATTCAAATAATACATATCAATTTCATACAGATCAGATAACTTTTGTCGTTCGAACGTTCACAAGGTTCAACAAAGTAAAACAAGGGCCATAACTCTAGAAATAATTGACAGAAATTGCTGACATTCAATAGGCTTCTTCATTTCACTAATTTAAATGATGCATATGAATTTCTTACAGATTGGGTGATAACTTTTGTCGTTCAAGCATTCACAAGATGCAACAAAGTGAAACAAGGGCCATAACCCTAGATGTAATTAACGGAAATTGCTGAAATTCAATAGGCTTCTTTTTTTTACTAATTTAAATGATGCATATAAATTTCATACAGATCGGTTGATAACTTTTGTTGTTAGAGAGTGTTCACAAGAAGCAACAAAGTGAAACAAGGGCCATAACTCTAGATGTAATTAACGGAAATTGCTGAAATTCAATAAGCTTCTTTGTTTTACTAATCTAAACGATGCATATAAATTTCATACAGATCGGATAATAACTTTTGTCGTTAGAGCATTCACAAAAGTGAAACAAGGGCCATAACTCACGACGTAATTAACGGAAATTGCTCAAATTCAATAGGCTTCTTCGTTTCACTAATTCAAATGATGCATATCAATTTCAAACAGATCGGATGATAACGGTTGTCATTAGAGCGTTCACAAGAAGCAACAAAGTGAAACAAGGGCCATAACCCTAGATGCAATTAACAGAAATTGCTGAAATTCAATAGGCTTCTTTGTTTTACTAATTTAAATGATGCATATAAATTTCATACAGATCGGTTGATAACTTTTGTTGTTGCGTTCACAAGGTGCAACAAAGTGAAACAAGGGACTTAACTCCAGACGAAATTAACGGAAGTTATTGAAATTAAATAGGCTTCTTCATCTCACTAATGCAAACAACATATATCAATTTCAAAACAATCAGATGATGAATGTAGTCTGTAGAGTGTTCACAAGAAATTGTGGACTGTGGACGACGGACGCTCGGACGGACCGACAGACAGAGGGACGGGGGCGACGGCAATATACAACCACATTTCAATGTGGGCGTATAATAAAAAGGGGCATACGTAATGCAGTGTACATGAGGGAAATTCGGCACAGGCGGCAGTATTTCTGCCTCCTTTTCGTCAAATTCTAACTCCCATGGCTTCTTTAATGTACACACCAACATGTACATGTGACCATAATTATTTCCCTTATTCAATCGACTAGACATTGTTCCTTGCCAGGCTCTCCCTATTCTGTACAATTAACAAAGGGAAACAATGTAGGAAAAATCCTGAGGAACTTTCTTGGCCAACGCTGAGATTGAACCTAGGACCTAGTTAGTGGGCTATAGCTAGATCATCATTCTTTATTTTTATTCTCCACATTTTCTTAACACTAACCCATCCAATGAAATATTTTAGTTGAGCACACTATAAAAGGGGGGAGAGAGAGAGAGAGAAAGAGAGAGAGGGGGGGGTAATTATGTCCACCCAGACTAACATATGTTTCAATTTTATTTCAGTAATTCGCTTGCGTGTAGGGGTCTTTAGAAGTGGGAGGAAAACCCATAAGCTTGGACAGGCAACTCATGGTCACGTAGAAGTGGCGAATAAAAAAAACCCCACACCACCTGACTCAATGACTGACATTTTGATCCAATGTGCACGGCTAAATGATTCGGCCACCCAAACACCCCCAGCACTCTCTCTCAAGTAGTTACCTGTATAAACTCAATATTAGGCCTACATGTACATCTTCACATTTTATTATTTGATTTATAACTCAAACGAACTTTCACCCTGGATATCCCTGTTAACTACATAAAATACTTATTTCAGTGATCATAAAATATTCTTTGCTCAACAGAAGTACAATAGACTTTTGTAGAATAAAGCAGGAATGTAATGTTACATAGTGTTTTGTATATTACAATGCTTGATAAAATTTTAATCAAATAAGTCTTTTTACCTTTCCCACTGACTTCACGCCTTTACTTAAGGACACAAACGTTAGAAGCCAAGCAAATAATAAACATAAAGAAATCTTCCATTGAATAGAACCAATATCGTCAATACCATCAGAAATATTCAGTATATGGCTTCTGAAAATATTTTAGTAGTTAAGTGTTGATATTTTATTATTATTATTGTTATTATTGTACATTTTTATAGTGCATAACTTCCACAATTAAGCGCTCACATGCACTTTACAAAATATGGTACAAAAATTAAATATATACAAAAAAAATAAATAAAAATAGGTTGCCAGGCAACGAAACATACGCCCACAGCAGCTAAATCGTCCGAGCAGCTGACAAGGGTTGTTGCATATTTATTCTTTTGTAGGTAATTGGGGGCATTTACAAGACAATTTCATACAGATCAGATTATAATTTCTGTCGTTTGAGGGTTTACAAGGTTCTACAAACTGAAACAATTGACTCCATTTCACAAATTTATATGATGCATATCAATTTCATACATATCGGAAGATAATTTTCATGAATCAAGTATTAACAAGATTCAACAAAGTGAAAGAAGGGCCATAACTCTAGAAGTAATTACTGTAAATTGCTGAAATTCAATAGGATTTGTGGCTTCACTAATCTAAATGATGCATATAAATTTTATACAGATCAGATGATAACTTTTGCCGTTCACAAGGTTCAACAAAGTGAAACAAGGGACATAACTCTAGACGTAATAAACGGAAATTGCTGAAATTGATTAGGTTTCTTCGTTTCACTAATTTAAATAATGCATATAAATTTCTCAAAGATCAGATGATAACTTTTGGCGTTAGAGCGTTCACAAGGTTCAACAAAGTGATACAAGGGCCATAACTCAAGATGTTAATAACCGCTGAAATTCAATAGGATTCTTCTTTTTTACTAATCTAAATGACACATACAAATTTCATACAGATTCGCAGATAACTTTTGATGTTAGAGTGTTCACAAGGTGTAACAAAGTGAAACAAGGGCCATAACTCATAAGACATACATGTAAACATTGAAATCACCTTAAAATCATGTAACTTTCACTAATGCATAAACTATCATTACTATGCATAAATTAAAATGATGTATTACCGAGGAAAAGCCTCAAAGAATAGGCTAAGTGCATTTTTAAATTTTTCGTAAAGTAGGTGGAAAAGGTGATTTTGAGATTATGATTAAACATTTGATTTTATTAGCTTTTCAAGTATATCTCATCATTCTTCTTGAAAAACTTTTTACAGATTCAAAATCGGATGAAATTTTTAAAATTTTTTTTTATGGAGGCTCAAAGTTGCGATTTTTGACATTTCACGGAAGAAAGGTTTTTCAAAACTTTGAAAAAGTCATTTTTAGTGTGTTTTGTGATGCCATATTTCATTTCATATCAAAACTATCAAATATGTAGATGTAAATTCATGAAAAACAACTTTAAGGCTAATTATGTTTCAATTTTCACATTTGTGTAACAATTACTCTGATTTCCCCAGTAACTCCAAAATACATAGGTTTTCTCAAGATTCTGTTTTGTCAAAGTGATTTTGGTCAATTTTTTCATCAAAAATGGTCTTGTCCATGTTATATCTGAAATATTGAACCTGGTTGTTATGCATTTTTAAATCAGTAGCTCTCAAGTAAGATTAACAGAATAAGCCAACAGTGAGGCTGATGTCCCCCGCCGAAATCCCCAAATAAATAGATGACACATATTAATTAATCGCACATCTATTTTTTTCCAAAGTATCAAGCAATCAAACTGATTATCAACTATACACTAAGTTTCATCACTCTCTATCAGATAGAATCAAAGTTATCTTGTCCCAAAGCAGGAAATTGCTTATCTCTGCTTCGCTTTAGCTCGATATGTTAATCATTGAACTCAGTCAAGACGAACATCTACATCAAGTTTAAACATTCTACCTCAATTAGAAGAAGAGTTGTTATGTTCCAAAGTCTGGACCAATCAAAATGCTTATTGCTCGTTAGCCTAAGCAGAAAATTCTTATCATCGAACTTAGTCAAGGTATTGATGTAATGAAACTATACACCAAGTTTCATCACTCTCACTTAATTAGAACTAAAGTTATCGTGTTCCAAAGCATCAACCAATCAAATTGCTTATCTCTGCTTACCCTAAGCAGAAAATGCTGATCTTCACACTCCATCAAGGCATTGACCTCATAAACCCCTACACCAAGTTTGAACATTCAAGCTTAATTAGAAGGAGAGTTATCAGGGCTTGCCATGAGCAAATTGGAGGCGAGTAGATGACTACTCACGCAAATATAGACTTAGGCGAGTACATGTATTTACTCACGCAGAATGATGTGCGTGAGTAGCCATTTAAATTTCATGTGCCTAATGGCAATGCTCTCGTCACTTCGGTGGAAGCGGACGTTGAATAAAGCTATTTCACACACAATGACAATGCATACTCTTTTATTTCCTTGGCAGTAATATTATCTGTAAATCGTCTTCCCATGACAAGAACGTTGCAAGAGAAACTGGGCTTCCCTTTGCCATCGTTGGCGTGCTGAGGGGATTCGGGTAAAGCTTAGAAAGGTAAAAGAACAGGCAAAACAATTTCAATCCCATCAATTTGCAGAAAAGATGAGGGATCGAAAGAATTACTATTAATAGAAACGACAACATCCGCTCAATGTTTGATTATCCAGACACGGCAAAGGACATCCGCTTAAAAACCGCCTGGCAGTACGCGTCTCAAAGTATTTTTAGTAACAACAGTTGGCACTGGAAAGACACGCCGCGTGCGCAATAGTGCATCGATATGAAGGCATACAAATTGTTTACGGCTTTTTATATTACGATATTCAATTATTTCTGATTAAATTATTTTTTATATTTGCGCGAGTACTTAATCACTCACGTAAATTTGGTTTTACGCGAGCGTAGCTTGCGCGCGAGTAATTACTCGCGTCTCGTGGCAAGCCCTGGTTATTGTGTTCCAAAGTCTCAGCCAATCAAATTGCTTATCGCTCTGCTTACCCTGAGCAGAAAATGCTCATCATTGAACTTAGTCAAGATATTGATGTAATGAAACTATACACCAAGTTTCATCACTCTCATTTAATTAGAACTAAAGTTATCGTGTTCCAAAGCATCAACCAATCAAATTGCTTATCTCTGCTTACCCTAAGCAGAAAATGCTTATCTTCACACTCCATCAAGGCATTGACCTAATAAACACCTACACCAAGCTTGAACATTCTAGCTTAATTAGAAGGAGGGTTATTGTGTTCCAAAGTCTCGGCCAATCAAATTGCTTATCGCTCTGCTTACCCTGAGCAGAAAATGCTCATCATCGAACTTAGTCAAGGTATTGATGTAATGAAACTATACACCAAGTTTCATCTCTCTCACTTAATTAGAACTAAAGTTATCGTGTTCCAAAGCACCACCCAATCAAATTGCTTATCTCTGCTTACCCTAAGCCAAAAATGCTCATCTTCGAACTCCATCAAGGCATTGACCTAATAAACACCTACACCAAGTTTGAACATTCTTGGTCAATTAGGAGAGTTATTGTGTCCCAAAAAGTGTAACGGACGGACGGACGGACAAAAAAAAAAAAAGGTAAAAATATCTATATGCCTTCTGTCAAGAGCTGAATATATGTTCATTTTTGAACGATTTTCCGTGGCACACAATTGCCTATTTTTGGGGCGTTTTTGGGACATTAATAAAATATGAAGGAATGAACATACACAAGTGAAACTATGGGAATATGTCAAAAAGTTGTCATAGCAACCAAAATAAAAAAAATATGCAATTTTTGAACATTTTCAACGCCATTAACCATAACCCAAAAGGTCATCACCACACTTTGAAGTATGCAGTTTAAAATATTTGAAACCTATGTAATATCAAATGATATGGATTGTGTAAGTTTGAGAAAAATATGAAGAGTTTGGGTTGTTACCATAGCAACCAGTTATTTTTTCCAAAAAGCATTATTTTCCAATAATTATGACTCCAATACCCGGTATTGATAATTATATTATTTTAAAATCAGAAACTATTGGGCAAGATTTTAAAAATTAAATACCAGCGGCTGCCAGGCAGGATATGCCCACATTTTCGAGAGATGGATAGAGAACAAGCTAACAAGAAAGGGATTTTTCCTACAATCAAGGGCCATAATTCAGGAAATTACAATTTCGATATGCGCAAATATCGAAAGGAACTGAGATCTTTGTGTTATAAACTTACATTTCAAGTTTCAACAAAATCGGATAAAAATTGTGACCTCTATCGGGTCCACAACCTTGATATACCATATTTTTACGCTATTTCAGAACGAACTGCAGCCATTTTGTCTGTCAATTTAGGGCCGATTTTCACGAAATTCGAACTCAGTCGTCCTTAGGGTGTAACGGTGATATAATAATAAGTTTTTTTAAATCGGATAAAAATTATGACCTCTATAGGGTCTACAAGCTAAAAACTTGATTTTTCATACAATCAGGGGCCATAATTCAGGAAGTTACGGTCCGATATGCGTGAATATCAAAAGGATCCGAGATCTTTTGTCTGTCAATTTTTGGCCAATTTTCACGAAATTCGAACTCAATCTTCCTTAGGGTGTAACGGTGATATAATAATACGGTTTTTTAAATCGGATAAAAATTATGACCTCTATAGGGTCCACAAGCTAAAAACGCGATTTTTCGTACAATCAGGGGCCATAATTCAGGAAGTTACGGTCCGATATGTGCAAATATCGAAAGGAACCGATCTTTAGGTTATAAACTTACATTTCAAGTTTCAACAAAATCGGATAAAAATTGTGACCTCTATTGGGTCCACAACCTTGATATACCATATTTTTTACGCTATTTGAGAACGAAGGGCGGCCATTTTGTCTGTCAGTTTTGGGCCGATTTCCACGAAATTCGAACTCAGCCGTCCTTAGGGTGTAACGGTGATACAATAATACAATTTTTTAAATCGGATAAAAATTATGACCTCTATAGGGTCCACAAGCTAAAAACGCGATTTTTTGTACAATCAGGGGCCATAATTCAGGAAGTTACAGTCCGATATGCGCGAATATCAAAAGGAACTGAGATCTTTGGGTTATAAACTTACATTTCAAGTTTCAACAAAATCGGATAAAGATTGTGACCTCTATAGGGTCCACAACCTTGATATACCATATTTTTACGCTATTTGAGAACCAACGGCGGCCATTTTGTCTGTCAATTTTGGGCCGATTTTCACGAAATTCGAACTCAGTCGTCCTTAGGGTGTAACGGTGATATAATAATACGTTTTTTTAAATCGGATAAAAATTATCACCTCTATAGGGTCCACAAGCTAAAAACGCGATTTTTCGTACAATCAGGGGCCATAATTTAAAAATTAAATAAAATCAAAATATTTATACGTCTTTTTTGAAAAAAATTAAGCAGTAGCAAATTGTCGATTTTGGCCATTATCAAGACACATGTTTGTAAACTGTTAAAATTACTTATCTTTACTCTTGTATATTACTTAATATTTAGTTGTTATAGCAACCAAAACGAAAAACAAACCCCCAAAAAGGCAATGTTTTAAAATAAAATCAAGTACAAACAATCCAAACCATTTTAGCATATACTATTCAAAAAAAGTAGGGGATATTTGATTTTTAAGTGTTATTAAAGTCACCTAATGAACTGACGAAGAAACAAATGACAAAATGAAATGAAGTTCACATTCATCGATTTATTCCAAATGATCGTTAGACTAAGTAAGGCACAGACTGACCATTATAAGGGTAAAATGATACTCGGGGTCAAACAGCAAAGTTACCACAGCATCACAACCAAGTCAGTAACAGGTAAATCCTCCTCTGTTTGCCAAACAAGCATTGATCCGATGTGGCATACTCCTAATGAGACGTCTAAGGTCATTTTGGTCCAGATTGTCCCATTCCTGTTGCAACGCAGCAGCAAGTTCTTGGACATTGGCAGGACGTTGTTGACGTTGACGTAACCTCTGTCCAAGCATGTCCCAGACATGCTCGATGGGGGAGAGGTCGGGACTCAGTGCTGGCCAAGGTAATGTGGTGATGTTCTGTTGTTGGAGGTAACCTGTAACGATCCTGGCCCTGTGACATCTTGCGTTGTCATCCTGGAAGATGAAACGGCGGCCATGACGTCGTGCGAACGGCACAACATGGACTGCCAAGATGTTGTCCCGGTAGTACTGGCCTGTAACACGCCCTGCAACAACATGTAAAGCCGTTCTTCCAGCAACAGTGATGCCTCCCCACACCATAACAGAACCACCCCCAAATCGATCATGTCTGATGACGTTAACGTCTTGGAAGCGCTCGTTTCGACGACGCCACACCCTCCTACGTCTGTCCAAAAAATCAACAGTGAACCTTGACTCATCTGAAAACATCACATTGCTCCAGTGTCGATTATCCCAGTGTTGACGATCCCTACACCAACGACGTCTTGCCTGAATGTGATGATCTCTCAAACAAGGGATCACGCGAGGACGTCGGGCGCGAATGTGACCCCTATGCAGTCGATTCCGAATCGTCTGGCCACTCACTCTCACACCAGTGTCTGTTTGAAGACGAGCGCTGATCTGATTTGCTGTGATGACACGATTTCTCAAGGCCAAGAAACGGATAAATCGATCCTGGGCTTGAGTTGTCGCCCTTGGTCGACCTGAGCGTGGTCTGTCCTGTACAGATTGTGTATCACGGTATCTGGACCATAGCCTGCTTATGACAGACTGAGAAACATTCATCGTCCGCGCCACAACCGCCTGTGTTGTGCCGATCTGTAGCATGCCAAGGGCACGTAACCTTTCATTTTGGGTAAGCCGACGCATATCAAAATTTGTTTTCTGGTCACTAAAACAATTAAACTGATGTTTCCACCCTGGAATTCAATGCCACAATGACTGTAACATTCAAAGTCAGAGTCGTGCAAATCTTGGGTTGGACCCTCATGATGATCCCAAGCATCACCTGCATTCCATGCGGTAGCTATTGGTGCGTTTGGGCGTCACATGTAACTGGAAATGTTTCTTCTGTTAGGTTCTATAGTGACTTTTTTCGTAGTCATTTGCATATTTTAGTATTATGCCCCCAAAATCAAATATCCCCTACTTTTTTGGAATAGTATATATAGCCCATGTAATATAAAATATTATGAATTGTATAATATTAAGGACTTTGGGTAGTTGCCATAGCAAATACATAACTTTAAAAATAAGACAACATTACTGTTGTTTCACTATCATTGTTCTCAGCATTGACCAATAAAAAATTATTCTCTAAAGAGTAAAAGTAGGTTACTCAGTTACTGAGTGATTCTGGTAGGCTATGGCAGTCATGTTATAAAGGCCTGGAAGTTACATTTTGACCCAAAGAATTGTTTTATTTTTACTTCAATTTTGAATAGTTTTATTTATTCCTTCAAATCGGTATGTAGCCTATTATTGAGCAACTTTCTTTTTATTTTGTATATTTTCATCAATGTAAATATCAAATCATTGCAACTAAATTTGTTTAATTGGCCAACAAATATTTTAATACTCGAGGTGTTAAATATATTTTCCTAAAAAACAAAGAATTAAAATTATATTAATTAGTATGACAAGTGTTATATAATGCTAAATTATTTAATAAAACGTTTTGCGAAAATTGGGTACGGTATTCGTATTGATGGTATATTGACAAGATTGACCTAATTCTAAACTATAAATAATCTATGTCGGTTCCATCATCTCAAACTCAAACGAAATGTTGTAAATCCCCAACGGCAAATTCAGAAATTGAGCCATATTTTAAAGTTATTTTAGCTAGCGTTAATTCTTTTGTTGGTCAAAATTTATTTGGGTATAATTCCTTTTTTAGGTGGATAAAAATCATATCTATCTTCCTTCACATTTGCGGTCAGTAACGTAATGACTCTTCACGACCCGTGTGGATATTTTACGATTTATTTCCATTCGTGTGCACAGTAAATGCTTTAAAATTGGGCTTGAATTATTCAGTTAACAGCAAATTTCAGAACATTGAAATATTCGTCAATGTTACGGAATATCCAATTCTTGAAAAATGTTTGGTGTTAAAAGTAGAGACATGTGGTAGCTGGGAGGAAATTTCCCTTTGATTTTATATCCTGTCACGTGGCTATAAAATCGCGCGAATATGAGTCACGTGATGTAAACACAGTCGGCCTTGCGAAAGGCCGTGAATAAAATGGAATTAACTATCGTTATTTATTTTCAGGCAAGTCCTTTATTCATATAACATAACACTTACTTCATAAATAAACATCGAGTTGCATTTCGACCTAATTTACGGTGAATATGAGTCTTAGGAACTTGGAATGGATTTTTATTCTCGTGTAGAAATGACATACGTCATAACAAGGCACAACTATGCGATTTATTTTTGACAAAATTGCCCATTGTATACCATTTTCAAGTGCTCGGCAGGCGCACTTAACATGCTCCGATTTCGTTGATTTTAAGAGCATCAAAACGACAATAAAACAAACTTTCAATCAGTCGGGGGTGCTACATTGACAAATCGCCTCAAAAAAAGATTGCATGAACTGAAGTGTTCAACTTACAAAAAATGCATGGTATTTCGAAATGTCAACAAAGCACCCCTGACCGATTGAAAATTCATTCATATATCTTTCTAATGATATCAGAATGAAAAAATAATATTAATAATAAGTGCGCCCGCCGAGCACTTGAAGTGGGGTACCCTCGTTTAAAAACATGACAAAAGTTTTCAGCATAGCGTCAAAACACGGGAAATTGACGTTTTTCAACTTATGTTTATGAAATTAATAAAATGAATACATATATAACCAGCGATTGCCAGGCAGGATACGCCCACATTTTCAAGAGAGATGGATAGAGAACAAGGTAAAATCAATGGCCATAATTCAGGAAATTACAATTCGATATGCGCAAATATCAAAAGGAACCGAGATCTTTGGGTTATAAACTTATATTTAAAGTTTCATCAAAATCATAAGAAAATAGTGACCTCTATAGGGTCCAAAACCTTGATATACCATAATTTTACGCTATTTGAGAACGAGGGGCGGCCATTTTGCCGGTCAGTTTTGGGCCAATTTTCACAAAATTCAAAATCAGCCGTCATTAGGGTGTAATGGTGATACACTAAAACGTTTTTTTAAATCGGATAAAAATTAAGACCTCTATCACTGAGAAGTATCAAAGGTGACATTTGTGCAAATCTGGTACAGATTTCGTACCAATTTGGTAAATTTCTGCAAATATCGGTAAAATTCTAATTATCGCAACAAATCTAAAACCGCGAGGCTAAAATCTGTAGATACGGTGTGTCAATTAACAGGGGTGAGAAATTGACTGAAAGGTGATTTAATTATCGCTAGGGGTGAATATCTCTGTGACGGTGCATTTTGTGTACTGGGTGTGTTTATTAACGGACGGGTTAAAAACGACTGACACGGTGTGTATTCTTTGTTTGGTGAGTTTTCTCGAAAGCGTGTTATAACTGCAGCAAAGGTGATATATCAAGGACCAGTTGGGCTTTATCTGACGCGTAGGTGTTAAATCTAATTTACCGTGCGATTTCTTGTTCGACCGTGTGTTTTACGCAGATCGGTCGTTGTTAAGTGTAGGTCTTTATACATGGATTTATACGTGGGGTAGTTACGTATATGCGTTCTTATACGTATTTCATTTCTTGATGAATACTACGTGTTTTGTACTTTGTACCATAGTTTGACTGCAGTTATTTGTATATTTGATCTTTTCTGTGGGTTTAATTTGTTTACAAATTATCGTGCGTACCACTGAACTATCACGTATCTTAAAATTGATCGCATGCAGTATCATTATTTCCCGATATCTGAAGTAAACTCATTTTGATTATCCGATATATTCTAATCTCCATTGATATCAGATTAACGAAACTGTTTTCGAAGCAGCCATTATATTGTAATCATATTTTCATACAAAACAGCTTTTTGCCGATTTACATGACGTCTTTCCGATATATATTCGCATTATGGTATGTTTGGTTCCCTTCTTTCAACTGCTTAAATGACCCTTCTTGGACAATTAGTCAAAGGTAAAGAAATCTAACTCTCAGTCCCGAAAAAGAGATGTCGGTGTGCAGCTTATTGTGAATGGAAATCGAAGTCATATAATAAAGAAATTCCTGATCAAAGAATGATTCAACCCGCATATTTCAGACTTTACATCGCATCCGTTGCATGTATAAATCGAAAGCACGGACTAGGCACGGCTCCATGGGTTGCCTAGCTTGTTCTATTTCTAAAAGCATGCAATCACCTTTAGAAATCACTTTGGTGTCTTTTGTTATTTCGGTCGCTTTATTTGAAATGATTTTCATAATAAGCCATAGTAATTAGGGTTTCACACTTCTTATTATTATTATTCCAAATTATTTTTGATTAGATCTCAGCAACTGCTTGTCGAATCGTTACGATTTCTTCGTTTTGACTGGAAAAGTGGGTGTGACTTAGAGGATAAAGCTATTTTGAACGTTCTGCAACAATGCGAAATGTCCGAAATCACCGAAGCTATCGTTTTTAGAAATATTGCAGTAATTTTAACAATAATCATTGGATTTTAACTTTCGATACACTTTGGCATAGCCGGAGACAGGGCACATAGCTATGCTACTTTTGATATTTGATTTTCGGCAAATCTTCGCAGATATTAGGCGACAAATTTCGAAAATTTAAATTTTTACAAAAAACTTTTTTATTTACGAATATTTTTTAGTCGTGTTTTACACAAAATTAACGAGTCATTGGCTAATTCAGTTTTTCAGTCCTACATTAATTATTTATTGTTCGATTTGTATAAAACAAAGTTCATATGCTCCGTTGTCTCAATTGCCATTTTTTTTGTTACCGATAGAGTTACCTGTCGACACCGGAAGTGGCGTAATTTTACCAAAAACTACAATTTTGACAGTTAGGTACCACTTTTCGAAAGCAAATATTATTTTTTTCAAATCTGGTATAACTGAAAGGATGCGCCCTTTAAAGGCTCACAAAATGTTGTGCCCAGTTTTTTTAATTTCGATTCCGTTTTCAGGCTATTTCGATTAAAAGGTGAAAAAAGGTGTAAAATTAGTCTGTTTACAACCCATCCAGCGTTTTCATATTTTAAAATATTACTTCGTAACTTTCATAAACTCGTAGCAATAATCTATACGGAGAGAATGTATGTGAAAATTAATTTGTAATATGCGCAGTTGCCGAGAAATGGTCAATTTTGCATGAGCCACTCTTTACGCTATTGTGCCTGTAAAAGAGTCAATTATTATTGGATTTTCATAAAAGTGACACCATTTGATGCATAATGTCAATTGTGACAGTGGCAATTATTATTCGATTTACATAAAATTTTCACCATGTGATGCCTTATGTCATTTCTAATTTCATAAAACTAATTGAACATTTTCATTATCACCGGAAGTACTATACACTTACATGTAACAAATGTATAAAATGAATTGATATTGTTGGATTTGGTTGATACGGCGTCCAGTTTATTTGATGTGTGCAATGCTTATGTGGAAACCTGTTTAATGGTTTCATTGGTACCGGAAGTGACATGTTTAGGGTAACGTGACACCGGTGAAACCCGTCATTACTGCATCGCAGTTCTAGTTTGTGATTTTGTTTTTACTGCCAATTCTGCTTAATTGTGTGCGCTTCGAAATCTAAAAACTAAATTGTCAATTGTGACTAGTTCAACTCAATTTAAAATTTTCAATGTCACCAGAAATGACGAAATTTGGGCAAAAACTGTATTTATAGCCTTCGAAACAAATAATTTATTCAAATGAGTCGTATTTAGTGTTTGTTTAAGATTTTGATATTTGATTCTAATCAACTAAAAGAATGAACCCATACGATCATATAGATATCACAAAATGGTTTCTAACTTGTTCAGTTGCGGAGAAATAGGTAATTTTCAACAGGTCACTTTTCAAGTTTTTTTGTCCACAAAAGTGTCAATTATTATTCGATTTTCATGAAATTTTCACTGTGTGATACCTAATGCCATTTACGATTTCATACAAGTAATTTAAGATTTTCATTATCACCGGAAGTAACGTCATTTTGGCAAAAACTGTATTTTTAGCCTTCAAAACAGATATTCTATTCAAATGAGTCTGATTTGTAATGTTTTTAAAATTATGATATTTGATTCCAATCAGCAAATAGATTGAACCCATACGATCATACAGATACCAGAAAATGGTTTCTAACTTGTACGGTTGCAAAGACATAGACGATTTTCTACAAGTCACTTTTCAAGGTTTTTGGTCTATAAAAGTGGCAATTATTATTCGATTTACATAAAATTTTTACCATGTGATGCCTTATGTCATTTCTAATTTCATAAAACTAATTGAACATTTTCATTATCACCGGAAGTACTATACGCTTACATGTAACAAATGTATATAATGAATTGATATTGTTGGATTTGGTTGATACGGCGTCCAGTTTATCTGATGTGTGCAATGCTTATGTGGAAACCTGTTTAATGGTTTCATTGGTACCGGAAGTGACATGTTTGTGATTTTGTTTTTACTGCCAATTCTGCTTAATTGTGTTTGTGATTTTGTTTTTACTGCCAATTCTGCTTAATTGTGTGTGCTTCGAAATCTAAAAACTAAATTGGCACGAAATCTACACCCGATTTGCACAAATGTCACCTTTGATACCTCCCAGTGTATAGGGTCCAGAAGCTAAAAACGCGATTTTTCCTACAATCAGGGGCCATAATTCAGGAAGTTACAGTCCGATATGCGGGAATATCGAAAGGAACGCGGATAAAAATTGTGACCTCCATATTTGAGAACGAAGGGCGGCCATTTTGTCTGTCAGTTTTGGACTAATTTTCATGAAATTCGAACTCAGCCATCCTTATGGTGTAACGGTGATATAATAATACGTTTTTTTAAATCGGATAAAAATTATGACCTCTATAGGGTCCACAAGCCAAAAAACGCGATTTTTCGTACAATCAGGGGCCATAATTCAGGAAGTTACTGTCCGATATGCGCAAATATCGAAAGGAACCGAGATCTTTGGGTTATAAACTAACATTTCAAGTTTCAACAAAATCGGATAAAAATTGTGACCTATATAGGGTCCACAACCTTGATATACCATATTTTTATGCTATTTGAGAACGAAGGGCGGCCATTTTGTCTGTCAGTTTTAGGCCGATTTTCACGAAATTCGAACTCGGCCATCCTTAGGGTGTATCGGTGATATAATAATATGTTTTTTTAAATCGGATAAAAATTATGACCTCTATAGGGTCCACAAGCTAAAAACGTGATTTTTCGTACAAACAGGGGCCATAATTCAGGAAGTTACGTTTCGAATATCGAAAGGAACCGAGATCTTTGGGTTATAAGCATACATTTCAAGTTTAAACCAAATCGGATAAAAATTGTGACCTCTACAGTGTTCACAAGCTAAAAACAGGATTTTTCATACAATCTAGGGCCATAATTCATGAAGTTACAGTCCGATACATGCCAATATCGAAAGGAACCGAGATCTTAGGTTGATAAACCTATATTTCAAGTTTCATTGAAATCGGATAAAAAAATGGGACCTGTAGACTGTTCACAAATAATTGTGGACGGACAGGGGTGACGACAATATAAAAATTCGTAAAAATTGTTTAAAATCACCAAAAATCAACTAATTTGTACTTGTGTCCAGTTTAAAGCTGACTGATTAATTTTGATAATGAGTGTCCAATTTACAAGTATTTAATTTCCTGACCACTGTCCAAACATTAATTATTATACATCATTAATCAATTGGGTTGTTTATTTTTCAACAGTGATTGAGAATTAAACACTTGTAAATTGGACACTCATTATCAAAATTGAATTGTCAGCATTAAACTGGACACAAGTACAAATTAGATGATTTACGGTGATTTTAAATGTTTTTTTACAAATTTTTAAACAAAAATTTAATTTTGAACATATGTGAATGAAATTTGTGCTAGATACGCAAGATTAAATGATACCTGGGTTACAGTGTATGGAGACCTGGTTATCCCTGGGTCAGTGACTAGTTCCGTTCATTGAACTCTTCAGACTGATTGGACTAACGTGCCGGGTGGTTTTATTTATACTATTCCGAAACCCTGGTGGGGTTTCCATGGTTACTAATTGGCAGTGTTAACGGGGTTGGCGAATTTGTTACTGGGGTCGGTAGCTCACTTACCGGGGTTGAACAGATGTTAGACAACTGGTTGTTTAGATTAAGGGCTAGTGTCAATAATTTTGCTAACTAGGATGCCTTTGGTTGGTTTGTAACATTGTTATTTGTCATAACAATAAAGGGATAGTATACACTGTACCACTGGTATCGTTTAAAACAGGGTTTTTAGCGCTAGAAAGTACGCATATAGTTTACTTTCAAAACATCGTTTGATAAATTGATAAAAATTGTATGGAAATTACAAAAATGGTTTAGTTAGTACTCTGGTTTAATTTAATGGTAAACCGTTCAATTTCTCTGAGAGGGGTTTAAAAATGGACGACCGTTTACTTATCTACCGCGTTTACTTATTAGACGAGCCTTTTAATTTCCCGAGATACATGTATAAATCTACACTCAGTTTAATTATGTACTGTGTTTAACTATTAAATAAACCCTTTAATTTCCCGTGAGCCGTTTATCCGATCGGTTCATTTTGATTACGATTATTTACATATGAAGTACGAATAAATAAAAAAAAGGTGAATATAAAAAAATGCACACCCATAGATGCTCACCTTACTGTGGTCGTAAGTATTATTATCCATTAACCAGCGGCTGCCAGGCAGGATACGCCCACATTTTCACGAGATGGATAGAAAACAAGCTAAAACGAAAGTGATTTTTCCTACAATCAGGGGCCATAATTCAGGAAGTTACGGTCCGATATGCGCGAATATTGAAAGAAACCGAGATCTTTGGGTTATAAACTTACATTTAAAGTTTCAACAAAATCGGATAAAAATTGTGACCTCTATAGGGTCCACAACCTTGATATACCATATTTATACGCTATTTGAGAACGAACGGCGGCCATTTTGTCTGTCAGTTTTGGGCCGATTTTCACGAAATTCGAACTCAACCGTCCTTAGGGTTTAACGGAGATATAATATAACGTTTTTTAAATCGGATAAAAATTATGACCTCTATAGGGTCCACAAGCCAAAAAACGTGTTTTTGCGTACAATCAGGGGCCATAATTCAGGAAGTTACGGTACGATATGCGCGAATATTGAAAGGAACTGAGATCTTTGGGTTATAAACTTACATTTCAAGTTTCAACAAAATCGGATAAAAATTGTGGCCTCTATAGGGTCCACAACCTTGATATACCATATTTTTACGCTATTTGAGAACCAACGGCGGCCATTTTGTCTGTCAGTTTTGGGCCGATTTTCACGAAATTCGAACTCAACCGTCCTTAGGGTTTAACGGTAATATAATAGAACGTTTTTTTAAATCGGATAAAAATTATGACCTCTATAGGGTCCACAAGCCAAAAAACGCGTTTTTACGTACAATCAGGGGCCATAATTCAGGAAGTTACGGTCCGATATGCGCGAATATCGAAAGGAACCGAGATCTTTGGGTTATAAACTTACATTTCAATTTCAAGTTTCAACAAAATCGGATAAAAATTGTGACCTCTACAGTGTTCACAAGCCAAAGTGATTTTTCGTACAATCAGGGGCCATAATCCATGAAGTTACGGTATGATAGATGCGAATATCGAAAGGAACCGAGATCTTAGGGTGATAAACCATTTCAAGTTTCATTGAAATCGAATAAAAATTGTGACCTGTAGACTGTTCACAAACAATTGTGGACGGACGGACAGGGGCGACGACAATATACGTCCACATGAAAATGTGGGCGTATAAAAAATACATATAAAGTGGTTTTTGATAGAAAAAATGTATTTTGAACACCCGGGCAATTAAAATTTTTTCGTTTAACGTGATGAATTCATGAAAAAGACTCCTCTTTGAAACGCCATTTTGATAGCGAAAATATTTGCGGAGGCCGCCATGTTTGGTATCATTAGAAAGGGACTTAACTCTATTTTACAGATAAATAAATAGACCGTGGGAAAATTTTAATCCTTCTCTGCAATGATTGGTTGATGAGAGTGGGGTGTTGTTACGAAAAACTCCATATAAAGAAATAGGTTGCCGGGTTATAGGTTAAAAACCTACTGCGCATGCCCATTATGCACCGAGCGTGCGCAATGGCCGATATTGGCTCCGCGAAGCATAGATCGTAAATCTCTGGCTTATTCCGGTAGCAATTGACCTCGTTTATGACCTCTAGCAGACAGCTTTATATTTCTCCAATTTTTGGCTAAAAATGGCTAAATTCCGACGTTTAAACCAATTCAAAGGCAAAAGGCGTAGGTCAAATGAGTGTCGTGGTAGAACGAAAGCATTACCGACTGATAATGTATGAGTTTTATGTGAAAATAACATAGAAAATCATCAAAATCGAGATGACCCAGTTTTGCCGACCGCGAACAATAATACTACAAATTCTACTACTACTACTACTACTAGGCCTACCATTCCAACTAGTGCAACAAAAAGAAAATTTGACTTTTTTAGCAATGATAATTTGAATAATAATAATAATGAAGATGCAGATGGTAGTTTTAATGATGAAAATTTAGCTGATCTAAATAATAGTTTTGTAATAGTTCATGTTGATGCCCTGAATAAACTGTTCAGTAATTTGTGCTGCCCAAACAATAAAAAAACATTTAAAAGTTAAAATTGGTAAGCGGCTTGGCCTTGCAGTTGATTTAGAACTACATTCTACAATGTGTCCGGCTGGTGATATTATTCAGTCAGAAATAAGCAGCCCACGAATTAAAGTCAGTGATGATACGCCTACACATTTGCCGTTGGAAATAAACCATAGAGCAGTTTTAGGTGTGAAGGAGATTGGTTTAGGGAACACCGGACTAAATCATCTATTGGGCATAATGAATATTAATGGAAATCTACACAATAAAACATTTCCTTACATTTCCATTCAAATACACGATCGAATAAGTGAAGTTACAATTCTGTCCTGTTTAGCAGATGCTCACAAAATTATTAAAACTGCGTACACTGATAAGTTAGATAACACGGATGATATAGTGCCTAGTGCCGATGATATTATTGATATCGCAGTAACATTTGATGGAACATGGCATCGAAGGGGTTATAGTAGTCTTTATGGGGCAGCTTGTGTCATTGACAATCTGACTGGTCTGATAATTGACTATATTTGCTCAAAATTTTGTTTTAAATGTGAGTCGATTGGAAAACACCTGACTGGAGAAGAGCAAAAAGCATGGCAATTATCACACCAATCAGAATGTCAGATCAATTTTTCTGGGCCATCTGGAAACATGGAGCCAGCTATGGCTGTGAAATTATGGCAAAGATCTCTGGACAGAGGGGGATTTCGCTACACCACATTCGTTGGTGACGGGGACAGTAAGACATTTACGAAACTCTTATAGATTGAGCCGTATGGCCCTGATGTGAAAGTATCAAAAGAAGAGTGAATAAATCACATCCAGAAAGGCATGTACACTGGACTTTCAAAACTTGTGAAAGACTCAAAAGCCAGCTCAGAAGTATCAATGGGTGGGCGTGGCAAGTTTACGAAGAACAGGATTCTTAGATGGCAGAGCTATTTCAGGAATGCCATCGTAAACCATTCATCTATATTAAAAATGCAAAATGCTATCTGGGCAATATTGTTTAACTCCATCAAGTCCCTAGCCCCTTTAAATGTGCAGCATAAACATTGTGGTGATTGGTGCTGGTACCAAGCCTTCATAAAAAATGGAACGGACCCCGATATCAAAAAAATCAAACAGACAGCTAGAAAATGAACTTGATAACGACATTGGCAAAAATATTATCCCACTTTTCAAGCGCCTTACCGATCCTGAACTTTTAAAGAGGTGCTCAAAAAAAGCGACACAAAATCAAAATGAATCATTTCATAGCGTTCTTTGGAAAAAAAATTCCAAAAATCAATTTGGGAGCTTAACCACATTGGAAACATCAATGGGATTAGCAGTGTTACAAAAAATCGTTCTCTAAAAGTTTACAACCTATATGTCTGAAACTCACAGATATACTTTTATAATGTTAGTTCCATGCAAATAAGGATTTTCAGTACTCTAAATGAATATTTGGAGTAGTAAATTGACATCTGAAGTTTGCTCAGTGAAGCAAAATTTTTCAGATTTGATGTTTTGTTGACATAGAATGTTAAGTAAGGACTCAATAACAACACTATATAGATAATTGCACAGAGAAATGTCCTGGGAACATTATAAAAGTTCCAGGCCTCTATCTTGGATACCTTTTAGAGAACGATTTTTTTTAAGCAGGGTACCCTAGTAAAAATGAAATTTTTCGTTTCCATGGTAACCAATATTGCAAATTTCCCCCAAACTGCTGATTAGCCTTATTTTGGCCATTTGAACAATTCCTGAAAATTTTAAGTTGATAGCACTATCAGAAGTCATTTTTTTCAAAATTCATATTTGTCGAGCAGTGCCTCCCCTTAATCAGGTAAGTGAGAGTTGGGTTGTATTTACATAAGTAATTTGTCTTTAAATAAAATGTTAAACACTTAATTAATGGTTATGGATTAACTGAGTGAGTTGTATGAAACTTTATTTACTGGTAACAATTATGAAAATTCTTGTATATATGATGTAATAAAAAAACATAGTCAATGATAAAAAAATTCAGTTCCCGATAAAAGTATGACAATTCTTTAACAACCAATGGTTTTCTCAAATTAGCTTTAAATTCATTTAGACATAATCATTAAATGGTTATAAAGCTGTGATACCTGACCAAAAGTTGCTAGTTTTTGCCTCATGTATAATATGATTTTCTTAACAAAATATTAAAATTAAAATGAAAAAAACAGAGAATAAGCTTACGTTTACATACATGTATAATTGTGTTAACTCGTCCATACAAATCCGAATTTATATCATTGCACTTGGAATTTTGTACAAGAATCAACTTAGAAAACCAAAATGAGAAATGTAACACATTGTGATCTTAACTGTCATAAAATCAATGATAAATCAATGGAACCTGTTGGGTTATTTAAGGCGCCAGGTAATCTAAACAATTGAATACAACACTCCTCGAACAATCGGCTACCTGCAAATGTATTCTTTGATCTCTAAATTACATCACGGGGCAATTCTGCATGAACTTAACAGCATTACAAGTTGAAAGTTCTGCCATAATAATTTTAAGCCGAAATCCATTTTCGACTTGTCATGTAATATTTGACGAAAAAAAAGTATAAAGTTGGGACAATAATGTCTGTAATTTGAGTTGATGTCACTTGAAAGAGTAAACCATGTCATTATTGACTTAGATCTTGGAATAAAACCGAGTAACCTACCTTAGGAGGGTTAAGGACATAACAATTTGGTCTAATGGCCAAACAATTTGGTCGTAATGGTCGAAATATTGGGTGATACCAACCAAACAATTAGGTCATAACGGCCAAAAAAACCTATTTGTTATATTAATCAAATGATATTTATTAACATCAATAATAAATAGCATAACATAAAAATGTGAGTTTATCTTCAGCATTTATTTTTGATACACTTCTAACTTCCCCAGTGATTTTACACGGACGATCTTCCGCAAAAATGTGAATCCATTCAGTTTTGGGTCCGTCTGCTTTGGACCTAATTTTGTTTCCTATATGCATATTATGTCAATTTTGGATTTGATAACGAGGTAGTTCAATTCTGTCATACGTGGTCTTAGACCTTAGTATTTATTTGTATTATGTTTAACGTATTAAATATACAGATTGGGGAGGTTTTATTCTTATTAATGAGCCAGTTAGAGAATTCGTTACTATCTTTCTTATTTATATTGTCATTGGTTGGTATATAAATGGGTTATTTACGGCCGTTTCTTTTACCGTAGGTAAAAAAAAACCCAACAAATGATTTGTTTAGCCCAAATTACCTAATCAGATTAGAGAGGTGTGAAGTACCTAATTAGGGATTCGTTACTATCACAGAACATTTTAATTGGAAAGGATGATTGTTTGAAAAAATAATCAGATGATTATGTTATGAGTGAATTGTTATTTTTGTTGAATAATTAATAGTCAGTTGTTATTTTTATCAAAGGTAAGTAATATCTGATAAAATATATATGTGTGGTGGCACAGGAAAACCCGTCGGATTCCGCGCCGGCTCAATCACAGATATATGCCACAATACAATGGCAAACAATATATAGGTCAATTTTCCGTTCTTGACATATTTACATTTATTAAACATTTATCTATGAAACTACAAAGTTGAGAAACAGAAAAATGATTTTAAATACATTTATTTTGAAATATTCTGAACCGTTGAGACTTGCAGAATGGTGCCGGTGCCATAACAATGTCAGCCCATTTTGTCAGTGTCTTTATAAAGTTGCCTTTTTGCACACTCAAACATCATTATAAAGCCTGTTATGAGCAGTGCATTACTAGCTATAGTGCGCATAAATACAAAAGAAATAGTTCCCACACGCATCAAACAAACAAGTCCTTTCCCTTGTCTCAATTATTTGACTTGTACGTCCTGTGTTGAGTAGATTTCTTACTATAAGGTGCAATCAATACTAAATTCTACAAAAACAACATCTATTTAATTGATTTTGATAAGAGTTTCATAACCTTGTCAATAGAAAGAAGTCAGTTATTTACCGAAATACCTTAACACTAGTCGTTTTCCATTGTTTACAAATTGTCCAAGATGGCGGCGCCCACGAGGAAATTGGATTTCTCTACATTTAAACCCCCTTCAAGTCTCGAAGACACAGTAACTAAAACACCTAAATATTGTAAATATTACTTAGCACAAAGATAAATATTGTCTTCGTATTGTAAATAAAAAATAGTGTAAAATTGCGTAAAAACGAGTACTATAAAATGCCCCGAAACTGTGAAATATCAACATTTATGTTTAAACTGCATTTTCTCCCTTTTCATTTTTCTTCCGAAAGTGTCATTTTCTCGCATTAAATTATGAATATCTCCACAAGTTATCAACCGATTTTGACCATTTATAGACCATTTTGATCTCCAACGTGTGCTTGCTGTACACATACCCAAAATAATTTTTTTTAAATTTTCACCATGTGAAGGGTTTTGCTATGCCGCCACACATATATTGTTTTCATTCAATTTTTAATGTATGGCTGTCTTCATCTTTGTTTAAATAATTTGTATAAGAGATAAGGTGGCTATGAAGACCTGGTTATCCCGAATGTCAGTGACTAGTTTCGTTCGTATTGAACTCTTCAGACTGATTGAACTCAAGTGTTGGGCGTTTTTATTTATACTATTCCGAAACCCCGGTGGGGTTTCTATGGTTACTAATTGGCGGGGTTACCGGGGTTGACCCCTTGGCGGGGTTTGCGAATTTGTTACCGGGGTCGGGAGCTCGCTTACCGGGGTTGTACAGAGGTTTGACAAATTGGCGGGGTGCCGAATTTGTTACCAGGGTCGCTAGCTCGCTTACTGGGGTTGTACTGATCATTTAGATTGAAGTGCTAGTGTCCATAATTTGCTAACTAGGGTGCCTTGAGTTGGTTTGTAACATTGTTACTTGTCATAACAATGAAGGGATAGTATATAGACAAGGGTGTTGATGTAACACCCGTGAGAGGGGTATATGGCTAAATATGAATCCAAAGCCCACCGGGATTTCGGAATAGTATAAATAAAAACGCCCAACACACGAGTCCAATCTGTCTGAAGAGTTCAATACGAACGAAACTAGTCACTGACATTCGGGATAACCAGGTCTTCAAAGCCACCTTATCTCTTATATATTACCTCACTTTCTGCTTACGATCTCATGGCAAATTTTGTTGACCAAATCGGTCGGTCGTGATTCCTTCTCTTGACTCGGAATCAACCACCATTTTGACGGAAGATAATCTCTCGGCTAAAAAATCTTTTTTTTCTCTCAGCTACGAGATATACATAGAATCAAACTGGTCTAGAGCCGATCATGTCGATAAGAATCTGCTAATTTGACACTGACATATAACCGAAGGTGAATAGGCCTATTTGTCCAGTTAACACAACGGACAATCTCACATCGGTCCACCAAAGAGAGACACATATTAGTCGCCTCCAACTTCCGATTTCCAAGGCATTACAGTCTAAACCTTGACTCTCATACCAATAAACCATTCGGTACTATTTCGTACCTATTTCATATTAAACACCTCGGGCGCCATGTTTAATCACACAGTATTTAACGTTCTAAGACCTAACCATTTCATGGAATCAACGACAAATCTAAACTTGGGCACTCCAACCATTTTTATTTTTGTAAATAATTTGTAGCTACATATTTTTCTTGTCATTCCTTATAAACTCCATTGTTCTGATCTTGTCTAATATGCATATCTATTGGTCTACGAATTAAATTCTTTCTCACACCAACATTGAATCTTACCAGACGTAACTATACTGTATAAAACGCCTTTATCAACGATATATCTGTACTTTAAAAAAAATAAGAAATAAGATATATGCATGGAAATATATACAATGCAATATACATACGTTTGCAGATTTAATTATTCACATTTACCAAATATATACACAGTTGAACTAATATGTACACTATTATATAAACAATCAAAAAAAAAAAAAAAGTACAAATCAAAGGTTAATATACATATAACAATTAAAGATACATTATGGGAGATTTTTATAGAGAGTTGGCCATTCTTGCTATAACAGTTCAAAAGTAGATGATGAAAGAAGAATATATTGAAAAATTCAGTCAAATTACTTTATTCTGAACATAGTTATCATCGTAATATTTGCCTAGAAATGGTAGCGAAATGTGTCTTCACCTTCGCGGATCGTTTGATTGACAGGCGTTAACTCCACCTACATATCTCGATTATCAAGTAAAGTTTTCAATGGCATACGGAAACGCTTTACAGCGACCTCGCTAAGTACACTCTATCATTTAGCCTCGATCTAACTGACGTATTTTCATCAGGTTACCCCTTATCTGATTTAATCAATTAGTGAAATCCTATTTAAATCCGAGCTGTAGCCGAGCCATCCGTGGGTCTACAGAGTTGATTTTGGTCTTGTTGTTTAAATAAAGATCTAATTTATAATTTCTATAACATCTGAAGCCTAAATTAAGACTTGCAATAATCAGATTTAGCTCTTGCATAATGCATGTTTAATTATACACTACTGAGCAAAACACTTATGGACCATAAAATTGAATACGTTAATTCAGTGAGTGAGCATTACCAACAACAAAATTTTTTAAGATATGGTAAAATTCAATGGTTCACAGCTGTATAGAAATATTCCTGCTAATATTACATTTTATAAAGATAGGTTGCCAGGTAATGAAACATACGCCCACAGCAGTTAAATCGTCCGGGCAGTCAACAAGTGTTGTCACATATTTTTACTTTTTTCCGTAATGAAACATTTATAATACACTAAAATCTGATTAAGAGTAACAACTCATGAAGTAATTATCTAAAAACCATTAGAATTTGTTTGGTTTTTATAAAGTTCTGCCCCATGCTAACGTTTAGTATACGAAACTTTAATATGGATTTAGGTGTTCAAGTCATAAAAATTAATTGAAAATCATTAGGCTTCTTTGTCTCCTGACCTTAAACACTGTGTATAAATTTAGTCAATTGGATATTAACTTTGGCCTCTAGAGCGTCCACAAGATTTTTTGAAGTGATCAAGGGCCATAACTCTGGCAGTAATCATCGGAAATCGCTGAAAATCAATAGGCTTCTTTGTCTCCTGACCTTAAACACTGTGTATAAATTTAAAGTCAATTGGATATTAACTTTAGCCTCTAGAGCGTTCACAAGACTTTTTGAAGTGATCAAGGGCCATAACTCTGGCAGTAATTATCGGACGGGGGCGACGACAATATACGACCACATTTCAATGTGGGCGTATAAAAACTCCTTTCTACCATCTACAATAAAAGACTGGAATAATTTACCTGAACATATGAAAGCATGTCCTACTATAAAAATCTTTAAAGCATAGTTAATCAATGATCATATATTACCACCTAAATATTTTTACACCGTAAAGCGTCCTTCTCAAATAATCCATACAAAACTGTGTCACAATAAAAGCAACTTAAACTACTATAAATTCGCCATGCACTTAACGGACAATCCAGCTTGTTCCTGCGACCACTATAGAGGACACGGAACACTAGCCAAAGGCTTATATAGATCGGCTTCCCAAAAGCAAGATACATAAATGATATAAACATATATTATAATTATCAATATATATCGAGTATTAAAGTGCACATATAATAAGATTAAGGAAAACTATTAATTTTGTTACACTGTCCAAATTTTACCAATGTTAGATTCCCAACCATAAATACATTACCAAATATTTTTATTAATTTAAAAGTAATAATAGGTACATTGCAAATGAATATGCACATTTTTAATAGAGTCCACAAAGTGATACATTTACATAAAAGACTCCAATAACCATCGTAAAATACTAGCTGAATTAATTACTTTCTCCGTTAATATACATCTGACGTCCACAAAACATCATAGGAAGCAAGCGTATTATAAAATGGTAAGGCACTGTAAGTGACATAAACTATTAAGAGCCATTCCACGAGAAAACCATGCAGAAGGTTCGAAGGTGGGGGTTGGCCGATTGAGTTCATATTTACAGGGTTTGGTCGATCCATCGAGCCTACTCCCCAGCCAAAATCATCCATTTTAGAAATCAACCGTTTCTGAGATACAGCCTGATTATGTTTTTCGGCTGATTTTCGTCCTTTTCAGGTCAAATTTCGACCATTTTTGTAGCATTACTATTGCCATTCATCGACCAATAGCGAACTAAGTTTTGGTTGGTGATTATAGTCCAGGTCTCACCCTACCATATTATAATGGTCACCCAATGCAACCTCTCTTTCCGTAGGTGTCATGGCACTACACAAAATACGTGTCTGCAGACACTTGAATTATACTCTTTCTTCAAATTGCGATAACTCCACTGGAGCAGGGTTTGCGATAAAAATGAAAATCGTTTTATTTGCAGCTTGACCTGTTCTAACAACAACAATCGTTGTCAACTAACCCTCAACAGCATGAAAATTTGTGTCGAAAGTTACGCAATTCGTCACTTTTCGTGTCAAATTTCAGTTTCTTAAGTGTTGGGATTTCGCCCGTATATTCCGGACATGTCCTACGCTATTTTCTAAATGTCCGGCCAGGAATATGCCCAATCAGACATCAAGGTATGATGAATAATATTCAGAATTTCAAAATTAATATAGTAAACGGAGTGTATAACTACCACTCATCCCGTTAATTGTTGATAATAGGCTGGATTGATTAGGTAATTACGTGATCAGCGTATTTATCGTATTATACCGTCTATACACCTACGTTGTTTACCTGCTTAATCTGCCTTGCTTGACTGACTTATTACTTTGTCGGGAAATTCACCAATCTAATCTTGAACAGAAGTCATTGCTTCTCTTTTGTCGGACTTTTCATCAATCCAATAATGAGTATCAACCTTATCTACATGATTACCTCGGTGGTTTCTCCATTGCCGGAAAGTTTAATCCATTGATATCAACCGACAGCATGTAGAAACTAGTCTTTGACGTCACATATTATCCTAATAGTATATAACACCCCAAATCAATGGAGAGTCATTATAAATTTCAAAACCTCTGTCTATTGTTAGCTATTAAACCTTTAACTTATTTTCCGTAATGAAACTACTTCTTTTAAGACACCATATATAAATTCCCATCTACAGTGACACTTTCCCGCGATCTCTATTATCGCATGAAAATCGCTTACTATGTAAGGCAGTGCTTACTACAAAACAAACTGTATGTGTTATATGTTAACGGTCACGTACGCCATACGCCAAAGTTATGTATGCCTTTTACAAGTAATTTAACTATCAATGTAATTTTAAAATATCATTTTACGAAAATGATTTGACATCACCACAAATAATTCTTATTTCGGACGCCTTTCTTGATTTGCTGACGTATAAACGAAGACTCGTAATTTTTGGGGAATATTACTGGCGTGAATTTGATTGAAACAGGCGCGGATCGGCAAATTTCATTCTATCGTATTACGAAAACACGTAATTTTGTAGGAATATTACTGACATAAATTTGAATACCATACGGGAATTAAATATGAATAAGCGGTTGCCATGCAAGATACAACCACATTTTGCAAAAGATGCACAGAGAACAAGCTAAATAAAAAGTGATTTTTCGTACAACCAGGGGCCATCATCCAGTATGTTACAGTCCGACATGCGCCAATATCAAAAGGAACCAAGATCTTTGGGATATAAAAGTATATAATATAAAAGTTTCATCAAGTCGAATAAAAATTGTGACATTAAGAGGGACTACAAGATCAAAATGTGTTTTTTGTATATTCAGGGATCATAATTCAGGAAGCTACGATGTGATATGCGCGAATATCGAAAGGAACCAAGATCTTTGGGATATAAACATAAATTTTAAGTTTCATCACAATTGTATAAAAATTGTGTTTCTAGAGTGTCCACAATCTTGGAATTACATACTTTTACATTATTTGCTTATGAGGAGCGGCCATTTTGTCCGGCGGTTTCGCTCCGATTTTCATGAAATTCGAACTTTGTTGTCATTAGGACATATAATGGTGATATATTGAAATGGTTTTTAAAATCGGATAAAAATTGTGACCTCAAGAGGAACTTCAAGCTAAAAACGCAATTTTTTCTTAAAATCAGGGGTCATATTCCACAAAGTTACGGTCCGATATGCGCGAATATCGACAGGGACCGAGATCTTTGGGATCTAAACATAATAATTTTAAGTCTCATGAAAATCAGATATAAATTGTGACCTTGAGGGTGTCCACAATCTTGGAATTACATACTTTTACATTATTTGCTTATGAGGAGCGGCCAGTTTGTCCGGCGGTTTCGCTTTGATTTTCATGAAATTCGAACTTTGTTGTCATTAGGACGTATAACGGTGATATATTGAAATGGTTTTTAAAATCGGATAAAAATTGTGACCTCAAGAGGAACTTCAAGCTAAAAACAAGATTTTTCTTAAAATGGGGGGTCATATTCCACAAAGTTACGGTCGATATGCGCGAATATCGACAGGGACCGAGATCTTTGGGATCTAAACATAATTATGAAAATCAGATATAAATTCTGACCTTGAGGGTGTCCACAACCTTGGAATTACATACTTTTACACTATTGTCCGGCAGTTTCGATCCGATTTTCACGAAATTTGAACTCCGCCATCATTAGCATTTTTAAAAATCAAAAAAAAATTGTGACCTCTAGAGGGGCTACAAGCTAAAAACGCGACTTTTTGTACAATCATGGGCCATAATCCAGGAAGTTAAGATCCGATATGCGAGAATATCGAAAGGAACCAAGTTCACTGGGTTATAAACGTACCTTTTAAGTTTCATCAAAATCGGATAATAATAAATAATATGAACATTTGTATAGCGTCAATTCCACACTTAAAGTATGCTCTATGCGCTTTCTACACACAATTTTAAATTAGATATAGCGTTGAAATAGGTATGTTTTAAGTCTGAATTTGAAACACTCAATAGAAGGAGCACTTTTGATGAACACTGGAAGATCGTTCCATTTTGATGGAGCATGAAAACTAACTAGACATTACTGACTAGACATCTAGCAATACTGATTCCTTCGAAAAGCGCTAGTTCACTCAACCAGTTATTCCATTGGCTTGATAGATCTAACGGCAGGGGTTCATCCCAACTAAGTCCTTTTACCCACGTTTCTTGAATTGCTATTTTAGCGCGAACCGTAAAAGGTGCTAGCAAATTAAGAGGGTCGAATAGTTTTGCAGTTTTACTAACGACAATCCGTTTTGTCAAAACGTCAATGAGAATTGGATCTAATTTGAAGATAAAACAGTCTGTCACTGCGTCCCATAAAACACCCACCAGGGTCTTAAGAGTAGGAAGAACAGAAGGATCAGCGATTTCCAAACTACCGATTCAATCATTGCTTGGAATTTCGGACAATACATCAACCGAATTCGATATCCATTTGCGAATGTGAAAACCTCCCAAAGCGAGTAATTCCGATACTTCACGCCTGAGACGGGTTGCTTCTTTAACTGAATCCGCACTATCCAGTAAATCGTCTACATACATAGACTCCAGAATAGACGAAGCACCATTTGGATATTTCGAAGTATGCGACATTGCATGTTCTCTTAATACAAGTTGTGACCAATAAGGCGACGATGCATTCCCAAAAACAAGTCTTTGATATTCATAAATTCGAACTGACTGATATTCAGTGAGTGCGCCTGACAGGCAGCAATAAATCTGCTCTTCACTAGAACCTAATTTTCTGGATTATCCTTGGATTAATCATTACGGAAATTTGTGATACATAACACAATGTGTTGAGGATTCTTTTGGACTCAAAATTGTCGAAATATATGGATAGATTATGCATATTCAATGGTTTATTTTACTTCTTTTGTGTCTATTTGGTGAACTGTTATCAGAATGTGTTTAGCTTTCAGCTTACTATCAATCAATAGGATTATGTGTTTAACATACTCAAGAGGCCAACTTTTTGATTACAATTCACATTTTAAACTCAAACTTAATCCAACAGTATTTAAGAAAATAAACGACTTACTAATAAGTGTTCACACTTCAACAAGAAGGGGTAAACGCAGTAGGAGAAGAAAACAAAAGCCAATACAAGTGATTAGTAATATTTTCAGTAGATCTCCAGTTCAACAGAGAGGTGTTGAGAAATCAAATCTCATTCAAATCCACCTGAAACCAAAATTTACACAGTTTGACACCAATTTAAATACAAACTCAAATGACTTGTCTGCTAGATTGTGGAATGCGAGGTCAGTAAGAAATATTGACTTGTCTGCTAGATTGTGGAATGCGAGGTCAGTAAGAAATAAATCACTTGAAATTGCAGACACACTTATTGATGATAACATTGATATATTATTTATCACAGAAACATATCGGAGATGACACCTCCTGTATACACGTTCAAACAGGTCCCACGTCAAACAGGTAAAATCGGCAGAGGTATTGCAGTCATTTACAGTAAAGATCTACATCTTCAATTATTTAACTCCAATACAACATATCAATCCTTCGAGCATCTAGAACTTCTAATCACAAAGGAATCAAAATCTGTGCGGTGTGTTTGCTGTTACAGACCACCCCCTTCCAGGAAAAATGGACTATCAGAATCACTATTCTTAGAGGAATTTGCAGCATTTTGCTTATCGATTAATCTAAAAAATGGACAACTGGTTCTTCTTGGTGATCTTAATATACACTTCGATGATGTTACAAAGCCTTTTGTGAAGAAAGTCTCTAGCCTTCTACAATCTCATGGTTTTAGGCAGCATGTACCTGAACCAACTCAAAAGTCGGGCCACACCCTAGATTGTATTATAACAAGTACCACAGAAATTGTGGCTTATGACATCTCAGTAGAAGACAGACAAGTTTCTGATCATTTCTATGTGAACTTTAAATTAGATTTTAAGAAACCATTACCATCTAAATCAAAGGTGAAATGTCGCCAATTTAGGAAAATTATATTATCTGACTTACACGATGACCTCGATTCATCAAAACTCTGTTCAAATCCGCCTGAAGATGTTGAGGAGTTGGTTCAACTATTTAATGCAACGCTCGAAGATTTGTTGAATAAACATGCACCACAAAGTGTCAAACTGCTTAGGAAGAAGCCTAATTCACCCTGGTATTGCGACAAACTTCGAGATGCAAAGGCCCGCAGGCGATCAGCAGAACGTAAGTGGAGAAAGTCGGGGCATTTAGAAGTTTATCAACAAATTTATGTGAGTGAACGTAACAATGTGAATAATCTTCTTTCGAAATACCAGACAAATGTATTACAACAACGAAATATTATCAAAATCTAAAGACCCAAAAGCTTTGTACACAACTTTATCTACTTTATTGGGAAAATCTTCAGATGTCGTTCTTCCACAAATAAAGGATATTGACGATGCTGGTCTAGCAAATGAATTCAGTGAATTCTTCTCGAATAAGATTTTCAAAATTAGAAATGACATCGGTACCTCCACAACTTCAAAAGGAACTGGGCAGGATAAATATTTCTCAGGTAGAAAATTGGATCATTTTAAACCATTCTCAGAGGCCGAGATGCTAAAACTCTTGATGGAATCTAAACCAACCTGGTGCTTGTTGGGTCCTTTTCCTACAAAGATTTTATTGCAATGTACTGATACCCTTCTTCCTGCGATAACTAAAGTAATCAATTCTAGCCTCCAATCTGGTATTGTTCCTGACTCTTTTAAAGTTGCTGTCATAAAACCCTTGATAAAGAAGCCTTCACTTGATAAAAACATTTTCAAAAACTATCGACCGGTTTCAAATTTGCCATTCCTTTCGAAGGTACTAAGACAAAGCAGTCAAGAAGAGACTGTTGGAACATCTGCTTGAAAACGATCTGCTACATAAATTCCAATCTGCTTACCGCCAATCACATGGAACTGAAACTGCGTTAAATCGAGTTTTAAACGATATAAATCTGATGGTGGATGATGGCAATCTTGGACTGTTGGTTCTTCTCGACCTTTCAGCCCCATTTGACACTATCGACCACCAAATTCTCCTAGACCGCCTCCAGACATCTTTTGGATTGGATGGCTGTGTGCTATTGTGGTTCGTCTCGTACCTTACAGGTCGCAGACAGTTTATTTCAGTTCGCGATTCTTTCTCAAAGGAGGTTTTGTTACCATGTGGTGTTCCCCAGGGAAGCGTGCTTCGTCCAATTCTGTTCACATTGTACACGTCAGAGTTCGGGAGTCTTATCAACACACACACTGATGTTGAAGGGGAGTCGGAGTTGATATATTGACCCTTTGAATTGGCCATTGGGTACCTGAATATTCCGCCGATGTATCCCAATCAAAACTAAAGTTTTTGGTAACTTTCGACACAAATTTTCATACTTTTGCAAGTTAGTTGACAACGATTTTATTTCTTATATTGTTAGAACTGGTCAAGCTGTAAATAAATTGATTTTAATTTTTATTGCAAACCCTGCTCCAGTGGAGTTATCGCGATCTGAAGATAGGGTACATTTCAGGTATCTCCAGACACGTATCTTGTGTAGTCTCCTGACACCTATGGAAAATGAACTTGAACCGGGTGACCATGATAATGTGTTAGGGTAAGCCCCCGACTATAACGAACAACCATAACCTAGTTCGCCAGGGTCATGCAACAGCGGTAGTAGTGCGACAAAAATAGCTAAAATTTGGCCTAAAAATGACAAAAATCAGCCTAAAAATGACAAAAATCAGCCGAAAAATGTAATCGGCCTGTATCTCGGAAACAGCTGATTTCTGAAATCGGTGATTTTGGCTGGGGAGTAGGCTCGATGGGTCGACCAAACCCTGTGAGAATGAACTTAATCGGCCGACCCACACCTTCGAACATCTGCCTGATATTGCATGGTTTTCTCGTGGAATGGCTCTTAAATTACTTGCATGCACGAGTAATAGTAAACAGAAAATACTGTACTGTTAAATGTATTTTGTATGTGAAGTTAATTGCAACGATACAGAAAAAAAATATCTCACGATATTGGTAAAATAAATTATCGCAATATCATGGATTATCGTCTGGAGTAAATTATCGCGATAATTAGAATTATCATGCTTCAAAAATTCAATATCGTGATAATTACTGATATAAAATTGATATAACTTGAGGTGTATAAATGGATTAATGTATCTAGTGTATCCATTTGGTATTTAGCAATGTATGGTATGTGAGATGTACTGATGAAGTGAGACGTATATACATGTATATATGCTGTGGTAAGATTATTCCTGTAAGTATTGTCACCTCAGATCATTCTATTCTGATCAGCTGGAATGCCCGGAATACCAAATAAATATTCATTAACTCAATTTATGGTTAACAGACTTGTCGGGTGTTCTTTTTAAACTAAAATATCCTCATATGAGTGACAGAGATATCCTTTTTTCCTGTCAGCAACAGTGTGTTTTCGCAGTCTGCCAAACTGTCATCAAAAATATTCTGATTGGCATTGACAGTTTCAAGCTCGGAAGCCCTTTTATTCAAAGAATAAAAGAAATATTATCCAGACGATTTTTCAACGTAAAATATCAATGTAATTTTCAACGGATTGGGTAATCAACAATAAATCACCTCTTCTTTACTATGGCGACGTATATTGTCGCATGCAGTTTAACTGTATCATTCCGAGTACGAGTATCCTTACCGTATAATATCAATCGTAATAAATATTGTGCATGCTTTCTTCGTGGGGATATGGGACCAGACTATATCAAAGCGTAGCCAACACGTGTATGATAACGATTAATATTCTTCAGTGAAATGTACTTGTTACATGAGACTAATGTCGGTCAGTTGGTCCTAAAAACAGATGTCTCAAAGTCTGTTGTGGAATTTGGAATAGATCTAGTATCGGCATTTGTTACAATTTGATTCCTTCTTCATTTTTGGAGTATTTTGAACGGATTTAACGTGAATTCTGATCAAAAATGAAAATATCGCGATATATTGTGATAAAGTGATTTCAGACGATAATTTTATCGCCTGACCAAATTATTGCGATATATCGCCATCCCCGGGGTATCACAGCAACCTTAGTGAAGTGTACATATTACAATTGTATTTGCCCTTGGTTTGTTTTTGAATCCTTACCTTTTCACTGTGTATGTATACAATATCTATCTTATTTGAATAAAATATTGTTTTAATCAATGGTTGAAGGGCCAAGCCAGAGTTATTGTTTTATTAATTAAAGAAAATACAACTTCTATGTTGTGAAATACAACTTCTATGTTGTGAAAGTCGTCTTTTAACTACAATTATCATATTAGTCATTAAACTCCTCTTAATCTATATCCCCTTAATCTATATCCCCATACACATTAATTACAGAAAGGGCCTGTGCATACACTGCATTGTGAAATATTCACTATTTGGTCCGCCGAATGTTCTTTTAAATATACAGTGAAGTCATAAATGTCCGTTATTACAGTATAGATTAATTATTTGATTGGTTGAATGCTATTGTTTTATTAATTCCCACCTGTGATCACATGTCTGGGTGCCATGAAACCATGCTTTTGAATACACATGTCCGTTATTACAGTATGGATTAATTCTATGATTGGTCGAATGCTATTGTTTTATGACTTCCCACCTGCATTATTTGTGATAAATCACCTTTGAATTTATGCAATATGATTTAATTTAGGTATCCTATAACAAAAATCGTTGTACAGCAGTCATTATTTTATTGCCATCAATCAAGTGTTTACGTAACATCAAGGCAGTAATCATTGAAGCATATATCCTGTTGATACTGATTGAACTCATTCCGATAGTCCTATCTGAAAATGGGCGACAGCTTGTCTATAGAGATGGACAGATAGTGGCTTTTTGGCGCCAGTTCAAAAATCACTCGAGATTATCGCCCTGCCATATTACATTGCCAGGTTGACTTCTGGTGACGTGTACAAGTGAAAGACAACGTTAATTCATTTGTGATTTAATGAAGATACATCATACCTGGGATGTGATTTATCGATTTTCAATTGTATAATTACCTGGGACGTGATTTATCGATTTTTGATGTATTTGTCAATGGTGGAATTACTATTTTTAATGAATAATGTATAATAATACTTACGACAACGGTAAGGTGAGCATCTATGGGTGTGCATTTTTTTTTTTATATTCACCTTTTTATTCATACTTCATATGTAAATAATAGTAATCAAAATGAACCAATCGGATAAACGGCTCACAGGAAATTAAAGGGTTTATCTAATAGTTAAACACAGTAGATAAATTAACTGTGTGTTGATTTATAGATGTATCGCAGGAAATTAAAAGGCCCATCTAATAAACGCGGCAGATAAGTGAACGGTCGTCCATTTCTAAACTCCTCTCGGAGAAATTAAACGATTTACCATTAAATTAAACCATAGTACTAACTAAACCATTTTTGTAATTTTCAAACGATTTTTATCAATTATCAAACGATATAGACAAGGGAAAACTTCCGATTTCCAAGGCTTAGTCAAACCTTTACCCTCATATAAATAAATCATTTGGTACTAATTCGACCCTAATATATTAAATTAAACAGTATTTAACAATTTAAAAACCTAATTACAAATCAACGACAAATCTAAACTTGGGTACTCCAACCATTTTTTATTTTCGGTTAACATTATAACCCTATTAAATGGTGCGGGTGTTCTCTAATGCATTCAATATCACAATTATTCGACAATGTAGCTGAATAATGGCTAGTCCTCTGATTAAATGATAAAGAGACATGCAATATTCAAGAAACTGACTATCTTATTCCCTAAATTACTCTGATCTAACCTTACATATATATTGAAATAAGTTTGAGGTTACTATGCATGCAAGACATCGTTGTAAAGCAATAGGCCCGTTCGTCTCCTAACCTTAAACACTGTGTATAAATTTAGTCAATTGGATATTAACTTTAGAGCTTCTAATTAAGCCTCCACAAGAGTTTTCAAAGGGATCAAGGGCCATAACTCTGGCACTAATTATCAGAAATCGTTGAAAATTAATAGGCTTCATCGTTTCATGACATTAAACACTGTGTATAAATTTAATGTCAATCAGGTATTAATTTTAACCCTTAGAACATCCACAAAAATGTGCAACTGACTGTAACTAGTTGCTTTGAGCTGTAAGAGATGCCAAGGTCGACCTTTTTCAGTTGCTTTCAGTTGCTCCCAGTCGCCGAAACGCCTGTTGCTTGCAGTTGCAAGGTCAACATAAGCCCCATTTAGATAATATCAATAAGATCAGCATAGATTTACTCTCACTTTAAATTAAATGTGACTTACTGGAAGAAATCTTGTGCAGGAGCTGTTTTATCTGTAAAGTTGGCAGTCAAATTATACAAATTTTTATCTATAGCCACAGTAGAATTATAACATGTTTGTTCATAATAAACTGAACCATTTATAGCTTTACATTCATCAGCATCTTTATATGAATAACACCCTGGAAAAATAATTACAATAATAATAATATATTTATTACCAAATCTATTGAATCATAAGCCTTTTTAATAATTTTCTTGTAAAAGGTTTGTAATTTAATCATTTCTGACACAAATAATGGTTATTTCAGAACGAGCCTTTAACAAAAGATTACAGATACATTATGGGAGATTAGATAAAGAGCTGGCAGTTCTCACCATAATAGTTAACCAGCGGCTGCCAGGCAGGATACGCCCACATTTTCGAGAGATGGATAGAGAACAAGCTAAAAAAAAGTGATTTTTCCTACAATCAAGGGCCATAATTCCAGAAATTACAATTCGATATGCGCAAATATCGAAAGTAACCAAGATCTTTGGGTTATAAACTTACATTTCAAGTTTCAACAAAATCGGATAAAAACTGTGACCTCTATAAGGTCCACAACCTTGATATACCATATTTTTACGCTATTTGAGAACAAGGGGCGGCCATTTTAACTATCAGTTTTGGGCCGATTTTCACGAAATTCGAACTCAGCCGACCTTAGGGGCCATAATTCAGGAAGTTACTGTCCGATATGCACGAATATCGAAAGGAACCGAGATATTTGGGTTATAAACTTACATTTCAAGTTTCAACAAAATCGGATAAAAATTGTGACCTCTGTAGTGTCACAACCTTGATATACCATATTTTTACGCTATTTGAGAAAGAAACGCGGCCATTTTGTCTGTCAGTTTTGAGCCGATTTTCATGAAATTGGAACTCAGATGTCCTTAGGGTTTAACGGTGATATAATAATACGTTTTTTTAAATCGTATAAAAATTATCACCTCTATAGGGTCCACAAGCTAAAAACGCAATTTTTCGTACAATCAGGGGCCATAATTCAGGAGGTACGGTCCGATATGTGCAAATATCAAAAGAAACCGAGATCTTTGGGTTTTAAACTTACATTTCAAGTTTCAACAAAATCGGATTAAAATTGTGACCTCTATAGGGTCCACAACCTTGATATACCATATTTTTAGGCTATTTGAGAACGAACAGCGGCCATTTTGTCTGTCAATTTTGGGCCGATTTTCACGAAATTCGAACTCAGCCGTCCTTAGGGTATAACGGTGATATAATAATACGTTTTTTTTAAATTGGATAAAAATTATGACCTCTATAGGGTCCACAAGCTAAAAACGAGATTTTTCGTACAATCAGAGGCCATAATTCAGGAAGTTACGGTCCGATCTGCGCGAATATCGAAAGGATCTGAGATCTTTGGGATACAAACTTACATTTCAAGTTTCAACAAAATCGGATAAAAATTGTGACCTCTAAAGGATCCACAACCTTGATATACCACATTTTGACGCTATTTGAGAAAGAACGGCGGCCATTTTGTCTGTCAAATTTGGGCCGATTTTCACGAAATTCGAACTCAGTCATCCTTAGGGTGTAACGGTGATATAATAATAGGTTTTTTTAAATCGGATAAAAATTATGACCTGTATAGGGTCCACAAGCTAAAAACGTGATTTTTCGTACAATCAGGGGCCATAATTCAGGAAGTTACGGTCTGATATGCGCGAATATCGAAAGGAACTGAGATTTTTGGGTTATCAACTTACATTTCAAGTTTCAACAAAATCAGATAAAAATTGTGACCTCTATAGTGTCCACAAACTCAAAACGTGATTTTTCGTACAACCAGGGGCCATAATTCAGGAAGTTAAGGTCCGATATGCGCGAATATCGACAGGAACCGAGATCTTTGGGTTATCAACTTACATTTCAAGTTTCAACAAAATCGGATAAAAATTGTGACCTCTATAGTGCCCACAAGCTAAAAACATGATTTTTCGTACAAACAGGGGCCATAATCCATGAAGTTTCGATCCGATACATGCCAATATATCGAAAGCAGCCGAGATCTTTTGGAGATAAACCTATATTTCAAGTTTCGTCAAAATCGGATAAGAATTGTGACCTGTAGAGTGTCCACAAACAAATTGGGTTATAAGCTTACATTTCAAGTTTAAACCAAATCGGATAAAAATTGTGACCTCTACAGTGTTCACAAGCTAAAAACGTGATTTTTCGTACAATCAGAGAGAGAGAGAGAGAGAGAGAGAGAGAGAGAGAGAAAAATGGGGTTTAAAGTCTACTCGACACAAACTAGGTCATTTCGGGACTAACATATGGTTTAATTTTATTTCAATAATTCGCCTGCGCGTAGGGGTCTTTAGCAGTGGGAGGAAACCAGAGGACCTGGAGAAAACCCACGAGGTTGGACAGGCGACCATACTCCTTGTCACGTACAACCGGGGATTCGAAACCACGCCAGTTGACTCAATGACAGGCCGTATGATACAGCGCGCATGTGCTAACCATTCGGCTATCCAACCCCCCATCGTACAATCAGGGGCCATAATCCATGAAGTTACAGTCCGATACATGCCAATATCGAAAGGAACCGAGATCATTGAAATCGGATAAAAATTGTAACCTGTAGACTGTTCAAAAACAATTGTGGACGGATGGACGGACAGGGGTGACCACAATATACATCCACATGAAAATGTAGGCGTATAAAAACTAGATAATGTAAAGGGAATTTGCTGAAAATTTCAGTCAAATTGATCCACTCTGAACTGAGATTTTAGCGATTGAATTTTCGGCCTAGTCTCGATCATCATTACTAAAGTCTGTATGATAAAAAACATAGTTTTGGTTATCCATTTCATGATGAAATCAGGAATGGAAGTCAAACAGGAAATCGGAACCTAATCCAATAAACATCGCAGGCTAGCGTTGACATCGAGAGTTGATTATGGTCTGGATAAGTTAATCAATGTCTAATTAATAATGTGGACAAGCCAACAGTGAGGCTGATGTCCCCCGCCGAAATCCCAAAATAAACAGATGACACATATTAATTAATCACACATTTATTTTTTTCAAAAGTATCAAGCAATCAAACTATATACTAAGTTTCATCACTCTCTATCAGATAGAATCAAGATTATATTGTCCAAAATCATCAACCAACGAAATTGATCAGTTCTATTTAGCTTCAGCTCGAAATGTTAATCATTGAACCTAATGAACATCTACATCAAGTTTAAACATTCTACCTCAATTAAAAGCAGAGTTGTTATGTTCCAAAGTCTTGAACAATCAAATTGCTTATCGCTCCTTAGAATAAGCAGAAAATTCTCACCATGGACCTTAGTCAAGGTAATGATATAATGAATCTATATTTGGAGTTTCATCGCTCTGACTTTATTATAACTAAAGTTATCGTGCCCCAAAGCATCAACAAATCAAATTGCGTATCTCTGCTTACCGTAAGCAGACAATGTTCATCATCGAACTCCATCAAGGCATTCACATAATGAACACCTACAACAAATTTGAACATTCTACCTCAATTAGGAGAGTTATTGTGTTCCAAAGTCTCAATCAATCAAATTGCTTATCGCTCTACTTACCCTCAGCAGAAAATGTTCATTATCGACCTTAGTCAAGGTATTGATGTAATAAAGCTATACACCAAGTGTCCTCTCTCACTTAATTAGAACTAAAGTTATCGTGTCCCAAAGCATCAACCAATAAAATTGCTTATCTCTGCTTAACCTACGCAGAAAATTCTCATCTTCGAACTCCATCAAGGCATTCACATAATGAACACCTACGTCACAGTTGAACATTCTACCTCAAATTAGGAGAGTTATTGTGTTCCAAAGTCTCAACCAATCAAATTGCTTATCGCTCTACTTACCCTCAGCAGAAAATGTTCATTATCGACCTTAGTCAAGGTATTGATGTAATAAAGCTACACACCAAGTGTCCTCACTCTCACTTAATTAGAACTAAAGTTATCGTGTCCAAAAGCATCAACCAATCAAATTGCTTATCTCTGCTTAACCTAAGCAGAAAATTCTCATCTTTGAACTCCATCAAGGCATTCACGTAATAGAAACCTACGCCAAGTGTGAACATTCTAACTCAATTAGAATGTGACAGTTATTGTGTTCCAAAGTCTCGACCAATCAAATTGCTTATTGCTCTGCTTACCCTGAGCAGAAAATGCTCATTATCAAACTTGGTCAAGGTATTAATGTAATGAAACTATACACCAAGTTTCATCACTCTCACTTAAAGTAGCTAAGTCTCTAACTCAATATCATCCAAAATCTTCAATATTGAAAACACAAATTATTTGTCAATTTAAATCAACATTGATGCTGTGATCTTACCGGAAAAAGATGGGCTTCTGATATCCAATGTTTTAGACAAAAAAAACATTTTGCCATTGGTACAAGAATCGTGTACCATAATGCGTTTCAGCCCCAGTTCTAGCAAGAGACTCGAGGAACGAGGCTAGACATATTGCACCAAACCAAACGGCGTATGTAGACTGGAATTACCAGGCGCTAGAAATTTGCATTCGATTGAGACTGCGGGCTTATTTCGCGGAACATAACTGATTTGAAATTAGAGTAAAAACGGAAACCATTGAATGTATATCAGTTTATATACTTTCATATTACAGTATTATATGAGTTGTGACCCACTTGTGTCAATTTCTAGGTCCCAAATGTTAGCGATTTAGCTCCTTTAATTAAAACTACAGTTATCGTGTCCCATAGCATCAACCAATCAAATTGCTTATCTCCGCTTACCCTAAGCAGAAAATGCTCATCTTCGAACTCCATCAAGGCATTGAACATTCTAACTCTATTAGAAGGAGAGTTATTGTGTTCCAAAGTTTCAGCCAATCAAATTGCTTATCGCTCTGCTTACCCTGAGCAGAAAATGCTCATTATCGAACTTAGTCAATGTATTGATGTAATGGAACTATACACTTAATAAGAACTCTCACTTAATTAGAACTAAAGTTATCTTGTCCCAAAGCATCAACCAATCAAATTGCTTATCTCTGCTTACCCTAAGCAGAAAATGCTCATCTTCGAACTCCATCAAGGCATTGACCTAATAAACACCTAAAGTGTGACGGACAGACAGACAGACGGACGAACCCATTTTAATAGTCCCCTGCTTTCTTCGAAAGGCGGGGGACAATAACATTTCAGGCCTAAAGAAAGACCTGCAATAGGCACATTTAGTTCTTGCATAATGTATGTTTAAATAGGATTCTTTGAATAAGTAATTTTCATAAATTCCAACCCAAAACAAATATTTCTATTTACCTATTTTCTCTTTTGGAGGCAATATATTACTTTATACAAAGCCATTTAAAAGGCCATTTGATTTTCCATAACAAAATAACACACATGCAAGTTTTTAACAACAAAACCTACTTGAAGTTGCCCATGGTTTATGACAGCGTTCCCACGGTAACTCTGTTGCAAAGGATGTAAACATGTAAAGTACAGCCCAAGCAATGATAACTGTGTAATAAAGGCCAACAAGGGAGGTAACTGCCACCATACCATACCCAATACCTTCAAATAAAAGAGACAAAAAAATTGTAGAAATTAGATAAATGTAATCCAACAGTCAGGGGTCAAAACATTCATCTAATCCCCCAGCAAATACATGTAGTTTACTTTCAAAACATCGTTTGATATTTGATAAAAATCGTTTGAAAATTACAAAGATAGGCTGCCAGGCAATGAAACATACGCCCACAGCAGCCAAGTCGAACAGGCACTCAATATGAGTCGTCGCATATTTTTACTTTTGTTGGTAATGAAACAATTATAATACACTAAAATCTGATTAAGAGTAACAACTCATTAAGTAATTATTAGAAAATCAATAGAATTTGTTTGGCCCATGCTAACGTTTAGTATACAAAACATTTAATACCATGGATTTAGCTGTTCAAGTTACCAAAAATCATTGAAAATCAATTTACTTATTCATCTCAAGACCTTAAACTCTGTGTATCAATCAAAAGTCAATCGAAACGATTATATATAGGCGTAAACACAGTTTATAAATATAAAATCAATCAGATAATAACTTTGGTCTCTAGAGCATCCACAAGATTTTTCAAAGTGATCAAGAGTGATAACTCTTCTTTGTCTCACGACCTTAAACACTGTGTATGAATATGTAGCACCATGGGCCTTTCTGTCCGATGTGGAGAGCAAGGATTCCAGGCCGGTCGCCACATCTAACATACGACCCATGCATCTTTTCTTAATACATATTTCTGTAGCCTTGTGATCGTCTAGAATTTGTCTCTAGCTGTCTTTACTTCTGCTTCACGTTGTGTATTTACTTCTTACTATTTTCTTAAGACGTTTGTCTTACCAGGAATAACAATGCAACAGTTCGCTTCTACATTTTATATATATGTAGCCGAATACATGTATACCAGCATAATATATAACAATACCTGTGCAATTAACGATATGATTGGTTACTTTAAAGTGCACATTAGATGGGCCTGGAAACTTTGAGATACGTGTAGCCAATGGTTACTATATCCACTTTACGGCAAGTTCACACCAATCTGATTGAAATTAATTCGGCTATCTTCACTCAAAGTTGCAAAAATAGACCTCCCGTAGAAACGACTTTGCCAATTATCGAAAACACTCTTAATCCCCTCAGACGCCAGTGACGTCACAGTGACCGAATGCATTCGGAATGTTTATTCCTTAATTACCTATATACAGCTGCCGTGTGTATTCATTAACGCTTGAGTGATTCCTTAATCCCCTAATTAAATTAAACAATCGACTGCGGAATAAGTTGTTTTGTAATTTATTTTAATTTAAGATCCTATTTAGAATTTGTTTTATAATGTCCCGCCCTCTCTTCTCACGACAGCGATTTTAAAACTGTGTTTTAATGTGACTTTTTGATAAGAGCCACTCTACCATCGTGTGCAGTCCAAACGATTCGAAATATATTTCCGTCAGAAGAGTATTGTGGTTCTAATTTCCCCGAGTAAAAGAGTACAGAAGTAAAAGATGTGGTCATGCAAAATGAATCATTAAAGTCAAACCGGACTGAAACATGATTTTTTAATGACGATCCGTATCTTGATTTCCTGTAGTCATCAAACGGCATCTTTCTTTCTGCATGTGGATTTGACTTCATTACTCTGAGATCGACCGTAAAAATGAAATACGAAAAAATATCTCAATATTATACGTTAGAATTAAGAGATTGAGAACGGTCATCTAACCATCTTTGTGTATTGATAAAGTGTACTGTCGTTAATATCTATCATTAATCAATCCGACTAAAGTTGCAGACATGGGGCCGTAAATTAATTTACATCTCGATGTAGATAATGATTAGCTTTGCACACACATTGGGTTATAAATTAATTTACAAGTAAAGATGTTGGATTAAGAATGCTGATTAGGTTATTATTAGCCCACCAGATCAAAGACATCACTCTAGGTAGAACGTGTTAAAACTCCACGAACAAACGACACAAGTTACGGGGGAACATTGCTGCAAACATTTCTCCACACTACAACTAATCGTTGAATCGTACATTACTCATCAGTTGTTTATAATTATTTTTTACCCAATAATCAATTAGATTTGTTCACCGATGTTTTTGTAATAAAGTAGCCTCGTATTATTTGTTGATTGGCGTTTGGACAATATTTAATGGACTTGATACGAAATCTGAATATAAATTATTCGATAGATAAACGTTTGTGATAAGATTAGGTTATTACCTAATTAATATTCATTAGTATCTACCAAGTATATATTCATACACGGCACCGAGACTCGCCTTTGAGAGGCTGATACACCCATCCTGGCATCAGTCTTCCTTCTGATTGGCTGATACACACATCCTGGCATTTGTCTTAGTTTCCTCGCCGTGAAAATTCATTAGTTCTCAGTCTTTATTCTGCTAAAGTCTACATTATTATCGTTTTACATTTACTACCGCTTTTACATTTAATACCGAACTCAAGAGTGGAATTTCGATACGCAAAGTTTTTAAAACTTTGGGAATTCGTAGAGAGACGTTTATTAAACATCTTATCGACCAGTGGAAGTGTTTTGTTCCCGGATTCACTCGAAACTCGAACGGCTGTAAATGGCGGACAAGTATTCGACGACACTGAAATTTCTATTGCATTTCGTGAACTGTAACCTATAGTCGTCGCCGCAGTGATTTGGGGGAAATCATGGTCAAGGAAACGTCTAGTGTTCATGTGTGACAATTCGTAACTCCATTTGAAATTCACGGCGAATATTTAATTGTTCAATGACTATGCATAACAATAGATCGCCCTCATTTCTCAGCCAATCAACGTTGGGAATCTTATTACCGTGTACGGTGTCATGCATACTACGGCCGTAGTAACTGACTTTAAATTTTGGAGCGACAATTGCATGGGATTCATGGACATGAATATCAAATACACGTGATCATCGTGACTGATGTTCCTGATGCCGTTTGGTGAGCTATTAAAGTGTGAATGTAATTGTTAAATACTTTTTTTATAAAGAAGTTCAACGATGTTAGACAATAACCTAATTTTTTGAAATCAAAAACTGAAAGACTGGTTATAATTATATAACTTTATTAATAACAATATTTGGCAAAAGGGGCAGACTCGGCTATATAATGAAGTACATAATTAACTAGTTACGCAATTTCTGACGTAACAAGTTATTCTGTAATCCCCCTCCCCTCGATGCAGTGTGACATCCTGTGATTACACGTGCCGGAAGAGAAAGATATTTCTACAACTCGGTGTAACCGGATGTGTACTGCAAGAGCCGGAAGAGGGATGCTTGACTACATGACATCATGGGCTATGTACAAATTCGCCGGATGTATGGTGTTGGGCAACACGACATCATGGGCTTAAATTGGTCTACGGCATGATAAAGCATTTTAAGTTCACTCAAAAATATTCCAATCACAAAAAGTCTAATCTATAAAAGTACAAGACAATAATTCAGTGATTATGATTAGGCCAGTCACGTGTTAATTGGACCGTGATGTGTATATCAGAGATATACTGTACAGGTAGTGATATATTGTGTATAGATAATGTATATACTATGTGTAGTGCCTGTGACGTCACCAGCCAATCAACCAGATTAAGGTCGTAATTGAAACAACATTTCGGCATTGGCCGAGAAAGTTCATCCAGATTTTCCAGCGTGGTTCCCGATTGTCAGTGATGCAGGATGGAGGGCCTGACAAAAACAGCTATCTAGTCCTTCGGATGAAACGAAAAACCGGGGTCCCCAGGGCTTGCCACGAGCAAATTGGAGGCGAGTAGATGACTACTCACGCAAATATAGACTTGCGCGAGTGAGGCGAGTACATGTATTTACTCACGCAGAATGAAGTGCGTGAGTAGCCATTTAAATTTCATGTGCCTAATGGCAATGCTCTTGTCACTTCGGTGGAAGCAGACGTTGAATAAAGCTATTTCACACACAATGACAATGCATACTCTTTTATTTCCTTGGCAGTAATATTATCTGTAAATCGTCTTCCCATGACAAGAACGTTGCAAGAGAAACTGGGCTTCCCTTTGCCATCGTTGGCGTGCTGAGGGGATTCGGGTAAAGCTTAGAAAGGTAAAAGAACAGGCAAAACAATTTCAATCCCATCAATTTGCAGAAAAGATGCGGGATCGAAAGAATTGCTATTAATAGAAACGACAACATCCGCTCAATGTTTGATTATCCAGGCACTGGAAAGAGACGCCGCGTGCGCAATAGTGCATCAATATGAAGGCATACAAATTGTTTACGGCTTTTTATATTACGATATTCAATTATTTCTGATTAAATTATTTTTTATATTTGCGCGAGTACTTAATCACTCACGTAAATTTGGTTTTACGCGAGCGTAGCGTGCGCGCGAGTAATTACTCGCGTCTCGTGGCAAGCCCTGGTCCCGTGTATACATTAGAAGGCATGTAAAAGATCCCTTGGCAGTTGGAATTCGATATAAGAGTAGGCGATAGCGCCGCTGCCCGGGAAAATTTCCCTCATAGCACACTGTATGACGTATGCCCGTCTTCATTAGCCCAGCATAGGGGCAGAACAGTAGGACGTTAAATCCCATTTCATTTAATTTCTTATTAAGGCCACAGTTAATTGTTTGTTTCTCATGACCCGCCCGCATGTCCGTTTTCATCCGTAATAATTACACACTTCCATAATTATTTGGTCAAATTTAGGGAGGTCACAAATTCGTCCTATAAAATTTGTAAAACTATATTTGTTTGCTTTCAAATATTAACAATGAATTGACGCATTAAAATCGACTATTTATCGATAAAAATGACACTGTAGGTGACAAGTAAAGTCTAGTAGGCCAGAACTTGAAAAAATATACAAAGTCCATACGTGAAACCAGAAGTTAAAATAAAAGATAGGTTGCCAGGCAATGAAACATAGGCCCACAGCAGCTAAATCGTCCGGGCAGTCAACAAGAGTTGTCGCATATTTTTACTTTTTTTCGGATAGTGAAACATTTATAATACATTAAAATCTGATTAAGAGTAACAACTCATTAATTAAGTAATTATCAGAAAACCATTAGAATTTGTTTGGTTTTTATAAAGTTTTGCCCCATGCTAACGTTTAGTATACGAAACTTTTAACATCATGGATTTAGTTGTTTAAGTGATAAAAATTCATTGAAAATCAATATACTTGTTCGTCTCAAGACCTTAAACTCTGTGTATCAATCTGAAGTCAATCGGATGATAACTTTAGCTTCTAGAGGGTCACAAGATTTTTTAAAGTGATCAAGGGCCATAACTTTGGCAGTAAATATCGGAAATCGTTGAAAATCAATATGATTCTTCGTCTCATGACCTCAAACACTCTGTATCAATTTAAAGTCAATCAGATATTAGCCTCGAGAGCATTTACAAGATTTTTTGAAGTGATCAAGGGCCATAACTCTGACAGTAATTATCGAAAATTGCTGAAAATGAATAGACTTATTCGTCTCATGACCTTAAACACTGTGTATAAATTTAAACTTAATCGAATATTAACTTTAGCCTCTAGAGCATCCACAAGATTTTTCAAAGTGAACAAGGGCCATAACTCTGGTAGTAATTATCAGAAATCGTTGAAAATCAATAGACTTCTTCGTCTCATGACCTTAAACACAGTGTATAAATCTAAAGTCAATCGGATATTAACTTTAGCCTCTAGAGCGTCCACAAGATTTTTTGAATTGATCAAGGGCCATAACTCTGGCAGTAATTATCGGAAATCACTGAAAATCAAAAGGCTTCTTCGTTTCATGGCCTTAAACACTGTATATAAATTTAAAGTCAATCGGATATTAACACTGGGTAACCGAGGATGTTTGGGCATATAAAACCTCCTTTATACCATCCATAATAAAAGACCGGAATAATTTACCTGAACATATGAAAGCAAGTCCTACTATAAAAATCTTTAAAGCACAGTTAACCAATGATGATATATTATTACCTAAATATTTTTACACCTAAAAACGTTCTTCTCAAATAATCCATACAAAACTGTGTCACAATAAAAAAAAAAATTAAACTACCACAAATTCGCCATGCACTTAACGGACAATTTAGCTTGTTCCTGTGGCCACTATGGAACACTATTTGTTACACTGTCCTAATTTTACCAATGTTAGATTCCAAACCATAAATACATTACCAAATATTTTTATTCATTTACAAACTCTAACCAACGGTGATAGTAATAATACCTTGCAAATGAATACCTTGCAAATTTTTAATCCAGTCCACAAATTTATACATTTATATAAAAGACTCCAATAACCATTGTAAAATAATAGCCGAGTTAATTACTTTCTTGGTTAATATACATCTGATGTCCATAAAACATCATACGAAGCAAGTGTACATATTATGAAATGGTAAGGCACTGTAAGTGACACAAACTATTAAATTACTTGCATGCACGATTAATAGTAAATAGAAAATACCATACTGTTATTAAATAAGGAGATGATTTAATATAAGCCTTTGGCTTTTTTTTGGATCCTTACCTTCTGACTGTGTATGTATACAATATCTATCTTATTTGAATAAAATATTGTTTAAATCAATTGTTTAAGGGCCACGCAAGAGTTATTTCATTAATTAAAGAAAATACAACTTCTATGTTGTGAAAGTCGTCTTTTAACTAGGATTATCATATTAGTCATTAATCTCCTCTTAATCTATATTCCCATAAACATTAACTACAGAAAGGGCCTGTGTATACATGGCATTGTGAGCTATTCACTTTTTTGTCCGTCGCCTGTTATTTTGAATATACAGTGAAGTCATAAATGTCTGTTATTACAGCATAGATCAATTATTTCATTGGTCGAATGCTACTGTTTTATTAATTCCCACATGTGGTCACCTGTCTGGGTGCCATATGAAACCATGCTTTTGAATACACATCAGGGTACGAAATAACACGCGAATGGTTACCATCGGTTACCATGACCTGGAAACACGAGAACAGACTTCCGTTCTCGACCACCAAGCTATAATTTATAAACTGAAAAAGTCACAGGAAAAAAAGTCACAGTAAAAAAGTGACAAATTTGCCTAGGTAAAAAAAACATAGGAAAAAAAGTCACAGTTTTTTTTATTACATCTCAAATTCAATAACAATATAAACTATAAACAATAACATACATATTTAACCTTTCATTACACATATGTTCATTACACAGATGTAACCAGACTGTTTTAGTCTTTAAAAATTAGCACATTTTGATATCATAGCACATTTTAATACATTATAGCACATTTGACATATCAGTACATCAGACAGTTTAGCACTTTCTAGCTCATTCAACATTCTACCACATCAATACTCTTTGTTAATTCTAATGTTCCATCCAACTCCATGTAAGAATTCTGGGATGGATTTGGCACCGCTGACACAATCTCTGCAAAGATTTCGTAGTTGTGTCTGCATCTTTACAAACTTCTTCTTGACCTTCCTGACAGGTGAATTTCCGAAGGCATCCTGGGCGACGACAGTCTGGACTGTGGCTGATTCCTTCTGGAACCACTCCACCACTCTCCAGATGGATGGATGGTGTTGGCCGACAAGATTGTAGAATTTGTTGTTCCATCCCTCGCAGATGTTGTTGGTACAGGGGGCACTGTTCATGGTTGCATCATGTACGTTCCATAGTGTTTGTATAGTGTTTGCAGCAAGGTAATGTAGAGTAACAGTACAGATCTAACAAGAATATCTACATACAAACAGCTTTATAATAAATTCATGATTAAATACAATTTACCCACGATCTATTAACCAAACCACTCTATTAACCAAACCTAATTAACTCAAAGACAAATAACTTAAAGGTGCAAGGATATACTCACTCTACAATACAATATATATAAGTTGTGACTTTTTTACTGTGACTTTTTTTCCTGTGACTTTTTTTCCTAGATTCAAGGATTCAGTTAAAATATTCCCCCCACTCCTACGTTAAAAACATATTTCAATTATAAATAAATACTTGAAAGATCCTTAAGTTCGCACCTGACCTGTCATTTGGCGGTAGCAAATCAACTCGCAATAAGCCGTAGTAATTTTTTATTTTTTTACTGCCAATTCTGCTTAATTGTGTGCGCTTCGAAATCTAAAAACTTGACGTAAAACAAATCATGGATACGGGTTTGGAATAGGGTTATAGCATGATCTATTTGTTAAAGGCCTGTTAATACAGTATGAACAATATGGAATATTAAATATGTGTCCGTATATACCAAAAATAAATCACATAAAACAGATGAATAATACAACGTAGATTTGAAACAGAAAGTCTTCAAGTATATTCGTAAATATGTTTCCCTTTTGTCTAAATCCCATTTATAACTGTTTGATCTCCTTTTGCAGAGCAAAGACTTGTTATTTTGAATGATACAGAGAAACCACTTAAATCTGTTACAATCAGAGAAAATATTATAAACATAAAGGAGGCGTGGGGCATTAACAATTAACTCATAAAAAAAATAATGATGCACACCAAAGTTTTTGCATAAAGAGATGGTTTGTCATGTATTTCAGTAAATTTCACTATATTTTTTATGTATTCTATTCACATCAACATGTAAAATTGCCTGAAAGAATTAAGCCACTACCTTTATAGGAATATATTTATATAATTAGGCAATAATAATTTATTGCTGCAGTTACCCATTTCGACATATTCACTTTAAAGTCATAGTTTTAAACTTATATAGCTTGATTTTCAATATTTCTGGTTATAATTTATTATTCTATATTGAGTTCCACGTTATGAATTTTTTAAAAAGAAACTAGTTCAGATCAACAGTAATTTCTAATACACTTTTGATGTAATTAAAATATCTATAGCTTATGTACATAATCCATTGAGGCGTTTGTGTCGCTGACAAATTACAGTTTTTAAATAGGATACACAACACATCGTTATTAACTTACAGAGTCATGACGAATTTTAAATTTTATTAAACCCAAGTCATCATATAACAAGACAGTGAATGTATTTGGAATATTAGTGTTCTGTTCTGAAATCTATACATTTACCTTTGGTTTATTATACACATTATACAGTTACAATGGAATTGTGTGTCCATTTATTGCCCCTAATAAAGTCTGGCAGCAGTTATATAACATCTAGGTCAACGTTGTTACAAGTTGGTGATCAGCGAAGCGTATAGTTCGTACTCTGGTGTCAGTTTGGTGATTATAATTAGAAATGTAAATTTCTACTATGTGAATTGGAAATTCCTTTTAATAATTTAACAAATCCAAAAAGAAGAACAACCAAACAAAAAATAATCTGTTAATATTATTAGAAAAGACTTTAAATTTTCCACAAAGATTTTTTTTTTGTTTTTTTTTTTTTGGAAATATGCTATAGCAAAATATAGTCCTATGTTTTAGCATTAGTCCACGTATGCCGTGATAATGTCGGCATAGAAGCACAAGCATTTCTCCTTTTCAATGTCATCGCGTATTTCTTGGCCTTATATTTCTTTGAATAATTGGAATAACAACTTGATAACGTTTCCCCGTCTTCGCCCTGCCCAGTCTTAAATTCCACCCATTGACTATGTTTCTTTTAAAACCCCATAAAATTCCACAAACTATCATTATTGGAGCAAATATGCGTGTAGCAGCGAATGTCTTGGCTAATACCAATTGCCAATTCGATGAAAAACAAGCCAACAGTGAGGCTGATGTCCCCCGCCGAAATAGGAAAATAATTAGAGGACACATATAAATTTATCACAAATTATCTTTTACAAAGAATTGAACAATCAAACAGTATATCTTTACTTATAGTCTAACAATCAAAGTAGGAGAGTTATTGTTTTCCAAAGTCTCGACCAATCAAATTGCGTATCGCTCTGCTTACCCTGAGCAGAAAATGCTCATTATCAAACTTAGTCAAGGTATTACTGTAATGAAACTATACACCAAGTTTCATCAATCTCACTTAATTAGAACTAAAGTTATCGTGTCCCAAAGCATCAACCAATCAAATTGCTTATCTCTGCTTACCCTAAGCGGAAAATGCTCATCTTCGAACTCCATCAAGGCATTGACCTAATCAACACATACACCAAGTTTGAACAATCTAGCTCAATTAGGAAGAGAGTTATCGTGCCCCAAAGTATCAACCAATCAAATTGCTTATCTCTGCTTACCCTAAGCGGAAAATGCTCATCTTCGAACTCCATCAAGGCATTGACCTAATAAACACATACACCAAGTTTGAACATTCTAGCTCAATTAAAAGTTATCGTGTCCCAAAGCATCAACCAATCAAATTGCTTATCTCTGCTTACCCTAAGCGGAAAATGCTCATCTTCGAACTCCATCAAGGCATTGACCTAATCAACACATACACCAAGTTTGAACATTCTAGCCCAATTAGGAAGAGAGTTATCGTGTCCCAAAGCATCAACCAATCAAATTGCTTATCTCTGCTTACCCTAAGCGGAAAATGCTCATCTTCGAACTCCATCAAGGCATTGACCTAATAAACACATACACCAAGTTTGAACATTCTAGCTCAATTAGGAAGAGAGTTATTGTGTCCCAAAAAGTGTGACGGACAGACAGACGGACAGACAGAAGGACAGACAGACGGACAGACAGACAGACAGACAGACAGACGGACGAACCCATTTTAATAGTCCCCTGCTTTCTTCGAAAGGCGGGGGACAATAAAGCACACAATTCATACGTTACGATTTAATTAAAACATTTAATTATGAACGCATATAAACATCAATATGTGACAACAAATAATGGTATTGCTTATACTCTTTATCTTGTCTAGTTCATTTCTTTGTTTGAACATTATGATTACAACATAATATAATGACTTGGACAGTTTTTTCGTTTCCGATACTAACCGAAATTTCCTATGAGAAAAAAAATGAAATGAATATAATATATACATATTATGTTAATAGAATAGGCTTTATTTAAATGAGATGCTCGAAAAGTGAACCACACATTTATCCATTGCAATAAGATCAAAATTTAATATACCATCGTATTCACCCACATTACAAAATTGTCCTTTTTGTTGTACTTATTGAAATAAACTGTAACAATTCCAACCAACTTTATCAGCTAATCCATTCGAGCATGAGAAACAGCTCGCCTCAAAAACATCAAAGGGCAGAGCTAACTGTGTGTGCCTGTCAACATCAAAGAACAGTTCCGTGTGAAAAGTGTGCACGAACCGACACAGAACCTGTGGTTTCTTAGTACTGTGGAGTCAATTAATAAAGCTATTTCATACAATGGAAAACAAGCGGCTATATGAACAAGCGTCTCAATATTAGGTCATATATCAGTATTATTCTTTTAAAGACGAGCTTGTTACACAGAGTTCGATCGAATCTGAATAATGTTCAACAATGGGCAATATTACCGTGGATGGAAGCGGGCGCATGTCTCTATTTTCATCTGTGTTATTTGATATGTGAGTTATCATTTGTTATATATAGTGAGGAAATTACTTTTTCTCGGTAGTCCTATCTATGACCCAGGCAAGAAACTATACATTTATATATTAATAAGCCAACGTGTAGTAAATATAGCAGTGACGAAAACTTATAGATTTTCATTAATTGTGCAATTTTACATTTATAAACTTGCTTTCGAAACAAGATTCGTTAATCTGATAACAATGGCGATTAGAATATATCGGATAATCAAATTGGGGTTGGTTATGATATCGGGAAAGGACGGTACTGCGTGTGATCAATTTTAAGATATGAGCATTTATAGTTCAGTGGTACGCACGATAATTTGTAAACAAATTTAACCCACAAAAAAGATCAAATATATAAATAACTGCAGTCCGACTATGGTACGAAGTACAAAACATGTAGTATTTATCAAGAAATGAAATACGTATAAGAAAGGATATAGTACCTATCCCACGTATAAATCCATGTATAAAGACCTACACTTAACAAAGACCGATCTGCGTAAAACAGTATCGAACAAAAAATCGCACGGTAAATTAGATTTAACACCTACACATCAGATAAAGCCTGCTGGTCCTTGATGAATCACCTTTGCTGCAGTTATAACACGCTTTCGAGAAAACTCACCAAACAAAGAATACACACTGTGTCAGTCGTTTTTAACCCGTTCGTTAATTAACACACCAGTACAGAAAACGCACCGTCACTGAGATTTTCACCCCTTGCGATAATTATATAACCTTTCAGTCAATTTCTCACCCCTGTTAATTAACACACCGTACCTACAGATTTTACCCTCTTCGTATTAGATTTGTTGCGATAATTAGAATTTTACCGATATTGGTACAAATTTACTAAAAAGCGCGAAATCTATACTGTAAACGTACAAATCTCACCTTTACTACTTCTCAGTGTAAGTTACTATATTACTGGTAATATATTGTTAATTGAGCAAAGATAATTTAATCTATCACACAATTGTATTAATGTTGTAGTCAGTCTAGTTGCAGTACTTTATTAGTCTGTTCCCACTCCATATGAGTTTTGTGGCTAGTCTTTTGTCTTAAGCTGGACATATGTTTCTTTGTTTTTATAACTTTTAATCTATCACACATGTGTTATACAATTAATTATGTATAGACTTGGTAGTCAGTCTAGATGCAGTAGATGGTCTTTTATTTGTTTGTCTGGGTTTTATGGCCTGTATTTTGTCTTTTAACACTGAGAAGTAGTAAGAGTGAGATTTGTACGTTTAGGGCATAGATATCTCCCGATTTGGTAAATTTCTATGAATATCGGTAAAATTCTAATTATCGCAACAAATCTAATACGAAGAGGCTAAAATCTGTAGGTACGGTGTGTTAATTAACAGGGCTGAGAAATTGACTGAGTGGTGATATAATTATCGCTAGGGGTGAAAATCTCGGCGACGGTGTGTTTTCTGTACCGGTGTGTTAATTAACGAACGGGTTAAAAACGACTGACACGGTCTGTATTCTTTGTTTGGTGAGTTTTCTCGAAAGCGTGTTATAACTGCACCAAAGGTGTTTTATCAAGGACCAACAGGCTTTATCTGACGCGTAGGTGTTAAATCCAATTTACCGTGCGATTTCTTGTTTCCGTGTGTTTTAAGCAGATCGGTCTTTGTTAAGTGTAGGTCTTTATGCATGGATTTATACGTGCTGTAGTTAAATTTGTTCGTTCTTATACGTATTTCATTTCTTGGTGAATACTACGTGTTTTATACTTCGTACCATAGTCGGACTGCAATTATTTATATATTTGTCTTTTTTGTGGGTTTAATTTGTTTATATATTATCGTGCGTACCACTGAAGTATAAATGCACGTTACTTACCGATATCCGGACCAACCTCCATTGATATCAGACTAACGAATCTGTTTCGAAAACCAAGTTAATAAATATAAAATCGAGCAATTGATGAAAAACTATTGGTTTCATCATGTCTATATTTACTACACGTGGGCGTTTTAATGCATAAATGTATTGTTTCTTACCTGGGTTGTAAAAAGGACTATCCAAGAAAAATTTAATTTCCACATATATATCAAATGATAATTCACATATCAAATAACACTAATGCAAATAGGGACATGCGCCGGCGGTGATATTGTCCATTGACCTTTGACTTAATATGGAATAGAGGCTTTACAAGAACAGCTAATTTTAAACACTTGTTAATATTTCTATTGTTTACGATTGTATGAAATAGCTTTATTATTTTTCTCCCGGTACTAATAAACTACGGGTCGAGTGGATCCAATTTTTATTATGTGATTTATCAACGTGATGACAGATGGAGTGCACGGGCTCCATGTGTCTATTTAAAAAAGCATGCAATCACCTTTGGGAATCAGCTTCCAGTCTAAAACGACTTTAAAATCTCTTTTGTTATTTCGGCCGCTTTATTTGAAAAGATTTTCATAATATGCCGTAGAAATTTGTCATTTTGTTTTTATTGTTAATTCTGTTTAATTGTGAACATTTCGAAATCTAAATATTTAATATTTATTCTTGGGTACGGGTTTAGAATAGTGTTATAGCATGATTAATTTGTTAAAGATCTGTTAATTCTGAAACAACAATTTATTGCTGTAGTGATCAATTTCAACATTTTCACAATACATGTATTCTAAAGTCATAGTTTTAAACTTAAATAGCTTCATTTACAATATTTCCGGCCATATATTATGCTAAATTGAGTCCCACGTCATAAAAGTCTTCAACTTTTAGAACCGTCCATAGCACACATTATGTCCAGAATTTGACGTTTTAACAGCTTAATTAATAAATTTGATAAAGAAAACTATTTCAGAACAACAATAATTTCTTATACACCTTTGATGTAATTAATTGTTCGTTTGACAAATTACGGTTTTGAAATAGGATACAACACATCTATATTAATTTACAGGGTCATATTTTGAATGTTAATAAACCAAGGTTCATTCAAGAAAATTATTGTTGTGTTCTGATAAATTAAGTGTACCTGGGCCCTGTTTCTCGAAATCTTAACTAAGATAAAACACATTCACTAAAATTGTTGAGCTGGGGCAATAATTAATTTACTACCCCTAATAAAGTCTGGCAATTAACAGTTGTTATATAACATCTAGGTCAACTGTGATCCAATGGTGTTCAGCGAAGCGCACTTCCTGCTCTGATGGCAGTTTGTGTTGTAATATTATGTGACTTGGAAATACGTTTAATAATTTAACAAATTCAAGAAGAAGAAGAACAACAAATTTTCGCATACATGTATTTCCAATACGACAATTTTTTTGTTTTGAAATATACTGTAGAAAAATAACTTAGTCCTCTAACTTAAGTACCACATGATAATAATGTAATAGTTAGTATTTCATTGTATTTAAATCTTATAATCCCTCTTGTTGTTTTCAAGTACCGTGAATTTATCGGAATCGAAATCCCAGATAGGATATAAATTTTGATATTATATGTAAGATATGCTTACAATTATACTCAGTTTTGATATTATTTGTAAGATATGCTTACTTATTATACTCATACTCATCGATCACTTTAGAGAATTTTGGCGCTGGTAAATGTAGCAAATGGTGGACCACCTTATTCTCACTCGATAATCGTCGCTATTTGATTCATTCTTGCATTTCCCATCAATGGTGATAGTACAATTTGAAAAATAATATCCGATTAGTCAAGTTTGTATATTTTACAAGCCGTATGAAGCCAGGGTTTAACTATCAAAATAATTCCTTCTCTTCGAAAAGAATTGACGGCCTTTTTGAATATTTCCTTCTAGTTCACTGTTAAATTCCACTTGTTGACCATGTTTCTTTTGAAATTCCCTAATATTACACAAAATATCATTATTGGAGCAGAGCTAATACGCATAGAAGCGAATGCTTCGGCCCATATCAACTGCCAATTAAAGAAAAAATAAATAAAGTAGATAATTTCTACGTTACAATTTAATTAAAACGTGTAATATATGAAGGCATATGCATATCAATAATGTAATAATAAATAATGGTATTGCTTGTACTTTTGTCTTGTCTATTTTACTTGTGTGTTTGAACATTTCTCTGATTATAATATAATCGCTTGGGCTGTTTTTTTTTTTTTCATTTGAGATACTAACCGAAATTTCCTATGAGAAACAAAATAAATTGTATACATGTTGATAAAATATCAAGCTTTATTCAAATGAGATGATAGAGAAGTAAAACATACATTTATGTCATTGCAATAAGACCAACACTGAACAGACCACAGTATGTCATTCTTGAATTAAGTGTAACAGGTAAAAAGAGTCACACTCCATCCAACTATTTCAGGAAATCCATTAACAGTGTCGCCTTTCGGTCTGAGATCAAAGGGGGTCTGAGATCAAAGGGCAATATTTCGTGTGAAAAGCGTGCTCTCCTGATAGTATAAATTCTATAATAAGGATGAGACTGAATCCACTATTAAGTGATGTGTTTAAATTTAGCTGTTCTCGTAAAACCCATATTTCCATAGGTCGGAATTGTGTATGCAAAGACAAGCTTGTTACACAAAGTGTGATGGAATCAGAGCATACCAGAAGATGTTCGATGGTCAGCTCCACGTGTTGGAGGCGGACGTGAGTTCCTGTTATTAGACATGATTAGTGTTATTTGGTATGTGATTTATCTATTGTTATATAGTGATGGAATTCTGTTTCCTTGGATAGCCCTATTTACGACCCAGGTAAGAAATACATTTATAAAATATAACGGTGACGAAACTTACAGGTTATCATTAATTGCGAGATCTTTTGTTTATAATTGTGCTTTCAAAACAGATTAGAGCATCTGATATCAATAGAGATTAGAATATATCGGATAATGATATGAAGGTTTAGCGGGATATCGGTAATAACGATATTGCATGCGACTGATTTTAAGACACACGCATTTATACTTCAGTGGTTCGCACGATAATATATAAACAAATTAAACCCACAAAAAAGACAAATATATAAATAATTGCAGCCCGACTATGGTACGAAGTATAAAACACGTAGTATTCACCAAGAAATGAAATACGTATATCTAACTACAGCACGTATAAATCCATGCATAAAGACCTACACTTAACAAAGACCAATCTGCTTAAAACACAAGGAAACAAGAAATCGCACGGTAAATTGGATTTAACACCTACGCGTCAGATAAAGCCTGTTGGTCCTTGATAAAACACCTTTGGTGCAGTTATAACACGCTTTCGAGAAAACTCACCAAACAAAGAATACACACCGTGTCAGTCGTTTTTAACCCGTTCGTTAATTAACACTCCGGTACAGAAAACGCACCGTCGCCGAGATTTTCACCCCTAGCGATAATTATATCACCACTCAGTCAATTTCTCAGCCCTGTTAATTAACACACCGTACCTACAGATTTTAGCCTCTTCGTATTAGATTTGTTGCGATAATTAGAATTTTACCGATATTCATAGAAATTTAACAAATCGGGAGATATCTATGCCCTAAACGTACAAATCTCACCTTTACTACTTCTCAGTGTAAGCTTATAGCACACAGGTTTTTTTGTGTTTTTTTATTTTAACCTATCACGTATGTGACGCACAATTATTTACTAGACGGTTCTTTATTGGTCTGTATCAGATAATTTTTTAAGGTTGAAATGGTTTATTTTTGTGAAAATTTCGTACAAATCTCTTCACTAGACCCTTGCAACTATTTACAGATATATTATTCATTTTAAAGGGATTGGAAAGTCCTAGATAATCCAGGTTTTCAAAAATAAAACTATAGTTTAGCGTTCAATTGCATTCGTAAACATGCTTTTATTTTTTAAATTCACACATGTGACATACAATTATGTTTTTTCTATCATATTTTCTATTTTCTTTAGGAACAAAGGAAGAAGCTTCAAAGGTGTATGGATATCATTCGAGGTACTATGGATGATAATGATGATGATGATGATCATGAAGAAAAATGTTGAATGTAAAAACTATATACTGTTACAAAGATAATAATCAATACATTCCCAATAAAAAAAAATAAATATATATATATTTTCATTATTACATCAACAAATATTTGTTTTAAAAGTATTATTATTTTTTCCTTTTCTTTAAAATGATTTTCTATCCCCAATTCTTTGTACACCTTTAACCTGGCATTACTAAAATTAAAGCAATATATGGTAGCATGGATTTTATCCTCAGTTGAATGCTACATTGTCACATAGTTTATAACTCTTACATCAGGGGTTTTTTTTTGTGTCTGTCCCTTATGATCGGCTGAAGTTTAGTGATTTTATTTTTCTCTTGATTTCTGATATTTTTAAAATCAAGTTATTCCATCGGATTATAATTTTGTTTTATATCTGTATCATTAGTCGAGTTTAAATTTTGAACAGTTTTACAATTCAAGTAATCTTTGTTAATATTGAACCTATCATTGAACTCGCTATAACATATATTAACCATAACAAATTCATTATGCATATTTTGTACACTTTAGTCCATGTATGATTTAGTATAATTATAAAATCAAAATCAACATGTTTTATTAAATTTTAAAATGACTTTGTATATATGTTTTTACATACCTATTGTATGCTGATTCAAGCCTATAAATTCATATCTTATCAACAGAGCTTGTACATACTGTTTTTTCCATATTCATTTTCATTGAAATCAGAACTTTTGTCAATTAAAGTCATTACAGTAATATTTAATGTTTAATTTTTGAACTACATGCATTAAAAATCTTAACTATTTCTTTATATATCAGACATGTGCAGCATACATATTTATTTTAGTCTATTATGGTACATTTTTTCTCAGTTGTTTGATGTTAATTATCAATGAATTTCCCGCCATTTTCATTTCATTTTCTCATCCGTCCCATTTTAAAACGACTTGATCCATTTTTCTGAAACTTCTGGAACGGGAAGTCACTCCGATTACAGCAATCCAAGTCTCAGTTATTTCCCTTTAGTTTTCAGATTATTTGTTTGCCCAGGTGCAATGTTTCTCACTATGTTTATACTTAAATTGTGACTTCGCGTGTTTTTCACCGATTTTGATAATTATTTTTTCTTGTTCTTTTTTCTTTTCAGATACTTGATATAATCCAAGTCACGTGACGATGAATATGAAAGCTTTCATATCGACAGTAGGCATGTTTTATTATAAAGTGTACCAGTGGGTATCTAACAAATGTAATGGTTTTATTAGAAAAAGGAAAAAGAGTTTTTAAATATTTTTCTGATCTTCAAAATCAGCATATATTTAACATATAAAATACTTAATGCCAGGTTTACTAATGTATTTTTTTTTATTAAAATGAATTACATCATTTAAGACAGACATTTTCCCCATCATTTTTTATCAAGATTTTAGAATACTTTGAAATAACATTTGTTTTAAAATTTTTAATTTATTTTTGTATAATTATAATGGTAAGTGTGTCTTCTTTAAAACAGACTTAAAAATATACTGATGAGAAAAATAACAGATCCAAAAATTGAATTGTTCAAACCCCAGTGAAAATTTGACTTGTCTGTCCATCCACTACATTATTGAAGTGGTCTTACATTTGTTTTGTAAACTTTGTATTTTTATGTCACGTGGAAATAAATTTATCCCTTTGTGTAATGGCTGTTTACGTTTTAGTATATGCCATTTAAAAAAAGCAGGAAAATGGTTTGGAAAATCAAATTTCCATGCTTATATTTTGCTAACATTTCGTCCAATTTATGTCTGTCCAGTTTTAGCGAAACGTTAGCATTATTTTAATTCTTTTTTTTCGGCTTCATATTACGTGATAGAATTTGAATAACCACTGCAAACAAAATGTGAGTGTAGTCTCGAATTTCCACACAGGATACGGATAATTTGACACAGGTAGTCAATTGGTTATGCCATTTTTACAGTTGTCTGTCCGAAAATGTTAACGTTGGCATTCATGATACGTTAGCACCACTAATTCGGCTTTCATAGCATTATTTACTAAAAATGTATCATTTTCGTTACGGCATTTAGAAAAGAAAACCGGATTTCCGATGCATAAACATGGATTTCCGATGGTTGGCATTCTTGCCTTATTCACTCGATCAAAATGACTTTGACCCCTGCAAAAAAGTGCTAACGTGTCAATTGTCAGACCGATTAAATAAACCCTCTGTCCTTACGTAACGTTAGCACATGCTTTTAAAATACTTTTTGTCTGATTTTAAATTTAAAACTCGCCCCAGGGTAGAAATACTATATACAATTTATTAATACCTTTCATTGCGGACTATTTGAATTTTTAGTCAAAAACAATAATTCATGTAATACAGTTATTTATAAAATGTCCATGTCTGTCCTTATGTAATGTTAGCAACAGATGCATGCCCGATAAATGTTTAAATTTTAGGTTATTAAAATATATGATTATATTTATTATATTAATCTTAAATTCTTAATATTATGCTTTATTTTGCATATAAAAAGTCTCAGTAACTACTTACATAAACACTATAAATAGAAATTTTCTTCAAACTTTAGTGCTAATGTTACAAATCTGCCAGAATGTCTGTCCACATGTAACATTAGCAATGCAATTAGTTTTTAAATTAACCCATGAAGTGTGTAGTTTTTAAAACGTTAACTACCCCCTATTGTGTAATTAATTTGACGAAAAACATCATTTTTGGACCTTTTTATTCCTGAATACAAATGATAGTAGTCTGAAACCATATTAAAACTAACGGTAAATAGAGTTGTCTCCCTTCAATTAGATTTCCTCGACCAGGCGTAATGTAACGTCCTACACATGCTGCGATCATATGTTCGAAAAATAGGTTGGGGAAAATACCTCCAAGGCGTTATATTACGCCCTACACACGGTGAAGGGCAGTTGTCCAGGACGTTATATAACGCTCTACGCATTTAACGGGTTAATAATTAATTTGTAAATCATATCCCATGCTTATATTTTGCTAACGTTTCGTCCAATTTATGTGTCCAGTTTTAGCGAAACGTTAGCATTATTTTAATTTTTTTTTTCCGGCTTCATATTACGTGTTAGAATTTGAATAACCACTGCAAACAAAATGTGAGTGTAGTCTCGAATTTCCACACAGGATACGGATAATTTGACACGGGTAGTCGATTGGTTGTGCCATTTTTACAGTTGTCTGTCCGAAAATGTTAACGTTAGCACTCTTGATACGTTAGCACCACTAATTCGGCTTTCATAGCATTATTTACTCAAAATGTATCATTTTCGTTACGGCGTTTAGAAAAGAAAACCGGATTTCCGATGCATAAACATGGATTTCCGATGGTTGGCATTCTCGCCTTATTCACTCGATCAAAATGACTTTGACCCCTGCAAAAAAGTGCTAACGTGTCAATTGTCAGACCGATTAAATAAACCCTCTGTCCTTACGTAACGTTAGCACATGCTTTTAAAATACTTTTTGTCTGATTTTAAATTTAAAACTCGCCCCAGGGTAGAAATACTATATACAATTTATTAATACCTTTCATTGCGGACTATTTGAATTTTTAGTCAAAAACAATAATTCATGTAATACAGTTATTTATAAAATGTCCATGTCTGTCCTTATGTAACGTTAGCAACAGATGCATGCCCGATAAATGTTTAAATTTTAGGTTATTAAAATATATGATTATATTTATTATATTAATCTTAAATTCTTAATATTATGCTTTATTTTGCATATAAAAAGTCTCAGTAACTACTTACATCAACACTATAAATAGAAATTTTCTTCAAACTTTAGTGCTAATGTTACAAATCTGCCAGAATGTCTGTCCACATGTAACATTAGCAACGCAATTAGTTTTTAAATTAACCCATGAAGTGTGTAGTTTTTAAAACGTTAACTACCCCCTATTGTGTAATTAATTTGACGAAAAACATCATTTTTGGACCTTTTTATTCCTGAATACAAATGATAGTAGTCTGAAACCATATTAAAACTAACGGTAAATAGAGTTGTCTCCCTTCAATTAGATTTCCTCGACCAGGCGTAATGTAACGTCCTACACATGCTGCGATCGTATGTTCGAAAAATAGTTTGGGGAAAATACCTCCAAGGCGTTATATTACACCCTGCACACGGTGAAGGGCAGTTGTCCAGGACGTTATATAACGCTCTACGCATTTAACGGGTTAATAATTAATTTGTAAATCATATCCCATGAAACTTCAGATTTAGATAATTTATTATTACATTAAAATTTTGAAGAAAATTATTAATATATATAAGCAACAGTTTATATCTGAAAGGAAAATAAATGTGCCATGCCTCTGTCCAATTCAAAAGAGACATTTTATATTTACTAAAATGGTCATCGATACTGTCTTATGACCCAAAAATAATAGCATCTTCATTCATTTAACATAATGCAATGTATCTTCTACCTATAGAGATTGCTATTTATATGAATTTTAATTTGCACCAATTGCATTTGATATAATTTCATCTAGAGTGATACGATTAAAAAAATTTCAATATGTTAGGTATAAAATGTTCAATAAAAAAATTACCTTTTTTAAAATATATTTTGGAAGAATATGTATCAATCTTCCCTGAGACAGGGATTTTGTAAGAGGAATAGGAATTTCATAATTCAGTTGGGATTGGGAACCTATGGTACACTTTAAAAAACCAGCGGCTGCCAGGCAGGATACGCCCACATTTTCGAGAGATGGATAGAGAACAAGCTAACAAGAAAGTGATTTTTCCTACAATCAAGGGCCATAATTCAGGAAATTACAATTCCTGAATTTTGGGCCGATTTTCACGAAATTCAAACTCGGCCATCCTTGGGGTGTAACTGTGATATAATAATACGTTTTTTTAAATCGAATAAAAATTATGACCTCTATAGAGTCCACAAGCTAAAAACGCGATTTTTCATACAATCAGGGGCCATAATTCAGTTAGTTACGGTCCGATATGCGCGAATATCGAAAGGAACTGAGATCTTTGGATTATAAACCTACATTTAAAGTTTCAACAAAATCGGATAAAAATTGTGACCTCTATAGGGTCCACAACCTTGATATACCATATTTTTATGCTATTTGAGAACAAATGGCGGCCATTTTGTCTGTCAATTTTGGGCCGATTTTCACGAAATTCGAACTCAGCAATCCTTAGGGTGTAACGGTGATGTAATAATACGAATTTTTAAATCGAATAAAAATTATGACCTCTATAAAGTCCACAAGCTAAAAACGCGATTTTTTGTACAATCAGGGGCCATAATTCAGGAAGTTACGGTCTGATATGCGCGAATATCAAAAGGAACCGGGATCTTTGGGTTATAAACTTATATTTCAAGTTTCAAAAAAATCGGATAAAAATTGTGACCTCTATAGGGTCCACAAGCTAAAAACGTGATTTTTCGTACAAACAGGGGCCATAATCCATGAAGTTTCGATCCGATACATGCCAATATCGAAAGCAGCTGAGATCTTTTGGGGATAAACCTATATTTCAAGTTTCGTCAAAATCGGATAAGAATTGTGACCTGTAGAGAGTCCACAAACAATTATGGACGGACGGACGGACAGGGGCGACGACAATATACGTCCACATGAAAATGTGGGCGTATAAAAATTGTGACCTCTATAGGGCCCACAACCTTGATATACAATATTTTTACGCTATTTGAGAAGGAACGGCGGCCATTTTGTCTGTCAGTTTTGGGCTGATTTTCACGAAATTCGAACTCAGCCGTCCTTAGGGTGTAACGGTGATATAATAATACGTTTTTTTTTAAATCGGATAAAAATTATGACCTCTATAGGGTCCACAAGCTAAAAACGTGATTTTTCGTACAATCAGGGGCCATAATTCAGGAAGTTACGGTCCGATATGCGCAAATATCGAAAGGACTCGAACATGGTGAACAGGAACACGGATAGAGGTAAACGATATTCCAACGTGAAAAATAATAGCCATAACAAGTCCACACTAAACTGGAATTTTTTAGCGGAACCCCCCCTCCTCCAAAAAGAAGACGAGGGGGACAGACCCAAAAGTGGTCAATATCTCAGCGAAGACATTAAGTGAAAATCAGCTTAGTGTGTTGAAGAAGGGACTAAAATTTACTCCCACCCCATCCAAAAGCAACACACAAGAAGTCAACGAGGATGTCAAAGAATTTACTAGAAAATTAAGAAATCTAGAATATTTTTATGATAACAATAATTTACCACCTGAATCCATAGTAAGGAACAAGACTGGCGGATGTGCTCCTCTCGGGCGAATCCCAGAACTCGATGATTATGTATCATTCATAAACAAAGTTGAAATAACTCCAAATAGAACAAATAACGTTAGAAGAAATATAACTCCTCAAATAAACAAAGAAATCATCCAGCTATCAAAGGATAAATCCATAGTTATAAAACAGGCGGACAAAGGTCGAGCAACAGTTCTTATGGATGCAGATCACTATACAAAAATGGTATTATCGATAATATCGAACAAGGAGTATTACCTAGAATTGCCAAGAAGCACAATGGAGGACAATATGAAAAGACTTCGAAAACTTGTCAATTCATTTTCAAGAATCCTTGAAGATGATGAAATATCATTTCTTACCATATGTGACCTGCCGCATGTAAATGAGTCGGAATGCGGTAAAATTAAGCGAAAATATTGATTTTGATCGAAATTGAGATTTTAACAAAAATGAGTCTATAAATATACTATCTATCGACTCAAAAGATCAAAATAGCAATAAAACATTTTAAAACGCCTTTATTTGGACATTTTGTAAGAGTATCGTATTCTTAAATCTGTATTTTTCTGAATATTCTCAGCGGAATTAGATATTTTTCTCTGCTCGCAGCGGGGCACCCTGTCAATCCTCTTGCAAAATGCTTGGCATCGTTGTAAAGCAGAGAATCTCTATTCTTTAAATAGAGTATTGCAGATGAATTCATTTTGAAGAAATACAAAAGGGTTTTAAAACCCATAAAAATGTAAACATACTCCGCTTGTTGCTATGCTTCCAACACGACTCGTTTGCTGATTGGCCCAGACGACGCGTGCAATGTTATGGTGCATCTACATGCGATTCACTCTGAGAAGTGGCAGAAAACAACTGTTGCTGTTGTTTATTAAAGATTTACATTCAATACAATGAATATGATATTATGGACAGGTTGATTTAATTAAATTATTTACACTTGAAAACTGTTAAAAACACAAAATAAAAAGCTCCTCGGATACCAACAACTTAATTCTGATCGTATATAGATAGCCGTTGCGTGTTAATCAAAACATTGTACATCAATCAACAAGCCGTTCGTGTCATTGAGTAATACTAATCTGTAATCACTTCTCAAGGATTAATGATTAGTTGATTGATAATTAACAATGATAAGGCCACCGACAATTCATTATTTACTCCGAATAACTAATCAAAGCGGCGATGATTTAATGTCTCGTTTGGTCTGTAAGAAAATAATTTTTAGTCCTTAAATGGAAATAAACAAAATAGCCAATAATTTTCGTTCCGAAGAGAATTTTATTGATAGGTGAATTCCATTTACTCTCGCTTCATACGGCATGCAAAGTTAAGAATGCATATTGGATATTATTATTGTTTAAAATTCTATTATCACCATGGGTCGGGAAAATGAGAACGACCAATGAGTCGAAACACGACGATTATCGAGTGGGAAAAATAATCTGCCATTGTTTAATTACACCGCTTCCAAAATTAGCGTAAGAATAATAGAATTTCTATTCTATTATGGACTCATATTTTGATACCGTTACGGTACCTCAGGCTTAAAATAACAATAGAATTATTGTACACGCAAAATCTTAATTCAGGCATGCAGCTGTGGAGGCTTTTTTGATGATTAAGATAGGCTACTAAACTTGATTACCCAATCAACAACTTTAATCTTCTGACCACTGGCACCAAGGTGCTAAATAATTGATGAGATTAACTGAACTGAAGTTAATCTTACCAAAGTTATAATATACAAACTTAGACTACTAATGTATACACTGTTCTAAATTATAACGCTATCATAGGAAATGTGAATATGCCGCATGTGTTGTGGATGTTTTACTATGAAAAGAGCGCATTTACTACGATTTTCGTTATCGGCAGCCTTGAAAACCTAAAGAAAAAAATATTAATATTAAACGACAAAATAACGAAAGATTTAATGGCATGGTTGCTGTGTGATATTGTTTTAGAACATACCCACACCTTTAACTTGCTTTTTCTAAAAACTGCAGATGTCAGTGCATTCAATTCATTTGCAACTGAGAGCTCGCCCTTTTCCATTCTCAAACCTTAAACAGTCACCCATGCCCGATGAATTAATAAATTAAATTCTCGTAATGCAATTATATCCACTGTAAATAGCGTTTGTTTACAGCTTTCTATACACTGGCATCGTAACCGTGCCAAACAAAAACTCCATAGTATATGTTCTCTTTTCTTATACTTGATAGCATAAGGTGTTGAATACCGTCGTTTCATTGGTATACCCTACCCTGCAAGGTGTGACCATAACTGATGGGTGACCATAAAATCATCGAATATGTAAAATGATAAATATTCGTTGCATCGACCCAATACCATGTTTTTCGTATTCAGCATCCCCGAAAACCTCTAAAATGATATATTACACGAGTACCAAGTATAATAAGAACTCCAATAATTGCCATTTTGGTGGCAATTTTGAAAAACAAGATGGAGGATACAGTCCAGTCGACCCCTGATGCTACAACCTTTATGCATAATAAAACATATAAAATGACACGGTTACAAATATATGGTGATAAAAAAACAACAGAATTGTCATTTTGGTCGCCATTTTGATAAAACAAAATTGTTGATATTGACGGATTAATTTTACTACTACGATTATCATTTTGGTCGTCATTATGAAAAACAAAATGGCGGGTATTATCGGATTTACTCTTATACTGCAATTGTTTGATGTAGCACCCCCAAAAACCCATTCAATGACATTAATAAACACATAACTTATGAAAACTCGAAAATTTGTCATTTTGGCGTCCATTTTGAAAAAAAAGATGGTGGAAATTGTTGGATCAAATTGTTACTACAATTTTCGTCTTCAGCATCCCTGAAAACCTCTAGAAAACAATATTCAACGACAAAACAGCAAATAAATGGCTTGGTTGCTATGGGATTTTGTTTTGAAACATACCAAATCTTTAACTTGATTTTTCTCAAAACTTACTTTGGTGAGTTAGGTGGCTTTAAGCAGTCACAACTCAGTCAACTTTTGCCCGATTCAAACAAACTATACATCAAATTGAAGGTAATGAGTCGGAGAATGTGAAAATAACAATAACTCAATTTTCAAAATTTCCTCATTGCGACTCAGCATGCCATGGGGGGTCACATATTTGATGTGAAACCAAGCAGTTTTTATATACTACCAAAGTCCACAAGAGCAAAGAGATAACTGAAGCATGCGAAAAACAGACCAGCGGCTGCCAGGCAGGATACGCCCACATTTTCAAGAGATGGATAGAGAACAAGGTAAAAAGAAAGTGATTTTTCCTACAATCAAGGACCATAATTCAGGAAATTCCAATTCGATATGCGCAAATATCGAAAGGAACCGAGATCTTTGTTATAAACTTAAATTTCAAGTTTCAACAAAATCGGATTAAAATTGTGACCTCTATAGGGTCCACAGCCTTGATATACTATATTTTTACGCTATTTGAGAACGAAGGGCGGCCTTTTTGTCTGTCAGTTTTGGGTCGATTTTCACGAAATTCGAACTCCGCCGTCCTTAGGGTGTAACGGTGATATAATAATACGTTTTTTTAAATCTGATAAAATTTATGACCTCTATAGGGTCCAAAAGCTAAAAACGCAATTTTTCGTACAATCAGGGGTCACAATTCAGGAAGTTACGGTCCGATATGCAGGAATATCGAAAGGAACCGAGATCTTTGGGTTATAAACTTACATTTCAAGTTTCAACAAAATCGGATAAAAATTGTGACCTCTATAGGGTCCACAAGCTAAAAACGTGCTTTTTCGTACAATCAGGGGCCATAAATCCATGAAGTTTCGATCCGATACATGCCAATATCGAAAGCAGCCGAGATCTTTTGGGGATAAACCTATATTTCAAGTTTCGTCAAAATCGGATAAGAATTGTGACCTGTAGAGTCCACAAACAATTGTGGACAGACGGACGGACAGGGGCGACAGCATAATACGTCCACATGAAAATGTGGGCGTATAAAAACATGCCAGTAGCAGATCTAGTTAAGCTTTCATATTTCATATGAAAGATTATTGTTTCTGTTAAGATTAATATTATTATCATTTTTTTTTTTGTGTTTTGTCCACAAATGGGTGGTGGCTGTTGATTAAATATATTTTCAAAACGTTTTACGAATCTGAAATCACCGAATTTTACGAACGAATGCATTTGACCTACAATGCTGTAACTTTGTGACTACTGTAAAACATGAAATTCTTGCAACATGAAATCATTGCGAGTTGGGGTGGTGAAACATAATTGCGACATGAAATTATTGCGAATTTCTATAGTGGGGAAAACATTATTGTGACATGAAATTATTGCGAATTAAAATAATTTGTTTTAGTTAATTTGTCTATAAAATGTGGTAGATTGTTACTTTTGAGGTGACAGTCGGCTCTTAAAAACATCGGTTGATTGGTGATCATTAGTAACAGTAAATAAACAACTATTGAGGATTATAGCTTTGAGGTGACAGTCGGCTCTTTAAAACATCGGTTGATTGGTGATCATTAGTAACAGCAAATAGTGTAAGCTTGTCATTATGTACCAACCTTCGATACTACTGTCTACCATTGTGATGCATTCAATAATATTTATCCATTTTTGTGAAGAAAATCGATGAATTAATTTTATTTTATCAAAAAAGCACATGAACAAAAAAACACCGCTAATTTTAGCTCCTATTTACAGGGGGTGTAACTCTGTATGTAATATTATAGGAGGCACTAAAACGTCTGTTTAACAATAAAGTGGCAATGGAAAAGAGAATCTAGATGATCGTGACAAAACTCGGTACTTTTATTTTATTCAATCAGTATCAAATAATGTGTGGTTACGTGTGAAAACAATGAAATGAAATGAAATGAAATGGGGTTTAACGTCCTACTGTTCTGCTCCTAACCTGGGCTAATGAAGACGGGCATACGCCATACAGTGTGCTATGAGGGAAATTTTGCCCGGACAGCGGCACTACGGCCTACTCTTATATCGAATTCCAACTGCCAAGGGATCTTTTACGTGCACGCCAATGTGTACACGGGACCTCGGTTTTTCGTCCCATCCGAACGACTAGACAGCTTTCCTTGCCAGCCCCTCCGTCCTGCATCACTGACAAGGGAGAACCACGCCGGAAAATCTGGATGAACTTTCTCGGCCAATGCAGGGATCGAACACCCGACCTCCAGACTAGCGAGCTAGCGTCTTACCCACTTAGCCACGTGATCCCCGTGAAAACAATGACCAGGTTAGTTGTTTAATAAAACAAAAGATTAATTAATAGATAATCCCGGGTTACATTTCTTTTTACCTGATCAGTGGGGGTCCAGTTAATTAACTACTACTCACGGGATTAGCGGGGGTGTTACAAAGAACGACAAGATGGTAACATTCAACAATGGCCGTTGAATGGGCGATGTTTTGTTGAATTTATTTGTAAAATAGTGACCGCTGGCCGCGTTAGAGGAGTGACCGTTGAATAAAGAGATGAAACCATGGGTTCCACGTCGGCCGTATATGCTGGTCGAGACCTACGTCTATGGAAAATGATCGTTCCTAGATCTGACCTAACGGTCATTTTGCACGCCGGAAAGAGGGTTTTTTTTAAAAAAAAACAAAATTCAAACATGGCTACGATCGACCTTCACTGTGTAACTATACAAGAATGCACGTCGTCTAGAAGCCAATCTCGTGATTGGTGTTATAGAGTTGTATATATAGTCGTCAACAGATTATACTGAGTGTTGTGCTGATAATTAATGATGAGTGTCTGGTAGTAGAACAATAAATGTTAATTGATAAGTGGGAATCTAATCAACGGCGTGAAGCGGCCCATTGTTAATCATTCACGTATTGTCCACGTGTCATAAGAATTTTCAACAACAAAGCTGTTTACCGCTATTACGGTCAGGCACAATGTAAACGAGGTTATTATGATCTTTGAAAAAGGGCAATTGATATGAAGTATTGCTCTTCGAATCCAACCAACTGTCATATAAAATAAAAAAAGCATAGAAATTACGCAAGTCCTCAACAACGTACGTGTTGGGAGAAAAATTCATTTAAAAATGTTTATAGCGGTATTACGGCCTTGTGGAAATTGTTGAAATAAAATCTAGAGGTTAGTTAACTTGCTTACCGAACAATTAAGAAAAATACGTATTCCAGTTCTATTGTGCAGCCATATTGATAATTCCATGTGTAGAAGAAATGTCGTGTATATACGGTTACTCTTATACACGACCATATTCTAGGTGTCGCTAGCCGTGAAGTTAGTTATCCGTTAGTCATTTAGTTATACATTATATAGGATTTACGTCACAATTCTGCGGCCTGTAATTCCGTGAGAGATGGTCTAAAACTAAAAAAATGTGAGATATATGCCATGGATAATTATATATTTATCTTCATTTCAAAGTTATTGTATTACAACTCAAAATTATCCAGGTCAGTGTGTTTTCTATAGATAACGTGTTAATTACGTGTGAGCTACTGAAATGGTTTTTCTCCGGCCAATTCAACTATTTTGTTATTTAAGTAGCCAAAACGGAATATTTAATTATTAAATAATTATCATGAGCCTTACTAATACTTCTTTTTTAAGTCAAATATATTTTTTTTGTGCACCCCATGGTGACAAAGTGGTATAGACACGTGAATTCACAATACCCTACCATGAATAAAAAAAATGAAATATGAATTTACTTTGAAAAGTTTTCGTGCGTTATCAAAAATGACCGGCAGTGAAAATTTTGAAGTGGAAGCCCTGGATGAAACAACAGAATTTTTACGGGGGGAATTAACGTGACCGCTTACAAGGAGATGTCGCTGAATAGGAGTGGCTGCTCATACAGATTCTAATGTACTTATTGGGACTCTTTCTTGTGAAGAGTAATGAAGGGGGAGTAATTCAATATGGCCGACATTTTAACGAATTTTAACAAAATTATTGCGAACAAGAAATTATTGCGAGAGGGCCTCGCTCGCAATTGTCGCAATAATTTCATGCTCGCAATAATTTCATGTTTTACAGTATTTGACCTATTTTACTAAATCATTTTTCGTCGCTGTGATTTCGAACCGGTATGACCAATTTGACAATTTCTTTAATAGTTGTACGATTTTCATGAAATTTAGCATGTAAGTAGATCTTACCGATGCGACTTCAAAAATATGATTAGAAATTTGCTAAATTATCTCCCCTTAATGAAATTAAAGATCAAAATTTTCAAAAAAAATCATCGAAATATAGGTCAGAATGACCTAATTTTTATTTTCGATACTAGACAAGTAATTACTGATTCATACACAAAATATGGAGTTTGTCGATCGAACAGGAAATGCCACCATCTTCAAACGTGAAAAGTCCCTAAAGCTTTTGCGATATTGCACTTACAGACATGGGAGTTATATTTTCTGAATCCCTGAAGGAATGCCTAAAAAACGTTCAGATCAGAATTTTGATTTAGGTCAACTGATGGCCGCCATTTTGAAGTGAATATGAAAAATAGCGAAAAATCGACATTTACGGTCTTCTAAACAAACACAATAGGGCATAGTATGTTCAATACGTCTCCTATTTCTGAAATTAATACATTTTAGGATAGCCGGGATACGGGTCGAATGTTTGGTATTTGAATATTTCAAAAATTCGAATTTCGCCTTTGATGTTTTCCGTGCCGACAAGAATGTTTTAGAGTGTAGGGCTGCGCGTGCGCGTCACAACCCTACTATCGTGCACACCAACTTGAAACTCACCGGGTATCTGGCTTATGGTCCCAAGCACAATTCCAAACAAGAAATTTTAGGGCCCGACACATGGGGAGCGAGCGGTGGCCATTTTCCCGGGGGGTACATAAAGTAAAACAAGAAAATAGAGATGGAACTAGGTGTTCGATTTTAATTTGGAGACAATTTTTGGATGCGCCGAGGTCGGAAATGGAGGGTTAGCCGAAGTTTCGAAGAGATAGGTCCATTTTGTAAAAAAATCCCTTCATAACAAACATATTTAGCTGCTTTTGACTTTGCGCTTACACAACACTGGAACCAAAGGTACCATGTCTACCAAATTCCGGCTAGGAACTTTTCACGTTGGTACCTAGGTGCCCTGAAAATTTCAAGGCGATATCTGCATTCCTTCAAGTCGTTTGTTCTTGGCACGGCTCCAGGTCGGCTGCCTTTCTCATTTTTTCTAAGTACAGATACGGCTTCCGTAAGGGGAAAAAGGGTGAATTTCGCCATGACACCAGAGCGAAATTTGGACACAATACGCCTATTACCACCCCAGATTCTGTACTTGACTCCCATTTTGATCCGATTAAAAAAAAAAGTTTTAGGAAAAAAACGATTTTCGGAATTTAAATTTTGTTTTAATTAATTTTGACATTGCAAATGTAAAGGGATCTGATCGCCTCTTCAGTAAGTGATAGGTGTTAGTACTATACACATTATCCTTACAAGACAATTTTCTAAAATGACCGCAACACTAAAAACCGAAATCACCTATTTTGACTTTTTTTGACTGCTGAGGCATCCTTCCGGTGGTCAAAATCTCTGGAATTTCCAGCGGTTGGCTGAGCCGCGATAATATTTATCATATATCAAAAAGAAATAAAATTTCGCGATATTATACTTACTGACATGGGAGTTACATTTTCTGAATCCTTCTAGGAATGCCTAAAAAACGTTCAGAACAGAATTTTGATTTCGGTCAACTGATGGTCTCCATTTGGAATTGAATATGAAGAACAGTGAAAAATCCACTTGAACAGACGTGAAAATAAACACAATAGGCCATAATATGTTCAATGCTTCTATTATTTCTGAAATTAATGCATTTCAGGATAGCTCGGGATCAAGATCGATTTTTTGGTGTTTGAAAATTTTCAAATTTCGTCTTTGACCTTTTATTACCGACAAAGTTGTTTGCAGGACAATTTATGCCTTTAATTTTCAAAATTTACAAATTTAACCTAAATATTCGAACAGCTAAGGTCAATCTGATTCAAAAAATATTAGTTCCGTTCAAAGTTATTTCATTTATTTTTTTGATATTTTCCTGCCCCTTTTTAGTTCTTTCCCGCCATTTTCGTTTCATGTTCTCATCCGTCCCGTTTTTATAACGGCTTGATCCATTTTTCTGAAACTTCTGGAACGGAAAGTCATTCCGATTACAGTTTTTCACCGATTTTGATAATTATTTTTTGTTGTTCTTTTTTCTTTTAAGATACTTGATATAATCCATGTCACGTGATGATGAATATAAAAGCTTTCATATCTGCATGGGACAGTAGCAGATCTAGTTCTTATTATTATTATTTTTTTTTCCATTTTCCCTATTTCTCAGCAACTATAAGAGATAAAGGTCTGAAGTTTGATTTTTCGTCGGGAAACTGGGTGGTAGTTAGTGTTTAAATGTAAAACGAAATTTGTACGTATAGTGGAAATGTGTCAAATCTTTAACTCCGTTAATTCTCAGCCAATTTTTCAGATATTTACATTTTTGGATAGCCATAGACATTTCTGTGTAGATAGCAGTTCAAAAATGTCAAATTTGGAAACTTTGTCGCTCTCATTTTTTGACATTTTGAAATTTCACTTAACATTTTTGGATAGCTGACATCGATCCGATTCCAACGATATCAGTTTAGTTCTAAAATGTTAACATTGATTTTTCACTTTTTTTCGCATTTTGGTCAAATCGTAGAGTTCTTATTTTTTTTTAAACGACACCAACGATTTTTCTGAAACTTTAAGAATATCCAAACTTTGACAAAATTCTGAAAGATAGGTTGTCAGGCAACAAAACATACGCCCACAGCAGCTAAGTCGTTCGAGCAGTCAACATGAGTTGTCGCATATTTTTACTTTTGTTGGTAATGAAACATTTATAATACACTAAGAGTAAAATCAATATACTTGTTCGTCTCAAAACCTTAAACTTTGTTTATCAATCTAAAGCCAATCGGATGATAACTTTGGTCTCTAGAGCGTCCACAAGATATTTCAAAGTGATCAAGAGTCATAACTCTAGCAGTAATTATCGGAAAACATTGAAAATCAATAGACGTCTCATGACCTTAAACACTGTGTATATATTTCAACTTGAGCCTCTAGAGCATCCACAAGATATTTCAAAGTGATCAAGGGCCATAACTCTGGCAGTAATTATCGGAAATCGTTGAAAATCAATAGGCTTCTTCGTCTCATGACCTTAAACACTGTGTATAAATTTAAAGTCTACCGGATATTAACTTTGGCCTCTAGGGCGTCCACAAGATTTTTCAAAGTGATCAAGGGCCATAACTCTGGCAGTTTATATCGACAATCGTTGAAAATCAGGCTTCTTCGTCTCATGACCTTAAACACTGTGTATAAATTTAAAGTCAATCGGATATTAACTTTAGCCTCTAGAGCATCCATAAGATTTTTCAAAGTGATCAAGGGACATAACTCTGGTAATAATTATCGCAAATCACGACCTTAAACACTGTGTATAAATTTAAAGTCAATTGGCTATTGACGGAGTCGACGACAATATACGACCACATTTCAATGTGGGCGTATAAAAATGGGTGTCTGTGCGCAAAATGCGATGTATCAATTGGTTGTTTACCCAGTTGTGACATTGTTATATCGTTTAATAGCCAATTAAATTGTCTATCTGATGGTACTAAAGCGACAAGTTTCTATTACAAATTTAAAAAGTTATGTGACTTTGAAAAGTGAGGTTTTTTTTAAAGATTTCGGGCATGTTCAGATGCCTGTTTCTCAAAAAACGCCTAAATCCACCTAAATCATTTTAAACAATTCTAGGAAAATACAGAGAGATGTCTGAAGTAGTGCTTAAAGGACAATATTGGTGTCATTGCTATGATAGATGCTTAATAAAGGTTTCAACAATTGGAAGTGATGAACGCAAAAGGAAAACATGAGTTATTCCTCTATATAACCGACTGAAGTGACGAGTGATAACAGATACACGGGCGAATTTCTGCTCACTAATAATTCCTTCGAAGACCAAAAGTTGTTATATGAAACTGTAAGAGGATATCTGACAATTCAAAAAAGTAATTGAATGTCATTAGATAAGAGAATACCAGAAAAATAGAAATAGTCCGCACATTCCTTTGTTTTTATTCATTCTATACTTAATAAAAACATGGTAATGCACAGACTTTTTCTATTTTTCTTTCGTGTTCTCTTATCCAGTGACAGTCAATTCTTTTTGTGCATTGTCAGATATCCTCTCACGGTCTCACACAACAATTTTTGGTCTTCGAAGGAATTATTAGTGAGCAGAAATTCGCCCATGTATCTGTTATCACTCGTCATTTCAGTCAGTTATACAGAGGGATTCAGTCAGTCATCGTAGCAATGATCTATGTGTTAAAATTATATTTGGAACGTGTTTAACCAGTTCTATCACATGTGATAATGACTAACACCAATATTGTCCTTTAAATGTTTTTCGGAGGTTCTCTATTGACCAGTCACAGACTGTACCGAAAGATTGATAAAATTATGGAAAATGGGTGCAAGTGCGAAAAAATGTGATGTATCAATCGATTGTTTACCGAGTATTTAAAGTATTATATCCTTTAATAGCCAAGAGAATTGTCTACTGGATGGTAATAAAGCGACAAGTTTCTACTAGAAAATAATAAAGTTATGTGACTTTGAAAAGTATGTTTTTTTACGATTTCGAGCAAGTTTAGATGCCTGTTTCTCGAATTGTTTTTTATACGTCTTCTATAGAGAGTCCAATCGGTATTCTTGTGTATAAAACCTTTGAACAACAGTCCTAAATATCTGGGGCAGCTCAAAAAAGACATTGAAAAATGAAAATGGCAGGTTTTTTTTTTACTATTTCGAGCAAGTTTGGACACCTGTTTCTCAAAAAGTCCACCTAATTTTACTTTTTTTTAACTTCTTCTATAGAGAGTTTAATCAGTGTTCTTGTACATGAATCCTCAGTACAACAGTCCGAAATATAAAGAGTACGGGAAAAACGGCGTATTTCATTGTCAAAGACCTCTTATTTGACTGTCATCAGTGTACCTATTGTCAATGTCTAGGGCATACTGTATATAGAGCTTATTTTTTCACAGTGACAATATTTGAACTATGAGTGTTTTACTGTTAATCAAAATATGGGATTGGTGGTTCTAGAGTAAAAAAAAGTCAATTTAGTAAGTAGCAATTTGTCCCTGAATTAATGTGAGGATTGTTTGTCTATATGACGTCATCACTTAATACCAGTGAATATAATGCTCTCCTTTTGCTACTATTTAAATGTTAAATGACTTTTCATTTATATGTAATAGATGTTGTTAGGATTGCTGTAGGGTTTTATACTGATAGCATGTGTAAATCTTTGGCCCCTTTCGAAAAACAATTCTCTTTTTTTGTTTTTACATTTCGTGCAGATCTCAAAAACTGGTAAGATTAAAATATAAGAGTTCTACATATTAATTTTTTTCCAGATGCGATAACTGTCAAATTGAGATACCATGTTGATCTCATTTTTTCTTGAAAATTTACTAAAATTGTTATTTCTTGTAATTTTGAGTTTTCAAATACATATTTGGATTTCAGGCGTCTGTCCGATTCTACCGATCTAAGATTATTATGTTGTGAATTGTTCAACTTTATTTTTCAATTCCCTTCTATCGTAATGCGCATGCAAGGAACATGTCAATATCTGAGTTATGCATGTTTGTCTAGGTGTGTGTGGGGGATAAGTTTTTGTCTTGCATTCAGTGACCGTTTAACGTCTGGGGTATGGTGACACCCATCAGCCTTGCGAGCAAGTCTAGTTTGTGATTGTTTTTAGTGTTTAGTGTTCATACCAGGGATGGGATTTCGCCTGTTTATTCCGGACTTGTCCGATGCTATTTTCCAAACGCCCAAAATTTTCCGACCGGGAATATGCCCAATCGGATATCAAGACATGGTGAATAATATTCAAAATTCCAAAATTAATATAGCCTGAGTGTACAGCTACAACTCAACCCGATTATCGTTGATAATACAGGGTACGAAATAACACGCGAACAGTCGTTCAGGTTACGCATCGGTTACCATGACCTGGAAACACGCGAACGGACTTCCGTTCTCGACCACCGAGCTATAATTTATAAACTAAAGGTTTCAGTTAAAATATTCCCTCCACTTCTACATTAAAACATATTACAATTATAAATAAATGCCTGAAAGATCCTTAAGTTCGCACCTGTCATTTTGGCGGTAGCAAATCAACTCGCGGACCCATCATACCTGGCAACGTCATATTCATTAGCCTATTTAGCGAACGAAAGCGCCAGATCAATCAACTGATTTCTATTGTTTTTATTTCTTAAATTAATGGTGATTGAGTAATAAAAATAAAACACTCAATGAAAAGGAATGTTTTATTTGCAAATTATCAAATAAAAAACATACTTTTCAACAATGGATCTTCCGGTATTTACGTAATAGGTCAGAGGTGAAAATTCACACCGTGTCAATGACTTTGGCATTATTCCAATATTTTCACGTTGTCACTCACGGCTAATAATTTTATGACATGGAAAGTGAAATGGAATCAGATTTTTTATGATTTACTGCCAGGCATATCGTAGAACATGATAATGTCGAAGAAATCAGCTATTTATATTTTTGGGGGGCGTCACGATGCGAAGCAGCCGAGATCGAGCGTGTCGGACATATCTTGGATACGTTTCCAGACAGACGATACCACAAAACTTACGGATAATAATTCTAGACTTTGGAAAGCTAAATTGAATCAAAACTTTTAGGATTTAATACAAGCTACATAGAGGAATATTACATTGCCGAAGATTTCAACTATATATTTTTATTTTCGATGCAATGAAGCAAAGAAGACGACAATTCCCACCATATATCCAACAAAGGCAGAAATGTCACATGCCGATAGCGATGAAGTGACGGTCATTTGGGGCGATATTTCTTTCTAAAAGTTATACATTTATATTTACTTTGAACACTGTTCCTTTTTTTAAAAAAAAATCTTAGGAGATACATGTTCACGTTTATTATGACAGAGAAAAGTCATAATTTTAGTGGAACTGACTTTTCAATATTATTTATAGTAATATACCGGTAATTGTTAGTTTGTACAATTGAATTTTATATCATTGGAAAGAACCCGACAATCTGTACATTTTTGTATAAAACATATTTTTTTTTAGTTATTTGCAATTTTATAGAGAGTTTTAGGATTAACAATAATCCACTAATTCGCTTAGGGATATGGGCCCTGCTCAATTAATAAGCTTAGGGGTAGCTGGCTAATCTTTTAATTGGCCCCAAATCCCCCTAGGCTAATTCGAGGGTCAGCTCTAAACAAATATGGCATCGTAACCCATAGGTTACGATTTCAAATTTGATGCAGATTAGCGTAACCTATTTTGAGGTTACCATATAAGAGGCTTATTTCATACCCTGTAATAGGCTGGATTGATTAGGTAATTAAGTGATCAACGTATTTATCGTGTTATATCGTCTATACACCTACCTTGATTAACTACTTAATCTGTCTTGATTGGCTGACTTAATCCTTTGTCGGACAGTTCATCAATCTAATCTCAAACAGAAGTCACTGCTTTCCCTTTGTCGGACTATTCATCAATCCAATAAGAGTGATTATAATTTTTTATCTAAGTGTTAAACTTGTGGTTTCTACATTGACTGTTACATTTTAATCACAGCATGTACCAACTGACAGCATGTATCAACTAGTCTTTGATGTCACATTTCGTAAGAGTAAAATACACCCCAAATCAGTGGACAGTCATTTTGTCTGTGATATCTTTTACGTCTTTTAAGACTCCATATAGAAATTCTCATTTGCAGTGGCATTTCGCCGCGATCTCAATTGCCGCGCGAAAATCGCTTACGATGAAGCCATGTGCCGTGAGTCACGTACGCCATACGCTGCAGGAAGCTATGTCTTTTTACAAGTCGATACGGATTGGCAAACTTTTATTCTATCATATTACGAAAACACGTAATTTTATAGAAATATCACTGATATAAATTTGAATACCACAATTAAATATCAAGATAGGTTGCAAGGCAACAAAACATACGCCCACAGCAGCTAAATCGTCCGAGCAGTCGACAAGGGTTGTCACATATTTATTCTTTTGTAGATAATTAGGGGAATTTAATAGACAATTTCATACAGATGACATTATAATTTTCGTCGTTGAGGGTTCTAAAAACTAAAACAAGGGCCGTAACTCTGTAAGTAATCTACAGAAATTGTTCAAATTCGACAGGCTTTTTCGTTTTACTAATTCAAATAATGCAGATAAATTTCTTACAGATCGGATGATAACTTTTATCGTTCGAAGGATCACAAAGTTCAACAAAGTAAATCAAGGGCCATAACTCTAGATGTAATTGACAGAAATCGCTGACATTCAATAGGCTTCTACATTTCACTAATTTAAATGATGCATATGAATTTCATACAGATTAGATGATAGCTTTTGTCGTTCAAGCTTTCACAAGATTCAATAAAGTTAAAGAAGGGCCATAATTCTAGATGTTATTAACGGAAATTTGCTGAAACTCAATAGGCTTGTTCGTTTTACTAAAATTAAATGATACATATAAATTTCATACAGATTGGATAATAACTTTTGTCGTTAGAGCATTTACAAGATACAAGGGACATAACTCACACCGTAATTAACGAAAATTGCTGAAATTCAATAGGCTTCTTCATTTAACTAATTTAAATGATGCATATCAATTTCAAACAGATCGGATGATAACTGTTGTCATTAGAGTGTTCACAAGATACAGCAAAGTGAAACAGGGGCCATAACCCTAGATGTAATTAACGGAAATTGCTGAAATTCAATAGGCTTCTTTGTTTTACTAATTTAAATGATGCATATAAATTTCATACAGATCGGTTGATAACTTTTGTCGTTACAGTGTTCACAAGGTACAACAACATGAAACAAGGGCCATAACTCACAGCGTAATTAACAGAAATTGCTGAAATTCAATAGGCTTCTTCATTTCACTAATTCAAATGATGCATATCAATTTCAAACAGATCGGATGATAACTGTTGTCATTAGAGCGTTCACAACATACAAAAAAGTGAAACACGGGCCATAACTCTAGATGTAATTAACGGAAATTGCTGAAATTCAATAGGCTTCTTTGTTTTACTAATTTAAATGATGCATATAAACTTCATACAGATCGGTTGATAACTTTTGTTGTTATAGCGTTCACAAGGTGTAACAAAGTGAAACAAGGGCCATAATTCCAGAAGAAATTAACGGAAATTGCTGATATTCAATAGGCTTCTTCATTTCACTAATTTAAATGATGCATATCAATTTCAAACAGATCGGATGATAACTGTTGTCATTAGAGCGTTCACAAGATTCAACAAAGTGAAACAAGGGCCATAACTCTAGATGTAATTAACGGAAATTGCTGAAATTCAATAGGCTTCTTTGTTTTACTAATTTAAATGATGCATTTAAATTTTATACAGATCGGTTGATAACTTTTGTTGTTAAGAGCGTTCACAAGCTGCAACAAAGTGAAACAAGGGCCATAACTCCAGAAGAAATTAACAGAAATTGCTGAAATTCAATAGGCTTCTTCATGTCACTAATTTAAATGATGCATATCAATTTCATACAGATCGGTTGATCACTTTTGTCATTAGAGCGCTCACAAGATTCAACAAAGTGAAACAAGGGCCATAACTCTAGATGTAATTAACGGAAATTGCTAAAATTCAATAGGCTTCTTTGTTTTTCTAATTTAAATGATGCATATAAATTTCATACAGATCGGTTGATAACTTTTGTCGTTAGAGCGTTCACAAGGTGCAACAAAATGAAACAAGGGCCATAACTCCAGAAGAAATTAACGGAAGTTATTGAAATTAAATAGGCTTCTTCATCTCACCAAAGCAAACAACATATATTAATTTCAAAACAATCAGATGATAAATGAAGTCTGTCGAGTGTTCACAAGAAATTGTGGACGATGGACGGACGGTTCCATGTGGGCGTATAAAAAATAGTGAGGTGTTCCCATTTTTATTACGCATAGATTTGAATATTTTGGTGACATTTTATAAAGAAGAAAATGCTTCTTATTCCGGAAGTTCTGCATTCATTTGCTGCCGTATAAATGAAGACACGTATAAATGAAGACAAGTAATTTTGCAGGAATATTAAGCCTACTGTTGTGAATTTGATGCCGAAGCAGTGGACAGTCATTTTGTTTGTGATATCTCTTACGTCTTTGAAGACTCCATATAGTAATTCTCATCCACAGTGGAACTTTGCCACGATCTCGATTGTCGTGTGAAAATCATTTACAAGACAGTGCTTACAATGAAGCTATGTGCTATGAGTCACGTACACCATACAGAGTCTTTTTACAAGTAGGTACGGATCGGCAAGCTTTCATTCTATCATATTACGAAAACACGTAATTTTATAGGAATATCACTGACATAAATTTGAATACCGTACGGGAATTAAATATGAAAAATAACGAGGTTCACCCATCTTTATTACTACAGAATTTGAATATTTTGTTGACACATGATTTTTAATTGTGGTATGAATACGTCAGCTTAAATACGATAAGAGTTATGCCCCTTTATTTTCGGTAAAATGTCTGATAGGAAAAATTTTGAAATCCCATCACTGGTTCATACATACAATTTGCTTTTTGTTATTAAATTATCATAGCTAAATATTTGTTCTGTTGTATTTATAAATCCATTTCAGTTTTGCGAATGTGCATTTTGAGGCTGTACCCAACTTGACTCAAAAATAAAAGATAAGTTGCCAGGCAACAAAACATACACCCACAGCAGCTAAATCGTCCGGGCAGTCGACAAGGGTTGTCACATATTTATTCTTTTGTAGGTAATTAGGGGAATTTAATAGACAATTCCATACAGATGACATTATAATTTTCGTTGTTTGAAGGTTCACAAGGTTCTAAAAACTACAACAAGGGCCGTAACTCTGGAAGCAATCTACAGAAATTGTTCAAATTCGACAGGCTTTTTTCTTTTTACTAATTCAAATAATGCATATAAATTTCATACAGATCGGATGATAACTTTTGTTGTTCCAAAGTTGAACAAAGTAAATCAAGGGCCATAACTCTAGACATAATTGACGGAAATTGCTGATATTCAATAGGGTTGTTCGTCTTCATTTCACTAATTTAGGTGATAACTGAAACTCAATAGGCTTGTTCGTTTTACTAATTTAAATGATACATATAAATTTCATACAGATCGGATAATAACTTTTGTCGTTAGAGCATTTACAAGGTACAACAAAGTGAAACAAGGGCCATAACTCATGACGTAATTATCGGAAGTTGCTGAAATTCAATAGGCTTCTTCATTTCACTAATTCAAATGAGGCATATCAATTTCATACAGATCGGTTGATCACTTTCGTCATTAGAGCGTTACAAGATTCAACAAAGTGAAACAAGGGCCATAACTCTAGATGTAATTAATGGAAATTGCTGAAATTCAATAGGCTTCTTTGTTTTACTAATTTAAATGATGCATATAAATTTCATACAGATCGGTTGATAATTTTTGTCGTTAGAGCGTTCACAAGGTGCAACAAAATGAAACAAGGGCCATAACTCCAGAAGAAATTAACGGAAGTTATTGAAATTAAATAGGCTTCTTCATCTCACTAATGCAAACAACATATATCAATTTCAAAACAATCAGTTGATAAATGTAGTCTGTAGAGTGTTCACAAGAAATTGTGGACGATGGACGAACGGCCGACGGACGGGGGCGACGGAAATATACGACCACATTTCCATGTGGGCGTATAAAAACACTGGTGCCCAATCCTAGTTATGACCTCCCCAACACCAACAGACATTATTTTTCAATACCGTAAGAGTATATAATATTGGGATAGTGATAAATGTACCTTTGACTTAATGCAATATGATTTGATTCAGTTATAACAAAAATCGTTGTACTGCAGTCAATATTTTATATTTTATTGCCACCAATCTGTCTGAAAATGGGCAACAGCTTGTCTATAGAGATTGACAGATAGTGACTTTTTGGCGCCAGTGCAGAAGTCTCACGAGATTATCGCCCAGCCACATTAGATTGCGAGGTTGACTTTGGTGACGTGTGCAAGTGGAAGACTACATTAATTCATTTGTAATTTAACGAAGATACGTTATACCTGGGATGTGATTTACCGATTTCCAAATGTATAATTACCTGGGACGTGATTTACTGATTTTTTATGTATTTGTCAATGGTGGAATTACTATTTTTAATGGATAATGGATAATAATAATACAATACGTATTAACGATACGGCAAACCGATACACGATACGTATCGCGATATGATGAAATCGCGAAATTATGCCCAAAATAATCTCAAACTACATTCTGTTTCAAGATGTTTGAGATGGGTAAGCATCAGGGTTCTTAATCCATTTTGAAATTAACCGGCCGGAATTGGGTCAATTGAGGACCCGTAGGATATGGGTTAATTATAAGCTCCATTCCCTTTAATATAACTAGACTTCAACAAAAATAATTCTTGGTAACTTGTTGTGGAGAATGTGGTATTTTAATGTATGTGATTACTACAAAAATAACGACGGATACACCTTTTGAAAATTTTCCATATTTAATTCACGTAAAATCTTGAAGTTCACGTCCGGTCTGTAATATTCCAGAATAAATTAATTACTGTCTTCGTTTATTCAATGAAAATATTAGCATTTTTCAACTATTGCCAGTATCAGAAAATGCCATAGCTAAAATAAGCTGATACGGCACCATGGCATTTCTTCATAACACAATTTGTAGTCTTTGTCTATCAGGTAACTATAGTCACTTAACTTGGCAAAATTTTTTATTCATTCGTCAATTGATAGACACACAGCACAATTGTCATGTGACAACCATACTTGAAATTGATGATATAGCCTTCAATAAAGATAGGTTGCCAGGCAACGAAACATACGCCCACAGCAGCTAAATCGTCCGGGCAGTCAACAAGAGTTGTCGCATATTTTTTCTTTTTTCGATAATGTAACATTTATAATACACTAAAATCTGATTAAGAGCAACAACTCAGAAAACTATTAGAATTTGTTTGGTTTTTATAAAGTTCTGCCCCATGCTAACGTTTTGTATACAAAACTTTTAATACTGTATCATGTATTTAGCTGTTCCAAGTCATAAAAATTCATTGAAAATCAATATACTTGTTCGTCTCAAGATCTTAAACTCTGTGTATCAATCTGAAGTCAATCGGATATTAACTTTGGCCTCTAGAGCGTCCACAAGATTTTTCAAAGTGATCAAGGGCCATAACTTAGGTAGTAATTATCAGAAATCTTTGAAAATCAATAGGATTATTCGTCTCATGACCTTAAACACTATGTATAAATTTAAAGTTACTCGGATATTAACTTTGGCCTCTAGAGCGTCCACAAGATTTTTTGAAGTGATCAAGGGCCATAACTCTGGCAGTAATTATCGGAAATCGCTGAAAATCAATAGGCTTCTTCGTCTCATGACCTTAAACACTGTGTATAAATTTAAAGTCAATCGGATATTAACTTTGGCCTCTAGAGCGTCCACAAGATTTTTTGAAGTGATCAAGGGCCATAACTCTGGCAGTAATTATCGGAAATCGCTGAAAATCAATAGGCTTCTTCGTCTCATGGCCTTAAACACTGTATATAAATTTAAAGTCAATCGGATATTAACTTTAGCCTCTAGAGCGTCCACAAGCAATTGTGGACGCCGGACCGACGGACGGACAGGGGCGACGACAATATACGACCACATTTCAATGTGGGCGTATAAAAACAATATTTTAAAAATTAAGCCTTTGTCAGAATGTGTATAAAATAATAAAAAAAAAATCATAACGGTAAGCGCTATTTAGGACTGGTTTATTGACCTAATTCCAAGAGATATGTCACGTGTCATTGGAATTCTATCAGGAAAATATCCGGTGCTCTGTCAGGGGATTATATTCAATGAAGATTTAAATTTACCTAACAACTGGTCAGTGAATCCATCAATGTATGATCCAGTTAATATTTTAATATGTACCTGTACCTGGAATTCACACGATTGGCAAACCATGCCAAGATCGTCTTCTTTTGCCACTTGGGTTTCGTGGTCTTTCTTAACTGAAGAATTTTTTCAACGATACAGCTATATTACTTATCGATATAAATATTGCTGGAACGTATCGATACATATCGGTGTATCGACACAGCCCTACTTCGACCACAGTAAGGTGAGCGACTATGGGTGTGCATTTTTTTTTTATATTCACCTTTTTTATTCGTACTTCATATGTAGATAATCATAATCAAAATGAATATGCCCAATCGGACATCAAGACATGGTGAATAATATTCAAAATTCCGAAATTAATATAGTTTACTGAGTGTATAACTACCACTCAACCAGATTATAGTCGATAATACACTGAATTAGTAGGTAATTAAGTGATCAACGTATTTATCGTGTTATACGATCTATAAACCTACCTTGATTAACTACTTAATCTGCCTTGATTGACTGACTTAATCCTTTGTCGGACAATTCATCAATCTAATCTTAAACAGAAGCCATTGTTTCCCCTTTGTCGGACTATTCATCAATCCATTATAATTTTAATCTTCGTGTTAACCTCGTGGTTTCTGCATTGTCGGACATTTTAATCGCATTGATGTGAGCCGACAATATGTATAAACTAGTCATAGAAGTCACATATTGTAAGAGTATATAACGCCAAGATCAATAGACAGTCATTATAATTCGTCTGCGATATCACTTCGGTGGAAGCGAGCATTAAATAAAGATTTCACACACACACACATATCCCAAAAATACAAGACATTGCTAGCACGCGGTTTACAGCACTCGGAAAACCTGGCAGATTCCGTTACTCTACATCTAGCTTCGGCTGTATGACGGAAAGTGATATGTACTTACGAACTTGCCGGTTTTAGAAAGAAGTTATCAAAATTGCGTCGTTCGAAGCGTGTTTAGAATTTTCAGAGCAAAGTTGTCCTTGTTTGAAGAAAATCTGATTAGGTACATATCACTTACCATCATACAGCCGAGGCTAGATGTAGAGTAACAGAATCTGCCGAGGTTTGCCGAGTGCTGAACCGGTATTAGAAATCTCGGATTTATGATCATATCTTGAATGGGGTTTATGTTTTTAAATAAAGAAATAAGTAATCTAGGCAATGTTGACGAATATGTCGATTGGAATAGTGTAAGTACTTAATTGTTTTAGACGATAGCGCATGCTAGAGTAGAATGCGATTATTTAGCGGATGGTGTCATTCCTCGTTGTGGTATAGCGACGTTTATTGCCCAAAAAATTTCGGGACATCATATTCTTATCCTATGTAATAAGTCGTGACGGAGTATAAGACGAATGCCGGACTTCAGCTGAAAAATGTAGCGACTTATGACCCGAAAATGAGGTAATTTTGGGGGAATTTGAAACAGTACAGATCGGCAGTAGTCGGCACGCTTCCATTCTATCGTATTACGAATTTTGTAGGAATATTACTGACATAAATTTGTATACCGTACGGGAATTAAATATGAAAAATAACGAGGTGCATCTATTTTTATATTACGGACGAATTTGAATTTTTTGTTTACACGTGATTTTTGTGTGTGGTCTAAAAACTGCCATCTTAAATAACAATAAGAGTTATGTCCCTTTATTTTCGGTAAAAATGTCCGACAAGAAAATTTTTGAAATCCCATCACTGCTGCAGACACAAGAACAATAACGTTGTCCAATCAGAGGTTGTGATACAAACACATATCCAAATACAAACATTGTGATCTCCACCAAAAAATGAACTGATAAGTTTACAGCCGTTAAAAGTTGTTTTGTTTTTATTTTTCAGTTCAAAAACTCACAGAAAAGCAATTGAAACTGTTTTAGAGACTAGAGAAGTATTTATTTGCAAGAAAATTGGCAGTGGCAAGTCTCTTTGTTTTGGAAATTTCCTGCAACCATGACATTGAACGAACCTTGAACTTTGCAACTCGATTATCACAGGTAGATATTTCAGTTGGAAAGCGCGAGACTTGGTATTCGCGGTGATATTTTCTATCGAGGAATATGAGAGGTCTAGAGCTGGGTCCTAGACCAATCGAAATTAGTGACGAAAAATGTAGATTGTAGAGTGTTACGTGAAGGCCTTGATAAGATGTACGGAGTTAAAGCGAGATCAAGCCTTCTATTGAAGATGTATAGATAGATTACATGAAAAGATAGCTTTTTTTTTTTTTACAGTTCTCAGACTAGTCCATGACCCCACAAAAAGTGCTCGCGACGCAGAAGTCGGGAAACGCCGGTCTAATAAGTAAACACGGTAGATAAGTGAACAGGTCCATTTCTAAACCTGTCTCGAAGAAATTAAACGGTTTACCATTAAATTAAACCATAGTACTAACTAAACCATTTTTGTAATTTTCAAATGATTTTTATCAATTATCAAATGATGTTTTGAAAGTAAACTATATGCATACTTTCTAGCGCTAAAAACCACGTTTTAAACGACATCAGTCTTACAGTGTCCAGACCTCTGGTAATAACATATATAAGCCTACCTAAATCCAAGAAGAATTTACATCTTATTAAAAATTGATACATAAATCAAATATAAAACCATAATAGAATATCTACCATGTAATAAGGGGCACATCCTTTCAAAAACAGTAGCTGGTCCCATGGCAGCAAACTGTCCTAAAGCCAGTTCCATAAACATCAAAGGTAAGCCAACAAGTAACAACATAAGTATAAAGGGGAACACAAAAGCTCCTGAAAAACAAAATAGAAAATTTTGTACAATTCTGTTACTGTTGAAATAGTTAAGTTTATGGTATGTGTTGTTGGAATTGTTATTGTTTTTGTTGTATTATGTTATGTGATGTTCAATAATTTGTTATTGCAGTTATTACATGTTTCAGACCATCGATCGAAACATGTATTGTTTTTATAAATGATTTTTATTAAGCTTTCATATTTCATATGAAAGCTTATTGTTGTTAAAATTATTAAGCTTTCATATTTCATATGAAATCTTATTGTTTCTGTTAAGATTAACATTATTATTATTAATAATAATAATAATAATAATAATAATTATTTAACGCCAATTACATCAACATAGATCTTAATAGGCGGTACAACATAAAATGAAAAACAATAAAATATCACAGAGCATCATGAAAATAAGATGTATGTAAATAACAGAACATTTATGACAAAAGTAGATCCATAATTAAAGATAGGTTACCAGGCAACAAAACATACGCCCACAGCAACTAAATCGTCTGAGCGGTCGAAAAGGGTTGTCGCATATATATTCCTTTGTAGGTAATAATCAGATCAGATTATAAATTTTGTCGTTTGAGGGTTTACAAGGTTCTACAAACTGAAACAAGGGTCTCAACTCTGGAAGTAATCTACAGAAATTGTTGAATTTGACATGCTTTTTCGTTTTACTAATTTAAATAATGCATATAAATTTCATACAGGTCAAATGATCACTTTTGTCATTGAAACGTTCACAATCGCCATAACTCTAGAAATTATTGACGGAAATTGCTGAAATTCAATAGACCTGTTTCACAAATTTAAATGATGCATATAAATTTCATACATATCGGATGATAACTGTTGTCATTAGAGTGTTCACAAGATTTAACAAAGTGAAACAAGGGCAATAACTCTAGAAGTAATTATTGTAAATTGCTGAAATACTATAGGCTTTTCCTTTCACTAATTTAAATCATGCCTATAAATTTCACAAAGATCGGGTGGTAACTTTTGGTGTTAGAGCGTTCACAAGGATCAATACAGTGAAACAAGGGCCATAACTCTAGACGTAATAAACGGAAATTGCTGAAATTCAATAGGCTTCTTCGTCTTACTAATTTAAATAATGCATATAATTTTCAGAAAGATCGAATGATAACTTTTGACGTTGGAGCGTTCACAAGGACCAATAAATAAAGTGAAACAAGGGCCATAACTCTAGACATAATAAACGGAAATTGCTGAAATTCAATAGGCTTCTTCGTTTCAATAATTTAAATAATGCATATAAATATCAGAAAGATTGGATGATAACTTTTGATGTTAGAGCGTTCACAAGGGCCAATAAAGTGAAACAAGAGCCATAACACTAGACATAATAAACGGAAATTGCTGAAATTCAATAGGCATTATCGTTTCAATAATCTAAATAATGCATATAAATATCAGAAAGATCGGATGATAAATTTTGACGTTAGAGCGTTCACAAGGTTGAATAAAGTGAAACAAGGGCCATAACTCTAGATGTAGTAAACAGAAATTGCTGAAATTCAATAGGCTTCTTCGTTTCACTAATTTAAATAATGCATAAGAATTTCAGAAAGATCGGATGATAACTTTTGGAGTTAGAGCGTTCACAAAGTTCAATAAAGTGAAACAAGGGCCATAACTCTAGACATAATAAACAGAAATTATTGAAATTCAATAGGCTTCTTCACTAATGTAAACAACATACATCAATTTTAAAACAATTGGAAGATAACTTTTGGCGTTAGAGCGTTCACAAGAAATTGTGAACGATGGACGGACGGACCGACAGACGGGCAGACGGGGGCAACGGCAATATATGTCCACATTTCAATGTGGGTGAATAAAAAGAAATAAATTCAGAAAAGAGTCTAAGAACAAAATCAAAAATTAAAGATAGGTTGCCAGGCAACAAAACATACGCCCACAGCAGCTAAATCGTCCGAGCAGTCGTCAAGGGTTGTCGCATATTTATTCCTTTGTACGTAATTGGGGGCCTTTACAAGACAGTTCAATACAGATCAGATTATAAATTTTGTCGTTTGAGGGTTTACAAGGTTCTACAAACTGAAACAAGGGTCTCAACTCTGGAAGTAATCTACAGAAATTGTTCAAATTTGACAGGCTTTTTCGTTTTACAAATTTAAATAATGCATATAAATTTCATACAGATCACATGATCACTTTTGTCATTCAAACGTTCACAATCGCCATAACTCTAGAAATTATTGACGGAAATTGCTGATATTCAATAGACCTGTTTCATAAATTTAAATGATGCATATAAATTTTATACATATCGGATGATAACTATCATCAATCGAGCATTATCAAGGTTAAACAAAGTGAAACAAGGGCAATAACTCTAGAAGTAATTAATGTAAATTGCTGAAATTCAATAGGCTTTTTTGTTTCACTAATTTAAATCATGCATATAAATTTCACAAAGATCGGGTGATAACTTTTTGCGTTAGAGCGTTCACAAGGTTCAATAAAGTGAAACAAGGGCCATAACTCTAGACGTAATAAACGGAAATTGCTGAAATTCAATAGGCTTCTCCGTTTCACTAATCTAAATAATGCATATAAATTTCACAAAGATCGGATGATAACTTTCGGCGTTGTAGCGTTCACAAGGATCAATAAAGTGAAACAAGGACCATAACTCTAGACGTAATAAACGGAAATTGCTGAAATTCAATAGGCTTCTTCGTTTCACTAACCTAAATAATGCATATAAATTTCAGAAAGATTGGATGATAACTTTTGACGTTGGAGCGTTCACAAGGTTCAACAAGCCAACAGTGAGGCTGATGTCCCCCGCCGAAATAGGAAAATAATTAGAGAGTTATTGTGTTCCAAAGTCTCAGCAAATCAAATTGCTTATCGCTCTGCTTAATCTGAGCAGAAAATGCTCATTATCGATCTTAGTCAAGGTATTACTGTAATGAAACTATACACCAAGTTTCATCACTCTCACTTAATTAGAACTAAAGTTATAGTGTCCCAAAGCATCAACCAATCAAATTGTTTATCTCTGCTTACCCTAAGCGGAACGGACAGACAAACAGACAGACGGACGAACCCATTTTAATAGTTCCCTGCTTTCTTCGAAAGGCGGGGGACAATAAGCATGAACATTTACTCAATTCGAAGATCAACCAATCAAATTGTTTATCTCTGCTTACCATAAGCGGAACGGACAGACAGACAAACAGACAGACGGACGAACCCATTTTAATAGTTCCCTGCTTTCTTCGAAAGGCGGGGGACAATCAAAGTAGGAGAGTTATTGTTTTCCAAAGTCTCGACCAATCAAATTGCGTATCGCTCTGCTTACCCTGAGCAGAAAATGCTCATTATCAAACTTAGTCAAGGTATTACTGTAATGAAACTATACACCAAGTTTCATCAATCTCACTTAATTAGAACTAAAGTTATCGTGTCCCAAAGCATTAACCAATCAAATTGCTTATCTCTGCTTACCCTAAGCTGAAAATGCTCATCTTCGAACTCCATCAAGGCATTGACCTAATCAACACATACACCAAGTTTGAACATTCTAGCTCAATTAGGAAGAGAGTTATCGTGCCCCAAAGTATCAACCAATCAAATTGCTTATCTCTGCTTACCCTAAGCGGAAAATGCTCATCTTCGAACTCCATCAAGGCATTGACCTAATAAACACATACACCAAGTTTGAACATTCTAGCTCAATTAAAAGTTATCGTGTCCCAAAGCATCAACCAATCAAATTGCTTATCTCTGCTTACCCTAAGCGGAAAATGCTCATCTTCGAACTCCATCAAGGCATTGACCTAATCAACACATACACCAAGTTTGAACATTCTAGCCCAATTAGGAAGAGAGTTATCGTGTCCCAAAGCATCAACCAATCAAATTGCTTATCTCTGCTTACCCTAAGCGGAAAATGCTCATCTTCGAACTCCATCAAGGCATTGACCTAATAAACACATACACCAAGTTTGAACATTCTAGCTCAATTAGGAAGAGAGTTATTGTGTCCCAAAAAGTGTGACGGACAGACAGACGGACATACAGAAGGACAGACAGACGGACAGACAGACAGACAGACAGACAGACAGACGGACGAACCCATTTTAATAGTCCCCTGCTTTCTTCGAAAGGCGGGGGACAATAAAGTGAAACAAGGGCCATAACTCTAGACATAATAAACGGAAATTGCTGAAATTCAATAGGCTTCTTCGTTTCACCAGCTTAAATAATGCATGTAAATTTCACAAAGATCGAACGATAACTTTTGGCGTTGGAGCAATCACAAGGTTCAATAAAGTGAAACAAGGGCCATAACTCTAGACGTAATAAACAGAAATTGTTGAAATTCAATAAGCTTCTTCGTTTCAGTAATCTAAATAATGCATATAAAATTCAGAAAGATCGGATGATAACTTTTGGCGTTAGAGCGTTCACAAGGTTCAACAAAGTGAAACAAGGGCCATAACTCTAGACATAATAAACGGAAATTGTTGAAGTTAAATAGGCTTCTTCATCTCACTAATGTAAACAACATATATCAATTTTAAAACAATTGGATGATAACTTTTGGCGTTAGAGCGTTCACAAAAAATGGTGGACGACGGGCGGACGGACGGCAATATACGTCCACATTTCAAAGGGTGGGAGTGATGTGTGATGATTTCTTAATGCGACAGACAAGGCGTGCAGCAGAGTTTTGAAGACATTGGATACGCTTGATTAGTAGTCAATCTAAGAAGTAAGCTGTTACAGTAGTCTAAACGAGAAGTGATAAAAGCGTGGACTAGTAGTTTTTCAGTATTGGTGCGGTCTAGGATATATCTAATTCGGCCTATTCGATACAAAGCAAAACTTCCAGATTTGCATACAGAATTAATATGTGACGACAATGAGCATACGTTGTCAAGATTAAAACCAAGATTTCTAACACTATTTACAGGATGTACAAATTCACTACCAATACAAATATTGTTTAAAATAGACTGATAACGAAATTTAGAATAAAAATGTATTCTATTTTTCTATGTATTCTATTTTTCTATGTATTCTATTCTATTTTTGTGTTTTTCCTGCAAATCAAATCCATAGGATCTTTCTGAAACTTTGACCTACATGTACCCCCCAAGAAATCATCAAATTTTAGAGATGAAACCGGGGGACCAGAGAAAACCCACCTTGTTTGACAGACGACCCCACGCCTTGTCACTATCAAGCGGTAAGAGACAGTTGGGTCATTTTGGGAATAAACAAGCCAACGGTGAGGCTGATGTCCCCCGCCGAAATCCCGAAATCGATAGATGACACATATTAATTAATCGCAAATTTATTTTTTTCAACAGCATCGAGCAATCAAACTATACACTACGTTTCATCACTCTATCAGATAGAATCAAGATTATCTTGTCCCAAAGCATCGATTAATGAAATTGATCAGCTCTGCTTAGCTTCACATCGAAATGTTAATCATTGAACTCAGTCAAGACATTCACCTAGTGAACATCAAATTTACACATTCTACCTCAAAAGCAGAGTTGTTATCACTGTAACATTGGTACCGTTTAATCTAGCGTAAATTTCTACTCTGTGTCCAATTATTCATAAATATTGTTGAATTTCGGCGAATAGTGCTCAATTTGTACTTCTATCGAATTTCAATCTCACTGTTTAATTCTGATTACCAAGCGTCTAATTAACTAGTGTTAAGTTTCTCGACACGTGTTGAATTATAAGCGTCCCGTCTAATTAGCACGACTGTTCAATAATTAGTTGGACCGTTCAATTTCCCGACCCGTGATTAAAATCAGTCAAGGTGTCCTATTACCCAAGGTGTTAAATTTTGTTGTCAAACATCTAATTTCATGTGCGATGTTCAGATATTACGATGTGTTTAGTTGTTGGTCATCGTTCAGTTTTGCAGCACAATGTTGATTTACGTGTGTACACGTCGACTCCCTACCCTGATTAAATCCTTTTGTTTAAATGTCTTCGCAGTTAAGACTAACAGCATGGGTATTGCACCAATCATATATTACATAATATGGGATCTATAGAAAGCATTTTGGGTTGAAGGGTAATGCGATTATCTCGGGCAATAAACACAGAAGGCTTGTAGAATTAATACACATGTGTCAGAAGCTAACAATATGTCTATTGTGTAAGGCAAAACGTGAAAATAAACTAATAATTTGAACTCTTTTGTAATTCCTAAGATTAATATTATTATTTTTTTTTTTCCATTTTGCCTATTTCTCAGCAACTATAAGAGATAGAGGTCTGAAGTTTGATTTTTTCTCGGGAAACTGGGTGGTAGTTAGTGCTTAAATGTAAAACAAAATTTGTGCGCATAGCTGAAATGCGTCAGATCTTTAACGTGCACGCAAATTGAAAATCGGCCATAATTCTGTTTATTCTTAACCGATTTTTCAGACATTTACATTTTTGGATAGCTGGAGACATTTCTGAGCAGATAGCAGTTCAAAAATGTCGAGTTTAGAAACTTTGTCGCTCTCATTTTTTCGGTGAAAATTAAAAATTTTCTAAAATTGTTATTTTTTGGAATTTTGAAATTCGACTTACATTTTTGGATAGCTGTCATCAATCTGATTCCAGCAATATAAGTTTTGTTCTGAAATGTTAACATTGATTTTTCACTTTTTTTCGCTTTTTGGTCAAATCGTAGAGTTCTTATTTTTTTAAAACGGCTCCAACGATTTTTCTGAAACTTCAGGAATATAAAGTCGAAGGACCAAACCAGTCCATGAACTATAAATGAAAATCCTCTAATCACCGGAAGTAGTCAAGAAAGGTATCCGAAGTTTGACAAAATTCAGAAAAATGGGTGCCTGTGCGGAAATTATTTATTGTTCGATTTGTATAAAACAAAGTTCATATGCTCTGTTGTCTCAATTGTCATTTTTTTTGTTACCGATAGTGTTATCTGTCGGCACCGGAAGTGGCATAATTTTACCAAAAACTACAATTTTGACAGGTACCATTTTTCAAAAGCAAATATTATTTTTTTTTTAAACTGATATAACTAAAAAAGTGTGCCCTTTAAAGGCGCAAAAAACGCTGAGCTTAGTTTTTTTAATTTCGATTTCATTTTCGAGCAAATTCGATTTAGAGGCGAAAAAAGTTTAAAATTAACCTTTCTACAACCCATTCAGGCTTTTCAAATTTTAAAATATATCTACGTAACTTTTATAACCTTGTAGCTATAATCCATACGAAGAAAATGTATGTTGAAATTAGTTTGTAATATAAGCAGTTGCCTAGAAATGGGCAATTTTGTATAAGTCCCTGTTTTAGTTATTTTGCCTGTAAATAGTCAATTATTATTGGATTTTTATAAAAAAGACAAAGAATTTTTCTGAAACTTCAGGAATATGAAGTCGAAGGATGAAACTAGTCATTAAAGTAAAAATGAACATTTTCTATTCACCGGAAGTGGTAAAAAAGTGCCCAAACTTGGACAAAATTCAGAAAAATGGGTGCCTGTGCGGAAAATGCAATGTATTCATTGTGTTTTCGCCAAATAGTTAAAGTTTTATATCGTTTAATAGCCCATTGAATTGTCTATCTGATGGTACTAAAGCGACAAGTTTCTATCAAAAATTGAAAAAGTTATAGGACTTTGAAAAGTAAGGTTTTTTTCGATTTCGAGCAACTTTAGACGCCATTTGTCAATCGAGAGTCTAATTTGTAGTCTGTTGTGTGAAACCATTATATCATTTTTTGAATTGTGAAGGGTAGCCGAGAAAAGAGATCGAAAATCGAAAACGTATTTTTACGATTTGGAGCATTTTTAGAGGTCTTTTTCTCGAAAAGTCAATTGAACATTTTTTTGGAACTTTTTCTACAGAGACTCTTATTCGTAGTGTTATGTATGAAACTATTGTACAACAGTTCCAAATATCAGGAGTAGGAGAACAAAGGGATCGAAAATTGAAAACGGCAGCTTTCATTGTTAAGCGAAACAAGCAGTGAGGGTGGAAAGGTCTACAATATGTACGTTTTGTCAACGTATAGAGCCTATTCAAGAGTGCTCTTTTTCTTTCCCAGTGACCATATTTGAACTAAACTTATTTCAACTATGAGTGTTTTCTTCTATCCAAAATATGGGTTTAGTGACCCTGTAACAGAAATAGTTGATTGCTGTGTGCAATAATTAGTCTTTGAATTAATATTGTTGCTTCTTTGTCAAAATTATCTTATAACGGTAATCGTCTGGACAGAAATCGACGACTCGCGCTGTTTATAAGCAAGTCCAATTTGTTAAGAGGTTGCAGTAGTATTGTAAAGTAGTATCGAATATTGCACCTATGATAGGAAGGCATGACGTTGTTTGAGCATGGACTCTATCTGTAATTAATATTAAATTTTTATATGTTAGTGACATCAAATCTTTAACGTGCACGAAACCAGAAAATTGGCGATATTTCATTGAATATTCAATCAATTTTTGAACCAGTTACATATTTCAGTAGCTGACATGAACGTGATTCCGAAGTCCCAGGAACACATTGGTGTGACCGTAAAAGATCCCTTGGCAGTAGGAATTCTACATAAAAGTAGACAAGCGCCGCTGTACGAGCATGTTTAGAAGTCTTTTTCTCAAAAAGGCAATCTAATATTTTTGGGGGAACTCCTTCTATAGAGAGCCTAATTGATATATCTGTGTATGAAAAGAGAGCGAGAGAAATTGGGTTTAACGTCCACTTGACACAAACTAGGTCATTTCGAGACTAACATATGGTTTAAATTTCTTTTATTTCAATAATTCGCTTGCGCGTAGGGGTCTTTAGCAGTGGGAGGAAATCGGAGGACCCGGAGAAAACCCATGAGGTTGGACATTCGACCCTACTCCTTGTCACATACAACCGGGGAATCGAAACCCCGCCAGTTGACTCAATGACAGACCGTATGATACAGCGCACGCGTGTTACCCCCCCATATGAAACCACCGTACAACGGTCAAAAATATCAAGAGTGGCCAAACAAATGGCATTGTATATCGACAAAAGTCCGAAATGGTCATAATCGGAACGTTCTGCATACGTATAATATAGAGAGCTATTTTTCAAAGTGGCAATTTTTCAACTAAGGGTGTTCTACTGTTAACCAATATCTGGCACTGGTATTTGAACTAAGGGTGTTCTACTGTTAACCAATATCTGGCACTGGTACTTCTAAAGTGAAAATGACAGTTTCTCCTGGAATTAATATCCCAGTTTTTTTGTGTACATGACGTCATCTCTTTATACCATTTAAAATAAATCTCCCTGCTGCAGCTATTTATAAGGAAGTTGCCCCTCTTCATGTATAAAGAAAAGTTGATGTTGATAATTATGATTTAGGGTTTTAGTTGTTATGTGAGAATTAAAAGACTGTTTTTGTCCCATTCGGAAAACTGTTTTTTTTTTATTCCATTTACAATTTGTGTAGATCTCAGAAACTAACAGATAAAGTTCTGAATATTGATTTTTCCCTTGTTTTTAGCAATTATTACTTATAACTATTGCGAAAGTTGTGAACAGACTGGAAGTGGTGTAAATCTTTAACGTGCACGAAAATTGAAAATCGGCCCTAATTATGTCAATTCCCAACTGATTTTCGAAAAAGTTATATTTTTGTACAGCTGGGGATATTGCAGATGCGATAACGGCCGAATTGAGATACCTTGTCGTTCTAATTTTTTCTTCAAAATTTGAAAATTTACTAAAATTGTTATTTCTTGGAATGTTGAGTTTTCGATTACATATTTGAATTGCCGGCGTCTGTCCGATTCTACCAATCTAAGATTATGATGTTGTGAATTGTTCAACTATATTTTTCACTCTCCTTCTATCGTAATGCGCATGCAAAGAATGTGTCAATATCTGAATTATGCAAATGCGTGTATTTATTTAGGGGTGGGTGCGAGTGGTGGGAATAGTCTTTTGTCATGCATCTGGCGACCGTGTGACGCCATGGCTAGGGTGAAAGCCTTCAGTCTTGCAAGCAAGTCTAGTTTCTTTTTATTATTATATAACGACGACCCTTTTTTGGCTGAAGATCAAATAAAACCTACTAAATACATTTCATGCTTATATGTAATGTATAACAGGCCTCGGTGTAGTTTTACATGCAAAATTAACGGTATTTATTTGTCATAAACAATCGATGTCAAAACGATATACTGCCACGATGTTATGAATGTTGAATATTTTCACTAATAATACGGACGCGTTAGTTCACGTTGTATAGTGAGAACACGCGTGTTCACATATTCTGCACGATATATATGCGGTTATATTTCCAACCAGTCATGTAAACCTGCATGTCTAGAAGATTTTAAAGGACACGTATGCATAAGACTATACATGTATTACACAGTTTAGATATTTATGCTGTGTTCAAATTGTTTTGCATATTTACTGTATAAAGAGTGTATAGTTAATAATTACTCTTGAATTAAGGCAAAGATAGACTTTTAAATTACAAACTATAAAGGTCTTTTGGTTATCGGTCTTACAAATAGAAATAAGACATAAACAGAACTTGCAACGGGATTCGAAAGCGCTTTCAAGTCAGACGTAAAAATGAACTGAACGCAACACAAGTCTCCGACAAACACACATGTTAAAAATTACGAGAAAATTTTGAAGTCACTTTTGGAAGAGGAAAAGATCAACAACAGCATCCTCAACAAGTTTAAACCAGACCACCCCCACCCACCATATGCTAAAGCGTCAATTAAGATTCATAAAAATCCAATCAAAGCAAGACTCCTCATATGTTCCATTGACTCGGTCTATTACAATACAGCTAAATATTTATCCAAATTACTCGCACCACTAGGGGAAAACAGTCGACTCCTTTATTAAGGACTCAAATGAATTTTGTCTTCGTGTCAAAGATGTCAGAACTCCTGGGAAAATGCTCTCGTACGACGTAGTCGATCTATTCACCAATGTACCAAGAGAAGAAGCCGTGAGAGTTCTTGAAACCTGTCTCCACCAGTCCTCTACACCGCTGGATACATCACTACAAGTTCACACAATTATACGCCTGATCAAGCAATGTCTGGAATCAATTTACTTCACGTGGGGTGATAATTATTATGAACAGATTCATGGATTACCTATGGGAAGCCCATTATCCCCCCTGATTTCTGAAATCTACATGACATCACTAGAGGAAGAAGCTATTTTAACCGCCCCTTTTCAACCGCTAGTCTGGCTCAGAAGGGTTGATGACATCTTCGTCATGCTAAAAAGAAGAAGAAGATGCGGTCGTCCTGAATCACCTCAACAACCAACATCCAAGAATGAAGTTTACAATTGAAAATAAAACCAACAGCAGCCTCCCATTTCTTGATGTACTGGTAAGAAGAGAGAATGCCAATATCACCACCTCTGTGTACCGAAAACCAACACATACAGATCAGTATGGTTCATTCTCACCCTGCTCAAAACTTAAATAATCATGTTAGCATGACTAAGGTGTTAATTGGAATTTCTAAAGAAGGATTAGCTGTAGTCTGTTTCACATTGGGCACTGTTTATTTCATTAGGTTAAACCTAATAGTAAAACAAAATCACTTGATAATGTTTTATTCAACATTTATTATAGTAAAACATGTTTATTTTAACACTTTTAATGTAAATGGAAAAACTTAATATAAAAAATAAATAACTAAATAGCACTATGAAATGAGCATCAACATTAAAAATATATATTTCACATGGGCAAGTAAACATTTCATACTTTTTACTCCAAATGGACAAGATGAGATACCGCATCTACATAAAGCATGATGTCTCTTTGACCATTTCGGGACTGATCTTTCAATGCTTGAAGTCTCTCTTCTAGTTCACGGTAGGCTTTCTTCTTTGGCCTGGAAATGCCAAATTGATTCATTACTTTGTAAAAAATCACTCATTAAACACAGTTCACATGACAATTATTAAACACAGTTCACATGACACTTATTAAACGGTTAATCCATATCTAATTAGGTGAACACATTTCAGCTACAGACCATAATCCCCCAGCCCTAAACCCTTAATCCCCTTAATCAATATTTTGAGCTGGATGAGAACACCCCATCAGTATATCCACTACAAATCTAATCACCCCATCAGCACTAAAGCAGGCATTATCACTACTTTAACCAAAAGAGCCAAGAATATTTGTGACCCTGAAGCCCTTCCCCTAGAAATTCAACACTTAAAAGAAGTATTCACCCAGCACAACGGATACCCAGAACAAATGGTTAATAAGCTCATCAATGCCACACTATCCGACCTACCAAAACCTGATAAACGCAAAAACGATAAACCTACAATTAGAATCTTTATACCATTCCACGGCAACATCTCCCACCAAATCAGAAGATTATTGAAAAGTGAAGCAGATATTGAAACCACCTTCTTGAAGGGAGCAACAACCAAAGACTTGGTAAAAGCGAATGGAAAGTTAAACCACACCAAACCCTTCTCACCAAAAGGCTGTGTCTACAAAATCAACTGCAGTGGTCAGGAAAGCTACATTGGAGAATCCAAAAGACCATTAGATATCCGACTGAAAGAACACATGTCAAAAGCCCCCACCAACCAATCTGCAGTTGCTGAACATCTGAATGAGAACCCATGGCACCGAGTCGATTGGACTAAAGTTAAAACGTTGGCAGTGAACCACCACAACAAAAGAAACAGAAGAATACACAAGGCGATCCTGAAAAATATTTCACCGTATCGCAACAAGTCAGTACTAAAACTAACACTTATTACAGTATTTCAACATTGTGCTGCAAAACTGACCGATGACCAACAACTAAACGCATCGTAATATCTGAACATCGCACGTGAAATTAGATGTTTGACAACAAAATTTAACACCTTGCGTAATTGGGCACCTTGACTGATTTTAATCACGGCTTGGGAAATTGAACGGTCCAACTAATTATTGAACAGTCGTGCTAATATGACGGGACGCTTATAATTCAACACGTGTCTAGAAACTAAACACTAGTTAATTAGACGCTTGGTAATCAAAATTAAACAGTGAGATTGAAATTCGATAGAAGTACAAATTGAGCACTATTCGCCGAAATTCAACAATATTTATGAATAATTAGACACAGAGTAGAAATTAACGCTATTTACGCTAGATTAAAAGGTACCAATGTTACAGTGTATGTTCCAAAGTCTCAACCAATCAAATTGCTTATCGCTCTACTTACCCTCGGCAGAAAATGTTCATTATCGACCTTAGTCAAGGTATTGATGTAATAAAGCTATACACCAAGTGTCCTCACTCTCACATAATTAGAACTAAAGTTATCTTGTCCCAAAGCATCAACCAATCAAATTGCTTATCTCTGCTTACCCTAAGCAGAAAATTCTGCGTTCAAAAGGTTCAATAAAGTGAAACTCTAGACGTAATAAACAGAAATTGCTGAAATTCAATAGGCTTCTTCGTTTCACGAATTTTAATAATGCATATAAATTTCAGAAAGATTGAGTGATAACTTTTGACATTAGAGCGTTCACAAGGTTCAATAAAGTGAAACAAGGGCCATAACTCTAGACGTAATAAACAGAAATTGCTGAAATTCAATAGGCTTCTTCGTTTCACTAATTTAAATAGTGCATATAAATTTCACAAAGATTGGATGATAACGTTTGCCGTTAGAGCGTTCTCAAGGTTCAATAAAGTGAAACAAGGGTCATAACTCTAGACTAAATAAACGGAAATTGATGAAATACAATAGGCTTCTTTGTTCCACTAATTTAAATAATGCATATAAATTTCACAAAGATCGGACGATAACTTTTGGCGTTAAAGCATTCACAAGGTTCAAGAAAGTGAAACAAGGGCCATAACTCTAGACGTAATAAACAGAAATTGCTGAAATTCAATAGGATTCTTTGTTTCACTAATTTAAATAATGCATATAAATTTCACAAAAATCGGATAATTTTTGGCATTAGGGAGTTCACAAGGTCCAAGAAAGTGATATAAGGGCCGATGATACTCAATTATATATTTCATTTACACCTAAAAGCTAATTGTCCATCTTCTTTCAATTTATCAAAATTGCAACTTGAGAACTGTATTAGTGAAATTAGAAAATGGATGTCAAAGAACTTTCTAAAATTGAATGATGATAAAACCGAATATTTCTTATTAGGCTCAAGGCATCAATTAAGTAAATTTTCACACGATAACCCCCCTGTTATAATTGGTAATTAGGGTTTCACACTGCGAAGCTTGTGTGAAACACTATTGTTTTTGTTAAGATTATTCTTATTATTATCAAAAACTACATGTCGGATCGATACGATTTCTTCGGTTTAATTAGGAAAGTGGGTGTGACTTAGAGATTAAAGCTATTTTGGGTATTCTGTGACAATGCGAAATGTCCGAAATCACCGAAGTTGTCGTTTTTTTAAAAAAATGCCGTAGTATTAACAATAATCATCAAATTTTAACATATGATGCATTTTGATATAGCCGGAGACAAGGCACATAGCTGTGCTACTTTTGATTTTTGATTGTCGACGAATCTTTGTAGATATTAAGCGCCAAATTTCGAAAATTTAAAATTTTACAAAAAACTTTTTTATTTATGAATATTTTTATATGGCATTTTAACCAGGGTTGAAGAGTTATCCGATTTGACTAAAAATGTCAACATTTTTTTGTGTCCGTAATTTTCCTTGGCTGCCATTGGCTAATTCAGTTTTTCAGTCCTAGATTAATTATTTATTATTCGATTTGTACAAAAGAAAGTTCATATGCTGCGTGGCCCAAAATGTCATTTACTTTGTTACCAGTAAAGATTCGTGTCGGCACCGGAAGTGAATTAAAATCGGCAAAAACTACAATTTTGACAGATTTTGACAGTTCGGTACAACTTTTTGAAAGCAAATATTATATTTTCAAAATTTGATATTACCAAAAGTATACGCCATGCAAAGGCGCACAAATCATCAGACTCAGTTTTTTTAATTTCGATTTCGTTTTCGGGCTATTTCGATTAAAAGGTGAAAAAAGCTGTAAAATTAAACTATTTACAACCCATCCACCGTCTTCATATTTCAAAATATTTCATCGTAACTTTCATAACCTCGTAGCAATAACCCATACAAAGAGAATGTATGTCAAAATTAGTTTGTAATATCAGCAGTTGTCGAGAAATAGGCAATTTTGCATGAGTCACATTTCGTGCTATTTTGCCTGTAACTAAAAGAATCAATTATAATTCAATTTTCAATTTTCTTTCACCATTTGATGCCGAATGCCACGTTTGGCTAGATTAAACCATTTTAACACCTTTACTGTCACCGGAAATGACGTCATTTGGGCAAAAACTGAATTTTAGCCTTCAAAACCGATATTTTTTTCAAATGAGTCGTATATGTTATTTGTTTAAAAGTATGATATTTAATTTCAATCAACAAATAGAATGAACCCATATGACCATATAGATACCACAAAATGGGTTCTAACTTGTAAGGTTTCAGAGAAATAGACGATTTTCTACTAGTCACTTTTCAAGGTTTTTGGTCTATAACAGTGTCAAATATTATTCGATTTTCATAAAATTTTCACCATGTCATGCCTTATGCCATTTCTGATTTCATAAAACTAATTTAACATTTTCATTCTCACCCGAAGTAATGTCATTTTAGCAAAAACTGTATTTTTAGCCTTCAAAACAAATATTTGTTTGAAGTGAGTTATATTTAGTATTCGTTTACCATTACATTTCATTCCAATGGAAATATAGATTGGATCAATACGATCATAAATATGTCAAAAAATAGCTTCTAGCATCTTCTCTTGCAAAGAAATAACCAATTTCGTCAGGATCACTTTTTAAGACTTTTCACATTTTTATTACAGTTTATGGGTTCTAAATTAATTATTTATTGCCTGATTTGTATAAAACAAAAGCTCATATACTCCTTGGTGCAAATTCTCAACTTGTTTCTACCTATAAAGTTTTGTCGGCTCCGGAAGTGACGTAATCTTGCCTAAAATTTAAATTTTGACGGGTCGGGAGGTCTTTTCCTAAGGAAAAATCTTAATTTCTACAAATCTTATCAATGAAGATGACTGCTGCTCCTACAGGTGCAAAATATGTCGGGCTTAGTTTTTTTGTTTTTTTTTTTATATCAGTTTTGTATTTGCACCATTTGGATTTAAGGTTGAAAAAAGGAGTAAAAATCAGCTACTTACAACCCATTCATCGTCTTCATATTTTAGATTATTTCTACGCAACTTTCATAATTTAGTAGCATAGTAGCATCAATCCATACGACAATGTATGTCAAAATTAGATTGTAATATGCGCAGTTGCAAAGAAATAGGCAATTTTGCATGCGTCACTTTTCACGTTATTTTGCATGTAAAAGAGTCAATTATCGTTCGATTTTCAATTTTTGTTACCATGTGATGCCTCATGCCACCTTTGACTAGGTCAATCCAATTTAACATTTTCACTGTCACTGAAAATGACGACATTTGGGCAAAAACCCATACGACCATACAGATATCACAAAATGGTTTCTAATTTGTTCGGTTGCAGAGATATAGGTTTTGGTCTATAAAAGTGTCAATTATTATTCGATTATCATAAAATTTTCACCATGTGAGGCCTTATGCCATTTATATTTTCATAGAATTAATGTAAAAATTTTATTATCACTGGAAGTAATGTAATTTTGGCAAAAACTGTATTATTAGCCTTCAAATTGTTTTGAAGTGAGTTATATTTATCATTCGTTTAACATTATGATATTTGATTCCAATGGACATATAGATTGGATCAATACGATCATATAGATGTCCAAAAATTGTTTCTAGCATCTTCCCTTGTCGAGAAATTTCCCATTAAAAAGTCAGCTAACTTAGCGGTAAGTTAGTAACAAATTTTGTAAGGATCACTTTTTTGACATATGTAACACATGGTAACAAATGTATAAATGAAATTAATATTGCTGGGTAACTGGCACCGGAAGTGACATAAGTTCAAGGGTAATGTGGCACCGGTGAAACCCGTCATTACTGCATCGCAGTTCTAGTTGTGATATATTTTCATCTTATTCTCCTCGTAATATTGGTGCAATCTTTGATAGTTTTATGCTTATGGGAGCTCAAGTAAATAATATTTGTAAATTGTGCTATTTTAATATCAGAAATATAGGTAAAATACGTAAATGTGTAACTGTAGAGGCCACTAAGTCACTGGTTAATTCTCTGGTCACGTCTCGATTAGATAACTTTAATTCACTTCTAGTTGGTTTCTTTAAAGCTTATAGATAAATTACAAAAAGTACAGAATACTGCAGCTAGACTTGTTACTTTAACTAAGACATGTGACCACATAACTCCTGTTTTATATAATTTACACTGGTTACCTGTTAAATATCGAATTGATTTTAAGATTTTATTACTTACTTTTAAATGTTTAAATAATTTAGTTCCTGTTTACCTCTCAGTGCTCTTTAAGCACCTGTTTTATGGAATAATCTACCATTTAGTTTAAGATGTTGTACATCTCTCTCTCTTTTAAAAAACAACTTAAAACACATTTATTTAATCAGGTTTTTAACTGACTCTGTATACAATCGTTAACATGTCCATAATCTTGTTTATTTATGATTACATTGTCACTTTGTAAAGTGCCCCTGAACATGTTATATGAAAGGGCGCACTATAAATATGCTGTAATAATAATAATAACTCCAGACGTAATAAACCGAAATTATTGAAATCAAATAAGCTTCTTCATCTCACCAATGTAAACAACATATATCAATTTTAAAACAATCGGATCATAACTTTTGGTGTTAGAAGACGACGGGCGGACCGACGGACAGACAGACGGACGGAGGTGAAGGCAATATACGTCCACAGTTACAATCCGATATGCGCGAATATCGAAAGGAACCGAGATCTTTGGGTTATAAACTAACATTTCAAGTTTCAACGAAATCGGATAAAAATTGTGACCTCTATAGGGTCCACAAGCTAAAAACGTGATTTTTCATACAACCAGGGGCCATAATCCATGAAGTTTCGGTCCGATACATGCCAATATCGAAAGCAACCAAGATCTTTTGGAGATAAACCTATATTTCAAGTTTCGTCAAAATCGGATAAGAATTGTGACCTGTACAGTGTCCACAAACAATTGTGGACGGACGTATGGATGGACGGACAGGGGTCCTCATACAACTAGTCGTATAGCCGTAAACGGTTTGAAATGGACGGTTAAATGGTTCAAATTCAACGGTACGGTTATTCGGAGATGTCCCCCTTTACCCTTTACATAGAGTTGTGTCTGATTATATTCCTCTTAATAACAAAACTTGCCCGTTTTCATTTTGTATTTGATGTTTGAAAATCTTAGAATTTAACAGTCGTCCTACGATGTCAACTGCTAAAAAATAATACTATTAATAGCACTCGTTGTAGTCATACGGCAAAGTCAACGGACCGATACATGCCAATATCGAAAGCAGCCAAGATCTTTTGGAGATAAACCTATATTTCAAGTTTCGTCAAAATCGGATAAGAATTGTGACCTGTAGAGTGTCCACAAACAGGGGTGACGACAATATACGTCCACATGAAAATGTGGGCGTATAAAAATGTGATTTTTTGTCAGTCAGTTTTGGGCCGATTTCCACGAAATTCAAACTCAGTCATCCTTAGGGTGTAACAGTGATATAATAATACGTTATTTAAATCGGATAAAAATTATGACCTCTATAGGGTCTACAAGCTAAAAACGCAATTTTTCGTACAAAATCAGGGGCCATAATTCAGGAAGTTACGTTCCGATATGCGCGAATATCGAAAGGAACCGAGATCTTTGGGTTATAAACTTACATTTCAAGTTTCATCAAAATAGGGATAAAATTGTGACCTCTATAGGGTCCACAACCTTGATATACCATATTTTTACGCTATTTGAGAACGAAGGGCGGCCATTTTATCTGTCAGTTTTGGGCCGATTTTCACGAAATTCGAACTCAGTAATCCTTAGGGTGTAACGGTGATATAATAAAACAATTTTTGAAATAGGATAAAAATTATGAACTCTATAGGGTCCACAAGCTAAAAATGTGATTTTTCGTACAATCAGGGGCCATAATTCAGAAAGTTACGGACTGATATGCGCGAATATCAAGAAGAACCGAGATCTTTGGGTTATAAACTTTCATTTCAAGTTTTAACACAATCGGATAAAAATTGTGACCTCTATAGGGTCCACAACCTTGATATACCATATTTTTAAGCTATTTGAGAACGAACGGCGGCCATTTTGTCTGTCAGTTTTGGGCCGATTTTCATGAAATTCGAACTCAGTCGTCCTTAGGGTGTAACGGTGATATAATAAGTTTTTTTAAATCGGATAAAAATTATGACCTCTATAGGGTCCACAAGCTAAAAACGCGATTTTTCATACAATCAGGGGCCATAATTCAGAAAGTTACGGTCCGATATGCGCGAATATCGAAAGGAACCGAGATCTTTGGGTTATAAACTAACATTTCAAGTTTCATCAAAATCGGATAAAAATTGTGACCTCTATAGGGTCCACAACCTTGATATACCATATTTTTACGCTATTTGAGAACGAACGGCGGCCATTTTGTCTGTCAGTTTTGGGCCGATTTTCACAAAATTCGAACTCAGTCGTCCTTAGGGTGTAACGGTGATATAATAATACGTTTTTTAAAATCGGATAAAAATTATGGCCTGAGTAGGGTCCACATGCTTAAAACGCAATTTTTTCGTACAATCAGGGGCCATAATTCCGGTATGCACAAATATTAAAAGGAACCAAGATCTTTGGGTTATAAGCATACATTTCAAGTTTAAACCAAATCGGATAAAAATTGTGACCTCTACAGTGTTCACAAGCTAAAAACGTGATTTTTTGTACAATCAGGGGCCATAATCCATGAAGTTACGGTCCGATACATGCCAATATCGAAAGGAACCGAGATCTTAGGGTGATAAACCTATATTTCAAGTTTCATTGAAATCGGATAAAAATTGTGACCTGTAGACTGTTCACAAACAATTGTGGACAGACGGGCGGGCGGACGGACGGACTGACGGACGGACAGGGGCGACAACAATATACGTCCACATGAAAATGTGGGCATATAAAAAAGGTGATTTTTCGTACAATCCGGGGCCATAATTCAAGAAATTACGATTCGATATGCGCAAATATCAAAAGGAACCGAGATCTTTGTGTTATAAACTTGCAAATATACCACAGTTTCATCAAAATCGGATCAAAATTGTAACCTCTAGAGAGTCCAAAAGCTAAAAATGTGATTTTTCGTACAATCAGGGGCCATAATTCAGGAAGCTACAATCCGATATGCGCGAATATCGAAAGGAACCAAATCTTTTTGTTAGAAACATGCATTTCAAGTTTCATCAAAATCGGATCAAAATTGTGACCTCTATAGTGTCCACAAGCTAAAAACGCGATTTTTCGTACAATCAGGGGCCATGAAGTTATGGTCCGATACATGCCAATATCGAAAGGAACCGAGATATCAGGGAGATAAAGCTATATTTCAAGTTTCGTTGAAATCAGATAAAAATTGTGACCTGTAGAGTGTCTACAAACAAATTGTGAACGGACGGACAAACAGGGGCAACGACAATATACGTCCACATGAAAATGTGAGCGTATAAAAAGTCCTAACCATAGGAGCACTAGCGACGACAATATGCGTTTACATGAAAATGTGGGCGTATAAAAATTGTGACCTCTATAGGATCCACAAGCTAAAACCGTGATTTTTCGTACAATCAGGGGCCATAATCCATGAAGTTACAGTCCAATACATGCCAATATCGAAAGGAACCAAGATATTAGGGAGATAAACCTATATTTCAAGTTTCGTTGAAATCGGATAAAAATTTTGACCTGTAGAGTGTCCACAAACAATTGTGGACGGACGGACGTCCGAACAGGGGCGACAACAATATACGTCCACATGAAAATGTGGGCGTATAAAAAAATGTGACTCCTTGAGGGCCCATCAGCTAAAAATACTATTTTTTATACAATCTGGAGCCATAATCCAGAAAGTTATGGTCCGATATGCGCGAATATCAAAAGGAACCGTCATTAGGGTGTAACAGTGATACATTTGAATGGTTTTTAAAATCAGATAAAAATTGTGACCTCTTGTGGTACCACCAGCTAAAGATAGGTTGCCAGGCAACAAAACATACGCCCACAGCAGATAAATCGTCCGAGCGGTCGACAAGGGATGTCGCATATTTATTCCTTTGTAGGTAATTGGGGGTTTTACAAGACACACTATACGACTGGTACCGTGGAATCTTAGATAAATAGCGTTATTATCTAATCTATGTAGAATTATTCATAAATATCATTGAATTTGGCCTAATAGCATTCAATTTGTCCTTGTATACAACTTAAATCTCAACGTGCAATTTTGATTACCAAGCGTTAATTAACTAGTGTTTAGTTTGTCGACACATGTGTAATTATAAGCGTCCCGCATAATTTTCACGACTGTTCAATAATTAGTTGGACCGTTCAATTTCCTGAGTTGTGATTAAAATTAGTCAAGGTGTCCAATTACGCCAGTTATTCAATTCTGTTGCCAAACATCCAATTTCACATGCGTTGTTTAGATTTTAACGAAATGTTTATATTGAAGGAGTTGTAATATAGTAATGTTGCCGTGAAAACGTGTACATGTATAATGTACAGGCCGGTTTGAATAACAACAAAATGAGTTCGGTAATCTCGGGAAAACATTTACCGGCATTCTGTATCGGTTAGGATTTTTTTCTAACGCACTGTACATGCATATAACGTCGGCCAAAATGTATGCAACAATGAACAACTTACAAGTTTTTTTACAACGTATCATTACATCTTCGTCTATAACTTAGATGTAATCCATCAATTATTGGCTGCTATAAAATCCAAACTTTAAATTATATACGTCATACGATGAGCTTGCAGCTTCAGTTAATCTAAATCAATCATTCATAGAGCACTCGATCCACTCCACGGGGCGCTGAACGGTAAGTCACGTGGTCAGAAACGCGCCATTTTTTGGACTATATTCTTAGTCTGTCTGTGTTAATCGGCGACAAATCTCTGCTGTGACAATATAAATCTACTTTAAATGTCGCCCAATTCATTTCGGTGGAAGCAAATATTGAATAAAGCCATTTCACACACGTGTACATTACATGCGCATGTCATATATTTATACAATGTCCACGATGTGTTACATGTAAATGTCGAACTCTCCTTTACTAGATACAACCTATTTTTTCGACATAATACGAAAACTTATTATCGAATTCACCTTTTTAACTATACCAATAATAAAGAAATTAGAAGATAAATCTATACACACTTGGGTTTGATTTAGAAAAAACTAACTTCACCCTTAAGAAGAACTAATACCACCAGTATGAGTACATACCAGATCGAGGAATACCTATTGAAACCAAATCGACAGTCTATTTTTACAGCATCCGTTTTAGAGAAACTGTTATTCTACTAACCACTTCACCTTTAAGCTACACGTCGTACATTTTTCTCCCGTGGCCCTCTAAACTACAGAATATATTTTTATTCATAGAGGTGACCAACAACCTTCCTATTTACTCGTAATACGATCTACCGCCCATCAGCATCACCAATTTCACGATCCAGAGTTGAACCACTAGTTACGAAACTACTCCTTTGAATTCATAACCGATCGCAGTAAAACTCCATACGTATAGGCCTATTCTACCTCTGCACGTTTGAAGACTAGGAGGTTCCGGATGACCGAGACTATACATATTCATCTCTAAGGAAACTACCGCCATTGATGTTACCTGACTACAGTCCTTTGATGATAGTCGCTGTATATATATATTTGATTGTTTTGTTTTTTAAGTAATTAGATTTTGTTTGTACATCAATTTTATTCATATTTATCATTTTTTTATTAGATTTTTTATGTACATTAATGATCTTAAATTTGTCTATATTATATCATTATTATTTTTATAATCCCAGTAAAGGGATTGATTTTATTAATCCTCAACGTTATGCGCATGCGCAATAATTCTATTGTCTATATATACCCGGTAACAGGATCATTTTTGTAACCAGTTGATAAAGGGCGAACGCCCGAAACGCGTCCTGGATAAAATCTTTTTATATCCACACAGTCTTGTCAAGTTTGTTACCGGGGATTTTTCTACTATGATTTATCTACAAGGAATTGTTCCTGTTTTTCCTCGGATGCATCACTGAGATCCAGACTTGCTTGCACTGTTATGGGGACTCTTCCGCCCCTCATTTCCTATCGTGTGCGAGGTTTTTTCGTCATCTTCTTGGGATTATTAATTCTACATAGATTAGATAATAACGCTATTTACCCTGATTATAAATTTTGTTGTTTTAGGGTTTACAAGGTTCTACAAACTGAAACAAGGGTCTCAACTCTGGAAGTAATCTACAGAAATTGTTGAAATTTGCCAGGCTTTTTCCTTTTACTAATTTAAATAAAGCATATAAATTTCATACAGATCACTTTTGTCATTCCAACGTTCATAATCACCATAACTCTAGAAATTATTGACGGAAATTGCTGAAATTCAATAGCCCTGTTTCACAAATTTAAATGATGCATAAATTTCATACATATCAGATGATAACTTTCATCAATCGAGCATTAACAAGGTTTAACAAAGTGAAACAAGGACCATAAATCTAGAAGTAATTATTGTAAATTGCTGAAATTCAATAGGCTTTTTTGTTTCACTAATTTAATTATGCATATAAATTTCACAAAGATTGGGCGATAACTTTTGGCATTAAAGCGTTCACAAGGATCAATAAAGTGAAACAAGGGCCATAACTCTAGCCGTAATAAACGGAAATTGCTAAAAGTCAATAGGTTTCTTCGTTTCACTAATCTAAATAATGCATATAAATTTCAGAAAGATCCGATGATAACTTTTGGCGTTCACAAGGTTCAATAAAGTGAAACAAGGGCCATAACTCAAGACGTAATAAACGGAAATGGATGAAATTCAATAGGCTTCTTCGTTTCACTAATTTAAATCATGCATATAAATTTCGCAAAGATTGAGTGATAACTTTTGGCATTAACAGCATTCACAAGGTTCAGTAAAGTGAAACAAGGGCCATAACTCTAGATGTAAAGACCGGAAATTGCTGAAATTCAATAGGATTCTTCGTTTCACTAATTCAAATAATACATATAAATTTCAGAAAGATAGGATGATAACTTTTGGAGTTAGAGCATTCACAAGGTTCAATAAAGTGAAACAAGGGCCATAATTCTAGACGTAATGAACAAAAATTGTTGAAATTCAATAGGCTTCTTCGTTTCACTAACTTAAATATTACATATAAATTTCACAAAGATTGTATGTTAACTTTTGGCATTAGATCGTTCACAAGAATTTGTGGAAGATGGACGGACGGACAGACCGAGAGACAGACAACATATATCAATTTTAAAACAATTGGATGATGACTTTTGGCGTTAGAGCAATATGGGCGTATAATGTGGGCGTATAAAAATGCTTTTTTTCGTACAATCAGGGGCCATAATCCAGGCAATTATGGTTCGATATGCACGAGTAGGAACCAAAATCTTTCGGTTATAATTTTAAGTTTCATCAAAATCGGATAAAACTTGTGATCTCTAGAGTGTCCCCAAACGAAATGTGAACGTACGGACAGGGGCGACGACAATATACGTCCGCATGAAAATTTTGGTGTATAAAAAGAGCTGTGTACCCTTTAATTCATAATAAATATAAAGACCATACCTCCTCCATTGCTATAAGCCAAATAAGGAAATCTCCATACATTTCCAAGACCCACAGAATATCCTAATAAGGACATAAGAAAATCAAAACGCCCCGACCAGTTTCCTCTATCATTAGGTTCTTCTTCATTACCAACAAGATCATCATCCAGGGGTGTAAGGACTGCTGTACTTGATACATCTTGAGCCAAACTTTCATTAGGATTCTTTAAATAAAGACAAAATACAAATGTATCTTCTAATATTGCAGGAACGCAAAACATTATATAAACCATAAAGAATTTTAAATATTCACTTTGTATTTGTAGCTGCATGAAACTTAATTACCCACTTTATAAAAAGATAGGTTGCCAGGCAACAAAACATACGCCCACAGCAGCTAAATCATCCGAGCAGTCGACAAGGGTTGTCACATATTTATTCTTTTATAGGTAATTAGAGGAATTTACTAGACAATTTTATACAGATGACATTATAATTTTCGTCGTTTGAGGGTTCACAAGATTCTAAGATAGGTTGCCAGGCAACAAAACATACGCCCACAGCAGCTAAATCGTCCGAGCAGTCGACAAGGGTTGTCACATATTTATTTTTTTGTAGGTAATTACGGGAATTTAATAGACAATTTCATACAGATGACATTATAATTTTCGTCGTTTGAGGGTTCACAAGGTTCTTAAAACTAAAACAAGGGCCGTCTGGAAGCAATCTACAGAAATTGTTCAAATTCGACAGGCTTTTTTCATTTTACTAATTCAAATAATGCATATAAATTTCATACAGATCGGATGATAACTTTTGTTGTTCGAAAGTTCACAAAGTAAATCAAGGACCATTTTATTGAAATTAAATAGGCTTCTTCATTTTACTAATGCAAACAAAATATATTAATTTTAAAACAATCAGATGATAAATGTAGTCTGTAGAGTGTTCACAAGAAATTGTGGACGACGGATGGACGGACCGACAGACTGACGGATGGGGGCGACGGCAATATACGACCACAGTTCCATGTGGGCGTATAAAAAGGAAAAAAAGATAGGTTGCCAGTCAACAAAACACACGCCCGCAGCAGCTACATCGTCTGATAGTCGACAAAGGTTGCCGCATATTTGTTCTTTACTAGGCCATACATGCCAACCTGAGGAGATTGAAAATCAGAATGCCTTGTATTGAGGGTAGAGCGAGGACCGCAGGTCCAAGTTCGATCGGTGCAAAGCACCATGAGCGTCGGAGGCTTGAAGGGCGTGGGGTTTGGGGCTTGTCTAAGGGCCCCAAGAAAATTTTTAGAAATTAGCACCTATTTAAAGCAGTACCTTGTATTATTGGATAAAAACAGCTGGTGATTTAGGTCCATGCATCTGAGGTTTTTTTACCTATTTATATACGAAAGTATGCATATATGCTTTTGGTCATTTACATGTAGGCATGACCTAAATTTTTTAAGTGTAAAGTGAAGATTTTTCGTAAGAGGGTTTTAGGTTTGAGCAGGTCAAGTGTTTTTAGGTTCAAAATGTTTTTTAATGTCCGTAATACCACCATAAGCAACACATCAATCACTCCTACAGACTAAACAAAATGCGAATTCGTCGCCTCTACGCGAGGACGTAATGGTTCCTGGAAATTCTTTGCCGTAAGTTTCCCGGTATTTCTGTCTGACATTTGTTTTGGAAGCCATTTTGTTTGTCTTGACGACTGACACGGAAGTAGAAGTCGTAAATTATTTATACTGGGTTTAGGCGAAAGACCGAAGGAATTTATCGTTAAAGTTCGTTGCAACAACCTCTGTGGGAGATTTTAATTTTTTAAATTACACGTCTCTTTGTACTAATTTAAAAAAACAGATCTCCACACATTCAGCATGTGCCAGTATTTAATAATTATTTTTTAAAAATGGAATTCTTTTTAACCTAATCACCTAAAAAAATAAACATTACACGCATAGGAATACGCACTATGATCAATGCCGAGTGCCATTTTGGCCAATCAAAATAAAGAAAACTTCTATCCGTGATCCTTCAATCATGGCGTACATAGTCAACAAGGACACATTTTTCTGGCATTCTGACCAGAAAAATGAAGTGCCTTATTCATCAGAATTCAACACAGCCCTGCAAGTTACTGGTTTTTAACGACAACACCTGGAGGCATTGTGTGGAATATTCAAAACAGTGGCAGACTTTGGATGGAGAAGAAAAAATTTAAAAACATTGCAATCACGTATCGAGATGTGTTCGAACTCGAGGGTATGTTTGTATGTTATTATTAGTTATTTTATTATTATTATTTTCTTAGTCTTAGTATTTAAATTTTTTCTAGGCTGTGAGTGTTCACATTGGTTGTTGTTAAGAAATATATAAAGTACTTGTTCACAATACATGGTATCACGCAAACCAGTGGTGGGCAAACTTTCAAGTTTTAAAACAAAACCGAAGCCTAAACTGGTGAAGGGCAAAACATTTTTTATGAAACATAACTAACAAATTACATTAGTCATTAATTACAATGTCAAGGGTTATGAAATATCATTTTCAATAAAGTAATATTAGAAATATGGAGTACAGCACATAATATTTAAAATCACATTCTTATTAGAATCATTTAGTCAGGTTACATGGAACTTTGTCAAATTTATATTCCGTCGGTGATTGGTCTAAAACAAAACCTGCCGCCTTGTGGGAGCATAGTTTGGAATAGCCTTTTCAGAAAAATCAAAGGCAATTAGTCTAAGCCGTGAAAAGATCTGCAAAGATTATTGATCCTACAGGCGGAAATGCTATTTAAATAAGCAATTTTAGATTTTGATTTCATTTAGAGATTGCATTGCTCAAAAAACATTTAGATGTAGGAATCTAGTGGGCCGGTTAATTGGGCTTCGTAGTTTTAGGCGATATATTCTAGTATAAATATCATGCAAGAATTATAGTTAAGAAATTAATATTCACCCAGGAAGTCTGAGCTAAGTTACTATATTACTCGTAATATATTGTTAATTGAGCAAAGATAACTTAATCTATCACACAATTGTATTAATTGTAGATGTTTGTGTAAAGTTGCTGCTCTTTCCTGTACAGATCTATGTGGATGTAAAGACTGTCAAAATTCCACACCTACACCCACAGAGATGGCTATGGATGATAATGATGATGATCATGATGATGAAGAAGAATGTTGAATGTAAAAACTATATATAAAAAAAAATAAATATATATATTTTCATTATTACATCAACAAATATCTGTTATAAAAGTATTATTATTTTTTCCTTTTCTTTAAAATGATTTTCTATCCCCAATTCTTTGTACACTTTTAACCTGGCATTACTAAAATTAAAGCAATATATGGGAGCATGGATTTTATCCTCAGACTGACCTTAAAAATATCTTTGTTTCGCCTAACGCGACCGACTAACTAAAACCACCCCCGACTTAAAATATTTTATTGCACTTTTCCGCGATCTTTTTATTTTATTTTGTGTGTCAACCTGAAATATATCACGAGAGTTATTTCCCTTTACTATGGCTATGGTTTGATTCATTATTGAAACTGGTTGATCAAGACGAAAGCGTCATAGGTGTCGCTTCTCAACAAAATGGTTGCAGACGAAAGCACGTCCATTCCCACGAAATGATTCTGCCTCTATGTCTGTGGGGCGTCGTTTTAAACATGACGACGATATTTTCAATATCCATTTTCGAGAAAAATAAAGGCACAACCCGCACGATCGTTAAAAATGTGTTGAGGGAGTTTCAAACGTGAGTTTGTCGCAATTTGTGTGCGAGTCGTGCATCAAGAAAAATCCCGATGTCATTGATTTGTTTGCCAATAAAAGAAGACGAATGTTTGCACCCGGAAAATTATCAAGCTGTCAAATTAGCTCTTAAAAAAAAAAATCTGAAAAAAAAACCAGACCCTTCTCTTCGTCTGTGGGTCGGGTTTGGTGAAACAAAGATATTTTTAAGGTCAGCCTCAGTTGAATGCTACATTCTCACATAGTTTATAACTCTTACATCGGGGATTTTTTTTGTGTCTGTCCCTTATGATCGGCTGAAGTTTAGTGATTTTTTTTTCTCTTGATTTCTGATATTTTTAATATCAAGTTATTCCATCGGATTATAATTTTGTTTTATTTTATAGTAAAACTAATGTTTTAAATCTGTATCATTAGTCAAGTTTAAATTTTGAACAGTTTTACAATTCAAGTAATCTTTGTTAATGTTGAACCTATCATTGAACTCGCTATAACATATATTAACCATAACAAATTCATTATGCATATTTTGTACACTTTAGTCCATGAATGATTTAGTATAATTATAAAATCAAAATCAACATGTTTATTAAATTTTAAAATGACTTTGTATATATGTTTTTACATACCTATTGTATGCTGATTCAAGCCTATAAATTCATATCTTATCAACAGAGCTTGTACATACTGTTTTTTCCATATTCATTTTCATTAAAATCAGAACTTTTGTCAATTAAAGTCATTACAGTAATATTTAATGTTTAAATTTTGAACTACATGTATTTCTTTATATATCATACATGTGCAGCATACATATTTATTTTAGTCTATTATGGTACATTTTTTCTCAGTTGTTTGATGTTAATTATCAATGAATTAGTGTATGTGTAGTGTGTACATGTGTGTGTGAGTGTATGTAATATATATATGTGTATATTTATGTATTTGATTTATTATTGTAATTTCATTATGTTGTGATTGTGATATTTATATCTGTTTGTATTTTTTTTTTTGGGGGGGGGGGGGGAGAGTGGGGTTGCCTGCTCTATAATCCAATTATCTTTAATAAATAAAGTTAAAAAAAATAATTTATTTTTAAAACTCCCATAGACCGCTCCTTTCAGCAAGACCATGTAGTTTATATATATTTTTTAAAATAGGGGAATGGACAAACAAGGGACATTTTAGCCAGTTATTAGAACACAACCTGTATTATACCTATGCATTAATTTCAAAGAGTCATAATTTAGCAAACACAAATAACTGTCCACAAAACATCAGTTAATTGTTATTACATTGCCAAACCTTATTAGGGGTGCCTTTGGTATGGAGTGGTCGGGCTTTAGGAATTTCCGTTTTGTGGGTATATTGATATTAAAAGGTATTTCCAACCTTATATGGAGGGTGGGGGATTAAGCAGTGTGTGAGGGGGGTGGGGGTGCGGCTGGGCTTTGCATTTGATTTATGCATAGTTGTATTATATGGATGCTACAGTGTCAACTTTATTAGAGATGAGGAAGGGTGGGCTTAGGGGATCTATTCTAACCAGTTAATATTTGGGTGAACTCGACAATGCAAAGTATGTATGTCTACACACGCAAAGATAAATACAGTAGGAAGAGAGCCTCTAATAAAATATAGCTTCACACACCTTATATTCGATTATATATAGGCCTATATCATTGCTATCAAACAACATTTCCAACCCTTCTCAAATTATCTTAATACTCGGAACTGTGGTGGGACGTTAAACACGATGCATGCAAAAATTAATTCCACAGTGTCGTTTACTTTCTTAAGAATAATAAATTGATTCATCACATTTACACAGGCTACAAACAGCGAAGAATTTGTTGAGAGAGGACAAGCCCGTCAGGTATTACCGACAGCGGCTTCACAGGGGTAAGAGGGGTAAAGCTTGTCTGGCATCTGGGAAAACTGTCCGTCTGATGGGGTGAAGGGTCCGAAAACACGGCACATAATCGCCAAGTGGTAAGCAGCTGTCAGTTGGACACTCTACCCAAAGAGTCATTGCTGACCTAAATCTTTCACATTTATGCACTTATTACATGTTAGCCGACACCGGTAAATACCACTTTCTTTTCATTAGAAATATGATTTACAACGAGTTTGGCTAAAAAAAATCGACCTAATTATATTATAGCAAAACAACGACGGTGATCGATTAAATTCTCCTTAAGGTCACGTGTATTTACTGTTATTCGCTATTTACTAGATTTTCATTGGCTGAAAGCTCGCCGTCTCACTACTTTTATTATTGCGAGGACAAAAAATGCTGTCGTTTAGATTATTTGTTTAAAACGTTTCTGGCACATAAATTGGAGTGTGGCAGTTTTGTTTACAACACATTAGGCTTATTTCTCGAGAAATAAATATTAAAACTTTCCACAGCAGTGAGTTGCAACGACTTTTGAAAACTAAGCTAGTTAGAACTTCCCAGTCCTCCGCCTAGTTTTATTTATAATTGTAATCTGTTTTTTTCACACATGGAAAACAGCTTGAAAACATTTTTTATCAAGTCAGAAGGAAATATGGCTAAGGAAGAAGCAACAACGTTACTGGCAACTAACGGTAAACCCGCCGTGTACTGTACGAGTGTATGTGAGAATGGCTCCGCGTAGCAAATAATATCCGCGAAGTATGCAAATGAGGCACGGCCTATGACGAAATAACCATATGACATTTTAATCTCGATTAGTCCAGACATATTAGCTTATTCCATTTTATATTAATAATAATCGAGAAAACTGGAGACATGTTTTCGGCAATTTCCATCGTTTTACCGCGAATTATGCAAATTAGACACAGCAAATGACGGAAATAACCACATGACATTTTGATCTTGATTAGTCCAGACATAATAGCTTATTCCATTTTATATTAATAATAATAATAAGGAAAACATGACATATGTTCTCGACTATTTTTGTTGTTTTACCGACTCATACTACGATAAACAGTATCGCCATCACATTCACAACAAACAGCGAGAATGCCGAGACAGTCGTCAATGTAAAAATAAAACAAGAGGGATTTTATCAATCAAAAAGGTAAGGAATGAAATATAATAAATTTCTTCCAATAAATTTTAAAAAACGGAATTATAAAGAGTAACATCGGAATTCAGAATTAGACTCAGAAAATCGGAATGATTCCGACAAAATCGGAATAGTTGGCATGTATGCTAGGCGATTGGGGGACATTTACAAGACACTGACATCAATTTTATACAGATCAGAATGACAACTTCTGTCGTTAGAGCGTTCACAAGGTTCAACAAAGTAAATCAAGGGCCATAATTGCTGAAATTCAATAGGCTTCTTCGTTTCACTATTTAGTGAAACTGTCGTAGAAAATAAATAACAATGGCATCCATCACGACTACAATTTGCCGATGTTGACACTGAAATCGCTGTTGGATACCTGCGTAATCCACAGCATAATCGAATGTGAGAATTTATTGTTTTGTCTCTTTCCTGAGTTCTTGTGACTGCGTTAGATCTCGAACCGCACAGCTAAAGATAGGTTGCCAGGCAACAAAACATACGCCCACAGCAGCTAAATCGTCCGAGCGGTCGTCAAGGGTTGTCGCATATTTATTCCTTTGTAGGTAATTGGGGGCCTTTACAAGACAGTTCCATACAGATCAGATTATATATTTTGTCGTTTGAGGGTTTACAAGGTTCTACAAACTGAAACAAGGGTCTCAACTCTGGAAGTAATCTACAGAAATTATTGAAATTTGACAGGCTTTTTCGTTTTACTAATTTAAATAATGCATATAAATTTCATACAGATCACATGATCACTTTTGTCATTCAAATGTTCACAATTGCCATAACTCTAGAAATTATTGACGGAAATTGCTGAAATTCAATAGACCTGTTTCACAAATTTAAATGATGCATATAAATTTCATACATATCGGATGATAACTATCATTAATCGAGCATTAACAAGGTTTAACAAAGTGAAACAAGGGCAATAACTCTAGAAGTAATTATTGTAAATTGCTGAAATTCAATAGGCTTTTTCGTTTCACTAATTCAAATCATGCATATGAATTTCACAAGGATCAATAAAGTGAAACAAGGGCCATAACTCTAGGCGTAATAAACGGAAATTGCTGAAATTCAATAGGCTTCTCCGTTTCACTAATGTAAATAATGCATATAAATTTCACAAAGATCGGATGATAACTTTTGGCGTTGGAGCGTTCACAATGTTCAATAAAGTGAAACAAGGGCCATAACTCTAGACGTAATAAACGGAAATTATTGAAATTAAATAGGCTTCTTCATCTCACTAATGTAAACAACATATATTAATTTTAAAACAATTGGATGATAACTTTGGGCTTTAGAGCGTTCACAAGAAATTATGGACGATGGACGGACCGACGGAGGGGGGCGACGGCAATATACGTCCACATTTCAATGTGGGTGTATAAAAATAGATCAACGGCGTGGTATATTTATTGGTTATTTATCATGACGTCAATTTAGTGGACATACGTAACACAGATACCAATAACACAAGTCGTCACACAGCTAGTGCTCCTACGGTTAGGACTTTTTGTTATTCGAATAGCCGTAGCTATTAACCGGTTAGTAACCGTTAACCGTATTGTATCAATTTTAAACATAAAACAGAGCTTGTCAGGAGCTATGAGTCATTACTCGTGCGCACGCTATACTCGCGTTATAAAAGGCATTACACGTGCAAAAATTTCAGGAATTTTTTCAGACATGTACAATTCTTTAATGAAAATTTAAACTATCTAAGGCCGTAGCCTGGTTAACTTGGTTCATTTGAAACATTTTTTTAATTCAATATAACGATAATATACAAAACAATACTCAATTTCCCTTCGTACGTGACAGACGGCGATAATATTACGATTACACAATGTTACTAAGAATAGAATAAAGTAAATTAGAAGGCGTCTATTGATTGGACAATAAAGAAATAATTCCTCGCTTGCAAGTAGAATTTTTATGATTGGTTAATTTAACTGAAAACCAAAGTAGAATTCATTCGAGAAATTACGAGATATGAAACGTGTTCAATGCCGTAACGAATCTAGTACAATGTCATTTTCTAGCCTTTATGATTATATTTTGAATGGTGGTTACGTTTTGAAGTAAATAATAAACAAGGTAGAATATAGTTAGAAATGCCGAGAAGTATTTAGATTGGATTAACAATAGCAAAAGTCGAACAAGGTCCGTTGACTTTGCCGTATGACTACGACGAGTGCTATTAATAGTATCATTGTTTAGCAGTCGACATCGTTGGACGACTGTTACATTCTAAAATTTTCAAACATCAAATACAAAATTACAACGGGCAAGTTTTGTTATAATCAGACACAACTCTATGTAATGGGGGACATTTCCGAATAACCGTACCGTTGAATTCAAACCGTTTAACCGTCCAGTTCTAACCGTTTACGGCTATCCGACTAGTCGTAGGAGCACTACACACAGCATTCACTGTTTACATTTCATTCAGTTGTACGGTTATTCAGATAGTTGTAAGTCAAATAGCAGCCAATTTCATAACAATGAATTCCACACCATCTACACATGTTTTCATCTGTTTGACACTAGTCTATAGCAATATGAAATATTTATATCTAAATAAATAAGCCAGTGGCTGCCAGGCAGGATAAGCCCACGTTTTGCAAGAGATGGATTGAGAACAAGCTAAAAACAAACGCGATTTTTTGTACAATCAGGGACAATAATCCATAAAGTTATGGCCTGAAATGTGCAAATATCAAAAGGGACTGAGACCTTTGGGATATAAAGATATGTTTTAAGTTTCATCAAAATCGGATAAAATTGTGACCTCTAGAGGGTCCACAACCTTCGTATTACACACTTCTAGTTCTACACAATTTGCGTACAAAGAGTGGTCATTTTGTCGGGCAGTTTCATTTCGATTTTCCCAAAACTCAAATTCAACCTTCATTATGGTGGAATGGTGATGTATTTAAATGATTTTTAAAATCAGAATGAAATTGTGACCTCTAGATAATCTGCAAACTAAAAGTGCGATTTTTCAATCAATCAGGGGCCATAATCCAGGAAGTTAAGTTCCGGTATCTGTGATTATCAAAAGGAACCACAAGCTAAAAACGTGATTTTTTGTTCAATCGAGGGCCATAATTCAGGAAATTATGATCTTATATGCGCAAATATCGAAAGGAACCAATATCTTTGGGTTATAAACATGTATTTTAAGTTTCATTGAAATCAGATCAAAATTGTGACCTATAGAGGGTCCACAATCTTTATTTACCAGATGTTTACAGTAGTCTACACTATTTTGCGTATGAAGGGTAGCATTTTGTCCGGCAGCTTTAGCCAGATTTTCATGCAATTCGAACTCAACAAAAATTACGGTGTGACGGTGATATATTCGAACTTTGATATACCAGATGTTAACACTATTTGCGTACGAGGGGCGGCCATTTTGTCTGTCAGTTTTGGTCCGGACAAAATTATGGTTAACGGTAATATATTCCAACGTTTTTTAAATCAGATATTAATTGTGACCTCTGGAGGGACCACAAGCTAAAAACGCGATTTTCCGTACAATCAGAGGCAATAATTCAGGAAGTTACGATCCAATATGCACGAATATTGACAGGAACCAAGATCTTTGGGTTATAAACTTGCATTTCAAGTTCCATCAAAATTGGATCAAAATTGTGGCCTCTAGAGGGTCCACAACTTTGATATACCAGATGTTTACACTATTTGCGTACAAGGGGCAGCCATTTTGTCTGGCAGTTTTGGTCTGGACAAAATTGGATAATAATTGTGACCTCTAGAGGGACCACAAGCTAAAAACGCGATTTTTCATAAAATCAGGGGCCATAATTCGGGAAGTTATGATTCTATATGTACGAAAATAGAAATGAACCAAGATATTTGGGTTATAACCATGAATTTCAAGTTTCATCAAAATCAGATGAAAATTGTGACCCCCAGAGGGTCCACAACCCTGATACACAATATTTTGATACTATTTGCGAATGAGGGGCAGCCATTTTGTCTGTCCGTTTCGGTCCGATTTTTCTGAAATTCGAATTCAACCATCCTTAGGGTGTAACGGTGAAATATTCAAACAGTTTTTGAAATCGGATAAAAATTATAACCTCTATTGGGACCACAAGCTAAAAACGCGATTTTCCGTACAATCAGGGGCCATAATTCAGGAAGTTATGGTCCTATATGCACGAATATCGAAAGGAACCGAGATCTTAGATCAACCATCTAATGGTGATATATTCAAACGTTTTTTTAAATTGGACAAAAATTGTTACCTCTATAGGGTCCACAAGCTAAAAATGCGATTTTTCGTACAATCAGGGGCCATAATTCAGGAAGTTATGGTCCTATATGCACGAATATCGAAAAGAACAGAGATCTTTGGGTTATAAAAGTACATTTCAAGTTTAAACCAAATCGGATAAAAATTGTGACCTCTACAGTGTTCACAAGCTAAAAATGTGATTTTTCGTACAATCAGGGGTCATAAACCATGAAGTTACAGTCCAATACATATCGAAAGGAACTGAGATCTTAGGTTGATAAACCTATATTTCAAGTTTTATGGAAATCGGATAAAAATTGTCACCTGTAGAGTGTTCACAAACAATTGTTGACGGACAGGGGGGACAACAATATATGTCCACATGAAAATGTGGGCGTATAAAAACATGTATCCCCCAAGTCATCAGACCTAATTCTACTGGAAACATGACATGATGGTGGCTGGAATGGAAATGCAGACGGCTCATTGTCTGGTGTATTTAATCATTTAAAAAGTTCAAAACAATTTCCAGAAATAAAGGCTATGAATAATTTACTGGAAAATATGACCAAATAAAATAATTAGGTTGGGAAAATATTTCATATAATATAATTTTTAGTATATAAACAGGATATGATAAAGGAATTCCAGGGGGCGTTATATGTCCGCCGCACAATGTACAATGCACAGGTGTGAAGTTGTGTTTTGATAATCAATTTACGGTATTACGGATATTTAAGAATCGGAATTCAACACCTCAACGGCGAAGTATTCATTTAAAACACAAGTTTGGTACCATGATACTTATATTTGGTGGAAGCACAAATCTTTGTGTCGCCGAGCCAAAGCAGATTCGTGGGCTTGCAAGAATTTTTAGGCCTTCTGATATTACGATATTTATATGGACTGCAGTGTACATAAAGCCGTAAAAATTTTAAGGGTGTTTGGGGTGACCTAATTCTGGACGAATTCTGTAATAATGGGGATATGTCTGAATAGACATTATAAATGAAAACATTAAAACACTGTGCTTATAGTTTATTTATTATTCCTAATCTTTATCAATCTAAATTTCCCACTTTAAAAAAACGCCAAAAACTGGTAACAGGCTGTTTCATTGGCTAATACCTCACATCATCCAGAACACAGCTTATCCTAGTGTAGTAATGACAAGTAAAACGAAATTTTGAACTATAATAAGATAGGTTGCCAATCAACGAAACCTACGCCCCACAGCAGTTAAGTCGTCTGGGCAGTCAACAAGTGTTGTCGCATATCTATTCTTTTGTCAGTAATGAGAACATTTACAACACATGAACATCTGATTACGAATAATAACCCATAAGGTAATTCTCAGAAAAAATTTGAATTTGTTTCGTCTCATGACCTTAAACAATTTATATTAACTTTAGCCTCTAGACTGTCCACAAGATTTTTCAAAGTGATCACTGGCCTCAACTCTGTCAGTAATTAGCAGAAATCGTTTGAAAATCAATAGGCTTTTTTATCTGATGACCTTAAACACTGTGTATAAATAAATTTAAAGCCAATTGGATATTAACTTTACCCTCTAGAGCATCCACAAGATTTTTCAAAGAGATCAAGGGCCATAACACCGGCAGTAATTATCAATGTGGCCGTATAAAAACGAATAGAAATAGGTTCTGTGTTTTAATCAGATTGGAGGAAACTGGAGGATCTGGAGAAAACACATAAGGTTGAACGCATATTTTATATTTTTATTTTAGATTGAAGTATCAGATCCCTCCCAAATCTTTATTAGACATTTGTAACAAGATTTTGGGAAGATAAAAGGCATAATACACAACAAATTAAATGCATCCATATCGTTGTTTACAATTACCACATCTGAGAACGAAGTTAATTCTGCAGCATTTAAATGGACAGAATCCTATATATTGTAAATCACTATGGGTTATATTAAGGAGTAGTCCAAGATACGCACTAACTTTTCAACACCAATCTTACTAAGACTTTGCATACTTGTTCCATGTATAAAATAACCCAATGAAAACATAACAGTCCGACCATTTGTTGTGTAATAATCAGTGGCATAACATTTTTTTTTTAATCCACTAGCCCGGCATTAATATCCACTAGTCCATAGTTCGACAAGGTACAAGATTTAATCTTCAATATTTGGCCATGTTTTGTTCCTGCCAACGTATCTTTTTTAATAAAGATTGTAGACTTAATTGTCAAATAATTAAGGATGTATACAGCTACTCGGTTAACAGATCCCGGTTCGGTTCCATTGGTGAAACGGTTCAAAAAATTACAAACCGATATTCGTTTTCATATCATATCTGACCTTCAAAACCAGGAATGGTAGTCACAAGTTCAATCAAGCTGATTGGTAAAACAATGAACCGGCCACTATGGTATAATAAATCAATCTACTTTCGGCTAAATTACAATGGGTTAATTATTTACTTGTTATTTAAGAAGTCAATCAACTTGCTTGTCGGATACAATAACAGTCATATCTTAGGGAGAATCGGCCACGTGGTTCATAATCCGAGTAATTAGCACAATTAACGGTAATTTTGATAAACCGGTAAAAATAAAAAAAAAGCTTGCTGATTATTCATAACAGTTCCAGTAATTTCGTTTGAGGAAATAAGCCACGTGGCAATCAAAGGAAGATGATCTCGACATGGATTGTGCATCTATCGCGCGCCTTCGACAGTCAGTATGAATTCCAGGTGTACTGGTAGAAATTAAACTAATATTAAACTAATAATTGGATCATAATTTAATGGTTTCACTGACCAGTTGTTAGTTAAATTTAAATCATAGTTGAATATTATCCTCGGATAGAACACCGAATACACTGAGAAATAGTCATTAAATATTATGAATCTCCAGTGTCGATGACATGTGACATTGGTTGGAATTAGGTCAATAAACCAGCGATGCTAGTTTTAATTTTAGTTATCGTTTCCCATAGCATCAACCAATGAAATTGATTATCTCTGCTTACCCTAAGCAGAAAATTTTAACTCAATTGAAAGGAGAGTTATTGTGTTCAATTAATTGTTTTACAGTATTTATTAACCTGGATACTATATATATAAACAGTCTCAATCTTATGAAGTATGAGGGAGGCTTTGGTTTTTAAATCAACCTGATTTCAACATGACCTGTCAAAGGATGCAAGATGGAGAAATGAAATGTCAAGAATGAATGAATAGAAGAGGTACAAAAAATCTCCCTATGGTTCTAAGTTTTACTACAGAAAATCTATTGTAAAGATTGGGTTTTCCTTGGAATTGGAGAAATAAATGCGGGATGTTTTACAGTTTATTTATCTATATCGTCACTATTTTAATTCACAAACCAGTGAAAGGGCACTAGCCCAGGACTAGTACTACTAAATAGATCACTAGCCTGTAAGTTATTTTTGGTAGCCCCGGGCGTTGGGCTAGTGGATTTTTACAACCCTGGTAATAATGGAGATACAAGCGGAAAGAAACAAGCCAACAGCAAGTCTGATGTCCCCCGCCGAAATCCCAATATAAATAGATAACACATATTAATTAATTACACATTTATATTTTTCAATGTATCAAGCAATCAAACTGATTAAGTATACTTGGTCTAACTAAGCAAAAGATAGGTTGCCAGGCAACAAAATATACGCCCACAGCAGCTAAATCGTCCGAGTGGTCGACAAGGGTTGTCGCATATTTATTCCTTTGTAGGTAATTGGGGGCCTTTACAAGACAGTTCCATACAGATCAGTTTATAAATTTTGTCGTTTGAGGGTTTACAAGGTTCTACAAACTGAAACAAGGGTCTCAACTCTGGAAGTAATCTACAGAAATTGTTGAAATTTGACAGGCTTTTTCGTTTTACTAATTTAAATAATGCATATAAATTTCATACAGGTCACATGATCACTTTTGTCATTCAAACGTTCACAATCGCCATAACTCTAGAAATTATTGACGGAAATTGATGAAATTCAATAGACCTGTTTCACAAATTCACAAAAGGGCAATAACTCTAGAAGTAATTATTGTAAATTTCTGAAATACTATAAGCTTTTTCGTTTCACTAATTTAAATCATGCCTATAAATTTCATAAAGATCGGGTGGTAACTTTTGGCGTTAGAGGGTTCACAAGGATCAATAAAGTGAAACAAGGGCCATAACTCTAGACGTAATAAACGGAAATTGCTGAAATTCAATAGGCTTCTTCGTCTCACTAATTTAAATAATGCATATAATTTTCAGAAAGATCGAATGATAACTTTTGACGTTAGAGCGTTCACAAGGACCAATAAAGTGAAACAAGGGCCATAACTCTAGACGTAATAAATGGAAATTGCTGAAATTCGATAGGCTTCTTCGTTTCAATAATCTAAATAATGCATATAAATATCAGAAAGATCGGATGATAACTTTTGACGTTCGAGCGTTCACAAGGTTCAATAAAGTGAAACAAGGGCCATAACTCTAGATGTAGTAAACAGTAATTGCTGAAATTCAATAGGCTTCTTCGTTTCACTAATTTAAATAATGCATATGAATTTCAGAAAGATCGGATGATAACTTTTGGAGTTAGAGCGTTCACAATGTTCAATAAAGTGAAACAAGGGCCATAACTCTAGACGTAATAAACATAAATTATTGAAATTAAATAGGCTTCTTCATCTCACTAATATAAACAACATACATCAATTTTAAAACAATTGGATGATAACTTTGGGCGTTAGAGCATTCACAAGAAATTGTGGACGATGGACGGACGGACGGACCGACAGACGGACGGACGGGGGCGACGGCAATATACGTCCACATTTCAATGTGGGCGTATAAAAATGTTCACGATCCAACTCAATCATGGTTTTAAAGTACCTGGTAGTGGAACTATACAAAGTTTCATCACTCTCCATCAGTTAGAATAAAAGTTACCTTGTCCCAAAGCATCGACCAATGAAATTGCCTAGCTCTGCTTAGCTTTAGTGGGAAATGTTAATCATTGAACCCAGTCAAGACATTCACCCAATGTACATCTACATCAAGTTTAAACATTCTACCTCAACTAAGAGCAGAGTTGCTATGTTTTAAAGTCTTGACTAATCAAATAGCTTATCGCTTCTTAGCCTAAGTAAAAAAATTTCATCATCGAACTTAGTCAAGGTATTGATATAATGAATCTATACTCAAAGAGTTTCATAGCTCTCACCCATTCAGAACCAAAGTTATCGTGTTCCAAAGCATCAACCAATCAAATTGCTTATCTCTGCTTACCAAATGAACGTCTATACCAAGTTTGAACATTCTAACTCACTTAGGAAGGTCTAGACCAATCAAATTGCTATTCACTCTGCTTACCCTGAGCAGAAAATGCTCATTATCGAACTAAGTCAAGGTTTTGATGTAGTGATGTATATGTCGGATTTTCGCTCAACTCAGATAAAATCCTTTGGATCCTTTGATCCTGAATGTTTTTCTTATTAAATTTCTGTGCGGAAGTCGGATCCTCACTCAACTTGGATCAAAATGTTCGGTCCATCTGATCTAATTCCGGCTTTTTTCCCTCGCCTAAGTCGGATCGGCAATTTGTTCAGAATTTGACTAAGTCAGTTTCGTCCTGATGGTCTACAACGCAGTTAGGTATTCCATGCACAGAGCCCCAAAATACTTTCCCCTTTCAATTTGACTCAAATCACCCTATTTGACGCAAACAATAATAGAATTTTCCCAGAAAATTCGAAACTCGCGGTTTGCTGTACGAGACACATTCCGGGAAAATTTTTCAAAGATGGTAACAAAACGGAAGTTATCTACAAATGTGCCTTTGAATCAATTATTATCCGGCTCTTGCAGTTTATTTTTAATCGAGCTAAGATTGAATTTCGGTCTTCAGCTAACTCAGATAAAATTGGTCAGTCCACTTAGATCCGACTAATGCAAAGTTTACTGTAGACACCAAGAGTTTGATCAGTCGCACTTAATGGAAACTAAAGTTATTGTGTCCAAAAGCATCAACCAATCAAATTGCTTATCTTCGCTTAGGGGGAGTTGGATGGCCGAATGGTTAGCACATGCGTGCTCTGTATCATAAGGTCTGTCATTGAGTAAACTGACGTGGTTTCGATTCCCCGGTTGTACGTGACGCCTGTCCGGGTCCTCCAGTTTCCTTCCACTGCTAAAGACCTGTACGTGCAAGCGAATTATTGAAATAAAATTGAACCATGTGTTAGTCCCGAAATGACCTAGCTTGTGTGGAGTGGACCTCAAACCCCATTTCTCTCTTTCTCTCTCTGCTTAGCCTAAGCAGACAATGCTCATCTTCGAACTCCATCTAGGCATTCACCTAATAAATACCTACACCAAGTTTGAACATTCTAGCTCAATTAGTAGAGTTATTGTGTCCGAAAAGGTTTGACAAACAGACCCATTTTAATAGTCCCCTGCTTTCTTTGAAAGGCATTGGACAAAAAACTATTTATAGAGAAAGTTTCCCCGATCTAGATCAGTTCTTGAATAAATTATGTACACATCGGTCGGGTAAACCGCAGTAAACAATCATGGCTGTCTCCAGCAAGTTTCACACAGGTTATTGCAATTGACGTCTATCTGACGTTAGAAGGAATTCCCTCCAAGATGCGATTATCTAGGTCTACCATCTATCACAACTAGAACATCGCTAAATTGCTTTTTTAGATGGTCGAAGACTACCAATTTTGAATGTATAAAATGATATTTACTTTTTACATCCGAATTGCTGAACTATATTTTAAAACTTGTTGTGAATGTATTCACAGAATTTACCGAAAATCACAAAATCTCGTTTGAAGGTAAATAATCAACAAATATTTTAAAATACTTTGAGTAGATATTTTTAAGCGTTTTTGATGTCAAATTGTCACTTATAACCTCTACTTTTGATATAAGGGAGGGATTATCAATTTCTCTTTTTAGCATAAACTTATAGAATTTCCAAGAAAATTCATCATTTTTTGGCATTTCCATGGATACTAGACAAACCAAAAAGTATCACTTAGGTTTCTTGACTTGCCAAATTGGATGAAAATCCATGAAGGCATTATTGAGAAAATTTGACTTTTGTTGTCATCAGCACCTTTTATTATCATGCTTTTGGGCCAAGTTTGGAACATAGTTGGTAAATAAAATTTTTTTTTTTTTTTAGATTAATGTGTAGTTCTACCTCGTCACAGTCTGACGTTGTAGTCTCGTGAGAAGCACACAAGCCTTCAGTGTGCTTTTAGCTTGCAGGTATTATGGTGGCCAAGTGGGCAAGATGCTTGCTGGCTAGCCTGGAGATCGGGTGTTCAATCGCTGTATTGGCCGAGAAAGTTCATCAAGATTTTCCGGCGTGGTTTCCCCTTGTCAGTGATGCAGGACGGAGGGCTTGACAAGGTCAGCTATCTAGTGGTTTGGATAAGACAAAAAAAACGAGGTCACATGTACACATTGGCATGCACCTAAAAGATCCCTTGATAGTTGGAATTCGATATAAGAGTAGGCTGTAGTGCCGCTGTCGAGGCAAAATTTCCCTCCTAGCACACTGTATGGCGTATGCCCGTCTTCATTAGCCCAGTTCGGAGCAGAACAGTAGGACGTTAAACCCCATTTCATTTCATTTCGCTTTTACTTAGCTCGCGAGTTGTGCGGACACACTTTTCACGTCTTGTAGTGTTAGATTCTAACACTTGTTCAAAATTTAAATAGTATTTAGTTTATCGGACTTAACAAGCCTAGGTTAACAACAAATTATTAACTTTTATTGTAGGATTTCGATAAATTCTCGATTCATATCGAGACTACAGCCAAAATGGCGGAATGGCGGTCTCCGAAGGTCGATAAACTAGACGAAGTATGAATTTCCGACTCAGAAATTTTGGATTCCTCAGAAGATGACATTATAAGGACGAAATGTAAAACTTTGTTTGATTCGTCCTTACCAGGTACTTCTAAAGGTCAGGCAGTAGAATTGATATGCAAAGCTTGACTGTAATCAGAAAATGGCTAACATTGAGGCCAGCATGGCGGACATTACTGTATTCGTAAAGGGAATGAATGAGGCTCAACAAAATAAAATGTCCTTTTCTTTGTCACCGAACCTTAAGAAATGCAAACCTGCCCCTACAACTACTAGTCAAACCTGTCAAGATTCTGAAGATGAAAATGAGTTTCTTTGAGCGATGACTCAACAAGCAAAACAGCCAAAAACCCATGATACTACCGAGTCGGAAAATGACACGGCCACGGAAGGAAGGGATGGGGAGAGAACTAGTAATAAATCTGATAGTTTTTTCTCTAATGACGAAGATACTGGTAAAACTGGATCGAAAGTAAATGAGAAATTGGCACAATTTGTGAATAAAAGATTTGACACAAAGATGGATTTCTCAAAATTGAAGGTAAAAGCAGAGAAATATCCTACACCTAGAAATTGTGATCATGTTTGGGTTCCAAGAGTTAATCCTCCCATTTGGGACAATATGGGTAAATTCCTAAAAAGAGCAGGTGACAAATGTTCAGACCGAGTGAAGAAAAAGAGCTTCAATTACCAGAAGAAATCGGAGCATTAGATGATTGCTTAAACGAGAGGTACGTGTACTTGATAATTTCTCATTTCAACTAGATCATTTATATCAAAGAACACAGTAGTTTTTTGGGGGACAAATTGCTAATATTCATGATGTTTGGAATAAATTAACTAAAGACACAGAAATTTATAAATACTGTACAGGGTACACATATTTCATTTGACGAGTTCCCAATTCAAAATTATACACCAACTCCTAAAAGGTTTAGTGAATAGAAAGCTCTTGTAACTTATCAAGTAATTAATAAATTGTTAGAACAAGCTGTTGCCATGCAAGATAAGCCCACATTTTGCAAGAGATGGACAGAGAACAAGCTCAAAAAAAGAAGTGATTTTTCATACAATCAGGGGCCATAATCCAGGAAGTTACAGTCTGATATGCGTGAATATCGAAATCGACCGACAAGATATTTGGGATATAATATAAATATAATTTTAAGTTTCATCAAAATCAGATCCATGACACAAACTAGGTAATTTCGGGACTAATTTTGTTTGCGTGTAGGGGTCTATAGGAGTGGGAGGAAACCAGAGGACGAGTGCTGATATCAAGTAAAATTTTACGCAACGATGCATCGGACGCAAACATCGATTCTCGTATCGATGCATCGGGAATTTTTTGCCGCCATTTTGTTTAGCCTGGATATCGGGTGTTCAATCGCTGTATTGGCCGAGAAAGTTCATCAAGATTTTCCGGCGTGGTTTCCCCTTGTCAGTGATGCAGGACGGAGGGCTTGACAAGGTCAGCTATCTAGTGGTTTGGATAAGACAAAAAAAACGAGGTCACATGTACACATTGGCATGCACCTAAAAGATCCCTTGATAGTTGGAATTCGATATAAGAGTAGGCTGTAGTGCCGCTGTCGAGGCAAAATTTCCCTCCTAGCACACTGTATGGCGTATGCCCGTCTTCATTAGCCCAGTTCGGAGCAGAACAGTAGGACGTTAAACCCCATTTCATTTCATTTCGCTTTTACTTAGCTCGCGAGTTGTGCGGACACACTTTTCACGTCTTGTAGTGTTAGATTCTAACACTTGTTCAAAATTTAAATAGTATTTAGTTTATCGGACTTAACAAGCCTAGGTTAACAACAAATTATTAACTTTTATTGTAGGATTTCGATAAATTCTCGATTCATATCGAGACTACAGCCAAAATGGCGGAATGGCGGTCTCCGAAGGTCGATAAACTAGACGAAGTATGAATTTCCGACTCAGAAATTTTGGATTCCTCAGAAGATGACATTATAAGGACGAAATGTAAAACTTTGTTTGATTCGTCCTTACCAGGTACTTCTAAAGGTCAGGCAGTAGAATTGATATGCAAAGCTTGACTGTAATCAGAAAATGGCTAACATTGAGGCCAGCATGGCGGACATTACTGTATTCGTAAAGGGAATGAATGAGGCTCAACAAAATAAAATGTCCTTTTCTTTGTCACCGAACCTTAAGAAATGCAAACCTGCCCCTACAACTACTAGTCAAACCTGTCAAGATTCTGAAGATGAAAATGAGTTTCTTTGAGCGATGACTCAACAAGCAAAACAGCCAAAAACCCATGATACTACCGAGTCGGAAAATGACACGGCCACGGAAGGAAGGGATGGGGAGAGAACTAGTAATAAATCTGATAGTTTTTTCTCTAATGACGAAGATACTGGTAAAACTGGATCGAAAGTAAATGAGAAATTGGCACAATTTGTGAATAAAAGATTTGACACAAAGATGGATTTCTCAAAATTGAAGGTAAAAGCAGAGAAATATCCTACACCTAGAAATTGTGATCATGTTTGGGTTCCAAGAGTTAATCCTCCCATTTGGGACAATATGGGTAAATTCCTAAAAAGAGCAGGTGACAAATGTTCAGACCGAGTGAAGAAAAAGAGCTTCAATTACCAGAAGAAATCGGAGCATTAGATGATTGCTTAAACGAGAGGTACGTGTACTTGATAATTTCTCATTTCAACTAGATCATTTATATCAAAGAACACAGTAGTTTTTTGGGGGACAAATTGCTAATATTCATGATGTTTGGAATAAATTAACTAAAGACACAGAAATTTATAAATACTGTACAGGGTACACATATTTCATTTGACGAGTTCCCAATTCAAAATTATACACCAACTCCTAAAAGGTTTAGTGAATAGAAAGCTCTTGTAACTTATCAAGTAATTAATAAATTGTTAGAACAAGCTGTTGCCATGCAAGATAAGCCCACATTTTGCAAGAGATGGACAGAGAACAAGCTCAAAAAAAGAAGTGATTTTTCATACAATCAGGGGCCATAATCCAGGAAGTTACAGTCTGATATGCGTGAATATCGAAATCGACCGACAAGATATTTGGGATATAATATAAATATAATTTTAAGTTTCATCAAAATCAGATCCATGACACAAACTAGGTAATTTCGGGACTAATTTTGTTTGCGTGTAGGGGTCTATAGGAGTGGGAGGAAACCAGAGGACGAGTGCTGATATCAAGTAAAATTTTACGCAACGATGCATCGGACGCAAACATCGATTCTCGTATCGATGCATCGGGAATTTTTTGCCGCCATTTTGTTAATCAAAAATTACAGAAATAACATTAGTAGTATTTCTGATAGAAACATGAATTTCCCTAACACTATCATTAGGCCTACTATAGAAATGTCGATTTATTTGAATAAATTTGTTGTGAAGGCGTGAGGTGATTATAAGAGACAGCGTTTGCATTATACGGATCGTATCAAAGCCTGTCTATAGGGGTTTATGAAGTATATTCTCTATTGCCCATGGCAGAAAATAAAACTGAATCGTTTTAAAACTAGCGTTAAGAACCGGCCGTGAAATATTATCCTTCTGACAGTTCGTTTGGTCATTTAAATGAACCGTGAAATTGACCTTGGGGTTAAAGGACATGATAGCCAGGGGACGTAACCAGCAAACGCAGTCTTTGTAGTCACTGGAAAATGGAGACAAACATAACGGAAGCGTAGGGTAAACAGGTCAAGCCTAATAATTCGTGCGGGATTCATTGAATTGTTCCGTTATTGTTTTATTTTGAATTATATAAAACACGCAGAAAAATATATTTAAAAGGTGTTTTTTTTATTCTAGTGGACGAACTTGTGAACTCCTCGGACACTAAGCTAATCATTAGTATTTTTTGCCGATGCATCGATAATACAAAAAAGTACCGAGAATCGAATCGGCGTCAGCCAAATCGATGCATCGGCGATGCATCGATACTTGATATCAGCGCTACCGGGAGAAAACCCATGAGGTTGGACAGGCGACCTACTCCTTGTCAGGTACAAGCGGGGAATCGGAACCACGCCACTTGACTCAATGAGAGACCTTATGATGCGCAGGCGTTAACTATTCAGCCTCCCACCCACCCTTGCGTACAAGGAACAGCCTTTTTGTCCGTCAGTTTTGGTCTGATTTTCACGAAATATGAACTCAATCATCACTAGAACTGTGATGCAGTAATGACAGGTTTCACTGGTGCCACGTTACCCTTGAACTTATGTCACTTATGGACGCAAAATCAAATAAATCCAGCAATATCAATTCCATTTAAACATCAAAAAAGTAATCCTGACAGAATTTGTTACCAACTTACCGCTAAGTTAGTTGACTTTCTAATGGGAAATTAAAATATGAAAAAAATCTTACAAAATATCATAATGTTATTACTTCCGGTGATAATGAAAATATTAATTTAGTTCTATGAAATCATAAATGGGATAAGGCATCACATGGTGAAAAGTTTATGAAAACGAATAATAATTGACACATTTATAGACCAAAAACCTTGAAAAGTATCTTGTAGAAAATTGTCTATTTCCCTGCAACCGTACAAGTTAGAAAGTTCCATTTTGTTGTATCTGTATGATCGTACAGGTTTATTCTATTTGTTGACTGGAATCAAATATCATAATTTTAAAACCATTACAAATGGAACTCATTTGAATAATATATCTGTTTTGAAGGCTTAAAATACAGTTCTTGTCCAAATGACGTCATTTCCGGTGACAGTGAAAATGTTAAATTGGTTTGACCTAGTCAGAATTGGCATTAGGCATGAAATGGTAAAACAAAGGTTGCCAGGCAACAAAACATACGCCCACAGCAGCTAAATCGTCCGGGCAGTCAACAAGTGTTGTCACATATTTTTACTTTTTTCGGTAATGAAACATTTATATTACACTAAAATCTGATTAAGAGTAACAACTCATGAAGTAATTATCAGCAAACCATTAGAATTTGTTTGGTTTTTATAAAGTTCTGCCCCATGCTAACTAGGGCTGTACGATATTCTCGATATAGTCATTTATCGCGATATGGTATTTTCAGACCCAACTACGATATAATGTGGCCAAAAGTCGTCGATATAGTGGGTTATCGAATATCCCCAAAAACTTCAAATATCGAAAAAAATTATCATAAAAATAGATAATAAATACACTATACACTTATACAGCAGTGGAAATTAGCCGACGGCAATAAACTATAATAAAACTAATGTTTTGAGAATCGTTAAATGTTGAAAACACTTGCACAGTGTCCGCAGCCGTTTTTCCCTGCATTGTGTATGCGTTACTTTTACTTTGTTTTTAGTCGACAATAAATTGTCAGTTGTTACTACATGTAAAGCTTAGGCCTACTAAACGCCTGAAATTTCCCACGACCACGGATAATTATTAGGCTATAAATAGGTTGTCATATTTTTAAAAATGAATATTTTTAGAAAACTCTATAAAACTTAATTTCTGAAAGCAAGAATAAAACGATCTATAAATAGATTACTGTCACTGCAAGTCCAGGAATACCGCAGCCAATCGAATGCTTGAATGGAAGATAGTCCGGATCATTTAGTATTTGTTAAACTGTTTTAACTTACAATCACAAGACTTGAAGACCGCATCGACTTACTTCCACTGCACGTGATATTTGAGAATTTTCTTACACAAGGTCACAAGCAGACGCTTTTTAAACATCAGTGGTTGTATTTAATTTAATTATATGTACACGCATAAGTAATGTCTCCTGTTATTGTGTCAAAAAGCATTGAAACGTTTTTAACCAAAAAAGATGTTGTTTTGTTCATTTTAATAAATCTATATTATAAAAAAAAGCAATGTTTAAAGTGTATGAATAAAGCAATTCTTACCCACAATTCTTACTCACACTGTAGTCAGCTTTAATGCATTTATATTTAATTTATTTAATAGCAAAGTGACATTATTATTAAATATCGCGATATTTAACTATATTGTTGAAAAAAATGCCAATATCGATATCGTCCCTTTTTGCAATATCGTACAGCCTTAATGCTAACACTTAGTATACAAAACTTTTAATATCATGGATTTAGCTGTTCAAGTCATAAAAATTTACGTGTTCGAATCAAGATCTTAAACTCTGTGTATCAATCTGAAGTCAATCGGATGATAACTTTAGCCTCTAGAGCATCACAAGAATTTTTAAAGTGATCAAGGGCCATAACTTTGGCAGTAATTAACGGAAATCTTTGAAAAACAATAGGATTCTTTGTCTCATGACCTCAAACACTGTATAAATTTCAAGTCAATCAGATATCAACTTTAGATTCTAGAGCATCCACAAGATTTTTTGAAGTGATAAAGGGCCATAACTCTGGCAGTAATTATCGAAAATCACTGAAAATGAAGAGACTTCTTCGTCTCATGACCTTAAACATTGTGTATAAATTTAAAGTCAATCGGATATTAACTTTAGCCTCTACAGCGTCCACAAGATTTTTCAAAGTGATCAAGGGCCATAACTCTGGCAGTAATTATCGAAAATCGCTGAAAATGAATAGACTTCGTCTCATGACCTTGAACACTGTGTATGGATTAATGCTACAGGTTCATGAAAGTTGTCAAGAAATATTCTAAAATATGAAAAGCCTGAATGCGTTGTAAATAGCTCATTTTTACACCCCTTTTCACCTTTAAATCAAAATGGCGCCAATGCAAAACCAAAATAAAAAAAAAACTAAGCAAGACATATTTTGTCATCGCCCCTGATTGTACAAAAAATCACGTTTTAGCTTGTGAACACTATAGAGGTCACAATTTTTATCCGATTTGGTTTATACTTGAAATGTATGTTTATAACCCACAGATCTCGGTTCCTTTCGATATTCGCGCATATCCGACCATAACTTCCTGAATTATGGCCCCTGATTGTACAAAAAATCGCGTTTTTAGCTTGTGGACCCTATAGAGGTCATAATTTTTATCCGAGTTTTATCCAGCTGAGTTCCAATTTCAGGAAAATCGGTCAAAAACTGAAAGAAAAATGGTCCCCCTTCGTTCTCAAATAACGTAAAAATATGGTATATCAAGGTTGTGGACCCTATAGAGGTTACAATCTTAATCCTATTTTGATGAAACTTGAATTGTAAGTTTATAACCCAAAGATCTCAGTTCCTTTCGATATTCGCGCATATCTGACCATAACTTCCAGAATTATGGCCCCTGATTGTACGAAAAATCTTGTTTTTAGCTTGTCGACCCTATAGAGGTCATAATTTTTATCCGATTCAAAAAAACGTATTATTATATCACCGTCTAAAACTGACAGACAAAATGGCCGCCCTGCGTTCTCAAATAGCGTAAAAATATGGTATATCAAGGTTGTGGACCCTATAGAGGTCACAATTTTAATCCTATTTTGATGGAACTTGAAATGTAAGTTTATAACCCAAAGATCTCGGCTCCTTTTCGATATTCGTGCATATCGGACCGTAACTTTCTGAATTATGGCCCCTGATTGTACGAAAAATCGCGTTTTTAGTTTGTGGACACTATAGAGGTCATAATTTTTATCCGATTTGAAAAACCGTATTATTATATCACCATTATACCCCAAGGACGTCCGAGTTCGAATTTTGTGAAAATCGGCCCAAAACTGACAGACAAAATGGCCGCCCTTCGTTCTCAAATAGCGTAAAAATATGGTATACTATTCAAAAAAAGTAGGGGATATTTGATTTTTAAGTGTTATTAAAGTCACCTAGACTAAGTAAGGCACAGACTGACCATTATAAGGGTAAAATGATACCCGGGGTCAAACAGCAAAGTTACCACAGCATCACAACCAAGTCAGTAACGGGTAAATCCTCCTCTGTTTGCCAAACAAGCATTGATCCGACGTGGCATACTCCTAATGAGACGTCTAAGGTCATTTTGGTCCAGATTGTCCCATTCCTGTTGCAACGCAGCAGCAAGTTCTTGGACATTGGCAGGACGTTGTTGACGTTGACGTAACCTCTGTCCAAGCATGTCCCAGACATGCTCGATGGGGGAGAGGTCGGGACTCAGTGCTGGCCAAGGTAATGTGGTGATGTTCTGTTGTTGGAGGTAACCTGTAACGATCCTGGCCCTGTGACATCTTGCGTTGTCATCCTGGAAGATGAAACGGCGGCCATGACGTCGTGCGAACGGCACAACATGGACTGCCAAGATGTTGTCCCGGTAGTACTGGCCTGTAACACGCCCTGCAACAACATGTAAAGCCGTTCTTCCAGCAACAGTGATGCCTCCCCACACCATAACAGAACCACCCCCAAATCGATCATGTCTGATGACGTTAACGTCTTGGAAGCGCTCGTTTCGACGACGCCACACCCTCCTACGTCTGTCCAAAAAATCAACAGTGAACCTTGACTCATCTGAAAACATCACATTGCTCCAGCGTCGATTATCCCAGTGTTGACGATCCCTACACCAACGACGTCTTGCCTGAATGTGATGATCTCTCAAACAAGGGATCACGCGAGGACGTCGGGCGCGAAGGTGACCCCTATGCAGTCGATTCCGAATCGTCTGGCCACTCACTCTCACACCAGTGTCTGTTTGAAGACGAGCGCTGATCTGATTTGCTGTGATGACACGATTTCTCAAGGCCAAGGTACGGATAAATCGATCCTGGGCTTGAGTTGTCGCCCTTGGTCGACCTGAGCGTGGTCTGTCCTGTACAGATTGTGTATCACGGTATCTGGACCATAGCCTGCTTATGACAGACTGAGAAACATTCATCGTCCGCGCCACAACCGCCTGTGTTGTGCCGATCTGTAGCATGCCAAGGGCACGTAACCTTTCATTTTGGGTAAGCCGACGCATATCAAAATTTGTTTTCTGGTCACTAAAACAATTAAACTGATGTTTCCACCCTGGAATTCAATGCCACAATGACTGTAACATTCAAAGTCAGAGTCGTGCAAATCTTGGGTTGGACCCCCATGATGATCCCAAGTATCACCTGCATTCCATGCGGTAGCTATTGGTGCGTTTGGGCGTCACATGTAACTGGAAATGTTTCTTCTGTTAGGTTCTATAGTGACTTTTTTCGTAGTCATTTGCATATTTTAGTATTATGCCCCCCAAATCAAATATCCCCTACTTTTTTTGAATAGTATATATCAAGGTTGTGGACCCTATAGAGGTCACAATTTTTATCCGATTTTGTTGAAACTTGAAATATAAGTTGATAACAGAGATGGCAACATATGATGACAGCAAAGAGGAGTCAGTACACTTGAGCACCGTAGGTGCGGAAAATGAAGCGTCGCAAAGGAATCATTTCCTGCATTCTGGTGATATTTACAACAAACTTGTAAGTTTTATTTAAGTTTTATTTCTTTATAGCACATTTGCAATATTTACATTGTTATTAATTTCTAAATTTTATGAAGTGATTCATATGTAGCTTTCTTAGCCTCTTTTAGTGTTTGTGAAGAAGGCTTCAGCAGGAGACTTATCATTTTGCATGGCAATTTTGTGGGTTATAACTGCATTTAGGGCTTCTGTAGACATATTCGGTCTAAACTTTGTTTTTACTTTGGTAACCATGCTGAAAGCCCTCTCACAATCAGCATTTGAATGAAAGATCACCAGTATCAACATGACAACTTTTAACAGCAAGGGATATTTAAAATTGCCTGTGTCTGGGTCTTTCATTTGGCCAATTGTGTGCCAGGCTTTATCAATTCGGTCCTCTTTCATTATAGAATCACCAAGGTCATCTACTTGATAAGCTAAAAATTGACCCACTAATTCATTCATTTTCCCATCAACCAGTTTTGTTAAGCATACAGATTTATTTACAAAAAATTTAAGTGATGAGAATTTAACAGAGTCTCTTTTGGATATATCAGTCACAACTGCATTTAATAACACTTTGTCCTGTAACGGAAATTTCTTTTTCATGTGATTACACACAGTAGTGAAATAATGTCTAATTGCAGAATAAAACGGTTTCAGATCCATCCCTGGGTTATCTTCAATAAATTTCCTGGAGTCTGCACCAATATACAGGTCTCCATCATCTTTTTGGTTTATTACATCTTCAAAATTAATTTCCAGTAGGGAGGATGATTTATTTACAACAGATGGTTTTACAAATCGGGTAAGTAGGTCTTTAAACAGTTTTTCTAAGGTAGGTAAGAGAATATGTATACAAGGTTTTTCACTCTGCAATAGCTTGTTGGCAATCTCGAAAATTGGTATAACACTATTCCCAAATATACAATATAAATGGGTGGTTCGACTTTTCAAAAATTCAATAATTTTGTCCACCTTTTTTTTCAGCTCCACTAGATTTTTTACTACTACCAGTGACTGTTGCCTTTGAGGGTTGAACACAAGACTTTTGTGTTGGCTTACTTTTAGGTTTTGGCTTGTCTGCTTGGACTTTTGTGGGGAATAAAAAATCAACACTGACAGAGACACAACTTTTACTCCCTTTTTGTTGTAATATTTCAGACTGTGTGCTTGAAGATTGACCAGTGGAAGATGAAGATGAACCAACATCAGATGAACTTGTAAGTGAGGAAGATTGACTAGTGGACAATGAAGATAGACCAGCAGTAGATGAGGTAAGTGATTTTGATTTACTTTTCTTTTCACTCTTTTTCTGTTCTGATTTGAAAAAGTCACATAAAGGTTGCCACTGACACAAAACTCTTTGCAAACACATTCCCATGGACAACCACGCTAGTTGATACATGTTTTAATATCTTTCAGATTTCCACATTATGTAAGGTCTGAAATTCTTTCAATTCTTTTTGCCTCTTAAAACTTTTGTCTAAATAGTAGTAGATGGATATGAGAATATCTTCCACCGATACAGGTAATGAACTTGCCCCCTTCTCTGCTGCTAGGTGAAGAAGATGACAAGGACAACCTGAAATGAAAAATGCAGGAAATGTTGAGTATTGTATTTAATCATATCTATTGTATCTTCTGACATGTTTATATGATCTATGAACTCATAAATATTGTGATATAGGCCTATTCAATTAACATGTAACTGCAATAATTTCAGACTTATTTTTGACCAGGCATGAGACGGTATTGTTTAGAAGAAAAAAAGATTATTATACCTACCCATGAAGTGAATTCCTTCAGATTCTTTAGCAACAAAGGCAGCCACTCCTTTATGTATTCCACTCATTACAGAAGCATTATCAGCACCAAAACTAATACAATTATCCCATGGAATTTCTCTTTTCTTTAATTCTCCATGCAATCAACTGAAATCAATACACAATACCTTTAACTATTTTCTCATTAATTCATGTTATCATTATACTGTGTATATCATCATCAATTATGTGCATTATAATCATACTCTGTTATTAAACAAAATAATCATCCAAACATCTCATGCAAGTTAAAGCAGAAACAATGTGTGTATATTATCATTATACTTATACTGTGTATATCATCATCAATCATTGTGTGTATTATAATCATACTCTGTTATGTTTTTTTCAATTGTAGAATATTTGTAATATTAATTAAAAAAAAGTAACATACTAACCAACACTGTTTCCTTTTCTCATTGAATAGATTAGATCAGAACAATAACCACATAAAAAATAACACATGCTGCAATTGAAATAACATGCACATATAACTTAGAATACAGAACATAACTGTAAGTTACTGAAGACAAAAGTTTTAATCTATCCTTATCAGTTAACTTTGATCTTAGTTAACATCCAGATTGCCCAGGCTGACAATTTTGAATTGTTCAACTTTTATTAGAATTCATATTTTTAAACTTACTTGAATATATTTTCTCCTGTGCTGTCCATTTTACATTCTGGCATATTTAACAAACTTGTTATCACTAAGCCAACCTCTGGTTGATAATACTTCACAATGATAGGATACAGTTTAAAGGAGCTAAATCGCTAACATTTGGGACCTAGAGATTGACAAAAGTGGGTCGCAACGCATATAATACTGTAATATGAATGTATATAAACTGATTTACATTCAATCGTTTCCGTTTTTACTCCAATTTCAAATCAGTTATGTTCGGCGAAATAAGCCAGCAGTCTCAAGCGAGCGCAAATTTCTAGCGTCTGGTTATTCCAGTCTACATACGCCGTTTGATTTGGTGCAATGTGTCTAGCCTCGTCCCTCGAGTCTCTTGATGCAACTGGGGCTGAAGCGCATTATGGTACACGATTCGTGTACCAATGGTAAAATGTTTATTTTGTCTTAAATATTGGATATCAAAAGCCCATCTTTTCCCGGTAAGATCACAACATGAATGTTGATTTAATTAGACAAATAAACCGTGTTTTCAATGTTGACGATTTTGGATGATATGGAGTTAGAGACTTAGCTACTTTAATATCACCATAATCATTTGAGCCATCTGTAGCTACACTAAAAGGTTCCGTCTGTAACCTTTCGGAAATGTTCCTGTCATCAATAGATGCCAGAGATTTCACAATTGCAGTTGTTTTGGTTCTTCCACAACCATATTGTTTTGCAATTCCCGAATCCGGAAACATTGTTTAAACAATGACGCCGGCTTTATCGGCAATCGTAAAAGGTAGATTGTTTTCCACCAAGAACTGGGTAAATATTACCTCTGATTTTATTGAATCATCACTTGCTGAAGTTGAAAATAATAACAAAATTTTTGTGTTCTTGTTCTGGATGTTCAATAAATCCACATGTGCTTTAGTTTGCGTATGTCTCACTAAGTCCATTTTTCCGCCATGGGAAATACTAATATCCGTACAGCACACTTTACAGAACGCATAACCATCCCCGTGATAAGATTTTCCAAAACACGGAAACGCGATTGAATAATCTGCCTTGAATTTTTGATTGTGAACAATTTTTCTCTTCTTCGGTAAACTTGCCATTTTGATTCGTAAGACTCTGTTATCCGGACCTTAATTCAATGAGAAGATAAATAACAGAAATGGCGTTATATCCTACTCTAGTGTGGTTACGCGGGAAAAAATGTTTTGAACATCAAGACCGTCGTCTATAATATCTAACAATGTGCGTCTATTTATAGATTAGCACACACGATGACCAGGAAATCGCGACTAGGCGGTGTAGAGCATTTTAGTGCCAGGATTTAATTCTCCATCTATGAAATTTGGTCCCTCTCGATGACGGGCCGAGAATTGAGCGGAAATTGAGTGGAAATCAGGGTAAATAACAACACAAAACGGAGTGCGGATTTTATTGCTAATTTTCGGGGTGACTCCGCAAAAAACGGAGTGGTTGGCATCTCTGTTATAACCCAAAGATCTTGGTTCCTTTCGATATTCGTGCATATCGGACCATAACGTCCTGAATTATGGCCCCTGATTGTACGAAAAATTGCGTTTTTAGCTTGTGGACACTATAGAGGTCATAATTTTTATCCGATTTAAAAAAACGTTTTATTTTATCACCAGTACACCCTAAGGACGACTGAGTTCGAATTTCGTGAAAATCAGCCCAAAACTGACAGACAAAATGGCTGCCCCTCATTTTCAAATAGCGTAAAAATATGGTATATCAAGGTTGTGGACCCTATAATAGAGGTCACAATTTTGTTGAAACTTGAAATGGAAGTTTATAACCCAAAGATTTTGGTTTCTTTCGATATGCGTGCATATCGGACCATATCTTAATGAATTATGGCCCCTGATTGTACGAAAAATCGCGTTTTTAGCTTGTGGACTCTATAGAGGTCATAATTTTTATCTGATTTAAAAAAACGTTCGAATATATCACCATTACACCAAAAGGATGGTTGATTTCGAATTTCATAAATATCGGACCAAAACTGACAGACAAAATGGACGCCCCTCATACTCAAATAGTGTAAAAAATATGGTATATCAATGTTGTGGACCCTCTAGAGGTCACAATTTTCTTTTGATTTTGTTGAAAGGGGCGACGACAATATACATGTACGTCCACATGAAAATGTGGGCGTATAACAAGTATTCACAAATAAAAAAGTTTTCTGTCAAAATTTAAATTTTCAAAATTTGGCGCCTAATATATTGGAAGATTAATCGAAAATCAAAAATCTAAAGAATTGTAGCTTTTTGCCTTGTTTCAGGCTATGTCAAAATGTATCAAATGTTAAAATCCAACAATTTTTGTTAATATTACGGCAATATTTCAAAAGATAGGTTGCCAGGCAATGAAACAGCAGCTAAATCGTCCGGGCAGTCAACAAGAGTTGTCGCATATTTTTACTTTTTTCGGTAATGGAACATTTATAATACATTACACTAAAATCTGATTAACAGTACAACTCATTAAGTAACTGTCCGAAAATCAAAACAATTTGTTTGGTTTTTATAAAGTTAAATATACTCTGTGTATCAATCCGAAGTCAATCGGATGATAACTTTAGCCTCTAGAGCATTACAAGATTTTTCAAAGTGATCAAGGACCACATAACTTTGGAAGACAAGTAATTATCGGAAATCGTTGAAAATCAATTGGGTCCACAAGCTAAAAACGTTATTTTTCGTACAATCAGGGGCCGTAATGCATGAAGTTATTGTCCGATACATGCCAATATTGAAAGGAACCAAGATCTTTGGGAGATAGACCTATATTTCCAGTTTTGTCAAAATCGGATAAAAATTGTGACCTGTAGAGTGTCCACAACATCCTGACTGACGGGCGATGGCATATGTCCGCATGAAAATGTGGGCGTATATAAAATATGTGCCTTACTTTGCTCATAAACATGAATCTTACCTACAGAAAAGCAGTTAATTTAGCAACATCATATCATGTTTTTTATAAAAGTTTAACATATAAGAAGTACAATTAGGATTATAACTGTTAGTAATAATTTTAATGAGTAAAAAAAGTAAAAGAATTTTTTAGAAATGTTAGCAGCTACTTACAGATTTAACTTTTAAAAAGGTAAACATAAAAATGATGGCAATTAATTTGACTTGGACTGTTTAGTTACAATTTATCAAAAAACCAAGTTATGTATTTTGATGTTGAAAACTGGAAGTTAAAAGTTGACTTATCTATTTCATAAATACAGGTTGGCAGGCAACAAAACATACACCCACAGTAGCTAAATTGTCTGTGCAGTCCACAAGGGTTGTCGCATATTTTTTCTTTGGTCGGTCATGAAAAAATTTACAAGACGCTAAAACTAATTAAGAGTAACACACCATTAAGTATTTATCAAAAATCATTAGACTTTTTTGACTTGCAGTTCTCCGCGATGACTTCTATTATACAAAACATGTAATATGATGAATCTGACTGTTCCAAGTTATCGGAAATTGTTAAAAATCACAAGGCTTTTTTGTCTCATGAACATGGACACTTTGTATAAAATTAAAGGCAATCGGATAATAACTTTAGCCTCTGGATTGCCCACAAGTTATCTTTCAAGGTGATCAAGAGACATACCTGAAAAAATTAGATCCTATCCATCATTAGACTCCTTTAAATCCAGACTGAAAACATACTTATTAGAGAAATATTTGCATGAGTGACTGTTTTTTATTGTACTGCAATGAGCATGACTATATGTAAAATTAGCGCGATATAAATGGACATATCATTTCTGTCAGTAATTATAGGAAACCAATAGCATTCTTCGTCTCATAACCTTAAACAATGTGTATAAATTTATAGAATGATAACTTTAAACTCTGAAGCATCCACAAGAACTTTCCAAGTGATTAAGGACCCTAACTCTTGCAGTAATCATCAGAAATCATTGAAAATCAAAAGGCGTCTTCATCTCGTGACCTTACCCACTGTATATAAGTTTAAAGTCAATCGGTTGATAACTTTGGTTTGTAGAGCATCCGCAAGATTTTTCAAATCGATCAAGGGACATAACTCTTGCAGTAATTATCGGAAATCGTCGAAAGTTAAAAGGTTTCTTCATCTCATGACCTTAAACACAGTGTATAAGTTTAAAGTCAATCGTTTGATAATTTTGGTCTCTCGAGTGTCTACAAGATTTTCAAAATTGATCAAGTGACATAACCCTAGCACTAATTAGCAGGAATCGTCGAAAAATTAAGAGGTTTCTTCGTCACATGACCTTAAACACTGTGTATAAGTTTAAAGTCAATCGTTTAATGATTCTGGTCTCTCGAGCATCTACAAGATTTTCAAAATCGATCAAGGGACATAACTCTGGCAGTAAGTGTCCAAAATCAATAGGATTCTTCGTCTCATGCCCTTAAACACTGTGTATCAATTTCAAGTCAATCGAATAATAACTTTAGTCTCTAGAGCAATTGTTGGTGAGGGATGACAATATACAACCACATTTCAATATGGGCGTATAAAAACTGTGCTTCTAATGCTTGCCTTTTTTTTTAAAAACTGCTATAGCAATTTCCCCACATGAATTACAGAATACAGATGATGGGATTAGCGTCCTAATTCTAATATTATGTTTACATTTTAGCTTGAGAAGAAGACAGATTAAAAAAAAAGCACTAGGAAAGGGATATAATTAATAATTACTATCTCTTCAACAAGGGAGGTTTCAGGATACGTTTCTTTGAACCATGCGACTCGTCCACTTTTTACCCCTCCTTTGATAACAGCATTCTCAGAGTACTTTTCAGTTCCCCTCTGAAATAGGTGAAAAAGACGCAAGCCATACACAAACATATCATATAAAGCAGAAATCAAATCCAAAAATAAAAAAAATGTGATACATGACTATAGGCGGTATATAAAATATGGGTTAGCACATGTCTGTAACTCTATAAGCTTGATTATCTGTTTCCCCATTTGAAATTTTGAATACCTCTTAAACAAGCGGTTGCCATGCAAGATACGCCCACATTTTCTAAGAGATGGACAGAGAACAGAAAGCCTTGGGAACGCTGTAGCCTCTATAGTGTTCACAAGGTTTTCAGAAAAGTGTGTAAAGTCTGGAACGAAAATTTGAACATCAATAGGGTTTGTCCTCTCATAACCCCAATGCTTCACACCAAGGGTGGGAAACGCTGAATATCGATTGAGTTCACCCTTGAAGATATCCGGACAGACAGGAGCGACGACATAATACATCCACATGACAGTGTGGGTGCATAAAAAATTCAAGAAGGAAATATGTTAGAAATAATACCCTAATAATTTTTCATAATGTTTGAAAAAGAATTAAGGAGACATTATAATAACCATTATTTATTTCCAGTTCATATCACACCATTTTTCAGTTTTATATAGGACTTATAATCGATTTCAAAATTTAATAATTTTATTTCTGCTACAAAATTATCCAAAAATATCACAATTTTCATTATGAAGTGGCCAGTGGGTGTAATTTAATATTTACATGGAACATAACTCACTCAGAACATTATTAACAAAACAAATGTAACATCAATAAGAGCGGAGATATAAATCAGTCAATTTCTGTAAAAACTAGATAACATAGAACCTAGACCAAATGATAACATTATCAATCTTTATTAATTATCAGGAGGGCCTGACAAGGACAGCTGTCTAGTCCTTCGCATGATATGAAAAACCAAGGTCCCGTGTATACATTGGAATGCACGTAAAAGATCCCTTGGCAGTTGGAATTCAATATAAGAGTAGGCGATAGTGCCGCTGCCCGGGCAAAATTTCCCTCATAGCACACTGTATGGCATATGCCCGTCTTCATTAGCCCACTATAGGAGCAGAACAGTAGGTCGTTAATCCCCATTTCATTTCATTTATTAATTATCACTGGTTTATCATTAGGGTGTCACATTTTTTAAAATCGTATAAAAATTGTGACCTCTTAAAGTGATCACAAACTAAAAATGTTATTTTTCGTACAATCAGGGGCCATAAATCCAGGAAGTTACAGTAGATATGACCGAATATCGAAAGGAACCGAGATCTTTGCGAGATATACCAATATTTCAAGCTTTGTCAAAATTAATAAAAGTTGTGACCTGTAGAGTATCCACAAACAAAATGTGAACGGACACACGGATGGACAGACAGGGGCGACGACAATATACGTTCACATGAAAATGTTGGCGTATAAAAAGTGTTAAAATATATAATGTCTCTTAATAAAACTGTTCCAAAACCCCAATGACCAAGAGAAAGAGATACTTTAAAATGGCAAAAAATAAACACATGTAAGCACATAAATTATAATGTTTATGGGGGATTTGCAGTCAGGCAGTTTCAGTCCAGAATGAAAAATATGCACACACATTTTACTAAGAAATTCTGCCTTGTGGGTTTACTGCTGAAAGCTTTTCTCCAAAACAATTGAATATCCCAAAATGATTTAGCGACATATTTATTTATCATGTCCCAAACTTCTGCATTTATAGCAATTAACGAGAAAAGACACAAAGCAAAATCATAACAAATCACAATTATACAAAAACCAAAGATAGGTTTCCAGGCAATGAAACATACGCCCACGGCAGCTAAATCATTCGGGCAGTCAACAAGAGTTGTCAAATATTTTTACTTTTTTCGGTAATGAAGAAATTATAATACATTAAAATCTGATTAAGAGTAACAACTCATTAAGTAATTATCAGAAAACCATTAGAATTTGTTTGGTTTTTATAAAATTTTGCCCCATGCTCACGTTTAGTATACAAAACTTTTAACATCATGGGTTTAGCTGTTTAAGTTATCAAAATTCATTGAAAATCAAAATACTTGTTCGTCTCATGACCTTAAACTCTGTATATCAATCTGAAGTCAATCGGATGATAACTTTAGAACTAGAGCGTCACAACAGACTTCTTCGTCTCATGACCTTAAACACTGTGTATAAATTTGAAGTCAATCGGATATTAACTTTAGCCTCTTGAGCATTTACAAGATTTTTTGAAGTGATCAAGGACCATAACTCTGGCAGTAATTATTGAAAATCGCTGAAAATGAATAGGCTTTTTCGTTTCATGACCTTAAACACTGTGTATAAATTTAAACTCAATCGGATATTAACTTTAGTCTCTAGAGCGTCCACAAGATTTTTCAAAGTGATCACGGGCCATAATTCTGGCAGTAATTATCGGAAATCGTTGAAAATCAATAGGATTCTTTGTCTCATTACCTTAAACACTGTGTATAAATTTAACGTCAATCGGATATTAACTTTGACCTCTAGAGCGTAAACAAGATTTTTTGAAGTGATCAAGGGCAATAATTCTGGCAGTAATTATCGGAAATCGCTGAAAATCAATAGGCTTCTTCGTCTCATGCCCTTAAACACTGTGTATAAATTTAAAGTCAATCGGATATTAACTTTGACCTCTAGAGCGTCCACAAGATTTTTTAAAGTGATCAAGGGCTATAACTCTGGCAGTAATTATTGGAAATCGCTGAAAATCAAACGGCCTCTTCGTCTCATGACCTTAAACACTGTGTTTAAATTTAAAGTCAATCGGATATTAACTTTAGCCTCTAGAGAGTCCACAATTTGCTTGTGGACGACGGCCGGACGGGGGCGCCGACAATATACGACCACATGGGCGTATAAAAATGGTACTCTCATGCTTCTAAATTTACACACAACACAGTTAAAAAGCAAAACAACCAATTCCCTATTGTATAATAATATTTGAAAGTCAACACAATAAACCTTGTACAATAGAACATCCACACAAAATATAACCATTTTTTAACGCTGGGTCATTCTACGTCAAGTGGGCCAGGGGTGGGAAAATGACCCCCTCGAAAAAAATATGTGTTATTGTACATGTAAAAACTAGAAACTTTGCAAAATTTGTGGTCTGTAGCTTGAAAAATGACTGAGATATGGGCATTTGAGTTTCATGAGTTACCCATAAGTTTTCGAAACAAAATATGTATCAATAATTTACTTTAGTTTCAGACATCTTATTTTTACCTTTCTAGTGAAGATATACAGCTCAAATTTGGTAATCTTAAAGAACTTTTTGTGTAGATTATGAATCTGCAATCAGTGGTACAGTTCGCATGCTACTTGATCATAAAAACCGAAAAAAAATTGGTGTAATTGTATATTTTCTGGATTTTGTAGTGCTCCAGGAGATACAAAGAAATAGATATAGACACAAATTTTGGCCTATCCAGAGATTGCCGGTAGCACTACATAAGAAACATATGAAACGCATCAGCCTTCATTAGATTCCCAGAAAATTGGCCTATAATATGGTTTCAGACACAAATTTTCGAAAATTGCCGGTAGATGAGCACCTAAAAATCTTAAACTTGGTGTAAACATAGTTTGTACTAATGTCTCCAACATATGTTTAATCCATTCTTGTCCCATGCGATTTCAATCTTTTTTTCGATTTTTTAAAAATCTGTGTTTTGGGTCATTATTCTACAGTAAACTTCGCATAAGTTGGATCTAAGTGGACCGACCAATTTTATCCGAGTTAAGTGAAGATCCGAGTTAGCCAAAGACCTAGTTCAGCTCTGAACGTAGGTCTCATTATCGCCCTGTACGTTTAGGAACCGTCCTATTGAATCCTTGTCGAAATAAAATCGGTTCCATGTCAATTTTACTGGGCAACATTTTACTGCTAAACGGTCGTATGTCAGTCTCTGAATGCCTCAACAATGTAAAGGAACATTGTAGTGAGAAAATAAGACCTTGCTTACCTCGCTAGAGTCAGTATGTGCAACACAACATGCTGTTAAAAATGCGTCCCATTCGGTTTTGGTAGACGCCATTGGGGTCTAGATGTGGGGTGGCGCACGGATATACGTGGCTCGGCAGGGCTCGACACTGCCGGCGGCCTCGGCCTTCGAATTTTAGAATTTGGCCGCAGATTCGTGGCCATGTATGGTCGCAGATTAGTGCTGGGTATCGAGAGTTATTTTTACTATCGATAATCGGTATCGAAACAATCTTATTTTCACGATCGTAATGAAGAATAGATTACGTGTTTTAGAAATTAAAGTCAAACCATATATACGATGTTTTTGTTCGTCTAATTAATAATAAACTGTCTCATATTACGTATAAATTGTTTAAATAATGTAGCCTTGGTTCCGAATGACGAAATACCATTGATAGGCCTATATGTATGTGCAGGAACCAAAATAAAATGAGCACGAGTCGATTCAAAACATTGCGTACGTGAGCACGACAAATACCAATATGGTGGACAAATCGTTGTCGATTCGTGTGCAAAAACTAAAGAAAATGTAATAGCCTAAAGAGCTTGTTATCACGAATTCGTAAATTGTTTATTATTATTTAAAAAAATACAGCCTTGATTCCGAAAGAAGAAATATTTATAAATAGCCTAATGAGCAGATGAATTCTGAAAGGGGAAAAACTCTGAATTATTTACACATCCGGGTATCTCCAATTTTGCGAATTCCATGATATGGCGATTATTGTTTCAAACTAAAGTATTGTTTAAATGTGGGTGAATTTATTTTAACATTTTTTTTTAAAAGCTAAATTGAGATTGAGACTTTGAAGTAAATATAGAGTGACCGATGTAGGCTATTGTATTATTATATATATACGAAGCCGAAGGATTAAGTCACAGAAAACATCGAGTCGACTCCTACGCACGCACGAAAAATAGACGAAGAGAACGATACCGGTACTCGATAGTGCTTTTTGGCATATCTTATCGATACTATCGATATTTTACCCAGCTCTACCGATGATATATAGCAATACTTTCAACTCTCAATATGGCTACATGCCGATTTTTTAAATATTTTTTAGAATAAAAAAATTGTACTTAAAACGGTACGATAAGAATTTTCACCCTTAACTCAATAACTGTAAGGATGCATTATTTTTGTAAAAGTAATAAAAATATTGTAACAACATTTTGACTGAGAAACAATAAACAGATTTACATATGATCGACATATTAAAACCTTCTAAATAAGCTGATAATATCATAATTCATGACATAAAAATTGGCCTTGGGTTTTCAATTTTTGGCCTTGGATCAAGGTTGCACTTTGGCCTATCGTAGGCCGAAGTTGGCCTTCGATCAAAAAAACGAATTTCGAGCCCTGTGGCTCGGCCATATAAGACGAAACGAAATTAAGGCAAGCTGGGGTTGGGAAAATTAGAATCTTGCCTAGCCCAATTACAATTATATTTTTTCAAAAATTCCAATTTCGTTTCGTCTTATATGGCCGAGTTGTGTAAATTTATGTGTTGCCCTGTATTTGGATTTCAATGACATCTGCCAGGGCGTTTGGCGGAGGGGACGTATTTTTAACAGCATGCTGTGAACATACTGCCGATCCAGCTTAGGCGAAGGAAAAAAGCCAGAATTAGATCAAATAGACCAACCATTTTGATCCGAGTTGAGCAAAAATCTGACTTACACGCAGAATTTTATTAAGAAACCAGGCAGGATACGCCTACATTTTGCAACAGATGGATAGAGAACAAGCTATACAAAAAATGATTTTTCAAACAATTAAGGGCCATAATTCAGGAAGTTACAATCTGATATGCGCGAATATCGACAGGAACCAAGATCTTTGGGTCATAAAGATATATTTCAAGTTTCATCTAAATCAGATAAAAATTGTGACTTCTAGAGGGTCAACAACCTTGATATACCATACCATATGCGTGGGGGGTTGGATGGCTGAATGGTTAGCACGCGCGCGCTGCATCATGCGGCCTGTCATTGAGTCAACTGGCGTGGTATCGAATTCCCGGTTGTACGTGACAAGGAGTAGGGTCGCCTGTCCAACCTCGTGGGTTTTCTCCGGGTCCTCCGGTTTCCTCCCACTGCTAAAGACTCCTACGCGCAAGCGAATTATTGAAATAAAATTAAACCATATGTTAGTCCCGAAATGACCTAGTTTGTGTCGAGTGGACGTTAAACCCCATTTCCCTCTCTCTCGCTCACTATTTGCGTACGAGTGGTGGCCATTTTGTCCGGCAGTTTTGGTCCGATTATCACGAATTTCAAAATCAACCATCATTAAGGTGTAACGGTGATATACTAATCCGATATGCACGAATATCAAAAGGAACCAAGATCTGTGAGTTATAAACATGCCTTTCAAGTTTCATCAAAATCTGGTGAAAGCTAAAAACGCGATTTTTCGTACAATCAGGGGCCATAATCCATGAAGTTACGGTCTGATACATGCCAATATCGAATGCAAACGAGATCTTTGGGAGATAAACCTATATTTCAAGTTTTGTAAAATCGGATAAAAATTGTGACCTGTAGAGTGTCCACAAACAATTGTGGACGGAGGGACAGGGGCGACGACAATATACGTCCACATGAAAATGTAGGCGTATAGAAAGTGCAGAATCAAAGGGTCCAAACGATTTTATCCGAGGTGAGCAAAGATCCGACTTATACGAATCCGACTTATGCGAGGTTTACTGTATTTTGATGGCATATATTCGGGTTGACGATAATATTTTGAAGGGGGGTATGTTTTTAAATAAAGAAATAAACAAGCCAACAGTGAGGCTGGTGTCCCGCGCCGAAATCCCAAAATAAATAGATGACACATTAATTAATCGCACATTTATTTTTTTCAAAAGTATCGGGCAATCAAACTATTCACTGAGTTTCACCCCTCTCTATCAGATAGAATCAAGATTATCTTGTCCCAAAGCATCAACCAATGAAATTGATCAGCTCTGTTTAGCTTCACATCGAAATGTTAATCATTGAACTCAGTCAAGACATTCACCTAATGAACATCTACATCAAGTTTACACACTCTACCTCAATTAAAAATAGAGTTGTTATGTTCCAAAGTCTTGACCAATCAAATTACGTATCGCTCTTTAGCCTAAACAGAAATTTGTCACCATCGAACTTAGTCAGCATAATGATATAATGAATCTATATTCTGAGTTTCATCACTCTCACTTCATTATAACCAAAGTTATCGTGCCCCAAAGCATCAACCAATCAGATTGCTTATCTCTGCTTACCGTAAGCAGACAATGTTCATCATCGAACTCCATCAAGGCATTCACCTAATGAACGTCTAAACAAAGTTTGAACATTCTACCTCAATTACAAGGAGAGTTATTGTGTTCCCAAAGACTCGACCAATCAAACTTAGTCAGCATAATGATATAATGAATCTATATTCTGAGTTTCATCACTCTCACTTCATTATAACCAAAGTTATCGTGCCCCAAAGCATCAACCAATCAGATTGCTTATCTCTGCTTACCCTCAGCAGAAAATGTTCATATCGAACTTAGTCAAGGTATTGATGTAATAAAGCTATACACCAAGTGTCCTCACTCTCACTTAATTAGAACTAAAGTTATTGTGTCCCAAAGCATAAACCAATCAAATTGTTTATCTCTGCTTACCCTAAGCAGAAAATTCTCATCTTCGAACTCCATCAAGGCATTCACCTAATTGATACCTACACCAAGTGTGAACATTCTAACTCAATTAGAATGAGAGTTATTGTATTCCAAAGTCTCGACCAATCAAATTGCTTATTGCTCTGTTTACCCTGAGCAGAAAATGCTCATTATCGAAATTAGTTAAGGTATCGATGTAATGAAACTATACACCAAGTTTCATCACTCTCACTTAATTAGAACTAAAGTTATCCTGTCCCAAAGCATCAACCAATCAAATTGCTCATCTCTGCTTAACCTAAGCAGATAATGCTCATCTTCGAACTCCATCAAGGTATTGACCTAATAAACACCTACACCAAGTTTGAACATTGTAGCTCAATTAGAAAGAGAGTTATTGTGTCCCAAAAATTGTGATGGACAGACAGACAGACCGACGGACGAACCCATTTTAATAGTACCCTGCTTTCTTCGAAAAGCGGGGAACAACAAGCTAAGAAACAGCTTCAAATGTTTTGATTGGAATAGTGTAACTTAAAGTAGTTTTGTTTTATACGATAGTATCATCTGGGGTTTAATTATAATAGACCTGCTTATCAGTCCAACCATCAAGGATGGGTTGGTTGTATGTTGAATCTAGTTGGGGGTGTAAGATTGAGCATACAATAACTGAAGAACTCACTTCTTCTTGGTATAGTTCTCTATGTAGTGGTGTATAATTTGCTACTTTTCAGTTTGTCTGTTTGTTTGTTTGGTCTTGTTATTTAATTAATGGGATTTAAAGTTTTATTTTTCATAGTTAGAAAAGTAAAAAAAGATGTTATGGGTTGTGGTGTATATACGTTTCTATTGTAGTTATACTTTTGAAGTTTTGGTCTTGGTTTTGTGGGAACTAAGATTTGATTCTAATGTTTGGTGGAATTTATTCTTTGTGTCCTTAGTTTAAAATATTAAGGAGTTACTTTTGTTCTAGAAGGTTTTGTTGTACATTTCACTTGGAGGTTGTTTATCAGGTGATATGATTTGTTGTATTCTGATTGGTTATTTGGGTGGCGCATTTTATTAAAAGATATGAATCAGTATCTTTTCTCACTCTTCTTTTTCTGCTTGGATGACTGGTTCGTTCCCGAGATTCATACAGCTCTTTTCCACAAATTGGTAAGACACATTTATATTACATTTACATAACTTTAAAATACATGAATGCTTGATATGTGACTTTGTTTTGTGAAATAAAGTGTGTAGAATGAATGATTATATATTATGATTTTATGAAATAATTTAGAGATTTTTTCAAAGATGGAAGTCAATCATTGGGTTATACTGTGATATGATTGAGATTGTATAACACTGACTTATATCATTAGTTTAGTATGGAATGTATTTTTGTTCTTTCAGGGCATGTTGTTATTCTTATCCATGAGGCTTTTGACATTCTTCGTGTGATGCTCTGATGCTTCATCTTTAACCTGTAACCGCATTCGCGGAATGATCATTATATTATTTTGTAACTATGTGATATTGGTGATATTTATATAAACTTTTAAAACCATCTTGCGTTATCATTTCTCCTCACCCTATGCCGAACACTTAACGCATCGAGTCTAAATTTTTATTTAGGCGCCGCATATAGCTGCGACATATTCTTGTAACAATACTTAACAATAATACATATACAATAATGACACACAGGCTAGGTAACTTAAAGTAGCTAAGTCTCTAACTCATTATCATCCAAAGTCTTCAAGATTGAAAACACGATTTATTTGTCAATTTAAATCAATATTGATGTTGTGATCTTACCATGAAAAGATGAGCTTCTTATATCCAGTATTTAAGACAAAATAAACATTTGTGTACCATAATGCGTTCAGCGCCATTTGTATCAATGGACTTGAATAACGAGGCTAGACATATTCCACAAGTTATGTCAAACGGTGATGACATATTCTTATCCGGAGAGCATGCGAAATAAATACTATCATCAGTGTAGATTGGAATAACCAGACGCTATAGAGATTGCCATTCGATTGAGACTTCTGGCGTATTTCGCTGAACATAACTGATTAGAAATTACAGTAAAACAGAAACTATTGAATGTAAATCAGTTTATATACATTCATATTACATTATTATATGCATTGTGACCCATTTGTGTCAATTTCTAAGAAATAACTTATCAGACTTGCCCTTCAGTAAATCCTGCTGCCTGCCTGTGGTCAACTACTGCTTTTTTTTTCAATAAACACTTTTCAAAATTTCAGGACTTTTATACCTTTAGCTTTGTTTCTTAGTAACCCAAGTTTTATAATCCTTAATACATTAACGTCTACTGAATTAACTGGACAAAAGATAATAATTTATGAAACAATGTCTCTCTAATTACAGAGTTGACTTTGATTAGGCTTCTGGCTAATCTGTAATGGTTGGGACCTCAAATTAACTATGCTCAAACTCAAATTCTACCTGGTCATATATTTCAAATTGTTCCTGATACTAAAGATGTGGCTGCTGGGAATAACCCGGTGTTAATGGTGACAAGAGAAACAATGTGTCATCCTGCCAATAGCCATGATAAAGGTTGTCAAATAAATTTTGATAGTGAGGCAGCGATGAAAGATGTTTCAAGTTCTAGTGCCAAAAGTACCAGCAGTCAATTAAGACCATGGACATGTAGAAATTTGTTAAACAAATCCACCTGTACAAGTATCCGACAAAGTGCTTAGACAAAAAGATATCTCATTCAGTGGAAGAATTGTCCAGCAACTTCGAATTCTTGAGTTCTGGAGAAGGAACTTGATTATAGTGCTCAACAAAACATAAATGAAAATTCAAATAGAATACAAGGACCCAGATTATGTTTACCTGATGAAAACATTAACCAGTACAATTTGCAAGAACATCATTTTAGGCCTTACAGGAATCCTATGTACAGAAATAGAAATTATTATCAAGAAAATAGGGATAGATTATGTTAATTTGATTAATCGAAAAATAAACTATACACCAAGTTTCATCACTCTCACTTAATTAGAACTAAAGTTATCGTGTCCCAAAGCATCAACCAATCAAATTGCTTATCTCTGCTTACAATAAGACAAAAATGCTCATCTTCGAACTCCCTCAAGGCATTGACATAATAAACACCTACACCAAGTTTGGACATTGTAGTTCAATTAGAAAGAGAGTTATTGTGTCCCAAAAAGTGTGACGGACGGACGGACAGAAAGACGAACGAACCCATTTTAATAGTCCCCTACTTTCTTCGAAAGGCGGGGGACAATAACGTGTAAAGTGACTCATGCAAATTTGTCCATTTCTCGGTTACTGTTCATATTACAAACCAATTTCGGCATAGATTGTCTTCGTATAGATACAAGCTTCAAGTTTATGAACATTACATAGAAATATTTTAAAATATGAAAAGCCTGAATGGGTTGTAAATTGCTTAATTTAAAAACCCTTTTAATTAAGTTTGACATTTTTTGTGCCATTTATCCGTAACAAAAAAGATTAGAATTTGCACCATCAAACATATGAACTTTGTAATCTTATTATACATATCGGGCAATAAATAATTAACCTAGAACCCATAAACTGAAATTAAAGACAGGTTGCCAGGCAACGAAACATACGCCCACAGCAGCTAAATCGTCCAAGCGGTCGACAAGGGTTGTCGCATATTTATTCCTTTGTAGGTAATTGGGGGCCTTTACAAGACAGTTCCATACAGATCAGATAATAACTGGACCAATGGTGGAAACATGACCCCCTCCCAAAAAAATATATGTTATAGTATGTGGTCTTAAACTAAGAAATCCGAAATTTTAGCTCTACAGACTGGAAACTTGCTGAGATATGGCCTGAGATATTCATACTGTTCGCGCCACCAGGTGGCAAAATGTGGAACAAATGAACTATTCACTTTTATTTTCAGGATTTCCACAGCCTCTGGCACAGTCACTATTGTATACACAAACTCCAAAATTGGCATAGTTAATGTCAGTCCGTCTTATTATATCAATTTACAAAAGATTTTAAGTCGAAGGGATATATACTTTTCCAAATTTTCAGTCTCGAAATCCAATACAAAATATACCTATTTTCACCTCCAATTTTGGCCATGTGGGACAGAGGTTAAAATTCTGAAAAAGTTTGATAATAAAACTTGAATTACCTACATTAAAATTACATACATTAAAATTAAAGTCCATGTTGTGTATTTGATTGCTTATATTTTTAGTTGGCACTTGAAATTGTTGACTTTTCACGTTGATTTTAAAATAACTTCTGAATGACCTATACTCCTCAAACGTGTCTATTTAGAGTGACTTATTACGTAGATTACAAATATGTAATCATTTTGGATGTACATTGTATCGTTCTAATTTTATTTTGACTCAAAATGAGAACGAAATGGTTAATACGATTCACGAATTGGAATAATGGGATTTGATGATCAGATTAAAATTATTTCTGAAAGACTAAGATCCGTCATATTTGTCATTTGTCTTAATATCAGGCATGATTCTTGGGATTAAAAAAAATAACTGAAATACGCTGAGGTATATGATTGAGGCAAGCCATATAGGCAAGCCTTGAAATAACTGATTTTCGGCCGAACATTTCAGATTTTCAGCCTGACAAATACTTTATAAAGTATATTAAACCAAAAAACTGTTGAAATTTACTATGTTTATATATATTATTATACATACATTTATTAATAAAATAAATTGATGACTCACATACAACCTGGAGTTTTAAGTTTTTATATGTATATGGAATACAACTTTATAGTTCATATAATAATGTCATTAATCACTTTGGTGGGGCTGGGGACTAAATCCTAAAAACTCTGATTAAGATTCAAATTTAACTAAAGAATAGACATCTTGAGTTGTCGTAAATGGTTAAGAATCTGCCAAGTCATTTTTGATCCACTTTTCTAGTCTACGGTTCGTGTTTGTAATTTTCGAACTGGTAACGGCGACAGCCCCCGTTTAGAAGTGTCTGTATGAGAGACATAAGACGCAGTACCAGTCTTTGAATTTTCTGGAACGGTCCCACTAGCCGGGATATCCGTGTCCGAGGGTTGGGAAAAGTAAGAAGTTTTTTTATTCGACATGTTTTCACGGCTCTTCTATTTACATTCACATCGGAAGTGTCCAACAAAGTGAGATATTTTCGTATAAAAAGTCTGTCCCTAATTACATCCATAGTCAACTTGAACATTTTCTTGTAAACTAATTTCAAAATATTATTACTTTTATTACTAATAATTTATATAATTACATGTCATGTTAGGTGTGATTTAGAGCTAATCATATACGAAAGTACAAAAGTAACGCAAAAGTTAGCTACGAGATTCGAATAACCAGTGTACAAGAGCCGATTCTCAATATTATTCATTATTTTATCCTCACGCGGCCGAGAGAGATACATGTATAAATAGTAATATTTTTACTATGACTCGGGTCGTTGATATAACCAGCGTAAAAGAGTCGATTCTAAAACTTATAGAAGATTTATCTGCACGCGGCCGAGATATAAATAGTAACATTTTCACTATGACTCGGGTCATTGATATTTTTGGTCCTGGACTTTCGAGTCTAATAATAAATAGCGATCGACTCGAATATTTTTGACTTTATGTTTTACAAAAACACGGTCGGACAATTATGTCCGGACGAAAGGCAATTTGGCCTGTCAAAAGGGGTCAATTCGCCCTGACGCTTATTTCAGCGCTTGCATAAAGGCGTGCCAAATTACTAGGGAGGTTCGGGGACATGGGCCCCCCCCCACCCCCCGGTGAAAATTTTTAAAATTTAACTTTAAATCGTGAGCAAATTCCAGCAAAAATTAAAAATACAAAACAAAGATAGGTTGCCAGGCAACAAAACATACGCCCACTGCAGCTAAATCGTCCGAGCTGTCGTCAAGGGTTGTTGCATTATTATTTCTTTGTAGGTAATTGGGGGCCTTTACAAGACAGTTCCATACAGATCAGAAAATAAATTTTGTCGTTTGAGGGTTTACAAGGTTCTACAAACTGAAACAAGGGTCTCAACTCTGGAAGTAATCTACAGAAATAGTTGAAATTTGACAGGCTTTTTCGTTTTACTAATTTAAATAATATATATTTCATACAGATCACATGATCACTTTTGCCATAACTCTAGAAATTATTGACGGAAATTGCTGAAATTCAATAGACCTGTTTCACAAATTTAAATGATGCATATAGATTTCATACATATCGGGTGATAACTTTCATCAATCGAGTATTGTAGTACTATGGACTTCTTTATTTGTTGTGTTTCCTTGTGATCGTAAATAATACTACAGCAATAATAGTTTCACAGCTTTATTGGTAAATTGGAATAACTTTGCAGGTTCCTCGTTCTTAATGATAATGGCTGGTAGGAATTTCTGGCTGAGCTCTCATTAAAACTCACTTCAACCCTTCAATTTATACCTATCTCATTTCGGCAGGTCCTTAGTACTTTTCCATTGAAAATACGTAATAAACTTGTTTATTTCCCAACACTAACAGAGATAGATATTACCTTATTTGGTCTAACAACCATAGGTCAATAAACAGCCAGAATTTGATGACTATTTTGACAATGATTATAATTTGACCAAAATATCACTGCTTTTTACGAATAACTATATCCACGTTCATTAAGTATGTGTGATTTGACTTTATAGACAAAATTGAAGAGACAATTTTATAAAGACCCAAAATTGTCTCAAAGGCCAAAGTGCTACAGCATTAACAAGGTTTAACAAAGTGAAACAAGGGCAATAACTCTAGAAGTATTTATTGTAAATTGCTGAAATTCAATAGGCTTTTTCGTTTCACTAATTTAAATCATGCATATAAATTTCACAAAGATCGAGTGTTAATTTTTTGCGCAAGAGCATTCACAAGGATCAATAAAGTGAAACAAGGGCCATAACTCTAGACGTAATAAAAGGAAATTGCTGAAATTCAATAGGCTTCTTCGTTTCAGTAATCTAAATAATGCATATAAATTTCACATAACTTTTGGCGTTCGAGCGTTCAGAAGGTTCAATAAAGTGAAACAAGGGCCATAACTCTAGAAGTAATAAACGGAAATTGCTGAGATTCAACAGGCTTCTTCATTTCCCTAATTCAAATATTGAATATAAATTTCACAAAGATCGGATGTTAACTTTTGTCATTAGAGTGTTCACAAGGTTCAACAAAGTGAAACAAGGGCCATAACTCTAGACGTAATAAACGGAAATTGCTGAAATTCAATAGGCTTCTTCGTTGCTTGCAAGACTGAAGGCTTTCACTGTGCCAAGGCGTCACACGATCGCCAGATCCATGACAAAAGACTATCCCCACCTCCCCCCCCCCCCAATAAAAACACACATTTGCATAACTCAGATATTGACAGATATCGAAAAATAAAGTTGAGCTACGCGAAATGGAAAAAGAACAGTTTCGCGAAATGGACGAAAAGCAATGTCGCAATAGATATTAATATCAAAGTAAAATGAAATTGAGTTTAACACCATTCTGATCGGAATGGACCATGAGGAATGTTTTGAACGTACAGCGGCGCTAGCCTACTCTTATATACAATTCCAACTGCCAAGGGATCTTTTACAGTTACACCAATGTGTATGCGGGACTTCGGAATCGCGTTCATGTCAGCTACTGAAATATGTAAGAACTCTACGATTTGACCGAAGGTGAAAGCCTAATAATAATCTTAACAAAAACAATAGTGTTTCACACTGAGTGTGAAACCCTAACAAAGTGAAACAAGGGCCATAACTCTAGAAGTAATAAACGGAAATTGCTGAAATTCAATAGGCTTCTTTGTCTCACTAATGTAAATAATGCATATAATTTTCAGAAAGATCGAATGATAACTTTTGACGTTAGAGCATTCACAAGGATCAATAAAGTGAAACAAGGGCCATAACTCTAGACGTAATAAACGGAAATTGCTGAAATTCAATAGGCTTCTTCGTTGCTTGCAAGACTGAAGGCTTTCACTGTGCCAAGGCGTCACACGATCGCCAGATCCATGACAAAAGACTATCCCCACCTCACACCCCCTAAACAAACACACACTCCCCCCCCCCCCCAAATAAAAACACACATTTGCATAACTCAGATATTGACAGATATCGAAAAATAAAGTTGAGCTACGCGAAATGGAAAAAGAACAGTTTCGCGAAATGGACGAAAAGCAATGTCGCAATAGATATTAATATCAAAGTAAAATGAAATTGAGTTTAACACCATTCTGATCGGAATGGACCATGAGGAATGTTTTGAACGTACAGCGGCGCTAGCCTACTCTTATATACAATTCCAACTGCCAAGGGATCTTTTACAGTTACACCAATGTGTATGCGGGACTTCGGAATCGCGTTCATGTCAGCTACTGAAATATGTAACTGGTTCAAAAATTAAATATCGCCAATTTTCTGGTTTCGTGCACGTTAAAGATTTGACGTCACTAACATGTAAAAATTTACTATTAATTACAGACAGAGTCCAGGATCAAACAACTGAAGCAGTCAAGAGCCAGGATGTTCGCGACTACTTTGTTTTTTTATATTTACTGATACTATCATATTTCATTATTTGTTAGCGTAGGACATTGTCATTTATATATATATTAAACATGTATTATATGTCTTATCATAGAAGTCTATAGTGTTATCTTCTTTCGTAATCATTTGTTTAAATACCTTAATTGTTTGTACCTTTCTAACCAGGGTAATTATATAACTGTTAAATTAAAAAACGGATAACTCCTACCTCTTAAATGATTTATATAATTAGTAAATAATTATTATTATCTAATGATTGTTGTTTTGTGACATATATAGTGTAACCAATATATACATTGTATTTTTATAATCAACATGATACTATGTATTAGTCGTGTTTATGTTCTTATGATTTGAATTTGTTCATGCAATATTTGAAAATCGCCAGTAGGAATAAATGTCTCTTATATAGATACATTATGCTGGCTGGAATTTGCACGGTAGGTTAGCCTTTGGGACTGCGCTGTATCATACGGTCTGTCATTGAGTCAACTTGCAGGGTTTCTAATACTTGGTTGTACGTGACAATGAGTAGGGTCGCCTGTCCAACCTTGTGGGTTTTCTCCAGGTCCTCCTGTTTCCTCCCACTACTAAAGACCCCTATGCGCAAGCGAATTATTGAAATACAAAAAATGTTAGTCCCGAAATGACCTAGTTTGTGTCGAGTGGATGTTAAATCTCTCTCTCTCTCTCTCTTTTTGAAATAAAAAAAAGTAAACCATATGTTAGTCCCGAAATGATTTCTAAACATGCTCGTACAGCGGCCCTAGTCTTCGTTTATATAGAATTCCAACCGCCAAGGGATCTTTTACGGTCACACCAATGTGTACACGGGACTTCGGAATCGCGTTCATGTCAGCTACTCAAAAATGTAACTGGTTCAAAAATTGATTGAATATTCAATGAAATATCGCCAATTTTCTGGTTTCGTGCACGTTAAACATTTGACGTCACTAATAAAAATTTAATATTAATTACAGATAGAGTCCATGCTCAAACAACGTCATGACTTTCATCATAGGTGCAATATTCGATACTACCGTATGATACTACTTTCTAATAAACAGCGCGAGCCGTCGATTTCTGTCCAGATGATTACCGGTATAAGATAATTTTGACAAAGAAGCAACAATATTAATTCAAAGACTAATTATTACACACAGCAATCAACTATTTCTGTTACAGGGTCACTAAACCCATATTTTGGATAGAAGAAAACAATCATAGTTGAAATAATTTCAGTTCAATTATCATCACTGATAAAAGCACGCTTGAAAAGACTCTATACGTTGACAAAACGTACAGATTGTATCCCCCCTTATGTTTCGCTTAACAATGAAAGGTGCCGTGTTCAATTTTCGATCCCTTTGTTCTGCTACTCATGAAACTTGGGACTGTTGTACAATGGTTTTATATATAACACTACTGATAGGCCTCTCTGTAGAAGAAGTTCCCAAAAAGACTATGTTGACTTTTCGAGAAATAGGCCTATAAAAATGCTCCAAATCGTAAAAATATGACGTTTTCGATTTTAGATCTCTTTTTTCGGCTACCCCTGACATTTCAAAAAATAATACAGTGGTTTCACACAACAGAGTACCCATTGGTCTCTCGACTGAGAGAGTTTTTAAAAAATCGTTGGGGGACTTTCCGAGAAACATGCGTCCAAAGTTGCTCGAAATCGTAAAAAATGTTACTTTTCAAAGTCACATAACTTTTTAAATTTTTGATAGAAACATGCCGCTTTAGTACCATCCGATAGACAATTCAATTGGCTATTAAACGATATATAACTTTAACTAATTGACAAGAACACAATTTATACATCGCATTTTCCGCACAGGCACCAATTTTTCACAATTTTGTCCAAGTTTAGATACCTTTCTTGACTACTTCCGGTGATTAGGGGATTTTCATTTATAGTTCATGGACTGGTATGGTACTTCGACTTCATATTCCTGAAGTTTCAGAAAAATCGTTGGAGCCGTTTTAAAAAAATAAGAACTCTACGATTTGACCGAAGGTGAAAGCCTAATAATAATCTTAACAAAAACAATAGTGTTTCACACTGAGTGTGAAACCCTAACAAAGTGAAACAAGGGCCATAACTCTAGAAGTAATAAACGGAAATTGCTGAGATTCAACAGGCTTCTTCATTTCCCTAATTCAAATATTGAATATAAATTTCACAAAGATCGGATGTTAACTTTTGTCATTAGAGTGTTCACAAGGTTCAACAAAGTGAAACAAGGGCCATAACTCTAGAAGTAATAAACAGAAATTATTGAAATTAAATAGGCTTCTTCATCTCACTAATGCAAACAACATATATCAATTTTAAAACAACTAGATGATAACTTTTGGCTTTAGAGCGTTCACAAGAAATTGTGGAAGACGGACGGACGGACGGGGTTGACGGCAATATACGTCCACATTTCCATGTGGGCGCATAAAAATGACATTTTGGAAAATGGAGCATATGAACTTAGTTTTATACAAAACGCAAATTACTGAGACAAATGAAGCTTTAATCCTATGTAAAATGCTATAAGAAAATATTTATAAATAAAGTTTTTAGTAAAAATTTAAATTTTCTAAATTTGGCGCTTAAGAGACATTCCACGAGAAAACCATGCAATATCATATCATGGGGGTCGGCCGATTTTGTTCATAATCACATGGTTTTGTCGACCTATCAAGCCTATTCCCCAGCCAAAATCACCGATTTCAGAAATTAACCGTTTCCGAGATACAGGCTGTTTACGTTTTTCAGCTGATTTTTTACATTTTCAGGCCAAATTTTAGCTGGCGAACTAGGTTTTGGTTGTTCATGATAGTCGGGGTCTTACCCTATCACATTATCAAAGTCACTCAGTTCAAGTTACTTTTCTGTAGGTGTCATGAGACTACACAAGGTACGTCTCTGGCGATACCTGAAACGGACCCTTTCTTCAGATCGCGATAACTCAACTAGAGCTGGGTTTGCGATATAAATCAAAATCAATTTATTTGCAGCTTGACCAGTTCCAACAACATAAGAAATAAAATCTTTGTCAGCTAACTTGCAACAGTATGAAAATTTTTGAAAGTTACTCAAAACTTCAGTTTTGATAGTGGTACATCGGCAGATTATTCAGGTACCTAATTGCCTATATTGTTATTCAAATGGTCCATGTATCAACTCCGGCTCAACGCACTTTGCCAATATATTCAGTCTCGGTGTGGCCAGTCTACAAATCCAAGATGGCGTTTCCCAGTGAATATGGATTTTCGCTAATTCTCGAACTAAAATGTCGGTCCAGATTATTTGATTTTTTTTTCTATGCAAAATGTAATATTTCAATCTAAAATTTTGAAAAAAACACAGTTGAGTTAGAGCAGATGAAAGTGAACAATTATGCAAAACAGACCCGTTGAAAGTCGACAATTATACAAAACAGACCCAATTTCCATGAAAATTGTCTGTTTGACCTTGACCTTCAATCACAAGGTCATCAGAGACACAATTTAATTTAAAGTTCACACGTTGCTCTATCGACAAACCATATCTCATTCGAAAATATTGAAAAACAAATGAGTTAGAGGTGGGGTTTCAAATTTTTTCTTGGGCATTTTACCAAATATAAAGGGGCATAACTATACTAAACAGCAAAAAAAAAAAAAAAACGTCAGTACGATTTCAAAATCAGAGAGGTTCAATTCCACGACATTACAAGAAGGTTTACAGTCTATACATCAGTATCTGGTGTGTCCACCGTAAGTGTCAATAACAGCAGTGCAGCCCACATGGACTGGACCAGACGATTGATGAACGCCATTGGCACCTAGAACCACACCCTCAGAAAAGCCTGGCACAATCCATCGGCTGTGTTTGATCTCGGTATGACGTTATTAACTCTCCTCTGATTTTCATCCCAAAGATGTTCAATCGGGTTTAAGTCCTGACTAAGGGCTGGCCAATGCATAACATTGATACCGTTCTGCTGTAAAAAGTCCTGAGTCATGCTGGAAAACGTTGTTTCGATGACGTGCGAAATGTGGTATGACGTGGGGTCTGAGAGTTTGATCGATGTCGCACTCCACTGTGATGCCGCTGCCTCCTCTCCCTGGACCAAGATTTTGGAACACCACACAGGACCCACTCTCTGGTTCAGACCGATTCCACCCAAAACCATTATGCTTGGACCTCCCTATGAGTCTCGTTCCAAGACACATTGGTCAGAATAACGCTGGCCACGTCGACGCCATATTCTGGTCCTGCCATCTGCAGTTGATATGCAATACAGACTCTCATCTGTGAACAGAACAATTCTCCATTGCCTGTGTCGCCAGTTCTGGTGTTGTTGGGCAAACTGTAGATGTTCACGTCGATGGCGAGGGGTGAGGATCAGTCCACGGTAAGGTCTACGGCAATGGAAGTTCTTTCTGGTGAGACGCACTGTATCAGTACTGATGGGTCTTCTGTGTGTTCCCACTATCTGACGTGCTGTCTCAGATGCCTGTGTGAAGGGATTCTGCACGTGCTGTCGCACAACATGTCGGTCTTGTCGCCTTTAAAAAACGGGACGGATGAGAAAATGAAAATATCGAAAAATTAAATCATAACTTTGAACGGAACTAATATTTTCAGAATCAGATTGACCTCAGCTCTTCGAATATTTAGGTTAAATTTGTAAATTTTGATAATAAGACATACAGTACACTTCGAGCGGAAGTACTAAATTTCCCCGAGGTCCGACATGGGCGGAAATGAAAAATCACAGACGTGAGTTAATCAATCCGCTCTGGCCACGCTCAAAATTCCGCTCTAAATTTCCCCCGCGAATTTAAATAAACCGCCGACCTCCGCAATTATTTTAAACCGCCGCCCACCGCGAAATTTTAAAAAGTCGGACTTTCCACGCATGTACAGTCAGCTCATCCATAGCTGGGTTTGAAATGGGTTTATTTATCGCTCGATTCCACGGCAGTGATATCGTAGTCGAATATCGGCTAATACGGCATGCAAAACAAAAGATTTAATTTAACATGGTTAGACACATAGATTTTACTGGCTTATATTGAAAAATAACAAATATAAAACAGGCTTTTAAATAATAAAATAAACAGAATTATGGCTGTACCGATACATTACTTCATCAATATGTTCGAAATTTTTAAGACTTGCATCGATCGACTATTTCAAACTCATTCAAATTACGAAAATTTCAAAGTTTACAAACATAGATGCTGGTCTTACCGTGGGCGAAAGTTTTGTCCATCGAAATAGTCATTTCCATTCTGACAAATAAGTCACACAATGCATCTTAAATTGATAAATCACACCTGAACAAGTAATATATCTTCGGGGTTTAAATCACAAATGAATTAAATGTCCTGTTTTTAAGCACACATAGCCAGAAGTTACCGTCAACCTTGCTGAACACATGTACATTAACACGTATCAGTGGATAATACCTTGATGACCTTTTCATTTCGGCACCAAAGAGTCTGAGGGGCCCCGACTAATCACCTGAATTCACCGGAATTCATTTACAATCACCGGAATTCACATATAATCACCGGAATTCACTTCGAAAACCCCTGATTCCTCCCACAAAACTAATTTATTTTAAATGTATAATACATTATAATGTAACGAATTACTATTTTGATATCTCCACAGGCCAAATAAAGGCCCTGCGTGTGTATTTATTTGAAAGACTACCGGAATTCATTTCAAATATATGCATCATGGTTATGATAACGTAGGGCGCGTCGTGTTACCCAATAGGCCGAACTCCAAAATAACACTAAAAACAATTTGCGTCGAGTTACCCTATAACTCAAAAATAACTTCAAAAATATTGACTGGAAACACAAAATAACAATTTAGTATGACTTTAAGAAGCGTGACTGGTTTTTGTCCAAATCGGAGGTTCACGGGAGATAACTCGTGTATGTGATTTTTGTTGACAAGAAACTCATGTATACTTTCGTTGCAATTCGTTGTATAATGTATTGTAATTAGACATTGATTAATAGTTTATTAAAACAGTAATTATATGCATGAAACATATGGTATATATAGTGCAATAAACAATTTAATATTACAGTTATATTTATTTATTTATACTTGCAAATTGTGTCGATTGTCACTTTCTGTCATCGACATTGTAACTTGTTTTGAAATAAATAAATGAAATCAATTTAAATAAGTTCCGCTGACAATTAATTGTCTTTGTTTCAGAGTATTCTCATGTTATGATAGTTTATTATGTTGTGATTGCATGTGATTTGTCACTTTATACAATGACAATATTTACATTTAATTTGATTTGTAAATCCGATATTTTGACCATTAAAGGGAGATTACTCGACATGTGTGGAGAAAATCTCGTAACTCGTCAAATTTGAGATGTTTTAAAACAATTATGTGTAGAACCTATTTGTAATTCATCAAAAAGCCTCTTTTATCAGCATTTCAGTCCTAATGTTAACTTACAATATTATTTGACCAAATCCATACACCGGAATTCACTTTGGAGATATCAGAATTCGCCCGTACAATCTTCCTATTTACTTATATTTTCCATTAATATTAATGTTGAATTTAAAACACATAAACACCGGAATTCACATTGAAAACATATCAACACCGGAATTCACTGTCAACATATCTGAATTCGCACTGAAGACCTTCGTATTTACTAATATTTTACATTAATAATAAATTACTTTAAATCACCGGGATTCACTTTGAAAACATATAAACATCGGAATTCACTTTCAACATATCGGAAATCGCACTTAAGACCTTCGTATTTACTAATATTTTACATTAATAATAAATTACTTTTAAACAACGAAAATCACCGGAATTCAAATATCGGAATTCGCACTTCAGACCTTCGTACTCCATCACAAATATTTTACAATAATAATAAATTACTTTAAAACACCGGAATTCACTTACAAAATATCTGAATTCGCACTTTAGACCTTCGTATTTACTAATATGTTACATTAATAAAAAATTACTTTAAAACACCGGAATTCACTTTGTGAAAATCGGAATTCGCCCCAAGACAATTGTATTTACCTATATTTTGCATTAATATTAATACTAGAATGTATCTGCTGTAAAACGATATTTCCAGATGGTCAACTCGGGGAAACACAATAAAAACACAGCAGTAATCCATGTAAAATGTCAAACCGAACATTTCTCGAATGTAGATGAGCTAAGTTTATTCGAAAATTAACTTAGTAATAATCAGCCAATCAAATAATTATAAAGTCTCATCAATAATGGTTTGGATGTTTTCATAGATAATCCGTTGTAGCATGAAGCAGTCTAGATTAAATGAAGTGTAATTTTAATAATATGCCAATAGTAGGCATATAGAATGTTCACCAGTTAATTGTCATTGTAAAAGGTGACAAATCACATACAATCACACCTCCAAAAAACATAAACTATGATAACATGAGAATGATAATTTATTTATTTCTAAACAAGTTACGATGTCGATAACCGAAAGTGACAATCGGCGCAATATGCAATTATATATAAATAAATATAGCTATAGCTATAATATTAAATTGTTTATTTTAATAAAACTATTATCAATCTTTTATTACAATACATTACAAGGAATTGCAACGAAAGTATACATTAGTTTCTTGTCAACAAAAATCACATACACGTGTTATCTCCCGTGAACCTCCGATTTGGGCATAAATCAGCGAGGCTTCTTAAATTCAACTAAATTGTTATATTGTGTTTCCACAGTCAACATTTTTGGGGTTATTGGCTGTTATTTTGGAGTTATTGGGTAATTCGACGCAAATTGTTATTATGTGTTATTTTGGAGTTCGGCCTATTGGGTAATACGACGCGCCCTACGTTATCATAATCATGATGCATATATTTGAAATGAATTCCGGTAGTCTTTCAAATAAATTCACATACAGCGCCTTTTTCTGGCCTGCAGAGAGATCAAAATGTATTATACATTTAAAATAAGTGAGTTTTGTGGGAGGAATCGGGGATTTTAGAAGTGAATTCCGGTGATTGTAAATGAATTCCCGTGATTAGTCTACCCGAGTCTGAGTCAATGCATATTCTCAGTCAAGATTCCTAATTAATTACGTGAATTCACACGTGTCATCAAAAGGAATTGATAATTGACTAAAATAGAATCCCCTTTAACAACAAATTATTACCCTGTCGTATTCTTGTAAACAACACCTTTTATTCTGAATTGTCAGTAAGTAATCATTATCCAAAATAGTTGACCTCATTATTGAAGAACAATTACAATTGGGACGCGACCAATCTGGATTTTCACACAAAATTACGAACGGGCTACGATGAATAGCACACCCACACCCCCTACAATATACATGTACATCATGTATTACCAGTAGGTTACAAGGGATTTTATTAATTTTATTTACGATAAAACTCGGGATTTAAAAAATGTGGATATAAGAGATAATTCAATTTTTGAATCGGTACAGACTTAAAGGTTGGCGTATGCACCGTGTGAAAAGAATACTTAATCATCATATTCGCAGTTGACATATTCTGTTAAAATCATTCGTTGAACCGGTGGTGACATTTTTTTTTAATTTGGCACAAAAATCATCCCTTATATCGCACCATGCCCCTTTAACTAATGCATGCTTTTTTGTTAGGCAATTTCCTTTGTACTCTGTGATGTGTTCCCTTTGATGTGAGTAATTGTCGCCTCAGTTACTATTAATAATCTAAATTCTGTCCGAACAAGATTCCATTCATAAGAACTTGTTGTGTTTTGTGAAAGCGTCTTCGATATGTTCACGGAAAAAGTGAAAATTAATATCTGTTTCTGTGATAATTATTGGAAACCGAACAGGATTGTTATTTAGGATATTTATCATCTACTGTTTAAATACGGCAGGCAGTTTGTGCGTTGCATTTATAAGTTCAAGTATAAAAAAGAAATAGATTTAAAGGGGTAAAGGGGCTATTTAAGACATGATATTTTTTAAGTAATTTGCCGTCAACTAAAACGATTTGGCATGTTGATCTGTTTTGCAATGTGGGAAATGGGGAATCTGTATCTTAAAGTCAAATACGAAACTGAAATAAGTAAACAGTCTTCCAGCTTCTATCCAATACATGACATTTAATTTTGGGGACATAAAATATATATTGAACGTTGGTTGCCGATCGAATCGTCATTTTAATTGAATTATTGTTAAACTAAATACCGGGGAGAAAATATACCTTCCTCGCAAGATATGCCAATGTGTTTATTTCTACGAGTATCATTAAATTCTTGTTCATAATTAAAACTGATAATACATGTAAATCGGTATATAAAAAAAATCTCCAGCATATTTTATGACATCCAAGTGCAAATCGCTACCTACTAAATATGTTTATTGTCGTCCATTTTCAGACAATGTTATCAGAATTCACGGAACATGGTTTCATTGTCTGCTTGTCGGATTAACTAATGACATCGAAAATTGCTAGGTGTATGTGCTTTGTGGTACGATTCACGAATTAAATACCGATGTACATTATAAATAAATTACTCTTGACTATTTTGAATCACTGTGGACCATAATCCACCACGAATTTTATGTATCCACCGACTATAATCCGCCGCGAATTTCATATTTTCGCGGACAATAATCCTCCGCGAATTTTATATTTTCGCGGACTTTTTTCCTCCCAGAACCCCTCTAATTCCGCGGAGTGTATATGAGAAAAACGCCGCGATTTTTGAGCGGAAAAAACGCCCACAAAGACTAATCTCATACTTCTAATCTCGTACTGTAAATTGACCTGTAAACACCCTTGTCGGCACGTAAAAGGTCAAAGTCGAAATTCTGAAATTTTCAAACACCAAAAATTTGACCTTGATCCCGGCTATCCTGAAATGTATTAATTTCAGAAATAGGAGACGCATTGAACATATTACGACCTATTGTGTTTATTTTCACATCCGTTAAAGTGGATTTTTCATCATGTGTATGCATCAATAATTTCTTAGTTACTACCCAAAAAAAATTTGATGGCAATCTGACCTACTTTTGGAGTAATTTTTTGAAAACTTTGATCCTTAATTTCTCCAAGGGGAGATAATTTAGAAAATTTCCAATGACATTGTTGAAGTTGGATCAACCAGGTCTACTTATATTCTTAATTTTATGAAAATTGTATTAATTTTCAAGAAGTTATCATGTTGGTTTTGCTTCCAGGATGAGCTGTCAATGACGCAATATTCGAATTTCGAAAATAGCATATTTAAAGTAAATGTTTTAAGGTACTCAAAGAAAAAAGAATTAGTAAAATAGATCACAATATCACAAGGTTACAGTTGTGTAGGTCAATTTTTTCATCAGTAAATTTCGGTGATTTCAGATTGGTAAAACGTTTTGAAAATATATTGATTCCAAGGCCACCACCCATTCCTGGAAGAAGGCTAACCAGAAATGTATTAATTTCGGAAATAGGAGACGAATTCACGAAACACCGGCCGATTTCGATTATTTTCAAGGGGTTAATGGGAATTTTTCACTCCAGAACAACTTTGTCGGCACGAAAAACGTCAAGGGTGATATTGGAATTTTTGAAACATTCAAATACCAAACATTCCACCACGAGCCAGGCTTTCCTGAAATGTAGTAATTTCAGAAATAGGAGACGAATTGAACATACTACGGCGTACTGTGTTTATTTACAAGTCCGTTAATGTAGATTTTTCACTATTTTTCATATTCACTTCAAACTGGTGACCATCAGTTGACCTAAATCAAATTTCTGCCCAGAACGTTTGTTAGACATTCCTTCAAGGATTCAGAAAATATAACTCCCGTGTCTGTAAGTAAAATATCAAAAAAGCCTTAGGCATATTTCACATTTCAAGAAGGTGGCACTTCCGGATTGAGCTATAAACTCCATTTTTTGTGTACGAATCACTCAGTAGTGTCGTAGCTAGTACAGAAAAATTAATTCAAGGTGATCTGACCTATATTTCGTCGATTGTTTTGAAAACTTTGATCCTTAATTTCTCCAACGGGAGATAAATTAGAAAGTTTCTAATGACATCTTTCAAGTCGCATCGGTATGATTTACTTACATTCCAAATTTCATGAAAATCAAGCAACTATTAAAGAAGTTGTCAAATTGGTCTTACATGTAACTTCGTTAACGATATCACAGCGACGAATTTTCGAAATTCGAAAATCTGAAATTGCAGGTGAAAATGACTTTCATCAAGGTACTCAAAGAATAAGAATTAGTAAAATAGGTCAATAAACAACAGAGTTACGACTACGCATTGTTAGTTTTTTCGTTCGTAAAATTCAGTGACTTCGAAATATATTTAAACAATACTCACCACCCATGTTTGGGGGTAGGTCAAAGTTTCAGAAACATCCTATGGTTAGATTCTGAGAAATCCGATTTGCAGAAAGCACACACACAAAAAAAATAATAATCTTAAAAGAAACAATAAGCTTTCATATGAAATATGAAAGCTTAATAATAATCTTAACAAAAACAATAGTCAGTGTGAAACCCTAATAATAATTTTAGTAATAACAATAGTCTTTATTAAGTCTGAAAACCTAATAATAATTTTAGTAATAACAATAGTCTAAATAAGAATAATCTGAACAAAAACAACAGTGTTTCACACAAGCTACACAGTGTGAAATCCTAATAATAAGAATAATAATCTTAACAAAAACAATAGTGTTTCACACAAGCTACACAGTGTGAAACCTTAATTATAAATAAATAAATATAGCTAGCTATAATATTGAATTGTTTATTGCACTATATATATATACCATAATATGTTTTATGCATATAATTACTGTTTTGATAAACTATTAATCAATCACTAATTACAATACATTACAACGAATTGTAACAAAATAATACATTAGTTTCTTGTCAACAAAAAAATCACATATGCGTGTTCTCTCTCACGATCCCCCGATTTGGGAACAAAGCAGTGAGACTTCTTAAGACCACGTAAGATGAAAAATCTAAATTTCATACACATATAGCCAATGGTTACTATATCCACTTTACGGCAAGTTCGCACCAATCTGAATAAAATTAAGTTGGCTGTTAACGTTTAAGTATCTGACAAGTCAAAACGCTTTTCAATTTTTCAATTACGACCTTAATCCGGTTGATTGGCTGATGACGTCACAGGTACTACACATAGTATATACATTATCTATACAATATATCACTCTCTGTACAATATAGCACTATCAATACACACCACCAGTTGACAAGCATCTATTGACAGACCATTTACCACGTGACTGACCTAATCATAATCACTGAATTATAGTCTTACATTGTTATAGATTAGACATACAGTATGTGATTGGAATATTTTAGAGTGAAGTTAAAATGCCGTATCATTTAAGCTACCTTTGTTTAAATAGGCCACGTGTTAAATGAAGACGAGCCGTACGCAAGGAAAACTCTAATGGAATGCCTACAATTTTTAAACTTTGAAGTCTTGAACTCTTAGTTAATTTTTAACAACATGGAATCTACGGGTCCAGCTATGTGGTTTTTACTGCGAGCGGTTCGCTTTTCCACATAAAGCCAGAGGATTCTTTTTCCCCACGGGTTTTTTCTACCGCTCTGATGACGCCAAACATCAGTCAGTTGAACATCCTGTTTTAATTTTATTATGACAAAGGGAGAAGATGACCCACCCTCTCTTCTCACGACAGCGAATTTATAAGTGTGCTTTAAGGAACTTTTGGTATCTTAGGACCTTTTTATTTTGTGTTTTTAACAATTTTCAAGTGTAAATAATTTAATTAAATCAACGTGTCCATAATATCATATTCATTGTATTGGACGTTAAATCTGTAAAAAACAAAAAAAACAACAATGAAGAAGACGAAAGCAATTAGCGCATTTACCGGAAATTTGGATAACCCCGTAATACTTGATATCACAAACCATTCTCTCTATAAGCACAGAAATACAAATGGTGCCAGTCATTTATCGATATATATTCATTATAAACTATATATAATAATAATAACCATTTCTATACACAAAGAACAACTTTTATGGAATTTTCCGATGACTATGCATAACAATAGATCACCCTTATTTCTCAGCCAATCAATGCTGGGAATCTTATTACCATGTACAGTTAAACTTTGGTGCGAAAATTGCATGGGATTCACGGACATGAGTATCAAATACTTGATCATACACTACGCTGCCGGAGTTTGGGACTAGAATCGATGAACACGAGGCAAAAAACTCCCTGTTCCGCGGTGGAATCTTGGAGAATCGCTAGCGAAACGCCAGCTAGCCAAATCAACACGAAAAAGGGTGTTTCGTGGTGTATTACAGTGTTTCGCGGTGCAACACAGTGAATCGCTTGAGTGCCGATATTATCCCGATTTAAGCATGTTGAAAAAAAAAGTAATTTATTTCAGTTGAATACAAGGTATGTTAACCGTTGGCGAGGAATCTGGGGTCGGATTCTTTTTCTAACGCACTGTATACATGCATTACGTGGGGCCAAAATGTATGCAAACTATGAACAACTTACGATTTTCTAAATGTATCATTTCATCTTTGTCTATAATTAGATGTAATCCATCAATTATTGTCTGCTATCAAATCCAAACTTTAAATTCGTTCGTTCGTTCTTGGTGTTTAACGTCTGCTTCCACATAAGTGATATCGCAGACAAGACATAGGATAGCAGAAGCTGATTCCTGTTTTTTAGAATATGGTTTCGCAATCTTTCCATTTGGCCTTATGCCATGGATTTGGTTTAGTGGTAAGTTCTTCTTTTTATTTAATATAAAACATATCGTATGGTAGATGATCTCGTCTGCTTCTGGATTGGTAGATGTCATCGTTTGGGGTTTGGGGTTAGTGTTTAGGTGCCAGGCCCGTCTTATCGTGGCCTCCCCTTACTCCACTATCCCACTCTATGGGTTTGGTATCAGTTTTATTTGCGGAATAGTGTTTAGGTGCCGAGTTCGTCTGACCGTAACTCTCCCTTACTCCACTATCCTGCTAGTTTGGTAGATGTCATCTTTGTTGGGTTTGTGTTTAGGTGCCAGGCCCGTCTTATCGTGACCTCCCCTTACTCCACTATCCCACTCTGTAGGTTTGGTGTCTGTTTTTGGTGGAATAGTGTTTAGATGCCGAGTCCGTCTGATCGTGACTCCCCCTTACTCCACTATCCTGCCAGTTTGGTATAAATCCCCTATGTAGTTTAGTGTTTAGATGCCGGGCCCGTCTAACCGTGACCCCCTCTTACTTCACTATTCTACTTAGTCCAACTGTGTCCATTAGGGCGTGGATTTATTCGAAGATTTGCAGTTTCAGATCTGGTCTCGGGAAGAGTAGGTTCTTAGTGTTGAATGGTATGTTGTTGGTCTCCATTGTTCTCAATAGTTCCCTTCTCTCCTCCTCGTATACCTCACAGTCTACCAGGACATGGTTGGTGGTACATTCTTCTCCGCACTCACAGATGATGACTTGGTGTTTGTAGTCTCGCAGCCGCTCTTTCACCCTTAGCTTCGATATAAGTCTACAAATATCTCTTCTAGGGTGATTGAGTGTTGTCTTTGTGTAAATCTTAAACTTTAAATTATATACGATGATCTTTTTCACATTACTTCATTACTCGCAGCTTCAGTTAATCTAAATCAACCATCCATCGTTCGTTCGTTTCTGGGGTTTTACGTCCACTTCCACCTAAGGTGATATCGTAGACAAGAACCATCCATAAAGCACAGCGCCATAAATCACTCCACAGTGCGCTTAACGGTAATTCACTTGGTCGGAAACGCACTAAAAGATTGGAACTATATTCTTACGCTGTGTTACTCGGCGAAAAGTATTTAGCAAATCTCGACTGTCACCGGCTTTTTCATCCCATCCTGATTTTATATCAGGCTGTTTCATCCCCCTTGTTTACCTGAGTTGTACTTATCGTTAAATAAACTGTTAAACACTTACTTATTGTTAAATAAACAATAATGTATGGAATAAATAAGTTTTACTCGTCAATTTGTGTTGATTACCGATCACGGCCGATATTAGTTCACCGCTGTATATTCGTATTGTAAGTCAATTTCCGTTATGATTTTAGATTAGTTCACCGATGGTTTTGTAATAAAGTATACTCGTATTGTTTGTTAGTTTATGATGTTTAATATCATTTATCTTCTTTATAAAAAGGTGTTTTATAATTACATGTTGACAGCTGAATCACTCGCCAAAAATGGACTCTACGTATTACCAAATAATCAACTAAATTGCGCAGGAGCCCCTTTTAAATAAGACAAATTAGATTGATATTATTTCGAAACCATAATTAATTTTAAAACTGATCGTTGATTTAATTTCCGTACACGGAATGAAACTAAACATCTCCAAATATAAGAAATCCGAATAAGAATTCATTTAGAATACCAAAATGCGAATCGTAACACATTGAGGTCTAAACTGTGTGATAAGTTATAAAATAAATCGCAAATCAATGGAACCTGTTGTAAGGTGGACACTGCATGCTTTCTTTTAACGTTGGGTTATTTGAGACGCCAGGTTGTCTGAACATCTAAAGATAACACGTGTCGAAATAGTAGCTACAGTGGCTACGTGCAATTTTATCCTTTGATCTGTTCTATCACTGGCAATCCTGTTATAGTGAAACCAACATGCATGCAAATGACTATACAGTGTATTACAAGTTGAATGTTTTGCTATGAGCATCGCTCGATTGTAAGCAATATAATTTTAGTGAAATTGGTGTCGAGAATTGGTGTCGATTCGGAAAATAAACTAGAGCGTATACAAAGAAAGAAGTTGGACACTATTCATATTAAAATTGCATTGACATCGCATAAATAAATATTCGGAAATTGGCATGTTGTTATTTGTATTAAAACGATATGGGTGGGAGGGGGTACACTGTGAAGGTCACAAAAGTGACAGCGCCATGTATTTGTTATGTTACAAATTATGTATACATATAATACTGTACATTTACCAGCATTCAACCAAGGAATATTCTTACAGGATTTTGCGAAGCCGTAGAAAAATCTCCGCCGTGCTGTGACAATACACATCTACTTTATATCGCCCAATTCATTTCGGTGGAAGCGGATATTGAATAAAGCCATTTCACACACACAGACGTGTACATTACATGCACATGTCATATATTTATACAATGGCCGCGAATGTGTTAATTCTCTCCTTCACCCCGTTATAATTTACTTATTCTGAGTATACTTTCTGAATGATTCCATTTATTTGCACGTCAATTTCCCGATTTCCTACTGCATATATATGTACGCTTTGTAACTGCAATCTATAAGCTTATACATATATGTTTACGTTTAAAATCTAGAAGCTCGAAAGTTATACTAGACTGAATACACGCAAGTTCCGTGATTGAACCTGCATCGATATTGCATAATATCGGACCCATATTATCTTTGCTACTCGGACCAACCCAAAGGACCCCTCGGACCAATAAAATTATATACTGAGCGCCATGGAAAACGCATCACTTTTTTCCCCAAATATTTTATTACTAGGTAGTTTTGTATCTATAATATTATGCAATACTATGAACTATTGTTTCACATAATGCTCCCAAACGCAAAAAATATCGGTCTGTGTGCACAAAAAAAAATTGCACGAGATGCACATGAAAAACCCAATATTCACAAGACTTACTGAAAATCAACGGAATGAAGCCATGGGAATGTCCAGGGCTGGCATGTCTACACGTGCTATTGCCAGACACTTCAATTGTCATCAGTCCACTATTGTAAGGTTGGTGGAACGTGTTCGAGTTACTGGATCAACACGTGACCGTCAACGTCCAGGTCCACAACGCGTTACAACCCAGACTCAAGACCGCTACATCCGGGTCACTCATCTGCGTGACAGATTCTGCCCAGCGACTCGAACAGGTGCAGCAGTCGTCGGAAGACAAGTACCAGTAAGTGCCAACACCGTAAGACGTCGTCTAAGAGAAGTAGGACTCCGTGCACGACGACCTTATGTTGGAGCTATACTCAGGGATCATCACTGTCAGCGGCGTTTGATATGTGCTCAAGGACACCAGACATGGAGAAGAGTAGACTGGCAAAGTGTGCTCTTCAGTGATGAGAGTCGCTTTCATCTTTATCACGCTGATGGCCGTCAACGTGTGTGGAGACGTCTTGCAGACTGCTGCGTCTTCGAAACGAATCGATGGGGTGGGGGAAGTGTAATGGTGTGGGGAGGCTTCACATTTCATCACCGGACCGCCCTACACATTTGCAGGGGTCGCGTTAATGCTGTAGCCTACCGTGATGATGTCTTGCAACCAATTGTTGTTGCGATGTTTCGAGCGCACCCACAACTTCAGCACTTCCAAAAGGATAATGCACGTCCACATACCGCCCGTTTTAGTCTGGACTACCTGGCTGCTAACAACATCAATGTCTTGGACTGACCAGCCATGTCTTTGGACATGGCACCGATAGAACATGTCTGGGATGAGATTGGACGCCGTCTGTATCGGAGACCACAGATGCACACCATTGCTGTTTTAGAAGCTGCTCTTGTCCAAGAATGGAACAATTTGCCCCAGGCCTTCTTTCAAACATTGATTAATTCAATGCGACGTCGCTGCACAGCGTGCGTAAGAGCCCGCGGAGGACACACGCGCTACTGACATCTGTGTCGTACTTTTGGTTTTGACCCCTCTGACTTTGTACCGTTGATTACAGATTAAACATCCATAAGTGTACAAATGTGTTGTTATTGATGTGTTCCCATTTGAATATTGTTCACAATAAGAAGCAAAATAAATAAGATATGTTTACAGGATCATTTTGATCCGAGGAGTCTTTTTGTTTCGTCTGAGTGGTCTATCAGTTGGTCCTAGTCGTCGTCATGGATTCGTACAAAAGAATGGAATCATTCAGAAAGTGTACTCAAAATACGTAAATTATAACAGAGTGAAGGAGAGAATTAACACACTCGTGGCCATTGTATAAATATATGACATGCGCATGTAATGTACACGTCTGTGTGTATAAAATGGCTTTATTCAATATCAGCTTCCATCGAAATGAATTGGGGAACAGTAGATGTATATTGTCACAGCGGCGATTTTTCTACGGCTGCGCAAAATCCTGTAAGAATATTCCTTTGTTGAATGCATGTAAATATACAGTATTATATGTATACACAATTTGTAAAATAACAAATACATGACGCTGTCACTTTTGTGACCTTCACAGTGTACGCCTCCCACCAAAATCGTTTTAATGCGTCACAATACATTATTATATAATATGATATACCGGTGACAGTCAAGATTTGCTAAATACTTTTCGCCAAGTAACACAGCGTAAGAATATAGTTCCAATCTTTTGGCACGTTTCCGACCAAGTGAATTACCGTTAAGCACACCGCGGAGTGATTTATGGTGCTGTGCTTTAGATTAACTGAAGCTGCGAGTAATTGAGTAATGTGAAAAAGATCATCGTATATAATTTAAAGTTTGGATTTGATAGCAGACAATAATTGATGGATTACATCTAAGTTATAGACGAAGATGAAATGATACGTTTGTTCATACAGTGTAGTTTACATACATAATGCATGTACAGTGCGTTAGAGAAAAATTCTAACCGATACAGAATGCCGGTAAACGTTTTCCAGGGAATACCTAACTCATTTTGTTGTTTTTCCAAACGGCCTGTACATTATGCATGTACACGTTTTCACGGCAGCATTACTATATTACAACTCCTTCAATTTATTATAGACAATATTAGTTCGACCCTAGCTTAAGGTAGGCTCGCAAATTCCTGGCGGGAATCATGGCAAAACACGATGTATTCTTACCGAAACACAGTGTATGCTTAGCGACACACGGTGAATTCCTAGCGAAACACGGTGGATTCCAAGCGAATCAAGCGAAGTTTCATCGCGGAATCTAAGAGAATTCAGAGTGGTTTTTTTTCACTGCGTCGCCGTGGTTTCGGTCCAAAACATTTGGGAGGAACTGTACGTGGAGTTCCTGATGCCATTTGGTGAGTGATTAAACTGTCAATGCAATTATAAAATACTTTTATTATAAAGAAGATAAACAATGTTAGACATTATAACCTAATCGTATCACAAACGTTTATCCATCGAATAATTTATATTCAGATTTCATATCAAGTCAATTAAATGTTGTTTAAACGCAAATCAACAAATAATACGAGGCTACTTGATTACAAAAACACCGGTGAGCAATAATTATTGCGTAAATAATAATTTTAAACAACTGATGAGTAAAACTTAATTATTTTATACAATTTATGTGTGTGTACGATTCTACCACTAGTTTGTTCGTGGAGTATTACGCACACGTTCCACCTAGAATGATGTCTTTGATCTGGCTGGTGTAAAAAAGATAATTACCTAATCAGCATTCTTAATCCCACTAACACCTACTGCTAACACCGAGGTGTAAATAAATTTATGACCCTATGTCTGTACAACTTTAGTCAGATGGATCAATTAATGACAGATATTAACGACACTACACTTGCCATATTATTATCAATACACAGAGATAGTTAGATGACCCTTCTCAATCTGTTATTCCATTTACGGTAGATGGTTACCAACAAAATTTATTTGTACTGTTGATTCTAATGTATATTGAAATATTTTTCCGTATTTCATTTTACGGTCTATTTCAGAGTAATGAAGTCAAATCCGCATGCAGAAAGAAAGGCGCTGTACGATGACAACGGATCGGCATTTACAAATCGCGTTTCAATCATGTTTGACTTTTATGATACATTTTGCATGACCACATCATAAAGATTCATTGGAAATCAATATACTTGTTCGTCTCAAGACCTTAAACACTGTGTATCAATTTAAAGTCAATCGGATATAACTTTAGCCTCTAGAGCGTCCACAAGATTTTTCAAAGTGATCAAGGGCCATAACTCTGGCAGTAATTATCGGAAATCGCTGAAAATCAATAGGATTCTTCATCTCATGCCCTTAAAGACTGTGTATCAATTTAATGTCAATTGAATATTAACTTTAGCCTCTATAGAGCGTCCACAAGATTTTTAAAAGTGATCAAGGGCCATAACTCTGGCAGTAATAATCGGAAATCGCTGAAATTCAATAGGCTTCTTCGTCACATAATCTTAAACACTGTGTATAAATATCAAACGGATATTAACTTTAGTCTCCAGAGCGTCCACAAGATTTTTTAAGTGATCAAGGGCCATAACTCTGACAGTAATTATCAGAAATCCCTGAAAATCAATATGCTTCTTCGTCTCATGACCTTAAACACTGTGTATAAATTTAAATTCAATCGTATATGAACTTTGACCTCTAGAGCGTCCACAAGATTTTTTTGAAGTGATCAAGGGCCATAACTCTGGCAGTAATTGTTGACGCCGGACCGACGTGGGCGACAACAATATACGATTAACAAGACTGAAACTTATATGGTCCTTTTAAGTTCGCTCAATACATTTGGGAAAGGTTTCTTTGCATTAAAATAGTAACACTACTGTGTCTGTAAAAGCCGTAATGCCATTGGCTATTCCTTTTTAATCACCCAATCACAGTTAATATTACATAACTCCATGGCAATCATGAATCAGCTGTAGGTAGTCAAATTGGCGATTTACGATATTAAAATGGAAGTTGTGATTAAAATTTAATTTTGTTGATGTTTTGGGGTACATGGCGGTAAAAAACGTTAAAATTGTAAACGTATACGTATATATGTCCTTGCTTGACCATTAATTACCTTGAAATTTGAATGCCAATCACAACCACGTGGCGAACAGGCGGCATACATCAATTATATTTATATATATAAAGCCTATCATTTGATGTTTCGTTTTGTCTTAATTAAAATAAAATATATTAGAAAATTCTTTCTGAAGAATATTAAATATTTTGATTGTTGAATTCCGTTCGCCGTGGTTCATTTGGAATGTAAAATATACACGCATGCCAGATTGGATACGTATTATTTCAAATTATATTATCACAATGGGTCGGAAACGTGTGGACAACGAACGCGTCGGAATGAAAAATGAAATGAAATGTGGTTTTATGGCACATCAGCTCCAACCGGGCTATATTGCGCCAAACATAATGATTCTTTTGAGACAAGCTAAATCATATCACAAAATTTTATATGCATAAATAAAAACAATATCACAGTTTTATCAAATTTAAAAATAAAAACAACCTTTTATGCATATAAACAATAAAAAATAGAAAATATTACATATATATATATTATATACAAATTAAAATTTATAATAAAAACCTGTCTCTTTTAAAAAGTTTAGCATTTCGCAATATAGCCCAGGCTGAGCAAACAAGTGATGTAGTGACTGGCAACGATAATATCGTGATCTTGTATTCTTGAGATGATTGCACTCAATCAAAATGTGCTTCACTGTCAAAGGAACATGACAATGTTCACATTCTGGTTGAGGCTCTCAGTTTAAGATGAAAATATGTGTTAAAAAGGTATGACCTATGCGAGAGCGACACAAAACAACCTCATCTCTCCTGTTGGTTCTATAGGAGCTTGGCCAGTCTCCTAAGAGATGCTTAATGTGACGAAGTTTGTTTGTGCCTGCAAGATCCCAAGACCGTTGCCAGCGGCCATAAATAAATGTATTTATGATGGATTTAAAAATCCTTAAAAGGTATATAAAATTCAGATACGGGAAGATCTAAAGCAGACTTGGCAGCCGAATCTGCTTGATCGTTCCCTTTGATATCCATATGACTGGGGAGCCAGCAAAGGACAATGTCCTTGCTGGTACACTCGAATGATAGTAGCAGACGATAAATGTCTGCCACTAATGGGTGATCAAGCTGTTTGTTGTTTATTCCTTGTAGGGAGGACAGAGAATCAGTAAATATTATATATTTAAATATAGATGATGATTGAATGAACTCCAAGGCCTGTAGAATGGCCTGGAGTTCAGCTGTAAAGATGGAAGAAGCAGGTGGAAGGCGGACAGAAATGGTCTCAGATGGTGTCACAGTAGCCGAAGCTACCCGATCATCATCTTTCGAACCATCTGTATATATTGGAGCATAATCACCATATTTAGACCTTAGCTCTCGAAAGAGAGACTGAAACACCGTCGAGCTAGTATCTCTCTTTTTATGTCGGAAAGATCGAAATCGATCTTTGGGGGAGATACAGCCCACGGTGGAGTCTCAAAGAGAGGGGTATTCGCAATACTGTCAAGACTGATACCAGCCTCAGACAAAAGGGGTTGAATACGAATACCGAAAGATGGAATGACGTTAGTCTTAACAAGATACAAATGTTCATGAAGAGGTCTAAATATGGTGTTAAATGAAATATGGTTTGAAAGTGATGCAATTTTCGTAGCATACTGCAGGGCCAGTTTATCACGTCTGTTGTGCAGTGAGGGCTCATGCGCCTCGACGTATAAACTGTCCACTGGATATGTACGAAATGCTCCTAAACTGATTCTAAGTCCCTGGTTGTGTATGGTGTCGAGCTCTTTGAGATAAGACTCGCGGGCAGACCCATACACAAAACACCCATAATCGAGTTTTGATCTTATAAGTGCTCGATATAATCGGAGCAAGACCTTACGATCTGCTCCCCAGTCAGTATTTGATAAGACTCTCAATATGTTGAGGGCTTTCAGACATTTCTTTTTTAGGTTGTTAATGTGGGGGATAAATGATAATTTCTTATCAAATATCAGATCCAGAAATTTGGTTTCATCCACAACTGTAAGGCGGTTGCCATCCAAAAAAAGTTCTGGATCTGGATGTAAACCTCGTTTCTGACAGAAATGCATGCAGACAGTCTTGGATTTCGAAAAACGAAATCCATTTTCGGTTGCCCATTGTTGAAGTGAATTCAAACAAAGCTGCAACTTACGTTCGATTATCCGCATGTCTGTAGAACCATAGCACATCTGAAAGTCATCAACATAGAGAGCCCCGTTTGTACCTGGTTTAAGGCACGCTGGGATAGTATTAATTTTTATTGCAAATAATGTTGGCGATAAAATACTTCCCTGGGGAACCCCCATTTCCTGAGGAAATGGGTCAGAGAAGATTGATCCCAGTCGTACCTTAAATGACCTATCTTCCAGGAAATTTTTAATAAAGATAGGTAAGCGAGGTTATGGAGGTCGCGCATAATACCATGTTTCCATGTAGTATCATATGCTTTCTCCAGATCAAAAAATATTGCAACTAAATGTTGCTTCTGGATGAAAGCGTCCCTGACGAACGTTTCAAATCGAACGAGATGATCAAGAGTGCTCCTTTGGGACCGAAATCCACATTGGAGGTCAGTAATAAGATTGTTGGACTCAAGGTACCAAACAAGGCTTCGATTGATCAATCTCTCCATGGTTTTGCAAATACAGCTAGTTAAAGCGATCGGACGATAGTTGGTAGGATTCGTATGATCTTTACCCGGTTTAGGGATAGGAATTATTGTGGCTTTATGCCACGAAGGAGGGAAATTCCCATCAACCCAAATCCGGTTAAAAAGATCCAGTAAAATAAGAAGTGTTGGAAAAGGTAGATGTTTTAAAATTTGATAGTGTATCTCATCTGGACCAGTTGCAGAGCTCGCTTTAACGAATCACGGAGCTCTGCAATGGAAAAATGATCATTATAGCATTCATCATTACGGGACTTGAAATTAAGTTGCCTTTTCTCCTGTTGATTCTTAATGCCCCGAAAGGCATCAGAGGAGAAATTGGATGATGAATTGAATGAAAATGTACTGGCCAGAGAATTGGCAATATCAGGAAATGTTGTTAAGGTGGTATTATCAACATTGAGATGGTTAACTGATAATGCACTACTTTTACCTTTAATCCTACGAATCCTATCCCATACCGATTTGGAAGTGGTACGGGAATTTATCCTAGAGACGTAACCTTGCCATGAAGACTTCTTTGCTTGGCGTATGGTTCTACGGGCCTTCGCCCGTACCATCTGGTATGCCGCAATATTCTCCATGGAAGGGTGGTTCTTTAATCGTCTGAGGATGCGATCACGCTCTTTAAGAGCAGATTTGCAATCATCGTTATACCATGGTTTATTGAAACGTTTTGGTGTAGTCGTGGTTTTTGGAATCGCCTGCTCAGCTACATCTTGAAGAATTGAAGTGAATAAGGCCATGGGCTCATCTGCATCTTCTAACTCCTTTGTATCAAAAGAGAAGAGACACAAAGATTCAAATAGAGCCCAATCAGCCTTATGCAACTTCCACCTCTGGGGTCTTTTGACCGGAGAGGGACCATTATTATCAATCAAGATAGGAAAGTGGTCACTACCACAGAGATCTTCATTTACCCTCCATGTAAAATCCTGAAACAGGACCGGAGAGCAAATGGTGAGATCTAGGGAAGAAAAGGAAGCTAAAGGATTATGCTTTTGAATTAAAAGTTGGATTTCATTAAAATTTGGTTTTAAACCACGACAATTCCATTGAATAATGGAATTTACCATTGTCAGGGATAATTAATTTTTGGCGGCTTACCGACGGAGTCCATATGGACGTCCGCTACGGTAATACCGTCCATCGGATCAGCATCCCCATATCTATTGTGGAGAGAAATAGCGTCATTGCTACCCTTTTTCTCCCTCCCTCTTAACTTCGCCAATCTGTTCTTTTCTTTTTTAGAATCGTTCTCTTTTGATGAAGGTGAGGGGCTCGACTTTCGTCTGTCCTTTCCTCCATCAGATGTCTGGGAAGATGGCAAAGAGCTTGTTCTACGTCCGCTCTTCCCTGTGGGAATAAAAGACTTCTCATTTGCAGAAGAAGTCCCTGAAGATGTTGCAGATGAAGAGGGGGGAGACGAATTGCTCACTTCATTTATTGTGATAATCGAGCTCTCAGATGTCTGAGAAGAGCTCGAGATCCCATTATTTATTTGCTGATCCTTTAATATTTTTGGGTGTTTCTCTTTTTTAGGCCAGGTATAATCTGTCTGAACGGATATACTTTTGGTGGATACTTTTACAACACTAGAAAACGACTTGCCGCCCTGCGGGGTCGAAAACAGTGATGTAAGTTCCACTTGCTTTCTTGCATCAAAATAAGACATTTCCGTTCAGATATAACCTGTTGGATCCGTTTCTCTTTTTGCCATATTGTGCACTCACGAGAATATGCGAAGTGCTTGTCTTTGCAATCAACACAGGAAAAGTCTGCAGAACAGGTAGCACTATCGTGACCAGAAATGCCACATCTAGCGCAGGTAGTTTTACCTTTGCAGACATTTTTGGCAATTAAAGCATCTGAGTGGATTCGAGATATACGGATCAACAGGTATATTCAAATAACCTGCCTTGATAGATTTCGGCAAATCGGGACGGTTAAAAGTGAGAATGTAAGTACTGGTCTGGATAACAACATCGTTACGTCTCACACTAATTCTTTTGACGTGTGTGACGCCTTGTGATGATAGGTTCTCCACCATTTCCTCCTCACTGCTGCCTTCTAGGTCCCGGCATCGAATGACACCTCTTGAAGAATTTAATGATTTATGTGGCGATACTCTGACGGCAATGTTAGCCAAGCATTCGGATTTTAAGAGTAAATCCGAATGTTTTTCTTTCGCACATTCCACCAAAAGTGTTCCATTTTTCAATTTCTTAACTGATTTCGGCTCACCAGCCAAGCCAGTGATACCTTTAGAAATTGCAAACGGTGATATTTGGGATAAATCAACTTCAGAGGTGCTCTCTATCAAGAGAAACCTCGGCCATGTTCTTATATTTTTAGATGAGCTACATGGAGCAGCGTCATCATCTATCGATCTTTGTCTTTTTAACGATCTTTCATTGATTGATGTGGGGGTGGCTTGGGGATCCATGAAAATAATACTAAAAATTCACCCTTCGTCTTCCCCCAAGTTACTTTCCTGCCTACGATGGGGGGGGACTAGCACAAATACCCAGCGCGTGGCCCCAGGGATAGACGAAGGGTATACTAACTCAAGCCAGAAATATGCAAAATATATATCTAACTTGATTGACCCGAGCCGTTGTTCTCCGATAAGGTGACTAGGACACAAAGGTTATTTTGCTGAGTATAAAACGAAGCAAGAAAGAGGTAATATGTCACCTTATGGAGAACAAAACGACCACTGCCGATTGATCAGAGTGGGTCACTCTGACCTCCCGTCTAGGTGAACCATGGGCCAAAGCAATGTGTTGCAGCGAAAGGACTCGCAAGCCAAATCCCCACTCAATTACCAGGATTCCACACTCCACCGACATGGGTCGCAACGCACGGCAAACACGTTGCCCCAATACAGGGATCCTTTTAGTCGCCTTTTACGACACGCAGGACATACGAAGGGTATATTCTTATCACCCCCTACACCCCAGGGGGGACGCGTCGGAATAGCGAAGATTCTCGAGTGAGAAAACGGTCGCCATTTGTTTCATTACTTCCGCAAAAATGTGCTAAAGTGAACGCAGAGTCTGATGGTAAGCATCTCTTACAAATGAAATTGAAATACAATAAGTTTATTAATTATTAATTTTTTTTTTTTTTATTAAAAACGAAAATCAGTGGTGACAACTGAAATGACCAAGTCACAAGTAAAAAATATTTCTACTTGTCACCTGAGACAAGTAAAATTTTACAAACATTTCAACCCCTGCTTCAGCGTCCGATCATGTTTTTGTTTACATTGGGAATGTGCGCAGAAAGAGATTAGCAATTCCTCCTGGCAAGATGGCTGCCCGCTACCTGTATTGAAATCTGAATAGCGCAGTGACGTAGGAACCCGTCTGACGTCATTTAGAGCAGGTTATCCAGTCTACAGTATTGTTATCTCCAATTTATCGATTTATTAATGAAATTAGTTGTGATACTTTTATCCAAATGAAGTATTTTCACCAAAATATAATGAATCACACTTCACAAGTTTGAAAGCAATTTTTGGCTAATGAATAAAATAATTCTATCGCTTTTACCCCAATTTGAATCGCTTTTTGCGATGCGATACCACTTAAATTGAACCCTGGCTACACGTGACGTATCGAAAAGTTTTCACGGCCATCTTATGTGCACTTTAAATTCAACTATATTCTTATTTGCGTTTCTACAGTCAACATTTTTGGAGTTATTGGGTGTTGTTTTGGAGTTATTGGGTAATTCAATGTGCCCTACTTTATCATAATCATGATACATATATTTGAAATCAATTCTGGTAGTCTTTCAAATAAATACATTGTACACCTACAGCACCTTCATCAGGTCTGTGGAGAGATCAAAATAGTCATCCGTTATATTATAATGTATTATGCATTTAAAATAAATTAGTTTTATGGGAGGAATTACTGTGATTAGTCGGGCCCGACTACTAGCCCTGGACTAGTGGATTCAAAATTTTTTTACCCGTCCCAAAGTATTGACCAATCATATTGTTTATCGTTCTGATTACCCTGAGCAGAAAATGCTCATTATCGAACTTAGTAAAGGTATTGATGTAACGAAACTATACACCAAGTTTCATCACTCTCCAGAAGTTAGAATCAAAGTTCCAAAGTCTCAATCAATCAAATTGCTTATTTCTGCTCAGCTTAAGCAGAAAATGCTCATCATCGAACTCCATCAAAGCATTCACCTAATAAACACCTACACCAAGATTGAACATTCTAGCTCAATTAGGAGAGTTATTGTGTCCCAAAAAACGTGACGAGCAAGGAGGGAGAGAGGAATGCGGTTTAACGTCCATTCGACACAGACTAGATATTTCGGGACTAACATATGGTTTAATTTTATTTCAATAATTTGCTTTAAAAAGGAGTGGGAGGAAACCGGAGGACCCGGAGAAAACCCACGAGGCTGGACAGGCACCCCTACTCCTTGTCACGTAGGACCGGGGATTCGAAACTATGCTAGTTGACTCAATGACAGGCCTTATGATACAGCGCGCACGTGCTAACCATTCGGCCATCCAACCAGAGGTCGCAGTGGATCAATTTCGAGTTGCGTAAAAATGCGCAGACATTCCAAAATTTTGCATTTTTGCCCCTCTACATCTGCGTTACTTATAGCCTCTCAAAATACATAATATAGAAGCATGTAAAGTCGTTTTGTGAACAACCCTATTTTAAGCGTCCTTATTTCATTGATAGGCCTACGGTATTTAGTCTAATGACGACTGGAGGTTAACGGCATGTCTATGGTTGACGGCACAGTCATTTGAATCTTTCACTTCGACAGGTCATAAAGAGAAAACTATCGCTATGAAAGTCAACATTTGATTGGCCGAATGTAAACAGTATCTCGTGTTCTAGCCAATCCCAAGTATGAAATGCGCTTTATTGCTTCCAATAGGATAGCTACGTAGGCTTACTGCCATGAACTTATGAATGAAATAAGAGGAAATATAAAAAAAACTACGGAGACTACGTGTAGTAGGTGTGTGTAATTACCGGGTGAAGCACATAAATTGTACAAACTACAACATAGAATAATCTAATTATTGTCACGTAGGGGAAATTTTCTGCATGTAAATTACGCAGCATCCCTCAATATTTGCGTTTATTTTTTAAAAAATGTGTGAAATACGCAGATTTTTGCGTGACTGCGACCTCTGCATCCATCAAACTTAGTCAAGGTAATGATATAAATATAATGAAACTATATTCAGAGTTTCATTGCTCTCACCTTATTATAACCAAAGTTATCGTGTCCCAATTATCGTGCCCCAAAGCATCAATCAGATTGCTTATCTCTGCTTACTGTAAGCAGACAATGTTCATCATCGAACTCCATCAAGGCATTCATTCACCTAATGAAGGCCTACACCAAGTTTGAACATTCTAACTCAATTAGAAGGAGACTTATTGTGTTCCAAAGTCTCGACCAATCAAATTGCCTATCGCTCTGCCTACCCTGAGCAGAAAATGCTCATTATCGAACTTAGTCAAGGTATAGATGTAATGAAACGATACACCAAGTTTCATCACTCTCACTTTATTAGAACTAAAGTTATCGTGCCCAAAGCATCAACCAATCAAATTCCTTATATCTGTGGTTACCCTAAGCAGAAAATGCTCGTCTTCGAACTCCATCAAGGCATCGACCTAATAAACATCTACACCAAGTTTGAACATTCTAGCCCATTTAGAAAGAGAGTTATTGTGTCCCAAAAAGTGTGACATTGACAGACCGACGAACCCCTTTTAAAGGAACCAAATCGCTAATATTTTGGATCTAGAAATTGACACAAATGGGTCGCAACGTATATAATAATGTAATGTGAATATATATAAACTGATTTACATTCAATTGTTTCTGTTTTTTACTGCAATTTCTAATCAGTTATGTTCGGCGAAATACGCCAGAAGTCTCAATCCAATGGCAATCTCTAGCGTCTGGTTATTCCACTTTATACCAATAGTATTTATTGCGCATGCTCTCCAGATAAGAATATGACGTCACCGTTTGACATTACTTGTAGAACATATCTAGCCTCTTTCTACGAGTCCCTTGTTAAAAATGGTGCTGAAATACACCATGGTACACAATTCGTGTACCAACGGTAAAATGTTTATTTTGTCCTAATTATGAAGCCCATCTTTTCCCCAAAAGATCACAACATCAATGTTGATTTAAATTGACAAATAATTCGTGTTTTCAATATCGATGATTTTGGATTATATTGAGTTAGAGACTTAGCTACTTTAAGTCCCCTGCTTTCTTCGAAAGGCGGGGGGGCAATAAAAATTGTTTGTATAATGTAGTCTGTTTTAACTCCATGCAAAAGACTGGATGGTATTTATAAATTAATAACAGTATTGCCATTTAAAGATACATTAGTTAAAAGAGTTTAATAGAGAGTTGGCCATTCTTGATATAATAATTCAAAAATAGATGATAACAAGCGGTTGCCATGCAAGATACGCCCACATTTTGCAAGAGATGGACAGACAACAAGCTCAAAAAAAGAAGTGATTTTTTCGTACAATCAAGGGCCATAATTCAGGAAGTTATGATCCAATATGTGCGAATATCGAAAGGAAACAAGATCTTTGGGTTATAAATATGTATTCCAAGTTTCAACAAAATCGGATAAAAATTGTGACCTCTATAGGGTCCACAACCTTGATATACCATATTCTTATGCTATTTGAGAACGAACGGCAGCCATTTTGTCTGTCAATTTTGGGCCGATTTTCACAAAATTCGAACTCAGTCGACCCTAGGGTGTAACGGTGATATAATAATACATTTTTTTTATATCGGATAAAAATTATGACCTCTATAGGGTCCACAAGCTAAAAACGCGATTTTTCATACAATCAGGGGCCATAATTCAGGAAGTTACGGGGCCGATATGCGCGAATATCGAAAGGATCCAAGATCTTTGGGTTATAAACTTACATTTCAAGTTTCAACAAAATCGGATAAAAATTGTGACCTGTTTAGGGTCCACAACCTTGATATACCATATTGTTACGCTATTTGAGAACGAACGGCGGCCATTTTGTCTGTCAATTTTGGGCCGATTTTCACGAAATTCGAACTCAGTCGTCCTTAGGGTGTAACGGTGATATAATAATACGTTTTTTTTAAATCGGATAAAAATTATGACTTCTATAGGGTCCACAAGCTAAAAACGCGATTTTTCGTACAAACAGGGGCCATAATTCAGGAAGTTACAGTCCGATATGCGCGAATATCGAAAGGAACTGAGATCTTTGGGTTATAAACTTACATTTCAAGTTTCAACAAAATCGGATAAAAATTGTGACCTCTATAGGGTCCACAAGCTAAAAACGTGATTTTTCGTACAAACAGGGGCCATAATCCATGAAGTTTCGATCCGATACATGCCAATATCGAAAGCAGCCGAGATTTTTTTGGGATATAGCTATATTTTAAGTTTCGTCAAAATCGGACAAGAATTGTGACCTGTAGAGAGTCCACAAACAAATTGTGGACGGACGGACAGGGGCGACGACAATATACGTCCACATGAAAATGTGGGCGTATAAAAAAAGGAAAATATTGAAAATTTCATTCAAATTACTTCATTCTCAGCCAAGTTATCATTGTTTGTAGTTTTGACAAGATGTGTGCACAGTGGTGACCAGGGCACTGGTATAATCAGGACTTAGCCTCGATTTCCCATTTTTAAATTAAATTTTTAAATGGCAAACCATTTTAATAGTAAGTGCATCTAGTTAAAATCTTGAGTATCTGATGCCATCGAGAGTCGATTATGGTCTTGTTTTGTTAATAAATGTCTAATTAATAGTTTATATAACATTTCAGGCCTAAAGAAAGACCTGCAATAGGCAGATTTAGCTCTTGCATGGTGTACGTTTAAATAATATCTTTTAAAAATATACACATTGTAAACCAACAGTCCACGGAAATATGATTGCATCATCATTGACCTAAATAACAGATAGAAACAAAAAGGAGTTGTCTCCCTTTACCTTTCAACCTAATATATTTATCATTCTTCCTATTAAATAAGCTTATATTTGTAAAGACACAATTTTTCTACTGATAAGAATCTTAGTAGAAAAGGTCTTACATTTGAGTATGATAAAACTACCAAGAATATTAGTTATTACTTTTATGCGTACAGTATCATCCCATGTTCTGCCCCTGTTGGCATATTCTTACAATCAATTTTTATCTGAACTTAGGCCTACTAATCTAAACAGTCCTTGTATGGGTTTTTTTTTTCATTAAAGTATTGAATAAAACCCTATTTTATATCCTAGCAAGGAAAAAGATTTCAGGTTAACTTTAGAGTTGCCACAGTTGCAAAAGTCACATTAATTTTTGTAAGGTAAAAGCTTACCAAGTACTAGTAGGTAGAATGTAAAAAATATATGTAACAGTGCTAGTGAAACATAAATTGTATACTAAATATGGCAATTAAAATTTTCGTGATAGTGGCCTATAAAAAAAAATGATTTGAGATCAGATAGACATAAATTATAAAAAGTAAAATCATTCTATTTCTAAACAATTATATGTCTTTTCTTCAGTTTCAGTGTTGCGCTTTATTTCTTATCTCAATTATTTGTTAGTTGTGACACTGGCATCGTTTTTGGGGGCCTAGCTAGTTTTCTTACATTTATTTAGCTCTAGTTTTATCTTGAGTCAAACATAATTACTTCTGGAGTGCCGTCTGTCAACTCAAATGCTAAAAATTATTTAAAAAAACATTTTGCAGCAATTCACTCAGTCAGCAAGCCTGACAACAAACGAATTCTTTAATTCACATCTCAGAGACAGAATACTGGAGGATTAGGCAGTCAAAAGAGAAAATCTAATGTCAGAAAATAAACTAAACTAGGTAGAGTCAGTACCTAGTAAGTAGAGACTAAAGTCTGTCAATAATCTAATAATGTTTAAATCATTTTCATTAATGGCCCCCTTAGTCTCTAATAACTATGTCCATATAACAGACTGACCTTTGCTAATTTATTACTTAATTTACAAGATACACGAGGCTTTGTTTACATTCCTGAAAACGGATTATGTGTCTAAATATGGAAATCTCGGTTTGCGACGGGCGCCATTTTGCGAGTCTGAAAACAATCACGTGGATACGCGCAGTTTTTCATAAACAACATCGACTAAATAAATATATAAAATTTGACCTTTCGTACTCATAAATGAACATTGATATTAATAAGATAAAATCCATTCAAATACCATCCTCAGGATTTCATACTTCCACTCTATTTCCAATGTGTTTTGGCGCACGAATTGCGTTGTTTGTAATGTTTCAGTCTGGCTCCATCCATGATACGACGGTGATAGGGGGCCATGTGCTCAGATGAACATGTTTTTATCCAAATTCTAAAATACACAAATTTTATATGTGAGTAAAACCGACATACCAAAAGATCAACTTGTGCTTCGTCCCTTGAAGTGTTGTTTGCGTTCATATTTTCCATTTCACCTCCATGGTGTACAGTTGGATATAAATGACTAGTAGGAGCAGCCATTGTATCGGCTGTTATAATAATAATACACTAGCTCTCAATAGCAGTCGACGTGTTTAGTTCTGTACCGTACGAAACCTAGACTTGATTATCTAGTAGACATTTCTCGCAAATTGATACTGGTAAATCTAGTCTACATGGCTCAAATAATTATGTACACACAGAAAATCATGTTTCGGTTACAAAATGCCACCAGGGACTAGCCATCTTCATCTTCATTTTTATACGCCCACATTGAAATGTGGACGTATATTGCCGTCGCCCCCGTCCGTCCGTCCGTCTGTCGGTCCGTCGGGCGTCCACAATTTCTTGTGAAGGCTCTAACGCCAAAAGTTATGATCCGATTGTTTAAAATCGATATGTTGTTCACATTGTTGAGATGAAGAAGCCTATTTAATTTCAATAATTTCCGTGTATTACGTCTAGGGCATGGCCCTTATATCACCTTTTTGAACCTTGTGAACGCTGGAACGCCAAAAGTTATCATCGGATCTTTGTGAAATTTATATGCATTATTTAAATTAGTGAAACGAAGAAGCCTATTGAATTTCAGCAATTTCCGTTTATTATATCTACAGTTATGGCCCTTGTTTCACTTTATTGGACCTCGTGAATGCTCTAACGCCAAAAGTTATCATCCGATCTTTGTGAAATTTATATGCATTATTTAAATTAGTGAAACGAAGAATCCTATTGAATGTCAGTAATTTCCGTTTATTACGTCTGGAGTTATGACCCTTGTTTAACTTTATTGAACCTTGTTGACGCTCGAACGTCAAAAGTTATCATTCGATCTTTCTGAAATTTAGATGCATTATTTAAATTAGTGAAACGAAGAAGCCTATTGAATTTCAGCAATTTCCGTTTATTACGTCTAGAGTTATGGCCCTTGTTTCACTTTATTGAACCTTGTGAACGCTCTAACGTCAAACAAAAGTTATCACTCGATCTTTCTGAAATTTATATGCATTATTTAAAATAGTGGAACCACGAAGCCTATTGAATTTCAACAATTTACAATAATTACTTCTAGAGTTATGGCCCTTGTTTCCTTTTGTTCAACCTTGTTAATGCTCGATTGATGAAAGTTATCATCCAATATGTATGAAATTTATATGCATCATTAAAATTTGTGAAACAGAGGTCTATTGAATTTCAGCAATTTCTAGAGTTATGGCCCTTGTTTTACTTTGTGAACCCTGTGAATGTTTGAATGACAAAAGTGATCATCCTATCTGTATGAAATATATGTGCATTATTTAAATTAGTAAAACAAAAAAGCCTGTCAAATTTCAACAATTTCTGTAAACCACTTCCAAAGTTGAGGCCCTTGTTCCAGTTTGTAAAACCTTGTGAACCCTCTAACGACAAAAATTATAATCTGATCTGTATGAAACTGTGTTGTAAAGGCCCCCAATTGTCGACCGATCTTCAACATTGTCAATTTAAATCAACATTGATGCTGTGATCTTACCCGAAAAAGATGGGCTTATTTAAGACAAAATAAACATTTTACCATAGGTACACAAATCGTGTACCATAATGCGTTTCAGCCCCAGTTCTAGCAAGAGACTCGAGGAACGAGGCTAGACATATTGCACCAAACCAAACGGCGTATGTAGACTGGAATAACCAGGCGCTAGAAATTTGCATTCGATTGGCACTGCTGGCATATTTCGCGGAAAAAACTGATTTGAAATTAGAGTAAAAACGGAAACCATTGAATGTATATCAGTTTATATACATTCATATTACAGTATTATATGAGTTCCGACCCACTTGTGTCATATTCTAGGTCCCAAATGTTAGCGATTTAGCTCCTTTAAGGCATCGCTCAACAGCGGCCTCGCTTCGTACACTTTATCATTTAGCCTCGATCCGGGAGTATGACGTCAACGTAACGGTTAATATGCGCTCATGACGCCATTTAAAATTAAATCAGTCAACGAAATCCCGTTTAAATCCAAGCTGAATCCAAGCCATCCGTGGGTCTACAGAGTTGATTTTGTGCTTGTTGTGTAAATAAAGATCTAATTTATAATTTCTATGACATCTGAAGCCTAAATAAAGACTTGCAATAATCAGATTTAGCTCTTGCATAATATATGTTTAAGTAGGCCTAGATGCCCGATCCATTTTTTCACCTCTTAAGATCCCCCCCCTCCCCCATACCCTCATCAGAGACGAGTTAACTCAACTTCCGAGTACAACATTAATTTTTTCGCTAAAATTTTCACTATTAGTCACGGGTTAGTACGGGTTTTATATAGGCTTAGCTCGGCTCTCGGAGAAGAGAGCGGATTCGGTTGATGACCCTAAAAGCTCCTGACGTCCATTCTGTTTCACCTAATATTATAAATACAATCCGCAGGATTCGTCATACGAGAGGTGATTGATAAGTAGTGAGTCTAACACAGAAAGAATCAAGAAATTCAAATCAAATGCATTTATTTTTCAACATAGTCCTCCTTCAATGTAATACACTTCTGCCATCGGTGTTGCAGAGCCTTTATTCCAGTTCTGTAGAAGTCTTTGTTTTGGGTGTATAGAAAATCATCCACAGCGGCAATAACGTCATCGTAAGACGGGAAATGCCTACCGGAAAGACATTACTTCAGAGCAGGAAACAGATCGAAGTCTGAGGGAGCTAAATCAGGAGAGTAGGGTGGATGCTGAAGAAGTTGAAAACCAGTCATGGATTGCTGACATGGCAACAGCTGATTTGTGCACTGGCGCATTGTCCTCGTCTTTTGGTCTTAATTTCTTGCCTCAGCTGCCTTATAAGTGCTGCATAGTATCTACCGTTAATTGTTTGACCCTTTTGGAGGTAATCCACCATGAGAACACCCTCAGAATCCCAGAATACTGAGGCCATCACCTTTCCTGCCGATGAAACAGTCTTTGCCTTCTTTGGGGTCGGCGACGTCACATGTTTCCACTATTTTGACTGCTCTTTTGTTTCTGGCTGAAAGTGGTGGACCCAAGTTTCATCCATAGTAACAATTTGTTTTAGGAAGCGGTCAGGATCTGTTTCAAATAAGGCTAGATTCTCTTCTGACATGAACGCTTTAGATCAGGCGTCAAAAGCTTTGGCACCCATCGTGCTGAAACCTTTGTCATTTCCAAAGTTTCAGTGATAATAGAATGTTCTAAAAAGTAGTTGTGTTGGATGAAGACGTCTTTAAGGTGTTGTACTTCCAGGTTGTGGGATTCGGGGTCACAAATTCTTTTAGTAAAGGTGGTGATAATGCCTGCTTTTTTATGCATTTGGGTTATTAGATTTGTTGTAGATATATTGGTCAATGTGTGTTGGTTTTATGTACACTGAGGTGGTGACATTGGAGTTTTCTCTTTTTACCATTACATTAAGAAATGGGAGGCTGCTGCTGGTTTCATCTCCACTGTGAACTTCATTCTTGGATGTTGGTTGTTTAAATGATTCAGGGAGGACGACAGTATTATCTTCTTTTTGTAACATGACGAAGGTGTTATCCATCTTTCTGAACCAGAAAACAGGTTGAAAAGGAGCGGTTCGAGTACCTTCTTCTGGTGACATCAAGTAAATTTTGAAAATCAGCGGGGTTAAGGACTTCCCATCGGTAAACAATGGATCTGTCCATAATAGTTTTTCGCCTTGTGAAATATGTGGATTCCAGGCATTGCTTGATCAACGGAATACTGGTATGAACTTGTAGTGGTGTATCCAGTGGTGTAGAAAGTTGTCGAATACGGGTTTCAAGAACTCTGAAATCAAGGCTTCTTCTCTTGGCACATTAGTGAGTAGGTCGACAACACCGTACGGGGGCAATTCACTGGAGTCCTTAATGAAAATATCACTTCGTCTGGAATATCTAGGAATATCATGAGTATGACGAATCCTACGGATTGTATTTATAATATTAGGTGAAACAGAATGGACGTCAGGAGCTTTTAGGATCATCAACCGAATCCGCTCTCTTCTCCGAGAGCCGAGCTATATAAAACCCGTACTAACCCGTGGACTAATAGTGAAACGTTTAACGAATTTTTTTTTGTTGTACACGGAAGTTGTGTTAACTTATGATGGGGGTAAAGGGGACGTTCTTAAGGGGTGAAGAATGGATCGGGCATCTACTTTAGCAGAGTTTTTAAATGTAATCTGAGGTAATTTTAAATAGGCAGGAAGATTGATATTTGTAGGCTGAAGTTGACCTAAATCGTCCGTTTTAGCCATTTTACCCTTGCCCCGCCCGTCGTTTTCTCGCCCTTATCCGAGATAGAAGGGGATTTTGCGTTCTTAAGTTAGTGCTATGTTCTAGTGTACCAATAGTGAAATTATTAACGAAAAAAAATTAATGTTGTACGCGGAATTCGAATTAACTCATCTCTAAGGGTGGTGGTGGTGGGGGGGGGGGGTATAAAGAGGGTGTTCTTATGGGATGAAGGAAGGGTCGTGGGTCTTCTTAAGCAGTGTTTTTGATGACATCCGAGGTTGGTCGACGTATGCACGAAAGTTGATCGTTGCACTCAAAAGTCGAATTAAATCGTCACTTTGGTCATTTCACCCATGGGTCCCCCGTTTTGTCGTTCTTATCCGGGATAGAAGGGGATTTTGCGTTCTTAAGTTAGTGTTATGTACTAGCGGATCAATAGTGAAACTTTTAACGAAAAAATTAATGTTGTACGCGAAAGTCGAATTAACCCCTCTCTCAGGGGGGTAAAGGGGGTGTTCTTAAGGGAGTTAGGAAGGATCGGGGGTCTTCTTAAGCAGTGTTTTTGATGAGATCTGATTTTGGTCGACGTATGCACGAAAGTTGATCGTTGTACGCAAAAGTCAAATTAAATCGTCATTTTGTTTATTTCACCCATAGGCCCCCCTTTTTGTCGTTCTTATCCGGAATGGAAGGGGATTTCGCGTTCTTAAGTTAGTGTTATGTTCTAGCGGATCAATAGTGAAACTTTTAACGAAAAAATTAATGTTGTACGCAAAAGTCGAATTAACCCCTCTCTCAGGGGGGTAAAGAGGTGTTCTTAACCCTTTCAATGCTAGACGTAAATCCACTGCCTGTGCTAGACCCTTTTTTGAGGAAAAAAGGGGGTTTGGAACTGAATGCCAAGCAGTACTTATGGAAGCTTTTATGAAAAATCTTTTTGTCTGTTGGGATGGGCATGAGGTTGGGCTAAGAGGAAAAAAAATAGAATTTTGGAAATTTGCATAATAATGTAGTCACGTGACGTCATGGCGGCCATTTTGGATTTCTCATTTCTCACTAAAGCTAACACGAAAACGAATTTTTCTCCATGAAATACTTAAAAGATATGGTTTTTTTCACTGGATTTTGATAAAGATATATAAAATGAACAAAAATATCAATAGCAGCCATGAGCGGGAGCCACGGTGGCTAGGTGGTTAAGACGCTGGCTCGCTAGCCTGGAGGTCGGGTGTTCGATCCCTGCATTGGCCGAGAAAGTTCATCCTGATTTTCCGACGTGGTTTCCCCTTGTCAGTGGTGCAGAACGGAGGGCCTGACAAGGACAGCTGTCTAGTCCTTCGGATGAGACGAAAAACCGAGGTCCCGTGTATACATTAGAATGCACGTAAAAGATCCCTTGGCAGTTGGAATTCGATATAAGAGTAGGCGATAGTGCCGCTGCCCGGGCAAAATTTCCCTCATAGCACACTGTATGGCGTATGCCCGTCTTCATTAGCCCAGTATAGGAGCAGAACAGTAGGACGTAAAACCCCATTTCATTTCATTTCAGCAGCCATGAGCAATGCCGCCGCGAACACGCGCATCACGTCTCCCGCTGCCATGACCACGTGCGGATTGCAATACCTTGTTTTTACTTTCACTTTCACTTTCATCCCCAAGTCCCATATCATTATCAATATAGTCAGTCAATAGATCTACACGTTCGGGAATCAGGAATAACCTACGTCTTTTACGGTCCAGCAGGCCAGCATTATTATCAAAATCAGAATTATTGTCAGAATCTACTGCAGACACAGGGCTATCGTGTTCACATTGGGCTTGTTCATCATGCACGGGAGACATAGCTAGCCATGGGCGGAACGTCGCGCAACAAATCACACACTTCATAATACCAATCACTGTCCTGACTACTGTCATTATCAAGTAACTGGAAACGAATTATGTGTATCACCCGCCTCGAAATTGTCCACGTGTTGGTCAGCAAGACATCATTCACGAATTCGTCGAGAGTGCATCGTCTACGTTGTCACTATGCACTCCGCCATTTTACGGTTTGCCGCTTTGAAACACGTGGAAATATGTTCTAGTGTATAGAAAATACGATAGATGGCACTTGCAGTTACAGTACTAATTTTAGCGAGGGCTTTACTGAGTACACGGTAATACCGGGTACGGGCATTTTACCGACATTTTATAATACCCGGTACTGCGGGTATACGCAGTGAAAGGGTTAAGGGAGGAAGGAAGGGTCGGGGGACTTCTTAAACAATGTTTTTGGCGACATCTGAAGTTGGTCGACTTATGCACGAAAGTTGATTGTTGTACGCAAAAGTCCAATTAAACTCGAAAATTCAAAGTTTTGTCAGATCCCCCACCCCCATGGGAAGGGGAGCCGCAACTTAAGAATCAAGGTTCAGAGTATCGGACATCACTGCCCACTCAGTTAACATAGTAGACATTTTGTACGCGATTTTCGAAACAACCTGAACCTAGCTCCCTAACTATAATTATATTATAAGTCAAACTCATAGTCATTGATAAAAAAATTTGCTATATTAACAATCTATCGTAAACACTATATCATCTTCATAATTTTAAGGGATTACCAAACACGAATGGGTATTTAACGTCCTACTTTTCTGCATATTGCTAAACAGGCTATATCCTATATAGCCTATATATGAATCTAGCCTATTTCAGATCACTGAATATTATCACGGCCAATAATAATAATAAAAACACAAACGTAATTTTGGCCTACCCCAATCTGATTAAAAAAAACAGATCCTATTTCGTTTTTGTTTTTTTTATAGTTCAAAATTTCGTTTGTTATAGTTCAAATTTTCGTTTTTACTACACTAGGATCTGGAAGAGTTGTTATATTACTGGCGTTCTGGTTGAAGTGAGGGGTTAGCCAATGAAACAGTCTGTTACGGCGAGTTCTTGGCGTTTGATGCCCAGAACTGTGGGTAAACCACTAGAAACGTCAACGCTGATTGATTATTTAATGTCTGACGTCATAGGCGCGGATTTAGGGAGAGCAAGTAAGCTCACCCGTGAGATAAATCCCCTCAGAGCCAGTCCCAAATTACATATTATCTAAAAGCTCAGTTCATAAATATTATACGTAGCTGTCTGAAATTTTTTCGGGCCTACGGTGCCCAGTTAGTAGTAGCACACGTGGCTAAGGGGAAACCACGCCTTAGACTGTATCAATTGGGGGATCACGTGGCTAAGTGGGTAAGACGCTGGCTCGCTAGCCTGGAGGTCGGGTGTTCGATCCCTGCATTGGCCGAGAAAGTTGAGTGATGCAGGACGGAGGGCCTGACAAGGACAGCTGTCTAGTCCTTCGGATGAGACGAAAAATCGAGGTCCCGTGTATACATTGGAATGCACGTAAAAGATCCCTTGGCAGTTGGAATTGGATACAAGAGTAGGCGATAGTGCCGCTGCCCGGGAAAAATTTCCCTCATAGCACACTGTATGGCGTATGCCCGTCTTCATTAGCCCAGCATAGGAGCAGAACAGTAGGACGTTAAACCCCATTTCATTTCATTTCATTTCTGTATCGGGGGGGGGGGGGGATGGCTGAATGGTTAGCGTGCTGTATCATAAAGTCTGTCGTCATTGAGTCGACTGGCGTGGTTTCGAATCCTCGGTTGTAAGTGACAAGGAGTAAGGTCGCCTGTCCAACCTCGTGGGTTTTCTCTGGGTCCTCCGGTTTCCTCCCAGTGCTAAAGACCCCTATGCTTAAGAGAATTATTGAAATAAAATTAAACCATATGTTAGTACCGAAATGACCTAGTTTGTGTCGAGTGGACGTTAAACCCCATTTCTCTCTCTCTCATTTCTGTATAAACACAGTTTAACGATACATTTAATTGTAGCTACCCTTCAGCCACTGCCCCTAAGGTTCACAAAAAATTAATAAACAAATCAATAACATCATGGCGTGAACTTTATGTCAACTTGAATAAAACTGCTTTTCAGCGAGATAACGATCGGCGAACAACTACACGTATATAAGCAATCGATACGATCTATGTTCTACTAGGGCGTTCAGATAGTTTTATAGTCAGTACTTTGTCGAAAAACATTGCGGGGTGGAATTGTGGATTGCCCCCCCCCCCCATTCACAGCTTCTAGATCCGCTACTGATCACAAAATGCCCTATTTAGTCAAACATGAATAATTAGGCTAGTATACTAAATCAATTAGCCGCATGTATAGCCCTCCATAAAATTAATTTCGAACAAGAAAATTGTTTTAGGGATGGTAGGCCTATTATTTTCATCTTAGAATACTTAGTCTTTATTTCAAGTCAGGGCGTATATTTAGTCTTGAAAATAAACAGGCCTGCACAGCAACAATTATTAAAAAAAAAACAATCTCCGCTATATATGATACTAGCAGGATACCCGGCTTCGCTCGGGGGTCATAACTCCGAAACCGGAAGTGGTAGACTAACGCCATCTGGCCTATGTTACTCCCCGGTCCGAGCTACCCCATACCCCAAATTTCAGACTCGGGCAGACCTAGTGAAGCCGCCAACCCCGAACAGACCGGCTTCGCTCGGGGGTCATAACTCCGAAACCGGAAGTGGTAGACTAACGCCACCTGGCCTATGTTACTTCCCGGTCCGAGCTACCCCTATACCCCAAATTTCAGACTCGGGGCAGACCTAGTGTAGCCGCCAACCCCGAACAGACTTCGCTCGGGGGTCATAACTCCGAAACCGGAAGTGGTAGACTAACGCCACCTGGCCCATGTTACTCCCCGGTCCGAGCTACCCCTATACCCCAAATTTCAGACTCGGGTCAGACCTAGTGTAGCCGCCAACCCCGAACAGACCGGCTTCGCTCGGGGGTCATAACTCCGAAACCGGAAGTGGTAGACTAACGGCACCTGGCCTATGTTACTCCCCGGTCCGAGCTACCCCTATACCCCAAATTTCAGACTCGGGGCAGATGTAGCCGACAACCCCGAACAGACAGACTTCGCTCGGGGGTCATAACTCCGAAACCGGAAGTGGTAGACTAACGCCACCTGGCCTATGCTACTCCCCGGTCCGAGCTACCCCTATACCCCAAATTTCAGACTCGGGGCAGACCTAGTGTAGCCACCAACCCCGAACAGACCGGCTTCGCTCGGGAGTCATAACTCCGAAACCGGAAGTGGTAGACTAACGCCACCTGGCCTATGTTACTCCCCGGTCCGAGCTAACCCTATACCCCAAATTTCAGACTCGGGACAGTCACAAATATATATATAGATTAGTCCGGTGGCTGAAGGGGGGGGGGGGCGAATTTATGAGACCAAGTTTTTCTAGACCAGTTTTTTGCGTAGATTCCGAATCTGGGTGGTGATCAGGCGTTTGAGGGGGCGTTTTCGAGATATGGGGGGCGGGGGGCGGGGGTCCAAAGTCTACAATTGGGGGAAAATGTGATTATGTTGACATAAATGGTGGTGTTGTTATATATAAATAAAACATAAATTTCTAGGACTGGCCATCTCTAAATAAGTATATATGATGCCCTTGGACAGCTGTTTTGATTTGTGGCGAGGTGGGGTGGGTGGTTGCAGGTGTGCTTGTGTGGAAGTGGGGGGGGGGGGGGTGTAAATTGGCGGGAAATGAATTCACGTTGATTTAAATGATGATTTTCTTAGAACCTGATGAAACATCTCTACAAGTATGTGTATAAGATTCCCAATGTGTGTGTGTGTGTGTGTGTGGGGGGGGGGGGCTCATGGGGGGGGGGGGGGGCAACATGTATCTTTGTGGACAGAAATCATTTCGTTCAGTACCTATATTTGGTCATTCAAAATATTAAATTATGATGGTACCTATATTTGGTCATTCAAAATATTAAATTATGATGGCACTTTTCAAGAGATCTGGAAATGTAAATCGAAAACACAGTAAATTAGAGACATGTTTGGATATTAGTTTATTCTTAGTCTTTATCAGAAGATTCAAAATCAAAAGTTCATAATATGAGCGAGATAAATATCTTCTTGGTTGCTTACCAAAAGCCCTCATATGTCCTTTGGATATGCTTCAGATACCAGTTCACATTGTAAATCTTCATTCCAGCCATGTTATTTTTTCACCCAGAAAATCTTTCTTCTAGTGTCATCTACTGATGTAAGTCGCCTTCCGTGATATTTTCTACCTTTGCCTGTCTCATTATCGATCAAAATGTGTATTTTTGGATCATCGTGTGCGAGGAGAATGATTGGGATGTCTATTTCGCCCGAGCAAGAACACAAAATACAATTTGTTTCAGCGCCTCCATTAATTTGCAATACGAAGAGGAGTAGGTAAGCTAGTTTGGTGTTCTCGTGGTTTGTTGTCAGTTCTAGGATATTCTCGACACTTTCAATACTAATCTTGATATAAGTGTCTAGGAATATCTAGGCCTGCATGCTTTCAATGGTAATGACTATCTGTTTTTCTTTTATAAGATAATTCCAACTTTCTAAAGAGCTGGGACAGGCAAATGATGTTTCTGATGACGTAATTACTGGAATAGAACTAATTGTTTGTGCCATGTACGGAAAAAGGCGACTTATCAGTAGATGACATTAGAAGAAAGATTTTCTGGAGGAATTTTAATGGTTTCTTTTATTACCATCTTGCCTGGGTAGTCTTCTGCTGCACATTAAATGATCAAACAAGATCACCTTGCGATACAATACGAGGCTGGAATGAAGATTTACTATGCGAATGGGTATCTGAAGCATATCCACAGGATATATGCGAGCTGTTGATCACCCATAAAGACGTCAGACATTGATTAATCAACCAGCGTTGATAAGAACTCGCCGTAACAGATAATCCCTCACATTAACCAGAACGCGGCTTATACAACAACTCTTCCAGATCCTAGTGTTATGAAGACAAAATTTTAAACTATAAAAAACGGAACAAAATAGGATCTGTGTTTTAATCAGATTGCAATATATAATATAATATTTTGAATGATGAAATTGGTACTGAACGAAAAAAAAGCTAACGAAAAGCCACTTTTCAGGTCAATTTTAAACCAAGTGGTTTCTGTCCCCAAAAATACATTAAAAAGTAATGTTTTTATTAAGCTCTAAGAAAATCATCATTTAAATCAACGTGAACTCATTTCCCGCCAATTCCCCCCCACCCTTCCACACATGCACACCGGCAAGCCCCACCCCCTCAAATCAAAACAGTTGTCCAGGGGCATCATATACACTTATTTAGAGGTGGACAGTCCTAGAAATGTATGTTTTATTAATATATAACATGATAATCATTTATGTCAACATAATGACATTTCCCCGCAATTGTAGACATTGGTCCCCCCTTCAAATGCCTGATCACTTTTTGCCCACACCGCCACCCCCATTAAATGGGAATTTATACTCATATTTAGAGATGTGCAGCGGAATTTAAAAAAGTAATGATTTTATCAAGCTCTAAGAAAATCATCATTTAAATCGACCTGAACTTATTTCCCGTTAATTTTACCCCCCCCCCCCCTACACACACGCACACCTGCAACCACCTACCCAACCTCGCCACAAATCAAAACAGTTGAACAGGGGCATCATAAACACTTAGTAAGAGATGGACAGTCCTAGTAATGTATGTTTTATTAATATATAACATGATCATCATTTATGTGAACATAATCACATTTTCCCCAATTGTAGACATTTGACCCCCTATATCTCGAAAACGACCCGTCAAACGCCTGATCATGACCCAGATTCGGAATCTACGCAAAAACCTGGTCTAGAAAAACCTGGTCTCATAAATTCACAGCTCGGGTGGCGATTCCCCCCCTTCAGCCACCGGACTATATAGACTATAAACTGTTAATTATTGCCGAATCATAAAAGCGTTTTATAACTTTGAAACTTATCTATGTTGCGATGCCTTGTTTTGAAATTTAATCCCCATAGACTTTTTCCAAGGGCACTTTGAAAATACCAGTGCCACGCTCCAGTTTGGACAAGGCCTTTCCTATATACTTAGGCCTAATTTAAAATTATCACAATGATTTATTTTTTTCCCAATGGAAACACAATTGGCTCCTAAATCTTCTCACAGTGTGCTTATCTCATATATGTTATATTGTTAAAGTAAGCTTTCATTAATATTAATAAAAATTGAATTTCAAATTGATTTGAGTTGAGCCTAAATTTTTTTTTCAAAGATAAAAAAAATACTTCTGGCTCCAACATTAGATTGTCTCGCCGTGTTTGCATGATTTATGTTCCTTTAACTAAAGTAGGCTGTATTTTGCTTTTAAAAATAATTAAAGATATGAAAATTGTACCCTGTCGTTCGATGTACCCTGTAATCCGTATAGTCTCTAATCCATGATGTACCCTGTAGTTCAGATATAGTTTCTAAACCATGTTTACACTGTAGTTCGCATAAACCATAGTTTTGTAAATAGGAGGTCGATCGTCAAATGAATATGAATGTACGATATGTTAATCCTAACATGACATAGGTTCTCTTAAATAATTATATATTTGCAACACGCTTTAAATATCTGGATGCAATAGACTTGGTGTAGAAAATTCTAGGTACATTAAAATATTGGCAATAGGAAGGATTTCTTCCTATGGCTTGTTTGTGGTATAGGACGCGATTTATTGTTTTGATTATAATCACAATGTTACACAATAAATTATACCCCTCCCCCTATTGAGAATTGTAATTAAAGAATGTAATGATATCTTAGTTTACATTATGACTTTGAATCTACCTTGGAGGTATGTGCAACCATATGACACCTTAAATTTATTAATATGATTATTTATACAATTATACAGTTATAGTTTTTAATTACACACTGTTAACCAGTCATTGATGTTTTAATGACAATAAATCATATAGTTTATTAAGTTCAACGTAAGATTTAAAATGAATAGATACAGTTGGTTTAACGTGAGTGTAGATATTAATCATCTATGTTGCATATATACTAGAGACCACACCTAGGTGCATTGTTATCTACTACCGCCTAATAACTTGTCTTAGAATAAAGTAATTTGAATTAAATTTTCAATATCTTCATTTTGCATTATCTAATTTTGAACTACATAATGTATCTTAAGTTTAATACTTTAGGCCAATAAAGGCAAACCAAAGTTACTATAGGGGTGGGATGAGGGCTTGGTTTTTTTTAAACGTATTGAGTATGGAGATAAATTGTAATAACTTTTAGAAATGTAATACAAATGAAATGAAATGGGATTTAACGTCCTACTGTTTTGCTCCGAACTAGGCTAATAAAGACTGGGCTAATGAAGACGAGCATAGGAAATGAAATGAAATGAAATGAGGTTTAACGTCCTACTGTTCTGCTCCGACTGAGCTAATAAAGACGGGCATATGCCATAGGGTGTGCTATTAGGGAAATTTTGCCCGGACAGCGGCACTACGACCTACTCTTGTATCGAATATTTTACATGCACTCACACGGGACCTCGTTTTTTGTCCCCTCGGAACGACTAGACAGCTGTTTTTTGTCAACACCCTCCCCCCGCCATCCTGCACCAATGACAAGGGGAAACTACGTCGGAAAATCCCGACGAACTTTATCGGCCAATGCAGGGATCAAGATATGTAATACAGGTGTTTTTGGTGTATGTCTTGATTTGTTTGGGGGGGGGGGGGGCATCTAATTTATAATTAAACTGATGTTTTCTCCAGGATCTGAATGTATTTTTACACCTTTCCTAATACTAGAAAGGCAAAATTTTATCATTGAGATTATACAAGCATTATATTTGCAATAGATATATTTAAATTACAGATGTGACGTCATCCTTTGATGTTGGCGTACCATTATTTCCAATAATGTACGGGCAACTTGCCAATCGTACATTATCTATACTAGATGAAATATTGGACTCGCGTAACGTATTTCATTGAAAAGCACTTGCGGGATAGTGTCTGTATTTTATGTTGTTTAATGGTCTCGAGCTAAAGACATTGCGAATTATATTAAAACAAAACTCGGGTAACGCCTCGTGCAGTATCAATATATTACTTAATGTCTCGCTCTCGACCAGTAAACCATACTTAATGCTCCGGTTAAATAAATTGAATCTTTGAATTTCTTGAATAAGAAATGTTTGTCTTATCGCACTGGTAAAAGATAAATAGGCCTATTGACGCACAATTTTATTTTCTCAGAAGCTTAAAAAATATTTTATTCTGTAAATAATGAGTACATCTGCTTGAATGTTTGAAATTATAAGTTAAATATTAAAATTATGAAATAGTTTTGAAAATTAATTTTTAAAATTGTGAAATAGTTTAGAAAATTGATTTTTAATATTAGAAAATCAAGATTAAAATTCAAATTTCAAATAGCCCCCCCCCCCCCCCAAAAAAAAAAGAAAAGAAGAAAAATAACAAGAAACAGTTCGTACTTAATGGGTTTTGATAATTATTTAAAATTCAATCATTTAAAAATCTAAAACTATGAATTTACCCACAAAAAATACTTAACAGCAAGTAAGTCAGAAAAAGAGTGACGTATGAGGGGGGGCTGAAGTCAAATAGTGGGTGATGTCATCAATTTCTTCCAATAGTATAGCGCATGCGCATAACACCTGGCTACAGTGGATGGAAAGAAAATGCTTACCGGTTTCACCTGTGCCACGTTAATCTTGAACTTAAGTCACTTCCGGTACCACGCTACCCTTGAACTTATGCCACTTCCGGTACTAATGAAACCGTTAAACAGGTTTCCACACAAGCATTGCACACGTGTTATAAAATAGACGCAGAATCAACCAAATCCAGCAATATCAATTCCATTTGTACATTTGTTACCATGTGTTACATATGTCAAAAAAGTGACCCTGACAAAATTTGTTACTAACTTACCGCTAAGTTAGCTGACTTTCTAATGGGAAATTAAAATGCGAAAAAAATCTTACAAAGTGTTTCTGACAAAATTGGTTATTTCTCGACACGGGAAGATGCCAGAAGCAATTTTTGGACATCTGTATGATCGTATTGATCCAATCTATATGTCCATTGGATTCAAAGATCATGATGTTAAACGAATAATAAATATAAATCACTTTAAAAAAATGGTTTTTTTTAAGGCTAAAAATACAGTTTTTGTCAAAATATTTGTTTTGAAGGCTAAAAATACAGTTTTTGTCCAAATGACGTCATTTCCGGTGACAGTAAAAATGTTCAACTGGTTTGACCTAGTTAGAATTGGTATTAGGCATGAAATGGTAAAACAAAAATGAAAATCGAACGATAATTGACTCTTTTACAGGCAAAAACGCGTGAAAAGGGATGCATGCAAAATTGCCTATTTCTCGGGAACTGCGCATATTACAAATTAAATTTCACATGCATTCTCTTCGTATGGATTATTGTTACCAGTTTATGAAAGGTACGAAGAAATATTTTAAAATATGAAGACGCTGAATGGGTTGTAAATAGCTTAATTTTAAACCTGTGTTCCCCTTTTAATCGAAATAGCCCGAAAACGAACTGACGTCACTTCCCTAACAATGAAAACGTTAAACAGATTTCCATATTTGCATTGCACACGTGTTTTGAAATGAATAAGCCACTAAATCCAGCAATATCAGTTCCATTTATACAACGAAGACTCGACACGATTACATCACTTCCACTTTCAACAAAATATTTAAATTGGATTACAGAAAAAGGAAAAAAACCACCCCGATTGTCCTTTGCATGACAGAATTAATCCTTTATTAAAATGCGAATAATCTTAAAAAGTGACACTGACAAAATTGGTTATTTATTGGCACGAGAAGACGTTAGAATCACTTTTTTGATATCTGTATGATCGTATTGATTCATGTTACTTATCCACTGAAATCAAATATCATAATTTTATACGAATAATGAATATCACTTACTTAAAATGAATATTTGTTTTCAAGGCTAAAAATACAGATTTTGCCAAAATGACATTACTTCCGGTGATAATGAAAATGTTTTATCAGTTTTAAGAAATCGTAAATGACATTAGGCAACACATGTTGAAAATTTTATGAAACTTGAATGATAATTGAAACTATTATCGACCAAAAACCTTGAAAAGCGAGTTGTAGAAAATCGCATATTTCTCGCGAAAGTGTTGATTGGAAGCAAATATCTTAATTATAAACAAATTACAAATACGACGCAGTTAAATAAAATATTTGTTTTGAAGGCTAAAAATACATTTTTTGCCCATATGATGCCGTTTCCGGTGACATTGAAAATGTAAGATTGGGTCCGCCCAGTCAAAAATGGCATTAGGCATCACATGGTGAGAAAAAAAAATAGAAAATCGGATTATAATTAACTCGTTTACAGGCTAAATAACGTGAAAAGTGACTCATACAAAATTGCCTAATTCTCGGCAACAGTCAATATTACAAACTAAATTTTGACATACATTGTCATCGTATGGATTAATGCTACAGGTTCATGAAAGTTGTCAAGAAATATTTTAAAATATGAAAAGCCCGAATGCGTTGTAAATAGCTCATTTGTACACCCGAAATGTAAAACCGAAATGAAAAAACAACTAAGCAAGACATATTTTGCGTCTTAGTATGAGCATTCAACTTGATCTATTAGAATTGTAAACATTAATACTTGCTTTTTAAAAGAACTTTAGACACGCCAAATTGAAGTTTTGGACAAAATTACGGCACTTCCGGTGCCGACAGAAACTTTTATCGGTAGAAGAAAGTTGAGAATTTTCACCATGGAGCATATGGGCTTTTCTTTTAAACAAACCAAGCAATAAATAATTAACCCAGAACCCATAAACTGAAATTAAAATGCAGAAAATCTTAAAAAATGATCCTGAAAAAAATGGTTATTTCTCGGCAAGGGAAGATGTTAGAAACAATTTTATGATATCAATATGATCGTATTGATTTATACTATTTGTCCATGGGAATCAAATATCATAATTTTATACGAATAATGAATATCGCTAACTTCAAACAAGTATTTGTTTTAGAGGCTAAAAATACAGTTTTTGCCAAAACGACGTTACTTCCGGTGATAATGAAAATCTTAAATTACGTGTATAAAATCGTAAATGGCATTAAGTATCACACAGTGAAAATTTTATGAAAATCGAATAATAATTGACACTTTTATGGTCTAAAAACCTTGAAAAGTGACCTGTTGAAAATCGCCTATTTCTCCGCAACCGAACAAGTTAGAAACCATTTTGTGTTATCGATATGATCGTATGGGTTCATTCTATTAGTTGACTGGAATCAAATATCAAAATTTTAAACAAATAACAAATACGACTGATATGAATAAATTATTTGTTTCGAAGGCTATAAATACAGTTTTTGCTCAAATTGATATTACGCATCAAATGGTGTCACTTCTATGAAAATCCAATAATAATTGACTCTTTTACAGGCAAAATAGGGTAAAAACTGAAACTTGCAAAAATGCCAATTTATGGGTAACTGCTCATATTACAAACTAATTTTAGCATACATTTTCTTCGTATGGATAATAGCTACGTAGAAATATTTTAAAATCTAAAAAGCCCGAATGGGTTGTAAATAGGTAAATTTTACACCTTTTTTCACCTCTTAGTCAAACTGGCTCGAAAATGAAATCGAAATTAAAAAAACTGAGCTCACACTTTTTTGCGCCTTTAAATGGCAAACTCTTTTAGGTATATCAGTTTTAAAAAATATATTTGCTTTCGAAAAATGGTACCGAACTGTCAAAATTGTAGTTTTTGGTAAAATTACGCCACTTCCGTTGCCGACAGATAACTCTATCGGTAAAAAAAAAAAAAAAAATTTCAATCGAGACATCGGAGCATATGAACTTTGTTTTATACAAATCGAACAATAAATAATTAATCTAGGACTGAAAAACTGAATTAGCCAATGGGGGGGCCAAGGAAAATTACTGAGACAAAATTTTTTTCACATTTTTGCTCAAGTCAGATGTCTCTTTAATTCTGTGTAAAACACGACCCAAAAATATTCATAAATAAAAAAGTTTGTATTTGTAAAAAATTTAATTTTCCAAATTTGGCGCCTAATATCTGCGATGATTTGGCGAAAATCAAAAATCAAAAGTAGCGTAGCTATGTGCCCTGTCTTCGGCCATGCTAAAATGTATCGAAAGTTAAAATGAAACGATTATTGTTAATTACTGCAATATCTTTAAAAACGATAGCTTCGGTGATTTCGGACATTTCGCATTGTCGCAGAACGTTCAAAATAGCTTTATCCTCTAAGTAACACCCACTTTCCCAGTAAAACCGAAGAAATCGTAACGATGCGAAAAGCAGTTGCCGAGATCTAATCAAAATAGCACAAACCAACAGTGAGGCTGATGTCCCCCGCCGAAATCCCAAAATAAATAGATGAAACATATTAATTAATAGCACATTTATTTTTTTAAAAAAGTATCAAGCAATCAAACTGATTATCAACTATACACTAAGTTTCATCACTCTCTTTCAGATAGAATCAAAGTTATCTTGTCCCAAAGCATCGACCAATGAAATTGCTTAGCTCTGCTTAGCTTTAGCTCGAAATGTTAATTCACCTAATGAACATCTACATCAAGTTTAAACATTCTACCTCAATTAAAAGCAGAGCTGTTATGTTCCAAAGTCTTGACAAATCAAATTGCGTATTGCTCCTTAGTCTAAGCAGAATAATATAATGAATATATACTCGGCTTTTCATCACTCTCCCTTAATTAAAACTAAAGTTATCGTGTCCCAAACCGTCAACCAATCAGATTGCTTATCTCTGCCTACCGTAAGCAGACAATGTTCATCATCGAACTCCATCAAGGCATTCACCTAATGAACGCCTACACCAAGGTTGAACATTCTAGCTGAATTAGAAGGAGAGTTATTGTGTTCCAAAGTCTCGAATAATCAAATTGCTTATCGCCCTGCTTACCCTCAGCAGAAAATGTTCATCATCGAACTTAGTCAAGGTATTAATGTAATACAGCTACACACAAAGTGTCCTTACTCTCACTTAATTAGAACTAAAGTTATCGTGTCCCAAAGCATCAACCAATCAAATTGCTTATCTCTGCTTAGCCTAAGCAGAAAATTCTCATCTTCGAACTCTATCAAAGCATTCGCCTAATAGACAGCTGCGCTAAGTGTGAATATTATAACTCACTTAGAATGAGAGTAAGTGTGTTACAAAGTCTCGACCAATCAAATTGCTTATCGCTCTGCTTACCCTGGGCCGAAAATGCTCATTATCGAACTTAGTCAAGGCATTGATGTAATGAAACTATACACCAATTTTCATTACGCTGGCTTAATTAGAACTAAAGTTATCGTGTCCCAAAGCATCAACCAATCAAATTGCTTATCTCTGCTTACCTTAAGCAGAAAATGTTCAACCTCGAACTCCATCAAGGCATTGACCTAATAAACAATTACACCAAGTTTGAACATTCTAGCTCCATTAGAAGGAGAGTTTTTGTCTTCCAAAGTCTCGGCCAATCAAATTGCTTATCCCTCTGCTTACCCTGAGCAGAAAACGCCAATTTTCTAACTTAGTCAAGGTATTGATGTAATGAAAATATGCACCTAGTTTCATCACTCTCACTTAATTAGAACTAAAGTTATTGTGTCCCAAAGCATCAACCAATCAAATTGCTTATCTCTGTTTACCCTAAACAGAAAATGCTAATCTTCGAACTCCATCAAAGCATTGGCCCAATAAACAGCTATACCAAGTTTGAACATTCTAGCTCAATTAGAAAGAGAGTTATTGTGTCCCAAAAAGTGTGACAGAAGGACAGACAGACAGACAGACAGACCCATTTTAATAGTCCCTGCTTTCTTCGAAAGGCGGGGGACAAAAAAGATGCAAGACAGAGATTATCCTCACACACACCCACAAAAACACACACTGGCATAACTGAGATATTGACATGTCCTTGACATGCGCATTACGATAAAAGGAAAGTGAAAAATACAGTTGAACAATTCACAACATAATCTTAGATGGCTTGAATCGGATACTCATCGGCAATCCAAATGTATAACTGAAAACTCAAAATTCTAAGAAATGACAATTTTAAATATTTTCAAATTTTCAACCAAAAAAAAAAAGAAAAAAAAACAAACTATGTGGTATCTCAATTCGACATTTATCTAATCGGCAATATCCCCGGCTCTACAAACATCTAACCTTGTTAAAAATCGGTTGGAAATTGACTGAATTACGGCTGATTTTCAATTTTCAAGCACGTTCAAGATTTACATCACTACCGGTCTACCCACAACTGTATATATGTTCAGTTTTACAATTTATTATAGTTAATCTTATTTTTATGTATATGTTTATATTTATCGTTTATTATTTTCCGTATCCCTGGGAAATAACTTATATAGGCTTTGCCTGTTGTTCAATCCTTTTCGATTGAATAAAATATTGCTTAAACTAAACTAAACTAATAGTTATAAGTACTAACTATTAAAAACTTTCATGGGAAAAATCAACATTCAGAACTCTATCTGTTACAGTTTCAGAGATCTACACGAATTGGAAAAGGAATAAAAAAAAACAAAACAATTTTCCGAATGGGACAATAAAACTGTCTAACGTCTAAGATAACTCCAACAACCTACAACACACTTACCAACATTAGTTTTTCTTTATGTATGCAGAAAGGCGACTTACTTATAAATAGCCGCAGAGGAGCGCTTTATTTTCACTGGCATTAAGTGATGACGTCATTTAGACAAAAATCCTGTCATATTAATTCCAGGGAAAACTGTTACTTGCTAAAATGACATTTTCACTCTAGAAGCACCAGTACCTATGGTGGCTGATTGGTGTGATGTCGTGGTGTCGCCCTTCATAAGGCGACAACCCGACATCACGACATTACGACATTATAACCCGACACCACGACAACCCGACAACCCGACATCACGACATTTTTAACCCGACACCACGACATTAAGAATGTCGTAATGTCGCGTAAAAATGTCGTATTGTCGCGTAAAAATGTCGTGATGTCGGGTTGTCGTGGTGTCGTGATGCGAGTTGTCGGGTTGTCGACTTTATTTATCGACTTTATTTATCAATGTTGAAGCGGCCACGAAATCAAGTCAGCCCTCACTATCTCATCCTTCACTAAAAATACTTACCCTTCACTAACTGCGAATCAAGCTGGTCCTCACTACCAAATTCGCTGGATGACCATGACTTGAGTGTAATCACGTGCTCGGTATGGGCTAGTTCGAGCCTTCGATAAATTTGACGTTTTTTTTCTGTTTGTTTACTCTGAATTCTTTCAGAAGTACATTTTTTACCGTCTAATCTGATTGACCTGCTCGTGTTTGTTTTAAAACAACAAACAAGCCACAGAAGTAATCTTTTTTGGCGTTATCGATGCCATCTTGCTTTGTTGGTAAACATTGTGATGTGACGTCACCCTTAGAACTACAGCGGTCTGACCTTTTAAAGGTCAGTCATCTTGGACAGAGATAAAAGACGGATGTCGCATTAGGTCTGTAAAACAGATTGATTCTTAGTGAAGGATGAGATAGTGAGGGCTGACTTGATCTCGGCAAGGGACAGCACTCTATTATTCATGGCCGCTTCAACATTGATAAATAAAGTCGACACCCCGAATTTCTGCACGCGTGATGTCAAAGGTCACACGCGAACATTGAGCGCTTGATCTACAAGTTGATAATCTTTATGAAGAGTTAGACGTACAGCACTTTCTGAGATAAAAGTGACGGAAAAAGACGCGGGTGGTGGATAATCCGAGAATTTAATTAGGATTCAATATTTGTAATAATAAGCGATAAAAGATAACATCGTCTTATGTATGCAATGAATTCTCCTCTGACGAAGTTCCAAGAGAGGTAAGTCACGTGACGTAAACATGACCTGGTTTGATCGAATTTTTATAGCAGGACATTCCTTCGCAATTACAATGTTTGAGAAGGATTTGAAGCAAAGTTATGACAAATTGATTAGTTTAAATATGTTTTTAGTCCATATATACCATTAAATCACCCAGTTTGTACGCGGGAACCAATCTTTAATATCAAAATCAAAGTAAAAATTGTAGTCGTAATTACTCAAGGTGTAATTAGAAATGACATGAAATGGGGTTTAACGTCTAACTGTTCTGCTCGGATCTTTTATACTCTATACGTTGGCAAAACGTATAGATTGTATCCACTCTTACTGCATGTTTCGCTTAACAATGAAAGGTGCCGTTTTCAATTTTTGATCCCTTTGTTCTTTTACTCCAAATATGGTTTCATACAGTGGACGCTTACGGCTGGCCCCCGTATCCATTCACGTGATTTGATTTGTTTATTGTGTGCAATGTCTATTTTCTGTCTTGTCCGCAGGTTTATCTTGTAGATTTTTGTTTTGCGTGTAGTGCGGTCCTCCTGCACTTACTAGAGGATTACCGACAAAAAAATAGTAGGTTCACTTTCCGAGAAAAAGACCTCTATACATGCTCCAAATCGTAAAAATACGCCATTTTCAATATTCGATCTCTTTTTTGTGCTACCCCTTACATTTGAAAAAATTGTGCAATGGTTTTACACAACAGACTATCCATTATACTCTCGATTGATAAAGTTTTAAAAAAAAAAAAAAAAAAATAGGCGTCGTTTTCGAGAAATTTGCGTTCAAACTTGCTCGAAATCGTAAAAAAACCCTTACTTTTCAAACCCACATAACTTTTTGAATTTGTAATAGATGCATCGCTTTTTTCGCACATGCACCAATTTTCCACAATTTTATCACTGTTTCGGTACACTTTGTGACTATTTCCGGTTAATAGAGAACCTCCGAAATACCTTTAAACACTACTTCTGACATCCCTCAGTATTTTCCTGGAATTGTTTAAAACGATTTAGGTGCATTTTGGCCGTTTTCGAGAAAAAGACGTCTGAACATGCCCAAAGTCACATAACTTTATATTTTTTTAATAGAAACTTGTCGCTTAAGTACCATCTGATAGACAATTCAATTGGCTATTAAACCATAGAAACAATTAACTACTCGGTAAACCACATTGCATTTTCCGCACAGAAACCGATTTTTCAGCATTTTGTCTAAGTTTGTGTAATTTTCTTGATCACTTCCGGTGAGTAGAGAATTTTCATTTTTATTTTAATCACTAGTTTGGTCCTTCGACTTCATATTCCCGAAGTTTCAGAAAATCGTTGGAGCCGTTTAAAATGGGTACAATCTCTACGGTTTGACTAAAATGCGAAAAAAAAGTGAAAAATCAAAAGAAAAAAACTTATATTGTTGGAATTGGATTGATGACAGCTATCCAAAAATATAAGTCAAATTTCAAAATTCCCCAAAATTTAAATTTTAGTAAATTTTCCAATTTTCACCAAAAACAATGAAAGCAACAAAGTTTCTAAATTCGACGTTTTTGAACTGCTATCTGTCCGGCTATCCAAAAATGTAAATATCTGAAATATCGGTTGAGAATTAAAACAATTATGGCCAGTTTTCGTTTTTGGTATTTAACGGCTCTTCTGGTATGCGCACAAATTTCGAAATAGGTTCCAAAGAAATAATCAAATTTCAGACCTCTATCTCTTATAGTTGTTGAGAAATAGGCTCCCCCAATAAAAAAATATATAATAATAATCTTAGTAATAACATTAGTCTTACACCAAAGGTGAAAGCCTAATAATAATCTCAGTAATAACAATAGTCTTTCACCGAAGGTGAAAGCCTAATAATAATAATAACTAGATCTGCTACTGTCCCATGCAGATATGAAAGCTTTCATATTCATCGTCACGTGTCATGGATTATATCAAGTATCTTAAAAGAAAATGCAGAACAGTAGGACGTTAAACCCCATTTCATTTCATTTCATTTCTTAAAAGAAAAAAGAACTAGAAAAAATAATCATCAAAATCGGTCAAAAACCTGCAAAGTTACAGGTCTAAATATAGTGAGAAACATTGCACCCGGGCAAAAAAATAATCTTAAAACTAAAGGGAAATAACTGAGACTTGTATTGCTGTAATCATAATTATATCGCGTTCCAGAAAAAAGGATCAAGCCGTATAAAAACGGACGAATGAGAATAAATATCAAAAAATTAAATGAGATAACTTTAAATGGAACTTATATTTTTGGAATCAGACCTCAGCTTTTCGAATATTTAGGTCCAATGTGTAAATTTTGAAAATTAAGGACATAAATTGTCCTGTAAACAACCATGTCGGCACGTAATAGGTCAAAGGCGGAAATCGAAAATTTGAAATTTTCAAACACAAAAAATTTGACCCTGATCCTGGCTATCCTGAAATGTATTAATTTCAGAAATAGGAGACGCATTGAACATACTATGGCCTATTGTGTTTATTTTCACGTCCGTTAAAGTGGATTTTTCACTGTTTTTCATATTCAATTCAAAATGGTGACCATCAGTTGACCGATATCAAAATTCTGCTCTGAACGTTTTTTAGGCATTCCTTCAAGGATTCAGAAAATATAACTCCCATGTCTGTTAGTAAAATATCGAAAAGGCCTTAGGGCTTTTCATAGTTTAAGATGGTGGCACTTCCGGTTCGATCGATAGACTTTTTGTGTACGCACTAGTAATGTCTTAGCTAGTAAAGAAAAAAAAAAATTTCAAAGCAATCTGACCTATATTTTGTCGATTTATTTTTTAACACTTTGATCCTTATATTCTCCAAGGGGAGATAATTTGGAAAATTTCTAATGCCATCGTTGAAGTTGTATCAACCAGATCTACTTACATTCCTAATTTCATGAAAATCGTACTAATATTCGTTTTACTTACGGGGTGTGATGTCAATGACGTAATATTCGAATTTCGAAAAGAGGAAATAGAAAATTTAAAGTAATTGTTTTATGGTACTCAAAGAAAAATAATTAGTAAATAGATCAAAAAGTCACAAAGTTACAGCTATATAGGTCAATGCTTTCATCAGTAAATTTCGGTGATTTCGGATTCTTAAAACGTTTTGAAAATCTATTGATTCCAAAGCTACCGCCCATTCTTGGAAGGAGGCTAACCAGAAATGTATTAATTTCCCTCCCAAAAAGAGACGACTTCACAAAACAGCGGCCGATTTTGATTATTTTCAAGCTGTTAATGGGAATTTTTCACTCGAAAACGACTTTGTCGGCACGAATAACGTCAAAGGCGAAATTCGAAATTTCGAAATATTCAAATACCAAAAATAAGACCATGAGCCAGGCTATCCAGAAATGTATTAATTTCAGAAATATGATACCAATTCAACAAACTACGGTCTATTGTGTTTATTTACAAGCCCGTTAATGTAGATTTTTCACTATTTTTCATATTCAATTCAAAATGGTGACCATCAGTTGACCTAAATCAAAATTCTGCTTTGAATGTTTTTAGACATTCCTTCAAGGATTCAGAAAATATAACTCCGAAGTCTGTAGAGTAAAATATCGCAAAAGCCTTAGGGATTTTTCACGTTTCAAGAAGGTGGCACTTCCGGTTCGATCGACAAACACCATATTTTGTGTACTAATCAGTAATTTCTTAGCTAGTACAGAAAAATTTCTCGAAGGGGATATAAGTTAGAAAATTTCTAATGACATAAGTCGCATTAGTAATATCTACTTAAGATTCATGAAAATCGTGCAAATATTAAAGAAGTTGTCAAGTTGGTCTAAACTTCCGGGACGAAATCACAGCGACAAATTTTAGAAATTCGAAAATCTGAAATTGCAGGCGAAAATGAATTTTCTTAAGGTACTCAAAGAAAAAAGAATTAGTAAAATAGGTCAGTTGTCCTTCTATATAACTGACTAAAGTAACGATCGATAACAGACAAACGATCGAATTTCATTTCACTGATAATTCAGTTGAAGATAAAAAGTTGTTATATGAGACGATGAGAGGATATCTGACAATTCAAAAAAAGAATTGGCTGTCAGTAGATAAAAGATAACGAACAAATTAGAAAAAGTCCGTGCATTACCATGTTTTTATTAAAGGACAATATTGGTGCCAGTCATTATAAAATATGTGATAGAACTGGTTAAATACATCCCAAATATAATTTTAACACTGAGATAATTGCTACGGGAGATGTGTAACAAGCACGTGAAGAAACGGGAAGTGACGACAAACATGACAAACACGAGTTATCCTTCTATATAACTAACTGAAGTAACGAGCGATAACAGAAACGCGACCGAATTTCATTTGACTGATAATTCAGTTGAAGATGAAAAATTATTATATGAGACGGTGAGAGGATATCTGACAATTCAAAAAAAAAGAATTGGCTGTCAGTAGGTAAAAGATAACGAACAAATTAGAAAAAGTCTGTGCATTACCATGTTTTTATTAAGAACAGGATGAATAAAAACGGGGGAATGCACGGGATTTTTCTATTTTTCTCGTTTTCCCTTATCTAGTGACAGGCAATTCTATTTTTGAATTGTGAGATACCCTCTCACCGTTCCATATAATAACTTTTCATCTTCAACGGAATTATCAGTGAAATGAAATTCGATCGTTTGTCTGTTATCACTCGTTACTTCATTCAGTTATATAGAAGGATAACTCGTGTTTGGCGTCATTTCCCGTTTCTTCACGTGCTTGTTACACATCTACCATAGCAATGATCTCCGTGTTGAAATTATATTTGGAATGTATTTAACCAGTTCAATCACATGTGTAATAATGACTGACACCAATATTGTCCTTTAAGAACAGAATGAATAAAAACGAGGGAATGCACGGGATTTTTCTATTTTTCTCGTCCCTTATGAAAAAGTCCTATAGAAAAAGTACACGTTTCTATAGAAGTTTGTGGGATTCTATAGAATGCTATAGAATGCTGCAGGAAAACGAAATCATTCTGTATTTCAAAAACATGTACTATAGTTTTGCGTAGGATTGGTAGATGAATATTTTCCAAGTGTAATTTCCTATAGAATTCTATAGAATACTGTAAGAAACTATTGGAAAAAAAATAAACCTACAGATTCATTGGTGCTGCAATAGTTTTCTGTAGAACTAACTTGTATCCTCGAGTCAGTTGAGTAATCCTTCAGTTTTCTATAGCCTTTGTGCTAAAAACTATAGTTTGCTATAAAACTAACTTGTATTCTCATGTCAGCTGTGATTCCTATAGATTTAGTGGTAAAAACTATAGATTTGGTGGTAAAAACTATAGTTTTGTATAGAACTAACTTATTGTCTCAAGTCAGTTGTAAATTCCTATAGTTGTCTATGACATTCTGTTGAAAACTAAGAATTTATATGTATACTGTACTTAAACCATTTTAACAAATAGCCTACTATAGTTTCCTACATAATATTGTAGAAACAATGTTCTATACTACAGATTTCATAAATTGGCGATGTCTTTTATTCATACTATAGTTTACAATAGAATTTAGTGATTCACTTGTGTGAATAATGTAAACTTTTCCAACATAATTTTCCTGGATGCAGTTTTCCTTAATTTATTGTGATACCAAATGACAAACTAAAATAAGCTTACCACGAAAAATAAAATATAAAGTATAAAATAGTGTATATAATATGAATGAAATAGTGATACATGTTGACACTCAAAGGAATTCCCCACCCCACCCTCCAAAAAATGCCAGTAAATGTAGATGTTCACAACAAAAATATCAGATAATAAATTATTCTTCAGAAGTCAATGAAATCAAGACACAGTTTATTTAGATTTTAATGACTATAGCAGATTCTGTACTCAGATTCTGTCAACCGTGAATACCTGTCGACAAATTATAATTAACAGCCAATGTACTCTCTTGAAATCTGTTTGGCCATTGGCTGAATTTAAAATTCAAAAAATCAGTGTGTAACAACTTTAGTATTAACAAGAAACTGAAGAGAATGGTGGTGTTTTTTCACAGAGTCGATTAAAGATAGAAAGATAAGTATACTTTATTACTTTCTTAACAATAATATTAAATTACTTTAAATAGAGAAGATTTATGTGATTTTGTTATTTATTTAACTTTATTACCTATTCTTTTCCCTATATTTCAGTTTTACCATGGACCTTATAATACAATATATAGTCCATGGTTTTACCAAGAAAAGAACTTTTCATGGTTCCGGCTGGTGAATCATCAACAGAATTCAGATTAATCCATGAGAGAAAAAATGAGCTTATCAATTTAGAAGAATCCATGAGAGAAAAATAAGCTTATCAATTTAGAAGAAATCATGGGCCAACTATATTTATTCCCAAAATAAGATTTAATAAAAAAAGTCTATAGAATTCTATAGTACCCATTCCTACAGAAAACTATAGTGGCCCAATTTCCAAACTACAGAAGACTACAGTATTCAATCCTATACATAACTGTAGAATTTCCTACAGAAAGTGCAATAAAAAATCTATAGAATACTATATTATTTTCCTATAGAAATTTTGCCATAAATCTGTAGGAAAAACTATAGGATGTGCGCTACAGAAACTGTAGAATATTTGGGGCCGTTATTTCCTACAGGCCCCCAAAATTCTGTAGAATACTATATAATTTTATCCTATAGAACACGGGACACGCCCCCAAAAAAACTCTATAGATTTTCTATAGAATTCTACATTGCTATTCTGTAGGACTTTTTGCTAAGGGGTGTCCCTTATCTAGTGACAGCCAATTCTATTTTTGCATTGTGAGATACCCTCTCGCCGACCCATATAATAACTTTTCAACTTCAACGGAATTATCTGTGAAATGAAATTCGATTGTTTGTTTGTTATCGCTCGTTACTTCAGTCAGTAATATAGAAGGACAACTCGTTTGGCGTCACTTCCCGTTTCTTCACGTGCTTGTTACATGAAATATGAAAGCTTAATAATAATCTTAACAGAAACAATAAGCTTTCATATCTAATATGAAAGCTTAATAAGAATAATAATCTTAACAAAAACAATAGTGTAAATGGAGGTAACTGGGTAAACATTTCTTCAATTTTCTGCAAAATATTGAATATTCGTTCCAGTAATTATACTAATGTGCTGTTATTTGAAATATTAAGTTGTTATTTGATCATATTGGGTAGTATTTGGTAGTATTTGATGAGTATTTGGTAGTATTGGGTTATTATTGGCTTGTTTTGGGTGGTATGGGGAGGTAAATGGAACAGCCAGACATCGGTATCGCATTTGAAGCACATTTCCCGCGATAGAACTCTCTATTTTTGAAAAAAATAAATCAAATGATATCCCTATTTTGCACCACCATATTCCGTTTTTTTTAGGACATCGAATTTTGTCTAATGCTTTGGATTGTTCGTACTTGGTTTTATTTTATTGGGTAGTATTGGGGTGGTATTGGGTAGTATTGGGTAAATCGTCCCACCCTTGCACACGTGTTATAAAATGGTCGCAAAATCAACCAAATCCAGCAATATCAATTCAACTTATACATTTTTTTACCATGTGTTACACTGTCAAAAAAGTGATCCTGACAAAATTTGTTAATAATTTACCGCTAAGTTAGTCGACTTTCTAATGGGAAATTAAAATACGAATCTCACGAATTGTTGACAAGGGAAGATGCTAGAAGCAAATATTTTTGGACATCTATATGATCGTATTGATCCAATCTATATGTTAAACGAATGATAAATATAACTCACTTCAAAAAACTATTTGGCCAAATGACATTACTTCCGGTGATAATGAAAATATTATATTAGGTCTATGAAATCATAAATGGCATAAGGCATCACATGGTGAAAAGTTTATGAAAATCGAATAATAATTGTTACTTTTATAAACCAAAAACCCGGAAAAGTGTCTTGTAGATAATTGTCTATTTCCCTGCAACCGTACAAGTTAGAAACCATTTTGTGGTATCTGTATGATCGTATGGGTTCATTCTATTTGTTGATGATTTCATAGATATAATTTCACATTTTCATTATCACCGGAAGTAATGTCATTTTAGCAAAAACTGTACTTTTCAAGGTCTTAAAAGTGGCAATCATTATTCGATTTTCATAAAATTTCACCATGCGATGCCTTGTGCCATTTATGATTTCATAGAACTAATGTTAAATTTTCATTATCACCGGAAGTAATGTCATTTTGGCAAAACAAATATTTTGTTGTAATGAGTTATATTTATTATTCGATTAACATTATGATATTTGATTCCAATGAACACATAGATTGGATCAATACACTCCTATATATGTCCAAAAATTGTTTGTAGCACCTTGTCTTGTCGAGAAATAACCAATTTTGTCAGAATCATTTTTTAAGATATTTTTTTTTCGCATTTGAATTTCCTATTAGAAAGTCAGCTAACTTAGCTGTAAGTTAGTAACATATTTTGCCAGGATCACATTTTTTTGACATACGTACCACATGGTAACAAAAGTATAAATGGAATTGATATTGCTGGATTTGGTTGATTCTGCGTCCATTTTATAACACCTGTGCAATGCTTATGTAGAAATCTGTATAACGGTTTCATTGGTACCGGTTGTGACATAAGTTCATGGATAACGTAGCCCCGGTGAAACCCGTAATTACTGCATCGCAGTTTTAGTTACTATTATTATTATTATTATTCTGTTTTAAAAACAGTAATTGGCATCCACAATTTTTTTAATGGGCGCATGCCTATGTGATAGCGTTCGTGGCCAATTTGCAAGATTTTGTGATGTCATATTTATTTTGTGATGTCATATTTCTAATTATTAAATTTACTTCATAACTGTTTTCTTCAGCTAGACATACTGACATTGTAGTTGGGTGTATTTGGGTTAAAAGCGAATATCCTGACAGCAGCTGCGAACAATGACTGTACATTTTTATTATGAGGTGACAGCTTCCTACATGTATGTTATTATTACCAGATGAATGATGTATTAATTTTGACTACACAATTATTTTATTTTGTAACCAACCCTATACACTTTTATGATATAACGACAGATGTCAAGGCCCTGTCAATTAATTTGCAATTTCAGAATTTGTCCTCTACGATTATACAGGGATTCCGGTATAGCTTATATACACCATTTAACAGGCCCCGGTATTAAATTCCAAGAACAGGTCAAACGTCAGTGGGTCAACTAAGATCATTCACCCCAAATTTTCTTGTCACCCAACCTTATCCAGATTCCTTTAGTCCATTGAGTTAAGCTAATATTGACGCTTACACACAGATGTCAACAAAATAATGACTATATCAAACCAAAATAAAATGCTAGACATTTTGTGAACAAAAATCGATTCACACTTTGCTGTATGGTATGACATACCCGACAAAACAATAACAACAACAAAACTTCACTTTTAAGGTGTAAAATACTCTTTTAAATTTATGCTTACTGCTAGGGTAGAACACATATGCGTTTTTCTACAGGAAATTTCATTAGTACTTCAGTATTTATGATTTACAACCTAGATATTTTTGTATGCCCATATTTCAGCTTGAGCGTATTATGTCGTCACCCTGTTCGTCGATCCGTCCGTACGTCAACAATATGCTTGTGAACGTGATGGGGGCTACAGGTTTATCGGATTATTTTTTTTCAAATTTGGTGTCAAGCATTGGGAACATGAGAGGACGAACCCTGTCGATATTCAGCGTTCCGTGACCTTCAGTTCCGGAGCCCCCGCCCCGACTTCCCAACCGTTATCCAAAGAACCCCACCCGACCCCCCAACCGTTATCAAACTTGAGAGAGACTATATTTTTTAACGTATTTTTTTCCCTTCAAATTTGGTGTGTGAGATCACCTGAGGATGAATCCTATTGATATTCAGCGCTCCGCATCCTTCTACCCGGAAGTTACCCCACTTTATACAAAATCCCAGTAAACACGATAGTGGCTACAGTATAATTAACATATTTTTTTCATATTTGATCATTGGAGTCATGCGAGGACGGACTCTCTCGATATTCAGCGTTCCAAAACATTTCGTTCAAGAGTTCTGCCCCTTTTCCGAAACCTCGTAAACGCGATAGAGGATACAGTTAACATATTTTTTCAAATTTGATGTGAAGCATTGCGGTCATGAGAGGACGAACCTCACCGATATTCAGTATATGGAACACAATTACTATTTTATTAAAGCGACGTTTCGTTGAGGGTTCTCTCAACGTTTTCAAGCAAATGATATAATATTATGTTTTATGTTTATTACGTATGTCAATTGCTAAATGCAGCTCAAAGAAGATCAACTGGTTTGTTAAGCATTTTTGAATGACCAGATGGGCCATGCCATGCGGTCGATTTAGTTGAAAGGTAAATGTGTTCAAGCTTGATTGATTACCAAAAGTGACTCTCAGCAGTAATTGTCGGGATCTACGGGCTTGTTGTGCATTTTTTGCATGAATACAGAAGGCCACTGCTACTCATTCGGCCCAATCAGATGGACTACGGTCCTGCTGACAATTCCGTTGGATAGATAAGTGTGCTATCAAAATTTTACCTCTCCATATTTTTTGGGAAAACTTGCCGTATTAGATACAGGTCACTAATTAGGATACGGTATATCCTAATTTATTAATTAGCTAATTTTTCACTCAAATTCTGGAGGCCATCCGGGCAGCAGCTTGAGAAGACAATTTTTCTTTTGTCCACTTTGTTTCCAGGGAGTGGGTGGTAAACAATTTTGCAGAACCATTGTCCAATTAGAATCCTCCATTTATATCGAAAATACTCTTTTTGCGCAAATAAAAAATGTCCATTTCTCGGTAACCGTGATGAGTTCCGTAAGGCCTTGACAAAGAAACTGGTTTGAATAAGCTTCCCATTTTCTTATATCATGTGTTTCATCTCTGCATATACTTTTTCCACGGCGAAAATGTCAGATGCGTTACGTGCAAATTATTATGTCGCCCTTGTTTTTCGTCGAGGCGAATATAAATTAAATAGGCTTTAACGTCCTACCTTTCTGCACCAGTCGGGATAATAAAGCCGGACATATCTCTTACAGTGTTTTGAAGGAAATTTTGCCTAACTACGATTTACTATTATTTCCATATCCAACTGCCAAGTTATTTTACGTGCACGCCAACGTGTACACTTGACATCGGGTTTTCGTCCCATCAGAACGACTCGATACAGTTCCTTGCCAGGCCCCCTGTCATGCACCATTGATAGTGGGAACTATCTCGGCCAATACCGGGATCAAACACAGGATCTCGAAGAATAGGCGTAACGACGCACATAACGACGCTGGGCACATATTCCCTCATACACTACAAGGCACGTACCCATCTTCAATTATTCGGGTTGGTACAGAAAAGCAGGACGCTAAACCCAATTCATTTGTTTTTGGTCAGATCTGGCCATCGGAATCATTGGCTCCATGTATCTAAACCAACAAAAAAATCTCATCTACGGCGATGTAACGTTCTGGGAGAGGGTCCCAGTACCCCTTATTGCTAGAGCCCTTCAGAACATGACGCCTCCGCCGGCCGACCCCTTAATCCGCCCCTGCATGTAAATACCATAACATGTCATAATATCAGAATGAAATGAGACATACAAAAATGGTGAATAGTACATACACAGGGAAAGGGGAATTGTAACAGTGCATATTGAAGACATATGCACAAATATTTTATTTTAGATATTTGATTCTTATGTATTTTAAAGAATGTATATTTTATAAATTATATAGTTTAATTTAAATGCATATATTATGTTTATTGACGACGGCGAGCTGTAATGTAGTAAAAAGCATAAATCAACCTTGACGCTGATTATAACCCATGTTATATAATTGTATATTTATATCAAAGAGCTGTAATAGAGGGTCCTTTATTGTTTGTTTATCTAGACGTAATTAAAGCTGAACTCCGATTACAAAACTACAGAAATAATCAAATAAACATGACGATTTTTCGGCGTACAAAATCAGTGAAAGAAAATCAAAATCAAAGAATAACTGCAAAAATGATGGCCCTTTAAGTATACATGCTGCTTTATGTACAGCGGTGCATCTCAGGTCCATGGGCCTCGTGCCAAAATTTAAAAATCTTTCTTATTAAAGGCAGTATTTGAGTTCTGTGAAGAAAATTAGACAAGTTACAAACAAATTACACAGAAAACACTCATAAGCTGGAATTGTTTTCAAAAATATAAATTTTTACTGACATGTCATGAAAAATGTACAAAAGTTACATGTAGCATCTTTCAAAAAAACAATAATTTTCCACTTTTTAGATAGCCATACGGGCAAGGAATATATTTTTAGAAACACTGGGCAATATGCAAACAGATCAGCTGCATTGACTGTAATATTAGAGATCTATACTGAAACATGTACCCCCACGCCCTAAACATGTCACTGACTGAATCAATCTAGTCTTTCGTCGCAGAACTAACATCAGTAAAGGAATGCTTTACCACCCCTGGCTAACATATGGACACAGATCACCAAATATTCCAAACAAGGGCCAAAGCTATTTTTAGTCTTCCTCTCCCTTTTCCTTTTTCCCCCTTTTGCATGGCGATTTTTGTTGACTTTTTGGTGTAGAATTGAGGAAAAGGGTTTGAAAATACATTTTCTGCCAGGTTTTGGTGAATATTCATAATTTTGATGCGGAAGGATACAAGAGTTGAGAGGTTGGTTACGTTGAAATGTAGGGCCTGAAATTGCATGTTTACTTGTCTCCACTTCCAGCTTGTGTATCTCAAGTTTTTCATGAAGAACCTCATACGTGCTTTTGGGCAAGTGGTTGCCACATGTTGCTCCATCTGTGGTAGAAAGCGTTCTACCCAACGAAAATTTGGGAAAAAGTTAGAGCCGGTCTAAGATACGAGAATTAACATTGGAGTCAATGGGGAAATCTTTAGTGATCTGTGTCCATATGTACATATAAACTAAAATATGTGCAATAAATATGAATTATGGTTAAAAATAGGGCTTGATGAAAGAAAAAAAATGCAATATTCGGTCTATGATCGGTACCACTCCTCTGTAACAAAAGGGTCACTGAATACACATATTTCACAAATTTGGGAATATTTCAATGTTTTCAACATCTTAAAGCTCAGAGGCACCATACAAATCTGTATTGCAATTCTCGTGCTGAAGACCTTTACATCAATTTCCTGAACAAATGAAGTCAAAAAAGTAATTATGACAGAGTTGACAACATAAAGGAGGCCTGAAAAGAAGCAACACTAACATTTTACTGTTCTATAAGTAACATAAATGCAACAAACACCACAAATCCTAGATTTTGATAAGAAAATATTGAACATTAAGATGACATTTACACATCTACACCATTTTTATATCAGGGTGTGGTCTCATTGGCCTGACATGTCTCAGGGTTCTAAGTTTAAATTTAAACAAAAAGGGTTAGAAATCTTTGAAATGTACAAAATAACTATCTATTGGTGAAAAATAACATTCGTAGCTGTAATTCAACCACAAATTCCAATTACTATCATTTAATTGTCAACACAGGTGCAATTAAATCTCTCAAAACACATTAATAAAAAAAAAAGGTGGGGTGGTGCATTTAACGGAATGGCGGGGTGAAAAATGTCTAGAAAGACTGAAATATTGCTTTCTACATGAAGGTAATACAAGAATTTAATGTTTCAAAGAAGAAAAACATTCTTGTTCTGGGTAAAATAGTGGCAAAATTGAGCCAACCCCCTTATTGAACATTTTGTACAAACCCATCTGCTGTACATTATTAACTCAGTGTTACCAGTTTTCAATTTTCTGTAGGAAAGCTGGGGCTATTTCTAAACCTGACAAACTTGTAGACCCCATCTAAGTTATATTAGCAATGATAATAAGGGCATTTTTAGACATTTTGACTCATTTGAGTAGTCATAAAAGGATTAATTTCTACATTAATATGGGCGGGGAATCTAAAGATTTTCGGTGAATATTCCTGATTTTTAGACAAAATTTGGTGAAATTACAATACTGTTCACTTTATCTGTGATTTCTGGGGCTGAATAAGTCAAAATTGGACATTAAAATTTTTTTCTTACTGCTAGAAATTAAATAAAAACTGAAAATCGAGAAATTTGCAGTTAAATCACAATTTTTCTCCAAACTTTGATTTTTTTTAAACTAAAGCATATCAGTTACAGCCTTGAATCACACAGACAGGCCATAGATCAGTAATGATTTCCCCGTTGACTTTAATGTCAATTCTCGTCTCTTTGACAGGCTCTAACTTTTTCCCAAATTTTCATTGGGTAGAACGCTTTCTACCACAGCTGGAGCAACATGTGGTAATCTCTTACCCAGAAGCACGTATGAGGTTCACCATGGAAAACTTGAGATACACAAGCTGGAAGTTTAGACAAGTAAACATGCAATTTTCGGCCCTACATTTCAACCTTACCAACCTCTCAACTCTTGTATCCTTCCGCCTCGAAATCATGAATATTCACCAAAACCGGCAGAAAATGTATTTTCAAACCCTTTTCTTCGATTTTACACCAAAAAGTCAACAAAAATCGCAATGCAAAAGGGGGAAAAGGGAATAGTCGGCTTACAACCCCCGGATCCGTGACCATTTCTCGGGGAACAAGGTTTCACGATGGTTTCTGATAGAACGGACCCTAGTGAAGATATTTGTAGTTTGCCAACTCTGAAATCTACGGGCTAACTCCAGGAGAGCCGAAAATCCAAGATGGCGGCCATAAATGGTCTGAAATTGACCCTGACAAACATTGTTGGCGAAATGAACGACGTAATATATCATTTTATAGGTTTTGATGGTTATGCGACTCCTTTTGGACAGTTTCCGGTCAATTTCACAAATGGTTGATCCAATATGGCTGCCAAAATCCAAAATGGCGACAGAAATTTGCTTGAAAAGTATTCTGTCAATACCAATAGCAACATACACATGTGATATGTCGTTTCAGGGGTTGTGGGTTGGGGGGGGGGGGGGTACACGGATATGTCATTTCCAAGCTGATTGAACTAATTTGAAAGGAGATAACATACACAAATTAATCATTTTCGCGACTACCGACCAACACATGTAATAACAACAACCATAAATTGTTCCAGACATCAATGAATCTTATTCTACATATATTTCAGCTGCGGTATCATAAAACATTATAATGCAATACATAATAATGTATTCCGCAATATGACTCTCAAATCTGAGCAAACATGTCCAGTGAGTCTCATTATTATGAGTCAACTATCAGACTTCGCACTCACATTGAGAAGTGTTATTATTTTGGGAGAAATTGACTGAGAAGTTGCTTTAAACACTTAAGATATAGAGCATCGTGTGTGTATCACATAGTTAAACATTTCCTATTCACTACTTTCCAACCATTCCAAAGAGGCGCTTGTGGATTCTGTAATGCAGCATAGATAATGTATGGTTGAAAGTTAGCTCTTTTGACCGTGTGCATAAAAACTATCGCAATCTAGTGACATACTACAAATGTTATCCATCGAAGTCACCGAATATTTTTTTTCTATTGTAACATGCTAAACGCGTCTTGGGTCCTAATGATCTCAGGACATGTTTATTGGACAATAACACCCCTCTAAATGCAAAACAGGAGGTATTTATCTCCTAAATAATATAATGTGCGCATCAAAATTGGGGCATTCATAATCTTTTAAAAGGGTATATAGACACCCAAGTCCGAACACATTTAAGGGTTAAATAGAAGATAATTTATACAAAATCTGCTCCTTTTCCATAATGAATGAATGGATTTTTCTGAAATTTGGTAAGGACCCCCCTAAGATAATAAAGATAAGAGTTTGTCCGAAAAAAAATTGGAGAATTTTTGCATGGATGTTAGTTATCGAATGCAATTGCTCGGTGTCATACTTTTGGTGAAACAACACCTTGATAGAGCAAATTTTCGACTCCCTCAAACCCCTTAATAGGTTTAATCAAAATTTAATAGGTATGTTTATATACGGATGCTTCCACAGGATGATTCAACTGAGCAGGAAATGGACTAGAGGCGTGGAATTAGAATAAGGGGGTGGAGGGGATGATTCTTCTAAAAGTCATGCAGATAAATAACATAGCCAGGATTATGCAGGAGCAACTGTAAAGAGAAATTTGTATTGAAATGTTCCGTTAAAAGCTGCTCCTGCATAATCCAGGCAATAGGTTCTGGAGTCCATCATAAGTTTTAGGAGAATCAAGAAGCCAAAATGTCTAAATATGTTCCTTCACGGGCCAATTTCGACAGCGTGCAAGGGTTTAATGATACAGGGGTCATCATTTGTCCCGACCGCCAATCCAATACTCAATTATAGGGCCTACTACCGAGAATTTGAGAAAAGAAACATTTAAATCAGATGAAATAAACCTTTTACAACAATGGTAACAGCGATAATTTCAAATTTCAACAAACTTAATTTTAATTTTACTCTTTGATTGGATTCCCCATGAAATGGGTGCGTGGCGCATGAACGGATCTGGACAAGCATTACTCAATCAACATACCTACCAAATTTTGTTGAAACCCATTAAAGAGTTCACAAGGGATCCAAAATTTGCTTAATCAAGGTACTTTTGCACCAAATGAAATTGGGATCGAGCAATTTCATTAGATTAAATCTCAAAAACCGAAAGCTAAGTAACATTCATGCCACTATTTATCAAAATTCTTCAACTGATTTCAGATTAACTCTTAACTTCTCACCTTAGGGTATAAGTCCTACGCATTTCAGATATATCTATTCAACCATTATTTAAAAGACGCAGATTTGGTAATGTAACTGTTGGGATTTGAGTGCTCACATGCATACCCTTTGAAAAGACTATAAATGCTCCAATTTGGAAGTGGTCACTAATATTTGAACAAAGACTATTCAGTAACTTGGAAGCATACGATTTCTATTGCGTGCCATGCATTTACCACAAGTTCATGATAATTTAAGGCAAAAGGGCTAACTATCAATCCTACATTATGCTGCAGAATCCACATTTGCCTCTTAGGCTTGGCTGGAAATAATATATTACACACCCGATGCCCTTTGTACAAGTGTTTAAACAATTTTGCTAACTCCCAAAATAAAATTACTTCTCAATGTATGTACATGTAGGATAAGGTTTATGGATGTCTGGAACAATCTATGGTTGTTGTTATTACACGTTTGGTTGGTAGTCGCAAAAATGCTTAATTTTTGTATACTATCTCCTTACAAATTAGTTCTATCAGCTTGGAAATGACATATTCGCGTTTCTCGTCCCCCACAACCCCTAAAACAACATGTCACATGTGCATGTTGCTATTGGTATTGACAGAATACTTTTCGAGCCAATTTCTGTCGCCATTTTGGATTTTGGCGGCCATATTGGATCAACCGTTTGTGAAATGAATTGGAAACTGTCCAAAATGAGTCGGGTTACCAACAAAACCTATAAAATGATATAATACACGGGTCATTTCGCCAACAATGCTCGTCAAGGTCAATTTCCGGTCATTTTTGGCTAAAAAAAAGTTAAATTTAAGAAATTTAAGTATTGACAGAATACTTTTCGAGCCAATTTCTGTCGCCATTTTGGATTTTGGCGGCCATATTGGATCAACCGTTTGTGAAATGAATTGGAAACAATCGGCCGAACTTCGAAAGGAAACCTCGCGTCAAATAAAAGAAATACTTGACAACAATATTTGCGCTGAAAGTAACTCACCTTAGCGGTCACCGGTCATTATGGTTAAGAAAAAGTCCGGAGAATGGAGATTCGCTGTAGGTTACAGAAAATTGAATAAAATTACAAACCAAATTATTTCCTATAATACGTTTTGGGGACGTCATAGATTCCGTTGGGGAGGCAGAGGCAAAAATAGTTTTAGTATTAGACTGTGCGAGTCGATTTTGGCAATTAGAAATGGATGTAAGTACAAGACACAATGCAGCATTTATTACCCAAGATGACGTGTATGAATAGAAACGAATGCCTTTTGGATTAAGTAACCTTTCAAATGGTCATGACTGACATATTACGCGACATGAATTGGCAGTAAAAATTTTCGCGAACACATCATGCAACATCTTAAAAATATTTCCAAAAATTGAGCAAAGCTGACGTGACACTAATGCCCAATAAATGTAAATTTGCAGCACAAAGTGTTAAGTACTTGGGACACATCTTTAGTAAAGATGGAATTTCCGTTAATCAAGAGAAACTACCCCTGTACCAAAAACAAAACCGGCATGAAATTAAACAATTTCTAGGCCTTTGTAACCATTACAGGAGATTCATTTTTAATCATTCACATATCGCACAACCTTTAAATGATTTACTACGAAAAGATATAAAATTTGAGTGGGCAGACAAATGCCAAAATGCTTTTGAAATTTTAAAAAGACGTTAGTGTCGCCACCTATCTTAGCTTTTCCGGATATGACAAAACCGTTTATATTGACAACCGACACTTAAGGTTTTGTGCTTGGTTACATTCTTTCTAAAATTGATAAAAATGGACGCGAGCACGTTATTCATTACGGCGGTAGGTCTTTGCATCTCTTTGAGAAAAAAAATATGCTATCAATAATATTACATATATTACAAATTTCATTCTTCAAGCAAATAACAATACCACCACCCCTGCAGCCAGTCCTAACAAAATTGTGTACTGAATAGCCAGTGACCTCAAATACATCCATATCATTTATCCCATACTGCACGCAGCGACCCATCTACGTCATACTTCCCAGAATGTGACACTGCCCTTGTTAGCCTCCATTTTAAACGCACAAGTGATCATTTTGGGGTGAGACTTATCGACGAGACACCGTTTTGTTTAGACAACAGAGTAAAATAACCCACCCACGTGTGTTTTATGTAAACACGCCATGCCGCTGACACTCGCGTAAAAGCGATATATAATATGTGCTATGGGTAATATTGCAATAAATTCTTTACCATTGTAAACTGTCTTTAGAGTTTCAATCTGTTTATCTTTCAAAACAAGGTTAGATACTTCTAAATTTGTTTTCGCAAACAAAACCGCCTCTGTGACATTATCTGTGATAGGCGCCGCCATATTGAATAATTAGGGAACTTTTTTGTGATTCGGCTCTGATTAGTTTGACATCTTTCATACACACAACGGCTAAATAAACACATTTAATTTCATTCAATATGACAATAGAAGAGAAATAAATACTTCTAAAAATTTCTAAAAGCATACTCAGTGTTTTCGACTTAAATCGTCGATGTAGGAATTAAAATGTCGGTTAATTAGCTTAGGGCCTATTCTCAGCCGGAGCTAGCTGTAGATAGGCAGCCTAAATTTGGGATGCATTTATCCAACATTCATATAGGCAAATAATATCATAACCATGTATTTCCGTTAAAAAGTTATTGTCTTTTATTTTGTTTCGTAAACCTTTACCAGTGTTCCAGGAGATAACCTTGAGCTCACTCTCTCACTTGTCCTATGCCTGGGGAATTGGCGACTCTTCAGACGAGGAACTAAACATGGCTTGTCGTTTAGCGGCTGGACGTCTTATATCCTCTACCCGTCTATCTACTCTGGAGGGTAGTTCAGGTACTAACTGAGTATTATCAAGAGTGTTCAAGGGATAATGTATGCTTGGCTCTATCATATGGTTGGTTATTGACAAACAGCTGATCTCTTAGAAGTTTTGTCTTGTAGCCCTTGGCTTTTAGTTCTCTTATGACTGGATACAATGTCTTGCGTTCAGTCTCAATAGAAGCAGGGAACTGTTCATTAATTCCGTATGGTTTATTCTTAAGTTTAAAACCTCTACTACCAAAGATCGTTCGGTGTTATACAGGAATCTGGCTACAATCGGTCTGTGTTTATCATCTTGAAACTTTCCAAACCGGTGAACATTGGCCAATTCAACTTTTTGTTCGATTCCTAATTCTCTATGTATAAAGTCTCTTAATTTACCTTCTGAGTCTTCGTCTTTGTGTTCCATTAGGCCATTAAATATCAGGTTATACTTCATTGAACGACACTGGAGATCAATCACAGTTCCTTCTAAATCCATTTGTATGTCTTTCATGCGTTGTAATTCTTTACCTATTTGATCTCAATCCTTCAAATTCTAATCTGATTCACCCTTTAGTTTCTGCTCTATTTTTTTTAACAGTTTCAGTTAGGCCGGATGTTTCACACCTTAAATGAGAGTAATCCAGTTTCAAACCTCCAATATCCACTTCAAGGTTGTTAACTTTTTGCTTTAGAGTTAATAACAAGCAATGCACCTCATCTAATATCACTAATTTCGTCTCGATATGATTCAGTCTTATGTCCAGGTTTGTTATTAAGTCCACAATCTTTGCCAGTGTAATATTATCTTCTTTAATCGCTTTTACAGCCGTTTGTAGTGTAGAGGTATTATTTTCTTGTGACATTGTCTCAGTATAAACCTTAGAAATCGGTCAAGCAGAAATGTCACGGTTGATTAATCTAATAATATTACGTCTGTTGAAGCAATATCAGCTTCAACAATAGGTCTGCATTTTAGGGTACCTCAAAAGTTCGCGACAGATAAAAATTTCGAAAATGCAGACTGTGAAAGAGGGGTTAGTTGACAAAATATTATAAAAAACAAATACAGATATTCATTGAAACAAATACACTGTGTAATTTAATGTTACTAAGCAATGGAAAAGTGGTTACCCCAGATGTTGAAATAACTTTCAAAAAATGGGCTTCTGCAAAGGGGGGGTTGGATGGCTGAATGGTTAAGTGTGCGCGCGCTGTATCATAATGTCTGTCATTGAGTCGACTGGCGTGGTTTCGAATCCCAGGTTGTACATGGCAAGGAGTAGGGTCGCCTGTCCAACCTCGTGGGTTTTCTCCGGGTCCTCCGGTTTCCTCCCACTGCTAAAGACCCCTACGCGCATGCGAATTATGTAAATAAAATTAAACCATATGTTAGTCCCGAAATGACCTAGTTTGTGTCGAGTGGACGTTAAACCCGATTTCTCTCTCTCTCTCTCTGCTTCTGCAAAGTTGAGATGAATTTTGTAAATTATAATATCATATGTATATTGTATGTACTTATGTAAATAAAAATTACTGAAAAAATGTAATAGATACTTTTTCTCTTTTTTTTTGGCGGAAAAAATATATGGCTAATAAATTAAAATGAGAAATTGGCGGAAAAAAAATGAAACCCAGAGTGATCATTTGGGAGGACTTATTATTTACGTTCGTTAATTCCATATCGTTCAAACGCAGGGCTGATCTAGAAAACAGTGAAATAGAGTCTATATGGATAGAAGTAAATTGTAACAACCACAAATCTTTACTTGGTAATTATTATAGACCACCTTCATCAACTTCTAGTACAAACCAACAAATATTTAACTCTCTTCAAAACGCTGTAACCGACCCCTTGGACAAATGCATAATTTTAGGTGACTTCAATATTGATATGTTAAAAAAATCTAAAAGTTTTATTCACGATGCGATAAATATATTCGACCTTACTCAGTTGATAAATAAACCTACCCATTATTCCAGCAAAAACACACTTCTTTAATAGACTTGATATTAACCAGCTCTACATTACGAACAACTGAAAATGGTGTACTTGACAATTTCTGTAGTGACCACTGTCCGGTATATTGCAAATTGGCATTTAACGTACAAAAACAACTCAGCTTTAAGCGAACAGCATGGAATTACGAAAACGCAGACCTTGCGGGCGTAAAAAGGGACGTTATAACTACTAAATGGTACAATCTTATCAATAGTTCAAATGTAGATGCATCGTGTGGCCAATTTACAAGCTCATTGATCATTATAGCAAAAGCAAATATAACTTGCAAACTAAAACTGCGAAGCAGTAATGACGGGTTTCACTGGTGCCACGTTACCATTAAACTTATGTCACTTTTGGTGCCATGTTACCCCTGAACTCATCGCTTCCAGTACCAATGGAACCGATAAATAGATATGCACAAACTTTGCACGCATCAAATAAAATGGAAGCAGAATCAACCAAATCCAGCAATGTCAATTCATTTTATACATGTGTTACATGTAAGTGATCCTGACAAAATTACATTACTTCCGGTGATAATGAAAAAGTTCAATTAGTTTTATGAAATCAGAAATGGCAGAAGTTAGAAACCATATTTTGGTATCTGTATGATCGTTTGGGTTCAATCGATGCGTTGACTGGAATCAAATATCATAATTTTAAATACTTTACAAATCAGACGCATTTGAATAAAATATCTGCTTTGAAGGCTAAAAATACAGTTTTCGCCACAATGACGTTACTTCCGGTGATAATGAAAATTTTAAATTACTTGTATGAAATCGTAAATGGCATTAGGTATCACACAGTGAACATTTTATGAAAATCGAATAATAATTGACACTTTTATGGACTAAAAACCTTGAAAAGTGACCTGTTGAAAATCACCTATTTCTCCGCAACTGAACAAGTTAGAAACCATTTTATGATATCTATATGATCCCATGGGTTCATTCTATTAGTTGATTGGTATCAAATATCCAAATTTTAAATAAATAACAAATACGACTCACCTGAATAAATTATTTGTTTCGAAAGCTATAAATATAGTTTTTGCCCAAATTACGTCATTTCCGATGATATTGAAAATGTTAAATTGGTTTGACCTAGTCACAATTGACATTACGCATCAAATGGTATCACTTTTATGAAAATCCAATAATAATTGACTCTTTTACAGGCAAAATAGCGTAAAAAGTGACACTTGCAAAATTGACCATTTCTCGGCAACTGCTCATATTACAAACTAATTTGGAGATAGATTCTCTTCGTATGAATTAATGCTACAAGTTTATGAAAGTCAAAAAGAAATATTTTAAAGTATGAAACGCCTGAAAGGGTTGTAAATAGCTCAATTTTACACCGTTTTTCACCTTTAAACCGAAATGGCGCAAATATGAAATTGAAATTAAAAAAACGGCTTCCGACGTTTTTTGCCCCTTTACATGGCGCAACTTCTTTCTTTTTACTTATTTTAAAAAAATAATATTTGCTTTCGAAAAGACGTACCTAACCGCCAAAATTATAGTTTTGGTCAAAATTACGTCATTTCCGCTGCTGACAGAAAGCTTTATCGGTAATAAAGAAGTTGAGACTTTGTTTTATACAAATCGAGCAATAAATAATTAACCTAGAACCCATAAACTGAATTAGCCAATAGCGGCCAAGGTGAATTATCGATACAAAATTTTTTTCATATTTTTGCTCAAATTACATGACCCTTTAATTATAGGTAGAGCGCCATAAAAAAATATTAATAAGTAAAAAAGTTTTTTGTCAAAATTTAAATTTTCAAAATTTGGCGCCTAATATCTTCGAAGATTAATCGAAAATCAAAAATCTAAACAATCGTAGCTATTTGCCGTGTTTTGGGCTATGTCAAAATGTATCAAATGTTAAAATCCGACAATTATTGTTAATATTACGGCAATATTTAAAAAAACGACAACTTCGGTGATTTCGGACATTTCGCATTGTGACAGAAAGTTCGAAATAGCTTTAATCTCTAAGTCACACCCACTTTCCCAGTAAAACCGAAGACATCGAGTTGATCCGACAAATAGTTTCTGAGATATGCTCAAGTGGAAATATTTCACTTCCGGTACCGATGAAACCGTTTAACAGGTTTCCATATAAGCATTGCACACATCAATGTACACAGAATCAACCAAATCCAGCAATATCAATTCATTGTATACATTTGTTACATGTAAGTGATACTGACAAAATTACATTACTTCCGTTGATACTGAAAATGTTAAATTAGTTTTATGAAATAAAAAATGGCATAAGGCATGACATGGAGAAAATTTTATGTAAATCGAACAATAATTGCCACTTTTATAGACCACAAATCTTGAAAAGGGACTTGTAGAAAATCGTCTATTTCTCTGCAACCGTACAACCGTAAAATATCTGTTTTGAAGGCTAAAAACACAGTTTTTGCCAAAATGACATTACTTCCGGTGATAATGAAAATCTTAAATTACTTGTATGAAATCGTAAATGGCATTAGGTATCACGCGGTGAAAATTTTATGAAAATCGAATAATAATTGACACTTTTATGGACCAAAAATCGTCTATTTCTCCGCAACTGAACGAGTTAGAAACCATTTTGTGATACCTATATGATCGCATGGGTTTATTCTATTGGTTGATTGGGACCAAATATCAAAATTTTAAACACATAACAAATACGACTCATTTGAATAAAATACTGGTTTTGAAGGCTAAAAATACAATTTTTGCCCAAATTACGTCATTTCCGGTGACATTGGAAATGTTAAATTGGTTTGACCTTGTTAAAATTGACACTACGCATCAAATGGTGTCACTTTTATGAAAATCGAATAATAATTGACTCCTTTACAGGCAAACTAGCGTAAAGGGTGACTTATGCAAAATTGCCTATTTCTCGGCAACTGCTCATATTACAAACTAATTTTCACATACATTCTCTTCGTATGGATTATTGCTACTAGTTTATGAAAGTTTCGAAAAAATATATTAAAACATGAAAAGCCTGAATGGGTTGTGAATAGCTCATTTTTTCACCTTTTTTCGCCTTTAAATCGAAATGATCCGAAAACGAAATACAAATTAAAAAAACTGAGCGCGATGATTTCTGCGCCTTAACAGGGCACACCCTTTCAGTCATACCAGATTTGAAAAAAATAATATTTGCTTTCAAAAAGTGGTACCGAACTGTCAAAATTGCAGTTTTTGCTAAATTTACGTCACTTCCGTTGCCGAAAGGAAAATGTACCGGTAACAAAAAAAAATGACATTTTGGACCGCGGAACATATGAACTTTGTTTTATACAAATCGAACAATAAATAATTAATCCAGGACTGAAAAACTGAATTAGCCAATGGGGGCCAAGGAAAAATACCGTGACAAAAAATGTTGACATTTTTTGTCAAATCAGATGACCCTTTAACCTTTGGTAAAATACCACATAAAAATATTCATTAATAAAAAAGTTTTTCGTAAAAATTTGAATTTTCCAAATTTGGCGCCTTTTATCTCCGAAGATTCGTCGAAAATAAAAAATCCAAAGAACCTTAGCTATGTGCCTTGTCTCTGGCTATGTCAAAATGTATCAAATATTACAATCCGACAATTATTGATAACATTACGGCAAAATATCGAAAAACGACAACTTCGGTGATTTCGGACATTTCGCATTGTCGCAGAACGTTGGAAATAGCTTTAAAATTTATGTCAAACCCACTTTCCCAGTAAAACCGAAGACATCAAATCGATCCGACAAGTAGTTTCTGAGATATGCTCAAATGGAAAAATAATAACAATAATAATAATAATATGAAGAAGAAGAAGAAGAATAACTAGAACTGCGAAGCAGTAATGACGGGGTCACCGGTGCCACGTTACCCTAAACATATGTCACTTCTGGTACCAATGAAATCATTAAACAAGTTTTCACATAGGCATTGCACACATCAAATAAAATGGACGCCGAATCAACCAAATCCAGCAATATCAATTCATTTTATACAATTTTTACATGTAAGTGTACAGTACTTCCGGTGATAATGAAAATGTTCAATTAGTTTTATGAAATCAGAAATGGCATAAGGCATCACATGGTGAAAATTTTATGTAAATCGAATAATAATTGTCACTTTTATAGACCAAAAACCTTGAAAAGTGTCTTGTAGAAAACCGTATATTTCTCTGCAACCGTACAAGTTAGAAACCATTTTCTGGTATCTGTATGATCGTATGGGTTCAATCTATTTGCTGATTGGAATCAAATATCATAATTTTAAAAATATTACAAATCAGACTCATTTGAATAAAATATCTGTTTTGAAGGCTAAAAATACAGTTTTTGCCAAAATGACGTTACTTCCGGTGATAATGAAAACCTTAAGTTACTTGTATGAAATCGTAAATGGCATTAGGTATCAAACACGAAAATTTTATGAAAATCGAATAATAATTGACACTTTTATGGACCAAAAACCTTGAGAAGTGACCTGTTGAAAATCGCCTATTTCTCCGCAACTGAACAAGTTAGAAACCATTTTGTGATATCTATATGATCCTATGGGTTCATTCTATTATTTGATTGGAATCAACTATCCAAATATTAAACAAATAACAAATACGACTCATCTGAATAAATTATTTGTTTCGGAAGCTATAAATATAGTTTTAGCCCAAATTACGTCATTTCCGATGATATTGTAAATGTTAAATTGGTTTGACCTAGTCACAATTGACATTACGCATCAAATGGTATCACTTTTATGATAATCCAATAATAATTGACTCTTTTACGGGCAAAATAGTGTAAAAAGTGACACTTGCAAAATTGACCATTTCTCGGCAACTGCTCATATTACAAACTAATTTTGAGATAGATTCTCTTCGTATGAATTAATGCTACAAGTTTATGAAAGTCACAAAGAAATATTTTAAAATATGAAACGCCTGAATGGGTTGTAAATAGCTCAATTTTACACCGTTTTTCACTTTTAAATCGAAATGACGCAAAAATGAAATCGAAATTAAAAAAACTGCTTCCGACTTTTTTTGCGCCTTTACATGGCGCAACTTCTTACTTTTTACATATTTTAAAAAAATAATATTTGCTTTTGAAAAGACGTACCTAACCGCCAAAATTGTAGTTTTGGTCAAAATTACGTCATTTCCGCTGCTGACAGAAAGCTTTATCAGTAATAAAAAAGTTGAGACTTTGCATCATTGAGCATATGAACTTTGTTTTATACAAATCAAGCAATAAATAATTAACCCAGAACCCATAAACTGAATTAGCCAATAGCGGCCAAGGTGAATTATCGATACAAAATTTTTTCATATTTTTGCTCAAATCACACGACCCTTTAATTATAGGTAAAGCGCCATAAAAAAATATTCATAAATAAAAAAGTTTTTTGTCAAAATTTAAATTTTCACAATTTGGCGCCTAATATCTTCGAAGATTAATCGAAAATCAAAAATCTAAACAATCGTAGCTATTTGCCGTGTCTCAGGCTATGTCAAAATGTATCAAATGTTAAAATCCGACAATTATTGTTAATATTACGGCAATATTTAAAAAAACGACAACTTCGGTGATTTCGGACATTTCGCATTGTCACAGAAAGTTCGAAATAGCTTTAATCTCTAAGTCACACCCACTTTCCCAGTAAAACCGAAGACATCGGGTTGATCCGACAAATAGTTTCTGAGATATGCTCAAGTGGAAAAAAAATAATAATAATAAGAAGAATAATAATCTTAACAAAAACAATAGTGTTTCACACTGGCTACGCAGTGTGAAACCCTAATAACTAGAACTGCGACGCAGTAATGACGGGTTTCACCGATACCCCGTTACCCTTAAACATATGTCACTTCCGGTACCGATGAAACTATTAAACAGGTTTCCATGTAAGCATTTCACACATCAAATAAAATGTACGCAGAATCAACCAAATCCGGCAATATCAATTCATTGCATGCATTTGTTACATGTAAGTGATCCTGACAAAATTACATTACTTCCGGTGATAATGAAAATTCTAAATTAAGGCATCACATGGTGAAATTTTTTTATGTAAATCGAATAATAATTGCCACTTTTATAGAACAAAAACCTTGAAAAGTGACCTGTAGAAAATCCACTATTTCTCTGCAACCGTACAAGTTAGAAACCATTTTTCGGTATCTGTATGATCGTGTGGGTTTAATCTATTTGTTGATTGGAATCAAATATCATAATTTTAAAAAACAATACAACTCAGACTCATTTGAATAAAATATATGTTTTGAAGGCTAAAAATACAGTTTTTGCTAAAATGACGTTACTTCCGGTGACAGAAAAAGTGTTAAATTACTTGTATAAAATCGTAAATGGCATTAGGTATCACACACTGGAAATTTTATGAAAATCGAATAATAATTGACACTTTTATGGACCAAAAACCTTGAAAAGTTACCTGTTTAAAATCGTCTATTTCTTTGCAACTGAACAAGTTAGAAACCATTTTGTGATATCTATATGATCTTATGGGTTCATTCTATTAGTTGATTGGAATCAAATATCAAAATTTTAAACAAATAACAAATACGACTCGTTTGAATAAATTACTGGTTTGAGGGCTATAAATACATTTTTTGCCCAAATTACGTCATTTCCGGTGACATTGAAAATGTTAAATTGGTTTGACCTAGTTAAAATTGACATTACGCATCAAATGGTGTCACTTTTATGAAAATCCAATAATAAATAACTCTTTTACAGGCAAAATAGCGTAAAAAGTGACTCCTGCAAAATTGACCATTTCTCGGCAAATACTTATATTACAAACTAATTTTGACATAGATTCTCTTCGTATGGATTAATGCTACAAGTTTATGAAAGTTATGAAGAAATATTTTAAAATATGAAAAGCCTGAATGGGTTGTAAATAGCTCAATTTTACACCTTTTTTCACCTTTAAATCGAAATGGCGCAAATACAAAACCAAAATTAAAAAAAGTGAGTCCGAGATTTTGTGCGCCTTTTGTAGGGGCATTTATCTTGATCTATCAGATTTGCAAAAATTAACATTTGCTAGTGAAAAGATGTTCCGACTCGACAAAATTGAAGTTTTTAGCAAAATTGCGTCACATCCGGTGACGATAGAAAACTTTACCGGTAATAAAAAAATTGAGAATTTGCACCATGGAGCATATGAACTTTGTTTTATAAAAATCGGGCAATAAATAATTAACCTAGAACCGATAAACTGAATTAGCCAATAGCGGCCAAGAAAAATTATCGAGACAAAAAATGTTCACATTTTTGATCAAAACAGACGACCCCTTAACCCTGGGTAAAACGCCATAAAAAATTATTCATTAATAAAAAAGTTTTTTGTCAAAATTTAAATTTTCAAAATTTGGCGCCTAATATCTCCGAGGATTCGTCGAAAATCAAAAATCTAAACTACCGTAGCTATGTGCCCTGTCTCAGGCTATGTCAAAATGTATCCAATGTTAAAATCTGACGATTATTGTTAATATTACTACACTATTTAAAAAAACGACAACTTTGGCGTTTCGGACATTTCGCATAGTCGCAGAACGTTCGAAATAGCTTTAATCTCTAAGTCACACCCACTTTCCCAGTAAAACCGAAGACATCGAATTGATCCGACAAGTAGTTTCTGAGATATGCTCAAGTGGAAAAAAAAATAATAATAATAAGAATAATCTTAACAAAAACAATAGTGTTTCACACAAGCTACGCAGTGTGAAACCCTAATAATCTTAACAAAAACAATAGTGTTTCACACTGGCTACGCAGTGTGAAACCCTAATTAGTGACAATTTGGCAACATGATAAACCCTGGATGAATGGCGCAATAAGACGTATGAAAAAGAAGAAAAATAGATTACACAAAAAAACGGTAAATAGGAATTCGGACTCTGATTGGCAAAATTTCAGGAAAATTAGAAATGACTACATAGACTTAATTAGAAAAAGCAAAAATGATTACTTTGACAAAATAGACAAACAAATCAGTGACACAGAAAACTTTGGAACAAAAACCTGGTGGAAACTTATTAATTCATATACTAAAACACACGCTGCTCTTACAAACGAACCTCCGCCATTAACAGTCAATGGTAACACGTTGTTTACTCAATCCGAAAAAGCAAATGCTTTAAACACATTCTTTATCAAACAATCACAACTAGATAACACTAATAAATCTCTACCACTGCTTGTTATGAACCCTAACAGCATCGATAAGATTGTACCAAATCCAGAGGAAGTTAAAGACATAATAGACTGCCTAGATACTACAAAAGCCTCAGGACCCGACGAAATAAACACGAGAATTCTAAAATACATCTCAAAAGAAATCAGTCACCCAATTTGCCAACTTTTTAAACTATCATTAGATCTACACATTGTACCAAACATTTGGAAATTTGCAAACCTGGTCGCTATATTCAAAAAAGGCTCTCCAAACGATTGTAGTAATTATAGACCAATCTCCCTCTTAAGTATAATAGTCAAATTTTTTTGAAAAATCATCCACAAACATGTCTTTAACTTCCTTAGAAATAACTCAATACTAACACCTGTCCAGAGTGGCTTACTTCCTACCATATTTCAACTAATCGACCTAACACAATATACTAGAATAGTCTTCTGTGATATCAGCAAGGCCTTTGACAGGGTTTGGCATGCCGGACTCTGTCACAAGCTGGATGCTGCGGAGTTTCGAGATCTACTGCTCTGGTTCGTAGATTACTTAAAAAAAAGACAACAATGTGTAACCATCAGTGGCACCTCCTCGGACCCCGGAAGCATCCCTGCTGGTGTCCCGAGGATCTGTACTAGGCCCTCTTTTATTCTTAATATACATAAATGACATTGTGAACAATATAAATTCAAACATTAGATTATTTGCTAACGATAACTCTTTATATTTAAAAATTGAAGACCCAGTGGCAAGTGCTGCTACCATTAACGATGACTTAAATCGAATCAGAAATTGGGCTGAGACATGGCTGGTAACTTTTAACCCCCTAAAAACAGAGACACTGACTATTACTACTAAACCCCACATACTTAACCCACCATTATTTATGAACCAGGTACAAATTAAAGAAGTAAGTGAACATAAACATCCAGTAGACGTGGTACAAGGGTTAATCAGCGAACTGGATGTATGAGATGTGTTGTTGACGTTTGGGAAAGTAGGACGAGGGGAAATGTGTAGGGAGTGAAGTGCTGTAAAGGGATAGTTAGATGTATTATGAATGGTTAGAGTGGCTGTGGTGTTACGGTGAAATACTATGCCGCCACCGTAACACCACAGCTTTATGATTTGTTAGACAGGAGTGATGTAATGGGTGTCAACAACTGGGTATGCTGGTACCGTCGTAACGTAGCCGTGAAATATATATTGTGGGGGGGGAAGGGCGGAAAGGTAAAAATATACAATGTTGACAAGTATGTGCCAGGCATGAGGCTGCGCAGACCGAGCGGCAGCTCGATAGGGAGTGTGTGGGAGGGTCACCCTCATAAAAAATTTTTTTTTTAAATTTCAGTTTTCTGTAAGCAGTGAAAACACTATTTTGGCATTGTTTGCGGGGTTAAACCTAAAAATCACATTAATACACCTATTGCACGATATTGTGAAACTAGCTGACGAAGACAGCTCGGGCGGCGATTGTTCGACTCGGGGCTGCTCTGTCAGTATCTAACAAACGCATTTAGTTCGCGTACAACTTTTAAAAACCAAATGTCAGTATGGTATTTCTCACATAATTGGTTATCGCAAAAACAGAGTAAACTGAAAGCGAGTAATCTCGACTCAAACCTATAGTCTATAGCCTACATACTACACTCGTCACTAGGCTTCCTATATTATTGTTTGTGGACGGTTTACTACTCAGTGATAAGCCTGCGCCGCAAAAAGAGGTCTCGCCTTTTATTATTAGTATAATGACTTCCTCATGTGCGGCAGGTTAGTTTGCTTCTAAAAACACTGTTTTCCGTTCCAAAAAATACAAAAGTAATTTTCTACCAGATGACCATGGTTCTTTTCACCGAGACTAGATAATTTCTCTCGGTGTAAGGATATAGCTATGGATAAGTTCATACAAGGTCAATAAATCCGCGGTCACTTCGGGTCACACTGTTGAGAAAATAAACCGATGGGTTTGTTTAATAGCAAATCGAGCGTGAATCAACTGAGTTTGTACTGAAAAATTTTTGAGTAATATGTATGAACTGTCTTCACACATTCGGTTTATAATTAGCGATACACAGGTACAGTGGCAAGTGTTGTACTTCACAGACTGTTTACCTCCGAACTACCTCCGCACGAAATCCCCGATTTGGGTACTTATTAAAAGAAAAAGAAATAGTACCTGTGCGCATGCCAGTAAAAAAAAACCTAAGAGTTCGCGCATAAAAATGCCCGAACGTACCAGGCGCCAGGTCATCTAGGTCTAATCTATCAAACTAACTGTAAATGTAATAATCATATAGATAGCCTTGTAAGCAAAGTATCCAAACTAGTAAATTGCCTTCAATCTCTAAAATATAGAATGAATATAAAATCTTTAAACACAATATACTGTTCTTTTATCCTTCCACACTTTGATTATGCCGATATTATCCCTACAATCCCTACAATTAGGTGCACTGCGCACTATCTGTGGGGCGGTAAGAGGTACTAGCCATGCCTTACTCTATAAAGAGACTGGGTTTGATCCACTCTCGGAAAGACGTCGACGTCATAAATTAAAATTAATGTATAAAATTATTAACAACCTCGTGCCATCATATCTCTCTGACCTATTAGAACTGTCCTCTGCCCCTATCAATTATACCCTTAGAAACAAAGATAAACTAAAGGAAACCAGATGCAGAACCGAAATTTTCTCCTTGTCCTTCATCCCTTCCAGTATACGAGAATGGAACAAACTTAACGTTGAAATGAGAAACTCTCGATCCCTTGCTATCTTTGGAAAGTCATTTCCCACATCCACGTGCAAAAGACGGAAAAGAATACCACGGTCAAACAAATTGCAGTTCCTCGGATACTAAGAGAAGACTTGCATTTCCATCTGATACTAAGAAAAGACTTGCTAATTCCTTAGCTTGGGGTTGCCATAAAGGTAAAGAAGCAACTACATGTTGCAAAAATATTGGTGACCAAAACTTTATGACACGGTTAATGACTAGATTTCCAATTGTGAAATTTGTCAACGAACAAAAAACAATGCGCATAGTAAAGTCCCTTTAACTCCCATGGATATCGAAGAAGCATTTTGTAGACTCCATATAGATTTCCTTGGGCCACTACCTGAAAGACCAGAGAGTTATAAGCATATTTTATTGGTAGTAGATTCCTTCCTACAAAAATTCAAGAAGCTAAAGAGGTGGCTGACAAAGTTTATCATAAAATTTTACCAGATATGGTGTTCCTACACATTCCATGTCCATAGACTGTAAAATATTACAACTGGGCAATAAATACACTGGATCGGGAAATCAATGAATTACGGTAACTAAACAACCTTGACCTTGTTCTGTGCAGTGCGAAGTTTAATCGGATTGTAACCATAGCTTAGTACTGTATAGAGAATCAATAACACCACCACATGGTATTCACAAGATGATGCAATCCACTATGCGAAGATAAACATACCAAACTATTTACCTACGCACGTATATAGCCTATATTTACATAGTATGACGTACTTCACAGATTGTATACATGTGGGTTTATTGTTTGTAATATTTCAAACAAAGATATCTTTGTATCACTTATTCGTGCTACTTTTTTGCACTCCCAGTAAGAAATATTGCCGCTTGTTGGAATTCGGGAAGTACAATGGTATTTGTCAGCGTAAACAATTAAACATACATTATGCAAGAGCTAAATATGTCTATTGCAGGTCTTTATGTAGACCTGAAATGTTATCTAAATTATTAATTAGACATTAATTAACCTATCCAGACCATAATCAACTCTCGATGACATCGCTAGCCTGCGATCTTTAGTGGATTATGAGCCGATTTACTGCATAACTTTCCTAATTTAATGATTAAATGGATAATCGAGACTATGCCGTTTATCGTACTGACTTTAGTAATGATGATCGAAGCTAGGCGGAAATTTCAATCGCTTATTCTACGTTCATAGTGGATCAATTTGAATAAAATTTTCAGCAAATTGCCTTTACATTATCTAGATTTTAACTATTATAGTGAGAACTGCCAACTCGTTATCTAATCTCCCATAATGTATCTTTAAGGAATTACCAATTCTTTCCTCTATGTCAGTCTAGATTATGTTGTTCGGATAAGACCAAGGTGAAAAGATGGACAGAGAACAAACTAAACAAGCCAACAGCGAAGCTGATGTCCCCCTCCGAAATCCCAAAATAAATAGATGACACATATTAATTAATCGCACATATATTTTTTTCAAAAGTATCGAGCAATCAAACTACACACTAAGTTTCATCACTCTCTATCATATAGAATCAAGATTATCTTGTCCCAAAGAATCGACCAATGAAATTGATTAGCTCTGCTTAGCTTTAGCTTGAAATGTTAATCATTGAAATCAGTCAAGACATTCACCTAATGAACATCTACATCAGGTTTAAACATTCTACCTCAAATAAAAGCAGAGTTTTTATGTTCCAAAGTCTTGACCAATCAAATTGCTTATCGCTCCTTAGTCCAGGCAGAAAATTCGCACAATCGAACTTAGTCAAGGTAATGATATAATGAATCTATATTCAGAGTTTCATCGCTCTCAGTTCATTATAACCAAAGTTATCGTGCCCCTAAAGCATCAACCAACCAAATTGCTTATCTCTGCCTACCGTAAGCAGACAATGTTCATAATCGAGCTCCATCAAGGGATTCACCTAATGAATGCCTACACCAAGTTTGAACATTCTATCTCAATTAGAAGGAGAGTTATTGTGTTCCAAAGTCTCGACCAATCAAATTACTTATCGCTCTGCTTACCCTCAGCAGAAATTGTTAATTATCGAACTTAGTCAAGGTATTGATGTAATAAAGCTATACACCAAGTGTCCTCACTCTCACTTAATTAGAACTAAAGTTATTGTGTCCCAAAGCATCAACCAATCAAATTGCTTATCTCTGCTTACCCTAAGCAGAAAATGCTCATCTTCGAACTCCATCAAGGCATTGACCCAATAAACACCTACACTAAGTTTGAACATTCTAGCTCAATTAGAAGGAGAGTTATTGTGTTCCAAAATCTTGGCCAATCAAATTGCTTATCGCTGTGCTTACCCTGAGCAGAAAATGCTCATTATCGAACTTAGTCAAGGTACAATCTGAACGACAGACTCTCCCTACCTGCAGAGAAGTGACTCTGACACAATGAATAGCCATGATATCCATATGACGTCATCTAAACGTCACAGGTCATGAGGTCAACGCACTACATTTTGTACCGGAACTCAGCTTGTAAACAAAAGAGAGAGAGAGAGAGAGAGAGAGAGAGAGAGAGAGAAATGGGGTTTAACGTCCACTCGACACAACTAGGTCATTTCGGGACTAACATATGGTTTAATTTTATTTCAATAATTCGCTTTTGCATAGGGGTCTTTAGCAGTAGGAGGAAACCGGAGGACCCGGAGAAAACCCACGAGGTTGATCAGGCGACCCTACTCCTTGTCACGTACAACTGGGGATTCGAAACCACGTCAGTCGACTCATTGACAGACTTTGTGATACAGCGCGCGCACGCTAACCATTCAGCCATCCAACCCCCCGCTTGTAAACAAACAAACGAAAGTAAAATGGCTTCGATGAACAGAAAATCTGCGTCGTATCAGGGTTGTCTGTGCCATAACACGGACACAACTCTTTTAGTTTGAATAATAAATTCCAGGAAGACAATGGGATTTTAACACTATTAACAGAATTAGCAAGTTTTAACGGACATTTGCCGTGGGAGAAAACAAAACTGTCAGAAAAAAACAACACGAAGAATTTCACTATATTGAAAGATATTATTGGAAAGCGATAGAATAATACTTGAATTCGGACAGAGCTTTATTGAAGTAGCCGTTGGACATGTAATGATAAAAGACAAGCCGTAGACTATAGTTGGGTGTACTGTAAAACTAAATTTCAAAAGCAGGAAAAAATACGTTTACAAAAGGTAAGAAAAAGTGAATTATTTTTGGTTTTATAAATTAACATTCAGTTTACTTTTCCGATGGGCCATACTATATACCGGAAAACAACCGGAAAACAACCGAAAAACACCATTTTATACTGAATACCGGAAAACACCGGAAAAACACTAAATACCGGAAAACATCCTAAATACCGGAAAACACCCTAAATAGGTAACCCGGTGTGCGGTTTTGGACCAAGTGAGCGCCGATGAAGGAAGGTCAAGGTCATTACGATGTTCGTTTTACAAATAGCCCCCCCCCCCCCCCAAAAAAAAAAAAAAAATATTTCCAATTTTTTTTTCTCCAAAATTTTGTTGATGCCTATTATGTTTTGAATGTTTTAAAAGACGCAATCAGTCTACCTCCATCATTGACTATATTATATTTTGTATTTTAATTTTTGTTTTCAGTAAATTTCAGTGTTTCAGTATTTCGGTAGATTAAACACTGACCTCGAAGGGCCCCATTATATGCCGGTTGCGCCGGTCTCCTGATTCTTACTAGTAACGCTGGAATCAGGGTGGTACGAATTAGTGGAAGGCGCGACTAGGCCAACTCCTCCCTTGGTAACAAAAAAATCGCATCATAAAACAGCAACTATCATCAAAAGCGAGTTAATAAATCTCTGAATAGTTCGAGTTGAAGTTCCAGGTTTAACCGCTATGTGTCCTAATCACCAAACGAAATGGATGCCACGCAATTCTTGGACAGGCTGTAATCTGAAAAGTGTCTATCCTTTCCAAGAGCTATCCATCTCGTTGGAAGGGCTAAAAATCTACTTATTTCTGAGCTTACTTTCATTCCAGGATCAAATATAATCACTTGAATCATAATAATATTCAACATATTCCATCATATTCCGAGGGCCGCACACATGATTTTTTTCTGGATTACTTTTCGAGCTTTTTTCCCCAACTTGTTGACCAGTTTTCCTTGAGAAAACTCCAACTTTCGCCCAATTGTCCATGAGAAAAGTACATATTCTATCTTACTACATTGACGGGAAGTGGTAAGCTGGACTTCTGTAAAAAGGGTTGTTCGATAAATTTTCAAGGAAGCAATTGTTGTTTTTGTTTGTGAAATAGAGGACTCTAGCCAATGAGGCTACTTTCTCCCAGAGAACCTCCGGCAACCAATTTGTTTTATGTACTACTATCGTAATAAAACATTACTATGTTAACCACTTCCCGGTGGCTGAAGACTTACACCGAATGCGTATTCGGAAAAAAATGTCCCCGAGAAAATGTTTTTTCCGACAATCGATATTCGAGATGTCTTCTGATGCACAAATTATACTGCACTGTGTAAGAACTTGCATCCTTTGGTGGAAAAATATCATTTGCACTATTTCAAAGTAAACCTGCATTTTCGTATATCATCCCGTAATTTGTGATTAATGACAATGACTGTAGAAATAATATGGCTTGAGGAACGAGAGATCTATGTTCGTCACGTGACTGGACAATTCCACCCCCGTCCCACTCTGACGATGATTCCCCCCGGAGCGGCGCTCTCTAAAAAATCTCGGGCACAGTTTACTCTTCTAAGTTTTCCGGTCGCTATTTAGTAACCCGGAGTTTCGTCCTCGTGTGTGGTTTTGGACCAGGTGAGCGCTGATGAAATAAGTTCATTAACATACAAGCGAGCGATCGCCTACGGTCAAAGAAAAATTTCTTTTCAGATTTTTTTTAACAATTTTTTTCCAGTATTTTTCTCTGTAAAATTATTTTCTACGGAATGTTTTTATGTAAAACCAATTTTTCGGAAAAATTCGAATTTTTTTTTTTGTGACAGAAAATTTTTTTCGTCAAAAAAATTTTGGAGGAAAAAAAATCGGAATTTTCAGATTTTTTTAAACAATTTCTTCTCCAAAATTTATCTCTCAAAAAAAAAATTTTTTCCAGTATTTTTCTCTGTAAAATTATCGGAAATTTCGAATTTTTTCTTTTTGTGACAGAAATTTTTTTTCGTCAAAAAAATTTTGGAGAAAAAAAAAATCGGAATTTTTTTTTTTTTTGGGGGGGGGGGGGCTATTTGTAAAACGAACATCGTAATGACCTTGACCTTCCTTCATCGGCGCTCACTTGGTCCAAAACCGCACACAGAGGACCAGGCTCCGGGTTACCTATTTAGGGTGTTTTCCGGTATTTAGGATGTTTTCCGGTATTAAGTGTTTTTCGGGTGTTTTCCGGTATTCAGTATAAAATGGTGTTTTCCGGTTGTTTTCCGGTGTTTTCCGGTATATAGTATTGCCGTTCCCGATAATGTCACCGTGTGTATACAAGTTATTTTGAGAACAACCCATGTTCTTTTCCATGGAGCCTTGTTGAGTTTGGGGTTCGGAGAGAACCATCAATGGATATCTTTCAATAAAGATCTGGACAATTACATGGGTCTTGGGAGTTGCCTGGATATTTTTGGGGAACATAAATACGCCCCTCGATTTCGTAGATTAGGCTCTCCCTCGATCTGGACCCAGCAAAGGCCACCTCCCTCTATAATTTTCATTTTACAAAGTTGAATCCGTCTCTGTTATATGTACATGTACTTTTGACATTGCTCTTTCCATGTACAAGTAAGCCCTGCAAGTTGGAACATCGATAGAAAAATATTTATGTTTCTTTTTTATCCTCCCTCGGAATTTTATGTGTGTACTTCTTCCCATTATTTTCTTATTAATGGAACATGGGCATAAAAAAACCTGTAATTATTTTATATTTCAGAATGTACAAACATGAGACCAACACAAACCAATTTAAGGAGATCAGGTAGACAATGAATGGAAACTGAGTGCTCTACTCACATCGCAAACAATGAAATCCGAGTGTTAGAGGAGATATACCCCGATCTTTACATGAAACATGTCACAATTTGTCGAGAAATAGAATATAACTTGTAATACAGAAAATTGTGTATTTACTTGAATATCAACATTTCATATTATTTGACAATAAGTCCAGCTGCTTCACAGTAAACAATGTAGGCCTACATCTATTAGTAAACATTACATTAAATGATTAACTGCTGGTGTGTGCTGGTACATGAATATGCCACTTGTGAACCTTAAACATGCATTATGCAAGAGCTAAATCTGCCTATCGCAGGTCTTTCTTTAGGCCTGAAATCTTATCTAAATTATTAATTAGACATTAATTAACTTATCCAGACCATAATCAACTCTCGATGTCAAGGCTAGCCTTCGATATCGACTGGATTAGAATCCTATATGCTGCAAACGCTCATTGATAATTAAATCAAAACATTGGATAATCGAGACTATGCTTTTTAACGTACTAACTTTAGTAATGATGAACGAGGCTAGGCGGAAATTTACAAAGCTGATATCTCGGTTCATAGTGGACCAATTTGACTGAAATTTTCAACAAATTACCTTTACATTATCTAGTTTTTAACTATTATAGCGAGAACTGTCAGCTCTTTATCTAATCTCCCATAATGTATCTTTAACGAATTTTAAAATCCTATGACAACTATGTACATGAGACTTTGTCAGTGGGAAATAATAAACAAAATAATTTTGTTATGGTGTTATAATCAGATTAAAGATACATTATGTAAGTTTTAGATAAAGAGCTAGTCATTCTAGCTTTAATAGTTCGAAAATAGATAATGCAAAATTAATATTTTAAAATTTTCGTTCAAATTACTCTATTGCGAGCGAAGATATTAGCCTTTGACGATTTGACAAGATGTGTGCATTAATTGTAACCACCATACTGGTTGTTCGAAGCTAAGTCTCGCCTCTCCCAATGGCATCGAAAGTTGATTATGGTCTTGTTATGTCAAAAAATGTCTAATTAATAGTTTATATATCATTTCAGGCCTAAAAAAGACCTGCAATAGGCAGATTTAGCTCTTGCATAATGTATATTTAATACAGATCATTCAAAAATCATGTAAATCTAACAATATTCTGCAAACCTTTTTATTGGTTTATTTATTCTTATGATTAAACAGTATATTTAATTATACTTAAAACCCAAATCCATTCCGAGTGGATCTGCAACAATTAAGCCTACTGCGAACAGTACACAAACACAGTGCAAATGATCGAATATGTCAAAGTGAATAATAAGTGTTTTATTTGTCTTTTGAACTGTATGTTGCACTAACAAATATTTGTTTATATAGGCCTTGGTCCACATCCATATGTTAAATAGACTTCAAGTGGAAACCACTTGATGTTTATAATAATTTAAATTTGAAGTAAATGTACCATTAATTGATCAGCTGATTAGTAGTACTCTAGCTAGGTCATAAACCATGTATTTGGTATACATGTAGAATTGTATATGTACACAGTTAAATCCTCTTTTTCTTGATCTGTCACATGATTTATTATTTTGTTGATTGATAAATTTGATTCTCCACTGATTGTTGTTTTTCTTCTTAAACTTTAACAGTTTGTTTATGATTACTGGTAAGAAAATGGTATCTGTACAAGAAAAAGATGTTCCACACCCAATGTCTCATTTCATTACAATTTATCAAAACTGTACCTATTTTAACCAAAGGTGTGTGTGTGTGTGTGTGTGGGGGGGGGGGGGGGTCAATAAGTGTTCTTATATACAAGATTTTAAGTATTGTATCATATTGTAGAAATCTGATATAATTCTTGGTGTAGCAGTATCAGTCTTGCATTAAAACAAATTTTGTCTTGGCTTTATTGTATTTCTTGCATAAACAGATGTTGTATGCCGCAGTTGGTTAAAAACCATCCTTGATAAAACCTTTAACTTATCATAGTCCTAAATCAATGCGACCAGCCTGGATTTCATTGCCAACGCCATTATCTGTAGGACAAATGGTACGGGCAGTTCAGGATTCTTGATAAACGGGTTAAATTCAGATAAGATAACGTCAGTCTTTTCCCACTTTCTAGTCTACGATGTACATGTACATTTACCAAACTAGCCTACAAAAAAATATTCAATATTATTATGACTATGAAATAATTTATGATTGAATATCTTACATTGGGTACATTTGGGTCCAGATACATGTACATGTATTAGAGCAGAGTAAAAATAAAAACTGTTGGTTTTATTTATTCTCATGATTAAAAATAAAAAAGTTCTCTTGCACAAAGCATTACATTATTGTATTCAATATTTAAGATATTCAAGGAATTTCTCTGTTTCAAGAAGAACAAATAAATAAATGTTATTAATTGTAGGCGATGATAAAATCTATAGTCGTCTAATTATTGAAAATACAGGCACTAACTTACAACGTGTAGATCAAAACTATAGGCCTACATGTATTTCAATTCGCCCATAATATGTATCTTAGCTACATGTGTCAATAGGAAAAATGAAATGTAAAAGGGATTAATGTCCTAGTCCAATTGGGCTATAGTGAAGACGGACATACGCCATACAGTGTGCAGCGGCACTACAGACTACTCTTATATCAAATTTCAACTGCTAAGGGTTCTTTCACATGAACGACAATATGTACATAGGACCTTGGTTGTCTGTCCCACCCAAACGACTGCGTATTTTCCCCTGCCAGGCCCACTGTCCTGATCCACTGACTAGGGGGAACTCCGCCGAGATATTCTGATGAAGTATTTGCCAACACTGGGATCGAACATGGCACACCCAGATTAGCGAGCAAACGTCTTATTCACTGAGCTACCACGGCCTGGGCCCACTATGCATTGTAATACTAGTAAAAGTAAATTGTAGTTAAAAAAAAACCCACAAATTGAAAATTTATTTTTCAGTGTAATCAAAAGAGTGAATCCTAAATATTAAGTAGCGTAGATATTATAGTTTCAGACTATCCTGTAGGCCTAACTAATTTAACTACTAAATATATGGGAAGTAAAAGTTCTATTTCTGAAGCAATGCCTATTCTGAATATGTGTTTGTTTTTTAAAAAATAAATAAAGAACTCCCTTCCATAGTTTTGGAGAAAAGAGGATAGCCTACTCAACTGACTCTAATTTTTATTAACCTATTCCAGCAATAAAATCAAAATTAACAATAGGCCTATTATTAGTATTAACAATGATTAGGCCTATTAACACTGATTACGACTATCAATAAAACTGTGTTCAGTTTGTGGTCATGCTATATACAAACTACCAGTACCACTCAGAATAAATTATGAACTTACATTGTTTGTATTTCCAGTCCACTCCGTATGTCCAACAATCACATCAACGAACAAATGTCAACACATTATGATCAGCATTGTTTCCTTCTTGCAGCCTGTAGGACTATATAATCCGTACAGCCATAACGTGCTCTCCCTTCTTCTAGTGATTTTTCACACAAATAACATCTACTAGTATACAACTCATAGATTTGACGTCGTATGGAGGCCGCCATAATTGCCACGATACTGGCACTATTTTGTGCTTCGGTCGGGTCTATTTCAGATATACATAATCAATTCTGTTAATGCTTTAAGCGTGGGTATTGACTAATAGTTAATTTATTTCAGATCTAAACAAAAATTTTAATCTTTAACGCAATTTTAAAAAATAGCCAAATTCTGGCTGGGATTACTGCGCAAAATGGCCATTCACTGTATACGTGCGAAAAAAAAGCCAGCTACCATTTAATTTTCGTACGTTAGTTACGTACGAGGCAAGGTATTGATGTAATGAAACTATACACCAAGTTTCATCACTCTCACTTAATTAGAACTAAAGTTATCGCGTCCCAAAGCATCAACCAATCAAATTTCTTATCTCCGCTTACCCTAAGCGGAAAATGCTCATCTTCAAACTTCGTCAAGGTATTGACCTAATAAACACCTACACCAAGTTTGAACATTCTAGCTCAATTAGAAAGAGAGTTATTGTGTCCCAAAAAGTGTGACGGGCAGACAGACGGACGAACCCATTTTAATAGTCAAATGCCTTCTTCGAAAGGCGGGGGACAAACAAAACCAAAAAAACACGATTCTTCATACATGTACAATCAGGGGGCCATAATCCAGTAGACGTGGTACAAGGGTTAATCAGCGAACTGGATGTATGAGATGTGTTGTTGACGTTTGGGAAAGTAGGACGAGGGGAAATGTGTAGGGGGTGAAGTGCTGTAAAGGGATAGTTAGATGTATTATGAATGGTTAGAGTGGCTGTGGTGTTACGGTGAAATACTATGCCGCCACCGTAACACCACAGCTTTATGATTTGTTAGACAGGAGTGATGTAATGGGTGTCAACAACTGGGTATGCTGGTACCGTCGCAACGTAGCCGTGAAATATATATTGTGGGGGGGGGGGGGGAAGGGCGGAAACGGAAAAAATATACAATGTTGACAGTATGTGCCAGGCATGAGGCTGCGCAGACCGAGCGGCAGCTCGATAGGGAGTGTGTGGGAGGGTCACCCTCATAAATTTTTTTTTTTTAAATTTCAGTTTTCTGTAAGCAGTGAAAACACTATTTTGGCATTGTTTGCGGGGTTAAACCTAAAAATCACATTAATACACCTATTGCACGATATTGTGAAACTAGCTGACGAAGACAGTCGGGCGGCGATTGTTCGACTCGGGGCTGCTCTGTCAGTATCTAACAAACGCATTTAGTTCGCGTACAACTTTTAAAAACCGAATGTCAGTATGGTATTTCTCACATAATTGGTTATCGCAAAAACAGAGTAAACTGAAAGCGAGTAATCTCGACTCAAACCTATAGTCTATAGCCTACTTACTACACTCGTCACTAGGCTTCCTATATTATTGTTTGTGGACGGTTTACTACTCAGTGATAAGCCTGCGCCGCAAAAAGAGGTCTCGCCTTTTATTATTAGTATAATGACTTCCTCATGTGCGGCAGGTTAGTTTGCTTCTAAAAACACTGTTTTCCGTTCCAAAAAATACAAAAGTAATTTTCTACCAGATGACCATGGTTCTTTTCACCGAGACTAGATAATTTCTCTCGGTGTAAGGATATAGCTATGGATAAGTTCATACAAGGTCAATAAATCCGCGGTCACTTCGGGTCACACTGTTGAGAAAATAAACCGATGGGTTTGTTTAGTAGCAAATCGAGCGTGAATCAACTGAGTTTGTACTGAAAAATTTTTGAGTGATATGTATGAACTGTCTTCACACATTCGGTTTATAATTAGCAATACACAGGTACAGTGGCAAGTGTTGTACTTCACAGACTGTTTACCTTCGAACTACCTCCGCACGAAATCCCCGATTTGGGTACTTGTTAAAAGAAAAAGAAATAGTACCTGTGCGCATGCCAGTAAAAAAACCTAAGAGTTCGCGCATAAAAATGCCCGAACGTACCAGGCGCCAGGTCATCCAGGAAGTTACGGTCTGATTGAGCGAATATCGAAAGGAATCGAGATCTTTGGGATATAAACATATATTTTAAGTTGAATTGAAATCGGACAAAAAAATATGACCTCTATTTGGTCCACAACTTTGGTATTACATACTTTTACACTATTCGCGTACAAAGAGCGGCCATTTTGTCGGTTAGTTTCGTTCCAATTTTCCCGAAATTCGAACTTAACCATCAATATGTGTAACGGTGATATATTTTAAACATTTTTTTAAAACCAGATAAAAATTGTGACTTCTAGAGGGCTCGCAAGCTAAAAACACGATTTTTCGTATAACCAGGGGCCATAGTCCAGGACGTTACGGTCTGATATGCGCATATATCGCCAGTCGCCAAGATCTTTGGGACATAAACACATATGTTAAGTTTCAACAAAATCGGATAAAAAGTGTGACCTTGGTATTACATACTTTTACACTATTTGCGTACACTATTGTCGGGCAGTTTCGGTCCGTTTCTCAAGAAATTCGAACTCAACCATCATTATGGTGTAACGGTGAAATATTCGAAAGGTTTTTCAAATCGGATAAAAATTGTGACCTCGAGAGAGACCCCAATTTTAAAAACGCGATTTTCATACAATCAGGGGCCATAATCAAGGTCCGATATGCGCGATAGTATCGAAAGGAACCGAGATCGTTGGGTTATAAGCATGCATTTAAAGTTTCATCAAAATCGGGTAAATATTGTCACCTAGAGTTACGGTCCGATACATGCCAATATCGAAAGAAACCGAGATCTTTTAAAGATAAACCTATATTTCAAATTTCGTCAAAATCGGATAAAGAAAATTGTGACCCAGGGTGTCCACAAACAAAACAAATTGTGGACGGACAGGGGCGACGACAAAATACGTCTACATGAAAATGTGGTCAATAAAAGGAACTAGCGCATAAAAGTTATACCTATAGATATTTCAATATAAAAAAAAATACATGTATTTTATTATTGAAAATTAAATGGAATGGTGTTTAACGTCTCTTTAACACGACACTTTGGTCATTTTGAGACTACCTTTTCATTTAAATGGAGAATTTATGGAACAAATTAACAATTTACTGTGATTGCTACTCTTAAACTAATTTGAAGACATATGTTGTTTGTCTGTTTTGTTTTTAAAAAAAAGCCTTGGTCCAGTAATTCTTTTAATAGGGAGATTATCCAGAACTATTTTAGTAAAATTTGTTTATTTCAATTATGCTCTTTGTTATTCCGTTAAATTATGTTAAGCATACATTATGCAAGAGCTAAATCTGTTTATTGCAGGTCTTTCTTTAGGCCTAAAATGGCATCTAAATTATTAATTAGACATTAATTAACCTATCCAGACGATAAGCAACTCTAGATGGCATCGCTAGCCTGCGATCTTTAGCGGATTATGAGCCGATTTACTGCATAACTTTCCTTCACGATTTAACGATTAAATGGATAATCGAGAGACTACGCTGTTTATCGTACTGACTTTAGTAATGATGATCGAGGCTAGGCAGAAATTGCAATCGCTTAGTTCTCGGTTCATAGTGGATCAATTTGAATGAAATTTTCAGCAAATTGCCTTTACATTATCTAGTTTTTAACTATTATAGTGAGAACTGCCAACTCGTTATCGAATCTCCCAGAATGTATCTTAAATGTAACAGTGAAAAAAAAATCATCAACTTTATAAAGAGATGCTGTTTCAAAGGTTTATATTTAAGAGGGAAAGTTTTACGGGAAAAATGTTGATTCAAGTGTGAAAAGTTTAGATAAATAATTGCGAATGAAGACTGGTGCAGTTAAATTGATCAGATTAAACCCATTTGGTATTCCATACTGGGTCTTCCAGCATGGTTTCCCCTTGTCAGTGGTGCAGACAGGTGTGCCTAGCAAAGGAACAGCGTCTAGCCGTTCGGGTGGTACCAAAAAATCATGGTGCCTTATAGACAATTAGAATTCAATGCAGAGGCAGAAGTATGGAATAACCGTTCAAATTATAATTCAGAAAATCCAGCTTAAAGTTGCCCGCACAAATGGAGAACAAAAATAGTATCTCCTAATTAGGACTTATTTGGAGATGATAACTCCTAATTTGGGGATTACTGAACTAAACATTAGGTGAATCATCTTACACCGCATACACTTGCTCATTCTCTCTCACTGCATACCCCTCTTACACCACGATCACTGTCACACCGCACACCTCACTTACACTACACCCATCTACCACAGTGACTGAACACACCTGTCCTACACTGCACATATATCCCACAGTGCATACACCTCTCATACACCTGTTAGGACCAGGATGCTAAGCCCTACTTAGGAGATACTAAGTCCTACTTTGGAGATACTAAGTCCTACTTTGGAGATACTAAGTCCTAATTAAGTCTTATTATCTCCTAATTAGGCGTTTTCAAGAGATTTTTGTTTATTTATTGGAATTCGATATAAAAGTTGGTCGTAGCGCCGTTGTCCTTCATAGCACAATAGTATCCATGATCTTCGACATTAAAAAGACTATATAATTTTGGCCCATTTCAATCAATATTGGTGTTGTTATTGCATCGTGAAAATATGGGATCTTGGTATCCAATATTTAAGGCACACTGAACATTTTAAATTCAGCCTGCGACGACGTTTTCTCTATGGTCTAGAGCGCTATTTGTAATGAGGCAAAAGGTGATAAATGAGGCAAAACCGAGTGCGGAGTGAAATTAATGTAAAATCGTACTCCCGGTGTAGACTGGATTAATCAGGCGTAAACGACTGCCTTTGGCAATAATTATCGGAAATCGCTGAAAATCAATAGGCTGTGTATAAACACTGTGTATAAACTTAAAGTCAATCGGATATTTACTTTGGCCTCTAGAGCGTCCACAAGATTTTTTGAAATGAACAAGGGCCATAACCCTAGCAGTAATCATTGGAAATCGCTGAAAATCAATAGGCTTCTTCGTCGCATGACCTTAAACACGGTGTATAAATTTAAAGCGTCCATAAGCAATTGTGGACGCCGGACGGACGGACGGGGGCGACGACAATATACGACCACATTATACGATCGCATTTGGAATTTGAAATTCGCATTTGGAATTTGGAATTTCGCATTTGGAATTTCGAATTTGGAATTTCGAATTTGGAATTTCGAATGAGTCTTCTGGGCTTTCGTAGGCCCAGGCATCAGATAGGTAAACTAGTTAAACCCCATTTCTCTCCCTCTTGCTATGTCGTGCCGCGACTTGTCGCCTCGTAAGTCAACCAATGCGCACGAGCAAGCATTCTTCTGTTAAGTCCTTAGTATGGAAGCCTAATCTCGACGAGGCGAGGGAGTAATTATTCAGCATTTGTTTTTTTGCTTGCCACACTTGAAAATGTTGTTCTTTTTAGTCTTCGTATCTGCATCAGACTGCGATGCTCTAAGGGCAAGTTTCTTTTACGGAATACGCTAAAGCTTTTTCTTGGCCACATACCAAATTCAAATCTTCCTAACTTTTGCCAAAAACTAGGGGTCACGGTATCGCTGGTTCACTAACCAGAAGGCTTCACCGATGTCCAGTGTAGGGTGGCGTGCACGTTATGGAACCTTTGTCAGTTGGAATTTTAAATAAGAGTAGGCCGTGGAGCCGCTATCTGGACAAAATGTCTCCCATAGCACACTGCATTGGTGCGAAAAAGTAGCTTGCTTGATGAACTATGCCGGAGTTTAAAATAACTGTACGTGGTCTGTACCTAAAAAGTTTATTTTTGTCCCCATGCTGGCTGAAAAAAAATTCCAGCGTGGTATCACCTTGTCAGTGGTGCAGGACGTGGATGGGATGGAGATGGACGGGAACGGTGTCTAGTCTTTCTGATGGTACGGAAAACCGTGGTCCCGTGTAAGCGTACACGTAATGGAACACAGGCGGAGTTTGAAATAAGAGTAGACCGTATCGCCGCTGTCTGGACAAAATTGATGCAGAAAAGTACCTTGCTTAATAAACTAAGCTGTAGTTTAAATATAAACATGGTCTGTCCCCAAAATGTTTGTGTTTGTTTATAAAGAAGTATATAATTTCTAATAAAAACAATATATACTATTCAAAAAAAGTAGGGGATATTTGATTTTTAAGTGTTATTAAAGTCACCTAATGAAACTGACGAAGAAACAAATGACAAAATGAAATGAAGTTCACATTCATCGATTTATTCCAAATGATCGTTAGACTAAGTAAGGCACAGACTGACCATTATAAGGGTAAAATGATACCCGGGGTCAAACAGCAAAGTTACCACAGCATCACAACCAAGTCAGTAACGGGTAAATCCTCCTCTGTTTGCCAAACAAGCATTGATCCGACGTGGCATACTCCTAATGAGACGTCTAAGGTCATTTTGGTCCAGATTGTCCCATTCCTGTTGCAACGCAGCAGCAAGTTCTTGGACATTGGCAGGACGTTGTTGACGTTGACGTAACCTCTGTCCAAGCATGTCCCAGACATGCTCGATGGGGGAGAGGTCGGGACTCAGTGCTGGCCAAGGTAATGTGGTGATGTTCTGTTGTTGGAGGTAACCTGTAACGATCCTGGCCCTGTGACATCTTGCGTTGTCATCCTGGAAGATGAAACGGCGGCCATGACGTCGTGCGAACGGCACAACATGGACTGCCAAGATGTTGTCCCGGTAGTACTGGCCTGTAACACGCCCTGCAACAACATGTAAAGCCGTTCTTCCAGCAACAGTGATGCCTCCCCACACCATAACAGAACCACCCCCAAATCGATCATGTCTGATGACGTTAACGTCTTGGAAGCGCTCGTTTCGACGACGCCACACCCTCCTACGTCTGTCCAAAAAATCAACAGTGAACCTTGACTCATCTGAAAACATCCCATTGCTCCAGCGTCGATTATCCCAGTGTTGACGATCCCTACACCAACGACTTCTTGCCTGAATGTGATGATCTCTCAAACAAGGGATCACGCGAGGACGTCGGGCGCGAAGGTGACCCCTATGCAGTCGATTCCGAATCGTCTGGCCACTCACTCTCACACCAGTGTCTGTTTGAAGACGAGCGCTGATCTGATTTGCTGTGATGACACGATTTCTCAGATTGTCCTGTACAGATTGTGTATCACGGTATCTGGACCATAGCCTGCTTATGACAGACTGAGAAACATTCATCGTCCGCGCCACAACCGCCTGTGTTGTGCCGATCTGTAGCATGCCAAGGGCACGTAACCTTTCATTTTGGGTAAGGCGACGCATATCAAAATTTGTTTTCTGGTCACTAAAACAATTAAACTGATGTTTCCACCCTGGAATTCAATGCCACAATGACTGTAACATTCAAAGTCAGAGTCGTGCAAATCTTGGGTTGGACCCCCATGATGATCCCAAGCATCACCTGCATTCCATGCGGTAGCTATTGGTGCGTTTGGGCGTCACATGTAACTGGAAATGTTTCTTTTGTTAGGTTCTATAGTGACTTTTTTCGTAGTCATTTGCATATTTTAGTATTATGCCCCCAAAATCAAATATCCCCTACTTTTTTTGAATAGTATATAGTTTCTAATTAACAAAATAACATATTATCACCAGGAACGTTCAAATAACGACATATAATATTATATGTGAATTGAAAATGAAATGAATTGAAATGGGGTTTAAGGATCTATTGTTCTGCTGACTGGGCCAATCTGATTAAAACACAGATCCTATTTCATTCCGTTTTTTATACTTCAAAATTTCGTTTTATTTGTCTGTACTACACTGGCATCTGGAAGAGTTGTTATATAACAAGCGTTCTGGATGGCGCGAGGGATTAGCCAATGAAACCATCTATTACGGTGACTTCTTGACGTGCCTTGGACGGAACTGTGGGTAAACCATTAGAAACGTCAACGCTGATTGATTAAGCAATGTCTGACATCATGGGGTCAAAAGCCGCTCGTACGACCCCTGACGCGACCTTCCAGTACATCTGATCAGAGCTTCATACAGTGTGCTGAGGGAAATTTTGCCCGGACAGTGGCGCTACGGCCTACTTTTATATCGAATTCCAAATGCCAAGGAATCTTTTACGTGCACGCCAATGTGTACATTGGACCTCGGTTTTTCATCCCACCCGAACGACTAAATAGCTGTCCTTCTCAGGCTCTCCATCCTGCCCCACTGACAAGGGGAAAACACGCCGGAAAACATACGTGATTTGAGTTGGAATATTAGTAGACTGATTATTGCAGATTTGTATTGGTTTGGGCAAATTGTGCTGTTGTTGGTAATCAGTGAACATGCGTACGAATTATTTAACTTAAGAAGCTCGCATTCTCGCAATCTGTTTCACAGAGGATTACGAAAATCTTCTAATATCTCTGTAAAAGATGACTACCTTCAACACGTGACTCTCATCACGCGGCGTCAATCATGGCTCAATGGCGCGTGCATAATTTACATAACATGTTCTAGTTCGGCCAGAATGGAATCTATTACTCATTTTAATACCCATTTACACTAAATAGAAAATACATTGTACTTTTTACCTACAAATACGTTAAACGTCTTTATTTATTTTTCTAATACATAAAAAAATGTTTTAGAATTTAATTTGTCGGAGGAAAAAAGTTAATATTTCTGGCTCATTAAGTCGCATCGATGCCATCCTTATCAGTGATTGTAGAGGCCTAGCGAAAATTCACTGCTGATCAGTATGACATTCTCGTCCTGTTCCATCGCGCTTTCGCACTCCCGCTACCTCGCCTTGGGGTCTCGTCGAGATTATGAAATGACTACCACAGGCCTCTAGGCTTAACCGAAATAATTGTATTTTGTCGACTTGTAGAGTTGTGAATAAGTCGAAGACGACAAGTCGACAGAATTGACCAGACATGTCGACAAAATGAAGGCGTTGGGTTAGTTTGTCGCGTTGTCGGGTTGATTTTCTCGACCATCTAAAGGCCACAATTTCGTTTTTGTCCGATTAAGATGAAACTTAAAATATGCGTTAAGATTTTGATGCATCGAACCTTCCGGTCTGGAGTTATGCCCCTGCCTTTTACACAAAATGTGAAATATGTGAACCTTCTAAATGCCACAATTTAATCGAAATTCAGTGTTTCGCTACCTTCCGTTACGGAGTAACCCATCTTTGCCGAAAAGCTTCTGTATGCGATAGAGGTTGCAGTTTTTAACGGAATTATTTCAGATTTGGTGTGTACCATCGGGGTCATGAGTGGACGAACCCTATCGATATACAGCGACTGGAAGCATTGGGACAATGAGTGGATGAGCAAATTGATCTTCCCTGTTCTCCGTCCATATATTGCAAAATGTGGGTGTATCTGGTTTTCACATGATGGGCACCGCGAACCATATTGAAAAGTAATATCGTATTGTCGTCTAAGAATGGTTCTATTAAAGTTATAAAGATATATTTTAATAGTAATACGTCGCCTACGTATGTCAGTATATGTTATTTCTATCTATACATGCATGCTAGTTCCCATAATAAAACATCAAATGCATGACTTGGGAATTTTAATTTTTCAAAATAATTGTTATATTGACGTAACATATATATAAATGTGAAACACCAAACGGCAAATGAAAACGAAAGTGTCACAATAACATTCACCGCGAAGCTCAACTAATAATATAGATCTAAAACAATTCCACTCTATACCGATCGAGTCCAATAGAATTTAAATTGTAAAAAAAAAATATTATTAAATTGAACTCTTTACTAAAACAAATAAAAAAAACTCACCCACAGAGTATTTAATTAATATGAGGGGGGTTGGATGGCTGAATGGTTAGCGTGCGCGCGCTGTATCATAAAGTCTGTCATTGAGTCGACTGGCGTGGTTTCGAATCCCCGGTTGTACGTGGCAAGGAGTAGGGTCGCCTGTCCAACCTCGTGGGTTTTCTCCGGGGCCTCCGGTTTCCTCCCACTGCTAAAGACCCCTACGCGCAAGCGAATTATGTAAATAAAAATTAAACCATATGTTAGTCCCGAAATGACCTAGTTTGTGTCGAGTGGACGTTAAACCCCATTTCTCTCTCTCTCTCTTAATTAATATGGATGCAAAAAAAAATCTTTGGAAATACGTGTATATTATTGATTTGGTGTTCAACGAGCACCGCTGGGTTGCGGTCGTGGTTTCGATACCAGGTATGTGGTGTGCTTGCGATGCATATGCTACAATAAGAATGGTCTGCGATACCACCCCTCGACGGAATCGCGCGTTAAACCCTACGAACAACATCATCTCGCCTTATCAAACATAAACTAACCCTGTACCCATCTAATTATTGAAAATTTAAATACTGTATTTAGATATGTTTTTATAATCACCCCGTTTTATAGTTCAAATTTCATATTATTTCTCTTCATTTGGATCTGAAAGAGTTTTCAAATAAACTAGGGGATATAACCAATCAAATGGATTGTTTCGTCATGAATGTACCCCAGAATACACCAAATCGAATCTCGTTATCAAAATTTTCTGTTGTTCAGTAAATTTCAATCAAATTAATTGTTTACGTGCCTTTACTACACTAATATAAAGGAATCAGTGATATCTGAAAAGTCCAATTCGTGAGTAAAGTCGCCATCACATACATTGGGTATCCTGGCACAGGTGTGTCACCCGCGCCATAGGTAATCCGCCGGGTATTAACCTATTTTTGGAAAAAACAACACGGAACAACAACCTTCCAAGAAGCCATTGCTTTAAAAACATCTTTCGTGGAAAACAATAATAGTAAACCTTTATGTTTTTCTCATTTTTGCGTAATGTCTGTTAAGTGTAAAATTAACGAGATTTTGGCAGCAGGTCGTTATAATGTTACCATATATACAATTTTACAAGTCGCCGGAAGGGATTTACAATACTATCAATCAATAACAACAAAGAAATCGTGTCACACAAACTTCATTCATAAAAATTCGTCAATGAATTATTACGTCATTTTATTCACGTCATACAACAGGTGCTTTGTCACATGGTGGTGTAATAAACGTCACGTCGTGTGTATTTTCAAATGACAAGATGTGAAATTAATATCCTACAGAATGTTGACGTATGATTGATCTCTCGTTGTGACATATGTACAGATCATTGCGTTCTTTTATAGATGTATTATAACAAACATAAGCCGTATTCTAATCTTTATGGTCGATTTCATGTCTTAAAAACTTTTTTTACTTTTCAGCAGTTACGATAACAGATTGGTGCGTGTATAAATTACACGCAGTTTGCAATATCATCAACATTTAAAGCTGCATTAAGTTAGAGGGTGTTGTTGAATATGAACTTTTTTCGGGGCCCCCTTCAAAAGTTGTAGTTACCCTACCCATGTATGAACATATTTTTTTTTATTTCTTTCTGACCCCCCCCCCCCCCCCAACCCTCCTGTACACACCCCGTGAAGATAGTGGGGGGTTAAACTGAGGATGATAATTTAGATTTCATTAAAACTCTTAATTATTTTTCCCCGTATAAATCTCATCTTGACTCTATATTAGGGTTTTCGGGGTTCATTGGTGATGTTAAATTTAAGATTTGAAAATCGAAAATGGCAGAAATCCAAGATGGCGGTAATATTCCCACAAATTCCATACGTGTTGATATTTAACGACCTGTCTAACATTTTACTGTTACATTTTTATGTATACTTATCTATATTTGTCTATACTCATCTATGTGTGCTTATTGTGTGCTTGCAGACTAAAGTAATACCGTAATGACCTCGCCAAAACCTAAAGCAACTCGCTCTTTGGTGCGAAAATATGTATGCTGGTGGTTTGGCTGATAAAAATTGTGACCCAATTTTGTAAACTCGTGAGATCTGTCGGAGGCCTAGGCCTACATGTTATTTCTACTTGTGACCAGTGGCGGATCCATGTGGGGTCCCTAGCACAATCCCTCGCCAATAACAGTATAAAATTCACAAATGATGTTTCAACGAAACATGTAAATTTTAATTTTTTGTTGCTTGGGGTGATGTGAGCTGCCCCACCCCTAACAAAATATCCTGTACCTATGATCCCTAGCCCCACCGCCAAAACTCCACCCCCAACAAAATATTCTACATCCAACCACTCAGGCAATAAGGTGCTGCCTCACTAACCAGGAGATCCGTTGGTTGGCGCATAAAACAGTTGGTATTCAAAATAATAAAAGTAGGTCGTAATACCGCTGTACAGGCAAAATTTCCCCATAGCACATTACACAGCGTATGTGTGTATAAGTATCTCATCGCTCTTTCTTGCCTTCACACTGATTAAGTGTAAAGCCAGGAAGCCAGGACAAATGGTCCTAATCTCGCAGCTGAGCTTCGGCGCAAAGTCAAACATTATTCAGTCACTTATCTGCTTCGACTTATTTAATGGTTGCTACTTGATTTGGTATGAGTTAACAGCGCAAAGGACAGAAATGGCGTCGTACTGATTATTTCCTGCCTCTGCGCTGAACCTCATAGGGAGGTGAAGCCACAAGAACGAGGCTGACCACTTGTCGCAGCTTGTGAAGTCCAGAAGGAACCTGGTTGGTACAGAAATCAGGAGCCATGGTGGCCCACTAACCATCCTACCCAATGATGGCCAAGAAAGTACCTCAGGATTTTCCAGCGTTGGTTTATATTTTCACTGGTGCAAGATGGAAGGTCTGGCAAGGAACCGTGTCTTATATTCGGACAGGCGTGAAAACTTGTGTACACTTTGTCTTTCACATGAAAGAACCCTTTGACAGAATTTGAAAAAAAGATTAGGCCATAGCGTTGCTATTCAGCAAAAGTACCTCATAACAGAGTATAATCTTACGTATACCAGTCTTCATTGCCCAAGATGGTGCCGAAAAGTAGGATAACTGGGAGCCATGGTGGCCCCAAAACCTTGAGGTCCCTTCCTTGTTCGATCCCGGTGTTGGACGAGAAAGATCATCTTTATTCTCCGACATGGTTCCCCCCTTGGCAGTGGTGCAGGACAGACGGCCTGACCATGGACAACCGAGGACCCGGAGTAAAATAGATGAGGTTGGACTCCTTGTCACGTACAAGCTTGGAATCTAAACCACGCCACTTGACTCAATCGAACGCACACGTGTTAAATCATTCAGCCACCGACCCCCTCGGTTCCAAGAAAGAAAAGGTCTAAATGCACTCTAGATTTGGTCAGGTGCATAGGTTGGGGGACTGCTTATGGACTAGAGTGTTAAGTTCAGTTCATTTCTCTTCAATAATCCAATCTATCTTTAACATGTTGCTGAAGACAGGGCGGTTATTAACAACATAAAAGTTTTAAAAAATAGACAGTATTTATACAGACATTTAGTATACACAAAAATGTGAACATAAAAACACAAATTAAAACCATATAATGCAAAAATGAGGAATGTTTATAACAAAATATCATCACTGTCACTGTGATATCACAGTCTGAAGTAGAATTTATTCCCTTTTCAAACGAATTGGCATTAATTATACAAAGTTTTTGTCGAATTCAGGTCCTCAAAAAAAAAAGGTAATGTGTCAGTATTGTTTGTATCAGTAGATGAGGTTGGTAATTTATCCATATTTTCTGCTCGCAAAATATATATAACCTTTCACTTTTAAATTAAGTAATGTGAATGAAATAACTGGATGATCTGTAACTGTCAGTTCTGAAATAAATGAAGGTGGATGTATTAATGAATAAAGAAATGGAATTGATGTCCATAATCAACAGGGGCGGATCTAGGAAATTTGAAAAGGGGGGCGCCGCAAAATGAGGGCACTGACCGCGGAGACGGGGCACGCCGCTGAGAGGGGATTTTTTTATTTATTTTTTTTGGGGGGAGGGGGGGCCAAGAAAATTATCCGTCATTTCCTTGCATCTGTAGCCATTCCAAGAGCTATTTGGCTGATATTTTCGTCTAAGTAAACGTTCGGAAATCGTTGAAAAAGAGCCTTAAAATCGAGCAAAAAAGCAAGTTGAACATGCGACTCGAAAATTGTCAAGGCGAGCGAGGCATTATGATGGGAAAAAAGACGAATCCATTCCCTAGCCACTTCACTATTTAAGCCTTGTAACTTGTACTTTGTACTGTCCACACATGAAACAATGCTACATCAAGTTGCACTCATGCGCGTCGGTGATGGGCATGAGTGTATACGCCGCCGATTCCACAAGATGTCTGTCTATAGTCACTCTATAGGATTAGGGCACCGACAGCTAAACAACAAGAATTCGTTTGAAAGTGGAAGCATTAATTAGACCAGACTGGGTTTTTTTTAATCGATGGTCTAAGTCATTTGGGATCCCTGCAACGGGTTGGGAACGGACATATTTAGGTCTGAGAAAGGGCACTTTCAGCAGTAAAAAAGGGTACTGTCGAAAATTAGGGGGGGGGGGGGCGCCCCTCGCCCCCGCCCCCCCTTAAATCCGCCTCTGATCAAGGTCTAGGTGGGTTATATGTAGTAGTTATTAGCACACTTTCCGAGGTGTATCGGTGAATATCAGGCCAGTTTTGGTCGGGGGGCCCAGCCGAGGCGGCTCCCGACCAAAACTGGCCTGATATTCACGGATACACCGAGAAAAGGTGCTAATAAGTTACTTACATCAAATTTCTATCGAGTATTGTGAAGCAAAATGTGAAAAATGGTATTTATTATCGAGTCGTTTCAACCGAAAAGTGACAAATACTTTCTGCTCTTTCATTATTTATCCCTTTCTGAGCCTCACGTTACATTTCATGGTAGAATGATTTCGCAGTGGAGAGACGACCTGAGTAGTATTTACACGCGTGTCTTGCTATGATACTCTGAGCGTAAAACAATCATGTGTTTGTTTAGACCACATCGTCAAAACAACTTGTCTATGGCGTAGAGGACTGCGATATTATTAAATGTAGTGTAAAGGAAATGCGAAACGTGGGTCATTCCTGGTGAAAGTATGCATCGGCGGATGGTTCTTCCGTTGAAATTTATTTGTAATAAAGTTTATGACTTTCTAGGCGTTTTTTTCATCCTGCTTACGTTCAATGCCTGTGAAGTGTCCAGCAAGAGAACTGCGCCTTCTATCATCACAATTAATTAAAATAATTATTCAATATTCTAATTTATATATTTTGCATATTAATATAAATCAAACCAAATTATGAAATAGATGCCAATTGATATGTATAATAATTGATTTTTGTAATATGTTGTTATGTTAATTTAATGTCATTGTATATGTTTTTGAACTGCCATGTATTTCCCCCTATTTTGTTTTGTTACTATGATTTTGACTAGTTGTTTCATGTACATTGTATAGAGCCATCGTTATCAATTGCGATCTGGGTCGGACTAAACGTCCGCTACTTATTGCTTGATAGGTATCTAAAACGGTATGAAAGTATCCGTGTATCAGAAATGAACAGTACTCTTTCTGTACATTTCTGATACACGGATACTTTTATGCATGTATTGCAATTAAACAGGACAGTTTTATTAAAGGTTCCCAATGGCAACGAGTAGAAGTGGGATGTAATCTATGGTTAGCTGTGCAATGTGAGCACTTTGCCTGTCAAGCTGTTAATCGGCTTCCTCTTATAGGTATCTAACTCCATCGAAATATCAAATGTGCACTGTAAGTTTGCACACAGGAACTCATTTATCAAAAGACAATAATAATGAACAAATGTAGATTGAGTTATGAACAAACTTTCTAAACATTATTTTCAACTAACTGTTTACCTTGGCAAATCGCTTCTGGTCTTCCAACTGTAATCATTTCATGAAATACTGATCCTACTAATCAAAACCTATTTTTATATCTCTTCTGTAATCATTTCATGAAATACTGATCCTACTAATCAAATACTATTTTTGTATCACTTCTGTTTATCCCTCGCTGATATTATTTTCAAATTCGTCGTACCGGTACATGGACCTTATAATATGGTCGTAGGTGCGCCATCATCTAGAATCATAGCCATAACCTTTTCATTTCCGACTTTTTTCAGCCACTCTTCAGCAATGGTCCTAAATTTGTCCTATCTGAATGTATATCAAGACTTAACCTTCAACTTACAGCTGAACTCAGATTACAAAACTACAGAAATAATCAAATAAAAAAAACAACGTATATTTCAAGTTTCGTCAAAATCGGATAGAAATTGTGACCTGTAGAAAGTTCTGCACCTTTTTAAAAAAATGGGAGCTTAGTTTTAAAGTTTTGTCAAAATCGGTTGTAAACCAGAGGTTTTGTGCAACTTTTAAAATGTTAAAACGAGAAATTTTGCCCGGTTCAAATGTTTATTGTTATAATTTAGTTAATAATACTTTCCTTTTTAAAATTTTTGATAAAATCAGTAACAACTGACGTGAAGTGAGATGCTTTACTGAAGTATTTCCAGCTTTAACTCAGTCAGATTTTGACCGAATTTGGGTTTTGATTAAAATCACATTATTCTATTTAATTTTTTTAAAAACTGCAAAAATTTGAAATCAGGTCAAATGTCGATCGCGAACGATTATGTTGGACATTAGGTCCTTATTTTGAAAGTTTTATCAAAATGGGTAGGTTAAAATGTTTCTCGTTATAACTCGGCGACTTTTTGCCCGATTTTAAAAATTCCATTTTATACGCCCACATTTTTATGTGGAGGTATATTGTCCACGCCCCTGTCCGTCCGTCCGTCCGTCCACAATTGCTTGTGAACAGTCTACAGGTCACAATTTTTATCCGATTTCAATGAAACTTGAAATATAGGTTTATCACCCTAAGATCTCAGTTCCTTTCGATATTGACATGTATCGGACTGTAACTTCATGGATTATGATTGTATGAAAAATCACGTTTTTAGCTTGTGAACACTATAGAGGTCACAATTTTTATCCGATTTGGTTTAAACTTGAAATGTATGCTTATAACCCAAAGATCTCGGTTCTCTTCGATATTCGCGCATATCGGAACGTAACTTCCTGAATTATGGCCCCTGATTGTACAGAAAATAGCGTTTTTAGCGTGTGAACCCTATAGAGGTCATAATTTTTATCCGATTTAAAAAAACATGTATTATTATATCACCGTTAGACCCTAAGGACGACTGAGTTAGAATTTCGTGAAAATCGGCCCAAAACTGACAGACAAAATGGCCGCCGTTCGTTCTCAAATAGCGTAAAAATATGGTATATCAAGGTTATGGACCCTATAGAGGTCACAATTTTTATCCGATTTTGTTGAAACTTGACATGTAAGTTTATAACCCAAAGATCTCGGTTCCTTTCGATATTCGCGCATATTGGACCGTAACTTCCTGAATTATGGCCCCTGATTGTACGGAAAATCGCGTTTTTAGCTTGTGGACCCTATAGAGGTCATAATTTTTATCCGATTTAAAAAACAGTATTATTATATCAGCATTACACCCTAAGGACGACTGAGTTTTTATTTCGTGAAAATCGGCCCAAAACTGACAGACAAAATGGCCGCCGTTCATTCTCAAATAGCGTAAAAATATGGTATATCAAGGTTGTGGACACTATAGAGGTCACAATTTTTATCCGATTTTGTTGAAACTTGAAATGTAAGTGTATAACCCACAGATCTCGGTTCCTTTCGATATTCGCGCATATCGGACCGTAACTTCCTGAATTATGGCCCCTGATTGTACTAAAAATCGCGTTTTATTATATCACCGTTAGACCCTAAGGACGACTGAGTTCGAATTTCGTGAAAATCGGCCCAAAACTGACAGACAAAATGCCCGCCGTTCGTTCTCAAATAGCGTAAAAATATGGTATATCAAGGTTGTGGACCCTATAGAGGTCACAATTTTTATCCGATTTTGTTGAAACTTGAAATGTAAGTTTATAACACAAAGATCTCAGATCCTGTCGATATTTGCGCATAACTTCCTGAATTATGGCCCCAGATTGTACGAAAAATCACGTTTTTAGCTTGTGGACACTATTGTAAATTATGTCACACGGATAAGGGTCAACGTAAAATGGCGGGGAGAAACGACACGCTCCTCAGCTTAAGAATTCCAATAAAATAAACAACGACTATTGAAATGATTAACAATATATATTGAGAAACAAATAAAGTACACAAGAACTCACATGATTCAATTTACAAACTGAAAATATGTCAACAATGGCAATTGTTCAATGCAGTCCAAATTCCGAGAAACCACACAGTTATCCGAATGCTAAACCGCTAAAACACGCTCCACTATGTTCAACAGAAGATTTAATGACTAACACTCATTAGCACCTAAAGTTTGTGTGGTGTGGTTTTCATGCAGTTAGAGACTGCGGAAAACCGCCATGAAGGTTATAAAAAGACTCAAACACCAATCATGTCCTATCTCGGCGCCATCACTCACTACCCCCCCCCCCCCCCGCGTCGTCGCATCTAAAATTTGGACCTGGAACGTGTTCATAGGATTCACATCGCAATTAACGAAATATAGCAAATTCATATGGTAGCCACACCAGCCCCTACATAAAAGCCTAATAAAAGGATTTTTATGTACATAGATATACACGAGCTACCATACTTTACATTATGGGAAACAAAATAACTCAACTGAAATTTAAAAGATATATAAATACAACTGGAAATATCTTGATGAGAACAATGAAAATACACATGTGCAAGTCATGACTAATATAGTTCTGTCACTCGAGTTCAAGAACACAAATCTTGGTAATTGGTCGTCAACTGAACGCACACATTCATCATCAGATTTATGAACGTCTACGATACGCACCAAAGGCCATTGTTCTCTTGGAAAGTTGTCATCTGCCATTAACACGATATCGCCTATCTCCACATTCTTCCGACGTGTAGCCCACTTGCTTCTCTGTATCAAGGTTCGTATATCCAGAACACACCACTCAAGTATTGTGCTTGCCGCCACTGCCTCCTGATGTATAGATCTTCTTTAGAGAACAGTCCCGGGGGCAAGGTTGGACTTGGTCTCAGATGAAGCCTCCACCATGACAGTCAATAAAACCTCATCACTAATAAGCTGTTCTCTAATCAGCGAATTTAAAATCTGCTTCACAGACCTGATCATCCTCTCCCAGATGCCACCCATATGGCTAGCACCTGGGGGATTAAAACACCAAATAATGTCCTGCTGAGCACACGAATCTGTAATTTTTGATTTGTTTATGTTCATCAGGGCTTCCTTTAGTTCTTTGTCTGCCTTCGTGAAATTCGACCCATTATCACTTAAAAGTTTTTCTGGATATCCGCGAACACTTATAAATCTCCGCAAACAGTTTATCATCGAATCAGCGTTGATACATTGTTAAGCATGTAAACGGGCATCCATATCTCTTAGCCGTAGATCTACCGACCTTTTAGAGGCCCAAAATAATCCACTCCCACATAAGTAAACGGAGCCTTATCCGGTTGTAGACGCTCCATGGGAAGGTCAGCCATGAACTGTTGCTCCTTTCTCTTGTGTTGTCGTTGACATGTGACACACTTTCTGATAACGCGTCGAACTTCTGAACGACCATTTATCACCCAATATTTCTGCCTTAGAGCACTTAAGACACTCTCTTGACCCATATGACCAACAGCTAAATGGAACGAAGAGATGATAACATCAGTTACATGGTGCTTGTAAGGAACAATGATGGGGCGCTTCGCATGATCATCTACTGACCCAAGGCGTAGTCTTCCACCTACACAGATCAGACCATTAATCATTTTGGGACTCAATGTCACTAATGCAGAACTACTCTTAATCGTCTTCTGACCACTTAACTCTTTTAAGAGTTAAGTGGTCAGAAGACGATTAAAATAACATCTGGAAACTTATCGTTCTGCACATAACGGATTATATTAATCTCTGCTGCACTGATTTCTTCCACTGTTAAATACTCTGAAATTTGATCAGCATCTGGATTCTGATTCACACACTTAAAGGTGCGTCTGTACCATATTCTCTTGAACCTCAAAATCCAGGCAAAGGCTCTTTTTAATCTCCACCATGAAGAGTAATGATGAATAAACCTCATCAACATATCTGGTTCCCTATTGGGTGTACCAGTGGCATAAATCCGGGCTTCTTTCCGTACTTCAATATCATCATCATCAGCCAACTCAGGACTCTATATTTTCTCTGGCCATGACCTTTCTTCTTTCCACAAGAAATCAGGACCATTTACCCTTCTATTTGTCTTAATCATGCTATTTAGTTTTAAACCCTTAGAACCATCGTCTGCTGGGTTGTCTTCTCTATTTATATATCTCCACTGGTGAGGTTTAGAGCCTAAGTGAATGAGCGTTAGCCGATTGGACTCAAAGGTTTAATATCTTTTTGATGTATCATCGATGCACTTGAGAACAGACATCGAATCAGTCCAGTATATAACTTCCCTAATCGGTAATTCTAACTCCTCTAAAATGAACCTACAAAGTCGAACAGACAATACTGCACCTGCCAACTCTAACCGAGGAATGGATATCTCTTTAATGGGTGCCAACCTACTCTTACCTATCACAAAGGCACAATGAATCCTAGTATCTGATCCCATAAAACGTAAATACGCTACTGAGGAATAACCTACCCTCGAACCATCCGAAAATAAATGTAACTCTACTGAACTTAAAACACTTAATGACTTTGGTCTATAACATCTGTCCACCCTTAACCCTGACAACTGCGGTAAATCACTTAACCATCTCGACCACTGTTCTCTGTCAGCTTCACCCAACTGTTCATCCCATCTCAAACCCTTCACACTAAACATCTGTAGCAACAACTTAGCTTTCATCAAAAATGGAGCAAGAAATCCTAAAGGGTCGAACAATGAATACACTACAGACAAAACGCATCTTCTAGTCAGGGGTGCCCTCTTAGCCTTCTTGTGCATCTTCTCCAGGATTTCCCATACAAATTCATCTGTCTCAGTATTCCATTTTAACCCTAGAGTGCTATCGGTTGGTAAATTATCTAAATCCATGGATACTAATGATTTTGCTCTCTCTTCTTCTGGAATTTGTAGTACAACATCTCTGTCGTTACTGCACCATTTCCTCAAATGGACCCCCCCACCCCCTGGCTAATAAATCTTTCAATTCTGTTATTAACTTCAAAGCTTCTTCAGTTGTCTTCACTGATTTCATAAGGTCATCAACATACATATCTCTATTTACTGTTTTTACTGTTTCTGCAGAAAATTCTTCTCCAAACATCTTTCCTGTGGTTCGTAAGCAATGGTTCTCGATAAAGGGTGAGGACTTGGCTCCAAAAATATGTTTGAACTTGATCTGTAAAGTCATCATCTTCCCAGGCAAGCTGTTTATTGTTTAGAAGCTCTGGCGGTTGATGTTTCCATGGCATGGGAACTACAAATACTCCATCTTCAAACTTCAACGAATTCTCAACCAATTCTAATGCTAGTTTGTCATCCACTGACAAGCAAACTTTGTTGTCTACTTCTAAGTCCTTAAACTCGTGGTTCCATAATCTGTCTAACTGATATCTCATACTTTGGTCTTGGTCACTAACATCAGCGACTTGTATAAAATTCACTAAATAATCTGAGTCATCTTTATCTCTTCCTAAACGTCCCAAAATGATCCATCCAAGTGGGTATCTCACTGCTATTGGCTCATCATCTGCTCCGGAACGACTTTCCAAAGGTACAAACAATTTTGGTAACTCCTTCAAACCAATTAACAGACCAATCTCTCTTGGTTCTACATGCTCATAATATATACCTCTTAAATGTGACCATCTCTGGATATCTACCGACTCAGGTATACATCCTTGGTTGACATACATGAAATTAACAGAATTTAAAGGATGAACTGAATGACCATCTAGTGACTTGATAGTAATTAAACACCTCTGAATCTATCTGGGCAGAACCTGTCATTCCTGTGATTGTAAAAGACTGCTTAACTCCGGAATATCCTAGTCTATCAGCAACTTTCTGACTCAACAGACTTACTTCACTTCCTGTATCTAGTAGGGCATATGCCTTAATGAACGTACTATCTTCTATCTGTAACTGTATTGGTATTACACCCAGGCTTATTCTGGTCTCACAAGCCCCAGTTGCAGCTGTTGTTGTACTGGCCACATTTGGTGGTGGCTTTGATTTGATCTCTCCTCTGCCAGTGGGTTTCCCATCTGACACTGGTTTCTTCGGCTCGGTATTTGGAATCTGGAATAGCTCAAATGGATTTACACCATGTAAAATTGTGTGATGATTCTTCCCACAACCCTTCACTTGACATACAAGGTTAGCTCTATCACAAACTTTAGCATAATGGCCCTTATTCAGACCCCTTAAACAAATATTATTATTCATAACAAATTCTAACCGATCCCTAACTTGTAACTCATTAAACTTAAAACATTTCCAAATGACATGACTTCCAGCACAAAACAGACATTTAACTGAACTATCCAGTCTCTGTGGAGGCTTATTTGTGGCAGTGGCTAAAGTAGTAAATTTTCTCTCTATGCGCCCCTTGTTTTCTCCCTTGAAATTGTTTTCTTTACTAAGACTCATGTTTAAATCTTCTCCAAATTCATTATTCACCAAACTGGTTCTTCTTTTCAGGAAGCTCAAGAAATCTTCAAACCTTGGCCTTACTCCAGATTCAATAATACCTCCAGCATGATCTGTCCATTTTGCTCTCAAAAATGTCGGTAATTTCTTATTCAGGGTATGCAGGGTGTTCACATGATTCAACTTACTCAGGTAATCCACACCCATGCCATATAATGATCTGTATGTTACTTCTAATGTCGGACAAATTCCAGCAACGAAGGTCCATCTGCTCTTTTAATTATTGGTAACTTCTCTAATTTATCCAAATGTGCCTTTGCAATTATATGCACCTTCCCAAAGTTTTCCTTCAGTGTTTTCTTGGCAGTCAGATACCCCTCTTCTACAGGTAGGTTGACACAGCTCTCTATTGGCTCCCTGGCCCTACCATGACAATGCTGAATTAATAATTGCAGTTTGGTACTATCATCTGAATTCTGGGACTCCAGGCCGGTCTCAAAATTGTGCATGAAAGACACATATCTAAGTGGATTGCCATCAAAATGTAGGTACTCCATCCTAGGATAGGTTACAACTTGACATAACTTCTGCATCAATATCTCTGTTTTATCAGTCTGAATCGATTCTGAGTTTGAATCGTTCTGTTGAATAACTGTAGCTGGTAAATCCTGTAAAGGGTCTTCTTGTACAGGCAAATCACTGGTATTATGAAATATGGGCATATTCTGTGCAGTTACAGATGTGGAATTGGCACTCAAAGTTGGCGCAACATTAGATACAGTTGTATTACTGGGATTTCTTATATTGGTTTGTAAAACTGAAACTCTGTCATCTTCTCTTGCTGAAGTGTCTTGAACACAATCTGTTTTAATTATCTCTGGAAATGCTGACATTCCCGCTACTTTATCTTCTAATTGGTTTCTACTCTCCTCTTCTCTATTCTCATTATGAAATTCTTCATATATCTGTAAACAAATCTTAGCCTGCTCTTGCTGCATTTCAGCGTCTAGTAATTACTCTTGGGTTTTTTTATTTCCAAGTACTGTCTTTCAATCTTATGTTTCTTCTTCAGCTGTTGTAATTTCAACTAAGCAATAGTTAACCAACTCTTCTTTCTTTTTGAGAAATACTGAAGAACTTGTACTCCTCTAGCTTTGGCGGGAAGATGTTTTAGTAAATAAGCTGCTTGTGCGTTCTTGTTTGTCTTCCTCTCTTCTCTTATGTCATAATTTGACAACTCTGTCAAACTCTTTTCTTTGTTTCAAAACTGCATCATAATAGGCCTTCTCACTATCTTCAAGCTTTAAACAGTGTAGATATCTCTCATGGCAAGAAAAAAACTTTCTCCATAAACTTTCATAAGCCTTAACATTCTCTTCAATAAAATCTAAGGAATCCCCTGTCTCAATACTAACATTTATCTCTTGATTAAAATTACCAAGTTTCTCAATAAAGGATCTAACCCTAAAATGCTCAATTGCATGAAAACTTCAAGTAAATTATGTCACACGGATGAGGGTCAACGTAAAATGACGGGGAGAAACGACACGCTCCTCAGCTTACGAATTCCAATAAAATAAACAACGACTATTGAAATGATTAACAATATATATTGAGAAACAAAAAAAGTACACAAGAACTCACATGATTCAATTTACAAACTGAAAATATGTCAACAATGGCAATTGTTCAATGCAGTACAAATTCCGAGAAACCACACAGTTATCCGAATGCTAAACCGCTAAAAACACGCTCCACTATCTTCAACAGAAGATTTAATGACTAACACTCATTAGCCAAGAAAAACTCACAAATTACGCACTTAACTGTAGAAGGACAAACCTAAAGTTTGTGTGGTGTGGTTTTCATGCAGTTAGAGACTGCGGAAAACCGCCACGAAGGTTATAAAAAGAGTCAAACACCAATCATGTCCTATCTCGGCGCCACCCCCCCCCCCCCCTACCGTCGTCGCATCTAAAATTTGTACCTGGAACGTTTTCATAGGATTCACACCGCAATTAACGAAATATAGCAAATTCATATGGTAGCCACATCTATAGAGGTCATAATTTTTATCCGATTTAAAAAATCGTTTTAGTATATCACCGTTACACCCTAAGGACGACTGAGTCCGAATTTCGTGAAAATCAGACCAAAACTGACTGACAAAATGGCCGCCAATCGTTCTCAAATAGCGTAAAAATATGGTATATCAAGGTTGTGGACCCTATAGAGGTCACAATTTTTATCCGATTTTGTTGAAACTTGAAATGTAAGTTTATAACCCAAAGATCTCAGTTCCTTTCAATATTCGCGCATATCGGACCGTAACTTCCTGAATTATGGCCCCTGATTGTACGAAAAATCACGTTTTTAGCTTGTGGACCCTATAGAGGTCATAATGTTTATCCGATTTAAAATACCGTTTTAACATATCACCGTTACACCCTAAGGATGGCTGAGTTCGAATTTCGTGAAAATCGGACCAAAACTGACTGACAAAATGGCCGCCCATCTTTCTCAAATAGCGTAAAAATATGGTATATCAAGCTTGTCGACCCTATAGAGGTCACAATTTGTATCCGATTTTGTTGAAACTTGAAATGTAAGTTTATAACCCAAAGATCTCAGTTCCTTTCGATATTCGTGCATATCGTGTTGACCTAGACAGTTCCCCAAACTTTTCACTTTCCAGCGTTGTTTCCCCTTGTCAGTGGTGCAGAAAGCGGGGGAGGGGGCTGTGATGGGCGGCGTCCAGTTATTCGGATGGAATATAAAACGGAGGACCCGTGCATACGTTGACGTGCAGGTAAAAGAATTAACTTTAAATACGAAATAAAGAGTAGACCGTAATGTATGGCGGGCGTATGTACATCTTCATTATAACGATTGATTTTTTTTTCTCTGCATTATAATAGCCACTCACTTACAGTATTATTAAGGTTTTGACATATATCTATTTTAGTGAAAAAATTTCATATACATGTAGATGCTTTGTTTCAATTCAAATATTGGGTACGAATTTAGCCCCAAATCTAATCTGAACTAGAAGTTTACATATATATTAGTAGAAATACTGCTCTGGGGGAGCTTATATGCACACCCGCCCTCCCAGATTCGTTGAACCGTCCATTTTCGGGCAATGTATTTCACTTTTTCGGGCACAAGCTTCAGAGAATGGAGAATGCGACTATATCTCATGGAAATATAATTGTATATTTGTGTAATTAATTCAAAATAAACAACCATCACAGCTTTGTGGAAAATTCATTTTAGTTAATGATTGATTCATTCAGAAAATTTGGGTGACAAATTTTTCAGGCAAATTAGCCTCCTACACCCATGTAGCCCGTTAACCGTTGTTCAATCCGATTCAGTTTGTTGAATCAAATATTGTTTAAACTATTGTTCTTCCTCCCCCTCCCATCCGAACGACTGGGCATTGATATTCCAGTCCCCTCCCATCCCATACCACTGACTGTGTAAGTGTAATAAATGTGAAAATGAAACAAAAAGACTGTTAAAGAAACCGAACTTGATGTTTATACATGTAGTGACAGTGATGATGATAACGACTAACTTTCATGACATTTAAAGTGAAGAGTAGCTGCGTAATTTTGATTTTCAATAATTGATTTACTTCAATAAATAATTTTTGTCTTAAATCTATATTTGTTAGCAAATGACACAATTATAGATACGGTTTCAGTTTAAATGTTTGTAATTCGGCCTTAAATATCTGAACTAGAGGTTTACAGCTACCTGTAGTAAAAATAACGTAGGGTCAAATTGAAAGGGTATGTTGGTGTGGGTTTATGTTTAGTGGAAAAAATCACATGGTTTCAATGCGATTTACAAAACTACGGACATAGTCTGGTCTCCATTACTTCATAGACATATTGCTCAACCAATGTCAAACATATCTCCTTGCTCACCAGTCTATGCGCTCCGCCCATAATTTCTGGGTAAACACCCGCTCACCAACCCTTGCAGTCCCCTGTGACCCCATTACCGATATAAATATTGGGCTTGTGTGCTCACACATGGTCTTGTGGGTCATACAGCATCAGCAGTCAACACGCACCTGAAATACTGTTACCTATTGCAAACATTTGACAGAAAGGGAGATAACTCTCTATTACCGTTAATGGATTTCCAAAATTCTGTATATTCCCTAGTCCATTATGTTTTTTGCATTTTGCTTTACATCAAAATTTAACCAACATCATATTCTTTGCCTAGGGTGAAGGTATCGGGTGTTTTCGCCAATATTTAATTTTATGTCAACTTCACAATTATTAGTATAAATATAGCATTTATTTGACAATTACAATTTTCACATGGCCCTAAATCGAGTTAGTGCAAAGTTTTTGCTTGGAACTCTCTGGATTTATGTTCCTGGTGTTAAAAGCTTTCCAAAAATGTATAGTTTGTTTATTTGGGATGACCATGTAGCGGAATTGTGTTTCTAAGCAAGGTAGAAATTTTGGCGGCAGGCCTATATGAAAGCTTATTGTTTCTGTTAAGATTATTAAGCTTTCATATTCCATATGAAAGCTTATTGTTTTTGTTAAAGTTACTAAGCTCTAATATAAATTTTACTAATTCTTTTTTCTTTGAGTACCTTGAAGAAATTCATTTTCACTGCAATTTCAGATTTTTGAATTTCGAAAATTCGTCGCTGTTATTTCGTCCCGGAAGTTGAGACCCATATGTCAACTTCTTTAATATTTGCACGATATTCATGAAATTTGGAATGTAAGTAGATCTTACTGATGCGACTTGAAAGATGCCATTAGAAATTTTCTAAATTATCTAACCTTGGAGAAATTAAGGATCAAAATTTTCAAAAAAATATAGGCTAGATTGCCTTTATTTATTTTTTCTGTACTAGCTAAGAATTTACAGATGCGTTCACAAAATATGAAGTCAATCGATGGAACCGGAAGTGCCACCATCTTGAAACGTGAAAAATCAGTAAGCTTTTGCGATATTTTACTTACAGACATGGGAGCTAAATTTTCTGAATCCTTGAAGGAATGCCTGAATAACGTTCAGGGCAGAATTTGATTTAGGTCAACTGATGATCACCATTTTGAATTGACTATGAAAAATAGTGAAAAATCTACATTAACGGGCTTGTAAATAAACAGAATAGGCCGTAGTTTGTCAAATCCATCTCCTCTTTCAGAAATGAATACATTTCTGGATAGCTGGGATCTATGGGGCGCCGTTTGTAAAATAATTATTTAATTTTTTTTATAGCAAAAACATTAGATTTAACTCCGAATATATATATTTAGATAAATATTAGAACAAAAATGGCATATATGTAAATATCAAAAAATATTGTAGCTAAAAGTCGAGTTTTTGGTCTATGAAAAACTTTAAATGTTATATCTTGATTTCACATCGCTTAGTTAAATATATAGCTAAATGTGCTGTTTTACGTAGGTATAAATGCTAAATACTAAATCACTGAAAAATCTAAAGTTAAATATTTAGCTAAATATATAAACATTTAGCTAAATATATAAACATTTAGCTAAATATATAAACATTTAGCTAAATATATAAACATTTAGCTAAATATATAAACATTTAGCTAAATATATAAACATTTAGCTAAATATATAAACATTTAGCTAAATATATAAACATTTAGCTAAATATTTAAACATTTAGCTAAATATATAAACATTTAGCTAAATATATATATTTAGTTAAAAATATATAAACATTTAACTAAATATATAAACATTTAACTAAATATATATATATTTAAACAGTTAACTAAATATATAAATATATATGTTTAGCTTAATGTATAAATATTTAACTAAATATATATTTGTGGTCCCGCCAATATTTCTATTATCGTAAGCGACACAAAATACTGCGCATAAAATGATGACGTGTACCCGACACGTGAGCCTTGGCACAATAGGCCTACTAGCAATTAGAAATGGAAGCTGCCCACGAACTTGTAACCCGAATCACGGGTGTAAGAACTAAGCTGAGCGTTCAGGTACCAGATAGTACTGTGTTGTGCAGTCAATGGAAAGTTGTACACTACGTCATCGTTTAGTGTGAAGTCGCTTACAACAATAATTATTTTACAAACGGCGTGGTACGGTTGCGCTTTGTAAATTTAACTATTTTTTTAGCTAAATATATAATTATTTAGTTAAATATATAAATATTTAGCTAAATATATATTATTTAGCTAAATATATATTATTTAGCTAAATATATACTATTTAGCTAAATATATATTATTTAGCTAAATATATAAATGTTTAACTAAATATATAAATATTTATATATCATCAAATCTCTTGTTTTGGTCTTAATATTCAATGCTAAATGTTAAATATGAAAATAGAGACAAATCAAGAAATATTTATATATATTATGTTAAATATTGAGTTTTTGTTGTATTTTTAGTTTAAATATTAAAAGTGAAAAATGTGCACAAAAGTCGAGATTTAACCATATACATAAATTTAAATTAAATCTAGTGTTTTTTGCTATATAAAAAGCTAAATAATTAATTTACAAACGGCGCCCCATAGGGATCAGGGTCGAATTTTTCGTATTTCAAAATTTCAAAATCCGCATTACCGGCTTAGAAATATTCGGAATGGGCCGTCGTTTCGTGAATTCGTCTCCTATATTCGAAATAAATACATTTCTGGTTAGCGTCCTTCCAAGAATGGGCGGTGGCTATGGAATGACAATATTTTCAAAACGTTTTACTTATCCGAAATCACTGAAATTTACTGATAAAAAAAACAGCGGCTGCCAGGCAGGATACGCCCACATTTTGCAAGAGATGGATAGAGAACAGGCTAAAAACAAACGGAATTTTTTGTATAATCAGGGGCAATAATCCAGAAAGTTATGGTCTGAAACACGCAAATATCAAAAGGGACTGACATTTTTGGGATATAAAGGTGTGTTTTAAGTTTCATCAAAATCGGATAAAAATTGTGACCTCTAGAGGGTCCACAACCTTCGTATTGCATACTTTTATACAATTGCGTACAAAGAGCGGACATTTTGTCGGACAGTTTCATTTCGATTTTCCCGATATTCGAATTCAACATGATATATTTAAACGGTTTTTAAAATCCGAACTCATTCAAAATTACGGTGTAACGGTGATATATTCGAACTTTTTTTTTTAAATCGGATAATAATTGTGACCTCTAGAGGGACCACAAGCTAAAAACGCGATTTATCGTACAATCAGGGACCATAATTCAGGAAGTTATGATCCGATACGCGCGAATATCAACAGGAACCAATATCTTTGGGTTATAGACATGTATTTCAAGTTCCATCAAAATCGGATCAAAATTGTGACCTCTAGAGGGACCACAACTTTGATATACCAGATGTTATACACTATTTGCGTACGAGGGGCGGCCATTAGTCCGATTCACGAAATTCGAACTCAGCCTAAATTACGGTGTAACAGTGATATAATGTGAACGTTTTTATAAATCGATAATAATTGTGACCTCTAGAGAGACCTGAAGCCAAAAAGGCGATTTTTCGTACAACCAGGGTCCATAATTCAGGAAGTTACGATTCGATATGCGCGAATATCGACAGGAACCAAGATCTTACTTACATTTACTTACATTTCAAGTTTCATCAAAATCAGAGGGTCCACAACATTCATATACCATATTTTTACGCTATTTAAATACGAGGGGCGGCCATTTTATCTGCCAGTTTTGGTCCGATTTTTACGAAATTCGAATTCGACCATCCTAAGGGTGTAACGGTGATATAGTCAAACGGTTTTTGAAATCGGATAAAAATTATAACCTCTATAGGGTCCAAAAACTAAAAACGCGAATTTCTGTACAACCAGGGGCCATAAGTCAGGAAGTTACGTTCCGATATGCACCGATATCGACAGGAACCAAGATCTTTGGGTTATAAACTTACATTTCAAGTTTCATCAAAATCAGAACAAAATTGTTACCTCTAGAGAGTCCACAATCTTGATATACCATATTTTTACGCTATTTGAGAACGATTGACGGCCATTTTGTCAGTCAGTTTTGGTCCGATTTTCACGAAATTCGAACTCGGGTGATATACTAAAATGTTTTTTTTAAATCGGATAAAAATTATGACCATTATAGGGCCCACAAGCGAAAAATGCGATTTTTCGTACAATGAGGGACCATAATCCATGAAGTTACGATCCGATACATGCCAATATCGAAAGGGACCGCGATCTTAGGGAGATAAACTTATATTTCAAGTTTCATTGAAATCGAATAAGAATTGTGACCTGTACAGTGTCCACAAACAATTGTGGACGGGCGTCCGGACGGACAGGGGCGACGACAATATACGTCCACATGAAAATGTGGGCGTATAAAAATGGCCTCAATGGCTGTAACTTTGTGATTTTTTTATCTACTTTATTAATTCTTTTTTCTTTGAGTACCTTAAAGCATTTACTTTAAATCTGCTATTTCCGATTTTCGAAATTCGAATATTACGTCATTGACATCTCACCCCGTAAGTAAAACCAACATGACAACTTCTTGAATATTAGTACGATTTTATGAAATTAGGAATGTAGGTCGATCTGTTTGATTCAACTTTAACGATGTCATTAGAAACTTATCTCCCCTTGGAGAAATTAAGGATACGCTCACATTTTGCAAGAGATGGATAGAGAACAAGCTAAAAACAAAAACGATTTTTGTACAATCAGGGGCCATAATCCAGAAAGTTATGGTTTGAAATGCGCAAATTTGGGATATAATAAAGGTATGTTTTGAGTTTCATCAAAATGGGATAAAAATTGTGACCCCAAGAGGATCCATAACCTTTGTATTACATACCTATACACAATTTGCGTACAAAGAGCGGCCATTTTGTCGGGCATTCAACCTTCATTATGGTGGAATAGTGATATATCTAAACGGTTTTTAAAATCGGAAAAATTTTTTGACATCTAGGGAATTCACAATCATGGGCCATAATCCAGGAAGTGACGTTCGGATAAGTGTGATTATCAAAAGAAACCAAGGTCTTTATGATAAAAACATATATTTAAAGTTTCATCCAAATCGGATAAAAACTGTGGCCTCTAGAGGGACCACAACCTTGATATACGATATTTTTACAATATTTGCGTACAAGGGGTGGCCATTAGAGAGGTTCCACAACCATTACGAACTACGAACTACGAAGTTTTTTTTGTGCTGACGTCATCACTTCATGTGACATAAGCGACCTTCGGTTCGTCATTTTTCTACGAAGATTTCTGGAAAAGTCCGGGGTTAAAAAACGAGGTACGAAATCGTGATTTTCTCGCTGATTTGTGGATGAAATTCGTAATTTTACGGTGTTATAGAAAGCTTGAACATTTACAGTTCAGTATATGGTTAATAAGCTTCAAAGTGATCAGCAATTGTTTTGATTTTGGACAAATTTTCGGGCTGTGAAATTTGGTTTTTTTTTACACTCGGCCACGAGGTCGAATTATCTCGAATTTGATAAGAACACATTGCAATGGACTTCTTGGAGACTAAAATTTAAATTAATTTGATATTTTTTTTACGAAGTACGAAGCCCTGTTCGTAGTTCGTACTGGTTGCGAAACCTGTCAAAAACGAAGTACGAAGTACGAAGCCGTGTTCGTACTTAGTACTGGTTGCGGAACCTCTCTATTATGTCCGTCAGTTTCTGTCCGATTTTCACGAAATTCGAACTCAACCATCATTAGTGTATAACTGTGATATATTCACACGTTTTTTTTTTAAATTGGATAAAAAAAACCTGTGACCTCTATAGGGACCACAAGCTCAAAACGCGATTTTTCGTACCATCAAGGGCAACTCAACCATCATTAGTGTATAAATGATTTTAAAGATGGGTTCCCTCGTACAAACTGGGTGATTTAATGGTATATATGGACTAAAAACATATTCAAACTAATTAATTTGTCATAACTATTTGCTTCAAATCCTTCTTAAACATTGTAATTGCGAAGGAATGTCCTGCTATAAAAATTCGATCAAACCAGGTCATGTTTACGTCACGTGACTTACCTCCTTTGGAAGTCAGAGGAGAATTCATTGCATATATAAGACGATGTTGTCTTTAATCGCTTACTATTTATTACAAATATCGGATCCTAATTACATTCTCGGATTATCCACTACCCGCGTCTTTTTCCGTCATTTTTATCTCAGAAAGTGTTGTACGTCTAACTCTTTATAAAGTTTATCAACTTGTACATCAAGCGCTCAATGTTCGTGTCTGACCTTTGACATCACGCGTGCATAAATTCCTTATCGTCGGGCTGTTGATTAGGGGACCCCTTACATTTTTGTCCTGTTTACGCTCCATGAGTGTTTTTCGGGGAATCCAGTATTTTTCTAGTAAGATTGGATATCTCTACTTTCCATATATACCAAAATTACCATACTTGTATTGGAAATAACCACCCGATAAATACTTTTCTGGGAACCCATCTTTAAGGATTAACTTAAAATCTGTTATCAAAGTTCAACTGTTAGAACGTTTACGGTAAAGTATATTCGAACCAAGTGGTTATAATGACGTCAGTCGTCGCCGTGTTCCACATTATGTTGACGTCGCCTAACGCGAGTAGCAGCCTTGACAAATTGTGAAACAATTGCATCAACTTTGGAATTTATTTAATAACGCTCATCGATAGGCTGCTACTTTTAACCTGGGACAGATCAATTCATAACATTTTATGGTTTGTGGAACTTTATTTATTTATTTATTCACATAATAATTTAAAAAGCACCTAGGCTACTCAGTATTTGAGCATACTTCTATCTAAACGTTATTTCATGCACCACTGCCCGTTATGCAGGTCTTTGAATTGTATCGCTATTCATGGTCATTTGAAAATGTAGGCTACTCATGATTTGGGCCGACTTCTAATGTTATCTTTTAATCACATTGGGCCTACTTCTCTAATGTTATCCTTTTATCACTGCCCGCTTTTTAGATCTGTGTTCGATTCCATATCAGATTATTTTGGAGCTAATTTTTAAAGAAAAATGATATCGCTTTTTTTTGTGTTAAAAGTCATTCTTAGTTTGTTGACCGCATGGGTTGTGGGGTTGACCTCACGTACCGGTTAACCTTAAATTGAACCGTTAGTTCATACTGGTCTGAATCGGTGTCAACTAGTAATATTTTGGCTTGGTTTGTATGCCGTGTTATAATAAGTATCTATATCGCACAGCAGCTGTCAAGTACTAGCTTTGTCTGTAACTAGATTATTTTAAAGGGACTAGTACCCTCCTTATCTCTGTTCACATTTACTTGGTTAATTCAATAATTGAAGTAGCCAAATCTCTAACTCAGTATCATACAAAGTTTCCGACATTGAAAACACGAATTATCTGTCAATTTAAATCAACATTGATGTTGTAATCTTACCAGAAAAAGATGGGCTTCTCATATCAAATATTTAAGACAAAATAGACATTTTACCATTGGTACACGAATCGTGTACCATAATGCGTTTCAGCGCCATTTGTAACCACGGACTCGAAGAACGAGGCTAGAATTATTTCACAGGTCATGTCAAAAGGTGACGTCATATTCTTATCTGGAGATCATGCGCAATGAATACTATCGGTGTAGACTGGAATAACCAGTAGAGATTGCCATTCGATTGAAACTTCTGGTGTATTTCGCAGCAAATAACTGATTTAAATTACAGTAAAAACGATTGAATGTAAATCAGATTATATACATTCATATTACATTATTATATGTCTTGCGACCCATTTGTGCCAATTTCTAGGTCCCTAATATTAGCGACTTAGCTCCTTTAAATTGAGTTCCAGATTAATAAGCAGCTATAATGTGGAGGTCAACAAGAAAGAAATCGACCGTTACAAGTAAAGTTAAGCGTTCCGAGCAAGGTGATGGCGCTGTACCTCAAAATGGCCCAGGACAAAGCAGAGTAATGATGATAATAATAATATGCCTACACTATAAAGCTTGATTGAGTCTGGTGGTGTCCTAACCCCATCTATCGGTAATGTTTACATATACTCTAATCACCCGCCACCTATTCCAGGGGTTTCATAAACCCTTGGAGGTAACACTGCCTCTAATATTCAGTTAAAAATCATCCAAGGGGAGTTTATCGATTTAGCCGTACTATTAGATAATTCACCCGTCACGCGTAGCACTAGCAGCAGATTAATACTGCAGGGTGGTCATCTTTCTGTAGAGACATGCAAAACTGAAACTAATAAACCGATGAGGTTTCATGTACATATGTTAATAAATGTCTTCGTTGGCATAGGGATTACCCAATTATACACTGCCAGAAAACTGCAACTTTTCCAAAGGGATTTGAATTCACAAGAGGTTTTGAACCTTGCTTGCAGCGCCCACAATTACATGTCGGCACCCACTATTCATCAGGATACCGAACATGTTATATGAAAGGGCGCACTATAAATATGCTGTGATAATAATAATAATAATAATAATAATATACACCACGAAGAATAAGGGGTAATAACCCTTTAAATGCTGGTAATAAGTATTAATTTGAAAATTGATAGGTTTACTGTATTATTGTTTATGATCTAATCTGCCGCCGTTTTTGTTTCATGAATTAATAGATTCCGTTATAATTTAACAGATATATGCCGGAAAGGTTTTTTTTCGCCAGTTCGACTTGATGTTTTGAAACCACAGATTTCGCTTAGAATATACTGGCCCACGGCTGTGCCAGTTTTTCAACAAGTTTTTTAACAAATCTAAAATCTGGAGAAATCTTTTCTCCAAACTTGGAAGAATTTAATTGGTGCCATAGAGGCGGGTAGAATGAGTCAAGACCTTTGTTCAACTTACAAATTTCTCCTAGGCCTACAGGTTTGGTTCCCCAAAAATTCTGGCGGGTGGAGACTAATTACTCGATTATCATATCCGCACGTCAACGATATGAACTATTTTATTGATGAATATAATTACAGTGTTGAGTATTGATACAAAAGACATGCGAATAAAACTGCCAATAGATAAACTTGCCAGCTTGAATCGTGAATTAAGCATACATTATGCCAATGCACGTCTTTCTTTAGGCCTGAAATCGTATCTAAATTATTAATTCTACATTAATTAATTTATCCAGACCATAAACAACTCTCAATGACTTCGCCAGCCTGCGATAGTTACTGGATTACAATCTTATCCGCTGCTTAACGTCCATTAACAATTACATGTAAATCAAAAAATGGATAATCGAGACTATGTATTTTACCGACTTTAGTAATGATGATCAAGGCTAGGCTCAAAATTCATTCGCTAAAATCTCGGTTCAAAGTGGATCAATTTGACTGAAATTTTCAGCAAATTCCCTTTACATTATCTAGTTTTGAACTATTATAGTGAGAACTGTCAGCTCTTTATCTAATCTCCAATAATGTATCTTTAAAGGACATCGTCATCAAACGTCGAGTGCGATTACACGAGTTAGAGTCAAGTACAAGTCTAATGTCTTTTTGTGCAAAAAACATTCTTTGTTCTAGAGCATTTTAAGGCGTTTTTATGACATCCTAAATATTTTTACACCATAGAGTTACGCGAAATCTGAAGGAGGATATTATGGTCCGGCTTACATTTTTGGACTCATTTAATGGCGTTTGTTATATCCCAGATCAGCGTTGATTGTCAAATATACATATTTACACTTGTTTACAAATAGTTCCGGTAACAGTGATCTCGGTTGCGGCGCTTACTTTTGTGGTCACTGGTTAAAGTTCAGATGGCCTAACAAATGAGCCAATCAGGATATAATGCGAGATATGACATCCCTTGAACTGATTCCGATGTCGTTTCGTTAAATTATTTCCAGAATGGTCTTGACGAATTAATAAGGAAATGAAATGGGGTTAACGTCCTACTGTTTTGCTCCTAAACTGGGCTAATGAAGACGGGCATACGCCATACAGTGTGCTATGAGGGAAATTTTGCCCGGGCAGCGGCGCTACGGCCTACTCTTATATCGAATTCCAACTGCCAAGGGACCTTTTACGTGCACGCCAATATGTACACGGGACCTCGGTTTTTCGTCCCATCCGAACGACTAGACAGCTGCCCCTGTCAGCTCCTCCGTCCTGCATCACTGACAAGGGGAAACCACGCCGGAAAATCTGGATGAACTTTCTCGGGCAATGCAGGGATCGAACACCCAACCTCCAGACTAGCGAGCCAGCGTCTTACCCACTTAGCCACATGATCCCCGAATTAATGAGAAATTCCTTAGCACGAAACACTCTAATTACAAACAATTTTGGCCTAAAGTCTTTTGTCATGTTTCGATAAGTCAAAACGGGGGGGGGGGGGGATGGCCGAATGGTAAGCACGCGCGCGCTGTATCATACGGTCTGTCATTGAGTCAACTGGCGGGGTTTCGATTCCCCGGTTGTACGTGACAAGGAGTAGGGTCGCCTGTCCAACCTCGTGGGTTTTCTCCGGGTCTTCCGGTTTCCTCCCACTACTAAAGACCCCTACGCGCAAGCGAATTATTGAAATAAAATTAAACCATATGTTAGTCCCGAAATGACTTGTAGGTTTTCGACTTCCAACGCCCCAAGTCTTTTATTTCTGATGCATTGAGCCAGTTCTGGTACCCATATGATGCTCAGCCAAAGCGGAAAGAATGGGCTGAATATCGAGTCGCATATACCCAGAAAGCTTACCGCTGAAAATTGGTTGGCAGTAACAGTGCTGCTATCAAAGTGGTGGAAGAGAATCCCTGTGCCTGGTAGGCGTTGTTTGATATCAGGGGCGGATCCAGGAATTTTTGCAGGAGGGGGGTTTGTCAGGTTCCTGAGAAAATGTATCCCCCCCCCCCCTCGGCTAATTTTTTGAGAAATACATGGTCTCTATCGTCATTTTGGCGTATATACATACACATTCATCTTTTTAAACAGAGAAATCCAACATCCTATTTGACGTCAATTTTTATTATGAATTAATACGATGACATTGTAATTCAATTTTATTGATGCAAAGCATTAATTGTGATATCACATATGTCTATATCATTATCTCGCGCTTTGAGTTCCCATCCTGACGCACCATCGCAGCTCGAATTCGACCGGGAGGTATCCATCTAGGTCTAAAACGAATAAATACTTATATATGATGGCAGTAATTCGTTCCGGTATGTAATGGAATGGCGTACGTGATTCCTCGCATTAACTCCCAAAGTTTCTCTTACATGCTAAAATGATCTCGGCGAGACCAAAGTCGGCTATCTTCGCAACAACATTTTGTGAATAGAGTTCGAAATTGGGCAGCACGACTGCTATATGGTCACAAATATTACCGAGACTAAACTAGCGTCACTCTCGGGACACTCGAGCTATGGACTCTGCGAGGAAAGGAATAAACAGTGTCAGTTCTAGGTATACATGTATAATAAATAATGACTGTATATGTGACTTATCCGGATATAATTGCGGATAGTACCCTTAATATACTTCCCGTGTGATTGGTCACAGTTGCAGCTTCGGGCGCACAGAGGGAACATAACTTTAATATCTGTGAATTTCGTGATATTTTGAACGAATTATTAGTAAATACCTTAAATGAGTTATTATTAGTAAATATTGAACTATCAGTAAAAATTCATGTTAATGGGTTATTATCAATAAATATTAAACTATCAGTAAAGACTCGTATGTTAATGAGTTATTATCAGTAAATATATTAAACTATCAGTAAATGTTGAAGTGAAAAGAATGTATGTTGAACTATAGTGTATAGCTAATCTATAGCTATTAGTAAATATTGAGTTGAACTATAGTGTATAGCTATCAGTAAATATTGAGTTGAACTATAGTGTATAGCTAATGTATAGCTATTACTACTATTAGCAAATATTGAGTTGAACTATAGTGTATAGCTAATGTATAACTATTAATAAATATTGAGTTGAACTATAGTGTATAGCTAATGTATGCTATTAGTAAATATTGAATAGTAAGTAAAATTTGATCTGTCAAGTTATACTTCACCAATTAAGCTGTGACCAATCATGCCAATAAACCTTTATTCTCCAATTTGCTCGTTTGTCTTTGATAACTGTGATATATTCACACGTTTTTTTTTTTTAAATTGGATAAAAATTGTGACCTCTATAGGGACCACAAGCTCAAAACGCGATTTTTCGTACAATCAAGGGCCATAATTCAGGACGTTACGGTCGGTATGCGCAACGATCGAAAGGAACCAAGATCTTTGGGTTATAAACATGCATTTCAAGTTTCATCAAAATCGGATCAAAATTGTGACCTCTAGAGTGTAGTTATGGTCCGCTACATACCAATATCGAAAGGAACCGAGATCTTTGGGAGATAGACTTATATTTCAAGTTTCGTCAAAATCGGATAGAAATTGTGACCTGTAGATTGTCCACAAACAAAGTGTGGACGGACGGACGTCTGGATGAACAGGGGCGACGACAATATACGTCCACGTGAAAATGTGGGCGTATAAAAATCATGTCAAAAGTTTTATCAATATCGACTGGTAACCAAAGGTTCTCTGCAACTTATAAAATGTTAAACGGAAAATTTTGCTCGGTTGAAATGTTTCTCGTTATATCTCAGCGCTTTTTTGGGCAATTTAATCATTCCTTTTTGTTTTAAACATTCTTGACAACATCAGTAACACCATTTTTTTTTAAAAAGGTGCAGAACTTTCAATTCAGGTCAAATGTTGATCGCAAACGATTAAGCTGGTCAATGGGAGCTTAATCGTTTGCGATCAACATTTGACCTGAATTGAAAGTTCTGCACCTTTTTTTTTAAAAAAATGGGAGCTTAGTTTTAAAGTTTTGTCAAAATCGGTTGTTAACCAGAGGTTTTGTGCAACTTTTAAAATGTTAAAACGTGAAATTTTGCCCGGTTCAAATGTTTATTGTTATAATTTAGTTAATAATACTTTCCTTTTTAAAATTTTTGATAAAATCAGTAACAACTGACGTGAAGTGAGATGCTTTACTGAAGTTTTTCCAGCTTTAACTCAGTCAGATTTTGACCGAACTTTCGTTTTGATTAAAATCACATTATTCAATTTAATTTTTTTAACAAACTGCAGAAATTTGAAATCAGGTCAAATGTTGATCGCGAACGATTATGTTGGACATTAGGTGCTTATTTTGAAAGTTTTATCAAAATGGGTAGGTTGAAATGTTTCTCGTTATAACTCAGCGACTTTTTGCCCGATTTTAAAAATTCCTTTTTATACGCCCACATTTTCATGTGGACGTATATTGTCGTCGCCCCTGTCCGTCCGTCCATCCGTCCGTCCGTCCACAATTGCTTGTGAACAGTCTACAGGTCACAATTTTTATCCGATTTCAATGAAACTTGAAATATAGGTTTATCACCCTAAGATCTCGGTTCCTTGCGATATTGGCATGTATCGGACTGTAACCTCATGGATTATGGCCCTTGATTGTATGAAAAATCATGTTTTTAACTTGTGAACACTGTAGAGGTCACAATTTATATCCGATTTGGTTTAAACTTGAAATGTATGCTTAAAACCCAAAGAACTCGGTTCCTTTCGATATTCGCGCATATCGGAACGTAACTTCTTGAATTATGGCCCCTGATTGTACAGAAAATCGCGTTTTTAGCTTGTGGTCCCTATAAAGGTCATAATTTTTATCCGATTTAAAAAAAACGTATTATTATATCACCGTTAGACCCTAAGGACGACTGAGTTCGAATTTCGTAAAAATATGGTATATCAAGGTTGTGGACCCTATAAGGGTCACAATTTTTATCCGATTTTGTTGAAACTTGAAATGTAAGTGTATAACCCAAAGATCTCGGTTCCTTTTGATATTCGCGCATATTGGACCGTAACTTCCTGAATTATGGCCCCTGATTGTACGGAAAATCGCGTTTTTAGCTTGTGGACCCTATAGAGGTCATAATTTTTATCCGATTTAAAAGACAGTATTATTATATCACCATTACACCCCAAGAACGACTGAGTTTGAATTTCGTTAAAATCGGCCCAAAACTGACAGACAAAATGGCTGCCGTTCATTCTCAAATAGCGTAAAAATATGGTAACTTCATGAATTATGGCCCCTGATTGTACGAAAAATCGCATTTTATTATATCACCGTTAGACCCTAAGAACGGCTGGGTTCGAATTTCGTTCTCAAATAGCGTAAAAATATGGTATATCAAGGTTGTGGACCCTATAGAGGTCACAATTTTTATCCGATTTTGTTGAAACTTGAAATGTAAGTTTATAACCCAAAGATCTCGGTTCATTTCGATATTCGCGCATATTGGAACGTAACTTCCTGAATTATGATCCCTGATTGTACGAAAAATCGCGTTTTTAGCTTGTGGGCCCTATAGAGGTCATAATTTGTGTCCGATTTAAAAAAACGTATTATTATATCACCGTTAAACCCTAAGGACGGCTGATTTTGAATTTCGTGAAAATCGGCACAAAACTGACAGACAATATGGGACAATATGGCCGCCTTTCGTTCTTATGTAGTTTAAAAATATGGTATATCAAGGTTGTGGACCCTATAGAGGTCACAATTTCAATCCTATTTTGATGAAACTTGAAATATAAGTTTATAACACAAAGATCTTGGTTCGTTTCGATATTCACGTATATCGGAATGTAACTTCCTGAATTATGGCCCCTGATTGTACGAAAAATCGCGTTTTTAGCTTGTGGACCCTATAGAGGTCATAATTTTTATTCTATTTAAAAAAACGTATTATTATTTCACCGTTACACCCTAAGGTGGACTGAGTTCGAATTTCGTGAAAATCGGCTCCCCTTTTTTTCTCAAATAGCGTAAAAATATGGTATATCAAGGTTGTGGACCCTATATCCGATTTTGTTGAAACTTAAAATGTAAGTTTATAACCCACAGATCTCGGTTCCTTTCAATATTCGTGCATATCGAATTGTAATTTCCTGAATTATGGCCCTTGATTGCAGGAAAAAGCACTTTCTTTTAGCTTGTTCTCTATCCATCTCTCGAAAATGTGGGCGTATCCAGCCTGGCAGCCGCTGGTTCTTTTTAAGATTCTTGATAACATCGCGAACATCTGACGTGAAGTGATGCCTGCTTGAAATATCTCGTTATAACCCAGTCAGTTGTTGGCCAATTTGTTTTTAAAGTGGTGTCATTAAATTGAGTTGTTTTGTTTTAAAAGCTCAGAGCTATCAAATCTGGTCAGATTTTGATCGCAAACGATTATTTCGGAAAGTGGGAGCTTATGTTTAAAGTTTTGTCAAAATCAGTTAATAAAAAAAATAAAGGTACTGTGCAACTTAAACTGTTAAAACTGAAAATTGTGCCCTGTTGAAATGTTTACCCTGATAACCTCGTTAATAATTCTGTTCTCTTTAAGACTGTTGACAAAATCAATAACATCTGATGGGAAGTGATACCTGGTCGTTATGACTTGGGCAGTTTTTGACCGATTTAATTCGTAACAAATAACAGCAATTTTTGCCTGATTGAAATGTTTCTCATAATATTAATAATTCTTTCTCCTTTTTGAGATTCTTTATATAACCCATGACATATGACCAGATGGTTAAAATAACAAGATGGCGGCTGGTACAGACAGGGTTGTGAGTCTCTCCAAATAGTGTCGTGATCGACTATAAATTATATATAATGATGTTATAAACACAGTGAATAGAATGAATTAACCAAAGTGTCATAAATTATATGTCAAAAGGTGCCTTGTATTCAGTGAAATATTGAGTGAATTTTCTATTTTAAAAAGACGGGTTATAATGCGTTCATAATTCAGTACGGAAAAGGTGGATCTCCAAATGGCTTCAGATATAAATACTAGAGGTCTATATTGTAAAAGAAACGAATGTTTATCGTCGACTTTATTTTTGGTAATACTGCACATATATCGCGGTTTGACTCAGGGCCTGATTTCACACTGTACCTTATTCTAAGGAACGCGCCTTTAACAATGACAACTTTTTTAAGTACAATGATAGGCATGAAAAGAATACGTGTAGTATTCAAGGAAAATAATGAAAATAATTAAAATGATGCAAATAAATATAAGAAAAGCAACACCAAGATTTATACTTATCATTTGGCTGCTGGAAAGCTCTCTAGTGGGTGTTTCAAAAAGAAAACGAAAAAAAACAAAAAAAAACCCAAACAAACAACGTGACGCATCACAACTTGGGCGTTATAATATATGTTCAAAGTAAAAAAAGGGGAACCAAATAGATACAGTAATTGATGCTTTTTCAGTTGAGTTCTGTGCACTAAGAACTGAACCAACCCGGGCACCTAGTAAAACCGTAAAAGCGTATGACCTTTATATTTACAGTTAGTTATATTATACGTCCTTAATAGCCTGTATCTAGTTGTCTGAAGGTGAAATCTAAAAATAATCACAAAATATTTTGATAGGTGGTATTACTGTACCCGACCACCCAATCGTCTTAACATCCAAGGGTTATACAATTGATGACGCAATAGTTGCGTCTTTAACAATGATGAAGGTAAATTACACTTATGTGAGATACCTTGATAGTATGTGTAGAAATTCGGTCACCTATACCTATGCCTTCTTCATGAAGGTCATTCATGTTTGTGTCTAGATATACCACTGCCTTTGTTCAAAGGTATTATACTAAAACAAGTTATTGGCGCAATAAGGTTGGGTGTCGCCTGGTTTAAAATACACCAGTAGATCAATGATCTCGTAAAGGGTAAATAAAACGGTACCCACAAAAGTGTTATCTTGCAATTTACAACGTGTAATCCAACATTTCCTGTGCATTATATGCGATCTGTTAATAAAAAAAAAATCGAGAAACAAATACATCGAATGAAAGGAAATGTAGTAGAGTGCTACAAGTATCGGATTATTGCAGCAAAACATTTTTTGTGACACATATTTTCGTCGCCCCTGTCCGTCCGTCCACAATTGTTCGTGAACAGTCTACAGGTCACAATTTTTATACGCTCACATTTTCATGTGGACGTATTATGCCGTCGCCCCTGTCCGTCCGGACGTCCATCCGTCCACAATTTGTTTCTGGACACTCTAGAGGTCCGATTTTGACGAAACTTGAAATGTAGGTTTATCTCCAAAAGATCTCGGCTGCTTTCGATATTGGCATGTATCGGATCGAAACTTCATGGATTATGGCCCCTGTTTGTACGAAAAATCACGTTTTTAGCTTGTGGACCCTATAGAGGTCACAATTTTTATCCGATTTTGTTGAAACTTGAAATGTAAGTTTATAACACAAAGATCTCGGATCCTTTCGATATTCGCGCATATCGGACAATAACTTCCTGAATTATGGCCCCTGATTGTACGAAAAATCGCGTTTTTAGCTTGTGGACCCAATAGAAGTCATAATTTTTATCCGATTTAAAAAAAACGTATTATTATATCACCGTTACACCCTAAGGACGACTGAGTTCGAATTTCGTGAAAATCGGCACCAAATTGACAGACAAAATGGCCGCCTTTCGTTCTCAAATAGCGTAAAAATATGGTATATCAAGGTTGTGGACCCTATAGAGGTGACAATTTTTATCCGATTTTGTTGAAACTTGAAATGTAAGTTTATAACCCAAAGATCTCGGTTCCTTTCGATATTCACGCATATCGTACCGTAACTTCCTGAATTATGGCCCCTGATTGTACGAAAAATCGTGTTTTTAGCTTGTGGACCCTATAGAGGTCATAATTTTTATCCGATTTAAAAAAACGTTTGATTATATGACCGTTACACCCTAAGAACAGCTGAGGTCGAATTTCGTGACAATCTGCTCAAAATTGACAGACAAAATGGCCGCCGTTCGTTCTCAAATAGCGTAAAAATATGGTATATCAAGGTTGTGGACCCTATAGAGGTCACAATTTTTATCCGATTTTGTTGAAACTTGAAATGTAAGTTTATAACCCAAAGATCTAGTTTCCGTTCGATATTCGCGCATATCGGACCGTGACTTCCTGAATTATGGCCCCTGATTGTACGAAAAATCGCGTTTTTAGCTTGTGGACCCTATAGAGGTCATAATTTTTATCCGATTTAAAAAAAACATTATTATATCACCGTTACACCGTAAGGACGGCCGAGTTTGAATTTTGTGAAAATCAGCCCAAAATTGACAGACAAAATGGCCGCCGTTCGTTCTCAAATAGCGTAAAAATATGGTATATCAAGGTTGTGGACCCTATAGAGGTCACAATTTTTATCCGATTTTGATGAAACTTGAAATGTAAGTTTATAACCCAAAGATCTCGGTTCCTTTCGATATTCGCACATATCGGACCGTAACTTCCTGAATTATGGCCCCTGATTGTACGAAAAATCGCGTTTTTAGCTTGTGGACCCTATAGAGGTCATAATTTTTATCCGATTTAAAAAAAAACGTATTATTATATCGCCGTTACACCCTAAGGATGGCTGAGTTCGAATTTTGTGAAAATAGGCCCAAAATTAACCGACAAAATGGCCGCCGTTCGTTCTTAAATAGCGTAAAAATATGGTATATCAAGGTCGTGGACCCTATAGACGTCATAATTTTTATCCGATTTTGTTGAAACTTTAAATGTAAGTTTATAACCCAAAGATCTCGGTTCCTGTCGATATTCGCGCATATCGGACCGTAACTTCCTGAATTATGGCCCCTGATTGTACGAAAAATCGCGTTTTTAGCTTGTGGACCATATAGAGGTCATAATTTTTATCGGATTTAAAAAAAAAAACGTATCATTATATCACCGTTACACCCTAAGGACGGCTGAGTTCGAATTTCGTGAAAATCGGACAAAAATTGCCGGACAAAATGGCCGCCGTTTGTACGCGAATAGTGTAAAAATATGGTAAATCAAGGTTGTGGACCCTGTATAGGTCACAATTTTAATTCGATTTTGATGAAACTTTAAATGCATGTTTATAACCTAAAGATCATGGTTCCTTTCGATATTTGCGCATATCAGACAGTAACTTCCTGAATTATGGACCCTGATTGTATGCAAAATCGCCTTTTTTAGCCTGTGGTCCCTCTGGAGGTCACAATTATTATCCGATTTAAAAAAAAACGTTTGATTATATCACCGTTACACCGTAATGAAGGTTGAGTTCGAATTTCGTGAAAATCGGACCAAAATTGCCGGACAAAATGGCTGCCGCTTGTACGCGAATAGTGTAAAAATATGGTATATCAACGTTGTGGACCCTTTAGAGGTCGCATATTTAATTCGATTTTGATGAAACTTGAAATTCATGTTTATAACCTAAAGATCATAGTTCCTTTTGATATTTGCGCATATCGGATAGTAACTTCTTGAATTATGGCCCCTCTGAAGGTCACAGTTATTATCTGATTTTAAAAATCGTTTGAATATATCACCGTAACACCATAGTAAAGGTTGAGTTCAAATTTCCTGAAAATCAAACCAAAACTGCCGGACAAAATGGCTGTCGCTTGTACGCGAAAGGTGTAAAAATATGGTATATCATTTGTGGACCCAGTAGAGGTCACAATTTTAATCCGATTTTGATGAAACTTGAAATGCATGTTCATAACCCAAAGATCTTGGTTCCTTTCGATATCTGCGCATATCGAATTGTAACTTCATGAATTATGGCCCTTGTTTGTAGGAAAAATCACTTTCTTTTTAGCTTGTTCTCTATCCATCTCTCAAAAATGTGGGCGTATCCTGCCTGGCAGCCGCTGGTATTTTACCCTACTGTCACTGAAAATTTTGATATATCTTGAAAGCCCTAACTCATTCATACTCTCCTACATTCTGACTTTCTAACAAGAACTAAAATATGAAAGTAGCCATTGCGCATGCAACTAACTTTCACCTTCCAAGACGAGAGTCGCTGTAAAGCCAGTACGACGAAAAAGGTGATGAATAAGATGCCGATATTGTATCATTCACTTTACGATAGTGGTGGTGTACCCCCGACAGAGTTATGTAATTGCCAGACAAAAGCTAGGCTAGATTAGCTGAATTCTAAACCACCTAAAACTGCTTGGAAGTTCACCAGCACTACCACAGGAATCATGAATGACCACTGCCAAATAGTTTGCGCGGTGGGGTACCCCTAACAGACACGCCCCACCCCCTCAACTATGCTAGATTAGCTGAATTCTGCACCACCCAAAACTGCTTGGAAGTCGTTCAGCACCACCACAGGAATCGTGAATGACCACTGCCATACAGTTTGTGCGGTGGGATACCCCTGCCAGACACGCCTAAAATGTCCCCCGCCAACTAGGCTAGATTAGCTGAAGTCCGTATACCGCCTGAAATTGCTTGGAAGTTGTTCAGAACCACCACAGGGATCATGTATGACCTCTGCCAGACAGTTTGTGCGGTGTGGTACCCCTGACAGAAACGCCAAAAATCCCAGACTAGCCTAAATAAGCTGAGTCCATACCATCTAAAACTGCTTGGAATGACCACTGCCAGACAGTTTATGTGGTGGGGTGCCCCTGACAGACACGCCCAAAATGCCACGCCCCCAACTAGACTAGATTAGCTAAGTCCGTACCACATAAAACTGCGTGTAAATTGTTCAGCAGCGCCACAGGAATCATGAATGGCAACTGCCAGACAATTTCTGCGGTGGGGTGCCCCTGACAAACTTCTCTAGAATGGCACATGTAATCCCATGTGTTTTCTACAGGGTGGCCCAGAGATAATTTCCTTTTCAACATTTCGATTTTAATTGCTCTACGTTAGGCGTGAAAATCCATTTGGATCATCTTGTAGAACACCAGGGAAAAAGTAACTTTACTTGCTAAACTCTTAATATACCAATACATGTACATGTATTTCGTATCAGACAAAAAACTAACATTTGATTAACTTCACACATTGACAGAATTTACTGGTAGGGCTCATTAGTTTGTAACAGACGCACTGCCATGGGATGGCCATGTCACTCTATTGGACTTATAACTAAAGGAATTCAATATTTAATATTATCTATTTTTATACGCCTACATTGAAATGTGGTCGTATATTGTCGTCGTCCCCGTCCGTCCGTCCGGCGTACACTTGTGGACGCTCTACAGGCTAAAGTTAATATCTGAGTGACTTTAAATTTATGCACAGTGTTTAAGGTTATGAGACGAAGAATCCTATTGATTTTCACCGATTTCCGATAATTACTGCCAGAGTTATGGCCCTTGATCACTTTGAAAAATCTTGTGGATGCTTTAGAGACCATAGTTATCATCTGATTGATTTTATATTTATACACCGTGTGTACGCCTATATATAATCGTTTCAATTGACTTTAGATTGAAACACAGAGTTTAAGATCTTGAGACAAATAAGTATATTGATTTTCAATGATTTTTGGTAACTTGAACAGCTAAATCCATGGTATTAAATGTTTTGTATACTAAATGTTAGCATGGGCCAAACAAATTCTAATGATTTTCTGATAATTACTTAATGAGTTGTTACTCTTAATCAGATTTTAGTGTATTATAAATGTTTCATTACTGAAAAAAGTAAAAATATGCGTCAACTCATATTGACTGCTCGGACGATTTAGCTGCTGTGGGCGCATATTTCGTTGCCTGGCAACCTATCTTTACATCATTCAACAAGTAATATATTATTTCTTTCGTATCATTTATTAAGACGCAGGGATGCGTCTTTTCTAGAAAAAGGGAGGAAATTGTAATAGTGTGATAATTTGCCAATCGCTAAGATAATTAATGTTTCTTAAATTAGCCACTTTTTAAGATTAAGTGGCTAGTAGGTCATTACTATTCAAGCCGACACTGGGTAACGACGACGACGTTAATCCCATCTATTGTTTTCGTTCATTTTTTGTATTGTTTAATTCTTTATAGTTTATGTCTTGTTCATCAATCGTCATATCAGTTTTAATTTACAACATTTACTTTAATCCAATTTATTATTTGATTTTCCATAAATATAACATAATTTTACATTGAGGGTACTCACTAGTTAAGATTCCCTACTAAGTGCAGTAACTGGCCTGTCAGTACTGTATAAATTGAAGAATCATTCGAAGTCTGTTATATCCGAAGAGAGAATTTACACTCTAAAATACCATCAAGACATGCCGGAAGGAAGCAAATTATCAGCATATCAGGTGTTTTGTCACACTGGTTAAGTACTAACTGCATTTGTCCAAGGGCTACTCATCTCATCAAAATCCGAATCTTAGTCTTCACTCTATGTCTGATCATCTGACATGTCTGACAGGCATTCAAAATCAGTGGAAGGAGGGGCAAATCTGGAACAAGCCTCAATGTGGGTCTCCCCCGGGTAATGTGGAGGTAGCCTCCCCCAGGAAAATTTTGAAAAATAGATTGACGGGAATGCAGTCTGGCAGTATTTCAGGCACTGATCGTCGAGATAAATAGGACTGACCAGATATCGCATGTTGCCTGATCACTAGTTTATCCTACTAGAGCGCAAAGTGTTAAACGGAGTGAGTGAATCAAGGTGAATGAATATTCTCGCCGCGTTAAATCTATACCCCAAAACTTGGAGGATCGTAAAAAGCACTTCTCAAGTCGTTCACGTGTTACTGTTTATAGTAGGTTTACAGCAGGATAGGCTTGGTAAGAAATCACTCGGACTCTACAACATGCAAGTCTATGACTGAGTGGGAATGTGGGATTTAATCACCGCAGAAAGTATTGATTACCGAAACATTTCACAAAGGGGGATATCTCTGGAACGGAAAGACCTAGAACACCAAATTTGAAAAGAATCCATCGAAATCTACAGCCTCTATCGCGTTCACAAGGTTTTCCGTAAAGGGAGGCTAACTCCGGAACAGAAAGTCGTAGAACGCTGAATATCGATAGGGTTCGTCCTTTCATGACCTCAATGCTTTACACCAATTTTTTCGAAAACTAAAGCCTCTATCGCGTTCACAGGGTTTTCGGCAAAGGGTGGGGAGGGGTACTTCAGAACGACGGAAAGTCGCAGAATGCTGATAATCGATAGGGTTCGTCCTCTCATGACAACAATGGTGCACACCAAATTTGAAAAGAATCCGTCAAAAACCCTAGCCTCTATCGCGTTCACAAGGTTTTCGGAAAAAGGGACAAAAAGTCACGGAACGCCGAGTATCGATCGATATGGTTCGTCCTCTTATGACCACGATGCTTTACACCAAATTTAAAAACTCTAAAGATCTAAACCGGTATAATTTCGCTCAGAATAAAGTAATTTGAATGAAATTTTCAATATATTCATTTTTCATTAACTATGTTTGAACAACTATAGCAAGAACATCCAACACTTTATCTAAATCTTACATAATGCATCTTTAATTTTCATCAGTGCAGGATGTGTGTAAAACCCCATTGATTTAAGTATGGTTATGAATAATGGCCTGTGGATCTTGACAATTTTATCGCTCAATATATACTCTTCAAAAAAAGTAGGGGATATTCAGAAACAATACAAAACTGCCGAAATGCACTGCTGTTTTATTAGAGGTAACCAGTGTATGTTAATAACAGGCCAATTGCCTAGACATGAACATAAACAGTTCATATGGGCGGCTTATCTGACGGCCCCATTTCCTACGCTGTCAAATGTGAAAATGGACGTTTTTGATTTTTGTCTTAATAATGAGTAATTGCTCCCCCAATCCTCAGACATTCAGCAATTCGTCGTGGCATGCTCCTAATCAATCGTCCAATCACGATTTGGGGCAATCTGACCCACTCCTCTTGCAGTGACACGGCCAATTCCTGCAGTGTTGTCGGTTGACGTTGTCTCCCGATCATGTACCAGACATGCTCTAGAGGGGAAGATTGAGAACTCAAGGCTGGCCAAGGCACATGGACAATATGGTGACACTGGAGGTAGTCATTACCGACAGGAGCGCGGTGGGCACGGGCATTATCATCTTGAAAGATGAAACGTCGACTTGCACGTTGAGCAAAGGGCAGAAATATCGGTGCCAGGATGTGGTCACGGTAGTACACACCAGTGACCCTTCCTTGAACAATATGCAAGTCCGTTCTGTCAGTCATGGTGATTCCCCCCCCCCCCACACACACACACACCATAACAGACCCACGCCCGAACCTGTCAAACGTTAATTCTAGCATGACGCTCATTTACACGCCTCAAAACGCGAGCACGCCTATCGGTGAAATCCAGCGTAAATCTGGACTCATCTAACATTACACGCGCCCATCGATGATTACCCCAATTTTTCTACGCTGCCTACACCATTGACGCCTGTTTGTCATGTGCTGGCGAGTTAATGGAGGCACAACACGCGGTCGTCGCGCAGGCAAATTCTGGCAAATGGGCTGCATGTAGTCGATTTCTAATCGTTTGGGGTTTAACTCGAATTCCTGTAACTTGGTATAAGTTTACATAAAGCTGATTGGCCGTTTGTCCTCGATTTCGCAGGACCTGTGTACGAATGTATCGATCCGGGGCTTGTATAGTGGCTCTAGGGCGACCTGAACGAGGTCTATCATCAACATTGTGTGTGTGTTGGTTCCGGTTCCACAATCTGCTGATCACAGACTGTGACACATTAAGCATGTTGGCTACTGCTCGCTGTGTAGAATCCATTTGAAGCATGCCAATAGCACGTAAACGTTCATCAAGTTGAAGACGTCTCATTGCTAATTAAACGTAACACACTAAAGCAAAGATACGCTAAACAGTAAATCTTATGCAAGAACCGATAGGAAAGTAAACATGGATAGAATAAACCAGCACGCGACAGTTTTCATCAGCCCTTCCTTGAAGTGACAAATTTGACAATGAACCCACGTGTATGATTGCGTGTCGCACGTGCAGCTCAGTGGTTCTGTTGGGGCGATAAGTTCTTCATCTGTGAACATACTCTCAAACCATGTCAAGTGTCCATGGCTATTTATGATATCACAACCTGCATAGGTATTTGCATTTCAATATCCCCTTCTTTTTTTTGAAGAGTATATAAACTCTAAACTCTTTGAACTTCTGTTTACTTTTTGAAAACGTACATATAAATAAAATAGTTGATGCGGGTTATTTTTGAAAAATCGGGTAATGTTTTGGGGATATTTTATTAACTAACATTGTAGAACATAAGGACTTTATCTTTAATTTATTGCCCTTGTACAGTTTCTGCATTATAAATGAAAACGTTTCTATAGATTTATTTAAAGAAATCTGCATTATCTATTCACAAACTCTTTCCTACATAATTATAAATCTAATCTTTATTTTACAGAAATTTATATACATCATAGTTACTTATTGAAATGTCTGGAGAAGCGGATTTTATGTTTGATTTTTATACGCCCACATTTTCATGTGGACGTATATTGTCGTCGCCCCTGTCTGTCCGTCCGTCCACAATTGTTTGTGAACAGTCTACAGGTCACAATTTTTATCCGATTTCAATGAAACTTGAAATATAGGTTTATCACCCTACGATCTCGGTTCCTTTCGATATTGGCATGTATCGGACTGTAACTTCATGGATTATGGCCCCTGATTGTACGAAAAATTGCGTTTTTAGCTTGTGGACCCTATAGAGGTCATATTATATCACCGTTACACCCTAAGGACGACTGAGTTCGAATTTCGTGAAAATCGGCCCAAAACTGACAGACAAAACGGACGCCCCTCGTTCTCAAATAGCGTAAAATATGGTATATCAAGGTTGTGGACCCTATAGAGGTCACAATTTTTATCCGATTTTTTGAAACTTGAAATGTAAGTTTATAACCCAAAGATCGTGGTTCCTTTCGATATTCGCGCATATCGGACCGTAACTCCCTGAATTATGGCCCCAGATTGTACGAAAAATCGCGTTTTTAGCTTGTGGACCCTATAGAGGTCACAATTTTTATCCGATTTAAAAAAACGGCCCAAAACTGACAGACAAAATGGCCGCCCTTCGTTCTCAAATAGCGTAAAAATATGGTATATCAAGGTTGTGGACCCTATAGAGGTCAAAATTTTAATCCTATTTTGATGAAACTTGAAATGTAAGTTTATAACCCAAAGATCTCGGTTACTTTCGATATTCGCGCATATCGGAACGTAACTTCCTGAATTATGACCCTTGATTGTACGAAAAATCGCTATTTTAGCTTGTAGACCCCATAATTTTTATCCGATTTAAAAAAACATTATTATATCACCGTTAGACCCTAAGGACGACTGAGTTCGAATTTTGTGAAAATCGGCCCAAAACTGACAGACAAAATGGCCGCCCTTCGTTCTCAAATAGCGTAAAAATATGGTATATCAAGGTTGTGGACACTATAGAGGTCACAATAGAGGTTATAATTTTTATCCGATTTAAAAAACCGTATTATTATATCACCGTTACACCCTAAGGACGGCTGAGTTCGAATTTCGTAAAAATCGGCCCAAAACTGACAGACAAAATGGCCGCCCTTCGTTCTCAAATAACGTAAAAATATGGTATATCAAGGTTGTGGACCCTATAGAGGTCACAATTTTTATCCGATTTTATTGAAACTTGAAATGTAAGTTTATAACCCAAAGATCTCGGTTCCTTTCGATATTGGCGCATATCGGACCGTAACTTCCTGAATTATGGCCCCGGATTGTACGAAAAATCACTTTCTTTTTAGCTTGTTCTCTATCCATCTCTCGAAAATGTGGGCGTATCCTGCCTGGCAGCCGCTGGTTTAAAAATATATATTCATGCATAGATGTTAGAAGAAGCCGGTATCAAATCTAAAAGTTCTTGGTGGAACACTGGAAAGTCTTATAGCCACACTAATATAATCTTCCATATCAACAGGTTTACACGACTCAAAAAGGTAACAGTACTGAACCCGCTCTTTTGAAAATAAAGTTTGACGTTGCTAACAATAAAGGAGTTTAAGTGGTATTGCTAAACTTTAGTGCAACATTTGATACCATTGAACATACCATTCTATATAAACTACTAAAATAATTGGGATGATCAGAGCAGCACTACAATGGATAAAATGTTATTTAACCGACGGAACACAAACCGTTTAAATCAATCAATATCAATCCAAATCTGGGGGAAAATCTCTTGATAGTTTACAAAAAGGATGTCCTTAGTGCTCCCTCTTGGACCAATTATGAAAACGCGGCATGTTATCATTGTTCATGGAACAACATTAACAACCTTCCGAAAGTCTTACGTCAAGGTGTATCATTTCTGTTTAAAAATATTATGTGATGCTAAATTCATATTTCTAAAGCGCTTAGAAATAACTGTAATGTAGTTGTAATGTTGCGTCTATATAGTTGACAGGTGGTTCTATGATAGATATATAGACAAAACACATTTCTTCTTAATGAATTAATGTTTCTCACTGAAACAGCGATAATGAAAACAAACGGTCTTAGAATTCAAGTTCGGCAACATAAACTAAACTTCCATTCAATCTATAAAGAATCACCTGATTCTAATTCTCTTGGGCTTTTATTTTCTGGTATAGACATAGGCTTAGTATAGTGAACTAATTTTAAACACCCCATAAAACATTCTTTTTTATTGAGTTCAGAAACGTACATAGGCGTACGGGCCGATCACTGTAAGAGGGCTGAACTCGAAGTGCCCGAAAAAATTCGGGTTAGGGACCCCCCACCCCACCCGTCCGCTTTTCTGCTATTCTAACCCGTGAATTAAGCAACTCCAATGTTGTCCAGTGGTTTTGTAACCTAAATCCCACTCAATGCCGACCTAAATTCCAACCATCCAATTAGATTGTTGCAGCTGCATTCACAAAGTGACTCCAGACAAAAAGTTTTAATCCATAGACAATTCAGTATAAATTCGTGGTATGCAATTAAAAGAAAAGTAAAATTGGTGTTTTATTAGATTTCTGACACTTTATTTTTTTTTTTTTTTTTTTTTTTGCCAACTAAATGAAATAATAATTTTTGTTTTCACTTTACCCGTCTGCCCGAAAAGTCAGATTGCCCGAAGCTTAAGGGGGCAGCTGCCCCCCTGGCTCGTACGCCTATGGAAAAGTATATTCCATGTGAATACACAGGTAAGTCCAAAACAACTGATTCCCTGGCAGCAAATAATATTCTTCGATGTTTTGCTAAAAGGCGATGACGTCAACAAAATATCAACACGCGTGCAATGCCATGACCTTTGACTTTTAGCTACCACGTGTTTCCTAACTCGCGTTACAAAAGTACCTGTATTTACAGAAGTTAAAAGGATAAAAAGATGTAAAATAGTTACTTACTAATTCATCTACGGCAGCACTCATGCTGGTCATAGACCCTACTTATATCCGTTTTGGGGTAAAAGTTTAAGACGATAAATGGCTACCTTATGGTTAGTTGAATGACTGTAACTAGTTGCTTTACAAAACCTGTTACCGTTTCAACTCTATACAAATCTACTGTTTAACTATGGTCGATATTTGGCCTAGAAAACTTCGGTTTGCTTTTTTCATAAATTAATAACAGATATTTCAACACATTATTAGACATATGACAAGTACGAAACGTATGCTGTCCGTGTACAATTAGCTCCGCGTGAGAACAGACACTAAGCTGAGTTGATCACCGGTTGATCGACATTTTAATTTCTACATCGACGACTTTAGTCGAAAACACTCAATATATACTGAGCGCCATGGAAAACGCATCACTTAGTTTTTCGTATAACAAAATGATCCTGTAAACATATCTTATTTATTTTGTTTCTTATTGTGAACAATATTCAAATGGGAACACATCAATAACAACACATTTGTACACTTATGGATGTTTAATCTGTAATCAACGGTACAAAGTCAGAGGGATCAAAACCAAAAGTACGACACAGATGTCAGTAGCGCGTGTGTCCTCCACGGGCTCTTACGCACGCTGTGCAGAGACGTCGCATGGAATTAACCAATGTTTGAAAGAAGGCCTGGGGAAAATTGTTCCATTCTTGGACAAGAGCAGCTTCTAAAGCAGCAATGGTGTGCATCACTTATACCCTGGGTTAATCCATAGGGTTTCCACGATTTCAAATTATCTGCTCTGGCCTAGAATGTAGCTTCAGTCTACGAACTAATCAGAAAACAGTTTACAAACCAATCGTTTCGCCTTCGTTTTTATAAGGGTAGATAACCATATTCATGTCCATTTACTGAATGATTTATGTCAATAATGTATATATTTATAATTTATTTATATTTGTATTATCAAAATATGTAGTATGTGTTGTTGATTTCAAATATGTATAACATCTATATGTTTGACTTTTGTTATTATTATTACTATTCATTTTTTGTCTGAAATATGTCATTCTGTTATATTTATTATTATTATTGAACTTATACTTGGCAATTTCATTCACAATAACTTGTCTACGATATCACGTGGACTTAAAATTCCGGGAACGAACGAACGATTCTAAATAAAACTAATGACCCTACATTGTTAGGGTGACCCACCATAAATAAATATCTCCATATATCTCGACAATTACGCCACAATACTTATATATATGCCAAGCCTCAAATCAGTTCCACACAATTATAGTCACTAAATAAACGATCATGTTGTACTTAATAAGCTATGGCCATTAATCACGTATAAATAATAGACTGAAAACTGGTTCCAAGAGTCGTCCATAACATCCAGACACTTTTGAGTAAAAGATAGGTTACGTGCCCTTGTTTTGAAATTAGTCTCGCTTAACCAGTCTATCGACCATTCTACGTCTGATTGACAGGTCGGGATAATCAAGACTACTTTTTTACGAAACATAACAGAAAGCTAGAACAAGAAATTGAATTTAGAAATAAGCACGTTAGGTAGCTCAACAATCGTTTTAAGAAGCTTGTAAAAGTAAAATGAAACTACTGCTAGTATCATGTTCTTGCCTAACCTGAGTGTTTCAGAGATATTATTTGTACTAAACCAAAAGATGCCGCTCTTAACGGTACAGTTAATGATAAAGCGATTTAAAAAATGAAACGAACGTAATTTCTAAATCTGCTGTAATAACCAAGAAGCTTAATTTTACTGCTATTCAAAATCGTCAACAATAAATTTTTTACGACTGTAATAGTTGATAGATTTGTAGAGAATTGCACGTGCCATGGCTATTTATAGTATCATACTGTCAGAAAGTTGGTCTCGGCACGGCGAATGTGCACGCTTCAGTGGTAGTCTCGAACTATCAGCGGTGGACTGTATTTCTGTGAGTACATGGGCCACCCTAACATTGTTATATGATCGTCTGGTCTTCATTAACATAATATATAATTGGTTGTTAATAATTACGCATTTAGAATAGGCCAACTCCCAACATTGGGATTGGTCGATAAAAATAGCACAATCATCAAGGGCGGATAATTTGAAATCGTGGAAACCCTATGGATTAACCCAGGGTATAGTGGAGTAGAACGGAATGAGTACACTGGGTAACCGAGGATGGTGCATCTCGTGCAATTTTTTTTTGTGCACACGGGCCGATATTTTTTGCGTTTGGGAGCATTGTGTGAAACAATAGTTCATAGTATTGCATAATATTATACAAACAAAACCACCTAGTAATAAAATATTTGGGAAAAAATGTGATGCGTTTTCCATGGCGCTCAGTATACTTTGAGAATTTTGAGAAATATTTATCCAACTTCATTTTCATATTTAACGAAATTGAAAATGTCTATTTATTCTTTGTGTATGTGAAAGATGTTAAACGGATTAGAACTGCATAACAAAATAGTAGCCCACACTAATTTTTCAATTTTTATATCTATCACATTTGCAATTGACATAGCATGGATTATGTTGCTTTTACAGAAATGTACCTTTATACATATATCTGCATTAGTCCAGTCGGAGCAGAAAAGCAAGACATTAAACCTTATTTCATTTCATTTACCGTCAGATATATTTGTTTAAATAAATCACGACGTGCTCCCGAAAGTTGTGCCAAATGATTACGTAAGCGTTTTTAATGGACACCATTCTACTCTGAGCAGAGAGCTATTCTCAAAGTGAGTAGTTCTTTGTGTGCAGATTGCATAGGAAACTGAATTAAATAGACTTAATAATTTTTGGACGTGTATTGTCCTCACCTACGACCCACCCCGTTGAAATATTCATCGGCACACTATATTATTATTATTTAATTTTTACAGAACATTTATTTAGCGCTGTCGTCACCAAAGTCAATGTTAAAAAATATCTGAAGTATAAATTAATTCAAAATTAAAGAGTCAAATATGCCTCTAGCGGGTCTTTATTTTGGCTTCAAATGTTATTTAAATTATTTTTAGACATTTATTCACATGATAAGTCCATAATCAACTTTCTAGGTCATCGGATGGCGTAGATGTAAACGGATTAAAATACGATCGCCATATGATTTAATTTAAAAATGTAGAAGCTCTCTATCTAAATCTTACATCTTTAAATAAATAATTTTTAAAACGACGAATGATAAAGACAACACACATACTACAGAGAAAGGATTAAATGAATATCAATTAAAGCTTCTACACAATGCCATTTCCAGTGATCTGAGACAAGAATCCGGTTCTAAAATAATGAATTATAATGGGACTTTTTCAGTCAGAAACCTTGAAAAATGGTTCAGGTAGAGACAGGCAATAAGAACAGTTTCTTCGAGAACTTATGAACAACACAAAGAATCGAAGTTCTGAAAATTAGTTTATTAACACCTGACACTTGGATCCAGATAAAGGGTTGGGGGCGTGTGCCGAGTGCGCCCCTCACTTGATCCGCCCTTGTATTTTAACATCACAATAACAAACAATATAATTCTTGCCGAAGAACCTTATCGAATTCATCTCTTTTAGTCCTGCAGCCAAGCCTCAATTTACATCTTGACATGGAAATATAGTCCACCTTATACTTTTTGTTGGATTATTTATCTTTATATGTGTAGATTCATAATCCGGATGATACCACCCTGACATCCTTGGGGAAATTTAGATATATTCAACATAGCCGCCAATGCCTGCCACGAGACATTTTTCCTGTTTTTTTAGTTGGGTAAAATTCGTGACAAATTCTCTCGGACCTCAGTTTGAAGGTGGTTTATATAGGCTTATACAAGAGTTCGACACGCTGAATCCACTGAGTATCCCTCCCAAAAGTGACGGCTTATTCCGCTAAGGGTGCTAATTCAACATGGGGGCGTATTTGACGTGAAAATCATAAAGACCCTTATATAAGTGTGTAATAAAATGAAAATATGTTCCGACCAAATGTTATTCCGATATGACTGCAATATTCAAAATGGTGGCCGCATTTGGCGGGGAAATTTCGATGTTAGTAATGTGATGGTGTAATACGCCAAATTATACGTTTTCATGGTCGCCGAATTCATATCTGTAAAGCTATATGTGATATGATCGAACAAAACGCCAATATTATGGTTCTCAAATTCGAAATAATAGTTAAGTTTATAGAAGACCATGTAAGGAAATAGTAATGTAAATACTGGTGTATCAAATGACTAAGAGCAAGGCAGAATGACCGTTAACAAGAACAACTATCCCGAGGACATTCTACTCGCTGTATTCTTATAAGAAAACGAATTTTTTACAGCCAAAATGCCTAATGGCGGCCATTTTGAATATACATATTTCCCCAAGGGTGCCAGTGTGGCATCATCCGGATTGTGAATTTACACATATTGAAGATATAATTATAATCCATCAAAAAACAATAGGTGGATTATATTGGATATTTCTTTGTACTGTTAATGATACTGACACACGGTTATAAATCTAAATATGTTAATTCTGTTATATTTTGGTTATAAAAGTGTAAGCGTGATATCGTGTTATCGGAAATCAAATTCTGGAAATTTTCACGCAACCCTAAAACACCGGAAACCGTGCTTCGCAAATAAAACCTTAAAATAGGCCCTGGTAACGGTGATATATTTGAACGGTTTTTAAAATAAAAAAAATGATATCTATATATGAACATATATTTACCAAACCGGCGATGGCCTCAAAGGTACTAAATTCCTCTTTAATTTTGGTATACATGTATTGGTATTTCACTTCAAATGATAAAATCGGCTATTAGAATCAACATACCAGATCCTAGTCGTATACCCTCAACATTGTGGAGATGGTTGACACCGTACGTATAAACCACTCGGTCAAATAGAAAAACTAATACATAAATATAGGAGATGAAATGAAATGGGGTTTAACGTCCTACTGTTCTGCTCCTATACTGGGCTAATGAAGACGGGCATACGCCATACAGTGTGCTATGAGGGAAATTTTGCCCGGGCAGCGGCACTATCGCCTTCTCTTATATCGAATTCCAACTACCAAGGGATCTTTTACGTGCATTCCAATGTTTACACGTGACCTCGGTTTTTCGTCTCATCCGAAGGACTAGACAGCTGTCCTTGTCAGGCCCTCCGTCCTGCATCACTGACAAGGGGAAACATAAATATAGGAGAGTGCTTGGAAGAATGGAAGATGGTGAATAATGAGCTTTACATGACGAATTCAAGGTCAGGGGATTTTCCCTTCTCACTCACTTTTTTGAGTTATACTAGAAGGGACTCATACAAAACTGCAACAATCTATTTGTAAGCGTGTTAACGTGGTGTAATCATTAAACACACATATTAAAATGTAGGCCTACTACAGTGGCGTAAGTGGGGCCAGAGACAGGTTTGAAGGAGCACATATTTTACTCTGGATTCTAGTCTATAACATCCGTTAATTAATAATTTAACACTCACCTATTGTGTCAGATTTATATTTCTTCCCAAATATAAGTGACAACATTAAAAGTATGATTTAGTGACAACAAACTCATGTGACAACAAGTCTTATCTAGTTATTTCACGACAATCTACTTGAAGTCAACTCGACACAAAGTAGGTAATTTAGGGACTAACCTATCCTACAATTTTATTTCAGTATAGGTGAGCCTATTTTTTGTATAGCCAATGAGTTATTAGAGACTTTTGGCAAGAGGAATATTCCCATCCGTATCACGTATCCGTATCGTATACGCGATACGTTGCGTCAATGTAGTTTTAGAACTTTGGCAGATTTTCGCGTCGCGTACAAAATCATTTACAGATTTGCAAGGTCCCATCTCCCTAAATTTAGCAGCATGTAGACAGACAGGAAAAGTATGAAAATTCCGAGAAAAACACATCAAAAATAATGATGACATTCCAGTCCTTATCATGGTTAAAATCACATCAAATATACACCTTCGTGTTCTGGGATAGCCTACACATAGATTTAAAAAAAGCTATGACACAATATTTCAATGTCTAAAAGTAGCAAAAAGACAGTAAAAAGATGACAATGTTATACGGACCTTTTCCGTATGAAAGCTGTTCGATACGTGCTGTCGTATCCGTATGCCGTATCACGTATGAGAAATACACGCACATTGATGACGTCACACGCGAAATCAAAACGGATACGCGATACGGACCACGAATTTGCGCTTGCCAAAAGTCTCTAATGTCTCAAGCAGTCGACCGTAACCCGTTAATTCGGGTATAAGATTGGTATGCAAAAAGGACGAAAAATGTCACCTTGAGAAGGGTTATATATGACCAAAAACAGTATTCATTGTTTTGTATAACATGTTTATCACGTTTAAAATTTTAGTTAGTGCAATCTGGTCAATTTGTGAAATGGGCTGAAATAGGGTTTAAATTCCCGTACTTGTTTTGCTCTGACTGGGCTAATGAAGACGGGCATAGGCCATGTAGTATGCTATGAGGGAAATTTTGCCCGGACAGCGGTGCGGGTTATTTTACGTGCACGCCAATGTTAGCGAGCCAACGTCTTACCCAATGAGCTACCACGGCTCCTGGTAAATTTGTATCATAACGCAGGGTTTGCAATGCCTGTAATATATCTTAGTGTTTTACTTGCTAGTTTTAGAAACTTGTTTAACGAAAACAAATATATTCAAAGAATCCGCGATGATCCGGGTCGTGGTTTGAATTGGTAGGCCTATCCAGCACCAGCATGATAGACGAAAAACGGTAACCATTACGTATCTACCAGGTTCCCGTTCTCATATAATCGTGAATCCAATTGTTTCAATTGTTTTTTTTTTTTCAATTGAACTATCTGTTGGGGTGCCTTTCAACAACTACACCTGTTTAGTATTTGGTGTTTATATTTGTCATTTATTTACATATGTTTTTAAATTTCCCTATTATTAGAAGTACCGAGAACTCCCCTTCTCTTGTCTTACAAGGATTAGAATTCTTTTTTGGCACCTCAAAAAATAATATCAATTCGACGTTGATCATTTCAATTTCATTGGAATAAAAACCTACAGAAGTATCATTGCTATAACCAAAATGAAATTTATTAAAATTGGTGTCATTTTATATTCAGCAACTATGGATAAATCCAACCTATAGAAATTAGTATTTAGGAAATGACAGTAGCATAATAAGTCCAAACAAACTAAAATCAATGGACAAACTTCTGAGCATTAAAAATAATGTTAAAAGTTTTTTGTTAAATTTACAAAATGTCTTCACAAAATAATGTTTTATTGTTATATACAATGTCTTACATAATAATTTACCATATCATATCATATATTTATTTTTATAACATGTATTATTTTCATTTCATTATACCATTATTGAGAACCTACCCTCCATTGATGGCATGGCCTGATCTGCTACTAAAGGACCCCATTGGAAATAAAGCAGTGTATACATTGTGTAATTTTTGCTGATTTTCATGGGTTATCCTTAAGACGCAGATTATTCATGACATAATCATAATTCAATAATTTTGTATTTTTGTCATGAAAATGTATCTCTTTCTTAGAATAATAAATAAAATAAATAAATCATCATTTTAAGCTGCACGGTTAATAATTGGTATAAAATATATCAAAGAATATTTCATCAAATTATCATGTGCATCGCAAACCTTGGATTCCTTTTTCTGTACAAAAATATTTATCAAGAGGAATACTGCGATGGGTATGCCAAATCATATATTTCCATACACTTTTTTGTGCTACCTTACCAACAACCCAACAAAAAACATCACTAAACTCCAGTGGTTAGCTATACAATTTTGAACAACTGTAGAATTGCATACAGGCTAGGAGTATTAAAGAAACATTATGTAAGAGCTAAATCTGAAATAAAATGAAATGGGGTTTAACGTCCTACTGTACTGCTCCGAACTGGGCTAATATAGACGGGCTTACGCCATACAGTGTGCTATCAGGGAAATTTTGCCCGGACAGCGGCACTACGGCCTACTCATATATCGAATTCCAACTGTCAAGGGATCTTTTACGTGCACGCCAATGTGTACACAGGACCTCGGTTTTTCGCCCCATCCGAACGACTAAATAGCTGTCCTTGTCAGTCTTGCATCACTGACAAGCGGGAACCACGGCGGAAAATCAGGATGAACTTTCTCGGCCAATACCTATTGTAAGTCCTTTTTTTGACTTAAAATGTTATTGAAATTACTATTTAGGCATTTATTCACACATGCACATAATCAACTCTCTATGCCATCGGCTGTTTGAGATATTAAGTGGACTAGAATATCTCTGCCATATCTTCGTTAAACGTTAAAATGGAAAATCGACACTACGTTATTTCTTGTCAGTTCTTCAAACATTCATAACTTAGCTCAGAATAAAGTAATTTTCAATATATTCATTTTTTATGATCAATTTTTAAACTACTATAACAAGAAGGACCAGTTCTTTATCTAAATCTTACATAGTGCATCTTTAAAACATGTCTCCGGCTATTATTAACTAACGATAACAAGAAGGGTCAGCTCTTTATAAAATCTTACATAATGCGCTTTTTTAAACATGTCCCCGGCTATTAACTACGAGCGTACCTGCTTTGCTGTTTCACATATGTCTTCACTTTTTACCCCGTTGCAATTTAAAGTAAACAATGGCAGCTTCCTGTACTCGATATCTGACAAAGAACAAGGGTTTGTCCCAAATCGCTCCTGTACCCCAAACCTGCTGACAACCCTAGGGGGCACTTATATAACTTGAATTTCCAAGGCCTATGATTCCATGTCACATCTCAGGCTATCACATAATTTACACGCGTTAGTTATTAGAGGTAAAATCTTATAGTAGATTCAGGATTTTTTCCATGATCGACATCAACGTGTCTGTGTCAACGGAAAGGTGTCCGTCTTGACACCCGCCTCCTCTGGGATTTCACAGGGAGGCGTAGTAAGCCCTGTACTATTTAAGAGCGTGTCCGCGAGAAAACCATGCAGAAGGTGCTAAGGCTTCAATCCCAGATTTTGACCAAATTTGGTTTATAAGTTGGGATAGTCCCAAAACACATAAATGTGCAATATTAGATAAATCTTTCAATTCCTGTATGAGAAAATTGAAAAAACATTTTTCATATGGTGAAATTGCCAAAATCTGTCTTTTCTCAAATACCAACTTTGGCAAGTCCTTACACCTTTACTATACGTAGCAGAAAGACCAAACTCACACAGTTTATCGATGACTCGGTGCTGTTACCACAATATTAACTTCAGACGATTCTTGCGAACGAGATCTGTACACGGACTAGATATCAAAGCCTGTCTAAATTCCCCATTTTTCGTCACCCAAAGTTTGACGCCCTATAGCTACTTCTTTCATGGGGTGGGTTTTAAAAATTTATGCTCACGTGAACAAGCAACCTCCCAACATTTGATACAAAAAATAAAAATGACCGGAATCGACTGGACAAAAACTAGGTAAAGGAAACAATAACCCATGAAATTAACCTGTAATTTCCCTATTTTGGAGATAATTAACCGTAGTAGATAAAAAAAAAAACTAACAATTTATTTTCCTTTTCATTCATATGGTGCTTACTACCAGCCCTAAAATACATTAGTATCTGTTTTATAAAAATATCTTGAAAAAAATACTTTCAAAGGCCTGTAATCGTTCATGGCTCATCTGGCGTCAACGGGAATTGACTTCTGCAGTTGTCCACGACCTTCCATTGGAGTTTCGACGTGCTCAATCTTAACAAACATATCTATTACTCTCAAATAGACATTATTTTAAATAAAATAATCCAACGAAAATGAAAAATTCACCTAAAAGTGAGATTCGAACCACCAACCGCATGACTTCCCCCGACCCACCCTCTCACCGAGTTGCTTGTCCCAGGGCTCCAAGGTCCATGTCGTGGGCCCTGTTCAGGGGGTTTGCCTAGGGCCTCTCTTATTCTAAATCCGGCCCTGAAGGTGCAGCTGACGGTGCCCGAGAGCTGTAGCTACCATACTACACTGTTCAATGTCACCCACTTCGACGCAATTAGGCTTCGTTGCCGTTAATATTTAAGCTTCCACATTTCTGTATTGTAGAAATTAGTGGATGTGTCCCAAAATGAATAGTGGAAACATGCTCTGAAATTAAACATTTTGTAGCCATTTTCGGTAACTTGTTTGAAAATGAAATCTTAAAGAGACAATACAACAAATATGTTAAAGGGACAACACCAAATATACAATAAATACAAATACACGCTTATATAGAGTACAACATGGTACAAATAATGGCTATGGATATGATGAAAACGTATAAAAGTCAAAAAATTTATTTCTCTAATTAAATTCTCAAAAAAATGTATCACAAAAGCTTTTTTTTTAGCACTTTTCAATAAGCTGTATATTTTAAGTATGTTGCATTCCGGTCATTTTTTTTTACACCTATGGATACTATGTGCTTAGCACTTCAAAACCATCCAAAGAAATTCTACTTGCGACCATGAAAGAAAAAGTTACAGTGTATCTTTTTCTGCACTATAAGGACAATGTGAATATGGTACCCTAAAACAAGTCCACACAAAATTAGTATGTACTGATTTTTTTTTTCAAATAAGTGCTGGGATAGAAGTTGACCACCCGCTTTATCAGACAGGGTCAAAATTAGAAGGTTGCTATTCCACCATAGAATGCAGTCTGTGCTTAAAAAAGGTGATAAATACACATGTGAAAACCGCAATTTTACCCATTAAATGAATAATTCCTGTACAGTCCTTTAGGGCGACATCAGACTGTAACCACTCCAGCATGTTACCTCTTGCCCCTAGGGGGTGTCATACCATAAGTTTGATCAAAAACTTCCGACCCCCCATCTTAGCACTTTTTGCGATTTTTGCATGGTCTTCTCGCGGATATACTCTTAATTGTCTGTTATGTCAATGACCTACCGGACATAGTAGTTAATCGCTGCGAAATGTTTGCTGATGACACTAAAATATGATTTGGCGAGGTAAGCACTCTGAATGCAGCAAGAGTTATTTAAGAAGACCCGCATGGAGCCAGAATTTGCAACGTAGCCAAATATAAAGTTCTGCATGTTGGCCCTAAGGCTTGTACTACCAACCACAAAATAGAATGGACGGTGCTGTCCTTGAAAGCGTCAGAACCGAGAAGGACCTCGAAATCAGCATTGACGACCACCTTAAATTGATGACCAATAAATACGGATGCAGACACAATGAAATTGCTCTTCGGTGCTCTTTTTAGATCATATCTTGAATATGGCATTAGCGTTTGGTGTTAGAAAGGCTACACGAAAAGGTCGAAAATGTCTTAGTCACGCAACACGATTATGAAGAACGCCTGAGGAAACTGAATTTGCTAAGTATAGAATACTAACCTACCCGAGGTTGATATGATAGAGAACACGCGGGCGAAGCCGAAGTGTTCTCTATCATATCAATCCGTGTGTGTGAGTTAGTTTTATTTAACGTCCGCTTCCACCGAGGTGATATCGCAGATATCAATCCGAGGGAGAGAAGGTTTATATCCGACATATACAAAGTCATAGTTTTAATCATCCTTAAATTAAATGAACTCTTCCATTAAAAGTCAACAATGATTGGATAATTGCTCGATAGTTTCCGCCAAATAACGAAAATTACCGAATTAATCACGTGAATGCATTATTTATACTGTCGCCATTTTGGAGTGGATATAAGTCCAATTGAATGAAGTAAGTTAAGTAAGTAAGTAAATTTGAAAGCAAAAACAAAATGGATAGTAATACGTTATCAGATGAATAATCAATTCTTTTTAGCCAAAAGATTGACGGTGGAATAGATGTGAATGCAAATAATTCTGACGAGGATCTGCTGCTAGTCAAAGGCTGAAGAAAATTTGGATCAAAAGGCAGTCTTTTCCGATAATTCTGACAGTGAACCGTGAAGGTTTTCGGTATGTTCTGAGAAGGATTTGACAGACTGTGTTAAGGGCAAGGTAAAGTGACACCATCTTGTTGCAAACTAGTCTCGACACTAACAAGGCCGAACGTATTATTTTCCAGCACAGAATACAAAATACAAAAGACCAAAATAAACTATATTACTCACAATACACTATTTCACTGTCAATACCCCTTTGAATCGTATCACTTTCTTGCCCATTTGTGGTTACACCTATAGACAAAACGATAAAAGTTGGGGACAGCTATTATCTCTCTATTGCTACCCTGATCTATGTAGTACAGTAGTCGAGTCTTAGATTTTCGAGTTGCTTTCCTTTTCCAGGTACATGTAGTTTGAGATTTCCGCGTCCTTGCTATGACGTGGTTTGAGTCCGCCATTTTTTTTCAATCTTGAAAATGACCCTTCATGTCTTTATACGAGTGATGCGAACACTCGTTGAAATGACAGCATTTACCGGGAAATTATATCGATATGTATAGGTTTTATTTACACCACCGTACACACAATTATGCCGTATTCCGTTTAGTAATCAAACACTTCATCGTTTTGTACCTTCGTGTCCGAACGTCTAACGTCCTTGACCTTCTGCTATTATCAATGAGCAAAGTGTTAATTTTAATATTTTGAATTTAAACAACTGCAGAATAAGATTAATTCATATCTGATTACAAATGTGCCATTTACGTGATTTGATAATATTAAAATATAAATTATTCACGAACTTATTGTCGTAATCAGCACTTCCGTTGGGCGGCAATTCGACACAAAAAAGGTAAATAAAGATGCAGTAAATATTTTTTGACTTATACTATCACAATTATAGATAAATCAGGTGTTAAATCATAATATTATAGACTATTGCCCATCATTTGCAAGAACTGTCACATCTTTTAATATCAACATTATTCACATGGAGCGTTCTATAAATTGATGAAAATAGAACTGTCAAAATTTAAGCTATCATGGCTGCCGTTGTCAAGTGTTGGTAAATGTTAACAAAAAGGCTTGTTTCTAAATTTTGGATAGATTATTATTCATTTATGTTAGAATAATAAGCATTTTGAGGGTTTGGTATAGAATTTGTAACCTAAATATAATTTTTGTATGGCAAATTATTTTCTGTGGAGTACCATATGTTCCACTCAAACATTCAGCTGGACATTTCCACATTCAGTTTTGGACTATTAGTGTACAATTTAACAAAGATTAAACACTGTGATAAGTGTGAATAAGTATTGAATAAAATGTATCACAAAATGTTTTAACGTAAAACTTAGTAAATGTGTATGTCCAATGTTTAATTGTCAGTGTATCTTTATGCTTCAAGGCAAAAAGTTTCCAAGGGTGAATTAAAAGAAGCCATAAAAATGTTAGCGATGTGTATTCATTGGAATTTTAAAAATACTTAGTTACGACCTTGATCAAAACTTGGGATAAAACTCTGCGATTTGATTTTTAATTTAGTGGATTGCAACAGTTCTCAGTTCAGAGTCGCCTCATGTAGTTTCGTCCTTTTTCTATTTTTTAAACTCTCGCTCGCGGCAATTTACTGACACTACAAGACTGTGAAATCTACAGATCACCAATTATTCTTACTCCGAACCAGTGAATATTCATGATTTTGATACGGATGGATATGAGAGTTAAGAGGTTGGTTAGGTTGAAATGTAGGGCGGACAGTTGCATGTTTACGTGTATGCTACTTCCAGTTTGTATATTTCAAGTTTTCCATAATGAACCTCATACCTGCTTTTGAGCAAGAGGTTGCCACATGTTGCTCCATCTGTGGTAGAAAGCGTTTTTACCCAACGAAAATTTGGGGAAAAGTTACAGTCGGTCTAGAGACGAGAATTAACATTATAGCCAATGGGGAAATCATTAGTGAACTGTGGCCAAATACCTGAGTCAAATTTGGGACATGAAATTAACTGAATGAAATACATTTTTCGTAGTCTTGGTTAACCAGTCTCGTATGTTTAACATATAATTCCTAGTCAAGGATCATTAAATACGAATCATTTTTGTTGGTTTATTTATTACTTGGGAAAGGGGGTCTGCATAAGCTGTACGGTTTTGATATGGATATGGATAAACTTATAATAATTTTCCTTCTAAAATTATTATTCAATTTGTATTGAAAAAACTGAAACGGCCAGTTGTGTTAAGCCACGACAGGTTATCTCCCATATTACAACTATTTACTTTCGAAAATTTGGAATTTTCTTATCTCACATCGACATCAATCCTTCTATTAAACTGAAACGGCTTGGCATAAAACCTACTATTTACTTGACTTCGTCGATAATAAAAAGTAGCAGCGGGATGGCATACTTTTTAATCATTTTAAATCAAAACAAATTACAACAAAGTAATACAATGTCAAACAATTATTCACAAAATAAAACTCAGGAAGTTCGTAAGAAACAGTTAAAAAGCAACATTCGTCAACCCACAGTAACACTACCCGGAGGGTGGGATGGCTTTTGGCGTAACACAAATTAAAAGCCTCTAGGGGTACATGGCTTTAAGAATGAATGAATGAAATGTTGTTTTATGGCACGTCAGCTCCAACCGGGATATATTGCGCCAAACATATGGTGAAATATACGAGACAGGCTATAAGATATCACAATACTATTTATATACTTAAATATAAAAACAAATATCACAATTCTTAAATTTAAAAATAAATATCATGAACTTTTAAGCATACAGATATTAAAATAGATACATGAAAATGATATATACAATTAAAATTTAAAATAAAAACCTGTCTCTTTTAAAAAGTCACACTTCATGATATAAACGCGGTTGTACAAACATGTGATGTAATGACTGACAACGGTAAAAATGCGATCCAACAGCCTCGAAATGCTTGCACTCAATCAAAATGTGCTTCACTGTCAAAGGAACATGACAATGTTCACATTCTGGTTCAGGCTCTCGCTTTAATATGAAAATGTGAGTTTAAAAAGTATGACCGATACGAGAGCGACACAAAACAACCTCATCTCTCCAATAGGCCAATCTCCAAGGAGAGGCTTGATGTAATGAAGTTTATTTGTGTCTGCAAGATCCCAATACCGTTGTCAGCGGTCATATATAAAATGGTTGATACAAGCTTTAAAATCTGTAATGGGTAAAAGAAGTTGTGATATGGGAAGATCTAAAGCACACTTGGCAGCTAAGTCTGCTTTATCATTCCCTTTAATATCAACATGACTGGGGAGCCAGTAAAGGTCGATGTCCTTGCCGATAAACTCGTGTGATAGTTGCAGACGATAAATGTCTGCTACTAATGGGTGTACAAGCTGTTTATTGTTTATTGCTTGCAAAAAGGACAGGGAATCGGTAAATATGACGTGTTTGAAATTAGAAGATGGCTGAATAAACTCTAATGCCTGAAATATGGCGCGAAGCTCAGCAGTAAATATGGAAGAAACAGGTAGAAGTCTGACAGACATGATTACAGGTGGCGTGACGGTAGCCGAAGCTACCGATCACTATCTTTACATGGCGTTAAGAAGGCGGACGTTGTGTTATAAGTTTTAAAAGTTAAGGACGGTTACGTCACATAAAATTTGAGTTAAAAATAAATCTTTAATTTACCTGACTTCACCGATAATAAAAAGCAGCAGCGGGATGGCATACATTTTAAATCAAAACAAATTACAGCAAAATAGGCCTAATACAATGTCAAACAATTATTTACAAAACTCCCAAACCCCAAGACAGGTGGTGAAGGCTTTGTATAAAGGGAAATGGGATGTGAAGGTATGAAGCACGCGATAAACCCAATGCGCGAAGCGTAGTACCTTCAGGTAAGGGCGATACGCAAGACATTTGCCATCATCGAGCAGAAAAAGCGGGGTAGTCGGGGGGAGCCGTATGGTGGCTGATAGTGGCCATGTTAAATCTCGCCCTTTTCATAGCGCGACAACACGACATCACGACAGTATTGACGCAATCATACGACACTTAACTCTGTCGTATCATCGTGTTATTTTTATCGTAACGTCGAGATGTCGCCTTATTGTCCTAGTCTCTTTCTACAAGTCACAAAAATACAGCTGTACTCATTACATCAGATACATATACATAGATACATATAAATAGGAAAACGTTGATTCGTTTTCTAAAAAAAAATGAAACATTTTGCGCCCAAAATTGAATTATATTTGGTATTACATTCAAAAAATCTAGAATCATAATAGCAGGACAAAAGTGAGTCAGCTATGTTAATTCCTTGAATAAGAAGTGGTGTCGGTAGGTATCGAACAAGTATGCATTGCCTCGTGTACGACACCCACCAATACTTATAGATTACTGAAGCGATAGTTTAGAAGCGATTTCAGAAGATTTCCAATTTATTTTATTAGAGTGGGAAGGGGATTATATAAAACCTCAAATCAGACCACATAAAATCACCGCATTGGTGTAGCACGCCATCCCAATAAGTGCAGGGGAGGTTTTTTATGAGGTGAAGAAAGCGATTTGCAGCTGTTATTGACCTTATCGCATATTCATCCGTTTGGCATCACTAATGGGATCGGGGCCTAGATGATTAAAAATAGGCCCAGTATTGCCTTCAGCTATGAACACACTCCGAAAGTCCCCTACGCACCCCCCCCCCCCTCTTATTTTGTTTAACAAATAATTTCGGAATCAATAAAATGGTAGGTCCCTATCAATGATGTTTGACACGACTGGAAATTAATGTGTCTAAAATTGATTAAACAACATAGGGTAGTAAATATTACATTTTGAATCCGTATCAATGATACATTTAGGGTAGTAAATATTACATTTTGAATCCGTATCAATGATACATTTACTCAAAATGTTCCTTCCAATGGATCACCATTTAACTTGAAAACAAGGGAAGCAGCCGATCGAAGAAAAAAAGATTTTAAAAAACAAGTTTCAATATGATAGTAGTGGTTCGGTCATGCATTTACATCTGTGGGTGTCATCCTTTCTTTGAAAGTAATGATTGTGCCAGATTTGAACAAAGTCCATCTAGATTCGCGGCCTGTAGGTAAAGTGTTGACAGATAAAACGTAAAAAAAAAACCAGACCTATAAAAATATATTTTCTAAAACTATTTTAATTTTGAAATTATATTATTTTCACATGTGCTAAGTGTTTTAGTGAATAGTTATAGAAAGGGTCTTGTAGATTAAGACTATAGCGCATGTGCACTGTGCAGTTTTAAACTTCCGAGACGACAAGTCGACAAGTCGATGATACGACAGTTTCGCTTTTTGTCGTGCCGTCGTATCATCGACTTGTCGTGGCGATAAGTCGATGATACGACGGCACGACAAAATCGGGTCGATGACACGACAAAATCACGCGATCTTACGACAGTTTGTTCTGTCGTAAGATCGCGTGATTTTGTCGTAAGATCGTGTGATTTTGTCGTGTCGTCGTATCATCGACTTATCGCCACGACAAGTCGATGATACGACGGCACGACAAAATCACACGATCTTACGATAAAATCGGGCGATCTTACGACAGAACAAACTGTCGTAAGATCGTCTGATTTTGTCGTATCATCGACCTTATTTTGTCGTGCTGTCGTATCATCGACTTATCGCCACGACAAGTCGATGATACGACGGTACGACAAAACACTAAACTGTCGTATCATCGACTTGTCGTCTCGGAAGTTTAAAACTGCACATGCGCTATAGTCTTTATCTACAAGACCCTTCTATAAATATTCGCTAAAACACTTAGCACATGTGAAAACAATATAATTTCAAAGTTAAAAGAGTTTAAGAAAATATATTTTTATAGGTCTGGGGTTTTTGGTTTTTTTTGTTTTTTTTACATTTGATCTGTCAACACTCTACCTACAGGCCGCGAATCTAGATGGAATTTGTTCAAATTTGGCACAATCATTACTTTCAAAGAAAGGATGGCACTCTCGGAGGTAAATGCATGACCGAAGCACTACTGTCACATTGAAACCTGTTTTTTTTTTTTTTAAAAATCTGTTTTCTTCGATCGACTGTTTCCCTTGTTTCAAGTTAAATGATGATCTATTGGAAAGAACGTATTGAGTAAATCTACGCTATCACTAAGACGGATTCAATATGTAATATTTCTCATTACTACCTATGTTGTTTAATCAATGCTATACATGTTATTTTTCAGTCGTATCAAACATCATTGATATCATTTTATTGATTCTGAAATTATTTGTAAAACAAAATAAGAGACGTGGGGGGGGGGGGGGCGTATGAGGCTTTCATAGTGTGTAATCATCTAGGCCTCGATCCATTGTTTTTGGTGCTTGATATTTTGCGGGGGAGTCGCAGTGTCTAGGCAGGTAAGACGTTGGTTCGGTAACCCGAAAGCTGGGTGTTCGATCCCTTCATTGGACGAGAAAGTTCATCCAGATTTTCCGACGAGGTCTTGTCATTTGTGCTGGACAGAGGGCCTGGCACGTAAAATATCCCTTGGTAGTTGGAATTCGATATAATGGTAGGCCATAGTGCGCTGTCCTGGCAAAATTTCGCTCATAGTATGGCGTATGCCCGTCTTCAATATGACAGTACTGGTTCGGTCATGTATTTACACCCGAGAGTATCATCCTTTCAGAGGATCGCGTGGCTACGTGGGCAAGACGCTGGCTAGCTAGCCTGGAGGTCGGGTGTTCGATCCCACACTGATCAGAAGTGAATATTCGCTAGGCCTCTGATAAGAATGACATCGATGCGACTTAATGAGTCCCCAATATTAACATTATTCCTCCGACAAATTTAATTCTAAAAAAAAAATTTTTATGTATTAGAAAAATAAATAAAGACATTTGAAGTATTTGTAGGTAAAAAATATTTCCTATGTAGCGTAAATGGGTATTAAAATGAGTAAAAGGCATCATTCTACCCGAAGCAGTTACGTCTTATATAAACAATGCACGCGCCATTGGTCCAATGATTGACACCGCGTGACGTGATTGCATGTGTTGAAAACAGTCATCTTTTACAGAGATATTAGACGACTTTTTTCACAGATTGGTTCGATCCCTGCATTGGCCGACAAAATTCATCAAGATTTACCGGCGTGGTTCCCCCTTGTCAGTGATGCGGGACGGAGGGCCTGACAATGACAGCTGTCTAGTCGTTCGGATGGGACGAAACACCGAGGTCCCGTGTACACATTGGCGTGCACGTAAAAGATCCCTTGGCAGTTGGATTTCGATATAAGAGCGGGCCGTAGCGCCGCTTCCCGGGCAAAATTCCCTCATAGCACACTGTATGGCGTATGCCCGTCGTCTTTAGCCCAGTTTAGGAGAGAACAGTAGGACGTTAAACTCCATCTCATTTCATTTCATGCCATCCTGTCTTTGAAAGTAATGATTATGCCAAATTTGAACATCTAGTTCCGCAGTCTGTAGTTATACCAGAGGGTTGACAGATAACACCTTAAAAAAAACAGATCTATGAAAATATATTTTCTAAACCTTTTTTAATTTTGAAATTATATTGTTTTCACGTGTGATAAGTGTTTTAGCGAATAGTTGTAGAAGGGGCTTGTAGATTAAGACTATAGCGCATGTGCAGTTTCAAACTTCCTAGACGACAAGTCGACAAGTCGATGATACGACAGTTTGGTTTTGTCGTATCATCGACTTGTCGACTTGTCGTCTCGGAAGTTTGAAACTGCACATGCGCTATAGTCTTAATCTACAAGACCCTTTCTGTAACTACATGTATTCGTTGAAACACTTAGCACACGCGAAAACAATATTATTTCAAAATTAAAAGAGTTTTAGAAATATATTTTTATAGGTCTGGTTTTTTCTTTGTTTTTTTGTACGTTTGATCTGTCAACACTCTACCTATAGGCCGCGAATGTAAACTGACTTTGTTCAAATTTGGCACAATCATTACTTTCAAAGAAAGCATGACACTCTCGAATGTAAATGCATGACCGAATCACTACTGTTATATTGAAATGTGTGTGTTTTTAAATCTTTTTCTTGATCGCTGCTTTCCTTGTTTCATGTTAAATGATGATCCATTGGAAGGAACATATTGAGTAAATGTACGTTATCACTGATACGGATTCAATATGTAATAATATTTCTCATGTTTAATCAATTTTTGACATATTATTTTCCAGTTGTATCAAACATCATTGATACCATTTTATTGATTCTGGAATTATTTGTAAAACTAAATAAGAGACGTGGGGTGGGGTATGAGGCTTTTAGAGTGTATTCATAGTTGAAGATATTACTTGGCCTTTTTTTACTCATTTAGGCCCCAATCCCATCAGTGATGTCAAACGGATGCAAGCCTATATGCGATAAGGTCAATAACGGCTGCGAATCGTTTACTCCACCTCATAAAAAAACTCCTGCATCTATTTGGGTGACGTGGGGGGGGGGGGGTATGAGGCTTTTAGAGTGTGTTCATAGTTGAAGATATTACTGGGCCTATTTTTACTCATCTAGGCCTCAATCCCATTAGTGATGTCAAATGGGGGAGAGAGAGAGAGAGAGGGAGAGAGAGAGAGAGAGAGGGGGTTTAACGTCCACTCGACACAAATTAGGTCATTTCGGGACTAACATATGGTTTAATTTTATTTCAATAAATCGTTTGCGCGTAGGGGTCTTTAGCAGTGGGAGGAAACCGGAGGACCCGGAGAAAACCCACGAGGTTTGACAGGCGACCCTACACCTTGTCACGTACAACCGGGGATTCAAAACCACGCCAATTGACTCAATGACAGGCTGTGAATCGTTTTCTCCACCTCATTCAAAAAAAAAAAAGACTCCTGCAACTATTGGGGTGACGTGCTGCACTATGATAATGCTGTGATTTTAAAGAATGTGACCCGATTTGGTTTTTTTACAATCCCCTTCCCACCCTGTCTTCTGAAATCATTTTTAAACTATCGCTCCAGTCATCTATAAATATTGGTGGGTGTCGTACACATGGCAATGAATGCTTACTTGTGTGATACCTCCCGACACCACTTTTTCTTCAAGGAATTAACTTAGTTAACTCACTTTGGTCCTGCTATTGTAATTCTAGATTTTTTAAATATAATACCAAATATAATTCACTTGTGGACACAAAATGTTTCATTATTTTGAGAAAACAAATAATTAATCAACGTTTTCCTACTATCTCTTTTATATTTATCAAATCTACTACTTAGGCCTATATATGATGTAATGAGTACAGCTGTATTTTTGTGACTTGTAGAAAGAGACTAGGACAATAAGTCGACATCTCGACGTTACGATAAAAATAACACGATGATACGACAGAATAAAGTGTCGTATGATTGCGTCAATACTGTCGTGATGTCGTGTTGTCGCGTTATGAAAAGGGCGAGATTTAACATGGCCACTATCAGCCACCATAGAGCCGGCTTTGACAATATCACCTAAAGCGCATGTTTTTTGTGACTGCAAGGTGCACAATTTACGCCCATGATAACAATGTTACGCCCTTGCGTTGAATGTGAAAAAGCGGGCCAAAGCGTTTTTTGACTAAGAAATTGTTGGACCGCAAGAATCCAAAAAATCCTAAAAGACAAGCAGCCCAGAAAATAGTGTTATTAAACGATTTTCCCAAAACATGATGAATACGTAGCATTAAATCGAGTTTTATCGGAACTTTGCAACTTTGAGCTATGTAGGCTACCAAGTGCTCTCTGAACACCTGTTAGAACGTGTTTTATGGACCAACTTGTTGAAACTTCGGCGAGATTATTGGACTTACAGTACTAAGGAGATAGTTATATGGAAAGGGCTGGCCCTGAAATACGAGCTAGCCCTGGTGCTCGAGCCAGCTCATTTAACTATTCACTGAGTTACCGGCCCTTGCCGTAAGAGACAAGTGTCCCAACTGTTACTTTGTCTGAAACACTTGAGTAGTCAAGTCAAGTTCGCGCACAAGTTCACGATCTGTTGAAATGTCGCAGACAGCGTGGAACGGGAAAGTAAACCCTTTGCAAATAAATTTCTGAAGGCGTTAAGAGGGAATGGTTCACCCCGAAGATATTGACCAATATTGTACGTGATGTAAATACCGAAACTTTTAATGCAATACATGTAGATCGAAAAAGGTTGACATAAACTTTGATAATGAACGGGCCAGAGAAAATCTTAGATGCTAGAATGGAGGATTATCTGGCATTAGTTCTCGGCTATTAAAGTGTTCGACATGAAAGTATCTGAATCTGAATCTAGAAGGTATAGTAATAGCATAATAATATTATATGTATATCAGTATTTGAAGAAAAACGTTGATATGGGTCACGCACGTGCATGCGTCACGCGTCACTTGTGTTTAGCTGTGGCCGATTGATTAGGATGTATTAAATGTCTGTTTGTCTTTATTAATAATTTCGGCTTTGTTGTTCCGCAATATAATTATAACATAGAGCATCCACCAAAGGTTGTCTTATTTATTTCTATTGTGTAGACAAAGTAATGAATGTTTTCTTCAATAATTTGGGCGAGTCGTGCTCAACCTTGTTATTTCGCGATCTAACATGGAGCACAAAATAAGGATGTCTTAATTTATTTCAGCTGTGTCTGCAAGAAGTAAAGCAAATGTTTTCTTTAATAATTTAGAGTGAAACTGTTCAGCCTTGTTGTTCCGCAGTCTAACATGGGACATACAATAAGTTTGGTTTAATTTATTTCTACTGTGTCGGCAAGAAGTAAACTGAATGTTTTTCTTTAATAATTTTAGGAGAGACTGGTCAGCCTTGTTGTTCCTCAATCTAACATGGAACATACGGTACGGTTGACCTCTGTTTTAGTATATAAAGGGGCTTTACCTGTGTGCAGGCAAGTAGTAAAGCTAATGTTTTCTTTACTAATTTTGGGTGAACCTGTTCAGCCTTGTTGTTCCGCAATCTAACATGGGACAGAGACTAAGGTTGTTTTAATTTAATTTAGAGTGAAACTGTTCAGCCTTGTTGTTCCGCAATCTAACATGGGACATACACTAAGGTTGTTTTAATTTATTTATTCTGTGTCGGCAAGTAGTAAAGTGAATGTTTTTCTTTAATAACTTTGAGTGAGACTGTTCAGCCTTATTATTCCACAACCTAACATGGAACATACACTAAGAGGGCTTATCTCTGCGCAAGCAAAGTTAAGGGGGCTTACCTTTGTGGAAGCAAATTAAGGGAGCTTACCTGTGTGGAAGCAAATTAAGGGGGATTACCTGTGTTGAAGCAAATTAAAGGGGGCTTACCTGTGTGAAAGTTGTGGAAACAAAGTTTAGATGGCTTGAGTGGAAGCAATTTAAGGGGAGCATAGTTTAGATGGCTGACCTGTGTGGAAGCAAATTAAATGGGGCTTACCTGTGTGGAAGCGAATTAAGAGGCTTACCTGTGTGGAAGCATAGTTTAGATGGCTTCCCTGTCACGTTGAAGGAAAGTAAGTGAGCTTACCTGTGTGGAAGCATAGTTTAGTTGGCTTACCTGTGTGGAAGCAAAAGGAGGCTTACCTGTGTGGAAGCAAAATGAGGCTTACCTGTTTGGAAGCAGATTAAGAGGCTTACCTGTGTGGAAGCATAGATTAGTTGGCTTACTTGTGTGGAAGGGAGCTTACCTGTGTGGAAGCATAGTTTTTAAGGGGGCTTACCTGTGTGAAATCAAAGAAAGGTTGCAAAGCAATTTGGGATTTGGGTAGTCATCTTTAATAGCCATTATGACCTTTTTAATCTGGGGCATTAAAATTTAGCTAGAATCATAGTGTTTAAATTATCGGGACTGAAACCACGAAGATATTCAAAAATGGGAACAGAATGTATAAAAGTTCAAAGCCTTATGTACGGAATAATTGACCGAGATTACCAAAAATGGGTTAAACGGGAAAAATATGTGGTGGGATGAAGGGTGTTATGGGGCGAAGTGTGTTGTGGGGCGAAGTGAGTTGTGAGTTGAGATAGTATTGGATGTTAATAAAGTTCATATTGTTGTCATTGTCTTAGTTTTGATATTCGTAAAATGATTCCGGGGCAGAAGCACTGTGCCTGCAATACTTAAATCTATAGGCAAGACGGTAATTCAGTGGAAAGTATACTATTCACTGAGTTACCGGCCCTTGCCGTAAGAGACAAGTGTCCCAACTGTTACTTTGTCTGAAACACTGGGGGACAGTATATGTGAAGGGCACGAGTAGTCATATGAGGTCGTCCGCATGCCTCTTAAGTAGAATACAGTGGGTTAAAGCCGTGTTTAAGAATTATAACCCCTCCTTCCAGGCAGCCTACATGGTAGTTAGTAAGATAATGCCAAATAGGGATCGGGCTCTGTCATTTGTCAGTAGTGTACCCCTCATAAGTGAGGTATTAAAAAAAAAAAATAGGGAGTTGCGTTTTGCCTATAGGACTCCTCACAGTAGAAGCACTGTGCCTGCAATACTTAAATCTATAGGCAAGACGGTAATTCAGTAGAAAGTATACTATTTACATTAATCCCGCCTATTTCACCCCGTCTCGGCTAAATATTCCGGGTTATCCCTTTTTATTGTTTATATGCAGACAGGCCAGCCCCTGGTAGAAAGACGGGCTAACCCTTTTAACAGTTTATATGATCCAGAGCCAACCTTGTCAACCTTTATATGGCAGGGGCGAACGTTCTAGCCGGGTTAAAAACAATTTTACGTGCTTTGACAAAATGGCGACTTCCCGAAGGCATGGACAGCTTTGAACAATTATGGTCGTAATTTCCTTGTTAGGATGGTTGATATCACAGTTACATGCTGTACTGGGGTGTTTTCTTAACGTCATCCAAGCACGGGAACGCCTGATACTATACTTCATGTACGACCATGATGTTTCAACAAAAACATTGCGAAGAAGACGAGTAACTGGAAGAGTACGAAAAAGGACTATATGGCAGAAACGTGGCAGAACGGATCAGTGGTGGTGTAACATGAAATTAGGCAGACTTGAAGATTCAGAATGGCATAAGAATTTCCGTATGTCAAAACAAGATTTCCAAAAGCTTGCTAATGAATTACGACCTTTTATTGCACCGAACACACTATCACCAAACTACACAGCTTTGAGTGTTGAAAAGAAACTTGCTATTACCCTTTATACCTTAAAGGACACTGGCTCCTTTGCAATGACTGCAAACTCCTTTGGGGTTTCAATTAGCACAATTTCCACAATTATCGTGCAGGTTTGTAGAGCTATTACATTTGAACTAAGCAAAGTATACTTAAAACTACCAATAAATGTTCATAAAATGCAGGCAAAAACTGCAGCATTTTAGGTTAAATTTGGAATGACCCAGGCATTTGGTTGTGTTGACGGAACACATATTGCGATTAAGCGCCCAGTTGAAAATTCCCAAGATTATTTTTGTTACAAAAACTTTTTCTCTCTCAATGTGCAGGCTGTTTGTGACAGTTCAGGATTATTTATGGACGTGGGCTTCAGGTGGCCAGGTAGTGTACATGATGGCAAGGTATTTGCCAATTTCAGTATAAACCGAAAGCTAAAAAGTAACTCCCTACCAATAACATTTCGTTCAGTTTTGCCCGGATGTACTAAAATTCCGAATTACTTAATTGGCGACCCAGCTTATGCCCTTACCCCATACTGCATTAAGGAATATTCCACGTCTTCCTCCAACGAAGAAGTAATATTTAATAATATGTTACGCACTGCCAGGAATCCAATCGAGTGTGCATTTGGTCGACTTAAAGCAAGGTGGGCAATATTAACTAAACCAATCAATTTGAAGCTGGAGAACGTCCCTTTAATTATTTACAGTTGCTTCGTTTTGCATAATTATTGTGAAGTTAATCGTATTAGTGTAGATAACGAACTTGTTAAAAAACAGATGTTGGTAATGGAAGCTAGACAAGACAAAAGAGTCGATACAATGTATTCGTGTAACACTGGTGAAGGCGAAGCTGTTCGGGATGTTCTAAAACAATACATAAAGGACAATCTTCCTGATCATTTGTGAATGATTTTTTTTGTGAAACGTAGATCTATAAAAGACCATTAAACCTTTGTAAAACAATTTTATTTTTGTACGTGTTGAGGAGGGGTGGGGTGGGATACAATGCCGCAGTCAGATACTAAACTTGGCTGCACCAAACAAACTGTTTTTCCCTGAAGACTCAATCAATGGGACATGTTCACCGAGCAGTTGACAGTCGGATGTTCTACCACTTAACCACCGCCACAAAGCAACTGGCAGTCGTATGTTCTACCCATTGAGCCACCACCCCAACTCCTTTCAAAGTGGATTCGCATTTTTGAAATGTAAAATTTAAAAAGAGTGTCATTAAACATAACATTTTATTATTGTATATTGTTCTAAACTTATGGCGGTGGGGTGGGGTCCAATGTCGCGGTCAGTGCTTACCGATACAAAATTTGACTGTGGCTTCAAACGCAACCTATTCGGTTTAAGGGAGACTCAAACCAAAGGGAATGTTCACCTAGCCCCTGTCAGTCGGACGCTCTACCCACCAAGTCATAGCCCCAAACTTTCAAAATAGATTCGCAACCTAAGCGTTTACTTACAACTACACAAGCGAAGTAGGTGTGTGTTGGGGGGGGGGGGGGTACCAGTCTAATATCAGAAAGCACTGGTCGTGACATCGGTCAGACCTGGTATATCTGATTTAATTTTACAGCTTCTAATTACATTGCGTGTACGATTCAAATGCATTTAAATTTTAACATACACAATAAATTTTAAGACCTACAACTTCTAATGCTGAAAAAACTTTATTACCAAATAAACATTTTACGTTTTTTTAAACGTTCTTTTACATTAAAAATGATACACAGTGACACTAATATATATAGCTTTAAAATATCATTCAGTAATCTTGAATAAAGGGAAATACAAAAACACAATTTTAACATACACAATAAATGTTAAGACCTACAACTTGTACTGCTGAAAAAACTTTATTACCAAATAAACATTTTACGTTTTTTTAAACGTTCTTTTACAATAAAAATGATACATAGTGACATCATTATATACTATTCAAAAAAAGTAGGGGATATTTGATTTTGGGGGCATAATACTAAAATATGCAAATGACTACGAAAAAAGTCACTTTAGAACCTAACAGAAGAAACATTTCCAGTTACATGTGACGCCCAAACGCACCAATAGCTACCGCATGGAATGCAGGTGATGCTTGGGATCATCATGGGGGTCCAACCCAAGATTTGCACGACTCTGACTTTGAATGTTACAGTCATTGTGGCATTGAATTCCAGGGTGGAAACATCAGTTTAATTGTTTTAGTGACCAGAAAACAAATTTTGATATGCGTCGGCTTACCCAAATTGAAAGGTTACGTGCCCTTGGCATGCTACAGATCGGTACAACACAGGCGGTTGTGGCGCGGACGATGAATGTTTCTCAGTCTGTCATAAGCAGGCTATGGTTCAGATACCGTGATACACAATCTGTACAGGACAGACCACGCTCAGGTAGACCAAGGGCGACAACTCAAGCCCAGGATCGATTTATCCGTACCTTGGCCTTGAGAAATCGTGTCATCACAGCAAATCAGATCAGCGCTCGTCTTCAAACAGACACTGGTGTGAGAGTGAGTGGCCAGACGATTCGGAATCGACTGCATAGGGGTCACCTTCGCGCCCGACGTCCTCGCGTGATCCCTTGTTTGAGAGATCATCACATTCAGGCAAGACGTCGTTGGTGTAGGGATCGTCAACACTGGGATAATCGACGCTGGAGCAATGTGATGTTTTCAGATGAGTCAAGGTTCACTGTTGATTTTTTGGACAGACGTAGGAGGGTGTGGCGTCGTCGAAACGAGCGCTTCCAAGACGTTAACGTCATCAGACATGATCGATTTGGGGGTGGTTCTGTTATGGTGTAGGGAGGCATCACTGTTGCTGGAAGAACGGCTTTACATGTTGTTGCAGGGCGTGTTACAGGCCAGTACTACCGGGACAACATCTTGGCAGTCCATGTTGTGCCGTTCGCACGACGTCATGGCCGCCGTTTCATCTTCCAGGATGACAACGCAAGATGTCACAGGGCCAGGATCGTTACAGGTTACCTCCAACAACAGAACATCACCACATTACCTTGGCCAGCACTGAGTCCCGACCTCTCCCCCATCGAGCATGTCTGGGACATGCTTGGACAGAGGTTACGTCAACGTCAACAACGTCCTGCCAATGTCCAAGAACTTGCTGCTGCGTTGCAACAGGAATGGGACAATCTGGACCAAAATGACCTTAGACGTCTCATTAGGAGTATGCCACGTCGGATCAATGCTTGTTTGGCAAACAGAGGAGGATTTACCCGTTACTGACTTGGTTGTGATGCTGTGGTAACTTTGCTGTTTGACCCCGGGTATCATTTTACCCTTATAATGGTCAGTCTGTGCCTTACTTAGTCTAACGATCATTTGGAATAAATCGATGAATGTGAACTTCATTTCATTTTGTCATTTGTTTCTTCGTCAGTTTCATTAGGTGACTTTAATAACATTTAAAAATCAAATATCCCCTACTTTTTTTGAATAGTATATATAGCTTTAAAATATCATTCAGTAATCTTGAATAAAGGGAAATACAAAAACAAAATTTTAACATAAGCACACTGTAAGTAAGTCAATAAGCACAACCAGAACATTATGTACTTGTATGTAAGCTGGCCTATTCTAGTCGGGTCCCTTTCCGGAATTTGCCTCCTGGTGATTGTTACTGTCGTATACAAACATCTGACTGTTATCAAGCTCTTGATATACATGATGGACGTTTGGACGGTTATCGTTCAAAGGCTTGGAGCATCGAAGGTTTGGTCTTGAGCTTCTGAGTTCGAAATTAGAAGTAGTAGAAGGAAAAGATGTACATGTAGTATTAAAGTTTCTATTTTCACCCTTTTGGTAAGTAGGTTAAAAAGCTGGAGGCGAAGCATTCCAGTGGTTAATATGGTTAGCTTGTGATTGAGCCAGTAATCCAACTGCCTGGGTTAAACTCTGTCCAATACTTAAAAAACCCTCCGTTAATTTTTCAAAAGCACTCGCCGAAGTAGCGGACGATTCCTTTAAAACTTGCAACAACTCTTGTCTGGTCGAAACCTCTTCTTTGTTTTGTTGTAATAAAATGGTGTCGCGTTGAGCAGCAGATAGGCGATGTTCCATATGTCGACGCTTATCGTCAATTAATTTAAGCACGATATTTTCAGCTGTTACACTATCTAAATCGTCTTTTTCCTTAGATGTAGACCTATTGTACATTTGAAATATATCTTCCCCTAATCCAGTATAGTCTCCTAATCCAGTGTCCTCCTCTAATCCAGTGTCGTCCCCTAATCCAGTGTCGCCCATTTATTCTTGGTGTGCTCTATCTGTGTCAATACAACAAGGTAAAGACTCTGTGGAAGGAGAGCCTCTATAGATTTTTGCTAAGTCATCATAAAATTCTATGACACTACGACCACTCCCTGACCATGTACCTCTTTCAACAGCGGAATTAAATCCTTGGTGTATCTCTTTTACCTTTTCAAGTACTCTGCTGTAACCAGTTTTTATTTTGCTTTTGGCCTGTTTCAATGAAATATCGATTTCGGCTCTCTCGTGATCATTTAAATCTTTCATATTTTTTTATTCCGGTAACTCTTTTGGACCAAATGCGTCGTAATTATCACCTGAAAACAATTGTGTCATGGTCTGTCTTAAGTGCTCATATTGTTTAGGCTTATCTGAATTAAAATCATTACCCTCATATCCCATTTGGGACTTGTAGGATAAAAGACAATCAATTATGGCTTCTATCATGTCATGACTCCAAAGGAACCTCTCCATTTTATTTGCAGCTTGTGTGCTACTGTTTTCTGTACAATACAACTTTCGCTTGGTGTGTTCACTTGACGCCGCCATGCTTTCTTTAAATGAACTCTGCGCACGCGTCGACCCGCTTTTAAGCCCGGAAATTTATTTATATGAACGGCGGGCTGGCTAATCTAACCGAGCTTCTCGGTCTGAAGAACGGGGAACTCGGTTAAAAGGGTCAGCCCGCTTTCTTTATAAATACTTTATGTAAATCAAACTGTATTTTAATAGAATGACGTCACTATCGGGGTGCCCGTTTATGCGAGCTGGCTCGTCAATGAGGGTTAGCCCTTTTCATATAAACAGGCCCTAAGAAATTATAGTACTAAACTTGAATTGTTTAACATCAACCAAATATGCAATAAACAATTCAAAAGTATGCTGAGCCACTGGAATCATTGTTAGTTTCATTCTTGAACACCATTCTATGTAAGACTTGAGATGGGTATTATAAGTATAAGTAACAGTAGATTTAACCCGTGCACCCCAGTTTTTGGGGTCGCAGTACCGAATCTTTCAGTTTATACGACCTAAAAGGTAGAAATTACAGGAGACATGATTAAGTAGCTCAGCAGTACTAAACAAAAAATAATCATAACATGGTAAATAATGAAAAAACTTTGAAAGCTGTCCAGGGTCATGGAAGCAGGAAGCAGCATCAGCAATCAAATTGCGACTCCCCGAAACATGAACCGCTTTAATATCGAAATGATAAATTGCTGATATCCAAAACAAAATACGTAAGCATATCATTAAAAGTTTTTGCGTGAAGACCCTTTATTAATAATACATTGGTAGTCGTGTTATCGGTAAACACAGTAACACTTTTAATAGTCCAACGTTGACGCCATCGTATGATAAAACAACAGCAACAGCATCTTTTACATTTATATGCTCATGTTCGAAACAAGGTAAATCAATTACCCAATTCACATAACATAAAATCACCGTTGTAAACACCGGCACTCCTCCAAAGGATTCTTCAGTTTGTAATGAGTGGTAGTTTTGGATATCTAAAAAATTTCCTGTTCCCGAGAAAATACACCATGTAATGTCTACGTGAAATTCGGAAGATTACTTTTTCTAGTCGTTTGACAGAGGCGGTCAAGTCTATTAAACGCCTAAGGAATATGATCATTTGGCACACCCAGTTTAGCTTCCCACAAAGGGATTGTAATTGTTTTGAACTTGCCCGTTAGCGCTTTTGAAACACTAGCATAAATGCAAGAAATTATCCTGCGACATGGAGAGAGTAAGGTCTTTGGTATTTAAAAATATGGTATTTAAAAGAATCCCAATTCGCAAAGAGTTTGTATCAACAATAATAATCTCCGGTTACACGATGCAAAATTTTCTTGGATGACTAAATAGTCGTCGAGGTACGCGATAAAAGTAACGCCAAACCTAACATACATTATCTCACATACTGCCTTACTAAGCGTTTGAAAGATTTTTGTGCTCTTGGCTTGACCGAAGGGTAATTTCGAATCGTAAAGATACACAGTGGTACTGTCGCCCGAAAAAAGCCATTTAAGGCCAGTTAAATGGTAATCAGAGCTGTGACATCGAACCGATCTGTACGCGCTTTTCAAATCCACTTTAGTCAGATAACAGTTAGGAGTAATTTAAGAGCAAATGTATCTTTTAAATCCATGTTCGAGCAGCTGGTCTTGGACGTAAAAGAGTTCTGGGAATTTTCCTCGGAATTTTCCTCGGGTGCGCCAGCATCGTGGATAAGGCCAATGTAGGTTTAGGAATAGCACCCAACGCACTTATTATTGTCGGTTTTACTGATTCAGTGAAGAGTGACGCTACTATATGCCAAGCCTTCACTTGATCCAAAACTTGGTGGCTCGCTAAAAAATGTGTGCAGAACATATTAAATCAGCAGCAATTATCAATGGAGATGAGACCTTGAAGAAACAGACAGTAGATTTTCTTAAGTTATGTACTTCTAAATAGAATGTTGAGGTGTCTGTACTTCCTATAGAAACCTTAGAGATGGCTAAATTCAACAAACCTAAAAGGCTTCCAATGACAGAAGATTTGCAAAGGTTGAATAAGTATTTGAAGCAAAAGGCGTAGTCGGAGAGGAAAGAAATTGAATCATATACAGACAGTACAACAATGGAGAAACTTTTCAGAAACAATACTTGCGCAAGTAGTACTTTTCAATAGACGACGTGGAGGTGAGACAATTTCTTCCTTCGCAGCAATTTCTTGTTAGTGATAGTAACAGAGATGACAGGTAAAAGAGGAAAGCGGGTTGCTGTTCTTTTGACCAATGAAAACAAAGTAAATATCGAGCTACTCAACAGTAAAAGAGAAAAAGGGGGTATAGCCAGTGAAAAATCTTTAATTATTCGTCAGGCCGGGTTCACCTATGTCCCCAAATCTACAGTTTTACCGAAACCTTATGATAGTGTCTCCACGTTGTGAAGCAACCATTGCCCCAATATTTCGCACCAAATTTGAAAAACAAAATACCTAAAAAAATATTCTAGCATTTGTTAAAAAGGAGAACTGCTAACTAATAAAAGAATAAACGGACAATCGATAGGGTCCATCCATTCTCTTATGGTCCCAATAAATATAAAAAATGATTAAAATCTATAGGGTTCATCGTCTTATGGCCCCTTTGCTTCACGCCAAATTGAAAATCAAAAATCTACCGCGTTAGCTTTGAATGTGTGAAGCTTTGAATTACAGACTTGCTTGTTAATTTATTTCAATTTAATGTGTGGGCGACGTTTTATTGAAAATGTTATTTTATGCATCCTTTTCAGACCATATTTCTTTTAGAATAAAGCTAGACACAGGGTTTATTGTTTTGTGGCCCAAATGCTTCGCGGCAGATTTTAAAACAAAAATCTTGGGATCTATCGCGTTCACAAGGTCTACGGTATAAATAGGAATAACGCCATAACGAAAAGTCGGGGGGCGCTGCAAATCAATAAGGTTCATTCTTTAGTGGTAACAATCCTTCCAAAAATCTAGATTATTTCCGTTCACAAGGATAAATCCCAGGGAACGCCGAAAATAAATAGGGTTCCTCTGCTCATGACACCAATGCATAAAAACAAATCTAAAAGATAGTCACGCAAAGTGTGGAAATACGCCCACGCAGCATCTATGTCTCAACAGCAGATTATTCGAAAGGATTACTTGGATGTTTAAGAAATTGTATAAGGAACTAGCATCCTTCAAAAAACCTCTATCGGGTTCACATGCTTATTATATCTCTGTGACAGAAAACCTTACTTTGCTGAAAATCAACAGGGGTAATTCTTGTCGAGTAACACTAAATGTCGAAAATACGTTCAGAATGTAAGTCTCAATCGCGTTAACAAGGTTTTCAAAGAATGAAGAGTAACTCTGGAACGGAAGATTGCTAAGCGCTGAATATCAATAGAGTTCATGACCCGAATGCTCCGCACAAAATTTAGACAGTGAAGCCTCTGGGGCGTTAACAAGGCTTTCGAGGAGAGAGGTATATTAAGAAACAGAGGGTTAGAGAATGGTGAATATCGATATTTTAAAAAATACGGACAAAAAGGGTAATTCTGGAAAAGAAGCTTGTAGAGTGCTTAAAAACTGTAGCCTCTATGACGTTAACAAGGTTTTCGGAAAATGTGGGTAACTCCAGAACGATGAGGAGCGCTGAAAATCGATAGGGACCAGCTTTGAAACAAATCCGTTCTATAGTGCTATGAAGGTTTTCGGAAAGTGGAGGGTAAAAATCCGAAATGACAGGTCGTGGAGTGCTGAGACTACGCGCACACAATACAAATACTCGAGGTCTCGAGAAAATTTACACAGGATGGCAAGACCCCGAGAACATTAACTCGAATTCTCGAGATCGTTAACACAGGATGGGAGATTCTCAAGAAAATTATTACGGGATTTCGAGAACATTACATTGAGATATCGAGAAAGTATCACAGGATAGCACGATCTCGAGGCCTTGTTCAAAATTGTACATGACCCCTATATACGGAAGCACAATTTTGTAGAAGTTCTCGACGTCCTGCGATCCTGTAATACTTTCTCGAGATCCCAAGATCACCCGATAATTTTCTCGGGATCTTAATTGAAATTTTCTCGAGATCACCGGATAAATTTCTCGAGATTCACTGACAACATATAATTGTCAGGCGAGATCTGCAATGTGTCGACGCTGAGAAGCAGCAAACATTATTGTTAGTCTAACTATAGCCTAACTTGAAAGGTAGGGAAAATTCATCGAAGTACAGTAAGTTTAGCAATTCGAGATTTATACAACATAACGGTCTTTATTACGGAAGCGTATAGGGGTCATTAATTTTGTAGAATAGCTCGAGATTCTGTGATACTTTTTCGAGACCCAAATTTAATGTTCTCGAGATCCCCTAATAATTTTCCCGAGATTCTCCCACACCCTGTGTTAACAATCTGGAGAATTCAAGTTAATATTTTCGGGATCTTGACATCATATCTTGATATCATATCAATCCGAGGGAGAGTAGTTTTATATCCGACATATACATTGCCATTTCACCCTTAAATTTAATGGGCTCTTCCATTCAAAGGCAACAATGATTGGATAATTGCTCGATAGTTTCCGCCAAATAGCGAAAATTACCGAAGTAATCACGTGAAAGTACATGCATGTTTTTGTTTATACGTCGCCATTTTGGACTAAATGAATTAAAAGCAAATACAAAATGGATAGTAATACGAAGTCAAACGAATAATCAATCCTTTTTAGCCAACATATTGACGATGAAATAGTGGTGAATGCAAATATCAATGAGGATCCATCCAAAGCCTGAAGATTTGACCGACTGTTTTTAGTGGACTGTACTCAAAAAAACTTTACAAAGGAACTCTTGGAGTGTATGGAGAAATAATCGAAATTTAGACGGAAAGAAAATTCTGAAAGATATCTTATACATGGAGTTTGGATAACCGATTTAAATATGCCGATAAGTACGCTGTCTAGTTCGGTCCTGATTTCTACAAACTGTACCATAACAATTTTTAATTGTCAAAAGAATAAAACGTTATTTCTGTTAGGGTGACCCACCATAAATAAATATCTCCATATATCTCGACAATTACGCCACAATATTTATATATATGCCAAGCCTCAAATCAGTTTCACACAATTATAGTCACTAAATAAACGATCATGTTGTACTTAATAAGCTATGACCATTAATCATGTATAAATAATAGACTGAAAACTGGTTCCAAGAGTCGTCCATAACATCCAGACACTTTTGAGTAAAAGATAGGTTACGTGCCCTTGTTTTGAAATTAGTCTCGCTTAACCAGTCTATCGACCATTCTACGTCTGATTGACAGGTCGGGATAATCAAGACTACTTTTTTACGAAACGTAACAGAAAGCTAGAACAAGAAATTGAATTTAGAAATAAGCACGTTAGGTAGCTGAACAATCGTTTTAAGAAGCTTGTAAAAGTAAAATGAAACTACTGCTAGTATCATGTTCCTGCCTAACCCGAGTGATTCAGAGATATTATTTGTACTAAACCAAAAGATGCCACTCTTAACGGTACAGTTAATGATAAAGCGATTTAAAAAATGAAACGAACGTAATTTCTAAATCTGCTGTAATAACCAAGAAGCTTAATTTAACTGCTATTCAAAATCGTCAACAATAAATTTTTTACGGCTGTATTAGTTGATAGATTTGTAGAGAATTGCACGTGCCATGGCTATTTATAGTATCATACTGTCAGAAAGTTGGTCTCGGCACGGCGAATGTGCACGCTTCAGTGGTAGTCTTGAACTATCAGCGGTGGACTGTATTTCTGTGAGTACATGGGTCACCCTATCTTTGTATTATTTCGATCATCTACGTCATCAGCGGTTTATATGAGCCAAATATATCGACCTGAGATGACGTCATCAGCGGTTGATATGAACTGAATATATCAACCTATGATGACGTCATGGCAGGTTGTTATGAGATATAACTGCTATGGACGTCAAAGAAAAAACTACGGCCAGTTGTATATGCATATCTGCAGCCTCGTTTGATATTTTCCTTGAGTGACGTCAGAGACGACAGACGTTGTGAATTTCCCTGTAGAAAACTACTGAAACTGAGCACCACATCCCGTCATTTTTACCAACCGGAAGCATAAACACGGCCATTTGCGCTGCTTGGGGGTGTACTAATACCACCAACAATAAATAAGGAAGCACGTGTCATTTTTTTAAAATTTCCAAGCGAGGCAACACGCAGAACGGTTTAGACACAGCGATGTCAACGAGGCGAGAAGGGGTGGTCTCTATCAAAACACGCTTCTCTTTGTTCGGAGCATTTCGAGTTATCTGCTTACGAACATGATTTTAATAATATTATGTCGATCAAGATATGGCAGTTATGCTATCTTTCTATGTTAAAACTGTGCATAGTTCTATTGTGACACCGACACGCTCCTATTCTGAAGGGGGGATTGGATGGCCGAATGGTTAGCACACGGTCTGTCATTGAGTCAACTGGCGGGGTTTCGATTCCCCGGACGTACGTGACAAGGAGTAGGGTCGCCTGTCCAACCTCGTGGGTTTTCTCCGGGTCCTCCGGTTTCCTCCCACTGCTAAAGACCCCTACGCGCAAGCGAATTTTTGAAATAAAATTGAACCATGTGCTAGTCCCGAAATGACCTAGTTTGTGTTGGTCATTGTGTTGTGTTAAACCCCATTTCTCTCTCTCCCTATTCTGAAGCTGTGGCCATATATTCATTTGGTTGAAAACCCAAGTTCTTAAGAGCGTGTCCACGAGAGCACCATGCAGAAATTGAAAAAAACGATAACCCGGGGGGTCAGCAAATTTCAACCATACTTGGTCTATGGGGACCCCTAGGCGACAGAAGTCACATGATGGAGTGAAAAAAATTTGAACGGACAACTTCCGGTATAACTGGAAATTGTTGTTTTGGGGCAAAAGTTGACATATTTCGACCAATTTGTTACCCTAATTTCAAAACGCTCCTACCCGAAAAGTTGTGTCTCTAAATTTTTGATATTGGTCAGGTATGATAGGCCTAGTAGTCGTCTTAAAATCCAGCAGTCGTTTGGGAATGAATGAATCGTGTGGAATTTTCTGTGAGTGATCATAAAGTGGTCATTTTACATATGTTTAAAACTATGCTATCCTAAAACGCATGTAGCTGCTTCTTTGCAGGTCTGACATAGAATTGCTTGGTGTGGTTGTGAAGGGCATTTCTCAAAGTAAATGTCAAAAGAAAAAAACTGACCGGAACGCAACCCACTAGAGTGCTGTAATATTCTGAAAATGTGTAAAAACGGTATTTTCCACGAAATTCGTCTTTTCACTGATGACCGAATACTATTTTCAAGAGTTCAAATGACCGTTGATTATGAACATTAGTACTATTTTTTGTTACTTGAACGTTCCTTGTGCCAAATATACTATCTTGGTTAAAAATCATGAAGTTTTTGTGATAAAATCGGACGTTCGCGGTCTTCGTAGGAAAGGGGCTTAAATGGTGTATAATTTTGCAGGATCAGGCAACGTTTATTCTCACTTGTATTCAGTAGTTAGTAGCACGGAAGTGCATAAATGTAAGGACTGGCATAGCAAGCTTTTATATTAGCACAATTTAACCAAAGCAGCACCTTTTCAGCAATGACCAACGATTATCTTCAAATGACTACTGATCATCACCATTACTTGTAATATTTCGTAATTTCAACGTGAATCGTGTCAAATAGATCATTTTGTTTAAAATCATAATACTTTTGTGACAAAATCTGACTTTCACGCTTGCTTGATAGCCATAGGGAAGGGTCATGAGTGGTGTGTAATTTTGCAGGGATCAGACCACTGTTATTAAGATCTGTATTCATGAGCAGATCATCGTATAAATTTGACTGACATGACTATCATAAACTTGATATCTTTTAATTTGTACACCTGCTCATGTAAAGAAGAACCATAAGAAGAAACATTCAGAAGTGTTCATGTAGGGACATTTAATGTCTGGTATTGAAATCTCTGAATCATGGCATAGATCAAAACAGGATTTATGGCACTCCAGGATAATGTTGACCGCATGTGCCAAACTCCTACATATACCTACGTTCGAGCAGAAGTGCTCACTTACTTAGATTCCTACGTTCGAGTGTAAATGCTCTCTGACCTTCCTTCAAGGTTTTTGGACCACAGAGTACTGTTTTATTTTGTAGTACTGTTTTTGACCTCTTCTCCTTCAGGGATTTCAATATGGAATTATCATAGCCTCCTGATCTGTAATGCCTCTCCATGAAAACGTCCAAATGTTTCCATACAATGATCGGCTCCTAAATACAGATGGGAATAAGCTGGTCTGATTCCTAAAATATGTTTGACCAAAATAACCTATTTGGCACAAGGAACATTGGCAGAAAAGGTGTTGTGTGGTCGTCTTGCTGATTGTGTGACTACGACTTACTGTCACTGGATCATCTACAATCCCCTCGTCCTTAAAACCTGTTACAAGAGCGAACATGTACATCCCTCAGAAACACTTCTTTTACCCAAGAGCTAAAATATGCTTACACTGAATCGTGTATCATATTTCACCTTTCATTATATCATATTTATAGAAGACGATTTGTTCTGTTTAAATTGCATTGGACATTCATGAAACTTGTCCCTGGTCTAACACATAGACTTTAGATCCTAAGGTATGTCATTGAGTTAAGTTGCGTGACAGCATGCCGGTGACATGGTGTGGTGTTGTTTGTTCAACCTCATCGATATTCTCTTTTCCCACAAGTGTATTATTGAAGTAAAATTGTACCATATGTTAGTCCCAAAATGACCTAGTTTGTGTTGAGTGGACCTTAAACCCCATTTCTCTCTCTTAAGTCAAAATCACCCTTGCTAACGAATATATTAACTTTGTGATGATGTCCATAGATACAGTGTGCATCACCATATTATGCTAGTCCCAAAATGACCTAGTTTGTGTCCAGTGGACTTTAAATCTCATTTTACTTTGTTCCTCTCATGTCTAAATCATCCTTGCTAACGACTAAATGGAATATATTAAATTTGTAAAGATGTCCATACATATACTTCATATGGGGTATTGATAGACGGGACATTTTATCCTAATTTTTGGTGTTTTTAATATATTTCTCCTGTTTTTATTATGACTGTTCCGGTCATTTTTATTTTTTATTTTGTTAGTAGGAAGGTTGCTAGTTGTGGGTAACATTCAACTTTGGTCCTAGTCCCTGCAAAGAACGAGCTATAGCCTCTTAAACATTGGTTTTCATTAAATTCAATTTTCAGAGAGAGTTGGGTATCCGGCCAGTACCAAGGTAGCATTAGCAGTAGAAACTTCAAACTCAGTGTGAAGGAGGAACCTGAGTGGTCCTACTAATGCCCAAAATTTTGTCTATCCAAATCAATTATTGTCTGAATGGCAGGTCATTCAAATTTGGATCCAAAATTGCCTATTTTTGGCTTATATTTCGATTAAAAAATACTTTTCCAATTTTCTAGGTCGGTATCAACTGAATCAATCTAATATTTTGTGGGGATGTATCTGGGTACTAACCAATCTCACAGAAAAAATTTGGTCCAAATCCCTGACCCAAGGGTTATCACCCCCTGCATGGTGCTCTCGCGGACACGCTCTTAAGAGCTTCCTTTAAAATATCAATCCGAGGGAGAGCGGGTTTATATCCGACATATACAACGCCATTTCACCCTTAAATTTAATGGGCTCTTCCATTCAAAGGCAACAGTGATTGGATAATTGCTCGATAGGTTCCGCCAAATAGCGAAAATTACCGAAGTAATCACGTGCAATTGCGTGCATGTTTTTGTTTATACGTCGCCATTTTGGGGTATTGAAGTGCAAGCAAAAACAAAATGGATTGTAATACGAATTCAGACGAATAACCAATACTTTTTAGCCAACATATTGACGATGGAATAGATGTGAATGCAAATATCGATGAGTATCTATCCAAAGCCTAAAGAAAATTAGGATCAAAAGGCATTCTTTTCCGATAATTCTGACAGTGAACTCTGAAGGTTTTCAGAGAAGGATTTGACCGACTGTTTTAAGTGGACTGTACCCAAAAATACTTTATACAGGAACTCTTGGGCGATAAATACTTTCCAGTCTAGGAGTGTGTGGACAGAAAAAAAGTTCTGAAAGATATCTTAGACATGGAGTATGGATAACCGATTTAAATATGCCGATAAGTACGCCGTCTATTTCGGTCCTGAATGTTACAAACTGTACCATAACAATTTTTAATTGTCAAAAGAAGAAGAATTTATGTCTGTGTTTTTTGCATTATTTTCCATCATCTACGTCATCAGCGGTTGATATGAGCCGAATATATCGACCTGAGATGACGTCATTAGCGGTTGATATGAAATACCAACCTGTCATGACGTCATCAGCGGTTTATATGAACGAATATGTCAACCTATGACGACGTCATGACAGGTTGTTATGAGATATAACTGCAATGGACATCAAAGAATAAACTACTGCCAGTTGTATATGTATTTATATCAGCACATATGTAATGATAACGTATACCTGCTAAGTAAAGTTTGGTGGTTTGATATCTTAGGGTTTGGTTAGCACAATGAGTTACAAAGTGTACAAGACTGTTTTCATTGATTAAAGGGGGTGTATCACAAGAAGTACTCCACAAATTGTTAAATATTAGGAATTTCTTAAATACGGAAAAGGCTGAGCTATAAATTGCTCTAGTACTGGGAGCTAAAGCTGTATCTAAAAGTATTGTTACAACATGGTCTAAATGAGGAGTAACTCGTTCACAGACGGTGTACTTGTTGGGTTCTTTTCTGCTGTTGGTGCCATAAACTTGAACTTCTCCACCTGCAAACGAGAAAGAGAGTCACTCGGCAAGTTTCCACGACCTTTAATATGCACTGCATATCATGGAGTTGTAAGCTTTAGTTTTGACATTTTCTGGGTCTTTATTTCTTACACAAACGTTGGCTGAGTGGTTGCTGGAACATCTGCTGCATATATGTAACATTTCAGTGAAGTTATCATGAATGAAAGAGCATCCAAAAGAATTAAAATTGTTACAAATTTCTTTCCCGTTATGAAAAAGGGCAGTGGCTATTTGCCACACGTGGTAAGCAAGAATTTCAAAATAGCCTTACGACTACAGACCGCAATTGTTACCCGATTTTAATGAAACTTGCAGAATATGATACACTGATAATATCTCTGAGTAACAAAACTTTCGGCCACTTCCGATTGACGGTTTCTGAGATATGGGGGTTATCACATAGATTATGATAACATTAATAATATCTCAAAGTAGCCAAAGTTTCGGCCACTTCCGATTAGCAGTTTCCGGGATATCAGGTTACCACACATGTCATGTGGCATGGCTACAGACCGCAATTACCAACCGATTTCAATGAAACTTGCAGATTATAATTACATTAATAATATCTCAGAGTAGGCAAAGTTTCGACCACTTCCGGTTAGCGGTTTCCGAGATAGAGGTTACCACACATTCCATGTGGCACGGCTACAGACCGCAATTACCAACCGATTTCAATGAAACTTGCAGATTATGATTAGAATAATAAGTTTCAATTATCAACCGATTTCAATGAAACTTGCAGATTATGATTACAATAATAAGATCTCAGAGTAGGCACAGTTTCGGCCACTTCCGGTGAGGGGTTTCCGGGATATCAGGTTACCACACATTTCATGTGGCACTACTGCAGACCGCAATTATCAACCGATATCCATGAAACTTACAGAATATACAGAATGTGATTACATTAATAATTGTAACACTTTGGCCCATGAGACAATGTTGGGTCTTTATAAAATTGTCTCTTCAATTTTGTCTATAAAGTCAAATCACACGTACTTAATGAACGTGGGTATAGTTAACGTAAAAAACAGTGATATTTTGGTCAAATTATAATCATTGTCAAAATAGCAGTGATGTGTAACATATTATCTATGATTAAATTAGTATTGTGTTGTCCCTAACATTTAAAATCAAAACTACTAATAAAACACATCTGGAAACAAACTCTTACACCAAACTGGTTGTGAATTCAAGACAATCTGTAATCGATCCGGTGACAGGCTCATAAAATCTGGTGGCATTAGGGACTTCGCCAAGTCATCGCGAAACTGCGGAGTAGAAATTACTTCCTGCTGCTGCGACATAACGTAGTCTACATACCGTGTTGGTGGTTTCCTCTCTCTCCCTAATCTTCTTGGAGCGGGACTTTGCGACAAAAGTGGCTCTGAATCTGAGGCTGATGCTTGGGGCCTATCTGCACCATCTTGATGTAAACTATCAAGCTCAGGTTCCATTACATCTGCTCTATCCTGTGTCTCTGCCGGGCTAGCTGGGCGCAGGAAATTTGCACTTTCCATTAGATACACAGGCTCATCCTCTTCACTTTCTGTCTCTTCCGGTTCTCTAACCTCGGTGGTAGTTGGACTCTCTGTGGTTTAGGTGTTGGTCGATTGCTAATTGATTCTATCTCAGGAAGACTGCTGATTGGTAATAAATGGTTTCGATGTAAAGTCCTCTTTCTATTTCCTCCCACTTCCATCAATTGATACACTGGAATGTCTTTGTTGGGTTGTCTGACGATCTTATACGGTTTATCCTCCCATTTATCTGCTAACTTGTGTCTTCCTTCCTTGAAGGTTAATCTCCGCACCAAAACTGTATCGCCAGGCTCTAGGGTGTTTGTTCTGGCTCTCAAGTTGTATTTATCTCGTTGGTTCTGGTGCGTATTATGCACAAGGGTTGAGGCAGTTAAATACGCATGTTCCAGTCTCTCCTTCAGGGATTCAACGTATGAATGATAGCTCTTAGCGGCCTCTTTATCCCGTACGAGTCCGAGCATAACATCAACAGCTAATGTTGGCTTCCTACCAAACATTAACTCATACGGAGAATACCCTGTTGAAGAGTGTCTGGTACAATTGTAGGCATGAATCAGCGGCGCAACGTAAGACTTCCAATCAGACTTCTGCTCAGGATGTAGAGTACATAACATGTGGAGCAAAGTCCGATTGAAACGCTAACATTGGCCATTCCCTTGTGGATGATACGGTGTTGTTCTAGATTTCTCCATCCCAGTCAGCTGGCATAATTCTTTGATCACTTTTCCCTCAAACTGTTGACCTTGGTCACTGTGTATTCGTTGAGGAATCCCGTAGTGCACAATGAAATAATCAAAGAACGCTTTAGCCGTTGTCTTGGTGGTTGTGTTTCGAACTGGAACTGCCTGAGTATACTTGGTAAAATGGTCGGTGATGACAAGGATACTGTCGTAGCCTCCTTTCGACTCTTCTACGCACATATAATCCATGCAGACTAGTTCAAGTGGCTGACTGGAAGTAATGTTGGTCAAGGGGCATGTAGATGGTAAACTCTTTCTTCGGGTGCAGCGTGGACAATTCTGAAATTCTGAACGTGGCTCATTATCATCGCTGTCATCTTGGGCCAATAAAACCGTTCTCTTGCCAAACTGATGGTACGATCCCTGCCTTGGTGTCCTAGTTCGTCGTGTACCCCTTCCATGGCTAACTTTCTATAGGCTTTAGGTAAAACCAGCTGAAGTATTTCCTCTCCTGCTACAGTAGCACGCTTGTATAAAATACCTGACTTGAGAACGAAATGTTCAAATTCGCGGTAAAGTGCAGCTTCTTCTGGAGATGTAGGAGTGTGATTAGCTTCCATGCTCTATATGTTGACACAACTGAAACAGTAAGGGATCCTGATGTTGGTTCTTCTGCCACTCTGCGACACTTGCTAAAGGTGTGGTGATGTTTTGAATATCTGGTACCACCTGATGAGACATGCTCACAGTCTGAATGTAGCCATCCTCCAAGTCGATGTTCTTTATGGCTTCTACCACATCCTGGTTGACTTCTATGAAATCTCCTTTCATATTCCGACTCAAAGCATCAGCATCCATGTTCTTCTTTCCAGCTCGGTATCGTATGTTGAAGTTATAGTTGGTGAGGGCAGCTAACCACCGATGTCCTTTGGCATCCAACTTCGCTGTTGTAAGGGTGTATGTGAGAGGGTTGTTATCAGTGTAGACTGTAAAATAGTTGTTGAACAGATACTGGTGGAATTTCTCTGTTACAGACCACTTTAATGCCAAAAATTCCAGTTTGTGTGCTGGGTAGTTACGTTTCGACCGGTTCAGACTTCTACTGGCATAGGCAATCACCTTCTCTAAGCCATTATGTTCCTGGTAGAGTACTGCCCCAAGTCCTAAACCACTGGCATCTGTGTGTAAAATAAAAGGCTTCGAAAAATCAGCATACGCAAGAACTGGTGGCTCAACTAATGATGTTTTTAACCTCTCAAATGCCGCTTGTTGTTCTTTCTCCCATTTCCATTCTTTCTTTTCCTTCTCCTGTACTCTTCTCCCCCTCTTCTTTTTAGTTGGACCTATCCAACAAATCCAAGGAATCTACAAAGTTCATCAACATTGGTTGGAGCTGGCCAAGATTCAACTTTATCGGTCTTCTTTGGGTCTGTGCAAACACCATCTTCAGACACAATATGGCCAAGATACTTCACTTTCTCCCTAAAGAACTCACATTTCTTCGGTGATAACTTGATGCCATGTTCTTTCAGCTTCTCAAACACTTTAGATAACCTGTGAAGCTAGCCTAGTTGGGGGCGTGGAATTTTGGGGCGTGTCTGTTAGGGGTAACCCACCGCACAAACTGTCTGGCAGTGGTCATTCATGACACCTGTGGTGGTACTGAACAACTCCAAAGCTGTTTTAGGTGGTACAGATTTCAGCTAATCTCGCCTAGCTTTGGTCTAAATATTAGATAACTCTTGTCGGGGATACTCCACCACTACAAATGTCTGGCAATTACATAGCTCTGTCAGGGGTACCCCACCACTAGAAATGTCTGTCAGAGTGTTTTTGTAATACCTAAAGATGTACGGTACACTGCAGTAAGATTTTCGTGTGGTACACTTTTGAGCTAATCTAGCCTAGTTTGGGATCATGGCATTTAGGGCGTGGAATACCCCACCCACCACCAGAAACCCGACAGACTTACATTCTGATGATACCAGATATACATACATTGATACCATATAGGAGAAAATTGGTACACTTTTCAGCTGGATTGACCCCCTGGGCTCCCGGTCTATGACAACTGTGATTATGTTTCTTTTGGTCCATTATCTAGAATGACTCGGGCTTATGCGGTTTTATTTTGATTTAGTTGCGGAGGGTGGGGGCATATTTGTTTGTTCTGTCTCGGGAGCCCTCTCTGCATTTGGTTTAGATTGGGTGGGTGAGGGAATGGCAGTTATCTCTGGGACCTTCTCTGCCTGAGAAGGCCTCCCTTTGCTGTTTTGGTGTTTTTGGGTGTTTTGGTCGTGTTTGACACATAGCTCAGTATGGTCATCCCTATTTCTGCGTTTCTTTCTTCCTCGTCCTTTATTGTTCCTAATTTCGTTAAGTCTCTGCAGAAGCGGACAAAATCTCCTGCGTTCTTAAATTGAGATGTGAAGAATTTATTGGACTCATTGTTAACTTTTTGGGGTTCTTCCCTGCTGGGAGTAATTGGCACTGAGGTTTTGTTAGGTAATGTTTTATTTGCAACGTGTGTTGTTGCTTCTCTGTGTGTAATTCCATGCGTATACTGCATGGTTAGTACCGATTTTGAGTTCAAATATTTTGGGCATTTTGGTAAGTCCACACCATGATTGCCCTTACAATTTGCGCATTTTGATTGTGCGGCCTTGCAGTCTTTGGTGTTGTGGGAGTTCCCACATTTCCCCCATATGGCCTATATGTCCTTTTCTCTGGCACTTAGTGCAACGCTTTACTTTTGGGATGTATGGATGTACGGCACGTCTCTCGTACAGCATATATATGATTCCCTGCGGGGTTTCATTTTTATTAAAGGTTATCTGTACAGTTCTTATGTTTTTCCCTGTCTTACAGGGTATTGGTAAAGTGCTAGGGGATTGTAACCCCCTAACTTTAGGTTTTCCATTATTTCCGCGTCGGAATAGTCTTTTGGAATGTTGTAAACAATGACCCTATCCGTCTGATTGTGCTCCGACATGGAGATCTCGACGTTAAGGTTCCCTAGAGTTTTAAAAGTTGTAGCCAATTGGGCATCCTCCATGTTCTGGAACGCTATCCTGGCATTTCCATTAGCTAGGATCCGTATGTCTGGGAGAGCAGCTGTCACCCATTTCATACGGATTTCGTCTCCTACTTTTGATACCTTAGTTCCTTTGATAGGTTTCCCATTTTTAGGAGTACAAAGTACTATAAATTTATATTCCTGCATTATTTTTGTTGAAAGTGCCGGTTGGGGCTTTTTGGGTGCGTTGATTAAAATATTTGCGAAACTTCCTGCCATTATAATAATATATGTAGTCAAAGGATGTGATGCGAAAAAATAAAAGTAAAAGAACAAAAAATAGATAAATCGAAAAAATACAAGGAACAGAAAAACGGGTATGGGGGATGGAGAGGGGTTTGAAGTCGAAAGTGAGAGGAAAGTCTGAAGACTAACTTTGGTGAACAACTTAGAACAGGCCGCCCGCTGACTTGAGTTAATCAATTGACGAATTAATTAAAATATTTGTAACAAAAAATAGAGAAGTGAAGAGTATAAAATATAACAGTACTTACAGTATAGCTAATTAACGAGTCCCTCGTAAAAGGTATTCCCTGGTCTATTTATGGCTATTGACCCGTGACCCTATGACGATCTTTGCTTTTATGGTTTCTGATTGGCTTAGAATTTGATTTTTTCACCCGATTATGGCTACACTTGACAAATATAGTTCGACACGTAATTCCAGTGCAAGACGTATTGTGCAATGCATCGGAAAAGAAATGTATGCGACAGTGACGGCCTACTGGTTTACTTATGAAACAAAGCGTCCGATTTTCACCCGGAATTTGCTGGGACGAGATGAAACGATTTTCGGGGCTAAATCACAGCCTATAATGGTCTATTGGATTTTTTTTATTTTTAGGGATTAAGGCTTAATTTAACTTCATTATTTTCAATACGTAATACATTCGATGTCTCGAATAGTTCTCTAAAGTGGTTTTCTTATAATGAAACAAAAGATGTTGAAAATGAGATTCAGTACATTTAATGAATAATTTGATTACATCTATTACTTTCCCAGTTTTAACAAACATATTGCGACGTTTTATTATGGCTAGGCGAGCAAATGAAAATAGGAGCCAGCGTCTTAACCACCTAGCCACTGTGGCTCCCTGAAACAAATACCCCTTAGTAGAAATAAATATTGTATATTGGATTGTATAGAAATAATTGGGAGAGATAATGAAAGTTTTCAGGAATGACGGACACCGAGTCTTATTTGTATGATTGTCCTTATGCACTATATATTTATTGTTTATGTGTACTTTATATTTATTTCCAATTCACCAAAGATGGCTGACTGAGGTATTTATCTTGAAAATCGGAGAGAGTTTTTTGTTCACAGCTGAGTTATACCTTGTGATGGCATGATTAATTTTATACTAAATTCAAGATCTATTATCTGCGAATGCTGTGGGGATAATAAATTTGAAATTGGATTTTAGATTTTGGTACATTTGAAGAAATCTACATTTGATTCAGAAGCCTGAGAACTAATTAATCACCTGAGTACTCTTAATTAGTGAGTATACACGTCCATCTAATCCTAAGTTATATACTAGCTACTATTATACAAACTCTCTAAATGTAAAAAAAAACAAAGCAAGAAGCGACACAAACCTGACGATTCATCTTGCTACGGTGATTTTTTTGAAACTGTTTTAAAGGATGACATATCATTGAAATCATTCCTAGGAGAATTATTCAAACAACCGATCATTATGTCTCAAATATGCTATTTGATGAAGCCTAAGATAATACGACCACTAAACGATCGCATTAGCAAAATAGAAGATGATATTGACGAGCTTCAACAATACTCGAGGCGAACTTGTCTAAAGATCAGTGGTCTAAAGGAGAACAAAAATGAAGATACCGACGAACTCGCGATTAATCTGTTCAACAACCATATTCTCGAGGTCACTAAGTTAAACAAAGGTGATATAAGTAGAACTCATCGAGTCGGTAAATTAAATGAAAATAGCGCCAGACCAAGGGATATAATTGTTAGATTCATCAGTTATCGCCATAGAGCTGCTATATACGGCAATAAGAAGAGACTTAAACAGTACAACATCGCTGCAATAATTCTAAAGTTTACATTAACGAAGCCCTCACTGCCAAACGTGCCGGCCTTTATAAGCAAACCAGGTCCTGGTACAACAATTCCATCATAAAAAATTGTTGGACATTTGATGGCAGAATCTATATTAGACCTCTGTCAGATGATCGAAATTTTGTAGTAAATAATGAGAATGATCTTAGGAAGTTTGAGGTAAACGTTTTGGGCCAGGGTACAGTCTAGGGGGTACGTCTGTCCATGTAAGCGACAAAGGTGACGAAGGAAATCAGGTTGAAGCCCTAATAACTAATTTGCCATCAATCCAGACATTATAACTGATAATATGAAAAAACAATCACTGTTAGATTTCGGACTCCTCACATCAACACCGAAATAATGATAAACTGTGTAATTTACAAACTCCTTGTTCACGATTAAATATTTTCTCATCTTGTTACAAATTCCTGGAAATATTCGAATAGTTACTATTACTTAATTATATCCATTTGATGTCCGATTATTGTCTCATAAGACCTAAGAAAAGGTCTATGTTATAAATTTTTGGATATTTATTTAATTATCCCAATTGTGTAAAACTCCACCCACATTACAGTTGGACAGATTCAATAAAATACAACGTGTGCTGTTTGAACTTCATTGACCGAAGTTAAAGCTTCGCGGATCTAATTGGGAATACCGGTCAGTTCTTAATTTTCATCTTCAATCGAGTCATAGTTGATACTGGTTATAGTATCATTCTTGCCTTATATTATTTAAAACGATCAACTTATAAACGCAATTATAAGTGTATTGTCAAATGATAAGTAAAATGTCGTGTAATAAATATATTAGATATTTGTTTAATCACTCCGTGTGTGTTATTGAGCGTTCACGGATCTTGCGATTGGTCAGATTTTTGCACGTTGACAAAGCACAACCAATGACTGAACATCATGCATACTGTTAGAAGCTTCGCGGAACCAAATAAGACCATCCGCTTTTTATTCTTTCATTCTTCAACACCCCACCCCCTTGCTCCAACCTCACCTATCACACTATGGGTAAACGACAATTATGAATGTTATATACGACGTATTCACTAACACTGGTGATCCTCCTTTCATCGCCATAACACAAGTAACGTAAAATATTGAGAGTCATGTGTGTTCCTAAAGCAAAATATCCGTAACATGCAGTTTATTGAAAATATCGCTCACTGATGTATGTAGTAGTTATTAGCACACTTTCCGAGGTGTATCGGTGAATATCAGGACAGTTTTGGTCGAGGGGCCCAGCCGAGGCGGAGCCGAGGCGGCTCCCGACCAAAACTGTCCTGATATTCACCAATACACCGAGGAAAGGTGCTAATAAGTTACTTACATCACATTTCTATCGAGTATTGTGAAGCAAAATGTGAAAAATAGTATTTATTATCGAGTCGTTTCAACCGAAAAGTGACAAATACTTTCTGCTCTTTCATTATTTATCCCTTTCTGAGCCTCACGTTACATTTCATGGTAGTATTTACACGTGCGTCTTGCTATGATACTCTGAGCGTAAAACAATCACGTGTTGTAGAGGACTGCGATATAATTAAATGTAGTGTAAAGGAAATGCGAAACGTGGGTCATTCCTGGTGAAAGTATGCATCGGCGGATGGTTCTTCCGTTGAAATTTATTTGTAATAAAGTTTATGACTTTCTAGGCTTTTTTTTCATCCTGTTTATTTTCAATGCCTGTGAAGTGTCCAGCAAGAGAACTGCGCCTTCTATCATCACAATTAATTAAAATAATTATTCAATATTCTAATTTATATATTCTGCATATTAATATAAATCAAACCAAATTATGAAATAGATTCCAATTGATATGTATAATAATTGATTTTTGTAATATGTTGTTATGTTAATTTAATGTCAGTGTATATGTTTTTGAACTGCCATGTAGTTCCCCCCATTTTGTTTTGTTGGAAATGTAATTGATGTATTTTAAATAGTTCTCCAGATTTACATTTATTGATCAAAAAAAAAAAAAAAAAATTGCGATCTGGGTCGGACTAAACGTCCGCTACTTATTGCTTGATAGGTATCTAAAACGGTATAAAAGTATCCGTGTATCAGAAATGAACAGTACACTTTCTGTACATTTCTGATACACGGATACTTTTAAGCATGTATTGAAAGTAAACAGGACAGTTTTATCAAAGGTTGCCAGTGGCAACGAGTAGAAGTGGGATGTAATTACAATCATTAGTGTTTCTACATGTAAATGTTGCACTTGGAAACTTGACTAGTTTAATAACAGCTCTGATTATAATAATTACATGGCAAATTGCTGGTCAGTATTAAAATGTTTAAACTAAAGAATAAAATACAATCAAAGTATCTCAGAAATGTGAAGGTGAATGTTGTTAGTATTATGTTAAATGCGATTCTCAGTTATGTAACTCTCTTCGAACCAACATTACACTTACATGAAACCATACTTAGATGTGCGCCTATATGTATATAAATTATATTAAATTTGTGCTATATATATGCTATGTTTTTCTTACATGTTTCAACCATCTTTCTTTTTTAAATTTAGTTGGAAGTGTAGTTTTTATGTACTGTTATTTATATATATATACTTTGAACATAGTACTAACTCGGGATTCTTTGAAGCTATTAATGTAAAGAAAATGTTAACGACACAAGCAAATAAGCTAGAAACCCCACTAAAACACATGAAACCTATATCAGACATGTACAATGGATAAAAAAGTCAATAAAATGTAACTATGACCATATCATATAAGTATTACATGCTGATATTCATCATATTTATATGATTATTTTTATATTATCGCTTAAGACTAGATGCCATTTACGTACTGTATTAAAGGAACAAATAATATATGTGGAAATGTACAATATATTTACTTTAAAGGCTCAATACCACTCTTGTTGTAACTGAATAATATGTCCCAATCTTTACTCTGGTCAACAAATTGTACTATTTTACAATATTCCAATTAATTGATGGTACAAATTATATCTTAACACACCTAATTTAAAAAATTGGAAAAATTCAACTGAATGATTTGAAAAGCCTGACGTAAACCTTTTCAAATGTGACTTGGATTTAAAAATATTTTTGACCCCTCTAGACAAGTAAAATAGGATTTAATGGATAAATTACACAACAGGTAGGACACTTACACATCTAGTACTTAGAATAAGGCTACTTTTTATTTTCTGGAGCTGTCAAGCCAGCAAGAGTGTTATTGTCCCTTTAATATCACAATTAGTAGGTATAAACTCAATAGAACTTTCAGTCATACCAATTGTCTATTTTTTAAAATATAAAATTTACACAATTTTTGACGGAGAATAAATTGAAAAATAATGGATTAAAATCCTCTCTCCGGAATCGATCATCAATTTCGGACACTCCATGTGTCATGCTAATGTAACAAACCATTGTAAATATAATTCTGTTGTTAACCAGCTCATGTATATATGTTCGAATGTCTCTAACAATTACTTTGTGTGTGGAAATGTTATCACTTATAAATTATACAAACTATGTAATGTGTCGAATTGTCCTGTCCTGACCATGTTCATAGTGTCCGATACACATGATTAAAGTGTATCATTACATTATAAATCAACAGGACACTTTGACACATGTCATAGCATACCAGGTAAATACCTTAACATATGTATGTAAAATATCTTTACTTCTAATTAAGACATTATTATTAAGGGGGTGTATTGAGTCAAACCCAGGACCAGACGGAAAACGAATCGTCTCGAAAAAAATATCAATTGTTCATAACAATGTATGTAGTATATTACCGAAAATATCAACAATCGAAGCAGAATTAAGTAATTATGATATTATATGTATAACTGAGTCACACCTGGATCATTCTATTTCTGATTCCAGAGTATGCTTACCAGGTTATCATACTCCTGTACGGTTAGATCGAAACAGACACGGTGGTGGTATAATAATATTTATAAAAAGTAACCTTTCTTTTCATGTAAGAAATTACCTGCGCCATAACGATTTAGAAATAATTTTTGTCAGTATTAGTAATTCTAAGAGTACGTTTCTATTAGGAGTTCTATATCGTCCACCAAACACGCCAATTTCCTTTTGGGATTCATTTTATGATATAGTAAGTAAAGCCTTAGACAGCGGTACCCCCTTCCCCTTGATATTAACAGGGGATTTTAATATTAATGTTTTATCTACTTCCAGTAATGCCAAAAAACTAGACGTAACATTACAACGCTTTGATCTAGTAAATCTCATATATGAAACAACTAACTTTACAACCCATCCCGGAACATGCATAGATCTGTTTATTACAAATAAAAGGTATCTTATTTCTAAATATACAGTATTGCACCCTATATGTAGTACTCATTCGTTAATAACTGTAGAAATTAACTTTAACACCTATAAACAATTATCATATAGACGGAAAATCAGAAATTATAACCAGGCTAATTTTGAAGGCTTATTTAACTCTCTTAAACAAATAGAATGGTCAACAACGGTTTTTAAGAGTAAGGATATAAATAAATTATATAATGATTTTAAAAATGTCCTTGACGAAAACACATCAAAATTCAATCCTAGTAAAGTAGTCACAATTAGACCCAACGATAAACCTTTTATGAACAACTGCATCCGCCTAAAAATTCGACAAAGAAACCGAGTCCATAAGCGTGCCAAAAAGTCAAATAACCCAAACCATTGGCTGAAGTTCCGTAAAATTAGAAATGAGGTAATTTTACTCATACGTCAAGCGAAAGATGATTTTAAATCAAAAATCACTAATAAAATAAATAATCACAAAGTCACATCAAATCAGTGGTGGGAATAAGTAAAATCAGTTGTGTAAATGGAAAACGTGGCCTCCCCTTACTCCACTATCCTGCCAGTTTGGTATAAATTCCCTATGTAGTTTAGTGTTTAGATGCCGGGCCCGTCTAACCGTGACCCCCTCTTACTTCACTATTCTACTTAGTCCAACTGTGTCCATTAGGGCGTGGATTTGTTCGAAGATTTGCGGTTTCAGATCTGGTCTCGGGAAGAGTAGGTTCTTAGTGTTGAATGGTATGTTGTTGGTCTCCATTGTTCTCACTAGTTCCCTTCTCTCCTCCTTGTATACCTCGCAGTCTACCAGGACATGGTTGGTGGTACATTCTTCTCCGCACTCACAGATGATGACTTGGTGTTTGTAGTCTCGCAGCCGCTCTTTCACCCTTAGCTTCGATATAAGTCTACAAATATCTCTTCTAGGGTGATTGAGTGTTGTCTTTATGTAGATCTTGTCATCCAGCCTGAATCTGTATGTGTCAAGTTCAACGAGATTTAATTCCCAGATTGAATTGACGTGTCTTTTGACCATACTGTAGATTTCCGTGGTGCTGTAGACTATGGTGCGGAGTGGTGCTGTGTCCTTGAGACCTTCATTGGCGAGTCGATCTGCCTCCTCGTTTCCTCTAATGTTGACATGTGATGGAATCCACACGAGTTCTACTTTGCTTCCCTTCTCTAAAACCCTCTGGTACAGCTGCCTGATTTCCAAAATGACTTCTGGTCTTGAGTCCGAGTTGTCATTTTGGATTGAAATCAGACTGCCCAGAGAGTCGCTTGGAATGACGAACTTACTAGTCTTTTGATGGGAAATCCATGATATAGCGTCACGAATGGCCACAACAGTGTACACCGAACAGTTATTGGGCAGTTTCCTGCTTATTCCGTGTTCCCCGTTTGGCAGGTATATTCCAAACGAGCTGGTGCCCCTTTCAGGATTGCGTGAGCCATCCGTGTACACATGGTCCCAGTCATCAGACGGCCAGTTGTCTTCCAGGTGTTCTAGAGATAAAGCACGTGCAGCAGTGGGGTTGTTTTTCTTGTCGGTTTTCTGTAGTAGATCTAGATTAACCGGCGGTATAGGGAGCGTCCAAGGGGCGATCACTGGGGGGTCGTGTTCATTTATCATGAGCTCCCCCAGTCGCAGTTCCCTGATACCCTGGCCGAAGCTTTTCTTTCTAGGATCTCTCACATATCTTGTATTTTGTAGACTGACAAAGGTTGGGGATCTTTCGCCCAGTTGCGAGATCTTAGCCCAGTACCTTGTCGCTAGTTCTTTTCTTCTTAGGGATAGGGGCAACTCCCCGACTTCCTGCAGTAGTGCCTCTCTCCCAGTCCCTTGCCCTACGCCAGTCGCAATACACAGAGCTTTGTATTGGATGGTGTCAAGCTTCCTTAAGAGTAATGGCGCGCAGTTCATGAAGGCCAGAGAGCCGTAGTCTAATACAGATCGTATTAGAGCACGATACACCATCATTAGTGTGACTCTGTTGGTCCCCCAAGTGCTGCCCGTTATTTTCCTCGTTAAGTTTAGGATTTTGGTGCATCTATCTACAGTCTCGTCGATGTGCGGTTTCCAGGTCAGCCTTCGGTTAAAGATTACGCCAAGGAACTTGGTTTGGTCTATAAACTCGATGGTTTTCCCGTTCATACACAGAGTCATTCTGCTTATCCCTCTATCCCGTAATTACAAGCATGCCGACTGTTTTCTTCTCCAAGACTTTGAATCCCCAATCGTTTGCCCATGCCATGAATTTGTCTAAGGCCTTCTGCATTTTCTTTTGTAGTTCACATAAGTTCCTCCCTTTCCTCCATATGGTACTGTCATCAGCAAATTTAGCTAACTCAGTTTTGGCGTCGAGGTAGGAAGATTTCTGTATGTCGTTGATCATGATATTGAAGAGAGTGGGACTGATAACGGACCCCTGAGGCGTGCCATTTTCTAATGTTTGCTCGGCACTCAGGGATCTGCCAACATTCACCTGTATCCTTCTATCGCTCAGAAAGCTTTTGATCCACCGAAACATTATGCCCGTTATACCAATACGTCCTAACTTGAAGAGCAGCCCGTCTAGCCAGACTAAATCGAAAGCCTTAGTTTAATCTACGAACACGACACATAACAGGTTCCCAGAGAGGAGTGCCTGCGACATGACTTGCTGTAGTCTCACCAAGTGGTCCGTTGTTGAACGCCCTTTCCTGAACCCGCTTTGATTTTCGTCGATCAGTCGGTTGCTCTCCAGATAGAACTGTAGTCGTATGTCAACCATTGTTTCCAAGGTTTTGCACAGTGTGGATGTCAAACTTACTGGTCGATAGGACTCTGCCTTTGACCTCGCTTTACCTGGTTTTGGAAGAGGGGTGACGTTGGCTTTCCGCCATTCTTTAGGTACCTCTCCTGCCAGCCAGGGTGTGTTGAAGAAGTTTAGTAGTATCCTTTTAGCATTTCTAGGCAGATGTTTGAGCATTGAGTACTTTACTTTGTCCTCACCAGCCGCACTATCCTTCTTGAGGGAAAGAGCCTTATTTAACTCCTCCTCAGAGAAGGGTAGATTGATTGGTTTAGCCCCTTCATTAGGTTCAATTTCTAATGAAGGGTGCTGTGAGTAAAAGATTTCCTTCCTCTTCAGAAACTCTGGTGATTGGTTTTCGTCCCTGCTTGCGTCAGCGAAAGCTTTTGCGAGTAGATCTGCCTTTTCATTGCCGTTGGTAACGTACTCATCTCCATTCTTTAGGTTTGGTATGTTGAATGATATGCGCTTCCCGTTCATGGCGTTCAGCTTCTTCCAGACGGCACCTGTTTGCGTGTTTTGATTCAACGCATTACAGAATGTCATCCAGTGTCCGCTTTGTGCCTTCCGGATGGTGTCTCTTGCGGCGTATTTCAACTTCAGGTAGTTTTGGTGATTGACTTCATTGTAGTGGCGTTTCCGTAGGCGTAGTGCCTTCTTTCTTTAGTTAACCGCCTTCTGACATTCTGGTGACCACCAAGGTTTTCTAATCCTTGATTGCCCTCCAGAAGTCTTGGGAATGGAGTCGTCTGCGGCACCTATAATAGCACTCGTGATGTTGGCTGCGTACACGTCGATGTTGGCATCGATGTTGTCTTCTTCTTTCCACCCAAGGCAGCCTACACGGAAGTTAGCCCAATCAGCCTCTTTTATTTTCCAATTGGGTTTCCCGTTATACTTCCCTGGTTGTTTCACATTGGATGCAGAGTTCTATCAGTAGATGGTCGCTGCCAAGTGTTTCATCTTCGTGTACTTGCCAGTCGCAGCGGTTTGCCATACCAAGCGTACAGAGCGTGAGATCCAGGTGTGAAGGTGGTGCATTTCCTCCAACAAAAGTAGTGCTCTCGTCGTTCAGTACGCATAGGTCGTTCTCTTCTATTATTGAGCATAGGCTAATCCCCCGACAGTCATTCCTCGGTGACCCCCACAGGACGTGTTTTGCGTTGAAATCCCCGCAAAACACAAATTCGCCCTGCGGAAGCTGGTCGAGAAGTGACTGGAAGTCAACTGGTTTTCTCGTGACATCTGGGGGTACATAGACATTCACTATTGTCAATTTTGTATTATTGCTCAATGTGATGGCTATGCCCATTGCTTCTAGAGGGTCCTCTACGTCCAGCGAAACAGAAATATAATTTAAGTTATCACTGACGTAGATGGCAAGACCGCCGCCACGTGTCGTGCTGCCCGGTCTGTCCCTTCTCTGACAAGTGTATCCGGGCAAGTAGATGTCGTTCTTGGTTGGTAGTAGCTTGGTTTCTTGGAGGCATATTACATCTTTGGGGTTGCGGGTGATGTATTTTCTCAGCTCAGCACATCTGGGGGCCAGTCCATTAACGTTTAGTTGTAGAACTTTTACCTGGCCCGCCATGATGACTGCCCGGATGGATGCCTCTCTGTCTTGTCTATTTATTGGTCAATTGGCGTTTCACATTCCACAGGAGGTACCTCATTAGTGTTCGTCTTTGGTGTTAAAACCGGCAAGCAACTGGGCATATCGCCAGTGCTGTAGTGACGAACATGAGATATCCTTCTACGGAGTGCGAGGTTTGCCGTTTGATCGCCTTTTGTGGTTTCTTCGTCGTCGTCTTCTTCTCTTGATCTTTTTTTTTTACCGTGTTGATTGAATTAATCATGACACACGGGTTGACCATGTGTGTCCTTATTTTGCCGAGTAGGTTTGTCATCTTGGTAGTTTGGTCCTAAGTGGACACGGCCACCCTGAGGAACTCGATCATGAAGTTCATGAAGCCACTTTTCGTTTTAAATTTAGGAGTGAAGTGTGATTCATGAACATTCGTTTTCGGTTCCTCTTCCTTCTTGGATTTGGTCTTGTTCTTTGGTGTTGGTTTGTCGTTTTGGTTGGGTGCCGTGGTGGGTTTTTTCGGCGTTGTTTGGGATGTCGATGGAATCGGCTCCGGAGTTGGTTTTGCAACCGGAGCCCTATTCCTGACATCTTTTGTCTTCCCTTCCTTCTTTTTCAGCATCAATGAGGCTTCATTGAAACTTACTTTCTCTTTTACCTGGATCTTTAGAGTTTCCTTGGTGTTCTGGATTTTCGGGCATTCGGGAGAGTTCGCTGCGTGACCGCCTTTGCAGTTCGAACATTTTTTTTGAATGCCCGCCCTGCAGTCGGTCGCCGCATGACTCCCCCCCACACTGGGCGCACGCAGTCTTTCCTTTGCAGTACTTGACGGTGTGCCCCAGCTTCTGACAGTTGGCGCACTGCCTTACCCTCTGTACATAGGGGTGAGTACGTCGGTTGAGGTAGACGATTTTAAGTGCCTCGGGCGCAGTACCTTTCTTGAAGGTTAGGGCGACGCTTCCCTGGTCCTTCCCCTCGGCCACTTTAAACCGATACACCTCGGTTGCTTGGTACCCCCTCTCTATTAGATCCTCCAGAATTTCGTCCCCGGTATATTCGGCCGGTATCCCATGAACAACCACCTTGTCTATTGACAAGGTGGACGGTTCGGACACCGTCACCGAGAAGTAGGTTCTGGGCCAGCGCTAGGTCCATGTCAGACCTACTTTTTAGGACAAATTCAACATGTCCCGGCACTGTGATCTTTATGTCGGGTATGTTGATAATACCCCACTTACTCTTCAATTCCTTCCCCACGGCCGTAAGTTTGGCTCGTTGGAAGGACTTACCTTCCAGTGGCCTCACAAGTACGACGTGGGTCTGTTCTTCTCTCCTTTTTGTCGCAGGAAAGAACTTTGGTGCAGGGCTGCTTTTAAAAGCGTCAGCCATTGACATGGGTGAGCTAGCCTCTGTCGCCATCGTTCTTATGCTGCCGAAAAGTAAAAATGGAAAACAAAAGGAGTGACTGAACAGTGTTGATTAAGGTTGTATGCTGTTGTTAATTAATGACGTAAGCTGATATAACTGTCGTTAACCCTTTCCACAAAGAGCCGCTAGTCAATCAGTCTTATTAATACTAATTAACTATGGGTTCCTATTGCTTGTATGAGTTTACTTAACAGTTATGAGGCTTGGTAACTATAAAAATTTAGATTGTTAGTGTTGTTTTAAAGGACAATATTGGTGCCAGTCATTATCACATATGTGATAGAGCTGGTTAAACACATTCCAAATATACTTTTAACACAGAGATCATTGCTACGATAGCTGAGTAATACATGGCTCCCGCATTGGAAGTGACGAACGTCAAATGAAAACACGAGTCATCGCTCCATATAACTGACTGAATTAAGCGACGAGTCATAACAGATACACGGCCGATGGAATAGTCTTCCTACGCATGTGCAGTTATCACCGTCTCTCAATACTTTTAAGTCCAATCTCCTGAGTCAGTATCCTATACATAAAAAACCTAGTTACTTTCATTATGGAAACCGTAAGGAAAATATCATTCACTGTCAATTAAGAAATAAATCTAGTAATCTCAATAATCATCTTTTCCACCACTACCTATCTGAACCAAAAAAATGTCCAAAATGCAATTCTTCGAATGAAGATAATTTCCACTTTTTCTTCTCTTGTCCATCTTATTCAGCTATCAGAATCGAACTATTAAATTCATTAAAGGTATTCACAGAAACTATTAATCTAGATCTAATTTTAAATGGCTCTACAGATCTTTCGAACACCTCCAATATCTTGATTTTTGAAGCAGTCCATTATTTTATTAAACGTACTCAAAGGTTTTGATTCGCTTTTACATATTATTGTTGTATAATATCAAATAATTGCATCGTATATATCATTTCCACATGAAACTGTATATATGTTCGGTTTTACAATTTATTATATTTAATTTTATTTTTATGTATATGTTATATTTATCGTTTATTATTTTCTGTATCCCTGGGAAAGAACTTACATAGGCTTTGCCTGTTGTTCAATTCTTTTCAAATGAATAAAATATTGTTTAAACTATTGTGTTAATAACAGTTAGTGATAAACAGTTAACTATTCATCTGATATTGTACAAATCTTTTAATAAATAATATTATATTACACAATATGTTACCTTTTATTATACTCTCACATGGAAATGTGATCATTTATCGTTTGATCTGTCTACAATTTGTATTTGTTGTTACATTTGTGAAACAAAGTACATTATTCAATTTCGTCTATCTATTTCTAGAGTTATGAACATTGCTGCACTTTCTGGAACCAACAAGTGTATTGAATTTCTATAATTTTCTTTAGTTACTTGTATAGTTATGCTACTTAACTTTGCACAACATTGTCAACACATTCTGTCTGTAACAACGAACTTATAACTGAATTTACACATGTTCTTTAGTTTACTGTTTCAATGATGCCAAATGAATTTCAACAACTATTTTTAATTACTTGTAAATCTATGTCCCTTGTCCAACTTTGTCTTAAACCTTATGAACACTTTAATCAAAAACATTACCATCTCATTACTGTCAAACATATATATATCTTAATAAATTTCTGCAAGTTCTATTTATACTGCTACAGTTTATCCCCTTTGCCACTGCACTTTCTGGAACCAACAATTAAGTATATTAAATTTCAACAATTTTCTTTAGTTACTTGTATAGTTAGCCTATGCTACTTAACTTTGCACAACATTGTCAATACATTCTGTCAGTAACAACGAATTTATAATCTGAATTTACCCATGTTCTTTAGTTTACTGTTTCAATGATGCCAAATGAATTTCAACAACTATTTTTAATTACTTGTTGAACTATGTCCCTTGTCCAACTTTGTCTTAAACCTTATGAACACTTTAATCACAAACATTACCATCTCATGACTGTCAAACATATATATATCTTATTGAATTTCTGCAATTTCTATTTATACTGCTACAGTTTACCCCCTTTGCCACTGCACTTTCTGGAACCAACAAGTGTATTAAATTTCAATAATTTTCTTTAGTTACTTGAATAGTTAGCCTATGCTACTTAACTTTGCACAACATTGGCAATACATTCTGTCAGTAACAACGAACTTATAATCTGAATTTACACATGTTCTTTAGTTTACTGTTTAAATGATGCCAAATGAATTTCAACAACTATTTTTAATTACTTGTAGAACTGTGTCCCTTGTCCATCTTTGTCTTAAACCATATGAACACTTTAATCACAAACATTACAATCTCATTACTGTCAAACATATATATATCTTATTAAATTTTTGCAAGTTCTATTTATACTGTTACAGTTTATCCCCTTTGCCACTACAATGCCAAAAATTTGTTGACAACATTTCACATTTAATTTGAATTATTCCCTAACATACCATTGCGTAAAAACCTTGCAACACCAATAGATGTTACGCTGTAAGTACGATTTCTTTCCAAATTCGTTAATGAAACATTGAGATAAGGAAAACTCCCTTCAATTTACCTATTCTCCATTACTCTCTTGCAAAGAAGTTGGCATATATGTATCAGCATATCTTACATGGTAGCAACTGTATACATTGCTTGGAAGACATCATTGTGAAAGGCACATTATTTGAAGATAGTTGAGCACAAAATGAAAAAAAAGTACACTGTAATATTTATACGCAGTTATTCGCCTTGCTAAAACAGAGAGTCCTATTGTTCAATTGACAGTGTCTAATTGACCAATCAAAACTCAAGATTCACCCTTAAACATGTTACAATCTTGTACAAGTCTTGTTATAAATAATATAACCCAATATGTTACTTTTATTATACTTGCACAAAAATAATTTCCTGCCAAACTTATATCTCAGAATCGTGGCTTTCGAATAAATATTTTTTCAAAACGTTTTACAATCCAACATAACTGCATTTTATTGAAACTAATCACCATATCATTTGATAAATAATTGCCAATGTAATGTAGTTAAGTGTTTAGAAATTTATCCAAATACAATACCCTTTATGCAAAAACACATCTCCATTCTATCAGTTGATAAATAATTGCCAATATCTTGTAGTTAAATGTTTAGAAATTTATCCAAATACAATACCCTTTATGAAAAAACACATCTCCATTCTATCTGTTGACACACCCTCACTCGTCTCTCATGACAGTATCAGCCAAGTTCAGTTCTTACTATCTTAAAACATACTAACATAAAATTTCAATTGTAGAAAATCCCGGTTGACTAACCTTCACTGTTAATATTATTTCAACATTTAACAAAATTAAACTAGTTTAATGAATTTAGTTTATATTCTCCTAACTAAACCCATTGAATATGGTTTACATTTAAAACAATTTGTGACTTTATCACAATTTCATGTCTACGCAAATAATGGCATTAATCTAGTTTTAATTATGATCATAAAAGCAACACCTGACTTAGCCAACAAACTTTATTCTAACTTTATCTATACTTTTCATATAAAAAACATGGTGATTGTGCCTTTATTACATTTTCTACAGTATATTGACAAATTAAAGTTCGTATATAGCTCGCATACATACCGTAATATATTCCTTATAACAATGCAGGGACCATGGTAGCTAAGTGGGTGTGACGCTGGCTTGCTAGCCTGTAGATCGCATGTTCGATCCTTGCATTGGTTGAGACAGTTCATGAGCATTTTCCAGCGTCGTTTCCAGTTGTCAGTGGTACAGAACGGAGGTCCTGACAAGAACAACTGACTAGTCGTTCGGATTGTCCGCTCAACCGAAGACCCGCATTTAAATTGGAGTGCACGTAAAAGATCCCTTGGCAGTTGGAATTCGATATAAGTGTACAACAGAGGTTGTCAATTCTGTTTTACTTCTGGGACGAAATGTCAATGGCGCAATTTTCGAAAATCAGAAATAGCAGATTTGAAGTAAATATTTGCACGATTTGCATGAAATTTGAAATTTAACTTAACCCATGTCTCCCCTTGGAAATACTCGGAATAAGCCGCCGTTTCGTGAATTGCTTTCCTATTTCCGAAGATTAATTTTTATCTTAATTTTTGAAACTTACAAACTTGATCTAAATATTCGAATAGCTGAGGTCAATCCGATTCCAAAAATATAAGATTCATTATAAGTTATCTCAGTTTATTGTTCGATATTTTCTACTCATTTTCGGATTCTTCTGGGTTTTAAACGACTTGAACGATTTTTTCAGAAACTTCTGCAACGGAAAGTAAATCCGGTTTCAGCAATACGGTCCCAGCAACATCTTTTTATATTTAGATTACCTTTTGGCCAAGGGGAATGGTTCTCGTTATATTGTAGCAGTCTTTTAGTTGACTCGACTTCACTCTTCAGCCTGTTCTAATACTTGCTACGTTAATTTAAAACGTAGACAGATATCCAGATCATATAGCCATCGCCGTTAATTATATCGATAATTCACCTTTTAACCTAATTCAAGTGGTCTGGGGATATTAGACTGAACCTCGTAAGTGTCGTAATAATGGGAAGGGGGGGGGGGCGTAAATTCTCCGATATAAAACCTATTCAATGTGTTATATTCGAACAGTTTCTGACATTTTTGGGAGTTTCATTTTTGCGCATGGTTTTGATTTTGTCTGATATATGGAAACACCCGCTGTCCCAGCCAGGTGACTTTATTCTAGCTCTTTGAACTATAGAAATATCTTTCAAGTTTTACAATAAGAAAATGAAATGATCCGTATTTTAAACTTCTGGAAGGGGGAGTCAATTCGATTACAACAATACAAGTCTGAGTTATTTCCCATTTTTTTTAGGGGGGGGGGGGGCTCGGGTGCAATGTTACTCACTATATACATGTATACGCATAAATATCAGCATTTCTAGTGTTTTTTCCCCTTGTCAGTGGTACAGAACGGAGGCCCTGACAAGAACAGCTGTCTAATCGTTCGGATGGGCCGATCAACCGAGGACCCGTCTATAAATTGGGGTTCATGTTAAAGATCCCTTGGCAGTTGGAATTCGATATAAGAGTAGGCCATAGTGCCGCTGCCCGGGCAAAATTTACATCATAGCATCCTGTATAGTGTATGCCTGTCTTAATTATAGTCGGATCCGGTTTGTTACATAATTCCCATCCGTCGGTTTTTCGGGTAGAAATCATGGAATAAGCTTTATTGTGTAGGTTTTGATGTTTGATTACAAAAAAACAATGTTGACATTTTTTCTGAGTAGGTCTTCATAGTATGGGAGGCCATTATTTGAGGGTAGCCATTTTGCGATAATATTCCAACTTATTTTTTTTATTTTCACCTTATTTATAATTTTATTGACATATCAACCGTGATTTGGCAATGTATTAATATTGGCAGGGTTCATGACTATACATCAGATTGTTTTCCATCATTTCATGATGATATTTCCAAGATGGCGTCCACTTTTGGCGGGAAAATCGGACGATGTGCTGATTTCGATTAAGCAGTAGTCAATATATATGTTATCGGGGTCACAGATTCCATTCCTGACAATTACAACCTTGTAAAATGATCACATGTTCATATATATACTTAGCATATTTCAAAGATGGCGGTCCTTTTTGGCGGGAAAATAGGACGATGTGCTGATATTGATTAAGTAGTCGTCGTCGGTGTCAATATATATGTTTTCAACGGCACAGAATCCATTTCGGCCAGTAACAACTGTGTAAAATGATTATTTTGCACATTTACAATATAACGGCCATTTTTGGCGGGAAAATGGAACGATGTGCGGATATTGATTAAGTAGTCGTCTATGGTACCAGGATATATTTTTGGGGGAGCAGATTCCATTTTTGCCGTTTACAACTGTGTAAAATTATCACATGTTCACATTACGTGGTTTCGGGACGATTTGTGGATGTCTCTAACTATGTAGGGGGAGCCACGGTGGCTAGGTGGTTAAGACGCTGGCTCGCTAGCCTGGAGGTCGGGTGTTCGATCCCTGCATTGGCCGAGAAAGTTCATCCAGATTTTCCAGCGTGGTTTCCCCGTGTCAGTGATGCAGGGCGGAAGGCCTGGCAAGGACAGCTGTCTAGTCGTTCGGATGGGACGAAAACCGGAGGTCCCGTGTACACATTGGCGTGCACGTAAAAGATCCCTTGGCAGTTGGAATTCGATATAAGAGTAGGCCGTAGTGCCGCTGTCCGGGCAAAATTTCCCTCATAGCACACTGTAAGGCGTATGCCCGTCTTTATTAGTCCAGTTTAGGAGCAGAACAGTGGACGTTAAACCCCCATTTCATTTCATTTTATTAAAATTCTGGAACGGGGAGTCAATTCGATTACAGCAATACAAGACTCGGTTATTTCCCAGATTTTTTTTTCTTGCCGGGTGCAATGTTACTCACTATATATACGTATATAACTCCTTTTCCTTGTTAAGATTCTTTATATAACCCATGACATGTGACAGAAACTGACCGTGAATATGAAAGCTAAAGCCTAGCAGATCTAGTTTATTTTGTGTCTGTTAGTTTAGGATTTCACCTCACCTCCATCCATTAAGCTACGTGTTTTGTAGACTGGATAATATCCTGGCTCAAGAAAGTGTTTTTAATATTAAGCATTTTCGTCTTGTAGGCTGGATTATTATCCTGGCTCAAGAAAGTGTTTACTACTACATAGTTAGAAATGAAATGAGGTTTAACGTCCTACTGTTCTGCTACTATACTGGGCTAATGAAGACGGGCATACGCCATACAGTGTGCTATGAGGGAAATTTTGCCTGGGCAGCGGCACTATCGCCTACTCTTATATCGAATTCCAACTGCCAAGGGATCTTTTACGTGCATTCCAATGTATACACGGGATCTCGGTTTTTCGTCTCATCCGAAGGACGAGACAGCTGTCCTTGTCAAGCCCTCCGTTCTGCACCACAGACAAGGAGAAACCACGTCGGAAAATCCCGATGAACTTTCTCGGCCAATGCAGGGATCGAACACCCGACCTCCTCGGCGACCTTCGGATGTAGACTATGGTCGTGACTACAGTCTGAACCAGCACCCAAACGCAAATGGTCCTAGCCATTGACTATTCAATATGGTGGCGACCATGTCAGTTGTTCCGCCTGCTATATTTTCTCCTATTTACTTATGTATTTTTAAAAACTGGTTAATTTTCCGTACTGCGATGTGAAAGCAAGCTTAAAATAGGTTACAAATAGGATTAGTCAATATCAGAATATTTTTCATTGGAATTATGTCATCCAACCAAATCATTTCACACGTACAGTTTTTTGTCGTGTGCCTATATATATTCGAATAAGAAGATCCTAATCTGTCAAATTCATCAAAAAAGACGAAAAAAAATAAATCATATGTAACATCTATACTACAATGCCCATTCACTAACTTTCAGGCATTAACATGGGCCCTATAATACCGACCAAGGTGTAAATAACCCAACGGCAATCGGCAATTTTATTATATTTTTCAGAAAATCTTTTCAAGTGTCAGTTTTGTCAGCCATCTTTGAACTATCCCGACCGTGCTTTATCGCATGGTACGACTGGTCACGACCACTGGTTGAACTAAATGTCATTCGCATGCAGATGGTTCGACTATAGTACGAAAATCCGTGCAACCGAAGGTCGCCCAGGCTAGCGAGCGACGTGCCAGCGTCTTAACCACCTAGCCACCGTGGCTCCCCCTACATAGTTAGAGACATCCACAAATCGTCCCGAAACCACGTAATTCCGGATACCCGGATTTGACTTAGCTATCCCATTCCAACATTTTATGTATCATATATCTTGGGGTTTTTTGTTGTTGTTTTTATTTTTTTTTTGGGGGGGGGGGGGCGTCATTTGTATTAAAGCCTTTTTAAGTCTTGTTGTTCTAGTTTCGTTTAATTTATTAGATTAACATGAAATTCGGACCAAAACTGCCGGACAAAATGGCAGCCCCTCGTACGCAAATAGTGTAAAAATGTGGTATATCTAGGTTGTAGACCCTCTAGAGATCACAATTTTTATCCGATTTTGATGAGAGTTGAAATGCATGTTTATAACCCAAAGATCTCGGGTTTTTTTTTATATTCACGCATATCGGACCGTAACTTCCTCAATTATGTCCTAAGGGTTTGCGTTTTATGGCGCGAAAGAAATGGAAGCGGGCCGTAACATTGCTTGCCTTGCTTCGAGCGATTTACGTGTGAAAACTAATGTCTATCCCGCTTTTCTGCCGCAAGAATAGCTGGTAAATGTGATGGTAAATAAAATATGTCTCGGCATTCCAGTTATCTCCCTTTTAAAGATCCCCCCAATAATAACAATACAGTATATGTATATAAACTCATACTAATTAGTAATTACCAAAAAAAATACGACTCATTGTTGCCAAATATTTAAATGAGTCAATAGGCCTACTGTCAAAAATGAGATAGATCTACATCTAACAGTACAATTTTGAAAAAAAAAATCCTTAGTTTGTGGAAAATAAATTATTTGTTGCCATAACAAAATGGGTCTGTCTGTCACACTTTTGGGGACACAATAACTCTCCTTCTAATTGAGCTAGAATGTTCAAACTTGGTGTTGGTGTTTATTAGGTCAATGCTTTAATTGAGTTCGAAAATGAGCATTTTCTGCTGGGGGTAAGCAGAGATAAGCAATTTGATTGGTTGATGCTTTGGAACACGATAACTTTAGTTCTAATTAAGTGCGAGTGATGAAACTTGATGTATAGTTTCATTCCATCAATGATAGGGTGACCCACCATAAATAAATATCTCCAAATATCTCGACAATTACGCCACAATATTTATATATACGAAGCCTTAAATCAGTTTCACACAATTATAGTCACTAAATAAACGATCATGTATGGGGCGCCGTTTGTAAATTAATTATTTAGCTTTTTATATAGCAAAAAACACTAGATTTAATTTAAATTTAAATTTCTATATATAGTTAAATCTCGACTTTTGTGCAAATTTTTCACTTTTAATATTTAAACTAAAAATACAACAAAAACTCAATATTTAACATAATATATATAAATATTTCTTGATTTGTCTCTATTTTCATATTTAACATTTAGCATTGAATATTAAGACCAAAACAAGAGATTTGATGATATATAAATATTTAGCTAAATATTTTGTTAAATGTTTAAACATTTAGCTAAATATATATGTTTATATATTTAGCTAAATGTTTATATATTTAGCTAAATGTTTATATATTTAGCTAAATATTTAACTTTAGATTTTTCAGTGATTTATATTTAGCATTTATACCTACGAAAAACAGCACATTTAGCTATATATTTAACTAAGCGATGTGAAATCAAGATATAACATTTAAAGTTTTCCATAGACCAAAAACTCGACTTTTAGCTACAATATTTTTTGATATTTACATATATGGCATTTTTGTTCTAATATTTATCTAAATATATATATTCGGAGTTAAATCTAATGTTTTTTGCTATAAAAAAAATTAAATAATTATTTTACAAACGGCGCCCAATAATCATGATGTACTTAATAAGCTATGACCATTTAATCATCTATAAATAATAGACTGAAACTGGTTCCAAGTGTCGTCCATAACATCCAGACACTCTTGAGTAAAAGATAGGTTACGTGCCCTTGTTTTGAAATTAGTCTCGCTTAACCAGTCTACCGACCATTCTACGTGTGACTACCTTTTTTCGAAACATAACAGAAAGCTGGAACAAGAAATTGAATTTAGAAATACGTACGTTAGTCAACTCAACAATTGTTTTAAGAAACTTGTAAAAAGTAAAATGAAACTACTGCTAGTATCATGTTCCTGCTAACGAAAGTGATTCAGAGATATTACTTGTACTAAACCAAAAGATGCCGCTCTTGACGGTACAGTTAATGATAAAGCAATTTAAAAAATAAAATGAACGTAATTTCTAAAGCTGTTGGAAATCGGCTGATAATTGTGGTCTGTAGCCGTGCCACATGAAATGTGTGGTAACCTGATATCACCCAAACTGCTAACCGGAAGTGGTCGAAATTTAATTTTGGCTAATCTGAGATATTATTAATGTAATTATAATCTGCAAGTTTCATTGAAATCGGTTGGTAATTGCGGTCTGTAGCCGTGCCACATGAAATGTGTGGTAACATGATATCTCCGAAACCGCTAACCGGAAGTGGTCAAAATTTTGCCTACTCTGTGGGATATTATTAATGTAATTATAATCTGAAAGTTTCATTGAAATCGGTTGATAATTGCGGTCTGTAGCCGTGCCACATGAGATGTGTGGTAACCTGATATCTCGGAAACTGCTGACCAGAAGTGACCGAAACTTTGCCTACTCTGGGATATTATTAATGTAATTATAATCTGCAACTTTCATTAAAATCGGTTGGTAATTGCGGTCTGTAGCCGTGCCACATGAAATATGTTATAACATGATATCTCCGAAACTGCTAACCGGAAGTGGTTGAAAGTTTGGCTACTCTGAGATATTATTAATGTTATCATATTCTGGAAGTTTCATGGATATCGGTTCATAATTGTGGTCTGCGGTCGTGCCACATGAAATGTGTGGTAACCTGATATCTCTGAAACCGCTAACCGGAAGTGATCGAAATTTTGGCTACTCTGAGATATTATTAATATTATTATAATCTGCAAGTTTCATTGAAATCGGTTGGTAATTGTGGTCTGTAGCCGTGCCGCCTGATATCTCGAAAACCGGAAGTGGTCAAAATTTTGCCTACTCTGAGATATTATTAATGTTATCGTGATCTGTAAGTTTCATTGAAATCGATTGATAATGCGGTACGGAGACTTGCCACATGTTGCAAATAGTCTCCGGATTGTCTTACCACGTGGCAAATAGCCCCAGCCTTCCATCAATACCATCAGTTAATTTATTGATAAATTTAACTTTAAGAAGGATGTTAATTATTGTAAATTTTTATATCTTTGAATTATTTAAATGCGTTAATCATTCGGAACTACTTTTTCTCCGTGTATGGAGAAACAGTCAACGGTCTACATGTAACTCGTCACGTACGCAGAACGCACTGGGTAATTAAAAGATTGTTTTGGCAGAAACGTAACGCCAAGAATAGTTTTGTGACTGGTTCCCAGAACTTTAGAAAGTAATAAAGTCGGCTCTGATAGAGTACGCTGCCTCCAATGACCAGAAAACGTCCCTTGAACACGAAGATCGACTATTTAAAGATGTCATACCACAACAGTTGCATCAGAGTTTTGACGAGTGATGTTGTAAATAAAGTAAGAAAATAGTGTACCTGCGATGAATGAAGGGATGTCTCTTGTTATTGTTATATTTTATGAATGGTATAAATAAATAAATAAAGATTACACTGTTCCTTGATTTATTACGGGGGTGGGTTGGTATAAATGCCAATTAAATGTCGATGTCACATTGAACTTTGCGTCACTGTCCTTGATCCAATTAAACCCGATCGACATTTCAATATATAGCATGTTGTTTTATGGCTTTTTATTATGTGCTAAAAATAGCACCATTTCACCGTGTGAAAAATCACCGACTTGGAAATTTTGAAGTCGAGGCCTAGCATTAAACTCATTTCTCTCCCTCTTGATACATCGTTTTATTGAAAACAATCGCTAAACTCAAATGCATACATGGAAGATGGACTTTGGAACATGGAAGAGTTTTTGGAAAAAATATATGAATTAAAAAAGAAAGTATATTCAAAATTCAAGGGTTTGGATAGAATGAAAACCACGGGACTGTCTCATACATCAATTCTGATTGGAAAAATTCTCCTCCCATTTGTCCGTGTTTGATATGTATTAATAATTATGCTTTAGTTGGCAATACCATATTGGTTGTTGATTGCCTCAATAAGATCAGCTTTCTTACTACCATTGGCTGTTATTTTTTCTTTTTTGATGAATTCCTTCAATATGGGGACGGTAAATTTACCCAACTGAAATATAAAGAGAAATGCATACTGACAAGAATATCCAATGCTGTTGACCGAGAGATATTAGCCGCAGTAGCGTGCATTAACCTATAAATAGCCAGCCATCCCATATGTGACATTGTCTACACATGTCAGGGTGTGCACAACTCAGAACACTTAAAATTCCAGTTTTCCAGGAGTTATTTACCAGATTACAGGAGTCCCTGTTCAGGGCCGTTAAAGGGACAATAACACTCTTGCTGGCTTGACAGCTCCGGAAAATAAAAAAAAGCCTTATTCTAAAGCGGTGGACACACTAGCCGAATGATTCGGCCGAATCAATCGGCGTCGAAATTCGCCTAGTGTGTCCACTGTCATTCGGCCGAATGATTCGCCCAAATCAAACAGGTTTGATATATTCGGCCGAATTATATTCGCCTGGTGTGTCCGCTTCGCCGAAGCATTTGGCCGAATGTAGAATTCATTAGTCAATCACCACTCATATCGAGAAGTCACGTGATAGTTTGAAGACATAGACGCCGCCATGTTTAATCATGTGACATGAAAGGTGATGCAATCGACCGGTGAATCGGGCGAAGCATTCGGCTAGTGTGTCCACCCATTCGGCCGAATAAAATTCAGCGCCGATTAATTCGGCCGAATGATTCGGCTAATGTGTCCACTGCTTAAGTACTAGATGTGTTAGTGCACTACCTGTTGTGTAAATTATCCATTAAATCCTATTTTACTTGTCCAGAGGGTTCAAAAATATTTTTAAATTCAAGTCAGATTTGAAAAGCTTTACGTCAGGCTTTTCAAATCATTTAGTTGAATTTTTCCAATTTGTTATATTAGGTGTGTTAAGATGAAATTTGTTTCATCAATTAATTGGAATATTGTAAAATAGTACAATTTGTTGACCGGAATAAAGATTGGGACATATTATTCAGATACAACAAGAGTGGTATTGAGCCTTTAAAACAAAATTTGAATCCACCAGCCCAGGGCTAGTAGTCTATTGTCAGACACTAGCCCTGTTTTAATTTCCACTAATCCATAGTTGGACAAAGTACAAGCTTTAATATAAGCCTGCATGTAAAATAAAACTTGATAAATGGAATAATTAAAGAAGAGTACGTGGGAATTTTGAAGTCTGCACAAAATTCTACTCCCTTGCACATATAGTCAATGGTACATTAACATTGGCGATGCTATAATTTTGCCGGTTGGAAATTTTTAGTTGAAGATTAAAAGAGGTCAGAATTAGGTCGCATGAAGTTGTTTATCAACTTCAGGAAATAAGGCCGCTGATATATTTGTTTGTTTCTCATGACCCGCTCACATGTCTGTTTTCATCTGTAATAATTACGCACTTCCAATTCAGTCACTATTTGGTCAAATTTAGTGAGGTCACAAATTCATCCTGTAATATTTGTTTGCCTTTAAATATGAACAATGAATTGATGCATTAAAATCAACTGTTTATCGATAAACGTGACTCTGTAAATAAAGTCTAGTTGGCTAGAATGTGAAAAAATATATTATGCGAAGCCTATACGTCAAACAGGAAGTTAGAAAAAAACTGTATCTTTTCTGGCAATCAAACCAAAGAATGGTAGCTGTGCATAACATTTTCTTTCACCAAAGACATCATACATAATTTATAAGGCACTTGTCTTTTGTAATAAAATTCACGGAAAGATATAAATGTCTTCAAATTCCCGCCAAAATATTTTATTTGCGTGACTAGCTAGCACTCTATGACCAATGGTTCCGAAACTGACGCCATGAGATAGCCTCGATCATGAGGTACCGACTGATTGACACTTACTTCACGGTATTTTATTAACCCCGACAATCTATAATAAACACAGTCTTAAAAGAACACAAAGATACTACTAAATGTAAATAGTTTGATGAAGAAAGAAACAATTATAAAAGTATTTATATTATCACGATGTCATGTGCCGATGTAGCCAAAGTTGAAGACAGTTAACCCATTTAACTCTGAGCCAATTAAAAGATTAGCTACCCTACTCCTAAGCTGAATTAAATCAGCAGGGCCCATCTCCCTAAGCCAATTAATGGATTATTGTTAATCCTAATACCCTCTACAAAATTACACATTACTAAAAAAAAAAATGTTTTTATACAAAGAATTACTCTGTTACAAAAATGTACAGATTGTAGTGTTCTTTCCAATGATATAAAATTCAATTGTACTTTACAATTGCTATAAATAGTATTGAAAAGTCAGTTCCACTAAAATTATGACTTTTCTCTGTCATAATGGTAAAATAACGTGAAGAATTTTTTTTTCTTTTTAAGGGGATCGTTCGCACTTGGTATGACCGTTTTTTTATTAAAATTGAAAAAAAATGAAAAATTTTGTTTACATGTTTCAGTCTTTATTTCTCCCGAAAATTATTATTTTCTACAAATATAATGCATATCTTATAATTAATTTTTATCCGTAATTAATCTTTTGTCTTTGAAATTTTGCCTAAATTCACCCCCTCGTAACTTCTATACAAATCAACCGATCGTCGCCATCTTGGTATCTATTAGAAACCATTTTGTGATATCTATATGATCGTATGGGTTCATTCTTTTAGTTGATTTGAATCAAATATCAAAATTTTAAACAAATAACAAATACGACTCATTTAAATAAATTATTTGTTTCGAAGGCTATAAATACAGTTTTTGCCCAAATTACGTCATTTCCGGTGACATTGAAAATGTTAAATTGGTTTGACCTAGTTAAAATTGACATTACGCATCAAATGGTGCCACTTTTATGAAAATCCAATAATAATTGACTCTTTTACAGGCACAATAGCGTAAAGAGTGACTCGTGCAAAATTGACCATTACTCCGCAACTGCGCATATTACAAATTAATTTTCACATACATTCTCTCCGTATAGATTATTGCTACGAGTTTATGAAAGTTACGAAGTAATATTTTAAAATATGAAACGCTGGATGGGTTGTAAATAGCTTAATTTTACACCTTTTTTCACCTTTTAATCGAAATAGCCCAAAAACGGAATGGAAATTAAAAAAACTGGGCCCAACATTTTGTGCGCCTTTAAAGGGCGCACCCTTTCAGTTATACCAGATTTGAAAAAAATAATATTTGCTTTCGAAAAGTGGTACCTAACTGTCAAAATTGTAGTTTTTGGTAAAATTAAAGTTTAAAATAGCTTTATCCTCTAAGTCACACCCACTTTTCCAGTAAAACCGAAGAAATCATAACGATCCAACAAGCAGTTGCTGAGATCTAATCAAAAATAATTTGGAATAATAATAATAACTAGACCTGCAAGCAGCACTGAACCGGCTTTCAGGAATCAGACAGGAAGCGTGTCATACAATAGTCTATTTATCGAGCTACCAAACGATACTTTAGATGTTTTGATCCGGTCACACCCGACGGTGAAATCCTGATTGTTCAAAGAGCACCGATTTTTTTACTGTCTTTTTTTTAAAAAATATCGAATATTTTTTTGACTACTTCCTGTTTACGGATCATTATCGGGATAGATTTAACAAGTGGTATGGGAACTTAACTTCCTGTACCAGAAGTTTCAGGAAGATCCATTGGACAGTTTTACCTCCCTTATACCACTAGAAGCAGATTTACAGATATAACGATTTTTCGACTTTTTAAAAATATTGTTGCCCTTTTGGACCATTTATACTATACTATATTGAGGCTTTTAAATTTGGATTCACACCCCAGACCAGCGTTAGGACTCTAAGTAACAGAAGTTTAAGAAAGGAAATAAGAGTAATTTTCGAGATAAAAGCGTCTGAATAGGCTCCAAAAAGGAAAATACTAGATTTTCAGCATCTCATAATATATTACGTAACCAGCGATTTTTTACCATTGAGATGTCATAAGATCGCCCATTGTTCGGGCTATCCAATGACACTTTAGTTGTTTTGATTCGTTGAAATATGGCGTTGTAATCACCTTTTTCGCAAGATCACCATTTTTTACTTTTTAAGTTGTTTTTTTTCAAAATATCGGATATTTTTTTGACTACTTCCGGTTTTTGGATCATTGTCGGGATAGTTTTAACATGTTGTTTGGATAGTTAACTTTCTGTACCAGAAGTTTTAGAAACACCCATTGAGCTGTTTTCAAAACAAAGAATAATAGAAGAGCATTTTCAGTAATTTGAGGATTTTTCAACTTTTTTCCAAGATTGAGGCTCTTTTTAGACAACTTATGTTATTTCAATGCTTTTATTTTTGGACTCACGCCATAGTCCACCCATAGGACTCTTGAGTAAAAAAAGTTTAAGAAAAAACGTAGTTGTGTTTGAGAAAAAGGCCTCTCAAAATGCTCCAAAACGGAAAATACTAGATTTTTGGCGTACCATAATTTATTTTCTAGCCATCTAAATCGCATCATTCAGATGTCATATGATAGTCCATTAATGGGGCTATCCAGCGACATTTTAGTTCTTTTGGTCCGCTAAGATCTGATGGAGAAATCAAGTTTTTCGCACGAGCGCTAATTTTTTTTAACCTTTTTCTTCCTTTTTTGAATACGTCCGGTATGGAGATTATTGTCGGGGTTGGGCAATTAGATAGCCACAGGGCTCTGTAATGATATATTACATTATCTGATCAGATAAAATGGCCCTGAGAAATCCTATGTTCAAAAGTGCCAAAAATTCAAAAATGTCAAAATCTCGAAAATTAAATTTCAATAACTCAATACATATTATACATCGTTAGAATCGTAATTAGGTCAGCTATCCGAATCTGTAATCTTTTTGTAAAAATTTGTTTAAATAATAAAGTAATAGAGCATTTTGCAAAATTTCACGATTTTTCGCCTTTTTTCGATTTTCAGTCCCTTTTTTTTTATCGTATTCCAGACATTTCAAAGTCTTATTGGATGGCATAATTCACAAGACTATCGAATGGACTCTCGATAGAGAAAGTTAAAAAAAAAGTTGCGGTAAAGATTTCGAGATACAGGCGCCCAAAAACGCCCCAAATCAGAAAATACTTGATTTTCAGCTTCTCATATTTTGCTGCTTGGTCATAGTATCCGTATAAAGTGGGCATCATACGACAGTCCATTCCTCAGGCCACTCAACGAAAGCTTAATTCGTTTAATCCATTGATATTGGACGGAGAAATCGAGTTTTTCCCCAAAACACCCATTTTTTGATTTTTTCCTGAAATATTGGACATTATTTCGATTACTTCCGGTTTCCGGACCGTTGTTGAAATTGCTTTATCCAGCGGTCTGACTATAGAGCTTTATGTTCCAGGACTTTCAGAAATATCGATTTATCCTTTCCCAAAAATATAAGGGTTGGGAAATGGGCAGAAAATTCGAAAAAAATCGAAAAATAAAGAGCGATAACTTGGAATGAAACTTATATTTCTGGAATCGGATGGTCTTCAGGTATCCAAAAATGTAGGTCAAATTTGAAAAATAACAAAAATTGTCTTTTAAACAAAATTTTTCATTTTTCGAAGGCTAGAAGTCAGCGACGAAGTTTCGAAATTTTCAACTGCTATCGTCCGAGAAAAGACTCACGGTTTCTGAAAAAGTTATTTGTATGAAAATAGGTACAGAATTGACGAAGCTACGGCCGTTTTTTAATTTTTATGCACTGCACGAAATTCGGCCACTTCCGGTCTGCGCAGAAGTTTCAAAAATAGTTTATCAAGTAGCCACCACATGGTTTCCTGATAGAAAATTAGTTCCCATATCGGTATCTGTTACAGGCACTAAGAAATAGGCTATACCAAAAAAAAAAATAATAATAACTAGAACTGCGAAGCAGTAATGACGGGTTTCACCGGTGCCACGTTACCCTAAACATATGTCACTTCCGGTAACAATGAAACCATTAAACAGGTTTCCACATAAGCATTGCACACATCAAATAAAATGGACGCCGAATCAACCAAATCCAGGAATATCAATTCATTTTATACATTTGTTACATGTAAGTGTACAGTACTTCCGGTGATAATGAAAATGTTCAATTAGATTCATGAAATCAGAAATGACATAATGCATCACATGGTGAAAATTTTATGTAAATCAAATAAAAATTGCCACTTTTATAGACCAAAAACCTTGAAAAGTGACTTGTAGAAAACCGTCTATTTCTCTGCAACCGTACAAGCTAGAAACCATTTTCTGGTATCTGTATGCTCGTATGGGTTCTATCCATTTGTTGATTGGTATCAAATGTCATAATTTTGCCAAAATGACGTTACTTCCGGTGATAATGAAAATCTTAAATTACTTGTATGAAATCGTAAATGGCATTAGGTATCGCACAGTGAAAATTTTATTAAAATCGAATAATAATTGACACTTTTATGGACCAAAAACCTTGAAAAGTGACCTGTTGAAAATCGTCTATTTCTCCACAACTGAACAAGTTAGAAACCATTTTGTGATATCTATATGATCGTATAGATTCATTCTATTAGTTGATTAGAATCAAATATCAAAATTTTAAACAAACAACAAATACGACTCATTTCAATAAATTATTTGTTTCTAAGGCTATAAATACAGTTTTTGCCGAAATTTCGTTATTTCCGGTGATATGGAAAATGTTAAATTGAGTTGAACTAGTCACAATTGACATTACGCATCAAATGGTGTCACTTTTATGAAAATCCAATAATAATTGACTCTTTTACAGACACAATAGCGTAAAAAGTGACTCATGCAAAATTGACCATTTCTCGGCAACTGCTCATATTACAAACTAATTTTGAGATAGATTCTCTTCGTATGGATTAATGCTACAAGTTTATGAAAGTTGCGAAGAAATATTTTAAAATATGAAAAGCCTGAATGGGTTGTAAATGGTGCCATTTTTGGTCAAATCAGATGGCTCTTTAACCCTGAGTAAAATACCACATTAAAATATTCATAAATAAAAATGTTTTTTGTAAAAATTTAAATTTTCAAAATTTGGCGTCTAATATCTCCGACGATTCGTGGAAAATCAAAAATCTAAAGAACCGTGGCTATGTGCCTTGTCTCTGGCTCTATAAAAATGTATTCAATGTTAAAATCCGACGATTATTGTTAATATTACGGCAATATTTCAAAAATCGACAAATTCGACGATTTCGGACATTTCGCATTGTCGCAGAACGTTCGAAATAGCTTTAATATCTAAGTCACACCCACTTTTCCAGTAAAACCGAAGACATCGAATCAATCCGACAAGTAGTTTCTGAGATACAATCAAATTGGAAAAAAAAAAAATAATAATAATAAGAATAATAATAAGAATAATTTTAACAAAAACAATAGTGTTTCACACAAGCTACGCAGTGTGAAACCCTAATAATAATACGAATCATTTTAACAAAAACAATAGTGTTTCACACAAGCTACGCAGTGTGAAACCCTAATAAACAAGCCAACAGTGAGGCTGATGTCCCCCGCCGAAATTGCAAAATAAATAGATGACACATATTAATTAATCGCACATTTATTTTTTTCACTAAGTTTCATCACTCTCTATCAGATAGAATCAAGATTATCTTGTCCCAAACCATCGACAAATGAAATCGATTAGCTCTGCTTAGCTTCAGCTCGAAATGTTAATTATTGAACTCAGTCAAGACATTCACCTAATGAACATCTACATATACATCAAGTTTAAACATTCACCTAATAGACACCTATGCCAAGTTTGAACATTCTACCTCAATTAGAAGGAGAGTTATTGTGTTCCAAAGTTTCTACCAATCAAATTGCTTATCACTCTGCTTACCCTCAGCAAAAAATGTTCATTATCGAACTTAGTTAAGGTATTCATATAATAAATCTATACACCAAGTTTCATCAATCTCACTTAATTAGAACTAAAGTTATCGTGTCCCAAAGCATCAACCAATCAAATTGCTTATCTCTGCTTACCCAAAGCGGAAAATGCTCATCTTCGAACTCCATCAAGGCATTGACCTAATCAACACATACACCAAGTTTGAACATTCTAGCTCAATTAGGAAGAGAGTTATCGTGCCCCAAAGTATCAACCAATCAAATTGCTTATCTCTGCTTACCCTAAGCGGAAAATGCTCATCTTCGAACTCCATCAAGGCATTGACCTAATAAACACATACACCAAGTTTGAACATTCTAGCTCAATTAAAAGTTATCGTGTCCCAAAGCATCAACCAATCAAATTGCTTATCTCTGCTTACCCTAAGCGGAAAATGCTCATCTTCGAACTCCATCAAGGCATTGACCTAATCAACACATACACCAAGTTTGAACATTCTAGCCCAATTAGGAAGAGAGTTATCGTGTCCCAAAGCATCAACCAATCAAATTGCTTATCTCTGCTTACCCTAAGCGGAAAATGCTCATCTTCGAACTCCATCAAGGCATTGGCCTAATAAACACATACACCAAGTTTGAACATTCTAGCTCAATTAGGAAGAGAGTTATTGTGTCCCAAAAAGTGTGACGGACAGACAGACGGACAGACAGACAGACAGACAGACAGACGGACGAACCCATTTTAATAGTCCCCTGCTTTCTTCGAAAGGCGGGGGACAATAATAACTAGACCTGCAAGCAGCACTGAACCGGCTTTCAGGAATCAGACAGGAAGCGTGTCATACAATAGCCCATTTATCGAGCTACCAAACGATAATTTAGATGTTTTGATCCGGTCACACCCGACGGTGAAATCCCGATTGTTGCAAGGGCACAGATTTTTTTTACTGTCTTTTTTTTTAAATATCGAATATTTATTTGACTACTTCCTGTTTACGGATCATTATCGGGATAGATTTAACAAGTGGTATGGGAACTTAATTTCCTGTACCAGAAGTTTCAGAAAGATCCATTGGACAGTTTTACCTCCCTTATACCATTAGAAGCAGATTTACAGATATAAAGATTTTTCGACTTCTTTTCAAAGATTGTGGCCCTTTTGGACCATTTATACTATATTGAGGCTTTTAAATTTGGATTCACACTTTTAAATTTGGATTTACACCATAGACCACCGTTAGGACTCTAAGTAACAGAAGTTTAAGAAAGGAAATAAGAGAAGTTTTCGAAATAAAAGCGTCTGAATAGGCTCCAAAAAGGAAAATAATAGATTTTCAGCGTTCCATTATATATTGCCTAACCCACGAATTTTTACCATTTAGATCTCATAAGATTGTCCATTGTTCGAACTATCCAATGACACTTTAGTTGTTTTGATTTGGTGAAATCTGGCGTAGTAATCACTTTTTTCGCAAGATCTCCATTTTTTTAATTTTTACGTTTTTTTTTCTCAAAATATCCGAAATTCTTTCGAGTACTTCCGTTTTTTGGATCATTGTCGGGATAGCTTTAACAAGTTGTTTGGTTACCTTACCTTCTGTACCCGAAGTTTCAGAATAATCCATTCAGCTGTTTTCCAAAGAAAGAAAATTAGAAGATCATTTTCAGTAATCTAAGGATTTTTCAACTTTTTTCCAAGATTGAGGCTCTTATTGGACAACTTATGTTATTTCAATGCTTTTATTGTTGGCCTCACGCCATAGCCCAGCCATAGGACTCTGCGTTAAAACAGTTTCAGAAAAATCGGAGATGTCGTTTTCGAGAAAAAGACGTCTAAAAAGGCCCCAAAAATGGAAAATACTAGATTTTCGGCGTACCACAATTTATTTTCTAACCATCGAAATCGTACCATTGAGATGCCATATAATAGTTCATTAATGGGGCTATCCAAAGACACTTTACTTCTTTTGGTCCGGTAATATCTGACCGAGAAATCCAGCTTTTCGCAAGAGCGACAATTTTTTAACCTTTTTTTTTCATTTTTTGAATACTTCCGGTATGGAGATTATTGTCGGAATAGTTTTAATAACCAGTTTGGGCAATTAAATAGCGGCAGGGCTCTGTAATGATATATTACATTATCTGATCAGATAAAATAACCCTGAGAAATCCTATGTTCAAAGGTGCCAAAAATGCAAAAATGTCAAAATATCGAAAATTAAATTTCAATACATATTATACATCGTTAGAATCGTAATTAGGTCAGCTATCCGAATCTGTAATCTTTTTGTAAAAATTTGTTTAAATAATAAAGTAATAGAGCATTTGGCAAAATTTCACGATTTTTTCGACTTTTTTCGATTTTCAGTCCCTTTTTTATCGTATTCCAGACATTTCAAAGTCTTATTGGATGGCATAATTCACAAGACTATCGAATGGGACTCTCGATAGAGAAAGTTAAAAAAAAAGTTGCGGTTAAGATTTCGAGATACAGGCGTCCAAAAACGCCCCAAATCAGAAAATACTTGATTTTCAGGTTGTCATATTTTGCTGCTTGGTCATATTATCCGTATAAATTGGGCATCATTCGACAGTCCATTCCTCGGGCCACTCAACGAAAGCTTAATTTGTTTAATCCATTGATATTGGACGGAGAAATCGAGTTTTTCCCCAAAACACCCATTTTTTGATTTTTTTCCGAAATATCGGACATTATTTCGACTACTTCCGGTTTCCGGACCGTTGTTGAAATTGCTTTATCCAGCGGTCTGACTATATAGCTTTATGTTCCAGGAATTTCAGAAATATCGATTTATCCTTTCCCAAAAATATAAGGGTTGGGAAATGGGCAGAAAATTCGAAAAAAAATCGAAAAATAAAGGGCGATAACTCTGAATGAAACTTATATTTCTAGAATCAGATGGTCTTCAGGTATCCAAAAATGTAGGTCAAATTTGAAAATTTTGAAAAATAACAAAATTGTCTGTTATACAAAATTTTTCATTTTTCGAACGCTAGAAGTCAGCGACGAAGTTTCGAAATTACGAAATTTTCAACTGCTATCGTCCGACAAAAGACTCAGGGTTTCTGAAAATGTCATTTGTATGAAAATAGGTACAGAATTGACGAAGCTACAGCCGTTTTTTAATTTTTTTGGCACCGCACGAAAATTCGGCCACTTCCGGTCTGCGCAGAAGTTTCAAAAATAGTTTATCAAGTAGCCACCACATGGTTTCCCGATAGAAAATTTGGTTCCAGATCGATATCTGTTTTCGATCATGGAGAAATAGGCTCCCGCGGAAAAAAAAAATAATAATAACTAGACCTGCAAGCAGTACTGAACCGGCTTTCAGGAATCAGACAAGAAGTGTGTCACACAATAGCCCATTTATCGAGCTACCAAACGATACTTTAGATGTTTTGATCCGGTCACACCCGACGGTGAAATCCTGATTGTCGCAAGAGCACCGATTTTTTTACTGTCTTTTTTTTTTTAAATATCAAATATATTTTTGACTACTTCCTCTTTACGGATCATTATCGGGATAGATTTAACAAGTGATATGGGAACTTAACTTCCTGTACCAGAAGTTTCAGAAAGATCCATTGGACAGTTTTACCTCCCTTATACCATTAGAAGCAGATTTACAGATATAACGATTTTTCGAATTTTTTCAAAGATTGTGGCCCCTTTGGACCATTTATACTATATTGAGGCTTTTAAATTTGGATTCACACCATAGACCACCTTTAGGACTCTAAGTAACAGAAGTTTAACAAAGAAAATAAGATAAGTTTTCGAAATAAAAGCGTCTGAATAGGCTCCAAAAAGAAAGATAATAGATTTTCAGCGTTCCATTATATATTGCCTAACCCGCGAATTTTCACCTTTTAAGATGTCACAAGATCGTCCATTGTTCGGACTATCCAATGACATTTTAGTTGTTTTGATTCGGTGAAATCTGGCGTAGTAATCACTTTTTTCGCAAGATCACCATTTTTTTACTTTTTTTTTCTCAAACTATCGGAATTTTTTTTTACTACTTCCGGTTTTTGGATCACTGTCGGGATAGCTTTAACAAGTTGTTTGGTTACCTTACCTTCTGTACAAGAAGTTTCAGAATAATCGATTTAGCTGTTTTCCAAAGAAAGAAAATTAGATCATTTTCAGTAATTTAAGGATTTTTCAACTTTTTTCCAAGATTGAGGCTCTCTTTGGACTACTTATGTTATTTCAATGCTTTTATTTTTGGACTGATGTCATAGTCCACCCATAGGACTCTGAGTAAAAAAAGTTTAAGAAAAAACGTAGTTGTTGTGTTTGAGAAAAAGGCCTCTCAAAATGCTCCAAAACGGAAAATACTAGATTTTCGGCGTACCATAATTTATTTTCTAGCCATCTAAATCGTATCATTCAGATGTCAAATGATAGTCCATTAATGGGGCTATCCAGCGACACTTTAGTTCTTTTGGTCCGCTAAGATCTGATGGAGAAATCAAGTTTTTCGCAAGAGCGCTAATTTTTTTTAACCTTTTTCTTCATTTTTTGAATACGTCCGGTATGGAGATTATTGTCGGGATAGTTTTAATAATCAATTTGGGCAATTAGATAGCCACAGGGCTCTGTAATGATATATTACATTATCTGATCAGATAAAATGGCCCTGAGAAATCCTATGTTCAAAAGTGCCAAAAATTCAAAAATGTCAAAATATCGAAAATTAAATTTCAATAACTCAATACATATTAAATACAATACAAATTAAATTTCAATAACTCAATACATATTATATATCGTTAGAATCGTAATTAGGTCAGCTATCTGAATGTGTAACCTTTTCGTAAAAATCTGATTAAATAATAAAATAATTTAGCATTTTCCAAAATTTCACGATTTTTCGACTTTTTTCGATTTTCAGTCCCTTTTTTTTATCCTATTCCAGACATTTCAAAGACTTATTGGATGTTTTCATGCACAAGACTACCGGAGGGACTCTCGAAAGAGAAAGTTAAAAAAAAATTGTAGGTTAAGTTTTTGAGATAAAGGCGTCCAAAAACGCTCCAAATCAGAAAATACTTGATTTTCAGCTTGTCATATTTTGCTGCTTGGTCATAGTATCCGTATAAATTGGGCATCATTCGACAGTCCATTCCTCGGGCCACTCAACGAAAGCTTAATTTGTTTAATCCATTGATAATGGACGGAGAAATCGAGTTTTTCCCCAAAACACCCATTTTTTGCTTTTTTTTTCGAAATATCTATCATTATTTCGACTACTTCCGGTTTCCGGAACGTTGTTGAAATTGCTTTATCAAGCGGTCTGACTATAGAGCTTTATGTTCCAGGACCTTCAGAAATATCGATTTATCCTTTCCAAAAAATATATGGGTTGGGAAATGGGCAGAAAATTCGAAAAAAAATCGAAAAATAAAGGGCGATAACTCGGAATGAAACTTATATTTCTGGAATTGGATTGTCTTCAGGTATCCAAAAATGTAGGTCAAATTTGAAAATTTTGAAAAATAACAAAAATTGTCTCGTAAACAACGTATTTTCAAAATTCGAACGACAAAAGCCATAGATGAATGTTCGAAATTGAAAAATGTGAGATAGCCATTATCGGGGTTTCCAAAAATGTTATTTGTTTGAAAATAGGTAAAGAATTGACGAAACCAAGGCCAATTTTCAATATCGCGAAAAAGTCCAAAGTTCGGTCACTTCCGGTATGTGCAGAAGTTTCAAAATTGTTTTAAGGAGTAGCCACCACCTGGTTTCCCAACAGAATATTTGGTTCCAGATCGATATCTGTTTTCGAACATGGAGAAATAGGCTCCCGGGATAAATAATAATAATAATAATTTTAGTAAAAACAATAGTCTTTCAGACAAAAGTCTGAAAGCCTAACAATTTTAGTAATCACATTAGGCTTTCAGACTTTTGTCTGAAAGCCTAACTAGACCTGCAAGCAGCACTGAACCGGCTTTCAGGAATCAGATAGGAAGTGTGTCATACAATAGCCCATTCATCGAGCTACTAAACGATACTTTAGGTGTTTTAATCCGGTCACACCCGACCGTGAAATCACGATTTTTGCAAGAGCACCGATTTTAACTGGGGTTTTTTTAAATATCAAATATATTTATATGACTACGGTTACCCTAAACATATGTCACTTCCGGTACCAATGAAACCATTAAACAGGTTTCCACATAAGCATTGCACACATCAAATAAAATGGACGCCGAATCAACCAAATCCAGCAATATCAATTCATTTTATACATTTGTTACATGTAAGTGTACAGTACTTCCGGTGATAATGAAAATGTTCAATTAGTTTTATGAAATCAGAAATGGCATAAGGCATCACATGGTGAAAATTTTATGTATATCGAATAATAATTGCCACTTTTATAGACCAAAAACCTTGAAAAGTGACTTGTATAAAACCGTCTATTTCTCTGCAACCGTACAAGTTAAAAACCATTTTCTGGTATCTGTATGATCGTATGGGTTCAATCTATTTGTTGATTGGAATCAAATATCATAATTTTAAAAACATTACAAATTAGACTCATTTGAATAAAATATCTGTTTTGAAGGCTAAAAATACAGTTTTTGCCAAAATGACGTTACCTCCGGTGATAATGAAAATCTTAAATTACTTGTATGACATTGTAAATGGCATTAGGTATCACACAGTGAAAATTTTATGAAAATCGAATAATAATTGACACTTTTATGGACCAAAAACCTTGAAAAGTGACCTGTTGAAAATCGCCTATTTCTCCGCAACTGAACAAGTTAGAAACAATTTTGTGAAATCTATATGACCTTATGGATTTTATTAATGTGTGAATGTAAACAAACAGTTAAAATTATTAATACATATTAAAAAATTCTTGTTTGAAAAAAATATTGATTTTAAAAGTTAAAAATGCACTTTTTGATAAAATGTCGTCACTGCCTGTGTCAATTTTAAATTGTAATCAATTTGATACGACGCATACTTGCTTTTTTAATTATATTGTGTCACTTTTGTGAAAATCCAATAATAATTGACTATTTTACAGGAAAAATAACGAAAATAGTGACTTATGCAAAATTGCCCATTTCTAGGTAACTGCTTATATTACAAACTAATTTTAACATACATTTTCTTCGTATAGATTATAGCTACAAGTTTATAAAAGTTACGTAGAATTATCTTAAAATCTGAAAAGCCTGAATGGGTTGTAAATAGGTCAATTTTACACCTTTTTTCACCTCTTAATAGAATTTGCTCGAAAATGAAACTCGAAATTAAAAAAACTGTTCCCAACATTTTGTGCGACTTTAAAGGGCACACTCTTTTAGTTATATCAGTTTTTTAAAAAAATAATATTTGCTTTCGAAAAATGGTACCTAACTGTCAAAATTGTAGTTTTTGGTAAAATTAAGCCACTTCCGGCGCCGACAGATAACTCTATTGGTAACAAAAAAAATGACAATTGAGACAATGGAGTATATGAACTTTGTTTTATACAAATCGAGCAATAAATAATTAATCTAGGACTGAAAAACTGAATTAGCCAATGGCGGCCAAGGAAAATTACTGAGACAAAAAAAATCACATTTTTGCCCAAGTCAGATGACTCGTTAATTTTGTGTAAAACACGACTAAAAAATATTCATTAATAAAAAAGTTTTTTGTAAAAATTTAAATTTTCAAATTTCGAACGACAAAATCCATAGATGAATGTTCGAAATTGAAAAATGTGAGATAGCCATTGTCTCGGAAAAGATTCAGGGTTTCCAAAAATGTGAATTGTTTTAAAGTAGGTAAAGAATTTGCGAAACCACGGCCGATTTTTGATTTATTGCTACCGTTCAAAATTCGGCCACTTCCGGTCTGCGCAGAAGTTTCAAAAGTACTTTATTGAGTAACCACCACATGGTTTCCCCGAGAGAAAATTGAACCCCAGATCGATATCTGTTTCCGATCATGGAGAAATAGGCTCCCGCGGTAAATAATAATAATAATAATAATAATTTTAGTAATTTCAGGAATCAGACAGGAAGTGTGTCAAAACAATAGCCCATTTATCGAGCTACCAAACGATACTTTAGATGTTTTGATCCGGTCACACCCGACGGTGAAATCCCGATTGTTGCAAGAGCACCGATTTTTTTTACTGTCTTTTTTTTTTTTAAATATTGAATATTTATTTGACTACTTCCTGTTTACGGATCATTATCGGGATAGATTTAACATGTGGTATGGGAACTTAATTTCCTGTACCAGAAGTTTCAGAAAGATCCATTGGACAGTTTTACCTCCCTTATACCATTAGAAGCAGATTTACAGATATAACGATTTTTCGACTTCTTTTCAAAGATTGTGGCCCTTTTGGACCATTTATACTATATTGAGGCTTTTAAATTTGGATTCACACCATAGACCACCGTTAGGACTCTAAGTAACAGAAGTTTAAGAAAGGAAATAAGAGAAGTTTTCGAAATAAAAGCGTCTGAATAGGCTCCAAAAAGGAAAATAATAGATTTTCAGCGTTCCATTATATATTGCCTAACCCACGAATTTTTACCATTTAGATCTCATAAGATTGTCCATTGTTCAAACTATCCAATGACACTTTAGTTGTTTTGATTCGGTGAAATCTGGCGTAGTAATCACTTTTTTCGCAAGATCTCCATTTTTTTAATTTTTACGTTTTTTTTTTCTCAAAATATCCGAAATTTTTTCGACTACTTCCGTTTTTTGGATCATTGTCTGGATAGCTTTAACAAGTTGTTTGGTTACCTTCCCTTCTGTACAAGAAGTTTCAGAATAATCCATTCAGCTGTTTTCCAAAGAAAGAAAATTAGAAGATCATTTTCAGTAATCTAAGGATTTTTCAACTTTTTTCTAAGATTGAGGCTCTTTTTGGACAACTTATGTTATTTCAATGCTTTTATTGTTGGACTCACGCCATAGCCCACCCATAGGACTCTGCGTTAAAAAAGTTTCAGAAAAATCGGAGTTGTCGTTTTCGAGAAAAAGACGTCTTAAAATGACTCCAAAACCGGAAAATACCGGTACTAGATTTTCGGCGTACCACAATTTATTTTCTAACCATCGAAATCGTACCATTGAGATGCCATATAATAGTCCATTAATGGGGCTATCCAAAGACACTTTACTTCTTTTGGTCCGGTAATATCTGACCGAGAAATCCAGCTTTTCGCAAGAGCGACAATTTTTTAAACTTTTTTTTTCATTTTTTGAATACTTCCGGTATGGAGATTATTGTCGGAATAGTTTTAATAACCAGTTTGGGCAATTAAATAGCGGCAGGGCTCTGTAATGATATATTACATTATCTGATCAGATAAAATGACCCTGAGAAATCCTATGTTCAAAGGTGCCAAAAATGCAAAAATGTCAAAATATCGAAAATTAAATTTCAATAACTCAATACATATTATACATCGTTAGAATCGTAATTAGGTCAGCTATCCGAATCTGTAATCTTTTTGTAAAAATTTGTTTAAATAATAAAGTAATAGAGCATTTTGCAAAATTTCACGATTTTTCGCCTTTTTTCGATTTTCAGTCCCTTTTTTTTATCGTATTCCAGACATTTCAAAGTCTTATTGGATGGCATAATTCACAAGACTATCGAATGGACTCTCGATAGAGAAAGTTAAAAAAAAAGTTGCGGTTAAGATTTCGAGATACAGGCGCCCAAAAACGCCCCAAATCAGAAAATACTTGATTTTCAGCTTCTCATATTTTGCTGCTTGGTCATAGTATCCGTATAAATTGGGCATCATACGACAGTCCATTCCTCAGGCCACTCAACGAAAGCTTAATTCGTTTAATCCATTGATATTGGACGGAGAAATCGAGTTTTTCCCCAAAACACCCATTTTTTGATTTTTTTCCGAAATATCGGACATTATTTCGACTACTTCCGGTTTCCGGACCGTTGTTGAAATTGCTTTATCCAGCGGTCTGACTATATAGCTTTATGTTCCAGGACTTTCAGAAATATCGATTTATCCTTTCCCAAAAATATAAGGGTTGGGAAATGGGCAGAAAATTCGAAAAAAATCGAAAAATAAAGGGCGATAACTTGGAATGAAACTTATATTTCTAGAATCGGATGGTCTTCAGGTATCCAAAAATGTAGGTCAAATTTGAAAATTTTGAAAACTAACAAAAATTGTCTGTTGAACAAAATTTTTCATTTTTCGAACGCTAGAAGTCAGCGACGAAGTTTCGAAATTTCAAAATTTTCAACTGCTATCGTCCGACAAAAGACTCAGGGTTTCTGAAAATGTCATTTGTATGAAAATAGGTACAGAATTGACGAAGCTACAGCCGTTTTTAATTTTTTGGTGCCGCACCAAATTCAACCACTTCCGGTCTGTGCAGAAGTTTCAAAAATAGTTTATCAAGTAGCCACCACATGGTTTCCCAATAGAAAATTAGGTCCCATATCGGTATCTGTTACAGGCACTGAGAAATAGGCTCCAGCTAAAAAAAAAAATAATAATTTTAGTAAAAACAACAGTCTTTCAGACAAAGTCTGAAAGCCTAATAAGAAGAAGAATAATAATCTTAACAAAAACAATAGTGTTTCACACAAGCTATGCAGTTTGAAACCCTAAATAGTCCAAAATGTCAGAATAAATTTGATCAACAGTTATGTTTGACTGATGGAACTTTCTAATGTCAATAATATCAAAATTGAATCGTCCAAAATTTCAGAATAAATTTGATCAACAGTTTTGTTTGATTGAAAATAATTTCAATTACGGTGGACCAGTATTGTAATTTTTGCCAGGAAAATGTTTCCACTTCCAATAAAGTAGGATGAATGCTACTGCTGCTGGGAGTTCTATTAGTGGTATGGCACAAAAATGAATGAACATAAAAAATAATATATAAAATTCAGAGAGATATTAAAAAAAATTATGAAAGCCAAAGAATTTTAAAAATTAAAAAAAAAAAAAAAATGCGACTAGCAGTAAAAAAGAGGGAGCAGTTTATATTTCCGAAAGGTTTTAATTTTAGTACCGGTGTGACAGTTTGAGATGGTTCCTGGTGTGTGATTACCGTTAAGCGCATGCGCAGTTGTGTGCATTGACTCCCCCGTGATAGGATTTCCCCTAAGATTTTCTGATGGTCAAATCGGTTTCTACACTATTATCTACCAATATTTACAGTATTAATATCAGGAGAAGGTGTCGAGTTTCTATTGTTTGTTTATATCGATAAAAAGTAGAAATACAAATTGACTAAGGCGCTGATTCACTAATAAAGTGAGTCGTAGCAATTCGTGTTGATGGAAAATCAGAGCGGTATTTTCCCGCGAGTGTCTCCCGTACAAAAACGGTAATTTCGCTTATTTTTCGATAATTTTTTAGCCTTAATCTCTGCAGACATTGAGAATGATATTAAACTATTACAATACAATTGCTAGTAATACATTTAAATAAAATAGTAATTCAGAATCGTATTTTGAAGTGGACTATATTCCAGCCGCTGACTGTCAGATTTCACGCTATAGTCACGTGACCTGAAACCCTAATATGAGTAATAAACAGAAAGGCTATATTGTGAAGTTGTAAAAATTTTAATAAGAAGTACAAAATTAAAATAACAGTGATACAGAGAAATCCCAATCATATAAAGGCCAATATTCAATCTGCAAAATTTTTAATTATTAAAACATAGTTAACACCTCAAAAAGTGTAACGTAATCACTATAAAAAAAAACACAACCGCAACAAATTACGAACGATAGAAGTATTAGTTTCAAGCCAATCAACTTAGATCTGTTGATCGTGTAACTACTGATCACTAAAACAACAGCTAATCACGATAATAAGTACGTTTTTTCATGACAAAACTCTAACCAAATACGTAAACTTTTCCCTGAACTGATCAGTGATCAGGAACCATCTCACAATACCGGAAGTAGATATAGTTTCGTTGTTAACGCTAACAACAGTTTCGGACATGCGCAAGTGCCCAGGAGCAAACACACACCGGGAGTCAATTCAAACTGTCACACTGGCAAATAAAAATTAACTATCATTGTTTAAAAACAGTTAATTTTTCACTTTGCATGATTTAACGAACAATATAATAACATTACAAACAACTGATACGGTAACACGGATACCCTTATCGTTTTTTTCTGATTATAGTTTTTATACGCCTACATTTTCATGTGGACGTATATTGTCGTCGCCCCTGTCCGTCCGTCCACAATTTGTTTGTGGACACTCTACAGGTCACAATTCTTATCCAATTTTGACGAAACTTGAAATATGGGTTTATCTCCAAAAGATGTCGGTTCCTTTCGATATTGGCATGTATTGGATTGAAACTTCATGGATTATGGCCCCTGTTTGTACGAAAAATCACGTTTTTAGCTTGTGGACACTATAGAGGTCACAATTTTTATCCGATTTTGTTGAAACTTGAAATGTAAGTTTATATTCAACTATTCTAAAAAAAAATCATTAAAACGATCTTATGTTAACAATTATGGCTGAGAATTTAGTCTGGTAGTTTTGGTACGATTTTCACGAAATTCGAACTCAATCATCATTAGGGTGTAATGGTGATATATTCAAACGTTTTGTTTAAATCGGATAAAAAAATTGTGACCTGTAGAGGGACTACAAGCTAAAAATGCGATTTTTCGTACCATCAAGGATAATAATTCAGGACGTTACGATCCGATATGCGCTACAACCGTAATTTTTCGTACAATCAGGGGCCATAATCCATGAAATTATGGTCTTATACATGCAAATATCGAAAGGGACCGATATCTTTAGAAGATAGACCTATATTTCAAGTTTCGTCAAAATCGGATAAAAATTGTGTCCACAAACAAATCGTGGGCGGACGTCCAGACGGACATGGCATAATAAGTCCACATGAAAATGTGGGCGTATAAAAAATACTTTATTAGTATATCATTACCCTTCCCTCTTGAGCTTCTTTCTTTATATCTAAAGCTACCACAGCATCTGCTACCTTCGATTTTTTTGCAGCTGCTGATTCACTTGAAGGTGCCTGATATATTAAAATCAATAAATCCATTAATGTAAGGTTAAAATGAGTTTGAAAATTTAATACATCATCTAGAAACTGTCTCAGTATTAGGGCTGTGTCGATATATCAATACACCGATATGTATCGATACGTTCCAGCAATATTTATATCGATACGTAATATAGCCGTATCGTTGAAAAAATTCTTCAGTTAAGAAAGACCACGAAACCCACGTGGCAAAAGAAGACGATCTCGGCATGGTTTGCCAATCGAGCGTCTTCCACGCTCCGTATGAATTCCAGGTACAGGTAGATATTAAAATAATAACTGGATCATACATTGATGGATTCACTGACCAGTTGTTAGGTAAATTTAAATCTTCATTGAATATAATCCCCTAATAGAACACCGAATACATCGGGATACAGTCATTTAATAATATATTTTCCTTATAGAATTCCAATGACACGTGACATATCGCTTCGAATTAGGTCAATAAACCAGTTCTAAATAGCGCTTACCGTTATGATTTTGATGGTACGTGAATTAAATATGGAAAATTTTCAAAAGGTGTACCTGTCGTTATTTTTGTGGTAATCACATACATTAAAATACGACATTCTCCACAACAAATTACCAAGAATTATTTTTGTTGAAGTCTAGTTATATTAAAGGGAATGGAGCTTATAATTAACCCATATCTTACAGGACCTCAATTGACCCAATTGTGGCCGGTTTGTTTCAAAATGGATTAAGAACCCTGATGCTTACCCATCTCAAACACATTGAAACAGAATGTAGTTTGAGATTATTTTGGGCATAATTCGTGATGTCATCATATCGCGATACGTATCACGTATCGGGTTGTCGTATCGTCAATACGTATCGTATCGAAAATGAACTGTATCGACACAGCCCTACTCAGTATACCTTCCGTTTTGCTACTGGAACATAATCCGCAGGGAATACTAGATCTTTGAAATCATCTATTATTCTTCCTGCTCTTTTCTGTACATTTTCTTTATAAGGCACTATTTAAAAGATAAAACATAAAATCATACATCAAATGGATCAGTAATTTTAAAAGAAAATATTGTTCTATATATTCTATATAAACTCTATGATTAACAGATCAAAACTTGGCACATTATCAATTAAACAAATTGGAAGGGAAACAAGCCAACAATAATGAGGCTGATGTCCCCCGACGAAATCCCAAAATAAATAGATGACACGTATTAAAGATACATTATGGGAGTTTGCAGTTCTCACTATAATAGTTAAAAACTAGATAATGTAAAGGCAATTTGCTGAAAATTTTATTCAAATTGATCCACTATGAAATGAGAACTAAGCGATTGAAATTTCAGGCTAGCCTTGATCATCATTACTAAAGTCAGTACGATAAACAGCATAGTCTTGATTATCCATTTAATCGTTAAATCGTGAAGGAAAGTTATGCAGTAAATCGGCTCATAATCCACTAAAGATCGCAGGCTAGCGATGCCATCTAGAGTTGATTATTGTCTGGATAGGTTAATTAATATCTAATTAATAATTTAGATAACATTTCAGGCCTAAAGAAAGACCTGCAATAGATAGATTTAGCTCTTGCATATTGTATGTTTAATTAATCACACATTTATTTTTTTTCAAAAGTATAAGCAATCAAACTGATTATCAACTACATGTGTATACACAAAGTTTCATAACTCTCTATCAAATAGAATCAAAGTTATCTTGTCCCAAAACATCAGCCAATGAAATTGCTTACCTCTGCTTAGCTCTAGCTCGAAATGTTAATCATTGATTTCAGTCAAGACATTCACCTAATAAACATCTACATCAAGTTTAAACATTCTACCTCAATTAAAAGCAGAGTTGTTATGTTCCAAAGTCTTGACCAATCAAATTGCTTATTGCTCCTTAACCTAAGCAGAAAATTCTCACCATCGAACTTAGTCAGAGTTTCATCACTCTCACTTATTAAAACCAAAGTTATCGTGCCCCAAAACACCAACCAGATTGCTCATCTCTGCTTACGGTCAGCAGACAATATTTATCATCGAACTCCATCAAGGCATTCACCTAATGAACGCTTACACCAAGATTGAACTTAATTAGAACTAAAATTATGGTATCCCAAAGCATCAACCAATCAAATTGCTTATCTCTGCTTACCCTAAGCAGAGAATTCTCATCTTCGAACTCCATCAAGGCATTCACGTAATAAACACCTACGCCAAGTGTGAACATTCTAGCTCAATTCGAAGGAAGAGTTATTGTGTTCCAAAGTCTCGACCAATCAAACTGCCTATCGCTCTGCTTTCCCTGAGCAGAAAATGCTCCTTACTTAGTCAAGGTATTCATGTAATGAAACTAAACAACAAATTTGATCACTCTCACTTAATTAAAACTAAAATTATCGTGTCCAAAAGCATCAACCAATCAATTTTGCTTATCTCTACTTAACCTAAGCAGAAAATGCTCATCTTCGAACTCCATCAACCCATTGACCTAATAAACACCTACACCAAGTTTGAACATTCTAGCTTAACCCTTTCAATGGTAGACGTAAATCCACTGCCTGTGCTAGACCCTTTTTTTGAGGAAAAAAGGGGGTTTGGAACTGAATGCCAAACAGTTCTTATGGAAGCTTTTATGAAAAAGCTTTTTGTCTGGTGGGATGGGCATGAGGTTGGGCTAAGAGGAAAAGATAGGTTGCCAGGCAACGAAACATACGCCCACAGCAGATAAATCGTCCGGACAGTCAACAAGTATTGTCGCATATTTTTACTTTTTTTGGTAATGAAACATTTATAATACACTAAAATCTGATTAAGAGTAACAACTCATTAAGTAATTATCAATCTGAAGTCAATCGGATGATAACTTTAGCCTCTAGAACGTCACAAGATTTTTCAAAGTGATCAAGGGCCATAACTTTGGCAATAATTCTCGGAAATCGTTGAAAATCAATAGGCTTCTTCGTCTCATGACCTTAAACACTGTGTATAAATTTAAAGTTAATCGGATATCAACTTTGACCTCTAGAGCGTCCACAAGATTTTTTGAAGTGATCAAGGCCCATAACTCTGGCAGTAATTATCGGAAATCGCTGAAGATCAATAGGATTCTTCGTCTTATGACCTTAAACACTGTGTATAAATTTAAAGTCAATCTGATATTAACTTTGACCTCTAGAGCGTCCACAAGATTTTTTGAAGTGATCAAGGGCCATAACTCTGGCAGTAATTATCGGAAATCGCTGAAGATCAATAGGATTCTTCGTCTCATGACCTTAAACACTGTGTATAAATTTAAAGTCAATCGGATATTAACTTTAGCCTCTAGAGTGTCCACAAGATTTTTTGAAGTGATCAAGGGCCATAACTCTGGCAGTAATTATCGGAAATTTGCTGAAAATCAATAGGCTTCTTCATCTCATGACCTTAAACACTGTGTATAAATTTAAAGTCAATCGGATATTAACTTTAGCCTCTAGAGCGTCCACAAGCAATTGTGGACGCCAGACCGACGGACAGGGACAACGACATTTCAATGTGGGGCGTATAAAAATAGAATTTTGGAAATTTGCATAATAATGTAGTCACGTGACGTCATGGCGGCCATTTTGGATTTATCATTTTTCACTAAAGCTAACACGAAAACGAATTTTTCTCTATGAAATACTTATGAGATATTGTTTTTTTCACTGGATTTTGATAAAGATATATAAAATGAACAAAAATATCAATAGCAGCCATGAGCAATGCCACCACGAACACGCGCATCACGTCTCCCGCTGCCATGACCACGTGCGGATTGCAATACCTTGTTTTCACTTTCACCCCAAGACCCATATCATTATCCCTATATTCAGTAAGTAGATCTACACGTTCGGGACTCAGGAATTGCCTACGTCTTTTACGATCCAACAGGCCAGCATTATTATCAACATCAGAATTATTGTCAGAATCTACTGCAGACACAGGTCTATCGTGTTCACATTGAGCTTGTTCATCATGCACGGGAGACATAGCCATAGGTGGAATGTCGCGCAACAATTCACACACTTAATAATACCAATCACTGTCCTGACTACTATCAATATCAAGTAACTGGAAACGAATTATGTGCATCATCCGCCTCGAAATTGTCCACGTGTTGATCAGCAAGACATCATTCACGACTTCGTCGAAAGTGCATAATCTACGTTGTCACTATGCTCTCCGCCATTTTACGGTTTGCCGCTTTGAAACACGTGGAAATATGTTCTAGTGTATAGAAAATACAAAAGATGGCACTTGCAGTTACTAATTTTAGCGAGGGCTTTACTGAGTACACGGTAATACTGGGTACGCGCATTTTAACAACATTTTATAATACCCGGTACTACCAGGTAGACGCAATGAAAGGGTTAATTAGAAGTAGAGTTATTGTGTCCCAAAAAGTGTGACGGACAGACGGACAAACCCATTTTTACAGTCCCCTGCTTCCTTCGAAAAGCAGGGGACAATGAATGAAATGAATGGGAATGTCCAATGGTTCTGCACCAACCGAGCTAATGAGGACACATGCTATGTGGTGCGCTATGAGGGAGTTTTTATATGCACAAATTTACATGTGGATGTTTATTGTTGTCCAGACATCCGTCCACAAATTGTTTGAGGACACTCTAGTCTAGAGGTCACAGTTTTTATCCGATTTTGAAGAAACTTGAAATATAAATTTATTTTCCAAAGATCTCAATTCCTATCAATATTGGCATGTATCGGACCGTAAGTTTATGGATAATGACCCCTGATAATACGAAAGATAATGTTGTTAGCTTGTGGACATTCTAGAGGTCACAATTTCAGTGCTTTTCTGAACTCAAAATGGAGGAGCAATCTATTATTCAGAAGAGCTATTTAAGTATTTCATACTTTGACCACAGATGAAGTCATTTACTGAGCATTAATACTTAGAAAATAAAGATATGTGTTTCAATATTATTAGAATAAAGTTTATGTATAATTTACTGGACAATTTGACAAAAGAAAACAATTTGGTCAAAAGAGTATTTTATAAATATCATTTTTAGCGTAAATTAGTCTAGATGTGATAAAGGCATCCTCTGCACATGGTTAATAATGGAATAGTGTCACGTACAGGGTCGTTGTGTTTGATATTAAATTTTATACCGATATTTTAGAATCCAAATTCTACACATTTTTCAACAGCAGGGTCATGGGCCTTTACATTAAATTTAAAGTGCACATAAGATGGGGGAAAAACTTTTTAATGCGTGTAGCTAGTGGTTACTATATCCACTTTACGGCAAGTTCACGCCAATCTGGTTGAAATTAATTCAGCTATCTTCACTCAAAGTCGTAAAAATAGACCTCCCGTAAAAACGACTTTGCCAATTATCGAAAAAACACTCTTAATCCTCTCAGGCGCCAGTGACGTCACAGTGACAGAATGCATATTCGGAATGTTTATTCCTTAATTACCTATATACAGCCGGCGTGTGTATTCTTTAACGCCTGAAGGATTCCTTAATCCCCCTAATTAAATAAAACTATTGACTACGGAATAATTTCTTTTGTAATTCATTTTAATTTAAGATCCAATTTAGAGTGCCTACAACTTTTAAACTTTGAAGTCTTGAACTTTTTTTACAATATGGAACTTATTGGACGAACACTTTTAACATGTAAATAATATACGGGTCCAGCTATTTGGTATTTACTGCGAGCACTTCGCTTTTCCACATAAAGTGTAGTGTCGTTAAACATACATTATGCAAGAGCTAAATCTGTCTATTGCAGGTCTTTCTTTAGGCCTGAAATGTTATCTAAATTATTAATTAGACATTAATTAACCTATCCAGACCATAATCAACGCTAGATGGCATCCCTAGCCTGCGATGTTTAGTGGATTATGAGCCTATTTACTGCAAAACTTTCCTTCTCAATTAAACGATTAAATGGATAATCGAGACTATGCTGTTTAACGTACTGACTTTAGTAATGATGACCGAGGCTAGGCAGAAATGTTATTCGCTTAGTTCTCTGTTCATAGTGGATCAATTTGAATGAAATTTTTAGCAAATTGCCTTTACGTTATCTAGGTTTTAATTATTATAGTGAGAACTGCCAACTCGTTATCGAATCTCCCATAATGTATCTTTAATATCTGTCATTGATTAATCAATCGGACTATAAAAGTTATACAGGCATGGGTCATAAATTAATTTACACGTTGGTGTTAGCAGTGAGTGTTAGTGGGATTAAGAATGTTGATTAGGTAATTATCTTTTTTTTACGCCGACCAGATCAAAGACATCACTCTAAGTGGAACGTGTGCGTAATACCTCACGAACGAACTAATGGTAGAATCATACACACACACATTAATTGCATAAAATAATTAAGTTTTACTCATCATTGTTTATAATTACTATTTACCCAATAATTATTGCTCACCGGTGTTTTTGTAATCAAGTAGCCTCGTATTATTTGTTGATTGGCGTTTAAATAACATTTAATTGATGGATGGATAAACGTTTTTGATACGATTAGGTTATAATGTCTAACATCGTTTATCTTCTTTATAATAAAAGTATTTTACAATTGCATTGACAGTTTAATCACTCACCAAACAGCACCAGGAACTCCACGTATGATCCCGTGCAATTTTCGCGCCAAAGTTTAACCTCATTTACAACACCCGTAGTACATGGAACGTTACATGATAATAAGATTCCCAGCGTTGATTGTCAGAGAAATGAGTGCAATCTATTGTACATGTTATGCATTGCATAGTCATCGGAAAATTCCATATTCACTGTAAATTTCAAATGGAGTTACGATAAAAGTTGTTTTTTTATGTATAGAAATGGTTATTATTATTATATATAGCTAATAATGAATATATCGACAAATGACGGGCACCATTTGTATTTCCGTACTTAAGTTTGGGATATCAAGTATTACGGGGTTATCCAAATTACCGGTAAATGCGCTAATTTCTTGAGTCATCTTCATTTGACACGTGGCCTATTTAAACAAAGGCAGCTTAAATTGATCTACGGCATGATAAATTCACTCTAAAATATTCCAATTCCAAATGTCTAATCTATACCAATGAAAGACGATAATTCGGTGATTATGATTAGGCCAGTCACGTTGTAATTGGACCGTAAAATAATAGACGCTTGTCAACTTGCCGTGTGTATTGATAGTGCTATATTGTACAAACAGTGAGATATTGTATAGATAATGTATATCCTATGTGTAGTGCCTGTGACGTCACCAGCGAATCAACCGGATTAAGGTCGTAATTGAAAAATCGAAAAGCGTTTTGGCGTGTCGGACACTTAAACGTTAACAGCCGACTTAATTTTAATCAGATTGGTGTGAACTTGCCGTAAAGTTGATATAGTAACCATGGGCTATACGTCCATGAAATTTAGATTTTTGATCTTACGTGGTCTTTAAAGCATGATTTCCGACATATGTTTTACTTGGCGGAATCCACATTGATTCGGATTATGGAATTACACAAATCTTCAAGTCGGCAATTCACATAAATTTTTAGTCCAGACGATGTCGATGAAATATAATTATTACAATATTCATATGGATCAAAATAAGAACCAAAACAATTTAATCGTGTTTGTGTACCTACATGGATAATGTGTGACGTGGAAAATTAAAGTTAGGTTGCCAGGCAACGAAACATACGCCCACAGCAGCTAAACCGTCCGAGCGGTTGACAAGGGTTGTCGCATATTCATTCCTTTGTAGGTAATTGGGGGCCTTTACAAGACAGTTCGATACAGATCAGATTATAATTTTTGCCATTTGAGGGTTCACAAGGTTCTACAAACTGAAACAAGAGTCTCTACTCTGAAAGTAATCTACAGAAATTGTTGAAATTTGACAGGCTTTTTCATTTTACTAATTTAAATAATGCATATAAATTTCATACTGATCAGATGATCACTTTTGTCCACAAGGTTCAGGACCGCCATAACTCTGCTTCAAAAATTTAAATGATGCATATAAATTTCATACATATCGGATTATAACTTTCATAACTCTAGACATAATGAACAGAAATTATTGAAATTAAATAGGCTTCTTCGTTTCACTAATTTAAATCATGCATATAAATTTCACAGAGATTGGGTGATCACTTTCAGCGTTAGAGCGTTCAAAAGGTTAAACAAAGTGAAACAAGGGCCATAACTTTAGAAGTAATAAACAGAAATTGCTGGAATTCAATAGGCTTCTTTGTTTCCCTCATTTAAATATTGCATATAAATTTCACAAAAAACATTGTGACTGATAAATTGAGACAACAATGCTCTCTAACATCATAAAAACAATTTTGGTATGCGAATTACGTCATAAATTGGTCGGCTGGACAGAGTTATAAATAGATCAATGACATTAACTTCCCAGCAAATGGTTGACTTAGATGCATTTGACATGTCCCCTATACACATATAAAATGTGCCACAAGCTAAAAGATAGGTTGCCTGGCAACGAAACATACGCCCACAGCAGCTAAGTTGTCCGAGGTGTCAACAAGGGTTGACGCATATTTTTTTAAAATCTGATTACAAGTAACATTAATCATACAAAACATCTAGTATAAATTTCCATAATCATTGGAAATAGTTGAAAATTGACAGGCTTCTTCATCCCATGACCTAAAACACTGTATGTATAACTTTTAAGTCAATCAGTTATTAACTTTAGACTCAACTGCGTCTACAAAATTTTCAACTCTGGCAGTAATTATCGGAAATAACTGAAAATCAATAAGCTTCTTCGTCTCATGACCTTAAATACTGTGTATAAATTTAAAGTCAATTGAGTATTAACTATAGCATCTAGAGCGTCCACAGGATATTTCAAAGTGATCATGGGCCATAACTCTGGCAGTAATTATCGGATATCATTGAAAATCAATCAGCTTCTTCGTCTCATGACCTTAAAGTCAATCGGATGTTAACTTTAGCCTCAAAAGCGTCCACAGACGGGGGCGACAACAATATACAACCACCTTTCAAAGTGATCAAGGGCCATAACTGGCAGTAATTATTATTGGAAATCTCTGAAAATCAATAAAGTTTTTCATCTCATGACCTTAAACACTGTGTATAAACCTACAGCCATTCGGATATTAACTTTAGCGTCCACAATCCGGATGGACAGGGGCAACGACAATATTCGACTACATTTCAATGTGGGTGTATAAAAACTCAAGCACATGCAAACAGATCGAATAATTGTAACAGCGCCTGATCTTAAAGTAGCCCATGTTTGTGTTGTTTACTAATTAGAAAATAAACTAGCGGCTGCCAGGCAGGATACGCTCACATTTTGCAAGAGATGGATAGAGAGCAAGCTAAAAACAAACATGTTTTTTTGTACAATCAGGGGCAACAATCCAGAAAGTTATGGCCTGAAATGTGCAAATATCAAAAGGGACAGAGATCTTTGGGCTATAAAGATATGTTTTAAGTTTCATCAAAATGAGATAAAAATTGTGACCTCAAGAGGGTCCACAACCTTTGTATTACACACTTCTAAACAATTTGCATACAAAGAGCGGCCATTTTGTCGGGCAGTTTCATTTTGATTTTCCCTGAAATACAAATTCAACCTTCATTATGGTGTAATGGAATGAAATGGAGTTTAACGTCCTACTGTTCTGCTCCTAAATGGTGGAATGGTGATGTTTTTAAACGGTTTTTAAAATCAGAAAAAAAAACTGTGACCTCTAGAGAATCCACAAGCTAAAAATATGATTTTTCGAACAATCAGGGGCCATGCCCATAATCCAGGAAGTTAAGTTCTGGTATCCACGATTATCAAAAGGAACCAAGATCTTAGTGAGTAATGGTGATATATTCACACATTTTTTTTTTTAAATCGGATAAAAATTGTGACCTCAAAACATGATTTTTTGTTCAATCAAGGGCCATAATTCAGGAATAATGCACGAATATTGAAAGGAACCAATATCTTTGGGTTATAAACATGTATTTCAAGATTCATTGAAATCAGATGAAAATTGTGACCTCTAGAGGGTCCACAACCTTGATTTACCAGATGTTTACACTATTTGCGGACAAGGGCGGCCATTTTGGCCTTATTTTCAAGAAATTCGAACTCAACAAACATTACGGAGTAGCGGTAATATATTTGAACGTTTTCTTTTTTAAATCGAATAATAATTGTGATCTCTAGATGGACCACAAGCTAAAAACGTGATTTTGCATACAATCAGAGGCCATAATTCAGGAAGTTACGATATGCACGAATATTGAAAGGAACCGAGATCTTTGGGTTATAAACTTGCATTTCAAGTTTCATCAAAATCGGATCAAAACTGTGGCCTCTAGTGGGTCCACAACTTTGATATACCAGATGTTTACACTATAAATTTGCGTTCGAGGGGCCGCCATTTTGTCTGGCAGTTTTGGTCTGATTTTCATGAAATTCTAACTCAACCTTCCTTTGGGTGTAATGGTGATATATTCTATAATTTTTTTAAATCGGATAAAAATTGTGACCTCTATGGGGTTCACAAGCTAAAAATGCGATTTTTCGTACAATCAGGGGCCATAATTCAGGAAGTTAGGGTCTGATATGCGCGAATATCAAAAGGAACCGAGATCTGTGGGTTATAAACATGCATTTCAAGTTTCATCAAAATCAGATGAAAATTGTGAGCTCCAGAGAGTCCACAACCCTGATACACAATATTTTGACACTATTTGCGAACAAGGGTGCAGCGATTTTGTCTGTCAGTTTCAGAGAGAGAGAGAGAGAGAGAAATGGGGTTTAACGTCCACTGGACACAAACTAGGTTATTTCGGGACTAACACAGGGTTCAATTTTATTTCAATAATTCGCTTGCACGTAGGGGTCTTTAGCAGTGGGAGGAAACCAGAGGACCCAGAGAAAACCCACGGGGTTGGACTGTCAGTTTCGGTCCGATTTTTACGAAATTCGAACTCAACCACCCTTAGGCTGTAACAGTGATACATTGTAACGTTTTTTAAAATCCGATAATAATTGTGACATCTAGAGCGACCCAAAGCTAAAAACGCCATTTTTCGTACAATCAGGGGCCATAATTCAGGAAGTTATGGTCCGATATGCGCGAATATCGAAATGAACCGAGATCTGTGGGTTATAAACATACATTTCAAGTTTAAACCAAATCGGATAAAAATTGTGACCTCTACAGTGTTCACAAGCTAAAAACGTGATTTTTCGTACAATCAGGGGCCATAATCCATGAAGTTACAGTCTGATACATGCCAATATCAAAAGGAACCGAGATCTTAGGGTGATAAACCTATATTTCAAGTTTCCTTGAAATCGGATAAAAATTGTGACCCGTAGGCCCTAGAGTGTTCACAAACAATAATTGTGGACGGACAGACAGGGGCGACGGCAATACTTACAATCTAAGCACAAGAATGTTTTTAAGGTAAGTTTACTTAAATGCAAAGTCTACTTAAAATCTAAGTACAAGAACGTGCTTAAGAATTTTCTAGGAATCGGGCCCAGGCCTTTAACCCAATATGTACTGTAAGTACATACTAGTATAATCAGTCATTTCTTCTGGAGCATCTCTATCTAATGCAATAGCTTCTATATTTCTCCAATGATTCTGTAAAACTGGATTCTCAAAATTCTCACTACTGAATTGAAACTGTAGTTTCTTAATCAATTCCTTGGCTTTGTCAATTTGATCTGTTGTGGCTGAAAATATATTTGTGTATTTTTTTTTATGTCATAGCAAAATAAACAACAAGCCTCGGTCATAAACAAAATTGACTCTCACTAGATAAGAGAACATGAAAGAAAAATAGAAAAAGTCTGTGCATTACCATGATTTTATAAGTATAGAATGAATAAACACCCGTGAATGTACGGACTGTTTCTATTTTTCTTGTGTTCTCTTATCTAATGACATGCAATTACTTTTTTGAATTGTCAGATATACTCTGACTGACACCAATATTGTCCTTTAAAGTGAATAGAAGTAGTTTTCATTGACTTCTGGTGGGTAATACCAATTTCCAGTGTCAAACTCTGATCGATTTCAGCTTAGAGAAATCTATCTCGCAGTACCACTTTTTGTGGCTTCTGAGGCATAGTAAAATGTTTCATGTAGTCAATATAGGGTGATTGGAATGTTTGTCACGAGATTCAAGACAAATTTGACATTTGTAACAAAAACAAAATAAATACAACACAGTCCACTACATCAGTTATTCATCATCCTCGTCCCCCTGCACATTTCTGATCACATTGGTAGAGAGTCCCTATCAAAACCCTTGTTGCAGAGCAGGATTCTTAATCCATTTTGAAATGAACCGGCCACGGTTAGGCCTAACGGATAGTCGTCTTTTCAACAACAAACATCTTAGTTTATGCATACTCTATTCATGACAGTAATTGCATAATTCACTAATTGCATAATGTATTTCACTATTTGGGATAATAATAGCCGAAACTCTGTATAAACAAGCCAACAGTGAGGCTGATGTCCCCCGCCGAAATAGGAAAATAATTAGAGGACACATATAAATTTATCACAAATTATCTTTTACAAAGTATTGAACAATCGTAGGAGAGTTATTGTTTTCCAAAGTCTCGACCAATCAAATTGCGTATCGCTCTGCTTACCCTGAGCAGAAAATGCTCATTATCAAACTTAGTCAAGGTATTACTGTAATGAAACTATACACCAAGTTTCATCAATCTCACTTAATTAGAACTAAAGTTATCGTGTCCCAAAGCATCAACCAATCAAATTGCTTATCTCTGCTTACCCTAAGCGGAAAATGCTCATCTTCGAACTCCATCAAGGCATTGACCTAATCAACACATACACCAAGTTTGAACATTCTAGCTCAATTAGGAAGAGAGTTATCGTGCCCCAAAGTATCAACCAATCAAATTGCTTATCTCTGCTTACCCTAAGCGGAAAATGCTCATCTTCGAACTCCATCAAGGCATTGACCTAATAAACACATACACCAAGTTTGAACATTCTAGCTCAATTAAAAGTTATCGTGTCCCAAAGCATCAACCAATCAAATTGCTTATCTCTGCTTACCCTAAGCAGAAAATGCTCATCTTCGAACTCCATCAAGGCATTGACCTAATCAACACATACACCAAGTTTGAACATTCTAGCCCAATTAGGAAGAGAGTTATCGTGTCCCAAAGCATCAACCAATCAAATTGCTTATCTCTGCTTACCCTAAGCGGAAAATGCTCATCTTCGAACTCCATCAAGGCATTGACCTAATAAACACATACACCAAGTTTGAACATTCTAGCTCAATTAGGAAGAGAGTTATTGTGTCCCAAAAAGTGTGACGGACAGACAGACGGACGGACAGACGGACAGACAGACGGACGGACAGACGGACGGACAGACGGACGAACCCATTTTAATAGTCCCCTGCTTTCTTCGAAAGGCGGGGGACAACAAGACCATAGTAATTGCATACTTGCATTCATACATCGCTATAATATCAACATTTTAGTCATATTATTTCAGCAATTTGCATTGCATATTCCTACTTTTGGTTTCATCCAACTAAACGGAAGTTATAAATTAGTAAAAACTACAAGTACATACAAATGTTTTTTTAAATTATTTTATTCGTAAGCACATGTTAAGTATATAAGTATATAAATAACAAAGTAGCACAAATCGGTTTCCGTGTATAGTCGAAACTCGGAAATCACTCGGCAAACCTTGGCAGATTCCGGTACCCTGTCGAGGTTTGCCGAGTGCTCGGAAATATGCTGTACGGGCGAAAGGTCACGTGGCCAATTGTCGTGATTCCGATTAGTTTATTTTTAGCATTACCGGTATACAAATGTCGGGATTTAATGCAGCAGGACTAGTTCGGATATCTGAGAGGATCTCTTCCTCAATTTCACTGGATATTAAAGAAATAAATTCACCACAACAATTAAGATAGGTTGCCAGGCAATGAAACATACGCCCACAGCAGCTAAATCGTCCGGGCAGTCAACAAGAGTTTTACTTTTTTCGGTAATGAAACATTTAGAATACACTAAAATCTGATTAAGAGCAACAACTCAGAAAACCATTAGAATTTGTTTGGTTTTTATAAAGTTCTGCCCCATTCTAACGTTTTGTATACAAAACTTTTAATACTGTATCATGGATTTAGCTGTTCCAAGTCATAAAAATTCATTGAAAATCAATATACTTGTTCGTCTCAAGATCCTAAACTCTGTGTATCAATCTGAAGTCAATCGGATATTAACTTAGGCCTCCAGAGCGTCCACAAGATTTGTTGAAGTGATCAAGGGCCATAACCCTGGCAGTAATTAACAGAAAACGCTGAAAATCAATACGCTTCTTCGTCTCATGACCTTAAACACTGTGTATAAAATTCATAAAAGTCATAAAAATTCATTGAAAATCAATATACTTGTTCGTCTCAAGATCCTAAACTCTGTGTATCAATCTGAAGTCAATTGGATATTAACTTTGGCCTCTACAGCGTCCACAAGATTTTTTAAAGTGATCAAGGGCCATAACTCTGGCAGTAATTATCAGAAATCGCTGAAAATCAATAGGCTTCTTCGTCTCATGACCTTAAACACTGTGTATAAATTTAAAGTCAATAGGATATTAACTTTGGCCTCTAGAGCGTCCACAAGATTTTTTGAAGTGATCAAGGACCATAACTCTGGCAGTAATTATCGGAAATCGATGAAAATCAATAAGCGTCCTCGACTCATGACCTTAAACACTGTGTATAAATTTAAAGTCAATCGGATATTAACTTTGGCCTCTAGAGCGTCCACAAGATCTTTTGAAGTGATCGAGGGCCATAACTCTGGCAGTAATTATCAGAAATCGCTGAAAATCAATAGGCTTCTTCGTCTCATGGCCTTAAACACTGTATATAAATTCAAAGTCAATCGGATATTGCTTGTGGACGCCGGACCGACGGACGGACGGAGGCGACGACAATATACGATATTTCAATGTGGGCGTATAAAAATCACGATATAGTTTTTTTTGTCATTTCATGATCCTGCTGTTCTGTCAAATCGTTCAATTATTGTTCATAATTTCCGATGGCAATGTTTCTTTTTGCTATGGAATACGCATTTCAGATTAACGCCCGGTTTGAAACAATTTCTATAGATTTGGGAATTAAACTCTTTGTTCTGTCATCGTCTTTCTTTGCTGCGCAGATATGATCGTCAGATTAATACGGTCTTTTATTGCCGATAATTTGGTTGACCTATATTGCACGTGGGAGGATCTCCGGCTTTTGGAACTTCCATTGACGACGTGCATGCTTGAAGTTCAAGGTCAACGCCGCCATCACTATCTTCAGTTAAATCTCGTTTACGTTTCTTGGTGTCATTCTGCGAGGTGTTCAAGTACTTGGCATGATTACCTCAATTAAGTTGTTTATTTATGAAATAAGCCGAAGGTATTCTTTGTAATGATTGACTCTTTGATGGCGTCAAGTACTTGGCATGATTACCTCAATTAAGTTGTTTATTTATGAAATAAGCCGAATGTATTCTTTGTAATGATTGACTCTTTGATGGGTTTCTTAATCGACGAGTAATAATTAACTCTTTTGTAATCGGCCGAAAGTCGATTGATTTATGATACCATTAGTGGCCGGTTCATTGTTTTAACAATCGGCCTGATAATTAATTCTTTGTAAATTGGCCGAAAGTAGATTGATTTGTGATACCTTAGTGGCCGGTTCATTGTTTTACCAATCGGCTAGATTAAAGATCAATCGGCTAAAGCCAACAAAAAACAGCCGATTAAGATCCCTGTTGCAGAGAGATGTACAAAGCAGACCATTATTGCGGCAATTGCATTGCCCCATGCAGCCTGTTTTACAACCACATTTTGTGAGTTTGGTATGAAAATGATTTTGCTGATGACAACATGCGTGATGAATAAGGGAGAACAAATGAATATGGTGATGATGAAAATGACAAAAGAAGGGATTTTTTTGTAAAAATGTTTTTTATTGCAAAAATGGTTCCCTCAACGTTATACTTTTGCAATATCAACCATTTTTGCAATAAAATTTTAATAATGAAAAACTGCTATCACTTTCATAACGAGAGCATCGCTAACGCAAAATACGTCCACATTCCTGCTTTGATTGATATGGTACTTTTTTAAAATGAAGAGAATGAAATATGAAATGGCTGCAATGACTGTAATATGACAAGAGGCAAAGAAAGCTAGGTGTTGGGTTTGTTTTGCCAAATTTACAGACAAAATATTAACAAAAAAGTGGGTGTGACACAACCCCAGGAGGTTGGGGCATGAACCAAAATAAATAGTTGCTGTCTTTACGGTATAAGGAATAATTATGCAAGTTAGAAGATGATCCATTAAGAATTGTAGCCGGTAGATGATATATACGAAAATTGGGCATGGCTGTGCCCCTGGGGGTTGGATATGGAACAATATAAATAGGTACAACCCTGTTACTGAAATAAATGATATGCTGGATTTGAATAAAATCTGTTAATTATTACAACCTGTAGATTATTTACAGATAAAAATTAACAAAAAAGTGGGTGTCATACCACATCCCTGGGGTCAGGACATGCACCAAATAAATAGTTGTTATCCTTACAATATAAGGCAGTGGTTCTCAAACTTTTTTAGGCAACAGCACACCTTAGAGCACATGAAAAAATAGCGGCACACCTGGCTAAATATATATGAAAAATATCTGAATTTTGCAAAACAAAAACATGGCAAGTCTTAGATGGCATACAATGGTAGACAGAGACTAGTCATAGAAACATAGAATGACTCAAACTAAATAAAGAAAAACACAGCTATGAACGTACCAGTAGACACCAGTGAATACTCAATTGGGATCAAATGGCTTTTCGCATTTTCTTAGTGTGCCGTTCAAATTTCGCGGCACACTTAGGAAGATCTCGCGGCACACCTGTGTGCCGTGGCACACTGGTTGAGAATCACTGGTATAAGGAATAAATATGCAAAGTTCCAAGATGATCCATTTAGAATTCCAGCCTGTAGACAAAAAACACAAAAATTGAAATGAAATGAAATGAAATGGGGTTTAACGTCCTACTGTTCTGCTCCTATGCTGGGCTAATGAAGACGGGCATACGCCATACAGTGTGCTATGAGGGAAATTTTGCCCAGGCAGTGGCACTATCGCCTACTCTTATATCGAATGTGGCTCTGCCACTGGGGGTTGGACATGGATCCAAATAAATATGTACTAATTGGATCTAAATCTGTTAATAATTGCAACCTGTATTTACAGACAAATTATCAACATAAAGCTGGTGTAGCACTGCCAAAAGGGCGGGGGTCCGGGCATGCACCAAAATTAACAGTTGCCGCCCTTAGGCTATAAGGAATACATATGCCCAGTTCCAAGCTGATCCATTCAGAATTGCGGCCTGTATACAGTAAACACAAAAATTGGGCGTGGCTCTGCCCCTGGGGTCGGGACATCCAGTTGTCATCATTGGGCTATAAGGAATACATATGCCAAGTTCCAAGACGATCCATTAAGAAATGTTGGGGTCGGGCAATCACCAAAAAACAATAAGGGTCATCATTACGGTATAAGGAATAGATATGCAGTTTCAAAAGGATCAAAAGGGGAAACACAAGACACACACACAAAAATTGGATGTGGCTCTGTCCCAGGGGGTCAGGCATGCACCAAAAATAAAAGAGGTCATCTTTAGGGTATACGGAATAAGTATGAAAAATTTCAAGATGACTGATAAAGATTTGCGGCCTGTAGGCGACAAGCAGACTCACAAAAAGAAAATGGGTGTGGCTCTGCCCCTGATGGTTGGGCAGGCACCACAAACAATAGGGATGTTCCTTAGGAGAGAGAAATGGGGTTTAACGTCCACTCGACACAAACTAGGTCATTTTGGGACTAACATATGGTTTAATTTTATTTCAATAATTCGCTTGTGTGAAGAGGTCTTTAGCAGTGGGAGGAAACCGGAGGACCGGAGAAAACCCACGAGGTTAGACAGGCATTTTCCTTAGGGTATAAGGAATAAGTATTTAAAGTTTCAAAAGGATCTGTTAAGAATTGTGGCCTGTAGGCAACACAGACACAAACAAAAACTGGGCGTCCGTAGCTGTCCCAGGGGTCGGGCATGCACCAAAAATAATTGAAGTCACCCTTGGCTTATGGTAAGGAATGAGTATGAAAAGTTTCCAAGACGATCGATGAAGAATTGTGGCCTGTGCACCAAAAAGGATAGTGATGATCCTTAGGGAATAAGGAATCAGTATGCAAAGTTTGAAGTGGATACGTTAAGAAATGCGGCATGTGGAGGACAAACAAATATATACAAAAATTGGCGTGGCTCTGCCCCTGGGGGATGGGAATGTACCAAAAACAATAATGATCCTAAGGGTATAAGAAATAAGTATGCAAAGTTTGAAGTGGATCCGTTAAGAAATGTGACCTGTAGACAACAAACAAATACAAAATATGGGTGTGGCTCTGCCCCTGGGGGGTCGGGCATTCACCAAAAACAATAGGCATCATCCTTGGGGTATAAGGGTTAAGTATGTAAAGTTTCAAGACGATCAGTTAAGAATTGCGGCCTGTATGTGACACACACACAAACATACACACAGACAGGGGCGCTAGCAATTCACTAGGGTCCGGGTATCATTCAGATTTGATGAAAAAAGGAAAGAAACTGAGCTTACCATCTATAATCTGATACACAAATTCAGTTAATAGATTGCCATATGCAGAAAGTATTAAATACCATCAAGATTCGAAAATTCGAAAATCCGTCGCTGTGATTTCGAACCCGAAGTTGAAACCAAATTGACAACTTCTTTAATAGTTGCACGATTTTCATGAAATTTAGTATGTATGTAGATCTTACCAATGCGACTTGAAAAATGTCATTAGAAATTTTCTAAATTATCTCCCCTTGATGAAATTAAGGATCAAAGTTTTCAAAAAAATCGACGAAATATAGGTCAGATTGCCTTGAAATTTTTTTTCTTTACTAGCTATGACACTACTGATTCGTACACAAAAAATGGAGTTTGTTGCCCATTCCAAAAGTGCCACCATCTTGAAATGTGAAATGTCTCTAAGGCTTTTTTGATATTTTACTTACAGACAAGGGAATTATATTTTCCGAATCCTTGAAGAAAAGCCCATAAATTGTAGGAATTAGAATTTTGATTTTTGGCAAATGATGGACGCCATTTTGAATTGAAAATGAAAAATAGTGAAAAATCCACATTAATGGGCTTTAAAACATCCACAATTGGTCGTGGCTTAAAGAATCTGTCTCCTATTACCGAAATTAATACATTTCAGGATAGCCTGGCTCATGGTCGAATGTTTGGTAATGTTAGCTGGTTTTGACTTCGCGCATGCGCTACGCTGGAACCAAAGGTACCATGAGTACCAAATTCCGGCGAGGAACTTTTCACGCTGGTACCTATAGGTACCCTGATAATTTCAAGGTGATAACTGCATTCGTTCAAGTCGTTTGTTCTTGGCACGGCTCCAGGTCGGTTTTTTTTCTATGTCAATTTACGGCTTCTATAAGGGGAAAAAGGTGGAATTTCGTCGCGAAACCTGCACCGATTGTCCGAAAACCATGAAATTTGGACACAATACGCCCATTACCACCCCGGACTCTGTGCTTTACTCCCATTTTGATCCCATTAAAAAAAAGAGTTTTAGCAAAAAAACGATTTTCGGAATTTAATATTGGTTTTAATTAGGGTTTCACACTAGCTATCGTTTCAAAAAAATTCTATAATATGGGTTTAGTTGTAAAGTCACACATAAGTAAAATGTGAATTTATATGGATAAAAAACTGCCTTCCCACTTCTAGAATGTGCCAGTTTTTATAAATGAGTCGTCGCAAGTTTGAATTACTTTCTGTTCGCGCCATGAAGTTTATCAACCACTATTTACACCTTATGCATATCATTAACACAAACAACCAATCAAAAACACTCTAGATAATATTACGCGCCAATTTGACCTCAAGTTCACAGGTCAAAAGGCGTGTCTGAGTTCGCGTGTTTACTTTGAGACGATGAAGTGCCTTATTCACCTCGTAGACAAAAATTGTGGAAAGCTGATTAAATTTACAGATACCAGTTGGAATAAGGTTGTTTTAAGTTTTAAAGAATGGACTAATCTTGATGGAAACGAGCTAAAATTGTGCCAACAATATAAAGATGTATTTGTGGGTAAGTTTATCAACTAAATCATACTAAAATTGAAAGTAGAGTCGCCATTTTATTTTTTCGCGAAACACAAAATTTTTTGTTGTTTGTAAACATTTTAAATTAAATTCTTAATGATAGGCGGATTAAATTTTATAGACACCTGTGCTCATCACAAATGCTCGGGACGATACAACGCAACGGGAGCTTACGTCCGTATATAATATTTCTTGTTTGTTGTCATTGCTGTGTGCAAGTTACAATAAATAATAATAATGTTTGTTGACATTCACTTTGTATAGTCTCGTTATATAGTTCATAGATAGGTTTGTTTTAAAATCGATAGCATTCACGCTAGCCTTTGGTTTTATTTTATTAACCCCAGATTGTCTAAGTGTCTTTTCACAAATCAAGTGTAAACAGGTGGCAGTGTCTTATTGTTTTTCATAAAAGAAAAGTAATTGTTATTATGGATATTTGTTGCAGCTAAATTCTTCTCTCACTACTCAGGTTCTAATTTGCTTATTTTGTTTATGTGTGCAATAATATTAGGAGTATGTTTGTATTTATAGGGAATAAAGATGATGCACTACCGGTTTATGGCTATCATTCCAAGTGTTATTCGAGATTCACAGACAGAACAAAGATTGAACGATCTACTAAAAGAGTTGCATTACAGTCTGGTGAGAAGCAAACGAGTGATGAGAGTCAATCCATTTCTAGACAAGCTTTGCGATCAGCCGCCACTAAATCATCAACCACCCAAGCTGTCCACCTGCGATAATAATATTTGAAAACAGAAGAGCAATATTTACAAAAGAATATTAACAAAATCATAATTGAGGACATGTCTTGGCTCCTGTGTGCATTATCTGCAAAAAAGTACCTTTGTTCTACAGGTGTCAGAATAAGACTGTCTCTGATAAGCTGGTTTTAGCAGAAACTAAAGATGGGGGTAAGTTTTTATTATTTGTTCAACCGTTGTGATTTAATATTGTCCCCCCCACCCTCCTTTCCTGGCTATGCCCAGTGTTGGGTAGGGGAATAGGTCCATCGCCCCTCCTCAGCGTGTCATAAAAGGCCTTTATTGGGGAGAGTTGTCGGGTGGCCGATAGGTGTTATCTATCAGTCTGTCATCATATCCATGATATTTACAATTTTTCATATCTTTTCAGGGTGACTTCGAGAAGCAGCAATTAAGAAAGAAGATGAAACCATTCTCAGACACATTAGAGATAAAGACTGTGTACCCACATTTCAGTCGTCAGGGTAAGTTTATTTCATACTTGTAGTAGTTGTTGTGTCCTTGTGGCTTGTTGTTATATCTATTTTATATCATAGGCCTACATAGGCAACTAGTGGGTGGGAAGGGATTTATATAGCCATGTTTCAAAAAGGTCTGTCATCAATGGACTTGAGTTCGAATCCCATTATCAGCGACCTCAATGACAAGGTGTGGGAGTAGGCGATTGATTTACTCTATAGTATAAGTAGTGCTGGTATCTTTGATGGCAAGTGAATTGGCACAAAATGACCAGATTGTGGTGTCCAAATGCACTAAAACAAAGTACATCCGTTCTAAGAATGTGTAAACATTTTTTACTAGCACTTTTGTACTGTCAAGACTTGTTTGTGATATGATAAGTTTAAAGTGTATTAATATGTTTGTTTTTCTTAATCGATCATCGGCCAATACATGCGATTGATCATTAAATCTTAAATGGAAATATCACCTACGTGTAGGATGGGATTTCCTTGTACGTGTAGTAACTATGAACTTAATTTTTCAGATCTTCAGAGGTGTCTGCATATATGAGACAACCTTTGATATATTTTGTGATTAGAAAAAGAATTATTTTCAACAAAGAAATTCCGCGAATGGCCAAGTTATTAGATATGTTTATTAAGATGGCAAAGGACACTGAACAAGTCGACATTTCAAACTACCGTTAATAATTTGTTATTTCTGTACAATGGTTTTGTCCTATGGGGGTGGGGGCGATTTAGCCAATTGGTCTGTCATTAATGGGCTCAACGGTTTGAATCCTCTTCTCAATGACAAGGTGTGGAAGTATGCAGGGGTATTCCGGTTTGGCCTACTGTACTACTAATATGTAGGCAAATTATCTGCCATTGCAAGTGGATTGGTGTAAAATGACCAGATAGCAGTGTCAACGTGCAATAAAACAACATTCAGTGGATATGACTTATGTGAATTAATTTTTGAAATGTTGTTTTTAATTACAATACACAGGCATGATTTATATCTTTAAAAAATAATCAAACAATATATCTAAAGATAAATAAATGTGTAAATACTTCTCCATTTGTTGATTTTAGTACTTTATTTAACTGTTTGTTTTATATGTTTTTATATTTTACATTCTCACTATTTAAGCATTAATTATTGCACAACTGTTACAGCAAGATTTAAAATAAATTATTGATATAACAGTTATTAAAAATTAAAAAAAAGTTTTCTGTATTTTAAAAAAAATATTGATATTGAAATGTAATTATAAATTGCAATACACAGGCCTAATTTATATCTATTTAAACCTTTAATACTAGTCATTTAATAAAAGATTAATGTTTTAAATTTGTTTTCATTCTTTGTTTGGTGATAGGGTGGGTTGCCATGGGGGAAATTTGGTCTTTGTTCAATATTTATAGGACATTTATGATACGAGTTATCTCCCCTTATACCTTTTTACCTGGGACCCCTATTTGAAATATCACGTTTATGCATTGTTTTTTTGGTTGAAATCAAATATGTCTATGCAATTATCAAATTTATGTATGATTTCTGATAATAAATTAAATTCAATATCAATACAATGACGCTGTATTTTCATAAATAGACAAAATCGTGCTACGATGTGCAACATTACTGCTTTGTGGGCGTTTATTATTGGTCCTGTGCAAATACAAATTAAGATATTTCCATAATTTTTTTTTTCAAATGTTGCTATGCATTTTGGCAGTACACACGAAAAAAATCATTCACCTGCAGTAATTTTATCATCCAAAATCACAACGTCAAAGTCATGTTAGACAAGCATGATAAATTGACCGAGACCCTGGGTAAATGGGTAATATTTTAAAAACTGGCAATATCTGAAGGTGGGAATATGGATTTTCCATCACTAGAAACCTTGTATTATAAGAAAATGGCAACATTTTTTAGACTCGGGGGGGTGCAACAAAAATCGATTTCTAAGCACATTTTACCTATACAGACGACACTCTATATTGTTTTTGTTAAAATTATTTCGTCTGAAAGCCTATTGAGATTACTAAAATTATTATTATTAAGCTTTCATATTACATATGAAAGCTTATTGTTTCTGTTAAGATTATTATTGTTATTTTTTTTTTGTGTTTTGTCCACAAATCGGATTTCTCAGAATCTAACCATAGGATCGTTCTGAAACTTTTACCTATCCCCCCAAAAATGGGTGGTGGCTGTTGATTAAATATATTTTCAAAACGTTTTACGAATCCGAAATCACCGAATTTTACGAAGGAATGCATTTGACCTACAATGCTGTAACTTTGTGACTATTTGACCTATTTTACTAATTCTTTTTTCCTTGAGTATCTTGAAACATTTACTTCAAATCTGCAATTTCGGATTTTGGCATTTCGAAAATTTGTCGCTGTCATTTTGAACCGGAAGTTATTACCAATTTGACAACTTCTTTAATAGTTGTGCGATTTTCGTGAAATTTAGAATGTTAGTAGATCTTGCCAATGCGACTTCAATGATGTCCTTGGAAATTTTCTAAATTATCTCCCCTTGGTGAAATTAAGGATCAAAGTTTTCAAAAAAATCGTCGAAATATAGGTCAGAATGACCTAAAAAAAAAATTCGATACTAGACAAGTAATTACTGATTCGTACACAAAATATGGAGTTTGTCGATCGAACCGGAAGTGCCACCATCTTTAAACGTGAAAAATCAAAAAGGCTTTTTTGCTATTTTACTTACAGACTCGGGCGTCATATTTTCGGAATCCTGGAAGGAATGCCTAAAAATCTATCGGATCAGAATTTTGATTTCGGTCACGTGATGGTCACCATTTTGAATTGAAAATGAAAAATAGAAGCAATTTGAAGGGCCGGGACTTTGGAACACAAGAACTCTCCTTCTAATTAAGCTAGAATGTTCAAACTTGGTGTAGGCGTTCACTAGGTCAATGTCATGATTGAGTTCAAAGATGAGCATTTTTTGCCTAGGGTAAGCAGAGATAAGCAAGCTGATTTGTTGATTCTTTAGGGCACGATGACATTGGTTATAATGAATGGAGGGCGATGAAACTCTTGTCAATCGAGAGGCTAATAGCTGGCCTGTTGTGTGAAATCATTGTATCATTTTTTGAAAATGCCCGGGGTAGCCGAAAAAAGGAGATCGAAATCCAAAAAGTCGTATTTTTACGATTTGGGGCATTTTTAGAGGTCGTGTAAAGTAAAATAAAGCATGCATATACATATATTATTGATATTAAATATATCATATAAAAAACTAAACAATGAATCAGCTGTCATTGACAGATTTTATATTATAAGCATGGTCAGTGGAAAGTCAGCGTATTGTCTAACTTGAACTCACTGACTCCGTAACATTATTGTGGGTATGGTATAAGCTGAATTTGATGAGATGCACATATCTCGTATGACTATTTGGTACTTACAGTGTTAGACTTTGTCGTAACGTTACGGTCTCCATTCATCAAATCGTCGTTGGGGCTATAATACGATTTTGAATCAAGTTATTTATCACTGAGGGACTCAAAATTAGGTTTGATGTAGCTCTGCTCATTTACAGTGGCGAATTTAACGGGCACATGGGTTCCAGCTCCCTCCTCTAGAAATTTCACAGCACCCGCATGGATTGTGGCTAATTTTGTGGCAGAATTTTATTTTTCTGGGGGAGGTATTTCTAAATGGCTCCGACACAATCACGTTTTCGGCCTCCAATTAAAATTTCTTAGCGGGAGAACCCCCTGACCCGACCCCCTTGCGGGGCTTCACGGTCGGTATCAGCCCCCCTCCCCACCACCATGGTTAATCCGGCGTTGATGTTCCCTCTTGTGCAGCTGCAAAAGAATGTACAAGTTCATTGCCTCATTGTCAAAGATCCCACTTTTCTACCCCAGTTCGGGTAATGAGGTCGAGCGTATATTGTATAGGGGATATTAAACAAGCAAACAGTATGGCTGATGTCTCCCGCCAAAACCCCAAAGTAAAAGATGACACATTAATTAATCGCACTTTCATATTTTTTTCAAAAGTATCGAGCAATCAAACTATACTGTAAATTTCATCACTCTCTGTCAGATAGAAATCAAGGTTATCTTGTCCCAAAGCATCGACCAATGAAATTGCCAAGCTGTAGCTCAAAATGTTCAGTCAAGACCTGATGAACATCTACACCAAGTTTAAACATTCTAGCTCAATTAAAAGCTGGGTTGTTATGTTCCAGTACTTCATTATAACCAAAGTTATCATACCCCAAAGCATCAACCAATTCAAAGTCCCGGCCAATCAAGTTGCTTTGCTTATCCTGACTAAGAGAATGCTCATTGTCGAACTTGGTCAAGGTAATATGGTCAAGGTACTAATGTAATGAAACTATACACAAAGTTTCATCAAAAATGCTTATCTCTGCTTACCCATTTTAATAGTCCCCTGCCAATCGAAAAGCCCCCCGACCCACCCACTCCACTCCCGTGTAATATATTAGGTTATAATTGTGTTACAAACGTATCACAAGGAGCATTTGAATATTCTCTCTGAGGCATCTGATACCACTTGTTCCTATTATTATTTTTTTTTTTTTGTGTCATTTCTACAAATCGGATTTCTCAGAATCTAACCATAGGATCAATCTGAAACTTTGACCTACCCCCCCCAAAAATGGGGTGCGAATGTTGATTAAATATATTTTCAAATCGTTTTTCGAATCCGAAATCACCGAATTTTACGAACAAATTCATTTGACCTACATTACTGTAACTTTGTAACTATTTGACCTATTTTACTAATTCTTTTTTTGAGGGGTGCCTTGAAACATTTACTTAAAATCTGCAATTTCGAATTTTCGAATTTCGAAAATTCGTCGCTGTGATTTTGAACCGGAAGTTGAGATCAATTTGAAAACTTTTTTAATAGTTGCACGATTTTCATGAAATTTAGAATGTAAGTAGATCTTATCAATGCGACTTCAAAAATATCATTAGAAATTTTCTAAATTATCTCCCCTTGATGAAATTAAGGATCAAAGTTTTCAAAAAAATCGACGAAATATAGGTCAGATTGCCTTGAAATTTTTTTTCTTTACTAGCTATGACACTACTGATTCGTACACAAAAAATGGAGTTTGTTGCCCATTACAAAAGTGCCACCATCTTGAAATGTGAAATGTCGCTAAGGCTTTTTTGATATTTTACTTACAGACAAGGGAATTATATTTTCCGAATCCTTGAAGGAAAGCCGAACAAGCCAACAGTGAGGCTGATGTCCCCCGCCGAAATCCCCAAATAAATAGATGACACATATTAATTAATCGCACATCTATTTTTTTCCAAAGTATCAAGCAATCAAACTGATTATCAACTATAAACTAAGTTTCATCACTCTCTATCAGATAGAATCAAAGTTATCTTGTCCCAAAGCAGGAAATTGCTTATCTCTGCTTAGCTTTAGCTCAATATGTTAATCATTGAACTCAGTCAAGACGAACATCTACATCAAGTTTAAACATTCTACCTCAATTAGAAGAAGAGTTTGACCAATCAACATGCTTATTGCTCGTTGGCCTAAGCAAAAAATTCTCATAATCGAACTTAGTCAAGGTATTGATGTAATGAACTATACACCAAGTTTCATCACTCTCACTTAATTAGAACTAAAGTTATCGTGTTCCACTTCCAAAGCATCAACCAATCAAATTGCTTATCTCTGCTTACCCTAAGCAGAAAATGATCATCTTCGCACTCCATCAAGGCATTGACCTCATTAACCCCTACACCAAGGTTGAACATTCTAGCTCAATTAGAAGGAGGGTTATTGTGTTCCAAAGTCTTGGCCAATCAAATTGCTTATCGCTCTGCTTACCCTGAGCAGAAAATGCTCATCATCGAACTAAGTCAAGGTATTGATGTAATGAAACTATACACCAAGTTTCATCACTCTCACTTAATTGGAACTAAAGTTATCGTGTCCCAAAGCATCAACCAATCAAATTGCTTATATTTGCTTACCCTAAGCCGAAAATGCTTATCTTCGCACTCCATCAAGGCATTGACCTAATAAACACCTACACCAAGTTTGAACATTCTAGCTCAATTAGAAGGAGGGTTATTGTGTTCCAAAGACTCGGCCAATCAAATTGCTTATCGCTCTGCTTACCCTGAGCAAGTTTCATTAATCTCACTTAATTAGAACTAAAGTTATCGTGTCCCAAAGCATCAACCAATCAAATTGCTTATCTCTGCTTACCCTAAGCGGAAAATGCTCATCTTCGAACTCCATCAAGGCATTGACCTAATCAACACATACACCAAGTTTGAACATTCTAGCTCAATTAGGAAGAGAGTTATCGTGCCCCAAAGTATCAACCAATCAAATTGCTTATCTCTGCTTACCCTAAGCGGAAAATGCTCATCTTCGAACTCCATCAAGGCATTGACCTAATAAACACATACACCAAGTTTGAACATTCTAGCTCAATTAAAAGTTATCGTGTCCCAAAGCATCAACCAATCAAATTGCTTATCTCTGCTTACCCTAAGCAGAAAATGCTCATCTTCGAACTCCATCAAGGCATTGACCTAATCAACACATACACCAAGTTTGAACATTCTAGCCCAATTAGGAAGAGAGTTATCGTGTCCCAAAGCATCAACCAATCAAATTGCTTATCTCTGCTTACCCTAAGCGGAAAATGCTCATCTTCGAACTCCATCAAGGCATTGACCTAATAAACACATACACCAAGTTTGAACATTCTAGCTCAATTAGGAAGAGAGTTATTGTGTCCCAAAAAGTGTGACGGACAGACAGACGGACAGACAGACAGACAGACAGACAGACAGACAGACAGACAGACAGACAGACAGACGGACGAACCCATTTTAATAGTCCCCTGCTTTCTTCGAAAGGCGGGGGACAAAAATGGTAGATAACACAATTTTGATTTCCGGCAAATGATGGACGCCATTTTGAATTGAAAATGACAATTAGTGAAAAATCCACATTTATGGGCTTGAAAACATATACAATTGGTCGTGACCTAGAGAATATGTCTCCAGGATAGCCTGGATCATGGTCGAACGTTTGGTATTTGAATATTTCAAAAATTCGAATTTCTCCTTTGATGTTTTCCGTGCCGACAAGGTTGTTTTCGAGTTTAGCTGGATTTGACTTCGCGCATGCGCTACGCTAGAACCAAAGGTACCATGAGTACTAAATTCCGGCGAGCAACTTTTCACGTTGGTACCTAGGTACCCTGAAAATTTCAAGGTGATACCTGCATTCGTTCAAGTCGTTTGTTCTTGTCACCTGCCTTTCGTCAAAGTCAATTTACGGCTTCCATGAGGGGAAAAAAGTGGAATTTCGCCGTGACACCGGCACCGATTGTCCGAAAACCATGAAATTTGGACACAATACGCCCATTACCACCCCGGACTCTGTGCCTTACCCCCATTTCGATCCCATTAAAAAAAAAAGAGTTTTAGCAAAAAAACGATTTTCGGAATTTAATATTGGTTTTAACCCTGTACCCAGACAAGATATACATATTATTATAATCCCTATGAAATATTTTAATTATTTACTGCTATAATATGAATTATCACTTATTCCCCGTTAAATAAATATCGGTCACCGGGTGCAGCTGTACAACTTCAAGGACCCTGGCTTCAAGTCAATTTACGGCTTCCATGAGGGGAAAAAAGTGGAATTTCGCCGTGACACCGGCACCGATTGTCCGAAAACCATGAAATTTGGACACAATACGCCCATTACCACACCGGACTCTGTGCCTTACTCCCATTTTGATCCGATTAAAAAAAAAGAGTTTTAGCAAAAAAACGATTTTCGGAATTTAATATTGGTTTTAATTAATTTTGAAATTGCAAATGCAAAGAGATTTTATCGCCTCTTCCTTATGTGATAGGTATTGGTACTATACACATTATCCTTAAAAGACAATTTTTTAAAATGACCGTAACGATGTATCAACACTAGAAACCGAAATCGCCTATTTTGACCTTTTTTGACTGCTGAGGCATCCTTCCGGTGGTCCAAATCTCTGGAATTTCTAGCGGTTGGCTGCGCCGCGATGATATTTATCACATATTAAATTGAGAAAATCCTCAGATATCAAGAACAATAAAAATTCGATAAAATACGGCAATTTTTTAAGCAAAAAACCTTTGATTGTTGGGGGTGGGTTTTGAATTTATTTTGAACGTTCTCGGAATCCAACACTCTTCTATTTTTAATATGTGATAGCTAGAATCCCAAGGTACATTCTGTGCAAATTTGAAGGCAATCGGAGCACAGGAACGTTGCCTGGGTAGAGCAAAACAACCCGGTCGCGAAAATTTACCTATACTTCAAAGTGATTATCATGTTGTGTTATGATCGCCATTTTAGATCAATCTGAGTCCCTGATCCACCGTCATCTACCAAACCACTCCGAAATATAGCCAAAATCCCAAAATCGACCGTAGTTTCTTTTTGCTTCGCGCATGTGCCACGCTGGAACCAAAGGTACGTTGACTACCAAATTCCGGCGAGGAACTTTTCACGTTGGTACCTAGGTGCACTGAAAACTTCAAGGCGATACCTGCATTTGTTCAGATCGTTTGTTCTTGACACGGTTCCTGCCGTTCGTTTTTTTCCGCCATTTACGGCTTCTGTAAGGGCGAAAAAAAGTGGAATTTCGCCACGAAACCGGCACCGATTGTCCCAAAACCATGAAATTTGGACACAATATGCCAATTACCACTCTGTGAATTACTCCCATTTTGATCAGATTAAAAAAAGGAGTTTCAGCAAAAAATAAACAACCGATTTTCGGAATTTAAATTTGGTTTTAATTAATTTTGAAATTCCAAATGCAAAGGGATCTTATCGCCTCTTCCGTATGTGATTGCTATTAGTACTATACACATTATCGTAAAAGACATTTTTTTTTAAAATGAGCGCAACACCAAAAACCGAAATCGACTATTTTGTCTTTATCATACATTAAATATTATATGCCATCGGTTAATTTTTATACGCCCACATTGAAATTGAATTTCAGCGATTTCCGATAATTACTGTCAGAGTTATGGCCCTTCATCACTTAAAAAAATTCTTGTGGATGCTCTAGAGGCCAAAGTTAATGTCCGATTGACTTTAAATTTATACACAGTGGTTAAGGTCATGAGACGAAGTAGGCGATTGATTTTCAGCGATATCTGATATTTACTGCCAGAGTTGTGCGCAGTGTTGTGGCCCCTGATCACTTCAAAATATCTTGTGGACGCTCTAGAGGCCAAAGTTAATATCCGATTGACTCTAAATTTATGGTCATGACACGAAGATGCCTACAGTATTGATTTTCAGCGATATCTGATATTTACTGCCATTTCCGATAATTACCGTGAGAGTTATTGCCCTTGATCACTTTAAAAAATCTTGTGGACGCTCTAGAAGCTAAATTCAATATCCGATTGACCTTAAATTTATACAGTGTTTAAGGTCATGAGATGAAGAAGCCAATTGATTTTCAGCGATTTCCGATTGAATCTTTTGAAAATCACACCTAACTCTAAAACTAAAGGCAAGAAACGGGCCGGTTTACATTGAAGCACAACTAATTCCTGTCCTGCGTACTCTATCAATATAATATACGGTTTTCTAAATATGCCTTGGATGGTAGCCACAAGTCGACAATTTTTGTTTTGTATTTTTCCCATTTTGTTCATAAGGTAAATGTAATTTTTCAGATACCTGATGACATTTATACTTATTGTTTCAATAGATTCTAATAACCCCCTTTGCAGTTAATATGAAAGCTTTCATATCTGCTATGCAGATCTAGTTATTATTATTATTATTTACAGCGGGAGCCTAGATCTCCACGATCGAAAACAGATATCGATCTGGAATTAGATTTTCTATCGGGAAACCATGTGGTGGCTACTTGATAAAATATTTTTGAAATTTCTGTACGTTGTCTAAAAATTGAAAATTGGCCATAGTTTCGTCAATTCTTTATCCATTTTCAAGCAAATTACATTTTTGGAATCCCTGAATCTTTTCTGAGACAATGGGTATCTCACATTTTTCAATTTCGAACATTCGTCTCTATGACTTTTTTCGTTCGAAAATTGAAAACATGTTGTTTACGAGACAATTTTTGTTATTTTTCAAAATTTTCAAATTTGACTTACATTTTTGGATACCTGAAGTCCATCCGATTCCAGTAATATAAGTTTTATTCAGAGTTATCGCCCTTTATTTTTCGATTTTTTTCGAATTTTCTTCCCATTTTGTGAGCTCGGGTTTCGTTTTATGGCAGAATTGACGTTTCTGAAACTTCTGGAACATGAAGTTATAGTCCAATACCAACTTATAAAGCAATTTCGACAAGAATCCTTAAACCGGAAGTAGTCGAAATAATATGCGATATTTTGAAAAAAAACGTGAAAAATTGGTGTTTTGGGTAAAAACATGATTTCTCCGTCCGATATCAACGGATTAAACAAATTAAGGTATCATTTGGTCGGGCGGTGATTGGACCACTGAATGATACCCAATTCCTGCGGATAATATGATCAGGCAGCAAAATATGGCACGCTGAAAATCAAGTATTTTCTGATTTTTAGCATTTTTGGACGCCTGTATTTTAAAAACTACGCCAACGATTTTTATGAAACTTTCTCTATCGAGAGACCTTGTGGTAGTCTTGTGTACGAAGCATTCCATTACGACTTTGAAATATCTGGAATAGGCGAAATAACGGACTGAAAATCGAAAAAAGTCGAAAAATCGTGAAATTTTGGAAAATGCTCTACTATTTTTTTATTTTAAGAGATTTTCAAAAAAAGGTTGTATATTCTTATAGCTGACCTAATTACGATTCTAACGATGTATAATATGTATGTAGTTATTGAAATTTAATTTTCGATATTTTAATTTTTTTGCATTGTTGGCACTTTTGAACATAGGATTTCTCAGGGGCATTTCATCTGATGAGATAATGTAATATATCATTACAGAGCCCTGTGGCTATTTTAGTGCCCAAACCGGCTATTAAAACTATTCCGACAATAATAACCATACCAGAAGTTTTCAAAAAATGAAAAAAAAAGGTTAAAAACATTGTCGCACTTGCGAAAAAATTGATTTCTCCCTTAGGTAATAGCGGACCAAAAGAACTAAAGTGTCGTTGGATAGCCCTATTAATGGACCATCATATGGTATCTAGTATTTTCCGATTTTTTAACATTCTGAGACGCCATTTTTCTCGAAAACGACGCCTACGATTTTTCTTAAACTTGTCTTACTCAAAGTCCTATCGGTTGTCTATATAGTGAATCCAAAATGAAAAGCATTGAAATAATATAGGTGGTCCAAAAATGGCCTCAAACTTTGAAAAAAATTGAAAAATCGTTAAATTTTTGGAAACGCTCTTTGATTTATCTTTTTTTCCAAAACTACTCATTGGATGTTTCTGACACTTCTGGTACAGAAAGTTAAGTATCCAAAGAACTTCATAAAGCTATCACGACAATGATCGTAAAACCGGAAGTAGTCGAAAAAATGTCTGATATTTTGAAAAAATTTTTTTTTTTACGAAAACCTTTTTAATTTTTTTTTACGAAAACCTTTTTTATTTTTTTACGAAAACCTTTTTATTTTTTTTTTACGAAAACCTTTTTTATTTATGAATATTTTTGATGGTATTTTACACAGGGTTAAAATATCATCCTACTTGAGCAGAAATGAGAAAGTTACCTATTCAAACAACATGTTAAAACTATCCCGACAATGATCCAAAAACCGGAAGTAGTCGAAAAAATATCCGATATTTTGAAAAAAACAACTTAAAAAGTAAAAAATGGTGATCTTGCGAAAAAAGTGATTACAACGCCATATTTCAACGAATCAAAACAACTAAAGTGTCATTGGATAGCCCGAACAATGGACGATCTTATGACATCTCAATGGTAAAAAATCGCTGGTTACGTAATATATTATGAGATGCTGAAAATCTAGTATTTTCCTTTTTGGAGCCTATTCAGACGCTTTTATCTCGAAAATTACTCTTATTTCCTTTCTTAAACTTCTGTTACTTAGAGTCCTAACGCTGGTCTGGGGTGTGATTCCAAATTTAAAAGCCTTAATATAGTATAAATGGTCTAAAAGGGATACAATATTTTAAAAAAGTCGAAAAATCGTTATATCTGTAAATCTGCTTCTAGTGGTATAAGGGAGGTAAAACTGTCCAATGGATCTTCCTGAAACTTCTGGTACAGGAAGATAAGTTCCCATACCACTTGTTAAATCTATCCCGATAATGATCCGTAAACAGGAAATAGTCAAAAAAATATTCGATATTTTAAAAAAATATCTTCGCAGATATTAGGCGCCAAATTTCGAAAATTTAAAATTTTACAAAAAACTTTTTTATTTATGAATATTTTTTAGTCGTGTTTTACACAAAATTAACGAGTCAACTGACTTGAGCAAAAATCAGAATTTTTTTTGTCTCAGTAATTTTCCTTGGCCGCCATTGGCTAATTCATTTTTTCAGTCCTAGATTAATTATTTATTGTTCGATTTGTATAAAACAAAGTTCATATGCTCCGTTGTCTCAATTGCCATTTTTTTTGTTACCGATAGAGTTATCTGTTGGCACCGGAAGTGGCGTAATTTTACCAAAAACTACAATTTTGACAGTTAGGTACCACTTTTCGAAAGCAAATATTATTTTTTTCAAATCTGGTATAACTGAAAGGGTGCGCCCTTTAAAGGCGCACAAAATGTTGGGCCCAGTTTTTTTAATTTCGATTCCGTTTTCGGGCTATTTCGATTAAAAGGTGAAAAAAGGTGTAAAATTAAGCTATTTACAACCCATCCAGCGTTTTCATATTTTAAAATATTACTTCGTAACTTTCATAAACTCGTAGCAATAATCTATACGGAGAGAATGTATGTGAAAATTAATTTGTAATATGCGCAGTTGCCGAGAAATGGGCAATTTTGCATAAAAGAGTCAATTATTATTGGATTTTCATAAAAGTGAAACCATTTGATGCATAATGTCAATTGTGACTAGTTCAACTCAATTTAACATTTTCAATGTCACCGGAAATGACGAAATTTGGACAAAAACTGTATTTATAGCCGTCGAAACAAATAATTTATTCAAATGAGTCGTATTTGTTGTTTGTTTAAGATTTTGATATGTGATTTTAATTAACTAAAAGCATGGACCCATACGATCATATAGATATCACAAAATGGTTTCTAACTTGTTCAGTTGCGGAGAAATAGGCAATTTTCAACAGGTCACCTTTCAAGGTTTTTTGTCAATAAAAGTGTCAATTATTATTCGATTTTCATGAAATTTTCACTGTGTGATACATACTGCCATTTACGATTTCATACAAGTAATTTATGATTTTAATTATCACCGGAAGTAACGTCATTTTGACAAAAACTGTATTTTTAGCCTTCAAAACAGATATTTTATTCAAATGAATCAGATTTGTAATGTTTTTAAAATTATGATATTTGATTCCAATCAACAAATAGAATGAACTCATTCGATCATACAGATACCTCAAAATGGTTTCTAACTTGTACGGTTGCAGAGAAATAGGCGATTTTCTACAAGTCATTTTTCAAGGTTTTTGGTCTATAAAGGTGGCAATTATTATAGGATTTACATAAAATTTTCACCATGTGATGATGCTATTTCTGATTTCATAAACCAATTTAACATTTTCATTATCACCGGAAGTAATGTAATTTTGACAGGATCACTGACATGTAGCAAATGAATTGATTGCTGGATTTGGTTGTTTCTGCGTCCATTTTATTTCATGTGTGCAATGCTTGTGTGGAAACCTGTTTAACGGTTTCATTGGTACCGGAAGTGACATAAGTTCAAGGGTAACGTGGCACCGGTGAAACCCGTCATTACTGCTTCGCAGTTCTAGTTCTTATTATTATTTTTTTTTTATTGGGGGAAGCTAGATCTCAGCAACTATAAGAGATAGAGGTCTGAAGTTTGGTTTTCTCCCATTAAATCGGGTGGTGGTTAGTGCATAGAGGTAAAATGAAATTTGTGCGCATAGCGGAAATGCGTCAAATCTTTAACGTGCACGAAAATTGAAAATCGGCCATTATTCTCTTAATTCTCAATGGATTCTTCAGATATTTCATTTTGGATAGCTGGAGACATTTCTGAGCAGATAGCAGTTCAAAACTGTGGAAATTAGAAACTCTGTCGCTCTAATTTTTTTGGTGAAAAATGAAAAATTTTCAAAAATTTTTATTTTTAGGAATTTTGAAATTTCAGTTATATTTTTGGATAGCTGACATCAATCCGATTCCAACAATATAAGTTTTGTTCTGAAATGTTGACGTTGATTTTTCACTTTTTTCGCATTTTGGTCAAATCGTAGAGTTCTTATTTTTTTAAAACGGCTCCAACGATTTTTCTGAAACTTCAGGAATATAAGTCGAAGGACCAGACCAGTCCATGAACTATAAATGAAAATCCCCTAATCACCGGAAGTAGTCAAGAAAGGTATTCAAACTTTGACAAAATTGTGAAAAATGGGTGCCTGTGCGGAAAATGTGATGTATCAATTGTGTTCTTGTCGATTAGTTAAAGTTTTATATCGTTTAATAGCCAATTGAAATGTCTATCGGATGGTACTAAAGCGGCATGTTTCTATCAAAAATTTAAAAAGTTATGTGATTTTGAAAAGGAACGTTTTTTACGATTTAGAGCAACTTTGGACGCATGTTTCTCGGAAAGTCTCTCAATCGAGAGGCTAATGGGTACTCTGTTTTGTGAAACCACTGTATTATTTTTTGAAATGTCAGGGGTAGCCGAAAAAAGAGATCGAAAATCGAAAACGTCGTATATTTACGATTTGGAGCATTTTTAGAGGCCTATTTCTCGAAAAGTCAACATAATTCTTTTTTTGGAACTTCTTCTACAGAGAGGCCTATCGGTAGGGTTATACATAAAACGATTTTACAATATATAGAGTCTATTCAAGAGTGCTTTTATCAGTGATGATATTTGAACTGAAATTATTTCAACTATGAGTGTATTTTTCTATCCAAAATATGGGGTTAGTGACCCTGTAACAGAAATAGTTGATTGTTGTGTGTAATAATTAGTCTTTGAATTAATATTGTTGCTTCTTTGTAAAAATTATCTTATACCGGTAATCATCTGGACAAAAAACGACGTCTCGCGCTGTTTATAAGAAAATCCAATTTGTTAATCGGTTGCAGTATTATCGTACAGTAGTATCGAATATTGCACCTATGATAAAAGGCATGACGTTGTTTGAGTATGGTCTCTATCTGTAATTAATATCAAATCTTTATTAGTGACATCAAATCTTTAACGTGCACGAAACCAGAAAATTGGCGATATTTCATTGAATATTCAATCAATTTTTGAACCAGTTACATATTTGAGTAGCTGACATGAACGCGATTTCGAAGTCCCGTGTACACATTGGTGTGACCATAAAAGATCCCTGGCGGTTGGAATTCTATATAAAAGAAGACTAGCGCCACTGTACGGGCATGTTTAGAGGTCTTTTTCTCAAAAAGGCAATTTAATATTTTTTGGGGAACTCCTTCTATAGAGAGATTAATTGCTATATATATAAGTGTATGAAAAGAGAGAGAGAGAGAGAAATGGGGTTTAACGTCCACTCGACAAAAACTAGGTCATTTCGGGACTAACATATGGTTTATTTTTTTTTATTTCAATAATTCGTTTGCGCGTAGGGGTCTTTAGCAGTGGGAGGAAACCAATACATGTATCTGGGAATTTTAATATGGGGTGCACACTACTCATATCTCGAGAACAATGATGAATTGACCCGGAGAAAACCCACGAGGTTGGACAGGCGACTCTACTCCTTGTCACATACAACTGGGGATTCGAAACCACGCCAGTAGACTCAATGACAGACTTTATGATACAGCACGCACGTGCTAACCATTCAGCCATCCAACCCCCCTAAGGTATTTAAACAAATGATTACGAAAGAACATAACACTATAGACTTCTATGATAAGACATATAATACATGTTTAATATATATATAAATGACAATGTCCTACGCTAACAAATAATGAAATATGATAGTATCAGTAAATATAAAAAAAACAAAGTAGTCGCGAACATCCTGGCTCTTGACTGCTTCAGTTGTTTGATCCTGGACTGTCTGTAATTAATAGTAAACTTTTACATGTTAGTGACGTGAAATCTTTAACGTGCACGAAACCAGAAAATTGGCGATATTTAATTTTTGAACCAGTTACATATTTCAGTAGCCGACATGAACTCGATTGGTGTGACTGTAAAAGATCCCTTGGCAGTTGGAATTGTATATAAGAGTAGGCTAGCGCCGCTGTACGTTCGAATCACTCCTCATGGTCCATTCCGAGCAGAATGGTGTTAAACCCCATTTCATTTTACTTTGATGTTAATATCTATTGCGACATTGTTTTTCGTCCATTTCGCGCAACTGTTCTCTTTCCATTTCGCGTAGATTCCCTTCTATCGTAATTCGCATGCAAAGAACATGTCAATATCTGAGTTATGCAAATGTGTGTTTTTATTTGGGGGTGGGGTGTGTGTGTTTGTTCGGGGGGTGAGAGGTGGGGATAGTCTTTTGTCATGCATTTGGCGACCGTGTGACGCCTTGGCACGGTGAAAGCCTTCAGCATTGCGCGCAATTCTAGTTCTTCTTCTTATTATTTTTTTTTTTTCCACTTGAGCATATCTCAGAAACTATTTGTCGGATCAACTCGATGTCTTTGGTTTTACTGGTAAAGTGGGTGTGACTTAGAGATTAACTTTCTGTGACAATGCGAAATGACCGAAATCACCGAAGTTGTTGTTTTTTAAAATATTGCCGTAATATTAACAATAATGGTGGGATTTTAAAATTTGATACATTTTGACATAGCCTGAGACACGGCAAATAGCTACGATTGTTTAGATTTTTGATTTTCCATTAATCTTCGAAGATATTAGGCGCCAAATTTTGAAAATTTAAATTTTTTTTATGGCGCTTTACCTATAATTAAAGGGTCATGTAATTTGAGCAAAAATATGAAAAAATTTTGTATCGATAATTCACCTTGGCCGCTATTGGCCAATTCAGTTTATGGGTTCTAGGTTAATTATTTATTGCTAGATTTGTATAAAACAAAGTTCATATGCTCAATGGTGCAAAGTCTCAACTTTTTTATTACCGATAAAGCTTTCTGTCAGCAGCGGAAATGACGTAATTTTGACCAAAACTACAATTTTGGCGGTTAGGAACGTCTTTTCGAAAGCAAATATTATTTTTTTAAAATAAGTAAAAAGTAAGAAGTTGCGCCAAAAAAGTCGGAAGCCTTTTTTTAATTTCAATTTCATTTTTGCGCCATTTCAATTTAAAGGTGAAAAACAGTGTAAAATTGAGCTATTTACAACCCATTCAGGCGTTTCATATTTTAAGATATTTCTTTGTGACTTTCATAAACTTTAGCATTAATTCATACGAAGAGAATCTATCTCAAAATTAGTTTGTAGTATGAGCAGTTGCAGAGAAATGGTCAATTTTGCAAGTGTCACTTTTTACGCTATTTTGCCTGTAAAAGAGTCAATTATTATTGGATTATCATAAAAGTGATACCATTTGATGCGTAATGTCAATTGTGACTAGGTCAAACCAATTTAACATTTTCAACATCATCGGAAATGACGTAATTTGGCCAAAAACTATATTTATAGCTTTCGAAACAAATAATTTATTCAGGTGAGTCGTATTTGTTATTTATTTAAAATTTGGATATTTGATTCCAATCAACTAATAGAATGAACCCATGGGATCATACAGATATCATAAAATGGTTTCTAACTTGTTCAGTTGCGGAGAAATAGGCGATTTTCAACAGGTCACTTTTCAAGAATTTTGGTCCATAAAAGTGTCAATTATTATTCGATTTTCATAAAATTTTCACTGTGTGATACCTAATGCCATTTACGATTTCATATAAGTAATTTAAGATTTTCATTATCACCGGAAGTAATGTCATTTTGGCAAAAACTGTATTTTTAGCCTTCAAAACAGATATTTCATTCAAATGAGTCTGATTTGTAATGTTCTTAAAATTATGATATTTGATTCCATCAACAAATAGATTGAACCCATACGATCATACAGATACCAGAAAATGGTTTCTAACTTGTACGGTTGCAGAGAAATAGATGGTTTTCTACAAGTCACTTTTCAAGGTTTTTGGTCTGTAAAAGTGGCAATTATTATTCGATTTCTGATTTCATGAAACTAATTGAACATTTTCATTATCACCGGAAGTACTGTACACTTACATGTAAGAAATGTATAAAATGAATTGATATTGCTGGATTTGGTTGATTTGCCGTCCATTTTATTTGATGTGTGCAATGCTTATGTGGAAACCTGTTTAATGGTTTCATTGGTACCGGAAGTGACATATGTTTAGGGTAACGTGGCACCGGTGAAACCCGTCATTACTGCTTCGCAGTTCTAGTTAGGCTTTCAGACAAAGCCTATTGAGATTACTAAAATTATTAAGCTTTCATATTACATATGAAAGCTTATTGTTTCTGTTAAGATTATTATTGTTATTTTTTTTTTGTGTTTTGTCCACAAATCGGATTTCTCAGAATCTAACCATAGGATCGTTCTGAAACTTTTACCTATCCCCCCAAAAATGGGTGGTGGCTGTTGATTAAATATATTTTCAAAACGTTTTACGAATCCAAAATCACCGAATTTTACGAAGGAATGCATTTGACCTACAATGCTGTAACTTTGTGACTATTTGACCTATTTTACTAATTCTTTTTTCTTTGAGTATCTTGAAACATTTACTTCAAATCTGCAATTTCGGATTTTGGCATTTCGAAAATTCGTCGCTGTCATTTCGAACCGGAAGTTATTACCAATTTGACAACTTCTTTAATAGTTGTGCGATTTTCGTGAAATTTAGAATGTTAGTAGATCTTGCCAATGCGACTTCAATGATGTCCTTGGAAATTTTCTAAATTATCTCCCCTTGGTGAAATTAAGGATCAAAGTTTTCAAAAAAATCGTCGAAATATAGGTCAGAATGACCTAAAATAAAAATTCGAAACTAGACAAGTAATTACTGATTCGTACACAAAATATGGAGTTTGTCGATCGAACCGGAAGTGCCACCATCTTTAAACGTGAAAAATCAAAAAGGCTTTTTTGCTATTTTACTTACAGACTCGGGCGTCATATTTTCGGAATCCTGGAAGGAATGCCTAAAAATCTATCGGATCAGAATTTTGATTTCGGTCACGTGATGGTCACCATTTTGAATTGAAAATGAAAAATAGAAGCAATTTGAAGGGCCGGGACTTTGGAACACAAGAACTCTCCTTCTAATTAAGCTAGAATGTTCAAACTTGGTGTAGGCGTTCACTAGGTCAATGTCATGATTGAGTTCAAAGATGAGCATTTTTTGCCTAGGGTAAGCAGAGGTAAGCAAGCTGATTTGTTGATTCTTTAGGGCACGATGACATTGGTTATAATGAATGGAGGGCGATGAAACTCTTGTCAATCGAGAGGCTAATAGCTGGCCTGTTGTGTGAAATCATTGTATCATTTTTTGAAAATGTCCAGGGTAGCCGAAAAAAGGAGATCGAAATCCAAAAAGTCGTATTTTTACGATTTGGGGCATTTTTAGAGGTCGTGTAAAGTAAAATAAAGCATGCATATACATATATTATTGATATTAAATATATCATATAAAAAACTAAACAATGAATCAGCTGTCATTGACAGATTTTATATTATAAGCATGGTCAGTGGAAGGTCAGCGTATTGTCTAACTTGAACTCACTGACTCCGTAACATTATTGTGGGTATGGTATAAGCTGAATTTGATGAGATGCACATATCTCGTATGACTATTTGGTACTTACAGTGTTAGACTTTGTCGTAACGTTACGGTCGCCATTCATCAAATCGTCGTTGGGGCTATAATACGATTTTGAATCAAGTTATTTATCACTGAGGGACTCAAAATTAGGTTTGATGTAGCTCTGCTCATTTTTCCTATTATTAAGGTTTCATATTACATATGAAAGCTTATTGTTTCTGTTAAGATTATTATTAAGCTTTCATATTACATATGAAAGCTTATTGTTTCTGTTAAGATTATTAAGCTTTCATATTACATATGAAAGCTTATTGTTTCTGTTAAGATTATTATTGTTATTTTTTTTTTGTGTTTTGTCCACAAATCGGATTTCTCAGAATCTAACCATAGGATCGTTCTGAAACTTTTACCTGTCCCCCCAAAAATGGGTGGTGGCTGTTGATTAAATATATTTTCAAAACGTTTTACGAATCCGAAATCACCGAATTTTACGAAGGAATGCATTTGACCTACAATGCTGTAACTTTGTGACTATTTGACCTATTTTACTAATTCTTTTTTCTTTGAGTATCTTGAAACATTTACTTCAAATCTGCAATTTCGGATTTTGGCATTTCGAAAATTCGTCGCTGTCATTTCGAACCGGAAGTTATTACCAATTTGACAACTTCTTTAATAGTTGTGCGATTTTCGTGAAATTTAGAATGTGAGTAGATCTTGCCAATGCGACTTCAATGATGTCCTTGGAAATTTTCTAAATTATCTCCCCTTGGTGAAATTAAGGATCAAAGTTTTCAAAAAAATCGTCGAAATATAGGTCAGAATGACCTAAAAAAAATATTCGATACTAGACAAGTAATTACTGATTCGTACACAAAATATGGAGTTTGTCGATCGAACCGGAAGTGCCACCATCTTTAAACGTGAAAAATCAAAAAGGCTTTTTTGCTATTTTACTTACAGACTCGGGCGTCATATTTTCGGAATCCTGGAAGGAATGTCTAAAAATCTATCGGATCAGAATTTTGATTTCGGTCACGTGATGGTCACCATTTTGAATTGAAAATGAAAAATAGAAGCAATTTGAAGGGCCGGGACTTTGGAACACAAGAACTCTCCTTCTAATTAAGCTAGAATGTTCAAACTTGGTGTAGGCGTTCACTAGGTCAATGTCATGATTGAGTTCAAAGATGAGCATTTTTTGCCTAGGGTAAGCAGAGATAAGCAAGCTGATTTGTTGATTCTTTAGGGCACGATGACATTGGTTATAATGAATGGAGGGCGATGAAACTCTTGTCAATCGAGAGGCTAATAGCTGGCCTGTTGTGTGAATCATTGTATCATTTTTTGAAAATGTCCGGGGTAGCCGAAAAAAGGAGATCGAAATCCAAAAAGTCGTATTTTTACGATTTGGGGCATTTTTAGAGGTCGTGTAAAGTAAAATAAAGCATGCATATACATATATTATTGATATTAAATATATCATATAAAAAACTAAACAATGAATCAGCTGTCATTGACAGATTTTATATTATAAGCATGGTCAGTGGAAGGTCAGCGTATTGTCTAACTTGAACTCACTGACTCCGTAACATTATTGTGGGTATGGTATAAGCTGAATTTGATGAGATGCACATATCTCGTATGACTATTTGGTACTTACAGTGTTAGACTTTGTCGTAACGTAAATCAAATTTACGCTGTATTATTCATTACCAAGGATTTAGAAAGGAACGAGAACAATTATTTACAAAATCTCGCTGGGATAAATTCCGTGAATGTGCCCATGAATGGCTAAAACTTGATGGGCGAGCGAAATGGATAGCTGAACAGGCGACTTCGGGTGATATAATCAAACAAGGAATTTATCGACGCGCCAAAAGATACTGGATTTCACCCAACATGCTACAGGCCTTTTACAGACAAATTCCGAATTGGGTCTGCCCGTAATCGTATAGATAAAGAAAAATTAAAATCCCCGGCTACAATCCAACCAGGGAATAGCGGGAGTGTAGACGATCTGGGACCTAGCTCTCCAAACAAATTACGCTCCTGAAGCAAAAAGAAAGAGTAAATCGGTGCTGCCTGTTGTGTGTATTATATGTAAAAAACGTGACAGATTTGTCACTGTTGGAGAAAATAGGAAGAAGGATGTATTAACACAGACTCAGACCCAAACAGGCTCAGGTAGGCCTAATGTTAATATTATGTTACTTACTAAATTTATAATTATTACTAATAAATATTAAATATATTCATCCTACAGTTTTTAATTATTGTGTTGTTGTTTTTGTTGTAAATGGAATCAGAAGTGCTACTGCAATCACTGTAAAATTGTTATGAAGCTAGCCATTAAAGCCCTTTACCCCATTTGTTGATTTGGCACAGTCATTGGTTAAAGTGTTGCACATTTGCTTGCACAAGGGATGAAACATAGAGAAGTTAACTTGTTTTTTATTTTCTTGGCCCACTTGTAGGTGCCTTGCTAAGACGATCTGTCTCTAGACCATTTCCGCTCACACAAAGGATCTGAATTAAACCGCATGCCAGAGTTGACCAGCCAGGTACATGTACATGTAGGCCTCAAAGTGACATTCCCTCCCCCACCCTTGAGCACAAACAACATTCAACGCTATATGGTGTATAATTTGTTTGCAAATTTGTTTGTAGGCCAACTGTTGAAAGCTGCTGAATTGAAAGAGGATGAAGATATTTTAAGGCATATCAGAGGGCAAGATTGTGTGGCCATTGAGGTCAGATATCACCAAAAATGTTATAGGCAATATACATGTACTGAATTTCTTAGACAGTTATCAGAAAGGTAAATATTTGTGATGTTTTTTTTATTTGTATTCTCCGCCTTCTTGCCACTGGTATTATTCAAATAAAACTGAACCATGGGTGAGTCCTGAAATTACTATGTTTTTGTCCAGTGGACGTTAAACCGCAATTCTCCTCTCTATCTCTCCTTGTACTGCTAATGCCTTCCTGTCTTCATTAGCTGGTTTCTGCATGAAAATAAGATGTTAACCCCTGTGCAAGTGTCTTTTTCCTCTGTTGTACGAAATTAATGAGAGTAAACCAAGCTCCAGAATTTTGTTTTAATTGTGTACATGTATATGTTTATTTATATTTTTCAGCAAAGATGACTAGCCCTCCGTCGAATATTAAACCACATACAATATATTCTGTGAAGATGTCATAAGAGAAATAATCATAAATGGCCAGCAAAGTTGTCTTGTACAGAGAGAGAGAGAGAGAAATGGGGTTTAACGTCCACTCAATACAAACTAGGTCATTTTGGGACTAACATACGGTTTCAATTTTATTTCAATAATTCGCTTGCGCGTATGGGTCTTAAGCAGTGAGAGGAAACCGGAGGAAACCCACGAGGTTGAGAAGACGCCTCTATCTCCATGCCACATACGCTCACACCTGGGATCAAAGCCACAGCCACAAGCCAGAGGTGACCGACCAGCTAGAGGTCGAAGCGCGGCACTCTAGGCCATCCCAAACCCCCTTTCTTGTACAGACCTGTGCATGTGTAGTCAATGTGAAAATGAAAAAAAAAACTGTTAAAGAGACCGAATTTGATGTTAATACATTTAGTAACAGTGATGATGATAATGAACATTAACTTTGATGACATTTGATGTGCAGAGTAACTGTTTAATTTTGATTTTCAATGATTGTTTCACTTTAATAAATAATTTCACAACTGTTCATCCTGTTTTCTAACCTTTCCCTTCATTCCAGCCCAGATACACAATTATTTTTTTTAACTTATATCTACATGTATGTTTGTAATTTGACCATTAATCATATCCGAAATAGTAGTTCACAGCTACATTACAGTTGTAAAAATACTGTAGTGGCTAATTGAAAGGGAACATGTATGTGGGTTTAGAATGTTTATCTTAGTGGAAAAAAATCATGTGGTTCAATGCTTATAAAGTGCTACTGATCTCCATTATTTCAAAAGCATATCACTCAACTACTGTCAAACATATCCCCTGGCTAGAATATGCTACAAATCGACTCTAGCATGTTCCATACAAGCGATAATTTCTGAGCAAACATCCAACAACCAACCCTAACAGGCCCTTGAGATCCAACAAACAAAATAATTATTGGGCTTGTTTGCCCACACCTGGTCTTATGATTCATACAAGACCTGATAGTCTATCAATTACAGGCATTTGACAGAAAGGGAGATAATTCTTTTTTACCGTTAATGGATTTCCACAATTCTTTATTCACCCATGACATTTGTGTTTTGAGCATTTTTATTTACATCAAAATCTGTCCAATAAACTGTTCATTGCCAAGGATGAAGGCATGAGGTGTTTTACCAACTATTTAATTTTATGTCAACTTCAGAATTGTTAGTACACAAATAGCATTTATTTGACAATTTTGACGAATTTCATCTGGCCCTAAATCAATAAATTGCAAACATTTTGCTTGGAACTCCCAGATTTTGTCTTCCTGGCATCATAAGCTTTCCAAAAATGTATAGTTTTTCTTTTATGGAAGACCGTGTAGCGGAGTTGTGTTTCTAAGCTAGCTAGAAATTTTGGCTGCAGGCCTACACCTCCCAAGCTAAATTTCCCTCATGTCATCCTGTATAGCAAAGGCATATGCCTGTCTTAATTAACCCAGTACTAAACACAATTTACTTGTTTAATTTTTCCAGCATTTTTCAGGATAGCTGATGGGATGCGGGTCAAGTTATGCCACTTGTCTATTTAATTATTTACCAGTGAAAAATCGAATTAACTTCACCAAATTTTTACTCATTATAATGATTTTTTTTTTTTCTGTTCATATTATTTCTATGACATGTGACAGTGACTGTGAATATGAAAGCTTTAATATCTGCTTAGCAGATCTAGTTATTATTATTATTATTTACCGCGGGAGCCTATTTCTCCATGATCGAAAACAGATATCGATCTGGGGTTCAATTTTCTATCGGGAAACCATGTGGTGGCTACTTGATAAAATATTTTTGGAACTTCTGCGCAGACCAGAAGTGGCCGAATTTCGTGCGGTGCATAAAAATTAAAAAACGGCCCTAGCTTGGTCAATTCTGTACCTATTTTCATACAAATGACATTTTCAGAAACCCTGAGTCTTTTATCGGACGATAGCAGTTGAAAATTTCGATATTTCGAAACTTCGTCGCTGACTTTTAGCGTTCGAAAAATGAAAAATGTTGTTTAACCCTTTCAATGCTAGACGTAAATCCACTGCCTGTGCTAGACCCTTTTTTGAGGAAAAAAGGGAGGTTGGAACTGAATGCCAAGCAGTACTTATGGAAGCTTTTATGAAAAATCTTTTTGTCTGTTGGGATGGGCATGAGGTTGGGCTAAGAGGAAAAAATAGAATTTTGGAAATTTGCATAATAATGTAGTCACGTGATGTCATGGCGGCCATTTTGGATTTCTTATTTCTCACTAAAGCTAACACGAAAACGAATTTTTCTCCATGAAATACTTAAAAGATATTGTTTTTTTCACTGGATTTTGATAAAGATATATAAAATGAACAAATATATCAATAGCAGCCATGAGCAATGCCGCCACGAACACGCGCATCACGTCTCCCGCTGCCATGACCACGTGCGGATTGCAATACCTTGTTTTTACTTTCACTTTCACTTTCATCCCCAAGTCCTATATCATTATCAATATAGTCAGTCAATAGATCTACACGTTCGGGACTCAGGAATGGCCTACGTCTTTTACGATCCAGCAGGTCAGCATTATTATCAACATCAGAATTATTGTCAGAATCTACTGCAGACACAGGGCTATCGTGTTCACATTGGGCTTGTTCATCATGCACGGGAGACATAGCTAGCCATGGGCGGAACGTCGCGCAACAAATCACACACTTCATAATACCAATCACTGTCCTGACTACTATCATTATCAAGTAACTGGAAACGAATTATGTGTATCACCCGCCTCGAAATTGTCCACGTGTTGGTGAGCAAGACGTCATTCACGACTTCGTCGAGAGTGCATCGTCAACATTGTCACTATGCACTCCGCCATTTTACGGTTTGCCGCTTTGAAACACGTGGAAATATGTTCTAGTGTATAGAAAATACAATAGATGGCACTTGCAGTTACGGTACTAATTTTAGCGAGGGCTTTACTGAGTACATGGTAATACCGGGTACGTGCATTTTACCGACATTTTATAATACCCGGTACTACCGGGTATACGCAGTGAAAGGGTTAAGAGACAACTTTTGTTATTTTTCAAAATTTTCAAATTTGACCTACATTTTTGGGTACCTCAAGGCAATCCGATTCCAGTAATATAACTTTCATTCAGAGTTATCACCCTTTATTTTTCGATTTTTTTCGAATTTTCTGCCCATTTTGTGAGCCCGAGTTTCATTTTACGGCCGAATGGACGTTTCTTAAACTTCTGGAACATGAAGTTATAGTCCAAGTCCAACTGATAAAGCTATTTCGACAAGGATCCTTAAACCGGAAGTGGCCGAAAAATTGTCCGATATTTTGAAGAAAACGCAAAAAATGGGTGCTTTTGGGAAAAACGTGAATTCTCCACCGATATCAACGGATTAAAGAAATTAAGGTATCGTTGGGTGGCCCGGGGATTCGACTGTCATATGATACCCATTTCACACGGATCCTATGAGAGGGCAGCATGACATGCTGAAAATCAGGTATTTTCTGATTTGGAGCGTTTTTGGACGCCTGTATCTCGAAAACTGCTCCAAGGATTTTTTTTAAACTTTCCCTATCGAGAGTCTCTCTGGTAGTCTTGTGCATGAATCCATCCAATAAGACATTGAAATTTCTGGAATAGGTAAAATAACGTACTGAAAATCGAAAAAAGTTGAAAAAGCGTGAAATTTTGGAAAATGCTCTATTACTTTATTATTTAAACAAATTTTTACAAAAAAGTTACATATTCTGATACCTGACGTAATTACGATTCTAACGATGTATAATATGTATTGATATATTTAAATTTAATTTTCGATATATTGACATTTTTGCATTTTTGGCACTATTGAACATAGGATTTTCCAGTAGTCTGGTCGAGATAGAAAATTTTTGGGAAGAAATTCCTACCCAATTGATTTCTTCATTTTCTGAAACAACTATGTCCCTAGTGTTCCAGAAAAATTTTCCCCGCCGATCGGTGTTGAGCAAATTTTTTTACAGCAGCGCAATGGATAAAACTGTATTAGACAATTTATTGTTCATTCACGCCTGGTCTGGGTGTGATACCACTTCTGGTTGTTTCGGATTCTGTAAATTGGGACTTCTTAAACATACGAACAGTGATATCTTTCAGGAAGCAAGCTAGACAATAGCTTCACCTGGAAGTTCCCAGTCCGAAGTATCTGAAGCTGGAGAAAGGTTATTCTGTGTAATGTATTGTCACAACTAAAGTCCGGTACCTAAGGTACAAAGCTATGATCGCTGAAAAAATTTCCATTCAAATCAATAGACTTCCTCCAACAGCTGCCTCAGCCGAGCAGCATGCTCACCGCGTCCATGTTAAGGTTAGAATTTGGGATGAACTAGTCGCGATGGCGTCGACCCTGTGAATTGGTGTGGGCAAGTGATAGAGAATAGATACGTTCCCATCGCGACTGTTCTTCCATCAGCACCAGACAAAGTTCTGAATTTCATTCGGTGTAAATGTAAATCGTTGAAAAACCAATGCTCGTCATGTTCTTGTACACAGAATGGTTTGAAATGTGTTGAAGCGCGTGGAGGATGCCATGGGGAGGGTTGTCTGAATAGCCAACAAATCAGCATTGATTTAGAAGATGAATTTGGTACGGGGCAGAACAAATCAGAACTGAAGAATATTTTGATGATTTTATTGATGATGATCCGAATGAATATTTTATGGTGTCCAGAATGTTCCTGTTGTCTATTTGCTTGCTGTTGTTGCTTTATTCACAACACGTCTCCGCCATTTTGAATTTTGACATCACAGTGACGTCATAGTTCCGCCATTTTGTATTCTGACGTCACGGTGACGTCGTACGTTATTTTTGACATCATTTCTGGAATCCTTGGTATCACTTTCCTATATGTTGATAATACATTTTTAAGGTGTAAAATTGATATTTTTGAAGTTATAAATGGTTGTCAGTTTCATTATGTTGACCCTGGGGGTTAAAATTTCAAAATGCTGTAAAAAGTTTTGCTCAACTCCGATCGGCGGGGAAAATTTTTCTGGAACACTAGGGACATAGTTGTTTCAGAAAATGAAGAAATCATTTGGGTAGGAATTTCTTCCCACAAAGCTGGATTTGTCACCTTCTCCAACCAGCCTAAGGGGCATTTTATCTGATCAGACAATGTAATATATCATTACATAGCCCTGTGGCTTTTTGATAAGCCAATCCGGTTATTAAAACTATCCCGACAATAATCTCCATACCGAAAGTATGCAAAAAATGAAGAAAAAAGGTTTAAAAAAATAGCGCTCTTGCGAAAAACTTGATTTCTCCATCAGATGTTAGCAGACCAAAAGAACTAAAGTATCGCTGGATAGCCCCATTAATGGACTATTATATGACATCTGAATGATACGATTTAGTTAGCTAGAAAATAAATTATGGTACGCCGAAAATCTAGTATTTTCCGTTTTTGGAGCATTTTGAGACGCCATTTTCTCGAAAACGAAAACTACGATTTTTCTTAAACTTCTTTTACTCAAAGTCCTATTGGTGGACTATGGCGTGAGTCCAAAAATAAAAGCATTGAAATAATATAAGTGGTCCAAAAAGAGCCTCAATCTTGGAAAAAAGTTGAAAAATCCTTAAATTACTGAAAATACTCTTTGTTGGGAAAACAGTTGAATGGATTTTTCTGAAACTTCTTGTACAGAAGGTTAGGTAACCAAACAACTTGTTAAAACTATCCCGACAATGATCCAAAAACCGGAAGTAGTCGAAAAAATATCCGATATATTGAGAAAAAAAAACCCATAAAAAGTAAAAAAAATGGTGATCTTGCGAAAAAAGTCCCGACAGTGATGCAAAACCGGAAGTAGTTGAAAAAATATCCGATATTTTGAGAAAAAAATCATCAAAAGTAAAAAAGTGGTGATCTTGCGAAAAAAGTGATTACTACGTAAGTTTTCATCGAATCAAATCAACTAAAGTGTCATTGGATAGTTCGAACAATGGACGATATTGTGACAGCTAAAAATTCGCGGGTTAGGCAATATATAATGGAACACTGAAAATCTATTATTTTCCTTTTTGGAGCCTATTCAGACGCTTTTATTTCGAAAATTACTCTTATTTCCTTTCTAAAACTTCTGTTACTTAGAGTCCTAACGGTGGTCTATGGTGTGAATCCAAATTTAAAAGCCTCAATATAGTATAAATGGTCCAAAAGGGTCACAATCTTTGAAAAAAGTCGAAAAATCGTTATATCTGTAAATCTGCTTCTAATGGTATAAGGGAGGTAAAACTGTCCAATGGATCTTTCTGAAACTTCTGGTACAGGAAGTTAAATTCCCATACCACTTGTTAAATCTATCCTGATAATGATCCGTAAACAGGAAGTAGTCAAAAATATATTCGATATTTAAAAAAAAAAAGACAGTAAAAAAACCGGTGCTCTTGCAACAATCGAGATTTCACCGTCGGGTGTGACCGGATCAAAACATCTAAAGTATCGTTTGGTAGCTCGATAAATGGGCTATTGTATGACACACTTCCTGTCTGATTCCTGAAAGCCGGTTCAGTGCTGCTTGCAGGTCTAGTTATTCTTATTATTATTACGCTTTCATATTTCATATGAAAGCTTATTGTTTCTGTTAAGATTATTATTGTTATTATTATTTTTTTTTTGTGTGTTTTATCCACAAATCGGATTTCTCAGAATCTATCCATAGGATCTTTCTGAAACTTTTACCTATCCCCCAAAAAATGGGTGGTGGCTGTTGATTAAATATATTTTCATAACGTTTTACAAATCCGAAATCACCGAATTTTACGAAAGAATGCATTTGACCTACAATGCTGTAACTTTGTGACTATTTGACCTATTTTACTAAATCTTTTTTCTTTGAGTACCTTGAAACAATTACTTCAAATCTGCAGATTCAGATTTTCGAATTTCGAAAATTCGTTGCTGTGATTTCGAACCGGTATTTATGACCAATTTGACAACTTCTTTAATAGTTGTACGATTTTCATGAAATTGAGCATGTACCGATGCGACTTCAAAAATATGATTAGAAATTTGCTATATTATCTCTCTAATGAAATTAAGGATCAAAATTTTCAAAAAAATCATCGAAATATAGGTCAGAATGACCTAATTTTTTTTTTCGATACTAGACAAGTAATTATTGATTCATATACAAAATATTGAGTTTGTCAATCGAACCGGAAATGCCACCATCTTGAAACGTGAAAAGTCTGAATAACTTTTGCGATATTGCACTTACAGACATGGGAGTTATATTTTCTGAATCCCTGAAGGAATGTCTAAAAAACGTTCAGAGCAGAATTTTGATTTAGGTCAACTGATGGCCGCCATTTTGAAGTGAATGTGAAAAATAGCGAAAAATCGACATTTACGGTCTTCTAAACAAACACAATAGGGCATAGTATGTTCACTACGTCTCCTATTTCTGAAAGGATAGCCGGGATATGGGTCAAATGTTTAGTATTTGAATATTTCAAAAATTCAAATTTCGCCTTTGATGTTTTCCGTGCCGACAAGGTTGCTTCGAGTTTAGCTGGTTTTGACTTCGCGCATGCGTTACGCTGGAACCAAAGGTACCATGAGTACCAAATTCCGGCGAGAAACTTTTCACGTTGGTACCTAGGTGCCCTGAAAATTTCAAGGTGATACCTGCTTTCGTTCAAGTCGTTTGTTCTTGGCACGCCTCCAGGTCGTTTTTTTTTTTCTAAGTCAATTTACAACTTCCATAAGGGGGAAAAAGTGGAATTTCGCCGCGACAACGGCACCGATTGTCCCAAAACCTTGAAATTTGGACACAATACGCCCATTACCACCCCGGACTCTGTGCTTTACCCCCATTTTGATCCCATTAAAAAAAAAAGAGTTTTAGCAAAAAAACGATTTTCGGAATTTAATATTGGTTTTAATTAATTTTGAAATTGCAAATGCAAAGAGATTTTAACGCGCCTTCTGTATGTGAAAGGTATTAATACTATACACATTATCCTTAAAACACAATTTTTTAAAATGACCGCAACGATGTATAGTCACTAGAAACCGAAATCGCCTATTTTGACCTTTTTTGACTGCTGAGGCATCCTTCCGGTGGTCCAAATCTCTGGAATTTCTAGCGGTTGGCTGCGCCGCAATGATATTTATCACATATTAAAAGGAGAAAATGCTCAGATAAAAAATAAGACAATTTTTTAAGCAAAAAAACTTTGATGGGTGGGGGTGGGTTTCGAATTTATTTTCAACGTTCTCAGAATTCCACACTCTTCTATTTTTAATATGTGATAGCTAGAATCCCAAGGTACATTCCGTGCAAATTTGAAGGCAATCAGACCAACGGAACGTTGCCTGGGCACGACACCGGCACCGATTGTCCGAAAACCATGAAATTTGGACACAATACGCCCATTACCACCCCGGACTTTGTGCCTTACTCCCATTTTGATCCGATTAAAAAAAAATAGTTTTAGCAAAAAAAAAGATTTTCGGTCAACTGATGGTCTCCATTTGGAATTGAATATGAAGAACAGTGAAAAATCCACTTGAACAGACGTGAAAATAAACACAATAAGCCGTAATATGTTCAATGCGTCTCTTATTTCTGAAATTAATGCATTTCAGGATAACTCGGGATCAAGATCGATTTTTTGGTGTTTGAAAATTTTCAAAATTTCGTATTTCGCCTTTGACCTTTTACGTGCCGACAAAGTTGTTTGCAGGACAATTTATGCCTTTGATTTTCAAAATTCACAAAATTAACCTAAATATTCGAACAGCTAAGGTCAATCTGATTCAAAAAATATTAGTTCCGTTCAAAGGTATTTCATTTATTTTTTTTATATTTTCCTGCCACTTTTTAGTTCTTTCCCGCCCTTTTCGTTTCATGTTCTCAGTCTTGTTTTGAAACGGCTTGATCCATTTTTCTGAAACTTCTGGAACAGAAAGTCATTCCGATTACAGCAATCCAAGTCCCAGTTATTTCCCTTTAGTTTTCAGATTATTTTGTTGCCCGGGTGCAATGTTTCTCACTATATTTAGACTTGTAACTTTGCGACTTTTTCACCGATTTTGATAATTATTTTTTGTTGTTCTTTTTTTCTTTTAAGATACTTGATACAATCCATGTCACGTGACGATGAATATGAAAGCTTTCATATCTGCATGGGACAGTAGCAGATCTAGTTATTATTATTATTCAAATTCAGTTTTGATTAGATCTCAGCAACTGCTTGTCGCATCGTTTCGATTTCTTCAGTTTTACTGGGAAAGTGGGTGTGACATAGATGATAAAACTATTTTGAACGTTCTGCGACAATGCGAAATATCCGAAATCACTGAAGTTATCGTTTTTAAAAATATTGCAGTAATTTTAACAATAATCGTTGGATTTTAACTTTCGATACATTTTGGCATAGTTGGAGACAGGGCACATAGCTACGCTACTTTTGATTTTTGGCAAATCTTCGCAGATATCAGGCGCCAAATTTAGAAAATTTAAATTTTTACAAAAAACTTCTTTATTTATGAATATTTTTAGTAATGTTTTACACAGAACTAAAGAGTCATCTGACTTGAGCAAAAATGTCTATTTTTTTTGTCTCCGTAATTTTCCTTGGCCGCCATTGGCTAATTCAGTTTTTCAGTCCTAGATTAATTATTTATTGTTCGATTTGTATAAAACAAAGTTCATATGCTCCGTTGTCTCAATTGTCATTTTTTTTGTTACCGATAGGTAGGTACCATTTTTCGAAAGCAAATATTATTTTTTTTAAAACTGATATAACTAAAAGAGTGTGCCCTTTAAAGGCGCAAAAAAGGGTGAGCTCAGTTTTTTTAATTTCAATTTCATTTTCGAGCAAATTCGATTAAGAGGTGAAAAAAGGTGTAAAATTGACCTATTTACAACCAATTCAGGCTTTTCAGATTTTAAAATATTTCTGCGTAACTTTTATAAACTTGTAGCTATAATCCATACGAAGAAAATGTATGTTAAAATTAGTTTGTAATATAAGCAGTTGCCTAGAAATGGGCAATTTTGCATAAGTCACTGTTTTCGTTATTTTGCCTTTAAAATAGTCAATAATTAATGGATTTTCATAAAAGTGACACCATTTGATTCAAAAAGCAAGTATGCGTCATATCAAATTGATTACAATTTAAAATTGACACTGGAAGCGACGCCATTTTGTCAAAAACTGCATTTTTAACTTTTAAAATCAATATTTTTTTCAACCAAGAATTATTTAATATGTGTTAATATTTTTAACTTTTGGTTTAAATTAACATATTAATAAAATTCATACGGTCATATAGATATCATAAAATAGTTTCTAACTTATTCGCTTGCGGAGAAATAGGCGGTTTTCTACAAGTCACTTTTGAAGGTTTTTGGTCCATAAAAGTGTCAATTATTATTTGATTTTCATAAAATTTTCACCATGTGATGCCCAATGTCATAGACAATATTATAAAACTAATTTAACATTTTTATTATCACCGGAAGTAATGTCATTTTGGTAAAAACTGTATTTTTAGCCTTCAAAACAGATATTTTATTCAAATGAATCTGATTTGTAATGTTTTTAAAATTATGATATTTGATTCCAATCAACAAATAGAATGAACCCATACGATCACACAGATACCACAAAATGGTTTCTAACTTGTACGGTTGCAGAGAAATAGACGATTTTCTACAAGTCACCTTTCAAGGTTTTTGGTCTATAAAGGTAGCATATCTCAGAAACTACTTGTTGGATCGATTCGATGTCTTGGGTTTTACTGGGAAAGTGGGTTTGAATTAAATTTTAAAGCCCTTTCTAACGTTCTGCGACAATGCGAAATGTCCGAAATCACCAAAGTTGTCGTTTTTCGAAATTTTGCCGTAATGTTATCAATAATTGTCAGATTGTAATATTTGATAGATTTTGACATAGCTGGAGACAAGGCACATAGCTACAGTTCTTTAGATTTTTTTATTTTCGACGAATCTTCGGAGATATTAGGCGCCAAATTTTGAAAATTTAAATTTTTAGGAAAAACTTTTTTATTAGTAAATATTTTTATGTGGTATTTTACCTAGGGTTAAAGAGTAATCTGATTTGACCAAAAATGGCAACATTTTTTGTCACCGTATTTTACATTGGCCCCCCCATTGGCTAATTCAGTCCTGGATTAATTATTCATTGTTCGATTTGTATAAAACAAAGTTCATATGATCCGTGGTCCAAAATGTCATTTTTTTTGTTACCGGTACATTTTCCTTTCGATAACGAAGTGACGTAAATTTAGCAAAAACTGCAATTTTGACAGTTCGGTACCACTTTTTGAAAGCAAATATTATTTTTTTCAAATCTGGTATGAATGAAAGGGTGTGCCCTGTTAAGGCCAAGAAATCATCGCGCTCAGTTTTTTTAATTTTTATTTTGTTTTCGTATCATTTCGATTTAAAGGTGAAAAAATGAGCTATTTACAACCCATTCAGGCTTTTCATATTTTAAAATATTTCTTCGCAACTTTCATAAACTAGTAGCAATAATCCATACGAAGAGGATTTTGGTCTATAAAAGTGGCAATTATTATTCGATTTAAATAAAATTTTCACCATGTGATGCCTTAAGGTCATTTCTGATTTGGTTGATTCTGCGTCCATTTTATTTGATGTGTGCAATGCTTATGTGGAAACCTATTTAATGGTTTCATTGGTACCAGAAGTGACATAGGTTTAAGGGTAACGTGGCACTGGTGAAACCCGTCATTACTGCATCGCAGTTCTAGTTATTATTATTATTTTTTTTTTTTTTGTGTACTTTCTGCAAATCAGATTTCTCAGAATCTAACAATAGGATCTTTCAGAAACCCCCAAAATGGGGAGCGAACGTTGATTAAATATATTTTCAAATCGTTTTACGAATCCGAAATCACCGAATTTTACGAATGAATGCAATTGACCTACATTGCTGTAACTTTGTAACTATTTGACCTATTTTACTAATTCTTTTTTCTTTGGGTACCTTGAAACATTTACTTCAAATCTGCAATTTCAGATTTTTCGAATTTCGAAAATTCGTCGCTGTGATTTTGAACCGAAGTTGAGATCAACTTGACAACTTCTTTAATAGTTGCACGATTTTCATGAAATTTAGTATGTAAGTAGATATTGCCGATGCGACTTCAAAAATGTCATTAGAAATTTTCTAAATTATCTCCCCTTGATGAAATTAAGGATCAAAGTTTTCAAAAAAATCGACGAAATATAGGTCAGATTGCCTTTAAAAAAAAATTCTGTACTAGCTACGACACTACTGATTCGTACACAAAAAATGGAGTTTGTAGCCCAATCCAGAAGTGCCACCATCTTGAAATGTGAAATATCGCTAAGGGTTTTTTGATATTTTACTTACCGACCAGGGAATTATATTTTCCAAATCCTTGAAGGAAAGCCCATAAAATATAGGATGTTTTCGGGTGTACACGCGCGCATGCGCATCACATCCCTACTTTCGTGCACCCCAACTTGACACTCAACGGGTACCTGGCCTATGGTCCCAAGCACAATTCCCAAAAAATAAATTTTAGGGCCCGACCCATGAGGGGCAAGCGGTACCATTTTCCCGGGGGTACATAAAGTTAAACAAAAGATAGAGATGGAACTAGGTGTTCGATTTTAATTTAGAGACCATTTTTGGATGCCCCGAGGTCGGAAATGGGGGTGGGGGGGTAGCCGAAGTTTCGAAGAGATAGGATCATTTTTTAAAAAAAAATCCACCATTACAACGTATTTAGCTGCTTTTGACTTCGCACATACACTACGCTGGAACCAAAGGTAGCATGAGTACCAAATTCCGGCGAGGAACTTTTCACATTGGTACCTAGGTGCCATGAAAATTTCAAGGCGATAACTGCATTCGTTCAAGTCGTTTGTTCTTGGCACGGCTCCAGGTCTAATTACGTCTTCTGTTGAATTTCGCCTCGAATCCCCGGTTGTACGTGACAAGGAGTAGGGTCGCCTGTCCAACCTCGTGGGTTTTCTCCGGGTCCTGCGGTTTCCTCCCGCAAGCTAATTATGGAAATAAAATTTAACCATATGTTAGTCCCGAAATGACCTAGTTTGTGTCGAGTGGACGTTAAACCCCATCTCTCTCTCTCTTGAATTTCGCCACGACACCGGTACCAATTGTCTGAAAACCATGAAATTTGGACAGAATACGCCCATTACCACCCCAGACTCTGTGCTTTACTCCCATTTTGATCCGATTAAAAAAAAAAGAATTTTAGCAAAAAAACAATTTTCGGAATTTAATATTAGTTTTAATTAATTTTGAAATTGCAAATGCAAAGGGATTTTATCGCCTCTTCCGTATGTGATAGGTATTAGTACTATACACATTATCCTTAAAAGACAATTTTTATTTTGACCTTTTTTGACTTCTGAGGCATCCTTCTGGTGGTCAAAATCTCTGGAATTTCTAGCGGTTGGCTGCGCTGCGATGATATTGATCACATATTAAAAGGAGAAAATGCTCAGATATCAAGAACAATAAAAAAATCAATAAAATACGGCAATTTTTAAGTAAAAAAACATTGATAGGTGGGGGTGGGCTTCGAATTTATTTTCAACGTTCTCGGAATCCCACACTCTTCTATTTTTAATATGTGATAGTTAGAATCCCAAGGTACATTCTGTGCAAATTTGAAGGCAATCGGACCACCAAAACGATGCCTGTGCAGTGAAAATCAACCCCCTTTGCAAAAATTCTTCAACACTTGTTATTGTATTAGGGCCGCCATCTTAGATCCACCCGCCGTCATGGATCCACCTGATCACACCAAACCAGTCCGAAATCCACTCAAAATCCACCGCAGCTTCTTATGACTTCGCGCATGCGCCATGCTGGAACCAAAGGTACCATGACTACCAAATTCCGGCGAGGAACTTTTCACGTTGGTACCTAGGTGCCCTGAAAATTTCAAGGCGATACCTGCATTCGTTCAGGTTGTTTGTTCTTGACACGGTTCCTGCCGTTCATCAATTTACCGCTAGACATGGGAGTTACATTTTCTGAATCCTTGAAGGAATGCCTAAAAATCTATCGGATTAGAATTTTGATTTAGGTCAATTGATGGTCACCATGGTCACTACTCCGTAGTTTGGAGAATAAGTCTCCTATTTTGAAAATGAATACATTTCTGGATAGCCGGGATCAGGGTCCAATTTATGGTATTTGAAAATGTCACAATTTTGAATTTTGCCTTTGATGTTTTTCGTGCCGACAGAGTTGTTTATGAGTGAAAAATCGCATTAACTTCGCGAGTTTTTGACCGATTTTAATTTTTTTTTATCTTGTTGAGATTCTTTATATGATCCTTGACATGTGACAGGAAGTGATTGTGAATATGAAAGCTTTCATATCTGCTTAGCAGATCTAGTTATTATCCTTCTTATTATTTTTTTTTTCCAATTTGATTGGATTTTTACATAGCCGTAAACAGGGGACATAGCTATGCTACTTTTGATTTTTGATTTTCAACGAATCATGGAAGATATTAGGCGACAAATTTTGAAAATTTAAATTTTTACAAAAAACTTTTTTATTTATGAATATTTTTATATAGCACCCAGGGTGAAAGAGTCATTTGATTTGAGCAATGTTGCCGTAATTTCCCTTGTCCACCATTGGCAATTGTTTTTCAGTCCTAGATTAATTATTGATTGTTCGATTTGTATAAAACAAAGTTCATATGGTCCATGGTTCAAAATGTCATATTTTTTGTTACTGGTAAAGTTTCCTGTCGGCACTGGAAGTGGCGTAAATTTGGCAAGAACAACAATATTGACAGTTCAGTACCACTTTTGGAGAGCAAATATTATTTTTTTTTAAATCTGATATTACCCGAAAGATGCGCCCAGTTTTTTTAATTTCGATTTCGTCTAAGGGCCATTTAGATTAAGAGGTGAAAAAAGGTGTAAAAATAAGCTATTTACAACCCATCCAGCGTCTTCATATTTTAAAATATTTCTTCGTACCTTTCATAAACTCATAGCAGTAACCCATACAAAGAGAATGTATGTCAAAATTAGTTCTAATATCAGCAGTTGCAGAGAAATAGGCAATTTTGCATGGGTCACTTTTAACATTATTTTGCCTGTAAAAGAATCAATCATTATTCGATTTTCAATTTTCTTTCACGATTTGATGCCTAATGTCACTTTGGACTAGGTCAAACCATTTTAACACTTTCACTGTCACCGCAAGTGACGTCAATTAGGCAATAACTGAATTTTTAGCCTTGAAAACAAATATTTTATTCAGACGAATCGCATTTTTTATTTGTTTAAAATTATGATATTTGATTCCAATCAACAAATAGAATGAACCCATACAACATACAGATACCACGAAATTTTTCAAACTTTTACGGTTGCATAGAAATAGATGTTTTTCTACAAGTCACTTTTCAAGGTTTTTGGTCTATAAAAGTGTCAATTATTATTCATTCTCACCGGAAGTAATGCCATTTTGGCAAAAACTGTATTTTTGGCCTTCAAAGTAAATATTCCTTTTGAAGTGAGTTTTATTTAGTATTCCTTTAACATTATGATATTTGATTCTAATGGACATATAGATTGGATCAATACGATCATTAGATGTCACAGAAATTGCTTCTAGCATCTTCCCTTGTCAAAAAATAACCAATTTTGTCAGGATCATTTTTTAAGAATTTTAGCCTTTTTAATTGCAGTTTATGGGTTCTAGGTTGGTCATTTATAGCCCGATATGTATAATACAAAGTTCATATGTTTCATGGTGCAAATTCTCAACTTTTTTGTTACCGATAAAGTTTTCTGTCGGCACAGGAAGTGGCACAATTTTGTGAAAATTTATAATTTTGACCGGTCGGAACATCTTTTCGCAAGCAGATATTAATTTTTACAAATCTGATAGATCAAGAAGAATGCCCCTATGACAGGCGCAAAAAAATTTCAAACTCATTTTTTTTAAATTTTGGTTTTGTGTTTGCGCCATTTTGATTTAAAGGTGAACAAGCGGCTGCCAGACAGGATATGCCTACATTTTGCAAGAGATGGATAGAGAACAAGCTAAAAACAATAATCTAGAAAGTTATGGCCTGAAATGTGCAAATATCAAAAGGGACAGAGATCTTTGGGATATAAATCGGATCAAAATTGTGACCTCCATCCACAACCTCCGTATTACACACTTCTAAACAATTTGCATACAAAGAGCGGCCATTTTGTCGGGCAGTTACATTTCGATTTTCCTGAAATACGAATTCAACCTTCATTATGTTGGATTGGTGATGTATTTAAATGTATTTAAATTGTGACTTCTAGAGAATCCGCAAGCTAAAAATGCAATTTTTCAAACAATCAGGGGCCATGATCCAGGAAGTTAAGTTCTGGTATCTGCAATTATCAAAAGGAACCAAGATCTTAGTGTGATCACCACAATCTTTTTTTAAATCAGATAAAAATTGTGACTTCTACAGGATCCACAAGCTAAAAACATGATTTTTTGTTCAATCAAGGGCCATAATTCAGGAAGTTATGATCCGATGTGCGCGAATATCGAAAAGGAACCAATATCTTTGGGTTATAAACATGTATTTCAAGATACCTCGAAATCAGATTAAAATTGTAACCTCTAGAGGGTCCACAGCCTTGATTTACCAGATGTTTACACTATTTGCATACGAGAGGCAGCCATTTTGTCCGGCAGTTTTGGCCTGATTTTCACAAAATTCGAACTCAACAACCATTACGGAGTAACGGTGATATATTTGAACGTTTTATTTTTAAATCGAATAATAATTGTGACCTAGGGGGACCACAAGCTAAAAACGCGATTTTGCATACAATCAGAGGCCATAATTCAGGAAGTTACAATCCGATATGCGCGAATATTGAAAGGAACCAAGATCTTTTGGTTATAAACTTGCATTTCAAGTTTCATCAAAATGGGATCAAAATTGTGGCCTCTAGAGGGTCCACAACTTTGATATACCAGATGTTTACACTATTTGCGTATGAGGGGCGGCCATTTTGTCCGGCAGTTTAGGTCTGATTTTCATGAAATTCAAACTCAACCATCCTTAGGATGTAACAGTGATATATTCGAACATTCTTTTAAATGGGATAATAGTTGTGAACTCTTAGAGGGACCACAAGCTGAAAACGCGATTTTTTGTACAATCAAGGGCCATAATTCAGGAAGTTATGATTCGATATGTATGAGAATAGGCAGGAACCGAGATCTGTGGGTTATAAACATGCATTTCAAGTTTCATTGAAATCAGATGAAAATTGTGACCTCCAGACAGGGCTCTATAAAAGTTGCGTGTGCCTGCACACACACTTGAAAATGTGCCTGCAGGGTCATACTGAAACACAGGGATGTAGCCAGGATTTGGCGAGTGGTGTAAAAATATATTTGGCAAGCGGAGCGAGGCCAAAAGAATTTTGGGAGGGGGGCGTGGTCTTATATGAAAATTAAACCCTTCTTGGTGTATTTTCAGAGCATCTGCTGCCTTTTGTATTTGGTTCAGTGCAAATCAAATTTTCATTTATATATTCAAATTTTACCAAATTCACTTAATTTTCATCAATGATACAGGGATCTAAAAACTTTTTGACACCACCCGACCGAGCATAAAATTGTCCCGCCCCACTCTGTTTCTCTGGATAGATAAGTTGAGGACCTTTCGGTATTTGTTGTTTTGTTGGTTTTTTTTTCAAATATTACTTTATTACTTTGAGATTAAAAATTAAAACGATTCTTAAAACGGTGTTTGTGTTTTATTTGAGTACAACGAATTATGACAACAGGTAGATATTGATAATTAAAACACGTTGTATTATTTGACTTGTTTGTAAAGTTGTTGTACGTGTCTTACGAATATTATTATTATTACGGTGGAATGAGAATCAGGTCAGGCAGAAACTGAGAAAGCTCTCATCGTCCTCCTAGTCCTACTCTCGGGCCGTAGCAAATCCACGGTCAACACAGGTAAGAAATAAAATAAAAAACATCGTGAAAATTTGCAGGCACGTGTTGGACAATTACGACATTCAAACCTTTAATATTGGAGTGCCGTAAATTGGTCTGGGTGACCTATTTATGGCAAATAAACAAATATAAAGACCGTAGAATAATTGTAAAATGAATAGATGTAGGCCTACACATCTTGTAAGTATAAATAAACAAAATACCAATACATCTTTCTTTAAACTAATTTGGGATGATAGGGTCTACTACGGCACACAAAAATAAATTATGCCGTGACAGACATGGTTTGCGTACGCCGAGTTTGTGTACAGAGAAGGATGAAGGGGTTTGAATACGACTGGGCGGCTTTCTTCGATTTTTTCTTTGTGCTGGGCGGCAAAAAATAGTGCCGGGCGCAGGCGCCGCCCGGCGTGGCTACATCTTTAAAAATGTGCCTGCAAAAAAGTTTTTTTAAAGCAAATGTGCCTGCGCATGTGCGCGCAAATATCGATGCCTGCCTCCAGAGGGTCCACAACCCTGATACACAATATTTTGACACTATTTGTGAACGAGGGGCGGCCATTTTGTCCGTCAGTTTCAGTCCAATTTTTACGAAATTTGAACTCAACCACCCTTAGGGTGTAACGGTGATATATTGTAATGGGTTTTTTTTAAATCGGATACAAATTGTGACCTCTATGGGGTCCACAAGCTAAAAACGTGATTTTTCGTACAATCAGGGGCTAATATTCAGGAAGTTATGGGTGAATATCGAAAGGAACCGAGATCTGTGGGTTATAAACATACATTTCAAGTTTAAACCAAATCAGATAAAAATTGTGACCTCTACAGTGTTCACAAGCTAAACAAGCCAACAGTGAGGCTGATGTCCCCCGCCGAAATTGCAAAATAAATAGATGACACATATTAATTAATCGCACATTTATTTTTTTCACTAAGTTTCATCACTCTCTATCAGATAGAATCAAGATTATCTTGTCCCAAACCATCGACAAATGAAATCGATTAGCTCTGCTTAGCTTCAGCTCGAAATGTTAATTATTGAACTCAGTCAAGACATTCACCTAATGAACATCTACATATACATCAAGTTTAAACATTCACCTAATAGACACCTATGCCAAGTTTGAACATTCTACCTCAATTAGAAGGAGAGTTATTGTGTTCCAAAGTTTCTACCAATCAAATTGCTTATCACTCTGCTTACCCTCAGCAAAAAATGTTCATTATCGAACTTAGTTAAGGTATTCATATAATAAATCTATACACCAAGTTTCATCAATCTCACTTAATTAGAACTAAAGTTATCGTGTCCCAAAGCATCAACCAATCAAATTGCTTATCTCTGCTTACCCTAAGCGGACAATGCTCATCTTCGAACTCCATCAAGGCATTGACCTAATCAACACATACACCAAGTTTGAACATTCTAGCTCAATTAGGAAGAGAGTTATCGTGCCCCAAAGTATCAACCAATCAAATTGCTTATCTCTGCTTACCCTAAGCGGAAAATGCTCATCTTCGAACTCCATGAAGGCATTGACCTAATAAACACATACACCAAGTTTGAACATTCTAGCTCAATTAAAAGTTATCGTGTCCCAAAGCATCAACCAATCAAATTGCTTATCTCTGCTTACCCTAAGCGGAAAATGCTCATCTTCGAACTCCATCAAGGCATTGACCTAATCAACACATACACCAAGTTTGAACATTCTAGCCCAATTAGGAAGAGAGTTATCGTGTCCCAAAGCATCAACCAATCAAATTGCTTATCTCTGCTTACCCTAAGCGGAAAATGCTCATCTTCGAACTCCATCAAGGCATTGACCTAATAAACACATACACCAAGTTTGAACATTCTAGCTCAATTAGGAAGAGAGTTATTGTGTCCCAAAAAGTGTGACGGACGGACGGACGGACGGACGGACGGACGGACGGACGGACGGACGGACGGACAGACAGACAGACAGACAGACAGACAGACAGACAGACAGACAGACAGACAGACAGACAGACAGACAGACAGACAGACGAACCCATTTTAATAGTCCCCTGCTTTCTTCGAAAGGCGGGGGACAAAAAGTGATTTTTCGTACAATCAAGGGCCATAATCCATGAAGTTATAGTCCGATACATGCCAATATCGAAAGGAACCAAGATCTTAGGGTGATAAACCTATATTTCAAGTTTCATTGAAATCGGATAAAAATTGTGACCTGTAGAGTGTTCACAAACAATTGTGGACGGACATCCGGATGGACAGGGGCGACGACAATATACGTCCATATGAAAATGTGGCCGTATAAAAAGGGTGTAAAATTAAGCAATTTACAACCCATTCAGGCTTTTCATATTTTAAAATATTTCTATGTATTATTCATAAACTTGTAGCTTGTACCTATACGAAGACAATCTAGGACGAAATTAGTTTGTAATATGAGCAATTGCCGAGAAATGAGCAACTTGCACGAGTCACTTTTCACATTATTTTGCCTGTAAAAAAAATTATGATTTGATCTTCATAAAAGTAACACCATTTGACGCATAAAGTAAATGTGCATTATATCAATTTAAACAGAATTTAAAGTTGACACCGGAAGTGCCACCATATTCTCCAAAACTGTATTTTTAAACTTCAAAACAGATATTTTATTCAAATGAGCCCTGTTTGTATCACAAAATGATTTCTAATTCGTTCAGTTGCGTAGAAATGGACGATTTTCTGCAAGTCACTTTTAACGGTTTTTGGTCCATGAAATTGTTAATTATTACTTGATTTTTATAAAATTTTCACCATTTGATGCCTAATGCCATTTGTGATTTCATAAAAAACAATTTCAAGAATTTATATTTACTAGAAATGACAACATTTTGACTAAAACTGTATTTTTAGCCTTCAAAATAAATATATTCTTAAAATGAATGTTATTCAATATTCCTTTAAAATTATATTTAACCAACATATAGAATGATTTAATACAATGCTATAGATATTGCTTCTAACCTCTTCCGTTGCCGGGAAATAAGGGTCACTTTTTAAGATTTTTTTTCGCATTTTAATTTCCCATTAGAAAGTCTCATCAGATAACTTAGCGGTAAATTAGTAACAAATTTTGTCAGGATCACTTTTTCAACATATGTAACACATGGTAACAAATGTATTAATGGAATTGATATTGCTGGATTTGGTTGATTCTGTGTCCATTTTATAACACGTGTACAATGCTTATGTGGAAATCTGTTGGAACGGTTTCATTGGTATTGGAAGTGACATAAGTTCATGGGTAACGTGGCATCAGAAGTGATGTAAGTTCAAGGGTAACGTGGCACCGGTGAAACCGGTCATTACTGCATCGCAGTTCTAGTTATACATGTAATTAGTGACCGTCTCAATAAGATGTATATATTAGATTTAGACAGAAGGACATTTATAACACTTTTCTGTACATAAACTTGTTAGACAAATATCCAGTAGCACTTATGGAAGTAACAATATACTAAAGTATAACATACCTTTAGGAGCTTCATCATCAAGTTTAACTTTTCTAAAATCATCAGCATATGGTAATATAATAACATGAAAACCAGGAGGTGTTATTTGTATTTTATGGTCATCTAGCTCTTCTTTCTAAACATAAAAAACAAGCAGTTGCCATGCAAGATACACCCACATTTCCAAATTTCCAATTGGTGGACAGTGAAAATCATTAGGGTTCATCCTGTCGTGGTCCCAATGACAACCAGCGGCCCGCAGGATACGCCCACATTTTCGAGAGATGGATAGAGAACAAGTTAAAAAGAAAGTGATTTTTCCTACAATCAAAGGCCATAATTCAGGAAGTTACGATCCGATATGTGCGAATATCGAAAGGAACCGAGATCTTTGGGTTATAAACTTACATTTCAAGTTTCAACAAAATCAGATAAAAATTTCGACCTCTATAGGGTCCACAACCTTGATATACCATATTTTTACGCTATTTGAGAAGAACGACGGCCATTTTGTCTATCAATTTTGGACCGATTTTCACGAAATTCGAACTCAGCCGCCCTTAGGGTGTAACGGTGATATAATAATACAGTTTTAAAAATCGGATAAAAATTATAACCTCTATAGGGCCCACAAGCTAAAAACGAGATTTTTCGTACAATCAGGCGCCATAATTCAGGAAGTTATGGTCTGATATGCGCGAATATCGAAAGGAACGAAGATCTTTGGGTTTTAAACTTACATTTCAAGTTTCAACAAAATCAGATTAAAATTGTGACCTCCATTGGGTCCACAACCTTGATATACCATAGTTTTACTCTATTTGAGAACGATGGGCGTCCATTTTGTCTGTCAATTTTGGGCCGATTTTCACGAAATTCAAACTCAGCCGTCCTTAGGGTGTAACAGTGATATAATAATACGTTTTTTTAAATCGGATAAAAATTATGACCTCTATAGGGTCCACAAGCTAAAAACACGATTTTTCGTACTATCAGGGGCCATAATTCAGGAAGTTACGGTCCGATATGCGCGAATATCGAAGGGAACCGAGATCTTTGGGTTATAAACTTTTCAAGTTTCGACAAAATCGGATAAAAATTGTGACCTCTTCAGTGTTCACAAGCTAAAAACGTGATTTTTTGTACAAACAGGGGCCATAATCCATGAAGTTTCGATCCGATACATTCCAATATCGAAAGCAGCCGAGATCTTTTGGAGATAAACCTATATTTCAAGTTTCGTCAAAATCGGATAATAATTGTGATCTGAAGAGTGTCCACAAACAAATTGTGGACGGACGGACGAATGGACGTCCGGACGGACAGGGGTGACAACAACATACGTCCACATGAAAATGTGGACGTATAAAAATCATTTAAGAACTATGCAGGCGTATTTAAACTGCTTAAGAGTAACAACCCATTAAGTAATTATTAAAAATCATTAGAATTTGTTTGGCTTCTACTTCTTCCCGATACTACCTGTATTATATACTGAGCGCCATGGAAAACGCATCACTTAGTTTTTCGTATAACAAAATGATCCTGTAAACATATCTTATTTATTTATGCTTCTTATTGGGAACAATATTCAAATGGGAACACATCAATAACAACACATTTGTACACTTATGGATGTTTAATCTGTAATCAACGGTACAAAGTCAGAGGGGTAAAACCAAAAGTACGACACAGATGTCAGTAGCGCTTGTGTCCTCCATGGCCTCTTATGCACACTGTGCAGCGACGTTGCATGGAATTTACCAATATTTGAAAGAAGGCCTGGGGCAAATTGTTCCATTCTTGGACAAGAGCAGCTTCTAAAGCAGCAATGGTGTGCATCTGTGGTCTCCGATACGACGGCGTCCAATCTCATCCCAGACATGTTCTATCGGTGCCATGTCCAGAGACATGGCTGGCCAGTCCAAGACATTGATGTTGTTAGCAGCCAGGTAGTCCATACTAAAACAAGCGGTATGCAGACGTGCATTATCCTGTTGGAAGTGCTGAAGTTGTGGAACATCGGAACAACAATTGGTTGCAAGACATCATCAAGGTAGGCTACAGCATTAACGCGACCCCTGCAAATGTGTAGGGCGGTCCGGTGATGAAACATGAAGCCTCCCCACACCATTACACTTCCCCCACCCCATCGATACGTTTCGAAGACGCAGCAGTCTGCAAGACGTTCCCCAAGACGTCTCCACAAACGTTGACGGCTATCAGCGTGATAAAGATGAAAGCGACTCTCATCACTGAAGAGCACACTTTGCCAGTCTACTCTTCTCCATGTCTGGTGTCTTTGAGCCCATATCAAACGCCGCTGACAGTGATGATCCCAGAGGATAGCTCCAACATAAGGTCGTCGTGCACGGAGTCCTACTTCTCTTAGACAACGTCTTACGGTGTTGGCACTTACTGGTCCTTGTCTTCCGATGACTGCTTTCACCTGTTCGAGTCGCTGGGCGGAATCTGTCACGCAGATGAGTGACCCAAATGTAGCGGTCTTGAGCCTGGGTTGTAACGCGTTGTGGACCAGGACGTTGACGGTCACGTGTTGATCCAGTAACTCGAACATGTTCCACCAACCTTACAATAGAGGACTGATAACAATTGAAGTGTCTGGCAATAGCACGTGTAGACATGCAACCCCTGGAGATTCCCATGGTTTCATTCCGTTGATTTTCAGTAAGTCTTGGCATCTCTAGCTCGATTTCTTCACACGTCCAACAATAAATTACGACAGATTGACGTTTCACAGTTCATGTACTGCACATTAAGTTGAAAACAGGCTTTTAAAGGGCTCACACACACAATGCTGCACGTGAATATTTGGGTTTTCATGTGTATCTCGTGCAATTTTTTTTGTGCAAAGGGGCCGATATTTTTTGCGTTTGAGAGCATTGTGTGAAAGAATAGTTCATAGTATTGCATAATATCATACATACAAAACCACCTAGTAATAAAATATTTGGGAAAAAAAAAGTGATGCGTTTTCCATGGCGCTCAGTATATATTATACGAAACATGTAATATGATGAATTTAGAACTTCAAGTTATTAGAAATCGCTGAAAATCGATTGCCTTTTTTATAGGGCCTTAAAGATCCTATGCGTGATTTGAGTGATATATGAATCCCTTTCTAACTACAATATTGTAAAAGTTAAATTTTTAATTGGAATATCAGTCCAAACATTCCATGCTGCTCCTTATGGACCAAATCTGTGGAACTTTCCACCATCTATGGTAGGCTGAACGGCAATTACAAGTCTTGTTTATTGTCGGACGACTTCATGATATTATAACATCCACACCACCATCTTAATGTGTGTTCGCGAAATTTGATTGATGGGCCTGTTTTTAATCCAACTGAATCCAAGCCGGGAGATTACCTAGAGTTGATATTTTGATTTTGTTTTCTTAATTAAATGTTAAATAATCAATCTGAGTACATATTAGCATGGATTAAGCCATGAGAAATTTGATATTTTGCAAGAAAATGCAAATCATGCACTGTTACTACAAACACTGTGTATAAATTTAAGGAGAAATGTGTGATAACTTTAGCCTCTAGATCAACAAGTGTCATAACTCTGGTAGTAATTATCGAATGCTTCAACAATCATGAATTTCACATACTACTATATTTTACTATATAGCTGTCAAACAGCATGATCCTCTCATTGCCTCTCAAAATGGAGAAAACAGTAAGCAGAGCTGTGATTAAGTAGCATATTCATGATGACCTAACACAAAGAATGCTCATTCGTACATGACATTAGCAAAACATCAGTGGAACGAATAATCCATGAACATTTGCACATAAGGTGTTTGCCCGTTGGGTGTCCAGAATGTTGACTGAAGAACAAAAAACGGCTGAGAGTCATGGTGACTCAACAGCTAATTGAGGACTATCTGAGAACCTACTTGTTTTCTTGTCCTATATTCTGGATAAAACCTGGGTTATCACTATGACCCTGAGACAAAAAGTCAAAGTATGCAGTATGTGACACCACTGATAGCCCAAAAATTCAAAAGAATATAGTATTACGAGTAAAATATCATATATACCTGTGGTAGTAAAGCAACAAATTTAGGTGGGTTGTTTTTTCGTGGTATATATTGACATATTGGTGTAACATCCCGGTCTAAACATTTCTTTAATAAAGCCGTAAACATTGTTGTACTACCAGCTATGGACTAAAAAAAAAAAAAACTAATACATTTTGTAGTCACCATTTTCTAAAATCAATATTTTTATCTGACCATAGCCTGCTTTGAATATTAAGGAACAGATAAGACTATGACAAGGTACAACAGAAGTTATTAGCTGTATGAACTTCTAACATGATCATTTTCATTTCAATAGCTACTTGTGCAATGTGTGTTGGGAGGGGGTAAGGGATTGATTTCCTGATCTGCAGTGTTTATGCGTACTCTTTTTCAGATGTATACATACATAAGTGTATCTCATATTTTGGGGGTACCATTTGAATGATAAAACACACTTTCCTTCTCAGCTCCGCAAACTCCACCCTTAAAAGTAATGACTGAGCTTAAACAAGCAGTTGCCATGCAAGATATGTCCACATTTTGCAAGAGATGGAAAGAAAATGAGCGAAAAATATAATGTGATTTAGTACAACCAGCGGCCATAATCCAAGAAGTTACACTGAGAACTACTAAGTGGTCAATCTGTGCACAGCCCTTATAGAAAATTATATCTTCGGCGTTATCTCTACGTCTATCGAAAGAAAATTAATTTTCCGACTATTACTCGGTATTACCGCGTTAAAACTGTAAATAAGGTGTGTTAATTAACGGGGGTGAAAACTGTCTGAGAGGTGAGTTAATTAACGCTAGGGGTGAAAAACTGTGCGACGGTGCATTTTCAGTAGAGGTGTGTTAATTAATGTGTATTATTTAATTGGCGTGTTTTCTCGCTAGTTGCGATAACTGCACCAAAAGGTGTATAATCAAGGACCAACAGGCTTTATCTGACACGTACGTGTTAAATCAAAATTTGGGAAGTAAAACTGTTTTACCGTGCGATTTATCATTCGACCGTGTGTTTTACGTAGGTCTTTGTATAATTAAAGACAGGTCTTTAGATAGGCGTGTGTGCTCGCGATGATCTACGTTTAACCCTTTTGTATTGCGTACTATAAGTTGCATTTAATGAATTAAAAATATGGACCATAATCTATCGTATACGGAAAGGATAATATAATGTTGTCATTTATAAAGACCGACCAGTCAGTGCCCAATTTGAATATCCACGGGAATATAGAGATTAAATCCAGCAACAACAACCGAACTATATTTCTGCTTTATTATTAAAAGACGCGCACTAACCGTTTGACATTTTTTAAATTTATAAAAACGTGCCATGATGCGTAAATTGTGCATCTTAACTTCAATAGCAATATCCATAAAACAAAAATCTCCATATTGATAAATATACTATTCAAAAAAAGTAGGGGATATTTGATTTTTAAGTGTTATTAAAGTCACCTAATGAAACTGACGAAGAAACAAATGACAAAATGAAATGAAGTTCACATTCATCGATTTATTCCAAATGATTGTTAGACTAAGTAAGGCACAGACTGACCATTATAAGGGTAAAATGATACCCGGGGTCAAACAGCAAAGTTACCACAGCATCACAACCAAGTCAGTAACGGGTAAATCCTCCTCTGTTTGCCAAACAAGCATTGATCCGACGTGGCATACTCCTAATGAGACGTCTAAGGTCATTTTGGTCCAGATTGTCCCATTCCTGTTGCAACGCAGCACCAAGTTCTTGGACATTGGCAGGACGTTGTTGACGTTGACGTAACCTCTGTCCAAGCATGTCCCAGACATGCTCGATGGGGGAGAGGTCGGGACTCAGTGCTGGCCAAGGTAATGTGGTGATGTTCTGTTGTTGGAGGTAACCTGTAACGATCCTGGCCCTGTGACATATGCGTTGTCATCCTGGAAGATGAAACGGCGGCCATGACGTCGTGCGAATGGCACAACATGGACTGCCAAGATGTTGTCCCGGTAGTACTGGCCTGTAACACGCCCTGCAACAACATGTAAAGCCGTTCTTCCAGCAACAGTGATGCCTCCCCACACCATAACAGAACCACCCCCAAATCGATCATGTCTGGTGACGTTAACGTCTTGGAAGCGCTCGTTTCGACGACGCCACACCCTCCTACGTCTGTCCAAAAAATCAACAGTGAACCTTGACTCATCTGAAAACATCACATTGCTCCAGCGTCGATTATCCCAGTGTTGACGATCCCTACACCAACGACGTCTTGCCTGAATGTGATGATCTCTCAAACAAGGGATCACGCGAGGACGTCGGGCGCGAAGGTGACCCCTATGCAGTCGATTCCGAATCGTCTGGCCACTCACTCTCACACCAGTGTCTGTTTGAAGACGAGCGCTGATCTGATTTGCTGTGATGACACGATTTCTCAAGGCCAAGGTACGGATAAATCGATCCTGGGCTTGAGTTGTCGCCCTTGGTCGACCTGAGCGTGGTCTGTCCTGTACAGATTGTGTATCACGGTATCTGGACCATAGCCTGCTTATGACAGACTGAGAAACATTCATCGTCCGCGCCACAACCGCCTGTGTTGTGCCGATCTGTAGCATGCCAAGGGCACGTGACCTTTCATTTTGGGTAAGCCGACGCATATCAAAATTTGTTTTCTGGTCACTAAAACAATTAAACTGATGTTTCCACCCTGGAATTCAATGCCACAATGACTGTAACATTCAAAGTCAGAGTCGTGCAAATCTTGGGTTGGACCCCCATGATGATCCCAAGCATCACCTGCATTCCATGCGGTAGCTATTGGTGCGTTTGGGCGTCACATGTAACTGGAAATGTTTCTTCTGTTAGGTTCTATAGTGACTTTTTTCGTAGTCATTTGCATATTTTAGTATTATGCCCCCAAAATCAAATATCCCCTACTTTTTTTGAATAGTATAATACGGCACAACCAACCGAACAGTAGTAATTTCCACACAAATGATACATTTAAACTTAAATTACTTAAGCTTTTCACTAAATTTATATCGCATACAATCCAACGATCCTCATTCCAGAACTTGTAATTTATAATAGCCGCTTTTATGCAATTACAGAATTGTCCCGTGATCTAACATATCAAAGAAGCACATACGCCCGATATGACATGTAATCATTTTTTGGAGACATGTCTTCTATTCTTATGACTATACTTGGCGTTTATACTGCGTACCATATAGTCACGCTATTTAAAAATTTGCTTTAAATGAAATAAAAATATTGACCTTAATCTATCGCACGAAATGCAATGTCGTCATTTATAAATATGGAACAGGTAGAAATAATTTAAATATCCCCGTGTATATAGTGAATAAGCCAAATTTGCCGTATGTAAATATACTTATTCTCGTACATATACTATTCTCGTAAATATAATTATTCTCGTCTTCCGACAAGTTATCATTTGTGTTTTCAAATTTGTACCATTCAAATGTCAACCCAACCATTTCAGATTTCACGTCTAACCGTTTCACCCATAGTCCGTGCAGAGCAATAACATCCCTTTGATCAAAGTAACAATTCTATCACATGTAAAGGCGTGCGCGAGCTTATTCGCGCGTATTGGAAAACTGTTCGGTTGCTTTATTTGAGATGATACTGATATTACACTATAAACTTTGTCAATTTTTTCTTTGAAAATTCTGACAAATTGGTAGCTCTTCGGGAAGGTTGATCATATCGCTTACCCTGTTTGTGTATTGTACGTTTTTATAATAGCTAGCAAATAATTTATGATATCTGAATACTTTCTGAAAGAACATATAGCTCATTATTAGATGTTAGTTTTTAATAGGCTATTTTTTTTTAAGATAGTCGGATATCAATCACAGATATCAAATATAAATCACATTAATTAGATGAACAGCCTAACGCAGTTTTGAAATGAAATGAAATTGGGTTTAACATCCTACTGTTCTGCTCTGAACTGGGCTAATGAAGACGGGCATACGCCATACAGTGTGCTATAAGGGAAATTTTGCCCGGACAGTGGCACTACGGCCTATTCTTATACGCCATACAGTGTGCTATAAGGGAAATTTTGCCCGGACAGCGGCACTACGGCCTATTCTTATATCGAACACCTACTGCTAAGGGATCTTTTACGTGCACGCCAATTGAAGGTAAGATGCACAATTTACGCATCGTGGCACATTTTTATAAATTTAATAAATGTCAAACGGTGAGTGCGCGTCTTTTAATAATAAAGCAGAAATATAGTTCGGTTGTTGTTGCTGGATTTACTCTCTATATTCCCGTGGATATTCAAATTGGGCGCTGACTGGTCGGTATTTATAAATGACAACATTATATTCGCCTTTCCATATACGATAGGGTTAAACGTAGATCATAGCAAGCACACACGCCTATCTAAAGACCTGTCTTTAAAAGACCTACGTAAAACAGATGGTTGAATGATAAATCGCACGGTAAAACAGTTTTACTTCCCAAATTTTGATTTAACACGTACGTGTCAGCTAAAGCCTGTTGGTCCTTGATTATACTCCTTTTGGTGCAGTTATCGCAACTAGCGAGAAAACACGCCAATTAAACAATACACAACATTGACATTCATTTTTTACCGGTCGGTTAATTAACACACCTCTACTGAAAACGCACCGTCGCACAGTTTTTCACCCCTAGCGTTAATTAACTCACCTCTCCTACAGTTTTTCACCCCTAGCGTTAATTAACTCACCTCTCCTACAGTTTTTCACCCTCGTTAATTAACACACCTTATTTACAGTTTTAACGCGGTAATACCGAGTAATAGTCGGAAAATTAATTTTCTTTCGATAGACGTAGAGATAATGCCGAAGACATAATTTTCTATAAGGGCTGTGTACAGTTTAACCACTTTGTAGTTCTCAGTGTTACAATCCGATATGTGCGAATATCGAAAGGAAATGCGATATAAACATACATTTCAAGTTTCATCAAAATCAGATCAAAATTGTGACCTCTTGAGGGTCCACAGCCTTGATATGCTAAACTGCTCTTCGAATCCAATCAACTGTCATATTAAATAAAAAAAAAACAGCATAGAAATTACGTAAATCTTCAACAACGTACGTGTTGGGTGAAAGATAGGTTGCCAGGCAACAAAACATACGCCCCACAGCAGCTAAGTTATCCGAGTTGTCGCATATTTTTTCTATTGTCGGTAATGAAACATTTATAATACACTCAAATCTGATTAAGAGTAACAACTCATTAGGTAATTATCATAAAATCATTAGAATTTGTTTGCCTTTTAGTTCTGCCCCTTGCTAACGTTTAATATACGAAACATTCAATATCATGGATTTAGCTGTTCAAGTTATCAAACTCTGTTTATCAATCTAAAGTCAATCAGATGATAACATTGGTCTCTAGAGCATCCACAAGATTTTTCAAAGTGATCTAGGGCCGTAAATTGTAGAGTAGAGTCTGTAGAGTGTTCACAAGAAATTGTGGACGACGGATGGATGGACGGACGGACGGACAGACGGCAATATAATGCATTATAATTTTTTTATAGCAGTATTAAGGCCTTGTGGGAATTGTAGAAATAAAATCTAGAGATTAGTTCACTTGGTTACTGAACCAGCGGCTGTCAGGCAGGATACGCCCACATTTTGCAAGAGATTGATAGAGAACAAGTTAAAAACAAACAGGATTTTTTGTACAATCAGGGCAATAATCCAGAAAGTTATGGTCTGAAATGCACAAATATCAAAAGGGACCTCTATAGGGTCCACAACCTTGATATACCATATTTTTACGCTATTTGAGAACGAGGGGCGGCCATTTAGTCTGTCAGTTTTGGGCCGATTTTCACGAGATTCGAACTCAGCCGTCCTTAGGGTGTAACGGTGATATAATAATATGATTTTTTAAATCAGATAAAAATTATGACCTCTCTAGGGTCCACAAGCTAAAAACGCTATTTTCATACAATAAGGGGCCATAATTCAGGACGATATGCGCGAATACCATAAGGAACCGAGATCTTTGGGTTATAAACTTACATTTCAAGTTTCAACAAAATCGGATAAAAATTGTGACCTCTATAGGGTCCACAACCTTGATATACCATATTTTTATGCTATTTGAGAACGAACGGCGGCCATTTTGTCTGTCAGTTTTGGGCCGATTTTCACGAAATTCGAACTCAGTCGTCCTTAGGGTGTAACGGTGATATAATAATTTTAGGTAAACACTAAAAGAAGGGAGATGTAGCATGTGATCTCATTATAGTATCATGTGACCTTATTAAAATACATGTTCTACTTACGTAAGTAGTCTGTACAATATGGCCGCTAGTTTTCTTTTGAAGTCACTCGTCTTGTTATGCTCAGACCTCGTTACTAGAATAAGACCAAAGTGATACATGTCCGCAAACAAATTGTGGATGGATGGACACTGATGGACGTACGGATAGGCGACAACAAAACACGTCCACATGAACATGTGGGCATATAAAAATCTGCAAGGTTCTTCTCAGCACCCATCACGATTTGATACTTGGGACATTCTAGTGAAGAGGCCTGTGCAGCCCCTTATCTAATTAAAATACATGTTCTACTTACATAAGTAGTCTGTACAATATGGCCGCTAGTTTTCTTTTGAAGTCACTCGTCTTGTTATGCTCAGACCTCGTTACTAGAATAAGACCAAAGTGATACATGTCCGCAAACAAATTGTGGATGGATGGACACTGATGGACGTACGGACAGGCGACAACAAAACACGTCCACATGAACATGTGGGCATATAAAAATCTGCAAGGTTCTTCTCAGCACCCATCACGATTTGATACTTGGGACATTCTAGTGAAGAGGCCTGTGCAGCCCCTTATCTAGTTAAGAAGTCAAGAAAGTTAATTTAGTGTAAAGATTGTACTCACATCTTCATCGGGATAAATAAACTGTCCTGGTTTCACTTGATAATATTTCTTTAGTTTACTTCTAGGTTTGAAACCCATTAACTTTAATCCTGTACAATCAGTATGAAAGATGGAAATTTAAAATCTCTATCAACCATAAACTTATTTATGCAAATAGTCTTAATTGCTCTATTTGAACATTCTAGCTCAATTAGCAGGAGAGTTATTATGTTCCAAAGTCTGCCCAATTAAATTGCTTATCACTCTGCTTGCCCTGAGCAGAAAATGCTCATTATTGAACTTAGTCAGGTATTGATGTAATGAAACTATACACTAAGTTTCATCACTCTCACTTAATTAGAACTAAAGTTATCATGTCCCAAAGCATCAACCAATCAAATTGCTTATCTCTGCTTACCCTAAGTAGAAAATGTTCATCTTCGAACTCCATCAAGGCATGGCCTAATAAACACTTACACCCAGTTTGAACATTCTAGCTCAATCAGAAGGAGAGTTATTGTGTTCCAAAGTCTCAGCCAATCAAATTGCTTATAGCTCTGCTTACCCTGAGCAAAAAATGCTCATTAGCTCAATTAGAAAGAGAGTTATAGTGTCCCAAAAAGTGTGCCAAACAGACGGACGGACGGACGGAGGGACAGACGAACCCATTTAAAAGTGGGTGAATCATTTGATCATTGTGATAGCTTTATAAGAGATAGGCAGTCTTAGTGATCAGTTAAGTACTATGTCACTTTAAATATAAATGACACTTTAGTAAAGTTTACATTTAGACACTGGAGCAAAATGTAACGTTATGCCAAAATCCCTGTTTGATAAATTAGCAAAAGGGTCGCTATCAAAAACAAGGGTAAAACTAAATGCCTTTGGGGGACATCAGCTGACGTAATTAGCTCAAAATGTTTTTGTTTGTCAGTATAAACAAAAATATCATGCATTAGAATTTCAAGTGGTAGAATCAGATGTGCCATATATTCTTGGTTTGAAGTTGTGTGTTGAGTTGGGTTTGGTACAGCGAATATACAATATTACGAATAAACCCAAGGTTCCTTTAAATAAATGTGAGAAACTTTTACATGAATATTCTGATGTGTTCGGAGGACTAGGCTGTATTAAAGATATCAAACATCATATAGTTACAGATCCAGCAGTAAATCCAGTTGCTATAAGACCCAAATTAGAGATGAATTGGATAGGATGGAAAATTTGGGAGTTATTTCAAAAGTTAAAGGTCCATCCGATTGGGTAAATAGTTTAGTGACGGTTGTTAAGCCAAATAATACACTTTGTTTATGTATTGATCCTAAAGATTTGAAGAAAGTCGTTAAGCGTGAGCATTTTCCTATGAGAACTGTTGAAGAAATAGTTTCGCGAATGCCCCATGCTGCTGTTTTCTCGAAGTTAGATGCGACTCAAGGTTACTGGCAAATTCAATTAGGTAGCGAAAGCTCTAAAAAATGTACATTTAACACACCCTTTGTGGACGGTACCAATTCAATTGTCTACCATTTGGTATAGTTTGCCATCTGAAGTTTTCCAATGTGCTATGTGTGGAATATTTGAAAACATAGATGGAGGTTGAAGTCATAGTTGACGATATTTTACTTTGGGGTGAAACTAATGAGGAACATAATTCTAGACTTAATTATAGAAAGAGCTCGTGACGTGAGCCTTATATTAAATAAAAACAAATGTAAATTTGAACAAAGTCTAATTTTGTATATTGGACATTTGTTAACTAAAGATCTAAGAAGTTAGACGCGATTAACCAGATGGACAATCCAGTTGATAAACCATCGTTACAGAGATTTTTAGGAATGGTAACATATCTTGCAAAGTTTATTCCTAATTATTCAAAGATCGCTGCACCTTTTCGTTTATTACTAGAAAAAGATGTTGAATGGCAGTTTAATTCTGAACAAATCAATACTTTTGAAAAATTAAAATATTTAGTTTTGCACGCACCAGTACTACAATATTTCGATGTAGAAAAATCTGTGGCGCTTTCCATTGGTGCGAGTTCAAATGGTTTAGGGGCAGTTTTACGTCAAGACATTAAACCGATCGCATATGTATCAAAATCGTTAAGTAAGTCCCACATACTACTCTTATATCGAATTCCAACTGTCAAGGGATCTTTTACGTGCACGCCAATGTGTACACAGGAACTTGTTTTTTTGCCCCATCCGAATGACTAGACAGCTGTCCTTGTCAGGCCCTCCGTCCTGCATCAGTGACAAGGGGGAACCACGTCGGAAAATCTAGACGTACTTTCTCGGCCAATGCAGGAATCGAACACCCGACCTCCAGGCTAGTGAACCAGCGTCTTACCCACTGTGACCCCCCCACACACTGTATGGCATATGACAGTCTTCATTAGCCTAGGACATTAAACTCATTTTATTTCATTTCATTCTTACAGTTCGAGCAGAACAGTGGGACATTAAACCCCATTTCATTTCATTTCTTGTGTTTCCATTATTGTGACAATCTTTTCCATGAGCAATGGCTCTATTAAAAGCTTTTATTTTATCTCGTCTACCGGTATCTTTTCTATCCCATTCTTCCCCTCTCCATTCCTGTTAACTAAACCACAACATTTTAAGATGGCTATCAACCACTGGGTCTGGAATATTGAAACGTAATGGATGTTCAATACTAATATTTTAAGGCATTATGTAAGATTTAGATAAGGAGCTGACCATTCTGACTATATTTCAAAACAGATAATGCAGCCGGATGACCAGCCAGTCTCCTTACGTAATACTTGGCATCGTTGTGAAGCTGTGAATCTCTAGTTTATAAAGGTGGCCAAAGTATTACTGATAATCCCAATTTTAACAAATACAAACAAGTTTTAAAACCCATACAATAAGTAAAAATTATCGTCCCAAACACCCCGCGCGGTTCATCAGGGTATCATGGCTGCGTTCATTATTCTATCTGGGGTTCAGATCCTGGTACCATTACGGTACCTGAAAATAACAGTAGACCTATCGTACATGCAAAACCGTATTTTACTTTAGTTGTATTACGAAGGTAACAGAATACAAGTATAGCTGTGACGGCTTCTTTGATAATCAAGAAACTAAACTCGATTACCCAGTCAACATTCTTAATCTCCTGAGCACTAACACCCTCTCCATTTTAATAACACAATATTTTATGATACAAACAAATAGGCAAATATTTTTAATAGTGTCTTTAATGATTTTTCAATTGAATACATAGTGATCACATCTTCCGAAGTGCATGATATTTTAACCTCCGTCTGCCTCAAAAACCCTATGCAGGAACTTAACAAAACTTTTCAATTTCTTAATCGACAACAGCACTTTTCCCAAATGTTGGAAACAAGCCAGCGTAGTAATCTTTGAGAAATGTATTTTTAAATATATTAACAATTTTCTTTTTAGTCATGATTTCAGAAGTAATGACTCCACAATATTCCAATTAGTTGACTTAAATGACCAAATTTGTCAGTCGCTTGATCACGGTAATGAAGTAAAGTCCATATTCTGTGATGTTAGTAAGGCATTTGACCGTGTTTAGCACAAGGGTCTCATCTATAAATTAAACTCTATTGGAATCCGGGGAAAACTACTAAGATTAATTGAAAATTACTTACAAAACCGTCAACAGTCAGTTATAATCCCTAGTCAAAGCTCTGATGACCTCAAGTTAAATTCTGGAGTACCACAAGGCTCGGTTCTCAGGCCTCTTCTATTTCTGATTTACGTGTGGAATAAATCCAAATATCCGTCCCTATACAAGGTAATCGATCAAATAGGATGCCAATCCCTTCTAAATGAAGACTTAAAGAAATTTAGTAACTGGTCAAAAAGTTGGAAAATTAACTTTAATCCGCACAAAACAAAGACTATTAAATTCTCGAGAAAACAAAACCCTACTCTTATTAATCTTTACTTTGACGGAACAGCACTAACTGATAGCAAAAAACACAAGCATCTAGGACTAGTAGGAGTTTATTTAAGTAGTAATTGTAATTAATTATATGGTAATCGAAGTTAGTAAATTTATAGATTATACGGTAATCAAAGTTAGTAAATTTATAGATTGTTTCAGAAGTTTAAAATATTGTTTAAGCAAATTTATAGATTAAACGGTAATCAAAGTTAGTAAATTTATAGATTGTTTCAGAAGTTTAAAATATTGTTTAAGCAGAAGGTCCCTTGAAACAATATACAAAGCATTTATACTACCGTTATTTGACTGTGGTGACATAATCTGGAATAATTGTACTAAACACAAAAGTACTGTACATGAAAACTTAAATCTTGATGCCCTTAGAACAATCACTGGATTAGTGAATCCGGGTTCACTTCGCTTGAAATTAGACGATATCGCCATAAACTAATTCTGTTTTACAAAATGGTGAATAAAATAACTCCAGGTTACTTGTCTATCCTAGTTCCTCCCAAATCCTTGTATGTAAACTCTTACGAAACTCAGAATTCACAACTATATAGAAATATAAGAAATATTCCTGCTAATACTACATTTTATAAAAACTCCTTTCTACCGTCCGTATTAAAAGACTGGAATAATTTACCTGAGCACACGAAAGTATGCCCTACTATAAAAATCTTTAAAGCACACTAAACCAATGATGATATATTACTACCTAAATATTTTTACACCGGAAAGCGTTCTTCTCAAATAATCCATACAAAACTGCGTCACAATAAAAGCAACTTAAACTACCATAAATTCACTATGCACTTAATGGACAACCCAGCTTGTTCCTGTGGCCATTATATAGAGGATACGGAACACTATTTGTTACACTGTCCAAATTTTACCAATGTTAGATTCCAAACTATAAATACATTACCAAATATTTTTATTAATTTATAAACTCTAAATAGTATAAATACCTTGCAAATGAATACGCACATTTATAATACAGTCCATAAATTTATACATGTACATTTATTCAAAAGACTCCAATAACCATCATAAAATGTTAGCTGAATTAATTACTTTCTCAGTTAATATACATCTGATGTCCTCATAGTCTCAGTGGTTTTATGCGCATGCGTGAGTTGAGCATTTATTCACTCTTGACTTGAATTGTGTCGATGACAGACGCATTTGATTCGGCTGCATTCTGGTATGTTTTTGTTTGTTTTTTCTTTAAAGTTAAATAGCTGTTGGAAGCTAGCCCGAGAGAGCCATTTTTATAGTTTAGATGGCTGTGGGAAGCCTTGTTTTGCTGGGCTTTGAGAGCCGGAGGCTATGAACTTGGCTAGGAGAGCCAAATACCATGACTTTGATACAATCACGTGCGTGATGGACGCCATTTTTCAGTTTTTCAAATTGAATGTTTTCTTCATATTTGTCCGGCAGTGGTTGTTGTTTTGTTTTTCGTGGACCATTTTTTAACTCTTTTTGTCCCGTCTGTTCCAAGTTCTATACGGATGTATGAAGTAACCTCTGATGGTTTCGTTGACTCTGCACGATCTGTGTGAGTAGGTCAGCTATACAGGGTTGAAGATCGTGGGCAGTGGCGGACCCAGGTGGACGGCTCTAGGCTACTGCGCCCCCATAATAATCGATTTATTCTGTTATTTTTCTGTTCCTTTAAAATGTGCAATTTCTGAAGTTTTACTGGTTTGTAAAGATGTCGCGGACGGAGTTACTTGTTATATTTGGGTCCACATATGCACCAAGAATCCCTTTCGACACCGCGAGCCCCCTAACCGATTATCTTGCGTCCGCCTCTGGTCGTGTAATTTGTGATTTTAAAGGTCCATCGTGATGATATTTTCTCGCTTGTGTTGTTATTGTCTTCGTGATTAGTATTACCAGTTCTATTATTGAATTTTTGGCCATCAATTTTTAGAACGTTGTTCTGGTTTTCCTTTAGTTATCATGGTAGTCACAGTTTTGAAGAAAAGACATTCCTTGAAGGGAATTAACCTTATTCCCTTGGTGAGGCGAATAAGAGAACGAGCAACAGATGTAGGCGAATTAGCCAGACTTCATTTGGGTGAAAGAACAGAAATTGTCGGTTTTCAGGTTAGATCTCCTTTTGTATTGGTTTTTAGCCCCAAGACTTAGTTTTACTTAGAATTTTTCTTCATGTGGCATTTTCCAGTCTTCACAAACTCCTTCCTTTAATTTTAGGAGATACAGACAGGCTTTAGGATGGTGACTGGCGAAAAGATAGATGAGATTCTTGGAATGGCAGAAAAGGGGTTAGATGAGGCTTCAGCTAGACTGGCTCTGCATCACGCCATTATATACGCCCATGAGGTTGGTCAACCGAAAGGACAGATTTTGAGCGAACTTCAGGTGGGTTTTCTACTGTAATGGGATCTCGTGCCTCTTTGTTCTGTGCCTCCTTGTTATTTTTCTTTCCTTTTTGTTTTTGTTTTCTTCTTCCAGGCTAGTACTAGTGGTTATGGTAAACGGACCTTAGAGGACCAAGATGAGCATGTCGAGTCCAAGAGGAGGTGTGATGAGGTGGAAAAGTCGCAAGATAAGAGTATTGATCGGCTTAAAACTAAAGTAAGGTTCTTAGCCACCCAAAATGACCCCTCTGAATCTCTAATTCTACTGACCCTTGATGAGCTCGCAAGTCTTGCGAGATCTTACGGACATGAAGATCGGGATATTTTGGAGGAGCTTGCCAGGCAGGCATCCAGACATCAGGGGAAAATCAACTTGTCAACTTTGTGTCTTTCAGTTTTGGGAGGAGCTGCTGGCGATGAGGTTTCAAAAGTTTTGGCGAAGTGCATGAACGAAAAGTCAACTGTTCTAACTAAATCTACTGATGGTGAACGGAAAGAGGTCGAATCCAGGCCACAATCCCCTATGTCTAATTTATATCCACCTCCCTCCATGTTTTTTCCTCCTTTTCAAGGATTCGGTTTTCCAGGTTATCAACCTAGACCGAGGTTTTTTGGAAGGGCTAGTCGCCCTCAAAATCGCATGCAGTGTCATTTTTGCGACTCTGTAAACCATCTCATTAAAGACTGTCAATTAATGAAAAAGGCAAAAACTAAAATTTAGGTAGAACTGTGTATTTGCATCATTTCTTTGTTTTTTTGGTTTTTTTGTTTGTTTGTTTGTGTATTAAGGTAACCACACTCTTTACCCAGGGGACACTGATTCCCCAGTGGTTTTTCCATGCGGGTTAGGGGTGAGGGTTCCTCGGTATTTTCAGTCTGTATTTTTGTACGTCAATTTCTTCTTCAGGATGTCGGTTTTGATTTCGCCATTCCCCCATGGGAGTATATTGGTTTTGACCTATCAAAAGTTGAGAAACGAAACCATCAAAGGTGGATTACGGTTTCCGGGGACAAATCCCAGGAACTCTCTCCTTTAACCCGCAGTTTGATAAAACACCCAGAGGCGGAGCAGCTTTTAGAGAACAACGTAGCTTTTGAGATGGACTCCCTTCCAATTTTGAATCCAGATTATTTTTTAGCTGGAAACTTGCACAATAATTTAAGCCACTGGAAGCCTTTGTTACACAAGGTTCCCCCTGAAACTGCGAGAGACGTAACGTCTTGGCTGGCGGACGGAGTGAATATTTTTGATTTCTTTAGACATTTTAAGGGTAATTTTAAGGGCAGACCCTATGATTCTGATACCCCACCGAGTCGAATCTTTGAGAATTCTTCCGTTTGTAAAGACTTCGGCATTTTTATTCGGGATGAATTAAAGGAAAGGATTCGTAGCGGTTGTATCCGTGTCTGGGGTAGAGTGGGGTCATGTCCCCTACCCAAAATTATTATGCCTTTGACGGTAGAAACTTCGAAGCCTCGTCTTTGCCAAAACGAACGGTATTTGAATCTGTGGATCAAGGATTCACTTTTCCATTTAGACACTCTGAGAGATGTGCATCGTCTAATCGACAGGGAGGCTTTTATGGTATCCTTTGATGAAAAATCAGGTTATGATCATGTCCGGTTGTCTGAGTCATCTCAGACGTATTTTGGGATACAATTCGGAGGGTGGATTATGTCGTACACTACTTTGCCTTTCGGCTGGAAAGCCTCTGCATTTATATATCAATCTGTGGGTATGGTCGTTACCTCTTATCTTCGTAGTTTCGGGGTTAGAATGACTCAATATATTGATGACCGGTTAGGCGCCTCGGGAGGGGGGTCTTTAATCGGTAGCCAGGAATCACAGGCAAGGGTGGTAGCTTACTCAATGGTTGAGTTAATGACAAGGTTGGGTTATACATTGTCGGTTAGGAAGTGCGTTTTCACACCTGTTAAATGTATTAAATTCTTAGGATTCTTTGTGGATTCGGTGAAAGAAGCTTATATTTTGCCACCGGAAAAAAGAAATTCGTTTATTGAGCTCAGAGAGTTTATTTTGTCCGTCAAGGGTGTTGGAGTAAAAACGTTACAAAGATTTAGTGGGAAATGTATTTCCATGTCCTTGGCCATTCCTGGGTGTAAGTTATTTTGCAGGGAGATAAACTTGGGGATATCTTTTTGCCAAAAGAACAGTTCAATGGTAACTGTTGGAAGCGAATTGGGAGGGACATTCCAAATGGCGCCTGGAGTCCCATCGTCAAGTGGTTATGTTAACGGATGCCTCAAGTTTCAGACATGGTGCTATTTTTAGAAAAGATTTATTGGGTTGCAATATTTTTGAATTAGGCGACTATTTTCAGGCGGATGATGCACAACCCGTACACTTGAAGGAGGCTGCGGCGGTCCTGGAATCTTTTCGTTCCTTGACTTCTGAACTCAGGGATAACCGTGTGGATGTTTACACGGATAATATGTCGGTATTCATGCTTGGGACAATCAAGGTGTTCGGGATAGGGCTTTGAATGAGATAACGAAAGAAATCTTTCGAATGGTCATGGGGCTGAATATTGATTTGAGAATGAATTATATACCGTCAAAAGAGAATCAGGCCGATTCCCTTTCCCGGAAATTAGACTATTCGGATACGAAATTATCTGGGAATGCATGGGCTCTTGTCGAATCAGCGTTTGGCCCGCATTCTGTTGATCTCATGGCGTTGGATTCTAATTCTATGACGAGGAGACACTTCACGCCTCACCCAACTCCTGAAAGTTCTGGGGTCAATGTATATGCTCAGCGAATTCGCGAAGAAATTAACCCGTATGTTTTCCCTCCCTTCTCCCTTATTTTTCCGGTTTTGTGTCTTTTGAGGGATGAAAGGGTCGAATCATGCACGTTTGTAGTCCCAATCTTCTACCCAGTTCCCGTTTGGGCCCCATTATTACATACTCATGCGTTTTCGAGTTTACTTCTGTGCTCCGTTGGAGAGTGTGGTATCCTGGAGGTACCGTCTCAGAAGGGATTTCGTAGGGATACCCGTGGACTAATGTGGCCACTGTCTGCTTACAGATTGTTTTAAATAGCTTGTTTTATTTTCAGAAGTTGTCGGTTAACTTGGAGAAGATTTCCGAGAGAATACTAGAGTTAGATAATAGATCCACAGAAGCAATGTCCTTTAAAAGACGACAGTCTATTTTACAAATATTTGGCCGTTTCCTTTCCCAGCTCCCCGATTCGCCAACTCTGGTTTCCTGCTCACCAGAAGATGTAAGAAAATTTCTAATTTGGAAGGATTCGTTTGGTAAAACAAAAATCCATAATCTTGATTGCAGACATCTGGGTGATAATAAAATTAAGGGCTGCGCTTGTCCGACAAGGCTTTGTATTGGTACGGTGGAAGGCCTTGTTCAAAACCTTTCGGTTATTTTCCTCGAGCATGGTTTCGGGAAGCATTGGGATTCTGTCTCTTGTCGTGGTAACCCTGTGTGCTCACCTTTAATAAAAGGTTATTTAAAATTATTACGTGAGGAACAGGCTCGTAGTCATGTTCTTCCTAAGCAGGCCAAACCTATTTTTCTTCCAAAAGTTTGACGTATCGCGACTTATATAAAAGCCCAGTTGTCTCGACCGGATTTAACACTTAAAGAAAGATTCGTTCTGCTGCGTGATCAAGCTTGGTTTAAACTTCAATTTTTCGCGGGTGATCGAGCAGGTGATCTTGCAAAGGTTGTTTCCCAGGAAATTAGAAGCCTGGACGATGGATCCGGTTTCGTTTTCAATCAAACATTTGGGAAAACACTCCGCGGTTTAAAGGCGAAGAAAAACCAGTTTGTTATTAAGCGTTGTGAGGATAAGCTTATTTGTCCTGTCTATGCGATTGAATTGTATTTGAGTAGCTGTAGGCTTATCGGTGTCAATTTATCGAATGTTTATCTGTTTCGGATAGTGTCAGATTCTGGTACCGTCCTTGATAATCCTGTTACGTATTCTGTCGTTTATGAGCGGCTTCATTTGTATTTGTCCACATTGGGTATCTATCAAAGTGAAATCCCACATAGTTTCAGAAGTGGGTGCGCCTTGACTCTGGCTGTATCGGATCCAGACGATGACCCGAGGGAAATTATGGACCATTGTGGTTGGTTTACTGAAGGAAGTGCAGAATATTATTCTCGAGCCGGTGTAAGGAATAGTATGAGAGTGGCACATAGGCTAGCCGAGAGTGTACCCGATGCCCACACTATAGAAAACACTTTTAATCGTGATACCGATTATTTTAATTTTAAGCGTGCCTTTGACAACTTTGATTGATGTTAGTCTCGCCAGCCATGACCTCAGCAGTTTTTTCCGAAGCTAATGTGTAATTAAATTAAATAAAAGCCTTATATACATTACTGTTTTAGTTTTTCTTCATATACCGGCGATCAGTCCAGATAATCGGCTTAATGAGTGTTGGGAATGATGAGTATTGGGGATGATAAGTGTTGGTTGTAAATGATATCTTTGATATTGACTGTGAAGATCATGTCCACTGTTTTGCCCCCAAAACTCATAAGGCGAAAACTGCATGCTTGGGGATAAATCACTGAGGATAGTGATATAGTCTCAGTGGTTTTATGCGCATGCGTGAGTTGAGCATTTATTCACTCTTGACTTGAATGGGTAAGCTGTGGCAACATTGATTCCCGCCATGGTGCTTACCCCAATCAGCGTAATCCGTTCCCTCCACCCCCTACCCTACGCGTATTATTAGATCTTTGGCCATGTAGCTTCGCAATCTCCACTGTTTTGCCCCCAAAACTCATAAGGCGAAAACTGCATGCTTGGGGATAAATCACTGAGGATAGTGATAAAACATCATACAAAGCAAGCGCATTGAAATGGTAAGGTACTGTAAGTGAAACTATTAAATTACTTGCATGCACGATTAATAGTAAATAGAAAACAACATACTGTTAAATGTATTTTTTATGTGAAGTGTACATATTACAATTATATTTGTAGTATATTTATTGAATAAGGAGACGAATTAATATAAGCCTTTGGCTTGTTTTCGAATCCTTACCTTCTGACAGCGTGTGTATCAGAGATGGGATTTCACCCGTATATTCCGGACATGTTCGACGCTATTTTCCAAACGTCCTAAATTGTCTGACCAGGAATATGCCCAATCGGACATCAAGACATGGTGAATAATATTCAAATTTCCAAAATTAATATAGTGTACTGAGTGTATAACAACCACTCAACCCAATTATCTTTGATAATAGGCTGGATTAATTAGGTAATAAATGTATTTATCGTCTTATACCGTCTATACACCTACCTTGATTAACTTCTTAATCTGTTTTGATTGACTGACTTAATCCATTGTTGGACAGTTCATCAAACTAATCTAAAACAGAAGTCATTGCTTCCCCTTTGTCGGACTATTCATCAATCCAATAAGAGTGATTATAATTTTAATCTATATGTTTACCTCGTGGTTTCTCCATTGTCAAACAATTTAATCCCATTTATGTGAGCCGACAATATGTATAAACTAATCATAGATGTCACATATTGTAAGAGTATATAACACTCCAAATCAATATACTATCTGTTAACTTGCAAATCAATATATCCGTTAATTTGTCTGCGATATCACTTCGGTGGAAGCGGATGTTAAATAAAGCTATTTCACACAAACACTCACACGTGGTTATAATACAATAATCGGAAACTAAAGCAGAAATCTTGCGAGACGTGTGAAACTACAAGAGATGTATACGTGACAATTATCACGTCGGAGGAAAGATTGTATTTTGATGGCATATTCTCTGATTTATGATAATATTTTGAATTGGGTTTATGTTTAAAAAAAAGAAAGGAAATAAACAAGCTGAGAAATAAACATGCTGAGAAAAAAAAAGGAAATAAACAAGCTGAGAAATGTCGACAAATATTTCGATTGGAATAGTGTACATGTAAGTAGTTAATTGTTTTACACGATAGCGCATGAGAGTGCTATTATTTAGCAGATGATGTGACTGGCTCGGTATTGTGTCTTTTTTTTTACCTAGACCCGTATAGAAGTCAAAACGTAGTATAAGACGAATGCCGGTCTTCTGCTGAAATAAGTATCGACTTATACTCCGAAAAATACGGTAATTTTGGAGGTGATTTTGAACAAAAGTACGGGTCTGAAACCGCCTGCTTAAATAATAAGAGTTATGCCCCTTTATTTTTGGTAAAATTGTCTGACAAGAAAATTTTTGAAATCCCATCACTGTGTATGTATACAATATCTATCTTATTTGAATAAAATATTGTTGAAATCAACAGAATTTATTCCCATAAAAGTTTTAATATACAAGACCTACATTACTAATGTATGGACTATTCTCTTTCGTTCTAAATTATAACACTGAGAGAAATATTAAACAAAAATTAATAAATATATGTCGTGGTTGCTATGTGATTTTGTTTTAGAATATAAAGATATCTTTAACTTGCTTTTTCTAAAAAATACCTTATCTGACTTGGGCAACCTCAAACAGATATAGCTCAGTCAGTTCTTATACGCCCAATTGGATAAATATTGTGACCTCTTGAAGGATCCACAAGCTAAAAATGTGATTTTTTGTACAATCAGGGGCCATAATCCTTGAAGTTGCTTTTTCTATCCTTGGGATATCAACATATTTTTTAAGTTTCATCAAAATCGGATAAAATTTGTGAGCTCTACGGGGTCCACAACCTTGATATTACATACTTTAACACTACTTTAACACTATCTGATTTTCATGAAATTAGAACTAAACCATCAATTTGGTGTAGCGGTGACATATTTGAACATGTTTTAAATCGGATAATGGATTCTGACCTCTAGCGGGACCACATGCTAAACACACGATTTTTCGTTCAATCAGGGGTCATAATTCAGGAAGTTACCGTCCGATATGAGTAAATATCGAAAGGATTGTTAGGTTATAAACACATCTTTTAAGTTTCATCAAAATCGGATAAAAATTAAGACCTCTAGAGTGTCCACAAGCTCAAACGTAATCCATTAAGTTACGATCGATCCGATACATGCAAATATTGAAAGGAACCAAGATCTTTGGGAGATAAACCTATATTTCAAGTTTTCCATCAAAATTGGATAAAAATTGTGACCTGTAGAGTGTCCACAAACAAATTGTGGACATATGGACGACGACAATATACGTCCACATGTAGGCGTATAAAAAATCTTTTAACATTTATCAAACATGCTTACCAGAAACATCAAATCGTTTTATATTCACTACTTCATCATTTTCAAAACATATTTTACGACCACCGTATGTCTGTACCTTTTTTAAGTCTTGTGCCATCAGAACTTCTCCTGTTTCCTGTAAAATAACATTACTGATAAATAAAAAATCCTTATTATGTTTGAGTTTCATTATTTAGTACGAATTTGATGTCTTCTAACAAACTTGTGTAGTCTACATATTTTTTGTCTGTCAAGCGTCTAGTTAGTCAAGGCTATTGGCGGGACACCTGCGCATTGGTCGAAGCAGCAGGCTTCACGTGTTGTGATCCAGCCATCATGGCTTGGTAGGGCCAGTCTCATATCGTTTTTTCACCAAGTGAAAATTATGTGATAGAATCTGTGAACAGGTGATATGTGAACATTGTGTAGCATTTGTGAATCATGCCAAGTGGGTTATGATGTGATATTCAGTGATAAACTCTATGTAAATCTGTCGTGAAATTGTCCAAACTGACAAGTTAGTCAACCGTGAACATTTTATAAACATGTAGAACACTCTATAATGAACCATTAAGTGAATCAAACAACTCAACTGTGAACTCTTTTACATTTATTATTGTTTACGTTTATATATGTAAAGTAACTGTCTTCGTCATATAAATGCTTTCAAATTCAAGACTTTCTTGGTGTTGTTGACTGATTGTCTCCCTTCCATAACCACTTTGGGAATCAGACCACAATTTCTGTGATGAACTGTTGCTTACCCTAGTTACCAAATGTTGTGTCGATTAATGCTGTGGCACCCTACTAAGTCCATGTCTACATAAAAGTGAAAACCGTCTGTGGACGTGCTATAACATTAAACAGTGAATTTTGTGAATGTGAAATCATGGCCTCGAACAACGATCATGATAATGTCGTGGCAGATGATAATCCAGCAACTGAAGGTGACCAAGTAAACAATACTGAAAATCCTGGTACTACAGTGGACTCTGTTACATCCGATGTCTGATCACTCCGGAATGCTGTGACATCCGACATGATTTTCATGTCCCGATTTATTTCCTTATTACTTCAGCCAAAAAATCGCTGGTAAATCCGGATTCTGTATGTTCCGGATTACGACATCAATCAGCCGTCCCGTCACATAATTTCCATTGAATCGACACCGTATAATCCGTACTTCAAACGGTGGGTGTGAAGCATCCAATTATCGGTGAGTTAAAACTCAATGGGTGTGAAGCCAGAAAAGATTAACAAGCAATCACCAATCAATTATCGGTGAGATTAAAACTCGCAAGCGCCGGTCTGTGTTGATTACTTTGATAATGTTATAAATTCTTTGTTGATTATTTTACAATTGGTAATCTCTTGTAAGAGTGCGCTTGGTATTTGATTTTAGTTACTCATGTCAAATACCGCAACATTATATAAAAATTGCAGCGATTGAAGATTCATTATACATTATTGTATTCAATATGTCTGAACGTCCTGCAAAGCGTGTCCGAACAGATTTGACATTAGATGTAAAGCGGCAACTTATAGCAGATTTTGAGAAAGTTCCACGACCTGCGCAGAAGGAATTAGCCGTTAAGTATTCAATTGGCCGAGCTACAGTGTCAGACATATTGTGTTGTCCAGGACTCCGCCTTAAGATATGCTTCTGGTAATCTTAAGCAAACTACTTTAAACGATTACATGCATTGATATTTATAAATATATTGTACGCATGCATTGATATTACATGTAAATGATTTTATGAATATATTGTACGCATGCATTGTTATTGTTAATTATTTAATGTAATAAAATTTTGAAAGTACAGAAAGGTTTATCATTTTTAAAGGGAATAGCATTCTGGTGATTCGAAGCTACAGTATAAAAATACTTCCGGTTACAGTATTTCCGGTTTTGGAGAAAGCTCGGTATTCCGACACGCTGTGTGAATCGAAATATTGTAACGATCACGTACGATGTGACAGAGTCCACTGTAATCAAAACATCCCGAACGGGGCCGGTGAATACAATAATATAATTATTTCTGTGCATTAACAGGGCAAACCCTTTCAGTCATACCAGATTTGAACAAAAAAATATTTGCTTTCAAAAAGTGGTACCGAACTCTCAAAATTGCAGTTTTTGCTAAATTTATGTTATTTCCGTTGCCGAAAGGAAAATGTACCGATAACAAAAATAATGACATTTTGGACCGCGGAACATATGAACTTTGTTTTATACAAATCGAACAATAAATAATTAATCCAGGACTGAAAAACTGAATTAGCCAATGGGGGCCCGAGGAAAAATACGGTGACAAAAAATGTTGATATTTTTTGTCAAATCAGATGACCCTTTAACCCCTGGTAAAATACCACATAAAAATATTCATTAATAAAAAAAATTTTCGTAAAAATTTTAATTTTCAAAATTTGGCGCCTAATATCTCCGAAGATACGTCGAAAATAAAAAATCCAAAGAACCGTAGCTATGTGCCTTGTCTCTGGCTATGTCAAAATGTATCAAATATTACAATCCGACAATTATTGATAACATTTCGGCAAAATATCGAAAAACGACAACTTCGGTGATTTCGGACATTTCGCATTGTCGCAGAATGTTGGAAATAGCTTTAAAATTTAAGTCAAACCCACTTTCCAAGTAAAACCGAAGACATCGAATCGATCCGACAAGTAGTTTCTGAGATATGCTCAAATGGAAAAATAATAATAAAAATAACTAGAACTGCGATGCAGTAATGACGGGTTTCACCGGTGCCACGTTACCCTAAACATGTCACTTCCGGTACCAATGAAACCATTAAACAGGTTTCCACATAAGCATTGCACACATCAAATAAAATGGATGCCGAATCAACCAAATCCAGCAATATCAATTCATTTTATACATTTGTTACATGTAAGTGTACAGTACGTCTGGTGATAATGAAAATGTTCAATTAGTTTTATGAAATCAGAAATGGCATAAGGCATCACATGGTGAAAATTTTATGTAAATCGAAAGTCTGAAAGCCTAATAATGAATTTCTTTTATGCTTACATAATGACATTAAAAACAAGTAAGATTTATGGATACAATGATCCCGTTCAAATAAAAAATGATGAAAAATGGGCTGTGCGTTTCTTTTTCCAAAGAGTATAGTTAGTATTCACTAACAACTGTTTCAACTACGCACAACATGAAGTAGAATACTACAATTATTTTTGTCTTCAACTAACATGTGTTGCCTAGGTCTTATTAACATTTATTCTATGACTTTCTTTATGTGTATTCACATAAAAGCACCAATAGCATGTGTTGCTTGTTAGTTTGTTTACCAGGACAAACACTTTGCTCATGAAATCACACACAGTAGCCTACTTTAATTTGTTAATTAAAAGCAAAACAACTTAAAATTTGAGTTGTCCACATCTGAAATCATTTAAATGCGGTCCTCATGCGCTTAACATTATAATGAATAAAATATAGTTAAATCTAGAATGACTAGAGTTGTCATTTAATTGTAAGCTTATTAATACTAGCCATTTAATCCAATAGTATCGCATCAATAATAAGACATTATGCTCAAATTGTTGAAGACATATTTAAAACACACCTTTAAATAAGTTTTGCTGTGAGATTTTAACTCTTCATTTGTTTTCTTATCTAACTTGATACCATATGGTTTTGGACAACCACTGACTAAACTATAACTGAAATAATAAAGTTATAAATAGACATCAAGACTTTTCGGCATTCAATGTTTTGGAGACCCCAAAAAAAAATATTTTAATCCTCTTTGAAAATTTAACAAGCAGTTGCCATGCCCACATTTTGCAAGAACAGAGAAAAACCAATTGGGCTCATCCTCATCCTCTCATCATCCCAATGCTTCACATCGAATTTCGGTCTGATTTTCATGATATTTGAACTCAACCGTAATTATGGTGTAACAGTGATATATATGAATGTTTTTGAAAATTAAATATAAATTCTAAAAAGTCCACAAGCTAAAACAAGCGGTTGCCATTCAAGATACGTCCACAATTTGCAGGAGATGCTTAAAAAAAAAAAAAAAAAATCCTAGAAAGTTATGGTCTGATATGTGCGAATATCCAAAGGAACCAAGATCTTTGGAATATAAACATATATTTTAGGTTTAATCAAAATCGGATAAAAATTGTGACCTCCACAACCCAGGCATTAAATACTTTTACGCTATTTGCGTACAGAGAGCGGCCATTTTGTCGGGCAATTTCAGTCTGATTTTCACGAAATTTGAACTCAACTGTCATTATGGTGTTACAGTGATACATATAAACATTTTTAAACACCCACATTTTCATGTGGACATATATTGTCGTCGCCCCTGTCTGTCCGTTCACAATTTGTTTGTGGACACTCTACAGGTCAGAATTTTTATCCGATTTTGACGAAACTTGAAATATGAGTCTATCTCCCAAAGATCTCAGTTCCTTTCGATATTGGCATGTATCGGACCATAACTTCATTTATTATGGCCACTGATTGTACGAAAAATCATGTTTTTAGCTTGTGGACACTCTAGAGATTACAATTTTCATCCGATTTTGATGAAACTTTAAATGCATGTTTATGACCCAAAGATCTTGGTTGCTTTAAACATGCATTTCAAGTTTGATCAAAATCAGATCAAAATTGTGACCTCTAGAGGGTCCACAACCTTGATTATAATATACCAGATGGTTACACCATTTGCATTTTATGAGGGGCGTCCATTTTGTCCGTCAGTTTTGGTTCGATTTTCACGAAATTCGAACTCAACCATCATTACGGTGTAACGATGATATATTCACACGTTTTTTTTAAATCAGATAATAATTGTGACCTCTAAATAGGTGCCAGCAGCTAACTTTTCAAACTTAAGAAATGTTGATTTTTTGGACATAAATTTTTTCATTTATGACCCAAATAGAAGCACAGAAAATTTGAGTCAATTATCTTTAATTGGGGTGTAAAACAATCACGAAGTAGCGTTTTTCGAAGTATAATAAAAAGAAAAATAAATACAAAAACACAGTTGTTTTGTTATGTTCTGGTAGACTTTACCCCTGGGTACTAGTAAAACAAACATTAAAACAATAGGAGATCAATTTTTTGATTAAGAGACTTTCAAAAATGCCAATTTTGCTCATTTTGATGATGTTTATTTTTCAAATACTCCTTTCAATACAGATCAAATCACATTTTCACATGCAGACCTGCAAAGGAAATCAGTCAAATTAATTTAGGGATCTTTTATGATAAATAAAGAAGATAGATAAGGGTCAAAACATGGTGTCGGACCAATTATCGACCGAGAGGACAAAATGCCGAAAAATGAGTAACAAGAGCATCGCTAACGCTGCAATATACGTCCACATTTCAGCTTTAATTGATATGGTACTTTTTAAAATGAAGAGAATGAAATATGAAATGGCTGTAATATGATCAGAGGAAAAGAAGGCTAGGCGTTTGGTTTGTTTTGCCAAATTTACAAAGTACTAACAAAAAAGTGGGTGTGGCTCTACCCTTGGGGGTTAAATATGGAAAAAATATAAATAGGTACCATCCTGTTATTGAAATGACAACATCAATAGTTGCCGTCCTTAGGGTATAAGGAATAAGTATACCAAGTTCCAAGATAATCCATTCAGAATTAACAGGAATTCTCGTATTTAAGCCCTGGGCTTAATTTCGAATTTGACCATGTCAGTGATGAAACATTTCTTCTGAAATTAAGCCCAGGGCTTCAATTCGAAAAAAAGACAAACATTTGGGTTCTTTATATAATTTTAAATGGAACAAATCAAATTTATCAACAAACATGGCTTTTAAAACACAACTGCGATACACAGTCATATAAATGTTCTGAAATACAAAAAGAAACTGTCAGATCTTAGGGCTAGCTTTTACTAGTATGGTGAGCATCCATTACCCATCAATGTTCTCGTCTGAACTGGAATCCTCAAACGTGTCGTCACTGAGTTGGTTCTCACCTGGCAGTACAAGACCAGAGTGTGACTGGAGAACATCTGGTAGCCTGTAGTTCACGTGTGGTTTGAAAATTTAAAAGGGAGACCACTCTAAAATAATTTTAAATTTAGGCCCATGGTCTTAAATTCGAAATTTAAACTTGTTATTTAACCCATGGGCTTAATAACAGCAGGGCTTAAATACGAGGATTCCTGGTATGGCCTTTGGGCGCTAAAGGCAAAAAATTGGGCGTGGCTCTGCCCCTGGGGGGGTCGGTGCATTCACCAAAATCAATAGTTGACGCCCTTAGGCTATATAAGGAATACATATGCCAAGTACCAAGTTGATCCATTCAGAATTCCGTCCTGTAAACAATAAAAACAAAAATTGGGCGTGGCTCTGCCCCTGGGGGTCGGGACATGCAGTTGTCATCCTTAGGCTATAAGGAATACATATCCCAAGTTCAAAGACAATCCATTAAGGATCTTGGCCTGTAGGCAACTCACAGAGACATGAAAGAAAAAAAGGGTGTGGCTCTGCCAATGGGGGTTGGGCAATCACCAAAAAACAACAGGGGGCATCCTTAGGGTAGAAGGAATAGGTATGCAAAGTTTCAAAAGGATCTGTTAAGAATTGTGGCCTGTAGGCGACACAAAAAGCACACAAACATTGGGCGTGGCTCTGTCCCAGGGGGTCGGCCATGCACCAAAAATAATAGAGGTCAGTCTTGGAGTATAAGGAACCAGCGGAGAGAGAGAGAGAAATGGGGTTTAACGTCCACTCGACACAAACTAGGTCATTTCGGGACTAACACATGGTTTAATTTTATTTCAATAATTTGCTTGCGCGTAGGGGTCTTTAGCAGTGGGAGGAAATCGGAGGACCCGGAGAAAACCCACGAGGTTGGACAGGCCATCCTACTCCTTGCAACGTACAACCGGGGATTCGAAACCACGCCAGTTGACTCAATGACAGACTTTATGGTACAGCGCGCACGTGCTAACCATTCAGCCACCCAACCCCCCAGGAACCAGCGGCTGCCAGGCAGGATACGAACAAGCTAAAAACAAACAAGATTTTTTGTACAATCAGGCGCAATAATCCAGAAAGTTATGGTCCGAAATGCGCAAATATCAAAAGAGACTGAGATCTTTGGGATGTAAAGATGTGATTTAAGTTTCATCAGAATCAGACCAAAAATGTGACCTCTAAGAGGGTCGACAACCGTCGTATTGCATACTTTTACACAATTTGCGTACAAAGAGCGGCCATTTTGTTGGAATCCGCAAGCTAAAAATGCCATTTTTCGAACAAGCAGGGGCCATAATCCAGGAAGTTAAGTTCGGGTATCTGCGATTATCAAAAGGATCCATGATCTTAGTGTTGAATGGCGATATATTCACACATTTTTTTTAAATCAGATAAAAATTGTGGGCGTATAATAAGTATAAAAAAAGTTTTCAAGGCGATCGATTAAGCACTGCAGGCTGTAAGTGACATACAGACACACAAAAAGAAAATGGGCGTCGCTGTCCCTGGTGGTTGGGCATTCACCACAAACAATAGGGATGTTCCTTAGGATAGAAGGAATAAGTATGCAAAGTTTCAAGGTGATACATTAAGAAATGTGGTCTATAGATGACAAACAAATAAATATAAGAAATGGGTGTGGCTCTACCTCTGGGGGTCATCGGGCATGCACCAAAAACAATAGGGATCATCCTTAGGGTATAAGGAATTCATATGAAATTTTTTCAAGACGATCGATTAAGAATTGTGGCCTGTAGGCGACACAAAAATAAAATGGGCATGGCTCTTCCTCTGGAGGTTGGGCATGCACCCCAAAAGATAGGGATGTTCCTTATTGTACAAAGAATAAGTATGCAAAGTTTCGAGATGATATGTTAAGAAATGCGGCCTGTAGACGACAAACAAATACAAGAAATGGGCGTGGCTCTGCCCCTGGGGATCGGGCATATACCAAACACAATAGGGATCATCCTTAGGAATAAAGATGTAAAGATTCAAGATGATCACTTACGAATTGTGGCCAGTGGCCTGTAGGCGACACACAGAAACACAAAAAGAAAATAGGCGTGGCTCTGCCCCTGGGGGTTGGGCATGCACCCCAAACGATAGGGATGTTCCTTAAGGTACAAAGAATAAGTATGCAAAGTTTCAAAATGTTACGTTAAGAAATGCGGTCTGTAGATGACAAACAAATACAAAAAATGGCCATGGCTCTGCCCCTGGGGGTCGGACATGCACCAAAAACAATAGGGATCATCCTTAGGGTATAAGGAATAAGTATACAAAGTTTACAAATGTGTAGGTGACCCACAGACACACACACACACATACATACATACACACACAGGGGTGACGGCATAATACGTCCACTTACAATTGTTCAAACGTATCATTTCATCTTCGTCTATAACTTAGATGTAATTCATCAATTATTGGCTGCTATCAAATCCAAACTTTAAATTATATACGATGAGCTTTTTCACATTACTTCATTACTCGCAGCTTCAGTTAATCTAAATCAACCATCTATAAAGCACAATGCAGTGCGCTTAACGGTAAGTCACGTGGTCAGAAACGCAGGAAAAGATTCAGACTATATTGTTACGCTGTGTTATTCGGCGAAAACTATTTAGCAAATCTTGACTGTCACCGGTATATGATAATAATGTATTATGACGCATAAAAACGATATGGGTGGGAGGGGGTACACTGTGAAGGTCACAAAAGTGACAGCGCCATGTATTTGTTATTTTACAAATTATGTATACATATAATACTGTACATTTACATGCATTCACCCAAGGAATATTCTTACGGGATTTTGCGCAGTTGTAGAAAAATCTCCGCTGTGACAATATACATCTACTTTATGTCGCCCAATTCATTTCGGTGGAAGCCGATATTGAATAAAGCCATTTCACACACACAGACGTGTACATTACATGCGCTTGTCATATATTTTTACAATGGCTACGAGTGTGTTAATTCTCTCCTTCACTCCGTTATAATTTTCTTTCTGAATCGTAATTAGGTCAGCTATCTGAATGAGTAACCTTTTTGTAAAAAATCTGTTTAAATAATAAAGAAATAGAGCATTTTCCAAAATTTCACGAATTTTCGGCTTTTTTCGATTTTCAGTCCCTTTTATATCCTATTCCAGACATTTCAAAGTCTTATTGGATGGTTTCATGCACAAGACTACCAAAAGGACTCTTGATAGTGAAAGTTTAAAAAATCTTGGAGCAGTTTTCGAGATAAAGGCGGCCAAAAACGCTCCAAATCAGAAAATACTTGATTTTCAGCGTGCCATAGTTTGCTGCCTGGTCAAAGTATCCGTATGAATTGAGTATCATACGACAGTACAATCATCGTGCAACCCAACAATACATTAATTTGTTTAATCTGTTGAAATTGGACGGAGAAATCCCGTTTTTCCCAAAAGCACCCATTTTTTGCTTTTTTTTCAAAATATCGAGCATCATTTCGACTACTTCCGGTTTACGGACCGTTGTTGTAATTGCTTTATCCAACAGTCTGACAATATGGCTTTACGATCCTGGAGTTTCAGAAAGATCGATTGATGCTTTCCCCAAAATATAAGGGTTGGAAAATGGGAAGAAAATTCGAAAAACATCGCAAAATAAAGGGCGATAGCTCGGAATGAAACTTATATTACTGGAATCAGAAGGACTTCAGGTATCCAAAAATGTAGGTCAAATTTGAAAATTTGGAAAAATAACAAAAATTGTCTCGAAAAAAACGTGTTTTCAATTTTCGAACGATCAAAGTCATAGACGAATGTTCGAAATTGAAAAATGTGAGATAGTCATCATCTCGGAAAAGATTCAGGGTTTCCGAAAATGTCATTTGTTTAAAAATAGGTAAAGAATTGACGAAACAAACGCCAATTTTCAATTCCGGGAAAAAGTACAAAGTTCGGTCACTTCCAGTATGTGCAGAAGTTGTAAAAAAATTTGGTTCCAGATCAATATCTGTTTCCGATCATGGAGAAATAGGCTCCCGCGGAAAAAAATAATAATAACTAGACCTGCAAGCAGCACTGAACCGGCTTTCAAGAATCAGACAGGGAGTATATCATACAATAGCCCATTCATCGTGCTACCACACGATACTTTAGATGTTTTGATGCGGTCACACCCGACGGTGAAATCACGATTTTTGCAAGAACACCGATTTTTACTGGTTTTTTTTTTTAAATATCGAATATTTTTTCGACTACTTCCGGTTTACGGATCATTGTCGGGATAGATTAAACGAGTTGTATGGGAACTTAACTTCATGTAACAGAAGTTTCAGAAAGATCCACTGGACAGTTTTTAAAAGAAAGGAAAATTAGAAGATATTTAACGATATTTAGCAAATAAATGGTAGTCTGATACCAATGTGTTATCTCTCTTATACCATGAGATGATATAACGATTTTTATACGCCCACATTTTCATGTGGACCTATATTGTCGTCGCCCCTGTTCGTGCGGACGTCCGTCCATCCACAATTTGTTTGTAGACACTCTACAGGTCACAATTATTATCCGATTTTGACGAAACTTGAAATATAGGTTTATCTCCAAAAGATCTTGGCTGCTTTCGATATTGGCATGTATCGGATCGAAACTTCATGGATTATGGCCCCTGTTTGTACAAAAAATCACGTTTTTAGCTTGTGGACACTATAGAGGTCACAATTTTTATCCGATTTTGTTGAAACTTGAAATGTAAGTTGATAACCCAAAGATCTCGGTTCCTTTCGATATTTGCGCATATCGGACCGTAACTTCCTGAATTATGGCTCCTGATTGTACGATAAATCGCGTTTTTAGCTTGTGGACCATATAGAGGTCATAATTTTTATCTGATTTAAAAAAACGTATTAATATATCACCGTTACACCCTAAGGACGAATGAGTTCGAATTTCATGAAAATCGGCCCAAAATTGAGACAAAATGGCCGCCGTTCGTTCTCAAATAGCGTAAAAATATGGTATATCAAAGTTGTGGACCCTATAGAGGTCACAATTTTTATCCGATTTTGTTGAAACTTGAAATGTAAGTTTATAACCCAAAGATCTCAGTTCCTTTTGCTAATTCGCGCATATCGGACCGTAACTTCCTGAATTATGGCCCCTGATTGTACGAAAAATCGTGTTTTTAGCTTGTGGACCCATTAGAGGTCATAATTTTTATCTGATTTAAAAAAAAAACGCATTATTATATTACCGTTACACCCTAAGGACAGCTGAGTTCGAATTTTGTGAAAATCGGCCCAAAATTGACAAATGAAATGGCCACCGTTCGTTCTCAATTAGCGTAAAAATATGGTATATCAAGGTTGTGGACAAATAGAGGTCACAATTTTTATCCGATTTTGTTGAAACTTGAAATGTAAGTTTATAATCCAAAGATCTAGGTACCTTTCGATATTCGTGCATATCTGACCGTCACTTCCTGAATTATGGCAGCTGATAGTACGAAAAATTGCTTTCTTTTTAGCTTGTTCTCTATCCATCTCTGGAAAATGTGGGCGTATCATGCCTGGCAGCCGCTGGTTCGACTTTTTTAAAAGATTGTGGCCCTCTTTGGACCATTTATACTATTCTGAGGTTTTTAAATTTGGATTCACACCCTAGACCACCGTTAGGACTCTAAGTAACAGAAGTTTAAGAAAGGAAATAAGAGAATTAAATCTTAATAACTCAATACATATTATACATGGTTAGAATCGTAATTAGGACAGCTATCTGAATGCATAATTTTTTGTTGAAAATCTGTTAAAATAAAGAAATAATAGAGCATTTTCTAAAATTTGACGATTTTTCAACTTTTTTCGATTTTCAGTCCGTTATTTTACCTATTCCAGACATTTCAAAGTCTTATTGGATGGATTCATGCACACAACTACCGGGGGGACTCTCGATAGGGAAAGTTTAAGAAAAATCCTTGGAGTAGTTTTCGAGATATAGGCGTCCAAAAACGCTCCAAATCAGAAAATACTTGATTTTCAGCATGTCATATTTTGCTGCCCTCTCAATAGGATTCGTGTGAAATTGGTGTCATATGATAGTCAAATCCCCAATCTACCCACCGATACCTTAATTTCTTTAATCCGTTGATATCGGGTGGAGAAATCACGTTTTTCCCAAAAGCACCCATTTTTTGCATTTTCTTCAAAATATCGGGCAATTTTTCGACCACTTCCGGTTTAATGAACCTTGTCGAAATAGCTTTATCAGTTGGATTTGGACTATAACTTCATGTTCCAGAAGTTTCAGAAACGTCGATTCGGCCATAAAACGAAACTCGGGCTCACAAAATGGGCAGACAATTTGAAAAAAATCGAAAAATAAAGGGTGATAACTCTAAATGAAACTTATATTTCTGGAATCGGATGGTCTTCAGGTATCCAAAAATGTAGGTCAAATTTGAAAATTTTGAAAAATAACAAAAATTGTCTCTAAAAAAACATTTTTCATTTTTCGAACGCTAGAGGTCGCTGGGATTTTGAACCGGAAGTTGAGATCAATTTGACAATTTCTTTAATAGTTGCACGATTTTCATGAAATTTAGAATGTAAGTAGATCTTATCAATGCAACTTCAAAAATATCATTAGAAATTTTCTAAATTATCTCCCCTCGATGAAATTAAGGATCAAAGTTTTCAAAAAAATCGACAAAATATAGGTCAGATTGCCTTGATTTTTTTTTCTTTACTAGCTACGACACTACTGATTCGTACACAAAAAATTGAGTTTGTAGCTCAAACCGGAAATGCCACCATCTTGAAATGTGAAAATTACATAAGGCTTTTTTGATATTTTACTTACAGACAAGGCAATTATATTGTCCGAATCCTTGAAGGAAAGCCGAAAAACGGTAGAGAACACAATTTTGATTTCCGGCAAATGATGGACGCCATTTTGAATTGAAAATGACAATTAGTGAAAAATCCACATTTATGGGCTTGAAAACATATACAATTGGTCGTGACCTAGAGAATATGTCTCCTATTACCAAAATTAATACATTTCAGGATAGCCTGGATCATGGTCGAACGTTTGGTATTTGAATATTTCAAAAATTCGAATTTCTCCTTTGATGTTTTCCGTGCCGACAAGTTTGTTTTCGAGTTTAGCTGGATTTGACTTTGCGCATGCGCTACGCTGGAACCAAAGGTACCATGAGTACTAAATTCCGGCGAGCAACTTTTCACGTTGGTACCTAGGTACCCTGAAAATTTCAAGGTGATACCTGCATTCGTTCAAGTCGTTTGTTCTTGTCACCTGCCTTTCGTCGGTTTTTTTCTAAGTCAATTTACGGCTTCCATGAGGGGGAAAAAGTGGAATTTCGCCGACACACCGGCACCGATTGCCTGAAAACCATGAAATTTGGACACAATACGCCCATTACCACCCCGGACTCTGTGCCTTACCCCCATTTTGATCCCATTAAAAAAAAGAGTTTTAGCAAAAAAACGATTTTCGGAATTTATTATTGGTTTTAACCCTGTACCCAGACAAGATATACATATTATTATAATCCCTATGAAATATTTTAATTATTTACTGCTATAATATGAATTATCACTTATTCCCCGTTAAATAAATATCGGTCACCGGGTGCAGCTGTACAACTTCAAGGACCCTGGCTTCAAGTCAATTTACGGCTTCCATGAGGGGAAAAAAGTGGAATTTCGCCGTGACACCGGCACCGATTGTCCGAAAATCATGAAATTTGGACACAATACGCCCATTACCACCCCGGACTCTGTGCCTTACTCCCATTTTTATCCGATTAAAAAAAAAAGAGTTTTAGCAAAAAAACGATTTTCGGAATTTAATATTGGTTTTAATTAATTTTGAAATTGCAAATGCAAGAGATTTCATCGCCTCTTCCGTATGTGATAGGTATTGGTACTATACACATTATCCTTAAAAGACAATTTTTTAAAATGACCGTAACTATGTATCGACACTAGAAACCGAAATCGCCTATTTTGACCTTTTTTGACTGCTGAGGCATCCTTCCGGTGGTCCAAATCTCTGGAATTTCTAGCGGTTGGCTGCGCCGCGATGATATTTATCACATATTAAATTGAGAAAATCCTCAGATATCAAGAACAATAAAAATTCGATAAAATACGGCAATTTTTTAAGCAAAAAACCTTTGATTGTTGGGGGTGGGTTTTGAATTTATTTTGAACGTTCTCGGAATCCAACACTCTTCTATTTTTAATATGTGATAGCTAGAATCCCAAGGTACATTCTGTGCAAATTTGAAGGCAATCGGAGCACAGGAACGTTGCCTGGGTAGAGCAAATCTACCCGGTCGCGAAAATTTATTCATACTTCAATGTGATTATCATGTTGTGTTATGATCGCCATGTTAGATCAATCTGAGTCCCTGATCCACCGTCACCTACCAAACCACTCCGAAATATACCCAAAATCCCAAAATCGACCGTAATTTCTTTTTACTTCGCGCATGCGCCACGCTCGAACCAAAGGTACGTTGACTACCAAATTCCGGCGAGGAACTTTTCACGTTGGTACCTAGGTGCACTGAAAACTTCAAGGCGATACCTGCATTCGTTCAGGTCGTTTGTTCTTGACACGGTTCCTACCGTTCGTTTTTTTCCGCCATTTACGGCTTCTTTAAGGGCGAAAAAAGTGGAATTTCGCCACGACACCGGCACCGATTGTCCCAAAACCATGAAATTTGGACACAATACGCCCATTACCACTCTGTGACTTACTCCCATTTTGATCAGATTAAAAAAAGGAGTTTCAGCAAAAAATAAACAATCAATTTTCGGAATTTAAATTTGGTTTTAATTAATTTTGAAATTCCAAATGCAAAGGGATCTTTTCGCCTCTTCCGTATGTGATTGCTATTAGTACTATACACATTATCCGTAAAAGACATTTTTTTTAAAATGAGTGCAACACCAAAAACCGAAATCGACTATTTTGACTTTATCATACATTAAATATTATATGCCATCGGTTAATTTTTATACGCCCACATTGAAATGTGGTCGTATATTGTCGTCGCCGCCGTCCGGACGGCTAAAGTTAATATCCGATTACTTTAAATTTATACACAGTGTTTAAGGTCATGAGACGAAGAAGCCTATTGATTTTCAGCGATTTCCGATAATTACTGTCAGAATTATGGTCCTTGACCACTTCAAAAAATCTTGTGCACGCTCTAGAGGTTAAATTCAATATCCGATTGACTTTAAATTTATACACAGTGTTTAAGGTCATGAGATGAAGAAGCCAATTGATTTTCAGCGATTTCCGATAATTACTGTCAGAGTTATGGCCCTTCATCACTTAAAAAAATCTTGTGGATGCTCTAGAGGCCAAAGTTAATGTCCGATTGACTTTAAATTTATACACAGTGGTTAAGGTCATGAGACGAAGTAGGCGATTGATTTTCAGCGATATCTGATATTTACTGCCAGAGATGTGACCCCTGATCACTTCAAAATATCTTGTGGACGCTCTAGAGGCCAAAGTTAATATCCGATTGACTTTATATTTATGCGCAGTGTTTAAGGTCATGACACGAAGATGCCTACAGTATTGATTTTCAGCGATATCTGATATTTACTGCCATTTCCGATAATTACCGTCAGAGTTATTGCCCTTGATCCCTTTAAAAAATCTTGTGGACGCTCTAGAGGCTAAATTCAATATCCGATTGACTTTAAATTTATACAGTGTTTAAGGTAAGAAGACAATTGATTTTCAGCGATTTCCGATTGAATCCTTTGAAAATCACACGTAACTCTAAAACTAAAGGCAAGAAACAGGCCGGTTTACATTGAAACACAACTAATTCCTGTCCTGCGTACTCTGTATATAATATACTGTTTTCTAAATATGCCTTGGATGGTAGCCACAAGTCGACAATTTTTGTTTAGTATTTTTCCCATTTTGTTCATAAGGTAAATGTAATTTTTCAGATACCTGATGACATTTATACTTATTGTTTCAATAGATTCTAATAAACCCCGTTGCAGTTAATATGAAAGCTTTCATATCTGCTATGCAGATCTAGTTATTATTATTATTATTATTATTTACCGCGGGAGCCTATTTCTCCATGATCGAAAACAGATATCGATCTGGGACCGAATTTTCTATTGGGAAACCATGTGGTGGCTACTTGATAAACTATTTTTGAAACTTCTGCGCAGACTGGAAGTGGCCGAATTTCGTGCGGTGCCAAAAAATTAAAAAACGGCCGTAGCTTCGTCATTTCTGTACCTATTTTCATACAAATGACATTTTCAGAAACCCTGAGTCTTTTCTCGGACGATAGCAGTTGAAAATTTCCGACTTTCGAAACTTCGTCTCTGACTTCTAGCGTTCGAAAAATGAAAAATTTTGTTTAAGAGACAATTTTTGTTATTTTTCAAAATTTTCAAATTTGACCTACATGTTTGGATACCTGAAGAACATCCGATTCCAAAAATATATTTTTCATTCTGAGTTATTGCCCTTTATTTTTCGATTTTTTTCGAATTTTCTGCCCATTGCCCAACCCTTATATTTTTTGGAAAGAATAAATCGATAGTTCTGAAAGTCCTGGAACATAAAGCTATATAGTCAGACCGCTGGATAAAGCAATTTCAACAACGATCCGGAAACCGGAAGTAGTCGAAATAATCATAGATATTTCGAAAAAAAGGCTAAAAATGGGTGTTTGGGGGAAAAACTCGATTTCTCCGTCCATTATCAATGGATTAAACGAATTAAGCTTTCGTTGAGTGGCCCGAGGAATGGGCTGTCGAATGATGCCCAATTTATACGGATACTATGACCAAGCAGCAAAATATGACAAGCTGAAAATCAAGTATTTTCTGATTTTTAGCGTTTTTGGAGGCCTGTATCTCGAAATCTTAACAGCAACTTTTTTTTTTAACTTTCTCTATCGAGAGTCCATTCGATAGTCTTGTGAATTATGCCATCCAATAAGACTTTGAAATGTCTGGAATACGATAAAAAAGGGACTGAAAATCGAAAAAAGTCGAAAAATCGTGAAATTTTGCAAAATGCTCTATTACTTTATTATTTAAACAAATTTTTACAAAAAGATTACAGATTCGGATAGCTGACCTAATTACGATTCTAACGATGTATAATATGTATTCAGTTATTGAAATTTAATTTTCGATATTTTGACATTTTTGGCACCTTTGAACATAGGATTTCTCAGGGTCATTTTATCTGATCAGATAATGTAATATATCATTACAGAGCCCTGCCGCTATTTAATTGCCCAAACTGGATATTAAAACTATTCCGACAATAATCTCCATACCGGAAGTATTCAAAAAATGAAAAAAAAGGTTAAAAAATGGTCGCTCTTGTGAAAAGCTGGATTTCTCTGTCAGATATTACCGGACCAAAAGAAGTAAAGTGTCTTTGGATAGCCCCATTAATGGACTATTATATGGCATCTCAATGGTACGATTTCGATGGTTAGAAAATAAATAGTATTTTCTGTTTTTGGAGCCTTTTTAGACGTCTTTTTCTCGAAAACGACAACTCCGATTTTTCTGAAACTTTTTAAACGCAGAGTCCTATGGGTGGGTTATGGCGTGATTCCAACAATAAAAGCATTGAAATAACATAAGTTGTCCAAAAAGAGCCTCAATCTTGGAAAAAAGTTGAAAAATCCTTAGATTACTGAAAATGATCTTCTAATTTTCTTTCTTTGGAAAACAGCTGAATGGATTATTCTGAAACTTCTTGTACAGAAGGTAAGGTAACCAAACAACTTGTTAAAGCTATCCCGACAATGATAAAAAAAACGGAAGTAGTCGAAAAAATATCGGATATTTTGAGAAAAAAAAAAACGTAAAAATTACAAAAATGGAGATCTTGCGAAAAAAGTGAATACTACGCCAGATTTCACCGAATCAAAACAACTAAAGTGTCATTGGATACTTCGAACAATGGACAATCTTATGAGATCTAAATGGTAAAAATTCGCGAGTTAGGCAATATATAATGGAACGCTGAAAATCTATATTTTTCCTTTTTGGAGCCTATTCAGACGCTTTTATTTCGAAAACTTCTCTTATTTCCTTTCTTAAACTTCTGTTACTTAGAGTCCTAACAGCGGTCTATGGTGTGAATCCAAATTTAAAAGCCTCAATATAGTATAAATGGTCCAAAAGGGCCACAATCTTTGAAAGAAGTCGAAAAATCGTTATATCTGTAAATCTGCTTTTAATGGTATAAGGGAGGTAAAACTGTCCAATGGATCTTTCTGAAACTTCTGGTACAGGAAATTAAGTTCCCATACCACTTGTTAAATCTATCCCGATAATGATCCGTAAACAGGAAGTAGTCAAAAAATATTCGATATTTAAAAAAAAAAGACAGTAAAAAAATCGGTGTTCTTGGAACAATCGGGATTTCACCGTCTGGTGTGACCTTATCAAAACATCTGAAGTATCGTTTGGTAGCTCGATAAATGGGCTATTGTATGACACACTTCCTGTCTGACTCCTGAAAGCCGGTTCAGTGCTGCTTGCAGGTCTAGTTATTATTATTATTTATCCCGGGAGCCTATTTCTCCATGATCGAAAACAGATATCGATCTGGAACCAAATATTCTAATGGGAAACCAGGTGGTGGCTACTTGATAAAACAATTTTGAAACTTCTGCGCAGACCGGAAGTGGCCGAATTTTGAACGGTAGCAATAAATCAAAAAGCGGCCGTGGTTTCGCCAATTCTTTACCTATTTTAAAACAATTCACATTTTTGGAAACCCTGAATCTTTTCCGAGACAATGGCTATCTCACATTTTTGAATTTCGAACATTCATCTGTGGCTTTCTTCTTTTGAAATTTGAAAATTTAAATTTTTACAAAAAACTTTTTTATTTGTAAATATTTTTTAGTCGTCTTTTACACAAAATTAACGAGTCATCTGACTTGGGCAAAAATGTGAAATTTTTTTGTCTCAGTAATTTTCCTTGGCCGCCATTGGCTAATTCAGTTTTTCAGTCCTAGATTAATTATTTATTGCTCCATTTGTATAAAACAAAATTCATATACTCCGTTGTCTCAATTGTCATTTTTTTTGTTACCGATAGAGATATCTGTCGGCACCGGAAGTGGCTTAATTTTACCAAAAACTATAATTTTGACAGTTAGGTACCAAAATTCATATACTCCGTTGTCTCAATTGTCATTTTTTTTGTTACCGATAGAGATATCTGTCGGCACCGGAAGTGGCTTAATTTTACCAAAAACTATAATTTTGACAGTTAGGTACCATTTTTCGAAAGCAAATATTATTTTTTTTAAAAACTGATATAACTAAAAGAGTGTGCCCTTTAAAGGCGCACAAAATGTTGAGATCGTTTTTTTTAATTTCGATTTCATTTGCGAGCAAATTCGATTAAGAGGTGAAAAAAGGTGAAAAAATGAGCTATTTACAACCCATTCAGGCTTTTCTTGTTTTAATATATTTCTTCGCAACTTTCATAAACTTGTAGCAATAATCCATACGAAGAGAATGTATGTGAAAATTAGTTTGTAATATGAGCAGTTGCCGAGAAATAGGCAATTGTGCATTAGCCACAATTTCCGCTAGTTTGCCTGTAAAAGAGTCAATTATTATTGGATTTTCATAAAAGTGATACCATTTGATGCGTAATGTCAATTTTAACTAGGTCAAACCAATTTAACATTTTCAATGTCACCGGAAATGACGTAATTTGGGCAAAAACTGTATTTATAGCCTTTAAAACGGATATTTTATTCAAATGAGTCTGATTTGTAATGTTTTTAAAATTATGATATTTCATTCCAATCAACAAATAGATTGAACCCATACGATCATACAGATACCAAAAAATGGTTTCTAAATAGACGATATTTTACAAGTCACTGTTAAAGGTTTTTGGTCTATGAAAGTGGAAATTATTATTCAATTTACATAAAATTTTCACCATGTGATGCCTTATGCCATTTCTGATTTCATAACATTTTCATTATCACTGGAAGTAATGTAATTTTGTCAGGATCACTTACATGTAACAAATGTATACAATGAATTGATATTGCTGGATTTTGTTGACAATGCGTACATTTTATTTGATGTGTGCAATGCTTATATGGAAACCTGTTTAATGGTTTCATCGGTACAGGAAGTGACATTATTAATTATTTATTGCTCGATTTGTATAAAACAAAGTTCATATACTCCGTTGTCTCAATTGTCATTTTTTTTGTTACCGATAGAGATATCTGTCGGCACCGGAAGTGGCTTAATTTTACCAAAAACTACAATTTTGACAGTTAGGTACCATTTTTCGAAAGCAAATATTATTTTTTTAAAAAACTTATATAACTAAAAGAGTGTGGTCTTTAAAGGCACAAAATGTTGGGATCGTTTTTTTTAATTTCGATTTCATTTTCGAGCAAATTCAATTAAGATGTGAAAAAAGGTGTAAAATTGACCTATTTACAACCCATTCAGGCTTTTCAGATTTTAAAATATTTCTACATAACTTTTATAAACTTGTAGGTATAATCCATACGAAGAAAATGTATGTTAAAATTAGTTACCTAGAAATGGGCAATTTTGCATAAGTCACTGTTTTCGTTATTTTGCCTGTAAAATAGTCAATTATTATTGGATTTTCACAAAAGTGTCACCATTTGATTCAAAAAGCAAGTATGCGTATCAAATTGATTACAATTTAAAATTGACACCGAAAGTGACGCCATTTTGTCAAAAAATGCATTTTTAACTTTTAAAATCAATAATTTTTTCAACCAAGAATTATTTAATATGTATTAATAATTTTAACTTTTGGTTTACATTCACATATTAATAAAATTCATAAGGCCATATAGATTTCACAAAATTGTTTCTAACTTGTTCAGTTGCGGAGAAATAGGCGATTGTCAACAGGTCACTTTTCAAGGTTTTTGGTCCATAAAAGTGTCAATTATTATTCGATTTTCATAAAAATTTCACTGTGTGATACCTAATGCCATTTACAATTTCATACAAGTAATTTAAGATTTTCATTATCACCGGAAGTAACGTCATTTTGGCAAAAACTGTATTTTTAGCCTTCAAAACAGATATTTTATTCAAATGAGTCTGATTTGTAATGTTTTTAAAATTATGATATTTGATTCCAATCAGCAAATAGATTGAACCCATACGATCATACAGATACCAGAAAATGGTTTCTAACTTGTACGGTTGCAGAGAAATAGACGGTTTTATACAAGTCACTTTTCAAGGTTTTTGGTCTATAAAAGTGGCAATTATTATTCGATTTACATAAAATTTTCACAATGTGATGCCTTGTGCCATTTCTGATTTCATAAAACTAATTGAACATTTTCATTATCACCGGAAGTACTGTACACTTACATGTAACAAATGTAACAAATGAATTGATATTGCTGGATTTGGTTGATTCGGCGTCCATTTTATTTGATGTGTGCAATGCTTATGTGGAAACCTGTTTAATGGTTTCATTGGTACCGGAAGTGACATATGTTTAGGGTAACGTGACACCGGCGAACCCGTAGTCATAAAAATATTCGAAATTAAAAAAAAAACACAGTAAAAATCGGTGCTCTTGCAAAAATCGTGATTTCACGGTCGGGTGTGACCCGATCAAAACACCTAAAGTATTGTTTGGTAGCTCGATGAATGGGCTATTGTATGACACACTTCCTATCTGATTCCTGAAAGCCGGTTCAGTGCTGCTTGCAGGTCTAGTTATTATTATTATTATTTACCGCGGGAGCCTATTTCTCCATGATGGGAAACAGATATCGATCTGGGGTTCAATTTTCTATCGGGAAACCATGTGGTGGCTACTTGATAAAGTATTTTTGAATTAGTAAAATAGGTCAAATAGTTACAAAGTTACAGTAATGTAGGTCAAATGAATTTGTTCGTAAAATTCGGTGATTTCGGATTCGAAAATATATTTAATCAACATTCGCACCCCATTTTTGGGGGGGTAGGTCAAAGTTTCAGATTGATCCTATGGTTAGATTCTGAGAAATCCGATTTGTAGAAATGACACAAAAAAAAAAATAATAGGAACCAGTTGTACGTGGCAAGGAGTAGGGTAGCACGTTCATCCTTCGAGGGTTTTCTCTGCGAACTCCAGTTTCCTTCCATTGCTAATGACCCATACGCACAAGCAAATTATTGAAATAAAATTGGACCATGTGTTAATGCCAAAATACCTAGTTTCTGTCGAGTGGACTTAAACCCCATTTTTCTCCGTCTTCTGATTGAAATATGAATACCACATCATTTATTGTCATTTTATATATTTATTATGTAATAATGATTTTTCTCTGTGTTAATTTTTCTTTGTGTGGATACACTATAATAAACAGCTGGCTGAAAAGTTCTAGATCTGAAGAGGAGAGATTTAATTGGCTTTTACCACCACAAGTAGAATCATTGAATGAATCATAGACATAAGACCTGCAGCTGAAGTGTTATTATTGTATTTGTACCAGACAATCTTGTGAACCTACCCATTGAAATCACCAAAAATGGACAGAACTATCTATATGGCAGTCATCAAGTATCTGCAACTGAAAGTCCTAACCCAAACATTGAAATATGTGGATACGGTCTCCACTATAGGAGACAATGGCCCTTCCTTTTCTGCACTAAAGAAGTGGTTGCAGGAGGTACTTGATCCAGTGACATCCAGTGACAATCTGTGCTGTTTTCAATATTTCCTAAAAAAATTTTAGCCAGATTTTTAAACATAGAGGAGACCTGGATTCATCAGTTTCAACCAGAATGCAAAATTCAATAAAAACAATGGAAGCATCCAGACTCGCAAGTCCCCAATCAAGCCAGGTCAGTTCTTTCGACTGGACAGGTGATGGGTTCACTCGTTTATGATTCCTAAACTATTCTGCTGATTGACTACCTTAAAAACAGCCAGACTATCAATAGAAGTATTATAAAGGTGTTCTATTCAGACAATACTTCTGTTCATAAATGGGTGATATCATTTTCCCTCTATGATTACGTCATGTCAGCTGTGATCAATTTTTTAAGGGTAACTGAAGATAATTTCTTCCTGGCAGACATCAAGGCCATGCAACATCATTAACTAAAGAGTGAGAGTGTACACTTCAAAAGTGACTACATAGAAAAATAAATGGAAACAATGGACTTTATACAATTCTATACAGTTCTTTCACAGATGGGTTTAGAATTTTTCAGCCAGCTCTCAATAGTTATTGAAATTGAATTATTTGTTTTGGTTTGATACATGATATTATAATTATTCTTACATTGTTTGTATTCTATTTTAATAATGAACATTAAAACATGCTAATATTTGTTCATCCTTGCTGTATTGGGTTGGATGGCCGAATGGTTAGTGTGTGCATGCTGTATCATACGGCCTGCCATTAAGTCAACTGGCGTGGTCTCGAATCCCTGGTTGTACGTGGCAAGGAGTAGGGTCACCTGTCCATACTCCTGATTTTCTCCGGGTACTCTGGTTTCCCCCCACTGCTAAAGACCCCTACGCGCAAGCAAATTATTGAAATAAAATTAAACCATATGTTAGTCCCGAAATGACCTTGTTTGTGTTGAGTGGACGTTAAACCCATTTCTCTCTAATTATGTTTTGCATACAATGTATAAATACAAATGTAAAGGATGTAACTTTAAAATAGAAGAAAATCAAATATTTTTAATATTAAACAATTGCTTTGTTCTTATACTTCTACAATCATTCTCATGTTGTTCATTTTGCCATATTTTTGTTTATTCATTCATATGTCTTCTATATAATGATGCATAGTATAGTACACTATGTTAAAAAAAATACTAGAAATGTATGTTTCTTTATCACCAAATGATTTATGTAAGTTGTGAAGTAAAACAGTTGAACATTAAATCCCATTTCAATTTATTTGCATGAGGTGAAGAGAAATAATGGTATTGAACAATTGACTATTCATGAAAGATACTAAAGAGAACTTTATTAATTTATACATACTTTTGCTAATTTTATTGTTATATCTTGGTAGTAACATACCAATATAAATAGTAATATTGTTTCTAGATGAAGACTATTATAATTGAAATGAAATGGGATTTCACATCATAATGCTATGCACGGACTGGGCTAATAATGACAAAAAACTACAATGAACCGTGAAACGTCAGTCTGTCGTAATTTGTTGTTGGACGTGTGAAGGAATCAAGCTAGAGATGCCGAGACTTACTGAAAATCAACGGAATGAAGCCATGGGAATGTCCAGGGCTGGCATGTCTACACGTGCTATTGCCAGACACTTCAATTGTCATCAGTCCACTATTGTAAGGTTGGTGGAACGTGTTCGAGTTACTGGATCAACACGTGACCGTCAACGTCCTGGCCCACAATGCGTTACAACCCAGGCTCAAGACAGCTACATCTGGGTCATTCATCTGCGTGACAGATTCCGCCCAGCGACTCGAACAGGTGCAGCAGTCGTCGGAAGACAACGACCAGTAAGTGCCAACACCGTAAGATGTCGTCTAATAGAAGTAGGACTCCGTGCACGACGACCTTATGTTGGAGCTATCCTCAGGGATCATCACCGTCAGCGGCGTTTGATATGGGCTCAAGGACACCAGACATGGAGAAGAGTAGACTGGCAAAGTGTGCTCTTCAGTGATGAGAGTCGCTTACATCTTTATCACGCTGATGGCCGTGGGGGGAGTGTTGTGGTGTTGGGAGGCTCCACATTTCATCACCGGACCGCCCTACACATTTGCAGGGTTCGCGTTAATGCTGTAGCCTACCGTGATGATGTCTTGCAACCAACTGTTGTTCCGATGTTTCGAGCGCACCCACAACTTCAGCACTTCCAACAGGATAATGCAGGTCCGAATACCACCCGTTTTAGTATGGACTACCTGGCTGCTAACAGCATCAATGTCTTGGACTGGCCAGCCATGTCTCCGGACATGACAGCGATAGAACCTGTCTGGGATGAGATTGGACGCCGTCTGTATCGGGGACCACAGATGCACACCATTGCTGCTTTAGAAGCTGCTCTTGTCCAAGAATGGAACAATTTGCCCCAGGCCTTCTTTCAAACATTGGTAAATTCCATGCGACGTCGCTGCACAGCGTGCGTAAGAGCCCTTGGAGGACACACGCGCTACTGACATCTGTGTCGTACTTTTGGTTTTGACCCCTCTGACTTTGTACCGTTGATTACAGATTAAACATCCATAAGTGTACAAATGTGTTGTTATTGATGTGTTCCCATTTGAATATTGTTCACAATAAGAAGCAAAATAAATAAGATATGTTTACAGGATCATTTTGTTATACGAAAAACTAAGTGATGCGTTTTCCATGGCGCTCAGTATATATTGAGGCTTTTAAATTTGTATTCACACCCTAGACCACCGTTAGGACTCTAAGTAACAGAAGTTTAAGAAAGGAAAAAAGAGAAGTTTTCGGGATGAAAGCATCTGAATAGCCCCCAAAAACGAAAATACTATATTTTCAGCGTCCCATTATATATTGCCTAACCAGCGCATTTTTACCATTTAGATGTCATATGATCGTCCATTGTTCGGGCTATCCAATGACACTTTAGTTGTTTTGAAATCTTACGTAGTAATCACTTTTTTCGCAAGATCACTATTTTTTTACTTTTTATGTTTTTTTTCTCAAAATATCGGATATTTTTTCGACTACTTCCGGTTTTTGGATCATTGTCGGGATAATTTTAATAAGTTGTTTGGTTACTTAACCTTCTGTACAAGACGTTTCAGAAAAATCCATTCAGCTGTTTTCCATAGAAAGAAAAATAGAAGAGCATTTTCAGTAATTTAAGGATTTTTCAACTCTTTTCCAGGATTGAGGTTCTTTTTGAATCACTTATATTATTTCAATGCTTTTATTTTTGGACTCGCGCCATAGTCCACCAATAGGACTCTGAGTAAAAAAAGTTTAAGAAAAATCGTAGTTTTCGTTTTCGAGGAAATGGCGTCTTAAAATGCTCCAAAACGGAAAATACTAGATTTTCGGCGTACCATAATTTATTTTCAAGCCATCTAAATCGTATCATTCAGATGTCATATGATAGTCCAGCGATACTTTAGTTCTTTTGGTTCGCTAACATCTGATGGAGAAATCAAGATTTTCGCAAGAGCGCTATTTTTTTAAACCTTTTTTCTTCATTTTTTGAATACGTCCGGTATGGAGATTATTGTCGGGATAGTTTTAATAACCGGATTGGCTTATCAAATAGCCACAGGGCTATGTAATGATATATTACATTATCTGACACTGAGAAGTAGTAAAGGTGAGATTTGTACGTTTACAGTATAGTTTTCTCGCTTTTTAGTAAATTTCTATGAATATCGGTAAAATTCTAATTTTCGCAACAAATCTAATACGAAGAGGCTAAAATCTGTAGGTACGGTGTGTTAATTAACAGGGGTGAGAAATTGACTGAGTGGTGATATAATTATCACTAGGGGTGAAAATCTTGGCGACGGTGCGTTTTCTGTACCGGTGTGTTAATTAACGAACGGGTTAAAAACGACTGACCACAGTGTGTATTCTTTGTTTGGTGAGTTTTCTCGAAAGCTTGTTATAACTGCACCAAAGGTGTTTATTCAAGGACCAACAGGCTTTATCTGACGTGTAGGTGTTAAATCCAATTTATCGTGTGATTTCTTGTTCAACCGCGTGTTTTACGGCAGATCGGTCTTTGTTAAGTGTAGGTCTTTATACATGGATTTATACGTGCTGTAGTTACATTTGTTCGTTCTTATACGTATTTCACTTCTTGGTGAATACTACGTGTTTTATACTTCGTACCATATAATAGTCGGGCTGCAATTATTTAAATATTTGTTTTTTTTGTGGGTTTAATTTGTTTATATATTATCGTGCGTACCACTGAAGTATAAATGCGTGTGTCTTAAAATCAGTCGCACGCAATATCGTTATTACCGATATCCCACTAAACCTTCATTTGATTATCCGATATATTCTAATCTCTATTGATATCAGATGTTCTAATCTGTTTTGAAAGCATGATTATAAACAAAAAATCACGCAATTAATGATAACCTGTAAGTTTCGTCACCGTTATATTTTATAAATGTATTTCTTACCTGGGTAGTAAATAGGGCTATCCAAGGAAACAGAATTCCATCACTATAATAACAATAGATAAATCACATACCATATAACACTAATCATGTCTAATAATAGGAACTCACGTCCGCCTCCAACACGTGGAGCTGATTGTCGAACATCTTCTGGTTTGCTCGGATTCCATTACACTTTGTGTAACAAGCTTGTCTTTGCATACACAATTCCGACCTATCATCTCATTTGAATAAAGCTTGATATTTTATCAACATGTGTACAATTTATTTTGTTTCTGATAGGAAATTTCGGTTAGTATCTCAAATGAAAAAAACCCAGCCCAAGCGATTATATTATAATCAGAGAAATGTTCAAACACGCAAGTAAAATAGACAAGACAAGCAATACCATTATTTATTATTACATTATTGATATGCATATGCCTTCATATATTACACTTTTTAATTAAATTGTAACGTATAAATTATCTGCTTTATTTATTTTTTCTTTAATTGGCAGTTGATATGGGCCGAAGCATTCGCTTCTATGCTCCAATAATGACATTTTGTGTAATATAAGGGCAATTCAAAAGAAACATGGTCAACAAGTGGAATTTAAGAGTGAGCTAGAAGGAAATATTCAAAATGGCTGTCAATTCTTTTCGAAGAGAATCAATTATTTTGATAGTTAAACCGTGGCTTCATACGGCATGTAAAATATACCAACATGACTAATCGGATATTATTATTTCAAATTGTACTATCACCATTGATGGGAAATGCAAGAATGAATCAAATAGCGACGATTATCGAGTGAGAATAAGGTGGTTCACACCATTTGCTACATATTATATTACCATCGCCAAAATTCTCTAAAGTGATCGATGAGTATGATTATAATAGTAAGCATATCTTACAAATAATATCAAAACTGAGTATAATTGTAAGCATATTTACATATAATATCAAAATTTATATCCTATCTGGGATTTCGATTCCGATACCTTCACGGTACTTGAAAACAACAAGAGGGATTATGAAATTTAAATACAATGAAATACTAACTATTACATTATTATCATGTCGTACTGAAGTTAGAGGACTAAGTTATTTTTCTACAGTATATTACAAAACAAAAAAAATGTCGTATTGGAAAAACGTATGCGAAAATTTGATGCCTTTGGTTGTTCTTCTTGTTCTTGAATTTGTTAAATTATTAAACGTATTTCCAAGTCACATATTACAACACAAACTGCCATCAGAGCAGAAGTACGCTTCGTTGAACACCAACTTGGATCACCGTTGACCTAGATGTTATATAACAACTGTTAATTGCCAGACTTTATTAGGGGTAATAAATTAATCATTGACCCAGCTCAACAATTTTAGTGAATGTGTTTTATCTTAGTTAAGATTTCGAGAAACAGGGCCCAATTACACTTAATTTATCAGAATACAACAATAATTTTCTTGAATGAACCTTGGTTTATTAAAATTCAAAATATGACCCTGTAAATTAATATAGATGTGTTGTGTATCCTATTTCAAAACCGTAATTTGTCAAACGAACAATTAATTACATCAAAGGTGTATAAGAAATTATTTTTGTTCTGAAATAGTTTTCTTTATCAAATTTATTAATTAAGCTGTTAAAACGTCAAATTCTGGACATAATGTGTGCTATGACGTGGGACTCAATTTAGCATAATATATGGCCGGAAATATTGTAAATGAAGCTATTTAAGTTTAAAACTATGACTTTAGAATACATGTATAGTGAAAATGTTGAAATTGATCACTACAGCAATAAATTGTTGTTTCAGAATTAAGAGATCTTTAACAAATAAATCATGCTATAATACTATTCTAAACCCGTACCCAAGAATAAATATTAAATATTTAGATTTCGAAATGTTCACAATTAAACATAATTAACAATAAAAACAATATCACAAATTACTACGGCATATTATGAAAATCTTTTCAAATAAAGCGACTGAAATAACAAAAGAGATTTTAAAGTCGTTTTAGACTGGAAGCTGATTCCCAAAGGTGATTGCATGCTTTTATAAATAGACACATGGAGCCCGTGCTCTTGACCTGTCATCACATTGATAAATCACGTAATAAAAATTGGATCCACTCGACCGGTAGTTTATTAGTACCGGGAGAAAAATAATAAAGCTATTTCATACAATCGTAAACAATAGAAATATTAACAAGTGTTTAAATTTAGCTGTTCTTGTAAAGCCTCTATTTCCATATTACGTCAAAGGTCAATGGACAATATCACAGCCGGCGAATGTCCCTATTTGCATTAGTGTTATTTGATATGTGAATTATCATTTGTTATATATGTGGAAATTAAATTTTTCTTGGATAGTCCTTTTTACAACCCAGGTAAGAAACAATACATTTATGCATTAAAACGCCCACACGTATAGTAAATATAGAAATGACGAAACCAATAGTTTTTCATCAATTGCTTGATTTTATATTTGTAAACTTGCTTTTCGAAACAGATTCGTTAGCCTGATATCAATGGAGGCTGGTCCGGTTATCGGTAAGTAACATGCATTTATACTTCAGTGGTACGCACGATAATATATAAACAAATTAAACCCACAAAAAAGACAAATATTTAAATAATTGCAGCCCGACTATGGTACGAAGTATATAAAACACGTAGTATTCACCAAGAAATGAAATACGTATAAGAACGAACAAATGTAACTACAGCACGTATAAATCCATATATAAAGACCTACACTTAACAAAGACCGATCTGCCGTAAAACACGCGGTTGAACAAGAAATCGCACGGTAAATTGGATTTAACACCTACGCGTCAGATAAAGCCTGTTGGTCCTTGATATAACACCTTTGGTGCAGTTATAACACGCTTTCGAGAAAACTCACCAAACAAAGAATACACACCGTGTCAGTCGTTTTTAACCCGTTTGTTAATTAACACACTGGTACAGAAAACGCACCGTCACCGAGATTTTCACCCCTAGCGATAATTATATCACCACTCAGTCAATTTCTCACCCCTGTTAATTAACACACCGTACCTACAGATTTTAGCCTCTTCGTATTAGATTTGTTGCGATAATTAGAATTTTACCGATATTCATAGAAATTTACTAAAAAGCGAGAAAACTATACTGTAAACGTACAAATCTCACCTTTACTACTTCTCAGTGGGATGAGAAACCTAGGTCCTATGTACGCATTTGCTTGCACGTAACACAACCCAAAACAATTGGAATACTAAATAAGTTCTCTATAGCGCTGCTGTCCGGGCAAAAATCCTTCATACCACAATTTTCTAAATTGATTATCTATTTCTGGTAATGTGCACCACTTTGATGCCATTTTCTACCTAAGCAGCTGTGGGGGTGCCAGTCACATATTTTAAGGAGGTTGGGGTGGGGTTACCAAATGGTTAAGGCATCCGTATTCCATCATGAGGTCTATCATTGAATCGATTGGTGTGGATGTGTCATCACAAGGACTAGCACCTGTCCAATCTCCTGGGTTTCCTCCCACTGTCACGAAGTCAAAGTCCTGTGGAATCCAGAACCCTGCTGTACGTGACCAGGGCATAGGGTCATCTGGTTTCCCCCCACTGGTAAAGAATCCAATGCACAAGCATATTATTGAAATGAAGTTTAACCATAAGTTATGCCCAAAATGACCTATTTTGTGTCGATAGATGTTAAACCACATTTCTTCATCAGCCAAGTTGGTATAAGAAATAGATTTTCACGATTAGCTATTATACACGTGAAATAACAATGGTCTGTCATTGCATCACAACCCCCTAATCTTCAACGTACAGGAAGGGTTTTAGACGGTTGTCAATATTTCACGAAAAGTTCCCTTGCCCATGCCTAACCGGGAGTTGTTTTTTTTTAGATGGTTGATTAACTATACTAATATTTGTGACTGTCGTTTGTCTGTCTGTTCGGGGTTGGCGGCTACACTAGGTCTGCCCCGAGTCTGAAATTTGGGGTATAGGGGTAGCTCCGACCGGGGAGTAACATAGGCCAGGTGGCGTTAGTCTACCACTTCCGGAGTTATGACCCCCCGAGCGAAGCCAGGTATTCTGTTAGTCCAATATATTTGGAGGCAGACCACTAATAATTTCTCCAATGTTGAATCACTGGTGTTCTACATGCAGTAGCCCATTCCCTAAATTTCGCCGAGAACTTCCCTTACAGCACAGCTAGTATGACATTATGGGATCATCAGAGTACTGAATTTGTATAAGGGTTGACCACCAAAATTTCAATTCACTGATATTCATAGCAGACTGGGGACAGAATATCATGACCGTGTTAGTGCAAAAACAAAACAACGCTTCTCGACTTGGTGTATTATTACGCCATAAAAGTCTCAAACCAGGCAGAAAATACAAATTCAATACCTCTTCATCAATTCTACACCCAAATGTCAATACAGATAGGCAATCAAAATGGCAAAAAAGAAACGAGACGGACAATAAAGCAGGCAGAACATAGATATTCAATACCTCTTCATCAATTCTACACGAAAATGTCAATACAGATAGGCAAACAATATGCCATAAAAGGAGAGAGAAAAATATATCTAAAAATAACCGGCATTGCCGAGATATGCAAAATTAATAGTGTTCTGCATCCATCTAGCCACATCAGCTACCAAACGATAATTTACTTCTTTTGATTCAATGACACCAAACGGAGAAATCTTGATTTTCGCCAGGGTACCAATCTTTTACTGGGTTTTTTTTCTCAAAATATCGGATATGTAACGATATTTAGCAAATAATTGCTAGTGAAATTCAAAGGTGAAATCAAGTTTGTGGAAAAAAATCTTCATTTTTTTGCATTTTTTTTCAAAATATCGGATATTTTTTCGACTACTTCCTGATTTTGGATCATTGTCGGGATAGCTTTAACAAGTTGTATAGATACTTAACTTCCTGTGCCAGAAGTGTTAGAAACATCCATTTAGTAGTTTTCGAGAAAAAGATAAATAAAAGAGCATTTTCAATAATTTCACTATTTTTCAACTTTTTTCAAAGATTGAGGCCATTTTTGGACCACCTATATTATTTCAATGCTTTTATTTTTGGATTCACACCCTAAACCACCGATAGGACTCTGATTAAGAAAAATTTAAGAAAAAACTAGATTTTCCGCGTACCATAATTTATTTCCTAACCATCGAATTCGTATCATTTAGATGTCATAAGATAGTCTATTCATGGGACTATCCGATGACACTTTAATTGTTTTGGTCCGCTAATATCTGACAGAGAATTCGAGTTTTTAACAGGAGCGCCATTTTTTTACCTTTTTTTTTCGTTTTTTAAACTACTTCCGGTATACGAATCATTGTCGGGTAGTTTTAACCTCCGGTTTTGGAATTTGAATGGGCACAGGGCTTTATAATGATATACTAAATTAACCGATCAGATAAAATCCCCCTGAGAAATCCTATGTTCAAAAGTGCGAAAAATACAAAAATGTCAAAATATCGAAAATTAAATTTCAATAACTGACTACATATTATACATGGTTAGAATCGCTATTATTAGGTCAGGTTTTTCTATTTATAACTTTTTTTGGAAAATCTGTTAAAATAAACAAATAATAGAGAATTTTCCAAAATTTCACGATTTTTTTCAATTTTCAGTCCATTTTTCATCCTATTCCAGACGTCTCAAATTCTTATTGGATGGTTTCATGCACAAGACTACCGAAAGGACTCTCGATAGAGAAAGTTTAAGAAAAATCCTTGAAGCAGTTTTCGAGATAAAGGCGTCCAAAAATGCTCCAAATCAGAAAATACTTGATTTTCAGCGTGCCATAGTTTGTTGCCTGGTCATAGTATCCTTATAAATTTGGTATCATACGACAGTCCAATCATACATTAATTTGTTTAATCCGTTGAAATTGGACAGAGAAATCCCGTTTTTCCCAAAAGCACCCATTTTTTGCTTTTTTTTCAAAATATCGAGCATTATTTCGACTACTTCCTTTTTGCGGATCGTTGTTGAAATTGCTTTATCCAATGGTCTGACAATAAGGCTTTACGATCCTGGAGTTTCAGAAAGATCGATTGATGCTTTCAAAAAAATATAAGGGTTGGAAAATGGGCAGAATTTTTTTTAAAAAATCGAAAAAAAAAGGGCGATAACTCGGAATGAAACTTATATTACTGGAATCGGAAGGACTTCAGGTATCCAAAAATGTACGTCAAATTTGAAAATTTGGAAAAATAACAAAAATTGTCTCGAAAACAACGTGTTTTCAATTTTCGAACGATAAAAGTCATAGACGAATGTTCGGAATTGAAAAATGTGAGATAGCCATTATCTCAGAAAAGATTCAGGGTTTCCGAAAATGTCATTTGTTTAAAAATAGGTAAAGAATTGACGAAACAACGGCTGATTTTCAATTCCGGGAAAAAGTCCAAAGTTCGGTCACTTCCGGTATGCGCAGAAGTTTGAAAAATAGTTTATCCAGTAGCCACCACATGGTTTCCCGATAGAAAACTTGGTTCCAGATCAATATCTGTTTCCGATCATGGAGAAATAGGCCCCCGCGGAAAAAAAAAAAAATAATAACTAGACCTGCAAGCAGCACTGAACCGGCTTTCAGGAATCAGACAGGAAGTGTGTCATACAATAGCCCATTCATCGAGCTACCAAACGATACTTTAGGTGTTTTGATCCGGTCACACCCGACCGTGAAATCAAGATTTTTGCAAGAGCACCGATTTTTAGTGGGTTTTTTTTTTATATCAAATATTTTTATGACTACGGTTTCACCGGTGCCACGTTACCCTAAACATAAGTCACTTCAGGTACCAATGAAACCATTAAACAGGTTTCCACATAAGCATTGCACACATCAAATAAAATGGACGCCGAATCAACCAAATCCAGCAATATCAATTCATTTTATACATTTGTTACATGTAAGTGTACAGTACTTCCGGTGATAATGAAAATGTTCAATTAGTTTTATGAAATCAGAAATGGCATAAGGCATCACATGGTGAAAATTTCATGTAAATCGAATAATAATTGCCACTTTTATAGACCAAAAACCTTGAAAAGTGACTTGTAGAAAACCGTCTATTTCTCTGCAACCGTACAAGTTAGAAACCATTTTCTGGTATGTGTATGATCGTATGGGTTAAATCTTTTTGTTGATTGGAATCAAATATCAAATTTTAAAAACATTACAAATCAGACTCATTTGAATAAAATATCTGTTTTGAAGGCTAAAAATACAGTTTTTGCCAAAATGACGTTACTTCCGGTGATAATGACAATCGTAAATTACTTGTATGAAATTGTAAATGGCATTAGGTATCACACAGTGAAACTTTTATGAAAACTGAATAATAATTGACACTTTTATGGAACAAAAACCTTGAAAAGTGACCTTTTGAAAATCGCCTATTTCTCCGCAACTGAACAAGTTAGAAACAATTCTGTAAAATCTATATGACCTTATGAATTTTATTAATATGTGAATGTAAACCAAAAGTTAAAATTATTAATACATATTAAATAATTCTTGGTTGAAAAAAATATTGATTTTAAAAGTTAAAAATGCATTTTTTGCCAAAATGGCGTCACTTCCAGTGTCAATTTTAAATTGTAATCAATTTGATACGACGCATACTTTCTTTTTGAATCAAATGGTGTCACTTTTGTGAAAATCCAATAATAATTGACTAAAACAGTGACTTATGCAAAATTGCCCATTTCTAGGTAACTGCTTATATTACAAACTAATTTTAACATACATTTTCTTCGTATGGATTATAGCTACAAGTTTATAAATGTTACGTAGAAATATTTTAAAATCTGAAAAGCCTGAATCGGTTGTAAATAGGTCAATTTTATAATTCTTTTTACCTCTTAATCGAATTTGCTCGAAAATGAAATCGAAATTAAAAAAACCGATACAACATTTTGTGCGCCTTTAAAAGGCACACTCTTTTAGTTATATCAGTTTTTTAAAAAAATAATATTTGCTTTCGAAAAATGGTTATTGGTAACAAAAAAAATGACAATTGAGACAACGGAGTATATGAAATTTGGTTTATACAAATCGAGCAATAAATAATTAATCTAAGAATGAAAAACTGAATTAGCCAATGGCGGTAAGGAAAATTACTGAAACAAAAAAATTTCACATTTTTGCCCAAGTCAGATGACTTGTTAATTTTGTGTAAAACACGACTAAAAAATATTCATAAATAAAAAAGTTTTTTATAAAAAATTTAAATGTTCAAATTTCGAACGACAAAAGCCATAGATGAATGTTCGAAATTCAAAAATGTGAGATAGCCATTGTCTCGGAAAAGATTCAGGGTTTCCAAAAATGTGAATTGTTTTAAAATAGGTAAAGAATTGGCCAAACCACGGCCGCTTTTTGATTTATTGCTACCGTTAAAAATTCGGCAACTTCCAGTCTGCACAGAAGTTTCAAAAATACTTTATCAAGTAACCGCCACATGGTTTCCCGATAGAAAATTTGGTTCCAGATCGATATCTGTTTCCGATCATGGAGAAATAGGCTCCCGCGGTAAATAATAATAATAATAATAATAATAATTTTAGTAATCTCAATAGGCTTTCAGACGAAAGTCTGAAAGCCTAATAACTAGACCTGCATGGCAGTACTGAATCAGCTTTCAGGTAACAGACCCGAAGAAAGCATACGAAAGTCCATTCACTTTAGCTCTTTTGATCTGGTAATATCCAACGGAGAAATCGCGTTTTTGGCATAAATCTTTATTTTTACGCATTTTTTCAAAATATCGGATATCGTATCAACTACTTCCGGTTTATGTATCAATTTCGGGATAGTTTTAAAACGCCGTGGCGTTGGCCTTTAACTTCCTGTACCAGAAGATTCAGAAACATCCATTGAGCAATTTTGAATAAAAAGAAAAATAGAAGAGCATTTTCAGTAATTTAACGATTTTTCAATTTTTTTCAAAGTTTGAGGCTCTTTTTGGACCATTTATATCATTTCAAGTCTTTTACATTTGGATGCACACTCTAGACCACAACTCGCTAACCTCTAGATCCAATAGTCAATCCCCATATTAGTCGAGAAATTATCAGATTTTCCACCTTGGTTCTTCCCTTGTGAAAAGTGTAAGGATGATGGATGGCCTGACAAAGGACAACATATAGTCAGAGGGGATGAGAAACCTAGGTCCTATGTACGCATTTGCTTGCACGTAACACAACCCAAAACAATTGGAATACTAAATAAGTTCCCTATAGCGCTGCTGTCCGGGCAAAAATCCTTCATACCACAATTTTCTAAATTGATTATCTATTTCTGGTAATGTGTACCACTTTGATGCCATTTTCTACCTAAGCAGCTGTGGGGGTGCCAGTCACATATTTTAAGGAGGGGTGGGGGTGGGGTGACCAAATGGTTAACGCGTCCGTATTCCATCATGAGGTCTATCATTGAATCGATTGGTGTGGATGTGTCATAGATTATACATGACAAGGACTAGTGCCTGTCCAATCTCCTCCCACTGCGAAAGTTTCTGTCACGAAGTCAAAGTGCTGTGAAATCCAGAACCCTGCTGTATGTGACCAGGGCATAGGGTCATCTGGTTTCCCCCCACTGGTAAAGACCCCAATGCACAAGCATATTATTGCAATGAAGTTTAACCATAAGTTATGCCCAAAATGACCTATTTTGTGTCAATAGATCTTAAACCACATTTCTTCATCAGCCAAGTCGGTATAAGAAATATATTTTCACGATTAGCTATTATACACGTGAAATAACAATAGTCTGTCATTGCATGAAGTCGCGTAGTCTCCAACCCGTACGTAACTAATCTACGAAAATTAAATGATAGCTGGCTTTTTTTTCGCACGTATACAGTGAATGGCCATTTTGCTCAGTAATCCCTGCCAGAATTTTGCTATTTGAGGTCGTGTAGTCTCCAACCCGTACGTAACTAATGTACGAAAATTAAATGATAGCTGGCTTTTTTTTCGCACGTATACAGTGAATGGCCATTTTGCTCAGTAATCCCAGCCAGAATTTTGCTATTTTTTTAAAATTGCGTTAAAAGTTTTAAATTTTTGTTTAGAACTGAAATAAATTAACTTTTAATCAATCCCCACGCTAAAAACATTAACATAATTGATTGTGTATATCTGAAATAGACATGACCGAAGCACAAAATAGTGCTAATATGCCGACGTCAAATCTAGAGTTGTAGATGATGTTATTTTTGTGAAAAATCATTGGAAGAAGCGATAAGACGTTCTGTACGGATTATACAGTCCTAAAGGCTGCAAGTAGGCTATTGTTTATAATGTAACATTGTGTCTTGTAATGTTGATAATGATCATAATGATGGTGTTTACATTTGTTTGTTGATGTGACCTCATGACCTGTGACGTTTAGATAACGTCATTTGGATATCATGGCTATTCACTGTGTCAGAGTCACTTCTCTGCAGGTAGGGTGAGTCTGTCGTTCAGAATGTCTCCAACCCCCACAACCCCCTAATCTTCAACGTACAGGAGGGGTTTTAGACGGTTGTCAATATTTCACGAAAAGTTCCCTTGCCCATGCCTAACCGGGAGTTGTTTTTTTTAGATGGTTGATTATCCAATATATTTGGAGGCAGACCACTATTAATTTCTTCAATGTTGAATCACTGGTGTTCTACATGCAGTAGCCCATTCCCTAAATTTCGCCGAGAACTTCCCTTTACAGCACAGCTAGTATGACAGTATGGGATCATCAGAGTACTGAATTTGTATAAGGGTTGACCACCAAAATTTCAATTCACTGATATTCATAGCAGACTGGGGACAAAATATCATGACTGTGTTAGTGCAAAAATAAAACAACGCTTTTCGACTTGGTGTATTATTACGCCATAAAAGTCTCAAACCAGGCAGAAAATAGAAATTCAATACCTCTTCATCAATTCTACACCCAAATGTCAATACAGATAGGCAATCAAAATGGCAAAAAAGAAACGAAACGGACACCAAATCAGGCAGAACATAGATATTCAATACCTCTTCATCAATTCTACACCAAAATGTCAATACAGATAGGCAAACAATATGCCATAAAAGGAGGGAGAAAAATATATCTAAAGATAGGTTGCCAGGCACCGAAACATACGCCCACAGCAGCTAAATCGTCCGGGCAGTCAACAAGAATTGTCACATATTTTTACTTTTTCGGTAATGAAACATTTATAATACATTAAAATCTGATTAAGAGTAACAACTCATTAAGTAATTATCAGAAAACCATTAGAATTGGTTTGGTTTTTATAAAGTTTTGCCCCATGCTAACGTTTAGTATAGGAAACTTTTAACATCATGGATTTAGCTGTTCAAGTCATAAAAATTCATTGCAAATCAATATACTTGTTTGTCTCAAGACCTTAAACTCTGTGTATGAATCTGAAGTCAATCGGATGATAACTTTAGCTTCTAGAGGGTCACAATGTTTTTAAAAGTGATCAAGGGCCATAACTTTGGCAGTAATTATCGGAAATCGTTGAAAATCAATATGCTTCTTCGTCTCATGACCTCAAACACTCTGTATCAATTTAAAGTCAATCGGATATTAACTTTAGCCTCGAGAGCATTTACAAGTAATTATCGAAAATCTTCGTCTCATGACCTTTAACACTGTGTATAAATTTAAACTCAATCGGATATTAACTTTAGCCTCTAGAGCGTCCACAAGATTTTTCAAAATGATCAAGAGCCATAACTCTGGTAGTAATTATTGGAAATTATTGGAAATCGCTGAAAATCAATAGGCTTCTTCGTCTAATTACCTTAAACACTGTGTATAAATTTAAAGTCAATCGGATATTATCTTTAGCCTTTAGAGCCTTTACAAGATTTTTTCAAAGTGATCAAGGGCCATAACTCTGGCAGTAATTATCGAAAATCGCTGAAAATGAATAAACTTCTTCGTCTCATGACCTTAAACACTGTGTATAAATTTAAACTCAATTGGATATTAACTTTAGCCTCTAGAGCGTCCACAAGATTTTTCAAAGTGATCAAGGGCCATAACTCTGGCAGTAATTATCGGGAATCGCTGAAAATCAATAGGCTTCTTCGTCTAATGACCTTAAACAATGTGTATAAATCTAAAGTCAATCGGATATTAACTTTAGCCTCTAGAGCATTTACAAGATTTTTCAAAGTGATCAAGGGCCATAACTCTGGCAGTAATTATCGAAAATCGCTGAAAATGAATAAACTTCTTCATCTCATGACCTTAAACACTGTGTATAAATTTAAACTCAATCAGATATTAACTTTAGCCTCTAGAGCGTCCACAAGATTTTTCAAAGTGATCAAGGGCCATAACTCTGGCAGTAATTATCGGAAATCGCTGAAAATCAATAGGCTTCTTCGTCTCATGACCTTAAACACTGTGTATAAATTTAAAGTCAATCGGATATTAACTTTGACCCCTAGAGCATCCATAAGATTTTTTGAATTGATCAAGGGCCATAACTCTGGAAGTAATTATCAGAAATTGCTGAAAATCAATAGGCTTCTTCGTCTCATGACCTTCAACACTGTGTATAAATTTAAAATCAATCGGATATTAGCTCTGACCTCTAGAGCGTCCACAGGATTTTTTGAAGCGATCAAGGACCAGAACTCTGGCAGTAATTATCGGAAATCGCTGAAAATCAATAGGCTTCTTCGTCTCATGACCTTAAACACTGTGTATAAATTTGAAGTCAATCGGATATTAACTTTAGCCTCTAGAGCTTGTGGACGCCGGACCGCCGGACGGACGGGGGCGACGACAATATACGACCACATTTCAATGTGACCGTATAAAAATAACCGGCACTACCGAGATATGCAAAATTGTTTTGATTCAATGACACCCGATGGAGAAATCTCGATTTACGCCAGAGTACCAATCTTTTACTGTTTTTTTTTCTCAAAATATCGGATATGTAACGATATTTAGCAAATAATTGCTAGTCTGAGTCCAATTTGTTAGGAGTGGTTACCTCCCTTATGCCATTACAAGCGCTATCATTAATATCAATCATATAGCAATTTTTCGACTTTTTTTTCAAAGATTGGGACCCTTTTTGGACCGTTTATGCTATATTTACCCTTTTAGATTTGCATTCAGACCCTAAACCACCGTTAGGACCCTAAGTAACTGAAGTTTAAGAAACAAATTTAGGGTAGTTTTCGTGATAAAAGCGTCTGAATAGCGTCCCATAATCTATTGCCTTACGCATCGAATTTGTATCAATTGGATGTCATAAGAACGTCCATTATTCGAGCTGTCCAATGATACTTTATTTGTTTAGATTCGGTGAAATCCGGTTTTTGGATCATTGTCGAGATAGCTTTAACAAGTTGTATAGATACTTAACCTCCTGTGCCAGAAGTGTTAGAAACATCCATTTAGTAGTTTTCAAAAAAAAGACAAATAAAAGAACATTTTCAATAATTTCACTATTTTTCAACTTTTTTCAAAGATTGAGGCCATTTTTGGACCACCTATATTATTTCAATGTTTTTATTTTTGGATTCACACCCTAGACCACCGATAGGACACTGATTAAGAAAAGTTTAAGAAAAATCGTTGGCGTCGTTTTCGAGAAAAAGGCGTCTCAGAATGCACCAAAACGGAAAATACTAGATTTTCCGCGTACCATAATTTATTTCCTAACCATCGAATTCGTATCATTTAGATGTCTTAAGATATCGAAAATTAAATTTCAATAAGTGACTACATATTATACATGGTTAGAATCGCTATTAGGTCAGGTTTTTCAATTTATAACTTTTTTTTGAAAATCTGTTAAAATAAACAAATAATAGAGAATTTTCCAAAATTTGACGATTTTTCGACTTTTTTCAATTTTCAGTCCATTTTTTTATCCTATTCCAGACATTTCAAATTCTTATTGGATGGTTTCATGCACAAGACTACCGAAAGGACTCTCGACAGAGAAAGTTTAAGAAAAATCCTTGGAGCAGTTTTCAAGATAAAGGCGTCCAAAAACGCTCAAAAACAGAAAATACTTGATTTTCAGCGTGCCATATTTTACTGCCCTCTTATAGGATTCGTGTGAAATTGGTATCATATGATAGTCAAATCCCCGGGCTACCCACCGATACCTTAATTTCTTTAATCTGTTGATATCGGGTGGAGAATTCACGTTTTTCCCAAAAGCACCCATTTTTTGCGTTTTCTTCAAAATATCGGACAATTTTTCGACCACTTCCGGTTTAATGATCATTGTCGAAATAGCTTTATCAGTTGGATTTGGACTATAACTTCATGTCTGGCCGATTAGTTTCAAAATGGATTAAAAACTCTGTTCTTATCAAAAATGCTAAAAAAAGCTCTCCTCAAGAGATTCAGGAGAGCGATTTACCCTTTTTCCAATTTCAGGAGAGCTATTTTTGACTCTCCTGGAATTTATTATTGTACCTTCGAATACTGGAAGTATTATTATAATGCACCCTCGAATAACCAGATAACGCTTGCTGTACATTCTGTACGATCACATATTATGGACACAATATTATAATGAAAGTGATTATTCATCTTGGCAATTTATATATACTATTCAAAAAAAGTAGGGGATATTTGATTTTGGGGGCATAATACTAAAATTTGCAAATGACTACGAAAAAAGTCACTATAGAACCTAACAGAAGAAACATTTCCAGTTACATGTGACGCCCAAACGCACCAATAGCTACCGCATGGAATGCAGGTGATGCTTGGGATCATCATGGGGGTCCAACCCAAGATTTGCACGACTCTGACTTTGAATGTTACAGTCATTGTGGCATTGAATTCCAGGGTGGAAACATCAGTTTAATTGTTTTAGTGACCAGAAAACAAATTTTGATATGCGTCGGCTTACCCAAAATGAAAGGTTACGTGCCCTTGGCATGCTACAGATCGGCACAACACAGGCGGTTGTGGCGCGGACGATGAATGTTTCTCAGTCTGTCATAAGCAGGCTATGGTCCAGATACCGTGATACACAATCTGTACAGGACAGACCACGCTCAGGTCGACCAAGGGCGACAACTCAAGCCCAGGATCGATTTATCCGTACCTTGGCCTTGAGAAATCGTGTCATCACAGCAAATCAGATCAGCGCTCGTCTTCAAACAGACACTGGTGTGAGAGTGAGTGGCCAGACGATTCGGAATCGACTGCATAGGGGTCACCTTCGCGCCCGATGTCCTCGCGTGATCCCTTGTTTGAGAGATCATCACATTCAGGCAAGACGTCGTTGGTGTAGGGATCGTCAACACTGGGATAATCGACGCTGGAGCAATGTGATGTTTTCAGATGAGTCAAGGTTCACTGATGATTTTTTGGACAGACGTAGGAGGGTGTGGCGTCGTCGAAACGAGCGCTTCCAAGACGTTAACGTCATCAGACATGATCGATTTGGGGGTGGTTCTGTTATGGTGTGGGGAGGCATCACTGTTGCTGGAAGAACGGCTTTACATGTTGTTGCAGGGCGTGTTACAGGCCAGTACTACCGGGACAACATCTTGGCAGTCCATGTTGTGCCGTTCGCACGACGTCATGGCCGCCGTTTCATCTTCCAGGATGACAACGCAAGATGTCACAGGGCCAGGATCGTTACAGGTTACCTCCAACAACAGAACATCACCACATTACCTTGGCCAGCACTGAGTCCCGTCAACGTCAACAACGTCCTGCCAATGTCCAAGAACTTGCTGCTGCGTTGCAACAGGAATGGGACAATCTGGACCAAAATGACCTTAGACGTCTCATTAGGAGTATGCCACGTCGGATCAATGCTTGTTTGGCAAACAGAGGAGGATTTACCCGTTACTGACTTGGTTGTGATGCTGTGGTAACTTTGCTGTTTGACCCCGGTAACATTTTACCCTTATAATGGTCAGTCTGTGCCTTACTTAGTCTAACGATCATTTGGAATAAATCGATGAATGTGAACTTCATTTCATTTTGTCATTTGTTTCTTCGTCAGTTTCATTAGGTGACTTTAATAACACTTAAAAATCAAATATCCCCTACTTTTTTTGAATAGTATATAATGTTGCTGTATTTGATGTTAGAAACTCAAATCAAATACCAAGCGCTCTTTTACAAGATTATCAAGGTATTCAACAAAGACCGACACGTTTTATGCTCACAGATAATTGATTGGTGATTGCTTTTCGGTTAACACCAGAGATAGGATTTCGCCCGTATATTCCGGACATGTCCAACGGTATTTTCCATACGTCCTAAATTGTCCGACCAGGAATATGCCCAATCAGACATCAAGACATGGTGAATAATATTCAAAATTCAAAAATTAATATAGTGTACTGAGTGTATAACTACCACTCAACCCGATTATCGTTGGTGATAGGCTGGATTGATTAGGTAATTAAGTGATCAACGTATTTATCGTGTTATACAGTCTATACACCTACCTTGATTAACTACTTAATCTGCCTTGATTGACTGACTTAATCCCTTGTTGAACAATTCATCAATCTAATCTTAAACAGAAGTCATTGCTTCCCCTCTTTTTGGACGTGTTTACCTCTTGGTTTCTCCATTGTCGGACATTTTAATCGTATTGATGTGAGCTGACAATATGTATAAACTAGTTATAGATGTCATATATTGTAATAATACCCCAAATCAATATGTCCGTTAACTTGTAAATCAATAGGCTTAATCCATTAATGTTAATTTATCTGTGATATCACTTTGGTGGAAGCCGACATTAAATAAAGCTTTTTACACACACACACACACACGCTTGGCTATAATACGAGACGCGTGAAATTACAAGAGATGTAAACGTGACAATTATCACATCAGAGAGAAGATTCTATTTTGTGGGATATTCTCGGATTTATGATAATATTTTGAATGGGGTTTACGTTTAAAAACAAAAAAAGAAATAAACAAGCTTAGAAATGTCGACAAATATTTTGATTGGAATAGTGTACATGTAAGTAGTTAATTGTTTTACATGATAGCGCATGCGAGTGCTATTATTTAGCAAATGATGTCACTGGGTTGGTATCGTGGTTCGGGATTTCTTTATTTTCACCTCTATCCGTATAGAAGTCAAAACGGAGTATAAGACGAATGCCGGACTTCTGCTGAAAAAAGTATCAACTTATACCCCGAAAAACACGGTAATTTTGGAGGTGAATTTGAACAAAAGTACAGGTCGACAGTAGTCAGCATGCTTTCATTCCATCGTATTACGACAACACGTTATTTTGTATGAATATTACTGACATAAATTTGAATGCCTTATGGGAATTAAGAGTCATTCCATGAGAAAACCATGCAAAATCATGCAGAATCGGGAAGATGGGGGGTCGCCAGAGCGAGTTCATCTCCGGGGGATTTTATGGACTCCCCCTGACTACTTCACAGCAAGAAGGGCCGATGTCAAAATTTCACCGTTATTGAGAAACAGCCTCTGGGTGATTTTTGGCCAATTTTGCCATTTTTCAGGTCATTTTTGGTCAATTTTCAGCCACCTATTGTGGCGAGTCTAGGGTTTGTATGAAAATGGTGGTGACTGGTGATGTTAGTGGGGGTCTTCCTGTGCCCCAGTGTGAAGACCATGAAGTCGCATCTATTCTCTTAGAGCAATGATCAGCAAAATTGTAAGATATGGTGAATAAATCAGAAAATATACACCTGCGAAGATTAGTTCTATTTTCTATGATGCGGGGGTAGGTCAAAATATCGAAATGGTTTTATGCACAGCTCGACTCCCTCTATCGATATAAGAAATAAAATCTCTGTCACCTCTCTTCAATCAAAGCGAAATCATAAGTCAAAGTTGGTGAATTTTCCCTATTGTAAATCTCTCATTCTCTATGAAATGGCCAACTACTTTCATTCAGGGTAAGCCAGCTATCTCCGTTTCTTCACCAAATCATTCGCCCGCGCTCACAGGTAGCAGCTTGAAACTCCCTCGAGCAAGACTAGTCTCTTTGGTGAGGCTTGATATCCAATCCAAGATGGCCGTGCCCAAAAGCGCGCAAAATTGCAGTTTTTCCTCATGTTTGGCCATTAAATGTGGTTTATATCCCAGATATAACCAAGAGAATCACTTCATTAGTTCATACGATTGAAAAAATGTACTAAGGACATTAAGGCCAGTAAATGTGGTATATATCCCAGATATGACCAAGAGAATCACTTCATACGATTGAAAAAATGTACTAAGGACATTAAGGCCCACCTTTTAGCACATCACATAGCAATAAGTGATGTGAGAACCGAATGGGAGCTGATTTCTTGACGAAGCTGCATTAAATGGAATAGTCCAAACGGATGCATGCTGCCACATCTAAGGAGAAGCCATACAAAGACCGCGTTGTGTCACTTGGAATCAACTTATACCTATTGGAACGGCTAAGTGAAATAAAATACTATTGAAAACAAGCTAACAGTGAGGCTGATGTCCTCCGCCGAAAACCCCCAATAAATAGATGACACATATTAATTAGTCTGGAGGTTCGGCGGGGGGGTCCATCAAATGGGCACAAAACCAAACCCAACTTTTCTTGAGTAAAATTTTGCATAGAATACGATGCCGAGTGGTAATCAGTCCGCCGTTGGGGCGTTTTCGAGATATTCGGGGTCAAAGGTCAAATGGGTTCATTTTCACTGAAAGTAAATGCGCGGTCATTCTTGTATCATGAAAATAAGCTGAAAATGATCGAAAGTAATCACACTTTCAATAAAAATGTAAACTTGCTAAATTCACGTTTGTTCTTTGTGACCCCAGAGGTCAAAAGGTCACATTTTCCGTTTTAGCACTAGGAAGATTTAAAGTAATAAATGTCGGCGAAAATATAAAAACTAAAGCGAAACCTGTTCTAATTAATAATAGGAACATTTAAAATTTATCTTTAGGTGGTCTTAGCACCAAACTTTTACTTTGGAACGTCGAAAATGATCATGCATAACAGAACCAAAACGGTTCGGAGCCTGTTTCAAAAATACGTAAAAACTGTTAAATCAAAATCTCTCTGAATTAGTTTTACAACGAATGCTATACATAATGATACTAGTTGTCTGAAAAAAACAATTTAATAGTTCCATGGCTGGACTCCAACCTGCAGGCCGAGTCACAAAGCCTGCCAAAATTTTCCCCGCTAACATTTACCAATACGACATATATATCCTGTGAACTACTATGTACAATGCATTCGTCGGTTTTATATGCGTCCATGTTCTGGCGAAATTCATAAAAACTCATAAAAAGTTTGCAAACTTTTAATCACAGATTAACGTCGGTTTTCCTAGACTGGGATTCTCGGAAATCCACGCGGTCTGCAGGCTGGAGTCCAACACTGAAACTATTCAATTGTTTTTCAGATAACTAGTATCATTATGTATAACAATCATTGTGAAAATAAATCGGAGAGATTTTGATTTGACAGTTTTTACGTATTTTGAAACAGGTTTCAAAGTGTGTTGGTTCTGTTATGCAAGATCATTTTCGACGTTCCAAAGTAAAAGTTTGGTGCTAAGATCACCTAAAGATAAATTTGAATTGTTCCTATTAGTAATTAGAACAGGTTTTGCTTTAATTTTTATATTTTACGTTGACATTTTATTGCTTTAGGTATTCCTAGTGCAAAAATGGTAAATTTCACCTTTTGACATCCAAGGTCACTAAGACGAAAGGTGAATTTAGCAAGTTTACATTTTTATTGAAAGTGTGATTACTTTCGATCATTTTCAGCTTCGTTTCATACAAGAATGACTGCCCATTCACTTTCAGTGCAAATCAACTCATTTGACCTTTGACCACGAATATCTCGAAAACGCCCCAACGGCGGACTGATTACCACTCGGCATCGTATTCCACGCAAAATTTTACTCTAGAAAAGTTGGGTCTGGTTTTGTTCCCATTTGATGGACACTGAGCCTCAGGTCTAAATTAATCGCCCATATATTTTTTTCAAAAGTATCTAGCAATCAAACTGATTATCAACTATACACTAAGTTTCATAACTCTCTATCAGATAGAATCAAAGTTATCTTGTCCCAAAGCATCGACCAAGGAAATTGCTTATCTCTGCTTAGCTTTAGCTCAATATCTTAATCATTGAACTCAGTCAAGACGAACATCTACATCAAGTTTAAACATTCTACCTCAATTAGAAGCAGAGTTGCTATGTTCCAAAGTCTTGACCAATCAAAATGCTTATTGCTCCTTAGCCTAAGCAGACAATTCTCATTACAAGGTATTGATGTAATGAAACTATACACCAAGTTTCATCACTCTCACTTAATTAGAACTAAAATTATCGTGTCCCAAAGCATCAACCAATCAAATTGCTTATCTCTACTTACCATAAGCAGAAAATGCTCATCTGACCACTCTATCAAGGCATTGACCTCATAAACACCTACACCAAGTTTGAACATTCTAGCTCAATTAGAAGGAGAGTTATTGTGTTCCAAAGTCTCGGCCAATCAAATTGCTTATCACTCTGCTTACCCTGAGCAGAAAATGCTCAATATCGAACTTAGTCAAGGTATTGATGTAATGAAACTATACACCAAGTTTCATCACTCTCACTTAATTGGAACTAAAGTTATCGTGTCTCAAAGCATCAACCAATCAAATTGCTTATCTCTGCTTACCCTAAGCATAAAATGCTCATCTTCACACTCCGTCAAGGCATTGACCAAATAAACACCTACACCAAATTTGAAGATTTTAGCTTAATTAGAAGGAGAGTTATTGTGTTCCAAAGTCTTGGCCAATCAAATTGCTTATCGCTCGGCTTACCCTGAGCAGAAAATGCTCATTATCGAACTTAGTCAAGGTATTGGATGTAATGAAACTATACACTAAGTTTCATCACTCACACTTAATTAGAACTAAAGTTATCGTGTCCCAAAGCATCAACCAATCAAATTGCTTATCTCTGCTTACCCTAAGCAGAAAATGCTAATCTTCGAACTCCATCAAGGCACTGACCTAATAAACACCTACACCAAGTTTGAACATTCTAGGTCAATTAGAAGGAGAGTTATTGTGTCCCAAAACGTGTGACGGACAGACAGATGGACGGACAGACAGACAGACAGACAGACAGACAGACAGATGGACGAACCCATTTAAATAGTCCCCTGCTTTCTTCGAAAGGCGGGGGACAAAAAAGAGGGAAGAAATTGTGTCTTTGAAAAATCGATGGAAACCCTGTGTGGATGCTCGACCACAATCAAATTAGCAGGAAACAGTTGTGCGGTGATACTCCAGTTGACTAAGTTAAGCGATTCCTCAAACCAGCTGCATTGTGTCTGATATAGCTGTAATACCTTTACTAAAGGCCAGCTCTCTGCTTTTTTTTAAACTTGGCAGCATTAAAAAATTCTTGTTAATTTTAGAATTTTTTCTCCTATTTTATGTATGCCGGAAATATTATGCTGCCCATAATGAGGAAATGGGCCGTCAAGAGAGCCAAGTTCCTACACTGCCTCAGGGTAGTTCCTCAAATAAAAAAATATGGCATAGGGTCAAAAATTCAACTTCATCATACGATCATTTTCGGAGCCCAAAATGGATCTTGCTGGGCCTTTTAAAACTGAATTTGTACATAAAGGACATTTCTATCAGGGCCCACCTCTCAACATATTCCAATCTGATTAAAATACAGATCTATATTTCGTTTCGGTTTTTTTTTATACTTTCGATGACCTACATGAAGATCTGACTGGTTGTTGCGATAGGTCACGTCACAGGTCATGCGAGCGGCAGTTGCTTCTAGAGGCTTACCCACAGTTCCGTGCAAAACATGCCTAAAGCTCGCCGTAACATGTCGTTTCACTGGCTAATACCTCACAGAATTCAGAACACGTCAATGATAACAACTCTTTCAGATCCTAGTGTAGTAAAACAAAATTTTGAACTATAAAAACGAAACGAAATAGGATCTGTGTTTTAATCAGATTGAAAATATTCTTAATATCAACCTCAACATATATGGGCAATTGAAAAATCTCTTGTATCGAGTCTCCGAATAATGGATTGACTGGGACCAGTTTCAGAAAATTTTACAAATGTTGCCCCCTGTAAATAGTACATTACAATATAAGTTTAGTAAATTATTTTATATGGTTTGGTTCTTTCAGGTTACTGTTGGAACTGGTGACATCTCTCCCACTGCTACACCATCTGCAGCTACTGGTAGTGCTGCTTACATCCATCATCAATCTACTGCTACTACATCATCTACAGCTATGGGTATTGCAACTGCCACGCTGCCTCTTCCTTCTGTAACCGCTATTGGTAGCGACACCAGTGAAATTTTGAGATCGGCCCTCTTGGCTGTGAAGTAGTCTTGAGGAGTCCATAAAATCCCCCAGAGATGAACTTGATCTGCCGACCCCCACCTTCTGCATGGTTTTCTCGTGGAATGACTCTTAAATATGAAAAATAACGAGGCGCACCTATTTTTTTTTTATTACGTACGAATTTGAATATTTTGTTGACACGTGATTTTTTAATTGTGGTCTGAAACCACCTGCTTAAATAATGAAGAGTTATGCCCCTTTATTTTCGGTAAAAATGTCCAGCAAGAAAAATTTTGAAATCCCATCACTGGCTAACACCCACTGAGGACATGAAAATGAGGACTGATTTCACAGAATGTCATAGTACTCAGTTGTCTGAAGTAACGGAGTCCACTGTATATAATATATAGAGTACTTACATTCCAACTGAGAAATTAATTCCTTTCCCAAGTGAGAAACCAACTCTTCCTAATGCTCGCTTTTTGTGATCTTTTGTTCTAACTCTGAAAATAAACAACCAAAACAAATTAACAGTTACCAATACTTTTTTAAAGATAGGTTGCCAGGCAACAAAACATACACCCACAGCAGCTAAACCATTCGAGCAGTTGACAAGGGTTGTCGCATATTTATTCTTTTGTAGGTAATTAGGGGAATTTCATACAGATGACATTATAATTTTTGTCGTTTGAGGGTTCACATGGTTCTAAAAACTAAAAAAAGGGGTCATAACTCTGGAAGTAATCTACAGAAATTGTTGAAATTCGACAGGCTTTTTCGTTTTACTAATTCAAATATTGCATATAAATTTCATACAGATCGGATGATAACTACTGTCGCTCGAAAGTTCACAAGGTTCAACAAAGTAAAACAAGGGCCATAACTCTAATTTAAATGATGAATGTGAATTTCATACAGATTAGGTGATAACTTTTGTCGTTCAAGCGTTCACAAGATTCAACAAAGTGAAACAAGGGCCATAACTCTAGATGTAATTAACTGAAATTTGCTGAAACCCAATAGGCTTGTTCGTTTTACTAATTTAAATGATACATATAAATTTCATACAGATCGGATAATAAATTTTGTCGTTAGAGCATTCACAAGATACAACAAAGTGAAACGAGGGCCATAACTCACGGCGTAATTAACGGAAATTGCTGAAATTCAATAGGATTCTTCGTTGAACTAATTTAAATGATGCATATCAATTTCAAACAGATTGGATGATAACTGTTGTCATTAGAGCATTCACAAGATTCAACAAAGTGAAACAAGGGCCATAACTCTACATGTAATAAATGGAAATTGCTGAAATTCAATAGGCTTCTTTGCAGAGTTTCCGATAACCGGTATTTTCCGGTTTTATACCGGTAAATTTTAACGTGTACCGGTAAATTATTTTCCCGGCAGTCCATGGGACCGGTAAACAATGATACGGAAAATCATAAACATCAACAAAATTAACTGCAACTTTATCTTTCCATTCATAGCTCATGTCAAAAATCTCGTGCTGACCATGGGTGTCGAAAAGTGGTGCTATTTATAGTAACTTCGATATGATGGTTTCTTCCGTCTTGAAGATCGCTGCTCAATGTCTGCATGATCTTCACAAAATGGCGCCAAAGTAGACGAATTTTTCGTCCTTTAACGGAGGTGGTGATACCTGTATCAAACGCAAAAGAAATATCGTTGTATCTTTGGTAGTCCCAGCAGAGAAAAAAAGGGTTTACGTCGGCAAAATTTAATATACGTCTCTGCGTAATCGTTTATCTTAGCACCATACATAGTTTTTGTCTGTCACCTTTTTAGTTTTTATTCATTCGACGATGATAGACAAACGACACAATGATCACGTGACAACCACAATTGAAATTTCTTTAAAATCATTTTTTTTTTTAATTATGTCATAGCCTTTAATAATATCGACAACATTTATAAAACAAAGCTTCTGTCAGCATGTAGTATAAAGTAAAAAATCATAATGTTAAACAGTATTTAAAACTAAAGCTAACTTTGCCGATTCATTGACCTAATTCCAGCGATGTCACGTGTCATCAGTATACCGAGATTTTATCCGAAAAATATGTTATTAATGACTGTTTCTCAGAATATTCGGTGTTCTATCAGTGGATTATATTCAATGAAGATTTAAATTGAACTAACAATCGGTCTGTGAAACCGTCACATCTATGATCCAATTATTATTTTAATATCTACCTGGAATTCATATGGAGCGTCAATCAAAGACGCGCGACTCTCGAGATTCACAATACAATCCATGACGAGATCCGCCTGGCTTATTTTCACAATGTGTTCAAATTCTCACAGCATGTTTCAATGAAGGGTTTATTTATTTGAATACATTTACAAGAATGATTAGCAGTAAAATTTTGATTTCATCAGACTGGTAAAATTACAAGTGGACTGGTATTTTTGACCTCTACCGGTACGATGTACCGGTAATTTTTTTAAGCTAGCGGAAACACTGTTCTTTGTTTTACTAATTTAGATGATTGATATAAATTTCATACAGATCAGATAATAACTTTTGTCGTAAGAGCATTCACATGGTATAACAAAGTGAAACAAGGGCCATAACTCACGGTGTAATTAACGGAAATTGCTGAAATTCAATAGGCTTCTTCGTTTCACTAATTTAAATGATGCCAATCAATTTCAAACAGATCGGATGATAGCTGTTGTCATTAGTGCGTTCACAAGATTCAACAAAGTGAAACAAGGACCATAACTCTAGATGTAATAAACGAAAATTGCTGAAATTCAATAGGCTTCTTTGTTTTACTAATTTAAATGATTGATATAAATTTCATACAGATCGGATAATAACTTTTGTTGTTAGAGCATTCAAAAGGTACAACAAAGTGAAACAAGGGCCATAACTCCCGGCGTAATTAACGGAAATTGCTGAAATTCAATATGCTTCTTCGTTTCACTAATTTAAATGATGCCAATCAATTTCAAACAGATCAGATAACTGTTGTCATTAGAGTGTTCACAAGATTCAACAAAGTGAAACAAGGGCCATAACTCTAGATGTAATTAACGAAAATTGCTGAAATTCAATAGGGTTCTTTGTTTTACTAATTTAAATGATGCATATAACTTTAATATAGATCGGTTGATAACTTTTGTTGTTACAGCGTTCAGTCAGTTTTGAACCGATTTTCAAGAAATTCATACTCAGCCATCCTTAGGGTGTAACGGTGATATACTAAAAGGTTTTTTTCAATCGGATAAAAATTATGACCTCCATAGGGTCCACAAGCTAAAAACGGGATTTTTCGTACAATCAGGGGTCATAATTCAGACAGTTATGGTCCGTTATGCGCGAATATCGAAAGGAACTGAGATCTTTGGGTTATAAACTTACATTTCAAGTTTCAACAAAATCGGATAAAAATTGTGACCTCTATCGGGTCCACAACCTTGATATACCATATTTTTCCGCTATTTGAGATCGATGGACAGCCATTTTGTCAGTCAGTTCTAGTCCGATTTTCACTAAATTCAAACTCAGCCATCCTCAGGGTGTAACGGTGATATACTAATACAGTTCTTTAAATCGGATAGAAAATATGACCTCTATAGGGTCCACAAGCTAAAAATGCGATTTTTCGTACAATCAGGGACCATAATTCAGGAAGTTATGATCCGATATGCGCGAATATCGAAAGGAACTGAGATCTATGGGTTATTAACATATATTTCATGTTTAAACCAAATTGGATAAAAATTGTGACCTCTACAGTGTTCACAAGCTAAAAACGTGATTTTTCGTTCAATCAAGGGCCATAATCCATGAAGTTACAGTCCGATACATGCCAATATCGAAAGGAACAGAGATCTTAGGGTGATAAACCTATATTTCAAGTTTCGTTGAAATCGGATAAGAATTGTGACCTCTAGAGTGTTACAATCCGATATGCGCGAATATCGAAAGGAACCAAGATCTTTGGGTTATAAACAAACAGGATTTTTTGTACAATCAGGGGCAATAATCCAGAAAGTTATGGTCTGAAATGCACTAATATCAAAAGGGACTAAGACATTTGGGATATAAAGATATATTTTAAGTTTCACCAAAATCAGAAGAAAATTGTGAACGCTAGAGGGGGTCCACAACATTCATATACCTTATTATTACGCTATTGGAGATAAACCTATAATGCATGAAGTTTCGGTCCGATACATGCAAATATCGAAAGCAATCAAGATCTTTTGGAGATAAACCTATATTTCAAGTTTTGTCAAGTGTAGAGTGTCCACAAACAATTTTTTTTCAAATTTTCTACCCATTTGATAACCCTTATATTTTTGTGTTTTCAGCCCTTGACAACATCCCCCCCAGCTTATACAAAAAAACTCAAGTTGGTGGTGTAAAATGTCAATTTATTATATTAAATTACTAAAACATGGCTATTCCAATTGGCAACAATTAATAGTTACCCTAACATCATGTTCCTTGCTCAACAACAGACTAAAACATGCAAATATGAGAAAACATATCATAATGAAAGGAACATTAATATAATATTGAACAAATTATCATTCTAAAGTTGAGAAGAACATGATCATAAAAGGTTGTGAACCACAATATCACACCCCTGGTGGTGTGAGAGGGTGGAGGAGGGCTAAGCACCACAAATGTGCAACAAAGAAATTCTTTAGATAATAATACGTTACAAAAAACACTTTCACTCTAGCTCACCCCTTGAGAAATTTACAAAGGGGTAATTATTACTTGTTAATAAAAAAAAGTCAATCAACTTACTTGTCGGCTACAACAACAGTCATACCTCATATGGTTCTTAATCCGAGCAATTAGCACATTTAATGGTGATTTTGACAATCCGGTAAAAAAAAAACCAAAACAAGCTTGCTGATAATTCATAAAAGGTTCAGTAAAATACTCCACGTGGCGAAATAAGATGATCTCGACATGGTTTGCGAATCGCACGTCTTCTACGCTCCGTCCGTGTGAATTCCAGGTACAGGTAGATATTAAAATAATAACTGGATCATACATTGATGGTAAATTTAAATCTTCATTGAATATAATCTCCTGGTAGAACACCGAATACACAGAAAGAGAAACAGTGGGTATTTTCCCGACAGAATCTCAAATGCTGAATTCCTATGACACATGACATATGGGTCGGAATTATGTCAATAAACCAGATTTAAATAGTGTTTATACACATGCTGACAGGCTTAATTCTAAAAATATTATTGAAGCTATATCATAGTTGTACAAATTTTATTTTATAGCAATTTCAATTGTGGTTGTCACATGATCATTGTGCCATTCGTCTATCATCAACGAATGAATAAAAACTTTTGCAAGTTACGTGACTAGTTACATGTTGGACAAAAGACTACAAATTGCGCTATGAAAAAATGCCATGGTGCCATATCAACTTATTTTGACTAAGGCATTTTCTGGATATTACTTTTGACACTATTTAAGTGTTTACCAAAAAATCCATATGATTGTTCTATTTTTATCATTGTTCTTGTATTTTGATGTTTTAGATTAACACAATAAAAATGACGAATTTCTAGCCCTGCTAGACTAGAAACGTTATCATAATCAAGACTACAAATGTAATTATACCACGCTATACAAGTGTCAATAATACACATGGTAACTACCATTACAATAACACAAAATTAAGTAGCCTAAGCGATAACGCAATTGGTAGCTATGATTGCACTAATACAAGTATAAATACATTTGTAACTATATAGCCAACGTTACTTCCTACAATTACCAAAAAATACAAGTCGAAAGGAACCGAGATCTTTGGGTTATAAAATTACATTTCAAGTTTCAACAAAATCGGATAAAAATTGTGACCTCTATAGGGTCCACAAGCTAAAAACGTGATTTTTCGTACAATCTGGGGCCATAATCCATGAAGTTTCGGTCCGATACATGTAAATATCGAAAGCAATCAAGATCTTTTGGAGATAAACCTATATTTCCAGTTTCGTCAAAATTGGAAAAGAATTGTGACCTGTAGAGTGTCCACAAACAATTTTTTTTCAAAATTTCTACCCATTTGATAACCCTTATATTTTTTTGAAAGGATCAATCGATGTTTATGAAACTCCAGCAAAATAAAGCCATATGGTCCAACCGATCAATAAAGCAATTCCAACAATGATCTGTTAACTGGAAGTAGTCGAAATAATGTCCGATTTTTTTAAAAAAGTAAAAAAATGGATGCTTTTTTGGAAAAATGTGATTTCTCCATCCGATATCAAAGGATTAAACAAATAAAGGTATCGTTGAGTGGCCCGAGGAGTGCACTGCCTTCTGATACCCAATTCATACGGATACTATGACCAGGCAGAAACGTAACACACTAAAGCAAAGATACGCGAAGCAAACATGGATAGGATAAACCAGCAAGTGGCAGTTTTCATCAACCCTTCCTTGAAGTGTCAAATTTGACAATGAACCCCTCCCACGTGTATGGTGCTATTGCGTGTCACATGTGCAACTCAGTGGTTCTATTGGGGCGATAAGTTCTTCATCTGTGAACATACTCTCAAAGAATGTCAATTGTCCATGACTATTTATCATATGACAACCTGCATAGGTATTTGCATTTCAATATCCCCTACTTTTTTTTGAAGAGTATATAAATGTATAGTTTCTTGCCTGGGTCATAGATAGGACTACCAAGAAAAACTAATTTCCTCACTATAAATAACAAATGATAATTCACATATCAAATAAAACTAATGAAAATAGGGACATGCGCCCGCTTCCACCCACGGTGATATTGCCCATTGCCGAACATTATTCAGATTCGATCGAACTCTGTGTAACAAGCTCGTCTTTGAAAGCAAAATACTGATATATGACCTAATATTGAGACGCTTGTTCATATAGCCGCTTGTTTTCGATTGTATGAAATAGCTTTATTATTTTACTCCATGGTACTAAGAAACCACAGGTTCTGTGATTGTGAATCCAGCCTTTATTGTACAATTTATACTGTCGGTTCGTGCACGCTTTTGATGTTGAGAGGCGAGGGACATTTTGTAAGAGTACCATATTAATAAATCTGTCTTTTTTCAATTCCCAGTGAAATTAGTCAATCCTCTTACATAATACTTGGCATCGTTGGGAGAGGCGAAACTTTAGTTTATAAATATGACCAAAGTATTGAAGATGAATTCATTTTAAACGAATACAAACAAGTTTAAAACCCCTGTGCGATGTTTTGTGGTATCATGGCTCCCTTGAGGCTGAAGCTGACATAGAAATTCAATTTTGGTGATAACATTTGGGGTACATGCGATTCTCTTTGAGAAGTGGCGAAAAAAACCCTTAAAATTCTGATCATATATAGATTGCCGTTAATCAAAACCATGTGGCGGAATACTGTAAATTAATCAACAAGCTGATCATGTCATTGAGTAATACTTATCAATTGTCACAGCCTAGTTGACTGATAATTCCGTCGACAAATAATTATTTACTCCGAATATGATTTATAGGCCGAAATGGAAATAAACAAAATGGCCAATAATTTTCTTTTCGAAGAGAATTTTATTGATAGCTGAATCCCATTTACTGTCACTTCATACGCATGTAATCTCTTGAACACTGGCATAGTCTGGCAGACCTATGGCTGAACCCGGAAATTGTATACAAAGTTTTTTTATGATTGATTTAAGTAACCTAGGGTGTCCTCGTTCAGAATCTGTCGAGTGAACCTCGGTCACCCTTGAGCGTTTTGAGAAATTCAAGATGGCGTTCAAGACGGCCGCCACATCAAATAATCCCCTATAGCTCCAATAGTATTTATTCTAAGATGATAATTTTGGTGTCGAACCGTATGTTTTTGTGGTCAAGGAATACACTTGAATCATTTATTATGTTGTGGGATGATTAGATGATAGTAAAATCAAAAATGCCAGACAATATGACCCCTTAACCCATTAGCGGCGGTAAGGGGGCGATTATAAAAGTGATGCGTTTTCCATGGCGCTCAGTATACTTTATCAAGAAACCACCACATGGTTTCCTGATAGAAAATTGAACCCCAGATCGATATCTGTTTTTGATCATGGAGAAATAGGCTCCCACTGTAAATAATAATAATAATAATAATAATTTTAGTAATCTCAATAGGCTTTCAGATTAATAATTTTAACAAAAATAATAGTGTTTCACACAAGCTACGCAGTGTGAAACCCTAATAACTAGAGCTGCGATGCAGTAATGGCGGGTTTCACACATTTTGCATTGTCGCAGAACGTTCAAAATAAATGAAATGAAGTGAAATGGGGTTTAACATCCTACTGTTCTGCTCACGTTCAAAATAGCTTTATCGTCTAAGTCACACCCACTTTCCCACTAAAACCGAAGAAATGGTAACGATGCGACAAGCAGTTGCTGAGATCTAATCAAAATGGAATTGGAATAATAATAATGATAAGAACTAGACCTGCAAGCAACACTGAAACAGCTTTCAGGAATCGGACAGGAAGTGTGTCATACAATAGCCCATTTATCGAGCTACCAAACGATACTTTATATGTTTTGATCCGATCACACCGGAAGTCAATTAGTCGAAAAAATTTCGAATAATTTGAGAAAAAAAAACGAAAAAAGTGATTACTACGCACCGATTTTTTTACTGTCTTTTTTTTTTTAATTATCGAGTATTTTTTTGACTACTTCCTGTTTACGGATCATTATCTTGATAGATTTAACAAGTGGTATGGGAACTTAACTTCCTGTACCAGAAGTTTCAGAAAGATCCATTGGACAGTTTTACCTCCCTTATACCATTAGAAGCAGATTTACAGATATAACGATTTTTCGACTTTTTTCAAAGATTGTGGCCCTTTTGGACCATTTATACTATATTGAGGGTTTTAAATTTGGATTCACACCATAGACCACCGTTAGGACTCTAAGTAACAGAAGTTTAAGAAAGGAAATAAATAAGAGAAGTTTTCGAAATAAAAGCCTCATATTTGGCTCCAAAAAGGAAAATAATAGATTTTCAGCGTTGCCTAACCTGCAAATTTTTACCATTTAGATGTCACAAGATCGTCCATTGTTCGAACTATCCAATGACACTTATATTGTTTTGATTCGGTGAAATCTGGCGTAGTAATCACTTTTTTCGCAAGATCACCATTTTTTTATTTTTTACGTTTTTTTTTTCTCAAAATATCGGAATTTTTTTCGACTACTTCCAGTTTTTGGATCATCGTTGGGATAGCTTTAACAAGTTGTTTGGTTACCTTACCTTCTGTAAAAGAAGTTTCAGAATAATTCATTCAGCTGATTTCCAAAGAAAGAAAATTAGAAGATCATTTTCAGGATTTTTCAACTTTTTTCCAAGATTGAGGCTCTTTTTGGACAACTTATGTTATTTCAATGCTTTTATTTTTGGACTCACGCCATAGTCCACCCATAGGTTGTGTTGTGTTTGAGAAAAAGGCCTCTCAAAATGCTCCAAAACGGAAAATACTAGATTTTCGGCGTACCATAATTTATTTTCTGGCTATCTAAATCGTATCATTCAGATGTCATATGATAGTCCATTAATGGGGCTATCCAGTGACACTTTAGTTCTTTTGGTCCGCTAAGATCTGATGGAGAAATCAAGTTTTTCGCAAGAGTGCTAATTTTCTTTAACCTTTTTCTTCATTTTTTGAATACGTCCAGTATGGAGATTATTGTCAGGATAGTTTTAATAACCAATTTGGGCAATTAGATAGCCACAGGGCTCTGTAATGATATGGATGTCAGCTGTTTCGTAACCTGGCTGTTTCGTACTTAGTTCATTCGTACCTCAAATGAGCCGTTTCGTACTTCACTTCGTACCTCAAATTGATTCGTACGTTGTTGAAATCAGTTAAATGAAATTGAAATAAAGGTGAAACGATTTGATCAAATCGAACGGCTACGCTAAATTTATATTACACAGCCTGCCCAATAGTAGTAATTCACACACAATTAAAGGATACATTTATACTAAAATTGCTTCAGCATTTCACTAAATTTACACCGGTTACGATCGAAAGCCATTTTCATGCAGTTGGGTTTCAATAACAGAACTACCCCGTGATATAACAGAATGGGTTCAATATTCAACCCCGGATTAAATACTTTTTCATTCGTTTTTTAAACTGCTTTAACAATCACCAATCAACTGTCGTCAATAATCACAACTCACTGAGCAGAATGGGTTCGATAATCAACATCAGATTTAAAGAAAGGCAGGTAATCGTTTATTATTTCAATTTCTTTCAACAACATATAGATTTATTTTAATTTCTTTCAATTCATTTCAACAACATATAGGAAAAGGTACGAATCAATTTGAGGTACAAATCACGTGTGTATTCTAATTCTCGTTCAGCAGCCATTTTTATAAATTTAGCGCAGCCTTTGGATTTAGGAGAAGGAACTAATCAATTTGAGGTACAAATTTCATGCATATTCTAATTCTGGTTCTGCATATTCAATTTACAACCCATTCAGGCTTTTCAGATTTTAAAATATTTGTACGTAACTTTTATAAACTTGTAGCTATAATCTATACGAAGAAAATGTATGTTAAAATTAGTTTGTAATATAAGCAGTTACCTAGAAATGGGCAATTTTTAATAAGTCACTGTTTTCGTTATTTTACCTGTAAAATAGTCAATTATTATTGGATTTTCACAAAAGTGACACCATTTGATTCAAAAAGCAAGTATGCGTCGTATCAAATTGATTACAATTTAAAATTGACACCGGAAGTGACGCCATTTTGTCAAAAAATGCATTTTTAACTTTTAAAATCAACATTTTTATCAACCAAGAATTATTTAATATGTATTAATAATTTTAACTTTTGGTTTACATTCACATATTAATAAAATTCATACGGTCATATAGTTTCCCAAAATTGTTTCTAACTTGTTCAGTTGCGGAGAAATAGGCGATTTTCAACAGGTCACTTTACAGATACCAGAAAATGGTTTCTAAATTGTACGGTTGCAGAGAAATAGATGGTTTTCTACAAGTCACTTTTCAAGGTTTTTGGTCTATAAAAGTGGCAATTATTATTCGATTTACATAAAATTTTCACCATGTGATGCCTTATGCCATTTCCAATTTCATAAAACTAATTGAACATTTTCATTATCAATTATAAAATGAATTGATATTACTGGATTTGGTTGATTCGGCATCCATTTTATTTGATGTGTGCAATGCTTATGTGGAAACCTGTTTAATGGTTTCATTGGTACCGGAAGTGACATATATTTAGGGTAACGTGGCACCGGTAAAACCCGTCATGACTGCATCGCAGTTTTAGTTAATTAATTAGTTTGGTTCTATCCAATCTTATTCCACAAACTCACAGAAGAACAACATTTTTGTTTCGACTGACACCAGTATTTTTTACCAAGTAACCATATTAATGGATGTGTGTGTGTGTGTGTGAGTTTGTGAGTGTGTGTGTGCAACAGCTGTCTGTACTTAAGGAAAATTATTTACCTTGTAAGGAGTTCATCATGTTTTTCGGATGGATTAGGTAATTCTGTCAGTTCATCATCGGTTGTGTATATTAAATCCTGAAATAGTGGATTAGATTGCTCAAGAAAAAAAAATATTTGATTGAATTATACAAATACGTCCACATTTTGAAAGAGATGGACAGAAAACAAGCTAAAAAAAAGCAATTTTTCGAAAAATCCAGGGACATAATCCAGGAGTTTATGGTCTGATATGCATGAATATCAAAAGAAATTGAAATTGTCGTCATTATGTTGTAACACTTAAACATTTTTTAAAATTGGATAAAAATTGTGACCTATAGAGGGTCCACAAGCTAGAAACGTGATTTTTCGTACAATCAGAAGCCAAAATCCAGGAAGTTACGATCCGAAATGCTTGAATATTGAAAGGAACCGAGATCATTGGGATGTAAACATATATTTTAAGTTTCCTCAAAATCGGACAAAAACTGTGACCTCTAACGAGTACACAACTGGCACAATCTTGGTATTACATACTTTTCCACTATTTGCATTCAAGGAGTGGTCATTTTGTCGGGCAGTTGACGAAATTCGAACTCGATCATCATTAAGGTGTAACGGTGATATATTTAAATGATTTTTAAAATCAGATAAAAATTGTGACCTACAGAGAGTCCACAAGCTAAAATTGCAATTTTTTTTGCACAATCAGGGGCCATAATCCAGGAACTTATGGTTCGATATGCGCGAATACTGAAAGGTACCAAGGTCTTTTGGAACATAAACACATGTTTTAAGTTTCATGATAATCAGATCAAAATTGTGACTTCTAGATGGTTCACAACCTTGATATTATATACTTTAACACTATTTGTGTACATAGAGCGGCCATTTTGTCCGGCAGTTTCGGTTCAATTTTCACGAAATTTGAAATCAGTCATTATTCCAGAGAATCCACAAGCTAAAAAATGCGATTTTTCGAACAATCAGGGGCCATAATACAGGAAGTTAAGTTCTGGCATCCGTGATTATCAAAAGGAACCAAGATCTTAGTGTGTAATGGTGATATATTCACACATTTTTTTTTTTAAATTGGATACAAGTTGTGACTTCTACAGGGACCACAACCTAAAAACGTGATTTTTTGTTCAATCAAGGGCTATAGGTATAATTCAGGAAGTTATCACAATATGCGCTAATATCGAAAGGAACCAATATCTTTGGGTTATAAACATATATTTCAAGTTTCATCGAAATCGGATCTAAATTGTGACCTCTAGAGGGTCCACAACCTTCATTTACCTGATGTTTACACTATTTGCGTATGTGGGGCGGCCATTTTGTCCGGCAGTTTTGGCCTGATTTTCACGAAATTCGAACTCAACAAACATTACGGAGTAACGGTGATATATTCGAACGTTCTTTTTAAATCGAATAATAATTGTGATCTCTAGAGGGACCACAAGCTAAAAACGTGATTTTGCGTACAATCAGAGACCACAATTCAGGAAGTTACGATCCGATATGAGTGAATATTGAAAGTAACTTTTCAAGTTTCATCAAAATCGGATCAAAATTGTGTCATCTAGAGGGTCCACAACTTTGATATACCAGATGTTTACACTATTTGCGTACAAGGGGCGGCCATTTTGTCCGGCAGTTTTGGTCTGATTTACATGAAATTCGAACTCAACCATCCTTAGGGTGTAACGGTGATATATTCAAACGTTTTCTTTTTAAATCGGATAATTGTTGTGACTTCTAGAGGGATCACAAGCTAAAAACGTGATTTTTCGTACAATCAGGGGCCATAATTCAGGAAGTTAGGGTCTGATATGTGCGAATATCGAAAGGAACCGAGATCTGTGGGTTATAAACATGCATTTCAAGTTTCATCAAAATCAGATGAAAATTGTTACCTCTACAGTGTTCACAAGCTAAAAACGTGATTTTTCGTATAATCAAGGGCCATAATCCATGAAGTTACAGTCCGATACATCCCAATATCGAAAGGAACCGAGGTCTTAGGGTGATAAACCTTTATTTCAAGTTTCATTGAAATCGGATAAAAATTGTGACCTGTAGAATGTTCACAAACAATTGGGGACGGATGGACGTCCGGAAGAACAGGGGCAACGACAATATACGTCCATATGAAAATGTGGGCGTATAAAAAATACCCCCATCAAATAGAAATGCCATCACCTGTGATCATGTAATCAAATATTTGTAATTACCTTCCAAAACTTGGAGACATCAAAATTTTGTCCAGGTTTCTGTAAGTGCATCAGTTCTAGATCAATACCTGTTTCATTTAAATCACTTGCCTTTGTTCTTGCTTGTCTCTATAATCAATATTTTCAAACAATATTAAACCATATTGTATAAACTTATGGCCCAAGTGTTCACTAATCTGCTTAAAAATCACTACACAAAAAAAAAGGCCTGTTTTTCAGCCATGTCTGGACAGATTTCTCTCAAAGTATTTCAAGTTCAAGCAGTCTAACATAAGTAGGCTATAAGATAAAACATAAGGGTGGTCCTTTATGGCACAAACAATTTAATTTTGCATTTTCATTGAGGCTACCCAAACTTTTTTTATGAGACTTGGTTGCACAACCAATTCAAAGTTTTGGATTTTTGGTGATATTTTTCATTTTTTCATTATTTTTCTACAAAATGTAATCCCGACTTTATCTATTATTTCTCGGTTGGTTTTGCATTGACATGACAATCTTCAGCCAATCAGACTGAGACATCTTTCAGAACACTTGGCCAAGCTGGAGATTGACTGTATGACTTCAAAAATGACCAAAATCATAAATTTTAATAATTTTTCATGTTTTTCTGTGGATAATGTGCGACGCTCCATCTAATCCCTTCTTTATTTGGTTTCATGGCACTAAGTTTCCCCTTCATAGCCCTCCAACGTCTCACGCTCGACTCACCCAAACTAAATTCCTGACGCACCGCCCCGTTACTTACGGTGCACTTCAGCATAACTAATCATCCTCAATTTTTCCTTAGCGGTATAAGCGGTCCGTCTCGTCATTCTGAATAAAAAAATTTTTTTTTAAGTTTGATGGAAGGTTCAATGGTATTTTCTATACATTGCAGTGTTTTCATCATTCGTTCTTGGTGTTTAACGTCTGCTTCCACATAAAGTGATATCGTGTGACCGCCTTTGCAGTTTGTTGAACATTTTTTTTGAATGCCCGCCCTGCAGTCGGTCGCCGCATGATTCCCCCACACTGGGCGCACACAGTCTTTCCTTTGCAGTACTTGACTGTGTGCCCCAGCTTCTGATTTTGGCGCACTGCCTTACCCTCTGTACATAGGGGTGAGTACGTCGGTTGAGGTACACGATTTTAAGTGCCTCTGGCGCTGTACCTTTCTTGAAGGTTAGGGCGACGCTTCCCTGGTCCTTCCCCTCGGCCACTTTAAACCGATATACCTTGGTACCCGCTCTCTATTAGATCCTCCAGAATTTCGTCCCCGGTATATTCGGCCGGTATCCCATGAACAACCACCTTGTCTACTGACAAGGTGGACGGTTCGGACACCGTCACGGTCATACCGAGAAGTAGGTTCTGGGCCAGCGCTAGGTCCATGTCAGACCTACTTTTGAGGGCAAGTCTAACATGTCCCGGCACTGTGATCTTTATGTCGGGTATGTTGACAATACCCCACGGCCGTAAGTTTGGCTCCTTGGAAGGACTTACCTTCCAGTGGCCTCACAAGTACGACATGGGTCTGTTCTTCTCTCCTTTTTGTCGCAGGAAAGAACTTTGGTGCAGGGCTGCTGTGCGTCAGCCATTGACATGGGTGAGCTAGCCTCTGTCGCCATCGTTCTTATGCTGCCGAAAAGTAAAATCGAAAACAAAAGGAGTGACTGAACAGTGTTGATTAAGGTTGTATGCTGTTGTTAATTAATGACATAAGCTGATATAACTGTCATTAACCCTTTCCACAAAGAGCCGCTAGTCAATCAGTGTTATTAATACTAATTAACTATGGGTTCCTATTGCTTGTATGAGTTTACTTAACAGTTATGAGGCTTGGTAACTATAATAATAATTTAGATTGTTAGTGTTGTTTTAAGCTGGTATAACTGTCGTTAACCCTTTCCACAAAAAAGCCGCTAGTCAATCAGTGTTATTAATACTAATTAACTATGGGTTCCTATTGCTTGTATGAGTTTACTTAACAGTTATCAAGTTTGGTAATTATAAAAGAGATTTAGCTTGTTGGTGTTGTTTTAAGAGGTTTGTGAGAGTTCAATCAGTTGATTGGCTTGTACACTAACCTTTTTGGTTATTAGATGATAGAAAGAAGAGTAGAATAGTTAAATAAATGAAGAGTCTGATATGGAAAATAATGGAAATAAGGAAAGGATGAGAAAGAAAAATAAATAAATAAATGGAGTTAAGAAGTTGGTATATAGGGAGAATGAAAAAACAAATAACAAAAAGTAAAAAAAGGGTGAGGGGAAGGTAACTAAATAAAGTAGATTAAATAAAGTAGATTAAAAATGTAGAAAATAAAATAGAAGGACGAATTAAGGACATAAGCTTATATCTGATATAAAAAGAAAAAATAGTATCCTAACAATAAATCAGAGAGAAAAGACGCAAAAAAAAGTGGAAGAACAAAATAAAATAAAATAAGGTAGATATAAAAGAAAAAAAATGAGAACAGAATATACCTTGTGAAGGTATAAAAATAAAGACAACCTTAAAATTACTTATGGACTGGAGGATCTTTGCAGAATCTAGTAGTCCTGGGTTTGAGGAGTCTTTTGGAGTCTGGGCTAGGCTACTTTATCTGTGATAAACTCAGCAATAGCTTTGGAGCTCTGGTGCACTAGGTGTTATCAGTACGAGTACTATAAGTAATGTTTTCATTCATCAAAACTGTGTTATAGTTTTAACATCTAACCATTTTAAGTACTGAATGTTTTCGTGCAACATGGATTCACCCTTTAATCCATTGTTATAATTTACTGGTACAGTTAATTATCTACCAATGAGTTGTCACCGTATGCTTTATGAAGTTGTTTGTAATTAACAAAATTATTGTTTCTTTGATTGGTATTAAGGATAGGTTTCCAGGCAACAAAACATACGCCCACAGAAGGTAAATCGTCCGAGCAGTCGACAAGGGATGTCACATATTTATTCTTTTGTAGGTAATTAGGGGAATTTAATAGACAATTTCATACAGATGACATAATTTTCGTCGTTTGAGTGTTCACAAGGTTCTAAAAACTCTGGAAGTAATCTACAGAAATTGTTGAAATTCGACAGGCTTTTTCGTTCTACTAATTCAAATAATGCATATAAATTTCATACAGATCGGATGATAATTTTTGTCGTTCGAACGTTTACAAGGTTCAACAAAGTAAAACAAGGACCCTAACTCTAGAAGTAATTGATGGAAATTGCTGACATTCAATAGGCTTCTTCATTTCACTAATTTAAATGATGCATATGAATTTCATACAGATTAGGTGATAACTTTTGTCGTTCAAGCGTTCACAAGATTCAACAAAGTGAAACAAGGGCCATAACTCTAGATGCAATTAACAGAAATTGTTGAAATTCAATAGGCTTCTTTGTTTTACTAATTTAAATGATGCATATAAATTTCATACAGATCGGATAATATCTTTTGTCGTTAGAGCATTCACAAGGTACAACAAAGTGAAACAAGGACCATAACTCACGGCGTAATTAACGGAAATTGCTGAAATTTAATAGGATTCTTCGTTTCACTAATTTAAATGATGCATATCAATTTCAAACAGGTTGGATGATAACTGTTGTCGTTAGAGCGTTCACAAGATTCAACAAAATGAAACAAGGGCCATAACTCTAGATGTAATTAACGGAAATTGCTGAAATTCAATAGGCTTCTTTGTTTTACTAATTTAAATGATGCATATCAATTTCATACAGATCAGTTGATAACTTTTGTCGTTAGAGCGTTCACAAGGTGCAACAAAGTGAAACAAGGGCCATAACTCCTGAAGAAATTAACGGAAGTTATTGAAATTAAATAGGCTTCTTCATCTCATTGATGCAAACAACATATATCAATTTCAAAACAATCAGATGATTAATGTAGTCTGTAGAGTGTTCACAAGAAATTGTGGACGATGGACGGACAGACCGACGGACCGACAGACGGACGGGGGCGACGGCAATATACAACCACATTTACATGTGGGCGTATAAAAATGCTATTGTCTCATGTTACTGGTAGATCTAAATGGCTACCATTGCGGTATTGTCATGACACTTGTGTAGTGGGCAGGGCCATGTATGCTATCGTTTGATTGTCAGTACATGATGAAAAACTAGAATGGCCGTTTCTCAATTTAATTCTTTCAGTCAAGTTTTAAGACGTGAGTAACTGATCATGAGAAATTATTTCTACAGTTATCATTTCATTTGTTTATCATCAATACCTATTCATTTATCACAGCCAATTACTCATGAATTTGACTATGATGCCTGAATTAATGTTTAAAATAGCAAATGTCATTTCAATATAATTAATATAAAGGCTTATGCAATTGAAAAAAAAAATATAGAGAGTTTTATATGCCATTAAAAAGAAATATAAAACTTGATATAGGGCTAAATATCGCCATCGGTAATGATTATAACGGTAAATGTTAAGAGTTTGACCCAGTTACTGGAGCTCGCAGGTGGATTTGGGACACATGCCATTATTATCTCAGTGTCATTCCCAACACTGAATGTACACTGAAACAACAAACAGCGATATGTGAGACATTGCCCTTTCCGTTTCTTACTCATTAGTCAATTTAAAATTATTTCGGAACAAGTACACTTTTATACTGTAAAGAGCTTTAGCCATCCACCTTGCATAGTGAAGTGCTCCTGGTCTACGAAACCACTGAGAAATATGATAGAATTTTTTAACGGTTCTTTATAGTCTTCTCTAGGATGGAAGTTCTTCAATTGGTTCATCACAAAAATTATAATTTCATCTGTATCAATTCTAGTTCTTGAGGTAGCATATATTTATCCTGATCAATGAATCCCCAATGAGCTGAGCCTGAAACTGTTCGAAAATTGCAATTACTTGTCCCATATTAGGAAGGCTGGCTGAAAAGTTGTAAGCCTGACAAGGATAGTTCAATTGGGTTGAAACAAACTTTTGCCACCAATGAATCAATCATAGACATAATAACTGTAACTGTGTTATTATTGTCTTTGTACCAGACCATCTTGTGAACCTACCCATTGAAATCACCAGAAATGGAAAACAAGAGCATCGCTAACGCTGCAATATACGTCCACGTTCCAGCTTTGATTGATATGGTACTTTTTAAAATGAACAGAAAGAAATATGAAATGGCTGTAATATGACAAGAGGCAAAGAAGGCTAGGCGTTGGGTTTGTTTTGTCAAATTTACAGACAAAATATTAACAAAAAAGTGGGTATGACACGGCCCCAGGAGGTCGGGGCATGCACCAAAATAAATAGTTGCTGTCTTTACAGTATAAGGAATAAATATGCAAAGGTCCAAGATGATCCATTCAGAATTACAGCCTGTAGATGATAAATACAAAAATCGGGTGTGCCTCTGCCCCTGGAGGTTGAATATGGAACAATACAAATAGGCACCACCCTGTTATTGAAATGACAACATCAATAGTTGCTGTCCTTAGGGTATAAGGAATAAGTATACCAAGTTCCAAGATAATCCATTCAGTATTGTGGCCTTGGCCCCTGGGGGTCAGGGCATTCACCAAAATCAATAGTTGACACCCTTAGGCTATAAGGAATACATATGCCAAGTACCAAGTTGATCCATTCAGAATTGCAGCCTGTAAATGATAAACACAAAGATAGGTTGCCAGGCAACAAAATATACACCACCAGCAGCTAAATCGTCTCAGGAGTCGACAAGGGTTGTCACATATTTAATCTTTTGTAGGTAATTAGTGGAATTTCATACAGATGACATTATAATTTTTGTCGTTTGAGGGTTCACAAGGTTCTAAAAACTAAAACAAGGGTCATAACTCTGGAAGTAATCTACAGAAATTGTTCATATTCGACAGGCTTTACTAATTCAAATAATGTATATAAATTTCATACAGATTGGATGATAACTTTTCTAGTTCGAACGTTCACAAAGTTTAACAAAGTAAATCAAGGGCCATAACTCTAGACATAATTGACGGAAATTGCTGACATTCAATAGGCTTCTTCATTTCACTAAATTAAATGATGCATATGAATTTCATACAGATTAGGTGATAACATTTGTCGTTCACAAGATTCAACAAAGTTTAACAAGGGCCATAACTCTAGATGTAATAAACAGAAATTTGCTGAAACTCAATAGGCTTGTTCGTTTTACTAATTTAAATGATACATATAAATTTCATACAGATCGGTTGATAACTTTTGTCGTGAAACAAGGGCCATAACTCCAGAAGAAATTAACGGAAGTTATTGAAATTAAATAGGCTTCTTCATCTCACTAATGCAAACAACATATATCAATTTCAAAACAATCGGTTGATAAATGTAGTCTGTAGAGTGTTCACAAGAAATTGTGGACAATGGAAAGACGGACGGACGGACGGACGGACGGACGGACGGGGGCGACGGCAATATAAGACCACATTTCCATGTGGGCGTATAAAAAGGCTTCTTTGTTTTACTAATTTAAATGATGCATATAAATTTCATACAGATTGGTTGATAACTTTTGTTGTTAGAGCGTTCACAAGGTGCAACAAACTGAAACAAAGCCATAACTCCAGAAGAAATTAACAGAAGTTATTGAAATTAAATAGGCTTCTTCATCTCACTAATGCAAGCAACATATATCAATTTCAAAACAATCAGATGATAAATGTAGTCTGTAGAGTGTTCACAAGAAATTGTGGACGATGGACGGACAGTCCGATGGACAGGGGCGACAGCAATATACAACCACATTTCCACGTGGGTGTATAAAAACTGGGCGTGGCTCTGCCCTTGGGGGTAGGGACATGCAGTTGTCCTCCTTAGGGTATAAGGAATAGGTATGCAAAGTTTCAAAATGATCTGTTAAGAATTGTGGCCTGTGGCTGTAGGCAAAACACAATACACACAAACAATGGGCGTGGCTCTGTCCCAGGGGGTCGGGCATGCACCAAAAATAATAGAGATCAGCCTTAGGGTATAAGGAATAAGTATAAAAAAAGTTTTCAAGACGACTGATTAAGCATTGCAAGCTGTAAGTGACATACTGACACACAAAAAGAAAATGGGCTTGCCTCTGCCCCTGGGGTTTGGGCATTCACCAAAAACTACAGGGATGTTTCTTAGGATAGAAGGAATAAGTATGCAAGTTTCAAGGTAATATGTTAAGAAATTTGGTATGTAGATGACAAATAAATACAAGAAATGGGCGTGGCTCTGCCACTGGGGGTCGGGCATGCACCAAAAACAATAGGGATCATCCTTAGGGTATAAGGAATAAGCATGTAAAATTTCAAGACGATAAGTCAAGCATTGCGCCCTGTAGGCAAAATACAGACACCCAAAAAGAAAATGGGCATGGCTCTGCCCCTGAAGTTGGGCATGCACCCCAAACGATAGGGGTGTTCCTTAAGGTACAAAGAATTCGTATGCAAAGTTTCAAGATGATATGTTAACAAATGCGGCCTGTAGATGCCAAACAAATACCAAAAATGGGTGTGACTCTGCCCCTGGGGGTCGGGCATGCACCAGAAACAATAGGGATCATCCTTAGGATATAAGGAATAAGTACGTAAAGTTTAAAGACGATAAGTCAAGCATTGCGCCCTGTAGGCAACATTCAGACACCCAAAAAGAAAATGGGCGTGGCTCTGCCCCTGGGGGTTGGGCATGTACCAAAAACAATAGTGATGATCCTTATGGTATAAGGAATAAGTATGCAAAGTTTGAAGTGGATTCGTTAAGAAATACGACCTCTAAACGACAAACAACTACAAAAAAAGGATGTGGCTCTGCCCCTAGGGGTAGGGCATGCACCAAAAACAATAGGGATTATCCTTAAGGTATAAGGAATAAGTACGTAAAGTTTAAAGACGATAAGTCAAGAATTGCGCCCTGTAGGCAACATACAGACACCCAAAAAGAAAATGGGCGTGGCTCTGCCCCTGGGGGCCGGGCATGTATCAAAAACAATAGTGATGATCCTTAAGGTATAAGGAATAATTATGCAAAGTTTGAAGTGGATCCGTTAAGAAATGTGACCTGTAGACGACAAACAAATACAAAAGATAGGTTGCCAGGCAACGAAACATACGCCCACAGCAGCTATATCGTCCGGGCAGTCAACAAGAGTTGTCGCATATTTTTACTTTTTTCGGCAATGAAACATTTATAGTACATTAAAATCTAATTAAGAGTAACAACTCATTAAGTAATTATCAGAAAACCATTAGAATTTGTTTGGTTTTTATAAAGTTCTGCCCCATGCTAACGTTTAGTATACAAAACTTTTAACATCATGGATTTAGCTGTTCAAGTCATAAAAATTCATTGAAAATCACAAGACCTTAAACTCTGTGTATCAATCTGAAGTCAATAGGATGATAACTTTAGCCTCTAGAGAGTCACAAGATTTTTCAAAGTGATCAAGGGCCATAACTTTGGCAGAAATTATCGGAAATTGTTGAAAATCAATATGATTCTCTGTCTCATGACCTCAAACACTGTGTATCAATTTAAAGTCAATCGGATATTAACTTTAGCCTTTTACAAGATTTTTTGAAGTGATCAAGGGCCATAACTCTGGCAGTAATTATCGGAAATCACTGAAAATGAATAGAATTCTTCAGCTCATGACCTTAAACACTGTGTATCAATTTAAAGTCAATCGGATATTAACTTTAGCCTATAGAGCGTCCAAAAGATTTTTCAAAGTGATCAAGGGCCATAACTCTGGCAGTAATTATCGTAAATTGTAAAAATCAATAAGCTTCTTCGTTTCATGACCTCAAACACTGTGTATAAATTTAAAGTCAATCGGATATTATCTTTAGCCTCTAGAGCGTCCACACGACTTTAAACACTGTGTATAAATTTAAAGTCAATCGGATATTAACTTTAGCCTCTAGAGCGTCCACACGACTTTAAACACTGTGTATAAATTTAAAGTCAATCGGATATTAACTTTAGCCTATAGAGCGTCCACAAGCAATTGTGGACGCCGGCCGGCCGGACGGGGGGAACAACAATATACGACCACATTTTAATGTGGGTGTATAAAAAGGGTGTGGCTCTGTCCCTGGGGGTCGGACATGCACCAAAAACAATAGGGATCATCCTTAGGGTATAAGGAATAAGTATGTAAAGTTTCAAGACGCCCTGTAGGGCGCCCTGTAGGCAACATACAGACACCCAAAAAGAAAATGGGCGTGGCTCTGCCCCTGGGGGCTGGGCATGTACCAAAAACAATAGTGATGATCCTTAGGGTATAAGGAATAAGTATGCAAAGTTTGAAGTGGATCCGTTAAGAAATGCGACCTGTAGACGACAAACAAACAAATACAAAAAAAGGGTGTGACTCTGCCCCTGGGGGTCGGGCATGCACCAAAAACAATAGAGAACATCCTTAGGGTAGAAGGAATAAGTATGTAAAGTTTCAAGATGATCACTGAAGAATTGTGACCTGTAGGCGACACACAGACACACAAACAGGGGCGACGGCAATATACGTCCACATCAAGCACCTGCAACTGAAAGGACTAAACCCAACACAGATACATGCCGATGATGCCCCTTTCTTTTCCACAGTAGTGGGCTGTGGAATTTTAGCGTGGCAGAGAGATTGACCATTCAACAAATTGCGAGTGTTGTGGGTATCTCTCATGAGAATGACAAAAGTTTCTGCAAGATGGGTGCCAAAGCTCTTATCTGCGGATCAAAGACGTGTCAGATTCCTGATGTCCAGTGACAATCTGTGCCATTTTGTAGCTGAAACGTGTCAGATTCCTAATAATCTTTTGGCCAGATTTATAACCATGGATGAGACCTGGATTCATCACTTTCAACCAGAAGCCAAAAGAAGCACCCCGAGTTGCCAGCCCCGCCCAAAAGCTAAGTCAGTTCCTTCTGCTTTAAAGGTGATGGCACCAAACAGTCTTTTGGTATTCCAAGGCCATTCTGCTGATTGGCTATCTTAAAAAAGGCCAGACTATCAATGGAAGATATTATGCTGACCTTCTGAAACAGCTGCGTGAAGCTATCAAAGTTACTCACTAAAGACTTCCATCAAGACTTCTACCGGTTTAAAAAAAAGAAAAAAAAAGAAAAAAAAGAAAAAAAGAAAAAAAAAGAAAAAAAAAAAGAAAGATGGTCGTCATTTTGTCTAGTAATGATGACTTCATGTCAGCTGTGAACAACCTTTTTAGGGTGACAGAAGAAAATTTCTTCCTGACTGGCATCCAGGCCTTGCAAAATCCTTGGCAAAAATGTGTACACTTCGAAGGGGACTATGTAGAGAAATAAATGGACTTTGTAGAGGTCTTTCACAGATAGGCTTAGAACTTTTCAGCCAGCCCTCGTACTGTTCCCACAGCCTCTAGTACACAATTTCAAGTTCCCATATGATGTCCAGTATTGCTAATTGTGTCAAAGCATTCAGATGCAATTCTTCTTGCAATGTCCCATTTTTCTGCAATTTTGGTACACCAAGAAGTTGTGCAACTTCTCGACAGAACACAACTACATGTAAATCTGTCAACTACCTCTTTTCCTGTAATATCTGGGAGTACTTTTCCATCCTGAATTGTAAGTGGCGTTTCCGTTTTAAACTTGGCTTTACTTTGTTTGCATATTTCTTTCTTTCTTTTTCCTATCTCGCCTAATCGAAAACTTGTTTATATTCAAATCGTCAATACTGTGTCCAAGAGATTGAGCAGTCACTGCTAATATGAAAGTAGCATGACGCTTACTAATTTTAGATCTATCGAACGCCAATGCTAGACCAGGACACAACATTAACTCTCTAGCACTTGCTGACTCAAGTTTTACATCTTGGTATCTTTCTTTAGTGCTTTGGAACTGCTTGTCAATCATCTCCTTTTTGTTGATGAGTAGTTTCCTTTTTTATGTTTTCTTTTAGCCAACATAGTGTCTATCGAGCCCATTGTTCCTCTACCAGCATGTTCCCTTTGTGCCTTCAAAAAGTCTTTTTCTTCTTGAATGAACATCATTTTGAGGGCTTTAGGATGTGCAATATTAAATAGTTCATCCAAACCTTTACTGTATTTTCTTGATTGTCCAACTCTTTTTCACTTTTTCTTTCCATGCTCTTCTTTAGGTTCTGCCATGTTTTGTACTCTTTTTCAATAACTGGAATTAAATTCTTCTTTGATTTGTAAGGTATTCAGGGTTTCATTTTTGGCAAACGCACCTAAAAAATTTGCGTGCACCAAAGAATATGAACAAAAATACACTACAATAACGGCCATGTCGCCATGATGTTTGTTTATAGCAGAGTCTTGATTATTTAGTTGGTAAAATATCACTGAAAAAACATACATTTGTTTGTTTTGAGAAAAAGTTTCACAAACCCAAATTAGCTGGAAAGAATAATATAATGAAAAATATCCCTAAAATTCGAAAAATATCTGAAATTGTAAAACTTTGCTAGGCTTGAGCTTCCCCTAAATTTTTTTCTAATTATTTTCTCACTAAGTCTCATAATAACTCTGAGTAGCCCCTACTGCAATAAAAGTCCACATTCCTGCTTTGATTGATATGGTACTTCTTAAAATGGAGAGAATGAAATATGAAATGGCTGCAATGACTGTAATATGACAAGAGAAAAAGAAGGCTAGGCATTGGGTTTGTTTTGCCAAATTTACAGACTTAATATTAACAAAAGATAGGTTGCTAGGCAATGAAACAAAACGCCCACGTCAGCTAAATCGCCAGGACAGTCAACAAGAGTTGTCGCATATTTTTACTAAAAACGCTGTGTAAAAATTTAAAGTCAATCGAATATTCACTTTAGCCTCTAGAGCGTCCAAAAGATATTTCAAAGTGATCAAGGGCCATAACTCTGGCAGTAATTATTGGATATCGTTGAAAATCAACAGGCTTCTTCGTCTCATGACCTTAAACACTGTGTATCAATTTAAAGTCAATTGGATATTAACTTTACCCTCTAGAGCGTCCACAAGATTTTTCAAAGTGATCAAGGGCCATAACTCTGGTAGTAATTATCCGAAATCATTGAAAATCACTGGGCTTTTTCGTCTCACAACCTTAAACACCGTGTATAAATTCAAAGTCAATCAGATATTATCTTTAGTCTCTAGAGCATCCACAAGATATTTTGAAGTGATCAAGGGCCATAACTCTGGCAGTAATTATCGGAAATTGCTGATAATCAATAGGCTTCTTCGTCTAATGACCTTAAATAGTGTATCGGATATTAACTTGGCCTCTAGAGCGTCTACAAGATATTTCAAAGTTATCAAGGGCCTTAACTCTGGCAGTAATTATCAGAAATCGCTGAAAATCAACAGGCTTCTTCGTCTCATGACCTTTAACACTGTGTATAAATTTAAAGTCAATCCACAAGATATTTTGAAGTGATCAAGAGCCATAACTCTAGCAGTAATTATCGGAAATCGATGAAAATCAATAGGCTTCTTCATCTCATGACCTTAAACACTGTGTATAAATTTAAAGTCAATCGGATGTTGTGGACGCCGGCCGACCGGGGGCAACAACAATATACGACCACATTTCAATGTGGGCGTATAAAAATGAATTTTAAGGACCACACTATAAAACATACTATTTTCTTACCTTAATATCTAAAGTTAAAACATGAATTTTCAATAAAAATGCCACTCAAAGAGTGAGAATCAGAGTATTGTACTCAATCTTTATGATAATCTATAATAATCCATGGACAAAAATAAGTTACTTATGTACCTGTAACTGTTGATTAGATGAATGAGGATCATCATTATTAGTGAACAGTAATATTCTTTTATAATTTACTTTCTGTGGTCTGAAATATTCAAATATAATTATCAGAACATTGTCGATTATTTGAAATTGGTTAATATTTACAGGAGCTAAATTGCCAATATTTGGGACCTAGAAATAGACATAAATGGGTTGCAGCGCATATAATAATGTAATATGAATGTGTATAAATTGATTAACATTCAATTGTTTCCGTTTTTACTCTAATTTCAAATCAGTTATATTTGGCGAAATACGCCAGAAGTCTCAATCGAATGGCAATCTCTAGTGCCTGGTTATTCCAGTCTACACCGATAGTATTTATTGCGCATGCTCTCCAGATAAGAATGTGTTGTCGCCGTTTGACACGATTTGTGGAATATGTCTAGCCTCGTTCTTTGAGTCTCTTGTTACAAATAGTGCTGAAATGCATTATCCGACCGGGAACATGCCCAATCGGACATCAAAACATGGTGAATAATATTCAAATTTCTAAAATTAATATAGTTTACTGAGTGTATAACTACCACTCAACCCAATTATCGTTGATAACACGCTGGATTGATTAGGTAATTAAGTTATCAATGTATTTATCGTGTTATACCGCCTATACACCTACCTTGATTAACTAGTTAATCTGCCTTAATCCTTTATCGGACAATTCATCAATCCAATCCTGAACAGAAGTCATTGCTTCTCCTTTGTCGGGATATGTATCAATCCAATAAGAGTCATTATAAACCTAATCAACGTGATTGACCCATGATTTCCCCATTGTTGGGTGTTTTAATTTCCTTGATGTTGGCCGACAGCACATAGAAATTAGTCATATATGTCACATATCCTAATAGTACATAACATCCCAAATCAATATGTATCTGATAACTAGACGTAATAAACGGAAATTGCTGAAATTCAAGAGGCTTCTTCATTTCATTAATTTAAATTGGATTGATGAATTGTCCGATGAAGGATTAAGGCAGATTAACTAGTTAATCAAGGTAGGTGTATAGGTGGTATAACACGTTAAATACGTTGATCACTTAATTACCTAATCAATCCAGCGTGTTATCAACGATAATTGAGTTGAGTGGTAGTTATACACTTTGTAAACTATATTTATTTTGCAATTTTGAATATTATTCACCATGTCTTGATGTCCGATTGGGCATGTTCCCGGTCAGACAATTATGGGCGTTTGGAAAATAGCGTCGGACTTCGGAATATACCGGCGAAATCCCATCCCTGGTTGACATGCTTTGAGAGTATGTTCACAGATGAAGAACTTATCGCCCCAACAGAACCACTGAGCCGCATGTGCGACACGCAATGCGCCACACACGTGGGAGGGGTTCATTGTCAAATTTGAAACTTCAAGGAAGGGTTGATGAAAACTGCCGCTTGCTGGTTTATCCTATCCTTCTTTGCTTTCCTATCGGTTCTTGCATAAGATTTACTGTGTAGCGTAACGACTAATTGCTGAATGTCTGAGGATTGGTGGAGCAATTACTCATTATTCAGACAAAAATCAAAAAAGTCCATTTTCACTTTTAACAGTGTATCTCATTGCGAGTGAAATTGGGCCGTCAGATAAGCCACCCATATGAACTGTTTATGTTCATGTGTAGGCAATTGGCCTGTTATTAACATACAGGGGATCACGTGGCTAAGTGGGTAAGACGCTGGCTCGCTAACCTGGAGGTCCGGTGTTCGATCCCTTCATTGGCCGAGAAAGTTCATTCAGATTTTCCGGCTTGGTTTCCCCTTGTCAGTGATGCAGGATGGAGGGCCAGACAAGGACAGCTGTCTAGTCATTCGGATGAGACGAAAAAACTGAGGACCCGTGTACACATTGGCGTGCACGTAAAAGATCCCTTGGCAGTTGGAATTTGATATAAGAGTAGGCCGTAGCGCCGCTGCCTGGGCAAAATTTCCCTCATAGCACACTGTATGGCGTATGCCTGTCTTCATTAGCCCAGGTTAGGAGCAGAACAGTAGGACGTTAAACCCCATTTCATTTCATTTTCATATTAACATACACTGGTTACCTCTAATAAAAACAACAGTGCATTTCCGCAGTTTTGTATTGTTTCTGAATATCCCATACTTTTTTTGAAGAGTATATATAAATTTCACAAAGATTATATGATAACTTTGGGCGTTACATCGTTCACAAGGTTCAACAAAGTGAAACAAGGCCCATAACTCTAGACGTAACAAACGGAAATTATTGAAATTAAATAGGCTTCTTCATCTCACAAATGTAAACACCATATGTCAATTTTAAAACAATCGAATGATAACTTTTGGCATTAGAGCATTCACAAGCAATTGTGGACGACAGACGGACGGACAGAACGGCAGACGGACGAAGGTGACGGCAATATACGTCCACATTTCCATGTGGGCTAATAAAAATGGAATCTGGTCAGAATCTGCTTCTAAAATCCATGAAAGATAGGTTGCCAGTAGTGATGTGCGTTTTTCGGTTTAACCCTACGGTATCGGTTTTTACATATAAACCGAAAACCGAACCGATAAAACAAAAAAAAACTGTGTGTTTTGGTTTATTTTTTTCCAAGTTCCTAATTTTTAATTTACCCATTTTTCATTTCGTTTACTTAATAATTCCAAAATTTTAATGTAGCCACCACTTCCATTTTTATTTTCAATCAACCAGACCCCCTATGTATAGAGTGGATGGCCTAGACTATTTATTTTCTCAATTCGGTTCGGTTTATAATCCAAACTTTTATGCAAGCCTAAGCTCGAAGCCAGTTGTCAATAACGCACGATGGCTTCCTCTAAAAGTAAAATGTCTCCATGGCTTGCTCACTATGAAAAATTAGATGACACAAAATGTAGATGTAATCTTTGTAAAAAAACATATTTCTGCTGCATTCGGAAACACATCCAACTTGAAGGCGCACCTAAAATACAAGCATGACAAAGAATATTTAACAATTTTGAGTCAGGTTGAGAACAACAACACCCGAAAACGGCAATGCGTAAGTTATGTTTTTAAGTTGATAAACAAGCTAAAAGACCACATGGCAAATTTTACTCACACCCAGTAAGGTGTAAGGATTTTAGCATTCTGCAACAGACTGCCATTTATTCATAGGTTGGTCAGGGAAATAGATTAGAAAATAAAATGGTTGACAAAAATTAAAAATGGCATGGTTTATTCTTTGATATCTTTTCTAGTTTCCAAGTATTCCTATAAAATAACCATAAATCAGTACATTCATAATACAGTGTTTAAATGAATAATAAAAAAAGAAACCGAAACCAAGGTTTTTTGCCACAGAAAAACCGAAAACTGAAACCGAAAGAAAATTTAAACAAGCCAACAGTGAGGCTGATGTCCCCCGCCGAAATCCCAAAATAAATAGATAACACATTTATTATTCTCAAAAGTACAGCAATCAAACTGATTATCAACTATACACACTAAGTTTCATCACTCTCTATCAGATAAAATCAAAGTTATCTTGTCCCAAAGCATTGACCAATGAAATTGTTTAGCTCTGCTTAGCTTTAGCTCGAAATGTTAATCATTGAACTCAGTCAAGACATTCACCTAATGAACATCTACATCAAGTTTAAATATTCTACCCCAATTAAAGCAGAGTTGTTATGTTCCAAAGTCTTGACCAATCAAATTGCTTATCGCTCCTTTCCCTTAGCAGAAAATGCCCATTATCGAACTTAGTCAAGGTATTGTTGTAATGAAACTATACACCAAGTTTCATCACCAGGGACGTAAATGTGGGGAAGAAAAATAGTCGGTCGCAAAATCAGTGCAGTCGGTCGCAAAATAAGAGCAGTCGGTATCAAAATAAGTGCACACTGCATACGTCACGCTACTCACGCAAAACTTTAGTATAAAATAACCTTGTCAAATGCTGTGTTTCACTGTTATTCTGTTGTGTGTATGTTGGTCTATGAACAAATTTCTCCCAGGAAGAAAAATAGTCGGTCGCAAAATCAGTGCAGTCGGTCGCAAAATAAGAGCAGTTGGTATCAAAATAAGTGCTCACTGCATACGTCACGCTACTCACGCAAAACTTTAAATAACCATGTCAACTTATCATGTTTGAAAAAATGTTGTGTTTCACTCTTATTCTGTTGTGAGTATGTTGGTCTATGAACAAAATTTCACCCAGGGAGAAAAATAGTCGGTCTCAAAATAAGTGCAGTCACTGCAGTCGGTCTCAAAATTATGCATCGGCGACTCAATGAATTAATGAGGTAAACAAACAATGCCAGAATAGATCCCAAATACTATGTATTTGCGTGAATCTGTGAGACTAAATTGCAAACGTCACACAAAACTATATTATATAAAGTTATAGTGTCCCAAAGCATCAACCAATCAAATTGTTTATCTACTTAATTAGAACTAAAGTTATAGTGTCCCAAAGCATCAACCAATCAAATTGTTTATCTCTGCTTACCCTAAGCGGAACGGACAGACAGACGGACGAACCCATTTTAATAGTTCCCTGCTTTCTTCGAAAGGCGGGGGACAATAAGCATGAACATTTACTCAATTCGAAGATCAACCAATCAAATTGTTTATCTCTGCTTACCATAAGCGGAACGGACAGACAGACAAACAGACAGACGGATGAACCCATTTTAATAGTTCCCTGCTTTCTTCGAAAGGCGGGGGACAATCAAAGTAGGAGAGTTATTGTTTTCCAAAGTCTCGACCAATCAAATTGCGTATCGCTCTGCTTACCCTGAGCAGAAAATGCTCATTATCAAACTTAGTCAAGGTATTACTGTAATGAAACTATACACCAAGTTTCATCAATCTCACTTAATTAGAACTAAAGTTATCGTGTCCCAAAGCATCAACCAATCAAATTGCTTATCTCTGCTTACCCTAAGCGGAAAATGCTCATCTTCGAACTCCATCTTCGAACCTAATCAACACATACACCAAGTTTGAACATTCTAGCTCAATTAGGAAGAGAGTTATCGTGCCCCAAAGTATCAACCAATCAAATTGCTTATCTCTGCTTACCCTAAGCGGAAAATGCTCATCTTCGAACTCCATCAAGGCATTGACCTAATAAACACATACACCAAGTTTGAACATTCTAGCTCAATTAAAAGTTATCGTGTCCCAAAGCATCAACCAATCAAATTGCTTATCTCTGCTTACCCTAAGCGGAAAATGCTCATCTTCGAACTCCATCAAGGCATTGACCTAATCAACACATACACCAAGTTTGAACATTCTAGCCCAATTAGGAAGAGAGTTATCGTGTCCCAAAGCATCAACCAATCAAATTGCTTATCTCTGCTTACCCTAAGCGGAAAATGCTCATCTTCGAACTCCATCAAGGCATTGACCTAATAAACACATACACCAAGTTTGAACATTCTAGCTCAATTAGGAAGAGAGTTATTGTGTCCCAAAAAGTGTGACGGACAGACAGACGGACAGACAGACAGACGGACGGACGAACCCATTTTAATAGTCCCCTGCTTTCTTCGAAAGGCGGGGGACAAAAACGCACATCACTAGTTGCCAGGCAACTAAACATACAACCACAGCAGCTAAGTTGTCTGTGCATTCAACAAGGGTTCACACGTTTCTTTTGTTGGTAATGAAGACATTTACAGCACACTAATATCTGATTAATAGTAAGAATCCATTATGTAATCATCAGAAATGGATAAAAATTGTGACCTCTGGAGGGTCTACAATCAGGGACCATAATCCAGGAATTTACAGTCCAATATGCGTGAATATCGAAAGGAGAGATAGAGAGAAATGGGATTTAACGTCAACTCGACACAAACTAGGTTATTTTGGGACTAGAATATATCGAAAGAACAAAGATCTTTGGGATATAAACATATATGTTAAGTTTTATCAAAATCAAATAAAAATGGTGACCTTTGGAGGGTCCACAACCTTGGTATTACATACTTTTACAAAATTCAAACTGAACCGTCATTATAGTATAACAGTGATATATTTGAACTTTATTCTTAAATTGGATAAAATTGTGACCTCTAGAGGGTCCACAAGCTACAAACGTGATTTTTCATACAATTAGGGGCCATAATCCAGGATGTTATGGTCCAATATGCACAAATATCGAAAGGAACCAAGACCTCTGGGTTATAAACATACATTTTAAGTTTTATCAAAATCAGATTAATAATTGTGACCGCTAAGAGTGACCACATGCTAAAAACTGGATTTTTCGTACTATCAGGGGTCATAATCCATTAGGTTACATTTTGATGCAGGCCAATATCGAAAGGAACCAAGATCTTTGGGATATAAACCGATGTTTCAAGTTTTGTAAAAATCTGCTAAAACATTGTGAACGGACACACACACGGACGAGGACGATGGCATAATACATCAACATGAAAATGTGGGCGTATAAATACTTATATATGCATTGCCTGTTGGAAATCTTTATCAATTAAATAATCTATTGTTTAAACTAAAGGAAAGGTTATAAGTCACTGAGATTATGTTGATCTTAAAGTGATAGGAAGTGTAGATAAACCCTTTAAAATAACCATAGTATTTCAATACAATCTCCTCTATTTAGTTGCAAGAGTACAATTATATTACTTACAAATTAGAAAACATGTTAGCACAAGCCCACAAAGCTTCACTGATAGAGTATGATTCATTATGTCCATACTTAGTACCAAACTTCTTATAGCCACCTATAAAAACACATAGATATAAAGAAAAGGGTGCTTCATTTCAAAACTACATTTCATACAAATTTATGATTCATGTGTATTATGATTCTCGTGATGACTTCATAATTCTTTAATTTAATACAAAAGCCAAGAATTTATAATTAGTGTACAAATCACAAACAAGTTTATAGTAATATTCAAATTATAAACTTACCATGAACCATATCTTCTATTTCTAATATTCTTTCTGCTCCTGGTTGCTCTAAATTCTATATTTAAAGAGAACATAAAGTGACCATATAAAAATTGTATGTGCTTGAGAGAGAGAGAGAGAGAGAAATGGGGTTTAACGTCCACTCGACACAAACTAGGTCATTTCGGGACTAACATATGGTTTAATTTTATTTCAATAATTCGCTTCCGCGCAGGGGTCTTTAGCAGTGGGAGGAAACCGGAGGACCCAGAGAAAACCCATGAGGTTGGACAGGTGACCCTACTCCTTGTCACGTACAACCGGGGATTCGAAACCATGCCAGTCGACTCAATGACAGACTTTATGATACAGCGTGCGCACACTCTGCTTACCCTGAGCAGAAAATGCTCATTATCAAACTTAGTCAAGGTATTACTGTAATGAAACTATACACCAAGTTTCATCAATCTCACTTAATTAGAACTAAAGTTATCGTGTCCCAAAGCATCAACCAATCAAATTGCTTATCTCTGCTTACCCTAAGCGGAAAATACTCATCTTCGAACTCCATCAAGGCATTGACCTAATCAACACATACACCAAGTTTGAACATTCTAGCTCAATTAGGAAGAGAGTTATCGTGCCCCAAAGTATCAACCAATCAAATTGCTTATCTCGGCTTACCCTAAGCGGAAAATGCTCATCTTCGAACTCCATCAAGGCATTGACCTAATAAACACATACACCAAGTTTGAACATTCTAGCTCAATTAGGAAGAGAGTTATTGTGTCCCAAAAAGTGTGACGGACAGACAGACGGACAGACAGACGGACGGACAGACGGACAGACGGACGGACAGACAGACGGACAGACAGACGGACAGACGGACGAACCCATTTTAATAGTCCCCTGCTTTCTTCGAAAGGCGGGGGACAATAATTCATATAAATTTCATACAGATTGGATGATAACTTTTGTCATTCGAATGATCACAAGATTCACAAAGTAAAACAAGGGCCATAACTCTAGATATAATTGACGGAAATTGCTGAAATTCAATAGATCTCCATTTAACAAATTTAAATGATGCATATAAATTTCATACATATCAGATGATAACTTTCATCAATTGAGCATTAACAAGTTTGAACAAAGTGAAACAAGGGCCATAACTCTAGAAGTAATTATTATAAATTTGTTGAAATTCAATAGGCTTTGTGGTTTCACTAATCTAAATGATGCATATAAATTTCATACAGATCGTTTGAGGGTTCACAAGGTTCAGCAAAGTGAAACAAGGGCCATAACTCTAGACACCAGCGGCTGCCAGGCAGGATACGCCCACATTTTCGAGAGATGGATAGAGAACAAGCTAAAAAGAAAGTGATTTTTCCTAGAATCAAGGGCCATAATTCAGGAAATTACAATTAGATATGTGCAAATATCAAAAGGAACCGAGATCTTTGGGTTATAAACTTACATTTCAAGTTTCAACAAAATCGGATAAAAATTGTGACCTCTATAGGGTTCACAACCTTGATATACCATATTTTTACGCTATTTGAGAACGAAGGGCGGCCATTTTGTCTGTCAGTTTTGTGCTGATTTTCACGAAATTCAAACTCAGCTGTCCTTAGGGTGTAACAGTGATATAATGATATGTTTTTTTTAAATTGGATAAAAATTATGACCTCTATAGGGTCCACAAGCTAAAGGCGTGATTTTTCGTACAATCAGGGGCCATAATCCATGAAGTTACAGTCCGATACATGCCAATATCGAAAGGAACCAAGATCTTAGGGTGATAAACCTATATTTCAAGTTTCCTTGAAATAGGATAAAAATTGTGACCTGTAGACTGTTCACAAACAATTGTGGACGGACGGACAGGGGCAACGACAATATACGTCCACATGAAAATGTGGGCATATAGGCCTGCAGCCAAAATATCTAGAGTGAAGTTCCGCTACATGGTCCTCCCAAAAAATACAGAATTTCGGAAATGCATTTAATGGTAAAAGGAATTATCTCCCTTTATGGAAAATATCAATAATCATTGATAACAGTATTTTGTTTAAAGAATTTATTTGATAAACTAAATAGGATTTAACTACAGACTAGAGCCTATATAAGTTTAACTTTTTTTTCAGATAGGATTTGAGGCTAAAGGTCTAACAAATATTTAACCTGAAATATAGCATCTACATATATTTAGTTTTCTCACTAAAATAGATATGGCCAAAATTAAATAATACTGTAAAAGGAGTCACAATATTGTAATTGAAGAGAAAAAATAATGAAGATGAGCATACGTCATACGTGATACTTGGGGAGGGGGGCATTGTACGTGTACAGCTAGTATGTAAATGTCATCATCAGTGTGCAAGGGAGCCGCGGTGACTCAGTAAAGGGTTGGCTCACTTATCGGACTGCCAAGGGTTTGATCCTAGTCTGACGTAGTTCCACCTTGTCCGTGGCTCACTAATCAGGAGATCCGGGGTTTGATCCCCGTGTTGACCTAGATAGTTCCCCAAACTTTCCAGCTTTGTTTCACCTTGTCAGTGGTGGGGTGGGGGCTGTGATGGGCAGCGTCTAGTTATTTGGATGGAATATAAAGTGTAGACCGTAACGATGCTGTATGGCGGGCGTATACATACGTCTTCATTATCCCAGTTGATACTGAACAGTTAGGCATTAAACTCCATTTGATTTTTTTTTCTCTTCATTACAATTGCCACTCCCATACAGTATTATTTAGCATTTGCCATATATCTATTTTAGTGAGAAAATTATATATAGATGCTTTGTTTCAATTCAAACATTTAACCCCAACTCTTATCTGAATTAAAAGTTGTCAGATATATTAGTAGAAATACTGTTTTGGGAGAACTTATATGTCCCCCCCCCCCCACACCTCCAGATTCCTTGGACCATCCATTTTTCGGGCAATTTATTTCAGTTTTTCGGGCACAAGCATCAGAGAATGGAGAATGCGATCATATCTCATGGAAATATAGTTGTATAATTGTGTAATTAATCAAAAATAAACTACCATCACAGCTTTGTGGAAAATTCATTTTAGTTAATGATTGATTCACTCAAAAAATTTGGGTGACAAAGAAATTTTTCGGGCAAATAGGCTCACTTTTTTTCTTATATCTATATTTGTTAGCAAATTACACACTTATAGATACGGTTTCAGTTTAAATATGTTTGTAATTCAGCCTTAAATATCTGAACTAGAGGTTTACAGCTACCTGTAGTAAAAATAATGTAGGGCCTAATTGAAAGGGTATGTAGGTGTAGGTTTATATTTTAGTGGAAAAAATAACATGGTTTCAATGCGATTTACAAAACTACGGACAAAGTCCGGTCCCCATTACTTCATAGACATATTGTTCAACCAATGTCAACATATCTTCTTGCTCATCAAACTAGACCCATAATTTCTGAGTAAACGCCCGCTCACCAACCCTTGCAGTCCCCTGGGACCCCATTAACGATATAAATATTGGGCTTGTGTGCTCACACATGGTCTTGTGCGTCATACAGCATCAGCAGTCAACACACACCTGAAATACGGTTATTAATTGCAGACATTTGACAGAAAGGGAGATAACTCTCTATTACCGTTAATGGATTTCCAAAATTCTGTATGTTGACTTGTCCATTATGTTTTCGGAATTTTGGTTTAAATCAAAATTTAACCAATAGCATATTCTTTGCTGAAGATGAAGGCATTGAGTGTTTTCGCCAATATTTAATTTTATGTCAACTTCACAATTGTTAGTATAAATAAAGCATTTACTTGAAAATTATCACAATTTTCATCTGGCCCTAAATCGAGTTAGAGCAAACATTTTGCTTGGAACTCTCTGGATTTGTGTTCCTAGTGTTATAAGCTTTCCAAAAATGTATAGTTTGTTTATTTGGGCGGACCATGTAGCGGAATTGTGTTTCTAAGCAAGCTAGAAATTTCGGCTGCAGGCCTAATATAATAATAAACGGAAATTGCTGAAATTCAATAGGATTCTTCTTTTTACTAATTTAAATGATACATATATACTAAACAACAAAAGAAACATCATGCTGATATGTTACTCTGAATAGACGCATTGCATAAAACTTGCCAAATGTTTTTATTGTATATTTGTAACCACATCTCAAACTTTACCTGAGCAATAAGGCTCCTTCCCAAACACAGAATTGAACCAGGGGCATAATCCAGTAAGTTACGTTCGGATATGTGTGATTATCAAAAGGAACCAAGATCTTTATGATACAGATAGGTTGCCAGGCAACGAAACATACGCCTACAGCAGCTAAATCGTCCGGGCAGTCAACAAGAGTTGTCGCATATTTTTACTTTTTTCAGTAATGAAACATTTATAATACATTAAAATCTGATTAAGGGTAACAACTCATTAAGTAATTATCAGAAAACCATTAGAATTTGTTTGGTTTTTATAAAGTTCTGCCCCATGCTAACGTTTAGTATACGAAACTTTTAACATCATGGATTTAGATGTTCAAGTCATAAAAATTCATTTAAAATCTCAAGACCTTAAACTCTGTGTATCTATCTGAAGTCAATCGGATGATAACTTTAGCCTCTAGAGCAACACAAGATTTTTCAAAGTGATCAAGGGCCATAACTTTGGCTGAAATTATCGGAAATTGTTGAAAATTAATATGATTCTTCGTGTCATAACCTCAAACACTGTGTATCAATTTAAAGTCAATCGGATATTAACTTTAGCCTCTAGAGCATTTACAAGATTTTTCTGAAGTGATCAAGGGCCATAACTCTGACAGTAATTATTGGAAATCGCTGAAAATCAATAGGCTTCTTCGACTCATGGCCTTGAACACTATATATAAATTTAAAGTCAATTGGATATTAACTTTAGCCTCTAGATGGACGGATGGGGGCGACGACAATATAAAAACCATTAAAGACAACCCAGCGAAGCGTGGAATACGTCCACACAGCAGCTTTGTGTCAACTACAGCTTATCCGAAAGGATCTAAGATCCTTAAGAAAACTAATCTGTAGGGTTTATCCTATTATGATCCCATTGCTTCCCACCATATTTGAAAAAAGAAATCTTTTAAAACCTACAGTCTCTATCGCATTCCCAAAGTTTTCGGGAAAAGGGGAGATTAACCAGGAACGGAAGACTGCCAATTACTTAATATCGATAGTGATCGATGACCCCAATGTTTCAATCCACATGGTTTTTGGCTCCGGAACGAAAGTTGCAGAACACTGAATGTCAATAGAATTCATTCTCTCATGACCCCTATGCTTACCAGCAAATTTGAAAAACACTCGTTAAAAACTGAAGCATCTATTGCATTCACAGTTTTTTTTTAGCAAAGTAATAACTCCACCAAATTTGCTTGCCACCAAATTTGAAAAAAATTTCCATTGAAAACTGTAGCCTTTATCAGGTTTTCGGCAAAGGGGGGGGGGGGAGATAACACTAGAAAAATCAATAGCCTTCTAGACCGGGAGCCCAGGAGGTTAGCCTAGTTGAAAAGTGTACCAATTTTCACATATATGGTATCAAAGCATGCATATCTGGTATCATCAGAATGTAAATGTAAGTCTGCCGAGTATCTGGTGGTAGGTGTGGCTGTGAGGGCTGGGATTCTGGGCATGAATTCTTGGGCTAGATTAGCTCAAAAGTGTACCACATGAAAATGGTACAGCACTGTACCTTACATCTTCAAGTATTACAAAAACATTTTGACAGGACATTTCAAGTGGTGGGGTAACCCCGACAGAGTTATATAATTGCCAGACCACAGCTAGGCTAGATTAGCTGAAATCTGTACCACTTAAAACTGCTTTGGAGTTGTTCAGCACCACCACAGGAATCAAGAATGATCACTGCCAGACAATTTATGCGGTGGGTTACCCCTAACAGAACAGACACACCCAATATGCCACGCCTCCCAATAGGCTAGATTAGTTGAAGTCCGTACGATCTACAATTAATTGGACGTTGTTCGGCAAAACCGCAGAAATCATGGATTACCACTGCCAGACAGGTTGTGCGGTGGGGTACCCTTGACGACCGGCCAAATTCCCACGCCCCGCAACTAGGCTTGATTAGCTGAAGTCGGTACCAGCTAAAACTGGAGGTTGTTCAGTGTATCCATTTGATATTTAGCAAATAGCAATGTATGTGAGATGTACTGATGAAGTGAGACGTTTATACATGTATATATGCTGGGGTACAATTATTGCTGTAGGTATCGTCACCTCAGATCATTCTATTCTGATTAGCTGGAATGCCCGGAATACCAAATAAATATTCATTAACTCAATATCTGGTTAATAGACTTGTCAGGTGTTCGTTTTAAACTAAAATATTCCCATATGAGTCACAGAAGAAATGCTTTTTTTCGTGTCAGCAGGTGTGTGTTCTCGCAGTCTGCCCAACTGTCATCAAAAATATTCCGATTGGCGTTGACAGTTTCAAGCTCGGAAGCCATTTTATTTAAAGAATAAAAGAAATATTATCCAGACGATTTTTCAACGTAAAATATCAATGTAATTTTTAACGGACTGGGTAATCAACGATAAACCACCTCTTCGTTACTGTGGCGACGTATATTGTCGCGTGCAGTTTAACTGTTACATTCCGAGTAGGGGTATCCTTACCGTCAATTGTAATAAAAATTGTGGATGCATTCTTCGTGGGGGTATGGGACCAGACTACATCAAAGCGTAGACAACACGTAAATGATATTTGAGATTTCAGACAATAATTTTATCGCCTGACCTAATTATCGCGATATATATCGCCATCGCTGGGGTATCGCGGCAACCTTACCTCTTAAAAGTGACTGCTAATTCCACTAGGAAGCCAAATTCACAATGGGAGCTCATTTTTGAAGGAAACTCATAATGTTCCCTAAAACGGCGAGTAATATATTGAAATATAGGTTTTCGTTGTCAATTACTTCAAATATAAACATAAAAAACATGTTTCGACCGAAAGGTTTTCCAATCCGATGATATTCTTTCCCTTGTATTCTTATAAGGACACAAATTATACACGTTTAAACAGAATTAACCATCGGGCCATCATGATGTTTATGAAAGCTAACTGGGGGTTGTCCAACCTCATGTAAAAGTCTAACTTACACTCGCTTGAATCACTGGAATACTCGCAATCAGTATAACAGTCTGATTCTTCCGCTTTCATCAGTATCATGCAACGGGGGTGAACCTTGTCTTAACAGTTATTAGGTCACTCATACGCGGCGGAAAAGCTGAGGTTGGCAAACATTTTCCATCCCTTCTTCCCCTCTGTTTTTTGGTAGAGAGGGTGACCGCGACTGGTGTCATTGTGGATCATAATGTATGCTTGACAATTCACTTTATGAACTCGGCGAATCAGAAAACTTATAGTTTAAAACATTACTAACATCGTTATGTCTCACCAAAATTGGCCGTCATTTTGAATATGACCTCAACCTGGAATACCTTTTGGTTGGAACATGTTTTTATGTTTATATCTGAAGTAACTGACACTGAAAACCTATATTTTAATATACTGCACATCTTTGTTAGGGGACTATATGGGTTTAACTCAAAAATACACCTCCATTTTGAATTTGGCCCCCTAGCGGAATTAGTCATCACTTTAAGGAGGAATAGCAAAATTCATTGGATTCAGCGGGTCAAATTACGATAGAAACTAGCTTCATACCGAGGTCCGAGAGAATCTGTCCCGACTTTTACCCCACTAAATATATTGCACATCTTTTTTTAGTGAACTTTATGAGTTTCCCTCTAAAATGAGCCTCCATTTTGAATTTGGCCCTCTAGCGGAATTAGCCATCACTTTCAGGAGGAATACCCTAGCTCATTGGATTCAGCGGGTCGAATTCTTCTAGAAACATATTCAAACCGAGGTCCGAGAGCAGCTGCCACATATTTTACACCACTAAATAACCAGAAACCACCTCATGTCGGCCATCTTGAATATATAAATTTCCCCAATTCTGAATCTACACATATAGAAGATATATAATCCACCAATAAAAATTAGGTGGACTATATTTCCATGTCAAGGCTTAAAATGGGGTTTGGCAACCGGACTTTATGGTTCGTTTGTCAGTAGTGCTGACACCGATTCGATTCGCAGACCTTTTTTGTATTATCGATGCATCGGCAAAAAATACTAATAATTAGCTTTATGCGTCCAAGGAGTGTGAGGACTCTGAGGAGTTCACAAGTTCGTCCACTGAATAAAAAAACCACCTTTTCAATATGTTTTTATAATTCAAAATAAAACAATATATATGTAACGGAACAATTCAATGAATCTCGCATGAATTATTAGGCTTGACATGTTTACCCTACGCTTCCGTTATGTTTGTCTCCATTTTCCAGTGACTACAAAGACTGCGTTTGCTGGTTATGAGGCTTTCACCTTTGGTGACAGACTATTGTTATTACTAAAATTATTAGGCTTTCACCTTTGGTGAAAGACTATTGTTATTACTAAGATTAATATTATTAGGGTTTCACACTGCGTAGCTTGTGTGAAACACTTTTTTTTGTTAAGATTATTATTCTTCTTATTAGGGTTTCACACTGCGTAGCTTGTGTGAAACACTATTGTTTTTGTTAAACACACATTAAGCAAGAGCTAAATCTGATTATTGTAAGTCTTAATTTAGGCTTCAGATGTTATAGAAATTATAAATTAGATCTTTATTTAAACAAACAAGCCCAAAATCATCTCTGTAGACCCACGGATGGCTCGGCTACAGTTGGATTTAAATAGGATTTCACTGATTGATTAAATCAAAAATGGCGCCCCATGCGGAGATTATTAACCGTTACGTTGACGCCATCAGTTAGATCGAGGCTAAATGATAGAGTGTACAAAGCGAGGCCGCTGTTGAGCGATGCCGCATGTCAGTCAATTTGATTGAAAGTTTGATATATACGGCCTTGATATTATGTTCAGTTGTGGTTAAAATGAGAGTTTGGATGTTGGTATTATACGCTCTTTTGTCACTTGCGTTTAAAGAAAAATTATGGAAATTGATAAACATCGCAGCTAACATCACCCCAATTGGATCACTGTAGTGTTTCCTATTTGTCTGCTTCGAGTCCCGTAGTCACCTTATAGTACAAGAGTACACGTAGGCTAACAAGAATTCGGCTATAATTATGCCTCATTGATTTGGTACATTCCTTTCAAACTTTCGCTTCTTATCTATATAATAAAAGTCTTATTTCTAATTTGTAGTAAAAATAAATGTGATACGAATTGAACTGCAATGTATCCCGCCTCAAGCCATTGAAAACGTTACTTGATAATCGAGATTATGTAGGGGGAGTTAACACCTGTCAATCAAACGATCGGCCAAGGTGAAGATATATTTGACTACCATTTCTAGTCAAATATTACAACGATGATAACTTTGTTCAGAATAAAGTAATTTGACTGAAATTTTCAATATATTCTTCTTTCATAGACTATTTTTGAACTGTTATAGCAAGAATGGCCAACTCTCTATAAAAATCTCCCATAATGTATCTTTAAAATTATTATTCTTATTAGGCTTTCAGACTTTGTCTGAAAGCCTATTGAGATTACTAAAATTATTATTATTATTAGGCTTTCACCTATGGTGAAAGACTATTGTTATTACTAAGATTATTCTTCTTATTATTATTATTTTTTTGGGGGGGGGGGGGGAGCCTCTTTCTCAGTAACTATAAGAGATAGAGGTCTGAAGTTTGGTTTTCTTTCGGGAAACTGGGTGGTTTTCTCGAAAACCATGCCTATTTTTTTTTAAAACTTTGTCAATTGAGAGTCTAATTTGTAGTCTGTTGTGTGAAACCATTATATCATTTTTTGAATTGTCAAGGGTAGCCGAAAAAAGAGATCGAAAATCGAAAACGTCGTATTTTTAGAGGTCTTTTTCTCGGAAAGTCAACATAACATTTTTTTGGAACTTTTTCTACAGAGACTCTTATTCGTAGTGTTATCTATGAAATTATTGTACCACAGTTCCAAATATCAGGAGTAGGAGAACAAAGGGATCGAAAATTGAAAATGGCAGCTTTCACTGTTAATCGAAACAAGCAGTGAGGGTGGAAGGGCCTACAATATGTACGTTTGGTCAACGTATAGAACCTATTTAAGAGTGCTGTTTTTCTTTCACAGTGACGATATTTGAACTAAAATTATTTCAACTATGAGTCTTTACTTCTATCTAAAATATGGGTTTAGTGACCCTATAAAAGAAATAGTTGATTTCTGTGTGTAATAATTAGTCTTTGAATTAATATTGTTTCTTCTTTCTGAAAATTATCTCATAACCATAATCATCTCGAGAGAAATCGACGGCTGGCGCTGTTTATAAGGAAGTCCAATTTGGTCCACGGTTACAGTGTTATCGAATGTTGCACTTGTGATAGAAGGAAGGCATGGACTCTGTAATTTTTTAAAATAGTAAACTTTTACATTTTAGTGACGTCAAATCTTTAAAGTGCACGAAACCAGAAAATTGGCGATATTTCATTGAATATTCAATGAATTTTTGAACCAGTTACATATTTGAGTAGCTGACATGAACGCGATTCCGAAGTCCCGTGTACACATTGGTGTGACTGTAAAAGATCCCTTGGCAGTTGGAATTGTATATACGAGTAGACTAGCGCCGCTGTACTGGCAAAACTTTCCTCATGGTCCGTTTCGAGCAGAACAGTTAGACGTTAAACCCTATTTCATTGCATTTGATATTAATATCTATTGCGATTTCAGTTTTGGCCATAACTTAGGTGTGGACCAAGACATTGCTTTTTGTCCATTTCGCGAAACTGTTCTTTTTCCATTTCACGTAGATCTCAGAAACTGTAAGAAGTGATAGAGAGCAAGAGAGAAATGGGGTTTAACGTCCACTCGACACAAACTAGGTCATTTCGGGACTAACATATGGTTTAATTTTATTTCAATAATTCGCTTGCGCGTAGGGGTCTTTAGAATTTAGCAATGGGAGGAAACCGGAGGACCTGTAGAAAACCCACGAGATAGGACAGGCGACCCTACTCCTTGTCACGTATAACCAGCGATTCGAAACCACAGTTAACACTTGTAACTATTGTGAGCAGATCGGAAATGATGTAAATCTTTAACGTGCACGAAGACTCTGTAGAGACATTAACCGGTATTCATGTGTACACAGTCAGAAGTGGACCGAGAACTGAACAAAATGCGTATTTTGCCGTAGAAGTGGATAAAATCGGTACGTATTATCAACGTATAAAGCATATTTATATAATCGATAGAGCTTTTTTTTTACAGCAACAATAGTTGATGTATAAGTGTTTTACTGTTAACCAAAATATGGAGTTGATAATTCTAGAGTCAAAATATGTCATTTGACTATGTAATAGTTTACCCTGAAATTAATGTCGCAGGTTTTATCTGTACATGACGTCATCACTTGATACCATTGAAAATAGAGCGATCCGATGCAGCTATTTATAAAGAACTCGCCTTTCTTCTTTGGCAAGGTGAAACTAACGCCAATATGTATGACTTAGGCTGTGTTATCTGAGACATGACACTCCTTTTGTCCCATTCGAAAAACTGTTGTTTTTTTTAATTCCTTTTCCAATTCGTGTAGATCTCTGAAACTGTAACAGGTAGAATTCTGAATATTGAAAATCAACCCTAATTATGTTAATTCCCAACCGATTTTTTAAAAAGTTATATTTTTGTACAGCCGGGGATATTGCGGATGCGATAACAGCCGAATTAAGCTACCATGTCGTTTTCACTTTTTTCTTGAAAATTTACTAAAATTGTTATTTCTTGGAATGTTGAGTTTTCTACCAATCTAAGATTATCATGTTGTGAATTGTTCAACTATATTTTTCACTTTCCTTCTATCGTAATGCGCATGCAAAGAACATGTCAATAGCTGAGTTATGCAAATGTGTGTTTTTGTTTGGGGGATTGGGGGAGTGGTGGGGATAGTCTTTGTCATGCATCTGGCGACCGTGTGACGCCTTGGCTACCGTGAAAGCCTTCAGTTTTGCCAGCAAGTCTAGTATTATTAAGCTTTCATATTACATATGAAAGCTTATTGTTTCTGTTAAGATTATTATTGTTATTTTTTTTGTGTGTTTTGTCCACAAATCGGATTTCTCAGAATCTAACCATAGGATCGTTCTGAAACTTTTACCTATCCCCCCCAAAATGGGTGGTGGCTGTTGATTAAATATATTTTCAAAACGTTTTACGAATCCGAAATCACCGAATTTGACGAAGGAATGCATTTGACCTACAATGCTGTAACTTTGTGACTATTACTAATTCTTTTTTCTTTGAGTATCTTGAAACATTTACTTCAAATCTGCAATTTCGGATTTTGGCATTTCGAAAATTCGTCGCTGTCATTTCGAACCGGAAGTTATTACCAATTTGACAACTTCTTTAATAGTTGTGCGATTTTCGTGAAATTTAGAATGTTAGTAGATCTTGCCAATGCGACTTCAATGATGTCCTTGGAAATTTTCTAAATTATCTCCCCTTGGTGAAATTAAGGATCAAAGTTTTCAAAAAAATCGTCGAAATATAGGTCAGAATGACCTAAAAAAAAAATTCGATACTAGACAAGTCATTACTGATTCGTACACAAAATATGGAGTTTGTCGATTGAACCGGAAGTGCCACCATCTTTAAACGTGAAAAATCAAAAAGGCTTTTTTGCTATTTTACTTACAGACTCGGGCGTCATATTTTCGGAATCCTGGAAGGAATGCCTAAAAATCTATCGGATCAGAATTTTGATTTCGGTCACGTGATGGTCACCATTTTGAATTGAAAATGAAAAATAGAAGCAATTTGAAGGGCCGGGACTTTGGAACACAAGAACTCTCCTTCTAATTAAGCTAGAATGTTCAAACTTGGTGTAGGCGTTCACTAGGTCAATGTCATGATTGAGTTCAAAGATGAGCATTTTTTGCCTAGGGTAAGCAGAGATAAGCAAGCTGATTTGTTGATTCTTTAGGGCACGATGACATTGGTTATAATGAATGGAGGGCGATGAAACTCTTGTCAATCGAGAGGCTAATAGCTGGCCTGTTGTGTGAAATCATTGTATCATTTTTTGAAAATGCCCGGGATAGCCGAAAAAAGGAGATCGAAATCCAAAAAGTCGTATTTTTACGATTTGGGGCATTTTTAGAGGTCGTGTAAAGTAAAATAAAGCATGCATATACATATATTATTGATATTAAATATATCATATAAAAAACTAAACAATGAATCAGCTGTCATTGACAGATTTTATATTATAAGCATGGTCAGTGGAAGGTCAGCGTATTGTCTAACTTGAACTCACTGACTCCGTAACATTATTGTGGGTATGGTATAAGCTGAATTTGATGAGATGCACATATCTCGTATGACTATTTGGTACTTACAGTGTTAGACTTTGTCGTAACGTTACGGTCTCCATTCATCAAATCGTCGTTGGGGCTATAATACGATTTTGAATCAAGTTATTTATCACTGAGGGACTCAAAATTAGGTTTGATGTAGCTCTGCTCATTTACAGTGGCGAATTTAACGGGCTCATGGGTTCCAGCTCCCTCCTCTAGAAATTTCACAGCACCCGCATGGATTGTGGCTAATTTTGTGGCAGAATTTTATTTTTCTGGGGGAGGTACTTCTAAATGGCTCCGACACAAGTGCCTGAAATGCCATGAAATCACGTTTTTGGCCTCCAATTAAAATTTCTTAGCGGGAGAACCCCCTGACCCGACCCCCTTGCGGGGCTTCACGGTCGGTATCAGCCCCCCTCCCCACCACCATGTTCCCTCTTGTGCAGCTGCAAAAGAATGTACAAGTTCATTGCCTCATTGTCAAAGATCCCACTTTTCTACCCCAGTTCGGGTAATGAGGTCGAGCGTATATTGTATAGGGGATATTAAACAAGCAAACAGTATGGCTGATGTCTCCCGCCAAAACCCCAAAGTAAAAGATGACACTGTCTTAATTAACCCAGTACTAAACACAATTTACTTGTTTAATTTTTCCAGAATTTTTCAGGATAGCTGATGGGATGCGGGTCAAGTTATGCCACTTGTCTATTTAATTATTTACCAGTGAAAAATCGAATTAACTTCACCAAATTTTTACTCATTATAATGATTTTTTTTTTTCTGTTCATATTATTTCTATGACATGTGACAGTGACTGTGAATATGAAAGCTTTAATATCTGCTTAGCAGATCTAGTTATTATTTTTTTTATTGGGGGAAGCTAGATCTCAGCAACTATAAGAGATAGAGGTCTGAAGTTTGGTTTTCTCTTGGGAAAATAGGTGGTGGTTAGTGCTTAAATGTAAAACCAAATTTGTGCGCATAGCGGAAATGCGTCAATCTTTAACGTGCACGCAAATTGAAAATCAGCCACAATTCTGCTAATCGATTTTTCTCATATTTACATTTTTCGATAGATGGAGACATTTCGGAGCAGATAGCAGTTCAAAAACGTCGAATTTAGAAACTTTGTCGCTTTGATTTTTTAGGTGAAAATTGCAAAATTTTCTAAAAAATTTTATTTCTTGGAATTTTTAAATTCTGATTACAATTTGGGACAGCTGGCGTTGATTCGATTCCAACGATATAAATATTTTCCTGCAAAATTAACTTTGATTTTTCACTTTTTTTCGCATTTTAGTCAAAACGTAGAGATCGTACCCATTTTAAATGGCCCCAACGATTTTTCTGAAACTTCAGGAATATGAAGGCGAAGGACCAAACTAATGCTTAAAGTAAAAATGAAAATTGTACAATTACCGGAAGCAGCCAAGAAAAGTACCCAAACTTTGACAAAATTCAGAAAAATGGGTGCCTGTGCCGAAAATGCGATGTACCAATTGTGTTTTTGCCGATTAGTTAAAGTTTTATATCGTTTAATAGCCAATTGAGTTGTCTATCAGATGGTACTTCAGCGACAAGTTTCTATCAAAAAATAAAAAAGTTATGTGACTTTGAAAAGTAAGGTATTTTGCAATTTCGAGCAACTTTAGACGCATGTTTCTCGGAAACGCCCCCAAAGATTTTTTTGAAACTTTCTCAATTGAGAGACGAATGGGTTGGCTGTTTTGTGAAACTACTGTATTATCTTTTGAAATGTCAAGGGTAGCCGAAAAAAGAGATCGAAAATCGAAATTGTATTTTTAAGATCTGGAGCATTTTAAGAGGTCTATTTCTCGAAAAGTCAACATAAGTCAACTGTACAACAGTTCCAAATTTCAGGAGTAGCAGAACAAAGGGATCGAAAATTGAACAAGGCACCTTACATTGTTAAGCGAAACATAAGGGGGGATACAATCTGTATGTTTTGTCAACATATAGAGCCTATTCAAGAGTGCTTTTATCAGTGATGATATTTGAACTGGAATTATTTCAACTATGAGTGTTTACTTCTATCCAAAATATGGGTTTAGTGACCATGTAGCAGAAATAGTTGATTACAGTGTGTAATAATTAGTCTTTGAATTAATATTGTTGCTTCTTTGTCAAGATTATCTTATAACCGTAATCATCTAGACAGAAATGGACGGCTCGTGCTGTTTATAAGCAAATCCAATTTGTTAAATGTATGCAGTAGTATCGTACAGAAGTATCGAATATCACACTGCTGATAAAGGCATGACGTTGTTTGAGCATGGACTCTATCTGAAATTATTATTAAATTTTTATATGTTAGTGACGTTAAATCTTTTACGTGCACGAAACCAGAAAATTGGCGATATTTCATTGAATATTCAATCAATTTTTGAACCAGTTACATATTTGAGTAGCTGACATGAACGCGATTCCGAAGTCCCGTGTACAAATTGGTGTGACCGTAAAAGATACCTTGGCAGTTGGAATTCTATATAAGAGTAGACTAGCGCCACTGTACGAGCATGTTTAGAGGTCTTTTTCTCAAAAAGGCAATCTAATATTTTTTTGGGGAACTCCTTCTATAGAGAGCCTAATTGATATATCTGTGTATGAAACCACCGTACAACGGTCAAAAGTATAAATTGTTTAAGTGGCATTTAGTAACTAGATGAGAATAACACATGACACAATTATATGGAATACAAGTTACTTAAAGAGTTTATTACAGCGACGTTTCGACGAGGATTCTCCCGTCTTTATCAAGCAAAGAATGACCATCATAGTGCAATGAGGATATATATACAAAATATGGAACAAAGACAAACATCTATATACAATCAGAGATAATCATTTGGAAACCATCAAAGGGGTGGGAAGCCATAAGGGTGGGTCTAGATTGGTCGGTGACTATGCTTTCACAGAACGCACCTACTAAAGGACCATATAGAGAAGCCATATTGTGAAATAACATGAGATTATCCGGTACAAATCAATGAGGCATTTAAAAAAAGTTGAATGCATGGTTTTAAAAAAAATTTGATATACATAAATTGTCTTTAAAAAATCCAGATTTATGAATATGTTTAAGAATTGTAAAAAAATATGAAAACTATAAGTATACCATATAAAGGATATACAAAAAAAGGTTGAGTGAAATTGTTAAGATAAACGTGAAAAGCATTGGGTGTTAAGAAATTCAATAAGTATATGTATAGTACTTAAAGTAAAAAGTAATTATGCAAAAAAAACATGTCAAGATTCATTTGCAAAAGCATTTTTGAACATTGTGGAACAATTATGAACATAGGGCATACATCGCTGTGAGAAATGAATAAAAGAAACCGTATTCATAAATATAAAAAATAATCCGGATTAATATTGTGAATGTAACTGTATGGGAAATAGGGGGCCTGTGGCTTACTAATGTAAAGAAATTCATAAATGTCTTGGGGGAATAACCGAGTGGTATACTACTTGATAAGACTGTTGTATGCTCTTGGGATAAATAGACCAGGATCGCGGTTGAGTTCTGGATGGCACCTTTTAATGTTGATAGCTTCTAAGAGTTTCCTTGTCTTTTTGTTGTGTTGGTTTACTGTCAGTGTTTTAGTATCTTCCCAATTCACTTTGTGACGACCATTGTTGTTGAGATGTTGGGCTATTGCAGAGGTATTGTTGGCTGCTAGGGATTGGTGTTCTTTGATACGGGCATTCAATGGGCATTTAGTTTCTCCTATGTATGTCTGGCCGCACGAACACGAAACTTGGTAGACACATCCTTTTGGTTGTTGTGGGATGGTTGGGTTTATTTTTCCGTTGGCTCGTAGTAAATCTTTCAGGGTGCTGCTGCTGGAGAAGACCGTGTCAATGCCTGCCTGTTTCAGGATTCTTCTGATGTGGTATGATGAACTGCCGTTGAATGGTATGCTGACGCGTATGGGTGAAGGGTCTATTCTTGCTGGCTTCACTGTAGAGTGTCTGGATGCTATTGTGGAATTGATGGTTTTATTGATTAGCTGCTTAGGGTACTGGTTAAAAGTGGAGAAGACTTCCCTGAGATGTTCGATTTCATGCTGAAGGAGATCATGGTCACAGATACTGAGGGCGCGGTTAGTGGTTAGTGAGTGTTGTAATGATGGCTTTCTTGGTTTGGGACGGATGGTTCGATTTGAAATGGAGATACTGATCGGTGTGGGTTGGTTTCCTATAAACTGAAGTACGGAGGGAGTTGTTAGTCCTTTGAACATTGACATCTAAAAATGGGAGGCAATTGTCAGTTTCCATTTCCATAGTGAACTTGATTTCGTTGTGCTGTGTGTTCAGGTGGTTTAATAGGTTTTGTGGGTCATCTCCATGCATTTGCTTAGGCTGTTGATGGCTTCTTTTCTTGGTACATTGGTGAAGAGGTCGACAACGTCGTAGGAGACGAGTTTCCCTGGATTGGTGACTTTTGATGTTGCTACAAAATTCTTTGGAGTCCAGAATGTAAGAATCAGCAGTTTTGGCTATTGGCGATAGTAATTTGGATAGGTGCTGTGCTGTTTTGTAGTACACTGAGTCTCCGGAGCACACAAGTAGCCTGGTTTTGGGTGGGTTTTTGTGGATTTTGATTGTAGCTCTGACATAAGGCGGATGAGGGTGGGTCGGTTTGAGTTGGTAGAAAAGCTGGTTTGAAATCTGATTCTGTTCTTTAAGGGTTTTGAGGTGTTTCAGGTGCTTCGTTTGGTGGACAGAAGTAGGGTCTTTCCTTAATCTCTTATAGGTGGCTTGGTCTTGTAGGAGGGTGTTCACTGTGTTTACGTAGTCCGGGGTATCCATTATCACCGTTGCTTTCCCTTTGTCTGCAGGAACTATCATGATGTCTCTGTCTTCTTTGAGTTCTTTGAGGGCTTCACGTTCAGGCTTCACGTTCAGTCTTGGTCATGTTGTTGGTGTGTTTTGCTGGCTTGGAGAGGATATTGGTTATCTGGTGGCGTAGGTAGTCGACTTTTCCCCCTGGTGCTAATTGGCGTAGACCTTTCTCAATACCTTCGATGTCATGATCATGATTCCTGGGCTTGGTTGTGGGTATAAACTTGAGTCCACATGAAAGTAGGGTGATCTGGTTATCTGTGAGGGACCGTTGACTGAGATTAATAGGTGGGTAGAGATAACAATATGTGTCGGGGGATCTAGAACAAACTGCAACAGAAATCATTTCTTTGGTAACCGTTCAGGTATGGCCTCTAGTACTCCCATAACAAAAGCGGCCGTTATCGGTCTTGGGGAAATTTGAATAATTAACATAATTGCAAGATGGCCGCCAGTGGAGCAGAAAATCGACGAAATCTCTGAAACCGTGTACTTTAGTGCAAATAAATGTATTACCGACCTATAGAAAATCGATACTCGCGAGTTCAAAAATGCTGCCATTTTATCCCTACGACATTACCGTAACCAAAGCCCTATATAGGGAAAGTTAAGACAACTCATTTCCAGGCGCCATTTTGGGTCCCAACTATGACGCCACAAAAACCATGACGTACCATGGCGTCATACAGCTTTATATACTTCTTGCAGTATTATTATGTTGGGTGGGATAGCGTTTTACCTTAAACAAATTGCAAAAGAAACCAATGCAGTTTAGTTCAATGATAAATATGTCAGACAAAATGACGTAATCAACATAATTGAATATGGCGGTCTTCAGGAATTTTCAAAGAGCCATATCTCGTAATAAGTGTGTTTTAGTAGTGGCAGAATAAATAATTTATTTTTAAATTCCTCAAACACAGAGGGATTATGCGAGCGAAATGTGCCGAAAAATTCAATTTGACAAACATCAATTAAAAAAATGTATTTTTCATACGGCGCCGGGTATTTCTTTCAAAATGCCTGCCAAATTTGGTAATATAATGGAATTTTAAAAAAACCCATAAATATGGTAATCAAAGGGCAGCGATAGTCTCGTACGATATGACTTTTGCTGTCTTTCATATGGTTATCGGTCTCCGAATTTAAAGATAAATTTCGAAAATCCAAAATGGCAGCAACACAAATTGACAGCTGATATTAATTTAATCGTCATTTTTACCTGTTGGATATTACTTGTAACATGTCATTTACACGGTTTTCGATGTCGCCGGGTTCAATACTGATCTCAAAATGAATCCATGATGGCAGAAATTCAAAATGTCTGGCAAAATTTAGTCCAAAGTTGCCGAATTTGGTAATATATCTGATATATGTGTTTTGGAGTTGTTGGGATCAACTCTGATCTCTTAAATAAATTCTGAGTATTCTTGATGGTAGAAATTCAAAATGGCCGGCAAAATGAAATCTAAATAGATGGAATTTGAATTAACAGTCATTTTTTCCGTTGGATATGGCTTGGTATATGTCTTATATATGGGTTTGGTGATTGTTGGGTTCAATCTCTATCTAAAAAAACTAATTAAGAATGGTCCAGATGGTGTAAATTTAAAACGACAACCAAAACTGAAACCAAAATAAGGATTTTTAGGGTTACTGAATTCAATGTTAGGTTCAAAACTTACTTCAAATAGGTTTGCCACACACCAAATTTGTGAGTAAGTTAGAAACATCAGGACAAATTACAGAAAACCTTTTATTATGGTCATTTTTATAAAAGCAAGGAGAGTACCCCACCGGACCTCCAATAGAGTGTGAATCCCTTGCGAGGCCAACGTCAGGGACCCTTGGTCCCCTAGTGTCCCGTGCTTGTGATAAAATGTACTACTGTGGCAATCACAAGTGTCTGTCGTGAAATGAATAACTATCGGCCTTGATGTTACAAGGGACGGACCGGGAGTCAAGTTTCTCTAAACCACGATGTTTCATGTAGTTCGGATAGAGAGTCTAAACAATCATGTACCCTGTAGTTCGGATAGAGTGTCTAAACCATAAAGTACCCTGTACTTCGGTGTACCCTGTAGTTCATATAGTCTCTAAATTATGATGTACCCTGTAGTATCTTAATCATATCGAGTTCCAACTGGAAAGGGAACCTTAACGTGCACGTCAATGTGTACATGGGATCTCGGCTTTTCGTACCATCCGAAGGACTATACGTTGTCCCTCGCCTGGTCTTCTGTCCTGCACCACTGACAAGGGGTACCACGCCGTAAAATCCCAATGAACTTTCTTGGCCAACGCAGGGATCAAACACTGAACCTCCAGGTAAGCAAGCCACCGTGTCCCCCAGCTATAGATGAAGGATGATGTAGAGTTTCAGTTTGATGAGTTGTACAGCGGTTCCACACTGATCAGCAGTGAATATTTGCTAAGCCGCTACAATCACTGATAAGGATGACATCGATGCGACTTAATGAGCCCCAAATATTTGCTTTTTTACTCCGACAAATTGAAAATCGGCCCTAACTATGTCAATTCCCAACCGATTTTCGAAAAAGTTACATTTTTGTACAGCTGGGGATATTGCGGATGGGATAACGGCCGAAGAGAGATATCGTGTCGTTCTCATTTTTTCTTCAAAATTTGAAAATTTACTAATTTACTACCCTGTAGTTCATATAGTCTCTAAATTATGATGTACCCTGTAGTATCTTAATCATGACGTACCCTGTAGTTCAGATCGAGTTTCTAAACCATGTTTATACTGTAGTTCGTAGTTTTGTAAATAGGAGGTCGATCGTCAAATCAATATGAATTGTACGATATGTTAATCTCGAAATAGCATAGTTCTCTTAAATGAATATATTGTTAACACGCTTTAAATATCTGGATGTAATAGAGTTGGTATAGAGAGAGAGAGAGAGAGAGAGAGAGAGAGAGAGAGAGAGAGAAAAAAATGGGGTTTAACGTCCACTCGACACAAACTAGGTCATTTCGGGACTAACACAAGGTTCAATTTTATTTCAATACTTCGTTTACGCGTAGGGGTCTTTAGCTGTGGGAGGAAACCGGAGGACCCAGAGAAAACCCACAAGGTTTGAAAGGCGACCCTACGTACAAACGGGGAATCGAAACCCCGCCATTTGACTCAATGACAGACCGTATGATACAGCGCGCGCGTGCTAACCATTCGGCCACCCAACCCCCTGAGTTGGTGTAGAAAATTCTAGGTATATTAAACTGTTCGCAATAGGAGGTATTTCTTGCTATGTCTTGTTTGTATTATAGGATGGAATTTATTGTTTTGATTATAATCACAATGTTACACAATAAATTATACCCCTCCCCTACTGAGAATTGTAATTAAAGAATGTTATGATATCGTAGTTTATATTATGTGCAATCGTATGACAACTTAATTTAATTACTATGATTATTTCTACAAAGATCCAATTATAGTCTTTAATTACGCATTGTTAACCAGCCATTGGAGTTTTAATGCCAATAAATCATATAGTTTATACAGCTCGACGTAAGACTTAAAAAATATATAGACACAGTTGGTTTAACTTTAATGTAGATATTAATCATCTATATTGCACGTATATGCCTGTTCAGCGCTTAGAAATAACAATTGCCATAATGTAGCGCTTTAGAAATAAAATTATAATATACTCTTCAAAAAAGTAGGGGATATTCAGAAACAATACAAAACTGCGGAAATGCACTGCTGTTTTTATTAGAGGTAACCAGTGTATGATAATAATAGGCCAATTGCCTACACATGAACATAAACATTTCATATGGGCGGCTTATCTGACAGCCCCATTTCACTCACAAAGAGATACACTGTCAAAAGTGAAAAGTGACGTTTTTGATTTTTGTCTTAATAATGAGTAATTGCTCCACCAATCCCCAAACATCCAGCAATTCGTTGTGGCATGCTCCTAATCAACCGTCCAATCACGATTTGGGGCAATCTGACCAACTCCTCTTGCAGTGCCACGGCCAATTCTTGCAGTGTTGTTGGTTGACGTTGACGTCGACGAACACGTCTCCCGATCAAATTAACAGTAACACACTAAAGCAATCATACACTACACATTAAATCTTATGCAAGAACCAATAGGAAAGCAAACATGGATAGGATAAACTAGCACACGGCAGTTTTCATCAACCCTTCCTTTAAGTATTAAATTTGACAATAAACCCCTCTCGCGTGTATGGCGCTATTGCGTGCATCAGTCGCGTGTGCAGCTCATTGGTTCTATTGGGGCGATAAGTTCTTCATCTGTCAACATACCCCCACAGCAAGTCAAGTGTCCATGACTATTTATCATATCACAACCTGCAGTTGAATCATGTTATGTTCATATTGTCTTATGTATTTGCCAACGTCAAGGTGCGCTTGTTCTATTGTTCTATTAGCCTATTCAGATTTGCTCAAAAGAACTTAGTACTAAAATGGCATTTTTCCAATAAGACCAGCGATTATTTCGTAAGATTTGACTTTAACTATGTCCCTGTTTTCATATTCTAAGTAGGTAGACTATTCTTATCGGCTTTTATTAGATGGTTATAGATGAAAAGAAATGGGGTTTAACGTCCTACTGTTCTGTTCCGACTGGGATAATGAAGACTGGCATACGCCAGTGCACTACGGCACACTCTTATATCGAGTTCCAACTGGAAAGGGAACCTTAACGTGCACGTCAATGTGTACATGGGATCTCGGCTTTTCGTACTATCCGAAGGACTATACATTGTCCCTCGCCTGGTCTTCTGTCCTGCACCACTGACAAGGGGTACCACGCCGTAAAATCCCAATGAACTTTCTTGGCCAACGCAGGGATCAAACACTGAACCTCCAGGTAAGCAAGCCACCGTGTCCCCCAGCTATAGATGAACGATGATGTAGAGTTTCAGTTTGATGAGTTGTACAGCGGTTCCACACTGATCAGCAGTGAATATTTGCTAAGCCGCTACAATCACTGATAAGGATGACATCGATGCGACTTAATGAGCCCCAAATATTTGCTTTTTTACTCCAACAAATTAAATTCTAAAACATTTTTTTTACCCCGACAAATTAAATTCTTAAACATTTTTTTTAAGTATTAGAAAAATAAATAACGACGTTTGAAGTATTTGTAGGTAAATATTATTTCCTATTTAGTGTAAATGGGTATAAAAATGATTAAAAGGCAGCATTCTGCCCGAAGCAGTAACGTCTTATGTAAACATTGCACGCCCCATTGAGCCAATGATTGACGTCGCGTGATGTGACGTCATGTGTTGAAGGCACTCATTTTTTACAGAGATATTAGAAGACTTTCGTAATCCTCTGTGGAACAGATTGCAGCGGTTCATGGTTTCCAACAGTTTTCCGAGCGTAGTTACAATACAATTGATAATGACGTCACAATGAGAACGATGTAATGCCATAAAAATGACGTTACGACATCATAATAAGATCGTAGGTTATGTCGGCATAATTGAACTCGCGAGTATCGATATCCTACAGGCCGTTAATACATTTATTTGCACTAAAGTCAACCGATTCGGAGATTTTGGCGATTTTCTGGTCCACTGGCGGCCATCTTGGATTTATGTTACTTATGCAAATTTCCCAAGACCGATAATGGCCGCTTTTGTTATGGAAGTACTAGAGACCATACCTGAACGATTCCCAAAGAAATGATTTCTGTTGCAGTTTGTTCTAGGTGTATTGTTATCTATACCCGCCTATAATGACAGTTTTGGTGATGTATCCTTCCTTGTTAGTTTTAGATGTGGTAGGATTGGTGGGCTGTTGGTTGTTGCGTTCCAACTGGTTGAACTTATTGGTTTGGCGGCTCTTGACGAGGGTGTCTAGCTTAGCATTGGTTTCTATCTGTTTGTTGCGTAGAACCTTATATGTTTCAGGGGTTAGTATAGTAGCAAGTTGGTTACGTTGATCTTCTGTTACTTTGAAAATGCGTTGTTTTTCATTTCTTAAATGCTGAATACGTTCGTGCATAAGGCACTGACTAGCTTTGCGGAGAATTTTCTGTGCGGCTGATGACGCAACTGGTGACTTGAGGGTGAATCCTTTCGGCACCAAACAACTATCTCTACATCGCATGAGAAATGTTAGACTGTTACACACCTTGATATATTTACCCTCAGATTTACTACATTTTGCATACGTATAAAGCATATATAGAGACCTTTTTTTAAGTGGCAATATTTGAACTAAGGGTATTTTACTGTCAACCAAAATACGGAATTGGTGCTTCTAGGCTGTAAATAAGTTATTTTAGTAAATAACATTTAGTCGTAGAATTTATGTGCTAGGTCATTTGTCTACATGACGTCATCACTTGATACCATTGAAAATAAAGGAATCCGATGCGGCTATTTATAAGGAAGTCGCCTTCTTCTCATCAAAAATGAAAATCTAATGCTTGTAAGTATGTTTTAGGTTTTGGTACTTATCTTAGACCTAAGATTCCTTTTTTGTCCCATTCGGAAAATTGTTTTGTTTATTCCTTTTCTAATTCGTGTAAATCTTTGAAACTGTGACAGGTAGAGTTCTGAATATTGATTTTCACATGTTTTAAACTGTTAGTGCTTATAACTATCGCGAAAGTTATGAACAGACCCGAAGTGAAGTAAATCTTTAACGTGCACGAAAATTGAAAATCGGCCCTAACTATGTCAATTCCCAACCGATTTTCGAAAAAGTTACATTTTTGTACAGCTGGGGATATTGCGGATGGGATAACGGCCGAAGAGAGATATCGTGTCGTTCTCATTTTTTCTTCAAAATTTGAAAATTTACTAATATTGTTATTTCTTGGAATTTTGAGTTTTTGATTACATATTTGGATTGTCGGCATCTGTTCGATTCTACCGATCTAGGAATAATCATGATGTGAATTGTTCAGCTATATTTTTCAATTTCCTTCTATCGTAATGCGCATGCAAAGAACTTGTCAATATCTGAGTTATGCAAGTATGTGATTTTATTTGGGGGGTGGGGGGAGTGGCGGGGATAGTCTTTGTCATGCATCTGGCGACCGTGTGACACCTTGGCTACGGTGAAAGCCTTCAGTCTTGCAAGCAAGTCTAGTCTTTAATTGATATTACATACTCATGAAAATATGTAATACCCAGAATTCTCAATAAGTCTGACCCAGCTGATAAAGCCAAATTTTTGGGAGGGGGCGCTTGGCTGTCGTGTCTCTTGGGAGAAGTAGTGTGATCCCTGGGGTGCTGAACAATTTCCAAGCAGTTTTAAGTGGTACACACTTCAGCTACTCTAGCCTAATTGCGAGGCGTGTCAATTTGGGCGTGTCTATTAGTGGTAACCCACCGTACAATCTGTTTGGCAGTGATCATTCATGATTCCTTTGGTAGTGCGAACAACACCAAAGCAGTTATAAGTGGTACATATTTCACCTAATCTAGCCTAGTTGTGGGGCGGGGCATTTTGGGTGTTTCTTTCAGGGGTACCCCACCGCAATATCTGTCTGGCGGTGGTAATTCATGATCCCTGTGGTGGTGCTGAACAACTTCCAAACACTTTTAGGTAGTACGGACTTCAGCTAATCTAGCCTAGTTGGGGGGGGGGGGGGGGAGGGGGTTCGTCGTGTCTGTCGGGGTAACCCACCGCACAAATTGTCTGGCAGTGATCATTCTTGATTCCTGTGGTGGTGCTGAACAACTTCCAAGCAGTTTTAAGTGGTACAGATTTCAGCTAATCTAGCCTAGCTGTGGTCTGGCAATTACATAACTCTGTCAAGGGTACCCCACTACTAGAAATGTCTGTCAGAGTGTTTTTGTAATACTTGAAGATGTAAGGTACACTGGTGTACCATTATCATGTGGTACACTTTTGAGCTAATCTAGCTCAAGAATTCATACCCAGTATCGTAGCCCTCACAGCCACACCCACCACTAGATACCCGACAGACATATTTTGATGATACCAGATATGCATGCATTAATACCATATCAGCTAGGTTGACCCCCTGGGCTCTTGCTCTATTCATCCATTCATGATCCTAACACTTCCAACCAAATTTGAAGAAATCTCTTAAAACCTATATCCTCTATCGCATTCACATGGTTTTTGGCAAAGGGGGATAACATCAGAACAGAAAGTCTCAGAATGTTGAATATGAATAGAATTCAATCTCTCATGATCCCAATACTTCCCACCTAATTTGAAAGAAATCCAATAAAGGTTTTCTAAAAAGGCGGATAACTTCGGAATGAACAAGCGGCTGCCAGGCAGGATACGCCCACATTTTCGAGAGATGGATAGAGAACAAGCTAAAAAGAAAGTGATTTTTCCTACAATCAAGGGCCATAATTCAGGAAATTACAATTCGATATGCGCAAATATCGAAAGGAACCAAGATCTTTGGGTTATAAACATACATTTTAAGTTTCAAGAAAATCGGATAAAAATTGTGACCTCTATAGGGTCCACAACCTTGATATACCATATTTTTTCGCTATTTGAGAACGAGAGGCGGCCATTTTTGGACGATTTTCACGAAATTCAAACACAGCTGTCCTTAGTGTGTAACGGTGATATACTAAAACATTTTTTTTAAAATCGGTTAAAAATTATGACCTCTATAGGGTCCACAAGCTAAAATGGTGATTTTTCCTACAATCAAGGGCCATAATTCAGGAAATTACAATTCGATATGCGCAAATATCGAAAGGAACCGAGATCTTTGGGTTATAAACTTACATTTCAAGTTTCAACAAAATCGGATAAAAATTGTGAACTCTATATAGAAATGAAATGAAAATGAAATGGGGTTTAACGTTTTACTGTTTTGCTCCAAACTGGGCTAATGAAGACGGAACTCTATATAGGGTCCACAACCTTGATATACCATATTTTTACACTATTTGAGAACCAACGGCGGCCATTTTGTCTGTCAATTTTGGGCCGATTTTCATGAAATTCGAACTCAGCCGTCCTTAGGGTGTAACGGTGACATAATAATACGGTTTTTAAAATTGGATAAAAATTATGACCTCTATAGGGTCCACAAGCTAAAAACACGATTTTTCGTAAAATCAGGGGCCATAATTCAGAAAGTCACCGTCCGATATGCGCGAATATCGAAAGAAACCGAGATCTTTGGGTTATAAACTTACATTTCAAGTTTCAAAACAATCGGATAAAAATTGTGACCTCTATAGGGTCCACAACCTTGATGGATAGAGAACAAGCTAAAAAGAAAGTGATTTTTCCTACAATCAAGGGCCATAATTCAGGAAATTACAATTCGATATGCGCAAATATCGAAAGGAACCAAGATCTTTGGGTTATAAACATACATTTTAAGTTTCAAGAAAATCAAATCAAAATTGTGGCCTCTAGAGTATCCACAACCTTGATATACCATATTTTTACGCCATTTGTGAACAAACGGCGGCCATTTTGTATGACAATTTTAGGCAGATTTTCACGAAATTCAAACTCAGCTGTCCTTAGGGTGTAACGGTGATATAATAATATGTTTTTTTAAATCGGATAAAAATTATGACCTCTATAGTGTCCACAAGCTAAAAACGTGATTTTTCATACAATCAGGGGCCATAATTCAGGAAGTTACTGTCCGATATGCGCGAATATAGAAAGGAACCGAGATCTTTGGCTTATAAACTTACATTTCAAGTTTCAACAAAATCGGATAAAAATTGTGACGTCTATAGGGTCCACAACCTTGATATACCATATTTTTACGCCATTTGAGAACAAACGGCAGCCATTTCGTCAATTTTGGGCCGATTTTCACGAAATACAAACTCAGTCGTCCTTAGGGTGTAACGGTGATATAATAATACGTTTTTTTAAATCGGATAAAAATTATGACCTCTATAGGGTCCACAAGCTAAAAACGCGACTTTTCGTACAATCAGGGGCCATAATTCAGGAAGTTACGGTCCGATATGCGCGAATATCGAAAGGAACCGAGATCTTTGAGTTATCAACTTACATTTCAAGTTTCAACAAAATCGGATAAAAATTGTGACCTCTATAGGGTCCACAACCTTGATATACCATATTTTTACGCCATTTGTGAACTAACGGCGGCCATTTTGTCCGTCAATTTTGGGAAGATTTTCACGAAATTCGAACTCAGCTGTCCGATATGCGCGAATATCGAAAGGAACCGAGATCTTTGGGTTATAAACTTACATTTCAAGTTTCAACAAAATCGGATAAAAATTGTGACGTCTATAGGGTCCACGACCTTGATATACCATATTTTTACGCCATTTGTGAACAAACGGCGGCCATTTTGTCTGTCAATTTTGGGCAGATTTTCACGAAATTCAAACTCTTATCTTACCATATAAACATAAATATTCTTAAAGTCATTTGGATTTTCAATTTTCTCCTGCAATAAATAAACATATTATTTAATGAAAAACTATAGAATGTATGCAGGAATTGCATCATTAACAACTTTAGAACCAACAGTACAAGCTATTTCATATGTAGATTCCTTCAGATTACTATTATCATACTCTTTAATTCAGCTTGTGAAAGGCTTTGGCTGGTAAACTCGGGTACCAAAATCATCTAAGCTAGTAAAATGCGGTATCCTTCAAATAATTTATGGAGACATACTCCTAAATACCTACTTACAGTTCCATAAAATATAACACCAATCAAGTCTTTATTACTGCTAATTATTTTGTTCTGCATGGTAGTTTGTATACACTAAAATTAAAAAAACAAATACCAGTATTATTTTCCAATATTATATCTTTTTGTTTTGAAAAGATCATGGACATTTGTTTTAAAGTGCACATAAGATGGATGTGGGAACTTTTCGCTATGTGTAGCCAATGGTTACTATATCCACTTTACGGCAAGTTCACACCAATCTGATTGAAAATAATTCAGCTATCTTCACTCAAAGTCGGAAAAATAGACCTCCGGTAAAAACGACTTTGCCAATTATCAAAAACACTCTTAATCCCCTCAGATGCCAGTGACGTCACAGTGACCGAATGCATATTCAGAATGTTTATTCCTTAATTACCTACATACAGCCGGCGTGTGTATTCATTAACGCCTGACTGATTCCTTAATCCCCTAATCAAATACAACAATTGACTATGGAATAATTTAGAATTTGTTTTATAATGTACTGCTCGCTCTCTTTTCTCACGACAATGATTTCAATACTATGTTTTAAGAGCCATTCCACGAGAAAACCATTCAGAAGGTTCGAAGGTTGGGGTCGGCCGATTGAGTTCATATTTACAGGGTTTGGTCGACCCATCGAGACTACTCCCAAGCCAAAATCGCTGATTTTAGAAATCAACAGTTTCTGAGATACAGCCCGATTACGTAATCGTCCTGTATCTCGGAAACGGTTGATTTCTGTATTCAGTGATTTTGGCTGGGGAGTAGGCTCGATGGGTCGACTAAACCCTGTGAGTATGAACTCAATCGGCCGACCCCCACCTTGGAACATCTGCCTGATATTACTTGATTTTCTCGTAAAATGGCTCTTAAAGTAACTTTGTCATAGAGTCCAGTGTTTAAAATTTACGTGGGTCCGTCACCAATAAATAACTGGACGGGCCGACATCTTTTTATTTTGAAGATGGCGGGTCAGCCCTGTGAGCCGACTGTTTTTGCCATGGATATTTTGTTCATGGTTCTATAAAATTCTCTTTTGAGAATATTTATATTGCTCCTATTAACACGGACCGGGCATCGTCCAGATTTTATGAAAAAAGGAAAGAAACTACGCTTATCATCTAGAATTTACAACACGTATCCAACTAATAGATTGCCGTCAAGTATGTGTTAAATACCGTCAAGATTCCCAAAAAATCTCAGTTTGTGCTACCGTGTAGATTAAGAAACACCGTTTACTTTTGACAACGATCGTCTGCTTTACGACCGTCCAGTTTCTCGGGATGTTTTTAAGAAATGAACACTACCATTTAGATTTGAAAGGGGTTTAGTTTTTAGACAAGGCGTTTATTTTCCCGGACGTTGTCAAGAAATGAACAGAGTGTTTAATTATTCAAGGCGTTTAGATTTTACGCCAAATTACCACTTTACCGAGAGCCATCTAGTAACTTACGGGTGAGTAGTAATGCAATGCCGTTTACTTTTGTTTTTGTGTGAAATATTTAATTTCTGTCTCTCAATTTTAGTAACTATGTTCAGATTTAGAATCTGAGTATAGTGTCTAAAATTCTTGAATGAATTGCATATTTGTTGAATATCGTCCATTCTTCGGTATTGCCGACGTCCGTTGGGAAAAGTCGATTTACAATGAATTGACCATTTTCCCGGTGTAGATAAAACTCAATTTTTTTTTATTTAGTTACAATCTTGTTACTTATAATCTTGTTTTCTGGGTTATTTACCCGCTTCCGCAATTAATAACAACAAGAGAAAAATAGAAATTGTCTGTACATTCCCTTGTTTTTATTCATTCTATACTTAATAAAAACATGGTAATGCACTGACTTTTTCTCATATTGACAGTCAATATCTTTTTTTTCAATTGTCAGATATATGCTAGTCAGGTCCTCCACACGAAAAATCTGGTTAAGTCATCCACGCTGCATTGGTTGACTCGTCCACGTGACTTAGTTTAATTTCGGGAGGTAGAATAAGTCGTCCAGAAATATTCAGTCAGTATAATATGAGTGTTTGATATAAGTATAATTTTCTTTACGCCAAGTAGCAGACTCGCCAATCTACAGCGGTCGCATTTATAAATAACAAACAACAAAATAAATCACTTTATTTGGGTTTCACACTGGGTAGCTTGTGTGAAACACTAGTATTGCTTTTGTTCGGATTCTTCTTCTTCTTACTATTATTTTTTCCACTTGAGCATATCTCAGAAACTACTTGTCGGATCGATTCGATGTCTTCGGTTTTCCTGGGAAAGTGGGTGTGACTCAGAGATTAAAGCTATTTCGAACGTTCTGCGAAAATGCGAAATGTCCAAAATCGCTGAAGTTGTCGGTTTTTTAAATATTGCCGTAATTGGATTATAACATTTGATACATTTTGACATAGCCAGAGACCAGGTTGATTGCTACGATTCTTTAGATTTTTGATTTTCGACGAATCCTCGGAGATGTAAGGCGCCAAATTTTGAAAATTTAAATTTTTACAAAATTTTTTTTTATTAATGAATATTTTTTTATGGCATTTTACCCAGGGTTAAATGGTCGTCTGATTTGAGCAAAAATGTGAACATTTTTTGTCTCAATAATTTTTCTTGGATACTATTGACTAATTCAGTTTATCGGTTCTAGGTTAATTATTTATTGTCCAATTTTTGTAAAACAAAGTTCATATGCTCCACGGTGCAAATTCTCATTTTTTTATTACCGGTAAAGTTTTTTATTGGCACCGGATGTGACGCAATTCAGCTAAAAACTCCGATTTTGACGAGTCGGAACGTCTTTTCGATAGCAAATGTTAATTTTTGCAAATCTGATAGATCAAGATAAATGCTCCTGCAAAAGGCGAAAAAAATCTCGGACTCGTTTTTTAATTTCGGTTTTGTTTTTGCGCCATTTCGATTTAAAGGTAAAAAAAGGTGTAAAAGTGAGCTATTTACAACCCATTCAGGCTTTTCATATTTTAAAATATTTCTTCGTAACTTTGATAAACTTGTACCATTAATCCATACGAAGAGAATTTTTCTCAAAATTAGTTTGTAATATGGGCAGTTGCCGAGAAATGGTGAATTTTGCATGTGTTACTTTTTACGCTATTTCGCCTGTAAAAGAGTCAATTAGTTTTGGATTTTCATAAAAGTGACACCATTTGATGCGTAATGTCAATTGTGACTAGTTCAAACCAATTTAACATTTTCAATGTCACAGAAAATGAGGTAATTTGGGCAAAAACTGTATTTATAGCCTTCGAAACAAATAATTTATTCAATTTAGTCATATTTGTTATTTGTTTAAAACAGATATTTGATTCAAATGAATTGCCAGTTGCGATGAGGGCCATCTGTGACTTCAATGTATTTAAAACAACACTCAAAACTCACCTCTTTAAATGTCACTATTTTTAAGCTATCAAACAATATTTTTAGGCCTTTATGTTTTTTAAGTAATCTTTTTGTATATATTTTGTATCATGTGATTTATGTATTATTTGTAAAGCGCTTTGTGATAATGTATGTAAAACGCTATATTAAGAATAAATCATTATCATTATCATTATCATTATCGTTATGAGTCTGATTTATAATGTTTTTAAAATTATGATATTTGATTCCAATCAACAAATAGATTGAACCCATACGATCATACTGATACCAAAAAATGGTTTCTAACTTGTAAGGTTGCAGAGAAATAGACGATTTTCTACAAGTCACTGTTCAAGGTTTTTGGTCTATGAAAGTGGCAATTATTATTCGATTTACATAAAATTTTCACAATGTGGAGCCTTATGCCATTTCTGATTTCATAAAACTTATTTAACATTTTCATTATCACTGGAAGTACTGTACACTTACATGTAACAAATGTATAAAATGAATTGTTATTGCTGGATTTGGTTGATTCTGCGTACATTTTGTTTGATGTGTACAATGCTTTTATGGAAACCTGTTTAATGGTTTCATCGGTACTGGAAGTGACATATATTCAAGGGTAACGGGGCACCGGTGAAACCCATCATTACTGCGTCGCAGTTCTAGTGATGATTGTTTTTACCAAAAAAACAATCATCCAACACTTGGGCTGTTTTATTTTCCACTTGAGCATATCTCAGAATCTCAGAAACTACTTGTCGGATCGATCCGATATCTATAGTATTACAGGAAAGTCGGCATGACTTAAGAGATTGAATCTATTTTGAACATTCTGCGACAATGCGAAATGTCCGAAATCACCAGGGGGTGTGTGTGTGTGTGTGTGTGTGTGGGGGGGGGGGGGGGAGGGTGGCCGAATGGTTAGCATGTGCGTGCTGTATCATACGGCCTGTCATTGAGTCAACTGGCATGGTTTCGAATCCAACCTCGTGGGTTTTCTCCGGGTCCTCCGGTTTCCTTCCACTGCTAAAGACCCCTACGCGCAAGCGAATTATTGAAATAAAATTAAACCATATGTTAGTCCAGAAATGACCTAGTTTGTGTCGAGTGGACGTTAAACCCCATTTCTCTCTCTCTCTCTCTCTCTCTCCGAAATCACCGAAGTTGTCGTTTTTTCAATTGTTGCCATAATATTTACAATAATCGACAGATTTTAACATTTTGACATTGTCGGAGACAGGGCAAATAGTTAACGTACTTCAGATTTTTGATTTTCGACGAATCTTCGTTTATAATAGGTGCGAAATTTTGAAAATTTAAATTTTTACAAATTATTTTTTTATTTATAAATATTTTTTGATGGAATGTTACACAGGATTAAATGGTCAGCTGACTTGGGCAAAAATGTGAGCGATTTTTTTCTCCGTAATTTGTGCTAGCCGCCATTGGGTAATTCAGTTTTTCGGTCCTAGATTAATTATTTATTGTTCGATTTGTATAATAGAAAGTTCATAAGGTCCGTTTTCCGAAATGTCATTTTTCATGTTACCGATAAAGTTTCCTGTCGGCAACGGAAGTGACATAATTTTATCAAAAACTACAATTTTGACAGTTCGGTACCACTTTTTGAAAGCAAATATTATTTAATTCAAATTTGGTATAACTCAAAGCGTGCGTCCTTTAAAGGCGCACAAAACATCGGACTCAGTTTTTTTAATTTCGATTTCATTTTCGGTCTATATCGATTAAAAGGTGAAAAAAGGTGTAAAAATAAGCTATTTACAACCCATCCAGCGTCTTCATATTTTCAAATATTTCTTCATAACTTTTATAAACTCGTAGCAATAATCCATACAAAAAGAATGTATGTGAAAATTAGTCTGTAATATAAGCAGTTGTCAAGAAATAGGCAATTTTGCATGCGTCACTTTTCACGTTATTTAACAAATTTTGTCAGAATCACTTTTTTGACATATGTAACACATGGTAACAGATGTATGAATGGAATTGATATTGCCGGGGTTGATTGATTCTGCGTCCATTTTATAACACTACTGCAATGTTTGTGTGGAAATCTGTTTATCGGTTCCACTGGTACATGAAGTGATACGAGTTCAAGGGTAACGTGGCACCGGTGAAACCCATCATTACTGCTTCACAGTTCTAGTTCAATAACAATTTCATTAATAAATAACATCAATACACAACGACTCACCTCTATAGTCCCGGTACACTTTTCTTCCCCAGTTCATATAATTCCTGTCAATTTTTGGAAAATTTTCACGAAATTCGAACTCAGTCGTCCTTAGGGTGTAACGGTGATATAATAATACGTTTTTTTAAATCAGATAAAAATTATGACTTCTATAGGGTCCACAAGCTAAAAGCTAAATCAGGGGCCATAATTCAGGAAGTTACGGTCCGATATGCGCGAATATCGAAAGGAACCGAGATCTTTGGGTTATAAACTTACATTTCAAGTTTCAACAAAATCAGATAAAAATTGTGACCTCTATAGGGTCCACAAGCTAAAAACGTGATTTTTCGTACAAACAAGGGCCATAATCCATGAAGTTTCAATCCGATACATGCCAATATCGAAAGCAGCCGAGATCTTTTGGAGATAAACCTATATTTCAAGTTTCGTCATAATCGGATAAGAATTGTGACCTGTAGAGTGTCCACAAACAATTGTGGACGGACGGACAACAACACATTTTCATGTGGGCGTATAAAAATTTTGACCTCTATAGGCTCCACAACCTTGATATACCATATTTTTACGCTATTTGAGAACGAAGGGCGGCCATTTTGTCTGTCAGTTAGGGCCGATTTTCACGAAATTCGAACTCAGCCTTCCTTAGGGCGGGGCCAATCAGGGGCCATAATTCAGGAAGTTACAGTCCGATATGCGTGAATATCGAAAGGAACCGAGATGTTTGGGTTATAAATTTACATTTAAAGTTTTAACAAGATCGGATAAAAATTGTGACCTCTATAGGGTCCACAAGCTAAAAACGTGATTTTTCTTACAATCAGGGGCCATAATCCATGAATTTTTGATCCGATACATGCCAATATCGGAAGCAGCCAAGATCTTTTGGGGATAAACCTATATTTCTAGTTTCGTCAAAATCGGATAAGAATTGTGACCTGTAGAGAGTCCACAAACAATTGTGGATGGACGGACGTCCAGACGGACAGGGGTGACAGCATAATACGTCCACATGAAAATGTGGGCGTATAAAAATCATAACAACAATTAAATAACAATACGAATATACTTCACTACAAAACCATGTTTCTGGATTAGGGGATTAATTAAACAATAGGTAGCGGCCATTCAAAGAATCTAACGACAGACATTTATGACTGTTGTATATTCCATGCGATGGTGTTGTAATTACACATCTGTGAGCGATATGGTTTCAGATGGAACTGAGACAGGTGGCTAGAATTTGTGATATAAGCAGGCGGTTATTCAATGAATATAATCTAAATTGTAATGAAGAGCATTTATGACTGTATATTCCAAGCGACGGCATAGGCTATGGCTTCGGATGGAACAGAGACAGCTAGGACGTGGTTGGAATTTGTCATTTATAAAACAATAGCAGTAGGTCATTCAAAGAATATAATCTGATATCGCCGATTAAATTTTCAACTTTTGTGTAAAGATGTTTTTATATTTTGTGTTTGTAAACAATACACAGATTAGGTTTTAGACTTGGATGTGAGGTATCCCGAATGTTAGTGTGTAAACTGATAAGTGTTTTATGTGCAATATATGTGCATATAGTTTGTAGAGGAACTTTCCATATATTTGGATATTAAATATTTTAATGACCCTGCTTGTTTTGTTTTTGTTTTTTGGTTAGAAATACTTGATTTTATTGTGACAAAACTAATTATAAACTAGATACTATTTTCGGTCCTTGCCCGTTTCAATGGGGGGAAACTGTACCTACAATTGTTAACAATTACCCTCCTATCGGTATTTCTTCAACATTCCCAAGGGGTGGGGATACAAAAATAAACGTTGGCGAAAATAGTCCCCCAAAGACGTCTAGATAAATGGCGAAAATGACGTTTCATTTGTGGCCGAAACGAGAACTGCACAAATTAATTTGTAAATTTACAAATACATTTGTTATTAATTTCGGAAGCGGGTAAATAACCCAGAAAGCAAGATTATAAGTAACAAGATATACGTCCATTGTTTTGTTATTTTCTAATAAATAAAATGTGAGTGTTATCTACACCGGGAAAATTGTCAATTCATTGTAAATCGACTTTTCCCAACGGACGTCGGCAATACCGAAGAATGGACGATATTCAACAAATATGCAATTCTTTCGAGAATTTTAGACAGTTTACTCAGATTCTAAATCTGAACATAGTTTCTAAAATTGGGAGACAGAAATTAAATATTTCACACAAAAACAAACGCCTTAAGTTTTCGAGATGACATTGGGCAAACTAATTACAAGACATGAAAAGTAAACGGCATTGCATTACTACTCGGTAAAGTGGTAATTTGGCGTAAAATCTAAACGCCTTAAATATTTAAACACTCTGTTCATTTCTTGACAACGTCCGGGAAAATAAACGCCTTGTCTATAAACTAAACACCATTCAAATCTAAATGGTAGTGTTCATTTCTAAAAAACATCCTGAGAAACTGGACAGTCGTAAAGCAGACGATCGTTGTCAAACGTAAACGGTGTTTCTTAATCTACACGGTAGCACAAACTGGGCGGTTTTTGGTGAATCTTGACAACATTTAACACATTCTTGACGGCAATCTATAAGCAGGATATGTGTATTAAATTCTAGATGATAAGCTTAGTTTCTAAATTCTTCCCTTTTTTCGTAAAATCTGGACGATACCTGGTCCCTAGTGTTAAATCCGAAATATATTTCATCCAGATATTTAACAGTATTTCATTACCGGAAATAAAAATAAAATTGTCCACCGAAAGAAATTATCGTTATAGGAGTGAGGTCGTACTTGCAAATATCGGCACGCTCCCAGAGTTCGGGAGGATATTATTTAACCATTTTGATCAAGTGTGGAATAGATGAGTGTGTGTTCCGATGGTATGCCTTATTTACTGTCTTATATTCATTCCTTCAATGGAGTGTCTGTCATGAATCCAAGAATAAATATTCACGTGATATAAAACATTTGTCTTGTAAAAATAAAATTGAAGATAGGTTGCCAGGCAACAAAACATACGCCCACAGCAGCTAAATCGTCCGAGCAGTCGACAAGAGTTGTCACATATTTATTCTTTTGTAGGTAATTAGGGGAATTTAATAGACAATTTTATACAGATGACATTATAATCTTCGTTGTTTGAAGGTTCACAAGGTTCTAAGAACTAAAACAAGGGCCGTAACTCTGGAAGCAATCTACAGAAATTGTTCAAATTCGACAGGCTTTTTTCGTTTTACTAATTCAAATAATGCATATAAATTTCATACAGATCGGATGATAACTTTTGTTGTTCGAAAGTTCACAAAGTTCAACAAAGTAAATCAAGGGCCATAACTCTAGACGTAATTGACAGAAATTGCTGACATTCAATAGGCTTGTTCGTCTTCATTTCACTAATTTAGGTCATAACTGAAACTCAATAGGCTTGTTCGTTTTACTAAGCATTTGCAAGGTACAACAAAGGGAAACAAGGCGTAATTAACAGAAATTGCTGAAATTCAATAGGCTTCTTCGTTTCACTAATTTAAATGATGCATATCAATTTCAAATAGATCGGTTGATAACTTTTGTCATTAGAGCGTTCACAAGATTCAACAAAGTGAAACAAGGGCCATAACTCTAAGATGTAATTAACGGAAATTGCTGAAATTCAATAGACTTCTTTGTTTTACTAATTTAAACTTGCATATCAATTTCATACAGATCGGTTGATAACTTTTGTCATTAGAGCGTTCACAAGATTCAACAAAGTGAATCAAGGGCCATAACTCTAGATGTAATTAACGGAAATTGCTGAAATTCAATAGGCTTCTTCGTTTCACTAATTTAAATGATGCATATCAATTTCAAATAGATCGGTTGATAACTTTTGTCATTAGAGTGTTCACAAGATTCAACAAAGTGAAACAAGGGCCATAACTCTAGATGTAATTAACGGAAATTGCTGAAATTCAATAGACTTCTTTGTTTTACTAATTTAAACTTGCATATAAATTTCATACAGATCGGTTGATAATTTTTGTCGTTAGAGCGTTCACAAGGTGCAACAAAGTAAAACAAGGGCCATAACTCTAGATGTAATTAACGGAAATTGCTGAAATTCAATAGGCTTCTTCGTTTCACTAATTTAAATGATGCATATCAATTTCACATAGATCGGTTGATAACTTTTGTCATAAGAGCGTTCACAAGGTGCAACAAAGTAAAACAAGGGCCATAACGCCAGAAGAAATTAACAGAAGTTATTGAAATTAAATAGGCTTCTTCATCTCACTAATGCAAACAACATATATCAATTTCAAAACAATCGGTTGATAAATGTAGTCTGTAGAGTGTTCACAAGACATTGCGGACGATGAGCGGACGGACCGACGGATGGGGGTGACGGCAATATACGACCACATTTCCATGTGGGCATATAAAAAACCAGAGCTGAAAATTCCCTGAAAGCCTAACTACGGGTAACAATATAATTCCAGCGAGGTAAAACGAGTGACCTTTCCCGCCATTATTTCCAACTCTCGTGAATTAATAGCAGACTTGATTATCAAGTCTATTTCTTTAATGAAGATTTCACTACCGTACTGCAGACCCAAGTCTTCGAAATCAGGCACGTGCTATATTTCATATAGGAAGAATAACAAAGAGTTTATCGTTCCATAAATATAGGCTATCCCAATGTGTGACATCAGGTCAGTTTTAATAATGATAAAAAATGACGTGTCGTCTGCCAAACAGCACTGATAGTTTACTTTCATGTGGTCACGGTCTTTCATTACACAGTTCCACACATCATGATGAATGAAACAAAACAAATGATTAATCTGTGTTTTGTAAGACCTTAAAAGCCAGTTTCATTTCATTTTATTTATATGCACAATATTTTCTGTTAATTTTCGGAGAATGTTAAGGGCCATTTTAATCTTCAGATTTCTATGTGAATGGAAATTCGAGATACGTTGCCAGCACAATATCAAGCCTGGGGTGAAATGATTTTTTCTTTCTATACACGAAGTATAAACATTAAATCTTTCAAAAGTTAAAATTGTAATGTGAACAGTTAATCAATATTGAATACATATTTTAACATTTAAACCTGTCCCAAATGGCTGTAGAAGACACCTACGGAACGTAGAAGTTCAAGGAATTTGGGGTGGTGTAGTGTACGTGTGTTTTGTTAATATTTATTGGGCCCACAAGTTAATGTTAGGACCTGCAACTTTCATGAATGGTGCCTACCAGCGGATCCTGTTGGCTTACAACTTTTCTTGCCGAATTTTAAACACTGATTGAGTCCCTCTACCATTGTGTGCAGTCCAAACGATTCGAAGAGTACAGGAGTAAAAAGATGTGGTCATTACAAAACGTATCATAAAGGTCAAACATGATTCAAACGCGATTTGTAAATGACTATCCGTTATCAGAGCAGCCAACTGTATCTCGTTTTCAAGTAGCCATCATACCAGGCCTTTCTTTCTGCATGGATTACTCTGAAATAGACTGTACAAATGAAGTACAAAAAAAAATCTCAATATACATTAGAATTAACAGTACAAATAAATTTTGTTGCTAAATGGAATAACAGATTGAGAAGGATCATCTAACTATCTTTGTGTATTGATAAAAGTGTAGTGTCGTTTATATCTGTCATTAATGTATCCGACTAAAGCTGCAGACATGGGGTCATAAATTAATTAAGAATGCCGATTAGGTAATTATATTTTTTTTACGCCGGCCAGATCAAAGACATCACTCTAGGTGGAACGTGTGCGTAATACCTCACGAACGAACTAATCGTACACACGTTAATTGTTTAATATAATTAAGTTTTAGTCATCAGTTGTTTATAATTATTATTTACCAATTAATCAATTAGCTTTTCTTACCAATGTTTTTGTAATAAAGTAGCCTCATATTATTTGTTGACTTAATTGACTTGATATGAAATCTGAATATAAATTATTCGATGGATAAACCTTTGTGATAAGATAAGGTTATAATGTCTAACATTGTTTCACTTTTTTATATGCCCACATTTTCATGTGGACGTATATTGTCGTCACCCCTGTCCAACCGTCCACAATTTGTTTGTGGACACTCTACAGGTCACAAGTCTTATCCAATTTTGACGAAACTTGAAATATAGGTTTATCTCCAAACGATTTCGGTTCCTTTCGATATTGGCATGTATCCGATTGAAACTTCATGGATTATGGCCACTGTTTGTATGAAAAATCACGTTTTTAGCTTGTGGACACTATAGAGGTCACAATTTTAATCCGATTTTCTTGAAACTTGAAATGTAAGTTGATAATCTAAAAATCTCAGTTCCTTTCGATATTCGCGCATTTGGGTTATAAACATGCTTTTCAAGTTTCATCAATATCGGATTAAAATTGTGACCCATACAGGGTCCACAACCTTGATTTACCCTATTTTTACACTATTCGTGTACAAACGGCTGCCATTTTGTCCAGCAATTTTGGTCCGATTTTCCCCAAATTCGAACTCAACCTTCCTTAGGGTGTAACGGTGATATAATAATAAAAATTATGACCTCTATAGGGTCCCCAAGCTAAAAACACTATTTTTCGTATAATCAGGGGCCATTTTTTCTAGCAATTTTGGTCCGATTCTCACGAAATTCGAACTCAACTTTCATTACGGTGTAACGGTGATATAATCAAACGTTTTTTTAAATCGGATAATAATTGTGACCTCCAGAGGGACCACAAGCTAAAAAAGGCGATTTTGCGTACAATCGGGGGCCATAATTCAGGAAGTTACGATCCGATATGCGACAATATCGAAAGGAACCAAGATCTTTAGGTTATAAACATGCTTTTCAAGTTTCATCAAAATCGAATTAAAATTGTGACCCATACAGGGTCCACAACCTGGATTTAACCTATTTTTACACTATTCGCGTGCAAACGGCTGCCATTTTGTCTGGCAATTTTGGTCCGATTTTCCCCAAATTCGATTTTGCGTACAATCAGGGGCCATAATTCAGGAAGTTACGATCCGATATGCGACAATATCGAAAGGAACCAAGATCTTTAGGTTATAAACATGCTTTTCAAGTTTCACCAAAATCGAATTAAAATTGTGACCCATACAGGGTCCACAACCTGGATTTAACCTATTTTTACACTATTCGCGTGCAAACGGCTGCCATTTTGTCTGGCAATTTTGGTCCGATTTTCCCCAAATTCGAACTCAACCTTCCTCAGGGTGTAGCGGTGATATAATAATAAAAATAATGACCTCTATAGGGTCCACAAGCTAAAAACATGATTTTTCGTATAATCAGGGGCCATAATTCAGGAAGTTACAATCCGATATGCGACAATATCGAAAGGAACCAAGATCTTTAGGTTACAAATGTGCATTTCAAGTTTCATCAAAATCGAATTAAAATTGTGACCCACAGGGTCCACAACCTTGATTTACCCTATTTTTACACTATTCATGTACAAACGGCGGCCATTTTGTCCCAAATTCGAACTCAACCTCCCTTAGGGTGTAACGGTGATATAATAATACGGTTTTTTAAATCGGATAAAAATTATGACCTATATTAGGTCCACAAGCTAAAAATGCGATTTTTCGTATAATCAGGGGCCATAATTCAGGAAGTTACGGTCCGATATGCGCGAATATCGAAAGGAGCTGAGATCTTTAGGTTATAAACTTACATTTCAAGTTTCAACAAAATTGGATAACCAGCGGCTGCCAGGCAGGATACGCCCACATTTTCGAGAGATGGATAGAGAACAAGCTAAAAAGAAAGTGATTTTTCCTACAATCAAGGGCCATAATTCAAGAAATTACAAGTCGATACGCGCAAATATCGAAAGGAACCGAGATCTTTGTGTTATAAACTTACATTTCAAATTTCAACAAAATTGGATAACCAGCGGCTGCCAGGCAGGATACGCCCACATTTTCGAGAGATGGATAGAGAACAAGCTTTTAAAAAGAAAGTGATTTTTCGTACAATCAGGGGCCATAATTCAGGAAGTTACTCTCCGATACGTGCAAATATCGAAAGGAACCGAGATCTTTTGGTTATAAACTTACATTTCAAGTTTCATCACAATCGGATAAAAATTGTGACCTCTATAGGGTCCACAACCTTGATATACCATATTTTTTATGCTATTTGAGAACGAAGGGCCGCAATTTTATCTGTCGGTTTTGGGCCGATTTTCAAGAAATTCGAACTCAGCCGTCCTTAGGGTGTAGCGGTCATATAATAATACGTTTTTTTAAATCGGATAAAAATTATGACCTCTATAGGGTCCACAAGCTAAAAACGCAATTTTTCGTAGAATCAGGGGCCATAATTCAGGAAGTTACGGTCCGATATGCGCGAATATCAAAAGGAACCATGATCTTTGGGTTATAACTTACATTTCAAGTTTCAACAAAATCGGATAAAAATTGTGACCTCTATAGTGTCCACAAGCTAAAAACGTGATTTTTCGTACAATCAGGGGCCATAATCCATGAAGTTTTGGTCTGATACATGCCAATATCGAAAGCAACCAAGATCTTTTGGAGATGCAGATTAACCTACACACCACACATCTACAGGGATCACATCCTAAAAACGCAACTTTTCGTACAATCAAGGGCCATAATACAGGAAGTTACGATCCAATATGTGCGAATATCGAAAGGAACCAAGATCTTTGGGACATAAATACATGTATGTATTTCAAGTTTCATCAAAATCAAATCAAATCAAAATTGTGGCCTCTAGAGTATCCACAACCTTGATATACCATATATTTACACCATTTGCGTGCAAGAGGCGGCCATTTTGTTCGGCAGTTTTGGTCCAATTTCCACGAAATTCGAATTTAGCCATCATAATGGTGTAACGGTGATATATTTGAACGTTTTTTTAAATCCATTAATAATTGTGACCTCTAGAGGGACCACAAACTAAAAAGATAGGTTGCCAGGCAACAAAACATACGCCCACAGCAGCTAAGTCGTCTGAGCAGTCGACAAGGGTTGTCACATATTTATTCTTTTGTAGGTGATTAGGGGAATTTTATAGACAATTTCATACAGATGACATTATAATTTTCGTCGTTTCAGGGTTCACAAAGTTCTAAAAATCTACAGAAATTGTTGAAATTCGACAGGCTTGTGTTACTAATTCAAATAATGCATATAAATTTCATACAAATAGGATGATAACTTTTGTCGTTCGAACGTTCACCAAAGTAAAACAAGGGCCATAACTCTAGAAGTAATTGACGGAAATTGCTGACATTCAATAGGCTTCTTCATTTCACTAATTTAAATGATGCATATGAATTTCAAACAGATTGGATGATAACTGTTGTCATTAGAGTGTTCACAAGATTCAACAAAGTGAAACAAGGGCCATAACTCTAGATGTAATCAACAGAGCTTGCTGAAATTCAATAGGCTTCTTTGTTTTACTAATTTAAATGATGCATATAAATTTCATACAGATCGGTTGATAACTTTTGTCGTTAAGAGCGTTCACAAGGTGCAACAAAGTGAAACAAGGGCCATAAATCCAGAAGAAATGACCTCTATAGGGTCCACAAGCTAAAAACGCGATTTGTTCGTACAAATAATCCATGAAGTTACAGTCCTATACATGCCAATATCGAAAGGAACCGAGATCTTAGGGTCATAAACCTATATTTCAAGTTACGTTGAAATCAGATAAAAAATGTGACCTCTATAGTGTTCACAAACAATTGTGGACTTGTGGACAGACAGGGGCGACGACAATATACATCCACATGAAAATGTGGGTGTATAAAAATTGAAAAGTGTTTTGGCATGTCGGATTCATTTTAATCAGATTGGTGTGAACTTGCCGTAAAGTGGATATAGTAACCATTGGATATAGTAACCATTGGCTATACGTACATGAAATTTAGATTTTTTGTCTTATGTGGTCTTCACAACAAATCAGATGGATATCTCAAGACGAATAGTGTTAAAGCTTAAATGATCATGTTTCTTCTTCTGAAAGATTGTAGCTTACTTACCCTCATACAAACATTAAAATGATTGTCACCTTCATCATCCGTTTTACTTTTAAACATATCTTTACTACAGTCAACCATGAATATCAATCCATCACTATTTCCCCACCTTAACTAAAAGTTCAAAATACTTCATTTTCAGAAAGATAGGTAGCTAGGTAATGAAACATATGCGCCCAGCAGCTAAGTCAACTGCGCAGTCCACAATGATTGACACACATTTTTCTTTTGTTCATAATGAAAGAATTTACAAGACACTAAAAAAGTTATAAGAAGTCTTGTTTCTCACGTGACTTCACTGCCGGCAACTGGGAGCAACTGAGAGGATTGTGTCGATGGACGCGTGCTTGTGACTGGAAAACCACCAGCTGCAACCAGTTAGCCGTGTTCTACTTTTCCGGCAACTAGTTGTACTCAGTTTCTCTAAAATGGTCGATCTACGCCCAAACGGTAACTGATCGTATCCAATTTGCACAACCAAACCATCGATATTTTTGCAAAAATACAGCTTAATTCTCCTAGAGCTAAAACTGTAGATTCAGATAAAAAAAACCCCCAAAAAACAGACTCACCACAAGTAATGGTAATTTTGATAACCCGGTAAAAAAACAAAACAAGCTTGCAGATTATTTATACCGGGTCCAGTAAGTTGCCTTGAGGAAATAGGCCACGTGCCAATCAAAGGAAGTATGATATGATCTCGGAATGGATTGTGCATCTATCGCGTGCCTTTGACGGTCAGTATGAATTCCAGGTGTACTGGTAGAAATTAAACTAATAATTGGATCATAATTTAATGCTTTCACTGACCAGTTGTTAGTTAAATTTAAATCTTAGTTGAATATAATCCTCGGATAGAACACCGAATACACTGAGAAATAGTCATTAATAATATATTATGAATCTCCAATGCCGAATGACACATGACATCGGTTATTATTATTGAAAGCTGTATGGCATAGTTGTATGGAATTTAATTTTAAAGCCATTTCAATTATGGTTGTCACGTGATCATTGTGCCATGTGTCTATCATGGACGAATGAATAAAAACATTTGCAAGTTATAATTATGTGATAGAAAAAAAACCCTTACAAATTGTGTTATAAAGAAATACATGTACCATGGTGCCGTATCAACTTATATCCATCGAAAAAAAACCCAACCGAATACAGTAATTTATTCAGGAATATTACTGACATGAACTTTAAGCCGGTACGTGAATTATGGAAAATTTTCTGTATGGTGTACCTGTTTGTCGTTATATTTGTGGTAATTACATACAGTAGAATACGATATTCCTCATAACAAATTACCAAGAATTATTTTTGTTGAAGTCTGGTTATATTAAAGGGAATGGAAACTTAAAATTTTAAAACCCAGTTCCTACCAGGACCTCATTTGACCCAATTCGTTTCAAAATGGATTAAGAACTCTGGCAGTAATTATCGGAAGAGATCAAGGGCTATAACTCAGGCAGTAATTTGTCTCATGACCTTAAAGACTGTGTATAAATTTAAAGTCAATCGGATATTAACTTTAGCCTCTAGAGCGTCAACAAGATATTTCAAAGAGATCAAAATCATAACTATTGCAGTAACTATTTAGACGGAGAGATATAATTTCTGTTTGTCAAGTACCGAGAACAAATTGCAAAAGAATTTCTTTCACTGGAATCTAGTAAAGGGATGTCTTAAGGACTCCCAACTCAAAATTGTCCGCTGAAACCCTGTAGCGTTTTTCATAATTAGCATAAATCCAAGATGGCCACCAATTGGACTTTCTGGCCTCCATATCTTGGAAACGGCTCGTTTTAGAGCAATAAATGTATTATCATTAGATACAAAAGTGATATCAACGAATCGGAAAAAAATATTATCGTGACGATAAATGTCATGGTGTGAGTTCATGACGGTAATGTGATGTAATGACGTCACATTGACGTTAAAACACTTAGCCCGGCAGAACTATGGCTGAACCTGGAAGTTGTACACAAAGATTTTTTTATGATTGATTTAATAGCCTATGGTGTCCTCTTTAAGAATCTGCCGATTGAACCTGGGTCACCCTGGAGCATTTTGAGAAATTCAAGATGGCGTCCAAGATGGCCGTCATTTCAAATAATCACCTATAACCCCCATACTATTTTGTCTAGGATGATAATTTTGGTGTCTAACCGTATGTTTTTGGGGCCAAGGAATACACCAAAATCATCCATTATGCTGTGGGGTGATTAGATGATAGCAGACAATATGTCCCTTTAACGCGGTTTGGACAATAATTATTTCACGAACCAAACTATATATTTATGGACATAGCAGCATATGATTGATACGATAACACTACATACATGCCTAACAGGGGGTCCAGGGCCACATGGGCACGGCCCTGAAAAGAAGGGCACAATCTGTGTTTTGATCATGTAAAAAAGCAAATTCTACCCGCAAAATACGAAAATACCCCCACAAAACTAGGTAATATTCAGTTTAATCCTTTAGTCGTGTGTCTGGTTGCAACCTGCGACTTCACAGGTGCAAAATACTATACATTCTAAGCCTACTATTTGGATCGTCACTCGTGCATCCGCATTTGATGAGCTACAGGAGCAATTTGACCGATTGTAATGTTCTCAATTTAGTCACCTTAACCCAGCAATACAGTTCTGGATCAAGTTCTGGTGGATTGCGATCTTCCAGTGAACGCCACACAATAGCATGGTGGTGACATCGTTTTACTTTCCATACGAATGCATCATTCGTTGGAGCAAGACTACATGGTTTAAATGTGGATGATGATGATATATTTCCAGTTTCGGATGCCTATACGATAACACTACATACATGCCTAACAGGGGGTCCAGGGCCACATGGGCACGGCCCTGAAAAGAAGGGCACAATCTGTGTTTTGATCATTTAAAAAAGCAAATTCTACCCGCAAAATACGAAAATACCCCCACAAAACTAGGTAATATTCAGTTTAATCCTTTAGTCGTGTGTCTGGTTGCAACCTGCTACTTCACAGGTGCAAAATACTATACATTCTTTCTAAGCCTACTATTTGGGTCGTCACTCATGCATCCGCATTTGATGAGCTACAGGAGCAAATTGACCGATTGTAATGTTCTCAATTTAGTCACCTTAACCCAGCAATACAGTTCTGGATTAAGTTCTGGTGGATTGCGATCTTCCAGTGAACGCCACACAATAGCATGGTGGTGACATCATTTTACTTTCCATACGAATGCATCATTCGTTGGAGCAAGACTACATGGTTTAAATGTGGATGATGATGATATATTTCCAGTTTCGGATGCCTATACCCTCCAGCGTCACAATGGAATCACCAATCAAAGAAGAAACAACCGTTGACATTGGAATCACCAATCAAAGAAGAAACAACCGTTGACATGTCAATTATCATTGGAATCTTGTCAGCCCATACTCTGACACGGTTGCATGCTGCTACAGCTGTGGAAGTGGCGAGAGCTTGATTGTATTCTCTCTCTCACTCGTCGGAGTAGTAGAATCGGTGCTTACACAGGCCACTGTACATGTATTTTTGTCAGCTTGTTATGGACAGACTTCTAGCAAATCGATGCCTGAAACATGCTGGTGAGTAGTGCTCCTACGGTTAGGACTTTTTATTATTTGAATAGCCGTAGCTATTAACTGGTCAGTAACCGTTAACCGTATGGTATCAATTTTAAACGTAAAACAGAGCTTGTCAGGAGGTGCGAGTCATTACTCGTGCGTACGCTATACTCGCCTAGCTAAAAGGCATTACAGGAATTTTTTCAGACATGTACAATTCTTTAATGAGAATCTAAACTACCTTAGGCCGTAGTTATTTATTTACCTGGTTAACTTGGTTCATTTGAAACATTTTTTAATTCTATATAACGATAATATACAAAACAATACTCTGTTTCCCTTCGTACGTGACAGATGGCGATAATATTATGATTACACAATGTTACTAAGAATAGAATAAAGTAAATTGGAAGGCGTCTATTGATTGGACAATAAAGAAATAATTCCTCGCTTGCAAGTAGAATTTTTATGATTGGTTAATTTAACTAAAAACCAAAGTAGAATTCTTGCGAGAAATTACGAGATATGAAACGTGTTGAATGTCGTAACGAATCTAGTATAATGTCATTTTCTAGCCTTTATGATTATATTTTGAATGGTGGTTACGTTTTGAAGTAAATAATAAACAAGGTAGAATATAGTTAGAAATGCCGAGAAGTATTTAGATTGGATTAACAAAAGCTAAAGTCAGAACAAGGTCTGTTGACTTTGCTGTATGACTACGACGAGTGCTATTAATAGTATTATTTTGGATGTCAGCTGTTTCGTAACCTGGCTGTTTCGTACTTAGTTCATTCGTACCTCACATGAGCCGTTTCGTACTTCACTTCGTACCTCAAATTGATTCATACCTTTTCCTATGCTGTTGAAATCAGTTAAAAGAAATTGAAATAAAGGTGAAACGATTTGATCAACACAGCCTGCCCAATAGTAGTAATTCACACACAATTAAAGCCAAAGGACACATTTATACTAAAATTGCTTCAGCATTTCACTAAATTTACATCGGTTACGATCGAAAGCCATTTTCATGCAGTTGGGTTTCAATAACAGAATTACCCTGTGATATGACCGTATATACGGTCCATGATATAAAAGAATGGGTTCAATAATCAACCCCGGATTAAATACTTTTTCATTGGTTTTTCAACTGCTTTAACAATCACCAATCAACTGTCGTCAATAATCACAACTCAATGAGCAGAATGGGTTCAATAATCAACATCAGATTTAAAGGAAGGCAGGTATAATCGTTTATTTCAATTTTTTTCAACAACATATAGATTTATTTTAATTTCGTTCAATTCATTTCAACAACAATTTGAGGTACAAATCATGTGTTTATTCTAATTCTAGTTCGGCAGCAATTTTTATAAATTTAGCGCAGCCTTTGGATTTAGGAGAAGGAACTAATCAATTTGAGGTACAAATCTCGTGCATATTCTAATTCTGGTTCGGCATATTCAATTTCTTTCAACTGATTTCAACAACATAGGAAAAGGTAAGAATCAATTTGAGGTACGAAGTGAGGTACGAATGAACTAAGTACGAAACAGCCAGGTTACGAAACAGCCTGCACCCATTATTTTTTAGCAGTCGACATCGTAGGACGACTGTTACATTCTAAGATTTTCAAACATCAAATACAAAATGACAACGGGCAAGTTTTGTTATAAAGAGGAATATAATCAGACACAACTCTGGGTAATGGGGGACATCTCCGAATAACCGTACCGTTGAATTCGAACCGTTTAACAGTCCAGTTCTAACCCTTTACGGCTATCCGACTAGTCGTAGGAGCACTACTGGTGGGTATGGACATCTAAAAGTCATCATCCCCACTCAAACATGGTAGTCTTGCTCAATGAATGATACATTTACAGGGAACGTAAAAAGAGCTCATCAACAAGTCATTGCTGGATGAAGGATACTAAATTGATAACACTACAACCGGCCAACTTGCTCCAGGGTCTGTCATGTGTCTCATCAGATGCGGATACAAGAATGACACCTCATGCAGTACGCTTGCTTGTAGATGCACTACGGATGGCTTAGAATGTACAGTATTTTGTGCTTGTACTGTCTTAGGTTGCAGCCAGAAATACGACCAAAGGATTAAACTGAATATTGCCTAGTTTTGTGGGCATTATTTTCGTGTTTTGTGGGTAAAATTTGTTTGTTTAAATGTTCACAAAACAGCTTGTTCCCCCCTTTTCAGGGCCGGCCCATGTGGCCCTTTAGCCCCCAATAGGCATGTATGTGATGTTATCACATCAATCATATGCTCCTTTACCCATATATAGTTTGGTTTGGTGAAATAACGAGTTAAAGGGCCATATTGTCTGGCATTTTAGATTTTACTATCATCTAATCACCCCACAACATAATGAATGATTTCAGTGTTTTCTATGACCAGAGTAACATACGTTTAGACCCCAAAATTATCGTCCTAGAATAAATACTATGGGAGTTATGGGCGATTATTTGAAATGGCGGTCGTCTTGGATGCCATCTTGAATTTCGCAAAAACGCTCAAGCGTGACCGGAGTTCACCCGGCAGATTCTGAAAGAGGACACCATAGGCTACTAAAATCAATCCTAAAAAAAACTTTATAGACAATTCCCAGATTCACTCGAAATATTGAGGTTTGACGACCGGACTTACTGCTTTGATACCGAATAAGCGGGTTTGACGTGAGTTCTGGGGTCTTAGAGAACTAAGAATAAGCGGGCTGAGAACTAGTTTGTTTTTGTGACACTGACTGACTGGGCTGGAATCCAATCTGGTGAGTGAAATTCTATCTGCACTGTGCATGCACATGAGCATTAGAGTTTAACAACACCCCCACTATTATTTAGGTTATTGCCGCCAATTATGCACGTATTCGTGGCAACATCCCCACCATTATTTAGGTTATTGTCGCAAATTATGCACGTATCCATGGCGAAATACAACTCTTTTCACAAAACTAGCAAAAAAAAAGTTTCAAATATCTTGGGAAAACCCAGACTGGATTCCAAGCCAATCATAAGAGCTTGACAACATCCCCACCATTATTTAGGTTATTCCCGCAAATTATGCACGTATCCATGGTGAAATACGACTCTTTTCACAAAATTAGCAAAAGAAAGCATCAAATATGAGGAAAACCAAGACTGGATTCCAAGCCAATCACCAGATTGGATTCCAGTCCAATCAGTCAGTGTCACAAAAACAAACTAGGTCACAGCGCGCTTATTCTGAGTTCCCTAAGACATCAAACCCGCTTATTCAGTATCAAAGCAGTGTTTTGACGTCAAAATAACGGCAGTGTGAAGTCATGACGTCATTGTGACATCAGGGCGTCAGACCATGACCTGCTGGTGTTGTGATAATTTTATTTTCCGATTCGTTGATACCACTTTTGTATCTAATGATAATACATTTATTGCTCTAAAACGAGCCGTTTCCAAGCTATGGAGGCCAGAAAGTGATATTGGCGGCCATCTTGGATTTATGCTAATCATGAAAAACGCTACAGGGTTTCAGCGGAAAATTTTGAGTTGGGAGTCCTTTAGACATCCCTTTACTAAATTCCAGTGAAAGAAATTCTTTTGCAATTTGTTCTCGGTAGTTTTTTATTTCTCTCTGTCTAATTGGAATTCGCTGAAAATTAATAGGCTTCTTCGTCTAATGACCTTAAACACTGTGTATAAATTTAAAGTCAATCAAATATTAAATTTAGCCTCTAGAGGGTCCACAAGATTTTTCAAAGTGATCAAGGGCAGTAATTATCGGAAATTGCTGCAATTCAATAGGGTTCTTCGTCTCATGACCTTAAACACTGTATCGACCAATTTACCGGAAGTCGTCATAAGGGAATTCCCTCCAATTATGGACCAATTTTACAGTTTCAATTTCAGTACATTATCAGATGAGCAACTAATAATCCTGTGTGAAAACACACTGTCTTATTTATTAAGTAATACTAAAACGGATATGCAGTATTCGTTAGTCAATGAAGTGAAGCCAGAAGCTATACAATGGGGGATTGCTCATGAGAAGGAGGCTATTGAGGAATATTTGAAGAAAATGTGCAATTTTCATTCTAATTTTACTATTCAGCCAACAGGTTTTCATATAAGTCTTGAGCACCCATATCTTGGAGTTTTGCCAGATGGATTGACCAATTGTGATTGTTGTGGGACTGGTGTAATTGAAGTAAAATGCCCATTTTCTCAAAGAAATTCATCTCCATGTCAAGATCCACTTGCCAAGACCCATAAATATTTTACACAAATTCAGGGGCAAATGTTCATTCTTAATTTAAACCACTGTGGCTTTATAGCATGGACACCCAAAGGATTGCACATTGAACAAATTTTTCTTGATAGTGTTTTTTGTAAGAATATTTGTACTGAACTGAAAAAATACTTTTCTAACATTGTTTTGCTTTGTAGAATCTTGTGAACCCTCAAAAGACAAAAATTTATAATCTGAGCTGTATGAAATTGTCTTATATTGTGGTCTTTTAAGTCAATTTACTGAACAACAAGTAAAATTTAGTCCACCTGTCGCAAGCGATGTAAAAATCACCCGTTGACGACAAGTAGACAGGCAAACATTTTGATCCATGTTCTTACTTTCCTCAGGATCATTCAAGATTTTTAAATATTCATTTTGTTAACCCAGATCCTTCCTGGGACGAAATTCATGGTCAATCTTTCAATTTTCTTCTGTAGGATTCCCTGACTTTGAAATGGTCACTGAGGTTATCCCTTGCACTTCGGTAAGCATCTTCAGTATCCTGTTGTAGAAAACCAAGTACATGTATACCATCCTTGGCATCCCCACCATTATATCTGCCCAAATAATACAATCTACCAGTAGTCGTGGATCATTCTACTTTCCATCAAAGTTTCATATGATTTGACCCATATGGGATATTGTAATAAATCACTTTGAAACTATTCAGATTCAAGTTTGGGCAATGAATCACTATCCCATCTCTTTGACATAAGATTGACAGCTCTGTAAGGCTATTATTTTGTTAAACTTCTGGTGGTGGGGATAAAGTTGAATGTAATTTTACTTTTACTGCGTTTCTAAAGAGCTATCCATCAAATCTTTGTTATCAGCAGCCCCACCATTCATATAAGGCAAAGTTCTATCCATGACAAACATGTTATATTCTTCTTCTCTATCTATGAATTCAAATACAGCCTATACCTTTGCTAATTTTTCAATCATTTGAAGTTTCTCTAAATCTTGCAAAGATCTTTGAATTTCAGCTTTTTTATCGGTTTGCAATCTTTTAATTTCAGCTTCCTTGTTAGTTTTAAGTTGATGAAATTTTAAATCAGGTTCTATAAGGGTTACTTTTTTAACCACTTCGGTTCTATTTGAACTAACAACAGAGTTTTTATTTGAGTGTTTCGAATATTTGGATTTGACAGAAGGACCATGTGAAACTCTTGATCTTTTATCTTCTTGATCTGATTTTTATTTCTTGTCCTCTCCATCAACTATTTCTACTTTTATAGGATATTTTAGGATTAGATGTCATTTTTGAAACTTAAACATACGTTATACAAGAGCTAAATCTGCCTATTGTAAGTCTTTATATAGGCTTCAGATGTTATAGAAATTATTAATTAGACCTTTATTTACACGACAAGCTCAAAATCAACTCTGTAGACCCACGTATGGCTTGGAAACAGTTTGGATTTATTTAAACAGTCTTTCATTTAAAATTAAATCAATAAATGGCGGACCAAGCTAACGTTTACCATAAGTCGCTGATGTCACTACTGGAAACTGTTGATGAAAGGCCTGCTAAGCGAGGCTACCATAGCCATTAAGCATGTTACTTGATAATCGAGAATATGTGGGTGGAGTTATCGTCCGTCAATCGAACAATTGTCAATTCTCATAGACGGTGCAGACACAATTAATGCCTACATGTATTTCTAGTCGAAACTTCCAACAGTGACAATTCTGCTCAGAACAAAGTAATTTGACTGAAATTTTCAACATTTTCTTTTTTTTTTTATCATCTATTTTTGAATTATTATTATTATAGCAAGAATGGTCAACTCTTTATAAAACTCTTAACTAATGTATCTTTAATATCAAAAGCTTCAGGTATGTGTGTATTCTTGGTATCTTTAAATGAAAATAACTCAAGTAGATATCTTGAAATAAAATTAGGGCTGCAACGATACGCAATATAGGATAGGAAATAAGTTTAAAAGATAGGTTGCCAGGCAAAAAAACATACGCCCACATCAGCTAAGTCGTCTGAGCAGTCAACAAGAGTTGTCACATATTTTTTCTATTGTCGGTAATGAAACATTTATAATACACTAAACAACTCATTAAGTACTTATCCGAAAATCATTAGAAATTGTTTGGCTTTTAGTTCTGCCCCATGCTAACGTTTAGTATTCGAAACACTTAATATGATGAATTTAGCTGTTCAAGTTATCAAAATTCATTGAAAATCAATATACTTGTTCGTCTCAAGAACTTACCTCTTTTTATCAATCTTAAGTTAATCGGATCATAACTTTGGTCTCTAGACACTAGGGACCCGTTATCGTCCAGACTTTACGAAAAAAGGAAAGAAACTAAGCTTATCATCAAGAATTTAATACACTTATCCAGCTAATAATAGATTGCCGTCAAGAATGTGTTAAATGCTGTCAAGATTCACCAAAAACCGCCCAGTTTGTGCTACCGTGTAGATTAAGAAACACCATTTACTTTTGACAACGATCGTCTGCTTTACGACCGTCCAGTTTCTTGGGATGTTTTTTAGAAATGAACACTACCATTTAGATTTGAAAGGGGTTTAGTTTTTAGACAAGGCGTTTATTTTCCCGGACGTTGTCAAGAAATGAACAGAGTGTTTAATTATTTAAGGCATTTAGATTTTACGCCAAATTACCACTTTACCGAGAGCCGTCTAGTAACTTACAGGTGAGTAGTAATGCAATGCCGTTTACTTTTCATGTCTTGTAATTAGAAAACTTTAGACGTTTGTTTTTGTGTGAAATATTTAATTTCTGTCTCCCAATTTTAGAAACTATGTTCAGATTTAGAATCTGAGTATAGTGTCTAAAATTCTCGAATGAAATGCATATTTGTTGAAAATATCGTCCATTCTTGGGTATTGCCGACGTCTGTTGGGAAAAGTCGATTTACAATGAATTCACATTTTATTTATTAGAAAATAACAAAACAATGGACGTATATCTTGTTACTTATAATCTTGCTTTCTGGGTTATTTACCTGCGGGGTGTGTGTGTGTGTGTGTTTGGATGGCTGAATGGTTAGCTTGCGCGCACTGCATCATACAGTCTGTCATTGAGTCGACTGGCTTGGTTTCGAATCCCCGGTTGTACGTGGCAAGGAGTAGGGTCGCCTGTCCAACCTCGTGGGTTTTCTCCGGGTCCTCCGGTTTCCTCCCACTGCTAAAGACCCCTACACGCAAGCAAATTATTGAAATAAAATTAAAAACCATATGTTAGTCCCGAAATGACCTAGTTTGTGTCGAGCGGACGTTAAACCCCATTTCTCTCTCTCTCTTTTTATTTACCCGCTTCCTCAATTAATAACAAATGTATTTGTGAATTTACAAATTAATGTGTGCAGTTCTCGTTTCGGCCACAAATGAAATGTCATTTTCGCCATTTATCTAGACCAGGGCTTCCACTTCTAAATTTTCACTGCCGGTCATTTTTGATAACGCACGAAAACTTTTCAAAGTAAATTCATATTTCATGTTTTTTATTCATGGTAGGGTATTGTGAATTCACGTGTCTATACCACTTTGTCACCATGGGGTGAACAAAAAAAATATATTTGACTTAAAAAAGAAATATTAGTAAGGCTCATGATAATTATTTAATAATTAAATATAATCCGTTTTGGCTACTTAAATAACGAAATAGTTGAATTGGCCGGAGAAAAACCATTTCAGTAGCTCACACGTAATTAACACATGCTCTATAGAAAACACACTGACCTGGATAATTTTGAGTTGTAATACATTAACTTTGAAATGAAGATAAATATATAATTATCCATGGCATTTTTTTGATTTTAGACTAACGGATAACTAACTTCACGGCTAGTGACAGAGAGAGAGAAAGAGAAATGGGGTTTAACGTCCACTCGACACAAACTAGGTCATTTCGGGACTAACATATGGTTTTAATTTTATTTACATAATTCGCTTGCGCGTAGGGGTCTTTAGCAGTGGGAGGAAACCGGAGGACCCGGAGAAAACCCACGAGGTTGGACTGGCGACCCTACTCCTTGCCACGTACAACCGGGGATTCGAACCACGCCAGTCGACTCAATGACAGGCTGTATGATACAACGCGCGCACGCTAACCATTCAGCCATTCAACCCCCCCGGCTAGTGACACTAGCGCCCCCTAGAATATGGTCGTGTATAAGAGTAACTGTATATACACGACATTTCTTCTACACGTGGAATTATCAATATTGCTGCACAATAGAACTTTCTTAATTGTTCGGTAAGCAAGTTAACTAATCTCTAGATTTTATTTCAACAATTTCCACAAGGCCGTAATACCGCAATAAACATTTTTAAATGCATTTTTCTCCCAACACGTACGTTGTTGAGGACTTATGTAATTTCTATGCTTTTTTTTATTTTATATGACAGTTGGTTGGATTCAAAGAGCAATACTTCATATCAATTGCCCTTTTTCGAAGATCATAATAACCTCGTTTACATTGTGCCTGACCGTAATAGCGGTAAACGGCTTTGTTGTTGAAAATTCTTATGACACGTGGACAATACGTGAATGATTAACAATGGGCCGCTTCACGCCGTTGATTAGATTCCCACTTATCAATTAACATTTACTGTTCTACTACCAGACACTTATCATTAATTATCAACACAACACTCAGTATAATCTGTTGACGACTATATATACAACTCTATAACACCAATCACGAGATTGGCTTCTAGACGACGTGCATTCTTGTATAGTTACACAGTGAAGGTCAATCGTAGCCATGTTTGAATCTTTTTTTTTTTTAAAAAAAGACCCTCTTTCCGGCGTGCAAAATGACCATTAGGTCAGATCTAGGAACGGTCATTTTCCATAGCCGTAGGTCTCGACCGGCATATACGGCCGACGTGGAACCCATGATCTAGACATCTTTGGGGGACTATTTGAGCCAACATTTATTTTTGTATCCCCACCCCTTGGGAATGTTGAGGAAATATCGAAGGAGGGGAATTGCTAACAATTGTAGGTACAGTTTCCCCCCATTGAAACGGGCAATAACAGCAAATCGTATCTAGTTTATAATTAGTCTTGTCACAATAAAATCAAGTATTTCTAATCAAAAAACAAAAGCAAAACAAGCAGGGTCCTTATAATATCTAATATCCAAATACATGAAAAGTTCCTCTTACTGAAATCCTGGTATAAATCTTCTCAGCAACATGTCTCTTTGATGTCAATGAATCAGTCGATCACATGAATAATTGGACACAGAGTAGAAATTAACGCTATTTCTGCTAGATTAAACGGTACCAATGTTACAGTGTGATCATCAACAATGTTGGAAAACAGGTTTTCTTTGATCTCGGGTTTTCTTTGATCTCGGCTTGGGGAATTCTCATGCTGTGTCACTGATTGCTGACAACTAATTTGTCCTTAAAAATGCCTATTTTATCAATTTTTTTTATAAAACTATGATGTATAAATTATTCTTACTCTTGAGTCTTGATAGTCCAAATGAATTCCAATTGAATTTCTAACAATTTTTGTTTCCACATGACACAGTTTTAGACTAACAGTTCCAAATCCAATTAATGTTTGTTTCAGTGATGGGATTTTGCCCGTATATTCCGGACATGTCCGACGCTATTTTCCAAACGTCCTAAATTGTCGGACGAGGAATATGCCCAATCGGACATCAAGAACTATATATCAATCCAATAAACTTAATCTATATGATTAACCCGTGATTTCCTCATTGTCTCACATTTTAACCTCCTTGATGTCGACCGTAGACATTAGTCATATGTCACATATCCAGGGCTTGCCACGAGACGCGAGCAACTGCTCGCGTAAATCTACATTTACGCGAGCGGTTCGTTGCTCGCGCAAAATTTTAAGAAAACCCTGTAAAAATAATCAAAATATTGACAAGTTTATTGCCGAAACTAACCCAACAATGTCAATAACTTCATAAATTCGTCTGTCAAACTGAGATTCACCCAGCTGCACGCGGCATTTCCTCCTGAAATTTGATTGGCTAATAAAGTTCCTCGCAACTTGTGTTACTAAAAATACACTTTAGACCTGAATGTCATGACTGGTTTTCCTACGAACACCAGTAACAAACACGTGATAATCGAGTCTAAAGTAAAGAATGTTTACATCCGGCATTTGGCATTCACGCTAAATGAACACGTTTCAAACTAATATTTATCGGTATTTCCTATTTTATCAGAACTTCGGTTTTTATTCCATTGTGCAGTCGTATAATTTTCAATCTAAGCGTAATAATGGCCAAAGGCAACCTGATTGCCCTATCCACATTTACTTCGTGGGGTGAAGAAATCCATACAGAAATTGGTTTTAATAAAGAAGAGTACGTATGACTGTCAAAAACAGAAAGCGATGGTCACACATGTTTACTGCAAACTTTGTGCTAGGAATAGCAATTTTCTTATGATTTTAAATTGAAACAATGTTTCAAAATGTGTGCTCACGCAAACAACATTTTGCGTGAGCAATTTTTATTGCTCGCCTTGCTCGCCCAAACCTAAATTTGCGTGAGCAGTCATCTGCTCGCCATCAATTTATTCGTGGCCAGCCCTGCATATCCGAATAGTATATAACACCCAAAATCAATATACATTGTGTCCGATAACTTGTCTGTGATATTTCTTCAGTTGAAGCCAAAGTTAAATAAAGCTATTTCACACACACGCAAAATGAAAGTAGAAATCTCGCGAGACACATGGAATTAAGAGGTGTAAACATGCCGAATGTAATACGTCTGATGTCGGCAGAGAAGATTCTATTTACATGACATATTGTCGGATTTATGATATTTTGAATGGGGTTTATGTTTTTAAATAAATAAATCAACACGCTAAGAAATGTTGACGAATATTTCGATTGGAATAACGTAAGTAGTTACAGTAATTGTTTTTAGACAATAGCGCGTGCTTAGAGTCGAATGGGATTATTTAGCAGTTGGTGTCACTCGCTCGTTCTGTTAGAGCGACGTTTACTACTGGTTTACGGCCAAATAAATTTCGGGATGTCATTTTTTTTACCTTCCGTATATAAATCGAAACCGAGTACAACACGCTAAGAAATGTTGACGAATATTTCGATTGGAATAACGTAAGTAGTTACAGTAATTGTTTTTAGACAATAGCGCGTGCTTAGAGTCGAATGGGATTATTTAGCAGTTGGTGTCACTCGCTCGTTCTGTTAGAGCGACGTTTACTACTGGTTTACGGCCAAATAAATTTCGGGATGTCATTTTTTTTACCTTCCGTATATAAATCGAAACCGAGTATAAGACGGATGCCGGACTTTGCTGAAAAATGTATTGACTTAAGACCCGAAAAATACGGTAATTTTGGGGGAATTTGAAACCAGTACGGATGGGCAGTAGTCGGCACGCTTTCATTCTATGGTATTACGATGTCATGTAATTTTTTAGGAATATTATCGACATAAATTTGAATACCGTACGGGAATTAAATATGAAAAATTACGAGGTGCATCTAATTTTTTTATTACGTATGAATTTGAATATTTTGTTGACACGTGATTCTTAATTGTGGTTTGAAAACGCCTGCTTAAATAACGATAAGAGTTATGTCCCTTTATTTTCTGTTCCATTTATTCCATGGCAACTTCTTAAACACAAAAGTTTTCTTTACTTGAATTGGGCATTATCGGTGCTCGGCAGCATATCACAATTTTCTTGACAAACCCAATAAAGTTTTTTACTGTAACAACGGCTGGAGACCTTGCTTAACCATGCGTCCCCTTTTTGGCTGTATTTGATATTCAGACATACTGGACTTCACACAAGTCATAATTAATTAAGTGTCGTAACATTATATCAATTTTAATTCTATTAATTCTCTAAAAGCACATAAAAAAACTTTGTAATTGTAATGGTATACAACTTGATAATTGAATACCGTACGGGAATTAAATATGAAAAATTACGAGGTGCATCTAATTTTTTTATTACGTATGAATTTGAATATTTTGTTGACACGTGATTCTTAATTGTGGTTTGAAAACGCCTGCTTAAATAACGATAAGAGTTATGTCCCTTTATTTTCTGTTCCATTTATTCCACGGCAACTTCTTAAACACAAAAGTTTTCTTTACTTGAATTGGGCATTATCGGTGCTCGGCAGCATATCACAATTTTCTTGACAAACCCAATAAAGTTTTTTACTGTAACGGCTGGAGACCATGCTTAACCGTACGTCCCCTTTTTGGCTGTATTTGATATTCAGACATACTGGACTTCACATATAATTAATTAAGTGTCGTAACATTACATCAAATTTTAATTCTATTAATTCTCTAAGAAGCACATAAAAAACTTTGTAATTGTAATGGCATACAACTTGATAATTGAAAATGCAGCCATGCTCATCACATGTCTGCCGGTTATTACGGAATGTGAACAGAATTTAAAATCATGAAAAATTAAATATAGGAGAACACTTCTATCTCCGTAACAGTAACTAACATATACGAATGTATTCAACAAACAATTTTTTAGCAAAATGTTCATGTAGAATAGGCTCTCTGATCAAAATACAATTATATTTTTCTAAAATAAAACAAGTGCCTGGGATTTTTGTGTGGATTTGATAGCGGTTACAATAAACCAATGTTCTCGTCCATCGTAAACTTGTGTTGTTTTCATTTCATATTTACGGTAAAATCCTGTTGCAAGTTCCATTTATATCATATTTCTATTTGTAAGATTGATCATCAAAATAGCTTTATACATGTAGTTTGCAATTTAAAAATATATCTTGTACCGTGATTCTAGAGCAATTTTTAACTACGGCACTTTTAATTCAGTAAATACAAAACATTTCGAACGTAGTATAAATAGTAGTATAAATATCGAAACTGTAATATAGTTGTTCTGTAAAGTTTTATGCATACGTGCCCTTTACATGTACTAGACATGCAGCTTTACATGACTGCATGGAATTATAACGGCATGTATATTGTGCAGAATATGTGAACATGTGTGTTCTTTTTTATACAATGTTGACAAAAATATTCAATATTCCTAATATCCCGTCAGGTTGTTAACATCATGGCAGTATATTGTTTTGACATCGATTGTTTATGACAAATAAATACCGTTAATTTCTTATGTAGCTGTTGCTACGCCAAGTTATTTATCGTGGCAATTATCGACAAAAAACGACACAGTAACCACGTTTTATCGTGTCCTGTCCAACCATCGTGATGGGCGTACTGTAAATATTGTGAAACAATTAATTTTGTCTTGGTGTGTTTTTCAGGCAATGTAGTATTTTTCTAGGAAGATCGAGTGTCTCTACATTCCATAGGCTATACCAAATATGCCATACTTTTATCGACAGCAACTAACCTAAAAATACTTTAGTGGGAATGCATCTTTAAACACTGTTCATAATCTTTTTATTTACTATACATGTACTTCTGTGCAGTATGAAGGACAAGATTCTTTTCAAAAATAGATTTTCTCTACCTACCCTCATAGGATAAGGATTCTGAATTTGAACTATTGAGGTATAAACAAGACCTCACATCTGGGGTCTTTCCAAATTGGATGAGTGACAAATCCGGGCTAACAATGTTTAATGCTCTGTTCACTGATTGGGAGTATATTTCTTTTTCAATTAATTTAATATTTTCTGATTTACCTGTGGATCATATTCTTCATCTTCTTCATTATCATCATCATCTCCAAATTTTGCAAAACCAAAATCAGCCATTTTGTTAAATCAATTATATTTCTGAAAAGAGAAAATAAAAAAAAAAAACTCTTACAAAGCTAACATCGTTTGTTTTGTTTTACTCCAATAACCCCTGGGTCCATACATGGGGTATTCACAAATTCAAGAGATGGACAAAGAACAAGCTAAAAAAAGAGATAGGTTGCCAGGCAACAAAACATACATCCACAGCCGCTAAATCGCCCGGGCAGTCAACAAGAGTTGTCGCATATTTTTACTTTTTTCGGTAATGAAACTTTTATAATACACTAAAATCTGATTAAGAGTAACAACTCATTAAGTAATTATCAGAAAATCATTAGAATTTATTTGGTTTTTATAAGTTCTGCCCCATGCTAACGTTTAGTATATGAAACATTTAATATCATGGATTTAGCTATTCAAGTTATGAAAATTCATTGAAAATCAATATACTTGTTCGTCTTAAGACCTTAAACTCTGTGTATCAATCCAAAGTCAATCGGATGATAACTTTAACCTCTAGAGCATCACAAGATTTTTCAGAGTGATCAAGGGCCATAACTTTGGCAGTAATTATCGGAAATCGTTGAAAATCAAGAGGCTTCTTCATCTCACGACCTCAAACACTACATATAAATTCAAAGTCAATCGGATATTAACTTTAGCATCTAGAGCGTCCACAAGATATTTAAAAGTGATCAAGGGCCATAACTCTGGAAGTAATTATCCAAAATCGCTGAAAAGCAATAGGCTTCTTCATCTCATGACCTTAAACACTGTGTATAAATTTAAAATCAATCGGATATTATCTTTAGCCTCTAGAGCATCCACAAGATATTTTAAGTGATCAAGGGACATAACTCTTGATCAATGTGGGCGTATAAAAATGCAACATTTTGTACAATCTGGTGCCATAATCCAGGAAGTTACAGTCTGATATGCACAAATATCGAAAGGGTCCGAGATCTTTTGGATATACGGATATATTTTAAGTTTCATCAAGATCAGACAAAAATTGTGACCTCGAGAGGGTCCACAACCTTGGTATTACATATTTTTACACTATTTGCGCACATGTAGCAGCCATTTTTGGTCTGGTTTTCATGAGATTCAAACTCAACCATCATAAGTGTGTAACAGTAATATATTTAAACTTTTTATTTAAAATCGGTTAAAAATTATTACCTCTCGAGGAACCACAAGCTAAAAACGTGATTTTTTGTACATTCAGGGGCTATAATACAGGAAGCCACAGTCTGATATGTGCAAATATTGAAAGGAACTGAGATCTTTGGGTTATAAACATTACATTTCAAGTTTCATCAAAATCGGATAAAAATTGTGACCTCTAGAGTGTCCACAAGTTAAAAGCGTGATTTTTCGTACAATCAGGGGCCATAATCCATGAAGTTACGGTCTGATACATGCCAATTTTGAACGGAACTGAGATCTTTGGGAGATACACCTATATTAAAAGTTTTGTTAAAATTGGATAAACAGCGGCTGCCAGGCAGGATACGCCCACATTTTGCAGTTTCATCAAAATCGAAAAATAGGTTGCCAGGCAACGAAACATACGCCCACAGCAGCTAAATCGTCCGGGGTGTCAACAAGTGTTGTACCATATTTTTACTTTTTTTTCCGGTAATGAAACATTTATAATACACTAAAATCTGATTAAGAGTTTTGTTAAAATTGGATAAACAGCGGCTGCCAGGCAGGATACGCCCACATTTTGCAGTTTCATCAAAATCGAAAGATAGATTGCCAGGCATATTTTTACTTTTTTTCCGGTAATGAAACATTTATAATACACTAAAATCTGATTAAGAGTAACAACTTATGAAGTATTTATCAGAAAACCATTAGAATTTATTTGGTTCTATAAAGTTCTGCCCAATGCTAATGTTTAGTATACAAAACTTTTAATATCATGGATTTAGCTGTTCAAGTCATAAAAATTCATTGAAAATCAATATACTTGTTCGTCTCAAGATCTTAAACTCTGTGTATGAATCTGAAGTCAATCGGATGATAACTTGAGCCTCTAGAGTGTCACAAGATTTTTCAAAGTGATCAAGGGCCATAACTTTGGCAGTAATTATCGGAAATCGTTGAAAATCGATAGGATTCTTCGTCTCATGACCTCAAAGACTGTGTCTAAATTTAAAGTCAATCGGATATTAACTTTAGCCTCTAGAGCATCCACAAGATTTTTTGAAGTGATCAAGGGCCATAACTTTGACAGTAATTTTCAGAAATCGCTGAAAATCAATAGGCTTCTTTGTCTCATGGCCTTAAACACTGTGTATAAATTTAAAGTCAATCGGATATTAACTTTTGCTTGTAGACGCCGGACCGATTGCCTGATCGATGGCCGGACAGACCGTCTGGGGCGACGACGATATACGACCACATTTCAATGTGGGCATATAATAATAAAAATTGTGAACTCTAGAGGGTGCACAACCTTCGTATAACATACTTTTACACAATTTGCGTACAAAGAGCGGCCATTTTGTTGGGCAGTTTCATTTTAATTTTTCCGAAATTCGAATTCAACCTTCATAATTGTGGCATGGTGATATATTTAAACGGTTTTTAAAATCTGAAAAAATAAATTGTGACCTCTAGGGAATCTGCAAGCTAAAAATGTGATTTTTCGAACAATCAGGGGTCATAATCCAGGAAGTTATGTTCGGATTATCAAAAGGGACCAAGATCTTAGCGTCTAACGGTGATATATTGACACAGTTTTTTTTTTAAATCGGATAAAAATTGTGACCTCTAAATTTAATACAATCAAGGTCCATAATTCAGGACGTTATGATTCGATATGCGCAAATATCAAAAGGAACCAAGATCTGTGGGTTATAAACATGTAATTCAAGCTTCATCACAAGCCAACAGTGAGGCTGATGTCCCCAGCCAAAATCCCAAAATAAATAGATGACACATATTAATTATTTGCACATTTATTTTTATCAAAAGTATCGAGCAATCAAACTATATACTAAGTTTCATCACTCTCTATCAGATCTTGTCCTAAAGCATCGACCAATGAAATTGATTAGCTCTGGTTAGCTTCAGCTCGAAATGTTAATCATTAAACTCAGTCAAGACATTCACCTAATCAGTTTAAAATTGTGACCTCTAGAGGGCCCACAACCGTGATATACCAGATGTTTACACTTTTGCGTATGTTTACACTATTTCTGACAAAGGCGGCCATCAGAACTCAACCAACATTAAGGTGCAACAGTGATATATTCAAACGTTTTAGTAAATCAGATAATAATTGTGACCTGAATTATGGCCCTTGATTGTATGAAAAATCGCTGTTTAAGCTTGTGGTCCCTTTAGAAGTAACAATTTTTATCCAATTTAAAAAAAACTTTGAATAAATCACTGCTACACTCTAATAACGATGGATGAGTTCAAATGTCGTAAAATTCGAACCAAAACTGTCGGACAAAATGGCCGCCCCTCATACCCTAATAATAGTGTAAAAATATGGTATATCAAGGTTGTGGACTCTCTAGAAGTCACAATTTTCACCCGATTTTGTTGAAACTTGAAATGCAGGTTTATAAAACAAAGATCTTGGTTCCTTTCAATATTCGCGCATATCGGATCGTAACTTCCTGATTTATGGCACCAGATTGTACGAAAAATCACGTTTTTAGCTTGTGGTCCCTCTAGAGGTCACAATTATTATCCTATTTAATTAGCCTATTTAATTTCAATAATTTCTGTTCATTACGTCTAGAGTTATGGCCCTTGTTTCACTTCATTGAACCTTGTGAACGCTCTAGTGAAACAAGGAAGCCTATTGAATTTCAGAAATTTACAATAATTACTCCTAGAGTTATGGCCCTTGTTTCACTTTGTTCAACCTTGTTAATGCCTATTTGATGAAAGTTATCATCCGATATGTATGAAATTTATATGCATCATTTAAATTTGTGAAACAGAGGTCTATTGAATTTCAGCAATTTCAATAATTTCTAGAGTTATGGCGATTGTGAACCTGATCTGTATAAAATTTATATGCATTATCTAAATAAGTAAAACGAAAAAGCCTGTCAAAGCCAGACGATTTAGCTGCTGTGGGCGTATGTTTCGTTGCCTGGCAACCTATCTTCTATAGGTGTGAATACTGTGCCCGTATTTGTTGTTACAGGAGGTATGTCATGGTTCGATGAAACTATAGTTTTTATGTAAGGGTTATCGACTGAGACAGAGGGGGTCAATTATGGTCATGAGATGAAGAATTCTGTTGATTTTCAATGATTTCCGATAATGACTTCCAGATTTATGGCCCTTGATATTTAATGTTACTCAAAGTCAGTATAGGGCAGAATTAGAAGCCAAACAAGTATGACAATTACTTAATGGGTTTTTATTATATTTTAGTGTGTTGTAAATGTTTTCCTTACCGACAAGGGGGTTTCGATCGCCGAATGGTTATCGCGTGCGCGTTGTATCATAAGGTCTGACGTTAAGTCAACTGGCGTGGTTTCGATTCCCCGGCTGAACGTGGCAAGGTGTAGGGTAGCCTATCCAACCTCGTGGGTTTTCTCCGGGTCCTCCGGTTTCCTGCCACTGCTAAGGACCTCTACCCGAGTCCCGAAATGACCTAGTTTGTGTCGAGTGGATGTTAAACCCCATTTCTCTCTCCCTACCGGACGACTTAGCTGCTGTGGGCGTATGTTTCGTTGCCGGGGGCAATCTATCTTTAAAATCCTCAACAGGCCAGTGAATAATGTAATATCAATTTGGTGTGAATGGGGTATGCTGCATTGACTGGAATACGTTTTACATTCAGGAATTATCAGCCACAGAATTCAACCATGATGTAGGAAAGTTATTTTACAAGATTACAATTATCTAAAACATGACCAAACAGAAATTTCTCCCAGTTCGCTAGGTTTTGTGTATTTGTTCCTTATACTATTGGATGCATTTTCTAGCTAATGATACTATTTCACAATCTAAATTGAAAAAAATATTTATTTATTGTTTTAACTACATGTATTTATCTTTTTTGATTAACACAGTGTTTCTTGTTATTTCTAATACAGAGCACGCACGAAAATGTGTGGTCTGTTTTCACAATCACCGGGTTAGTATCTTGGGGTGTTCATTTAGAAATAAACAAGGTGAATTCTGGTAGTTTATTTATTTCGTGTGTTGTCCCCCAGGGATCTGTTTTGGGACCCATTCTTTTCACCATGTACACACGATCATTAGGCAAGGTTATTCGCGAGAAGCATGTTGATTACCACGCCTATGCAGATGACACTCAACTTATTGATAGTTTCCATACCGATCTTCAATATCAAAAGTCTGTATGTCTGAACATGGAATCTTGTATTGATGCAGTCAAAACTTGGATGTCCTCAAACATGCTTAAGTTAAACGATTCAAAAACTGAAGCCTTGTTAGTAGCTCCAACGCAAAGACTAAAAAAGAGCCACGCAGATGTCTTCCTGGATTCTGGACTAACTATGGAGAAACACATTAGTTATTTATGCTCAATCTGCAATTTTCACTTGAGAAACATAGGTGCAATTCGTCATTTTCTGACAAATGAATCCGCAGGAATTTTAATCAGATCTTTGGTAATGTCACGATTAGATTACTGCAACAGCTTACTAACTGGTGTGTCATTGGAGCAGTTATCCAAATTACAAAAATTACAGAACAGAGCAGCCAGAATTGTGACCAGAACTAAACCGCGAGAACACATTACTCCAGTATTGAAATCGTTGCATTGGCTACAACTTCGTGAAAGGATTGATTATAAAATTCTGTCGCTCACCTACCAATCAGTCCACAAAACCTCTCCAGATTACATTCAAGATCTCACAGTACAATATGTGCCGAACAGAATGCTAAGATCTTCAAAGCAATCACGTTTATATAAACCTGACATCAATTTAAAAACATTTGGTGCGCGATCGTTTGGTTATACATCAGCTGCTTTGTGGAATGAACTACCCGAAGATATCATAAGTTCCTCATCACTAGATATATTCAAATCAAGAATAAAAACTTACTTATTTAGACGCTATATATAACTCGTAGTGAGATAACTTTTTAATGCGCTTCGAGCATACTGAGGTGTGGTGTTACAGCGCTATATAAATATTATTATTATTATTATTATTATTATTATTAACACCTACCTTTCCTCAAATGATCACCTGGGCATGTGCTAAAACAACAAATTACAGGTTGATCAGTAACTTGAACACCCGAGTCAGAACAAAGGGTCCAGTGTGTAAAAAGGAGTTGACTACCTGCCAACAGGCCTTTGATCCATGATCATGACATTGTTAATTCTTTTATCCAAGCTTTCATGATATTGACTTTTACATTCCGAATTAAATATTGATTTCTTGTCTTATGAAATAGTGCCTTGTTGCCTGCCAAATCTGACTTCATAGCTTTTTTGTGGATTTTATTTTTCAATTTACCCAATTTCCTTATGCTGTTATTCATCCACAGCATATCCTTTAGGCTCAGTGCAGGGGGGTTGGGGGGGGATTTGTCCAGTGGCAATCAGTTTGCCGTTAGGGCATTTTTGAGATTTTCGGGGGTCAAAGGTTATATGCTGTTATTCATCCAAGGCATATCTCATGGTCTAATAGTTACTAATTTATTTGGAATATATTTCTTTGCTACATTTATTAATTCACTTGTAAATTTACTACATGACTCATCGACCGTGTTGTTAGTGAGGAGTGTGTCCCAGTCAGTATTGTGGATTTCTTGTTGAAGTGCATCAGTATTCATTTTCCCATAATCCCAGATTAGTCGTTTATAAGATCGTTTTTGTGTACTCTGAAATGAAAGTTGACAGTACACAGGGTAGTGGTCGCTACAGAAGTTATAGAGGCATTCAGCTCTGGAGACATAAATCGGGCAATTTGTCAAAATTAAATCTAATAACGTGTTTTTCCCACTATCACTGTATAGTAGGCGACATTATCATTTGTTTGAGATCAAAAATTTTAATGGCCTCATGGATAAAAGAATTAGAAATGCTGAAAAAATCAATATTAAAGTCACCCAAAATAAAACATTGCAAGATATCGTCAGTGAGTGCCAAGTTAAATGAACTGAAAATAGAGTAGTTGATTTCTGATACAGTTCGGGGGTCTTTAAAATGTACCTGCTAAGAATTTATTAGTAACTATGTATTTCTAACCAGATGCCCTCTTTTCCGAGTGTCTCTTGTAAACTGGAGTGTCATTTACATGTACATATACGGCTACCCCTCCACCTACGTGTGTAGTGCAATATTTTCTAACAGGTGCATGGTAAGATGAAATGGAGACTTTATTATCAGGAATACTACAATCTAACCACGATTTGGATATGGAGATAATGTCATAGCTAACAAATTCGGAAGCAATTAAGTCAATTTTATTACAGATGCTCCTTGTATTCAGATGAACTATAGTGAGATTTTTAGGACCAGGGTTTTGTTCAATGTCACCACATCGTGAAAAAAAGTAAAGGGATAACAAAAGTAACAAGCCAACAGTGAGGCTGATGTCCCCCGCCGAAATAGGAAAATAATTAGAGGACACATATAAATTTATCACAAATAAGCGGAACGGACAGACAGACAAACAGACAGACGGACGAACCCATTTTAATAGTTCCCTGCTTTCTTCGAAAGGCGGGGGACAATCAAAGTAGGAGAGTTATTGTTTTCCAAAGTCTCGACCAATCAAATTGCGTATCGCTCTGCTTACCCTGAGCAGAAAATGCTCATTATCAAACTTAGTCAAGGTATTACTGTAATGAAACTATACACCAAGTTTCATCAATCTCACTTAATTAGAACTAAAGTTATCGTGTCCCAAAGCATCAACCAATCAAATTGCTTATCTCTGCTTACCCTAAGCGGAAAATGCTCATCTTCGAACTCCATCAAGGCATTGACCTAATCAACACATACACCAAGTTTGAACATTCTAGCTCAATTAGGAAGAGAGTTATCGTGCCCCAAAGTATCAACCAATCAAATTGCTTATCTCTGCTTACCCTAAGCGGAAAATGCTCATCTTCGAACTCCATCAAGGCATTGACCTAATAAACACATACACCAAGTTTGAACATTCTAGCTCAATTAAAAGTTATCGTGTCCCAAAGCATCAACCAATCAAATTGCTTATCTCTGCTTACCCTAAGCGGAAAATGCTCATCTTCGAACTCCATCAAGGCATTGACCTAATCAACACATACACCAAGTTTGAACATTCTAGCCCAATTAGGAAGAGAGTTATCGTGTCCCAAAGCATCAACCAATCAAATTGCTTATCTCTGCTTACCCTAAGCGGAAAATGCTCATCTTCGAACTCCATCAAGGCATTGACCTAATAAACACATACACCAAGTTTGAACATTCTAGCTCAATTAGGAAGAGAGTTATTGTGTCCCAAAAAGTGTGACGGACAGACAGACGGACAGACGGACGGACGGACGGACGGACGGACAGACGGACAGACAGACGGACAGACGGACGAACCCATTTTAATAGTCCCCTGCTTTCTTCGAAAGGCGGGGGACAAAAATAAACATTGATTAAACATTGGTGATAATACAGTAATAGTGATAAATATTGGTTGTCAGTGCTACTGTATAGATCAGAATAATAATGAATGAAAGACAATACAGAAAAGTAATAATTTATTGTTTTAGGGTTAATGTGTCATAGTCTATAGAAAAACATATATACATTTTTTTCAAAAACCAACAAACTTACCACATAATATATACTCAGCCAAATTAAAAACTTGACACTCGGGATTTTTGGGACTAGATTTTTAATATTTGGTTTAAGGCAACTATTTTAGTGTTAAGTTGTGCACAGACGACCTTGAAATCAACAGAAAGCAACAATACGTCTCGCCGAAAGTCCTTGACATTGATAACGTTCGTGATGTCACAGTACCCCCCAAAATGAAATTCACAGACTTGGAGAACAATCGGTATAGAGTGTTTAGTAACGGTTGTGGCCTCCTCTAGCGTCTCGTACTGCTCAGCAAGAGCATGTTGAAGGTCCTGCAACGTCAGTGGTGGATTCACTTGCTGACGAACACGTCGACCCAGTTCGTCCCAGATGTGTTCAATAGGATTAGTCGGGGCTAAGCGACGGCCAATCCAGGACTTTGACTTCTGGGTAGCAATTACTGTATGGGGTCGACCATTGTCTTGTTGAAACGTTAGTCCATGCCCATGTCTCTGCATAAACGGAAGAAGAACAGGTTGCAAAATCTGATCCCTGTACTGGACAGCATTTAAGTTCCTTTGGACAACAAGAAGAGGAGAACGTCCATGTGCACAAAAAGAACCCCAAACCATTTTCTAACAAAGATGAAAATAACAATTTTAATTTGTTTTTCCAGTGTGCGTGTTCAGTTTAAGCAAACTTGCATTGATTGACCTCACGAGTTTGTGTTTGCACGTGTTTTTCAGGTTTTTCATTTTTATATGCTCAAAAGTCACGTGATCCACGTGACTTTACAATTTTATGAAATTAAAGGCTTCTTACTACTTACTATCGTTAGAAACACTTTAAAATTTATTTGACTAACCAGAAAAAAAAATTTGTTGAAATTCATCAGTGTCAAGTTTTTAATTTGGCTGAGTATACAATGTGGCTGAACAGCGCTTAGAAATGACCATTGGACATAATGCAGCGCTATATAAGACAATTATTATTATTATAATGAAACATGCATGTATATACAAGCTACTTTACAAAGGCGGCTAATTGGTATGCACGCTTTAATAAGATGATGCAAGCTGTGTTGTCGCCTTGTAGACGTGACCTTGTACTGTTACTCGCGTGACTGGTGTAGCATGCAAATTATCATTTGACAGAGCTTGAAATGAATGTTTATAACCGAAAAATCTTGGTTCCTTTCGATATTTTTGCGCATATTGGAGCGTAACTTCCTGAATTATGGCCCCTGGTTGTACGAAAAATCAAGTTTTTAGTTTGTGGTTCCTCCAGAGGTCACAATTATTATCTGATTTGAAAAAAAAAACGTTCAAAATATCACTGTTACCTTGTAATGTTGGTTGAGTTCGAATTTCGTGAAAATCTCTATCCATCTCTTGCAAAATTTGGGCGTATCTTGACTGGCAACTGCTGGTTAATTTAAAATCATAACATTTTTGTTTCAAAAATGTCCTTCAAAATGCGATTTCGAAGCAAGTGATTTTGTGCAATACACGCGTTATGTCCCTTGGTTACAACTTCCAAACTTGCTTAGAAATCGCATTTTGAGGGGGAATTTTGACACAAAAACGTTCTGATTTTAAAGGAGCTAAGTCGCTATACTTTGGCATTATAATAATGATACATCAGAAGGTCTGTCATCGAGTAAAGTGGTGGTGTTTTGATTCATGGCATGACAAGGAGTAGGGTCACCTGTTCACCCTCGTGGGTTTTCTCTGAGTCCTCAGATTTCCTCCCACTGCTAAAGACCCCTACGTGCAAGGGAATTATTGAAAGAAAATTGAACCATATTAGTCCCGAAATGACCTAATTTGTGTTGAGTTGACATTAAACCCCTTTTCACTCTACATTAAATCGTTTCTGTTTTTACTGTAATTTCTAACCAGTTATTTTTGGCGAAATATGCGAGTCTGAATTGAATGGCAGTCTTTGACGTCTGGTTATATCAGAAGCCCAACTTTTTACGATAAGATAACAACATCAATGTTGATTTAAATTGACCAATAGGTCGAGTTTGCAATGTCGAAGACTGTGGATGATATTGAGTTAAAGACTTGGCTCCTTTAAATTAAAAGTGATAATTTAGTATAAAGAACAGTATATAATCAAATATCGATATAAATTATTGTGATGCGAGTTAAAATAATGGTGGATTAGGTTACAATTTCCAAATTTGCTTTGAAATCGCATTTTGAGGGGCATTTTGACACAAAAACGTTACGATTGTAAATTTAAAACGACAATTCGGCATAAGGAACGGTATATTATTGCCTTATATAAGTTAAAATAATGGTGGATTTGGGTAAATCATGCTACCCTCTTCTAGCAGATGAGACTGTGAATGAAAGCACAGCAGCAGTCACTAAGCAAAACTGATATTAAATTTCTTGCAAACTTTCTTTCATAATTGAACGCACAAGCTAATGTATTTTGGTGAACGTAAACGGGTATGTAAAAACAATTTTTACACGCCCACATTTTCATGTGGACATATATTGTCATCGCCCCTGTCCATCCATTCACATTTTGTTTTTGAACACTCTACGGGTCACAGTTTTTATACGCCCACATTTTCATGTGGACGTATATTGTCGTCACCCCTGTCTGCCACAATTGTTTGTGGACAGTCTAGAGGTCACAATTTCCACCTGATTTTGATGAAACTTGAAATACAGGTTTATAACCCAAAGATCTTGGTTCCTTTCGATATTCGCGCATAGCGGATTGTCATCGCCCCTGTCCATCCATTCACATTTTGTTTTTGGACACTCTACGGGTCACAGTTTTTATACATGTACGTCCACATGATAACTTTCATCAATTGAGCTTTAATAAGGTTGAACAAAGTGAAACAAGGGCAATAACTCTAGAAGTAATAAACAGCATTGCTGAAATTCAAAAGGATTCTTTTCTTTACTAATTTAAATGACGCATGTAAATTTCATACAGATCGGTAGATAACTTTTGATGTTAGAGCATTCACAAAGTTCAATAAAGTGAAACAAGGGCCATAACTCTAGACGTAATAAACAGAATTTGCTGAAATTCAATAAGCTTCACTTATTTAAATAATGCATATAAATTTCAGAAAGATCGGATGATAACTATTGGTTTTAGAGCGTTCGCAAGGTTCAATAAAGTAAAACAAGGGCCATAACTCTAGAAGTAATATACAGAAATTGCTGAAATTCAATAGGCTTCGCCGTTTCACTAATTTAAATAATGCATATAAATTTCAGAAAGATAGGATGATAATTTTTCGGGTGAAACAAGGGCCATAACTCTATACATTATAAACGAAAATTATTAAAATTAAATAGGCTTCTTCATCTCACTAATGTAAACAACATATATCAATTTTTAAACAATTGGATGATAACTTTTGGCGTTAGAGCGTTCACAAGAAATTGTGGACGACGGACGAACGGACGGTCGGATGTGACAGCAATATACGTGCACATTTCTATGTGGGCGAATAAAAATCATAATTTTAAAAACATTACAAATAAGACTCTGTTTTGAAGGCTAAAAATACAGTTTTTTTCCAAAAGACGTCATTTCCGGTGAAATTGTAAATGTTAAAATGGTTTGACCTAGTCCAAATTGGCATTAGGCATCAAATGGTAAAAAAAAATAATTAAAAATTGAATAACAATTGACTCTTTCACAGGCTAAATAAAGTGAAAAAAGACGCATGCCAAATTGCCTATTTCTTGGCAACTGCGCATATTACAAATTAATTTTCACATACATTCTCTTCGTATAGATCATTGCTAATTTTACACCTTTTTTTTTACCTTTTAATCGAAGTAGCCCGAAAACGAAATTAAAAAAACTGAGCCAAATGTTTTGTGCGCTTTTAAAGGACGCAACCTTTCAGTTATACCAGATTTGAAAATAATAATATTTGCTTTCAAGAAGTGGTACCGAAATGTCAAATTTGTAGTTTTTGGTAAAATTATGTCACTTCCGGTGCCGACAGGAAACTTTAACGTTAGCAAAAAAGGTGACATTTCGGAAACAGTCTTAATGAATTTTGTTTTATACAAATCAAACAATAAATTATTAAAAAAAACTGAGCCTGACATTTTGTGCGCCGTTAAAGGGCGCACCCTTTCAGTTATGCCAGATTTGAAAAGAATAATATCTACTTTCAAAAAGTGGTACCCAACTGTCAAAATTGTTGTTTTTGGTAAAATTATGTCACTTTAACGGTAACAAAAACCAGCGACTGCCAGGCAGGATACGCCCACATTCTGCAAGAGATGGATAAAGAACAAGCTAAATATAAATGGGATTTTTTGTACAATCAGGGGCAATAATCCATCAAAGTTTCATCAAAATCGGATAAAAATTGTGACCTCTAGAAATGAAATGAAATGGGGTTTAACGACCAACTGTTCTGCTCCTATACTGGGCTAATGAAGACGGGTGTGACCTCTAGAGGGTACACAACCTTCGTATTACACACTTCTACACAATTTGCGTAAAAAGAGCAGCCATTTTGTCGGGCAGTTTCCTTTTGATTTTCCCGAAATTCAAATTTCATTATGGTGGAATGATGAAATATTTTAACGTTTTTTTTAAATTTTGCAAGAGATGGATAGAGAACAAGCTAAACAAAAAGCGATTTTTCGTACAATCAGAGGCCATAATTCAGGAAGTTACGGTCCGATATGTTCGATTATCGAAAGGAACCGAGATCTTTCGGTTTTAAACTAACATTTCAAGTTTCATCAAAATAGGATTAAAATTGTGACATCTATAGGGTCCACAAGCTAAAAATGTGATTTTTCGTAGAAACAGGGGCCATAATACATGAAGTTTCGATCCGATACATGTACATGCCAATATCGAAAGCAACCAAGATCTTTTGGAGATAAACCTATATTTCAAGTTTCGTCACAACCGGATAAGAATTGTGACCTGTAGAGTGTCCACAAACAAACTGTGGACGGACGGACAGGGGCGATGACAATATATGTCGACATGAAAATGTGGGCGTATAAAAATTGTAACCTCTATAGGGTCCACAAGCTAAAAACGCGATTTTTCGTACAATCAGGGGCCATAATCCATGAAGTTACCATCCGATACATGCCAATATCATAAGGAACCAAGATCTTAGGGAGATAAAGACGTAATTCAAGTTTCGGTGAAATCGGATAAAAATTGTGACCTGTAGAGGGTCCACAAACAATTGTGGACGGACGGACAGGGGCGACGACAATATGGGCGTATAAAAATGACATTTCGGAAAACAGAGCATATGAACTTTGTTTTATACAAATCGAACAATAAATAATTAATTTAGGACCGAAAAACTGAATTAGTCAAGGTAATGATTATAATGAATCTATATTCATTGCTCTCACTTCATTATAACCAAAGTTATCGTGCCCCAAGGCATCAACCAATCAGATTGCTTATCTCTACTTACCGTAAGCAGACAATGTTCATCATCGAACTCCATCAAGGCATTTACCTAATGAACGCCTACACCAAGTTTGAACATTTTACACCAATTAGAAGGTGAGTTATGGTGTTCCAAATTTCGACCAATGAAATTACTTATCTCTCTGCATACCCTAAGCAGAAAATGTTCATTATCGAACTTAGTCAAGGTATTGATGTAATAAAGCTATGCACCAAGTGTCCTCACTCTCACTTAGAACTAAAGTTATCGTGTCCCAAAGCATCAACTTATCAAACTTAGTCAAGGTATTGATGTAATGAAACTATACACTAAGTTTCATCACTCTCACTTAATTAGAACTAATGTTATCGTGTCCCAAAGCATCAACCAATCAAATTGTGAATCTCTGCTTACCGTAAGCAGATAATGCTCATCTTCGAAGTCCATCAAGGCATTGACCTAATAAACAACTACACCAAGTTTGAACATTGTAGCTCAATTAAAAGTAGAGTAATTGTGTTCCAAAGTCTCGGCCAATCAAATTGCTTATCACTGTGCTTAACATGAGCAAAAAATGCTCATCTTCGAACTCCATCAAGGCATTGACCTAATAAACACCTACACCAAGTTCGAACATTCTAGCTCAATTAGGAGAGTTATCGTGTCCCAAAGCATCAACCAATCAAATTGCTTATCTCTACTTAACCTAAGCAGTAAATGCTCATCTTTGAACTCCATCAAGGTATTGACCTAATAAACACCTACACCAAGTTTGACCATTCTAGTTCAATTAGAAATAAGAGTTATTGTGTCCCAAAAAGTGTGACGGACAGACAGACCGACAGACAGACAGACAGATTCTCGATAATAAAACCAAAGACGATGTCAACAATGGCTCTTCATTGCTTACCGGGCTGGTGCTGTTATATCGCTTATCGTGAAATAGTTTCAAATCTTACTACTTCTGGCATGATTTTTTTTCCCTGCGTTTTATCTAGTTCACTGCTGGTATTCTCTGGACACTATCATAATGAGTAGAAGTTTGGGAAAGGGCGTGAAAATATCACATGGTTTACGCGTGATTGGAATGAAAGATTAAAGGGGGTATTTCGCTTTGGTGTCAGGTGATTACTGTCAGACATTCCGACTTCTAGAGTACATGTAGATGCTGATTAAAATTTAGAAATAATTTAGTGATTTGTATTGTTATGCTAGGCTACTTTAAAAATTTAGACAAAATTTGTATCAATAAAAAATAACTTATACTATAGATCATACTACCAACAAATGAGTTTCCATTAGATGGTTTTATTTTTAACTATAGTTCTAGAAATGGCGTGAGAATGTCACGTGATTGCCACTGTTGACAGACAGGTCAGGAAGATATCGCTTTGCTTTGATGTTTCATTCATTACCGCCTGAACCATTCCGACATCTATTATTGACATACAGGTGCCGATCACTCTAGGGAATTATATCGTAATCAACAGTTAAAATATGATAATCTCAACTTTATTCATTAATGATAGGGCAAATAATTAATTTTGTAATAGATGGACTGTATTTGTGATTGCGTAGGAAGCGTGACCCAATATACTTCAAAAACACAGCGTTTGTGTTTGTTTCCCCGAGGTAAAAATAGTAGCCTACCATGCGTTTCCCCGACTAACAATGACATATACTATTCAAAAAAAGTAGGGGATATTTGATTTTGGGGGCATAATACTAAAATATGCAAATGACTACGAAAAAAGTCACTATAGAACCTAACAGAAGAAACATTTCCAGTTACATGTGACGCCCAAACGCACCAATAGCTACCGCATGGAATGCAGGTGATGCTTGGGATCATCATGGGGGTCCAACCCAAGATTTGCACGACTCTGACTTTGAATGTTACAGTCATTGTGGCATTGAATTCCAGGGTGGAAACATCAGTTTAATTGTTTTAGTGACCAGAAAACAAATTTTGATATGCGTCGGCTTACCCAAAATGAAAGGTTACGTGCCCTTGGCATGCTACAGATCGGCACAACACAGGCGGTTGTGGCGCGGACGATGAATGTTTCTCAGTCTGTCATAAGCAGGCTATGGTCCAGATACCGTGATACACAATCTGTACAGGACAGACCACGCTCAGGTCGACCAAGGGCGACAACTCAAGCCCAGGCTCGATTTATCCGTACCTTGGCCTTGAGAAATCGTGTCATCACAGCAAATCAGATCAGCGCTCGTCTTCAAACAGACACTGGTGTGAGAGTGAGTGGCCAGACGATTCGGAATCGACTGCATAGGGGTCACCTTCGCGCCCGACGTTCTCGCGTGATCCCTTGTTTGAGAGATCATCACATTCAGGCAAGACGTCGTTGGTGTAGGGATCGTCAACACTGGGATAATCGACGCTGGAGCAATGTGATGTTTTCAGATGAGTCAAGGTTCACTGTTGATTTTTTGGACAGACGTAGGAGGGTGTGGCGTCGTCGAAACGAGCGCTTCCAAGACGTTAACGTCATCAGACATGATTGATTTGGGGGTGGTTCTGTTATGGTGTGGGGAGGCATCACTGTTGCTGGAAGAACGGCTTTACATGTTGTTGCAGGGTGTGTTACAGGCCAGTACTACCGGGACAACATCTTGGCAGTCCATGTTGTGCCGTTCGCACGACGTCATGGCCGCCGTTTCATCTTCCAGGATGACAACGCAAGATGTCACAGGGCCAGGATCGTTACAGGTTACCTCCAACAACAGAACATCACCACATTACCTTGGCCAGCGCTGAGTCCCGACCTCTCCCCCATCGAGCATGTCTGGGACATGCTTGGACAGAGGTTACGTCAACGTCAACAACGTCCTGCCAATGTCCAAGTACTTGGTGCTGCGTTGCAACAGGAATGGGACAATCTGGACCAAAATGACCTTAGACGTCTCATTAGGAGTATGCCACGTCGGATCAATGCTTGTTTGGCAAACAGAGGAGGATTTACCCGTTACTGACTTGGTTGTGATGCTGTGGTAACTTTGCTGTTTGACCCCGGGTATCATTTTACCCTTATAATGGTCAGTCTGTGCCTTACTTAGTCTAACAATCATTTGGAATAAATCGATGAATGTGAACTTCATTTCATTTTGTCATTTGTTTCTTCGTCAGTTTCATTAGGTGACTTTAATAACACTTAAAAATCAAATATCCCCTACTTTTTTTGAATAGTATATATCTACATAGTTTATCATGTCATTCGAGGCATTTTAATATGTAATAGTTTTATATCCACCACTATCGGTAATTGTATCTGTATCGGCCGATATATTTCGCAGTCAATATCTGATATCGGTAAAAGCGATGGAGCCAATTGCCATATCGGACCGTCCCTAATCTGAAGTCAATCGGATGATAACTTTGGTCTCTAGACTCTAAAGTATCCACAAGATTTTTCAAAGTGATCAAGGGCCATAACTCTGGTAGTTATTATCGGAAATCATTGAAAATCACTGGGCTTCTTGGTCTCATATTTGTGACGCTATATTCTTATCTGGAGAGCATGCGCAATAAATGCCATTGGTGTAGACTGGAAAAAACAGACGCTAAAGATTGCCATTCACATGATGAGACTTCTGGCGTATTTTGCCGAACATAACTAATTAGAAATTACAGTAAAAACAGAAACGATTGAATGTAAATCAGTTTATATACATTCATATTACATTATTATATTATTATAGGAACCTGGCAAACCCTCTCCTGCAAAAATTCCTGGATCCACCCCTGAATATCATCTAAAGTCTTCGACATTGTAAACACAAATTATTTGTCAATTTAAATCAACATTAATGCTGTGATCTTACCGGGAAAAGATGGGCTTCTGATATCCAATATTTAAAGATAGGTTCCCAGAAAAGTATTTATCGGGTGGTTATTTCCAATAAAAGTATGGCAATTTTGGTATATATGGAAAGTAGAGATATCCAATCTTACTAGAAAAATACTAGATTCCCCGAAAAACACTCATGGAGCGTATACAGGACAAAAATGTAAGGGTTCCCCTAATGAACAGCCTGACGATTAGGAATTTCTGCACGCGTGATGTCAAAGGTCACACGCGAACATTGAGCGCTTGATGTACAAGTTGATAAACTTTATGAAGAGTTGGTTGTACAACACTTTCTGAGATAAAAATGACGGAAAAAGACGCAGGTAGTGGATAATCCGAGAATTTAATTAGGATTCGATATTTGTAATAAATAGTAAGCGATTAAAGACAACATCGTCTTATGTATACAATGAATTCTCCTCTGACTACCAAGAGAGGCAAGTCACGTGGCGTAAACATGAACTGGTTTGATCAAATTTTTATAGCAGGGTATTCCTTTGCAGTTACAATGTTTGATAAGGATCTGAAGCAAAATTATGACAAATTAATTAGTTTGAATATTTTTTAGTCCATATATACCATTAAATCACCCAGTTTGTCCCGGGAATGTATCTTTAAGACAAAATAAACATTTTACTATTGGTACACGAATCGTGTACCATAATGCGTTTCAGCGCCATTTGAATCAAGGGACTCGAAGAACGTGACTACACTTATTCCACAAGTCATGTCAAACGGTGACCTCATATTCTTATCTGGAGAGCATACACAATAAATACTATCGGTGTAGACTGGAATAACTAGAAGCTAGAGATTGCCATTCGATTAAGAATTCTGGCGTATTTTGCCGAATTTATAAATGATTTATATACATTCATATTACATTATTATATGCGTTGCGACCCATTTTTGTCAATTTCTAGGTCCCAAATATTAGCGATTTAACTCTTTTAAAGTAGCTTAGTCTCTAACTCAATATCATCGAAAGTCTTCGACATTGAAAAAACACATATTATTTGTAAATTTAAATCAACATTAATGCTGTGATCTTACCGGAAAAAAGATGGGCATCTGATATCCAATATTTAAGACAAAATAAACATTTTACTATTGGTACATGAATCGTGTACCATAATGCGTTTCAGCGCCATTTGAATCAAGGGACTCAAAGAAAGTGACTACACTTATTCCACAAGTCATGTCAAACGGTGACCTCATATTCTTATCTGGAGAGCATACACAATAAATACTATCGGTGTAGACTGGAATAACTAGACGCTAGAGATTAAAGATACATTATGGGAGATTTTAATAGAGAGTTGGCCATTCTTGCTATAACAGTTCATAAATAGATGATAAAAGAAGAATATATTGAAAATTTCAGTCAAATTACTTTATTCTGACCAAAGTTACCACCATTGTAATTTTTGACTAGAAATAGGAGTCAAATCCCTCTTCACCGTCTACGAGAATGCAGGCCGTTTGATTGACAGGAGTTAACTCCACCTACATAATCTTGATTATCAAGTAACGTTTTCAATTCATATCACATTTATTTTTACTACAAATTAAATATAGGACTTTTATTATATAGATAAGAAGCGAAAGTTTTAAAGGAATGGACCAAATCAATGAGGCATAATTATAGCCGACTTCTTCAATCTTGTTAGCCTGCGTGTACTCCCGAAGCAGACAAATTGAAATAGGAAACATTGATCCAATAGGGCTGCAATTCAACTGGGGTGATGTTAGCTGCGATGTTTATCAATTTCCATAATTTTTCTGTAAACGCAAGTGACAACAGAGCGTATAATACCGACATACAAACTCTCATTTTTACCACAAATTGACCGACATATTATTATGCGGCCTCGCTCAACAGCGGTCTCACTTCGTACACTCTATCATTCAGCCTCGATCTAAAATTTCCCCGAGTATGACGTCAACATAACGGTTAATCTCAGCTTACGACGCCATTTAAAAATTTAATCAATCAATGAAATCCTGTTTAAATCCAAGCAAATCCAAGCCATCCGTGGGTCTACAGAGTTGATTTTGTGCTTGTGTAAATAAAGATCTAATTTATAATTTCTATGACATCTGAAGCCTAAATAAAGACTTGCAATAATCAGATTTAGCTCTTGCATAATGTATGTTTAAGAATTCTGGCGTATTTCGCCGAATTTATAAATGATTTGAAATTAGAGTAAAAACGGAAATGATTGAATGTAAATTAGTTTATATACATTCATATTACATTATTATATGCGCTGCGACCCATTTGTGTCAATTTCTAGGTCCCAAATATTAGCGATTTTGCTCCTTTAAACACTGTATAAATTTCAAGTCAATCGGATATTAACTTTAGCCTCTAGAGCATCCACAAGATTTTTCAAAGCGATCAAGGGCTATAACTCTGGTAGTTGTTATCAGAAATCATTGAAAATCACTGGGCTTCTTCGTCTCACAATCGAATAATAACTTTTGGACGACAGACGGACGGGAGGACTGGACAGGGGCGACAGCAATATACATCCACATTTCCATGGGGGATTATAAAAATAAAAAAATATTATATTCTTTTGAAAAGAGACTCCCACAAAATTGCCTATTTCTCGCAGATGGCAAAGGGCGAATTTTCTTTCACTAAATATTTCTTACCAAATGTACCCGATTTGGAGATCCCCGTTTACCCTTTACGCGAAATGCAAGTGTCCCATTACGCAGACGCACTCTGTAATGTTTATGTTTTGAGACAGAATCAATTGTAGCAATATAGTCGTGGCGGCATTGTTTTTAAATTTATAGACAAAAAATAGAGAAATAAGATGACTTTATATTTCATTAATATATATATTGGGCAAATTAATAGTTTCACACATATTCACATATTATATTTCTACCTATCTCTCTATATTATATATAGTGTACACTTAAATCAACTTAGGGTATAAATGACATATTGTTATATAAAAAAGAGTTATTTAGTCAAAACATGTGTCTATAAAATACCATTAGATGTCACGTGCATGGAAATTTACCATTGCATCATTTGGCTTAATTTAACCAATCATATCGTTAATTGCACAGGTTCAGGGCCATGATCACACTTGATTGTGCATGATATCCATAAGTCTTATAAAAGAAATCATAGTAAACTTTTTAAGTCAGACTTCCATTAGATTCCAGAGAGGTTCCATCTGAGTTCCTAAACAACCGTGAGGCTGGCTAGGGTGGAGAAATGGTTTAAGCTAGTATTGTAATCTGTGCTATGCTTGTATACATGTATTCGGCTATGCTATATAAAATGTAAAAACAAACTGTTGCATTGTTATTCCTGGTAAGACAAACGTCTTTCGAAAACTGTAAGAAGTAAATACACAACGTGAAGCAGAAGTAAAGACAAATTCTAGACGATCACAAGGCTACAGAAATATGTAGTAAGAAAAGATGCATGGGTCGTACGTAGGATGTGGCGACTGGTTTTAGTACGCAGGGCTCACACTGTCGGTCGCCAAAGTCGCAATTTGCGATAAAAATATGAAAGTGGTGATTAAAATTTGATTTTGGCGATAATGTTTGGCGGTATTGGCGATTCTTTTTGAGAATTGGCGGAAAAAAACCTTAAAATTCTAATCGTATTTATCCTGGATTAACCATTATTGAGTGTCAATCACATGGCGGGATACTATAAATTAATCAACTGGCTGATAATCCGGATCGCGTCAATGAATAATACTAATCAGTTGTCTTGGATTAATGATTAGTTGATTGATAATTACAAATGAGATATATAAAGCCTATCTCAAGTCATTATTTACACCTACTGTCTGAGTCTTGGTAAATTTTAAACGGATTTCTTCGATTATGAACAAACTACTTAACTTTGGTTATTATAAACTTACCTGTGTGTTTGTAATGAACTCCCATTCGATAAATCCATTGCACAACTAATTATCACAACGATGAAAACAAGTTCTCTCTTGAAAAATTGAAATATCACTTTTCCCAGAGAAAAATACCAATATGGAAGATGGTTACGTCACTCTGCGGAAGATATCATTTCGTATTAAGGGTGACAGCATTATAGGAAATTCAAGTACAATTATGACAAGAATCCATGACCACTCGGACCAAAGACCACTCGGTTGAAGACCAGTCAGACCAACTGATAGACCACTCAGCCCAAACAAATAGACTACTCGGACCATACAAAAAGACTATTCGGACCCAACAGAAAGACGACTCGGACCAATAATAAAGTGTTGTTTTAATAAATTGATAATTGCGTTTGTTTTAATATGATTACTCGAACCAATAATAAAGTGTTATTTTAATAAATTGATAATTGTGTTTATTTTAATATGAATACTCGAACCAATAATAAAGTGTTATTTGAATAAATTGCTAATTGTGTGTGTTTTAATATGACTACTCGAACTAATAATAACGTGTTGTTTGAATAAATTGATAATTGTATTCCAAATCGCAAAATATCGAGAACCACACTTGTAGTCACGTTTAAAAAGGGGCATATAAACGTCCGGTCTTCGTATTATTATGTGCTGTTTATATTAACGCATCAAGGGCGGATAACTTGAAAACGTGTCTCCCCCCCCCCCCCATATATAGTAACCCAGGGGTTAGTGGGGTAGAACGGAATGAAACCACTGGGGATACCGCGAATGTGGAAAAAGTAAAATTAGGCTATCAGATAAGAACAGTATACCCGTATATGTAGAAACTGTCAAAAGTCTGCACATACCGAGTCTCATTGCAAGAGTAAAGAAAAATTAGATTGATATTTTTTTTTGGCACCATTATTAATTAATTTTAAAACTAATCGTTGATTTATTTTCCGTACACAAAATTGAACTAAACAACTCTAAATATAAGAATTCCGTATAAGAATTATTTGCTTCTTTGTATTGTGATTTAATAATAAATAAAAAGCATATTGTCTAGCCTTATAATATAATTTAATTGGTCCGACTGGTCTTGTTTTGGTCCGACTGGTCTTAGTCCGAGTAGTCTTTGGTCCGAGTGGTCTGGATACCTACGACAATTGGCATTGAGTTTGAGCGTTCGCACACATAACTACCCGCATTCCTGTATTTAGTTACCGTCTTTTACATTCTAGTAAAATCTCTGCAAATTTTATAGCTTTACTTTTTGAAATATTTTGTTCTAATTATTTGATTAGCGACTCGGATGGGATTATTTACTTTTGAACACGCATGCCGCACAAACACAACTATACATTCGTTTTACGGGCTTTATCACACTTCGGTCAAAACTGTCGAATCGAGAATTAATGTTCCGCTTCTTACCGGGTCATACGGGCTTAGTAGCATTATATACCCACCCAGGCACCCAATAGACACGCTGAGGGCTGCCGCAACACGCTTAAAGATGTTACCGAAAGAATGCGTATAAAATTAAAAATACATTCAGAGAATTCGGAGGTAAGCTTCATGATCCTTGTTAAATTATTTATAACATAAAGAAGATAGGATATTTATAGTTTATACATGACTTTATTTTTACGAGTATCCGTCCAATCAGTGATATTTTAATTGTGAAGAAAATTTGATAGACTGGCGATCAATGGTTTCCATATAAATCTCCTATGTAATTGCCTTCAATTGATATTTTTCGTCGCCCAAACCCATATACGATCAAAATGATCGCGCTGTCAAACTATCTTTCAATGTTAACCAACCCCCGCAACAGGTATATTGGATTCGACCAATACTTCACGAAGACATTGTTGACATCGACTCTGTCGAAATTACAAGTAAATTTTCAAATTTTTCAAGAGAGAACTTGTTCTCATCGTTGTGATAATTAGTTGTGCAATGGATTTTATCGAACGGGAGTTCATTACAAACACACAGGTAAGTTTATAATAACCAAAGTTAAGTAGTTTGTTCATAATCGAAGAAATCCGTTTAAAATTTACGATGGTTCACACAGTAATGATTAATCCAAGCGGTGACTATTTGATGTTTCGTTTCGTCCTTAATTTGTTTAGATTTATTATTTTTGGGTACAGATGCTCCACAAGATGGTATGTTAAATATGTTTGACAGCGTCTCTTCCCACGTTGTTGGCATCTTGATTTCGTCCTCAGATATTAAATGATTCAATAGCGACTGTGCATTTAATTCCTTTGGTTGTTGGTTTGTTGTGATTGGGACTGTGTCGTCAATTTGAATAAAACCATTCATCATGGTTGACATCGCACTGTCGAAAGACAGGTTTACAATGGGGGGATCAGCTGTGTTTATGTTTGCCGAATTATTAATATTTGTTCTTGTTGATTCTGTTGTTTTTGTTGGTGTATCTGGTAATGGCTTGTTATATACCTCTGATGGCATATACAGCTTGTTGAACAAAATACTAGGATTGAACGGTGAAATGCCCGTGGACCGAAATGAGCTTAATATATTAGTTGGTGTCATGCTCTTATTCCAGGCAGCATTAATGATTCTCGGCCAAGTAGTTTTGTCTATTATATGAGTTGGATGGTCGGCCATGAATTCTGTACATAATCTATTATAACTATTTTGTAAAGGTCCAAATATGCCCTTGTCCAATGGCTGAAGGTGGTGAGTGGCATGTGGCAGTAGGGCAAGTATGTAGATATCATTTCCTCTGGCCTTTACTAGTAATTATGTCACTTCGTGGGAGCCATGTGAATCTAGAATTAATAATTAAGGCCGCTCTGGACCGCAGTGTTTAAGGAAGACATTACTGAACCACTACTGGCCTAGGATATCATTCATCCAGGCCCTCTCCTGGTACGTCCAAATAGTGCCATCAGGTGCGTCTAGGGTAGCAAACCCGTTCAAACATCTGTTTGTTTTGCCCTTTACAATGAACATAGGCGGCATACATGCATCTGTTGCGTTTATACAGGCTGAAACAGTGATGTTCTCCCTGTTGTTCGTGGTTCTCCCTGGTAAATTTTTTGTCCCCTTCCTGGCAATCACTTTGAGCGGGTCATGCTCATACGACATGCCCGTCTCATCACAATTCCATATTCTGCATGGATGTTCATTGAGGTCGATATCCTAAATTATTGTTCCAAGGTCTTGGAAATATTTATTAACTACTAGTAACTACTTTATTAAGCATTCTAGACCTAGATGTTGATAGCTTTTCTGGTTTCCGTAAAGTCACCTCTGTGAAGCGGCTTTTAAAACCCCTCCACCAGTCATTATCCGGAATACCTTTAGCAAATGGCGTTTTTGTATTTGTTTGTCGGACATACCGTGCAACTTTCAGCAGGAGTTGTTTTTTTGTCACTTGAAACCCTTTTCAGAAGCATCCATAACTATCTTTACTATTTCCTCTTCAATTTTCCGGGGGAGGGCAGTTGGTTTACCCGGCATGGCATTTGGGCAAATCCTGCCTAGCACATGATCAATTATTGTGGTTTTGGGGATGTTAAATTTTTTGCTTGCCTTTCGGTATGATAGGCCGTTTCTTACTGATGTTACGGCGTCTTCTAGAGTCTTTGAGTCGTATCACATATAGATATTTTTAGACTTGTGGGGCATCCTGAAATGTAAAACAAAGGTTTATTTATTATCTATTAACCTTTGCCTATATATAAATTTTACTAATAGCTTAGACATAAATTATTAATAAATGTCCTTAATTTTCTAATCCATTTAAGGATTATTTTCCTCAAGAGTAGAATGAATATTTTACATTTATTACGATTATTTCCCCAAAATTCATAAATTAATATTCAAAATACACTATAATTATAATGTAATATTTAAAATTTATTACTATTGTAATTATTAATTATCTATTATCAGAAGGCCGGTCGAATTTCCCCCACCCTCCAAAAGTAAGTTGGTCATAATTCGACCACTAGACCATTTTTTGTCATAAAACTGAATTCAAATGTTTTTTTTTGATTAAAAATTATTCGGGTTACATCCCACTTAAGAATCTAAACCATACAAATCAATAAAATGACCCTAATGTTTACCTGTTGATATATGATTGGTCGATGTACTTGATGGTGGGGTTTAAACAAACTTGACAGACACTGTGACAGAACGCGATGCTCCTTCACGATAGGCCAGACGTCAAACTTCGCGGTAAACAAAGATAGCGTTTTCTGATTGGATGCAAATATCACGTGACAAATAACGTGACCGGAACAATAACAAAGCGCATTATCCAGGCAGAAAAGCATATGTCGGTTGACATCAGTACAGACACGCTTTTTGTAAGCGGTCGAAATTAGACCATAGGTCGAAATTACACACATATACTCTAGGCTAATGTACATGTATGTGGCACTCTGATGATTACCCTTTGGCTTTGCTCCAATGTATGCCCCCCGCCCTCGACAAAATCCTGGATCCGGGCCTGACTAGGGTTAGGGTTAACCTTAACCCTAAACTTTGCCGATGGCGGGCTCTGAAAGCATCGTCGAAACAATAACCCGGTGACTGCCTATAGTATATTATATAATTAATTTGTAGCGTTTCCCTAGTCCTACTAGTACTAGACTAGAGTAGTAACTGTCACGGATCATCAAACCGGTAAATTAATACATGGGATATACTATACCTTGAGCTTTAGGTCGATAGCGAAGTCACTATCGTGGATCTAATATTTTTACTCTTTTGCAATAACACAAAAATGTAAAAGCAAAGAGTTAGATATTGCAAAATATGTTGAAATCTATCCGTTGTTTGTAAACAAGAACCACTTCCCGTAATTTTCGCGCCACGCATGCGTAGCCCTCTGCTAGAGGACTTCCGGATGCATTATTCTGTTGATATCTGGTGGCTTTTTCGTGGAAGAGCGTCGTAAAAGAATCCCTAAAATGGCTTTTAATTATGTTGTTACAGCTCACAAACCGACAGCAGTTAATGCATGTGTTACAGGTAAAACCGATTAAACCCCACTTCCTTTGCCAACATGTATCAACTGAACCGATTATGTAAAAAAAAAAAAAAAAGCAAAAAATGACCCCGAAACTCTAGACATGATAATATGATCTCACGCCCGCCCGGTATTTTAAATCTTATTTAATTAGTCGTATCGCCATCACTCGTCATCCCAAGAAAATTTAAAGTGGTACGGTAGTTTAAAGATGCCATCATGGACCGAGCGGAATCTCTCACCCGTATTCCAGCACCCGGATACGAAATGAAGTATGAAGTTAGCACACCCGGACCACTCGGACTAAAACGTAGACCACTCGGACCAATCAATTTATGTTAGAAGACCACTCGGACCAATATTTATGGGCGCTATTGCACTTTCGTACCTCTGTTAAGGATGTTAAGGGGGACTAGCAATGACCACACACCAAATTTCAGCCGAATCGATCAATAACTTTTTATTTTACCGACCTTTTAATTTCTAACGAGAGAGAACTTCATCTGTTTGACGCCATTTGCTTTGTTTACTATTTAGGCTCGAATAACAAGACACTAAGACGGAAACCGACACACTGCACTAGCTGCCTATCTCTGCAGTTCATAAAAATTAATATAATTTTCGTATACTTTAATTTTTGCACGAAGCCACCATGTTCTATAAAATACTATTTGGTGTTGATCAGTGGATTGGCCTTTAGGTGTGAATATTGCCGTGACCTTGATTTTGACCTTGAATCTTAACTTCCCATCCATATCATGGCCTTTGCATTTATGATTGCCGTGGCCTTATTTCTTACTGTATTTTCAAAGTTAATGTTCGAGGTGAAAGCAGAGACGACGTCCTTCAGAAAAGATAATTGGGTCAAAGTCGTAGGTCAAGGTCATAGTACAGAAAACTAAACTCAAACTTTTCAAAGTCATTTTTTGAACATTTGACCTTGACTTACGACCTTGACCCCGCAACCGTTTTCGAAGGCTATCACCTTGGCTTGATTCATGGACGTTTACCTTGGTTCTGTCACACACTGCTCGGTCAGAAAAGGGTCAAACGGAGAGGGGCCCGTGTCCGAAAGGAAGTCAATGGGCGTGGTCACCGTTAAACATCCGTGACCTTGACCCTGGCCTAGTGTCCGGACTTCCCATCCATCTCGGGCCCTTTGCGTTTATGCGTGCCGTGACCTTATTTCTTACTGTATTATCAAAATTAATGTTCGAGGTGAAAGCAGAGACGGCGTCATTCAGAAAAGATAATTGGGTCAAAGTCGTAGGTCAAGGTCATGTTACAGAAAACTAAACTCAAACTTTTCAAAGTCATTTTTGGGACAGGGCCAGGGTAAACGTCGATGGTTCAAGCCAAGATGATGGGCTTTGAAAATGGTTATGGGTCAAGCTCGTAAGTCAAGGTCAAATGTCCCAAAACTGACCTTGAAAAGTTTGAGTTCAGTTTTCTATAACATGACCTTGACCTACGACTTTGACCCAAGTATCTTTTCTGAGGGACGTTGTCTTTGCTTTCACCTCAAGCATTAACTTTGATAATACAGTAAGAAATAGGGCCACGGCAAGCATAAACGAAAAGGGCCCGAGATTGATGGGAAGTTTGGACTCAAGGTCGAAGTCAAGGTCACGGATGGTTAAAGGTGACTAGTGGAGGTCACCACGAACTTTCACATTGACCACGCCCTTTGACTTCCTTTCAGACACGGGCCCCTCTGCGTTTGACCGTTTTCTGACCGAGCAGTGTGCGACAGGGCCAGGGTAACCGTCGATGGTTCAAGCCAAGATTATGGGCTTTGAAAATGGTTGTGGGATCAAGGTCGTAAGTCAAGGTCAAATGTCCCAAAACTGACTTTGAAAAGTTTGAGTTCAGTTTTCTGTAACATGACCTTGACCTACGACTTTGACCCATTTATCTTTTCTGAAGGACGTTGTCTCTGCTTTCACCTCAAGCATTAACTTTGATAATACAGTAAGATTTAGGGTCACGGCAAGCATAAACGCAAAGGGTCGAGATGGATGGGACGTTTGGACTCAAGGTCAGAGTCAAGGTTACGGATGGTTAACGGTGACTAGTGGAGGTCACCACGACCTTTCATATTGACCACGCCCATTGACTTCCTTTCGGACACGGCCCCTCTGCGTTTGACCGTTTTCTGACCGAGCAGTGTGCGACAGGACCAAGGTAAACGCCCATGATTCAAGCCAAGTTGATAGCCTTCGAAAATGGTTACGGGGTCAAGGTTGTAAGTCAAGGTCAAATGTCCCAAAACTGACTTTGAAAAGTTTGAGTTTAGTTTTCTGTAACATGACCTTGACCTACGACTTTGACCTTTTTAACTTTTCTGAAGGACGTCTCTGCTTTCACCTCAAGCATTAACTTTGATAATACAGTAAGAAATAGGGTCACGGCAAGCATAAACGAAAAGGGCCCGAGATGGATGGGAAGTTTGGACTCAAGGTCAAAGTCAAGGTCACGGATGATTAAAGGTGACTAGTGGAGGTCACCACGACCTTTCACATTGACCACGCCCATTGACTTCCTTTCGGACACGGGCCCTTTGCGTTTGACCCTTTTCTGACCGAACAGTGTGCGACAGGACCAAAGTAAACGTCGATGGTTCAAGCCAATGTGATAGCCTTCGAAAATGGTTACGAGGTCAAGGTCGTAAGTCAAGGTCAAATGTCCCAAAACTGACTTTGAAAAGTCTGAGTTTAGTTTTCTGTAAGATGACCTTGACCTACGACTTTGACCAAAGTATCTTTTCTGGAGGACGTCGTCTCTGCTTTCACCTCAAACATTAACTTTGATAATACAGTTCGAAATAAGGCCACGGCAAGCATAAACGAAAAGGGCCCGAGATGGATGGGAAGTTTGGACTCAAGGTCGAAGTTGAGGTTACGGATGGTTAACAGTGACTAGTGGAGGTCACCACGACCTTTCACATTGACCACGCCCATTGACTTCCTTTCGGACACGGACCCTCTGCGTTTGACCGTTTTCTGACCGAGCAGTGTGCGACAGGACCAAGTTAAACGTTCATGATTCAAGCCAATGTGATAGCCTTCGTAAATGGTTACGGGGTCAAGGTTGTAAGTCAAGGTCAAATGTCCCAAAAATGACTTTGAAAAGTTTGAGTTTAGTTTACTGTAACATGACCTTGACCTACGACTTTGACCCAATTATCTTTTCTGAAGGACGTCATCTCTGCTTTCACCTCGAACATTAACTTTGATAATACAGTAAGAAATAAGGCCACGGCAAGCATAAACGCAAAGGCCCCGATATGGATGGGAAGTTTGGCCTCAAGGTCAAAATCAAGGTCACGGCAATATTTACACCTAAAGGCCAATCCACTGATCAACACCAAATAGTATTTTATAGAAAATGGTGGCTTCGCGCAAAAATTAAAGTATACAAAAATTATATTAATTTTTATGAACTGCAGTGTTAGGCAGCTAGTGCAGTGTGTCGGTTTCCGTCTAAGTGTCTTGTTATTCGAGTCGGTTTCCGTCTTAGTGTCTTGTTATTCAAGTCTAATTAGTAAACAAAGCAAATGGCATCAAACGGATGAAGTTCTCTCTCGTTAGAAATTAAAAGGTCGGTAAAATAAAAAGTTATTTATCGATTTGGCTGAAATTTGGTGTGTGGTCATCCTCTGAAAATTTCAAGTGCCTATGACCACGGGAACTGGTAGAGGTACGAAAGTGCAATAGCGCCTATTTATGTTGCCTCTCGGACCAAATAATTTATGTTGGTAGACCACTCGGACCAATCGTTTTATGTTGGAAGACCACTCGGACCAATCAATTTATGTTGCCTCTCGGGCCAACCCAAAGGATCGCCTCTCCATCCAATTTATGTTGCCTCTCGGACAAATCAATTTATGTTGGAAGACCACTTGGACCAATATTTATGTTGCCTCTCGGACCAATCAATTCATGTTGGAAGACCACTCGGACTAATACTTACTTGCCTCTCGGACCAATCAATTTATGTTGGAAGACCACTCAGACCAATATTTATGTTGCCTCTCGGGCCAACCCAAAGGATCACTTCTCGATCCAATTATTCACTTAAATAAAATACAGATTTTAAATTAAATAAATATTATTTATTAAAAAATAACAATACAAAGAAGCAAATAATTTATAGGTGAATCTATATACATAAATTTAGAAATGTCCTCCTTCCTTACATTTTTATTACATCAACAATTTATAAAATATTTTAAAATTGTTTGTGAACAGTCTACAGGTCACAATTTTTATCCGATTTCAATTAAACTTGAAATATAGGTTTATCACCCTAAGATCTCGGTTCCTTTCGATATTGGCATGTATCGGACTGTAACTTCATGGATTATGGCCCCTGATTGTACGAAAAATCACGTTTTTTGGCTTGTGAACACTGTAGAGGTCACAATTTTTATCCAATTTGGTTTAAACTTGAAATGTTTGCTTATAACCCATAGAACTCGGTTCCTTTCGATATTTGTGCATATCGTAACGTAACTTCCTGAATTATGGCTCCTGATTGTACGAAAAACCGTGTTTTTAGCTTGTGGACCCTATAGAGGTCATAATTTTTATCCGGTTTAAAAAAACGTATTATTATATCACTGTTACACCCTAAGGACGACTGAATTCAAATTTCGTGAAAATCAGCCCAATACTGACAAACAAAATGGCCGCCCTTCGTTCTCAAATAGCGTAAAAATATGGTATATCAAGGTTGTGGACCCTATAGAGGTCACAATTTTTATCGATTTTGATGAAACTTGAAATGTAAGTTTATAACCCAAAGATCTCAGTTCCTTTCGATATTCGTGCATATCGGACAGTAACTTCATGAATTATGGCCCCTGATTGTACGAAAAATCGCGTTTTTAGCTTGTGGACCCTATAGAGGTCATAATTTTTATTCGATTTAAAAAAAAATTTATTATATCACCGTTAAACCCTAAGGACAGCTGAGTTCAAATTTCGTGAAAATCGGCCCAAAACTGACAGACAAAATGGCCGCCGTTCGTTCTCAAATAGCGTAAACATATGGTATATCAAGGTTGTGGACCCTATAGAGGTCACAATTTTTATTCGCCCACATTTTCATGTGGACGTATTATGCCGTCGCCCCTGTCCGCAGGCATCAATATTTCCACGCACGGCATGCGCAGGCACATTTGCTTGAAAAAATTTTTTTGCAGGCACATTTTTAAAGATGTAGCCACACCGGGCTTTACCACGGCAATTAAACGGCAAAGCCATGGTAAAAGCCGACGTACGCAAACCATGTCTGTCACGGCATAATTTATTTTTGTGTGCCGTAGTAGACCCTATCATCCGAAATTATACTATTCAAAAAAAGTAGGGGATATTTGATTTTTGGGGCATAATACTAAAATATGCAAATGACTACGAAAAAAGTCACTATAGAACCTAACAGAAGAAACATTTCCAGTTACATGTGACGCCCAAACGCACCAATAGCTACCGCATGGAATGCAGGTGATGCTTGGGATCATCATGGGGGTCCAACCCAAGATTTGCACGACTCTGACTTTGAATGTTACAGTCATTGTGGCATTGAATTCCAGGGTGGAAACATCAGTTTAATTGTTTTAATGACCAGAAAACAAATTTTGATATGCGTCGGCTTACCCAAAATGAAAGGTTACGTGCCCTTGGCATGCTACAGATTGGCACAACACAGGCGGTTGTGGCGCGGACGATGAATGTTTCTCAGTCTGTCATAAGCAGGCTATGGTCCAGATACCGTGATACACAATCTGTACAGGACAGACCACGCTCAGGTCGACCAAGGGCGACAACTCAAGCCCAGGATCGATTTATCCGTACCTTGGCCTTGAGAAATCGTGTCATCACAGCAAATAAGGTCAGTGCTCGTCTTCAAACAGACACTGGTGTGAGAGTGAGTGGCCAGACGATTCGGAATCGACTGCATAGGGGTCACCTTCGCGCCCGACGTCCTCGCGTGATCCCTTGTTTGAGAGATCATCACATTCAGGCAAGACGTCGTTGGTGTAGGGATCGTCAACACTGGGATAATCGATGCTGGAGCAATGTGATGTTTTCAGATGAGTCAAGGTTCACTGTTGATTTTTTGGACAGACGTAGGAGGGTGTGGCGTCGTCGAAACGAGCGCTTCCAAGACGTTAACGTCATCAGACATGATCGATTTGGGGGTGGTTCTGTTATGGTGTGGGGAGGCATCACTGTTGCTGGAAGAACGGCTTTACATGTTGTTGCAGGGCGTGTTACAGGCCAGTACTACCGGGACAACATCTTGGCAGTCCATGTTGTGCCGTTCGCACGACGTCATGGCCGCCGTTTCATCTTCCAGGATGACAACGCAAGATGTCACAGGGCCAGGATCGTTACAGGTTACCTCCAACAACAGAACATCACCACATTACCTTGGCCAGCACTGAGTCCCGACCTCTCCCCCATCGAGCATGTCTGGGACATGCTTGGACAGAGGTTACGTCAACGTCAACAACGTCCTGCCAATGTCCAAGAACTTGGTGCTGCGTTGCAACAGGAATGGGACAATCTGGACCAAAATGACCTTAGACGTCTCATTAGGAGTATGCCACGTCGGATCAATGCTTGTTTGGCAAACAGAGGAGGATTTACCCGTTACTGACTTGGTTGTGATGCTGTGGTAACTTTGCTGTTTGACCCCGGGTATCATCTTACCCTTATAATGGTCAGTCTGTGCCTTACTTAGTCTAACGATCATTTGGAATAAATCGATGAATGTGAACTTCATTTCATTTTGTCATTTGTTTCTTCGTCAGTTTCATTAGGTGACTTTAATAACACTTAAAAATCAAATATCCCCTACTTTTTTTGAATAGTATAGTTTAAAGAAAGATGTATTGGTATTTTGTTTATTTATACTTAGAAGATGTGCAGGCCTAGGTCTATTCATTTTACAATTATTCTACGGTCTTTATATTTGTTTATTTGCCGTAAATAGGTCACCCAGACCAATTTACGGCACTCCAATGTTAAAGGTTTGAATGTCGTAATTGTCCAACACGTGCCTGCAAAATTTTCACGATGATCTTATTTTATTTCTTACCTGTGTTGACCGTGGATTTGCTACGGCCCGTGAGTAGGGCTAGGAGGTCGATGAGAGCTTTCTCAGTTTCTACCTGACCTGATTTTCATTCCACTGTAATAATAATAATATTCGTGAGACACGTACAACAACTTTACAAACAAGTCAAATAATACAACGTGTTTTAATTATCAATATCTACCTGTTGTCATAATTCGTTGTACTCAAATAAAATACAAACACCGTTTTAATAATTTTTAATCTCAAAGTAATATTTGAAGAAAAAAAACCCAACAAAACAACAAATACCGAAAGGTCCTCAACTTATCTATCCAGAGAAACAGAGTGGGGCGGGACAATTTTATGCTCGGTCGGGTGGTGGACGAACTTGTGAACTCCTCGGAGTCCTCGCACTCCTCGGACACATAAAGTATAAGGCTAATTATTAGTATTTTTTGCCGATGCATCGATAATACAAAAAAGGACCGAGAATCGAATCGGCGTTAGCCGAATCGATGCATCGGTGATGCATCGATACTTGATATCAGCACTAATTCTAATGTATATTCAGCTAATTTTTTGTATTTCATTTTTAGAGTAATGAAGTCAAATCCCCATGCAGAAAGAAAGGCACTGTATGATGGCTACAGGAAAACAAGATACAGTTGGCTACTCTGATAACGGATCGTCATTTACAAATCGTGTTTCAATCATGTTTGACTTTTATGATACAGGCCACGAAATTTCACGCGAACGATACCAATCAGTTACGTGCGGTCGCGCTAGCTCAAAAACACGCGACCGATTTCCTGGTTACGCAAATTGAAATATCGGTTACGTTAACAAATTTCATTAACAGATTTATTCACATTTGATCAATTTTTATACAGGATGATTTTGTGACACGGGTCTAAATTATTTGTATTATAGCACAAACTCCATTCATTCATTCTTGGCATTTCATTTCTCCATCTTACCGGTACTTTGACAGATCACGTATTTTGACACCAAGAAGGCTATTGACCAGTTGCAAGCACGTTGATTTAAAAATGTCCCTCACTCCTAATTCTTAGTTATGATTAGTTATGCCATAAATATTTGAAAGCGTACCTTTGGATTTTCAAACACAAAATGAGAAATGAGTTGAACTATTTAACATGTCGGCTATATTTCCAAAGAATTTACTACACGTGTTCCTTTCAGTTTTCACTATAGCCATGCTGTAGTACCAATGACCCGTATGTATGTCGTCAACTTTGAACCGATTCCCCCTCGTTATTAAAATGTAGGGATTCAGTGAAGTAGAACATTTTTTTTCTAATGTTTTATTGTTTAAATGGGGACACCGTGGGATTAAAGTCATGAACACTTAACCTCAAAATATAATGTTAAATATAAAAGAATAAAATTAGTCAAGTTATTTCTTTAAAAAATACATTCACTGCAAGTGGAAATGAATAATAGCACCATTTAAATCTGGATAAAACATGAAAACAGCGCAACCATTTTATGTAACCAATTGGTTACGCAATGGTCATCTGGCGTAACCAAAGAAAATGGTTACGCAGAGCATAAACCCGCAACCATTTTTCTGGTTACGCCAAAATTTGAAATTTCGTGGCCTGTGATACATTTTGCATGACATCTTTTTACTCCTGTACTCTTCTACTCAGGGAAATTAGAACCAAAATACTCTTCTGACGGTTATGTATCCCTAATCGTTGGACTGCACACGATGGTAGAGGGACTCTTATCAAAAAGTCACTTTAACACAGTTTTAAAATCGCTGTCGTGAGAAGAGAGGGCGGGACATTATGAAACAAATGCTAAATTGTATCTTAAAATAAACTACAAAACAAACTAGAACTGCGACGCAGTAATGACGGGTTTCACCGGTGCCCCGTTACCCTTGAACATATTTCACTTCCGGTACCGATGAAACCATTAAACAGGTTTCCATATAAGCATTGCACACATCAAATAAAATGTACACAGAATCAACCAAATCCAGCAATATCAATTCATTGTATACATTTGTTACATGTAAGTGATACTGACAAAATTACATTACTTCCGTTGATAATGAAAATGTTAAATTAGTTTTATGAAATCAGAAATGGCATAAGGTATCACATGGAGAAAATTTTATGTAAATTGAACAATAATTGCCACTTTTATAGACCAAAAATCTGGAAAAGGGACTTGTAGAAAATCGTCTATTTCTCTCCAACCGTACAAGTTAGAAACCATTTTTTGGTATCTGTATGATCGTATGGGTTCAATCTATTTGTTGATTGGAATCAAATATCATAATTTTAAAAACATTACAAATTAGACTCCTTTGAATAAAATATCTGTTTTGAAAAAGAAGGCTAAAAATACAGTTTTTGCCAAAATGACATTACTTCCGGTGATAATGAAAATCTTAAATTACTTGTATGAAATCGTAAATGGCATTAGGTATCACACGGTGAAAATTTTATGAAAATCGAATAATAATTGACACTTTTATGGACCAAAAACCTTGATAAGTTACCTGTTGAAAATCGTCTATTTCTCCGCAACTGAACGAGTTAGAAACCATTTTGTGATACCTATATGATCGCATGGGTTCATTCTATTGGTTGATTGGGACCAAATATCAAAATTTTAAACACATAACAAATACGACTTATTTGAATAAAATAGGCCTACTGGTTTTGAAGGCTATAAATACAATTTTTGCCCAAATTACGTCATTTCCGGTGCCATCGGAAATGTTAAATTGGTTTGACCTTGTTAAAATTGACATTACGTATCAAATGGTGTCACTTTTATGAAAATCGAATAATAATTGACTCCTTTACAGGCAAACTAGCGTAAAGGATGACTCGTGCAAAATTGCCCATTTCTCGGCAACTGCTCATATTACAAACTAATTTTCACATACATTCTCTTTGTATGGATTATTGCTACTAGTTTATGAAAGTTTCGAAAAAATATATTAAAATATGAAAAGCCTGAATGGGTTGTGAATAGCTCATTTTTTCACCTTTTTTCGCCTTTAAATCGGAATGATCCGAAAACGAAATAAAAATTTAAAAAAACTGAGCGCGATGATTTCTGCGCCTTAACAGGGCACACCCTTTCAGTCATACCAGATTTGAAAAAAATAATATTTGCTTTCAAAAAGTGGTACCGAACTGTCAAAATTGCAGTTTTTGCTAAATTTACGCCACTTCCGTAGCCGAAAGGAAAATGTACCGGTAACAAAAAAAATGACATTTTGGACCGCGGAACATATGAACTTTGTTTTATACAAATCGAACAATAAATAATTAATCCAGGACTGAAAAACTGAATTAGCCAATGGGGGCCAAGGAAAAATACCGGACAAAAAATGTTGACAAATGTTAACATTTTTTGTCAAATCAGATGACCCTTTAACCCTTGGTAAAATACCACATAAAAATATTCATTAATAAAAAAGTTTTTCGTAAAAATTTAAATTTTCAAAATTTGGCGCCTAATATCTCCGAAGATTCGTCGAAATTAAAAAATCCAAAGAACTGTAGCTATGTGCCTTGTCTCTGGCTATGTCAAAATGTATCAAATATTACAATCCGACAATTATTGATAACATTACGGCAAAATATCGAAAAACGACAACTTCAGTGATTTCGGACATTTCGCATTGTCGCAGATCGTTGGAATTAGCTTTAAAATTTAAGTCAAACCCACTTTCCCAGTAAAACCGAAGACATCGAATCGATCCGACAAGTAGTTTCTGAGATATGCTCAAATGGAAAAATAATAATAATAATAAGAATAATAATAAGAACTAGACCTGCAAGCAGCACTGAACCGGCTTTCAGGAATCAGACAGGAAGTGTGTCACACAATAGCCCATTTATCGAGCTACCAAACGATACTTTAGATGTTTTGATCCGGTCACATCCGACGGCGAAATCCCGATTATTGCAAGAGCACCGATTTTTTTACTGTCTTTTTTTTTTATATATCGAATATTTTTTTGACTACTTCCTGTTTACGGATCATTATTGGGATAGATTTAACAAGTGGTATGGGAACTTAACTTCCTGTACAAGAAGTTTCAGAAAGATCCATTAGACAGTTTTACCTCCCTTATACCACTAGAAGCAGATTTACAGATATAACGATTTTTTGACTTTTTTTAAAGATTGTGGCCCTTTTGGACCATTTATACTATATTGAGGCTTTTAAATTTGGATTCATACTATAGACCACAGTTAGGACTCTAAGTAACATAAGTTTAAGAAAGGAAATAAGAGAAGTTTTCGAAATAAAAGCGTCTGAATAGGCTCAAAAAAAGAAAATAATAGATTTTCAGCGTTCCATTATATATTGCCTAACCCGTGAATTTTTACCATTTAGATGTCATAAGATCGTCCATTGTTCGAACTATCCAATGACACTTTAGTTTTGATTCGGTGGAATCTGGCGTAGTAATCACTTTTTTACTTTTTACGTTTTTTTATACGCCCACAGTGAAATGTGGTCGTATATTGTCGTCGCCCCCGTCCGTCCGTCCACAATTGCTTGTGGACGCTCTAGAGGCTAAAGTTAATATCTGATTGACTTTAAATTTATATACAGTGTTTAAGGCCATGAGACGAAGAAGCCTATTGATTTTCAGCGATTTCCGATAATTACTGCCAGAGTTATGGCCCTTGATCACTTCAAAAAATCTTGTGGACGCTCTAGAGGCCAAAGTTAATATCCGATTGACTTTAAATTTATACACAGTGTTTAAGGTCATGAGACGAAGAAGCCTATTGATTTTCAGCAATTTACGATAATTACTGCCAGAGTTATGGCCCTTGATCACTTTGAAAAATCTTGTGGCCGCTCTAGAGTCTAAAGTTAATATCCAATTGACTTTAAATTTATACACAGTGTTTAAGGTCATGAGACGAAGAAGTCTATTCATTTTCAGTGATTTTCGATAATTACTGCCAGAGTTATGGCCCTTGATCACTTCAAGAAACCTTGTGGATGCTCTAAAGGCTAAAGTTAATCTCATTGACTTTAAATTTATACACAGTGTTTGAGGTCACGAGGCGAAGAATCCTATTGATTTTCAAAGATTTCTGATAATTACTGCCAAAGTTATGGCCCTTGATCACTTTGAAAAATCTTGTGGACGCTCTAGAGGCCAAAGTTAATATCCGATTAACTTCAGATTGATACACAGAGTTTAAGATCTTGAGGCGAACAAGTATATTGATTTTCAATGAATTTTTATGACTTGGAACAGCTAAATCCATGATACAGTATTAAAAGTTTTGTATACAAAACGTTAGCATGGGGCAGAACTTTATAAAAACCAAACAAATTCTAATGGTTTTCTGAGTTGTTGCTCTTAATCAGATTTTAGTGTATTATAAATGTTTCATTACCGAAAAAAGTAAAAATGTGCGACAACTCTTGTTGACTGCCCGGAGGATTTAGCTGCTGTGGGCGTATGTTTCATTGCCTGGCAACCTATCTTTTCTCAAAATATCGGAAATTTTTTTGACTACTTCCGGTTTTTGGATCATTGTCGGGATAGCTTTAACAAGTTGTTTGGTTACCTTACCTTCTGTACAAGAAGTTTCAGAATAATCCATTCAGTAATTTAAGGCTTTTTCAACTTTTTTCAAAGATTGAGGTTCTTTTTGGACCACTTATATTATTTCAATGCTTTTATTTTTGGACTCACGCCATAGTCCACCGATAGAACTGTGGGTAAAAAATCGTATCATTCAGATGTCATATGATAGTCCATTAATGGGGCTATACAGCGACACTTTAGTTCTTTTGGTCCGCTAAGATCTAGTGGAGAAATCAAGTTTTTCGCACGAGCGCTAATTTTTTTTAACCTTTTTCTTCATTTTTTGAATACGTCCGGTATGGAGATTATTGTCGGGATAGTTTTAATAACCAATTTGGGCAATTAGATAGCCACAGGGCTCTGTAATGATATATTACATTATCTGATCAGATAAAATGGCCCTGAGAAATCCTATGTTAAAAAGTGCAAAAAATTCAAAAATGTCAAAAAATCGAAAATTAAATTTCAATAACTCAATACATATTATACATCGTTAGAATCGTAATTAGGTCAGCTATCTGAATGTGTAACTTATTTGTAAAAATTTGTTTAAATAATAAAGTAATAAAGCATTTTCCAAAATTTGACGATTTTTCGACTTTTTTCGATTTTCAGTACGTTATTTTACCTATTCCAGACATTTTAATGTCTTATTGGATGGATTCATGCACAAGACTACCGGAGGGACTCTCGATAGGGAAAGTTTAAGAAAAATCCTTGGAGCAGTTTTCAGGATACAGGCGTCCCAAAACGCTCCAAATCAGAAAATACTTGATTTTCAGCATGCCATATTTTGCTGCCTGTTCATAGTATTCGTATAAATTGGGCATCATACGACAGTCCATTCCCCGAGCCACTCATCGATACCTTAATTTGTTATATCTGTTGATATCGGACGGAGAAATCGCGTTTTTCTGAAAAGCACTCATTTTTTACGTTTTTTTCAAAATTCCCGACATTATATCGACTACTTCCATGCTTACGGATCGTTGTTGAAATTGCTTTACAAAACAGAATGACCATATGGCTTTATGTTTCAGGACTTTCAAAAACATCAATTAATCCTTTCAAAAAAATATAAGAGTTGGGGAATGGGCCTAAAATTCGAAAAATATCGAAAAATAAAAGGCGATAACTCGGAATGAAACTTATATTTCTGGAAATGGATGATCTTCAGGTATCCAAAAATGTAGGTCAATTTTGAAAATTTTGAAAAATAACAAAAATGTCTCGTAAACTATGTTTTTTCAATTTTCGAACGACAGAAGTCCAGGACGAATTTTCGAAATTGAAAACTGTGAGATAGCCATTGTCTCGGAAAAGAATCAGGGTTTCTGAAAATGTCATTTGTTTGAAAATAGGTAAGGAATTGACGAAACCACGGCCAATTTTCAATATCGCGAAAAAGTCCAAAGTTCGGTCACTTCCGGTATGCGCAGAGGTTTCAAAATTGATTTAAGGAGTAGCCACCACCTGGTTTCCCGATAGAATATTTGGTTCCAGATCGATATCTGTTTTCGATCATGGAGAAATAGGCTCCCGGGATAAATAATAATAATAACTAGATCTGCATAGCAGATATGAAAGCTTTCATATTAACTGCAAAGGGGGTTATTAGAATCTATTGAAACAATAAGTATAAATGTCATCAGGTATCTAAAAAATTACATTTACCTTATGAACAAAATGGGAAAAATACAAAACAAAAATTGTCGACTTGTGGCTACCATCCAAGGCATATTTAGAAAACCGTATATTATATTTATTGAGTACGCAGGACAGGAATTAGTTGTGCTTCAATGTAAACCGGCCTGTTTCTTGCCTTTAGTTTTAGAGTTAGGTGTGATTTTCAAAAGATTCAATCGGAAATCGCTGAAAATCAATTGGCTTCTTCATCTCATGACCTTAAACACTGTATAAATTTAAGGTCAATCGGATATTGAATTTAGCTTCTAGAGCGTCCACAAGATTTTTTAAAGTGATCAAGGGCAATAACTCTCACGGTAATTATCGGAAATGGCAGTAAATATCAGATATCGCTGAAAATCAATACTGTAGGCATCTTCGTGTCATGACCATAAATTTAGAGTCAATCGGATATTAACTTTGGCCTCTAGAGCGTCCACAAGATATTTTGAAGTGATCAGGGGCCACAACACTGCGCATAAATTTAAAGTCAATCGGATATTAACTTTGGCCTCTAGAGCGTCCACAAGATATTTTGAAGTGATCAGGGGCCACAACTCTGGCAGTAAATATCAGATATCGCTGAAAATCAATCGCCTACTTCGTCTCATGACCTTAACCACTGTGTATAAATTTAAAGTCAATCGGACATTAACTTTGGCCTCTAGAGCATCCACAAGAATTTTTTTAAGTGATGAAGGGCCATAACTCTGACAGTAATTATCGGAAATCGCTGAAATTCAATTTCAATGTGGGCGTATAAAAATTAACCGATGGCATATAATATTTAATGTATGATAAAGACAAAATAGTCGATTTCGGTTTTTGGTGTTGCGCTCATTTTAAAAAAAAATGTCTTTTACGGATAATGTGTATAGTACTAATAGCAATCACATACGGAAGAGGCGATAAGATCCCTTTGGAATTTCAAAATTAATTAAAACCAAATTTAAATTCCGAAAATCGATTGTTTATTTTTTGCTGAAACTCCTTTTTTTAATCTGATCAAAATGGGAGTAAGTCACAGAGTGGTAATTGGCATATTGTGTCCAAATTTCATGGTTTTGGGACAATCGGTGCCGGTTTCGTGGCGAAATTCCACTTTTTTCGCCCTTACAGAAGCCGTAAATGGCGGAAAAAAACGAACGGCAGGAACCGTGTCAAGAACAAACGATCTGAACGAATGCAGGTATCGCCTTGAAGTTTTCAGTGCACCTAGGTACCAACGTGAAAAGTTCCTCGCCGGAATTTGGTAGTCAACGTACCTTTGGTTCCAGCGTGGCACATGCGCGAAGCAAAAAGAAATTATGGTCGATTTTGGGATTTTGGCTATATTTCGGAGTGGTTTGGTAGATGACGGTGGATCAGGGACTCAGATTGATCTAAAATGGCGATCATAACACAACATGATAATCACTTTGAAGTATAGGTAAATTTTCGCGACCGGGTTGTTTTGCTCTACCCAGGCAACGTTCCTGTGCTCCGATTGCCTTCAAATTTGCACAGAATGTACTTTGGGATTCTAGCTATCACATATTAAAAATAGAAGAGTGTTGGATTCCGATGGGATTCTAGCTATCACATATTAAAAATAGAAGAGTGTTGGATTCCGAGAACGTTCAAAATAAATTCAAAACCCACCCCCAACAATCAAAGGTTTTTTGCTTAAAAAATTGCCGTATTTTATCGAATTTTTATTGTTCTTGATATCTGAGGATTTTCTCAATTTAATATGTGATAAATATCATCGCGGCGCAGCCAACCGCTAGAAATTCCAGAGATTTGGACCACCGGAAGGATGCCTCAGCAGTCAAAAAAGGTCAAAATAGGCGATTTCGGTTTCTAGTGTTGATACATCGTTACGGTCATTTTAAAAAAATTGTCTTTTAAGGATAATGTGTATAGTACCAATACCTATCACATAAGGAAGAGGCGATAAAATCTCTTTGCATTTGCAATTTCAAAATTAATTAAAACCAATATTAAATTCCGAAAATCGTTTTTTTGCTAAAACTCTTTTTTTTTAATTGGATCAAAATGGGAGTAAGGCACAGAGTCCGGGGTGGTAATGGGCGTATTGTGTCCAAATTTCATGGTTTTCGGACAATCGGTGCCGGTGTCACGGCGAAATTCCACTTTTTTCCCCTCATGGAAGCCGTAAATTGACTTGAAGCCAGGGTCCTTGAAGTTGTACAGCTGCACCCGGTGACCGATATTTATTTAACGGGGAATAAGTGATAATTCATATTATAGCAGTAAATAATTAAAATATTTCATAGGGATTATAATAATATGTATATCTTGTCTGGGTACAGGGTTAAAACCAATATTAAATTCCGAAAATCGTTTTTTGGCTAAAACTCTTTTTTTTTTAATGGGATCGAAATGGGGGTAAGGCACAGAGTCCGGGGTGGTAATGGGCGTATTGTGTCCAAATTTCATGGTTTTCGGACAATCGGTGCCGGTGTCACGGCGAAATTCCACTTTTTTCCCCTCATGGAAGCCGTAAATTGACTTAGAAAAAAAACGACGAAAGGCAGGTGACAAGAACAAACGACTTGAACGAATGCAGGTATCACCTTGAAATTTTCAGGGTACCTAGGTACCAACGTGAAAAGTTGCTCGCCGGAATTTAGTACTCATGGTATCTTTGGTTCTAGCGTAGCGCATGCGCGAAGTCAAATCCAGCTAAACTCGAAAACAACCTTGTCGGCACGGAAAACATCAAAGGAGAAATTCGAATTTTTGAAATATTCAAATACCAAACGTTCGACCATGATCCAGGCTATCCTGGAGACATATTCTCTAGTTCACGACCAATTGTATATGTTTTCAAGCCCATAAATGTGGATTTTTCACTAATTGTCATTTTCAATTCAAAATGGCGTCTATCATTTGCCGGAAATCAAAATTGTGTTATCTACCGTTTTTCGGCTTTCCTTCAAGGATTCGGAAAATATAATTGCCTTGTCTGTAAGTAAAATATCAAAAAAGCCTTATGTAATTTTCACATTTCAAGATGGTGGCATTTCCGGTTTGAGCTACAAACTCAATTTTTTGTGTACGAATCAGTAGTGTCGTAGTTAGTAAAGAAAAAAAAATCAAGGCAATCTGACCTATATTTCGTCGATTTTTTTGAAAACTTTGATCCTTAATTTCATCAAGGGGAGATAATTTAGAAAATTTCTAATGATATTTTTGAAGTCGCATTGATAAGATCTACTTACATTCTAAATTTCATGAAAATCGTGCAACTATTAAAAAAGTTTTCAAATTGATCTCAACTTCCGGTTCAAAATCACAGCGACGAATTTTCGAAATTCGAAAATTCGAAATTGCAGATTTTAAGTGAATGATTCAAGGCACCCCTCAAAAAAAGAATTAGTAAAATAGGTCAAATAGTTACAAAGTTACAGTAATGTAGGTCAAATGAATTTGTTCGTAAAATTCGGTGATTTCGGATTCGAAAAACGATTTGAAAATATATTTAATCAACATTCGCACCCCATTTTTGGGGGGGTAGGTCAAAGTTTCAGATTGATCCTATGGTTAGATTCTGAGAAATCCGATTTGTAGAAATGACACAAAAAAAAAAAAATAATAATAGGAACAAGTGGTATCAGATGCCTCAGAGAGAATATTCAAATGCTCCTTGTGATACGTTTGTAACACAATTATAACCTAATGTATTACACGGGAGTGGAGTGGGTGGGTCGGGGGGCTTTTCGATTGGCAGGGGACTATTAAAATGGGTAAGCAGAGATAAGCAATTTGATGAAACTTTGTGTATAGTTTCATTACATTAGTACCTTGACCATATTACCTTGACCAAGTTCGACAATGAGCATTCTCTTAGTCAGGATAAGCAAAGCAACTTGATTGGCCGGACTTTGAATTGGTTGATGCTTTGGGGTATGATAACTTTGGTTATAATGAAGTACTGGAACATAACAACCCAGCTTTTAATTGAGCTAGAATGATTAAACTTGGTGTAGATGTTCATCAGGTCTTGACTGAACATTTTGAGCTACAGCTTGGCAATTTCATTTGTCGATGCTTTGGGACAAGATAACCTTGATTTCTATCTGACAGAGAGTGATGAAATTTACAGTATAGTTTGATTGCTCGATACTTTTGAAAAAAATATGAAAGTGCGATTAATTAATGTGTCATCTTTTACTTTGGGGTTTTGGCGGGAGACATCAGCCATACTGTTTGCTTGTTTAATATCCCCTATACAATATACGCTCGACCTCATTACCCTAACTGGGGTAGAAAAGTGGGATCTTTGACAATGAGGCAATGAACTTGTACATTCTTTTGCAGCTGCACAAGAGGGAACATCAACGCCGGATTAACCGTGGTGGTGGGGAGGGGGGCTGATACCGACCGTGAAGCCCTGCAAGGGGGTCGGGTCAGGGGGTTCTCCTGCTAAGAAATTTTAATTGGAGGCCGAAAACGTGATTTCATGGCATTTCAGGCACTTGTGTCGGAGCCATTTAGAAGTACCTCCCCCAGAAAAATAAAATTCTGCCACAAAATTAGCCACAATCCATGCGGGTGCTGTTAAATTTCTAGAGGAGGGAGCTGGAACCCATGAGCCCGTTAAATTCGCCACTGTAAATGAGCAGAGCTACATCAAACCTAATTTTGAGTCCCTCCGTGATAAATAACTTGATTCAAAATCGTATTATAGCCCCAACGACGATTTGATGAATGGAGACCGTAACGTTACGACAAAGTCTAACACTGTAAGTACCAAATAGTCATACGAGATATGTGCATCTCATCAAATTCAGCTTATACCATACCCACAATAATGTTACGGAGTCAGTGAGTTCAAGTTAGACAATACGCTGACCTTCCACTGACCATGCTTATAATATAAAATCTGTCAATGACAGCTGATTCATTGTTTAGTTTTTTATATGATATATTTAATATCAATAATATATGTATATGCATGCTTTATTTTACTTTACACGACCTCTAAAAATGCCCCAAATCGTAAAAATACGACTTTTTGGATTTCGATCTCCTTTTTTCGGCTACCCCGGACATTTTCAAAAAATGATACAATGATTTCACACAACAGGCCAGCTATTAGCCTCTCGATTGACAAGAGTTTCATCGCCCTCCATTCATTATAACCAATGTCATCGTGCCCTAAAGAATCAACAAATCAGCTTGCTTATCTCTGCTTACCCTAGGCAAAAAATGCTCATCTTTGAACTCAATCATGACCTAGTGAACGCCTACACCAAGTTTGAACATTCTAGCTTAATTAGAAGGAGAGTTCTTGTGTTTCAAAGTCCCGGCCCTTCAAATTGCTTCTATTTTTCATTTTCAATTCAAAATGGTGACCATCACGTGACCGAAATCAAAATTCTGATCCGATAGATTTTTAGGCATTCCTTCCAGGATTCCGAAAATATGACGCCCGAGTCTGTAAGTAAAATAGCAAAAAAGCCTTTTTGATTTTTCACGTTTAAAGATGGTGGCACTTCCGGTTCGATCGACAAACTCCATATTTTGTGTACGAATCAGTAATTACTTGTCTAGTATTGAATTTTTTTTTTAGGTCATTCTGACCTATATTTCGACGATTTTTTTGAAAACTTTGATCCTTAATTTCACCAAGCGGAGATAATTTAGAAAATTTCCAAGGACATCATTGAAGTCGCATTGGCAAGATCTACTAACATTCTAAATTTCACGAAAATCGCACAACTATTAAAGAAGTTGTCAAATTGGTAATAACTTCCGGTTCGAAATGACAGCGACGAATTTTCGAAATGCCAAAATCCGAAATTGCAGATTTGAAGTAAATGTTTCAAGATACTCAAAGAAAAAAGAATTAGTAAAATAGGTCAAATAGTCACAAAGTTACAGCATTGTAGGTCAAATGCATTCCTTCGTAAAATTCGGTGATTTCGGATTCGTAAAACGTTTTGAAAATATATTTAATCAACAGCCACCACCCATTTTTGGGGGGATAGGTAAAAGTTTCAGAACGATCCTATGGTTAGATTCTGAGAAATCCGATTTGTGGACAAAACACAAAAAAAAAATAACAATAATAATCTTAACAGAAACAATAAGCTTTCATATGTAATATGAAAGCTTAATAATAACTAGAATTGCGCGCAATGCTGAAGGCTTTCACTGTCGCCAAGGCGTCACACGATCGCAAGATGCATGACAAAAGACTATCCCCACCACTCCCCCACCCCCCAAAAAACCCACACTCTAGCATAACTCAGATATTGACCCCTAAACATGCTCCAACTCGTAAAAATACGCCGTTTTCAATTTTCGATCTCTTTTTTCAACTACCCCTGACATTTCAAAAAATGATACAGGGGTTCCACACAACAGAGTACCCATTAGTCTCTCGACTGAGAATGTTTTAAAAAAATCGTTCTGGGCGTTTCCGAGAAACATGCGTCTAAATTTGCTCGAAATCGCAAAAAACCTTACTTTTCAAAATCACGTAACTTTTTAAATTTTTGATAGAAACTTGCCGCTTTGGTACCACCCGATAGACAATTCAATTGGCTATTAAATGATATAAAACTTTAACTAATCGGCAAAAACGCAATTGATACATCGCAATTTCCGCACAGGTACCCATTTTTCTGAATTTTGTGAAAGTTCGGATACCTTTCTTGACTACTTCCGGTGATTAGGGGATTTTCATTTATAGTTCATGGACTGGTCTGGTCCTTAGACTTCATATTCCTGAAGTTTCAGAAAAATCGTTCGAGCCGTTTTAAAAAAATAAGAACTCTACGATTTGACCAAAATGCGAAAAAAAGTGAAAAATCAAAGTCAATATTTCAGAAAAAAACTTCTATTGTTGGAATCGGATTGATGTCAGCTATCCAAAAATATAACTGAGATTTAAAAATTCCCAAAAATAAAAAATTTTGAAAATTTTCAAAATTTTCCATTTTTCACCAAAAAAATTAGAGCGACAAAGTTTCTAATTTCCACAGTTTTGAACTGCTATCTGCTCAGAAATGTCTCCAGCTATCCAAAAATGTAAATATCTGAAGAATCCATTTAGAATTAAGAGAATAATGGCCGATTATCAATTTTCATGCACGTTAAAGATTTGACGCATTTCCGCTATGCGCACAAATTTGGAAATAGCTTTAAGCAGTAGCTGCACACCACTTTTCCGACAGAAAATCAAATTTCAAACCTCTATCTCTTATAGTTGCTGAGATCTAGCTTCCCCCAATAAAAAAAATAATAATAATAATAATATTAATCTTAGTAATAACAATAGTCTTTCACCGAAGGTGAAAGCCTAACTAGAATTGCGCGCAATGCTGAAGGCTTTCACGGTCGCAAAGGCGTCACACAATCGCCAGATGCATGACAAAAGACTATCCCCACCACTCCCCCCCCCCCAAAAAAAAACACACTCTAGCATAACTCAGATATTGACCCCTAAACATGCTCCAACTCGTAAAAATACGCTGTTTTCAATTTTCGATCTCTTTTTTGGGCTACCCATGACAATTAGAAAAACTGTACAAGGGTTTCACACAATACACTACCCAGTAGAATCTCGATTGAGCAAGTTTGAAAGAAATCATTGGCGGCTTTTCCGAGAAAAGTAATTATATAACTGTTAAATTAAACAACGGATAACTCCTTCCTCTTAAAATGATTTATATAATTAGTAAATAATTATTATTACCTAATGATTGTTGTTTTGTGACATATATAGTGTAACCAATATATACATTGTACTTTTATAATCAATATGATACTGTGCATTAGTCGTGTTTCTGTTCTTATGAATTTAATTTCTTCATGCAATATTTGTAAATCGCCAGTAGGAATAAATGTCTCTTATATAGATACATTATGCTGGCTGGAAATTACACGGTATGCTAGCCTTGGGGTCTGTTTGTAAATCGCCAGTAGGAATAAATGTTTCTTATATAGATTCATTATGCTGGCTGGAATTTGCACGGTAGGCTAGCCTTTGGGACTGCGCTGTATCATACGGTCTGTCATTGAGTCAACTGGCGGGGTTTCGATTCCCCGGTTGTACGTGACAAGGAGTAGGGTCGCCTGTCCAACCTCGTGGTTTTTCTCCGGGTCCTCCGGTTTCCTCCCACTGCTAATGACCCCTACGCGCAAGCGAATTATTGAAATAAAAAATAATGAACCGTATGTTAGTCCCGAAATGACCTCTAAACATGCTCGTACAGTGCCGCTAGTCTTCTTTTATATAGAATTCCTACCGCCAAGGGATCTTTTACGGCCACACCAATGTGTACACGGGACTTCGGAATCGCGTTCATGTCAGCTACTCAAATATGTAACTGGTTCAAAAATTGATTGAATATTCAATGAAATATCGCCAATTTTCTGGTTTCGTGCACCTTAAAGATTTGACGTCACTAATAAAATTTTAATATTAATTACAGATAGAGTCCATGCTCAAACAGCGTCACGCTTTTTATCACAGGTACAATATTCGATACTACTGTACGATACTACTGCAACTGCTTAACAAATTGGACTTTCTTATAAACAGCGCGAGCCGTCGATTTCTATCCAGATGATTACCGGTATAAGATAATTTTGACAAAGAAGCAACAATATTAATTCAAAGACTAATTATTACACACAGCTATCAACTATTTCTGTTACAGGGTCACTATACCCATATTTTGGATAGAAGAAAACACTCATAGTTGAAATAATTTTAGTTCAAATATCATCACTGATAAAAGCACTCTTGAATTGGCTCTATACGTTGACAAAACGTACAGATTGGATCCCCTCTTATGTTTCACTTAACAATGAAAGGTGCCGTGTTCAATTTTCGATCCCTTTGTTCGGCTACTCCTGAAATTTGGAACTGTTGTACAATGTTTTTATATATAACACTACTGATAGGCCTCTCTGTAGAAGAAGTTCCAAAAAAATATTATGTTGACTTTTCGAGAAATAGACCTCTAAAAATGCTCCAAATCGTAAAAATACGACGTTTTCGATTTTCGATCTCATTTTTCGGCTACCCCTGACATTTCAAAAAATGATACAGTGGTTTCACACAACAGAGTACCCATTTATCTCTCGATTGAGAAAGTTTTAAAAAAATCCTTGGGGGCGTTTCAGAGAAACATACGTCTAAAGTTGCTCGAAATCGCAAAATACCTCACTTTTCAAGGTCATATAACTTTTTTATTTTTTGATAGAAACTTGTCGCTGAAGTACCACCTGATAGACAATTCAATTGGCTATTAAACGATATAAAACTTTAACTAAACGACAAGAACACAATTGATACATCGCAATTTCCGCACAGGCACCCATTTTTCTGAATTTTGTCAAAGTTCAGATACCTTTCTTGACTACTTCCGGTGATTAGAGGATTTTCATTTATAGTTCATGAACTGGTTTGGTCCTTTGACTTCATATTCCTGAAGTTTCAGAAAAATCGTTGGAGCCGTTTTAAAGTTATTAAAATTTGACTAAAACTCGTTAAAATCGCAAAAATCGACCAAAATCAATATCCGAATTTCAAAACAAAACTTGTATCGCTGGCATCGGAATGATGTCAGCTATACAAAAATGTAATCAAAATTACAAAATTCCCAAAAATAAAAATTTTGAAAATTTTCCAATTTTCACCGAAAAAATGAAAGCGACAAAGTTTCAAAATTCGACGTTTTTGAACTGCTATCAACTCAGAAATGTCTCTGGCTATGCAAAAATGTAAATATCAGAAAAATCGGTTGAGAATTAGCAGAATTGTGGCCGATTTTCAATTTGCGTGCACGTTAAAGATTTGACGCATTTCCGGTATGCGCACAAATTTAGTTTTACATTTAAGCACTAACCACCACCCAGTTTCCCTGGAGAAAACCAAACTTCAGACCTCTATCTCTTATAGTTGCTGAGAAATAGGCTCCCCCAAATAAAAAAAAATAATAATATTATAAGAAGAAGAATAATTTTAGTAATAACAATATTAGTAAAAACAATAGTGTGAAACCCTAATTATTCCCTTGTTTCACTTTGTTGCACCTTGTGAACACTCTAACGACAAAAGTTATCAACCGATCTGTATGAAATTTATATGCATCATTTAAATTAGTAAAACAAAGAAGCATATTGAATTTCAGCAATTTCCGTTAATTACATCTAGAGTTATGGTCCTCGTTTCACTTTGTTGAATCTTGTGAATGCTCTAATGACAACAGTTATCATCCGATCTGTTTGAAATTGATATGCATCATTTAAATTAGTGAAATGAAGAAACCTATTGAATTTCAGCAATTTCCGTTAATTTCTTCTGGAGTAATGGCCCTTGTTTTACTTTGTTGCACCTTGTGAACGCTCTAACGATAAAAGTTATCAACCGATCTGTATGAAATTTATATGGCCCTTGTTTCACTTTGTTGTACCTTGTGAATGCTCTAACGACAAAAGTTATTATCCGATCTGTATGAAATTTATATGTATCGTTTAAATTAGTAAAACGAAGAAGCCTATTGAGTTTCAGTTATCACCTAAATTAGTGAAACGAAGACGAACAAGCCTATTGAATGTCAGCAATTTCTGTCAATTACCTTTAGAGTTATGGCCCTTGATTTACTTTGTTGAGCTTTGTGAACTTTCAAATGACAAAAATTATCATCCGATCTGTATGAAATTTATATGCATTATTTGAATTAGTAAAACGAAAAAGCCTGTCGAATTTGAACAATTTCTGTAGATTGCTTCCACAGTTACGGCTCTTGTTTTTAGAACCTTGTGAACCTTCAAACGACGAAAATTATAATGTCATCTGTATGAAATTGTCTATTAAATTCCCCTAATTACCTACAAAAGAATAAATATCTGACAGCCCTTGTCGACTGCTCGGACGATTTAGCTGCTGTGGTCGTGTGATTTGTTGCCTGGCAACCTATCTTTATGAACTGGAGTGTTGGCCCGAAAGCTCAGTGTATGGTAAGGCTTGGAAGCTTACAGTGTAGGAAACAGTTTGTAGACAGCCATCTAAAATTGTCTTATTTGTCTTACAGGCAACTTCACATCACCAAATGACCTGAACTTGATTATTGCCAAGAATACTCGTATGGAAATTTATGTTGTGACACCAGAAGGATTAAGACCTATAAAAGAAGTTGGCATTAATGGAAGAATAGCAGTAATGCAATTATTTCGACCACCGGTAAGATTTGTTGTCCCTCTCCTTTCGAAAAGAAAGCAGGGGACTATTAAAATTGGTCTTTTCATCTGTCTGTCCGTGTCCGTCTGGCACACTTTTTGTGACACAATAACTCTCCTTCTAATTGAGGTAGAATGTTTAAACTTGGTGTAGGTGAATGCCTTGATAGAGTTCCATGATGAGCATTTTCTGCTTAGGGTAAGCAGAGATAAGCAATTTGATTGGTTGATGCTTTGTTACACAATAACTTTGGTTCTAATTAAGTGAGAAGGATGAAACTTTGTGAATGCCTTGACAGAGTTCAGTCATGTGGATTTTCCACTGAGGCTAAGCAGAGATGAGCAATTTGATTCGTTGAGACTTTGGAACTTTGGTTCTAATTGGGTGAGAACAATGAAACTAAGAGTATAGGTTCATTATGTCAATACCTTGACTGGCGGAAATAATCGATAATTGCCGATAATCGTCGGTAACTGTTTTGAAAATCGATTATCGATACAGTTTTAAAATATCGATTATCACGCAATTATAGGTACTTCACTTGCAAGAAGAAGTCCATAAAAGTAATCCTTATCACTGTATTCTTTGCAACGCGTGCTTGGGCCTAGAACTGTAATTAAACAGAATAGTCATAATAAAACACACACGTTTGTTGTTTTTTTTCACGCGAGATGCAACCGGTGAGAAATGTTGGCCGCTTATGTCATGATGAGAGCCAATGGTTTCACATAACATCCAGTTGTATCCCTTATTTTAACTCTTCAGTTCTTTCGTCTTCTCTGTTTCTAAGTCAAACACGTACTTTCCCTTTATAAAATTTATTAATTTATTAAGAAATTTGCGAAGAAATGTCTGAAGAGGAGATTTTTAATTTCCCCAGTGCGAAGAAATCACTGCAAGAAATAAACTATTACGGCAAACTGAAGAATTCGTTTGATGTGATCAAATTGAAATAACTACATTTTACTCAGTATTATTCAGGTCATAAGCGACAAAGATATGGCGAGCGGTGGCGGGTTCTGTCTTCCAAACGAAGTTGATTGAGTTTCTTTCTACACCTTGGTTTTGCTATGGAATGCTATTATTTTATTGTCAAATGTCAAATTAATGGAAAAAAAAAAATTCTACATGTATACAGAATGATATCACAGCATAAACTCGCATATAATTCGTGTACAAATTATGATTGTTTTCAAACCAATTCAACAATTTTAAGTTAAAATATTTTGCCGATGTTATCGATTATCGATCGGCAGATGGTCCGCGATAATCGATACTTGAAACAGGATCGATTGCCAGCCCTAACCTTGACTAAGTTCTATGATTAACATTTTCCACAAAAAATAAACCAAGCTAAGCAATTTCATTGGTTGATGATTTGGGCCAAGATAACTTTGATTCTATATGATGATAGAAAGTGATAATCAGTTCGATTGCTCGATACTTTTGAAAAAAATTAAATGTGCGATTAATTAATATTATGTGTCTTCTATTTATTTTGGGATTTTGGTAGGGGATCAGCCTCACTTTTGGTTTGTTCTATACACATTCAGACAAAGGCTTGATTTTAAACAAATATTGTTGTTCCAACATTTTCCTGTGGACGTATAATGCTGTCACCCCCACCCCCGTCCGTCCACAATTTGTTTGTGGACACTCTACAGGTCACAATTCTTATCCGATTTTGACGAAACTTGACATATTGGTTTATCTCCAAAAGATCTCAGATTTTTTTGATATTAGCATGTATCGGATCGAAACTTCATGGATTATGGACCCTGATGGTATGAAAAATCATGTTTTTAGCTTGTAGACACTCACAATTTTAATCCAATTTAGATGAAACTTGAAATGTATGTTTATAACACAAAGACCTTGGTTCCTTTAGATATTCGGGCATATTGGACCGTAACTTCCTGGATCATGGCCCTGTGATTGTTTGAAAAATCGCGTTTTTAGCTTATGGTTCCCCTAGAGGTCACAATTTTTATCCAATTTAAAAAAAATGTTCAAATATATGACCTTTACACAATGATGACTGAGTTTGAAATTTAACTACTTTTAAAAATCAATTAAATATATCACTGTTTACACCCTTTTGATGATTGAATTCGAATTTCGTAAAAATTGGACCAAAACTGCCCGACAGTATGGCTGCTCCTTGAACTCAAATAGTGTAAAAATATGTAATACCAAGGTTGTGGACCCTCTAGAGGTCGCAATTTTTATCTGATTTTAATGAAACTTGAAATGTACAGTACGCTTCAGGCGGAAGTATGAAAAAAGTCCTTGTGGGCGTTTTTTCCGCTAAAAAATTGCGGTGTTTTACCCATATACTTTAACTTATAAATGCAACACACAAACTGCTTACCGTATTTATACAGTTGACGATAAATATCCTAAATAATAATCCGGTTCGGTTTCTTTCCAATAATTATCAATGAACATATCGAAGAACCTTTAATAAAACGCCTAACAACCAGATCTTATGAATGGGATCTTGTCCGGACAGAACTTGGATTAATAGTAACTGATCAAAGAGTGAACATCAAACAGAACAAAGGAAATTGCCTCACAAAAAAGCATGCGTTAGTTATAAGGGATGATTTGTGTGCCAAATTAAAAATATTATCACCGACAGGGGTTCACTAGTCCGCCGCTATAAGAAATACTATAATGTGGGTATCAATAAACCTAACCCTAACTCAACCCTAATGATAGATATCGGTGGACTAATGAACCCTAACCCAACCCTAACCCTAAATAAAGATATCGGAACCCTAACCCTAACCTAACCCTAATTCATCGTAGCCTGTTAGTAATTTAGCCGTGACAACCACACCTATTTAGTGTGAAAATCCAGTTTGTTTGCGTCCCAATTGTAATTATTCTTTATTAATGAAGTCAACTATTTTGGGTAATGATTACTTACTGACAATTCAGAATGAAAGTATTGTCTACAAGACTACGACATGGTAACAATTTGTTGTTAAAGGGGCTTCTATTATAGTCAATTATCAATTCCCTTTGATGACACGTGCGAATTCACATAATTTGGAAACTTGATTGACAGTATGCATTGACTCAGACTCTTTGGTGCCGAAATGAATAGGTCGTCATGGTATTATGTACATGTTTGTGTCAAGGTTGACGTTGACTTCTGGCGAGGTGTGCATTTAATTCATTTGTGATTTAAATCCGAAGATATAATACTTCAGGTGTGATTTACCGATTTACAATGCATTGTGAAACTTATTTGTCAGAATGGGAATGGATATTTTAATGGATAAAACCTTTCGCCCACGGTAAGACCAACATCTATGTGTATAAATTTTGAAATTTTCGTAATTTGAACGAGTTTGAATGTCTTACATATTGATGAAGTAATGAATCGTACAGCCATAACTCTGTTTATTATATTATATAAAAGCCTGCCAATTTTTGATATTTGATATATTTTCAATGTAAGACAGCAAAATCTGCGTGTCTAACCGTGTTAAATTAACAATCTTTTTTTTGCATGCCGTATTAGCTGATATTCGACTATGATATGATGACTGCGGTGCAATTGCACTATAAATAAACCTAGCTATTTTAAAACATTTACATGTACGGATGTGCTGACTGTACATGCATGGAGAGTCCGACTTAAAGGGGCACGGTGCGATATAAGGGATGGTTTTTGTGCCAAATTAAAAAAAATATCACCACCGGTTCAACGAATGATTTTAACAGAATATGTCCCCTGCGAATATGATGATTAAGTATTCTTTTCACACGGCGCATACGCTAACCTTTAAGTCTGTACCGATTCAAAAATTGAATTATCTTTTATATCCACATTTTTAAATCCCGAGTTTTATCGTAAATAAAATTAATAGAAAGTATTGTTTACAAGAATACGACATGGTAACAATTTGTTGTTAAAGGGGCTTCTATTTTAGTCAATTATCAATTCCTTTTGATGACACGTGTGAATTCACGTAATTAATTAGGAATCTTGACTGACAGTATGCATTGACCCAGACTCTTTGGTGCCGAAATCAAGGTATTATCCGACTGATACATGTGTTCAGCAAGGTTGACGGTGACTTCTGGCTATGTGTGCTTGAAAACAGGAGATGAAGGCATATATTACTTGTTCGCGTGTGATTTATAAATTTAAAATGCATTGTGTGACATATTTGTCCGAATGGAAATGGCTATTTCGATGGACAAAACTTTCGCTAACGGTAAGACCAGCATCTATGTGTGTAAACTTTGAAATTTTCGTAATTTGAATGAGTTTGAAATAGAAGATCGATGCAAGTCTTAAAAATGTCGAACATATTGATGAAGTAATGTACGGTACAGCCATAATTCTGTTAATTTTATTATTTAAAAGCCTGTTTGATTTTTGTTATTTTTCAATATAAGCCAGTAAAATCTGCGTGTCTAACCGTGTTAAATTAACAATCTTTCTTTTGGCATGCCGATATTCGACTACGATATCACTGTCGTGGAATCGCACGATAAATAAACCCATTTCAAACCAGCTATGGATGTGCCGACTGTACATGCGTGGAAAGTCCGACTTTTTAAAATTTCGCGGTGGGCGGCAGATTAAAATAATCGCGGAGGTCGGCGGTTTATTTAAATTCGCAGAGGAATTTTAGAGCGGAATTTTGAGCGTGGCCAGAGCGGATTGATTAACTGACGTCCGCGATTTTTCATTTACGCCCAGGTCGGACCTCGGGGAAATTTAGTACTTCCGCTTGAAGTGTACTGTATGTTTATAACCCAAAGATCTTGGTTCCTTTCGATGTTCGCACATCAGACCGTAACTTCCTGGATTATGGCCCTTTATTGTACAAAAAATCACATTATTTATTTTAGCTCGTTCTCTGTCCATCTTTTGCAAAATATTGACGTATATATTGCATGGCAACAACTTGTGTAATTCGACGTGAATTATTGGGACAACGAGTGGATCATCCCTATTAATTTTCCCTATTTTACGTCCATCTATTGCAAAATGTGGGCCTATCTTGCATGGCCATCAGTTGTTTATAAATGTTTTAAAAGATCTCCCAAAGGGGTAATAGTGTGCTCTTAAGTTATAAAATGTGTTAACTAAAACCAAGCTTTTATTTTAGGGTGAGTCAAAGGATCAGCTGTTTCTGTTAACAGCACGATATAATGCTATGATATTAGAATGTCAGCAAGAAGGAGAAACCATTGAAATTATCACTAAAGCTCACGGAAATGTTCAGGTTTGTTTTAACCAGAAATTATTAAAATGGCTATTCTGCATTGACACACAACAAGGAAAATATACTTAAGATAACACCTTTAAGAGATATCTTTCCTTTTATGATTATATAAACACAGTCATCTTTCTGTGCTCAGGGCTCTGTTTCACAAAAACTTAAATCTCCTTAAAATCGTCTTAAGCTAAAATTCCATCCTAACTTAAACATGCATTATGCAAGAGCTAAATCTGCCTATTGCAGGTCTTTCTTTAGGCCTGAAATGTTTTCTAAAGTATTAGTTAGATATTAATTAACTGATCCAGGCCTTAATCAACTCTAGATGGCATCAGATTTTTTCGATATTAAATAGATTAGAATGGTTCAGCGATACTTTGATTTAATCAAATATGGAGGACCGAGACTTAGCTTCGATCAACCAGTACGGTGGTTGAAATTATTGCACACGTCTGTCAAACATTCAAAGGCTAATATCTTCGCTTGCAATAGAGTAATTTGAATGAAATTTTCAAATTATTCATTTTACATCATCTACTTTCGAACTATTATAGCAAGAATGGCTAGTTCTTTATCTAAATCTTACATAATGTATCTTTAAGATAGATGTGTTTCACAAAACGAGTTTAAGCATTTTAGATAAAATCCACTAAAATAATATTGTAAGTTAAAATTTTATCTTCGATCTATTGCGACATATAGATATATGTGACTGGCCACAGCTAAATGTGTCGGAATATGTGCGAATCAATAATGAGATAAAGACAAAATAAGTGAAAATATTGATTTTGATCGAAATTGAGATTTTCACAAAAATGAGTCTATAAATATACTATCTATCGACACAAAAGATCAAAATAGCAATAAAACATTTTAAAACACCTGTATTTTAACGTTTTGTAAGAGTACCGTATTCTTAAATCTGTCCTATTTCTTAAAATTCTTGGCGAAATTAGTTATTTTTCTTCGCTCGCAGCGGGACGACCAGTCATTCCTCTTGCATAATAATTGGCCTCGTTGAAAAGCGGAGCATCTCTAGTTTACAAATATGATCAAAATATTGTCGATGAATTGATTTTGAACGGATACAATCAAGCTTTGAAACCCCCCAAAAATATAAATAAACTCTGCCTGTTGCCATGCTGTCTACACAACTCGTTTGCTGATTGGCCCAGACACCGCTTTGCAAGACATTATCGATAAATATTTGGTTTTGGCGGTAATGTTTTTGGGTACCTACATGCGATTTACTCTGATAAGTGGCAGAAAAATAAATTAATTCTGATCGTATATAGATTGTCGTTGAGTTTTAATCGAAACCACGTGGCTGATGATGTAAATTAATCGACAAGCGGGTGTGTGTCATTGAGTAATACTATTACTAATCAACTGTCACGGGTCAATGATAAAGCTGTCTACAACTCATTTTTTCTCTGAATAATTAATCCAAGTTGTGATTATTTGATATCTCATATCATCTTTAAAAAAATAATCTATAGGCCTTAAATGGAAATAAACAAAATGGCCAATAATTTTCTTTTCGAAGAGAATTTTATTGATAGCTGAATTCCGTTTACTGTCGCTTCTTCATATGGCATGCAAAGTAAGGAATGCATCTGGGATATTATTGTTTAAAATTCTTTTATCACCATGGGTCGAAAAAATGAGAATGACCAACGAGCCAAAATTGGCATCTTGAGTCTGCCATGAGTATCCTTTGAATAATTTTGATATTTACATCGAAGCCAAAATGCATGAAAGTGAACGTAAGCATTTCTCGACTATGAAATTGACATTTCTATAGGGACTCATATTTTGATAACGTCACAGTACCTGAAAATAATAATAGACCTATCTTACACGCAAAATCTTATTTTAATTTACGTGTTAAATGAACACGTGTACAGCTGTGGCGGCTTCTTTGATGATTATCTAATCAACAAACTTAATCTCCTGACCACTAGCTGGCACTAAGGTGCTAATTAATTGATAAGATTGACTGAGTTAATCTCACCAAAGTTATAATATACACAGTAGGCTATTAATGTATAGATTTTTCTTCAGTATAACACTATCATGCGAATATTATGCCGTATGTGTTGTGGATGTTTCGTTAAGAAAGGAGTGCATTTATTACGATTTTTGTTGTCAGCACCCTAGGAATCCTAAATAAAAAACATATTAAACAACAAAATTGCAAAGAAATTGCGGAAATAGTCTGATCAAATTTTTACTACTAATTTCGGCTTCAGCACCCCTGAAAACCCATGGAAAGATATATTCAACGACAAAACAGCAGATAAATGGCCTGGTTGCTATGGGATTTTGTTTTGGAACATACATGTACCAAATCTTTGACTTGCTTTTTCTCAAAACTTACTTTTGTGAGTTGGGTAGCTTCTAATGGACACAGCTCAGTCAATTTTTGCCCAATTCAAACAAACTATACATCAAATTGAAGGTAATGAGTTGGAGAATGTGAAAATAACAATAACTCAATTTTCAAAATTTCCTCATTGTGACTCAGTATGCTATGGGGAGTCACTTATTTGAAATAATGTTAAAGACCACATATGATTAAAAATCTTAATTGAATGTACTTATAGCCAATGGTTACTATATCCATTTTACGGCAAGTTCAAACCAACCTGATTAAAATTAATTCAGCTATTGAGGTTTAAGTATCCGAAAGCCAAAAACGGTTTTCAAATTTTCAATTACAACCTTAATCCGGTTGATTGGCTGGTGACGTCACAGGCACTACACATACTATATACATTATCTATACAATACACACCACCAGTTGACAAGTTAAAACCACAATACTCTTTTGACGAAAATGTATCTCTAATCAATTGGACTGCACGCGATGTTAAAGGGTATTAAAATTGCTGTCATGAGAAACAAATTCTAAATTGAATCTTAAATTAAAATGAATTACAAAACAAATTATTCCGTAGTCAATTGTTTTATTTAATAATGGAACTAAGGGGGATTAAGGAACCAGTCAGGCGTTAATGAGTACACACACCGGCTGTATATAGGTAATTAAGGAATAAACATTCCGAATATGCATTCAGTCACTGTGACGTCACTGGCGTCTGAGGGGATTAAGAGTGTTTTCGATAATTGGCAAAGTCGTTGATACGGGAGGTCTATTTTTACGACTTTGAGGGAAGATAACTGAATTAATTTCAATCAGATTGGTGTGAACTTGCCGTAAATTTGATATAGTAACCATTGGCTACACGTAACGAAAAGTTCCCAAGCCCATCTTATGTGCACTTTAATATTGCCAATGTCATATAATTTTAACATGCTACCATTCACAAAAATAATTCTCATTCAATTTATTTTCATTGCATGGGAAATATAGCTGCGGCCCACCCGTTTATTTTATTGTAAGCAGGGCTTGCCACGAGCAAATTGGAGGCGAGTAGATGACTACTCACGCAAATATAGACTTGCGCGAGTGAGGCGAGTACATGTATTTACTCACGCAGAATGATGTGCGTGAGTAGCCATTTAAATTTCATGTTCCTAATGGCAATGCTCTTGTCACTTCGGTGGAAGCGGACGTTGAATAAAGCTATTTCACACACAAAGGCAATGCATACTCTTTTATTTCCTTGGCAGTAATATTATCTGTAAATCGTCTTCCCATGACAATAACGTTGCAAGGGAAACTGGGTTTCCCTTTGCCATCGTTGGCGTGCTGAGGGGATTCGGTTAAAGCTTAGAAAGGTAAAAGAACAGGCAAAACAATTTCAATCACATCAATTTGTAGAAAAGATGCGGGATCGAAAGAATTGCTATTAATAGAAACGACAACATCCGCTCAATGTTTGATTATCCAGACACGGCAAAGGACATCGAGACATCCGCTTAAAAACCGCCTGGCAGTACGCGTCTCAAAGTATTTTTAGTAACAACAGTTGGAACTGGAAAGACACGCCGCGTGCGCAATAGTGCATCAATATGAAGGCATACAAATTGTTTACGGCTTTTTATATTACGATATTCAATTATTTCTGATTAAATTATTTTTTATATTTGCGCGAGTACTTAATCACTCACGTAAATTTGGTTTTACGCGAGCGTAGCGTGCGCGCGAGTAATTACTCGCGTCTCGTGGCAAGCCCTGGTAAGGCAATATAAGCAGTTAAATGATGCACCAAATTAAAACCCCAAGATCAAATATAGGTTTATCACCCTAAGATCTCGATTCCTTTCAATATTGGCATGTATCGGGCTGTAACTTCATGGATTATGGCCACTGATTGTACTAAAAATCACGTTTTTAGCTTGTGAACACTGTAGAGGTCACAATTTTTATCTGATTTTGTTGAAACTTGAAATGTAAGTTTATAACCGAAAGATCCCGGTTCCTTCCGATATTCGCGCATATTGAACCGTAACTTCCTGAATTATGGCGGAGCCACAGTGGCTACTGGCTAGGTGGTTAAGACGCTGGCTCGCTAGCCTGGAGGTCGGGTGTTCGATCCCTGCATTGACCGAGAAAGTTCCTACAGATTTTCCGACGTGGTTTCCCCTTGTCAGTGGTGCAGAACGGAGGGCCTGACAAGGACAGCTGTCTAGTCCTTCGGATGAGACAAGAAACCGAGGTCCTGTCTATATATTGGAATGCACGTAAAAAATCCCCTGGCAGTTGGAATTTGATATTAGAGTAGGTGATAGTGCCGCTGCCCGGGCAAAATTTCCCTCATAGCACACTGTATGGCGTATGCCTGTCTTCATTAGCCCAGTATAGGAGCAGAACAGTAGGACGTTAAACCCCATTTCATTTCATTTCTGAATTATGGCCCCTGATTGTACAAAAAATCGCGTTTTTAGCTTGTGGGCCCTATAGAGGTCATAATTTTTATCCGATTTAAAAAATCGTATTATTATATCACCGTTACACCCTAAGGACGGCTGAGTTTGAATTTCGTGAAAATCAACCCAAAACTGACAGAAAAAATGGCAGCCCTTCGTTCTCAAATAGCGTAAAAATATGGTATATCAAGGTTGTGGACCCTATAGAGGTCATAATTTTTATACGCCCACATTTTCATGTGGACGTATTATGCCGTCGCCCCTGTCCGTCCGGACGTCTGTCCGTCCACAATTGTTTGTGGACTCTCTACAGGTCACAATTCTTATCCGATTTCGACGAAACTTGAAATATAGGTTTATCCCCAAAAGATCTCGGCTGCTTTCGATATTGGCATGTATCGGATCGAAACTTCATGGATTATGGCCCCTGTTTGTACGAAAAATCATGTTTTTAACTTGTGGACCCTATAGAGGTCACAATTTTTATCCGATTTTGTTGAAACTTGAAATGTAAGTTTATAACCCAAAGATCTCAGTTCCTTTCGATATTCGCGCATATCGGACTGTAACTTCCTGAATTATGGCCCCTGTTTGTACGAAAAATCGCGTTTTTAGCTTGTGGACCCTATAGAAGTCATAATTTTTATCCGATTTAAAAAACCGTATTATTATATCACCGTAACACGCATATCGGACTGTAACTTCCTGAATTATGGCCCCTGATTGGACGAAAAATCGCTTTTTTAGCTTGTGTACCCTGTAGAAGTCATAAATTTTATCCGATTTAAAAACCCGTATTATTATATCACCGTTACACCCTAAGGACGACTGAGTTCGAATTTCGTGAAAATCGGCCCAAAATTGACAGACAAAATGGCTGCCGTTCGTTCTCAAATAGCGTAAAAATATGGTATACCAAGGTTGTGGACCCTATAGAGGTCACAATTTTTATCCGATTTTGTTGAAACTTGAAATGTAAGTTTATAACCCAAAGATCTTGGTTCCTTTCGATATTTACGCATATCGAATTGTAATTTCCTGAATTATGGCCCTTGATTGTAGGAATAATCATTTTCTTTTTAGCTTGTTCTCTATCCATCTCTCGAAAATGTGGGCGTATCCTGCCTGGCAGCCGCTGGTAATTTTTGAATGACAAAAATGATCATCTTATCTGTATGAAATTTATGTGCATTATTTTAAATTAGTAAAACGAAAAAGCCTGTCAAATTTCAACAATTTCTGTAAACTACTTTCAAAGTTGAGGCCCTTGTTTCAGTTTGTAAAACCTTGTGGACCCTCCAACGACAAAAATCATAACCGGGGATTTGAAACTCCGCCTGTCCAATAATACCAGACACGCCATATGCAAAGTATTTATGGTTTGGGGGTTATGATGATTTATATAGGAGTCAAGGGTATTTTATACGTATATTGGTCACTTTTCAGTATTGGCTACTTTTCGAATGCCTTAATATAAATTCGATTTATGCTGTAATATTGTAAATAAAACTGGTTCAGTGAATATTTTTTTAATTTTTTTATCTATCAACAATTGTCAAAATTCGTTATTTTCAACCTGCAAAATTTTGACCTGGTAATCTGAACCTTTTCATTCCATGATTGCAAGTATTACAGGCAAAGAAATGAAGCATGCTGACTTTTAATGAAATAAATAATTGTTCAAATCATCATTTAAAACCATATTTGACACTCCCCTGTTTGTTAATTTTTGTTTACGTTCATCTGATTATGAGGTTGCGCACGTTACCTTTCGTGTCCATCAAATATTAAAAAATTATTTTTGTGTTGGAAACTGCAATGGCCCGATAAACCTACGAATGTTATTTTAGAATGTTGAATTCGGTCGTTCTAAAGAATATACCTTTGCATGACAAGCCAAAATTATAATGTAATGAAAAAAACCCAAAGGCATTCATTGATACATTTATTCGTGTCCTATTTTCATTTGTAACGTCGGTAAAACATTTACTTCCTTCGATTACCCATCCATCGCTGAAGACGGTCGTTTGTTTCTAAAAATAGATATTTACGACATTGACGGTAGTTTTGTTTACATGGAATCACGTGATGAGGGCAGACCGAGACGTCATTGGATCATTGGGGCAGACGGCATTTGTTTCATCTTTCGTCTTGTTGTGTCCCACCAGGTGTGAAAGCTGTAACGTCGGTAAGAATTGTGAGTATACATTAACAAATGCCTAATAAATTAAAAAATAATTTATGTTATGAAAAAAAAGACGATATGATGGAAGATAATTACCTTGGTTACTGAAATTCACTGTGTATGTTCACCGTACGACGGCCGTGTGAAGTACGTCGAACGATATTCCAATAATTCCACATTTAATGCTTGGCTTCCGTGTAACGTCGGTAAATCACTTTTTCGGGTTCTATTACTAATATAAAATAAATCTTGTATATTTTAGTTGCATTTACTTAAATACAGACGGGACTTTATAATGTTGCGAAAATATCAAAATATTGCAATGACAGAAGTCTTACATACCGATGTTACATGGACGCGACAATCTTTGTTTCTCTGTAACGTACAAGTAAAAATAAATCAAATCTTAATACTTCTTGTTTGTTTAAAGTTATGTGATATTCTTTTGGCAAAATTTCTGTATTTAATTATTTTTCAAGTCTTTCATCATATTCATATTTTTTATTTCAGAAAAATGTCTTAAGATCAAATCTGCAAAAAGCCCAAAGTCAAAGTCTTCTCATTGGTGGAAACGTTTGAAACAGGGCTTCCACTTCAAAATTTTCACTGCCGGTCATTTTTGATAACGCACAAAAACTTTTCAAAGTAAATTTATATTTCATGTTTTTTATTCGTGGTAGGGTATTGTGAATTCACGTGTCTATACTACTTTGTCACCATGGGACGTGCACAAAAAAAATATATTTGACTTAAAAATGAAATATTAGTAAGGCTCATGATAATTATTTAATAATTAAATATTCCGTTTTGGCTACTTAAATAACGAAATAGTTGAATTGGCCGGAGAAAAAACATTTCAGTAGCTCACACGTAATTAACACATGCTCTATAGAAAACACACTGACCTGGATAATTTTGAGTTGTAATACAATAACTTTGAAATGAAGATAAATATATAATTATCCATGGCATATATCTCACATATTTTTGGTTTTAGACCATCTCTTACGGAATTACAGGCCGCAGAATTGTGACTTAAATCCTAATAATGTATAACTAAATGACTAACGGATAACTAACTTCACAGCTAGCGACACTAGCGCCCCCTAGAATATGGTCGTGTATAAGAGTAACCGTATATACACGACATTTCTTCTACACGTGGAATTATCAATATTGCTGCACAATAGAACTGGAATACGTATTTTTCTTAATTGTTCGGTAAGCAAGTTAACATATCTCTAGATTTTATTTCAACAATTTCCACAAGGCCGTAATACCGCTATAAACATTTTATTTTAAAATGCATTTTTCTTCCAACACGTACGTCGTTGAGGATTTACGTAATTTCTATGCTGTTTTTATTTGATATGACAGTTGGTTGGATTCGAAGAGCAATACTTCATATCAATTGCCCTTTTTCGAAGATCATAATAACCTCGTTTACATTGTGCCTGACCGTAATAGCGGTAAACGGCTTTGTTGTTGAAAATTCTTATGACACGTGGACAATACGTGAATGATTAACAATGGGCCGCTTCACTTATCAATTAACATTTATTGCTCTACTACCAGACACTCATCATTAATTATCAACACAACACTCAGTATAATCTGACGACTCTATATACAACTCTATAACACCAATCACGAGATTGGCTTCTAGATGACGTGCATTCTTGTCTAGTTACACAGTGAAGGTCGATCGTAGTCATGTTTGAAATTTCTTTTTTTTTTTTTTTAAAAAGACCCTCTTTCCGGCGTGCAAAATGACCGTTAGGTCAGATCTAGGAACGGTCATTTTCCATAGCCGCAGGTCTCGACCGGCATATACGGCCGACATTTGAAAGCTAATGCAGCTAAGTACACAGAATACAAAATAAAGGAAGCAGAGAGGGCCAGAAACTATAGAAGAAACCTTACTCATGATCAGGAAAAAACAGAAAGAAACAGGTTATTAACTAAAGCCAGAGTTGCCAAGCACTGGGAAGAAAAGCGGAAATTAGGCACAATGAAAGTTAAAGTTAAAACAAGACAACATCAACAAAATCAGGAAATCCAACAAAAAAAATGGCGAGAACAAAAAAATAACCAAAGAGACAAAATGAACAGCCAAAAAAAAGAGAAAGGTTTTAGAGAAAAGGAGAACTAATTATGCTTTGAAAAAGAGTTTGAAAGTCAAATTAAATTTACCAAAAAAGAATCATACAAATGATTCTGTTTCCGCCGGTACTGATACACGGTCTAAAGAAGCGAAAAGAAAAAGCCTTGTCGCGTGCTTGCAAACTTTTGCCAAAGAGTCCCTCAAAATTTGCCTCAACTCTAGCTGACATTATTTCATATTCTACACCAAGAAAGAGAAAGGCGACTGAAGAGATAGGCCTGGTATCATCAAAGAAAAGGCTATTTCAAGAGAAAACAATGGAAGCCATCACAAATATATTCCAAGAAACAAAACAGAAAAGATCAGAGGAATGTCTTAAAATGAAACGCATCCTAGCCAGCAGCATCAAGATCACAACCCCCCTGGGGTGTAGGGGGTGATAAGAATATACCCTTCGTATATCCTGCGTGTCATAAAAGGCGACTAAAAGGATCCCTGTAATGGGGCAACGTGTTTGCCGTGCGTTGCGGCCTGTGTCGGTGGAGAGTGGAATCCTGGTAATTGAGAGGGGATTTGGTTTGCAAGCCTTTTCTCAGCAACACATTGCTTTGGCCCACAATTCACCTAGACGGGAGGTCAGAGTGGCCCACTCTGATCAATCGGCTTTGGTCGTGTTTAGCTGACGAGTAGGTGCATCTTTTCCACTATTCTGTAATATATTTGTTGCAGTTCTACCTTTGTGTCCTACGTGCCTACTCTAAAGCAGCGGCTTGGGTCAACTAGGTAGAGTAAAAATATTTAATCTTTACTTTGTCTAGGTATATCCCTGTCTGTCCTCGTAGGGCGCATGCGCTGGATATCCGCGCAGTAGCCTGCATGGATATTGCAACCCTTCGGTGGTTGGAGAGCAGGCAGGGATGAATCTTTTCAATCAATCAAATGGCTTCTCAAACAAAGAAGACCCGTACTACAAAACGTATGTCGACCGAGGATATAGAACCATTACCAATAAAAACTTCCCGAACCTGGCCTAGATTTCTGGTCATACAAAGTACTAACGATATAAATCTTAGTAAAACATCTCCTTTTTTGATCGCTAAAGGTCTTGCTGGCTTAGCTGGCGAGCCCAAAAGCGTCAAGAAAATGAGAAATGGTACTTTGTTAGTGGAATGTGCTAAAGAATCACATGCTACATCATTATTAAAATCAAAAACTTTAGCCAACATTCCTATCAAAGTAGCACCGCATAACTCTCTTAAATTCTTCAAGAGGTGTTATACGGTCTCAGGATTTAGAAGGCAGCTGTGAGGAAGAGATGCTTGAAAATCTCGCCTCACAGGGTGTTACCTACGTCAAACGTATTTCTATCGGACGTAATGGTATTATTATTCAAACAAAAACCTATATCCTGACCTTTGATAAACCAGATCTTCCTAGGATGATCAAAGCTGGTTTTCTTGCCATACCAGTTACCCCTTACATCCCAAATCCATTGCGTAGCTTTCATTGTAAACGCCTTGGACACAGTAAAAACGTGTGTAAGGGGAAAGCTGTGTGTGCTCGATGTGGACAAGATGGTCACGAAAGTACCTCTTGTCAGCTCGACCACCACTGCATTAACTGCAAAGGGCCTCATTTTGCCTATTCTAGAGAGTGCCCAATATGGAAGAAAGAAGAACAAGTTCAGCAGGTGAAAACAGAAAAAAATATACCATACCCGGAAGCAAGGAAGCTGGTTGAGGCTGCAACCCCAACATTTGCAATGTCTTTTGCAAATGCAGTCAAGCCAAAAACTGCTTCTATTGCTTGCCAAACGCCTGCTGAATTTCCAGCTGAGACAGAGGATTCCTCGTCGCAACAAGAACCTCCGGTTCCACCTAAACCTAATATTAAGATTCCCAGCTCCCAGGCTGTTAGTAAGCCTGGGCAGGCTGTGATAGAGGAGATTGTGCCCCCCACTCCTCAGCCAATTGGTGGAAATCCATAGTAGGAAGGGTGACGAGGATCCTGTCGGAACCTATAACAGGTTCGGGATACAGGACAATCTTACGGTTGTTGTTGTTGAAGTACATGACCCCAAACAACATCATAGAAGTCCTGTTAAACCTCCCTGAAAATTTCAAATTCCATAATTCAATGGAATTGTCGTGGTCTTAAGCCAAATTTTAATGAAGTTCAATTCTTAATTCAAAAATTTAATCCCTTAGCTATTTGTTTACAAGAAACTTTTTTAAAGAATTCTGATATCTTAACACTCAGACATTTTGTTGCCTATCATTATTTTGCTAATAATGATGGTAGAGCACACGGTGGTGTTTCCATTTTCCTTAATGGAAATATTCCGCAGAGTAAAGTCGCCCTCAACTTGCCTTTAGTAGTTACAGGCAGTTGCAGTGAGGGTGACTCTACATATTCCTATCACACTCTGCTCTGTATATTTACCACCTAGTTTACATCTGAACCCCAGAGATCTTGATGACCTTGTCGCACAACTTCCCCTCCCGTTTATAATTACGGGAGATTTCAATGGTCATCATTCACTCTGGGGTAGTCCAGATGATAATAACAGAGGTAAACAAATAGCGGACTTCATTAATATTAATAATTTGTGTTTATTAAATGATGACTCTCCTACTTATCTACATCCTGCCACAGCTTCCTTTTCTTCTCTTGATCTAACCATTTGCTTTCCGGTCCTGTTTCAGGATTTTACATGGAGAGTGAATGAAGATCTCTGTGGTAGTGACCATTTTCCCATCTTGATAGATAATAATGGACCCTCTCCGGTTGAAAGGCCGCAGAGGTGGAAGTTGCATAAAGCTGAGCAGGCGAGCCCAAACGTTTCAATAAACCATGGTATAATAACGATTGCAAATCCGCTCTTAAAGATTCTCCATGGAGAATATTGCAGCATACCAAATGGTCCGGGCGAAGGCTTGTAGAACCATACGCCAAGCAAAGAAGTCTTCATGGCAAGCTTATGTCTCAAGGATCAATTCCCGTACCACTTCCAAATCTGTATGGGATAGGATTCGTAGGATTAAAGGTAAAAGTAGTGCATTATCAGTTAACCATCTAAATGTTGATAATACTACCCTAACAACATTTCCTGATATTGCTAATTCTCTGGCCAGTACTTTCTCATTCAATTCATCATCCAATTTCTCCTCGGATGCCTTTCGGGGTATTAAACATCAACAGGAGAAAAAGCGACTTAACTTCAAGTCCCGTAATGATGAATGTTATAATGACAAGTTTTCTATTGCTGAACTCCGTGATTCTCTTAAACGAGCTCGGGATACTGCAACCGGCCCAGATGAAATTCACTACCAGATTTTAAAACATTTACCTTTACCAACACTCTTAATATTACTAGATCTTTATAACCGGATTTGGGTTGATGGAAATTTCCCGCCTCCATGGCATGAAGCCACAATAATTCCCATCCCTAAACCGGGTAAAGATTCTACGAATCCTACCAATTATCGCCCGATCGCTTTAACTAGCTGCATTTGCAAAACCATGGAGAGATTGATCAATCAAAGGCTTGTTTAGTACCTTGAGTCCAACAACCTCATTACAGACCTCCAATGTGGATTTCGGTCCCAAAGGAGCACTCTTGATCATCTCGTTAGATTTGAAACGTTTGTCAGGGATGCTTTCATCCAGAAGCAACATTTAGTTGCTATATTTTTCGATCTGGAGAAAGCTTGTGATACCACATGGAAATATGGTATCATGCGCGACCTGCATAACCTCGGTCTGCGGGGTCGCTTACCTATCTTCATTAAAAACTTCTTAGAAGATAGGTCGTTTAAGGTACGTTTGGGATCAATATTCTCTGACCCATTTCCCCAGGAAATAGGAGTCCCTCGGGGAGGTATATTGTCTCCCACACTTTTTTCTATCAAAATAAATACGATACCGACGTGCCTTAAACGCGGGGTCGACGGCCCTCTTTATGTTGATGACTTTCAGATGTGTTACGGATCGACAAGCATGCAGACAATCAAACGTCAGTTGCAGCTTTGCTTGAATTCTATCCAACGATGGGCAACTGACAATGGATTTCGATTTTCGAAATCCAAGACTGTGTGCATGCATTTCTGTCAAAGAAGAGGTTTACATCCTGATCCGGATCTTACACTGGATGGTAGTCCCATTCCAGTTGTAGATGAAACGAAATTCTTGGGTTTGATATTTGATCAATTATCATTTATCCCTCATATAAAAACACTCAAGAAGAATGTCTGAAAGCCCTCAACATATTGAGAGTCTTACCAAACACTGACTGGGGAGCAGACCGTAAGGTCTTGCTCAGATTATATCGAGCACTGATAAGATCTAAACTTGATTATGGGTGTATTGTGTATGGGTCTGCCCGCGAGTCTTATCTCAAAGAGCTCGACACCATACACAACCAAGGACTTAGAATCAGTTTAGGAGCATTTCGAACATCTCCAGTGCAGAGTTTATACGTCGAGGCGCACGAGCCCTCATTGCACGACAGACGTGATAAACTTGCACTGCAGTATGCTACAAAAATTGCATCTCTGCCTCATATTTCATTTAACACCATATTTAGACCCTATCATGAACATCTATATTTACTTAAGACTAATGTTATTCCATCATTCGGTATTTGCATTCAACCTCTATTCAAAAAAAGTAGGGGATATTTGATTTTGGGGGCATAATACTAAAATATGCAAATGAATACGAAAAAAGTCACTACAGAACCTAACAGAAGAAACATTTCCAGTTACATGTGACGCCCAAACGCACCAATAGCTACCGCATGGAATGCAGGTGATGCTTGGGATCATCATGGGGGTCCAACCCAAGATTTGTACGACTCTGACTTTGAATGTTACAGTCATTGTGGCATTAAATTCCAGGGTGGAAACATCAGTTTAATTGTTTTAGTGACCAGAAAACAAATTTTGATATGCGTCGGCTTACCCAAAATGAAAGGTTACGTGCCCTTGGCATGCTACAGATCGGCACAACACAGGCGGTTGTGGCGCGGACGATGAATGTTTCTCAGTCTGTCATAAGCAGGCTATGGTCCAGATACCGTGATACACAATCTGTACAGGACAGACCACGCTCAGGTCGACCAAGGGCGACAACTCAAGCCCAGGATCGATTTATCCGTACCTTGGCCTTGAGAAATCGTGTCATCACAGCAAATCAGATCAGCGCTCGTCTTCAAACAGACACTGGTGTGAGAGTGAGTGGCCAGACGATTCGGAATCGACTGCATAGGGGTCACCTTCGCGCCCGACATCCTCGCGTGATCCCTTGTTTGAGAGATCATCACATTCAGGCAAAACGTCGTTGGTGTAGGGATCGTCAACACTGGGATAATCGACGCTGGAGCAAAGTGATGTTTTCAGATGAGTCAAGGTTCACTGTTGATTTTTTGGACAGACGTAGGAGGGTGTGGCGTCGTCGAAACGAGCGCTTCCAAGACGTTAACGTCATCAGACATGATCGATTTGGGGGTGGTTCTGTTATGGTGTGGGGAGGCATCACTGTTGCTGGAAGAACGGCTTTACATGTTGTTGCAGGGCGTGTTACAGGCCAGTACTACCGGGACAACATCTTGGCAGTCCATGTTGTGCCGTTCGCACGACGTCATGGCCGTCGTTTCATCTTCCAGGATGACAACGCAAGATGTCACAGGGCCAGTATCGTTACAGGTTACCTCCAACAACAGAACATCACCACATTACCTTGGCCAGCACTGAGTCCCGACCTCTCCCCCATCGAGCATGTCTGGGACATGCTTGGACAGAGGTTACGTCAACGTCAACAACGTCCTGCCAATGTCCAAGAACTTGCTGCTGCGTTGCAACAGGAATGGGACAATCTGGACCAAAATGACCTTAGACGTCTCATTAGGAGTATGCCACGTCGGATCAATGCGTGTTTGGCAAACAGAGGAGGATTTACCCGTTAACTGACTTGGTTGTGATGCTGTGGTAACTTTGCTGTTTGACCCCTGGTATCATTTTACCCTTATAATGGTCAGTCTGTGCCTTACTTAGTCTAACGATCATTTGGAATAAATCAATGAATGTGAACTTCATTTCATTTTGTCATTTGTTTCTTCGTCAGTTTCATTAGGTGACTTTAATAACACTTAAAAATCAAATATCCCCTACTTTTTTTGAATAGTATATACAGATGGTTCCAAAGATGGTGATCGGGTAGCTTCGGCTCCTGTTACGCCATCTGAGACTATTTCTGTTCGTCTTCCCCCTGCTGCTTCCATATTTACAGCATATCGGACAGTAACTTCCTGAATTATGGCCCCTGATTGTACGAAAAATCGCGTTTTTAGCTTGTGGACCCTATAGAGGTCATAATTTTTATCCGATTTAAAAAACTGTATTATTATATCACTGTTACACCCTAAGGACGACTGAATTCAAATTTCATGAACATCAACCCAAAATTGACAGACAAAATGGCCGCAGTTCGTTCTCAAATAGCGTAAAAATATGGTATATCAAGGTTGTGGACCCTATAGAGGTGACAATTTTTATCCGATTTTGTTGAAACTTGAAATGTAAGTTTATAACATAAAGATCTCAGTTCCTTTCACTAATTCGTGCATATTGAATTGTATTTTCCTGAATTATGGCCCTTGATAGTAGGAAAAATCACTTTCTTGTTAGCTTGTTCTCTATCCATCTCTCGAAAATGTGGGCGTATCCTGTCTGGAGGCTGCTGGTTATCCGATTTTGTTGAAACTTGAAATGTAAGTTTATAACCCAAAGATCTCGGTTCCTTTCGATATTCGCGCATATCGGACCGTAACTTCCTGAATTATGGCCACTGATTGTACGAAAAATCGCATTTTTAGTTTGTGGACCCTATAGAGGTCATAATTTTTATCCGATTTAAAAAAAAACGTATTATTATATCACCGTTACACCCTAAGGATGGCTGAGTTCGAATTTTGTGAAAATCGGCCCAAAATTGACAGACAAAATGGCCGCAGTTCGTTCTCAAATAGAGTAAAAATATGGTATATCAAGGTCGTGGACCGTATAGACGTCACAATTTTTATCCGATTTTGTTGAAACTTGAAATGTAAGTTTATAACCCAAAGATCTCGGTTCATTTCGATATTCGCGCATATCGGACAGTAACTTCCTGAATTATGGCCCCTGATTGTACAAAAAATCGCCTTTTTTAGCTTGTGGACCCTATAGCGGTCATAATTTTTATCCGATTTAAAAAACTGTATTATTATATCACTGTTACACCCTAAGGACGACTGAATTCGAATTTCATGAAAATCAACCCAAAATTGACAGACAAAATGGCCGCCTTTCGTTCTCAAATAGAGTAAAAATATGGTATATCAAGGTTGTGGACCCTATAGAGGTCACAATTTGTATCCGATTTTGTTGAAACTTGAAATGTAAGTTTATAACATAAAGATCTCAGTTCCTTTCGCTAAATCGCGCATATTGAATTGTAATTTCCTGAATTATGGCCCTTGATAGTAGGAAAAATCACTTTCTTGTTAGCTTGTTCTCTTTCCATCTCTCGAAAATGTGGTCGTATCCTGCCTGGCAGTCGCTGGTTATCCGATTTTGTTGAAACTTGAAATGTAAGTTTATAACCCAAAGATATCGGACCGTAACTTCCTGAATTATGGCCCTTGATTGTAGGAAAAATCACTTTCTTTTTAGCTTGTGCTCTATCCATCTCTCTAAAATGTGGGCGTATCCTGCCTGACAGCCGCTGGTTTATGTGACGTATATGAAGGCACTGTAAACGAATTCAGCTATAAAAATATTTAATTCTCTTCGCAAGGAACTGTCGGCCATTTTTATACGCCCACATGGAAATGTGGTCATATATTGCCGTCGCCCTCGTTTGTCGGTCCGTCCATTATCCACAATTTCTTGTGAACACTCTACAGACTACATTTATCATCTGATTGTTTTGAAATTGACAAAAGTTATTATCCGATCTGTATGAAATTTATATGTATACTGAGCGCCATGGAAAACGCATCACTTAGTTTTTCGTATAACAAAATGATCCTGTAAACATATCTTATTTATTTTGCTTCTTATTGTGAACAATATTCAAATGGGAACACATCAATAACAACAAATTTGTACACTTATAGATGTTTAATCTGTAATCAATGGTACAAAGTCAGAGGGGTCAAAACCAAAATTATGACACAAATGTCAGTAGCGCATGTGTCCTCCACGGGCTCTTACGCACGCTGTGCAGCGACGTCGCATGGAATTTACCAATGTTTGAAAGAAGGCCTGGGGTAAATTGTTCCATTCTTGGACAAGAGGAGCTTCTAAAGCAGCAATGGTGTGCATCTGTGGTCTCCGATACAGACGGCGTTCAATCTCATCCCAGACATGTTCTATCGGTGCCATGTCCGGAGACATGCTGGCCAGTCCAAGACATTGATGTTGTTAGCAGCCAGGTAGTCCATACTAAAATGGGCGGTATGCGGACGTGCATTATCCTGTTGGAAGTGCTGAAGTTGTGGGTGTGCTCGAAACATCGGAACAACAATTGGTTGCAAGACATCATCACGGTAGGCTACAGCATTAACACGACCCCTGCAAATCTGTAGGGCGGACCCATGATGAAATGTGAAGCCTCCCCACACCATTTCACTTCGCCCACCCCATCGATTCGTTTCGAAGACGCAGCAGTCTGCAAGACGTTCCCCAAGACGTCTCCACACACGTTGACGGCCATCAGCGTGATAAAGATGAAAGCGACTCTCATCACTGAAGAGCACACTTTGCCAGTCTACTCTTCTCCATGTCTGGTGTCCTTGAGCCCATATCAAACGCCGCTGACGGTGATGATCCCTGAGGATAGCTCCAACATAAGGTCGTCGTGCACAGAATCCTACTTCTCTTAGACGACGTCTTACTGTGTTGGCACTTATTGGTCCTTGTCTTCCGACGACTGCTGCACCTGTTCGAGTCGCTGAGCGGAATCTGTCACGCAGATGAGTGACCCGGATGTAGTGGTCTTGAGCCTGGGTTGTAACGCATTGTGGACCAGGACGTTGACGGTCACGTGTTGATCCAGTAACTTGAACACATTCCACCAACCTTACAATTAGTGCTGATATCAAGTATCGATGCTGACGCCGATTCAATTCTCTGTACTTTTTTGTATTATCGATGCATCGCCAAAAAAACCTCATAATTAGCTTTATGTGTCCAAGGACTCCGAGGAGTTCACAAGTTCGTCCACTAGATTAAAAAAACACCTTTTAAATACGTTTTCTGCGTGTTTTATATAATTCAAAATAAAACAATGGAACAATTCAGTGAATCCCGCACAAATTATTAGGCTTGACCCGTTTACCCTACGCTTCCGTTATGTTTGTCTCCATTTTCCAGTGACTACAAAGACTGCGTTTGCTGGTTACGTCCCCTGGCTATCATGTCCTTTAACCCCAAGGTCAATTTCACGGTTCATTTAAATGACCAAACGAACTGTCAGAAGGATAATATTTCGTGGCCGGTTCTTAACGCTAGTTTTAAAACGATTCAGTCTTATTTTCTGCCACGAGCAATAGAGAATTCATAAACCCCTAACAGGCTTTGATACGATCCGTATAAATAATGCAAACGCTGTCTCTTGTAATAACCTCACCCCTCACGCCTTCACAACAAATTTGAACAATGGCTAACGAGTGTCAATTGAAGTGAATCGGATGATATTAATGACATAATAAATAACAGAAGAATATTGTGGAAATAAATTTATTCAAATAAATCGACATTTCTATAGTTGGCCTAATGATAATGTTAGGTAAATTCATGTTTCTATCAGAAATACTAATGTTATTTCTGTAATTTTTGCTTAACAAAATGGCGGCAAAAAAATTCCCAATGCATCGATACGAGAATCGTTGTTTGCGTCCGATGCATCGATGCGTAAAATTTTACTTGATATCAGCACTTCTTACAATAGTGGACTGATGACAATTGAAGTGTCTGGCAATAGCACGTGTAGACATGCCAGCCCTGGACATTCCCATGGCTTCATTCCGTTGATTTTCAGTAAGTCTCGGCATCACTAGCTCGATTCCTTCACACGTCCAACAACAAATTACGACAGATTGACGTTTCACAGTTCATGTACTGCACATTAAGTTGAAAACATGCTTTTTTTTTTTAGAGGGCTCACACACAATGCTGCACGTGAATATTGGGTTTTTCATGTACATCTCGTGCAATTTTTTTTTTTGCACACGGGCAGAGTTTTTTTGCATTTGGGAGCATTGTGTGAAACAATAGTTCATAGTATTGCATAATGTTATACATACAAAACCACCTAGTAATAAAATATTTGGGAAAAAAAGGTGATGCGTTTTCCATGGCGCTCAGTATATTTTTTAAATTAGTAAAACGAACAAGCCTATTGAGTTTCAGCAAATTTCAGTTAATTACAGCTAGAGTTATGGCCCTTGTTTCACTTTGTTGAATCTTGTGAACGCTGAAAAAGTTATCACCTAATCTGTATTAAATTCATATGCATCATTTAAATTAGTGAAATAAAGAATCCTATTGAAAGTCAGCAATTTCTGTCAATTACTTCTAGAGTTATGGCCCTTGTTTTACTTTGTAGAACCTTGTGAACCCTCAAACGACGAAAATTATAATGTCATCTGTATGAAATTGTCCAATAAATCCCCCTAATTACCTACAAAAGAATAAATATGCGACAACCCTTGTCGACCGCTCGGACGGTTTAGCTGCTGTGGGCGTATGTTTTGTTGCCCGGCAACCTATCTTGATTACATGTATTATCTTTTTTTTTTAAAACGAAACAAAACATCAAATAATCACCGCTTGGATTAATCGTTAAGAGTAAATAATGACTTGAGATATGGTTTAAATATATATCATTGGCAATTATCAATCAACTAATCATTAATTCAGAAGACAACTGATTAGTATTACTCACTGACGCGATCCGGATTATTGGCACTTGATTGACACTCAATAATGATTAATCCAGGATAAATACCATTAGAATTTTAAGATTTTTCCGCCAGTTCTCAAAAAGAATCGCCAGTATTACAAAACATTATCGCAAAAATCAAATTTTAATCGCCACTTTCATATTTTTATCGCAAATTGTGACTTTGGCGACCGACAGTCTGAGCCCTGCATGGAACAAGATAAATTAAATTGATATGTTTCGGCATCACAAATAATGTTAAAATTAACTGAAAAATCTTGTGGATGCTCTAGAGGCTAAATTTAATATCCGATTGACTTGAAATTTGTAGACAGTGTTTAAGGTCATGAGACAAAGAAGTCTATTGATTTTCAATGATTTCCAATAACTACTGCCAGAGTTGTGGCCCTTGATGATTTTTTATACGCCCACATTGAAATGTGGACGTATATTGCCGTCGCCCCGTCTGTCTGTCTGTCCGTCCGTCCATCGTCCACAATTTCTTGTGAATGCTCTAACGGCAAAAGTTATCATCCAATTGTTTTAAAATTGATATATGTTGTTTACATTAGTGAGATGAAGAAGCCTATTTAATTTCAATAATTTCCGTTTATTACGTCTAGAGTTATGGCCTTGTTTCACTTTGTTGAACCATGTGAACGCTCTAATGCCAAAAGTTAACATACGATCTTTGTGAAATTTATATGCAATATTTAAGTTAGTGAAACGAAGAAGCCTATTGAATTTCAACAATTTCTGTTTCTTACGTCTAGAGTTATGGCCCTTGTTTCACTTAATTGAACCTTTTGAACCCTCTAACTCCAAAAGTTATCATCCAATCTTTCTGAAATTTACATGCATTATTTAAATTAGTGAAACGAAGAATCCTAGTGAATTTCAGCAATTTCCGTTTATTACGTCTTAGAGTTATGGCCCTTGTTTCACTTTATTGAACCTTGTGAACGCTCTAACGGCAAAAGTTATCATCCGATCTTTCTGAAATTGATATGCATTATTTAGATTAGTGAAACGAAGAAGCCTATTGAATTTCGGCAATTTCCGTTTATTACGTATCGAGTTATGGCCCTTGTTTCACTTTATTGATCCTTGTGAACGCTCTCACGTCAAAAGTTATCATCCGATCTTTATGAAATTTATATGCATTATTTAAATTGCTGAAACGAATTTCAGCAATTCCCGTTTATTACGTCTAGAGTTATGGCCCTTGTTTCACTTTATTGATCCTTGTGAACGCTCTAACGTCAAAAGTTATCATCCGATCTTTCTGAAATTTATATGCATTATGTAGGTTACTGAAACGAAGAAGCCTATTGAATTTCAGCAATTTCCGTTTATTACGTCTAGAGTTATGGCCCTTGTTTCACTTTATTGATCCTTGTGAAGGCTCTAACTTCAAAAGTTATCATTCGATCTTTCTGAAAATTGTATGCATTATTTAAATTAGTGAGACGAAGAATCCTAATGAAATTCAGCAATTTCCGTTTATTACGTTTACAGTTATGGCCCTTGTTTCACTTTATTGAACCTTGTGAAGGCTCTAACTCCAAAAGTTATCATCCGATCTTTCTAAAATTTACATGCATTATTTAGATTAGTGAAACGGAGAAGCCTATTGAATTTCAGCAATTTCCGTTTATTACTCTAGAGTTATGGCCCTTGTTTCACTTTACTGATCCTTGTGAATGCTCTAACGCAAAAAGTTATCACCCACCCGATCTTTGTGAAATTTATATGCATGATTTAAATTAGTGAAACGAAAAAGCCTATTGAATTTCAGCAATTTACAATAATTCTAGAGTTATTGCCCTTGTTTCACTTTGTTAATCCTGGTTAATGCTCGATTGATGATAGTTATCATCCAATATGTATGAAATTTATATGCATCATTTATATTTGTGAAACAGGTCTATTGAATTTCAGCAATTTCCGTCAATAATTTCTAGAGTTATGGCGATTGTGAACGTTTGAATGACAAAAATGATCTTGTGATCTGTATGAAATTTATATGCATTATTTAAATTAGTAAAACGAAAAAGCCTGTCAAATTTCTGTAGATTACTTCCAGAGTTGTTTTAGTTTGTAGAACCTTGTAAACCATCAAACGACAAAATTTATAATCTAATCTGTATGGAACTGTCTTGTAAAGGCCCCCAATTACCTACAAAGGAATAAATATGCGACAACCCTTGACGACTGCTCGGATGATTTAGCTGCTGTGGGCGTATGTTTTGTTGCCTGGCAACCTATCTTGAAAAATCTTTTGGATGCTGTAGAGGCTAAAGTTAATATCAGATTGACTTGAAATTTATACACAGTGTTTGAGATCATGATTTTCAACAATTTCCGATAATTACTACCAGGGTTTGATAACTTGAACAGCTTAATCCATGATATTAAATGTTTTGTATCCTAAACGTTAGCATGGGGCAATTCGTACTGTATCCATATTGTTATGAAATTAAATTTATTACAGGATAGGATTGGTCGACCATCCGAGACGGGCATTATTGGTATAATAGATCCACTGTGTCGAGTGATTGGTTTACATTTATATGATGGTCTCTTCAAAGTTATTCCCCTTGATAGAGAGAACAAGGAACTGAAGGCATTTAATGTCAGGTAAAAAAAAAAAAATATACGCTCACATGGAAATGTTATATTTTGTTGTTCACAATTTCTTGTGAACATAAAAAGTTACTATACAATCTGTATGGAAATGTGGAGGTATATTGCCATCGCCGCCATCCGTCCACAATTTCTTGTGAACGCTTTAACGCCAAAAGTTGTCATTTAATTGTTTTAAAATTGATATATGTTGTTTACATTAGTGAGATGAAGAAACCTATTTAATTTGATTAACTTCTGTTAATTTCTTCTAGAGTTATGGCCTTTGTTTCACTTTGTTGAACCTTGTGAACGCTCTAATGCCAAAAGTTAACATCCGTCTATCGGTCCGTCGTCGTTCACAATTTCTTGTGAACACTCTACAGACTACATTTATCTATCATCTGATTGTTTTGAAATTGATATATATTGTTTGCATTAGTGAGATGAAGAAGCCTATTTAATTTCAATAACTTCCATTAATTTCTTCTGGAGTTATGGCCCTTGTTTCACTTTGTTGCACCTTGTGAACGCTCCAACGACAAAAGTTATCAACCGATCTGTATGAAATTTATATGCATCATTTAAATTAGTAAAACAAAGAATCCTATTGAATTTCATCAATTTCTGTTAATTACATCTAGAGTTATGGTAGGTGTCACAGCTCCATTGCCCGCGTTGGAAGAAAGTCATTTTTTCCTGATTTGTAACCCTTTTTCAACTTAACGTCATACGGTGGCTATTTAATATTTTGTAATAATTTTTAAATATTTTGGAAGCCGATATCCTGTTCTTTTGCTTGGTATAATTTTTATATATGTGTTCATTTTGTTAATTTCATAAACGTAAGTTGAAAAACGTCAATTTCCCGTGTTTTGACGTTACGTTGAATTTTTTTGTCACGTTTTGAAATGAGGGTACCCCACTTCAAGTGCTCGGCGGCGGTTCCTATTTTTAATATTATTTTTGCATTTTAATATCATTAGAAAGGTAATTGAAAGATCTTTCGATCGGTCGGGGGTGCTTTGTCGGCATTTCGAAATACCATGCCTTTTTTGTAAGTTGAACGCTTCAATTCACGTAATCTTTTTGTGAGGCGATTTGCCAATATAGCACCCCCGACCGATCGAAAGTTCGTTTTATTGTCGTTTCAATGCTATTAAAATCAATGAAATCGGAGCATTTAAAGAATCGCCGCCGAGCATTTGAAAATTGTATACAATGGGCAATTTTGTCAAAAATAAATCGCATAGTTTTGCCTTGTTATGACGTCATTTCTACACGAGAAGAAAAATCCATTCCAAGTTCCTGTGACTCATATTCGCCGTAAATTTAGCTCGAAATGCAACTCGATCTTTATTTATGAAGAAATCGTTATGTTATATGAATAAATGACTTGCCTGAAAATAAATAACGATAGTAATTCCATTTTATTCACACCTTTCGCAGGGCCGACTGTGTTTACATCACGTGACTCATCTTCGCGCGCTTTTATAACCATGTGACAGGACATAAAAAAATCGAAGGGAAATTTCATCCCAGCGAACACACGTCTCTACTTTTAACACCAAACATTTTTCAAGAATTGAAAAATTCCGTAACATTGACGAATGTTTCAATGCACTGAAATCATAAATTTGCTGTTCACTGAATTATTCAAGCCCTATTTTAAACCATTTCTGTGCACACGAATGGAAATGAAACCAGAAAATATCCACACGGGTCTCGTTGCCGACCGCAGTCGTGAGGAAGATAGTATAGTACTACTGATAATTAGTACATCGATTTCTACCCACTTAAAAAGGGAACTTTACCCAAATAAAGTTGGAATAACAAAAGAATTAACGCTAGCTGAAATAGTTTGAAAAATGGCTCAATTTCTGGATTTGCCGTTGGCGATTTACAACATTTCGTTTGAGATGATGGAACCGACATAGATTATGAATTTCAATTAGGTCAGTCATGTCGACAATATTACTAATAATTACTATCACTCAGTATCGATACGGATACCCAATTTTCCCAAAATGTTTTATTAAATAATTTAGCATTATACTAATTATTATAATTTTAATTCTTTGTTTTTTTAGGAAACTGTATTTAATACCTCGAGTATCACATATTATTTGTTGGCCAGTTAAACAAGTTAAAAGAACCGACAAACGTAAGGCCTTTAGGCCTTGATTTGATATTTATTTAGATCTACAATACATTGATTAAAATATACAAAAAAGGAAGTTGCTCAATAGGCTACATACCGATTTGAAGGAATAATAGAAATATTCAAAAGTGAAGTAAAAACAACAATTCTTTGAGTTAAATTGTAGCTTTTAGGCCTAGGCCTTTATAATGTAAACATGATTAGGCCTACCATAGCCTATCAGTAACTGAGTAACCTACTTTTACTTTTTAGTCTTTAGAGAATAATTTTTTATTGGTCAATGTTATCTTCTGAGTAGAAAATAATATGTAAAAGCAGAATTCTAACAATAGTGTAAGAAACGAATGATGAGAACAATGATAATGAAACAACAGTTGTCCGTTTTTTAAAATTATGTGGTTGCTATGACAACCATCCAAAATCCTTAATAATTCACGAAAATTATACAATTCTTAATATTTTATATTACATGCCATGGGCTATAAATATATGCTAAAATGCTTTCTGCTACTATACGTAAAATGTGGTGATCAATTGGTTTGTCAGGGTAAACACCATTGAAAATGGAATAACATTGCCTTTTTTGGGGTGTCTGTTTTCGTTTTGATTGCTATAACAACCAAATATTAAGTAACATACAAGAGTAAAGATAAGTAATTTTAAAAATTCACAAACATAAATACATGTAAACAAAATTTCTCTTCAAGATCTTAATTCCTTCATATTTTATTTATAATTATGTCTTAATAATGTCCAAAATAGACAATTAGCTGCTGCAGAATGTTCTTCAAGTTAAAAAGGGAACTCCTTTCCAGCTCTTGGGAGAAGACATATAAATATTCTGATTTTATTTATTTTTTAAAATCTTATCCAATAGCTTCTGTTTTTAAAATAATACAGTTATCAATATTGATGTCATGATTATTGGAAAATAATGGTTTTCGGAAAAAAAATAAATGTGGTTGCTATGGTAACCACTCAAACTCCTTAATATTTTGCTCAAACTTATACAATCCATATCATTTGATATTACATGGGTTTCAAATATTTTAAAATGCTTATTTTTAAAAGTGGTGATCACCTTTTGGGTTATGGTAAATAGCGTTGAAAATGGTCAAAAATTGCTATGACAACCAAAATCGATAATATATGGCAGATTGGAAATATGTAATTTTAAAAATTCACAAACTTTTTGACATATTCCCATAATTTCACTTCCCTATCTCCATTCCTTCTTATTTTACTAAGGTCACCAAAACGCCCCAAAAATAGGCAAATGTGTGCCGCGGACAATTGTTCAAAATTGAACACATATCCAGCCCGTGAGAGAAGGCATATAGATATTTTTACTATTTTTTTTTCTGTTAATCTTACTTGATAGATACGGATTTTAAAATGCATAACAACCAGGTTCAATATTTCAGATATAACATGCACAAGACCATTTTTGATGAAAAAATTGACCAAAATCGCTCTGAGAAAATGGAATTTTTGAGAAAACTTAGGTATTTTCCAGTTCCTGTGGAATTCGGTGTAATTATTACAAAAATGTGAAAATTGAAACATAATTAGCCTTGAAGTTGTATTTCATGAATTTACATCTACATTGTTGATAGTTTTGATATGAAATGAAATATGGCATCACAAATAACACCAAAAATGACTTTTTCAAAGTGTTGAAAAACCTTTCTTCCGCGAAAAGTCAAAAATCGCAACTTTGAACCTCAATAAAAAAAATATTTTTCATCCGATTTTGAATCTGTAAAAAGTTTTGTGAGAAGAATGATGAGATCTACATGAAAAGCTAATAAAAACATATGTATAATCATAATCTCAAAATCACCTTTTCCACCTAGTTATGGTCCTTGTTTCACTTTGTTGAATGTTGTGAACGCTCTAACGTCCAAAGTTATCATTCGATCTTTGTGAAATTTATATGCATTATTTAAATTAGTGAAATGAAGAAGCCTATTGAATTTCAGCAATTGATTTCCGTTAATTACGCCGTGAGTTATGGCCCTTGTTTCACTTTGTTGTACCTTGTGAATGCTCTGACGACAAAAGTTATTATCTGATATGTATGAAATGAATTTCAGCAATTTCCGTCAATTACTTCTAGAGTTATGGCCCTTGTTTTACTTTGTTGAACCTTGTGATTATTCGAACGACAAAAGTTATCATCTGATCTGTATGAAATTTATATGCATTATTTGAATTAGTAAAACCAAAAAGCCTGTTGAATTTCAACAATTTCTGTAGATTACTTCCAGTGTTATGGTCCTTGTTTTAGTTTTTATACGCCCACATTGAAATGTGGTCATATATTGTCGTCGCCCCGTCCGGCGTTTCAGCGTCCACAGCGTTTTCCGATAATTACTGCCAGGGTTATGGCCCTTGATCACTTTGAGAAATCTTGTGGACGCTCTAGAGGCTAAAGCCTTCCTCATGGAAGCCGTAAATTGACTTGAGGCCACAAAAAATGGAGTTTGTAGCCCAAACCGGAAGTACCTCCATCTTGAAATGTGAAAAATCCCTAAGGCTTTTTTGATATTTTACTTACAGACAAGGTAATTATATTTTCCGAATCCTTGAAGGAATCTCTAAACAATGTTCGACGCAGAATTTTGATTTAGGTCAACTGATGGACGCCATTTTGAATTGAAAATGAAAAACAGTGAAAAATCCACATTAACGGGCTTGAAAACATACACAATTGGTCGTGGTTTAGAGAATCTGTCCCCTATTACCGAAATTAATACATTTCAGGATAGCCTGGATCATGGTCGAATGTTTGGTATTTGAATATTTCAAAAATTTGAATTTCGCCTTTGATGTTTTCCGTGCCGACAAGGTTGTTTTTGAGTTTAGCTGGTTTTGATTTCGCGCATGCGCTACACAGGAACCAACGGTACCATGAGTACTAAATTCCGGCGAGCAACTTTTCACGTTGGTACCTAGGTACCCAGAAAATTTCAAGGTGATACCTGCATTCGTTCAAGTCGTTTGTTCTTGTCACCTGCCTTTTGTCGTTTTTTTTCTAAGTCAATTTGGGGATCACGTGGCTAAGTGGGTAAGACGCTAGCTCGCTAGCCTGGAGGTCGGGTGTTCGATCCCTGCATTGGCCGAGAAAGTTCATCCAGATTTTCCGGCGTGGTTCTCCCTTGTCAGTGATGCAGGACGGAGGGGCTGACAAGGAAAGCTGTCTAGTCGTTCGGATGGGACGAAAAACCGAGGTCCCGTGTACACATTGGCGTGCACGTAAAAGATCCCTTGGCAGTTGGAATTCGATATAAGAGTAGGCCGTAGTGCCGCTGTCCGGGCAAAATTTCCCTCAAAGCACACTGTATGGCGTATGCCCGTCTTCATTAGCCCAGGTTAGGAGCAGAACAGTAGGACGTTAAACTCCATTTCATTTCATTTCATTTTCTAAGTCAATTTACGGCTTCCATGAGGGGAAAAAAGTGGAATTTCGCCGTGACACCAGCACCGATTGTCCGAAAACCATGAAATTTGGACACAATACGTCCATTACCACCCCGGACTCTGTGCTTTACCCCCATTTTGATCCCATTAAAAAAAAAAAGAGTTTTAGCAAAAAAACGATTTTCGGAATTTAATATTGGTTTTAACCCTGTAATACCTAGAAATGATATACATATTATTATGATCCCTATGAAATATTTTAATTATTTACTGCTATAATATGAATTATCACTTATTCCCCGTTAAATATATATCGGTCACCGGGTGCAGCTGTACAACTTCAAGGACCCTGGCCTCAAGTCAAATTACGGCTTCCATGAGAAGAAAAAAGTGGAATTTCGCACGGAGTTCCTTTGTGCAAGTTTTTTTTAGTCAAATGACTACAAAAAGGTTACTGGCCTATGTATAGCTCCCATAATTTACACATAAACTGACCTAAAACTGTACTGCACATAGCTTAACATATAATAAACCAATTCCCATTGAAATAAAGGTGAAGCCGTACCGCATAATTATATGATTTGATGAAACCCAACTGCTACCTGAAGTTTCTCGCCTATCGAAGTTATAATGTCCGCCGGTGTCATGGCGGCTCGCACATTATAAGAAACATCGCTTTGAAAATGTAGAACACATTAACACAAAGAAAAACTGATCGATAACTAGTTTAGTGGTCCAGTCTTCACTATAATTTCTGATAGAATTACTTATTTAAAAAAAACTGAATGATATAAAAATAAAAATGGTTGGAGTGCCCAAGTTTAGATTTGTCGTTGATTTCATAAAGATGTTAGGATATAGAACGTTAAATACTGTGTGATTCAACATGGCGGCCGAGGGGTTTAATGTAGTACCAAATGGTTTATATGTATGAGAGTCAAGGTTTGGACTATAATGTCTTGGGGAAGTAGGAGGCGATTTGGTATGTGCCTCTGTTTAGTGGACCGATGTGAGATTGATTGTCCATTGTATTAACTAGACGGGTAGGCCTATTCACCTTCGGTTATGTGTCAATGTCAAATAAGCGGCTTCTTATCAACACGATCGGCTCTGGGCCGGTTTAATTCTACGTATCTCTCGTAGCTGAGAGAAAAAATATTTTTTAGCCGAGAGAATATCTTCCGTCAAAGTGGTTATTGATTCATAGTTTCTAATAACCCCTTTTGCAGTTTATATGAAAGCTTTGATAATTGCTATGCAGATCTAGTTATTAAGCTTTCATATGTATTACATATGAAAGCTTATTGTTTCTGTTAAGATTATTAAGCTTTCATATTTCATATGAAAGCTTATTGTTTCTGTTAAGATTATTAAGCTTTCATATTACATATGAAAGCTTATTGTTTCTGTTAAGATTATTATTGTTATTTTTTTTTTGTGTTTTGTCCACAAATCGGATTTCTCAGAATCTAACCATAGGATCGTTCTGAAACTTTTACCTATCCCCCCAAAAATGGGTGGTGGCTGTTGATTAAATATATTTTCAAAACGTTTTACGAATCCGAAATCACCGAATTTTACGAAGGAATGCATTTGACCTACAATGCTGTAACTCTGTGACTATTTGACCTATTTTACTAATTCTTTTTTCTTTGAGTATCTTGAAACATTTACTTCAAATCTGCAATTTCGGATTTTGGCATTTCGAAAATTCGTCGCTGTCATTTCGAACCGGAAGTTATTACCAATTTGACAACTTCTTTAATAGTTGTGCGATTTTCGTGAAATTTAGAATGTTAGTAGATCTTGCCAATGCGACTTCAATGATGTCCTTGGAATTTTTCTAAATTATCTCCCCTTGGTGAAATTAAGGATCAAAGTTTTCAAAAAAATCGACGAAATATAGGTCAGATTGCCTTGAAATTTTTTTTCTGTACTAGCTAAGACAGTACTGATGAGTACACAAAATATGGAGTTTGTCGAGCAAACCGGAAGTGCAACCATCTCAAAATGTGAAAAGTCCATACGGCTTTTGCAATGTTTTACTTAAAGACATAAGAGTTACATTTTCTGAATGCTTGAAGGAAAGCCTAAAAATCTATCGGTTTAGAATTTTGATTTAGGTCAACTGATGGACGCCATTTTGAAATGAAAATGAAAATTAGTGAAAAATCCACATTTATGGGCTTGAAAACATACACAATTGGTCGTGGCTTAGAGAATCTGTCTCCTATTACCGAAATTAATACATTTGAGGATAGCCTGGATCATGGTCGAATGTTTGGTATTTGAATATTTCAAAAATTCGAATTTCTCCTTTGATGTTTTCCGTGCCGACAAGGTTGTTTTCGAGTTTAGCTGGTTTTGATTTCGCGCATGCGCTACACAGGAACCAACGGTACCATGAGTACTAAATTCCGGCGAGCAACTTTTCACGTTGGTACCTAGGCACCCTGAAAATTTCAAGGTGATACCTGCATTCGTTCAAGTCGTTTGTTCTTGTCACCTGCCTTTCGTCGTTTTTTTTTTCTAAGTCAATTTACGGCTTCCATGAGGGGAAAAAAGTGGAATTTCGCCGTGACACCGGCACCGATTGTCCGAAAACCATGAAATTTGGACACAATACGCCCATTACCACCCCGGACTCTGTGCTTTACCCCCATTTTGATCCCATTAAAAAAAAAGAGTTTTAGCAAAAAAACGATTTTCGGAATTTAATATTGGTTTTAACCCTGTAATACCCAGACATGATATATTATTATAATCCCTATGAAATATTTTAATTATTTACTGCTATAATATGAATTATCACTTATTCCCCGTTAAATAAATATCGGTCACCTGGTGCCGCTGTACAACTTAAAGGACACTGGCCTCAAGTCAATTTACGGAGAGAGAGAGAGAAATGGGGTTTAACGTCCACTCGACACAAACTAGGTCATTTCGGGACCAACATATGGTTTAATTTTATTTCAATAATTCGCTTGCGCGTAGGGGTCTTTAGCAGTGGGAGGAAACCGGAGGACCCGGAGAAAACCCACAAGGTTGGACAGGCGACCCTACTCCTTGCGTCAATTTACGGCTTCCATGAGGGGAAAAAAGTGGAATTTCGCCGTGACACCGGCATCGATTGTCCGAAAACCATGAAATTAGGACACAATACGCCCATTACCACCCCTGACTCTGTGCTTTACCCCCATTTTGATCACATTAAAAAGAAAAGAGTTTTAGCAAAAAAACGATTTTCGGAATTTAATATTGGTTTTAATTAATTTTGAAATTGGAAATGCAAAGAGATTTTATCGCCTCTTCCGTATGTGATAGGTATTGGTACTATACACATTATCCTTAAAAGACAATTTTTTAAACTGACCGTAACGATGCATCGACACTAGAAACCGAAATCGCCTATTTTGACCTATTTTGACTGCTGGGGTATCTTTCCGTACGTGACAAGGAGTAGGTCGCCCGTCCAACCTGTGTATTTTTTCAGGATCACCCGGTTTCCCCCCACTGCTAGACCCCTACGCGCAAGCGAATTATTGAAATAAAATTGAACCATACGTTAGTCCCGAAATGACCTAGTTTGTGTCGAGTGGTCGATCAACCCCATTTCGCTCTCTCAATTTTAGCACTCCTAACTCTAAAACTAAATGCAAGGAACGGGCCTATTTACAGAGGTCACAATTTTAACCTACATGCACACCTACATGATATACATATTATTATAATCCCTATGGGATATTTTAATTATTTACTGTTATAATATGAATTATCACTTATTCCCCGTTAAATAAATATCGGTCACTGGGTGCAGCTGTACAACTTCAAGGACCTTGGGCCTCAAGTGCATGGGACCAACTCTACATTTTCTGAAATGTCAATAAAAGCCCTGGAATGATTTCATTTTAAAAAAATAATCAGAAAGTAAATCTAGTTTTATTTATATGCTATTTGTTGCCAGAAAATATATTTTGTTACGAGTCTAATTCAAATTTAAAAATAAACAATGGGTCTGAGGCATATTTTATTGATATATAGAAATTAATGCAGTGTTCTCATTATGTGATAAAAGAGTGCCAGAAATGTCTCGAAATTCAGCCATTTGTGTATTTAGTATATCAAGTATATGCGTGTATTACAAAGCTCTGATTTGTGTGATTTGTGTACACCCCGCCCCCCCCCCCCCCTCCTCGTGTCACTATCATGTACATATCAATTCTGCTGCCAACCCACCCACGCGAACATGACTAATTTATGAAACATTGTCTAGTCGTTTGTATGTTACGACAAAACGAGGCCAGCGTGGCTCATTTGCTGCAGAACGGAAGGCCTTGCAAGGATTAGTGTCTAGTCGTTTGGATGGTACGAAAACCCGAGGTGAAAGTGGTTCCCCGTTGGCAGTGGTGAAGTATGGAAGGCCTAGCAAGGATCTGTGTCTAGTCGTTTCGATGGGACGAAAAACGCCCGTCCCCTCGTCCATGGTACAAGGATTAGTGCCTAGTCGCTTGGATGGTATGCAAAACAGAGGTCCCCGTTCTCTCCCTTTGTCTGTGGTTCTTGACCGAAGGCCCGACAACTAACTTTGCGTGCAGTTTTTTAGGTAGGACGAAAAATCGAAATCCTGTGTGCATATTGGCGTGCACGAAAAATAACCCTTTGCATTTGGAATTTTATGCACCCACCCCACCCTCGAACAACGCTTAACATAACATTTTGTTTTCACTACCTACATTGTAAAATTTGTTTGATTTCAGATGACTTAGCCCCGGTTTTTCACAGTGAAAGATTTTGATGAAACTTGACATGCATGTTTATAACCCAAAGATATGGTTCCTTTCGATATTTGCGCATATCGAATCGTAACTTCATGAATTATGGTCCCTGATTGTAAGAAAAATCACTTTATATTTCGCGTGTTCTCTATCTATCTCTCGGAAATGGAATATGGAAATACACAAGCTAGCTAGTGTATTACAGGTTGGTGGTGGTGGGGATGAGGTCTTCTATTTGCAATGATTTTTTGACTACAAAATATACGTTCTAACTCATTACTCAAACTACAGCAAAAAAAAAGCGGAACGGAAACCCGATTTTATATATTCTTACAATAGCAACGCACTTCGGGATTAACTTAGAAATGGTTCCACTACTGATGTCTTCCGCCTTACTCCTGCCACAGTAGTGGCTTGTCCTACGGAGTTCCTTTCCGCAAGTTTTTTTTAGTCAAATGACTACAAAAAGGTTACTGGCCTATGTATAGCTCCCTTAATTTACACATAAACTGACCTAAAACTGCACTGCACATATAATAAACCAATTCCCATTGAAATAAAGGTGAAGCCGTACCGCATAATTATATGATTTGATGAAACCCAACTGCTACCTGAAGTTTCTCGCCTATCGAAGTTATAATATCCGCCGGTGTCATGGCGGCTCGCACATTATAAGAATCATTGCTTTGAAAATGTAGAACGCATTAACACAAAGAAAAACTGATGGGTAACTAGTTTAGTGTGGTCCAGTCTTCACTATAATTTGTGATAGAATTACTTATTTAAAAAAAACTGAATGATGTAAAAATAAAAATGGTTGGAGTGCCCAAGTTTAGATTTGTCGTTGATTTCATAAAGATGTTAGGATATAGAACGTTAAATACTGTGTGATTCAACATGGCGGCCGAGGGGTTTAATATGATATAAGTACGAAATACATGTACATGTAGTACCAAATGGTTTATATGTATGAGAGTCAAGGTTTGGACTAAATGTCTTGGGGAAGTAGGGGGCGACTAGCATGTGCCTCTCTTTAGTGGACCGATGTGAGATTGCCCATTGTATTAACTGGACGGGTAGGCCTATTCACCTTCAGTTATGTGTCAATGTCAAATAAGCGGCTTCGTATCAACACGGTCGGCTCTGGGCCGGTTTAATTCTACGTATCTCTCGTAGCTGAGAGAAAAAAGATTTTTTAGCCCAGAGAATATCTTCCGTCAGAGTGGTTGTTGATTCACAGATTCTAATAACCCCTTTTGAAGTTTATATGAAAGCTTTGATATCTGCTATGCAGATCTAGTTAAGCTTTCATATTACATATGAAAGCTTATTGTTTCTGTTAAGATTATTATTGTTATTTTTTTTTTGTGTTTTGTCCACAAATCGGATTTCTCAGAATCTAACCATAGGATCGTTCTGAAACTTTTACCTATCCCACCAAAAATGGGTGGTGGCTGTTGATTAAATATATTTTCAAAACGTTTTACGAATCCGAAATCACCGAATTTTACGAAGGAATGCATTTGACCTACAATGCTGTAACTTTGTGACTATTTGACCTATTTTACTAATTCTTTTTTCTTTGAGTATCTTGAAACATTTACTTCAAATCTGCAATTTCGGATTTTGGCATTTCGAAAATTCGTCGCTGTCATTTCGAACCGGAAGTTATTACCAATTTGACAACTTCTTTAATAGTTGTGCGATTTTCGTGAAATTTAGAATGTTAGTAGATCTTGCCAATGCGACTTCAATGATGTCCTTGGAAATTTTCTAAATTATCTCCCCTTGGTGAAATTAAGGATCAAAGTTTTCAAAAAAATCGTCGAAATATAGGTCAGAATGACCTAAAAAAAAAATTCGATACTAGACAAGTAATTACTGATTCGTACACAAAATATGGAGTTTGTCGATCGAACCGGAAGTGCCACCATCTTTAAACGTGAAAAATCAAAAAGGCTTTTTTGCTATTTTACTTACAGACTCGGGCGTCATATTTTCGGAATCCTGGAAGGAATGCCTAAAAATCTATCGGATCAGAATTTTGATTTCGGTCACGTGATGGTCACCATTTTGAATTGAAAATGAAAAATAGAAGCAATTTGAAGGGCCGGGACTTTGGAACACAAGAACTCTCCTTCTAATTAAGCTAGAATGTTCAAACTTGGTGTAGGCGTTCACTAGGTCAATGTCATGATTGAGTTCAAAGATGAGCATTTTTTGCCTAGGGTAAGCAGAGATAAGCAAGCTGATTTGTTGATTCTTTAGGGCACGATGACATTGGTTATAATGAATGGAGGGCGATGAAACTCTTGTCAATCGAGAGGCTAATAGCTGGCCTGTTGTGTGAAATCATTGTATCATTTTTTGAAAATGTCCGGGGTAGCCGAAAAAAGGAGATCGAAATCCAAAAAGTCGTATTTTTACGATTTGGGGCATTTTTAGCGGTCGTGTAAAGTAAAATAAAGCATGCATATACATATATTATTGATATTAAATATATCATATAAAAAACTAAACAATGAATTAGCTGTCATTGACAGATTTTATATTATAAGCATGGTCAGTGGAAGGTCAGCGTATTGTCTAACTTGAACTCACTGACTCCGTAACATTATTGTGGGTATGGTATAAGCTGAATTTGATGAGATGCACATATCTCGTATGACTATTTGGTACTTACAGTGTTAGACTTTGTCGTAACGTTACGGTCTCCATTCATCAAATCGTCGTTGGGGCTATAATACGATTTTGAATCAAGTTATTTATCACTGAGGGACTCAAAATTAGGTTTGATGTAGCTCTGCTCATTTACAGTGGCGAATTTAACGGGCTCATGGGTTCCAGCTCCCTCCTCTAGAAATTTCACAGCACCCGCATGGATTGTGGCTAATTTTGTGGCAGAATTTTATTTTTCTGGGGGAGGTATTTCTAAATGGCTCCGACACAAGTGCCTGAAATGCCATGAAATCACGTTTTCGGCCTCCAATTAAAATTTCTTAGCGGGAGAACCACCTGACCCGACCCCCTTGCGGGGCTTCACGGTCGGTATCAGCCCCCCTCCCCACCACCATGGTTAATCCGGCGTTGATGTTCCCTCTTGTGCAGCTGCAAAAGAATGTACAAGTTCATTGCCTCATTGTCAAAGATCCCACTTTTCTACCCCAGTTCGGGTAATGAGGTCGAGCGTATATTGTATAGGGGATATTAAACAAGCAAACAGTATGGCTGATGTCTCCCGCCAAAACCCCAAAGTAAAAGATGACACATTAATTAATCGCACTTTCATATTTTTTTCAAAAGTATCGAGCAATCAAACTATACTGTAAATTTCATCACTCTCTGTCAGATAGAAATCAAGGTTATCTTGTCCCAAAGCATCGACCAATGAAATTGCCAAGCTGTAGCTCAAAATGTTCAGTCAAGACCTGATGAACATCTACACCAAGTTTAAACATTCTAGCTCAATTAAAAGCTGGGTTGTTATGTTCCAGTACTTCATTATAACCAAAGTTATCATACCCCAAAGCATCAACCAATTCAAAGTCCCGGCCAATCAAGTTGCTTTGCTTATCCCGACTAAGAGAATGCTCATTGTCGAACTTGGTCAAGGTAATATGGTCAAGGTACTAATGTAATGAAACTATACACAAAGTTTCATCAAATTGCTTATCTCTGCTTACCCATTTTAATAGTCCCCTGCCAATCGAAAAGCCCCCCGACCGACCCACTCCACTCCCGTGTAATACATTAGGTTATAATTGTGTTACAAACGTATCACAAGGAGCATTTGAATATTCTCTCTGAGGCATCTGATACCACTTGTTCCTATTATTATTATTTTTTTTTTGTGTCATTTCTACAAATCGGATTTCTCAGAATCTAACCATAGGATCAATCTGAAACTTTGACTTACCCCCCAAAAAATGGGGTGCGAATGTTGATTAAATATATTTTCAAATCGTTTTTCGAATCCGAAATCACCGAATTTTACGAACAAATTCATTTGACCTACATTACTGTAACTTTGTAACTATTTGACCTATTTTACTAATTCTTTTTTTGAGGGGTGCCTTGAAACATTTACTTAAAATCTGCAATTTCGAATTTCGAAAATTCGTCGCTGTGATTTTGAACCGGAAGTTGAGATCAATTTGAAAACTTTTTTAATAGTTGCACGATTTTCATGAAATTTAGAATGTAAGTAGATCTTATCAATGCGACTTCAAAAATATCATTAGAAATTTTCTAAATTATCTCCCCTTGATGAAATTAAGGATCAAAGTTTTCAAAAAAATCGACGAAATATAGGTCAGATTGCCTTGATTTTTTTTTCTTTACTAGCTACGACACTACTGATTCGTACACAAAAAATTGAGTTTGTAGCTCAAACCGGAAATGCCACCATCTTGAAATGTGAAAATTACATAAGGCTTTTTTGATATTTTACTTACAGACAAGGCAATTATATTTTCCGAATCCTTGAAGGAAAGCCGAAAAACGGTAGATAACACAATTTTGATTTCCGGCAAATGATGGACGCCATTTTGAATTGAAAATGACAATTAGTGAAAAATCCACATTTATGGGCTTGAAAACATATACAATTGGTCGTGACCTAGAGACTATGTCTCCAGGATAGCCTGGATCATGGTCGAACGTTTGGTATTTGAATATTTCAAAAATTCGAATTTCTCCTTTGATGTTTTCCGTGCCGACAAGGTTGTTTTCGAGTTTAGCTGGATTTGACTTCGCGCATGCGCTACGCTAGAACCAAAGGTACCATGAGTACTAAATTCCGGCGAGCAACTTTTCACGTTGGTACCTAGGTACCCTGACTCTGTGCCTTACCCCCATTTCGATCCCATTAAAAAAAAAAGAGTTTTAGCAAAAAAACGATTTTCGGAATTTAATATTGGTTTTAACCCTGTACCCAGACAAGATATACATATTATTATAATCCCTATGAAATATTTTAATTATTTACTGCTATAATATGAATTATCACTTATTCCCCGTTAAATAAATATCGGTCACCGGGTGCAGCTGTACAACTTCAAGGACCCTGGCTTCAAGTCAATTTACGGCTTCCATGAGGGGAAAAAAGTGGAATTTCGCCGTGACACCGGCACCGATTGTCCGAAAACCATGAAATTTGGACACAATACGCCCATTACCACCCCGGACTCTGTGCCTTACTCCCATTTTGATCCGATTAAAAAAAAAGAGTTTTAGCAAAAAACCGATTTTCGGAATTGAATATTGGTTTTAATTGATTTTGAAATTGCAAATGCAAAGAGATTTTATCGCCTCTTCCTTATGTGATAGGTATTGGTACTATACACATTATCCTTAAAAGACAATTTTTTATAATGACCGTAACGATGTATCAACACTAGAAACCGAAATCGCCTATTTTGACCTTTTTTGACTGCTGAGGCATCCTTCCGGTGGTCCAAATCTCTGGAATTTCTAGCGGTTGGCTGCGCCGCGATGATATTTATCACATATTAAATTGAGAAAATCCTCAGATATCAAGAACAATAAAAATTCGATAAAATACGGCAATTTTTTAAGCAAAAAACCTTTGATTGTTGGGGGTGGGTTTTGAATTTATTTTGAACGTTCTCGGAATCCAACACTCTTCTATTTTTAATATGTGATAGCTAGAATCCCATCGGAATCCAACACTCTTCTATTTTTAATATGTGATAGCTAGAATCCCAAGGTACATTCTGTGCAAATTTGAAGGCAATCGGAGCACAGGAACGTTGCCTGGGTAGAGCAAAACAACCCGGTCGCGAAAATTTACCTATACTTCAAAGTGATTATCATGTTGTGTTATGATCGCCATTTTAGATCAATCTGACTCCCTGATCCACCGTCATCTACCAAACCACTCCGAAATATAGCCAAAATCCCAAAATTGACCGTAATTTCTTTTTGCTTCGCGCATGTGCCACGCTGGAACCAAAGGTACGTTGACTACCAAATTCCGGCGAGGAACTTTTCACGTTGGTACCTAGGTGCACTGAAAACTTCAAGGCGATACCTGCATTCGTTCAGATCGTTTGTTCTTGACACGGTTCCTGCCGTTCGTTTTTTTCCGCCATTTACGGCTTCTGTAAGGGCGAAAAAAGTGGAATTTCGCCACGAAACCGGCACCGATTGTCCCAAAACCATGAAATTTGGACACAATATGCCAATTACCACTCTGTGACTTACTCCCATTTTGATCAGATTAAAAAAAGGAGTTTCAGCAAAAAATAAACAACCTATTTTCGGAATTTAAATTTGGTTTTAATTAATTTTGAAATTCCAAATGCAAAGGTATCTTATCGCCTCTTCCGTATGTGATTGCTATTAGTACTATACACATTATCCGTAAAAGACATTTTTTTTTAAAATGAGCGCAACACCAAAAACCGAAATCGACTATTTTGTCTTTATCATACATTAAATATTATATGCCATCGGTTAATTTTTATACGCCCACATTGAAATTGAATTTCAGCGATTTCCGATAATTACTGTCAGAGTTATGGCCCTTCATCACTTAAAAAAATTCTTGTGGATGCTCTAGAGGCCAAAGTTAATGTCCGATTGACTTTAAATTTATACACAGTGGTTAAGGTCATGAGACGAAGTAGGCGATTGATTTTCAGCGATATCTGATATTTACTGCCAGAGTTGTGGCCCCTGATCACTTCAAAATATCTTGTGGACGCTCTAGAGGCCAAAGTTAATATCCGATTGACTTTAAATTTATGCGCAGTGTTGTGGCCCCTGATCACTTCAAAATATCTTGTGGACGCTCTAGAGGCCAAAGTTAATATCCGATTGACTCTAAATTTATGGTCATGACACGAAGATGCCTACAGTATTGATTTTCAGCGATATCTGATATTTACTGCCATTTCCGATAATTACCGTGAGAGTTATTGCCCTTGATCACTTTAAAAAATCTTGTGGACGCTCTAGAAGCTAAATTCAATATCCGATTGACCTTAAATTTATACAGTGTTTAAGGTCATGAGATGAAGAAGCCAATTGATTTTCAGCGATTTCCGATTGAATCTTTTGAAAATCACACCTAACTCTAAAACTAAAGGCAAGAAACAGGCCGGTTTACATTGAAGCACAACTAATTCCTGTCCTGCGTACTCAATAAATATAATATACGGTTTTCTAAATGTGCCTTGGATGGTAGCCACAAGTCGACAATTTTTGTTTTGTATTTTTCCCATTTTGTTCATAAGGTAAATGTAATTTTTTAGATACCTGATGACATTTATACTTATTGTTTCAATAGATTCTAATAACCCCCTTTGCAGTTAATATGAAAGCTTTCATATCTGCTATGCAGATCTAGTTATTATTATTATTTTTTTTTTTGTGTGTTTTATCCACAAATCGGATTTCACAGAATCTAACCATAGGATCTTTCTGAAACTTTTGCCTGTCCCCCCAAAAATGGGTGGCTGTTGATTAAATATATTTTCAAAACGTTTTACGAATCCAAATTCACCGAATTTTACGAACAAATGTATTTGACCTACAATGCTGTAACTTTGTGACTATTTGACCTATTTTATTAAATCTTTTTTCTTTGAGTACCTTGAGACAATTACTTCAAATCTGCAGATTCAGATTTTCGAATTCGAAAATTTGTCGCTGTGATTTCGAACCGGAAGTTGAAACCAACTTGACAATTTCTTTAATAGTTGTACGATTTTCATGAAATTTAGCATGTAAGTAGATCTTACCAATGCGACTTCAAAAATATGATTAGAAATTTGCTAAATTATCTCCCCTTAATGAAATTAAGGATCAAAATTTTCCAAAAAATCATCGAAATATAGGTCAGAATGACCTAATTTTTTTTTTTGATACTAGGCAAGTAATTATTGATTCGTACACAAAAAATGGAGTTTGTAGCCCAAACCGGAAGTGCCACCATCTTGAAATGTGAAATATCGCTAAGGCTTTTTTGATATTTTACTTACAGACAAGGGAATTATATTTTCCAAATCCTTGAAGGAAAGCCCATAAAATGTAGCCAGTAGAATTTTGATTTAGGTCAACTGATGGACGCTATTTTGAATTGAAAATGAAAAATAGTGAAAAATCCACATTAATGGGCTTGAAAACCCACACAATTGGTCGTGACTTAGAGAATCTGTCTCCTATTACCGAAATTAATACATTTCAGGATAGCCTGGCTCATGGTCGAATGTTTGGTATTTGAATATTTCAAAAATTCGAATTTCGCCTTTGATATTTTCCGTTCCGACAAGGTTGCTTTGAGTTTAGCTGGTTTTGACTTCGCGCATGCGCTACGCTGAAACCAAAGGTACCATGAGACTTGAGTACCAAATTCCGGCCAGGAATTTTTCACTCTGGTACCTAGGTACCCTGAAAATTTCATGGTGATACCTGCATTAGTTCAAGTCGTTTGTTCTTGGCACGGCTCCAGGTCGGTTTTTTTTCTAAGTCAATTTACGGCTTCTATTAGGGGAAAAAGGTGGATTTTCGTCGCGAAACCAGCACCGATTGTCCGAAAACCATGAAATTTGGACACAATACGCCCATTACCACCCCGGACTCTTCTATTTTTAATATGTGATAGCTAGAATCCCAAGGTACATTCTGTGCAAATTTGAAGGCAATCGGAGCACAGGAACGTTGCCTGGGCAGAGCAAATCAACCCGGTTGCGAAAATTTGCTCATTCTTCAAAGTTATTATAATATTGTGTTATGACCGCCATCTTAGATACACCGTCACTTACCAAACCACTCCTAAATATACCCCAAATCGACAATAATTTCTTTTAACTTCGCGCATGCGTCGCGCTGGAACCAAAGGTACCATTACTACCAAATTCCGGCGAGGAACTTTTGACGTTTGTACCTAGGTGCCCTGAAAAATTCAAAGCGATACCTACATTCGTTCAGGTCGTTTGTTCTTCACATGGTTCCTGCCGTTCGGCTTTTTCCGCGATTTACGGCTTCAGTAAGGGCGAAAAAAGAGGAATTTCGCCACGACACCAGCGCCGATTGTCCGAAAACCATGAAATTTGGATACAATACGCCCATTACCACCCCGGACTCTGTGCCTTACTCCCATTTTGATCCAATTTAAAAAAAAAAGAGTTTTAGCAAAAAACCGATTTTCGGAATTTAATATTGGTTTTAATTAATTTTGAAATTGCAAATGCAAAGAGATTTTATCGCCTCTTCCGTATGTGATAGGTATTGGTACTATACACATTATCCTTAAAAGACAATTTTTTAAAATGACTGTAACGATGTATCGACACTAGAAACCGAAATCGCCTATTTTGACATTTTTTGACTGCTGAGGCATCCTTCCGGTGGTCCAAACCTTTGATTGTTGGAGGTGGGTTTTGCATTTATTTTGAACGTTCTCGGAATCCAACACTCTTCTATTTTTAATATGTGATAGCTAGAATCCCAAGGTACATTCTGTGCAAATTTGAAGGCAATCGGAGCACAGGAACGTTGCCTGGGCAGAGCAAATCAACCCGGTTGCGAAAATTTGCTCATTCTTCAAAGTTATTATAATATTGTGTTATGACCGCCATCTTAGATACACCGTCACTTACCAAACCACTCCGAAATATACTGCCAGAGTTATGGCCCTTGATCACTTTGAAATATCTTGTGGACGCTCTAGAGGCCAAATTTAATATTTGATTGACTTTAAATTCATACACAGTGTTTAAGGTCATGAGACGAAGAAGCCTATTGATTTTCAGCGATTTATGATAATTAATGCCAGAGTTATGGCCCTTGATCCCTTTGAAAAATCTTGTGGACGCTCTAAAGGCCAAAGTTAATATCCGATTGACTTTAAATTTATACACAGTGTTTAATGTCATGAGACGAAGAAGTATATTGATTTTCACCGATTATTTATAATTACTGCCAGAGTTATGGCCCTTAATCACTTTGAAAAATCTTGTGGACGCTCTAGAGGCCAAAGTTAATATCTGATTGACCTTAAATTTAGGATCATGACTTCAGATTGACTTCAGATTGATACACAGAGTTTAAGATCTTGAGAGGAACAAGTATATTGATTTTCAATGAATTTTTATGACTTGAACAAATCCATGATATTAAAAGTTTTGTATACAGAACATTAGCATGGGGCAGAACTTTATAATAACCAAACAAATTCTAATGGTTTTCTGATAATTACTTCATGAGTTGTTGCTCTTAATCAGTTTTTAGTGTATTATAAATGTTTCATTACCGAAAAAAGTAAGAATATGCGACAACTCTTGTTGACTGCCCGGACGATTTAGCTGCTGTGGGCGTATTTTTCGTTGCCTGGCAACCTATCTTTGATAATTTAAACGGCTAAATCCATTATGACCAACTAAAGTAATAATTTGCGACAACTCTTGTTGACTACTCAGTCAATTTAGCTGCTGTGAGTTGACAATTCCTCTTCGAATATATTAGGCCTTACAAGTTACTAAGTGGGGTTTTTTTTCCTTTAGAAAAAAATGCTGCTGTAGTGTGAATCTTCGCAGGAAACGGTTTTACTAAAAAAAAAATTAAAATCAAAAAGCGTTTGTTTCACTGAAAAAAAGTGCAGCATAGTCTTCGTATATTTGTACAATTTTATGTGCATCCGGAACAGACCAGATTCTTCCACGAGTGTTAGATGTTGGTTGAAAGTCGGCTAACAGGATGAATTTGTGTTCGACTAATTGTACATCTTTACCATTTGGCCAGTTGAATTCACCGAGGCTTCTACACCGTTTACCAAAGTCAACTACTACTTCATTCTTTGATTTTATTTCACGTACAATTCCTGGAAAGACATAATGTGAGAATAATTATTGGTATATACAAAAAACACAAGGAAAATATTGCTTTCCATTATTAGAAATACTTTCCATTTCAAATTTTTCCCTTGATTGATATCTTGAGCGAAGATCTTTTGAATTTTGTTTTTCATCTAACCATAGTTTCTTCAACTCTTCTTCAGACATCTCTTTCATCCAGTCAACTAGTTTTTTTCTCTTCCTTTTCAATAGCTGTATGGTATTGTGAAAGAAGAGAGTTGCACTTGGTCGTCGTCTTTGACTAGAGTCCAGATCTCCAAAATGATGCTCGCAGCCAAGGTTAGTCAAACCTGAAAAGCTTGTACTAGAAAGTGCTGTAAGCTCTGGTGCATGACCATACTTGCCATCTTTAAGAAAATCATCAAGTTGAGCTTTGATGGTTTTTACAAAAGCAGCTGCTGATCTTCTAAGTACTTCTAGAAAAATATATCTTCCATTGTTTCATGGACAAGAAGAGAAACACTGTTATACAGAACATCACTTGCATGTCGATACTCTTCAGGAAGAGGGCTAGTTCCTTTGGTCAGAGGTGAAGGATCAACAGAACAATCCTTTAAGAATTCATGTAGTTGCTGGATAAACTTATACAGCTCAAGGTAATTGATCTGACTATCATTGATTAGCTCCCAGTATGGACCAGTCACCAACACATATAGAAGTCCTACAGCCTGAAGTATTGTGGTAACAACTGGACACTTCAAATTGGCAGCAACGGACACTAACTTTTGGTTGGGCGTTTTCACCTTCGACAGGACAGTTATAAATTCATCTCTGTGTAAACATATTTTTGCAGAAGTTTCAAACAAACAATTGAACCTATTGTCTCGATAGTTTCCGATTTGAGATTTTATACCTTGAGCAGCACAATAAGATTCCCACAAGTCTCTTACTCCAATGTGATCTCCTGCGGGTCCGAATGTCTCGGCTGCTGTCTGTGCAGCTCTTGAAGCAGCCTCTTCTTTTTTCCAGAATGCAAACTGAGGAAGTGCATCTCTTCCAAATTTACCGGTCTGTATCACAAGTTCTTTCTCATAAGAATGGAGGCTAGAAACTGTGTATGAGTGAAATCCAAGTAAAACGTGTGCCATACAGTAGAATGTGTGGATGCTGTCGGATATAGCTGGTGAATTACTCTCCTTCAAAACTTCTGTACGCCATTCATTCACTAACCTGTCACTTTTCTTCTCATTCTTCGCATGATCTCCCATTGTGAAACTTAGTTTCTCAAGTGCATTCTGAAGGAAATGGGAATTGTCACCTACGTCTCCATGTATGTTCTGCAGCTCTTTTATGGCCCCCTTTGCAACATTGGTAATACTATTAGCTACTCCTGTTTCACTGGCAACTCGATTGAAACCTAAACTTATGCAGTCACCTGTTGATAAAATCAGAGAGGTGTCCAGTATCTTCACTTTACGCCTACTTGTTCCGTCTTTAGCAAGTCCCCAATTATCACACTTATCTAACTGACAAGCAATATATCTCTTGGCTATGTAATGGGATTCATCAGCTATATTTTGTACAGATGTCCTGCTTGGTAAAGTTGTCATTGGCACCTTCTGTTGATAAATTGAGTCCATTATCCACTGGATTACAAGAGGAGTTTTCGCCTGGGCAATTTCTAAACCAATAAGTCCAAGTACACACATTCTTAGACCAATAGTGAAACCATATTCATCTTTAAGCACAGGCATTTTTACACTTTCAGCTTCAGTTTCACTAAGTTCAATGCTAGCTTCCAGAGAACTTATCACCTGGTTCTTCTCTTTCAGCAGATTCTTCACTTCTTTGAGATTTTTATTGCAAAAGTCTTCCTTTGATTTGGTCTTGAAGTATGATTGTGAAAGCTGGAACTGACGCTTTTTCTCAAGAGCATTTTGAAGATTTGATTCAACTGTATTCAACGTTGCTTTCTAATTAGTAATGAGATTTTCTTTTGCAGCCAGGTCAGCAGCATACTGAACATTGAGGTCAGTAACAGTCTGTTGTAGTTCTGCATTTACTGCCTGTATCTTTTTTACTTTTGCTTTAAGGAAACACAACTGGCTGTAATTAGCCCTAGCTCTTAATTCTCTCCGATCAACATTGAATTTGCTATAATGACCAATTTGATTTTTTAGATCACTGAGTTTATCCCGACATTTACTTATCTTAGCTTCTAATTTTCTGACAAACTTACGTTTTCTACATGTATCATAACTTACTCGAAGATGAGATTGGGTACAACAGCAAGTAAAATTCCGAGTAACAATGAAATTACTTTCTGGAATACATGTAGTTTCATCTATAACCATTGGCATCTCATTTGAGTCAAGAGAAGTGACAGCTTCCTCTATTGGTAGGTTGGCTTCAGTATTAGGTATTTGGACCACTTGTCTGCCATCAGTGACATCTTGTGCAGAACTCACAATTGAATCTGCTTGTGGAGTGATAGCAGCAACAATACCAGTATTCTCTGTATCTGTTTGTGGAGTTATAGCAGCAACAATACCAGTATTCTCTGTAACAACTTCAGGTAGAGGATATTCAGGATATTTGAATTCTGTTGATTCTAGTGTTAAAATATTTGTTATTTTTTTCTTACGTCTAAAGGAGTCTTTAGAGTTGACAACATGTCTTATTTTAGCTCGTAGTTTTTCTTTGTAGTTTTCATTTAGTAAAGAGAGATTTTCTTCGCTTGTATAGAGTGCCAATAACCAGTCTACTACACAGTTTTTTGAAAAGGAGTTGACAGACGCAAACCTAGCTAATTCCAGCACCACACCAGTCTTAATTTCAGGCAATCTAGGCAATCTTTTAGTTAAAATTCTTTCAGATGTTATTTCAACCTCTCTACAAAATGGACCAGGGTACATGCTATCATCAGCAGCTCCTTCTTTTGAATTTATAATCTGAAAATTTATAGATACAGAAATTTCAAAATAATGCAGGTAAATGGTACACAAAATTTCAACTATTTTACCCTAAATCCCTAATTATAAAACTTAGGCCTCGGCTCTCTTGACCACATATTTAAAAAATTAAATTTGGCTGCTAAATTGCCACTTAAGTTATTTTTGTATGGATTTATTTATTTGTATCAATACATGTAATTAAAACCAAGGAAATTCTACCAATTGTCAACATATGGTAATAATAAACAATACAAGCTATTTCTATTACTAATACTATTACTACGGTAATTGGGCCTTATTTGTGTTGCAATTCAGTGTTCGGTATAGTCGGTATCGCAGCTCATTTTGCGTTGGAATAATGGCCCATTGCGATGAACTTGTTCCGAGTTTCAGTAAAGTAATTCACTAAAGTTTATTGACGGTTGTTGTACTCTTGGAAGTCGAAAACGACATGTCAAACTTTGACTCGAAGCGAAGTCATCCGCGGGTGGGCGTGTGAGGAGATTCTGTGACGTGTAACACCGTTTATTACAGACCCCCCCCCCCCCCCCTGAATCGTCCAATCATTACGAAGCTATATTTAGACAGCTCTTGGAATTTTATTATCGAACAGCAAGGTTCACAAAACTTTTGTCACCAATTTGCAAATTGAAAAAAAAATGTTAAAATTGTACCGCACTCTTATCAATTCTTTGATATATTAGCTTTACAATGATATAACTATGGCAGTATATTCGTAAACGATTTTAATTTTTTCATTCACTAACCTGGACCCTATGCGCAATGGCGACCGACCAAGTCGACGGGTTTTACACTATTTCATTATAAATTTATTTACGCACTTTTAATCAAATCGGTTAACAGCTTGCCTGCATATTTTTTAGATACGGATAAGTTATTACTGCGGTTTTTCATAATTTGTTTAGTGAAGCCGACTGGTAGTAATCGTTACTATGAAAAAATAAACCGTACTGCCCATGCACGCATGCGATATAAGTATGTACATAGAAGATCGGTAATTTAATTTTAGGCCTACAAATAACAATTTTGAACTGATTTTAATTTTTGAAAAAGCAACACTTTCTGAAATATCTGAGGATTTTGAAAAAAGAAATATAAGTGGATTTATTATGAGCCATGTACCTAAATTGTCTCTTTTGGTTATTATGTAGGCCTACCTGACATTTGGAATGATTAATACCTGATTAACTTGTGAAAACTAATATCCTGAATTATGGCCCCTGATTGTACAAAAAATCGCTTTTTTTTTTATCTTGTTCTCTATCCATCTCTCGAAAATGTGGGCTTATCCTGCCTGGCAGCCGCTGGTGTATCAATGCAATTCCCCCTCCTCTGTGTAGTATGCGATTCGCAAGGACAATTCCATAATCCGATGGTAGTAGGTCATTTATTACAGTGTCATCATTAGATTTTAACCAAGTTTCCACAGCCACAAATATACTATTCAAAAAAAGTAGGGGATATTTGATTTTGGGGGCATAATACTAAAATATGCAAATGACTACGAAAAAAGTCACTATAGAACCTAACAGAAGAAACATTTCCAGTTACATGTGACGCTCAAACACACTAATAGCTACCGCATGGAATGCAGGTGATTCTTGGGATCATCATGGGGGTCCAACCCAAGTTTGTACGACTCTGACTTTGAATGTTACAGTCATTGTGGCATTGAATTCCAGGGTGGAAACATCAGTTTAATTGTTTTAGTGACCAGAAAACAAATTTTGATATGCGTCGGCTTACCCAAAATGAAAGGTTACGTGCCCTTGGCATGCTACAGATCGGCACAACACAGGCGGTTGTGGCGCGGACGATGAATGTTTCTCAGTCTGTCATAAGCAGGCTATGGTCCAGATACCGTGATACACAATCTGTACAGGACAGACCACGCTCAGGTCGACCAAGGGCGACAACTCAAGCCCAGGATCGATTTATCCGTACCTTGGCCTTGAGAAATCGTGTCATCACAGCAAATCAGATCAGCGCTCGTCTTCAAACAGACACTGGTGTGAGAGTGAGTGGCCAGACGATTCGGAATCGACTGCATAGGGGTCACCTTCGCGCCCGACGTCCTCGCGTGATCCCTTGTTTGAGAGATCATCACATTCAGGCAAGACGTCGTTGGTGTAGGGATCGTCAACACTGGGATAATCGACGCTGGAGCAATGTGATGTTTTCAGATGAGTCAAGGTTCACTGTTGATTTTTTGGACAGACGTAGGAGGGTGTGGCGTCGTCGAAACGAGCGCTTCCAAGACGTTAACGTCATCAGACATGATCGATTTGGGGGTGGTTCTGTTATGGTGTGGGGAGGCATCACTGTTGCTGGAAGAACGGCTTTACATGTTGTTGCAGGGCGTGTTACAGGCCAGTACTACCGGGACAACATCTTGGCAGTCAATGTCGTGCCGTTCGCACGACGTCATGGCCGCCGTTTCATCTTCCTGGATGACAACGCAAGATGTCACAGGGCCAGGATCGTTACAGGTTACCTCCAACAACAGAACATCACCACATTACCTTGGCCAGCACTGAGTCCCGACCTCTCCCCCATCGAGCATGTCTGGGACATGCTTGGACAGAGGTTACGTCAACGTCAACAACGTCCTGCCAATGTCCAAGAACTTGGTGCTGCGTTGCAACAGGAATGGGACAATCTGGACCAAAATGACCTTAGACGTCTCATTAGGAGTATGCCACGTCGGATCAATGCTTGTTTGGCAAACAGAGGAGGATTTACCCGTTACTGACTTGGTTGTGATGCTGTGGTAACTTTGCTGTTTGACCCCGGGTATCATTTTACCCTTATAATGGTCAGTCTGTGCCTTAGTCTAACGATCATTTGGAATAAATCGATGAATGTGAACTTCATTTCATTTTGTCATTTGTTTCTTCGTCAGTTTCATTAGGTGACTTTAATAACACTTAAAAATCAAATATCCCCTACTTTTTTTGAATAGTATATATCAAGATTATTCTCAATTAGAAATTCATTAAGTTCGCTGGTTTTATTGCGAACTGATTGACAGTTAAGAAAGCAGAATTTAATGTTGGATTTTGAGATAGTTTTACTATCATGGTTTAAAATTGGATATCTTAAGTTATTAAAGTTAACACCTCTTTTTTTTTGTTTTCCTTGGCTTACAAGTGATTTTTACTGTAATGTTTTGTTTTGTGTGTTGAAATGTATTCACCTCCTTAGTATCTACTGCATTAAACAATTCAGGGAAGTTGAAAAGAACTTGATCATTACTAAATTGAGATGATCGTAGCTCACCAATTAACATGAGTTTTTCTCTGCTATATGTGATCATGGTCATAGATTGTTCAACCAACTTAAAGAAATTGATATATCTAGAAAACCACCAAATAAAATAACACAGTTGTCAGTAAAACCAATTCCAGAATATAAGACATAACTCTTTTTAAAATCTAGGTAGCAAAACTTCAGCAAAACACACTAAAATATCAGTAAAAGTGAGAGCCAAAACACAGTGCAACCCTCAGGTAGCCATCTTGAAGGGAGGCACTGATAAAAATGACCAAATGACGCGTCTCCAAAAGTGTCGACGACATTATAAATGGCCACACCGACTAATCATGAAGTTTTTCATGTGGGCCGCTTACAATGCTTATGTAATTCAAGAATATTATAAGTCGCATATGCAGTCTGCTCATAGAAATTTTATGTTTCACTTCTTTTTAGAGAAATTGTGCCACCAACTTGTTGGCGTTGTCAGAAACATGCCACAGAAGGGTAGACGTCGGTCGGATACGGATCAGGAAATTCGGCTTAGTCATGTTGGACAACATGTGTGCGAACGGGTGGAACAACCAACAATAGATGTGTTGTTTGCACAGAGAAATACAGAAGGGCTAAATTGAGTTTTTATACGCCCACATTTTCATGTGGACGTATATTGTCGTCGCCCCTGTCCGTCCACAATTGTTTGTGAACAGTCTACAGGTCACAATTTTCATCCGATTTCAATGAAACTTGAAATATAGGTTTATCACCCTAAGATCTCAGTTCCTTTCGATATTGGCATGTATCGGACTGTAACTTCATGGATTATGGCCCCTGATTGTACGTTTTTAGCTTGTGAACACTGTAGAGGTCACAATTTTTATCCGATTTGGTTTAAACTTGAAATGTAAGTTGATAACCCAAAGATCTTGGTTCCTTTCGATATTTGCGCATATCGGACCGTAACTTCCTGAATTATGGCCCCTGATTGTACGAAAATCACGTTTTTAGCTTGTGGGCCCTATAGAGGTCATAATTTTTATCCGATTTAAAAAAAAGTATTATTATTTCACCATTACACCCTAAGGGTGGTTGAGTTTAAATTTCGTGAAAATTGGCCCAAAACTGACAGACAAAATGGCCGCCCTTCGTTCTCAGATAACGTAATAATATGGTATATCAAGGTTGTGGACCCTATAGAGGTCACAATTTTCATCCGATTTTGATGAAACTTGAAATGTAAGTTGATAACCCAAAGATCTTGGTCCGTAACTTCCTGAATTATGGCCCCTGATTGTACGAAAAATTGCCTTTTTAGCTTGTGGACCCTAGAGATGGTCATAATTTTTATCTGATTTAAAAAATTGTATTATTATATCACCGTCACACCTTTAGGACGACTGAGTTCGAATTTCGTGAAAATCGGCCCAAAACTGACAGACAAAATGGCCGCTCTTCGTTCTCAAATAGCGTAAAAATATGGTATATCAAGGTTGTGGACCCTATAGAGGTCATAATTTTTATCCGATTTTGTTGAAACTTGAAATGTAAGTCTATAACCCAAAGATCTTAGTTCCTTTTGATATTCGAGCATACCGGACCGTAACTTCCTGAATTATGGCCCCTGATCAGTGATGGGATTTCAAAATTTTACTTGTCGGACATTTTACCGAAAATAAAAGGGGCATAACTCTTATCGTTATTTAAGCAGACGAATTCGTACCACAATTAAAAGTAACATGTCAAAATATTCAAATCCCGTACGTATTAAAAATAGGTGAACCTCGCTATTTTTCATATTTAATTCCGGTACAGTATTCAATTCATACCACAATTAAAAACCACATGTCAACAAAATATTCAAATCCCGTACGTAATAAAAATTGGTGACCTCGCTATTTTTCACACTTAATTCCCGTACGGCATTCAAATTTATGTCAGTAAATGTCTACAAAATTAAGCATTTTCGTGATATGTTGAATGAAAGCTTGCCGATCCTGCTTCGGCATCAAATTCACAACCAGAATATTCCTTTAGAATTACGTGTCTTCGTTTATACGGCAGCAAATGAATGCAGAACTTCCGAAATAGTTAAATCACTTGTAAACAGGCATAGCTAACTTCAGCGAATAACACTCTTTGATAGTCACGACAGAGTGACAGGCATCATAGGCAACACAGCAGAATGATTGACGCCTACAAATACGTAAGAATTTCTGCTCATATATCTATTGGTAGCCCCTCCCCTTTTTGTTATTTTGCTGGGTGCGTACTAGTCTCGGTCACCAAGAAACTCCTAGTCTTCAACATATTCGTAGAATATTTTTCTGGATAATAGAGACTAATAGCCTACGTGACTCATCACACGACTTCATAGTAAGCACTGCCTAATAATATGTTAAGCAATATTCGTGCCGCGCTCGAGATCAAGGGAAAGTGCCACTGTGGATGAGAATTTCTATATGGATTCTTAAAAGACGTAAAAGATATCGTTGACAAAATGAATGTCCATTGATTTAGGGTGTTATTTACTCTTATGATATGTGACATCTATGATTAGTTTATTATAGATGATGTCGGCTCACATCAATGCGATTAAGATGCCCGACAAATGAGAAACCACGAGGTTTATAATCATTCTTATTGAATTGATGAATAGTCCGACAAAAGGAAAGCAATGACTTCTGTTTAAGATTAGATTGATGAATTGTCATACAAAGGATTAAGTCAGTCAATCAAGGCAGATTAAGTAGTTAAATCAAGGTAGGTTTATACTATAGACGGTATAACACGATAAATACGTTGATCACTTAATTACCTAATAAACCCAGCGTATTATCGACGATAATCGGGTTGAGTGGTAGTTATACACTCAGTAAACTATATTAATTTCGGAATTTTGAATATTATTCACCATGTCTTGATGTCCGATTGGGCATATTCCCGGTCGGACAATTTTGGGCGTTTGGAAAAAAGATTCGGACAAGTCCGGAATATACCGGCAAAATCCCATCACTGCCCCTGATTGTACGAAAAATTGCGTTTTCAGCTTGTGGACCCTATAGAGGACATAATTTTTATCCGATTTAAAAAAACGTTTTATTATATCACCGTTACACCCTAAGGACAGCTGAGTTCGAATTTCATGAAAATCGACCCAAAACTGACAGACAAAATGGCCGCCCTTCGTTCTCAAATAGCATAAAAATATGGTATATCAAGGTTGTGGACCCTATAGAGGTCAAAATTTTTATCCAATTTTGTTGAAACTTGAAATGTAAGTCTATAACCCAAAGATCTCGGTTATTTTCGATTTTCGCGCTTATCGGAATGTAACTTCCTGAATTATGGCCCCTGATTGTACGAAAAATCGCGTTTTGAGCTTGTGGACCTTATAGAGGTCATAATTTTTATCCGATTTAAAAAAACATATTATTATATCACCGTTACACCCTAAGGACGACTGAGTTTGAATTTCTTGAAAACTGGCCCAAAACTGACGGACAAAATGGCTGCCCTTCGTTCTCAAATAGCGTAAAAATATGGTATATCAAGATTGTGGACCCTATAGACGTCATAATTTTTATCTGATTTGTTGAAACTCGAAATGTAAGTTTATAACCCAAAGATCTTGCTTCCTTTCGATATTCGCACATATCGGACCGTAACTTCCTGAATTATGGCCCCTGATTGTACGAAAAATCGCGTTTTGAGCTTGTGGACCTTATAGAGGTCATAATTTTTATCCGATTTAAAAAAACATATTATTATATCACCGTTACACCCTAAGGACGACTGAGTTTGAATTACGTGAAAACTGGCCCAAAACTGACAGACAAAATGGCTGCCCTTCGTTCTCAAATAGCGTAAAAATATGGTATATCAAGATTGTGGACCCTATAGAGGTCACAATTTTTGTTGAAACTTGAAATGTAAGTTTATAACCCAAAGATCTCGGTTCCTTTCGATATTTGCGCATATCGAATTGTCATTTTCTAAGTTGTGGCCCTTGATTGTAGGAAAAATCACTTCCTATTTAGCTTGTTCTCTATCCATCTCTCAAAAATGTGGGTGTATCCTGCCTGGCAACCGCTGGTTCCTAATTAAGGTTGCAACGATATCAAATTATTTTATCGCGATTAATCACGATAACAGCTTTTGGAACTATCGCGATAAATAGCAGTATTGCGATTATGTATTTTATCATGTTAATTTTCTTTCATCGCGATAATTTAATTTATATAATAATCATGATAATGGAATGTTCCTGACAATACACCATAAAAGTAACAATTTGTTTTCAACTTTTATTTTAACAATTCCAAATAAGTAGTTATAGTAGTAGTTTTTATAAACAAATTGTTATAGTAACTCTTTCTGAGTATAACTGTACGTTTGGTGTACATGTTTATATAAATCTATTCAGTTTTCTGTTGCAAAAAAAACCTCAGCAGCTGTGTTAACAAATCAAAATGAAATGAAGTAATCACTACTGTAAACTAAAACCTTTAGTCTTGCGTGTTGGACATATTTATTACCATGTTAATGTCATGGGTTAAAAATAAAATTAATTCATAGATTGAAGCTATGATGATCCATGCCGGCATGACAAGAAAATTGAAACATCCGGGGAGTTGAGCATTGACTAGATTGACCAGCCTCGAATATGTTAGCCTATTGGACAGTGTGATTGTACGTGTTTCCAATAAGCGTAGTTGTCTAAATACGAAAATATCAGCTAATATATACTTTTGATTGATTTTGATTTGTATGATTATAAAAATAAGCAACTAAAATTGTAAAAAAAAAAACCCACTTGAACGTATAAAAAATTATTCCAGTTGCTGAACCCGAGTACGATTCGTTATAATATATTATGAGAAAAGAGACTGGATGATCAGTTATAACAGTTGCCTAGTATCTTCTGCCACACCGGAAATGAACTTGTCAGAGTTACTATCGATGAATGTTATTGATTTAAAATAACGGCTATTCTCCCGATAATCAGTGGTCTGGCGATTATTAGATTTATCGCGATAATTGAACAAATCCCCCGATATACTGGGGATGGCGATTATCTGATTTTGGGCCGATACGATATTATAATTTAAAAAAATAATCGCGATCATGCGGCATCCCGAAGGTATCGCTGCAACCTTAGTCCTAATACACTTGACAAAGACTTGCCTACCAAATCCTGAACTGTATATTGGTGTATTTTTTTCACAAAATTCTTCTTTATTTCTACAAAATTTGGTTCTGAATGATCCCACCCTTTTTTATTTTGCCCTAATTCCGCTAAAACTATTGATATAAATCTAAAAACAATAGGCATTTCATATGTGAAATACTGGGCTTCCGACCGGTAAACTGTTAGAAAGCTTGTGATTTCCCTTATTGAAAGGAAATGATGTTTTTTGGGGGTGTCTTGAAACCTTTCCTCTGTATTGAGATAAAAATAGCAAGCAAGAACAAGTTTTGCATACCTAATGAGGTTATTTCAAGAATACGTTATTTGATTGGTCGGTCACATAGGTCAATGGTGAAGTGTCCAATCAGAAGTGGGCAAACCTCTAGGTCAGGTCAATAGGCATGCGCACTAAGCCCGTGTCCCATATCAATCCTGGTTGCTATATTACTGAACCATACGTCATTGTTTATCAATATTTTTGAAGATTTTCAAATAAAATGCTTTTGAAATTGTTTAGATGACTAAATAAGTATGACAGACACTCATAATAAACAAAATGAAGATGAATATTCGTCTGCTAGACCTAGTAGTGGTATGGTTGCAATACAATTACCAGGTAGTCCTACTGTCAGTGATTATAGTTATGGTTGTTTTGAATAACATCTATTCCTATGTCAAAGTTCGGTTGTAAATTTATACACAAGAAATAAAATAAGAAAATACTGTATATTGATAAGAAATACATTAGAAAATATATATATTAAAAGTCAGTTTATTAATATTAAATAAAAGAATTGAACAGATCGGCGTAAGTTGTTCTAGTGAAATACTTCAACTTCAGGTGTTGATTTCTCAAAACAGTTTTTTTCTAGAGTTACCAATTTTAGTCATGCTATATCTCTGAAAGTTATCGTCAGATTTTCTTGAAACTTGGAATATAACTTCCTATATAATAACTTTGTGTAATAGGAGAATTTTATTGTAATCTGCAAAATAGTTCCTGATATATTGTTGCCATAGCAACTGTGACATGTGAAAGAATTTTGAAGTTAACATTAAAATGTGTATAACTTGCTTTCTAATTATTATTTTGTAATGAAACTTGTCTATTGCACAAAGAAACATGTCAGTGACCTCTCTGCCTAATTTTAAAACATTCTGTTGAATAGTTTCTGAGAAACTGGATGACTAAAATTATACACAGAAATCCAAGATGGCCGCCGTTTCCATAGCAACAGGTATCCCCAGGAAAATTTTTCGGACGTTTTTGTAATACTCAATGGATGTGTTCTTAGATGTGTAAGAATGATGACTTTACCTCAATTATTTAAAAAGCTGAAATTTTCTATAAACACTTTTATATTAATTGAATATATTATTAACTGCACAAGTAACTGTATGTAACCAGGACACAACTTTTACTTTCATCATCTCTCCTAGTTAACAACGTTATCTTAATGGTTATGTAAGACTATGCAGTCACTGGTTAGATGTGGAAAATATGCCGGGAGAACTCCCCACATCCAACGTGTGATGCATACTCTCTTTTCTTCTTCCAGGTTACTCGATCTCGTAGTCACTTGCAGCAAATCGAATATGTAACTTCTTACCCCAAAGGTCGAAACTGCGTTACGGCACCAAATCGAATATGTATTCTTCTAGATTGTAATGTATATATGTCTTAAAAAAAACTTCTGTCACTTCATAAAATTAAAAATCGTTTCATTTACTTCTTATTTTACTCCCGGGCTCGTGACTCGTGTTTATCCGCATTAACCGCGTGACATCACAAATATGCCGTAGCCTTGTGAATCCAGCCCTTATTCTCGAAGAAACGGTAGTAACTACGAAGATGTCTGGATAAATCGCCACTACAACTAGCAGCTGAGAAAAATGGCTTTGTCTGCTAAAAAGATGAAACGAGCTCACAAGATGTAATTTTCTGTTATTTAATTCGGGTAACAGGTTTAAAGAATAACTAGTCATTGAACATTACAAGTCATTCACAATTCAACATTTGTTATCATTGGTTTAAAATGATCCGTTTTGTAATAAAAGGCATTTTAAGATGTTTTATTCATTTATTCATATGACATAAAATAACATTTTATCTCGAAAAAACGGAATATGGTCAGCTCTGAAACGGAATTAAAAATACTTAAAACGGAATTTGCTATTTTCTGAAACTGAAAATCATCACCCCTACGTTGTGTATTTACTTCTTACAGTTTTCGAAAGACGTTTGTCCTCTCCGTTATAACAATGCAACAGTTCGTTTTTACATTTTAGATATCATATAGCTGCTTACAGATGGTACAATGCACAGTACATATTACAATATTAACTACAGTCATTCTCCACCCTAGCCAGCCAAGCGCTGTCTAGGATTTCAGATGGAACCTCTCTGGAATCTAATGGAAGTCTGACCTAAAAGTTTACTATGATTTCTTTTATAAGACTTATGGATATCATGCACAATCAAGTGTGATCATGGTCCTGAACCTGTGCAATTAATGATATGATTGGTTAAATTAAGCCAAATGATGCAATGATAAATTTCCATGCACGTGATATCAAGTGGTATTTTATAGACACATGTTTTGGCTAAATAACTCTTTTTATGTGTCAACTGTCAATTACAGACTAAGTTGATTTAGTACACACTATATATAATATATATGTGAATATGTGTGAAACTATTAATTTGCCAAATACATTATTTCTCTATTCTTTGTCTATAAATTTAAAAACAATGTCGCCACGACTATATTGCTACAGTTAAAGATGGGTTCCCGCGTACAAACTGGGTGATTTAATGGTATATATGGACTAAAAACATATTCAAACTAATTAATTTGTCATAATTATGCTTCAAATCCTTCTCAAACATTGTAATTGCAAAGGAATGCCCTGCTATTAAAATTCGATCAAACCAGGTCATGTTTACGTTGTCACGTCTTGGAAATCAGAGGAGAATTCATTGTATACATAAGACAATGTTGTCTTTAATCGCTTACTATTTATTACAAATATCGAATCCTAATTAAATTCTCGGATTATCCACTACCCACGTCTTTTTCCGTCATTTTTATCTCCGAAAGTGTTGTACGTCTAACTCTTCATAAAGTTGATCAACTTGTACATCAAGCGCTCAATGTTCGCGTGTGACCTTTGACATCATGCGTGCAGAAATTCTTAATCGTCGGACTGTTGATTAGGGGAACCCTACATTTTTGTCCTGTATACGCTCCATGAGTGTTTTTCGGGGAATCCAGTATTTTTCTAGTAAGATTGGATATCTTTACTTTCCATATATACCAAAATTGCCATACTTTTATTGGAAATAACCACCCGATAAATACTTTTGTGGGAACCCATCTTTAACAGTATAAGAAATCTAAAAGTTATTAGGGGTAAATAATTTTTTACATCAAAATCAAACCACCTCAGCAATACGGTAGGAAATGATAAAACAGCATGTAACATGGACATTTTATAAAAAAGGTGGAAAAAGAGTATGAAAACTGCTTATTTATAGGAAAAAATACACCAAAGAAGTCAGGAAATCACAGTCTTCCAATCCATGGGCAATTTCTTTTCTCACTGAAGAATTTGAATGTGGGGATGTATGTAACATGGACATGGGTTTTTCAATTTAAAGTTGTATTAGGCAAGATTAGATAAAGTGCTGACAGTTCTCGCTATAATAGTTAAAAAAAGATAATTAAAACCAAATATGCTGAAAATTTCAGTCAAATTGCTTCACTCTGAACTGAGATATTAGCCATTAAATTTTAGACTAGCCTCGGTCGTCATTACTGATAACACTTCAGGTCTAAAGAAAGAGCTGTAAATTGCAGATTTAGCTCTTGCATAATGCATGTTTAAAAGGGTTTTTTTTTGTCTTGAGATTGTTAGTTTTTTTCTTTACTCAGCCCTATTTACAGTTGGTAAATATTTTGAATGTTAATGTTATACAACTGTGTTTACAGCAACACATGGGTCTTTTTGAAAACATATCACTTGATGAAAGGAACCCTTCTCCTTAGTTACGCTCACATGTATCCAGGGATGTAATAAGAAAAGACACCACTTGTAAGTGCTCATTGTTAGATAAACAATTTCAACATTGCTCTGAATCAAAGGGTCAATCTTTCCTTTTCAACATTTCCAGATGACTGCTATGGGGGAGAAGGATTCAACCTGACACTTTCTGCACCAAGCAATGCATGGCCTTTAGAACGACCAGTTTTTTTTGTCTAAATCTTACCATACCGATAATAAATGACAATGTAAAACTTTTAATAACTTTGATTCAAAGCATATAATACGTGAATGGAATTTCGCCAGAAAAAGGTAATAGCCTACAGCACTACGGTACTACTAGTACTTGTACTATCCATGTTACGTGCGTATCAGAATGAAAATTTGTACGTCAATCTGGTGAATGTCTTCAGGAATATGCTTTTGCACTTAGAAATCCACTTTGATAATTCAAAACTTATTTATTTGTATTTAATGTATCTAAAATGGTAATACAACAGAGCATAAATTCACACTTGTCCATGTTACGTGCCTGCTTCTCGCTTGCATCAGAATAAAAATTTGTACGTCATTCCTTCAGCTCAATGTCTTCGGGAATACGTTTTTGAACTTGGAAATCCACTTTGATGATTAAAAACTAATTTATTTGTATTTAATGTATCTAAAAATGTACGTAACAAGACCTATTTTGATAGAACGCACGTAACATTTCAGCAACATCGGTCCCCAAAAAATATAATCACTCCCAAGTTTGGTCGTTAGCGTATATTTTGCCATAAACGGATCTAATAGTCGCAATTAGGCCTATATTGTTTATTGGTGTCTTGAATTGTCGTAAATATCAAGCCACGTGTCTGGAGTGGAAAGCATCGATGAATTTTGCCGTACGTAACTTGATATTGGACACGAAGTCAAGTACACATGGGTTGGCACACAGAAATAACTGCTAATGAATATTTTCATCACCTGAATAGTGATTACAAAATGCGTGGACTTGTACACATTTTACGACATAGTCGCGGCGTCATTCGACCCTCTGTTGAGTTAAAAACCGATCGAGAACGTACATAACAGAGTTGGATACGAAGCTGTTACGTGCGATACCCGCATGTATTTTGCTCACATTTACAAAAAAAATAAATGAAATGAAATTGTGGAAAGCCTTTTTATACTACTCTGACATAAATCAAAAACATTATTTTTTAAAATAAAAGCTAACAGTGTAATTCGACTATCTTTGAGAGTAATGCATTGAGACTGCAAAATATTTTTTCAAAATGTGGGAAATTAGTGATGGACATATATAATTTTTCATTTGGACTTTCAAAGAAACACTTAAATCTAGCATATGTTATCTCTGCAGGGTGTTTTGTAAATATACAAATAAAAAAAGTCCAGGTAATACTAAATGTACAAATTTTTTAAGGGTTTTGCTCAATGAGGTAACCCGTGTACCAGTACTGTGGCCTTACCCAAATGGTATATCAAGGTTTTGGACCCTCTAGAGAGAGGACACAATTTTGATCCGATTTTGATGAAACTTAAAATACATGTTTATAACCCAAAGATCTTGGTTCCTTTCAATATTCATGCATATGCATAACTTCCTGAAATATGACCCTTGATTGTACGAAAAATCACTTCTTTTTTTGAGCCTGTTCTCTGTTCATCTCTTGCAAAATGTGGGCGTATCTTGCATGGCAACTGCTTGTTTGATGTCACACGACCTGAATTGTATTGTGGATGGTATTTTTGACACCAATCATTTACGGGTGCCAAATGAATTCCAAATGGAGACAACATATTTCATGTTGATGTCACGTGGTCTGAATTACCCCAGCGGCAACGAAAAATTGGTGTATTTTTGTCCACCATGGTTACATAGCCGCCATGACATTAAAGTCATGCGTAATTAATTAAAAAAGTATGTAAATAAAGAGTTATTCATTCATCCTGTTCTGAACATTCACAGTAGTATTTAATTATGTTTTGTCGTGCAGAAATTGCTGCGGCATAGTAGTTATGTTTACCAGACCCATGACCAATATTTCCATGCATTTATTCCTGAATTGAATGTTGTGTTGTAAAATATAGTATAGAAAGGTGAGGTTCGCGTTTTTGGGAGTATCTTTCCATTGACTTGCTGTAACATCTGAAATGAATCACAAACTGTAATGCGAACCCAGTTATTTTGTTCCCTTATCGGGGACCACACTGAGCTGGTTCTAGTAATACTTATATGTTCAAACATAGAGGATCCAGTTTGATTCCAGACACTCAAGTCCTAATTAGATTCTTAAATACGGTGTTCCCCAGGGATCAGTTCTGGGTCATATTCATCTTGCATAGCCAAAGAAAATGGTTAGGCAGAGCCAAAATTTGACATTTCGTGGCCTGTTTCTACCAAGGAATATTTTGACTAATTTCCAGGGCTGTGTAGGACCAACAACTAATGTGGTAGAATACTTACAGCAACAGCCATTGCCCTTCATTTCATGTTTTCTTATGCTTATATTTACAGATTAGAAGAGTTAACGGTTATAGATATGAATTTTTTATATGGATGTCAAATACCTACAGTTATATTAGTCCATCAGGTAAAAAAAAAATTTCTGTTATAAACTTCTTGCATCTTGAGATAGAGAAGATGTCCTGTTGCAGGTTCATGCATGAGATAAAAGCCAGGTCTGAGCGTTTCCACTGACAGTTTTGAAGTGTTCAGAGCAGAACAGGACGTTAAACCCCATTTCATTTCATTTCATTTCATTTCATTTCAGTTTTTAAGTTATTTTGATTAGTTTCGTTTTCGCCAGTATTGTGCTCATGAGAGGATGAACCCTTTCAATATTTCAGCGTTTTGCTACCTTCCGTACCAGAGTTATGACCCCTTTTACGAAAACATTGTGAAGGTGATAGAGGTTACAATTTTTATAAGCTCAACCAGCGGTGCACAATTCCCATCCTCTGACGCCCGGGACAGGTTAATCATTTTGATGGACAGCTGATATTTCGCATTACGTCCGCACGCGGACAGGCCGATTTTCTCTGACAGAAATTCTTTGAAATTGAACAATACTTTGTGATGATTTAAAGCATTTTAGTTCCAAGATAGGTAGAAATGAGCGATTCTTCCAGTTTTTTTAATGTAACTAGTTTCATTCGTATTGAACTCTTCAGACTGGTTGGAATCAAAAAGTGAAGTTTGTAGTGTCTAGCTATCATGTTAATATTCATATTACTGTACAATGGGAGATAACTCCATTCTAAATGTATATTGATCATGTGACATGTATGACGTATTAAGAAAGTTCCATGGCGTCTTTCGAGCATGTTGTTTGTTTGTCAAAGATGATGCATAAAATCCATCGTAATCTTAAGAATAGTATGGTTTTCATTACATCTACAATACATATTTGGCGACGAGTGATTTAAGAAACTACGTTTACAAGAATTAGCCATGTCAGAGCCTTCATCTTCAAGAAATGTGCAATTTCAGCCTACACATTTGTCAACTTCGATTCACCTACCCATGCCGTTCCTACCTACACCAGGTAATCCTTCCATTCCATGGGTTCAATGGGAATGCTTATTTACAAATTACATAATTGCTTCCGCAATAGATACACTGCCAGCAGAACGGAAGAAAGCTATTTTGCTCAATTCCTTAGCAGAAGGCCAATGTATCTTTTATACATTACCTGATTTCAATCTAGAAGATGATCAATACATTGATGATGTTTATGTACATGCCATGAATACTAGTGCTTCACGTTTGACGCGAGCGATCACTCTCGCTCTTCTCGGCTCGAGCAAACGTCAAAATAGAAGCGCTTTTTATCGCTCTCGTCATATTTTACATTTGTCAAAAAACGAACCCCAAACTGCAAATAAAGCCCATGTAACCAATCCTCGAATAATTGTCCAATGGGAATTGTGTTTCTGGCCCACGGGGAAAATATCGCTAAATTTGATTCTGGGTGCTGGAAATTAGTGGAAACATATGATGCGTCAAGTAAATAGTTTTTGTTAACGTGAAAATATTCCTTATTTTTATTGTATATAATGGCAAACTCAGTAGCACACTAATAAAAGGTAATCCCCCTCTCATCCTAGCGCCCGAAGGGCGTGATGGATGAGAAGGATTATATGAATATATAGCCCGAGGGCTCGAGGATTTATATTGCATATTTTTCATTGTTCTTTCAAACCATGCACAATCGCTCAAACTTTAAAGGCTAAAAAAAAGCTCACCGAATCGGCGTGTATAAACACGTGACCACGCTCTATATAAACGATCACAACACTTTCAGTATTGTCTTTTTAAAGATTTGTTGACAGCCGAATATAGCACAGGGAGGGCTCAAGGGAGGGAAGATAAATCCTCGAGCCCTCAGGCTATATATTCATATGATCCTTCTCATCCATCACGTCCTTCGGGCACTAGGATGAGAGGGGGATTATATTCCATATATGCCCTTCAGGCATCTCGGATTTATATTGCATAGTTTAAAGGGTTGTCAACAAAGGAAATAACAACTAAAACAAATTAGTAGTTCATTTATTATTTATTCCGCAGCCAGCATACAAAATAAACAAATTTCGCACATACTGGTGGTAAAACCTGGCAAATATATATCCATATTTCCTGTTTGCAGCCTTCAAAATGTTTCAATATGAACAACCACCATTAAATGTCGAAGAAGTTGATGCCCCTCTAATTGAGTGGGCTTTAAAAATAGAAGTATCAATACCAGCTAACTTTAATATTTGTCTTAAACACCTAGAAGTTCCTGGAGCTACAGCCTTCTTCGTATAAAAGAAAAACAAATCCTTGACTGGATTTACGGTATTCTGCTGTTGTACGGATAAACTGTCTCGGAAGTAAAACAAGGACAGATCCTGACATCTTAAAAACTTGGAATTTTAACCCTGAATAACGGTGTTAAAGGTCGAGAAATTTTCGAAACCATATTTACTCTCAAGGTTATAACAGAGCCTGAATCATATAAAAAATTAAGGCAAAAGTCTGTTAAAATTTGACATCTCTAAGCTGTAGCTAAAGCCAACAAACCAACTGGTTTTATATGTCAGTATTCTCAAAGATAAATTTTGCAATGGATACAGCGTACCCAAATAATTTACTAATATTGAATCATTCCAAGTAAACAGATATTTATGGAGTTACAGAGAATCAAATAATGTTTTTTACCCTATAAGGAAATTGTTAGACATATCTCCTAAGAAATTTATAAAACTACAGATGGATGAAATGAATTAATTTGTTGTCCACAACACCAAAAATTTCATCTTCTCCAGCTAGGCCAATGCATACTGTTCGTAGTAGATGGCCGCCAAGAATTAAGGATGATATTAGCAGATTGCTTTGATATTCCTCTATTATAGAAGGATTGCCAGGTATCCTGCATCCTGTTAGATATAGATTTTTCCCTCTAAGAGAATGTAAAGCACCATTGTGGCTTAAACGTAAAAAGGTTCTTGTGAACCGGTAACCGAACTGGGTCGGCTGTGAGCATTGATAGTAAAATTGGATACCATACAGGAGTTGACCAGCCTGGAATGATTATGGCTGCTTGATCTACTGTTTTGAAATACCTTTTCCAGAACCAATGATACATATATAGAAAAAGCATTGCATGCTAGAAAAAAAGGTCTGGATGTCAAGAAACATTTTTCTAAATGTCTATTAAGTCTGGAAGCAAACAGATCAACATCATGTATGAAAAAATGATTACAAATCTTTGTAAAGATATACTTGTTTAGCTTAATTCCGTTGAACTAGAAAATATTCTAGACAAAATGTCCATCACTACATTAGATTTACCAACAACATGTTTGGCTGACGAAAAGATTCCTTTTTTTCAAAGACCACAGCCAAACTTCTTTAGACAATTCTTAAATATTACCAATATAACCACCCTGATTATTTATATAAGTAATACAAAAGTATTATCAGCCTGGATACAAATGTGTATAAAAAAACAAATATGACCACAGACAGAACATTGAATTATTATTATTATTATTGTTCGATTTATATAGCGCTTCATTACACGTGAAGTGTTTCTAAGCGCATATCACAAACATATACTTCAAACACACAGAAACAATCAAAATCAGGAGAACATAATTAAACACAGCTGCCTGTTAGGCGCTATTATTCAAAGGTTTATATCCAACAAATCTCAAACTCCTAAATAATTTATATAGTTTCCTTGCTCTTAAAGATTTCAACGGCCATTGCTTTGGAATTTACCCTGTGGGCACCCCATCCATATGGGAAAGCATCTGATGTTATAAACCATTTATACATGTATACTAGGTGGATGAATATAAAACCCATTATATATAAACCTTAGATATCCACCATTCTATTTCCAAAAACATTGCCTGAATATGAATGATATCATTATCATAGCTGAAGATACAGTGTGACAGAAATATATTTTTCTGTTTGTCTAAATAATGGATAAATATAATGCAAGTATAATAGCAGTTCTACTAAAGGAACACTGACCAATAAATGATGGCTCATATGAATTAATAAATTTGAACTAAACAAAATTTCCTCAGCTATTATTTATTTTAGAAACTCTCTCATATGTCAACAAGCTTGATAACTTTCTGTATTAATTATGAAGCCTAAAATACATAAAAGCCTGTACATAGCAGATAAAGAATCATCTATAAAGTATGTACATATAATGTTCTGTTTCCTGAGCCAAGCAAACAAAGGTTTGAGAATTTTTGTAAAGATACATGTATGTGTAACTGAAGAAAGACCAAAAGGTAAACATGTAAACACATAAACTTGATCTCGCCATTTGAAACGTAGATATATTCGATGATCAAGACAAACAGGAATCGAAAAATAAGTCTCTTTAATATCAATGGATGTTAAAAAATCGTTCTGTTTAATAGCCTTAGGGCAATTGCCAGTGTTTCCTGCTTAAACAGTTTTTTTTTTTTTTTAATAATAATAATAATAATATAACTGTATGCTGATGATACAGAATCGATGGCTTTCTTAAATATCATTTAAATGACTTCCTCATCCATTAAAGACATCTGTTTATGATTAAAAGGCAGGCTATTTGGAATAGCCTTCAGAATAAATGAGTTGAATTAAAGTCAATCTTATAACCACTAACGATATTCACTGATCTGAGGTAATAGTGGCCCAGTAATATATAAATTTGTCCAGCATAAAATATTTATTACTTTCCAATGTCTAGTGGTAGTTTTGGCGAGGTAATCTGCCTCTCGCCCTGCTCCAGTTGGAGATGACAGCCCTTGAAGGGCCTTCCGGAACAATCCAGCCGGACAAAGTGTCAACAACAGGCCTTGTTGTTAAATATATTGGGTGCTACCTTTTGCTGCGATATTTCCCAAGAAATAATCTATGCTTCAGAGACAACTCTAAATGGGCCTTTCCTAAGGTTATGATAGAATCTACAATAGAGGACTACCTCAGGGTCAATATTTTTATTTAAAAGAGGTATCAGAGGGCATAAACCCAGACATAACAGTTTTAGAACCTCCTGAAGATAACAATCCTGAGCTGCTTAGGGCAGGGCATGACAAATATCCTGGTCCAACAAAGGTGGCAACAATCTCTTGCATTTAACTAATAGAGGATACACTAGGGATTTGGTATCGTTTAGAACGGGGTTTTTAGCGCTGGAAAGTATGCATAGAGTTTACTTTTAAAACACCGTTCGATAATTGATAAAAATCGTTTAAGAATTACATAAATGGTTTAGTTAGTACTATGGCTTAGTTTATTGGTAACGGGTTTAGTTTCTCCGAGAGTCGTTTAAAAATGGCCGACCCGTTCACTTATCTACGACGTTTACTTATTAGACGAGCTGTCTGCTTTCCCGAGATACGTTGAAAAATCAACACACCGTTTACTTATCTACGGCCTTTACTTATTAGACGAGTCGTTTACCTTCCCGAGATACGTTGAAAAATCAACACACGATTAATTTATCTACGGCGTTGAAAAATTAGATGAACCTTTTAATTTCCCGCGAGCCGTTTATCCGATCGGTTAATTTTGATTACGATTATTTACATATGAAGTACGAATAAAAAAGGAGAATATAAAAAATGCACCATTGACAAATAAATCAAAAATCGGTAAATCACGTCCCAGGTAATTATACAATTGGAAATCGGTAAATCACATCCCAGGTAATGTATCGTTGTTGTTGTTAGATATTTGTATTTTACGTCCGCTTCCATCGAGGTGATATCACAAATAAATTAACTAGTCTTTCATGTGTACACGTGGTCATAAGTCAAGGTCACAATAGCAGTGCCACAATCTCGCGAGACTGTACATTAGACTGGCGCCAAAAAAGTCACTGTCAATCTCTATAGACAAGCTGTCGCCCATTTTCAGACAGCGTAATCACTTGATTGGGGACCCCTGTGCAATTTAGTTGATTATTGGGTAATACGTCAAGTCCATGATGTATTTTGGCGAGTGATTAAGCTGTCAATATGTAATTATAAAATACCTTTTTTATAAAGAAGATAAATGATGTTAGACATCATAAACTAACAAACAATACGAGTATCCTTTATTACAAAAACATCGGTGAACTAATCTAAAATCATAACGGCAAATATAAAAACAATACGAATATACTTTACTACAAAAACATTGGTGAACTAACCTAAAATCTAAAATCATAACGCCAATTAACAAACAATACGAATATACAGCGGTGAACTAATCCTGGTCGTGATCGGTAATCAACAAAAATCGACGAGTAAAACTTATATATTCCATACATTATTGTTTCTGTAACAATAAGTAAATGTTTAACAGTTAATTTAACGATAAGTACAACCCGGTTAATTATAATAACAAGGGGGATGAAACAGCCCGATAAAAAATTTTTTAATGGTAAATATCTAATTATACAAAAACACATTGCTGAACAGGGTCGAAAAGCTCTCTTCTCAGTCTCAAAAGTTTGTAATGAAAATTATTTTAATATTGTAAGTAATGTAACTAAATACTTTTATGTCTTGTATTCTAAATTATGAGGTTTTCATTCGGGACATGATATATAACAAATACATTTAAGGTACCTTAGGAAAATCTTAGATACAAGAACAACCACAAATTCCCACATGATCTATTATGAACTTGGACGTTTCCTTTTAATCATTACGAGAAAATTACGGATATTTAAATACTGGATTAAAATATGTTCTTCTACTAATGTCTTACTTAATTCTTGCTACTCTAATGTGTTAATAAATAATGACCCGTGGGTCCTGAATGTTAAGAAGGAATGTTTTAAATTTGGCTTGGGAGATTTGTGGGAAAAACCTGCTCATCTCATAAACACAAATTGTATCCATATCATCAGACAAAGATTATTAGACATATATAGAGAGAGAGAGAGAAATGGGGTTTAACGTCCACTCGACACAAACTAGGTCATTTCAGGACTAACATATGGTTTAATTTTATTTCAATAATTTGCTTGCGCGTAGGGGTCTTTAGCAGTGGGAGGAAACCGGAGGACCCGGAGAAAACCCACGAGGTTGGACAGGCGACCCTACTCCTTGTCACGTACAACCGGGGATTCGAAACCACGCCAGTCGACTCAATGACAGACTTTATGATACAGCGCGCGCACGCTAACCATTCAGCCATCCAACCCCCCAGACATATTTAGACAGGAGTGTATTGAGAAATTTGAATTATCAAGTAAATGTATCATTTATAAGCATATTGTGAATACATTTGGCTTATAATATTATTTGACTAAACCAATAGACAGAAAATACAGACGTGAAATTACAAGAATCCGTTTGTCCAGTCATAATTTAAATATTGAAAGGTTACGATATAGTACTAAATAAGTCAAGGTCACAATAGCAGTGCCACAATCTCGCGAGACTGTACAAAAAAAGTCACCGTCAATCTCTATAGACAAGCTGTCGCCCATTTTAAGACAGCGTAATTACTTGATTGGGGCTTCTGCGCAATTTAGTTGATTATCGGGTACAGGTGTTAAATTTTGGTACTGATTCAAAATCAACATTCCCGAAAAAGAAAAGGGTTTATAAATAAAACAAAACATATATTTAGCTATGATAATCTAATAACAAAAACCAATTGTATGTATTTATATGTATGTACACTAAATACTAAAAACAATCACAAATGACAGCATGAATACTAAAAACACAACACTGGAAAACAATCACTTGTTTATAAATAAAGAAATAGCAGCATGCACAAAAAGAAATCAAAATTGGAAAACAATCAACAGATTTATATATAATTTAATAACAAAAAGCAAATCGTATGTATGTCTTTAAAAATCTTCCACTCAATCAAAATTCAGAGCCAAGCCAAACTAAGCCCGAGTTATTTTAGTATTCAAAATAAACGCAACTTTTATGTTCGTTCGTTCTTGGTGTTTAACGTCTGCTTCCACATAAGTGATATCGCAGACAAGACATGTTGTGAAAGTCGTCTTTTAACTACGATTATCATATTATGTGTGAAATAGCTTTATTTAACGCCCGCTTCCACCGAGTTGATATCGCAGACAATTATCATATTAGTCACTAATCTCCTCTTAATCTATATTCCCATACACATTAATTAGAGAAAAGGCCTGTGTATACACGGTATTATGAGCTATTCACCTTTTGGTCAGCCGATTGTTATTTGGAATATAGGATGGAGTTATAAATGAATGTTATTACAGTATAGATTAAATATTTGATTGGTCGAATGCTATTGTTTTATTAATTCACACCTGTGGTCAAGTGCCTGGGTGCCATATGAAACCATGTTTTTGAATATACATGTTCGTAAGTACAGTATGGATTAATTCTTTGATTGGTCGAATGCTATTGTTTATTAATTCTCACCTGTCTGGGTGCCATACAAAATCATGCCTTTGAATGTACAGTTGAGTCATAAATGTCCCTTTTTTTTATTGACATTAATTATTTGATTGGTCGAATGCTATTGTTTTATTAATTCCCACCTGTAGTTACCAGCCGGGTGCGGGTCAGTTCATCCCACAACCATTTCACCTCGGACTGTTTCAAGTTTTTATTACCCTTGAGTCACAAACTCATTGGGAAATACAAAAATATTTACAAAACAAAAAAAATCTCTTCATCTCTTATTTTATTAGAAAAATATAAAAATCTACCAAGGTTTACAAGTTCAGATACATTTTTAGTACATAAAAGATTAAATAATTTAAAAACAATGGGGTTCGAATAATAATACTTTTTTATATTTTATTATCTCAGATTTTTATAAATTGGACAAATTAAAACAAAATGGTACTCAATCGTACAATGGTACATAATCGTTTACTTCTCTCAATATATTTAGTACTATATCGTAACCTTTCAATATTTAAATTATGACTGGACAAACGGATTCTTGTAATTTCACGTCTGTATTTTCTGTCTATTGGTTTAGTCAAATAATATTGTAAGCCAAATGTATTCACAATATGCTTATAAATGATACATTTACTTGATAATTCAAATTTCTCAATACACTCCTGTCTAAATATGTCTAATAATCTTTGTCTGATGATATGGATACAATTTGTGTTTATGAGATGAGCAGGTTTTTCCCATAAATCTCCCAAGCCAAATTTAAAACGTTCCTTCTTAACATTCAGGACCCACGGGTCATTATTTATTAACACATTAGAGTAGCAAAAATTAAGTAAGACATTAGTAGAAGAACATATTTTAATCCAGTATTTAAATATCCGTAATTTTCTCGTAATGATTAAAAGGAAACGTCCAAGTTCATAATAGATCATGTGGGAATTTGTGGTTGTTCTTGTATCTAAGATTTTCCTAAGGTACCTTAAATGTATTTGTTATATATCATGTCCCGAATGAAAACCTCATAATTTAGAATACAAGACATAAAAGTATTTAGTTACATTACTTACAATATTAAAATAATTTTCATTACAAACTTTTGAGACTGAGAAGAGAGCTTTTCGACCCTGTTCAGCAATGTGTTTTTGTATAATTAGATATTTACCATTAAAAAATTTTTTATCGGGCTGTTTCATCCCCCTTGTTATTATAATTAACCGGGTTGTACTTATCGTTAAATTAACTGTTAAACACTTACTTATTGTTACAGAAACAATAATGTATGGAATATATAAGTTTTACTCGTCGATTTTTGTTGATTACCGATCACGACCAGGATTAGTTCACCGCTGTATATTCGTATTGTTTGTTAATTGGCGTTATGATTTTAGATTTTAGGTTAGTTCACCAATGTTTTTGTAGTAAAGTATATTCGTATTGTTTTTATATTTGCCGTTATGATTTTAGATTAGTTCACCGATGTTTTTGTAATAAAGGATACTCGCATTGTTTGTTAGTTTATGATGTCTAACATCATTTATCTTCTTTATAAAAAAGGTATTTTATAATTACATATTGACAGCTTAATCACTCGCCAAAATACATCATGGACTTGACGTATTACCCAATAATCAACGAAATTGCACAGGGGTCCCCAATCAAGTGATTACGCTGTCTGAAAATGGGCGACAGCTTGTCTATAGAGATTGACAGTGACTTTTTTGGCGCCAGTCTAATGTACAGTCTCGCGAGATTGTGGCACTGCTATTGTGACCTTGACTTATGACCACGTGTACACATGAAAGACTAGTTAATTTATTTGTGATATCACCTCGATGGAAGCGGACGTAAAATACAAATATCTAACAACAACAACGATACATTACCTGGGATGTGATTTACCGATTTCCAATTGTATAATTACCTGGGACGTGATTTACCAATTTTTGATTTATTTGTCAATGGTGGAATACTAAGTTTATAGGATAATGGATAATATATAATACTACGACCACGGTAAGATGATCATCTCTGATCGAGTGTGCATTTTTTATATTCTCCTTTTTTATTCGTACTTCATATGTAAATAATCGTAATCAAAATTAACCGATCGGATAAACGGCTCGCGGGAAATTAAAAGGTTCATCTAATTTTTCAACGCCGTAGATAAATTAATCGTGTGTTGATTTTTCAACGTATCTCGGGAAGGTCAACGACTCGTCTAATAAGTAAAGGCCGTAGATAAGTAAACGGTGTGTTGATTTTTCAACGTATCTCCGGAAAGCAGACAGCTCGTCTAATAAGTAAACGTCGTAGATAAGTGAACGGGTCGGCCATTTTTAAACGACTCTCGGAGAAACTAAACCCGTTACCAATAAACTAAGCCATAGTACTAACTAAACCATTTATGTAATTCTTAAACGATTTTTATCAATTATCGAACGGTGTTTTAAAAGTAAACTCTATGCATACTTTCCAGCGCTAAAAACCCCGTTCTAAACGATACCATATCCCTAGTGATAGTAGAATGTCAATTACTTTTTCTCGACCCTTTTTATTGGTATCTTGGTTGATCACAGAATCATTAAAGACATCATCACCCTAAAAGATTTTGGGGATGTCAAACTTAGTTTCTTGTGTTTACTCCATGAATTCATCATACAAACTTTGAGGATCCATGATATCTAAACCTGATCCATTATTAGTTACCGGTACTTAAAATGTTATTGTATACTTTTTATCTTCATGATGTACTGATACCGCATCTTCAAAACCATGTCATGCAGGTCTATTAGCCGACCTAACAGGCTGATAAACATCAATTACCATCAAGACTTTGATTTTAAGATGGATTGTTATATTAAATCAGTGAAGATTGGACATCAAGGAAACCTGGTTTTGAAGAAACTCAAATTCATTTTTATCTACTAAAATGCCACCACCTGAAAATATTACTTGCATTATGATTTAAGCCTATAGCAGTGGCTGTAACGGCTCATTTTGTCGTAACGACATTATTTGTTGCAGGCTTATTAATAACAACCTTTTTATTAGATCTACTTATATACTTATTATTACTACTAGTATAAGGGTAACCCTCTTTACTATTGTTAATATTATGTTAATAATCAGTACCGGTAATAATGCAAAATAATATTACTTGCACTATGAATATGATTCAAGCCTATAGCAGGGGCCGTAACGGCGCATTATTTGTCATAACAACATTTTTTGTTGCAGGCTTCTTTATAACAACCTTTTTATTAGATCTACTTATATACTTATTATTACTAATAGTATAAGGGTAACCCTCCTTATTATTGTTAATATTATGTTAATAATCAGTACCGGTAATAATGTAAATTAATATTAATTTCACTATGATTCAAGCCTATACTATAGCAGGGGCCGTAACGGCTCATTTTGTCGTAACGACATTATTTGTTGCAGGCTTATTAATAACAACTTTTTTATTTGATCTACTTATATACTTATTATTACTACTAATATAAGGGTAACCCTCTTTATTATTTTTAATATTATGTTAATAATCAGTACCGGTAATATTATGTTAACATTACGATCATCATTATCATCATTGATTTTTTTTTTTTTTTTTTTCATTATGAACATGATCATATATCAATCAAATTCTGTCAACTCAACACAATTGAATTGGATAAAGTTACAAACCCAACTATATTATTGGCGTTCAATTCTGGTTTATGAGATTTAAAGGCCTTTACAGACCTTTTAGCGGAAAAAATCCCGTTATTACGCTCGTTTTTATTTATGGGTATGTTAAAAATGTTATCGAGTTCGGAATCGGAAGTATACCTCCATCATCGGACTGCTGTTGTAAACATCCGGTTTATTCTCGATTGTCCCACTCATGGGGAATATATTATAATATCTTGTCTAAAAAAGCTGTATAATAATTACAACATTTAAATCTAGCAAGTTTGCGGTTACATTATGATCATTTAAAAGATCTGCCTCGCAGAATCCCTAAAAATCGCTTTCCTCCATATAAAGAGTGAAATTTAAAGTCAACACTTAGTGATGACCGCGACTAAAAACAAACAAAAAAAAACGGTGAATCAGCGATTCTACCTCATACCTGACGATGAAAACGAAGGTAGATAATATAAATGGACCTAAAAATACAGGTCCATGATAAAACATAAATGATCAACACAAATTGAACACAATAGAAAGAAAATTTAAGAACATGATAACAGCGTTATCACGAACACACGAATGTGCACGGTCTAGATCAAAAGAGAAAAAGACAATACTGAAAGTGCTGTGATCGTTTATATAGAGCGTGGTCACGTGTTTATACACGCCGATTCGGTGAGCTATTATTTAGCCTTTAAAGTTTGAGCGATTGTGCATGGTTTGAAAGAACAATGAGAAATATGCAATATAAATCCGAGATGCCCGAAGGGCATATATGGAATATAATACATGTTGGTCGTTGAGGTTACCGATCCAGCCATTATTAGGGTGACTCATGCACTCTACAGAAATACAGCCCACCGCTGATAGTTCGAGACTACCACAGAAGCGTGCACATTCGCCGTGTCGAGACCAACTTTCTGACAGTATGATACTATAAATAGCCATGGCACGTGCAATTCTCTACAAATCTATCAACTATTACAGCCGTAAAAAATTTATTGTTGACGGTTTTGAATAGCAGTAAAATTAAGCTTCTTGGTTATTACAGCAGATTTAGAAATTACGTTCGTTTCATTTTTTAAATCGCTTTATCATTAACTGTACCGTTAAGAGCGGCATCTTTTGGTTTAGTACAAATAATATCTCTGAAACACTCGGGTTAGACAGGAACATGATACTAGCAGTAGTTTCATTTTACTTTTACAAGCTTCTTAAAACAATTGTTGAGCTAGCTAACGTGCTTATTTCTAAATTCAATTTCTTGTTCTAGCTTTCTGTTATGTTTCGTAAAAAAGTAGTCTTGATTATCCCAACCTGTCAATCAGACGTAGAATGGTCGATAGACTAGTTAAGCGAGACTAATTTCAAAACAAGGGCACGTAACCTACCTTTTACTCAAAAGTGTCTGGATGTTATGGACGACACTTGGAACCAGTTTTCAGTCTATTATTTATAGATGATTAATGGTCATAGCTTATTAAGTACAACATGAACTTTTATTTAGTGACTATAATTGTGTGAAACTGATTTGAGGCTTGGCATATATATAAATATTGTGGCATAATTGTCGAGATATTTGGAGATATTTATTTATGGTGGGTCACCCTACCATTATACTATAAAGCATGCAATATGCAAATAAGCTTGTTTGATTTGTGCATGCATGCTGTCAGCCAATAGTAACAGTAAATTTTCCCGCGGTTAGACCCCTCTAACCAATGAAAAAAATAGTTGTGTAGCGAACATTCAGCCATTGTTTTGAAATTTCCTCTTGGTTGAATATGACCAACAAAACAATGATTATGTCGAATCCAAGAATAATTATTGAACCTTCAAATAAATACGTACAAAAAAGAAAGAAAATAGATACAGTCAGAACAGTTTTCCAAATGTTCAATTGATCACGTATGCAGTTGCATCGACGATTCAAGCTTCTCACACGATTTTCTATTATTTTCAAATTATAAATTTCATTTTACTTTTACAAGCTTCTTAAAACAATTGTTGAGCTAGCTAACGTGCTTATTTCTAAATTCAATTTCTTGTTCTAGCTTTCTGTTATGTTTTGTAAAAAAGTAGTCTTGATTATCCCAACCTGTCAATCAGACGTAGAATGGTCGATAAACTGGTTAAGCGAGACTAATTTCAAAATTTCCACGTCACACATTATCCATGCACACAAACACGATTAAATGGTTTTGATTCTTATTTTGATCGATGTCAATATCGTAATTAATTTCTTCGACATCGGCAGGACTTAAAATTCGCGCGAAACGCCACACTAGCTGTAAGTCTTGATGTGAATTCCGCTTAGTAAGACATGCGTCTCAAATCATGTTTTAAGTTTAATTTAGAGGTCTATGACCCTGCCGTTAAGAAATGTGTAGAATTTGGATTCTAAAATATCGGTATAAAATGGAATATCAAACATGTCGTTGCACCTGTGCATGACACTATACTATCATTAATCACGTGCAGAGGACAGTTTATCGTGCCCCCTGGAATTCATTTCTCACATTCTGACTTATTTACGCTAAAAATTATATACATGTATGTATAAAATACTCTTTGGACCAAATTGTTTAATTTGCTCAAATTGTCCTGTAAATTATAGTAATTATACATAAACTTCATTTGCGAACATTGTTCTGAATTTTTTCAATGTTTATTTTTTCATTGGACACTAAACGGGAAACATCGAATGGACACTAAACGGGAAACATCGAACTGTTACGGTGCAGACTTTGTGCCAAAATTATCAGGGCGTCAAAGTTAAACTTAAGATTTTTTCTGTGACTTTTGTTTATGGTTTTCATCAAGTCCAATCTGATTAAGATACATATCTATATTTCGTTTCGTTTTTTTATACTTTCGATGGCCTACACTACATGAAGACCTCACAAGTTATAGACTTTTTCTTTTTATTTATTCTAATAAATATCGAAACACATATCTTTAATTTCTAAGTATTAATGGTCAATAAATGGCTTCATCTATGGTCAAAGTATAGTATAAAATACATGAATGGTCCTTCTAAATAATGGATTGCTCCTCTATTTTGAGTTGAGAAGTGTTATTTTTGCAGGAGCGATTTTCAGCTGTTGTAATTTTAGAAGAGCTTTTTATGGCTCCTCTATTTTTTTTAAACGTGAAGCACTGGAATACATTATGGTGCCATTTCAAACCTAAAATTAACGTAGTTTCTGAACGATACAGATTTCGGCAACGCGCACAGTTTCCAGGTGAGCTAGTTTCTAAATACATAGCCACGTTACGTGACCTTGCCTCAACTTGTTCATTTGGTACATTTACAAATGAGATGCTACGGGACCAATTGGTTGAAAAAACAAACTCTTCTAGAATTCGAGAGAGACTTTTGCTAGAACCAGATCTGAGTCTCGACAAAGCAATTGAAATTGCTCTTCAAGTTGAAACTGCAATGAGAGAAGCAAAGTCTTTTAATCGTCCTACACATACACCTACAACTTCAACAACGTGTTCACAAATTGACTTTACAAAGTCGAAATCAAGATTTAAAGGTCGTACTAAACCTATACAGAATTCAAATTATATGTCAGAGAGTAAGCCCGGTCTACATTCTACTAAGTGTTACAGATGTGGTTCTACAGCTCATTTAGCGAATTTCCCACAATGCCCAGGTAAAAATGCTGCTGCTTGTGCTAAATGTGGCAGACCAGGACATTATTTTACAGTGTGTATGCATCTAAGAGTCAATCAAATCCATTATTTAGAACCACCGGAATCAAGTTCAACTGTTACAACAGAATCCAGTAATGATAGCCTCCAGGTTTTATCTACAGATTCGAACATAATTACAAAACCAGCCGTTCAGTGCACTGTTAAAGGGACAATAACACTCTTGCTGTAACTGAATAATATGTCCAAATCTTCATTTTGTTCAACAAATTGTACTATTATACAATATCCCAATTCATTAGTGTTATATGCATGATCTTATCAACGGTATTTAAAAAAAATGGAAAAATTCTGTTGGGTGGATGGTGTTCTCACCAAGTTCACTATGAGAGACTGGTAAAAACAATCTACAAAGCGGAAAAGAGAGAATCCCATTGTAGCGCATACGCAAAACGTCAAATACTCCTCGCTCTGTAATGTTTATACATCTAGCTGACAGTTTTAGAGGATATGGAACTTGAACTGCTACGATTCATGCCAAACCATGAATCCATTTTTTCTGGTAAGTTTATATTCATTACGATTATTTACTTATGCTCTCATGGCTTTAAAGTCGGCAACGAAGTGCAAAGTGAATGATCTGAATTTAGATTGAATGATTGTCATTTGTAATGGTAGGCCTACTTCGACTAAATTATTATCAGTCACTCGATTCACTGCATGACTGCACTTGGTTTGGTTACCGGTACCTAATTGATGGATCAAACAGACAGATTATCTTTAAAATTTGATGATTGGGTTCATTTTTAGCTTTGATTAGACCTAAGACCGATATGGCTTCACCCACCTGCATTTTTTAAATTGATAATGAGTAATCATAGAAGCTGATTATTTTAAACTTCTTGAATTTCAACATGGTTTCACCCTCAAAATATATAAATAATATCAAATTAAATGAATCATGGGGGGGGTTGGGATGGCCTAGTGGTCTAGAGTGCCGCGCTTCGACCTCTAGCTGGGCGGTCACCTCTGGCTTGCGGCTGTGGTTTCGATCCCTGGTGTGAGCGTATGTGGCCTGGAGATAGGGGCGCCTTCTCAACCTCGTGGGTTTACTCTGGGTACTCCGGTTTCATCCCACAGGAAAGACCCCCGCGCGTGCGCTAAGATAATGAAAATGAAAAATAAGACTTTTCTGCGATATCACCTTCGGTGGAAGCGGACGTTAAACGCTGAGAACAACAACAACAACAAATGAATCATTCATTAGATTTATTTCTGCACTTTTGAACTTGATAATTATTATGACTGACAGTGTCCTATGTGTTTAATAAATTCATTGGTGCCAATGAAGAAGCAGTTACTTGTGATGCCTGTGGTAAATGGACACCTAAGACATGTAGAACAGGTCCGACAAATTTCTTGTGTGCATTTTGGTTTTACAGGTATTTCGAAAGCTGTCTATTTGAGGTCAGTCAAAAGTGGGAGTGATCTACCATTCTTTTGCTGGGCATGCCAGGTGGAATCATGTAATTCATTACCAGATGTTGACATCCCCCCACCCCCACCGTCTCTACTTTACCAATTATGCCAGACCCAGAAGCAACTCATGCTGCCCAACCTTCAACATGATCAGCATCATCCACATCAAGGACAATTAGATCTTTACGGAAGCTGCAATTACATGTAACGTCATCCGAAACCACCCCTCCGAGACCAAAAAGAGGGAAAAGACAAAAAGGGAAAACTGAGGCAACAAGGGAGAGGGTCGAAAGACTCAAAAAAGAAAAAAACTGAGGGACTGAAGGTAAGAAAACCCTTTTTTAATAGTTGTAAAATATATACACAGAAACAGCAAGCAAGAATATTTATGAAAACAAATTTTTAAGATATAAAGAAATATTTTGTAAGCTCACAATGGATTATTATTCACGCACTTTCTTGTAATTATATAACAAATATATATATGATCATTTCTGGTCATAATTATATAAAATATTTACACAGTATGTGAGCCCAGAGATAATTATTTACAAATTGCAAACATAATTTTCAAATAATTTCAGAAACTGGTAAGTGGATGGATGTAGGATACTTTTGTTGTCTGTGGCTGAAAAAATGCCACATTTGACATTTCTGAAGAACTAAGAAACCAACAGCCAATCCAACCCCCATATCCAACCTCAACTGCACCAGATTGGTGTTCCTATGACAGATGTGGAGATATGCCAACAGATATTGAGAAGTTATGTTGCGGTACCAGACTAGAGAATTGTATTTCATTACCACCAGTAAGTGATTTTTTTCTGTAATAATATCCTTTGATATATTTCATCCACAAAAATTAATGTCATTGGCCCGGATAGTACCGGCAGCAGGAAGTTCTGCAGCCTTCATTTCAGTCACTTCAAATTGGCTGGTTTACTGAAAATAGATTTTAAAAATAGTTAAATATACATTATGCAAGAGCTAAATATGCCTATTGTAGGTCTTTCTTTAGGCCTGAAATGTTATACAAACTATTCATTAGACATTAATTAACGTATCCTGACCATAATCAACTCTCGATGTCAACGCTAACCTGCGATATTTGTTGCATTATGATCCGATTTGCTGCTTAACTTTCCTTCTCGATTTAACGATTAAATGGATAATCGAGACTGATTTTTGTCGTACCGACTTTAGTAATGATGACCAAGGCTATGTGGAACTTTTGATCGCTTATTTCTCGGTTCATAGTGGATCAATTTGGCTGAAATCTTCAGCAAATTGCCTTTACATTATCTAGTTTTTAACTATTATAGTTAGAACTGCCAACTCGTTATCTAATCTCGCATAATGTATCTTTAATTTAATTTTTTCAGGAGTTTGAACAGTATTGTTTAGAGCCACAAGTTCTGTATCTTGCTAATGTATATAGAAACGGTGACGGCATGACAAGAAAGAAAATTGAAACATCCGGGGAATTGAGCATTGACTAGATTGACCAGCTTCGAATATGTTAGCCTATTGGACAGTGTGATTGTACGTGTTTCCAATAAGCGTAGTTGTCTAAATACGAAAATATCAGCTAATATATACTTTTGATTGATATTGGTTTGTATGATTATAAAGATAAGCAACTAAAATTGTAAAAAAAAAAACCAAAACACTTGAACATATAAAAAATTATTCCAGTTGCTGAACCCGAGTACGATTCGTTATAATATATTATGAGAAAAGAGACTGGATGATCAGTTATAACAGTTGCCTAGCATCTTCCGCCACACCGGAAATGAACTTGTCAGAGTTACTATCGATGAATGTTATTGATTTAAAATAACATCTATTCTCCCAATAATCAGTGGTCTGGCGATTATTAGATTTATCGCGATAACTGAACAAATGTCCCGATATACTGGGGATGGCGATTATCTGATTTTGGGCCGATACGATATTATAATTTAAAAAATAATCGTGATTATGCGGCATCCCCGGGGTATCGCTGCAACCTTAGGTGGTACAGGGAATAGAGTAGTAGTACCCTCCTGTTGTGTTCTGAAAATAGGATTATCATTTCAAGACAGAAATGGCATGGGTTTTAATCGAAGACGATTATTATGAAAATACTTACATTAAAATCTGGTTTTCTGTTTCATGGCTGTCTCTGAAGTTGGTTCTGGCTGGGGTTTTGCATCTGTGTCTGCAATCTATCAAGGACCATCCTGGTCTAGTGGTCATTTTCGCCCCGTTTTGCCTTTATCATCGAGTCTGGCCCTATAAAGATAGTAAATTCAAGACATCAAAATTGTTCCAGGATGGTTTGTCAATTAATACAAATTTTTACAACACTTTATTTGATTCTAAAGTTGTAATTTAACTCATCTATCCAATCAAACTTACTAGGGTACTTATTGTTCTTGAGTTATATCATCTTGAAAGGAGCTAATTCATACAGAGATTGTAGACATTTCAGGAGGCCTGTTCTTTCCCTTGTCTGTATCAGTACTACAAAAACAAAATTAGTTGTAATAATTGGTACTATCATGTGTAAAAGTGACGATATCATTACCAGTATGTTAATGATGAAAGTGTCTGGTAGCTTACCAACATCTAAGATTTTCACAGAGTTGGAAAAATATTGTGACAAAAAATAAGGTGTAGTAATAATGGATATAATGCAAAGTGAAGGAAACAATAATTTCACTGAGGCAATAATGTCATTGAATAATTCGAAACAGTGATAAAATTGTTATTACTATATAAATAGGTACCGGCAAATACCAGCCAAGCCTACTGGAAAACAATGACGACTTCGCTAATTACAGAAAGTCAGTCAACTTTCCAACATTAGTACAGCTATCACTCTTATAGTTTTTAAAAGATAATTTATATTCATAGAATGTTTGTTTTATCTTCTTTCTAATGATACCTAACATGACTGCATTTATGTTTGAAAGATATAAAAAAATAAATGTTGAAATTGCGGTAATTCCTGGCATTACGTAATTTACTTAATTGTAACGTCATTAAAATTTAGTCCAAAACACAGAGGTGGCAATATTTTGATTCGCGCTACGGCGCCAATGGCCTTGACACATCGTGGCCTGAATATTTATTTAGCCCTTGAATCAAGCTTTTGATTCGTATCATATTTGCATAAAAAAAAAATTCTCCGAAGTTTCTAATTTTGCCGTGAAAGTCAACAAAAATTTTCAAAGCTAAAATTCAATACGATCCTTTGAAAATAACGCAACCTGTTTAACATCACGTAATGCGCAGTCGTCGTTGAGCTACCTTCCGTAGCAGACGAATGACGACATCCCAGATCGGAATTAGGTCACTCCGCTTTTTAGCCAAAAAGATCCTTATTATGGGTAAATAATGCCCTGTAAAAGTCGTTTTGTGTAAAATTAATCCCCTAGGATGTTTTTTTATTAACATGGCAATAAAATAATAATATTATTAACGTTGAAATCTTGATTTAGCGGAGGGTTACACCACGGCAAAAATGCCAAAATCCTCGCGTACCGGTACGTTAAAAATCGGCTGTCAAATCGCCGTCAATTAACTGTCGATTCAGTTTTTTGGGGACACATTGGTGCCGAATGAATGGTATGTTGTGTTAGTAGACATATTTCTCGATCCAAATTAATAGCTTCACTAATGTTTGTCCCTTTGAATTATGTAGTACGGTCCGGTGAAAAAAGTTAGATTAACGATATTGCTGGATCACGTGACTGAATTCTGCCCTGTGATTGGATGAGACCAACCAAAAAATAAACAAACTACATTTGCTCTGATTTTATACAGTTTCTATCTTTATTATATTATGATGTTTTTCAGAGTTTCTATATTAAACTGCATATTAATTATATTATGCATAAAACCTAAGCATAATATAATTAATATGCAGTTTCTTTATAATATAATGCTCAGGTTTGATAAAGTTAACATTATTTGCATTAGCCTATCTCAGGAGACACGGGTTTATATAGCCAGTGATATATTGATAAATATAGTACTTTTAAAGACGGCACTGCCACCGAAACTTCTTCAATATTAATCGTTGAATGGATTTTTTAAAAAAAAGTTTTTAATTTAATTAAAACAAAAAATGCATTATCTTACTCTAAAGCAATCTCATGTAGCTCAGTTTTGGAGATTTTATTGGATTTGGGGGATCAACAAGTCTGCGAAAAAGTTATAATTTGGTATAGCCATCTAAAATTACCTTTTCCTCCACACTTTGTCATGTTCAAACTTCGGAAATCATTACCTTCTTCCCCATGCCCTTTACCCAGAACCATAACAGATAGCTCTATTCTGGTTATTACAGTGGATACAGGAGCCCAGTATTGGTCTACATGCCAATTTTTAATGCAATCTGCCAATAAAATACATTTTGGTGGCTATCTGAAAATATGTCTTTTTCAGCAAATTTTGCGATTTTTGTCATTAATACCTCCTTGTTCCTGTCCTCTCCCCCAAACCATAATAGATAGCTCAATTCTGATTGTTTCATTGCAGACATAAGCCTCATATTAACCTTGATGCAAATTTTTATTCAAATCGATCAAGAAATAACATTTTGGTAGCAGACTAAAGATGTTGGTATTTTGCAATTTTTACTCATTTTTCGGCATTTTGTCCACTCGGTCAATAATGGGTCCAACACCATGTTTTGACCCTTATCTTATATCTATCCCCTTTATTTTTCATAAAGGATCCCCAAATTAATTTGACTAATATTTCTGGAAAGATCTGTGTGGGAAAATGTGATTTGATCTGTATTGAAAGGACTATTTGAAAAATAAACATCATCTGAAAATGCCCGACGACTATTTGTGGCCCCTCAAAATGAGCAAAATAGGCATTTTTGAAAGTCTCTTAATCAAAAAATTGATCTGATGTTTGTTTTACTAGTACCCAGGGGTAAAGTCTACCAGGAAATTACAAAACAACTATGTTTTTGTATTTATTTTTCTATTTATTATACTTTGAAAACGCTACTTCGTGATTTTTTGACACCCCTGGGTGTGGGCAGGAGAACCCCGCCCCATATCTCAAAAAACGGTAAAGATAATTGACTTAAATTTTCTGTGCTTCAATTTGGGTCATAAATAAGTAAATTTATGCCAAAAAAATCAACATTTCTAAAGTTTGAAAATTTAGCTGCTGGTACCTAATATAAATAAAATATTAAAAATTCATATAAAAGTTGTGTTAGTGTTTTTTCATATAATCCTCGTTTTTAAATTTATGGGATGAAACGACCCTATATAAGTGAGATGAAACACACCCTACATAAGTGGAATGAAACGACCCATGTCATTTTGGGATGAAACAGCCCAGGGTGATCTACATGTAACATAATTGTCAAAAAACAATTAATTAGTTGCTGTACAAATATTACCTGCCATGAATGGATGATAGTTCTGAAACATGCAGTGCTCCAGCATTTGAAGGTACACAAATTCCGCTAATAGCTTGAAAAAATAAATACATTCACCAGTCATTCATCAAAAAATTGTCTGTTAATATTAGTTATTATACAAGATAGTAAAAGAAAACCTTACAATAATTAAATTTAGATTCAGGTTACTAATAAACCATAGCTCATATGAGATATTCAACCATCTAGATTAAAGTACAGTAGCTAAGTCTCTAACCCAATATCATCCAAAGTCTGACACAAATTATTTGTCAATTTAAATCGACATTGATGTTGTGATTTTACTGGGAAAAGATGGGCTTCTGACATCCAATATTTAAGACAAAATGAACATTTTACATGTTTACCATTTGTAACAAAGAACTCAAATAACAGGGCTAGACATATTCCACAAGTCAGGACGGTGACCCCATATTCTTAGGTGGAGAGCCTGCGTAATAAATAGTTTGCCGTCCCATTGATACTTTTGGGGCAAGTCGTTGAACATAACTGATTAGAATTTACAGTAAAAACAGAAATGATTGAATGGAAATTGTAAATCAGTTTATATGTACACATATATTACATTATTATAAACGTTGCGACCCATTTGTGTCGATTTCTAGGTCCCAAATATTAACGATTTAAACAATGGTAAAGAAATAGAAACAATATTTCACATCTTTTATAAAATGAAATGGAGTTTAACGTCCTACTGTTCTGCTCCGAACTGGGCTAATGAAGACGGGCATACGCCATACAGTGTGCTATGAGGGAAATTTGCCTGGACAGCGGCACTACGGCCTACTCTTATATCGAATTGCAACTGTAAAGGGATCTTTTACGTGCAGGCCAATGTGTACATGGGACCTCAGTTTTTCGTCCCCTCGAACGACTAGACAGCTGTCCTTATTAGGCCCTCTGTCCTGCATCACTGACAAGGGGGAACCACGTCGGAAATTCTGGATGAACTTTCTCGGAAAATGCAAGGATCGAACACCCGACCTCCAGGCTAGCGAGCCAGTGTCTTACCCAAATAGCCACCGTGATCCCCACGTTTTATAAAGATATAATATTTATAAACAGTAATATTTTTCAAAACGAAACGTTTCCCATTCCAATGGTAATAATAAGCTGAATATAGATTCTCATGATGAGTCTCTATTTTCAGTTTCTCCTTCAATTCGTACCACAGTTAATTAGACTTGTCAATCGAAGGAAAAAAATCACACTGTTCGAACTCGAGGACAATACATGTAGTCAATGACAATAGATAGATAGAGATCTAGCTGATTGACACCTCTACGTGTCCAATTCAGGCTAATTAGACCTAAGACGGACTGTCTAGAATGTTATTAATAAGTTTGAATTAATTGTGTGGTAATCCAAGTCATATTAATCCCCATTTCCTTTCACATTCCCGTTGACATTACGTATTTATTTATTTGCGACAATAAACCGCACAACACTTGAGGATATCCCCCTTATGACATCATGGAAAGCTATTTTTAGAACAGGAAGTCAATCAAATCTGGAGTTTATTACCTCCCTTGATAGAAATGACTTAGATTATTTGAATCGTCTGATGTTAGACAATTCAACTGGATTTGGACTTAAAAAATACTTTCGAACCCTTTGGACAAGTAAAATAGGATTTAATGGATAATTAACACATCAGGTAAGACACTAACACATCTAGTACTTAGAATAAGGCTATATTTCTATTTTCTGGAGCTGTCAAGCCAGCCAGAGTGTTATTGTCCCTTTAAAATTAACACTGTTGAAATCAACCTTACAGTTGATACAGCTTCTGATGTTTCGTTATTGAATGTTCACTTATTTGATAGATATTTTCTAAGAGATGTTATTCAGTCTTCTTCAGATACACAGTTAAGAAGTTACACTTCCCATTCTATCGATATCATTGGTACTTTTTATCCGCCCACATTGAAATGTGGACGTATATTGCCGTCGCCCCCGTCCGTCCGTCTGTCCGTCCGTCCATCGTTCACAATTTCTTGTGAACGCTCTAACGACAAAAGTTATCATCTAATTGTTTTAAAATTGATATATGTTGTTTACATTAGTGAGATAAAGAAGCCTATTTAATTTCAACAATTTCCGTTTATTACGTCTAGAGTTATGGCCCTTGTTTCACTTTGTTGAACCTTGTGAACGCTCTAACGCCAAAAGTTATCATCCGATCTTTCTGAAATTTATATGCATTATTTAGATTACTGAAACGAAGAAGCCTATTGAATTTCAACAATTTCTGTTGATTACGTCTAGAGTTATGGCCCTTGTTTTACTTTATTGAACCTTGTGAACGCTCTAAATCCCAAAGTTATCATCCAATCTTTCTGAAATTTGCATGCATTATTTAAACTGGTGAAATGAAGAAGCCTATAGAATTTCAGCAATTTCCGTTTATTATGTCTAGAGTTATGGCCCTTGTTTCACTTTATTGAACCTTGTGAACGCTCCAATGTCAAAAGTTATCATCCGATCTTTCTGAAATTTATTACGTCTAGAGTTATGGTCCTTGTTTCACTTTATTGATCCTTGTGAACGCTACAACGCCAAAAGTTATCATTCGATCTTTGTTAAATTTATATTACTTATTTAGATTAGTGAAACGGAGAAGCCTATTGAATTTCAGCCATTTCCGTTTATTACGTCTAGAGTTATGGCCCTTGTTTCACTTTATTGATCCTTGTGAACGCTCAAACGCAAAAAGTTATCACCCGATCTTTGTGAAATTTATATGCATGATTTAAATTAGCGAAACAAAAAAGCCTATTGAATTTCAGCAATTTACATTAATTACTTTTAGAGTTATTGTCCTTGTTTCACTTTGTTTAACCTTGATAATGCTCGATTGATGATAGTTATCATCAGATATGTATGAAATTTATATGCATCATTTAAATTTGTGAAACAGGTCTATTGAATATCAGCAATTTCCGTCAATAATTTCTAGAGTTATGGCGATTGTGAACGTTTGAATGACAAAAGTGATCATGTGATCTTTATGAAATTTATATGCATTATTTAAATTAGTAAAACGAAAAAGCCTGTCAAATTTCAACAATTTCTGTAGATTACTTCCAGAGTTGAGACCCTTTTTTCAGTTTGTAGAACCTTGTAAATCCTCAAACGACAAAATTTATAATCTGATCTGTATGGAACTGTCTTGTAAAGACCCCCAATTACGTACAAAGGAATAAATATGCGACAACCCTTGACGACCGCTCGGACGATTTAGCTGCTGTGGGCGCATGTTTTGTTGCCTGGCAACCTATCTTTAATGCATGTGTCGAGTATAATGATCATTGTTCAAATTGCATATTTTATATTGTTGGAAATGGTGCAAGTTTAATCGGTAAAGATATCATTCAGTCACTGAGTATTAATATTGAGGGTAGTACTTTTATCTTGTCATTCTACTTCCGTTTTTCCACGTACTAATGCAAATGATTGTCCATCGTCTAGTACAGATATTATTTCACCTTCAGATATTATTAAGAATGAATATCCTGAATTATTTAGTGATAAGTTAGGTACAGTTAAAGGGTTTACACATACTGTTAAAATTAAGCCTGACGTTAAACCTATCCAACAGAAATTATGACAGTTACCGTTCGTAGTTCGTGAGGCGGTTTCTGATTGCATCAAGGCATTAGAACGGGTGGATATTATTGAAAAGATCAGGAGAAATTCGCCTCTGCGTAGATCTTAAGAAACCTAACAAGTCTATTGTTATTGATAAATACCCACTTCCAAATATAGATGAAATTATTAGTGAAATGCACGGCGCTACAGTTTTTTCACGATTAGACCTCAAATCGGCCTATCACCAGCTTAATTTAAGTAAAGAGAGCCGAGATCTTACAGCTTTCATTACACATGACGGCTTATTCTGATTCAAACGTGTTTGTTTCGGACTCGCTTCAGCATCGGCATTTTTTCAAAAAGTGATGTCTCGGATTTTGAGTAAATTAAACAGTACAATATGTAATCTTGATGATATAGTTACGGTCGTAATAAAGCTGAACATGATGAAAATTTATGCAGAGTTTTGTCAAATCTTCGTAATTCCGGCATAACTTTAAACGAAAAGTGCGAATTTAATGTTTCCAAACTACACGTACTTGGTCATGTTATCGATGCCGACGGTAATCGTCCAAATCCGGAGCTTGTGCAAGCTATCCGCGAAGCACCCGTTCCTTCTACAAAGGACCAATGTCGTTCATTTCTTGGTCTAGCGGGATACTATTCTAAATCTGTTCCTAATTTCACTATGGTAATTCAACCGCTACGATCTGCTATGCAAGCCGATAAATTGGTATGGACACCCGATGCCGACAAAGTGTTTTCAACGATCAAGAATCAAATTCTTTCTCGTCCAGTCCTCTCCTTATTTGATCCTGATTAACCTGTCGTCGTTACAGCGAGGTTCTTGTAGCTTGTGTGTCTAGGAGTCTTACTCCGGCTGAAAAAAACTACTCAGTCGGGGAACGCGAAGCACTTGCGTGTGTATGGTCAGATGAAAAATGGCATACATATTTGTGGGATCAAAAGTTCGTATAACGTACAGATCATCGAGCTCTAACCGCTTTATTAGGTACTTCCGGTCCAGGTCATAAACCAATGCGTATTGCACGATGGAATACACGGTTACCTCATTACAACTACACAATTGAGTTCAAACCCGGTTCTTAAAATAAAGTGGCCGACGCGTTAAGTTGTTTACCTTTAATTACCTCAACTTCAGCGATAGACGCCGTTTGTCATATTATGCTTTCAGCCAGTGATACAGTTATTAAGTCTACAGAACTTAAAGATGCTATTGTTAGTGATCCTACGTGTTTTCAGTTAATTTCATACATTCACGATGGATGGCCTACTTCAGCCAAAGATATGGTTCATGATTCTTAACCATTTTATTATACGCCCACATTGAAATGTGGTCGTATATTGTTGACCTTAAATTTATACACAGTGTTTAAGGTCATGAGACGAAGAAGCCTATTGATTTTCAGCGATTTCCGATAATTACTGACAGAGTTATGGCCCTTGATCACTTCAAAAATCTTGTAGACGCTCCAGAGGCCAAATTTAATATCCGATTGACTTTAAATTTATACACAGTGTTTAAGGTCATGAGACGAAGAAGCCTTTTGATTTTCAACGATTTTCGATAATTACTGCCAGAGTTATGGCCCTTGATCACTTCAAAAAATCTTGTGGACGCTCCAGAGGCCAAATTTAATATTCGATTGACTTTAAATTTATACACAGTGTTTAAGGTCATGAGACGATGAAGCTTATTGATTTTCAGCGATTTCCGATTATTACTGCCAGAGTTATGGCCCTTGATCACTTTGAAAATTCTTGTGGACGCTCTAGAGGCTAAAGTTAATATCCGATGGACTTTAAATTTATATACAGTGTTGAAGACCACGAGACGAAGAATCCTATTGATTTTCAGCAATTTCCGATAATTTTTGCCAGAGTTATGGCCCTTGATCACTTTGAAAAATCTTTTGGACGCTCTAGAGGCTAAAGTTAATATCCGATTGACTTTAAATTTATACACAGTGTTTAAGGTCTTGAGACGAACAAGTATATTGATTTTCAATGAATCTTTATGACTTGAACAGCTAAATTCATGATGTTAAAAGTTTTGTATACTATAATAAACGTTAGCATGGGGCAGAACTTTATAAAAACCAAATAAATTCTTATGGTTTTCTGATAATTACTTAATGAGTTGTTACTCTTAATCAGATTTTAATGTATTATAAATGTTTCATTACCGAAAAAAGTAAAATATGTGACATCTCTTGTTGACTGTCCAGAGAAATAGCTGCTGTGGGCGTATGTTTCGTTGCCTGGCAACCTATCTTTTTTTCTAGGATCAACATGGGCGACATGTAAAGACATATGAAATATCTCAGAGAGAAAAAGAATTTCAGAAAGGCCCATGGAAACAGGATAATGTAGAAACAGAAGCTTGCATGGTCATATCAGGTATTGAAAAACTCTTGGAATCTGTTAAAACTTCTCTAAAAAGGAAACTATCCTGGATTTTGGCCCCTGATTGTTTGAAAAATCTCGTTTTTAGTTTGTGTTCCCTATAGATGTCACAATTTTTATTCGATTTAGAAAACTGTTTAAATATATATCACCGTTACACCATAATTAGAGTTGTGTTTGAATGCTGTGAAAATCAGACCAAAACTGCAGAAAAAAGTGGCCGCTGCTCCAGGGCTCACACTAGTGGGCAAAATAGTCGTTCAACTACTGTTGATTTCGCCCTTCAAAGAATCTAGGGCGAATTTTAAGTCGCCCTTGTGTCACCGTATGTTTATTCAACTTGAAGGGCAAAGTTATTTTGGAGACAGATTTACCGTATATAAACAGGTGTGACTCAATGTGAGGCTCGAAGGGAAATGCTTAAATTAGACATGTTGTGAATAAGATTGGGAGACGTATATTTCTACATTTTTACACGCCCACTTTTTTATGTGGACGTATATTGTCTTCGCCCCTGTCCGGTCGTCCGTCCATCCGGTCCGTCCACAATTGTGGACACTCTACAGGTCACAATTCATATCCGATGTCAACGAAACTTGAAATATATTTATCTCCCTAAAATCTTGGTTCCTTTCGATATTGGCGTGTATCAGACCGTAACTTCATGATTGTACGAAAATTCACGTTTTTAGCTTGTGGACCCTATAGAGGTAACAATTTTTATACGCCCACATTGAAATGTGGTCGTATATTGTTGTTGCCCCCGTCCTGCCGGCAGGCGTCCACAATTGCTTGTGGACGCTCTATAGGCTAAAGTTAATATCCAATTGACTTTAAATTTATACACAGTGTTTAGGGTCATGAGACGAAGAAGCCTATTGATTTTCAGCGATTTTCGATAATTACTGTCAGAGTTATGGCCCTTGATCACTTCAAAAAATCTTGTGGACGCTTTAGAGGTCAAAGTTAATATTCGATTAACTTTAAATTTATACACAGTGTTTAAGGTCATGAGACAAACAAGCCTATTGATTTTCAACGATTTTCGATAATTACTGCCAGAGTTATGGCCCTTGATCACTTCAAAAAATCTTGTAGACGCTCTAGAGGTCAAAGTTAATATCCGATTGACTTTAAATTTATACACAGTGTTTAAGGTCATGAGACAAAGAAGCCTATTGATTTTCAACGATTTTCGATAATTACTGCCAGAGTTATGGCCCTTGATCACTTCAAAAAATCTTGTAGACACTCTAGAGGTCAAAGTTAATATCCGATTGACTTTAACTTTATACACAGTGTACAAGGTCATGAGACGAAGAAGCCTATTGATTTTCAGCGATGTCCGATAATTACTGACAGAGTTATGGCCCTTGATCACGTTGACAAATCTTGTGGACGCCCTAGAGGTCAAAGTTAATATCCGATTGACTTTAAATTTATACACAGTGTTTAAGGTCATGAGACGAAGAAGCCTATTGATTTTCAGCGATTTCTGATAATTACTGCCAGAGTTATGGCCCTTGATCACGTTGAAAAATCTTGTGGACACTAGAGGCTAAAGTTAATATCCAATTGGCTTTAAATTGATATATAGTGTTTAAGGTCATGAGACGAAGAAGCCTATTGATTTTCAGCGATTTCTGATAATTTTTGCCAGAGTTATGGCCCTTGATCACTTTGAAAAATATTGTGGACGCTCTAGAGGCTAAAGTTAATATCCGATTGACTTGAAATTTATACATTTAAGATCCTGAGATGAACAAGTATATTGATTTTTATACGCCCACATTTTCATGTGGACTTATCTTGTCGTCGCCCCTGTCCGTCCGTCCACAATTGTTTGTGGACACTCTACAGGTCACAATTCTTATCCGATTTTGATGAAACTTGAAATATAGGTTTATCTCCAAAAGATCTCGGCTTCTTTCAATATTGGCATGTATCGGATAGAAACTTCATGGATTATGGCCCCTGTTTGTACGAAAAATCACGTTTTTAGCTTGTGGACCCTATTGAGGTCACAATATTTATCCGATTTTGTTGAAACTTGAAATGTAAGTTTATAACCCAAAGATCTCAGTTCCTTTCGATATTCGCGCATATCGGACTGTAACTTCCTGAATTATGGCCCATGTTTGTACGAAAAATCGCGTTTTTAGCTTGTGGACCCTATAGAAGTCATAATTTTTATCCGATTTAAAAAAACGTATTATTATATCACCGTTACACCCTAGGGACGACTGAATTCGAATTTCGTGAAAATTGACAGACAAAATGGCCGCCGTTCGTTCTAAAATAGCGTAAGAAAATGGTATATCAAGGTTGTGGACCCTATAGGGGTCACAATTTTTATCCGATTTTGTTGGAACTTGAAATGTAAGTCTATAACCCAAAGATCTCGGTTCCTTTCGATATTCGCGCATATCGGACCGTAATTTCCTGAATTATGGCACATGATTGTACGAAAAATAGCGTTTTTAGCTTGTGGACCCTATAGAGGTCATAATTTTTATCCGATTTAAAAAAACGTATTATTATATCACCGTTACACCCTAAGGACGGCTAAGTTCGAATTTCATGAAAATCGGCCCAAAACTAACAGACAAAATGGCCGCCCCTCGTTCTCAAATAGCTTAAAAATATGGTATATCAAGGTTGTGGACCCTATAGGGATCACAATTTTTATCCGATTTTGTTGAAACTTGAAATGTAATTTTATAACCCAAAGATTTCTGTTCCTTTCGATATTTGCGCATATCAAATTATAATTTCCTGAATTATGGCCCTTGATTCTAGGTGCTGTGGGAGTATTTTTCGTTGCCTGGCAACCTATCTTTGAGCTTGTGGTCACAATTTGTATCCGATTTAAAAAAAAAACGTGTGAATATATCAACAGTTATACACTAATGATGGTTGAGTTTGAATTTTATGAAAATCAGAAAAAAAATGATGGATATAATGGCCGCCTTTTGTACGCAAATAGTGTAAAAATATGGTATATCAATGTTGTGGGCCCTCTATATGTTTTTATCATAAAGATCTTGGTTCCTTTGGATAATCACACATATGCAAACATAACTTCCTGGATTATGGCCCCTGATTGGTCGAAAAATTGCATTTTTAGCTTGTGGATTCTCTAGAGGTCACAATTTTTTTATCCGATTTTAAAAACCGTTCAGATATATCACCATTCCATCATAATGAAGGTTGAATTGGAATTTCAGGAAAATCGAAATGAAACTGACCGACAAAATGTCCGTTCTTTGTATGCAAATTGTGTATAAGTATGTAATAGAAAGGTTATGGACCCTCTAGAGGTCACAATTTTTATTCGATTTTGATAAACTTAAAACAAAACGTTTTTTTATATTCCAAAAAACTGAGTCCCTTTTGATATTTCCGCATTTCAGGCCGTAACTTTCTGGATTATGGCCCCTTATTGTTAAAAAAATCGTGTTTGTTTTTAGCTTGTTCTCTATCCATCTCTTGCAAAATGTGGGCGTATCCTGCCTGGCTGGTCATGCGATTTGGATGAAACTTAAAATATATGTTTTCCCAGAGATTTTGATTCCTGATGATATTCGTGGATATAGGACCATAACTTCCTGGGTTGTGTGGATAGCTGAATGGTTAGCCCTTGCACGGTGTATCATACGGTCTGTCATTGAGTCCACTGATTGGGTTTCGATTCCCTGTTTGTACGTGACAAGGAGTAGCGTCGGCTGTCCAACCTCGTCAGGTTTTTCCGGGTCCTCAGGTTTCCTCTCACTGCTAAAGAACCCTACTACGAATTATTGAAATAAAATATTGAACCATGTGTTAGTCCTGAAATGACTTGTTTTCTGTCCATCTCTTGCCAAATGTGAGCGTATCTTGTATGACAACCACTTGTTTTTACAGTACCAGAACCATTTGGTGGAGCTTTAATTATTGGTCAAGAATCAATTACTTATCATAAAGGAGATAACTACATACCTATTGCACCTCCAGCCATCAAGGTTAGCTATAGAAATTTTTTTTATGGCAAATACTGAATCAGTGCATTCATACAATTACGGGTAGCAGTCATTGTTTAGAGCTCTCAGGGAAATAGTTATTTTTATACGTCCACATTACATGCCACGATTCTTAATGGGTCGTCTTTGAACTTTCGGTATGTATTCCTTATAACCTAAGGACGACAACTGCATGTCCCGACCCCCAGGGGCAGAGCCACGCCTAATTATTGTGTTTATTGTTTACAGGCCACAATTCTGAATGGATCAACTTGGTACTTAGCATATGTATTCCTTATAGGCTAAGGGCGTCAACTATTGATTTTGGTGAATTCCCCGACCCCCAGGGACAGAGCCAAGCCTAATTTTTGACCTTAGCGCCCGAAGGCCACAATTCTGAATGGATTATCTTGGAACATGTTATACTTATTCCTGATACCCAAAAAACGGCAACTATTGATGTTGGTGCACAAGCCCTTTTGGCAGTGCCACACCCACTTTTTGTTGATATTTTGTCTTTAAATGATGTACAGGTTGCAATTATTAACAGATTTGAAACCAATTTGGATTGATCCAGCATATAGTTTTACCTATATATATTGGTCCATGTCCAACCCCCAGGGTCAGAACCATGCCCAATTTTTGTGTTTTTTTGTCTACAGGCTGGAATTCTAAATTGATCATCTTGGAACTTAGCATATTTATACCTTATAATGTAAGGATAGCAACTATTTATTTTGGTGCATGTCCCGACCTCCAGGGGTGTGGTATCACACCCACTTTTTTATACGCCCACATTTTCATGTGGACGTATATTGTCGTCGCCCCTGTCCGTCCGTCCGTCCATCCGGACGTCAGTCCACAATTGTTTGTGAACAGTCTACAGGTCACAATTGTACGAAAAATCACGTTTTTAGCTTGTGAACAATGTAGAGGTCACAATTTTTATCCGATTTAGTTTAAACTTGAAATGTATGATTATAACCCAAAGATCGTGGTTCCTTTCGATATTCGCGCATATCGGACCCTAACTTCCTGAATTATGGCCCATGATTGTACGAAAAATCGCATTTTTAGCTTGTGGACCCTATAGAGGTCATAATTTTTATCCGATTTAAAAAACCGTGTTATTATATCACCGCTAAACCCTAAGGACGGCTGGGTTCGAATTTCGCCAAAATCGGTCCAAAACTGAGAGACAAAATGGCCGTTACACCCTAAGGACGGCTAAGTTCGAATTTCATGAAAATCGGTCCAAAACTGAGAGACAAAATGGCCGCCGTTCGTTCTCAAATAGCGTAAAAATATGATATATCAAGGTTGTGGACCCTGTAGAGGTCACAATTTTTATCCGATTTTGTTGAAACTTGAAATGTAAGTTTATAACACAAGGATCTCGTTTCCTTTCGATATTTGCGCATATCGAATTGTAATTTCCTGAATTATGGCCCTTGATTGTAGGAAAAATCACTTTCTTCTTAGCTTGTTCTCTATCCATCTCTCGAAAATGTGGGCGTATCCTGCCTGGCAGCCGCTGGTTATCTGATTTTGTTGAAACTTGAAATGTAAGTTTATAACCCAAAGATCGTTGTTCCTTTCGCTATTCGCGCATATTGGACTACAACTTCCTGAAATATGGCCCCTGATTGTACAAAAAATCGCGTTTTTAGCTTGTGGACCCTATACAGGTCATAATTTTTATCCGATTTAAAAAAACGTATAATTGTATCGCCGTTAGACCCTAAGGACGACTGAGTTCAAATATGGTATATCAAGGTTGTGGACCATATAGAGGTCACAATTTTTATCCGATTTTGTTGAAACTTGCAATGTAAGTTTATAATCCAAAGATCGTGGTTCCTTTTGATATTCGCGCATATCGGACCGTAACTTCCTGAATTATGGCCCCTGATTTTACGAAAAATCACTTTCTTTTTATCTTGTGGACCCTATAGAGGTCATAATTTTTATCCGATTTAAAAAAAAGGTATTATTATATCACCGTTACACCCTAAGGACGACTGAGTTCAAATTTCGTGAAAATTGCCCCAAAACTGACAGACAAAATGGCTGCCCCTCGTTCTCAAATAGCGTAAAAATATGGTATTTCAGGTTGTGGACCCTATAGAGGTCACAATTTTTATCTGATTTTGTTGAAACTTGAAATGTAAGTTTATAACCCAAAGATCGTGGTTCCATTCGCTATTCGCGCATATCGGACCGCAACTTCCTGAATTATGGCCCCTGATTGTACGAAAAATCGCGTTTTTAGCTTGTGGACCCTATACAGGTCATAATTTTTATCCGATTTAAAAAAAACATATAGTTGTATCGCCGTTAGACCCTAAGGACGACTGAGTTCAAATTTTGTGAAAATCGGCCCAAAACCGACAGACAAAATGGCCACCCTCCGTTCTCAAATAGCGTAAAAATATGGTATATCAAGGTTGTGGACCATATAGAGGTCACAATTTTTATCCGATTTTGTTGAAACTTGCAATGTAAGTTTATAATCCAAAGATCATGGTTCCTTTCGATATTCGCGCATATCGGACTGTAACTTCCTGAATTATGGCCCCTGATTGTACGAAAAATCACTTTCTTTTTAGCTTGTTCTCGGTCCATCTCTCGAAAATGTGGTCGTATCCTGCCTGGCAGCCGCTGGTTGTTAGTTTTTATCGGTAAATACTATACAGGTTGCAATAATTAACAGATTTTGTTCAAATTCAGCATATCAATCATTTCAATAACAGGGTGGTACCTATTTGTTGTTCTTCGAGAGGCGGGGGGATATTAAAATGGGTTCTTTCGTCTGTCTGTCTGTCCGTCACATTTTTTGGGACAGAATAACTTTCCTTCTAATTGAGCTAGAATGTTCAAACTTGGTGTGGATGTTTATTAGGTGAATGCCTTGATGGAGTTAGAAGATAAGCAGTTTCTGCTTAGGGTAAGCAGAGATAAGCAATTTTATTGGTTGATGTTTTGGAACACAATAACTTTAGTTCTAACTAGAACTGCGAAGTAGAAATGACGGGTTTCACTGGTGCCACGTTACTCTTGAACTTATGTCACTTCCGGTGCCTCGTTACCATTGAACTTATGTAACATTTGGTACCAATGAAACAGTTAAACAGATTTCCACATAAGAATTGCACACGTTTTATGAAATGGACGCAGAATCAACCAAATCCAGCAATAGTCGAGTAAAAATAGCAGAAAATAGTGATGGACCGAGAATAAATTGCAAGAAATTGTTTTTTGTCATTTTTCGACGCTATGGGACTTGTAAGTCGCAAATATGAAAATCGAACAAAATCAGCCCTCAGATAAGTGTTCTACAGGGGTCAAAGTTCAAGGTCATGTCAAAATGAGGTAAAAATGAATGAATTGTCATAAAATCCTTAATATTTGTCATAAAGTATCAAACTTAGTGTCAAACTATGGCTTTTCAGGGGTGCTGAATCCAATGCAACCATTATTTATGTCACGTGGCGTCGCTTTGACGTCATGACGTCATTTGGGAATGACGTCATGACTCTTAATTCCGCTCCAGAATATCTACTAATACTCATCCACTGTAATTGCACGACAGGGTGTCAGCATACCAATTGCTCCTGTAGGAAATATGGTCTACCATGCCAACAGGACCACTGTACGAACTGTATCCTACCTGAAACAGAGCAGGACAATGATGAAGATGAGGATGATATAGATTTGGATTTATTCTAAATTAAACTATAATACTTCTATTATGGATTTTTAGGGATTTTTACAAATTAATAATTTTGTTTAAGTTAATTTATTTATGTTTCTCTGCTGTTGACAAATGCTATGTAACTATAAATCCTTGAAGTTGTTCTAATAAGAAAGGATCAGCCTTTTACTGGACTTTCTTAGTGGAACAACTTCAAGATTGTTTGTATATAGTCAGTCGTATATCAGTTGCGCTTTTTACTGCAGTTGCTACTGAGCCTTCCGTAAGGTATCACCGTGCGACATATGACTGGGTAACTCGGAGTTACCTTGTCCGGAGTTACCCGATCCTGCCTTTTTTCTGATCCTCGAAAATCACTGAGTTTGGGCCCTGCCTAAGGTTAAACGCAAATGAGATTTCACCAGAATCCTTTTCAGCAGTGAAGTTTACGTTTTCATCTATCATTTGAGTACAAATTCGACACAATGCGACTCTTGAAATACTACGAATAGAGTTGAAATTTTGACAAGGTATGCGACATTTTGGGTAACGCCATTTCTAGGATCGGGTAACTCCTCATGTTGTAGAAATGGCGTTACCCAAAATATTGCATATTGTCAAGATTTCGTCTTTATTCATAGTTTTACCAAGACTCCCATTCTGTCGAATTTATACTCGGTTGGAAGAATGACATGAAAACTTCAAAGCAGAAAAGGATTCAGGTCATATCTCCTCTTTTTCTAGTCTCAGTCGGCTTCCAAAATCGGAGATTTTCGAGGATCAGAAAAACAGCGGGATCGGGTAACTCCGGACAAGGTAACTACGAGTTACCCAGTCATATGTCGTACGGTGAGGTATTAAAACTTAAGATAATATTGAAGTTTTTCGTTTAGAAATTATTTCTAGATTCTACAATCTATGTGAATATTTATAATCATTAAATTGTCTTGCATTTGCCCTTCATTTTTATTGATATTTTTAATTGTAATAAGAGAAAATATTGTTTATAACGAAAGCTATAGTTGTAATTCTTGAAACGAAATACCTAGTAGATCGGATTCTATTGAAATGGTCTCTCAAAAATGCGTTTTGTCGCTGCATTTTCTTTCTTGATTGTCTGACCTCCCTGAATTTCTGAACGTACTTTCATTATTTCCATCAAACGTCAGTTGTGACGTCATTTCTAAATGACGTCATCGTGACGTCACGTGTCAAAACTGAGTGTTGCATTGTATTGTCCATCCTCGATAACCCCATGTATAAAGTCATGTGTCGATACTCTATTAGGGCCCTATTATGATAATAAATCGCGGAATTAAGAGTCATGACGTCATTCCCAAATGACATCATAGCGACGTCGCGCGACATAAATAATGGTTGCATTGGATTCAGCACCCCTGTAAACCCATAGTTTGACACTAAGTTTGATACTTTATGACAAATATTAAGGATTTTATGACAATTCTTTCATTTTTACCTCATTTTGACATGACCTTGAACTTTGACCCCTGTAGAACACTTATCTGAGGGCCGATTTTGTCCGATTTTCATATTTGTGACTTACAAGTCCCATAGAGTCGAAAAATGACAAAAAACAATTTCTTGCAATTTATTCTAGGTCAAATGTTATTTTTACTCCACTACAATATCAATTCCATTTATACATTTGTTACCAAGCGTAAGATATGTCAAAAAAGTGATTCTGACAAATTTATTACTAACTTACCACTAAGTTAGCCGACTATCTAATGGAAACTTAAAATGTGAAAAAAGTCTTAAAAAATGATCCTGACAAAATTGGTTATTTCTCGTTAAAGAAAGATGGTAGAAGCAATTTTTGGACATCTATATGATTGTATTGATCCAATCTATATCTCCATTGGAATCAAATATCATAATGTTAAACGAATAATAAATATAACTCACTTCAAAAAACATTTGTTTTGAAGGCTAAAAATACAGTTTTTGTCAAAACAACATTACTTCCGGTGATAATGAAAATGTTAAATTAGTTCCATGAAATCATAAATGGCATCAGGCATCACATGGTGAAAAATTTTATGAAAATCGAATAATAATTGACACTTATAGACCAAAAACCTTGAAAAGTGACTTGTAGAAAATCGTCTATTTCTCTGCAACCGTAAAAGTTAGGAACCATTTTGTGGTATCTGTATGATCGTATTGGTTCATTCTATTTGTTGATTGCAGTCAAATGTCATAATTTTAAAAACATTACAAATCAGACTCATTTGAATAAAATATCTGTTTTGAAGGCTATAAATACAGTTTTTGCTCATATGACGCCATTTCTGGTGACAGTGAAAATGTAAAATTGGATCCGCCCAGTCAAAAATGGCATTAGGCATCATCATATGGTGTAAAAAAATAGAAAATCGGATTATAATTAACACTTTTAGCAACTGCTAATATTACAAACTGATTTTGACATAAATTGTCATTGTATGGATTAATGCTACAGGTTCGTGAAAGTTGTCAAGAAATATTTTAAAATATTAAAAATCTTTTTTTTCAGCTTTAAATCAAAATGATGCAAATGCAAAACTGAAATAAAAAAAAACAAAACAAAGCAAGACATATTTTGCGTCTTTAGTATGAGCATTCATCTTGATCTATTAGATTTGTAAACATTAATATTTGCTTTTTAAATGACCTTTTGAATTGTCAAAATTGAAGTTTTGGGCAAAATTGCGTCACTTCCGGTGCCGACAGAAACTTTTATAGGTAGAAGTAAGTTGAGAATTTGCACCAGGTGGGCTTTTCTTTTACACAAATCAGGCAATAAATAATTAACCCAGAACCCATACACTGAAATTAAATTGCGAAAAATCTTAAAATTGGTTATTTCTCGCAAGGGAAGATGTTAGAAACAATTTTGTGATATCAATATGATCGTATTGATTGATACTATTTGTCCAAAGGAATCAAATATCATAATTTTACACCAACAATGAATATCGCTCACTTCAAACAATTACTTTTTTAGAGGCTAAAAATACAGTTTTTGCCAAAGTGACGGTACTTCCGGTGATAATGAAAATACTAAATTACTTGTATGAAATCGTAAAGGGTATTAGGTATCACACAGTGAAATTTTTATGAAAATCGAATAATAATTGACATTTTTATCGACCAAAAAACCTTGAAAAGTGACCTGCTGAAAATCGCCTATTTCTCCACAACTGAACAAGTTAGAAAAAATTTTGTGATATCTATATGATCGTATGGGTTCATTCTATTAGTTGATTGGAATCAAATATCTTAATTTTGAAAACATTACAAATCAGACTCATTTAAATAAAATATCTGTTTTGAAGGCTATAAATACATTTTTTGCCGAAATGGCGCCATTTCCAGTGACATTGAAAATGTTAAGTTGGTTTGAACTAGTCAAAATTGACATTATGCATCAAATGGTGTCATGTTTATGAAAATCCGATAATAATTGGCTCTTTTACAGGCAAAATAGCATAAAAAGTGACTCATGCAAAATTGACCATTTCTCGGCAAATACTCATATTACAAACTAATTTTGACATAGATTCTCTTCGTATGGATTAATGCTACAAGTTTATGAAAGTTGTGAAGAAATATTTTGAAATATGAAAAGCCTGAATGGGTTGTAAATAGCTCATTTTTTCACCTTTTTTCACCCTTTTTCACCTTTAAATCGAAATGATCTGAAAACGAAATAAAAATTAAAAAAACTGAGCGCGATGATTTCTGCACATTAACAGGGCAAACCCTTTCAGTCATACCAGATTTGAAAAAAATAGTATTTTCTTTCAAAAAGTGGTACCGAACTCTCAAAATTGCAGTTTTTGCTAAATTTATGTTACTTCCGTTGCCGAAAGGAAAATGTACCGGTAACAAAAAAAAATGACATTTTGGACCGCAGAACATATGAACTTTGTTTTATACAAATCGAACAATAAATAATTAATCCAGGACTGAAAAACTGAATTAGCCAGTGGGAGCCAAGGAAAAATACGGTCTGATGACCCTTTAACCCTTGGTAAAATACCACATAAAAATATTCATTAATAAAAAAGTATTTTGTAAAAATTTAAATTTTCAAAATTTGGCGCCTAATATCTCCGAAGATTCGTCGAAAATAAAAAATCCAAAGAACCTTAGCTATGTGCCTTGTCTCTGGCTATGTCAAAATGTATCAAATATTACAATCCGACAATTATTGATAACATTACGGCAAAATATCGAAAAACAACAACTTCGGTGATTTCGGACATTTCGCATTGTCTCAGAACGTTGGAAATAGCTTTAAAATTTAAGTCAAACCCACTTTCCCAGTAAAACCAAAGACATCGAATCAATCCGACAAGTAGTTTCTGAGATTAAGTGAGAGTGATGAAACTTGACTATAGTTTTATTACATCAATACCTTGACTAAGTTCGATAATGAGGATTTTCTGCTTAGGGTAAGCAGAGCGATAATTTTAATCAATTTGATTGACCAAGACTTTGGAACACAATAACTCTCTTTCCAATTGAGTTATAAAGTTCAAACTTGGTGTAGTTGTTTATTAGTAGGTGTCACAGCTCCATTGCCCGCGTTGGAAGAAAGTCATTTTTTCCTGATTTGTAACCCTTTTTCAACTTAACGTCATACGGTGGCTATTTAATATTTTGTAATAATTTTAAAATATTTTGGAAGCCGATATCCTGTTCTTTTGTTTGATATAATTTTTATATATGTGTTCATTTTATTAATTTCATAAACGTAAGTTGAAAAACGTTAATTTCCCGTGTTTTGACGTTACGCTGAAAAATTTTGTCACGTTTTTAAACGAGGGTACCCCACTTCAAGTACTCGGCGGGCGCACTTATTATTAATATTATTTTTTCATTCTAATATCATTAGAAAGATAAATGAACGATCTTTCAATTGGTCGGGGGTGCTTTGTTGGCATTTCGAAATACCATGCATTTTTTTGCAAGTTGAACGCTTCAATTCACGCAATCTTTTTTTTAGGCGATTTGTCAATATAGCACCCCCGACCGATTGAAAGTTCGTTTTATTGTCGTTTTGATGCTATTAAAATCAACAAAATCGGAGCATGGCAAGTGCGCCCGCCAAGCAATTGAAAATGGTATACAATGAGAAATTTTGTCAAAAATAAATCGCGTAGTTTAGCCTTGTTATGACGTCATTTCAACACCAAAACTAAAATGTATTCCATGTTCCTTAGACTCATATTCGCGGTAAATTACGTCGAAAGGCAACTCCGATGTTTATTTATGAAGTAAGCGTTATGTTATATGAATAAAGGACTTGCCTGAAAATAAATAAGGATAGTTAATTCCATTTTTTTCACGCCTTTTGGCTTTGCTGGGTTGACTGTGTTTACATCACGTGACTCATATTCGCGCGCTTTTATAACCATGTGACAGGATATAAATATAAAATCGAATGGAAATTTCCTATCGGCGACCACACGTCTTTACTTTTAACACCAAACATTTTTCAAGAATTGAACAATTCCGTAAAATTGACGAATGTTTCAATGCTCTGAAATCATAAATTCGCTGTTCACTGAATTATTCAAGCCCAATTTTAAAGCATTTCTGTGCACACGAATGGAAATGAAACCGGAAAACATCCACACGGGTCTTGGTACTGACAGCAGGCGTGAGGAAGATAGTATAGGTACTACTGATAATTAGTACATCGATTTCTATCCACTTAAACGGATATTATACCCAAATATATAAAGTTGGACCAACTAGCTGAAATAATTTGAAAAATGGCTCAATTTCTGGATTTGCCGTTGGCGATTTGCAACATTTCGTTTGAGATGATGGAACCGGCATAGATTATGAATTAGGTCAGTCATGTCAATACTAATTACTATCATCACTCAGTATTGATACGGATACCCAATTTTCGCAAAACGTTTTAGTTTTTACTAAATAATTTAGCATTATATAACAGTTGTCATACTAATTATTATGATTTTAATTCTTTTTTTTAGGAAAATATATTTAACACCTCGAGTATCACATATTTGTTGGCCAGTTAAACAATTGAATAAACGGACAAACCTAAGGCCTTAATTCGATATTTGTTTACATTGATTAAAATGTACAAAAAAGGAAGCTGCTCAATGGGCTACATACCAATTCGAAGGAATAATATAAATATTCAAAAGTGAAGTAAAAACATAACAATTCTTTGAGTTAAATTGTAGCTGTTAGGCCTAGGCCTTTATAAACATGACTAGGCCTACCATAGCCTATCAGTAACTGAGTAACCTACTTTTACTCTTTAGTCTTTAGAGAATAATTTTTTATTGGTCAATGTTATCTTCTGAGTAGAAAATAATATGTAAAAGCAGAATTCTAACAATAATGTAAGCAAGGAATGCTGAGAACAATGATAATGCAACAAGAGTTGTCCGTTTTTTAAAATTATGTGGTTGCTATGACAACCATCCAAAATCCTTAATAATTCACTAAAATTATATAATTCTTAATATTTTGTATTACATGGGCTATAAATATATGCTAAAAAGCTTTCTGCTACTGTACTTAAAATGTGGCGATCAATTGGTTTGTCATGGTAAACATCATTGAAAATGGAATAACATTGCCTTTTTTGGGGTGTTTGTTTTCGTTTTGATTGCTATAAAAACCAAATATTAAGTAATATACAAGAGTAAAGATAAGTAATTTTAAAAATTCACAAACATATTTACTTGTAAACAAAATTTCTCTTCAAGATCTTAATTCCTTTTATATTTTATTTATGTCTTAATAATGGCCAAAATGGACAACTAGCTACCGCAGAATGTTCTTCAAAAGGGAACCCCTTTCCAGCTCTTGGGAGAAGACATATAAATATTTTCATTTTATTTATTTTTTAAAATCTTGTCCAATAGCTTCTGTTTTTAAAATAATACAATTATCAATATTGATGTCATGATTATTGGAAAATAATGCTTTTCGGAAAAAAATAAATGTGGTTGCTATGGTAACAGCCCAAACTCCTTCATATTTTTCTCAAACTTACACAATCCATATCATTTAATATTACATGGGTTTCAAATATTTTAAACTGCTTACTTTAAAATGTGGTGATGACCTTTTGGGTTATGGTAAGTAGCGTTGAAAACGGTCAAAAATTGCATTTTTTCCATTTTGGTTGCTATGACAACCAAAATTGATAATATATGGCGGATTGGAAATAAGTGATTTTAAAAATTCACAAACTTTTTGACATATTCCCATAATTTCACATGTGTATCTCCATTCCTTCTTATTTTATTAATGTCCCAAAAACGCCCCAAAAATAGGCAATTGTGTGCCGCGGAAAATTGTTCAAAAATGAACATATATTCAGCTCTTGAGAGAAGGCATATATATATTTTTACTCTTTTTTTTTTCGTTAATCATACTTGATAGCTACTGATTTTAAAATGCATAACAACCAGGTTCAAAATTACAGATATAACATGCACAAGACCATTTTTGATGAAAAAATTGACCAAAATCGCTCTGACAAAATGGAATTATTGAGAAAACCTATGTATTTTGCAGTTACTGTGGAAATCAGTGTAATTATTACAAAAATGTGAAAATTGAAGCATAATTAGCCTTAAAGTTGTATTTCATGAATTTACATCTTCATTTTTAATAGGTTTGATATGAAATGAAATATGGCATCACAAAAAACACCAAAAATGGCTTTTTCAAAGTGTTGAAAAACCTTTCTTCCGCGAAAAGTCAAAAATCGCAACTTTGAGCCTCAATAAAAAAAAAAGTTTTCATCCGATTTTGAATCTGTAAAAAGTTTTGTGAGAAGAATGATGAGATCTACTTGGAAAGCTAATAAAATCAAATGTATAATCATAATCTCAAAATCACCTTTTCCACCTATTATTAGGTAAATGTCTTGATGGGTGTTCAAAGATGAGCATTTTCTTCTTAGGGTAAGCAGAGATAAGCAATTTGAATTGATTGGTTGATGCTTTGGGACACGATAACTTTCGTTGTAATTAAGTGAGAGTGATGAAATTTGGTGTATAGTTTTTTTATATTAATACCTTGACTAAGTTCAATAATGAGGATTTTCTGCTGAGGGTAAGCAGAACGATATTTTGTCGTCGCCCCCTTTCGTCCGTCGACAATTACTTGTGGACGCTCTAGAGGCTAAAGTTAATATCTGATTGACTTTAAATTTATACACAGTGTTTAAGGTCATGGGACGAAGAAGCCTATTGATTTTCAACGATTTCCGTTAATTACTGCCAGAATTATGGCCCTTGATCACTTCAAAAAATCTTGTGACACACACACACACATACCCACATATACCCACATCTGATCCCATTTGAGGAAATTGTTTTAAGAGGAAGAGACCAATGAGCATATCAGACCTTGGAGGACCTCCTCCACAACACGCCATTTCATATTATTTTTTGTTGCTCTGTTTAATATTCAAAGATCGACTATGATTCACGCAAGTTGTGACTGGCTGCCTATTTCCAAGATCAATCTCTGTTGAACTTTATATAACATCACCTAAGCAAGTGTAAAGCATACAAAATATTTTTCTACTGGGGTAAAATGCTCCGAAATGCCTGTTGTGCAACACTAGACATTTTTACGCAGAACATGTAACTGCCAAATGCAACAGCATAGGTTAGTCACGAGAAAATGGAATAATTTTATCAGGACTTCTGAACAGAGTTGATTAAAGTTTTACACTGTGATCTACACTACTGCAGCCCCTAGTTTAACTGAAATGTGGAGAGCCATGATGTCCAAGTGGGTAAGATGCTAACTCGCTAGCCTGGAGGTCGCAGGTTTGATCCCGATGTTCTTTGGGATTTATGGCTGGCTTTCCCTTGTTAGTGGTGCAGGATGGAGGGCTTGGCAAGGACCGTTGTCTGGTTGTTAGGATGGGCTTAGAAACAGAGGTCCTGTGCATGTAAAAGATCCCTTGACATTTAGAATTCAACATAAGAACAGTCGATTGAACAAAAAATATACTGCACTTTTGTAAACTCATCTGATATGCCTGAATTAACCGACTTATTTAAGGGGAATGATAGATCATGAATCAGACGAAAAGCACCTGGCTCCTGTTTTGGTATAACACCCAAGGGCGAACAACGTAAGTTCGTAAAGGGGGGCAGTTTAAATGGACCCATCACACGACCATGCGCCAATTCATTGTTGATCTTTCCAATCAACATTTCCATATGATTATAACACGAATCATGGTTACGAGCTACAGTAAAAATTCTTTGACCGGTAAAGGGAATGCGAAATTCATCAGAAAAACCAGAAAATAAAAACTCGCGTTCCACAACCTCATACCCTTCCAATATCTCCCACAACCTACTTGCCATTATTGATGTTGGGATTTTGTTTGTTGCCTGAACTGTTGCTACGAAAGGAATAACGGGACTGCGGCCTACTTTGAGATGGAGGTGGAGGAATAGCAACAGGTTGAGGTAAGGACAGATTCACATTTGCAGTTGGCGGGTTATTAGCTACAATCCTGGGCGATGGCAAAATGGAATGGGATGGGGCATTAGGTAACGGGTTTCGACAGGTTTTAGCATAACACTGCACCAATGGGTGATTAAATCCACACATGGAGCAAACATGAGCGAAGCTACAAATATAAACTAGGGGTGACTATTGTTGGTAATTTTCACTATTGCGATAGTATTGCTATTGGGTAAACAGCTATTGCAATACTATTACTATTGGGGATTAAATATTGCGATACTATTGGACTATTGCGATAGTTTGATTTGTTTATTAGTTTAGGTTTCAAACAAACTGTCAGGTAAACATTTATTATAACATTTAATCAAACTAAAATCACTGAACACTAGAAAGTTCTAGGCAATGTTAGTTAATAGAATAACTACTAGTTTAAGAGCGTGTCCGCGAGAAAACCATGCAGAAGGTGCTAAGGCTTCAATCACAGATTTTGACCAAATTTGGTTTATAAGTTGGGATAGTCCCAAAACACATAAATGTGCAATATTAGATAAATCTTTCAATTCCTGTATGAGAAAATTGAAAAAACATTTTTCATATGGTGAAATTGCCAAAATCTGTCTTTTCTCAAATACCAACTTTGGCAAGTCCTTACACCTTTAATATACGTAGCAGAAAGACCAAACTCACACAGTTTATCGATGACTCAGAGCTGTTACCACTGGCGAACGAGATCTGTATACAGACTGGATATCAAAGCCTGTCTAAATTCCCCATTTTTTGTCACCCAAAGTTTGACGCCCTATAGCTACTTCTTTCATGGGGTGGGTTTAAAAAATTTATGCTCACGTGAACAAGCAACCTCCCAACATTTGATACAAAAAATAAAAATGACCGGAATCGACTTGACAAAAACTAGGTAAAGGAAACAATAACTCATGAAATTAACCTATAATTTCCCTATTTTGGAGATAATTAACCGTAGTAGATAAAAAAAAAACTAACAATTTATTTTCCTTTTCATTCATATGGTGTTGACTACCAGCCCTAAAATACATTAGTATCTGTTTTATAAAAATATCTGGAAAAAAAATACTTTCAAAGGCCTGTAATCGTTCATGGCTCATCTGGCGTCAACAGGAATTGACTTCTGCAGTTGTCCACGACCTTCCATTGGAGTTTCGACGTGCTCAATCTTAACAAACATATCCATTACTCTCAAATAGACATTATTTTAAATAAAATAATCCAACGAAAATGAAAAATTCACCTAAAAGTGAGATTCGAACCACCAACCGCATGACTTCCCCCGACCCACCCTCTCACCGAGTTGCTTGTCCCAGGGCCCCAAGGTCCATGTCGTGGGCCCTGTTCAGGGGGTTTGCCTAGGGCCTCTCTTATTCTAAATCCGGCCCTGACGGTGCCCGAGAGCTGTAGCTACCATACTACACTGTTCAATGTCACCCACTTCTGCAAGCACTTCTGGGAGAAATCTAGGTATCATATTTTCCAAATTTATGCTGCTATTTTGACTATAAGACATACTACTGTACTACACAAGACACTCATGACAGGTCTGCTTAATATAATGCTAATACAATGTATTTCTATCCAAATAATAAATTGCATCTTATACATATCGAGGCATGAATACATGTATCAAAGACCATTTCACCTTAAGGTGACAGACATTTGCACGTCAGCATAATATATTTTACTAATCGTTGTGTATGTATGATTTTTCACGTGCGCACTCTCAATTTTTTTAGGGGATTCCGCATGAAAATTAGAGCTCTCAGGGGGGCCCGCTTATACGGGTGGACTTATTGTTTAATGGGGGCCTGGGAGGACACCGTCCTCCTAAACTCCCTGCCAGCACGCCCCTGCCGTTAATATTAAAGCTTCCACATTTCTGTATGGTAGAAATCAGTGGATGTGTCCCAAAATGAATAGTGGAAACATGCTCTGAAATTAAACATTTTGTAGCCATTTTCGGTAACTTGTTTGAAAATGAAATCTTAAAGATACAATACAACAAATATGTTAAAGGGACAATACGACAATACCAAATATACAATAAATACAAATACACACTTATATAGAGTACAACTAATGGCTATGGATATGATGAAAAGGTATAAAAGTCAAAAATGTTATTTCTCTAATTAAATTTGCAAAAAAATGTATCACAAAAGCTTTTTTTAGCACTTTTCAATAAGCTGCATATTTTAAGTATGTTGCATTCCAGTCATTTTTTTTACACCTATGGATACTATGTGCTTAGCACTTCAAAACCATCCAAAGAAATTCTACTTGCAACCATGAAAGAAAAAGTTACAGTGTATCTTTTTCTGCACTATAAGGACAATGTGAATATGGTACCATAAAACAAGTCCACAAAAAATTAGTATGTACTGATTTTTTTTTTTCAAATTAGTGCTGGGGTAGAAGTTGACCACCCGCTTTATCAGACAGGGTCAAAATTAGAAGGTTGCTATTCCACCATAGAATGCAGTCTGTGCTTAAAAAAGGTGATAAATACACATGTGAAAACCGCAATTTTACCCATAAAATGAATAATTCCTGTACAGTCCTTTAGAGCGACATCAGACTGTGACCACTTCAGCATGTTACCTCTTGCCCCTAGGGGGTGTCATACCATAAGTTTGATCAAAAACTTCCGACCCCCCATCTTAACACTTTTTGCGATTTTTGCATGGTTTTCGCGCGGATACACTCTTAAGTACTAGCAGTAACAGAAAACATAACAAAAAAACACCAGTGGCTTTGGTATATGGATGGTAAGGTTGGGAATCGATATGGAATTTCAATATCGATTATCGGCAAGAATTTGTCAGTGATTATCGATAATAATCGATTATCATTCTTCCGGAAAAACTGAACTTTACCGACCTATTATTTGTGTTGATCGAGTTACAGTAGTGCTATTATCCTAGTCTAATACTGTGCCGATGTACGTAAAAAAATCAATTAATGTAAAATAATTAGTTGCTAAATGTAGGATTAACTTGAGTATTATTCTAAGTTTTGTTCTTGGTTCATTTGAACCTTTTTTTATTCCAATATCTCCGATAAATACAAAGACAATACATGGTTTCTCTTTGCAAGTTACTGGCGATCACACAGTGTTACTAATAATAGAATAAAATATAATAGAAGGCGTCTATTGATTGGACAATAAAAAAATAATTACCGGCTTTCAAAGTAGAATTTTTATGATTGGTTAATTTTGACGAAAACCAAAGTAGAATTCTTCCAAGAAATTACGAGAGATATAGATATTTTCCAGGGAAGTCAAAAACGTGTTTTGTATGGGCTGTATCTGACATGATTTAGTAATAAAAGCTGAGTTGATCATTAATAATACAATTAGTTTTATCGTGAAAGCAGACAATTTCTCTACAAATCAATCAAGAGCAAAGAGGGGAGATAATTCTAATTTTACTATATCACGTGCGATCGTCATTGTTCACAAAGTGCGTGACCTATTTTAGTTTCAACTAGTAATAACAACAAAAACAACGAAAATATTAAAATAATGTATTTAATCTTAAAGTTTAGGTTTTTTTTACAATAATATATATTTAAAATGTGCCAGTTTGTAAGCAGAGGGGGAAAATAGTTGTTGTGTTGACGTTGTGTATTCGTTCATTCGTCTGCATGCCAGACTACGGCAAGTTCAGTCATGTGAAAGTGACCGTAACTTGCCGTAACCTGCTGTGGAGAAAACCCTTTCAGATGGCACCGAGGTTGCAGGAATTCCTAAGTACTTTTTGGCAACAAGAGACAGTAATGGAAATTTGTTCTCCAGAGATTTCCATCAGTGCAGACTGTTAGAATTTGCATCAATAGTAGGCTCTTTCTTGTAAGAAGAGATTTCATTTTTACATGCTTGTTGAGTGGAATATGATGGAACTACTTGTTTTTTATATTTATCACCAAACAGGGAAGACATAGCACTATTAACAGGAACATAGCTGTCATCACTTTCGTCACTTTTTTCTAAGACGGAATCATTATTATTGTCATTATCATTGTTATTCTGTTTGGATATTTTTGCAGGTGAAGGGCTATCTGGGTTTAAAGATGCACTGACATTATTTTCTTGAGCTATATTCACAACCTTTAATGATAAATTATAAAACACCTCCATTGTTTCTTCTTCAGATAAAAATGGAAGCGATTTAAATCTGGGATCTAGAACGGTGGCAATTAAAAGTTCAGATTTAATATTCTTGTATCTATTACTTAAGTCATATACCACGGCAAGCTTCATTTGCTTGATTAAATTTGTATCACCTTCCTTTGGACTCATAATCTCATTTAACAATCTATCCATCAATGGCATTATAATGGAAAGAGTTGGGATGTTTTCGTCACAGAGGGCTGTGGTAGCTATCTTAAGTGGACTTAAAACAGATACCAATTCTTCAGCAGATGTAATATCACTTTCCGATAGGGTAGAAATGTCTTTCTCTTTACCACGCAATTCTTTAGATGTGAGAGCTGCATATACAGCTGGTTGTTGCTCCAAAAATCTACTTGTCATATCTAAAGCAGAATTCCATCTTGTCTGTACATCTATCACTAACTTATGTTTTGGTAATTGTTGGCGTTTCTGTACTTCTTTAAATACTGCAGCAGCTACTGTACTTCTATGAAAATAGTTCACTATACGTCTTATTCTTGCTAGTAACAGTGACACTGAATTTATTTTAAGTGCTCTGCCACATGCCAAATTAAGAGTATGGGCAAAACACCCCATGTGGAAAGCAGCAAACTCTCTAACAGCCACAACCATGTTAGCAGCATTATCTGTCACCACTGCAGGTTTATTATGAATATCCCACTCTTGAGCAGCTTCTTCTACCAATGCAGCTACATTAGAGCCTGTGTGTGACTGTGGCATGAACGGGTCTGAAATATATGAAAATTAAAACATTAAATTTACCTTTATTTCAATTTGGTGGCTTAAGTTTCAAGTTTTAATATTTTTTTTTAATTTTAGAAACAGTGTTTGTGTTTTATTTGAGTCCAGGGAATTATTTATGACAACAGAAAGATAATTAAAACATTTAAAAAATGTGTTTGGGTTTATATTTTATTTGAATCTTACGAATTATGACAGAATCTCGGCAGGTTAGAAAATCCAAATTGACAATGACAGAAAGAGAAACTAATACCGAAACTTTCAAATTCAATATAGATAAAAAAAATAAGCAATTGTGAATACAAGTCAGGGTAACAAAGCAGCGAGCATAATATCAGGTAGATAGTACACTACAAATAAATAAAATATCACAATTATTTTTAACGAAAACCACTAGGCTATGCCAGAGATTAATACAAGCTATTGAAATTATTTTGTATCTCGATAGGATAATAAATTAATGTTACATTTCACACATAAATAGATTTATTAACTAAAAAAAATGTTGGACTTCACCTGTAAAACATAATTTTTCATTTCCCAATTTTCGTCTATGTGACAGCTTGTGATTGTTACGTATTATTCTGTAGCTTGGCTTGTCCAGCTATCAGTTGTTAAAGATAGTTGTTTATTGTTTATATCGTAAAGTACTTCACGTTTCACTTCCTCATAAAGCTCGGGAATTTTCTTTTCCAAAAAGTGTTGTCTCAATGGCAATACATAATTTGGCTCTAGAAGTAGAATTGTTAAATTCCTGAACCCAGCATTTTCAACAACAGAAAATGGCCTTAAATCTTTGACAATAAATTCTGTTACTCCAGCCGTTATAGACTTTGCTCTAGTTGAATTTGAGGATAATTTGTTTCTGAACAATGACATCGCATTGGGAGTTTTGCAGGATGATGACGGCCTACTGCCAAAATCACCTGACCCGAGTAACTGTTGAGAATCAGCTTTGGCGGAAAGCGCTTCCATTTCGGCAGGATGTTTTCTATTTATATGGTCCATTAAATTAGTTGTATTTCCACTGTATTTCAGTGTCATTTGGCAGATTAAACAACCAACACTTTTTTTGTCAATAATTTCACCTGTCTTGACAAAGCCGAAATGATTCCATACTTTTGATTTAGCTTTATCGTTTCTTACAACATCAAAATCCGCCAACATCAAAATCCGAATGCGCGATTAACCAGTAATATTTCCGCGATTCTCATAAACGAAGGAACTGTATGGACTGGGCTGATCGAGAAACAAATACTGACTTTTAATCTCTAATAACAACACATTCTCGAACACGTATTTTGGAAGTAAATATTTCGACAAATACGAGAAAATTATTTAGGAATTTGTGCTATTTAACTTTCACTATTACAAACTATCGAAACAATCGATAGTTTGGTTGACTATCGCAATTTTTATGATAGTTTCTTTTTACTATCAATACAGACTATCGGCAGTCAAACTATTTCGATGTCCGGCGACAAGTGAATTCCATCCTCCTCGTATGGATCTGCGACTGGTTGCCAAAATCCGGCTCTGTGTCGCCAAAAACTCAGCTCAGGAGTTTCCTGACATAAATTCATGATCGCATCGTTTGTTCGGGTAATATTGCTATTATAGTCTTCATACGGAACCGTCTGTCGCGGCAACAATTGTGAAATAATCACACATTTTGGCGACCAACCACTGTGAATATATCCCACGAAAGAAACAATATCCAACACCGTTCGATCAGGGCTGCTATGTACATCGGACAAGTCATTGGAACCTAAATGATCGTTCCCTTTAAAAAAAAGACCGTGCGGATCATTTCTCACCCGTAGTCCGCCATAACCCCAGCATCTCACATTACATAAACGGTAATCTAACCCTAAATTAAAATTGTTATAAAACGTAAGGTGCTTCGCTAATCGCTTAATATATGACGTACCAAAAATCGCCACCTTTATCGGTCTAGATACAGGAAAGGAAAGTTGCAAGCAGGTAACGCTAAATAATGGTGCCGAACGTTCCATTCGTACCTTGCAGACAAACACAAAGAGAATCAAAACGAGGCTCTAATGGTGTAGCACGTACCAAGAATTTTGAAACAATTACAAAGTTCCACAGTCGTCAAAAAGTATACGTAAAACCAAGAGAACAACAAATTGTAAAACAAATTACTTAGCTGGTAGAACAGTCGTAATAAAAGACCAAAAATCACTGTATTGAAATTTCTCAATAAACATTTTTCTGGATTACTTTCTGACAACACTAAGCACCACTTTACTCTATGACTGCGTTTGCTGGAATGTTGGAAGCGCGATTGAAAAGGCGGGAAATCCTAGCTGGCTCATTTGCATAATATAATCAAGCAGTAAATAAATGGAAATAATCTGATTGGATAAAAAACACAAACTACATTATTTACAATAATGCTTATTTATGGCCATATCATAGCCTTCAATAATAAGAACAGTATAACAAACCAAACGGAAATTATGATGGAATAATAAATGACTGTTCCTCGAGATATTCGGTGAAACCTTCAAATGTATGATCTTAGCGCATTATTTTATTTTATTACCGAATTTTCAGTAAGATATGACGACAAGCATGTTAACCTGTTGTTATTTAGCCGAAAATAGACACCATAGTCGGTTCATTGTGTTATCAATCAATCAATAATGAGCCGATTCTATCCTCATTTATTAGTTGCCTTTTTATAATGAATATCTTACCTCAATTATATGCATTGCAGATTTTTCTGGATGTTTGCGACTCTTTATCGCTCGAATCTAAACATCCAGAAACTTTGCACATGTCCAAATTGCTGAATATAGTAGGGCAGATGATGGGCTATGTGGAAGTTTATGTTCTAAAATAGAAAAATATAATTCATGTTATAATATAATCCGGTCGGTATTGTAAAATCATACTAATATATTTAGAAGTAATGTGACTGGCTACACATTTCTGGGGACCATAATAAAGATTGTGTACCAACACTAATTATGTTCTCACTATAAGAGTTAAAAACTAGATAATGTAAAGGGAATATTCTGAATATTACAGTCAAATTGGTCCACTCAGAAACGTGATATTAGTTTATTTTAGGTATACGATAAAAACCAAAAGGCTCGATTATCAATTTTGAATTAAAACAACAATGAACGTTGAGCAGCAATAAATCGGATTCAAATCTATTGAAAATCCGACACGTAAATGGCAACGAGAGTTCGAGTGGACGTTTCTCTCTCTCTCTCTCTAAAGAAATACCTGCAATAGGCAGATTTAGTGAAATGGGGACTATAAAAAACACATACACACCTGAATGGACATTTGGAAGTCCCGCTCAACCCTGGCTACTGCGACATGCCACTCTCATTCTATTATGCTCGCTAATTCTGGTTTGAGGAACAGCAGACTGAGGTTATAACAGACGTTACTTAATGTCTCCTGTTGTCTGTGGTTCATTATAATACGAATACAGAAATTCAAGATCCCAGTAGTCATAACCTATAAATAAAATGATAAAATGATTTAATTCAAGTAAAAATTAGACAATGCCATGGAAAAGACTAATGTCATTGATGGAATAATTACCCATATTGATAAAAACTAAAAAAAAATGCTTACCCGTCATCGGCGGGTAATCTTCTCTTAGCTTTAAATAAATTTAAATAAAAATATATATATAGAGCACGACATATAGAAAATAAGTCAGGATATCACATTGTGTTTACCATACTGTTCAGAATCAATATAATTAAATTAGAGTTTCTTTTCCAAAGATTTAATTAATTAATTATCATATTAATTAAATCTTTGGAAATGAAACTCTTTACTTGTAACTCATATTCATAAATAAACTCACTGTGTTTTGCTGAAATCACCCAATTTCAACCTCCGCAGCCAAAACCTTCGCCGAGACGTCGTCACCATTTAACAGTTTGATGATGGATGAAGCTATTCCCTGAGGGAGTGATAAAGAAGAAATTATAGACCCCTTTATCGGCTGTGAATGGGTAACTTTTTCTCAACATTTCAAGGCCTGTATACTAATATTCGTGTGGGGCAGAATTAGAAGTTATGATGATTTCTGATAATTACTTAATGGGTTGTTTTACTCATAACTAGATTTTAGTGTGTTGTAAATGTTTTCATTACTGACAAAAGAAAAAAATATGCAACAACCTTATTGCCTGCCCGAACGACTTAGCTGCTTGGGGTATATGTTTCATTTCCTGGCAAGTGCAACCTATCTTTCAGCTCATTCTCTGTCCATCTCTTGCAGTCTTGCAAAATGTAGGCATATCTTGCATGGCAACCGCTTGTCATTTTATGTGCTAAGAGATTTTGATGATGTTTGTTTCAGCAATATGCATTAACATGTTATGGGAAAGTTGATTCTAATGGTTCACGCTATCTACTGGGTGATATGGCTGGTCGTTTATTTATGCTATTACTAGATAAAGAAGAAAAAATGGATGGTACAGCTTTTGTCAAAGATTTGAAAGTTGAACTTCTTGGAGAGGTATGTTGAACATGACTTGTAGTTTAACATCTATCAACCAAATACTTGTATTTACAATAAAAATAATAATTGGAAATTTATGTACCAGGAACATAAGTGGAAACGTGAGAATTAAGTTTATAACTAATGTGTTTAAATGATACATCCGTGACACTATATGCAGAGGCATAGCCGTGAAATATATATTGGGGGGGTCCGCAACCCTAACCCCTAACCCTAACCCTAACCCTTTTTTAAAACCCCTAAAAAATATGAACAAACACCATGAGGCCATGCTGTCTACACATCTCGTTTGCTGATTGGCCCAGACACCGCCAACGTGGCTGACTGAGTGGGCGATAAATATTTGGTTTAGGCGATAATGTTTTTGGGTACCTACATGCGATTCACTCTGATAAGTGGCAGAAAAAAATTAACAAAATATTACTGACAGGCTAACTAGACACAATTTTATGGAACACAGTTACTTTTCAACTCACACGTTTCCAGGATGATTCTCTCTGTGTTTTATTTTAGCAATGTAAACCATATTGGGATATGTACAGGTTTTATACAGTAGTTTATTCAAAGTAGGTCAACTTACTTGTAACAAAAGCCATCATTGACCAATTTTGCCCGAAAATGTAGCCATTTTGCCGAAGGAAGCCCCGCATGTAACCTAGACCAAAACCAGTGTTCTTAATCGGCTGTTTTTTGTCGGCTTTAGCCGATTGATGTTTAATCTACCCAATTGGTAAAACAATGAACCGGCCACTATGGTATCATAAATCAATCTACTATTGGCTAAATTACATTGGGTTAATTAAATTATTACATGTTAATTAAGAAGTCAATCAACTTGCTTGTCGGCTACAACAACAGCCATACCTTAGTGAGAATCGGCCATGTGGTTCATAATCTGAGTAGCTTAATTAGCACATTTAACGGTAATTTGGATAAAACAAGCTTGCAGATTATTCATAACAGGTTCAGTAAGCTGCTTTTGTAAAAATAGCCCACATGGCGAAAGAAGACGATCTCTGCATGGTTTGCCAATCTAGCGTCTTCGCAAGCTCCGTATGAATTCCAGGTAACGGTAGATATTAAAATAATAACTGGATCAACAGCCATACCTTAGTGAGAATCGGCCATGTGGTTCATAATCTGAGTAGCTTAATTAGCACATTTAACCGTAATTTGGATAAAACAAGCTTGCTGATTATTCATAACAGGTTCAGTAAGCTGCTTTTGTAAAAATAGCCCATCTGGCGAAAGAAGATGATCTCTGCATGGTTTGCCAATCGAGCGTCTTCGCACGCTCCATATGAATTCCAGGTAACGGTAGATATTAAAATAATAACTGGATCATACATTGATGGATTCACCGACCAGTTGTAAGGTAAATTTATATCTTCATTGAGTATAATCCACTGATAGAACACTGAATACACCAAGAAACAGTCATTAATAATATATTTTTTCCTATAGAATGTCCAATGCCGAATTCCAATGACGCGTGACATATCGCTTGGAATTAGGTCAATAAACCAGTTTTAAATAGTGTTTTTTTATTATCTACACATTCTGACAAAGGCTTAATTTTAAAAATATTGTCTTTTTTATTGAAGGCTATATCACTATATCATAATTTTACGGAATTTTATTTTAAAGCAATTTCAATTATGGTTGTCACGTGACAACATACTGCACGCAGTGATCCATCTACAGAGCTAGCTGTAGACAGGCAGCCTAAGTTTGGGATGACTTGACAATTGTGCCGTTTGTCTATTATCGACGAATGAATAAAAACCTTTGCAAGTTATGTGACTAGTTACGTGATAGACAAAAAACTACAAATTGTGTTATGAAGAAATGTCATGGTGTCGTATCAGTTTATTTTGGCTGCAGCATAGTAGGAAAATGCTAATATTTTTGATCACCAACTGATGAAACACGAAAGTTTCATCGAATAAACGAAGATAGTAATTTATTCAGTATTACTGACGTGAACTTGAAAGCTGGTACATGAATTAAATATGGAAAATTTTCGAAAGGTGTACCTAATTGTCGTTATTTTTGTGGTAATCACATACATCAGAATACGACATTCTCCATAACAAATTGGAGGGCCTGACAAGGACAGCTGTCTAGTCCTTCAGATGACACGCAAACCGAGGTCCCGTGTATACATTGGAATGCACGTAGAAGATCCCTTGGCAATTGGAATTCGATATAAGAGTAGGCGATAGTGCCGCTGCCGGGCAAAATTTTCTCATAGCACACTGTATGGCATATGCCCGTCTTCATTAGCCCAGTATAGGAGCAGAACAGTAGGACGTTAAACCCCATTTCATTTCATTTCCATAACAAATTACCAAGAATTATTTTGTGGAATGGAAGATTAAAATTAACCCATTTCCTACTGGGAACTCAGTTGAGCCAATTTTGGTCGGTTCGTTTCAAAATGGATTAAGAACCCTGACCCGGCGTAATCTCCTCTTTCTATTTATAGTACTCATTATAATATTCAACACCACTATTCAGTGAATAGCAGCGTTTAGAATTGTAAACAAACCTGCCTTGTTGCTATGTGACGTCGTTGAGGTTGTGACCCTGTGTTATCAATAATGTGACCCATCTGTCGCGACGTCTGATTGGTTGAACTTTGGCGAAATGTATGAACGGCTTGACAGCTTTTCATTTGTCTGCATCGGCCTGTGTTCCAACAATGGAACGATCTTGTTTTGTATTATTTTTGTGACAACATTAAACAAGAACATTCCCAAAAGCATGATTTTATTGAAATTACGTATGTTATGTTGAAATCTGATGTTCTTAACAATTGTGCCAAGTTTAGTGGCAGTTTGACATTTTTATACGCCCACATTGAAATGTGGTCGTATATTGTTGTCGCCCCCGTCCGTCCGTTAAGTTAATATCCGATTGACTTTAAATTTATACACAGTGTTTAAGGTCATGAGATGAAGAAGCCTATTGATTTTCAGCAATTTCCGATAATTACTGCCAGAGTTATGAACCTTGATCACTTTAAAAAATCTTGTGGACACTCTAGAGGTCAAAGTTAATATCCGATTGACTTTAAATTTATACACAGTGTATACACAGTGAGACGAAGAAACCTATTGCTTTTCAGCGATTTCCGATAATTACTGCCAGAGTTATGGCCCTTGATCACTTTCAATGCTATTAAAATCAACAAAATCGGAGCATGTTAAGTGACCTCGCCGGGCATTTGAAAATGGTATACATCGAAAAATGTTTTGGAAAATAATTAATAATGTAGTTTGGCATGTGATGATGTCATTTCAACACGTGAAGAAAAAAATAATTTCAAGTTCCTAAGACCCATATTCACGGTAAATTACGTCTAAATGCAACTCATTGTTCATTTATGAAATAAGCGTTATGTTATATGAATAAATGACTTGACTGAAAAGACATAATGATAGATAATTCACGGTAAATTACGTCTAAATGCAACTCATTGTTCATTTATGAAATAAGCGTTATGTTATATGAATAAATGACATGCCTGAACAGACATAATGATAGATAATTCCATTATTTTAATGCCTCTCAACAAGGGTCCCCAATGTTTACATCACGTGACTCATATTCGCGCGCTTTTATCGAAGGGAAATTTCCTCTCAGCTACCACACGCCTTTACATTTAACATGAAATATTTTTCAACCGTTAAAAAATTGTCAAACATAGACAAGTATTTCAATGTTCTGAATTACTTAATTCTCTGTTCATTCCTAATTTGAAGTATTTAATTTGCACACGAATGAAAATGAAATTGGAAAATATCAACACGGTATGGGAGAACCATTTCCGGTTGTGACTTGTATTTGTCTGAAGGAACGGACTTGCGGATAATAATAACATGATTTCTGACCATTGTAATACCCAAATAAAGTTGGAATGGCAAAAGAATTAACACCAACAAAAAATAATTTAAATAATGGCTCAAATTCTGGAATTTCCGTTGATGATTTACAACATTTCGTTTGAGATTAATGCCGTGATAAGTCAATAAAATGGCCGTACAGTCCGTCAGTCGGATACCTGATTGTTACAAAGGCAATTATTCAATATTTTATCATTATATATCGGTTTTCATACTAATTATTTATATGTTTAATTCATTGTAATTTTGGGAAAATACATGTATTTAACACCAAATTTTATTTTATCATTATATATCGGTTCTCATACTAAATATTTATATATTTTATTTGTTAGCCAGTAAAAAACAAATTGAATCTAGGCCGACAAACACAGGGTGAAGGCTTTATTAAATTTATTAGGCCTAGATTTGATGTTGTTGACGAAAATATACGAATAAAAAAAGGGGAGTTGCTCCACGATAGTCTACATTTGGAGGAATAATGAAAATGTTCAAATGTAAAGTAGACCAACATTGTAATAAAATAATTCTTCCAGTCAAAATTTTTAGCATTAGTGCCACCCTAGGCCTACATGTACCTTAACCTACTGTCGTATGGGTACCTATCTAGTCTTCTTTTAAAAGTTTTACAGAATTATTTAGATGCACCACAAATAATTTGTTTTTATTGGTCAATGTTGTTAGATAATAATGTATTGAAATAGAAATCTTCTTGTAACATGTAAGCAATACATGCAGAGAACAAACAATATTGAAACAACAGTTACCGGTATGTTATTTTTATACGCCCACATTGAAATGTGGACGTATATTGCCGTTGCCCCCGTACTTCGGTCCGTCCATCGTCCACAATTTCTTGTGAACGCTCTAATGCCAAAAGTTATCATCCAATTGTTTTAAAATTGATATATGTTGTTTACATTAGTGAGATGAAGAAGCCTATTTAATTTCAACAATTTCCGTTTATTATGTCCGTTTATTATTGAACCTTGTGATTGCTCCAACGCCAAAAGTTATCATTCGATCTTTGTGAAATTTACATGCATTATTTAAACTGGTGAAACGAAGAAGCCTATTGAATTTCAGCAATTTCCGTTTATTATGTCTAGAGTTATGGCCCTTGTTTCACTTTATTAAACCTTGTGAACGCTCCAACGTCAAAATTTATCATCCGATCTTTCTGAAATTTATATGCTTTATTTAGGTTAGTGAAACGAAGAAGCCTATTGAATTTCAGCAATTTCTGTTTATTACGTCTAGAGTTATGGTCCTTGTTTCACTTTATTGATCCTTGTGAACGCTACAACGCCAAAAGTTATCATCCGATTTTTGTGAAATTTATATGCATTATTTAGATTAGTGAAACAGAGAAGCCTATTGAATTTCAGCAATTTCCGTTTATTACGTCTAGAGTTATGGCCCTTGTTTCACTTTATTGATCCTTGTGAACGCTCTAACGCAAAAAGTTATCACCCGATCTTTGTGAAATTTATATGCATTATTTAAATTAGTGAAACGAAAAAGCCTATTGAATTTCAGCAATTTACATTAATTACTTCTAGAGTTATTGCCTCTGTTTCACTTTGTTTAACCTTGATAATGCTCGATTGATGATAGTTATCATCCAATATGTATGAAATTTATATGCATCATTTAAATTTGTGAAACAGATCTATTGAATATCAGCAATTTCCGTCAATGGCGATTGTGAACGTTTGAACGACAAAAGTGATCATGTGATCTGTATGAAATTTATATGCATTATTTAAATTAGTAAAACGAAAATGCCTGTCAAATTTCAACAATTTCTGTAGATTACTTCCAGAGTTGAGACCCTTTTTTCAGTTTGTAGAACCTTGTTAACCCTCAAACGACAAAATTTATAATCTGATCTGTATGGAACTGTCTTGTAAAGGCCCCCATTTACGTTCAAAGGAATAAATATGCGACAACCCTTGACGACCGCTCGGACGATTTAGCTGCTGTGGGTGTATGCTTTGTTGCCTGGCAACCTATCTTTAAAATTATATAGTTGCTATGGCAACCACCCAAAGTTCTTAATATTTTACTAAAAATTATGCAATTTATAACAATTATACAATTTATAACATTTAATATCACATTGCTTTTAGATATGCTTAAAGCTTTCTTTAAAATGGGGTGACCAGTGATCACATGTTAACTCCTTAATATTTTGCTCAAACTTATACAATCCATATCATTTGACATTACTTGGGTTTCAAATTAGAAATACTTAATTTTAAAAATTCACAAACTTTTTGACATACTGGTTTACTAAAGGGATTGGTGTATTATCTCCATAAGAAATTCAAGGTTAAAAAGGACACATTTAATTCAAATTGCTGCAGGGAGTGGAATTGTCGATAAAGATTATGTAAAGAGGGATGCCTTAAATCGAAGTATTCAAAAGCTTGTAAAAGAAATAAAGGAGAGAGAAAAGAAGGGCTAACCTGAAACAAGATGGACACCTTGTTATTCGTCTTTCAAATGAGGAATTCAGAATTCCATGTTCGAGTCGGTCAGTTTCTTCAACTGTTTCCCCCGGTACCAGTGCTAGAGAACTGTTTCCGTCTCCTCTTGCTACTTCGTCGACTGGAAAAAGAAAACTTCCCTGTACTCAGTGTAAGTGAACCATCCCCCAAAAAGCTTAAGTCTGATTGCAGTAAATGCAAACACAGACGAAAAGCAGTTAATCAATTAAATTTAAAAAAAAAAAAACAATTAGGAGGACTTGGATGAGAGCTTTCTCTCTAGTTATAAAACCAGTGCCTTGAATCGAGCTCTAAAAAGGAAGCGTATTATTGAGTTCAACCTGCGAAAAGAAAAAATGACGTTGAAATCTGACCTTGTCCTAAAAAATTCAGTTGTAAGAAATTTGGAAAGGAGTATTGGAGAAAAACCAAAAGAAAAAAAGAAGAAGCATACACTGTAAAACTTGTATCGTTTAATAAGGGGTTTTTAGCGATAAAAACTATGCATATAGTTTAATTTCAAAACATCGTTTGATATTGATAAAAATCATTTGGAAATTCCAAAAATCGTTTAATTAGTACTATAGTTTAATTTAATGGTACACCGTTTATTTTCTCCGAGAGGTGTTTAGAAATGGCCGAAGCGTTGACTTATCTAATGCGTTTATCTATTAGACGAGCAGTCCAATTTCCCGTGAGGCGTTTAAAAATCAACACCTGTTAATTTATCTACTATGTTTAACTATTAGATGAATCATTTATTTTACCGCGAGCCGTTTATCCGATCAGTTCATTTTGATAACGATTATTTGCATATGAAGTGCGAATAAAAATGGTGAATATAAAAAAAAGCAAACCCATAGATGCTCGCCTTACCGTGGTCGTAGTATTATTATCCATTATCCATTCAAAATAGTAATTCCGCTATTGACAAATAATCAAAAATCGGTAAATCACATTTGAGATAATTATACATTTGGTGAATATAAAAAAAACCCACATCCATAGATGCTCGCCTTACCGTGGTCGTAGTATTATTATCCATTATCCATTCAAAATAGTAATTTCGCCATTGACAAATACATCAAAAATCGGTAAATCACGTCCGAGGTAATTATACATTTGTAAATCACATTTCGTTCGTTCGTTCGTTCCTGGAGTTTTACGTCCAGTTCCACCTGAGGTGATATCGTAGACAAGTCACACACATCCCAGGTAATGTATCTTCTTTAAATCACAAATGAATTAACTTCCACCTGTAGACGTCACAGGAAGAGATTGAAGTCAACCCCGCAATGTAATGTTGAACGACGATAATCTTGTCGCCCATTTTCATGTAGGTCAAACAGTATCAACAGGAAATATGCTTCAATGAATACTGCCTTGATGTTACGTAAACACTTGCCTGCAGTACAACGATTTTTGTTATACCCAAATCAAATCATATTGTATTAAATCAAAGGTACATTATCACTACCCCAATATATGTACCCGTATGGTATAACAAAAATAATTTGTTGGGCAGGTCATAACCCTGATTGGGCAACGGTGTTAAAAAACAATATACTAAAAGGGAAAAGAAAAAAAAAAGCGTGACCCTTCTCTACCGAAAAGCCTCAGCATGCCAGATAAGTTTAAGGCCATACACAATCAAAAGTATTATTTTAAAAAAACAAAACAACAATACTGTATTTAATAATATTCACGGACTTGAAATAATTCACGTGTATTACAACCCATGTATAATTAACGAGAATTTATATACTTCACCAGTATTTGATATACTAGCGAGTATGTCACCTGTCCGAGTCTGAAACTCAGGCCATTTTTATTTGAGTCCGAAATTACGCAGGACCGAAATGACATGTAATGAATACACCATGCGTAAATATAATTCTCAATTGCATGAAAATTCTTAAACAAAAACATAAAAAAATCTCAAGTAATTACGCATTGTTTGGATTGCTTCATTTAATTAGCTAAGTGAGAGTTCGGTTGTATTTACATACGTAATTCAATTTTAAATAAAATGTTAAACACTTAATTAATTGCTATGGATTAATAAAAAAATGATAAACTGAGTGAGATGTAGGAAACATTATATACCGGTAACAATTATGGAGCTTCTTGTATATATGATGTAATAAAAACATTATAGTCAATGATAAAAAAAATCAGTTCCCGAGAAAAGTATGATAATTCTTTAACAACCAATGGTTTTCTCAAATTAGTTTAAAATTAATACAGACATAAATCATTAAATGGTTATAAAGTTGTGATACCTGACCAAAAGTTGTTACATGCATGTTTTTCTTGAAAAAATATTAAAATTAAAATGAAAAAGACCGAGAATAAGCTTACGGTCACATACATGTATAATTGTGTTAACTCGTCCACACAAATCCGAATTTATATCATTGCACCTAGAATTCCGTATAAGAATCAGCTTAGAATACCAAAATGCGAATCGTAACACATTGTGGTCTAAACTGTCATAAAATAAATGATAAATCAATGGAACCTGTTAGAAGTTGGTAATGTTGGTTTATTTAAGGCGCCACGTAGTCTTAACAATTGAATACAACACGTCTCGAAAAATCGGCTACGTGCAAATGTATTCTTTGATCTCATATCACGGGGCAATTCTGTGACCCACCTGCATGAGGCTAAAAACATTACAAGTTCTGCCATGATAATTTCGTTGCACTTCTCGCAAACCGACGAATCGGATATATTTAAGTGTTTGAGATCGCTTTATTTAACGCCCGCTTCCACTGAGGCGATATCGCAGACAATAACATGTTATGTATACATGGTGCAATATTTGTCCCCCGCCTTTCGAAGAAAGCAGGGGACTATTAAAATGGGTTCGTCCGTCTGTCCGTCCGTCTGTCTGTCCGTCTGTCTGTCCGTCTGTCCGTCCGTCTGTCTGTCCGTCACACTTTTTGGGACACAATAACTCTCTTCCTAATTGAGCTAGAATGTTCAAACTTGGTGTATGTGTTTATTAGGTCAATGCCTTGATGGAGTTCGAAGATGAGCATTTTCCGCTTAGGGTAAGCAGAGATAAGCAATTTGATTGGTTGATGCTTTGGGACACGATAACTCTCTTCCTAATTGGGCTAGAATGTTCAAACTTGGTGTATGTGTTGATTAGGTCAATGCCTTGATGGAGTTCGAAGATGAGCATTTTCCGCTTAGGGTAAGCAGAGATAAGCAATTTGATTGGTTGATGCTTTGGGACACGATAACTTTTAATTGAGCTAGAATGTTCAAACTTGGTGTATGTGTTTATTAGGTCAATGCCTTGATGGAGTTCGAAGATGAGCATTTTCCGCTTAGGGTAAGCAGAGATAAGCAATTTGATTGGTTGATACTTTGGGGCACGATAACTCTCTTCCTAATTGAGCTAGAATGTTCAAACTTGGTGTATGTGTTGATTAGGTCAATGCCTTGATGGAGTTCGAAGATGAGCATTTTCCGCTTAGGGTAAGCAGAGATAAGCAATTTGATTGGTTGATGCTTTGGGACACGATAACTCTAGTTCTAATTAAGTGAGATTGATGAAACTTGGTGTATAGTTTCATTACAGTAATACCTTGACTAAGTTTGATAATGAGCATTTTCTGCTCAGGGTAAGCAGCAATTTGATTGGTTGATACTTTGGGGCACGATAACTCTCTTCCTAATTGAGCTAGAATGTTCAAACTTGGTGTATGTGTTGATTAGGTCAATGCCTTGATGGAGTTCGAAGATGAGCATTTTCCGCTTAGGGTAAGCAGAGATAAGCAATTTGATTGGTTGATGCTTTGGGACACGATAACTTTAGTTCTAATTAAGTGAGATTGATGAAACTTGGTGTATAGTTTCATTACAGTAATACCTTGACTAAGTTTGATAATGAGAATTTTCTGTTTTCGGTAAGCATAGCGATACGCAATTTGATTGGTCGAGACTTTGGAAAACAATAACTCTCCTACTTTGATTGTTAGACTATAAGTAAAGATATACTGTTTGATTGTTCAATACTTTGTAAAAGATAATTTGTGATAAATTTATATGTGTCCTCTAATTATTTTCCTATTTCGGCGGGGGACATCAGCCTCACTGTTGGCTTGTTTACATTGTGATTAGTTAAAACAGGGATTAAATAATTATTAGATATTTATATATATGCACAGTAAAAAAGGTATTGAGATTCGTCTTTTAACTACGATTATCATATTAGTCATTAATCACCTCTGAATCTATATCCCCATACACATTAATTACAGAAAGGGTCTGTGTATACAAGCCATTGTGAGCGATTCAATTTTTAGTCATCCGATGGTTATTTTGAAAATACACGTACAATACAAAGTCATAAACGTCCGCTGTGACAGTAAAGATTAATTATTTGATTGGTCGAATGCTATTGTTTCATTAATTCCCACCTGTGGCCACCTGTCTAGGTACTATATGAAACCATGTTTTTGAATACACATTCCGTTATTACAGTATGGATTAATGCTTTGATTGCTCAAATGCTATTGTTTTATCACTTCCCACCTGCATTATTTGTGATTGTTTTTAGTTATAAATCCGTTTCGGGGACTTTGAGTTAGTACCCAAATTGACACAAAAATATAACCCTGCTGTCCAATCCCCGTTAATGTGACCCATTATTTTTTTAATACCATACATGTACATATATTGTAATAGTGATAAATGTACCTTTGATTTAATGCAATATGTTTTTTTTTGTTCTGACACTATTTGTTCAATGATTATTTACATATTATAAAAGTACACTATATGATTGTGGGATCTGAAAACAAGCCAGGGCTTATATAAATTCATCTCCCGAGGAAATTATTTACAATAAAATATAAATACTTTGTATAAGATTGTAATCATAAATCGCAAACTGGTATAAAAATACAAGGTAAAAGTGTTGACTCTCATTTAATTAATCAAAACGTTATATTGGATATAGTATAAATCAGTTAAATTACGGAATGTAGTAGAAACGTAGTTGGGTTAGCGAAATGATTATCTGATGTTCATAGCACTGAAAGGGTATGAGAAACAATGGTTGTGCTAGTAGGAGAAAGAAAATATTCTTGCGATGGGCGGCATCTGGCGTGGGATGGTGTTTCATGGTTAGCCCTGTGTGACCTGTTTGAAAATGGGCGTCAGCTTGTCTATAGAGACTTAGAGATAGCGACTTTTTGGCGCCAGTAAGAAGTCTCACGAGATTATCGTCGTGCAACATTACTTTGCGGGGTAGACTTCTCTGCTTTGTGACGTTCACAGGTGGAACTTAAGTCATTTGTGACTTAAAGAAGATACATTACCTGGGATGTGTGGAAGCGGACATTAAAACAACAGGTAGTAGTAGTAGTGGGATGTGTGTGACTTGTCTACGATATCACCTCAGGTGGAATTGGACGTAAAACTCCAGGAACGATCGAACGAACGAACGAATGGGATGTGGTTTACGACTTTCCAAATGTATAATTACCTCGGACGTTATTTTTATTGATTTTTGATGTATTTGTCAATAGCGGAATTACTATTTTGAATGGATAATAATACTACGACCACGGTAGGGCAAGCATCTATGGGTGTGCTTTTTTTTATATTCACCAAATGTATAATTACCTCGGACGTGATTTACCGATTTTTGATGTATTTGCCAATAGCGGAATTACTATTTTGAATGGATAATGGATAATAATACTACGACCACAATAAGGCGAGCATCTATGGGTGTGCTTTTTTTTTATATTCACCATTTTTATTCTCACTTCATATGCAAATAATCGTAATCAAAATGAACCGATCGGATAAACGGCTTGCGGGAAAATAAACGATTCATCTAATAGTTTAACATAGTAGATAAATTAACAGGTGTTGAATTTTAAATGCCTCTCGGGAAATTGGACTGCTCGTCTAATAAACGCATCAGATAAGGCAACGCTTCGGCCATTTCTAAACACCTCTCGGAGAAATTAAATTAAATTAAACGATTTTTATCGATATCAAACAATGTTTTGAAATTAAACTATATGCATAGTTTTTAGCGCTAAAAACCCCTAATTAAACAATACAAGTTTTACAGTGATAAATGCAAACATAACAGTAAGTTGGCTAGTGTTGAAAAGGAACTTGCATCGCTAAAGAAGCTACAAAAGCAACTTAAATTGGAGAATGAAGGTCTATGTGCTATAGTTTTTATACGCCCACATTTTCATGTGGACGTATTATGCCGTCGCCCCTGTCCGTCCGGACGTCCGTCCACAATTGTTTGTAGACTCTCTACAGGTCACAATTCTTATCCGATTTCGACGAAACTTGAAATATAGGTTTATCCCCAAAAGATCTTGGCTGCTTTCGATATTGGCATGTATCGGATCGAAACTTCATGGATTATGGCCCCTGTTTGTACGAAAAATCACGTTTTTAGCTTGTGGACCCTATAGTCTAGTATAGAAGTCATAATTTTTATCCAATTTAAAAAAACATTCTATTATGTCACCGTTACACCCTAAGGATGACTGAGTTCGAATTTCGTGAAAATCGGCCCAAAATTGACAGACAAAATGGCCGCCTTTCGTTCACACATAACGTAATAATATGGTATATCAAGGTTGTGGACCCTATAGGGATCACAATTTTTATACGCCCACATTTTCATGTGGACTTATTATGCCGTCGCCCCTGTCCGTCTGTCCACAATTGTTTGTGGACTCTCTACAGGTCACAATTCTTATCCGATTTCGACGAAACTTGAAATATAGGTTTATCCCCAAAAGATCTTGGCTGCTTTCGATATTGGCATGTATCGGATCGAAACTTCATGGATTATGGCCCCTGTTTGTACGAAAAACCACGTTTTTAGCTTGTGGACCCTATAGAGGTCACAATTTCTTGAAACTCGAAATGTAAGTTTATAACCCAAAGATCTCAGTTCCTTTCGATATTCGCGCATATCGGACAGTAACTTCCTGAATTATGGCCCCTGATTGAACGAAAAATTGCGTTTTTAGCTTGTGAACCCTATAGAGGTCATAATTTTTATCTGATTTAAAAAACCGTATTATTATATCACGGTTAAACCCTTAGGACGGCTGAGTTTGAATTTCGTGAAAATCGGCCTAAAACTGACAGACAAAATGGCTGCCGTTCGTTCTCAAATAGCTTAAAAATATGGTATATCAAGGTTGTGGACCCTATAGAGGTCACAATTTTTTTCCGATTTTGTTGAAACTTGAAATGTAAGTTTATAACCCAAAGATCCCGGTCCTTCTTGATATTCACGCATATCGGACCGTAACTTCCTGAATTATGGTCCCTGATTGTACGAAAAATCACATTTTTAGCTTGTGGACCCTATAGAGGTCATAATTTTTATCTGATCTAAAAAAAAACGTATTGTTATATCACCGTTATACCCTACGGACGGCTGAGTTTGAATTTCAAATTCAGCCCAAAATTGACAGACAAAATGGCCGTCCTTCGTTCTTAAATAGCGTAAAAATAGGGTATATCAAAGTTGTAGACCCTATAGAGGTCACAATTTATATCTGATTTTGTTGAAACTTGAAATGTAAGTTTATAACACAAAGATCTTGGTACCTTTCGATATTCGCGCAGATCGGACCGTAACTTCCTGAATTATGGCCCCTGATTGTACGAAAAATCACGTTTTTAGCTTGTGAACCCTATAGAGGTCATAATTTTTATGCGATTTAAAAGAACCGTATTATTATGTCGCCGTTACACCCTAAGGACGACTGAGTTCAAATTTCGTGAAAATCGGCCCAAAACTGACAGACAAAATGGCCGCCCCTCGTACTCAAGTAGCGTAAAAATATGGTATATCAAGGTTGTGGACACTATAGAGGTCACAATTTTTATCCGATTTTGTTGAAACTTGAAATGTAAGTTTATATCCCAATGATCTCGGTTCCTTTCGATAATCACTCATATCAGACTGTAACTTCCTGAATTATGGCCCCTGATTATACGAAAAATTGTGTTTTTAGCTTGTGGACCCTATAAAGGTCATAATGTTTATCTGATTTTAAAAAACGTATTATTATATCACCGCTACACCCTAAGGACGGCTGAGTTCGTATTTCGTGAAAATCGTCCCAAAACTGACAGACAAAATGGCCGCCCCTCGTTCTCAAATAGCGTAAAAATATGATATATCAAGGTGGTGGACCCTATAGAGGTCACAATTTTTATCCGATTTTGTTGAAACTTGAAATGTAAGTTTATAACACAAAGATCTCGGTTCGTTTCGATATTTGCGCATATCGAATTGTAATTTCCTGAATTATGGTCCTTGATTGTAAGAAAAATCACTTTCGTTTAGCTTGTTCTCTATCCATCTCTCGAAAATGTGGGCGTATCCTGCCTGGCAGCCGCTGATTTATATTTTGGTTTGGAAATGTTCATGCTATTGGGAATTACATTTACGCATGGTGTAAACCAAATTTATTAGCATTTAAATTTGTCTGTGTGGAGCACCCTACCCCTGATATCTTGCTAAATGTGGGCGTATCTTGCATGGCAACCGCTTGTTGTTTTATTTTCAGACTACGATAGCAGAATGTATAACATATCTTGATAATGGTGTTGTATTTATTGGATCCAGATTAGGAGATTCACAGCTTGTGAAGGTTTGTTACTACCTTACAATTTTTATATGCCTACATTTTCATGTGGGTGTATTATGCTGGCGCCCTGTTCGTCCATGTGTCCGTTCACATGTGTTGTGAACACTCTCTACATGTTACAGTTTTTTTTATATGCGCACATTTTCATGTTGACGTAGGCTTATATTGTCATCACCCCTGTCCGTCCGTAATTTTTTTGTGGTCTCAATTTTTATCCGATTTTGATGAAACTTGAAATGTATGTTTACCAAAGATCTTGGTTCCTCTTGATATTCATGCATATTGGACGATAACTTCCCGGATTATGGCCCCTGATTGTATGTAAAAACACGTTTTGAGCTTGTGGTGCCTTTAGAGGTGTCTATTTTTATCCGATGTATAAAAAAAAATCTTCAAATTTTATGAAAATGGGACCGAAACTACTAGACAAAATGGCCGCTTCTTGTACGCAAATAGTGTAAAAGTATGGAATATCAAGGTTGTGGACCCTCTAGAAGTCACAATTTATATCAGATTTTGATGAAACTTAAAATTTATGTTTATATCACAAAGTTCTTGGTTCCTTTTGATAGTCACGCATGTCCAAATATCCAAATGTAACTTCCTAGATTATGGCCCCTGATTGTTCAAAAAATCACATTTTTAGCTGGTGGGCCTACTAGAAGTCACAATTTGTATTCAATTTTAAAACCGTTTTAATGTATCACCATTACACATCAATGAAGGTTGAGTTCAAATTTCGTATAAATCTGACCAAAGCTGTTCATTCTCCAATAACCTGAACCAAATACGTTATACATTGTCGCCCGTACATTTTAGAAAACAAATATCTATTTGGATAACGATTTTGGACGCTCTAGAGGCCAAAGTTAATATCTGATTGACTTTAAATTTATACAGTGTTTAAGGTCATGAGACGAAGAAGCCTATTGATTTTCAGCGATTTCCGATAATTACTGCCAGAGTTATGGCCCTTGATCACTTCAAAAAATCTTGTGGACGCTCTAGAGGCGAAAGTTAATATCTGATTGACTTTAAATTTATACACAGTGTTTAAGGTCATGAGATTGTGGACGCTCTAGAGGCAAAAGTTAATATCCTATTGACTTTAAATTTATACACAGTGCTTAAAGTCATGAGACAAAGAATCCTATTGATTTTCAGCAATTTACGATAATTACTGCCAGAGTTCTGGCCCTTGATCACTTTGAAAAATCTTGTGGATGCTCTAGAGTCTAAAGTTAATTGAATATCCGATTGACTTTAAATTTATACACAGTGTTTAAGGTCATGAGACGAAGAAGTCTATTCATTTTCAGTGATTTTCGATAATTACTGCCAAAGTTGTGACCCTTGATCACTTCAAAAAACCTTGTGGATGCTCTAAAGGCTAAAGTTAATATCTGATTGACTTTAAATTTATACACAGTGTTTGAGATCACGAGGCGAAGAATCCTATTGATTTTCAAAGATTTCTGATAATTACTGCCAAAGTTATGGCCCTTGATCACTTTGAAAAATCTTGTGGACGCTCTAGAGGCCAAAGTTAATATCCGATTGACTGCAGATTGATACACAGAGTTTAAGATCTTGAGATGAACAAGTATATTGATTTTCAATGAATTTTTATGACTTGGAACAGCTAAATTCATGATACAGTATTATATGTATGGGTCACTTTTCAGTATTGGGCACTTTTCGAATGTTTTAATATCAATTCGATTTATAATTAAAATTTTGATATTTCAAATATTTCATTATTTTCCATCCATACACCAATACCTGCTGTAATATTGAAAATAAAACTGGTTCAGTAAATATTTTTTAAAAAATTTTATCTATCAACAATTGTCAAAATTCGTTATTTTCAACTTGCAAAATTGTGACATGGAAATCTGAATCTTTTCATTCCATGATTGCAAGTATTACAGGCAAATCATCATTTAAAACCATATTTGACACTCCCCTGTTTGTTGATTTTTTTTTACGTTCATCTGACTATGAGGTTGCGCACGTTACATTTCGTGTCCATCAAATATTAAAAAAATGTTTTTGTGTTGGAAACCGCAATGGCCTGATAAACCTACGAATGTTATTTTAGAATGTTGAATTCGGTCGTTCTAAAGAATATACCTTTGCATGACAAGCCACAATTATAATGTAATGAAAAAAAACAAAGGTCATTCATTGATACATTTATTCGTGTCCTATTTTCATTTGTAACGTCGGTAAAACATTTACTTCCTTCGATCACCCATCCATCGCTGTAAGCGGTCGTTTGTTTCTAAAAATAGATATTTACGACATTGCCGGTAGTTTTGTTTACATGGAATCACGTGATGACTGCATACGGAATTTGTTTCATCTTTGGTCTTGTTGTGTCCCGCCCGGTGTGAATTATGGCCCCTGATTGTACGAAAAATCACGTTTTTAGCTTGTGGCCCCTACAGGGGTCACAATTTTTATCCGATTTAAAATAACGTTTAAATATATCACTGTTACACCCTAAGGGTGGTTGAGTTCGAATTTTGTAAAAATCGGACCAAAACTGACGGACAAATAGTGTCAAAATATTGTGCATCAGGGTTGTGGACCCTCTGGAGGTCACAATTTTCATCTGATTTTGGAGAAAATTCAAATGCATGGTTTAACCCACAGATCTTGGTTCCTTTCGATAATCACGCATAAAGGACCATAACTTCATGAATTATGGCCCCTGATTGTACGAAAAATCGCTTTTTTATACACCCACATAAAAATGTGGACGTATGTTGCCGTTGTCCCCGTCCGTCCATCTGTCGGTCGGTCCATCCATCGTCCACAATTTCTTGTGAACACTCAAACGCCAAAAGTTATCATCCAGTTGTTTTAAAATTGATATATATTGTTTGCATTACCGAGATGAAGAAGTCTATTTAATTGGAATAATTTCCTTTTATTACGTCTAGAGTTATGGCCCTTGTTTCACTTTGTTGAACCTTGTGAATGTCCTAATGCCAAAAGTTATCCTATCTTTCCGAAATCTATATGCATTATTTGAAACAGTGAAACGAAGAAGCCTATTGAATTTCAGCAATTTCTGTTTATTACTTCTAGAGTTATGGTCCTTCTTTCTCTTTGTTTAACCGTGAACGCTCTAACCCCAAAAGTTATCATTCTATCTTTCCGAAATCTATATGCTTTATTTGAATTAGTGAAACGAAGAAGCCTATTGAATTTCAGCAATTTCTGTGTATTACGTCTAGAGTTATGGCCCTTGTTTCACTTTATTGAAACAATCTTTCTGAAATTTATATGCATTATTTAAAGTAGTAAAACGAAGAAGTTTATTGAATTTCAGCAATTTCTATTTATTATGTCTAGAGTTATGGCCCTTGTTTCACTTTATTGAACTTTGTGAATGCTTTAACATCTGTATGAAATTTACATGCGTCATTTGAATTAGTAAAGAGAAGAATCCTATTGAATTTCAGCAATTTCCGTTGATTACTTCCAGAGTTTTTGCCCTTGTTTCACTTTGTTCAAACTTGTTAATGCTGGATTGATGAAAGTTATCATCCGTTATATGTATGAAATTTATTTGCATCATTTAAATTTGTGGAATGAAAAAGCCTGTCAAATTTTAACAATTTCTGTAGATTACTTCCAGAGTTGAGACCCTTGTTTCAATTTCTAGAATCTTGTGAACCCTCAAACGGCAAAAATTATAATCTGATCTGTATGAAACTGTCGACCGCTCAGACGATTTAGCCACTGTGGACGTATGTTTTGTTGCCTGGCAACCTATCTTTTCGCTTGTGGTTCCTCTGAAGGTCACAATTATTATCCGATTTTAAAAATGTTTGATCGTATCACCATTACACCGTAATGAAGTTTGTGGTCGAATTTCGTAAAAATCGGACCCAAACTGACCGACAAAATGGCCGCCCCTCGTACACAAATAGTGTAAATATCTGGTATATCAAGGTTGTGGACCCTCTGGAGGTCACAATTTTGTGCCGATTTTGATGAAAATTGAAATGCATGTTTATAACCAATGATCTTTGTTGTTTTTGATATTCACGCTTATTGGTTCGAAACTTCATGAATTTGTTTTGTTTTTTTTATTTTAAAAACCGTTTTGATCATTTTTCCACCATAATGAAGGTTGAATTGGAATTTTGGGAAAATCGAAATGAAACTGCCGACAAAATGGCTGCTCTTTGTATGCAAATTGTATATAAGTATGTAATTCAAAGGTTATGAAACCTCTAGAGGTCACAATTTTTATCCCATTTTTATATTCCAAAAATCTCAGTCCCTTTTGATATTTGTGCATTTCAGACCATAACTTTCTGGATTATGACCCCTGATTTACAAAAACTCGTTTAGCTTGTTCTCTATCCATCTCTTGGTGGGCGTATCCTGCCTGGCAGTTGTGGACACTCTACAGGTCACAATTTTTTCCCGATTTTAACCAAACTTGAAATATAGGTGTATCTACCGAAGATCTCTGTTCCTTTCGAAATTGGCATGTAACTTCATGGATAATGGCCCCTGATTGTATGAAAAATCACTTTTCAGCTTGCGGACACTCTAGAGGTAGCAATTTTTATCCGATTTTGATGAAACTTGAAATGTATGATTATAACCCAAAGATCTCGGTTCCTTTAAATATTGGACGAAAAATTGCGTTTTTATCTTGTGGTCCCTCGAGAGGTCACAATTTTAATCAGATTTGAAAAAAAAACCTTAATGAGGGTTGAGTTCGAATTTCGTGAAAATCGGACCAAAACTGACGTACAAGATGCTGCGCCCCAAACACAAATATTCTAAAAGTATGTTATATAAAAGTTGTGGACCCTCTAGAGGTCATAATCTTGATCCAAGTTTGATGAAACTTTAAATTTATTTTTATATCGCAAAAATATCGGTTCCTTTCAATAATCACGCATTATATCGGAACATAACTTCTTGGATTATGACCCCAGATTGTTAAAAAGATCACGTCTTGGCTTGTGGACCCTCTAGAAGTCACAGTTTGGTTCAACCATTTAAATATATCACCGTTACCTCAGTGAAGGTTGAGTTCAAATTTCGTAAAAACCTGACCGAAATTGCCAGACAAAATCTCCTTATACGCAAATAGTGTAAAAGTATGTAATACCAAGGTTGTGGACCTACTAGAAGTCACAGTTTTTATCCGATCTTTATGAAACTTAAAATTATATTCAAAAGGTCTCTGTTCCTTTAGATATTCGTGCATATCGGACGGTAACTTGATTGTACAAAAAGTCGCATTTTTGTTTAGCTTGTCCTCTGTCCATCTCTTGCAACATGTGGGCGTTTCTTGCCTGGCAACCACTGATTCTTTATCATATTCCCTGCTTTAACGGATGAACCCTGTAGATATGCATTCTACTTGTTTCGATTCCAGAGTTACACCCCATTTGCCAAAGTATCAGATTTGGTCAACATTCAATTGCTTTATGTGCCTGTCTTTCTGATACTGATCTATTCTGTTTATTTTATAGCTAAATGTAGATCAGGATGATAGTGGTTCATATGTACAAGTTATGGAGACATTTACTAATCTAGGACCGATAGTTGATATGTGTGTTGTTGATCTAGAGAGACAAGGCCAAGGACAAGTAAGTTGGATTTGTTTCTGTGGAAACAACCCTTAACCACTCAGAATCATTCCAGTAATCCACAACAATACACATTACACTGCATACCTTCGCCCCCATCTGGCCAATAAAATGACCACTCTCTGTACGTAAATAGTGTAAAACTATGTAATACCAAGGTTGTGGACCATCTAGAGGACACAATTTTAATCCGATTTTGTGAAACTTGAAATATATGTTTATATCCCAAAGATCTCGGTTCCTTTCGATATTGGCAGGTATCAAACCATAACTTCATGGATAATATATCACTGTTACAGCGTAATGATAATTGGGTTTGACTTTTGTGAAAATCGGACCGAAACTGCTTGACAAAATTTGGTATTCAGATAAGTTGATATACAATAATTAATAGAATAAAATATCAGAATAATGAGCCGATTAAGATCGAATGATTGAAATACATTGCATTGTTGTCAATGACTTACAGTGTTTAACACTAATCAAATTCTAGTTCACCAGGAGAGGTAATTAAAATCATGTGATACAAAAATGGAGGTTCTTTCGATATCAATAAAAAAGACCCGTAAATGAGCGTTTACATCTGAATCAGTTTAATACATTTGAATGGATATTCACGTATGGGGAATGTAGATACATGCGGCATATTCTTTTTATGACTTGCTTATAGATGTTTGGGCGGGCGTTACATATTTTTTATTTTTCATCAAGACTAATAAATAGGCCGCACGCGCAACCAATTTTGCGTTAGGGTGCACACTTTGCCCCATGATTTTTAAATTTTTGACTGATTTTATTGTAGATTGCCCAGAGTGTTCCACTATTATAGTACACTAAAAGTGCAAAAAAAGAAAAGCATCGAAACATGTTTAGGGGGGGCGACTGTTCATTTCAAAATTTGAAATTTTGACAAAAATTCAACATGAAAAATTGTTTAAGAAAAACTATAACATAGTAAACTCTTTATAAGTGTTTCACATCAAATAATCAGTTTATCTGACATGTGCAAAATATAACAAGTGTTAAACAATGTCTAATTGAGCAGTATTACTGTTTTTAAAGATTAGAATTTTCAACGAAATTTTAGCAAAATTGACATTTCCTCATCTTCCTTAAATTCATGATAATGCTCTTCGTCTCAAGCAATATCCAAGTAATCAGTACCAAGTTTCACAGCCCTCTCAGCTGCATCATTCACAACACTTATAGCTTTAATATTGGAACGAGAAGTTTGGTATGCGTCATTATCAGGCCACGAATCAGGATTACAAGACAGAAAGTCATCCTTTAGCTCCAAGACACTGAATAGAAACCAGGAGTCGACATTCACAAAATCACTAAGTCTTGAAGACTCTGACAGCACTTGTAAAGATAGGTTGCCAGGCAACAAAACATACGCCCACAGCAGCTAAATCGTCCGAGCAGTCGACAAGGGTTGTCACATATTTATTCTTTTGTAGGTAATTAGGGGAATTTAATAGACAATTTCATACAGATGACATTATAATTTCCGTTGTTTGAAGGTTCACAAGGTTCTAAAATCTAAAACAAGGCCGTAACTCTGGAAGCAATCTACAGAAATTGTTCAAATTCGACAGGCTTTTTTCGTTTTAATAATTCAAATAATGCATATGAATTTCATACAGATCGGATGATAACTTTTGTTGTTCGAAAGTTCACAAAATTCAACAAAGTAAATCAAGGGCCATAACTCTAGACGTAATTGATGGAAATTGCTGACATTCAATAGGCTTGTTTGTCTTCATTTCACTAATTTAGGTGATAACTGAAACTCAATAGGCTTGTTCGTTTTACTAATTTATATGATACATATAAATTTCATACAGATCAGATAATAACTTTTGTCGTTGAAATTGCTGAAATTCAATAGGCTACTTCATTTCACTAATTTAAATGATGCAGATCGAATGATAACTGTTGTAATTAGAGCGTTCACAATATTCAACAAAGTGAAACAAGGGCCATAACTCTAGATGTAATTAACGGAAATTGCTGAAATTCAATAGGCTTCTTTGTTTTACTAATTTAAATGATGCATATAAATTTCATACAAATCGTTTGATAACTTTTGTCATTAGAGCGTTCACAAGGTGCAACAAAGTAAAACAAGGGCCATAACTCCAGATGAAATTAACGGAAATTGCTGAAATTCAATAGGCTTCTTCATTTCACTAATTTAAATGATGCATATCAATTTCAAACAGATCGGATGATGACTGTTGTCATTAGAGCGTTCACAAGATTCAACAAAGTGAAACAAGGGTCATAACTCTAGATGTAATTAACGGAAATTGCCGAAATTCAATAGGCTTCTTTGTTTTACTAATTTAAATGATGCATATAAATTTCATACAGATCGGTAGATAACTTTTGTCGTTAGAGCATTCACAAGGTGCAACAAAGTGAAACAAGGGCCATAACTCCAGAAGAAATTAACGGAAATTGCTGAAATTCAATAGGCTTCTTCATTTCACTAATTTAAATGATGCATATCAATTTCATACAGATCGGTTGATAACTTTTGTTATTAGAGCGTTCACAACATTCAACAAAGTGGACTGAGATATTTGGGAAAGATATATTTTAAGTTTCATCATATTCCATAATCCAGGAAGATATGATCTGAAACACGCGAATATTGAAATGGACTGAGATATTTGGGAAAGATATATTTTAAGTTTCATCATATTCTGATAAAGATAGGTTGCCAGGCAACAAAACATAAGCCCACAGCAGCTAAATCGTCAGAGCGGTCGACAAGGGTTGTCGCATATTTATTCTTTTGTAGGTAATTAGGGGCATTTAATAGACAATTTCATACAGATGACATTATAATTTTTGTCGTTTGAGGGTTCACAAGGTTCTAACCAGCGGCTGCCAGGCAGGATACGCCCACATTTTTGAGAGATGGATAGAGAACAAGCTAAAAAGAAAGTGATTTTTTCTACAATCAAAGGCCATAATTCAGGAAATTACAATTCCATATGTGCAAATATCGAAAGGAACCGAGATCTTTGAGTTATAAACTTACAAATAAAAATTGTGACCTCTATAGGGTCCACAACCTTGATATACCATATTTTTAGAGAATGAAGGGCGGCCATTTTGTCTGTCGGTTTTGGGCCGATTTTCACGAAAATTCGAACTCTGCCGTCCTTAGGGTGTAACGGTGATATAATAATACGTTTTTTTTAAATCGGATAAAAATTATGACCTCTATCACTAGGGATTTGGTATCGTTTAGAACGGGGTTTTTAGCGCTGGAAAGTATGCATAGAGTTTACTTTTACAACATCGTTCGATAATTGATAAAAATCGTTTAAGAATTACATAAATGGTTTAGTTAGTACTATGGCTTAGTTTATTGGGAACGGGTTGAGTTTCTCCGAGAGTCGTTTAAAAATGGCCGACCTGTTCACTTATCTACGACGTTTACTTATTAGATGAGCCGTCTGCTTTCCCGAGATACGTTGAAAAATCAACACACCGTTTACTTATCTACGGCCTTTACTTATTAGACGAGTCGTTTACCTTCCCGAGATACGTTGAAAAATCAACACACGATTAATTTATCTACGGCTTTGAAAAATTAGATGAACCTTTTAATTTCCCGCGAGCCGTTTATCCGATCAGTTAATTTTGATTACGATTATTTACATATGAAGTACGAATAAAAAAGGAGAATATAAAAAATGCACACTCATAGATGATCATCTTACCGTGGTCGTAGTATTATATATTATCCATTATCCTATAAACTTAGTATTCCACCATTGACAAATAAATAAAAAATCGGTAAATCACGTCCCAGGTAATTATACAATTGGAAATTGGTAAATCACATCTCAGGTAATGTATCGTTGTTGTTGTTAGTTAGTTGTATTTTACGTCCGCTTCCACCGAGGTAATATCACAAATCGTCGTTTCGTTCTTGGTGTTTAATGTCTGCTTCCACATAAGTGATATCGCAGACAAGACATAGGAGAGCCGAAGCTGATTCCTGTTTTTTAGAATATGATTTTGCAATCTTTCCATTTGGCCTTAGGCCATGGATTTGGTTTAGTGGGAAGTTCTTCCCTTTATTTAATATAAAACATATCGTTTGGTAGATGATTACGTCTGCTTCTGGATTGGTAGATGTCATCGTTTTAGTGTTTAGGTGGAGGCCCGTCTTATCGTGGCCTCCCCTTACTCCACTATCCCACTCTCTGGGTTTGGTATCAGTTTTATTTGCGGAATAGTGTTTAGGTGCCGAGTTCGTCTGACCGTAACTCTCCCTTACTCCACTATCCTGCTAGTTAGGTAGATGTCATCTTTGTGGGGTTTGTGTTTAGGTGCCAGGCCTGTCTTATCATGACCTCCCCTTACTCCACTCTGTAGGTTTGGTGTCTGTTTTTGGTGGAATAGTGTTTAGATGCCGAGTCCGTCTGATCGTGACTCCCCCTTACTCCACTATCCTGCCAGTTTGGTATAAATCCCCTATGTAGTTTAGTGTTTAGATGCCGGGCCCGTCTACTTCACTATTCTACTTAGTCCAACTGTGTCCATTAGGACGTGGATTTGTTCGAAGATTTGCAGTTTCAGATCTGGTCTCGGGAAGAGTAGGTTCTTAGTGTTGAATGGTATGTTGTTGGTCTCCATTGTTCTCACTAGTTCCCTTCTCTCCTCCTCGTATACCTCGCAATCTACCAGGACATGGTTGGTGGTACATTCTTCTCCGCACTCACAGATGATGACTTGGTGTTTGTAGTCTCGCAGCCGCTCTTTCACCCTTAGCTTCGATATAAGTCTACAAATATCTCTTCTAGGGTGATTGAGTGTTGTCTTTGTGTAGATCTTGTCATCCAGCCGGAATCTGTATGTGTCAAGTTCAACGAGATTTAATTCCCAGATTGAATTGACGTGTCTTTTGACCATACTGTAGATTTCCGTGGTGCTGTAGCCTATGGTGCGGAGTGGTGCTGTGTCCTTGAGACCTTCATTGGCGAGTCGATCTGCCTCCTCGTTTCCTCTAATGTTGACATGTGATGGAATCCACACGAGTTCTACTTTGCTTCCCTTCTCTATAACCCTCTGGTACAGCTGCCTGATTTCCAAAATGACTTCTGGTCTTGAGTCCGAGTTGTCATTTTGGATTGAAATCAGACTGCTCGGAATGACGAACTTACTAATCTTTTGATGGGAAATCCATGATATGGCCACAAGCTCTGCAGTGTACACCGAACAGTTATTGGGCAGTTTCCTGCTTATTCCCCAATCGCAGTTCCTTGATTGTTTCCCTGATACCCTGACCGAAGCTTTTTTTTCTAGGATCTCTCACATATCTTGTATTTTGTAGACTGACAAAGGTTGGGGATCTTTCGCCCAGTTGCGAGATGTTAGCCCAGTACCTTGTCCCCGACTTCCTGCAGTAGTGCCCCTCTCCCAGTCCCTTGCCCTACGCCAGTTGCAATACACAGAGCTTTGTATTGGATGGTGTCAAGCTTCCTTAAGAGTAATGGAGCGTATTAGAGCATGATACACCATCATTAGTGTGACTCTGTTGGCCCCCCAAGTGCTGCCCGTTATTTTCCTCATTAAGTTTAGGATTTTGGTGCATCTATCTACAGTCTCGTCGATGTGCAGTTTCCAGGTCAGCCTTCGGTCAAAGATTACACCAAGGAACTTGGTTTGGTCTTTAAACTCGATGTTTTTCCCGTTCATACACAGTCATTCTGCTTATCCCTCTATCCCTGCTTACAAGCATGCCGACTGTTTTCTTCTCCGAGACTTTGAATCCCCAATCGTTTGCCCATGCCATGAATTTGTCTAAGGCCTTTTGCATTTTCTTTTGTAGTTCGCAGAAGTTCCTCCCTTTCCTCCATATGGTACTGTCATCAGCAAATTTAGCTAACTCAGTTTTGGCGTCGAGGTAGGAAGATTTCGGTATGTCGTTGATCATGATATTGAAGAGAGTGGGACTGATAACCGACCCCTGAGGCGTGCCATTTTCCAATGTTTGCCGGCACTCAGGAATCTGGCAACATTCACCTGTATCCTTCTATCGTTCAGAAAGCTTTTGATCCACCGAAACATTATGCCCGTTATACCAATACGTCCTAAGTTGAAGAGCAGCCCGTCTAGCCAGACTAAATCGAAAGCCTTAGTTAAATCTACAAACATGACACATATCAGGTTCCCAGAGAGGAGTGCCTGCGACATGACTTGCTGTAGTCGCACCATGTGGTCCATTGTTGAACGCCCTTTCCTTAACCCGCTTTGATTTTCGGCGATCAGTCGGTTGCTCTCCAGATAGAACTGTAGTCGTATGTTAACCATTGTTTCCAAGGTTTTGCACAGTATGGATGTCAAACTTACTGGTCGATAGGACTCTGCCTTTGTTCTCTCTTTACCTGGTTTTGGAAGAGGGATGACGTTGGCTTTCCGCCATTCTTTAGGTACCTCTCCTGTCAGCCAGGATGTGTTGAAGAAGTTTAGTAGTATCCTTTTGGCATTTCTAGGCAGATGTTTGAGCATCGAGTACTTTACTTTGTCCTCACCAGCCACACTATCCTTCTTGATGGAAAGAGCCTTAACTACTCCTCAGAGAAGAGTAGATTGATTGGTTTAGCCCCTTCATTAGGTTCGATTTCTAATGAAAGGTGCTGTGAGTAAAAGATTTCCTTTCTCTTCAAAAACTCTGGTGATTAGTTTTCGTCCGTGCTTGCGTCAGCGAAAGCTTTTGCAAGTAGATCTGCCTTTTTCATTGCCGTTGGTAACGTACTCATCTCCATTCTTTAGGTTTGGTATGTTGAAGGATCTGCGCTTCCCGTTCATGGCGTTCAGCTTCTTCCAGACGGCACCTGTTTGCGTGTTTTGATTCAACGCATTACAGAATGTCATCCAGTGTCCGCTTTGTGCCTTCCGGATGGTGTCTCTTGCAGCGTATTTCAACTTCAGGTAGTTTTGGTGATTGACTTCATTGTAGTGGCGTTTCCGTAGGCGTAGTGCCTTCTTTCTTTTGTTAACCGCCTTCTGACATTCTGGTGACCACCAAGGTTTTCTAATCCTTGATTGCCCCCCAGAAGTCTTGGGAATGGAGTCGTCTGCGGCACCTATAATAGCACTCGTGATGTTGGCTGCGTACACGTCGATGTTGGCATCGATGATGTCTTCTTCTTTCCACCCAAGGCAGCCTACACGGAAGTTAGCCCAATCAGCCTCTTTTATTTTCCAATTGGGTTTCCCGTTATAGACTTCCCTGGTTGCTTCACATTGAATGCAGAGTTCTATCAGTAGATGGTTGCTGCCAAGTGTTTCATCTTCGTCCTCGGATACCAAAAGTTTCTTAAAGCACACTTATAAATTTGCTGTCTAGAGAAGAGAGGGCGGGTCGTCTTCTTCCTTTGTCATGGTAAAGTTAACACATAATAACTCCATCCTATATTCCAAATAACAACCGGCTGACCAAAAGGTAAATAGCTCATAATACTGTGTATACACAGGCCTTTTCTGTAATTAATGTGTATGGGAATATAGATTAAGGGGAGATTAGTGACTTATATGATAATTGTTTGCGATATCACCTCAGTGGAAGCGGGCGTTAAATAAAGCTATTTCACACGTAATATGATAATCGTAGATAAAAGACGACTTGCACAACATAAAAGTTGCGTTTTTACTAAAATTATTATTATTATTATTTTTTTCCGCGGGAGCCTATTTCTCCATGATGGGAAACAGATATCGATCTGGAACCAAATTTTCTTTTGGGAAACCAGGTGGTGGCTACTCCTTAAAACAATTTTGAAACTTCTGCGCAGTAGCTTCGTCAATTCTGTACTTATTTTCATACAAATGACATTTTCAGAAACCCTGAGTCTTTTCTCGGACGATAGCAGTTGAAAATTTCGAAATTTCGAAACTTCGTCGCTGACTTCTAGCTTTCGAAAAATGAAAAATTTTGTTTAAGAGACAATTTTTTTTATTTTTCAAAATTTTCAAATTTGACCTACATTTTTGGATACCTGAAGACCATCCGATACCAGAAATGTAAGTTTCATTTCGAATTTTCTGCCCATTTCCCAACCCTTATATTTTTTGGAAAGGATAAATCGATAGTTCTGAAATTCCTGGAACATAATGCTATATAGTCAGACCGCTGCATAAAGCAATTTTAAAAACGATCCGGAAACCGGAAGTAGTCGAAATAATGATAGATATTTCGAAAAAAACGCAAAAAATGGGTGTTTTGGGGAAAAACTTGATTTCTCCGTCCAGTATCAATGGATTAAACGAATTAAGCTTTCGTTGAGTGGCCCGAGGAATGGACTGTTGTATGATGCCCAATTTATACGGATACTATGACCAAGCAGCAAAATATGACAAGCTGAAAATCAAGTATTTTCTGATTTGGAGCGTTTTTGGACGCCTGTATCTCGAAAACTGCCCAAAGGATTTTTCTTATACTTTCCCTATCGAGAATCCCTCCGGTAGTCTTGTGCATGAATCCATCCAATAAGACATTGAAATGTCTGGAATACGTAAAATAACGTACTGAAAATCGAAAAAAGTTGAAAAATCGTGAAATTTTGGAAAATGCTCTATTACTTTATTATTTAAACAAATTTTTACAAAAACGTTACACATTCAGAATGCAGACCTAATAACGATTCTAACGATGTATAATATGTATTGAAATATTGAAATTTAATTTTCGATATATTGACATTTTTGCATTTTTGGCACTATTGAACATAGGATTTCCCAGGGACATTTTATCTGATCAGACAATGTAATATATCACTACATAGCCCTGTTGCTATTTGATAAGCCAATCCGGTTATTAAAAAATCCCGACAATAATCTCCATACCGGAAGTATTAAAAAAATGAAGAAAAAGGGTTTAAAAAAATAGCGCTCTTGCGAAAAACTTGCTTTCTCCATCAGATGCTAGCTGACCAAAAGAACTAAAGTATCGCTGGATAGCCCTATTAATGGACTATCATATGACATCTGAATGATATGATTTAGATAGCTAGAAAATAAATTATGGTACGCCGAAAATCTAGTATTTTCCGTTTTGGAGCATTTTAAGACGCCATTTTCTCGAAAACGAAAACTACGATTTTTCTTAAACTTTTTTTACTCAGAGTCCTATCGGTGGACTATAGCGCGAGTCCAAAAATAAAAGCATTGAAATAATATAAGTGGTCCAAAAAGAACCTCAATCTTGGAAAAAAGTTGAAAAATCCTTAAATTACTGAAAATGATCTTCTAATTTTCTTTCTTTGGAAAACAGCTGAATGAAATATTCTGAAACTTCTTGTACAGAAGGTAAGGTAACCAAACAACTTGTTAAAGCTATCTCGACAATGATCCAAAAACCGGAAGTAGTCGAAAAAATTTCCGATATTTTGAGAAAAAAACCCGTAAAAAGTAAAAAAATGGCGATCTTGCGAAAAAAGTGATTACTACGCCAAATTCCACCGAATCAAAACAACTAAAGTGTCATTGGATAGTTCGAACAATGGACGATCTTATGAGATCTAAATGGTAAAAATTCGCGGGTTAGGCAATATATAATGGAACGATGAAAATCTATTATTTTCTTTTTTTGAGCCTATTCAGACGCTTTTATTTCGAAAACTTCTCTTATTTCCTTTCTTAAACTTATGTTACTTAGAGTCCTAACAGTGGTCTATGGTGTGAATCTAAATTTAAAAGCCCCAATATTGTATAAATGGTCCAAAAGGGCCACAATCTTTGAAAAAAGTAAAAAAATCGTTATATCTGTAAATCTGCTTCTAATGGTATAAGGGAGGTAAAACTGTCCAATGGATCTTTCTGAAACTTCTGGTACAGGAATTTAAGTTCCCATACCACTTGTTAAATCTATCCTGATAATGATCCGTAAACAGGAAGTAGTCAAAAAAATATTTGATATTTAAAAAAAAAAGACAGTAAAAAAATTGGTGCTCTTGCAACAAGCGGGATTTCACCGTCGGGTGTGATCGGATTAGAATATCTAAAGTATCGTTTGGTAGCTCGATAAATGGGCTATTGTATGACACACTTCCTGTCTGATTCCTGAAAGCCGGTTCAGTGCTGCTTGCAGGTCTAGTTATTATTATTATTATTTACCGCAGGAGCCTTTTTCTCCATGATCGAAAACCGATATCGATCTGGGGTTCAATTTTCTCTCGGGAAACAATGTGGTGGTGACTTGATAAAGTATTTTTGAAACGTCTGCACAGAGCGGAAGTGGCCAAATTTTGAACCGTAGCAATAAATCAAAAAGCGGCCGTGGTTTCGCCAATTCTTTACCTATTTTAAAACAATTCACATTTTTGGAAACCCTGAATCTTTTCCGAGACAATGGCTATCTCACATTTTTGAATTTCTAACATTCATCTATGGCTTTTGTCGTTCGAAATTTGAAAATTAAAATTTTTTTATTTATGAATATTTTTTAGTCGTGTTTTACACAAAATTAACGAGTCATCTGACTTGGGCAAAAATGTGAAATTTTTTTGTCTCAGTAATTTTCCTTGGCCGCCATTGGCTAATTCAGTTTTTCAGTCCTAGATTAAGTATTTATTGCTCGATTTGTATAAAACAAAGTTCATATACTCCGTTGTCTCAATTGTCATTTATTTTGTTACCGATAGAGATATCTGTCGGCACCGGAAGTGGCTTAATTTTACCAAAAACTACATTTTTGACAGAAAGGTACCATTTTTCGAAAGCAAATTTTTTTTTTTTTTTTAAAACTGATATAACAGGTCACTTTTCAAGGTTTTTGGTCCATAAAAGTGTCAATTATTATTCGATTTTCATAAAATTTTCACTGTGTGATACCTAATGCCATTTACAATTTCATACAAGTAATTTAAGATTTTCATTATCACTGGAAGTAACGTCATTTTGGCAAAAACTGTATTTTTAGCCTTCAAAACAGATATTTTATTCAAATGAGTCTGATTTGTAATGTTTTTAAAATTATGATATTTGATTCCAATCAACAAATAGATTGAACCCATATGATCATACAGATACCAGAAAATGGTTTCTAACTTGTACGGTTGCAGAGAAATAGACGGTTTTATACAAGTCACTTTTCATGGTTTTTGGTCTATAAAAGTGGCAATTATTATTCGATTTACATAAAATTTTCACCATGTGATGCCTAATGCCATTTATGATTTCATAGAACTGATTTAAGATTTTCATGTCCATCCGATTCCAGTAATATAAGTTTCATTCAGAGTTATCGGCCTTTATTTTTCGAATTTTCTACCCATTTTCCAACCCTTATATTTTTTTTAAAGCATCAATCGATCTTTCTGAAACCTCTGCAGCATAAAGCCATATGGTCAGACCGTTGGATAAAGCAATTTCAACAACGATCCATAAACCGGAAGTAGTCGAAATAATGCTCAATATTTTGAAAAAAAAAAACGCAAAAAATGGGTGCTTTTGGGAAAAACGGGATTTCTCCGTCCAATTTCAACAAATTAATGTATCGTTGGGTGGCACAATGATTGGACTGTCGTATGATACCCAATTCATACGGATACCAAGACCAGGCAGCAAACTATGGCACGCTGAAAATCAAGTATTTTCTGTTTTGGACGCCTTTATCTCGAAAACTGCTTCAAGGATTTTTCTTAAACTTTCTCTATCGAGAGTCCTTTTGGTAGTCTTGTGCATGAAACCATCCAATAAGACTTTGAAATGTCTGGAATAGGATAAATAAGGGACTGAAAATCGAAAAAAGTCGAAAATTCATGAAATTTTGGAAAATGCTCTATTACTTTATTTAAACAGATTTTTACAAAAAGGTTACTCATTCAGATAGCTGACCTAATTACGATTCTTACGATGTATAACATGTATTGAGTTATTGAAATTTAATTTTCGATATTTTGACACTTTTGAACATAGGATTTCTTAGGGGCATTTTATCTAATCAGATAACGTAATATATCATTACAGAGCCCTGCGGCTATTTAATTGCCCAAACCGGCTATCAAAACTATCCCGACAATAATCTCCATACCGGAAGTATGCAAAAAATGAAAAAAAAAGTTTTAAAAAATGGCGCTCTTGCGAAAAACTTGATTTCTCCGCCAGATATTAGCAGAACTAAAGTGTCGTTGAATAGCCCCATTAATGGACTATCATATGACATCTGAATGATACGATTTCGAGAGTTAGAAAATAAATTATATGACATCATATGACATCTGAATGATACGATTTCGAGAGTTAGAAAATAAATTATGGTACCCCGAAAATGTAGCATTTTCCGTTTTGGAGCATTTTGAGACGCCTTTTTCTCGAAAACGATACCTACGATTTTTCTTAAACTTTTTTTACTCAGAGTCCTATCAGTGGTCTATAGCATGAATCCAAAAATAAATGCATTGAAATAATATAAATGGTCCAAAAAGAGCCTCAATCTTTGAAAAAAGTAGAAGAATCCTTAAATGACTAAAAATGCTCTTCTATTTTTCTTTGTATTGAAAACAGCTCAATGGGTGTTTCTGAAACTTTTGGTACAGAAAGTCAAGTATCCAAACAACTTGTTAAAACTATCCCGACAATGATAAAAAAAACCGGAAGTAGTCGAAAAAATTTTCACCGAATCTAAAGAAATAAAGTCTCATTGGATAGCCCGAATAATGGACGTTCTTATGACAGCCAAATGATACAAATTCGGTGCGTAAGGCAATAGATTATGGGACGCTGAATATCTAGAATTTTCCTTTTTAGAGCCTATTCAGACGCTTTTATCACGAAAACTACTCTAAATTTGTTTCTTAAACTTCGGTTACTTAGGGTCCTAACGGTGGTTTAGGGTGTAAATGCAAATCTAAAAGGGTCAATATAGCATAAACGGTCCAAAAAGGGTCCCAATCTTTGAAAACCAGCGGCTGCCAGGCAGGATACGCCCACATTTTCGAGAGATGGATAGAGAACAAGCTAAAAAGGAAGTGATTTTTCCTACAATCAAGGGCCATAATTCAGAAAATTACAATTCGATATGCACAAATATTGCAAGGAACCGAGATTTTTGGGTTATAAACTTACATTTCAAGTTTCAACAAAATCGGATAATCAGCGGCTGCCAGGCAGGATACACCCACATTTTCGAGAGATGGATAGAGAACAAGCTAAACAGAAAGTGATTTTTCCTACGATCAAGGGCCATAATTCAGGAAATTACAATTCGATATGCGCAAATATCGAAAGGAACCTTGATCTTTGTGTTATAAACTTACATTTCAAGTTTCAACAAAATCGGATAAAAATTGTGACCTCTATAGGGTCTATAACTTTGATTTACCATATTTTTACGCTATGACAAAAGGCTCTTTCTGGTGTGCAAAATGACCGTTGGTCAGATCTAGTTACGGTCATTTTCCCTAGCCCTAGGTCTTGACGGTACATTGTAAATCATTGGTGGCACGCTTCGGTCAGCAGTTATCATCATTATCTCGCGGCTGTATTAATATTTTCTGAAATGTTACACTACAATGAAATGTCATCGCTATGTCAAATTTACAAATAAATTTAACGCATCAAACTTTATTATATGACAGTTCTTGCAAACATGATTGATTAAATGAAATGAAATGGGGTTTAACGTCCTACTGTTCTGCTTCTAACCTGGGCCAATGAAGACGGGCATACAGTGTGCTATGAGGGAAATTTTGCCCGGGCAGCGGCACTACGGCCTACTCTTATATCGAATTCCAACTGCCAAGGATCTTTTACGTGCACACCAATGTGTACACCAATGTGTACACGGGACCTCGTTTTTTTGTCCCATCCAAACGACTAGACAGCTGTCCTTGTCAGGCCCTCCATCCTGTATCACTGACAAGAGGAAACCAAGCCGGAAAATCTGGATGAACTTTTTCGGCCAATGCAGAGATCGAACACCCGACCTCCAGACTAGTGAGCCAGCGTCTTACCCACTTAGCCACGTGATCCCCCATGATTGATTAAGCAATACAAACATGATAGATGATAGAAAAAAAACAAAACAAAAAAACCTTGACCATTTCGGTGGTAGTAACCTTATACTTGTTTCAACCTCAATTCCCTAACTTTTAAAATCTCCATTACGGGCCTGCTACTACATTGTGTACTCCGGTTAAAAGAAGTCATTATAATCTCACTTAATTTTAAGGTACCTTCCATAGGTCACTTAAAGTTCATACTCCTCGCAGTGTTTCGTTTGATTAGAGCTAATCCCACTACTCACTGCTGTACAGAGTGCACATTCTTGTTCTAAATTATGACTGGTCAATAGTCCGATTAACAACCAATAGCTTACTGCGTAACAATATCATTACGATTTAAACATAGCTCCACATTGGACCAAATATGTTTACATAACGTTACGTCATGACTCACGATTTTAATATTCCCAATTAACTAGTGCATAGCAGAATATTGCAGAAAAACTAATTGTGTGACAAACAAGGCTATCAACTGTCAGCACGATTTTTAAACTGTGTATATCATGTAAACAATATTGTTTTGAGACGAGCAACACTTTCACCGCTTTTAATACCTTAAATCACTGTCCAAAGTTTTAGGAAAGGCCCCAGATTAAAAGAAGGGCTGTCATGTTGCTGTGCTTTTGGATAGATTTGATTGAACGGGAAGAATAGACACACTCCCTCAAAAGCGCAAGTATCAGAAGCTAATCCAGCAATGGCCAGAGAGGGATTTCTCGGGCCATTGCTTCAGGAATATGCTTAAAGTTATGTGGATTTTTCTCACTTAAACTGGCCTTTGAATACCACTAAAAGACTAAACACTTATACGTATAGCCAATGGTTACTATATACACTTGGTGGCAAGTTTACACCAATCTGATTAAAATTAATTCGGCTATCATCACGCAAAAAGAGACCTCCCGTAAAAACTACTTTGCCAATTATTGAAAACACTCTTAATCCCCTCAGACGCCACTGACTGAAAGCATATTCGGAAAGTTTATTCCTTAATTACCTATATACAGCCAGCGTGTGAATTGATTAAAGTCTGACTGATTGTTTGATCTAAAACAATTAACTACGGAATAATTTGTTTTGTAATTTATTTTAACTTTATGAACTTTGTTTTAAACAAATTGAACAATAAATAATCAATCTAGGAGCGAAAAACTGAATTAGCCAATGCGGCCAAGGAAAATTAAGACAAAAATTGTTGACATTTTTGCTCAAATCAGACGACCCTTTAGCCCTGGATAAAATACCATAAAAAAAAATATTCATTATCTCGAGAGCATGCGCAATAAATACTATCGGTGTAGACTGGAATAACCAGACGCTAGAGATTGTATTTCACTGAACATAACTGGTTAGAAATTACAGTAAAAACAGAAATGATTGAATGTAAATCAGTTTATATACATTCATATTACATTATTATATGTGTTGCGACTCATTTGTGTCAAATTTCTAGGTGCCAAATATTAGCGATTTAGCCCCTTTAAAAAAACAACAACTTGGGTGATTTCGGACATTTCGCATTGTCACAGAACGTCCAAAATAGCTTTAATCTCAAAGTCACAGCCACTTTCCCTGTAAACCTGTAGAAATTGAATCAATCCGACAAGTAGTTTCTGAGATATGATCAATCACAATCACTTCCTGTTACATGTCAAGGGTCATATAAAGAATCTCAACAAGATAAAAAAAAACAATTAAAATCGGTCAAAACCTCGCTAAATTAATGCGATTTTTCACTCATAAACAACTCTGTCGGCACGAAAAACGACAAAGGCAAAATTCAAAATTGTGACATTTTCAAATACCATAAATTGGACCCTGATCCCAGCTATCCAGAAATGTATTATTTTTCGAAATAGGAGAAGTATTCTCCAAACTACGGCCTATTGTTTTCATTTTCATGAACGTTATCGTTGATTTTTCACTTTTTCTCATATTCAGTTCAAAATGGTTTCCATCAATTGACCTAGATCAAAATTCAAATCCTATAGATTTTTAGGCATTCCTTCAAGGATTCAGAAAATGTAACTACCATGTCTGTATTAAAATATTGCAAAACCCTTATGGATTTTTCACGTTTTAAATGAAATGAAATGAAATGGAGTTTAACGTCATACTGTTCTGCTCCTAACCTGGGCTAATGAAGACGGGCATACGCCATACAGTGTGCTATGAGGGAAATTTTGCCCGGACAGCGGCACTACGGCCTACTCTTATATCGAATTCCAACTGCCAAGGGATCTTTTACGTGCACGCCAATGTGTACACGGGACCTCAGTTTTTTGTCCCATCCGAACGACTAGACAGCTTTCCTTGTCAGCCCCTCCGTCCTGCATCACTGACAAGGGAGAACCACGCCGGAAAATCTGGATGAACTTTCTCGGCCAATGCTGGGATCGAACACCCGACCTCCAGGCTAGCGAGCTAGCGTCTTACCCACTTAGCCACGTGATCCCCTTCACGTTTTAAGATGGTGGCACTTCCGGTTCAATCGGCAGACTTCATATTTTGTGTACACATCAATACTGTCTAAGCTAGTACAGAAAAAAAATTCAAGGCAATCTGACCTATATTTCGTCGATTTTTTTGAAAACTTTGATCCTTAATTTCATCAAGAGGAGATATTTTAGAAAATTATAATGACATCTTTCAAGTCGCATCGGTAAGATCTACTTATATACTAAATTTCATGAAAATCGTGCAACTATCAAAGAAGTTGTCAAGTTGGTTTCAACTTCCGGTTCGAAATCACAGCGACGAAAATTCGAAAATCCGAAACTTCAGATTTGAAGTAAATGTTTCAATGTGCTCAAAGAAAAAAAATATAGTAAAATAGGTCAAATAGTCACAAAGTTACAGCAATGTAGGTCAAATGCATTCGTAAGATGGTGGCACTTCCGGTTCAATCGGCAGACTTCATATTTTGTGTACACATCAGTACTTTCTTAGCTAGTACAGAAAAAAAAAATTCAAGGCAATCTGACCTATACTTCGTCGATTTATTTTAAAAATTTGATCCTTAATTTCATCAAGGGTAGATAATTTAGAACATTTCTAATGAAATTTTTCAAGTCGCATCGATAAGATCTACTTAGATACTAAATTTCATAAAAATCGTGCAACTACTAAAGAAGTTGTCAAGTTGGTCTCAACTTCCGGTTCGAAATCACAGCGATTTGAAGTAAATGTTTCAAGGTACTCAAAGAAAAAAGAATTAGTAAACCTCTAGAGTGTACACAAGATTTTTTGAAGTGATCAAGGGCCATAACTCTGACAGTAATTATCGGAAATCGCTGAAAATCAATAGGCTTCTTCATCTCATGACCTTAAATACTGTCTATAAATTTAAAGTCGATCGGATACTAAATTTAGCCTCTAGAGCGTCGACAAGATTTTTTGAAGTGATCAAGGGCCATAACTCTGACTGTAATTATCGGAAATCGCTGAAAATCAATAGGCTTCTTCGTCTCATGACCTTAAACACTGTGTATAAATTTAAAGTAATCGCATACTAACTTTAGCCAGCCGGACGGGGGCGACGACAATATACGACCACATTTCAATGTGGGCGTATAAAAATTAACCGCATGCATATAATATTTAATGTATGATAAAGTCAAAATAGGCGATTTTGGTTTTTAGTGTTGCGGTCATTTTAAAAAAATGTTTTTTAAGGATAATGTGTATAGTACTACTAGCAATCACATACGGAAGAGGCGATAAGATCCCTTTGCATTTTCAATTTCAAAATTAATTAAAACCAAATTTAAATTCCGAAAATCTTTTTTTCTTTTGGCTGAAACTCTTTTTTTTTTTAATCGGATCAAAATGGGAGTAAAGTACAGAATCCGGGGTGGTAATAGGCGTATTGTGTCCAAATTTCATGGTTCTCGGACAATCCGTTCCGGTGTCGTGGCGAAATTCCCCCTTTTTCCCCTTACGGAAGCCGTATCTGGATTTAGAAAAAATGAGAACGCCAGCCGACCTGGAGCCGTGCCAAGAACAAACGACTTGAAAGAATGCAGGTATCGCCTTGAAATTTTCAGGGCACCTAGGTACCAATGTGAAAAGTTTCTATCCGGAATTTGGTAGACATGGTAGCTTTGGTTCCAGCGTTGCGCATGCGCAAAGTCAAAAGCAGCTAAATATGTTTGTTATGAAGGGATTTTTTTACAAAATGGACCTATCTCTTCGAAACTTCGGCTAACCCCCCATTTCCGACCTTGGCACATCCAAATATTGTCTCCAAATTAAAATCGAACACCTAGTTCCATCTCTATTTTCTTGTTTTACTTTATGTACCCCCGGGAAAATGGCCCTAAAATTTCTTGTTTGGAATTGTGCTTGGGACCATAAGCCAGATACCCGGTGAGTTTCAAGTTGGTGTGCACGATAGTAGGGTTGTGACGCGCATGCGCGGGCCTACACTCGAAAACAACCTTGTCGGCACGGAAAACATCAAAGGCGAAATTCGAAATTTTTGAAATATTCAAATACCAAACATTCGACCCGTATCCCGGCTATCCTGAAATGTATTAATTTCAGAAATAGGAGACGTATTGAACATACTATGCCCTATTGTGTTTGTTTAGAAGACCGTAAATGTCGATTTTTCGCTATTTTTCATATTCACTTCAAAATGGCAGCCATCAGTTGACCTAAATCAAAATTCTGCTCTGAAAGTTTTTTAGGCATTCCTGCAGGGATTCAGAAAATATAACTCCCATGTCTGTAAGTGCAATATCGCAAAAGTTATTAGGACTTTTCACGTTTCAAGATGGTGGCATTTCCGGTTCGATCGACAAACTCCATATTTTGTATATGAATCAGTAATTACTTGTCTAGCATCGAAAAAAAAAATTAGGTCATTCTGACCTATATTTCGATGATTTTTTTTAATAATTTCATTAAGGGGAGATAATTTAGCAAATTTCTAATCATATTTTTGAAGTCGCATCGGTAAGATCTACTTACATACTAAATTTCATGAAAATTGTACAACTATTAAAGAAGTTGTCAAATTGGTCATAAATACCGGTTCGAAATCACAGCGACGAATTTTCGAAATTCGAAAATCTGAATCTGCAGATTTGAAGTAATTGTCTCAAGGTACTCAAAGAAAAAAGATTTAGTAAAATAGTTCAAATAGTCACAAAGTTACAGCATTGTAGGTCAAATGCATTCGTTCGTAAAATACGGTGATTTCGGATTCGTAAAACGTTTTGAAAATATATTTAATCAACCCATTTTTGGGGGGATAGGTAAAAGTTTCAGAAAGATCCTATGGTTAGATTCTGAGAAATCCGATTTGTGGACAAAACACAAAAAAAAAATAAAATAATAATAATAATAATCTTAACAGAAACAAAACTGCGATGCAGTAATGACGGGTTTCACCGGTACCACCTTACTCTTGAACTTTTGTCACTTTCGGTGCCAAGTTACCCTTGAACTTATGTCACTTCTGGTACCAATGAAACCGTTCAACATATTTCCACATAAGCATTGCACACGTGTTATAAAATGGACGCAGAAACAACCAAATCCAGCAATATTAATTCCATTTATACATTTGTTACCATGTGTTACATGTCAAAAAAGTGATCTTTACAAAATTTGTTACTAACTTACCTCTAAGTTAGCTGACTTTCTAATGGAAATTAAAATGCGTAATTTTTTTAAAGATAGGTTGCCAGGCACCGAAACATATGCACACAGCAGCTTAATTGTCAGAGCGGTCGACAAGGCTTGTCACATATTTATTCCTTTGTAGGTAATTGGGGGCCTTTACAAGACAGTTTCATACAGATCAGATTATAATTTTGTCGTTTGAGGGTTCACAAAGTTCTACAAACGGAAACAAGGGTCTTAACTCTGGAAGTAGTTTACAGAAATTGTTGAAATTTGACAGGCTTTTTCGTTTTACTAATTTAAATAATGCATATAAATTTCATACAGATAGGATGGTCACTTTTGTCATTCAAAAATTCACAAGGTTCACAAAGTAAAACAAGGACCATAACTCTAGAATTAATTATTGTAAATTGTTGAAATTCAGTAGGCTTTGTCGTTTCACTAATTTAAATAATGCATATAAATTTCACAAAGATTGGATGATAACTTTCGGCGTAATAGCGTTCACAAGGTTCAACAAAGTGAAACAAGGGTCATAACTCTAGATGCAATAAACAGAAATTATTGAAATTAACTAGGCTTCTTCATCTCACTAACGCATACTATATATATCAATTTTAAAACAATCGGATTAAAAATTTTGGAGTGAACGAACAGAGGGGTATAAAAATGAACCCGACAAAATTGGTAATTTCTCGACAAGGGAAGATGCTAGAAGCAATTCTGGACATATGATTGTATTCATCCAATCTGTATGTCCATTGGAATCCAATATCATAATGTTAATCGATTAATAAATATAACTCATTACAAAAAAATATTTGTTTTTGGAAGGCTAAAAATACAGTTTTTGCCAAAATGACATTACTTCCGGTAATAATGAAAATCTTAAATCAGTTCTATGAAATCATAAATGGCATTAGGCATCACATGGTGAAAATTTGATGAAAAGCGAAAAATAATTGACACTTTTATAGACTAAAAACCTTGAAAAGTGACTTGTAGAAAATCGTCTATTTCTCTGCAACTGTACAAGTTAGAAACCATTTAGTGGTATCTGTATGATGGTATTGGTTCGTTCTATTTGTTGATTGGAATAAAATATCATAATTTTATAAAACATTAAAAATCATTTGAGTAAAATAGCTGTTTTGAAGGCTAAAAATACAGTTTTTGCCCAAATGACGTCATTTCCGGTGACAGTGAAAATATTAAATTGGTTTGACTTGGTCCAAATTGGCATTAGGCATCAAATGGTAAAAAAAATATAAAAAGATAGGTTGCCAGGCAACGAAACATACGCCCACAGCAACTAAATCGTCCGGGCAGTCAACAAGGGTTGTCGCATATTTTTCCTTTTTTCGGTAATGAAACCTTTATAATACATTAAAATCTGATTAAGAGCAACAACTCACGAAGTAATTATCAGAAAACTATTAGAATTTGTTTGGTTTTTATAAAGTTCTGCCCCATGCCAACGTTTTGTATGCAAAGCTTTTAATATCATGGATTTAACTGTTCAAGTCATAAAAATTCATTGAAAATCAATATACTTGTTCGTCTCAAGATCTTAAACTCTGTGTATCAATCTGAAGTCAATCGGATGATAACTTAAGGGCCATAACTTTGGCAGTAATTATCGGAAATCATTGAAAATCAATAGGAATCTTCGTCTCATGACCTCAAACACTGTGTATAAATTTAAACTCAATCGGATATTAACTTTAGCCTCTAGAGCATCCACAAGATTTTTTGAAGTGATCAAGGGCCATAACTCTGGCAGTAATTATCGGAAATCGCTGAAAATCAATAGGCTTCTTCGTCTCATGACCTTAAACACTGTGTATAAATTGAAAGTCAATCGGATATTAACTTTGGCCTCTAGAGCATCCACAAGATTTTTCAAAGTGATCAAGGGCCATAACTCTGGCAGCAAATATTGAAAATCGCTGAAAATCAAAGGCTTCTTCGTCTCATGACCTTAAACACTGTGTATAAATTTAAAGTCAATCAAATATTAACTTTCGCTTCTAGAGCATCCACAAGATTTTTCAGAGTGATCAAGGGCCATAACTCTGGCAGTAATTATCAGAAATCGCTGAAAACCAATAGGCTTCATCATCTTATGACCTTAAACACTGTGTATAAATTTAATGTCAATCGGATGTTAACTTTAGCCTCTAGAGCATCCACAAGATTTTTTGAAGTGATCAAGGGCCATAACTCTGACAGTAATTATCGGAAATCGTTGAAAATCCATAGGTGTCTTCGTCTCATGACCTTAAACATTGCGTATAAATTTAAAGTCAATTGGATATTAACTTTGGCCATTAGAGCATCCACAAGATTTTTTTAAGTGATCAAGGGCCATTACTCTGGTAGTAATTATCGGAAATCGCTGAAAATCAATAGGCTTCTTCGTCTCATGACCTTAAACACTGTGTATAAATTTAAAGTCAATCGGATATTAACTTTGGCCTTTAGCGCGTCCACAAGATTTTTTGAAGTGGTCAAGGGCCATAACTCTGGCAGCAATTATCGGAAATCGTTGAAAATCAATAGGCTTCTTCGTCTCATGACCTCAAACACTGTGTATAAATTTAAGGTCAATTGGATATTAACTTTGGCCTCTAGAGCATCCACAACATTTTTCAAAGTGATCAAGGGACATAACTCTGGCAGTAATTATCGGAAATCGCTGAAAATCAATAGGCTTTTTCGTCTCAAGACCTTAAACACTGTGTATAAATTCAAAGTCAATCAGATATTAACTTTAGCCTCTAGAGCGTCCACAAGCAATTGTGGACGCCGGACCACCGGACCGACCACATTTCAATGTGGGCGTATAAAAATCGAATGAAAATAGACTCTTTTACAGGCAAAACCAGTGGCTGCCAGGCAGGATATGCCCACATTTTCTAGAGATGGATAGAGAACAAGCTAAAACGAAAGTGATTTTTCCTACAATCAAGGGCCATAATTAGGAAATTACAATTCGATATGCGCAAATATCGAAAGGAACCCAGATCTTTTGGTTATAAACTTACATTTCAAGTTTCAACAAAAACGAATAAAAATTGTGACCTCGACAGTGTTCACAAGCCAAAAAAGTGATTTTTCGTACAAACTAATTATTTAAAAATTTAAAACAATAATTTTTGTGTTATTGGGCTTACTTGTTGGGTTCTCTGTAATAATACAAATGGTCACCTACCTCCTCAAAGTTCCCTTCTAATGGTTTATATGCCAGTAGTAATATAGACCGCATTAGATCCCCAACCAAAACAAAATCACCTTTTGTTTTTAAATATAAAGCTATGATATTATTAAAGTGGCTACATTCTAATCTCAATTCTTTCTCTGGTGTCCACTCAAATAGTCGTACCTAAAAATAAACACAGATATATATATTGAAGTATGTTGAAATATTCTGTGTTTTGATTTGGTTTCTCCTTGGACACATATGAACAATCCCACAAACTCTTTAAATAATACATTGAGAACACTTAGTAAGTCGTATCTGGGTAATCTTCTTCTCCGTTTAAAATCCTGGAAAAGCACTTTCCCGAACACAATTGAGGTTAATATTCACATCTAAAATACCCTTTGATAAAAATCCTACAAATTCTGATTCAGAATCACTTTCCATAGCAAAAAAATTATTAAAAGTGTGAGCGCTGGGATATTACAATTCGACGAGGAGTGGCTGCCAATTTTGGTATGCCATATATCTTCTTCTCTGCTGTTTCAAATTTCGGAAAAATCACTTCCCCCAGAACATTTGTCATTACTGAGATTAATATTCACATGTAAATATCCTTTGATAAAATTCCTTCAAATTCTGAATCGGAATCGCTTTCCATAGCGAAGAAATTATTGGATGAACGCGCGTGAGAATATTAAACTTGCGTACAAAATGGCGCCCTATGATACAAATTTTCTCGCGAGTTCACAAACTTATAACCCCTGAACCATTGATGTGACATATAGATTTTATGATTTCAATCATTAGTTCACGCTATACGCTTATTGGATAACTACTTTTGGAAAGCCGATCGTCTTTTTTTATAACTTTATTGATCAATAAAACAGTACATCAAAAAGGCCGGCAGCAGCTGTTGATGGGCGGGCAAATTGTCTCTCGAGTTTACAACCTTTATAACTCCTAAACCTTTGATGTAAAGACTTACAAATTTTATGATTCCAGTAATTAGTTCAAACTATATATTTATTGGATAACTACTTTTGGGAAGCCAATTGGCCTTTTTTGATAACTTTCTTGATCAACAAAACTTTACATCAAAGAAGCCAACAACAGTTGTCGTTAGGAAAAGTGACTAGACATTAGGTAGTAGACAGGTGGTGTAAGCCGGTGAAATTCAGTAGCTAATTAGGTCGACGCCTGGCGAAAGTAGGACCGAATGAGTTAAGTGTTAATAGGTGAACTTGCCATCCTAAAATGTTGAAATTCGAACTGAGGTAACAGTGTAATACAATCTTATTAAAATACAGATCTTTATTTCGTTTTTTTTTTTATACTTTCGATGGCCTATACTACATGAAGATCTGACTGGTTGTAGCGATAGGTCGCATCAGAGGTCATACAAGCGGCTTTTGACCTTATGACGTCAGACATCTGATTAACCAATCAGCATTGATGTCTTGTTTTTTTATAAACAATATTTTTATTCAGGATGTCTGAATGGGATTGGGAAACAGGCTTAGCCTATGTAAAATCCCTCTCCATTGATGTTACTAGTGGATTACCCACAGTTCCATGCAAAAAAAAACGCCTAAAGCTCGCCGTAACATCATTCAGAACACGCCAATATAGTGTAGTAAAGACATGTAAAACGAAATTTTGAACTATAAAAACAAAACGAAATAAGATCTGTGTTTTAATCAGATTGCAGTATAATGTCCACATGAAAATATGGATGATTAAAAATCAAAAGAACCCATAAATAATTGTAGTCTTTAAGAGTAAGGCCAAGCTAAATGTGAACGGATCTACAGGGGATTACAATATATGCCAATATTACGAGTGGGTGTATAAAAAGGTTAAAATCGAAAAATTGTTGATTTTCTTACAGCATGAGCAATGTAGCTGTGAGACCTACTTAAATATTCCAGAGTAGGAGTAAATTCAAAAATATTAAATAGTGAATACTTACCGTACTATTTACACTGGCTAATAATTTACCATTAAATTCTACTAATGTATAAGCTGCACCTTTTATTTCTTTCTCTGCTATCTGTGTTAACTTTCCTAATAGAAACATAAATAAGGGTCATGACTTGTATTAGTGATAACCAACCATTGGTAAAGCTATTGACAGATATATTCCTACAGGTAGGATGGTCGATGTTAAAATTGAATAATTGATCTGAATCATAATTTAGGCACCATGATGTAGTAATTATCAAATAGTTAATAAACCATACCTTCCAGGCTATACATACTACACACCACAATATTTGACTAGAGATACAGACATTTATCATCTCCAAAATATATGGCTGAGCAATGTGATCTCAATTAGATATTGTCTGAACAATGTAAATAATGATTAGTCGTTTTAAAATTAATTTAGATTGGAATTTTTCTGTTGCATACAATGTTATTTTGGATATAAAATTAAATACGTTTCTCTGTATCACCTTCAGAATATTGAAAGACAACGATTCTGCCTTGTTTAGGTTCAGCTTCCTCAGGATGAACCAAAGCTGTTCCAACAATATAATAATAATTAGGATTATCACCTAATTTAGCTGATATTAAACTTGTAGCACATTCATTAGTTCTTAACTGATGAGCATGTAATACTGAAATATGGCAAAATTATATACAGCATTAAAGGCAAATAGAACATATTATATTTAAATGGTAGAGAGTATATATTTAGGTGAAAATTTTATTTACCAGGTAGTTGATAATTGGACGGACAAAAATAGTGTTTTATTGTGAGAAATAATCTATATTTTGAAGGTAAACTTAATTTTGGGCAGAAAACGTTCTAGCTCATAATACTAGGGATTTGGTATCGTTTAGAACTGGGTTTTTAGCGTTGGAAAGTATGCATAGCGTTTACTTCCAAAACATTGTTCGTTAATTGATACCAGCGGCTGCCAGGCAGAATACGCCCACATTTTCGAGAGATGGATAGAGAACAAGCTAAAAAGAAAGTGATTTTTCCTACAATCAACGGCCATAATTCAGGAAATTACAATTCGATAGGCGCAAATATCGAAAAGAACTGAAATCTCTGGGTTATAAACTTACATTTCAAGTTTCAACAAAATCGGATAAAAATTGTGACCTCTATAGGGTCCACAACCTTGATATACCATATTTTTTAAACTATTAGAGAATGAGGGGTGGCCATTTTGTCTGTCAGTTTTAGGCCGATTTTCACGAAATTCGAACTTAGCCGTCCTTAGGATGTAACGGTGATATAATAATACGTTTTTTTAAATTGGATAAAAATTATGACCTCTATAGGGTCCACAAGCTAAAAACGCGATTTTTCGTACAATCAGGGGTCATAATTCAGGAAGTTACGGTCCAATATGCGCGAATATCGAAAGGAACCGAGATCTTTGGGTTATAAACTTACATTTCAAGTTTCAACAAAATCAGATAAAAATTGTGACCTCTATAGGGTCCACAAGCCAAAAACATGATTTTTCGTACAAACAGGGGCCATAATCCATGAAGTTTCGATCCGATACATGCCAATATCGAAAGCAGTCGAGATCTTTTAGAGATACACCTATATTTCAAGTTTCGTTAAAATCGGATAAGAATTGTGTCCTGTAGAGTGTCCACAAACAAATTGTGGAAGGACAGGGGCGACGGCATAATACGTCCACATGAAAATGTGGGCGTATAAAAAATCGTTTAAGAATTACATAAATGGGTTAGTTAGAACTATGGCTTAGTTTAATGGTGACAGGTTTAGTTTCTCCTAGAGGCGTTTAAAAATGGCCGACCCGTTCACTTATTAGACGAGCCGTCTGCTTTCCGAGATACGTTGAAAAAACAACAAAGTGTTTACTTATCTACGGCCTTTACTTATTAGACGCTGGCTCGCTAGCCTGGAGGTCGGGTGTTCGATCCCTGCATTGGCCGAGAAAGTTCATCCAGATTTTCCGACGTGGTTTCCCCTTGTCAGTGGTGCAGACCGTAGGGCCTGACAAGGACCGCTGTCTAGTCCTTCGGATGATACGAAAAACCGAGGTCCCGTGTATATATTGGAATGCAAGTAAAAGATCCCCTGGCAGTTGGAATTCGATATAAGAGTAGGCGATAGTGCCGCTGCCCGGGCAAAATTTCCCTCATAGCACACTGTATGGCGTATGCCCGTCTTCATTAGCCCAGTATAGGAGCAGAACAGCAGGACGTTAAACCCCATTTCATTTCATTTCATTTATATTCCAAATAACAACCGGCTGACCAAAACGTAAATAGCTCATAATACCGTGTATACACAGGCCTTTTCTGTAATTAATGTGTATGGGAATATAGATTAAGGGGAGATTAGTGACTAATATGATAATTGTCTGCGATATAACCTCGGTGTAAGCGGGTGTTAAATAAAGCTATTTCACACATAATATGATAATCGTAGATAAAAGACGACTTTCACAACATAAAAGTTGCGTTTATTTTTTATACTAAAATAACTCTGGCTTAGTTTGGCTTGGCTCTGAATTTTGATTGAGTGGAAGATTTTTAAAGACACAGATTTTTATTAACAATTTTAACAGACTGTGGTATAGGATTTAAATGGTTCATTTACATTATCAATACATACAATTTGCTTTTTGTTTTATTAAATTATATATAAATCCGTTGATTATTTTCCAATTTTTATATATTGCGTCGCCCCCGTCTGTCCGTCAGACGGTCCGGCGTCCACAATTGCTTGTGGACATTCTAGAGGCTAAAGTTAATATCCGATTGATTTTAAATTTATATACAGTGTTTAAGGCCATGAGACGAAGAAGTCTATTGATTTTCAGCGATTTTCGATAATTACTGCCGGAGTTATGGCCCTTGATCACTTTGAAAAATCTTGTGGACGCCCTAGAGGCTAAGGTTAATATCCGATTGACTTTAAATTTATACACAGTGTTTAAGGTCATGAGACGAATAAGTCTATTCATTTTCAGCGATTTTTGATAATTACTGCCGAAGTTATGGCCCTTGATCACTTTGAAAATTCTTGTGACGCTCTAGAGGCTAAAGTTATCATCCGATTGACTTCAGATTGATACACAGAGTTTAAGGTCTTGAGACAAACAAGTATATTGATTTTCAATGAATTTTTATGACTTGAACAGCTAAATCCATGGTATTAAAAACCAAACAAATTCTAATGGTTTTCTGATAATTACTTCATGAGTGTATTATAAATGTTTCATTACCGAAAGAAGTAAAAATATGCGACAACACTTGTTGACTGCCCGGACGATTTAGCTGCTGTGGGCGTATGTTTCGTTGCCTGGCAACCTATCTTTAGAATTTGGCCCCAGGTTCATGACCGATTTATAACTATCCTCGTCCATGTATGGTCGCCGACGATTAGTGCTGGGTATCGATAGTCCTATGTATGTGTAGGAACCAAAATAAAATGAACATGAGTCGATTCAAAACATTGCGTACGTGAGCGCGACAAATACCAATATGGCCGACAATTCTTTGTCGATTTACGTGCCAAAAGTAGAAAAAATTTAATAAAGAGCTTGTTATCACGAATTAGTAAAATGTTTATTATCATTAAAATAATGTAGCCTTGATTCTGAATGTAGAAATACAAGTGTTTTGTCATCAATGAGTGCTATGTCATTTGTACTTTATTATAATAATGAGCAGACGAATTCTGAAAGGGGGAAAAACTCTGAATTATTTACACATCCGGGTATCTCCGATTTGGCAAATTCCACGACATGGCAATTATTGTTTCAAACTCAAAGTATGGTTTGAATGATGGCGAATTGATTTTAACATTTTTTTTTAAATGCAACATTGAGACTTTGAAGTAAATAAAGTGACCGATGTACTGATGTAGGCTATTGTATTATTATATATACGAAGGATTAACGCACAGAAAACATTGAGTTGACTCCTCCACCTACCTACGCACGCACAAAAAATGGAGAACAATATTCAATACTATCGATTTATATCCATGTTTTACTCAGCTCTACAGATGATATAGGAATAATTTCAACTTTCAATAGAGCTACATGCCGATTTTTTTATATTTTTCAGAATAAAAAATCATACTAAAAACGGTACGATAAGAGTTTTAATTCCCCCCACCCCCTCGCCCACCCATCCAACTGTAAACATATAAAGATGCATTATTTGTGTAAAAATAAAAAAGTTGGCCTTCGATCGAAAAAATGAATTTCGAGCCTTGTACACAATATCCACCATAATTTGCATATATGAAGCAATTGATACTTTTATAAAAGTTTGGCTGATGTATGTTTAAAGTCTATTTTTTTTTTTTTGTATTATAGTTAGTAACATGTTCTGGATCACATAAAGAAGGTTCTCTACGTATAATAAGAAATGGTATTGGTATACATGAACATGCCAACATAGATTTAGCTGGTACTAAAGGTACACAACTGATACTTATTTTGTTTTATCCTCAATGTCAGTGATTTTACTAAAGAAAACAATAAGTATGTGACTAACAGTAGGTGTCACAGCTCCATTGCTCGCGTTGGAAGAAAGTCTTTTTTTCACGATTTGTAACCTCTTTTAAACTTAACGTCATACACTGGCTATTTAATCTTTTGTAATAATTTTAAAATATTTTGGAAGCAGATATCCTGTTCTTTTGTTTGATATAATTCTTATGTATGTGTTCATTTTATCAATTTCATAAACGTAAGTTGAAAAACGTCAATTTCCTGTGTTTTGACGTTACGCTGAAAAATTTTGTCACGTTTTTAAATGAGGGTACCCCACTTCAAGTGCTCGACGGGGACACTTATTATTAATATTATTTTTTCATTCTAATATCATTAGAAAGATAAATGAACGATCTTTTGATCGGTCCAGGGTGCTTTGTTAGCATTTTGAAATATCAGGCATTTTTTTTAAGTTGAACACTTCAATTCACGAAATCTTTTTTGGAGGCGATTTGTCAATATAGCCCCCCCGACCGATCGAAAGTTCGTTTTATTGTCGTTTCGATGCTATTAAAATCAACAAAATCGGAGCATGGTAAGTGTCCCCGCTGAGGACTTGAAAATGGTATACAGCGTGATTTTTTCAGAATAGAAAATCCGCAATGGTGCGAGTTTTGTGACGTCATGACGTCGGCTGACATAGCCAGCAAGGTCACAGAGAAAGGGTATGGTTGAGACGAGGAAACTGCATTGACATAAATGCTACGTTGTACCATGGACCTTATATAATATTATAAGGCCATGGTTGTACACAAGAGAGCTTGATATGCATTAATGCAAATAAAGGACTTGCCTGCAAATAAGTTATTCCAGGTTTATCCTAATCCATATTACTAAATGCATTGCGAGAGACAATGCAACAAATACTACAGTCGTCTCGAAAATAAACCAATCACAATTATCTTTACAAAAACAACCTCCAATAAAAAATCCCGTACAATCAATAGGCCTAGACCATGCGAATGCTTTATAAATTTTAATTATTTTAGATCTGGTGAATAAAATTAGTAATTTCCCACGTTTGTTATTTCTAGTGAGCCTAAAAATATAAAATTGTGATGCACAAGTGTCGAAATGAGTGGAACGAATCCGCCTACGGGGTATGCCTAGGGGCCTACGGTCGAATCGTATCCCCCAAATAATTGCTTTTAAAATTGGTATGAATTAGTGAATCAAAATATATATACGTTTTCTAAGATCTGGTGAATTGATAAATAAAACTATAAATTTCCTTCAACGTTTAGTGTGTTTATTCTGATGGGTGGGACTAGATCTAAAATTGTATGAACATATATGGACATATACCAGCTGAATGGAACCAATGGGCCTAGGTCACGTAGAGGTCATTGCTATTGTATGAATTAGTGAATGGAAGTATTTTTTTTATATATACCACCAGGTGAATTGATGAATAAAACCTAACAATTTTGTGTTATTAAGTTAGGCCTAGATCTAAAATTGTAAATGTATTATTGCAGCTGAATTGAAAGAATTGCTTTCGAGTCTTTCGTCAGACAATTTTTCTAGTTTTTATACGCCCACATTTTCATGTGGACGTATATTGTCGTCGCCCCTGTCCGTCCATCCACAATTGTTTGTGAACAGTCTACAGGTCACAATTTTTATCTGATTTCAATGAAACTTGAAATATAGGTTTATCACCCTAAGATCTCGGTTCCTTTCGATATTGGCATCTATCGGACCGTAACTTCATGGATTATGGCCCCTGATTGCACGAAAAATCACGTTTTTGGCTTGTGCACACTGTAGAGGTCACAATTTTTATCCGATTTTGTTAAAACTTGGTATGTAAGTTTATAACCCAAAGATCTCGGTTCCTTTCGATATTCGCGCATATCGGACCGTAACTTCCTGAATTATAGCCCCTGATTGTACGAAAAATCACGTTTTTAGCTTGTGGACCCTATAGAGGTCATAATTTTTATCCGATTTAAAAAACCGTATTGTTATATCAGCGTTATACCCTAAGGACGGTCGAGTTCAAATTTCGTGAAAATCGGCCCAAAACTGACAGACAAAATGGCCGCCCTTCGTTCTCAAATAGCGTAAAAATATGGTATATCAAGGTTGTGGACCCTATAAAGGTCACAATTTTTATCCGATTTTGTTGAAACTTGAAATGTAAGTTTATAACACAAAGATCTCGGTTCCTTTCTATATTCGCGCATATCGACCGTAACTTTATGAATTATGGCCCCTGATTGTACGCAAAAACACGTTTTTTGGCTTGTGGACCTTATAGAGGTCATAATTTTTATCCGATTTAAAAAAACGTGTTAATATATCACCGTTACACTCTAAGGACGGCTGAGTTCTAATTTCGTGAAAATCGGTCCAAAACTGACTGACAAAATGGCCGCCCTTCGTTCTCAAATAGCGTAAAAATATGGTATATCAAGGTTGTGGACCGTATAGAGGTTACAATTTTTATCCGATTTTGTTGAAACTTAAAATGTTAGTTTATAACACAAAGATCTCGGTTCCTTTCGATATTCGCGCACATCGGACCGTAACTACATGAATTATGGCCCCTTATTGTATGACAAATCGCGTTTTTAGCTTGTGGACCATATAGAGGTCATAATTTTTATCCGATTTAAAAAAACGTTTTATTATATCACCATTAAACCCTAATGACAGTTGAGTTTGAATTTCGTGAAAATCAGCCCCAATCTGACAGACAAAATGGCCGCCGTTCGTTCTCAAATAGCGTAAAAATATGGTATATCAAGGTTGTGGACCCTATAGAGGTCACAATTTTTATCTGATTTTGTTGAAACTTGAAATGTAAGTTTATAACCCAAAGATCTTGCTTCCCTTCGATATTCGCGCATATCGGACCGTAACTTCCTGAATTATAGCCCCTGATTGTACGAAAAATCACGTTTTTAGCTTGTGGACCCTATAGAGGTCATAATTTTTATCTGATTTAAAAAAACGTATTATTATATCATCACCGTTACACCCTAAGGACGACTGAGTTCGAATTTCGTGAAAATCGGCCCAAAACTGACAGACATAATGGCCTCCCCTCGTTCTCAAATAGCGTAAAAATATGGTATATCAAGGTTGTGGACCCTATAGAGGTCACAATTTTTATCTGATTTTGTTGAAACTTGAAATGTAAGTTTATAACTCAAAGATCTTGGTTCCTTTCGATATTTGCGCATATCGAATTATAATTTCCTGTATTATGGCCCTTGATTGTAGGAAAAATCACTTTCGTTCAGCTTGTTTTCTATCCATCTCTCGAAAATGTGGGCGTATACTGCCTGGCAGCCGCTGGTTTAAAATATGATAATCCTGAGATTTTTGAAGATTATTTAACCAATGGTTCTATTTTATTGCTACGGTATAAATTGAATAAAGGCCAACTATCCTTGAAAGAAATATTTCAAATGTTGACGTCCATTTCACCAAAACTTTATTTAAATTTGAAGAAATTAAATTCTGTTGTTAATAAAGTACACAGAATTAAAGAAACGGAAAGGTAGTACTGAAAGCAATGCGTATTTAAATCTTATGGCAATCTTGCCGCTTAAAAGCATTTCTAATGATGTAAGTCTAACGCAATCATGCTCAAATGAAGATATAAAAACGCCATTAGAACCAATGGTCAATACATTGCAAGAGAAATTAGATTTGATGTCAGTAGGTAACAAAAGTGAAGGTGTGCCAGGCAATCAGGATTATGATATTAAAATTAGTGAAACCAATACTTTACAAAAGAGGGTGGTAAGATTAGGAAAGATATGTAAGTTTCAGGGCAAAGCAATCAAGTCTATGAAGCGCACATCTTATTATACACGGCTCCAACGACGCGAACGTTATCTCAACACAAGGGAGGTCAATAACAGAAACCTCATTTTCAACCAGCGGGAGGAAATACGAAGGTTACGTTCAGATGCTGCTCTTGTACAGAATGAGCAGAATTCACAAAGAACGAAAAAAAAATTACTCCAAACACTTCTGTCGAAAAGACGACGCAAAGTAGACTCTTTGGAAAAAAGTCTTGAGGCCCTGGATGGGGAAATCGCAAGATTAAGGTCGAAAGTTTCGGAAAAAGATGCAGCTTGCGCGAATCTTCAGCAAACCATCGATATAATATCTGGTGATCGTGCAATCGATACTCGCGTTAATGAAAGTTCGGTGGGCAAGTTTAATGATGGAACTCGTCAGTGTTGTATGGAATTAGTAGGTCAACAACTTGGGATGAAGAAGATTCCACAAGTAATTAGCACTGTTTCAAAAAATATGTTTGATATTGACATTTCAAATTCTTCCCTTCCAAGTGCTACTACAATTAGCAATTTTGTATCCGAAGCACATTTTATAGCTAAGCGCCACGTTACGGAAACGCTGTTGAAAAGTAGCAAGTTTGATTTGCATTTTGGATTTTGAGGTCACCTTGGATAATTTTCAAACACTTACTTTGGGATTTATGGATATAGCTCGTGAAGACAGTAAAACAGTCGTTGACACAACCATTGTATTTTTTAATGATTTGGCCCAAACTATGATAGGAAACGAAGAAGTGTTTGAGAATTTGATTTCCCGGTTATCTTCGCTCGTTGGAGATCGTTTCGCGGTAGTTAAATTGGCACACGAAAAACTAAATGAATGGAGAAACGAATATTTTGATTCTGTAGCCCAAAAGAAAGACGACGGGTTACTTTACTTTTATTGTATGGCTCACTTTTTATTAGGTTTAAGTTCTCAGGCCGAAAAGGATATCAAAACATTTGAGAGCGAATTAGCTAGTAAAAGAGCGCGGTTCATTAGGAAGAGATGCGTTAGCTGAGTTCAAATTTTGGAGATGTTCAGAGAGTTGTGTTCTATTTCTAAGATTATTACGAACCTTATGTTCTGCATTGGGGCCACGTGGTGATGAAAAATCAGGATGTCACTCGTGATGGCTCAGCCACTTGAATCTTTCGGACAAAAAGTCTAAGATATTAGATTTAGATCTAATAGATTTAATTGTATATTCACCGGTGCTGCCGCAGCCCATTATCATAGAGCTGACATCATAGACTTCTTTGCTAATTGCTATGTGGGGAACAGCAATCAGCTGTTGTTGTCAGTTCTGGCCGATATTCGATCAATTCCTCTGTCTGCCGGACTTCGTGCCTTGGGCATTTTTAGCGTTGATGTGTCAACGCCTTTCTGGAGAATGATCCAGTCAAATTCAGTTCATGTTACTGATTTGCATAAATACATAAATCCACTTTGGGATTTTTTAAAGACAATGTCACAGGACGGCACAGCTTTATTGGACCGTGAATTGCCTCCGGTGTTTGTCGATTTTGAGCCAATAAAAGACGAAATATACGATTCATTATATAATGTAAGAGAGGATGAGCATGATAAATTAACAAAGGAATTTTTTGAAATAATTTGTTCAAGCAGTTTGGTAGTTACCGCTAGGCAGTTAGACGATTACCTTATTGGTGGTAAATATGGTCAAGAAAGACCGGACATATCCGAACGTACGAAACATACCCACAAAACAAATTTACTTGGAGAAAATTATTTTGGCGACTTTGATTTCTCAAAAAAGCAGAAACCCACCGCTACCACCCAACATCACAGCTCGGTAATAATGCTTAAACGGAATAAACCGTTTCATTGGCTCAATTCCCTTGACAGAGAATCGAAATCTTTGGTAATGAAAGACGCGCGGAAATATGGTCCGATTTTTAAACGACAGGCTCGTGGGTATGTTGCTGAGGTAAATACACAGAAGAAGACCGCTGTGCTTGAGAGCTACCAACTCGCACAAGCAAAAGAATTAAAAAATCTCAATGAAATTGCGCCTGTTGAAAAAAAATTAAGTATCTATCCTTCCTATAGGCGCAGGACGAACTTGGCAAATAGAGGATATTGAGAATATTGAACAACGATTTTCGGAGTATGCTCGTTTCTTTTTTTAAATTAAATTTATTTGTAAGAGCGGGGTGGGGTCTCATAGCAGGAGTATTATTCATGGTGTGCCCTGAGCCACATGGATGTAGGTTTCACTTAATAGCTTAATCAACTTAAGATGCATTCAAAAGTTAGGGCATAGTACGTTCGTGGTGCGCCTTGTGCCACACGGATATCAGGATATCAATAATGCGCTCTCTCTTTCAGACAAGACTTATTTAATTTTTGTATTTACTTTTTTTTTTTTATGATTGATGTGTTTATATTATCATTCTATTCTGATTACCTTTGAAATGGTTATTTATTTATTTATTTATTTTAAAAAAAAAATTTTCCAATTTAAAATTCGTTTCGTAATGTTCGACGGTTCTTTTTTTGTTAAAATAAAATGGCTTTGGCGGGCGAACTGGATTACGGCAGCCAATGAAATAACTCCATTTAAAATTGGTGGGCTTCTCTCGTCAGTATGCAGACTGCCGCCATTGGGTGAGTACTTGATTGAAATGATGGGAATGAAAATTAAAACGTAACTTTTATCCACAATGCATTTAATATATGAGTTGCTTCTATGGCACATCGGTTGTTTATGTAAGTGAAAGGGCAATGCTATTATTGATTTACAGGCCATGCTAGTTTCAGAGGGCTCTTACGGTTCGTCGTCATGTTAGATCTACATAAATATAATACTAATAGTTTAAATAGTTGTGATTTTCCGATTTCATTCATATTTATTTTTGTGGGCGGCTGATGACTAACGATTTTTTACTTAATTTACAGTTGCTGTAATCATAAAGGTAGAATCTGTTTTTTAAATTTCATGTAAGTAACACGTCTATCGTACTTAAACTCTGTAAATATTTATAATATTAATAATTTGCTTCACCCCTACGAGTACGACAAACAAATTGAACTGTTGGCGTTGCGTGGAAAATGATCGACCCACCAATATTAATTGTCAGGATACGGTTCTCAGCTCACGTGAGAATGTGTGTGTACACACAGGGCACTTTTAATATTTGGTTATATGAGTAGGAATGACGTTTCAACATTATTTCTTACCTTTTTTACGAATGAGAACGTATCGAGGTTAGACATGCTTTCACCGACGTCCGCGCTTGTAACCGACCGTTTATTAACCACCGTTATATTTATTTAAAAGGCCTACTTTGTTATTTTATGTTAATTAATAATATCGTTTTTGATTTATTTTAGGTTATAAGTATAAAGATCTTATTTGCTACAGGCCTAGAATTTAGTAATTACTGGTAATTTATAAATTATAGATTTTAGTATGGATGTTTATGTATTTGGACATTCTTTGGTCAGAAAATTGGAGACACATTTAGGAAATACAGTAAAAACGGAGAATGGGGAGGGTAAAATACATTTTGTATTTAGATCGGGAGGGACAGCTCCAAACTTGATGGGAATGGTAGATGAGATCCCCGCAAATGTACGTGTTGTCTTTTTGCAGACCGGGGTGTTGGATGGCTGAATGGTTAGCGTGCGCGCGCTGTATCATAATGTCAGTCATTGAGTCGACTGGCGTGGTTTCGAATCCCCGGTTGTACGTGGCAAGGAGTAGGGTCGCCTGTCCAACCTCGTGGGTTTTCTCCGGGTCCTCCGGTTTCCTCCCACTGCTAAAGACCCCTACGCGCAACTGAATTATGTAAATAAAATTAAAACCAAATGTTAGTCCCGAAATGACCTAGTTTGTGTCGAGTGGACGTTAAACCCCATTTCTCTCTCTCTCTTTTGCAGACCGGGGGCAACGATATTAACCCCCATCACCAACCTTTGCAAACCGCAACAAATATAATGAATTTGATACGAAGGGTTTCTTTTCGGTGTCCTGGGGCTGTACTATTTGTTGGGTCCATTTTTCCACGCTTCAAACCACGGGGAATGTCACGTAAGTTCTATAACGAGCGGAGGGTAATTATTAATAGAATCGTAGCCGATCAAATCAGTCAGTTGGCCCGGGTTAGGTTTTGGGATAATTGCAGAAAAGTGCGCTGTAGTAATTTAAAGAATTATGCTGATGATCAGGTACATGTGAATTCTCTTTTTTCAAAATCGGCCATGATGGTTTAAAAAATGGGTTTAAGGCGCCTACAGTAGGGTTCATTTAAAATATTTCTTGAAATATTTGTTTTATTTAATCCATGATATTTGTATAATTTAGGATTGGTGTCTCGTGTTATCCATGGTGTGCCTTGGGGGGCCATACTATATACCGGAAAACAACCGGAAAACACCATTTTATACTAAATACCGGAAAACACCGGAAAAACACTAAATACCGGAAAACACCCTAAATAGGTAACCCGGAGCCTGGTCCTCTGTGTGCGGTTTTGGACCAAGTGAGCGCCGATGAAGGAAGGTCAAGGTCATTACGATGTTCGTTTAACAAATACCCCCCCTCCCCCAAAAAAAAAAAAATTTCAGATTTTTTTTTCTCCAAAATTTTGTTGATGCCTATTATGTTTTGAATGTTTTAAAAGACGCAATCAGTCTAACTCCATCATTGACCATATTTTATTTTGTATTTTAATTTTAGTTTTCAGTAAATTTTAGTAGATTTCAGTATTTCAGTAGATTAAACACAGCCCTCTGAGGACCCCCGTTATATGCCGGTTGCGCCGGTCTCCTGATTCTTACCAGTAACGCTGGCATCAGGGTGGTACAAATTAGTGGAAGGCACGATTAGGCCAACTCCTCCCTAGGTAACAAAAAATCACATCATAAAACAGCAAGTATCATCAAAAGCGAGTTAATAAATCTCTGAATAGTTCGAGTTGAAGTTCCAGGTTTAACCGCTATGTGTCCTAATCACCAAACGAAATGGATGCCACGCAATTCTCGGACAGGCTGTAATCTGAAAAGTGTCTATCCTTTCCAAGAGCTATCCATCTCGTTGGAAGGGCTAAAAATCTACTTGTTTCTGAGCTTACTTTCATTCCAGGGTCAATATAATCACTTGAACCATAATAATATTCAACATATTCCATCATATTCCGAGGGCCGCACACAGGATTTTTTTCTGGATTACTTTTCGAGCTTTTTTCCCCAACTCGTTGACCAGTTTTCCTTGAGAAAACTCCAACTTTCGCCCAATTGTCCATGAGAAAACTACATATTCTATCTTACTGCATTGACGGCAAGTGGTAAGCTGGACGTCTTTGAAAAGGGTTGAAAAGGGTTGATCGATAAATTTTCAAGGAAGCAATTGTTGTTTTTGTTTGTGAAATAGAGGACTCTAGCCGATGAGGCTACTTTCCCCCCGAGAACCTCAGGCAACCAATTTGTTTTATGTACTTCTATCGTAATAAAACATTACTTTGTTAACCACTTCCTGGTGGCTGATCGAAGACTCACACCGAATGCGTATTCGGAAAAAAAATGTCCCCGAGAAAATGTTTTTTCCGACAATTCATATTCGAGATGTCTTCTGTTGCACAACTTATGCTGCACTGTGTAAGAACTTGCATCCTTTGATCTGAAGATTGTAGATGGAAAAGTATCATTTGCACTATTTCAAAGTAAACCTGCATTTTCATATATCATCCCGTAATTTGTGATTAATGACAATGACTGTGGAAATAATATGGCTTGAGGAACGGAAGATCTATGTTCGTCACGTGACTGGACAATTCCACCCCCCCGTCCCACCCTGACGATGATCCCTCACGGAGCGGCGCGGCACGCTCTCTAAAAAAAATCTCGGGCACAGTTTACTCTTCTAAGTTTTCCGGTAGCTATTTAGTAATGCGGATTTTGGTCCTCGTGTGTGGTTTTGGACCAGGTGAGCGCTGATGAAATAAGTTCATTAACATATAAGCGAGCGATCGCCTACGGTCAAAGAAAAATTTCTTTTCAGATTTTTTTCAACAATTTCTTCTCCCAAATTTCTCTCAAATAAAAATTCAAATTTTTTTTCCAGTATTTTTCTCTGTAAAATTATTTTCTACGGAATGTTTTTTTTGTAAAACCAATTTTTCGGAAAAATTTTGGAGAAAAAAAAATCAGATTTTTTTTTGGGGGGGGGGGGGGCTATTTGTAAAACGAACATCGTAATGACCTTGACCTTCCTTCATCGGGGCTCACTTGGTCCAAAACCGCACAGAGAGGACCAGGCTCCGGGTTACTTATTTAGGGTGTTTTCCGGTATTTAGGATGTTTTCCGGTATTTAGTGGTTTTCCGGTGTTTTCCGGTATTCAGTATAAAATGGTGTTTTCCGGTATTCAGTATAAAATGGTGTTTTCCGGTATATAGTATTGCCGTGCCTTGGGCCACATGGATGAAGAGAGGTTTTTTATTGTTTTTGTTTGTTTTTTTTTAATTGTTTTTTTTTTTAATTTTTTTAAAAGATGAGATACTATCTGCAACTGATAGATGTTTTTGATTTGAATGGGATATCTAGTTGGCAACCACCTTATATTCTATAGTCTTATTAAAGTAGGATGTTCTATGGTAATCATGTGGTTATTCAATGCCAATCAGAAAGTATTTTTATGCAGTTGAGGATACTATTTTATCTCCTTTGGAAGTGGAATGCTAGGTTACGGTTTCTGTATAATTCTTAGGGTTTAACCCACATGTGGACAGAATGATGTATGGTTGTCACTGGTGTCTGTTTTTAACTTCTTTTGGTACTTGTGTTTACATCTTAATTTTTTTTAGGCTTTTGAGGAATCGGGACTCCGGTGAACTAGCTATAGGAACGAGTACTTTGACATTTTTTTTTTTTAAAAACTGACTATTTTCTTTAACATAACATTATGCAAGAGCTAAATCTGCCAATTGCAGTTCTTTCTTTACACATTGAATTTTATATGAATTATTAATTAGACATTAATTAACTTAATGACATCGCTAGCATGCGATATTTACTAGATTAGAATCCGGGTGGCTGCTTCTGATTAAATAAAAAAATGGATAATCGAGACTATGTTTTTTATCGTACCAACATTAGTAATGGTGATTGAGGCTAGGCCCAAAATTCAATCGCTAAATACTCGGTTCAAGGTGAATCAATTTTCAGCAAATTCCCTTTACATTATCTAGTTTTTAACTATTATAGTCAGAACTACCAGCTCTTTATCTAATCTCCCATAATGTATCTTTAATATTGCATAAGTATAATACATCTACAACTTATTACTTTTTGCCAACCTTTTATTTTACACAACTTATTGTCTTCTCTTTTTTTTTTTAGTCTTGGTTCTAGCAGATGTATTGTATTATTATTTTTATAAACTTGCTGGGATTATTTGTGTGGTTAGTCATACATGTAAAACTGTATTTAAGAAAATATTTGAAGATGTGTGAATGTAGCTATTCCCATATGTTTTCATCATTATAATAAGTAATCAAAATCAAAATGTAACTTTTTTGGAGATGTACAGTTTGGAATACTTGATTAATGCGTTGTTGAATTTGATATATTTTGTGTAATGGTATCAGTACTTCGGTCATGTAATTTTTGGGGCTTGATAATATTTTATGGGAGAAAACTGTTTGGCCTGAATTAAGCAGAAACTGTATCATTGCTGTGGAATGGGTGTAGGGGAGCAGGGAGCCCATTTTTTTTTTTTTTTTTTTAGTTTCTGATGTGTTTTAGTTTCTGAATCTTGTGTTTGGCTGTTGTTTTTCACTGCTTATTTTTACTTCAATGTAAATGTTCTTTTTCTTACAATTTTATTTTATCTTAATATTGTGCAACCTAACCTAATTAGACTAGATAGGTAATTTAATACCATGTGTTTCTTCTTTTTAGTTTTCCATTTAAAATTTCTGCAATTTTGAGGTTGCGTAACTTTGAAGTAATGGATGAAGATTTTTGAAGTAGACGACATTTGGAGCTATGTAGTTGTTCGTTTCAGCTGCGATTGCAGATTATTTTTGTTGGGAGTGAAGTGTTTTTTCACAAATGAAATAATATAAACATTCTTCGCGTACTCAACACAGGACTATTCCTTGTATCTACAGTTATATAAATTGTTTAATTGAAAGAATTTGTTTGTTGTCGGTCAGAAATCTAACACCACTGAAACTATCAGTGATCATCTAAACAACTTGAAAGATGAAGAAGAGTTTTACATGTAATGTCGGCAGAAGTGCCCCAAAGGCCCAGTCAACATTAACAGGAGAAAGCGTGCTAATTTATATTCTAACCATCCTGGGAAACAGGAGTTGCGTCCCCCCTCCCCCCCCCCCCACACACATTGTTAATAACTACTAGGGTTGGAAAAGACAGTCAATTGAAATTCAAGATAGCATGTGATTAAGCTTACTCATCAACAGAAGGAAACGCTGATCCTGGGTCATGTTATCTCCTTTTCACCACCAATTGCGAATTTAATGCAAGTGTTGGAAAAGACAAATATCAAATTCCAACTGCCAAGGGATCTTTTACTTGCCTGCCAATGTATAAATGGGGCCTCTTTTTTTGACCCATCTGAACGACTAGACAGCTGTCCACTGACAAGGGGAAACCATGCCAGAAAATCTGGATGAACTTTCTCGGCCAATGCAGGGATCGAACACCCGGCCTCCACGCTAGCGAGCCAGCGTCTTAGCCTCGTGATCCCCCGCTTTTGTTAAAAACAAAAATGATAATGTTGTTGCCATGGCAACCACCTAAACTCCTTCATATTTTAGTCAAAATTGTACAATTTCCATCAATTGATATTACACTGGTGTTAAATATATGAACTGCTTTCTTTAAATTATTTTGACAACTTTATCATTGTCAACAACGTTGTTGAAAATGGTACAATATTGCATTTTTGGGGGGGGGGGGTTGTTTTGTTTTTTCCATTTTGGTTGCTATAACAACAATATATGAAATTATATACAAGGGTAAAGATATGTAATTTTAAAAAATCACAAACTTTTTGACCTGTACACAAAATTTCACTTGAAAATCTCAATTCCTTCACATTTTTATACGCCCACATTTTCATGTGGACGTATATTGTCGTCGCCCCTGTCCGTCCGGACGTCCGTCCACAATTGTTTGTGAACAGTCTACAGGTCACAATTTTTATCCGATTTCAATGAAACTTGAAATATAGCTAAGATCTCGGTTCCTTTCGATATTGGCATGTATCGGACGTAACTTCATGGATTATGGCCCCTGATTGTACGAAAAATCACGTTTTTGGCTTGTGAACACTGTAGAGGTCACAATTTTTATCCGATTTGGTTTAAACTTGTAATGTATGCTAATAACCCAAAGATCTCGGTTCCTTTCGATATTCGTGCATATCGAATCGTAACTTCTGAATTATGGCCCCTGATTGTACGAAAAATCGCGTTTTTAGCTTGTGGACCCTATAGCGGTCAAAATTCTTATCCGATTTGAAAATGTTTGAATATATCACAGTTACACCCTAAGGTTGGTTGAGTTAGAATTTCGTAAAAATCAAACCAAAACTGACAGACAAAATGGCCACGCCTCGTAGTCAAATAGCATTAAAATATGGTATATCAATGTTGTGGAGCCTCTAGAGGTCACAACTTTCTTTTGATTTTGATGAAACTTGAAATGTAAGTTTATATCCCAAAGATCTTGGTTCCTTTCGATAGGTTGTCAACTCACTATTCTCACACTTAAAAATCTTTACACCGGAAATAATAACACAATTACCTCCCTTGTTTTCCTATTCCCCACCACGGAATAGCTATCTTCAAACGTTTGAATTTGAAGTTGAAAATGATATTTTTGCCAATTTCTCAACTAGCAATGGTGAATTATAGGATTAATAGGATTATTCTTTAACATGTTAGGACTGTTTATAGATACCATCTATTTTAGGGCTTTATTTTAATACATTTTAATAATATAACCTAGAAATAAGAAAATGTAACTTTAAGCTTGAGGTCCCTCTAGAGGTCACAATTTTTATCTGATTTAAAAAAATGTGTGAATATATCACCATTACACACTAAGATCTTGGATCCTTTTGATAATCGCAGATACCCAAACTTAACTTCCTGGATTACGGCCCCTGATTGTTCGAAAAATCACATTTTTAGCTTGCAGATTCTCTAGAGGTCACAATTTTTTTTTCCAATTTTAAAAACCATTCCACCATAATGAACGTTGAATTTGAATTTCGGGAAAATCGAAATGAAACTGCCCAACAAAATGGACGCTCTTTGTACGCAAATTGTGTAAAACTATGCAATACGGAGGTTGTCGACCCTCTAGAGGCCACAATTTTTATCCGGTTCTGATGAAACTTAAAATATATCTTTATATCCCAAGATCGCAGTCCCTTTTGATATTTGCGCATTTCAGACCATAACTTTCTGGATTATTGCCCCTGATTGTCCAAAAAATCATGTTTGTTTTTAGCGTGTTCTCTATCCATCTCTTGCAAAATGTGGGCGTATCCTGTCTGGCAACCGCTGGTTCTTGTTTTCTCTTATCTAGTGACATTCAATTATTTTTTAAATTGTCAGATACCCTGTCACAGTTTCATATAACAACTTTTGGTCTTTGAAGGAATTATCAGTGAGCAGAAATTTGCCCGTGTATCTGTTAACCCGTTAAATGCGTAGGGCGTTATATTACGCCTGGTCAAGGAAATCTAATTGAAGGAAGACAACTCTATGATTAGTTTTAATAAGGTTTCAAACTACTATCATTTGTATTCAGGAATAAAAAGATCCAAAAATGACGTTTTTCTTCAAATTAATTACACAATAGGGGGTAGTTAACGTTTTAAAAACTACACACTTAACGGGTTAACGCTGGTTACTTGAGTCAGTTATCTTGAAGGATAACTCGTGTTTTCCTTTTGCTTTTGTCAATTCCATTTCTTCAAATCTTCATTATGTATCTATCGTAGCAATGATCTCAGAGTTAAAATCATTTGGTATGTGTTCAACCAGTTCTATCACAATATTGTCCTTTAAAGAGACATATATGGCACAACTATTGTATGGAGAACTCAAACTCTTAATAAATGTGGGTCAATCGTCCTAACAATTTTTGAAGAGCTTTTTTATAGGAGCAATTTTGAGTTTGATCAAATTTAGGAGTACTTTTTTTGGCTCCTCCAAGACACTTAAACATGCACGACTGATATGTTATGTAAAATTGAGTTTGGTAGAATATACATAAGATTCAGAATATCAAATAAAAGAAAACAAAACCCAGTTAATAAATTTTATACATACAATTTTGTTAACAATGTACATATATTTTTTACAGGAATCTGGCCATTAAGAGTAAACTCTCCTCAGTATGATAATATGTTAGTTCTATCATTTGTTGGACAGACCAGGTAAATATTTATTAAATCTACATAGGCGTATTTGCAGCAAACTAGAATGGACCAGCTACCATTTAGCTAAATTTGAAACTTAGCCAAAACAATGTGGATATAAAGCTTAAGTCTTTAAAACAGAATTTTACGAAGTCCATCAAAAAAAAAAAAAAAAAAAAATTAAATATAAATTCAACAATATTAAAAAGAAGAAAGTTACACCATGGGTAACCAAATATTTTCCCCATTAACCTAATTTACAGACTTTAGCGCAAGATACTTCTATTTTAGAGACTATCACCTGTATGTCTAAATTGTTCGATAAATCAAAAATCGTGATAACCCAGAAGAAGTGTAAGGCTATTGTTCAAATGATATAAGTGAATAGACTGAAAACACCTGAAGGTCTATAGTTGACAGTGATTTTTATTGAGAATGCAAACCATGTAATATATACTAGACATAAATGTAAACCATGTGCTACAGTTGAAACCACCACTCACATTACCAGTATAGACTTTTTATATTAAGACTAATTGGTTAAATTTCCATAGTTCTTATGTTATTGTCCCCTGGTTGATGCTTTGGGACACGATAACTTTAGTTCCAATTAAGTGAGAGTGATGAAACTTGGTGTATAGTTTCATTACATCAATACCTTGACTAAGTTTGATATTGAGCATTTTCTGCTCAGGGTAAGTAGAGCGATAAGCAATTTGATTGGCCGAGACTTTGGAACACAATAACTCTCCTTCTAATTGAGCTAGAATGTTCAAACTTGGTGTAGGTGTTTATGAGGTCAATGCCTTGATAGAATGGCGAAGATGAGTATTTTCTGCTTATGGTAAGTAGAGATAAGCAATTTGATTGGTTGATGCTTTCTGCTCAGGGTAAGGAGAGCGATAAGCAATTTGATTGGCCGAGACTTTGGAACACAATAACTCTCCTTCTAATTGAGCTAGAATGTTCAAACTTGGTGTAGGTGTTTATGAGGTCAATGCCTTGATAGAGTGGCGAAGATGAGCATTTTCTGCTTATGGTAAGTAGAGATAAGCAATTTGATTGGTTGATGCTTTGGGACACAATAACTTTAGTTCTAATTACGTGAGAGTGATGAAACTTGGTGTATAGTTTCATTACATCAATACCTTGACTAAGTTCGATGATGAGAATTGTCTGCTTAGGCTAAGGAGCAATAAGCATTTTGATTGGTCAAGACTTTGGAACATAACAACTCTGCTTCTAATTGAGGTAGAATGTTTAAACTTGATGTAGATGTTCGTCTTGACTGAGTTCAATGATTAACATATCGAGCTAAAGCTAAGCAGAGATAAGCAATTTCCTTGGTCGATGCTTTGGAACAATATAACTTTGATTCTTTCTGATAGAGAGTGATGAAACTTAGTGTATATTTGATAATCAGTTTGATTGCTCGATACTCTTGAAATAAATAGACGTGCGATTAATTAATATGTCATCTATTTATTTGGGGATTTCGGCGGGGGACATCAGCCTCACTGTTGGCTTGTTATATCACCGTTACACCCTAAGGACGGCTGAGTTCGAATTTCGTGAAAATCGGCTTAAAACTGACAGACAAATGGCCGCCCTTCATTCTCAAATAGCGTAAAAATGTGGTATATCAAGGTTGTGGACCCTATAGACGTCATAATTTTTATCCGATTTTGTTGAAACTTGAAATGTGAGTTTAAAACCCAAAGATCTCGGTTCCTTTCGATATTCGTGCATATCGGAACGTAACTTCCTGAATTATGGCCCCTGATTGTACGAAAAATCGCGTTTTTAGCTTGTGGACCCTATAGAGGTCTTAATTTTTATCCGATTTAAAAAAACGTATTATTATATCACCGTTACACCCTAAGGACGGCTGTGTTCGAATTTCGTGAAAATCAGCCCAAAACTGACAGACAAAATGGCTGCCCCTCGTTCTCAAATAAGGTAAAAAAATATGGTATATCAATGTTGTGGACCCTATAGAGGTCACAATTTTTCTTTTTAGCTTGTTCTCTATCCATCTCTCGAAAATGTGGGCGTATCCTGCCTGGCAGCCGCTGGTTAGCTTGTGGACCCTATAGAGGTCATAATTTTTATTTGATTTAAAAAACAATATTATTATATCATCGTTACACCCTAAGGACGGCTGAGTTCGAATTTCGTGAAAATTGGCCCACAATTGACAGACAAAATGGCCGCTGTTTGTTCTCAAATAGCGTAAAAATATGGTATATCAAGGTTGTGGACCCTCTAGAGGTCACAATTGTCTTCTAATTTTGATAAAACTTGAAGTTTAAGTTTATAACCCAAAGATTTCGGTTCCTTTCGATATTCGTGCATATCGAATCGTAACTTCCTGAACGAAAAATCGCGTTTTTAGCTTGTGGACCCTATAGCGGTCAAAATTCTTATCCGATTTGAAAACGTTTGAATATATCACAGTTACACCCTAAGGTTGGTTGAGTTAGAATTTCGTAAAAATCGAACCAAAACTGACAGACAAAATGGCCACGCCTCGTAGTCAAATATTTGCGCATATCGAATCGTAATAATCTGAATTATGGCCCTTAATTGTACGAAAAATCACTTTCTTTTTTGCTGGTTCTCTATCCATCTCTCGAAAATGTGGGCGTATCCTGCCTGGCAGCCGCTGGTTAATTAAAGGGGTAACAAAAGCTTGTTTGAAAACGTTGGGAATAGTAGAGGATGATATACAAGAATTAATAATATTGGTAAAAACTGGAATAACTTCGTCTAGACAGTCCTTAAGAACAGGAGTCTGAACAGGATCTAATGAACAAGATTTAATTAGCTTTAAAACAAAAGATTCACTAACCAAGTTAAAATTTTCTAAATAAACAGAATTTTCGAACTGATCAAAATCATGAGTGTTAAAGTCAATAGTTTTATTTAAATCATCAAGTTCAGTTTGTATTTTCTGTATTTTTATTTGAAAGAAATCAGAGAATAAATTCGCAAGTTCAGTGTCATTATCATTGTCCGGGAGAATAGTCCGCTCAGCATTATGATCCAAAAGGGAATTCACAACTTTATACAGATCTTTTTGTCTGTTTTCTATTTTATCAGAGTAAAATTTAATTTTAGCCTCTTCAATTAATTTATAAGGCTTTCAGACTTTCGTCTGAAAGACTATTGTTTTTACTAAAATTATTAAGCTTTCATATGTATTACATATGAAAACTTATTGTTTCTGTTAAGATTATTATTATTATTATTATTTTTTTTTTTTTGTGTTTTTCCTGCAAATCTTATATCTCAGAATCTAACCGTGGGATCTTTCTGAAACTTTGACCTAACCCCCCCCCCCCCCCCCCCAAGAATGGGTGGTGGCTTTGGAATAGGTATGTTTTCAAAAGGTTTTACACATCCGAAATCACCAAATTTTACGAACGAATGCATTTGACCTACATTGCTGACCTATTTTACTAAAAAAAAATTCTTTGAGTACCTTGAATCATTTACTTCAAATCTGCTATTTCGGATTTTCGAATTTCAAAAATTTGTCGCTGTGATTTCGAACCGGAAGTTAAAATCAACTTGACAACTTCTTTAATAGTTGCACGATTTTCATGAAATTCAGTATATAAGTAGATCTTACCGATACAACTTGAAAAATGTCATTATAAATTTTCTGTATTATCTCCCCTTGATGAAATTAAGGATCAAAGTTTTAAAAAAAATCAACGAAATATAGGTCCGATTGCCTTGAAATTGTATTTCTTTACTAGTTACGACACTACTGATTCGTAGACAAAAAATGGAGTTTGTAGCCCAAATTTGAAGTGCCACAAGGGGATTATATTTTCCAAATCCTTGAAGGAAAGCCCATAACATGTAGGCAGTAGAATTTTGATTTAGGTCAACTGATGGACGCCATTTTGAATTGAAAATGAAAAATAGTGAAAAATCCACATTAATGGGCTTGAAAACATACACAATTGGTTGTGACTTAGAGAATGTGTCTCCTATTATTACATTTCAGGATAGCCTGGATCATGGTCGAGTGTTTGGTATTTGAATATTTCAAAAATTCGAATTTCTCCTTTGATGTTTTCCGTGCCGACAAGGTTGTTTTTTGAGTTTAGCTGGTTTTGAATTCGCGCATGCGCTACACAGGAACCAACGGTACCATGAGTACTTTTCACGTTGGTACCTAGGTACCCTGAAAATTTCAAGGTGATACCTGCATTCGTTCAAGTCGTTTGTTCTAGTCACCTGCCTTTCGTCATTTTTTTTCTAAGTCAATTTACGGCTTCCATGAGGAGAAAAAAGTGGAATTTCGCCATGACACCAGCACCGATTGTCCGAAAACCATGAAATTTGGACACAATACGCCCATTACCACTCCGGACTCTGTGCTTTACCCCCATTTTGATACCATTAAAAAAAAAGAGTTTTAGCAAAAAAAAATGTTCGGAATTTAATATTGGTTTTAACCCTGTAATACCCAGACATGATATAAGCTTACATATTATTATAATCCCTATGAAATATTTTAATTATTTACTGCTATAATATGAATTATCACTTATTCCCCGTTAAATAAATATCGGTCACCGGGTGCAGCTGTACAACTTCAAGGACCCTGGCCTCAAGTGCATGGGACCAACTCTACATTTTCTGAAATGTCAATAAAAGCCCTGGAATGATTTCATTTAAAAAAAATAATCATAAAGTAAATCTATTTTTATTTATATGCTATTTGGTGCCAGAAAATATATTTTGTTACTAGTCTAATTCAAATTTAAAAATAAACAATATTTTTTCTGAAAATCAATGTCGAAATTTAGTGTATCATATATGATACAATGAGTCTGAGGCATATTTTATTGATATATAGAAATTAATGCAGTGTTCTCATTATGTGTTAAAAGAGTGCCAGAAATGTCTCGAAATTCAGCCATTTGTGTATTTAGTATATCAAGTATATGCGTGTATTACAAAGCTCTGATTTGTGTGATTTGTGTACATCCCGCTCCCCCCCGCCCCTCCTACTCGTGTCACTATCATGTACATATCAATTCTGCTGCAAACCCACCCACGCGAACATGACTAAATTATGAAACACTGTCTTAGTCGTTTGTATGTTACGACAAAACGAGGCCAGCGTGGCTCATTTGTGCAGAACAGAAGACCTTGCAAGTATTAGTGTCTAGTTGTTCGGATGGTACGAAAACCCGAGGTCAAAGTGGTTCCCCGTTGGCAGTGGTGAAGTATGGAAGGCCTAGCAAGGATCTGTGTCTAGTCGTTTCGATGGGACGAAAAACGCCCGTCCCCTCGTCCATGGTACAAGGATTAGTACCTAGTCGCTTGGATGGTATGAAAAACAGAGGTCCCCGTTCTCTCCCTTTGTCCGTGGTTCTTGACCGAAGGCCCGGCAACTAACTTTGCGTGCAGTTTTTTTGGGTAGGACGAAAAATCGAAATCCTGTGTGCATATTGGCATGCACGAAAAATAACCCTTGGAATTTTATGCACCCACCCCACCCTCGAACAACGCTTAACATAACATTTTGTTTTCACTACCTACATTGTAAAATTTGTTTGATTTCAAATGACTTAGCCCCGGTTTTTCACAGTGAAAGATTTTGATGAAACTTGACATGCATGTTTATAACCCAAAGATATGGTTCCTTTCGATATTTGCGCATATCGAACCGTAACTTCATGAATTATGGTCCCTGATTGTAAGAAAAATCACTTTATATTTCGCGTGTTCTCTATCTATCTCTCGGAAATGGAATATGGAAATACACAAGCTAGCTAGTGTATTACAGGGTGGTGGTGGTGGGGATGAGGTCTTCTATTTGTAATGATTTTTTGACTACAAAATATACGCTCTAACTCATTACTCAAACTACAGCAAAAAGCGGGACCGTAATCCCCATTTTATATATTCTTACAATAGCAACGCACTTCGGGATTAACTTAGAAATGGTTCCACTACTGATGTCTTCCGCCTTACTCCTGCCACAGCACACTGATCCGCAGTAAATATTCGCTTGGCCGCTACAATCACTGATAAGGATGACATCGATGCGACTTAATGACTACAAAATATTAACTTTTTTCTTTCGACAAATTAAATTCTGAAACATTTTTTTTAGTATTAGAAAAATAAAAAAGGTGTTTGGCGTATATCTTGATAAAAAAATATTCCATATTTAGCGTAAATAGGTACAGAAAATAGTAAGCGGAGGCGTAAATTGGGTGAAACGATATAATTCTGCCCGTACCAGTTCATATTACTACATTCGATGTAAACAACGCACGTGTGACCATCAATTTGACGTTTTTTTCTGTTTGTTTTATCTGAATTCTTTCAGAAGTACATTTTTTACCGTTTTAAAACAACAAAAACAAGCCACAAAAGTAATCTTTTTTGGCGTTATAAACTGACCTAAAACTGCACTGCACATATAATAAACCAATTCCCAGTGAAATAAAGGTGAAGCCGTATCGCATAATTATATGATTTGATGAAACCCAACTGCTACCTGAAGTTTCTCGCCTATCGAAGTTATAATATCCGCCGGTGTCATGGCGGCTCGCACATTATAAGAATCATTGCTTTGAAAATGTAGAATGCATTAACACAAAGAAAAACTGATCGGTAACTAGTTTAGTGGCCCAGTCTTCACTATAATTTGTGATAGAATTACTTATTTAAAAAAAAAATGAATGATGTAAAAATAAAAATGGTTGGAGTGCCCAAGTTTAGATTTGTCGTTGATTTCATAAAGATGTTAGGATATAGAACGTTAAATACTGTGTGATTCAACATGGCGGCCGAGGGGTTTAATATGATATAAGTACGAAATACATGTACATGTAGTACCAAATGATTTATATGTATGAGAGTCAAGGTTTGGACTAAATGTCTTGGGGAAGTAGGAGGTGACTAGTATGTGCCTCTCTTTAGTGGACCGATGTGAGATTGCCCATTGTATTAACTGGACGGGTAGGCCTATTCACCTTCGGTTATGTGTCAATGTCAAATAAGCGGCTTCTTATCAACACGATCGGCTCTGGGCCGGTTTAATTCTACGTATCTCGTAGCTGAGAGAAGAAAGATTTTTTAGCCGAGAGAATATCTTCCGTCAAAGTGATTGTTGATTCAAAGATTCTAATAACCCCTTTTGCAGTTTATATGAAAGCTTTGATATCTGCTATGCAGATCTAGTTATTATTATTATTATTATTTTTATCCGCGGGAGCCTATTTCTCCATGATCGCAAACAGTTATTGATCTGGAACCAAGTTTTCTATCGGGAAACCATGTGGTGGCTACTGGATAAATAATTTTTGAAACTTCTGCGCATACCGGAAGTGACCGAACTTTGTACTTTTTCCCGGAATTGAAAATCGGCCGTGGTTACGTCAATTCTTTACCTATTTTCAAACAAATGACATTTTCGGAAACCCTGAATCTTTTCCGAGATAATGGCTATCTCACATTTTTCAATTTCGAACATTCGTCTATGACTTTTATCGTTCGAAAATTGAAAACACATTGTTTTCGAGACAATTTTTGTTATTTTTCAAAATTTTCAATACCTGATGTCCATCTGATTCCAGTAATATAATTTTCGTTCAGAGTTATCGCCCTTTATTTTTCGAATTTTTTTAAATTTTCTACCCATTTTCCAACCCTTATATTTTTTTGAAAGCATCAATCGATCTTTCTGAAACTCCAGGACCGTAAAGCCATATTGTCAGACCGATGGATAAAGCAATTTCAACAATGATCCCTAAACCGGAAGTAGTCGAAATAATGCTTGATATTTTGAAAAAAACGGAAAAAATGGGTGCTTTTGGGAAAAACGGGATTTCTCCGTATAATTTAAACGGATTAAACAAATTAATGTATCGTTGGGTGGCCCGGGGAATGGACTGTCGTATGATGCCTAATTTATACAGATACTATGACCAGGCAGCAAACTATGACATGCTGAAAATCAAGTATTTTCCGATTTTGAGCGTTTTTGGACGCTCCAAGGATTTTTCTTAAACTTTCTCTATCGAGAGTCCTTTCGGTAGTCTTGTTCATGAAACCATCCAATAAGAATTTTAAACGTCTCGAATATGATAAAAAAGGGACTGAAAATTGAAAAAAGTCGAAAAATCGTCAAATTTTGGAAAATGCTCTATTATTTGTTTATTTTAACAAATTTTCAAAAAAATGTTATAAATTGAAAAAAACTGACCTAACAGCGATTCTAACCATGTATAATATGTAGTCAGTTATTGAAATTTAATTTTCGATATTATGACATTTTTGCATTTTTGGCACTTCTGAACTTAGGATTTCTCAGGAGGATTAATATAGTATATCATTATAAAGCCCTGTGCCCATTCAAGTTCCAAAACCGGATGTTAAAACTAGCCGACAATGATTCGTACAACGGAAGTAGTTTAAAAAACGAAAAAAAAGGTATAAAAATGAAAAAAAAAATGGCACTCTTTTTAAAAACTCGAATTCCCCGTCAGATATTAGCAGACCAAAACAATTAAAGTTTCGTCGGATAGTCCCATGAATAGACTATCTTATGCATTCTGAGACGCCTTTTTCTCGAAAAAGTGTGAATCCAAAAATAAAAGCATTGAAATAGTTTAAGTGGTCCAAAAATGGCCTCAATCTTTGAAAAATAGTGAAATTATTGAAAATGCTCTTTTATTTATCTTTTTTTCGAAAACTACTAAATGGATGTTTCTGACACTTCTGGCACAGGAAGTTAAGTATCTATACAACTTGTTAAAGCTATCCCGACAACGATCCAAAAACCGGAAGTAGTCGAAAAAATATCCGATATTTGGAAAAAAATGCAAAAAAATGAAGATTTTTGGCCAAAAACGTGATTTCACCTTTGGATTTCACCGAATCTAAACAAATAAAGTCTCATTGGATAGCTTGAATAATGGACGTTCTTATGACATCCAAATGATACAAATTCGATGTGTAAGGCAATAGATTATGGGACGCTGAAAATCTAGAATTTTCTTTTTTAGAGCCTATTCAGACGCTTTTATCACGCTTTTGTTTCTTAAACTTCGGTTACTTAGGGTCCTAACGTTGGTTTATGGCGTGAATGCAAATCTAAAAGGGTCAGTATAGCATAAACGGTCCAAAAAGGGCCCCAAAAGTCGAAAAATCCCTATATGACTGATATTAATGATAGCGCTTGTAATGGTATAAGGGAGGCAACCACTCCTAACAAATAGGACTAGGACCAGCCATTATTTGCTAAATATCGTTACATATCCGATATTTTGAGAAAAAAAACAGTAAAAGATTGGTACTCTGGCGAAAATCGAGATTTCTCCATCGGGTGTCATTGAATCAAAACAAGTAAATTATCGTTTGGTAGCTGATGTGGCTAGATGGATGCAGAACACTATTAATTTTGCATATCTCGGTAGTGCCATTTATTTTTAGATATATTTTTCTCCCTCCTTTTATGGCATATTGTTTGCCTATCTGCCTGATTTGGTGTCTGTCTCGTTTCTTTTTTGCCATTTTGATTGCCTATCTGTATTGACATTTGGGTGTAGAATTGATGAAGAGGTATTGAATTTCTATTTTCTGCTTGGTTTGAGACTTTTATGGCGTAATAATACACCAAGTCGAGAAGCGTTGTTTTGTTTTTGCACTAACACGGTCATGATATTCTGTCCCCAGTCTGCTATGAATATCAGTGAATTGAAATTTTGGTGGTCAACCCTTATACAAATTCAGTACTCTGATGATCCCATAATGTCATACTAGCTGTGCTGTAAAGGCAAGTTCTCGGCGAAATTTAGGGAATGTGTCACATGCATGTAGAACACCCGTGATTCAACATTGGAGAAATTAATAGTGGTCTGCCTCCAAATATATTGGATAATCAACCATCTAAAAAAAACAACTCCCGGTTAGGCATGGGCAAGGGAACTTTTCGTGAAATATTGACAACCGTCTAAAACCCCTCCTGTACATTGAAGATTAGGGGGTTGTGGGTGTCGGAGACTACGCAACTTAATGCAATGACAGACCATTGTTATTTCACGTGTATAATAGCTAATCGTGAAAATCTATTTCTTATACCGACTTGGCTGATGAAGAAATGTGGTTTAACATCTATCGACACAAAATAGGTCATTTTGGGCATAACATTGGTTAAACTTCATTTCAATAATATGCTTGTGCATTGGGGTTTTTACCAGTGGGGGGAAACCAGATGACCCTATGCCCTGGTCACGTACAGCAGGGTTCTGGATTCCACAGCACTTTGACTTTGTGACAGAAACTTTCGCAGGGGGGAGGAATACGGTCGCGTTAACCATTTGGTCACCCCACCCCCCACCCCTCCTTAAAATATGTGACTAGCACTCCCACAGCTGCTTAGGTAGAAAATGGCATCAAAGTGGTGCACTTTACCAGAAATAGATAATCAATCAGGGCTTGCCACGAGACGCGAGTAATTACTCGCGTGCATGCTACGCTCGCGTAAAACCAAATTTACGTGAGTGATTAAGTACTCGCGCAAATATAAAAAATAATTTAACCAGAAATAATGGAATATCGTAATAAAAAAAAAACGTAAACAATTTGTATGCCTTCTGTCTTATGGTTTGGATTGTTCGTACTTGGTTTTATTTTATTTTATTCATATTGATGCACTATTGCGCACGCGGCGTGTCTTTCCAGTGCTACCTGTTGTTACTAAAAATACTTTGAGACGCGTACTGCCAGGCGGTTTTTAAGCGGATGTCCTTTGCCGTGTCTGGATAATCAAAAATTGAGCGGATGTTGTCGTTTCTATAGCAATTCTTTCGATCCCGCATCTTTTCTGCAAATTGATGGGATTGAAATTGTTTTGCCTGTTCTTTTACCTTTGCAAGGTTTACCCGAATCCCCTCAGCACGCCAACGATGGCAAAGGGAAACCCAGTTTCCCTTGCAACGTTCTTGTCATGGGAAGACGAATTACAGAATTTGTTTGGATATAAAGAAGAATTCGACCACATAAAACAAAAAGCGGTTGTCAGCCATGTCTTTTGTAAATTGTGTGCTAGAAATAGTAACTTTTTAAAATCTTTGTCTACAAAAGGAAAAGTTTCGTCAGATATCATGAACTATGTTATAGGGACATGTTTCATTACTAAATACAATCTAAACAGGCATTTGAAGGGGAAAGCCCACCAAATGGCGTCTCGATACGAAGAAACACATGGAACTTCCACATTGACATCAACAATTGTAGCTTGTGATCAGCCGAAAATAGATACATCCATCAAGTCTTCCTCATTTGATGCTTACTCAAAACTGTTTAAAACTGCCTATAGTATAGTTGTTCATGGCAAGCCATTCGTCGACTTTCCATATATTGTCCAACTACAAAAAGAAAATGGTGTCCAGTTGTTAAAGGGAAAGCAGGACAACAAATTGTGTGCTACCATGACCCAATTCATTGCAGACAGCATTCAAGATAAAGTCGCGGAAATAGTTAACATTAGTTCAGCTGCATTCAGTGTTCTGAATGATGGCAGTCAGCCAAAAAAAACTGGCGGGGATTTAGAACTGATATATGTAAGAATAATAGCAAGTGATGGTTTACCTGCGTATTATTGTATTGGTTTAGAAGAACTGGCCTCTCATGGTGGAGGAGATGCAGAGTCTATAAAACATGCCATTGATGATGTATTTCTCAACAGAATTTAAACTAAATGATTCGGTTTATAGAGACAAGTGCATAAGCATAACAGCAGATGGTGCGTCGGTAAATACAGGGAAATATAATGGTGTATTTACAAGATTTAAATACGATAGACCGTGGTTACTGACGATACACTGCGTTGCCCATTGGGCTGAATTAGCGGCTAAAGATGCATTTACATGCTCAGAGATCAAAGAAGTGGACGAGTTTTATCTGGCCAATTATAAACTTCTTAAAAATTCTGGCAAATTAAAAGGGGAACTTAAAGCATCATGTGCAGCTAGTGATATTCCTTACTACGAATTAAGCAAGATACACGGAACCAGGTTCCAGCACCATCGTAGAGAAGGCTTTAAAAAACTAATTAAAATGTGGATACCATTAATAACATGTTATGAAAATGCTACTATACAACTGAAAGGCCATACTCCAGACACTCGTTCTAAATTAAGTGGATTTTTGAAAAAACTTCACAGATATGACTTTTTAACTGCTGTTTGCAAATATTTAGATATTTTAGAAAGTTTAGCTTTCCTTTGTAAATGTTTTGAACAAGAGCACATCTTAGCATTTGAAGTGATGTCAAATATTGAAATTACAAAAGATTTGTTAAATGATCTTTTAAATGAATGTCCAAAAAGTGTAAATGAGTTAAATGACAAATATTGTAGGTTAGTGTGTATTGACGATAATGAAAGTTCAGGTAATAATTACAGGTATAAAGTCGTTCAAAAGTTTTGAGCATCCGGCGATAGGAAGAAAAGGGAGATAAACAGGACAAACAAAGAGATAGAAATTCTACATATTGTTAATGTAGATAAAGCATTGAATGCATATAATAATATTATACAGAGTGTCATTCCAAAACTTAACCAATCATATATTAAGAGATTTGAATCTTTTGACAATGAGATTTTTTATTCCATGAACTTTGTAGATCCGACACAATGGAATATGTCAGATAAAGTTATATTCAAAAGTTATGGGGTGGAAGAAATAAAAATTTTGGGTAATCACTTTGAAAGAACACTGGGTAGTCAAGGCTATAATCAGGAAAAATGTCTGTCTGAATGGAAATGTTTTAAAGGAGAGGTTAAAGCCAAATATTTTGGGAAAAAATGTATTGATCTGTGGCAGTTTTTTTTTCATTATAAGAAAGAGTATTATCCTAATCTATGTCTGTTAGTTGAAATTATTTTAACTATGTCGGTTAGTAATTGTACAGTTGAAAGGGGATTTAGTTTTTTAACCCACACTCTATCAGACAGAAAACTGTCTATTAATCAAGAACACTTGAGGTCCTATATTATAGTTCGAAATAATCACTGGACTTTTAGTGAGAGCGAAAGGAAAGAGATTCTAAAGAATGCTTTTACAAAATATTTGTCAGTGAAAAGAAGAGTTAGTGCTTTAGATCAAGGGCTTTCTGATCCCAAACGCCAATGTCTCCGTGAGCAAAATGACGACATCAACTCATCTATTGTGGTTGACTTGAGCTCAGACTCTGATTCTGATGATAATGCAGATAAAATCTCCATTGCAGAGTCAGACAGTAGTTCATCTGACGTAGAACCAGAATAATCAGATGTCGGATCTTACTAAAACTGTTGGATTGATCATACATATGGTTGTCTTGATCAGGTCGCATACATTGTAAAGTAAATGTGTTTATATAGGTTGTTGTTAACGAGATTTCATTATCACTAGTGAGTAGTCACCATCAACTTATACTGGCCACACAATAGTGGCATTGTTTTATTTTAAGTTCATAAACTAAAACTCCTAAATAGAAAAAAGTATCTTGGATTAATCATTGCAAATTAATGTAAATAATATTGCCAGATTGGACATGATGTTCATTTTGCTTTAGCTTATAACAGACTGAAGAAACTGTTAGGTGATAGTTGATACATGTAGTTCTAGTTGATAATGTAATTTTGTTACATGTAACATAATGTTGTTTGTTAGGTGCTGTTGAAGAGATTATAAATGCTTGTAACATATACATTGTTATTTTAATCAAATGTGTTCATTTGGTGCTGTTATTGAAGTGATTGTCAATATATGCTGACCACAAGGTAGTGGTTTTCCTTTTATTTAATGTTCATAAGCTCATACTATTAAAACTGAAATAAAGTATTTGAAATTACCCATAAAGTCTTTAATTTAACTTCCATTGGGATATAACCCCACCGCTAAAAGTAACTCTAAGAAACAGTACCAGAGGGGATTAGGCCTAAATATTACTGCCAAGGAAATAAAAGAGTACCGGTATGCATTGCCATTGTGTGTGAAATAGCTTCATTCAACGTCCACATCCACCGAAGTGACAAGAGCATGGCCATTAGGCACATGAAATTTAAATGGCTACTCACGCACATCATTCTGCGTGAGTAAATACATGTACTTGCCTCACTCGCGCAAGTCTATATTTGCGTGAGTAGTCATCTACTCGCCTCCAATTTGCTCGTGGCAAGCCCTGATCAATTTAGAAAATTGTGGTATGAAGGAGTTTTGCCCGGACAGCAGCGCTATAGGGAACTTATTTAGTATTTCAATTGTTTTGGGTTGTGTTACGTGCAAGCAAGTGCGTACATAGGACCTAGGTTTCTCATCCCCTCTGACTATATGTTGTCCTTTGTCAGGCCATCCATCATCCTTACACTTTTCACAAGGGAAGAACCAAGCTGGAAAATCTGATAATTTCTCGACTAATATGGGGATTGACTATTGGATCTAGAGGTTAGCGACTTGTGGTCTAGGGTGTGCAACCAAATGTAAAAGACTTGAAATGATATAAATGGTCCAAAAAGAGCCTCAAACTTTGAAAAAAATTGAAAAATCGTTAAATTACTGAAAATGCTCTTCTATTTTTCTTTTTATTCAAAATTGCTCAATGAATGTTTCTGAATCTTCTGGTACAGGAAGTTAAAGGCCAACGCCACGTTTTAAAACTATCCCGAAATTGATACGTAAACCGGAAGTAGTTGATATGATATACGATATTTTGAAAAAATGCGTAAAAATAGATTTATGCCAAAAACGCGATTTCTCCGTTGGATATTACCAGATCAAAAGAGCTAAAGTATCGTTCGATAGCCCAGTGAATGGACTTTCGTATGCTTTCTTCGGATCTGTTACCTGAAAGCTGATTCAGTACTGCCATGCAGGTCTAGTTATTATTATTTTTTTCCGCGGGAGCCTATTTCTCCATGATCGAAAACAGATATCGATCTGGAACCAAATTTTCTATAGGGAAACCATGTGGTGGCTACTTGATAAAACAATTTTGAAACTTCTGCGCAGACCGGAAGTGGCCGAATTTCGTGCGGCGCATAAAAATTAAAAAACGGCCGTAGCTTCGTCAATTCTGTACCTATTTTCATACAAATGACATTTTCAGAAACCCTGAGTCCTTTCTCGGACGATAGCAGTTGAAAATTTCGAAACTTTGTCGCTGACTTCTAGCGTTCGAAAAATGAAAAATTTTGTTTAAGAGACAATTTTTGTTATTTTTCAAAATTTTCAAATTTTACCTACATTTTTGGATACCTGAAGACCATCCGATTCCAGAAATATAAGTTTCATTCCGAGTAATCGCCCTTTATTTTTCGATTTTTTTCGAATTTTCTGCCCATTTCCCAACCCTTATATTTTTGGGAAAGGATAAATCGATATTTCTGAAAGTCCTGGAACATAAAGCTATATAGTCAGACCGCTGGATAAAGCAATTTCAACAAGGGTCCGGAAACAAGAAGTAGTCGAAATAATGTCCGATGTTTCGAAAAAAACGCAAAAAATGGGTGTTTTGGGGAAAAACTCGTATTCTGTGTCCAATCTCAATGGATTAAACAAATTAAGCTTTCGTTGAGTGGCCCGAGGAATGGGCTGTCATATGATGCCCAATTTATACGGATACTATGACCAAGCAGCAAAATATGACCAGCTGAAAATCAAGTATTTTTTTATTTGGAGCGTTTTTGGACGCCTTTATCTCGAAAACTTAACCTACAATTTTTTTTTAACTTTCTCTATCGAGAGTCCTGTCGGTAGTCTTGTGCATGAAAACATCCAATAAGTCTTTGAAATGTCTGGAATAGCATAAAAAAGGGACTGAAAATCGAAAAATCGTGAAATTTTGGAAAATGCTATATTATTTTATTATTTAATGAGATTTTTACGAAAAGGTTACACATTCAGATAGCTGACCTAATTACGATTCTAACGATGTATAATATGTATTGAAATATTTAAATTTAATTTTCGATATATTGACATTTTTGGCACTATTACACATAGGATTTCCCCTGGGCATTTTATCTGATCAAACAATGTAATATATCATTACATAGCCCTGTGGCTATTTGATAAGCCAATCCGGTTATTAAAACTATCCCGACAATAATCTCCATACCGGAAGTATTCAAAAAATGAAGAAAAAAGGTTTTTAAAAAAAAAGCGCTCTTGCGAAAAACTTGATTTCTCCATCAGATGTTAGCGGACCAAAAGAACTGAAGTATCGCTGGATAGCCCCATTAATGGACTATCATATGACATCTGAATGATACGATTTAGATGGATAGAAAAAAAATTATGGTACGCCAAAAATCTAGTATTTTCCGTTTTGGAGCATTTTGATACGCCATTTTCTCGAAAATGAAAACTAAGTTTTTTCTTAAACTTTTTTTACTCAGAGTCCTATCGGTGGACTATTGCGTGAGTCCACAAATAAAAGCATTGAAATAATATAAGTGGTCCAAAAAGAACCTCAATCTTGGAAAAAAGTTGAAAAATCCTTAAATTACTGAAAATGATCTTCTAATTTTCTTTCTTTGGAAAACAGCTGAATGGATTATTCTGAAACTTCTTGTACAGAAGGTAGGGTAACCAAACAACTTGTTAAAGCTATCCCGACAATGATCCAAAAACCGGAAGTAGTAAAAAAAATTTCCGATATTTTGAGAAAAAAAAACGTAAAAAGTAAAAAAAATGGCGATCTTGCGAAAAAAGTGATTTCTACGCCAGATTCCACCGAATCAAAACAACTAAAGTGTCATTGGATAGTTCGAAAAATGGACGATCTTATGACATCTAAATGGTAAAAATTCGCGGGTTAGGCAATATATAATAGAACGCTGAAAATCTATTATTTTCTTTTTTTGAGACTATTCAGACGCTTTTATTTCGAAAACTTCTCTTATTTCCTTTCTTAAACTTATGTTACTTAGAGTCCTAACGGTGGTCTATGGTGTGAATCCAAATTTAAAAGCCTCAATATAGTATAAATGGTCCAAAAGGGCCACAATCTTTGAAAAAAGTCGAAAAAGGGTTATATCTGTAAATCTGCTTCTAATGGTATAAGGGAAGTAAAACTGTCCAATAGATCTTTCTGTAACTTCTGGTACAGGAAGTTAAGTTCCCATACCACTTGTTAAATCTATCCCAATAATGATCCGTAAACAGGAAGTAGTCCAAAAAAATATTCGATATTTAAAAAAAAAGACAGTAAAAAAATCGGTGCTTTTGCAACAATTGGGATTTCACAGTCAGTGTGACCGGATCAAATCATCTAAAGTATCGTTTGGTAGTTCGATAAATGGGCTATTGTATGACACACTTCCTGTCTGATTCCTGAAAGCCGGTTAAATGCTGCTTGCAAGTCTAGTTCATATTGTTTTTTAAAGATTTATAAATCGGTTTATGGACATGTAGATAGATTTGTTTTCCGCCACAGATGTTCAGCCTTATTACAGTCCCTTTTGGCTTCTAAAATAGAATCATTAACCACTGCGCATCGGGACGAATAGTAAATGTTTTCGTTTGAAGAGGCGCAAGTGAGTCCAAAATTTCAGCAAGCTTAGAGTTATATTATGTTTTGTTGCCTGGCAACCTATCTTTATATGATTTTGTTGAAGTTTGAAATGTAAGTTTATAACCCAAAGATCTTGGTTCCTTTTGATATTTGCGCATACAGGTCACAATTTTTATCCGATTTATTCAAAACTTGAAATATAGGTTTATCTCCCTGAGATCTCGGTTCCTTTCGATATTGGCATGTATCGGATTGTAACTTCATGGATTATGGCCCCTTGACTGTACGAAAAATCACCTATTTAGCTTGTCCCTCTAGAGATCACAATTTTTATCCGGTTTAAAAAAACGTGTGAATATAACACCGTGACACCCTAATGAGGGTTGAGTTTGAATTACGTGAAAATTGGACCAAAACTGACGGACAAAATGGCTGCCCCTCATATAACGCAAATGGAGTAAATGTGTGGTATATCAAGGTTGTGGACGCTCTAGAGCTCACAAGTTTCATCCGATTTTGATGAAACTTGAAATACATGTTGATAACCCAAAGATCTTGGTTCCTTCTGATATTTGCACATTTCGGATCGTAACTTCCTGAATTATGGCCCTTGACTGTACGAAAAATCGTGTTTTATGCTTTGGTCTCTCTAGAGGTCACAATTATTATCCGATTTAAAAAAAAGTGTTTCATGAATATCAAACCAAAACTGCCAGACAAAAGAGGTCACAATTTTGATCTGATGTTAATGAACACATATCTGATCGTACCTTTCTGAATTAGGGCCCTTAATGTTACGAAAAATCGCTTTTTGTTTAGCTTGTTCTTTATCCATCTCTTGAAAAATGTGGGCGTATCCTGCCTGGCAGCCGCTGGTTTTTAAGAGTATATATCACTGTGACACCCTAATGATGGTTGAGTTAAAATTTCGTGAAAACTGTCCAATAAAATGGCTGCTACTTGTATGCGAATAGTGTAAAAGTATGCAATACCAAGGTTATGGACTCTCTAGAAGTCGCAATTTTTATCCAATCTTGATGATACTTAAAATATATGTTTATATCCAAAAGATTTTGTGGATATCGGACCGTAACTTCCTGAATTATTGCCCCTGATTGGACAAAAAATCACATTGTGAATTGCCCAGATATCGGACTTCCTGAATTTTAGGTGCACTATCAAACAAATTATAAAATAATTAATTGTGATTATAATTATTTTAAATAATGGAGTTGTAATGAAATTTACTTTATTTCAGAGTTTTAGCCTTAAGTGGTGAAGAAGTAGAAGAAACCGAATTACCAGGTTTTGATGCTGATCAACAGACATTTTATTGTGGCAATGTTGTAGAAAATCAACTCATTCAGGTAAGGACTTCAGTATAGGAATAACATAGGCATGTATTTATGAAGCAATGAATTAGAAATATCCAAGCTTGTGGACGCTCTGGAGGCTAAAGTTAATATCTGATTGACTTTAAAATTATATACAGTGTTTAAGGCCATGAGACGAATAAGCCTATTGATTTTTCAGCGATTTCAGATAATTACTGCCAGAGTTGTGGCCCTGGATCACTTTGAAAAAGCTTGTGGATGCTCTGGAGGCAAAAGTTAATATCCGATTGACTTTAATTTTATACACAGTTTTTAAGGTCATGAGACGAAGAAATCTATTCATTTTCAGCGATTTTCGATAATTACTGCCAGAGTTATGGCCATTGATCTCTTCAAAAAATCTTGTGGATGCTCTAGAGACCAAAGTTAATATCCGATTGACTTTAAATTCAAACACAGTGTTTACGGTCATGAGGCAAAGAAGCCTATTGATTTTCAGCGATTTCAGATAATTACTGCCAGAGTTGTGGCCCTTGATCACTTTGAAAAATCTTGTGGACGCTCTAGAGGCAAAAGTTAATATCCGATTGACTTTAAATTTATACACAGTGTTAAAGGTCATGAGACAAAGACGTCTATTCATTTTCAGCGATTTCCGATAATTACTGCCAAAGTTATGGCCCTTGATCACTTTGAAAGATCTTGTGACGCTCTCAAGGCTAAAGTTATCATCTGATTGACTTCAGATTGATACACAGAGTTTAAGATCTTGAGACGAACAAGTTTCTTGACTCCCCCGGACGATTTAGCTGCTGTGGGCGTATGTTTCAGTGCCTGGCAACCTATCTTTACGGTAAGTACGACTTTATGTCTGACTTGAAAGCGCATACGAATCCTGTTGCAAGTTCTGGCCCTTGATCACTTTGAAAGATCTTGTGACACTCTCGAGGCTAAAGTTATCATCTGATTGACTTCAGATTGATACACAGATTTTAAGATCTTGATACGAAAAAGTATATTGATTTTCAGTGAATTTTTATGACTTGAACAGCTAAATCCATGATATTAAAAGTTTCGTATACTAAACGTTAGCATGGGGCAAAACTATAGAAAAACCAAACAAATTCTAATGATTTTCTGATTATTACTTCATGAGTTGTTACTCTTAATCAGATTTTAGTGTATTATAAATGTTTCATTACCGAAGAAAGTAAAAAGATGCAACAACACTTGTTGAGTCCCCGGACGATTTAGCTGCTGTGGGCGTATGTTTCAGTGCCTGGCAACCTATCTTTACGGTAAGTACGACTTTATGTCTGACTTGAAAGCGCATACGAATCCTGTTGCAAGTTCTATTTCTATTTGTAAGACCGATAACCAATGTACCTTTATAGTTTGCAGTTTAAATGTCTATCTTTGCCGTGATTCGACAATAATTCTTAACCGCATATATATATCGCGCAGAATATGTGAACACACGTGTTGTCACTATACAATGTGACGTACCGCGTCTGTATTATTAACGAAAATATTCATCTATCATAACATCGTGGCAGTATATCGTTTTGACATCGATTGTTTATGACAAATAAATACCGTTAATTTTGCATATAAAATTGGATATAAAAGGCCTATCGTGGCACACGATAGCGACTGCTACACCGAGTTATTTATTGTGGCGTTATCGTGGCAATTTTCAACAAAAAACGACATGATAATCGAGTTTAATCAAACAGTCGCGACGTTTGTACTGTATGTGGGATTTCGATCTCAACATTGCTTTTGTCGATCGTGCAACTTGAATTTGGTGATTTCCTTATCAAACAAATTTCAGCTGACTGGCTCGTATTGCCAAACAATTTAGGCCAATGAAAAACTTTCTCGTTGTCAGGTCAAAGTTTATGCCAATAAAACAGAACAAGAATAGTAATAAAATTAAACAATTTATTTGTACAAAGGGGTGTGCACTCCACCAAATTAAGTCACGGAGAAATACACCTAGAGTTGCACCCCCAACAAGTTAGTGGCACAGCACGAAAAAGAAAATTGAGTTTAGATATTTACATGTATCTCAAGATAAAAATCCAACAAATTAACATAGTAACAATAACTAAAGAATGTGACTTAATTAAAATAACAATAGAATGATAATAATGGAATTATAACAATAAACTAGATATACTTAAACGTTAAGTAAACCAGGACTGCGGCCCTGCTTAATAATACCACAATTAAAGTTATAAATCGAGGACTGCGGCCCCTACGATTTATTTATGAACTGCTGGTAGACCCGGGATTAGGTAATGAACTGCGGCCCAATTACTTTACCAAAAAATTAAGTTACAGCAAAGAAATGTGAGGCTGCAGCCCCTATGAATATTAAAAGTGACAAATGAGCAATTGTTACACTAATAATTATACATCAAACTAACTAAGGTATTTTGACGGTGTTGTAAGCAAGGCCAAAAGAGATATGTACCCAAATAAGTAGGGCACATATCGGACCGCCAAAATAGTGAAAAGTAATAATGATAAAAAACAGTTACAAAGCTTGTCTACTCATTGCATGTTGTGTGTTCTTCAATTTCGCCTTACAGACGTGTATGTAACGGGTATAAGTTAAAGATTTCCAACGCCCTAAACTCTGAATTAAGTGATCAGTAACACCTTGTCTTGCCGCTGATGTAGCAGCTCCAATGCGAAAAGAGTGCCCGCTATACTTGGAACTGTCAATTCCCAAACGGATAAGCAACTGTTTAAGATAACCAATAAACAATGATCTGGACAAAGGTTTTAAATCTGGAGTAACAAACAAAGCCTCCCCCGCTTAAAATCGTTTCATTAAAAGTAAATAATTAGCCATACATCTAACTGGTTTAAAGCGTACATTATCAAAAATGTTAATATCCACACCTGCTCTGAAATAATCGGTTTTAGAGGACTTTAAATAGATTTTTATAGAGGAATTATCTACTGCAAAACTAACATCATTTAGACACAAATGCCTACAATTATCAAAATTCCCCACACCTTAGAAATCCAAAAAGTGCAAGAGTCGTAACTGCCAGCATAAGCTGATTGATGTGAGGGGAGAAATATCCGCTTCTTAGTAAACAACAGATTTGATACAAAATATCTGCAGTTACAAGTAACCGCTGCCTCGAGTTAAGTGTATCTAATCCCTGTGACCTTTTGACAGCTCTTAATACATAGTTTTATCTATCCAACTCTTAATACATACTTTAATCTATCCAATTTAACTGGGAAATTCCACAGGCATGTACTTCCTTGTCTGAGATAAAAATAACGAATACCTGCTAAATAAGACTGAATGGTAGAAAATGTAACCTTTATAATAGACTGGCAAAAAGCTACAAATTGAATTAAATTTGATTCAGATACATTAGGTAATAAGCGTACATCTGAACAATAATTATACGTCATAAGAAAACGCTTAAAACATGTCAATCCTGATTTATAAGTCTGCATAGTAGACGGTGCTAACACTTTATCCCAAAGAGCCTTAACTTCTAAATTTAGCACTGTATTACTAAGAGGTATTCGGGAACAATCTGCTAAAGGTGCTAACCGTAGAAATTTCTGAAAATAACTGTAGAAACCGGCACTGATAATATACCAGTCTTAAAACCGTAACGAAAACCCTTGATCAGCTGATCAACAAATTTAATATCTCGATGATCTGTTAGAAGCTGTTCTAATCTATTCACCTGAATAGGAGAGACGGGTTATTCCCTTAAATACTTTTAGCTCTATATTATTATCTGTTATATTTTTGAGTCAAATTCTCTTCCTTTCCTACAGTTAACCAAAGGGTGTAAGCCTCCACAAGATACACAAATATGAGCAAAAGTACAATTTCCTCGTCCACAGCCATTAGCTGTGTTAAAATTATTACAAATGGGTGTCCAATTATGAAAACTAATTTTGCGCCCCCCCGAATATCTGTGTCCACTTTCCGCTTGAAAAACTAGTGGACAGATTATTTCTCCCTGCTGTAACAGATACATACAACGGAATATCCAGTTTCCCCCAGTCAACTTTAATGCCCTGGGCATATATCCAATGAAGTTGCAGTATTTCTTAGTTACAAACCTTAGAAAAAAAGGCTTGATGGTAATCATAGAAAACTGACAATCCAAAAGTTGAGGCCATGTTCGTTATATGCCCCAGATACGCCTTCATTTTGTTGTGTCGACTAGGAAATGCTTTACAAATAACATCACGGAAAATATCATATGCTTTATAATATTCAACAATACTTAAAGGTTTGTTCAATTTAGAACTCTGAGGGCTCTTGATTCTAATCTCACCCCCATCTGCGTCAATTATATGTCTGAACTCTTTGGATTCAATATGGGGCGGTACAAGCAACACAGCAAAGTTCACAAACTTACTCTCAATTATCTTTTGTTGCAGTTTAAATGAAATATTCGCCACATACGGGGCGTCATGAGAACTAATCCCATTGCCCTGATCCAAAACACTGACAGTATCATTGTTAAATCTTGACATACCTCCATAGGTAGGGTGAACGTGGCCTAAGGAGGTAGACAGACTTGGCCTACCTCTATCCTGGGTACGTCCACTCTCACGGGTGTGTGGAGATACTCATAGGGTTAAAAAAAAAGTTCACCGAGTAATGTTTATATATTCTTGAAGGAGACATGGGTGGCTTCAAATAATGGTATACCTACAAGCCATATATTAAAATAAGAAGGGCCTAGGGGGTATTGACCAAAATAAATATATCATATCACAATCGGAATTGTGAATTCATATAATCGATTCCTTTAATTTTCGAAGCCTTATTAGGGCCTTCAACGTCTGGTCCGATTTTTGGGATTCGGAATAATAATTGTTGATATCATAAAATATTCCGGATTGACACCCCCATTCACCTATAGTGTCATATGAGAGCTACAGCTAGGCGCGGCCTATATTTAGATGCGGAATCTGATCTAAAAAAAATAGCTTCTTCACCGGGTTAATATAAAAGTTTCCTGGCTTGCGTGAGTATCACAAAAGTTTCCTGGCTGACCCAACTTATACATAATTGTTTGCAGTTTTATATTTTATACATTTATATAATAACAAGCCCAACTTTTTAATTTTAATGACTGCTGTCAGATATGACGAAAGAGGCGCTGTCACACAAGGAAAATATATACAAAGTATGTATTGCGTGTTTTCGAAAAGGTTCGAGAAAATATTGGATAGCATCAAAATATACTATATCGTTTCCCCTCAGCAATATGTGGACGATGTCGAATTCTAATCTCGAAAATTGAACAGGGGGAGAATAATATCGACGATCTACCAGAGCCTTTCAACTTCTCTCAAGTTGTGTTGCCTTCCATGGGTACCAGGTTTAACCCAATGCCTTCCAGAATTTGTAATTGTGCAATTTGTGAAGTTGCGAAAGACAATCCTATCATCGAAGGGTTCGGAAAGGCTGCAACTAAAGCAGCACCTTTCTCCTCGGTCGCCCCGCGAAGGCTTCAGAGGCCCAGCAGCTCTTGTCCCCTCAACAAAACAAAGTAGGGACTGTCAGTGAAGGGTTTAGGCTATTGAAGCGAACAAACATCAGAATCTGTACATACCGATTTTAAGAAACTGTGGATAGGGGGGAGTTATAAAGGGACAAAAAACACAAAATTATGGAGAAAAACTGCTACAATGTGTAATAACATACTGTTCGCGACATTATATATATGTCGATTATATAAAGATTTAAGAGAACAGCTTATTCTTTTTTATTATAGAAATCGCCCTTCACTCCAAAAATTTATAGATATTATGTCCTCCACATAACCAGTTATTTTAAACTCATTAGCAAAATATATACCTTTATCATTTGTTAACCCTTTGTCACCGATATTGAGCTTAGCGACATATATGTCGCCAACGTCATACCTTAATTTAGATCAACTTTTCTGATTGCATACTAAAAGAAATCCCTCAAAGTATTGTCCAATGACAGGAATAGAAATTAAAGTTACTCATTTTAGCTCTTAGCCTTGTTTTAAATAACTATACTGGGGGTTTTCCATGGGTGTTCTTGTTGAAAGGTCAAGTACGTTCGCTGTCGTCTGCTTAGACTGGATAACCCGCGCTAGGCCTATCGTCTGCTTTGTTGTCATTAGTGCAAGATGGCGACCTCCTGCTCTTAAACGGCCGTGGATGAACAAAAACTTAACATTAAATGCTGTCTTAGAAATTATTAATGATGAAAATGATGGGGATAGTGATAGTGGAAGTGATCTAGATCCACGAGACCTTGGAATGGAATCGGAAGAGGACGAAAATAGCGACAATGAAAATGTAAACAATCATCATAATTTGATGACAGATCACGGCGTTGTTGGGGCTGATGGCGATAATCACAGAGCGAAGAAGTGGAGTATTGTAACAAACAGTCATAGTGACAGGCCAGAAATTCATAACTTTTTGGGAAATAATGGGCCTACGTGGCAACCTACAGAAGCACAGCCAGTGTAATACTTTGACCGTTTTTTTAGACCCACACAGCCTGGTGAACTTTCTTTGTGGGAGCTCATGATTGAACAAACTAATAAATATGTTCAGTTCTATTTGACGAAAAATCAAGTGCTACAACAACATTCAAAAGTTCATCTCTACAGACCCGTCACCCTTGACCAACTGCGAGCTTTCTTAGGATTACTGTTGAACTGCGGATTAGTGAAGAAGCATGGAATACACGAATACTGGAACACCAAATCTGCATCACAAGAAACACCCATCTACAGAAAAATCTTCAAATTAGAAACTTTCAAACTGTTATTGAGGTTTTTTCATTTATCAGACAGTGAAACTGAACCAAAAAGAGGTAGTGCCAGTTATGATCCCACGTACAAGTTCAGACCTTTGTTGGATCATCTCAATAAAACATGGGCTTCTGAATACAACTTAGGAGAGAAGGTTAGCATCGATGAATCAATTGTGGGCTTCAAAGGTAGACACATCTTAGTGAATTACATCAGAATAAAAAAACACCACCAATGGGGTCCGAAAGAATACGTTTTGGCAGATTCACAGACAGGTTATGTTCACCAAATAATATATCACACCAACAGACAAAGGACAGCCTTATGATATTTGTACCAAACTAATGCAGCCTCACTCAGGACTCTATCATCATCTTGTAGTTGATAATTATTATACATCAGTGCAATTATGTGATGATATGTTTGACAAACAAATATATGTTACTGGCACAGTGCGATCAAAAAGGAAGAATCTCCCAGATGAAGTGAAAAAGACCATGAAAAAGAAGGGCGATCTTATTGAAATGAGAAGAGGCAACTCATTGGCGGTAAATTGGGTTGACAGGAAGCAAGTGAGATTACTTTCTACACACTCAGCTGCAGGGACCGTTGACAAAACCTCATTCGATCAAAAAGTAAATCGCATTCCGTTATGCGTTATTGATTATAATTCCGGAATGGGTGGAGTTGATCTTGCTGATATGATGACAGATCACTATGCCGCAGAGCTAAAAACATTAAAATGTTGGAAGAAAGTGGCTTTTCATTTGTTGGACAGATGCATGACCAATGCATATATATTATACAAGACAAATCCAAATCTAGTGGGACGTCCAATAACCCATTTGAAATTTATAACTGGTGTAATTAATGGACTTATTGGTGGCTATGCAGAGGAGCATATAAGAGTGGGCAGACCAAGCATACTTCCACTAGCATCTAGAACTACTGAAAGGCATTTTATAGATTTCATACCAGAAAAAAAACAAATCAAATGTCAAGTCTGTGCTAGGAAAAGAAGTGTTTCGTGCAAAGGTACACGAGTAAGAACATGGTGCAGAGACTGTTGTGTTGGACTATGCTTGGGAGATTGTTTCCGCACCTTCCATTCTTGAAAATAAAGGTTGAACCGATATCAAATTATTTTATCATGATTAATTGCAATAACGGCTTTCATGATTATCGCGATATATAACAGTATGACGATTATATATTTTATCACGGGTGGCCGAATGGTTAATGAATAACTATTAGAAATACGCACATGTGTATGTTACACAACCCTAAATAGTGGATCCCATTCAAATAACAGAGTTTTTTTTAATTCAAAAACGTCGTAACATTACGATGTTATTTATATCATAATTTCATGACTCTGTGTTGTGGATAGGCTGTCACAGAACCATCAATGTACATTTCCGTCATTGTATTTCTTTCTAAAATCAATGACTGTTTAAAAGAGAAAATATCATAATCGATTGCTGAAGGTCCATGGAATACTAGAGTGAACCAAACCATTATCACCATCATGATTAGGTGAGCAAAGTGAACCAAACCATCATAATTTAGATTAATACTTGATTGCTTTATAATTATATGAGAAAAAATGGACATAGTCGAATGAAATATTGTATTATTTGTAATTTGCAAAATATGTTTTGTCCCCTTGTTTGAATATATTATTTGTAAATAATTTATATATATAACTTTCTTTGTATATTTTAAAAGTGAGGTATACTTCATCTAACATAAAAGTTATTAATCTTGTAAATATGTATTTGTAAATTAAGTCTTAATGGCTCTCCATTTAATAGATCTTTATCAAGAGCTAAACATTCATTTTCCATTTGCATCACTTTCACTTAGAAATTTATCATTTTGTACTATTCATTATATAAATATATCAAATGAAAGTATTTTGCCAAAATGGTAATGAAATTTTGAATATGAAACTAAACTACATTATGATAATGGTTTTAATCTTTGTTGTTTTATTTATTCAGTTCGAATACTGGACTAACCGAGTAGCGTTGACTTCTGAAATCCAAGTCTAAAGTAACGATTCGTTTTGCTGTATTGATGGGTGTCGTGCTCCAGACAATTCTCATTTCAGGAGTTCACATAGCTTAAATACTATTGTATTATCACTTATGTTCATGTACTATATCTCTGGTCAATATATCAGGCTAGAAAGGAAATGAAATGGGGTTTACAGTAGGGGTGTCACAATAAGACATTTTTTTTACAAATCATTTCAGGCCAGCAATTTCCAGAGGCGAAATTGCTAGCTGAACACGATTTTTAGAATTTTTTTTATCTATGACGTCATTTTCGGTTGGGGTTTGTCTGATTTCCAAAATGGCCGCCAAAAGTTGACGTAAAATGAATTTCCAGATAGGATGGGTGATTTTCATGCAAGGTATGGCTTGTAATATATCATATATAAGGTTTTTGTTGTAATTGAACTGAAAAATAATCTCTAAAACTAGTTTCCCTAAATCCAAGATGGCGGAAATTCAAAATGGCTGCTAAAATTTACCTAAAATGGCCGATTTGTCAGATTAAAGTCATTTCACAGTTTGATTTGGTTTGTAATATGTAATCTAAAGGGTTTTCACTGTCACTGAACTTAAAATTAATCTAAAGAAAAAAAGAGTTTTCAAAATCCAAGATGGCGGAAATTCAAAATGTCGACCAAAATTTATCTAAAAAGGCCGATTTGTCAGATAAAAGTCATTTCACTCTTTGATATGGTTTGTAATACGTAATTTAAAGGGTTTTGAATGTCATTGAACTTAAAATCAATCTAAAATAGAGATGGCGGAAATTAAAAAATGGCGGCCAGATTTTCTCTAAATTGGTCAATTTTTAAGATAATCGTCAATTTTCTGTTTGATATGGCTTGTAATATGTCCTCTATTAAGTTTTCAGAGTCACTGAATTTGATAATTGTAGATGATTGTTTCAGAAAAAAAAGGGACAATCACCAATCTTTCTATTGGATTGGTTTATAATAGCAAATTGTAATAGTTTTTTTAGGGAAACTGAATTTGATCTGACCCAGGAATCTACCTTAATCTAAAGAAAAAAAGAGTTTTCAAAATCCAAGATGGCGGAAATTCAAAATGTCAACCAAAATTTATCTAAAATGGCCGATTTGTCAGATAAAAGTCATTTCACTCTTTGATATGGTTTGTAACACGTAATTTAAAGGGTTTTCAATGTCATTGAACTTAAAATCAATCTAAAATAGAGTTTCCAAAATCCAAGATGGCGGAAATTAAAAAAATGGCGGCCAGATTTTCTCTAAATTGATCAATTTTTAAGATAATCGTCAATTTTCTGTTTTGATATGGCTTGTAATATGTCCTCTATTAAGTTTTCAGAGTCACTGAATTTGATAGGGGGGTTGGATGGCTGAATGGTTAGCATGCGCGTGCTGTATCATAAAGTCTGTCATTGAGTCGACTGGCGTGATTTTGAATCCCCGGTTGTACGTGGCAAGGAGTAGGGTCGCCTGTCCAACCTCGTGGGTTTTCTCCGGGTCCTCTGGTTTCCTCCCACTGCTAAAGACCCCTACGCACAAGCCAATTATGTAAATAAAATTAAACCATATGTTAGTCCCGAAATGACCTAGTTTGTGCCGAGTGGACGTTAAACCCCATTTCTCTCTCTTTCTCTCTGAATTTGATAATTGAAGATGATTGTTTCAGAAAAAAAAGGGACAATCATCAATCTTTCTCTTGGATTGGTTTATAATAGCAAATTGTAATACTTTTTTAAGGGCAACTTAATTTGACCTGACCCAGGAATCTACCTGTCAATAAATAAACCATGTGCAGAACTTACCAGTCAGCTAATTAGAATTTCAAAGAATTTAACCTTAAGACACAATAAATGTAGCTTAATTGTTTTTATGCATAAAACCCCCATAACAATACAACGGGGCCAACTGACGCATTTTTAATTTCATCTCCTTTGTCTTTGCACCATTTTACCGGAGTGAGAATCATTTGTGGTATATCCAGTCGTTAAGAATTTAAGTTCTCCTATTCGTTCAGAAATGGTAATGTGGTCCGTTTTTGCATCGAAGACTTCGTGTCCAGTAACTTTTGTGGTATAGTCTAGATGTTGTATCCACAGGTCATTTTCGTCAGTTACGTATTTCACAACAAGTTCTACATGTAAGAACAACACATAAGAAAAGAGGAAATCGTGGGGGATGACTTTTGGGATACCTAGTCGTAAATGCATTTCCAATTATTTTCGTGATTATTATTTTTAACTTAGAACTTGGTGTGCATTACATTACAGACGAATATGATCTGTGGATACCATACCACACAAGTTGCGGACACAGAGACTTCGATGATTCATTTTACACTTTTCACTTTATGAAATACATGACTGACAAATATGAATTCATCTGTCTAGATGATACCACAAACGGTTTCCGGACATAAGTCTTCTGAACAAAAGTTAATAAATATTGATATTCGTCAAGCAGTGTGCTATGAGGAAAATTGGCCCAGACAGTGGTACTATGGTGTACTCTTATTTCGAATTCCAACTGTCTAGGGTTCTTGTATGCGCACGTCAACGTGTACATATAAACCTGGTTTCTCGAGAAGCCCCCGGTGCTGCATCCTGACAAGGAGAAACCACACTGGAAAATCCTAAGGTACTTTTTCAGCAAACATAGGGATCGAACCCCAGATCTCGTTCTTAGCGAGTCTTACTCACTGAACCACTATTTCGAACCATTTCTGAATAAACAATAGATAAATTCTTAACAACTGGATATATATACCTCACTGTTTTGCTGGAATAATATTAAATCTTGTTTATGTGAGATCCAGTATAACAGTTCCAGTTACCATCAAAATAACTACTACTCTACTAGGAAAATTCACGATTGTCCTGTTGTATTTTTAAGCAATCATCTACCATCTTCAAAATTCATTTTTGATGTAATATTCATTTTCAAAATTCATTTTTGAGGTAATATTCATTTTCAAAATTCATTTTTGAGGTTATTTTCAAGTTCGTGGACTTTGAAAACCTAATAAAGGACATTATTACAAGCCATACAAAACCGAAAAAATGACGATTATCTGAAAAATCGTTCATTTTAGGAAATTCTGGTCGCCATTTTGGATTTTGGAAACTCTTCTTTTGAGGTTGTTGAGTGACACAGAAAACCCTTTAAATCGCATATCACTCGCCATATCAAACTTAAAAATGACGATTATCCGAAAAATCGACCATTTTAGGGAAATTCTGGCCGCCATTTTGAATTTCCGCCATCTTGGATTTTGGAACCCCATTATATTTAGATTAATTTTAAGTTTAGTGACAATGAAAATCCTTTAAATTACATATTATAAATCATATCAAAGAGTGAAATTACTTTTATCTGACAAATCAGCCATTTTATATTTTTGTATTTATTGATGTCAGTAAGATGTTACTATGGAGAACGTAAATTTCAGATTATACATTCCAGACTTCGTAATTGTAAAAGTGCTCTAAACTTCCATAGATTTTTAATGCATATTTCACATAACCCGACATGCAGTTGTGGTCATACTCAAGAAGACAGCGACCATTATTTTCTGCACTGCCCAAATTATTCGTCTAAGCGTATCTCAACATTAAATACCCTCCCATTTAAATCCATAAATACAAAAGCGTTCCTATATGGCGATACCAACGAAAGTAACCCGTTCAACAAAGTGAGTTTTAGTAAAGTTCACAAGTATTTAAAACTAAACAAGCGCTTTGAATAGATAAGGTAATTGTCAGGCGACGATGATTGGTGTTAAATAGTGATGATGACGATGATGATGACGATGATGATGACCATGAAGATGATTTATTTATATATTTATTTATATACTAGAAGAATGCCCGGCTTCGCTCGGGGGTCATAACTCCGAAACTGGAAGTGGTAGACTAACGCCACCTGGCCTATGTTACTCCCCGGTATGAGCTACCCCTATACCCCAAATTTCAGACTCGGAAATGACAACGTGAATGATGGATCAGTCGAACGACAGAGTGAATGACAGGAGTTTTCCAGTCGAATAATAAAGATAATGGCAACGCTGGTCATAGCATATCTGTTTATAATATATTTCATATAAATGTTTATACACGTATTTGAAAAATACATTTAGGTCTACGTGTAATGTTGAATGTATAAATTCGGAAATTTTTTGATCTCTTGAACTGTATTATTTAAAATACACGATTAACGTATTAAATTGTAAATAATGAATCAAGCCAAGACATGTATTAAATGTTTTATTGAATTGGAATAGAAACTGAAAACAGATTAACACCCTGTGTGAGATATTTCATTCAAATATTGTGAAAGGGTTGGTAATAAAATTAAAATTGTCATTGTGTCATTTTAATAACATTGAATCGTCCTATTCTGTTACGTAGTCGTCTCAACATATTGTTGTCATGGGTTACTTCTGCTAAACAACTCAATAGAAACGAGTAAAGTATTATAAACGAAATTATGTCTAAAGAGTTCTTCATGACATGTATTGACTGTAAGACACAAAGCGTACAGGATCTAAGTGTGATGTTAAAGGTCAACACGTAACTAGTGAACTGATAAATATTGTACAATTTATCTAAAGAGTACATTTATGAAAACGTGGTACTTTTCTGATATCTAGTTAAATTAACACTTACCCAGATCTTGGCATAAGCATGACTTAAAATGATCACGGCTAAAACACTTCCGTGCGAATCAAGAATTCTTTATGTAAGAATAGAGCTTTATAAGTCCGTAAATGCACCACACATTATGTCTCCATAAGATGGTAGCTATATCAAACTTAAAAATGACGATTATCCGAAAAATCAACCATTTTAGGGAAATTCTGGCCGCCATTTTGAATTTCCGCCATCTTGGATTTTGGAACCCCGTTATATTTAGATTAATTTTAAGTTTAGTGACACTGAAAATCCTTTAAATTACATATTATAAATCATATCAAAGAGTGAAATGACTTTTATCTGACAAATCAGCCATTTTAGGTAAATTTTGGCCGCCATTTTGAATTTCCGCCATCTTGGATTTGGGGAAACTAGTTTTAGAGATTATTTTTTCAGTTCAATTACTAAAAAACCTTATATATGATATATTACAAGCCATACCTTGCGTGATAATCACCCATACTATCTGGAAATTAATTTTTCGTCAAATTCTGGCGGCCATTTTGGAAATCAGAAAAACCCCAACCGAAAATGACGTCACAGAAGTAAAATAATCTCATAATCGTCTTCAGTGACAAATTTTGCCTCAGAAACAACCCGACCCCAAATTTTGTTCCGATTGTGACACCCCTATTTACAGCCTTCTCTAATTTTGAGTACATGGGACCTCGGTTGTTTGTCCCATCCGAATCATTAGACTCTGTTCCTAGCCAGGTCCTCCATCCTACACTACTTACAAGGGTAAATCACACTGTAAAATCCCAGGAAACTTTATTGGCCAATATTAGAATCGAACCCCACTTCAACAGTATCAAAAAAAATTTGTTAATAACAGAACACAATTTTTTTGGGAAATAATCACTGGTTTTATTCTAATAGCACGACGTTTCGACAAGTATCCTCTTATCGTTATCAAGCACAATGACATTTAGTTCGTTCGTTCTTGGTGTTTAACGTCTGCTTCCACATAAGTGATATCGCAGACAAGACATAGGAGAGCCGAAGCTGATTCCTGTTTTTTAGAATATGATTTTGCAATCTTTCCATTTGGCCTTAGGCAATGGATTTGGTTTAGTGGGAAGTTCTTCCCTTTATTTAATATAAAACATATCGTTTGGTAGATGAGCTCGTCTGCTTCTGGATTGGTAGATGTCATCGTTTTAGTGTTTAGGTGCCAGGCCTGTCTTATCGTGGCATCCCCTTACTCCACTATCCCACTCTCTGGGTTTGGTATCAGTTTTATTTGCGGAATAGTGTTTAGGTGCCGAGTTCGTCTGACCGTAACTCCCCCTTACTCCACTATCCTGCTAGTTTGGTAGATGTCATCTTTGTGGGGTTTGTGTTTAGGTGCCGGGCCCGTCTTATCGTGACCTCCCCTTACACCACTATCCCACTCTGTAGGTTTGGTGTCTGTTTTTGGTGGAATAGTGTTTAGATGCCGAGCCCGTCTGATCGTGACTCCCCCTTACTCCACTATCCTGCCAGTTTGGTATAAATCCCCTATGTAGTTTAGATGCCGGGCCCGTCTAACCGTGACCCCCTCTTACTTCACTATTCTACTTAGTCCAACTGTGTCCATTAGGGCGTGGATTTGTTCGAAGATTTGCAGTTTCAGATCTGGTCTCGGGAAGAGTAGGTTCTTAGTGTTGAATGGTATGTTGTTGGTCTCCATTGTTCTCACTAGTTCCCTTCTCTCTGCCTCGTATACCTCGCAGTCTACCAGGACATGGTTGGTGGTACATTCTTCTCCGCACTCACAGATGATGACTTGGTGTTTGTAGTCTCGCAGCCGCTCTTTCAACCTTAGCTTCGATATAAGTCTACAAATATCTCTTCTAGGGTGATTGAGTGTTGTCTTTGTGTAGGTCTTGTCATCCAGCCGGAATCTGTATGTGTCAAGTTCAACGAGATTTAATTCCCAGATTGAATTGACCTGTCTTTTGACCATACTGTAGATTTCCGTGGTGCTGTAGTCTATGGTGCGGAGTGGTGCTGTGTCCTTGAGACCTTCATTGGCGAGTCGATCTGCCTCCTCGTTTCCCCTAATGTTGACATGTGATGGAATCCACACGAGTTCTACTTTGCTTCCCTTCTCTAAAACCCTCTGGTACAGCTGCCTGATTTCCAAAATGACTTCTGGTCTTGAGTCCGATTTGTCATTTTGGATTGAAATCAGACTGCTCAGAGAGTCGCTTGGAATGACGAACTTACTAGTCTTTTGATGGGAAATCCATGATATAGCGTCACGAATGGCCACAAGCTCTGCAGTGTACACCGAACAGTTATTGGGCAGTTTCCTGCTTATTCCCTGTTCCCCGTTTGGCAGGTATATTCCAAACGAGCTGGTGTCCCTTTCAGGATTGCGTAAGCCATCCGTGTACACATGGTCCCAGTCATCAGACGGCCAGTTGTCTTCCAGGTGTTCTAGAGAGAAAGCACGTGCAGCAGTGGGGTTGTTCTTCTTGTCGGTTTTCTGTAGTAGATCTAGATTAACCGGCGGTATAGGGAGCGTCCAAGGGGCGATCGCTGGGGGGTCATGTTCATTTATCACGAGCTCCCCCAGTCGCAGTTCCTTGATTGTTTCCCTGATACCCTGGCCGAAGCTTTTCTTTCTAGGATCTCTCACATATCTTGTATTTTGTAGACTGACAAAGGTTGGGGATCTTTCGCCCAGTTGCGAGATCTTAGCCCAGTACCTTGTCGCTAGTTCTTTTCTTCTTAGGGATAGGGGCAACTCCCCGACTTCTTGCAGTAGTGCCTCTCTCCCAGTCCCTTGCCCTACGCCAGTCGCAATACACAGAGCTTTGTATTGGATGGTGTCAAGCTTCCTTAAGAGTAATGGCGCACAGTTCATGAAGGCCAGAGAGCCGTAGTCTAATACAGATCGTATTAGAGCACGATACACCATCATTAGTGTGACTCTGTTGGCCCCCCAAGTGCTGCCCGTTATTTTCCTCATTAAGTTTAGGATTTTGGTGCATCTATCTTCAGTCTCATCGATGTGCGGTTTCCAGGTCAGCCTTCGGTCAAAGATTACGCCAAGGAACTTGGTTTGGTCTTTAAACTCGATGGTTTTCCCGTTCATACACAGAGTTATTCTGCTTATCCCTCTATCCCTGCTTACAAGCATGCCGACTGTTTTCTTCTTCGAGACTTTGAATCCCCAATCGTTTGCCCATGCCATGAATTTGTCTAAGGCCTTCTGCATGTTCTTTTGTAGTTCACAGAAGTTCCTCCCTTTCCTCCATATGGTACTGTCATCAGCAAATTTAGCTAACTCAGTTTTGGCGTCGAGGTAGGAAGATTTCTGTATGTCGTTGATCATGATATTGAAGAGAGTGGCACTGCTAACCGACCCCTGAGGCGTGCCATTTTCTAATGTTTGCCCGGCACTCAGGAATCTGCCAACATTCACCTGTATCCTTCTATCGCTCAGAAAGCTTTTGATCCACCGAAACATTATGCCCGTTATACCAATAAGTCCTAACTTGAAGAGCAGCCCGTCTAGCCAGACTAAATCGAAAGCCTTAGTTAAATCTACGAACACGACACATAACAGGTTCCCAGAGAGGAGTGCCTGCGACATGACTTGCTGTAGTCTCACCAAGTGGTCCATTGTTGAACGCCCTTTCCTGAACCCGCTTTGATTTTCGTCGTTCAGTCGGTTTAGTAAACTTGGATTTAATATATAAAAGTTCATGATGAAGCCATTTACAAAAATTAAATAATAATAACATTAAGAAGTAAAAGATTAAGCATAAATAACACAATATAATAGACCCACGGTCCAACCATAGGATAATGTTGACTAATAATGAAGGCCTTCAAAGGGAGCCATTGGGTGAAACCATATTACAGTTAATGAGGAGATCAAGATGAGACCATTCACCAAGAAATACAAACACAACATAACCCTACATCCATTGTCTAAATAAACATGAAAAATATATGCTTACTAATTAAGCAATCCAGGAAATAATGATGTTAAACAAATGAAAACCGTAACAAAATATGAATAAAACAATAAATAATAGGAATAAATAAGCAATATGAGGTGATTAAACATGTATAGGTTGGCAGGCTGATTGTGAGAAACCAGTAGAGTGATATATTAAGTAATGTAGACAGTTTGTAATATTTGAGGTAACGACGTAAAGTAAAGCCCCTGAGTTGAGGAATAAGAACCCTTTAAGTGGTATTATTTATCCTGATAACGTGATCATATGCCCTTGAAATGTACATTATATTTATAGTTGATGCTAATAATTGTAGTTCGTTTGGGGAGGTTCTGGAAATTCTGATGATTGCATGGTCTGTCATTGAGTCAAGTGATGTGGTTTCTATGGTATGTGACAAAGAGTAGGGTTGTCCGTCCAACCTCATATGGGTTTTCTCCGGGTCCTCCAGTTTCCCCCCACTGCTAAATGCCCCTACACGCTTGCGAATTATTGAAATAAATTTGAACCACGTGTCAGTACCGAAATGACATAGTTTGTGTCGAGGAGATGTTAAACTCCATTTCTCACTCTATCTTTAGCACTGGCAATTATAGTAATCTATACGACCGATATCGTTTTGGCAGGTTGTAAATAACACTGTATGTGATTACCCCTTATGAAGGTGCTGCATAAAACCGTTGAAAATATTTTTATATCTGTCCAAATAATTATTTTTAAACATTAAAAATAAATACATGATCTTGATGAAATTTTGCACAGGGGCGATTGTCAATCTCGGGATATTTATATATCCTGCCACACCGGAAATGAACTTGTCAGAGGTAGGATCGAATCTATCAATCTTGTTTATATTTAAAATAGCTCCCATTCTCATGATAATCATTTTTCCGGCGATTATTTGATTTATTGCGATAACCCCAAAAATGCCCTAATATACCGGGGATGGCGATTATCTCATTTTGAGCCGATACTATATCATAATTAAAAAAATAATCGTGATCATGCAGCATCCTCGGGCGGTCGCTGCAACCTTACTTGAAAATAAAAATCAAATATTGCATATTGTTTATTTATTATAATTTTATTATATGTTATTACATGTTATCAATATAAAGGTATAAAAATTGTTATAACGTCATTTTTACGTCATTTAATTCAATCACTGGGGGCATGACGTCAAAACATATCCAATTCCTAAAGGGTTAAACGTCAGTCTATTCACGAAGCTATTCTTCCCTAGAACTGTACTTTTCTAACTTGTTTTGTACTATTTGTATCATTATCACCTTTACATTAAATATTTATTTATTTATTCATTGTATTTGCTATAAGTTATGTAACTTTCAGCAATAAAACATTACTTACTTACTTAATAATGTGTAATCCTCACATAAAATATATAATTTTAATGTCCTAGATATATGCACGTTTATAGATATATATTGAGCATTTTGTCTCTGAATTTCACTATTTTTAGGGTATTTTGAAATTTTATTCGTTTTAGGAAAGGCCCCATTCGATTTTTTTTATGTATACCATTATTTGAAGCCACCCATGTCTCCTTCAAGAATATATAAACATTACTTGGTGAACTTTTTTTTAACCCTATGAGTATCTCAACGCACCCGTGCTCTGTGACAACTGTTCCACATTCCTTGATAAATGTCATAATTTTTCTTGAATTCTCGTAAGATTATTATTGTTCGATTTATATAGCGCTTCATTACACGTGAAGTGTTTCTTAGCGCATATCACAAACATATACTTCAAACACACAGAAACAATCAAAATCAGGAGAACATAATTAAACACAGCTGCCTGTTAGGCGCTATTATTCAAAGGTTTGATATGTACTTCAAACACACAGAAACAAATCAAAATCAGGAGAACATAATTAAACACAGCTGCCTGTTAGGCGCTATTATTCAAAGGTTTATATCAACAAATCAACCGGCTAATCTCTATATTGAACTCAGTCGAGGTATTACCTGATGAACACCTACACCAAGTAGAGTTCAAAAATAAAAAACGAAGTTTAAAAGAATCAACTTCATTAACAAAAATTAAACAATCAAAAACTAAACAGATAAATCAAATTCAAACGAAACAAATAAAACAAAGAAAATGAAAAGAGCAGTTCATTACCATTCTACATTAAAGGCTCAATACCACTCTTGTTGTAACTGAATAATATGTCCCAAGATCAAGTTGATGGCAAGGTTCGCACACTCCTTAAAACTCCTTGAAAATCCAGGTAAAATGAAAATGTGATTTCCAATACTGGAAAATCCTGGAAAAACAATATTACTCCTTGAAACTCCTGAAAAAACAAACGTACATGTAGTCATCGAATGTTTCTGACGAGTTCGTCACTGTAAATGGACTCGTCTTCGCCGTAAATAGTTTCGTACCGATGGCCTAAAACGCAGTTAGGTATTCCATGCACAGAGCCCCAAAATACTTTCCACTATCATTTTGCCTCAAATCCGCCTATTTGACGCGATGCAATTATAGAATTTTTCCTGTCAACAACGGACAAGATAATTTCATGGGCATTATAATACATGGACTGAATGCATGCTGCACGAAACGGGGAAGTTGGCTGTGTCTTTTTACGAGTGATAAACTGCCAATGTGATTTTAATAAAATACCGTTTTATAAAGAAGAAAACAATGCTTCAACAATATAATCGGAAGATTCCCTCAAATTCCTCCAGTATAAATTCATTTTAAATCCAGATGTAATTTATTATTGAATTCACAATCAGAATCTGCCGTTACTGTGTACGACTACGAGACAACGAATAAAAGAGTTCCTGTCATTACCAGTCAAGAGGATCTTCTATTCGCCCCTCTCGGAATATGTGGCTGCCTTTTTAAATAACACGTGTATGTGTTGATACACTGTCTCTTTTTTGAGTGGGGCTCCGAGGCGAAGCCGAGGAGATCTCCACTCAAAAAAGATACGGTGTATCAACCCATACACCGAGAAAACAAGGTATATAACTGACTTATACTAAATACTTTTTTGAGAAATAGAGATTTTTTCTATTTTTCCCAATTTCAAAAGCATTTTTCATTTCACAAATTTATCAAAGTTTCCCATTTAGAGCACCCCAATTATCTCATCACAAACGCTTATTTCTACTCAAGTAAATGATGTCAGTACACCGCACATGCATTTCACGGTTTAAATCAGGTCAGGGAAAATGTTCATAACAGGGATATTGATTGGTTGAGAAAAGCAAACGTCATCCAATCATTTTGTACAATAGCCATTTCTTGTTGTTTTGCCAACATCCTGGCTGCGTCGATTGTAGTGGATGGCAGAAATGAATGCGGGAATTCGTCGAAGAATCCTACTTTATAATGTCACAGATATATATATCTAAGACCAAGAATATCAGTTCTGCAAGAGATTTCAATGATCGCGAAGATTTAGAAGCCCGATCCTTCACAGAACAAGAAATTAAAGCCATGCAGATGAGTCGAATTCCGCCAAACCCGAGAAAAAATACCAATTGCATAGGAATATGGTGACACTTCGAGATCAGTACAAAAGATTGAATTTTAACTTTTTTGATAAGCAAGGTACATTTCCGCACAGATCAATTCATTAAATTCGCGAGGTATTGACATCACTGACAGACAAAAACAAAAACAGCCATTAAATGAAGACAAGTTGGAATTGTAGAGTTCTCAAGTTTGTAGTGTAGAAAATGCCAATGGATTAATTTCTACTAGTAATATATTTGGATTTCGTGCTGCGGATGAGCATAAACCGCGACAAAATGTGAAAGTTTTTAGTGTTGAAAATGCCAAGCGATTAATTTATAATAGTAAAATATTTGGATTATGTGCTGCGGATGAGCATAAGCCGCAACAAAATGTGAAATTGCGACAAAATGTGAAAGTGCGACTAGATATCAAAATGTAAAGAAATGTGAGACAAAATGTAAGATTATGACTGAGAGTGACGCACATTCGAAAAGTGCTGAGACAGTTGAAAATGATGACTCTTTTACCATCACTTGTTCAAAACGGGTTGTAGATGTTCAAATAAATATGTAAATCATGATTTTGTTATTTTTGTCCCTTTTTCAACTGATACACGGCCACTTTTCAACCGATACACGGCCATTTTTCAAAAGTGGCCGTGTATCGGTGTATACCCTCCCATTTTCATCAAAGAGTCGAGAAAAAGTATGGGTATAAGTTGAAATATTATGTACGGGAATTGTTGCACTAGTGAATTGTAATCTATTGCCGATATTGGATTTTTAATTAGCAGTTAAAGCTGTAGGGGTAAGTCAGAACACGGGAATCTCTTACACAGCTCAATAATATACAATCAGATATTCAGTGTTCGCGCATCATTTTATAATCACAAGAAAAAAAAACTTGGAACCCAGTAAAGACATTGACATTATAGAATTTATACGGCATCCGATTAATCGGCACTTCTTTGAATCAGTTATTATCCGGCTCTTGCAGTTTATTTCTAATCGAGCTAAGATTGAATTTCGGTCTTCGGCTAACTCGGATCTTCGCTTAACTCAGATAAAATTGGTCAGTCCACTTAGATTCGACTTATGCGAAGTTTACTGTATTTATATATCTCGCTAGTTTAATTCACAAACTACAAAAAATCAGCATGGAAATCATAAAAGCCTGTTAATCATTTTTGTAAGACCTGAGCGTCGGGCTTGTGGAGTTTTACACATTCATCATAATGTATTTTTTTATGCTTGAAGAACATTGTTCGACTGACTCGAAGAAATAAAGGATCTCATCAAAATTAGATTTCAACAGAGTTTATTCATTTTTTACAAGCAAAATGGTATCCATTTGCAGTGTCCAATTTGGACTTCAATTTGAACTACATGGACTTCAGTTTCAGTAGATTTTCATCCAGTTCTTTCTGAACTCGTTGAAGCTCTCCTGTCTTTTTCTGTGCCGAAGCTCGAAGGCTATTTGATTTCGCAACAAATGTTAGATCCTGTTCTTTCTTGGCTCTTATGGAGAAGTCATCCGCCGATTTCTGCAGGGATTCAATGTCCTTTCTCAGACGTTTCTGGTTTTCTTTCAGCTCTGTTGTTTTACCCTCCAGTTTCCGTTTCCTTTCAGTTACATGTTGTTGGTCCTAAAGGGATTTCTGTTCGTCCAGGTAAGTCTGATAGCGTCTACGTGCAGCATCAGTAGAAGCCAGCAGTTTTTTGTCCAATATGACATTAAGATTGTCTATCGATACCGAGAATCTTGGTAGCGTAGTCAAATGAGCCGTTAGCAGAGGTCATTCACGTCTATACTAGTACCGTGCAGACCACTGATCTATACAGACGTCATTGGCAGGTGTTGACTGAAAGGGGAGACAACTCTGTTAGGGAGATGGGTTTAGACCAACCAAAAGTAAAATCTCTACCTACCCACCCTGATTTTTTTTTTGCCTTATAACCAGAAAACAACGCCAAGGATTTAGCTATTTCACTATGCCTAGATAGATGATTTGCGTCGAAATCACAAGAATATATACAAATTAAGATAAGATAGTCACCTGTTTCAGAAAGAAAAAATTCTGTAATTCGGTCTAGGGTGTTTTGGTCAAGAATCTTGACATGTTTGGCTTCCTTTGCGTGACTCCTCACAGCACTCTTGCCCATATTCCTGATATTGAAACTTTTCTGGCATACCGTACACTTCGCCCGATGAGCAGACTCACGTGCCAACCAGTCGCGGTAGTCTGGATGCCCAAGCCACAATGTATTAAAATAACAAACTTTCAACATTAGGCCTACTTCGTTCTTAACCGAGATCCGTATTTTCGCGCCGTAGTAGACCGATTCCAGCTAAGATGTCACGTGACTTGAAAAGGGTGTTTACATCACGTGACGTCCTCGCTTAACCATTAAAAAATAGCGTGTTTGCCTTAGTGTTCATGCTTCATATTACTATTCCCGCATATTAATAAAGCACATATCCACACACCGTTGATCACAGAGTGCTAGCTAGTCACGCAAATAAAATATTTTGGCGAGAATTTAAAGACATGTATATCTTTCCGTGAATTTTATTACAAAAGACAAGTGCCTTATAAAGTATGTATGACGTCTTCGGTGAAAGAAAATGTTGTGCACATCTACCATTCCTTGGTTTGATTGACATATAAGATACGGCTTTTTTCTATCTAACTGTTTCGCGTATAGGCTTCGCATAATTTATATTTTCACATTCTAGCAGTGTCACGTTTATCGATAAACAGTCGATTTTAATGCGTCCATTCATTGTTCATATTTAAAGGCAAACAAATATTACAGGATGAATTTGTGACCTCACTAAATTTGACCAAATAATTAGGGAATTGGAAGTACGAAATTATTACCTATTTAAACAGACGTGTGGGCGGGTCATGAGAAACAAACAAATATATCAGCGACCTTATTTACTGAAGTTGATAAACGACTTCATGCGACCTTATTCAGGCTTCTTTTAATCTTCAAATAAATATTTCCGAGGGGCAAAATTATAGCATCCCCGAATTATAAGCTCCATTCCCTTTTATATAAATAAACTTCAAAAAAAATAATTCTTGGTAATTTGTTGTGGAGAATGTCGTATTTTAATGTACACGTTTGCGTTTCATAAGTGGATGATCTAAAATATTAGCATTTTTCATCTATATTGCCAGTATCAGAAAATGCCATAGCTAAAATAAGCTGATACGGCACCATGGCATTTCTTCATTTATAACACAATTTGTAGTCTTTGTCTATCAGGTAACAATTGTCACGTAACTTCGCAAAAGTTTTTATTCATTCGTCAATTGATAGACACACAGCACAATTGTCACGTGACAACATACTGAAATTGCTTTAAAATCAAAATTCCATATGATTATGATATAGCCTTCAATAAAAACAATATTTTTGAAATTAAGCCTTTGTCAGAATGAGTATAAAATAAAAAAAAACAAAACGGTAAGCGCTATTTAGAACTGGTTTATTGACCTAATTCCAAGTGATATGTCACGTGTCATTGGAATTCTGTCAGGAAAATATATTATTAAATGACTGTTTCTCAGTGTATTCGGTGTTTTATCAAAGGATTATTACATTCAATGAAGATTTAAATTTACCTAACAACTGGTCAGTGAATCCATCAATGTATGATCCAGTTTTATTTCTCCACTTGGGTTTCGTAGTCTTTCATAACTGAAGAATTTTTTCAGTGGAAGGCTATATTACGTATCAATATAAATATCGCTGGAACGTATTGATACATATCGGTGTATCGATATATCGACACAGCCCTATCCCCAATGTTCATGTACTGTTGACTATATGTGCAAGGGAGCAGAATTTTGTGCAGACTTTAGCATTCCACGTACTCTTCTTTATTTATTCCATTTATCAAGTTTTATTGGAATTATCGCCCTACCCCTAATGTTCATGTACCGTTGACTATATGTGCAAGGGAGCAGAATTTTGTGCAGACTTTAGCATTCCACGTACTCTTCTTTATTTATTCCATTTATCAAGTTTTATTGGAATTATCGCGATAAATAGTAGTATTGCGATTATGTATTTTATCACGATAATTCTCTTTTATCGCGATAAAAATGATCCATGACAAAAATGATCCATGAAGACATGATGAGAAAGAAAATTGAAACATCCAGGGTGTTGAGCATTGACCAGATTGACCAGCCTCGAATATTTTGGCGTATTGGGCAGTGCGATTGTCCGTGTTTCCAATAAGCTTATACTTTTGATTGATATTGGTTTGTATGATTATAAAAATAAGCAACTAAAAAATGTTAAAAAAGACACTTGAATGTGTTAAAAAATATTCCGGTGAATGTTTTTTATTTAAAATAATTTCTATTCTTTCGATAATCAGTGATCTGGCGATTATTAGATTTATTGCGATAACTGAAAAAATTTCCCGATATACCGAGGATGGCGATTATCTATTTTGGGCCAATACGATATCGTAATTAAAAAAATAATCGAGATTAATCGGCATCCCTGGGTTATCACTGCAACCTTACATGCAGGCTTATATTAAAGCTTGTACTTTGTCCAACTATGGATTAGTGGAGATCAAAACTGGGCTAGTGTCTTGACAGTAGACTACTAGCCCTGGGCTGATGGATTCAAATTTGTTTTAACTGCCCTGAACAGGGTCTCCTGGAATCTGTTAAATAACTCCTGGAAAACTCCTGGAATTTTAAGTGTCCTGAGTTGTGCACACCCTGGATGGGCGCCGCCATCTTGAATCAGCTGACCTACACTTTCGCTAGTAAGGCCTCGTTCTCGTGCTACAAATGTTTGCTCTAATTCGCCCTCGCTAACATCTTTGGTCGTTCGAAGGCAATTCAAAACACCACTTCTCTCAGTCTCACTAAAAACATTCCCAGCAACGGAATTACTCCTTGCCTCACAACTTCTCGTCGTCAAAGTGTCATTGCGAACCGAAACATCCCACACTTTCGATATAGACTGCCAATTAGCTTTAATTATCTTCATAATATCCTTTCATGGAATCGATGGAGGAATTACTAATGAAAGTCTTTTCAACACCTCTCTCATATAATCAGAAGTCCAGTTTTCTGGTATATTGGAATGACTTCGAGTAGAAACACCACTGTTAGTCTTGTGTCTTGTGGTATTAATGCCATTGCTAACGTCATTAGAGGACCCTCTACACGTAGTTGTTGTACTTCTCCCGCCATTAGCAAGGCCGGTGGAGATATCTCGTCTTTCGCTAGGTCGACTGCTGCTTTTCCTTCTCAGCACCTTGAGGCATGGAAGAAACATGACTATTCCAACTTCTGCGTCTCTTCATGATGAAAGAGAAGCAGGTGCCTAGTAAAAGACACCAAAATAACGAAGTTAAAGGTTTCAAACGCATTAATAATTTGGCAGTATTGCATGACCCACCGATCTAACCAGACGAGACTTTGTTGTGAAGTGCACATGTACAAATACTCAAACCAATGCGCATGATCCAACTGCTTTAATGTCATAAACTCAATTTGAACCAAGTTACAAATAATAAATTACGGAACAGCAAAGGAAATAACGTTACAAAGATTTTAATATCAAATATTGATATGAATTGTAAATGTGCTTATCAATGTATGCAGTATGTACAAATCACCATTCTTATACAGTAATACTATCACAAATCGCATATTACTGACATATATTAATATGTTGTATGTTTTTTTCCGCATATTATTCAAGTGTGTAATTTGAACACAACTTAATTTCCAGCTCAACTTGCATAACCAGACTGATATTTTAATCTTGAATAAATAGTTATAAAAGCCACTTCAAGTGCCGAAAACGACCTTAACACTCACTGAAAGTAAAAAAGTTATTTTGCTCATGGACTTATTTACGCATTTAATAAAGGAATATTAGTCTATTTTTGTGAAATTATTATTTGGATAATGAATCGTGATACGGACATTGATTGCATCGTGGATTTTTAAAACATCACTGTTCATCGATTCATCGTTGAATGATTGCAGTCCTACTATCTGATAGGGAGTGATGAAACTTAGTGTATAGTTGATAATCAGTTTGATTGCGTGATACTTTTGAAAGAAAGATATGTGCGATTAATTAATATGTGTCGTCTATTTATTTGGGGATTTCGGCGGGGGGACATCAGCCTCACTGTTGTCTTGTTCAACTCATTTCTGGTTTTATAGCATTCTGAATAGAGGTTTTTAGCTTGTTATTTAATCTAGATTAATAGTAAGTGCAGGAGGACCCCACTGCACTCAAACAACTGGTAAGATAAACCTGCGAACAAAACAAAATTACACATTGCAAGAAATAAACAACAAATATCCAATCAAGTGAATGGATCAGTGGGCCAGCCGTTATTGTAGTTTTTCTGCTGTACATTTAATATGAATGTATATTGTCATCTGTGTTCATCCTAACTGGATCCATTAAAAAGCACTCTGTTCTTTCGGATTTTTCCAATTTTGCTGGATTGTTCTTTTAGATCACACCAGCAGCAGTAAGATTAGTTAACTGTGGTACTAAAAGTTTAGTAGCTGAATGGAGACATAAAGATGGTAAAAATATTAGTTTAGCAAGTTGTAATGCAAGTCAGGCTGTTATAGCTGTAGGAAGTGAAGTCTTCTATCTAGAAGTACAAGCCGGACATATCTGTGAAATAAGGTAAATAAATACTTCAGAATGTGGCCCACATACAAATTATAGTCCTCTAGAAGAAGTATAATTGTATATTGTGATTTTATGAAAGCTTGAAATTATAATAGGTAGATAGATCCTATGTTGAGATATTTAGCGTAGCTGTTTGAGCTGCAACGAAAAACTGAAATATGTATACACATTTCACCTAATCAACGAAAATTTAGGCAGGTTAGGACTCCCCCATCGCCAAATAGAACATGGATTCATCTATCTAGTTGAGCAATTTTTATATGCCCACATTTTCAAGTTTACATATATTGTCGTCGCCCCAGTCCATCCAAATTTTGTTTGTGGCACGCTAAAGGTCACAATTTGTATCTAATTTGGATGAAGCTTGAAATATCTGTTTATATTCGTGCATATCGGTGTTAACTATGTCATCTGTTAGTGGTGTGTGAGAGAGGTACAGTGAGAGTGAGTGCATGCCAATGTAAGAATTCATCCATGTTGTTTAACCAAGGTTGGAGAAGAATTCACTGAGCAGAAAAATGATCAACTTAATGAAGATAAATTGGATGAAAATGATAAAATTGTGCCAGTTGAATTCGATAGTGATGAAGATTTAGTAGCTCAAAAAGAAAATTTAACTGTAGGTAGAACTGTTCAAAAGTTAACAGATATATCATGTAATAATGAGCAAATTAAATATAAGTTGAAAAATAGCGATCAGTGGATTGAAGTCACAGTATTGAGTAGAACTTGGGCGTATTTGAATATTAGAGACAGTGGTAATGATAATGCAAAAGGTGTAGATTTTGTGAAGGATTTGACTGAATGGTAACCTTCAGACCAATGTGATGAGATAGTTGAAGTGAATGAAGCGTCGTCTGATGTAAAATTAGGTAAGCAAGCAGAATTAGACAATTGGAAATGTTTTAAAGTGTATGAGGAAGTGCCAGATCGTGGGTTTGAGGAATCAGATATACATGCAGATTCGCCTACTGCTACAAAAGAAACTTTGAGAATTTTTCTTTCATTAGCCACAACAATTAAATGGGCATATCACTCAATTAAGATCAAAGCATGTTTCCTGCAGGGAGATGATATTTCTAGAGAGGTGGATGCTGTATAGTCTGGAGGCTCAGCGCGGGGAGGTGTCCATCAAATGGGCACAAAACCAGACCCAACTTTTCTAGAGTAAAATTTTGCATAGAATACGATGCGGAGTGGTAATCAGTCCGCTGTTGGGGCGTTTTCGAGATATTCGGGGTCAAAGGTCAAATGGGTTCATTTGCACTGAAAGTGAATGAGCGGTCATTCTTGTATCATGAAAATAAGCTGAAAATGATCGAAAGTAATCACACTTTCAATAAAAATGTAAACTTGCTAAATTCACCTTTGTTCTTTGTGACCCCAGAGGTCAAAAGGTCACATTTTCCGTTTCAGCACTAGGAAGATTTAAAGTAATAAATGTAGGCGTAAAATATAAAAACTAAAGCAAAACCTGTTCTAATTAATAATAGGAACATTTAAAATTTATCTGTAGGTGGTCTTAGAACCAAACTTTTACTTTGGAACCTCGAAAATGATCTTGCATAACAGAACCAAAACGCTTTGGATCCGGTTTTAAAAATACGTAAAAACTGTTAAATCAAAATCTCTCCGAATTAGTTTTACAACGAATGATATACATAATGATACTAGTTGTCTGAAAAAAACAATTAAATAGTTCCATGGCTGTACTCCAGCCTACAGGCCGCGTCACAAAGCCTGTCAAAATTTTCCCCTGTAGCATTTACCAATACGACATATATATCCTGTGAACTACTATGCACAATGCATTCGTCGGTTTTATCTGCGTCCATGTTCCGGTGAAATTCATAAAAACTCATAAAAAGTTTTCAAACTTTTAATCTCGTCGCCAGATGCGTATTTTCGCGTCACAGATTAACGTCAGTTTTCCTAGACTGGGATTCTCGGAAATCCACGCGGCCTGCACGCTGCAGTTCAACACTGAAACTATTCAATTGTTTTTCAGATAACTAGTATCATTATGTATAACAATCGTTGTAAAAATAAATCGGAGAGATTTCGATTTGACAGTTTTTACGTATTTTTGAAACAGGTTTCAAAGTGTGTTGGTTCTGTTATGCAAGATCATTTTCGACGTTCCAAAGTAAAAGTTCGGTACTAAGACCACCTAAAGACAAATTTGAAATGTTCCTATTATTAATTAGAACAGGTTTCGCTTTAATTTTGATATTTTACGTTGACATCTTATTGCTTTAAATCTTCTTAGTGCAAAAACGGTAAATTTCACCTTTTGACCTTCATGGTCACTAAGACTAAAGGTGAATTTAACAAGTTTACATTTTTATTGAAAGTGTGATTACTTTTGATCATTTTCAGCTTCTTTTCATAATACAAGAATGACCGCGCATTCACTTTCAGTGCAAATGAACTCATTTGACCTTTGACTCCGAATATCTCGAAAACGCCCCAACGGCGGACTGATTACCACTCGGCATCGTATTCTACGCAAAATTTTACTCTAGAAAAGTTGGGTCTGGTTTTGTGCCCATTTGATGGACACCCCCACCCCCCACCACCCCCGCGCTGAGCCTCCGGTCTAGTAGGTATTATCTGGAAACTGCTAAAATGTGTCTATGGATTAAGTGATGCATCCAGGAACTGGTATATGAGTGTGAAAAATAAGTTACTTAAGATAGGATGTACAATATCTTGCATTGATCCTGCATTTTTATGCACCCACATGGAAATATGATCGTATATTGCCATCGCCCCTGTCCAACCGTCGGTCCGTCCATCGTCCACAATTTCTTGTGAACACTCTACAGACTACATTTATCATCTGATTGTTTTGAAATTGATATATGTTGTTTGTATTAGTGAGATGAAGAAGCTTATTTAATTTCAATAACATCCGTTAATTTCTTCTGGAGTTATGGCCCTTGTTGCACCTTGTGAACGCTCTAATGACAAAAGTTATCAAACGATCTGTATGAAATTTATATGCATCATTTAAATTAGTAAAACAAAGAATCCTATTGAATTTCAGCAATTTCCGTCAATTACTTCTAGATTTATGGCCCTTGTTTTACTTTGTTGAACCTTGTGAACATTCAAACGACAGAAGTTATCATCCGATCTGTATGGAATTTATATGCATTATTTGAATTAGTGAAACGAATAAGCCTGTCGATTTTCAACAATTTCTGTAGATTACTTCCAGTGTTATGGCCCTTATTTTAGTTTTTAGAACCTTGTGAACCCTCAAACGACGAAAATTATAATGTCATCTGTATGAAATTGTCTATTAAAATAAATGCCCCTAAATACCTACAAAAGAATAAATATGTGACAACCCTTGTCGATCGCTTGGACGATTTAGCTGCTGTGGACGTATGTTTTGTTGCCTGGCAACCTATCTTTCTTTTTCTTGTATGAAAATAAGGATGATGATTTGAATGAATTTGAAATTACCATATGGTCAGTTAAAGGACAATATTGGTGTCAGTCATAATCACATGTGATAGAACTGGTTAAAAAACGATCCAAATATAATTTTAACACAGAGATCATTGCTACGATAGATGCGTTATGAAGCTTTCAAGAAAAGGAAGTGACGAACGCAAGAGTAAAACACAAGTTATCCTCCTATATAACTGAATGAAGAGACGAGTGATAACAGATACATGGGCACCATAACTTTCATTAGCTGATCAAGTAATGTACAGATTTGAGATGTACATTTGACAATTTGAAGCTGGGTTTGAATAAGTGAATACAAACTAGAAGACACATAATTAAGAGCGTGTCTGCGAGAGCACCATGCAAACGGTGATAACCCTTGGGTCAGGGATTTAGACCAAATTCTTTCTGTGATATGGGTTAGTACCCAGATACATCCCCACAAAATATTAGGTTGATTCAGTTGATACCAACCTGGCATATTGGGAAAATATTTTTTTAATAGAAAAATACTCAAAAAATGGGATAATTTGGAACTTAATTTGTATGATCTGTTTTTCTGACAATAATTGATTTTGACAGACAAAATTTAGGGCATTAGTAGGACCACCCAGGCTCCACGTTACACACAAAGTTTTAAGCTTCTACTGCCAATGATATCTTGGTACTGGCCAGATACTCAACTCGCCCTGAAAATTGAATTTAATGAAAACCAAAGTTTGTGAGGCTATAGTTCTTGGCAGGGACTAGAACCAAAGTTGAATGTTTCCCACAACTAGCAACCTTGCTACTAACAAAATAAAAAATAAAAATAAAATGTCCCGTTTATCAATATCCCAGATGAAAATATGTATGGACATCTTTACAAATTTAATATATTCCATATAGCAAGGATGATTTAAACTTGAGAGAAAGAAAAGAAATTAGGTTTAATGTCCACTGGACCCAAACTAGGTCATTTTGGGATGAACATATGGTGATGCATATGTTTGGTCACCTTTACAAAGTTTATATATTCCATTCATTCGTCATCAAGGATGATTTTGACTTGAGAGAGAATCGGTTAGATTGGACAGACAACACTAGACCATGTTACCTACAAGCTTGTAATGGAAACCACATCACTTAACTCTATGACATACCTTGTGATCTAAAGCGCATGTTTTAGACCACTTTTGACTTGGCCAAGGGACAAGTTTCACGAATGTCCAATGAAATTTACACAAAATAAATCTTATATGAATTTGTATAGTAATGAAATGAACGGCACAATGATCACGTGACAACCACAACTGAAATTGCTATAAAATAAAATTCTGTCAACTATGATATAGCCTTCAATAATATTTTTAAAATTAAGCCTCTGTCAGCATGTGTATAAAATAAAAAATCATAACGGTAAACGCTATTTAGATCTGGTTTATTGACCTAATTCCAACCGAAATGTCACATGTCATTGGAATTCGGCATTCGAGATCTGTCGAGAAAATACCCACTGTTTCTCTTTCCTGTATTCGGTGTTCTACCAGGGGATTATACTCAATGAGGATTTAAATTTACATAACAACTGGTCAGTGAATCCATCAATGTATGGTCCAGTTATTATTTTAATATTTACTGGTACCTGAAATTCACACGGACGGAGCGTAATGACGTGCGATTCGCAAACTTGCCGAGATCGTCTTTATTCGCCACGTGGCGTATTTTACTGAACCTATTATGAATTATCAGCAAGCTTGTTTTGTTTTTTTTACCGAATTGTCAAAATCACCGTTAAATGTGATAATTACTCGGATTATGAACCACATATGGCCGATTCTCACTAAGGTATGACTGTTGTTGTAGCCGACAAGCAAGTTGATTGACTTCTTTATTAACAAGTAATAATTATCCCGTTGTAATTTAGCCTAAAGTGGATTGATTTATGATACCATAATGGCCGATTTATTGTTTTACCAATCGGCTAAATTTAATGTCAATCGGCTAAAGCCGACAAGATACAGCTGAATACGCACACTGACTGATATTCAATAGTCTGACCCGACGTACAATTCTCCGAGATTTTTTTTTTTTTTTTAGAAATTTTTTATGCGAATCCTTGTAGATACAGATACAGATGAATACGTGCACTTTTTTTTTTTAGAAATTTTTTACGCGAATCCTTGTAGATTCGCAACATAAGCTCTTGCAAGAATCCTGCGCGAATCAGATTCAGGGATTCGCGTGAATTTCTAGCGTGATGATCTGCTCCTAAATACAGATCTTAATAACCATGGTCTGATCACGGCAAAATTATTAATGCTCCACGCCCACTTTTTTATACGCCCACATGGAAATGTGGACGTATATTGCCGTCGCCCCCGTCCATCCTTCGTCCACAATTTCTTTGTGAACGCTCTAACACCAAAAGTTATGATCCGATTGAATTTCAGCTATTTCTGTTTATTACTTCTAGAGTTATGGCCCTTGTTTCACTTTGTAGCACCTTGCGAATGCTCTAACATCAAAATTTAAATTAGTAAAGAGAAGAATTCTATTGAATTTCAGCTATTTCTGTTCATTATTTCTAGAGTTATGGCCCTTGTTTCACTTTGTAGCACCTTGCGAATGCTCTAACATCAAAAGTTATCAGCCAATCTGTATGAAATTTGCATGCAGCATTTAAATTAGTAAAGAGGAGAATCCTATTGAATTTCAGCAATTTCCATTTATTACTTCTAGAGTTAAGGGGGATGACAGTAGCTAAGTGGGTAAGACGCTGGCTCACTAGCCTGGAGGTCGGGTGTTCGATCCAGATTTTCCGGCGTGGTTCCCCCTTGTCAGTTTTATAGAACGGAGGGACTGACAAGGACAGCTGTCTAGTCATTCGGATAGGACGGAAAACCGAGGTCCTGTGTACACATTGGCCTGCACATAAAAGATCCCTTGACAGTTGGAATTCGATATAAGAGTAGGCCATAGTGCCACTGTCAGGGAAAAATTTCCCTCATAGCACACTGTATGGCGTATGCCCGTCTTCATTAGCCCAGTTCAGAGCAGAACAGTAGAACGTTAAACCCCATTTCATTTCATTTCTAGAGTTATGGCCCTTGTTTCATTTTGTTCAACCTTGTTAATGCTTGATTGATGAAAGTTATCATCCGATATGTATGAAATTTATATGCAACATTTAAATTTGTGAAACAGAGGTCTATTGAATTTCAGCAATTTCTGTCAATAATTTCTAGAGTTATGGCAGTTGTGAACCTTGTGATCAGTATGAAATTTATATACATTATTTAGATTAGTAAAACGAAAAAGCCTGTCAAATTTCAACAATTTCTGTAGATTACTTCCAGAGTTGAGACCCTTGTTTCAGTTTGTAGAACCTTGTGAACCCTTAAACGGCAAAACTTATCATCTGATCTGTATGGAACTGTCTTGTAAAGGCCCCCAATTACCTACAAAGGAATAAATATGCGACAACCCTTGTTGACCGCTCGGACGATTTAGCTGCTGTTGGTGTATGTTTCGTTGCCTGACAACCTATCTTTCAGTTTGTAGAACCTTGTGAACCCTCAAGCCTATTGATTTTCAGCGATTTCCAATAATTACTGTCAGAGTTATGGCCCTTAATCACTTCAAAAAATCTTGTGGACGCTCTAGAGGTCTAAGTTAATATCTGATTGACTTTAAATTTAAACACAGTGTTTGACGTCATGAGACGAAGAATCGTATTGATTTTCAACAATTTCCGATAATTACTGCCAAAGTTATGGCCCTTGATCACTTTGAAAAATCGTGTGATGCTCTAGAGGTTAAAGTTATCATCCGATTGACTTCAGATTGATACACAGAGTTTAAGGTCTTGATAAATATATTGATTTTTATACGCCCACATTTTCATGTGGACGTATATTGTCGTTGCCCCTGTCCGTCTGTCCGTCCACAATTTGTTTGTGAACACTCTACAAGTCACAATTGTTATCGGATTTTGACGAAACTTGATATATAGGTTTATCTCCAAAAGATCTTGGTTGCTTTTCATATTGGCATGTATTGAATCGAAAATTCATGGATTATGGCCCCTGAATGAACGAAAATTCACGTTTTTAGCTTGTGGACCCTAGAGAGGTCACAATTTTAATCCTATTCTGATGAAATTTAAAATATAAGTTTATAACCCAAAGATCTCGGTTCCTTTCGATATTCGCACATATTGGACCGTAACTTCCTGAATTATAGCCCCTGATTGTACGAAAAATGGCGTTTTTAGCTTGTATACCCTATAGAGGTCATAATTTTTATTCGATTTAAAAAACCATTTTAGTATATCACCATTACACCCTAAGGATGGTTGAGTTTGAATTTCGTGAAACTCGGCCCAAAACTGACAGACAAAATGGCCGCCCCTCGTTCTCAAATAGCTTAAAAATATGGTATTTCCAGGTTGTGGACCCTCTAGAGGTCACAATTTTCTTCTGATTTTGATGAAACTTGAAATGTAAGTTTATAGCCCAAAGATCTCGGTTCCTTTCGATATTCGCACATATCGGACCATAACTTCCTGAATTATAGCCCCTGATTGTACGAAAAATCGCCATTTTAGCTTGTATACCCTATAGAGGTCATAATTTTTATTCGATTTTAAAAAACAATTTTAGTATATCACCGTTACACCCTAAGGCTGGTTGAGTTTGAATTTCGTGAAAATCGGTTCAAAACTGACAGACAAAATGGCCGCCCCTCGTTCTCAAATAGCATAAAAATATGGTATTTCCAGGTTGTGGACCCTCTAGAGGTCACAATTTTCTTCTGATTTTGATGAAACATGTAAGTTTATAGCCCAAAGATCTCGGTTCCTTTCGATATTCGCACATATCGGACCATAACTTCCTGAATTATGGCCCCTGATTGTACGAAAAAAAAAAAGCGTTTTTAGCTTGTGGACCCTATAGCGGTCATAATTTTTATCCGATTTAAAAAAACGTTTGAATATATCACCGTTACACCCTAAGGATGGATGAGTTTGAATTTTGTCCCTCGTTCTCAAATAGTGTAAAAATATGGTATATCAAGGTTTTGAACCCATGAGAGGAGTTAATTCGACTTCTGTGTTTCCTTAAAAGTTTCACTATTGGCACTGTAACATTGATATCTTTGACTAAGCAACAAATAACTGTTATAAATGAAAATATACGACACTAATAGATCAAAGTCATAAGTTTATATACATAATGTGTATTAGTTGGTTAAAATTGTTAGTAATCAGGCAGTAGTCATTAAGTAGGTGTTTTGTCACTAAGGTGTTAAAACTGTGATTATTGAATGATAAATACCACTATTGGTTAGGTTTGTGTATTCAATAGTGATGGGTGTTATAAATACAGTGGACTCTGTCACATCCGACACTGTAGCTCAGCCAATTGAATATTTAATGGCTAATTCCTTCTGCGCAGGTCGTGGAACTTTCTCGAAATCTGCTATAAGTTGCCGCTTTACATCTAATGTCAAATCTGTTCGGGCACGCTTTGCAGGACGTTTAGACATTTTGAATACAATAATGTATAATGATTCTTCAATCGGGGTATTTGACATGAGTAACTAAAATCAAATACCAAGCGCACTCTTACAAGAGATTATAAATTGTAAAATAATCAACAAAGAATTTATAACATTATCAAAGTAATCAACACAGACCGGCGCTTGCGAGTTTTAATCTCACCGATAATTGATTGGTGATTGCTTGTGAAATGTACATCATAACATGATAGTTTAGTTATTGGAGTTATTTACTGTATACTGTACGCATGTCTGAGTAATAAAAACTTCCCTTCCTGCCTAGCTCATGGCGTTTTGACCATCATTCATTACATGGTGTCAGAATAATCCTACAACATCGGCCAGCCCACATGTTTAAAAGGTAAATATTGAAACAACGAAGGTGCATAAGACTTTACGCCAAAAGCATAGCAACTAGTAATAAAAGATGTCGTCAACGGGGTGAGAAAGTTGCCTGAATTCAACCCAGCTGAATCCATTGCTCCAGAATAGGAACTGTACAAGCGTGATTTTTTTAATACACTTGGATGCACTTTGACTGGACAGGAAGACGACAGGTAGGAGTCCTCTTATCCAATATGGGAAGAGAATCTGTGAAAATTTATGACTCGTTTATTTGGGCACCAGGCGTGGAAGCAAACGAGGAAAACAACGTGGTCGCACGAGTAGCCGAAGACAAGTACGACTTACAGACTGTGTTTAGGAAATTTGATCAACATTTTGGCGTTCACACATACAGAAACATTAAGAGGCAAGAATTTTTGAACACTAAGCGTGAAACAGTGTCAATTATGGACTTTATAGTAACGTTAAAACGTAAGGCAGAGCATTGCCAATATGGCGAAGAAAAGAAAGGATTCATTTGCGACATGGTGATCAACGGATTCAACGACCGAAAATGCTCCGAGAAATGAATGGAAATTCCCGCAGAAGTCTTAACACTCGACCGAGTGATACAAACATGCCGTCAAGTCGAACTAACGAACACACATTTAAAATCATTGGATGCGGAAAACCCTGCTGTCAATGTGGCACATATAAGCCGCGGACCGACAAACAGACCATCCAGGGGTCAAGGGTACAAGGGAGATCATCCGTACTGTGTAAATTGTTGCAGGCATCACGAATACCAACGTTGTCCCGCATTCAGTAAAAGTTGTGACATTTGTGGTGGAAGAGGACATTTTAAACAATCTGATATTTGTCGTGGTATTTTTTGTCGCATTTACAACTGTGGAAGCGTATACCAGAGCGCCAGAGGAAGAGGATATGGTCGTACCAGAGGACGAGGACACTTTAACCGACGCGGTGGAGAGAATCGTGCCGTGCATCACGCAGACAAGGAAGACGATAATGACCGACTAAACAAGATGTTCAGCCATTGTTCTACATGTGACGTATTTACCACAAAAACAGGAAAATCACATTCAGATGATGAATGGACGGTCAAGCTGCACGAGTTCGATAAAGAGTTAACAGTTGAAATAGATAGCGGTGGACGATGTAACGTAATGTCGGCGGAAACAGCAGCCAAATTCCAAGATGTTGCTGAAATACACGAAAGTGAAATACTCATTAACGGTGTAAGCGGTAATCACATCAAAGCAGTCGGAAAGATAACACTGCCATGCACGTACAGAAATTCAACACATGACATAGAATTCGAGATATTAAACACAAAGAGAGACTTAAACTTACTAGGCCGAGAAGATAGTACGCGTTTAGGATTAATCGCCAGAGTAAACAGTGTGATGACACAAGATCTGATCAAGGATTACAGTGACGTCGTCGGGGAAGAAATCGGATGTCTCCCAGGCGAGTATGAAATCAAAATTGATGGTACGGCACAACCGGTGATAAACGCGCCGAGGCCAGTACCAGCGGCGATTCAGGGTCAGGTGAAAAATGAGCTTGACAACTTACAGAAATGCGGTATAATTGCCCCAGTCACGCGCCCAACCGATTGTGTTAATAGTATGGTGTGCGTTAGGAAGAAAAATGGAAGAGTCCGTATCTGCATTGACCCGCTTGACTTGAATAAAGCCATAATGAGAGAACATTTTCCGATGAACAGCATCGATGACATAGTAACAAGAGTACATGGCAGTAAGTATTTTTCTAAGCTTTACGCGAACAAGGGTTACTTACAAGTAAAGTTAACCGAGGAAAGTTCGTATCTAACGACGTTCAATACGCCCTTTGGGCGTTATCGGTATCTACGATTGCCGATGGGCCTTAAATGTGCAGGAGAAGTGTTCCAGCGAGAAATGGTTACGCACTTTGGAGGTGTAGACGGAATCGAGGTCATCGTAGATGACATATTAGTACACAGCAAATCACTGGACGAGCACAACGCAAGACTTCGGAAAGTTCTTGACAAGGCTAGGTCAATAAATTTAAGGCTAAACAGAGACAAATGTGAGTTCGCACAATCTGAAGTGGACTATGTAGGTCACCGGCTGACCGGAAACGGTTTAAAGCCTACACCAAAACGAGTAGAGGCTATCTTAAACATGAAGGATCCCAAAAACCACAGTGAACTTGAAACTATCTTGGGCATGTTAGCCTATGTGTCTAAGTTTATTCCGAACTAAAGCGAACTCAATGCGCCTCTCCGTGATCTTAAGCAGCAAGAAAGTTGGAACTGGACCAAAGGCGCGAAACAGGCCTTCGAAAACGTCCTTAAATACTATAATGTGAGGAAACCCGTGGTCTTAACAGTGGATGCCAGCATGAAAGGTTTAGGTGCTGCAATTCTTCAAGACAGAGTCGTCGCATACGCGTCACAAGCTCTTTCGCCAGCCGAACAGAGATACGCGCAGATCGAAAAAGAGATGTTGGCAGTAGTTTTCGGGTGCAAACGTTTTCGTAATCTTATTTACGGAAAATCTGATGTTACAATCGAGTCAGATCACAAGCCACTGGAAAACATAATGCGTAAACCGATTCATACAGCGCCTATGCGAATCCAGAGAATGGTGCTAAAACTACAACCGTACGAGTTTAAATTGATATATAGAAAAGGCAACCGACTACCCTTGGACGAAGTCGGAGAGAACACAATAGATCACGAGATAATGGTGCTCACGGCCGATACGTTATCGTGTAGTAGCCATGACAGAATCGTTGACGCAACAACAAAGGACAAAGAATTTCAAATATTAAAACAGGTGATCAGTAATGGCTGGCCCGGAAACAGAGGTGACGTACCCCCAGCAGCTTTGGCGTATTGGGACTATCGCGGTGAACTTTCGACATACAACAGAGTCGTATACCGCAGAGAAAGAACGTGCATTCCTGCAGAGTTGAGATCAGTTATCCTCAATATTATTCACAAGTCACACATGGGAATCGTCAAGTGCAAGCAACAAGCCAGAGAACTAGTATTTTGGCCCGGTATGAATAAGCAGATTGAGGACATGGTGAGCCGATGTGGAGCGTGTCTCATGTACCGGAACAAAGGAACCGATGATTATTCAGCCGATTCCAACGCTACCGTGGAGCAAAGTAGGAGCTGATCTATGTGAATACAACGGGCTCCATTATTTGATTATGGTCAACTATTTTTCAAACTTTATAGAAGTCGCTCCACTACTACGAGATACCCGAACTAAAACCGTTATCAAGCACCTTAAAGAAAATATAGCTCGTTATGGTATCATGGACACTCTTATCAGCGACAACGGACCACAATTTGCGAGCATAGAATTTAAAGATTTCATGTCAGCATACGGTATAAAACATGTGACATCATCGCCTTTACATCAACAGTCGAACGGACTCGCTGAGAAAGCAGTACAGACGGTGAAGAACATTATTAAGGAGTGCTTACAAACAGGAGATGACGTGTATTTATGTTTATTAGAGTTGAGAAACACTCCTCGTGACGAAGAAATTGGATCACCAATGCAACGATTAATGGGCAGATGTGCGAAGACATATTACATACAGTTTGTCTAATGTATGATTCCCCCCAATTATTAACTTTTAATAATATATATTTTTTGATTCCCCCCAGTTTTTAACTTTTAATAATATATATTTTCAACACCTTGAATCGTGATTACTATGTTAAATGGCGATTTACAATTATTAACTTTCGTGCATATACCGACCAACCTCAGAAGACCTACGGAACACCCCCTTTACCACCACCCCCCTTAGAGATGAGTCAGTTCGAATTCCGCGCACAACATTGATTTTTTCATTAAGAGCCATTCCACGAGAAAACCATGCAGAAGGTTCGAAGGTGGGGGTCGGCCGATGGAGTTCATATTTACAGAGTTTGGTCGACCCATCGAGCCTACTCCCCAGCCAAAATCATTGATGTTAAAAATCAACCGTTTCTGAGATACAGCCCGATTACGTTTTTCGGCTGATTTTCGTCATTTTCAGGTCAAATTTCGACCATTTTTGTAGCATTACTATAGCCGTTAATCGACCAATAGCGAAATAAGTTTTGGTTGGTGATTATAGTTCAGGTCTCACCCTACCATATTATAATGGTCACCCAATGCAGCCTCTCTTTCCGTAGGTGTCATGGCACTATACAAAATACGTGTCTGCAGACACCTGAATTATACTCTTTCTTCAAATTGCGATAACTCCACTGGAGCAGGGTTTGCGATAAAAATGAAAATCGTTTTTATTGCAGCTTGACCTGTTCTAACAACATAAAAAATAAAATCGTTGTCAACTAACCCTCAACAGCATGAAAATTTGTGTTGAAAGTTACGAAATTCGTCACTTTTCGTGTCGAAGTTCAGTTTCTTAAGTGTTGGGATTTCGCCCGTATATTCCGGACATGTCCTACGCTATTTTCCAAATGTCCAGCCTGGAATATGCCCAATCAGACATCAAGGTATGATGAATAATATTTAGAATTTCAAAATTAATATAGTAAACTGAGTGTATAACTACCACTCATCCCGTTAATTGTTGATAATAGGCTGGATTAATTAGGTAATTACGTGATCAGCGTATTTATCGTATTATACCGTTTATACACCTATGTTGTTTACCTGCTTAATCTGCTTTGCTTGACTGACTTAATACTTTGTTGGGAAATTCACCAATCTAATCTTGAACAAAAGTCATTGCTTCTCTTTTGTTCTACTTTTCATCAATCCAATAATGAGTATCAACCTTATCTACGTGATTACCTCGGTGGTTTCTCCATTGCCGGAAAGTTTAATCCATTGATATCAACCGACAGCATGTAGAAACTAGTCCTTGATGTCACATATTATCCTAATAGTATATAACACCCCAAATCAATGGATAGTCATTATAAATTTCAAAACCTCTGTCTATTTTTAGCTATTAAACCTTTAACTTATTTTCCGTAATGAAACTACTTCTTTTAAGACACCATAGATAAATTCCCATCTACAGTGGCACTTTCCCGCGATCTCGATTATCGCACGAAAATCACTTACTATGTAAGGCAGTGCTTACTACGAAACAAACTGTATGTGTTATATGTTAACGGTCACATACGCCGAAGTTATGTATCCCTTTTACAAGTAATTTAACTATCTATGTAATTTTAAAATACCATTTTACGAAAATGATTTGACATCACCACAAATAATTCTTATTTCGGACGCCTTTCTTCATTTGCTGGATGTATAAACGAAGACTCGTAATTTTGAGGGAATATTACTGGCGTTAATTTGATTGAAACATGCGCGGATCGGCAAATTTCATTCTATCGTATTACGAAAACACATAATTTTGTAGGAATGTTCCAGTCCGACATGCGACAATATCAAAAGGAACCAAGATCTTTGGGATATAAAAGTATATAATATAAAAGTTTCATCAAGTCGAATAAAAATTGTGACATTAAGAGGGACTACAAGATCAAAATGTGTTTTTTGTATATTCAGGGATCATAATTCAGGAGAGAGAGAGAGAAAAATGGAGTTTAACGTCCACTCGACACAGACTAGGTCATTTCGGACCTAACATATGGTTTAATTTTATTTCAATAATTTGCTTGCGTGTTGGGGTCTTTAGCAGTGGGAGGAAACCGGAGTACCCGGAGAAAACCCACGAGGTTGGACAGGCAACCCTACTCCTCCTTGTCACGTACACCCGGGGATTCGAAACCCTGCCAGTTGACTCGATGACAGGTATCGTGATACAGCGCGCGCGTGCTAACCATTCGGCCATCCAACCCCCCTCATAATTCAGGAAGCTACGATGTGATATGCGCGAATATCGAAAGGAACCGAGATCTTTGGGATAGGACCGATTTTCACGAAATTCGAACTCGGCCGTCCTTAGGGTGTAACGGTGATATAATAATACAGTTTTTTTAATCTGATAAAAATTATGACCTCTTTAGTGTCCACAAGCTAAAAACGCGATTTTTTGTACAATCAGGGGCCATAATTCAGGAAGTTAAGGTCCGATATGCGCGAATATCGAAAGGAACCGAGATCTTTGGGTTATAAACTTATATTTCAAGTTTCAATAAGATCGGATAAAAATTGTGACCTCTATAGGGTCTACAACCTTGATATACCATATTTTTACACTATTTGATAACGAACGGCGGCCATTTTGTCTGTCAGTTTTGGGCCGTTTTTTTATGAAATTCGAACTCAGCCGTCTTTAGGGTTTAACGGTGATATAATAATACGTTTTTTTAAATCGGATAAAAATTATGACCTCTGTAGGGTCCACAAGCTAAAAGCTTGATTTTTCGTACAAGCTTATCATGGCTATCTATGTAAGAAATCTGTATTTCGAGAGATGGATAGAGAACAAGCTAACAAGAAAGTGATTTTTCCTACTATCAAGGGCCACAATTCAGGAAATTACTATTCAATATGCGCGAATATCGAAAGGAACTGAGATCTTTGTGTTATAAACTTACATTTCAAGTTTAAATAAAATCGGATAAAAATTGTGACCTGTATAGGGTCCACAACCTTGATATACCATACTTTTATGCTATTTGAGAACGAAGGGCTGCCATTTTGTCTGTCAGTTTTGGGCCGATTTTCACGGAATTCGACCTCGGTCGTCCTTAGGATGTAACGGTGATATAATAATACGTTTTTTTTTAAATCGGATAAAAATTATGACCTCTATAGGGTCCACAAGCTAAAAACGCGATTTTTCGTACAATCAGGAGCAATAATTCAGGAAGTTAAGGTCCGATATTCGTGAATATCAAAAGGAACCGAGATCTTTGGGTTATAAGCATACATTTCAAGTTTAAACCAAATCGGATAAAAATTGTGACCTCTACAGTGTTCACAAGCTATAAACGAGATTTTTCGTACAATCAGGGGCCATAATCCATGAAGTTACAGTCCGATACATGCCAGTATCGAAAGGAACCGAGATCTTAGGGTGATAAACCTATATTTCAAGTTTCATTGAAATCGGATAAAAATTGTGACCTGTAGACTGTTCACAAACAATTATGGACAGGGGCGACGACAATATACGTCCACATGAAAATGTGGGCGTATAAAAAGGCGATTTTTCGGATAATTCACGAAGTTACGTTCTGATGGGCACAAATATCGAAAGGAACCAAGATCTTTGGGTTATAAACATGCATGTCAAGTTCCATCAAAATCAGTTCAAAATTGTGACCTCTATAGGGTCCACAAGCTAAAAACGTGACTTTTTGTACAATCAGGGGCCATAATCCATGAAGTTTCGATCCGATACATGCCAATATCGAAAGCAGCCAAGATCTTTTGGAGATAAACCTATTTTTCAAGTTTCGTCAAAATCAGATAAGAATTGTGACCTGTAGAGAGTCCACAAACAATTGTGGACGGACGGATGTCCAGACATAAGTTTACATAGGCAGGAAGGATGATATTTGTAGGCTGAAGTTGACTTATATCGGCAGATTGGCCATTTCACCCTGCTCACCGCGACCCATTTTCTCGCCCTTATCCGGGATAGAAGGGGATTTTGCGTGCTTAAGTTACTGTTATGTTCTAGTGAACCAATAGTGAAACTTTTAAGAGCCATTCCACGAGAAAACCATGCAATATCAGGCATATGTTCAAAGGTGGGGGTCGGCCGATTAAGTTCAAACTCACAGGGTTTGGTCGACCCATCGAGCCTACTCCCCAGCCAAAATCGCCGATTTCAGAAATCATCCGTTTCCTAGATACAGGCAGATTACGTTTTTCGGCTGATTTTTGTCATTTTTAGGCCAAATTTTAGCTATTTTTGTCGCACTACTACTGCTGTTGCATGACCCTGGCGAACTAGGTTTTGGTTGTTTGTGATAGTTAGCAAGCCAAAATCATAGGTCGCTAATCGCCTTCAATACAAGACTTTATCATACAGACTATTTGGCATGTATTTAAATGCGACCTGGCAAATTGTGACTACAACCACTTCCAAGGTGAAACTCGAAAAGTCGCCAGTATGACAGCAAGCCAAAACGATAGCGTGTGTGTTTATTTCCTAATTTCTACTTTTCGAGTTGCGCATTTTGGCTTGGTATGCAACAGTTGTCCGACATCAATAAATACAAAAATATGACTAAGTCGAAAGTCGACAAGATGGTATACAAGCCAAAATGCAAGTCGAAAATAAGAAATTAGGAAAAAACGAGGGACGCTATTATTGCTGTGTGTTATTGTTATTTCTTAATTTCCTATTTTCGAGTTGATTTTGGCTTGTATACCGTGTTGTCGCCTCACATTTTGTGGTAACTTCTACTTTTCGACTTTTCGACTTTTGTGTTTTGAAGAGGCAAAAAGTAGAAATTATGAATGGTAGTTATAGGCTTCCATAAATATAGAAAGCAGCCGAGATCTTTCGGAGATAAATCCTATATTTCAAGTTTCGTCAAAAATGGATAAGAATTTTGACCTGTAGAGTGTCCACAAACAAATTGTGGGCGTATAAAAAGAACACCCGACAAGTCTGTTAACCAGATATTGAGTTAATGAATATTTATTTGGTATTCCGGGCATTCCACTTGAGGTGTATAAATGGATTAATGTATAGTGTATCCATTTGGTACTTTATATCAGTATTTATCACGATATTGAATTTTTGAAGCACGATAATTTACTCCAGACGATAATTTATTTTACCAATATCGTGAGATATCTCAATATTTTTTTTCTGTATCCTTGCAACTTGAATATAATGGCTGGGACAATTTTTTCGTTTCAGAAACCAACCAAAATTTTCTATGAGAAACAAAATAAAATGTACACATTTAATAAAATATCAAGCGTTATTTAAATGAGGTGCTAAAAAAGGGAAATAGACATTTATGCCATTATAAGACCAACATTGAACAGACCACAGTTTTCATCCACGTTACATAATTGTCCTTTTCGTTGAACTTAATCATCTCCGAATAAACTGTCACCTCTCTGTCTACCAACAAAAACAGTTTCCGGAGTAAAGCGTGCACTGCGATGCCGATAGTCTAAATTACATAATAAAAATTGGATCCACTCGACCCGTAGTTTATTAGTACCTGGAGAAAAATAATAAAGCTATTTCAGTCAAAGCTCGGTATTTTGCATCCAAAGTCAACATTGTTATACAACGTTTGGTCGAATCACATAATGTTAAGATAAGCGGCTATATGAATACATGTCAAAGATATTAGGTGACGTCGGTATTTTGCATGCAAAGAAGACAAGCTGGTTAAAACGCCCACGTGTAGTTAATATAGCAGTGAAGAAACTAATAAGTTTTCCATAATTGTGCGATTTTATATTTATAAATTTGCTTTTGAAACGGATTCGTTAATCTGATGGAGGTTGGTCAGGATATCGGTAAATAACGATACTGCGTGCAATCAGTTTTAAGATACGTGCAATTATAGTTCAGTAGTACACACGATAATATGTAAACAAATTATACCCACAAAAAAGACAAATATATAAATAACTGCAGCCCGACTACTTTGGAAGATAACTACAGCACATATAAATCCATGTATAAAGACATCCACTTAACAAAGACCGATCTGCGGAAAACACAGTCGAACAAGAAATCACACGGTAAATTTGAATTAACACCTATGTGTCAGATAAAGCCTGTTGGTCCTTGATAAAACACTTTTGCTGCAGTTATAACACGTTTTCGAGAAAACTCACCAAACAAAGAATACACACTGTGTCAGTCGTTTTTAACCCGTTCATTAATTAACACCCAGTACAGAAAACGCACGTCACAGAGATTTTCACCTCTAACGATAATTAAATCACCTTTAAGTCACTTTCTCACCCTTGTTAATTAACACACCATATCTACAGATTTTAGCCGAGTGGTATTAGATTTGTTGTGATAATTAAAATTTTACCGATATTTGCAGAAATTTACTAAATTAGGTAGAAAACTATGCCATATTTGCACAAAAATCACCTTTGATACTTTTCAGTGATAACTACATGTACATAATTATTACTATTTGTCTGGATTGTTTATTTAGTAAGCCAATTATCTTGTTTTGTTTTTGTTAGAATCTTTTTACATTTTACCTCTTATTGTTATTCTTAATTTAATTCTGTAAATGATATCTTGAAGTATGGTTAAATATTCATAACAAAACACAACACAAGGTATATATGTGGATATAACTACTTAACCTGCATGTGTTACGAAACATGGTTATTAAATGACTCAGAAGTAGTTCTATCCAGATATACCTTGTGTATATGGCTTCATCATGCATATCTTATATATTGACCTCAAGTTTACTAAATGTCAAGGGAGGGTAGGATGACCTATTGTGGTATAGAGTGTCACGTTTCGAGCTCTAGCAGGCCGGTCACCTCTGGCTCGTGGTCGTGGTCTCAATCCCTGGTGTGAGCGTATGTGGCTTGAAGATAGGGGTGCTTTCTCAATTATTGTTACTCAGCGATTACCGTTACTTGAAACAAGATGCTATTCACATTTATGTTGTTCAATGCTTTTGGTGGCAATGCTGACAAGTCTTCAGTATGATAATGGTGTAGTATGTAATGAGGTCAATTGATGATTGATTTTGTTAATTTATTTCAGTAATGCAATGATGGAACATGAAGTGGCATGTGTTGATATTAGTTCTATTAAAGAAGGACAGAAATCAGAACTCTGTGCTGTTGGCTTATGGACTGATATCTCTGCTCGAGTTTTAAAATTACCAAATTTTCAGAGTTTACATGTTGAGATGTTAGGGGGAGGTAAGACATTAGTCATGGTAAAAGCATTGCTTAAAGCTACAATTTCATATTTTTAAGTTATATTTTTAAAATGTATTAAATAAAGCCTTAAAATCGATGCTATGTATAAACAGTCCTACCTTGATAAAGAATAATCCTATTAATCCTAGGGAATAGATAAACAAGGGAGGTAATTAGGAGGTAATTGTGTTATTATTTCCGGTGTGAAACATTTTTGAGTGTGAGAATGATAACTATGATCATATAATAGTGAGTTGACAACCTATTGAGCAAAAGACAGAGAAATAATTATGTTTTGACTTTCTTAGAAAATATGAAATTCTCGCTTTAATCTATCAAACAGATTTTGAAATGTGTATCAAGATAGGTATCTTCCTTCAAAAAAGGAATTTTCCTTTAAAAATACCAAATGGAATATCCAACTTTGAGAATATATTTACTCTGACACATGATAATTTGTTGGCTGTTTTTTTTTTGTTTTTATTTATTTTTTTTTTCAGAAATAATACCTCGGTCTATATTATTAACAACATTTGAAAGTATCAACTATTTATTATGTGCCCTAGGAGATGGATCATTGTTTTATTTTCATCTTGATGCTAATACAGGTAGTAATCTTTCTTGTTTATTATATTGTAGCAAATTTCAGGAAATAAAGCCAAGCAAAGCATAAAAATATGCATACACAGCAACAGCAGCTATGTTTTGTAAAAAATATAAGACAGCAGCTTATCCTAAAGGGATACTTGATCAAGATGCTTTCAATCAAGAAATCTAATCTTTTTTGCTTTCACAAGATTTTCACAGAATGTCCTAGAATGCTGAAAGTGTGAAAGTCAACAGAGTTGATCTTCTCTGATCCAAATTCTTCACACCAATTTTGAAATTCAATAATCTTCTCACAATCCAAAGGTTGCAGAATATCAATCTGGTTTATCCTCTCATGAAGCCAAATCTACACACCATAATGGACAGTTACGGATCAATGAATTTTAATATGGTTCAACCTCTGATGGCCTTACACAATAAAATCTGTAGGGTATTGTGTTAACAAGGTTTTCGGCAAACATTTGTGGAAAAAAAAAAGGAGATTTAACTTTAGGGAGGGGTGGGGGAAATAACTCTGGAATAGAATCCTTGCGACACTGAATATCAATAGTGTTCATCCTCTTCCTTTTTGGAATTATCCCCCTATTCCGAAAGCTTGACAGAGGGTCAAGTTTTTATACGCCCACATTTTCATGTGAATCCAAATATATAAAGAGAGAGGAATCCAAAACCATTTGAATAACATAAACTTAGATGGGATCGAAGTCATATAAACTTGATACGGTGACACCATTAGTAGGAGTGGTTAAAAACAAAGTCATGGGTATCACAAAACCATCTTTTATAGTATCTAACATTTCGTAAGTCTAAAAACCTACTTCTTCAGAGAATACAAGCTACACCAATAATACAGTTGCAGTACAAGGTTAGTCATGGTAACAAGTGATGTCATAATCTTAATATGACGTCATAGCTTTGAAGACATAATATAAAGAATAAGCTAAATAATATATAGTTAAAAAATGGGTGTAGAATTAATTTACAGGCATTTCATTTAAACCACTAGGCCATACAGTATTTAATCTGTGGATCCAAAGTGATTCAGCAATATTGAGTTTGGCTCTATCGTTCTGAGGGATTTTATCGAGTACAGTGCAGACATAAGATTCATGACCAGCTGTATTAAAGTGTGGGGCTATGTGAGGTGATTTCCCAATCTTTTTCAATTTAATATTGCTTCTATGACTATTAAGTCTGGTACTAAAGGGGGTGATAGTTTGACCAACATACTGTTTCTTACAATATATAACATTAGAACTATGGCAATTTAAACAATTAGCCTTAATATGAAATTTTTTTTTTAAGTCTATACTGGTAATGTGACTGGTGGTTTCAACAGTAGTACACGCTTTGCATTTCGGTCTATAACATGGTTTGCATCCTCTATAAAAAGCACTGTCAATTACAGGCACTTCAGGTGTTTTCAGTCTATTCACTTGTATCAATTGACCAATAGTCTTACATTTCTTCTGGGATATTACAATTTTTGATTCATCCAATAGTTTAGACGTACGTGCGCTAGTCTCTAAAATCGAGGTATCTTACGCTAAAGTATGTAAATTAGGTTGACGGGGGTCATATGTGGTTACCCATGGTATAACTTTCTTCTTATTGATATCTTTGATTTTATATTGCAGTAATTCGTTTCTGGTTTTTTGATGGACTTTGTTAAATTCTTTTTTGATAGTTTTAGTTTTATATCCGCATTGTTTAAGGTGGGACTTCGGAAACCACTGCCAAGAATTGGCTTCAGACATAACCAAAAGTCTACATTCAGAAATGTTCACAGCTACCTGTAGCAGTGCTAAAATCTTAAGAATGAAATCTAATCATTTGTTATAAATTAAAGTAATCTTGTTATTTAGGTGTTTTATGTTGAAACCGAAAAACTGCTTATCAATTTTTAAATTTGCTAATCAAATTTGGCAAAATTGGACTTTTTGATTAGCAGTGCTGCTAATCATCTGTGAAAAATTACTGACAGCCCTGGTTTCTGCACTTCAGATTTCCCCCTAAATCCAGGGGTTGTGCAACTTCAGAATTCCCATTCTGATCATCGGCCATCATGGTGCCTCTGTTAGGCACAGTGCCAATTTTGTCCGTGAGTCCCCCCTAAACCCAGGGGTTGTGCAACTTCCGAATTCCCATTCTGATCATCGGCCATCATGGTGCCTCTGTTAGGCATAGTGCCAATTTTGTCCGTGAGTTTAGGAACAAGGGTCAGCAAGCTTCCCTTCTAACAGGGGCACAATTCAGATATATCACCGTTACACACTAATGACGGTTGAGTTTGAATTTTGTGAAATTTGACCGAAATTGCCTGACAAAATGGCTGACCCTTGTACGCTAATAGTGTAAAAGTATGTAATAGTAATACCAAGCTTGTGGACCCTCTAGAGGTCACAATTTTTTATCTGATTTTGATGAAACTTAAAACATATGATATCCCATACTTGAATTGGTTCCTTTTGATATTGATGCATGACAGACCATTACATCCTATGACCCCTAATTGTACGAAAATCGCTTTAGTAGCGTCTTCTCTGTTGATCTCTTGTTTGTTTGGGTTTTCTTTTGTTTTTTTTGGGTTTTTTGTCTATGCTATTAACATTAAATCCTTCACAGATAAACATTAAAAGTTTCAACAGTCAACTGATATTGAATACAAATCCATGGCACATATTTATTTTAACTTTTAAACCTGTTCCAAAATGGCTGCAGAAGACACCTAAGGAACTTAGAAATTCATGAATGGTTTACAACATTTCTTGCTGAATTTTAAACAATGCAGAACATATGCCACTTTGATTTGTAATTTGTATGAATTTCTTTATGTATATAAAGTGATTGATTATTTCAGGTTATTTAAGAGATAAAAAGAAAGTAACATTAGGAACACAACCAACAGTTCTACGTACTTTTAAGTCACTGGCTACTACCAATATATTCGCTTGTTCAGACCGTCCTACAGTTATATACTCTAGTAATCACAAACTGGTATTCTCTAATGTTAATTTGAGAGAAGTCAATCATATGTGTCCATTGAATTCAGATGGTTACCCTGACAGGTAAATACATCAATATGATCAATTCTGCTTGTATTATTTTGCCATGTCACATTCTTATCAAAAACTTTTGTCTAGATCTACCCATTCCATTTTTATACCTCCATATTTTCATGTGAACGTATATGTCATCGCCTACGTCCGTACAAATATCCATTCAATCATATTTTGTTTGTGGACCTTAGAACTACCCCAGTTAACATTGATGGTTAGATTTACGTAAAGTTTACGTCATTATGGTTAGATTTTGGTTAGCGTCCAATAATGGTAAAATTCTTTGGTTAAATTTACGTTACTTTTACGTCATAATGGTTATGGTTACTTTTACGTCATAATGGTTATGGTTACTTTTACGTCAGAAAATGACGTAAATGTAACGTAAACTTTATGACGGATTACTAACCAATTTTTTTCGCTTTGAATACTTCTTGATTAAATAACATTACAAGTGTGTGCACATTCTAACAATTGATAAATAGTTGGAATTCAGACATGATAATTATATATGTATTATTGGTTATAATTCTAATGTTAATCTAACGTAAATTTTACATCAGGTTTCTAACCGTTAGTTTATGGTTAGTTTTCTGACGTAAATCTAACGTTAGTTTTCTAACGTTAATATAACGTTAGTTTTCTAACGTTAATATAATGTTAGTTTTCTAACGTTAATGTAATGTTACTTTTATGTCATAATTTTAATCGTTAATTTAACGTTAGTCTTCTAATGTAAATCTAATGTTAATTTTCTAACATAAATCTAACGTTAGTTTTCTAACATAAATCTAACATTAGTTTTCTAACATAAACCTGATATTAGTTGTATAAAGTAAAACAAATGTCAGTTTAAAGGAGCTAAATCGCTAATATTTTGGACCAAGAAATTTGCACAAATGGGTCGCAACACATATAATAATGTAATATGAATTTATATAAACTGTTTTACATTCAATCGTGTCCGTTTTACTCTGAATTGTCATCAGTTATGTTCGGCGAAATACGCCAGAAGTCTCAACCGCAAGTCAGTTTCTAGTGTCTGGTTATTCCAGTCAACACCAATATTATTTATTGCGCATGCTCTCTAAATAAGAACATGATATCACCGTTTGACATGACTTGTGGAATATGTCTTGCCTCATTCTTTGAGCACCTTGTTACAAATGGTGGTGAAACGCATTATGGTAAAATGATTATTTTGTCTTAATTATTGGATATCGGAAGCCCATCTTTTCCAGGTAAGATCACAACACCAATGCTGATTTAAATTGCAAAAAAAATCGTGTTTTCAATGTCGAAGATTTTGGATGATATTGAGTTACGGACTTAGCTACTCTAACCCTTTAGTGCCGTCGGTATCAGATTTGATACCACTAATTAACATAATTGACCTATAAAATAAATTTTGAACAAATAATCTATCACCCGGTTTGTTATGACGAGAACGCCTATGGTATCTAATATAGTACCATACAGTGCTGCTATATTGAGTACATGAGGTTCACTTGTGCTTTCAAAGATGGCAGCCCCCATGATTGAGAAGTTTGAGTGTTTTGACCAGGGAAAATTTGAATATTATTTAACAAAATAGGTAAGTTTACCCAAAATAAATATATTATTCATGTATATAAGAATACAGAGGAATTAATAACAGTTCACAGTATATTTATATGCAAACTTAATCGCTCGGTGTGTGGTGAAAACATGTGGTATTAAATTTGCTACCATGGGCATTTTCTGTCAAATATACCTGATCTTCTCCAAAAATAAATTCCAAAATTTCAAACCCAACTGTCAAGGATACACAACCATAATTAATTTGTTGAAATTCCGAAACCTGCAATTGTTACAGAGTATAATCTCTTTATGGGAGGTATTGACTTATTAAACATGTGTTCAGGCCTCTATAGGTATCCTATACGTTCACGCAGATGGTATATTTACATTTTCTTTCATACATTGAGAATGACTCTTGTTAGTTCTTGGTTTTTGTATAGGAGGTATCACAAACGTGAAAATACACGTCATCATGAAGTGTTGCCTTTGCGGAAATTTCAGGCTTCCTGTGCTCGGGCCCTTACAAATGCTGGTCGTGGAAAAACGCAAAAACGAGGTCGTCCATCTAATGAAGTGTGGGAGGCTCTTGCTATGAAGTCACCACCAATGAAACGTAGGGTAGCACCAGTGAGTGATGCAAGAAAGGATGATTATACTCACTTCCCGATATATGATGTGAAACGACAAAGATGTAAACTATGTCCATGTCATACTTCAAGGTTCTCTCAGATAAGATGCAGTAAATGTCATGTAAATTTATGTCTGAACAAAGACAGAAATTGTTTTTTAGCTTATCACAAATAAATATATCAAACCTGAGTTTTCTGATATATTTCTTAGTTGAGTCATTTTTGTGGATATAGTCTCTAAAGCCTATGGTATCAAATTTGATACCTGTCCAAAATTTTGGAAATGATTTTTGTGGACTAGGTTTATTCACACCCCAGGCATCATGAAAAACACAATTTGTGAATTTTTGAAGACCTCCTTCATGGTTTAGGCTCTAAAGTCAGACATGTTAGTGGCCTTTCAAACCAATTTAAATTCGGTCAAAATTTGTAGAAATTTAGATATTAATTTATTGCATGTGTGTACAATTTGTTATGTGTCTAAGCTCTGTTACCACAAAAAATATTTTTTGATTTAGTCCTTATAGTAGATTCTATCACACGTTTGAAAGTTGTCCAACGAATATATATATGTTGTAGTTTGACCTAGATAAATATAAGACTGGGAAAATAAATATTAAAAAAAATTCCGACATCTGAAAAGTAGATACCTATATTCGCAATGGAAATATTATTTTAAAAATCGGGATTATTTGGGATTATTTAATTTGATACAACTGAATAAAATGGCTCTAGTCGATCTATTTAAAAAAATATCGACAAAATATACAAGTTTGGCTACTGCATCCGTCGTGATCCGAATAAAGCTGTACGTTTGTATATTATATCATGTGCATGCTTTAAAAAAGGCCTCTGAATCATATAATAATTTCTTCAATTTTACTTTTCATAGGCCTAAAATATTACGTAGTTATAGCCTATATATAAAATATTGAAGTGCGTAGGCCTACAGTGGATAGTCACATAGACTCTGTTGTTATCTACGTATATATGCCGCCATTTTGGATCAAGGTCAAGATAAATTACAGTCAATGCAAATGAATAACTACATCGATAGATTATTAAATGTAATTTCTATTAACTGATTTTTAGGTTGTCTATGTTTGTTGTCTTTTTCAGTATATTGTCCACATTGATTAAACTATCATTATTAAAATCATTTTGAATCTTTTATATTTGTACATACATTTTTCTACAACTCTGAACCCGGAAGCGAGGTATTCTGGGAAGGTTATTTTAAAGATGGCGGGCGTTTTGGAATTTATTCGTGGAGTGCATGAGAAATGTTCAATATACAGCTACTTGGATTACACAAACAGAGAAAGATAGATTATACCAGTTAAATTGAAAGTAAGTTTTTTCTTATATCCCCGACTGCTGATATACACGTATACTGAGACTACAAATTCAGCGATATGAAAAGAACTTACAATACAATGTAATAGTAATAATACTAATGAATACTATTCACACAGATGTAAAACTATTTCTATGTCCTTATTTTCTAATTTTTCACAGTGATTCTTATTTCTGTAGGAGGCCAGGTAACGAAACAGTTTGCTTTTGTGAAAATAAAACAAATTACTATCAGTTTATTACTGTACACATTTTCATATGCACTTTTTGTGGAATTAATAATTACTTAGACCTTTTGGACTCAAAAAAATACGTCCTCACTACTCAACGCTGCAGGCTTTGGCACATGACATTTTTACTTTCATAGCATTGGCAACACTTTAATCTCAATCTTCTCTGATTCTAAATAGGAGAAATAAAGCAAATTCTTCTGTAACACTGTAATCAACCAGAAAGTCATTCCAAACTTGACGTCTCCCCCTTGGACCCCGGCTGCTATTGCTTTTCATCAAAAATCTACCTGCATAACTAAAGTTGACTTTTGAGCACGACAAAGAGTCTGGAGAGGGCCAACGCCAGTCTCTGCAGGCTGGGGCCAATGTACAGTCTTTCGAATGGGACGAAAAACCAAGGTATTTTGTACACATTGGTGTAGGATGTTAAACCTAATTTCATTTTTATTTTGGAGTATAAAAGTTGCTTTTATTGTATTTTTTTTTTTTTTACAGATCCTATATTTGAGCACCATTGGTGGCAATCATGTCAAGGAAGTTATAAAAAGGTTGATAAGGGCTCTGTATATGGAAGCTAGATGACACTACTACTTATCATACACAACTATTTGTCACATACCGACTTGGGATTGAAACCATGCCACTGAACTCAATAACACTCCTCAATAACACTCGTCTATGAAACCACCCAGATGGCAAAGAAATAAAGACTTTTTAATTATGTACCGAACTCATATATGTATCTATGGTAGCACAAAATTCACCAGAATGTAGGCCAAAGCTTTACTTTACAAGCAGTAGGCCTAAAATATTTTCCGTCTGATCTTGTAAGAGTCAATTGTTTATGAATAGTTTTCCTCGAGCAGATATCCTGTCACTGTGTCACAGTATCATATAACAGCTCTTTGGCTTAAACTGAGTTGTATCAGTGAGTTGAAAATCTACTGCAGCCAGTATACTATGGCGGTATATTAGATTCAAAATTCTAACGAGCTTTTGTCTAACTTCTAACTTCTGTTCATGTAATTTTTAACTTCTATTCATGTAATTTCTAACTTCTATTCATGTATTTTTTAAATTAAGACAATGTATAATCCAACTTCTTTATTTGTTCAGTGTAAATTTTAATTCTATTCCATCTTATTTCTATTATTTAGACGAAAAACGTCTTCTTAATTTTTACACTTCTGCCTAGCAACCATCATTTAGGGCTGGCGGAAATAATCGATAATTGCCGATAATCATCAGTAAGTGTTTTGAAAATCGATTATCGATACAGTTTTAAAGTATCGATTATTGCGCAATTATAGGTACTTCAAGAAGAAGTCCATAAAAATAATCCTTATCACTGTATTCTTTGCAACGCGTGCTTGGGCCTAGAACTGTAATTAAACAGAATAGTCATAATAAAACACACACGTTTGTTGGGTTTTTTTCACGCGAGAAGCAACCGGTGAGAAATATTGGCCACTTATGTCATGATGAGAGCCAATGGTTTCACGTAACATCCAGTTGTGTCCCTTATTTTAACTCTTCAGTTCTTTCGTCTTCTCTGTTTCTAAGTCATACACGTACTTTCCCTTTATAAAATTTATTAATTTATTAAGAATTTGTGAAGAAATGTCTGAAGAGGAGATTGTTTAATTTCCCCAGTGTGAAGAAATCACTGCAAGAAATAAACTGTTACGGCGAACTGAAGAATTCGTTTGATGTGATCAAAGGGAAATAACTACATTTTACTGAGTATTATTCTGGTCATAAGCGACAAAGATATGGCGAACGGTGGCAGGTTCTGTTTTCCAAACGAAGTTGATCGAGTTTCTTTCTACACCTTGGTTTTGCTATGGAATGCTATTATTTTATTGTCAAATTAACGGAAAAAAAAAATTCTCCATGTATACAGAATGATATTACAGCATAAACTCGCATATAATTCGTGTACAAATTATGATTGTTTTCAAACCAATTCAACATTGACAATTGTAAGTCAAAATAATTTGCCGATATTATCGATTATCAATCGGCGGATGGTCCGCGATAATCGATACTTGAAACAGGATCGATTGCCAACCCTACCATCATTATGAAGTCATTTGGTGTCGCCACTGCGTGCTCATTTTTGGTGATTGCGCACCTGGTCGGGACCATTGTGTTGATATAAACGACACATTCTTGATAAAGACGAGAGTATCCTCGTCGAAACGTTGCTTTATATTAAACTCAGTAAGAGTTATCTATAAAATTGTACCCTGTGTTAATGTAGACCAACAGTATATAAATATTAATTGGCTCAATTGTAAAAAAAATCAAATAAAATTCTCCAAATCCTGCACTTGTCTTAAAAAAAATGAACAAATGCTGTTTAGCTTGTATTTGAAATAGAAAATGAAATATAATGGGGTTTAACATCCTACTATTCTACTCCGAACTTGGCTAATACGCCATAGAGTGTGCTACGAAGGAAACTTTGCCCGGACAGCGGTACTACGGAACGATTAGACAGCTGTACTTGTTAGGCCCTCCATCCTGCATCACTGACAAGGAGGAACCACGCCGGAAAATCTGGATGAACTTTCTCGACCAATGCAGGGATCGAACACCCTACCGCTAGGCTAGTGAGCCAGCGTCTTACCGACCGTATTTGAAATCGTATTTGCAAACCATACATAGATATCACATTCAATGTTGTTTGTGGGGTTGGATGGCCGAAAGGTTAGCACGTGCGCGCTGTACCATAAGGTATGTCATTGAGTCAACTGGTGTGGTTTCGATGCCCCGGTTGTACGTGACAAGGAATAGGGTCGCCTGTCCAACCTCGTGGGTTTTCTCCGGGTCCTCCGGTTTCCTCCCATTGCTAAACACCCATACACGCAAGCAAATTATTGAAATAAAATTGAACCATGTTAATACCGAACCTACATGTAGTTTGTGTTGAGTGGACGTTAAACCCCATCAGACTCTCTCTCTCTCGCTCTCTCTCTCGAAGTTGTTTTCAATTTTAGCACTCCACCAAACCATTCAACCGGACTAAGAGCGAGTCGTTTGTATCAACAGAATGGTCCCGATCAGGTGCTCAATCGCCAAATTGAGCGAACGGTGGCGACACCAAACAAGGTCATAATGATGGTTGCTAGGTAGAAATCAAAATTCTAAATTTGTTTACCGTTCATGCTTAACATGTAAAGTGACTAGACATTTTTCGCCTTAATAATAGAAATAAGATGAAACAATTAAAATTGACACTGAACAAAAAAAGAAGTTGAATTATACATTGTCTTAATTTAGAAATTACATGAATGGAAGTTAGAAATTACAAGAGTAGAAGTAAGAAATTAGACGATAGCATGTTAGAATTTTGAATCTAATATACCGCCATAGTATACGGGAAACTTTTTAAACCCTTACAAATTCTTCAAATTTTTGTGATAGATCAATAATAGCAAAAATCTGTGTTAAAATTATATTTGTAATGTGTTTAACAAATTCTATCACCCATGTAATATTGGTGTAATTAAGTATATACCTTATTTCAATGTTGGGGTATTATATCGTTGCCCTGACTGTTTGTTTGTCCAAATTAGTTTGTGATTGTGAAGGTGACAGTTTTTTATACGCTAACATTTTCATGTAGACATATATTGTTGTAGCCCCTGTCCGTCCGAACGTCCATCGGTCCGTCCACAATTGTTTGTAGGACCGTAACTTCATGGATTATGGCCCCTGATTGTACTGAAAGTCATGTTTTTAGCTTGTGGACCCTATAGAGGTCAAAATTTTTATACGCCCACATTTTCACGTGGACGTATATTGTGGTAGCCCCGGTCCGTTCGGACGTCTGTACACAATTGTTTGTGGACACTCTACAGGTCACAATTCTTATCCGATTTTGACGAAACTTGAAATATAGGTTTATCTCCAAAAGATATCGGTTGCTTTCGATATTGGCATGTATCTGACCGTAACTTCTTGGATTATGGTCCCTGATTGTATGAAAAATTTAGTTTTTAGCTTGTGGACCCTATAGAGGTCACAATTTTTATCTGATTTTGTTGAAACTTGAAATGTAAGTTTATAACCCAAAGATCTCAGTTCCTGTCAATATTCGCGCATATCGGACCGTAACTTCCTGAATTATGGCCCTTGATTGTACGAAAAATTGCATTTTTAGCTTGTGGACACTATAGAGGTCATAAATTTTATCTGAAATAAAAAAACTTGTGAATATATCACCGTTACACCCTAAGGATGGTTGAGATCGAATTTGGCCACCACTCGTACTCAAATAGTGTAAAAATATGGTATATCAAGGTTGTGGACCCTCTAGAGGTCAAAATATTTTCTTCTGATTTTGATGAAACTTGAAATGTAAGTTTATAGCCCAAAGATCTTGGTTCCTGTCAATATTCGCACATATCGGATTGTAATTTCCTGAATTATGGCCCCTGATTGTATGAAAAATCACGTTTTTAGCTTGAGGTTCCTCGAGAGATCACAATTATTATCTGATTTAAAAAAAAATTTCAAATATATCACTGTTACAGCGTAATTTTTTGTTGACTTCAAATTTGGAGAAAATTGGACGAAAATTGCCGGACAAAATGGCCGACCCTCATACACAATTAGTCTAAACATCTGGTATATCCTGTCGAGGTCACAATTTTGATCTGAATTTGATGAAACTTGAATGCATGTTTATAACCCAAACTAGAGGTCACAATTATTATCCAATTTAAAAACAACATTCGAATATATCACCGTTACGCAGTAATGTTTATTGCCAAAATTGCCAGACAAAATGGCCGACCCTCGTATGCAAATAGTGTATAACATCTGGTATATCACGGTTGTGCTTTTGATATTGGCATGTATAGGACCGAAACTTCATGGATTATGGCCCCTGATTGTATGAAAAATCAAGTTTTTATACGCCCACATTTTCATGTGGACGTATATTGTCGTAGCCCTTGTCCGTCTGGACGTCCATCCGTTTTAGCTTGTGGTCCCTATAATAGAGGTCACAATTTTTATACGCCCACATTTTCATGTTGACGTATATTGTCGTAGCCCCTGTCCGTCCAGACGTCCATCCGTTTTTAGCTTCTGGTCCCTGTAGAGGTCACAATTTTTATCCGATTTAAAAAAAAAAAACGTGTACATATAACCATTACACACTAAGATCTTGGTTCCTTTTCATAATTGCGCATATCCGAACGTAACTTCCTTGATTATGGCTCCTGATTGTTAGAAAAATCGCATAATGAAGGTTGAAATCGAATTTCGGGAAAATCGAAATGAAACTGCCTGACAAAATGCCCGCTCTTTGTACATAAACTGTGTAAAAGTATGCAATATGAAGGCATTGGATACTCAAGATTTTAACTATATTAGAACGGCCTGCCATTTAAAAATTTAATTAAAAAATGGGAAAGTGAGGCCAAGTCTCGAATATACCTGTGCCCTCATTACCACAATGCACACATCATGTCGAAACTACAAACTGTGATAACTTGGCTCAGAATGAAGTAATTTGAATGAAATTTTCATTTTATATTATTTATTTTTGAACTATCATAGCAAGAATGGTCAGCTCTTTATCTAAATCTTACAGAATGTATCATTAATGTATCTTTTTCAAATTTGTTTCAAAGTTGGTGTGAAGCATAGATATTCAGTATTCCACAAATTTCCTTTCCAGTATTATCCCACCTAGTTCGAAAACCTTTAGCAAACGTGATAGAGGCTGTAGATTCTTTTTTTTTTTTATCGAATTTGGTCAACGTCACAGTTTTCCTTTCTGATATACTGCTGAATGTGTTGGCGTATTTCCACATTTTCAAAGTTTTTCTCGAAGACCGTTTCCTAAATTGTCACCAACTTAATGCTGTGGATAAACTGTTACAATTTAAATGTCTACTTTTGTATTTTATTACATTATATATGTATTTTTATACGCCCACATTTTCATTATGCCGTCGCCCCTGTCCGTCCGGACGTTTGGACGTCCGTCCGTCCACAATTGTTTGTGGACTCTCTACAGGTCACAATTCTTATCCGATTTTGACGAAACTTGAAATACAGGTTTATCCCCAAAAGATCTCGGCTGCTTTCGATATTGGCATGTATCGGATCAAAACTTCATGGATTATGGCCCCTGATTGTACGAAAAATCACGTTTTTAGCTTGTGGACCCTATAGAGGTCAAAATTTTTATCTGATTTAAAAAAACATATTATTATATCACCGTTACAACCTAAGGATGGCTGAGTTCGAATTTCGTGAAAATCGGCCCAAAATTGACAGACAAAATGGCCGCCGTTCGTTCTCAAATAGCGTAAAAATATGGTATATTAAGGTTGTGGACAGTATAGAGATAACAATTTTTATCCGATTTTGTTGAAACTTGAAATGTAAGTTTATAACCCAAAGATCTTGGTTCCTTTTGATATTCGCGCATATCAGACCGTAACTTCCTGAATTATGGCCCCTGATTGTATGAAAAATCGCGTTTTTAGCTTGTGGACCCTATAGAGGTCATAATTTTTATCCGATTTAAAAATACGTATTATTATATCACCGTTACACCCTAAGGATGACTGAGTTCGAATTTTGTGAAAATCGGCCCAAAACTGACAGATAAAATCTCCGCCCTTCGTTCTCAAATAGCGTAAAAATAGGGTATATCAAAGTTGTGGCCTCTATGGAAGTCACAATTTTTATCCGATTTTGTTGAAACTTGAAATGTAAGTTTATAACACAAAGATCTCGGTTCCTTTCGATATTTGCGCATATCGAATTGTAATTTCCTGAATTATGGCCCTTGATTGTAGGAAAAATCACTTTCTTCTTAGCTTGTTCTCTATCCATCTCTCGAAAATGTGGGCGTATCCTGCCTGGCAGCCGCTGGTTTGAATAAAGTATAGATACTTGTAGTATATTTTGTTGAATAATTATGTAAGTTGTGCTGTATTTTTTGCGTTTGGTTGCAATTACATTTAGAATTCTGAATGGTTATTGATAAATACATGTATAGAGAGAAATGGGGATTAACTTCCACTCGAATCACACTAGGTCATTTTGGGACTAACATGTGGTTTAGTTTTATTTCAATAATTCATTTGCAGGTAGGGGTCTTTAGCAGTGTGAGAAAACCGGATGACCTGGAGAAAACCAATGAGATTGAACAGGCTACCCTACTAGTACTTGTCATGTACAAGTGGGGAATCGAAACCACGCTACTTAATTCAATGAGGGGGGTTGGATGGCTGAATGGTTGGCGTGTGTGCGCAGTATCATAAAGTCTGTCATTAAGTCAACTAGCGTGGTTTCGAATCCCCGGTTGTATGTGACAAGAAGTAGGGTCGCCTGTCCAACCTCGTGGGTTTTATCTGTGTCCTCCGGATTCCTCCCACTGCTAAATACCCCTACGCGCAAGCGAATTATTGAAATAAAATTAAACCATATGTTAATCCCAAAATGACCTAGTTTGTGTTGAGTGGACGTTAAACCCGATTTCTCTCTCTCTCTTAATTCAATGACGGAACTTATGATGCAACAAACATGCATTAACCGTTTGACCACCGAAACCTTGAGGACGAAATAGAGAGAAATGGGGCCTGCGATTCAGTTTCAGTTCAATAATTGTTTGCGCCAGGAGTCTTTAGCACTTCATATGGTTAAAGAAGATTTGGTTATTGGTTGACTGAATTTTACAATTACAACCACCAATAATAGAATATATTAAAGGTTTTAATTGCTCATTTGACATAGAATTACATCTGAAAATGATGTTTATTTAATGTAAGATTTACGTTAAAATGGTCAGTTAGATTTCCATCATTTTGCTCATCCTTTTAACGAAAATTTAACGTCAGGAAATGACGTCAATCTAATGTAGAGTTTACGTCATATTTACATCATTTTCAGACGTAAATCTAACGTAAAGTTTACATCATTTTCTGGCGTAAATCTAACATAAGTGACGTAAACTTTACGCAAAATTTACGTTAGATATACGTCAGAAAATGACGTAAACTATACTTTAGATTTACGTCAGAAAATGCCGTAAACTTTACGTTAGATTAACGTCATTTCCTGACGTAAAATTATCGTTAAAAAGATGAGCAAAATGATGGTAAACTGACTGACCATTTTTACATAAATTTAACATATTGTTATGTGGGTACAGATCACAATTTTTATACGCCCACATTTTCATGTGGACGTATATTGTCGTTGCCCCTGTCCGTTCGTCAGGACGTCCGTCCGTCCACAATTGTTTGTGAACAGTCTACAGGTCACAATTTTTATCCGATTTCAATGAAACTTGAAATATAGGTTTATCACCCTAAGATCTCGGTTCCATTTGATATTGGCATCTATCGGACCGTAACTTCATGGATTATGGCCCCTGATTGCACGAAAAATCACGTTTTTGGCTTGTGAACACTGTAGAGGTCACAATTTTTATCCGATTTTGTTGAAACATGAAATGTAAGTTTATAACCCAAAGATCTCGGTTTCTTTCGATATTCGCGCATATCCGACCGTAACTTCCTGAATTATGGCCTCTGATTGTACGTAAAAACGCGTTTTTTGGCTTGTGGCCTCTATAGAGGTCATAATTTTTATCCGATTTAAAAAAACGTATTATTATATCACCGTTACACCCTAAGGACGGCTGAGTTCGAATTTCGTGAAAATCAGCCAAAAACTGACAGACAAAATGGCCGCCGTTCGTTCTCAAATAGCGTAAAAATATGGTATATCAAGGTTGTGGACCCTATAGAGGTCACAATTTTTATCCAATTTTGTTGAAACTTGAAATGTAAGTTTATAACACAACGATCTCGGTTGCTTTTAATATTCGCGCATATCGGACCGTAACTTCCTGAATTATAGCCCCTGATTGTACGAAAAATCACGTTTTTAGCTTGTGGACCCTATTGAGGTCATAATTTTTATCCGATTTAAAAAAACATATTATTATATCACTGTTACACCCTAAGGACGACTGAGTTCGAATTTCGTGAATATTGGCCCAAAACTGACAGACAAAATGGCCGCCCCTCGTTCTCAAATAGCGTAAAAATATGATATATCAAGGTTGTGGACCCTATAGAGGTCACAATTTTTATCCGATTTTGTTGAAACTTGAAATGTAAGTTTATAACTCAAAGATCTTGGTTTCTTTCGATATTTGCGCATATCGAATTGTAATTTCCTGAATTATGGCCCTTGATTGTAGGAAAAATCACTTTCGTTTAGCTTTTTTTCTATCCATCTCTCAAAAATGTGGGCGTATACTGCCTTGCAGCCGCTGGTTATCAGATTTTGATGAAACTTGAAATATAGGTTTATATCCCAAAGATATTGGTTCCCTTCGATATAGGCATGTATTGGACTGTAACTGTATTGGATTATTTCTCCCGATTTTTCGCAAAATCATATTTTTTTCTTGTGGACGCTCTAGAGGCTAAAGTTAATATCCAATTGACTTTAAATTTATACGCAGTGTTTTAGGTCATTAGACGAAGGAGCCTATTGATTTTCAACGATCTCCGATAAATCCATGATATTAAATGTTTTGTATATGAAACGTTAGCATGGGGCAGAACTTTATAAAAGCCAAACAAATTCTGATGATTTTCTGATATTTACTTAATGAATTGTTACTCTTAATCAGATTTTAGTGTATTATAAATGTTTCATTACCGAAAAAAGTAAAAATATGCGACAACTCTTGTTGACTGCCCAGACCATTTAGCTGCTCTCGGCGTATGTTTCGTTGTCTGGCAACCTATCTTCTTATTTTGATGAAACTGGAAATATAGGTGTATCTCCCAAAGATCTCGGTTTCTTGGCATGTATCGGACCGTAGCTTCATGGATTATGGCCCCTGATTGTTCGACCCTTTTAGCTTGTTTCCTTTTGATATTTGCGCATATCATATTGTAACTTCCTGAATTATGGCCCCTGATTGTACAAAAAATCACGTTTTTAGCATATGGTCCCTCTAGAGGTCACAATTATTATCCGATTTAAAAAACTGTCGAATGTATCACCGTTACACTGTAATGTTGTTTGAGTTTGAATTTCGTGAAAATTAGACCAAAACTACCAGACAAAAATTTGCTATATCAAGGTTGTAGACCCTCTAGAGGATCTTTTTTTTGATGAAACTTGAAATACATGTTTATTACCCAAACCTTTCGATATTCTCTCATACCAGATCATAACTTTCTAAATATTTCCCTTGATTGTACGAAAATTAATGATTTTAGCTTGTGGTCCCTCTAAAGCAGGGCTTTCACTTCAAAATTTTCCCAACCGGTCATTTTTCTCACGTAGAAAGTGGTGCTATTTTTAGCACATAATAAGAAGTCAAAAACTACATGCTATTGCAATGTCGATCGGCTTTAATTGGGTCAAGGACAGTCACACAAAAATCCAATCTCACATCGACATTTATACCCACCCACCCCCCTTTTAAATAAAAGGACACATGTAATCAATTATCATCATTTATTTATTTATACATTCATTCATCACAAGTACACTATTTTCCTAATTTGTTTACAATATTGCCCGTATATATTAGTCGGTTTTTACAAGATTTCCATGTCTGTAAAGTGGTGGTCCCTCCATAGAAATCCTCATTAATTCGTTGAGAGTTTTCATTCTCAAGATTTATTACGTCCTGGCGTGAGAAACCACGCTCGCAGTCAACACTGCGTACGTGACGAATTCGGCTGCTGACTATTTCTCCATACACGGTGAAAAAGTAGTTCCGAATGATTAGCTCACATAAATAATTCAAAGTCATAAAAATGTACAATAATTAACATAATTCTTAAACTTATCAATATATTAACTCGTATTGATATTTTGTGAGCTCAAAAAATATCGTGCTAGTATTTTCACTTGATAACATGTCAAGATGTTTGCACATATTTCAAAATGGTGGCCAGCGAAAAAGTTCATTGTCAAGCAAAGTGACTTCTAGCAATTGTTATTTAAAGAAAAAAAATGGATTAAAAACACACCTGGCAATACACCTTTTGTGTGGGAATATATCTTAACCACGTGAATATTTGTGACCATTTAGTAGAGAATTTACGGCTGACTTTGTTTTTCGGAGCGGAACTGTCTTCCTCGGGAGGTCGGCAGATTCATTGACGGCAATATCATTATCTCGCTTTCTTTTGTTATTCAACATTTTGAAATGTTATAATGAATGCTACGTTCGTTCGTTTCTGGTGTTTTACGTCCACTTCCACCTAAGGTGATATCGTAGACAAGGATGTTTCCTAAGAAACATACTGGAGGAAGCCGTATGGATTAGGCTTGGTCCAGTTTAATTTGAGACATAGTGTCTTAGCAGTTAAAAATCTCATCGAAAGGAGCGGAGAAAGTTTTGGGGTAGAAAAGGGGTGCGAGCGAGCGCAGTCTGGTCCGCTTGGCCATAAATGTTACGATCTTTGTTTTGGGTGGGTAGGGGTAGGTAGGACTGTCAGCTGGGCCCCAGGGCCCCGCCGCCTGTCCGACCTAGGTTCAGGGGTGCAGCGATGTTTCTGGACCAGAATCAAGACAAAAAAAACAGCCCCCTACAGGATACCCGACATCCCTTCACTTAGGGACGTCCGACTAGCAGTAGCCCTCGGAATGATCACTTATGGATCCCGTCCATTGGGTCTTGGGGTGGGCCCCCCAATCTTCACAGAGTAGAACACTCTTTTCGTCTCTGCGGGGTCACATCATCATATCAATGATACTGATCTCACACACGAATTCGTAGATTAACTCATAGATTTCGTGTTTGCTTACTTTTGGAAAAAGTAAGTTCGGAACACTGAGAGCCGTGTTAAGGGAACTCAGTTTATCCGTGAGAGGTTTCCTTTCGGCTGAGAGGCGAGCACAGTCTACTAGAATATGGGTAGGAGACACGTCCGAGCCACAGCTGCACCTTATAGGCTTAAATGTGCGATATCTGAGTGTTTCTTTCACCTTCAGCTTTGTTATTAACCGGCAGATTTTCCTGCTGGGATGATTTACTGATAACTTAGCCTTTAAGGACTCATCGGATCTGAATCTAAAGGTGTCGAGTTCCACAAGGGAGTTTTCCCATTCAGAGCTGACGCGTAACTCGACCATGCTTTTAAATTCGTTCATGCTATAAGGGAGCTCGACGCTAGGTTTCTCCAATTGTGACCCCTTTAGGGCGAGCCTGTCCGCCTCTTCGTTCCCCTTAAGGTAGATGTGCGACGGGACCCATGTCAATACTATCTGGTTGCCCTTTGCCAGAGACTTTTCGTACGCTAGGTAGATCTGGGTCAGCAGTTCGGGACGGGCGTCCGACCTCTGATTTCTTATGGATTCCAGACTACTCAGTGAGTCGCTGAGGACAACATAGTTTGAATTTCTTTGGCTGGATATCCACACTACGGCTTCTTTGATCGCATACATTTCCGATGTGTACACAGAGCACATATTTGGTAGTCTATTTGCTACCTGTAACTCTTTCCCCGAGATATAAATCCCGAAGCCCGTCGTACCGTTCTCAGGGTTGTGCGATCCGTCCGTGTAAATGTGAGTCCATTTTGACCAATTATTCTCAATATGAGCTAAAGAGAGATGCTTGGCCGCCAATTGGTTATTCCCTTTGTCTACCCTCTGGACGAGGGTGGTATCTACCGGGGGTGCTGGGAGGGTCCAGGGGGCCCTAATCGTATCCTCTATACCATTAATGGTGAGCTTATCGAGACCCTAACCATTTCGCCGACTGCCTGGCCGTATGACTTCTTGGTGGGGTCCCCGACTCTTTTGAACCTCGAGATTTCGTTAAAGGCTGGACACCTTTCACCCAATCGGCTTAGTTTGGCCCAATGCCCCAGGGTCAGTTTCTTCCTTCGGAGTGACAGAAGGAGTTCGCCAACATCCTGTAGTAACGACTCGCGCTTGGCACCTAAGCCACAGCCTGTGGCAATACAAATGGCTTTGTATTGTATCGTGTCCAACTTGCTTAGTGTAACGGGTCTTGCATTTAAGAAAGCCATGGGGCCGTAATCTAATACAGGACGTATTAGAGAACGGTAGATCATCATGAGGGCAACTCGGCTTGCTCCCCATTCACGTCCCGTTATTTTCCTCATAAGGTTCAGGATGCGCTGAGTACGTGTTACTACATATTTGATGTGCGGTCTCCATGTCACTTTCCTATCAAAGATTACACCAAGGAACTTGGTTTCGTCTTTGAATTCTATGTACTGACCATTGAGCTGCAGGGACATCCGGGAAACCTCGGGATCCCTGCATACTAGCATACCTACAGTTTTCGGTGACAAGATCTGGAATCCCCAATCATTTGCCCAAGAGGTGAACCCGTCCAAGGCTCCTTGCATACGTTTCTGAACCTGCGAATATAGACTACCCTTGGTCCATAGGGTGCTATCGTCCGCAAACGTAGGAAGCGAAATATCTTTTCCGAGATATTCTTTGATATCATTCACCATAATATTGAACAATGTTGGGCTTATAACGGAACCCTGGGGAGTTCCGTTATCCAGTCCGGTCTCTTTACTGAGGTATTTGCCGATTGTAACCCTGATTTGTCTGTCTGAGACAAAACTCTTGATCCAGTTGTACATGTTACCATGCACGCCTACCAAGGACAGTTTGTGTAACAGTCCTTCTGTCCAGACAAGATCGAAGGCCTTTGACAGATCAACAAAGATGACACAGAGGTAGGATCCGCCTCTCGTGGCTGTCACCATGGCATGCTAAAGTCTGGCAATGTGATCGAATGTCGAGCGGCCTCGGCGGAAGCCGCTCTGGTTCTTCTCTAGCAGCTGGTGATGAATGCTAACATTTCTGTTATATATATATATCATTCGCAGCGTTGACATGATTAACTCTTGTAATCAAATGAAGACATCAAAGAAAAGTTTTTAATTTGTTTGATGTTGATACAGTAAATATGGCCGCATGAGCGATGAAAGTCGGCAAATATGCTGTAATAACAACTCAAGTTAAAGAATGATCACAGTATTACTAATTATAAAACAAAACACACACACCTAAATAAATTGATTAAATGTTAAGCTTTTAATCTGTTTGATGTTAACTTTCTGTTGATTGTGATTAGGGCAATATACACAAGGATAATTAATTGGCAGTGGTTTCCATTCGTGGGCTACTGAACACTGTTAAATTTATTATACCCGACAGTTTACATCACGACACGCACAGAGTTTTGTCGTGTCCGGGGATTTTCTGATATAGCACAAAATATGCTATTTTTCCGGCTTGCGAATTGACCTACGGGTCTGATCCAGTTTCGGTCATTTTCCAAAGCCCCCGGTCCCGACCGGCATATACGGCCGACATGGAACCCAGCTCTAAAGGTAACAATTTTTATCTGATTTAAAAAAAAAAAAAACTTTAAATATATCAGCATTACACCCTCATGACAGTCAAGTTCGAATTTTGTGAAAATTGAACTGTAACTGCGTGACAAAATGGCCTCTCCTTGTACGCAAATAGTGTAAAAATATGTAATACCACGTTGTGAACCCTCTAGAAGTCACAATTTGTATCCACTTTTGATGAAACCTAAAATATATCTTAATATCTCAAATATCTCAGTTCATTTCGATATTCGCGCATTTCAGACCATAACATCCTGGATTATGGCCCGTGATTGTATGAAAAATCGTTTTTTGGGTTCTAATCAATCCATCTCTTGAAAAATATGGGCATACCTTGCCTGACAACTGCTGGTTACTCGTTTTTGATGAAACTTAAAATTTATGTTTATAACTCAAAGATCTCCATTCCTTTCGAGTTTGGCGCTTATCGGACCGTAACTTCCTTGATTATGGCCCATGTACGAAAAATCCTTTTTCTTTTTTTTATAAGCCCAGATTTTCATGTGAATGTATACTGTCGTCGCCCCTGTCCGTCCGTCCACAATTGTTTGTGGATACTCTACAGTTCACAATTCTTATCCGATTTTGACGAAACTTGAAATATAGGTTTATGGCCCCTGTTTGTACGAAAAAATCACGTTTTTAGCTTGTGGACCCTATACTCAATTAGTGGCTAAGTGGGTAAGACGCTAGCTCGCTATCCTGGAGGTCGGGTGTTCGATCCCTGCATTGGCCGAGAAAGTTCATCCAGATTTTCTGGCGTGGTTCTCCCTTGTCAGTGATGCAGGACGGAGGGGCTGACAAGGAAAGCTGTCTAGTCGTTCGGATGGGACGAAAAACTGAGGTCCCGTGTACACATTGGCGTGCACGTAAAAGATCCCTTGACAGTTAGAATTCGATATAAGAGTAGGCCGTAGTGCCGCTGTCCAGGCAAAATTTCCCTCATAGCACACTGTATGGCGTATGCCCGTCTTCATTAGCCCAGGTTAGGAGCAGAACAGTAGGACGTTAAACTCCATTTCATTTCATTTCTATACTCAATTAGTGTAAAAATATGGTATATCAAGGTTGTGGACCCTGTAGAGGTCACAATTTTAAACCGATTTTTATACGCCCACATTGAAATTGGGTCGTATATTGTCGTCGCCCCCGTCCGTCCGTCCATCCGTCCGGCGTCCACAATTGCTTGTGGACGCTCTAGAGGCTAAAGTTAATAACCGATTGACTTTAAATTTATACACAGTGTTTAAAGTCATGAGACAAAGAAGCCTTTGATTTTCAGCAATTTCCGATAATTAATGCCAGAGTTAAGGCCCTTGATCACTTCAAAATATCTTGTGGACGCTCTAGAGGCCAAAGTTAATATCCGATTGACTTTAAATTTATACATAGTGTTTAAGGTCATGGGACAAAGAAACCTATTAATTTTCAGCAATTTCCGATAATTACTGCCTGAGTTATGGCCCTTTATTACTTAAAAAAATCTTGTGAACGCTCTAGAGGCCAAAGTTAATATCCGATTGACTTTAAATTTATACACTGTGTTTAAGTCATGAGACGAAGAAGTCTATTGATTTTCAGCGATTTCCGATAATTACTGCCAGAGTTATGGCCCTTGATCACTTCAAAAAATCTTGTGGACGCTCTAGACGCCAAATTTAATATCCGATTGACTTTAAATTTATACACTGTGTTTAAGGTCATGAGACGAAGAAGTCTATTGATTTTCAACGATCTCCGATAAATCCATGATATTAAATGTTTTGTATATGAAACGTTAGCATGGGGCAGAACTTTATAAAAGCTAAACAAATTCTGATGATTTTCTGATATTTACTTAATGAATTGTTACTCTTAATCAGATTTTAGTGTATTATAAATGTTTCATTACCGAAAAAAGTAAAAATATGCGACAACTCTTGTTGACTGCCCGGACGATTGAGCTGCTGTGGGCGTATGTTTCGTTGCCTGGCAACCTATTTTTATGAAACTTGAAATGCGTGTTTATAACCCAGAAAAAGGCTATGGCAATGTATGTTTTAGGAAAGTAACTACGGAAGTCAGGGGTGGAAATTTTTTGTGACAACTCTTGTTGACTGCCCAGACCATTTAGCTGCTCTCGGCGTATGTTTCGTTGTCTGGCAACCTATCTTCTTATTTTGATGAAACTGGAAATATAGGTGTATCTCCCAAAGATCTCGGTTTCTTGGCATGTATCGGACCGTAGCTTCATGGATTATGGCCCCTGATTGTTCGACCCTTTTAGCTTGTGGACGCTCTAGAGGTCATGTTTATAATACAAAGATCTTGTTTCCTTTTGATATTTGCGCATATCATATTGTAACTTCCTGATTTCTGATAATTACTGCCAGAGTTATGGTACTTGATCACTTCAAAATATCTTGTAGATGCTCTAGAGGACAAAGTTAATATAGGATTGACTTTAAATTGATACAGTGTTTAAGGTCTTGAGACAAACAAGTATATTGATTTTCAATGAATTTTGATAACTTTAACAGCTAAATACATGATATTAAATGTTTCGTATACTAAACGTTAGCTTGGGGCAGAACTTTATAAAAAACAAACAAATTCTAATGATTTTCTGATAATTACTTCATGAGTTGTTACTCTTAATCAGATTTTAGTGTATTATAAATTTTTCATCACCGAAGGAAAGTAAAAATATGCGACAACTCTTGTTGACTGCCCGGACGATTGAGCTGCTGTGGGCGTATGTTTCGTTGCCTGGCAACCTATTTTTATGAAACTTGAAATGCGTGTTTATAACCCAGAAAAAGGCTATGGCAATGTATGTTTTAGGAAAGTAACTACGGAAGTCAGGGGTGGAAATTTTTTGTGTCATCTATTTATTTTGGGATTTCGGTGGCGAACATCAGCCTCACTGTTGGCTTGTTTAGCTTGTCATCTGTCCATCTCTTGCAAAATGGTTTGTTATCTTGCATGGCAACCAGCTGTTCGTCAAAATTCTTGTCATTTGTTCAAACGCATATTGTTTTTGGTTGAGATAAGGAAAATATAATTGCCATACTTTGATTTGTATTTATATTTTAGTCTGGCATTAGCTAATGATTCTACATTGATGATTGGTACGATAGATGAAATACAGAAACTGCACATCAGAACGATACCACTAGGGGAGTCTCCTAGGTAAGTACTTAAATTTACTTTGTAGAGCACATAAATAACCAAGCAAAATTATAGCTAGTGTTTACTATAAACACTTGATAACAATTCCACATCAGTCTGATTATAATTATTGGATACATTGCCATTTATGTTGCAGACGCTCTATAACACTTTTTGATTACAACCTAAATCCGGTTGATTGGCGCATGACATCACAGGGGCTACAATATACACTAATATTTATTGACGGTCCAATTAATATACTGAGTGTACTAATCATTAAAAAAGCTAAAAATAAGTAAAAACTATAGAAGACAAAAGCATTATTACGAGCAGACCTTTCTCATCTTGAATTGTTATAGGTTACAAACTTGTTACACCTATCATATAAGATACGTAAATTAAAAGTTGATACAATGAATCAAACTGCACTGGAATTCAACCCATTACCGGAGAGCACAAAACCGCCCGCCATTTTGGCTTCCTCTCGACTCTAAACCGCCTGTAACCGCCCAGTACCAACCACATTCGTATTTTGCGTTTTTATTAGAAATCACGCTCTCGTAGTCCGCGAGACGAAACTTCATCAATTTCCTTTGTTTATTAGCTATAAATTGGCGCGTCACATGAACAAGCTTTATGTTCATTTTTATCGAGATTTTACAAGTAATGGCTGCCTATATTACCGATGAGGATTTTAGGGATAATTTCATTAATTCTGATGAAGAATTTGATGGTTTTACTGCGGCAGACATCGAAAACACTGGACTACGTGGAGACACAGAATCCGATGTTGACATTTCTTCCGAAAATGATGGCGATTCTGATGAAGAATTTTATGATACGACCGAAGACTTGGTTTGGAAAGAGGATAATTTTGACCCAGTTGTCCCATACGAATTTGTAGGCGATTTTAGGCCTACAAATAATTTAAATGTTGATGCCGACCCTCTTTTATTTTTTCGACTTATTTTAGAACTAAATTTTTTTAATAAAATCAAAGATGAAACCAACAAATATGCCCGTCTTCGCCAACAAACTGATCCCGACCCGTCATGGAAGCTGGTAGAGGGGGAAGATATTGAAACGTTTTTAGGAGGTAGTATTTTGATGGGGATCAACATCAACTTGCCAGAAATTGTCCATTATTGGAGTACAGATGAAAGCCTGGGAAATGAATTTATTAAAAAAACCAATGTCCAGAAACAGATATCAATCCATTCTCAGGTATCTTCATGTCAATGACAGTTCATCCCAGCCGGAAAGAGGGCATGAAAATTATGACAAACTGTACAAGATTCGCCCATTATTGGACCATTTAGAAAAGAAATTTTTATACGCCCACATTTTCATGTGGACGTATATTGTCGACGTCCGTCCGTCCGTCCACAATTGTTTGTGGACACTCTACAGGTCACAATTCTTACCCGATTTTGACGAAACTTGAAATATAGTTTATCTCCAAAAGATCTCGGCTGCATTCGATATTGGCATGTATCGGATCGAAACTTCATGGATTATGGCCTCTGTTTGTACAAAAAATCACGTTTTTATCTTGTGGACCCTATAGAAGTCACAATTTTAATCCTATTTTGATGAAACTTGAAATGTTAGTTTATAACCCAAAGATCTTGGTTCCTTTCGATATTTACGCATATCGGAACGTAACTTCCTGAATTATGGCCCCTGATTGTACGAAAAATCGCGATTTTAGCTTGTGAACCCTATAGAGGTCATAATTTTTATCCGATTTAAAAAAAGCATATTATTATATCACCGTTATACCCAACGGACGGTTGAGTTCGAATTTCGTGAAAATCGGCCCAAAACTGACAGACAAAATGGCCGCCCTTCGTTCTCAAATAGCTTAAAAATATGGTATATCAAGGTTGTGGACCCTATAGAGGTCACAATTTTAACCCTATTTTGATGAAACTTGAAATGTAAGTTTATAACCCAAATATCTCGGTTTCTTTCGATATTCGCGCATATTGGAACGTAACTTCCTGAATTATGGCCCCTGATTGTACGAAAAATCGCGAATTTAGCTTGTGGACCCTATAGAGGTCATAATTTTTATCCGATTTGAAAAAACGTATTATTATATCACCGTTACACCCTAAGGACGACTGAGTTCAAATTTCGTGAAAATCGGCCCAAAACTGACAGACAAAATGGCCGCCCTTCGTTCCTAAATTGAAATAGCGTAAAAATATGGTATATGAAGGTTGTGGACCCTATAGAGGTCGAATTCCGTGAAAATCGGCCCAAAACTGACAGACAAAATGGCAGCCCTTCGTTCTCAAATAGCATAAAAGTATGGTATATCAATGTTGTGGACCCTATAGAGGTCACAATTTTTATCCGATTTTGTTGAAACTTGAAATGTTAGTTTATAACCCAAAGATCGTGGTTTCTTTCGATATTCGCGCCTATCGGACCGTAACTTCCTGAATTATCCGATTTCAAAAACCGTATTATTATATCACCGTTACACCCTAAGGACGGAAGATTTGAATTTCGTGAAAATCGGCCCAAAACTGACAGACAAAATGGCCGCCCCTCGTTCTCAAATTGACATAGCGTAAAAATATGGTATATCAAGTTTGTGAACCCTATAGGGGTCACAATTTTTAGCCGATTTTGTTGAAACTTGAAATATAAGTTTATAACCCAAAGATCTCGGTTCCTTTCGATATTTGTGCATATCGAATTGTAATTTCCTGAATTATGGCCTTTGATTGTAGGAAAGATCATTTTCTTTTTAGCTTGTTCTCTATCCATCTCTCGAAAATGTGGGCATATCCTGCCTGGCAGCCGCTGGTGTTAATAAAGTAAGCTTTCATTAAAATATAAAATAATTTCAAATAGGCATATAACGGTTTACAATAAACAGATTTGAGCCGTTGGTTGTTTTCCAAGATAAAATACTTTTGGCTCCAACGTTGACTCATTGTGTGCTTTTATGATTTTTGTTCTATTAATTAATGTAGGCTTTCATTTTTATACGCCCACATGGAAATGTGGTCGTATATTGCTGTCGCCCGTCCGTCCATCGTCCACAATTTCTTGTGAACACTCTACAGACTACATTTATCAACCGATTGTTTTGAAATTGATATATGTTGTTTGTATAAGTGAGATGAAGAAGCCTATTTAATTTTAATAACTTCTGTTAATTTCTTCTGGAGTTATGGCCCTTGTTTCACTTTGTTGCACCTTGTGAACGCTCTAACGACAAAAGTTATCAACCGATCTGTATGAAATTTATATGCATCATTTAAATTAGTAAAACAAAGAAGCCTATTGAATTTCAGCAATTTCCGTTTATTACATCTAGAGTTATGGCCCTTGTTTCACTTTGTTGAATCTTGTGAACGCTCTTATGACAAAAGTTATCAACCAATCTGTATGAAATTGATATGCATCATTTAAATTAGTGAAATGAAGAAGCCTATTGAATTTCAGCAATTTCCGTTAATTTCTTCTGGAGTTATGGCCCTTGTTTCACTTTGTTGCACCTTGTGAACGCTCTAACGACAAAAGTTATCAACCGATCTGTATGAAATTTAAATGCATCTTTTAAATTAGTAAAACAAAGAAGCCTATTGAATTTCAGCAATTTCCGTTAATTACATCTGGAGTTATGGCCCTTGTTTCACTTTGTTGAATCTTGTGAATGCTCTAATGACAACAGTTATCATCTGATCTGTTTGAAATTGATATGCATCATTTAAATTAGTGAAATGAAGAAGCCTATTGAATTTCAGCAATTTCCGTTAATTTCTTCTGGAGTTATGGCCCTTGTTTTACTTTGTTGCACCTTGTGAACGCTCTTATGACAAAAGTTATCAACCGATCTGTATGAAATATATGCATCATTTAAATTAGTAAAAATAAGAAGCCTATTGAATTTCAGCAATTTCCGTTAATTACATCTAGAGTTATGGCCCTTGTTTCACTTTGTTGAATATTGTGAACGCTCTAATGACAACAGTTATCATCCGATCTGTTTGAAATTGATATGCATCATTTAAATTAGTGAAATGCAGTAGCCTATTGAATTTCAGCAATTTCCGTTAATTACACCGTGAGTTATGGTACTTGTTTCACTTTGTTGTACCTTGTAAATGCTCTAACGACAAAAGTTATTATCCAATCTAAATTAGTAAAACGAACAAGCCTATTGAGTTTCAGTTATCACCTAAATTAGTGAAATGAAGACGAACTACAAAAGTTATCATCCGATCTGTATGAAATTCATATGCATTATTTGAATTATTAAAACGGAAAAAGCCTTTCGAATTTGAACAATTTCTGTAGATTGCTTCCAGAGTTACGGCCCTTGTTTTAGATTTTAGAACCTTGTGAACCTTCAAACAACGGAAATTATAATGTCATCTGTATGAAATTGTCTATTAAATTCCCCTAATTACCTACAAAAGAATAAATATGTGACAACCCTTGTCGACTGCCCGGACGATTTAGCTGCTGTGGGCGTATGTTTTGTTGCCTGGCAACCTATCTTTAAAAATTAAAATAACTAAAGATATTAAAATTCTATTTTAAATAGGCCTATAGCATTTATCAATAAACATTATTTGGGTTGATTGGTTTCTCTTTTTACAAACACGTATAAACCAAAAACAACTTGAGAATGAATGTTTTGCATATTGCTCTGGGTGTCCATGTTACACTACTGCACAAGAATGTATTAAATTATTACAAATCTGAAGTTTGCTCTAGATATCCATGACATTAGGCCTGATCTGTGATCAGTTTTTGTGATTTTTTATACGCCCACATTGGAAATGTGGTTGTATAATTTCCGTTAATTACATCTAGAGTTATGGCCCTTGTTTCACTTTGTTAAATCTTGTGAACGCTCTAATGACAACTGTTATCATCCAATCTATTTGAAATTGATATGCATCATTTAGATTAGTGAAACAAACAAGCCTATTGAGTTTCAGCAAATTCCTGTTAATTACATCTAGAGTTATAGCCCTTGTTTCACTTTGTTGAAACTTGTGAACGCTTGAACGACAAAAGTTATCACCAAATCTGTATGAAATTCATATGCATCATTTAAATTAGTGAAATAAAGAAGCCTATTGAATTTCAGCTATTTCCGTCAATTACTTCTGTATGAAATTTATATGCATTATTTGAATTAGTAAAACGAAAAAGCCTGTCGAATTTCAACAATTTCTGTAGATTACTTCCAGAGTTACGGTCCTTGTTTTAGTTTTTAGAACGTTGTGAACCCTAAAACGACGAAAATTATAATGTCATCTGTATGAAATTGTCTATTAAATTCCCCTTATTACCTACAAAAGAATAAATATGCGACAACCCTTGTCGACCGCTCGGACAATTTAGCTGCTGTGGGCGTATGTTTTGTTGCCTGGCAACCTATCTTTTTGTCAACTGATTATTTAGAAATAGAGAATTTAATTTATACTGTGTACTATTATGGAATTATCTGCCATACAAACTGAAGTTAACCATACAGCATACTATTACTAGATAATCACATTTTGAATTATTTTGAATTACTAAATGGTTTAAAATTAGTGATAGTGCTTCAGTAAATATTTTATTGGTCGGATTAATGCCTACCAATAAAAAGGGAAATGTGATTTTGAATAGCATAAAAGTATTAGGCTTACTGTTTCATTAAAAGCTAATTGCAACTGAAAATTGAGCAAAATAATATTTTGTGTTTCCATCCAAACTAACCCCATACCCTAGCAAAAAACAAACAAAAGAACGGATGGTGTACATTGTCATTTATTAATGACAAATTAAAATGAAATATGAATTAACAATAATAAAAATATTTAAACAAACAATACTACATGCATAAACACTAATAATTCAAAATAAAATCATATTTCAGTCTTAAAAATGTGGGTTGGGCTTAAAATTAAACAAATAAATGACCAAGTTCAAGGCGGAGCAGGGGAGGTGGAGGGTTATTAACGAAAATATCGTGGATATAAACAAAAGTCCTGTCTGTGGCACTGCTAATTCTGTTGTGATGAATGGGCGGGAAAAACAACCGGGGAACCTAGCTCATTTGCATAATCAGGAATATACATGAAATAGACGAGGACTATATAAAGAGTAACGAAACATGGACGAGGATTGTAACACATTATTGACAATAATGTTTACTTGTGATTCCATCCAAAGTAACCCCATACCCTAGCAAAAAACAAACAAAAGAACGAATGGTGTACATTGTCATTTATTAATGACGAATTAAAATCATATATATGATTTAACAATAATAAAAATATTTAAACAAACTATACTAAAAAGGGGCCCATGTCTCTATGTGCTTGTAGCTCATCATTCAATTTCTTAAGCAGAATGTCCCTATTTTGATAACACGAGGAGTGGTTCCTAGCCCAAGAAAACACCCGTTCCCCATTGTATGGGATCCTAAATCCGCAAGCAAAGCCCTCGCATAAAAAAAATTTCTCCAAGACATTGTAGCCAAGCAACACTTCGTTAAGAATGAGTTCACGAGAGAATCATGCAAAATTTAGAAAAACCGGCACAAGCGGTGTCGGGCGATTTTGACCAAACTTTGCAGATTTGGTCATTGGGTACCCCATATACCCCACATGAAATATGAGTGTCACCAACCTTGTAGTTACGGAGAACCAGCTATGGCCATTTTAGTGTAAAAAAACATCATTTTTTACAAAAAAATTCCCTAAATTCAAATGTTTCCCATAAATTGCCTATTGATTTTTTATTTTTTTTAATTATTTTTTTATGAATGATCTTGTCTACTACTTCAATATATATGACTATTAAATTTTTCCGAAACCATTTGAGGCTTTGAGGAATTTATTTTGAGACGTAGCTTTTGCTATATGCTAAAACATATAAATTTCATGATGCTATATCTCATCCACTGCGGGGCTGAGGACAATTCTATTAATAATGGAAGTTGGGGACTACTAATAATAATATTTGGTTTTGACAAAATGACTGGCACGGATTTCTTTCATATTAAATTTGATGGTCGAACTTGAAGAAAATGACTTCATTTTCCCAATAAAACCATTCATTGCCTGGATTATTCGGCCACATAATGCCCCAAACAACCGACTTCCAGCAACCCTGTGTTGGGCCGGTCCAGAAGGTTTAGTCCTTGGACCTGTCTTTTCTGTAATGTATACTAAGAATTTAGGTCAACTATATGCAGATGATACACAGCTGATCGCAAATTATTCCCTTTCAAAAACTGTTCCATCCCCTAATTGTACACATGACATTAAAGCATAGAGCTAGAATACTAGTTCTAAGATTAAAGATAGGATGACAAGAAATATGTTGAAATTAAATTTAATTGAATTAATTAAATCAGAATATATTTTTGTGGTCCAAATACATATCTGCAAAAATACAAGTTCAAATGATATGGTTGTACGAGATGCAATAGTTGTACCATGAGACACTGTGAAGAAGTTAGGTGTCCTCTTAGGGTCCAATTTGAGCATGGACAGTCACATTAGTGAAATTTGTCGAAACTGTAATCTTCGATCCAGGAACATTGGCCATATAAGACACTTATTAGCCAGGAAGCAGCTGCTACACTTTTATGTTCTTTGGTATTCTCAAGGATTGACTACTGTAACAGCCTGTTAATAGAAACATCTAGTGCCAATATTTAAAAAAATCAACTTTTACAAAATAAATACCACAGCTCGAATTCTTACCAGATCATCAAAATACTCTCATATTACTCCTGTTCTGAAATCACTCCATTGGCTGCCAATTCATGAAAGAATCATCTTCAAAAGTCTGTCTTTAACGTATCAGTGTGTGAATGGCTTAGCTCAAATATACTTATCTAACCTTATGCAAATACAACTACAAGTTCCCTCAAGGTGCAAATTAAAATCATTTGGATACGTATCGTGCTTAGTGAATGCGCCTAAACTGCGGAACAATCGTCCAGAGATCATTAAATCATCATTAAACTCTTTCTTGTTTTACATCAAGATTTAAAACTCATCTTGTTATCAGGATTAATTAATTTAATTGTATGCGCAGTGGACATGCCTCTGTACATGGAGTACGTGCGCTATATAAATCAGCTGTTCATTTCCCCGTCTTTTGCACAAATAAAATGCGATTTAGTAGCCATAGGTCGGCATGCATCGAATCCCACGGGAATGGGGTTGATTGACGCAGCATACAAAATTCTGTATCATAATACAAAAAGGACCTGCCGCCGTAAGTCTGTGCCAACTCAGATATGAGTGAGGAATACGATAATAACTTGGATGCTACTAGTGGATCTTTTTGTATCATAACATCCATAAAAATCGAAAAGGCTTTCTGCCAAAGCTCAAACGATAACAATTTGGACTTCGGTGATGAAGAAATCTTGATAGTTGGTTCATTATCTGTGTCAGAAATATTCAATGCTAACTACGTTTGTATAATATTACCCGGCAGGAGTAATGACAAATCCACAAACTTATCCGTCCAAATATCCTGGCGAAGCCTATCGGATATATGTCGGGAAATTGACATGCATGTCAGACTAGTCATAGTACCTTGGTGCTGATGGACAGGTACAGGATCGGAAACTTGAAACATATCTGCTGCATTGACCGAGAAGATATTTGGTCCTGATGGATCTGACGTCGATATATTAATGGACGAAGCTGTGATGGTGGCAGGAGTGCTGACAGAAGTACATGTAGGTACTGATGAAGATGATGGAGATACCATGATTAAACCTCTTTTGATAAGTTTTGTTATCAGTAAATCTGTTAAACGTTCTTTTGCGGTTGTTGTCATGGGTACCTGGGCTGTCTCATCTTCGCTCTCTGAAGTGACAGATGGAACTTGATCGTCTCTCTTTCTTTTTGACATCTTGAGGCTGCAAAAAATAAAGAGTTATGGGTGGTCTGAAATTTCTAGCTAGCTTGCTTCTGTTTCTCTGTTCCGACCATTTTCGGGTGGAAAAAAAACTACATCATCTAATTCTTCTAGTATTACTTTGTAGTGTCACACAACTTTTCTTTTGTCAATTCTTTGACGTTTGATAGAAAACGTAAATTAAATATGGGCTTATTTATCAATGTGCAATGGTATTTGAATTTCGCGGTGATTTGGTTTTAACAGATCACGTGACATAATTGGCCAATCAGACATACACGACGTAAGGGTCAACGGGTCGTGTGGTGTCAAAGATCACCACTCTGTTTACATTTTGATAGTAACATGGCGGACAGAGGAGATAAAACTGTTCGTTATATTCTTCATATAGATTCTGTAAAATCAGCTGAGCTAAAACCGTTTACTGCGACAAGCTGGACAAAATTTAAGGTGTGCGCTAACGAGTGGAAGAAATCAGACGGAAATGACAGGCTTTTGGCGTAGAAAAATGCGGATTTGTTAGCTAAAGAATTCCAGGAATGTACAGACGAGACATTGGGGTATCATCTTCCATGTTACCAGCGTTTTACGGACAAATTAAGAATTAAAGGAGCTGAAAAACAGTGTATGAAACGTGCTCAGCATTCCAAAACTGTTGAAGAAAGTGAAGTTAATGTTAGGACACAAACAGCTAAAATTTCCCCCGCAAAAAAAAGAAAATTGCGCTCGCATCATGGACCATTAACTACCGCCACAGTCAGTAAGAGAAAATCCATTTTACCCCAAGTTTGCATTATTTGTAAAAAAGTAACATCATTTGTGTATGGCGTTGGCAGAAAGAGGGTACGAGATCAATTGGTACAAGTACAAACAACTACAGCTGGTAAGTAAAAAGCATTTATCATTATATAATAGGCCTATGCAGTCTCTATACTTTATTGTATTATGCTAAATAATATTAGGCCTATAGGCCTACAAATAGTGTACTATAGCCTAGGTGTAGTGGGACTGTGGGAGTACAACCGTTCTCAGGCTTCATTTAAACACAGGAATCTGACCTTCTATCCGTATATATATGCATATACCATGTCGTCTGAACCTCGGTTTTTTCGTACCATCCAAACGACTTGTAGCGGGGGAACTTTAAGTCCCCATTGTTAAATTCTACCTCAATGTACCATTTTGTTAATGGTACAATTTTTTTTAGAACAAATATGGGGAGCCACTGGCATATTGGGACCCCTGCAGCCCTCCTTCCCCCCCCCCACCCCACCAATGCGTGCCATGAGTCTACATTTAATATTTCTTCTGTTTGCCTTATCATGCCTTTCTGTTTGAATATTTCGTAGTCTTTGTGACTATTACATATGGTAAAGACATTGTAACAGAGAGAATTATTAACAACAAGGAAGTTCTACGCATGACTAGACTAACAAATACATTAAATGATATGCTGGAGAAGAAAGGTGTTCACTTCATGTACAGGTGTGTTTTTATTTCCTTTTTATATAATGCAACTGTGTGTATGTATGAATTCATTTCTTTCCACTGCATTTCCGGACACATTTGTCAGTGTATACCAAGAGATGGGTGAAATGGAAATCTGGTTATTCATTTGGATTGGACAAAATGGAAATGTATGCTAGAGAAAATTAACAAATTATACTCTGAAGAAGGTTTATTAATAAAAATACTACTTCCATGTAGAAATTTTGTAATTCCACATGTTAACATTTACATGTATAAACAATTGTCCAATTTGCTACTTCAGTTAACTATTGTGGGCAAAATGTTGATGATTAGAACATTATACTCATTATTTTTATTGTGCTTTAAGTGTGATTTTCTCTTTCAGGAATGATCAGCTGAAATATTTCCTTTAGAGAGACTTTCCTCAACTTAATTTCCATTCTCCAGACCAAAGGAATATCAGTGAAATTGTTTATGTAGAGACCTTAACAGCAGGGGATTTCCTTCAGAATTAATCATTCTCATCAGTAACAGAGGATAGTGCCAGTACAGGGAGTGAGGATGCGACATTCCCAGCTTTTGATGAAAATCCAGTGAGGACACTGTATAATGCTGGACTACAAGTGAAATGTGCCTTGAATGAATCTGCAGGCCTTACATGTCCATGGCCACCCACATCTGTTGATCTTACAACTGATGCAGTAAGATCAGTGGTTCCAGCAGTCCTGTTTAACTTTTTAGCCTGGGCTGTTGGGGCATCTGAGGATCCTGTGCTAGATAATTTTGTTGATGTTTCAGATGATGTACTTCCAAAGTTATTGTCAATTTGTCAGGATTTGGTTTCTTTAGCATCTAATGGTCGAAAATTGACTCCCAAATCTTTATGTCTAGGTTTAACTACTCGTCATCTGACTGGTTCCTCGCAGCTCTTAATGCTGCTTAATAAATTAAGACATTGTCCATCAAGATCAAAAATTGTGGCATATGAAACAGATTTAGCCCAGTTGCAACTTACCTGCATGAAAGAGGTTCCACCTGGATTCGCAAAGCAGGTACCCACCATACTTGTGTGGGATAACATTGATTTTGGAGAGGAGACAATTTTGGGGAAAGGAACGACCCACCACACAAATGGTATCATGGTACAGAGTAAGAAACCAGTTTTAACAGAAGTCCATGCAACAGAAGTAAAGATAAGTAAGCAACAAAAAACTATAAAACCCCAACCAGTTGCTTTGGTGCCATATCAACATGGGAAGAAACAGGGTCCAGGTCACCTAGCTGATATTAGCCTCGATGAGAATTATTTTGAAAAAGTTATTGTTGGTGGCCTTAACATAGATTTGGCTGGTTCCTCGCAGCTCTTAATGCTGCTTAATAAATTAAGACATTGTCCATCAAGATCAAAAATTGTGGCATATGAAACAGATTTAGCCCAGTTGCAACTTACCTGCATGAAAGAGGTTCCACCTGGATTCGCAAAGCAGGTACCCACCATACTTGTGTGGGATAACATTGATTTTGGAGAGGAGACAATTTTGGGGAAAGGAACGACCCACCACACAAATGGTATCATGGTACAGAGTAAGAAACCAGTTTTAACAGAAGTCCATGCAACAGAAGTAAAGATAAGTAAGCAACAAAAAACTATAAAACCCCAACCAGTTGCTTTGGTGCCATATCAACATGGGAAGAAACAGGGTCCAGGTCACCTAGCTGATATTAGCCTCGATGAGAATTATTTTGAAAAAGTTATTGTTGGTGGCCTTAACATAGATTTGGCTTTTGTTTTAATGAGGTTCTCCCAATGTGAGACTTCGCTAGTTCCTGGTTGGACAGGATTCAATGTGATATTAAAAGGAGATGATATTCCTTCAGCATCAAATATAGACTTGGCGAGTTCCACACTTCCATATCTTTTATGGTCATTTTAGGAAAGCGGTTTAAAGATGCTGGTATGCAGGACATTTTGATTGAATCTGAGGTGGTTGCCCAAGGTTCGATAAATGGAGTTGTATCTGGTCATCACTACAACAGAAGTATTAGAGCTCATAAATTATTGTTTGAGGCCATGCAACGTCTTCGTCTTCGGGCCTTTTTTGCATCAATATCTGACATTTCATCTGCCATACAATCAGCCCATATTGAAAATTTACAGCAATCATATAGGTCAACATCATTCTTCAAGCTAATATACTCGGAAGAATTTGAGTCATTGAAAGGGTTGTACAATGAATTTATTACCACCAAGTCCAATGAATGTTCAACATTTGCATTTTGGAGTTCATACATTGATATGATGCAGTCCTTGTTGCTGTTTATACGTGCTACTAGGGAATCAAACTGGAATATCCACTTAGCTTCAATCAGGTCCATGATGGCATATTATTTTGCTTATGATCGAATGAATTATTCCAGGTACTTACCTATCTATTGGATGGAAATGATGCAATTAGAGGAAACACACCCTGGTTTTGACAGTGAAATTATTGCAAATGGTCAATGGACAGTTCAGAGGCAGAACAGTTACCCATTTTCGTCCATAGCATGTGACCAGGCTATTGAGCAAACATGCAACAGGGACTCGAAGACAAAGGGTGGTATTATTGGTATTACACAGAGCTGCAATAACACGTATGTGTGAAAAGATGGCTAATACTTCCAACCCTGATATACAGAAGGATCTACCGAAATCTAGAATTAAGAAGGAAGAGGAAGATGTAAAATCAATCATTTCTACCATTGAAAGCATGATTAATCCATTCAGTGGAACCATTGATGGACTGACATGCTTAAGTTCTGGTGTAGTTGCTTCGGACATTGTGACCAATGACCTTTTAACAGCCAAGAATCAAGGGGAAATTGCTTTGAAAGACTATATCACAAAGCGTATAGTGACGAAAACTGAGGATGTTTTTTCACCAATCAAGGCCATGAAATTGAAAACTTTTACTGAAAACATAAAAACTCGACAATTCAAGACAGTGAGTGGAAAGGATCACTTAATGCAGAATGATCGAAAGTTTTTTGGAAGACTCTTAGTAATAGGTCAAAGTCGTCAAATTGATTTGAAAAACATACTTTCCTATTCCTTAAGTTCCGTTTCATTTCCCCTCAGCAGCACTGGTGGTGGTTTAGCAAAAACAAACAAAGCTGCGATGCTTACGATAATGGAGAAGAAAGTTGAATGTTGTTTAAAGACCGTTTTACCTGATGGAGAAAAGTTTTGTTTGTTAATAGATGGCATGGCTTTAATTCAGGCAATAGTTCGTGTACCTTCCACATTTGTTGAGCTAGCAGATGCTATTTTTCAGCAAATTATTCATCTTGCCGGGCTATATAGGTGTTCTCGGGTGGATTTTGTGACGGACAGATATCCTGCCATATCGATTAAGAGCGTGTCTGCGAGAAAACCATGCAGAAGGTGCTAAGGCTTCAATCACAGATTTTGACCAAATTTGGTTTATAAGTTGGGATAGTCCCAAAACACATAAATGTGCAATATTAGATAAATCTTTCAATTCCTGTATGAGAAAATTGAAAAAACATTTTTCATATGGTGAAATTGCCAAAATCTGTCTTTTCTCAAATACCAACTTTGGCAAGTCCTTACACCTTTACTATACGTAGCAGAAAGACCAAACTCACACAGTTTATCGATGACTCAGTGCTGTTACCACTGGCGAACGAGATCTGTATACAGACTGGATATCAAAGCCTGTCTAAATTCCCCATTTTTTGTCACCCAAAGTTTGACGCCCTATAGCTACTTCTTTCATGGGGTGGGTTTAAAAAATTTATGCTCACGTGAACAAGCAACCTCCCAACATTTGATACAAAAAATAAAAATGACCGGAATCGACTTGACAAAAACTAGGTAAAGGAAACAATAACTCATGAAATTAACCTATAATTTCCCTATTTTGGAGATAATTAACCGTAGTAGATAAAAAAAAAACTAACAATTTATTTTCCTTTTCATTCATATGGTGTTGACTACCAGCCCTAAAATACATTAGTATCTGTTTTATAAAAATATCTGGAAAAAAAATACTTTCAAAGGCCTGTAATCGTTCATGGCTCATCTGGCGTCAACGGGAATTGACTTCTGCAGTTGTCCACGACCTTCCATTGGAGTTTCGACGTGCTCAATCTTAACAAACATATCCATTACTCTCAAATAGACATTATTTTAAATAAAATAATCCAACGAAAATGAAAAATTCACCTAAAAGTGAGATTCGAACCACCAACCGCATGACTTCCCCCGACCCACCCTCTCACCGAGTTGCTTGTCCCAGGGCCCCAAGGTCCATGTCGTGGGCCCTGTTCAGGGGGTTTGCCTAGGGCCTCTCTTATTCTAAATCCGGCCCTGAAGGTGCAGCTGAAGGTGCCCGAGAGCTGTAGCTACCATACTACACTGTTTAATGTCACCCACTTCGACGCAATTAGGCTTCGTTGCCGTTAATATTTAAGCTTCCACATTTCTGTATTGTAGAAATCAGTGGATGTGTCCCAAAATGAATAGCGGAAACATGCTCTGAAATTAAACATTTTGTAGCCATTTTCGGTAACTTGTTTGAAAATGAAATCTTAAAGAGACAATACAACAGATATGTTAAAGGGACAATACGACAATACCAAATATACAATAAATACAAATACACACTTATATAGAGTACAACATGGTACAAATAATGGCTATGGATATGATGAAAACGTATAAAAGTCAAAAATTTTATTTCTCTAATTAAATTTGCAAAAAATGTATCACAAAAGCTTTTTTTTTTAGCACTTTTCAATAAGCTGTATATTTTAAGTATGTTGCATTCCAGTCATTTTTTTTACACCTATGGATACTATGTGCTTAGCACTTCAAAACCATCCAAAGAAATTCTACTTGCGACCATGAAAGAAAAAGTTACAGTGTATCTTTTTCTGCACTATAAGGACAATGTGAATATGGTACCCTAAAACAAGTCCACACAAAATTAGTATGTACTGATATTTTTTTCAAATTAGAAGGTTGCTATTCCACCATAGAATGCAGTCTGTGCTTAAAAAAGGTGATAAATACACATGTGAAAACCGCAATTTTACCCATAAAATGAATAATTCCTGTACAGTCCTTTAGAGCGACATCAGACTGTAACCACTTCAGCATGTTACCTCTTGCCCCTAGGGGGTGTCATACCATAAGTTTGATCAAAAACTTCCGACCCCCCATCTTAGCACTTTTTGCGATTTTTGCATGGTCTTCTCGCGGATACACTCTTAAAAATGCTGAGCGTGGTCGTCGTGCTTTAACTGGTTCAGAGAAAATAAAGATTTATGGTAAAGACCAAAGAACTCCTAAACAATGGAAAAAGTACCTATCTAATGGTGATAACAAAGAATTACTTATTGAATTTCTTTTTGGTGTATGGCGTGATATAGACACCTCAAGTTTCCAAAATGACATTGATATCTATATAGCACATGGTCCCGAATGTCATGTTCTGAAGGTCCATGATAAACAACTTAACGTTGAACTGGTTAAAACATTGCAATGTGATCACGAGGAGGCAGACACAAGATTATTGTTACATACTGATGTTGCAGTCATTTGTACAAGCCTTCAATGTCAAATTCCAGCGCAGTTATATTTTCTTACAGGCGTAGGGGAAAAATCAAGGATTATTGACATTTCAAAAATTTCCAGAACTCTTGGTACCAATCTTTGTAAAGCTCTTATTGGACTACATTGCTTTTCTGGATGTGACTCAACAAGTTCTTTTTATGGGAAAGGAAAGAAAAAAGCATTTGAACTGGCTGAAAAAAACAATTCATATTTAGATGTTTTAGGTCATCTTGGTGAAAGTTTTGACATGGTTGATTTGAGAGAAACTGTATCTAAATTTGAAAAGTTTGTATGTCATATTTATGATGTCAAATGTAACAGTGTAAATGAGGCAAGGTACAAACTTTTCTGCACAAAATCAACAAGTGAAAAGAGTATGCCTCCAACTAACAATGCTCTAACATGACATATCAAACGTGTTAATTATCAGGCTGCCATTCATCGCAGGGCCTTCAATGCTTGGATTAAAACCCCATCCCCAACAAAGCATGGATGGACTGTTGAGGGTAACACCATTTCAATTGTATGGATGACTGCAGATCAAGCACCAAAGGAAATTCTCAATGTTTTAAACTGTGGATGTAAATCAGGATGCAGTACAGATAGGTGTTCTTGCTACAAGTCAAAACTTTCTTGTACAGACTTAAGTAAATGTGAAAATTGTGCGAATGAAAAAACGACAGCCGCTGAATCATTAGTTGTAACAGAAACATAGGCTGACAGTGACTTCAATAGTGATGTTGATGAAATGATGTGATTTTTTATGCGTAAACATGTACATGTATTTCAGTAAACAATTTTTAAATATTACTTACATATTTTAAACACACTCATGTTTACTTAAATGTACAGTGCATGGCTTTAATGTTTTCATATTTTATTCTGTATGCTTTATTGTGTCACTTTATGCTTACTCAGATGTCTTTATTTTACTTGTTTCCTAATTCGTTTTACTGAAACCCTTTTATTATGATAACTGTTTTTTTTCTCTTGTATATACTAGTATGTACCTTTTAATTTTGGATAGTGCATATTGGCACAAAACCTGATCTGTAAGTAAATATTCAGTGAATATAACAACCAACAGCACATTAGAAACCATCCATCAGTATTAACAGGCTTTATAAATGACGATGTTATTATTATATAAATCTTTCGATAATACTAGTGTTATTGTTGGATATTATATGAGGAAATATATAAAATTGCATTCATTTCTTATTTTTTATTATTTCTTTCTTTAAATAAATGTATACTTATTTGACCCCTCTTAATATGTCTATTGTTTTTTAAAAACAAGTATAATTGGTGACATGTACAGAGGTAGATGTTAGGTGAATCATTATTAATATTCTGTTGTATCATTCAGCTCAGATAGTATTATTATTTTTGTCTTTTTCTCAAAATTATATATAATTATAATACCGAACCAGTATTTCAATCATGCAAAAACGTTTTCATCTGTATATTATAGTCATATTCTTTTGAATATTATTTCACTGAAATAAAATTGAAAAAATACTTGTTTCCAGGAAATATCACATTCATTGATACGATTTCGCTTTTGACCATAAAAATGCCACAAATTAAGGGCTAGTCATGTTTGCAGTGGCAACGCAACATTTATCTGATGTTATTATCCCATAATCCAGGCATATTTGCAGAGAAATTCTCTCTTACAAATGTAAACAAACCAACGTGTTCCGTCTCGTAAAGGCTATTCCCTTGTCTATTAATGGCTATTGACCCGTAACTTAATGACGTTGTTTGCTTTTATGGCTGCTGATTGGCTTAGAATTTGATTTTTTCGCCACATTATGGCTACACTTGACAAATATAGTCCGAGGCGTAATTCGAGTGCTAGACTGATTGTGCAAAACATCGCAAAAGAAAAGTGTACTACAGTGACAGCTTACTTGTTAACTTATGCAGCAAAGCGTCAGATTTTCACCCGAAATTTGCTGGGACGAGATGAAACGATTTTCGGGGCTAAATCACAGCCTATGTGTACTTCAAACTCATGTAGCCTTCTTACAAACAAGTCCCCACCTGGACATAACAACAAACAGTAAGTCTACTTTATTCGTATACAAAACAGTATACACACAAGGATTAGTCCCACAAGGCTATGCATGCACAAAGACCATTGAATCAAGGTCGGACCAATGCTGTGAAAATTCAACATGCACACATACTAAAAACCATAGTAACAAGAGCATGCACACATACTAATAATGATAGTAAAATCAACATATAAATATTTGTACTACACTGACGACACATCAAAATTTTTACAACACATGAGATCAAACACGAACAGTTTATCTCTCAAATGAATCAGTACCGTTATATATTTATAGGTGCACAATATAACCAAAGAATTGGAACACAATTATGATTGTAAAAAATTACTAAACGCAAAATACCAGCGGATATGTCGCAATAATGCATCCCTGATGCTGCGCATAAATAACATATTACCAACTGTATTTGATAAATGAATGCCATCGTCCGAGTAAATATGTTGAAGGGGCTGCCAAAGCCCAGCTCTATGTCGCCAGAAACTAATAACACAATTAGACTCATATCATTAAATCCATGGAACGGCTCAACACATCTCGGCAAAAGCTGGCTAACAATGACACATTTAGGGCTATGCCTAGCCATAAGTAAAGACGCAAAGTTCACAACCGCGATAGCCACTTCATGCGGCAAAAACTCGCCAGATGCAACATCATTTGAACCTAAGTGTAAAACTATAATCTCAGTCTGTTGAAAAAGGCTGCTACGTGCTGCACGCACAAAGCCGTCCATGCTGATCATGTCGAACTCGTAATCCGCCATGTCCCCAGCAATGCACCTCACATAAATTCAAATCTAGATCTAAATTCGAATGGCCGTAATTCATTAAAAATGTATCTAAACGTTTAACATATGACGAGCCATACAACACAATCCTAATAGGGCTAGGCGGCACTAACTGTAAGCTACGAAACGGCCTTTTCACTGTAAACAAAGCGCCAGTTCTTTTAGCGGAAGTTGATGTATCACACGCCATGATGAAAATTACAACGAGGCGACGACAACAATTATTGCAAATTTACAATTTCAACTTACGAAACACATCGAAAAATTCCAACAAAGGTAATTTAAAATGCAACTCACGCTGGCTACAGACCAGAAATTACCAAAGTATACACACCACAGTGATATATTATTAACGAAAATATCGTGGATATAAACAAAAGTCCTGTCTGTGGCACTGCTAATTCTGTTGTGATGAACGGGCGGGAAAAACAACGCGGGAACCTAGCTCATTTGCATAATCAGGAATATACATGAAATAGACGAGGACTATATAATGAGTAACGAAACATGGACAAGGACTGTAACACAAAATTCATTATTGACAATAATGTTTATTTTATGAAATTTGGAAAGGTATATTACAGATACCATAAACTTAACACTTAAATTGTTTACCACAAGTAATTATAGGCCTACATAGAATCACATTTTTCGATACACAATCTTAGAAAAAAATTAGACTTGTCCATTATCCTTTTGCCAGAATACAACAGATTCTTCAGAAAATATAGTTAATTCCCTCACACATGATTCTTTTTCAATTTCTTTTAAAGATAACATATGAATCTAAATTTATTTTATTCGGTAGCCTAGCGGTACGTAGGCCTATTATTGTGTTTGTAGATTTTATTTGTTTTTACAAAAAATATAGAATGTAAAAAGAACATGTGCAACTACAGACTTCATGGGTAAAGCTTACTTACTATTTAAAATTTGATCCTTTAAAAATCACAACTACATGTAATTCTAAAATTACGAAAATACTAGATAGCATGCGATAAGGTATGCAAGGAATGAGTTGGTTAACATCGAAGCGCAACTACTTCTTGTCCTGCATATGCGAAACTACTAAAGAAAAGGGCCTACAAATTAAATTACCGGGTATTAATACGTTTATTGGACCTATGACATGTCATGGAGTCAAGTGGCGTGGTTTTGATTCCCCGCATGTACGAGACGAGGATTAGTGTCGCCTGTCCAACCTCGTGGGTTTTCTCCGGGTTCTCCAGTTTCCTCTCCCTGCTAAAAAAGAGCCATCAACTCAAGTGAATTATTGAAATAAAACTGAACCATGTTAGTCCCGAAATTACCTAGTTTGTGTCGAGTGGATGTTAAACCAAATTTCTTTCTAGTCTCTGACTACATTACATTAATTGCACATTGATTTGATTTGATTTAGCTTAGACAAGTTAGAGCGAGAGGTCATATTATCATAACATAAAGATGTATCTATCTACTTCCAGGCCTGCATTACTCAGTACTCTATATTGGATTTGGAATATATCATAATATGCAATATAATGCCAATTTAACAATCAAATATGCAAACATCTTTCACCAAATATGTACATTTTTGACGATATATATTGCTGCTATTATAATCTATTATGTTATTATAGCTCAGTATTTATTATATATTTATAGCACTAGGCCTAGCACTCGACCATGACTCGTATCATACTCGTAGCAGACAACGCGATGCAGATTGAGCTCTTTGTCTTCAGGAAAGTTGAAGAATTTTAATCCCTCAATAGTCCCTAAAATTAAAACACCCGGCGTAGGGCCTACTCTGCGTACAATATCCACCACTCGGTTGTTTACATTTTCTTCTGTTCAATTGCGAAACGTCTTCATTAGCCTCCATGTTTAGTGACATTACAGACAAACCCCAAGATGCAGTGTGCGACCTACTTTTTATGCAAATGAAGCAGTTGCCACTCTGGTTATTTTTACTCTGTGCTATTGCTGTTAAAATGTTACCCACAGCTGCTATTATGCAAATACTACAGCATTTGCCACAAGGTAAACACCATCCTAAAGACAATAGCACTTTTTATACGCCCACATTGAAATGTGGTCGTATATTGTTGTCGCCCCCGTCCGTTCGTCCGTCACTCCGGCGGTCCGGTGTCCACAATTGCTTGTGGACGCTCTATGGGCTAAAGTTAATATCTGATTGACTTTAAATTTATACGCAGTGTTTAGGGTCATGAGACGAAGAAGCCTATTGATTTTCAGCAATTTTCGATAATTACTGTCGGCGTTATGGCCCTTGATCACTTCAAAAAAGCTTGTGAACACTGTAGAGGTCACAATTTTTATCCAATTTGGTTTAAACTTGAAATGTATGCTTATAACCCAAAGATCTTGGTTCCTTTCGATATTCGCGCATATCGGACCGTAACTTCCTGAATTATGGCCCCTGATTGTACGAAAAATCGTGTTTTTAGCTTGTGGATCCTATAGAGGTCATAATTTTTATCCGATTTAAAAAAACGTATTATTATATCACCGTTACACCCTAAGGACGACTGAGTTTGAGTTTCGTGAAAATGGGCCCAAAACTGACAGACAAAATGGCCGCCCTCCATTCTCAAAAAGCGTAAAAATATGGTATATCAAGGTTGTGGACCCTATAGGTCACAATTTTTATCTGATTTTGTTGAAACTTGAAATGAAAGTTTATAACACAAAGATCTCGGTTCCTTTCGATATTCGCGCATATCGGACCGTAACTTCCTGAATTATGGCCCTTGATTGTACGAAAAATCGCGTTTTTAGCTTGTGGACCCTATAGAGGTCATAATTTTTATTTGATTTAAAAAAACGTATTATTGTATCACCGTTAAACCCTGAGGATGGCCGAGTTCGAATTTCATGAAAATCGGCCCAAAACTGACAGACAAAATGGCCGCCGTTCGTTCTCAAATAGCGTAAAAATATGGTATATCAAGGTTGTGGACCCTATAGAGGTCACAATTTTTATCCGATTTTGTTGAAACTTGAAATGTAAGTTTATAACCCAAAGATCTAGGTTCCTTTCGATATTTGCGCATATCGAATTGTAATTTCCTGAATTATGGCCCTTGATTGTAGGAAAAATCACTTTCTTTTTAGCTTGTTCTCTATCCATCTCTCGAAAATGTAGGCGTATCCTGCCTGGCAGCCGCTGGTTCTTTTTGAATTGGCTACCATTGAGACATGGCTGCTAAGTGGGTGTATTACCACACTTTGCATGACTATCTTAATTAAATGTAATGTGTGTTATATTTCAGACGTATATCTTATCAGGAATCATCACAGACATTTGGTATTATTAGTATGAGAACTGATGTTATGGATAATAATGAAGCTAATCCATCTCGTGCTAGTGCTAGTACCCTAGCAGCTAATGTTTCTAGTTGTTCTAACTCTAAATCTTTACGTATTTTATCATCTGATGTATCGTATGGTGATGAAGTTGATGTACATTCATTACTGGTTATAGATCAACACACGTTCGAAGGTATTTTTTTTACTCCTACATTTCAGTGTGGGAATATTATGTCGTGACCATGTCTGTTGGTACGTCTTTCAACAATTAATTCCATGTCTGAGCTTCGTAAAGCAGAACAGCCATTGGCTGGATTTTATTCTGTATAAATGAGTAAATTAGCTACTTCAGTATTTGGAATAGTACAATTTTTATATGCCCACATTTTCATGTGGACGTATATTGTCGCCGCCCCTGTCCGTCCGGACGTCCACAATTTGTTTGTGGACACTCTACAGTTCACAATTTTGATCCGATTTTGACGAAACTTGAAATATTGGTTTATCTCCAAAAGATCTCGGCTGCTTTCAATATTGGCATGTATCGGATCGAAACTTCATGGATTATGGCCCCTGTTTGTATGAAAAATCATGTTTTTAGCTTGTGGACCGTATAGAGGTCACAATTTTCATCCGATTTTGTTGAAACTTGAAATGTAAGTTTATAACACAAAGATCTCTGTTCCTTTCGATATTCGCACATATCGGACCGTAACTTCATGAATTATGGCCCCTGATTGTACGAAAATTCGCGTTTTTAGCTTGTGGACCCTATAGAGGTCATAATTTTTATCCGATTTAAAAAACCATATTATTATATCACCGTTACACCCTAAGGACGACTGAGTTCGAATATCGTGAAAATCAGCCCAAAATTGACAGACAAAATAGCCGTTGTTCATTCTCAAATAGCATAAAAATATGGTATATCAAGGTTGTGGACCATATAGATGTCACAATTTTTATCTGATTTTGTTGAAACTTGAAATGTGAGTTTATAACCCAAAGATCTCGGTTACTTTCGATATTCACACATATGGGACCTTAACTTCCTGATTTATGGCCCCTGATTGTACGAAAAATCGCGTTTTTAGCTTGTGGACCCTCAGTGTGCGAAATTAGCATTGGCCCGAATGCCCGTGGCCAGTAGATTTTTGATCTGGCAAGTAAAAGTTTAAAAAGCACAAGTCCGACTGGCTTGTGGAAAATTTTAAAACTTTCAACCATTTTTATTCCAAATCACTCGAGAAAGAAAGATAAATATTCGCCTTTTTCTCAAAATATTATATGGAAAACACATTTTCCTTTACAAGGTCACACGATCTGGCGTGAAACCGCGATGGGGTTCTCGATTGAAAAATCAGTCACGGCTCGAAATGTTCGCCTATCTTGTCGGCAACAGGCGAATTTTACGTCTGACAGGTAGCAAGAAAAACTATTTTTTTATGTTCAGTAAACTGACTTGAGACCACAATACTCACGTCTACGCCACGTACATTTAATTATTCATTTCTAAATGCAAGAATTAAGCTCGGAAATACCACGAAAAGCCGCCATTTGCATTGTGTCCATTGCGCACTGTCGTATAGTTAGTTACTCGCACAGTTGGAAGTAGCCAATTTTATAACAATAAATTTCACACCATCCACGCTTGTTTTCGCCTGTTTAACACTAGTTTATAGCATTATGAATTATTATGTCTAAATAAATTAAAACGCACCCCAAGTCATGTGACCTACTTATTCTACCATAACAACCCCACAGTAAATATCTGGAATGGAAATGCACACGGCTCGTTGTCTGGTGTATTTAATCATTTTAAAACAATGTCCATAAATAAAGGCTATAGTATGAATAATTTACTAGAAAATTTGACAAAATCAAATAATTAGGCCGGGAAAAAGTTCCATATATATAAATATAATTTGTAGCGTAAAGATAGACATGGATGTGAGAAAGAAATTCCAGGGGGTGTTACCTGTGCTCCGCACACGGTACATGTAAATATGCAGCCATGCACAGCCACAGATGTCAAGTCGTGTTTTGATATTAGATTTATTACGGATATTTAAGAATCTGAATTCTACACGTCACCGGCGAAGTATTCAATTTAGCACGGAAGTTTGGCACCGTGATACTTGGAGAAATTTACGTGGATACGGATTATAGAATTGCACGAATCTGGGTGTCGCCGAGGCAAAGCAGATTCGCGGACTTTCAAGAATTTTTAGGCATTCCCATAGGTTTCATATTAGGATATTTATATGGAACATTGTACGTAGAGAGTGTTTGTGTACCTACATGTATGGATTTGTGTGATGTGACTGGTCTTTGATAATTTAGAGTTACAGGTTAGTTACTGAAGTGACATGTATGAAGAAAAGCTACCTGTGCAACTAATGTCTAATGTTTTACAATTTGGTGGAGCCTTTTAATAACCACGTGTTTTTTGGCTTGTGGACCCTAAAGAGGTCATAATTTTTATCCGATTTAAAAAAACGTGTTAATATATCACCGTTACACCATAAGGACGGCTGAGTTTGAATTTCGTGAAAATCGGCCCAAAACTGACAGACAAAATGGCCGCCGTTCTTTCTCAAATAGCGTAAAAATATGGTATATCAAGGTTGTGGACCCTATAGAGGTCACAATTTTTATCTGATTTTGTTGAAACTTGAAATGTAAGTTTATAACACAAAGATCTCGGTTCCTTTCGATATTCGCGCATATGGGACCGTAACTTCTTGAATTATGGCCCCTGATTGTACGAAAAATCACGTTTTTAGCTTGTGGACCCTATAGAGGTCATAATTATTATCCCATTTAAAAAATCATATTATTATATCACCGTTAACACCCTAAGGACGACTGAGTTCGAATTTCGTGAAAATCGGCCAAAAACTGACAGATAAAATGGCCGCCCTTCGTTCTCAAATAGTGTAAAAATATATTATATCAGAGGTTATAATTTTTATCCGATTTTGTTGAAACTTGAAATGTAAGTTTATAACCCAACGATCTTGGTTCCTTTCAATATTCGCGTATATCGGACCATAACTTACTGAATTATGGCCCCTGATTGTACGAAAAATCGCGTTTTTAGCTTGTGGACCCTATAGAGGTCATAATTTTTATCCGATTTAAAAAAACGTATTATTATATCACCGTTACACCCTAAGGACGACTGAGTTCAAATTTCGTGAAAATCGGCCCAAAACTGACAGACAAAATGGCCGCCCCTCGTTCTCAAATTGCATAAAAATATGGTATATCAAGATTGTGGACCCTATAGAGGTCACAATTTTTATCCGATTTTGTTGAAACTTGAAATGTAAGTTTATAACTAAAAGATCTTGGTTCCTTTCGATATTTGCGCATATCGAATTGTAATTTCCTTGATTGTAGGAAAAATCACTTTCGTTTTAGCTTGTTTTCTCTCGAAAATGTGGGCGTATCCTGCCTGGCAGCCGCTGGTTATCTGATTTAAAAAACCGTAATATAGATCTATCTTTCAAAGATCTCGGTTCCTTTCGCTATTGGCATATATGGAACCATAACTTCATGGATTTTACCCCCTGATTGTACGAACAAGCGGTTGCCATGCAAGATACGACCACATTTTGCAAGAGATGGACAGAGAACAAGCTCAAAAAAAGAAGTGATTTTTCTTACAATCAAGGGCCATAATTCAGAAAGTTACGATCCGATATGCATGAATATTGAAAGGAACCAAGATCTCTGGGTTATAAACATGTATTTCAAGTTTCATCAAAATTGTGTCCTCTCTCTAGAGGGTCCAAAACCTTGATATACCATATAGGCCTTTTAACAATATTTGCGTATGAGGGGCAGCCATTTTGTCCAGCAGTTTTGATCCGATTTGTACGAAATTCAGACTCAACCATCATAAGGGTGTAACAGTGATATATTCAACCATTAAATCGGATAAAAATTGTGACATCTAGAGAGATCACATCCTAAAAACGTGACTTTTAGTACAATCAAGGGCCATAATTCAGGAAGTTACGATCCAATATGCGTGAATATCGAAAGGAACAAACATCTTCGGGTTATAAATATGTATTTCAAGTTTCATCAAAATCAGATCAAAATTGTGGCCTCCACAACCTTGATATACCATATATTTGCACTATTTGTGTGCAAGAGGCGGCCATTTTGTCCGGCAGTTTTGGTCAGGTTTCCACCAAATTCGAACGCAGCAATCATAATGGTGTAACGGTGATATATTCGAACGTTGTTTTAAATCGGTTAATAATTGTGGCCTCTAGAGGGACCATAAGCTAAAAACATGATTTTTCGTACAATCACGGGCTATAATTCAGGAAGTTACAATCTGATATGCGCGAATATCGAAACCAACCAAGATCTTTGGGTTATAAACATGCATTTCAAGTTTCATTAAAATCGGCACAAAATTGTGACCTCCAAAGGGTCCACAACCTTACACTAGGGATTTGGTATCGTTTAGAACGGGGTTTTTAGGGCTTGAAAGTTGAGTTTACTTTCAAAACATTGTTCGATAATTGATAAAAATCGTTTAAGAATTACATAAATGAGTTAGTTAGAACTATGGCTTAGTTTAATGGTAACGGGTTTAGTTTCTCCGAGAGGCGTTTAATAATGGCCGACCCGTTCACTTATCTACGACGTTTACTTATTAGACGAGCCGTCTGCTTTCCCGAGATACGTTGAAAAATGAACACGCTGTTTACTTATCTACGGCCTTTTTTATACGCCCACATTTTCATGTGGACGTATTATGACGTCGCCTCTGTCCGTCCGGACGTCCACAATTGATTGTGGACTCTCTACAGGTCACAATTCTTATCCGATTTTGACGAAACTTGAAATATAGGTTTATCCCCAAAAGATCTCGGCTGCTTGCGATATTGGCATGTATCGGATCGAAACTTCATGGATTATGGCCCCTGATTGTACGAAAAATCACGTTTTTAGCTTGTGGACCCTATAGAGGTCACAATTTTTATCCGATTTTTTTGAAACTTGAAATGTAAGTTTATAACCCAAAGATCTCAGTTCCTTTCGATATTCGCGCATATCGGACCGTAACTTCCTGAATTATGGCCCCTGATTGTACGAAAAATCGCGTTTTTAGCTTGTGGACCCTATAGAGGTCATAATTTTTATTCGATTTAAAAAACCGTATTATTATATGACCGTTACACCCTAAGGAAGGTTGAGTTAGAATTTCGTGGAAATCGGCCCAAAATTTACAGCAAAATGGCCGCCGTTCGTTCTCAAATAGCGTAAAAATATGGTATATCATGGTTGTGGACCCTATACAGGTCACAATTTTTATCCGATTTTGTTGAAAATTGAAATGTAAGTGTATAACCTAAAGATCTCGGTTCCTTTCTATATTCGCGCATATTGGACTGTAACTTCCTGAATTATGGCCCCTAATTGTATGAAAAATCACGTTTTTAGCTTGTGGACCCTATAGAGGTCATAATTTTTATCCGATTTAAAAAAACGTATTATTATATGACCGTTACACCCTAAGGAAGGTTGAGTTAGAATTTCGTGGAAATCGGCCCAAAATTTACAGCAAAATGGCCGCCGTTCGTTCTCAAATAGCGTAAAAATATGGTATATCAAGGTTGTGGACCCTATAGAGGTCACAATTTTTATCCAATTTTGTTGAAAATTGAAATGTAAGTGTATAACCTAAAGATCTCGGTTCCTTTCTATATTCGCGCATATTGGACTGTAACTTCCTGAATTATGGCCCCTAATTGTACGAAAAATCACGTTTTTAGCTTGTGGACCCTATAGAGGTCATAATTTTTTTCCGATTTAAAAAAACGTATTATTATATTACCGTTACACCCTAAGGAAGGTTGAGTTCGAATTTCGTGAAAATTTGCTCAAAATTGACAGACAAATTGGCCGCCGTTCGTTCTCAAATAGCGTAAAAATATGGTATATCAAGGTTGTGGACCCTATTGAGGTCACAATTTTTATCCAATTTTTTTTGAAACTTGAAATGTAAGTTTACAACCCAAAGATCTCGGTTCCTTTCGATCTTCGTGCATATCGGACCGTAACTTCCTGAATTATGGCCCCTGATTCTACGAAAAATCGCCTTTTTAGCTTGTGGACCCTAAAGAGGTCATAATTTTTATCCGATTTAAAAAACCGTATTATTATATCACCGTTACACCCTAAGGAAGGTTGAATTCGAATTTCGTGAAAATCGGCCCAAAATTGACAGACAAAATGGCCGCCGTTCGTTCTCAAATAGCGTAAAAATATGGTATATCAAGGTTGTGGACCCTATAGAGGTCACAATTTTTATCTGATTTTGTTGAAACTTGAAATGTAAGTTTATAACCCAAAGATCTCGGTTCCTTTCGATATTCGCGCATATCGGACCGTAACTTCCTGAATTATGGCCCCTGATTGTATGAAAAATCGAGTTTTTAGCTTGTGGACCCTATAGAGGTCATAATTTTTATCCGATTTAAAAAAATCACCGTTACACCCTAAAGACGACTGAGTTCGAATTTCGTGAAAATCGGCCCAAAATTGACAGACAAAATGACTGCCGTTCTTTCTCAAATAGCGTAAAAATATGGTATATCAAGGTTGTGGACCCTATAGAGGTCACAATTTTTATCCGATTTTGTTGAAACTTGAAATGTAAGTTTATAACACAAAGATCTCAGTTCCTTTCGATATTTGCGCATATCGAATTGTAATTTCCTGAATTATGGCCCTTGATTGTAGGAAAAATCACTTTCTTGTTAGCTTGTTCTCTATCCATCTCTCGAAAATGTGGGCGTATCCTGCCTGACAGCCGCTGGTTTATTAGACGAGTCGTTTACCTTCCCGAGATACGTTGAAAAATCAACACACGATTAATTTATCTACGGCGTTGAAAAATTAGATGAACCTTTTAATTTCCCGCGAGCCGTTTATCCGATCGGTTAATTTTTATTACGATTATTTACATATGAAGTACGAATAAAAAAGGGGAATATAAAAAAATGCACACCCATAGATGATCACCTTACCGTGGTCGTAGTATTATATATTATCCACTATCCTATAAACTTAGTATTCCATCACTGACAAATAAATCAAAAATCGGTAAATCACGTCCCAGGTAATTATACAATTGGAAATCGGTAAATCACGTCCCAAGTAATTTATCTTTTTTAAATCACAAATGAATTAACTAGTCTTCCATCTGTACACGTGTTCATAAGTCGAGCTTACAATGAAAGTGCGATAATCTCGATAATCTCGCAAGACTGTACATTAGACTGGCGCCAAAAAAAGGTCACTGTCAATCTCTATAGACAAGCTGTCGCCCATTTTCAGACAGGGTAATTACTTGATTGGGGGCTTCTGCGCAATTTAGTTGATTATTGGGAACAGGTGTTAAATTTTGGTACTGATTCAAAATCAACATTCCCGAAAAAGAAATAAAACAGAACATATATTTAGCTATGACAATTTAATAACAAAAACCAATTGTATGTATTTATATGTATGTACACTAAATACTAAAAACAATCACAAATAACAGCATGAATACTAAAAAACAAAACACTGGAAAACAATCACTGGTTTATAAATACAGAAATAGCAGCATGCACAAAAAGAAATTAAAATTGGAAAACAATCAACGGATTTATATATAATTTAATAAAAAAAAAAGCAAATTGTATGTATTGATAATGTAAATGAACCATTTAAATCCTATACCACAGTCTGTTAAAATTGTTAATAAAAATCTGTGTCTTTAAAAATCTTCCACTCAATCAAAATTCAGAGCCAAGCCAAACTAAGCCAGAGTTATTTTAGTATAAAAAATAAACGCAACTTTTATGTTGTGAAAGTCGTCTTTTATCTACGATTATCATATTATGTGTGAAATAGCTTTATTTAACACCCGCTTACACCGAGGTTATATCGCAGACAATTATCATATTAGTCACTAATCTCCCCTTAATCTATATTCCCATACACATTAATTACAGAAAAGGCCTGTGTATACACGGTATTATGAGCTATTTACGTTTTGGTCAGCCGGTTGTTATTTGGAATATAAATGAAATGAAATGAAATGGGGTTTAACGTCCTGCTGTTCTGCTCCTATACTGGGCTAATGAAGACGGGCATACGCCATACAGTGTGCTATGAGGGAAATTTTGCCCGGGCAGCGGCACTATCGCCTACTCTTATATCGAATTCCAACTGCCAGGGGATCTTTTACTTGCATTCCAATATATACACGGGACCTCGGTTTTTCGTATCATCCGAAGGACTAGACAGCGGTCCTTGTCAGGCCCTCCGGTCTGCACCACTGACAAGGGGAAACCACGTCGGAAAATCTGGATGAACTTTCTCGGCCAATGCAGGGATCGAACACCCGACCTCCAGGCTAGCGAGCCAGCGTCTAATAAGTAAAGGCCGTAGATAAGTAAACACTTTGTTGTTTTTTCAACGTATCTCGGAAAGCAGACGGCTCGTCTAATAAGTGAACGGGTCGGCCATTTTTAAACGCCTCTAGGAGAAACTAAACCTGTCACCATTAAACTAAGCCATAGTACTAACTAACCCATTTATGTAATTCTTAAACGATTTTTTATACGCCCACATTTTCATGTGGACGTATTATGCCGTCGCCCCTGTCCGTCCACAATTTGTTTGTGGACACTCTACAGGACACAATTCTTATCCGATTTTAACGAAACTTGAAATATAGGTGTATCTCTAAAAGATCTCGACTGCTTTCGATATTGGCATGTATCGGATCGAAACTTCATGGATTATGGCCCCTGTTTGTACGAAAAATCATGTTTTTGGCTTGTGGACCCTATAGAGGTCACAATTTTTATCTGATTTTGTTGAAACTTGAAATGTAAGTTTATAACCCAAAGATCTCGGTTCCTTTCGATATTCGCGCATATTGGACCGTAACTTCCTGAATTATGACCCCTGATTGTACGAAAAATCGCGTTTTTAGCTTGTGGACCCTATAGAGGTCATAATTTTTATCCAATTTAAAAAAACGTATTATTATATCACCGTTACATCCTAAGGACGGCTAAGTTCGAATTTCGTGAAAATCGGCCTAAAACTGACAGACAAAATGGCCACCCCTCATTCTCTAATAGTTTAAAAAATATGGTATATCAAGGTTGTGGACCCTATAGAGGTCACAATTTTTATCCGATTTTGTTGAAACTTGAAATGTAAGTTTATAACCCAGAGATTTCAGTTCTTTTCGATATTTGCGCCTATCGAATTGTAATTTCCTGAATTATGGCCGTTGATTGTAGGAAAAATCACTTTCTTTTTAGCTTGTTCTCTATCCATCTCTCGAAAATGTGGGCATATTCTGCCTGGCAGCCGCTGGTATCAATTAACGAACAATGTTTTGGAAGTAAACGCTATGCATACTTTCCAGCGCTAAAAACCCAGTTCTAAACGATACCAAATCCCAAGTATTATGAGCTAGAACGTTTTCTGCCCAAAATTAAGTTTACCTTCAAAATATAGATTATTTCTCACAATAAAACACTATTTTTGTCCGTCCAATTATCAACTACCTGGTAAATAAAATTTTCACCTAAATATATACTCTCTACCATTTAAATATAATATGTTCTATTTGCCTTTAATGCTGTATATAATTTTGCCATATTTCAGTATTACATGCTCATCAGTTAAGAACTAATGAATGTGCTACAAGTTTAATATCAGCTAAATTAGGTGATGATCCTAATTATTATTATATTGTTGGAACAGCTTTGGTTCATCCTGAGGAAGCTGAACCTAAACAAGGCAGAATCGTTGTCTTTCAATATTCTGAAGGTGATACAGAGAAACGTATTTAATTTTATATCCAAAATAACATTGTATGCAACAGAAAAATTCCAATCTAAATTAATTTTAAAACGACTAATCATTATTTACATTGTTCAGACAATATCTAATTGAGATCACATTGCTCAGCCATATATTTTGGAGATGATAAATGTCTGTATCTCTAGTCAAATATTGTGGTGTGTAGTATGTATTGCCTGGAAGGTATGGTTTATTAACTATTTGATAATTACTACATCATGGTGCCTAAATTATGATTCAGATCAATTATTCAATTTTAACATCGACCATCCTACCTGTAGGAATATATCTGTCAATAGCTTTACCAATGGTTGGTTATCACTAATACAAGTCATGACCCTTATTTATGTTTCTATTAGGAAAGTTAACACAGATAGCAGAGAAAGAAATAAAAGGTGCAGCTTATACATTAGTAGAATTTAATGGTAAATTATTAGCCAGTGTAAATAGTACGGTAAGTATTCACTATTTAATATTTTTGAATTTACTCCTACTCTGGATTATTTAAGTAGGTCTCACAGCTACATTGCTCATGCTGTAAGAAAATCAACAATTTTTCGATTTTAACCTTTTTATACACCCACTCGTAATATTGGCATATATTGTAATCCCCTGTAGATCCGTTCACATTTAGCTTGGCCTTACTCTTAAAGACTACAATTATTTATGGGTTCTTTTGATTTTTAATCATCCATATTTTCATGTGGACATTATACTGCAATCTGATTAAAACACAGATCTTATTTCGTTTTGTTTTTATAGTTCAAAATTTCGTTTTACATGTCTTTACTACACTATATTGGCGTGTTCTGAATGATGTTACGGCGAGCTTTAGGCGTTTTTTTTTGCATGGAACTGTGGGTAATCCACTAGTAACATCAATGGAGAGGGATTTTACATAGGCTAAGCCTGTTTCCCAATCCCATTCAGACATCCTGAATAAAAATATTGTTTATAAAAAAACAAGACATCAATGCTGTTTGGTTAATCAGATGTCTGACGTCATAAGGTCAAAAGCCGCTTGTATGACCTCTGATGCGACCTATCGCTACAACCGGTCAGATCTTCATGTAGTATAGGCCATCGAAAGTATAAAAAAAAAAACGAAATAAAGATCTGTATTTTAATAAGATTGTATTACACTGTTACCTCAGTTCGAATTTCAACATTTTAGGATGGCAAGTTCACCTATTAACACTTAACTCATTCGGTCCTACTTTCGCCAGGCGTCGACCTAATTAGCTACTGAATTTCACCGGCTTACACCACCTGTCTACTACCTAATGTCTAGTCACTTTTCTTAACGACAACTGTTGTTGGCTTCTTTGATGTAAAGTTTTGTTGATCAAGAAAGTTATCAAAAAAGGCCAATTGGCTTCCCAAAAGTAGTTATCCAATAAATATATAGTTTGAACTAATTACTGGAATCATAAAATTTGTAGGTCTTTACATCAAAGGTTTAGGAGTTATAAAGGTTGTAAACTCGAGAGACAATTTGCCCGCCCATCAACAGCTGCTGCCGGCCTTTTTGATGTACTGTTTTATTGATCAATAAAGTTATAAAAAAAGACGATCGGCTTTCCAAAAGTAGTTATCCAATAAGCGTATAGCGTGAACTAATGATTGAAATCATAAAATCTATATGTCACATCAATGGTTCAGGGGTTATAAGTTTGTGAACTCGCGAGAAAATTTGTATCATAGGGCGCCATTTTGTACGCAAGTTTAATATTCTCACGCGCGTTCATCCAATAATTTCTTCGCTATGGAAAGCGATTCCGATTCAGAATTTGAAGGAATTTTATCAAAGGATATTTACATGTGAATATTAATCTCAGTAATGACAAATGTTCTGGGGGAAGTGATTTTTCCGAAATTTGAAACAGCAGAGAAGAAGATATATGGCATACCAAAATTGGCAGCCACTCCTCGTCGAATTGTAATATCCCAGCGCTCACACTTTTAATAATTTTTTTGCTATGGAAAGTGATTCTGAATCAGAATTTGTAGGATTTTTATCAAAGGGTATTTTAGATGTGAATATTAACCTCAATTGTGTTCGGGAAAGTGCTTTTCCGGGATTTTAAACGGAGAAGAAGATTACCCAGATACGACTTACTAAGTGTTCTCAATGTATTATTTAAAGAGTTTGTGGGATTGTTCATATGTGTCCAAGGAGAAACCAAATCAAAACACAGAATATTTCAACATACTTCAATATATATATCTGTGTTTATTTTTAGGTACGACTATTTGAGTGGACACCAGAGAAAGAATTGAGATTAGAATGTAGCCACTTTAATAATATCATAGCTTTATATTTAAAAACAAAAGGTGATTTTGTTTTGGTTGGGGATCTAATGCGGTCTATATTACTACTGGCATATAAACCATTAGAAGGGAACTTTGAGGAGGTAGGTGACCATTTGTATTATTACAGAGAACCCAACAAGTAAGCCCAATAACACAAAAATTATTGTTTTAAATTTTTAAATAATTAGTTTGTACGAAAAATCACTTTTTTGGCTTGTGAACACTGTCGAGGTCACAATTTTTATTCGTTTTTGTTGAAACTTGAAATGTAAGTTTATAACCAAAAGATCTGGGTTCCTTTCAATATTTGCGCATATTTCCTAATTATGGCCCTTGATTGTAGGAAAAATCACTTTCGTTTTAGCTTGTTCTCTATCCATCTCTAGAAAATGTGGGCATATCCTGCCTGGCAGCCACTGGTTTTGCCTGTAAAAGAGTCTATTTTCATTCGATTTTTATACGCCCACATTGAAATGTGGTCGGTCCGGTGGTCCGGCGTCCACAATTGCTTGTGAACGCTCTAGAGGCTAAAGTTAATATCTGATTGACTTTGAATTTATACACAGTGTTTAAGGTCTTGAGACGAAAAAGCCTATTGATTTTCAGCGATTTCCGATAATTACTGCCAGAGTTATGTCCCTTGATCACTTTGAAAAATGTTGTGGATGCTCTAGAGGCCAAAGTTAATATCCAATTGACCTTAAATTTATACACAGTGTTTGAGGTCATGAGACGAAGAAGCCTATTGATTTTCAACGATTTCCGATAATTGCTGCCAGAGTTATGGCCCTTGACCACTTCAAAAAATCTTGTGGACGCGCTAAAGGCCAAAGTTAATATCCGATTGACTTTAAATTTATACACAGTGTTTAAGGTCATGAGACGAAGAAGCCTATTGATTTTCAGCGATTTCCGATAATTACTACCAGAGTAATGGCCCTTGATCACTTAAAAAAATCTTGTGGATGCTCTAATGGCCAAAGTTAATATCCAATTGACTTTAAATTTATACGCAATGTTTAAGGTCATGAGACGAAGACACCTATGGATTTTCAACGATTTCCGATAATTACTGCCAGAGTTATGGCCCTTGATCACTTCAAAAAATCTTGTGGATGCTCTAGAGGCTAAAGTTAACATCCGATTGACATTAAATTTATACACAGTGTTTAAGGTCATAAGATGATGAAGCCTATTGGTTTTCAGCGATTTCTGATAATTACTGCCAGAGTTATGGCCCTTGATCACTCTGAAAAATCTTGTGGATGCTCTAGAAGCGAAAGTTAATATTCGATTGACTTTAAATTTATACACAGTGTTTAAGGTCATGAGACGAAGAAGCCTTTGATTTTCAGCGATTTTCAATATTTGCTGCCAGAGTTATGGCCCTTGATCACTTTGAAAAATCTTGTGGATGCTCTAGAGGCCAAAGTTAATATCCGATTGACTTTCAATTTATACACAGTGTTTAAGGTCATGAGACGAAGAAGCCTATTGATTTTCAGCGATTTCCGATAATTACTGCCAGAGTTATGGCCCTTGATCACTTCAAAAAATCTTGTGGATGCTCTAGAGGCTAAAGTTAATATCCGATTGAGTTTAAATTTATACACAGTGTTTGAGGTCATGAGACGAAGATTCCTATTGATTTTCAATGATTTCCGATAATTACTGCCAAAGTTATGGCCCTTAAGTTATCATCCGATTGACTTCAGATTGATACACAGAGTTTAAGATCTTGAGACGAACAAGTATATTGATTTTCAATGAATTTTTATGACTTGAACAGTTAAATCCATGATATTAAAAGCTTTGCATACAAAACGTTGGCATGGGGCAGAACTTTATAAAAACCAAACAAATTCTAATAGTTTTCTGATAATTACTTCGTGAGTTGTTGCTCTTAATCAGATTTTAATGTATTATAAAGGTTTCATTACCGAAAAAAGGAAAAATATGCGACAACCCTTGTTGACTGCCCGGACGATTTAGTTGCTGTGGGCGTATGTTTCGTTGCCTGGCAACCTATCTTTTTATATTTTTTTTACCATTTGATGCCTAATGCCAATTTGGACCAAGTCAAACCAATTTAATATTTTCACTGTCACCGGAAATGACGTCATTTGGGCAAAAACTGTATTTTTAGCCTTCAAAACAGCTATTTTACTCAAATGATTTTTAATGTTTTATAAAATTATGATATTTTATTCCAATCAACAAATAGAACGAACCAATACCATCATACAGATACCACTAAATGGTTTCTAACTTGTACAGTTGCAGAGAAATAGACGATTTTCTACAAGTCACTTTTCAAGGTTTTTAGTCTATAAAAGTGTCAATTATTTTTCGCTTTTCATCAAATTTTCACCATGTGATGCCTAATGCCATTTATGATTTCATAGAACTGATTTAAGATTTTCATTATTACCGGAAGTAATGTCATTTTGGCAAAAACTGTATTTTTAGCCTTCCAAAAACAAATATTTTTTTGTAATGAGTTATATTTATTATTCGATTAACATTATGATATTGGATTCCAATGGACATACAGATTGGATGAATACAATCATATGTCCAGAATTGCTTCTAGCATCTTCCCTTGTCGAGAAATTACCAATTTTGTCGGGTTCATTTTTATACCCCTCTGTTCGTTCACTCCAAAATTTTTAATCCGATTGTTTTAAAATTGATATATATAGTATGCGTTAGTGAGATGAAGAAGCCTAGTTAATTTCAATAATTTCTGTTTATTGCATCTAGAGTTATGACCCTTGTTTCACTTTGTTGAACCTTGTGAACGCTATTACGCCGAAAGTTATCATCCAATCTTTGTGAAATTTATATGCATTATTTAAATTAGTGAAACGACAAAGCCTACTGAATTTCAACAATTTACAATAATTAATTCTAGAGTTATGGTCCTTGTTTTACTTTGTGAACCTTGTGAATTTTTGAATGACAAAAGTGACCATCCTATCTGTATGAAATTTATATGCATTATTTAAATTAGTAAAACGAAAAAGCCTGTCAAATTTCAACAATTTCTGTAAACTACTTCCAGAGTTAAGACCCTTGTTTCCGTTTGTAGAACTTTGTGAACCCTCAAACGACAAAATTATAATCTGATCTGTATGAAACTGTCTTGTAAAGGCCCCCAATTACCTACAAAGGAATAAATATGTGACAAGCCTTGTCGACCGCTCTGACAATTAAGCTGCTGTGTGCATATGTTTCGGTGCCTGGCAACCTATCTTTAAAAAAATTACGCATTTTAATTTCCATTAGAAAGTCAGCTAACTTAGAGGTAAGTTAGTAACAAATTTTGTAAAGATCACTTTTTTGACATGTAACACATGGTAACAAATGTATAAATGGAATTAATATTGCTGGATTTGGTTGTTTCTGCGTCCATTTTATAACACGTGTGCAATGCGGAAATATGTTGAAATATGTTGTGGAAATATGTTGAACGGTTTCATTGGTACCAGAAGTGACATAAGTTTAAGGGTAACTTGGCACCGAAAGTGACAAAAGTTCAAGAGTAAGGTGGTACCGGTGAAACCCGTCATTACTGCATCGCAGTTTTGTTTCTGTTAAGATTATTATTATTATTATTTTATTTTTTTTTTGTGTTTTGTCCACAAATCGGATTTCTCAGAATCTAACCATAGGATCTTTCTGAAACTTTTACCTATCCCCCCAAAAATGGGTTGATTAAATATATTTTCAAAATGTTTTACGAATCCGAAATCACCGTATTTTACGAACAAATGCATTTGACCTACAATGCTGTAACTTTGTGACTATTTGAACTATTTTACTAAATCTTTTTTCTTTGAGTACCTTGAGACAATTACTTCAAATCAGCAGATTCAGATTTTCGAATTTCGAAAATTCGTCGCTGTGATTTCGAACCGGTATTTATGACCAATTTGACAACTTCTTTAATAGTTGTACAATTTTCATGAAATTTAGTATGTAAGTAGATCTTACCGATGCGACTTCAAAAATATGATTAGAAATTTGCTAAATTATCTCCCCTTAATGAAATTATTAAAAAAAATCATCGAAATATAGGTCAGAATGACCTAATTTTTTTTTTCGATGCTAGACAAGTAATTACTGATTCATATACAAAATAGGGAGTTTGTCGATCGAACCGGAAATGCCACCATCTTGAAACGTGAAAAGTCCTAATAACTTTTGCGATATTGCACTTACAGACATGGGAGTTATATTTTCTGAATCCCTGCAGGAATGCCTAAAAAACTTTCAGAGCAGAATTTTGATTTAGGTCAACTGATGGCCGCCATTTTGAAGTGAATATGAAAAATAGCGAAAAATCGACATTTACGGTCTTCTAAACAAACACAATAGGGCATAGTATGTTCAATACGTCTCCTATTTCTGAAATTAATACATTTCAGGATAGCCGGGATACGGGTCGAATGTTTGGTATTTGAATATTTCAAAAATTCGAATTTCGCCTTTGATGTTTTCCGTGCCGACAAGGTTGTTTTCGAGTGTAGGCCCGCGCATGCGCGTCACAACCCTACTATCGTGCACACCAACTTGAAACTCACCGGGTATCTGGCTTATGGTCCCAAGCACAATTCCAAACAAGAAATTTTAGGGCCATTTTCCCGGGGGTACATAAAGTAAAACAAGAAAATAGAGATGGAACTAGGTGTTCGATTTTAATTTGGAGACAATATTTGGATGTGCCAAGGTCGGAAATGGGGGGTTAGCCGAAGTTTCGAAGAGATAGGTCCATTTTGTAAAAAAATCCCTTCATAACAAACATAATTAGCTGCTTTTGACTTTGCGCATGCGCAACGCTGGAACCAAAGCTACCATGTCTACCAAATTCCGGATAGAAACTTTTCACATTGGTACCTAGGTGCCCTGAAAATTTCAAGGCGATACCTGCATTCTTTCAAGTCGTTTGTTCTTGGCACGGCTCCAGGTCGGCTGGCGTTCTCATTTTTTCTAAATCCAGATACGGCTTCCGTAAGGGGAAAAAGGGGGAATTTCGCCACGACACCGGAACGGATTGTCCGAGAACCATGAAATTTGGACACAATACGCCTATTACCACCCCGGATTCTGTACTTTACTCCCATTTTGATCCGATTAAAAAAAAAAGAGTTTCAGCCAAAAGAAAAAAAGATTTTCGGAATTTAAATTTGGTTTTAATTAATTTTGAAATTGAAAATGCAAAGGGATCTTATCGCCTCTTCCGTATGTGATTGCTAGTAGTACTATACACATTATCCTTAAAAAACATTTTTTTAAAATGACCGCAACACTAAAAACCAAAATCGCCTATTTTGACTTTATCATACATTAAATATTATATGCATGCGGTTAATTTTTATACGCCCACATTGAAATGTGGTCGTATATTGTCGTCGCCCCCGTCCGGCTGGCTAAAGTTAGTATGCGATTACTTTAAATTTATACACAGTGTTTAAGGTCATGAGACGAAGAAGCCTATTGATTTTCAGCGATTTCCGATAATTACAGTCAGAGTTATGGCCCTTGATCACTTCAAAAAATCTTGTCGACGCTCTAGAGGCTAAATTTAGTATCCGATCGACTTTAAATTTATAGACAGTATTTAAGGTCATGAGATGAAGAAGCCTATTGATTTTCAGCGATTTCCGATAATTACTGTCAGAGTTATGGCCCTTGATCACTTCAAAAAATCTTGTGTACACTCTAGAGGTTTACTAATTCTTTTTTCTTTGAGTACCTTGAAACATTTACTTCAAATCGCTGTGATTTCGAACCGGAAGTTGAGACCAACTTGACAACTTCTTTAGTAGTTGCACGATTTTTATGAAATTTAGTATCTAAGTAGATCTTATCGATGCGACTTGAAAAATTTCATTAGAAATGTTCTAAATTATCTACCCTTGATGAAATTAAGGATCAAATTTTTAAAATAAATCGACGAAGTATAGGTCAGATTGCCTTGAATTTTTTTTTTCTGTACTAGCTAAGAAAGTACTGATGTGTACACAAAATATGAAGTCTGCCGATTGAACCGGAAGTGCCACCATCTTACGAATGCATTTGACCTACATTGCTGTAACTTTGTGACTATTTGACCTATTTTACTATATTTTTTTTCTTTGAGCACATTGAAACATTTACTTCAAATCTGAAGTTTCGGATTTTCGAATTTTCGTCGCTGTGATTTCGAACCGGAAGTTGAAACCAACTTGACAACTTCTTTGATAGTTGCACGATTTTCATGAAATTTAGTATATAAGTAGATCTTACCGATGCGACTTGAAAGATGTCATTAGAATTTTCTAAAATATCTCCTCTCTTGATGAAATTAAGGATCAAAGTTTTCAAAAAAATCGACGAAATATAGGTCAGATTGCCTTGAATTTTTTTTCTGTACTAGCTTAGACAGTATTGATGTGTACACAAAATATGAAGTCTGCCGATTGAACCGGAAGTGCCACCATCTTAAAACGTGAAGGGGATCACGTGGCTAAGTGGGTAAGACGCTAGCTCGCTAGCCTGGAGGTCGGGTGTTCGATCCCAGCATTGGCCGAGAAAGTTCATCCAGATTTGTCAGTGATGCAGGACGGAGGGGCTGACAAGGAAAGCTGTCTAGTCGTTCGGATGGGACAAAAAACTGAGGTCCCGTGTACACATTGGCGTGCACGTAAAAGATCCCTTGGCAGTTGGAATTCGATATAAGAGTAGGCCGTAGTGCCGCTGTCCGGGCAAAATTTCCCTCATAGCACACTGTATGGCGTATGCCCGTCTTCATTAGCCCAGGTTAGGAGCAGAACAGTATGACGTTAAACTCCATTTCATTTCATTTCATTTAAAACGTGAAAAATCCATAAGGGTTTTGCAATATTTTAATACAGACATGGGAGTTACATTTTCTGAATCCTTGAAGGAATGCCTAAAAATCTATAGGATTTGAATTTTGATCTAGGTCAATTGATGGAAACCATTTTGAACTGAATATGAGAAAAAGTGAAAAATCAACGATAACGTTCATGAAAATGAAAACAATAGGCCGTAGTTTGGAGAATACTTCTCCTATTTCGAAAAATAATACATTTCTGGATAGCTGGGATCAGGGTCCAATTTATGGTATTTGAAAATGTCACAATTTTGAATTTTGCCTTTGTCGTTTTTCGTGCCGACAGAGTTGTTTATGAGTGAAAAATCGCATTAATTTAGCGAGGTTTTGACCGATTTTAATTGGTTTTTTTTATCTTGTTGAGATTCTTTATATGACCCTTGACATGTAACAGGAAGTGATTGTGATTGATCATATCTCAGAAACTACTTGTCGGATTGATTCAATTTCTACAGGTTTACAGGGAAAGTGGGTGTGACTTTGAGATTAAAGCTATTTTGGACGTTCTGTGACAATGCGAAATGTCCGAAATCACCCAAGTTGTTGTTTTTTTAAAGGGGCTAAATCGCTAATATTTGGCACCTAGAAATTTGACACAAATGAGTCGCAACACATATAATAATGTAATATGAATGTATATAAACTGATTTACATTCAATCATTTCTGTTTTTACTGTAATTTCTAACCAGTTATGTTCAGTGAAATACAATCTCTAGCGTCTGGTTATTCCAGTCTACACCGATAGTATTTATTGCGCATGCTCTCGAGATAATGAATATTTTTTTTTATGGTATTTTATCCAGGGCTAAAGGGTCGTCTGATTTGAGCAAAAATGTCAACAATTTTTGTCTTAATTTTCCTTGGCCGCATTGGCTAATTCAGTTTTTCGCTCCTAGATTGATTATTTATTGTTCAATTTGTTTAAAACAAAGTTCATAAAGTTAAAATAAATTACAAAACAAATTATTCCGTAGTTAATTGTTTTAGATCAAACAATCAGTCAGACTTTAATCAATTCACACGCTGGCTGTATATAGGTAATTAAGGAATAAACTTTCCGAATATGCTTTCAGTCAGTGGCGTCTGAGGGGATTAAGAGTGTTTTCAATAATTGGCAAAGTAGTTTTTACGGGAGGTCTCTTTTTGCGTGATGATAGCCGAATTAATTTTAATCAGATTGGTGTAAACTTGCCACCAAGTGTATATAGTAACCATTGGCTATACGTATAAGTGTTTAGTCTTTTAGTGGTATTCAAAGGCCAGTTTAAGTAAGAAAAATCCACATAACTTTAAGCATATTCCTGAAGCAATGGCCCGAGAAATCCCTCTCTGGCCATTGCTGGATTAGCTTCTGATACTTGCGCTTTTGAGGGAGTGTGTCTATTCTTCCGTTCAATCAAATCTATCCAAAAGCACAGCAACATGACAGCCCTTCTTTTAATCTGGGGCCTTTCCTAAAACTTTGGACAGTGATTTAAGGTATTAAAAGCGGTGAAAGTGTTGCTCGTCTCAAAACAATATTGTTTACATGATATACACAGTTTAAAAATCGTGCTGACAGTTGATAGCCTTGTTTGTCACACAATTAGTTTTTCTGCAATATTCTGCTATGCACTGGTTAATTGGGAATATTAAAATCGTGAGTCATGACGTAACGTTATGTAAACATATTTGGTCCAATGTGGAGCTATGTTTAAATCGTAATGATATTGTTACGCAGTAAGCTATTGGTTGTTAATCGGACTATTGACCAGTCATAATTTAGAACAAGAATGTGCACTCTGTACAGCAGTGAGTAGTGGGATTAGCTCTAATCAAACGAAACACTGCGAGGAGTATGAACTTTAAGTGACCTATGGAAGGTACCTTAAAATTAAGTGAGATTATAATGACTTCTTTTAACCGGAGTACACAATGTAGTAGCAGGCCCGTAATGGAGATTTTAAAAGTTAGGGAATTGAGGTTGAAACAAGTATAAGGTTACTACCACCGAAATGGTCAAGGTTTTTTTGTTTTGTTTTTTTTCTATCATCTATCATGTTTGTATTGCTTAATCAATCATGGGGGATCACGTGGCTAAGTGGGTAAGACGCTGGCTCACTAGTCTGGAGGTCGGGTGTTCGATCTCTGCATTGGCCGAAAAAGTTCATCCAGATTTTCCGGCTTGGTTTCCTCTTGTCAGTGATACAGGATGGAGGGCCTGACAAGGACAGCTGTCTAGTCGTTTGGATGGGACAAAAAAACGAGGTCCCGTGTACACATTGGTGTGCACGTAAAAGATCCTTGGCAGTTGGAATTCGATATAAGAGTAGGCCGTAGTGCCGCTGCCCGGGCAAAATTTCCCTCATAGCACACTGTATGCCCGTCTTCATTGGCCCAGGTTAGAAGCAGAACAGTAGGACGTTAAACCCCATTTCATTTCATTTAATCAATCATGTTTGCAAGAACTGTCATATAATAAAGTTTGATGCGTTAAATTTATTTGTAAATTTGACATAGCGATGACATTTCATTGTAGTTTAACATTTCAGAAAATATTAATACAGCCGCGAGATAATGATGATAACTGCTGACCGAAGCGTGCCACCAATGATTTACAATGTACCGTCAAGACCTAGGGCTAGGGAAAATGACCGTAACTAGATCTGACCCAACGGTCATTTTGCACACCAGAAAGAGCCTTTGGTCATAGCGTAAAAATATGGTAAATCAAGGTTATAGACCCTATAGAGGTCACAATTTTTATCCGATTTTGTTGAAACTTGAAATGTAAGTTTATAACACAAAGATCAAGGTTCCTTTCGATATTTGCGCATATCGAATTGTAATTTCCTGAATTATGGCCCTTGATTGTAGGAAAAATCACTTTCTGTTTAGCTTGTTCTCTATCCATCTCTCGAAAATGTGGGTGTATCCTGCCTGGCAGCCGCTGATTATCCGATTTTGTTGAAACTTGAAATGTAAGTTTATAACCCAAAAATCTCGGTTCCTTGCAATATTTGTGCATATCGAATTGTAATTTTCTGAATTATGGCCCTTGATTGTAGGAAAAATCACTTCCTTTTTAGCTTGTTCTCTATCCATCTCTCGAAAATGTGGGCGTATCCTGCCTGGCAGCCGCTGGTTTTCAAAGATTGGGACCCTTTTTGGACCGTTTATGCTATATTGACCCTTTTAGATTTGCATTTACACCCTAAACCACCGTTAGGACCCTAAGTAACCGAAGTTTAAGAAACAAATTTAGAGTAGTTTTCGTGATAAAAGCGTCTGAATAGGCTCTAAAAAGGAAAATTCTAGATATTCAGCGTCCCATAATCTATTGCCTTACGCACCGAATTTGTATCATTTGGCTGTCATAAGAACGTCCATTATTCGGGCTATCCAATGAGACTTTATTTCTTTAGATTCGGTGAAAATTTTTTCGACTACTTCCGGTTTTTTTTATCATTGTCGGGATAGTTTTAACAAGTTGTTTGGATACTTGACTTTCTGTACCAAAAGTTTCAGAAACACCCATTGAGCTGTTTTCAATACAAAGAAAAATAGAAGAGCATTTTTAGTCATTTAAGGATTCTTCTACTTTTTTCAAAGATTGAGGCTCTTTTTGGACCATTTATATTATTTCAATGCATTTATTTTTGGATTCATGCTATAGACCACTGATAGGACTCTGAGTAAAAAAAGTTTAAGAAAAATCGTAGGTATCGTTTTCGAGAAAAAGGCGTCTCAAAATGCTCCAAAACGGAAAATGCTACATTTTCGGGGTACCATAATTTATTTTCTAACTCTCGAAATCGTATCATTCAGATGTCATATGATGTCATATAATTTATTTTCTAACTCTCGAAATCGTATCATTCAGATGTCATATGATAGTCCATTAATGGGGCTATTCAACGACACTTTAGTTCTGCTAATATCTGGCGGAGAAATCAAGTTTTTCGCAAGAGCGCCATTTTTTAAAACTTTTTTTTTCATTTTTTGCATACTTCCGGTATGGAGATTATTGTCGGGATAGTTTTGATAGCCGGTTTGGGCAATTAAATAGCCGCAGGGCTCTGTAATGATATATTACGTTATCTGATTAGATAAAATGCCCCTAAGAAATCCTATGTTCAAAAGTGTCAAAATATCGAAAATTAAATTTCAATAACTCAATACATGTTATACATCGTAAGAATCGTAATTAGGTCAGCTATCTGAATGAGTAACCTTTTTGTAAAAATCTGTTTAAATAAAGTAATAGAGCATTTTCCAAAATTTCATGAATTTTCGACTTTTTTCAATTTTCAGTCCCTTATTTATCCTATTCCAGACATTTCAAAGTCTTATTGGATGGTTTCATGCACAAGACTACCAAAAGGACTCTCGATAGAGAAAGTTTAAGAAAAATCCTTGAAGCAGTTTTCGAGATAAAGGCGTCCAAAACAGAAAATACTTGATTTTCAGCGTGCCATAGTTTGCTGCCTGGTCTTGGTATCCGTATGAATTGGGTATCATACGACAGTCCAATCATCGTGCCACCCAACGATATATTAATTTGTTGAAATTGGACGGAGAAATCCCGTTTTTCCCAAAAGCACCCATTTTTTGCGGGTTTTTTTTTCAAAATATTGAGCATTATTTCGACTACTTCCGGTTTATGGATCGTTGTTGAAATTGCTTTATCCAACGGTCTGACCATATGGCTTTATGCTGCAGAGGTTTCAGAAAGATCGATTGATGCTTTAAAAAAAATATAAGGGTTGGAAAATGGGTAGAAAATTCGAAAAATAAAGGCCGATAACTCTGAATGAAACTTATATTACTGGAATCGGATGGACATGAAAATCTTAAATCAGTTCTATGAAATCATAAATGGCATTAGGCATCACATGGTGAAAATTTTATGTAAATCGAATAATAATTGCCACTTTTATAGACCAAAAACCATGAAAAGTGACTTGTATAAAACCGTCTATTTCTCTGCAACCGTACAAGTTAGAAACCATTTTCTGGTATCTGTATGATCATATGGGTTCAATCTATTTGTTGATTGGAATCAAATATCATAATTTTAAAAACATTACAAATCAGACTCATTTGAATAAAATATCTGTTTTGAAGGCTAAAAATACAGTTTTTGCCAAAATGACGTTACTTCCAGTGATAATAAAAATCTTAAATTACTTGTATGAAATTGTAAATGGCATTAGGTATCACACAGTGAAAATTTTATGAAAATCGAATAATAATTGACACTTTTATGGACCAAAAACCTTGAAAAGTGACCTGTTATATCAGTTTTTAAAAAAAAAAAAAAATTTGCTTTCGAAAAATGGTACCTTTCTGTCAAAAATGTAGTTTTTGGTAAAATTAAGCCACTTCCGGTGCCGACAGATATCTCTATCGGTAACAAAATAAATGACAATTGAGACAACGGAGTATATGAACTTTGTTTTATACAAATCGAGCAATAAATACTTAATCTAGGACTGAAAAACTGAATTAGCCAATGGCAGCCAAGGAAAATTACTGAGACAAAAAAATTTCACATTTTTGCCCAAGTCAGATGACTCGTTAATTTTGTGTAAAACACGACTAAAAAATATTCATAAATAAAAAAATTTTAATTTTCAAATTTCGAACGACAAAAGCCATAGATGAATGTTAGAAATTCAAAAATGTGAGATAGCCATTGTCTCGGAAAAGATTCAGGGTTTCCAAAAATGTGAATTGTTTTAAAATAGGTAAAGAATTGGCGAAACCACGGCCGCTTTTTGATTTATTGCTACGGTTCAAAATTTGGCCACTTCCGCTCTGTGCAGACGTTTCAAAAATACTTTATCAAGTCACCACCACATTGTTTCCCGAGAGAAAATTGAACCCCAGATCGATATCGGTTTTCGATCATGGAGAAAAAGGCTCCTGCGGTAAATAATAATAATAATAACTAGACCTGCAAGCAGCACTGAACCGGCTTTCAGGAATCAGACAGGAAGTGTGTCATACAATAGCCCATTTATCGAGCTACCAAACGATACTTTAGATATTCTAATCCGATCACACCCGACGGTGAAATCCCGCTTGTTGCAAGAGCACCAATTTTTTTACTGTCTTTTTTTTTTAAATATCAAATATTTTTTTGACTACTTCCTGTTTACGGATCATTATCAGGATAGATTTAACAAGTGGTATGGGAACTTAAATTCCTGTACCAGAAGTTTCAGAAAGATCCATTGGACAGTTTTACCTCCCTTATACCATTAGAAGCAGATTTACAGATATAACGATTTTTTTTACTTTTTTCAAAGATTGTGGCCCTTTTGGACCATTTATACAATATTGGGGCTTTTAAATTTAGATTCACACCATAGACCACTGTTAGGACTCTAAGTAACATAAGTTTAAGAAAGGAAATAAGAGAAGTTTTCGAAATAAAAGCGTCTGAATAGGCTCAAAAAAAGAAAATAATAGATTTTCATCGTTCCATTATATATTGCCTAACCCGCGAATTTTTACCATTTAGATCTCATAAGATCGTCCATTGTTCGAACTATCCAATGACACTTTAGTTGTTTTGATTCGGTGGAATTTGGCGTAGTAATCACTTTTTTCGCAAGATCGCCATTTTTTTACTTTTTACGGGTTTTTTTCTCAAAATATCGGAAATTTTTTCGACTACTTCCGGTTTTTGGATCATTGTCGAGATAGCTTTAACAAGTTGTTTGGTTACCTTACCTTCTGTACAAGAAGTTTCAGAATATTTCATTCAGCTGTTTTCCAAAGAAAGAAAATTAGAAGATCATTTTCAGTAATTTAAGGATTTTTCAACTTTTTTCCAAGATTGAGGTTCTTTTTGGACCACTTATATTATTTCAATGCTTTTATTTTTGGACTCGCGCTATAGTCCACCGATAGGACTCTGAGTAAAAAAAGTTTAAGAAAAATCGTAGTTTTCGTTTTCGAGAAAATGGCGTCTTAAAATGCTCCAAAACGGAAAATACTAGATTTTCGGCGTACCATAATTTATTTTCTAGCTATCTAAATCATATCATTCAGATGTCATATGATAGTCCATTAATAGGGCTATCCAGCGATACTTTAGTTCTTTTGGTCCGCTAGCATCTGATGGAGAAAGCAAGTTTTTCGCAAGAGCGCTATTTTTTTAAACCCTTTTTCTTCATTTTTTTAATACTTCCGGTATGGAGATTATTGTCGGGATTTTTTAATAACCGGATTGGCTTATCAAATAGCAACAGGGCTATGTAGTGATATATTACATTGTCTGATCAGATAAAATGTCCCTGGGAAATCCTATGTTCAATAGTGCCAAAAATGCAAAAATGTCAATATATCGAAAATTAAATTTCAATATTTCAATACATATTATACATCGTTAGAATCGTTATTAGGTCTGCATTCTGAATGTGTAACGTTTTTGTAAAAATTTGTTTAAATAATAAAGTAATAGAGCATTTTCCAAAATTTCACGATTTTTCAACTTTTTTCGATTTTCAGTACGTTATTTTACGTATTCCAGACATTTCAATGTCTTATTGGATGGATTCATGCACAAGACTACCGGAGGGACTCTCGATAGGGAAAGTATAAGAAAAATCCTTTGGGCAGTTTTCGAGATACAGGCGTCCAAAAACGCTCCAAATCAGAAAATACTTGATTTTCAGCTTGTCATATTTTGCTGCTTGGTCATAGTATCCGTATAAATTGGGCATCATACAACAGTCCATTCCTCGGGCCACTCAACGAAAGCTTAATTCGTTTAATCCATTGATACTGGACGGAGAAATCAAGTTTTTCCCCAAAACACCCATTTTTTGCGTTTTTTTCGAAATATCTATCAGTATTTCGACTACTTCCGGTTTCCGGATCGTTTTTAAAATTGCTTTATGCAGCGGTCTGACTATATAGCATTATGTTCCAGGAATTTCAGAACTATCGATTTATCCTTTCCAAAAAATATAAGGGTTGGGAAATGGGCAGAAAATTCGAAATGAAACTTACATTTCTGGTATCGGATGGTCTTCAGGTATCCAAAAATGTAGGTCAAATTTGAAAATTTTGAAAAATAAAAAAAATTGTCTCTTAAACAAAATTTTTCATTTTTCGAAAGCTAGAAGTCAGCGACGAAGTTTCGAAATTTCGAAATTTTCAACTGCTATCGTCCGAGAAAAGACTCAGGGTTTCTGAAAATGTCATTTGTATGAAAATAGGTACAGAATTGACGAAGCTACTGCGCAGAAGTTTCAAAATTGTTTTAAGGAGTAGCCACCACCTGGTTTCCCAAAAGAAAATTTGGTTCCAGATCGATATCTGTTTCCGATCATGGAGAAATAGGCTCCCGCGGAAAAAAATAATAATAATAATAATTTTAGTAAAAACAATAGTCTTTCAGACAAAGTCTGAAAGCCTAATAATAATTTTAGTAAAAACAATAGTCTTTCAGAAAATTATTCTCAATAGTAAAAACAATAGTCTTTCAGACGAAAGTCTGAAAGCCTAACTAGACCTGCAAGCAGCACTGAACTGGCTTTCAGGAATCAGACAGGAAGTGTGTCATACAATAGCCCATTCATCGAGCTAAAAAACGATACTTTAGATGTTTTGATCCGGTCACACCCGAAAGTGAAATCATGATTTTTGCAAGAGCACCAATTTGTACTGTTAATTTTTTTTTAAATATGAATATTTTTTCGACTATTTCCGGTTAAAGGATCATTGTCGGGATAAATTTAACACGTTGTATGGGAACTTAACTACCTGTACCAGAAGTTTCAGAAAGATCCATTAGACAGTTTTTAAAAGAAAGGAAAATTAGAAGATATTTAACAAAATTTAGCAAATAATTGGTAGTCTGATGCCAATGTTTTATCTCCCTTATACCATTAGAAGATATAACGATTTTTCGACTTTTTTTCAAAGATTGTGGCCCATTTTGGACCATTTATACTATATTGAGGCTTTTAAAGTTTAAGAAAGGAAATAAGAGAAGTTTTCAGGATGAAAGCATCTGAATAGCACCCAAAAATGAAAATACTAGATTTTCAGCGTCCCATTATATATTGCCTAACCAGCGAATTTTTACTATTTAGATGTCATACGATCGTCCATTGTTCTGGCTATCCAATGACACTTTAGTTGTTTTGATTCGGTGAAATCTGACCATTTTTTAAACGCCCACATTTTCATGTGGATGTATTATGCCGTCGCCCCTGTCCGTCCAGATGTCCGTCTGTCTGTCTGTCCGCCCATCCGTTCGTTCACAATTGTTTGTGGACTCTCTACAGGTCACAATTCTTATCCGACTTTGACGAAACTTAAAATATAGGTTTATCCCCAAAAGATCTCGGCTGCTTTCAATATTGGCATGTATCGGATCGAAAATTCATGGATTATGGCCCCTGATTGTACGAAAAATCACGTTTTTAGCTTGTGGACCCTATACAGGTCACAATTTTTATCCGATTTTGTTGAAACTTGAAATGTAAGTTGATAACCCAAAGATCTCAGTTCCTTTCGATAATCGCGCGTATCGGACCGTAACTTCCTGAATTATTGCCCCTGATTGTACCAAAAATCGTGTTTTTAGCTTGTGGACCCTATAGAGGTCATAATTTTTATCCGATTTAAAAAAATGTATTATTATATCACCGTTACACCCTAAGGACGGCTGACTTGAAATGTAAATTGATAACCCAACGATCTCAGTTCTTTTCGATAATCGCGCATATCGGACCGTAACTTCCTGAATTATGGCCCCTGATTGTACGAAAAATCACGTTTTTAGCTTGTGGACCCTATACAGGTCACAATTTTTATCCGATTTTGTTGAAACTTGAAATGTAAGTTGATAACCCAAAGATCTCAGTTCCTTTCGATAATCGCGCATATCGGACCGTAACTTCCTGAATTATGGCCCCTGATTGTACGAAAAATCGCGTTTTTAGCTTGTGGACCCTATAGAGGTCATAGTTTTTATCCGATTTAAAAAAACGTAATAGTATATCACCGTTACACCCTAAGGACGGCTGAGTTCGAATTTCGTGAAAATCGGCCCAAAATTGACAGACAAAATGGCCGCCGTTTGTTCTCAAATAGCGTAAAAATATGGTATATCAAGGTTGTGGACCTTATAGAGGTCACAATATTTATCCGATTTTGTTGAAACTTGAAATGTAAGTTTATAACCCAAAGATCTCGGTTCCTTTTGATATTTGTGCATATTGGACCGTAACTTCCTGAATTATGGCCCCTAACTGTACGAAAAATTGCATTTTTAGCTTGTGGACCCTATAGAGGTCATAATTTTTATCCGATTTAAAAAAACGTATTATTATATCACCGTTACACCCTAAGGACGGCTGAGTTCGAATTTCGTGAAAATCGACCCAAAACTGACAGACAAAATGGCCGCCCTTCGTTCTCAAATAGCGTAAAAGTATGGTATATCAAGGTTGTGGACCCTATGGAGGTCACAATTTTAATCCGATTTTGTTGAAACTTGAAATGTAAGTTTATAACCCAAGAACCTTGGTTCCTTTTGATATTCGCGCATATCGGACCGTAACTTCCTGAATTATGCCCCCTGATTGTACGAAAAATCGCGTTTTTAGCTTGTGGACCCTATAGAGGTCATAATTTTTATCCGATTTAAAAAAACGTATTATTATATCACCATTACACCCTGAGGACAGCTGACTTCGAATTTCGTGAAAATCGGCCCAAAATTGACAGACAAACTGGCTGCTGTTCGTTCTCAAATAGCATAAAAATATGGTATATCAAGGTTGTGGACCCTATAGAGGTCACAATTTTTATCCGATTTTGTTGAAACTTGAAATGTAATTTTATAACCCAAAGATCTCGGTTCCTTTCGATTTTCGCGCATATCGGACCGTAACTTCCTGAATTATGGCCCCTGATTGTTTGGTACCTAACCTTCTGTACAAGAAGTTTCAGAAAAATCCATTCAGCTGTTTTCCAAAGAAAGTAAAATAGAAGAGCATTTTCAGTAATTTAAGGATTTTTCAACTTTTTTCCAAGATTGACTGACTCTTTTTGGACCACTTATATTATTTCAATGCTTTTATGTTTGGACTCACGCCATAGTCCACCGATAAGATTCTGAGTAAAAAAGTTTTAAGAAAAATCATAGTTGTCGTTTTCCAGAAAATGGCGTCTCAAAATGCTCCAGAACGGAAAATGCTAGATTTTCGGTGTACCATAATTTATTTTCTAGCCATCTAAATCGTATCATTCAGATGTCATATGATAGTCCATTAATGGGGCTATCCAGCAATACTTTAGTTCTTTTGGTCCGCTAACATCTGATGGAGAAATCAAGTTTTTCGCAAGAGCGCTATTTTTTAAATCTTTTTTCTTTATTTTTTTAATACTTCCGGTATGGAGATTATTGTCAGGATAGTTTTGATAATCGGATTGGCTTATTAAATAGCCACAGGGGTATGTAATGATATATTACATTGTCTGATCAGATAAAATGCCCCTGGGAAATCCTATGTTTAAAAGTGCCAAAAATTCAAAAATGTCCAAATATCGAAAATTAAATTTCAATAACTCAATACATATTATACATCGTTAGAATCGTAATTAGGTCAGCTATCTGAATGTTTAACCTTTTCGTAAAAATCTGATTAAATAATAAAATAATATAGCATTTTCAAAAATTTTACGAATTTTCAACTTTTTTCGAAATATCTATCATTATTTCGACTACTTCTGGTTTCCGGATCGTTGTTGAAATTGCTTTACCAAGCAGTCGGACTATATAGCTTTATGTTCCAGTAGTTTCAGAAACATCAATTGAGGCTTTCAAAAAAATATAAGGATTATAAAATTGTCTTGTAAACAACGTATTTTCAAAATTCGAACGACAAAAGCCATAGATGAATGTTCAAAATTGAAAAATGTGAGATAGCCATTATCTCGGAAAAGATTTGTTTGAAAATAGGTAAAGAATTGACGAAACCAAGGCCGAATTTCAATTCCGGAAAAAAGACGAAAGTCTAAAAGCCTAATAATAATTTCTTGTATTTATTTGTTTGTGTTGTCATCTACAAGACCGCATTTCTTAACAGAGGTCACAATTTTAGTCTGATTTTGTTGAAATTTGAAATGTAAGTTTATAACCCAAAGATCTTGGTTCCTTTCAATATTCGCGCATATCGGACCGTAATTTCCTGAATTATGGCCCCTCATTGTACAAAAATCATGTTTTTTAGCTTGTAGACCCTATAAGACAGTAAAGATGACCATTTTAGTAAATATAAAATGTCTCTTTTGAATTGGACAGACGCATGGCACATTTATTTTCCTTTCAGATATTAACTGTTGCTAATATATATTAATAATTTTCTTCAAAAGTTTAATGTAATAATACATTATCTAAATCTGAAGTTTCATGGGATATGATTAACAAATTAATTTTTAATTTAAAAATTAATTGCATTGCTAATTTTACATGTGGACAGACATTCTGGCAGATTTGTAACATTAGCACTAAAGTTTGAAGAAAATTTCTATTTATAGTGTTGATGTAAGAAGTTACTGAGATTTTTTACATGCTAAATAAAGCATAATATTAGGAATTTAAGATTAATATAATAAAATAAAATCATATATTTTAATAACCTAAAATTTAAACATTTATCGGGCATGCAACTGTTGCTAACGTTACATAAGGACAGACGTGGACATTTTATAAATAACTGTATTACTTGAATTATTGTTTTGATCTAAAAATAAAAATAGTCCGCAATGAAAGGTATTAATAAATTGTATAGTATTTCTACCCTTGGTCGAGTTTTAAATTTAAAATCGGACAAAAAGTATTTCAAAAGCACGTGCTAACGTTACGTAAGGACAGACGGTTTATTTAATCAGTCTGACAATTGACACGTTAGCACTTTTTTGCGGGGTTCAAAGTCATTTTGATTGAGTGAATAAGGCGAGAATGCCGACCGCCATGTTTATGCATCGGGAATCGGAAAGCCGGTTTTCTTTTCTAAAGGCCGTAAAGAAAGTGATACATTTTGAGTAAATAACGCCATGAAAGGCGAATTAGTGGTGCTAACGTATCAAGAGTGCTAACGTTAACATTTTTGGACAGACAACTGTAAAAATGGCATAATCAATCGACTACCCGTGTCAAATTATCCGTATCCTGTGTAGAAGATCGAGACTACATTCACGCTTCGTTTGCAGCGGTTATTCAAATTCTATCACGTAATATGAAGCCGAAAAGAAATATTAAAATAATGCTAACGTTTCACTAAAACTGGACAGACATCAATATATAAGCATGGAAATTACATTTTCCAAACCATTTTCCTGCTTTTTTTTAAATGGCATATACTAAAACATAAACAGCCATTCCACAAATGGACAAATTTATTTCCACGTGACGTAAAAATACAAAGTTTACAAAACAAATGTAAGACCACTTCAATGATGTAGTGGATGGACAGACTAGTCAAATTTTCACTGGGGTTTGAACAATTCAATTTTCGGAACTTGTTATTTTTCTCATCAGTATATTTTTAAGTCTGTTTTAAAGAAGACACACTTGCCATTATAATTATACAAAAATAAATTAAAAATTTTAAAACAAATGTTATTTCAATGTATTCTAAAATCTTGATAAAAAATGATGGGAAAAATGTCTGTCTTAAATGATGTAATTCATTAAAATATTTGTAACCTTTTTTAATAAAAAAAAATACATCAATAAACCTGGTATTAAGTATTTTATATGTTCAATATATATGCTGATTTTGAAGATAAGAAAAATATTTAAAAACTCTTTTTCTCTTTTCTAATAAAACCATTACATTTGTTAGATACCCACTGGTACACTTTATAATAAAACATGCCATATATCACAGTTATACACTAATAATGGTTGAGTTCGAATTTCGGGGAAAATTGAAATGAAACTGCCAGACAAAATGGTCGCTCTTTGTACGCAAATTGTGTATAAGTATGTAATAGAAAGTTATCACTGTAACCCAGGTATCATTTAATCTTGTGTATCTAGCACTAATTTCTTTCACATTTGTTTAATATCCAATCTTTGTTTAAAAATTTGTAAAAACTGGTTAAAATCACCATAAATCGTTTAATTTGTACTTCTGTCCAGTTTAAACTTGACCATTCAATTTTGATAATGAGTGTCCAATTTACAAGTGTTTTCTTTCTTGTTCACTGTTAAAATATAAACAACCCATTTAATTTCTGATGTATAATAAATGATTAATTTTTGAACAGTGGTCAGAAATGTTTTATGGGGGTGGGCTGTGTCTGTGAAACAAACCATTTTTGTCCCCCGCCTTTCGAAGAAAGCAGGGGACTATTAAAATGGGTTCGTCCGTCTACGTCTGTCTGTCCGTCCGTCACACTTTTTGGGACAAAATAACTCTTTTTCTAATTGAGGTAGAATGTTCAAACTTGGTGTAGGTGTTTATTAGGTCAATGCCTTGATGGAATTCGAAGATGAGCATTTTCTGCTTAGGGTAAGCAGAGATAAGTAATTTGATTGGTTGAAACTTTAGGACACGATAATTTTAGTTCTAATTAAGTGAGAGTGATGAAACTTGGTGTATAGTTTCATTACATCAATGCCATGACTAAATTCGATAATGAGCATTTTCGCTCAGGCTAAGCAGAGCGATAAGCAATTTGATTGGCCAAGATTTTGGAACACAATAACTCTCCTTCTAATTGAGTTAGAATGTTCAAACTTGGTGTAGGAGTTTATTAGGTCATTGCTTTGATGGAGTTCGAAGATGGGCATTTTCTGCTTAGGGTAAGCAGAGATAAGCAATTTGATTAGTTGATGCTTTGGGACTTGATAACTTTGTGAGAGTGATCAAACTTGGTGTATAGTTTCACTACATCAATACCTTGACTAAGTTTGATAATGAGCATGTTCTGCTCAGGGTAAGCAGAGCGATAAGCAATTTGATTGGTCAAGACTTTGAAACACAATAACTCTCATTCTGTTGAGTTAGAATGTTCACACTTGGTGCAGGTGTCTATTAGGTGAATGCCTTGATGGAGTTCGAAGATGAGAGTTTTCTGCTTAGGATAAGCAGAGATAAGCAATTTAATTGGTTAATGCTTTGGGACATGATAACTTTAGTTCTATTTAAGTGAGAGTGAGGACACTTGGTGTATAGCTTTATTACATCAATACCTTGACTAAGTTCAATAATGAACATTTTCTGCTGAGGGTAAGCAGAGCGATAAGCAATTTGATTGGTCGATACTTTGGAACACAATAACTCTCCTTCTAATTGAGGTAGAATGTTCAAACTTGGTGTAGGCGTTCATTAGGTGAATGCCTTGATGGAGTTCGATGATGAACATTGTCTGCTTATGGTAAGCAGAGATGAAATGAAATGAAATGGGGTTTAACGTCCTGCTGTTCTGCTCCTAAACTGGGCTAATGAAGACGGGCATACGCCATACAGTGTGCTATGAGGGAAATTTTGCCCAGGCAGTGGCACTACGGCCTACTCTTATATCGAATTCCAACTGCCAAGGGATCATTTACGTGCACGCCAATGTGTACACAAGACCTTGGTTTTTGTCCCATCTGAACGACTAGACAGCTGTCCTTGTCAGGCCCTCCGTCCTACATCACTGACAAGGGGAAACCACTCTGGAAAATCTAGATGAAATTTCACGGTCAAGGCAGGGATTGAACACCCGACCTTCAGGCTAGCGAGCCAGCAGCGTCTTACCCACTTAGCCACATGATCCCCCGGTAAGCAGAGATAGGCAATCTGATTGGTTGATGCTTTGGGGCACGATAATATTGGTTATAATGAAGTGAGAGCGATGAAACTCCGAAGATAGATTTATTTTATCATTACCTTGACTAAGTTCAATGGTGCGAATTTTCTGCTTAGACTAAGGAGCGATAAGTAAAACTCTGCTTTTAATTGAGGTAGAATGTTTAAACTTGATGTAGATGTTCATTAGGTAATGTCTTGACTGAGTTCAATGATTAACATTTCAAGCTAAACCTAAGAAGAGCTAAGCAATTTCTTTGGTTGATGCTTTGGGACAAGATAATCTTGATTCTATCTGATAGAGTGTGATGAAACTTAGTGTATAGTTTGATTGCTCGATAGTTTTGAAAAAAAATAAATGTGCGATTAATTAATATGTGTCATCTACGTATTTGGGGATTTCGGCGGGGGACATCAGCCTCACTGTTAGCTTGTTTGGGTTTTTTTTGTGGCCTTAATTAGTTGGGGGTTTTTTGTTGTTTTTTTTCCAGATAGCTAGAGATTTCAATCCAAACTGGATGATATCTATAGAAATATTAGATGATGATAACTTCCTTGGTGCAGAAAATTCCTTTAATCTTTTTACATGTCAAAAAGATAGGTTAGTATATCTTGATATACTCTACATTGTCTTGCCAAATATTTTCTGATAGAAATTAAATCATTAGCTTCAAGCTGGCAAAGCCCCAACCAAAATTACATCTTACTGAAAATTTTGTATTTGTATATTTCTATTCAACATATTAAAAACCTGAACTGCGATTCAGTGATGATGGATTTCACCGATGTCACAATTCTTGACCCATTTTGACGAAACTTGATATATAGATTTATCCCCAAAAGATCTCGGCTGCTTTCGATATTGGTATGTATCGTATCGAAACTTCATGGATTATGGCCCCTGATTGTACGAAAAATCACGTTTTTAGCTTGTGGACCCTATACAGGTCACAATTTTTATCCGATTTTGTTCAAACTTGAAATGTAGGTTTATAACACAAAGATCTCGGTTCCTTTCGATATTTGCGCATATCGAATTGTAATTTCCTGAATTATGGCATATCGGACCGTAACTTCCAGAATTATGGCCCCTGATTGTACGAAAAATCACGTTTTTAGCTTGTGGACCCTATAGAGGTCATAATTTTTATCCGATTTAAAAAAACGTATTATTATATCACCGTTAGACCCTAAGGATGATTGAGTTCGAATTTCGTGAAAATCGGCTAATAACTGACAGACAAAATGGCCGCCCTTTGGTATATCAAGGTTGTGGACCCTATAGAGGTCACAATTTTTATCTGATTTTGTTGAAACTTGAAATGTAAGTTTATAACCCAAAGATCTTAGTTCCATTCGATATTTGCGCATATCAGAACGTAACTTCCTGAATTATGGCCCCTGATTGTATGAAAAATCGTGTTTTTAGCTTGTGGACCCTATAGAGGTCATAACATTTATTCGATTTAAAAAAACGTATTATTATATCACCATTACACCCTAAGGACGGCTGAGTTCGAATTTCGTGAAAATCAGCCCAAAACAAAATGGCCGCCCTTTGTTCTCAAATAGCGTAAAAATATGGTATATCAAGGCTGTGAACCCTATAGAGGTCACAATTTTAATCCGATTTTGTTGAAACTTGAAATGTAAGTTTATAACACAAAGATCTCGGTTCCTTTCGATATTTGTGCATATCGAATTGTAATTTCCTGAATTATGGCCCTTGATTGTAGGAAAAATCACTTTCTTTTTAGCTTGTTCTCTATCCATCTCTTGAAAATGTGAGCGTATCCTGCCTGGCAGCCGCTGGTTAGCTTGTTCTCTATCCATCTCTCGAAAATGTGGGCGTATCCTGCCTGGCAGGCGCTGGTTATCCGATTTTGTTGAAACTTGAAATGTAAGTTTATAACCCAAAGATCTCAGTTCCTTTTGATATTCATGCATATCGGACAGTAAATTCCTGAATTATGGCCCCTGATTGTACGAAAAATGCATTTTTAGCTTGTGGACCCTATATCACGGTTACACCTTAAGGAAGGTTGAGTTTGAATTTCGTGAAAATCAGACCAAAATTGCCGGACAAAATGGCTGGCGTTTGTACGCGAATAGTGTAAAAATATGGTAATCAACATTTTGGACCCTGTATCGGGGATCACGTGGCTAAGTGGGTAAGACGCTAGGTCACTAGCCTGGAGGTCAGGTGTTCGATCCCTGCATTGGCCGAGAAAGTTCATCCAGATTTTCCGGCGTGGTTCTCCCTTGTCAGTGATGCAGGACGGATGGGCTGACAAGGAAAGCTGTCTAGTCATTCGGATGGGACGAAAAACCGAGGTCCCGTGTACACATTGGCATGCACGTAAAAGATCCCTTGGCAGTTGGAATTCGATATAAGAGTAGGCCGTAGTGCCGCTGTCCGGGCAAAATTTCCCTCATAGCACACTGTATGGCGTATGCCCGTCTTCATTAGCCCAGGTTAGGAGCAGAACAGTAGGACGTTAAACTCCATTTCATTCAGGACCCTGTATCGGTCACAATTTTAATTCGATTTTGATGAAACTTGTAAAGCATTTTTATAACCTAAAGATCTTGGTGCCTTTCGATTTGTCGCATATTGGATCGTAACTTCCTGAATTATGGCCCCTGATTATACGAAAAATCGCGTTTTTACCTTGTGGACCCTATATAGGTCATAATTCTTATCCGATTTAAAAAAACGTATTATTATATCACCGTTACACCCTAAGGAAGGTTGAGTTCGAATTTGGGGAAAATCGGCCCAAAACTGACAGACAAAATGGCCGCCCTTCGTTCTCAAATAGCGTAAAAATATGGTATATCAAGGTTGTGGACCCTATAGAAGTCACAATTTTTATCGATTTTGTTGAAACTTGAAATGTAAGTTTATAACCCAAGGATCTCGGTTCCTGTCGATATTCGCGCAAATCGGACCGTAACTTCCTGAATTATGGCCCCTGATTATACAAAAAATCGCGTTTTTAGCTTGTGGACCCTATAGAGGTCATAATTTTTATCCGATTATAAAAAACGTATTATTATATCAGCGTTACACCCTAAGGACAGCTGAGTTCGGCCCAAAATTGACAGAGAAAATGTCCGCCGTTCGTTCTCAAATAAAGTAAAAATATGGTATAGCAAGGTTGTGGACCCTATAGAGGTCACAATTTTTATCCGATTTTGTTGAAACTTGCAATGTAAGTTTATAATCCAAAGATCTCGGTTTCTTTTGATATTCGCTCATATCGGACCGTAACTTCCTGAATTATGGCCCCTGATTGTACGAAAAATCGCGCTCTTAGCTTGTGGACTCTATACACTAGGGATTTGGTATCGTTTAGAACGGGGTTTTTAGCGCTGGAAAGTATGCATAGAGTTTACTTTTAAAACACCGTTGGATTATTGATAAAAATCGTTTAAGAATTACATAAATGGTTTAGTTAGTACTATGGCTTAGTTTATTGGGAACGGGTTGAGTTTCTCCGAGAGTCGTTTAAAAATGGCCGACCCGTTCACTTATCTACGACGTTTACTTATTAGACGAGCCGTCTGCTTTCCCGAGATACGTTGAAAAATCAACACACCGTTTACTTATCTACGGCCTTTACTTATTAGACGAGTCGTTTCCCTTCCCGAGATACGTTGAAAAATCAACACACGATTAATTTATCTACGGCGTTGAAAAATTAGATGAACCTTTTAATTTCCCGCGAGCCATTTATCCGATCGGTTAATTTTGATTACGATTATTTACATATGAAGTACGAATAAAAAAAAAGAATATAAAAAATGCACACTCATAGATGATCATCTTACCGTGGTCGTAGTATTATATATTATCCGTTATCCTATAAACTTAGTATTCCACCATTGACAAATAAATCAAAAATCGGTAAATCACGTCCCAAGGTAATTATACAATTGGAAATCGGTAAATCACATCCCAGGTAATGTATCGTTGTTGTTGTTAGTTAGTTGTATTTTACGTCCGCTTCCACCGAGGTGATATCACAAATAAATTAACTAGTCTTTCATATGTACACGTGGTCATAAGTCAAGGTCACAATAGCAGTGCCACAATCTGGCGAGACTGTACATTAGACTGGCGCCAAAAAAGTCACTGTCAATCTCTATAGACAAGCTGTCGCCCATTTTCAGACAGCGTAATCACTTGATTGGGGACCCCTGTGCAATTTAGTTGATTATTGGGTAATAGGTCGAGTCCATGATGTATTTTGGCGAGTGATTAAGCTGTCAATATGTAATTATAAAATACCTTTTTTATAAAGAAGATAAATGATGTTAGACATCATAAACTAACAAACAATACAAGTATACTTTATTACAAAAACATCGGTGAACTAATCTAAAATCATAACGGCAAATATAAAAACAATACGAATATACTTTACTACAAAAACATTGGTGAACTAACCTAAAATCTAAAATCATAACGCCAATTAACAAACAATACGAATATACAGCGGTGAACTAATCCTGGTCGTGATCGGTAATCAACAAAAATCGACGAGTAAAACTTATATATTCCATACATTATTGTTTCTGTAACAATAAGTAAGTGTTTAACAGTTAATTTAACGATAAGTACAACCCGGTTAATTATAATAACAAGGGGGATGAAACAGCCCGATAAAAAAAAAAATTTAATGGTAAATATCTAAATATACAAAAACACATTGCTGAACAGGGTCGAAAAGCTCTCTTCTCAGTCTCAAAAGTTTGTAATGAAAATTATTTTAATATTGTAAGTAATGTAACTAAATACTTTTATGTCTTGTATTCTAAATTATGAGGTTTTCATTCAGGACATGATATATAACAAATACATTTAAGGTACCTTAGGAAAATCTTAGATACAAGAACAACCACAAATTCCCACATGATCTATTATGAACTTGGACGTTTCCTTTTAATCATTACGAGAAAATTACGGATATTTAAATACTGGATTAAAATATGTTCTTCTACTAATGTCTTACTTAATTCTTGCTACTCTAATGTGTTAATAAATAATGACCCGTGGGTCCTGAATGTTAAGAAGGAACGTTTTAAATTTGGCTTGGGAGATTTATGGGAAAAACCTGCTCATCTCATAAACACAAATTGTATCCATATCATCAGACAAAGATTATTAGACATATTTAGACAGGAGTGTATTGAGAAATTTGAATTATCAAGTAAATGTATCATTTATAAGCATATTGTGAATACATTTGGCTTACAATATTATTTGACTAAACCAATAGACAGAAAATACAGACGTGAAATTACAAGAATCCGTTTGTCCAGTCATAATTTAAATATTGAAAGGTTACGATATAGTACTAAATATATTGAGAGAAGTAAACGATTATGTACGATTGAGTACCATTTTGTTTTAATTTGTCCAATTTATAAAAATCTGAGATAATAAAATATAAAAAAGTATTATTATTCGAACCCCATTGTTTTTAAATTATTTAATCTTTTATGTACTAAAAATGTATCTGAACTTGTAAACCTTGGTAGATTTTTATATTTTTCTAATAAAATAAGAGATGAAGAGATTTTTTTTGTTTTGTAAATATTTTTGTATTTCCCAATGAGTTTGTGACTCAAGGGTAATAAAAACTTGAAACAGTCCGAGGTGAAATGGTTGTGGGATGAACTGACCCGCACCCGGCTGGTAACTACAGGTGGGAATTAATAAAACAATAGCATTCGACCAATCAAATAATTAATGTCAATAATAAAAAAAAAGGGACATTTATGACTCAACTGTACATTCAAAGGCATGATTTTGTATGGCACCCAGACAGGTGAGAATTAATAAACAATAGCATTCGACCAATCAAAGAATTAATCCATACTGTACTTACGAACATGTATATTCAAAAACATGGTTTCATATGGCACCCAGGCACTTGACCACAGGTGTGAATTAATAAAACAATAGCATTCAACCAATCAAATATTTAATCTATACTGTAATAACGTTCATTTATAACTCCATCCTATATTCCAAATAACAATCGGCTGACCAAAAGGTGAATAGCTCATAATACCGTGTATACACAGGCCTTTTCTCTAATTAATGTGTATGGGAATATAGATTAAGAGGAGATTAGTGACTAATATGATAATTGTCTGCGATATCAACTCGGTGGAAGCGGGCGTTAAATAAAGCTATTTCACACATAATATGATAATCGTAGTTAAAAGACGACTTTCACAACATAAAAGTTGCGTTTATTTTGAATACTAAAATAACTCGGGCTTAGTTTGGCTTGGCTCTGAATTTTGATTGAGTGGAAGATTTTTAAAGACATACATACGATTTGCTTTTTGTTATTAAATTATATATAAATCTGTTGATTGTTTTCCAATTTTGATTTCTTTTTGTGCATGCTGCTATTTCTTTATTTGTAAACCAGTGATTGTTTTCCAGTGTTGTGTTTTTAGTATTCATGCTGTCATTTGTGATTGTTTTTAGTATTTAGTGTACATACATATAAATACATACAATTGGTTTTTGTTATTAGATTATCATAGCTAAATATATGTTCTGTTTTATTTATAAACCCTTTTCTTTTTGGGGAATGTTGATTTTGAATCAGTACCAAAATTTAACACCTGTACCCGATAATCAACTAAATTGCGCAGAAGCCCCCAATCAAGTAATTACGCCGTCTTAAAATGGGCGACAGCTTGTCTATAGAGATTGACGGTGACTTTTCTTGGCGCCAGTCTAATGTACAGTCTCGCGAGATTGTGGCACTACTATTGTGACCTTGACTTATGACCACGTGTACATATGAAAGACTGGTTAATTTCTTTGTGATATCGTACTCAATTAGTACTCGTACTGATAACACCTAATGCACCAGAGCTCCAAAGCTATCGACTAAATTTATCTCAGATAAAGTAGCCTAGCTAAGACTCCAAAAAGACTTCTCAAACCCAGAAAGACCACTAGATACTACAAAGATCATCTAGTCCAAAAATAGATTTAAGGTTGTCTTTGTTTTTATTTTTATACCTTCACAAGGTATAAGGTTTATTTTCTTTATATTTTTATATTTTGCATTCTTAATTTATCTTATTTTATTTTACTTTATTTTCTTTAATTTACTTTATTTTCTTTTCATTACCTCCTTCCTCAGTGCTTTATTATTAGGATATTGTTAGAATATTATTTTTACCTTATTTCTATATATTAGATATAAGCTAATTTTCTTAAATTTTCCTTCTTTTTCATATTTCTCCACTCCTAATCTAATCTATTTTTTTGTTACTTCTTCTTTTTGCCCCTTTTTTCAACTCTATATACCACCTTCCTATCTTTATTTAATTATTTCTATTTTTCTCTATTCTGTATCTTTTTAATCATTTCACTTTTCTTTCTATCATCTACTAACAAAGAAGCTCAGTGTACAAGCCAATAAACTGATTGAACTCGTCACAAGCTTCTTAAAACAATAGAATCCCCGGTTGTACGTGGCAAGGAGTAGGGTCGCCTGTCCAACCTCGTGGGTTTTCTCCGGGTCCTCCGGTTTCCTCCCACTGCTAAAGACCCCTGCTAATTTATTTCTATAGCTAATAAGCCTGATAACTGTTAAGTACACCCATACAAGCAATAGGAACCCATAGTTAATTAGTATTAATTACACTGATTGACTAGCGCTTCTTTGTGGAAAGGGGTAACAACAGTTATATCAGCTTACGTCATTAATTAACGACAGAATACATCCTTAACCAACACTGTTCAGTCACTCCTTTTGTTTTCGATTTTACTTTTCGGCAGCATAAGAACGATGGCGACAGAGGCTAGCTCACCCATGTCGTACTTTTGAGGCCACTGGAAGGTAAGTCCTTCCAAGGAGCCAAATTTACGGCCATGGGGAAGGAATTGAAGAGTAAGTGGGGTATTATCAACATACCCAACATAAAGATCACAGTGCCGGGACATGTTAGACTTGCCCTAAAAAGTAGGTCTGACATGGACCTAGCGCTGGCCCAGAACCTACTTCTCGGTATGACCGTGACGGTGTCCGAACCGATCACCTTGTCTATTGATAAGGTGGTTGTTCATGGGATACCGGCCGAATATACCGGGGAGGAAATTCTGGAAGATCTTACAGAGAGGGGGTACCATGCTACCGAGGTATATCGGTTTAATGTGGCCCAGGGGAAGGATCAGGGAAGCGTCGCCCTATCCTTCAAGAAAGGTACCGCACCTGAGCCCTATAAAATTGTGTACCTCAACCGCCGTACCCACCCCTATGTTCAGAGGGTGAGGCAGTGCACCAACTGCCAGAAACTAGGACATACGGTAAGGTACTGTAAGGGAAAAACCGTATGCGCCCAATGCGGAAGAGAACACGCGGTGGCTGAGTGTAGGGTGGGTAGCAAAATTAACTGCTCAAACTGCAAGGGCAGCCAACTCCCCGCAATGCCCAAGAATACAAGTGACCAAAGCAGCGCTACGTCTGCAAAGCAAAGATAAACTTACCTTTAGGGAGGCAATTCAGCAAGTAAAGGACAAGGAGAGAGAAGCAAAAGTAGTCAGAGAACCGGTGGTGGAACCAAAACAAGCTCCAGCACCGACTCTCTCGACGTCCGATGCAACCCCCACCCCTAAAGGTAAAGACAAGAAGAAGAAAGAGAAGAAAACATCTACCAAACCTGTAGAGGTCAAACAGAAGACAAATCCATCCAAGAAGAAAGAAGAGGAACCGAAAACAAAGATTCATGAAGAACACTTCATTCCTAAATTTAAAACGGAAAGTGGCTTCATGAACTTCATGATCGAGTTCCTCAGGGTGGCCGTGTCCAATTAGGACCAAACTACCAAGATGGCAAGCCTACTGGGCAAAATAAAGACACACATGGTCAACGCCAATGTCCTGTGTGTCATGATTAATTCAATCAACAGTGTAAAAAAAAGATCAAGAGAAGAAGACGACAACGAAGAAACCAAAAAAGGCGATCAAACGGCAAACCTCGCACTCCGTAGAAGGATATCTCATGTTCGTCACTACAGCACTGGCGATATGCCCAGTTGCTTGCCGGTTTTAACACCAAAGACGAACACTAATGAGGTACCTCCTATGGAATGTGAAACGCCAATTGACCAATAAATAGACAAGACAGAGAGGCATCCATCCGGACAGTCATCATGGCGGGCCAGGTAAAAGTTCTACAACTAAACATTAATGGACTGGCTCCCAGATGTGCTGAGCTGAGAAAATACATCACCCGCAATCCGAAAGATGTAATATGCCTCCAAGAAACCAAGCTACTACCAACCAAGAACGACATCTACTTGCCCGGATACACTTGTCAGAGAAGGGACAGACCGGGCAGCACGATACGTGGCAGCGGTCTTGCCATCTACGTCAGTAGAGGACCCTCTAGAAGCAATGGGCATAGCCATCACATTGAGCAATAATACAAAATTGACAATAGTGAATGTCTATGTACCCCCAGATGTCACGAGAAAACCAGTTGACTTCCAGTCACTTCTCGACCAGCTTCCTCAGGGCGAATTTGTGTTTTGCGGGGATTTCAAAGCAAAACACGTCTTGTGGGGGTCACCGAGGAATGACTGTCGGGGGACTAGCCTATGCTCAATAATAGAAGAGAACGACCTATGCGTACTGAACGACGAGAGCCCTACTTTTGTTGGAGGAAATGCCCCACCTTCACACCTGCATCTCACGCTCTGTTAGCTTGGTAAGGCAAACCGCTGCGACTGGCAAGTACACGAAGATGAAACACTTGGCAGCGACCATCTACTGATAGAACTCTGCATCCAATGTGAAACAACCAGGGAAACCCAATTGGAAAATAAAAGAGGCTGATTGGGCTAACTTCCGTGTACACAGCCAACATCACGAGTGCTATTATAGGAGCCGCAGACGACTCCATTCCCAAGACTTCTGGAGGGCAATCAAGGATTAGAAAACCTTGGTGGTCACCAGAATGTCAGAAGGCGGTTAACGAAAGAAAGAAGGCACTACGCCTACGAAAACGCCACTACAATGAAGTCAATCACCAAAACTACCTGAAGTTGAAATACGCCGCAAGAGACACCATCCGGAATGCTAAATTTGCTGATGACAGTACCATATGGAGGAAAGGGAGGAACTTCTGTGAACTACAAAAGAACATGCAGAAGGCCTTAGACAAATTCATGGCATGGGCAAACGATTGGGGATTCAAAGTCTCGGAGAAGAAAACAGTTGGCATGATTGTAAGCAGGGATAGAGGGATAAACAGAATGACTCTGTGTATGAACGGGAAAACCATCAAGTTTAAAGACCAAACCAAGTTCCTTGGTGTAATCTTTGACCAAAGGCTGACCTGGAAACCGCACATCGACGAGACTGTAGATAGATGCACCAAAATCCTAAACTTAATGAGGAAAATAACGGGCAGCACATGGGGTGCCAATAGAGTTACATTAATGATGGTGTATCGTGCTCTAATACGCTCTGTATTAGACTACGGCTCTTTGGCCTTCATGAACTGTGTGCCAAAACTCTTAAGTAAGCTTGACACCATCCAATACAAAGCTCTGTGTATTGCGACCGGCGTAGGGCTTGGGACTAGGAGAGAGGCATTACTACAGGAAGCCGGGGAGTTGCCCCTATCCCTAAGAAGAAAAGAACTAGCGACAAGGTATTGGGCCAAGATCTCGCAACTGGGCAAAAGATCCCCTACTTTTGTCAGTCTACAAAAGACAAGATATGTAAGAGATCCTAGAAAGAAAAGCTTCTGCCAGGGTATCAGGGAAACAATCAAGGAAACGCAACTGGGGGAGCTTGTGATAAATGAACACGACCCCCCAGCGATCGCCCCTTGGACGCTCCCTATACCGCCGGTTAATCTAGATCTACTACAGAAAACTGACAAGAAAAACAACCCCACTGCTGCACGTGCTTTCTCTCTAGAACACCTGGAAGACAACTGGCCGTCTGATGACAGGGACCATGTGTACACGGATGGCTCACGCAATCCTGAAAGGGGCACCAGCTCGTTTGGAATATACCTGCCAAACGGGAAACAGGGAATAAGCAGGAAACTGCCCAATAACTGTTTGGTGTACACTGCAGAGCTTGTGGCCATTCGTGATGCTATATCATGGATTTCCCATCAAAAGACTAGTAAGTTTGTCATTCCAAGCAACTCTCTGAGCAGTCTGATTTCAATCCAAAATGACAACTCGGACTCAAGACCAGAAGTCATTTTGGAAATCAGGCAGCTGTACCAGAGGGTTATAGAGAAGGGAAGCAAAGTAGAACTCGTGTGGATTCCATCACATGTCAACATTAGAGGAAACGAGGAGGCAGATCGACTCGCCAATGAAGGTCTCAAGGACACAGCACCACTCCGCACCATAGGCTACAGCACCACGGAAATCTACAGTATGGTCAAAAGACACGTCAATTCAATCTGGGAATTAAATCTCATTGAACTTGACACATACAGATTCCGGCTGGATGACAAGATCTACACAAAGACAACACTCAATCACCCTAGAAGAGATATTTGTAGACTTATATCGAAGCTAAGGTTGAAAGAGCGGCTGCGAGACTACAAACACCAAGTCATCATCTGTGAGTGCGGAGAAGAATGTACCACCAACCATGTCCTGGTAGACTGTGAGGTATACGAGGAAGAGAGAAGGGAACTATTGAGAACAATGGAGACCAACAACATACCATTCAACACTAAGAACCTACTCTTCCCGAGACCAGATCTGAAACTGCAAATCTTCGAACAAATCCACGTCCTAATGGACACAGTTGGACTAAGTAGAATAGTGAAGTAGACGGGCCCGGCATCTAAACACTAAACTACATAGGGGATTTATACCAAACTGGCAGGATAGTGGAGTAAGACGGACTCACGATCAGACGGACTCGGCATCTAAACACTATTCCACCAAAAACAGACACCAAACCTACAGAGTGGAGTAAGGGGAGGTCATGATAAGACAGGCCTGGCACCTAAACACAAACCCCACAAAGATGACATCTACCTAACTAGCAGGATAGTGGAGTAAGGGAGAGTTACGGTCAGACGAACTCGGCACCTAAACACTATTCCGCAAATAAAACTGATACCAAACCCAGAGAGTGGGATAGTGGAGTAAGGGGAGGCCACGATAAGACGGGCCTCCACCTAAACACTAAAACGATGACATCTACCAATCCAGAAGCAGACGTAATCATCTACCAAACGATATGTTTTATATTAAATAAAGGGAAGAACTTTCCACTAAACCAAATCCATGGCCTAAGGCCAAATGGAAAGATTGCAAAATCATATTCTAAAAAACAGGAATCAGCTTCGGCTCTCCTATGTCTTGTCTGCGATATCACTTATGTGGAAGCAGACATTAAACACCAAGAACGAAACGACGATTTGTGATATCACCTCGGTGGAAGCGGACGTAAAATACAACTAACTAACAACAACAACGATACATTACCTGAGATGTGATTTACCAATTTCCAATTGTATAATTACCTGGGACGTGATTTACCGATTTTTTATTTATTTGTCAATGGTGGAATACTAAGTTTATAGGATAATGGATAATATATAATACTACGACCACGGTAAGATGATCATCTATGAGTGTGCATTTTTTATATTCTCCTTTTTTATTCGTACTTCATATGTAAATAATCGTAATCAAAATTAACTGATCGGATAAACGGCTCGCGGGAAATTAAAAGGTTCATCTAATTTTTCAAAGCCGTAGATAAATTAATCGTGTGTTGATTTTTCAACGTATCTCGGGAAGGTAAACGACTCGTCTAATAAGTAAAGGCCGTAGATAAGTAAACGGTGTGTTGATTTTTCAACGTATCTCGGGAAAGCAGACGGCTCATCTAATAAGTAAACGTCGTAGATAAGTGAACATGTCGGCCATTTTTAAACGACTCTCGGAGAAACTCAACCCGTTCCCAATAAACTAAGCCATAGTACTAACTAAACCATTTATGTAATTCTTAAACGATTTTTATCAATTATCGAACGATGTTTTAAAAGTAAACTCTATGCATACTTTCCAGCGCTAAAAACCCCGTTCTAAACGATACCAAATCCCTAGTGATAGAGGTCATAATTTTTATCCGATTTAAAAAAAACGTATTATTATATCACCGTTACACCCTAAGGACGGCAGAGTTCGAACTTTCGTGAAAATCGGCCCAAAACCGACAGACAAAATGGCCGCCCTTCATTCTCTAAAAATATGGTATATCAAGGTTGTGGACCCTATAGAGGTCACAATTTTTATTTGTAAGTTTATAACTCAAAGATCTCGGTTCCTTTCGATATTTGCACATATGGAATTGTAATTTCCTGAATTATGGCCTTTGATTGTAGAAAAAATCACTTTCTTTTTAGCTTGTTCTCTATCCATCTCTCAAAAATGTGGGCGTATCCTGCCTGGCAGCCGCTGGTTAGAACCTTGTGAACCCTCAAACGACGAAAATTATAATGTCATCTGTATGAAATTGTCTATTAAATGCCCCTAATTACCTACAAAAGAATAAATATGCGACAACCCTTGTCGACCGCTCTGACGATTTAGCTGCTGTGGGCTTATGTTTTGTTGCCTGGCAACCTATCTTTATCAGAATATGATGAAACTTAAAATATATCTTTCCCAAATATCTCAGTCCATTTCAATATTCGCGTGTTTCAGATCATATCTTCCTGGATTATGGAATATGATGAAACTTAAAATATATCTTTCCCAAATATCTCAGTCCATTTCAATATTAACGCGTTTCAGCTCATAACTTGCTGGATGATGGGGACTATTAAAATGGGCTGATCTGTCTGTCTGTCCGTCCATCACTCTTTTTGGGACACCAGACTTCTCATTGAGTTAAAATGTTCAAACTTGGTGTGGGTGTTTGTTAGGTCAATGCCTTGATGGAATTCAAAGATGAACATTTTCTGCTTAGGGTAAGCAGAGATAATCAATTTGATTGGTTGAGCTAGAATGTTCAGACTTGGTGTGGGTGTTTATTAGGTTAAGGATCAAAGTTTTCAAAAAAATCGACAAAATATAGGTCAGATTGCCTTGAAATTTTTTTTCTTTACTAGCTACGACACTACTGATTCGTACACAAAAAATGGAGTTTGTTGCCCATTCCGGAAGTGCCACCATCTTGAAATGTGAAATGTCGCTAAGGCTTTTTTTATATTTTACTTACAGACAAGGGAATTATATTTTCCGAATCCTTGAAGAAAAGCCCATAAATTGTAGGAATTAGAATTTTAATTTTTGGCAAATGATGGACGCCATTTTGAATTGAAAATGAAAAATAGTGAAAAATCCACATTAATGGGCTTTAAAACATCCACAATTGGTCGTGGCTTAAAGAATCTGTCTCCTATTACCGAAATTAATACATTTCAGGATAGCCTGGCTAATGGTCGAATGTTTGGTATTTGAATATTTCAAAAATTCGAATTTCGCCTTTGATGTTTTCCGTGCCGACAAGGTTGCTGTGAGTTTAGCTGGTTTTGACTTCGCGCATGCGCTACGGTGTAACCAAAGGTACCATGAGTACCAAATTCCGGCGAGGAACTTTTCACGCTGGTACCTAGGTACCCTGATAATTTCAAGGTGATACCTGCATTTGTTCAAGTCGTTTGTTCTTGGCACGGCTTCAAGTCGGTTTTTTTTTCTAAGTCAATTTACGGCTTCTATAAGGGGAAAAAGGTGGAATTTCGTCGCGAAACCGGCACCGATTGTCCGAAAACCATGAAATTTGGACACAATACGCCCATTACCATCCCGGGCTCTGTGCTTTACTCCCATTTTGATCCCATTAAAAAAAAAAGAGTTTTAGCAAAAAAACGATTTTCGGAATTTAATATTGGTTTAATTAGGTTTTCACCTTTGGTGAAAGACTATTGTTATTACTAAGATTAATTAGGCTTTCACCTTCGGTGAAAGACTATTGTTATTACTAAGATTATTTGGCTTTCACCTTCGGTGAAAGACTTCACCTTCGGTGAAAGACTATTGTTATTACTAAGATTATTCTTATTATTAGGCTTTCACCTTCGGTGAAAGGCTATTGTTATTACTAAGATTAATATTATTATTATTTTTTTTTTTTATTGGGGGAAGCTAGATCTCAGCAACTATAAGAGATAGAGGTTTGAAATTTGATTTTCTGTTGGAAAAGTGGTGTGCAGCTACTGCTTAAAGCTATTTCGAAATTTGTGCGCATAGCGGAAATGCGTCAAATCTTTAACGTGCACGAAAATTGAAAAACGGCCATTATTTTCTTAATTCTCAATGGATTCTTCAGATATTTACATTTTTGGATAGCTGGAGACATTTCTGAGCAGATAGCAGTTCAAAACTGTGGAAATTAGAAACTTTGTCGCTCTCATTTTTTTGGTGAAAAATGGAAAATTTTCAAAATTTTCTAAAATTTTTATTTTGGGAATTTTGAAATTTCAGTTACATCAATCCGATTCCAACAATATAAGTTTTGTTCTGAAATGTTGACTTTGATTTTTCACTTTTTTTTCGCATTTTGGTCAAATCGTAGAGTTCTTATTTTTTTAAAACGGCTCCAACGATTTTTCTGAAACTTCAGATATATGAAGTCGAAAGACCAAACCAGTCCATGAACTATAAATAAAAATCCTCTAATCACCGGAAATAGTCAAGAAAGGTATCCAAACTTTGACAAAATTGTGAAAAATGGGTGCATGTGCGGAAAATGCGATTTATCAATTGTGTTCTTGTCGATTAGTTAAAGTTTTAAATCGTTTAATAGCCAATTGAATTGTCTATCCGATGGTACTAAAGCGGCATGTTTCTATCAAAAATTTAAAAAGTTATGTGACTTTGAAAAGTAACGTTTTTTTCGATTTCGAGCAACTTTGGACGCATGTTTCTCGGAAAGCCTCCCAACGATTTTTTAAAAACTTTCTCAATCGACAGGCTAATGGGTACTCTGTTTTGTGAAACCACAGTATCATTTTTTGAAATGTCAGGGGTAGCCGAAAAAAGAGATCGAAAATCGAAAACGTTGTATTTTTACGATTTGGATCATTTTTAGAGGCCTATTTCTCGAAAAGTCAACATAATTCGTTTTTGGAACTTCTTCTACAGAGAGGCCTATCGGTAGTGTTATACATAAAACGATTGTACAATAGTCCCAAATTTCAGGAGTAGCAGAACAAAGGGATCGAAAATTGAACACGGCACCTTTCATTGTTAAGCGAAACATAAGTTGGGGATACAATCTGTACGTTTTGTCAATGTATAGAGTCTATTCAAGCGTGCTTTTATCAGTGATGATATTTGAACTGAAATTATTTCAACTATGAGTGTTTTCTTCTATCCAATATATGGGTTTAGTGACCCTGTAACAGAAATAGTTGATTGCTGTGTGTAATAATTAGCCGTTGAATTAATATTGTTGCTTCTGTGTCAAAATCATCTTATACCAGAAATCGACGGCTCGCACTGTTTATAAGAAAGTGCAATTTTTTAAGCGTTTGCAGTAGTATCGTACAGTAGTATCGAATATTGCACCTGTGATAAAAGGCATGACGTTGTTTGAGCATGGACACTATCAGTAATTAATATTAAATTTTTATTAGTGACGTCAAATCTTTAACGTGCACGAAACCAGAAAATTGGCGATATTTCATTGAATTTTCAATTAATTTTTGAACCAATTACATATTTGAGTAGCTGACATGAACGCGATTCCGAAGTCCAGTGTACACATTGATGTGACCGTAAAAGATCCCTTGGCGGTTGGAATTCTATATAAAAGAAGACTAGCGCCGCTGTACCAGCATGTTTAGAGAGATCATTTCGGGACTAACATATGGTTTCTTTTTTTTTTATTTCAATAATTCACTTGCGCGTAGGGGTCTTTAGCAGTTGGAGGAAAGCGGAGGACCCGGAGAAAACCCACGAGTTTGGACAGGCGACCCTAGTCCTTGTCACGTACAACCGGGGATTCGAAACCACGCCAGTCGACTCAATGACAGACTTTATGATACAGCGCGCGCGTGTTACAACCCCCCCCCCCCCCCCCCCCCCCCCCGGTATGAAACCATCGTACAACGGTCAAAAGTATCAAGAGTGGCTAAACAAATGGCACTGTATATCAACAAAAGTCCGATAGGGTCATAATCGGAACGTTCTGCATACGTATAATATGGAGAGCTATTTTTCTAAGTGGCAATATTTGAACTAAGGGTGTTCTACTGTTAACCAATATCTGGCACTGGTGCTTCTAGAGTGAAAATATTTCATATCAGTAAAAAACAGTTGCTCCTGAAATTAATATCCCAGTTATTTTTGTGTACATGACGTCATCTCTTTATACCATTTAAAATAAAGCTCCCTGCTGCACCTATTTATAAGAAAGTCGCCCCTTTCCTAGTAAAAAAGGAAACTTGAGGTTGATAATTACGATCAATTAAGGTATTTAAAGAGAGGTACGAACAATTAAGGTATTTAAAGAGAGAGAGAGAGAGATGGGGTTTAACGTCCACTCGACGTCCAGGTCATTTCGGGCCTAACATATGGTTTATTTTTTTATTGCACCTATGATTAAAGGCATGACGTTGTTTGAGCATGGACTCTATCTGTAATTAATATTACATTTTTATTAGTGACGTCAAATCTTTAACGTGCACGAAACGAGAAAATTGGTGATATTTCATTCAATATTTAAACAATTTTTGAACCAGTTACATATTTGAGTAGCTGACATGAGAGAGATAGAGAGAGAGAAATGGGGTTTAATGTTCACTCGACACAAACTAGGTCATTTCGGGACTAACATATGGTTTATTTTTTTTCTTATTTCAATAATACGCTTGCGCTTAGGCGTCTTTAGTGGTGGGAGGCTAGCCTACCGTGCAAATTCCAGCCAGCATAATGTATATATATAAGAGACATTTATTCCTACTGGCGATTTTCAAATATGGCATGAAGAAATTCAAATCATAAGAACATAAACACGACTAATACACAGTACAATGTCTATATTCTCCGTTCAGTATCAATGGATTAAACGAATTAAGCTTTCGTTGAGTGGCCTGAGGAATGGACTGTCGAATGATGCCCAATTTATACGGATACTATCACCAAGCAGCAAAATATGACAAGCTGAAAATCAAGTATTTTCTGATTTGGAGCGTTTTTGGACGCCTTTATCTCAAAAACTTAACCTACAATTTTTTTTAAACTTTCTCTATCGAGAGTCCTTTCGGTAGTCTTGTGCATGAAAACATCCAATAAGTCTTTGAAATGTCTGGAATAGGATAAAAAAGGGACTGAAAATCGAAAAATGTAAAAAAATCGTAAAATTTTGGAAAATGCTATATTATTTTATTATTTAATCAGATTTTTACGAAAAGGTTACACATTGAGATAGCTGACCTAATTACGATTCTAACGATGTATAATATGTATTGAGTTATTGAAATTTAATTTTCGATATTTTGACATTTTTGAATTTTTTACACTTTTGAGAAGGGGATTTCTCAGGGCCATTTTATCTGATCAGATAATGTAATATATCATTACAGAGCCCTGTGGCTATCTAATTGCCCAAACTGGTAATTAAAACTATCCCGACAATAATCTCCATACCGGACGTATTCAAAAAATGAAGAAAAAGGTTAAAAAAAAATAGCGCTCCTGCGAAAAACTTGATTTCTCCACCAGATCTTAGCAGATCAAAAGAACTAAAGTGTCGCTGGATAGCCCCATTAATGGACTATCATATGACATCTGAATGATACGATTTAGATGGCTAGAAAATAAATTATGGTACGCTGAAAATCTAGTATTTTCCCTTTTGGAGCATTTTGAGACGCCATTTTCTCGAAAATGAAAACTAAGTTTTTTCTTAAACTTTTTTTACTCAGAGTCCTATCGGTGGACTATGGCGTGAGTCCAAAAATAAAAGCATTGAAATAACATAAGTTGTCCAAAAACAACCTCAATCTTGGAAAAAAGTTGAAAAATCCTTAAATTACTGAAAATGATCTTCTAATTTTCCTTGTTTGGAAAACAGCTGAATCTATTATTCTGAAACTTCTTGTACAGAAGGTAAGGTAACCAAACAACTTGTTAAAGTTATCCCGACAATGATCCAAAAACCGGAAGTAGTCGAAAAACTTTCTGATATTTTGAGAAAAAAAACCGTAAAATGTAAAAAAAATGGCAATCTTGCGAAAAAAGTGATTACTACGCCAAATTCCACCGAATCAAAACAACTAAAGTGTCATTGGATAGTTCGAACAATGGACGATCTTATGACATCTAAATGGTAAAATTATGGAACGCTGAAAATCTATTATTTTCTTTTTTTGAGCCTATTCAGACACTTTTATTTCGAAAACTTCTCTTATTTCCTTTATTAAACTTATGTTACTTAGAGTCCTAACTAACGGTGGTCTATGGCGTGAATCCAAATTTAAAAGCCTCAATATCATATAAATGGTCCAAAAGGGCCACAATCTTTGAAAAAAGTCGAAAAATCGTTATATCTGTAAATCTGCTTCTAATGGTATAATGTCCAATGGATCTTTCTGAAACTTCTGGTACAGGAAGTTAAGTTCCCATACCACTTGTTAAATCTATCCCGATAATTATCCGTAAACAGGAAGTAGTCAAAAAAATATTCGATATTTAAAAAAAAAAGACAGTAAAAAAAATCGGTGCTCTTGCAACAATCGGGATTTCACCGTCGGGTGTGACTAACACATGGTTCAATTTTATTTCAATAATTCACTTGCGCGTAGGGGTCTTTAGCTGTGGGAGGAACCGGAGGACCCAGAGAAAACCCACGAGGTTGGACAGGCGACCCTACTCCTGGTCACGTACAACTGGGGATTCGAAACCACACCAATAGACTCAATGACAGACTTTATGATACAGCACGCACATGCTAACCATTCAGCCATCCAACCCCCCTAAACAAATGATTACGAAAGAACATAACGCTATAGACTTCTATAATAAGACATATAATACATGTTTAATATATATATAAATGACAATGTCCTACGCTAACAAAAAATATAAATATAAAAAAAAACAAAGTAGTCGCGAACATCCTGGCTCTTGACTGCTTCAGTTGTTTGATCCTGGACTCTGTCTGTAATTAATAGGAAACTTTTACATGTTTAGTGACGTCAAATCTTTAACGTGCACGAAAGCAGAAAATTGACGATATTTAATTTTTGAACCATTTACATATTTCAGTAGCTGACATGAACTCGATTCCGAAGTCCCGCATACACATTGGTGTGACTATAAAAGATCCCTTGGCAGTTGGAATTGTATATAAGAGTAGGCTAGCGCCGCTGTACGTTTGAAACAATCCTCATGGTCCATTCCGAGCAGAATGGTGTTAAAACACAATTTCATTTTACTTTGATGTTAATATTTATTGAGACATTGCTTTTCGTTCATTTCGCGCAACTGTTCTTTTTCCATTTCGCGTAGATCAACTTTATTTTTCGATTCCCTTCTATCGTAATGCGCATGCAAAGAACATGTCAATATCTGAGTTATGCAAATGTGTGTTTTTATTTAGGGGGTGGTGGAGTGTGTGTTTGTTTAGGGGGTGAGAGGTGGGGATAGTCTTTTGTCATGCATCTGGAGACCGTGTGACGCCTTCAGTCTTGCAAGCAAGTCTAGTTAATTTTGAAATTGCAAATGCAAAGAGATTTTATCGCCTCTCCCGTATGTGATAGGTATTAGTACTATACACATTATCCTTAAGAGACAATTTTTTAAAATGACCGCAACAATGTATCGACACTAGAAACCGAAATCGCCTATTTTGACTGCTGAGGCATCCTTCCGGTGGTCCAAATCTCTGGAATTTCTAGCGGTTGGCTAGATGATATTTATCACATATTAAAAGGAGAAAATGCTCAGATATCAAGAACAATAAAAATTCGATAAAATACGGCAATTTTTTAAGCAAAAAAACTTTGATCGGTGGGGGTGGGTATGGAATTTATTTTCATCGTTCTCGCAATTCCAGACTCTTCTATTTTTAATATGTGATAGCTTGAATCCCAAGGTACATCCCGTGCAAATTTGAAGGCAATCGGCCCAACGGAACGTTGCCTGGGCAGAGCAAATCAACCCCGGTAGCGAAAATTTGCTCATTCTTCAACGCTTATTATAATAGATCAATCCGGGTCCCCGATCCACCGTCACATACCAAACCACTCCGAAATATACCCAAAATCCCAAAATCGGCCGTAATTTCTTTTGACTTTACGCATGCGCCACGCTGGAACCAAAGGTCTGATGACTGCCAAATTCCGGCGAGGAACTTTTCACGCTGGTACCAAAGGTACGATGACTGCCAAATTCCGGCGAGGAACTTTTCACGCTGGTACCTAGGTGCCCTGAGAAATTCAAGGTGATACCTGCATTCGTTCAGGTCGTTTGTTCTTCACACGGTTCCTGTCGTTCGGCTTTTTCCGCCATTTACAGCTTCAGTAAGTGCGAAAAAAGTGGAATATCGCCACGACACCGGCACCGATTGTCCGAAAACCATGAAATTTGGACACAATACGCCCATTTCCACCCCGGATCTTGTGCCTTACTCCCATTTTGATTCGATTAAAAAAAAAAAAAGAGTTTTAGCAAAAAAAAAAAGATTTTCTGTCAACTGATGGTCTCCATTTGGAATTGAATATGAAGAACAGTGAAAAATCCACTTGAACAAACGTGAAAATAAACCACAATAGGCTGTAATATGTTCAATGCGTCTCTTATTTCTGAAATTAATGCATTTCAGGATAGCTCGAGATCAAGATCGATTTTTTGGTGTTTGAAAATTTTCAAAATTTCGTATTTCGCCTTTGACCGTTTACGTGCCGACAAAGTTGTTTACAGGACAATTTATGCCTTTAATTTTCAAAATTTACAAATTTAACCTAAATATTCGAACAGCTAAGGTCAATCTGATTCAAACAATGTTAGTTCCGTTCAAAGTTATTTCATTTATTTTTTTGATATTTTCCTGCCCCTTTTTAGTTCTTTCCCGCCATTTTCGTTTTATGTTCTCATCCGTCCCGTTTTTAAACGGCTTGATCCATTTTTCTGAAACTTTTGGAACGGAAAGTCGTTCCGATTACAGCAATCCAACTCTCAGTTATTTCCCTTTAGTTTTCGGATTACTTTGTTGCCCGGGTGCAATGTTTCTCACTATATTTAGACTTGTAACTTCGCGACTTTTTCACCGATTTTGATAATTATTTTTTGTTGTTCTTTTTTCTTTTAAGATACTTGATATAATCCATGTCACGTGACGATGAATATGAAAGCTTTCATATCTGCATGGGACAGTAGCAGATCTAGTTATTATTTGGTTTTTTTCCACTTGAGCATATCTCAGAAACTATTTGTCGGATCAACTCGATGTCTTCGGTTTTATTGGGAAAGTGGGTGTGACTTAGAGATTAAAGCTATTTCGAACTTTCTGTGACAATGCGAAAATAAAATGAATAAAAGTCGAGCCTTATAATGTAATTTAATTGGTCCGTGTGGTCCTTTGGGTTGGTCCGAATAGCAAAGATAAATATGGGTCCGATATTATGCAATATCGATGCAGGTTTTGTTTTTTTTCTCTTTTTTTTTCTAACAATATTTATTCAATATTTACATATACTATTCAAAAAAAGTAGGGGATATTTGATTTTGGGGGCATAATACTAAAATATGCAAATGACTACGAAAAAAGTCACTATAGAACCTAACAGAAGAAACATTTCCAGTTACATGTGACGCCCAAACGCACCAATAGCTACCGCATGGAATGCAGGTGATGCTTGGGATCATCATGGGGGTCCAACCCAAGATTTGCACGACTCTGACTTTGAATGTTACAGTCATTGTGGCATTGAATTCCAGGGTGGAAACATCAGTTTAATTGTTTTAGTGACCACAAAACAAATTTTGATATGCGTCGGCTTACCCAAAATGAAAGGTTACGTGCCCTTGGCATGCTACAGATCGGCACAACACAGGCGGTTGTGGCGAGGACGATGAATGTTTCTCAGTCTGTCATAAGCAGGCTATGGTCCAGATACCGTGATACACAATCTGTACAGGACAGACCACGCTCAGGTCGACCAAGGGCGACAACTCAAGCCCAGGATCGATTTATCCGTACCTTGGCCTTGAGAAATCGTGTCATCACAGCAAATCAGATCAGCGCTCGTCTTCAAACAGACACTGGTGTGAGAGTGAGTGGCCAGACGATTCGGAATCGACTGCATAGGGGTCACCTTCGCGCCCGACGTCCTCGCGTGATCCCTTGTTTGAGAGATCATCACATTCAGGCAAGACGTCGTTGGTGTAGGGATCGTCAACACTGGGATAATCGACACTGGAGCAATGTGATGTTTTCAGATGAGGGTGTGGCGTCGTCGAAACGAGCGCTTCCAAGACGTTAACGTCATCAGACATGATCGATTTGGGGGTGGTTTTGTTATGGTGTGGGGAGGCATCACTGTTGCTGGAAGAACGGCTTTACATGTTGTTGCAGGGCGTGTTACAGGCCAGTACTACCGGGACAACATCTTGGCAGTCCATGTTGTGCCGTTCGCACGACGTCATGGCCGCCGTTTCATCTTCCAGGATGACAACGCAAGATGTCACAGGGCCAGGATCGTTACAGGTTACCTCCAACAACAGAACATCACCACATTACCTTGGCCAGCACTGAGTCCCGACCTCTCCCCCATTGACCATGTCTGGGACATGCTTGGACAGAGGTTACGTCAACGTCAACAACGTCCTGCCAATGTCCAAGAACATGCTGCTGCGTTGCAACAGGAATGGGACAATCTGGACCAAAATGACCTTAGACGTCTCATTAGGAGTATGCCACGTCGGATCAATGCTTGTTTGGCAAACAGAGGAGGATTTACCCGTTACTGACTTGGTTGTGATGCTGTGGTAACTTTGCTGTTTGACCCTGGGTATCATTTTACCCTTATAATGGTCAGTCTGTGCCTTACTTAATCTAACGATCATTTGGAATAAATCGATGAATGTGAACTTCATTTCATTTTGTCATTTGTTTCTTTGTCAGTTTCATTAGGTGACGTTAATAACACTTAAAAATCAAATATCCCCTACTTTTTTTGAATAGTATATTATAAAGATACAATATTCGATTATGGGATCTGTAAACAAGCCGTACAGATATATAAATGCATTGTTTATAATTATAATCACGATTTACATACAATTATAATTACAAAAGCAAATGCAGGTTCAATCAAGAAACTTGCATGTTCACCGTCTAGTATAACTTTCAAGCTTCTGATATCTAGATTTTAAAGCTTATAGATTGCAGTTACACAGAGTACATGTATATGCAGTAGGAAATCGGGAAGTTGGACTTACAAAAGAATGGAATCATTCAGAAAGTGTACTCAAAATAAGAAAATTATAACGGAGTGAAGGCGAAAATAAGAAAATTATAACGGAGTGAAGGCGAGAATTACATGTAACACACTCATGGACATTGTATAAATATATGACATGCGCATGTAATGTAAACGTATGTGTGTGTGAAATGGCTTTATTCAATATCCGCTTCCACCGAAATGAATTGGGCGACATTAAAAGTAGATGTAAATTGTCACAGCAGAGATTTGTCGCCGAGTAACAGAGAGTAAGAATATAGTTCCAATCTTTTGGCGCGTTTCTGACCACGTGACCTACTGTTAAGCGCCCTGTGGAGTGATTTACGGCACTGTGCTCTATGAATGATTGATTTAGATTAATTGAAGCTGCAAGTAATGTGTAAGAGCTCATCGTATGACGTATATAATTTAAAGTTTGGATTTTATAGCAGCCAATAATTGATGGATTACATCTAAGTTATAGACGAAGATGTTATGATACGTTTTAGAAAATTGTAAGTTGTTCATTGTTGCATACATTTTGGCCGAGGTTATATGAATGTACAGTGGGTTAGAAAAAATCCTAACCGATACAGAATGCTGGTAAATGTTTTCCCGAGATTACCTAACTCATTTTGTTGTTATTCAAACCGGCCTGTACATTATACATGTACACGTTTTCGCGGCAGCATTACTGAATTACAACCCCTTCAATTAATTATAGACAATATTATTTCGACCCTAGCTTCTCGCGAATTCCTTGTGGGAAGCATGGCAAAACACGATGTAACGTATCTCAGGAAATTCAACGGCTCGTCTAATAAATGAACGCCCTAGATAATTGAACGGGAAGTCCATTTTTAAACGCATCTCAGGAAATTCAACGGCTCGTCCAATAAATGAACGCCATAGATAAGTGCACGGGTAGTCCATTTTTAAACGCATCTCGGAGAAACTAAAGCCGTTGACATTAATCTAAACCATAGTACTAATTAAGCCATTTTTGTTATTCTTCAACGATTTTTATCAATTATCGAACAGGGTTTTGAAATTAAACGGTATGAATAGTATTAGTAACCAACGCTAAAAACCCCATATTAAACAATACCATATTTGTAGTGTAAGCAGAGCTAATCAATTTCATTGGTTGATGCTTTGGGGCAAGATAATTTGGATTCTATCTGATAGAGAGTGATGAAACTTAGTGTATAGTTTGATTGCTTGATAGTTTTGAAAAAAAATAAATGTGCGATTAATTAATATGTGTCATCTATTTATTTTGGGATTTCGGCGGGGGACATCAGCCTCACTGTTGGCTTGTTGAGTTAAAATTTTCAAACTTGGTGTAGGCATGCATTAGGTGAATGCCTTGATGGAGTTCAATGATAAACATTGTCTGCTTAGGGTAAGCAGAGATAAGTAATCTGATTGGTTGATGCTTTGGGGCACGATAACTTTAGTTTTAATTATGTGATAGTGATGAAACTCCCGAGTATAGATTCATTATATCATTACCATGACTAAGTTTGATGTTGCGAATTTTCTGCTTAGGCTAAGGAGCGATAAGTAATTTGATTGGTCAAGACTTTGGAACATAACTCTGCTTTTAATTAAGGTAGAATGTTTAAACTTGATGTAGATGTTCGTTAGGTGAATGTCTTGACTGATTTCGATGATTAACATTTCGGGCTGGGCTAAGCTAAGCAGAGCTAAGAAATTTAATTGGTGGATGCTTTGGAACACGATAACTTTGATTCTATCTGATAGAGAGTGATGAAACTTAGTGTATAGTTGATAATCAGTTTGATTGCTTGATACTTTTGAAAAAAATAAATGTGCGAGTAATTGATATGTGTCATCTATTTATTTTGGGATTTCAACGGGGTCATCAGCCTCACTTTTGTCTTGTTTTTTATAGCTTGTTCTCTATCCATCTCTTGCAAAATGTGGACGTATCCTGCATGGCAGCTGCTGGCTGTTGTAAACTTAGATTATAGATAATTCCTTATTTAATTATTTGATTTTAAGTGCTGCCACGACAGATGAAGAAAGACAACAATTACAAGAAGTTGGTTTATTTCATTTGGGAGAATTTGTTAATGTGTTTCGACATGGTGAGTCTGTTAAGATTATTACAAGGTGGAAAAGGTGATTTTGAGATTATGATTATACATATGATTTTATTAGCTTTTCATGTAGATCTCATCATTCTTCTCACAAAACTTTTTACAGATTCAAAATCAGATGAAAATTTTTTTTTTTTATTGAGGCTCAAAGTTGCTATTTTTGACTTTTCGCGGAAGAAAGGTTTTTCAACACTTTGAAAAAGTCATTTTTGGTGTTTTTTGTGATGCCATATTTCATTTCATATCATTTCAATTTTCACATTTGTGGAACAATTACTCTGATTTCCCCAGCAACTCCAAAATACCTAGGTTTTCTCAAAAATTCCATTTTGTCAACATGATTTTGGCAAATTTTTTTCATCAAAAATGGTCTTGTCCATGTTATATCTGAAATATTGAACCTGGTTGTTATTCATTTTAAAATCAGTATCTATCAAGTAAGGTTAACAGAAAAAAAAATATTAAAAATATTAATATGCCTTCTCTCAAGAGCTGGATATGTGTTCAATTTTGAACAATTGTCCGCGGCACACATTTGCCTATTTTTGGGGCATTTTGGGGACATTAATAAAATAAGAAGGAATGGAGATACAAAAGTGAAATTCTGGGAATATGTCAAAAAGTTTGTGAATTTTTAAAATTACATATTTCCAATCTGCCATATACTATCAATTTTGGTTGTCATAGCAACCAAAATGGAAAAAATGCAATTTTTGACCATTTTCAACACTATTTACCATAACCCAAAAGGTGATCACCAAAAATAAGCATTTTAAAATATTTGAAACCTATGTAATGCCAAATGATATGGATTGTATAAGTTTGAGCAAAATATTAATGAGTTTGAGTGGTTCCCATAGCAACCACTGTATATTTTTTTTAAAACACATCATTTTCCGATAATTTTCTCATTAATATTAATTTTTAGATTATTTTAAGTCAGTACCTATAGAGCAAGATTGAACAAATAAATAATAACAATATATTATATGCCATCTCTTTATACGCTGGAAAGTGGTTCACTTTTAAAAAACATTCCGCAATAGGAAATTGCCCAATTTTCAGCCTAAAAAAAAAATGAGAAGGAATCGAGATTTTCAAGTGAAATTTTGTGTACAGGTCAAAAAGTTTGTGATTTTTTAAAATTACATATCTTTACCCTTGTATATAATTTCATATATTGTTGTTATAGACACCAAAATGGAAAAAAAAAAAAAAAAAAACAACCCAAAAATGCAATATTATACCATTTTCAACAACGTTGTTGACAATGATAAAGTGGTCAAAATAGTTTTAAAAAAGCAGTTCATATATTTAACACCAGTGTAATATCAATTGATGGAAATTGTACAATTTTGACTAAAATATGAAGGAGTTTAGGTGGTTGCCACGGCAACAACATTATCATTTTTGTTTTTAACAAAAGCGGGGAATCACGTGGCTAAGACGCTGGCTCGCTAGCCTTGAGGTTGGGTGTTCGATCCCTGTATTGGCCGAGAAAGTTCATCCAGATTTTCCGGCAATGTAATAAAAATTGATAGGGGTGGAAGGGAGATATCTTGCATGTCCCAGGATGATTAGAATCTAAATTAGAACACTTTCTCTGTTTTGAAGTGTGCGTGTGTGGGGGGGGGGGGGGGGGAGGAGGGGGGAACGCAACTGGTGTGTCCCAGGATGGTTAGAATATAAATTAGCAAGCTTTCTCCTGTTAATGTTGACTGGGCCTTTGGGGCACTTCTGCCGACATTACATGTAAAACTCTTCTTCATCTTTCAAGTTGTTTAGATGATCACTGATAGTTTCAGTGGTGTTAGATTTCTGACCGACAACAAACAAATTCTTTCAATTAAACAATTTATATAACTGTAGATACAAGGAATAGTCCTGTGTTGAGTACGCGAAGAATGTTTATATTATTTCATTTGCGAAAAAACACTTCTCTCCCAACAAGAATAATCTGCTGATACTAACGACTACATAGCTCCAAATGTCGTCTACTTCAAAAATCTTCATCCATTACTTCAAAGTTACGCAACCACAAAATTGCAGAAATTTTAAATGGAAAACTAAAAAGAAGAAACACATGGTATTGAATTACCTATCTAGTCTAATTAGGTTAGGTTGCACAATATTAAGATAAAATAAAATTGTAAGAAAAAGAACATTTACATTGAAGTAAAAATAAGTAGTGAAGAACAACAGCCAAAAACAAGATTCAGAAACTAAAAAAAAAAAAAAAAAATGGGCTCCCTGCTCCCCTACACCCATTCCACAGCAATGATACAATTTCTGCTTAATTCAGGCCAAATAGTTTTCTCCCATAAAATATTATCAAGCCCCCAAAATTACATGACCGAAGTACTGATACCATTACACAAAATATATCAATCAAATTCAACAACGCATTAATCAAGTATTCCAAACTGTACATCTCCAAAAAAGTTACATTTTGATTTTGATTACTTATTATAATGATGAAAACATATGGGAATAGCTACATTCACACATCTTCAAATATTTTCTTAAATACAGTTTTACATGTATGACTAACCACACAAATAATCCCAGCAAGTTTATAAAAATAATACAATACATCTGCTAGAACCAAGACTAAAAAAAAAAGAAGACAATAAGTTGCGTAAAAAAAAAGGTTGGCAAAAAGTAATAAGTTGTAGATGTATTATACTTATGCAATATCAAAGATACATTATGGGAGATTAGATAAAGAGCTGGTAGTTCTCACTATAATAGTAATAGTTAAAAACTAGATAATGTAAAGGGAATTTGCTGAAAATTGATTCACCTTGAACCGAGTATTTAGCGATTGAATTTTGGGCCTAGTCTCGATCATCATTACTAATGTTATTTAATCAGAAGCAGCCACCCGGATTCTAATCCAGTAAATATTGCAGGCTAGTGATGCCATTAAGTTAATTAATGTCTAGTTAATAATTCATATAACACTCAATGTGTAAAGAAAGAACTGCAATTGGCAGATTTAGCTCTTGCATAATGTATGATAAAGAAAAAGGTCAGTTTTAAAAAAAAAAAAAAAATGTCAAAGTACTCGTTCCTATAGCTAGTTCACCGGAGTCCCGATTCCTCAAAAGCTTAAAAAAAATTAAGATGTAAACACAAGTACCAAAAGAAGTTAAAAACAGACACCAGTGACAACCATACATCATTTTGTCCACATGTGGGTTAAACCCTAAGAATTATACTGAAACCGTAACCTAGCATTCCACTTCCAAAGGAGATAAAATAGTATCCTCAACTGCATAAAAATACTTTCTGATTGGCATTGAATAACCACATGATTACCATAGAACATCCTACTTTAATAAGATTATAGAATATAAGGTGGTAACCAACTAGATATCCCATTCAAATCAAAAGCATCTATCAGTTGCAGATAGTATCTCATCTTTTAAAAAAAAAAAAAAAACAACCAATAAAAAACAACCTCTCTTCATCCATGTGGCCCAAGGCACACCATGGATAACACAAGACACCAATCCTAAATTATACAAATATCATGGATTAAATAAAACCCAACATTTCAAGAAATATTTTAAATGAACCCTACTGTAGGTGCCTTAAACCCATTTTTAAAGCCATCATGACCGATTTTGAAAAAAGAGAATTCCCTACATCATTCAGATGTACCCGATCCTTAGCATAATTCTTTAAATTACTACAGCGCACTTTTCTGCAATTATCCCAAAACCTAACCCGGGCCAACTGACTGACTTGATCGGCTACGATCCTATTAATAATTACCCTCCACTCGTTATAGAACTTACGTGACATTCCCCGTGGTTTGAAGCGTGGAAAAATAGACCCAACAAATAGTAGAGCCCCAGGACACCGCGAAGAAACCCTTCGTATCAAATTCATTATATTTGTTGCGGTTTGCAAAGGTTGGTGATGGGGGTTAATATCTGCGGGGATCTCATCTACCATTCCCATCAAGTTTGGGGCTGTCCCTCCCGATCTAAATACAAAATGTATTTTACCCTCCCCATTCTCCGTTTTTACTGAATTTCCTAAATGTGTCTCCAATATTCAGACAAAGGAATGTCCAAATACACAAACATCCATACTAAAATCTATAATTTATAAAATGTAAATATTTTGTCTTACCAGTAATTACTAAATTCTAGGCCTGTAGCAATTAAGAACTTTATACTTATAACCTAAAATAAATCAAAAACGATATTATTAATTAACATAAAATAACAAAGTAGGCCTTTTAAATAAATATAACGGTGGTTAATAAACGGTCGGTTACAAGCGCGGACGACGGTGAAAGCATGTCGAACCTCGATACGTTCTCATTCGTAAAAAAGGGAAGAAATAATGTTGAAACGTCATTCCTACTCATATAGCCAAATATTAAAAGTGCCCTGTGTGTACACACACATTCTCACGTGAGCTGAGAACCGTATCCTGACAATTAATATTGGTGGGTCGATCATTTTTCACGCAACGCCAACAGTTCAATTTGTTTGTCGTACTCGTAGGGGTGAAGAAATTTATTAATATTATAAATATTTACAGAGTTTAAGTACGATAGACGTGTTACTTACATGAAATTTAAAAAACAGATTCTATCTTTATGATTACAGCAACTGTAAATTAAGTAAAAAATCGTTAGTCATCAGCCGCCCACAAAAATAAATATGAATGAAATCGGAAAATCACAACTATTTAAACTATTAGTATTATGTAGATCTAACATGACGACGAACCGTAAGAGCCCTTGTTTGTTCTGAAACTAGCATGGCCTGTAAATCAATAATAGCATTGCCCTTTCACTTACATAAACAACCGATGTGCCATAGAAGCAACTCATATATTAAATGCATTGTGGATAAAAGTTACGTTTTAATTTTTATTCCCATCATTTCAATCAAGTACTCACCCAATGGCGGCAGTCTGCATACTGACGAGAGAAGCCCGCCAAATTTAAATGGAGTTATTTCATTGGCTGCCGTAATCAGTTCGCCCGCCAAAGCCATTTTATTTTAACAAAAAAAGAACCGTGGAACATTACGAAACGAATTTTAAATTGGAAAAAAAAAAATATAAAAATAAATAAATAAACAACCACTTCAAAAGTAACGAAATAATCAGAATAGAATGATAATATAAACACACCAATCATAAAAAAAAATAAATACTCCTGCTATGAGACCCCACCCCCCTCTCTCTTACAAAGAACTTTAATTTAAAAAAAGAAACGAGCATATTCCGAAAACTGTTGTTCAATATTCTCAATATCTTCTATTTGCCAAGTTCGTCCTGCGCCTATAGGAAGGATAGATAATTCGTTTGCAATGACAAATTTTTTTTCAACAGGCCGAATTTCAGAAGTCTAACGAAATGCGCCCCCCAACCGCCAGATGTAAAAAATTCACTAAGGCGGTTTCGTCATCGACTGGGTACCACCTATCTTCATATGCTACGGCGATGTAGACATTTTCTTTCAAATTTCAAATTTCATATGAAACATGTTGTGAATTAGTTTCGTCGTCAGTATCTTCACCAGAAAGATCGATCTCAGAATGCGGCGATTCTTTACTTTTTTTGGCAGGTGTAGGGCAAATTTCGACATTTGATTTTCTTTTACGATGATTATCAGCAAGTTGCTCAAGATTTTGATTAATCATGTCCTTCACTTTTTGTGTATTCCTGGTGTATTCCGTGTAACTAACGGAAGCCGATGGTGTTGCGTAATTTAGAATTTGCTCAAGATTATTTGTAAGTTCACCTACTGCTAATTTTTTGCCCCGTTTTGACATCTTAAAAAGATAGCGAGGTGCCATTACATTCAAAACCTTATCGTAATACCTAATTTCCTTGACAAGTAAGGCTATTTTTTCAGTCTCAGAAACTGCTTCTAGTAAACTACTTAAATCCTCACGGCAACGACATGGCCCACCATGTTCATGGACATCGTCAATGATTGACTGCTTTTCATTGAGATTTTTTAATTCTTTTGCTTGTGTGAGTTGGTAGCTCTCAAGCACAGCGGTCTTCTTCTGTGTTTTTACGTCAGCAACATACCCACGAGCCTCTTCTTTCAAAATCGGGCCATATTTCTGCGCGTCTTTCATTACCAGAGATTTCGATTCTTTGTCAAGGGAATTGAGCCAATGAAACGGTTTATTCCGTTTAAGCATTATCACCGAGCTATGATGCTGGGTGGTAGCGGTGGGTTTCTGCTTTTTTGAGAAATCAAAGTCGCCAAAATCATTTTCTCCAAGTAAATTAGTTTTGTGAGTATGTTTCGTACGTTCGGATATGTCCGGTCTTTCTTGGCCATATTTACCACCAATAAGGTAATCGCCTAACTGCCTAGCGGTAACTATCAAACTGCTTGAGCAAATTATCTCTAAAAATTCCTTTGTTAATTTATTATGCTCATCGTCTCTTACATTATATAACGAATCATATATTTCGTCTTTTATTAGCTCAAAATCAGTAAACACCAGTGGTATTTCACGGTCTAATAATGCTGATCCGTCTTGTGCCATTTTCTTCAAAAAATCCCAAAGTGGAATTACGTATTCATGCAAATCAGTAACATGCACTCAATTTGACTGAATCATTCTCCAGAAAGGCGTCGATACATGAACGCTAAAAATTCCCAAGGCACGAAGCCCGGCAGACAGAGGAATTGATCGAATATTGGCCAAAACTGACAACAACAGTTGATTGCTGTTCCCAACATAGACATTAGCAAAAAAGTCTATAATGTCAGCTCTATGATAATGGGCTGCGGCAGCACCGGCGAATATGCAATTAAATCTATTAGATCTAAAATCTAATATCTTTGACTTTTTGTCCAAAAGATCCAAGTAGCTGAGCCATCGCGCACTACATCCCTATTTTTCGTCACCACGTGGCCCCAATGCAGAACATAATGTTCGTAATAATCTTAAAACACAACTCTCTGAACATCTCCAATATTTAAACTCAGCTAACGCATCTCGTCCTAATGAACCACGCTCTTTTACTAATTCGCTCTCAAATGTTTTGATATCCTTTTCGGCCTGAGAACTTAAACCTAATAAAAAGTGAGCCATACAATAAAAGTAAAGTAACCCGTCGTCTTTCTTTCGTCCTACAGAATCCAAATATTCGTTTCGCCATTCATTTAATTTTTCATGTGCCAGTTTAACTACCGCGGAACGATCTCCAACGAGCGAAGATAAACGGGAAATCAAATTCTCAAACACTTCTTCGTTTCCTATCATAGTTTGCGCCAAATCCTTAAAAACATTAATGGTTGTATCAACGACCGTTCTACTGTCTTCCTGAGCTATGTCCATAAATCCCAAAGTCAGTGTTTGAAAATTATCCGTGGTGACCTCAAAATCCAAAATTTTGTTTTTGTCTCGACAAGTGCCATCAAAATGCAAATCAAACTTGCTACTTTTCAATAGAGTTTCCGTAACATGGCGCTTTGCTATAAAATGTGCTTCGGATACAAAATTGCTAATTGTATTAGCACTTGGAAGGGAAGTGTTTGAAATATCAACATCAAACATATTTTTTGAAACTATGCTTATTACTTGTGGAATCTTCTTCATCCCAAGTTGTTGACCTACTAATTCCATACAACACTGACGAGTTCCGTCATTAAACTTGCCCACCGAACTTTCATTAACGCGAGTATCGATTGCACGATCTCCAGATATATCGATAGTTCGCTGAAGATTCGTGCACGCTGCATCTTTTTCTGAAATATTCGACCTTAATCTTGCGATTTCCTCATCCAGGGCCTCAAGTCTTTTTTCCAAAGTGTTTATCTTACTTTGTCTTTTCGACAGCAGTGTTTGGAGTAATTTTTTTTTCGTTCTTTGTGAATCCTGCTCATTCTGTACAAGAGCGGCATCTGAGCGTAACCTTCGTATTTCCTCCCGTTGTTTGAAAATTAACTTTCTGTTATTTAATTCCCTAGTGTTGAGATAACGTTCGCGTCGTTGGAGCCGTTTATAATAAGTTGAGCGCTTCATAGACTTGATTGCTTTGGTCTGCAACTTACATATCTTTCCCAATCTTACCACCCTCCTTTGTAAAGTATCAGTTTCCAGCTCCACGGTTTTTGTGGTTAAATTTTGAAAGTCAGAACAGATTTCATTAATTCTAATATCATAATCCTGTTTTAATTGCATACTTTCACCATTGTGACTTACTGATATCAAATCTAATTTTTCTTGCAATGTATCGACCATTGGTTCTGATGGCGTTTCTACAGACAAATCGTCCTTCGAGCACGACTGTGTCAAGCTTACATCATTGGAAGCACTTTTTAGCGGCAAGTTTGCCATTAAATTCAAATACTCGTTGCTTTCAGTTTTATCTTTCCGTTTCTTTAATTCATGGTACTTTATAAATATTTTATCAACAATAGACTTTAATTTCTTCAAATTTAAATTAAATTTTGGTGAAATCGACGTCAAAAATTGAAATATTTCTTTCATCGATAGTTGGCCTTTAATTAATTTATACCGTAACCATAAAATCGAACCATTTGTTAAACTTCGAAAATCTCAGGATTATCATATTTTAAAAAACTATCAAAATTGTCTGACGAAAGACCCGATAATAATTCATTCCATTCAGCTGCAATAATACATTTAGGATTTTAGATCTAGGCTCAACAAACAAAAAATGTTGTGTAGGAAATTTATAACTTTATACATTACTTCACCCGAATATTATAAATAAAATTATATAATTCTATTTACTAATTCCCACACAATGACCTAGGCCTATTTGTGACAATTCGTCCCATTCAGCTGCTACTCTAGTGCTATACGTGTTCATTTTTACACTTTTAGATCGCCAGAATAGACACACTAACTAAGCTTCGTAGGAAATTTATAGTTTTATTTATTAATTCACCAGATATACTAAGACTCCTCCAGTGTAAGAAAAAACAATTTTTTTTCTTCACCAATTCATATACACAATTCAAAAATGAATGACGTCTAGGCCTATCTATCTAGGCCAATTCGTTCTACTCACTTTTGCCTCACAGATATAACAAGCATGGGGTATTTATATTTTTATTCATCAATTCAATAAATAAAATAATTAAATTTAAGCAACGACGTCTACATGTATATGATCTATATTGACTGAGTCTAGGCCTAGAGTGGGCCTATGCTATAATTGTATCTCAAAGTTTTCTATTTGTTTACGTGTGGTGCGGTCCTCCTGCACTTACCATTGTCGTACTTTATTAGACTTTCATTGGATGGTATAAAAATCATACTTACCACTACCAGTAATATTCACACTATCTACAAAAACCTGTTCCATATTTTCTTCAGCAAAAAATTAATTGATCGTCGGTGTCACACACGGCGATCAAACTCAACTGGCGCAATTATTTTTTAACTTCAACTTCGACCCCATATTTTGATAAAGTAGTTTGTTTGTATGGGTTTTTATACGCCCACATTTAAATGTGGTCGTATATTGTTGTCGCCCCCGTCCGGCGGTCCAGCGGTCCGGCGTCCACAAGTGCTTGTGGACGCTCTAGACGCTAAAGTTAATATCCGATTGACTTTAAATTTATACACAGTGTTTAAGATCATGAGACGAAGAAGCCTATTGATTTTCAGCGATTTCCGATAATTACTGCCAGAGTTATGGCCCTTGATCACTTCAAAAAATCTTGTGGACGCTCTAGAGGCCTAAGTTAATATCCGATTGACTTTAAATTAATACACAGTGTTTAAGGTCATGAGACGAAGAAGCCTATTGATTTTTAGCAATTTCCGATAATTACTGGCAGAGTTATGGCCCTTGATCACTTCAAAAAATCTTGTGGACGCTCTAAAGGCCAAAGTTAATATCCAATTGACTTTAAATTTATACACAGTGTTTAACGTCATGAGACGAAGAAGCCTATTGATTTTCAACGATTTCCGGAAATTACTGCCAGAGTTATGGCCCTTGATCACTTTGAAAAATCTTGTGGACGCTCTAAAGGCCAAAGTTAATATCCGATTGATCTTAAATTTATACACAGTGTTTAAGGTCATGAGACGAAAAAGCCTATTGATTTTCAGCGATTTCCGATAATTACTACCAGAGTTATGGCCCTTGATCACTTAAAAAAATCTTGTGGACGCTCTAGAGGCCAAAGTTAATATCCGATTGTTTAAGGTCATGAGACGAAGAAGCCTATTGGTTTTCAGCGATTTGCGATAATTAATGCCAGAGTTATGGCCCTTGATCACTTTGAAAAATCTTGTGGACGCTCTAAAGGCCAAAGTTAATATCCGATTGACTTTAAATTTACACACAGTGTTTAATGTCATGAGACGAAGAATCCTATTGATTTTCAACGATTTCCGATAATTACTGCCAAAGTTATGGCCCTTGATCACTCTGCAAAATCTTGTGACGCTCTAAAGGCTAAAGTTATCATCCGATTGATTTCAGATTTATACACAGAGTTTAAGATCTTGAGAGGAACAAGTATATTGATTTTCAATGAATTTTTATGACTTGGAACAGCTAAATCCATGATATTAAAAGTTTTGTATACAAACCGTTAGCATGGGGTAGAAGTTTATAAAAACCAATCAAATTCTAATGGTTTTCTCAGTTGTGTATTATAAATGTTTCATTACCGAAAAAAGTAAAATATGCGACAACTCTTGTTGACTGCCCGGACGATTTAGCTGCTGTGGGCGTATGTTTCGTTGCCTGGCAACCTATCTTTTGTATTGGAGGCCGTGGTTGTAAAGACAATTATCATTGGTTTATATTTTTTCGCGGGAATTTATCGCCACCTGTTCATGTTTACATCACGTGTCACAGTAGTTCCGCCAGTGAAGATGAGCGTGGTATTTCTCGCATGCATTTTTTTATCTCAATGAATTTAGTAATAATACATGGATTACGATAAACCTGGAATAACTTTTATTTACAGGCAAGTTCTTTATTTATAGTAAATACATATCAAATCCCCTTGTTTACAACGTAGCAAGTATTTCAATGCAGTTTCCTCAATTCATACATACACTTTCTGTGATTTTGCTCGCTGTATCAGACGTCATGACGTCACAAAACTTGCACAATTGCCGCACCTTTTATTCTTAAAAAATCACGATGTATACAATTTTCAAATGCTCGGCGGCGGTTCTTAAAATGCTCCGTTTTTGTTGATTTTAATAGCATTGAAACGACAATAAAACGAACTTTCGATCGGTCGAGGGTGCTATATTGGCAAATCGCCTCAAAAAAAGATTACGTGAATTGAAGCGTTCAACTTAGAAAAAAGGCATGGTATTTCGAAATGCCGACAAAGCACCCCCGACCGATCGAAAGATCGTTCAATTATCTTTCTAATGATACTAAAATGAAAAAATAATATTAAAAATAGGAACCGCCGCCGAGCACTGGAAGTGGGGTACCCTCGTTTCAAAACATGACAAAATTTTTTAGCGTAACGTCAAAACACGCGAAATTGACGTTTTTTAACTTACGTTTTTGAAATTAATGTAAGGAACACGTACATAAAATTATATCAAACAAAAGAACAGTTCATCTGCTTCCAAAATACGTTTTTGAAATTAATTTGAGGAACACGTACATAAAAATTATATCAAACAAAAGAACACTTCATCTGCTTCCAAAATGTTTTTAAATTATTAAAAATGATTAAATAGCGACTGTGTGACATCAAGTTGAAAAAAGGTTACAAATCATGAAAAAACGACTTTCTTCCAACGCGAGCAATGGAGCTGTGACACCTATTATTACCGTATTTTCGGTGTATTAGGCGCATGCATAGATAAGACGCAGGGCAAGTTTGGCAGAGGTGTTTCAGGAAAAAATAAAAGTGCATGGTTTAGGCGCACCCTTCTCCAGCGCCTTGTGAAACAAGTGCCATACCATACATGATTCAAATACACCTGCGATCTCCAGCAACTGGGCCATACTCTTTTGTTTACAGTTATAATAATTACCGATATTTAGCCGTATCAAGCTTTATATGGGACTTTTTCAAAAAATGTCAAAATTCCAAGGCACCAAAAACTAAGAAGATAAGTTTCTCGAAATACAAATTTTAATACTTCAATACAATAGAAATATACATAAGGTTGCAAAACAGAAATATGCAAGCTTAATGACATTTGCGAATATGAAAATTATTATAATTTTTGAACAATCGGGCCAAAATAATTCCTTCCTGTTACCAACCAATTATCTGCGTAAAAAAACAAAAAAAGTATTTATTTCTAAATTTATTTCACTTTTATTGGGATATTCTGTAATAGTTCTACTCATTTATCCAAAAATTACTTTGGCAATAAATAAATAAAATACTTTTTCGTGTTGATAACTATCCGCATTGTCATATAATTACGATTGAAATTAACTTTGATTTTAATTAATTATTTCATCGAAGTGAAATTTGAATTAAAATATCCTTCTTATGTTTGATGTATCTTGATGATTTATTCCAATGCATTATGACAATGATTGTTCCGGTATGATAATTGTAATAAAGCTTTTAATGAGCAGTAACAGGATATATTTTGTGGTAACAGTAAAGAACAAAAAAGTAACAGTATAGAACAATGCTACTGAATTGTTTACCATTAACATACAAAAACATGAAAGATGAGAAATGATAGGCACTGGCATATCTTAGTCAGTATTGAAATAAAATAGAAATCTAAAACCGTTCTTAGTTGTTTACAACATGAGTAATGTAATGCAATTCTTTGCTGCAGTAACATGAAAGAAAACATAGTAACAGGAAAGAATTCTAGTTGTTCCTCTTCATTTACTCTCTGTTCATCTTCTTCATTTACTCTCTGTTCATCTTCATCTACTCTCTGTTCATCTTCATCTACTCTCTGTTCATCTTCATTTACACCCTGTTCATCTTCATCTACTCTCTGTTCATCATCTTCATTTACTCTCTGTTCATCTTCATCTACTCTCTGTCCATCTTCATCTACTCTCTGTTGATCTTCATCTACTCTCTGTTCATCTTCTTCATTTACTCTCTGTTCATCATCTTCATTTACTTTCTGTTCATCTTCATCTTCTCTCTGTTCATCTTCATCTTCATCTACTCTCTGTTCATCTTCATCTTCATCTACTCTCTGTTCATCTTCATCTACTCTCTGTCCATCTTCATCTACTCATCTTCTTCATTTACTCTCTGTTTATCATCTTCATTTACTTTCTGTTCATCTTCATCTACTCTCTGTTCATCTTCATCTTCATCTACTCTCTGTTTATCTTCATCTACTCTCTGTTCATCTTCATTTACTCTCTGTTGGGTGATTGGGTATCCAATTTATTGGTCTCATGTCTGTCCTGTTGGAAGTCCACATGATGTAACTCTCGAGATCTATTTCTCGCTGCCTGCTTCCTCTGACGTTATGGTGGAGCAGGCACAGGCATAATTGGAGACCCTGGGGGAGTGAGGATATTTTCAGCAGCTTTCTGTCGTGTTTTGAAGTCTTTTTTATACTGCCGCCATTCTTTTTTCTTCAGTCTGTGTTCCCTTTTTGACATATCTTTGACCTGTTTTCTTCTGTCATGTTTCTTTGTCTTTTATTTATTTGTCGTTCTCATCCTGTAAATATCTAGCCCTCCTTTTAGGGCCTGCGTCTCTCCTGTCGGTAGCGCCGCTGCTTCTTAGCAGCTGGCAATGGCATCATCACTGAAAGAAAGGGGATAGAGCTATTAAAGGAAGAACTTGGCTCCCAATTCCGTCCTGTTACATGTTGTTTCTTTCCTGTTACCCATTTTTGAATTTCAGTAATTATTGTTGATAATTATTTTAAGGACAGCCTTAAAAAGTCATTTCATCAGATTTATACTTTTTGGTTTTCTTTGAAACTGTTTTAAAGACAACAAAGTTAGCATCTGATTCTATTCTGTTACGTATTGTCTTTCCTGTTCCCATATTAACATTACTACATTCTTTCCTGTTACCAAATACTCAGTAACAGGAGAGAAGGTAACAGGACAGAATTTTTTCTCTTATGCCAATCATTATTGAGTGATAGTTAATCCACTCTTTAAACTAATTGATATGAAAGTAATCTTACCCCCACAAAACATACAATGATGTCAATTCAAAATATGAATCTACATAAGAAATCCTAAAAACATCAGTAACAGGATAGATAGACTTAAAAAGTACTACTCACCTATTTAACCTTTGATTGATTGGATAGAAAAACCAATCATTAATTTCTCCTTTCACTCTTCACCATGCTAAGGTTGAGGGAAGCGATCTTTGTTTGACACAGCCTCTTTTTGGTTCAGAGGGAGGGTTCAATATTTTGAGTGGAATTTTCCACAAGGTAACAGGAAGGAACTTACTTCTAGGGACAAGCATTTTCATCATTTTTTTTCACTTTTTCAAGCAAAGTTGGATGAAAACAATTATAGAATCACAAACAGAAGAACAAAATTAAGTAATAATAACTTGAAACATAATGATTTATTTGAAATTTAGATCTATTTATTTGTGTCAAAAGTCTACTAAAAAAATTGGGACATCGCATTTTGGCAGTACCATGAATACAGATTCATTGATTTTCCACAAAAAACAGTATGATAAATGGCAAATATGATTTTTATTCACTTATCTATTATACACCCTTTATAATAAAGTAAAAAAGTAGTTTCAAATCTTTAATTTTTTTTCCATACAACCAATTCTTTTCCAGGGACAGGAATTTTGACATTTTTTGAAAAATTCCCATATATATTTCTTTATGAAATAAAACTCTATATACATTTTTGAAGTGCATAAAACTTTATATTATTTATAACTTTCAATTGAATTGTTTCATAACTTAAATGGTAATTCTGGTGCTTGTACGGTAGTCAAATTGTCGTTAAAGTCCTCCCCAAAACAAACATGTCCGTCTATTACATCCTGTCGCCCCCGTCCATCGTCCATAATTTCTTGTGAACGCTCTAACGCCAAAAGTTATCATCCAATTGTTTTAAAATTGATATATGTTGTTTACATTAGTGAGATGAAGAAGCCTATATAATTTCAATAATTTCCGTTTATTACGTCTAGAGTTATGGCCCTTGTTTCACTTTGTTGAACCTTGTGAACTCTCTAATGCCAAAAGTTAACATACGATCTTTGTGAAATTTATATGCAATATTTAAGTTAGTGAAACGAAGAAGCCTATTGAATTTCAACAATTTCTGTTTATTACGTCTAGAGTTATGGCCCTTGTTTCACTTTATTGAACCTTGTGAACGCTCTAACTCCAAAAGTTATCATCCAATCTTTCTGAAATTTACATGCATTATTTAAATTAGTGAAACGAAGAAGCCTATTGCATTTCAGCAATTTCCGTTTATTACATCTAGAGTTATGGCCCTTGTTTCACTTTTTTTAACCTTGTGACCGCTCTAATGCCAAATGTTATCATCTGATCTTTCTGAAATTTATATGAATTATTTAGATTACTGAAACGAAGAAGCTAATTGAATTTCGGCAATTTCCGTTTATTACGTCTAGAGTTATGGCCTTTGTTTCACTTTATTGATCCTTGTGAACGCTCTAACGTCAAAAGTTATCATTCGATCTTTCTGAAAATTATATGCATTATTTAAATTAGTGAGACGAAAAATCCTATTGAATTTCAACAATTTCCGTTTATTACGTTTAGAGTTATGGCCCTTGTTTCAGTTTATTGAACCTTGTGAACACTCTAACTCCAAAAGTTACCTTCCGATCTTTCTGAAATTTACATGCATTATTTAAATTGGTGAAACGAAGAAGCCTATTGAATTTCAGCAATTTCCGTTTATTACGTCTAGAGTTAAGACCCTTGTTTCACGTTATTGAACCTTGTGAACGCTCTAACGCCAAAAGTTATCATTCAATCTTTGTGAAATTTATATGCATTATTTAGATTAGTGAAACAGAGAAGCCTATTGAATTTCAGCAACTTCCGTTTATTACATCTAGAGTTATGGCCCTTGTTTCACTTTATTGATCCTTGTGAACGCTCTAACGCAAAAAGTTATCACCCGATCTTTGTGAAATTTATATGCATGATTTAAATTAATGAAACGAAAAAGCCTATTGAATTTCAGCAATTTACAATAATTACTTCTAGAGTTATTGCCCTTGTTTCACTTTGTTAAACCTTGTTAATGCTCGATTGATGATAGTTATCATCCGATATGTATTGAATTTCAGCAATTTCCGTCAATAATTTCTAGAGTTATGGCGATTGTGAACGTTTGAATGACAAAAGTCATCATGTGATCTGTATGAAATTTATATGCATTATTTAAATTAGTAAAACGAAAAAGCCTGTCAAATTTCAACAATTTCTGTAGATTACTTCCAGAGTTGAGACCCTTGTTTCAGTTTGTAGAACCTTGTAAACCCTCAAACGACTGTCTTGTAAAGGCCCCCAATTACCTACAAAGGAATAAATATGCGACAACCCTTGACGACCGCTCGGACGATTTAGCTGCTGTGGGCGTATGTTTTGTTGCCTGGCAACCTATCTTTAATACCAATAAAAGAAACAATGATTTTGTGAACTACAAACAACTTCATAAAGCATACGATGACAACTCACCGATAGATAATTAACGATACCGGTTAATTATAATAATGGATCAATCAGTGAATCTTTGTTGCATGAAAACTATTGGTAACTTGAAACGACTAGATGTATAAGTTACAGCAATGTATAGAAAATACCAACGAACCTTCCATCAAATTTTTGAAAAATTATTTATTCAGAATGACTACGAGACGAGCCGCTAGAGAGTACGGTAATAGTGTCGCGGTTTGTGAATTTAATTTGGGTGAGTCGAAGGTAAGACGGCTATGAGTTGGTAACTTAGTGACATAAACCAAATAAAGAAGCGAATAGATGGAGCGTCGCACGTTATCCACAAACAGAAAAAATTGGTTGACTGTCAATCATAGACGTTGTGAAGATTTTGATATTGATATTGTTTATTAAGGATTAAGGTCAAGGACCCATAGATCCAAATCATAATACAATAAAGTGGTCAGGTAAGACAGTGGTAGCCTATGGTATGAATTCGTAAGGCTCTTATCCACTGGAGAAATAAGAACTGACTTATTTTATTAAACCACTGATACACATCAATACTTAGACTTTCGTTCATGTCATCCAGCGCATACCAAAAGGAATATTACTTATAATCTTGCAAGACACATATGCACCAATAGTATCTTCGGAAGAGGATAAATCAAACAGTCTGAAAGAGCTAAGGGAATTCCTTACAAAACAACATTATCCTTTAAACTTGATAAATATTGGTATAGAAAACGCCTCTAAACTTAACATTGGTGATCTCAGAAAACCCAAAATAAAAGACAACGATTCTAATAATATAACACTTGTGACAACATTTGATCCTTCTCAAGAAAGAGGGTTGTCCATTGTAAAGGTTGGATATTTTAAAGAACAATAGTCGTAAATTAAAATACATCCTAAATAATTCAAAAATTATAAATAGTCTAAAACAACCTCAAAATCTTAGAAGAATATTAACATCATCAAAGTTTGATTCTGATATTTCGGTACCCCGTGTATCCAAGTGTGGGGACCTCTGATGTATGACATGTTCCGATATATTAGAACGAACATTTGTCCATATTACTAAAGATGTTAAATTCTATGTTGAACAAAATATGAATTGCAAATCGAAGTATGTAATTTACTTATTAATATGTAATGGTTGTAATGGCAAGTACATTGGGAAAACTACTGATTATGTGAATTTACGAATTAACCAACATCGTTCTAATATAAAACTCGCAAGAAGTAGAGTTTTGCCGGTAAGCGAGCATTTGGATATTTGTGGTAAAGGTTAATTCAAGATTTTTCCTTTGTACAAACACAATATTAGCGATAATGATCTCTTGGAAACAAAAGAAAGCAACTTTATCGCTAAATATAACCCAATTTTGAATGCTAAGGGGTCATATGTATATTTTTTGCATAATATTAATATACGCATTAAGGCGACTTTTTGTATATTTTTGCATAATATACTCATTAAGGGGACATATGTATATTTTTGCATAATATACGCATTAAGGCGTCTTTATGTATATTTTTTTATATTTTGTGACCCTTGCGGCAACATGAGTCTGAATGCGCAAAATCTAATATTTCCGTACAGACGAAGCAAGTGAAAATATTGATATAGGATCATCACTCGACGTTGCTTCCAATGCGTAGATTGGATCTCGCCTAGCTATATATATGTGAAATTTTCTGCAAAATCCATTTGGAGCAAACATTCCTCTCAGGTTTGTTCATTTTATATGGACTTTGCGGGTTTATGTGATATCCAGTCACAGCACAAATTGCACCCACATTCTCATCATTGGCATTGCTCATTCTGTGATTTTAAACAGTCAATCTATTTCTTTTTCTTAAATAGTTGAGCTGTTTTGGTAACATGACAAATCTCAGATTTCTCGTTTGTTCCCAATCAACATGTAATTCAGTCACGCATAAATTTGGGAATTATATTTGTGATGAGAAAAATTTTAGAACATACTTCAATACTGGCTTGCGTTCCCACATAGGAAATGAGTTTTTATAGAGATATGCCTAATATTAACATTTTTAGAAAAATAAATATCATACTTTGCGGGACGGAATTACACCAATCAGTGAAAATAGAGATAACTTTTATCAATTAACGAAATCATATTCAGTCACTCAAATCTTATTAAATTGTATCAAACATAATGGTGTAAACATAAGGAAAGCACTGATATATAACATGCCCATCTCTTCTGTTGTTTCACACAACTTAAAGACTTCAGAAGAAAGGCCTTGAAAATTTGTATTTGTCTTCGTGCGTGCATGTCGGCTGTGACGCGTCAAAATAAAAATTTCAGCTAAAATTGGTCGCTTATTCAGCTAAAATTGGTCGCTTAGAATGATAAACTTTACATACACAATTCAAACAAGCGGTTGCCATGCAAGATGCGCCCAAATTTGGCAAGACATAGATAGAGAGCAAGCTAAAATTAAAAAGAAGCGAGTTTTCGTATAATCAGAGGCCATAATCCAGGAAGGATTTTTACGAAATTCGAACTCAACCTTCATTGATGTGTAAAGGTAACAATGTTTTAAAAACATTTTTTAAAATGGAATACGAATTGTGACTTCTAGTGGGACCACAAGCTAAAAACGTGATATTTGGAACAATCAGGGTCCATAATTCAGGAAGTTAAGTTCAGATATACGCGGTTATCGAAAGGAGCCAAGATCTTTGTGATATAAAGATAAATTTAAAGTTTCATCAAAGTTGGTTAAAAATTGTGGCCTCTAGAGGGCCCACAACCTTGATATACCATACTTTTACACTATATGCGCAGGAGGGGGCGGACATTCTGTCTGGCAGTTTTGGTACGATTTTCAATTAATTCAAACTCAACAATGTTTAGGGTGTAACAGTGATATATTCGAATGGTTTGTTTTTAAATCGGATAAAAATTATGACCTCTGGAGGGACCACAAGCTAAAATATGATTTTTCGGATATAATTTTAAAAAAGCCATAATACAGAAAGTTACGATCTGATATGCGCAAATATTGAAAGGAGCCAAGATCTTTGTGATGTAAAAGTAAATTTAAAGAAAGTTTCATTAAAATCAGATAACAATTGTGGCCTCTAGAGGGTTAACAACCTTGATATACCATTTGCTGCACAGGCGGAGCGGCCATTTTGTCTGGCAGTTTGGGTCCAATTTTTACGAAATCCACACTCACCAATGATTAGGGTGTAACGATCTAATATGGGCGAATATTGATAGGAACCATGATCTTTGTGATATAAAGATAAATTTAAAGTTGTATCAAAATTGATTCAAAAATGTGGCCTCTAGAGGGTCCACTACATTGATATACCATATTTTTACACTATTTGCGTATGAGTGGTGGCCATTTTGTCCATCAGTTTTGGTTCGATTTTCACAAAATTCAAGCTCAACCATTTTATTTTTTTTTTTTTTTAAATCGGATAATAATTGTGACCTCTAGAGGGACCACAAGCTAAAAACGCGCTTTTGCGTAAAATCAGGGGAAATAATTAAGGAAGTTATCGTCCGAGATGCGAGAATATCGAAAGGGAAACAAGATTTGTGGGTTACAAACCTACATTATAAGATTAAACAAAATCAGATAAAAATTGTGACCTCTACAGTGTTCACAGGCTAAAAACGTGATTTTTCTTACAAATCAGGGGCTATAATCCATGAAGTTACGGTCTGATACATGCCAATATCGACAGGAAGCGAGATCAAGTTTCATGAAATCAGATAAAAATTGTGAACTATAGATTGTTCACAAACAACTGTGGAGAGGCGGATGGACAGATGGGGCGACGACAATATGCGTCCACATGAAAACTTGAAGGCAAAAGGATATTTTCGACAACTTCACCAAAATGACGCCATGTCAGCCCAACGTCAATAATGCTTCTAGCAACTACTCGGTGAAGTGCGAGATCAGAACTTAACGGACAGAAAAATAAAAAAAAAGTATTTATCGATTTTTTTCTGAAATTATAAGAAAAATAAAAAGATGATTATATTATAAATCGGGTCTCCCTAATGCGCTAAAAATAGTACTTACAAATATTCATGTCATAACACCTCAGCCGAAATTTGTTACAAAAAAGATGATTTTTTTTTCAAAAATTTCGGGCTGATACAGTAGATTAAATCAGGTCTCCCTAATGCGCTAAAAATAGTACTTACAAATATACACGTCATCACACTTTAGACAAATATACACGTCATAACACCTCAGCTGAAATTTGTTACGAAAAACATGATTTTTTTTCCGAAATTTAGAGCTGAAAACCAAGATAAACTGAAAACTAAAAAAAAAATCGCTATATTGTAACAATTGCAGCGGTATAGAAGATTGAATCGGGTCACCCTAATGCACACATCATCCCACTTGAGCGGAAATTTGTTACAAAAAACATTATCTTTTTTATAATGAAACTCATGAATTATCTACTTCATCACTCATTGTTCTGTGTAATAATATAGGTTTCCAGTTCCACCTTAACACTACAAATATGATATCCTTTAATATGGGGTTAGTGACGCACATCAAAGATAATTGGCTGTCTCACTCTGATAGTGACCAAGACCTCAAATAGTGACGGTTTCTTAATTAGTCACGCTTTTGTCAATTTCTCCCGCACACGCCTGACTAATGATATGGTCCGCTTAACTCACGTTTGTTTAATTACTCATGTTATGTATAGGATATTAACCTACCGCGCGTTCTCTACCATATCAATCCGAGGGAGAGTAGGTTTATATCCGACATATACAACGCCATTTCACCCTTAAATTTAATGGGCTTTTCCATTAAAAGGCAACAACGATTGGATAATTGCTCGATAGCAAAAACAAAATGGATAGTAATACGAAGTCAGACGAATAATCACTCCTTTTTAGCCAACATATTGACGATGGAATAGATGTGAATGCAAATATCGACGAGGATCTATCCAAAGCCTGCAGAAAATTTGGACCAAAAGGCATTCTTTTCCAAGAATTCTGACAGTGAACCATGATTGAAGGTTTTCGGTATGTTCAGAGAAGGATTTGACCAACTGTTTTAAGTGGACTGTACCCAAAGGAACTCTTGGGCGATAAATACTTTCAAGTCTTGTAGTGTGTGGAGAAATAATCGCATTGTGGACGAAAAGAAAATTCTGAAAGATGTCTTAGACATGGATAACCGATCTAAAGACATGTATGTCGATAAGTACGCCGTCTATTTCGGTCCTGAATGTTAGAAACTGTACCATAACAAATTTTAATTGTCAAAAGAATAAAAATTTATTTCTGTGTTTTTTTGTATTATTTCGATCACCTACGTCATCAGCGGTTGATATGAACGAATTTATTAACCTATGATGATGTCATGACAGTTTGTTATGAGATATAACTGCTATGGACATCAAAGTAAAACTACCGCCAGTTGTATATTTTTACATACTGACACAAGTAAGGAATACTAACCAATTGACTTAAATACTCACCTTATGATTATTACTGACCATTTATAGGAATACTGGCGTACGGTACAAATACTGACGGGTTTAACCCTTTCACTGCGTATACCCGGTAGTACCGGGTATTATAAAATGTCGGTAAAATGCGCGTACCCGGTATTACCGTGTACTCAGTAAAGCCCTCGATAAAATTAGTACCAAAACTGCAAGTGCCATCTATTGTATATCGAATTGTAATTTCCTGAATTATGGCCCTTGATTGTAGGAAAAATCACTTTCTTGTTAGCTTGTTCTCTATCCATCTCTCGAAAATGTGGGCGTATCCTGCCTGGCAGCCGCTGTTTTTTTCCTTCCTGGAAACTTGATAGTCTCGAATTACGATGTATTATAATATGATTACAGTTTTATTGACTTATTATTTTGGTTTATAGGATCATTGGTAATGCAGAATGTTGGTGAAAATACCACACCATTACAGGGGTCTATATTGTTTGGTACCATCAATGGAACAATAGGTAATTATTATATTTATCAGTGTCATGGTTCTTCACATTGTGTTTATAAAAAAAAAATGTCCAAAACAGCAAAACCATGTTTATAAAATAATTTATGCTACATCAAACATGTACATAGACGTACGGACAGATTTTTCTTGGGTTTGTGGCAGTGATGGGATTTCCAAATTTTTCTTGTCGCACATTTTTACCTAAAATAAAGGGGCATAACTCTTATTATTTAAGCAGGCGAATCACGTGTCAACAAAATATTCAAATTCGTACATAATAAAAAAAAAAATAGGTGCACCTCATTATTTTTCATATTTAATTCCCATACGGTAGTCAAATTTATGTCAGTAATATTCCTACAAAATTACGTGTTGTCGTAGAATGAAAGCATGCCATTCCTGTCGACCTGTATTTTTGTTCAAAATCACCTCCTAAATTACCGTATTTTTTCGGGGTATAAAAGTCGATACATTTTTCAGCAGAAGTCTGGCATTCGTTTTATACTACGTTTTGACCTCTATACGGATGGAGGTGGTAAAAAAAAAAAAAAAAGACATCCCGAAAACTTTTTGGCAGTGACTGTCGCTCCACGATACCGAGCCAGTGACATCATCTGCTAAATAAGAGCATATGCACGCGCTATCGTGTAAAACAATTTCTGACGTGATAATTGTCACGTTTACATCTCTTTTAGTTTCACATTTCTGGCAAGATTTCTACTTTAGTTTTCGATTATTGTATTATAACCACACATGGGTGTTTGTGTAAAATAGCTTTATTTAACGTCTTCTACCACCGAAGTGATATTGCTGACAAATTAACAGATATCTTGATTTATAAGTTAACATGATAATTGTCAGGTTTACATCTCCTGTAATTTCACGTGCCTCGCGAGATTTCTACTTTAGTTTACGTTTATTGTATTATAACCACGCGTGTGTGTGTGAAAAAGCTTTATTTAACGTACGCTTTCACCAAAGTGACATCGCAGACAAATTAACGGATATATTGATTTACAAGTTAACGGATAATATATTGATTTGGGGTGTTATAAACTCTTACAATATGTGACATCTATGATTAGTTTATACATAGTGTTTGCTCACATCAATGGGATGTTCGACAATGGAGAAACTACAAGGTAAACACGTGCTATAAATTATAATCACTCTTATTGGATTGATGAATAGTCCGACAAAGGGGAAGCAATGACTTCTGTTTAAGATTAGATTGATGAGTTGTCCGACAAAAGCAGGTTAAGTAGTTAACCAAGGTAGGTGTATAGACGGTATAGAACGATAAATACGTTGATCACTTAATTACATAATCAATCCAGCCTATTATTAACAATAATTTTGGAATTTTGAATATTATTCACCATGTCTTGATGTCCGATTGGGCATATTCCTGGTCGGACAATTTAGGACGTTTGGAAAATAGCGTCGGACATGTCCGGAATATACAGGCGAAATCCCATCTCTCATTTGGGTGGTGGGGGCTGTATCATTTTTGCCCAAACAATATGGTGGCAGTGCCAGAATAATGAACCTACATAACCAGATAGTGCCTGATCACAAATTTTGAGAACTAGACACCTAGAATCAAAATCAGAATTGGATTTCGATCACTTCATTTTGCGGGATGAAATAATTTTCATTTTTTTCCTTTTACATCCACTAAAATTTCATTTTTATACACCCACATGGAAATGTAGATGTTTATTGCAGTCGCCCCCGTCCGTCTGTTTTTTTATGAATCTTGACAGCATTTAACACTTTCTGGATGGCAATCTATTAACTGGATACGAGTATTAGATTCCAGATGGTAAGCTCAGTTTCTTTCCTTTTTTCGTCAAATCTGAATGATACCAGGTCCCTAATGTATCGAGTTAGAGACTTAGCTACTTTAAATACATCATTGTTAGACCGTGATGATGATTGAGTCAAAGACTTTGGATGATATTGAGTTAGAGACTTAGCTACTTTAAATACATCATTGTTAGACCGTGATGATGATTGAGTTCAAATTTCGTGCCTGGTAACGGCTGGTTTATCTGATTTTGACGAAACTTGAATATAGGTCTATCTCCCAAAGATCTCAGTTCCTTTCGATATTGGCATGCCACGGACCATAACTTCATCTAATTTTCATGACACCTGAAATGCATGTTTATAACCCAAAGATCTTGGTTCCTTTTGATATTCGCGCTTATTGGATCATAACTTCCTGAATTATGGCCCCTAATTGTACGAAAAATCGTGGTCCCTCTAGAGGTCACAATTATTATCTGATTTAAAAATACATTACACCGCAATGTTCGTTGAGTTCAAATTTCTTGAAAATCAGAACAAAACTGCCGGACAAAATGACCGCCCCTCGTGCGCAAATAGTGTAAACATATGGTATATCAAGGTTGTTGACCCTTTATATTAGAAGTCACAATTTTGATCCGATTTTGATGAACTTGAAATATATGTTTATTACCCAAAGATCTTGGTTCCTTTGAATATATGTGCATATCATATCGCAACTTCCTGAATTATGGCCCTTGATTGTATGAAAAATCAGGTTTTTAGCTTGTGGTCCCTCTAGAGGGTAGAATTTTTATCCAATTTAAAGAAGTGTATGAATATATCACCGTTGTACCCTAATGATGGTTTAGTTTGAATTTCGTGAAAATCGAACCAAAACTGCCGGACAAAATGGCCGCCCCTCGTAGGCAAATAGTGTAAAAATATGGTATATCAGGGCCACAATTTTATCCAGTTTTGATGAAACTTTAAATTTATGTTTATATCACAAAGATCTTGGTTCCTTTCGATAATCGCACATATCCGAAGGTAACTTTCCTGGATTATGCTATTGTATTGTATTTGGTAGTCTTGGGTTAGAATTGGGAGGTAGTTAGTAATCACTGACACTGGGCTAGTGTTTTGGATTTATCGATCGACTGTTCCTATAATTAGACATCCCAGTTTACCGTACATGTTTTGCAAATTTCTTTTTCGTGAATTAAATAATATTTATTGACATATTTGAAGCATTCTGTCAGTTTTACAATATACTGAAGCAGTATTGGGTAAAGTGTCTTGCCAATCTCTATAAATTACAAATCTTCCTGGTGAAATGCCTATTTTAATGTCAGTTTAACAAGGGATTTTATTAAATGCAAAGTTTTTTATTTTTCTTAATAATACTTTAAATCATGTAAATTCTGCCAAGATAATTTCAGGTTGCATAATATTATTTACTTCAAAATTTTCACCAGCGGTGGTGCAATTTTTTTTTCATACGCCCACATGGAAATGTGGTCGTATATTGCCGTTGCCCCCATCCGTCCGTCGTCCACAACTTCTTGTGAACACTCTACAGACTACATTTATCATCTGATTGTTTTGAAATGGATATATGTTGTTTGCATTAGTGAGATGAAGAAGCCTATTTAATTTCAATAACTTCCGTTAATTTCTTCTGTAGTCATGGTCCTTGTTTCACTTTGTTGCACCTTGTGAAAGCTCTAACGACAACAGTTATCAACCGATCTGTATGAAATTTATATGCATCATTTAAATTAGTAAAACAAAGAAGCCTATTGAATTTCAGCAATTTCTGTTAATTACATCTAGAGTTATGGCCCTTGATTCACTTTGTTGAATCTTGTGAACACTCTAATGACAACAGTTATCATCCGATCTGTTTGAAATTGATATGCATCATTTAAATTAGTGCAACAAAGAAGCCTATTGAATTTCAGCAATTTCCATTAATTATGCTGAGTTATGGCCATTGTTTCACTTTTTTGTACCTTGTGAATGCTCCAAAGACAAAAATTATTATCCGATCAGTATGAAATTTATATGTATCGTTTAAATTAGAAAACCGAACAAGCCTATTGAGTTTCAGCAAATTTCCGTTAATTACATCTAGAGTTATGGGCTATGGCCCTTGTTTAACTTTGTTGAATCTTGTGAACACTTGAACGACAAAAGTTATCACTTAATCTGTATGAAATTGATATGCATCATTTAAATTAGTGAAATGAAGAAGCCTATTGAATGTCAGCAATTTCCGTCAATTACTTCTAGAGTTATGGCCCTTGTTTTACTTTGTTGAACCTTGTGAACGTTCGAACGACAAAAGTTATCATCCGATATGTATGAAATTTATATGCATTATTTGAATTAATAAAACGAAAAAGCCTATCGAATTTCAACAATTTCTGTAGATTAGTTCCAGAGTTACGGCCCTTGTTTTAGTTTTTAGAACTTTGTGAACCCTCAAACAACAAAAATTATAATGTCATCTGTATGAATTGTCTATTAAATTCCCCTAATTACCTACAGAAGAATAAATATGCGACAACCCTTGTCGACTGCTCGGACGATTTAGCTGCTGTGGGCGTATGTTTTGTTGCCTGGCAACCTATCTTTTTTATTGAAAGTGGAAATAAAAATCATCCATGCACTGTATTTTTCACAAGCAATCAGTGCCTGAGAAACTATTCATTTAATTTGTGTGGCCTTATTAATTTTTCTAGGTTTAGTGGCCCAGTTACCACAAGAGTTTTTCTTATTTTTACAAGAAGTACAGACAAGATTAGCAAAAGTCATTAAGAGTGTTGGAAAAATAGAACACTCATTGTATCCTTTACAAGAAGCATCTAGAATTATAATTTGTAATTACTGTCAGTACATGTAACAAATCCCTTTTTACTAACAGTTATTTGAGGAATGATGTGCATTTAGTGTGGATGTATATTTCCATTTACTCTTGCATCTGGCGTCACAGTGGTTCAGTGTGCACACATTTGCTTGCTTGTAAAAGAACCATGGCAGGTTGCCATTCGAAGAAGGGTAGGTAGAAATGATGTCGTCCAAGCAAAATTCCCTCCTAGTAGGGCTATGAATGCAAAATTGATTTATTAATGGATTTATTTACAAATAAACCTATTTCATAAAGCTACATTAAATAGCATAAAACTGTTTACAGATTGAAGATATCTCCATTAGAAGCCAAGATATGAACATTTATGTTCGGTGAATTGGGGTACTTTTTGTCTAAAATTTTATATAGAGAAAGTCTCTAGCAGTTTGAAATAGACTGAAATGTCACAGGGGTCAATGGCACAAAATTCAGGAATTAACAATGGATGAGAAGCACATAATAATGCATAATACCTGGACAAAATATCTGATCTTGCTGAAAATTGGCACAACGCATGCCCAATCGACACTCTAAAGTATGACGAAAAAAAAAACATAGGTCGACCACGATGTCGGCAATTTTGAATAAGTTAAAAACAAAAAAAGCGTAATATTGTTGAAATCGTAACTATTTATATTCAAATTCCAGTTACATTTACAGAATAATAAACAATTAATACAACATCTAATCAAATAGGAATCATGGTGATGCAAATATGCAAATTAGGTGATGTCAGCCATATTTCAATCCAAGATGGCCACCATTATATAATCTAGTATGGAGTTTATAAGTGTTTATATGTGTAACAAAAATAAGTGATTTATTCATTAAAAATTCTTGAATCAAACCTTATTAAAAAAATAATTGGTCGATATTGGCCATTTTGAAATCCAAGATGGCTCCCACAATTCCAAGATGGCAGCCACCAGCGTCCACAAACTATTTTATCGCAAACCAAAAAAAAATAAAATTTAACAAATGTCATCATCCAACATATCAAACTGAAGCAAATCTAAACAGCAATTCAACCATTACAGTAATAACAGACCAGGCAAATATAACTATATATAAAATTTCAAAAAGTATCATGTTTATAAGTATTTTCTGTGATAGAAAGGTTATGCATTGTTGCATTAGCAATTTAGCAAAGGGAGGTAATCGTACAAGAGTTCACTCCCCTTAGACCACAAATGTGATTAATTTTTTAAGGTTCTGACTAATTTGTACAAAACTGATTATCTTTGGTTCCTCAGTGAACATACCAAGAAACATATATTCGTTTTAAATTCCTTTTTTGTCTGTAAACTCAAAATATTTACTAGAATTGTGATGCACTAATGACGGGTTTCACCGGTGCCACGTTGCCCTAAAAATGTCACTTCCGGTACCAATCAGGGCTTGAAATAGCGGGCGACGTGGGCGAAATAGTCGCCTAACCCATTGATGACTTCGCCCTAAAAGGCAATAGGGCGAAGTTGAAGTCGCCCTCACTTCGCCGTACATTTGTGCAAGGGCGAAGTAGGTAACAGGCATCGATATCAACGGTAAACAAAGCATTTTCAAAACAACACAACACGTGTTCGCATTGTGAGCTTCGAAAGGAAAACTGAAAATTAAACAAGTTGTGAAAAGCAAAACATGAATTAATATTTTGTTTTTCGACTTTGTCTGTGTTGGCTGTGATAATGTTTAATAGTTTCAATGATAAACATTGTATTTGATGTCAACAGGAAATACAATTCTTTCAAATAAAGCGAAGGAATCGAATCATAAATCTCCGTTACAACCTCTGGCTTCGTCCAGAAATAACAGCCAATCAAAAGCTGCGATGGTCAATATGGCGGCGGATACAATATTTTTCATGTATTTCTGTCTAAGAATAGACACAGTAGCCTACTGAATTGGTCCTCTTTCTTTGAAATAATTTAATAATAAAAAGAATAATAAACATAAAACTTGTAATTGAAAGGTAACGAAAGGTGTACATTGTTGTGTCAACATGGTACAGTCAATAAAGAACAACACATGTGACGAGTGAAAATAGCGTTGACGTACATTTCTGTAGACGAATGGAGATATTAAAACAATTGTTATCAGAATGATTACAACATGTATTTAGAATGTGTTGATAGGTATAATATCGGGTTGATAATTAAATCTACGTCAATTTTATTAGTTCCACTAATCTAAACACATAAACGTAAAACAAAGAAGGTAAGTGAGTGGTGTGTCAAAAGAATAATTTCATACATAACATTGTCGTACTACGTAACAATATGACTATCTTATTGAAGGCTATTGTGAATTGTGCTAAAACAATCACACAATAGACCCAGGACTAGTAATTAAATGTATTTAGGCACGAAAGGGTATTAATATTGATGTATTTGATAGAGGGGTATCACAAATCTTATTTGTATTGCTAAAGTCAAGTCTGTCTTAGTGCTAGTATATAGTATATGTAATTTATTATCACAGTAATTTTGATACCAGTAAGAGTATTTATGTTTGTTTATTTATTTAGCATATTGACTGTGTAACGACTTGGTAAGATTGGTTGCAGCAATGCATGAAATATGACCTCTCCTTCAAGTCTCCCTATGTCTCCCTCACTTCTCCCTATTTTGTCTGTAGGGAGAAGTCACTTCTCCCTAAAATTTGTCCCTAGTTTGAGCCCTGGTACCAATGAAACCATTAAACAGGTTTCTACATAAGCATTGCACACATCAAATAAAATGGACGCCGAATCAACCAAATCCAGCAATATCAATTCATTTTTATACGCCCACATTTTCATGTGGACGTATTATGCTGTCCGTTCGGACATCCACAATTGTTTGTGGACACTTTACAGGTCACAATTCTTATCCGATTTTGACGAAACTTGAAATATAGGTTTATCTCCAAAAGATCTCGGCTGCTTTCGATATTGGCATATATCGGATCGAAACTTCATGGATTATGGCCCCTGTTTGTACGAAAAATCACGTTTTTAGCTTGTGGACACTATAGAGGTCACAATTTTTATCCGATTTTGTTGAAACTTGAAATGTAAGTTGATAACCCAAAGATCTGGGATCCTTTCGATATTCGCGCATATCGGACCGTAACTTCCTGAATTATGGCCCCTGATTGTACGAAAAATCACGTTTTTAGCTTGTGGACCCTATAGAGGTCATAATTTTTATCCGATTTAAAAATCCGTATTATTATATCACCGTTACACCCTAAGGATGGCTGAGTTCGAATTTCATGAAAATCGGCCCAAAATTGACAGACAAAATGGCCGTCGTTTGTTCTCAAATAGCGTTAAACCCCATTTCATTTCATTTGTTTTCCAAAGAAAGAAAATTAGAAGATCATTTTCAGTAATTTAAGGATTTTTCAACTTTTTTCCAAGAATTTATAATTTATTTTCTAGCTATCTAAATCGTATCATTCAGATGTCATAAGATAGTCCATTAATAGGACTATCCAGCGATACTTTAGTTCTTTTGGTCCCCTAACATCTGATGGAGAAATCAAGTTTTTCGCAAGAGCGCTAATTTTTTTTAAACCTTTTTCTTCATTTTTTGAATACGTCCGGTATGGAGATTATTGTCGGGATAGTTTTAATAACCAGTTGGGGCAATTAGATAGCCACAGGGCTCTGTAATGATATATTACATTATCTGATCAGATAAAATGGCCCTGAGAAATCCTCTTCTCAAAAGTGTAAAAAATTAAAAAATGTCAAAATATCGAAAATAAAATTTCAATAACTCAATACATATTATACATCGTTAGAATCGTAATTAGGTCAGCTATCTGAATGTGTAACCTTTTCGTAAAAATCTGATTAAATAATAAAATAATATAGCATTTTCCAAAATTTTACGATTTTTTTACTTTTTTCGATTTTCAGTCCCTTTTTTATCCTATTCCAGACATTTCAAAGACTTATTGGATGTTTTCATGCACAAGACTACCGAAAGGACCCTCGATAGAGAAAGTTTAAAAAAAATTGTAGTTAAGTTTTTGAGATAAAGGCGTCCAAAAACGCCCCAAATCAGAAAATACTTGATTTTCAGCTTGTCATATTTTGCTGCTTGGTCATAGTATCTGTATAAATTGGGCATCATTCGACAGTCCATTCCTCGGGCCACTCAACGAAAGCTTAATTCGTTTAATCCATTGATACTGAACGGAGAAATCGAGTTTTTCCCCAAAACACCCATTTTTTGCTTTTTTTTCGAAATATCTATCATTATTTCGACTACTTCTGGTTTCCGGATAGTTTTTGAAATTGCTTTATGCAGCGGTCTGACTATATAGCTTTATGTTCCAGGACTTTCAGAACTATTGATTTATCCTTTCCAAAAAATATAAGGGTTGGGAAATAGGCAGAAAATTCGAAAAAAATCGAAAAATAAAGGGTGATAACTTGGAATGAATCTTATATTTCTGGAATCGGATGGTCTTCAGGTATCCAAAAATGTAGGTCAAATTTGACAATTTTGAAAAATGACAAAAATTGTCTCGTAAACAACATATTTTCAAAATTCGAAGGACAAAAGCCATAGATGAATGTTCGAAATTGAAAAATGTGAGATAGCCATTATCTCGGAAAAGATATGGGGGTTTCCGAAAATGTCATTTGTTTGAAAAAAGGTAAAGAATTGACAAAACCACGGCCGATTTTCAATTCCGGAAAAAAGTACAAAATTCGGTCACTTCCGGTATGCGCAGAAGTTTAAAAATTGTTTTATCAAGTAGCCACCACATGGTTTCCCAATAGAAAATTTGGTTCCAGATCGATATCTGATTTCGATCATGGAGAAATAGGCTCCCGTGGAAAAAAATAATAATAATAATTTTAGTAAAAACAATAGTCTTTCAGACAAGCAGCACTGAACCGGCTTTCAGGAATCAGACAGGAAGTGTGTCATACAATAGCCCATTTATCGAGCTACCAAACGATACTTTAGATGTTTTGATCCGGTCACACCCGACGGTGAAATCCCGATTGTTGCAAGAGCCCCGATTTCTTTTACTGTCTTTTTTTTTTTAAATATCGAATATTTATTTGACTACTTCCTGTTTACGGATCATTATCGGGATAGATTTAACAAGTGGTATGGGTACTTAATTTCCTGTACCAGAAGTTTCAGAAAGATACATTGGACAGTTTTACCTACCTTAAACCATTAGAAGCAGATTTACAGATATAATGATTTTTCAACTTCTTTTCAAAGATTGTGGCCCTTTTGGACCATTTATACTATAATGAGGCTTTTAAATTTGGATTCACACCATAGACCACCGTTAGGACTCTAAGTAACAGAAGTTTAAGAAAGGAAATAAGAGAAGTTTTCGAAATAAAAGCGTCTGAATAGGCTCCAAAAAGGAAAATAATAGATTTTCAGCGTTCCAATATATATTGCCTATCCCGCGAATTTTTACCATTTAGATCTCATAAGATTGTCCATTGTTCAAACTATCCAATGACACTTTAGTTGTTTTGATTCAGTGAAATCTGGCGTAGTAATCACTTTTTTCACAAGATCTCCATTTTTTAAATTTTTTTTTTTTTTTTTTTTCTCAAAATATCCGAAATTTTTTCGACTACTTCCGTTTTTTGGATCATTGTCGGGATAGCTTTAACAAGTTGTTTGGTTACCTTACCTTCTGTACAAGAAGTTTCAGAATAACCCATTCAGCTGTTTTCCAAAGAAAGAAAATTAGAAGATCATTTTCAGTAATCTAAGGATTTTTCAACTTTTTTCCAAGATTGAGGCTCTTTTTGGACAACTTATGTTATTTCAGTGCTTTTATTGTTGGACTCACGCCATAGCCATAGCCAACCAATAGGACTCAGCGTTAAAAAAGTTTCAGAAAGATCAGAGTTGTCGTTTTTGAGAAAAAGACGTCTAAAAAGGCTCCAAAAACGGAAAATACTAGATTTTCGGCGTACCACAATTTATTTTCTAACCATCGAAATCGTACCATTGAGATGCTATATAATAGTCCATTAATGGGGCTATCCAAAGACACTTTACTTCTTTTGGTCCGGTAATATCTGACCCAGAAATCCAGCTTTTCGCAAGACCGACAATTTTTTAACCTTTTTTTTCATTTTTTGAATACTTCCGGTATGGAGATTATTGTCGGAATAGTTTTAATAACCAGTTTGGGCAATTAAATAGCGGCAGGGCTCTGTAATGATATATTACATTATATGATCAGATAAAATGACCCTGAGAATTCCTATGTTCAAAGGTGCCAAAAATGTCAAAATATCGAAAATTAAATTTCAATAACTCAATACATATTATACATCGTTAGATTGTAATTAGGTCAGCTATCCGAATCTGTAATCTTTTTGTAAAAATTTGTTTAAATAATAAAATAATAGAGCATTTTGCAAAATTTCACGTTTTTTCTACTTTTTTCGATTTTCAGTCCCTTTTTTATCATATTCCAGACATTTCAAAGTCTTATTGGATGGCATAATTCACAAGACTATCAAATGGACTCTAGATAGAGAAAGTTAAAAATCAGAAAATACTTGATTTTCAGCATGTCATAGTTTGCTGCTTGGTCATACTATCCGTATAAATTGGGCATCATACGACAGTCCATTCTTCGGGCCACTCAACGAAAGCTTAATTTGTTTAATCCATTGATATTGGACACAGAAATCAAGTTTTTCCCCAATACACCCATTTTTTGAATTTTTTTCGAAATATCGGACATTATTTCGACTACTTCCGGTTTCCGGACCGTTGTTGAAATTGCTTTATCAAGCGGTCTGACTACAGAGCTTTATGTTCCAGGACTTTCAGAAATATCGATTTATCCTTTCCAAAAAATATAAGGGTTGGGAAATGGGCAGAAAATTCGAAAAAAATCGAAAAATAAAGGGCGATAACTCGGAATGAAACTTAATTTCTGGAATCGGATTGTCTTCAGGTATCCAAAAATGTAGGTCAAATTTGAAAATTTTGAAAAATAACAAAAATTGTTTCGTAAACAACGTATTTTCAAAATTTGAACAACAAAAGCCATAGATGAATGTTCGAAATTGAAAAATGTGAGATAGCCATTATCTCGGAAAAGATTCGGTGTTTCCGAAAATGTCATTTGTTTGAAAATAGGTAAAGAATTGACGAAACCACTGCCAATTTTCAATATCGCGAAAAAGTACAAAGTTCGGTCACTTCTGGTATGCGCAGAAGTTTCAAAATTGTTTTAAGGAGTAACCACCACCTGGTTTCCCAATAGAATATTTGGTTCCAGATCGATATCTGTTTTCGATCATGGAGAAATAGGCTCCCGGGATAAATAATAATAATAATAATAACTAGACCTGCAAGCAGCACTGAACCGGCTTTCAGGAATCAGACAGGAAGTTTGTCATACAATAGCCCATTGATCGAGCTACCAAAAGATACTTTAGATGTTTTGATGCGGTCACACCCGACGGTGAAATCACGATTTTTGCAAGAGCACCGATTTTTACTGAATTTTTTTAAATATTGAATATTTTTTCGACTACTTCCGGTTTACGGATCATTGTCGGGATAGATTTAACACGTTGTATGGGAACTTAACTTCCTGTACCAGAAGTTTCAGAAAGATCCATTGGATAGTTTTTAAAAGAAAGGAAAATTAGAAGATATTTAACAGTATTTAGCAAATAATTGGTAGTCTGATGCCAGTGTCTTATCTCCCTTATACCATTAGACCATTAGAAAAAGATATAACGATTTTTCAACTTTTTTCACACCCTAGACCACCGTTAGGACTCTAAGTAACAGAAATTTAAGAAAGGAAATAAAAGTTTTCGAGATGAAATCATCTGACTAGCCCCCAAGACCGGGACAAGATCGAGATATGGAAGATACGATTCATTTATACTATATTGAGGCTTTTAAATTTGGATTCACACCCTAGACCACCGTTAGGACTCTAATAAACAGAAGTTTAAGAAAGGAAAAAAGAGAAGTTTTCGGGATGAAAGCATCTGAATAGCCCCCAAAAATGAAAATACTAGATTTTCAGCGTCCCTTTATATATTGCCTAACCAGCGAATTTTTACCATTTAGATGTCATATGATCGTCCATTGTTCGGGCTATCCAATGACACTTTAGTTGTTTTGAAATCTTACGTAGTAATCACTTTTTTCGCAAGATCACCATTATTTTACTTTTTGGGGTTTTTTTTCTCAAAATATCGGATATTTTTTCGACTACTTCCGGTTTTTGGATCATTGTTGGGATAATTTTAACAAGTTGTTTGATTACCTAACCTTCTGTACAAGAAGTTTCAGAAAAATCCATACAGCTGTTTTCCAAAGAAAGAAAAATGGTAGAGTAATTTCAGTAATTTAAGGATTTTTCATCTTTTTTCCAAGATTGAGTCTCTTTTTGGACACCTTATATTATTTCAATGCTTTTATTTTTGGACTCACGCCATAATCCACCGATAGTACTCTGAGTAAAAAAAGTTTAAGAAAGATCGTAGTGTTCGTTTTCGAGAAAATGGCGCCTCAAAATGGTCCAAAACGGAAAATACTAGATTTTCGGCGTACCATATTTTATTTTCTATCCATCTAAAACGTATCATTCAGATGTCATATGATAGTCCATTGATGGGCTATCCAGCGAAACTTTAGTTCTTTTGGTCCGCTAACATCTGATGGAGAAATCAAGTTTTTCGCAAGAGTGCTATTTTTTTAACACTTTTTCTTCATTTTTTGAATACTTCCGGTATGGAGATTATTGTCGGGATAGTTTTAATAACCGGATTGGCTTATCAAATAGCCACAGGGCTATGTAATGATGTATTACATTGTCTGATCAGATAAAATGCCTCTGGGAAATCCTATGTTCAATAGTGCCAAAAATGCAAAAATGCCAATATATCGAAAATTAAATTTAAATATTTCAATACATATTATACATCGTTAAAATCGTAATTAGGTCAGGTATCTGAATGTGTAACTTTTTTGTAAAAATTTGTTTAAATAATAAAGTAAGGCCAGACCAATTTATTTTCTTGTTTTACGGATTTTTTCTGGAAAAATCTGTAAAGGCAGGAGGGAAAAAAAAAAAAAAAAAAAAAGACCAAAATTGTGTAAAGGGCAGGGGGAAAAAAAAAAAAATACCCCCAGAAGTTTTTGAGCTAAAATGGAGTGAAAATTCAAGTTTTATGGAATAACGGTATTATTTGTCACTTTATATTTATCATAATAACTATTAGAGTTTGGGGTTCACTGAATTTTTTGGTGATGATGGAAAAATCCAAAATGGCGGAAATTTAAAATGGCGGCTATATTACTTTAAATTTATAGGCATTGCAATATCTTCACTATTTCTCACTTTGCATGCATCATATTGAGCTATATGAGGGTGTACAGGGTTGCTGAGTCAATTAATAAAATTAAAATTAATATGAAAAAAATTCAAAGGGCGGGAATTCAAAATGGCGTCTATATTACTTAAAATTTGGTTGTACTGCAATACATTTACTATTTCTCACTTTATATTCACCCTCACTGCACATACTTGGCACATGCCCGTCTCTAATTAGCTTTACGGTGCATAAAAATGGGACATTAAACTACATTTCATTTCATTTTCCTGCATAAAACCAAAACAACCTTTAAGTGAACACATTTAATAAAATAAAAGTTGAAACAGCTATTTTACAGTGTTAAAGTCTAGTGACATCTGTTTTGGGGCTCCTACTTAATGTCTTTCCCTTTCACCATGGCTTCCTTGCCATCATCTTACATTTTTCTTAGTCTTTTTACATTTCTTTTCCCTCTCACTATGGCTTCCTTGCCATCATCTTTACATTTCACACATATCGGTCGAACAACACTGTATTGCGCTTGCAAGCTTTGAATGTTTTGATCTGCAGCAAAATCTGAAGACTTAGCTACTCCACAATGAAAACAAACTGCAGGTAATGATACAGTGCTCTTTGAATAGTAAGTTGTTTCCATCGTGGAGCAACATCTCAATCCTTCTCGGACTATTATAGAACTATTATATTTGCTGGAATGTGGGAAGAGTGGGGAACCACATGTAAAAGAATTAAGTTCTTTGAGACGATCAACAGCTTGTTTCTCTATATATGTTAGTTTAGTTTCAGAGTACACACACCGTGGTTTCCCACATTCGACACATAACACCGCATCTCTTACTTTAGTAGCATTGAGAATTTTTCTATTCTTTTTGTCAATTTCCTTATTTTGGGAAGACAGCATTAGCGAGGGCCTTGCCAAATCATTTGTTGCTTGTCCATAAACAGTTTCGAATGATTCATATTTATTGTTGGATGCTACCACAGGATCTGGAACGAAGGATAGGGTATCAAACACTTCATCAGGAAGTCTTGGTGGGTTAAAGAGACAGTAAGCACAGTTTTCTATCAGAGCATTCGCACATTTTTTAATTTGAAATGTGTAATTACGTAAACGACAGTGCTTCTTCATGAAATCTTGAAGTGTTGCTGATTTTTCTAGATCAGGTTTTGTTAGTTTGTTTTCAATCAGATTTTGGTCTATCAGATCCTTCACAATCTTAAAAAAGTCATCAATTGATTCTTGATTTGCAGATGGACTAATAACTATTGGTTCCCCTTTTAACTTCAAATGACCAAATCTCTCCTGCAACAATTCTATAACAGGTGCTACTGATTGGATGAGACCCTCTTTAAACGCAGGGTATCGTCTTGCTGTGTCTCTGGCTGCTTTTAGACTATTTATACCCCTCATCTTCATTTCTAGATTGTCTGTCATATGTTCTCGAGAAAGACTCACATTTTGCAAAGCAAGATTAAGATTAGAATTAACTCGTTCCGCTAAATTGGCCCAACTACCCATAGGTGCAGTGCGAGCAGTTATAAGAAAATCTAAATCTAACCACATGAACATGCAGATGGCTGCTATTTGAACCGAACCAAATGTTGTCCGATGATCTGGGCCACCGTCTGTATACATGATCAAAATTGGGTGTTCAGCGTTTACTTGGGTATCATCCTGGCTATAATGTGTTCTTAATATATTGGTTGTTTCACAACCATGGCGGATGGCATTTGACGGACTGAAAACCTTATCTTTAACCGTCACAAAAGCTATTCCGTTGAAGAAGGAACTAGATGCAGCCTCAGGGATATCACATTTGAAAGTAACTGAGGGGATAGCACCACAAACATTGTAGTCATGGTCAAGAGCACTTATCGAAGGGCCTGATTTCGGAGCCAGAGAACGATTATGAGGTCTTACTCCTGTTGAAACTGGTAATCCTGGTTCTCCAATTGGCACAATAGCCTTGTCATCCATCCACAAGAAATCTGTAAATTCTCTATATTTTACCGCAAAGGCTTTGATGTACTGTAGTTGTACTGCTACATAGTGACTATCCTCATGCTGACCTCGTATTTGTCTGGATTGAATAGTAAACTTAACTTCAAACCTTGCCGTATATCGCAGTGCTGTTATTGTGTTTGGGTTAGTTGGCCAGAATTGTAATCTCACCCATTCGTTTGATGGGATCGGAGTGTTTTCGGGCAACCGCTTTTTTATAATTGACACAAGGTCTTCAATAGATATTGCGTATGGTAAGTACATATGTTGACCATGACGTCTCTCATGTACAGCTAGATTTATTTCATTGAAATAATTGTCAAGTTCGGTCCAAAATATATCAAACTTTGAATTTCGAGCATTGCCGTTCATCTTTCTTAAATCCCATGTGAGTTCAGGATCCTGGAGGGAGATAACTTCTTCCACACGTTTATCAATAACCTCCTGGTCTTCGGTTTCTGCAGACGAGCAGTCGTTAGTTAGAAATCGATACAAATTTCTGAGGACTGCTTTGGGTGAATTTGTAGCTTGTACATATTTGTTGAGGAACTGTTGCCTGATGTATCGTGTGGAAAATGTAGGTATATATTCACTTATTTGCTGTACAGTTTTAACTGTTTTATCATCTGATCTTTCATCTTCGGGTGGAAGCTTCCAAATGAAATTAATATTTCCCAAGTAATTACCATGAAAATATGTGTAATGGGCGACAGGATACGGAAGTTGCATATGTTCTAACCATGAACGCCTGTCAAATCGCTCTTCTGGTAAGAATTCAACCAAATCAAGGAATTCGTAAGGTTCTTTCACAGACAAGGTTGCATCTAATGCCATGTAATCAGCTCTAATTGGACCTGTGAGTTTTTGGATTGGGGTTAATGAAAAATTGATGTTTGGATTCCTCAGTGGTTCCATGGAAGCATTGCGCGCTTGTGATCGAATGTTTTGTTGACATAAAAAGTCAGCATACTTCTTCAATATGTTAATCAAGCCTTCCACAGCATTGAATAATTTAGTAAACTTCATGGTCCATGGAATCATTAAAAAATCTGACATTTCATCTATCAATGACCTAAGCTTACTCTCTTGCATCTGAAATTATAAAATAGAAGAGGTTATCAAAGGAACAAATGAAAATCAAATTCCGTAACAAAATGAATCCCGTTTTATTCCCTGAACACTTAATTTCTCAACAAACTCTCAGATTATCATCTTACAGTTACACTCCAATATAAAAAATCTTGTCAAACATTTGATGATGCCACTCTACAACTTGGTGTCAATTTGCCATCTCTAAAGGAGAGTCCACATAGCTAATATTCTTTTGGCAAGCTTTGTTGATATAATTGAATTGTTGACCACAACTCCTGCAGAGTGAATAAATTCTATACTATAACTCCCCTACTAAAAATCAAATGTCTATTACATAAAGGTTGTGTTTCATTGCTAGTTATTGTTTTGTGGCGGGTGCTGTGCACAGGGCAGGGTACGCTTACCCCTCCGGAACACCTGATACCACTTTTCATGCCATATGAAAAGTCCACATAACTAGTTTTGTTTATTGTATGTATGTCTATGTCTTTTACTGTTTTTAACAGTTTGCTTTGTTTGGATATTTTAATTCTAGCCTTGTTCTAGAAAACAAAATCTACCTGGGGAGGTCCTTTGTGACAGGCCTTGTTGTCATAATATCCAGAAAATTTTTGGAATATATCTGGAATTTGTAATCCACGATCTTTAAACTTATGATGCTGTGAAGTAATATACCATAATGTATTGTGGAGTGTGCTGACAAATTGCTTCCCAAGACTATTAACATTATGGGCTGTGAATCCAACATTCATTTCTTTCAACAAACTAAGAATGTCATTAAACATCCTATGGTCTTTTCTAAGATTGTTATAATTTTTTGAGGGGGGTAAACAATCATACTTTATGTTACTGGACATCATTTCATCAAAAGCATTTTTTCCCTGCTTATCGTTGTCACCACTTGAAGGAGTTGAGTTTGATTTTGAACCACTGACTTTCACTTTGCAAACAAGAAAGACTGTTACAAACATCAGATTAAAATCTACGATGACATGGAGGGGTGTTGATGCGTCTACGATGTTACCATTTGTCGTAACGTCTGAACTGGAAGCGGAATCAAAGGCCATAATTTTTTCGATGCGCAGTCCATCATCATCTACAATGCTGGGCGTGGAAGAAGTAGGAAGTAGGCCCACTCTCTCAATTGCTAAATTAGCCAGTTCACCCACTGTTCGATCGAGGCTTATTCTTATCAGGCACTTGAAAGATTCCAAAGCTCTTACCACTTTCACGCTAAAATAGCGTGAATCCATTGTGGGGCTTGAAAGGCGAAATCAAATGTCACCAACAACACGCCTAGATTAGTCGTATTGAACCATCATGGCGAATTTATTGGCCAAAGAGGAAGTGAAAACATATTTCATTGGCTGGTTATAAGTAGGATTAATAAAAGAATGCACACGATTGGCTAGGTGAAAACTGGACCGGTATTCTACGGAAAGAACCGAATGGTCACGGGATGTCACCAAATACATTAGTAGAGTAGACGTAGCGTTTGGACGAGCGAGGCTGGCATTGTCAAGGTTTATGGAGGCAGCGTTTATGTGAATACTTTCGTTCGAGATTTGGGTCGTCGATATTATTCTGCTAAGGGGTCCCGCTAATGGGCGAATCAGGAGCAGAAATCGCTATAACACGGTTCATGTCGCTATACGGACCGACATGATCATGATGTCGCATCTGAAAATCGGGATTTCGGTCGGTATTTTATTTAACATAAACTCAACTTACGTGTTTTGACAATATTATGTAAGCTCACATGTCCAACACTGATTAATTATCTGACCAATAAAATTAGCACCCTTCTATGACGATCACAGAATAATTAACACCAATAAAATAAATAACGGCTCACCATCCTCACGTTCGTAAAACATACGACGCAACTTTCATTTTTTTTTATAAGCTACCACGTATTTCATTGGCTAACTGATATAGCTAATCCAATCATTGACTTCGTTACATTATCACATGTGTTAATTATACATGTTCGGGGCCATGACTTCTCATCAAGTGAGCCGGTGTTCTCAAGTCTTGGCCCGGAAACATGAATAATTATTACCTGACATCGGCTTGTCGGGTAATAAGCAAACGGATTCAATAAATAATATATTTTCGGCAAGAATCTTGAAGTGGCGGTAAATTCCCGAATGTCGCCCAAATCCGAATTTTTTGCAACATGATGTCGCTACTACAAGCTAGCTGCTATTCCTATTGACAATATTGCGTGCACTACCATTTTCATTACTTTTACTGTTACTAAATTTCGTCAGTTTTAGAAGTCCAGAAGACGATTTTTTTTTTTAATCGGGGATTGAAGGTTGATTTTTTTTTTCATCGGACACAATTATGTTTTTTTTTTTTGGGCGGGTTCTAGAAATTCAGGTCGGCGGATCCGTAAAACAAGAGAATAAATTGGTCTGGCCTAATAGAGCATTTTCCAAAATTTCACGATTTTTCAACTTTTTTCGATTTTCAGTACGTTATTTTACCTATTCCAGACGTTTCAATGTCGTATTGGATGGATTCATGCACAAGACTACTGGAGGGACTCTCGATAGGGAAAGTTTAAGAAAAATCCATAGAGCAGTTTTCGAGATAGAGACGTCCAAAAATGCTCCAAATCAGAAAATACTTGATTTTCAGCATGTCATATTTTGCTGCTTGACAAAAGTCTGAAAGCCTAATAATTTTAACAAAAACAATAGTGTTTCACACAAGCTACGCAGTGTGAAACCCTAATAATAATTTTAGTAATCTCAATAGGCTTTCAGACGAAAGTCTGAAAGCCTTACTAGACTTGCTTGCAAGACTGAAGGCTTTCACCGTAGCCAAGGTGTCACACGGTTGCCAGATGCATGACAAAGACTATCACCACCATTCCCACCCCCCAAATAAAAACACCCATTTGCATAACTCAGATATTGACATGTTCTTTGCATGCGCATTGCCAGATGCATGACAAAGACTATCACCACCATTCCCACCCCCCAAATAAAAACACCCATTTGCATAACTCAGATATTGACATGTTCTTTGCATGCGCATTGCGATAGAAAGAAAGTGAAAAATATAGTTGAACAATCCACAACATGATAATCCTAGATTGGTAGAATTGGACAGACGCCGGCAATCCAAATATGTAATTGAAAACTCAACATTCCAAGAAATAACAATTTTAGTAAATTTTCAAATTTTGAAGAAATATCCGCAATATCCCCAGCTGTACAAAAATATAAATTTTTCGAAAATCGGTTGGGAATTGACATAGTTATAAGTAATAATTGCTAAAAACCAGGAAAAAATCAATATTCAGAACTCTATCTGTTAGTTTCAGAGATCTACACGAATTGTAAATGGAATAATAAAAAAAAACAGTTTTCTGAAGGGGACAAAAACAGTCTTTAAAGTCTCAGATAATAACTAAAACCCTATATCATAATTATCAACTTCAACTTATCTTTATACATACAGAGGGGCGACTATCTTATAAATAGCTGTAGCAGGGAGCTTTATTTTAAATGGTACAAAGAGATGACGTCATGTACACAAAAAAACTGGGATATTAATTTCAGGAGCAACTGTTATTTACTAATATGAAATATTTTCACTCTAGAACCACCAGTGCCAGATATTGGTTAACAGTAGATCACCCGTAGTTCAAATATTGCCACTTTGAAAAATAGCTTTCGGACTTTTGTCGATATACAGTGCCATTTGTTTGGCCACTCTTGATACTTTTGACCGTTGTATGGTGGTTTCATACGGGGGGGGGGGGGGGGAACACGCGCGTGCGCTGTATCATACGGATGAGTCAACTGGCGGGGTTTCGATTCCCCGGTTGTACGTGACAAGGAGTAGGGTCGCCTGTCCAACCTCGTGGGTTTTCTTCGGGTCCTCCGGTTTCCTCCCATAGCTAAAGACCCCTACGCGGAAGCGAATTATTGAAATAAAAAAAATTAAACAATTTTAGTCCCGAAATGACCTAGTTTGTGTCGACATACGGTGTCGTTAGTTTGGCCACTCTTGATACTTTTGACCGTTGTACGGTGGTTTCATGGGGGGGGGAGCGTGCGCTGTATCATACGGTCTGTCATTGAGTCAAATGGCGGGGTTTCGATTTCCCGGTTGTACGTAACAAGGAGTAGGGTCGCCTGTTCAACCTCGTGCGTTTTCTCCCAGTCCTCCGGTTTCCTCCCACTGCTAAAGACCCCTACGCGCAAGCCAATTATTGAAATAAAAAAAATTAAACCATATGTTAGTCCCGAAATGACCTAGTTTGTGTCGAGTGTACGTTAAACCCCATTTTTCTCTCTCTCTCTCTTTTCATACACAGATCTATCAAGTAGGCTCTCCATAGAAGAAGTTCCCCAAAAAATATTAGATTGCTTTTTTGAGAAAAAGCCATCTAAATATGCTTGTCTACTCTTATATAGAATTCCAACTGCCAAGGGATCTTTTACGGTCACACCAATGTGTACATGGGACTTTGGAATCGCGTTCATGTCAGCTACTCAAATATGTAACTGGTTAAAAAAATGATTGAATATTCAATGAAATATCGGCAATTTTCTGGTTTCGTGCACATAAAAGATTTGATGTCACTAACATAAAAATTTAATTATAATTTCAGATAGAGTCCATGCTCAAACAACGTCATGCTTTTTATCAGAGGTGCAATATTCGATACTTCTGTACGATACTACTGCATACACTTATCAAATTGGACTTGCTTACAAACAGCGCGAGCCGTCCATTTCTGTCTAGATGATTACGGTTATAAGATAATCTTGACAAAGAAGCAACAATATTAATTCAAAGACTAATTATTACACACTGCAATCAACTATTTCTGCTACAGGGTCACTAAACCCATATTTTGGATAGAAGTAAACACTCATAGCAGGGTATGAAATAAGCCTCTTATATGGTAACCTCAAAATAAGTTACGCTAATCTGCATCAAATTTGAACTGGTAACCTATAGGTTACGATGCCATATTTGTTTAGAGCCGACCCTCGAATTAGCCTAGGGGGATTTGGGGCCAATTAAAAGATTAGCCAGCTACCCCTAAGCTTATTAAATCAGCAGGGCCCATATCCCTAAGCGAATTAGTGGATTATTGTTAATCCTAAAACTCTCTACAAAATTGCAAATAACTAAATAAAAAAAAATTTTATACAAAAATGTACAGATTGTCGTGTTCTTTCCAATGATATAAAATTCAATTGTACAAACTAACAATTACCGGTATATTACTATAAATAATATTGAAAAGTCAGTTCCACTAAAATTATGACTTTTCTCTGTCATAATAAACGTGAACATGTATCTCCTAAGATTTTATTTTAAAAAAAAGAACAGTGTTCAAAGTAAATATAAATATATAACTTTTAGAAAGAAATATCGCCCCAAATGACCGTCACTTCATCGCTATGTGACATTTCTGCCTTTGTTGGATATATGGTGGGAATTGTCGTCTTCTTTGCTTCATAGCATCGAAAATAAAAATATATAGTTGAAATCTTCGGCAATGTAATATTCCTCTATGTAGCTTGTATTAAATCCTAAAAGTTTTGATTCAATTTAGCTTTCCAAACTCTAGAATTATTATCCGTAAGTTTTGTGGTATCGTCTGTCTGGAAACGTATCCAAGATATGGCGGCCGACACGCTTGATCTCGGCTGCTTCGCATCATTCATAACGTCCCCCAAAAATAACAAATAGTTGATTTCTTCGACATTATCATGTTCTACGATATGCCTGGCAGTAAATCATAAAAAATCTGATTCCATTTCACTTTCCATGTCATAAAATTATTAGCCGTGAGTGACAACGTGAAAATATTGGAATAATGCCAAAGTCATTGACACGGTGTGAATTTTCACCTCTGACCTATTACGTAAATACCGGAAGATCCATTGTTGAAAAGTATGTTTTATATTTGATAATTTGCGAATATAACATTCCTTTTCATTGGGTGTTTTATTTTTATTACTCAATCACCATTAATTTAAGAAATAAAAACAATAGAAATCAGTTGATTGATCTGGCGCTTTTCGTTCGCTAAAGAGGCAAATGAGTATGTCGTTGCCAGGTATGATGGGTCCGCGAGTTGATTTGCTACCGAAAAAATGACAGGTGCGAACTTAACGATCTTTCAGGCATTTATTTATAATTGTAAAATGTTTTAATGTAGTAGTGGAGGGAATATTTTAACTGAAACCTTTAGTTTATAAATTATAGCTCGGTGGTCGAGAACGGAAGTCCGTTCGCGTGTTTCCAGGTCATGGTAACCGATGCGTAACCTGAACGACCGTTCGCGTGTTATTTCGTACCCTGCATAGTTGAAATAATTTTAATTCAAAATATCGTCACTGTGAAAGAAAAAAAAAACACTCTTGAACAGGCTCTATAATTGACAAAACGTACAGATTGTATCCACCCTATGTTTCGCTTAACAATGAAAGTTGCCGTTTTCAAATTTCGATCCCTCTGTTCTCCTACTCCTGATATTTGGGATTGTTGTACAATCGTTTTATGTATAACACTAATGATAGGCCTCTCTGTAGAAGAATTTAAAAAAAAAAATTATGTTGACTTTTCGAGAAATAGGCCTCTAAAAATGCTCCAAATCGTAAAAATACGACGTTTTCGATTTTCGATCTCTTTTTTCGGCTACCCCTGACATTTCAAAAAATGATACAGTGGTTTCACATTGTTGAATCTTGTGAACGCTTGAACGACAAAAGTTATCACCCAATCTGTATGAAATTCATATGCATCATTTAAATTAGTGAAATGAAGAAGCCTATTGAATGTCAGCAATTTATGTCAATTACTTCAAGAGTTATGGCCCTTGTTTTACTTTGTTGAATCTTGTGAACGTTCGAACAACAAAAGTTATCATCTGATCTGTATGAAATTAATATGTATTATTTGAATTAGTAAAACGAAAAAGTCTGTTGAATTTCAACAATTTCTGTAGATTACTTCCACAGTTACAGCCCTTGTTTTAGTTTTTAGAACCTTGTGAACCCTCAAACGACGAAAATTATAATGTCATCTGTATGAAATTGTCTATTAAATGCCCCCTAATTACCTACAAAAGAACAAATATACGACAACTCTTGTCGACCGCTCGGACAATTTAGCTGCTGTGGGCGTATGTTTAGTTGCCTGGCAACCTATCTTTCTGAATTTTGTCAAAGTTCGGATACATTTTGTGACTACTTCCGGGGTTTCAATTGTTTACATTTATAGTTCATGAACTAGTTTGGACCTTCGACTTCATATTCTATGAATTTTAGAAAAATCGTTCGAGCCGTTTTAAAAAAAATAACTCTACGATTGGACCAAAATGCGAAAAAAAAGTGAAAAATCAAAGTTAGAATTTCAGAACAAAACTTACATTGTTGGAATCGGATTGATGTCAGCTATCCAAAAAATATAACTGAAATTTCAAAATTCCAAAAAATAAAAAATTTTGAAAATTTTTGAAAATTTTCCATTTTTCACCAAAAAAATGAGAGCAACAAAGTTTCTAAATTCCACAGTTTTGAACTGCTATTTGCTCAGAAATGTCTCCAGCTATCCAAAAATGTAAATATCTGAAGAATCCATTGAGAATTAAGAGAATAATGGCCGATTTTCAATTTTCGTGCACGTTAAAGATTTGACACATTTCCGCTATGCGCACAAATTTCCAAATTGCTTTAAGCAGTAGCTGCACACCACTTTTCCGACAGAAAATAAAACTTCAAACCTCTATCTCTTATAGTTGCTGAGATCTAGCTTCCCCCAATAAAAAAAATGAATAATAATAATAATATTAATCTTAGTAATAACAATAGTCTTTCTGGTGAAAGACTAACTAGACCTGCACGCAGCACTGAAACAGAAAGTGTATCATACAATAGCCCATTCATCGTGCTACCAAACGATACTTTAGATGTTTTGATGCGGTTACACCCGACGGTGAAATCACAATTTTTTGCAAGAGCACCGATTTTTACTGTTTTTTTTTTAAATATCAAATATTTTTTCGACTACTTCCGGATTAAGGATCATTGTCGGGATAGATTAAACATGTTGTATGGGAACTTAACTTCATGTACTAGAAAGATCCATTGGACAGTTTTTAAAAGAAAGGAAAATTAGAAGATATTTAACGATATTTAGCAAATAAATGGTAGTCTGATACCAATGTGTTATCTCCCTTATACCATGAGAAGATATAACGATTTCTCAACTTTTTTCAAAGATTGTGGCCCTTTTGGACCATTTATACTATATTGAGGCTTTTAAATTTGGATTCACACCCTAGACCACCGTTAGGACTCTAATAAACAGAAGTTTAAGAAAGGAAATAAGAAAAGTTTACAGGATGAAAGCATCTGAATAGCCCCAGCGAATTTTTACCATTTAGATGTCATACGATCGTCCATTGTTCGGGCTATCTAATAACACTTTAGTTGTTTTGATTCGATGAAATCTTACGTAGTAATCACTTTTTTCGCAAGATCACCATTTTTTTACTTTTTATACGCCCACATTGAAATGTGGTCGTATATTGTCGTCGCCTCCGTCCGTCGGTCCGTCCGTCCGTCCGGCGTCCACAATTGCTTGTGGACGCTCTAGAGGCTAAAGTTAATATCCGATTAACTTTAAATTTATATACAGTGTTTAAGGCCATGAGACGAAGAAGCCTATTGATTTTCAGCAATTTCCGATAATTGCTGCCAGAGTTATGGCCCTTGATCACTTTGAGAAATCTTGAGGCTAAAGTTAATATCCGATTGATTTTAAATTTATACACAGTGTTTAAGGTCTTGAGATGAACAAGTATATTGATTTTCAATGAATCTTTATGACTTGAACAGCTAAATCCATGATGTTAAATGTTTCGTATACTAAACGTTAGCATGGGGCAGAACTTTATAAAAACCGAACAAATTCTAAAGGTTTTCTGATAATTACTTAATGAGTTGTTACTCTTAATCAGATTTTAGTTTTGTTACCGAAAAAAGTAAAAATATATCCAACAACTCTTGCTGTGGGCGTATGTTTCGTTGCCTGGCAACCTATCTTTCTATCTCATGAAGGAGAATGGATTTGGTTGTTTTGACCATGGTTCCATCTGAATTGGCTATTGATGATGGAACTGAATTCAGTGGATAAGAAAGAACGTCTCTAAGTTCAAGGCCTTTTTCCTGAGCAACAATTAGCAATCTTGATAACATCTGTTTATCTTCGCATAGTGTGGCAACAAGTGATTTAGGCTTCTTTTTGTCAAGATTTGTAAAATTTTTTGTAGCTGGCAAAGAAAGTGGATCATAATGATCTTTCTGGTCACTTGTCAATGGTTCCTTCACAAACTCTTGAAAACAAACTTCTCCCTTTTCATATGCTGAGAATAAGTCTATCCTTACTGAATCTGACGCCATCTGCCCAGAAGAAATATTGAACAGTTCATTGTCATCATCACATGTGAAGGGATTGGTGTAATGAACAACAGTGTTGAGCACATCTTGGACAGACTGTTCATCATTACTGATTCTTGTAGAGTTTAGCTCTTTTGTGCAAGTAGTTGACATAGAGTAACACACGTTAGCAATCGCAGCTCGGGCAGGATGACTCAAATTCTCGCGCCTCACGGCACCTTTGTTTAAAGTAATTCCAATCATCACTCCTCTTGTTTTAGAGTCACAGTTGAAGGTCTGTTCAATTACTTGGTCGCATGCGGTGATGGCAAACCCATGTTTGTTGTGGCACTTCACAGCAAAGCTTCGTTTCTTCAAGTTTTGATGTGCATAAGGATGTGAAGGATGAAGAGATGTCATCTCAAGAAAGTAGACAAGCAGATAACGAGAATATGATGACTAGAAGCTGTACATTGCATTTTCTCTACTGCATTTTTCCACATGGTTCTTGTAGTCATTGAGGAATTTCTGTAGAGTTTCGCTTTGAAGAGCTCTTGAAAAGTTTTCTTCAAAGTTGTCTGTAGTCATCTGCATAAGATTAGTGGTTTCATTATGTGTCTTGTTGATCCGTATATTCTTGGAATCTCAATCGGTGGAGTGCTTCAGTTACTATCTTGTGACATCTTAAACTTCTATTAAAATGATTGCCATTCATAGATCCTTCTGCCACTATTTCGGACTCAATGACGTCTTTCAACCCTGAATGGTCAAACTGCTTTCCGACTGCTCCTAATAGTAAGTGCAGGGGGACTGCACCACACATAATTTACACAGAAACAAATACAGTGCACTCTGCCACATCCGACCTCTGATCACTCAGGCACTCTGTTACACCCAACACCATTTTCATGTCCCGATTTATTTCCTTATTACTTCAGCCAAAAAATCTCTGGGTAATTCAACCTGTACGTTCTGGATTACGACATCAATCAGCCGTCCTGTCATACGATTTCCATTGAATTGACACCGTATAATCCGGCCTTCAATCGGTGGGTGTGAAGCAAACACTTACCGATCAGTTATCCATGAGATTAAAACTGGATGGGTGTGAAGCCACAAAAGATTAATAAGCAATCACCAATCAATTATCTGTGAGATTAAAACTCGCTACCGTGGATGGGTGTGAAGCCACAAAAGATTAATAAGCAATCACCAATCAATTATCTGTGAGATTAAAACTCGCTACCGTGGATCTTTGTTGATTACTTTGATAATTTTATTCTCTTGTACGACAGTTGTGACAAATACTCAAGAATATCCACGAATTTTCCCCCGAATTCACAGTCGTAAAAGTATTCATGGCACCTGTTGGAAACATTTGTTGCGCATGCCGATTGAACCTGAATAGCCTATAAGTTTGGTCACCCTACGGATCTCTTCGAACCGTTTGACGACCTGGGATGCTCGAGTCACAGTCCGGAACGTCCCGAATTGACAGAATTGCATCGAGTGAAGCGGAAGTCAGTCCCGACAACGGAGGTGGTGTGAATAGAATTGCGACGTAATTAAACACGACAAACAGGTTTCTGCTGCATGGTTGGATGCGATATTTATATATCCAGTCGACGGCTGCGTTGTAGCCCAAAGTACCCATGTTCACCCGATAGTCGCTATTTTTGGGATTGAGAGAATTTGATTCCGGAACGTTGAATCGAGTACGCCCATTATCAATAAACACGTGATACCAAAGACAAGAGTGCGATCAACTGAAAACGGCGAAGAAGATAAATTAACGACAGACTTGACCTATGAGTCATAATCTGCCATATGCTACAAGAAATACGAATGTAAGCATATTGTAGTAAAATTCAACTATACAAGTAACCACATCGGTGAAATGTTTAAAAAAATTAGTCTTAAACTGAATGCTCTAAATCAATCAAGAAATGTTTAGGTATTCAACGGAATCGAGGTATATTGAATAAATTTAGGGCAGCTGTTCCACCCGTCACAAAAACAAACAAAACTGAATACAAAGAAGCATAGATGGCTTGGTCCATGACCAGTACAATTGATGGTAGGTTAAGACTGTGGGCTATATCCAAGCTCTTTTCAAGAATATCCAGAATATACATCAATGACAGCCAGATAACCAATCTTACTCAGTGGATAAGAATCTTTGCATAACAGCTGGTTACACCCAGTCCATCCAGGAAGAGTAGCATCCACCTGGAAAAGATAAATAAAAATGGCATTAAAACCACATAGACAGATAGTAAAAATGGGAAATGAAATGGTGTTTAAGGTTTCCATTTAACTCAATGACTTACACCATTGCAGGAAATTTTACCGTCAACCAAGGGTAATTGGGTCTGGCAAACTTTCAAGGATCTTTTTTGACCACCAGTGGGATCAAATCTGGGACAGCCTGGTTAATGAGACAGTGCTATAAGCACCATTCCCAGATTTGAATATACTTCACGTTGCTAAAAATCAGTTAAAGAAATTGAACTATTTTAAAGGACAAATCTTGATTATATTTTGGAGAATAAAACAGCTTAATTTTGTGATAAAAGCCCTTAAAATCCTTACCTTAGGGCCAAGCAACTAATTCAATATACTTGATACAACTTAATCCTGTCTGTCTTCATCTGGAAATGGAGACCGGTATCCCAAGCTGTATTATGTGGTGTCTGGATAAAACCAGACTTTTATTTTATAAAAATAACATGCAGGTGAAATTTACCTTCCGTTATAAAGTACAGCACATGGGTCGTGCACTGTATAGACCTCTAAAGGAACAGGAATGGATTATCAGTTCACCCAAAGAAACAATTGACCTGAGTCTTAAAAGGGTTACTTGTCCGGATAAGCTTAAATTGTTTTTAGCTTGTGGACCCTATAGAAGTCATAATTTTTATCCGATTTAAGAAACCATATTATTATATCACAATTTGTTTGTGGACACTCTAGAGGTGACAATTCTTATCCGATTTTGACGAAACTTGAAATATAGGTTTATCTCAAAAAGATTTCGTAAGAAACGGCCCAAAATTGACAGACTAAATGGCCGCCGTTCGTTCTCAAATAGCGTAAGAATATAGTATATCAAGGTTGTGGACCCTATAGAGGTCACAATTTTTATCCGATTTTGTTGAAACTTGAACTGTAAGTTTATAACCCAAAGATTTCGGTTCCTTTCGATATTCGCGCATATCGGATCATAACTTCCTGAATTATGGCCCCTGATTGTACGAAAAGTCGCGTTTTTAGCTTGTGGACCCTATAGAAGTCATAATTTTTATCCAATTTAAGAAACCATATGATTATATCACCGTTACACCCTAAGGACGGCTGAGTTTGAATGTCGTGAAAATCAGCCCAAAATTGACAGACAAAATGGCCGCCGTTCGTTCTCAAATAGCGTAAAAATATGGTATATCAAGGTTGTGGACCCTATAGAGGTCACAATTTTTTACGCCCACATTTTCATGTGGACGTATATTGTCGTCGTCCACAATTTGTTTGTGGACTCTCTACAGGTCACAATTTTTGTCCGATTTTGACGAAAATTTAAATATAGGTTTATCCTCAAAGATCTCGGCTGCTTTCGATATTGGCATGTATCGGATCGAAACTTCATGGATTATGGCCCCTGTTTGTACGAAAAATCACGTTTTTAGCTTGTGGACCCTATAGAGGTCACAATTTTTATCCGATTTTGTTGAAACTTGAAATGTAAGTTTATAAACCAAAGATCTCGGTTCCTTTCGATATTCACGCATATCGGACCTTAACTTCCTGAATTATGGCCCCTGATTGTACGAAAAATCACGTTTTTAGCTTGTGGACCCTATAGAAGTCATAATTTTTATCCGATTTAAAAAAACGTATTATTATATCACCGTTACACCCTAAGGACGGCTGAGTTCGAATTTCGTGAAAATCAGCCCAAAATTGACAGACAAAATGGCCGCCGTTCGTTCTCAAATAGCGTAAAAATATGGTATATCAAGGTTGTGGACCCTATAGACGTCACAATTTTTATCCGATTTTGTTGAAACTTGAAATGTAAGTTTATAAGCCAAAGATCTCGGTTCCTTTCGATATTCGCGCATATCGGACCGTAACTTCCTGAATTATGGCCCCTGATTGTACGAAAATCGCGTTTTTAGCTTGTGGACCCTATAGAGGTCATAATTTTTATCCGATTTAGAAAACTGTATTATTATATCACTGTTACACCCTAAGGACGACTGAATTCGAATTTCGTGAAAATTGACAGACAAAATGGCCTTCGTTCACAATTTTTATCCAATTTTGTTGAAACTTGAAATGTAAGTTTATAACACAAAGATCTCAGTTCTTTTCGATATTTGCGCATATTGAATTGTAATTTCCTGAATTATGGCCCTTGATAGTAGGAAAAATCACTTTCTTGTTAGCTTGTTCTCTATCCATCTCTTGAAAATGTGGGCGTATCCTGCCTGGCAGCTGCTGGTTGATTATATCTGAGTTCAATGATTAAATTTAGTTAAAGTAGCTAAGTCTCTAACTGAATATCATCAAAAATCTTCGACATTGAAAACACGAATTATTTGTGAATTCAAATCAACATTGGTCTTACGGCGAAAAGATGGGCTTCTGATATCCAATATTCAAGACAAAATAAACATTTTACCATTGGTACACGAATCGTGTACCATAATGCGTTTCCGCGCCATTTGGAACAAGGGACTCAACGAACGAGGCTAGACGTATTCCACAAGTCATGTCAAATGGTAACGCTATATACTTATCTGGAGAGCATGCGCAATAAATACCATCGGTTTAGACTGGAATAACCAGACGCTAAAGATTGTCATTCAATTGAGACTTCTGGGATATTTTGCCGAACATAACTGATTAGAAATTACACTAAAACAGAAATGATTGAATGTAAATCAGTTTATATACATTCATATTACATATATGCGTTGCGACCCATTTGTGTCAATTTCTAGATCCCAAATATTAGCGATTTAGCTCCTTTAAGTAAAATAGTAAACAATTAAACATCATCAGAAGGAGTTCACTTTTAAGTACTAAGCACTTTTATGGATTAAATACGACTAAATAAAGATCAGTAACGATTCAACATTGCCAGAAAACCATCACTAGTAATTTATGTCGATAAAGCTAAGTATTTTAGACTGAATATGACAATATACCATTCAAAGGGTGCAATAGTCAAGATGCCAGTATTATAATAAAGTGTTAACTACTAAGGATTAAATAAGAAATTATAGCAACATTAAGATGAAAGAGAAAGACAAGGTGATATAGAAAGGGCAAGGTGAAATAATGGTTTACAAACAGAGAGATTCTACATGTACATAAATGCCTTAAAAGCACACAAAATGAGTGTAGTAAATGCATGGTTTAGTAAAAGCATTCAGAGTGATTATATGAAATAGGGTGCCTCTAAACCTACTTCTTACTCACCATAACTGTAGGATAACCATTGATAATAAAAATATGCATGACCGTTTTAATTAATTAGATCAGTTCATAAATCCTTTAAAGTACTAGCAATATATATATATATATCTGCAAGAAATGAAGTTAAGGTGTATTTCCTACTCATTTTTATACGCCTACATTTTCATGTGCACGTTTATTGTTTGTGGACAGTCTACAGGTCACAATTTTTATCTGATTTTGACGAAACTTGAAATATAGGTCTATCTCACAAAGATTTCGGTTCCTTTCGATATTGGCATGTATCGGACCATAACTTCATGGATTATGGCCCCTGATTGTATGAAAAATCACATTTTTAGCTTGTGGACACTCTAGAGGTCACAATTTTGATCGGGACAATTGTTAATGGATTCTTTTCAAATTTGATATGAATCTTTGTGACCATTAGAGGATGAAACCTTTCTATATTCAGCATTTCATTTAAGCTGAAATATCAAATTTGGTCAACATCCAAGTTATTCTTTCGTATAAGTTGCTGTTGAGACATTGCTGCTGTGTGGGCATATTTCCACACTTGGCATGGCTATCTTTCTGGAATAATTCACTTTAAATATTACCTTAATACATGTTCAGTTGGCGATCTTTCCATACTGAGAGGAAAACCGAAGCAACCACAGGATTTATAGATGGTGATCTGATTGAAAGTTTTCTAGATTTAAATCGAGATAAAATGCAGGAAGTTGTTCAAGGTTTACAGGTAAGATTGGAAATTGAAATAAAAGTAGTTTCACGTAGGAAGGATAGGAAGTAGTTGCGCTTCGATGTAAACAAGCCCATTCCTTACATTGGTTGGCATGCTCTCTAGTATTTTCGCATATAGTTTTTATACGCCCACATTTTCATGTGGACGTATAAATTGTTGTTGACCCTGTCCGTCCGTCCGTCCACAATTGTTTGTGAACAGTCTACAGGTCATAATTTTTATCCGATTTCAATGAAACTTGAAATATATGTTTGTCACCCTAAGATCTCGGTTCCTTTCGATATTTGCATGTATCGGACTGTAACTTCATGGATTATGTCCCCTGATTGTACGAAAATTCACGTTTTTAGCTTGTCAACACTGTAGAGGTCACAATTTTTATCCGATTTTGTTGAAACTTGAAATGTAAGTTTATAACCCAAAGATCTCGGTTCCTTTCGATATTCGTGCATATTGGACCGTAACTTCTTGAATTATGGCCCCTGATTGTACGAAAAATCGCATTTTTAGCTTGTGGGCCTATAGAGGTCATAATTTTTATCTGATTTAAAAAAACGTATTATTCTATCACCGTTACACCCTAAGGATGGTTGAGTTCAAATCGACCCAAAACTGACAGACAAAATGGCCGCCCTTCATTCTCAAATGGCGTAAAAATATGGTATATCAATGTTGTGGAGCCTATAGAGGTCACAATTTTTATCCGATTTTGTTGAAACTTGAAATGTAAGTTTATAACCCGAAGATCTCGGTCCCTTTCGATATTCGCGCATATCGGACCGTAACTTCCTGAATTATGGCCCCTGATTGTAGGAAAAATCACTTTCTTTTTAGCTTGTTCTCTATCAATCTCTAGAAAATGTGGGCGTATCCTGCCTGGCAGCCGCTGGTTATCCGATTTTGTTGAAACTTGAAATGTAAGTTTATAACCCAACGATCTCGGTTCCTTTCGATATTTGTGCATATCGAATTGTAATTTCCTGAATTATGGCCCTTGATTGTAGGAAAAATCACTTTCTTTTTAGCTTGTTCTCTATCCATCTCTCAAAAATGTGTACGTATCCTGCCTGGCAGCCGCTGGTAGAGTTTGTTAAAGAATTGAATTTAAAATTAATGTCTTATTTTTACATTGTATATTTTCTGTAAAAACAAACAAAATCTACAAACACAATTATGGCCCTAGAAGTACCGATAGCCTACTAAATCTAGATTGTCATCAATAAGATATATTGAGAAACAATCATGCATACATTTATGAAATAACAGATTGGAAAATGTTTTAAAAAAAAGGTGGTAATCTGAAAATTAATGAACAGTTCCTCTTGATTGAATAGCAAATAAGTAACTCTTCACTGTGTTGTATGCCTTGATGGAGTTGAAAGATAGCATTTTTTGCTTAGCGTAAGCAGAGATAAGTACTTTGATTGGTTGATGCTTTGGGACACAATAACTTTGGTTCTTTTTAAAGTAGCTAAGTCTCTAACTCAATATCATCCAAAGCCGTTGACGTTGAAAACACAAATTATTTGTTGATTTTAATCAACATTGATGTTGTGATCTTACTGGGAAAAGATAGGCTTCTGACATTCAATATTTAAGACAAAATAAACATTTTACCATTGGTACACGAATCGTGTACCACAATGCATTTCAGCGCCATTTAAGGATGTAATGGTTCAAAAATTCTTGAACCGGTTAACTGGTCGTTAAAAACCCAACCGTAACCGGTTAACCCATAAAAATTTTCTATCAAAATATTTGTTGCACCAAAATAAGACTTAATAATATATTTTTAAATTATCAGTAGAAATTCCATTCATTCTTGATGTTTCATTTCTCCATCTTGCCCACTGACAGGTCATGTATAGACCAGTTGAATTGAAATCATGTTGTTTGTTTTTTTTAAAATAGTTATGAAATCAATATTTGAAAGCATACCTTTGGATTTTAAATACAAAATAAGTTTGATTATTCAACATCAGCTAATTCCAAAGAATTTACTACACATGTTTCCATCACAAGCCATGCTGTATCGTATGGTACCAGTGACCCGTATGTCAACTTTGACCCCACAGCATCGAGCACTCAAGTGATAATATAAACAATTTTACAATTATATCCTCTCTATTTTAATATTATTTCATCACATCATACATGTTTCATTTTGAGACTTTGTGGAATGTTGAGGTTAATACTGTAAAACAATTAATTTGTCAATCAATTGAGATTTAATGGTTGACAGCGAGTGCTAATAACGTATACAAATGTCAAAACTTTGCGGGGGGGGGGGGGGAATTTAAAGCCGTCAACTTCCCCGAGACTTATTACAAATGAACTATTTATGTGGTCTTAGTGAAAGAAAACAATGTTGTGGCTATCATTCCTGGGTTTAAAGGTCGGGTATCATATGAAAACGAATACCGATTAGTAATTTTTTGAACCGGTTCAACAGTGCAACCGAACCGTGACCGAGTGACCGTTTACATCCTTACATCCATTTGTAACAAAGGACTCAAAGAGTGAGGCTAGTCATGTCAAATGGTGACACCATATTCTTATCTGGAGAGCATGCGCAATACATATTATCGGTGTAGACTGGAATAACCAGACGCTAGAGATTGCCATTCAATTGAGACTTCTGGGGTATTTTGCCGAACATAACTGATTAGGCATTACAGTGAGAGTGATGAAACTTGGTGTATAGTTTCAATACATCAATACCTTGAATAAGAATTTCATGAAAATTGGACCAAAACTGCCAGACAAAATGTTTGCCCCTCGTAGGCAAATAGTGTGAAAATATGGTATATTACCGACAAAAGAAAAAAATGTGAGAAAACCCTTATTAATGCATGGATGTCTAATTAGCTGCTGTTTGAGTATATTTCGTTGCCTGACAGCCTATCTTTAACTAGAACTGCTACTGTATCAAGCCTATTATGACTAAGATCCGTTTTGGATTCCTCTCTCAGTCTGTCCATCCACAATTTGTTTGTGGACATTCTACAGGTCACAATTTTTATTCGATTTTGATAAAAATTAAAATATAGGTTTATCTCGCAAAGATCTCGGTTCCTTTCGAAACAGGCATGTGTCAGACCGCAACTTCATGGATTATAGCCCCTTATTGTACAAAAAATCACATATTTAGCTTGTGGACACTCTAGAGGTCACAATTTTTATCCGATTTTGATGAAACTTGAAATGTATGTTTATAATCCATGGATCTTGGTTCCTATCGATATTATTTGGGGATCACGGTGGCCAAGTGAGTAAGATGCTGGCTCTCTAGCCTGGAGGTCGGGTGTTCGATCCCTGCATTTGACGAGAAAGTTCATCAGATTTTCCGGCATGGTTGCCCCTTGTCAGTGATGCAGAACGGAGGGCGTGACAATGACAGCTGTCTAGTTGTTCAGATGGGACGAAAAACCGAGTTCCTGTGTACACATTGCCGTGCATGTAGAAGATCCCTTGACAGTTTGAATTAGATAGAAGAGTAGGCCGTAGTGCCGCGGTCCAGGCAAAATTTCCCTCATAGCACACTGTATGGTGTATGCCCGCCTTCATTAGCCCAGTTCGGAGCAAAACAGTAGGACGTTAAACCCCATTTCATTTCCTTTTGAGATTTGTGCATATCAGACTGTAACTTCCTGGATTGTGGTGACTCAATTGTACGAAAAATCACCTTTTTAGCTTGTGGTCCCTAGGGGTCACAATTTTTATCTGATTTAAAAAACTTTTTAAAAATATCACTATTACACACTAATGACAGTTGAGTTTGAATTTAGTGAAAATTGGACCAAAACTGCCCGCTCGGTGTACTCAAATTGTGTAAAAGTATGTAATACCAAGGTTGTGGATATTCGCGCATATCGGTCTGTAGCTTCCTGGATGATAACCTTTAATTGTACGAAAAATTGCGTTTTTGTACTCCTACATTTTCATGTGGGCGTATATTGTCGTCGCCCCTGTCCGTCCACAATTTGTTTGTGGACACTCCACAGGTCACAATTCTTATCCAATTTTGACGAAACTTGAAATACAGGTTTATCTCTAAAAGATCTTGGTTCCTTTCGATATTGGCATGTATCGGATCGAAACTTCATGGATTCTGGCCCCTGATTGTACAAATAATCATGTTTTAGCTTGTGGACACTATAGAGGTCACAATTTTCATCTGATTTAGATGAAACTTGAAATGTATGTTTATAACCAAAAGATCTTGGTCCATTTCAATATGTGCGCATATCGGACCGTAACTTCTTGAATTATGAACCCTGATTTTACGAAAAATCGCGTTTTTAGCTTGTGGGCCCTCTAAAGGTCACAGTTATTATCCGATTTAAATACAACTGGCGGTAGTTTTTACTTTGATGTCCATAGCAGTTATATCTCATAACAATCTGTCATGACATCATCATAGGTCGATATATTCGTTCATATCAACCGCTGATGACGTCATGACAGGTTGATATTTCATATCAACCACTAATGACGTCATCTCAGGTCAATATATTCGGCTCATATCAACCGCTGATGACGTAGATGATCGAAATAATACAAAAAAACATAGAAATAAATTTTTATTCTTTTGACAATTAAAATTTGTTATGGTACAGTTTCTAACATTCAGGACCGAAATAGATGGCGTACTTATCGACATACATGTATTTAGATCGGTTATCCATGTCTTAGACATCTTTCAGAATTTTCTTTTCGTCCACATTGCGATTATTTCTCCACACACTACAAGACTTGAAAGTATTTATCGCCCAAGAGTTCCTTTGTAAAGTATTTTTGGGTACAGTCCACTTAAAACAGTTGGTCAAATCCTTCTCTGAACATACCGAAAACCTTCAATCATGGTTCACTGTCAGAATTCTTGGAAAAGAATGCCTTTTGGTCCAAATTTTCTGCAGGCTTTGGATAGATCCTCGTTGATATTTGCATTCACATCTATTCAATAGTCAATGGCGACGTATAAACAAAAACATGCACATAATTGCACGTGATTACTTTGGTAATTTTCGCTTTTTGGCGGAAACTATCGAGCAATTATCCAATCGTTGTTGCCTTTTAATGGAAGAGCCCATTAAATTTAAGGGTGAAATGGCCTTGTATATGTCGGATATAAACCTACTCTACCTCGGGTAGGTTAATATCATATACAAAAAAAACGTTTGAATATATCACTGTTACACCCTAAGGATGGCAGAGTTCCAATTTCGTGAAATTCGGACCAAGACTGCCGGACAAAATGGATGTCCCTCATACACAAATAGTGTAAAATATATGGTACAGTAGAATCTGCATTAAGCAGCCACCCAAGGGAATTTTCACAACTGACCGCTTAACGGGAGTGGCCTTTTAATAAAATCTCGGTGCTTTTTGTGCTGACATAAATTAAACATTATGCTTGGATGCAATAGAAGCGAACATCAATACTTGCATCAGTAAATTTGACCGTCGCTGAATCTTGCGCCGAACGAAAATTCTTTACTCAAATCTCGGACATAACTTCTGTAAACTTGTCATTTTGTACCAACCTTTGATACTACTGTCTACCATTGTGATGCATTCGATAATATTTATCCATTTTTGTAAAGAAAATCGATGAATTAATTTTATTTTATCAAAAAAGCACATGAACAAAAAACCATCGCCGATTTTATCACCTATTTACAGGGGGTGTAACTCTGTTTGTAATATTATAGGAGGCGCTAAAACGTCTGTTTAACAACAAAGTGGCAATGGAAAAGAGATACTAGATGATCGTGACAAAATTCAGTACTTTTATTTTATTCAATTAGTATCAAATAATGTGTGATCGTTATGCGTGAAAACAATGATCAGGTTAGTCGTTTAATAAAACAAAAGATTAATTAACAGATAATCCCGGGTTGATTGTTATTTTTACATTTCTTTTTACCCAATCAGTGTAGGTCCATTTAATTAACTACTACTCACGGGATTAGCGGGGGTATTACAAAGAACGACAAGAATCAAGGTGGTATCATTCAACAATGGCCGTTGAATGGGCGATGTTTTGTTGAATTTATTAGTAAAATAATGACCGCTGGCCGCATTAGAGGAGTGACCGTTGAATAAAGAGATGAAACAACAGAATTTTTACGGGGAGAATTTATCGTGAGATGTCGCTGAATAGGAGTGGCTGCTCATACAGATTCTACTGTATATCAAGATTGTGGACCCAGTATGTGATCCGAGTTTGATGAAACTTGATATACACATTTACAACCCAAAGATCTTGGTTCCTTTCGATATTCGCGTATATCGGATTGTAACTTCCCGAATTGCTGCCCGTGATTGTACAAAAATCACGTTTTTAGCTTGTGGTCCCTCTAGAGTTAACAATTTTTATCCGATTTCAAAAAGCGTTTAAATATACAGGCATGAGAATTTTCCGCGGAATTCCGGGTTTTTGAAAATTGAGTTATTGTTATTTTTACATTCTCCGACTCAGTACCTTCAATTTGATGTATAGTTTGTTTGAATCGGGCAAAAATTGACTGAGTTGTGACTGCTTAAAGCCATCCAACTCACCAAAGTACTTAGTGGTGAAAAATCATAATCGTATATGTGACCCCCCACGGCATACTGAGTCGCAATGAGGAAAATTTGACTGAGTTGTGACTGCTTAAAGCCATCCAACTCACCAAAGTACTTAGTAGTGAAAAATCATAATCGTATATGTGACCCCCCACGGCATACTGAGTCGCAATGAGGAAAATTTGACTGAGTTGTGACTGCTTAAAGCCATCCAACTCACCAAAGTACTTAGTAGTGAAAAATCATAATCGTATATGTGACCCCCCACGGCATACTGAGTCGCAATGAGGAAAATTTGACTGAGTTGTGACTGCTTAAAGCCATCCAACTCACCAAAGTACTTAGTGGTGAAAAATCATAATCGTATATGTGACCCCCCACGGCATACTGAGTCGCAATGAGGAAATTTTGAAAATTGAGTTATTGTTATTTTTACATTCTCCGACTCAGTACCTTCAATTTGATGTATAGTTTGTTTGAATCGGGCAAAAATTGACTGAGTTGTGACTGCTTAAAGCCATCCAAATCACCAAAGTAAGTTTTGAGAAAAATCAAGTTAAAGATTTGGTATGTTTCGAAACAAAATCCCATAGCAACCAAGCCATTTATTTGCTGTTTTGTCGTTGATGAAAATGGTAGTTAAAATTTGATCCGACAATTTCCGCCATCTTTTTTTTTCAAAATGGAAGCCAAAATGACAAATTTTCGAGTTTGTGTTTATTAATGTCATTGAATGGGTTTTTGGGAGTGCTACATCAAAAAATTGCAGTCTAAGCGTAAATCTGATAATACCCACCATTTTGTTTTTCATAATGGCGACCGAAATGATAATCGTAGTGGTAAAATTAATCAGACAATATCAACCATTTTGTTTTATCAAAATGGCGACCAAAATGACAATTCTTTTTTTTTTTTTATCACCGTATATTTGTAACCATCTGGTGCAATGTCATTTTATATGTTTTATTAGGTTGTAGCATCAGGGGTCAACCGGACTGTATCCTCCATCTTGTTTTTCAAAATGGCCACCAAAATAGCAATTATTGGAGTTCCTATACTTGGTACTCATGTAATATATCATTTTAGAGGTTTTCGGGGGTGCTGAATACGAAAAACATGGTTTTGTGTCGATGCAACGAATATTTATCATTTTATATATTCGATGATTTTTTGGTCACCCATCAGTTATGGTCACACCTTGGCAGTAAAAAAAGTAGGTCATTCAGTGGAGCAGATGATAATAATGATTAAAAGAGGAAGTACTAATGATCAAAGATCCCGTATTAATATGGTTTGACTATTGTATACAGCTTAATTAATTGGGTACTGATTGATCTACTGTTTTGACTGCCGAGTTCTAATTAAAAGAGATGGTACTAGGCCTTATGATCAAGGATACAGTATTAACATGGCTTGACTATACACCTTAATTGAAACTAGTTCCATTGTATATACTATGGAGTTTTTCGTATGGCACGGTTACGATGCCAGTGTATAGATAGCTGTAAACAAACGTTATTTACAGTGGATATAATTGCATTACGAGAATTTAATTTATTAAATTTGTGGGTGACTGTTTAACGTTCGAGAATGGAAAAGGGCGGTTGTGCGAGCTCTCAGTTGCAAATGAATTGAATGCACTGACATCTGCAGTAATAGAAAAAGCAAGTTAAAGGTGTCTGTATGTTCTAAAACAATATCACACAGCAACCATGACATTAAATCTTTCATTTAATCCTTTAGTGGCATTTAGCAATTGGAAACATAACAAAACTATACAGTTATATGGGACAACAATCACTGGTTTATTATACACAAGCACGACGTTTCGATAAGTATTCTCTTATCGTTATCAAATTGATAACGATAAGAGAATACTTATCGAAACGTCGTGCTTGTGTATAATAAACCAGTGATTGTTGTCCCATATAACTGTATAGTTTTGAAATCTTTCATTATTTTGTCGTTTAATATTAATATTTTATTCTTTAGGTTTTCAAGGGTGCCGAAGACGAAAATCGTAGTAAATGCGCTCTTTTCATAGCAAAACATCCACAACACATGCGGCATATTCACATTTCCTATGATAGCGTTATAATTTAGAACAGTGTATACATTAGTTAGTTACTTAGTAGTCTAAGTTTGTATATTATAACTTTGGTGAGTAGTCAGAAGATTAAGGTGTTGATTTGGTAATAAAGTTTAGTAGCCTATCTTAATCATCATAGAAGCCGCCACAGCTGCATGCCTGAATTAAGATTTTGCGTGTACAATAAGTCTATTGTTATTTTAAGCCTCAGGTATCGTAACGGTATCAAAATATGAGTCCATAATAGAATAGAAATTTCAATTTCATTGGTATGAAATATTTACGTTCATTTTGGAAGCGGTGTAATTAAACAGTGGCAGATTATTTTTCCCACTCGATAATCGTCGTGTTTCGACTCATCGGTCGTTCTCATTTTCCCGACCCATGGTGATAATAGAATTTTAAACAATAATAATATCCAATATGCATTCTTTACTTTGCATGCCGTATGAAGCGACAGTAAACGGAATTCATCTATCAATAAAATTCTCTTCGGAAAGAGAATTGTTTATTTCCATTTAAGGACTATGAATTTTTTTCCAACAGACCAAACGAGACATTAAATCATCGCCGCTTTGATTAGTTATTCGGAGTAAATAATGAATTGTCGGTGGCCTTATCATTGTTAATTATCAATCAACTAATCATTAATCCGTGAGAAGTGATTACAGATTAGTATTACTGAATGACACGAACGGCTTGTTGATTGATTTACAGTGTTTTGATTAACACTCAACGGCTATCTATATACGATCAGAATTAATTTGTTGGTATCCAAGGACCTTTTTATTTTGTGTTTTTAACAATTTTCAAGTGTAAATAATTTAATTAAATCAACCTGTCCATAATATCATATTCATTTTATTGGACGTTAAATTTTTAATAAACAACAACAACAGTTATTTTCTGCCATTTCTCAAAGTGAATCGCATGTAGATACCCCATTACATTGCCCAAATCTTATTTCTATCGTCTGCGTGACCCTCGATGCGGCCTCGGAACCACAATGCTTTGCATGCGTTGTCTGGGCCAATCAGCAAACGAGTCGTGTTGAAAGCATAGCAATAAGCCGAGTGTGTTTAAATTTTTAGGGGTTTTAAAACCCTTTTGTATTACTTCAAAATGAATTCATCAGCAATACTTTGGTCATATTTATAAACTAGAGATTCTCTGCTTTACAACGATACCAAGCATTTTGCAAGAGGATTGACAGAGAAAAATATCTAATTCTGTTCAGAATATTCAGAAAAAGACAGATTTAAGAATACGGTACTCTTACAAAACGTCCAAATAAAGGCGTTTTAAAATGTTTTATTGCTATTTTGATCTTTTGAGTCGATAGATTATATATTTATAGACTCATTTTTGTGAAAATCTCAATTTCAATCAAAATCAATATTTTTACTTATTTTGTATTTATCTCATTATTGGAGCGCGCGCATTCCGACTCATATTGCCGTGGTCGGTCACATATATGTATATATCCTTGATTGATCATTACCTTGAAATAAAAAAAAAAAATATAAAAAAAACAAGTACACACAATCCAAACCATTAGACAAAATTCGAAGTCCTAAAAAAAACGGTATAGGCAAAATAGTGTAATCAGTCAAAATAGTGTAATCAGCATATGGACTGTTCGCCTTGTACAAAATACATGACAAACAGTGGTAACAGGTGTCCAGAAGAGTAAGCTTACCCTGCCTGGCGCCACAACCGCCATAGCTGCATCCAAACCATTTGGCGAAATCTCGGTAAAATAGCGTGATTGGCCAATGGACTATCGGTATGCAAAATGCACGTGATAAACAGTATTAACGATGTAGTAGACAGACATTATCAGGGAGATAGTATACGTGTCAATTAGATATATCTAGAATAATAGCTGAGAGAGACATGTTATATTTACCAATCAAGTCAATAAGACGGCCATAAAACTTTTTAAAGGTTTTAATAAGTTTAGTTCGCAAGTATCCCTGTAGTTGAAGCTTAGATGACAAATGCCTCGATCTACTTAACAAATCAGAATAAAATGAACAAGCTCTCGCAATTTGAATGTCAATCACAACCATGTGGCGAACAGGCGGCATACATAAACTAGTAAATTAGTAACTAGCTGATAATACGGATCATGTCATTGAGTAATACTGATCATTTGTCTCCCACTGATAATTGCCAATGATATATAAAGCCTATTATTTGAGGTTTCGTTTTGTTCTTTTGGCATGTAATATACAAGCATGTCTAATTGGATATGATTGTACATGTAAGCATCCCTTACAAATGAAATTGAAATACAATAAGTTATTTTGATACGCCCACATTTTCATGTGGATGTATATTGTCGCCCCTGTCCGGACGTCGGTCTGTCCACAATTTGTTTGTGGACGCTCTACAGGTCACAATTCTTATCCGATTTTGACGAAACTTGAAATATAGGTTTATCTCCAAAAGATCTCGGCTACTTTCAATATTGGCTTGTATCGAATCGAAACTTCATGGATTATGGCCCCTGTTTGTACGAAAAATCACGTTTTTAGCTTGTGGACCCTATAGAGGTCACAATTTTTATCCGATTTTGTTGAAACTTGACATGTAAGTTTATAACCCAAAGATCTCAGATCCTTTCGATATTCGTGCATATTGGACCATAACTTCCTGAATTATGGCCCCTGATTGTACGAAAAATCACGTTTTTAGCTTGTGGACCCTATAGAGGTCATAATTTTTATCTGATTTAAAAAAACGTATTATTATATCCCCGTTACACCCTAAGGAAGGTTGAGTTCGAATTTCGTGAAAATCGGACCAAAATTGCCGGACAAAATGGCCACCGTTTGTACGCGAATAGTGTAAAAATATGGTAAATCAAGGTTGTGGACCCTGTATGGGTCACAATTTTAATTCGATTTTGATGAAACTTGAAATGCATGTTTATAACCTAAAGATCTTGGTTCCTTTCGATATTGTCGCATATCGGATCGTAACTTCCTGAATTATGGCCCCTGATTATACGATAAATTGCATTTTTAGCTTGTGGACCTTATATAGGTCATAATTTTTATCCGATTTAAAAAACCGTATTATTATATCCCCATTACACCCTATGGAAGGTTGAGTGCGAATTTGGGGAAAATCGGACCAAAATTGCCGGACAAAATGGCCGCCGTTTGTACATGAATAGTGTAAAAATAGGGTAAATCAAGGTTGTGGACCCTGTATGGGTCACAATTTTAATTCGATTTTGATGAAACTTGAAATGCATGTTTGTAACCTAAAGATCTTGGTTCCTTTCGATATTGTCGCATATCGGATCGTAACTTCCTGAATTATGGCCCCTGATTTACGAAAAATCACGTTTTTAGCTTGTGGACCCTATAGAGGTCATAATTTTTATCCGATTTAAAAAGCTGTATTATTATATCACCGTTACACTCTAACGATGGCTGAGTTAGAATTTTGTGTAAATTGGCCCAAAATTGACAGACAAAATGGCCGCTGTTCGTTCTCAAATGGCGTAAAAATTTGGTATATCAAGGTTGTGGACCCTGTAGAGGTTACAATTTTAATCCGATTTTGATGAAACTTGAAATGCATGTTTATAACCCAAAGATCTTGGTTCCTTTCGATATTTGCGCATATCGAATTGTAACTTCATGAATTATGGCCCTTGATTGTAGGAAAAATCACTTTCTTTTTAGCTTGTTCTCTATCCATCTCTCAAAAATGTGGGCGTATCCTGCCTGGCAGCCGCTGGTTATCCGATTTTGTTGAAACTTGAAATGTAAGTTTATAACCCAAAGATCTCCGTTCCTTTCAATATTCGCGCATATCAGACCGTAACTTCCTGAATTATGGCCCCTGATTGTACGAAAAATCGCGTTTCTAGCTTGTCGACCCTATAAAGGTCATAATTTTTATCCAATTTAAAAAACCGTATTATATCACCGTTGCACCCTAAGGACGGCTGAGTTCGAATTTTGTGAAAATCGGCCCAAAACTGACAGACAAAATGGCCGCCCTTTGTTCTCAAATAGCGTAAAAATATGGTATATCAAGGTTGTGGACCCTATAGAGGTCACAATTTTTATCCGATTTTGTTGAAACTTGAAATGTAAGTTTATAACACAAAGATCTCGGTTCCTATCGATATTTGCGCATATCGAATTGTAATTTCCTGAATTATGGCCCTTGATTGTAGGAAAAATCACTTTCTCTTTAGCTTGTTTTCTATCCATCTCTCGAAAATGTGGGCGTATTAGTCGTTATCATCATCACTGTCACTACATGTATAAACATCAAGTTTGGTTTCTTTAACAGTCTTTTTGTTTCATTTTCACATTTACTACACTTAATGATAATAATGATAATATTATAATCGTTTTCTATAGCACTTAACATAGTCAGTCTGACTGTTCTGTGGTGCTTTACAATGTAGATATGATTTTAAAAAAAACGTACATGTATATACAAATAAACAAAAGAATACAAAGGAATAGCCAAGTTACAATATACAAATGGAAAGTGAAGCATTTAAATTATAGTTCAAACGTTTGGGTAAAAAACAGGGTTTTTAGACGTCGTTTAAATATAGCCAAGTTTGGACTATTTTGGACTTCCAAAGGCAGTTTGTTCCACTTACACGGATTGTCCAAGACAACCCCGGTGCGGTATCCCCCTGTCAGTGGTATGGGATGGGAGTGGGCTAGAAGGACAATACCCAGTCGTTCGGATGGGAGAGAAAACAATAGTTTAAACAATATTTGATTCAACAAACTGAATCGGATTGAACAACAGGTAAGGGGCTACCTTGGTGTAGGGGGCTACCTTGGTGTAGTGGGCTAATCTCAGTTGGGGGTGGGATGGCTGAGACTATTTGCCTGAAAAATTTGTCATCCAAATTTTCTGAACGAATCGATCATTAAATAAAATTAATTTTCCACAAAGCTGTGATGGTTGTTTATTTTGAATTAATTACACAAATATACAATTAAATTTCCATGAGATCTGGTCGCGTTCTCCATTCTCTGAAGCTTGTGCCCGAAAAACTGAAATACATTGCCCAAAAAATGGATGGTTCAACAAATCTGGGAGGACAGGCTGGCGGGCATATAAACTCTCCCAAAACAGTATTTCTACTAATATGTACGCCCACATTTTCGAGAGATCGATCGAGAACAAGCTAAAAAGAAAGCGATTTTTGGTACAATCAGGGGCCATAATTCAGGAAGTTACGGTCCGATATGCATGAATATCGAAAGGAACCAAGATCTTTGGATTATAAACTTACATTTCAAGTTTCAACAAAATCATATAACCAGCGGCTGCCAGGCAGGATACGCCCACATTTTCGAGAGATGGATAGAGAACAAGCTAACAAGAAAGTGATTTTTCCTATAGGGTCCACAACCTTGATATACCATATTTTTACGCTATTTGAGAACGAACAGCGGCCATTTTGTCTGTCAATTTTGGGCCGATTTTCACGAAATTCGAACTCAGTCTGTCAATTTTGGGCCGATTTTCACGAAATTCGAACTCAGCCGTCCTTAGGGTGTAACATTGATATAATAATACGTTTTTTTAAATCGGATAAAAACGCGATTTTTCGTACAATCCAGGGACCATAATTCAGGAATTTACGGTCCGATATGCGCGAATATCAAAAAGGAACCGAGATCTTTGGGTTATAAACTTACATTTCAAGTTTCAACAAAATCAGATAAAAATTGTGACCACTATAGGATCCACAACCTTGATATACCATATTTTTATACGCCCCCATTTTTATCCTATTTTGTTGAAACTTGAAATATAAGTTTATAACCCAAAGATCTCGGTTCCTTTCGATATTCGCGCATATCGGACCGTAACTTTCTGAATTATGGCCCCTGATTGTACGAAAAATCGCGTTTTTATACGCCCACATTTTCATGTGGACGTATTATGCCGTCGCCCCTGTCCGTCCGGACATCCGTCCGTCCACAATTTGTTTGTGGACACTCTACAGGTCACAATTCTTATCCGATTTTGACGAAACTTGAAATATAGGTTTATCTCCAAAAGATCTCGGTTCCTTTTGATATTGGCATGTATCGGATCGAAACTTCATGGATTATGGCCCCTGTTTGTATGAAAAATCACGTCTTTAGCTTGTGGACACTATAGAGATCACAATTTTTATCCGATTTTGTTGAAACTTGAAATCTAAGTTGATAATCCAAAGATCTCGGTTCCTTTCTATATTCGCGCATATTGTACCACAAATTTTTATCAGATTTTGTTGAAACTTGAAATGTAAGTTTATAACCCAAAGATCTCGGTTCCTTTTAATATTTGTGCATATCGGACCGTAACTTCCTGAATTATGTCCCTTGATTGTACGAAAAATCACGTTTTTAGCTTGTAGACTCTATAGAGGTCATAATTTTTATTCGATTTAAAAAAACATATTATTATATCACCGTTACACCCTAAGGACGACTGAGTTCGAATTTCGTGTAAATCAGCCCAAAATTGACAGACAAAATGGCTGCAGTTCGTTCTCAAATAGCGTAAAAAAAATATGGTATATCAAGGTTGTGGACCCTATAGAGGTCACAATTTTTATCCGATTTTGTTGAAACTTGAAATGTAAGTTTATAACACAAAGATCTTGGATCCTTTCGATATTTGTGCATATTGAATTGTAATTTCCTGAATTATGGCCCTTCATTGTAGGAAAAATCACTTTCTTTTTAGCTTGTTCGCTATCCATCTCTCGAAAATGTTGGCGTATCCTGCCTGGCAGCCGCTGGTTATCCGATTTTGTTAAAACTTGAAATGTAAGTTTATAACCCAAAGATCTCTGTTCCTTTCGATATTCGCGCATATCGGACCGTAACTTCCTGAATTATGGCCCCTGATTGTACGAAAAATTGTGTATTTAGCTTGTGAACCCTATAGAGGTCATAATTTTTATCCGATTTAAAAAAACGTATTATTATATCACAATTACACCCTAAGGACGGCAGAGTTCGAATTTTGTGAAAATCGGCCCAAAATTGAGAGACAAAATGGCCGCCTTTCGTTCTCAAATAGCGTACGAAAATGGTATATCAAGGTTGTGGACCCTATAGAGGTCACAATTTTTATCTGATTTTGTTGAAACTTGAAATGTAAGTTTATAACCCAAAGATCTCAGTTCCTTTCGATATTCGCGCATATCGGACCGTAATTTCCTGTATTATGGCCCCTGATTGTACGAAAAATCGCGTTTTTAGCTTGTGGACCCTATAGAGGTCATAATTTTTATCCGATTTAAAAAAACGTATTATTATATCACCGTTACACCCTAAGGACGACTGAGTTTGAATTTCGTGAAAATCGGCCCAAAATTGACAGACAAAATGTCCGCCGTTCGTTCTGGAATAGCATAAGAATATGTTATATCAAGGTTGTGGACCCTATAGAGGTCACAATTTTTATCCGATTTTGTTGAAACTTGAAATGTAAGTTTATAACCCAAAGATCTCAGTTCCTTTCGATATTCGCACATATCGGACCGAAACTTCCTGAATTATGGCCCCTGATTGTACGAAAAATTGCGTTTTTAACTTGTGGATCCTTTAGAGGTCATAATTTTTATCCGATTTAAAAAAAAACGTATTGACAGACAAAATGGCTGCCGTTCGTTCAGTTCCTTTTGATATTTGCGCATATCGAATTGTAATTTCCTGAATTATGGCCCTTGATTGTAGGAAAAATCACTTTCTTGTTAGCTTGTTCTCTATCCATCTCTCGAAAATGTGGGCGTATCCTGCCTGGCAGCCGCTGGTTATATGATTTTGTTGAAACTTGAAATGTAAGTTTATAAACCAAAGATCTCGGTTCCTTTCGATGTTCGCGCATATCGGACCATAACTTCCTGAATTATGGCCCCTGATTGTACGAAAAATCGCGTTTTTAGCTTGTGGACCCTATAGAGGTCATAATTTTTATCCGATTTAAAAAGCCGTATTATTATATCACCGTTACACCCTAAGGATGGCTGAGTATGTATATTGTGTAAATCAGCCCAAAATTGACAGACAAAATGGCCGCTGTTCGTTCTCAAATAGCGTAAAAATATGGTATATCAAGGTTGTGGACCCTATAGAGGTCACAATTTTTATCAGATTTTGTTGAAACTTGAAATGTAAGTTTATAACACAAAGATCTTGGTTCCTTTCGATATTTGCGCATATCGAATTGTAATTTCCAGAATTTTGGCCCTTGATTGTAGAAAAAATCACTTTCTTTTTAGCTTGTTTTCTATCCATCTCTCGAGAATGTGGGCGTATCCTGCCTGGCAGCCGCTGGTTTTTAAATTGGATAAAAATTATGACCTCTGTAGGGTCCACAAGCTAAAAACGCGATTTTTAGTACAATCAGGGGCCATAATTCAGGAAGTTACGGTCCGATATGCGCGAATATAGAAAGGAACCGAGATCTTTGGGTTATAAACCTACATTTCAAGTTTCAACAAAATCGGATAAAAATCGTGACCTCTATAGTGTCCACAAGCTAAAAACGTGATTTTTCGTACAAACAGGGGCCATAATCCATGAAGTTTCGATCCGATACATGCGAATATCGAAAGCAGCCAAGATCTTTTTGAGATAAACCTATATTTCAAGTTTCGTCAAAATCGGATAAGAATTGTGACCAGTAGAGTGTCCACAAACAAATTGTGGACGGACAGGGGCGACGACAATATACGTCCACATGAAAATGTGGGCGTATAAAAATCAACCGTCATAATAAAGATGTAGATATGCCCTGCACGGGACCTCAGTTTTATATTCCATCCGAATAACTGGAAATTTGATTTGCACTGAAGCAAATACAAAAGGCAGCAGATGCTCTGAAAATACACCAAGAAGGGTTGAATTTTCATAAAAGACCATGCCCCCCCTCAAAAAAAAATATTTAATCCCCTCGCTCAAAAGCTATTTTTTTTTCCACCACTCAGCAAATCCTGGCTACATCCCTGACTTTAGTACTGGGACTACGGAAATTGTTGAGTTTCTAAGCTGAAATCATATTGCTTTTAGATTTACCAATCAATATACTTATTTTTATACGCCTACATTTAAATGTGGTCGTATATTGTCGTCGCCCCCGTCTTTCGTCCGTCCGTCCAGCGGTCCGGCGTCCACATTGATCACTTTAAAATATCTTGTGGACGCTCTAGAGGTCTTGAGACGAAGAAGCCTATTGATTTTCAGCGATTTCCAATAATTACTGCCAGAGTTATGGCCCTTGATCACTTCAAAAAATCTTGTGGATGCTCTAGAGGCCAAAGTTAATATTCGATTGACTTTAAATACAGAGTGTTTAATGTCATGAGACGAAGAAGCCTATTGATTTTTAGCAATTTCCGATAATTACTACCAGAGTTATGGCCCTTGATCACCTTGAAAAATCTTATTGACGCTCTAGAGGTCAAAGTGAATATCCGATTGACTTTAAATTTATACACAGTGTTTAAGGTCATGAGATGAAGAAACATTTTGATTTTCAGCGATTTCCGATAATTACTGGTAGAGTTATGGTCCTTGATCACTTTGAAAAATCTTGTGGACGCTCAAGAGGCCAAAGTTAATATCCGATTGGCTTTAAATTTATAATCAGATTTTAGTTTATTATAAATGTTTCATTACCGAAAATTAAAAATATGTGACAACTCTTGTTGACTGCCCGGACGATTTAGCTGCTGTGGGCGTATGTTTCGTTGCCTGGCAACCTATCTTAGTTAATATATATTGTATTATAGATTGATGATGGCAGTGGTATGAAAAGGGAATCGACAGTTGATGATTTAGTTAAAATGGTGGAAGAATTAACAAGAATTCATTGATTGCATTTTACTGATATTACAATGCAAATTGAGCTTAAGATACTAATTAATCATGTCTGAAAATTCATTGAACTTCCTCAACAGTGTCATCGGGGTGAATAAATGTATCAATAAGTCTAATTGTATTCATGCAGATAGTTCTGAATTTTTTCCCCTCACATCATTCAAGCTTCATCTTTTTGGATTGACACATCCAATCAAGATCTCCTATGAATTTATTTAGAGAGAGACAGATGGGGTTTAACATCCACTCGACACAAACTTGCACGTAGGGTTTTTTAGAAGTGGGAGGAAACCGGAGAACCCGGAGAAAACACATGAGGTTGGACAGGCGACCCTACTCCTTGTCATGTACAACCGGGGATTCGAAACCACGCCAGTTGACTCAATGACAGGCCTTATGATACAGTGCGTACGTGCTAACCATTTGGCCATCCATCTCCCCCGATTTAGAGAGATTGTTTGTCATGTTCTTAGATATTATATAACATTTGTGATTCAGTTTTATGGTATAATGTTGTGTAATTATACTTAGTTCACTTTTGATATTAACAGCTGATCTGTATTGAGCGGAATTTATGTCATAACCTAGTAATGCATGCTAATATGCTCACTCTTACTTCTATGCATGGAACTTCTTACTTGCATATGTTAAATTGGCTATTTACACATGTAAAAATGCTAATTTATATGACCGATTTCTTAAATATTGCAGTTAGAATATATGTATTTTCTTTAGGGGGGCTGGGTGGTGTAGTGGTATAACGCGTGCACATGAAATCACAAGGTCTGTCATTGAGTCAAGTGGCATGGTTTCGATTCTCCGCTTGTCCAACCTCATGGGTTTTCTCTGGGTCCCACAGTTTCCTCCCAATGCTGATGAGGGGTTGGATGGCCGAATGGTTAGCATGTGCGCTCTATATTATAAGGTCTGTCATTGAGTCAACTGGTGTGGTTTGAATTCCCTGGTTGTACGTGACAAGGAGTAGGGTTGCCTGTCCAATCTCATGGGTTTTCTCCGGGTCCTCCGGTTTCCTCCCACTGCTAAAGACCCCTAAGTGCAAGTGAATTATTGAAATAAAATTTAGCCATATGTTAGTCCTGAGATGACCTAGTTTGTGTCGAGTGGATGTTAAACCCCATTTCCCTCTCTCTCTCCCACTGCTGATGAGAACTGAGTGCAAGCGAAATGTTGAAATAAAAATTAAACCATATGTTAGTCCTGAAATGATCTAGTTTGTGTCGTGGGGAGGATAAACTCCATTTCTCCCTCTTTCTCTCTTTTTTAGAGAAAAGAAATAGGTTAAATCAATCAATTAGGGCAAATGTATCACAAAATAGCCTATTTATTTATCTAAAATAGGTTAAATAAATAAATATTAGGGCAAATGTACAACAAAGTAGCCTATTTATTTATCTAAAACACATATTGAATAATTTGCTTTTGTACATAAAATATTTTATAATTTTTATACGCCCACATTTTCATGTGGACGTATATTGTCGTCGCCCCTGGACGTCCGGACGTCTGTCCGTCCAGAATTGTTTTTGGACACTCTACAGGTCACAATTCTTATCCGATTTTGACGAAACTTGAAATATAGGTTTATCTCCAAAAGATCTCGGCTGCTTTCGATATTGGCATACATCGGATCGAAACTTCATGGATTATGGCCCCTGTTTGTACGAAAAATCACGTTTTTAGCTTGTGGACCCTATAGAGGTCACAATTTTTATCCGATTTTGTTGAAACTTGAAATGTAGGTTTATAACCCAAAGATCTCGGTTCCTTTCAATATTCGCGTATATCGGACCATAACTTCCTGAATTATGGCCCCTGATTGTAAGAAAAATCACGTTTTTAGCTTGTGGACCCTAAAGAGGTCATAATTTTTATCCGATTTAAAAAACCGTATTATTATGTCACCGTTATACCCTAAGGACGACTGAGTTCGAATTTCGTGAAAATCGGCCCAAAATTGACAGACAAAATGGCCGCCATTCGTTCTCAACTAGCGTAAAAATATGGTATATCAAGGTTGTGGACCCTATAGAGGTCACAATTTTTATACGTCCACATGAAATTGTCGTCGCCCCTGTCCGTCCGGACGTCCACAATTTGTTTGTGGACACTCTACAGGTCACAATTCTTATTCGATTTTGACGAAACTTGAAATATAGGTTTATCTCCAAAAGATCTCGGTTCATTTTGATATTGGCATGTATCGGATCGAAACTTCATGGATTATGGCCCCTGTTTGTACGAAAAATCACGTTTTTAGCTTGTGGACACTATAGAGGTCACAATTTTTATCCGATTTTGTTGAAACTTGAAATCTATGTTGATAATCCAAAGATCTTGGTTCCTGTCGATATTCGCGCATATCGGACCGTAACTTCCTGAATTATGGCCCCTGATTGTACCAAAAATCTTGTTTTTAGCTTGTGGACCCTATAGAGGTCATAATTTTTATCCGATTTAAAAAAAACGTTCAATTATATCACCGTTAAACCCTAAGGAAGGCTGATTTCGAAATTCGTGAAAATCGGCCCAAAACTGACAGACAAAATGGCCGCCGTTCGTTCTCAAATAGCGTAAAAATATGGTATATCAAGGTTGTGGACACTATAGAGGTCACAATTTTTATACGATGTTGTTGAAACTTGAAATCTAAGTTGATAATCCAAAGATCTCGGTTCCTTTCGATATTCGCGCATATCGGACCCTAACTTCCTGAATTATGGCCCCTGATTGTACCAAAAATCGCGTTTTTAGCTTATGGACCCTATAGAGGTCATAATTTTTTGTCCGATTTCAAAAAACTTATTATTATATCACCGATACACCCTAAGGATGGCTGAGTTTGAATTTCGTGAAAATCGGCTCAAAATTGACAGACAAAATGGCCGCCGTTCGTTCTCAAATAGCGTAAAAGTATGGTATATCAAGGTTGTGGACACTATAGAGTTCACAATTTTTATCCGATTTTGTTGAAACTTGAAATATAAGTTTATAACCCAAAGATCTTGGTTCCTTTCGATATTCGCGCATATCGGACCGTAACTTCTTGATTTATGGCTCCTGATTGTACCAAAAATCGCGTTTTTGGCTTGTGGACCCTATAGAGGTTATAATTTTTGATCAGATTTAAAAAAAACGTATTATTATATCACCACCTAAGGACGGCTGAGTTCGAATTTCGTGAAAATCGGCCCAAAATTGACAGACAAAATGGCCGCCGTTCGTTTTCAAATAGCGTAAAAATATGGTATATCAAGGTTGTGGACACTATAGAGGGCACAATTTTTATCCGATTTTGTTGAAACTTGAAATGTAATTTTATAACCCAAAGATCTTGGTTCTTTTCGATATTCGCGCATTTCGGACCGTAACTTCCTGAATTATGGCCCCTGATTGTACGAAAAATCGCGTTTTTAGCTTGTGGACCCTATAGAGGTTATAATTTTTGATCAGATTTAAAAAAACGTATTATTATATCACCACCTAAGGACGGCTGAGTTCGAATTTCGTGAAAATCGGCCCAAAATTGACAGACAAAATGGCCGCCGTTCGTTCTCAAATAGCGTAAAAATATGGTATATATCAAGGTTGTGGACACTATAGAGGGCACAATTTTTATCCGATTTTGTTGAAACTTGAAATGTAAGTTTATAACCCAAAGATTTCGGTTCCTTTCGATATTCGCGCATACCGGACCGTAACTTCCTGAATTATGGCCCCTGATTGTACGAAAAATCGCGTTTTTAGCTTGTGGACCCTATAGAGGTTATAATTTTTATCAGATTTAAAAAACGTATTATTATATCACCATTACACCCTAAGGACGACTGAGTTTGAATTTCGTGAAAATCGGCCCAAAATTGACAGACAAAATGGCTGCCGTTCTTTCTCAAATAGCGTAAAAATATGGTATATCAAGGTTGTGGACCCTATAGAGGTCACAATTTTTATCCGATTTTGTTGAAACTTGAAATGTAAGTTTATAACCCAAAGATCTCGGTTCCTTTCGATATTCACGCACATCGAATTGTAATTTCCTGAATTATGGCCCTTGATTGTAGGAAAAATCACTTTTTGTTAGCTTGTTCTCTATCCATCTCTCGAAAATGTGGGCGTATCCTGCCTGGCAGCCGCTGGTTAGGAGAAAAGTGTTATGTTTTCTGTTGGGTTAGGATTTTATCATGTCCTCGATCAGCCACCAAACAGACTACAATAATTATAAGTAATAATAGAAATAGAATAAAATTACAATTCTAACTGCAATATTTAAGAAATAAGTCATATACATAATTAGCATTTTTATACTCCCACATTGAAATGTGGTTGTATATTGTTGTCGCCCCCATCCGTCTGTCCTTCCGGCGTCCACAATTACTTGTGGACAACATAATAAGGTGAGACTAAAATGTGGGCGCATAAAAATTGAGGGTATATTTTTTTTTATCTGTCTGTAAAATCCAGTCAAACACACAAACATTATCGGAAATCGTTAAAAATCAATTGGCTTCTTCGTCTCATGACCTTAAACACTGTATATACTTTGAAAGTCAATCTGATATTAACTTTGGTCTCTGTAGCGTGATCAAGGACCATAACTCTGGCATTGATTATCGGGCATCGTTGAAAATCAATAGGCTTCTTCGTCTCATGACCTTTACACACTGTGTATAAATTTAAATTCAATAGGATATTAACTTTTAGCTTATCAAGGGCCATAACTCTGGCGGTAATTATGGGAAATTGGTGAAAATCAATAGACTTCTTCGTCTCGTTTCCGGCGTGGTTTCCCCTTGTCAGTGATGCAGAACGGAGGGCCTGACAAGGACAGCTGCTTAGTCGTTCGGATGGTACGAAAAACCGAGGTCCTGTGTACACATTGGCGTGCACGTAAAAGATCCATTGGCAGTTGGAATTTGATTTAAGAGTAGGCCGTAGCGCCGCTGCCCGGGCAAAATTTCCCTCATAGCACACTGTATGGCGTATGCCCGTCTTCAATTAGCCCAGGTTAGGTGCAGAAGAGTAGGGCGTTAAACCCCATTTCATTTCATTTCATTTCTTCGTCTCGTGGCGTTAAGAGCCACTTTCTGTAAGATTCGGTTGTCGAGATATGGGAGCTTGAAAATTGACCCAAATTTTCTAAAGCAGCTTTTGGAGAACTTTAACTGCAAAATTGCAACAAACTACATGCTTACCCATAGGTTATTTGGTTGGTTCTTGTCAATCTGATTAAAACACAGATCCAATTTCGTTTCGTTTTTATAGTTCAAAATTTTGATTTTGCTTTTTTTTACTACACTTGGATCTGGAAGCGTTGTTATTTAATTTGTGTTCTGCTTGAAATGAGGGATCAGCCAATCAAATAGTCTGTCGAATTGAGCGTTTGACCTTTTTTGCGCTGAACTGTGGGTAGACATTAGCGGCAATAGAAATCAAAACAAAGCAAAAGTAGATAAAAAATACATGGGGGTCGCTAATTGGTTAATCGAATGACTGACGTAATCGGGTCAAATGTCGCTTGCTTGGTACCTGACGTCATAGAACGTGAACTCCCACTATAACTTGTTAGATCTACATGTAGTGTAGGCCATCGAAAGTATAAAAAACAAAACGAAATATAGATCTATATTTTAATTAGATTGGGTTCTTGTTAACTGCTACGAGTAGAGATGAAAAACCTGTGGGATCCCTTTGGCTTAGCAAAGTGTTGTGGCTGAAAAGTGCGCGAAAATGAATTTGAACTTTTTCAATCGTCATTTTCTCCAAATGCCTTCGGTATCCCATTATTTTCTTTTGTCAAATTGCAAGACTACCTACATAAAATACAGTAAAGGCTTTTGGATATATTTCAATTCAAAAATAATTTTTGTGTCCATTTTAACACTCATTGTAGCCCTATCACACTAAAATTAAAGTTCTCCAAAAGCTGTTTTTATAGGCCCACATTGAAATGTGGTCGTCCCCGTCTGTGCGGGATCCACAATTGCTTGTGGACGCTCTAGAGGCTAAAGTAAATATCCGATTGAGTTTAAATTTAATGAGTTCTTACTCTTAATCAGATTTTAGTAAAATGACAACTTTATGGATTTTAGTGTATTACAAATGTTTTATTACCGACAATTTAGATGCTGTGGGCGTATGTTTCATTGCCTGGCAACCAATATTTGAAAAATTGGGTTAATTTTCAAGCTCATGTATATCGGCAACCGACAAAAATAACGATTTTTTTTTTTAGAATTGTGATTTTAGTACGGTACTAAATGGTACAATATGTTGAACGAGCGCATCGCTAACACTATACGTCCACATTCCTGCTTTGATTGATATGGTACTTTTTAAAATGAAGAGAATGAAATATGAAATGGCTGTAATATGACAAGAGGCAAAGAAGGCTAGGCGTTTTGTTTGTTTTGCCAAATTTTCAGACAAAATATTAACAAAAAAGTGGATGTGACAAAAATAAATAGTTGCTGTCTTTACGCTATAAGGACTAAATATGCAAAGTTCCAAGATGATCCATTCAGAATTGCAGCCTGTAGACGATAAATACAAAAATTGGGCATGGCTCTTCCCCTGGGGGTTGGATATGGAACAATATAAATAGGAACCACCTTGTTATAGAAATGATTGATAGAGTATTTACCCATAAAAACTAACAAAAAAGTGGGTGTGGTACCACAACCCTGGGGGGTCGGGACAATGCACCAAAATAAATAGTTGCTATCCTTAGAGTATAAGGAATAAATATGCCAAGTTCCAAGATAATCCATTTAGAATGACAGCCTGTAGACAAAAAACACAAAATTTGGGCTTGGCTCTGCCCCTCAGGGTTGGACATGGACCAATATATATATAGGTACAACCCTATGCTGCATCAGTCCATATTGGATCCAAATCTGTTAATAATTGCAACCTGTATATCATTTATAAACAAAATATCAATAAAAAGTGGGTGTGGCATCGCCGAAAGGGCATGGGGTGGGGGGTCGTGCATCAACATCAATAGTTGCCATCCTTAGAGTATAAGGAATAAGTATACCAAGATAATCCATTCAGAATTGTGGCTTTCGGTCGCTAAAGTCAAAAAGTGGGTGTGGCTCTGCCCCTGGGGGTCGGGGCATTCACCAAAATCAATAGTTGACGCCCTGAGGCTATAAGGAATACATATGCCAAGTACCAAGCTGATTCATTCAGATTTGCGGCCTGTAAACGACAAACACAAAAATTGGGCGTGGCTCTGTGTCGGGGCATTCACCAGAATCAATATTTGACGCCCTTAGGCTATAAGGAATACATATGCTAAGTACCAAGTTGATCCATTCAGAATTACCGTATGCAAAGTTTCAAAATGATCTGTTAACAATTGCAGCCTGTGGGCGAAAGACACACAAACATTGGGCGTGGCTCTGTCCCAGGGGGGTGGGCATGCACCAAAAATAATAGGTCAGCCTTAGGGTATAAGGATAAAGTGTAAAAAAGTTTTCAAGAGATCAATTAAGAATTTTGGGCTGTAGGCGACACACAAAGAGAAAATGGGCGTGGCACTGTCCCTGGTAGTTGGACATGCACCCAAAACAATAGAGATGTTCCTTAGGGGACAAAGAATAAGTATGCAAAGTTTCAAGATGATGCGTTAAGAAATGCGGCCTGTACAAGACAAACAAATAAAAGAAATGGGCGTGGCTCTGCCCCTGGTGGTTGGGCATGCACCAAAAACAATAGGAATCATCCTTAGGGTATAAGGAATAAGTATGTAAAGTTTCAAGATGATCACTTAAGAATTGTGGCCTGTAGGCGACACACAGAGACACAGAAAGAAAATGGGCGTGACTCTGCCCCTGGAGGTCGGGCATGCACCCCAAACGATAGGGATGTTTCTTAGGATAGAAAGAAAAAGGATGCAAAGTTCCAAGATGATACATTAAGAAATGCAGCCTGTAGATGACAAAGAAATACATACAATAAATGGGCTTGGCTGTCCCTGGGGGTCGGGCATGCACCAAAAACAATACGGATCATCCTTAGGGTATAAGGAATAAGTATGTAAAGTGTGCAAAGTTTAAAGATAATACGTTAAGAAATGCGGCCTGTAGACGACCAACAAATACGATAAATGGGCGTGGCTCTGCCCCTTGGGGTCGGGCATGCAGCTTATACAATAGGGATCATCCTTAGGGTAGAAGGAATAAGGATACAAAGTTTGAAGAAAATCGATTTAGAATTGCGCCCCGTAGGCGACCCACATACACACACATACACACACCCATACCTGCATCTAAGTGTTTGTCAGGACCTTGATAGGAACCACACTTGATGGGACTATACTTTATTGCGGATGTTTTTCCTGAAATCTATTACTGATCGGTCCACACTATCAACCAGTAATGAAAAATATGACAGAATATTTCTTTAAATATTAAACAGTAGCAATTGCGATTGTTGGGACCTTGGGTGATAAATCTTGTTTATGGGCTCTTAAAGAGACGTACCGGTAAAGACCTATAGTTACAATTATTATAAACACACCCACCCAGGATTTACTGAACTGCTGGGACGTCCTGATAATTACGTCTATTTAATTTTACACACTTAACACACCTATGTTTTAATGAAGTACTGGGACGTCCGTATAACGACGTACATAATGGTTACCAGGACGGTCCCGATAAAGACGTACATTCAATTCACACACCACAGGATTAATAAACTGTTGGTACTGAAGGTGTCCTTATAACGATGTATATAACTAATTCACACACCCTGTTGAAGCTGAACACGTCAAAGCTAAATTAAGTTTGAAGTGTGACAGGGCTGCAATTAGCCTGCATTACAGGCACACTATGATTGGTCTCCCCTTTGACCACGAATCAATATAAATTTATTTCCACTAAAAATCTAGACACACTCGGTTACTAGGACTAATTCAAAGAAAATGTGAAAAAACTGAAAACAGCTAATCTATCATATTCCACCGATTTCGGAATCAAAGTAGAGAATATGACCGGGGGAGAAATGGGATTTAACATCAACTCGACACAAACTAGGTCATTTGGGAACTAACATATCGTTCAATTTTATTTCAATATTTCGCTTGCGTGTAGGGGTCTTAAGCCGTGGGAGGAAACCGGAGGGGGGGGGAGAAATTGGGTTTAACATCCACTCGACACAAACTATGTCATTTGGGAACTAACATATGGTTCAATTTTATTTCAATATTGCGCTTGGGCGGGGATGGCGTTAGCAGTGGTAGGAAATCGGGGGGAGGGGGGGGGAGGAAGAGAGAAATGGGGTTTAACATCGACACACGACACAAACTAGATCACTTGGGAACTAACATATGGTTCAATTTTATTTCAATATTTCGCTTGCGCGTAGGGGTCTTTAGCAGTGGGAGGAAACCAGAGTCCCCGGAGAAAACCCACGAGGTTGGACAGAGGGGAGCAGAGGACCTGGAGAAAATCTGTGAGGCTGGACTGGCGACCCAACTCCTTGTCACGTACAAGTGGCGAATCAAAACCACGAAACTTGTGTTGTTGACAGACCGTCTAATTCAACGCAAACATGTTAACCATTCACACACAGACCCTGCCCTCCAATTCGATCAGCTTTACTATTTACAGTGTTACAGAGTGAAGGGTGTATCAAGGTTGTAATTTTAGGTTAGATCTGTCTTTTAAATTCTTAGTGCACTTGTCCATTGGTTCTTCCACTGTTGTGTTTCCTATTTTCAAAATACAGTAAAACTGATAGTGGGTAAAAAAGAAAATGTTTTATTTACTTTTTTATTCTTCAAACACAAACACAAAAACTTCATAGGAAGAGAAAATAAAAACAAAAACTTCATGTGGGTCCAGGATCGTGAACTTAAAACCAGATTTTTGTGGATAAACATTTAAAAATGCAGTAAAACTGGTAGTGGGTAAAAAAGAAAAAGCCTTGTTATTCACTTTCTTATTCTTTAAACACAAACATAAAACAAAATTCAAAGGAAGGGACAACTTTCTATTTCTCATGGTTTTTAACAAAAAACTTCACTTGGGTCCAGGATCGTGAACTTAAAACAGGATTTTTGCGAATACACATTTCACAATCAATTTTTCCAGGAAGCTTATCCCGAAGGAAGAATTTTCCGAGATCTTTTCTTACGGCCCTCTGTTCCTCTTCAGACCATGTTTTCCTATTCACTGTTTGCCTCAAATTATCTTAAAGATATGTTACAATACATATGTAATTATCAGCTAAAATGTTACGTTACAGATTGAAAATCGCATAGTTTGCATTTACCATTTCATAATTTTAATGCATCTGTGTGTTTCCTTTATTCATTAATTATATTATATTATTAACCATAAAATCAATTAAAGCGTGTTTATTTCCCATGGCTAAAAAATGAACCACATTCTTTATTCATCTATATATTTAATTCATACCATCAAAATATAATTTTCCTGTGATTTTAATATAGTATTCAAAGTATAAAACATATAGTATATTTTGCTCAAATATTACGTGACACAGTAAACATCGTAAATTATGTATTTTATATTCCATACTTTAAATACATTTGTATGCTTCATTCATTCATTGTTTATATATTATCAACCCATCAATTAATCAACCTATTAACATTTCATAAAAACTTATATTCTATAATTCATATTTGTATACTATTAACATTAAAAGATGTGGGTTGCTTTAAAATCGATTACGTATCCGATAGCAGATAGCAGTATTATTATAAAAATCCATTATGGTTAACTGTTTAGAAATATAGATTTGGATACTAATCAAATGCATAATCATTATCAATACTCATTTAACTATATCAATAAATACTCTCATAATTTTAATGCATTTGTATGCATCAATTAAAACGTGTCTCCTACAAACTATATTACAAATCGCTTTATGTAAAAACATTTTTACATTTATCTATTTTTTTTAAATCATACAACGAGGTATCACGTGTCGGTAATTTTATTACAGCTTAAACACACATTGTTTGTGAATGACAGAAAAGTATAAAGCTTATAGAATTGCGTTCAAATATTATTAATGCCACACTTTTATATATATATCTCAAACTATGCCTTTTTGATGCACATATATTCAAATACATTTCCGTAACATCACATTCATCAATATTTTAATTCCCACAATCCCTAACACCTTTAAATAAACACTTTATTTCACAAATTGTAGCCATAATCGTTATGTTTGTAGCATTTGTTTCTATATAGTCTAATTTAATGTTTATTTCCTGTGGCCGAAAAATCAACCACAACCTATATTTATGTATATATTTCATTCATACAATCAAAATAGAATTTGCCAGTCATTTTTTATTTAAACATATACGTGACACAGTCAACATCGCAAATTTGTATTTTATATTCCATAGTGTAAATGCATTTGTATGCTTCATTCATTCATTGTTTATATATTATCAACCCATCAATAAATCAACCTATTAACATTTCATAAAAACTTATATTCTATAATTCATATTTGTATACTTTTAACATTAAAAAATGTGGGTTGCTTTAAAATCGATTACGTATATATCCGATAGCAGATGCATTAAAATTATGAAATGAAATGGGGTTTAACGTCATTAAAATTATGAAATTATAAATGAAAACTATGCGATCTCCAATCTGTAAAGTAACGTTTTAGCTGATAATTACACATGTATTGTAACATATCTATAAGATAATTTGAGGCAAAAACAGTAAACTTTCTTGGTTTAATTTGTTTTGTTTTAAAAGATTTCATCAGTATTGATTGGAAAATTTAAAACCTCATTATACTGTTAACCATGACGAGAATTTATAAGTTTATCAATATCCTTGTTATGTTCCGAGTAATGTGAGATAGTTTAGAAAAATGCTCAAAAAATTCTTTTTACAAAAATTTGACTTGAGGGTTTATTGGGGTTTTTTTTTATGTGAAACGGTTGATGAAATGTCTTTGGATTATTTTTACTGAAAAGATGCATCAAATTTCATTGATGAGTTTTGTAATTCTTCTTTACTTTAATTTCATATTTTTTTTAAGCAAGAGACACTGAGAAAGAGTTATTCCATTCCTAATTGATTTATTTCTGTTATATGAATTTGATATGATTTGTATTTATCTTTACATGAAGTCATATAGTAAAGATTAAGAATACACTATCATTAAACAAGCCATTTTTTTAAGATTAGCAAATTGTCATGGTTTTTTAAATATAACAAATGTTGAATAGTAAAATGTATATTACACGGTCAGCAATGATTACATAATGTTCAAGAAGTGAAGTTTAGCGGTATCCTTTGATGTCGTGTAGAAGTCTGAAGTCTGAAGTCAACAGGTTTTTACGTAATAGCTTTAGCGTTCTGAACCCCATGAAATATATACAACGTTTATAAGAATTGATTTAAAATCAATTAAATTAAATTTCACAAATTCTATTATTATAATATGTTTACACAAAAGTGATATGCATAGCAATAAGCAATGTGTAATCTGAGCTTTATTCCACAATGTAATGATTTTCAGGCATTGTTGTTACTGAAGAAAAAGTTGAAAGTATGCATTTGTCATTGCATAGTTTTAATGCATTTGTATGTTACATTATTCGGAACATAATGTAGGTTGTGGTTGATTTTGCTGCCATGGGACATAAGCATTAAATTTGACTATATAGAAACATATGCTACAAACCTAACGATGAAATATAGTATTTATTTTAAGGTGTTGGGGATTAACTGTATGGCTTCGCATAAATCTCCAATAAACACACATTTTTGTGGGAGTTAAAATATTGTTGAAAGCCAATGTAGTGAAATATATTTAAATATATGTGCATATAAAAAGCATAGATTGAGATATATATAAACACCAGGGGATCACGTGGCTAAGTGGGTAAGACGCTAGCTCGCTAGCCTGGAGGTCGGGTGTTCGATCCCTGCATTGGCCGAGAAAGTTCATCCAGATTTTCCGGCGTGGTTCTCCCTTGTCAGTGATGCAGGACGGAGGGGCTGACAAGGAAAGCTGTCTAGTCGTTCGGATGGGACGAAAAACCGAGGTCCCGTGTACACATTGGCGTGCACGTAAAAGATCCCTTGGCAGTTGGAATTCGATATAAGAGTAGGCCGTAGTGCCGCTGTCCGGGCAAAATTTCCCTCATAGCACACTGTATGGCGTATGCCCGTCTTCATTAGCCCAGGTTAGGAGCAGAACAGTAGGACGTTAAACTCCATTTCATTTCATTTATATAAACACCAAGAACGAACGATATATATATATATATAAAAAAAATGTGGCATAAATAATGTTTTAATGCAATTCTATATGCTTTATTTTTTTCTATCACTCTCAAACAATATGTGTTTAAATTGAATTAAAATCACCGACACATGATATAGATAAATATAGAAATTTTTTACATACATCGGGTTGTTTTATACTTTGCATGAGACACGATATTATGATTAATAATATAATGTAATTAATGAATAAAGGAAACATACAAATGTATAAAGCTATGAAATAGTAAATACATTACTAATCAATTAATCAATCTATTTTCATTAAAAAAAATCTGAACTAATACAAAATATATAATAAAACAGTTGCATATGTGTAGAAACTTTTCAAAATTGATCTATATGTTTAAATCATACAACCTAGCTAAAATTTGTTGATGATTTAACTCAGTTTAAACACATTTCTTTTATTTTTATTAATGTTATATGGCCACTTTATGTCCCACAAACATTGACACTGACATATTAAGTTCCACAGAGATATGTGTTTATTGGGAAAAATATTCAAAATCTGAGAGAGAGAGAGAGAGAGAGAGTATTTATTGAAATAGTTTAATGAGTATTGATAATGATTATGCATTTGATTAGTATCCAAATCTATTTTTTTAAACAGTTAAACATAATGGATTTTTAAAACAATACTGATATCTGCTATCGGATACATAATGGATTTTAATGCAACCGGAAACTTTTACTGTTAATACTACTAGAATATAAGTGATAGAATATAAGTTTTTATGAAATGTAAATAGGTTTTATGTTATTTTGGTTGTATGATTTAAAGATATAAATGTAGAAATGATTTTACATACAGCGGGTTGTTTTATAGTTTGTACGAGACAGGCTTTAATTGATGTTATTGTTAATAATATAATATAATTAATAAATAAAGCAAACATACAAATGCATTAAAACTATGAAATGGTAAATACAACTATGCCATTTTCAGTCTGTAACGTAACATTTTAACTGATAATTACATATGTCAAAAATATTTGTCACGCGGTCAATCTGTGGATTACAGACCCCCGATTTTAGTGATCAGGGCGTAGGTTCACCTGTCGACCTTGAATTTTTTTTCTCTAAGTCCTCTAGTTTCCCCCCACTGATAAAAAACCTTCTAGTTTTCTCTGGTTTCCTCCCACTGCTCAAGACCCTAACACACAAGCATATTATTGAAATAAAGTTTATACATAAGTTATGCCCAAAATGACATATTTTGTGTCCATGGACGTTACACCAAATATCTTCAGCAGCAAAGTCAGAATAAGAAATACATTTTCAAGATTAACTATTACGCACCTGATATAACAGAGGTCTATAATTGCATAAAGTCGCGTAGTCTCCGACACCCACAAACCCCAGACAATTCAGAATAAGAAGTAGATTTTCACGATTAGCTATTACTCACAAATAAAAAGGGTCCGCAATTGCATAAAAAGTCGCGTAGTCTCCGCACCCACACCCCTACAATCGTCAACGTACGAGAGGCGTTTTAGCCCGTTGTCAATATTTCATCAAATGTTCCCATGCATGTGTTTATGTAGTTAATTATCCAATATATTTGTACGTGGACCACCATTAATTTATCCAATGTTAAATCACTGGTGTTGTACATGCTGTTGACCATTCCCTAAATTTCGTCGAGAACTTCCCTTTACAGCACTGCTAGTATTGGATCATCAGAGTACTAAATCTGTATGAGGGTTGACTACCAAAATTTCAATTAACTGAAATTCATAGCAGACTGGGGTCAAAATATGACCGTGTTAGTGCAAAAACAAAACCTCTTTTCTCGTATTCTTCCGCCATAAAAGTCTCAATCGGACACCAAACCAGGCAGAAAATAGAAATTCAATTTCAATACCTCATCATCAATTCTACACCTAAATGACAATTCAATTCAGGCAGAAAAGGAGGGAGAAAAATATATCTAAAAATAAAGTTTTAGAAAGATTTCTTGGACAGATTTTAAAAGACAGGAAAATTATAAGACCATTGATCCATACTTTAGCTCTTTTGATCTGGTAATATCCAACGGAGAAATCGCGTTTTTGGCAAAAATCTTTCTTTTTTTTTGCATTTTTTTCAAAATGTCCGATATTCAAAATTTCCGGTTTAAACCTCATCTTCGGCATAGTTTTAACACATGTCGTTGGCACTTAACTTCCTGGGGCCGGTTGCTCAAAGCTCTGTTATCTTTTAACGATCCGTTAACATGGAGTTAACGGATCATTAACTTTAACGGAGAGAAAGGTTGTTGATGGAAGCCCCGTTAACTTTAACGTGTAGTTAACTTGGCGTTATATTTAACGGAAGTGTTGATCTCCGTTATCTGTTTAATGATGGCATTAGTTGGCTGTAGCAAAAAGTCATAGATTACCTATGTAATTTTCTATAGAACATTCTAGAGGGTTGGGCGATGCAGGCCTATTCCATTTTCTATAGGATGAAATTCTATACTATTTTACAGAATTTTGGTGGCCTGTAGGAAATAATGGCCCCATAATTCTGTAGTGCAAATCCCATAATTTTTCCTACAGATTTATGCTAAAATTTCTAAAGGAAAAAATAAAGTATTCTATGGTGTTTTCTGTAGTAAATTCTAGTTATCTTTTTGTCTTTAATCAAGTTTTGTGAACAGACTGCACAATTAGTTGTCTCACTGTCTTCAGTTTCTTGTTAATGCTAACTTCTATGAAGTTGTTATACATGTACATTGAATTCAAAAATTTAAAATTCAGCCAATGAACAAACAGTATTCTCTTGGATTAACTTTAATGAATCCGTTAGCTAACGGAAAATGAAATTGACTTTCCAGCAACAGAAATTTAACGGACCGTTAACAAACGACAAGTTACCAAGATAACGATCCGTTAGAGTTTAACGGATCGTTAAAATAACTTAGTTTTGAGCAACCGGCCCCTGTACAAGAAGTTTCAGAAACATCAATTACCAAATATTTAACGATATTTATCCAATAATTGGTAGTCTGACACCATCCTGCTTAGACCTAGTTATCCCCCTTATATCTTTATATGAGTTCATTTACAAATATAATGATTTTCCAAACATTGTCGCCCTTTTTATACGCCCACATTGAAATGTGGTCGTATATTGTTGTCGCCCCCGTCCGTCCGTCCGTCCGGCGTCCACAATTGCTTGTGGACGCTCTAGAGGCTAAAGTTAATATCCGATTGACTTTAAATTTATATACAGTGTTTAAGGCCAAGAGACGAAGAAGCCTATTGATTTTCAGCGATTTCCGATAAATACTGCCAGAGTTATGGCCCTTGATCACTTCAAAAAATCTTGTGGACGCTCTAGAGGCCAAAGTTAATATCCGATAGACTTTAAATTTATACACAGTGTTTAAGGTCATGAGACGAAGAAGCCTATTGATATTCAGCGATTTCCGATAATTACTGCCAGAGTTATGGCCCTTGACCACTTCAAAAAATCTTGTGGACGCTCTACAGGCGAAAATTAATATCCGATTGACTTTAAATTTATACACAGTGTTTAAGGTCATGAGACGAAAAAGTCTATTTATTTTCAGTGATTTTCGATAATTACTGCCAGAGTTATTGCCCTTGATCACTTCAAAAAATCTTGTGGACGCTCTAGAGGCGAAAGTTAATATCCGATTGACTTTAAATTTATACACAGTGTTTAAGGTCATGAGACGAAGAAGCCTATTGATTTTCAGCTATTTCCGATAATTACAGCCAGAGTTATGGCCCTTGGTCACTTCAAAGAATCTTGTGGACGCTCTAGAGGCGAAAATTAATATCCGATTGACTTTAAATTTATACACAGTGTTTAAGGTCATGAGACGAAGAAGCCTATTGATTTTCAGCTATTTCCGATAATTACAGCCAGAGTTATGGCCCTTGGTCACTTCAAAGAATCTTGTGGACGCTCTAGAGGCGAAAATTAATATCCGATTGACTTTAAATTTATACACAGTGTTTAAGGTCATGAGACGAAGAAGCCTATTGATATTCAGCTATTTCCGATAATTACTGCCAGAGTTATGGCCCTTAATCACTTCAAAGAATCTTGTGGACGCTCTAGAGGCCAAAGTTAATATCCGATTGACTTTAAATTTATACACAGTGTTTAAGGTCATGAGACGAAGAAGCCTATTGATATTCAGCGATTTCCGATAATTACTGCCAGAGTTATGGCCCTTGACCACTTCAAAAAATCTTGTGGACGCTCTAGAGGCGAAAATTAATATCCGATTGACTTTAAATTTATACACAGTGTTTAAGGTCATGCGACGAAGAAGTTTATTCATTTTCAGTGATTTTCGATAATTACTGCCAGAGTTACGGCCCTTGATCACTTCAAAAAACCTTGTGGATGCTCTAAAGGCTAAAGTTAATATCTGATTGACTTTAAATTTATACACAGTGTTTGAGGTCACGAGGCGAAGACTCCTATTGATTTTCAAAGATTTCTGATAATTACTGCCAAAGTTATGGCCCTTGATCCCTTTGAAAAATTTTGTGGACGCTCTAGAGGCCAAAGTTAATATCCGATTGAATGCAGATTGATACACAGAGTTTAAGATCTTGAGACGAACAAGTATATTGATTTTCAACGAATTTTTATGACTTGGAACAGCTAATTTCATGATACAGTATTAAAAGTTTTGTATACAAAACGTTAGCATGGGGCAGAACTTTATAAAAACCAAACAAATTCTAATGGTTTTCTGAGTTGTTGCTCTTAATCAGATTTTAGTGTATTATAAATGTTTCATTACCGAAAAAAGTAAAAATATGCGACAACTCTTGTTGACTGCCCGGACGATTTAGCTGCTGTGAGCGTATGTTTCGTTGCCTGGCAACCTATCTTTAAACCTTTTATACTATATTGGGGCTTTTAAATTTGGATTCACGCCATAGAACACCGCCAGGACTCTAAGTAACAGAAGTTTAAGAAATGAATTAAGAGTAGTTTTCCAGATAAAAGCGCCTGAATAGCCTCCAAAAAAGGAAAATACTAATTTTTCAACATCCCATAATTTCTACCACTTGGATGTCATAAGATCGCCCATTGTTCGGGCTATCCAATGACACTTTAGTTTTTTTGGTTCCGCGAAATCTCTCGTAGTAATCACTTTTTTCGCAAGCTCACCATTTTTTTACTTTTACGTTTTTTTTTCTCAAAATATCAGATATTATTTCGACTACTTCCCCTTTTTGCATCATTGTCGGGATTGTTTTAACCAGTTGTTTGGATACTTAACTTTCTGTCCCAGAAGTGTCAAAAACATCCATTCAGTAGTTTTCATAAAAAATAAAAATAAAAAAACATTTTCAATAATTTTACGATTTTTCAACATTTTTCAAAGATTGAGGCCATTTTTGGACCACATATGTTATTTCAATGCTTTTATTTTTACATTGACACCCTAGACCACCGATAGGACTCTGATTAAGAAAAGTTTAAGAAAAATCGTTGGAGTCGTTTTCGAGAAAAAGGCGTCTCAAAATGAACCAAAACGGAAAATACTAGATTTTCCGCGTACCATAATTTATTTCCTAACCATCGAATTCGTATCATTTAGATGTCATAAGATAGTCTATTCATGGGACTATCCGACGACACTTTAATTATTTTGGTCCGCTAATATCTGACGGAAAATTCGAGTTTTTAACAAGAGCGCCAATTTTTTTTACCTTTTTCTACCTTTTTTATACGCCCACATTTTCATGTGGACGTATTATGCCGTCGCCCCTGTCCGTCCGTCCACAATTTGTTTGTAGACACTCTACAGGTCACAATTCTTATCCGATTTTGACGAAACTTGAAATATAGGTTTATCTCCAAAAGATCTCGGTTCCTTTCGATATTGGGATGTATCGGATCGAAACTTCATGGATTATGGCCCCTGTTTGTACGAAAAATCACGTTTTTAGCTTGTGGACACTATAGAGGTCACAATTTTTATCCGCTTTTGTTGAAACTTGAAATCTAAGTTGATAATCCAAAGATCTCGGTTCCTTTCGATATTCGCGCATATCGGACCGTAACTTCCTGAATTATGGCCCCTGATTGTACCCAAAATCGTGTTTTTAGCTTGTGGAACCTATAGAGGTCATAATTTTTATCCGATTTAAAAAACCGTTCAAGTATATCACCGTTACACCCTAAGGATGGCTGAGTTCGAATTTCGTGAAAATCGGCCCGAAATTGACAGACAAAATGGCCGCCGTTCGTTCTCAAATAGCGTAAAAATATGGTATATCAATGTTGTGGACACTATAGAGGTCACAATTGTTATCCGATTTTGTTGAAACTTGAAATCTTAAGTTGATAATCCAAAGATCTCGGTTCCTTTCGATATTCGAGCATATCGGACCGTAACTTCCTGAATTATGGCCCCTGATTGTACCAAAAATCGCGTTTTTAGCTTGTTGACCCTATAGAGGTCATAATTTTTATCCGATTTAAAAAAAACGTATTATTATATCACCGTTACACCCTAAGGATGGCTGAGTTCAAATTTCGTGAAAATCGGACCGAAATTGACAGACAAAATGGCCGCCGTTCGTTCTCAAATAGCGTAAAAGTATGGTATATCAAGGTTGTGGACACTATAGAGGTCACAATTTTTTTCCGATTTTGTTGAAACTTGAAATGTAAGTTTATAACCCAAAGATCTTGGTTCCTTTCGATATTCGCGCATATCGGACCGTAACTTTTATTATTATTATTATTATTATTATTGTTCGATTTATATAGCGCTTCATTACACATGAGTGTTTCTAAGCGCATTCACAACAAAACAGTTCAAAAACATTTTTGAAATAAGTAGGTTTTTAAGTTAGTCTTAAAGCTCTGGATGGAAGAGGACTCTCTAAGAGTTTTTGGAAGATCATTCCACATTTTTGCTGCTTTGACGGAGAAAGCATATTCACCAGAACGCTTATTATATTTGGGGATCCTCAATATGCTACGATCACTTGAAGAACGAAGGTTGGATCGCTGGGGAGTATAGAAATCAAAGAGTTCTTTTAAATAACTGGGTGCGGTGTCAGAATAAATTGATTTAAACACATTCACAAGAGCTTTAAATTGAACCCTCGCTCGAACTGGAAGCCAATGGAGTTTCTGTAACTTAGCTGATATATGATCAAATTTTCGTGTTTTAGTTATAAGACGTGCAGCATTGTTTTGCGCTATTTGTAGTCTGTTTAAAGCTGTTTCTGGTGCTCCTAATAGAAGAGAATTTGCATAATCCATGTGCGATGTTACTAATGCTCTAACAACACTCTGGCACGCATCAGTATTAAGATTAGAGCGTATTCTCGAAATAGCTCTCATTTGATGATGCATTTTTCGTATGATACTATTGATTTGGGGAACTGGGGACATAAATTCATCAGTAACATAGCCGAGATTTTTAGCCTGCTTCTTGGGAGATATAGAGCAATCACCGATCTGAATGGAATCCGCTTTAAACAATTTACTGGATTGTGATTTTGATGATATGATAAGAAATTCAGATTTGTCATCGTTAAGTTTTAGCTTATTTCTGGTCATCCATCCTCGAATGTCATTAAGACAAGACTCAAGTCTACTGATAGAATCCTTGGAAGCAAGATAGTTGTTGTGTTGAAAATAGTCATATATTTGGGTGTCATCAGCAAAGCCGTGGTTTTGTACCCCATGTCTTCTTATGATTTGACCAATCGGAAGAATGTATAGAAGAAAAAGTAGGGGTCCCAATACAGATCCTAGTGGAACACCTATCCTAACAGCACAGGGTTGAGACACATACCTGTTTATTTGCACCTTTTGTGTTCTATCTTGAAGATATGACTTTATCCATGACAGTGCGGCACCACAGATCCCAACCGAACATTCCAGCCTTTGAAATAAAATACTATGATCTATAGTATCAAAAGCAGCACTGAGGTCCAAAAGTACTAGGTGTACGGCTAGATTCCTATCCAGTGCCAGGTCAATATCGTTTTTAATTTTAAGTAGAGCCGTCTCTGTACTGTGACCTCGTTTGTAAGCTGATTGAAGTGATTCGTGTAAACCGTTTTCAGACAGATAATTTGAAATTTGAGAAGCAATAACTCTTTCAATAACCTTGCCGATGAATGGTAAGTTGGAAACAGGTCGATAATTCTTACACAGCTGAGGATCAAGGTTTGGTTTCTTCAACAAAGGTGAGATCAGAGCTGATTTTAAGCAAACAGGAACAGTACTAGTGGTTATAGAATCATTAACAATGCCAGTAATGATTGGAAGCAGAACCTCCAATACTTTCTCCTCTTTCAGAAGCCAGGTTGGGAGAGGATCAGAATTACATGTAGCAGATTTACTCTTAAGTATAATCTTCTTGACCTGTTCTTCAGAAACAGTGGTAAATAAACTTCCTGAATTATGGCCCCTGATTGTACGAAAAATTGCGTTTTTAGCTTGTGGACCCTATAGAGGTCATAATTTTTATCCGATTTAAAAAACCGTTCAAGTATATCACCGTTACACCCTAAGGAAGGCTGAGTTCGAATTTCGTGAAAATCAGCCCAAAATTGACAGACAAAATGGCCGCCGTTCGTTCTCAAATAGCGTAAAAATATGGTGTATCAAGGTTGTGGACACTATAGAGGTCACAATTTTTATCCGATTTTGTTGAAACTTGAAATGTAAGTTTATAACCCAAAGATCTCGGTTCCTTTCGATATTCACGCATATCGAATTGTAATTTCCTGAATTATGGCCCTTGATTGTAGGAAAAATCACTTTCTTGTTAGCTTGTTCTCTATCCATCTCTCGAAAATGTGGGCGTATCCTGCCTGGCAGCCGCTGGTTTTCGTTTTTTAAACTACATCCAGTATACGAATCATTGTCGGGTAGTTTTAACATCCGGTTTTGGAACTTGAATGGGCACAGGGCTTTATAATGATATACTAAATTAACCGATCAGATATAATCCCCCTGAGAAATCCTATGTTCAAAAGTGCCAAAAATGCAAAAATGTCAAAATATCGAAAATTAAATTTCAATAACTGACTACATATTATACATGTTTAGAATCGCTATTAGGTCAGGTTTTTCAATTTATAACTTTTTTTTGAAAATCGGTTAAAATAAACAAATAATAGAGAATTTTCCAAAATTTCACGATTTTTCGACTTTTTTCAATGTTCAGTCCCTTTTTTATCTTATTTCAGACGTTTCAAATTCTTATTGGATGGTTTCATGCACAAGACTACCGAAAGGACTCTCGATAGAGAAAGTTTAAGAAAAATCCTTGGAGTAGTTTTCGAGATAAAGGCATCCAAAAACGCTCCAAATCAGAAAATACTTGATTTTCAGCGTGCCATAGTTTGCTGCCTGGTCATAGTATCCTAATAAATTTGGTATCATACGACAGTCCAATCATCGTGCTACCCAACAATACATTAATTTGTTTAATCCGTTAAAATTGGCCGGAGAAACCCTGTTTTTCCCAAAAGCGCCCATTTTTTGCTTTTTTTCAAAATATCGAGCATTACTTCGACTACTTCCGGTTTACGGATCGTTGTTGAAATTGCTTTATCCAATGGTCTGACAATATGACTTTACAATCCTGGAGTTTCAGAAAGATCAATTGATGCTTTCCCAAAAATATAAGAGTTGGAAAATGGGAAGAAAATTCGAAAAAATCGAAAAATAAAGGGCAATAACTATAGCTATCCAAAATTGTAGGTCAAATTTGAAAATTTTGAAAAATAACAAAAATTGTCTCTTAAACAAAATTCCGGTATGCGCAGAAGTTTGAAAAATAGTTTATCCAGTAGCCACCACATGGTTTCCCGATAGAAAACTTGGTTCCAGATCAATATCTGTTTCCGATCATGGAGAAATAGGCTCCCGCCGAAAAAAAAATAATAATAATAACTAGACCTCCAAGCAGCACTGAACCGGCTTTCAGGAATCAGACAGGAAGTGTGTCATACAATAGCCTATTTATCGAGCTACCAAACGATACTTTAGATGTTTTGATCCGGTCACACCCAACGGTGAAATCCTGATTGTTCCAAGAGCACCGATTTTTTTACTGTCTTTTTTTTTTAAAAATATCGAATATTTTTTTGACTACTTCCTCTTTACGGATCATTATCGGGATAGATTTAACAAGTGGTATGGGAACTTAACTTCCTGTACCAGAAGTTTCAGAAAGATCCATTGGACAGTTTTACCTCCCTTATACCACTAGAAGCAGATTTACAGATATAACGATTTTTCGACTTTTTAAAAATATTGTGGCCCTTTTGGACCATTTATACTATATTGAGGCTTTTAAATTTGGATTCACACCCCAGACCAGCGTTAGGACTCTAAGTAACAGAAGTTTGAGAAAGGAAATAAGAGTAATTTTCGAGATAAAAGCGTCTGAATAGGCTCCAAAAAGGAAAATACTAGATTTTCAGCATCTCATAATATATTACGTAACCAGCGATTTTTTACCATTGAGATGTCATAAGATCGCCCATTGTTCGGGCTATCCAATGACACTTTAGTTGTTTTGATTCGTTGAAATATGGCGTTGTAATCACTATCTTCGCAAGATCACCATTTTTTATTTTTTAAGTTGTTTTTTTCAAAATATCGGATATTTTTTCGACTACTTCCGGTTTTTGGATCATTGTCGGGATAGTTTTAACATGTTGTTTGGATAGTTAACTTTCTGTACCAGAAGTTTTAGAAACACCCATTGAGCTGTTTTCAAAACAAATAATAATAGAAGAGCATTTTCAGTAATTTGAGGATTTTTCAACTTTTTTCCAAGATTGAGGCTCTTTTTGGACAACTTATGTTATTTCAATGCTTTTATTTTTGGACTCACGCCATAGTCCACCCATAGGACTCTGAGTAAAAAAAGTTTAAGAAGAAACGTAGTTGTTGTGTTTGAGAAAAAGGCCTCTCAAAATGCTCCAAAACGGAAAATACTAGATTTTTGGCGTATCATAATTTATTTTCTAGCCATCTAAATCGTATCATTCAGATGTCATATGATAGTCCATTAATGGGGCTATCCAGCGACATTTTAGTTCTTTTGGTCCGCTAAGATCTGATGGAGAAATCAAGTTTTTCACACGAGCGCTAATTTTTTTTAACCCTTTTCTTCATTTTTTTAATACGTCCGGTATGGAGATTATTGTCGGGGTAGTTTTAATAACCAATTTGGGCAATTAGATAACCACAGGGCTCTGTAATGATATATTACATTATCTGATCAGATAAAATGGCCCTGAGAAATCCTATGTTCAAAAGTGCCAAAAATTCAAAAATGTCAAAATCTCGAAAATTAAATTTCAATAACTCAATACATATTACACATCGTTAGAATCGTAATTAGGTCAGCTATCTGAATGTGTAACCTTTTCGTAAAAATCTGATTAAATAATAAAATAATATAGCATTTTCCAAAATTTCACGATTTTTAGACTTTTTTCGATTTTCAGTCCCTTTTTTATACTATTCCAGACATTTCAAAGACTTCTTGGATGTTTTCATGCACAAGACTAACTAAAGGACTCTCGATAGAGAAAGTTAAAAAAAATTGTAGGTTAAGTTTTTGAGATAAAGGCGTCCAAAAACGCTCAAAATCAGAAAATACTTGATTTTCAGCTTGTCATATTTTGCTGCTTGGTCATAGTATCCGTATAAATTGGGCATCATTCGACAGTCCATTCCTCGGGCCACTCAACGAAAGCTTAATTCGTTTAATCCATTGATAATGGACGGAGAAATCGAGTTTTTCCCCCAAAACACCCATTTTTTGCTTTTTTTTTCGAAATATCTATCATTAATTCGACTACTTCCGGTTTCCGGATTGTTCGGGCTCTCCAATGACACTTTAGTTGTTTTGATTCGGTGAAATCTTACGTAGTAATAACTTTTTTCGCAAGATCACCATTTTTTTCACTTTTTATGGGTTTTTTTTCTCAAAATATCGGATATTTTTTCGACTACTTCCGGTTTTTGGATCATTGTCGGGATAGTTTTAACAAGTTGTTTGGTTACCTAACCTTCTGTACAAGAAGTTTCAGAAAGATCCACTCAACTGTTCTCCAAAGAAAGAAAAATAGAAGAGCATTTTCAGTAATTTAAGGATTTTTCAACTTTTTTCCAAGATTGAGGCTCTTTTTGAACCACTTATATTATTTCAATGCTTTTATTTTTGGACTCTCGCCATAGTCCACTGATAGGACTCTAAGTAAAAGAAGGTTAAGAAAAATCGTAGTTTTCGTTTTCGAGAAAATGGCGTCTCAAAATGCTCCAAAACGGAAAACACTAGATTTTTGGTGTACCATAATTTATTTTCTAGCCATCTAAATCGTATCATTCAGATGTCATATGATAGTCCATTAATGGGGCTATCCAACGATACTTTAGTTCTTTTGGTCTGCTAACATCTGATGGAGAAATCAAGTTTTTCGCAAGTGCGCTATTTTTTTAAACCTTTTTTCTTCATTTTTTTGCATACTTCCGGTATGGAGATTATTGTCGGGATAGTTTTAATAACCGGATTGGCTTATCAAATAGCCACAGGGCTATGTAATGATATATTACATTGGGAAATCCTATGTTAAATAGTGCCAAAAATGCAAAAATGTCAATATATCGAAAATTAAATTTAAATATTTTAATACATATTATACATCGTTAGAATCCCAATTACGGCAGCTATCTGAATATGTAACTTTTTTGTAAAAAAATTTTTAAATAATAAAGTAATAGAGCATTTTCCAAAATTTCACGATTTTTCAACTTTTTTCGATTTTCAGTACGTTATGTTACCTATTCCAGAAATTTTAATGTCTTATTGGAAGGATTCATGCACAAGACTACCAGAGGGACTCTCGATAGGGAAAGTTTAAAAAAAATCCTTGGAGCAGTTTTTGAGATACAGGCGTCCAAAAACGCTCCAAATCAGAAAATACCTGATTTTCAGAATGTCATATTTTGCTGCCCTCTCATAGGATCCGTGTGAAATGGGTATCATATGACAGTCGAATCCCCGGGCCACCCAACGATACCTTAATTTTTATAATCCGTTGATGTCGGGTGAAGAAATCATGTTTTTCCCAAAAGCATCCATTTTTTGCGTTTTCTTCAAAATATCGGACATTTTTTCGACCACTTCCGGTTTAAGAATTCTTGTCGAAATAGTTTTATCAGTTGGTTTTGGACTATAACTTCATGTTCCATAATTTTCAGAAACGTCAATTCGGCCGTAAAACGAAACTCGGGCACACAAAATGGGCAGAAAATTCGAAAAAATTCGAAAAATAAAGGGTGATAACTCTGAATGAAAGTTATATTCCTGGAATCGGATTGCCTTCAGGTATCCAAAAATGTAGGTCAAATTTGAAAATTTTGAAAAATTACAAAAATTGTCTCCTAAACAACGTATTTTCAAATTTCGAACGACAAAAGCCATAGATGAATGTTCGAAATTGAAAAATGGTAGATAGTCATTGTCTCGGAAAAGATTCAGGGTTTCCAAAAATGTGAATTGTTTTAAAATAGGTAAAGAATTGGCGAAACCACGGCCAATTTTTGATTTATTGCTACCGTTCAAAATTCGGCCACTTCCGGTCTGCGCAGAAGTTCCAAAAATACTTTTTCCAGTAACATTCAAAATAGCAGTTGGCCATATTCCATGCCAAAAACTACTGCATGGTGCATGGCTGTTTTTATAAGCAGCAGTAGGACATTAAAACCTCATTGATATTCCATTTCATATATCATTTGATTTACAAAATTATAATTTTGTATTTTTTAATTTTTTTTAGCATTTATTATTGACTGTTATTGGAGCTCCTGTACTTTTTCAAACTGGATTATTATTTTGTTTTTGCTGATGGGCAGATCAACACTATGGTAAGTCTCAATGATATGTAAACTAAGTGCAGTAGCGTCCAAACCCTATAAAACTAAAGCAATAGTGCCTACTTGGTGTTGTCTGTGGAATTGATCTTTGGTGCATTCATATATAAGTGCAAACATGTGTTGATGTTAAATTTAGGATTGTAAATAAAACTGTAACTCTCATACATGTACATGTACTGTCATCACTTATAAAAGGTGAATTTTCATATTTTGTATTTCAGGTTTTCAAGGAAAGATGTCTTATTTCCAATTTTAAAGAATCTTGCTGAAATCTTAATGTTTTTCCTTCAACTTTATTCTGGTTCCTTATTGTATCTAAAATAAATTAAGAATGCAAAATCTGACTTGTAATCTGTGTTTGGAAAAATTAAAGTTGGCTGTCCTTATGATTCCTCTTCTGGTAGCTATCTAACCTACAGGTCCAATGTTCAAGGCTGGTGTTGCCAAGAAAGCTATTTTGGATTTTCCATAATGGTTCCTCCCTTGTCAGTGGGGCAGAATGGAAAGCCTGACAAGGAACAACATATAGGTGTTCACTGTTCAGACATGGATAAGCCACTAAGGTCCCTTGTAACTCGAACCAAATCCTCAATACTCAGTGGGTAAGACATTGCCTGTCTGAACTTGAGTTCCTGTGTTCAATTCTCTGTAAGCCGAGAAAGTTCATCAGAAATCACTGTAATCTGGGTATCATTTAATCCTGTGTATCTAGCACTAAATTCTTTAACAATCGTTTGATATCAAATGTTTGTTTAAAACATTCGTGAAAGTCATTTTGAATCTCACATATTCATCTAATTTGTACTTGTGTCCAGTTTAAAGCTGATCATTCAATTTTGTTAACGAGTGGCCAATTTTCAAGCTTTTAATTTTCGATCACCGTTCAAAAATTAATCGTTATTCATCAATAATCAATAGATGCTAAATTAGTGCTAAATATACCAGATTAAATGATACCAGTTTACAGTGTTTATTCCAGCGGGTCCATGCTAGTTGTGTAAAATAAAGACACTGAAGAGACAACATACAGTCATTTGTATAAACCAGACATCCTTAGCCCACATTTCCATGCACGTTAAAGAACACCCCATAGTCATTTGGGTGGGATTGAAAACCAGGGTCCCATAATTGCCGGAGGGGTGGGGTGGGGTGGGGTGGGGGTGGGGAAGGTCTAGTGGTCTAGACTACCGCGTTTTGACCTCTAGCTGGCCGGTCACCTCTGTCTTGCGGCTGTGGTTTCGATCCCAGGTGTGAGCATATGTGGCATGGAGATCGGGCGCCTTCTCAACCTCGTGTGTTTCCTCTGGGCACTCCGTTTTCCTCCCACTGCTAAAGACCCCTACGCACAAGCGAATTATTGAAATAAAGTTAAAAACATATGTTAGTCCCGAAATGACCTAGTTTATGTCGAGTGGACGCTAAACCCCATTTCGTTCTCTCCCATAATTGCCATGCATGATAAGATCCCTGTGAAGTTGGAATTTAAAATAACAGTAGACTGTAGAACCACTATATGGGCAAGGTTTCTCTCATAGTACGTTGTACTTTTGGTTTACAGGGTTGTTCCTTTTGATTGGGGCATCATATAATTACTTGATTTGTCATAGTAGGCAACTACAGACTCCTAACATTCAGAATTAGAATTAAATGTATGTCATAGTGAAGCCGTTGGACCAAATTCCCCCCATAAAATTGATCTATGCATACATCATTTGACCCTCGGTCATAATATATTCGGATGCACAGTCATATCATCCTGTGCACGGACAGATAACTCCACAACTGGAACAAAAAATAGAATCCTTACAAATCGTTGTGGCTCGGTGAGTAAGGCGTTGACTGGCTGACCTAGCAGTCCTGTCATTGATCATGGTATTGGCTAAGAAAGTGCATTGTTATAATTAATAGGGTCTAGCACGGAACAGTCATTTACAGGCCCGACGGGGGGGGGGGGGAGGGTCACCGCCCAACAATAATTTTGCAGCAAGTACTCTTTTTCTCCAGGTTATTGCCGCCCCTGGACCCTCGCCTATAAGGACCTAGGATAGAAGCCTCTCCCAAATCGAGAAGAACTTCTACCGGCCCTGATTTGAATGGGAAATAAAACCAAGGTCCCACGCATACATTGGAGTGATCCTGTGTTCGATTGCATGTAAACCAAGATATTTCAACAGTATTGTTTTAGCAGATCACCCTCCACAGTGGTGTAGAATGGAGGACTTGACAACATACAAAGAACACCATGGTCCAGGCACAATCCCCTAATCCCACACAGCAATCACATTACATACAGATCTATATATCGTTTCGTATAACGTCGGACGTTTATTAACCAGATAGCGTTGATGTTTCTAGTGGAATACTCACTCGTTGCAACGAATCATTTCATTGGCTTATCCATGGAGCTATCCAACGACACTTTGGTCCGCTAATATCTGACGGAGAAATCAAGTTTTCGCAAAAGCGCCATATGTTTAAACCTTTTTAAACATTTTTTGAATACTTCCCGTGTGGAGATTACTGTCGTGGTAGTTTTAATAACCGGTTTGGGCACTTAAATAACCGTAGGGCCCTGTTATGGTTTATTACATTATCTGATCAGACAAAAATGCACCTGAGAAATACTATGTTCAAAGGTGCCAAAAATGTCAAAATATCGAAAATCAAATTTCAATAACTCAATACATATTATACATCGTTAAAATCGTAATTACATCAGCTATCTGAATATGTAACTTTTTTTTGATAATCTCTTAAAATAAAAAAATAGAGCATTTTCCAAAATTACACGATTTTGCGACTTTTTTCGGTTTTCAGGTCGTTATTAGACCTATTCCAGATATATCAAAGTCTTAAAGGAATGTTTCGTACACAAGACTACCAAAGGATATCTCGATAGAGAAAGTTTCAGAAAAATTTCAATAACTCAATACATAATCGTTATCTCATAAAATAAGAAAATAATAGAGCATTTTCCAAAATTTCACGATTTTTCGACTTTTTTCGATATTCAGCCCGTTATTTGACCTATTCAAGATATTTCAAAGTCTTTAAAATGGAATGTATCGTACACGAGACTACCGAGAGGACTCTCGATAGAGAATGTTTCAGAAAAATCGCTTGAGTAGTTTTCAAGATATGGGCGTCCAAAAACGCTCAAAATCAGACAATACTTGACTTTCAGCGTACCATATTTTGCTGCTTTTTCGTAGTATCCATGTGAATTTGGTATCATAAGATAGTCCAATAGATACTTAACTTCCTGTAACAGAGGTGTTAGAGTTAATATTACGTCACTTCCGTTGCCGACAGAAAAATTTCACCGTAACAAAAAAAATTACAATTGGGACCACGAAGCATATGAACTTTGCTTTATACAAATCGAACAATAAATAATTTTTCTGGGTACGAAAAACTAAATTAGCCGATGGCGGCTAACGCAAATTACCGAGATATTTTTTTTTCTCATTTCTGCTCAAGTAGGATGATATTTTAACCCTGTGTAAAATACCATCAAAAAATATTCATAAATAAAAAAGGTTTTCGTGATAGCTTTATGAAGTTCTTTGGATACTTAACTTTCTGTACCAGAAATGTCAGAAACATCCAATGAGTAGTTTTGGAAAAAAAGATAAATCAAAGAGCGTTTCCAAAAATTTAACGATTTTTCAATTTTTTTCAAAGTTTGAGGCCATTTTTGGACCACCTATATTATTTCAATGCTTTTCATTTTGGATTCACTATATAGACAACCGATAGGACTTTGAGTAAGAAAAGTTTAAGAAAAATCGTAGGCGTCGTTTTCGAGAAAATGGCGTCTCAGAATGTTAAAAATCGGAAAATACTAGATTTTTCTTCATACAATAATTTATTTCCGTACCATCAAAATCGTATTATTTAGATACCATATGATGGTCCATTAATAGGGCTATCCAACGACACTTTAGTTCTTTTGGTCCGCTATTACCTAAGGGAGAAATCAATTTTTTCGCAAGTGCGACATTGTTTTTAACCTTTTTTTTTCATTTTTTGAATAGTTTTAATAGCCGGAATAGTTTTAATAGCCGGTTTGGGCACTAAAATAGCCACAGGGCTCTGTAATGATATATTACATTATCTGATCAGATAAAATGGCCCTGAGAAATCCTATGTTCAAAAGTGCCAACAATGCAAAAAAATTAAAATATCGAAAATTAAATTTCAATAACTACATACATATTATACATCGTTAGAATCGTAATTAGGTCAGCTATAAGAATATACAACCTTTTTTTGAAAATCTCTTAAAATAAAAAAAATAGTCGAGCATTTTCCAAAATTTCACGATTTTTCGACTTTTTTCGATTTTCAGTCCGTTATTTCACCTATTCCAGATATTTCAAAGTCGTAATGGAATGCTTCGTACACAAGACTACCAAAAGGTCTCTCGATAGAGAAAGTTTCATAAAAATCGCTGGCGTAGTTTTTGAGATACAGGCGTCCAAAAATGCTAAAAATCAGAAAATACTTGATTTTCAGCGTGCCATATTTTGCTGCCTGATCATAGTATCCGCAGGAATTGGGTATCATTCAGTGGTCCAATCACCGCCCGACCAAATGATACCTTAATTTGTTTAATCCGTTGATATCGGACGGAGAAATCGTGTTTTTACCCAAAACACCAATTTTTCACGTTTTTTTCAAAATATCGCATATTATTTCGACTACTTCCGGTTTAAGGATTCTTGTCGAAATTGCTTTATAAGTTGGTATTGGACTATAACTTCATGTTCCAGAAGTTTCAGAAACGTCAATTCTGCCATAAAACGAAACCCGAGCTCACAAAAGTAAAAAAAGTTTAAGAAAAATCGTAGTTTTCGTTTTCGAGAAAATGGCGTCTCAAAATGCTCCAAAAACGGAAAATACTAGATTTTCGGCGTACCATAATTTATTTTCTAGCCATATAAATTGTATCATTCAGATGTCATATGATAGTCCATTAATGGGGCTATCCAGCGAAACTTTAGTTCTTTTGGTCCGCAAGAGCGCTAATTTTTTTAACCTTTTTCTTCATTTTTTGAATACGTCCGGTATGGAGATTATTGTCGGGATAGTTTTAATAACCAATTTGGGCAATTAGATAGCCACAGGGCTCTGTAATGATATATTACATTATCTGATCAGATAAAATGGCCCTGAGAAATCCTACGTTCAAAAGTGCCAAAAATTCAAAAATGTCAATATATCGAAAATTAAATTTAAATATTTCAATACATATTATACATCGTTAGAATCGTAATTAGGTCAGCTATCTGAATGTGTAACGTTTTTGTAAAAATTCGTTTAAATAATAAAATAATATAGCATTTTCCAAAATTTCACGATTTTTCAACTTTTTTCGATTTTCAGTACGTTATTTTACCTATTCCAGAAATTTCAATGTCTTATTGGATGGATTCATGCACAAGACTACCGGAGGGACTCTCGATAGGGAAGTTTAAAAAAAATCCTTGGAGCAGTTTTCGAGATACAGGCGTCCAAAAACGCTCCAAATCTGAAAATACCTGATTTTCAGAATGTCACATTTTGCTGCCCTCTAATAGGATCCGCGTGAAATGGGTATCATATGACAGTCGAATCCCCGGGCCACCCAACGATACCTTAATTTTTTTAATCCGTTGATATCGGACGGAGAAATCGTGTTTTTACCCAAAACACCAATTTTTCACGTTTTTTTCAAAATATCGCATATTATTTCGACTACTTCCGGTTTAAGGATTCTTGTCGAAATTGCTTTATAAGTTGGTATTGGACTATAACTTCATGTTCCAGAAGTTTCAGAAACGTCAATTCTGTCGTAAAACGAAACCCGAGCTCACAAAATGGGAAGAAAATTCGAAAAAAATCGAAAAATAAAGGGCGATAACTCTGAATAAAACTTATATTACTGGAATCGGATGGACTTCAGGTATCCAAAAATGTAAGTCAAATTTGAAAATTTTGAAAAATAACAAAAATTGTCTCGTAAACAACATGTTTTCAATTTTCGAACGATAAAAGTCAGAGACGAATGTTCGAAATTGAAAAATGTGAGATAGCCATTGTCTCGGAAAAGATTCAGGGATTCCAAAAATGTAATTTGCTTGAAAATGGATAAAGAATTTACGAAACTATGGCCAATTTTCAATTTTTAGACAACGTACAAAGTTCAGTCACTTCCGGTATGCGCAGAAATTTCAAAAATATTTTATCAAGTAGCCACCACATGGTTTCCTTATAGAAAATCTAATTCCAGATCGATATCTGTTTTCGATCATGGAGATCTAGGCTCCCGCGGTAAATAATAATAATAATAACTAGATCTGCATAGCAGATATCAAAGCTTTCATATAAACTTCAAAAGGGGTTATTAGAATCTATGAATCATCAACCACTCTGACGGATGTAGAAAGGAATATATTGTTACTAAATCTGTTGTACTGTTTCTTGTTATGGTAAAGAAAACATGAATACAACTATGAGATTTGTATAGAATTGGCATTAATCAATATATTTATTGTTTAATACTACATGTATATTATAGATACAAAGTGAATTAAATGAACCCAATTACATGTACTTTATATAAGCAATGTTTTTTTATTCATCGTTACTTTGAAATCACATTATTTTCATTGATGATAAAAAGGTTGTATTTGTACCGAATCCAAAAAGTATGTTGTATGACATTGCATTATCTGTACCAATTATTTATTTGCAAACCAATATACAATGTTTATTTCTACTCCAATATATTTGTTTCAACCCATGATAGTTTATTCACTCTTCTCACTTAAATACAAGACTAACACACGATTAAATTACTGAAACAAGTAATGCTGGTAGATTATAATTTGATATTGTATACCATTTACTCTCTGTTAGATAAGGCGACGTGGTAATCTGTTAGATAAACATACATGGAAGTATATGTTAGATAACTACAATTTATGATATATTTTAAACCAAGGAAGTGGCCTTTCTAAAAATAAAAAAAAATAAAGGAAAATATATTTCATACAATTGTTATACTGTTACTGTTATCGTGAAGAAACATGATTGTTTATTTAATGTTGTTTATGACAAACATGTAATCATGTACATTTTTTAAATAAGAACAATTATGCTACATGTATGAATAACTCTCAAAAATTATGTTTTCATCAATCCAAGTATTTTTTTATTTGTATTACTTGATTTATACTGAATAAAGATTACACAAACATACAAAATGGTGTTGGCTGTGTGACGGAATTCCTCGTTGAGAAGTGGTATCGGGTGTCCCATAGAGAAGAAGCAAACCCTCCTTGTGATACACTTGTGTACATTTTAAAAGACCCATTTCGCTGTGTTCCAGAAAAATCCCCATTATAGCTAGTGCATTACATGGTTGTTGTTGGGGGAAAGGTGGGTCTTTTCTATTGGCAATGATTTACTTTTTATAGGCCCACATTGAAATGTGGTCGTATATTGTCGTCGCCCCCCTTTTACTGTTAATATCCGATTGACTTTAAATTTATACGCAGTGTTTAAGGTCATAAGACGAAGAAGCCTTTGATTTGCTCTGCCCAGGCAACGTTCCTGTGCTCCGATTGCCTTCAAATATGCACAGAATGTACCTTGGGATTCTAGCTATCACATATTAAAAATAGAAGAGTGTTGGATTCCGAGAACGTTCAAAATAAATTCAAAACCCGCCCCCAACAATCAAAGGTTTTTTGCTTAAAAAATTGCCGTATTTTATCGAATTTTTATTGTTCTTGATATCTGAGGATTTTTCTCAATTTAGTATGTGATAAATATCATCGCGGCGCAGCCAACCGCTAGAAATTCCAGAGATTTGGACCACCGGAATGATGCCTCAGCAGTCAAAAAAGGTCAAAATAGGCGATTTCGGTTTCTAGTGTCGATACATCTTTACGGTCATTTTAAAAAATTGTCTTTTAAGATAATGTGTATAGTACCAGTACCTATCACATACGGAAGAGGCGATAAAATCTCTTTGCATTTGCAATTTCAAAATTAATTAAAACCAATATTAAATTCCGAAAATGGTTTTTTTGCTAAAACTTTTTTTTTTTTAATCGGATCAAAATGGGAGTAAGGCACAGAGTCCGGGGTGGTAATGGGCGTATTGTGTCCAAATTTCATGGTTTTCGGACAATCGGTGCCGGTGTCACGGCGAAATTCCACTTTTTTCCCCTCATGGAAGCCGTAAATTGACTTGAAGCCAGGGTCCTTGAAGTTGTACAGCTGCACCCGGTGACCGATATTTATTTAACGGGGAATAAGTGATAATTCATATTATAGCAGTAAATAATTAAAATATTTCATAGGGATTATAATAATATCTATATCTTGTCTGGGTACAGGGTTAAAACCAATATTAAATTCCGAAAATCGTTTTTTTGCTAAAACTCTTTTTTTTTAATGGGATCAAAATGGGGGTAAGGCACAGAGTCCGGGGTGGTAATGGACGTATTGTGTCCAAATTTCATGGTTTTCGGACAATCGGTGCCGGTGTCACGGCGAAATTCCACTTTTTTCCCCTCATGGAAGCCGTAAATTGACTTAGAAAAAAAAAACGACGAAAGGCAGGTGACAAGAACTTTTTTCCCCTCATGGAAGCCGTAAATTGACGCAAGGAGTAGGGTCGCCTGTCCAACCTTGTGGGTTTTCTCCGGGTCCTCCGGTTTCCTCCCACTGCTAAAGACCCCTACGCGCAAGCGAATTATTGAAATAAAATTAAACCATATGTTGGTCCCGAAATGACCTAGTTTGTGTCGAGTGGACGTTAAACCCCATTTCTCTCTCTCTCTCTCTCTCTCCGTAAATTGACTTGAGGCCAGTGTCCTTTAAGTTGTACAGCGGCACCAGGTGACCGATATTTATTTAACGGGGAATAAGTGATAATTCATATAATAGCAGTAAATAATTAAAATATATCATAGGGATTATAATAATATATCATGTCTGGGTATTACAGGGTTAAAACCAATATTAAATTCCGAAAATCGTTTTTTTGCTAAAACTCTTTTTTTTTAATGGGATCAAAATGGGGGTAAAGCACAGAGTCCGGGGTGGTAATGGGCGTATTGTGTCCAAATTTCATGGTTTTCGGACAATCGGTGCCGGTGTCACGGCGAAATTCCACTTTTTTCCCCTCATGGAAGCCGTAAATTGACTTAGAAAAAAAAAACGACGAAAGGCAGGTGACAAGAACAAACGACTTGAACGAATGCAGGTATCACCTTGAAATTTTCAGGGTACCTAGGTACCAACGTGAAAAGTTGCTCGCCGGAATTTAGTACTCATGGTACCTTTGGTTCCAGCGTAGCGCATGCGCGAAGTCAAATCCAGCTAAACTCGAAAACAACCTTGTCGGCACGGAAAACATCAAAGGAGAAATTCGAATAAAAAATGATACAATGATTTCACACAACAGGCCAGCTATTAGCCTCTCGATTGACAAGAGTTTCATCGCCCTCCATTCATTATAACCAATGTCATCGTGCCCTAAAGAATCAACAAATCAGCTTGCTTATCTCTGCTTACCCTAGGCAAAAAATGCTCATCTTTGAACTCAATCATGACATTGACCTAGTGAACGCCTACACCAAGTTTGAACATTCTAGCTTAATTAGAAGGAGAGTTCTTGTGTTCCAAAGTCCCGGCCCTTCAAATTGCTTCTATTTTTCATTTTCAATTCAAAATGGTGACCATCACGTGACCGAAATCAAAATTCTGATCCGATAGATTTTTAGGTATTCCTTCCAGGATTCCGAAAATATGACGCCCGAGTCTGTAAGTAAAATAGCAAAAAAGCCTTTTTGATTTTTCACGTTTAAAGATTGTGGCACTTCCGGTTCGATCAACAAACTCCATATTTTGTGTACGAATCAGTAATTACTTGTCTAGTATCGAATTTTTTTTTTAGGTCAATCTGACCTATATTTCGACGATTTTTTTGAAAACTTTGATCCTTAATTTCACCAAGGGGAGATAATTTAGAAAATTTCCAAGGACATCATTGAAGTCGCATTGGCAAGATCTACTAACATTCTAAATTTCACGAAAATCGCACAACTATTAAAGAAGTTGTCAAATTGGTAATAACTTCCGGTTCGAAATGACTGCGACGAATTTTCGAAATGAAAAAATCCGAAATTGCAGATTTGAAGTAAATGTTTCAAGATACTCAAAGAAAAAAGAATTAGTAAAATAGGTCAAATAGTCACAGAGTTACAGCATTGTAGGTCAAATGCATTCCTTCGTAAAATTCGGTGATTTCGGATTCGTAAAACGTTTTGAAAATATATTTAATCAACAGCCACCACCAATTTTTGGGGGGATAGGTAAAAGTTTCAGAACGATCCTATGGTTAGATTCTGAGAAATCCGATTTGTGGACAAAACACAAAAAAAAAATAACAATAATAATCTTAACAGAAACAATAAGCTTTCATATGTAATATGAAAGCTTAACTAGATCTGCATAGCAGATATCAAAGCTTTCATATAAACTTCAAAAGGAGTTATTAGAATCTATGAATCATCAACCACTCTGACGGATGTAGAAAGGAATATATTGTTACTAAATCTGTTGTACTGTTTCTTGTTATGGTAAAGAAAACATGAATACAACTATGAGATTTGTATAGAATTGGCATTAATCAATATATTTATTGTTTAATACTACATGTATATTATAGATACAAAGTGAATTAAATGAACCCAATTACATGTACTTTATATAAGCAATGTTTTTTTATTCATCGTTACTTTGAAATCACATTATTTTCATTGATGATAAAAAGGTTGTATTTGTACCGAATCCAAAAAGTATGTTGTATGACATTGCATTATCTGTACCAATTATTTATTTGCAAACCAATATACAATGTTTATTTCTACTCCAATATATTTGTTTCAACCCATGATAGTTTATTCACTCTTCTCACTTAAATACAAGAATAACACACGATTAAATTACTGAAACAAGTAATGCTGGTAGATTATAATTTGATATTGTATACCATTTACTCTCTGTTAGATAAGGCGACGTGGTAATCTGTTAGATAAACATACATGGAAGTATATGTTAGATAACTACAATTTATGATATATTTTAAACCAAGGAAGTGGCCTTTCTAAAAATAAAAAAAAATAAAGGAAAATATATTTCATACAATTGTTATACTGTTACTGTTATCGTGAAGAAACATGATTGTTTATTTAATGTTGTTTATGACAAACATGTAATCATGTACATTTTTTAAATAAGAACAATTATGCTACATGTATGAATAACTCTCAAAAATTATGTTTTCATCAATCCAAGTATTTTTTTATTTGTATTACTTGATTTATACTGAATAAAGATTACACAAACATACAAAATGGTGTTGGCTGTGTGACTGAATTCCTCGTTGAGAAGTGGTATCGGGTGTCCCATAGAGAAGAAGCAAACCCTCCTTGTGATACACTTGTGAACATTTTAAAAGACCCATTTCGCTGTGTTCCAGAAAAATCCCCATTATAGCTAGTGCATTACATGGTTGTTGTTGGGGGAAAGGTGGGTCTTTTCTATTGGCAATGATTTACTTTTTATAGGCCCACATTGAAATGTGGTCGTATATTGTCGTCGCCCCCCTTTTGCTGTTAATATCCGATTGACTTTAAATTTATACGCAGTGTTTAAGGTCATAAGACGAAGAAGCCTTTGATTTGCTCTGCCCAGGCAACGTTCCTGTGCTCCGATTGCCTTCAAATATGCACAGAATGTACCTTGGGATTCTAGCTATCACATATTAAAAATAGAAGAGTTTTGGATTCCGAGAACGTTCAAAATAAATTCAAAACCCGCCCCCAACAATCAAAGGTTTTTTGCTTAAAAAAATTGCCGTATTTGATCGAATTTTTATTGTTCTTGATATCTGAGGATTTTTCTCAATTTAGTATGTGATAAATATCATCGCGGCGCAGCCAACCGCTAGAAATTCCAGAGATTTGGACCACCGGAATGATGCCTCAGCAGTCAAAAAAGGTCAAAATAGGCGATTTCGGTTTCTAGTGTCGATACATCGTTACGGTCATTTTAAAAAATTGTCTTTTAAGGATAATGTGTATAGTACCAGTACCTATCACATACGGAAGAGGCGATAAAATCTCTTTGCATTTGCAATTTCAAAATTAATTAAAACCAATATTAAATTCCGAAAATCGTTTTTTTGCTAAAACTTTTTTTTTTTTAATCGGATCAAAATGGGAGTAAGGCACAGAGTCCGGGGTGGTAATGGGCGTATTGTGTCCAAATTTCATGGTTTTCGGACAATCGGTGCCGGTGTCACGGCGAAATTCCACTTTTTTCCCCTCATGGAAGCCGTAAATTGACTTGAAGCCAGGGTCCTTGAAGTTGTACAGCTGCGCCCGGTGACCGATATTTATTTAACGGGGAATAAGTGATAATTCATATTATAGCAGTAAATAATTAAAATATTTCATAGGGATTATAATAATATCTATATCTTGTCTGGGTACAGGGTTAAAACCAATATTAAATTCCGAAAATCGTTTTTTTGCTAAAACTCTTTTTTTTAATGGGATCAAAATGGGGGTAAGGCACAGAGTCCGGGGTGGTAATGGACGTATTGTGTCCAAATTTCATGGTTTTCGGACAATCGGTGCCGGTGTCACGGCGAAATTCCACTTTTTTCCCCTCATGGAAGCCGTAAATTGACTTAGAAAAAAAACGACAAAAGGCAGGTGACAAGAACAAACGACTTGAACGAATGCAGGTATCACCTTGAAATTTTCAGGGTACCTAGGTACCAACGTGAAAAGTTGCTCGCCGGAATTTAGTACTCATGGTACCTTTGGTTCCAGCGTAGCGCATGCGCGAAGTCAAATCCAGCTAAACTCGAAAACAACCTTGTCGGCACGGAAAACATCAAAGGAGAAATTCGAATAAAAAATGATACAATGATTTCACACAACAGGCCAGCTATTAGCCTCTCGATTGACAAGAGTTTCATCGCCCTCCATTCATTATAACCAATGTCATCGTGCCCTAAAGAATCAACAAATCAGCTTGCTTATCTCTGCTTACCCTAAGCAAAAAATGCTCATCTTTGAACTCAATCATGACATTGACCTAGTGAACGCCTACACCAAGTTTGAACATTCTAGCTTAATTAGAAGGAGAGTTCTTGTGTTCCAAAGTCCCGGCCCTTCAAATTGCTTCTATTTTTCATTTTCAATAAAAAATGGTGACCATCACGTGACCGAAATCAAAATTCTGATCCGATAGATTTTTAGGTATTCCTTCCAGGATTCCGAAAATATGACGCCCGAGTCTGTAAGTAAAATAGCAAAAAAGCCTTTTTGATTTTTCACGTTTAAAGATGGTGGCACTTCCGGTTCGATCGACAAACTCCATATTTTGTGTACGAATCAGTAATTACTTGTCTAGTATCGAATTTATTTTTTAGGTCATTCTGACCTATATTTCGACGATTTTTTTGAAAACTTTAATCCTTATTTTCACCAAGGGGAGATAATTTAGAAAATTTCCAAGGACATCATTGAAGTCGCATTGGCAAGATCTACTAACATTCTAAATTTCACGAAAATCGCACAACTATTAAAGAAGTTGTCAAATTGGTAATAATTTCCGGTTCGAAATGACAGCGACGAATTTTCGAAATGAAAAAATCCGAAATTGCAGATTTGAAGTAAATGTTTCAAGATACTCAAAGAAAAAAGAATTAGTAAAATAGGTCAAATAGTCACAGAGTTACAGCATTGTAGGTCAAATGCATTCCTTCGTAAAATTCGGTGATTTCGGATTCGTAAAACGTTTTGAAAATATATTTAATCAACAGCCACCACCCATTTTTGGGGGGATAGATAAAAGTTTCAGAACGATCCTATGGTTAGATTCTGAGAAATCCGATTTGTGGACAAAACACAAAAAAAAAATAACAATAATAATCTTAACAGAAACAATAAGCTTTCATATGTAATATGAAAGCTTAACTAGATCTGCATAGCAGATATCAAAGCTTTCATATAAACTTCAAAAGGGGTTATTAGAATCTATGAATCATCAACCACTCTGACGGATGTAGAAAGGAATATATTGTTACTAAATCTGTTGTACTGTTTCTTGTTATGGTAAAGAAAACATGAATACAACTATGAGATTTGTATAGAATTGGCATTAATCAATATATTTATTGTTTAATACTACATGTATATTATAGATACAAAGTGAATTAAATGAACCCAATTACATGTACTTTATATAAGCAATGTTTTTTTATTCATCGTTACTTTGAAATCACATTATTTTCATTGATGATAAAAAGGTTGTATTTGTACCGAATCCAAAAAGTATGTTGTATGACATTGCATTATCTGTACCAATTATTTATTTACAAACCAATATACAATGTTTATTTCTACTCCAATATATTTGTTTCAACCCATGATAGTTTATTCACTCTTCTCACTTAAATACAAGAATAACACACGATTAAATTACTGAAACAAGTAATGCTGGTAGATTATAATTTGATATTGTATACCATTTACTCTCTGTTAGATAAGGCGACGTGGTAATCTGTTAGATAAACATACATGGAAGTATATGTTAGATAACTACAATTTATGATATATTTTAAACCAAGGAAGTGGCCTTTCTAAAAATAAAAAAAAATAAAGGAAAATATATTTCATACAATTGTTATACTGTTACTGTTATCGTGAAGAAACATGATTGTTTATTTAATGTTGTTTATGACAAACATGTAATCATGTACATTTTTTAAATAAGAACAATTATGCTACATGTATGAATAACTCTCAAAAATTATGTTTTCATCAATCCAAGTATTTTTTTATTTGTATTACTTGATTTATACTGAATAAAGATTACACAAACATACAAAATGGTGTTGGCTGTGTGACTGAATTCCTCGTTGAGAAGTGGTATCGGGTGTCCCATAGAGAAGAAGCAAACCCTCCTTGTGAACATTTTAAAAGACCCATTTCGCTGTGTTCCAGAAAAATCCCCATTATAGCTAGTGCATTACATGGTTGTTGTTGGGTGGGTGGGTCTTTTCTATTGGCAATGATTTACTTTTTATAGGCCCACATTGAAATGTGGTCGTATATTGTCGTCGCCCCCCTTTTGCTGTTAATATCCGATTGACTTTAAATTTATACGCAGTGTTTAAGGTCATAAGACGAAGAAGTCTTTGATTTGCTCTGCCCAGGCAACGTTCCTGTTCTCCGATTGCCTTCAAATATGCACAGAATGTACCTTGGGATTCTAGCTATCACATATTAAAAATAGAAGAGTGTTGGATTCCGAGAACGTTCAAAATAAATTCAAAACCCGCCCCCAACAATCAAAGGTTTTTTGCTTAAAAAATTGCCATATTTTATCGAATTTTTATTGTTCTTGATATCTGAGGATTTTTCTCAATTTAGTATGTGATAAATATCATCGCGGCGCAGCCAACCGCTAGAAATTCCAGAGATTTGGACCACCGGAGTGATGCCTCAGCAGTCAAAAAAGGTCAAAATAGGCGATTTCGGTTTCTAGTGTCGATACATCGTTACGGTCATTTTAAAAAATTGTCTTTTAAGGATAATGTGTATAGTACCAGAACCTATCACATACGGAAGAGGCGATAAAATCTCTTTGCATTTGCAATTTCAAAATTAATTAAAACCAATATTAAATTCCGAAAATCGTTTTTTTGCTAAAACTTTTTTTTTTTTAATCGGATCAAAATGGGAGTAAGGCACAGAGTCCGGGGTGGTAATGGGCGTATTGTGTCCAAATTTCATGGTTTTCGGACAATCGGTGCCGGTGTCACGGCGAAATTCCACTTTTTTCCCCTCATGGAAGCCGTAAATTGACTTGAAGCCAGGGTCCTTGAAGTTGTACAGCTGCACCCGGTGACCGATATTTATTTAACGGGGAATAAGTGATAATTCATATTATAGCAGTAAATAATTAAAATATTTCATAGGGATTATAATAATATCTATATCTTGTCTGGGTACAGGGTTAAAACCAATATTAAATTCCGAAAATCGTTTTTTTGCTAAAACTCTTTTTTTTAATGGGATCAAAATGGGGGTAAGGCACAGAGTCCGGGGTGGTAATGGACGTATTGTCTCCAAATTTCATGGTTTTCGGACAATCGGTGCCGGTGTCACGGCGAAATTCCACTTTTTTCCCCTCATGGAAGCCGTAAATTGACTTAGAAAAAAAACGACGAAAGGCAGGTGACAAGAACAAACGACTTGAACGAATGCAGGTATCACCTTGAAATTTTCAGGGTACCTAGGTACCAACGTGCAAAGTTGCTCGCCGGAATTTAGTACTCATGGTACCTTTGGTTCCAGCGTAGCGCATGCGCGAAGTCAAATCCAGCTAAACTCGAAAACAACCTTGTCGGCACGGAAAACATCAAAGGAGAAATTCGAATAAAAAATGATACAATGATTTCACACAACAGGCCAGCTATTAGCCTCTCGATTGACAAGAGTTTCATCGCCCTCCATTCATTATAACCAATGTCATCGTGCCCTAAAGAATCAACAAATCAGCTTGCTTATCTCTGCTTACCCTAGGCAAAAAATGCTCATCTTTGAACTCAATCATGACATTGACCTAGTGAACGCCTACACCAAGTTTGAACATTCTAGCTTAATTAGAAGGAGAGTTCTTGTGTTCCAAAGTCCCGGCCCTTCAAATTGCTTCTATTTTTCATTTTCAATTCAAAATGGTGACCATCACGTGACCGAAATCAAAATTCTGATCCGATAGATTTTTAGGTATTCCTTCCAGTATTCCGAAAATATGACGACCGAGTCTGTAAGTAAAATAGCAAAAAAGCCTTTTTGATTTTTCACGTTTAAAGATGGTGGCACTTCCGGTTCGATCGACAAACTCCATATTTTGTGTACGAATCAGTAATTACTTGTCTAGTATTGAATTTTTTTTTTAGGTCATTCTGACCTATATTTCGACGATTTTTTTGAAAACTTTGATCCTTAATTTCACCAAGGGGAGATAATTTAGAAAATTTCCAAGGACATCATTGAAGTCGCATTGGCAAGATCTACTAACATTCTAAATTTCACGAAAATCGCACAACTATTAAAGAAGTTGTCAAATTGGTAATAACTTCCGGTTCGAAATGACAGCGACGAATTTTCGAAATGCCAAAATCCGAAATTGCAGATTTGAAGTAAATGTTTCAAGATACTCAAAGAAAAAAGAATTAGTAAAATAGGTCAAATAGTCACAGAGTTACAGCATTGTAGGTCAAATGCATTCCTTCGTAAAATTCGGTGATTTCGGATTCGTAAAACGTTTTGAAAATATATTTAATCAACAGCCACCACCCATTTTTGGGGGGATAGGTAAAAGTTTCAGAACGATCCTATGGTTAGATTCTGAGAAATCCGATTTGTGGACAAAACACAAAAAAAAAATAACAATAACTAGATCTGCATAGCAGATATCAAAGCTTTCATATAAACTTCAAAAGGGGTTATTAGAATCTATGAATCATCAACCACTCTGACGGATGTAGAAAGGAATATATTGTTACTAAATCTGTTGTACTGTTTCTTGTTATGGTAAAGAAAACATGAATACAACTATGAGATTTGTATAGAATTGGCATTAATCAATATATTTATTGTTTAATACTACATGTATATTATAGATACAAAGTGAATTAAATGAACCCAATTACATGTACTTTATATAAGCAATGTTTTTTTATTCATCGTTACTTTGAAATCACATTATTTTCATTGATGATAAAAAGGTTGTATTTGTACCGAATCCAAAAAGTATGTTGTATGACATTGCATTATCTGTACCAATTATTTATTTGCAAACCAATATACAATGTTTATTTCTACTCCAATATATTTGTTTCAACCCATGATAGTTTATTCACTCTTCTCACTTAAATACAAGAATAACACACGATTAAATTACTGAAACAAGTAATGCTGGTAGATTATAATTTGATATTGTATACCATTTACTCTCTGTTAGATAAGGCGACGTGGTAATCTGTTAGCTAAACATACATGGAAGTATATGTTAGATAACTACAATTTATGATATATTTTAAACCAAGGAAGTGGCCTTTCTAAAAATAAAAAAAAATAAAGGAAAATATATTTCATACAATTGTTATACTGTTACTGTTATCGTGAAGAAACATGATTGTTTATTTAATGTTGTTTATGACAAACATGTAATCATGTACATTTTTTAAATAAGAACAATTATGCTACATGTATGAATAACTCTCAAAAATTATGTTTTCATCAATCCAAGTATTTTTTTATTTGTATTACTTGATTTATACTGAATAAAGATTACACAAACATACAAAATGGTGTTGGCTGTGTGACTGAATTCCTCGTTGAGAAGTGGTATCGGGTGTCCCATAGAGAAGAAGCAAACCCTCCTTGTGATACACTTGTGAACATTTTAAAAGACCCATTTCGCTGTGTTCCAGAAAAATCCCCATTATAGCTAGTGCATTACATGGTTGTTGTTGGGGGAAAGGTGGGTCTTTTCTATTGGCAATGATTTACTTTTTATAGGCCCACATTGAAATGTGGTCGTATATTGTCGTCGCCCCCCTTTTGCTGTTAATATCCGATTGACTTTAAATTTATACGCAGTGTTTAAGGTCATAAGACGAAGAAGCCTTTGATTTGCTCTGCCCAGGCAACGTTCCTGTGCTCCGATTGCCTTCAAATATGCACAGAATGTACCTTGGGATTCTAGCTATCACATATTAAAAATAGAAGAGTGTTGGATTCCGAGAACGTTCAAAATAAATTCAAAACCCGCCCCCAACAATCAAAGGTTTTTTGCTTAAAAAATTGCCGTATTTTATCGAATTTTTATTGTTCTTGATATCTGAGGATTTTTCTCAATTTAGTATGTGATAAATATCATCGCGGCGCAGCCAACCGCTAGAAATTCCAGAGATTTGGACCACCGGAATGATGCCTCAGCAGTCAAAAAAGGTCAAAATAGGCGATTTCGGTTTCTAGTGTCGATACATCGTTACGGTCATTTTAAAAAATTGTCTTTTAAGGATAATGTGTATAGTACCAGTACCTATCACATACGGAAGAGGCGATAAAATCTCTTTGCATTTGCAATTTCAAAATTAATTAAAACCAATATTAAATTCCGAAAATCGTTTTTTTGCTAAAACCTTTTTTTTTTTAATCGGATCAAAATGGGAGTAAGGCACAGAGTCCGGGGTGGTAATGGGCGTATTGTGTCCAAATTTCATGGTTTTCGGACAATCGGTGCCGGTGTCACGGCGAAATTCCACTTTTTTCCCCTCATGGAAGCCGTAAATTGACTTGAAGCCAGGGTCCTTGAAGTTGTACAGCTGCACCCGGTGACCGATATTTATTTAACGGGGAATAAGTGATAATTCATATTATAGCAGTAAATAATTAAAATATTTCATAGGGATTATAATAATATCTATATCTTGTCTGGGTACAGGGTTAAAACCAATATTAAATTCCGAAAATCGTTTTTTTGCTAAAACTCTTTTTTTTTAATGGGATCAAAATGGGGGTAAGGCACAGAGTCCGGGGTGGTAATGGACGTATTGTGTCCAAATTTCATGGTTTTCGGACAATCGGTGCCGGTGTCACGGCGAAATTCCACTTTTTTCCCCTCATGGAAGCCGTAAATTGACTTAGAAAAAAAACGACGAAAGGCAGGTGAGAAGAACAAACGACTTGAACGAATGCAGGTATCACCTTGAAATTTTCAGGGTACCTAGGTACCAACGTGAAAAGTTGCTCGCCGGAATTTAGTACTCATGGTACCTTTGGTTCCAGCGTAGCGCATGCGCGAAGTCAAATCCAGCTAAACTCGAAAACAACCTTGTCGGCACGGAAAACATCAAAGGAGAAATTCGAATAAAAAATGATACAATGATTTCACACAACAGGCCAGCTATTAGCCTCTCGATTGACAAGAGTTTCATCGCCCTCCATTCATTATAACCAATGTCATCGTGCCCTAAAGAATCAACAAATCAGCTTGCTTATCTCTGCTTACCCTAGGCAAAAAATGCTCATCTTTGAACTCAATCATGACATTGACCTAGTGAACGCCTACACCAAGTTTGAACATTCTAGCTTAATTAGAAGGAGAGTTCTTGTGTTCCAAAGTCCCGGCCCTTCAAATTGCTTCTATTTTTCATTTTCAATTCAAAATGGTGACCATCACGTGACCGAAATCAAAATTCTGATCCGATAGATTTTTAGGCATTCCTTCCAGGATTCCGAAAATATGACGCCCGAGTCTGTAAGTAAAATAGCAAAAAAGCCTTTTTGATTTTTCACGTTTAAAGATGGTGGCACTTCCGGTTCGATCGACAAACTCCATATGTTGTGTACGAATCAGTAATTACTTGTCTAGTATGGAATTTTTTTTTTAGGTCATTCTGACCTATATTTCGACGATTTTTTTGAAAACTTTGATCCTTAATTTCACCAAGGGGAGATAATTTAGAAAATTTCCAAGGACATCATTGAAGTCGCATTGGCAAGATCTACTAACATTCTAAATTTTACGAAAATTGCACAACTATTTAAGAAGTTGTCAAATTGGTAATAACTTCCGGTTCGAAATGACAGCGACGAATTTTCGAAATGCCAAAATCCGAAATTGCAGATTTGAAGTAAATGTTTCAAGATACTCAAAGAAAAAAGAATTAGTAAAATAGGTCAAATAGTCACAAAGTTACAGCATTGTAGGTCAAATGCATTCCTTCGTAAAATTCGGTGATATCGGATTCGTAAAACGTTTTGAAAATATATTTAATCAACAGCCACCACCCATTTTTGGGGGGATAGGTAAAAGTTTCAGAACGATCCTATGGTTAGATTCTGAGAAATCCGATTTGTGGACAAAACACAAAAAAAAAATAACAATAATAATCTTAACAGAAACAATAAGCTTTCATATGTAATATGAAAGCTTAATAATCTTAACAGAAACAATAAGCTTTCATATGTAATATGAAAGCTTAACTAGATCTGCTAAGCAGATATTAAAGCTTTCATATTCACAGTCACTGTCACATGTCATAGAAATAATATGAACAGAAAAAAAAAAATCATTATAATGAGTAAAAATTTGGTGAAGTTAATTCGATTTTTCACTGGTAAATAATTAAATAGACAAGTGGCATAACTTGACCCGCATCCCATCAGCTATCCTGAAAAATGCTGGAAAAATTAAACAAGTAAATTGTGTTTAGTACTGGGTTAATTAAGACAGGCATATGCCTTTGCTATACAGGATGACATGAGGGAAATTTAGCTTGGGAGGTGTAGGCCTGCAGCCAAAATTTCTAGCTAGCTTAGAAACACAACTCCGCTACACGGTCTTCCATAAAAGAAAAACTATACATTTTTGGAAAGCTTATGATGCCAGGAAGACAAAATCTGGGAGTTCCAAGCAAAATGTTTGCAATTTATTGATTTAGGGCCAGATGAAATTCGTCAAAATTGTCAAATAAATGCTATTTGTGTACTAACAATTCTGAAGTTGACATAAAATTAAATAGTTGGTAAAACACCTCATGCCTTCATCCTTGGCAATGAACAGTTTATTGGACAGATTTTGATGTAAATAAAAATGCTCAAAACACAAATGTCATGGGTGAATAAAGAATTGTGGAAATCCATTAACGGTAAAAAAGAATTATCTCCCTTTCTGTCAAATGCCTGTAATTGATAGACTATCAGGTCTTGTATGAATCATAAGACCAGGTGTGGGCAAACAAGCCCAATAATTATTTTGTTTGTTGGATCTCAAGGGCCTGTTAGGGTTGGTTGTTGGATGTTTGCTCAGAAATTATCGCTTGTATGGAACATGCTAGAGTCGATTTGTAGCATATTCTAGCCAGGGGATATGTTTGACAGTAGTTGAGTGATATGCTTTTGAAATAATGGAGATCAGTAGCACTTTATAAGCATTGAACCACATGATTTTTTTCCACTAAGATAAACATTCTAAACCCACATACATGTTCCCTTTCAATTAGCCACTACAGTATTTTTACAACTGTACATGTAGCTGTGAACTACTATTTCGGATATGATTAATGGTCAAATTACAAACATACATGTAGATATAAGTTAAAAAAAATAATTGTGTATCTGGGCTGGAATGAAGGGAAAGGTTAGAAAACAGGATGAACAGTTGTGAAATTATTTATTAAAGTGAAACAATCATTGAAAATCAAAATTAAACAGTTACTCTGCACATCAAATGTCATCAAAGTTAATCTTCATTATCATCATCACTGTCACTAAATGTATTAACATCAAATTCGGTCTCTTTAACAGTTTTTTTTTCATTTTCACATTGACTACACATGCACAGGTCTGTACAAGAAAGGGGGGTTGGGATGGCCTAGAGTGCCGCGCTTCGACCTCTAGCTGGTCGGTCACCTCTGGCTTGTGGCTGTGGCTTTGATCCCAGGTGTGAGCGTATGTGGCATGGAGATAGAGGCGTCTTCTCAACCTCGTGGGTTTCCTCCGGGCACTCCGGTTTCCTCTCACTGCTAAAGACCCATACGCGCAAGCGAATTATTGAAATAAAATTGAAACCGTATGTTAGTCCCAAAATGACCTAGTTTGTGTTGAGTGGACGTTAAACCCCATTTCTCTCTCTCTCTCTCTCTCTCTCTCTGTACAAGACAACTTTGCTGGCCATTTATGATTCTTTCTCTTATGACATCTTCACAGAATATATTGTATGTGGTTTAATATTCGACGAAAGGCTAGTCATCTTTGCTGAAAAATATAAATAAACATATACATGTACACAATTAAAACAAAATTCTGGAGCTTGGTTTACTCTCATTAATTTCGTACAACAGAGGAAAAAGACACTTACACAGGGGTTAACATCTTATTTTCATGCAGAAACCAGCTAATGAAGACAGGAAGGCATTAGCAGTACAAGGAGAGATAGAGAGGAGAATTGCGGTTTAACGTCCACTGGACAAAAACATAGTAATTTCAGGACTCACCCATGGTTCAGTTTTATTTGAATAATACCAGTGGCAAGAAGGCGGAGAATACAAATAAAAAAAACATCACAAATATTTACCTTTCTGATAACTGTCTAAGAAATTCAGTACATGTATATTGCCTATAACATTTTTGGTGATATCTGACCTCAATGGCCACACAATCTTGCCCTCTGATATGCCTTAAAATATCTTCATCCTCTTTCAATTCAGCAGCTTTCAACAGTTGGCCTACAAACAAATTTGCAAACAAATTATACACCATATAGCGTTGAATGTTGTTTGTGCTCAAGGGTGGGGGAGGGAATGTCACTTTGAGGCCTACATGTACATGTACCTGGCTGGTCAACTCTGGCATGCGGTTTAGTTCAGATCCTTTGTGTGAGCGGAAATGGTCTAGAGACAGATCGTCTTAGCAAGGCACCTACAAGTGGGCCAAGAAAATAAAAAACAAGTTAACTTCTCTATGTTTCATCCCTTGTGCAAGCAAATGTGCAACACTTTAACCAATGACTGTGCCAAATCAACAAATGGGGTAAAGGGCTTTACTGGCTAGCTTCATAACAATTTTACAGTGATTGCAGTAGCACTTCTGATTCCATTTACAACAAAAACAACAACACAATAATTAAAAACTGTAGGATGAATATATTTAATATTTATTAGTAATAATTATAAATTTAGTAAGTAACATAATATTAACATTAGGCCTACCTGAGCCTGTTTGGGTCTGAGTCTGTGTTAATACATCCTTCTTCCTATTTTCTCCAACAGTGACAAATCTGTCACGTTTTTTACATATAATACACACAACAGGCAGCACCGATTTACTCTTTCTTTTTGCTTCAGGAGCGTAATTTGTTTGGAGAGCTAGGTCCCAGATCGTCTACACTCCCGCTATTCCCTGGTTGGATTGTAGCCGGGGATTTTAATTTTTCTTTATCTATACGATTACGGGCAGACCCAATTCGGAATTTGTCTGTAAAAGGCCTGTAGCATGTTGGGTGAAATCCAGTATCTTTTGGCGCGTCGATAAATTCCTTGTTTGATTATATCACCCGAAGTCGCCTGTTCAGCTATCCATTTCGCTCGCCCATCAAGTTTTAGCCATTCATGGGCGAGATTTTGTAAATAATTGTTCTCGTTTCTTTCTAAATCCTTGGTAATGAATAATACAGCGTAAATTTGATTTACGTTACGACAAAGTCTAACACTGTAAGTACCAAATAGTCATACGAGATATGTGCATCTCATCAAATTCAGCTTATACCATACCCACAATAATGTTACGGAGTCAGTGAGTTCAAGTTAGACAATACGCTGACCTTCCACTGACCATGCTTATAATATAAAATCTGTCAATGACAGCTGATTCATTGTTTAGTTTTTTATATGATATATTTAATATCAATAATATATGTATATGCATGCTTTATTTTACTTTACACGACCTCTAAAAATGCCCCAAATCGTAAAAATACGACTTTTTGGATTTCGATCTCCTTTTTTCGGCTACCCCGGACATTTTCAAAAAATGATACAATGATTTCACACAACAGGCCAGCTATTAGCCTCTCGATTGACAAGAGTTTAATCGCCCTCCATTCATTATAACCAATGTCATCGTGCCCTAAAGAATCAACAAATCAGCTTGCTTATCTCTGCTTACCCTAGGCAAAAAATGCTCATCTTTGAACTCAATCATGACATTGACCTAGTGAACGCCTACACCAAGTTTGCATATTCTAGCTTAATTAGAAGGAGAGTTCTTGTGTTCCAAAGTCCCGGCCCTTCAAATTGCTTCTATTTTTCATTTTCAATTCAAAATGGTGACCATCACGTGACCGAAATCAAAATTCTGATCCGATAGATTTTTAGGCATTCCTTCCAGGATTCCGAAAATATGACGCCCGAGTCTGTAAGTAAAATAGCAAAAAAGCCTTTTTGATTTTTCACGTTTAAAGATGGTGGGACTTCCGGTTCGATCGACAAACTCCATATTTTGTGTACGAATCAGTAATTACTTGTCTAGTATCGAATTTTTTTTTTAGGTCATTCTGACCTATATTTCGACGATTTTTTTGAAAACTTTGATCCTTAATTTCACCAAGGGGAGATAATTTAGAAAATTTCCAAGGACATCATTGAAGTCGCATTGGCAAGATCTACTAACATTCTAAATTTCACGAAAATCGCACAACTATTAAAGAAGTTGTCAAATTGTAATAACTTCCGGTTCGAAATGACAGCGACGAATTTTCGAAATGCCAAAATCCGAAATTGCAAATTTGAAGTAAATGTTTCAAGATACTCAAAGAAAAAAGAATTAGTAAAATAGGTCAAATAGTCACAAAGTTACAGCATTGTAGGTCAAATGCATTCCTTCGTAAAATTCGGTGATTTCGGATTCGTAAAACGTTTTGAAAATATATTTAATCAACAGCCACCACCCATTTTTGGGGGGATAGGTAAAAGTTTCAGAACGATCCTATGGTTAGATTCTGAGAAATCCGATTTGTGGACAAAACACAAAAAAAAAATAACAATAACTAGATCTGCTAAGCAGATATTAAAGCTTTCATATTCACAGTCACTGTCACATGTCATAGAAATAATATGAACAGAAAAAAAAAATCATTATAATGAGTAAAAATTTGGTGAAGTTAATTCGATTTTTCACTGGTAAATAATTAAATAGACAAGTGGCATAACTTGACCCGCATCCCATCAGCTATCCTGAAAAATGCTGGAAAAATTAAACAAGTAAATTGTGTTTAGTACTGGGTTAATTAAGACAGGCATATGCCTTTGCTATACAGGATGACATGAGGGAAATTTAGCTTGGGAGGTGTAGGCCTGCAGCCAAAATTTCTAGCTAGCTTAGAAACACAACTCCGCTACACGGTCTTCCATAAAAGAAAAACTATACATTTTTGGAAAGCTTATGATGCCAGGAAGACAAAATCTGGGAGTTCCAAGCAAAATGTTTGCAATTTATTAATTTAGGGCCAGATGAAATTCGTCAAAATTGTCAAATAAATGCTATTTGTGTACTAACAATTCTGAAGTTGACATAAAATTAAATAGTTGGTAAAACACCTCATGCCTTCATCCTTGGCAATGAACAGTTTATTGGACAGATTTTGATGTAAATAAAAATGCTCAAAACACAAATGTCATGGGTGAATAAAGAATTGTGGAAATCCATTAACGGTAAAAAAGAATTATCTCCCTTTCTGTCAAATGCCTGTAATTGATAGACTATCAGGTCTTGTATGAATCATAAGACCAGGTGTGGGCAAACAAGCCCAATAATTATTTTGTTTGTTGGATCTCAAGGGCCTGTTAGGGTTGGTTGTTGGATGTTTGCTCCGAAATTATCGCTTGTATGGAACATGCTAGAGTCGATTTGTAGCATATTCTAGCCAGGGGATATGTTTGACAGTAGTTGAGTGATATGCTTTTGAAATAATGGAGATCAGTACCACTTTATAAGCATTGAATCACATGATTTTTTTCCACTAAGATAAACATTCTAAACCCACATACATGTTCCCTTTCAATTAGCCACTACAGTATTTTTACAACTGTACATGTAGCTGTGAACTACTATTTCGGATATGATTAATGGTCAAATTACAAACATACATGTAGATATAAGTTAAAAAAAATAATTGTGTATCTGGGCTGGAATGAAGGGAAAGGTTAGAAAACAGGATGAACAGTTGTGAAATTATTTATTAAAGTGAAACAATCATTGAAAATCAAAATTAAACAGTTACTCTGCACATCAAATGTCATCAAAGTTAATCTTCATTATCATCATCACTGTCACTAAATGTATTAACATCAAATTCGGTCTCTTTAACAGTTTTTTTTTCATTTTCACATTGACTACACATGCACAGGTCTGTACAAGAAAGGGGGGTTGGGATGGCCTAGAGTGCCGCGCTTCGACCTCTAGCTGGTCGGTCACCTCTGGCTTGTGGCTGTGGCTTTGATCCCAGGTGTGAGCGTATGTGGCATGGAGATAGAGGCGTCTTCTCAACCTCGTGGGTTTCCTCCGGGCACTCCGGTTTCCTCTCACTGCTAAAGACCCATACGCGCAAGCGAATTATTGAAATAAAATTGAAACCGTATGTTAGTCCCAAAATGACCTAGTTTGTGTTGAGTGGACGTTAAACCCCATTTCTCTCTCTCTCTCTCTGTACAAGACAACTTTGCTGGCCATTTATGATTCTTTCTCTTATGACATCTTCACAGAATATATTGTATGTGGTTTAATATTCGACGGAGGGCTAGTCATCTTTGCTGAAAAATATAAATAAACATATACATGTACACAATTAAAACAAAATTCTGGAGCTTGGTTTACTCTCATTAATTATTATAATTATTCTTACATTGTTTGTATTCTATTTTAATAATGAACATTAAAACATGCTAATATTTGTTCATCCTTGCTGTATTGGGTTGGATGGCCGAATGGTTAGTGTGTGCATGCTGTATCATACGGCCTGCCATTAAGTCAACTGGCGTGGTCTCGAATCCCTGGTTGTACGTGGCAAGGAGTAGGGTCACCTGTCCATACTCCTGATTTTCTCCGGGTACTCTGGTTTCCCCCCACTGCTAAAGACCCCTACGCGCAAGCAAATTATTGAAATAAAATTAAACCATATGTTAGTCCCGAAATGACCTTGTTTGTGTTGAGTGGACGTTAAACCCATTTCTCTCTAATTATGTTTTGCATACAATGTATAAATACAAATGTAAAGGATGTAACTTTAAAATAGAAGAAAATCAAATATTTTTAATATTAAACAATTGCTTTGTTCTTATACTTCTACAATCATTCTCATGTTGTTCATTTTGCCATATTTTTGTTTATTCATTCATATGTCTTCTATATAATGATGCATAGTATAGTACACTATGTTAAAAAAATACTAGAAATGTATGTTTCTTTATCACCAAATGATTTATGTAAGTTGTGAAGTAAAACAGTTGAACATTAAATCCCATTTCAATTTATTTGCATGAGGTGAAGAGAAATAATGGTATTGAACAATTGACTATTCATGAAAGATACTAAAGAGAACTTTATTAATTTATACATACTTTTGCTAATTTTATTGTTATATCTTGGTAGTAACATACCAATATAAATAGTAATATTGTTTCTAGATGAAGACTATTATAATTGAAATGAAATGGGATTTCACATCATAATGCTATGCACGGACTGGGCTAATAATGACAAAAAACTACAATGAATACAATAGTATAAAATGTTGCTATGAAATTAAATAAATGTTGTATACAATAATTAACCGGTTTAATACTATATTATACATAAAAGTGAATGAAATTCAATGTTTACTATTTTGCTTTATACATGAATATCACAGGTCAAATTATTGAAATAAATAATGCAAATAGATTATGATTTGAAACATCTTGTATGTCATTGTTCTATTTGTTATATAAGACTACATGATATAAACTTTTTGATAAGCCTCTTTTATCATATTTTGAACCAATGGAATAAAGAGCAAAGACCTAGAATATATTGTAAATATAATCAAGTTTTTGATCAACTGATCAAAGGAAAATATTGCGAATAAATTTGTTGTACTGCTATTGTAAAGAAATCATCATTGTTTTATTTGATATTTAGAATACACATAATCGTGTATATATTTGAAGTTAAGAGCAATTATGATTAGTGATACCTGTATGACCAACTCTCAAAAGATAATCTCATTAAACCAAGTACTTTTTTTCATTTGTATTAGTTGATTTATACTGAATAAAGATAACACAAACAAACAAAAATGAGTTGGCTGTGTGAACACCTCAATGACAAGTGGTATCAGATGCCTCAGAGAGAATATTCAAATGCTCCTTGTGATACGTTTGTAACACAATTATAACCTAATGTATTACACGGGAGTGGAGTGGGTGGGTCGGGGGGCTTTTCGATTGGCAGGGGACTATTAAAATGGGTAAGCAGAGATAAGCAATTTGATGAAACTTTGTGTATAGTTTCATTACATTAGTACCTTGACCATATTACCTTGACCAAGTTCGACAATGAGCATTCTCTTAGTCAGGATAAGCAAAGCAACTTGATTGGCCGGGACTTTGAATTGGTTGATGCTTTGGGGTATGATAACTTTGGTTATAATGAAGTACTGGAACATAACAACCCAGCTTTTAATTGAGCTAGAATGTTTAAACTTGGTGTAGATGTTCATCAGGTCTTGACTGAACAGTTTGAGCTACAGCTTGGCAATTTCATTGGTCGATGCTTTGGGACAAGATAACCTTGATTTCTATCTGACAGAGAGTGATGAAATTTACAGTATAGTTTGATTGCTCGATACTTTTGAAAAAAATATGAAAGTGCGATTAATTAATGTGTCATCTTTTACTTTGGGGTTTTGGCGGGAGACATCATCCATACTGTTTGCTTGTTTAATATCCCCTATACAATATACGCTCGACCTCATTACCCGAACTGGGGTAGAAAAGTGGGATCTTTGACAATGAGGCAATGAACTTGTACATTCTTTTGCAGCTGCACAAGAGGGAACATCAACGCCGGATTAACCATGGTGGTGGGGAGGGGGGCTGATACCGACCGTGAAGCCCCGCAAGGGGGTCGGGTCAGGGGGTTCTCCCGCTAAGAAATTTTAATTGGAGGCCGAAAACGTGATTTCATGGCATTTCAGGCACTTGTGTCGGAGCCATTTAGAAGTACCTCCCCCAGAAAAATAAAATTCTGCCACAAAATTAGCCACAATCCATGCGGGTGCTAAATGAGCAGAGCTACATCAAACCTAATTTTGAGTCCCTCAGTGATAAATAACTTGATTCAAAATCGTATTATAGCCCCAACGACGATTTGATGAATGGAGACCGTAACGTTACGACAAAGTCTAACACTGTAAGTACCAAATAGTCATACGAGATATGTGCATCTCATCAAATTCAGCTTATACCATACCCACAATAATGTTACGGAGTCAGTGAGTTCAAGTTAGACAATACGCTGACCTTCCACTGACCATGCTTATAATATAAAATCTGTCAATGACAGCTGATTCATTGTTTAGTTTTTTATATGATATATTTAATATCAATAATATATGTATATGCATGCTTTATTTTACTTTACACGACCTCTAAAAATGCCCCAAATCGTAAAAATACGACTTTTTGGATTTCGATCTCCTTTTTTCGGCTACCCCGGACATTTTCAAAAAATGATACAATGATTTCACACAACAGGCCAGCTATTAGCCTCTCGATTGACAAGAGTTTAATCGCCCTCCATTCATTATAACCAATGTCATCGTGCCCTAAAGAATCAACAAATCAGCTTGCTTATCTCTGCTTACCCTAGGCAAAAAATGCTCATCTTTGAACTCAATCATGACATTGACCTAGTGAACGCCTACACCAAGTTTGAACATTCTAGCTTAATTAGAAGGAGAGTTCTTGTGTTCCAAAGTCCCGGCCCTTCAAATTGCTTCTATTTTTCATTTTCAATTCAAAATGGTGACCATCACGTGACCGAAATCAAAATTCTGATCCGATAGATTTTTAATCATTCCTTCCAGGATTCCGAAAATATGACGCCCGAGTCTGTAAGTAAAATAGCAAAAAAGCCTTTTTCATTTTTCACGTTTAAAGATGGTGGCACTTCCGGTTCGATCGACAAACTCCATATTTTGTGTACGAATCAATAATTACTTGTCTAGTATCGAATTTTTTTTTTAGGTCATTCTGACTTATATTTCGACGATTTTTTTGAAAACTTTGATCCTTAATTTCACCAAGGGGAGATAATTTAGAAAATTTCCAAGGACATCATTGAAGTCGCATTGGCAAGATCTACTAACATTCTAAATTTCACGAAAATCGCACAACTATTAAAGAAGTTGTCAAATTGGTAATAACTTCCGGTTCAAAATGACAGCGACGAATTTTCGAAATGCCAAAATCCGAAATTGCAGATTTGAAGTAAATGTTTCAAGATACTCAAAGAAAAAAGAATTAGTAAAATAGGTCAAATAGTCACAAAGTTACAGCATTGTAGGTCAAATGCATTCCTTCGTAAAATTCGGTGATTTCGGATTCGTAAAACGTTTTGAAAATATATTTAATCAACAGCCACCACCCATTTTTGGGGGGATAGGTAAAAGTTTCAGAACGATCCTATGGTTAGATTCTGAGAAATCCGATTTGTGGACAAAACACAAAAAAAAAACTAGATCTGCATAGCAGATATGAAAGCTTTCATATTAACTGCAACGGGGTTTATTAGAATCTATTGAAACAATAAGTATAAATGTCATCAGGTATCTGAAAAATTACATTTACCTTATGAACAAAATGGGAAAAATACTAAACAAAAATTGTCGACTTGTGGCTACCATCCAATGCATATTTAGAAAACAGTATATTATATACAGAGTACGCAGGACAGGAATTAGTTGTGTTTCAATGTAAACCGGCCCGTTTCTTGCCTTTAGTTTTAGAGTTACGTGTGATTTTCAAAGGATTCAATCGGAAATCGCTGAAAATCAATTGTCTTCTTACCTTAAACACTGTATAAATTTAAAGTCAATCGGATATTGAATTTAGCCTCTAGAGCGTCCACAAGATTTTTTAAAGGGATCAAGGGCAATAACTCTGACGGGAATAAGTGATAATTCATATTATAGCAGTAAATAATTAAAATATTTCATAGGGATTATAATAATATGTATATCTTGTCTGGGTACAGGGTTAAAACCAATAATAAATTCCGAAAATCGTTTTTTTGCTAAAACTCTTTTTTTTTAATGGGATCAAAATGGGGGTAAGGCACAGAGTCCGGGGTGGTAATGGGCGTATTGTGTCCAAATTTCATGGTTTTCAGGCAATCGGTGCCGGTGTCACGGCGAAATTCCACTTTTTCCCCCTCATGGAAGCCGTAAATTGACGAAAGGCAGGTGACAAGAACAAACGACTTGAACGAATGCAGGTATCACCTTGAAATTTTCAGGGTACCTAGGTACCAACGTGAAAAGTTGCTCGCCGGAATTTAGTACTCATGGTACCTTTGGTTCCAGCGTAGCGCATGCGCGAAGTCAAATCCAGCTAAACTCGAAAACAAACTTGTCGGCACGGAAAACATCAAAGGAGAAATTCGAATTTTTGAAATATTCAAATACCAAACGTTCGACCATGATCCAGGCTATCCTGAAATGTATTAATTTTGGTAATAGGAGACATATTCTCTAGGTCACGACCAATTGTATATGTTTTCAAGCCCATAAATGTGGATTTTTCACTAATTGTCATTTTCAATTCAAAATGGCGTCCATCATTTGCCGGAAATCAAAATTGTGTTCTCTACCGTTTTTCGGCTTTCCTTCAAGGATTCGGACAATATAATTGCCTTGTCTGTTAGTAAAATATCAAAAAAGCCTTATGTAATTTTCACATTTCAAGATGGTGGCATTTCCGGTTTGAGCTACAAACTCAATTTTTTGTGTACGAATCAGTAGTGTCGTAGCTAGTAAAGAAAAAAAAATCAAGGCAATCTGACCTATATTTTGTCGATTTTTTTTAAAACTTTGATCCTTAATTTCATCGAGGGGAGATAATTTAGAAAATTTCTAATGATATTTTTGAAGTTGCATTGATAAGATCTACTTACATTCTAAATTTCATGAAAATCGTGCAACTATTAAAGAAATTGTCAAATTGATCTCAACTTCCGGTTCAAAATCCCAGCGACGAATTTTCGAAGTTCGAAAATTCGAAATTGCAGATTTTAAGTAAATGTTTCAAGGCACTCCTCAAAAAAGGAATTAGTAAAATAGGTCAAATAGTTACAAAGTTACAGTAATGTAGGTCAAATGAATTTGTTCGTAAAATTCGGTGATTTCGGATTCGAAAAACGATTTGAAAATATATTTAATCAACATTCGCACCCCATTTTTGGGGGGGGGGGGTAGGTCAAAGTTTCAGATTGATCCTATGGTTAGATTCTGAGAAATCCGATTTGTAGAAATGACACAAAAAAAAAATAATAGGAACCAGTTGTACGTGGCAAGGAGTTGGGTAGCACGTTCATCCTTCGAGGGTTTTCTCTGCGAACTCCAGTTTCCTTCCATTGCTAATGACCCATACGCACAAGCAAATTATTGAAATAAAATTGGACCATGTGTTAATGCCAAAATACCTAGTTTCTGTCGAGTGGACTTAAACCCCATTTTTCTCCGTCTTCTGATTGAAATATGAATACCACATCATTTATTGTCATTTTATATATTTATTATGTAATAATGATTTTTCTCTGTGTTAATTTTTCTTTGTGTGGATACACTATAATACAACAGCTGGCTGAAAAGTTCTAGATCTGAAGAGGAGAGATTTAATTGGCTTTTACCACCACAAGTAGAATCATTGAATGAATCATAGACATAAGACCTGCAGCTGAAGTGTTATTATTGTATTTGTACCAGACAATCTTGTGAACCTACCCATTGAAATCACCAAAAATGGACAGAACTATCTATATGGCAGTCATCAAGTATCTGCAACTGAAAGTCCTAACCCAAACATTGAAATATGTGGATACGGTCTCCACTATAGGAGACAATGGCCCTTCCTTTTCTGCACTAAAGAAGTGGTTGCAGGAGGTACTTGATCCAGTGACATCCAGTGACAATCTGTGCTGTTTTCAATATTTCCTAAAAAAAATTTAGCCAGATTTTTAAACATAGAGGAGACCTGGATTCATCAGTTTCAACCAGAATGCAAAATTCAATAAAAACAATGGAAGCATCCAGACTCGCAAGTCCCCAATCAAGCCAGGTCAGTTCTTTCGACTGGACAGGTGATGGGTTCACTCGTTTATGATTCCTAAACTATTCTGCTGATTGACTACCTTAAAAACAGCCAGACTATCAATAGAAGTATTATAAAGGTGTTCTATTCAGACAATACTTCTGTTCATAAATGGGTGATATCATTTTCCCTCTATGATTACGTCATGTCAGCTGTGATCAATTTTTTAAGGGTAACTGAAGATAATTTCTTCCTGGCAGACATCAAGGCCATGCAACATCATTAACTAAAGAGTGAGAGTGTACACTTCAAAAGTGACTACATAGAAAAATAAATGGAAACAATGGACTTTATACAATTCTATACAGTTCTTTCACAGATGGGTTTAGAATTTTTCAGCCAGCTCTCAATAGTTATTGAAATTGAATTATTTGTTTTGGTTTGATACATGATATTATAATTATTCTTACATTGTTTGTATTCTATTTTAGTAATGAACATTAAAACATGCTAATATTTGTTCATTCTTGCTGTATTGGGTTGGATGGCCGAATGGTTAGTGTGTGCATGCTGTATCATACGGCCTGCCATTAAGTCAACTGGCGTGGTCTCGAATCCCTGGTTGTACGTGGCAAGGAGTAGGGTCACCTGTCCATACTCCTGATTTTCTCCGGGTACTCTGGTTTCCCCCCACTGCTAAAGACCCCTACGCGCAAGCAAATTATTGAAATAAAATTAAACCATATGTTAGTCCCGAAATGACCTTGTTTGTGTTGAGTGGACGTTAAACCCATTTCTCTCTAATTATGTTTTGCATACAATGTATAAATACAAATGTAAAGGATGTAACTTTAAAATAGAAGAAAATCAAATATTTTTAATATTAAACAATTGCTTTGTTCTTATACTTCTACAATCATTCTCATGTTGTTCATTTTGCCATATTTTTGTTTATTCATTCATATGTCTTCTATATAATGATGCATAGTATAGTACACTATGTTAAAAAAAATACTAGAAATGTATGTTTCTTTATCACCAAATGATTTATGTAAGTTGTGAAGTAAAACAGTTGAACATTAAATCCCATTTCAATTTATTTGCATGAGGTGAAGAGAAATAATGGTATTGAACAATTGACTATTCATGAAAGATACTAAAGAGAACTTTATTAATTTATACATACTTTTGCTAATTTTATTGTTATATCTTGGTAGTAACATACCAATATAAATAGTAATATTGTTTCTAGATGAAGACTATTATAATTGAAATGAAATGGGATTTCACATCATAATGCTATGCACGGACTGGGCTAATAATGACAAAAAACTACAATGAATACAATAGTATAAAATGTTGCTATGAAATTAAATAAATGTTGTATACAATAATTAACCGGTTTAATACTATATTATACATAAAAGTGAATGAAATTCAATGTTTACTATTTTGCTTTATACATGAATATCACAGGTCAAATTATTGAAATAAATAATGCAAATAGATTATGATTTGAAACATCTTGTATGTCATTGTTCTATTTGTTATATAAGACTACATGATATAAACTTTTTGATAAGCCTCTTTTATCATATTTTGAACCAATGGAATAAAGAGCAAAGACCTAGAATATATTGTAAATATAATCAGGTTTTTGATCAACTGATCAAAGGAAAATATTGCGAATAAATTTGTTGTACTGCTATTGTAAAGAAATCATCATTGTTTTATTTGATATTTAGAATACACATAATCGTGTATATATTTGAAGTTAAGAGCAATTATGATTAGTGATACCTGTATGACCAACTCTCAAAAGATAATCTCATTAAACCAAGTACTTTTTTTCATTTGTATTAGTTGATTTATACTGAATAAAGATAACACAAACAAACAAAAATGAGTTGGCTGTGTGAACACCTCAATGACAAGTGGTATCAGATGCCTCAGAGAGAATATTCAAATGCTCCTTGTGATACGTTTGTAACACAATTATAACCTAATGTATTACACGGGAGTGGAGTGGGTGGGTCGGGGGGCTTTTCGATTGGCAGGGGACTATTAAAATGGGTAAGCAGAGATAAGCAATTTGATGAAACTTTGTGTATAGTTTCATTACATTAGTACCTTGACCATATTACCTTGACCAAGTTCGACAATGAGCATTCTCTTAGTCAGGATAAGCAAAGCAACTTGATTGGCCGGGACTTTGAATTGGTTGATGCTTTGGGGTATGATAACTTTGGTTATAATGAAGTACTGGAACATAACAACCCAGCTTTTAATTGAGCTAGAATGTTTAAACTTGGTGTAGATGTTCATCAGGTCTTGACTGAACATTTTGAGCTACAGCTTGGCAATTTCATTGGTCGATGCTTTGGGACAAGATAACCTTGATTTCTATCTGACAGAGAGTGATGAAATTTACAGTATAGTTTGATTGCTCGATACTTTTGAAAAAAATATGAAAGTGCGATTAATTAATGTGTCATCTTTTACTTTGGGGTTTTGGCGGGAGACATCAGCCATACTGTTTGCTTGTTTAATATCCCCTATACAATATACGCTCGACCTCATTACCCGAACTGGGGTAGAAAAGTGGGATCTTTGACAATGAGGCAATGAACTTGTACATTCTTTTGCAGCTGCACAAGAGGGAACATCAACGCCGGATTAACCATGGTGGTGGGGAGGGGGGCTGATACCGACCGTGAAGCCCCGCAAGGGGGTCGGGTCAGGGGGTTCTCCCGCTAAGAAATTTTAATTGGAGGCCGAAAACGTGATTTCATGGCATTTCAGGCACTTGTGTCGGAGCCATTTAGAAGTACCTCCCCCAGAAAAATAAAATTCTGCCACAAAATTAGCCACAATCCATGCGGGTGCTGTGAAATTTCTAGAGGAGGGAGCTGGAACCCATGAGCCCGTTAAATTCGCCACTGTAAATGAGCAGAGCTACATCAAACCTAATTTTGAGTCCCTCAGTGATAAATAACTTGATTCAAAATCGTATTATAGCCCCAACGACGATTTGATGAATGGAGACCGTAACGTTACGACAAAGTCTAACACTGTAAGTACCAAATAGTCATACGAGATATGTGCATCTCATCAAATTCAGCTTATACCATACCCACAATAATGTTACGGAGTCAGTGAGTTCAAGTTAGACAATACGCTGACCTTCCACTGACCATGCTTATAATATAAAATCTGTCAATGACAGCTGATTCATTGTTTAGTTTTTTATATGATATATTTAATATCAATAATATATGTATATGCATGCTTTATTTTACTTTACACGACCTCTAAAAATGCCCCAAATCGTAAAAATACGACTTTTTGGATTTCGATCTCCTTTTTTCGGCTACCCCGGACATTTTCAAAAAATGATACAATGATTTCACACAACAGGCCAGCTATTAGCCTCTCGATTGACAAGAGTTTCATCGCCCTCCATTCATTATAACCAATGTCATCGTGCCCTAAAGAATCAACAAATCAGCTTGCTTATCTCTGCTTACCCTAGGCAAAAAATGCTCATCTTTGAACTCAATCATGACATTGACCTAGTGAACGCCTACACCAAGTTTGAACATTCTAGCTTAATTAGAAGGAGAGTTCTTGTGTTCCAAAGTCCCGGCCCTTCAAATTGCTTCTATTTTTCATTTTCAATTCAAAATGGTGACCATCACGTGACCGAAATCAAAATTCTGATCCGATAGATTTTTAGGCATTCCTTCCAGGATTCCGAAAATATGACGCCCGAGTCTGTAAGTAAAATAGCAAAAAAGCCTTTTTGATTTTTCACGTTTAAAGATGGTGGCACTTCCGGTTCGATCGACAAACTCCATATTTTGTGTACGAATCAGTAATTACTTGTCTAGTATCGAATTTTTTTTTTTAGGTCATTCTGACCTATATTTCGACGATTTTTTTGAAAACTTTGATCCTTAATTTCACCAAGGGGAGATAATTTAGAAAATTTACAAGGACATCATTGAAGTCGCATTGGCAAGATCTACTAACATTTTAAATTTCACGAAAATCGCACAACTATTAAAGAAGTTGTCAAATTGGTAATAACTTCCGGTTCGAAATGACAGCGACGAATTTTCGAAATGCCAAAATCCGAAATTGCAGATTTGAAGTAAATGTTTCAAGATACTCAAAGAAAAAAGAATTAGTAAAATAGGTCAAATAGTCACAAAGTTACAGCATTGTAGGTCAAATGCATTCCTTCGTAAAATTCGGTGATTTCGGATTCGTAAAACGTTTTGAAAATATATTTAATCAACAGCCACCACCCATTTTTGGGGGATAGGTAAAAGTTTCAGAACGATCCTATGGTTAGATTCTGAGAAATCCGATTTGTGGACAAAACACAAAAAAAAAATAACAACTAGATCTGCATAGCAGATATCAAAGCTTTCATATAAACTTCAAAAGGGGTTATTAGAATCTATGAATCATCAACCACTCTGACGGATGTAGAAAGGAATATATTGTTACTAAATCTGTTGTACTGTTTCTTGTTATGGTAAAGAAAACATGAATACAACTATGAGATTTGTATAGAATTGGCATTAATCAATATATTTATTGTTTAATACTACATGTATATTATAGATACAAAGTGAATTAAATGAACCCAATTACATGTACTTTATATAAGCAATGTTTTTTTATTCATCGTTACTTTGAAATCACATTATTTTCATTGATGATAAAAAGGTTGTATTTGTACCGAATCCAAAAAGTATGTTGTATGACATTGCATTATCTGTACCAATTATTTATTTGCAAACCAATATACAATGTTTATTTCTACTCCAATATATTTGTTTCAACCCATGATAGTTTATTCACTCTTCTCACTTAAATACAAGAATAACACACGATTAAATTACTGAAACAAGTAATGCTGGTAGATTATAATTTGATATTGTATACCATTTACTCTCTGTTAGATAAGGCGACGTGGTAATCTGTTAGCTAAACATACATGGAAGTATATGTTAGATAACTACAATTTATGATATATTTTAAACCAAGGAAGTGGCCTTTCTAAAAATAAAAAAAAATAAAGGAAAATATATTTCATACAATTGTTATACTGTTACTGTTATCGTGAAGAAACATGATTGTTTATTTAATGTTGTTTATGACAAACATGTAATCATGTACATTTTTTAAATAAGAACAATTATGCTACATGTATGAATAACTCTCAAAAATTATGTTTTCATCAATCCAAGTATTTTTTTATTTGTATTACTTGATTTATACTGAATAAAGATTACACAAACATACAAAATGGTGTTGGCTGTGTGACTGAATTCCTCGTTGAGAAGTGGTATCGGGTGTCCCATAGAGAAGAAGCAAACCCTCCTTGTGATACACTTGTGAACATTTTAAAAGACCCATTTCGCTGTGTTCCAGAAAAATCCCCATTATAGCTAGTGCATTACATGGTTGTTGTTGGGGGAAAGGTGGGTCTTTTCTATTGGCAATGATTTACTTTTTATAGGCCCACATTGAAATGTGGTCGTATATTGTCGTCGCCCCCCTTTTGCTGTTAATATCCGATTGACTTTAAATTTATACGCAGTGTTTAAGGTCATAAGACGAAGAAGCCTTTGATTTGCTCTGCCCAGGCAACGTTCCTGTGCTCCGATTGCCTTCAAATATGCACAGAATGTACCTTGGGATTCTAGCTATCACATATTAAAAATAGAAGAGTGTTGGATTCCGAGAACGTTCAAAATAAATTCAAAACCCACCCCCAACAATCAAAGGTTTTTTGCTTAAAAAATTGCCGTATTTTATCGAATTTTTATTGTTCTTGATATCTGAGGATTTTTCTCAATTTAGTATGTGATAAATATCATCGCGGCGCAGCCAACCGCTAGAAATTCCAGAGATTTGGACCACCGGAATGATGCCTCAGCAGTCAAAAAAGGTCAAAATAGGCGATTTCGGTTTCTAGTGTCGATACATCGTTACGGTCATTTTAAAAAATTGTCTTTTAAGGATAATGTGTATAGTACCAGTACCTATCACATACGGAAGAGGCGATAAAATCTCTTTGCATTTGCAATTTCAAAATTAATTAAAACCAATATTAAATTCCGAAAATCGTTTTTTTGCTAAAACTTTTTTTTTTTTAATCGGTCAAAATGGGAGTAAGGCACAGAGTCCGGGGTGGTAATGGGCGTATTGTGTCCAAATTTCATGGTTTTCGGACAATCGGTGCCGGTGTCACGGCGAAATTCCACTTTTTTCCCCTCATGGAAGCCGTAAATTGACTTGAAGCCAGGGTCCTTGAAGTTGTACAGCTGCACCCGGTGACCGATATTTATTTAACGGGGAATAAGTGATAATTCATATTATAGCAGTAAATAATTAAAATATTTCATAGGGATTATAATAATATCTATATCTTGTCTGGGTACAGGGTTAAAACCAATATTAAATTCCGAAAATCGTTTTTTTGCTAAAACTCTTTTTTTTTAATGGGATCAAAATGGGGGTAAGGCACAGAGTCCGGGGTGGTAATGGACGTATTGTGTCCAAATTTCATGGTTTTCGGACAATCGGTGCCGGTGTCACGGCGAAATTCCACTTTTTTCCCCTCATGGAAGCCGTAAATTGACTTAGAAAAAAAACGACGAAAGGCAGGTGACAAGAACAAACGACTTGAACGAATGCAGGTATCACCTTGAAATTTTCAGGGTACCTAGGTACCAACGTGAAAAGTTGCTCGCCGGAATTTAGTACTCATGGTACCTTTGGTTCCAGCGTAGCGCATGCGCGAAGTCAAATCCAGCTAAACTCGAAAACAACCTTGTCGGCACGGAAAACATCAAAGGAGAAATTCGAATAAAAAATGATACAATGATTTCACACAACAGGCCAGCTATTAGCCTCTCGATTGACAAGAGTTTCATCGCCCTCCATTCATTATAACCAATGTCATCGTGCCCTAAAGAATCAACAAATCAGCTTGCTTATCTCTGCTTACCCTAGGCAAAAAATGCTCAATTTTGAACTCAATCATGACATTGACCTAGTGAACGCCTACACCAAGTTTGAACATTCTAGCTTAATTAGAAGGAGAGTTCTTGTGTTCCAAAGTCCCGGCCCTTCAAATTGCTTCTATTTTTCATTTTCAATTCAAAATGGTGACCATCACGTGACCGAAATCAAAATTCTGATCCGATAGATTTTTAGGTATTCTTTCCAGGATTCCGAAAATATGACGACCGAGTCTGTAAGTAAAATAGCAAAAAAGCCTTTTTGATTTTTCACGTTTAAAGATGGTGGCACTTCCGGTTCGATCGACAAACTCCATATTTTGTGTACGAATCAGTAATTACTTGTCTCGTATCGAATTTTTTTTTTAGGTCATTCTGACCTATATTTCGACGATTTTTTTGAAAACTTTGATCCTTAATTTCACCAAGGGGAGATAATTTAGAAAATTTCCAAGGACATCATTGAAGTCGCATTGGCAAGATCTACTAACATTCTAAATTTCACGAAAATCGCACAGCTATTAAAGAAGTTGTCAAATTGGTAATAACTTCCGGTTCGAAATGACAGCGACGAATTTTCGAAATGCCAAAATCCGAAATTGCAGATTTGAAGTAAATGTTTCAAGATACTCAAAGAAAAAAGAATTAGTAAAATAGGTCAAATAGTCACAGAGTTACAGCATTGTAGGTCAAATGCATTCCTTCGTAAAATTCGGTGATTTCGGATTCGTAAAACGTTTTGAAAATATATTTAATCAACAGCCACCACCCATTTTTGGGGGGATAGGTAAAAGTTTCAGAACGATCCTATGGTTAGATTCTGAGAAATCCGATTTGTGGACAAAACACAAAAAAAAAATAACAATAATAATCTTAACAGAAACAATAAGCTTTCATATATAATATGAAAGCTTAATAATAATCTTAACAGAAACAATAAGCTTTCATATGTAATATGAAAGCTTAATAATCTTAACAGAAACAATAAGCTTTCATATGTAATATGAAAGCTTAATAATAATCTTAACAGAAACAATAAGCTTTCATATGTAATATGAAAGCTTAATAATAATCTTAACAGAAACAATAAGCTTTCATATGTAATATGAAAGCTTAATAATAATCTTAACAGAAACAATAAGCTTTCATATGTAATATGAAAGCTTAATAATCTTAACAGAAACAATAAGCTTTCATATGTAATATGAAAGCTTAATTAAATGAACCCAATTACATGTACTTTATATAAGCAATGTTTTTTTATTCATCGTTACTTTGAAATCACATTATTTTCATTGATGATAAAAAGGTTGTATTTGTACCGAATCCAAAAAGTATGTTGTATGACATTGCATTATCTGTACCAATTATTTATTTGCAAACCAATATACAATGTTTATTTCTACTCCAATATATTTGTTTCAACCCATGATAGTTTATTCACTCTTCTCACTTAAATACAAGAATAACACACGATTAAATTACTGAAACAAGTAATGCTGGTAGATTATAATTTGATATTGTATACCATTTACTCTCTGTTAGATAAGGCGACGTGGTAATCTGTTAGATAAACATACATGGAAGTATATGTTAGATAACTACAATTTATGATATATTTTAAACCAAGGAAGTGGCCTTTCTAAAAATAAAAAAAAATAAAGGAAAATATATTTCATACAATTGTTATACTGTTACTGTTATCGTGAAGAAACATGATTGTTTATTTAATGTTGTTTATGACAAACATGTAATCATGTACATTTTTTAAATAAGAACAATTATGCTACATGTATGAATAACTCTCAAAAATTATGTTTTCATCAATCCAAGTATTTTTTTATTTGTATTACTTGATTTATACTGAATAAAGATTACACAAACATACAAAATGGTGTTGGCTGTGTGACGGAATTCCTCGTTGAGAAGTGGTATCGGGTGTCCCATAGAGAAGAAGCAAACCCTCCTTGTGATACACTTGTGAACATTTTAAAAGACCCATTTCGCTGTGTTCCAGAAAAATCCCCATTATAGCTAGTGCATTACATGGTTGTTGTTGGGGGAAAGGTGGGTCTTTTCTATTGGCAATGATTTACTTTTTATAGGCCCACATTGAAATGTGGTCGTATATTGTCGTCGCCTCCCTTTTACTGTTAATATCCGATTGACTTTAAATTTATACGCAGTGTTTAAGGTCATAAGACGAAGAAGCCTTTGATTTGCTCTGCCCAGGCAACGTTCCTGTGCTCCGATTGCCTTCAAATATGCACAGAATGTACCTTGGGATTCTAGCTATCACATATTAAAAATAGAAGAGTGTTGGATTCCGAGAACGTTCAAAATAAATTCAAAACCCGCCCCCAACAATCAAAGGTTTTTTGCTTAAAAAATTGCCGTATTTTATCGAATTTTTATTGTTCTTGATATCTGAGGATTTTTCTCAATTTAGTATGTGATAAATATCATCGCGGCGCAGCCAACCGCTAGAAATTCCAGAGATTTGGACCACCGGAATGATGCCTCAGCAGTCAAAAAAGGTCAAAATAGGCGATTTCGGTTTCTAGTGTCGATACATCGTTACGGTCATTTTAAAAAATTGTCTTTTAAGGATAATGTGTATAGTACCAGTACCTATCACATACGGAAGAGGCGATAAAATCTCTTTGCATTTGCAATTTCAAAATTAATTAAAACCAATATTAAATTCCGAAAATCGTTTTTTTGCTAAAACTTTTTTTTTTTTAATCGGATCAAAATGGGAGTAGGGCACAGAGTCCGGGGTGGTAATGGGCGTATTGTGTCCAAATTTCATGGTTTTCGGACAATCGGTGCCGGTGTCACGGCGAAATTCCACTTTTTTCCCCTCATGGAAGCCGTAAATTGACTTAGAAAAAAAACGACGAAAGGCAGGTGACAAGAACAAACGACTTGAACGAATGCAGGTATCACCTTGAAATTTTCAGGGTACCTAGGTACCAACGTGAAAAGTTGCTCGCCGGAATTTAGTACTCATGGTACCTTTGGTTCCAGCGTAGCGCATGCGCGAAGTCAAATCCAGCTAAACTCGAAAACAACCTTGTCGGCACCGAAAACATCAAAGGAGAAATTCGAATAAAAAATGATACAATGATTTCACACAACAGGCCAGCTATTAGCCTCTCGATTGACAAGAGTTTCATCGCCCTCCATTCATTATAACCAATGTCATCGTGCCCTAAAGAATCAACAAATCAGCTTGCTTATCTCTGCTTACCCTATGCAAAAAATGCTCATCTTTGAACTCAATCATGACATTGACCTAGTGAACGCCTACACCAAGTTTGAACATTCTAGCTTAATTAGAAGGAGAGTTCTTGTGTTCCAAAGTCCCGGCCCTTCAAATTGCTTCTATTTTTCATTTTCAATTCAAAATGGTGACCATCACGTGACCGAAATCAAAATTCTGATCCGATAGATTTTTAGGTATTCCTTCCAGGATTCCGAAAATATGACGCCCGAGTCTGTAAGTAAAATAGCAAAAAAGCCTTTTTGATTTTTCACGTTTAAAGATGGTGGCACTTCCAGTTCGATCGACAAACTCCATATTTTGTGTACGAATCAGTAATTACTTGTCTAGTATCGAATTTTTTTTTTAGGTCATTCTGACCTATATTTCGACGATTTTTTTGAAAACTTTGATCCTTAATTTCACCAAGGGGAGATAATTTAGAAAATTTCCAAGGACATCATTGAAGTCGCATTGGCAAGATCTACTAACATTCTAAATTTCACGAAAATCGCACAACTATTAAAGAAGTTGTCAAATTGGTAAAAACTTCCGGTTCGAAATGACAGCGACGAATTTTCGAAATGAAAAAATCCGAAATTGCAGATTTGAAGTAAATGTTTCAAGATACTCAAAGAAAAAAGAATTAGTAAAATAGGTCAAATAGTCACAGAGTTACAGCATTGTAGGTCAAATGCATTCCTTCGTAAAATTCGGTGATTTCGGATTCGTAAAACGTTTTGAAAATATATTTAATCAACAGCCACCACCAATTTTTGGGGGGATAGGTAAAAGTTTCAGAACGATCCTATGGTTAGATTCTGAGAAATCCGATTTGTGGACAAAACACAAAAAAAAAATAACAATAATAATCTTAACAGAAACAATAAGCTTTCATATGTGATATGAAAGCTTAACTAGATCTGCATAGCAGATATGAAAGCTTTCATATTAACTGCAAAGGGGATTATTAGAATCTATTGAAACAATAAGTATAAATGTCATCAGGTATCTGAAAAATAACATTTACCTTATGAACAAGATGGGGAAAAATACAGAGTATGTTAGATAAGACGACGTGGTAATCTGTTAGATAAACATACATGGAAGTATATGTTAGATAACTACAATTTATGATATATTTTAAACCAAGGAAGTGGCCTTTCTAAAAATAAAAATAAAAAGGAAAATATATTTCATACAATTGTTATACTGTTACTGTTATGGTGAAGAAACATGATTGTTTATTTAATGTTGTTAATGACAAACATGTAATCATGTACATTTTTTAAATGAGAACAATTATGCTACATGTATGAATGACTCTCAAAAATTATGTTTTCATCAATCCAAGTATTTTTTTATTTGTATTACTTGATTTATACTGAATAAAGATTACACAAACATACAAAATGGTGTTGGCTGTGTGACGGAATTCCTCGTTGAGAAGTGGTATCGGGTGTCCCATAGAGAAGAAGCAAACCCTCCTTGTGATACACTTGTGAACATTTTAAAAGATCCATTTCGCTGTGTTCCAGAAAAATTCCCATTATAGCTAGTGCATTACATGGTTGTTGTTGGGGGAAAGGTGGGTCTTTTCTATTGGCAATGATTTACTTTTTATAGGCCCACATTGAAATGTGGTCGTATATTGTCGTCGCCCCCCTTTTGCTGTTAATATCCGATTGACTTTAAATTTATACGCAGTGTTTAAGGTCATAAGACGAAGAAACCTTTGATTTGCTCTGCCCAGGCAACGTTCCTGTGCTCCGATTGCCTTCAAATTTGCACAGTATGTACCTTGGGATTCTAGCTATCACATATTAAAAATAGAAGAGTGTTGGATTCCGAGAACGTTCAAAATAAATTCAAAACCCACCCCAACAATCAAAGGTTTTTTGCTTAAAAAATTGCCGTATTTTATCGAATTTTTATTGTTCTTGATAAATGAGAATTTTCTCAATTTAATATGTGATAAATATCATCGCGGCGCAGCCAACCTCTAGAAATTTCAGAGATTTGGACCACTGGAAGGGTGCCTCAGCAGTCAAAAAAGGTCAAAAAAGGCGATTTCGGTTTCTAGTGTCGATACATCGTTACGGTCATTTTAAAAAATTGTCTTTTAAGGATAATGTGTATAGTACCAATACCTATCACATAAGGAAGAGGCGATAAAATCTCTTTGCATTTGCAATTTCAAAATTAATTAAAACCAATATTAAATTCCGAAAATCGGTTTTTTGCTAAAACTCTTTTTTTTTTAATCGGATCAAAATCGGAGTAAGGCACAGAGTCCGGGGTGGTAATGGGCGTTTTTTTTCCAAATTTCATGGTTTTCGGACAATCGGCGCCGGTGTCGTGGCGAAATTCCTCTTTTTTCACCCTTACTGAAGCCGTAAATCGCGGAAAAAGCCGAACGGCAGGAACCATGTGAAGAACAAACGACCTGAACGAATGCAGGTATCGCCTTGAATTTTTCAGGGCACCCAGGTACCAACGTGAAAAGTTCCTCGCCGGAATTTGGTAGTCATGGTACCTTTGGTTAAAGCGCGGCGCATGCGCGAAGTCAAAAGAAATTATGGTCGATTTTGGGATTTTGGGTATATTTCGGAGTGGTTTGGTAAGTGACGGTGTATCTAAGATGGCGGTCATAACACAATATTATAATAACTTTAAAGAATGAACAAATTTCCGCGACCGGGTTGATTTGCTCTGCCCAGGCAACGTTCCTGTGCTCCGATTGCCTTCAAATTTGCACAGAATGTACCTTGGGATTCTAGCTATCACATATTAAAAATAGAAGAGTGTTGGATTCCGAGAACGTTCAAAATAAATTCAAAACCCACCCCCAACAATCAAAGGTTTTTTGCTTAAAAAATTGCCGTATTTTATCGAATTTTTATTGTTCTTGATATCTGAGGATTTTCTCAATTTACTATGTGATAAATATCATCGCGGCGCAGCCAACCGCTAGAAATTCCAGAGATTTGGACCACCGGAAGGATGCCTCAGCAGTCAAAAAAGGTCAAAATAGGCGATTTCGGTTTCTAGTGTCGATACATCGTTACGGTCATTTTAAAAAATTGTCTTTTAAGGATAATGTGTATAGTACCAATACCTATCACATACAGAAGAGGCGATAAAATCTCTTTGCATTTGCAATTTCAAAATTAATTAAAACCAATATTAAATTCCGAAAATCGTTTTTTTGCTAAAACTCTATTTTTTTAATCGGATCAAAATGGGAGTAAGGCACAAAGTCCGGGGTGGTAATGGGCGTATTGTGTCCAAATTTCATGGTTTTCGGACAATCGGTGCCGGTGTCACGGCGAAATTCCACTTTTTTCCCCTCATGGAAGCCGTAAATTGACTTGAAGCCAGGGTCCTTGAAGTTGTACAGCTGCACCCAGTGACCGATATTTATTTAACGGGGAATAAGTGATAATTCATATTATAGCAGTAAATAATTAAAATATTTCATAGGGATTATAATAATATGTATATCTTGTCTGGGTACAGGGTTAAAACCAATATTAAATTATGAAAATCGTTTTTTTGCTAAAACTCTTTTTTTTAATGGGATCAAAATGGGGGTAAGGCACAGAGTCCGGGGTGGTAATGGGCGTATTGTGTCCAAATTTCATGGTTTTCGGACAATCGGTGCCGGTGTCACGGCGAAATTCCACTTTTTTCCCTCATGGAAGCCGTAAATTGACTTGAGGCCAGGGTCCTTGAAGTTGTACAGCTGCACCCGGTGACCAATATTTATTTAACGGCGAAAGGCAGGTGACAAGAACAAACGACTTGAATGAATGCATGTATCACCTTGAAATTTTCAGGGTACCTAGGTACCAACGTGAAAAGTTGCTTGCCGGAATTTAGTACTCATGGTACCTTTGGTTCCAGCGTAGCGCATGCGCGAAATCAAATCCAGCTTAACTCGAAAACAACCCTGTCGGCACGAAAAACATCAAAGGAGAAATTCAAATTTTTGAAATATTCAAATACCAAACGTTCGACCATGATCCAGGCTATCCTGAAATATATTAATTTCGGTAATAGGAGACATATTCTCTAGGTCACGACCAATTGTATATGTTTTCAAGCCCATAAATGTGGATTTTTCACTAATTGTCATTTTCAATTCAAAATGGCGTCCATCATTTGCCGGAAATCAAAATTGTGTTCTCTACCGTTTTTCGGCTTTCCTTCAAGGATTCGGAAAATATAATTGCCTTGTCTGTAAGTAAAATATCAAAAAAGCCTTATGTAATTTTCACATTTCAAGATGGTGGCATTTCCGGTTTGAGCTACAAACTCAATTTTTTGTGTACGAATCAGGCAATCTGACCTATATTTCGTCGAATTTTTTGAAAACTTTGATCCTTAATTTCATCAAGGGGAGATAATTTAGAAAATTTCTAATGATATTTTTGAAGTCGCATTGATAAGATCTACTTACATTCTAAATTTCATGAAAATCGTGCAACTATTAAAGAAGTTGTCAAATTGATCTCAAATTCCAATTCAAAATCACAGCGACGAATTTTCGAAATTCGAAAATTCGAAATTGCAGATTTTAAGTAAATGTTTCAAGGCACCGCTCAAAAAAAGAATTAGTAAAATAGGTCAAATAGTTACAAAGTTACAGTAATGTAGGTCAAATGAATTTGTTCGTAAAATTCGGTGATTTCGGATTCGAAAAACGATTTGGGAATATATTTAATTAACATTCGCACCCCATTTTTGGGGGAGTAGGTCAAAGTTTCAGATTGATCCTATGGTTAGATTCTAAGAAATCCGATTTGTAGAAATGACACAAAAAAAAAAATAATAATAGGAAAAATGAGCAGAGCTACATCAAACCTAATTTTGAGTCCCTCAGTGATAAATAACTTGATTCAAAATCGTATTATAGCCCCAACGACGATTTGATGAATGGAGACCGTAACGTTACGACAAAGTCTAACACTGTAAGTACCAAATAGTCATACGAGATATGTGCATCTCATCAAATTCAGCTTATACCATACCCACAATAATGTTACGGAGTCAGTGAGTTCAAGTTAGACAATACGCTGACCTTCCACTGACCATGCTTATAATATAAAATCTGTCAATGACAGCTGATTCATTGTTTAGTTTTTTATATGATATATTTAATATCAATAATATATGTATATGCATGCTTTATTTTACTTTACACGACCTCTAAAAATGCCCCAAATCGTAAAAATACGACTTTTTGGATTTCGATCTCCTTTTTTCGGCTACCCCGGACATTTTCAAAAAATGGTACAATGATTTCACACAAAAGGCCAGCTATTAGCCTCTCGATTGACAAGAGTTTCATCGCCCTCCATTCATTATAACCAATGTCATCGTGCCCTAAAGAATCAACAAATCAGCTTGCTTATCTCTGCTTACCCTAGGCAAAAAATGCCCATCTTTGAACTCAATCATGACATTGACCTAGTGAACGCCTACACCAAGTTTGAACATTCTAGCTTAATAAGAAGGAGAGTTCTTGTGTTCCAAAGTCCCGGCCCTTCAAATTGCTTCTATTTTTCATTTTCAATTCAAAATGGTGACCATCACGTGACCGAAATCAAAATTCTGATCCGATAGATTTTTAGGCATTCCTTCCAGGATTCCGAAAATATGACGCCCGAGTCTGTAAGTAAAATAGCAAAAAAGCCTTTTTGATTTTTCACGTTTAAAGATGGTGGCACTTCCGGTTCGATCGACAAACTCCATATTTTGTGTACGAATCAGTAATTACTTGTCTAGTATCGAATTTTTTTTTTAGGTCATTCTGACCTATATTTTGACGATTTTTTTGAAAACTTTGATCCTTAATTTCACCAAGGGGAGATAATTTAGAAAATTTCCAAGGACATCATTGAAGTCGCATTGGCAAGATCTACTAACATTCTAAATTTCACGAAAATCGCACAACTATTAAAGAAGTTGTCAAATTGGTAATAACTTCCGGTTCGAAATGACAGCGACGAATTTTCGAAATGCCAAAATCCGAAATTGCAGATTTGAAGTAAATGTTTCAAGATACTCAAAGAAAAAAGAATTAGTAAAATAGGTCAAATAGTCACAAAGTTACAGCATTGTAGGTCAAATGCATTCCTTCGTAAAATTCGGTGATTTCGGATTCGTAAAACGTTTCGAAAATATATTTAATCAACAGCCACCACCCATTTTTGGGGGGATAGGTAAAAGTTTCAGAACGATCCTATGGTTAGATTCTGAGAAATCCGATTTGTGGACAAAACACAAAAAAAAAATAACAATAATAATCTTAACAGAAACAATAAGCTTTCATATGTAATATGAAAGCTTAACTAGATCTGCATAGCAGATATCAAAGCTTTCATATAAACTTCAAAAGGGGTTATTAGAATCTATGAATCAACAACCACTCTGACGGAAGATATTCTCTGGGCTAAAAAATCTTTTTTCTCTCAGCTACGAGAGATACGTAGAATTAAACCGGCCCAGAGCCGACCGTGTTGATACGAAGCCGCTTATTTGAGATTGACACATAACTGAAGGTGAATAGGCCTACCCGTCCAGTTAATACAATGGGCAATCTCACATCGGTCCACTAAAGAGAGGCACATGCTAGTCGCCCCCTACTTCCCCAAGACATTTAGTCCAAACCTTGACTCTCATACATATAAACCATTTGGTACTACATGTACATGTATTTCGTACTTATATCATATTAAACCCCTCGGCCGCCATGTTGAATCACACAGTATTTAACGTTCTATATCCTAACATCTTTATGAAATCAACGACAAATCTAAACTTGGGCACTCCAACCATTTTTATTTTTACATCATTCAGTTTTTTTTAAATAAGTAATTCTATCACAAATTATAGTGAAGACTGGACCACTAAACTAGTTACCCATCAGTTTTTCTTTGTGTTAATGCGTTCTACATTTTCAAAGCAATGATTCTTATAATGTGCGAGCCGCCATGACACCGGCGGATATTATAACTTCGATAGGCGAGAAACTTCAGGTAGCAGTTGGGTTTCATCAAATCATATAATTATGCGGTACGGCTTCACCTTTATTTCAATGGGAATTGGTTTATTATATGTGCAGTGCAGTTTTAGGTCAGTTTATGTGTAAATTAAGGGAGCTATACATAGGCCAGTAACCTTTTTGTAGTCATTTGACTAAAAAAAACTTGCGGAAAGGAACTCCGTAGGACAAGCCACTACTGTGGCAGGAGTAAGGCGGAAGACATCAGTAGTGGAACCATTTCTAAGTTAATCCCGAAGTGCGTTGCTATTGTAAGAATATATAAAATCGGGTTTCCGTTCCGCTTTTTTTTTGCTGTAGTTTGAGTAATGAGTTAGAACGTATATTTTGTAGTCAAAAAATCATTGCAAATAGAAGACCTCATCCCCACCACCACCAACCTGTAATACACTAGCTAGCTTGTGTATTTCCATATTCCATTTCCGAGAGATAGATAGAGAACACGCGAAATATAAAGTGATTTTTCTTACAATCAGGGACCATAATTCATGAAGTTACGATTCGATATGCGCAAATATCGAAAGGAACCATATCTTTGGGTTATAAACATGAGTAGTATCTGTGGCCTTCTAGCCATATTTTTACCAAGGAGAGTTGACGCCTTTGATCTATTCACTAGATTGAATAGGGGTATTGTTATCCGAACAATGGGTATATGAATATAGATAAATAGGTATTGTTATAATGAACTCTTGTTTATCCTTTGACCTCATTTGACTTCTGTTACGAGGTTAGCTGGAGGTCACGCATTGATTATTGGGAGTGAGTGGGGTGGGGTTGTCTTTATAGGGGTTCGTGCTGAGGTCAGGTCGTGCGTGGTCTAGCGTTAAGGGTTAACGTTAAGATTGACAGGTGATTGTATGAAGATTTTTTGTACTAAGCCAATAGTTTTTTTATTCTACATATTTGGGGGATAGTTAAATTAAGTTTCGAGAAAATCTACGTATAAAAGGAGGGGGTTGTCTACATGATCAAATGTAGAATTGTTTTACGAAGTTGAGCAAGAGGCTAACATCATGGGTTCTGACTTGTATCGAAAGGATATTGGAAATGATTATTTAGTTGTGAAATGTATCTGGCAAGATGTTGTGTGTTATCACATCAGACAGTATGGTTACAGTTTTAAGCGCGATAGATTTCCAACACCCTGCGGTATCATGTTTTTCGATCGGCAATGGCAAATGTTGATAAACACCGCCCCAGAGATAGATGAGTATCTACAAAAAAACATTGTGAAGAAGTCCGTGCATATTGGTAATGATGTGTACATAACGGTTGACAATAAATTCCCTGGAGTCAACATTCGTAAATTTTGGTGGTGTGAAGAGGCCCGAATGCCAAAACCTACCCGAAAGGGTGTTCATTTAAACTTGAATCAATGGGAGGCCCTGAAAGTTAGTTTCAAAGAGCTGTGTGAAAATAATTTTACGGACGAGGAACCACCCCTGGGTGTGGTCGGCTTAGGAGTGGTGGAGACGTGTGTATAGTTTGTGTCAAACATTTTTTCATTGGCTTGACTGCGAGAACCAATGGTGTAGCGAGCTACATATATATATAAATATAAGGTATCTAACTATTAAGTTATCATACGCGACAACATGGCGGCCCCGAAGATATCGGATGTTTCAGTCGGTTTGACAATGAATTTAGAGTCAAAAGATAATACAGACCCCGAAATATACCTGAAGGCGGGCTATTTAGGTTTGAAACGAAAAATGGTTTTCAAGATGACGTTAAAAGAATGGAGTAGGGTTGTTGATCGTTTCAAGCGATATCTAGGTTGTACAAAACCTACAAAATTTGCCATCAACCCGGAACTCAGTTGTGAACTAGGGACAGCGCGTCAAATAGTACTGCAACGGAAAAACGGTAGACAGCTGGTGATGCCTGAAAAAACTTTTTCCGACCTGACAGCCGTATCGCGAGTTACAAGATCTTTCAAGAGGGGTCGTTATCAAGTGTTCGGATGCCCCCCCCTCCAAACTAGGGGGTGCGGTTGAGGATTGGAGTTTGTTAAAATCGGGTCAGACGTGGTATGCGACCCCCGAAGAATGTGTTTCTGCAGCGGAAAATGAAGGTTGGGATCAGCCCGACTGTTACGCGACTCAAGTACGCGTAGAAGGTGTTTACGACGAATCTCAACTCATTTTGCACGAGGATCTTGTTGCCGAAACCGAAAATGTTACACCTCTCGTACCGTGTGCCCTGTGTTTCAAACCTGTACATGCGTCTGAAACTCATTACTGTCCGCCCGAAAATGTCCGGTCGTTAGTCTTGGAAATCTTGGCAGACTTGATCAACACTGAAATTTCAAAATGCGTAACTAGTCAGTGTGACGGTTGTCTCAATGAACGTGGCGGTCAGCTTGAACATACGTGTTTGGGGATTGACTACTGGTTCAACGAACTCAGCTTTGTGGACTTGTATTTTGAAACCTGTTTTCTAGAGGTGAATAAAGAACGATTTTTACAGATAGCCCGATTCGTACCAGAGATTCGTGATCATAGTGAAGAATTGTTTCTACATGGAACCCTGTATTGGAAACCTCAAATCTTAGAATGTGTTCGGACGTTGTCCAAATAACTCTTTTTTTTTTATGATTATTATTTCTTTTCTATATGTATTACATTACACCATTTGTACTTTGATATAATAAAAGATTAAACATTTTTTTAAAAGGTGTTAGTTATTTTGACCCTGGCATATGAAATGGATGTTAGATTAAAGTGGCCGTTTACTTGTATGATATCAGGGCCGACGCAGTCGGGTAAGAGTCAGCTGGTCAGACGCTTGATTCTAGAACTACCCCAAGTTGTCGATCAAACCGTAGATCGCACTGTGTGGTGTTACGGTGTTTGGCAACCCCTGTACGCAGAATTAGCGGGTGTCGTAGAATTTGTCGAAGGGGTGTCGGTTAGCCTAAATCCCAAGGAAAGAACACTGTTGGTCATCGACGATCTAATGGATGAGACGTCCGATAAAGTTTCAAAACTCTTTACTAGAGGGAGTCATCACGAAAATGCTTCTGTCATTTATATTGTTCAAAATCTGTTTCATAAAGGAAAACACCACCGGACAATTAGTCTGAATGCCCATTACATGATTATATTTAAGAATCCTCGCGATGTGTCGGCTGTGACACAACTAGCTAAACAGATGTATCCGGGGAAAACTAATTTTGTTCGTGAAAGTTACGAAGATGCGACACGGAAACCCTATTCGTATTTAGTTCTCGATTTGAAGAGTACAACTCCAGAACTTTTGAGACTTCGGAGTAGTATTTTCCCTCGGGACAACCCTACAGTGTACGTACCAAAGGTATAAAAAGCAATTGCTTCTAACCCCTTCCTATACATAGTTGCCCTAAAATAGATAATGCACGGTCTAGAACGTCATGCAGAGTTGTTACAAGCACTCAAGCGTTCCAAACCCCGGCAACGATTACATATTATTAAAAATGCGAGTAAACCCGTCATTAACGCATTGTGTGAGTGTTGCCTTAACATCTTGAAAGGTAGAGTTCGACTCTCGTCATACCACAAGAAACGATTGTCGAAACATAAACGTAGCCTAAGACATTTAGTGGACCGTAAAGTCCCGCTGAAACAGAAGAAAAAAATTCTACAGAGGGGCGGTTTTCTAGGGGCCTTGGTAGCACCGCTGGTAGGGGTTCTAGGTAGTGTGCTGCCTAAATTACTTGGGTTGTAATGGAATTTACTAAAAAGATGGCTCTAGTCCCAGAGAGTTTGTTGGAAAATTTGCAAACGCCTAAATCACAGATATTACAACCACCATCGGTGAGAAAAGTTTCGGAATTAGATGGTGAAATACGCCGCATCCTTGAGGACCCCCACTTGAGTGATTCGGAAAAAGCCGAAAAATATGGACAAAGGCTAAGAGAGTTTATATTTCATAAAAATCGCGCCATGGAACCCCCGACGGTATACGTCAAACAACAAGGGTTAAGTACTGATACACCGTACAAACAGCCGGCGGCAAAGGCCGAAGATCCAATCATCGCGCCACCACAAACGGAACAGGTGCGGGTTATCCCCCCTGAGCCTCCCTTAAAATCAGACATCATGACTACAGTTCCGAAATCTTTGAAAAATAAGGCCGCACTCTTAATAGAAAAATTATATCAAACACCAAACATCACGTGGGATGATAACGGTACTGTTACTATACAAGGAGGTGTTGTACAGGGTTCAAATATAACCGATCTCGTCAATGATTTGCTACGAAAGAGAAAATACTTTAACCCCATAGGATGGCAAGCACTAAGCAAAGCCTTGTCTACCTATAATTTACCTCAAGATTTGGTAGGTAACGCCGACAGATATCACTACATGAACAACCCGAGCCTTATGGGGACCCCCGGCCGTAAACAACGTCCACGTTCGCGCTCGGTTGATCACACACCTGAAAGTAGATGGATGAGGGGGTATATAAATGACACACCGAAAGCCGGTCGCGGCCTTGAATCCACTGGTTACCTTACCGGGCCAAATGAGACCCCATGTAAATGAAATTTTGACAAAGATTTATTATAACCCCGAACACCCCGCTGGATATGGGGGTATGCACAAGCTTCATAGATATCTTAGACAGACCAAACAACCAATCCCTCTTAAAGATATCAGGGAGTGGTTAATGTCCCAAGAAGCTTACACTAAACACGTAATGCCACGGAGACATTACAGACGTGATAGAGTCTATGTACACGGGATTGACCATTTGTGGCAAATCGATCTTTGCGACCTTACGTCATTGAAAGAACATAATAGTGGACATACGTTCCTATTATGCGTCATAGATGTTTTAAGTAAATATGCATGGGTGTACCCGATGAGAAATAAGAGCAGTAAAAGCGTTGTCTACGCCTTCACCCACATTTTGAAAAGCTCGCAACGAAAGCCTATTACTATACAAACGGACAAAGGTACGGAGTTTTTGAACAAATCCTTTCAAGCTATGCTCAAGAAACGGGGTATAGGGTTTTATGTTAGTCAAAATGACGATATCAAGGCGGCTATAATTGAACGCTTTCTGAGAACATTGAAAAATCGATTGTTCCGCTACTTTACGAAAAATAACACGTACCGTTACAGGGACGTTTTACAAAAGCTAGTCAAGGGCTACAACAATGCGAAACACCGTAGCATACAAATGGCCCCGGCTAATGTGACACCGGCCAACCAAGATAGAGTACTCGACGTTCTTTACAAAAAGAAACCACACGAAAACAAAAGAGAGAAATACACATTAAATGTTGGTGACTATGTGCGAATATCCGGGTCTAAACATCCGTTTAAAAAAGATTATTTGGGGTCTTACAGCGAAGAAATATTTCAAGTGGTTCAGAGATTGCGCCGGGATCGAGGCTTGTATAAAATAAATGACCTACAAGGTGTTGCGGTAAAAGGTACATTTTATCGTGAAGAACTGATCAACGTTATACCACCTAAACATTACGATATCGAACAAGTCATTTCTAGAAAGACGGTACGCGGTTCAAAATATATATTAGTTCGGTGGAAAGGTTATGGTAAAGCCTTTGATAGTTGGGTAAAAGCGTCGGATATCCGTCGAAAATGACAACGTTAAACCCTCGAGTTCACAACCGTGCCCGTACGTTTTTACAAGAGGTAAAGAGACCCAACTGCGATGACGCATTGTGTGAGTTGTTTCTTTATATATTCACGGGGCTCCTCATACTGGCTATAATAATTGTTGAAATTTCGAATACCGTGATGCTAAACAAAGAGTTAACGATTAACAATTCATCGAGGTTGTAATATTTTTACTTAAAAGGGGGTGTATACCGTCCAGACCAACCCCACAACTCCCAAACGACAATCGTATCAGACAAGTCAGAATTAGACAACCATGTCCGAAAGAGAAAGTTTCTATTTAATATTACCTTCAAATAGTAGTGAAAGATATTTTTCTAATAATAAGATTAGTCATTATACTACCAAATTAGCAAAACCAATTCAATTAGAAGGCGCATGGACATGTTCCCTCGTGGAGATTCACTACCCTTGCAGCTGGAATAAAATCTTTATCCAAGATTGTTGGCTTTCATACAGGAGTAAGACTGGAAATGAGGGGCCGCACCGTTTACGTTTTGCGGTACCCGACGGGTACTACGACACAGGTAATGACATAATCAACCACCTTAATAAAGCTGCTTTGGAAGTTGGAGCGTCGCTATCTATTATGAAAGATACCGATGGGCATATATTATTACTTTTGGGAAAAGACGGCCGAAAAGTACATTTATCTACCAATTTGGCCAGAATATTTGGTTTCATGAAAGAGAATGAATTTACAAGCAGTGTGAAAAGTGATGCAAAGGTCGATTTAGATTCCAATTTTCACAATATTTTCATTTACACGGATATTATTGAAAATCAGTTGGTCGGTGATAAAAGCGCCCCATTATTACGAGCAATACAAGTTGACCTGACTAAACCCTTCGGTTCGGCAGTCTATAAAACCTTTGACACCCCATATTATATACCAGTTAGTCAGACCTACATAGACACCATTGAACTCGGTCTTTACACAGAATTGGGGAAATTAGTGCCATTTGAATTTGGTGTAGTTTTAGTTAAATTACACTTTAGACGCGAAGAATAATGACATGTCTTCACCCTTATAGGTGTGATGAAACCAAAGTACGTCGTTATTATCTAAGTCAAACGGGTGAAGGCTTTCCTGTATACAGCGGTACCCCTTATCAGAAAGGATACGGTGTCGGTTCAGTTCTATCAAGCTTATTTAGAGCTGCAACCCCTCTCTTAAAGTCTGCCGCCCGAACTGTTGGAAAAAAAGCGTTAACTACGGGGTCGAATATTATTGGCGATGTTCTTCAGGGTAAAAATTTAAGGACCTCCGCTAAACACCACTTGCTGCAGGCGGGTCGGGATCTAGGCACAAGGGCACTTAGTTCTATAAGACACTCTACACCGCGTGGTTCGGTCAAACGTGTAAAAAATAACAGAGGAAAGAACAAGAAGAGACGAAAAAAAGCAGCCCTAGACATATTTAGCTGATATCCAGATCCCTTTAGGCGTTCAAAAAATGATCGATCCTAGATCATGTGAATGTGTATCCACAGGGTTAGAATTATTTTCACACCCAAATACCAAAATAGATATCGAAAGTGGAAAATGGCACGAATATCACCCTATATCTAATCTAGACAGTGGAGCCCCTCTTGAATTTTACATGTCGGGGTCCGGGGATGAATATCTTGATTTGGCACAAAGTTTTTTTACCGTCCGGGCCAAAATAACCAATGCCAACGGTACAAATATAGCAGACGACGCTAATGTAGGTCCTGTGAATAATTTCTTACACAGTCTGTTTAGTCAAGTCGACGTAACCCTAAATGGAAAGAGAATCTCTCAGCCTGCCTCCGTCAATCCCTACCGTTGTTATCTGGAGAACCTCCTCAGTTACGGCAGTGACGCCCAAAAATCTCACCTATTATCGTGCATGTGGCGTTTAGACACCCCTGGACAATTCGACAGTCATGATGTATCAGACGCGGGGGGTAATACCGGGTTTAAGGGTAGATCCAGATATTTTTCATCGAGCAAGACGGTGGACATGGTTGGAAAGTTACACTTGGACTTGTTCAGTCAGAATAAATACTTACTTAATGGCATTGATCTTAGAGTTAGAATGGTGAGGTCTAAAGATGCTTTTTGTCTCATGGCAGACGCCGATGCCTTCAAAGTAGTCATAGAAAAGGCGTCACTTTTTATCCGGAGATTAAAACTGAACCCCTCGGTTATCGTGGCACATGGCGCAGCTCTGATGAAACGAAATGCCGTTTACCCTATTCGACGTGTAGATGTAAAAAGTTTTACCATACCTGCAGGGAATCGTAGTTTGGATAAAGACAATCTGTTCTTGGGGCAAACGCCTCGTCGAGTTCTTGTGGCATTTGTGAGTAACCAGGCATTTTCAGGTAGTGTGGAACATAATCCCTTCAGGTTGCAAAATTTTGACATTAACCATATATCACTCCAGGTTAACGGTGAAGATGTTTTCGCTAAGCCTTTGACCCCCAATTTCAGCGAAGCTTTGGGGTTTGGATATACAAGATCATTCAATACATTATTTTCGGGGACGTCTAGCCTTTTTCAAGACAAGGGTCCTGTAATTACCCTGAATGCTTACCGAAAAGGTTTCTGCATATTCTGTTTCGATTATACCCCAGAACTCTCTGACGACAACACAGTACATCTAACCAAAACGGGTAATGCTAAACTCGAAGTTCGATTCGGGACCCCCTTGCCGTCCACTGTGAACGTAATTCTATACAGCGAGTTTGAAAATAAGATCGAGATAGACAGTGCTCGAAATGTTATAACAGACTTTTGAGATGAATACAGACCAGCTGACGACTATTTTGAAAAGTGACCCCCATACAGCCGCTTATTTTCGAGGGGTATTTGCTCGGGATAAGCTACCCAGGACCCTACAACCAGGCGTGTACATTTACAATTCTCATACCGCCAACAAAATAGGGGAACATTGGTTACTTCTTTATGTGGGCAGTCAAGGGGTGGAATATTTCGACTCTTTCGGGTTCAAGCCTTATCACGGCAATGTCATGCACAGGGTTAAAAAAACGGGGTTGCCTCTGTTATATAACAAACGTCGCCTGCAAGGATTGTTCAGTGATGTTTGTGGGCAATATTGTGTCTTTTACGCCTTTCACCGCTGCAGGGGTAAGAGTATGAAAAGAATTGTAAATACATTTTCTCGAAACCACCGTGAGAATGACAGATATGTCCATCGTTTTGTTGCTCTTAGATTTAAAATGTAAATGTCCATACCTATATAACCACCCCTTCAAGCTAAAATGTAACTCTAGATGCTGAATAGATGAATAAAATGATTTTTTTAGAAAAAACAAAACAAATGGTTTTTCTTTTTTTATATCTTTTATATATCGTATATACACAGGGTTATCAACAAATGGTGTTACAATATACGAGATTACAGTTACAAAAAAAAAAAACATTATTCATTTTGTTTGACGAAATCCATAAGGCATTGTATCGTAAGAATCCTTAATTTCTACGCGTTTATCGTAATTGAATGATAAGGTTTTTGACTTCTCTTTCATAGAAACCACAAACACTTTACTGCGGTGGAAAGCTTTCGGGTATGTGACTTTGACCTTACGGCAGTGATCATGTACTAATTCAACAAACGTTCGAAACTCGATACGTTGACTGACATCATGGTTAAACGTAATACCTTTAGATTTTATGGTGTAAGAGATTTCACGTGTTTTTTTATTTTCTATTTTCAAAGCGTAGGATTTGGGGGCGGTAGCGACGTATTCAAGTATATGGCAGTCAGGGTCTATTTCGTCCGTAAGTTCACCTAAATAAACCCCGGTTTTTACAGGGGTATCATTGGCGGTCTCTGTGAAAATGATGGAATCGGTATCAAAATACAGAACCCGATGGTTCAATTTATCTAAATATTCGTACAGTTTCATACGTCCGTAAGCGGCGGTGAAAGCCCCTATAGGTACATTTACGTGAGGGGCGACAGGGACAAGATCTTGGCGGTCTGTATATTGGACCAAGACCATTTCTTCATTGAGAATTTCGATATTTTTGACAATCTTTGTGCCGTCATAAAGATAATCATAGAAGACGGTTGGGTCGTGCACGAGGGCAGCGTGTACCCTTGTATCTGTTCGTTCAGCGAATTTTCCCCATAAACTATTTAAGCAGATCTTTGATACATATCGTAGCCCGGGGTTTTTAGATATTTTATTTGCTTCGAGAGTAATGTTTTCGTGTTGTTCGTAAGCTTTAATATACGCCGCCCGTTTGCGTTCGAGATCCCCCCAATCGATATGACAACACGTATCTAGATTATCACACGAGGTACACGAAGGATTAAGCGCGTTTGGATACCCTGAACTCTCTTGTTTAATTTTGAGAAACATATTGATATATTCGCTGAACAGGTCTTTTTCGGGTAGTTGGTCAAATATATCCTTTTCAGGTATATCCTCGTAATTGTCTTTAATTGTGGGGATATGGATATCGTAGTCTTTCTGATCAAGCTGAGCATCGTTGCTGCAATATCGGCGCGTGTGTGGGAAATTCCACACCTCGAAAATTTTAACCAGGCTGTAACCTTTTTTAATTGCGGCGATAACTTCAAATATAACCCAAGTCCCCGTCAGCGCCCTATCGTCGTCATTGTGAGTACACGGCTCTTTGTTTCGGTTCAAAGCGCATTTAGAACACAGTGGAAACAGTAGCTTACCATTAGCCCTAAACGGTAGGACTGGAATATATAAGGAGCGGGGTGGTAGAATTTGACATTTAACGAAACCTACATAATTCTCCAAAATATCGAAGTCACGCAGAATAAGCATTGGATGTCCGACCGGGTATAGCATTCTCTTATTCACAAAAGGGTAAAGCGACGTGAAATCCAGGTAACGAATTCTTTCGTTTTCACGGGCCTTGTGATAAAATTTCAATAAGTTCGTCCTCCCTCCATAGAAGGCGTCACGTACTTGCAAGGGTTCTGTCAAGGTGGGGGTGCACGCTTCAAAGGCTAAAAACATAGGGGTATTTGTGAGACGCTTGTATTCGCATTCCCATATACATCGAATACGTCTGGTCGGAGTCTTCAACCTCTCCAAACGGGCCAGGTGCTCCTCGTACAATGCGGCCATGGTTTTGTTATTGTATGGGGAGGGTTGATCTCTGTTTTTGATACAGAGACACCCGTGGAAAACGCAGCCTAAATATTCGATACACACCTCGATGTTATTTTCCATATACCAACCATCTACAGACATATTGAAAATGACCTTTTCACCACCGTTACGGGCGTGTTGTATATGACGATTTTCAACATATTCAAGATATTGCATGTACCGTATACATGAATTTGAATATTTGCGTGCGGATACATACTGACCCTGGGGCTCTATAGCTATCGTGAAGGGGGGTAAGAATTTTCGCCGATAGACGAGGTTACACAAGGATGCAATCGTAATAGCCTTTTGAAATGGCGATATTTTGGTTAATTCCATGAAAAGCTTTCTATAGCTAGCCGCGCCTAACCGTAGAAGATCAACATCCGCTTTACAGTATCGCACCAATTCAAACTTAGCGTCAAAATGATTGTTTAGAAGCACCCGCTCATTATACCATTTCATGACCTTATCGCGATCACTAGGGGACATAGATGACGTTTCGTAAAAACTTATCGAGGGCATTACGCCTTTATATTCCAGATTTTCGGGTTTAAGGAATGCATACGGAAATATACCCTTCGCAACAGGTAAATCAAATGTTTTGCTAAAATCTGCAAGTTTCATATGCATAAACGCTAGGCTATCTAAAAAACGTATATTACCGGGTATAGTCATACAAATGATTTTAGACCCGTTTGCAATGATTTCCGGTAGAATTCTAGTATGTGTGACGAAATATCTCAATACAAATAGGGCATCGAAAGCTTGACTGTTATGGGCTATGAATCTGGAATGCCTGTGGGTTAGAACGGTCGTTTTTTTACCTTCGAGGTCGACATTTATTTCGGTCTGAATTATCCAACGGCAAAACTCTGCAACGCAATATTTACCATAAAAAATCCACTCTCTCTGGGAGTTTTTTAAGTTACAGCCGACACACGGCGCGTTAATATCTATCTCCAAACATAAAGGACACACGCGATGAGCAATGCATAATATAGGAACGTGTATATTATCTTCATCCAAAATAGTCTCAAAGTCATAAAAAACAAAATATTTGATAGTCTCACCTTCAACCTCCTCTGATAACCGTTTCATATAGCATCTATGATTAGGCTTGCACAGTTGCATACAATTACGACATTTGTGCACGTCACAGGTGTGCTTATTAATCGCATCCTCTTCGTGGGTGTCTATTGTTGTATAACACTTTAAGCACGCCCTATATTTCATACACGTCGACACTGTGTATAACGGAACATTTTGGTTATGTCTCTCCAAACACTTTTTGCCTCTAAAATAACGGTGACAAAGTTCACACTGTATTCGCGGCCTATCCAGAGGGCAGGCCACTAATTGCCTGCAGCTTCGACATAGCGCTTTACACACATGGTTATTCTTATTAGAATATGGTTTTTCACACCCTGAACAATAGTATGAACGATTAAATAAGCTGTTGATTTTCTTTATATAGTAGAAATGTTTTTCCATTAAATACAGCCTTAAAACGGGGACATTGGGGTCCGCGTCACCCCTGAATATGATACAGTTGGCCGCCTGTCCATCATAGATGAGAATTTGATATTCAGCTTTTAAGTGTTCTTGAAATATACACCATTCAGGTCGACCTGCGGCTACTAGCGGGTTAACATTGAATTCTTGATACATTTCCATAGCCATGGCAATCTGCAGTGGCCTTTTCGCATAGGTGGCAGCTACACGTTTGTAATGTTTAGTTTCTTCGGCTGTTGGGGAAATTTTCTTATGATAAGAAATTTCGTTCATACCCAGGACTATAGATTGCCCAAAACAAGTTTGATAACCAGCGTTGGCTACGGGGGATATAAATGTCCGTTTTTTTCCACTCATAAAGGCCTCGTTCAAAATCGCCTTATTTGCTGAAAAACCCCCTTCTTTAGATGCAACGTAGGTAACGGTTATAGAGGTTTGATCGTCTATAACGAGGGTTTTTTTTGACTGCATAACTTTCGCAATTTCATCCAAAATTAATTCCAAAGTTAGTTCACTGTAAGGCCTAAACGCAATATATATTGGATTGTCCAAATCAGGGTGATTTAATTGTATTCTTACCCTCTCGTTTGGTTGTACATTGAAATTTTCTCTAACGGTCGCTAATATCTGAGTGAATAGTCTCTCTAGCCAATCGGGAGTAGTAGGGTCATCCGTGTTTATAATTTCCAGACGTAGCAATTCGGAATGTATGTTAAATTTCCTTGAAAACCGTTGTTCCACCGAAATCAGCCTTACTAAATCTTCGCCGCCACGGCCCTCTTGACAAATCTTTAAAAAAAAACCAAAAAACGGGAGTTGGTTATTTTAAAAAAAAAAAACCGGTGGGGTTAACAAATCGAGAATATCGACTACCTCCCCATCTTTTTCTTCACACGCCTTAGCAACTAAAGATTTGAACTTAGAAGGGGTTGCTATGTCACTCGTTAATAGAGCAATTAAGGGATCGTGATGTTCGCTTTCTGTAGACGAATTAGGTTCCCCATTATTTTGAGTATCGTGTAAAGTTTTTTTGCTCACCTGTGCCATGTCAATGTCACTATCGTCATCCGAAAATAATACAGGACTATCCAGTTGGCGATGACCCCTTTCGCACCTTTCGTCCTCCGTGTCGTCATCTGTGTCGGCGTCAGACCGCTGGTGTTTAGTCCCCGCTCTTTCATTATGATTACTTGTTTGATTTTCAATCTCGGCCCTGTCTAAAGTTTCGCTAATTGCCAGGACTTGACTCGGTGTCCAAAATTCAAATTCATCTGTAAGCCCTATTATTTCATGCCATTCAGCGTCTGTGTAGTTTTCAAACGGGTCCATCTTAAAAGAAAATAGATAATTTTGTTTTTTAATTACTAATCGTGTCGGAGCCGGTAAGTATTATTATTAAACATACATTATGCAAGAACATTATGTTAAAATGGTCCCGAAGTGTATATATTAATGTTAAAAACAATTTAAAATTAACAATAATAATAATAACGTAATAATTTAAAAAAAAAACCACAAAAAAAAAAAAAAAAAAATGGAGCTTATGTATTAAAGGAGAGATAATGTTAGCAAAAGCCCCGGATTGAAAACGTATAAAAAGGGGGATAACTCTCTTTTTTTTTCTATTTCCGGGGTAAATAAAGTTAGCAAACGTCTCGGATCGAAAACGTATAAAAGGGGGATAACTCTCTTTTTTTCTATTTCCGGGGGAAATAAAGTTAGCTAACGCCCCCCCGGATTGAAAACGTATAAAAGGGGGAGGATAACTCGCTTTTTTTTTTTTCAAAGATTTCAAGCGCGAGTCTATTTCCGGGGATAAATAATTAAAAAAAAAAAATTAATAAAAAAAGATTAAAAAAGAATAATAATAATAATAATAACATAATAATTTAAAAAAAAAAAAAAAAAAAAAAAATGGAACTTATGTATTAAAGGGGAGATAATGTTAGCAAAAGCCCCGGATTGAAAACGTATAAAAAGGGGGGGGGGGATAACTCGCTTTTTTCAAAGATTTCAAGCGCGAGTCTATTTCCGGGGATAAATAATTAAAAAAAAAAAAAAAAACATTAATAAAAAAAAGATTAAAAAAGAATAAAAGGGGGGGGGGGGGTAACTCGCTTTTTTCAAAGATTTCAAGCGCGAGTCTATTTCCGGGGATAAATAATTAAAAAAAAAAAATTAATAAAAAAAAAGATTAAAAAAGAATAATAATAATAATAATAACATAATAATTTAAAAAAAAAAAAACACAAACAAAAAAAAAAAAAAAATGGAGCTTATGTATTAAAGGAGAGATAATGTTAGCAAAAGCCCCGGATTGAAAACGTATAAAAAGGGGGATAACTCTCTTTTTTTTTTCTATTTCCGGGGTAAATAAAGTTAGCAAACGTCTCGGATCGAAAACGTATAAAAGGGGGATAACTCTCTTTTTTTCTATTTCCGGGGTAAATAAAGTTAGCTACCGCCCCCAGATTGAAAACGTATAAAAGGGGGGATAACTCGCTTTTTTCAAAGATTTCAAGCGCGAGTCTATTTCCGGGGATAAATAATTAAAAAAAAAAAATTAATAAAAAAAAAAAGATTAAAAAAAAAATAATAATAATAATAACATAATAATTTTAAAAAAAAAACACAAACAAAAAAAAAAAAAAAATGGAGCTTATGTATTAAAGGAGAGATAATGTTAGCAAAAGCCCCGATTGAAAACGTATAAAAAGGGGGATAACTCTCTTTTTTTTTTCTATTTCCGGGGTAAATAAAGTTAGCAAACGTCTCGGATCGAAAACGTATAAAAGGGGGATAACTCTCTTTTTTTCTATTTCCGGGGGAAATAAAGTTAGCTACCGCCCCCAGATTGAAAACGTATAAAAGGGGGGTAACTCGCTTTTTTCAAAGATTTCAAGCGTGAGTCTATTTCCGGGGATAAATAATTAAAAAAAAAAAAAATATATAGTTTCAGGGCCTAACCATATGTAACAGAGTCGTTTAATTATTATGACCGGAATAATTCTAAATGGACAGATATATGTATTACGGTATAGCCATGCCCCATATTTATAACACATACCTATTTTGAAATAAATTATAATCTAATGGAGACAACTCGGTTAACAAAAAAAATTAATATATTTCAGAAAAAATACTATTACCTCAAAAAGAGATTAATAAAATTTATAATAATTTTCCCACCCTAGCATCTTGGTTTTGTTTACGATACGGTTAAGAGCACGAATAATATATCCAATGACCTGATTATTAGTCCCCAAATGTTTTCATAGCATCTAGACTAATATTTTTGGAATATTTTTTGGCATGATATCGAAAACAAAAAAAAAAATCTTACATAATGTATCTTTAAAGAATAGGCTTACCATAATTTTTTCCGAATGTGTCCTATAATGACGACGTGTATACTCAAAGACAACGTCTCACGAGTTGGGTGTTGTTGCTACTTCAAAGACCACGGAGCTCAATGACGTTAAAACGACTGTCGCATTTTTGGTCAACAAACCATGAGAGCCTTCCATGATTGGTTAGTATGGGTCACGTGGTTGTTTAGCGCCAACTTCTGACCAGTGTCTTTGTCTCGTAAAGGGTGGTTAATCCTTTAGTTCCAGTCGACAGAGTAACTACAATGTCTGACGGTAAACCCCACGACTGAAAGGTGTTATAATTATGGGGACGCGTAGTGGTGTCACGCTGTCCTTAAGGTAATCACCTCAAATAGTGCTGGTTGACTGATTTAACATAGTACTCTTTAGAAATGCCGCGACAGTCCGAGCAATCGTTTTTATAAACCTTTTTAAAATAGCGGAGACCCACCAACAATTTTTTTTTTAAAACTCACTTTACAGCGTTTGTTCAGTTTTAATGTATTTCATTTTTAAAAAGAAAATTTTAAAAACAGTTCTCGAACCCTCAATTTGCAGTTGGTCATAAAATTATGCTATACCCTTTAAAAACAGCCGTACTTATGAAAATTGTCACTTCGACTTGTGGCTGAAAAGAATACAACAGCAAAACAGAAAGACTTGACGAAAAAAAACTATACAAGAAAAGACAAATAATTTAAAATGTAAGTTACTTTTTTTTTCTTTTTCTTTCAAAATTATGATTCAAAACCTACTTTACAAAAAAAAAAAAAAATCTGTAATCGTTAGACTGAAAGCATGGGGGGGGGGGGGGGGTGAGGGGGGGGAGATGAGGGGGGGGGGGGCCTTAGACCCTACATAATTTGAAGCTTTTAAAGAGGCATAACATTGTATGAGTACGGTATGATTTGACGATATATTCGGTCTAAAAAACATTTTCAAACTATTTAATTTATCATAATTTGGCTATAATGCATCTTGTATGGATTAACAACGATACGTGCAACTGTCGTTGGATACCGTTGTTGAATTCGTTGCATAAACACGATTTTTGACCGTGATGTGGGCCGAACCCTTGGCAAGACAGGTGCTTAGTCGTCCGGATAGGCCGAAAACAATGCAGAACTCCACGGGTACATAGTCATGTACGCGTAAAAGATCGATATAAGCGTTAACCCTTCACACCACACCCTGCGACCTAAATATTTTACGGTGAAAATATCTTTAATATTATATTTTTTTTGGTCTTTTTTTTAAGGTATGCAATTGCTGATGTTCGAAATTTTATATTATCAACCATTAGCCTGATTACGGCGACATTGGCACCCTATGCGCCTTCCTAAGGCACGCCTGATGTTGTTATACAATTACGGGGTATTTTGGCAGACGCAGACGCTTTGTTGTCGACCCACAACCCGTTCATCCCAACTAGACCAGCCACGCCTAGCCAGGAAAAAGAAACGTAAGTTTTTTAACTACTTGTATGGTGTTTCGGTAGAAAGGAGGGTGGGGAGGGGGGGGGGGTCGCCGCCACCTTTGCAATGAGAGTCTTGTCTGTATCGGGTTGCCCATTCAAGGATGTTCAGTCAAGCAGACTGTACTTTACAGGTCACGCGTGTTTGTTTGTTTGTGGTTTCTAAGTATCGATTCTTGAACGTCGTTTTGTTTTGAACGACACCAATATAGCCTATGGCATTAATTTAGGTATAGGAAACAAACAGTGAGGCAGTTAAACGTCTCACTCCATTTCACCTCCCGCCATTTGAAGATGCTTGCGTGTATACCCTCCGACCCCACACCCACACACCTCGGCGTCAATACCTAAATGAAATGTAATATGGGGTGGGGTGGGGGGGTAAAATCCTACTGTTCTACTCCTAACGTGTGCTTAGGAAGGACCGAGCATAAGACAGACCGTGTGCTATGAGTGAAATTTTGTCCGGGTACCCCGACTACGACCTACTCCTATATCCTTTTCCGACGGTCAAGGGATCTTTTACATGCACGACAATGGGTACACACGTCACCTCAGTTTTTCGTCCCATCCGGACGACTAGACGGCCGTCCTTGGCTGGACCACCGACCTGAATCACAGCCAATGGGGAAACCCCTCCAGAAATCGGGGTGACCTTTCTCAGCCAATGCAAGGGATCGAACACCCGACCTCTAGGCTAGCGAACCCAAGACTGTAATCAATGCTATTCTTATAATATTAATAATATTGCTTTATTTACCTGATACCTATTTGTTTTGTTCTTTTCTGCAGATTGTTAGCATACACTGACTACATATTGGCACGTTTGAGGTTGGTGGCCGACACAAATCCGGGGTTCAAGAAGCCAATGGATATTTTAGAAACTTACAGGGAATTGGCCGATTGGAACTCACCGGCGCTTTAAAATGTAAATTAAAAATAAAAAAAAAATATTGAAAAAAAAACAACCCAACATTGTTAGCTTCTTCCTTGTCACTAATTGAAAAATATAGAGGAATGAAATGGGGGGGGGGGGGAGGGGCACGTTGGGGTGAAGGGGGAGGGGGGTGTAACTAATTGAAGAATATAGAGGAATGAAATGGTGGGGGGGGAGGGGGGGGCTCTGGGGTGAAGGGGTATGTGGGAGAAGGGGGGTAACTGAGTGGAAGGGGGGGGGGACCAACCCCGGATAAACAATCGCAACCCAATCAATGGTCAATCTTAACGTTAACCCTTAACGCTAGACCACGCACGACCTGACCTCAGCACGAACCCCTATAAAGACAACCCCAATAATCAATGCGTGACCTCCAGCTAACCTCGTAACAGAAGTCAAATGAGGTCAAAGGATAAACAAGAGTTCATTATAACAATACCTATTTATCTATATTCATATACCTATTGTTCGGATAACAATACCCCTATTCAATCTAGTGAATAGATCAAAGGCGTCAACTCTCCTTGGTAAAAATATGGCTAGAAGGCCACAGATACTACTAACATGCATGTCAAGTTTCATCAAAATCTTTCACTGTGAAAAACCGGGGCTAAGTCATCTGAAATCAAACAAATTTTACAATGTAGGTAGTGAAAACAAAATGTTATGTTAAGCGTTGTTCGAGGGTGGGGTGGGTGCATAAAATTCCAAATGCAAAGGGTTATTTTTCGTGCACGCCAATATGCACACAGGATTTCGATTTTTCGTCCTACCTAAAAAACTGCACGCAAAGTTAGTTGTCGGGCCTTCGGTCTAGAACCACAGACAAAGGGAGAGAACGGGGACCTCTGTTTTGCATACCATCCAAGCGACTAGGCACTAATCCTTGTACCATGGACGAGGGGACGGGCGTTTTTCGTCCCATCGAAACGACTAGACACAGATCCTTGCTAGGCCTTCCATACTTCACCACTGCCAACGGGGAACCACTTTGACCTCGGGTTTTCGTACCATCCAAACGACTAGACACTAATCCTTGCAAGGCCTTCCGTTCTGCAGCAAATGAGCCACGCTGGCCTCGTTTTGTCGTAACATACAAACGACTAGACAATGTTTCATAAATTAGTCATGTTCGCGTGGGTGGGTTGGCAGCAGAATTGATATGTACATGATAGTGACACGAGGAGGGGGGGGGGGAGCGGGGTGTACACAAATCACACAAATCAGAGCTTTGTAATACACGCATATACTTGATATACTAAATACACAAATGGCTGAATTTCGAGACATTTCTGGCACTCTTTTATCACATAATGAGAACACTGCATTAATTTCTATATATCAATAAAATATGCCTCAGACCCATTGTTTATTTTTAAATTTGAATTAGACTCGTAACAAAATATATTTTCTGGCCACAAATAGCATATAAATAAAACTAGATTTACTTTCTGATTATTGTTTTTAAATGAAATCATTCCAGGGCTTTTATTGACATTTCAGAAAATGTAGAGTTGGTCCCATGCACTTGAGGCCCAAGGTCCTTGAAGTTGTACAGCTGCACCCGGTGACCGGTATTTATTTAACGGGGAATAAGTGATAATTCATATTATAACAGTAAATAATTAAAATATCCCATAGGGATTATAATAATATGTATATCATGTAGGTGTGCATGTAGGTTAAAATTGTGACCTCTGTAAATAGGCCCGTTCCTTGCATTTAGTTTTAGAGTTAGTAGTGCTAAAATTGAGAGAGCGAAATGGGGTTGATCGACCACTCGACACAAACTAGGTCATTTCGGGACTAACGTATGGTTCAATTTTATTTCAATAATTCGCTTGCGCGTAGGGGTCTAGCAGTGGGGGGAAACCGGGTGATCCTGAAAAAATACACAGGTTGGACGGGCGACCTACTCCTTGTCACGTACGGAAAGATACCCCAGCAGTCAAAATAGGTCAAAATAGGCGATTTCGGTTTCTAGTGTCGATGCATCGTTACGGTCAGTTTAAAAAATTGTCTTTTAAGGATAATGTGTATAGTACCAATACCTATCACATACGGAAGAGGCGATAAAATCTCTTTTCATTTCCAATTTCAAAATTAATTAAAACCAATATTAAATTCCGAAAATCGTTTTTTTGCTAAAACTCTTTTCTTTTTAATGTGATCAAAATGGGGGTAAAGCACAGAGTCAGGGGTGGTAATGGGCGTATTGTGTCCTAATTTCATGGTTTTCGGACAATCGGTGCCGGTGTCACGGCGAAATTCCACTTTTTTCCCCTCATGGAAGCCGTAAATTGACGCAAGGAGTAGGGTCGCCTGTCCAACCTTGAGGCCAGTGTCCTTTAAGTTGTACAGCGGCACCAGGTGACCGATATTTATTTAACGGGGAATAAGTGATAATTCATATTATAGCAGTAAATAATTAAAATATTTCATAGGGATTATAATAATATATCATGTCTGGGTATTACAGGGTTAAAACCAATATTAAATTCCGAAAATCGTTTTTTTGCTAAAACTCTTTTTTTTTAATGGGATCAAAATGGGGGTAAAGCACAGAGTCCGGGGTGGTAATGGGCGTATTGTGTCCAAATTTCATGGTTTTCGGACAATCGGTGCCGGTGTCACGGCGAAATTCCACTTTTTTCCCCTCATGGAAGCCGTAAATTGACGCAAGGAGTAGGGTCGCCTGTCCAACCTTGTGGGTTTTCTCCGGGTCCTCCGGTTTCCTCCCACTGCTAAAGACCCCTACGCGCAAGCGAATTATTGAAATAAAATTAAACCATATGTTGGTCCCGAAATGACCTAGTTTGTGTCGAGTGGACGTTAAACCCCATTTTTCTCTCTCTCTCTCTCTCTCCGTAAATTGACTTGAGGCCAGTGTCCTTTAAGTTGTACAGCGGCACCAGGTGACCGATATTTATTTAACGGGGAATAAGTGATAATTCATATTATAGCAGTAAATAATTAAAATATTTCATAGGGATTATAATAATATATCATGTCTGGGTATTACAGGGTTAAAACCAATATTAAATTCCGAAAATCGTTTTTTTGCTAAAACTCTTTTTTTTTAATGGGATCAAAATGGGGGTAAAGCACAGAGTCCGGGGTGGTAATGGGCGTATTGTGTCCAAATTTCATGGTTTTCGGACAATCGGTGCCGGTGTCACGGCGAAATTCCACTTTTTTCCCCTCATGGAAGCCGTAAATTGACTTAGAAAAAAAAAACGACGAAAGGCAGGTGACAAGAACAAACGACTTGAACGAATGCAGGTATCACCTTGAAATTTTCAGGGTGCCTAGGTACCAACGTGAAAAGTTGCTCGCCGGAATTTAGTACTCATGGTACCGTTGGTTCCTGTGTAGCGCATGCGCGAAATCAAAACCAGCTAAACTCGAAAACAACCTTGTCGGCACGGAAAACATCAAAGGAGAAATTCGAATTTTTGAAATATTCAAATACCAAACATTCGACCATGATCCAGGCTATCCTCAAATGTATTAATTTCGGTAATAGGAGACAGATTCTCTAAGCCACGACCAATTGTGTATGTTTTCAAGCCCATAAATGTGGATTTTTCACTAATTTTCATTTTCATTTCAAAATGGCGTCCATCAGTTGACCTAAATCAAAATTCTAAATCTATAGATTTTTAGGCTTTCCTTCAAGCATTCAGAAAATGTAACTCTTATGTCTTTAAGTAAAATATTGCAAAAGCCGTATGGACTTTTCACATTTTGAGATGGTGGCACTTCCGGTTTGCTCGACAAACTCCATATTTTGTGAACTCATCAGTACTGTCTTAGCTAGTACAGAAAAAAAATTTCAAGGCAATCTGACCTATATTTCGTCGATTTTTTTGAAAACTTTGATCCTTAATTTCACCAAGGGGAGATAATTTAGAAAATTTCCAAGGACATCATTGAAGTCGCATTGGCAAGATCTACTAACATTCTAAATTTCACGAAAATCGCACAACTATTAAAGAAGTTGTCAAATTGGTAATAACTTCCGGTTCGAAATGACAGCGACGAATTTTCGAAATGCCAAAATCCGAAATTGCAGATTTGAAGTAAATGTTTCAAGATACTCAAAGAAAAAAGAATTAGTAAAATAGGTCAAATAGTCACAGAGTTACAGCATTGTAGGTCAAATGCATTCCTTCGTAAAATTCGGTGATTTCGGATTCGTAAAACGTTTTGAAAATATATTTAATCAACAGCCACCACCCATTTTTGGGGGGATAGGTAAAAGTTTCAGAACGATCCTATGGTTAGATTCTGAGAAATCCGATTTGTGGACAAAACACAAAAAAAAAATAACAATAATAATCTTAACAGAAACAATAAGCTTTCATATGTAATATGAAAGCTTAACTAGATCTGCTAAGCAGATATTAAAGCTTTCATATTCACAGTCACTGTCACATGTCATAGAAATAATATGAACAGAAAAAAAAAATCATTATAATGAGTAAAAATTTGGTGAAGTTAATTCGATTTTTCACTGGTAAATAATTAAATAGACAAGTGGCATAACTTTACCCGCATCCCATCAGCTATCCTGAAAAATGCTGGAAAAATTAAACAAGTAAATTGTGTTTAGTACTGGGTTAATTAAGACAGGCATATGCCTTTGCTATACAGGATGACATGAGGGAAATTTAGCTTGGGAGGTGTAGGCCTGCAGCCAAAATTTCTAGCTAGCTTAGAAACACAACTCCGCTACACGGTCTTCCATAAAAGAAAAACTATACATTTTTGGAAAGCTTATGATGCCAGGAAGACAAAATCTGGGAGTTCCAAGCAAAATGTTTGCAATTTATTGATTTAGGGCCAGATGAAATTCGTCAAAATTGTCAAATAAATGCTATTTGTGTACTAACAATTCTGAAGTTGACATAAAATTAAATAGTTGGTAAAACACCTCATGCCTTCATCCTTGGCAATGAACAGTTTATTGGACAGATTTTGATGTAAATAAAAATGCTCAAAACACAAATGTCATGGGTGAATAAAGAATTGTGGAAATCCATTAACGGTAAAAAAGAATTATCTCCCTTTCTGTCAAATGCCTGTAATTGATAGACTATCAGGTCTTGTATGAATCATAAGACCAGGTGTGGGCAAACAAGCCCAATAATTATTTTGTTTGTTGGATCTCAAGGGCCTGTTAGGGTTGGTTGTTGGATGTTTGCTCAGAAATTATCGCTTGTATGGAACATGCTAGAGCCGATTTGTAGCATATTCTAGCCAGGGGATATGTTTGACAGTAGTTGAGTGATATGCTTTTGAAATAATGGAGATCAGTAGCACTTTATAAGCATTGAACCACATGATTTTTTTCCACTAAGATAAACATTCTAAACCCACATACATGTTCCCTTTCAATTAGCCACTACAGTATTTTTACAACTGTAATGTAGCTGTGAACTACTATTTCGGATATGATTAATGGTCAAATTACAAACATACATGTAGATATAAGTTAAAAAAAATAATTGTGTATCTGGGCTGGAATGAAGGGAAAGGTTAGAAAACAGGATGAACAGTTGTGAAATTATTTATTAAAGTGAAACAATCATTGAAAATCAAAATTAAACAGTTACTCTGCACATCAAATGTCATCAAAGTTAATCTTCATTATCATCATCACTGTCACTAAATGTATTAACATCAAATTCGGTCTCTTTAACATTTTTTTTTTCATTTTCACATTGACTACACATGCACAGGTCTGTACAAGAAAGGGGGGTTGGGATGGCCTAGAGTGCCGCGCTTCGACCTCTAGCTGGTCGGTCACCTCTGGCTTGTGGCTGTGGCTTTGATCCCAGGTGTGAGCGTATGTGGCATGGAGATAGAGGCGTCTTCTCAACCTCGTTGGTTTCCTCCGGGCACTCCGGTTTCCTCTCACTGCTAAAGACCCATACGCGCAAGCGAATTATTGAAATAAAATTGAAACCGTATGTTAGTCCCAAAATGACCTAGTTTGTGTTGAGTGGACGTTAAACACCATTTCTCTCTCTCTCTCTCTGTACAAGACAACTTTGCTGGCCATTTATGATTCTTTCTCTTATGACATCTTCACAGAATATATTGTATGTGGTTTAATATTCGACGGAGGGCTAGTCATCTTTGCTGAAAAATATAAATAAACATATACATGTACACAATTAAAACAAAATTCTGGAGCTTGGTTTACTCTCATTAATTTCGTACAACAGAGGAAAAAGACACTTACACAGGGGTTAACATCTTATTTTCATGCAGAAACCAGCTAATGAAGACAGGAAGGCATTAGCAGTACAAGGAGAGATAGAGAGGAGAATTGCGGTTTAACGTCCACTGGACAAAAACATAGTAATTTCAGGACTCACCCATGGTTCAGTTTTATTTGAATAATACCAGTGGCAAGAAGGCGGAGAATACAAATAAAAAAAACATCACAAATATTTACCTTTCTGATAACTGTCTAATAAATCCAGTACATGTATATTGCCTATAACATTTTTGGTGATATCTGACCTCAATGGCCACACAATCTTGCCCTCTGATATGCCTTAAAATATTGATTGCTCGATACTTTTGAAAAAAATATGAAAGTGCGATTAATTAATGTGTCATCTTTTACTTTGGGGTTTTGGCGGGAGACATCAGCCATACTGTTTGCTTGTTTAATATCCCCTATACAATATACGCTCGACCTCATTACCCGAACTGGGGTAGAAAAGTGGGATCTTTGACAATGAGGCAATGAACTTGTACATTCTTTTGCAGCTGCACAAGAGGGAACATCAACGCCGGATTAACCATGGTGGTGGGGAGGGGGGCTGATACCGACCGTGAAGCCCCGCAAGGGGGTCGGGTCAGGGGGTTCTCCCGCTAAGAAATTTTAATTGGAGGCCGAAAACGTGATTTCATGGCATTTCAGGCACTTGTGTCGGAGCCATTTAGAAATACCTCCCCCAGAAAAATAAAATTCTGCCACAAAATTAGCCACAATCCATGCGGGTGCTGTGAAATTTCTAGAGGAGGGAGCTGGAACCCATGAGCCCGTTAAATTCGCCACTGTAAATGAGCAGAGCTACATCAAACCTAATTTTGAGTCCCTCAGTGATAAATAACTTGATTCAAAATCGTATTATAGCCCCAACGACGATTTGATGAATGGAGACCGTAACGTTACGACAAAGTCTAACACTGTAAGTACCAAATAGTCATACGAGATATGTGCATCTCATCAAATTCAGCTTATACCATACCCACAATAATGTTACGGAGTCAGTGAGTTCAAGTTAGACAATACGCTGACCTTCCACTGACCATGCTTATAATATAAAATCTGTCAATGACAGCTGATTCATTGTTTAGTTTTTTATATGATATATTTAATATCAATAATATATGTATATGCATGCTTTATTTTACTTTACACGACCTCTTAAAATGCCCCAAATCGTAAAAATACGACTTTTTGGATTTCGATCTCCTTTTTTCGGCTACCCCGGACATTTTCAAAAAATGATACAATGATTTCACACAACAGGCCAGCTATTAGCCTCTCGATTGACAAGAGTTTCATCGCCCTCCATTCATTATAACCAATGTCATCGTGCCCTAAAGAATCAACAAATCAGCTTGCTTATCTCTGCTTACCCTAAGCAAAAAATGCTCATCTTTGAACTCAATCATGACATTGACCTAGTGAACGCCTACACCAAGTTTGAACATTCTAGCTTAATTAGAAGGAGAGTTCTTGTGTTCCAAAGTCCCGGCCCTTCAAATTGCTTCTATTTTTCATTTTCAATTCAAAATGGTGACCATCACGTGACCGAAATCAAAATTCTGATCCGATAGATTTTTAGGCATTCCTTCCAGGATTCCGAAAATATGACGCCCGAGTCTGTAAGTAAAATAGCAAAAAAGCCTTTTTGATTTTTCACGTTTAAAGATGGTGGCACTTCCGGTTCGATCGACAAACTCCATATTTTGTGTACGAATCAGTAATTACTTGTCTAGTATCGAATTTTTTTTTTAGGTCAATCAGCTTGCTTATCTCTGCTTACCCTAAGCAAAAAATGCTCATCTTTGAACTCAATCATGACATTGACCTAGTGAACGCCTACACCAAGTTTGAACATTCTAGCTTAATTAGAAGGAGAGTTCTTGTGTTCCATAGGGGGGATAGGTAAAAGTTTCAGAACGATCCTATGGTTAGATTCTGAGAAATCCGATTTGTGGACAAAACACAAAAAAAAAATAACAACTAGATCTGCATAGCAGATATCAAAGCTTTCATATAAACTTCAAAAGGGGTTATTAGAATCTATGAATCAACAACCACTCTGACGGAAGATATTCTCTGGGCTAAAAAATCTTTTTTCTCTCAGCTACGAGAGATACGTAGAATTAAACCGGCCCAGAGCCGACCGTGTTGATACGAAGCCGCTTATTTGACATTGACACATAACTGAAGGTGAATAGGCCTACCCGTCCAGTTAATACAATGGGCAATCCCACATCGGTCCACTAAAGAGAGGCACATGCTAGTCGCCCCCTACTTCCCCAAGACATTTAGTCCAAACCTTGACTCTCATACATATAAACCATTTGGTACTACATGTACATGTATTTCGTACTTATATCATATTAAACCCCTCGGCCGCCATGTTGAATCACACAGTATTTAACGTTCTATATCCTAACATCTTTATGAAATCAACGACAAATCTAAACTTGGGCACTCCAACCATTTTTATTTTTACATCATTCAGTTTTTTTTAAATAAGTAATTCTATCACAAATTATAGTGAAGACTGGACCACTAAACTAGTTACCCATCAGTTTTTCTTTGTGTTAATGCGTTCTACATTTTCAAAGCAATGATTCTTATAATGTGCGAGCCGCCATGACACCGGCGGATATTATAACTTCGATAGGCGAGAAACTTCAGGTAGCAGTTGGGTTTCATCAAATCATATAATTATGCGGTACGGCTTCACCTTTATTTCAATGGGAATTGGTTTATTATATGTGCAGTGCAGTTTTAGGTCAGTTTATGTGTAAATTAAGGGAGCTATACATAGGCCAGTAACCTTTTTGTAGTCATTTGACTAAAAAAAACTTGCGGAAAGGAACTCCGTAGGACAAGCCACTACTGTGGCAGGAGTAAGGCGGAAAACATCAGTAGTGGAACCATTTCTAAGTTAATCCCGAAGTGCGTTGCTATTGTAAGAATATATAAAATCGGGTTTCCGTTCAGCTTTTTTTTTGCTGTAGTTTGAGTAATGAGTTAGAGCGTATATTTTGTAGTCAAAAAATCATTGCAAATAGAAGACCTCATCCCCACCACCACCAACCTGTAATACACTAGCTAGCTTGTGTATTTCCATATTCCATTTCCGAGAGATAGATAGAGAACACGCGAAATATAAAGTGATTTTTCTTACAATCAGGGACCATAATTCATGAAGTTACGATTCGATATGCGCAAATATCGAAAGGAACCATATCTTTGGGTTATAAACATGCATGTCAAGTTTCATCAAAATCTTTCACTGTGAAAAACCGGGGCTAAGTCATCTGAAATCAAACAAATTTTACAATGTAGGTAGTGAAAACAAAATGTTATGTTAAGCGTTGTTCGAGGGTGGGGTGGGTGCATAAAATTCCAAATGCAAAGGGTTATTTTTCGTGCACGCCAATATGCACACAGGATTTCGATTTTTCGTCCTACCTAAAAAACTGCACGCAAAGTTAGTTGTCGGGCCTTCGGTCAAGAACCACAGACAAAGGGAGAGAACGGGGACCTCTGTTTTGCATACCATCCAAGCGACTAGGCACTAATCCTTGTACCATGGACGAGGGGACGGGCGTTTTTCGTCCCATCGAAACGACTAGACACAGATCCTTGCTAGGCCTTCCATACTTCACCACTGCCAACGGGGAACCACTTTGACCTCGGGTTTTCGTACCATCCAAACGACTAGACACTAATCATTGCAAGGCCTTCCGTTCTGCAGCAAATGAGCCACGCTGGCCTCGTTTTGTCGTAACATACAAACGACTAGACAATGTTTCATAATTTAGTCATGTTCGCGTGGGTGGGTTGGCAGCAGAATTGATATGTACATGATAGTGACACGAGGAGGGGGGGGGGAGCGGGGTGTACACAAATCACACAAATCAGAGCTTTGTAATACACGCATATACTTGATATACTAAATACACAAATGGCTGAATTTCGAAACATTTCTGGCACTCTTTTATCACATAATGAGAACACTGCATTAATTTCTATATATCAATAAAATATGCCTCAGACCCATTGTTTATTTTTAAATTTGAATTAGACTCGTAACAAAATATATTTTCTGGCAACAAATAGCATATAAATAAAACTAGATTTACTTTCTGATTATTTTTTTTAAATGAAATCATTCCAGGGCTTTTATTGACATTTCAGAAAATGTAGAGTTGGTCCCATGCACTTGAGGCCAAGGTCCTTGAAGTTGTACAGCTGCACCCGGTGACCGATATTTATTTAACGGGGAATAAGTGATAATTCATATTATAACAGTAAATAATTAAAATATCCCATAGGGATTATAATAATATGTATATCATGTAGGTGTGCATGTAGGTTAAAATTGTGACCTCTGTAAATAGGCCCGTTCCTTGCATTTAGTTTTAGAGTTAGGAGTGCTAAAATTGAGAGAGCGAAATGGGGTTGATCGACCACTCGACACAAACTAGGTCATTTCGGGACTAACGTATGGTTCAATTTTATTTCAATAATTCGCTTGCGCGTAGGGGTCTAGCAGTGGGGGGGGGGAAACCGGGTGATCCTGAAAAAATACACAGGTTGGACGGGCGACCTACTCCTTGTCACGTACGGAAAGATACCCCAGCAGTCAAAATAGGTCAAAATAGGCGATTTCGGTTTCTAGTGTCGATGCATCGTTACGGTCAGTTTAAAAAATTGTCTTTTAAGGATAATGTGTATAGTACCAATACCTATCACATACGGAAGAGGCGATAAAATCTCTTTGCATTTCCAATTTCAAAATTAATTAAAACCAATATTAAATTCCGAAAATCGTTTTTTTGCTAAAACTCTTTTCTTTTTAATGTGATCAAAATGGGGGTAAAGCACAGAGTCAGGGGTGGTAATGGGCGTATTGTGTCCTAATTTCATGGTTTTCGGACAATCGGTGCCGGTGTCACGGCGAAATTCCACTTTTTTCCCCTCATGGAAGCCGTAAATTGACGCAAGGAGTAGGGTCGCCTGTCCAACCTTGTGGGTTTTCTCCGGGTCCTCCCACTGCTAAAGACCCCTACGCGCAAGCGAATTATTGAAATAAAATTAAACCATATGTTGGTCCCGAAATGACCTAGTTTGTGTCGAGTGGACGTTAAACCCCATTTCTCTCTCTCTCTCTCTCTCTCTCTCTCTCTCTCCGTAAATTGACTTGAGGCCAGTGTCCTTTAAGTTGTACAGCGGCACCAGGTGACCGATATTTATTTAACGGGGAATAAGTGATAATTCATATTATAGCAGTAAATAATTAAAATATTTCATAGGGATTATAATAATATATCATGTCTGGGTATTACAGGGTTAAAACCAATATTAAATTCCGAAAATCGTTTTTTTGCTAAAACTCTTTTTTTTTAATGGGATCAAAATGGGGGTAAAGCACAGAGTCCGGGGTGGTAATGGGCGTATTGTGTCCAAATTTCATGGTTTTCGGACAATCGGTGCCGGTGTCACGGCGAAATTTTCAGGGTGCCTAGGTACCAACGTGAAAAGTTGCTCGCCGGAATTTAGTACTCATGGTACCGTTGGTTCCTGTGTAGCGCATGCGCGAAATCAAAACCAGCTAAACTCGAAAACAACCTTGTCGGCACGGAAAACATCAAAGGAGAAATTCGAATTTTTGAAATATTCAAATACCAAACATTCGACCATGATCCAGGCTATCCTCAAATGTATTAATTTCGGTAATAGGAGACAGATTCTCTAAGCCACGACCAATTGTGTATGTTTTCAAGCCCATAAATGTGGATTTTTCACTAATTTTCATTTTCATTTCAAAATGGCGTCCATCAGTTGACCTAAATCAAAATTCTAAATCGATAGATTTTTAGGCTTTCCTTCAAGCATTCAGAAAATGTAACTCTTATGTCTTTAAGTAAAATATTGCAAAAGCCGTATGGACTTTTCACATTTTGAGATGGTGGCACTTCCGGTTTGCTCGACAAACTCCATATTTTGTGTACTCATCAGTACTGTCTTAGCTAGTACAGAAAAAATTTTTCAAGGCAATTTGACCTATATTTCGTCGATTTTTTTGAAAACTTTGATCCTTAATTTCACCAAGGGGAGATAATTTAGAAAATTTCCGAGGACATCATTGAAGTCGCATTGGCAAGATCTACTAACATTCTAAATTTCACGAAAATCGCACAACTATTAAAGAAGTTGTCAAATTGGTAATAACTTCCGGTTCGAAATGACAGCGACAAATTTTCGAAATGCCAAAATCCGAAATTGCAGATTTGAAGTAAATGTTTCAAGATACTCAAAGAAAAAAGAATTAGTAAAATAGGTCAAATAGTCACAGAGTTACAGCATTGTAGGTCAAATGCATTCCTTCGTAAAATTCGGTGATTTCGGATTCGTAAAACGTTTTAAAAAAATATATAATAATCAACAGCCTCCACCCATTTTTGGGGGGATAGGTAAAAGTTTCAGAACGATCCTATGGTTAGATTCTGAGAAATCCGATTTGTGGACAAAACACACAAAAAAAATAACAATAATAATCTTAACAGAAACAATAAGCTTTCATATGTAATATGAAAGCTTAATAATAATCTTAACAGAAACAATAAGCTTTCATATGTAATATGAAAGCTTAACTAGACCTGCTAGCAGCACTGAACCGGCTTTCAGGAATCAGACAGGAAGTGTATCATACAATAGCCCATTTATCGAGCTACCAAACGATACTTTAGATGTTTTGATCCGGTACCACCCGACGGCGAAATCCCGATTGTTCTAAGAGCACCGATTTTTTTTGACCACTTCCTATTTACGGATCATTATCGGGATAGATTTAACAAGTGGTATGTGAACTTAACTTCCTGTACCAGAAGTTTCAGAAAGATCCATTGGACAGTTTTACCTCCCTTATACCATTAGAAGCAGATTTACAGATATAACGATTTTTCGACTTTTTTCAAAGATTGTGGCCCTTTTGGACCATTTATACGATATTGAGGCTTTTAAATTTGGATTCACATCATAGACCACTGTTAGGACTCTAAGTAACATAAGTTTAAGAAAGGAAATAAGAGTAGTTTTCAAAATAATAGCGTCTAAATAGGCTCAAAAAAAGAAAATAATAGATTTTCAGCGTTCCATTATATATTGCCTAACCCGCGAATTTTTACCATTTAGATCTCATAAGATCGTCCATTGTTCGAACTATCCAATGACACTTTAGTTGTTTTGATTCTGTGGAATTTGGCGTAGTAATCACTTTTTTCGCAAGATCGCCATTGTTTTACTTTTTACGTTTTTTTTTTCTCAAAATATCGGAAATTTTTTGATTACTTCCGGTGTTTGAATCATTGTCGGGATAGCTTAAACAAGTTGTTTGGTTACCTTACCTTCTGTACAAGAAGTTTCAGAATAATCCATTCAGCTGTTTTCCAAAGAAAGAAAATTAGAAGATCATTTTCAGTAATTTAAGGATTTTTCAACTTTTTTCCAAGATTGAGGTTCTTTTTGGACCACTTATATTATTTTAATGCTTTTTTTTGGACTCACGCCATAGTCCACCGATAGGACTCTGAGTAAAAAAAAGTTTAAGAAAAAACTTAGTTTTCGTTTTCGAGAAAATGGCGTCTCAAAATGCTCCAAAACGGAAAATACTAGATTTTCGGTGTACCATAATTTATTTTCTAGCCATCTAAATTGTATCATTCAGATGTCATATGATAGTCCATTAATGGGGCTATCCAGCGAAACTTTAGTTCTTTTGGTCCGCTAAGATCTGATGGAGCGCTAATTTTTTTAACCTTTTTCTTCATTTTTTGAATACGTCCGGTATGGAGATTATTGTCGGGATAATTTTAATAACCAATTTGGGCAATTAGATAGCCACAGGGCTCTGTAATGATATATTACATTATCTGATCAGATAAAATGGCCCTGAGAAATCCTATGTTCAAAAGTGCCAAAAATTCAAAAATGTCAATATATCGAAAATTAAATTTAAATATTTCAATACATATTATACATCGTTAGAATCGTAATTAGGTCAGCTAGCTGAATGTGTAACTTTTTTGTAAAAATTCGTTTAAATAATAAAATAATATAGCATTTTCCAAAATTTCACGATTTTTCAACTTTTTTCGATTTTCAGTACGTTATTTTACCTATTCCAGAAATTTCAATGTCTTATTGGATGGATTCATGCACAAGACTACCGGAGGGACTCTCGATAGGGAAAGTTTAAAAAAAATCCTTGGAGTAGTTTTCGAGATACAGGCGTCCAAAAACGCTCCAAATCAGAAAATACCTGATTTTCAGAATGTTACATTTTGCTGCCCTCTCATAGGATCCGCGTGAAATGGGTATCATTTGACAGTCGAATCCCCGGGCCACCCAACGATACCTTAATTATTTTAATCCGTTGATATCGGACGGAGAAATCGTGTTTTTACCCAAAACACCAATTTTTCACGTTTTTTTTCAAAATATCGCATATTATTTCGACTACTTCCGGTTTAAGGATTCTTGTCGAAATTGCTTTATAAGTTGGTATTGGACTATAACTTCATGTTCCAGAAGTTTCAGAAACGTCAATTCTGCCATAAAACGAAACCCGAGCTCACAAAATGGGAAGAAAATTCGAAAAAGATCGAAAAATAAAGGGCGATAACTCTGAATAAAACTTATATTACTGGAATCGGATGGACTTCAGGTATCCAAAAATGTAAGTCAAATTTAAAAATTTTGAAAAATAACAAAAATTGTCTCGTAAACAACATGTTTTCAATTTTCGAACGATAAAAGTCATAGACGAATGTTCGAAATTGAAAAATGTGAGATAGCCATTGTCTTAGAAAAGATTCAGGGATTCCAAAAATGTAATTTGCTTGAAAATGGATAAAGAATTGACGAAACTATGGCCAATTTTCAATTTTTAGACAACGTACGAAGTTCGGTCACTTCCGGTATGCGCAGAAATTTCAAAAATATTTTATCAAGTAGCCACCACATGGTTTCCCGATAGAAAATCTAATTCCAGATCGATATCTGTTTTCGATCATGGAGATCTAGGCTCCCGCGGTAAATAATAATAATAATAACTAGATCTGCATAGCAGATATCAAAGCTTTCATATAAACTTCAAAAGGGGTTATTAGAATCTATGAATCATCAACCACTGTGACGGATGTAGAAAGGAATATATTGTTACTAAATCTGTTGTACTGTTTCTTGTTATGGTAAAGAAAACATGAATACAACTATGAGATTTGTATAGAATTGGCATTAATCAATATATTTATTGTTTAATACTACATGTATATTATAGATACAAAGTGAATTAAATGAACCCAATTACATGTACTTTATATAAGCAATGTTTTTTTATTCATCGTTACTTTGAAATCACATTATTTTCATTGATGATAAAAAGGTTGTATTTGTACCGAATCCAAAAAGTATGTTGTATGACATTGCATTATCTGTACCAATTATTTATTTACAAACCAATATACAATGTTTATTTCTACTCCAATATATTTGTTTCAACCCATGATAGTTTATTCACTCTTCTCACTTAAATACAAGAATAACACACGATTAAATTACTGAAACAAGTAATGCTGGTAGATTATAATTTGATATTGTATACCATTTACTCTCTGTTAGATAAGGCGACGTGGTAATCTGTTAGATAAACATACATGGAAGTATATGTTAGATAACTACAATTTATGATATATTTTAAACCAAGGAAGTGGCCTTTCTAAAAATAAAAAAAAATAAAGGAAAATATATTTCATACAATTGTTATACTGTTACTGTTATCGTGAAGAAACATGATTGTTTATTTAATGTTGTTTATGACAAACATGTAATCATGTACATTTTTTAAATAAGAACAATTATGCTACATGTATGAATAACTCTCAAAAATTATGTTTTCATCAATCCAAGTATTTTTTTATTTGTATTACTTGATTTATACTGAATAAAGATTACACAAACATACAAAATGGTGTTGGCTGTGTGACTGAATTCCTCGTTGAGAAGTGGTATCGGGTGTCCCATAGAGAAGAAGCAAACCCTCCTTGTGATACACTTGTGAACATTTTAAAAGACCCATTTCGCTGTGTTCCAGAAAAATCCCCATTATAGCTAGTGCATTACATGGTTGTTGTTGGGGGAAAGGTGGGTCTTTTCTATTGGCAATGATTTACTTTTATTTATACGCAGTGTTTAAGGTCATAAGACGAAGAAGCCTTTGATTTGCTCTGCCCAGGCAACGTTCCTGTGCTCCGATTGCCTTCAAATATGCACAGAATGTACCTTGGGATTCTAGCTATCACATATTAAAAATAGAAGAGTGTTGGATTCCGAGAACGTTCAAAATAAATTCAAAACCCGCCCCCAACAATCAAAGGTTTTTTGCTTAAAAAATTACCGTATTTTATCGAATTTTTATTGTTCTTGATATCTGAGGATTTTTCTCAATTTAGTATGTGATAAATATCATCGCGGCGCAGCCAACCGCTAGAAATTCCAGAGATTTGGACCACCGGAATGATGCCTCAGCAGTCAAAAAAGGTCAAAATAGGCGATTTCGGTTTCTAGTGTCGATACATCGTTACGGTCATTTTAAAAAATTGTCTTTTAAGGATAATGTGTATAGTACCAGTACCTATCACATACGGAAGAGGCGATAAAATCTCTTTGCATTTGCAATTTCAAAATTAATTAAAACCAATATTAAATTCCGAAAATCGTTTTTTTGCTAAAACTTTTTTTTTTTAATCGGATCAAAATGGGAGTAAGGCACAGAGTCCGGGGTGGTAATGGGCGTATTGTGTCCAAATTTCATGGTTTTCGGACAATCGGTGCCGGTGTCACGGCGAAATTCCACTTTTTTCCCCTCATGGAAGCCGTAAATTGACTTGAAGCCAGGGTCCTTGAAGTTGTACAGCTGCACCCGGTGACCGATATTTATTTAACGGGGAATAAGTGATAATTCATATTATAGCAGTAAATAATTAAAATATTTCATAGGGATTATAATAATATCTATATCTTGTCTGGGTACAGGGTTAAAACCAATATTAAATTCCGAAAATCGTTTTTTTGCTAAAACTCTTTTTTTTTAATGGGATCAAAATGGGGGTAAGGCACAGAGTCCGGGGTGGTAATGGACGTATTGTGTCCAAATTTCATGGTTTTCGGACAATCGGTGCCGGTGTCACGGCGAAATTCCACTTTTTTCCCCTCATGGAAGCCGTAAATTGACTTGGAAAAAAAACGACGAAAGGCAGGTGACAAGAACAAACGACTTGAACGAATGCAGGTATCACCTTGAAATTTTCAGGGTACCTAGGTACCAACGTGAAAAGTTGCTCGCCGGAATTTAGTACTCATGGTACCTTTGGTTCCAGCGTAGCGCATGCGCGAAGTCAAATCCAGCTAAACTCGAAAACAACCTTGTCGGCACGGAAAACATCAAAGGAGAAATTCGAATAAAAAATGATACAATGATTTCACACAACAGGCCAGCTATTAGCCTCTCGATTGACAAGAGTTTCATCGCCCTCCATTCATTATAACCAATGTCATCGTGCCCTAAAGAATCAACAAATCAGCTTGCTTATCTCTGCTTACCCTAGGCAAAAAATGCTCATCTTTGAACTCAATCATGACATTGACCTAGTGAACGCCTACACCAAGTTTGAACATTCTAGCTTAATTAGAAGGAGAGTTCTTGTGTTCCAAAGTCCCGGCCCTTCAAATTGCTTCTATTTTTCATTTTCAATTCAAAATGGTGACCATCACGTGACCGAAATCAAAATTCTGATCCGATAGATTTTTAGGTATTCCTTCCAGGATTCCAAAAATATGACGACCGAGTCTGTAAGTAAAATAGCAAAAAAGCCTTTTTGATTTTTCACGTTTAAAGATGGTGGCACTTCCGGTTCGATCGACAAACTCCATATTTTGTGTACGAATCAGTAATTACTTGTCTAGTATCGAATTTTTTTTTTAGGTCATTCTGACCTATATTTCGACGATTTTTTTGAAAACTTTGATCCTTAATTTCACCAAGGGGAGATAATTTAGAAAATTTCCAAGGACATCATTGAAGTCGCATTGGCAAGATCTACTAACATTCTAAATTTCACGAAAATCGCACAACTATTAAAGAAGTTGTCAAATTGGTAATAACTTCCGGTTCGAAATGACAGCGACGAATTTTCGAAATGCCAAAATCCGAAATTGCAGATTTGAAGTAAATGTTTCAAGATACTCAAAGAAAAAAGAATTAGTAAAATAGGTCAAATAGTCACAGAGTTACAGCATTGTAGGTCAAATGCATTCCTTCGTAAAATTCGGTGATTTCGGATTCGTAAAACGTTTTGAAAATATATTTAATCAACAGCCACCACCCATTTTTGGGGGGATAGGTAAAAGTTTCAGAACGATCCTATGGTTAGATTCTGAGAAATCCGATTTGTGGACAAAACACAAAAAAAAAATAACAATAATAATCTTAACAGAAACAATAAGCTTTCATATGTAATATGAAAGCTTAACTAGATCTGCTAAGCAGATATTAAAGCTTTCATATTCACGGTCAGTTTCTGTCGCATCTCATGAGTTATATAAAGAATCTTAAAAAGGAAAAAGAATTATAACGAGAAACAATTCAACCGGTTCAAATTCTACCTTAATTAAAAACAGAGGTGTTATGTTCCAATGTGATCAGTCAAATTGCTTATTGCTCCTAAATCTACGCAGAAATTCTCAACATCAAACTTAGTCATGGTAATGACATAATGAATCTATATTTGGAATTTTGTCACTCTCACTTCATTATAACCAAAGTTATCGTGCCCCAAAGAATCAATCAATCAGATTGCTTATCTCTGCTTACTGTAAGCAGACAATGCTCATCTTCGCACTCCTTCATGGCACTGACCTAATGAACGCCTTCACCAAGATTGAACATTCTGCCCCAATAAGAAGGAGAGTTATTTTGTTTCAAATTCTCGACCAATCAAATTGCTCATCGCTCTGCTTATCCAGGGCAGACAATGCTCATTGTCGAACGTATTCAAGGTATTGATGTAATGAAACTATACACCAAGTTTCATCACTCTGACTGAAGTGAAAGTGTCCGAAATCATCAACCAATCTAATTGCTTATCTCTGCTTACCCTAAGCATAAAATGCTCATCTACGAACTCCATGTTTTTAATGTATGGGGATCATGGTGGCTCAGTGATAAGAGACACTGATTAACTAACCAGTAGGTCTTGGGCTCTCTCCCGGGGTTTGACCAGAAAGTCAATTGTACAGGCTTGACTGCCCTTGTTAGCTGTACAGGACAGTAGGTCTGCCCGGTCTGACAGGGAATAGTGTCTAATTGTCAGGATGGGACGAAAAGCAATGTTCAGTGTACACATTGGCGTGCACGTAAGAGATTCCTTGATAGAGTATATCATAATATAGATGTCCGGGCAAAATCTATCTGTTTGTCTTCAATGGTCCAGTCGGTGTATAAAGTAGGACTTTTGCCCTACTCCGTATAAGATTTCAAATCTTTGAAGTTTTAAGATAAGCATACCCGGTCCCTGAAATCTTAAATGGGACTTGCTTTTTCGCCCCTCTGTTCTGTACAGACTGGGCTAATACAGTAAAACATTGTAACAATCTACAGAGAGTAAATTTAACTTGTTGACTAAATAATCTTCAATACTTCCCATTAGCGGTATGTAGTGACAAGGATCGTGACCCAGATGGGATATACTTGAACTTTCTGGACAAGAAACCTGATATCTAATTTGGTATAGCACTAATAAGTTTCATTACATACTAAATTTTTATATGATTGCTTATCGCACTTGGCATTCATACCCATAGGTCCATCTTTAAATTTAAAACTGGTAGAAATCGAGGGTTGAACATGGTATTGCATCGTCACTGTTGTATTATTGCTTATCGCCCTTGACATTGTATTAAAGGCAGTTTTATATTCATAGGGCCAGAACGGTAAATTATAAAAAGTGTAAATTATTACCCAGAGTTGAACATTATTTGTGATTTTGCCTGGTAACGCCAAAACTCGATCATGTACTAAATAATGGCGGCACAGTAAAATTTCTTGATTGTCAAGTTTTTGGTTATAAATAAATAAACCCTCGCGATTTTTTTTTTAGTATGGAATCAAATCTACGGCTATTTCTGTAAAACACATGTTTTTTTTTCTTTTTCAGGCTTTCGTCGCTTTCGCTGTCTGTTTGACAGTAGCTGCTTCCCAATACATCGATGCTAAAATCGGACACGGTTTCGGACATGGTGTTGGTGTCTTTGGAAACGGAAATGGTAAAGGATTTGGAAGAGGACATGCCGGTGTTGGACATGGTCTTGTTGGTGTAGGAGCTATTGGCAACGGACTCAACCATGGTATTAGACATGGTATCCAAGGAAACCGACTCAGACACGGAATAGTAGCTGTTGGCAAAGTCGGTGTTATTAGTAACGGAATTGGTCATGGTATTGTTGGTAACGGTATCGGACACGGTATTGTTGGAAACGGAATTGGTCATGGTATCGTTGGTAACGGTATCGGACATGGTATCATTGGAAACGGAATCGGACACGGACTTATTGGACATGGAAAGATTGGTAACGGCATTGGGCATGGCATCGTTGGTAACGGTATCGGACACGGTATTGTTGGAAACGGAATTGGTCATGGTATCTTTGGTAACGGTATCGGACATGGTATCATTGGAAACGGAATCGGACACGGACTTATTGGACATGGAAAGATTGGTAACGGCATTGGGCATGACATCGTTGGTAACGGTATCGGACACGGTATTGTTGGACACGGAATTGGTCATGATATCGTTGGTAACGGTATCGGACACGGTATAATTGGAAACGGACTTGTTGGACATGGAAAGATTGGAGCTTACAAACAATCATACAACTACAACGGGTACAACAACGGGCCATACAACCGATACAACAACGGACTATACAAGTACAACCAATACAATAATAAAGGATACAATAGTTACAACGGCCCCTACAATTACAACAACGGTTACAACAATGGCCACAATAACAACGAATATGGGAAGGGATATAACAAATACAATAATAACGGATACGGTAACGGATACAACAACTACAACCGTTATCCTTCTTACAATAACTATCAAGGTTGCGGTTACAACAAATATTAAGACAATACGGCTATTTGATAGCATAATATTACCATAGCTTTAATACTTATAAATACTAGTATATAGTTTCTATTGTTCATGCATAATGTATATATGTAAATCAGGGAGTTAAGGTATATATAAATTTAATAAAATAATATACATATAAACTCTTGTTATTTATCCGTTTATAGCTTACTACTAGTCCGGTCTATAGCTTGATAACCTCAATGTGCATATATACGTCACATCCTGTCTTCATTACGTTTGGTCAAAGGTCACGAGATGTAAATAGAGATATCGCTAATCCTAATCCTAACCCAAGACCTAACCTTAGCGCTTACCCTAACCCTAACCTACAATCTCGCCTGTCCAATCTCCTGGGTTTACCCCGGGACCTGCGGTTTCCTCCCACTGTTAATATGCGCAAGCAGATTATTGAAATAAAATTAAACCATATGTTAGTCCCAAAATGACCTAGTTTGCGTCGAGTGGACGTTAAACCCTCTCTCTCTCTCTCTCTCTCTCTCTCTCTCTCTCTCCGTGTCATGGTTATTCAGTGCAGAAACGAGTGAGTTACCATTACTGGAAAAAACGGTATTATGTCAATAGTACTGCTAGTTCAAAAGCGTTTTATAGCTGAGGCGCTGGAGGCGCCAGCCTCTCCGCGAAAAAAATCAAAGCAGTTGAAAAAATAAAACGGGAGAAAAATGCTACAACCGATGCGAAAAATGAAAATGTACCCTAGTTAGGGAGGGCTCTAAAGACAGACAAAAGGGTCCCACGAATGACAAAAGGGTCCCTAGGGCCAAGGGAAAGGGCCCCCGAGTCCAACTCAATCGTTTTCTATACACTGTTACTGTCGAATCCACTACTGAATGAGAATGCAGCCATTGCATTGGCATGACAATCATCAATCAAGAACCTCCCCTCGCGACAGAGGGCCCTCAAAATAGTACAGCCTCCGCCATGATAAACCTTAAAACGCCCCTATGCTAGTTCTGTAACTGAAAGTCAAAATGGTGAAAGATGTTATTTGGTCAACATTTATCTACACTAACACAGACATTTTCAGATGAGGCGTGTAATAAAGTGGCTTAAATATATGAAAATCTTGAAAGAACTGATCGCAACCTATACCCTGCATTTGTTAGGTGTGTGGTTGCGAATGGGATATAGCGTCTTGTGCCACCACCCCCACCCCACACATATACCACCCCGATTCTTCAATCCAAACTGATTAGAACCTGAATCACAATCGATCTAGTAGCAATCATACACAGTCGATATCAAAAATTGATTTCCAATCTCAAAGACGGCTTATCTCCCCTGAAACTGTTGAGTAATACCCGATTCCCAATTCACACAACTTTCATAGATTTAAGGAAATGGAATGAACTGAACAGAAATGGTTTTAACGACCTATCTGTCTGCGCCGACTGAATTAACTAAATTTTGATCGGACAGCGTCGTTACGGTCTTTTCTTTCGAATTCCAACTGTTAAGTAGTCTTTTACGGGCATGTAGATATTGTTCCTAGCCGGGCCATTTAGGTTTCAAATTTCACAGTGTATGGATAGCCTTCTGGTGGTTTCTGCTATGATTCGTTCATTGTTTCACTGTTTTTTCTACTATGAACTTGTCTACTATTAATTCGTTGATTGTTCCACTCTTATTTCGGCTATGATTTCGTTGAACGTTTCATTGTTATTTCTGCTACGAATTCGTTAATTGTTTCACCGTTATTTCTGCTACGAATTCGTTAATTGTTGAAGTGTTATTACTGCTATAAATTCGTTGATCGTTTCATTGCTATTTATGGGAATCAAAGTGGCTAAGTGGGCAAGGCGCTGGCTCGTTAGCCTGGAGGTCGGGTGTTCGATCCTTGCATTGGCCGAGAAAGCTCATCTCGATTTTCCGGCGTGGTTTCTTTTGTCAGTGATGCAGAAGGAGGGCCTGATAAGGACAGCTGCCTAGTCGTTCGGATGGGACGAAAAACCGAGGTCCCGTGTACACATTGGAATGCACGTAAAAGATCCCTTGGCAGTTGGAATTCGATATAAGAGTAGGCCGTAGCGCCGCTGCCCGGGCAAAAATTCCCTCATAGCACACTGTATGGCGTATGCCGAGTCTTCCATTAGCCCAGGTCAGGTGCAGAAGAGTAGGACGTAAAACCCCATTTCATTTCTGCTATTTATGCTATGAATTCGTTAAGTTTTCCACTGTTATTTCTGCTATGAGTTCGTTGATCGTTTCACTGTTATTTCTGCTGTGAACTCGATCAAGACAATGACCTAGTGAACGTCTACACCAAGTTTGAACATTCTAGCTGACCTACAGCGAGAAACATTTCAACCGGGCCAAATTTTCTATTTTAACAGTTTAATTTGCACGGTACCTTTAGTTATCAACCGAATATTACAAAACTTTTTAAAATAAGCTCCCCCTGAACAGCTTAATCGTTCGCAATAAACGGGGTTGGACATCATATTCCATGTCACGTGCAACCTGAAGATCGAAACGACGCCCGTTGACTCAATGACAGACGTTACGATACAGCGCGCACATGCTAACCATTCAGCCATTCAGCCTCCCTGAATTCGGAAAATTGCTGACTTATAGCAAGAAACATTTCAACCGGGCGAAATTTTCTGTTTTAACAGTTTAATGTGCATGGTACTTTAATTACCAACCGATTATTACAAAACTTTTGAAAATAAGCTCCAACTGACCAGCTTAATCGTATGCAATAAAAGTTTGGCTTGAATTGAAAGTTCTGCACGGAGAGGGTTCATCTCGATTTCCCGGCGTGGTTCCCCCTTGTCAGTGAGGCAGAACGGAGAGCCTGACAAGCACAGCTGTCTAGTTTGGATGGGACGAAAACCACGGTCCCGTGTACACATTGGAGTGCACGTAAAATATCCCTAAGCAGTTGGAATTCGATACTGTTGAATAAGCTCTATACGATGACTAAATGTGTAGATTGTAGTCACCCACACTGCATGTTTCGCTCAACAATGAAAGGGTGCCGTTTTTAATGTTCGATCCTTTTGTTCTTCTACTCCTGATATGTTGGACTGTTGATCGATGGTTTCATATATAAGACTACCAATAAGACTCTTTGTAGAAGAATTTCCCAACAAATATTATGTTGACTTTACGAGAAAGACCTCTAAACATACTCCAAATTGTAAAGATACGTCTTTTTGGATTTCCAATCTCTTTTTTTCGGCTATCCCTGATATTTAAAAAAAAATGATACAATGATTTCACACAACAGGCTAGCTATTAGACTCTCTATTGACAAAAGTTTCACGGCCCTCCCTTCATTATAACCGAAGTTATCGTGCCCTAAAGAATCAACAAATCAACATGCTTATCTCTGCTTACCCTAGGCAAAAAATGCTCATCTTTGAACTCAATCATGACATTGACCTAGTGAACGCCTACACCAAGTTTGAACATTCTAGCTTAATTAGAAGGAGAGTTCTTGTGTTCCAAAGTCCCGGCCCTTCAAATTGCTTCTATTTTTCATTTTCAATTCAAAATGGTGACCATCACGTGACCGAAATCAAAATTCTGATCCGATAGATTTTTAGGCATTCCTTCCAGGATTCCGAAAATATGACGCCCGAGTCTGTAAGTAAAATAGCAAAAAAGCCTTTTTGATTTTTCACGTTTAAAGATGGTGGCACTTCCGGTTCGATCGACAAACTCCATATTTTGTGTACGAATCAGTAATTACTTGTCTAGTATCGAATTTTTTTTTTAGGTCATTCTGACCTATATTTCGACGATTTTTTTGAAAACTTTGATCCTTAATTTCACCAAGGGGAGATAATTTAGAAAATTTCCAAGGACATCACTGAAGTCGCATTGGCAATATCTACTAACATTCTAAATTTCACGAAAATCGCACAACTATTAAAGAAGTTGTCAAATTGGTAATAACTTCCGGTTCGAAATGACAGCGACGAATTTTCGAAATGCCAAAATCCGAAATTGCAGATTTGAAGTAAATGTTTCAAGATACTCAAAGAAAAAAGAATTAGTAAAATAGGTCAAATAGTCACAAAGTTACAGCATTGTAGGTCAAATGCATTCCTTCGTAAAATTCGGTGATTTCGGATTCGTAAAACGTTTTGAAAATATATTTAATCAACAGCCACCACCCATTTTTGGGGGGATAGGTAAAAGTTTCAGAACGATCCTATGGTTAGATTCTGAGAAATCCGATTTGTGGACAAAACACAAAAAAAAAATAACAATAATAATCTTAACAGAAACAATAAGCTTTCATATGTAATATGAAAGCTTAACTAGATCTGCATAGCAGATATCAAAGCTTTCATATAAACTTCAAAAGGGGTTATTAGAATCTATGAATCAACAACCACTCTGACGGAAGATATTCTCTGGGCTAAAAAATCTTTTTTCTCTCAGCTACGAGAGATACGTAGAATTAAACCGGCCCAGAGCCGACCGTGTTGATACGAAGCCGCTTATTTGACATTGACACATAACTGAAGGTGAATAGGCCTACCCGTCCAGTTAATACAATGGGCAATCTCACATCGGTCCACTAAAGAGAGGCACATGCTAGTCGCCCCCTACTTCCCCAAGACATTTAGTCCAAACCTTGACTCTCATACATATAAACCATTTGGTACTACATGTACATGTATTTCGTACTTATATCATATTAAACCCCTCGGCCGCCATGTTGAATCACACAGTATTTAACGTTCTATATCCTAACATCTTTATGAAATCAACGACAAATCTAAACTTGGGCACTCCAACCATTTTTATTTTTACATCATTCAGTTTTTTTTAAATAAGTAATTCTATCACAAATTATAGTGAAGACTGGACCACTAAACTAGTTACCCATCAGTTTTTCTTTGTGTTAATGCGTTCTACATTTTCAAAGCAATGATTCTTATAATGTGCGAGCCGCCATGACACCGGCGGATATTATAACTTCGATAGGCGAGAAACTTCAGGTAGCAGTTGGGTTTCATCAAATCATATAATTATGCGGTACGGCTTCACCTTTATTTCAATGGGAATTGGTTTATTATATGTGCAGTGCAGTTTTAGGTCAGTTTATGTGTAAATTAAGGGAGCTATACATAGGCCAGTAACCTTTTTGTAGTCATTTGACTAAAAAAAACTTGCGGAAAGGAACTCCGTAGGACAAGCCACTACTGTGGCAGGAGTAAGGCGGAAGACATCAGTAGTGGAACCATTTCTAAGTTAATCCCGAAGTGCGTTGCTATTGTAAGAATATATAAAATCGGGTTTCCATTCCGCTTTTTTTTTGCTGTAGTTTGAGTAATGAGTTAGAGCGTATATTTTGTAGTCAAAAAATCATTGCAAATAGAAGACCTCATCCCCACCACCACCACCAACCTGTAATACACTAGCTAGCTTGTGTATTTCCATATTCCATTTCCGAGAGATAGATAGAGAACACGCGAAATATAAAGTGATTTTTCTTACAATCAGGGACCATAATTCATGAAGTTACGATTCGATATGCGAAAATATCGAAAGGAACCATATCTTTGGGTTATAAACATGCATGTCAAGTTTCATCAAAATCTTTCACTGTGAAAAACCGGGGCTAAGTCATCTGAAATCAAACAAATTTTACAATGTAGGTAGTGAAAACAAAATGTTATGTTAAGCGTTGTTCGAGGGTGGGGTGGGTGCATAAAATTCCAAATGCAAAGGGTTATTTTTCGTGCACGCCAATATGCACACAGGATTTCGATTTTTCGTCCTACCTAAAAAACTGCACGCAAAGTTAGTTGTCGGGCCTTCGGTCAAGAACCACAGACAAAGGGAGAGAACGGGGACCTCTGTTTTGCATACCATCCAAGCGACTAGGCACTAATCCTTGTACCATGGACGAGGGGACGGGCGTTTTTCGTCCCATCGAAACGACTAGACACAGATCCTTGCTAGGCCTTCCATACTTCACCACTGCCAACGGGGAACCACTTTGACCTCGGGTTTTCGTACCATCCAAACGACTAGACACTAATCCTTGCAAGGCCTTCCGTTCTGCAGCAAATGAGCCACGCTGGCCTCGTTTTGTCGTAACATACAAACGACTAGACAATGTTTCATAATTTAGTCATGTTCGCGTGGGTGGGTTGGCAGCAGAATTGATATGTACATGATAGTGACACGAGGAGGGGGGGGGGGGAGCGGGGTGTACACAAATCACACAAATCAGAGCTTTGTAATACACGCATATACTTGATATACTAAATACACAAATGGCTGAATTTCGAGACATTTCTGGCACTCTTTTATCACATAATGAGAACACTGCATTAATTTCTATATATCAATAAAATATGCCTCAGACCCATTGTTTATTTTTAAATTTGAATTAGACTCGTAACAAAATATATTTTCTGGCAACAAATAGCATATAAATAAAACTAGATTTACTTTCTGATTATTTTTTTTAAATGAAATCATTCCAGGGCTTTTATTGACATTTCAGAAAATGTAGAGTTGGTCCCATGCACTTGAGGCCAAGGTCCTTGAAGTTGTACAGCTGCACCCGGTGACCGATATTTATTTAACGGGGAATAAGTGATAATTCATATTATAACAGTAAATAATTAAAATATCCCATAGGGATTATAATAATATGTATATCATGTAGGTGTGCATGTAGGTTAAAATTGTGACCTCTGTAAATAGGCCCGTTCCTTGCATTTAGTTTTAGAGTTAGGAGTGCTAAAATTGAGAGAGCGAAATGGGGTTGATCGACCACTCGACACAAACTAGGTCATTTCGGGACTAACGTATGGTTCAATTTTATTTCAATAATTCGCTTGCGCGTAGGGGTCTAGCAGTGGGGGGAAACCGGGTGATCCTGAAAAAATACACAGGTTGGACGGGCGACCTACTCCTTGTCACGTACGGAAAGATACCCCAGCAGTCAAAATAGGTCAAAATAGGCGATTTCGGTTTCTAGTGTCGATGCATCGTTACGGTCAGTTTAAAAAATTGTCTTTTAAGGATAATGTGTATAGTACCAATACCTATCACATACGGAAGAGGCGATAAAATCTCTTTGCATTTCCAATTTCAAAATTAATTAAAACCAATATTAAATTCCGAAAATCGTTTTTTTGCTAAAACTCTTTTCTTTTTAATGTGATCAAAATGGGGGTAAAGCACAGAGTCAGGGGTGGTAATGGGCGTATTGTGTCCTAATTTCATGGTTTTCGGACAATCGGTGCCGGTGTCACGGCGAAATTCCACTTTTTTCCCCTCATGGAAGCCGTAAATTGACGCAAGGAGTAGGGTCGCCTGTCCAACCTTGTGGGTTTTCTCCGGGTCCTCCGGTTTCCTCCCACTGCTAAAGACCCCTACGCGCAAGCGAATTATTGAAATAAAATTAAACCATATGTTGGTCCCGAAATGACCTAGTTTGTGTCGAGTGGACGTTAAACCCCATTTCTCTCTCTCTCTCTTTCCGTAAATTGACTTGAGGCCAGTGTCCTTTAAGTTGTACAGCGGCACCAGGTGACCGATATTTATTTAACAGGGAATAAGTGATAATTCATATTATAGCAGTAAATAATTAAAATATTTCATAGGGATTATAATAATATATCATGTCTGGGTATTACAGGGTTAAAACCAATATTAAATTCCGAAAATCGTTTTTTTGCTAAAACTCTTTTTTTTTAATGGGATCAAAATGGGGGTAAAGCACAGAGTCCGGGGTGGTAATGGGCGTATTGTGTCCAAATTTCATGGTTTTCGGACAATCGGTGCCGGTGTCACGGCGAAATTCCACTTTTTTCCCCTCATGGAAGCCGTAAATTGACTTAGAAAAAAAAACCGACGAAAGGCAGGTGACAAGAACAAACGACTTGAACGAATGCGGGTATCACCTTGAAATTTTGAGGGTGCCTAGGTACCAACGTGAAAAGTTGCTCGCCGGAATTTAGTACTCATGGTACCGTTGGTTCCTGTGTAGCGCATGCGCGAAATCAAAACCAGCTAAACTCGAAAACAACCTTGTCGGCACGGAAAACATCAAAGGAGAAATTCGAATTTTTGAAATATTCAAATACCAAACATTCGACCATGATACAGGCTATCCTCAAATGTATTAATTTCGGTAATAGGAGACAGATTCTCTAAGCCACGACCAATTGTGTATGTTTTCAAGCCCATAAATGTGGATTTTTCACTAATTTTCATTTTCATTTCAAAATGGCGTCCATCAGTTGACCTAAATCAAAATTCTAAACCGATAGATTTTTAGGCTTTCCTTCAAGCATTCAGAAAATGTAACTCTTATGTCTTTAAGTAAAATATTGCAAAAGCCGTATGGACTTTTCACATTTTGAGATGGTGGCACTTCCGGTTTGCTCGACAAACTCCATATTTTGTGTACTCATCAGTACTGTCTTAGCTAGTACAGAAAAAAAATTTCAAGGCAATCTGACCTATATTTCGTCGATTTTTTTGAAAACTTTGATCCTTAATTTCACCAAGGGGAGATAATTTAGAAAATTTCCAAGGAAATCATTGAAGTCGCATTGGCAAGATCTACTAACATTCTAAATTTCACGAAAATCGCACAACTATTAAAGAAGTTGTCAAATTAGTAATAACTTCCGGTTCGAAATGACAGCGACGAATTTTCGAAATGCCAAAATCCGAAATTGCAGATTTGAAGTAAATGTTTCAAGATACTCAAAGAAAAAAGAATTAGTAAAATAGGTCAAATAGTCACAGAGTTACAGCATTGTAGGTCAAATGCATTCCTTCGTAAAATTCGGTGATTTCGGATTCGTAAAACGTTTTGAAAATATATTTAATCAACAGCCACCACCCATTTTTGGGGGGATAGGTAAAAGTTTCAGAACGATCCTATGGTTAGATTCTGAGAAATCCGATTTGTGGACAAAACACAAAAAAAAAATAACAATAACTAGATCTGCATAGCAGATATGAAAGCTTTCATATTAACTGCAAAGGGGGTTATTAGAATCTATTGAAACAATAAGTATAAATGTCATCAGGTATCTGAAAAATTACATTTACCTTATGAACAAAATGGGAAAAATACAAAACAAAAATTGACGACTTGTGGCTACCATCCAAGGCATATTTAGAAAACCGTATATTATATTTATAGAGTACGCAGGACAGGAATTAGTTGTGCTTCAATGTAAACCGGCCCGTTTCTTGCCTTTAGTTTTAGAGTTAGGTGTGATTTTCAAAAGATTCAATCGGAAATCGCTGAAAATCAATTGGCTTCTTCATCTCATGACCTTAAACACTGTATAAATTTAAGGTCAATCGGATATTGAATTTAGCTTCTAGAGCGTCCACAAGATTTTTTAAAGTGATCAAGGGCAATAACTCTCACGGTAATTATCGGAAATGGCAGTAAATATCAGATATCGCTGAAAATCAATACTGTAGGCATCTTCGTGTCATGACCATAAATTTAGAGTCAATCGGATATTAACTTTGGCCTCTAGAGCGTCCACAAGATATTTTGAAGTCATCAGGGGCCACAACACTGCGCATAAATTTAAAGTCAATCGGATATTAACTTTGGCCTCTAGAGCGTCCACAAGATATTTTGAAGTGATCAGGGGCCACAACTCTGGCAGTAAATATCAGATATCGCTGAAAATCAATCGCCTACTTCGTCTCATGACCTTAACCACTGTGTATAAATTTAAAGTCAATCGGACATTAACTTTGGCCTCTAGAGCATCCACAAGAATTTTTTTAAGTGATGAAGGGCCATAACTCTGACAGTAATTATCGGAAATCGCTGAAATTCAATTTCAATGTGGGCGTATAAAAATTAACCGATGGCATATAATATTTAATGTATGATAAAGAAAAAATAGTCGATTTCGGTTTTTGGTGTTGCGCTCATTTTAAAAAAAAATGTCTTTTACGGATAATGTGTATAGTACTAATAGCAATCACATACGGAAGAGGCGATAAGATCCCTTTGCATTTGGAATTTCAAAATTAATTAAAACCAAATTTAAATTCCGAAAATCGGTTGTTTATTTTTTGCTGAAACTCCTTTTTTTAATCTGATCAAAATGGGAGTAAGTCACAGAGTGGTAATTGGCATATTGTGTCCAAATTTCATGGTTTTCGGACAATCGGTGCCGGTGTCACTGCGAAATTCCACTTTTTTCCCCTCATGGAAGCCGTAAATTGACTTAGTAGTGTCGTAGCTAGTAAAGAAAAAAAAATCAAGGCAATCTGACCTATATTTCGTCGATTTTTTTGAAAACTTTGATCCTTAATTTCATCAAGGGGAGATAATTTAGAAAATTTCTAATGATATTTTTGAAATCGCATTGATAAGATCTACTTACATTCTAAATTTCATGAAAATTGTGCAACTATTAAAAAAGTTTTCAAATTGATCTCAACTTCCGGTTCAAAATCACAGCGACGAATTTTCGAAATTCGAAAATTCGAAATTGCAGATTTTAAGTAAATGTTTCAAGGCACCCCTCAAAAAAAGAATTAGTAAAATAGGTCAAATAGTTACAAAGTTACAGTAATGTAGGTCAAATGAATTTTTTCGTAAAATTCGGTGATTTCGGATTCGAAAAACGATTTGAAAATATATTTAATCAACATTCGCACCCCATTTTTGGGGGGGTAGGTCAAAGTTTCAGATTGATCCTATGGTTAGATTCTGAGAAATCCGATTTGTAGAAATGACACAAAAAAAAAAAAATAATAATAGGAACAAGTGGTATCAGATGCCTCAGAGAGAATATTCAAATGCTCCTTGTGATACGTTTGTAACACAATTATAACCTAATGTATTACACGGGAGTGGAGTGGGTGGGTCGGGGGGCTTTTCGATTGGCAGGGGACTATTAAAATGGGTAAGCAGAGATAAGCAATTTGATGAAACTTTGTGTATAGTTTCATTACATTAGTACCTTGACCATATTACCTTGACCAAGTTCGACAATGAGCATTCTCTTAGTCAGGATAAGCAAAGCAACTTGATTGGCCGGGACTTTGAATTGGTTGATGCTTTGGGGTATGATAACTTTGGTTATAATGAAGTACTGGAACATAACAACCCAGCTTTTAATTGAGCTAGAATGTTTAAACTTGGTGTAGATGTTCATCAGGTCTTGACTGAACATTTTGAGCTACAGCTTGGCAATTTCATTGGTCGATGCTTTGGGACAAGATAACCTTGATTTCTATCTGACAGAGAGTGATGAAATTTACAGTATAGTTTGATTGCTCGATACTTTTGAAAAAAATATGAAAGTGCGATTAATTAATGTGTCATCTTTTACTTTGGGGTTTTGGCGGGAGACATCAGCCATACTGTTTGCTTGTTTAATATCCCCTATACAATATACGCTCGACCTCATTACCCGAACTGGGGTAGAAAAGTGGGATCTTTGACAATGAGGCAATGAACTTGTACATTCTTTTGCAGCTGCACAAGAGGGAACATCAACGCCGGATTAACCATGGTGGTGGGGAGGGGGGCTGATACCGACCGTGAAGCCCCGCAAGGGGGTCGGGTCAGGGGGTTCTCCCGCTAAGAAATTTTAATTGGAGGCCGAAAACGTGATTTCATGGCATTTCAGGCACTTGTGTCGGAGCCATTTAGAAATACCTCCCCCAGAAAAATAAAATTCTGCCACAAAATTAGCCACAATCCATGAACCCGTTAAATTCGCCACTGTAAATGAGCAGAGCTACATCAAACCTAATTTTGAGTCCCTCAGTGATAAATAACTTGATTCAAAATCGTATTATAGCCCCAACGACGATTTGATGAATGGAGACCGTAACGTTACGACAAAGTCTAACACTGTAAGTACCAAATAGTCATACGAGATATGTGCATCTCATCAAATTCAGCTTATACCATACCCACAATAATGTTACGGAGTCAGTGAGTTCAAGTTAGACAATACGCTGACCTTCCACTGACCATGCTTATAATATTAAATCTGTCAATGACAGCTGATTCATTGTTTAGTTTTTTATATGATATATTTAATATCAATAATATATGTATATGCATGCTTTATTTTACTTTACACGACCTCTAAAAATGCCCCAAATCGTAAAAATACGACTTTTTGGATTTCGATCTCCTTTTTTCGGCTACGCCGGACATTTTCAAAAAATGATACAATGATTTCACACAACAGGCCAGCTATTAGCCTCTCGATTGACAAGAGTTTCATCGCCCTCCATTCATTATAACCAATGTCATCGTGCCCTAAAGAATCAACAAATCAGTTTGCTTATCTCTGCTTACCCTAGGCAAAAAATGCTCATCTTTGAACTCAATCATGACATTGACCTAGTGAACGCCTACACCAAGTTTGAACATTCTAGCTTAATTAGAAGGAGAGTTCTTGTGTTCCAAAGTCCCGGCCCTTCAAATTGCTTCTATTTTTCATTTTCAATTCAAAATGGTGACCATCACAAGACCGAAATCAAAATTCTGATCCGATAGATTTTTAGGCATTCCTTCCAGGATTCCGAAAATATGACGCCCAAGTCTGTAAGTAAAATAGCAAAAAAGCCTTTTTGATTTTTCACGTTTAAAGATGGTGGCACTTCCGGTTCGATCGACAAACTCCATATTTTGTGTACGAATCAGTAATTACTTGTCTAGTATCAAATTTTTTTTTTAGGTCATTCTGACCTATATTTCGACGATTTTTTTGAAAACTTTGATCCTTAATTTCACCAAGGGGAGATAATTTAGAAAATTTCCAAGGACATCATTGAAGTCGCATTGGCAAGATCTACTAACATTCTAAATTTCACGAAAATCGCACAACTATTAAAGAAGTTGTCAAATTGGTAATAACTTCCGGTTCGAAATGACAGCGACGAATTTTCGAAATGCCAAAATCCGAAATTGCAGATTTGAAGTAAATGTTTCAAGATACTCAAAGAAAAAAGAATTAGTAAAATAGGTCAAATAGTCACAAAGTTACAGCATTGTAGGTCAAATGCATTCCTTCGTAAAATTCGGTGATTTCGGATTCGTAAAACGTTTTGAAAATATATTTAATCAACAGCCACCACCCATTTTTGGGGGGATAGGTAAAAGTTTCAGAACGATCCTATGGTTAGATTCTGAGAAATCCGATTTGTGGACAAAACACAAAAAAAAAATAACAATAACTAGATCTGCTAAGCAGATATTAAAGCTTTCATATTCACAGTCACTGTCACATGTCATAGAAATAATATGAACAGAAAAAAAAATCATTATAATGAGTAAAAATTTGGTGAAGTTAATTCGATTTTTCACTGGTAAATAATTAAATAGACAAGTGGCATAACTTGACCCGCATCCCATCAGCTATCCTGAAAAATGCTGGAAAAATTAAACAAGTAAATTGTGTTTAGTACTGGGTTAATTAAGACAGGCATATGCCTTTGCTATACAGGATGACATGAGGGAAATTTAGCTTGGGAGGTGTAGGCCTGCAGCCAAAATTTTTAGCTAGCTTAGAAACACAACTCCGCTACAAGGTCTTCCATAAAAGAAAAACTATACATTTTTGGAAAGCTTATGATGCCAGGAAGACAAAATCTGGGAGTTCCAAGCAAAATGTTTGCAATTTATTGATTTAGGGCCAGATGAAATTCGTCAAAATTGTCAAATAAATGCTATTTGTGTACTAACAATTCTGAAGTTGACATAAAATTAAATAGTTGGTAAAACACCTCATGCCTTCATCCTTGGCAATGAACAGTTTATTGGACAGATTTTGATGTAAATAAAAATGCTCAAAACACAAATGTCATGGGTGAATAAAGAATTGTGGAAATCCATTAACGGTAAAAAAGAATTATCTCCCTTTCTGTCAAATGCCTGTAATTGATAGACTATCAGGTCTTGTATGAATCATAAGACCAGGTGTGGGCAAACAAGCCCAATAATTATTTTGTTTGTTGGATCTCAAGGGCCTGTTAGGGTTGGTTGTTGGATGTTTGCTCAGAAATTATCGCTTGTATGGAACATGCTAGAGTCGATTTGTAGCATATTCTAGCCAGGGGATATGTTTGACAGTAGTTGAGTGATATGCTTTTGAAATAATGGAGATCAGTAGCACTTTATAAGCATTGAACCACATGATTTTTTTCCACTAAGATAAACATTCTAAACCCACATACATGTTCCCTTTCAATTAGCCACTACAGTATTTTTACAACTGTACATGTAGCTGTGAACTACTATTTCGGATATGATTAATGGTCAAATTACAAACATACATGTAGATATAAGTTAAAAAAAATAATTGTGTATCTGGGCTGGAATGAAGGGAAAGGTTAGAAAACAGGATGAACAGTTGTGAAATTATTTATTAAAGTGAAACAATCATTGAAAATCAAAATTAAACAGTTACTCTGCACATCAAATGTCATCAAAGTTAATCTTCATTATCATCATCACTGTCACTAAATGTATTAACATCAAATTCGGTCTCTTTAACAGTTTTTTTTTCATTTTCACATTGACTACACATGCACAGGTCTGTACAAGAAAGGGGGGTTGTGATGGCCTAGAGTGCCGCGCTTCGACCTCTAGCTGGTCGGTCACCTCTGGCTTGTGGCTGTGGCTTTGATGCCAGGTGTGAGCGTATGTGGCATGGAGATAGAGGCGTCTTCTCAACCTCGTGGGTTTCCTCCGGGAACTCCGGTTTCCTCTCACTGCTAAAGACCCATACGCGCAAGCGAATTATTGAAATAAAATTGAAACCGTATGTTAGTCCCAAAATGACCTAGTTTGTGTTGAGTGGACGTTAAACCCCATTTCTCTCTCTCTCTCTCTGTACAAGACAACTTTGCTGGCCATCTATATATGTATATGCATGCTTTATTTTACTTTACACGACCTCTAAAAATGCCCCAAATCGTAAAAATACGACTTTTTGGATTTCGATCTCCTTTTTTCGGCTACCCCGGACATTTTCAAAAAATAATACAATGATTTCACACAACAGGCCAGCTATTAGCCTCTCGATTGACAAGAGTTTCATCGCCCTCTATTCATTATAACCAATGTCATCGTGCCCTAAAGAATCAACAAATCAGCTTGCTTATCTCTGCTTACCCTAGGCAAAAAATGCTCATCTTTGAACTCAATCATGACATTGACCTAGTGAACGCCTACACCAAGTTTGAACATTCTAGCTTAATTAGAAGGAGAGTTCTTGTGTTCCAAAGTCCCGGCCCTTCAAATTTCTTCTATTTTTCATTTTCAATTCAAAATGGTGACCATCACGTGACCGAAATCAAAATTCTGATCCGATAGATTTTTAGACATTCCTTCCAGGATTCCGAAAATATGACGCCCGAGTCTGTAAGTAAAATAGCAAAAAAGCCTTTTTGATTTTTCACCTTTAAAGATGGTGGCACTTCCGGTTCGATCGACAAACTCCATATTTTGTGTACGAATCAGTAATTACTTGTCTAGTATCGAATTTTTTTTTTAGGTCATTCTGACCTATATTTCGACGATTTTTTTGAAAACTTTGATCCTTAATTTCACCAAGGGGAGATAATTTAGAAAATTTCCAAGGACATCATTGAAGTCGCATTGGCAAGATCTACTAACATTCTAAATTTCACGAAAATCGCACAACTATTAAAGAAGTTGTCAAATTGGTAATAACTTCCGGTTCGAAATGACAGCGACGAATTTTCGAAATGCCAAAATCCGAAATTGCAGATTTGAAGTAAATGTTTCAAGATACTCAAAGAAAAAAGAATTAGTAAAATAGGTCAAATAGTCACAAAGTTACAGCATTGTAGGTCAAATGCATTCCTTCGTAAAATTCGGTGATTTCGGATTCGTAAAACGTTTTGAAAATATATTTAATCAACAGCCACCACCCATTTTTGGGGGGATAGGTAAAAGTTTCAGAACGATCCTATGGTTAGATTCTGAGAAATCCGATTTGTGGACAAAACACAAAAAAAAAATAACAATAATAATCTTAACAGAAACAATAAGCTTTCATATGTAATATGAAAGCTTAATAATCTTAACAGAAACAATAAGCTTTCATATGTAATATGAAAGCTTAACTAGATCTGCTAAGCAGATATTAAAGCTTTCATATTCACAGTCACTGTCACATGTCATAGAAATAATATGAACAGAAAAAAAAAATCATTATAATGAGTAAAAATTTGGTGAAGTTAATTCGATTTTTCACTGGTAAATAATTAAATAGACAAGTGGCATAACTTGACCCGCATCCCATCAGCTATCCTGAAAAATGCTGGAAAAATTAAACAAGTAAATTGTGTTTAGTACTGGGTTAATTAAGACAGGCATATGCCTTTGCTATACAGGATGACATGAGGGAAATTTAGCTTGGGAGGTGTAGGCCTGCAGCCAAAATTTCTAGCTAGCTTAGAAACACAACTCCGCTACACGGTCTTCCATAAAAGAAAAACTATACATTTTTGGAAAGCTTATGATGCCAGGAAGACAAAATCTGGGAGTTCCAAGCAAAATGTTTGCAATTTATTGATTTAGGGCCAGATGAAATTCGTCAAAATTGTCAAATAAATGCTATTTGTGTACTAACAATTCTGAAGTTGACATAAAATTAAATAGTTGGTAAAACACCTCATGCCTTCATCCTTGGCAATGAACAGTTTATTGGACAGATTTTGATGTAAATAAAAATGCTCAAAACACAAATGTCATGGGTGAATAAAGAATTGTGGAAATCCATTAACGGTAAAAAAGAATTATCTCCCTTTCTGTCAAATGCCTGTAATTGATAGACTATCAGGTCTTGTATGAATCATAAGACCAGGTGTGGGCAAACAAGCCCAATAATTATTTTGTTTGTTGGATCTCAAGGGCCTGTTAGGGTTGGTTGTTGGATGTTTGCTCAGAAATTATCGCTTGTATGGAACATGCTAGAGTCGATTTGTAGCATATTCTAGCCAGGGGATATGTTTGACAGTAGTTGAGTGATATGCTTTTGAAATAATGGAGATCAGTAGCACTTTATAAGCATTGAACCACATGATTTTTTTCCACTAAGATAAACATTCTAAACCCACATACATGTTCCCTTTCAATTAGCCACTACAGTATTTTTACAACTGTAATGTAGCTGTGAACTACTATTTCGGATATGATTAATGGTCAAATTACAAACATACATGTAGATATAAGTTAAAAAAAATAATTGTGTATCTGGGCTGGAATGAAGGGAAAGGTTAGAAAACAGGATGAACAGTTGTGAAATTATTTATTAAAGTGAAACAATCATTGAAAATCAAAATTAAACAGTTACTCTGCACATCAAATGTCATCAAAGTTAATCTTCATTATCATCATCACTGTCACTAAATGTATTAACATCAAATTCGGTCTCTTTAACAGTTTTTTTTTCATTTTCACATTGACTACACATGCACAGGTCTGTACAAGAAAGGGGGGTTGGGATGGCCTAGAGTGCCGCGCTTCGACCTCTAGCTGGTCGGTCACCTCTGGCTTGTGGCTGTGGCTTTGATCCCAGGTGTGAGCGTATGTGGCATGGAGATAGAGGCGTCTTCTCAACCTCGTGGGTTTCCTCCGGGCACTCCGGTTTCCTCTCACTGCTAAAGACCCATACGCGCAAGCGAATTATTGAAATAAAATTGAAACCGTATGTTAGTCCCAAAATGACCTAGTTTGTATTGAGTGGACGTTAAACCCCATTTCTCTCTCTCTCTCTCTGTACAAGACAACTTTGCTGGCCATTTATGATTCTTTCTCTTATGACATCTTCACAGAATATATTGTATGTGGTTTAATATTCGACGGAGGGCTAGTCATCTTTGCTGAAAAATATAAATAAACATATACATGTACACAATTAAAACAAAATTCTGGAGCTTGGTTTACTCTCATTAATTTCGTACAACAGAGGAAAAAGACACTTACACAGGGGTTAACATCTTATTTTCATGCAGAAACCAGCTAATGAAGACAGGAAGGCATTAGCAGTACAAGGAGAGATAGAGAGGAGAATTGCGGTTTAACGTCCACTGGACAAAAACATAGTAATTTCAGGACTCACCCATGGTTCAGTTTTATTTGAATAATACCAGTGGCAAGAAGGCGGAGAATACAAATAAAAAAAACATCACAAATATTTACCTTTCTGATAACTGTCTAAGAAATTCAGTACATGTATATTGCCTATAACATTTTTGGTGATATCTGACCTCAATGGCCACACAATCTTGCCCTCTGATATGCCTTAAAATATCTTCATCCTCTTTCAATTCAGCAGCTTTCAACAGTTGGCCTACAAACAAATTTGCAAACAAATTATACACCATATAGCGTTGAATGTTGTTTGTGCTCAAGGGTGGGGGAGGGAATGTCACTTTGAGGCCTACATGTACATGTACCTGGCTGGTCAACTCTGGCATGCGGTTTAGTTCAGATCCTTTGTGTGAGCGGAAATGGTCTAGAGACAGATCGTCTTAGCAAGGCACCTACAAGTGGGCCAAGAAAATAAAAAACAAGTTAACTTCTCTATGTTTCATCCCTTGTGCAAGCAAATGTGCAACACTTTAACCAATGACTGTGCCAAATCAACAAATGGGGTAAAGGGCTTTAATGGCTAGCTTCATAACAATTTTACAGTGATTGCAGTAGCACTTCTGATTCCATTTACAACAAAAACAACAACACAATAATTAAAAACTGTAGGATGAATATATTTAATATTTATTAGTAATAATTATAAATTTAGTAAGTAACATAATATTAACATTAGGCCTACCTGAGCCTGTTTGGGTCTGAGTCTGTGTTAATACATCCTTCTTCCTATTTTCTCCAACAGTGACAAATCTGTCACGTTTTTTACATATAATACAAACAACAGGCAGCACCGATTTACTCTTTCTTTTTGCTTCAGGAGCGTAATTTGTTTGGAGAGCTAGGTCCCAGATCGTCTACACTCCCGCTATTCCCTGGTTGGATTGTAGCCGGGGATTTTAATTTTTCTTTATCTATACGATTACGGGCAGACCCAATTCGGAATTTGTCTGTAAAAGGCCTGTAGCATGTTGGGTGAAATCCAGTATCTTTTGGCGCGTCGATAAATTCCTGGTTTGATTATATCACCCGAAGTCGCCTGTTCAGCTATCCATTTCGCTCGCCCATCAAGTTTTAGCCATTCATGGGCACATTCACGGAATTTATCCCAGCGAGATTTTGTAAATAATTGTTCTCGTTCCTTTCTAAATCCTTGGTAATGAATAATACAGCGTAAATTTGATTTACGTTACGACAAAGTCTAACACTGTAAGTACCAAATAGTCATACGAGATATGTGCATCTCATCAAATTCAGCTTATACCATACCCACAATAATGTTACGGAGTCAGTGAGTTCAAGTTAGACAATACGCTGACCTTCCACTGACCATGCTTATAATATAAAATCTGTCAATGACAGCTGATTCATTGTTTAGTTATTTATATGATATATTTAATATCAATAATATATGTATATGCATGCTTTATTTTACTTTACACGACCTCTAAAAATGCCCCAAATCGTAAAAATACGACTTTTTGGATTTCGATCTCCTTTTTTCGGCTACCCCGGACATTTTCAAAAAATGATACAATGATTTCACACAACAGGCCAGCTATTAGCCTCTCGATTGACAAGAGTTTCATCGCCCTCCATTCATTATAACCAATGTTATCGTGCCCTAAAGAATCAACAAATCAGCTTGCTTATCTCTGCTTACCCTAGGCAAAAAATGCTCATCTTTGAACTCAATCATGACATTGACCTAGTGAACGCCTACACCAAGTTTGAACATTCTAGCTTAATTAGAAGGAGAGTTCTTGTGTTCCAAAGTCCCGGCCCTTCAAATTGCTTCTATTTTTCATTTTCAATTCAAAATGGTGACCATCACAAGACCGAAATCAAAATTCTGATCCGATAGATTTTTAGACATTCCTTCCAGGATTCCGAAAATATGACGCCCGAGTATGTAAGTAAAATAGCAAAAAAGCCTTTTTGATTTTTCACGTTTAAAGATGGTGGCACTTCCGGTTCGATCGACAAACTCCATATTTTGTGTACGAATCAGTAATTACTTGTCTAGTATCGAATTTTTTTTTTAGGTCATTCTGACCTATATTTCGACGATTTTTTTGAAAACTTTGATCCTTAATTTCACCAAGGGGAGATAATTTAGAAAATTTCCAAGGACATCATTGAAGTCGCATTGGCAAGATCTACTAACATTCTAAATTTCACGAGAATCGCACAACTATTAAAGAAGTTGTCAAATTGGTAATAACTTCCGGTTCGAAATGACAGCGACGAATTTTCGAAATGCCAAAATCCGAAATTGCAGATTTGAAGTAAATGTTTCAAGATACTCAAAGAAAAAAGAATTAGTAAAATAGGTCAAATAGTCACAAAGTTACAGCATTGTAGGTCAAATGCATTCCTTCGTAAAATTCGGTGATTTCGGATTCGTAAAACGTTTTGAAAATATATTTAATCAACAGCCACCACCCATTTTTGGGGGGATAGGTAAAAGTTTCAGAACGATCCTATGGTTAGATTCTGAGAAATCCGATTTGTGGACAAAACACAAAAAAAAAATAACAATAACTAGATCTGCATAGCAGATATCAAAGCTTTCATATAAACTTCAAAAGGGGTTATTAGAATCTATGAATCAACAACCACTCTGACGGAAGATATTCTCTGGGCTAAAAAATCTTTTTTCTCTCAGCTACGAGAGATACGTAGAATTAAACCGGCCCAGAGCCGACCGTGTTGATACGAAGCCGCTTATTTGACATTGACACATAACTGAAGGTGAATAGGCCTACCCGTCCAGTTAATACAATGGGCAATCTCACATCGGTCCACTAAAGAGAGGCACATGCTAGTCGCCCCCTACTTCCCCAAGACATTTAGTCCAAACCTTGACTCTCATACATATAAACCATTTGGTACTACATGTACATGTATTTCGTACTTATATCATATTAAACCCCTCGGCCGCCATGTTGAATCACACAGTATTTAACGTTCTATATCCTAACATCTTTATGAAATCAACGACAAATCTAAACTTGGGCACTCCAACCATTTTTATTTTTACATCATTCAGTTTTTTTTAAATAAGTAATTCTATCACAAATTATAGTGAAGACTGGACCACTAAACTAGTTACCCATCAGTTTTTCTTTGTGTTAATGCGTTCTACATTTTCAAAGCAATGATTCTTATAATGTGCGAGCCGCCATGACACCGGCGGATATTATAACTTCGATAGGCGAGAAACTTCAGGTAGCAGTTGGGTTTCATCAAATCATATAATTATGCGGTACGGCTTCACCTTTATTTCAATGGGAATTGGTTTATTATATGTGCAGTGCAGTTTTAGGTCAGTTTATGTGTAAATTAAGGGAGCTATACATAGGCCAGTAACCTTTTTGTAGTCATTTGACTAAAAAAAACTTGCGGAAAGGAACTCCGTAGGACAAGCCACTACTGTGGCAGGAGTAAGGCGGAAGACATCAGTAGTGGAACCATTTCTAAGTTAATCCCGAAGTACGTTGCTATTGTAAGAATATATAAAATCGGGTTTCCGTTCCGCTTTTTTTTTGCTGTAGTTTGAGTAATGAGTTAGAGCGTATATTTTGTAGTCAAAAAATCATTGCAAATAGAAGACCTCATCCCCACCACCACCAACCTGTAATACACTAGCTAGCTTGTGTATTTCCATATTCCATTTCCGAGAGATAGATAGAGAACACGCGAAATATAAAGTGATTTTTCTTACAATCAGGGACCATAATTCATGAAGTTACGATTCGATATGCGCAAATATCGAAAGGAACCATATCTTTGGGTTATAAACATGCATGTCAAGTTTCATCAAAATCTTTCACTGTGAAAAACCGGGGCTAAGTCATCTGAAATCAAACAAATTTTACCATGTAGGTAGTGAAAACAAAATGTTATGTTAAGCGTTGTTCGAGGGTGGGGTGGGTGCATAAAATTCCAAATGCAAAGGGTTATTTTTCGTGCACGCCAATATGCACACAGGATTTCGATTTTTCGTCCTACCTAAAAAACTGCACGCAAAGTTAGTTGTCGGGCCTTCGGTCAAGAACCACAGATAAAGGGAGAGAACGGGGACCTCTGTTTTGCATACCATCCAAGCGACTAGGCACTAATCCTTGTACCATGGACGAGGGGACGGGCGTTTTTCGTCCCATCGAAACGACTAGACACAGATCCTTGCTAGGCCTTCCATACTTCACCACTGCCAACGGGGAACCACTTTGACCTCGGGTTTTCGTACCATCCAAACGACTAGACACTAATCCTTGCAAGGCCTTCCGTTCTGCAGCAAATGAGGCACGCTGGCCTCGTTTTGTCGTAACATACAAACGACTAGACAATGTTTCATAATTTAGTCATGTTCGCGTGGGTGGGTTGGCAGCAGAATTGATATGTACATGATAGTGACACGAGGAGGGGGGGGGGGGGAGCGGGGTGTACACAAATCACACAAATCAGAGCTTTGTTATACACGCATATACTTGATATACTAAATACACAAATGGCTGAATTTCGAGACATTTCTGGCACTCTTTTATCACATAATGAGAACACTGCATTAATTTCTATATATCAATAAAATATGCCTCAGACCCATTGTTTATTTTTAAATTTGAATTAGACTCGTAACAAAATATATTTTCTGGCAACAAATAGCATATAAATAAAACTAGATTTACTTTCTGATTATTTTTTTTAAATGAAATCATTCCAGGGCTTTTATTGACATTTCAGAAAATGTAGAGTTGGTCCCATGCACTTGAGGCCAAGGTCCTTGAAGTTGTACAGCTGCACCCGGTGACCGATATTTATTTAACGGGGAATAAGTGATAATTCATATTATAACAGTAACTAATTAAAATATCCCATAGGGATTATAATAATATGTATATCATGTAGGTGTGCATGTAGGTTAAAATTGTGACCTCTGTAAATAGGCCCGTTCCTTGCATTTAGTTTTAGAGTTAGGAGTGCTAAAATTGAGAGAGCGAAATGGGGTTGATCGACCACTCGACACAAACTAGGTCATTTCGGGACTAACGTATGGTTCAATTTTATTTCAATAATTCGCTTGCGCGTAGCGGTCTAGCAGTGGGGGGAAACCGGGTGATCCTGAAAAAATACACAGGTTGGACGGGCGACCTACTCCTTGTCACGTACGGAAAGATACCCCAGCAGTCAAAATAGGTCAAAATAGGCGATTTCGGTTTCTAGTGTCGATGCATCGTTACGGTCAGTTTAAAAAATTGTCTTTTAAGGATAATGTGTATAGTACCAATACCTATCACATACGGAAGAGGCGATAAAATCTCTTTGCATTTCCAATTTCAAAATTAATTAAAACCAATATTAAATTCCGAAAATCGTTTTTTTGCTAAAACTCTTCTTTTTAATGTGATCAAAATGGGGGTAAAGCACAGAGTCAGGGGTGGTAATGGGCGTATTGTGTCCTAATTTCATGGTTTTCGGACAATCGGTGCCGGTGTCACGGCGAAATTCCACTTTTTTCCCCTCATGGAAGCCGTAAATTGACGCAAGGAGTAGGGTCGCCTGTCCAACCGCATTGGCAAGATCTACTAACATTCTAAATTTCACGAAAATCGCACAACTATTAAAGAAGTTGTCAAATTGGTAATAACTTCCGGTTCGAAATGACAGCGACGAATTTTCGAAATGCCAAAATCCGAAATTGCAGATTTGAAGTAAATGTTTCAAGATACTCAAAGAAAAAAGAATTAGTAAAATAGGTCAAATAGTCACAGAGTTACAGCATTGTAGGTCAAATGCATTCCTTCGTAAAATTCGGTGATTTCGGATTCGTAAAACGTTTTGAAAATATATTTAATCAACAGCCACCACCCATTTTTGGGGGGATAGGTAAAAGTTTCAGAAGGATCCTATGGTTAGTTTCTGAGAAATCCGATTTGTGGACAAAACACAAAAAAAAAATAACAATAATAATCTTAACAGAAACAATAAGCTTTCATATGTAATATGAAAGCTTAATAATCTTAACAGAAACAATAAGCTTTCATATGTAATATGAAAGCTTAATAATCTTAACAGAAACAATAAGCTTTCATATGTAATATGAAAGCTTAATAATAACTAGATCTGCATAGCAGATATGAAAGCTTTCATATTAACTGCAAAGGGGGTTATTAGAATCTATTGAAACAATAAGTATAAATGTCATCAGGTATCTGAAATATTACATTTACCTTATGAACAAAATGGGAAAAATACAAAACAAAAATTGTCGACTTGTGGCTACCATCCAAGGCATATTTAGAAAACCATATATTATATACAGAGTACGCAGGACAGGAATTACTTGTGCTTCAATGTAAACCGGCCCGTTTCTTGCCTTTAGTTTTAGAGTTAGGTGTGATTTTCAAAGGATTCAATCGGAAATCGCTGAAAATCAATTGGCTTCTTACCTTAAACACTGTATAAATATAAAGTCAATCGGATATTGAATTTAGCCTCTAGAGCGTCCACAAGATTTTTTAAAGTGATCAAGGGCAATAACTCTGACGGTAATTATCGGAAATGGCAGTAAATATCAGATATCGCTGAAAATCAATATTGTAGGCATCTTCGTGTCATGACCTTAAACACTGCGCATAAATTTAAAGTCAATCGGATATTAACTTTGGCCTCTAGAGCGTCCACAAGATATTTTGAAGTGATCAGCGGCCACATCTCTGGCAGTAAATATCAGATATCGCTGAAAATCAATCGCCTACTTCGTCTCATGACCTTAACCACTGTGTATAAATTTAAAGCCAATCGGACATTAACTTTGGCCTCTAGAGCATCCACAAGATTTTTTTTAAGTGATGAAGGGCCATAACTCTGACAGTAATTATCGGAAATCGCTGAAAATCAATTGGCTTCTTCATCTCATGACCTTAAACACTGTGTATAAATTTAAAGTTCATCAGGTCTTGACTGAACATTTTGAGCTACAGCTTGGCAATTTCATTGGTCGATGCTTTGGGACAAGATAACCTTGATTTCTATCTGACAGAGAGTGATGAAATTTACAGTATAGTTTGATTGCTCGATACTTTTGAAAAAAATATGAAAGTGCGATTAATTAATGTGTCATCTTTTACTTTGGGGTTTTGGCGGGAGACATCAGCCATACTGTTTGCTTGTTTAATATCCCCTATACAATATACGCTCGACCTCATTACCCGAACTGGGGTAGAAAAGTGGGATCTTGACAATGAGGCAATGAACTTGTACATTCTTTTGCAGCTGCACAAGAGGGAACATCAACGCCGGATAAACCATGGTGGTGGGGAGGGGGGCTGATACCGACCGTGAAGCCCCGCAAGGGGGTCTGGTCAGGGGGTTCCCCCGCTAAGAAATTTTAATTGGTGGCCGAAAACGTGATTTCATGGCATTTCAGGCACTTGTGTCGGAGCCATTTAGAAATACCTCCCCCAGAAAAATAAAATTCTGCCACAAAATTAGCGACAATCCATGCGGGTGCTGTGAAATTTCTAGAGGAGGGAGCTGGAACCCATGAGCCCGTTAAATTCGCCACTGTAAATGAGCAGAGCTACATCAAACCTAATTTTGAGTCCCTCAGTGATAAATAACTTGATTCAAAATCGTATTATAGCCCCAACGACGATTTGATGAATGGAGACCGTAACGTTACGACAAAGTCTAACACTGTAAGTACCAAATAGTCATACGAGATATGTGCATCTCATCAAATTCAGCTTATACCATACCCACAATAATGTTACGGAGTCAGTGAGTTCAAGTTAGACAATACGCTGACCTTCCACTGACCATACTTATAATATAAAATCTGTCAATGACAGCTGATTCATTGTTTAGTTTTTTATATGATATATTTAATATCAATAATATATGTATATGCATGCTTTATTTTACTTTACACGACCTCTAAAAATGCCCCAAATCGTAAAAATACGACTTTTTGGATTTCGATCTCCTTTTTTCGGCTACCCCGGACATTTTCAAAAAATGATACAATGATTTCACACAACAGGCCAGCTATTAGCCTCTCGATTGACAAGAGTTTCATCGCCCTCCATTCATTATAACCAATGTCATCGTGTCCTAAAGAATCAACAAATCAGCTTGCTTATCTCTGCTTACCCTAGGCAAAAAATGCTCATCTTTGAACTCAATCATGACATTGACCTAGTGAACGCCTACACCAAGTTTGAACATTCTAGCTTAATTAGAAGGAGAGTTCTTGTGTTCCAAAGTCCCGGCCCTTCAAATTGCTTCTATTTTTCATTTTCAATTCAAAATGGTGACCATCACGTGACCGAAATCAAAATTCTGATCCGATAGATTTTTAGGCATTCCTTCCAGGATTCCGAAAATATGACGCCCGAGTCTGTAAGTAAAATAGCAAAAAAGACTTTTTGATTTTTCACGTTTAAAGATGGTGGCACTTCCGGTTCGATCGACAACCTCCATATTTTGTGTACGAATCAGTAATTACTTGTCTAGTATCGAATTTTTTTTTTAGGTCATTCTGACCTATATTTTGACGATTTTTTTGAAAGATCTACTAACATTCTAAATTTCACGAAAATCGCACAACTATTAAAGAAGTTGTCAAATTGGTAATAACTTCCGGTTCGAAATGACAGCGACGAATTTTCGAAATGCCAAAATCCGAAATTGCAGATTTGAAGTAAATGTTTCAAGATACTCAAAGAAAAAAGAATTAGTAAAATAGGTCAAATAGTCACAGAGTTACAGCATTGTAGGTCAAATGCATTCCTTCGTAAAATTCGGTGATTTCGGATTCGTAAAACGTTTTGAAAATATATTTAATCAACAGCCACCACCCATTTTTGGGGGGATAGGTAAAAGTTTCAGAACGATCCTATGGTTAGTTTCTGAGAAATCCGATTTGTGGACAAAACACAAAAAAAAAATAACAATAACTAGATCTGCATAGCAGATATCAAAGCTTTCATATAAACTTCAAAAGGGGTTATTAGAATCTATGAATCATCAACCACTCTGACGGATGTAGAGAGTAATATATTGTTACTAAATCTGTTGTACTGTTTCTTGTTATGGTAAAGAAAACATGAATACAACTATGAGATTTGTATAGAATTGGCATTAATCAATATATTTATTGTTTAATACTACATGTATATTATAGATACAAAGTGAATTAAATGAACCCAATTACATGTACTTTATATAAGCAATGTTTTTTTATTCATCGTTACTTTGAAATCACATTATTTTCATTGATGATAAAAAGGTTGTATTTGTACCGAATCCAAAAAGTATGTTGTATGACATTGCATTATCTGTACCAATTATTTATTTGCAAACCAATATACAATGTTTATTTCTACTCCAATATATTTGTTTCAACCCATGATAGTTTATTCACTCTTCTCACTTAAATACAAGAATAACACACGATTAAATTACTGAAACAAGTAATGCTGGTAGATTATAATTTGATATTGTATACCATTTACTCTCTGTTAGATAAGGCGACGTGGTAATCTGTTAGATAAACATACATGGAAGTATATGTTAGATAACTACAATTTATGATATATTTTAAACCAAGGAAGTGGCCTTTCTAAAAATAAAAAAAAATAAAGGAAAATATATTTCATACAATTGTTATACTGTTACTGTTATCGTGAAGAAACATGATTGTTTATTTAATGTTGTTTATGACAAACATGTAATCATGTACATTTTTTAAATAAGAACAATTATGCTACATGTATGAATAACTCTCAAAAATTATGTTTTCATCAATCCAAGTATTTTTTTATTTGTATTACTTGATTTATACTGAATAAAGATTACACAAACATACAAAATGGTGTTGGCTGTGTGACTGAATTCCTCGTTGAGAAGTGGTATCGGGTGTCCCATAGAGAAGAAGCAAACCCTCCTTGTGATACACTTGTGAACATTTTAAAAGACCCATTTCGCTGTGTTCCAGAAAAATCCCCATTATAGCTAGTGCATTACATGGTTGTTGTTGGGGGAAAGGTGGGTCTTTTCTATTGGCAATGATTTACTTTTTATAGGCCCACATTGAAATGTGGTCGTATATTGTCGTCGCCCCCCTTTTGCTGTTAATATCCGATTGACTTTAAATTTATACGCAGTGTTTAAGGTCATAAGACGAAGAAGCCTTTGATTTGCTCTGCCCAGGCAACGTTCCTGTTCTCCGATTGCCTTCAAATATGCACAGAATGTACCTTGGGATTCTAGCTATCACATATTAAAAATAGAAGAGTGTTGGATTCCGAGAACGTTCAAAATAAATTCAAAACCCGCCCCCAACAATCAAAGGTTTTTTGCTTAAAAAATTGCCGTATTTTATCGAATTTTTATTGTTCTTGATATCTGAGGATTTTTCTCAATTTAGTATGTGATAAATATCATCGCGGCGCAGCCAACCGCTAGAAATTCCAGAGATTTGGATGCCTCAGCAGTCAAAAAAGGTCAAAATAGGCGATTTCGGTTTCTAGTGTCGATACATCGTTACGGTCATTTTAAAAAATTGTCTTTTAAGGATAATGTGTATAGTACCAGTACCTATCACATACGGAAGAGGCGATAAAATCTCTTTGCATTTGCAATTTCAAAATTAATTAAAACCAATATTAAATTCCGAAAATCGTTTTTTTGCTAAAACTTTTTTTTTTTTAATCGGATCAAAATGGGAGTAAGGCACAGAGTCCGGGGTGGTAATGGGCGTATTGTGTCCAAATTTCATGGTTTTCGGACAATCGGTGCCGGTGTCACGGCGAAATTCCACTTTTTTCCCCTCATGGAAGCCGTAAATTGACTTGAAGCCAGGGTCCTTGAAGTTGTACAGCTGCACCCGGTGACCGATATTTATTTAACGGGGAATAAGTGATAATTCATATTATAGCAGTAAATAATTAAAATATTTCATAGGGATTATAATAATATCTATATCTTGTCTGGGTACAGGGTTAAAACCAATATTAAATTCCGAAAATCGTTTTTTTGCTAAAACTCTTTTTTTTTAATGGGATCAAAATGGGGGTAAGGCACAGAGTCCGGGGTGGTAATGGACGTATTGTGTCCAAATTTCATGGTTTTCGGACAATCGGTGCCGGTGTCACGGCGAAATTCCACTTTTTTCCCCTCATGGAAGCCGTAAATTGACTTAGAAAAAAAAAACGACGAAAGGCAGGTGACAAGAACAAACGACTTGAACGAATGCAGGTATCACCTTGAAATTTTCAGGGTACCTAGGTACCAACGTGAAAAGTTGCTCGCCGGAATTTAGTACTCATGGTACCTTTGGTTCCAGCGTAGCGCATGCGCGAAGTCAAATCCAGCTAAACTCGAAAACAACCTTGTCGGCACGGAAAACATCAAAGGAGAAATTCGAATAAAAAATGATACAATGATTTCACACAACAGGCCAGCTATTAGCCTCTCGATTGACAAGAGTTTCATCGCCCTCCATTCATTATAACCAATGTCATCGTGCCCTAAAGAATCAACAAATCAGCTTGCTTATCTCTGCTTACCCTAGGCAAAAAATGCTCATCTTTGAACTCAATCATGACATTGACCTAGTGAACGCCTACACCAAGTTTGAACATTCTAGCTTAATTAGAAGGAGAGTTCTTGTGTTCCAAAGTCCCGGCCCTTCAAATTGCTTCTATTTTTCATTTTCAATTCAAAATGGTGACCATCACGTGACCGAAATCAAAATTCTGATCCGATAGATTTTTAGGTATTCCTTCCAGGATTCCGAAAATATGACGCCCGAGTCTGTAAGTAAAATAGCAAAAAAGCCTTTTTGATTTTTCACGTTTAAAGATGGTGGCACTTCCGGTTCGATCGACAAACTCCATATTTTGTGTACGAATCAGTAATTACTTGTCTAGTATCGAATTTTTTTTTTAGGTCATTCTGACCTATATTTCGACGATTTTTTTGAAAACTTTGATCCTTAATTTCACCAAGGGGAGATAATTTAGAAAATTTCCAAGGACATCATTGAAGTCGCATTGGCAAGATCTACTAACATTCTAAATTTCACGAAAATCGCACAACTATTAAAGAAGTTGTCAAATTGGTAATAACTTCCGGTTCGAAATGACAGCGACGAATTTTCGAAATGCCAAAATCCGAAATTGCAGATTTGAAGTAAATGTTTCAAGATACTCAAAGAAAAAAGAATTAGTAAAATAGGTCAAATAGTCACAGAGTTACAGCATTGTAGGTCAAATGCATTCCTTCGTAAAATTCGGTGATTTCGGATTCGTAAAACGTTTTGAAAATATATTTAATCAACAGCCACCACCCATTTTTGGGGGGATAGGTAAAAGTTTCAGAACGATCCTATGGTTAGATTCTGAGAAATCCGATTTGTGGACAAAACACAAAAAAAAAATAACAATAATAATCTTAACAGAAACAATAAGCTTTCATATGTAATATGAAAGCTTAACTAGATCTGCATAGCAGATATCAAAGCTTTCATATAAACTTCAAAAGGGGTTATTAGAATCTATGAATCATCAACCACTCTGACGGATGTAGAAAGGAATATATTGTTACTAAATCTGTTGTACTGTTTCTTGTTATGGTAAAGAAAACATGAATACAACTATGAGATTTGTATAGAATTGGCATTAATCAATATATTTATTGTTTAATACTACATGTATATTATAGATACAAAGTGAATTAAATGAACCCAATTACATGTACTTTATATAAGCAATGTTTTTTTTATTCATCGTTACTTTGAAATCACATTATTTTCATTGATGATAAAAAGGTTGTATTTGTACCGAATCCAAAAAGTATGTTGTATGACATTGCATTATCTGTACCAATTATTTATTTGCAAACCAATATACAATGTTTATTTCTACTCCAATATATTTGTTTCAACCCATGATAGTTTATTCACTCTTCTCACTTAAATACAAGAATAACACACGATTAAATTACTGAAACAAGTAATGCTGGTAGATTATAATTTGATATTGTATACCATTTACTCTCTGTTAGATAAGGCGACGTGGTAATCTGTTAGATAAACATACATGGAAGTATATGTTAGATAACTACAATTTATGATATATTTTAAACCAAGGAAGTGGCCTTTCTAAAAATAAAAAAAAAGAAAGGAAAATATATTTCATACAATTGTTATACTGTTACTGTTATCGTGAAGAAACATGATTGTTTATTTAATGTTGTTTATGACAAACATGTAATCATGTACATTTTTTAAATAAGAACAATTATGCTACATGTATGAATAACTCTCAAAAATTATGTTTTCATCAATCCAAGTATTTTTTTATTTGTATTACTTGATTTATACTGAATAAAGATTACACAAACATACGAAATGGTGTTGGCTGTGTGACTGAATTCCTCGTTGAGAAGTGGTATCGGGTGTCCCATAGAGAAGAAGCAAACCCTCCTTGTGATACACTTGTGAACATTTTAAAAGACCCATTTCGCTGTGTTCCAGAAAAATCCCCATTATAGCTAGTGCATTACATGGTTGTTGTTGGGGGAAAGGTGGGTCTTTTCTATTGGCAATGATTTACTTTTTATAGGCCCACATTGAAATGTGGTCGTATATTGTCGTCGCCCCCCTTTTGCTGTTAATATCCGATTGACTTTAAATTTATACGCAGTGTTTAAGGTCATAAGACGAAGAAGCCTTTGATTTGCTCTGCCCAGGCAACGTTCCTGTGCTCCGATTGCCTTCAAATATGCACAGAATGTACCTTGGGATTCTAGCTATCACATATTAAAAATAGAAGAGTGTTGGATTCCGAGAACGTTCAAAATAAATTCAAAACCCGCCCCCAACAATCAAAGGTTTTTTGCTTAAAAAATTGCCGTATTTTATCGAATTTTTATTGTTCTTGATATCTGAGGATTTTTCTCAATTTAGTATGTGATAAATATCATCGCGGCGCAGCCAACCGCTAGAAATTCCAGAGATTTGGACCACCGGAATGATGCCTCAGCAGTCAAAAAAGGTCAAAATAGGCGATTTCGGTTTCTAGTGTCGATACATCGTTACGGTCATTTTAAAAAATTGTCTTTTAAGGATAATGTGTATAGTACCAGTACCAGTGCAATTTCAAAATTAATTAAAACCAATATTAAATTCCGAAAATTGTTTTTTTGCTAAAACTTTTTTTTTTTTAATCGGATCAAAATGGGAGTAAGGCACAGAGTCCGGGGTGGTAATGGGCGTATTGTGTCCAAATTTCATGGTTTTCGGACAATCGGTGCCGGTGTCACGGCGAAATTCCACTTTTTTCCCCTCATGGAAGCCGTAAATTGACTTGAAGCCAGGGTCCTTGAAGTTGTACAGCTGCACCCGGTGACCGATATTTATTTAACGGGGAATAAGTGATAATTCATATTATAGCAGTAAATAATTAAAATATTTCATAGGGATTATAATAATATCTATATCTTGTCTGGGTACAGGGTTAAAACCAATATTAAATTCCGAAAATCGTTTTTTTGCTAAAACTCTTTTTTTTTAATGGGATCAAAATGGGGGTAAGGCACAGAGTCCGGGGTGGTAATGGACGTATTGTGTCCAAATTTCATGGTTTTCGGACAATCGGTGCCGGTGTCACGGCGAAATTCCACTTTTTTCCCCTCATGGAAGCCGTAAATTGACTTAGAAAAAAAAAACGACGAAAGGCAGGTGACAAGAACAAACGACTTGAACGAATGCAGGTATCACCTTGAAATTTTCAGGGTACCTAGGTACCAACGTGAAAAGTTGCTCGCCGGAATTTAGTACTCATGGTACCTTTGGTTCCAGCGTAGCGCATGCGCGAAGTCAAATCCAGCTAAACTCGAAAACAACCTTGTCGGCACGGAAAACATCAAAGGAGAAATTCGAATAAAAAATGATACAATGATTTCACACAACAGGCCAGCTATTAGCCTCTCGATTGACAAGAGTTTCATCGCCCTCCATTCATTATAACCAATGTCATCGTGCCCTAAAGAATCAACAAATCAGCTTGCTTATCTCTGCTTACCCTAGGCAAAAAATGCTCATCTTTGAACTCAATCATGACATTGACCTAGTGAACGCCTACACCAAGTTTGAACATTCTAGCTTAATTAGAAGGAGAGTTCTTGTGTTCCAAAGTCCCGGCCCTTCAAATTGCTTCTATTTTTCATTTTCAATTCAAAATGGTGACCATCACGTGACCGAAATCAAAATTCTGATCCGATAGATTTTTAGGTATTCCTTCCAGGATTCCGAAAATATGACGCCCGAGTCTGTAAGTAAAATAGCAAAAAAGCCTTTTTGATTTTTCACGTTTAAAGATGGTGGCACTTCCGGTTCGATCGACAAACTCCATATTTTGTGTACGAATCAGTAATTACTTGTCTAGTATCGAATTTTTTTTTTAGGTCATTCTGACCTATATTTCGACGATTTTTTTGAAAACTTTGATCCTTAATTTCACCAAGGGGAGATAATTTAGAAAATTTCCAAGGACATCATTGAAGTCGCATTGGCAAGATCTACTAACATTCTAAATTTCACGAAAATCGCACAACTATTAAAGAAGTTGTCAAATTGGTAATAACTTCCGGTTCGAAATGACAGCGACGAATTTTCGAAATGCCAAAATCCGAAATTGCAGATTTGAAGTAAATGTTTCAAGATACTCAAAGAAAAAAGAATTAGTAAAATAGGTCAAATAGTCACAGAGTTACAGCATTGTAGGTCAAATGCATTCCTTCGTAAAATTCGGTGATTTCGGATTCGTAAAACGTTTTGAAAATATATTTAATCAACAGCCACCACCCATTTTTGGGGGGATAGGTAAAAGTTTCAGAACGATCCTATGGTTAGATTCTGAGAAATCCGATTTGTGGACAAAACACAAAAAAAAAATAACAATAACTAGATCTGCATAGCAGATATCAAAGCTTTCATATAAACTTCAAAAGGGGTTATTAGAATCTATGAATCAACAACCACTCTGACGGAAGATATTCTCTGGGCTAAAAAATCTTTTTTCTCTCAGCTACGAGAGATACGTAGAATTAAACCGGCCCAGAGCCGACCGTGTTGATACGAAGCCGCTTATTTGAGATTGACACATAACTGAAGGTGAATAGGCCTACCCGTCCAGTTAATACAATGGGCAATCTCACATCGGTCCACTAAAGAGAGGCACATGCTAGTCGCCCCCTACTTCCCCAAGACATTTAGTCCAAACCTTGACTCTCATACATATAAACCATTTGGTACTACATGTACATGTATTTCGTACTTATATCATATTAAACCCCTCGGCCGCCATGTTGAATCACACAGTATTTAACGTTCTATATCCTAACATCTTTATGAAATCAACGACAAATCTAAACTTGGGCACTCCAACCATTTTTATTTTTACATCATTCAGTTTTTTTTAAATAAGTAATTCTATCACAAATTATAGTGAAGACTGGACCACTAAACTAGTTACCCATCAGTTTTTCTTTGTGTTAATGCGTTCTACATTTTCAAAGCAATGATTCTTATAATGTGCGAGCCGCCATGACACCGGCGGATATTATAACTTCGATAGGCGAGAACCTAGCTTCACCTTTATTTCAATGGGAATTGGTTTATTATATGTGCAGTGCAGTTTTAGGTCAGTTTATGTGTAAATTAAGGGAGCTATACATAGGCCAGTAACCTTTTTGTAGTCATTTGACTAAAAAAAACTTGCGGAAAGGAACTCCGTAGGACAAGCCACTACTGTGGCAGGAGTAAGGCGGAAGACATCAGTAGTGGAACCATTTCTAAGTTAATCCCGAAGTGCGTTGCTATTGTAAGAATATATAAAATCGGGTTTCCGTTCCGCTTTTTTTTTGCTGTAGTTTGAGTAATGAGTTAGAACGTATATTTTGTAGTCAAAAAATCATTGCAAATAGAAGACCTCATCCCCACCACCACCAACCTGTAATACACTAGCTAGCTTGTGTATTTCCATATTCCATTTCCGAGAGATAGATAGAGAACACGCGAAATATAAAGTGATTTTTCTTACAATCAGGGACCATAATTCATGAAGTTACGATTCGATATGCGCAAATATCGAAAGGAACCATATCTTTGGGTTATAAACATGCATGTCAAGTTTCATCAAAATCTTTCACTGTGAAAAACCGGGGCTAAGTCATCTGAAATCAAACAAATTTTACAATGTAGGTAGTGAAAACAAAATGTTATGTTAAGCGTTGTTCGAGGGTGGGGTGGGTGCATAAAATTCCAAATGCAAAAGGTTATTTTTCGTGCACGCCAATATGCACACAGGATTTCGATTTTTCGTCCTACCTAAAAAAACTGCACGCAAAGTTAGTTGTCGGGCCTTCGGTCAAGAACCACAGACAAAGGGAGAGAACGGGGACCTCTGTTTTGCATACCATCCAAGCGACTAGGCACTAATCCTTGTACCATGGACGAGGGGACGGGCGTTTTTCGTCCCATCGAAACGACTAGACACAGATCCTTGCTAGGCCTTCCATACTTCACCACTGCCAACGGGGAACCACTTTGACCTCGGGTTTTCGTACCATCCAAACGACTAGACACTAATCCTTGCAAGGCATTCCGTTCTGCAGCAAATGAGCCACGCTGGCCTCGTTTTGTCGTAACATACAAACGACTAGACAATGTTTCATAATTTAGTCATGTTCGCGTGGGTGGGTTGGCAGCAGAATTGATATGTACATGATAGTGACACGAGGAGGGGGGGGGGGGAGCGGGGTGTACACAAATCACACAAATCAGAGCTTTGTAATACACGCATATACTTGATATACTAAATACACAAATGGCTGAATTTCGAGACATTTCTGGCACTCTTTTATCACATAATGAGAACACTGCATTAATTTCTATATATCAATAAAATATGCCTCAGACCCATTGTTTATTTTTAAATTTGAATTAGACTCGTAACAAAATATATTTTCTGGCAACAAATAGCATATAAATAAAACTAGATTTACTTTCTGATTATTTTTTTAAAATGAAATCATTCCAGGGCTTTTATTGACATTTCAGAAAATGTAGAGTTGGTCCCATGCACTTGAGGCCAAGGTCCTTGAAGTTGTACAGCTGCACCCGGTGACCGATATTTATTTAACGGGGAATAAGTGATAATTAAGCTTTCATATTACATATGAAAGCTTATTTTTTCTGTTAAGATTATTATTGTTATTTTTTTTTTGTGTTTTGTCCACAAATCGGATTTCTCAGAATCTAACCATAGGATCGTTCTGAAACTTTTACCTATCCCCCCAAAAATGGGTGGTGGCTGTTGATTAAATATATTTTCAAAACGTTTTACGAATCCGAAATCACCGAATTTTACGAAGGAATGCATTTGACCTACAATGCTGTAACTCTGTGACTATTTGACCTATTTTACTAATTCTTTTTTCTTTGAGTATCTTGAAACATTTACTTCAAATCTGCAATTTCGGATTTTGGCATTTCGAAAATTCGTCGCTGTCATTTCGAACCGGAAGTTATTACCAATTTGACAACTTCTTTAATAGTTGTGCGATTTTCGTGAAATTTAGAATGTTAGTAGATCTTGCCAATGCGACTTCAATGATGTCCTTGGAAATTTTCTAAATTATCTCCCCTTGGGGAAATTAAGGATCAAAGTTTTCAAAAAAATCGTCGAAATATAGGTCAGAATGACCTAAAAAAAAATTCGATACTAGACAAGTAATTACTGATTCGTACACAAAATATGGAGTTTGTCGATCGAACCGGAAGTGCCACCATCTTTAAACGTGAAAAATCAAAAAGGCTTTTTTGCTATTTTACTTACAGACTCGGGCGTCATATTTTCGGAATCCTGGAAGGAATACCTAAAAATCTATCGGATCAGAATTTTGATTTCGGTCACGTGATGGTCACCATTTTGAATTGAAAATGAAAAATAGAAGCAATTTGAAGGGCCGGGACTTTGGAACACAAGAACTCTCCTTCTAATTAAGCTAGAATGTTCAAACTTGGTGTAGGCGTTCACTAGGTCAATGTCATGATTGAGTTCAAAGATGAGCATTTTTTGCCTAGGGTAAGCAGAGATAAGCAAGCTGATTTGTTGATTCTTTAGGGCACGATGACATTGGTTATAATGAATGGAGGGCGATGAAACTCTTGTCAATCGAGAGGCTAATAGCTGGCCTGTTGTGTGAAATCATTGTATCATTTTTTATTCGAATTTCTCCTTTGATGTTTTCCGTGCCGACAAGGTTGTTTTCGAGTTTAGCTGGATTTGACTTCGCGCATGCGCTACGCTGGAACCAAAGGTACCATGAGTACTAAATTCCGGCGAGCAACTTTTCACGTTGGTACCTAGGTACCCTGAAAATTTCAAGGTGATACCTGCATTCGTTCAAGTCGTTTGTTCTTGTCACCTGCCTTTCGTCGTTTTTTTTCTAAGTCAATTTACGGCTTCCATGAGGGGAAAAAAGTGGAATTTCGCCGTGACACCGGCACCGATTGTCCGAAAACCATGAAATTTGGACACAATACGTCCATTACCACCCCGGACTCTGTGCCTTACCCCCATTTTGATCCCATTAAAAAAAAAGAGTTTTAGCAAAAAAACGATTTTCGGAATTTAATATTGGTTTTAACCCTGTACCCAGACAAGATATAGATATTATTATAATCCCTATGAAATATTTTAATTATTTACTGCTATAATATGAATTATCACTTATTCCCCGTTAAATAAATATCGGTCACCGGGTGCAGCTGTACAACTTCAAGGACCCTGGCTTCAAGTCAATTTACGGCTTCCATGAGGGGAAAAAAGTGGAATTTCGCCGTGACACCGGCACCGATTGTCCGAAAACCATGAAATTTGGACACAATACGCCCATTACCACCCGGACTCTGTGCCTTACTCCCATTTTGATCCGATTAAAAAAAAAAAAGTTTTAGCAAAAAAACGATTTTCGGAATTTAATATTGGTTTTAATTAATTTTGAAATTGCAAATGCAAAGAGATTTTATCGCCTCTTCCGTATGTGATAGGTACTGGTACTATACACATTATCCTTAAAAGACAATTTTTTAAAATGACCGTAACGATGTATCGACACTAGAAACCGAAATCGCCTATTTTGACCTTTTTGGACTGCTGAGGCATCATTCCGGTGGTCCAAATCTCTGGAATTTCTAGCGGTTGGCTGCGCCGCGATGATATTTATCACATACTAAATTGAGAAAAATCCTCAGATATCAAGAACAATAAAAATTCGATAAAATACGGCAATTTTTTAAGCAAAAAACCTTTGATTGTTGGGGGCGGGTTTTGAATTTATTTTGAACGTTCTCGGAATCCAACACTCTTCTATTTTTAATATGTGATAGCTAGAATCCCAAGGTACATTCTGTGCATATTTGAAGGCAATCGGAGCACAGGAACGTTGCCTGGGCAGAGCAAATCAAAGGCTTCTTCGTCTTATGACCTTAAACACTGCGTATAAATTTAAAGTCAATCGGATATTAACAGCAAAAGGGGGGCGACGACAATATACGACCACATTTCAATGTGGGCCTATAAAAAGTAAATCATTGCCAATAGAAAAGACCCACCTTTCCCCCAACAACAACCATGTAATGCACTAGCTATAATGGGGATTTTTCTGGAACACAGCGAAATGGGTCTTTTAAAATGTTCACAAGTGTATCACAAGGAGGGTTTGCTTCTTCTCTATGGGACACCCGATACCACTTCTCAACGAGGAATTCAGTCACACAGCCAGCACCATTTTGTATGTTTGTGTAATCTTTATTCAGTATAAATCAAGTAATACAAATAAAAAAATACTTGGATTGATGAAAACATAATTTTTGAGAGTTATTCATACATGTAGCATAATTGTTCTTATTTAAAAAATGTACATGATTACATGTTTGTCATAAACAACATTAAATAAACAATCATGTTTCTTCACGATAACAGTAACAGTATAACAATTGTATGAAATATATTTTCCTTTATTTTTTTTTATTTTTAGAAAGGCCACTTCCTTGGTTTAAAATATATCATAAATTGTAGTTATCTAACATATACTTCCATGTATGTTTATCTAACAGATTACCACGTCGCCTTATCTAACAGAGAGTAAATGGTATACAATATCAAATTATAATCTACCAGCATTACTTGTTTCAGTAATTTAATCGTGTGTTACTCTTGTATTTAAGTGAGAAGAGTGAATAAACTATCATGGGTTGAAACAAATATATTGGAGTAGAAATAAACATTGTATATTGGTTTGCAAATAAATAATTGGTACAGATAATGCAATGTCATACAACATACTTTTTGGATTCGGTACAAATACAACCTTTTTATCATCAATGAAAATAATGTGATTTCAAAGTAACGATGAATAAAAAAACATTGCTTATATAAAGTACATGTAATTGGGTTCATTTAATTCACTTTGTATCTATAATATACATGTAGTATTAAACAATAAATATATTGATTAATGCCAATTCTATACAAATCTCATAGTTGTATTCATGTTTTCTTTACCATAACAAGAAACAGTACAACAGATTTAGTAACAATATATTCCTTTCTACATCCGTCAGAGTGGTTGATGATTCATAGATTCTAATAACCCCTTTTGAAGTTTATATGAAAGCTTTGATATCTGCTATGCAGATCTAGTTCATATTATAACAGTAAATAATTAAAATATCCCATAGGGATTATAATAATATGTATATCATGTAGGTGTGCATGTAGGTTAAAATTGTGACCTCTGTAAATAGGCCCGTTCCTTGCATTTAGTTTTAGAGTTAGGAGTGCTAAAATTGAGAGAGCGAAATGGGGTTGATCGACCACTCGACACAAACTAGGTCATTTCGGGACTAACGTATGGTTCAATTTTATTTCAATAATTCGCTTGCGCGTAGGGGTCTAGCAGTGGGGGGAAACCGGGTGATCCTGAAAAAATACACAGGTTGGACGGGCGACCTACTCCTTGTCACGTACGGAAAGATACCCCAGCAGTCAAAATAGGTCAAAATAGGCGATTTCGGTTTCTAGTGTCGATGCATCGTTACGGTCAGTTTAAAAAATTGTCTTTTAAGGATAATGTGTATAGTACCAATACCTATCACATACGGAAGAGGCGATAAAATCTCTTTGCATTTCCAATTTCAAAATTAATTAAAACCAATATTAAATTCCGAAAATCGTTTTTTTGCTAAAACTCTTTTCTTTTTAATGTGATCAAAATGGGGGTAAAGCACAGAGTCGGGGGTGGTAATGGGCGTATTGTGTCCTAATTTCATGGTTTTCGGACAATCGGTGCCGGTGTCACGGCGAAATTCCACTTTTTTCCCCTCATGGAAGCCGTAAATTGACGCAAGGGGTAGGGTCGCCTGTCCAACCTTGTGGGTTTTCTCCGGGTCCTCCGGTTTCCTCCCACTGCTAAAGACCCCTACGCGCAAGCGAATTATTGAAATAAAATTAAACCATATGTTGGTCCCGAAATGACCTAGTTTGTGTCGAGTGGACGTTAAACCCCATTTCTCTCTCTCTCTCTCTCTCTCTCTCTCTCTCTCTCCGTAAATTGACTTGAGGCCAGTGTCCTTTAAGTTGTACAGCGGCACCAGGTGACCGATATTTATTTAACGGGGAATAAGTGATAATTCATATTATAGCAGTAAATAATTAAAATATTTCATAGGGATTATAATAATATATCATGTCTGGGTATTACAGGGTTAAAACCAATATTAAATTCCGAAAATCGTTTTTTTGCTAAAACTTTTTTTTTTTAATGGGATCAAAATGGGGGTAAAGCACAGAGTCCGGGGTGGTAATGGGCGTATTGTGTCCAAATTTCATGGTTTTCGGACAATCGGTGCCGGTGTCACGGCGAAATTCCACTTTTTTCCCCTCATGGAAGCCGTAAATTGACTTAGAAAAAAAAACGACGAAAGGCAGGTGACAAGAACAAACGACTTGAACGAATGCAGGTATCACCTTGAAATTTTCAGGGTGCCTAGGTACCAACGTGAAAAGTTGCTCGCCGGAATTTAGTACTCATGGTACCGTTGGTTCCTGTGTAGCGCATGCGCGAAATCAAAACCAGCTAAACTCGAAAACAACCTTGTCGGCACGGAAAACATCAAAGGAGAAATTCGAATTTTTGAAATATTCAAATACCAAACATTCGACCATGATCCAGGCTATCCTCAAATGTATTAATTTCGGTAATAGGAGACAGATTCTCTAAGCCACGACCAATTGTGTATGTTTTCAAGCCCATAAATGTGGATTTTTCACTAATTTTCATTTTCATTTCAAAATGGCGTCCATCAGTTGACCTAAATCAAAATTCTAAACCGATAGATTTTTAGGCTTTCCTTCAAGCATTCAGAAAATGTAACTCTTATGTCTTTAAGTAAAATATTGCAAAAGCCGTATGGACTTTTCACATTTTGAGATGGTGGCACTTCCGGTTTGCTCGACAAACTCCATATTTTGTGTACTCATCAGTACTGTCTTAGCTAGTACAGAAAAAAAAATTAAAGGCAATCTGACCTATATTTCGTCGATTTTTTTGAAAACTTTGATCGTTAATTTCACCAAGGGGAGATAATTTAGAAAATTTCCAAGGACATCATTGAAGTCGCATTGGCAAGATCTACTAACATTCTAAATGTCACGAAAATCGCACAACTATTAAAGAAGTTGTCAAATTGGTAATAACTTCCGGTTCGAAATGACAGCGACGAATTTTCGAAATGCCAAAATCCGAAATTGCAGATTTGAAGTAAATGTTTCAAGATACTCAAAGAAAAAAGAATTAGTAAAATAGGTCAAATAGTCACAGAGTTACAGCATTGTAGGTCAAATGCATTCCTTCGTAAAATTCGGTGATTTCGGATTCGTAAAACGTTTTGAAAATATATTTAATCAACAGCCACCACCCATTTTTGGGGGGATAGGTAAAAGTTTCAGAACGATCCTATGGTTAGATTCTGAGAAATCCGATTTGTGGACAAAACACAAAAAAAAAATAACAATAACTAGATCTGCTAAGCAGATATTAAAGCTTTCGTATTCACAGTCACTTGAACAATTGACTATTCATGAAAGATACTAAAGAGAACTTTATTAATTTATACATACTTTTGCTAATTTTATTGTTATATCTTGGTAGTAACATACCAATATAAATAGTAATATTGTTTCTAGATGAAGACTATTATAATTGAAATGAAATGGGATTTCACATCATAATGCTATGCACGGACTGGGCTAATAATGACAAAAAACTACAATGAATACAATAGTATAAAATGTTGCTATGAAATTAAATAAATGTTGTATACAATAATTAACCGGTTTAATACTATATTATACATAAAAGTGAATGAAATTCAATGTTTACTATTTTGCTTTATACATGAATATCACAGGTCAAATTATTGAAATAAATAATGCAAATAGATTATGATTTGAAACATCTTGTATGTCATTGTTCTATTTGTTATATAAGACTACATGATATAAACTTTTTGATAAGCCTCTTTTATCATATTTTGAACCAATGGAATAAAGAGCAAAGACCTAGAATATATTGTAAATATAATCAGGTTTTTGATCAACTGATCAAAGGAAAATATTGCGAATAAATTTGTTGTACTGCTATTGTAAAGAAATCATCATTGTTTTATTTGATATTTAGAATACACATAATCGTGTATATATTTGAAGTTAAGAGCAATTATGATTAGTGATACCTGTATGACCAACTCTCAAAAGATAATCTCATTAAACCAAGTACTTTTTTTCATTTGTATTAGTTGATTTATACTGAATAAAGATAACACAAACAAACAAAAATGAGTTGGCTGTGTGAACACCTCAATGACAAGTGGTATCAGATGCCTCAGAGAGAATATTCAAATGCTCCTTGTGATACGTTTGTAACACACAATTATAACCTAATGTATTACACGGGAGTGGAGTGGGTGGGTCGGGGGCCTTTTCGATTGGCAGGGGACTATTAAAATGGGTAAGCAGAGATAAGCAATTTGATGAAACTTTGTGTATAGTTTCATTACATTAGTACCTTGACCATATTACCTTGACCAAGTTCGACAATGAGCATTCTCTTAGTCAGGATAAGCAAAGCAACTTGATTGGCCGGGACTTTGAATTGGTTGATGCTTTGGGGTATGATAACTTTGGTTATAATGAAGTACTGGAACATAACAACCCAGCTTTTAATTGAGCTAGAATGTTTAAACTTGGTGTAGATGTTCATCAGGTCTTGACTGAACATTTTGAGCTACAGCTTGGCAATTTCATTGGTCGATGCTTTGGGACAAGATAACCTTGATTTCTATCTGACAGAGAGTGATGAAATTTACAGTATAGTTTGATTGCTCGATACTTTTGAAAAAAATATGAAAGTGCGATTAATTAATGTGTCATCTTTTACTTTGGGGTTTTGGCGGGAGACATCAGCCATACTGTTTGCTTGTTTAATATCCCCTATACAATATACGCTCGACCTCATTACCCGAACTGGGGTAGAAAAGTGGGATCTTTGACAATGAGGCAATGAACTTGTACATTCTTTTGCAGCTGCACAAGAGGGAACATCAACGCCGGATTAACCATGGTGGTGGGGAGGGGGGCTGATACCGACCGTGAAGCCCCGCAAGGGGGTCGGGTCAGGGGGTTCTCCCGCTAAGAAATTTTAATTGGAGGCCGAAAACGTGATTTCATGGCATTTCAGGCACTTGTGTCGGAGCCATTTAGAAATACCTCCCCCAGAAAAATAAAATTCTGCCACAAAATTAGCCACAATCCATGCGGGTGCTGTGAAATTTCTAGAGGAGGGAGCTGGAACCCATGAGCCCGTTAAATTCGCCACTGTAAATGAGCAGAGCTACATCAAACCTAATTTTGAGTCCCTCAGTGATAAATAACTTGATTCAAAATCGTATTATAGCCCCAACGACGATTTGATGAATGGAGACCGTAACGTTACGACAAAGTCTAACACTGTAAGTACCAAATAGTCATACGAGATATGTGCATCTCATCAAATTCAGCTTATACCATACCCACAATAATGTTACGGAGTCAGTGAGTTCAAGTTAGACAATACGCTGACCTTCCACTGACCATGCTTATAATATAAAATCTGTCAATGACAGCTGATTCATTGTTTAGTTTTTTATATGATATATTTAATATCAATAATATATGTATATGCATGCTTTATTTTACTTTACACGACCTCTAAAAATGCCCCAAATCGTAAAAATACGACTTTTTGGATTTCGATCTCCTTTTTTCGGCTACGCCGGACATTTTCAAAAAATGATACAATGATTTCACACAACAGGCCAGCTATTAGCCTCTCGATTGACAAGAGTTTCATCGCCCTCCATTCATTATAACCAATGTCATCGTGCCCTAAAGAATCAACAAATCAGCTTGCTTATCTCTGCTTACCCTAGGCAAAAAATGCTCATCTTTGAACTCAATCATGACATTGACCTAGTGAACGCCTACACCAAGTTTGAACATTCTAGCTTAATTAGAAGGAGAGTTCTTGTGTCCCAAAGTCCCGGCCCTTCAAATTGCTTCTATTTTTCATTTTCAATTCAAAATGGTGACCATCACGTGACCGAAATCAAAATTCTGATCCGATAGATTTTTAGGCATTCCTTCCAGGATTCCGAAAATATGACGCCCGAGTCTGTAAGTAAAATAGCAAAAAAGCCTTTTTGATTTTTCACGTTTAAAGATGGTGGCACTTCCGGTTCGATCGACAAACTCCATATTTTGTGTACGAATCAGTAATTACTTGTCTAGTATCGAATTTTTTTTTTAGGTCATTCTGACCTATATTTCGACGATTTTTTTGAAAAATTTGATCCTTAATTTCACCAAGGGGAGATAATTTAGAAAATTTCCAAGGACATCATTGAAGTCGCATTGGCAAGATCTACTAACATTCTAAATTTCACGAAAATCGCACAACTATTAAAGAAGTTGTCAAATTGGTAATAACTTCCGGTTCGAAATGACAGCGACGAATTTTCGAAATGCCAAAATCCGAAATGGCAGATTTGAAGTAAATGTTTCAAGATACTCAAAGAAAAAAGAATTAGTAAAATAGGTCAAATAGTCACAAAGTTACAGCATTGTAGGTCAAATGCATTCTTTCGTAAAATTCGGTGATTTCGGATTCGTAAAACGTTTTGAAAATATATTTAATCAACAGCCACCACCCATTTTTGGGGGGATAGGTAAAAGTTTCAGAACGATCCTATGGTTAGATTCTGAGAAATCCGATTTGTGGACAAAACACAAAAAAAAAATAACAATAATAATCTTAACAGAAACAATAAGCTTTCATATGTAATATGAAAGCTTAATAATCTTAACAGAAACAATAAGCTTTCATATGTAATATGAAAGCTTAATAATCTTAACAGAAACAATAAGCTTTCATATGTAATATGAAAGCTTAATAATCTTAACAGAAACAATAAGCTTTCATATGTAATATGAAAGCTTAATAATCTTAACAGAAACAATAAGCTTTCATATGTAATATGAAAGCTTAATAATAACTAGATCTGCATAGCAGATATGAAAGCTTTCATATTAACTGCAAAGGGGGTTATTAGAATCTATTGAAACAATAAGTATAAATGTCATCAGGTATCTGAAATATTACATTTACCTTATGAACAAAATGGGAAAAATACAAAACAAAAATTGTCGACTTGTGGCTACCATCCAAGGCATATTTAGAAAACCGTATATTATATTTATAGAGTACGCAGGACAGGAATTAGTTGTGCTTCAATGTAAACCGGCCCGTTTCTTGCCTTTAGTTTTCGAGTTAGGTGTGATTTTCAAAAGATTCAATCGGAAATCGCTGAAAATCAATTGGCTTCTTCATCTCATGACCTTAAACACTGTATAAATTTAAGGTCAATCGGATATTGAATTTAGCTTCTAGAGCGTCCACAAGATTTGTTAAAGTGATCAAGGGCAATAACTCTCACGGTAATTATCGGAAATGGCAGTAAATATCAGATATCGCTGAAAATCAATACTGTAGGCATCTTCGTGTCATGACCATAAATTTAGAGTCAATCGGATATTAACTTTGGCCTCTAGAGCGTCCACAAGATATTTTGAAGTGATCAGGGGCCACAACTCTGGTAGTAAATATCAGATATCGCTGAAAATCAATCGCCTACTTCGTCTCATGACCTTAACCACTGTGTATAAATTTAAAGTCAATCGGACATTAACTTTGGCCTCTAGAGCATCCACAAGAATTTTTTTAGGTGATGAAGGGCCATAACTCTGACAGTAATTATCGGAAATCGCTGAAATTCAATTTCAATGTGGGCGTATAAAAATTAACCGATGGCATATAATATTTAATGTATGATAAAGACAAAATAGTCGATTTCGGTTTTTGGTGTTGCGCTCATTTTAAAAAAAAATGTCTTTTACGGATAATGTGTATAGTACTAATAGCAATCACATACGGAAGAGGCGATAAGATCCCTTTGCATTTGGAATTTCAAAATTAATTAAAACCAAATTTAAATTCCGAAAATCGGTTGTTTATTTTTTGCTGAAACTCCTTTTTTTAATCTGATCAAAATGGGAGTAAGTCACAGAGTGGTAATTGGCATATTGTGTCCAAATTCATGGTTTTGGGACAATCGGTGCCGGTTTCGTGGCGAAATTCCACTTTTTTCGCCCTTACAGAAGCCGTAAATGGCGGAAAAAAACGAACGGCAGGAACCGTGTCAAGAACAAACGATCTGAACGAATGCAGGTATCGCCTTGAAGTTTTCAGTGCACCTAGGTACCAACGTGAAAAGTTCCTCGCCGGAATTTGGTAGTCAACGTACCTTTGGTTCCAGCGTGGCACATGCGCGAAGCAAAAAGAAATTACGGTCGATTTTGGGATTTTGGCTATATTTCGGAGTGGTTTGGTAGATGACGGTGGATCAGGGACTCAGATTGATCTAAAATGGCGATCATAACACAACATGATAATCCCTTTGAAGTATAGGTAAATTTTCGCGACCGGGTTGTTTTGCTCTACCCAGGCAACGTTCCTGTGCTCCGATTGCCTTCAAATTTGCACAGAATGTACCTTGGGATTCTAGCTATCACATATTAAAAATAGAAGAGTGTTGGATTCCGATGGGATTCTAGCTATCACATATTAAAAATAGAAGAGTGTTGGATTCCGAGAACGTTCAAAATAAATTCAAAACCCACCCCCAACAATCAAAGGTTTTTTGCTTAAAAAATTGCCGTATTTTATCGAATTTTTATTGTTCTTGATATCTGAGGATTTTCTCAATTTAATATGTGATAAATATCATCGCGGCGCAGCCAACCGCTAGAAATTCCAGAGATTTGGACCACCGGAAGGATGCCTCAGCAGTCAAAAAAGGTCAAAATAGGCGATTTCGGTTTCTAGTGTTGATACATCGTTACGGTCATTTTAAAAAATTGTCTTTTAAGGATAATGTGTATAGTACCAATACCTATCACATAAGGAAGAGGCGATAAAATCTCTTTGCATTTGCAATTTCAAAATTAATTAAAACCAATATTAAATTCCGAAAATCGGTTTTTTGCTAAAACTCTTTTTTTTTAATCGGATCAAAATGGGAGTAAGGCACAGAGTCCGGGGTGGTAATGGGCGTATTGTGTTCAAATTTCATGGTTTTCGGACAATCGGTGCCGGTGTCACGGCGAAATTCCACTTTTTTCCCCTCATGGAAGCCGTAAATTGACTTGAAGCCAGGGTCCTTGAAGTTGTACAGCTGCACCCGGTGACCGATATTTATTTAACGGGGAATAAGTGATAATTCATATTATAGCAGTAAATAATTAAAATATTTCATAGGGATTATAATAATATGTATATCTTGTCTGGGTACAGGGTTAAAACCAATATTAAATTCCGAAAATCGTTTTTTTGCTAAAACTCTTTTTTTTAATGGGATCGAAATGGGGGTAAGGCACAGAGTCCGGGGTGGTAATGGGCGTATTGTGTCCAAATTTCATGGTTTTCGGACAATCGGTGCCGGTGTCACGGCGAAATTCCACTTTTTTCCCCTCATGGAAGCCGTAAATTGACTTATAAAAAAACGACGAAAGGCAGGTGACAAGAACAAACGACTTGAACGAATGCAGGTATCACCTTGAAATTTTCAGGGTACCTAGGTACCAACGTGAAAAGTTGCTCGCCGGAATTTAGTACTCATGGTACCTTTGGTTCTAGCGTAGCGCATGCGCGAAGTCAAATCCAGCTAAACTCGAAAACAACCTTGTCGGCACGGAAAACATCAAAGGAGAAATTCGAATTTTTGAAATATTCAAATACCAAACGTTCGACCATGATCCAGGCTATCCTGGAGACATATTCTCTAGGTCACGACCAATTGTATATGTTTTCAAGCCCATAAATGTGGATTTTTCACTAATTGTCATTTTCAATTCAAAATGGCGTCCATCATTTGCCGGAAATCAAAATTGTGTTATCTACCGTTTTTCGGCTTTCCTTCAAGGATTCGGAAAATATAATTGCCTTGTCTGTAAGTAAAATATCAAAAAAGCCTTATGTAATTTTCACATTTCAAGATGGTGGCATTTCCGGTTTGAGCTACAAACTCAATTTTTTGTGTACGAATCAGTAGTGTCGTAGCTAGTAAAGAAAAAAAAATCAAGGCAATCTGACCTATATTTCGTCGATTTTTTTGAAAACTTTGATCCTTAATTTCATCAAGGGGAGATAATTTAGAAAATTTCTAATGATATTTTTGAAGTCGCATTGATAAGATCTACTTACATTCTAAATTTCATGAAAATCGTGCAACTATTAAAAAAGTTTTCAAATTGATCTCAACTTCCGGTTCAAAATCACAGCGACGAATTTTCGAAATTCGAAAATTCGAAATTGCAGATTTTAAGTAAATGTTTCAAGGCACCCCTCAAAAAAAGAATTAGTAAAATAGGTCAAATAGTTACAAAGTTACAGTAATGTAGGTCAAATGAATTTGTTCGTAAAATTCGGTGATTTCGGATTCAAAAAACGATTTGAAAATTTATTTATTGATCCTATGGTTAGATTCTGAGAAATCCGATTTGTAGAAATGACACAAAAAAAAAAAAAAATAATAGGAACAAGTGGTATCAGATGCCTCAGAGAGAATATTCAAATGCTCCTTGTGATACGTTTGTAACACAATTATAACCTAATGTATTACACGGGAGTGGAGTGGGTGGGTCGGGGGGCTTTTCGATTGGCAGGGGACTATTAAAATGGGTAAGCAGAGATAAGCAATTTGATGAAACTTTGTGTATAGTTTCATTACATTAGTACCTTGACCATATTACCTTGACCAAGTTCGACAATGAGCATTCTCTTAGTCAGGATAAGCAAAGCAACTTGATTGGCCGGGACTTTGAATTGGTTGATGCTTTGGGGTATGATAACTTTGGTAATAATGAAGTACTGGAACATAACAACCCAGCTTTTAATTGAGCTAGAATGTTTAAACTTGGTGTAGATGTTCATCAGGTCTTGACTGAACATTTTGAGCTACAGCTTGGCAATTTCATTGGTCGATGCTTTGGGACAAGATAACCTTGATTTCTATCTGACAGAGAGTGATGAAATTTACAGTATAGTTTGATTGCTCGATACTTTTGAAAAAAATATGAAAGTGCGATTAATTAATGTGTCATCTTTTACTTTGGGGTTTTGGCGGGAGACATCAGCCATACTGTTTGCTTGTTTAATATCCCCTATACAATATACGCTCGACCTCATTACCCGAACTGGGGTAGAAAAGTGGGATCTTTGACAATGAGGCAATGAACTTGTACATTCTTTTGCAGCTGCACAAGAGGGAACATCAACGCCGGATTAACCATGGTGGTGGGGAGGGGGGCTGATACCGACCGTGAAGCCCCGCAAGGGGGTCGGGTCAGGGGGTTCTCCCGCTAAGAAATTTTAATTGGAGGCCGAAAACGTGATTTCATGGCATTTCAGGCACTTGTGTCGGAGCCATTTAGAAATACCTCCCCCAGAAAAATAAAATTCTGCCACAAAATTAGCCACAATCCATGAACCCGTTAAATTCGCCACTGTAAATGAGCAGAGCTACATCAAACCTAATTTTGAGTCCCTCAGTGATAAATAACTTGATTCAAAATCGTATTATAGCCCCAACGACGATTTGATGAATGGAGACCGTAACGTTACGACAAAGTCTAACACTGTAAGTACCAAATAGTCATACGAGATATGTGCATCTCATCAAATTCAGCTTATACCATACCCACAATAATGTTACGGAGTCAGTGAGTTCAAGTTAGACAATACGCTGACCTTCCACTGACCATGCTTATAATATAAAATCTGTCAATGACAGCTGATTCATTGTTTAGTTTTTTATATGATATATTTAATATCAATAATATATGTATATGCATGCTTTATTTTACTTTACACGACCTCTAAAAATTCCCCAAATCGTAAAAATACGACTTTTTGGATTTCGATCTCCTTTTTTCGGCTACCCCGGACATTTTCAAAAAATGATACAATGATTTCACACAACAGGCCAGCTATTAGCCTCTCGATTGACAAGAGTTTCATCGCCCTCCATTCATTATAACCAATGTCATCGTGCCCTAAAGAATCAACAAATCAGCTTGCTTATCTCTGCTTACCCTAGGCAAAAAATGCTCATCTTTGAACTCAATCATGACATTGACCTAGTGAGCGCCTACACCAAGTTTGAACATTCTAGCTTAATTAGAAGGAGAGTTCTTGTGTTCCAAAGTCCCGGCCCTTCAAATTGCTTCTATTTTTCATTTTCAATTCAAAATGGTGACCATCACGTGACCGAAATCAAAATTCTGATCCGATAGATTTTTAGGCATTCCTTCCAGGATTCCGAAAATATGACACCCGAGTCTGTAATTAAAATACCAAAAAAGCCTTTTTGATTTTTCACGTTTAAAGATGGTGGCACTTCCGGTTCGATCGACAAACTCCATATTTTGTGTACGAATCAGTAATTACTTGTCTAGTATCGAATTTTTTTTTTAGGTCATTCTGACCTATATTTCGACGATTTTTTTGAAAACTTTGATCCTTAATTTCACCAAGGGGAGATAATTTAGAAAATTTCCAAGGACATCATTGAAGTCGCATTGGCAAGATCTACTAACATTCTAAATTTCACGAAAATCGCACAACTATTAAAGAAGTTGTCAAATTGGTAATAACTTCCGGTTCGAAATGACAGCGACGAATTTTCGAAATGCCAAAATCCGAAATTGCAGATTTGAAGTAAATGTTTCAAGATACTCAAAGAAAAAAGAATTAGTAAAATAGGACAAATAGTCACAAAGTTACAGCATTGTATGTCAAATGCATTCCTTCGTAAAATTCGGTGATTTCGGATTCGTAAAACGTTTTGAAAATATATTTAATCAACAGCCACCACCCATTTTTGGGGGGATAGGTAAAAGTTTCAGAACGATCCTATGGTTAGATTCTGAGAAATCCGATTTGTGGACAAAACACAAAAAAAAAAATAACAATAACTAGATCTGCATAGCAGATATCAAAGCTTTCATATAAACTTCAAAAGGGGTTATTAGAATCTATGAATCAACAACCACTCTGACGGAAGATATTCTCTGGGCTAAAAAATCTTTTTTCTCTCAGCTACGAGAGATACGTAGAATTAAACCGGCCCAGAGCCGACCGTGTTGATACGAAGCCGCTTATTTGACTTTGACACATAACTGAAGGTGAATAGGCCTACCCGTCCAGTTAATACAATGGGCAATCTCACATCGGTCCACTAAAGAGAGGCACATGCTAGTCGCCCCCTACTTCCCCAAGACATTTAGTCCAAACCTTGACTCTCATACATATAAACCATTTGGTACTACATGTACATGTATTTCGTACTTATATCATATTAAACCCATCGGCCGCCATGTTGAATCACACAGTATTTAACGTTCTATATCCTAACATCTTTATGAAATCAACGACAAATCTAAACTTGGGCACTCCAACCATTTTTATTTTTACATCATTCAGTTTTTTTTAAATAAGTAATTCTATCACAAATTATAGTGAAGACTGGACCACTAAACTAGTTACCCATCAGTTTTTCTTTGTGTTAATGCGTTCTACATTTTCAAAGCAATGATTCTTATAATGTGCGAGCCGCCATGACACCGGCGGATATTATAACTTCGATAGGCGAGAAACTTCAGGTAGCAGTTGGGTTTCATCAAATCATATAATTATGCGGTACGGCTTCACCTTTATTTCAATGGGAATTGGTTTATTATATGTGCAGTGCAGTTTTAGGTCAGTTTATGTGTAAATTAAGGGAGCTATACATAGGCCAGTAACCTTTTTGTAGTCATTTGACTAAAAAAAACTTGCGGAAAGGAACTCCGTAGGACAAGCCACTACTGTGGCAGGAGTAAGGCGGAAGACATCAGTAGTGGAACCATTTCTAAGTTAATCCCGAAGTGCGTTGCTATTGTAAGAATATATAAAATCGGGTTTCCGTTCCGCTTTTTTTTTGCTGTAGTTTGAGTAATGAGTTAGAGCGTATATTTTGTAGTCAAAAAATCATTGCAAATAGAAGACCTCATCCCCACCACCACCAACCTGTAATACACTAGCTAGCTTGTGTATTTCCATATTCCATTTCCGAGAGATAGATAGAGAACACGCGAAATATAAAGTGATTTTTCTTACAATCAGGGACCATAATTCATGAAGTTACGATTCGATATGCGCAAATATCGAAAGGAACCATATCTTTGGGTTATAAACATGCATGTCAAGTTTCATCAAAATCTTTCACTGTGAAAAACCGGGGCTAAGTCATCTGAAATCAAACAAATTTTACAATGTAGGTAGTGAAAACAAAATGTTATGTTAAGCGTTGTTCGAGGGTGGGGTGGGTGCATAAAATTCCAAATGCAAAGGGTTATTTTTCGTGCACGCCAATATGCACACAGGATTTCGATTTTTCGTCCTACCTAAAAAAACTGCACGCAAAGTTAGTTGTCGGGCCTTCGGTCAAGAACCACAGACAAAGGGAGAGAACGGGGACCTCTGTTTTGCATACCATCCAAGCGACTAGGCACTAATCCTTGTACCATGGACGAGGGGACGGGCGTTTTTCGTCCCATCGAAACGACTAGACACAGATCCTTGCTAGGCCTTCCATACTTCACCACTGCCAACGGGGAACCACTTTGACCTCGGGTTTTCGTACCATCCAAACGACTAGACACTAATCCTTGCAAGGCCTTCCGTTCTGCAGCAAATGAGCCACGCTGGCCTCGTTTTGTCGTAACATACAAACGACTAGACAATGTTTCATAATTTAGTCATGTTCGCGTGGGTGGGTTGGCAGCAGAATTGATATGTACATGATAGTGACACGAGGAGGGGGGGGGGGAGCGGGGTGTACACAAATCACACAAATCAGAGCTTTGTAATACACGCATATACTTGATATACTAAATACACAAATGGCTGAATTTCGAGACATTTCTGGCACTCTTTTATCACATAATGAGAACACTGCATTAATTTCTATATATCAATAAAATATGCCTCAGACCCATTGTTTATTTTTAAATTTGAATTAGACTCGTAACAAAATATATTTTCTGACAACAAATAGCATATAAATAAAACTAGATTTACTTTCTGATTATTTTTTTTAAATGAAATCATTCCAGGGCTTTTATTGACATTTCAGAAAATGTAGAGTTGGTCCCATGCACTTGAGGCCAAGGTCCTTGAAGTTGTACAGCTGCACCCGGTGACCGATATTTATTTAACGGGGAATAAGTGATAATTCATATTATAACAGTAAATAATTAAAATATCCCATAGGGATTATAATAATATGTATATCATGTAGGTGTGCATGTAGGTTAAAATTGTGACCTCTGTAAATAGGCCCGTTCCTTGCATTTAGTTTTAGAGTTAGGAGTGCTAAAATTGAGAAAGCGAAATGGGGTTGATCGACCACTCGACACAAACTAGGTCATTTCGGGACTAACGTATGGTTCAATTTTATTTCAATAATTCGCTTGCGCGTAGGGGTCTAGCAGTGGGGGGAAACCGGGTGATCCTGAAAAAATACACAGGTTGGACGGGCGACCTACTCCTTGTCACGTACGGAAAGATACCCCAGCAGTCAAAATAGGTCAAAATAGGCGATTTCGGTTTCTAGTGTCGATGCATCGTTACGGTCGGTTTAAAAAATTGTCTTTTAAGGATAATGTGTATAGTACCAATACCTATCACATACGGAAGAGGCGATAAAATCTCTTTGCATTTCCAATTTCAAAATTAATTAAAACCAATATTAAATTCCGAAAATCGTTTTTTTGCTAAAACTCTTTTCTTTTTAATGTGATCAAAATGGGGGTAAAGCACAGAGTCAGGGGTGGTAATGGGCGTATTGTGTCCTAATTTCATGGTTTTCGGACAATCGGTGCCGGTGTCACGGCGAAATTCCACTTTTTTCCCCTCATGGAAGCCGTAAATTGACGCAAGGAGTAGGGTCGCCTGTCCAACCTTGTGGGTTTTCTCCGGGTCCTCCGGTTTCCTCCCACTGCTTAAGACCCCTACGCGCAAGCGAATTATTGAAATAAAATTAAACCATATGTTGGTCCCGAAATGACCTAGTTTGTGTCGAGTGGACGTTAAACCCCATTTCTGTCTCTCTCTCTCTCCGTAAATTGACTTGAGGCCAGTGTCCTTTAAGTTGTACAGCGGCACCAGGTGACCGATATTTATTTAACGGGGAATAAGTGATAATTCATATTATAGCAGTAAATAATTAAAATATTTCATAGGGATTATAATAATATATCATGTCTGGGTATTACAGGGTTAAAACCAATATTAAATTCCGAAAATCGTTTTTTTGCTAAAACTCTTTTTTTTTAATGGGATCAAAATGGGGGTAAAGCACAGAGTCCGGGGTGGTAATGGGCGTATTGTGTCCAAATTTCATGGTTTTCGGACAATCGGTGCCGGTGTCACGGCGAAATTCCACTTTTTTCCCCTCATGGAAGCCGTAAATTGACTTAGAAAAAAAAACGACGAAAGGCAGGTAACAAGAACAAACGACTTGAACGAATGCAGGTATCACCTTGAAATTTTCAGGGTGCCTAGGTACCAACGTGAAAAGTTGCTCGCCGGAATTTAGTACTCATGGTACCGTTGGTTCCTGTGTAGCGCATGCGCGAAATCAAAACCAGCTAAACTCGAAAACAACCTTGTCGGCACGGAAAACATCGAAGGAGAAATTGGAATTTTTGAAATATTAAAATACCAAACATTCGACCATGATCCAGGCTCTCCTCAAATGTATTAATTTCGGTAATAGGAGACAGATTCTCTAAGCCACGACCAATTGTGTATGTTTTCAAGCCCATAAATGTGGATTTTTCAGTAATTTTCATTTTCATTTCAAAATGGCGTCCATCAGTTGACCTAAATCAAAATTCTAAACCGATGGATTTTTAGGCTTTCCTTCAAGCATTCAGAAAATGTAACTCTTATGTCTTTAAGTAAAATATTGCAAAAGCCAAATGGACTTTTCACATTTTGAGATGGTGGCACTTCCGGTTTGCTCGACAAACTCCATATTTTGTGTACTCATCAGTACTGTCTTAGCTAGTACAGAAAAAAAATTTCAAGGCAATCTGACCTATATTTCGTCGATTTTTTTGAAAACTTTGATCCTTAATTTCACCAAGGGGAGATAATTTAGAAAATTTCCAAGGACATCATTGAAGTCGCATTGGCAAGATCTACTAACATTCTAAATTTCACGAAAATCACACAACTATTAAAGAAGTTGTCAAATTGGTAATAACTTCCGGTTCGAAATGACAGCGACGAATTTTCGAAATGCCAAAATCCGAAATTGCAGATTTGAAGTAAATGTTTCAAGATACTCAAAGAAAAAAGAATTAGTAAAATAGGTCAAATAGTCACAGAGTTACAGCATTGTAGGTCAAATGCATTCCTTCGTAAAATTCGGTGATTTCGGATTCGTAAAACGTTTTGAAAATATATTTAATCAACAGCCACCACCCATTTTTGGGGGGATAGGTAAAAGTTTCAGAACGATCCTATGGTTAGATTCTGAGAAATCCGATTTGTGGACAAAACACAAAAAAAAAATAACAATAACTAGATCTGCATAGCAGATATGAAAGCTTTCATATTAACTGCAAAGGGGGTTATTAGAATCTATTGAAACAATAAGTATAAATGTCATCAGGTATCTGAAATATTACATTTACCTTATGAACAAAATGGGAAAAATACAAAACAAAAATTGTCGACTTGTGGCTACCATCCAAGGCATATTTAGAAAACCGTATATTATATTTATAGAGTACGCAGGACAGGAATTAGTTGTGCTTCAATGTAAACCGGCCCGTTTCTTGCCTTTAGTTTTAGAGTTAGGTGTGATTTTCAAAAGATTCAATCGGAAATCGCTGAAAATCAATTGGCTTCTTCATCTCATGACCTTAAACACTGTATAAATTTAAGGTCAATCGGATATTGAATTTAGCTTCTAGAGCGTCCACAAGATTTTTTAAAGTGATCAAGGGCAATAACTCTCACGGTAATTATCGGAAATGGCAGTAAATATCAGATATCGCTGAAAATCAATACTGTAGGCATCTTCGTGTCATGACCATAAATTTAGAGTCAATCGGATATTAACTTTGGCCTCTAGAGCGTCCACAAGATATTTTGAAGTGATCAGGGGCCACAACACTGCGCATAAATTTAAAGTCAATCGGATATTAACTTTGGCCTCTAGAGCGTCCACAAGATATTTTGAAGTGATCAGGGGCCACAACTCTGGCAGTGAAAATCAATCGCCTACTTCGTCTCATGACCTTAACCACTGTGTATAAATTTAAAGTCAATCGGACATTAACTTTGGCCTCTAGAGCATCCACAAGAATTTTTTTAAGTGATGAAGGGCCATAAATCTGACAGTAATTATCGGAAATCGCTGAAATTCAATTTCAATGTGGGCGTATAAAAATTAACCGATGGCATATAATATTTAATGTATGATAAAGACAAAATAGTCGATTTCGGTTTTTGGTGTTGCGCTCATTTTAAAAAAAAATGTCTTTTACGGATAATGTGTATAGTACTAATAGCAATCACATACGGAAGAGGCGATAAGATCCCTTTGCATTTGGAATTTCAAAATTAATTAAAACCAAATTTAAATTCCGAAAATCGGTTGTTTATTTTTTGCTGAAACTCCTTTTTTTAATCTGATCAAAATGGGAGTAAGTCACAGAGTGGTAATTGGCATATTGTGTCCAAATTTCATGGTTTTGGGACAATCGGTGCCGGTTTCGTGGCGAAATTCCACTTTTTTCGCCCTTACAGAAGCCATAAATGGCGGAAAAAAACGAACGGCAGGAACCGTGTCAAGAACAAACGATCTGAACGAATGCAGGTATCGCCTTGAAGTTTTCAGTGCACCTAGGTACCAACGTGAAAAGTTCCTCGCCGGAATTTGGTAGTCAACGTACCTTTGGTTCCAGCGTGGCACATGCGCGAAGCAAAAAGAAATTACGGTCGATTTTGGGATTTTGGCTATATTTCGGAGTGGTTTGGTAGATGACGGTGGATCAGGGACTCAGATTGATCTAAAATGGCGATCATAACACAACATGATAATCACTTTGAAGTATAGGTAAATTTTCGCGACCGGGTTGTTTTGCTCTACCCAGGCAACGTTCCTGTGCTCCGATTGCCTTCAAATTTGCACAGAATGTACCTTGGGATTCTAGCTATCACATATTAAAAATAGAAGAGTGTTGGATTCCGATGGGATTCTAGCTATCACATATTAAAAATAGAAGAGTGTTGGATTCCGAGAACGTTCAAAATAAATTCAAAACCCACCCCCAACAATCAAAGGTTTTTTGCTTAAAAAATTGCCGTATTTTATCGAATTTTTATTGTTCTTGAGACCTGAGGATTTTCTCAATTTAATATGTGATAAATATCATCGCGGCGCAGCCAACCGCTAGAAATTCCAGAGATTTGGACCACCGGAAGGATGCCTCAGCAGTCAAAAAAGGTCAAAATAGGCGATTTCGGTTTCTAGTGTTGATACATCGTTACGGTCATTTTAAAAAATTGTCTTTTAAGGATAATGTGTATAGTACCAATACCTATCACATAAGGAAGAGGCGATAAAATCTCTTTGCATTTGCAATTTCAAAATTAATTAAAACCAATATTAAATTCCGAAAATCGGTTTTTTGCTAAAACTCTTTTTTTTTTAATCGGATCAAAATGGGAGTAAGGCACAGAGTCCGGGGTGGTAATGGGCGTATTGTGTCCAAATTTCATGGTTTTCGGACAATCGGTGCCGGTGTCACGGCGAAATTCCACTTTTTTCCCCTCATAGAAGCCGTAAATTGACTTGAAGCCAGGGTCCTTGAAGTTGTACAGCTGCGCCCGGTGACCGATATTTATTTAACGGGGAATAAGTGATAATTCATATTATAGCAGTAAATAATTAAAATATTTCATAGGGATTATAATAATATGTATATCTTGTCTGGGTACAGGGTTAAAACCAATATTAAATTCCGAAAATCGTTTTTTTGCTAAAACTCTTTTTTTTTTAATGGGATCGAAATGGGGGTAAGGCACAGAGTCCGGGGTGGTAATGGGCGTATTGTGTCCAAATTTCATTGTTTTCGGACAATCGGTGCCGGTGTCACGGCGAAATTCCACTTTTTTCCCCTCATGAAGGCGTAAAACGACGAAAGGCAGGTGACAAGAACAAACGACTTGAACGAATGCAGGTATCACCTTGAAATTTTCAGGGTACCTAGGTACCAACGTGAAAAGTTGCTCGCCGAAATTTAGTACTCATGGTACCTTTGGTTCTAGCGTAGCGCATGCGCGAAGTCAAATCCAGCTAAACTCGAAAACAACCTTGTCGGCACGGAAAACATCAAAGGAGAAATTCGAATTTTTGAAATATTCAAATACCAAACGTTCGACCATGGTCACGACCAATTGTATATGTTTTCAAGCCCATAAATGTGGATTTTTCACTAATTGTCATTTTCAATTCAAAATGGCGTCCATCATTTGCCGGAAATCAAAATTGTGTTATCTACCGTTTTTCGGCTTTCCTTCAAGGATTCGGAAAATATAATTGCCTTGTCTGTAAGTAAAATATCAAAAAAGCCTTATGTAATTTTCACATTTCAAGATGGTGGCATTTCCGGTTTGAGCTACAAACTCAATTTTTTGTGTACGAATCAGTGGTGTCGTAGCTAGTAAAGAAAAAAAAATCAAGGCAATCTGACCTATATTTCGTCGATTTTTTTGAAAACATTGATCCTTAATTTCATCAAGGGGAGATATTTTTGAAGTCGCATTGATAAGATCTACTTACATTCTAAATTTCATGAAAATCGTGCAACTATTAAAAAAGTTTTCAAATTGATCTCAACTTCCGGTTCAAAATCACAGCGACGAATTTTCGAAATTCGAAATTGCAGATTTTAAGTAAATGTTTCAAGGCACCCCTCAAAAAAAGAATTAGTAAAATAGGTCAAATAGTTACAAAGTTACAGTAATGTAGGTCAAATGAATTTGTTCGTAAAATTCGGTGATTTCGGATTCGAAAAACGATTTGAAAATATATTTAATCAACATTCGCACCCCATTTTTTTTTGGGGGGGGGGGGGGGTAGGTCAAAGTTTCAGATTGATCCTATGGTTAGATTCTGAGAAATCCGATTTGTAGAAATGACACAAAAAAAAAAATAATAATAGGAACAAGTGGTATCAGATGCCTCAGAGAGAATATTCAAATGCTCCTTGTGATACGTTTGTAACACAATTATAACCTAATGTATTACACGGGAGTGGAGTGGGTGGGTCGGGGGGCTTTTCGATTGGCAGGGGACTATTAAAATGGGTAAGCAGAGATAAGCAATTTGATGAAACTTTGTGTATAGTTTCATTACATTAGTACCTTGACCATATTACCTTGACCAAGTTCGACAATGAGCATTCTCTTAGTCAGGATAAGCAAAGCAACTTGATTGGCCGGGACTTTGAATTGGTTGATGCTTTGGGGTATGATAACTTTGGTTATAATGAAGTACTGGAACATAACAACCCAGCTTTTAATTGAGCTAGAATGTTTAAACTTGGTGTAGATGTTCATCAGGTCTTGACTGAACATTTTGAGCTACAGCTTGGCAATTTCATTGGTCGATGCTTTGGGACAAGATAACCTTGATTTCTATCTGACAGAGAGTGATGAAATTTACAGTATAGTTTGATTGCTCGATACTTTTGAAAAAAATATGAAAGTGCGATTAATTAATGTGTCATCTTTTACTTTGGGGTTTTGGCGGGAGACATCAGCCATACTGTTTGCTTGTTTAATATCCCCTATACAATATACGCTCGACCTCATTACCCGAACTGGGGTAGAAAAGTGGGATCTTTGACAATGAGGCAATGAACTTGTACATTCTTTTGCAGCTGCACAAGAGGGAACATCAACGCCGGATTAACCATGGTGGTGGGGAGGGGGGCTGATACCGACCGTGAAGCCCCGCAAGGGGGTCGGGTCAGGGGGTTCTCCCGCTAAGAAATTTTAATTGGAGGCCGAAAACGTGATTTCATGGCATTTCAGGCACTTGTGTCGGAGCCATTTAGAAATACCTCCCCCAGAAAAATAAAATTCTGCCACAAAATTAGCCACAATCCATGCGGGTGCTGTGAAATTTCTAGAGGAGGGAGCTGGAACCCATGAGCCCGTTAAATTCGCCACTGTAAATGAGCAGAGCTACATCAAACCTAATTTTGAGTCCCTCAGTGATAAATAACTTGATTCAAAATCGTATTATAGCCCCAACGACGATTTGATGAATGGAGACCGTAACGTTACGACAAGGCTAACACTGTAAGTACCAAATAGTCATACGAGATATGTGCATCTCATCAAATTCAGCTTATACCATACCCACAATAATGTTACGGAGTCAGTGAGTTCAAGTTAGACAATACGCTGACCTTCCACTGACCATGCTTATAATATAAAATCTGTCAATGACAGCTGATTCATTGTTTAGTTTTTTATATGATATATTTAATATCAATAATATATGTATATGCATGCTTTATTTTACTTTACACGACCTCTAAAAATGCCCCAAATCGTAAAAATACGACTTTTTGGATTTCGATCTCCTTTTTTCGGCTACCCCGGACATTTTCAAAAAATGATACAATGATTTCACACAACAGGCCAGCTATTAGCCTCTCGATTGACAAGAGTTTCATCGCCCTCCATTCATTATAACCAATGTGATCGTGCCCTAAAGAATCAACAAATCAGCTTGCTTATCTCTGCTTACCCTAGGCAAAAAATGCTCATCTTTGAACTCAATCATGACATTGACCTAGTGAACGCCTACACCAAGTTTGAACATTCTAGCTTAATTAGAAGGAGAGTTCTTGTGTTCCAAAGTCCCGGCCCTTCAAATTTCTTCTATTTTTCATTTTCAATTCAAAATGGTGACCATCACGTGACCGAAATCAAAATTCTGATCCGATAGATTTTTAGGCATTCCTTCCAGGATTCCGAAAATATGACGCCCGAGTCTGTAAGTAAAATAGCAAAAAAGCCTTTTTGATTTTTCACGTTTAAAGATGGTGGCACTTCCGGTTCGATCGACAAACTCCATATTTTGTGTACGAATCAGTAATTACTTGTCTAGTATCGAATTTTTTTTTTAGGTCATTCTGACCTATATTTCGACGATTTTTTTGAAAACTTTGATCCTTAATTTCACCAAGGGGAGATAATTTAGAAAATTTCCAAGGACATCATTGAAGTCGCATTGGCAAGATCTACTAACATTCTAAATTTCACGAAAATCGCACAACTATTAAAGAAGTTGTCAAATTGGTAATAACTTCCGGTTCGAAATGACAGCAACGAATTTTCGAAATGCCAAAATCCGAAATTGCAGATTTGAAGTAAATGTTTCAAGATACTCAAAGAAAAAAGAATTAGTAAAATAGGTCAAATAGTCACAAAGTTACAGCATTGTAGGTCAAATGCATTCCTTCGTAAAATTCGGTGATTTCGGATTCGTAAAACGTTTTGAAAATATATTTAATCAACAGCCACCACCCATTTTTGGGGGGATAGGTAAAAGTTTCAGAACGATCCTATGGTTAGATTCTGAGAAATCCGATTTGTGGACAAAACACAAAAAAAAAATAACAATAATAATCTTAACAGAAACAATAAGCTTTCATATGTAATATGAAAGCTTAATAATCTTAACAGAAACAATAAGCTTTCATATGTAATATGAAAGCTTAATAATCTTAACAGAAACAATAAGCTTTCATATGTAATATGAAAGCTTAATAATAACTAGATCTGCATAGCAGATATGAAAGCTTTCATATTAACTGCAAAGGGGGTTATTAGAATCTATTGAAACAATAAGTATAAATGTCATCAGGTATCTGAAATATTACATTTACCTTATGAACAAAATGGGAAAAATACAAAACAAAAATTGTCGACTTGTGGCTACCATCCAAGGCATATTTAGAAAACCATATATTATATACAGAGTACGCAGGACAGGAATTACTTGTGCTTCAATGTAAACCGGCCCGTTTCTTGCCTTTAGTTTTAGAGTTAGGTGTGATTTTCAAAGGATTCAATCGGAAATCGCTGAAAATCAATTGGCTTCTTACCTTAAACACTGTATAAATATAAAGTCAATCGGATATTGAATTTAGCCTCTAGAGCGTCCACAAGATTTTTTAAAGTGATCAAGGGCAATAACTCTGACGGTAATTATCGGAAATGGCAGTAAATATCAGATATCGCTGAAAATCAATATTGTAGGCATCTTCGTGTCATGACCTTAAACACTGCGCATAAATTTAAAGACAATCGGATATTAACTTTGGCCTCTAGAGCGTCCACAAGATATTTTGAAGTGATCAGCGGCCACATCTCTGGAAGTAAATATCAGATATCGCTGAAAATCAATCGCCTACTTCGTCTCATGACCTTAACCACTGTGTATAAATTTAAAGCCAATCGGACATTAACTTTGGCCTCTAGAGCATCCACAAGATTTTTTTTAAGTGATGAAGGGCCATAACTCTGACAGTAATTATCGGAAATCGCTGAAAATCAATTGGCTTCTTCATCTCATGACCTTAAACACTGTGTATAAATTTAAAGTTCATCAGGTCTTGACTGAACATTTTGAGCTACAGCTTGGCAATTTCATTGGTCGATGCTTTGGGACAAGATAACCTTGATTTCTATCTGACAGAGAGTGATGAAATTTACAGTATAGTTTGATTGCTCGATACTTTTGAAAAAAATATGAAAGTGCGATTAATTAATGTGTCATCTTTTACTTTGGGGTTTTGGCGGGAGACATCAGCCATACTGTTTGCTTGTTTAATATCCCCTATACAATATACGCTCGACCTCATTACCCGAACTGGGGTAGAAAAGTGGGATCTTGACAATGAGGCAATGAACTTGTACATTCTTTTGCAGCTGCACAAGAGGGAACATCAACGCCGGATTAACCATGGTGGTGGGGAGGGGGGCTGATACCGACCGTGAAGCCCCTCAAGGGGGTCTGGTCAGGGGGTTCTCCCGCTAAGAAATTTTAATTGGAGGCCGAAAACGTGATTTCATGGCATTTCAGGCACTTGTGTCGGAGCCATTTAGAAATACCTCCCCCAGAAAAATAAAATTCTGCCACAAAATTAGCGACAATCCATGCGGGTGCTGTGAAATTTCTAGAGGAGGGAGCTGGAACCCATGAGCCCGTTAAATTCGCCACTGTAAATGAGCAGAGCTACATCAAACCTAATTTTGAGTCCCTCAGTGATAAATAACTTGATTCAAAATCGTATTATAGCCCCAACGACGATTTGATGAATGGAGACCGTAACGTTACGACAAAGTCTAACACTGTAAGTACCAAATAGTCATACGAGATATGTGCATCTCATCAAATTCAGCTTATACCATACCCACAATAATGTTACGGAGTCAGTGAGTTCAAGTTAGACAATACGCTGACCTTCCACTGACCATGCTTATAATATAAAATCTGTCAATGACAGCTGATTCATTGTTTAGTTTTTTATATGATATATTTAATATCAATAATATATGTATATGCATGCTTTATTTTACTTTACACGACCTCTAAAAATGCCCCAAATCGTAAAAATACGACTTTTTGGATTTCGATCTCCTTTTTTCGGCTACCCCGGACATTTTCAAAAAATGATACAATGATTTCACACAACAGGCCAGCTATTAGCCTCTCGATTGACAAGAGTTTCATCGCCCTCCATTCATTATAACCAATGTCATCGTGCTCTAAAGAATCAACAAATCAGCTTGCTTATCTCTGCTTACCCTAGGTAAAAAATGCCCATCTTTGAACTCAATCATGACATTGACCTAGTGAACGCCTACACCAAGTTTGAACATTCTAGCTTAATTAGAAGGAGAGTTCTTGTGTTCCAAAGTCCCGGCCCTTCAAATTGCTTCTATTTTTCATTTTCAATTCAAAATGGTGACCATCACGTGACCGAAATCAAAATTCTGATCCGATAGATTTTTAGGCATTCCTTCCAGGATTCCGAAAATATGACGCCCGAGTCTGTAAGTAAAATAGCAAAAAAGCCTTTTTGATTTTTCACGTTTAAAGATGGTGGCACTTCCGGTTCGATCGACAAACTCCATATTTTGTGTACGAATCAGTCTGACCTATATTTCGACGATTTTTTTGAAAACTTTGATCCTTAATTTCACCAAGGGGAGATAATTTAGAAAATTTCCAAGGACATCATTGAAGTCGCATTGGCAAGATCTACTAACATTCTAAATTTCACGAAAATCGCACAACTATTAAAGAAGTTGTCAAATTGGTAATAACTTCCGGTTCGAAATGACAGCAACGAATTTTCGAAATGCCAAAATCCGAAATTGCAGATTTGAAGTAAATGTTTCAAGATACTCAAAGAAAAAAGAATTAGTAAAATAGGTCAAATAGTCACAAAGTTACAGCATTGTAGGTCAAATGCATTCCTTCGTAAAATTCGGTGATTTCGGATTCGTAAAACGTTTTGAAAATATATTTAATCAACAGCCACCACCCATTTTTGGGGGGATAGGTAAAAGTTTCAGAACGATCCTATGGTTAGATTCTGAGAAATCCGATTTGTGGACAAAACACAAAAAAAAAATAACAATAATAATCTTAACAGAAACAATAAGCTTTCATATGTAATATGAAAGCTTAATAATCTTAACAGAAACAATAAGCTTTCATATGTAATATGAAAGCTTAATAATAATAATAATTTTAGTAATCTCAATAGGCTTTCAGACGAAAGTGTGAAAGCCTAATAATAATTTTAGTAATCTCAATAATAATTTTAGTAATCTCAATAGGCTTTCAGACGAAAGTCTGAAAGCCTAATAATAATTTTAGTAAAGCCTAACTAGACCTGCAAGCAGCACTGAACCGGCTTTCAGGAATCAGACAGGAAGTGTGTCATACAATATTATCTATCTACCAAACGATACTTTAGATATTTTGACCCGGTCACACCCGACGATGAAATCCCGATTGTTGCAAGAGCACCGATATTTTTACTGTCTTTTTTTTTTTTTAATTATCGAATATTTTTTTGACTACTTCCTGTTTACGGATCATTATCGGGATAGATTTAACAAGTGGTATGGGAACTTAACTTCATGTACCAGAAGTTTCAGAAAGATCCATTGGACAGTTTTACCTCCCTTATACCATTAGAAGCAGATATAACGATTTTTCGACTTTTTTTTTCAAAGATTGTGGCCCTTTTAGACCATTTATACTATATTGAGGCTTTTAAATTTGGATTCACACCATAGCCCACTGTTAGGACTCTAAGTAACATAAGTTTAAGAAAGGAAATAAGAGAAGTTTTCGAAATAAAAGCGTCTGAATAGGCTAAAAAAAAAAAGAAAATAATAGATTATATCTTGCCTAACCCGCGAATTTTTACTATTTAGATGTCATAAGATCGTCCATTGTTCGAACTATCCAATGACACTTTAGTTGTTTTGATTCGGTGGAATCTGGCGTAGAAATCATTTTTTTCGTAAGATAGCAATTTTTTAACTTCTTACGTTTTTTTTCCTCAAAATATCGAAAATCTTTTCGACTACTTCCGGTTTTTCGATCATTGTCGGGATAGCTTTAACAAGTTGTTTGGTTACCTTACCTTCTGTACAAGAAGTTTCAGAATAATCCATTCAGCTGTTTTCCAAAGAAAGAAAATTAGAAGATCATTTTCAGTAATTTAAGGATTTTTCAACTTTTTTCCAAGATTCAGGTTCTTTTTGGACCATTTATATTATTTCAATGTTTTTATTTTTGGACTCACGCCATAGTCCACCGATAGGACTCTGAGTAAAAAAAGTTTAAGAAAAATCATAGTTTTCGTTTTCGAGAAAATGGCGTCTCAAAATGCTCCAAAACGGAAAATACTAGATTTTCGGCGTACCATAATTTATTTTCTAGCCATCTAAATCGTATCATTCAGATGTCATATGATAATTCATTAATGGGGCTATCCAGCGACACTTTAGGTCTTTTGGTCCGCTAAGATCTGATGGAGAAATCAAGTTTTTCGCACGAGCGCTAATTTTTTAAAACCTTTTTCTTCATTTTTTGAATACGTCCGGTATGGAGAATATTGTCGGGATAGTTTTAATAACCAATTTGGGCAATACGATAGCCACAGGGCTCTGTAATGATATATTAAATTATCTGATCAGATAAAATGGCCCTGAGAAATCCTATGTTCAAAAGTGCCAAAAATTCAAAAATGTCAAAATATCGAAAATTAAATTTCAATATTATACATCGTTAGAATTGTAATTAGGTCAGCTATCTGAATGTGTAACCTTTTCGTAAAAATCTGTTTAAATAATAAAATAATATAGCATTTTCCAAAATTTCTCGAATTTTCGACTTTTTTCAATTTTCAGTCCATTTTTTATCCTATTCCAGACATTTCAAAGTCTTATTGGATGTTTTCATTTACAAGACTATCGAATGGACTCTCGATAGAGTAAGTTAAAAATTGTAGGTTAAGTTTTCGAGATAAAGGCGTCCAAAAACGCTCCAAATCAGAAAATATTTGATTTTCAGCTTGTCATATTTTGCTGCTTGGTCATAGTATCCGTAGAAATTGGGCATCATACGACAGTCCATTCCTCGGGCCACTCAACGAAAGCTTAATTCGTTTAATCCATTGATATTGGTCGGAGAAATCGAGTTTTTCCCCAAAACACCCATTTTTTGCGTTTTTTTCGAAATATCTATCATTATTTCGACTACTTCCGGTTTCCGGATCGTTGTTGAAATTGCTTTACCAACCGGTCTGACTATATAGCTTTATGTTCCAGTAGTTTCAGAAACATCAATTGAGGCTCTCAAAAAAATATAAGGGTTATAAAATGGGCAGAAAATTCGAAAAAAATCGAAAAATAAAGGGCAATAACTCTGAATGAAACTTATATTTTTGGAATCGAATAGACTTCAGGTATCCAAAAATGTAGGTCAAATTTGAAAATTTTGCAGAATAACAAAAATTGTCTCGTAAACAACGTATTTTCAAAATTCGAACGACAAAAGCCATAGATGAGTGTTCGAAATTGAAAAATATGAGATAGCCATTATTTCGGAAAAGATTCGAGGTTTCCGAAAATGTCATTTGTTTGAAAATAGGTAAAGAATTGACGAAACCACCGCCGATTGTCAATTCCGGAAAAAAGTACAAAATTCGGTTACTTCCGGTATGCGCAGAAGTTTCAAAATTGTTTTATCAAGTAACCACCACATGGTTTCCTGATAGAAACTTTGGTTCCAGATCGATATCTGTTTTCGATCATGGAGAAATAGGCTCCCGCGGAAAAAAATAATAATAATAATAATAACTAGACCTGCAAGCAGCACTGAACCGGCTTTCAGAAATCAGACAGGAAGTGTGTCATACAATAGCCCATTCATCGAGCTACTAAACGATACTTTAGGTGTTTTAATCCGTTCACAACCGACCGTGAAATCACGATTTTTGCAAGAGCACCGATTTTAACTGTTTTTTTTTAATATCAAATATATTTATATGACTACGGTTTCACCGGTGCCACGTTACCCTAAACATATGTCACTTCCGGTACCAATGAAACCATTAAACAGGTTTCTACATAAGCATTGCACACATCAAATAAAATGGACGCCGAATCAACCAAATCCAGCAATATCAATTCATTTTATACATTTGTTACATGTAAGTGTACAGTATTTCCGGTGATAATTAAAATGTCCAATTAGTTTTATGAAATCAGAAATGGCATAAGGCATCACATGGTGAAAATTTATGTAAATCGAATAATAATTGCCACTTTTATAGACCAAAAACCTTGAAAAGTGACTTGTATAAAACCGTCTATTTCTCTGCAACCGTACAAGTTAGAAACCATTTTCTGGTATCTGTATCATCGTATGGGTTTAATCTATTTGTTGATTGGAATCAAATATCATAATTTTAAAAACATTACAAATTAGACTCATTTGAATAAAATATCTGTTTTGAAGGCTAAAAATACAGTTTTTGCCGAAATGACGTTACTTCCGGTGATAATGAAAATCTTAAATTACATGTATGACATTGTAAATGGCATTAGGTATCACACAGTGAAAATTTTATGAAAATCGAATAATAATTGACACTTTTATGGACCAAAAACCTTGAAAAGTGACCTGTTGAAAATCGCCTATTTCTCCGCAACTGAACAAGTTAAAAACAATTTTGTGAAATCTATATGACCTTATGGATTATATTAATATGTGAATGTAAACAAAAAATTAAAATTATTAATACATATTAAATAATTCTTGTTTGAAAAAAATATTGATTTTAAAAGTTAAAAATGCACTTTTTGAAAAAATGTCGTCACTGCCGGTGTCAATTTTAAATTGTAATCAATTTGATACGACGCATACTTGCTTTTTGAATCAAATGGTGTCACTTTTGTGAAAATCCAATAATAATTGACTATTTTACAGGCAAAATAACGAAAATTTTGACTTATGCAAAATTGCCCATTTCTAGGTAACTGCTTATATTACAAACTAATTTTAACATACATTTTCTTCGTATAGATTATAGCTACAAGTTTATAAAAGTTACGTAGAAATATCTGAAAATCTGAAAAGCCTGAATCGGTTGTAAATAGGTCAATTTTACACCTTTTTTCACCTCTTAATCGAATTTGCTCGAAAATGAAATCGAAATTAAAAAAACTGTTCCCAACATTTTGTGCGCCTTTAAAGGGCACACTCTTTTAGTTATATCAGTTTTTTAAAAAAATAATATTTGCTTTCGAAAAATGGTACCTAACTGTCAAAATTGTAGTTTTGGGTAAAATTAAGCCACTTCCGGTGCGGACAGATAACTCTATTGGTAACAAAAAAAATGAAAATTGAGACAATGGAGTATGTGAACTTTGTTTTATACAAATCGAGCAATAAATAATTAATCTAGGACTGAAAAACTGAATTAGCCAATGGCGGCCAAGGAAAATTACTGAGACAAAAAAAATCACATTTTTGCCCAAGTCAGATGACTCGTTAATTTTGTGTAAAACACGACTAAAAAATATTCATAAAAAAAGTTTTTTGTCAAAATTTAAATTTTCAAATTTCGAACGACAAAAGCCATAGATGAATGTTCGAAATTGAAAAATGTGAGATAGCCATTGTCTCGGAAAAGATTCAGGGTTTCCAAAAATGTGAATTGTTTTAAAATACCACATGGTTTCCCGCGAGAAAATTGAACCCTAGATCGATATCTGTTTTCGATCATGGAGAAATAGGCTCCCGCGGTAAATAATAATAATAATAATAATAATAATTTTAGTAATCTCAATAGGCTTTCAGACGAAAGTCTGAAAGCATAATAATAATAATAATAATTTTAGTAATCTCAATAGGCTTTGAGACGAAAGTCTGAAAGCCTAATAATAATAATAATAATTTTAGTAATCTCAATAGGCTTTCAGACGAAAGTCTGAAAGCCTAATAATAATAACTAGACCTGCAAGCAGCACTGAACCGGCTTTCAGGAATCAGGCAGGAAGTGTTTCATACAATAGCCCATTTATTGAGCTACCAAACAATACTTTAGATGTTTTGATCCGGTCACACCCGACGGTGAAATCCCGATTGTTGCAAGAGCACCGATTTTTTACTGTCTTTTTTTAAAAAAAAAAATATCGAATAATTTTTTGACTACTTCCTGTTTACGGATCATTATCGGGATAGATTTAACAAGTGGTATGGGAATTTAACTTCCTGTACCAGAAGTTTCAGAAAGATCCATTGGACAGTTTTACCCCCCTTATACCATTAGGAGTAGATTTACAGATATAACGATTTTTCGACTTTTTCAAAGACTGTGGCCCTTTTGGATCATTTATATTATATTGAGGCTTTTATATTTGGAATCACACCATAGACCACCGTTAGGACTCTAAGTAACAGAAGTATAAGAAAGGAAATAAGAGAAGTTTTCGAGATAAAAGCGTCTGAATAGGGTCCAAAAAGGAAAATAATAGATTTTCAGCGTTTCATTATATATTGCCTAACCCGCGAATTTTTACCATTTAGATGTCATACGATAGTCCATTGTTCGGGCTCTCTAATGACACTTTAGTTGTTTTGATTCGGTGAAATCTTACGTAGTAATAACTTTTTTCGCAAGATCACCATTTTTTTCACTTTTTATGGTGTTTTTTTCTCAAAATATCGGATATTTTTTCGACTACTTCCGGTTTTTGGATCATTGTCGGGATAGTTTTAACAAGTTGTTTGCTACCTAACCTTCTGTACAAGAAGTTTCAGAAAGATCCATTCAGCTGTTCTCCAAAGAAAGAAAAATAGAAGAGCATTTTCAGTAATTTAAGGATTTTTCAACTTTTTTCCAAGATTGAGGCTCTTTTTGGACCACTTATATTATTTCAATGCTTTTATTTTTGGACTCTCGCCATAGTCCACTGATAGGACTCTAAGTAAAAGAAGTTTAAGAAAAATCGTAATTTTCGTTTTCGAGAAAATGGCGTCTCAAAATGCTCCAAAACGGAAAACACTAGATTTTTGGTGTACCATAATTTATTTTCTAGCCATCTAAATCGTATCATTCAGATGTCGTATGATAGTCCGTTAATGGGGCTATCCAGCGATACTTTAGTTCTTTTGGTCTGCTAACATCTGATGGAGAAATCAAGTTTTTCGCAAGTGCGCTATTTTTTTAAACCTTTTTTCTTCATTTTTTGCATACTTCCGGTATGGAGATTATTGTCGGGATAGTTTTAATAACCGGATTGGCTTATCAAATAGCCACAGGGCTAAGTAATGATATATTACATTGTCTGATCAGATAAAATGCCCTTGGGAAATCCTATGTTAAATAGTGCCAAAAATGCAAAAATGTCAATATATCGAAAATTAAATTTAAATATTTTAATACATATTATACATCGTTAGAATCGTAATTACGTCAGCTATCTGAATATGTAACTTTTTTGTAAATTTTTTTTTAAATAATAAAGTAATAGAGCATTTTCCAAAATTTCACGATTTTTCAACTTTTTTCGATTTTCAGTACGTTATGTTACCTATTCCAGAAATTTTAATGTCTTATTGGAAGGATTCATGCACAAGACTACCAGAGGGACTCTCGATAGGGAAAGTTTAAAAAAAATCCTTGGAGCAGTTTTCGAGATACAGGCGTCCAAAAACGCTCCAAATCAGAAAATACCTGATTTTCAGAATGTCATATTTTGCTGCCCTCTCATAGGATCCGCGTGAAATGGGTATCATATGACAATCGAATCCCCGGGCCACCCAACGATACCTTAATTTTTTGAATCCGTTGATATTGGGTGAAGAAATCATGTTTTTCCCAAAAGCACCCATTTTTTGCGTTTTCTTCAAAATATCGGACATTTTTTCGACCACTTCCGGTTTAAGGATTCTTGTCGAAATAGTTTTATCAGTTGGTTTTGGACCATAACTTCATGTTCCATAAGCTTCAGAAACGTCAATTCGGCCGTAAAACGAAACTCGGGCACACAAAATGGGCAGAAAATTCGAAGAAATTCGAAAAATAAACGGTGATAACTCTGAATGAAAGTTATATTCCTGGAATCGGATTGCCTTCAAGTATCCAAAAATGCAGGTTAAATTTGAAAATTTTGAAAAATTACAAAATTTGTCTCCTAAACAACGTATTTTCAAATTTCGAACGACAAAAGTCATAGATGGATGTTCGAAATTGAAAAATGCGAGATAGCCATTGTCTCGGAAAAGATTCAGGGTTTCCAAAAATGTGAATTGTTTTAAAATAGGTAAAGAATTGGCGAAACCACGGCCGATTTTTGATTTATTGCTACCGTTCAAAATTCGGCCAAAAATACTTTTTCGAGTAACCACCACATGGTTTCCAGAGAGACAATTTAACCCCAGATAGATATCTGTTTTCGATCATGGAGAAAAAGGCTCCCGCGGTAAATAATAATAATAATAATAACTAGACCTGCAAGCAGCACTGAACCGGCTTTCAGAAATCAGACAGGAAGTGTGTCATACAATAGCCCATTCATCGAGCTACTAAACGATACTTTAGGTGTTTTAATCCGGTCACACCCGACCGTGAAATCAAGATTTTTGCAAGAGCACCGATTTTAACTGGTTTTTTTTTAATATCAAATATATTTATATGACTACGGTTTCACCGGTGCCACGTTACCCTAAACATATGTCACTTCCGGTACCAATGAAACCATTAAACAGGTTTCCACATAAGCATTGCACACATCAAATAAAATGGACGCCGAATCAACCAAATCCAGCAATATCAATTCATTTTATACATTTGTTACATGTAAGTGTACAGTATTTCCGGTGATAATGAAAATGTCCAATTAGTTTTATGAAATCAGAAATGGCATAAGGCATCACATGGTGAAAATTTTATGTAAATCGAATAATAATTGCCACTTTTATAGACCAAAAACCTTGAAAAGTGACTTGTATAAAACCGTCTATTTCTCTGCAACCGTACAAGTTAGAAACCATTTTCTGGTATCTGTATCATCGTATGGGTTTAATCTATTTGTTGATTGGAATCAAATATCATAATTTTAAAAACATTACAAATTAGACTCATTTGAATAAAATATCTGTTTTGAAGGCTAAAAATACAGTTTTTGCCAAAATGACGTTACTTCCGGTGATAATGAAAATCTTAAATTACTTGTATGACATTGTAAATGGCATTAGGTATCACACAGTGAAAATTTTATGAAAATCGAATAATAATTGACACTTTTATGGACCAAAAACCTTGAAAAGTGACCTGTTGAAAATCGCCTATTTCTCCGCAACTGAACAAGTTAGAAACAATTTTGTGAAATCTATATGACCTTATGGATTATATTAATATGTGAATGTAAACAAAAAATTAAAATTATTAATACATATTAAATAATTCTTGTTTGAAAAAAATATTGAATTATAAAAGTTAAAAATGCATTTTTTGACAAAATGGCGTCATTTCCGGTGTCAATTTTAAATTGTAATCAATTTGATACGACGCATACTAATAATAATTTTAGTAAAAACAATAGTCTTTCAGACAAGTCTGAAAGCCTAATAATTTTAGTAATCTCAATAGGCTTTCAGGCGAAAGTCTGAAAGCCTAATAATAATTTTAGTAAAAACAATAGTCTTTCAGACAAAGTCTGAAAGCCTAATAATTAGACCTGCAAGCAGCACTGAACCGGCTTTCAGGAATCAGACAGGAAGTTTGTCATACAATAGCCCATTGGGGATCTGGCTTAGCCTACATGTAAAACCACTCTTCCTGAATTTTTTTGAATGTCGAGGTATTCACTTGATTTCTTTTTTTGTTTTAATATCTCTAATAATCTAAAACCTTATATTAATTATTACAGACATTAAGTAGAAATCGATATGTATGTAGTAAGATACATTTAATATCTCTTTTAAAACAACGTATTTTATTTGATTAAACATAATAAAAATTCATTCTGATTCTACTCTGTTTATTTTCACATGTTGTCTCAGATAATAGACAGAGACAGGTTATTACAATGTCTGCATTTGGAAGAGTCTGATTGATATTGTCCCAATAAACTTGACACATCAAAGAAAATGGTCGTGGTATGTGAAATTACAACAATGGTGTTATATCTACGTTGTATAAAATGTTTAAATGGGCGTGGAAATAGCAGAGTTAATCTTTTTATTTTATTTAATTGGTTCTTTAACCGAAATATGACATTTATTACTTACCTGTAAATGACCAATTAAAATGAATTACTCTAAAAAGGGAAGAAATATTTATTGCAGTATTCTTAAGCATGTATTCCTTCCTGGATTATTATCGATTAATAACATAAACCGATGTTAGAACCACCTCAAAAATTGATATTTGTTGTGAAAAAGTATGTTCGGAAAACAAGAATATCAGGTTTATTATTTTGTATTTGTTAATACAATGTATTTAGAACGCAAATTTTTCGTTTCGGTTAAACCAAACTATACGCCTATTTTAATTGGTCGAAGGACGTGTGGTTAATAGTAACATGGCGGGCGGACAAACTGAACAAACAGTATATGAATTTCTAGGTATTTGAGGTGAGCTAATTCAATATTAAATCATAACCGCATGTGCATAATTGTGTTTCTGTGTGATTAGATATTCAAAAAATCATTCATAGGATACATCTTGATCGACACTAGTCAATCCTGAATTGCAATGGTTGTTTTGTGTTCTGGGCGCCATTTTGAAAACAGATTTGACCTACATTCATACTACAACTGATTGCGTACCATTTTTGAAATTGCAGTAGATTTAGCAACACAATCCAGCGATAGTGCAGTCTAATTGCTTTAAAAGGTAATCTGAATTTGTACAATGACCTACAATAAAATCCAGGGGAATTAGGGAAATCATTCATGTATTTTCTTTATGAAAAGTAGCTACTTCAATTTATAAATGCCCAGTTGTCTTAGAGAAATAATAATTCAGACTTCAAATCAGTTATATTCATGATATGCTGCATTTATTCAAATCATATTTATCCAATTGCATAATAATAAAATCTTGACTTTTATTATTTTATTTCTTCAGGCCAAGAACATGGAAAATTGGTAATTGCCTTATTTTACTGCAAACTACAAGGCATACTGTAGGGAGTCTTGAGCAGAAATGATAACAAAAGGTAGGACTTTTTAAATACCTATATTAAACTTATTAGGTTTAATATGGTTCTCAGATATGTTACTGTGTACAGACTGTACAAACACTAAATGACCAAAGATATTTGGGTAATTGCTTGGTGTGGTTCTAAACTCATAATGCCACCAAACTGGCCATTTGGTTCAATGTGCAACTTGGTGATGCATGCAATTTGAGTTTGAAAGAGGAGTAAGCAAAAAAAAATTCAGACTTCAAATCAGTTATATTCATGATATGCTGCATTTATTCAAATCATATTTATCCAATTGCATAATAATAAAAACTTGACTTTTATTTTGTTATTTCTTCAGGCCAAGAACATGGAAAATTGGTAATTGCCTTGTATCACTGCAAACTATAAGGCATAGGGAGCCTTGAGCAGAATGATAACAAAAGGTAAGACTTTTTAAATACCTATATTAATCTTAATAGGTTTAATATAGTTCTCAGATATGTTTCTGTGTACAGACTGCACAAAACACATTTATACACTTGCTGTTAGGTTATTTTGCTCACAGAGAGGCGTGTGTGTAATCATCAGAAACAGATGTAAACTTCAAATGACCCTAGATATTTGGGTAATTGCTTGGTGTGGTTCTAAATATAATGCCACCAAACTGGCCATTTGGTTCAATGTGCAACTTGGTGATTCATGCAATTTAAGTTTGAATACTGCCTGACTAAAATACTTCCCCTTGCATTGACATGTAGCCATACATATGAGTCTCAAAATCCCCCCCCCCCCCCGCCGACAACGACTCAATAAGTTATTTTACTTTTATTATTCTGCCATCTAAATAACTCTGTACCAATGACTGGTATGTCAAGTAAAAACCAAATCGAAACCCAATTTGTTTATAAGTGTATTTATAATCATCACTTTTATATTTTTCAGAGACTTGAACATTCTTGGAGAAGTACATGTATTTAGTAAATCAATACCAAAGAAAGAAAACAAATTCTGAATATAAAGCCATCAAATTCTTTTATAGATCTTATTGTGGAAACCCAAACGTTATTTGTCATCATTACTTTTTTATCACTTTTTTTCTGGTTTTTAATGTCAAATACCAAACTATCTCTAAATATTGTTTCATTATATAGGCTGCAGTGCAATCCTTAACACTACAAATTTGGTCTAAAAAATTGAAATATTAAAGAGGAATTATCAATAATTAATAGTAACAGCCGATAATTATAAAAATGTATTTTGTTTTGATGAAATCAACCTTTTCAAACAATTAGTGAACATTTCGATTGTTAATGCCTCATTCATATGCAATGGTTTTATTCATCAATATTTTCTTTACAAATTTTTAAAATTCTCCATTTTATTTGATTTATATGCTATATTTATTTTATCTATCTATGATTATTTCAATTTAGTGCATAATTAATGTATTTAGTGTTTGGTTTGGTTGTTATTAAATTTTGCTATAGTAAAAATGTATGTTTTGGGGGCATGGGATATAGGGATATTGTGTACACATTATATTCTCAGTTCTTTTTAAGGTTAATTGTAAAAAAAAAATTAAATAGCTTTTTTTTATTTTGTGATTAGGGAGTGGGATAGGAACACAAATTTATTAGTATTGAAATTAACTTTATTTATTAATATACCAAATGTGTCAATGCTTGGTTTTTGGGTTTTTTTTTCAATAGCTATTTTCTATTTTATGATTGGGGTGGGGTGGGGTGGTATTTTTTTCATTGTATAACACAATTTTATCAGTATCAGTATTGGAATTAACTTTGTTTATTAAACCTCGAGATGTCTGGTTAGTATTTCTCTGTATCTTGCTGTAGACCAAAAACTGTCGTCGCCGCTTATAGGCAAAGCAGAACTAGAAGACGAAGTTGCTGAACGGGACCTCATCCCTGTCGCCATGTTTCTCGCAGTCGCGGCAATACTTGCAGAATTGATTGTGTGCGTCAGGCGAAAAAGTACCAACAGCAAACTGTAGATAAAAAAAACGCCGCCGCCATCTCTTGAATGCGATTCCACCCGACCCGGTTGGAGCTGGGTGCTATTGATAGTAAAGGCACGTAAGCTTGAAATATTTCTTCCCGAATACATATAGCATGACTCACCCTACGCGTTGTATTCTAGAAAGAGGCAGATGAGGTCACAAGGCATAGGTCATGACATGTGGACGAGTTTGTGTCAGTGCATAAACCAGACTTATTTACATAAGCCCCCAGTATTATGCCGTCGTCCCTGTGTATGGGTGTGTGTGTCTGTGGGTCGCCTACAGGGCGCGATTCTTACTCGATTTTCTTCAAACTTTGTATACTTATTCCTCATACCATAAGGATGGTCCCTATCAATTTTAGTGCATGCCCCGACCCCCAGGGGCAGAGCCACGCCCATTTCTTGTATTTGTTTGTTTTTCGTCTACAGGCCACATTTCTTAATGTATCATCTTGAAACTTTGCATACTTATTCTTTGTACCCCAAGGAACATCCCTATCGTTTGGGGTGCATGTCCAACCCACAGGAGCAGAGCCACGCCCATTTCCTTTTTGTGTGTCTGTGTGTCGCCTACATGCTACAATTCTTAAGTGATCATCTTGAAACTTTGTATACTTATTCCTTACACCCTAACGATGAGCCCTATCAATTTTAGTGCATGCCCCGACCCACAGGTGCAGAGCCACGCCCATTTCTTGTATTTGTTTGTTTGTCGTCTACAGGCCACATTTCTTAACGCATCATCTCGAAACTTTGCATACTTATTCTTTGTATCCTTGTACCCTAAGGAACATCCCTGTCGTTTAGGGTGCATGCCCAACCCCCAGTGGCAGAGCCACGCCCATTTCTTGTATTCATTGTTTGTCATCTACAGACCGCATTTCTTAACGTATCACCTTGAAACTTTGCATACTTACTCCTTCTATCCTAAGGAACATCCCTATTGTTTGTGGTGAATGCCCAGCCCCCAGGGACAGAGCCACGCCCATTTTCTTTTTGTGTGTCTGTATGTCACTTACAGCCTGCAATGCTTAATCGATCATCTTGAAAACTTTTTATACTTATTCCTTATACCCTAAGGCTGACCTCTATTATTTTTGGTGCATGCACGAACCCCTGGAACAGAGCCACGGCCAAAATTTGTGTGCCTTTTGTGTCGCCTACAGATCCTTTTGAAACTTTGCATACCTATTCCTTATACCCTAAGGATGTCCCCTGTTGTTGTTTTTAGGTTGCCCAACCCCCAGGGGCAGAGTCACACCCATTTTTTCTTTGTGTCTCTGTGAGTTGCTTACAGGCCACAATTCATAATGGATTGTCTTTGAACTTGGGATATGTATTCCTTATAGCCTAAGGACGACAACTGCATGTCCCGATCCCCAGGGTTAAAGCCACGCCCAATTTTTATGTTTATCGTTTACAGGCCGTAATTTTGAATGGATTAACTTGGTACTTGGCATATGTATTCCTTATAGCCTAAGGGCATCATCGATTGATTTTGGTGAATGCCCCGACCCCCAGGTGCAGAGCCACGCCCAATTTTTGCCTTTAGTGCCCATAAGGTCACAATTCTGAATATGGATTATCTTGGAACTTGGTATACTTATTCCTTATACCCTAAGGACGGCAACTATTGTTTCCATATCCAACCCCCACGGGCAGAGCCACGCCCATTTTTTGTATTTATCGTCTACAGGCTGCAATTCTGAATGGGTCATCTTGTAATTTTGCATATTTATTCCTTATACCATAAAGACAGCAACTATTTATTTTGATGCTTGCCCCGACCTCCTGGTGCAGTGTCACACCCACTGTTTTGTTAGTATTTTGTCTGTAAATTTTGCCATCTTTGCCTCTGATCATATTACAGCCATTTCATATTTCATTCTCTTCAATTTAAAACTGGAATGTGGACGTATATTGCAGCGTTAGCGATGCTCTTGTTTTTTTTATCTACTACGGTTAATTATCTCCAAAATAGGAAAATTACAGGTTAATTTTATGGGTTATTGTTTGCTTTACCTAGTTTTTGTCACGTCGATTCCGGTCATTTTTATTTTTTGTATCAAATGTTGGGAGGTTGCTTGTGTGGCAAAGCTAGTTTCATTTTGTTAGTATTGTTTTATTTTTAGTCTGTAAATGCCTAAATAGTCGAGACTAATAACAGCTATATTTAGATATAGGTCACTGTAGTTATATATAGTGAGGGAAAGGATATTTGATAACTCTGTGAATAGTATGTTGACAGACTCTTTCTAAGTTTTATAATAATATTGCTATCTGCCATATATTATGTTTAATTTTATAATTTAACAGAAGCCCATGTCTTGTTATTTAGCATACTATTAGTGAGTTTATATCCCTAATATATAATCTATTTTGTTGGAAATGTACCATTATACATTGTCTAATATTATTGAGTATTATTATCTCCCCTTTACTTAAATAGCTGAATTTGAATATATAGCATTCAATTATAATTTATATGCATATCCTGTAACTTATTAAACGTAACTAAATGATACTTTTGTATATCAACTTAATCATAAATCACATTATGTCCATCTGTTAAATAATGTTACATTTATATTGTTGGCAATGTATACTTTGTTTACATAAGGGGTGTATAGTTTATAATTTTGCATGAGCTGGGAATGAATTCTCAGGAACGATGTCGTCCTGTCGAGACGGCCAGGCGAACGTGTTCCCAGCACTAGTACCCTGGGTCAGTTGGTCCCACTGGGATATCCGTCTCCAGGGTCGAAGCCAAGCTCTAGTAATTACACCTTTCATCATGAGGAATGCTCTTTGAGCACACAGCCATTAGATGCTTGCATCTAATGAACAGACTTTAAACTGCTTGCAGTTTATAAACAGATACAGCCTTTAGATGCTTGCATCTAATGATCAGACAAAGACTTTAAAGGCTTGCCTTTCATGAAAAGACATAGTCTTTAACTGCTTACAGTTAATACACAGGAAAGCTTTAAGCTATTACACAGAAACAGAACAGATCACAGAACGGCTTGAACTGGGACAGTTCGCCTCTTTATAAATAGTATAAAAGAGTTTTTCCCAGTCGATTAAAACTTGCCTGTATATATGTTATAATACATAATAAAACTTTATAGTTTTATACAGTTTTGTTTAGTTTAGAGAGAGAGAGGGAGAGAGAGACGAACATGGCACAACTACTTTTTAGCTAGTCTGCCCTCTCCTCTGAAGATTCCCTACTTTAAACGGCTTGTGATCGGCCTATAGATCACTGGTGGCAGAGAAATTACCGGGGTGTGGGTCCTGACCAACAATTGCAGCAGAATTCCCCACACTACCAACCCGCTACACCATTTCGTGGCCAAAGACAGAAGATAAAGCGTGCCACACTTGTTCACATGAGCATAAATTTTTGAAACCCAACCCATGAAAGAAGTACGGTAGTTATAGTGCGTCAAACTTTGGGTGACGAAAAATGGGGAATTTAGATGGGCTTTGTTATCCAGTCTGTATACAGATCTCGTTTTGTGGTAACAGCACTAGGTTATCTACAAACTGTGTGAGTTTGGTCTTTTTGCTACGTATTATAAAGGTGTGCGGACTTGTCAAAGTTGGTATTAGAGAAAAGACGGATTTGGGCAATTTCACCATATGAAAAATGTTTTTTCAATTTTCTCAGTTAGGAATTGAAAGATTTATCTGATATTGCACATTTATGTGTTTTGGAACTATCCCAACTTATAAACCAAATTTGGTCAAAAACTGTGATTGAAGCCTTAGCACCTTCTGCATGGTTTTTTCACGGACACACTCCTAAATGACTAACATCATCACAGACTGTAACTTTTTGCTCAACATTCCGTTGGTTCCAATCTTTATAGGCACATAGGGGGCCACATTTGGCACTCTCCAAATCATAATTTTGTAGCGGGGCTGACCGTTCAGATTTTTGGCAAGGGTTTTATGTTGATTGGGATCAAAATGTCACTTCCGACGCAATGATTACTCTGCACAAAGACACTTTACAACCCCTATCCCTCCGCTATAATATTATCAGTATTACCTAAATTTGATCTCTTTTCTCCAAATCTAGACTTCTAGACCAAAAACTCAACCCAAAAAAGCAGGCGAAGGGGAGAAAAAAACATTAAGGGACGCATTTGGCACTCACCTCATCATAATGTTGTAGGGGGGTGGGGGGAGGGGATTGTTTAGAATTTTTTACTAGGTGGATTTGATGTTGACTGGGGCCAAAATGGCACTTCTGAAACAATGTTTGTGCACAAAGACACTTTACAGCCCCTATCTCTACAATATCATCAGTATTACCCAAAACTGCTATGAAATTGCAAATTCGATCCCTTTTCTACAATTCTAGACCAACAACTCAACCCAAAAATGGAGAAATAAAGAGAAATAATTACTAGTCTTAGTCCAGAATGGTAATCAAAGAAATCTTTTCCGAGGACCTTGTGAAAACAATACTTTCTAACAGATTTTTTAAAAACAAGCGGTTGCCATGCAAGATACGCCCACATTTTGCAAGAGATGGACACAGAACAAGCTCAAAAAAAGAAGTGATTTTCTGCAAGGGCCATAATTCAGGAAGTAGGCACTGACATAATTTCTATGAATTTCTCAAATGATTGATAAACAGCATTTAAAACCAAAAGGCCGCGTGTATTGCTAAGATGTTGTTTGATATTCGTTATACATTTTTAAAATAATAAAGTTTACAATATCCGCCATTATACTACCACTATTCCATAACTGCAATTGAAATCTAATAAAATTGAATTTTCTATGAAAATATATTAGCTTAGTATGATTATAGTGGTGCTTTTAAGGGGACATAACTTGCGTGCGAAGTTAGAAATTCGTGATTTTTGGCAATGGCGGGTATTCCATAAGTTAGACCGGTATTCCATAATTTAAGTGTACAGTTAAGTTTTTCACATAGCCAAGGAGATGTAACATACAGCCTTTGAATACCGATTTAAGGCAACACACTTGGTTAAGTGGAAAAATTAAGTATTTTTACTTAACTTTTAGAAAACCTTTGAATACGGACCCAGATGTTTACACTATTTGCGTACAAGGGGCAGCCATTTTGTGTGGCAGTTTTGGTTTGATTTTCACGAAATTCAAACTCAACCTTCGTTACGGTGTAACAGTGATATATTCAAACAGTTTTTTAAATCGGATAAATGTGACCTCTAGAGCAACCCCAAGCTAAAAACGCCATTTTACGTACAATCAGGAAGTTACAATCCGATATGCAAGAATATCGAAAGCAACCGAGATCTTTGGGTTCTAAACTTACATTTCAAGTTCCATCAAAATCAGAAGAAAATTGTGACCTCTAGAGGGTCCACAACCTTGATATACCATACTTTTACGCTATTTGAGAACGAGGGGTGGCCATTTTGTCCGTCAGTTTTGGGCTGATTTTCACGAAAATCAAACTCAACCATCCTTAGGGTAAAACGGTGATATATTAAATCATTTTTTTAAATCGGATAAAAATTATGACCTCTATAGGGTCCACAAGCTAAAAATGTGATTTTTCGTACAATCTGGGGCCATAATTCAGGAAGTTATGCACGAATATTGAAAGGAACTGAGATCTTTGGGTTATTAACATATATTTCAAGTTTAAACCAAAACGGATAAAAATTGTGACCTCTACAGTGTTCACAAGCTAAAAACGTGATTTTTCGTACAATCAAGAGAGAGAGAAATGGGGTTTAACGTCCACTCGACACAAACTAGGTCATTTCGGAACTAACATATGGTTTAATTTTATTTACATAATTCGCTTCCGCGTAGTGGTCTTTAGCAGTGGGAGGAAACCGGAGGACCCGGGGAAAACCCACGAGGTTGGACAGGCGACCCTACTCCTTGCCACGTACAACCGGGGACTCGAAACCATGCCAGTCGACTCAATGACAGACTTTATGATACAGCGCGTGCACGCTAACCATTCAGCCATACAACCCCCCCTCGTACAATCAATGGCCATAATTCATGAAGTTACAGTCCGATACATGCCAATATCGAAAGGAACCAAGATCTTAGGGTGATAAACCTATATTTCAAGTTTCGTTGAAATCGGATAAAAATTGTGACCTCTAGAGTGTTCACAAACAATTGTGGACGGACGGATGGACAGAGGCGATGACAATATACGTCCACGTGAAAATGTGGGCGTATAAAAATTCAATCACAAGCATCGGGGTGATGCAAGGGTGAACCCTACCGATATTCAGCATTCCACGGCCTTCCGTTTTGGGGTTACCCCCAAATAAATTTTGATTCATGGTGGAGATTTCAAGACTAAGATGGACAATTACTTTGTAAGGAAAAATAATACAAAGAGCAATAGAAAATGAATTATTGACATCATGATGATGTGGTGTAATATAATATGATATGTATATATATATATATATATATATATAAACACACACACACTGTACATACATTACTTGATAACATAAAAATTACACTAACACACAATAACATTATCTTGCTAATATATCTACCTTGCCATATAATATACACAGCCCACAGACTTTTCCTAATATATAGTTGTAAAGTAAGAAATAATAATTAGTCTGTAATTAATATAAATAATATGATAAATCCACCTTCTTTCTAACCTATTTGCTCTAACAGAATTGTACATTTTCTTTTACAATGTTTATAATATGCATAACACAAACAAATAGAAAACAAATGACAGCCATCTCAGATTGTCTCTAATGAAACATTATGAGATCACATATATCTATTAAGGACATTTGATTTCTTGATGATATAACTAATACTAATAATATTCATTACAATATACCACACAAACAATAGCTTATGATAGTATAATTGTGATAAGAATAAAGAACAATAGTGTGTTATACACACTAATAAAATATGAACTTAAAACTAATTACCATACAAGCAGAGGCGTAGCCGTGAAATATATATTGGGGGGGGGGGGTCCGCAACCCTAACCCCTAACCCTTTTTTAAAACCCCTAAAAAATATAAACAAACACCATGTGGCCATGCTGTCTACACAACTCGTTTGCTGATTGGCCCAGACACCGCATGCAAAGTATTATTGTTACGTGGCTGGCTGAGCGGGCGATAAATATTTGGTTTAGGCGATAATGTTTTTGGGTACCTACATGCGATTCACTCTGATAAGTGGCAGGAAAAAATTAACAAAATATTACTGACAGGCTAACTAGACACAATTTGATGGAACACAGTTACTTTTCACTTCACACATGTTTCCAGGATGATTCCCTCTGTGTTTTATTTTAGCAATGTAAACCATATTGGGATATGTACAGGTTTTATACAGATAGAATCTTAACTAATCCTAATAAATAATTGTTGTAAATAAATAGGAGTTTGGGCCTGAAATTTTGGGGGGGGTCCAAGTATATTCAGACCCCCCCCCCCCCAGAAAATCAATTGTGACGCCTATGCATACAAGTATGAATAACATAAAATAACATAACTCTGATTCTGCTTGTATATACACAAAAGGAAAGGTTGTATTTATTCCATTAAAAGCATCTCCTGCTCACCACAACATATTAATTTTTTTTTGTGTCGTCATATACTATTCAAAAAAAGTAGGGGATATTTGATTTTGGGGGCATAATACTAAAATATGCAAATGACTACGAAAAAAGTCACTATAGAACCTAACAGAAGAAACATTTCCAGTTACATTTGACGCCCAAACGCACCAATAGCTACCGCATGGAATGCAGGTGATGCTTGGGATCATCATGGGGGTCCAACCCAAGATTTGCACGACTCTGACTTTGAATGTTACAGTCATTGTGGCATTGAATTCCAGGGTGGAAACATCAGTTTAATTGTTTTAGTGACCAGAAAACAAATTTTGATATGCGTCGGCTTACCCAAAATGAAAGGTTACGTGCCCTTGCCATGCTACAGATCGGCACAACACAGGCGGTTGTGGCGCGGACGATGAATGTTTCTCAGTCTGTCATAAGCAGGCTATGGTCCAGATACCGTGATACACAATCTGTACAGGACAGACCACGCTCAGGTCGACCAAGGGCGACAACTCAAGCCCAGGATCGATTTATCCGTACCTTGGCCTTGAGAAATCGTGTCATCACAGCAAATCAGATCAGCGCTCGTCTTCAAACAGACACTGGTGTGAGAGTGAGTGGCCAGACGATTCGGAATCGACTGCATAAGGGTCACCTTCGCGTCCGACGTCCTCGCGTGATCCCTTGTTTGAGAGATCATCACATTCAGGCAAGACGTCGTTGGTGTAGGGATCGTCAACACTTGGATAATCGACACTGGAGCAATGTGATGTTTTCAGATGAGTCAAGGTTCACTGTTGATTTTTTGGACAGACGTAGGAGGGTGTGGCGTCGTCGAAACGAGCGCTTCCAAGACGTTAACGTCATCAGACATGATCGATTTGGGGGTGGTTCTGTTATGGTGTGGGGAGGCATCACTGTTGCTGGAAGAACGGCTTTACATGTTGTTGCAGGGCGTGTTACAGGCCAGTACTACCGGGACAACATCTTGGCAGTCCATGTTGTGCCGTTCGCACGACGTCATGGCCGCCGTTTCATCTTCCAGGATGACAACGCAAGATGTCACAGGGCCAGGATCGTTACAGGTTACCTCCAACAACAGAACATCACCACATTACCTTGGCCAGCACTGAGTCCCGACCTCTCCCCCATCGAGCATGTCTGGGACATGCTTGGACAGAGGTTACGTCAACGTCAACAACGTCCTGCCAATGTCCAAGAACTTGCTGCTGCGTTGCAACAGGAATGGGACAATCTGGACCAAAATGACCTTAGACGTCTCATTAGGAGTATGCCACGTCGGATCAATGCTTGTTTGGCAAACAGAGGAGGATTTACCCGTTACTGACTTGGTTGTGATGCTGTGGTAACTTTGCTGTTTGACCCCGGGTATCATTTTACCCTTATAATGGTCAGTCTGTGCCTTACTTAGTCTAACGATCATTTGGAATAAATCGATGAATGTGAACTTCATTTCATTTTGTCATTTGTTTCTTCGTCAGTTTCATTAGGTGACTTTAATAACACTTAAAAATCAAATATCCCCTACTTTTTTTGAATAGTATATATAACCACCAAATGGCAATAAAATAAATGTGAATAGAATGGTATTGGAATAATTCATTTGTTCGTTTCAAATCAACACTATAACTGATTCGACCAAGCTAATTATACATGTGTATGAATGAATGGTTGGTCACAACTTCTTATCTTAAAGATACATTATTAGTTAAGAGTTTTATAAAGAGTTGGCCATTCTTGCTATAATAATTCAAAAATAGATGATAAAAAAAGAAAATGTTGGAATTTTCAGTCAAATTCCTTTGTTCTGAATGGAATTGTCACTGTTGGAAGTTTGGACTAGAAATAGGCATCAATTGTGTATGCACCGTCTATGAGAATTGGCCATCGTTTGATTGACAGACGATAAATCCACCCACATATTCTCGATTATCAAGTAACATGCTCAATGGCTATTGTAGCCTTGCTTGGCAGGCCTTTCATTACCAGTTTCCTGTACTGACATTAGCTTGGTCCGCCATTTATTGATTTAATTTTAAATGGACGACTGTTTAATCCAAACTGTATCCAAGCCATCCGTGGGTCTACAGAGTTGATTTTGAGCTTGTCGTGTAAATAAAGGTCTAATTAATAATTTCTATAACATCTGAAGCCTAAATAAAGACTAACAATAGGCAGATTTAGCTCTTGCATAATGTATGTTTAAGGGAAGTTGCCAGAGTTCAATGCAAGTAATTTGCTCTCGAAAACTGTTGTAAGCTGTCAATGCAGCAATAACATCCTGTTGAAACTCTGTAGTTTGAATTTATTTCACTCTTAAATTTCCAGACATGGTTAATTTAAAATGTTTCCAAAGATATATTAAATCAAGTTGCCATTAAGGGCGTTGAGTAATCTAAAATGCACATATTTTTTTATACGCCCATATTTTCACGTGGACGTAGATTGTCGTCGCCCCTGTCCGTCCACAATTGTTTGTGGACACACTGCAGGTCACAATTTTTATCCGATTTTAACGAAACTTGAAATATAGGTTCATCTTCCTAAGATCTCGGTTCTTTTCGATATTGGCATGTATCGGACTGTAACTTAATGGATTATGGCCCCTGATTATATGAAAAATCACGACTTTAGATTGTGGACCCTATAGAGGTCATAATTTTTATCTGATTTTGTTGAAATTTGAAATGTACGTTTATAACCCAACGATCTCGGTTCCTTTCGATATTCGTGCATATCAGTCCGTAACTTCCTGAATTATGGCCCCTGATCGTATGAAAGATAGGTTGCCAGGCAACAAAACATACGTCCGCAACAGCTAAATCGTCCGGGCAGTCAACAAGAGTTGTCTCATATTTTTACATTTTTTGGTAATGAAACATTTATAATACACTAAAATCTGATTAAGAGTAACAACTCATTAAGTAATTATCAGAAAATCATTAGAATTTGTTTGGGTTTTATAAAGTTCTGCCCCATGCTAACATTTAATATCATGGATTTAGTGGGTCCACAACCTTGATATACCATATTTTTACACTATTTACGTCCATGGGGCGTCCATTATGTCCGTCAGTTTTTGTCCAATTTTCACGAAATTCGAACTCAACCATCATTAGTGTATAACTGTGATATATTCACACGTTTTTTTGTTTTTTTTTAAATCGGATAAAAATTGTGACCACAAGCTCAAAACGCGATTTTTCGTACAATCAAGAGCCATAAATCAGGAAGTTACGATCCGATATGCGCGAATATCGAAAGGAACCAAGATCTTTGGTTTATAAACATGCATTTCAAGTTTCATCAAAATCGGTTCAATATTGTGACCTCTAGGAGGTCCACAGCCTTGATATACCAGTTTTGGTCCGATTTTCACAAAATTCAAACACAACCATCATTAGGGTGCTACGGTGATATACTAAATTGGATAAAAATTGTGACCTCTAGAGGGACCACAAGCTAAAAGAGTGATTTTTCGTAAATCAGGGGCCATAATTCAGGAACTTACGATTCGATATGCGCGAATATCGAAAAAAAACCCCAAGATCTTTGGGATATAAACATGCATGACCTCTAGAGGGTTAACAACCTTTATATACCATATTTTACATTATTTGCGTACAAGGGGCGGCCATTTTGTCTGGCAGTTTTGGTCCGATTTTCACGAAATTCGAACACAACCATCATTAGGGTGTAACGGTGGGTGATATACTAAAACGTTTTTTTAAATCGGATAAAAGTAATATTTCGTACAATCAGGGGCCATAATTCAGGAAGTTATAATCCGATATGCACGAATATCGAAAGGAACCAAGATCTTTGGGTTATAAACATGCATTTCAAGTTTCATCAAAATCGGATCAAAATTGTGACCTCTAGAGGGTCCAGAACTTTGATATACCAGATGTTTACACTATTTGCATAGAGGGCCGGGCATTTTGTTAGGCAGTTTTCATCCGATTTTCACAAAATTCAAACTCAACCAACATTACGGTGTAACGGTGATATATTCAAACAGTTTTTTAAATCAGATAATAATTGTGACATCTAAGTGACTACAAGCTAAAAACGCGATTTTTCGTACAATCAGGGGACATAATTCAGGAAGTTATGATCCGATATGCGCGAATATCGACAGCAAATAAGATCTTTGGGTTATAAATATGTATTTCAAGTTCCATCAAAATCGTATCATAATTGTTACCTCTAGAGGGTCTACAAAAAGTCGCATATTTAGCTTGTGGATTCTCTTGAGGTCAGAATTTTTTTTTTTTGATTTTAAAAACCGTTTAAATTTTTCACCATTCCACCATAATGAAGGTTCAATTCGAATTTTGGGAATACTGAAATGAAACTGCCCAACAAAATGGCCTCTCTTTTTACACAAATTGTGTAAAAGTATGTAATCTTCCTAGATCACATTATTTTTTTTTAGCTCGTTCTCTGTCCATCTCTTGCAAAATGTGGACGTACCTTGCATGGCAACCGCTTGTGTTATTTGGGAGGATAAACTTAATAACCAAAAAAATACCAATTTTATTTACCAACTATGTTCCAAACTTGGCCCTAAAGCATGATAATAAGGGGTGCTTATGACAACAAAAGGCTATAGAGTGTGATTTTTCTGGTATCCATGGAAACACCAAAAGATAGGTTGCCAGGCAACGAAACATACGCCCACAGCAGCTAAATCGTCCGGGCAGTCAACAAGAGTTGTCGCATATTTTTACTTTTTTCGGTAATGAAACATTTATAATACACTAAAATCTGATTAAGAGCAACAGCTCACGAAGTAATTATCAGAAAACTATTAGAATTTGTTTGGTTTTTATAAAGTTCTGCACCATGCTAACGTTTTGTATGCAAAGCTTTTAATATCATGGATTTAACTGTTCAAGTCATAAAAATTCATTGACCAGCGGCTGCCAGGCAGGATACGCCCACATTTTCGACAGATGGAAAGAAAGTGATTTTTCCTGCAATCAAGAGCCATAATTCAGGAAATTACAATTCGATATGCGCGAATATTGAAAGGAACCGAGATCTTTGGGTTATAAACTTACATTTCAAGTTTTATCAAAATCGGATAAAAATTGTGACCTGTATAGGGTCCACAACCTTGACATACCATATTTTTATGCTATTTGAGAACGATGGGCGGCCATTTTGTCTGTCAGTTTTGGGCCGATTTTCACGTAATTCAAATTCAGTCGTCCTTAGGGTGTAACGGTGATATAATAATATCATGGATTTAACTGTTCAAGTCATAAAAATTCATTGACCAGCAGCTGCCAGGCAGGATACGCCCACATTTTCGACAGATGGAAAGAAAGTGATTTTCCTGCAATCAAGGGCCATAATTACAGGAAATTACAATTCGATATGCGCGAATATTGAAAGGAACCGAGATCTTTGGGTGATAAACTTACATTTCAAGTTTTATCAAAATCGGATAAAAATTGTGACCTCTATAGGGTCTACAACCTTGATATACCATATTTTTACGCTATTTGAGAACGAAGGGCGGCCATTTTGTCTGTCAGTTTTGGGCCAATTTTCACGAAATTCAAATTCAGTCGTCCTTAGGGTGTAACGGTGATATAATAATACTTTTTTTTTAAATTGGATAAAAATTATGACCTCTATAGGGTCCACAAGTTAAAACGCGATTTTTCGTACAATCAGGGGCCATAATTCAGGAAAGTACGTTCCAATATGTGCGAATATCGAAAGGAACCGAGATCTTTGGGTTATAAGCATACATTACAAGTTTAAACCTAATCGGATAAAAATTGTGACCGCTACGGTGTTCACAAGCTAAAAACTTGATTTTTCGTCCAATCAGGGGCCATAATCCATGAAGTTACAGTCCGACACATGCCAATATCGAAAAGAACCGAGATCTTAGGGTGATAAACATATATTTTAAGTTTCATTGAAATCGGATAAAAATTGTGACCTGTAGACTGTTCACAAACAATTGTGGACGGACAGGGGCGACGACAATATACGTCCACATGAAAATGCGGGCGTATAAAAATCAATACACTTGTTCGTCTATAGATCTTAAACTCTGTTTATCAATCTGAAGTCAATCGGATGATAACTTTAGCCTTTAGAGCGTCACAAGATTTTGCAAAGTGATCAAGGGCCATAACTTTGGCAGTAATTATCGGAAATCGTTGAAAATCAATAGGAATCTTCGTCGCATGACCTCAAACACTGTGTACAAATCTAAACTCAATCGGATATTAACTTTAGCCCCTAGAGCATCCACAAGATTTTTTGAAGTGATCAAGGGCCATAACTCTGGCAGTAATTATCGGAAATCACTGAAAATCAATAAGCTTCTTCGTCTCATGACCTTAAACACTGTGTATAGCCTTTAGAGCGTCACAAAGTGATCAAGGGACATAACTTTAGATGATAGGCTCTATCATCTTATGACCTTAAACACTGTGTATAAATTTAAAGTCAATCGGATATTAACTTTGGCCTCTAGAGCGTCCACAAGATTTTTCAAAGTGATCAAGGGCCATAACTCTGGCAGCAAATATTGGAAATCGCTGAAAATCAATAGGCTTCTTCGTCTCATGACCTTAAACACTGTGTATAAATTTAAAGTCAATCGAATATTAACTTTGGCTTCTAGAGTGTCCACAAGATTTTTTGAAGTGATCAAGGGCCATAACTCTGGCAGTAATTATCAGAAATCGCTGAAAACCAATAGGCTCTATCATCTTATGACCTTAAACACTGCGTATAAATTTAATGTCAATTGGATATTAACTTTAGCCTCTAGAGCATCCACAAGATTTTTTGAAGTGATCAAGGGCCATAACTCTGGCAGTAATTATCGGAAATCGTTGAAAATCAATAGGTTTCTTCGTCTCATGACCTTAAACATTGTGTTTAAATTTAAAGTCAATCGGATATTAACTTTGGCCTTTAGAGCATCCACAAGATTTTTTGAAGTGATCAAGGGCCATAACTCCGACAGTAATTATTGAAAATCGCTGAAAATCAATAGGCTTCTTCGTCTCATGACCCTAAACACTGCGTATAAATTTAAAGTCAATCGGATATTAACTTTAGCCTATAGAGCGTTCACAAGCAATTGTGGACGCCGGACGGACGGACGGGGGCGACAACAATATACGACCACATTTCAATGTGGGCGTATAAAAAAACCAGTGTGATTTTTCGTACAATCAGAGGTCATAATTCAGAATGTTGTTGTCTAAAATGCGCGTTTTTTTTTTACAATCAGCGGTTATAATCCAGGAACTTATTGTCCGATCGGGGCAAATATCGAAAGGAACCGAGATCTTTGACATATAAACACATGTTTTAAGTTGCATCAAAATCGGATAAAAAGTGTGACCTCAACCTTGATACTACATCATTATGGTCCAATTTTCATGAAATTCAAACTCAAACATCATTATGGTGTCACAGTGATATATTCGAACGTTTTTTTTAAATCAGATAAAAACTGTGACCTCTAGAGGGACCACACGCTAAAAACACGATTTGCCTTCAATCAGGGGCCATAATCCAGGAAGTTACCATCCGATAGGCGTGAATATCGAACGAAACCAAGTTTCACCAAAATCGGACCAAAAATGTGATTTTTCGTACAATCAGGGGCCAGAATCCATGAAGTTACGATCCGATACATACCAATATTGAAAGGAACTGAGATCTTTGGGAGATATGCGTATATTTCAAGTATCGTTAAAACTGGATAAAATTTTTTTACCTGTAGAGTGTCCACAAACAAATTGTGGAGGGACAGGGGTAACGACAATATAAAAATATACCAAGTATTTTAAAATCTTTGTTCATTATTGACCTTCAAACAAGATTTTGTGCTTTTTGGTACATTCTTTAAATACGATAACAACAAGTGTTAAAATACAACAATTCGGATGTAAAAAGTAAATATTTACTTCAGTGGACTGCTCCACCACTCTCAAAAACATTTTATATGTTCCAGTCACAATAGATGGTAGACCGGGATAATTGCATCTTGGAGGGAATTCCGCCTGACGTCATATATCGGTAGACGTCAATGGTCCAGTGTGAAACTATTGCTGCCATGATTATTTACTGTGAATCACGTCACTGATGTGTATGACATCATAATTTATTCAAGAACTGATCTAGGTTGGGGAAACTTTCTCATTTGCTATAAATAGTTTTTATTTTCTTTCCGATTGTTTGGGCCCATAGCCAGCTCGTAAAATTTGGTGGGGCTATGGAATTTTTTGGAGGGCCTGAGAATGCGCAAGGGGTCTGGGGGTCCTCCCCCATAAAATTTTGAAAATTTGGTGCTCTCTCCTCGCATCTGAGTGCATTCCTGGGCCTCAAATTGAAGTGCCTCAGGCAGGGTTTTACGGCTGAATTTTCCTTCTTCAACTCCTCCCGCCGATATCATCTTGAGGGTAGTGTCTTTTGATTTACGCGGAGAACTCTAGGGCGTGCAAAACAGCTGTACTATCAAATTTCAAGTGAACTATAGGTATTCTATTATTCTATTCATAGCATTACAGTATAGGCTGCACAATAGGCACCTACATTTAAGGCACCCGTAGGCACCTCACATCGGGTGTAGGCAAATGCATACATTTGAACCGGCACCTTGTAGGCGAACAAATAAATGAGGGCCTCTTTTAAACCTGTAACCCGGGTATAAAAGGGCAGGTTACAGAAAAATGGCGGTAAATTATGCAGCCTCTGGTACCATCAAGAGCTCGAGCTAATTTTGAACTATTTCAACTTCCTATAGCGTAATGAGGTGGACAACCCTTTCTAATAACCCGTGCAGTTTGAAATTTGCGTGAATGAATGATTGACACAGACCGGCACTTCGTATTGTAGCGACGCGCGTTTAACAAAACAAAGCGACTCATGCTGGTGCGGCTGATCAAGACAAGAGGATCAGGAGGTGATAATGACAGGCAGGCCTCGGTGGACCATGCTACGAGCCTACGTGTCGCCTACCAATATAAACACTCCTAAAAAATCATTATTGTCGGCGAAATATTTGGGGGGGTCTAATTCGATTTGGGGGGGGGGGACTTAGCCACCCCATGCCATAGCCACCCCGTGGCTACGGGCCCGGCTTGTATCTCCATTATTACACAACTAATTGTTGAATTGTTATGTGTCCTCTGGGTTATTTCACACATGGAACAAGTATACAAAGTCTTAATAAGATTGGTGTTGAAAACATATAGCGTATCTTAGAGTAGTCAACACCCTTAAATTATTGATTCTTGTGCAAGCCATTAACTCTTGAAAGTGTTAATATTTTCGAAAGGAGATACACAGATTATTTTTATTTGAAGGTGAAATCTGAAATCAGTGATCTATACAAAGACCTCAATGTCATAAAATCTGGCAATGTCCCTTTAAGTGAACAAATCCATCTTTCTTCTTAAGACTTTTATTTTAGGCACTGAACTCTTATAACATTAAAACAACGATTGAATGACTGATTCAAAATAAAAAAAAGATTAGCTTGACTAATTAAAACAAAATGGTAACAAATATATGACAGAAGTAATACATCTTTATAAACAAATTAAAGTAAATAAAGATATCTTTTGCTTGTTTGTTTTTGGTATATGTTTTAAATGCCTTTGCTTGAAATTATACTGAGATGTAATGAAAACGTCCCAGGCTAGACATTTATCAACACACAAAAATCTACAAAAGCCAACAGAGGCAATAAGAAGTCAGTATTGTGTCCACATCTAGCCGCCGTATAGAGGAGATAACTCACTGTGTGATCCTTCTCCACTCCCCTTGCAATGCGGTTTCCGGTTGTTCTGGTACTCATGCCCTATTGGATTAATGCAATGGCGTATGTTCAGAAAATCACTGTATCCTCCACAGAAAACTGCATACCCTATGTCTACACCATAAAATTCCTATTCTGTCAAATTCATTTTTTGTGTATAAGAGAATTGATCTGTGGTGGGTTTATGTGATAATATAAACATGATCCTCACATCATATCTTCATGGATCTTGTTCCATTCCGAATTGTATTTATCAAAAAAAAGATTTACAATCATCCATTTATAAAAGTGCTGTGTTTTCATTGCATCTCAGTATACTATTCATACCTTTCGGTAATGTTTTGTGCTTTTATTTGTATTTCTTTTAATTTTCAATATTAAGAAATTAATAAACAATTCTCACTAAATTCTATAACAATGAATTTAAGTTTTGCAAAACTGTGTTGCTCTGCAAAGAATATCAGAAAATAATTTATTCCCTTAATTAAAGATGCATTATGTAAGAGCTAAATCTGCTTAATACAGATATTTCGTTTGGCCTCAAATGTTATAAATCATTAATTAGACATTTATTCATATGCCAAGCACATAATCAATGCCCTACACCATCGGATGCTTTTGATTTTCAATGGATTTAAACATGATTGCCAGATAATAATTTAATTAACCAGCAGTTGTCATGCACGATACGCCCACATTTTGCAAGAGATGGGTAGAGAACAAGCTAAAACAAGCCAACAGTGAGGCTGATGTCCCCCGCCGAAATAGGAAAATAATTAGAGAGTTATTGTGTTCCAAAGTCTCAGCAAATCAAATTGCTTATTGCTCTGCTTAATCTGAGCAGAAAATGCTCATTATCGATCTTAGTCAAGGTATTACTGTAATGAAACTATACACCAAGTTTCATCACTCTCACTTAATTAGAACTAAAGTTATAGTGTCCCAAAGCATCAACCAATCAAATTGTTTATCTCTGCTTACCCTAAGCGGAACGGACAGACAAACAGACAGACGGACGAACCCATTTTAATAGTTCCCTGCTTTCTTCGAAAGGCGGGGGACAATAAGCATGAACATTTACTCAATTCGAAGATCAACCAATCAAATTGTTTATCTCTGCTTACCATAAGCGGAACGGACAGACAGACAAACAGACAGACGGACGAACCCATTTTAATAGTTCCCTGCTTTCTTCGAAAGGCGGGGGACAATCAAAGTAGGAGAGTTATTGTTTTCCAAAGTCTCGACCAATCAAATTGCGTATCGCTCTGCTTACCCTGAGCAGAAAATGCTCATTATCAAACTTAGTCAAGGTATTACTGTAATGAAACTATACACCAAGTTTCATCAATCTCACTTAATTAGAACTAAAGTTATCGTGTCCCAAAGCATCAACCAATCAAATTGCTTATCTCTGCTTACCCTAAGTTGAAAATGCTCATCTTCGAACTCCATCAAGGCATTGACCTAATCAACACATACACCAAGTTTGAACATTCTAGCTCAATTAGGAAGAGAGTTATCGTGCCCCAAAGTATCAACCAATCAAATTGCTTATCTCTGCTTACCCTAAGCGGAAAATGCTCATCTTCGAACTCCATCAAGGCATTGACCTAATAAACACATACACCAAGTTTGAACATTCTAGCTCAATTAAAAGTTATCGTGTCCCAAAGCATCAACCAATCAAATTGCTTATCTCTGCTTACCCTAAGCGGAAAATGCTCATCTTCGAACTCCATCAAGGCATTGACCTAATCAACACATACACCAAGTTTGAACATTCTAGCCCAATTAGGAAGAGAGTTATCGTGTCCCAAAGCATCAACCAATCAAATTGCTTATCTCTGCTTACCCTAAGCGGAAAATGCTCATCTTCGAACTCCATCAAGGCATTGACCTAATAAACACATACACCAAGTTTGAACATTCTAGCTCAATTAGGAAGAGAGTTATTGTGTCCCAAAAAGTGTGACGGACAGACAGACGGACAGACAGACGGACAGACGGACAGACAGACAGACAGACAGACAGACAGACAGACAGACAGACAGACAGACAGACAGACAGACAGACAGACAGACGAACCCATTTTAATAGTCCCCTGCTTTCTTCGAAAGGCGGGGGACAAATAAAAAAACGCGATTTTTCATACAATCAGTGGTCATAATCCAGGAAGTCGTGGTCTGAAATGCATGAATATCAAAAGGATGTGAGATCTTTGGGATATATAGTGCCAAGTTTTTTTTTTACTTTATCGACAAGTGTTGATATTTTTTGATATCAAAAAAGACGAGTAGGAGATTTTATTTATTACCCAGCCCTTTCTTACGTGTACAAATAAATAAATATAATTCTTTGGTATAGGTTTAATTTTACTGAACCTGATTCCATTACGGCATAGTCATACATCAATTTTGACAGCAAGTCACCCGTTGCAAAGTCCTATTTATTGACCCAGTGTTTCCTTTAAGGCTATGGGGAGTATTGTAATATCCTTTTTATTGACCCAGTGTTTCCTTTAAGGCTATGGGGAGTATTGTAATTGTTTATGGTAACTGAGAACTTTTTTCCAACATTATTACTGGATCCAAAAAGTAGTTCCTTCTTAATAAAAGATAGGTTGCCAGGCAACAAAACATACGCCCACAGCAGCTAAGTCGTTCGGGCAGTCAACAACTTTTATTTTGTTTTCAACTTATTTATTATAATCTTATCGACATATCAACTATTTCAGATTTTTGACATCACTTCATGAAGATATTTCCAAGATGGGGACCAATTTTTGGCGGGAAAATCGGACGATGTGCTGATTTTCATTAAATAGTAGTGTTTGGTGTCAATATATATGTTTTCGGGCCGCAGATTCCATTCCTGACATTTACATCCTTGTAAGATGACCATGGCAGGAAAATGAGAAGATGTGCAGATTTTGATTCAGTAGTAGTGTTTGGTGTCAATATATATGATTACGGGGGTGCAGAATCCATTTATGAAATTTACAACCTTGTAAAATGATCATATGTTCACATATTTAGCATATTTCCAAGATGGTGGCCATTTTAAGCGGAAAAATGAGACGATGTGCAGATTTAGATTAAGTAGTAGTGTTTGGTGTCAATATATATATATATATATGGGGGGGCACAGAATCCATTTACCTTGAAAAATGATCACATGTTCACATATTTAGTATATTTCTGATATTGCTGCCACTTGTGGCGTGAAATTCGGACGATGTGCTGATTTCGATTAAGTAATTGTCTTTGGTGTCAAAATATATGTTTTCGGGGGCACAAATCCAATTCTGATACGTAGGCTATTAGCTTGTAGTACATTCCTGAAAGCCGGTACCGTGTCGTACCCATTTGGTATATTATCCAACAATGAGAATTCCTCATCTGAGATGACCACTGAGAGAAACGTGTTCCTCTTTGTGTGCTAAGTTGGAGCTAATGGATGATATATACTCTTCAAAAAAAATAGGGGATATTCAGAAACAATACAAAACTGCGGAAATCCACTGCTGTTTTTATTAGAGGTAACCAGTGTATGTTAATAACAGGCCAATTGCCTACACATGAACATAAACAGTTCATATGGGCAGCTTATCTAACGGCCCCATTTCACTCGCAAAGAGATACACCGTCAAAAGTGAAAATGGACGTTTTTGATTTTTGTCTTAATGCTCCACCAATCCTCAGACATTCAGCAATTCATCGTGGCATGCTCCTAATCAACCGTCCAATCACGATTTGGGGCAATCTGACCCACTCCTCTTGCAGTGCCACGGCCAATTCTTGCAGTGTTGTCGGTTGACGAACACATCTCCCGATCAAATTAAACATAACACACTAAAGCAAAGATACACTAAACAATAAATCTTATGCAAGAACCGATAGGAAAGCAAACATGGATAGATAAACCTGCACACACCAGTTTTCATCAACCCTTCCTTGAAGTGTCAAATTTGACAATGTGGTTCTGTTGGGGTGTTAAGTTCTTCATCTGTGAACATACTCTCAAAGTCTGTCAAGTGTCCATGACTATTTATCATATCACAACCTGCATAGGTATTTGCATTTCAATATCCCCTACTTTTTTTGAAGAGTATATATACATAAAGGTCGTAACGGCCTAGCAAGCATGTGGCCAGGAGCTTTGTTCCAGCCTGGCGGCAACGTGGTTCAGAGTGGTGGGGTTGTGGCTGTAAATGAAATACTTGCTACGAAGCCCCCATAGCATAGATTATGTTATCAACTGACTTCCACGCCGATTGTGGAACAAGCATGTGGCCAGCTACTTTGACATCACTGCCACCAGTTATTTCAATAGTGATGGCAGAGATGTCATAAATGACGGGTAATGTCGTCATTTAAGTGATAATATAGTTTGGTTTTCCAACGCAACAGCATTCCTCTCAATGACTTTTTCCACACGCAGCTTGGGGTCAGTTGATAATATAATCTATGCCATGAAGGTTACTTATAGCAGGTATTACTATTTCATTTGCAGTCCTTGTTTTTATTTCTTTGTATACCGCTTTATATTTAATATGATACATTTCTGTTCTATTTTTAATTTATTAATTTATTATTAATTTATTAATTCTCACAATTTTAACCTCGTTAATTTTGTTGGATAATATACGCAATGGATACAACACACCACTGCTTCCAGAAACATGCTACAAGCTTATACATAGCAGGATTGGATTCAGAAACCTTTTCAGTAATGTGTTTAAGAAACGTCCCGCCACAAATGGCAGCCACATACTAAATATGTTAACATGTGATCATTTTACACAATTGTAAATGGCAGAAATGGAATCTGCGCCCGGAAAACATATCATCCCATTTTGCTGCCCAAAATAGCCGCAATCTTGGAAATATGCAAAATAAAAATGACCATATAAGTTTCAGTCTTGTTAATCGGGGAGAAATTCGCCACAACTTTACTATGGAAACAAACGTAGAGCTATGTCGCGTGCCGTCTAATTTGTTTAGAATCAGTAATGAAAGCTTTACCCCTCTCCCAATTCTATTGGAATGGATAAATTAGGAATTGACATTTTTGCCTGAATTTTTATAAACATCATTCTAATTGTTGCCGGCAACATGTAGATTTTTTTCTACTTGTCATTTCTAATGTTACTTGGATCCGACAAGTAGACAAGTGTTATTTTGACCCCTGTTGTGACCTCTAGAGTGTCCACAAACAAATTATGGACGGACAGGGGCGACGGCAATATACTTCGACATGAAAATGAGTACATATAACAAATGGATAATCGAGACATTGTTTATTATCGTAACAACGTCATCATTAACAATCGAGGCAATGACTCTGCTCAGAATTAAGTAAATTGACTGAAATTTTCAACATATTCCCTTTTCATTATTTTTTTTTTAACTATTATAGAGAGAACTGTCAGCTCTTTATCTAAATCTTACACAATGCATCTTTAAGAGATAATTATTGAGTGATATGCTGAAAGGAACTTGATGTAGTGATTAACATGAAAAAGGACAACTGAGACTGAGTAACACATCATGGTTGTAGGAAATGTTTAAATTTAGTAGTACACGATAGTTTGATCAAAATGGTAAATCAATTTAAATTATGAATAGTTTCACCAAATCATAATTGCCACACAGTTGGATGATGCCTATTATCAAAATAGATTCGAATTCCAGTAGGTTTTGTCTAAATGATGTAATTTAGTAAAATAATACAATCCTATTTTGGAAAAGCATTATTATTTTTACAACTTTTTTTCAAAGTGTCAATAACTCACAATTTTGATTATTATTCTTTAAAGAATCTTGTATATTTTCTACCTATATCAAATTCTTCCCTATGTGTATTTGTACGTAAAATTGTAGGTATATCAGGATTATATGAAAATAAAATATTAAGAGCACTAACTACATGGTATTGAAACCTAATTGGTAAATTACATAATCCACAGACAAATAATTAACCCATAAACATGTGCAGTCTTTAAAAAAAACTATATGACCTCAGTCAGAAAATATTAAAGGACAATATTGGTGTCAGTCATTATTACATATGTGATAGAACTGGTTAAATACATTCCAAATATAATTTTAACACAGAGATCATTGCTACGGGAGATGTGTAACAAGCACGTGAAGAAACGGGAAGTGACGACAAACATGACAAACACGAGTTATCCTTCTATATAACTAACTGAAGTAACGAGCGATAATTGTGAGATACCCTCTCACCGTCCCATATAATAAATGCTCATCTTCAACTGAATTATCAGTGAAATGAAATTCGATCGTTTGTCTGTTATCGCTCGTTACTTCAGTTAGTTATATAGAAGGATAACTCGCGTTTGTCATGTTTGTCGTCACTTTCTGTTTCTTCACGTGCTTGTTACACATCTCCCGTAGCAATGATCTCTGTGTTAAAATTATATTTGGGATGTATTTAACCAGTTCTATCACATATTTTATAATGACTGACACCAATATTGTCCTTTAACCACCAATATAAGCATCTTGATGTTGTCAAGTGTCAAAACTATCATATTATCATGTATTCACCTTAGTACACAGCATCTTTTCTGTTTAAAAACTAATAGAACAAGTGCAAAACATCGATCCCATCTAATCAAAGCCTCATTTGGTAAGAAAACAAGCACTATTGCAACCATGGGTGTATATATACCTTATATTATGTTTAATATTTTCTGATTGAGGACACTCTTTAAAATTGTTAAGATTCAGTCACAAAAACAACCATTTTATCTTTATAGCTTTTTTTTCTTTTTTTTTTTAAATTAAATTACCGGTCATAGATATATTTGATTATATTTTGGTAATAAAACCTAAAACATTGTTGTTAATCAAAATTTCAAATCAACATAGTAATGATTGACTTTGTTAGTTCATACTTTCATATACTGTACCAACAAGTATATAATAGTAAATATATTATACATACAGTGTACAATATTTCAGAAAATGATAATAGTTGGAGATAATCCCTTAACATATATATTCAAAATTCAACATTTATGAAAAACAAACTTGTCTCTACTTAAAATATAGTAGGACAAATAAAAACATAAGAAAAATACATCACTTGCATTTTTCAAAATAAATGCAGCATATTAATTTATTATGCAGTAATTATTATCTGTATCATGCCTTTGGTGACAATAAATACATATATAGTGCCAGACATGGTTTTACCTTTGATATCAAGCAAAATCATTGTAGAAATTTGTGGAAAAATAATCTATTGTTACTCAAAGACAATCTTGTTCTACAGCATAGATTATCTTAAACAACTGACTGCAGTAAAAGGTATACATAAGTAACATGTATTGTTGCAGATAATAATACATAACACAGTGTCTACAATATATAAAATATAGGTTGCCAGGCAATGCAACATACACCCACAGCAGCTAAATCGTCCGAATAAATTACTGATATTTTCTACTTCGGCCAGTATGAGAAAATGCCGTAGCCAAAATATTCTAATTCGGCACCATGGAATTTCTTCATATTTAACAAAAACTGTTGTTTTTGTCTACCATGTAACTTCCAAAAGTTTTTATTCATTCGTAGATGATAGTATAGAGACAAACAGCATAGTGATCATGTGACAAGCATAATTGAAACGGGTTTAAAATAAAATTCTGTACGACTGCCATAGGCGTCAATAATAAAGTCAATAATTCTTTTTTAAAACTAAGCCTCTGCCAGCACGTGTATCAAAAAAATCATAACAGTAAACGCTATTTAAAACTACATCTAGCATTGATGGTTTTATATTGACCTAATTCCAACCAAGGAATGTCATGTGTCATCCGATTCTGCATTGGAGATTTCTGACAATCTCCGTTTCTCGGGATATTGGTTAGTGCTAAACGATTAGGCCAGCTCAATTTTTCGTCATAGGTCATGAGATGTAAACAGGGCTAACCCTGGACAAAGCCCCAATGCTTACCCTAACCCTAACCTACAATATTGCCAACAATCACGTGCCCTAATCTTTTTTACATGTCAACAACCTTTGTTGCATATTCTGTATATATTTACCTACTATTAACATACCTGTATCATTTGCTTGATAAAGACGAGAGTATCCTCGTCGAAATGTCGCTTAGTATTAACCTCAGTAATTGTGGATCCATAAAATTGTACCTTGTGTTACACTGAGAACTACTAAGAGGTTGATCTGTACGCAGCCCTTATATAAATCTCTGTTCGGCTTGTTATTTATACGTCTATCGAAAGAAAATTAATTTCCCGACTATTACTCAGTATTACCGCGTTAAAACTGCAAATAAGATGTGTTAATTAATAAGGGTGAAAAACTGTCTGAGAGGTGAGTTAATTAACACTAGGGGTGAAAAACTGTGCGACGGTGCGTTTTCTATAGAGGTGTGTTAATTAACCGACCGGTAAAAAATGAATGTCAATGGTGTGTATTGTTTAATTGGCGTGTTATCTCGCTAGTTGCGATAACTGCACCAAAAGGAGTATAATCAAGGACCAATAGGCTTTATCTGACATGTACGTGTTAAATCAAAATTTGGGAAGTAAAACTGTTTTACCGTGCGATTTATCATTCGACCGTGTGTTTTACGCAGGTCTTTGTATAATTAAAGACAGGTCTTTAGATAGGCGTGTGTGCTCGCTATGATCTACGTTTCTCTTATGCGTCTTTTGTATTGCGTACCATATATTATAAAGTTGCATTTAATGAAATAAAAATATGGACCATAATGTATCGTATACGGAAAGGCGAATGCAATGTTGTCATTTATAAATATCCAGACGTCAGCGCCCAATTTGAATATCCACGGGAATATAGAGAGTAAATCCAGCAAAAACTTTTTTCCACAACCGAAATATATTTCTGCTTTATTACTAAAAAGACGCGCACTCACCGTTTCACATTTATTAAATTTATAAAAATGCGCCACGATGCGCAAATTGTGCATCCTACCTTCAATAGCAATATCCATAAAACAGAAATCTCCATATTGATAAATACTACGACACAACCAACCGAACAGTGGTAATTCCCACACAAATGATATATTTAAACTAAAATTACTTTAGCTTTTCACTAAATTTACATCGCATACAATCTAACGATCCTCATTCCAGAACTTGTAACTTATAATAGCCGGTTTTATTATGTAATAATAATTACAGAATTGTCCCGTGATATAACATATCAAAGAAACATATACACCCGAATTGTCACGTAATCATTTTTCGTGGCTTGTATTCTATTGTTACGACTATACCTGGCGTTTATACTGCGTACCATATCGTCACGCTAGTTATAGATGAAGTTGCATTTGATAAAAATAAAAATATTGACCTTAATCTATCGCACAAAATGCAATGTCATCATTTATAGATATCGAACAGGTAGGCCCCAATTTGAATATCCCCGGGTATATAGCGAATAAGCCAAATTTGCCATATGTAAATATACCGATTCTCGTAAATATACTGATGCTCGTAAATAGTAAATATACTTCTCGTAAATATACTTAATCTCGTCTTCCAACAAGTTATTATTTGTGTCTTCAAATTTGTACTATATAACCGGATTGCTGATCAAAAAAATAATATAATTCAAATGTCAACCCAACCATTTCAGACTTCGCGTCTCACCGTTTCACGCATAGTCCATGCATAGCACGGTGTCGGCAGTCTCCTTGATCAGGTAACAATTCTATTTATACATGTAAAAGCGTGCACGAGCTTATTTGCACGTATTCGAAAACTGTTCTGAGAAGATACAGATATTAAACTATAAAATTTGTCAATTTTTTCTTTGAAAATTCTGATAAATCGGTAGCTTTTCGGGAAGCGTTGATCATATCGCGTACACTGTGTGTGTATTGCATGGTTTTTTTTATAATAGCTGAAAGAACATATAGCTCGTTAAATAGATGAACAGCCCAACAAAGATTCGAAACAAACAGCATTGTAATTTTATGCAAAAATACATTACCCTGTTCCCCAATCCAATTTGATTTGATTAAACTTCACATTTCATTTAGACCTTAGACATTTACGTTTCCAACTGGTACGGAGTAGTAATTCAAATTTATTATCATCATTGGAGAGATGTTTTTGCAAATAAAGGGGACAAAGCAATATTAATACTATAAATCAAAATTTTGTTACTGTTATACATATATAAAAGGACAATATTGGTGCCAGTCATTATCACATATGTGATAGAACTTGTTAAACACGCTCCAAATATTATTTTATCACAGAGATCATTGCTACGATAGATTCGTAATCCATGTTTCAACAATCGGAAGTGACGAACGCAAAAGGAAAACACGATTTATCCCTCTATATATAACTTAATTGTTTAGGGACACTTTACAAAGTGACAATTTAATCATATTAAAAAAAAATCAAGAATATGGACATGTAGTGTCTATTAAAAGCCCATTTAAATAACAGTGTTTAAAATAGTTTGTTTTGAAGAATATAGATATGCACAACATCTTAAACTAAATGGTTGGTTATTCCATAAAACAGATACACCTGTATCAAGAGATAGTTTGTTACTGGTTGCAGTAAATTTTACTATACACGTTTCTATGTATTCATTCTATTTACATGCCATAAAAAGTTTTAGACATAAATTACCTTATTTTTCATATTGCACGATTTTTTAAGTTAGCGAAAACAGTCAATTAATAAATCTATAAATAAAATTAACAACCGTAATTCAGACAGCAACTTCTAATACACATTTTGGTTGAAATAAATGATCCATGTAGCTTGTTAATTAGTTTATTACTTTATGACCCCAATCAAGTATCAAAACACCACATTTGTTACGTAACACCTATATAGGTCAACGTTTTCAAACATTCTGATCAGTCAACCATAGCAAAAAGATGACAATACTTTCCCCCAGTTTGACTGTATATACAGGATACCAGTGCTCTAATGTATTTTAAAAAAAAGATTAGTAATATAGACAGTGTTATTTAAATGTTCACATCACATCCCAAGTATTTATATCGTCTAGTTCTATAGGGAGCAGATCTATTGTTCAGTAATCCTAAGTTTATGGACCTCTAAAATCTTCGCTAAATCCACGGGACAGATACAATACCATGCTGATTTTTATTTTTCATTTCGGCGCCAATAGTTCGGCCTTCAATGCATACTATCAATCAAAGGTCAATATTTGAACTTACGCATTTAATCATGAGATCCCCTTCAATAACCAATTGTCATCTTGTAGTCTTGTATAGAGAGTATAATTTATATTGTACATATTTCATCTTTTTTTAGCAATTCAAATCACTCATATTTACTGAATTTTATGTCCAATTACGCGATAATCATACATACTCCCTCAATGTATATACATGTACATTTCATTAACTTTTTATGTAATTTACAATTACTTTTTATATATTTTTCATCCACTTTTATAATGTATTTATTATGCTGACCGTAATGTAAAATAAACATGCTTCCCGAAAGGGTGTTTTATGTAATAAAATCTATCTATCACGGTTGACCTCAATACTGATATGCAAATACATGTAGTTGATGTTTTTCGGCACCATAAATAATTTAGAAACTAATCCTTAATTTTTTTTTCGCTACTAAAAACTAACCAGCGGCTGCCAGGCAGGATACGCCCACATTTTCGAGAGATGGATAGAGAACAGGCTAAGAAGAAAGTGATTTTCCCTTCAGGAAATTACAATTCGATATGCGCGAATATCGAAAGGAACCGAGATCTTTGTGTTATAAACTTACATTTCAAGTTTCAACAAAATCGGATAAAAATTGTGACCTCTATAGGGTCCACAACTTTAATATACCCTATTTTTACGCTATTTGAGAACGAAGGGGCGGCCATTTTATCTGTCAGTTTTGGGCTGATTTTTACGAAATTTGAACTCAGTCGTGCTTAGGGTGTAACGGTGATATAATAATACGTTTTTTTAAAACAGATAAAAATTATGACCTCTATAGGGTCCACGAGCTAAAAACGCGTATTTTCATACAATCAGGGGTCATAATTCAGGGCGTTACGGTCCGATATGCGCAAATATAAAAAGGAACCGAGATCTGTGGGTTATAAACTTACATTTCAAGTTTCAACAAAATCGGATAAAAATTGTGACCTCTAAAGGGTCCACAACCTTGATATACCATATTTTTACGCTATTTGAGAACGAACGGCGGCCATTTTGGGCTGATTTTCACGAAATTCGAACTCAGCCATCCTTAGGGTGTAACGGTGATATAATAATACGTTTTTTTAAATCGGATAAAAATTATGACCTCTATAGGGTCCACAAGCTAAAAACGCGATTTTTCGTACAATCAGGGGCCATAATTCAGGAAGTTACGGTACGATATGCGCGAATATCGAAAGGAACCGAGATCTTTGGGTTATAAACTTACATTTCAAGTTTCAAAAAAATCGGATAAAAATTGTGACCTCTATAGGGTCCACAAGCTAAAAACGTGATTTTTCGTACAATCAGGGGCCATAATCCATGAAGTTTCAATCCGATACATGCCAATATCGAAAGCAGCCGAGACCTTTTGGGGATAAACCTATATTTCAAGTTTCGTCAAAATCGGATAAGAATTGTGACCTGTAGAGAATTGTGACCTGTAGAGAGTCCACAAACAATTGTGGACGGAAGGACGGACAGGGGCGACGGCATAATACGTCCACATTAAAAACTCCAAATATTTGAAACATTGACGTTTATTTATGAGGGCTGTGTCGATACAGTTCATTTTCGATACGATACGTATTGACGATACGGCAAACCGATACGCGATACGTATTGCGATATGATGACAACACGAATTATGCCCAAAATAATCTGAAACTACATTCTGTTTCAAGATGTTTGAGATGGGTAAGCATCAGGGTCCTTAATTCATTTTGAAACAACTGGCCAGAATTGGGTCAATATTGAGGTCCCGTAGGATGTGGGTTAATTATAAGCTCCATCCCCTTTAATATAACTATACTTCAACAAAAATAATTCTTGGTAATTTGTTGTGGAGAATGTCGTATTTTAATGTATGTGATTACCACACAAATAACGACAGGTACACCTTTTGAAAATTTTCCATATTTAATTCACGTACCATCTTGAAGTTCACGTCCGTAATATTCCAGAATAAATTAATTACTGTCTTTGTTTATTTAATTTGATGAAACGTTCGCGTTTCATAAGTAGATGATCTAAAATATTAGCATTTTTCAACTATTGCCAGTATCAGAAAATGCCGTAGTCAAAATAAGCTATAACGCACCATGGCATTTCTTCATAACACAATTTGTAGTCTTTGTTGATCAGGTAACTAGTTACGTAACTTGCCAAAAGTTTTTATTCATTCGTCAATTCATAGACACACCGCACAATTGTCACGTGACAACCATACTTGAAATTGCTTTAAAATAAAAAATTCCGTACGATTATGATATAGCCTTCAATAAAAACAATATTTTTAAAATTAAGTCTTTGTCAGAATGTGTATTATATAAAAAAAACAATCATAACGGTAAGCGCTATTTAGAACTGGTTTATTGACCTAATTCCAAGCGATATGCCACGTGTCATTGGAATTCTACCAGTAAAATATATTATTAAATGACTGTTTTTCGGTGTATTCGGTGTTCTATCAGGGGATTATATTCAATGAAGATTTAAATTTACCTAACAACTGGTCAGTGAATACATCAATGTATGATCCAGTTATTATTTTAATATCTGCCGGTACCTGGAATTCATACCATGCCGAGATCGTCTTCTTTCGCCACGTGGGTTTTGTGGTCTTTCTTAACTGAAGAATTTTTTCAACGATACGGCTATATTACGTATCGATATAAATATCGCTGGAACGTATCGATACATATCCGTGTATCGATATATCGACACAGCCCTAGTATTTATCAGTTACATGTTGTTAGAGAAATGCGTGGTCTAACATATAAACGATAGATCAAGGTCCATATTTTTATTTCATTAAATGCAACTTTATATATATGGTACGCAATACAAAAGACATGTAAGAGAAATGTAGATCATAGCGAGCAAACACGCCTATCTAAAGACCTGTCTTTAACTATACAAAGACCTGCGTTTAAAACACGGTCGAATGAAATCGTACGGTAAAACAGTTTTTCTTCCAAAATTTTGATTTAACACATACGTGTCAGATAAAGCCTATTGGTCCTTGATTATACTCCTTTTGGTGCAGTTATCGCAACGAGCGAGAAAACACGCCAATTAAACAATACACACCAATGACATTCATTTTTTACCGGTCGGTTAATTAACACACCTCTACTGAAAACGCACTGTCACACAGTTTTTCACCCCTAGCGTTAATTAACTCACCTCTCGGACAGTTTTTCACCCTTGTTAATTAACACACCTTATTTACAGTTTTAACGCGGTAATACTGAGTAATAGTCGGGAAATTAATTTTCTTTCGATACAAATAACAAGCCAAACAGAGATTTATATAAGGGCTGCGTACAGATCAACCACTTAGTAGTTCTCAGTGTTAATATGTTCAATTACTAAATGCCAATCAAAGAAGGAAGTCGACTGATTTATAATACCATGTGGCCGGTTCATTGTTTTATCAATGGGCTTTTTCAAACAATAATGAGCCGATTAAGATTGAATGATTTAAATATTGTTGTCAACGAGTTTCGTACAAATGAATAAACTTCTATTTTGTCAGGGGAGGTAAATATTAATATCACGTGATACAAAAATGGAGGTTTTTTTCAATATCGATAATAAAGGCCAGTAATCAAGTATTTTCAACAAGTATTTAACCCGTTAACTGCGTAGGGCGTTATATAACGTCCTGGACAACTACCACTCACCGTGTGTAGGACGTAATATAACGCCCTGGAGGTATTTTCCCCAACCTATTCTTCGAACATACGATCGGAGCAAGTGTAGGACGTTATATTACATCTGGTCGAGGAAATCTAATTGAAGGGAGACAACTCTATTTACAGTTATTTTTAATATGGTTTTGGACTACTATAGTTTGTAGTCAGGAATGCAAAGGTCCAAAAATGACGTTTTTCGTCTAATTAATTACACAATAGGGGGTAGTTAACGTTTTAAAAACTACACAGTTAAGGGATATTTTATTTGTGTTGCCTAAATTTCATACAGATAGAATGATAACTTTAGGCATTTAAGCATTCACACTTACAGTGTCCAACAACGTGAAACAATGGCCATAACTCTAGAAGTAATCAACAGAAATTGCTGAAATTCAATAGGCTTCTTCGTTTCACTAATTTAAATTATGAATATAAATTTCATACAGATCCAGTGAAAACTTTTGTTGTTAGAGCATTCACAATGTGCTACAAAGTGAAACAAGGGCCGTAACTCCAGAAGAAATGAACGGAAATTATTGAAATTAAATAGACTTCTTCATCTCACTAATGGAAACAACATATATATAATTTCAAAACAATCAGATGATTAATGTAGTCTGTAGAGTGTTCATAAGAAATTGTGGACAGTGGAGACAACAATATACAGCCACATTTCCATGTAGTCTGTAGAGTGTTCATAAGAAATTGTGGACGACAGACAGGGGCGACGACAATATCTGACCACATTTCCATGTGGCCGTATAAAAATCAACGATACTATTTTGCTGTCATTATACACCCAGAACATGCATTTCTAAAATATGTATATGGATTTAAATGGAGTGACTGACAGAATAAACGTAACAAAAATAACGTTGGAGTAACACAAAAAGAAATTCATTTTTAATGAATAAAAAGTTGTAACACTCCATAACTAACCTCAAATTATGAATAAAAAACGAAACAACATAAATATATACAATAGTGGTATGGATTAGCTGTAGTTTTTAACACTATGAAACTGTATAATACATGTATAATAAATACAAAGTCTTTCGTTCAATGGTAAACTTCTCTTCATGACAGAATCACAATAATTAAAAAAAACAACAACATAAGAATAAAACAACTACCACCAACAGATTGTTCACTGCAGAAATCAATACAAAACAAAACAGTTGGTTGGTCATCACGCCTTGCATCACAGGAAATGGCACAATAATATAATTTACCCATGTGGCTCTACTAGCCCATAAAAACACAATATAGATAAAAATCAAACTTTCTCCAATAACTCTTTTAAATCATGAAATATCTGAAGAAAAAAAAGATTCAATAAAAAGTAACATTAATGGATTAATAATTGTAGCTATTCTATTACTGGTAGGCTGAAATTATCATCTTTTGGACAATGTTTGAATACACACTACACTTCAAAACCAAGTGAAAATTATACCAAAATATGATATTTCACAAGAACACCCCTAGTAAGTAACAAGAAATGATGATCTGCAACCCAATTTTAATTCCCTTTTTTAAAAGACAGTCATGCAAAGTGTAAAAATACGTCCACACAGCAGCATTGTTTAAAAAAAAAAAAAAAAAAAAAAAAAAAAACTGCTTATCCAATTGGAAAACTTGAATTTTTACCAAATTTGACGAGGATCCTTTTTTTTATAACTTCAATAAATCTAATTTCTATTATCTGGAATAGAAAGTTCTAGAATACTGAAAATCAACAAGGTTCATCCTTAAATCCGCCCCAATGCTTCACACCAATAATGAGGTTGAGGGTGTTGTGGGGATTATTACAAAACGGAATGTCGCGGAACGCTGAATATCAATCAATAGTGTTCAAATTTGTAAAAAAAAAAACGTCATGCAAGACACGCCAACATTTTGCTAGAGAATCCGGAAAATCAATAATCCTCATTTATCCCAATGCTTCACATCGTGAAAAAAGTCTTTTAAAAACTTTAGCCTCTATCGCGTTCAGAAAGTTTTTGGCAACCAAAGGTTCCGGAATGCTTAATATCAATAAAGTTATCAGGAGTTTGTCCTCTCATGAGCCCATTGGTTTACACCAAATTTGAAAATAATATGTAGCCTCTGCCACTTTCACAAGGTTTTCAGTTAAGGATGTATAATTCTGGAACAAAATTTTGAAAGGAACTGAGATCTTTGGGATATAAACCTTTATTTCAAGTTTCGTCAAAATCAGATAAAGATAGGTTGTCAGGCAACGAAACATACGCCCACAGCAGCTAAATCGTCCGGGCAGTCAACAAGAGTTGGCGCATATTTTTACTTTTTTCGGTAATGAAACATTTATAATACACTAAAATCTGATTAAGAGCAACAACTCAGAAAACCATTAGAATTTGTTTGGTTTTTATAAAGTTCTGCCCCATGCTAACGTTTCGTATACAAAACTTTTAATACTGTATCATGAATTTAGCTGTTCCAAGTCATAAAAATTCATTGAAAATCAATATACTTGTTCGTCTCAAGATCTTCAACTCTGTGTATCAATCTGCAGTCAATCGGATGTTAACTTTGGCCTCTACAGCGTCCACAAGATTTTTCAAAGTGATCAAGGGCCATAACTTTGGCAGTAATTATCAGAAATCTTTGAAAATCAATAGGATTCTTCGCCTCGTGACCTCAAACACTGTATAAATTTAAAGTCAATCAGAAATTAACTTTCGCCTCTAGAGTGTCCACAAGATTTTTTGAAGTGATCAAGGGCTATAACTCTGGCAGTAATTATCGGAAATCACTGAATATCAATAGGCTTCTTCGTCTCATGACCTTAAACACTGTGTATAAATTTAAAGTCAATCGGATATTAACTTTGGCCTCTAGAGCGTCCACAAGATTTTTTGAAGTGATCAAGGGCCATAACTCTGGCAGTAATTATCGGAAATCGCTGAAAATCAATAGGCTTTTTCATCTCATGGCCTTAAACACTGTGTATAAATTTAAAGTCAATCAGATATTAACTTTCGCCTCTAGAGCGTCCACAAGATTTTTTGAAGTGATCAAGGGCCATAACTCTGGCAGGAGTTATCGGAAATCGCTGAAAATCAATAGGATTCTTCGTCTCAAGACCTTAAACACTGTATATAAATTTAAAGTCAATCAGATATTAACTTTAGCCTCTAGATCGTCCACAAGCAATTGTGGACGCCGGCCGGCCGGACGGACGGGAGCGACGACAATATACGATCACATTTCAATGTGGGCGTATAAAAATTGTGACCTGTAGAGTGTCCAAAAACAAATTGTGGACGGACGGAGATGGGCGACGACAATATACACTAATTCATTCAATATCAAATTTTTTAAAAATTTTTTCGTAAAAATTGTTTAAAATCACCAGATAGGTTGCCAGGCAACAAAACATACACCCACAGCAGCTAAATCGTCCAGGCAGTCAACAAGTGTTGTTGAATATTTTTACTTTTGTCGGTAATGAAACACTTATATACACTAAAATCTGATTAAGAGTAAAATGTGGACGGATGGACAGAGGTGACGACAATATACACTAATTCATTAAATATCAAATTTTTTTAAAAATTCGTAACTTTTTTTTAAAAATCACCAAAGATAGGTTGCCAGGCAACCAAACATAGAGCCACAGAAGCTAAATTTTCCAGACAGTCAATAAGAGTTGAAACATTTATCACTTGTTTTGATATTTATTAGGTGCAAATACTGCAATGTCTATTTTCTGTCTGCAGGTTTATCTTGTAGATTTTTGTTTTGCGTGTTGTGCGATTCTCCTGCACTTACTATAAGAGTAGAGTTTTAACCCTTCATACTGCAGAATGTTCTTGTTGTCGGGTTTTGCTCCTGTTTGCTCACTACACTTATTTTTACATTAAGAAAATCAATGCGTTCTAGAGTGTACCAGTGCGTTTCGTGGATTATAAACTGAAATAATAACTGTTTCTTTTAATGTACATATACCCACGGAACATAGAAAGGAAAATCTAAATGATATTTTAGTAAATATTTATAATGTAATCAGAAAGTATCTGAACTTGTATTTAGTTTTAGAAGGGAGGGACATAGATGATATTAGGATTCTAATTGTGTCTAGATGTAAAAGTCTACTGTATTTGATTAGGAGTTGTGCCCATTGGTTAAGAGACTCATACATGCTGTTAAAGGTAACATGTCTCCCCTTTATAGATTATAATGTTCATCAACTAAGAAATTTATCAAATTTAAGGGAATCTGCGAATCAAGTTTCTTGTCCCAAACTAAGCGTGAAAAAATGTTTAACAAACGTCATTTTAATCGCCTTGATGTCGCTTGATGAGATTAAAAGTAGTCAAAGATTAGTCAATAAACTGATTGTAAGCTAACCTTCAGTCATTCAGTTTGCAATCTAACTAAAAATTAGTACAAACGTTAAATTTGATAATCCCGTAAATATACAAGCTTGATAATTATTCACAAAACAATAATTTTTATCTGTAACCATTTCCCTAGGGCCATAACTCTAAAAGTAATAAATGGAAATTGCTGAAATTCAATAGGATTCTTCTCTTTACTAATTTAAATGATGCAGGCGAATTTCATAGAGATCGGCAGATAATGTTTGATGTTAGAGCGTTCACAAGGTACAATAAAGTGAAACAAGGGCCATAACTCTAGACAGAAATTGCGGAGCGGAAATTCATTAGGCTTCTTCGTTTCACTAATTTGAATAAGGCATATAAATTTCACAAAGATTGGGTGATAACTTTTGGCGTGTGAAAAAAGGGCCATAACTCTCGTAATAAACGGAAATTGATGAAATTCAATAGGCTTCTTCGTTTCACTAATTTAAATAATGCATATAAATTTCAGAAAGATAGGATGATAACTTTTCACGTTAGAGCGTTCACAAGGTTCAATAAAGTGAAACAAGGGTCATAACTCTAGACGTAATAAACAGAAATTGCTGAAATTCAATAGGCTTCTTCGTTTCACTAATTTAAATAATTCATATACATTTCAGAAAGATAGGATGATAACTTTTGGTGTTAGAGTGTTCATAAGGTTAAACAAAGTGAAACAAGGGCCATAACTCTAGAAAAAATAAACAGAAATTATTGAAATTAAATAGGCTTCTTCATCTCAGTAATGCAAACAACATATATCAATTTTAAAACAACTGGATGATAACTTTTGGCGTTCACAAGAATTTGTGGACAATGGACGGACAGACTGACCGACGTACAGATGGAGGGGGGCGATGGCAATATACGTTCACATTTCTATGTGGACGTATAAAAACTATTCGTAGTTGAAGTCTATTAAAGGGAATGAAAGCCCCCCCATTTGTATACCGGTAGAAATTATGGTCTATAGAGATCGTTCAATACAATACCGTGACGGAATATTTACTTATTTGCTATTCAATTAAGAGGAAATTGATTAGCACTTTTTTTTTTAAACATCCAATAATTGCTAATCAATTTTTTTTTCTTATCATTACCCTTTCTAGAGAGTCCACAACCTTGATATACCATATAGACACTATTTGCGTACGAAGGGTAGCCATTTTCTCCGGCAGTTTTGGTCCGATTTTCACGAAATTCGAACTCAAGCATCATTACAGTGTACAGTGATATATTCAAATGTTGTTTTTTTTTAAATCGGATAAAAATTGTGACCTCTCGAGGGACAACAAGCTAAAAACTCGATTTTTCGTACAATCAAGGGCCATAATTCAAGATCTTTGGGTAATAATTATGTATTTCAAGTTTCATCAAAATCAGATCAAAATTATGACCTCTAGAGGGTCCACAACCTTGATATACCATCACAGTTTGTGTTTGAGCGGCGGGCTATTTTGTCCGTCAATTTTGGTCCAATTGCATACTTGTATTCATACATCGCTATAATATCGACATTTATAGTCATATCATTATTTCAGCAACTTGCATTGCATATTCCTACTTTTGCTTTCATCCAACTAAACGGAAGTTATAAATTAGTAAAAACTACAAGTACATACAAATGTTTTTTTTAAATTATTTTATTCGTAAGCACATGTTAATACATATAAAAATAACAAAGTATATAAGTATATAAATAACAAAGTAGCACAAATTAGTTTCCGTGTATAGTCGGAACTCGGAAATATGGTGTACGGGCCAAAGGTCACTTGGCCAATTGTCGTGATCCAGATAAGTTTAATTTTTAGTGCTACCTGTATACAATTGTCGGGATTTAATGCGGCAGTGGCTATTTGCCACATGTGGTAAGCAAGAATTTCAAAATAGCCTTACGACTACAGACCGCAATTGTTACCCGATTTTAATGAAACTTACAGATTATGATAGCATTGATAACATCTCTGAGTAGCAAAACTTTCGGCCACTTCCGGTTGGTGGTTTCCGAGATATGGGGGTTACCACACATTTCATGTGGCACGGCTACAGACCCCAATTATGAACCAATATCCATGAAACTTAAAGAATATGATAACATTAATAATATCTCAGAGTAGCCAAAATTACACTACTTCCGGTTAGCGGTTTCCGAGATATCAGGTTACCACACATTTCATGTGGCGCGGCTACAGACCACAATTATCAACCGATTTCAATGAAACTTGCAGATTATAATTACATTAATAATATCTCAGAGTAGCCAAAATTTCGGCCACTTCCGTTTAGCGGTTTCTGAGATATGGGGGTTACCGCACATTTCATGTGGTACAGCTACAGGCCGCAATTATGAACCGATATCCATGAAACTTACAGAATATGATAACATTAATAATATCTCAGAGTAGCCAAAAATTCGACCACTTCCGGTTAGCGAGATATCAGGTTACCACAAATTTCATGTGGCACGGCTACAGACCACAATTATCAACCGATTTTAATGAAACTTGCAGATAATATTTACTTTAATAATATCTCCGAGTAGCCAAAATTTTGACCAATTCCGGTTAGCGGTTTCCGAGATATCAGGTTATCACACATTTCATGTGGCACGGCTACATACCACAATTATCAACCGATTTCAATGAAACTTGCAAATTATAATTACTTTAATAATATCTCAGAGTAGCCAAAATTTCGGCCACTTCCGGTTAGCAGTTTCCGAGATATAAGGTTACCACACATGTGGCACGGCTACAGACCACACTTATCAACCGATGTCAATGAAACTTGCAGATTATAATTACTTTAATAATATCTCAGAGTAGCCAAAATTTCGGCCACTTCCGGTTAGCGGTTTCCGAGAATTCAGGTTACCACACATTTCATGTGGCACGGCTACAGAATGCAAATACCAACCGATTTCAATGAAACTTGCAGATTATAATTACATTAATAATATCTCAGAGTAGGCCAAATTTCGACCACTTCCGGTTAGCGGTTTCGGAGATATCAGGTTACCACACATTTCATGTGGCACGGCTACAGACTGCAAATACCAACCGATTTCAATGAAACTTGCAGATTATAATTACATTAATAATATCTTAGAGTAGGCAAAATTTCGACCACTTCCGGTTAGCTGTTTCGGAGATATCAGGTTACCACACATTTCATGTGGCACAGCTACAGACTGCAAATATCAACCGATTTTCATGAAACTTACAGAATTTGATAACATTAAAAATATCTCTGAGTAGCCAAAATTTCGACCACTTCCGGTTTGCAGTTTCCGAGATATCAGGTTACCACACATTTCATGTGGCACGGCTACAGACCACAATTATACACCGATTTCCATGAAACTTACAGAAGATGATCACATTAATAATATCTCAAAGTAGGCAAAATTTCGACCACTTCCGTTTAGCGGTTTCCGAGATATCACGTTACCACACTTTTCATGTGGCACGGCTACAGACCACAATTATCAACCGATGTCATTGAAACTTACAGATTATAATTACATTAATAATATCTCAAAGTAGCCAAAATTTCGGCCAGTTCCGGTTATTGGTTTCCGAGATATCAGGTTACCACACATTTCATGTGGCACGGCTACAGACCACAATTATCAACCGATTTCAATGAAACTTGCAGATTATAATTACATTAATAATATCTCAGAGTAGCCAAAATTTCGACCACTTCCGGTTAGCGGTTTCCGAGATATCAGGTTATGTGGCACAGCTACAGACTGCAAATACCAATCGATTTCAATGAAACTTACAGATTATGATTACATTAATAATATCTGAGAGTAGGCAAAATTTCGACCACTTCCGGCTAGCGGTTTCCGAGATATCAGGTTACCACACATTTCTTGTGGCACTGCTACAGACTGCAAATACGGATTATCATTACATTAATAATGTGTGGCAACCTGATATCTCGGAAACCGCTAACCGGAAGTGGTCGAAATTTTGCCTACTCTGAGATATTATTAAAGTAATTATAATCGGCAAGTTTCATTGAAATCGGTTCATAATTGTGGTCTGTAGCCGTGCCACATGAAATGTGTGGTAACCTTATATCTCGGAAACTGCTAACCGGAAGTGGCCGAAATTTTGGCTACTGTGAGATATTATTAAAGTAATTATAATTTGCAAGTTTCATTGAAATCGGTTGATAATTGTGGTATTAATGTTATCATATTCTGTAAGTTTCATGGAAATCGGTTGATAATTGTGGTCTGTAGCCATGCCACATGAAATGTGTGGTAACCTGATATCTCGGAAACCGCTAACCGGAAGTGGCTGAAATTTTGGCTACTCTGAGATATTATTAAAGTTATTATAATCTGCAAGTTTCATTGAAATCGGTTGATAATTGTTGTCTGTAGCCGTGCCACATGAAATGTGTGGTAACCTGATATCTCGGAAATCGGTTGATAATTTTTTTCCATTTTGCCTATTTCTCAGCAACTATAAGTTTGGTTTTCTCTCGGGAAACTGAGTGGTGGTTAGTGCTTAAATGTAAAACGAAATTTGTGCGCATAGCGGAAATGCGTGAAATCTTTAACGTGCACGAAAATTGAAAGTCGGCCATTATTCTCTTAATTCTCAATGGATTCTTCAGATATTTACATTTTTGGATAGCTGGAGACATTTCTGAGCGGATAGCAGTTCAAAACTGTGGAATTTAGTAACTTTGTCGCTATCATTTTTTTGGTGAAAAATGGAAAATTTTCAAAATTTTCAATCAATTTTTGAACCAGTTACATATTTGAGTAGCTGATATGAACGTGATTCCGAAGTCCCATGTACAAATTTGTGTGACCGTAAAAGATCCCTTGGCAGTTGGAATTCTATATAAGAGTAGACTAGTGCCGCTGTACGAGAATGTTTAGAGGTAATCCAATATTTTTTTGGGGAACTCCTTCTATAGAGAGCCTAATTGATATATCTGTGTATGAAACCACCGTGCAACGGTCAAAAGTATCAAGAGTGGCCAAACAAATAGCAATGTATACTGTATATAGACAAAAGTCCGAAATGGTCATAATCGGAACGTTTTGCATACATATAAAGCATATATAGAGACCTTTTTTTTAAGTGGCAATATTTGAACTAAGGGTATTTTACTGTCAACCAAAATACGGAATTAGTGCTTCTAGGCTGAAAATAAGTTATTTTAGTAAATAAGTTATTTTAGTAAATAACATTTAGTCGTAGAATTTATGTGCGAGGTCATTTGTCTACATGACGTCATCACTTGATACCATTGAAAATAAAGGAATCCGATGCGGCTATTTATAAGGAAGTCGCCTTCTTCTCATCAAAAATGAAAATCTAATGCTTGTAAGTATGTTTTAGGCTTTGGTAGTTATCTTAGACCTAACATTCCTTTTTTGTCCCATTCGGAAAACTGTTTTGTTTATTCCTTTTCTAATTCGTGTAGATCTTTGAAACTGTGACAGGTAGAGTTCTTGATTTTCACATGTTTTAAAATGTTAGTACTTATAACTATCGCGAAAGTTATGAACAGACCCGAAGTGAAGTAAATCTTTAACGCGCACGAAAATTGAAAATCGGCCCTAACTATGTCAATTCCCAACCGATTTTCGAAAAAGTTATATTTTTGTACAGCTGGGGATATTGCGGATGCGATAACGGCCGAAGTGAGATATCGTGTCGTTCTCATTTTTTCTTCAAAATTTGAAAATTTACTAATATTGTTATTTCTTGGAATTTTGAGTTTTCGATTACATATTTGGATTGTCGGCATCTGTTCGATTCTACCGATCTATGATTATCATGATGTGAATTGTTCAGCTATATTTTTCAATTCCCTTCTCTATCGTAATGCGCATGCAAAGAACTTGTCAATATCTGAGTTATGCATATTTGTGTTTTTATTTGGGGGGTGGGGGGAGTGGAGGGGATAGTCTTTGTCATGGATCTGGCGACCGTGTGACGACTTGGCTAGGGTGAAAGCCTTCAGTCTTGCAAGCAAGTCTAGTTTGTTGTTTTAGTTACTGACTTTGAATGTGTCAGTCTGGCTTTTTTGTCAGCCTTTGCAAGTACTTGATGTTCTGTATCGAATTGTATGTAGCAATGTTTATCCTCCCCGACTTGCTATCAATAATGTCATTTATAACATTAAAGGAACTTTCCACTTGTGGATCATGAAAGCAGCTCAAGATTGCCTTCACCATCTTTGATAAGGATGGATATTTAAATTTCATCCCTACCCCCCCAGGTTTCTTTCCCCTTCTTGAATATCCGGAATTGTGTCTGTCAGAAATTTTTTTACCTCCATATCATATTGATCTAGCTCATCTTCTGCTAATACATAAGTTACCAAGGTTGGTACTTTTCTTAGATATGTCAGAGTTTCATAGCTCTTACTTCATTATAACCAAAGTTATCGCGCCCCAAAGAACCAACCAATCAGATTGCCTATCTCTGCTTACCCTAAGCAGAAAATGCTCATCTTCGAATTCCATCAAGGCATTGACCTAATGAATGTGTACATCAAGTTTTAACATTCTACCTCAATTAGAAGGAGAGTTATTGTGTTCCAAAGTCTCGGCCAATCAAATTGCTTATCGCTCTGCTCACCCTGAGCAGAAAATGTTCATTATCGAACTTAGTCAAGGTATTGATGTAATGAAACTATACACCAAGTTTCATCACTCTGACATAATTAGAACTAAAGTTATCGTGTCCCAAAACATCAACCAATCAAATTGCTTACCTCTGCTTGGAACTCCATCAAGGCATTGACCTAATAAACACCTACACCAAGTTTGAACATTCTAGCTCAATTAGAAAGAGAGTTATTGTGTTCCAAAATGTGTGATGGACAGACAGACAGACGGACAGACGAACCCATCTTAATAGTCCCCTGCTTTCTTTGAAAGGCTGGGGACAATTACTAATTGGCAGCTTCTCCTGCAGGATCTTGCCACATGCAACACATGCATCTTCTATCTAAAAAAAAATAATAATATCTTAAATTTGATTATATAAAAAGTAAAACACTGCAAAAATAAAAACAAAAAAATTGCATATGATTATAATCAAATTCTGATGCAGGGGCTGTATATGTGCCTGTCTTGTGTTTGTCTAAAACCATTTTCACGGTTATTTTGTTCATGTATAAAACTTTTTTGTAGAAGTGTAAAGCTTAGAAAATCCTCAGAATCTTAATAATACTGTTTAAAAAACAAAATTGTGTTTATTGTGTTAATCTAAAACACCAAAATACAACAACAATGATAAAAATAAAACAATCAGATGGAATTTCTGGTAAACATTTACACTATAAACCTCAGAATGCCACATTTGGCATTTTTGTCCAAATTTTGCCACGTTGTAACGTGGTAAAAAAAATGCCACATTTTTCTGGAGTGCTGAAACGTATCATTTTAGATTGCCATGTTTTTGAAACGAGGTATTTCGTCCAGAACGAGGTCGGTAAAAAAAATGCCACGTTTTCAAAACGTGGTTTTCTTCAAGATAAATGTTACCGGTACTTGCTATCAACAAATAGAGCCACACAAATAATGTTCCGACCTTCATGTCAATAATTGCAGATCTACAAATTAGATTATTTATCAGGATATCATGTGGTTAATTATGACAGTTTAATTCACTGGAATTCACCGGAATTCTATTGTGTATAATGTAGCAATATAGTCATTGTGACATTGTTTTTAAATTTATAGACAAACAAGCCAACAGTGAGGCTGATGTCCCCCGCCGAAATAGGAAAATAATTAGAGGACACATATAAATTTATCACAAATTATCTTTTACAAAGTATTGAACAATCAAACAGTATATCTTTACTTATAGTCTAAGCATACAATGTTTTTGATGGAATAATTATAGCATATTAAGGGGAAAACATGCTCTATGCCTACAGATCTAGAGTTTGGTTGTATCAACGGGTCTATTTTCCATCTTGCTGCAAGTTGTGCAAAGTTCACTGTTTTCTTTCTGTCATTAAATGTCAATTCATTATTGCATACTACATATTTAATTAATTTATAATAGTTCTCACTTAATTAGAACTAAAGTTATCGTGTCCCAAAGCATCAACCAATCAAATTGCTTATCTCTGCTTACCCTAAGCGGAAAATGCTCATCTTCGAACTCCATCAAGGCATTGACCTAATCAACACATACACCAAGTTTGAACATTCTAGCTCAATTAGGAAGAGAGTTATCGTGCCCCAAAGTATCAACCAATCAAATTGCTTATCTCTGCTTACCCTAAGCGGAAAATGCTCATCTTTGAACTCCATCAAGGCATTGACCTAATAAACACATACACCAAGTTTGAACATTCTAGCTCAATTAAAAGTTATCGTGTCCCAAAGCATCAACCAATCAAATTGCTTATCTCTGCTTACCCTAAGCGGAAAATGCTCATCTTCGAACTCCATCAAGGCATTGACCTAATCAACACATACACCAAGTTTGAACATTCTAGCCCAATTAGGAAGAGAGTTATCGTGTCCCAAAGCATCAACCAATCAAATTGCTTATCTCTGCTTACCCTAAGCGGAAAATGCTCATCTTCGAACTCCATCAAGGCATTGACCTAATAAACACATACACCAAGTTTGAACATTCTAGCTCAATTAGGAAGAGAGTTATTGTGTCCCAAAAAGTGTGACGGACAGACAGACGGACAGACAGACGGACGAACCCATTTTAATAGTCCCCTGCTTTCTTCGAAAGGCGGGGGACAAAAAATAGAGAAATAAGATAGCTGTATATTTCATTAATTAATATCTTTGGTGGCAAGTTATTAAATTCACATATATGTAGAATTGTACTAAATCAACTTAGGGTATAAGTGACAGTTGACACATAAAAAGCGTTACAGAACCAAAACATAGCTGGCTGTATGTGTCAATAAAATACGAAAAGATTACACGTGAGTGGAATTATTCTAATTGCATCATTTGGCTTAAAGTAACCAATCATATCGTTAATTACACAAGTTCAGGGCCATGAACACGCTCTGCTGTGCGTGATATGCATGAGCTCTATAAAGGAAATCATAGTAAACTTTTAAGGCAGACTTCCATTAGATTCCAGAGAGGTTCCATCTGAGTTCCTAGACTGCCGCGAGGCTGGCTAGGGTGGAGAAATGGTTTAAGCTAGTATTGTAATCTGTGCTTGTATACATGTATTCGGCTATGCTATATAAATTGTAGAAGCGAACTGTTGCATTGTTATTCCTGGTAAGACAAACGTCTTAAGAAAACAGTAAGAAGAAAATACACAACGTGAAGCAGAAGTAAAGACAGCTAGAGACAAATTCTAGACGATCACAGGCTACAGAAATATGTAGTAAGAAAAGATGCATGGGTCGTATGTAAGATGTGGCGACCGGTCTGCTATTACCCCGCTCTCCACGTCGGACAGAAGGCCCATGGTGCAACAATAATAAACAGGACGTTTGATGGTTCTTCTCACATACATTAGATTAAATAAACACTAATTTCTTCCCTGCGATAACAGTTAGGTGGAAGCAGACATCAAGTAAAGCTATTTCACACTCAGTGTTGTTAATTAGTTTATGGGTTCAATCAGGTATCACCGAACTGCAGTTGTTACTTAACACCTATATAGGTCACGTTTACAAGGATTCTGATCAATCAACCATGACAAAAGATGACAATATGGTCACCTATTTTGACTGTATATACTTGATGACCTGGCGCCTGGTACGTTCGGGCATTTGTATGCGCGAACTCTTAGGTTTTTTTTTACTGGCATGCGCACAGGTACTATTTCTTTTTCTTTTAACAAGTACCCAAATCGGGGATTTCGTGCGGAGGTAGTTCGGAGGTAAACAGTCTGTGAAGTACAACACTTGCCACTGTACCTGTGTATCGCTAATTATAAACCGAATGTGTGAAGACAGTTCATACATATCACTCAAAAATTTTTCAGTACAAACTCAGTTGATTCACGCTCGATTTGCTACTAAACAAACCCATCGGTTTATTTTCTCAACAGTGTGACCCGAAGTGACCGCGGATTTATTGACTTTGTATGAACTTATCCATAGCTATATCCTTACACCGTGAGAAATTCTCTAGTCTCGGTGAAAAGAACCATGGTCATCTGGTAGAAAATTACTTTTTTAGAAGCAAACTAACCTGCCGCACATGAGGAAGTCATTATACTAATAATAAAAGGCGAGACCTCTTTTTGCGGCGCAGGCTTATCACTGAGTAGTAAACCGTCCACAAACAATAATATAGGAAGCCTAGTGACGAGTGTAGTAAGTAGGCTATAGACTATAGGTTTGAGTCGAGATTATTCGCTTTCAGTTTACTCTGTTTTTGCGATAACCAATTATGTGAGAAATACCATACTGACATTCGGTTTTTAAAAGTTGTACGCGAACTAAATGCGTTTGTTAGATACTGACAGAGCAGCCCCGAGTCCAACAATCGCCGCCCGAGCTGTCTTCGTCAGCTAGTTTCACAATATCGTGCAATAGGTGTATTAATGTGATTTTTAGGTTTAACCCCGCAAACAATGCCAAAATAGTGTTTTCACTGCTTACAGAAAACTGTGACCCTCCCACACACTCCCTATCGAGCTGCCGCTCGGTCTGCGCAGCCTCATGCCTGGCACATACTGTCAACATTGTATATTTTTCCGTTTCCGCCCTTCCCCCCCACAATATATATTTCACGGTACCAGCATACCCAGTTGTTGACACCCATTACATCACTCCTGTCTAACAAATCATAAAGCTGTGGTGTTACGGTGGCGGCATAGTATTTCACCGTAACACCACAGCCACTCTAACCATTCATAATACATCTAACTATCCCTTTACAGCACTTCACTCCCTACACATTTCCCCTCGTCCTACTTTCCCAAACGTCAACAACACATCTCATACATCCAGTTCGCTGATTAACCCTTGTACCACGTCTACTGGATACTAGTGCGCTAATATTGTATTTAATAATGATTAGAAATATCAATTAATTGATGAACTATTTAAATTTTCTCATCACATCCCAAATAGTATATAGTCAGATTTAAATCAAAACTCTCATTCAGTGATCATAAATTCTTCTACATGTACATCAGTCAAGAGAATGGAAAATAGAAACAGGAAGAGATTTTCATCCTGTCGTATTCCAATGGTACATTTATGTTTTTACCCATCGTTTTTAATATTACGCCTTCCATGTGTAAATAACTTAATTATTTAAATTTTCTCATCACATCCCAAATAATATATAGTCAGATTTAAATCAAAACCTTCATTCAGTGATCATAAATTCTTCTACATGTACATCTGTCAAGAAAATGGAAAATAGAAACAGGAAGAGATTTTCATCCTGTCGTATTCCAATGGTACATTTATGTTTTACCCATCGTTTTTAATATTACGCCTTCATGTGTAAATAACTTGATTAAATCAACCTGTCCATAATATCATATTACGATGTATTGGAGGTTAATTTGTTCAATAACAACGTTTATATTTTATTATTGCTTGATAATGACTATAATAGACGGCTAGTCGAAACATCACTCAGTAATAAACAGTAATTGAATTCCATAGGATTGAGACCTGTATATTCCAGTTCAATTACTAATTGCCATTGAATCAATCTAATTTTATGTAGCAATATTTAATTGGTACCACGATAATATTATGTAAACAAATGACTTTATGGAGACACCAGATCTGACAAATCAACTAAGGAAAATATTGTATGTGATGTTCATGGTTTAACCAAGCGCTTTGACATTTAACAATAAATAACTATCAACTCGAAAAAAGCTGTTTATGACCCCTGTATGATAGTATTTCAATATAGATTATTCTATATTCACTACGGATCTTAAATTTTATTGTAGTCCTTCTGCATACTGGATTCCCGCCCGGTCGGTTCAAGATTTTAAAGTAATGAATATAAACTAAGCAGTCGAGTATCAACCTTTTTATGGTTCTGATGCTAGTTAACACTTGATTAAGAGGGGTGATTGATAAGTAGTGAGTCTAACACAGAAAAAAACAAGAAATTCAAATCAAATGCATTTATTTTTCAAAATAGTCCCCCTTCAATGTACAGTGGACTCTGTCACATCCGACATCATACGGGATCGTTACAATAATTCGGATCACACAGCGTTTTGGAATACCGAGCGTTCTCCAAAACCGGAAATACTGTAACTTCAAAAACCGGAAGTATTTTTATATTGTAGCTTCGAATCACCAGAATGCTATTCCCTTTATAAATGATAAACCTTTGTGTACTTTCAAAATTTTATTACATTAAATAATTAACAATAACAATGCATGGCGCGTACAAACCACTCATGTGTCATTGTGTTGACGTCTTCAAATTTTGAGTTGGTGGGTGTAAAATCGTTTCTTACTGCAGTTTAAATTATCGACAAACTTCTGTTTAAATTCATCTTTACGCTTTAATATGTCTGACACTGTAGCTCGGCCAATTGAATACTTAACGGCTAAATCCTTCTGCACAAGTCGTGGAACTTTCTAGAAATCTGCTATAAGTTGCCGCTTTACATCTAATGTCAAATCTGTTCGGGCACGCTTTGCAGGACGTTCAGACATTTTGAATACAATAATGTATAATCATTCTTCAATCGCGGCAATTTTTATATAATGTCCCAGTATTTGACATGAGTAACTAAAATCAAATACCAAGCGCACTCTTACAAGAGATTATAAATTGTAAAATAATCAACAAAGAATTTATAACATTATCAAAGTAATCAACACGGACCAGCGCTTGCGAGTTTCAATCTCACCGATAATTGATTGGTGATTGCTTGTTAATCTTTTCTGGCTTCACACCCATTGAGTTTTAATCTCACCGATAATTGGATGCTTCACACCCACCGTTTGAAGTACGGATTGTACGGTGTCGATTCAATGGAAATTATGTGACGATGTTGGAATCCGGAACATACAGAATTCGGATTTACCAGCGATTTTTTGGCTGAAGTAATAAGGAAATAAATCGGGACATGAAAATCATGTCGGATGTCACAGCAATCCGGAGTGATCAGAGATCGGATGTGACAGAGTCCACTGTAATACATTTCTGCCATCGGTGTTGCAGAGCCTTTATTCCAGTTCTGTAGAAGTCTTTGTCTTGGGTGTGTAGAAAATCATCCACAGCGGCAATGACGTCATCGTCAGACAGGAAATGCCTACCGGAAAGACATTTCTTCAGAGCAGGAAACTGATAGAAGTCTGAGGGAGCTAAATCAGGAGAGTAGGGTGGATGCTGAAGAAGTTGAAAACCACAGTCATGGATTGCTGACATGGCAACAGCTGATTTGTGCACTGGCGCATTGTCCTGGTGGAAAATCACACCTTTGGTCAGCTTTCCTCGTCTTTTGGTCTTAATTTCTTGCCTCAACTGCCTTATAAGTGCTGCATAGTATCTACCGTTAATTGTTTGACCCTTTTGGAGGTAATCCACCATGAGAACACCCTCAGAATCCCAGAATACTGAGGCCATCACCTTTCCTGCCGATGAAACAGTCTTTGCCTTCTTTGGTGTCGGCGACGTCACGTTTCCACTGTTTTGACTGCTCTTTTGTTTCTGGCTGAAAGTGGTGGACCCAAGTATCATCTATAGTAACAATTTGTTTTAGGAAGCGGTCAGGATCGGTTTCAAATAAGGCTAGATTCTCTTCTGACATGATGTGTCTTGAACGCTTTTGATCATGCATCAAAAGCTTTGGCACCCATCATGCTGAAACCTTTGTCATTTCCAAAGTTTGAGTGATAATAGAATGAACTCTCTCCTGGCTAATACCAACTACCCCAGCTATGAATCGTTCAGTTACTTGCCAGTCATTCATTATCAGATCATGGATTTTTTGTACCATTTCAGGTGTTGACACAGTTTTTGGTCGACCAGGACGTGGTTCGTCTTCAATGCTGTCTCGGCCACGCTTGAATTCAGCTGACCAACTTTTAATTGTGGCATATGAAGGAGCATCATCTCCTAATGTCTCAACCATATCATCATGTATGGCTTTCGGTGTTAGACCCTTTTTATGCAGATACTTAATCACAGCTCTCGCCTCGATATGGTCCATTTTCTGATAACAACAGACCCTACTTGATTGTTATGACCTGTCACAACCAAACAGATGAAACGAATGTGATGAAAGTTTGTGACAGAGCCCGAGGAACATAATAGTGCATGTGCAAAACGTGGTATCATTGTGTTGCACAGTTTTCCAATCGAGGCTCACTACTTATCAATCACCCCTCGTATATTCATTCTATAAATGAACCAATAACTAATAAAGAACGCTGAGTGTAAAATAGCTTTACTTGACGTTTGCTTCGACCTAGCTGATATCGCAGCCATTAAATTAGTGTTTATTTAATCTAACATATTTAAGGAGGAGAACCATAAAACGCAACAAATAATCCATTGGAAACATTTCACATTTCCAATACGACGATTTATTTTTTATATTTACTGTAGAAAAATAACTTAGCATTGACAATGTTTCTTTTGAAACCCCTAAACATTGTACAAAATGTCATTGTTGGAACAAAGCTATATATACCTGCAGCGATGAATGTTTCAGCTCATACCAATTGCCAATAAATGGAAAATAAACAAAGAACACAAGTCTTAATTTATTTAAACGTTTAACCCATAAGTGTATGGCTACGGCCTACGCCGTAGAGTAAACACAGTCTGAAATTGCATGGCTACGGAATTTCCTGTACCGTTTTTAACTTTTTGAATTTACCGCGCTAAAGGTGGTTCCACAGGAAATTTCCTTGTGACGACATTGTCTAAATCCAGCATGGCCGTCCTGGCAATGTTTTGAGTAAAATGTCTGTAACTTTTCGCGAATTTTCACCGATTTAAGACATGATTTGTACAGGATCCCATTCATAGTTGCCAAGGAATACTGTGTGAGTTGGATTACGCTACAGAGTGTGTATTTTTGTGGGTTTTTTTACGTAAAATAGCGTTTTTTTGTCCAGTTTTTTGCTTCACGTAGAAATCGTAGATATTTCATTATGTCAATATTTGTGCTGAAGTTCGAGTGTGTTTGATCATAATCTATGTATAACAGCAGCAGTAGTGACTCGGATGATGATATCCCCTTAGCCCTTTCCAAAAGGATTTATGACCAGAATAAGAGGGCTGCTACTTCTCTGAACCGGGGAGAACTTTCTGGGATATTCTCAGATTCAGGTTCTGATTTGCCATCAGATGACGATATTGATAATGATATAGGCCTAGACCACGATTTTGATAATGATGATATAGCCCTAGACCAAGTAGCTGACAATACTACTACTAGGCATAATACTAATAGTGCCAATCAAATGTCACCCACTGATTCTGCTAACTCTGACAACAATGAGGTTGCAAGTAATAATAGTTTTGATGGTATGGATCCTAGCAGTACAGACACTGAAGATAATCAACCTTTGATTCAGCCGCCAGCTCGGGGTTTCCTAGTGCGAGGGAGGGGACGAGGTCGACCGCCACGACAAGGGGCTCGAGTGCGAGATGTAGCTCCCCCTCCTAGGGTATGGACTAACAGATTGGAAAATGTTGTTCCTAAAAGGTTTACAGGTCCGGCTAAAGGGCCTACAGCAGACTTTTCTGCTTTGAATGTGACACAGACATTTCAGCTCTTGTTCACCGATACTTTCCTTGATGAAATAGTTCGCCTAACAAACAAGAATTATGAAACAAAGAAACGAAATGAGCCACGTAAGAACAAACAAAACATGGAGCCTATTACTAGAAATGAAATGAAGTCCTGGTTTGGTGTGATCATTTCTATGGGGCTTGTGCCACTCAAGGGGAGGCTTAGAAAATACTGGACTAAATCCCATAAGCTGACAAGGACGGATGGTTTTTCAGAAATATTTCCCATCAACCGATTTGAGATCATTTTACGTTATATTAATTTTGTTGATGAAGAAACGACCATTATAGATAGGAACAATCCCAACTATGACAAATTCTACAAAATACGTTACCTGTTCGACTACCTTGTACCCAAGGTGAGGGAGATCGATAATCCTGGGTCACATTCCTCAGTTGATGAAAGTATGATCAAGGGGCAGGGGAGGATGCCTGCCAGACAATTTATGAGAAATAAGCCTGCACGCTGGGGCCTAAAAAACTGGGTACTCGCTGAATCTGACACTGGGTACATCCTGAACTGTGAGCTTTATGGTGGAAAGACAGCAGGAGCAGATAATAATTTCAATGTGCCAGGAGAGGTTGTGAAGAGGCTTGTCACACCCTATGAAGGACATGGAAGAACCATTTTTATGGATAACCTCTTTTCTAGTATTGAATTGTTTGAAAATCTATATCAAAGAGGCTTTATGGCTGTGGGGACAGTCAGGGAAAATAGGAAAAATATACCAAAAGAAACAACTGGAAAGAAAACGCAAGCAGTCAAACGGCTTCAGCGGGGTGAGTCACTGTGGATGTCACATGGAAAGACACCAAAGCAGTTTCTGTGCTTTCCACAGTGCCTGTTGAAAGAGTTACTACCCCAGAAATGTGAAAGTAAATGGCCGCTGGAACCAACTTGAAATCCCTAGGCGGGCTGTACAACACCAGTATGGGAGGTGTGGACCTTGCAGATAAAAAAATTGTCTGCTACAAGTGCCACCACAAAGGACTCACATGGTATCATAAAGTCTTATGGTACATGTCTGATATTTGTGTTTTGAACTCGTTCATTGTTTACAATGCATAACACCCTCAAGATGACCAGATTACACTTTTTGAATTTCGGGAGGCGTTGAGTACGGGACTTGTCGGTTGTCGGTCATACCGCAAACACTCTGATGCTGCTCCACATAATGATGACCAACGCAGAAATCACACTCTGCAACATGCCCCTCAAAAAATGACAACTTCTGTAAATTGTAGAATTCACATGCAACGTTGTGAGACATATATTTGCAGGGTATGTCAGGTTAGAATGTGTCCTGATCCCTGTTTCTTTAGATACCATTACTTGGACACGTTCGAGTATGATGATCCAGACCGACGCAATAAACCAAAAGTCTGTAAGAAAATGAAAGTATAAGTAGTTCTGCTTCACTCATGATAATGATAAAGGAATCATTCATTCATACTTGGATTATAAATTAGTTACTGCATTGTATTTTGTGTATTTTGTAAATGTTGCTTTTTGTGAATGGTGGAGAATTTGTGAATGGTGGAGAATTTTTGTTGTGCTTTGGCTAGCTGTGTCGTCTATTCTATTCGTTGTTCTATGTTCTTAGATTAGTGGATATTTTTGTAGCATCACAGTTATCTTGTACATTTGGATATCACACATTAACATTTATCAGTTTTGGGATTATTCATTGTGAATTTGAATATGGTTAGAATACATTTTTTTATGTTATTTTATTGTTATCCATGTATTCAAATGATTTTGAAAGTGGTATAGCCTCTTCCAGAATGGTTTCCATGCATTTTTCTTTCAGTAACTAACAACAGGTAAATTTGACAATTTTTCCGAAAAATTTGGATCGCCATATATTTTTCAAAAGTCTGCTGTTGTAAAGTTATTGGATATTTTAAAAAAAAAAATTCTGTATTGTGTACCAAAGAGATGCCTCTGAAAGCAGCATACTTCTTTTCTAACATTCTGCATCAATAACTATTTTTTATTGCACTCAGTAGTCGGAACTTTTTTTTTTTTTTTTTTCCTGATTTCAAGTTGTCAATTCTACCCCCCCCTACATTCATGTAAAAAATATTTCCCTTATTTTCTTTATAGATTCAGAAAGCCCTTTTTATACTCTTTCTAAATATATATACTTTATAGGGTCTATCATTGTCAGAGAATACTTTTTTCCTCATTTTTGTATTTGGCTCCAATTTCCGCCGCAATGCAAGGAATTAGGCTTATGCACGAAAGGGGTTTGGGAACAAAAAATGGTTATGCACTTATGGGTTAATTATGAAGACATATGGATATCAATAATGTGATAATAATTTATGTATTGCATGTGTTCTTGTCTGGTCTGTTTCTTTGTTTGAACATTTCTCTGATTATAATATTATAGCTTTGACTTTTCGTTTCAGATGTTTCCGATGAGAAATCAATACATCTTAATAAATACATGTAGCAAGCTTTATTTAAATCAGATTTGTGCCATTGCAATAAAACCAACATTGGATAGATCATTATATTCACACACAATACAAAAACATCGCATTTTGTTGTACTTGATTATACTGGAATAAACCGCCGCCACGGGTAAAAATGGTCAAATTCCAGCCAACTAAATTTCAGTCTAACTGACTGCACTGCCTCAGCCTAAACTAACAACAACGAGCAGTACTGTATGAAATGAAATGAAATGGACTGGGCTAATGAAGATAGGCATACGCCATAGTGTGCAGAGGGAAATTTTGCCCGGGCAGCGGCACTAGGGCCTACTCTTATATCAAATTCCAACTGCCAAGGGACCTTTTACACGCATGCCAATGTATTTTCATCCCATCTTAATGACTAGACAGCTGTCCTTGTCAGGCCCTCCGTCCTGCACCAATGACAAGGGGAAACCACCTCGGGTGACCTCGGTAAGTCTTGATGAACTTTTTTGGCCAATGCAGGGATTGAACATGCGACCGTCACCCTAGCAAGCCAGCATCTTACCCACTTCTATTTGAAAAGCATTCACTCCGATAGTAAATTATATAATAACGATGGAAGCCAATGAACCCTTTGACTTTGATATTAGGCTCGTTTCGTTATCCCGTGAATAAACTATTGGTTAAATACAAAAGTACTTTTCTTATTCAAAGTTAGATTTGACATCTTTCTATCAGGTTAAGTCAGTTGGTCTTTGATTATAACCTTTTGGTGGGGTTAAGCAAGATTACAATTTGGCCCGAACCGGTCGTCCTTCGATGCATGTATTTGAATTGATGCGTGTCATCAAACTAAAAAAATGTCTTAAACGAGACACCCCTCAATGACCAATTGCTAACTTATAGTCTTGTATAGACAATATGATTCATATTCTAAATATTTCATCTTTTATTCAAACCACTCTTATTTACCGAATCTTGTGTCGAATTACGGGAGTATGGAATGGTTGACCTCAATATCAGATTCAATTATCATTGGTGTGCTATATACCGAGTTTTCAATCTGTAGTAACATGATAATGATATGTAAATTATTTATTGGGATATCATATTCATATGGTTAATTATGATGGTTTACTTCACTGGAATTCTATTGTGTATAATAAACATGACAGATAAAGGCAATGTATTGTTCTATAGAGATATGTTCTATAGAGTTAATTAACCGGTGGGTTAAAAATGATTGTCAATGATGTGTATTCTTTGATCGCTGCGTTTACTCGATAGCGTGTTATAACCCCACCAAAAAGGTATAATCAAGGACCAACAGGCTTAACCCGATGGAAAGATGTCAAATCTAACTTTGAATACAAAATAATATGTTTGTATTTAACCAACATTTTATTCACGGGATAGCGAAACAAGCCAATGGCTTATTCGGTTTCCCGAAAGCAAGATACATATATGATATAACCATTTATTATGATCAATATACATGAATATAGAGTGTTAAAGTACATATATAATAAGATTGTAGAAAGAATATAATAAAGTGTTAACTAGTACCAGAACCAAAAAAGGGTTGATAGTTTATATTCATTACCTTAAAAACTTGAGCGGGATCTAATATGCAAAATAGTAAGATCCTTAATGAATTTAGAATAAACTATGTCAAAATACTAGTTCACAGGGATGATAAAAAGCTTATTTGGAGTTAATAGTTATTCATTGTTAAACGTTGAAGCGCTTGGTTAGATTAATTAAACCATGAACGGAAAATACAATATTTTCATTAGTTGATTTGTCAAATCTTACTTTCAATAAGAAAAATACTGGCTTGTATAAATCGGATTCCCAAAAGCAAGATATAATATTATATAACCATTTATAGAATGAATATAATCAAGTGTTAACTAGCATCAGAACCATAAACGGGTCGATACTCGACTGCTTATATATTATTATATTACCATTTATAGAATTAATATACCATTGGAATACGACAGGATGAAAATTTCTTCCTGTTTCTATTTTCCATTTTCTTGAACAATGTAAAAGAATTTATGATCACTGAATGAAGGTGCTAATTTAAATTTGACTATATATTATTTCGGATCTGATGAGAAAATTTAAATAGTTCATCAATTAAACCTTTGGTATTTCTAATCATTATTAAATACAATATTAGCACACTAGTATCAAGTATATACAGTCAAAATAGGTGAACATATTGTCATCTTTTGTCGTGGTTGATTGATCAGAATCCTTGAAAACATTGACCTATATAGTGTAGGCCATCGAAAGTATAAAGATAAGTTGCCTGGCAACGAAACATACGCCCACAGCAGCTATATCGTCCGGGCAGTCAACAAGAGTTGTCGCATATTTTTACTTTTTTCGGTAATGAAACATTTATAATACATTAAAATCTGATTAAGAGTAACAACTCAGAAAACCATTAGAATTTGTTTGGTTTTTATAAAGTTTGGGCCCATGCTAACGTTTAGTATACGAAACTTTTAACATCATGGATTTAGCTGTTCAAGTCATAAAGATTCATTGAAAACGTCTCAAGACCTTAAACTCTGTGTATCAATCTGAAGTCAATCGGATGATAACTTTAGCCTCTAGAGTGTCACAAGATTTTTCAAAGTGATCAAGGGCCATAACTTTGGCAGTAATTATCCAAAATCGTTGAAAATCAATATGATTCTTCATCTCATGGCCTCAAACACTGTGTATAAATTTAAAGTCAATCGGATATTAACTTTAGCCTCTAGAGCGTCCACAAGATTTTTCAAAGTGATCACGGTCCATAACTTTGGCAGTAATTATCAGAAATCGCTGAAAATCAATAGGTGTCTTCATCTCATGACCTTAAACACTGTGTATAAATTTAAAGTCAATTGGATATTAACTATAGCCTCTAGAGCATCCACAAGATTTTTCAAAGTGATCAAGGGCCATAACTCTGGCAAAAATTATCAGAAATCGCTGAAAATCAATAGGATTTTTCGTCTCATGACCTTTAAAAATTGGGTATCAATTTAAAGTCAATCAGATATTAAGTTTAGCCTCTAGTGCGTCCACATGATTTTTCAAAGTGATCAAGGGCCATAACTCTGGCAGTAGTTATCGGAAATTGCTGAAAATCAAAAGGCTCCTTCGTCTCATGACCTTAAACACTATGTATAAATTTAAAGTCAATCGGATATTAACTTTAGCCTCTAGAGCGGCCACAAGATTTTTCAAAGTGATCAAGGGCCATAACTCTGGCAGTAATTATCAGAAATAGCTGAAATTCAATTTGCTTCTTCGTCTAATGACCTTGAACACTGTGTATAAATTTAAAGTCAATCGGATATTAACTTTGACCTCTAGAGCGTCCACAAGATTTTTTGAAGTGATCAAGGACCATAACTCTGGCAGTAATTATCGAAAATCGTTGAAAATCAATAGGATTCTTCGTCTCATGACCTTAAACACTGTGTATAAATTTAATGTTAATCGGATATTAACTTTGACCTCTAGAGCATCCACAAGATGTTTTGAAGTGATCAAGGGCCCTAACTCTGGCAGTAAATATCGAAAATTGCTGAAAATCAATAGGCTTCTTCGTCTCATGACCTTAAACACTGTGTATAAATTTAAAGTCAATCGGATATTAACTTTGACCTCTAGAGCGTCCACAAGATTTTTTGAAGTAAACAAGGGCAATAACTCTGGCAGTACTGTTCGAAAATCACTGAAAATCAATAGGCTTCTTCGTCTCATGACCTTAAACACTGAGTATAAATTTAAAGTCAATCGGATATTAACTTTAGCCTATAGAGCATTTACAAGATTTTTTGAAGTGATCAATTGCTTGTGGACGCCGGACCAACGGACGAGCGGACGGACGGACGGACGGACGGGGGCGACAACAATATACGACCACACATCAATGTGGGCGTATAAAAACCAAGGCCCTGTGTTTGGTACCGGTGTTGGCCGAGATAGTTCATCGAGGTTCCCAATTGTCAGTGTGTTCAGTAACAACTGTGGTTCGGTGATACCCGATTGAACGCATAAACTAAGTAACAACGCTGAGTGTGAATTAGCTGTACTTGACGTCTGCTTCCACCGAACTGATATCGTAGAGAAGAAATTAGTGTTTATTTAATCTATCATATGCGAGAAGAACCACCAAACGTCATGTTTATCATACACAATAGACTTCCAGTGAATTAAACCATAATAATTAACCGATATGTCACGTGTCATTGGAATTCGGCATTGGAGATTCTGTCGGAAAAAAACACACTGTTTCTCTTTCTGTGTATTCGATGTTCTATCAGGGGATTATATTATTTAATGAAGATTTAAATTTACCTAACAACTGGTCAGTGAATCCATCAATGTATGATCGAATTATTATTTTAATATCTACCCGTGTCTGAAATTCACACGCACGGAGCGTGGAAGATGCACGATTTGCTATCAATGACGAAATCGTCTTTTTTCGCCACGTGGCGTATTTGACTGAACTATTATGAATTATCAGCAAGCTTGTCTGAAATTCACACGCACGGAGCGTGGAAGATGCACGATTTGCAAACAATGACGAAATCGTCTTTTTTCGCCACGTGGCATATTTGACTGAACTATTATGAATTATCAGCAAGCTTGTTTTGTTGTTTTTTTACCGGATTCTCAAAATCACCGTTAAATGTGATAATTACTTGGATTATGAACCACATATGGACGATTCTCACTAAGGTATGACTGTTGTTGTAGCCGACAAGCAAGTTCATTGACTTCTTTATTAACATGTAATAATTAACCTGTTGTAATTTAGCCAAACGTAGATTGATTATGATACCATAGTGGCTGATTATTGTTTTACCAATGTTAGGGTGTCCCACCATAAATAACTGTCTCCAAATATCTCGACAATTACACCACAATATTTATATATATACCAATCCTTAAATCTGTTTGGCACATTTATAGTCACTAAATAAATGGCCATGTTGTACTTAATAAGCTATGACCATTTAATCATCCATAAATAATACACTGAAAGATGGTTCCGAGTGTCGGCCATAACATCCGAGCATGTGTGAGTAAAAAATAGGTTACATGCCCTTGTTTTGAAAGTAGTCTCGCTTAACCAGTCTACCGACCATTCTACGTTTGATTAACAGGCCAGGATAATCAAGACTACTTTTTTTACGAAACATAAGAGAAAGCTGGAACAATATATTGAATTTAGAAACACGCATGTTGGGCAACTCAACAATTGTTTTAAGAACCTTGTAAAAGTAAAATGAAACTACTGCTAGTATCATGTTCTTGCCTAATGCAAGTATTTCAGAGATATTATTTGTACTAAACCAAAAGATGCAGCTCCTAATGCTACAGTTAATGATAAAGCAATTTAAAAAATAAAACGAACGTAATTTCTAAAGCTGCTGTAATAACTAATAAGCTAAATATTACTGCTATTCAGAATCGTCAACAATAGATTTTTTACGGCTGTATAGTTGATAGATGTGTAGAGAATTGCACGTGCAATGGCTATTTATAGTATCATAGACTCTAGCTCTGAGTGTTATCATAGTGCGTAGTGTATGCGAGTAATCACTTCAAGATAAGCCACTGAAACGTCATCCTCGGTTACCCAGTGTACTAATTCCGTTATACTCCACTATACCCTGGGTTAATCCACAGGGTTTCCACGATTTCAAATTATCTGCCCTGGCCTAGAATGTAGCTACAGTCTACGAACCAATCAGAAAACAGTTTACAAACCAATCGTTTTGCCTTTGTTTTTTTAAGGGTAGATAACCATACTCATGTCCATTTACTGAATGATTTATGTAAATAATGTATATATTTATAATTTATTTATACTTAATTGAATTATCAAAATCTGTAGAATGTATTGTTGATTTCAAATATGTATAACATCTATATGTTTGACTTTTGTTATTATTATTACTATTCGTTCTTTGTCTGAAATATGTCATTCTGTTATGTTTATTATTATTGAACTTATACTTGGCAATTTGATTCACACTAACTTGTCTACGATATCACGTGGACATAAAATTCCCGGGAACGAACGAACGATTCTCGGTAAAACTAACGACCCTACATTATTATATGAACGTCTGGACTTCATTAACATAAAATTGGTTGTTAATAATTACGCATTTAGAATAGGCCAACTACTAACATTCTCCGATGAGAGTTACTTCCCTTTGCCAACTTCCTTTTCAAATAACATTTTATGGGATTGGTCGATAAAAATAGCACAATCATCAAGGGCGGATAACTTGAAAATGTGTCTCCCCCATAGATTAACCCAGGGTATAGTGGAGTAGAACAGAATGAGTACACTGGGTAACCGAGGATGCTGAAGCGTGTACATTCGCCGTGTCGAGACAAACTTTCTGCACGGTGCACGGGTCACCCTACCAATGTGCTAGATTAAACATCAATCGGATAAAGCCGACAAAATAGAGCCGATTAAGAACACTGACCCTGACTAACATTCCGAATTTTTTTTTTACATGAATCCTTGTTGTAGATTCGCAGCGTAAGCTCTCGCGAGAATCCTTGCGCAAATTAGATTCAGAGAATCGCGTGAATTTCTAGCCCTGCATATTTTATTCAAAATACATGCACATACTTGTTTCAAAAAGTCTTTCAAAACATGGTCCTTTGCTGTGGATTTCTCTATGATCTTTTGAGATCTGGAATCAAAAAACATGTTTCTCTGTTTCAAGCAGTTTTCTTCTGATGCTATTTCTTTCGTTTCAAGGAGGATGTAGCCGAACTGATGACCTCTGGTTTCACATAACAACCCAGAAACTCCTTAAATAATTTCACAAAATGCTTCAGAAGAGGAAAGACAAATGAGTACAACCCAATGATCATCTTGGTTAATTTTTTTGTCTACTATCCTATCCTTTCTGTATGTCCATCTATTGTTAGATTTTTATGCACTAGTTCCTGAAAAAGACAAAAGGAATTACTAAATAGCTTTTTCAATTACATCACTGTAACTTTAATGCCATAAGCAGAAAAAATTAAGACAAAAGGTAGAACAAAATACAAAATGTATGTTATTTCTAAATGTGTTACATTAAATTGGAAACATGAGTCTAAGTTTTAAGATGTCCACAGATGAATTACAAGTTATTTATAACTCTTCACATTTGTAAACACTAAGAAAACAAAACATGATGCAACCTGTAAAATTTTTAAAATCTGTTTGAAAAATAAAATACAATTCCTTACCATAATCTATGCTGATAATTAATGAAATATAACATTCAAAACACTTTTCATAAATACGACACTGGAACATGATGCTTATCTTGCTGTAAATGAAAATTGTTAAAATTTAAGAACATTTCATGCATAAATTCTCAATCAAAATCAAAATACAAGAACAAAAAACAGATAGCAAGTAATTCAATACAATTACTTTTCGTGTTTCTGTTATTCTTTCTCTCGAAGTCTGTGACATATCTCCACAACAGAAGGTAGATACTTGAGTTGTTCTGACTTTGATATCCAAGGCAAGTAGAAAATTGTGACGCAATCGAAGAGGCATAATGTATCAAGTGTCACATCATACATCGATAACCATTGATGACTCACATATCGCTGGGGCTTATGTATTTATGTTAAGCATTTCACAAATCTCCTCGAAAAATTCTCTTAAAAATGGAGACCACTTCAAGTCATTAAAAAAATCATTATAAAGTTGCTCAACAGACCACTTGAAAGGTTTGCAAAAAGCTTTGGCTGCATTGTGAACGTGATGACAAACATCTCCATCACGTGATACGAATCAAATTCTTCCAAGGAATATCATGTTTTTCCATCAATACCACAACTTTGTTGTAAAGTGATTTTTTGTTTGACAAAGATGAAAAATGCTGCACCAACTTGTTTTTTGGGGGGTTTTTTTTGTGGGCAGAAATAACTGACTAAGACTGTTAACACTTTCTGGAAATTTGAACATGTGCTTTCATCCATACTGAATTGAGAATGGTGTAGATCTCAAAGTTGTTATAAGTTGGTCTTCAAATGCTTTTCCCAAACCAAACTGTATAATCTTATAAGTTGTTCTTCGGTTGGTTCATACTTAATCCATCAAGGGCCTCTTGTCAGCTGCTAAAGCTTTAGCAAGATCGATAACTGCTGGAACAGCAGAATATGATAATGAGTTGTCTGATGTAAATCCCATAACCATTGGCTCAGTATTAATTCAGGGGTGTCAGAGGAACTGGAGCTGGTTCTTTAACTTGTGCAGCAGTTTTGAACATTGGATGAATTCCATATGGGACGGTGTTTCCGTCAACAGTTTTTCCAAATTCACCTGTCAAAAGATGGTATAGCATTATTTTATTTCATTCACTATTTAAAATGTCATTTCTAAAAATATGTTAAGTCTTTGGATTTTTTGGCAAATAATAATTGCTTTTAAGAGATAACAGAGACAGAGAAATGGGGCTTAACATCCAGTCAAGACAAACTAGGTCATTTTGGAACATTTGGCAATTTTATTTCAATAATGCACTTGGGGCCTTTAGTAGTGAGAGGAAAGAGGGAATCCTGATAGTAATAATTGCTTTTAAGAGATAACAAAGACAAAGAAATGGGGTTTAACATCCAGTCAAGACAAACTAGGTCATTTTGGAACATTTGGCAATTTTATTTCAATAATGCACTTGGGGCCTTTAGCAGAAAGAGGGAATCATGAGAACAACGAGGTTTGTGTCATATATTGATGTATGTTACTTAAAACAGTGGTTCAATGCCTATGATTGTCTATAAATAATGGAGTTACTTCTCTGGAGTTTTGAAGTTACTTTCTTTAGATAATGACCTGAGTCAGACCACCCACACCAACTGGATAACAAGTATATTCTAGTCCAGCCAGCACCTACATGTACAAAAGGACGTTAATTATGAATCTATCCATTTCATTTTATATATTTTAAAACTGAATTTTCTCAAGAATAATATTAATATAGGCCTACACAGTACTAGGCTTTCCAAAGAGTGAACAATGTGTATCTGGAGGTACAGATCATATTTGATTAATTTCCCCCTTAACACGTATTCCCAGGGTACAATAGTTTGGACAATGAAAAAGAATACAAAGAAATGGGACAGCCCTCCTTATTCTAAAAGAGCATACTTCTTTGCAAAAATAAAAGATAGAGCATAACCTTTCACTGAACTTACTAGATAAGGAGTAGTTAGAACTATGGATCTTTCCATTGTCTTTTGTAGTTTTTTTGTTATGTGTAGTTATGTGTTGTTCTAGAATTCTCCATCCTCTCCCTCCGTAATTAATTTCCTTCCGGCATAGATCACATTTCGCGACTCCTCTTATATCAACTTTGCGAATAAAACATCCCACAAGCTTGTCTTCCACCTTCCTTTCCAACCATTCCCACTTCCATATATTTTTCAGTCCTTTATCTAATGATTTTGTGTCGAATTCTCGATGCACAACCATAGCCATGGTGGAAAGGAAGAAAAGAACTCTGCTTGGGAGAATGACGATTACGTATGCTATGACGAGGTGATTTTGCTCTATCTCACGTGAATCTACGATACTTTTAGTGTTTGTAATGGGAGAATGCCGATTACGTACAACAGTGACACGGTGATTTTTTCAATCTCGCGTGAATCTACAATACTTTTAATGTTTACATAGCCGACATCCGGTTAGCATTTTAAAAGTAGGCCTACCGGTAATGGGTAGATATTTTGGGCGGGCGCTTTCAAACAAGAAGCTTGAATTAAAGCGATTCAATAACAGAACAAGAGTGTTGTCAAAAATCTGAACCGTAATGGACAAAAAGCCAGAAAAAATCATGTCTGTATAGCGCTTCATTACACATAAGTGTTTCTAAGCGCATACACAAACCAGCAAGATATGCCCACATTTTGCACGAGATGGATAGAGACCAAGTTAAAATAAAAAAAAAGAAAAAAAAGTAATTTTATGTATAATCAGGGGGCCATATAATCCAGGAAATTATGGTCTGAAATGTGAGAATATTGAAATGGACTGAAATTTTGGGATATATATATGGATATATTTTAAGTTACATCAAAATCAGGTAAAAACTGTGACTTCTAGAGAGTTCACAACTTTAGTATAACATACTTTTATATTATTTGTGTACAAGGAACGTCCATTTTGTTAGGCAGTTTTGGTGCGATTTTCAAGAAATTCGAACTCAACGGTCATTAGGGTGTAACGGTGATACAATTAATTGCTTTTCAAAATCGGATAAAAATTGTGACCTCTAGAGGGACCACAAGCTAAAAACGCGATTTTTCAAACAATCAAGGGCCATAATTCAGGAAGTTACAATCCGATATGCGCAAATATCGAAAGGAACCAATAACTTTGAGTTATAAACATGCTTTTCAAGTTTCATCAAAATCGGATGAAATTTTTGACCTATAGTGTCCAGAAGCTAATAACGTGATTTTTCCTGTTTCTTCAATTCTTCGTTACACATCTACGGTAGCAATGACCTCTGCGTTAAAATTATATTTGGAATGTGTTTCACCAGTTCTATCACATATGTGATAATGGCGGACGCCAATATTGTCCTTTATATACAAAACACTCAGAATGTGTGTCTTGACCTTTTTTTATCTAGATTCATGCTACAGGTATTTCCAAGATACTATAAGTATAAACTTTAATACCTACTTTTAAAACCCAAGCTCGATTTTGTAAACATTGGTCCAGTATATGTTCATTACTAATATTTGGATCTCCTTCTCGTATGATTCTAATCTGTAAAATATGCATAAAAAAACTATCATATATATGGAATACAAAATAAAAAAAATTCAAATTCTAAGTTCAGACAGCCATTCAAAAATATCAGATGCGAGATGGAGGTTAATATTCTTTTGGTTAGCTTCCTTTTATTTTGCCAAAGAATCTCTGGGTCAAATGACATTCCAAAAACCACATATTTTAAGGATCTACATTTATCTCATCTGTTTAGTATTTATGCATGTTTATAGTAATTCACTTATATAATTACTAGTGATGTGTCGATATGCCTAGTACCGGTTTTACTGATATCAGATGTTGACAGCAAAATAGATCGGCCGATGGAGATACAACTACAGATAGTGACTCATCAAAAAATATCACCCATTAAAATGACTGGAATGGCATGATAATTGATGTAGACACTTGTCGTTGTTAGTTGGGAAACGCTGGGTGGTACTATTTTATCTCGGGAATCAAATACAAACACAGTGTTAACCAGTGGTTGCCAGGCAAGATACGCCCAGATTTTGCAAGAGATGCACAGAGAAAAAGCTAAACAAGCCAACAGTGAGGCTGAGATCCCCCGCCAAAATCCCAAAATAAATAGATGACACATATTAATTAATCGCACATTTATTTTTTTCAAAAGTATCAAGCAATCAAACTGATTATCAACTATACACTTAGTTTCATCACTCTCTATCAGATAGAATAAAAGTTATCTTGTCTCAAAGCATCGATGAAATAACTTAGCTCAGGTTAGCTTTTAACTCAGTCAAGACATTCACTTAATGAACATCTACACCAAGTTTAACCATTCTACCTCAATTAAAAGCAGAGTTGTTTTGTTCCAAAGTCTTGACCAATCAAATTGCTGATCGTTCCTTAGCCAAGGTAATGATCAATCTGAACGACAGACCCACCCTAGCTACCATTTAATTTTCGTACGTTAGTTACATACGGGTAATGATATAATGAACCTATACTCAGAGTTTCATCACTCTCACTTAATTATAACCAAAGTTATCGTGTCCCAAAGCATCAACCAATCAAATTTCTTATCTCTGCTTACCCTAAGCAGAAAATGCTCATCTTCGAACACCATCAAGGCATTCACCTAATAAACATCTACACCAAGTTAAAACATTCTACCTCAATTAGAAAGAGTTATTATGTTCCAAAGTCTTGACGAATCAAATTGCTTATTGCTCTGCTTACCCTGAACAGAAAATGCTCATTATCGAACTTAGTCAAGGTATTGATGTGATAAAACTATACACCAAGTGTCCTCACTCTCACTGAATTAGAACTAAAGTTATTGTGTCCCAAAGCATCAACCTGCTTATCTCTGCTTACCCTAGGCAGAAAATTCTCATCTTCAAACTCCATCAAGGCATTCACCTAATAAACACCTACGCCAAGTATGAACATTCTAGCTCAATTAGAATGAAAGTTACTGTGTTTCAAAGTCTCGACCAATCAAATTGCTTATTGCTCTGCTTACTCTGAACAGAAACTGCTCATTATCGAACTTAGCCAAGGTATTGATGTAATAAAACTATACACCAAATTTCATCACTCTCACTTAATTATAACTAAAGTTATTATGTCCCAAAGCATCAATCAATCAAATTGCTTATCTCTGCTTACCCTAAGCAGAAAATGCTAATCTTCAAACTCCATCAAGGAATTGACCTAATAAACACCTACACCAAGTTTGAACATTCTAGCTCAATTAGAAGGAGAGTTATTGTGTCCCAAAAGGTGGGGGGCAAAAATAAGTGTGATTTTTTGGTACAATCAGGGGCCCGGAAGTTACGGTTGAATATGCACGAATATCAAAAGGAACCAAGACCTTTTGGACATTAACATATATTTTTTAAAATAGTTACTTATATAGAGGGTCCACAACCTTGGTATTACATACTTTTACACTATTTGCATACAAGTAGCAGCAATTTTGTCAAGCAGTTTTGGTCTGATTTTCACAAGATTCGAGACAATATACATCCACATAAAAATGTGGTGTATAAAAATCAATGCAGTTATGGTCCAATATGCGTGAATATCGAAAAGAGCCGAGACCTTTGAGTTATGATCATACATTTCAAGTTTCAACAAAATCATATCAAAATTGACCTTTCCGTCGACTCCACCCACAATAAGGCTTTGACCAATCAGCTCCGATTATAGTTTCCTGTGAAATGACGTTGTGCTACTACGCTTCATCACCTTAGACAAACTATGTGAATTTTGCCTTGTGTTGAAACATCGTCAATCGTGGTTAAACATTGCGCATATGGACATCATAACAGCGATAGCTGCTATCCAGACAGGATAAAGGGTGGTGTAGTGTTCATTCCCTTCCCAGAACAGATGCGATGTGTCTAGATCTTCTAATGGATAAAATATTATCTAAATCACTCCTAGTGACTGATCAGGCATTCAGGCCCCGAGTCAACAAAACAAAACAATCTCGGACTTAAGTTAAGGATTTACTCAAAATTGTAACTAAAATATAGCCTTTTATAAAACTTTTGTTGTTTTAATGTATCACATATATCAATAAGAAACAATGTGCAAAGTTTTGTGTTTCAGGATCAAAGATATTTCTCATAAACAGTGATTGAAAGTTGAGTAAATTCTAAACTTAAATCTGAGAATGCTTTGTGAACTCGGAACCGGGTGTGTTCCAAGCAGGGATGGGATTTCACCCGTATATTCTGGACTTGTCCGACGCTATTTTCCAAATGCCCAAAATTGTCCGACCGGGAAAATGCCCAATCGGACATCAAGACATGGTGAATAATGTTCAAAATTCCAAAATTAATATAGTGTATTCCGGACTTGTCCGACGCTATTTTCCAAATGCCCAACCGGGAAAATGCCCAAATGGACATCAAGACATGGTGAATAATGTTCAAAATTCCAAAATTAATATAGTGTACTGAGTGTATAACTACCTCCAACCCGATTATCATTGATAATAAGCTGGACTGATTAGGTAATTAAGTGATCAACGTATTTATCGTGTTATACCGTCTATACACCTACCTTGATTAACAGCTTAATCTCCCATGATTGACTGACTTAATCCTTTGCCGGACAATTCATCAATCTAATCTTAAACAGAAGTCATTGCTTCCCCTTTGTCGGACTATTCATCAATCCAATAAGAGTGATTATAATTTTAATCCATGTGTTTGTCGGACATTTTAATCACATTGATGTGACTCGACAGCATTTATAAACTAGTCATAGATGTCACATATCGTAAGAGTATATAACACCATAAATCAAAAATCAATGGACAGTCATTTTGTCTGCAATATCTTTTACATCTTTTAAGACTCCATATAGAAATTCTCATCCAAAGTGGCACTTTCCTGTGATCTCAATTGCCGTACGAAAATTGCTTAACATAGAAGGCAGTGCTTACTATGAAGCTATGAGTCACGTACGCCATACGTCGAAGTTAGCTATGCCTTTTCACGAGTGATTGAACTATCAATGTAATTTTAAAATACTGACTTGTGAAGAAGGAAATGGTGTTTTGTCATCACAACAAGTATTTTTATTTTGAACGCTTTTCTTTCATTTGCTGCCGTATAAACCAAGACATGTAATTTTGGAGGAATATTACTGGTTGAGGTCGGCGCCCGCTGAGGTTGAAGCAGGTACTGATCGGCAAACTTTCATTCTATCGTATTACGAAAACACGTAATTTTGTAGGAACATTACTGACATACATTTGAATACCATAACCATACGGGAATTAAATATGAAAAACAGTGAAATGTTCCTATTTCTTTTACACACGGATTTGAATATTTTGTTGACATTTTATTAAGAAAAAAAGACGTTCTGACATCACAAACTATTCTTATTTCGGAAGTTCTGCATTCATTTGCTACCGTATAAACGAAGACACATAATTTTGAAGGAATATTATGGTTGTGAATTTGATGCCGAAGCAGGATCAGCAATCTTTCGTTCAATGTATTACGAATATGCTTAATTTTGTAGGAATGTTAATGAATGCCGTACGGGAATTAAATATGAAAAATAGCAAGGTTCACCTATTTTTATAACGTATGGGATTTGAATATTTTGTTGACATGTGATTTTTAATTGTGGTGTGAATTAAATACCATACGGGAATTAAATATCAATTTTTATTACGTACAGGATTTGAATATTTTGTTGACATGTGATTTTTAATTGTGGTATGAATTTTTCTGCTTAAATAGCGATGAGTTATGCAATTTACTTTCGGTAAAATGTCCGACAAGAAAAAATTTGAAATCCCATCACTGGTTCCACCAATGTAAGTAAATTAGTGTTTTTTAGGCCAAATAACATTTAATTTTATGTAAACTATTCCAAGGTTAATAAATTTGTTTCATTTAGCCAAATAACAATAAAATATTATGTAAGTAATCTATGCCTTTATCGTATATATTAACATGTCGTCTGCTAACAACAGCTGCCATTTGTCAATACGCCGAGAGGAACCTAGCTGTGTGTGTTACTGATGCTGCCCCATCTTCTTTTATGGTATTTACGAGTTATGTCACTTTATTCCATAACTTTCATTCAGTTCATATGCTACTCAGTTCCCATTTCGTATTGCAGAATTCGCCAACAGGGACAGTCTACCGAACTATCTGTACGCTCTTATAGACCTATTACCACAGTCATATGAAGACTACATTAGAGGCCTAGGCCTAATTCCAAGATAGTCTGTCAATATAGGTAATTTAGGCTAGATGAGATGTGCCTTCTACAGGCATTATTATTGGGTTTGTCGACCTAGTAGTAGTAGTAGTCTAAAATGTAATGCTTCAGTACTTTCTATTTCGATTGTTAAATCAACTGATTTTCAGCACTTTGTGAAGCTGTTTGGACCAATCGAAAATAATCCAGAACCATAATGGAAGTATAACATTAAACCAAAAATATAAATTTTTCCACTGAAATTTTTTTTTGTCTTGCTAGTCATATCAAGGTGAAATTTCAGGGTAAATATTCCACATTTCATGACACAAATTTGTTGGGTTGCTTGAAAAACTCTGATATACAATAGCATGTATTGATTATTAATGCTGGTGTCATTATTCCACATTTCATGACACAAATTTGTTGGGTTGCTTGAAAAACTCTGATATACAATAGCATGTATTGATTATTAATGCTGGTGTCATTAAAGGGGAATATACTGCAATTTCAATGGATAAGCTTAATTACATCTTGTAAATATTATTTCCAAAATCTGTAAAGTTCTCTTTAAAGACAAAGCAAATCATTTATGCATGCATTTTTTAATCAGTCGGAATAAAATAAGACTATAAGCCTATAGTTTTTTTATTCTTTTACAGCAACATTCCTGAAGAAGAAAAAAATAAGAATTAAAAAAATACTTACTGGCATTTGAGTTTTGCTTAAAGAAGCTAAGTCTCTAACTCAGTATCATCCAAAGTCTTCGACATTGAAAACACAAATTATTTGTCAATTTTAATCAACATTGGTGTTGTGATCTTACAGGGAAAAGATGGGCTTCTGATATCCAATATTTAAGAAAAAATAAACTTTTTACGATTGGTACACAAATCGTGTACCATAATGCGTAAGGGTGCAATTTGTAACAAGCGACCCGAAGAACGAGGTTAGACATATTCCACAAGTCATGTCAAACGGTGACCCCACATTCTTATCTAGTGAGCATGTGCAATAAATACTATCGGTGTAGACTGGAATAACCAGTCGCTAGAGATTGTCATTCGATTGAGACTTCTGGCGTATTTCGCCGAACATAACTGCTTTGAAATTAGAGTAAAAACAGAAACGATTGAATGTAAATCAGTTTATTTACATTCATATTACATTATTATATACATTGCGACCCATCTGTGTCAATTTGTAGGTCGCAAATATTAGTGATTTAGCTCCTTTAAAATAGTTTTCGATAACCACATATAAGCTTATTCTTCAAACTCATAAAAGGGAATTTATCAGGTGATTTCACAATTTCACTCTCTGCAAAAGTCTGTTACCATTTGCTTCAGAACATACATTGTAAAACTGTTTGCATAATTATATCTCGTTATATACATGTAACCACTGTACATGTATACTAAATAATATTTTATTAATTTAACTCACTGGTATCTACAAACTTGAAGTGTATTCTTTCACAAAATATCAAAATGACTTTGGGTTGATAATGTGGATGCGGATTACTGCAACGGGATCAATCTTACCACCTCTTGGCTTTTCCCCATTATTGTGTGATGTACATGGAGAAAACTGAATCCCGTCATTTGCCAGTGTTGGAGTGCAAGCACAAGCCCGACAGCATGGGAGCAGCCACACATCCTACAAATTAAATCATCACGAAAAAAGAAATCTTGGCATGTTTTTCTATTTTACTAGTTGAAAGGAACATAATATGGGGTGGCATTTAGATTACAATAGGTCTAGTTCTATAGGCCCATTCTGAACATAGTGCTACATAGCTATCATTCAGGCCTACTATAATCAGATTGCACCAGTTATAAAACTTGTATATTTGCTGCCTTAAGTTTTGGTATTTCACTATAGTAAAAGTAGAACAGGTCTCGACAGTAACAAATGTAGCTTTGTGTTTAGGATGGCCTTGCAATCTACAGCATTAAGTACCTATAGCCAACCTTGGTTTTCTCTAAATTTATATCAAATCCAGACCAGACTATGCCAAACAACTATGATGATCCTTATTAAACTAACCAACGGCTGCCAGGCAGAATACGCTCACATTTTGCAAAAGATGGATAGAGAACAAACTAAAAACAAACGCGATTTTTTGTACCATCAGGGGCAATAATCCAGAAAGTTATGGTCTGAAATGTGAAAATATCAAAAGGGACTGAGATCTTTGGCATATAATAATATGTCTTAAGTTTCATCAAAATTGGATAAAAATTGTGACCTCTACAGGGTCCACCACCTTCGTATACATACTTTTACGCAATTTGCATACAGAGAGCGACTATTATGGTGAAATGATGATATATTTATACGGTTTATAAAATCGGAAATGCGATTTTTTGAACAATCGGGGGCCATAATCCAAGAAATTACATTCGGATATGTGCGATTATCAAAAGGAACCAAGATTTTAGTGTGTAACGGTGATACATTCACACATTCTTTTTTAAATCGGATAAAAATTGTGAGCTCTACAGGGACCACAGGCTAAAAACGTGATTTTTTGTAAAATCAAGGGCCATAATTCAGGAAGTTACAATCCGATAAGTGCAAATTTCGAAAGGAACCAAGCTCTTTGGGTTATCAACATGTATTTCAAGTTTCATCAAAATCAAATCAAAATTGTGACCTCTAGAGGGTTCACAACCTTGATATATCAGATGTTTTACACTATTTGTGTACAACGGGCAGCCATTTTGTCCGGCAGTTTTGGCCCGATTTTCATGAAATTCGAAATCCACCGACATCACAGTGTAACAGTGATATATTCGAACGTTTATTTAAATCAGGTAATAATTGTAACCTCCAGAGGGACCACAAGCTAAAAACGTCATTTTTCGTACATTTAGGGGCCATAATTCAGGAAGTTACTACCGATATGCGTGTATATCGAAAGGAGCTAAGATCTTTGGGTTATAAACATTCATTTCAAGTTTCAACAAAAATGTGACCCCTAGAGGGTCCACAACCTTGATATACCAGATTTTTACACTATTTGTGTACAAGGGTTGGCCATTTTGTCTGGTAGTTTTGGTCCGATTTTCGCGAAATTCGAACTCAACCATAATTACGGTGTAACGGTGATATATTCAAACGTTTTTTTTAAATTGGATAATAATTGTGACCTCTAGAGGAACCACAAGCTAAAAACGTGATTTTTTTGTAAAATCAAGGGTCATAATACAGGAAGTTACAATCTGATCTGCGCGAATATCGAAAGGAACCAAGATCCTTGGGTTATCAACATGTATTTCTTCAAGTTTCATCAAAATGGGATCAAAATTGTGAACTTTAAGAGGGTCCACAACCTTGATATACCAGATGTCTGTCTACACTATTTGCGTACGAGGGGCGGCCATTTTGTCCGGCAGTTTTGGTCACAACCAAAATTACGGCGTAACTGATATATTCAAACGTTTTTTTTTAAAAATCAGATCATAATTGTGAAATCTAGAGGGACCACAAGCTAAAAACGCAATTTTTCATACAATTAGGGGCTATAATTCAGGAAGTTACGATCCGATATGTACAAATAACGAAAGGAACCAAGATCTTTGGGTTATAAACATGAATTTCAAGTTTCATCAAAATCAGATGAAAATTGTGAGCTCTAGGGTCCACTACATTGATATACCAGATGTTTACACTACATGTATTTATGTACAAGGTGCGGCCATTTTGTCCGGCAGTTTTGGTTCGATTTTCATGAAATTCGAACTTAAACAAAATTATGGTGAAACGGTGATATATTCAAACGTTTTTTTCAAATCGGAACATAATTGTGAACTCTAGAGGGACCACAAGCTAAAAACGTGATTTTTCGTACAATCAGGGGCCATAAATCAGGAAGTTATGGTCTGATACATGCCAATATCGAAACAAACCAAGATCTTTTGGAGATAGACCTATATCGTCAAAATCGGATAAAAATTATGACCTGTAGAGTGTCCACAAACAAATTGTGGACAAACGGACAGGGGCATAATATGTCCACTTCAAAATGTGGGCGTATAAAAAGTGGAAGGCCTGCAGAATGTCATATTTACCCCTCCACCCCCCAACATTCCAATACGCTTCCCATAGCCTTTTACCAACTCAATCAGGCTTACAATTATCGACATAAGGGATAGTAAACAAGCAGAATTTGCTTACCCAGTCTGACAGGAACACTGATAGTCTGCTACTTCCTTTAAGTCAAATTTAAATGAACTAAATATGGTTTCTCATTCTATTTCTTGCTAGTTTGGACTTCAGTGAAACATTGATTGTTGGTCTGTCAATCGCCTAAAACGGGTTCACGTCATGAAAACATCCTTCATCATAGTACCTGGAGCACTTCTATCTTTACTTCAAACTAACAATACACTTCTCTTTTCCAAAAATATTTCCCAAAAATTAGCGGGAAAGTCCAAAAGATTGAACATCAATCTGCCATCGCCAGGCTTGTTTATGTCTAGGGTGCGTCAATATTGTCTAATGTGACGTCATTATAAAAAATGGGAGGGGCTACAAGTCAATTTTGACTTCTAGAGGGTCCACAACCTTGGTATTAAACACTTTTAGACTATTTGCGTAGAAGAAGCGAGCCACCATTCTGTCGGGCAGTTTCCATCTGATTTTTACGAAATTGACAGTCTTCTCGTATTTCGAATTAAAACTGCCAAGGATTCATTTTGTTGCATGGCAATGTGTACATGTGTACATTTAATATCATGGATTTAGCTGTTCAAGTTATCAAAATTCATTGAAAATCAATATACTTGTTCATCTCAAGACCTTAAACCCTGTGTATCAATCTAAAGTCAATCGGATGATAACTTTATCCTCTAGAGCGTCACAAGATTTTTCCAAGTGATCAAGGGCCATAACTTTGGCAGTAATTATCAGAAATCGTTGAAAATCAATATGATTCTTCGTCTCATGACCCCAAACACAGTGTATAAATTTAAAATCAATCGGATATTAACTTTAGCCTCTAGAGCATTTACAAGATTTTTTGAAGTGATCAAGGGCCATAACTCTGGCAGTAATTATCGGAAATCACTGAAAATCAATAGGCTTCTTCGTCTCATGACCTTAAACATTGTGTATAAATTTAAAGTGAATTGGATATAAACTTTGACATATAGAGTGTCCACAAAATTTTTCAAAGTAATCAAGGGTCATAACTCTGGCAGTAATTATCGGAAATAGCTGAAAATCAATAGGCTTCTTCGTCTCATGACCTTAAACACTGTTTAATCGGATATTAACTTTGACCTATAGAGCGTCCACAAGATTTTTCAAAGTGATCAAGGGCCATAACTCTGGCAGTAATTATCAGAAATCGCTGAAAATCAATAGGCTTCTTCGTCTCATGACCTTAAACACTGTGTATAAATTTAATGTCAATCGGATATTAACTTTAGCCTACCGCCGGACGGAAGGGGGGGACGACAATATACGACCACATTTCAATGTGGGCGTATAAAAACCATTTGGTTCAAAATTGACCTGAAAAGTGTTTTCTTGTTAGCTTTTTCGTTCAATCTGATTATCTGCGGCTGCCAGGCACGATACGCTCACATTTTGCAAGAGATGGATAGAGAACAAGCTAAAAACAAACATAATTTTTTGTACAATCAGGGGCAATAATCCAGAAAATTATGGTCTGAAATGCGCAAATATCAAAAGGGACTGAGATCTTTGGGATATAAGGATATGATTTAAGTTTCATCAGAATCAGACAAAAATTGTGACCTCTAGAGGGTCAACAACCTTCGTATTGCATACTTTTACACAATTTGCGTACGAAGAGCGGCCATTTTGTTGGGCAGTTTCATTTCGATTTTCCCGAAAATTTGAATTCAACCTTCATTATGGTGGAATGGTGAAATATTTAAAGCGGAAATTGCAAATTTTCAAGTTATATTTTTAAAATTTATTAAAATAAAGCCTGAAAATAGATGGTATCCATAAACAGTCCTACCTTGTTAAAGAATAATCCTATTAATCCTATAATTCACTATTGCCAGCTGAGAAATTGGCAAAAATATCATTTTCCTCTTCATTTTCAAACGTTTGAAAAAAGCTACTCCATGGTGGAGAATAGAAAACAAGGGAGGTAATTGGAGATAATTGTGTTATTATTTCCTGTGTAAATGAGTTTTAAGTGTGAGAATGACACCTATAATCATATAATTGTGAGTTGACAACCTATTGAGCAAAATGAAATGAAATGAAATGAAATGGGGTTTAACGTCCTACTGTTCTGCTCCTATACTGAGCTAATGAAGACGGGCATACGCCATACAGTGTGCTATGAGGGAAATTTTGCCCGGGCAGCGGCACTATCGCCTACTCTTATATCGAATTCCAACTGCCAAGGGATCTTTTACGTGCATTCCAATGTATACATGGGACCTTGGTTTTTTGTATCATCCGAAGGACTAGACAGCTGTCCTTGTCAGGCCCTCCGATCTGCACCACTGACAAGGGGAAACCATGTCGGATATTGAGCAAAAGACATAGAAATAATTACGTTTTGACTTTCTTAGAAAATTTGAAATTCTCGCTTTAAACGGTTTTTAAAATCAGACAAAAAATTGTGACCTCTAGAGAATCTGCAAGCTAAAAAAGCCATTTTTCAAACAATCAGGGGTCATAATCCAGGAAGTTAAGTTTGGGTATCCGCGATTATCAAAAGGATCCATGATCTTAGTGTGTAATGGTGATATATTCACACATTTTTTTTTAAAATCAGATAAAAATTGTGACCTCTACAAGGACCACAAGCTAAAAACGCGATTTTTCGTACAATCAAGGGTCATAATTCAGGAAGTTACTATCCGATATGCTGAATATCGAAAGGAACAAAGATCTTTGGGTTATTAACTTACATTTCAAGTTTCATCAAAATGAAAAGAAAATTGTGACCTTTAGAGGGTTCACAACATTGATATACAACATTTTTTACACTATTTCAGTACGAGGGGTGGTCATTTTGTCTGTCGGTTTTAATCCGATATTTACGAAATTCGAACTCAACTATCCTCAGGGTGTAATGGTGATATATTCAAGGTTTTTTTTTAAATCGGATAAAAATTATGACCTCTATAGGGTCGACAAGCTAAAAACGCGATTTTTCATACAATCAGGGGCCATAATTAAGAAAGTTACGGTCCGATATGGGCGAATATCAAAAGGAAACGAGATCTTTGGTTTATAAACTTACATTTCAAGTTTCAACAAAATCGGATGAAGATAGGTTGCCAGGCAACAAAACATACGCCCACAGCAGCTAAATCGTCCGAGCAGTCGACAAGGGTTGTCACATATTTTATTCTTTTGTAGGTAATTAGGGGAATTTAATAGACAATTTCATACAGATGACATAATAATTTTCATTGTTTGAAGGTTCACAAGGTTCTAAAAACTAAAACAAGGGCCGTAACTCTGGAAGCAAGGCAAACTACAGAAATTGTTCAAATTCGACAGACTTTTTTCGTTTTACTAATTCAAATAATGCATATAAATTTCATACAGATCGGATGATAACTTTTGTTGTTCGAAAGTTCACAAAGTTCAACAAAGTAAATGAAGGGCCATAACTCTAGACGTAATTGATGGAAATTGCTGACATTCAATAGGCTTGTTCGTCTTCATTTCACTAATTTAGGTGATAACTGAAACTCAATAGGCTTGTTCATTTTACTAATTTAAATGATACATATAAATTTCATACAGATCGGATAATAACTTTTGTCATTAGAGCATTTACAAGGTACAACAAAGTGAAACAAGGGCCATAACTCACGGCGTAATTAACGGAAATTGCTGAAATTCAATAGGCTTCTTCATTTCACTAATTTAAATGATGCATATCAATTTCAAACAGATCAGATGATAACTGTTGTCATTAGAGCGTTCACAAGATTCAACAAAGTGAAACAAGGGCCATAACTCTAGATGTAATTAACGGAAATTGCTGAAATTCAATAGGCTTCTTTGTTTTACTAATTTAAAAGATGCATATAAATTTCATACAGATCGGTTGATAACTTTTGTCGTTAGAGCGTTCACAAGGTGCAACAAAGTGAAACAAGGGCCATAACTCCAGAAGAAATTAACGGAAATAGCTGAAATTCAATAGGTTTCTTCATTTCACTAATTCAAATGATGCATATCAATTTCATACACATCGGTTGATAACTCTAGATGTAATTAACGGAAATTGCTGAAATTCAATAGGCTTCTTTGTTTTACTAATTTAAAAGATGCATATAAATTTCATACAGATCGGTTGATAACTTTTGTCGTTAGAGCGTTCACAAGGTGCAACAAAGTGAAACAAGGGCCATAACTCCAGAAGAAATTAACGGAAATAGCTGAAATTCAATAGGTTTCTTCATTTCACTAATTCAAATGATGCATATCAATTTCATACAGATCGGTTGATAACTTTTGTCATTAGAGCGTTCACAAGATTCAACAAAGTGAAACAAGGGCCATAACTCTAGATGTAATTAACGGAAATTGCTGATATTCAATAGGCTTCTTTGTTTTACTAATTTAAATGATGCATATAAATTTCATACAGATCGGTTGATAACTTTTGTCGTTAGAGCGTTCACAAGGTGCAACAAAGTGAAACAAGGGCCATAACTCCAGAAGAAATTAAAAGAAGTTATTGAACCAAGAAAGCAACCAAGATCTTTTGGAGAGAAACCTATCTTTCAAGTTTCGTCAAAATCGGATAAGAATTGTGATCTGTAGAGTGTCCACAAACAAATTGTGGACGGACGTCCGGACTGACATAGGCGACGACTATATACATCCACATGAAAATGTGGGCGTATAAAAACACAGATGCTATGTCGTTTCGTTTTTTTATTTCAAAATTTCGTTTTACTAGGTGATGTGAGGAATTAGCCAATGAAACGGTCTGTTACGGCGAGTTTTGGCGTGCTCTGCACGGAACTGTGGGTAAACCCCTAGAAACGTCAACACTGATTGATTAATCAATATCTGACGTCAAGGTGTCAAAAGCCGTTCGTATGACCCCTGACGTGACCGCCAAATACAACTGGTCAGATCTTCATGTAGTGTATGCCATTAAAATTTGCAAAATGAATTGTAGCCTGGTTGAGCTATCCTCAAATCTCGCGTTAGTGGGAAAAAATTCCTACCCAAGAGATTATTATTTCATATGAACAAGTAGGGTGAGTAGTCTTCCAGAAAAATTTTCCCCGTTGATCGGCCTTGGGGAAAATTTTTAGGGGGCTTTTTTGTTTGGACCCCCGAAATCGCCCTAAAATCCGTTAATGGCTATGATAACTCGCATAATATACATATTTGGGGTTAATAATGTACTAGGAGCCTATAGGAAATCGATACCAAGGAATTCAAAAATGACCTATGACGTCACTGTGACGTCGAAATGGCGCCAAAAATTGTTCCTGTCATTTATATTATTGTTCAGTTTTAGTTTGTTTGCTAATGTGCTGTGCTGGGCTGCACTATACGCGCCGATATCCGTCTGATCAGTATTGTTAACACTGCTCACTGGTCAGGCTCTGTGATTTGACTGGTATACAGCCATGACGCAATTCAGAAGTGAAAGTGAAAGTGACGTTTGATTTGCGGGTTTTTTTTGTTGAAAAAAAGACCTTTCTACAAAGCCGCTGCATGTTTTCTGTATGTAATGATGAATGATGATAATGAATCTTGTTGTGTTATGTGTGAGGAGGGTTTTACTCACGAGAAAGCTACAAAATTAAACAAAAAAGGTCGGGGTACGCTTTTTTGCTTCGCCAAGCTAAGGGGAGATTTGACGTTACAACAGCGGTTACTTACGGAAGGTAATCTATATGTTCATGAAAGCTGTCGTCGGCCGTATATCAACGAAAGAACATCGACACGTAGCACTGATGATAGTGGTGAACCACGCCCTAAAAAATTGCGATCCGAAGTACCACAGTTCGAATGGGAAGTGCACTGCTTTTTATGTGGTGAAAATGCTATTTCCGAAGCTCGTCATCCAGATCGCGATCGCCTTAAACAGGTGGATACGATGGAAATCAGAACCAAGTTAGAATAACTTGACCGATGAAATAAGAGCTAGGCTTTTAGATTGTCATGATCTAATTGCTGTTGAGGCTCGATATCACGCTCGATGTTACCAGAAGTTGCTACTGGCTAATCAATCGGTCAATTCAGATAAAGCAGGACGTCCTGTTGATGAAAATAAACAAGATTCATTTCTGTTGTTATGTAGTTGGCTCGAGAGCGAGGGGGATGCAGAAATCTTCTCGATCAAAGAACTGCATCGCCAGATGGGTGAACTTGCATGCGAAGGCTCAGAAATATACTCAGAGAAGGCTCTGCGCATGAAGCTTAAATTGCATTACGGGGAGCATATCTATTTTGCATATATTGGTGGAAGTAGGGAAGAAGTAGTATGCTTTCGGAACATGGCCAGCTTCATAATTAGTGACTCTTAGTATCAGGAAAGAAAAGCAAATCAGTTGGACTTGGAAGATAGTGAACGCATAATGGTCGTTGCCGCAAAACTGATTCGCAAAGAAATTAGACAACGAGAATACACGAAACGCGAATATCCAAATCCGTATGACCTGAACGACAATGATAGCTTATGCGAATTCCTTACTCCTAGTCTTCTCAAACTGTTACAGACGTTGATGAAAAATGACCTAAAAAATGGTTTCTATCGGCCATGCCATCGTCCAATGTGTGCGGCAAAGGTGAGTTATTTCGCCAATCATGTTTGGACTGGGCGCTGAGATGGATTTAGTTTTCGGTTCTAGATGGTTGAATGAGGAATTGTATGCATTGGGGTTTTCGGTTTCCTATGACGAGGTACAAACTTTTAAACATTCTATTTTACAAGATCCTACGCTGAAGTGTCTATCAGCAGCTGAGAAATGACCCACTCATTATGTGGCAGATAATGCTGACTCCAACATAAGCACGTTGGACGGAAAAGGAACATTTCACGGTTTAGGCCTTAAAAGAATTACAAAGAAGAAGAACAGAGTCGACTCTGTGTCTGAGTGTGTCAAACGATTAGCTCAAGTTCTGTCTTATGTTCCATATGGTCCACCAGCTTTAGCATCTGTGAAATTCCTTTGATCGAATTGAAGTATCCAACAACTGGTCTACCAACTTTGTACTATTCTAACCTTTTATGGCAGTCGAGTTATTGTGAATTATGATAAACTTCAAGAATGAGGTAAATTTTCAAAATGTTCAAATTTTTGGCTCCATCTTGACTTATGACGTTCAGTGATGTCATAGGTCAATTTTAACGTCCTTTTTAAATTCCTTGGTATCGATTTCCTATAGGCTCCTAGTACATTATTAACCCCAAATATGAATATTAAGCGAGTTATCATAGCCATTAACGGATTTTAGGGCGATTTCGAGGTTCCAAACAAAAAAGCCCCCTAAAAATTTTCCCCAAGGCCGATCAACGGGGAAAATTTTTCTGGAAGGCCACTCACCCTACTTGTTGATATGAAATAATAATCGCTTGGGTAGGAATTTTTTCCCACTAAATATGTACCTCGACCAGGCTATTGGTATCTGAAGCATATCCAAAGGATATATGCGAGCTGTTGGTCTGCAACCAAGAAGATATTTATCCCACTCATAATATGAACTTTGATGAAGACTAAGAATAAACTAATATCTAAACATGTCTCTGATTTACTGTGGGTTTTTTTTTATGTACATTTTCATATCTCTTGAAGAGAATTTTGGCGACGGTAATATGATACATATGGTGAAATGATTTCTCACTCAAGAATCGTCGCTATTCAACCCTTTCTTACGTTTTCCATCAGTGGTTTTGATATAATTTGAAATAATGATATCCGATCGGCATGCTTGTATATGCCATATATGAAGCCACAGTTCAACTATCAAAATACTTAATTCTCTTCGAAAGGATCTGTCGGCCATTTTGATTACCTGTATTACCATTTTTTTAAGACAAAACGAAACATCAAATAATCACTGCTTAGATTAATCAGTAGGAGTAAATAATGACTTGAGATAGGCTTTATATACATCATGGCAATTATCAATCAACTAATCATTAATCCAAGACAACTGATTAGTATTAGTCATTGACGCAATCCGGATTATCAGCCAGTTGATTAATTTATAGTATTCAGCCACGTGATTGACACTCGATCAATTAATGGTTAAATCTAGGATAAATACGATTAGAATTTTAAGATTTTTTTCCGCCAGTTCTCAAAAAGAATCGACAGTACCGCAAAACTTTATCGCCAAAATCAAATTTGAATCGCCACTTTCATATTTTTTATCATATATATTGCGACTTTGGTGACCGACAGCGTGAGCCCTGTCTCTGCTTACCGTAAGCTTATCATCAACTCCATCAAGGTATTCACCTAATGAACGCCTACACCAAGTTTGAACATTCTATCTCAACTAGGAGAGTTATTGTGTTCCAAAGTCTGGGTCAATCAAATTGCCTACCCTAAGCAGAAAATGCTTCTAACTCCGAACTGCATCAAGGCATTCACCTCATAAACTCCTATATGCCAAGTGTAAACATTCTAGTTAAATTAGAATGAGACTTATTGTGTTCCAAAGTCTTGACCAATCAAATTGCTTATCACTCTGCTTATCCTGAGCAGAAAATGTTTATTATCAAACTTAGTCAAGGTGTTGATGTGAAAAAGGTTTACACTAAGTATCCTCACTCTCACTTAATTAGAACTAAAGTTATCGTGCCCCAAAGCATCAACCAATCAAATTGCTTATCTCTGCTTAGCAGAAAATTCTCATCTTCGAACTCCATCAAGGCATTCACCTAATAAAAACTTACACCAAGTTTGAACATTCTAGCTAAATTAGAAGGAGAGTTATTTTGTTCCAAATTTTCGGCCAATCAAATTGGTTATCGCTCTGCTTCTCTGAGCAGAAAATGTTCATTATCGAACTTAGTCAAGGTGTTGATGTAAAAAAAAGCTATACACTAAGTATTCTCACTCTCACTTAAAGACCACGTAAGATCAAAAATCTAAATTACATGTATGTATAGCCCATGGTTACTATATCAACTTTACGGCAACTTCTCACCAATCTGATTAAAATTAATTCCGCTGTTAACGTTTAAGTGTCCGACACGCCAAAACGCTTTTCAATTTTTCAATTACGACCTTAATCCGGTTGATTGGCTGGTGACATCACAGGCACTACACATAGGATATACATTATCTATACATTATCTCACTGTCTGTACAATATAGCACTATCAATACACACGGCAAGTTGACAAGCGTCTGTTGACGGTCCAATTACCACGTGACTGGCCTAATCATAATCACCGAATTATCGTCTTTCATTTGTGATTGGAATATTTTAGAGTGAATTTCAAATGCCGTATCATGCCGTAGATCCATTTAAGCTGCCTTTGTTTAAATAGGCCACGTGTCAAATGAAGACGACTCAAGAAATTAGCGCATTTACCGGTAATTTGGATAACCCCGTAATACTTGATATATTAAGTACAGAAATACAAATGGCGCCAGTCATTTGTCGATATATTCATTATTAGCTATATATAATAATAATGACCATTTCTATACATAAAGAACAACTTTTATCGTAACTCCATTTGAAATTTACAGTGAATATGGAATTTTCCGATGACTATGCATAACATGTACAATAGATCGCCCTCATTTCTCAGCCAATCAACGCTGGGAATCTTATTACCATTTACGGTTACATGTACTACGGGTGTAGTAAATGAGGTTAAACTTCGGCACGAAAATTGCACGGGATCATACGTGGAGTTCCTGGTGCCGTTTGGTGAGTGATTAAACTGTCAATGCAATTGTAAAATACTTTTATTAAAAAGAAGATAAACGATTGTTGTTTAAACGCTAATCAACAAATAATACGAGGCTACTTGATTACAAAAACACTGGTGAGCAATAATTATTGGGTAAATAATAATTATAAACAACTGATGAGTAAAACTTAATGGTTTTATACAATTAATGTGTGGGTGTACGATTCTACCATTAGTTCGTTCATGAGGTATTATGCACACGTCCACTTAGGGTGATGTCTTTGATCTGGCCGGCGTAAAAAAAAGATAATTACCTAATCAACATTCTTAATCCCACTAACACTCACTGCTAACACCAACGTGTAAATTAGTTTATGACCCATGCCTGTATAACTTTTATAGTCGGATTGATTAATTAATGACAAATATTAACGACACTACACTTTATGTGGAAAAGTGAAGTGCTCGCAGTAAAAAACACATAGCTGGACCGGTATATTATTTACATATTAAAAGTGTTCGTCCAATAAGTTCCATATTGTAAAAAATTAATTAAGAGTTCAAGACTTCAAAGTTTAAAAGTTGTAGGCAATCTAAATTGGATCTTAAATTAAAATGAATTACAAAACGAATTATTTCGTAGTCAATTGTTTTATTTAATTAAGAACTAAGAGTTCAGGACTTCAAAGTTTAAAAGTTGTAGGCACTCTAAATTGGATCTTAAATTAAAATGAATTACAAAAGAAACTATTCCGTAGTCAATTGTTTTATTTAATTAAGGGGATTAAGGAATCCTTCAGGCGTTAAAGAATACACACGCCGGCTGTATATAGGTAATTAAGGAATAAACATTCCGAATATGCATTCGGTCACTGTGACGTCACTGGCGTCTGAGGGGATTAAGAGTGTTTTCGATAATTGGCAAAGTCGTTTTCACGGGAGGTCCATTTTTACGACTTTGAGTGAAGATAACTGAATTAATTTCAATCAGATTGGTGTGAACTTGCCGTAAAGTTGATATAGTAACCATTGGCTACACATATCCAAAAGTTCCCAAACCCATCTTATGTGCACTTTAATAAGAACTAATTGCTTATCTCTGCTTACCCTAAGCAGAAAATTCTCATCTTCGAACTCAATCAAGGCATTCACCTAATAAACACCTACACCAAGTTTGAACATTCTAGCTCAATTAGCGAACCCATTTTAATAGTCCCCTGCTTTGACTTCTTGTAACCGACAAGCAGGTTGACTGACTTCTTAATTAACAAGTAATAATTGATTTATGATACCATAGTAGCCAGTTTATTGTTTTACCAAATGACTAGATTAAGCATCAATCGGCAAAAGTCGACCAAACAAAAACGGCCACTTAAGAACAGTGGTTACATGTAATTATTTGTCGGGAAAGGCCTGGTACTATTTTACCTTGGGAATCAAACAGGAACACAATGTTTTCTTGAAGGAAAAAATAATTGGTTCATGCTTCCTCTGCAGTCAAAAATACACACCATCTATTATAAACTAAAATTATTTGTTTTCTGAATAATAAATGGAGTCAAGATTATCAGTAATTAAAGGTTGACTACAATATAATACCCAAAATTGGTTGGCAAGCACGTTGACTGACTTCTTAATTAAGAAGTAATAATTAACCCATTGTAATTTAGCCGAAAGTAGATTGATTTAGATAAGATAAGATAAGATGTTTATTGCATCAAAACGTCCATGAAGGACAGCATGCATACATATATACTTAGACATAGTCATATACATTCAATAATACATATTACATAGACAACTCAATACATTCATACAATTTCGATTCCCCGGTTGTACGTGGCAATGAGTAGGGTCGCCTGTCCAACCTCGTGGGTTTTCTCCGGGTCCCTCGACCTCCTCCCACCGCCAAAGACCCCCACGCGCAACAGAATTATTGAAATAAAAGGGAACCATGCGTCAGTCCCGAAATGACCCAGTCCGTGTCGAGTGGACACTAAACCCCATTTCTCTCTCTCACACATTCATACAAACAGTATACTACATGTACAACTGTACATGTATATCAAATAGTAAGTGCAGGAGGACCGCACTACACACAAAACAAAAATCTACAAGATAAACCTGCGGACAAGACAGAAAATAGACATTGCACCAAATAAACAGATATCAAATCAAGTGAATGGAAGGGATTTCAGTTACATGTAGTTGCCACCAAATTTGATTTAGCTCTCTTATCAAAAGCCAAAAACACATATAAAGCCACTGCCTTGGCAATCAATTTGGTGGTGTAAAGAGATTAATAAAAGTGTAGGAAATCTTAGGATTTGCTGAGAAGGCTGGGTATAAATGGGCTTGGCGTATTTCTTCATACTTGCTACAGTATAGCAAAAAATGTTGCTCGTTTTCGATCGAATTTAAATCGCAAAATTTGCATAGACGCTGATCAACAGGAATTTTTTTGTATCGGCCCCTCTCTATTTCTAAGTGATGCGTACTGAGTCTGAGTGTGGTGATAGCTTTCTTATGATCTCTATTTCTAACCGAATATAAATAGTCTGGAGATCTGGTAACAGTAGGTTTTGAGATGAAATATGTACGTAATTTGCTGTTATTGGAGTTAGAGGATATGTGGTAGAAGGAGTTAAATTTTGATTCGAGGGATTTCTTTATATTCTCTGTATTTAGCAAATGAACATGATTTATTTGGAGTTCCGAAGTTAAATTATTGATTGCGGCTTACCAAGATAATTTTTAATTTTTAGAGGATATAGTTTAATCTTCAGTATAGGCTGCTGAAAGTAGAGGACATATTTGTTTCATCCTGACATTGTTTAGCCTTTTATGATACATAAGCATGCGGGTATAAGTGTCCAACGTTAGTGGGAAGATTCCTAGTTCCGCAATACATCCAAGGTTGGTCGACTTAAGTGGCTGATTCAAAACGGATTTGCATATTTTTATAGTTATTTGGCTTAGATTAATTTTGTCCCATTTTTCAACTGCGAATTTTTTGCTGTGCACCAATTCAGCTCCCCATATATCAGAGGCGTAAGTTGCTATTTGTTTGATAATGGCCTGATACAGTTTGATCAAGACGTCGGTAGGAATATAGTTAGATGTGCAAACTTTATTTCTGATACTGTACCAGGCTCTTTTCGCTTTTTTCCCTAAGTCTGACATGGCCTGTTTAAAGCTAGAGTTGTTGGATATACATACACCCAGATACACATACGTATTTACATTTTCCATGTTATGAATTCCAATATGGAACCTTTTATTAATTTTTTTCTTATTATTAGAGAAGAGCATTATTTTTGATTTATCTGTGTTTACATCTAATTTCCAGGCTGAACAGAACTGTCCCAAGGAGTTTAGACTCTTTTGAAGACCAATATCTGTAGAGGAAATCAGAACTAAATCATCAGCAAAGAGAAGGTGTGAAATTTTGGTATTATCTAGAGTTGGTGCATTGTTATCAGAATTGGTTAAATAAGTGTGAAGATCATTAATATAGATATTGAAGAGGGTAGGACTTAGAACACAGCCTTGTTTTACACCCATATTTGAAATTATTGAATTAGAAAGCTCATCGGTAGTTTTGACTCTATACGAGGTGTTTTCGTACATTGAGTATATGAGGTTAAATATACTATTCAAAAAAAGTAGGGGATATTTGATTTTTAAGTGTTATTAAAGTCACCTAATGAAACTGACGAAGAAACAAATAACAAAATGAAATGAAGTTCACATTCATCGATTTATTCCAAATGATCGTTAGACTAAGTAAGGCACAGACTGGCCATTATAAGGGTAAAATGATACCCGGGGTCAAACAGCAAAGTTACCACAGCATCACAACCAAGTCAGTAACGGGTAAATCCTCCTCTGTTTGCCAAACAAGCATTGATCCGACGTGGCATACTCCTAATGAGACGTCTAAGGTCATTTTGGTCCAGATTGTCCCATTCCTGTTGCAACGCAGCAGCAAGTTCTTGGACATTGGCAGGACGTTGTTGACGTTGACGTAACCTCTGTCCAAGCATGTCCCAGACATGCTCAATGGGGGAGAGGTCGGGACTCAGTGCTGGCCAAGGTAATGTGGTGATGTTCTGTTGTTGGAGGTAACCTGTAACGATCCTGGCCCTGTGACATCTTGCGTTGTCATCCTGGAAGATGAAACGGCGGCCATGACGTCGTGCGAACGGCACAACATGGACTGCCAAGATGTTGTCCCGGTAGTACTGGCCTGTAACACGCCCTGCAACAACATGTAAAGCCGTTCTTCCAGCAACAGTGATGGCTCCCCACACCATAACAGAACCACCCCCAAATTGATCATGTCTGATGACGTTAACGTCTTGGAAGCGCTCGTTTCGACGACGCCACACCCTCCTACGTCTGTCAAAAAAATCAACAGTGAACCTTGACTAATCTGAAAACATCACATTGCTCCAGCGTCGATTATCCCAGTGTTGACGATCCCTACACCAACGACGTCTTGCCTGAATGTGATGATCTCTCAAACAAGGGATCACGCGAGGACGTCGGGCGCGAAGGTGACCCCTATGCAGTCGGGCCACTCACTCTCACACCAGTGTCTGTTTGAAGACGAGCGCTGATCTGATTTGCTGTGATGACACGATTTCTCAAGGCCAAGGTACGGATAAATCGATCCTGGGCTTGAGTTGTCGCCCTTGGTCGACCTGAGCGTGGTCTGTCCTGTACAGATTGTGTATCACGGTATCTGGACCATAGCCTGCTTATGACAGACTGAGAAACATTCATCGTCCGCGCCACAACCGCCTGTGTTGTGCCGATCTGTAGCATGCCAAGGGCACGTAACCTTTCATTTTGGGTAAGCCGACGCATATCAAAATTTGTTTTCTGGTCACTAAAACAATTAAACTGATGTTTCCACCCTGGAATTCAATGCCACAATGACTGTAACATTCAAAGTCAGAATCGTGCAAATCTTGGGTTGGACCCCCATGATGATCCCAAGCATCACCTGCATTCCATGCGGTAGCTATTGGTGCGTTTGGGCGTCACATGTAACTGGAAATGTTTCTTCTGTTAGGTTCTATAGTGACTTTTTTCGTAGTCATTTGCATATTTTAGTATTATGCCCCCAAAATCAAATATCCCCTACTTTTTTTGAATAGTATATATTGCCAGAGATGTTTTTATGATACCATAGTAGCCGGTTCATTGTTTTATCAATCGACTAGATTAAACATCAATCTGCTAAAGCCGACAAAAATCAGCCATTTAAAAACAGTGGTTACATGTCATTATTTGTCGGGAAAGGCCTGGTACTATTTTACCTTAGGAATCAAACAGGAATGCAATGTTTTTTGAAGGAACAATAATTGGGTCATGCTTCCTCCGCAGTCAAAAATACACACCACCTATTATGAACTAAAATTATTTACTTTCTAAATAATAAATGAAGTGGAGATTGATTATCAGTTATTAAAGGTTGACTACAATATAATGCCCAAAATTGGTTGGCACCTGTATATCTATACTAAATGTAAGAATGGTTCATGCGGTAATGATACATCAAAGCGATAGCTTAACATCTGTCAACAGTGGCAATCATGTGATATTCTCCTGCCATTCCCCCCTTCCATCCCTCATTCCCGCCTTTTCTAAAACTTCTGTGTATTATGACAGTGTGAAGAAAATACCAGTACCATAGTGAATTAGATAGAATGAAGAAAAAAAAAATATGCAGTGATCAAAGGAGGACCATTGTTTATTTCATAATTTATCAATTTAAAGTAAAGATTAAAAAGCCTACAGTGTAAATAGGTATTGTTGTTTGAGTTTCTGATCTTGTATTTTTGGAATAAGTCCACTGCATGGTGATGTCCGATATCAGCACACATTGAAATGGGATCGAAGAGAGACCTCTGTGACGTACTACTGTATTGTCTAATTCTATCATTTTGATCATCATGCAATGGGCTTATTCCATATTCCAGTCACATGTTTTATCGGGTGGACTGTTGTATGTTTATGTCTGTTTGCTCATGCGTAGGAATGGTATTCTTAAAAAAAAAAAAAAAAAGATAGGTTGCCAGGCAACGAAACATACGCTCACAATAGCTAAGTCATCCAGGGAGTCAACAAGGGTTGTCGCATATTTTTTCCTGTCAGAAATGAAATGGTTTACAACACAAAACATTTAATCTCAACTGCCATAATCATCGGATATAGATGAAAATTGATAAGACCATAACTCTGGCAGTAATTATTGGAAATCGCTGAAAATCAAGAGGCTTCTTCGTCTCACGACATTAAACACTGTATATAAATTTAAAGAAAATCAGATATTAACTTTAGCCCCTAGAGCTTCCATAAGATATTTCAAAGTGATTAAGGCCCATAACTCTTGCAGTAATTATTCTTCGTCTCATGATCTTAGACACTATGTATCAATTTAAAGTCAATCGGATAGCCTCCAAAGCCTCAACAAGATTTTTTAGAGTGATCAAAGGCCATAACGGACAGACAATATACGACCACATTTCAATGTGGCTATAAAAATGCATTGTGAGACCCAAACTCTCAAACAATGTGTTAATAATGATTAAGGCATGCCAACAGTGAGGCGGATGTCCCCCGACGAAATCCCAAAATAAATAGGTGACACATATTAAATAATCGCACATTTATTTTTTTTCAAAAGTATCAAGCAATCAAACTATACACTAAGTTTCATCACTCTCTATCAGATGGAATCAAGGTTATCTTTTCCCAAAGCCTTAACCAATGAAATTGCTTAGCTCTGCTTAGCTTTAGCTCGAAATTTTAATCATTAAACTCAGTCAAGACATTCACCTAATGAACATCTTGACCGATCAAATTGCTTATCACTCCTTAGCCTAAGCAGAAAAATCTCATCATCGAACTTAATCAAGATAATGACATAATGAATCTATACTCAGAGTTTCATCACTCTCACTTAACTATAACCAAAGTTATGGTGCCCAAAGCATCAACCAATCAGATTGCTTATCTCTGCTTACCGACCAATCAAATTGCTTTTCGCTCTGCTTACCTTGAACAGAAAATGCTCATTATTGAACTTAGTCAAGGTACTGATGTGATAAAACTACACACCAAGTTTCATCACTCTTACTCAATTAGAACTAAAGTTATAGTGTCCCAAAGCATCAACCAATCAAATTGCTTATCTCTGCTTACTGTTGGCAGAAAAAGCTCATCTTCGAACTCCATCAAGGCATTGACCTAATAAACACCTACACCAAGTTTGAACCTTCTAGCCCAATTAGAAGGAGACTTATTGTATTCCAAAGTCTCGGCCAATCAAATTGCTTATCGCTCTGCTTTCCCTGAGCAGAAAATGCTCATTAACGAACTTAGTCAAGGTATTGATGTAATAAAATTATACACCAAGTTTCATCACTCTCACTAAAGTTATTATGTCCCAAATCATCAACCAATAAAATTGCTTATCTCTGCTTACCCCAAGCAGAAAATGTTCATCTTCGAACTCCATCAAGGCATTGACCTAATAAACACCTGCTGTATTATCAGGATTAATTTTCAAGGTGAAAGCAGAGACGATGCGCTTCAGAAAAGATAATTGGGTGAAAGTCGTGGGTTAATGTCGCGCTACAGAAAACTGGGTGAAAGTCGTGGGTTAATGTCGCGCTACAGAAAACTAAACTCCAAATTTTCAAATTCCGTTTTAAAACATTTCACCTTGACTTACGACCTTCACTCTGTAACCATTATAAAAGGCCATCATCTTGGCTTAGACCATCGACCTTTACCTGGGTCCTGTCACACACTGATTTTCCGGCGTGGTTCTCCCTTGTCAGTGATGCAGGACGGAGGGCCTGACAAGGACAGCTGTCTAGTCGTTTGGATGGGACAGGAAACCGAGGTCCCATGTACACATTGGCGTGCACTTAAAGATCCCTTGACAGTTGGAAATCCATATAAGAGTAGGGCGTTATATTCCGCCCTACACACAGTGAGTGGCAGTTGTCCAGGACGTAATATAACGTCCTACACATGCTGCGATCGTGGGGGAATTAAGTGATGAACTATGTTCTAAGAATAGGTTGGGGAAAATACCTCCAAGGCGTTATATTACACCCTAAGTGAGTCGGAGTTGTCCAAGACGTTATATAACGACCTAGGCACTTAAGGGGTTAACAGTAGGCGGTAGAGTGTCCGGATCGCATGCCACACAAATAAGACTATGGCCATGGCATCCATAAACGAAAGGCCCTGAGCTCGATAGGGAATTTGAAGTCAGGGTCAAAGTCAAGGTCACGGCGATATTCACACGTAAAGGCCAATAAATAGTCGTTTATAGAAATTGGTGGCTTAGCACAAAAATTAAAATATATACGAAAATTATTGTTATTATCATGAATTGCAGCGTTAGGCAGGAAGCGCAGTGTGTTGAACCTGTATTAGTGTCTTGTTATTCGAGTGTAAATAGTCAACAAAGAAAATGACGTCAAAATCGGATAAACACGTCTCTCGGCAGAAGCTAAACTACGGTAAAATAAAAGGTTATTGAGCGATTCGGCTGAAATTTGGTGTGTGGCCAGGCAGGCACATTTGCTTTCAAAAACTTTTCTGCAGGCACATTTTTAAAAATTATTACTGTCACGTAAATCATGTAAAATAAAGAATACTATTTATTTTTATTGTTGTTTTTTTGTTTACTTTGATTACCGTATAATAATTTACTAGAATAAGCTAGTCGATGATAAAAACATCAGCACGCGACGTTAGCTATTCCACCTGTGACTCTTATGACCTATCACCTGTGACCTCTGCTTAATTTAGTGACAATTCTAGTAGAATGCCAGTCGATGATTAAAAGAATAGCACGCGATGTATGAACTATCACCTGTGACCTCGGCGACCCCTAAACACCAGTACCGTGTAGTAATCATACTTACACCTGATAATTCTATAACGATGGCTTCCTATCCAGTATCAAGTGGAAAAAAGAACAAAGTCTCTTGTCGAGTTTGTGGTGATGTTATTTTATTTCAAAATTATAAAGTGCATATGCAGAGAAATCACCCCGCCGAAGACTACAATGACCTACGGTCAATAAACAGACAAGTCCATGTCATTCTTTATCTCAAAACCTGCTGATTCTAAGCCTTCAGTGTCCGGTTCTCATGATAAAATGCTAGCCATTGTCGAAGCTTTAGATGTTGATGTGTCGGATACTGAGCAAAGTACAGAAGCTGCACATGGGGAAAAACTAAAAGATTTGAGACTGCTCCCACATTACCAGTAGAGAAACAGACACAGTCAGACTCAGATCAAGCTAAATTGTCACTTGACCAAAATCAACTTTTAAATTTAATATTAAACAAAATTGAAAAATGATTGCCTCAACACGCTGAAACACACAACGTACCTACAGTCACATTAACATTTCAATGCATTCGACCACTGATTATATTATGCAGGAATGCCGGTCTATTGCAGAAATCACTTCGAGATTTTCCAAATTTACCTATGACAAATCGACAAGTATAATGCACTGTAAAATTTGTAAGCCTGGTGGTGATCAAGTAACATCAAAATTATCCAAAGGTTCACCAGCATCGTTTTATTTTGATTCTAGTCAAGGTGACAATTTTAATGAAAAAATACAACCAGAAAAGTTTAGATCTTTTAAGAGAAACCTTAAATCCCATTTACAAACAATATTACACAAGTCTTTAGGGAAAGAGGAAACAGAAAAATCAAAGACCATCACCGTCCACGACAGACGAGAGAAAATTGTAGGCATGCGAATTGGAAGAATTTGCTATCATTTAGCAAAACACGGTAGAAGTGACAAAGATTTTCCTAGGCTCATCCTGTTAGAGACAATAAATGGAACTGATCTTGGAGATATAAACCATTCGGAACAATTCCCAGCAAAATTGCTTCCATATCTATCAAAGGAAGTAAAATCGAGAGTGAAAGAATTTTTAAATACTAGATTAAAACAAACCGGTCATAAACCAGTCGGGCAAATTTCTGCAGATAAAGCTACATGGAAACATAGAACCCGACAATTTGTCACACTTACTACAGTAATCCCCGATTCTGAAAATCTAATTCAGACATTTTTTTTGGGACACCCTGTAGTAAAGGAACATAAAGGCCGTGCCATATGCGAAAGCATTGTAAATTGTTTATCAGATTATAATTTTGATAAAGAACAATACATGGGCTCTGTATTTCATGGTGCATATTTTACACTACACGTTCCTGAATATTTAGATGAACATTTTGGCTATAAAGACGAACCCAAACCTCACATATGGGACCCTCTCCATAAAGCTGGATTGCAAGACACACATATGAGAAAAGACCCAAAATTTTAATGGTTGGTTGATCACACAAAGACAATTGGAACTGTCTTCAAATTATTTAACTGGGGAAAAGAATTTGAACACTTTTTTGATGTTGCAGCGGATATTAAACAATCACATGAAGTTCAGCTCGAATTTAAAATGGCAGTGTTTTATAGTGAAACACGTTTTCCGAACTCCGTAAAAAAAATGTACTCCAGTTTTAGACAAGATTTCCCAGCGCTGGTCAGAACATTAGAAGAAAATCAAGCACATTTAAAAGACGGAACATCAAAAGACTCCCAAAAAGCGTGGGAATCCGCAACATTGTCAAATCAAATTTATAATTTAAAATTTGTGTGTATACTATCAGGTCTGTGTGATATTTATGAGGTGTATGGGCACGGTGTAAATATCCTCCAAACTGTTAATATGCTACCACATATAAAGTTTGATAAGTTCCAAATGCATGTTCTGGAGAGAATGGATCGTATGGTGGAAGCCATAGATTAGGTCCGAATGTTTATGGCCTCTCCTACATGGCGATCTCAGCGAAATTAAAGCAACAAAATCTTATCGTGGTTTGAAGGTTACCCATCAATTTACCGTTTCTGAAGAATGTACACGTGCTGGGCAAAGGCGAGAAGCAGAAAAGTTGGAAAATAACGAGGTATCCACAATAATCAATCAAAAGCACTGATAAAATGTGCTTTGATTTATCTGAAAGATAATCTTTCCGAACATGTTTTTGATGACAAAACAATAAGATTAATAACTATTCTTTGTAATTTATTAGATTTAGAGACATTATCAGTAAAATTAAAATTGAGGGGATCTGCGATGGTTGCAGCATTAGATACCCAAACGTTCATTGACAATTCATTGAAATTAGTAATGAACATTAGAGATATCCCGATACCAGAACTCCGACTGCAATATAAAGAATTCTTAAACAAATTAGAAATAGTAATAAGTGAAATCGATGAGGATCATCTGGACAGTTCGGAAATTTTAAGTATTTTATGTACTGCAGCCATTTCAATGACTGTGGAATCTGTTATAGAATCCCATGTTTCAATATACGAGTCGCGTAATAACAAATTTCGCCCCATTTCCGAGGAAAGAGCCGAACATGAGATGCAATTTGCAGTAAATGGGCCCGAATTAGTCCATGCCGACAAGGTCATTCGAACGGCAATGAATGATTACTGAAAGTCATCAAAACAACCTTGGCATTTTGTTCGTAGATCGCAAAATGTAAAAGACTATATGGAATCGAGAGTGATGGACAAATTTAAACGTCAGAAACCTGATCTTCCGTTTATGGAATAGAATGGATGCATAAGCAAAGTAGGCAAGAACTATATAAAGAGTTTGAACTAAAATAGATATGTTTATTGTTTTGATTTTGAATAAATTTTTAAAAGTTTGTTGTTTTGTTTGCATTAAAATAAATGTAAAGTGTGTCGTTTTGATTTTGCATTAAAATAAATGTTAAGTTTGTCGTTTTGATTTTGCATTAAAATAAATGTTATGTTTGTCCTTTTGATTTTGATTAGATATTTGTTTTTAATTTAAATACACTGTAAGTGGAGTATTGGAAAATAATTTAGGCCTCATCAGAACAACAGTTATTTTAGTTACGGTGCATGAATGTAGTGTCATCGTCAAGGGAAACAACTCTTGTTAGTATTCGAATTATACTGGAAGTTAAGTTTAACGAATGACAACCTGGCTGCGCAAAGGGATTTAATGAACTTGTTTAAAGCCGGTAGGCATCTATTCTATGTTTATATCAACCCCAAACAACAACAATATGCACATCAAACATAATCTTTATTATTAAAGTAATCTATAATACATTAATACAATTTAGAAACCATAATAAAAAAAGTACTAAAAATTATTTATTATTTCTTCTTCTGCCAAGTCCAACCCAAGAAGCTTTCGTAAGCCCCCCCCCCCACAATCATACTATATACCTGGCAATTGAATACTCTCCTTTTGAGTATGACCCTGCAGGCACATTTTCAAGTGTTTGCTAAGGCACACTCAACTTTTATAGAGCCCTGTGTGTGGTCATGGCTAGTACCCCTGAACGTACCATAACAAATTTGTGAACTCAGGGTCAGATGTTTACACTATTTGCGTACAAGGGGCGGCCATTTTGTCCGACAGTTTTCGTCCGATTTTCACAAAATTCAAACCCAACCATCATTAGGGTGTAATGGTGATATACTAAATCTTTTTTTTTGAATCGGATAAAATGTGCGACATCTAGAGGGATCACATGCTAAAAGCGGGATTTTTCGTACAATCAGGGGTTATAATCCATGAAGTTATGGTCTGATACATGCCAATATCGAAATGAACCGAGATCTTTGGAAGATAAACCTATATTTCAAGTTTTGTTAAAATTGGATAACCAGCAGCTGCCAGGCAGGATACGCCCACATTTAGCAAGAGATGGATAGAGAACAAGCTAAACAAAAAGCGATTTTTCGTACAATCAGGGGCCATAATTCAAGAAGTTACGATTCGATATGAGCAAATATCGAAAGGAACCAAGATCTTTGCGTTATAAACTTACATTTCAAGTTTCATCAAAATCAGAAGAAAATTGTCACCTCTATAGGGTCCACAACCTTGATATACCATATTTTTATGCAATTTGAGAATGAGGGGCGGCCATTTTGTCTGTCAGTTTTGGGCCGATTTTTACGAAATTCGAACTCAGTCGTCCTTAGGGTGTAACGGTGATATAATAATACAGTTTTTTAAATCTGATAAAAATTTTCACCACTATAGGGTCCATAAGCTAAAAACGCGATTTTTTGTACAATCAGGGGCCATAATTCAGGAAGTTACGGTGTCCACTCGACACAAACTAGGTCATTTCGGGACTAACATATGGTTCAATTTTATTTCTATAATTCGCTTGCGCGTAGGGGTCTTTAGCAGTGGGAGGAAACCGGAGGACCCGGAGAAAACCCACGAGGTTGGACAGGCGACAGTACTCCTTGTCACGTACAACCGGGGGTTCGAAACCACGCCAGTTGACTCAATGACAGACTTAATGATACAGCGCGCACGTGCTAACCACTAAGCCATCCAACCCCCCCGCGAATATCGAAAGGAACCAAGATCTTCGGGTTATAAATTTACATTTCAAGTTTCAACAATATCGGATAAAAATTGTGACCTCTATAGGGTCCACAAGCTAAAAACATGATTTTTCGTACAATCAGGGGCCATAATCCATGAAGTTTCGGTCCGATATATGCCAATATCGAAAGCAACCGAGATCTTTTTGAGATAAACCTATATTTCAAGTTTCTACAAAATCGGATAAGAATTGTGACCTGTAGAGTGTCCACAAACAATTGTGGACGGACAGGGGCGACGGCAATATACATCCACATGAAAATGTGGGCGTATAAAAAGTGTCCACAAACTAATTGTGGACGGACTGACAACGACGACGACAATATACGTCCACATGAAACTGTGTACGTAAAAAAATGTGACCTCTAGAGTGCCCACAAACTAAAAACCTGATTTTTCATACAATCAGGGGCTATAATCCATGAAGTTATGTTCCATTACATGCCAATATCGAAAGGAACCGAGATCTTTGGGACAGGGGCGATGGCATAATACGTCCACATGAAAATGTGGGTGAATAAAAATTGTGACCTCTAGAGCTCCAAAAGCTAACCAGCGGCTGCCAGGCAGGATACGCCCACATTTTCGAGAGATGGATAAAAAACAAGCTAAAACGAAAGTGATTTTTCCTACAATCAAGGGCCATAATTCAGGAAATTAAAATTCGATATGCGCAAATATCGAAAGGAACCAAGATCTTTGAGTTATAAACTTACATTTCAAGTTTCAACAAAATCGGATAAAAATTGTGACCTCTATAGGGTCCACAACCTTGATATACCATATTTTTACGCAATTTGAGAATGAGGGGTCGGCCATTTTGTCTGTCAGTTTTGGGCTGATTTTTACGAAATTCGAACTCAGTCGTCCTTAGGGTGTAACAGTGATATAATATGTTTTTTTTAAATCGGACCAGCGGCTGCCAGGCAGTATACGCCCACATATTCAAGAGATGGATAGAAAACAAGCTAAACGAAAGTGATTTTTCCTACAATCAAGGGCCATAATTCAGGAAATTACATAAAAATTATGACCTCTATATGGTCGACAAGCTAAAAACACGATTTGTCATACAATAAGGGGCCATAATTCATGAAGTTACGGTCCGATGTGCGCGAATATCGAAAGGAACCGAGATCTTTGTGTTATAAACTAACATTTCAAGTTTCAACAAAATCGGATAAAAATTGTGACCTCTATAGGGTCCACAACCTTGATATACCATATTTTTACGCTATTTGAGAACGAAGGGCGGCCATTTTGTCTGTCAGTTTTGGGCCGATTTTCACGAAATTCGAACTCAGCTGTCCTTAGGGTGTAACGGTGATATATTAACACGTTTTTTTAAATCGGATAAAAATTATGACCTCTATAAGGTCCACAAGCCAAAAAACGCATTTTTGCGTACAATCAGGGGCCATAATTCATGGAGTTACGGTCCGATATGCGCGAATATCGAAAGGAACCAAGATCTTTGTGTTATAAACTTACATTTCAAGTTTCAACAAAATCGGATAAAAATTGTGACCTCTATAGGGTGCACAACCTTGATATACCATATTTTGACGCTATATGAGAACGAAGGGGGGCCATTTTGTCTGTCAGTTTTGTGCCGATTTTCACGAAGTTCGAACTCAGCTGTCCTTAGGGTGTAACGGTGATATATTAACACGTTTTTTTAAATCGGATAAAAATTATGACCTCTATAAGGTCCACAAGCCAAAAAACGCATTTTTGCGTACAATCAGGGGCCATAATTCATGGAGTTACGGTCCGATATGCGCGAATATCGAAAGGAACCAAGATCTTTGTGTTATAAACTTACATTTCAAGTTTCAACAAAATCGGATAAAAATTGTGACCTCTATAGGGTGCACAACCTTGATATACCATATTTTGACGCTATTTGAGAACGAACGGCAGCCATTTTGTCTGTCAGTTTTGTGCCGATTTTCACGAAGTTCGAACTCGACCGTCCTTAGGGTTTAACGGTGATATAATATTATGTTTTTTTAAATCGGATAAAAATTATGACCTCTATAGGGTCCACAAGCCAAAAAACGCGTTTTTACGTACAATCAGGGGCCATAATTCAGGAAGTTACGGTCCGATATGCGCGAATATCGAAAGGAACCGAGATCTTTGGGTTATAAACTTACATCTTAAGTTTCAACAAAATCGGATAAAAATTGTGACCTCTACAGTGTTCACAAGCCAAAAACGTGATTTTTCGTGCAATCAGGGGCCATTATCCATGAAGTTACAGTCCGATAGATGCCAATATCAAAAGGAACCGAGATCTTAGGGTGATAAACCTATATTTCGAGTTTCATTGAAATCGGATAAAAATTGTGTCCTGTAGACTGTTCACAAACAATTGTGGACGGACGGACAGGGGCGACGACAATATACGTCCACATGAAAATGTGGGCGTATAAAAACATGATTTTTTGTACAATAAGGGACCTTAATCCATGAAGTTACAATCCAAGATGTGCGAATATAGAAAGGAACCAGGATCTTTGGGATATAAACATTTAAAGTTTCATCAAAATTAGATAAAAATTGAGACCTCAAGCAATAAAAATATCGTGTTACAAAGTCTCAATCAAAAAGGTTTTCTCTGCTTAGCCTAAGTGAAAAATGTTCATCATAAAGCTCCATCAAGGCCATTCAATTAATAAACACTGCCACCAAGTTTGAACATTCTACATCAATTAAAAGCAATTACAGACAGACCACCCAACTTGTTTGAATAGTCCGCTGCATTCTTTGATTTAGTAGTTCTATGTGAATGATGGTCCTTCCAACCCTGTTGAGTATAATTTCTTTGTCATTATTACATGTAAAATGCACCTAGAATAAGTTGCGATTTCCCAATAACTGTGTGTCAGTTCACGATTATCCAGTTTCATATATGACTTGTCAATAACACTGATCATAGTTGTTCACTTGCCAACTGAACGTATGGTACACCTCCTGTTACTTCGCTTTGCCACATGAAATTATGCGATAATTAATAACTTTATTTTTTTAAAATAACAGGGCATGTAAGCCTTTTTAAATGACGTGGCAGTATCTGATCTAAGAGAACCAGATTATTTTTTCTGAAAGGGACTTTTTACGACAGTATTTTCTGACTTAAATTTGAAAATTTCTGTCGCAATAATAACTAGTTCAGTTCTATTCCTGCAACACCACATCAGACATTTGAGGACAGTTTAGATACCAAATCTAAAGCAGGTAAATAAGCTTATAAAGTTCTACTGAATAAAATTAAAGATGAACTTACTTTAGCCAGGCACCTTTGGTATAACATATATTTGAAATGATATAGACTATGATAATGGCTCACATATTGAGAAGCTGTTTTTCCAATCATAAATACCTGTAAAAAGATAGGTTGACAGGCAACGAAGCATACGCCACTGCAGCTAAATCGTCCAAGCGGTCGACAAGGGTTGTTGCATATTTATACTTTTGTAGGTAATTGGGGGCGTTTACAATACAATTTCATATAGATCAGAATATAATTTTTGTCGTTTGAGGGTTCACAAGGTTCTACAAACTGATAATTTTCATTAATCGAGCATTAACAAGGTTGAACAAAGTGAAACAGGGGCCATAACTCTAGAAGTAATTATTGTAAATTGCTGAAATTCAATAGCCATCATGGTTTCACTAATTTAAATGATGCATATAAATTTCACAAAGATCAGATACTTTTTTGCGTTAGAGCGTTTACAAAGTTCAACAAAGTGAAACAAGGGCCATAACTCTAGAGGTAATTAACAGAAATTGCTGAGATTTGATAGGGTTCTTCGTTTCACTAATCTAAACAAGCCAACACTCAGGCTGATGTCCCCCGCCGAAATCCCAAAATAAATAGATGTCACATATTAATTAATCGCATATTTATTTTTTTCAAAAGTATTCAGCAAACTAACTATACACTAAGTTTCATCACTCTCTATCAGATAGAATCAAGATTATCTTGCCCCAAAGCATCGGCCAATGAAATTGATTATCTCTGCTTAGCTACAGCTCGAAATGTTAATCATTGAACTCAGTCAAGACATTCACCTAATCAACGTCTACATCACGTTTAAACATTCTATCTCAATTAAAAGCAGAGTTGTTATGCCAATGTCTTGACTAATCAAATTGCTTATCGCTCCTTACCTTAAGCAGAAAATTCCCACCATCGAACTTAGTCAAGGTAGTGATATAATGAATCTTTATTCAGAGTTTCATCGCTCTCACTTCATTATAACCAAAGTTATCGTGCCCCAAAGCATCAACCAATCAGATTGCTTATCTCTGCTTGCCGTAAGCAGACAATGTTCATCATCGAACTCCATTAAGGCATTCACCTAATGAACACCAAGTGCGAACATTCTAACTCAATTAGAATGTGAGTTATTGTGTTCCAAAGTCTCGGTCAATCAAATTGCTTATCCCTCTGCTTACCCTGAGCAGAAAATACTCATAATCAAACTCCATCAAGGCATTGACCTACTACACCAATTATTATTTGTAACTTGTTCAAATTGAGTTTATGACATTAAAGCAATATGATCATGCGCATTAGTTGGAGTATTTGTACATGATTTGTACATGTGCACTTCACAATGAAGTCTCGTCTGGTTAGCTCGGTGGGTCATGCAATACAGCCAAATTATTAAAGATACATTATGGGAGATTTTTATAGAGAGTTGGCCATTCTTGCTATAACAGTTCAAAAGTAGACGATGAAAGAAGAATATATTGAAAATTTCAGTCAAATTACTTTATTCTGAACAAAGTTATCATCATTGTAATATTTGACAAGAAATGGTAGTCAAATATATCTTCACCTTGGCCGATCGTTTGATTGACAGGCGTTAACTCCACCTACATAATCTTGATTATCAAGTAACGTTTTCAATGGCTTGAGACGGGGTTGCAGTTCAATTCGTATCACATTTATTTTTACTACAAATTAAAAATAAGACTTTTATTATATAGATAAGAAGCGAAAGTTGAAAGGAATGGACCAAATCAATGAGGCATAATTATAGCCAACTTCTTGTTAGCCTGCGTGTACTCTTGTACTGTAAGGTGACTACGTGACTCCTGTAGCAGACAAATAAATAGGAAACACTACAGTGATCCAATGGGGCTGCAATTCAACTGGGGTGATGTTAGCTGCGATGTTTATCAATTTTTCTGTAAACGCAAGTGACAAAAGAGCGTATAATACCAATATCCAAACTCCCATTTTAACCACATCTGAACATAATATCAAGACCCTATATATCGAACTTTCAATCAAATTGACTGACATGCGGCATCGCTCAACAGCGGCCTCGCTTCGTACACTCTATCATTTAGCCTCGATCGAACTGATGACTTCAATGTAACGGTTAATAATCTCCGCATGGGGCGCCATATTTGATTTAATCAATCAGTGAAATCCTATTTAAATCCAAGCTGTAGCCGAGCCATCCGTGGGTCTACAGAGTTGATTTTGGGCTTGTTGTTTAAATAAAGATCTAATTTATAATTTCTATAACATCTGAAGCCTAAATTAAGACTTGCAATAATCAGATTTAACTCTTGCATAAGGTATGTTTAATGCGTTTGAAACTTTTATCTTCGTTATTTTGGTGCCTTTTACTAGGCACCTGCTTCCTATTCATCATGAAGAGATGCAGAAGTTGGAATAGTTGTTCTTCATCCATGCCTCAGGTGTTGAGAAGGAGAAGCAGCAGTTGACCTAGCGAAAGACGAGATATCTCCACCGGCCTTGCAATTGGCGAGAGAAGTACAACCACATGTAGTGGGCCCTCTAATGACGCTAGTAATGGTACCACTATACACAACGCTAACAGTGGTGTTTCACGAAAGGACATTTTGAAGATAATTAAAGCTAATTGGCAGTCTATATCGAAAGTGCGGGATGATTCGGTTCGCAATGACTCTTTGACGATGAGAAGTTTTTCGGCAAGGAGTAATTCCGTTGCGGGGAATGGTTTTGAATAGCCTTCGAACGACCGAAGATGTCAGCGAGGGCGAATTAGATTTAGAGCAGACGACATTTGTAGCACGAGAACGAGGCCGTAATAGCGGAAGTGAAGGTCAGCTGATTCAAGATGGCGGCGCCCATCAACTTGATCTTTCGAGAATTCAAGAACAATTACGACTTTTATCGAGGAATGTGGAACAGTTGTCACAGAGTCGACGTACCCAGGATAGTGGTAGGCCTAGCCTATCTTGTAATGATACCTCCTTAGGCCACATGGACCCTACCTTTAACAATGATACTGTCCGTGTTTTTGTTCAGGGCAATGGGATTAGCTCTCATGACGCACCGTACGTGGCGAATATTGCATTTAAACTGCAACAAAAGATTCTTGAAGGGAAGTTTGTGAACTTTGCTGTGTTGCTTGTACCTCCCCATATTGAATCTGAAGAGTTCAGACATATAATTGACGTGGAGATTAGAATCAAGAGCCCCCAGAGTTCTAAACTGAACAAACCTTAAAGTATTGTTGAATATTATAAGGCTTTTGATATTTTCCGTGATGTTATTTGCAAAGCATTTCTTAGTAGAAATAGCGAAATGAAGGCATATTTGGGGCATATAACGAACTTGGCCTCAACCTTTGGGGGTTTAGTTTTCTATGAATACCATCAAGACTTTTTTTCTAAGGCCTGTAACTTGTTAGCTCAGGGCATTAAAGTTGACTGGGGGAAACTGGATATTCCGTTGTATGTATCTGTTACAGCAGGGAGAAATAATCCTTCCACTAGTTTTTTAAATAGCAAACGGAAAATGGACACAGATATTCGGGGGCGCAAAATTAGTTTTAATAATGGGACACCCATTTGTAATAATTTTAACACAGCTAATGGCTGTGGACGGGGAAATTGTACTTTTGCTCATATTTGTGAATCTTGTAGAGGGTCACACCCTTTGGTTAAGTGTAGGAAAGGGGATAAATCTAACCTGGAAGAGGGTAAGAGAATTTGACTCAAAAATATAGGAGATAATAATATAGAGTTAAAGGACAATATTGGTGCCAGTCATTATCACATATGTGTTAGAGCTGGTTAAACACATTCCAAATATATTTTTAACACAGAGATCATTGCTACGATAGCTGAGTAATACAGGTTTCCCGTATCGGAAGTGACAAATGCCAAAGGAAAACACAAGTTATCTCTCTATATAACTGACTGAAGAGACAAGTGATAACAGATACACGGCCGAATTTCTACTCACTAATAATTCCTTCCAAGACCAAAAGTTGTTATATGGGACTGTAAGAGGATATCTGACAATTCAATAAAGTAATTGAATGTCATTAGATAAGAGAACACGAGAAAAATAGAAATAGTCCGTACATTTCCTTGTTTATATTCATTCTATACCTTATAAAAACATGGTAATGCACAGACCTTTTCTGTTTTTATTATGTGTTCTCTTATCTAGTGGCAGTCAATTCTTTTTATGAATTGTCAGATATCCTCTCGCAGTCTCACACAAAAACTTTGGTCTTCGAAGGAATTATTAGTGAGCAGAAATTCAGCCGTGTATATGTTATCACTCGTCGCTTCAGTCAGTTATATAGAGCGGTGACTCGTGTTTTCCTTTGGCGTTCGTCACTTCCGATACGGAAAACCTGTATTACTCAGCTATCGTAGCAATGATCTCTGTGTTAAAAGTATATTTGGAATGTGTTTAAACAGCTCTAACACATATGTGATAATGACTGGCACCAATATTGTCCTTTAAAGGTATTAAAGGGATTAGCCCCTGTCTCTCCTATTGAGGTGAATAGATTAGAAGAGCTTTTAACAGATCATCCAGATATTAAATTTGTTGATCAGCTGATAGAGGGTTTTCGTTATGGTTTTAAGACCGGTATATTATCAGTGCCAGTTTCTACAGTTATATGTAAAAATAATAAGTCCGCTAGGGATGATAAAGAATCTGTCACATTACTTATTAAGAAAGAGCTGGATAATAATTATATTATTGGTCCTTTTCAGAAGTCACCTTTTGAGGTATTTCGGATTAACCCTTTAGGTTTGGCTGTCGTGAAGTACTCGTTTAAGAAACGGTTGATCGTGGATTTGTTAGCTCCACACAATTCATGTGAAGATAGTTTAAATAGTTTAATCGATAAAGAAGAATATTCATTGTCATATGTTTCAATTGTTGATGCCATCAAAGTAATTCAAAAGTTTGGGTCGGGTAGTTGGTTATGCAAATTCGATATCAAAGATGCTTTTCAGCAAATTCCAATTCATCCGTCCTTATGGCATTTACATGGTGTGCAGTGGGGAAAGGAACTGTACTTTTTTACCCGACTGGTTTTTGGTTCTCGCTCTAGTCCAAAAATTTTTGATACTTTTTCTTCCTCTATCTGCTGGATTGCCCAACACAAATGTGGTGTGGCGTCTGTTTTACATTTACTAGACGATTTTTTAACGATTGATCAAACCAATACTAATGCTGTTGAAACTATGGCTATTATATTATCTTTGTTCAAGGAACTGGGGGTGCCACTATCCGAAAATAAAACTTTGGGTCCTACTATGTGTCTCGAATATTTAGGTGTTATATTAGATACACAGCGTATGGAGGCTCGGCTTCTATGTGTAAATTACACAAATAATACAAAGTTTTCTTCTGAAGAAAAGTGTCCGGAAAAGAGAATTACTTTCGCTGTTGGGTCATTTGAATTTTGCAGCTCGCGTAGTGAGACTGGGTCGATCTTTCGTGTCATATTTGATTACACTGTCTACCAAAGTTAAAGATTTGTCTCATTTTGTGAAAATTAATGAGGCGTGTAGGCTAGAGCTTCACATGTGGCTTAGGTTTCTTAGAGATTGGAATGGTTCATCTTTTTTCTCGGAACAATGGTTTACCTATGCCCCGGTTATAGAGTTGTACACAGATGCTTCTAGCACTAAAGGTTTCGGTGGTTTTTTTTTAAGGGAAAATGGTTTAGTGGTAAATGGCCCCCGGAAATTTTGAATTCAAAAGAATTCTCCTTAGCCTTGTTGGAAATGTATCCAATTTTAATAGCAACTATTTGGTGGGGTCACAACTGGGGTACGAAGCAAGTAGTGTTCCATTGTGATAATGAAGCAACTGTACAGATAATATGCAAGGGTAGAGCCTCTTATAGATGTTCTTTAATCAATACATTTTCAAGAAAGTTAACCCTGTGTGCTTTGCGTTTTAATTGTACTCTAAAGGCAAAACATGTGATGGGGTGTCAGAATGAGTTAGCCGATTCCCGTTCACGTTTTGATTTTCAGAAATTTCGACGGTTAGCACCTCTAGCAGATTGGGACCCTTGTGTAGTTCCCGAATACCTATCAGTAATACAGTGTTAAACTTAGAAGTAGAGGCTCTTTGGGATAAAGCGTTAGCACCGTCTACCATTCAGACTTATAAATCACGATTGACATGTTTTAAGCGTTTTCTTATGATGTATAATTATTGTTCAGATGTACGCTTATTACCTTATGTATCTGAATCAAATTTAATTCAATTTGTAGTCTTTTGTAACCGCAGATATTTTGAATCAATTATGTTGTTTACTAAGAAGCAGATTTTTCTCCCCTCACATCGATCAGCTTATGCTTGCACTGCAGTTACGACTCTTGCATTTTTTGGATTTCTAAGTTGTGGAGAATTTACCGTTTGTGGGAATTTTGATAATTGTAGACATTTGTGTCTAGATGATGTTAGTTTTGAATTAGATAATTCCTCTATGAAAATCCATTTGAAGTCTTCTAGAACCGATCATTTCAGAGAAGGCGTGGATATTAACATTTTTGACAATGTACGCTTTAAACCAGTTAGATGTATGGCTAATTATTTACTTTTGAGGAAACGACTTCAAGCGGGGGAAGCCTTGTTTGTTACTCCAGATTTAAAACCTTTGTCAAGATCATTGTTTATTGGTTATCTTAAACAGTTTCTTAAACAGTTGCTTATCCGTTTTGGAATTGACAGTTCCCAGTATAGCGGGCACTCTTTTCGCATTGGAGCTGCCACTTCAGCCGCAAGACAAGGTGTCCCCGATCACTTAATCCAGAGTTTAGGGCATTGGAAATATTTAACTTATACCCGTTCCATACACATTTGTAAGGCAAAATTGAAGAACACACAATATGCTAGGAGTAGAGAAGCTTTGTAACTGTGTTTATCATTATTACTTTTCACTATTTTGGCAGTCCGATATGTGCCCTACTTATTTGGGTACATATCTCTTTTGGCCTTGCTTACAGCACCGTCAAAATACCTTAGTTTGTTTGACGCATAATTATTAGTGTAACAATTGCTCATTTGTCACTTTTAATATTCATAGGGGCCGCAGCTTCACATTTCTTTGTTGTAACTAAATTTTTTGGTAAAGTAATTGGGCCGCAGCTCACTACCTAATTAATCATCACGTTAATCACAGGGGCCGCAGTCCCGGGTCTAATAGCATTTCATAAGTAAATCGTAGGGGCCGCAGTCCCGGATTTACAAGAGTTTCATTCGTAGATTGTAGGGGCCGCAGTCCCGTGTCTACCAGCAGTTCATAAATAAATCGTAGGGGCCGCAGTCCCGGATTTACCAGAAATTTCATACGTAGATTGTAGGGGCGGCAGTCCCGCGTCTACCAGCTCTTCATAAATAAATCTAGGGGCCGCAGTCCTGGTTTACTTAACGTTTAAGTATATCTAGTTTGTTATAATTCCATTATCATTCTATTGTTATTTTAATCAAGTCACATTCATTAGTTATTGTTACTATGTTAATTTGTTGGATTTTTATCTTGAGATACATGTAAATATCTAAACTCAATTTACTTTTTTTCGTGCTGTGCCACGAACTTGTTGGGGGTGCAACTCGAGGTGTATTTCTCTGTGACTTAATTTGGTGGAGTGCATCCCTCTTTGTGCAAATAAATTGGTTAAATTTATTACTATTCTTGTTTTCTGTTTTATTGGCATAAATTATTATTTGTAACTTGTTCAAATTGAGTTTATGACATTAAAGAAATCGGATCATTCGCATTGATTGGAGTATTTGTACATACGCACTTCACAACGAAGTCTCATCTGGTTTGCTCGGTGGGTCATGCAATACAGCCAAATTATTAATGCGTTTGAAACTCCCACCATCCATCCCCTTACTCCTCCTCCCATCTTAATTGGATAGGTGGACATATCTGTATATAGGTTTTGTATCAATTCTTAATGGCCTTGCTTACAGCACCGTCAAAATACCTTAGTTTGTTTGACGCATAATTATTAGTGTAACAATTGCTCATTTGTCACTTTTAATATTCATAAGGTCCGCAGCAGTGATGGGATTTCAAAATTTTACTTGTCGGACATTTTACTGAAAATAAAGGGGCATAACTCTTATCGTTATTTAAGCAGACGAATTCGTACCACAATTAAAAGTCACATGTCAAAATATTCAAATCCCGTACATAATAAAAATAGGTGAACCTCGCTATTTTTCATATTTAATTCCCGTACAGTATTCAATTCATACCACAATTAAAAACCACATGTCAACAAAATATTCAAATCCCGTACGTAATAAAAATTGGTGACCTCGCTATTTTTCACACTTAATTCCCGTACGGCATTCAAATTTATGTCAGTAAATGTCCTACAAAATTAAGCATTTTCGTGATATGTTGAATGAAAGCTTGCCGATCCTGCTTCGGCATCAAATTCACAACCATAATATTCCTTTAGAATTACGTGTCTTCGTTTATACGGCAGCAAATGAATGCAGAACTTCCGAAATAGTTAAATCACTTGTTAACAGGCATAGTGACAGGCATCATAGGCAACACAGCAGAATGATTGACGCCTACAAATACGTTAGAATTTCTGCTCATATAGCTATTGGTAGCCCCTCCCCTTTTTGTTATTTTGATGGGTGCGTACTAGTCTCGGTCACCCAGAAACTCCTAGTCTTCAACATATTCGTAGAATATTTTTCTGGATAATAGAGACTAATAGCCTACGTGACTCATCACACGACTTCATAGTAAGCACTGCCTAATAATATGTTAAGCAATATTCGTGCCGCGCTCGAGATCAAGGGAAAGTGCCACTGTGGATGAGAATTTCTATATGGATTCTTAAAAGACGTAAAAGATATCGTAGACAAAATGACTGTCCATTGATTTAGGGTGTTATTTACTCTTACGATATGTGACATCTATGATTAGTTTATTATAGATGATGTCGGCTCACATCAATGCGATTAAGATGCCCGACAAATGAGAAACAACGAGGTAAACAGGTGGATTAAAATTATAATCATTCTTATTGAATTAATGAATAGTCCGACAAAAGGAAAGCAAAATGTCTTCTGTTTAAGATTAGATTGATGAATTGTCCGACAAAGGATTAAGTCAGTCAATCAAGGCAGATTAAGTAGTTAAATCAAGGTAGGTTTATACTATAGACAGTATAACACGATAAATACATTGATCACTTAATTACCTAATAAACCCAGCGTATTATCGACGATAATCGGGTTGAGTGGTAGTTATACACTCAGTACACTATATTAATTTCGGAATTTTGAATATTATCACCATGTCGTGATGTCCGATTGGGCATATTCCCGGTCGGACAATTTTGGGCGTTTGGAAAAAAGATTCGGACAAGTCCGGAATATACGGGCAAAATCCCATCAGTGGTCCGCAGCCTCACATTTCTTTGTTGTAACTAAATTTTTTGGTAAAGTAATTGGGCCGCAGCTCACTACCTAATTAATCATCACGTTAATCACAGGGGCCGCAGTCCCGGGTCTAAGAGCATTTCATAAGTAAATCGTAGGGGCCGCAGTCCCAGATTTACAAGAGTTTCATACGTATATTGTAGGGGCCACTGTCCCGGGTCTACCAGCAGTTCATAAATAAATCGTAGGGGCCGCAGTCCCGGATTTACCAGAAATTTCATACGTAGATTGTAGGGGCCGCAGTCCCGCGTCTACCAGCTCTTCATAAATAAATCGTAGGGGCCGCAGTCCCCGATTTACAACTTTAATTGTGGTATTAAGCAGGGCCGCAGTCCTGGTTTACTTAACGTTTAAGTATATCTAGTTTATTGTTATAATTCCATTATCATTCTATTGTTATTTTAATTAAGTCACATTCATTAGTTATTGTTACTATGTTAATTTGTTGGATTTTTATCTTGAGATACATGTAAATATCTAAACTCAATTTACTTTTTTTCGTGCTGTGCCACGAACTTGTTGGGGGTGCAACTCTAGGTGTATTTCTCTGTGACTTAATTTGGTGGAGTGCATCCCCCTTTGTGCAAATCAATTGGTTAAATTTATTACTATTCTTGCTTTCTGTTTTATTGGCATAAAGTTTGAACATTCTAGCTCAATTAGAAGGAGAGTTATTCTGTTCCAAAGTCTCGGCCAATCAAATTGCTTATCGCTCTGCTTACCCTGAGCAGAAAATGCTCAATATCAAACTTAGTCAAGGTATATATGTAATGAAACTATACACCAAGTTTCAATACTCTCACTTACTTAGAACTAAAGATATCGTGTCTCAAAGCATCAACCAATTAAATTGCTTATCTCTGCTTACCCTAAGCAGAAAATGCTCATCTTCGAACTCCATCAAGGCATTGACCTAATAAATCCCTACACCAAGTTTGAACACTCTAGCTCAATTAGGAGAGTTATTGTGTCCCACAAAGTGTGACGGACAGACAGACGGACAGATAGACCCATTTTAATAGTCCCCTGCTTTCTTCGAAAGGCGGGGGACGATAAAGCATATAAATTTCACAAAGATCAGATGATAATTTTTGGCGTTAGAACATTCACAAGTTACAACAAGTGAAAAGATAGATTGCTAGGCAATGAAACATACGCCCACAGCAGCTAAATCGTCCACGCTGTCGAAAAGGATTGTCACATATTTATTCCTTTGTAGGTAATTGGGGGCCTTTACAAGGTAGTTTCATACAGATTAAATTATAATTTTTGTCGTTTGAGGGTTCACAAGGTTCTACAAACTGAAACAAGGGCCTCAACTCTGGAAGTATTCTATAGAAATTGTTGAAATTTGACAGACTTTTTCGTTTTACTAATTTAAATAATGCATATAAATTTCATACAGATCGTATGATTACTTTTGTCATTCAAACATTCACAAGGTTCACAAAGAAAAACAAGGGCCATAACTTTAGAAATTATTGACAGAAATTTCTGAAATTCAATAGAACTCTGTTTCACAAATTTAAATGATGCATATAAATTTCATACATATCGGATGATAACTTTCATCAATCAAGCATTAACAAGGTTGAACAAAGTGAAACAAGGGCCATAACTCTAGAAGTCGTTATTGTAAATTGCTGAAATTCAATAGGCAGCGTGGTTTCACTAATTTAAATTTCACAAAGATCGGATGATAACTTTCAGCGTCAGAGCGTTCACAAGGTTCAATAAAGTGAAATGAGCCATAATTCTAGATGTAATAAACGGAAATTGCTGAAATTCAATAGGATTGTTCTTTGTTACAGACTTAAAGCGAGAATTTCATAATTTCAACATTCAGCGACCTTCAGTTCCCTAGTTTACACAGACCCTTTTCCAAAAACTTTTTGAAGCATTGGGGTCTCTTTTTTTTGAGACATACCGCTGTCCGCTGTTTGGGCTTATTTCCATGCTTTGCATGTCTATAGTATGTGTCATTTATACAAAATGTAATAGTGCCGACAGGCAGCACAGTGTTGGATTTCTGGTGCTCTACAAATACATCATTGTTATTAATGTTATACTATTATGTGAAATATGAACTCAATCAGAAAGAATTGCATTAAATAAAAATATACATTATAGATTCATTCTTGTTTGAGCTCAGAAAATATAATAAAAGTTATTACTTACAGATGCTGAATCATTTGTATCATTTCTTAATGTTTGTAATAAAAACCGGTCATATGGTTGACCCAGCAAATGCAGTGATTTGATTGTTGGTGGACTAGAGTTCTCACATGCCTAAAATTCATAAATAGAATCTTAAAGGAATAAAAAACCAGCGGCTGCCAGGCAGGAAACGGCCACATTTTCGAGAGATGGATAGAGAACAAGCTAAAACGAAAGTGATTTTTCCTACAATCAAAGGCCATAAATCAGGAAATTACAATTCGATATGCGCAAATATCGAAAGGAACCAAGATCTTTGGGTTATAAACTTTCATTTCAAGTTTCAACAAAATCAGATAAAAATTGTGACCTCTATAGGGTCCACAACCTTGATATACCATATTTTTACGCTATTTGAGAACGAGGGGCGGCCATTTTGTCTTGTCAGTTTTGGGTCGATTTTCACGAAATTCAAACTCCGCAGTCCTTAGGGTGTAACGGTGATATAATAATTCGGTTTTTTAAATCAGATAAAAATTATGACCTCTATAGGGTCCACAAGCTAAAAACATGATTTTTTTAACAATCAGGGGCCATAATTCAGGAAGTTACAGTCCGATATGCGCGAATATCGACAGGAACCAAGATCTTTGGGTTATAAACTTACATTTCAAGTTTCAACAAAATCGGATAAAAATTGTGACCTCTATAGGGTCCACAACCTTGATATACCATATTTTTTACGCTATTTGAGAACGAAGGGCGGCCATTTTATCAGTCAGTTTTGGCTGATTTTCACGAAATTCGAACTCAGCTGTCCTTGGGTGTAACGGTGATATAATAATTCGGTTTTTTAAATCGGATAAAAATTATGACCTCTATAGGGTCCACAAGCTAAAAACATGATTTTTTTTAACAATCAGGGGCCATAATTCAGGAAGTTACGTTCCGATATGCGCGAATATCGAAAGGAACCGAGAACTTTGGGTTATAAACTTACATTTCAAGTTTCATCAAAATAGGATTAAAATTGTAACCTCTATAGGGCCCACAAAATTGATATTCCATATTTTTATGCTATTTGAGAATGAAGGGCGGCCATTTTGTCTGTCAGTTTTGGTCCCATTTTCACGATATTCAAACTCAGTCGTCCTTGGGGTGTAACGGTGATATAATAATACGTTTTTTTTAAATCAGATAAAAATTATGACCTCTATAGGTTCCACAAGCTAAAAACGCGATTTTTCGTACAATCAGGGGCCATAATTCAGGAAGTTACATTCCGATATGCACAATTTTAGTGAAATTGGTGCCGAGAATTGGTGTGTTCGGAAAATAAGCTAAAGCATATGCAAAGGAAGACGTTTGACATTATTCATAATAAAATATTTATAAAATGGGAAGAAAAGTGTACCGGGACTATAGAGGTGAGTCGTTTGGTGGCTGTGTAGTGACGTTATTAGGGTTTCACACTGCGTAGCTTGTGTGAAACACTATTGTTTTTGTTAAAATTATTAGGGTTTCACACTGCGTAGCTGGTGTGAAACACTATTGTTTTTGTTAAAATTATTCTTATTATTATTATTATTATTATTTTTTTTTTTTCCAATTTGATTGTATCTCAGAAACTACTTGTCGGATTGATTTGATGTCTTCGGTTTTACTGGAAAAGTGGGTGTGACTTAGAGATTAAAGCTATTTCGAACGTTCTGCGACAATACGTAATGTCCGAAATCGTCGAATTTGTCGATTTTTGAAATATTGCCGTAATATTAACAATAATCGTTGGATTTTAACATTGGATACATTTTGACATAGCCAGAGACAAGGCACACAGCCACGGTTCTTTAGATTTTTGATTTTCCACGAATCGTCAGAGATATTAGGCGTCAAATTTTGAAAATTTAAATTTTTACAAAAAACTTTTTTATTTATGAATATTTTAATGTGGTATTTTACCCAGGGTTAAAGAGTCATCTGATTTGACCAAAAATGGTTTTCCTTGGTCGCCATTGGCTAATTCAGTTTTTCAGTCTTGGATTAATTATTTATTGCTCGATTTGTATAAAACAAAGTTCATATGCTCTGTGATCCAAAATGTCATTTATTTTGTTACCGGTAAAGTTACCTTTCGCCAACGGAAGTGACGTAAATTTAGCAAAAACTACAATTTTGAAAGCAAATATTATTTTTTTCAAATCTGGTATGACTGAAAGTGTGTGCCCTGTAAAGGCGCAGAAAACATCGGGCTCAGTTTTTTTAATTTCGATTTCGTTTTCGGGTCATTTTGATTTAAAGGTGAAAAAAGGTGAAAAACTGAGCTATTTACAACCCATTCAGGCTTTTCATATTTTAAAATATTTCTTCGCAACTTTCATAAACTTGTAGCATTAATCCATACGAAGAGAATCTATCTCAAAATTAGTTTGTAATATGAGCAGTTGCCGAGAAATGGTCAATTTTGCATGAGTCACTCTTTACACTATTGTGTCTGTAAAAGAGTCAATTATTATTGGATTTTCATAAAAGTGACACCATTTGGTGCGTAATGTCAATTGTGACTAGTTCAACTCAATTTAACATTTTCCATGTCACCGGAAATGACAAAATTTGGGCAAAAACTGTATTTATAGCCCTAGAAACAAATAATTTATTGAAATGAGTCGTAATCAACTAATAGCATGAACCCATACGATCATATAGATATCACAAAATGGTTTCTAACTTGTTCAGATGCGGAGAAATAGGCAATTTTCAACAGGTCACTTTTCAAGGTTTTTTGTCCATAAAAGTGTCAAGTATTATTCGATTTTCATGAAATTTTCACTATGTGATACCTAATGCCATTTACGATTTCATACAAGTAATTTAAGATTTTCATTATCACCGGAAGTAACGACATTTTGGCAAAAACTGTATTTTTAGCCTTTAAAACAGATATTTTATTCAAATGAGTCTGAGTTGTTATGATTTTAAAATTAGGATATTTGATTCCAATCAACAAATAGAATGAACCATGGGTTCCACGTCGGCCGTATATGCCGGTCGAGACCTACGGCTATGGAAAATGACCGTTCCTAGATCTGACCTAACGGTCATTTTGCACAATAAAAGTTAATTGATAAGTGGGAATCTAATCAACGGCGTGAAGCGGTCCATTGTTAATCATTCACGTATTGTCCACGTGTCAGAAGGATTTTCAACATCAAAGCCGTTTACCGCTATTACGGTCAGGCACGATGTAAACAAGGTTATTATGAGCTTCGAAAAAACGCACTTGATATAAAATACTGCTCTTCGCATCCAACCAACTTTCATATAAAATAAAAACAGCAAGAACGTACATGTACGTGTTGGGAGAAAAATGCATTTATAAATTTCTATAGCGGTATTATGGCCTTGTGGAAATTGTAGAAATAAAATCTAGAGAATAGTTAACTTGCTTACCGAAAAATTAAGAAAATTACGTATTCCAGTTCTATTGTGCAGCGATATTGATAATTCCATGTGTAGAAAATATGTTGTGTATATACGGTTACTCTTACACACGACGATATTCTAGGGGGCACTAGTGTCGTTAGCTGGGAAGTTAGTTATCCGTTAGTCATTTAGTTATACATTATTAGGATTTACGTCACAATTCTGCGACCCGTAATTCCGTAAGAGATGGTCTTAAAACCAATAAATGTGAGAAATATGCCGTGGATAATTATATATTTATCTTCATATCGAAGTTATTGTGTTACAACTCAAAATTATCCAGGTCAGTGTATTTACTATGGAGCACGTGGTAATTACGTGTGAGCTACTGAAATGGTTTTTCTACGGCCAATTCAACTATTTCGTTATTTAAGTAGCCAAAATGGAATATTTAATTAATTAATAAATAATTATCATAAGCCTTACTAATATTTCATTTTTAAGTCAAATATATTTTTTTTTGTGTACCACTACCCCATCATGGTGACAAAGTGGTTTAGACACGTGAATTCACAATACCATACCATGAATAAAAAACATGAAATAAGAATTTACTTTGAAAAGTTTTCGTGCGTTATCAAAAATGACCGGTAGTGACAATTTTGAAGTGGAAGCCCTGGAATGAACCCATACGATCATACAGATACCAGAAAATGGTTTCTAACGTGTACGGTTGCAGAGAAATAGACGGTGTTCTACAAGTCACTTTTTAAGGTTTTTGGTCTATAAAAGTGGCAATTATTATTCGATTTACATAAAATTTTCACCATGTGATGCCTTATGCCATTTCTGATTTCATAAAACAAATTGAACATTTTCATTATCACCGGAAGTACTGTACACTTACATGTAACAAATGTATAAAATGAATTGATATTGCTGGATTTGGTTGATTCGGCATCCATTTTATTTGATGTGTGCAATGCTTATGTCGGAAACCTGTTTACTGGTTTCATTGGTACAGGAAGTGACATGTTTAGGGTAACGTGGCACCGGTGAAACCAGTCATTACTGCGTCGCAGTTCTAGTTTATTAATGAAATTGTTATTGAATAAAGTGATTTATTTTGTTGTTTGTTATTTATAAATGCGACCGCTCTAGATTGGCGTGTCTGCCACTTGGCGTAAAGAAAATTATACTTATATCAAACACTCATATTATACTTATATCAAACACTCATATTATACTGACTATGAATATTTCTGCATCCCTAACATTACACAATGTCGTGTGGACGACTTGTCCAACGTATATTCTACATCCCGAAATTAAACTAAGTTGTGTGGACGAGTCAACCAATGCAGTGTGGATGACTTAACCAGATTTTTCGTGTGGACAACTTGACTAGCATATATCTGACAATTGAAAAAAAACCAGAGGCTGCCAGGCAGGATACGCCCACATTTTGCAAGAGATGGATAGAGAACAAGCTAAAAACAAAAACAAGTTTTTGTACAATCAGGGGTTATAATCGAGAAAGTTATGGTCTGAAATGCGCAAATATCAAAAGGGACTGAGATTTTTGGAACATAAAGATATGTTTTAAGTTCCATCAAAATTGGTTAAAAACTGTGACCTCTAGAGGGTCCATAACCTTCGTATTGCATAGTTTTACACAATTTGCTTACAAAGAGCGGACATTTTGTTGGGCAGTTTCATTTCGATTTTCCCAAAATTCCAATTCAACCTTCATTATGGTGGAATAGTGATATAAACGGTTTTTAAAATCTAAAAAAAAATTGATTACAAAGTAGCTAAAAGTCTAAATTATACCTTCCGATACATTGATGACATAACACCTATCAATGATAACGGAAATTTCAACAAATATAAAAGTGAAATATATCTTCCTGAACTAATATTAAATAAAGAAAATTCCGGTACTATAAATGCATCTGTTCTTGACCTTAACATCAATATAATTAACAATAAATTTAATGTCGGTATTTTCGACAAAACGGACAAATTTGGTTTTGAAGTAGTAAAATACCCGTCAATCTATAGTAACATACCAGATACCACTCTATATAGTGTTTTCTATTCCCAGGCATTACGATTTTTGACAATATGTAACGATAAAGAACTATTTCTCTCCGAAATAAAATCTCTGTACTTTAAATGCACTGCCAAAAGCGCCTACACAATTACGCATTTTAAAAGAAATTTCAAAACTTCCATTACTTCAACATACCAAGTTTGACATTTCTTGTAAGTATATACTGGATAATAATGATCCAATTTAAATTTTATTTTAGATTTTCTGTAGTTACCTAACCCTGTCTGAATTACCTCCCTTAATGTTATGCCTTTATAAATACACTTACATAGTACGATTTCTTCAACATACCTGTTTTGCATTTCTTGTGTGGGGTATCATATTAATATATTATTATATATTGTACAATTACATAACTTAATAATTCCGATTAGTCGCTAGAACTTATGGTTTTTAAGTTTTTAACGTTATTTTATCTGGATTATCGCCCTTTTTATAGTGATTTTTTATTACCTTCTAAGATATGACGTCATTCTCAGTCAGCAGACGGCTGTCCCTCGAGACAGTCTACATTTCCTACTTGCTTCTCTGTATTCAGTTTTGTTTTGTTTTTTTTGTGACTATGGAACATGTACCCTATATGTATTAAATACTGAAGTGTTTCTTTATTGAATTTAAGAGTTTAAACTACTTTTTTATACATTTCACCGATGTGGTTACTTGTATAGTTGCATTTTACTACATATGCTTACATTCGTATTTCGTGTAGCATATAGCAGATCATGACACATGCTGGCATTACACAATGGGTTCTTTGGGTTGTATTCCTAATTGTTTTCAAATTTGAGTGAAGTCTGTGTCACTACAGACCCGGGACTGTACAGTGCAGTGGACGCTTACGGCTAGCCCCCGGATCCATTCACTTTTTTTGAATTGTCTGTATGTTTGTGTTTTCCTGAGCAGGGCTGAAGCTGGACTAAAAATTTAGGGAGACTTGAAGTCCCCCTTTTTGAATATCCGGGGGACTTCTGGAAATTTAGGGGGACTTCAAGAAAATTGCCAACACCAGAATAGATATTGCATGCTCATAAATAAACATTTAATTATTCCGATTTATTTTTCAGTTTAATCTTTCATCTATTTTACAATATGAAAAATAACAAAAACAATATAATATATGATTTGCTCTAGTCTTACTATTGTGAAAATTCTTTATCTTAAAAAATGTAAACGAAAATGTAAAAAAGAAAAAAAAATGTGGTCTGTCAAAATGGAGTTACCTCTCTTTAAAATATATAGGTTATTCAGCCAATCAACTGATCTGTTTTTAACATCAATGTATTATTGACCAATGAGATCGTACATTTCATTTCATATAGTCAGAGACCACTAAACTTAGTCATAAAAATAGGTCGAGAAAATTACGATAATACAAAAATTAAACTACACTTACAAACTTTGTAACGAGTATCATTGGTTGTTTTAGCAGGACGATCATAGCCTACAGCATAATTATAATCAACTTTAGCTGCTCTATATATCTTACAATGCCATTTCCCGTTTTCGTCGACCACATACGTGTACCAATCGAAAGAATATATTCCTTGCCGTAGCAGGTAGAATGTCGGTCGAATCATCGCGATCCTTTCGTTTAGTACCCGGTTTAGGCGAATTTTGACTTAGCCATTTTGTAGCAGACATGAATTAGATATCAAAATGATTTAATAACGGTTCCATCAAGTATCACATTTTATATACCACCGCAGTCAGATTTTTACTCAATTTCATCATAGATAATACCGTATGATTGCCGACTCATGAATTCTTGACGGTATGTTGCGAAACGTGTGAAATGGCGAGAAAGGTGGTTGATCACTTCCGGTCTTCTGTTCTCGCTGTTTGTTTACTATAGGCCCAGTAGCGATATTTTAATTTAGCGCTTTCTTGTAGTATTAAATGTGGCATCATCTGGTTAAATGGAAACGAGAAATAGAAGCAATTTTCGAGGTAAGAATAAAAATGAATATCTTATAATTTTGATATTATATTGTATTGTAAATAAGTATTACATTTCATGAAAATCTCGACACGTGTGTTGCCCAGTTAAGGCAAAGTTTGACAGCTTTGACCTACTTTTAAAAATCGGCAAAATAGAGTTTTCAATTCATTAATTTGTAAAATAATACTTGTAGATCATTAATAAATCGTAAATATATAAAATACAGTTTGGTATGAATAATAACATTGCTGTGTTGGCTATATATAAGCTTTTAATTACACAATTTTTTAAAAATCTTTTGTATTTTCAGCAGAACTGTACTGGTACCCGTCTTTTGTTTGCTACCTAGGGCCCTAGGGGAGTGCCAGCTTGTGAAGCAAATATATTTCATGTTGATTTATTGTGATACTGATAAATAATTGTATGTTTTATTTATGTTATTTACTTCTTTTCATATTGTGTGTGTGTGGGGGAGGGGGTATAAATATTGAGACACTAGACATTAATATATTGATAAAGTATTTTATTTTATGTATCTATTTATTTATATTTTTTTTTTTTTCTATTTTATTTTTTTTTTGGGGGGGGGGGGGGGGATATTATTATTTTCATTATTTTATTTGTTTTATTTTAAGACTCAACAAGGGATTTGGTTTAAAATGTTTGATTGTATTATATCATTATTGATTTTAATTTTGTATAGTTGAATTAAGCATAATTATTTAATTTTATGTATTTCAAACATCAGAAAATAAACCATTCAAGCTATGTGTAATGTGTTTGTATGGTTATGTTGATGGTTAAATAGGTTGAGAATTGAAGCCAAATGACCAATTTTCGCGAAAAAGGGATCTGCCAGTTGGTGTTACAGAATTCAGTCAATTTTGCTCCGATATTGATAAGGTTGGTTTTGTTACAATGCTGAGATGTATGGCTTTTTAGGAAATAACACGGGTCTGGAGAAAAATTAATATTTAAAAATAGCTGCCGGTCGATATTTAAGGATATGGGTTTACTGTTCCATGTAATTAAATTAATCATTAAAAATATAACCTACAATTTTTGTTTCAATTAAATAAGTTAATCTTAACAATAATATTAGGCTATTGCATTTTTTGATTTAAATAATTTAATCTTATCAGTTGAGGAAGAAAGAGTTGGTATTTCAATCTTACAAGGTGCCTATAAATTATATAATTATTCATCCAATTATGTAACATTAACATTGTCTGATCGCTTTATTTAATAATACATTTATTAATTTATCATAAAAGTATTGTTAATTAAAGATGCGTTTTTAAATGTTAAACAGGCATGATGTAAGAGCTAAATCTGCTTATTGCAGGTCTTTCTTTGGGCCTTAATGTTATGTAAATTATCAATTAGACATTTAATAACACGAAAAGACCATAATCAACTCTCGATGCCATCTGATTGCTCAGATTTTAAATAGATTAGAACGGTATGGTGGTAAATTTTCAATATATTCAATTTGCATTATCTATTTTTGAAATGTTATAGTTAATAGCGAGAACGACCAGCTCTTTATCTAAATCTTACATAATTCCCCTTCAAATTTATGTCTATTGTTATTGTATTATTTTAATTTAGGACATAAAGAAATATATTTTAGTTCTCGCTTGGATGACGTGTTTTAATTTTTTTTTTTTTAAAAAAACCCTAACAAAACAGTCTTGTTAATTACTGCATGTAAATAATTTACCCCGGTTACACGAAGTAACTCTGTAAAAAAATTTGACTAGATCTATAGGCTAATTTGTCAAGTATGCAAACAAGTTAAATGTTAATGACATGAATGATATTGGATACCGTAATCATATATTCATATAAACAACATGATGAGATAAATGTAGTGCCTTACAATTTTTAAAAACTCATCTGTTACAAACAAGTGATAACTCAGAGCTAAAGACTTTGTGTAGGTATGTTTTGCCAAGCGCTATGAACACAATTTTTGCGGAATTTTGGCGCTATAGAAATGGACGTTCATTATATTTATTTATTTGGTTCTTCTGGAAAAATACATACATCTATTTAAACACCAAAAGTACTTGGCTGTTCTGTTCAAAAGCTTATAGTTCCAAATTTTTAAACAAAACATCTTTCACATGATTTAATTAGCTATTTATTTTTATATCGAAGCCCGAAGAACAGGAAATCAAATTGGTGTGGCCAACATTGAAATATCAGATATCAAGGATGAAGTTGCCTTTATCAACTCTTGTAAAACTTTTAATGTACAGGATTCCTGGAAGAATCTATTTTAGAACAAAAATTCCTTTTCATTGATAACTAAAGCAATAATTCCTTTTTTATTTAATACTAATAGTGTTTTCTTTTTCCTTATATATAATTGTTATATCTACTGAAGCTAATTTAATTTCTCAACAAAGCCTAGATCAAAAAGACTATGAAATAATTGCTTACATTGGGGTGGATTTATATAAGTAAACTTTTTTCCAGTTGTGCAAGCTGAAAAAAAAGTATGTGTGTATTTTTTTTTTTTTTTTTTTTGGGGGGGGGGGGGTCTGCATTTATAAAATTAACTAAATTAAATGACAGAGGGACTTAAAATAAATAAATGGCCATTTTCTAAAATTATTAATTAGGCCTAGATTGGAAAAGAATTTTGTAGGGATATTTACATCTTTATCAACTAAAGTATACAAACAAAGCTGAATTTATTAAAAAAAAAATGCACATTTGAATATAAACAAGATTTTTAAAACTGTTCTAATATACCATGCAATTGATAATAAAATGCAACATCTAATTTTATTAATCATACTATAGATAGGCCTATACCGTAGGCCTGTGTGTGGCACAGAGGTGTGGGTTAGTTAGCTCGCAATATAACCTTTTTCCTTCTGCAAATTAAATTGTAGAACATTTTTTTGGAAGTATTAGAAAAATAAAAATAAAGGTGTTTGAAGTATTATCTCTATATCAAAAATATTTCCTAATTTTAGTGTAAATTGGTACGGTACATGAATAAAGAAAGGCATTTTTTGCCCATTTGTAACCTTTTTTCAACTTAACGTCACACAGTAGCTATTTAATCTTTTGCAATAGTCTAAAAATATTTTGGAAGGAGATATCTTGTTCTTTTTTTCATATAATTTTTATATACGTGTTCATTTTATTAATTTCATAAACGTCAATTGCGCGTGTCACTGTGCGTACGTACTGTAGAAAGCTAGACCGGAAGTAACCCCCCCCCCCTGCGCAAAAAAATATGCGCACGAACCAGAACGCAACATCACGAAAAGGGCCAATCTGAACGACAGACTCACCCTTCCTGCAGAGAAGTAACTCTGACACAGTGAATAGCCATGATATCCATATGACGTTATCTAAACGTCACAGGTCATGAGGTCACATCAACAAACAAATGTAAACACCATCATTATGACCATTATCAACATTACAAGACACAATGTTGCATTGTAAACAATAGCTTTCTTGCAGCCTTTAGGACTGTATAATCCGTACAGAACGTCTTATCGCTTCTTCCAATGATTTTTCACAAAAATAACATCATCTACAACTCTAGATTTGACGTCGGCATATTGGCACTATTTTGTGCTTCGGTCGTGCCTATTTCAGATATACACAATCAATTCTGTTAATGTTTTTAGCGTGGGGATTGACTAGAAGTTAATTTATTTCAGTTCTAAACAAAAATTTAAAACTTTAACGCAATTTTTAAAAAATAGCCAAATTCTGGCTGGGATTACTGAGCAAAATGGCCATTCACTGTATACGTGCGAAAAAAAAGCCAGCTACCATTTAATTTTCCTACGTTAGTTACGTACGGTAAAGGGCTAAAGACGAGTCGGCAATCATACGGTATTATCTATGATTTCATATACGACACTCGAACACAGAACAAAGAAATATATCTAGAGATTATCCGTTAGACCCACTTTTTCATTATTCTTTATACTCTAGCATTTAGAATGACAATATCCGCCACAAATACGCCATATTTCTTGGAACTTGGAGTAGAAACAGGATTTTTATTTCACATTGAATTATTAAATAATGTCGGCATATTCTGATATCGAGAGACCGTTTGTTACTAAAAATAGATTATTTTTGAAACAAAGGCTTCGATTGGCCGGATACACGCTGACTCTATATTGTGATAAAAATAGACAATACGCTTGGACGGTCACGTAATTAATGATTTCGTACACAATATCGATAGTTCATACAAACATTTATATAAAAGCAAAGAAGGGAAATAATTAATTTATCATAAAATTTCCGCAACTATTACGTCACATTTGGTAAGACGCTAGTAAATCAAGTCTACCGTCGAGGCTTGAGCTTATAATACAATTCACGTAACTTAAAAAAATCTGAAGTCGTCACCAAGACATGATACGGCGACACAAGGCGATCGAGAAGTCGCGTGGTCAAGCTACAAGGCGTTCCGGGCACAAGTTTTTGCTTGAATTCGCCCGTATCGCCCCCTCGCTTGAGCCCTGCTGAGTATGATGTCCTGTCCGTGTATTTGTTTTTGTGTAAATTTTGTGTGGTGCAGTCCCCGTGCACTTACTATTAGAGAATCCACAAGCTAAAAATGTGATTTTTCGACCAATCAGGGACCATAATCCAGGAAGTTATGATCCGATATGCGCGAATATCAAAAGGAACCAAGATCTTTGGGTTATAAACAGGGATCTTAATCGGCTGTTTTTTGTCGGCTTTAGCCGATTGATCTTTAATCTAGCCGATTGGTAAAACAATGAATCGGCCACTAGGGTATCACAAATCAATCTACTTTCGGCCGATTTACAAAGAATTAATTATCAGGCCGATTGTTAAAACAATGGTATCATAAATCAATCGACTTTCGGCTGATTACAAAGAGTTAATTATTACTTGTCGATTCAGAAACCCATCAAAGAGTCAATCATTACAATGAATACCTTTGGCTTATTTCATAAATAAACAACTTAACTGAAGTAATCATGCCAAGTACTTGAACACCTCGCAGAATGACACCAGGAAACGTAAACGAGATTTAACTGAAGATAGTGATGGCGGCGTTGACCTTGAAACTTCAAGCATGCAAGTTGTCAATGGAAGTTCCAAAAGCCGGAGATCCTCCCATGTGCAATATAGGTCAACCAAATTATCGGCAATAAAAGACCGTATTAATCAGATGATCATACCTGCGCAGCAAAGAAAGACGATGACAGAACAAAGAGTTTAATTTCCAAATCTATAGAAATTGTTTCAAACCGGGTGTTAATCCGAAATGCAAAATGAAACATTGCCATCGAAAATTATGAACAATAATTGAACGATTTGACAGAACAGCAGGATCATGAAATGACAAAAAAACTATATTGTGATTTTAATTGTTGTGGTGAATTTATTTCTTTAATATCCAGTAACATTGAGGAAGAGATCCTCTCAGATATCCGAACTAGTCCTGCAGCATTAAATCCCGACAATTGTATACTGGTAATGTTAAAAAAAAACTAATCGGAATCACGACAATTGGCCACTTGACCTTTCGCCCGTACAGCATATTTCCGAGTTCCGACTATACACAGAAACTGATTTGTGCTACTTTGTTATTTATATACTTATATACTTTGTTATTTATTATTAACATGTACTTACGAATAAAATAATTTTAAAAAAATATTTGTATGTACTTGTAGTTTTTACTAATTTATAACTTCTGTTTAGTTGGATGAAACCAAAAGTAGGAATATGCAATTCAAGTTGCTGAAATAATATGACTATAAATGTCGATATTATAGCGATGTATGAATGCAAGTATGCAATTACTAAGGTCTTGTTTATACAGAGTTTCGGCTATTATTATCCCAAATACATTATGCAATTAGTGAATTATGCAATTACTGACGTGAATAGAGTATGCATAAACTAACATGTTTGTTGTTGAAAAGACAACTATCCGTTAGGCCTAACCGTGGCCGGTTCATTTCAAAATGGATTAAGAACCCTGGTTATAAACATGCATTTCAAGATTGATCAAAATCGGATCAAAATTGTAACCTCTAGAGTGTCTACAAGCTAAAAATGTGATTTTTATACGCCCACATTGAAATGTGGACGTATATTGCCGTCGCCCCCGTCCGTCGTCCACAATTTCTTGTGAACGCTCTAACGCCAAAAGTTATCATCCAATTGTTTTAAAATTGATATATTTTGTTTACATTAGTGAGATGAAGAAGCCTATTGAATTTCAATAATTTCCGTTTATTACGTCTAGATTTATGGCCCTTGTTTCACTTTGTTGAACCTTGTGAACGTTCTAATGCCAAAAGTTAACATACGATCTTTGTGAAATTTATATGCAATATTTAAGTTAGTGAAACGAAGAAGCCCTTGTTTCACTTTATTGAACCTTGTGAACGCTTTAACGCCAAAAGTTATCATTCGATCTTTGTGAAATTTATATGCATTATTTAGATTAGTGAAACGGAGAAGCCTATTGAATTTCAGCAATTTCCGTTTATTACGTCTAGAGTTATGGCCCTTGTTTCACTTTATTGATCCTTGTGAAAGCTTTAACGCAAAAAGTTATCACCCGATCTGTGTGAAATTTATATGCATGATTTAAATTAGTGAAACGAAAAAGCCTATTGAATTTCAGCAATTTACAATAATTACTTCTAGAATTATTGCCCTTGTTTCACTTTGTTAAACCTTGTTAATGCTCGATTGATGATGCTAGCCTGGAGGTCGGGTGTTCGATCCCTGCATTGGCCGAGAAAGTTCATCCAGATTTTCCGGCGTGGTTCTCCCTTGTCAGTGATGCAGGACGGAGGGGCTGACAAGGAAAGCTGTCTAGTCGTTCGGATGGGACGAAAAACCGAGGTCCCGTGTACACATTGGCGTGCACGTAAAAGATCCCTTGGCAGTTGGAATTCGATATAAGAGTAGGCCGTAGTGCCGCTGTCCGGGCAAAATTTCCCTCATAGCACACTGTATGGCGTATGCCCGTCTTCATTAGCCCAGGTTAGGAGCAGAACAGTAGGACGTTAAACCCCATTTCATTTCATTTCATTTCGATTGATGATAGTTATCATCCAATATGTATGAAATTTATATGCATCATTTAAATTTGTGAAACAGGTCTATTGAATTTCAGCAATTTCCGTCAATAATTTCGAGAGTTATGGCGATTGTGAACATTTGAATGACAAAAGTGATCATGTGATCTGTATGAAATTTATATGCATTATTTAAATTAGTAAAACGAAAAAGCCTGTCAAATTTCAACAATTTCAGTACATTATTTCCAGAGTTGAGACCCTTGTTTCAGTTTGTAGAACCTTGTAAACCCTCAAACAACAAAATTTATAATCTGATCTGTATGGAACTGTCTTGTAAAGGCCCCCAATTACCTACAAAGGAATAAATATGCGACAACCCTTGATGACCGCTCGGATGATTTAGCTGCTGTGGGCGTATGTTTTGTTGCCTGGCAACCTATCTTTCATACAATCGGGGGCCATAATTCATGAGGTTTCGATCTAATATGCGTGAATGTCAAAAACAACCAAGATCTTTGGTTATAAACATGCATTTCAAGTTTCATCAAAATTGGCACAAAATTGTGACCTCCAGAGGGTCTACAACCTTGATATACCAGAAATTTACACTATTTGCGTACAATCGGGACCATAATCCATGAAGTTACAATCCGATACATGCCAATATCGAAAGGAACCGAGATCTCAGGGAGATAAAGCTATATTTCAAGTTTCGTTGAAATCGGATAAAAATTGTGACCTGTGGAGCAGTGAGGGGATTTTGCCCGTATATTCCAGACATGTATGACGCTATTTTCTGAACTTCCAAAATTGTCTGACCAGCAATATGCCCAATCGGACATCAAGATATGGTGAATAATATTCAAAATTCCATAATTAATATAGTGTACTGAGTGTATAACTACCACTCAACCCGATTATCGTTAATAATAGGCTGGATTGATTAGGTATTTAAGTGATTAACGTATTTATCGTGTTATACTGTCTATACACCCACCTTGATTAACTACTTAATCTGCCATGATTGACTGGCTTAATCTTTTATCGGACAATTCATCAATCTAATCTTAAACAGATGGCATTGCTTCTCCTTTGTCGGGCTATTCATCAATCCAATAAGAGCGATTAGAATTTTAATCACAGCACGTATAAACTAGTCATAGATGTCACATATCATTAGAGTACATGTATATAACACCCAAATCAATGGACAGTCATTTTGGCTACGATATCTTTTACGTCTTTTAAGGCTCCATATAGAAATTCTCATCAACAGTGGCACTTTCCAGCGTTCTCGATTGCCGAACGAAAATCGCTTACAAGGCAGTGCAAACGATGAAGCTATGTGCTATGAGTCAGACGTACGCTGAAGCTTAAAAGTAGGTACGGATCGGCAAGCTTTCGTTCTATCGTATTACGAAAACACGTAATTTTATAGGAATATTACTGACACAAATTTGAACACCACACGGGAATTAAAGTTTGAAAATAGGGAGGTGTTCCTATTTTTATTACGTGCGGATTTGAATATTTTGTTGATACGTGATTTTTAATTGTGGTATGAATCCGTCTGCTTATATATCGTTATGCCCCTTTATTTTCGGTAAAATGTCTGACAAGGAAAATTTTGAAATCCCATCACTGCTGTGGAGTGTCCACAAACAAATTGACTGTCACTAGATAAGAGAACATGAGAAAAAGTCAGTGCATTACCATGTTTTTATTAAGTATAGAATGAATAAAAACAAGGGAATGTACTGACAATTTCTATTTTTCTCTTGTTGTTATTAATTGCGGAAGCGGGTAAATAACCCAGAAAGCAAGATTATAAGTAACAAGATATACGTCCATTGTTTTGTTAATTTCTAATAAATAAATAAAATAAATGTGAGTTTTATCTACGCCGGGAAAAATGTCAATTCATTGTAAATCGACTTTTCCCAACGGACGTCGGCAATACCGAAGAATGGATGATATTCAATAAATATGCAATTCATTCGAGAATTTTAGACACTATACTCAGATTCTCAATCTGAACATAGTTTCTAATATTTGGAGACAGAAATTAAATATTTCACACAAAAACAAACGCCTTAAGTTTTCTAGATGACACAGGGCAAACTAATTACAAGACATGAAAAGTAAACAGCATAGCATTACTACTCACCCGTAAGTTACTAGACAGCTCTCGGTAAAGTGGTAATTTGGCGTAAAATCTAAACGCCTTAAGTAATTAAACACTCTGTTCATTTCTTGACAACGTCCAGGAAAATAACGGCCTTGTCTAAAAACTAAACCCCTTTCAAATCTAAATGGTAGTGTTCATTTCTAAAAAACATCCCGAGAAACTGGACAGTCGTAAAGTAGATGATCGATGTCAAAACTAAACGGTGGTTCTTAATCTACACGGTAGCACAAACTGAGCGGTTTTTGATTAATCTTGACAGCATTTAACACATTCTTGACGGCAATCTATTAGCTGGATACGTGTATTAAATTCTAGATGATAAAGGTAGTCTCTTTCCTTTTTTCATAAAATCTGGACGATACTCGGTCCCTAGTGCAAGTCATCCAGCTAATAAACACCTACACCAAGTTCGAAGATTTTAGCTCAATTAGAAGGAGAGTTATTGTGTTCCAAAGTCTCGACCAATCAAATTGCTTATCGGCTGCTTACCGTGAGCAGAAAAAGCTCATTATCAAACTTAGTCAAGGTATTGATGTAATGAAACTATACATCAAGTTTCATCACTCTCACTTACTTAGAACTAAAGTTATCTTGTCCCAAAGCATCAATCAATCAAATTGCTTATATCTGCTTACCCTCATCAGAAAATGCTCATCTTTGAACTCCATCAAGGCATTCACCTAATAAACACATATACCAAGTTTGAACATTCTAGCTCAATTAGGAGAGTTATTATGTCCCAAAAAGTGTGACTGACAGACAGGCAGATGGACAGACCCATTTTAACAGTCTCCTGCTTTCTTCGAAAAGCGGGTGACAATTACAGTTATCTAGTACCCAAAAGGCAAGATAGTCATACAAATTACATTCAACCTCTTTACCTGACATGATTGTTTTAGGTTAGGACGATCCCTTTCTTTTATACCAGGACGACTTTTCAAACATTCCTATAAAATATTAAGTTATATAAGATTAAATTGCTATTTTCAGAGCTGAAGATGTTATTGTTAATCAAGTCATCTAGGCTATTAATAAATGTAATTACGGGTATATTAATCATTATTTGCATTTTTAGAACGATATATAATTTTTGCAGCTTAATTCAAGCCAAAATGTACTCAAATTGATTGTTTAACTTCTCAGAAAGAAAAACCAAACTCATATATCAACAGTAGAAAATCCCCCTACTTAGATTCAACAGGATGATACTAAAATCAACACTTATAGGTCGTGCTGGCCTATTTATATATCAACTGCTGAATGTTACAGGAATTAAACCATTTTGGACAGATGTTCCTTGTTGAGACTCGGCATTCAAATTTTGTAGTTTGCAAGGAATTAAAAAGAACTCAAATGACAATTAGTGGCCATAATCCAGGAAGTTACGCTCGGATATGTGTGATTATTAAAAGGAACCAAGATCTTTATGATAAAAACATATATTTAAAGTTTCATTCAAATCGGATAAAAACTGTGGCCTCTAGAGGGTCCACAACCTTCATCTACCATAATTCTACACTATTTGCGTACAATTTCTGTCTGATTTACACAAAATTCTAACTCAACCATCATTAGTGTATAACTGTGATATATTGGAACTTTTTTTTAAATCGGATAAAAATGTGGACAGACGAACGCCAGGATGGACAGGGGAGACAATACACGTCCACATAAAAATGCCTAGATAACAGAATATATACTAACCTTAAAATAAGGTTTCCATTTAACTGTTCGATCTATGTCATCTAATTTTCTATCAATCATTTTGTCAACCTTATCTAATGGCACTAAATAAAAATGTTCTGAAATAGAATAAACAAGCCAACAGTGAGGCTGATGTCCACCGCGGAATCCCAAAATAAATAGATGACACATATTATTTAAATGCACGTTTATCTTTTTCAAAAGTATCGAGCAATCAAACTGATTATCATCTATACACTAATTTTCATCACTCTCTATTAGATAGAATCAATCTAATGAACATCAACATCAAGTTTAAACATTCTACCTCAATTAAAAGCAGAGCTGTTATGTTCCAAAGTCTTGACCAATCAAACTTAGTCAAGGTATTGATGTGATGAAACTATACACCAAGTTTCATCACTCTCACTTAATTAGAACTGAAGTTATCGTGTCCCAAAGCATCAACCAATCAAATTTCTTATCTCTGCTTACCCTATGCACATCTTCGAAATCCATCAAGGCATCGACCTAATAAAGGCCTACAACAAGTTTGAAAATTTTAGCTAAATTAGAAGGAGAGTTATTGTGTCCCAAAGTCTCAACCGATCAAATTGCTTATCCTACTGCTTACCCCAAGCAGAAAATGTTCGTTATCAAATTTGTCAAGGTATTGATGTAATGAAACTATACATCAAGTTTGATCACTCTCACTTAATAAAACTAAAGTTATCATGTCCCAAAGTATCAACCAATCAAATTACTTATCTCTGCTCACCTTCGAACTACATCAAGGTATTGAAATAATAAACACCTACACCAATTTTGAATATTCTAGCTCATTTAGAAGGACAGTTATTGTGTCCCAAAAAGTGTGACGGACAGACGGACGGACGGACGGACGGAGACAGACAGGCGAACCCATTTTAATAGTCCCCTGCTTTCTTCGAAAAGCGGGAGACAATTATGAAATTAAGTAGTTTTAATAACTAATATATCTAATTGTGCTGTCTACTGTTATTTTAGGCAGATAACTTTCTGACTTGGCTCTAAGAAAATAACCGTGAATCAAAATATATTTTTATCTAGAATTCTTACCTTGTGAATCTTTGATTGCACGTAAAAAGCTTGGTTCAAGAGCCTGACTGAGAAATATTTGAAGATAAACATTAAATAAGTCCACCAAAGGATCTTCATCATACTTATTCTCTAGACTAAAGTAAATCCATACAAATATTATTCAAAGTGATAAGCTATATAATTAGTTATTTTTATGAGATAATTTAGCTATTTCTAATTTTAATTGACGGGGCACACAGTGCTATGGAATATAATTATCTAGAAAAAATTATACTAGGATTCTCTAGTCTTACATGCTTTTTTAACACTATTTGCGTAAACGGGAGCGGCCATTTTGATGTCACGTTTTGGTCCGATTTTCGCAAAATTCGAACTCAACTGGAATTACGGTGTAACAGTGATATATCCACACGTTTTTTTTTGTTTTTTTTTAAATCGGATAAAAATTGTGACCTCTAAATTTTGTACAATCTAGGGCCATAATTCAGGAGGTTACAATCCGATATGTGCAAATATCGAAAGGAACCAAGATCTGTTGGTTATAAACATGTATTTCAAGTTTCATCAAAATCGGATCAAAATTGTGACCTCTAGAGGGTCCACAACCTTGATATACCAGACGTTTACAGTTTACACTATTTGCGTACGAGGGGCGGCCATTTTGTCCAACAGTTTTGGTCCGATTTTCGCGAAATTTGAACTCAACCAACATTTCGAACGTTTTTGTAAATCAGATAATAATTGTGACCTCTAGAGGGACCACAAGCTAAAAAGTGGATTTTCCATACAATCAGGGGATAATTCAGGAAGTTACGATCCTATATGCACAAATATCGAAAGGAACCAAGATCTTTGGGTTATAAACATGCATTTCAAGTTTCATCAAAATCAGATGAAAATTGTAACCTCTAGAGTGTCCACAAGCTAAAAACATTAGGGGCCATAATCCATGAAGTTATGGTCTGATACATACCAATATCGAAAGGAACTGAGATCTTTGAGAGATAGACCTAAGCAGCTTTGGCAGCTAAATCTGCTTGATCACTCCCCTTTTTATCAGCAATGTCTTTGCTGATAAACTCATAAGATAGTAGCAGATAGTGCTACCAATCGGTGCTCAAGCTGTTTATTGTGAACTGCTTGAAGCGAGGACAGAGAATCAGTAAAGATGACGTGCAGTAGTATAATTGATGATTGAATGAACTCCAAGGCCTGAAGATTGGCTTGGAGCTCAGCTGTAAATATAGAAGCAGCAGGAGGAAGACGAACAGATATGGTCCCAGATGGCATCACGATAGCCGAAGCTACCTGATCACCATCTTTAGAACCATCTGTGTAAATAGGAGCATGATCATCATACTTAGACCATAGCTCTCTAAAGAGAGATTGGAACACCGTCGAGCTAGTATCCCTCTTTTTGTGTTGAGTATCTTTGGGGAGATACAACCCACGGTGGGGTCCTAAAGAAAGGGGTTTTCGCAATACTGTCAAGGCTGATACCAGCCTCAGACAAAAGGGGGTGTTTAATGAAATATTATGTGGTAAAGATGCTATTTTCGTAGCATATTACAGGGCCAGTTTATCACGTCTGTCATAGAGTAGTTCACGGCTCAATAATTTGTCCTTATAAAAACTGACCCACTAATGTGCCTGTCCGCACCATCGAGGAGATTTTCTGGAGTGAGCAAAGGTTAATCCCGCGCACATGGAGTGGGAGATCGCAGCAAATATACGTCACAAATAGCTTTTAAACAAACAAGTATTGGTATATAAAGCCGATGTAAAAAAACATCCATTACGCGTTTCTTTTTTTGTGGTCATTTTACAGGGGTGGGACGATTTACCCAATACTACCCAATACCACCTCAATATCAGCACATACTACCCAATACTACAACATAATGATGTAAAAGAGACATATCATTTGATTTTTTTCAAAAATAGAGAGTTATATCACAGGAAATGCACTTCAAATGCGATACTGATGTCTGGCTGTTTCATTTGCCTCCCTATACCACCCCAAACAAGCCTATAATAACCCAATATTACCAAATACTACCCAATATGATGAAATAACAACCTAATATTGTCAAATAACAGGACATTAGTATAATTATTGCAATGAATATTTGATATTTTGCAGAAAATTGAAATGTATACCCAGTTATTTCCCTTTACAAGCGGTAAATTGATTTTAGATTGCTACTCGGTTTAATCATCTTCTTTGGTTTTGCAGTTGGTTTCCATGACGACAAACTTAAAATAGGAAAAACAAGTATGATGATATAACATGTTTTATTCCCAAACTGACCCATCTGTCTCTTACCACTTGATAAGGTCGTCTGTCAAACAAGGTGGGTTTTCTCGGGTCCCCCGGTTTCATCTCACTGTTAAACATCCCTTTGCACAAGCAAGTTAATGAAATAACATTGAACTATATGTTAGTCCCGAAATAACCTAGTTAGTGTCGATTGTTTGTATTTATTTTAAAATGAATGCTTTAACAAAACAATTGCATAATGTTTATATTCATTTTTCATGTCAACTATTAAGTTATTGTGTATTTACTGACTGCACAATGTTTTATTTTAAAATAAACAAAATTGCACATGTTTCTTTCCAATGTGTAATACTCGACGCGACACTTCTCAGTTCATCAAAACTATCATTTGTTCAATAGTGTTGATATTCGAAGAATCGGTCAAATTTTGAAAAGAGGGTTTTTTTCAAAGCGACTGGTTAATAAGTCATTAAAAGTTAAAAGGCAGATATAAAGATAAATTTGTATGCTCTCCTGACATATTACACCCAAATGATTTTTACCGGATCGTGTGCACTTGTAGACAGAGTGTTATCATACTAAAATCACCAGGATGAAGAAATAATTATAGTATAAGAGGACTTTTGAGTAGGCCACGAGCTTGTCTACGATATCACCTTAGGTGGAAGTGGACGTAAAACTCTAGGAACGAACGAACAGCCATGATGACGTTAAATGAACTTTTTTAAATCAACCTCTAAAATACTCTTTTATTTGGATGCTTGGCTGTTTATTTAATAAACTGATTTTATTTTAATGCATTTTTAAATCTTTGTTTACTTCTTCTAAAACTCTTTTTGTCTTGGAAACAAACTGCAAAGCCCAACAAGATGATTAATCTGAGTAGTAATCTAAAATCTATTTGTCTGTTGTAAAGGGAGATAACTGCGTAAATATTTTAATTTTATTTTAATTTTCTGTAAATTATCGAATATTCGTTGCAATTATTATACTGAAGTGCTGCTAATTGACGATATTAGGTTTGTATTATATAATATTGGGTAATACTAAGTAGTATTTGATAAGTATTTGGTAGTATTGGGTTATTATTTACTTGATTTGGATGATATAGGGGGGCAAATGGAACAGCAGTGTGCTATGAGGGAAATTTTGCCAGGGCAGCGGCACTATCGCCTACTTTTATATCGAATTCCAACTGCCAGGGGATCTTTTACGTGCATTCCAATATATACACGGGACCTTGGTTTTTCGTCTCATCCGAAGGACAAGACAGCTGTTCTTGTCAGGCCCTCCGTTCTGCACCACTGACAAGGGAAAACCACGTCCAAAGGGTATACGGGTGGGTATTTGGTAGAATTGGGTAAATTGTCCCGCCGCTTTAACAGTGAACATGAACAAAAATTTTGATTGCACTCCTTGATTTAATTTTTGATTTTGGCGATTTAGGTGATTTTGGTACAGAGCTAGCTGTAATAGCTTTGTTTCTTTTCTAACTTTCAAACTCATGAGCGCGGCAAGATAACCTCATTACAACACTTTGAGATTTACTTTTATTTAGTGGTTACAACCTTCGTTTACGTGCCGCTCTCGTGAGTTTAGAAAATAAATATTTGCTAACTATAAATACGCAGAACTATTTGAGACCGGAAAAAAACTGAAAGAAATTTTTAATTCGTAATCTTTATTTTCCAGACACTTTTTGGTAACTTGGTGTAAATTATTTTTAGAGTATCGTATTTAATTATTTTGTTGAATACTTTCCTCGAACTTCATTCAGCAATGTGTTCTTTTTTTCAATATATTCATTTATGTGCGGGACTAAAAATAAAGTTAGTGTTAAATTATTAGATTTATAGAAGTCATTATCCATATCTCTCCATATTACATGCTATTATATTTTCCTCTACTTTATCCGACAAATTGTTCTTTTTTCACAACAAACATCATACTGCACAATATATTTATTTATGTATGGCTAGTGCTGATATCAAGTATCGATCAATTCGGCTGACGCTGATTCAATTCTGGGTCCTTTTTTGTATTATCGTTGCATCAGCAAAAAATACTAATAATTAGCTTTATGACTTTATGTGTCCGAGGACTCCGAGGGGTTCACAAGTTCGTCCAATAGAATAAATAACACCTTTTCAATATGTTTTTCTGTGTGTTTTTTTATAATTCAAAATAAAACAATATATATGTAACGGATATATAATTTGAAATAATGATATCCGATAGGCATGCTTGTATTTTTTACATGCCGTATATGAAGCCACTGTAAACGAATTCAGCTATCAAAATATTTAATTCTCTTAGCAAGGAACTGTCGGTCATTTTGATTACATGTATATTATTATTTTTTTAAGACGAAACGAAACATCAAATAATCACGGCTTGGATTAATCATTAGGAGAAAATTGTGACTTGACATAGGCTTTAATTATATATATCATTGGCAATTATCAATCAATTAATCATTAATCCAAGACAACTGATTAGTATTACTCATTGACGCGATCCGGATTATCAGCCAGTTGAAAAATTTATAGTATCCCGCCATGTGATTGACACTCAATAATGGTTAATTCAGGATAAATACGATTAGAATTTTAAGATTTTTTCCCGCCAGTTCTCAAAAATAATCGCCGCTACAGCAAAATATTATCGCCAAAATCAAATTTTAATTGTCACTTTCATATTTTTATTAAAAATTGCGACTTTGGCGACCAACAGTGCGAGCCCTGCATCCGAGGACATTACAAGTGTATATCAATAATATAAATTTTTGTGTTATTATGCTTGATAATGACTTGTGAAATCTTGTTGAAACGTCGCAGTAAAATAAACCATAGTAACTGTTATCCATAAATAGTGTGTTATTTGATTATGTTCCAATTACTAATTGCCATTTAAATAGGGCTGCCAAAAAAAATTGCAATATCGATATATTGCAATACGACCTTCCGCGATACAGTGTATCGATACGTTTTTCCGGTATCGATATTTTCTACTTTCGTTTTATAATTGCCGGTTGTCGTAAATTTTATTTAGAATGTTTTTAACGCGACGTTCGTACTTAGAATTCTTATTTATTTTCCTATTTTAGACCATAGTCAATCTTTATAGCATTAATATTGTCGTACGTAAATAAAACAAATCTCGGCCAAATTTACGACAACCACTCATTACTAATTATAGCTATGATGAAAGCCGGCAAAAACGAATTATTTAGTAAACGTTTTCATTAACAATAAAATGTCAGAGGAAGAAATTGTTGCGGTAGATAATGATGTAAGACAGCAATATTTTTTCTTTCATTGGTTGATATTAAAAGCCAATAAACGCGACAAATCATAAAAAGTTTGTTTTACAAACAAGCAAACGGGAGTTACCTACACGCGAAGAAATGGGCAACATGGTGGCAGGAAGCCAAGTCACGTAAATTTCGGCGACTCACTTTATGGGTCCAATTGTCATGAAATGTGCCAAAGGCTAATAAAATAATAATTAATATCCTATTCATCAGAATATATTCAAATTTCAAATGGATAGACATTCTGTTTTGATTTTGGTCATGCATTCAACTGATCTAGTCTTGCATCTAAACTCTTCTAGATTACCGGCATTAAAGTGACGGTCGCCTACCTATTTAAAATAAAAGGTGGATTGTGTGTGAACTAGTCAAGAGTTAATAATTATTATTTTTTGTTAGTTTTTTTTTATGTACTGTTTTGACATACATGTAAAGATAGTTATTCAAATAAGTTAAAATACAAAATGGGTCCTGTTAACTGAAGTCATTTATTTAACTGTTTTGGCGCTAATGCACGGCAAGTGCTAGGTGTACGAAAGGGCATTAGCGCCACTGTTTTTATCAAAAAGACAAAATAACAAATGTTAAACTATTATAATAAGCTTGAAAAAGTTAAAATATGTTCAAAATAAAACGTGTATAATAATAAACTAAGCCTTTATTGAAAGTATTGCAATACTGCAATATATTACAATACTTTTTTTCGAGTATCGCAATATATTGCAATACGATTTGTGGCCGCAATACACAGCCCTACATTTAAAGAATATAAATTCAGTGGGTTCCACACTCTATATCCGAGAACAGGCCCCCTTTGACCACAGGAGCAACCCACTGAAAGAACTTTTTTTTTATTGATTCAGCAACTTAAAACTTTTAATTTTCTAAACCAATCTGACTTAGAGAATGTATGTGAACAATCGATGAATTGTGAACTTGACAGTCATTGTGGTCTTCAGGCATGATTCTGGGGACTAAAAAAAGTAACTGAAATGTTTGGCCGTAGTCCAAAAATACGCAGAGTTATACGTTTGAGGCACACCTATGGCGTGCCGAATTACAAGGGGGGTTCGGGGGCATGCCCCCCCCCCCCTGGAGAAAATTTTTAAAATTTAACTTGAAATCGTGCACTTTGAAGACATTTGGATGGTAAATGCCTTGATTAAAAATAAACCTGGTGCAGCAAATTCCAGCAAAAATACAAAACAAAAACAGATAAAAAAAAATATTTTTAAATTTATTTGTTTAAACAAAGTCTGCCTTTTTTTTGAGGCAGACTGTAAAAGTTCCTTTGATTTTTTTTTAGTTAAGGCTTTGTATTTTATTTCTTTTCTTTGCTTTCTTCTTACAGCTATATGCAAAAATTTCACCCGCTTCTTTCTCGGCTCATAGTGGATTAATTTGACTGAAATTTTCAGCAAATTACCTTTACACTATCTAGTTTTTAACTATTATAGCAAGAACTGCCATCTCTTTATCTTATCTCCCATAATGTATCTTTAAGTTATTAACTTAAACTTTTAATAACTTAAATGTTTTAAGATATTAACTTAAACTTTAAAGATATTAACATAAACCCTGATATTAACTTGAACAAACTTAAACTTTTAAGATATTTACTTGAACGAACTTACATTTAAAATATTAACTTAAAGTTATAAGATAAGATGTTAACCTAAACTTAACTACTAACTTGAATTTCTAAATACTAACTTGATATTAACTTGAATTTTCCCGATACAACTTACATTTTCAAGATATTTACTTGAAACGAAATTTCCGTTTATGGAACATTTGTTTGTGCCGCAATGATATCAAATCACATTGATATCAAATTCATCAATCTAAAAGTTAAAAAGATTTTCATATTATGCATGTTTATTCGACATACTACATGTATGAAATACACTGTTTAAGTTAAGCTTGGGATCGTCCTTAACCACCAACCATTTCCTGTAGTATGCAAAGGGCAGTGAAGCTTCAGCGAAATATTTTTTTCCCAAAGCATTCCAGATTCAAATATTCTCAAAGCTCCCCTGATAATTCAGCAAGACATCGCCGATGCTTCGGTAATGCCTCGGGGAAGCTTCGGGGTCATCACAAGCCATATGGAACCATTGGGAGGCCTCAGGATAACTGCAAAATATCCGATATTTCAGCCTTGTAGATCTGGAAAGCTCCAGGGTTGCCTCCCCGGCTTGTTTTCCTGACAATGCAAGCATTGAAACTTTTCGCAGTTCTCCCGTGGCCTCTGGATGGGTCCACATGGCTTGGGGAGCTCCTGGGACACTGGACCGGGAAACCTATTCCCGACGACTCCCGAGGCTCATCAGTTTTTATCTTTAGTACATCCACAAGGCAAAAATTGCCCAGTGGTACCTACGCATTATATAAGACAATTGTAACTCAAACTGGCTTCATACACCCTAACAAGTGTCACTACTTGAAATTGCACGACTTATTAATATTTTGACTGTTGATTATTTATTATTTTATCCTTATTATTTTCGGCAATAACTTATTATATGTTAGGCCGCGGTTAATTAATTGTTTGTTTCTCATGACCCGCCCGGATGTCCGTTTTCATCCGTAATATTTACGCAATTCCATAATTATTTGGTCAAATTTAGTGAGGTCAAAAATTTGTCCTTTAAAACTATATTTGTTTGCTTTTAAATATGAACAATGAATTGACGCATTTATCAATGAACATGACACCGTAGGTGATAAGTAAAGCAGGCTAGAATGTGAAAACGGAAGTGATAAAGCCGTATCATATCTGTCATCCATACCAAGGAATGGTAGCTACAACATTCACCAAAGACCACATATATACTCTATAAGGCAATTGTCATTTGTGATAAAATTCACAGAAAGATATAAATGTCTTTTAATTCCTGCTAAATTATTTTATTTACTGACTAGCAACAGTCCCAGAGTCCATCAGCAAAACGGAAGTGATTTAGCCGTGTCATATCTGTCATCCATACCAAGGAATGGTAGCTACAGCATTCACCAAAGACCACATATATATATACTCTATAAGGCACTTGTCATTTGTAATAAAATTCACAGGAAGATATAAATGTCTTTTAAAGATCATGAGGTACAGACTGGTTAACACTGCTTCACACCTTTCACAGTATTTTATTAACAACACTATATAAATAAATAGTCTCAAAAGGACACAGAGATACAAATAAATGTAAACAGTTTGATTAAGATAGACAAAATAAAAGTATTTATAATATCATGATGCCATGTGCCGATGATGGGTTCAAAGTTGACGACAATTAACATACAGGCTATTGCCATGGCATTGGTACTATCTGAGTATCTCCCCACAGCTAGAGGAACAACAAAGTGTGTAGTAAATTCTTTGACTGACCTGTTAAATAATCTAACTTATTTTGTATTTAAAAATCCAAGGGTATGCTTTTAATTATTTATGTCAGAACAAATCATCAACCAGTTTGAAACATTTCGTAACCTGTCAATGTACGGAAGGATAAAGAAATTAAATGCCAAGAATGAATGAATTAACGCACCGTTAACTTAAAAGCACATCACTAATAATTTAAACTTATTTATTATGATCAAGTCTTCCGATGCCCAGCTATATTGTGCAATATATATTTTAATCTATAAATATTTAATAAATGTGAATAAATCGCGGACACTGGTTACCGTTGGGTTTTCAACGACCAAGTAACTGACATTAGTTATTGCTGAAATAGAAACAGCATTAAACTAAAAAAAAATAAATTTCCTCTCAATAATTAATAATTACCGAATGTAGCATGTATATTTCACAAACTCAGGTCATGAGAAACTGACAATTAATTAACCGCGGCCTTACGCCAGATAAAAATTTTGTAATTTCAGTCAGAAATAATATAATGACTAGATTGCTTGATTTTTAATATCGTATGGGTTGAAAATGGTTATTAAATTTAGATATGGCAGAATAATAACTTATTTCTCCCACGTGACCATATATGATGTGTATGGTAGAAATCGGTTAACTGAGGACTTGATACACTCGCTGTCCAATAAACACTAACCGCGGACTTGATACACACAATCATATTTTTTCCCTTTTCAGATCACACACACGAAAGATACACCCTAACTGTAGAATACCACCTAGCGCAGAACACCTCAGATCGACCTTAAAATCAAATGGGATATTAAATCTGGGCTTCTGAACATCGTTACAGTTCTGGATTTAGTTAAAAAAGTCCTTGGTTCACCCAGGTCCACGATTAGAAGGTGTATATTCAGATGTGTGTCCTCGATATATACCATATACAAACGCACATATACATACTTACACACACAGACAGGGGCGATGGCAATATACGTCCACATTATGAATGTGGACGTATAAAAACGATTTTTTGTACAATCAGGGGCAATAATCCAGAAAGTTATGGTCTAAAATGCGCAAATATCAAAAGGGACTGAGATCTTTGGGATAGTAAGATATATTTTAATAAATCAGAATTGGGTACAAATTGTGAACTCTAGCGGGTCCACAACCTTCGTATTGCATAATTTTACACAATTTGCGTACAAAGAGCAGCCATTTTGTCGGGCAGTTTAATTTAAATTTTCCCGAAATTCGAATTCAACCTTCATTATGGTGGACTGGTGAAATATTTCAATGTTTTTTAAAATCGGAAAAAAAAATTGTTACCTCTAAAGACTCTGCGTAACAGTGATATATTTGAACATTTTTTTAAATCTGATAATAATTGTGACATCTAGAGGGAATCCAAGCTAAAAACGAGATTTTTCGTTCAATCAGGGACCCTAATTCAGGAAGTTACAGTCCGATATGCGTGAATCTTTGGGTTATAAACTTACATTTAAAGTTTCAACAAAATCGGATAAAAATTGTGACCTCTATAGGGTCCACAAGCTAAAAACGTGATTTTTCGAACAATCAGGGGTCACAATCTATGAAGTTTAGGTCCGATACATGCCAATATCGAAAGCAACCAAGAACTTTTCGAGATAAACCTATATTTCAAGTTTCATCAAAATCGGATAACAATTGTGACCTGTAGAGTGTCCAGAAACAAACGTCCAGACGGACAGGGCGACGACAATATACGTCCACATGAAAATGTGGCCGTATCAAAATTGTGACCTCTATAGGGTCCACAAGCTAAAAAGGTGACTTTTCATACAATCAGGGGCCGATAAATCCCAATATGGAAAGTAACCGAGATCTTTTGGAGATAGACCTATATTTCAAATTTCGTCAAAATCGGATAAGAATTGTGACCTGTAGAGTGTCCACAAACAATTGTTGCCGGACGGACAGGGGCGACGACAATATACGTCCACATGAAAATGTGGGCGCATAAAAAGGTCATCCATATGGCATATGGAGTAAGTATGAAACGTTTTCAAAACAATCGATTAAAAATTGCGGCCTGTAGGCGACACACAAAAAGAAGATAGGTTGCCAGGCAACAAAACATACGCCCACAGCAGCTAAATCATCCGAGCGGTCGACAAGGGTTGTCACATATTTATTCTTTTGTAGGTAATTAGGGGAATTAAATGACATTATAATTTTCGTCGTTTGAGGATTCACAAGGTCCTAAAAACTAAAACAAGGGCCGTAACTCTGGAAGTAATCTACAGAAATTGTTCTAATTCGACAGGCTTTTTAGTTTTACTAATTCAAATTATGCATAATTTCATACAGATTGGATGATAACTTTTGTCGTTCGAACGTTCACAAAGTTCAACAAAGTAAATCAAGGGCCATAACTTTAGACATAATTGACGGAAATTGCTGACATTCAATAGGCTTCTTCATTTCACTAATTTAAATGATGCATATGAATTTCATACAGTTAGGTGATAACTTTTGTCGTTCAAGCGTTCACAAGATTCAACAAAATTAAACCAGGGTCATTACTCTTGATGTAATTAACAGAATTTTGCTGAAACTCAATAGGCATGTTCGTTTTACTAATTTAAATGATACATATAAATTTCATACAGATCGGATAATAACTTTTATTGTTAGAGCATTTACAAGATACAACAAAGTGAAACATGGGCCATAACTCACGGCGTAATTAACGGAAATTGCTGAAATTCAATAGGCTTCTTCGTTTTACTAATTTAAATGATGCATATCAATTTCAAACAGATCGGATGATAACTGTTGTCATTAGAGCGTTCACAAGATTCAACAAAGTGAAACAAAGGCCATAACTCAAGATGTAAATAACGGAAATTGCTGAAATTCAATAGGCTTCTTTGTTTTACTAATTTAAATGATGCATATAAATTTCATACAGATCAGCTGATAACTTTTGTCGTTAGAGCGTTCACCAGGTGCAACAAAGTCAAACAAGGGCCATAACTCCAGAAGAAATTAACGGAAATTGCTGAAATTCAATAGGCTTCTTCATTTCACTAATTTAAATGATGCATATCAATTTCAAACAGATCGGATGATAACTGTTGTCATTAGAGCGTTCACAAGATTCAACAAAGTGAAACAAGGGCCATAACTCTAGATGTAATAACCAGTGCTGAAATTCAATAGGCTTCTTTGTTTTACTAATTTAAATGGTGCATATAAATTTCATACAGATCGGTTGATAACTTTTGACGTTAGAGCGTTCACAAGGTGCAACAAAGTGAAACAAGGGGAATAACTCCAGAAGAAATTAACGGAAATTGCTGAAATTCAATAGGCTTCTTCATTTCACTAATTTAAATGATGCATATCAATTTCATACAGATCAGTTGATAACTTTTGTCATTAGAGCGTTCACAAGATTCAACAAAGTGAAATAAGGGCCATAACTATAGATGTAATTAACGGAAATTGCTGAAATTCAATAGGCTTCTTTGTTTTACTAATTTAAACGGTGCATATAAATTTCATAGAGATCGGTTGATAACTTTTGTCGTTAGAGCGTTCACAAGGTGCAACAAAGTGAAACAAGGGCCATAACTCCAGAATAAATTAACGGAAGTTACTGAAATTAAATAGTCTTCTTCATCTTCATGATAAATGTAATCTGTGGGGTGTTCACAAGAAATTGTGGACGATAGATGGACGGACTGACCGACGGCAATATACGACCACATTTCCATGTGGGCGTATAAAAATGGGCATGGATCTGCCCCTGCGGGTCAGGCATGCACCAAAAACAATAGGGATTATCCTTAGGTTATAAGGAATAAGTATGTAAAGTTTTAAGACGATCAGTTAAAGACTGCGGCCTGTAGGCGGCACACAGACACTCACACACATACATACCGACAGACAGGGGCGACGGCAATATACGTCCACATTATGAATGTGGATGTCTAATAAAGGGCCATAAGTCCAGAAGAAATTAACGGATATTATTCACGGACGGACGAGGGGTAACAGCAATATACAACCACATTTACATGTAGGCGTATAAAAAGAATCCGCTACAAACTGTAGCCTCTAACCTGTTCTCAAGCAAACTGTTGACAGATCGATGTTCTGTCAACAGGGTGATGACATAATATGCCCACACTTAAATGTGGGTGTATATAAATAATTGCTGTACCTGCCATCTGTTGGTGGTTTAGGTTTATATTCATCCAATACTTCAACAATAGATTTATTATTCTTCTCCATTAATACACAAACACGAATAGGAATAAACTGATCCTTCATAATAGGCATCCAACTTGAATACTGAAAAAATATAACCCCTTTAAATACTTATCTATAACCAAAATTAACAAGCAGTTGCCCATTCTCCCAAGCAGATTTGTCTTACCTTGCAGTACACTCTAACACTAAAATCAGTAGGGCTATTTTTAAAGATAGGTTGCCAGGCAATGGAACACACACACAGCAGCTAAGTCGTTCAAGCAGTCAACATGAGTTGTCGCATATTTTTACCTTTGTTAGTAATGAAACATTTATAATACAATAAAATCTGATTAAGAGTAACAAGTTATCAAAATTCATTGAAAATCCATATACTTGTTCGTCTGAAGACCTTAAAATTTTTGTAATGATGATAATTATGCAGAAAATTGACATAAATCAATCGAGAAGAAAAAAAATTACCGTCAAACCATACACCATTTTGTAGTTACGATTATCCAGATTACCACGAAAACATCATAAAGACAATTGCGTCTACAATTATACAGGTGGAATTTCCTGTATGACAGCCAACGATAACAGAACACAAATAGACGTCAAATCTTCAACCAAAACATTTTTCAGTAAATATTGCATTTTTAAAAATGTGGTTTTTTTTTCTGAAAAGGGACGAACCTCCGTCTGTTATCGTTGGCTGTCATACAGGAAATTCCACCTGTATAATTGTAGACGCAATTGTCTTTATGATGTTTTCATGGTATTCTGGATAATCGTAACTACAAAATGGTGTATGATTTGACGGTAATTTTTTTTCTTCTCGATTGATTTATGTCAATTTTCTGCATAATTATCATCATTACAAAAATGAAGTAAAGTTTACCACCCTCAGCAACCCCCCAGGCATCATCATTTTGTATCACAACATGTTTTTTAGCTCAACTTTTAAAATGCGAAGGTTCAGGTCATTACTGACAGTGACATTAGGCCTAGGCTGGTAACGGCCTGCGTCTTTCATTACTAGGGGTATTAATACTCAATGATGTAAACGTCACAGTGGCCAACATCGTAAAATTTCACCTGTTAAAGTTTTGATTTGGGAAATCTTAAGTTGATTAGCGGATTACAGCTTATTGAAAGAAGCAATTGACAAACTAAGCTATTTTATTTGTACATAAATTTGCTGGATGTGTTTGATTGTATGTTCGGTTGATGATATAGACTCCATTGTCCAGGTCTGAGCTTGCCCGTATGTCTGGTATAATGAATGACAAGATAATCTGGTCTCAACTTACGCCTTACGGACCATGCTCAATGTAAGTTTAACGGATTCATTGACACTTTTCAGAGGTCCATCGATTGATAATTTAGGTAAGTTGGTAAAAATTAGGGGCACACCAATCCATGGATCGCCGAAAATCGTTTGGACCACATCTTTTTGGGGGCCCTAATCCCTTCTCCAGCTCGGAGCTCTGCAGGCTGGTGGGACAAAGACCCAAATTTTTTAGGGGGACCCAAATAGTGAAGGCCTGGGACATTTGTCCCACTTTGTTCTACCTAGATCTGGTACTGGAATTGGGAGTGAATCTTTACCCTAATATTGAGCAAAATACCATCAAGGGTGAATGCTTGGGGTAGGTAGTTCAAGATGACTATTGCGTGAATCTTGAACTTATGTTTATTTTTGGACCTGCGTTAGAAAGTGAATCTTCAGTGAATGTGTCTTGGCTTCAAGTGCATTGCGGGGTGAATCTTGACCCTAAAATATTGAGCTAAATGACAATCCGGGGTGAACGCTTGAGGGGGGGGGGGGGGGTAGTTCAAGATTCCTATTGACCGGTGCATAAAAGCAGAGTTTTTATGTTCCAAAGTCTTGACCAATCAAATTGCTTATCGCTCCTTAGCCTAAGCAGAAAATTCTCATCATTGAACTTAGTCAAGGTAATGATATAATGAATCTATACTCGGAGTTCCATCACTCTCACTTAATTATTACCAAAGTTATCGTGCCCCAAAGCATCAATCAATCAGATTGCTTATTGTAAGCAGACAATATTTATCTCAAACTTGATCAAGGCATTCATCTAATTAACGCCTACACTAAGTTTGATCATTCTACCTCAATTAGAAGGAGAGTTATTGTGTTCCAAAATATTGATCAATCAAATTGCTTATCGCTCTGCTTACCCCGAGCAGAAAGTGCTCACTATCGAACTTAGTCAAGGTATTGATGTGATAAAACTATACACTAAGTGTCCTCACTCTCCCTTAATTAGAACTAAAGTTATCGTGTCCCAAAGCAGCAACCAATCAAATTGCTTATCTCTGCTTACCCTAAACAGAAAATTCTCATCTTCGAACTCCGTCAAGGCATTCACCTAATAAACACCTATGCCATGTGTGAACATTCTAGCCCAATTAGAATTAGAGTTATTGTTTTGCAAAGTTTCGACCAATCAAATTGCCTATTGCTCGGCTTACCCTGAGCAGAAAATGCTCATTATCAAACTCAGTCAAGGTATTGATGTAATGAAACTATACAACAAGTTTCATCTATCTCACTTATAAATTAGAACTAAAGTTATCGTGTCCCAGGCATCAACCAATCAAATTGCTTATCTCTGCTTACCCTAAACAGAAAATTCTCATCTTCGAAGTCCATCAAGGCATTGACCTAATAAACACCTACAGCAAGTTTGAACATTCTAGCTCAATTCGAAGGAGAGTTATTGTGTTCCAAAGTCTCGGCCAATCAAATTACGTATCGCTATGATTACCTTGAGCAGAAAATACACATTATCGTACTTAGTCAAGGTATTGATGTAATGAAACTATACACTAAGTTTTATCCCTCTCAAATAATTAGAACTAAAGTTATCGAATCTCAAAGCATCAAGCCATCAAATTGCTGATCTCTGCTTATCCTAAGCAGAATATGCTCATCTTCGAACTCCATCAAGGCATTGACCTAATAAACACCTACACCAAGTTTGAACATTCTAGCTCAATTAAAAGTAGAGTTATTGTGTCCCAAAAAGTGTGACGGACCGATGGACAGACGGAAGTCCACGAACAGAGGCGACAACAATATACATCCACATGAAAATGTTAAAAACAAAGTAGTGGGTATCACAAAACTATCTTTATAGAATCTAATGTTTCATAAGTGTTAAAACTTAATATTCATAGAAGTAATATTAAATTGAAAAAGATTGGAAAATCACCTCACATAGCCCCACACTTTAAAACACCTGGTCATGAATCTTATGTCTGCACTGTGCTGGATAAAATCCCTCAGAACGATAGAGCCAAACTCAATATTGCTGAATCACTTTGGATCCACAGATTAAACACTGTATAGCCTAGTGGTTTAAATGAAATGCCTGTAAATTAATTCTACAACCCCTTTTTTTTCACCATACATCATTTATCCACATAGTAAAAATACACAGGGGGCGACTGTTTCATTTGCATAAAAAGTAGGTCGCGCACTGCATCTTGGGGTTTGTCTGTAATGTCACTAAACATGGCGGCTAAAGAAGACGTTTCGCAGTTGAACAGAAGAAAATGTAAACATCCGAGTGGTGGATATGGTACCCACGATATGCCGGGTGTTTTAATTTTAGGGACTATTGAGGGATTAAAAAAATTCAGCATTCCTGAAGAAAAAGAGCTCAGTCTACGTCGCGTTGTCTGCTACGACGAGTACAAGGTCGATATGAGTCATCGTCGAGTGCTAGGCCTAGTGCTATAAATATATAATAAATACTGATAGAGCCATAATAACATAGATCTAATAGATTATAAGAACAGCAATATATATCATCAAAAATTTTACTTTGTTAGAGTACATATTTGGTGAAAGATGTTTTCATATTTGATTGGTTAGGCTTAATTGGCATTATATTGCATATTATGATATATTCCAATGTAGAGTAGGCTACTGAGTACTGTAGGCCTAGAAGAAGTAAATCTCTATACGTCTTTATCTTATGATAATATGACCTCTCGCTCTAACTTAAATCAAATCAAATCAATGTGCTATTAATGTCTGTAGTTGCACATGTTCTTTTTACATTCTATATTTTTTGTAAAAACAAATAAAATCTACAAACACAATAATAGGTCTACCGAATAAAATAATTTTAGATTCATATGTTGTCATTAAAAGCAATTGAAAAAGAATCATGTGCGAGGGAACTAACTATATTTTCTGAAGAATCTGTTGTATTCTGGCAAAAGGATAATGGACAAGCCTAATTTTTTCTAAGATTGTGTATCGCAAAATGTGATTCTATGTAGGCCTACAATTACTTGTGGTAAACAATTTAAGTGTTAAGTTTATGGTATGTTATATTTTATATACCTTTCCAAATTTCATAACAAAAATATTATTTTGCTCAATTTTCAGTTGCAATAAGCTTTTAATAAAACAGTAAGTCTAATACTGTTATGCTATTCAAAATCACATTTCCCCTTTTACTGGTATGCCTTAATCCGACCAATAAACTATTTACTGAAGCACTATCATTTATTTTAAACCATTCAGTAATTCAAAATAATTTTAATTTACTCTGTGATTATCTATATAGTATCAGTATGCTGTATGGTTAACTTCAGTTTGTATGGCAGATAATTCCATAATAATACACAGTATAATTCAAATTTTCTATTTCTAACAGTTGACAAAAAAAAATCACAAAAATAAACTCTGAACACAGATCAGACCTAATGGCAAGCCTTGAAATAACTGCTAAGGTTCAGCCTGACATCATGTCAGGCTGAACTGATTTTCGGCCGGACATTTCAGATTTTCAGCCTGACAAATACTTTATAAAGTATATTAAACCAAAAAACTGTTTAAATTTACTATGTTTATATATATCATTATACATACATTTATTAATAAAATAAATTGTTGACTCACATACAACCTGGAGTTTTAAGTTTTTAAATGTATATGGAATACAACTTTATAGTTCATATAATAATGTAATTAATCTCTTTGGTGGGGCTGGGGACTAAATCCATAAAACTCTGATTAAGATTCAAATTTAAAGAATAGACATCTTGAGTTGTCGTAAATGGTTCAGAATCTGCCAAGTCATTTTTGATCCACTTTTCTACGGTTCGTGTTTGTAATTTTCGAACTGGTGACGGCGACGGCCCCCGTTTAGAAGTGTCTTTATGAGAGACATAAGACACAGTACCAGTCTTTGAATTTTCTGGAACGGTCCCACTAGCTGGGATATCCGTGTCCGAGGGTTGGGAAAAGTAAGAAGTTATTTTATTCAACATGTTTTCACGGCTCTTCTATTTACATTCACATCAGAAATGTCCAACAAAGTGAGATATTTTCGTAAAAAAAGTCTGTCCCTAATTACATCCATAGTCAACTTGAACATTTTCTTGTTGTAAACTAATTTTAAAATATTATTACTTTTATTACTAATAATTTATATAATTACATGTCATGTTAGGTGTGATTTAGAGCTAATCATATACGAAAGTACGAAAGTAACGCAAAGCTAGGTACGAGACTCAAATAACCAGTGTAAAAGAGCCGATTCTCAATATTATTCATTATTTTATCTTCACGCGGCCGAGAAAGATACATGTATAAATAGTAATATTTTTACTATGACTCGGGTCGTTGATATAACCGGCGTAAAAGAGTTGATTCTAAAAATTATTGAAGATTTTATCTGCACGCGGCCGAGATATAAATAGTAACATTTTCACTATGACTCTGGTCGTTGATATTTTTGGTCCTGGACGTTCGAGTCTAATAATAAATAGCGATCGACTCGAATATTTTTGACTTAATGTTTTACAAAAACACGGTCGGACAATTATGTCCGGACGAAAGGCAATTTGGCCTGTCAAAAGGGGTCAATTCGCCCGGACATTGTCCATGTCCGGACGCTTATTTCAGCGCTTGCCTAATGGCATGGATATCTAGAGCAAACTTCAGATTTATAATAATTTAATATATTCTTGTGCAGTAGGGTAAAATGGACAATTTCATAGGGGGCCTATAAAGGCCGTCAAAACATATGCAAAATATTCATTCTCAAGTTGTTTTTGGTTTATACTTGTTTGTAAAAAAAGAAACCAATAAACTCAAATAATGTTTATTGAAAAATGTTATAGGCCTATTTAAATAGAATTTTAATATCTTTAATTATTTTATTTTTTAAAAATGAAAGCCTACATTAATTAATAGAACAAAAATCATAAAAGCACACGGCGAGTCAACGTTGGAGCCAAAGGTATTTTATCTTGGAAAACAACCAACGGCTCAAATCTGTTTATTGGAAAACGTTATATGCCTATTTGAAATTCAATTTTTATTGTATATTTTAATGAAAGCTTACTTTATTAACATAACATAAATTAAAGAAGTACACAGTAATAAGATCCAGAAGACAAAGGAATTTTTCTTTGGGAGAAAAAATAAATCCTGTTGATGTTGAGTAAAATAGGCCTTATCCAAAAAAGGGCGTGGCACTTTGACATTTTCAAATGGCCCATTTTAAGGTGTATGGAAATTACATTTCCAATCTAGGAATGGAAACAACAAGTATTTGGTGGAATTGTTTCAAAGTTAATGAAACCTCTTAAAAATGGACAATAATTTACGGCCTTAAATAGACCAATTCGTAAACCGTCACAAATGCCGTCTCTCGTCTCAGTCTCACTTCTTTCATTCCGGGCCGTACCACGCTTTATGCATGTTTTAAAAATATGAATCATGTTTTATAAATTCCCGAAACACACACACAACTAACATATTATGATTGTATGTGATAATTCTCAGTAGTTTTGTTACCGAAAATACTATAAAACTACGAAATTAAAGAGATTTAGTTCATCGATATAGATATCGTAATGTCGTTGAGCGAACTGTCAGTATGTGTTTATTACAGACAATTCCCAAGATGCATTGCGTGTCGCAGTGTTTCTATTGGCCATAATGCGAGTCGCCACTCTGTGTATTTTTACTCTGTACTCTGTGATTTATCTATATGTCATCAAAGTTATGACGTCATATTAACATTATGACATCACTAGTTACCATGACTAACCTTTTACTTCAAATGTATCATTAAATTTTGTCTAGTTGTACTCTCTGAAGAAGTATGTTTTAACACTTATGAAAAGTTACACTCTATAAAGATGGTTTTGTGATACCCAAGACATCGTTTTTAACCACTCCTACCTACTACTGGTGTCACCATATCAAGTTTATTATGACTTGGATCCCAACTAAGGTTGTTATTCAAATGGTTTTGGATTTCTCTCTCTTTATATTTATTTGGATTCACATGAAAATGTGGGCGTATAAAAATAGCATACATATTGTTAATATTTCTTGCTATTTCTACAACATATATTTCTGCTATTCCGTATACTCTTGGCCATTACCGGCAGTCCCCGTTCAAGGTCAGGGGTGTTATCAGTCAAGTTGACGAATAGGGCAGGGCATGCATTCATACAAGCATTTTCATTGGCTCAATATCAGTCATTGGTATTAAGGGTGGGATTACAGTGAAACTGACATATTATATTGATGTTCTTCAGTCTAACCTGTCATCCAAACGGCAAATCTACTCAACGTATATTACTGACATAGTCAAACAATTCTTTCTCAATTGGTGGATAAATGGGTCGCTCCATTTATTGGCTTCTTTATTTGGTTTATGTCACTAAGTTCCCAACTCAAAGCCGCCTTACGTTCGACTCACCCAAATTAACGGTTTGTCTCACGTAATTCGAACTCAACCTTCCTTAGGGTGTAACGGTGATATAATAATACGTTTTTTTAAATCAGATGAAAATTATGACCTCTACAGGGTCCAGAAGCTAAAAACACGATTTTTCGTACAATCAGGGGCCATAATTCAGGAAGTTACAGTCCGATATGCGCGAAGATTGAAAGGAACCGAGATCTTTGGGTTATAAACTTACATTTCAAGTTTCAAAAAAATCGGATAAAAATTGTGACCTCCATAGGGTCCACAACCTTGATATACCATATTTTCACACTATTTGAGAACGAACGGCGGCCATTTTGTCTGTCAATTTTGGGCCGATTTTCACGAAATTCGAACTCAACCTTCCTTAGGGTGTAACGGTGACATAATAATACGGTTTTTTAAATCGGATAAAAATTATGACCTCTATAGGGTCCACAAGGTAACCAGCGGCTGCCAGGCAGGATACGCCCACATTTAGAGAGATGGAAAGAGAACAAGCTAACAAGAAAGTGATTTTTCCTACAATTAAGGGCCATAATTCAGGAAATTACTATTTGATATGCGCATATATCGAAAGGAACTGAGATCTTTGTGTTATAAACTTACATTTCAAAATTGTGACCTCTATAGGGTCCACAACCTTGATATACCATATTTTTACGCTATTTGAGAACGAACGGCGGCCATTTTGTCTGTCAATTTTGGAGCGATTTTCACAAAATTCGAACTCAACTGTCCTTAGGGTGGAACGGTAATATAATAATACGTTTTTTTAAATCGGATAAAAATTATGACCTCTAATGGGTCCACAAGCTAAAAACATGATTTTTCGTACAATCAGGGGCCATAATTCAGGAAGTTACAGTCCGATATGCGTGAATATCAAAAGGATCCGAGATCTTTGGGTTATAAATTTACATTTCAAGTTTCAATAAAATCGGATAAAAATTGTGACCTCTATAGGGTCCACAACCTTGATATACCATATTCTTACGCTATTTGAGAACGAACGGCGGCCATTTTGTCTGTCAACTTTGGGATGATTTTCACGAAATTCAAACTCAGCCGTCCTTAGGGTGTAACGGTGATATAATAATATGTTTTTTTAAATCGGATAAAAATTATGACTTCTATAGGGTCCACAAGCTAAAAACGTGATTTTTCGTACAATCTGGGTCCATAATTCCGGAAGTTACGGTCCGATATGCACGAATATCGAAAGGAACCGAGATCTTTGGGTTATAAACTTACATTTCAAGTTTCAACAAAATCTGATAAAAATTGTGACCCCTATAGGGTTCGCTGGTACGTTCAAACGGTACTGTAAGTGTTTTTCGATAATTATATATTTATCAATAATGGATGTGATAGATTTTTTGATTTAATGTTTGTGCGTAATCACCAGGACCATTTTGATGTGAAATATATATATTGCTTTTGTATTTTGACCTATCTGTCATGGAGAATATTTACATTGTGTCGATCAGCTGTCAACTGTCAAAAATTCAAAATGGCCGCCCCGATGGGCCTGCCGTTAGCAACCTTTATTGACAAATAGTTTGATCTCTGCAACTTTTATTGTAAACGCCATAGTGGTTGACTGTGCCTTGTTGTGCTCTGTGTTTTTCGTGCCTGTGATTTATTGTGGATTAATGTGGATTTCGACATACAAATATATATTATTAATGCGCAAGCGTGGTAAAGCTGTTACTTTCAAATAATTGTATAACAGTTTTTGATAAGTTATAATTTGTTGATAAATTTGCGACAGATTTCAGTTCTATTGTCGTGCATGTGGAACATTTTTATGCGAAGTAGTGTTTGCTGTTTAAATGTAACTATTACGAAGAAACATTTATTTATCGCCTTTTCATTAAAATTTAGGCCTAATTTTAGGAAGCCTAGATTGAAAACATTATGTAAGCGCCTAGGAGGCAGCTGTGTATTTGTCCTGCGTGTGTTTATGTTTAAAATAGTAACTCTGAATGCAGTATTTTATCAAAATGTTTCATAATAATTTGTATCTGTTGTGGCTAGTGAGCTATCTGAATCAACTCACCTACTATCAATCACAACTGAACTCTTACAACAATAACATTCAAGCCAAATCTCATTGTTTTAGTAACAATAATAATAATATTAATAATAAAAGAGGCGTGAGGAGTGGAAAGCAGTGGGTTAAAAAGATTGATGTTTTAAATCCAACTACTACTATTAGAAATGATACAGTAAAAAGACACTTTATTCCAATTATTCCAATAATTTCTGAACAAATCGATCAACGCCCAGACAATACACAATTGTGTCTTAATGCATGGCCCGTCGAAAATAAAACAGTCGCTTTGAATGATTATATATACGACAACAATGAAGTAATTGGGAGAAATCAAAGACATTTAAAAGTTATCACCACCAACAGACCATATGAACCTCTAAACACTAATCCACTGAATATTAACATTAATCATAGCAATCTCATCCAGCTTACCTCAAACTCTATCAAAAATCACAAACAGATCAAAAACTTTAGAACAAAACAGAAGATAAACAACAATCTTATACAAATTAGAAAGGCGGTCGAAAATGAAGCGTCAGTATTAACAACTTCGTTTGGATTAATTAATGCCAGATCCGTAAGAAATAAAACAACAATTTTATCTGATTATATTTTTGAAAATTCTATTGATATTTGTGGAATAACTGAAACGTGGCTGAATAATGACTGTTCGGACTCATCGACAATCGCAGCTTTAGTACCTGATGGATATTCTATACAACATTGCCCTCGCGGTTCACGTGGAGGAGGCGTAGCACTTATATTTGTCATCTATTAAGTGTAAGAAAATCCGTCATGACCGTTTTGATTCTTTTGAAATTTTGGATTGTTCTCTACAGTTTTCTTTCAAGGAAACTAGGATTATTACAATTTACCGCCCGCCCAATAGCAAATTGTGTCAAAAGTTTATGGAAGAATTTGGATTTTATCTGGACCAGTTGATGATGACTAAGTGTTGCACTATTATTTGGGGAGATTTTAATTTTCATGTTGATGATTCCAACGACTCTACCGTGGTTGAGTTTTGTGATATGCTGAATAATAGATCTCTCACACAACATGTTTCTTCTTCTACTGATAACGGTGGACATATTCTCGATCTGGTGATAACTAATCCACGTGATATTAAACTGAATAATCTCTCTGTCTCGGACAAATTAATATCTGATCATTTTCCGGCAACTTTTAATCTTATGATCCAGAAACCACAACCAACAAGAAAGACTTTAACATATCGAAGGTTTAAATCATTTGACATAAATAAATTTAAAGCGGAAATAGTGAACTCGAATTTCAATGGCATTCAACGTATTCAAGATATACAAGAGAAGGCAACCCAATATCACTCAAAGCTTGCTGAAATTTTGGACTCGCTTGTTCCTCTTCAAACGAAAACATTTACGATTCGTCTCAATACGCAGTGGTTTAATGATTCTATTTTAGAAGCCAAAAGGGACCGTAATAAGGCTGAACATCTGTGGCGGAAAACAAATCTACATGTCCATAAACAGATTTATAAATCTTTAAAAAACAATGTGAATAAAATAATTGATGATGTTAAAATTAAATTTTACTCTAATAAAATAGAAAATGGCGAAAACAGACAAAAAGACCTGTATAAAGTTGTGAATTCCCTTTTGGACCATAATGCTGAGCGTACTATCCTCCCGGACAATGATAATGACACTGAACTTGCAAATTTATTCTCTGATTTCTTTTAAATAAAAATACAGAAAATACGAACTGAACTTGATGATTTAAATAAAACTATTGACTTTAACGCTCATGATTTTGATAAGTTAGAAAATTCTGTTTATTTAGAAAATTTTAACTTGGTTAGTTAATCTTTTATTTTAAAGCTAATTAAATCGTCTGCTCCTAAATCTTGTTCATTAGATCCTGTTCCGACTTCTGTTCTTAAGGACTGTCTAGACGAAGTTATTCCAGTTTTTACCAATATTATTAATTCTTGTATATCATTCGCTACTATTCCTAACGTTTTCAAACGAGTTTATGTTAACCCTTTAATTAAAAAGTCTACACTGGATCCTAATGTTTTTAAAAATTACAGGCCAGTCTCTAACTTAAGTTTTATTTCTAAAATATTGGAGAAATGTATTGCTTCTCAGATAAAGGCCCATCTAGATGATAACTGTTTGTATGAACCATTTCAAAGTGCTTATAAACAATTTCACAGTACCGAAACAGCTTTAACCCGGGTTTCAAATGATATTTTAATGGAAAATGATGATAGAAAATGTACATTTTTAATTTTATTAGATTTATCTGCTGCTTTCGACACGGTGGACCCTTCCATTCTTCTACGCAGACTTCAATTTAAATTCGGTATTTGTGGCTATGCATTAAATCTTTTAGAGAGCTATCTTGTGGGTAGAAAACAGTGTATTTTAGTTAATTGCAAATCGTCGCCTGAATCTGTTTTGTCATCTGGGGTTCCCCAAGGTTCTGTTCTTGGTCCGATTTTATTTACCCTCTATACGTCACCATTAGGAGATATTGTCAGAAAATATGGTCTCAGCTTTCATTTGTATGCCGATGATACTCAATTATATATTTCATTTACACCTAATTGTCCATCTTCTTTCAATTTATCAAAATTGCAACTTGAGAACTGTATTAGTGAAATTAGAAAATGGATGTCAAAGAACTTTCTAAAATTGAATGATGATAAAACCGAATATTTGTTATTAGGCTCAAGGCATCAATTAAGTAAATCTGCACAAGATAACCCCCCTGTTGTAATTGGTAATTGTGATATATTTTCATCTTATTCTGCTCGTAATATTGGCGCTATCTTTGATAGTTTTATGCTTATGGGAGCTCAAGTAAATAATATTTGTAAATTGTGCTATTTTAATATTAGAAATATAGGTAAAATACGTAAATGTGTAACTGTAGAGGCCACTAAGTCACTTGTTAATTCTCTGGTCACTTCTCGATTAGATAACTTTAATTCACTTTTAGTTGGTTTACCTTTAAAGCTTATAGATAAATTACAAAAAGTACAGAATACTGCGGCTAGACTTGTTACTTTAACTAAGAAATGTGACCCCATAACTCCTGTTTTATATAATTTACACTGGTTACCTGTTAAATATCGAATTGATTTTAAAATTTTATTACTTACTTTTAAATGTTTAAATAATTTAGCTCCTGTTTACCTCTCAGATCTTTTAGAACTTTATACACCTGGCCGAACATTACGTACATCAGATAAACTACTTTTAAAGCCCAAAACTGTTCAACTAGTCTCCTATGGTCAGCGCTCTTTTAGTTATCAAGCACCTGTTTTATGGAATAATCTACCATTTAGTTTAAGATGTTGTACATCTCTGTATTCTTTTAAAAAACAACTTAAAACACATTTTTTTAATCAGGCTTTTAACTGACTCTGTATACAATCGTTAACATGCCCATAATCTTGTTGTTTATGTGTGATTTACATTGTCACTTTGTAAAGTGCCTCTGAACATGTTATATGAAAGGGTGCACTATAAATATGCTGTAATAATAATAATAATAATATACCATATTCTTACGCTATTTGGGAACGAACGGCTGCCATTTTGTCTGTCAATTTTGGGCCGATTTTCACGAAATTCGAACTCAGTCATCCTTAGGGTGTAACGGTGATATAATACGTTTTTTTAAATCGGATAAAAATTATGACTTCTATAGGGTCCACAAGCTAAAAACGTGATTTTTCGTACAATCAGGGGCCATAATTCAGGACGTTACTGTCCGATATGCGCAAATATCGAAAGGAACTGAGATCTGTGGGTTATAAACTTACATTTCAAGTTTCAACAAAATCGGATAAAAATTGTGACCTCTATAGGGTCCACAAGCTAAAAACGTGATTTTTCCACAAGCTAAAAACGTGATTTTTCGTACAAACAGGGGCCATAATCCATGAAGTTTCGATCCGATACATGCCAATATCAAATGCAGCCGAGATCTTTTGGGGATAAACCTATATTTCAAGTTTCGTCGAAATCGGATAAGAATTGTGACCTGTAGAGAGTCCACAAACAATTGTGGACGGACGGACAGGGGCGACGGCATAATACGTCCAAATGAAGATGTGGGCGTATAAAAACGTGATTTTTCGTACAATCAGGGGCCTTAATTCAGGAAGTTACAGTCCGATATGTGCGAATATCGAAATGAACCGAGATCTCTGGGTTATAAACTTACATTTCAATTTTCAACAAAATCGGATAAAAATTGTGACCTCTATAGGGTCCACAACCTTGATATACCATATTTTTACGCTATTTGAGAACGAACGGCGGCCATTTTGTCTGTCCATTTTGGGCCGATTTTCACGAAATTCGAACTCAGTCGTCCCTAGGGTGTAACGGTGATATAATAATACGTTTTTTTAAATTGGATAAAAATTATGACCTCTATAGGGTCCACAAGATAAAAACGCGATTTTTCGTACAATCAGGGGCCATAATTCAGGAAGTTATAGTCCGATATGCGCAAATATCGAAAGGAACCGAGATCTTTGGGTTATAAACTTACATTTCAAGTTTCAACAAAATCGGATAAAAATTGTGACCTCTATAGGGTCCACAAGCTAAAAACGTGATTTTTCGTACAAACAGGGGCCATAATCCATGAAGTTTCGATCCGATACATGCCAATATCGAAAGCACCCGAGATCTTTTGGAGATAAACCTATATTTCAAGTTTCATCAAAATCGGATAAGAATTGTGACCTGTAGAGGGTCCACAAACAATTGTGGACGGACGGACAGGGGCGACGGCATAATACGTCCATATGAAAATGTGGGCGTATAAAAATTGTGACCTCTATAGGGTCCACAACCTTGATATACCATATTTCTACGCTATTTGAGAACGAACGGCAGCCATTTTGTCTATCAATTTTGGGGCGATTTTCACGAAATTCGAACTCTGCCGTCCTTAGGGTGTAACGGTGATATAATAATATGTTTTTTTAAATCGGATAAAAATTATGACCTCTATAGGGTCCACAAGCTAAAAACGCGATTTTTCGTACAATCAGGGGCCATAATTCAGGAAGTTATGGTCCGATATGTGCGAATATCGAAAGGAACCAAGATCTTTGGGTTATAAACTTACATTTCAAGTTTCAACAAAATCGGATAAAAATTGTGACCTCTATAGGGTCCACAACCTTGATATACCATATTTTTACTCTATTTGAGAACGAACGGCTGCCATTTTGTCTGTCAATTTTGGGCCGATTTTCACGAAATTCGAACTCGGTCGTCCTAAGGGTGTAACGGTAATATAAAAAAAACGGGTTTTTAAATCAGATAACCAGCGGCTGCCAGGCAGGATACGCCCACATTTTCGATAAATGGATAGAGAACAAGCTAAAAAGAAAGCGATTTTCCGTACAATCAAGGGCCATAATTCAGGAAGTTACGGTCCAATATGCACGAATATCAAAAGGAACCGAGATCTTTGGATTATAAACTTACATTTCAAGTTTCAACAAAATCGGATAAAAATTGTGACCTCTATAGGGTCCACAACCTTGATATAACATATTTTTACACTAATGAACGGCGGCCATTTTGTCTGTCAATTTTGGGCCGATTTTCATGAAATTCAAACTCAGTCGTCCTTAGGGTGTAACGGTGATATAATAATACGTTTTTTTAAATCGGATAAAAATTATGACCTCTATAGGGTCCACAAGCTAAAAACGCGATTTTTCGTACAATCAGGGGCCATAATTCAGAAAATTACGGTCCGATATGCACGAATATCGAAAGGAACCGAGATCTTTGGGTTATAGACTTACATTTCAAGTTTCAACAAAATCGGATAAAAATTGTGACCTCTATAGGGTCCACAACCTTGATATACCATTTTCTTACGGTATTTGAGAACGAACGGCGGCCATTTTGTCTGTCAATTTTGGGCAGATTTTCATGAAATTCTAATTCAGTCGTCCCTAGGGTGTAACGGTGATATAATAATACGTATTTTTAAATCGGGTAAAAATTATGACTTCTATAGGGTCCACAAGCTAAAAACGTGATTTTTCGTACAATCAGGGGTCATAAGTCAGGAAGTTACGATCCGATATGCACGAATATCGAAAGGAATCGAGATCTTTGGGTTATAAACTAACATTTCAAGTTTCAACAAAATCGGATCAAAATTGTGACCCCTATAGGGTCCACAACCTTGATATACCATATTCTTACGCTATTTGGGAACGAATGGCGGCCATTTTGTCTGTCAATTTTGGGCCGATTTTCACAAAATTCGAACTCAGTCATCCTTAGGGTGTAACGGTGATATAATAGAACGGTTTTTTAAATCGGATAAAAATTATGACTTCTATAGGGTCCACAAGCTAAAAACGTGATTTTTCGTACAATCAGGGGCCATAATTCAGGAAGTTACGGTTCGATATCCACAACCTTGATATACTATATTCTTACGCTATTTGGGAATGAACGGCGGCCATTTTGTCGGTCAATTTTGGGCCAATTTTCACGAAATTCGAACTCAGTCATCCTTAGGGTGTAAAGGTGATATAATAGAACGGTTTGTTTAAATTGGATAAAAATTATGACTTCTATAGGGTCCACAAGCTAAAAACGTGATTTTTCGTACAATCTCGAGACTTAACTTTCAAACACAGTTAAGTCCCTTTTGTATGGCGCTGCTATAATTTTTCCAATTTATTTTCAAATTATAATAATGAATAATGATTACTATTTACCTAATAGATTCATTTTTACTAGGATAGATTCATTTTACTAGGATAGATTCATTTTACTAGGATAGATTCATAAAAACACAACTTTATGGATTTACTAGTTCTTGGTTTATTACATGCAACGTTTCAATACTCTTACAGGTATCTTTATCAAGCAATGATCAATAATGAATAACAACCTACATTTATAGTACATTCATGAGTAAGACAATAAAAACATAACATCAATTAATGGTTATAACAACAACATTTCCCTTTGAAAATGACTTCACGATCTCTCTTATTAACAGGTAAAACGGGGACTGAAGCCACCACCAAGGCTTAATGATCATACTATCAATACCCCTTAAAACTATCAAAACATAGTATGTCTTCTAATAATATGGTAATTTAACTAATGTGTATAAGCATAATCAATAAGGGTGATTACTCTCTCCTCCTTCCTTATAATCATAATCTTATAACTTAACACTCAAACCATTTCCCTATGTGAACTACAAAAGAACATGCAGAAGGCCTTTCATGGCATGGGCAAACGATTGGGGATTCAAAGTCTCGGAGAAGAAAACAGTCGGCATGCTTGTAAGCAGGGATAGAGGGATAAACAGAATGACTCTGTGTATGAACGGGAAAACCATCGAGTTTAAAGACCAAACCAAGTTCCTTGGCGTAATCTTTGACCGAAGGCTGACCTGGAAACCGCACATCGACGAGACTGTAGATAGATGCACCAAAATCCTAAACTTAATGAGGAAAATAACGGGCAGCACATGGGGTGCCAATAGAGTTACATTAATGATGGTGTATCATGCTCTAATACGCTCTGTATTAGACTACGGCTCTTTGGCCTTCATGAACTGTGCGCCAAAACTCTTAAGTAAGCTTGACACCATCCAATACAAAGCTTTGTGTATTGCGACCGGCGTAGGGCTTGGGACTAGAAGAGAGGCATTACTACAGGAAGCCGGGGAGTTGCCCTATCCCTAAGAAGAAAAGAACTAGCGACAAGGTATTGGGCCAAGATCTCGCAACTGGGCGAAAGATCCCCTACTTTTTTGTCAGTCTACAAAAGACAAGATATGTAAGAGATCCTAGAAAGAAAAGCTTCGGCCAGGGTATCAGGGAAACAATCAAGGAACTGCAACTGGGGGAGCTCGTGATAAATGAACACGACCCCCCAGCGATCGCCACTTGGACGCTCCCTATACCGCCGGTTAATCTAGATCTACTACAGAAAACTGACAAGAAAAACCCAACTGCTGCACGTGCTTTCTCTCTAGAACACCTGGAAGACAACTGGCCGTCTGATGACTGGGACCATGTGTAAACGGATGACTCATGCAATCCTGAAAGGGGCACCAGCTCATTTGGAATATACCTGCCAAACGGGAAACAGGGAATAAGCAGGAAACTGCCTAATAACTGTTCGGTGTACACTGCAGAGCTTGTGGCCATTCGTGACGCTATATCATGGATTTCCCATCAAAAGACTAGGAAGTTCGTCATTCCAAGCGACTCTCTGAGCAGTCTGATTTCAATCCAAAATGACAACTCGGACTCAAGACCAGAAGTCATTTTGGAAATCAGGCAGCTGTACCAGAGTGTTATAGAGAAGAGAAGCAAAGTAGAACTCGTGTGGATTCCATCACATGTCAACATTAGAGGAAAACGAGGAGGCAGATCGACTCGCCAATGAAGGTCTCAAGGACACAGCACCACTCCGCACCATAGACTACAGCACCACGGAAATCTACAGTATGGTCAAAAGACAGGTCAATTCAAAAAATAGATTCCAAAAACAAATTTTATTTTTATTATTTAGTCCGTCATGTGACACATATTACACTTACCGTTGAAACAGACATATGACGTATATTTCCTTCTTCAGGAAATATTTCATACTTATGTATCATTCCACCCTGTTCGATTCTCCATATTGGATATGTTTCATAATTGTGGAGATCTTTTTTCTCTATTAAAAATCGTCCAACCTTAAAAATACAAAACATAAACTAGAACTTCGATGCAATAATGACAGGTTTAACCCGTGCCAAGTTACCTTTTGAACTGACGTCATTTCCTGTACCAATGGAAACATTATAAACAGATTTCCACATAAGCATTGGACGTGTGTTATAAAATGGATGCAGAATTTGACAATAAATCCAGCAAAATCAGTTTCATTTATACAACGAAGACTCATCACAATGACATCACTTCCCGTTATTAACAAAATATTTAAATTGGATTACAGAAATAAGTACTTTGATTTTACTTTGCATGACAGAAAATGGATTAAAATTTGCACAGAATGAACCCTTTATAAAGCCTTATTAAAGTTAAAAACAATCTAAAAAGTGATCCTGACAAAATTGGTTATTTCTCGGCAAGGGAAGATGTTAGAAACATGTTTATTATATCTATATGATCGTATGATTCATACTATTTGTTCATTGAAATCAAATATCATAATTTTATAAGAATAATGAATATCACTTACTTCAAACAAATATTTGTTTTGGAGGCTAAAAATACAGTTTTTGCCAAAATGACATTCTTTTAGATGATAATGAAAATGTTAAATTAGCTTTATGAAATCATAAATGGCATTAGGCATCACATGGTAAATTTTTATGAAAATCAAATAATAATTCACAATTTTATGGACCAAAAACCTGAACAAGTTAGAAACGATTTTATGATCATGTTTTTTAATAGTCTGGAGGCTCAGCACAAGGGGGTGTCCATCAAATGGGCACAAAACCAGACCCAACTTTTCTAGAGTAAAATTGTGCATAGAATATGATGCCGAGTGGTAATCAGTCCGCTGTTGGGGCGTTTGAGATATTCGGGGTCAAAGGTCAAATGGATTCATTTGCAGCGTAAGTGAATGCGCGGTCATTCTTGTATCATGAAAATAAGCTGAAAATGATCGAAAGTAATCACACTTTCAATAAAGATAGGCTGCCAGGCAACAAAACATACACCCACAGCAGCTAAATCGTCCGAGCGGTCGACAAGGGTTGTCGCAGCTCTAAAGGCCAAAGTTAATATCCGATTGACTTTAAATTTATACACAGTGTTTAAGGTCATGAGACAAAGAAGCCTATTGATTTTCAGCGATTTCCGATAATTACTGCCAGAGTTATGGCCCTTGATCACTTAAAAAAATCTTGTGGACGCTCTACAGGTCAAAGTTAATATCCGATTGACTTTAAATTTATACAGTGTTTAAGGTCATGACACGAAGAAGTCTATTGTTTTTCAGTGATTTTCGATAATTACTGCCAGAGTTATGGCCCTTGATCACTTCAAAAAAATCTTGTGGACGCTCTACAGGCCAAAGTTAATATTCGATTGACTTGAAATTTATACACAGTGCTTAAGGTCATGAGACGAAGCAGCCTATTGATTTTCAGCGATTTACGATAAGTACTGCCAGAGTTATGGCCCTTGATCACTTTGAAAAATCTTTTGGACACTCTAAAGGCTAAAGTTAATATCCGATTGACTTTAAATTTATACACAGTGTTTATGGTCATGAGATGAAGTCTATTCATTTTCAGTGATTTTCGATATTTACTGCCAGAGTTATGGCCCTTGATCACTTTGAAAAATCTTGTGGACGCTCTAGAGGCCAAAGTCCATATCCGGTTGACTTTAAATTTATACACAGTGTTTAAGGTCATCAGACAAAGAAGTCTATTCATTTTCAGTGATTTTCGATAATTACTGTCAGTTATGGCTCTTGATCACTTTGAAAAATCTTGTGACGCTCTAGAGGCTAAAGTTATCATCCGATTGACTTCAGATTGATACACAGAGTTTAAGAGTTTGAGACGAACAAGTATATTGATTTTCAATGAATTTTTCTGACTTGAACAGCTAAATCCATGATATTAAAAACCAAACAAATTCTAATGGTTTTCTGATAATTACTTCATGAGTGTATTATAAATGTTTCATTACCGAAAGAAGTAAAAATATGCGACAACACTTGTTGACTGCCCTGACGATTAAGCTGCTGTGGGCGTATGTTTCGTTGCCTGGCAACCTATCTTTAAAATTATGATATTTGATTCAAATCAACAAATAGATTGAACACACACGACAATACAGATACCAAAAAATGGTTTCTATCTTGTACAGTTGCAGAGAAATAGACGATTTTTTACAAGTCACTTTTCAAGGTTTTTGGTCTATAAAAGTGGCAATTATTATTTGATTTACATAAAATTTTCACCATGTGATCCCTTATGATATTTCTGATTTCATAAAACTAATTTAACATTTTCATTATCACCGGAAGTAATGCAATTTTGTCAGGATCACTTACATGTAACAAATGTATACAATAAATTGATATTGCTTGATTTGGTTGATTCTGCGTACATTTTATTTGATGTGTGCAATGCTTATATGGAAACCTGTTTAATGGTTTCAAAGGTACAGAAAGTGACATGTTCAAGGGTAATGGGGCACCGGTGAAACCCGTCTTTACTGCATCACAGTTCTAGTGATGATTGTTTTTACCAAAAAAACAATCATCCAACACGTTGGCCATTTTATTTTCCACTTGAGTGTATCTCAGAAAGTACTTGTCGGATCAATCCGATATCTTTGGTTTTTCAGGAAAGATGGCATGAATTAGCGATTAAATCTATTTCGAACATTCTGCGACAATGCGAAATGTCCGAAATCACTGAAGTTGTTTTTTTCTAAATATTGCCGTAATATTAACAATAATTGCCGGATTTTAACATTTGATACATTTTCACATAGACAGAGACAAGGCACATAGCTACGGGTCTTTAGATTTTTGATTTTCGATGAATCTTCGGAGATATTAGGCGCCAAATTTTGAAAATTTAAATTTTTACAAATTTTTTTTTTATTAATGAATATTTCTTTATGGTATTTTATCCAGGGCTAAATGGTCATCTGATTTGAGCAAAAATGTGAACAATTTTTGTCTCAGTAATTTGCGTTAGCCGTCATTAGCTAATTCAGTTTTTTGGTTCTAGATTGATTATTTATTGTTCGATTTGTTTAAAACAAAGTTCATATGCTCCTTTTTCCGAAATGTCATTTTTTTTGTTACCGATAGAGTTATCTGTCGACATCGGAAGTGACATAATTTTAACAAAAACTATAATTTTGACAGTTCTGTACCTTTTTTTGAAAGTAAATATTATTTTTTCAAAATTTGATATTACCAAAAGGATGCGCCATGCAAATGTGCACAAAACATCGGACTCAGTTTTCTTAATTTCTATGGCAGTAATTATCGGAAATTGCTGAAAATTAATAGGCTTCTTCGCTTCATGGCCTTAAACACTGTGTATAAATTTAAAGTCAATCGGATATTAACTTTAGCCTCTAGAGCGTCGACAAGATTTTTTGAAATGATCAAGGGCCATAACTCTGGCAGTAATTATCGGAAATCACTGAAAATCAATAGGCTTCTTCGTTTCCTGGCCTTAAACACTGTATATAAATTTAAAGTCAATCGAATATTAACTTTAGCCTCTAGAGCGTTCACAATACAAATCAGACTCATTTGAATAAAATATCTGTTTTGAAGGCTAAAAATACAGTTTTTGCCAAAATGACGTTACTTCCGGTAACAAGAAAAGTGTTAAATTACTTGTATGAAATCGTAAATGGCATTAGGTATCACACACTGGAAATTTTATGAAAATCGGCTAATAATTGACACGTTTATGGCCCAAAAACCTTGAAAAATTACCTGTTGAAAATAGTCTATTTCTCCCCAACTGGACAAGTTAGAAACCATTTTGTGATATCTATATGACCATATGGGTTCATTCTTTTAGTTGATTGGAATCAAATATCAAAATTTTAAACAATTAACAAATACAACTCATTTGAATAAATTACTGGTTTTGAAGGCTATAAATACAATTTTAGCCCAATTTATGTCATTTCCAGTGAAATTGAAAATGTTAAATTGGTTTGACATTTTTTGGTATCTGTATTGTCGTGTGGGTTCAATCTATTTGTTGATTGGAATCAAATATCATAATTTTAAAAACAATACAAATCAGACTCATTTGAATAAAATATCTGTTTTGAAGGCTAAAAATACAGTTTTTGCCAAAATGTCGTTACTTCCGGTGACAGTAACAGTGTTAAATTACTTGTATGAAATCGTAAATGGCATTAGGTATTACACACTGGAAATTTTATGAAAATCGAATAATAATTGACACTTTTATGGCCCAAAAACCTTGAAAAATTACCTGTTGAAAATCGTCTATTTCTCCCCAACTGAACAAGTTAGAAACCATTTTGTGATATCTATATGATCGTATGGGTTCATTCTATTAGTTGATTGGAATCAAATATCAAAATTTTAAACAAATAACAAATACAACTCATTTGAATAAATTACTGGTTTTGAAGGCTATAAATACAATTTTGCCCAATTTACGTCATTTCCGGTGACATTGAAAATGTTAAATTGGTTTGACATAGTTAAAACTGACATTACTGGTTTTATGAAAGTTGTGAAGAAATATTTTAAAATATGAAAAGCCTGAATGGGTTGTGAATAGCTCATTTTTTCACCTTTTTTCACCTTTAAATAGAAATGATCCGAAAACGAAATAAAAATTAAAAAAACTGAGCGCGATGATTTCTGCGCCTTAACAGGGCACACTCTTTCAGTCATACCAGATTTGAAAAAAATAATATTTGCTTTCAAAAAGTGGTAGCGAACTGTCACAATTGCAGTTTTTGCTAAATTTACGTCACTTCTGTTGCCGAAAGGCAACTTTACCGGTAACAAAAAAAATGACATTTTGGACCACGGAGCATATGAACTTTGTTTTATACAAATCGAACAATAAATAATTAATCCAGGACTGAAAAACTAAATTAGCCAATGGGGGCCAAGGAAATATACGGTGACAAAAAATGTTGCAATTTTTGGTCAAATCAGATGACTCTTTAACCCTAGGTAAAATACCACATAAAAATATTCATTAATAAAAAAGTTTTTCGTAATTTTTTTTTCAAAATTTGGCGCCTAATATCTCCAAAGATTCATCAAAAATAAAAAATCTAAAGAACTGTAGCTATGTGCCTTGTCTCTGGCTATGTCAAAATGTATCAAATATTACAATCCGACAATTATTGACAACATTACGGCAAAATTTCGAAAAATGACAACTTTAGTGATTTCGGACATTTCGCATTGTCGCAGAACGTTAGAAATAGCTTTAAAATTTAAGTCAAACCCACTTTCCCAGTAAAACACAAGCTACGCAGTGTGAAACCCTAATTATCAGAAAATCATTAGAATTTGTTTGGTTTTTATAAAGTTCTGCCTCATGCTAACGTTTAGCATACAAAACATTTAATATCATGGATTTAGCCGATTCATTGAAAATCAATAGGCCTATACTTGTTCATAAAGCTCTGTGTATCAATCGGAAGTCAATCGGATGATAACATAAGCCTCTAGAGCATCACACAACATTTCAAAGTGATCAAGGGCCATAACTCTGGCCCTAATTATCGGATATCATTAAAAATCACTAGGCTTCTGCGTCACATGACCTTAAACACTGTGTATGAATTTAAAGTCAATCGGATATTAACTTTAGCCTCTAGAATGTCCACAAGATTTTTCAAAGTGATCAAGGGCCATAACTCTGGCAGTAATTATCGGAAATCATAAAAATCAATAGAATTCTTCATCTCATGACCTTAAACACTGTGTATAAATTTAAAGTCAATAGGATGTTATCTTTAGCCTTTAGAGCATCCACAAGATATTTTGAAGTGATCAAGGGCCATAACTCTGGCAGTAATTATTGGAAATTGCTGAAAATCAACAGGCTTTTTCATCTCAGGACCTTAAACACTTTATATAAATTTGAAGTCAATCGGATATTAACTTTAGCCTCTAGAGCGTCACAAGATTTTTCAAACTGATCAAGGGCCATAACTTTGGCAGTAATTATTGGAAATCGTTGAAAATCAATAAGCTTCTTCGTCTCATGACCTCAAACACTTAAAGCCATTCAGATATTAAATTTAGCCTCTAGAGCGTCCACAAGCAATTGTGGACACCGGACCGACGGCGACGACAATATACGACCACATTTCAATGTAGGCGTATAAAAAATTATTTATTCAGAATGACTGTGGGTTGTGAATTTAATTTGGGTGAGTAGAACATAAGACGGCTATGAGTTGGGAACTCAGTGACATAAACCAAATAAAGAAGCGAATAGATGGAGCGCCGTATCTTATCCAAGAATTGAGAAAGAATTGGTTAAATATGTCAACCAGCGGCTGCCAGGCAGGATACGCCCACATTTTCGAGAGATGGATAGAGAACAAGCTAACAAGAAAGTGATTTTTCCTACAATCAAGGGCCATAATTCAGGAAATTAAAATTCGATATGCGCGAATATCGAAAGGAACTGAGATCTTTGTGTTATAAACTTACATTTCAAGTTTCAACAAAATCGGATAAAAATTGTGACCTCTATAGGGTCCACAAACTTGATATACCACATTTTTACGCTATTTGAGACCGAACGGCGGCCATTTTGTCTGTCAATTTTGGGCCTAATAAACACCTAGACCGAGTTTGAACATTCTAGCTCAATTAGAAGGGGAGTGGTGTCCCAAAAAGTGGGACGGACCGACGGACGGACAGGCAGGCAGGCAGACAGACGGTGGACAATTAACTATAGCATCAAATCAAATTACCTGGAATGATTCCTCTCCATTCTCAATTTGAGTACCTTTGCTGCTTTCTTCTGATACACGGGTTGAAGGTTTTGACGACTGGATTTTAACACATGGTAGTTTCATTGGGTTTTCCAGTTTTGACTTGCTCGGAACTGTACATTTGAAAGGAACTTCAGTTTGTTTAGAAGTTGGTTTAGAAAATGTTTTTGCTGCAACCTGACTTTTAAAAGAGGCCTCATGAAAACTATCATCCGAAAGCGAGTCAACTGTTTTTCGTCTACTTGTCTGACTTTTGGATTTTCTGTACAAATATAAAATCGAAAACAACCAAATGTATGTCCTTGTGTAAAATTATCAAATCAGACTAAAATTTAAAAGTAACTGGCCTGGAAAAACTAATTTAGTGAAAAACATAATTTATGAAACAAGACACATGGTGTGTACAACTAATCTCTGAGGATTGACTAACCCGGTTCTATGTTAGAATATCCTTAAATCATGCAGAATAAGTTAATTGTGGTTACTATTCATGGAAACTCGTGAGAAATATATGTGTTGTCAGTAGTCGCTTAAACCCGTCAGTACTTACACTGTGCGTTGGTATTCCTATAAATGGTCAGTATTAATCATAAGGTGAGTATTCAAGTTAATTCGTAAGTATTCCTTCCTTGTGTCAGTATGTAAAAATAACGTGAGTAATTAAACAAACGTGAGTTAATCCGAACATATCACTAGTCAGACGCATGCGTGAGAAACTGACAAAGGCATAACTAATTAAGAAAGCGTCACTATTTGGGCTACCGTTCACTATCTTTGATCTGCGTCAGTAACTGGAACCTACGTCAGTAGAGTGTAAAATCATTAACTAGATCAATTTCAAATAAGTGATAAGTATCAGTTCAATTGTGATATTTCCGTTAAATCGTCACTACATCCTGAATAAATAATTATTTATTAATATTCTTGAATCAGGGGAAATGTTTTTAAAGGATAAAGGATGGCAGTGTGAACAACAGGACTATTTGTTGGCATTTCCGTTAAATCGTCACTACATCCTGAATAAATAATTATTTATTAATATTCTTGAATCAGGGGAAATGTTTTTAAAGGATAAAGGATGGCAGTGTGAACAACAGGACTATTTGTTGGCACTTTTGATTACCGCTGTAGTGTGCAAAAGACACTGAAGATGGGCTACACAAATCGATTCATAAACACCTTCATAATTAAACAAGCGGTTGTCACGCAAGATACGCCCACATTTTGCAAGAGATGGACAGAGAACAAGCTCAAAAAAAGAAGTGATTTTTCGTACAATCAGGGACCATAATTCAGGAAGTTACGATCCGATATGCCCAAACATCAAAAGGAAACAAGATCTTTGGGTCCTAAACATGCATTTCGAGTTTCATCAAAATTCGATTAAAATTGTGACCTCTACAGCGCCCACAACATTGATATACCATATTTTTATGCTATTTGACTAGCATATTTGACTATTTGACTACAGCGCCCACAACATTGATATACCATATTTTTATGCTATTTGACTACGAGGCGTGGCCATTTTTTGTGTCAGTTTTGGTTCGATTTTTATGAAATTCTAACTTAAACATCCTTAGGGTATAACAATGATATATTCAAACGTTTTTTTTAAATCGGATAAGAATTATGACTGCTATAGGGTCCACAAGCTAAAAACGTGTTTTTTCATACAATCAGGGGCCATAATTAAGGAAGTAACGATTCGATATGCACGAATATCGAAAGGAATCAAGATCTTTGGGTTATAAACTTATATTTCAAGTTCCATCAAAATCAGAAGGAAATTGTGACCTCTAGAGGGTCCACAACCTTGATATACCATAATTTTACGCTAACTGAGAATGAGGGGCGGCTATTTTGTCTGTCAGTTTTGGTCTTATTTTCATGAAATTCGAACTCCACGTCCTTAGGGTGTAACGGTGATATACTAAAACGTTTTTTTAAATCGGATAAATATTATGACCTCTATAGGGTCCACAAGCTAAAAACGTGATTTTTCGTACAATCAGGGGCCATAATTCAGGAAGTTACAGTTCAATATGCAGGAATATAGAAAGAAACCGAGATCTTTGGGTTATAAACTTACATTTCAAGTTTCATCAAAATCAGAAGAAAATTGTGGCCTGTAGAGGGACCACAACCTTAATATACCATATTTTTACGCTATTTGAGAACGAGGGGCGGCCATTTTGTCTGTCAGTTTTGGTCCGATTTTGACGAAATTTGAACTCAACCTTCCTTAGGGTGTAACGGTGATATAATAATACTTTTTTTAAATCGGATAAAAATTATGACCTCTATTAGTGGGGCGGTTAAGCAAAAAATCGTGCACTTTGGGTTAAAAGCATGAAACTTGGCACATAGATGGCATCAACCCTACTGATTATTTTGGGATGTGGATCCACCTCAGCAGCTCCCCCTGGTGGTTGTTACGGCCATCTTTTCTAAAATGGCCGCCTATCCATTGAAATACATATAACTAGGGTGTCATAATAAGACATTTTTTTTACAAATCATTTCAGGCCAGCAATTTCCAAAGGCGAAATTGCTAGCTGAACACGATTTTTGAAAAAAGATTTATCTATGACGTCATTTTCGGTTGGGGTTTGTCCGATTTCATAAATCGCCTCCAAAATTTGAAGAAAACTGAATTTCCAGATAGGATGGGTGATTATCAAGCAAGGTATGTCTTGTTATATATCCAATGTAAGGTTTTTGTTGTAACTGAACTGAAAAATAATCTCTAAAACTAGTTTCCCCAAATCCAAAATATACTCAAAATGGCTACATGTAATAACAACAGATTAGAAAAGAGGAAATCGTGGGGGATGACTTTTGGGGTAAGGATAACAATACTATTCGTAAATGCATTTCAAATTATTTTCGTGATGATTATTTTTAAACTTAGAACTTGGTGTGCAATACATTACAGACGAAAATGATCTGTGGATACCATATTTAGACTATACCACAAAAGTTGCCGGACATAGAGACTTTGATGATTCATTTTACACTTTTCACTTTGTGAAATACATGACTGACAAATATGAATCCATCTGTCTAGATGATACCACAAACGGTTTCCGGGCATAAGTCTTCTGAACCAGAAATGATGCAATGGGGTTTAATGTCCTACTGCTCTGTACTAACAAAGTTAATGAATATTGTTATTCGTCAAGCAGTGTGCTATGAGGAAAATTGGTCCAGACAGTGGTGCTATGGCCTACTCCTATTTCGAATTCCAACTGTTTAGGGTTCTTTTATGCGCACATCAACGTGTACATATAAACCTGGTTTCTTGTGAAGCCTCCGTGCTGCATCCTGGAAAATCCTGCGGTACTTTCTCAGCAAACATAGGGATCGAACCCCGGACCTCGTTCTTGGTGAGTCTTACTCACTCAACCATTTCTGAATAAACAATAGATAAATTCGTAACAACTGGATATATGCCTCATTGTTTTGCTGGAATAATATTAAATCTTGTTTATGTGAGATCCAGTATAACAATTCCTTTGCTATTACAAGCCAATCCAAGAGGAAAATTCACAATTGTCCCTTTTTATTTTTAAGCAATCATCTACCATCTTCAAAATTTATTTTTGATGTAATATTCATTTTCAAAATTCATTTTTGTGGTAATATTCATTTTCAAAATTCATTTCTGAGGTTATTTTCAAGTTCATTGACTTTGAAAACCTAATAAAGAACATTATTACAAGCCATACAAAACCGAAAAAATGACGATTATCTGAAAAATCTTTCCTTTTAGGAAAATTCTAGTCGCCATTTTGGATTTTCAACCATCTTGGATTTTGGAAACTCTTCTTTTGAGGTTGTATTTAAGTTCAGTGACACAGAAAACTCTTTAAATCGCATATCACTAGCCATATCAAACTTTAAAATGACGATTATCCGAAAAATCGACCATTTTAGGGAAATTCTGGCCGCCATTTTGAATTTCCGCCATCTTGGATTATGGAAACTCTTCTTTTGAGGTTGTATTTAAGTTCAGTGACACAGAAAACCCTTTAAATCGCATATCACTAGCCATATCAAACTTAAAAATGACGATTATCCGAATAATCTACCATTTTTGGGAAATTCTGGCCGCCATTTTGAATTTCCGCCATCTTGGATTTTGGAAACTCTTCATATTTAGATTAATTTTAAGTTCAGTGACACTGAAAACACTTTAAATTACATATTATAAACCATATCAAAGAGTGAAATGAGCTTCAAAAGTTATTTCCAATATTTATTTATTTTTATGTTTAAACAAAATATGCTTTTAATTTATTTTGAATGTGGTGTTTGATGTTATTGATTATATCTTATGTTTTTGTGTCCGCTAGCTTGGTTGACCTTAGAGTTAGACACCTAGATCATGGTTCTACAATGTATACTTCTAAAGATATATATGTATTTCAATAAATTGGCGGCCATTTTGAGAAAAATCGCCGTAACGACCACCAGGCGGAGCTGCTGAGGTGGATCCACATCCCAAAATATTTAGTAGGGTTGATGCCATCTGTGTACCAAGTTTCATGCTTTTAACCCAAAATGCACGATTTTACCAAAAATTCTTCCTTAAAGGAGCTAAATCGCTAACATTTTGGACCTAGAAATTGACAAAAGTAGGTCGTAACACATATAATACTGTAGTATGAATGTATATAAACTGATTTACATTCAATGGTTTCCGTTTTTACTCCAATTTCAAATCAGTTATGTTCGGCTAAATAAGCCAGCAGTCTCAAGCGAGTGCAAATTTCTAGCGTCTGGCTATTCCAGTCTACATACGCCGTTTGATTTGGTGCAATGTGTCTAGCCTCGTCCCTCTTGATACAACTGGGGCTGAAGTGCATTATGGTACACGATTCGTGTACCAATGGTAAAATGTTTATTTTGTCTTAAATATTGGATATCAAAAGCCCATCTTTTTCCGGTAAGATCACAACATGAATGTTGATTTCATTTGACAAATAAATCGTGTTTTCAATGTTGAAGATTTTGGATGATATTGAGTTAGAGACTTAGCTACTTTATCCACCCCACTATATAGGGTCCACAAGCTAAAAACGTGATTTTTCGTACAATCAGGGGCCATATTTCAGGAAGTTACGGTCCGATATGCGCTAATATCAAAAGGAACCAAGATCTTTGGGTTATAAACATGCATTTCAAGTTTCAGCAAAATCGGATCAAAATTATGACCTCTAGAGTGACCACAAGCTAAAAACACGATTTTTTGTACAATCAGGGGCCATAATCCATGAAGTTATGGTCTGACACATGCCAATATCGAAAGGAACCAAGATCTTAGGGAGATAAAGCTACATTTCAAGTTTCGTTGAAATCGGATAAAAATTGTGACCTGTAGAGTGTCCACAAACAAATTGTGTACGGAAGTCCGGACGGACAGACAAACAGGGGCGACAAAAATATACGTCCACATGAAAATGTGGCATATAAAAATGGGGGTGGCTCTGCCCCTGAGAGTTGGATATGGAACAATATAAATAGGTACCACCCTGTTATTGAAATGATTGATATGCTGAATTTGAACAAAATCTGTTAATTATTGCAACCTGTTGAGTATTTACCGATAAAAACTAACAAATATAGGTTGGCAGGCAACGAAACATACGCCCACAGCAGCAATATTGTCCGGGCAGTCAACAAGAGTTGTCGCATATTTTTACTTTTTTCGGCAATGAAACATTTATAATACATTAAAATCTGATTAAGAGTAACAACTAGTAAGTAATTATCAGAAAACCATTAGAATTTGTTTGGTTTAGTTCTGCCCCATGCCAACGTTCAGTATACGAAACTGTTAACATCATGGATTTAGCTGTTCAAGTCATAAAGATTCATTGAAAATCAATATACTTGTTTGTTTCAAGACCTTAAACACTGTGTATAAATTTAAAGTCGATCGGATATTAACTTTACCCTCTAGAGCGTCCACTAGATTTTTCAAAGTGATCAAGGGCCATAACTCCGGCAGTAATTATCGAAAATCGTTGAAAATCAATAGGTTTCTTCGTCTCATGACCTTAAACACTGTGTATAAATTTAAAGTCAATCGGATATTAACTTTAGCCTATAGAGCGTCCACAAGCAATCGTGAACGCCGGACTGACAGACAGACGGACGGAAGGACGGACTGGGGTGACAATAATAAAAGACCACATTTCAATGTGGGCGTATAAAAATGTGTGTGTGGTACCACACCCCTGGGGGTCGGGACATGCACCAAAATAAATAGTTGCTGTCCTTACAGTATAAGGAATAAACATGTCAAGTTCCAAGCAAGATAATCCATTTAGAATTCCAGCAAACATTTGGAGCAATATGGCGGGATTTAAGGGCCAAAACTAAATGTATGTTGAAAGTGTTATTATATATCATAGAAAATACCTAATACCTAAGATGCAAAATACAAATGTCGTTATACTTATAATGATGAATACATAATACTGTTAAAGTAAAAGTCAAATGTCAAATTACAAATGTTTTTTGGAAAAAATCCACTAATGTGCACAACCTTTTCACATATACACTTCAACAAAGCAACTTTGCAAAATGACATTTGTCTTTTGCATCTTGAGTTCTTGAGGTAAATGGTCAACGGTCAAAGGTCATCGGGTTACATGTACAATTGTTAAAATGAATGATCCCATGAAGGAAAGATAAGCTTGTCATCGTCGTCTGCTAAAAGCAGCTTAGTGACATTCTGACACTATGTTGTATGGATTTTGACTTTACGGCTTTACTTGTTATTATCAATTAATGGAATCTTGCGTCAATTTAAATGTACGGAAACTGTATATTATATTTGGAAAGATTAAATATATATTAAATGCTTATTATGTACGACAACTTTTTGAAATAAAATTTAAATTTACTTTGATTTTGTATCTGTTCTTTGTTGTAAATTTTTATTAAGGAGCTCATTTCATGAAAACAAAACGATTAGTCCATTTAATGAAATGTTCTTTAATTAAGAAAGTAATTTCAATGAATAATTTTAAAATGGTTCATTCAACAATGTTTTAAAGTTTGTTACTGGTCTGCCAGCAATCAAAAATTTAATATAACAAGAGATGGAAAACGTTTCATATCCCATCCCTTATACTTGCCTATGCCTACTACAGTGAAGAATGAGAACAGATCGGATTCTGATTTAATATTTAATTTCATTTATTTATTTACTTAAGTGCAGTTTACGAAAGTTATCCGAAATATGAAACACCAGTACCGTACCATAACTCCCCCAGGAAACTGTAATTTACTGACTTTACACAGGCACATGGCAATGGTATTTAAACAAAAAATATGACAGCAAAAAAAGTAAGTGAAATGAAATGGGATTTAACGTCCTAATTTTCTGCTCCTAATGAAGACCGGCATACGGCATACAGTGTGCTATGGGGGGAAATTTTGCCCCGACAGCGGCACTGTGGCCTACTCTTATATCGAATTCCAACTACCAGGGGATCTTTTCCGTACACGCCAATGTATACACGGGTCCTCGGGTTTTCGTACCATCCAAACAACTAAACAGTTGTCCTTGCCAGGCTCCCCGTTCTAAAAAAATAAGATGCCACATGAATATGCCTATACAATTATACATTCTGACAGTCAGCACGCGTGACCTTGATTTAATTTAAACTTGTGTTAGCCCAAGTCACATTCGGTATTTATCAAAAAATACATTTACATTAAATTAAATTTATTCTAAATATGTTCAATCTAGATGTAGGCCTATTTTGTGTGAAGTTTATAATTAATATGACTTTATAGGCTACGTGCATTAACATTGGCTAGTCTACAATTAAAACCGAATTGAAATATATATGGGTATATAATGTCCCAGAAACCTCGTTTGTAAGAATAATGGGTGTCACCTTGTTTAGATTACACAGACTTGCACTGTATAGTGAGCCTATCTAATATCAACATCATGACTGACAAGTCTCCAGATACTAAAAGAAGGTCCAGCCTATACCCCGTTCTTTCCTGCTTGGGAGCATTCATTTTAACAATTGTACATGTAACCCGATGACCTTTGACCGTTGACCATTTACCTCAAGAACTCAAGATGCAAAAGACAAAAGACAAATGTCATTTTGCAAAGTTGCTTTGTTGAAGTGTATATGTGAAAAGGTTGTGCACATTAGTGGATTTTTTCCAAAAAACTTTTGTAATTTGATATTTGACTTTTACTTTAACAGTATTATGTATTCATCATTATAAGTATAACGACATATGTATTTTACATCTTAGGTATTAGGTATTTTCTATGATGTATAATAACACTATCAGATACATGCCAATATCGAAAGCAGCCGAGATCTTTTGGAGATAAAGCTATATTAGGGAGATAAAGCTATATTAGGGAGATAAAGCTATATTAGTAGGTGGAAAAGGTGATTTTGAGATTATGATTATACATTTGATTTTATTAGCTTTCCAAGTAGATCTCATCATTCTTCTCACAAAACTTTTTACAGATTCAAAATCGGATGAAAACTTTTTTTTTTATTGAGGCTCAAAGTTGCGATTTTTGACTTTTCGCGGAAGAAAGGTTTTTCAACACTTTGAAAAAGCCATTTTTGGTGTTTTTTGTGATGCCATATTTCATTTCATATCAAACCTATTAAAAATGAAGATGTTATTTCATGAAATACAACTTTAAGGCTAATTATGCTTCAATTTTCACATTTTTGTAATAATTACACCGATTTCCACAGTAACTGCAAAATACATAGGTTTTCTCAAAAATTCCATTTTGTCAGAGCGATTTTGGTCAATTTTTTCATCAAAAATGGTCTTGTGCATGTTATATCTGAAATTTTGAACCTGGTTGTTATGCATTTTAAAATCAGTAGCTATCAAGTATGATTAACGAAAAAAAAAAGAGTAAAAATATATATATGCCTTCTCTCAAGAGCTGAATATATGTTCATTTTTGAACAATTTTCCGCGGCACACAATTGCCTATTTTTGGGGCGTTTTTGGGACATTAATAAAATAGGAAGGAATGGAGATACACATGTGAAATTATGGGAATATGTCAAAAAGTTTGTGAATTTTTAAAATCACTTATTTCCAATCCGCCATATATTATCAATTTTGGTTGTCATAGCAACCAAAATGGAAAAAATGCAATTTTTGACCATTTTCAACGCTACTTACCATAACCCAAAAGGTCATCACCACATTTTAAAGTAAGCAGTTTAAAATATTTGAAACCCATGTAATATTAAATGATATGAATTGTGTAAGTTTGAGAAAAATATGAAGGAGTTTGGGCTGTTACCATAGCAACCACATTTATTTTTTTCCGAAAAGCATTATTTTCCAATAATCATGACATCAATATTGATAATTGTATTATTTTAAAAACAGAAGCTATTGGGCAAGATTTTAAAAAATAAATAAAATGAAAATATTTATGTCTTCTCCCAAGAGCTGGAAAGGGGTTCCCTTTTGAAGAACATTCTGCAGTAGCTAGTTGTCCATTTTGGCCATTATTAAGACATAAATAAAATATAAAAGGAATTAAGATCTGAAGAGAAATTTTGTTTACAAGTAAATATGTTTGTGAATTTTTAAAATTACTTATCTTTACTCTTGTATATTACTTAATATTTGGTTTTTATAGCAATCAAAACGAAAACAAACACCCCAAAAAAGGCAATGTTATTCCATTTTCAATGATGTTTACCATGACAAACCAATTGATCGCCACATTTTAAGTACAGTAGCAGAAAGCTTTTTAGCATATATTTATAGCCCATGTAATACAAAATATTAAGAATTATATAATTTTAGTGAATTATTAAGGATTTTGGATGGTTGTCATAGCAACCACATAATTTTAAAAAACGGACAACTCTTGTTGCATTATCATTGTTCTCAGCATTCCTTGCTTACATTATTGTTAGAATTCTGCTTTTACATATTATTTTCTACTCAGAAGATAACACTGACCAATAAAAAATTATTCTCTAAAGACTAAAGAGTAAAAGTAGGTTACTCAGTTACTGATAGGCTATGGTAGGCCTTGTCATGTTTATAAAGGCCTAGGCCTAAAAGCAACAATTTAACTCAAAGAATTGTTATGTTTTTACTTCACTTTTGAATATTTATATTATTCCTTCAAATTGGTATGTAGCCCATTAAGCAGCTTCCTTTTTTGTATATTTTAATCAATGTAAACAAATATCGAATCAAGGCCCAATTAAGGCCTTAGGTTTGTCGGTTCATTCAATTGTTTAACTGGCCAACAAATATGTGATACTCGAGGTGTTAAATATATTTTCCTAAAAAAAAGAATTAAAATAATAATAATTAGTATGACAACTGTTATATAATGCTAAAAATTTTAGTAAAAACTAAAACGTTTTGCTTAAATTGGGTATCCGTATCAATACTGAGTGATGATAGTAATTAGTATTGACATGACTGACCTAATTCATAATCTATGTCGGTTCCATCATCTCAAACGAAATGTTGCAAATCGCCAACGGCAAATCCAGAAATTGAGCCATTTTTCAAATTATTTCAGCTAGTTGGTCCAACTTTATATATTTGGGTATAATATCCGTTTAAGTGGATAGAAATCGATGTACTAATTATCAGTAGTACCTATACTATCTTCCTCACGCCTGCTGTCAGTACCAAGACCCGTGTGGATGTTTTCCGGTTTCATTTCCATTCGTGTGCACAGAAATGCTTTAAAATTGGGCTTGAATAATTCAGTGAACAGCGAATTTATGATTTCAGAGCATTGAAACATTCGTCAATTTTACGGAATTGTTCAATTCTTGAAAAATGTTTGGTGTTAAAAGTAAAGACGTGTGGTTGCCGATAGGAAATTTCCATTCGATTTTATATTTATATCCTGTCGCATGGTTATAAAAGCGCGCGAATACGAGTCACGTGATGTAAACAGTCAACCCAGCAAAGTCAAAAGGCGTGAAAAAAATGGAATTAACTATCCTTATTTATTTTCAGGCAAGTCCTTTATTCATATAACATAACGCTTACTTCATAAATAAACATCGGAGTTGCCTTTCGACGTAATTTACCGCGAATATGAGTCTAAGGAACATGGAATACATTTTAGTTTTGGTGTTGAAATGACGTCATAGCAAGGCTAAACTACGCGATTTATTTTTGACAAAATTTCTCATTGTATACCATTTTCAATTGCTTGGCGGGCGCACTTGCCATGCTCCGATTTTGTTGATTTTAATAGCATCAAAACGACAATAAAACGAACTTTCAATCGGTCGGGGGTGCTATATTGACAAATCGCCTAAAAAAAAGATTGCGTGAATTGAAGCGTTCAACTTGCAAAAAATGCATGGTATTTCGAAATGCCAACAAAGCACCCCCGACCAATTGAAAGATCGTTCATTTATCTTTCTAATGATATTAGAATGAAAAAATAATATTAATAATAAGTGCGCCCGCCGAGCACTTGAAGTGGGGTACCCTCGTTTAAAAACGTGACAAAATTTTTCAGCGTAACGTCAAAACACGGGAAATTAACGTTTTTCAACTTACGTTTATGAAATTAATAAAATAAACACATATATAAAAATTATATCAAACAAAAGAACAGGATATCGGCTTCCAAAATATTTTAAAATTATTACAAAATATTAAATAGCCACCGTATGACGTTAAGTTGAAAAAGGGTTACAAATCGGGAAAAAATGACTTTCTTCCAACGCGGGCAATGGAGCTGTGACACCTAATATTAGGGAGATAAAGCTATATTTCAAGGTTTGTCAAAATCGGATAAGAATTGTGACCTGTAGAGTGTCCACAAACAAATTGTGGACGGACGTCCAGACGTCCGGACGGACGACAATATATGTCCACATGAAAATGTGGGCGTATAAAAAACGAAACAAAGTATAGATGTGTATTTTAATCAGATTGACTTTTACACGATTTGTTACCTTGAGAGGGTCCACAAGCTAAAAATGTGATTTTTGATACAATCAGGGGCCATAATCTAGGAAGTTACGGTCCGATATGCCATAATATGAAAATTCATGCGTATAAAAAGGTCACTTAATAAATGTAGTCTGTAGAGTGATCACAAAAACTTGTGGAGGATAGGACGGATGGAATATGACCACATTTCCATGTTACAGCACTTAATGTTAATTTCATATTTTCTAAGAAAGTCAAAACATAATTATTTCTATGTCTTTTGCTCAATAGGTTGTCAACTCACTATTATACGCAAATATAGGTTACCTTTCTCACACTTAAAAATCTTCACACCGGAAATAACACAATTACCTCCCTTGTTTTCCTATTCCCCACCATGGAATAGCTATCTTCAAACGTTTGAATTTGAAGTTGAAAATGATATTTTTGCCAATTTCTCATCTGGCAATAGTGAATTATAGGATTAATAGGATTATTCTTTAGCAAGGTTGGACTGTTTATAGATACCATCCATTTTAGGGCTTTATTTTAATACATTTTAAAAATATAACTTAAAAATACGAAATTGTAACTTTAAAAGTGCGGGTATTACAATTCTACAGACAACAACGTACTTTGAAATAATAATGGTCTCAATATCATCATTGATGTAAGACTGAATACTTACTGTTTTCCTCCACATCCACCACCACTCTTCTGTCGATTTCTATTTCTACGTGGTCGAATTTCACCTTCATCTTCACCTTGTTGCCGTAGATCCTGTAAATCATTAAACATCAAATTTTGTAATCAATCAAGAGGTACAGATATGGCTAAAAATTTAAAGGGGCCAGCAACTGTAATTGGACAAGATGAAGTAGTTGTCACAGATTTGCTGATCTTGCTCCTTCATTATTCCAGAACAGACAATGAGATCATCTACTTTCATTCTGACACAAACATGTTGACATTTGATAATTAACTGATGTATAATTGATAGGGCTGAAACGATTCATCGGTGAATCGGTGTACCGAGATTTTTTTAACTGTCACGATAAACGATATTTTTATAGTGAAAACCGGTATATCTAGATTTATTTTTTTCTTACGATTACCGATATAATTTAGTATAAAGCACGATACATTAGTTTAAAAATAAAGTGACTTGCATAACAGTGTGGCTTCTTTCAATTAAAACTTGTTTTAAATCGCTGATGGAAGCTAGTTTTCGTGGTTTACAAACACATCGGACAATAAAGTCGCCCGCTTTGCACTCGGCAAACCTCGACAGATGTAGGGTACCGGAATCTGCCGAGGTTTGCCGAGTGGCCCGCTTTGGTCTAAGAGTTTACACTATCATCCAGACGTTTCAGTGTATACATTGTACAGACCAGTACATGTCATAATAATCGCGTACTACGTTTATTGTAAGAACGCGTTTTATTGGTTAAATAGTTAAATCTAACAATTCATCCAATCAGATTTAATATAACATAAATATTCGTCTGCTAAGAAACCCGCACATGGTATTGTGCTCACTGCTCAGAGATTGAAAACAGAGAAGTCAAGATTGAATACCAACAAATTTAGAATTTTAATTTTGTTTTTACATGAGGGTACAGCTAATAAACACCATTCTATTACTATTACTACTATTAGGCTTAGTAAGTCCTATGTCAGGTTCAAGTACTGCCACATTGGGTGATTTGGAAATCGAAAAGCCTCCAGCCCAGTATAAATCGAAAGTGTGGGAATATTTTGGTTTTCGGTTTTCCCCGTCACATACAGAAATGGAAATAGAAAGGTTAACAGAGATGTTTCAGTTTGTCGGTCCTGCCATGCTCAGATACGTTACACAGGAAATACTACAAATATGAACACCCACATATCTCGACACCATGTCTTGTACTTAAATCTACCAAATCAACACACCAGACCCAGTACTACTACTACTCCTAGTAGTAATAATAGTAGGCCCAGCTCAGCAGACTCGAACCCAACAAACAGCAACACTTCTTCACCGGTAAAAAACACATCAAATTTGACATTTGTATCACTTGTTGAAACCAATGAAGGTACTGGACAAACGAACCGGACTCAAGTTGAAGGTGTAGGACAACTTCGCATGCAAACATTTTTACAGAATACTACTCCACTGCCACCAGGTTCTGCAAGGTCACATGCTATTACTAGAAGCATTTGTTTGTTTATGGCGCATGACATGCGACCCTATTCTGTGGTAGAGAATGTCGGATTTCGACGAATGGTACGCACTTTAATTAGAACCCCGGTATAACATACCTTCGAGAACGTATTTTGTAACTAATGCTGTTCCCAAGCTTTACAGTGAAGCGAAAGACAAACTGGAGGAAAAACTTAAAGAAGCCAAAAGTGTGAGTCTTACTACAGATGGGTGGACTTCTAGGAGCGCCAACAGTTTTATTACTGTAACAGTTCAAAATTATGTTTTACAGACAAGGGTTTTCAATGAGTCTCATACAGCTAAAAGCTGTTGATGAATGGTCTTTATTGAGGGAAGGAATCAGTATACCAGTAACATCTGACAATGCACAAAATATTGTGAATGCCATAAGAGACTCTGAAGGACTAGGGCCAAACATAAGATGTTTTGACCACACAATCAACCTTGCGAGCCAGAAAAGAATTTCTTCTATCTCCTCTGCAAATCGTCTTTTAGGAAAAGTTCGTAAATTGGTTTCATATTTCCACCACAGCCCCTTGGAATCTAACCTTTTGAATTTAAACAAGCCAACAGTGAGGCTGATGTCCCCCGCCGAAATAGGAAAATAATTAGAGGACACATATAAATTTATCACAAATTATCTTTTACAAAGTATTGAACAATCAAACAGTATATCTTTACTTATAGTCTAACAATCAAAGTAGGAGAGTTATTGTTTTCCAAAGTCTCGACCAATCAAATTGCGTATCGCTCTGCTTACCCTGAGCAGAAAATGCTCATTATCAAACTTAGTCAAGGTATTACTGTAATGAAACTATACACCAAGTTTCATCAATCTCACTTAATTAGAACTAAAGTTATCGTGTCCCAAAGCATCAACCAATCAAATTGCTTATCTCTGCTTACCCTAAGCGGAAAATGCTCATCTTCGAACTCCATCAAGGCATTGACCTAATCAACACATACACCAAGATTGAACATTCTAGCTCAATTAGGAAGAGAGTTATCGTGCCCCAAAGTATCAACCAATCAAATTGCTTATCTCTGCTTACCCTAAGCTGAAAATGCTCATCTTCGAACTCCATCAAGGCATTGACCTAATAAACACATACACCAAGTTTGAACATTCTACCTCAATTAAAAGTTATCGTGTCCCAAAGCATCAACCAATCAAATTGCTTATCTCTGCTTACCCTAAGCGGAAAATGCTCATCTTCGAACTCCATCAAGGCATTGACCTAATCAACACATACACCAAGTTTGAACATTCTAGCCCAATTAGGAAGAGAGTTATCGTGTCCCAAAGCATCAACCAATCAAATTGCTTACCTCTGCTTACCCTAAGCGGAAAATGCTCATCTTCGAACTCCATCAAGGCATTGACCTAATAAACACATACACCAAGTTTGAACATTCTAGCTCAATTAGGAAGAGAGTTATTGTGTCCCAAAAAGTGTGACGGACAGACAGACGGACAGACAGACAGACAGACAGACAGACAGACAGACAGACGGACGAACCCATTTTAATAGTCCCCTGCTTTCTTCGAAAGGCGGGGGACAACAAGATATACTGGATATACCTCAACATAAGTTAATAATAGATGTAGGCTAACGAAAACTTCAATGTCAACAAATAATGGTACCAATGAAGTTAGTGATTCTTCAACTCAAAACAAACCTGATAAACTGATGATACCACCTATTTGTTCTGATGGTAGTCCGGATGTATTACCTAATTCTACTGCTAATCAAAATATGTCAACTACAGCTATTGGTGAGAATTCATCCTTTAAACCTGGTCAGATTATATCATTTAGTACAGCCGATAATGAGTGTAAAGCTGAAGTGATAAGTCGTGCAGGCAAAGCAACAGGCAAACATAAAAACTGGTATAACCATAAATATTTAAGTCCACTAAATGTAGATGGTAAAGAGATTTCTATTAACTTAGAAACTGTTGATAACTTAAAATTACAGATAAATCATAGAGAATATGATAAAGAAGAAAGTGATGACAGTCCAGAAATTACAGAAAATGTTGTGGTTAATGAAGATGTTGACTTTACCCCTGCTAAATTAGATGAATTAGAAAGTTGGAAAAAGAATGGTGTCTATGTTGAGATAAATGATAATGGCCAGAAATCTATTTCCACAAGATGGATATGTACTATGAAACAAAGACTAGAGTAGATGGAATCAAAAGCAAGGTTAGTCATTAGAGGTTTTGAAGAAATTAATCATTTCAAGTTTCAACAAAATCGGATTAAAATTGTGACCTCTATAGGGTCCACAACATTATACCATATTTTTACACTATTTGAGAACGAACGGCGGCCATTTTGTCTGTCAGTTTTGGGTCGATTTTCACGAATTTTGAACTCAGCCGTCCTTAGGGTGTAAAGGTGATATAATAATATGTTTTTTTAAATCGGATAAAATTATGACCTCTATAGGGTCCACAAGCTAAAAACGCGATTTTTCGTACAATCGGGGGCATAATTCATGAAGTTACGGTCCGATATGCGCGAATATCTAAAGGAACCGAGATCTTGGGGTTATAAAATTACATTTCAAGTTTCAACAAAATCGGATATAAATTGTGAGCTCTATAGGGTCCACAACCTTGATATACCATATTTTTAAGCTATTTGAGAACGAACGGCGGCCATTTTGTCTGTCAATTTTGGGCAGATTTTCACGAAATTCGAACTCAGCCATCCTTAGGGTGTAACTGTGATAAAATAAGACGATTTTTTAAATTGGATAAAAATTATGACCTCTATAGGGTCCACAAGCTAAAGGCGTGATTTTTCGTACAATCAGGGGCCATAATTCAGGAAGTTACAGTACGATATGCGTGAATATCGAAAGGAACCGAGATCTTTGGGTTATCAACTTACATTTCAAGTTTCAACAAAATCGGATAATAATTGTGACCTCTATTAGTGTCCACAAGCTAAAAACGTGATTTTTTGTACAAACAGGGGCCATAATCCATGAAGTTTCGATCCGATACATGCCAATATCGAAAGCAGCCGAGATCTTTTGGAGATAAACCTTTATTTCAAGTTTCGTCAAAATCGGATAAGAATTGTGACCTGTAGAGTGTCCACAAACAAATTGTGGACGGAGAGACGTCCAGACGGACAGGGGCGAAGACAATATACGTCCACATGAAAATGTGGGCGTATAAAAATTGTGACCTGTATAGGGTCCACAACCTTGATATACCATATTTTTACGTTATTTGTATAGGGTGTAATGGTGATATAATAATACGTTTTTCTAAAATTTGAACTCAGTCGTCCTTAGGGTGTAACGGTGATATAATAATACGTTTTTCTAAATCTGATAAAAATTATGACCTCTATAGGGTCCACAAGCTAAAAACACGATTTTTCGTACAATCAGGCACCATAATTCAGGAAGTTACGTTCCGATATGCACGAATACCGAGATCTTTGGGTTATAAGCACACATTTCAAGTTTAAACCAAATCGGATAAAAATTGTGACCTCTAGGGTGTTCACAAGCTAAAAACGTGATTTTTTGTACAATTAGGGGCCATAATCCATGAAGTTACAGTCTGATACATGCCAATATCGAAAGGAACAGAGATCTTAGGGTACATTCTGTGCAAATTTGAAGGCAATCCGACCACAGGAACGTTGCCTGGGTAGAGCAAATCAACCCAGTCGTGAAAATTTGCTCATTCTTCAAAGTGATTATAATATTGTGTTATGATCGCCATGTTAGATCCATCTGAGTCCCCGATCCACTGTCACCTACCAAACCACTCCGAAATATACCCAAAATCCCAAAATCGACCATAATTTCCTTTTATTTCGCGCATGCGCCACGCTGGAACCAAAGGTACCATGACTACCAAATTCCGGCGAGGAACTTTTCACGTTGGTACCTAGGTGCCCTGAAAAATTCAAGTCGATACCTGCATTCGTTCAGGTCGTTTGTTCTTCACATGGTTCCTGCCGTTTGAGATTTTCCGCCATTTACGGCTTTAGTAAGGGCAAAAAAAGTGGAATTTCGCCACGACACCGGCGCCGATTGTCCGAAAACCATGAAATTTGGACACAATACGCCCATTACCACCCCAGACTCTGTGCCTTACTCCCATTTTGATCCGATTAAAAAAAAAAAGAGTTTTAGCAAAAAAAAAAAGATTTTCGGAATTTAAATTTGGTTTTAATTAATTTTGAAATTGCAAATGCAAAGGGATCTTATCGCTTCATCCATATGTGATTGCTATGTATTAGTACTATACACATTGTCCTTAAAAGACATTTTTTTAAAATGACCGCAACACTAAAAACCGAAATCGACTATTTTGACTTTATCATATATTAAATATTATATGCATGCGGTTAATTTTATACGCCCACATTGAAATGTGGTCGTATATTGTCGTCGCCCACGTCCGGCCGGCTAAAGTTAATATCCGATTACTTTAAATTTATACACAGTGTTTAAGGTCATGAGACGAAGAAGCCTACTGATTTTCAGCGATTTCTGATAATTACTGTCAGAGTTATGGCCCTTGATCACTTGAAAAAATGTTGTGGACGCTTTAGAGGCTAAATTTAGTATCCGAATTACTTTAAAGGAGCTAAATCGCTAATATTTGAGACCTAGAAATTGACCCAAATGGGTCGCAACGCATATAATAATTTAATCTGATTGTATATAAACTGATTTACATTCAATTGTTTCCGTTTTGACTCTTAATTTCAAATCGATTTCAAATGTCCAGCGAAATACGCCATGTGTCTCAACCCTATAGTAATTTCTAGCGTCTGGTTATTCCAGTCTATTGCGCAGGCTCCCCAGTTGAATATGTCTAGCCTCGTTCTTTCTGGTCACTTGTTGCAAATGACGCTAAAACGGACTATGGCACACGATTCGTGTACCAATGGTAAAATGTTTATTTTGTCTTAAATATTGGATATCAGAAGCCTGTCTTTTCCTGGTAAGATCACAACATCAATGTTGATTTGAATTGACAAATAAGTCGTATTTTCAACGTGTAAGACTTTGGATGATATTGAGTTAGAGACTTAGCTACTTTAAATTTATACACAGTGTTTAAGGTCATGAGACAAAGAAGCCTGTTGATTTTCGGCGATTTCCGATAATTACAGTCAGAGTTATGGCCCTTGATCACTTTGAAAAATCTTGTGGATGCTCTAGAGGCTAAATTTAGTATCCGATCGACTTTAAATTTATAGACAGTATTTAAGGTCATGAGATGAAGAAGCCTATTGATTTTCAGCGATTTCCGATAATTACTGTAATAGTTATGGCCATTGATCTCTTCAAAAAATCTTGTGGACGCTCTAGAGGTTAAATTTTACTAATTCTTTTTTTTTTGAGTACCTTGAAACATTTACTTCAAATCGCTTTGATTTCGAAGCGGAAGTTGAGACCAACTTGACAACTTCTTTAATAGTTGCACGATTTTTATGAAATTTAGTATGTAAGTAGACATTATCAAAGCGACTTGAAAGATGTCATTAGAAATGTTCTAAATTATCTCCCCTTGATGAAATTAAAGATCAAATTTAAAAAATAAAATTGACGAAATATAGGTCAGATTGCCTTGAATTTTTTTTTTCTGTACTAGCAAAGAAAGTACTGATGTGTACACAAAATATGAGGTCTGCCAATTGAACCGGAAGTGCCACCATCTTGAAACGAAGAGAAAGAAACAAATCGAGTTTACTCAAAACTAGGTCATTTCAGAACTAATTTATCGTTAAATTTTCTTTCAAAAATTTGCATCCTGTAGTCTCTTCAGCAGTGGGAGAAAACCGGAGGACCGGGGGAAAAACCCCAAACTTGGATCAGACAACCAGGGAATCAAATAAATATTCTAATCTCACGATGGACAGTATATGGCAAGAAGCAATGTTCAGTCATTCAGATCTAACAAAAATTGCTGTACCCTGTGCACATTACCCTGCAACATTAAGAACCCTATTGTCATCCACATAAAAGAATCATTGCAACATTCGATATAAAAGCAGGCCAGAGCGCTGCTGACCAAAATAAATTTCCCCCATAGTTCACTGCATGACCCATGTCCGTTTCATTAGACTAGTTAGAGGTTGCTGAGATTCTTCATATAACCAACAGAAGTGAATGTAAATATGAAAGCTTTCATATCTGCTTTGCAGATCTAGTTTATATTTGTTCTCCTTACATGCATGCGGATTGGCGCATGTTTTGGGGCAGGAGGCACTTTGATATCTGTATGGATACATATATACAAGCTGAAATTCTGAGTACTGAAGAATCGTGTGAATATCTATTTACATTTGAGAAATAATAACTATTAAACAATATATATATATAACGATGAAACAATATATATAACGATGCAAATAGTAATAACATATAATAAGGCACGATATACAATGTTAAAATACAATATGATGGTATGTTACAGAAAAAAAATGAATTTCATACATACAAGTAAACTGCAATTATGAGCACGGAATATTTTAGAAATTGTTATATGTAGCACACGATAAATATAACTGATCCATTGCATGCAACGGTGAAATAGTAAAACCATGTACAACGTTCGATCTTGGGATATCTCTCTTGTGCGAAATTCGAAAGTCATGTAGATATCCCGTACGATTAATTTTTTTTATTAAAACTAAGGCTGATAAAAATACATATAAAAGCACATTGAAAATTATCAAAAAACACACATTTATATTACATATTCAAAACTGAGACAATTCAAAACACGAGAACTTAAAAGAAATTACGAACACTATATAGCGAAACTTTTGTTAAAATATTTTCAACAAATAGAGCATTTTTATGTCTTAAAATTTGCCAGTTACATATCCGAAATTTTCGTTTGAGTTCTTCTACAATTGTCACACCGATAACAAATTTTCTTCTAATGATACAGTTTATCAATAAACTTAACCAGAAATTTATATAGTTAATGATTTTACTCTCTACTGACGTCGGTAAACTTACCCAATAAACATTCTTAATCTCTTGAGCACTATAACACAAAGGTGCTAATTAAGTGGTGAGATTAAAAGAATTTATTCCCATAAAAGATTTAATATACAAGACCTACATTACTAATGCATGGACTAGTCTCTTTGGTTCTAAATTATAACACCGAGAGAAATTTTAAATAAAAATTAACAAATATATGGCGTGGTTGCTATGTGATTAGAACATAACAATATCTTTAACTTGCTTTTTCTCAAAACTATCTTTTCTAACTGGTGCGACCTCAAACAGATATAGCTTATCAATTTTACAGTTTAATATCAGTTATCTTTTTAAGTAAAGGAACCGAACTGCAGTCGCCTTGACACCCAAAGTTTTCCAATATGAACTCTGAATAAGCTCGTGCACGCTTGTACATAATAGGAATTGCTCCTTTGATCGAGAAGTGTTACTTGATTGCCAACTCCGTGCTCTGCACGCACTATTCGTGAAACGGTAAGACACGAAGTCTGAAATAGTTGGGTTGACGTTTGAATTATATGGGTTGTTTTTTTTTTTTTTTATCAGGAATCGGGTTTGTACATTTGACAGAATTTATTAGCTGAACGGTACAGAGGTGTAACTTGGTCATTACCACATAAATTGTAGCATTATATTCTAAAAAAGATATCCAGGCTTGTAAGCGAGTTGTTCGGATCTTACGAGTCAGTCTCACAAAATTAACGATAAGGTATATGTGACCCCCCTATAGCATACTGAGTCGCAATGAGGAAATTTTGAAAATTGAATTATTGCTATTTTCACATTTTCCAACTCATTACCTTCAATTTGATGTATAGTTTGTTTGAATTGGACAAAAACTGACTGAGCTGTGTCCATTAGAGACTACCCAACTCACAAAAGTAAGTTTTGAGAAAGATAGGCTGCCAGGCAACGAAACATATGCCCACAGCAGCTATGTCGTCCGGGCAGTCAACAAGAGTTGTCGCATATTTTTACTTTTTTCGGTAATGAAACATTTATAATACATTAAAATCTGATTAAAGGACAATATTGGTGCCAGTCATTATCACATATGTGATAGAGCTGGTTAAACACATTCCAAATATAATTTTAACACAGAGATCATTGCTACGATAGCTGAGTAATACAGGTTTCCCGAATCGGAAGTGACGAATGCCAAAGGAAAACACAAGTCATCTCTCTATATAACTGACTGATGTGACGAGTTATAACAGATACACGGCCGAATTTCTGCTCACTAATAATTCCTTCAAAGACCAAAAATTGTTATATGGGACTGTAAGAGGATACCTGACAATTCAATAAAGTAATTGTATGTCATTAGATAAGAGAACACGAGAAAAATAGAAATAGTCTGTACATTCCCTTGTTTATATTCATTCTATACCTTATAAAAACATGGTAATGCACGGACTTTGTATGTTTTTCTTTCGTGTTCACTTATCTAGTGGCAGTCAATTCTTTTTATGAATTGTCAGATATCCTCTCAGAGTCTCACACAACAACTATGGTCTTCGAGCAAATTATTAGTGAGCAGAAATTCGCCCGTATATCCATTATCACTCGTCACATCAGTCATTTATATAGAGAGATTACTCGTGTTTTCCTTTGCCGTTCGTCACTTCCGATCCAGGAAACCTGTATTACTCAGCTATCGTAGCAATGATCTCTGTGTTAAAATTATATTTGGAATGTGTTTAACCAGCTCTATCACATATGTGATAATGACTGGCACTAATATTGTCCTTTAAGAGTAACAAGTCATTAAGTAATTATCAGAAAACCATTAGAATTTGTTTGGTTTTTATAAAGTTCTGCCCCATGCTAACGTTTAATATACGAAACTTTTAATATCATGGATTTAGCTGTTCAAGTCATAAAGATTCATTGAAAATCGATATACTTGTTCGTCTCAAGACCTTAAACTCTGCATATCAATCTGAAGTCAATCGGATGATAACTTTAGCCTCTAGAGCGTCACAAGATTTTTCTAAGTGATCAAGGGCCATAACTCAGGCAGTAATTATTGAAAATCGTTGTAAATCAATAGGCTTCTTCGTCTCATGACCTTAAACACTGTGTATAAATTTAGTGTCAATCGGATATTAACTTTGACCTCTAGAGCGTCCACACGATTTTTTGAAGTGATCAAGGGCCATAACTCTGGCAGTAATTATCGGAAATCGCTGAAAATCAATAGGGCTTCTTCGTCTCATTACCTTAAACACTGTGTATAAATTTAAGTCAATCGGATATTAACTTTAACCTCTAGAGCGGCACAAGCAATTGTGGACGCTGGACCGATGGACGGGGGCGACGACAATATAGGACCACATTTCAATGTGGGCGTATAAAAATTAGATAATGTAAAGGCAATTTGCTGGAAATTTCATTCAAATTGATCCACTATGAATCGAGAACAAAGTGATGGAATTTCTGCCTAGCCTTGATCATCATTACTGAAGTCAGTAGTCTAAACAGCATAGTCTTGATTATCCATATAATCGTTAAATCGTGAAGGAAAGTTATGCAGTAAATCGGCTCACAATCCACTAAAGATCGCAGGCTAGCGATGCCATCTAGAGTTGATTATGGTTTGGATAGGTTAATTGATGTCTAATTAATAATTTAGATAACATTTCAGGCCTAAAGAAAGACCTGCAATAGACAGATTTAGCTCTTGCATAATGTATGTTCAATTAGAACTGAAGTTATTGTGTCCCAAAGCATCAACCAATCAAATTGCTTATCTCAGCTTACCCTAAGCAGAAAATGCCCATCTTTGAACTCCATCAAGGCCTTGACCTAATAAACACCTACACCATGTTTGAACATTCTAACTCAATTAGAAGAAGAGAATAAAGACAGGGGACAATAAATCATCACTAAGATGAGATGTACATTTGTATAATGATTTTCATATAATGTATTTATATTATATTTAAACAGACTCACTAGTTCAATTGGCATCCAAGCTGGATCTTCATCTGAATCATAGTCCACTGTAGATTTATTGCCTGTCCGAGGTTTCTTGGTAAAAGGAATATATTCCTGTTCAGACTCTTCTGAGACACTTACATCCGAGTCAGCTACAAAAAGTTTTTGGATTGATATTTTACAAATGACATAACTTTAAAGAGAGAGAGAAGAGAGAAATGGGGTTTAATGTCCACTCGACACAAACTAGGTCATTTCGGGACTAACACATGGTTCAATTTTTATTTCAATAATTCGCTTGCGCGTAGGGGTCTTTAGCAGTGGGAGGAAACTGGAGGACCCGGAGAAAACCCACGAGGTTGGACATAACTTTAAAAGACATGTACAGTGACACCTGACTGATATAATAAATTAGTAAAATTAAATACCTCTTGGTAAAGCTTTATTTTGTTGCACCAGTTTGACAATGAAATTCATGTGTAGGACATGTACATAATTCATTGATTATTACAAAATATCAAAACATGACTGAGTCTTACATTACATATGTGTTTTGAAAACTTTATCCTTATGTAGAATATACACAAGATTCTTTAAAGTTATTAGGGGAAAAACTCTTACTTACTTTTTTTGTTAGCACTTTTTTCTAAAGCCTTTTCTTTAGCTTTACGAGATATTAGGGTTCGGGGAGTAGAAACTTCTACTTCCACCGCCACATAAGGATCAGAAATAACACCCAAGCCAAGGTCAACTGATTTACGACTCTTTTTAGATTTCACTGGTTTGACTTTCATCTTGTTTTGAATCAATTTCTTTTTAATCACTAATGGGGGTATCTTTTTTGTACTTTTATTTTGTTTTTTCACAGTATATTCAGCACTGACATCAGAATCACTATTACTCTCAGTTAATAATAAGTCTGACATTTTTTGATCACTTTCTTCTTCTTCCTCAGAAAAGGACATGGTATCCTCCTCCTTTGGTTCTGGAGGTTTCTTTATGATACGACGCCGGGGTTCTGGTATATATTTTGGTAACATTGGCTTTTTGTGAGGAACGCTATTAACACTGGACAATGTCTCTGGTTTTTTACCTTTCACAAAATTGATGAAGGATTCATTGAAAGCATTGTGTGGGGGGGCCACTTTTTGAGGTTTAGCATTCAATTTAATATCAGCCTGTAAGCGTGGTGGTGGTTGACAAAAGATGGCAAGTTCATCATCTTGTTCAACTGGTACTGTACATGTAAGTTTGGGTTCAGGAGCTCGATAACGTCTGCCTGCAGTATCCTGGTCAAGTAGTGAGGTAAATGTTGATTCATCGATTGTTCCAAGATGCATCGGATTGTTCATATCCACATGTTCCATTCCAGGGGCCATTCCATAATGACTGCCATAATTAGCCATTTCTAACATTGTAGTATGAAAGTTTTGTCGATCAACCATCATATCTCCGGTAAAGCTTTCAATGTTAGGGTTGGTTTGACTGTTCAATTCTTCTAAGAAGGTTTGTCCTGCATAACCATTCATGTCAAATTGATTTTGATTTGGTTGCATTTCATTTTCAGCAAACACATTGCTCATCAATGAACTAGGTTCTCTGCAGGACCTTTGACCTATATCATGTGTCTGTCTGGATAATATGCTGGCTTCTATCATATGATTGACAGGAAGTTGAGGTGATGTGTTAACAAGTGGTGATATTTGAGGGTGAATTGAATGAGACGACAGATTGGGCAAATGATCTGTCCCAGGTGAAGAATGGATGGAACTTTGGGCATTTTCAGGAAGAGATGATATTGATGAATGCCGACTTAAAAGATCTTCAGTCATATTAGGTATTCGATGCATCGGTACCATTTCGTCTCCTAAATTAGCAGACGACTGCAACTGTTCCACCATATTACCTTGCATCTGTCGGTGTATAGGTGACAAAGGAGTATCACTAGTAGATCTGGAACTAGAAGATTGGCTATATGGTGGGTGATGTAATGTGTTTCGATAAGGCTGAGACATGTCCGAGGCAAAGTTTCGATTAGGCGGTTGATTTATTGTTGGAGTATATGGCGTTTGAGAAACATTGGGGATGTAGCTTGGGTTTGATTCTGATTTCCTCTTTCGTGGTTTCCGACTTTTTGGTTTAGTTGTGGAATCTGGTACTGCTTGAACAGGAGTTGGTGCTGGGGTGTAGGTTGAACTGGTCATTGTAGTTTGAGTACTTCCCAATGATATAGGGAGAGTTTGTGGACTTCCCACACTGATTGGTGACTGCTGCATAGGACTGAGGTTGGATTTCCCATTGTGGACACTAGAGCTTTTCTGCTGCGAGTGTGAGATGGCACCTATATTTGATAGAGGACTGTTCATAACTAAACGCTCGGATCGGGCATTCATATGGTGAAGCAAACTTGATGATTCTTTGATCATTCTCTTGTTCAGTTTATCCATGGCATGTTCATTGATCAGAAGATCTTTTCTACTCGTTCCTCGAGTCTTTTCAATATGACCTGCAGGTTCAATACTTTCAAGATCCTGCAAGGACACTGTATTAAATGGGTCTGTGGTTTGATGCTGTGGTGAATGTGACACAGGGGTAACAGGACTCACGGGATCATAATTCATGTCAGGATGTAGCTGAGAGGAGTGGATTGGATTATTGGACGATAGACTGCTGTAGCCAGTGGATGTTAGGCTGGAGTAGGATCCATACATTTGGGAATGAGATGACAGATCCTCTATTTCCGGAGGAGTAGAAACCACAGGATGTGATGTGCTTCGAGATCTCGAGGTGTTAGACGTCATATATGTTGATGGAGGGGGCAGGGGATGCTGAGACGATTCCAAGGACTTGGATCTTGATGGAAATACATCATCTGAAAGATATGGGTTACGACTCATTCGACCACTGCTGCCACTACTGTGAGCCGGGGGAGGGGCAAGTTGACTTGACTGAACAGATGTGGTGAACGGGGTAGAGAGTTCGCTAAACTGTACAAAGTTTGATAATCCCCATCCTTTTAAATTGCCTTCTGCAGCAGCTTGGGACGATGAAAATGCTGTCCCAGGCTCTTTCTCAGTTGGGAAATAACCTGACTTATGGGTTGGGTTGGATAGACTTGAACTGGATGTTGGAGTACTCACAGAATACCTTGAGCCAGAGTATCCAACATTCATATCCGATACAGAGCGACTTGAACTTTCCAAAGCAAATGGGCTAGCTGTTGAAGTAATAGGTTTGTAAGGAGACTGTCCAACAAAAGTAGCTGCCTGCAAGCTATTGATTGGGTCAAGAAACTGTGAGACAGGATTATGTAATGGGTGGCCATGGTAGTTTGGTATCCCTGGTAAAGACCGTGTAGTCAATCCACCATGAGCAGAAAGGCCAGCTGGCAAGCCAAGACCTACAAAAATAAAATAGTATTTGTTTTTATATTCTAAAAGTAAATATCAATTAATATTTATTCATTGTTGTTCATTTAATTTGAATCACCAAGCTTCAAATAATAGCAAATATATTCAAGGACAACATTGGTGTCAGCCATTATTACACATGTATCGGAAATCGCTGAAAATCAATAGGCTTCTTCGTCTCATGACCTTAAACACTGTGCAGGCTTCGAAATTAGCAGACGCAAAGACGCAAAAAGCGTGCTAAAATATGAAAATAAGGTGTTAGATTTTAACTAAAACGCAAAGTTTTGCGTCTACGGTAATTTAGTTTTAAGCAAATTTTAAAACTTGAATTTTTCTATAGCTTAATTAATCGGCCACGCGTAACGAAATAACAATACGTCACCTTCCCGACATAATATATGCAAAACTGAAACCATGTGATATTATTGACCAATCATGTTATCCCTAACTGTGTTGACCCTAAGAAGGCGAACAGGCCATTTCACACGGTTTACGCAGCCGTAACTAAAATACTACTGACATGCTGACGTAGTATTTTGGTCTAAACGATGATTACCACATTTTGTAAACGCAAAAACCAATAAAATACACATTTGTGAATAATTGGTGGTTAAATGGACAAAGGTCCAAACGATCAAATTCTATTCCAATACTTCCATTTGGCACCAGGCAGAAAAATGTTGTATTAATTTTAGATTTACAACTAGAATTACTGAAAGTTTTTGCTTGTTACAGTTTTGTTTTTGCTTCTAATTTTAAAAATAAGCAAAAAATTGCTTCTGGTATTGGAAATAAGATTCAAACCCTGCACTGTGTATAAATCGGATATTAACTTTGACCTCTAGAGCGTCCACAAGATTTTTTGAAGTGATCAAGGCCCATAACTCTGGCAGTAATTATTGGAAATCGCTGAAAATCAATAGGCTTCTTCGACTCATGACCTTAAACACTGTGTATAAATTTAAAGTCAATCGGATATTAACTTTGACCTCTAGACGCCGGACCACTGGACGGACGGACGGGGGCGTCGACAATATACGACCATGAAAATGTATAACCAGCGGCTGCCAGGCAGGATACGCCCCTATTTTCGAGAGATGGATAGAGAACAAGCTAATAAGAAAGTGATTTTTCCTACAATCAAGGGCCATATATCAGGAAATTACAATTCGATATGCGCATATATCGAAAGGAACTGAGATCTTTGTGTTATAAACTTATATTTCAAGTTTCAACAAAATCGGATAAAAATTGTGACCTCTATAGGGTCCACAACCTTGATATACCATATTTTTACGCTATTTGAGAACGAACAGCGGCCATTTTGTCTGTCAATTTTGGGGCGATTTTCACAAAATTCAAACTCAACTGTCCTTAGGGTGGAGGTAATATAATAATACGGTTTTTTAAATCGGATAAAAATTATGACCTCTAATGGGTCCACAAGCTAAAAACATGATTTTTCGTACAATCAGTGGCCATAATTCAGGAAGTTACAGTCCGATATGGGCAAATATTGAAAGGAACCGAGATCTTTGGGTTATAAACTTATATTTCAAGTTTCAACAAAATCGGATAAAAATTGTGACCTCTATAGGGCCCACAACCTTGATATACCATATTTTTACGCTATTTGAGAATGAACGGCGACCATTTTGTCTGTCAATTTTGGGCCGATTTTCATGAAATTCAAACTCAGTCGTCCTTAGGGTGTAACGGTAATATAATAATACGTTTTTTTAAATCGTATAAAAATTATGACCTCTAATGGGTCCACAAGCTAAAAACATGATTTTTTGTACAATCAGGGGCCATAATTCAGGAAATTAAGGTTCGATATGCGCGAATATCGAAAGGAACCGAGATCTTTGGGTTATAGACTTACATTTCAAGTTTCAACAAAATCGGATAAAAATTGTGACCTCTATAGGGTCCACAACCTTGATATACCATTTTCTTACGCTATTTGAGAACGAACGGCGGCCATTTTGTCTGTCAATTTTGGGCCGATTTTCACAAAATTCGAATTCAGTCGTCCCTAGGGTGTAACGGTGATATAATAATACGTTTTTTTAAATCGGGTAAAAATTATGACTTCTATAGGGTCCACAAGCTAAAAACGTGATTTTTCGTACAATCAGGGGTCTTAAGTCAGGAAGTTACGATCCGATAAGCACGAATATCGAAAGGAACCGAGATCTTTGGGTTATAAACTTACATTTCAAGTTTTAACAAAATCGGTTAAAAATTGTGACCCCTATAGGGTCCACAACCTTGATATACCATATTCTTACGCTATTTGGGAACGAATGGCGGACATTTTGTCTGTCAATTTTGGGCCGATTTTCATGAAATTCGAACTCAATCATCCTTAGGGTGTAACGGTGATATAATAGAACGGTTTTTTAAATCGAATAAAAATTATGACTTCTATAGGGTCCACAAGCTAAAAACGTGATTTTTCGTACAATCAGGGGCCATAATTCAGGAAGTTACGGTCCGATATGCACGAATATCGAAAGGAACCGAGATCTTTGGGTTATAAACTTACATTTCAAGTTTCAACAAAATCGGATAAAAATTGTGACCCCTATAGGGTCCACAACCTTGATATACCATATTCTTACGCTATTTGGGAACGAACGGCGGCCATTTTGTCTGTCAATTTTGGGCCGATTTTCACGAAATTCAAACTCAGTCATCCTTAGGGTGTAACGATGATAGAATAGAACGTTTTTTTAAATCGGATAAAAATTATGACTTCTATAGGGTCCACAAGCTAAAAACGTGATTTTTCGTACAATCAGGGGCCATAATTCAGGAAGTTACTGTCCGATATGCGCAAATATCGAAAGGAACTGAGATCTTTGGGTTATAAACTTACATTTCAAGTTTCAACAAAATCGGATAAAAATTGTGACCTCTATAGGGTCCACAAGCTAAAAACATGATTTTTCGTACAAACAGGGGCCATAATCCATGAAGTTTCGATCCGATACATGTCAATATCGAAAGCAGCCGAGATCTTTTGGGGATAAACCTATATTTCAAGTTTCGTCAAAATCGGATAAGAATTTTGACCTGTAGAGAGTCCACAAACAATTGTGGACGGACGGACAGGGGCGACGGCATAATACGTCCACATGAAAATGTGGGCGTATAAAAAAGTATCAACAATGGATAAATGACTAAAATCCAATATTTTTCATTCATTGCAATGAAAAATTAGGAATTCATTGGCGAAATTGATGTAAGCTGAACAGGTATGCTGAGTCTATACTACATAACCTAACTCAATTGAACTACTAAGAATGAACAGACCTAGTGGTACAATTAGAAAAGTTTTTAAACTAGTGTCATTTCATCTACCTGAACTTATTGTAGCCTGGTCTAATATCGGAAAGTTTATTCCACTGTGTGATGTCGGCAATCCCCCAGACGTTAATCTACCATAGCTTGAATTATAATTTGACCAATGATTTGGATCCATTTTCTTCTATTGCCAATGATGGCTTATCAAATAATTTCTAACACGAACATTGGGTGCAAGTTATTATTCGAACGGTTAATAGCATTCCAATATTATTGTCTGAAAATAAAAAATGTGATAACATTCTCTTTACTATGTGTAGCTCAAGTCTTACATTTGTACCTAGTTTCATTAAACATTTCTAATAAAATTAAATATTTCTAATATACAATGTACTACTACTAGATAACACTTACCTAATCTTGGCACAATATTTGTATTAACTACAGTTTTTTTTGTTTTTTTTAAAACCATATTTTTATTCAGTTTGTCTGAATGGGATTGGGGAACAGGCTTAACCTATGTAAAACCCTTCTCCCTGAATAATAATAATAATAATAATAATAATATACTGAGCGCCATGGAAAACGCATCACTTTTTTTTCCAAATATTTTATTACTAGGCGGTTTTGTATGTATAATATTATGACCAATGTCTAGGTCATATGTTGTTTTGTTATTTTATTATTTGTCAATTCTGTTTTAAATTTCAAGTATATATCTGGCAACTAAGTGGTTGATCTGTTAAGTCTCTTCTTACTATTGTTTTAAATGCCTTAGATCTTAATCCTTCGATAATTATATGTTTATGTCAACACTTTCTAAGTAACTGATTTTTATAAATAGACAAATGTATGTAAGAAGATAGTCATTTTTAGTTGGAGAGACCAGCTTAGGGAACATACTATTTGGAGGGCCGATATATATAGGAAATTATAAGTTGTTAAATTGTTGCTGTTAATTATTTGCTGCTGAAATAAAGTGTTGAAGATCCATTCCAAGAATCTGTATTCATTTCTGATACTTAAAGAACACCCGTCAACGAGCTACATTCCCTGAAAGTCAAACGGTGTTAATATTATGCAGTACTATGAAATATTGTTTCACACAATGCTCCCAAACGCAAAAAATATCGGCCCGTGTGCACAAAAAAAAATTGCACGAGATGCACATGAAAAACCCAATATTCACGTGCAGCATTGTGTGTGAGCAGTACATGAACTGTGAAACGTCAATCTGTCGTAATTTGTTGTTGGACGTGTGAAGGAATCGAGCTAGAGACGCCGATACCTACTGAAAATCAACGGAATGAAGCCATGGGAATGTCCCGGGCTGGCATGTCTACACATGCTATTGCCAGACACTTCAATTGTCATCAGTCCACTATTGTAAGGTTGGTGGAACATGTTCGAGTTACTGGATCAACACGTGACCGTCAATGTCCTGGTCCACAACGCGTTACAACCCAGGCTCAAGACCGCTACATCCGGGTCACTCATCTGTGTGACAGATTCCGCCCAGCGACTCGAACAGGTGCAGCAGTCGTCGGAAGACAAAGACCAGTAAGTGCCAACACCCGTAAGACGTCGTCTAAGAGCTATCCTCAGGGATCATCACCGTCAGCGGCGTTTGATATGGGCTCAAGGACACCAGACATGGAGAAGAGTAGACTGGCAAAGTGTGCTCTTCAGTGATGAGAGTCGCTTTCATCTTTATCACGCTGATGGCCGTCGACGTGTGTGGAGACGTCTTGGGGAACGTCTTGCAGACTGCTGCGTCTTCAAAACGAACCGATGGGGTAGGGGAAGTGTAATGGTGTGGGGAGGCTTCACATTTCATCACCGGACCGCCTCCTACACATTTGCAAGGGTCGGGTTAATGCTGTAGCCTACCGTGATGATGGCCCGTGGAGGACACACGCGCTACTGACATCTGTGTCGTACTTTTCGTTTTGACCCCTCTGACTTTGTACCCTTGATTACAGATTAAACATCCATAAGTGTACAAATGTGTTGTTATTGATGTGTTCCCATTTGAATATTGTTCACAATAAGAAGCAAAATAAATAAGATATGTTTACATGATCATTTTGTTATACAAAAAACTAAGTGATGCGTTTTCCATGGCGCTCAGTATATATATCTGATTTACGCATTAAGGCGACCACACTATATTTTCCACCTTAGGGGGACAATTTGCATAATCTATAGTTTTCCATATTTTATAGCAGAAAATGCTTTTTTGGGTACTGTACCCTTTGTTTTACAATTTCCTGAAGTTTTGTTCATAGAAAAACAAAATTAAAAAATATACAAAAATTTTGGTCGCCTTAATATTTTGTAACTGTTACGCACGCATTAAGGCGACTTTATATATATTTTTGCATAATATACGCATTAAGGTGACATATGCGTATTTTTGCATAATATACGCATTAAGGCGAAATATGTATATTTTTGCATAATGTACGCATTAAGGCGACTTTATATATATTTTTGCATAATATACGCATTAAGGCGACATATGTATATTTTTGCATAATATACGCATTAAGGCGACCTTATGTATATGTTTGCATAATATACGCATTAAGGGGTCATATGTATATATTTTGCATATTATACGCATTAAGGCAACTTTTTGTATATTTTTGCTTAATATACATGTACTAATTAAGGGGACATGTGTATAATATACGCATTAAGGCGTCTTTATGTATATTTTTTTTATATTTTGTGTCCGAATGCGCAAAATCTAATATTGCGGTACAGCCGAAGCAAGTGAAAATATTGATATAGGATCATCACTCGACGTTGCTTCCAATGCGTGGATTGGATCTCGCCTAGCTATATATGTGTGAAATTTTCTGCAAAATCCATTTGGAGCAAACATTCCTCTCGGGTTTCTTCATTTTATATGGACTTCGCGGGTTTATGTGATATCCAGTCACGGCACAAATTGCACCCACATTCTCGTCATTGGCATTGCCCATTCTGTGATTTTAAACAGTTATTCTATTTATTTTTCTTAAAAAGTTGAGCTGTTTTGGTAACATGACAAATCTCAGATTTCTCGTCCGTTCCCTTTCAACATTATCATAACCCACCCGATTTACAGCTGATTTAATTTTTTCTTTTCGTATATGCTGTCTCTATGCTGTAGGTGTGGCTATAACTCAAAGAATATATGAAACTATATATGCAATAAAATTCCATACTTAATAATGTATGAATTTCGAAAAGAAATTGTAATTCCGTCACGAAAGAAACATGTAATTCTGTAACGCATAAATTTGGGAATTATATTTGTGATGAGAAAATTTTTAGAACATACTTCAATACTGGCATGAGTTCCAACATAGGAAATGAGTTTTTATAGAGATATACAATGTGGGCGTATAAAAAGATAATTTCGGATCAATTGGGATGACGTGTATATTTGTAAGTACTAGTTTTTGCGCATTAATTGGGGGACCCGATTCAATCTTCTATACCGCTGCAATTGTTATAATATAGCGATTTTTTTTTTTTTACTTTTCAGTTTATCTCGGTTTTCAGCCCGAAACATCGGAAAAAAATCATGTTTTTCGTAACAAATTTCGGCTTAGTTGTTATGACGTGTATATTTGTAAGTACTATTTTTAGCGCATTAGGGGAGACCCGATTTAATCTACAGTATCAGCCCGAAATTTCTGAAAAAAAAAATCATTTTTTTCTTAACAAATTTCGGCTGAGGTGTTATGATGTGAATATTTGTAAGTAGTATTTTTAGCGCATTAGGGAGACCCGATTTCATCTACTGTATCCCTGAAATTTTTACAATATTATGATTTTTTAAATTTTAATGAGTTGCTCTTAAGGTTATCTCGGTTTTCAGCCCCAAATTTCTGAAAAAATCGATATATAAAAAAAATCGATTTTTCTGCCCGATGAATATTGATCTCGCACTTCGCCGTGAAAATTGCAAGAAGCTTTTATGACGTTGGTTTGATATGACGTCATTTTGGTGAAGTTGTTGAAAATATCGTTTAGCTTTCAAGTTAACAAAATAAAATGCCCGAAATCCCATTACTTTTTGGTATTTTTCAACGTGCGACAGTTGATCAGTGTAATAAATGTGCTTTATCACTTTTCTGTGAATGCAACTGGTTCAGTCTTGATGCGCATTCGGGGAAATTTATTTTGCAAAAACAGGTTGCTGTATTCACACAATGAATTAGCACCGGGTCAATTGTGAGCTGTGCGACTTCTGCCGATCACATGAAAATTAATCGGAAATTTTATCATTCGATCATTTCTGTTTCATCTTGCCCAAAATCTCGAATTCGGGTGTACACATCAAAGTGTGATGTAGGTTCCAAAAGCAGAAAAAATACTGTTATATTTTGGAATAGTTTCTAGTTTTGTTACTATAATTGACAGGAAAACGTGTTTATATGGACATTTTATGTTTAATACTTAAATTTTTATCCTGCTATAATCTAATGGGGGCCTTAATGCGTATATTTTTATACAGCTGGTCTCCTTGAGGTGGAAACCTATATTCCACAGAACACTGAGTGATGAAGTACATGTAGATAATTCACGAGTTTCATTATTAAAAAGATAATGTTTTTTGTAACAAATTTCGGCTCAACGTGAATATTTGTAAGTACTAGTATTTGCGCATTTGGGGGACCCAATTCAATCTTCTATACCGCTGCAATTGTTCCAATATAGCGATTTTTTTTTTAGTTTTCAGTTTATCTCGGTTTTCAGCTCGAAATTTCGGAGAAAAAAAAATCATGTTTTTCGTAACAAATTTCGGCTGAGGTGTTATGACGTGTATATTTGTAAGTACTATTTTTAGCGCATTAGGAGACCCGATTTAATCTACTGTATCAGCCCGAAATTTCTGAAAAAAAAATCATCTTTTTCGTAATAAATTTCGGCTGAGGTGTTATGACGTGAATATTTGTAAGTACTATTTTTAGCGCATTAGGGAGACCCGATTTATAATATAATTATCTTTTTATTTTTCTTATAATTGCTCTTAAGGTTATGTCGGTTTTCGACCCGAAATTTCAGAAAAAAATCGACAAATAAAAAAAAAAAGATTTTTCTGTCCGTTAAGTTCTGATCTCGCACTTCGCCGAGTAGTTGCTAGAAGCATTAATGACGTTGGGCCGACATGGCGTCATTTTGGTGAAGTTGTCGAAAATATCCCTTTGCCTTCAAGTTTTCATGTGGACGCATATTGTCGTCGCCCGCAAATCTGTCCATCCGCCCCTCCACAGTTGTTTTTGAAACATGAAATATAGGTTTATCTCCCTAAGATCTCGCTTCCTGTCGATATTGGCATGTATCAGACCGTAACTTCATGGGTTGTAGTCACTGATTTGTAAGAAAAAACACGTTTTTAGCCTGTGAACACAGTAGAGGTCACAATTTTTATCCGATTTTGTTTAAACTTATAATCTAGGTTTGTAACCCACAAATCTTGTTTCCCTTTCGATATTCTCGGACGATAACTTCCTTAATTATTTCCCCTGATTGTACGAAAAAGCGCGTGTTTAGCTTGTGGTCCCTCTAGAGGTCACAACTATTATCCGATTTAACCCCCCCCCCCCAAAAAAAAACGTTTCAATATATCACCGTTACACTCTAAGTTCGTTCGAATTTTCTGAAAATCGAACACAAACTGCTGGACAAAATGGCCGTCACTCGTACGCAAATAGTGTAAAAATATGGTATATCAATGTGGTGGACCCTTTGGAGGGCACATTTTTGAACCGATTTTGATACAACTTTAAATTTATCTTTATATCACAAAGATCTTGGTTCCTATCAATATTCGCCCATATTAGATCGTAACTTCCTAAATTATGGCCCTTGATTTTACGAAAAATTGCGTTTTTAGCTTGTGGTCCCTCTAGAGGTCGAATTTTTAGCCTATTTAAAAAAAAAACTTTGAATATATCACCATTACACCCTTATCATTGGTGAGTGTGGATTTCGTAAAAATTGGACCCAAACTGCCAGACAAAATGGCCGCCCCGTCTGTGCAGCAAATGGTATATCAAGGTTGTGTTAACCCTCTAGAGGCCACAATTGTTATCCGATTTTAATGAAACTTTCTTTAAATTTACTTTTACATCACAAAGATCTTGGCTCCTTTCAATATTTGTGCGTACCAGATCGTAACTTTCTGTATTATGGCTCTTAATTATACGAAACATCACATTTTTAGCTTGTGGTTCCTCTAGGTCATAATTTTTATCCGATTTAAAAACAAACCGTTCAAATATATCACTGTTACACCCTAAACATTGTTGAGTTTGAATTAATTGAAAATCGTACCAAAACTGCCAGACAGAATGGCCGCCCCTCCTGCGCATATGTAAAAGTATGGTATATCAAGGTTGTGGGCCCTCTAGAGGCCACAATTTTGAACCGATTTTGATGAAACTTTAAATTTATCTTTATATCACAAAGATTTTGGCTCCTTTCGATAACCGCGTATATCCGAACTTAACTTCCTGGATTATGGACCCTGATTGTTCGAAATATAACGTTTTTAGCTTGTGGTCCCACAAGAAGTCACAATTTGTATTCCATTTAAAAAAAACGTTTTTAAAACATTGTTACCTATACACATCAATGAAGGTTGAGTTCGAATTTCGTAAAAATCTGTTCAAAACTGTCGGACAAAATGGCCGCTCCTTAACTGATTTTTATGAAACTTAAAATATGTTTATATCCCGAAGATCTGGGTTCCTGTAGATATTCACGCATATCGGACCGTAATGTCCTGGGTTATGGCCACTGATTATACGAAAAATCGCTTCTTTTTAATTTTAGCTTGCTCTCTATCTATGTCTTGCCAAATTTGGGCGCATCTTGCATGGCAACCGTTTGTTTGAATTGTGTATGTAAAGTTTATCATTCTAAGCGACCAATTTTAGCTGAAATTTTTATTTTGACGCGTCACAGCAAAGTAATTAAACGTGTCAAATACAAATTTTCAAGGCCTTTTTTCTGAAGTCTTTAAGTTGTGTGAAACAACAGAAGAGATGGGTATGTTATATATCCGTGCTTTCCTTATGTTTACACCATTATGTTATACAATTTAATAAGATTTTCGTGACTGAATATGATTTCGTAAATTGATAAAAGTTATCTTTATTTTCACCGATTGGTGTAATTCCGTCTCGCTAAGTATATTTATTTTTCTAAAAATGTTAATTTTGGGCATATCTCTATAAAAACTCATTTCCTATGTGGAAACGCATGCCAGTATTGAAGTATGTTTTAAAATTTTTCTCATCACAAATATAATTCCCAAATTTATGCGTGGCAGAATTACATGTTTCTTTCGTGCCGGAATTACAATTTTTTTTTGAAATTCAAGCCTTTAGTAAGTATGGAATTTTATTGCATTATATAGTTTCATATATTCTTTGAGTTATAGCCACACCTACAGCATAGAGACAGCATATACGAAAAGAAAAAATTTAAATCAGCTGTAAATCGGGTGGATTATGATAATGTTGATAGGGAACGGACGAGAAATCTGAGAAGTCCATATAAAATGAAGAAACCTGAGAGGAATATTTGCTCCAAATGGATTTTGCAGAAAATTTCACATATATATAGCTAGGCGAGATTCAATCCATGCATTGGAAGCAACGTCAAGTGCTGATCCTATATCAATATTTTCACTTGCTTCGTCTGTACCGCAATATTAGATTTTGCGCATTCAGACTCATGTTGCCGTGAGTGTTGCAAAATATAAAAAAATATACATAAAGACGTCTTTATGCGTATATTATGCAAAAATATACATATGTCCCCTTAATGAGTATATTATTATGCAAAAATATACAAAAAGTCGCCTTAATGCGTATATTATGCAAAAAATATACATATGACCCCTTAATGCGTATATTATGCAAACATATACATAAGGTCGCCTTAATGCGTATATTATGCAAAAATATACATATGTCGCCTTAATGCGTATATTATGCAAAAATATATATAAAGTCGCTTTAATGCGTACATTATGCAAAAATATACATATGTCGCCTTAATGCGTATACTATGAAAAGCTAGGTTGCCAGGCAACAAAACATATGCCCACAGCAGCTAAATCGTCCGAGCAGTCGACAAGGGTTGTCACATATTTATTCTTTTGTAGGTAATTAGGGGAATTTAATAGACAATTTCATACAGATGACATTATAATTTCCGTTTTTGAAGGTTCACAAGGTTCTAAAATCTAAAACAAAGGCCGTAACTCTGGAAGCAATCTATAGAAATTGTTCAAATTCGAAAGGCTTTTTTCGTTTTAATAATTCAAATAATGCATATGAATTTCATACAGATCGGATGATAACTTTTGTTGTTCGAAAGTTCACAAGATTCAACAAAGTGAAACAAGGGCCATAACTCTAGATGTAATTAACGGAAATTGCTGAAATTCAACAGGCTTCTTTGTTTTACTAATTTAAAAGATGCATATAAATTTCATACAGATCGGTTGATAACTTTTGTCGTTAGAGCGTTCACAAGGTGCAACAAAGTGAAACAAGGGCCATAACTCCAGAAGAAATTAACGGAAGCTGCTGAAATTCAATAGGCTTCTTCATTTCACTAATTTAAATGATGCATATCAATTTCATACTGATCGGTTGATAACTTTTGTCATTAGAGCGTTCACAAGATTCAACAAAGTGAAACATGGGCCATAACTCTAGATGTAATTAACGGAAATTGCTGAAATTCAATAGGCTTCTTTGTTTTACTAATTTAAATGATGCATATGAATTTCATACAGATCGGTTGATAACTTTTGTCGTTGAGCATTCACATATGCAACAAAGTAAAACAAGGGCCATAACTCCAGAAGAAATTAACAGAAGTTATTGAAATTAAATAGGCTTCTTCATCTCACTTATACAAACAACATATATCAATTTCAAAACAATCGGTTGATAAATGTAGTCTGTAGAGTGTTCACAAGAAATTGTGGACGATGGATGGACGGACGGACGGACGGACAGGGGCGACGGCAATATACGACCACATTTCCATGTGGGCGTATAAAAATATACATATGTCGCCTTAATAAGCCGGGCTTCCGCGATTGCCAACGGCACGAAGTGAGAATCCATCGTGTGAAAGAATTAGACATGCATAACAGCTACTATATACATTGATCTTATTTTATCTATTTGTCAATTCAAAGTTTTTTCAATTCCCGAAAAAATAATTAAAAAGATAATGATCTATGCCAAAAATCTGTCACACGTTGGTTCATTGGTTCAAACTATAAGTCATTGAATTTCGGGCATTTTATTTTTTGACTAGAAAGCAAAAGGATTTTTCCCCAAAAATAAAATATTTATTTTTTTATTTTCATAATTTCTTTCTACTAAAAGCTGGTCGGCTCATCATCAAAAGAATTTTTGACTAGAAAGCAAGAGGATTTTTTCCCAATAAAATAAAATAATTATTTTTTTTATTTTCATAATTTCTTTCTACTAAAAGTGGGTCGGCTTATCGTCAAAAGAATTAGAAAGACACTGTTTTGGGTTAACCAATGTGACGTTGATGACTTTACCAAAATGACGTCATGCCGCCTCCACGTCATTAAATAAGTTTCTTGCAATTACTCTACGAAGTGTGGGCACAAAACAGGCCTAAAAATCGAATTTTTTTAATTTATCATTTTTCTTCCAAAATTTCGGGCTGAACACCCAGATAACCTTATAAGCAAATCATTCAACAAATAAAACTATCACTATACAGTAAAAATTACTGCGTTACTGCAGATTAAAGCGGGTCCCCTTAATGCGTATATAATAATACACACAAATATACACGCCATCACACTTTCGTCGAAACTTGTTACAAAAATATATTTTTTTTAATAATGAAACTTTAATGAATTATCTCTTGAATCACCCATTAATCTATGGAATAAGTTTAATTTTCGAAAAAAAGAGCAGTTGTATGTTTATTTTGCAGTCAAAATATTAAGGAGACCAACTTTTGTCGCCTTAATCTAACGGGGGCCTTAATGCGTATATTAATATACAACTGGTCTCCTTAAGGTGGATATCAGATATATATATATATACACACACACACACACAAAAATATAAAAGTTTTTGAAAAAAGAACTACATTATTTGTTGATTACTAGCACTTTCGCTTATTTTATTAAGCTCTTCAGGTAAACAACATTTAGTTAATACAACAATGACTATGACGTCATAGTAACACAGTAGTACAAAAAAGGGACATTTAAAAGAATATCAAATCAGATAACAATAACTAGGCCTATATGCAATGAAACTACACATGTACTATAATTTTACATTTAAAGCTGGCCGATATTTGTCAATAAAATATGCCTCTTTGGCTTCTAACAAATCATTATTATTGTCATTTAGCTTGACATTGGAAAAACATTAAATTTGCAACCACCACAAACATCTATATGTTCACTAATAGTCGAGGAGGCTGACTCCATATGGCCTGCTTAGCGGGAAAAAATTCCCACTAAAATGATAACTGATTTTTCTGAAACTATAGGATGGGTAGTGTTCCAAAAAAATTCCCCCCGTTAATCGGCCTTGGGGGAAAAAAAATTACAGCCATTTTTAGGTTTGGTATCCAAACTTTTGGGAAATTTCAGTTTTTCGGTCCCTGATTGGTCAATGGTACTTTGTATGGTGCCGATATATAGGTTTTCGGGGTCGGAGAATGCGAAAATGGTGTTTATTTTGTCATACGGTTACCATGGTAACCATATTTTCAGGTTTGGTATCCGATTTTTGTGATTTTTTTCATAATTATTTTGTAGTACATGGGAGGTGTCAAAATATAGGTTTTTAGGGGCGCTGAGTCCGATTCTAAGGGTATTCTGTAGATAAGATGGCCCAATAGCCCATATTTGCTTTAATTTGGCCCAAAACTAGTAGAATGGAATCTAGTTATTGAATAGCTAAGACACTAATATGGACCTACTACCACTGGAAGATTACATAGGCCAAATTACAAAATAAAAATACAAAAAATACTCGCTTCCAATTTATTCCTCCAAATCAATCTGTTCTGCATTTTTACAACTTTCCCCGTGGCAGCCCCCCCACGCAGCAACACATTTCATCCCGTTCTTCTTACAAGTACAGTGATTTGTACCGCATAAATTTTTGGTTGATTTACATTTGCATCAAATAAAATTTAAAACATTATCTGGTGCAGGGGGAAGGTCAGTTGGCACTGGCCTAAATTGGCCATCAACCACCTTCCATCCACATAACAAAGGATCTAAGATAGTCTCGTTTAGTTTCTCCCAAACAATAATTTGCTGATGAACTCTCAGTGTATGATACTTAGCTGCACGTTCAGTAGGTGGCAAGCGGGCCGCATCGATAGTATTTTTATCACACATCATCTGATTGAATTTCATATGACACAACTTAGTCAACCCGGTCTTGTTTTTATCACCATAAAGAATACAGAAAACCTCGCACCCAGCCTTAGCTTCACCGCTACTATCAGAGTCAGATATTATTCCACCCAGTTGCTTGAGCTTATATCATTTGAATCCAAAGATTTATAAATCGCGTTTTTACCAAGTCCAAAAATTCCTGAGGTGGTGTCGCACCCTGTAAACGCGTGAGTGAATAGTAAGTTCTTTCTAGTAGACTCGGCAAGATTATCACATATTGTCTCAATACTATACATTTCTACCGTTTTGGTTGAATACATTCTGATTTTTATGTCCATCCCAGGTTTCCAATGGTATAGTAGCATGATCAATATATCAGTGTTATTGGCCACCACAATGACGGACTGATCATTTGCTGCATAGTCTAATGCTTCATACAAAGTACCATTGACCAATCAGGGGCCCAAAAACTGAAATTTTACAAAAGTTCGGATACCAAACCTAAAAATGGCTGTAAATTTTTTTCCCCAAGGCCGATTAACGAGGGGAATTTTATTGGAACACTACCCATCCTATAGTTTCAGAAAAATCAGGAATCATTTTAGTGGGAATTTTTTCCCACAAAATATACCATTCTCTCCGACTATAAGTGGGATCATCCTATATTGTGGATTGAGTATATGCTGCCGATGCAGGTTGTCTAGTTTTAGACAAATTTTTTGACATAACTTCGCTATTCTTAAGAATGTGTAAATTGTTATTTACCAAGGACATCCCATCTTCTTGTGAGGGGTTAAATGTTGTGACTAAAGCAACATTTAGATTTCCGCATGCTGGGTGTATTTTTGGTAGTCTTAATTTTGTCTGATCTAAATTTAAGGCCTGGGTCGTTGCATCTTCTATGAGACCTGGAGGATATTCTTGTTTCAATAAGAATGTTTTTAATTCCTCTAGTTGCTTAACTTTGACAATCGGGTTCGAAACAATGGTACATACTCTTCTAACTAAATTATATGGAATGTTCCGTTTGGTATGAGAAGGGTGACAAGAGTGAAAGTTTAGATATTGGTGGGTATCTGTTTGTTTGTAATACAGATCCATTTCAATCACTCCCTTTGGTGAAAGATTAATGGTTACGTCCAAAAAGTTTAATGATGTTGGGCTAAACTCTATATAGTGAATGTGATATTAGTGTCCAACTCATTCAATAATTTATGTAGTTTGGAGATAACTGTCATATCTGCTTTAAGAATTCATTCAGGAAGCGAAACCATAATCTTTTTATCATGTTACTGAAATCTCTATCAAACTCAATTAGCAACCCTCTCATACCATGATATACTAATACAATTTTTTAAATCGGATAAAAATTATGACCTCTATAGGGTCCACAAGCTAAAAAAGTGATTTTTCGTACAATCGGGGGCCATACCGATATGCGGTAATATCGACAGGAACCGAGATCTTTGGGTTATAAACTTACATTTCAAGTTTCAACAAAATCGGACTAAAATTGTGACCTCTATAGGGTCCACAACCTTGATTTACCAGATTTTTAAGCTATTTGAGACCGAAGGGCGGCCATTTTGTCTGTCAGTTTTGGGCCGATTTTCACGAAATTCGAACTCAGCTGTCCATAGGGTGTAACGATGATATAATAATACGGTTTTTTAAATCGGATAAAAATTATGACCTCTATTGGGTACACAAGCTAAAAACGCGATGTTTCGTACAATCAGGGGCAATAATTAGAAAGTTACGGTCCGATATGCACGAATATCAAAAGGAACAAAGATCTTTGATAAAAGAATTTGATTGTAAATTACTGTAATTTGGCTAGGCAAAGCAATAAATGACTGAAGATTCTCAACTTTTCAAAGATGTCAATTTTTTTCTCCCAGACTTACCTAAATTTCGTTTCATCTTACATGGACGAGTTTATAAATTTGGATGTTACCCTTTCAATGAAGTCCGCTAAGTCAGTTAGAAGAAGGAGACGTATTTTTAAACAGCGTGTTGTGTCGCTCATACTGGTTTTAGCGAGGTAAGCAAGGTCTTATCTTCTCACTGAGGTGTTCATTTATATTGTTCAGGCGTTCACGGGGACCAACACGCGACCGTTTAGCAGCAAAAAGTTGCCCAGTAAGATTGACTGGGGTGGATCTCAGTTTCGACAAGGATTCAATAGAAGAGTTTCTGAACGTTTCTGAAATGAGACCTACGTTCAGAGCTGAACTAGGTTCAATAAAGTGAAACAAGGACCATAACTCTAGACGTAATAAACAGAAATTCCTGAAATTCAATAGGCTTCCTCGTTCACTAATTTAAATGATGCATATCAATTTCACAAAGATTGGGTGATAACTTTTGGCGTTAACAGCATTCACAAGGTTCAATAAAGTGAAAGAAGGGCCATAACTCTAGATGTAGTAAACGGAAATTGCTGAACATCAATAGGCTTCTTTGTTTCACTAATTTAAATAATGCATATAAATTTCAGAAAGATCGGATGATAACTTTTGGCATTAGAGCGTTCACAAGGTTCAACAAAGTGAAACAAGTAATACACGGAAATTATTGAAATTAAATAGGATTCTTCATCTCACTAATTTAAACAACATATATCAATTTTAAAACAACTGGATGAAAACTTTTGGCGTTAGAGCGTTCACAAGAAATTGTGGGCGACGGACGGATGGGGGTGACCGCATTGTACGTCCACATTTCAATGTGGGTGTATAAAAATTGTTTAAATATTTCACCATTCCACCATAATGAAGGTTGAATTCGAATTTCGGGAAAATCGAAATGAAACTGCCCGACAAAATGGCCGCTCTTTGTACGCAAGTGGACCCTCTAGAGGTTACAATATTTATCAGATTCTGATGAAACTTAAAACATATTCTTTATATCCCAAAGATCCCATTCCCTTTTATATTTGCGCATTTCGGACCATAAATTTCTGGATTATTTCCCCTGATTGTACAAAAAATCGTTTTTGTTTTTACCTTGTTCTCTATCCAACTCTTGCAAAATGTGGGCGTATCCTGCCTGGTAGCTGCTGGTTCACTATTTGTGTACAAGGAGCGGCCATTTTGTTGGGCTATTTACGTCTGATTTTCACGAAATCTAATCTCAACCGTCATTAGGGTGCATCCGTGAATTTGAACGGTTTATAAAATCAGATAAAGATAGGTTGCCAGGCAAAGCAGCTAAATCGTCCAGGCAGTCAACAAGAGTTGTTGCATATTTTTACTTTTTTCAGTAATGAAACTTTTATAATACACTAAAATCTGATTAAGAGTAACAACTCATTACGTAATTATCAGAAAATCATTAGAATTTGTTTGGTTTTCATAAAGTACTGCCCCATGCTAACGTTTAGTATACGCCCACATTTTGCAAGTTTCGTCAAAATGGGATAAAAATTGTGACCTGTAGAGTGTCCACAAAGTTTTCCGGAAATTCGAATTCATCCTTCATTGTGACCTCTAGAGAATCCGCGAGTTAAAAATGCGATTTTTTCGAAAAATCAGGAGCCATAATCACTGTAACCCAGGTGTCGTTTAATCTTGTGTATCTAGCACTAATTTCTTTCACATTCGTTTTTAAACATCCAATCTTTGTTTAAAAATTTGTAAAAACTGTTTAAAATCACCATAAATCGTTTAATTTGTACTTCTGTCCAGTTTAAAGCTGACCATTCAATTTTGATAATGAGTGGCCAATTTACAAGTGTTTAATTTCTCAATCATTGTTAAAAAATAAACAACCCAATTGATTAATGATGTATAATGATTAATTTTTGAACAGTGATCAGGAAATTAAATACTTGTAAATTGGACACTCATTATCAAAATTAATCAGTCAGCTTTAAACTGGACACATGTACAAATTAGATGATTTTTGTTGATTTTAAACGATTTTTACAAATTTTTAAACAAAGATTTGATATTAAACGTATGTCAAAGAAATTAGTGCTAGATACACAAGATTAAACGATACCTGGGTTACAGTGAATCCAGTAAGTTACGTATAGGATATTAACCTACCCGAGGTTGATATGGTAGAGAACGCTTGGGCGTAGGTTTATATCCGACATATACAACGCCATTTCAACCTTAAATTTAATGGGCTCTTCCATTAAAAGGCAACAATGATTGGATAATTGCTCGATAGTTTCCGCCAAATAGCGAAATATACCAAAGTAATCACGTGTAATTACGTGCATGTTTTTGTTTATACATCGCCATTTTGGACTAATGAAATGAAAGCAAAAACAAAATGGATAGTAATACGAAGTCAGAGGAATAATCAATCCTTTTTAGCCAACATATTGACGATGGAATAGATGTGAATGCAAATATCGACGAGGATCTATCCAAAGCCTGCAGAAAATTTTGACCAAAAGGCATTCTTTTCCAAGAATTCTGACAGTAAACCATGATTGAAGGTTTTCGGTATGTTCAGAGAAGGATTTGACCGACTGTTTTAAGTGGACTGTACCCAAAAATACTTTACAAAGGAACTCTTGGGCGATAAATACTTTCAAGTCTTGTAGTGTGTGGAAAAATAATCGCAATGTGGACGGAAAGAAAATTCTGACATGTCTTAGACATGGATAACCGATCTAAATACATGTATATCGATAAGTACGCCGTCTATTTCGGCCCGGAATGTTACAAACTGTACCATAACAATTTTTAATTGTCAAAAGAATAAAAATTTATTTCTGTGTTTTTTGTTTTATTTCGATCATCTATGTCATCAGTGGTTGATATGAGCCGAATATATCGACCTGAGATGACGTCATTAGCGGTTGATATGAAATATCAACCTGTCATGACGTCATCAGCGGTTGATATGAACGAATATCAACGCCAGTTGTATATATTCGGATATGACCGATTATTAAAAGGTGTTTCCAGATATTTATTCAGTTTTCATAGACAAACCAAAGCACATGTTCATGGATCAGACATACAAGATGGCAGACCTAACCTCCAAGTGACTTCCTACTAAGAAGGCTTACCAAAGACTTCCAATCAAGGGAAGTAACCTACATGTACATATGAGCAAGGGTTCAGACCACAAATATCATACTTAACAATCTCATCCTTCCGTCTGTAAGAACATAATTAATACATATCTACTTGATATATGAAAGATTACTTTTATAAAACATACAATTGATCAACCAACAACAAAAATTAATTTTAGTTAATTTCTCAACTAGAATATTAATACATATCTACTTGATATATGAAAGATTACTTTTATAAAACATACAATTGATTAACCAACAACAAAAATTAATTTTAGTTAATTTCTCAACTAGAATGCCAAATCTGTCGAACTACATTTTAAGCATCTAAGCAGATATTCAGGGGAAGCACCTTTCTTAGTTAAATTATCAGCAATTTGATTTTTAGTAGGTGTCCACTTTATTTCAACTATAGTTTTATTTATCAACATCTCTTTCAAGGAACTTATTTCCAACCGTAAACGTTTTTCAGAGACTTGCTTATTTGAATATAATGCTTCATAGAGATCTTTATTGTCAGTAACACAGTGAATAGGTATCTGTTGATGAGGTTTATTATACAGCAATTCTCCGAGTTAGGTGCTTACAAATATACCATTATCCACAGCATCAGCTAGTGATAAAGTCTCTGCAGCTAATGTACTTCTAACTATTCTCCTTATTTTTCTTGACTGCCAAGATGTTGAAACTTTAGATCAACTTTTTGTGACTGTACTTTTCTAATAATCTTATTACAATCATAGATGTCTTGAATAGTGCCATTTTTGACACATATAGCTATCATTCCAACATCAAAGCTGATATCAGGCCTACTTTGGTTGGCTAACCAGAGAAGTTGACCAACCTTACCGCATAAAGCCGTCTTCTGAGACTCCATTAAAGGTGTATCTCAGGTTGAACATTTATCAGTCTCAATCTGGGTGATATGGAGAGCATAATCATGTTGAGATAAAGTGATGATTTCATTCTCTTGAGACAAGTGAAGGCTGACATATTTAAAGGATGAAGATTCTTCTTTCCCAATATGAAATTCCTTCCTGACATGATTGATTACACAGGTTTCAAAAGTGATGTGCCAGCCCATAAGAAATCATCTACGTGTACAGTTAATAAACCAATAAGTGTTTCGTTCTTATAATAGTAAAACACAGCAGGATCTACTTGTGACATCTTTCCACCACACTCCAACAATGTTGACTTAACTCGCTCATACCATTTTAAGAAAGCATCGGATAAGCCGTATACACATTTATTAAAGATATATTATGGGAGATTAGATAACGCGTTGGCAGTTCTCACTATAATAGTTAAAAACTAGATAACGTAAAGGCAATTTGCTGAAAATTTCATTCAAATTGATCCACTATGAACCGAAAACTAAGCGAATGAAATTTCTGCATAGCCTCGGTCATCATTACTAAAGTCAGTACGATAAACAGCATAGTCTCGGTTAGGCCATGTTAAATTAATTCTGTGTTTCAGGTTTTAGGGTCTCCATAAACAGCATAGTCTCGGTTAGGCCATGTTAAATTAATTCTGTGTTTCAGGTTTTAGGGTCTCCAGAATTCAATGAGGGAGGGAGGTCAACACAACACACCTCCCAATTTTTAACACAACACACATTTTTTCAACACAACACAAACTCGGAATATAGCTGAATATACCCAATATTACAGAGCCATCTCCCGGATTGTTTTTCTGATTTCCAGGAAGATTTTCTATTATTATTACTAGATAATCCATCAGGTGTGGATGTCACATTCTATGTCGAACTAGAACTGCATTTTAAGGCCTCCCTGGAGCACAGGAGTCTGACCTTCTCTCCGTATATATATATATGCATACACCATGTCCAACCAGAAAATAAATAATAAAAAAAGATTGTCTGGTTGGACATGGTGTATGCATATATATATATATATATATATATATATATACGGATAGAAGGTCAGATTTCTAGTGCCTGGAGGCACTCAAACTGGTCTATTGATATTATCATTGCAGTTCAGTAGCGCTGCCATCCACATCTAATGGATTGTTAATTTAACAATAATAACATAACTACTCTAATGTATGAATTTATATCATATACTTTTAATAAACTTGTACGATGGAAGTTGTAGGCAAGTTGAAATAAGTCGCGCTGTACCGGAAATAATAGTAAATAAAATAAAAATTGTCCAGTCCGTTAAACTGTTATTAGAAGTCAGCGTGTGTCAGGACAAACAAGTCTATGTACACATGTAACCAAGGACAACGTGGCAGCGAAAGTTCGCGTGCTGACACATGGAGTAATGTAATACCGTTTTAAATTTATGACCGTGATTTGTTTTCAAATCTTTTTTTAAACCAATATTTATGCGTGTAAATTAAAAATGTGCGTATGTCACCTAAAATAGAGAGGTGTGTGTTCGATAGTGAAGAATGTACTGTGCGAATAGGTACAAGCGGAGCTGCCGAAATCAAAACACAACACAAACTACCGCGTAGAAAATCAACACAACCATCGATTTGACGATGTGAAAGCTAAGCGCGCGGTTGACCCGAAACGCAGAATTAATTTAACAGGGCCATATCTATTTAATCGTTTAATCGAGAAGGAAAGTTATGCAGTAAATCGGCTTAAGTTTAAGAAGCCATACTTTTCCAGAACTTTTAGCTTCTTTTGGAGGTTTAAGGTATATTTTTCTTGACTCTGTATTACCTTGTAGGAAGGCAGTCTTAATGTCTATGCTCTTTACAGCCCACCTTTTCTGTGCGATTACAGACAAAATTACTTTAAGTGATTCGCGTGAGCAAGTAGGGGAGTCTTTCTGAAGATCGTCCAAGTTACCCTCTTCAAAACCATGTGCTACTAATCGTGCTTTTTGAAGAAACTGACCATCTATGTTCTTCAGGGTGCACACCCAACGTGTCGAAATACATTTTTGTCCTGTATCTTCAACTTCATTGTACACATTTTCTTTCAACATTCTAATTCTTTGTGTTTAGCGACATCAAAATTTACTTCACCTATCATAACTCATTCAGTCTTTTCTTCAGGTACTATCTTTAAATCTTTTACAGTTCCTAAATCTATTGATACATTTTCATCTTTTATTTCAACTGGTTTGGTGAATTTAATATTAAACCAATTTCTTTTACTACCGGATGCCTTGCAAGCCCTCCCTAATATCACAGCCTCTTTTATATCATCATCTTCATAGGATGAAAAACGAATAGTTTGTCCTTGTTTGACATTTACTTTAGCAGTGACGCCTGTCTGTTTCTGATTCTCATTATCATAAGGCCCATCATGTCTCCCATTTTCATCATAATTTGATCTGCTTTCTTTTGGTCTAACTTCATTAGTTTTGTCATGATTCACTCTGTTTTTGTCATTTCTGTCTTCTTCATGATTAACTCTGTTTTCACCATTTCTGTCTTCTTCATGATTAACTCTGTTTTCGTCATTTCTGTCTTCTTCATGATTAACTCTGTTTTCGCCATTTCTGTCTTCTTCATGATTAACTCTTTGATCTGCTTTCTTTTGGTCTAACTTCATTAGTTTTGTCATGATTCACTCTGTTTTCGCATTTCTGTCTTCTTCATGATTAACTCTGTTTTCACCATTTCTGTCTTCTTCATTATTAACTCTGTTTTCGTCATTTATGTCTTCTTCGTGATTCACTCTGTTTTCATCATTTCTGTCGTCTTCAGTCTCATCAAGATGAGCACTATCTTCATTCTTACTCTTGCCTTCACTGAATTTGTCATAGCTAGCCATTCTGTAACATGTTTTCGAGCTTCACTTTTTCTATCTTCAACAGGTCGTCTATCACCAGCTGCATTAGTTGAAGGTTCAATGTCTTTGGTCCTGTCATCCTTGCGCAATCGACAGGAATGGACTCGTACGTATAATTCACCGTGATTGACAAACACTACAACTCCATCTTGACCAATGACCCATCCTGGGCCCTTCCACTCATTATCACGCATGTAATAAACTTTATCACCAGTTAAAAATTCTCCCCCCGTGGGTCTGGTTTGTTTCTGTAAGGTGCGTTTAATTTTCTCAGGTGATTCTGTCTTTATAAAAGCTTGGCGTGCTTTATGAAGAGCAGTTAAATGTTCATGCATCACCTTTGACATAGGTTGTTGTTGTGTTAAAGCTGGTGGCTGGTCAGTCAAGACTGATGGCAACTTGGGGTGTTGACCAAACACAATTTGATAAAGAGCTGTATCCGTGAACATTGTTTAAACAGTTTTTTGCCGATACAGCCCAACATAAGGCAGTCTCCCATGACAAAGATGTGTCTTCTTTAATTTTTAATAATGTTTCCGTCAACACAGCATTATGGCGTTCTAACACTCCGTTTGACCACGGGCTATAGGCTGCTGCAGTTTTCACGGTAATATTAAGTCTCTCTGCCATTTCTCGAAACTCCGCATTATTAAATTCCCCACCGTTATCACTGAATACACCTTTGGATGGGGCTCCATAAATACTGACCCAATGATGCATGAATTTGTCAATAATTACTTTGGGATCTTTTCGTTTTATAATGGCTGCAGCACTTAATCTACTACAGACATCTATTATATGAAGATACCAATGGTTATTGTCAAGTTGGTGAAGATCTAGGGATACAACTTCATTAAAATTAGACGCTAATGAAAAGGCAACAATAGGTTTATGAGGTGGGCGTTTGTGGTTCTGACAGATTGGACATTGCTTACAAACTTTAGATAAAGTGTGCTTCATATTACTTGATACAAAATAGGCTGTGATTTAGCCCCGAAAATCGTTTCATCTCGTCCCAGCAAATTCCAGGTGAAAATCTGACGCTTTGTTACATAATTTAACCAGTAGGCCGTCACTGTCGCATACTTTTCTGTTCCGATGCATTGCACAATACGTCTTGCACTCGAATTACGTCTCGAACTATATTTGTCAAGTGTAGCCATAATCGGGTGAAAAAATCAAATTCTAAGCCAATCAGAAACCATATAAGCAAAGATCGTCATAGGTCAAGGGTCAATAGCCATAAATAGACCAGTGAATACCTTTTATGAGACGGAACACGTTGGATTGTTTACATTTGTCTGAGAGAATTTCTCTGCAAATATGCCGGGATTACTGGATAATATCACCTGTTAAATGTTGCATTGACACGGTAAAGACGACTTACCTTTGATCTGTGGCATAAATATGGCCAATAATTAGGAAAAAGCACGACTGATTGAATGAATCTTTTATTTTCTGGAAACAAGTATTTCTTCAAAACTATTTCAGTGAAACAATATCCAAGAGAAATATATACTTAATACAGATGAAAACGATTGTGGCATGCTTGAAATACTGGTTCGGTCTTATAATTATTATATATAATGCTAAGAAAAAACGAAAATAACAAGCCAACAGTGAGGCTGATGTCCCCCGCCGAAATCCCCAAATAAATAGATGACACATTAATTAATCGCACATCTATTTTTTTCCAAAGTATCAAGCAATCAAACTGATTATCAACTATACACTAAGTTTCATCACTCTCTATCAGATAGAATCAAAGTTATCTTGTCCCAAAGCAGGAAATTGCTTATCTCTGCTTAGCTTTAGCTCGATATGTTAATCATTGAACTCAGTCAAGACGAACATCTACATCAAGTTTAAACATTCTACCTCAATTAGAAGAAGAGTTGTTGAACTCAGTCAAGACGAACATCTACATCAAGTTTAAACATTCTACCTCAATTAGAAGAAGAGTTTGACCAATCAAAATGCTTATTGCTCGTTAGCCTAAGCAGAGAATTCTCATCATCGAACTTAGTCAAGGTATTGATGTAATGAAACTATACACCAAGTTTCATCACTCTCACTTAATTAGAACTAAAGTTATCGTGTTCCAAAGCATCAACCAATCAAATTGCTTATCTCTGCTTACCCTAAGCAGAAAATGCTGATCTTCGCACTCCATCAAGGCATTGACCTCATAAACCCCTACACCAAGTTTGAACATTCTAGCTCAATTAGAAGGAGGGTTATTGTGTTCCAAAGTCTCGGCCAATTAAATTGCTTATCGCTCTGCTTACCCTGAGCAGAAAATGCTCATCATCGAACTTAGTCAAGGTATTGATGTAATGAAACTATACACCAAGTTTCATCACTTTCACTTAATTGGAACTAAAGTTATCGTGTCCCAAAGCATCAACCAATCAAATTACTTATCTCTGCTTACCCTAAGCAGAAAATGCTTATCTTCACACTCCATCAAGGCATTGACCTAATAAACACCTACACCAAGTTTGAACATTCTAGCTCAATTAGAAGGAGGGTTATTGTGTTCCAAAGTCTCGGCCAATCAAATTACTTATCGCTCTGCTTACCCTGAGCAAAAAATGCTCATCATCGAACTTAGTCAAGGTATTGATGTAATGAAACTATACACCAAGTTTCATCACTCTCACTTAATTGGAACTAAAGTTATCGTGTCTCAAAGCATTAACCAATCAAATTGCTTATCTTTGCTTATCCTAAGCAGAAAATGCTTATCTTCACACTCCATCAAGGCATTGACCTAATAAACACCTACATCAAGTTTGAACATTCTAGCTCAATTAGAAGGAGGGTTATTGTGTTCCAAAGTCTTGGCCAATCAAATTGCTTATCGCTCTGCTTACCCTGAGCAGAAAATGCTCATTATCGAACTTAGTCAAGGTATTGATGTAATGAAACTATACACCAAGTTTCATCACTCTCACTTAATTATCATGTCCCAAAGCATCAACCAATCAAATTGCTTATCTCTGCTTACCCTAAGCCGAAAATGCTCATCTTCGAACTCCATCAAGGCATTGACCTAATAAACACCTACACCAAGTTGGAACATTCTAGGTCAATTAGAAGGAGAGTTATTGTGTCCCAAAAAGTGTGACGGACGGACGGACGGACGTCTGGACGGACAGACAGACAGACAGACGGACGAACCCATTTTAATAGACAATAATACCATGTGATCTGATCGATACAATTAATAATAATTCACCTTCATCAATTTTACTATTTTTTTAAAACGAGAAAACAATAGACTTATTATAAGAGTATAGAGAGAGAGAAATGGGGTTTAACTTCCACTCGACACAAACTAGGTAATTTTGGTTCAATTTTATTCCAATAATTCGCTTGCGTGTAGTGGTCTTTAGCAGTGAGAGGAAACCGGAGGACCCGGAGAAAACCCATGAGATTGGACAGGCCACCCTTCTCCTTGTCAAGTACACCCGTGAAATCTAAACCACGCTAGTGGACTCAATGACAGACCTTATGATATGCTACCCATTCGGCTACCCAACCCCCTATAAGAGAGTATAAGATTACATTTATTTAAAGAAAGAAATTTAAAAAATAAACAAATGCAATTTTATAAATTTCCTCGTACACAACAATACCATACACCACTAGTATTAATGAAAAAGACAATAATAATAACATCATCATTAATATATTAATACTGGAAAACGGTTTCTAATGTGCTGTTCAGGTTCTTATATTCACAGAATACATGTATTTACACAGAGATCAGGTCTTGTGCCCATATACACTGTACAAAATTGAAAGATATATACCAACCAGTAAATAAAAGTACATATAAGAGAAAAACAAACAGTAATTACCTAAGTAAAATGGTTCTAGTAAAATGAATTAGAAATGAAATGGTCTAATGAAGATGGGCATATATACGCCATACAGTGAGCTATAAAGCAAACTTCCTCCCACTGTTAAAGACCCCTACGCGCAAGCGAATTATTGAAATAAAAAAATTAAACCATATGTTAGTCCCAAAAATGACCTAATTTGTGTCGAGTGGACGTTAAACCCCATTTCTCTCTCTCCATAACAACTTGTTGGGTATGAGTACGGCACATTGTATTTCACCTCAATAATGATGACACAGTCTTAACCATAGTGGTCTTCTGTCTTTGACTGAGTGGACTTCTCTGTTGGTCTTGGGCGGAGTAGTCCTTGGTCTGGGTTGTCATGCATTTGGGAGAATATCTTCATCAGCTTGCATTTGCAAGAAAATGGGGAAAATGTTAAGATATGATCCGATCCCCTTAAACAAATTAACCAGACCTATTATTTTATTCTCTTTCTCTTTTTTTTTTTTCTGCTTGTTTCTAAACATCACTTTCTTCAACAATTTAGGAATCGTGATAATGTTTCATACACAGTTTGGTAACGTGGAATGTAGCCTCTACCATACCTCAGTCCAGTGAGAGTTTTGTCTGCACATTCCTGACTGGAGTTCTGATTCAGCTTTGTCCAGCAAATCGGCATTTGTCTCCGGCACATTTCCATCTAATTTGATCCACTGGTTAGCACATACCTTAAATTTTTCCCAGCTTGTCGCAGTGAACGGTTTTAACTCAGTGTTTTAACAAAATGTACTCGAGCTATGCAGTTTTACTTTAGCTATCCTTCCGCCATGTACCGTTAATAACAAAACGTAAACAAAGAGCAGGTGACCTTTCACCACATGACCTGTTGAACTTTTCCTCATGTATGTTTGATTGGCCAATTATGTCACGTGATCTGTTTAAACCGAGTCACCGCGAAATTCAAATGCCATTGCACATTGACAAGTAAGCCCATATTTAATTTACGTTTTCTATCAAACGTAAAGAATTGATAAAAGAAAAGTTGTGTGACAATACAAAGTAATACTAGAAGAATTAGATAATGTAGGTTTTTTTTCACCCGAAAATGGTCGGGACGGAGAAACAGAAGCAAGCTAGCTAGAAATTTCACACCATGGCCTAAAACCAGCACTTTTTAATAAACATAACAGTTTGTCATATGAGGAGGCATGGCCAAATTGTTTGTGCAATTTACTAATAACCCTCTCCTGTTCTATATATGACAAACTTTCAGTTACAATCAAAACAACATCTTCACTAATATCAACATTGTTTACAGCATTACAATTCAACACTTGATTATAAGAATTAGTACTACATTGTTGCAACTGTTGTCTAGGTACAGTAATATCTATGCAATAATGCCCGCTTGAAGTTAAATTGACATTAAATGGTTTACCTAACATAAAGATAGGTTGCCAGGCAACGAAACATACGCCCACAGCAGCTAAATCGTCCGGGCAGTCAACAAGAGTTGTCGCATATTTTTACTTTTTTCGGTAATGAAACATTTATAATACACTAAAATCTGATTAAGAGCAACAACTCAGAAAACCATTAAAATTTGTTTGGTTTTTATAAAGTTCTACCCCATGCTAACATTTTGTATACAAAACTTTTAATACTGTATCATGGATTTAGCTGTTCCAAGTCATAAAAATTCATTGAAAATCAATATACTTGTTCGTCTCAATATCTTAAACTCTGTCTATCAATCTGAAGTCAATCGGATATTAACTTTGGCCTCTAGAGTGTCCACAAGATTTTTCAAAGTGATCAAGGGCCATAACTTTGGCAGTAATTATCAGAAATCTTTGAAGATCAATAGGATTCTTCGCCTCGTGACCTCAAACACTGTTTATAAATTTAAAGTCAATCAGATATTAACTTTCGCCTCTAGAGCATCCACAAGGTTTTTTGAAGTGATCAAGGGCCATAACTCTGGCAGTAATTATCGAAAATCGCTGAAAATGAATAGGCTTCTTCGTCTCATGACCTTAAACACTGTGTATAAATTTAAAGTCAATCGGATATTAATTTTGGCCTCTAGAGCGTCCACAAGATTTTTTGAAGTGATCAAGGGCCACAACTCTGGCAGTAATTATCGGAAATCGCTGAAAATCAATAGGATTCTTCGTCTCATGACCGTAAACACTGTATAAATTTAAAGTCAATCAGATATAAACTTTGGCCTCTAGAGAGTCCAAAAGATTTTTTGAAGTGATCAAGAGCCATAACTCTGGCAGTAATTATCGGAAATCGCTGAAAATCAATAGGATTCTTCGTCTCATGACCGTAAACACTGTGTATAAATTTAAAGTCAATTGGATATTAACTTTAGCCTCTAGAGCGTCCACAATTGCCGGACAATATACGACCACATTTCAATGTGGGCGTATAAAAACCTGGTCATTATTAAGGTCAATAACAGTATTTGCCCTTTTTCAAGATGCTTTACTGAGTAACAAAGGAAGGTTTTTATCAACAACTTCAATATCAATGGATACGAGTATTATTAATTTGAGCTGAAATTTTAACTAACTGGTATGAATATACAGACACCCCATCTCCAAATTTAAAAGCAGTGTGACTTGGCTTATAAACAATATCATTTTTAAGAGTGTCATCTAAATTTGCCAAGTAATTGTCTAACCAAGGTCTGCCACAAACAGTTTTTGTACAGGCAATATCAATGACTGCAGCATTGAATGCCTCCATTGTCAATATTTCACTTGCAGTATACTCGGAAGTTAAAAGGGTTAAATGTACGTTGGCTTCATCATTAGTACACATGTTAACACTACCGGAATGTCTACTTGGACAATTCTTATACCAATGATATCTTGAGTCACAGAGTCTACATCTACTTATTACTCCATTGAACATTGGATTTAACTTCTGGTCGCGAAAATTATTAGCTTGTCCTAAACGATCACCACGCTGGTCTACATTTTTAGACGATTAAATGTGTTGTGTCCACTGCGTCTGTTGGTTAGTCCTAGTATCAAACGCTTGTTCCTGGCTAATGTTCGTATCAACATCACCGATTTTTGATTCACTACATACAGTTTTACTAAATAGTCGACTTAAAGGTGATTTCATGTTGTCATATTTAATATCATTACAGGCTGTCAGTGCTAACTGGCATTCTTTAACTGACAGATTTGCATTATCTAACAGTTTGAAAGCTAACACAGCTTCTGGAAGAGTCATATCATATTTCTTAATACAATTATATTTTTGCTCAAATTCAACAATGTAATCAGACATCAACATGTCTTTCCTATTAAATTTATCAAAGTCACAATATGCACTGTAGGCCATATTAATTTTGTCCTTTTCAAATGATTTATCTAATTCAGTCACAAGTACACCAACACCATTATCTACATTTAAATCAGCAGCGGCAATATTTAAGGCTATCTCTCTGGGTTTACCATCCAAGGAAAGTGCCACAATAAGCCCCCTTTTTTTCTTATCTACATCACATACAATCTGCTACATATCAACTTCATTTTTCCATTGGCTGTATGTCTTCCCAGCCATAGTAGGGGGATTCTTATAACTACTGGCCATCTTTAAAATGTCCAGCTCTGCTACCAATGTTTCCAGATATTTATTCAGTTTACATAGACAAACCAAAGCACATGTTCGTGGATCAGACATACAAGATGGCAGACCTAACCTCCAAGTGACCTCCTACTAAGAAGGCTTACCAAAGGCTTCCAATCAAGGGAAGTAACCTACATGTACATATGAGCAAGGGTTCAGACCACAAATATCATACTTAACAAAATGAAATGAAATGAAATGGAGTTTAACGTCCTACTTTTCTGCTCCTAACCTGGGCTAATGAAGACGGGCATACGCCATACAGTGTGCTATGGGGGAAATTTTGCCCGGACAGCTGCACTACGGCCTACTCTTATATCGAATTCCAACTGCCAAGGGATCTTTTACGTGCACGCCAATGTGTACACAAGACCTCGGTTTTTCGTCCCATCCGAACGACTAGACAGCTTTCCTTGTCAGCCCCTCCGTTCTGCATCACTGACAAGGGAGAACCACGCCGGAAAATCTGGATGAACTTTCTCGGCCAATGCAGGGATCGAACACCTGACCTCCAGGCTAGCGAGCTAGCGTCTTACCCACTTAGCCACGTGATCCCCCTACTTAACAAAAGGAACCAAGATCTTAGTGTGTAATTGTGATATATTCACAGGTTTTTTTTTTTAAATCAGATAAAAATTGTGACCTCTACATGGACCGCAAACTAAAAACATGATTTTTTGTAAATTCAAGGGACATAATTCAGGAAAATACAATCCGATATGCATGAATATCGAAAGGAACCAAGATCTGTGGGTTATAAACATGTATTTCAACTTTCATCAAAATCGGATCTATACACAATACATCAAAATGACGTCTTACATAAAATTTTATCGTAAAAATTTTCAACCTTGTCAGAGAATTAAGCTGTAGAAAAACTCAAGTTTTAAGTTTGCTTTTTAAACTAAATTACCGTAGACGCAAAACTTTGTGTTATACTTATATTCAAATAATCTAACACACTATTTTCATATTTTAGTACGCTTTTATGCGTCTTTGCGTCCACTAATTTTGAAGCCTGCTCACATTATTGATTTTTTAAAGTTGTATAGATTCTTTGTTCACAAAAAGAATTTGAAAAAACTTTCAGAATAAGCACCAAACACCAAAAGACTTACATGTAATTAATCGATCAACATCACCATTTTACCTGATTTTAAAGTTTTACACTTTTTAAAAAAACCCATCAATTTTATGACATCACTTTAAAAAAATCTAGGTCAAATATCAAAATTCTAATTAAGCCTATCAATTGCGAATTTTGAATGGTTTCCAAAAATATAACAATATTGAAAATCGGATAAGAATTGTAGGACGAGATAGATTTTGAAGACTGACTTATATTTTCAAGATTGTGGCACTTTCGGTGAACTTTAAATTTATGAGATTACTCTAAAAAGTTGATACTAGACAAATATTTTTTAAATAAGGCAAAATTGATGAGGTTACTCTAAAAAGCTGATAGACAAATATTTTTAAATAAGGCAAAAGTAAAGAAGTTGAAAATTAGACCTCATCTTCTAAGGGGAGACAATCGGAAAATTTTTGTTGACATTTTTGGCTTAACCCATTCATTTGTAATCTAGTCTGAGAGTTTAAAGTCGAAATCTTCAAAAATAAAAAAGTTACGCTCAGAACTTTCACTGTTTTCACTTTTGAGCTTAAAATTAGGTCATGTACACAGGCGTGGTAGAGGGCACAATGTCTGCAATTAAACCCTGTGAAATACAAACAGCTACAAATTGGTGAAAACCGCATTCAAATTGGTTGAAAAACAAAAAAGTTTCCTTTGATGTCTAATATTTGTCTATGATATCATTTCCTGCTAACATTTCTAAAGTTTATAGGCCGCATTCCATGGGCACAAATTGTCGTTGCAAAAATATTTTCGTTGCTGCAAATCCGGTGTAGAAGAAATTTTGTCAGTGTATAGTCCATATAGAGATATTCGTTTGTTGTAATTTTCTCCAAAAAATTTCATAGTTCTTCGGTGATATTCTTCTTTGAAATCCGGACTATTTATTGATAGTAAAATTCATAGTGAGCGAGGTCACTGGACAGAATTCAGCGTTGTTCGCCGCGTCACTTGATCATTTTTTCCACAATCGACCAATCACGTTATTGTCTACATTCGCGTGTGTTGTTGGTAAACACAAAATGGCGTGCTTCACGAGGAACACATTGCAGTTATACATGTAGAAGCTACACGAAATGGCGACAAAGGCTCAATTAACTTGTATTGTTCACTATACAGTGTTAATAAGGGAGGTGCAGAAACCTTTACAAACCCAAAGCGAGACAAATGTCGTGAGGTAGCTATAGACTGGTTTCAATTGGAAGGAAATGACCAATCTATTGCAGCATTTTTCGAAACAAATGGATTTATTACGAAGGATATTATATTGAAGATACAGTCAGCTGTGGTTTTGGATTTCACCAAACGTTTTATAGATGTTTTAAGAACAAAACAGTTAAAAGATGAAAGAAAGAGAGTGAGAAGGCAGCATATACATTCAGTCCAACCGACTAAAACTGTCACAACATACAGAATTTACTGACTATTAGTTTAGTATATTAATCATTCGACAAAAATAACAATTCACTCATAACATAACATTTTAAAAACGGTTTCACCAAACCTTCAACAAGATATGACCACTTCTATTCCAACTAGTAGAAGTAATAAATAAATGAAATAAAGGTGCATCATTACAGACCATAAGTAAGTCCAGAAAAATTTGTGAATGAAAGAATTTTGAATATAACCATCCAAGTCAACCCAGAACATTGCATGCTGTGATTCAAAGGAAAGAGGGGAATACTAATAAATCAAAGTTTTTGATAATCCCTAATTAAGTCCTTCACACTCCACTGATAAAGTAACATAAGCTGAACATTAATGTCCAGTGACACAAAGTAGGTCATTTTGGGGCCAACATATGGTTCCTTTTTATTTAAATAATTCGCTTGCGTGTAAGGGTCTGTAGCAGAGGGAGGAAACTGGGGGACTCGGAGAAAACCCAAAAGGTTGAACAAATTACCCTAGTCCTTGTCAAGTACAAGAAGAGAATTGAAACGACACTACGTCACTTGACGCAATGACAGACCTTATGATTTCATGTGTACATGTTAAACCATTTGCCACCCACCCTCCATATTAAATATGTCAGTGTGATCAAAATACCTTTTGTGGCTCTCATACACCACTTCTCTACACAGGTGGGACGTTTTTTGGGTTCATTTGATCTCCGTTCGTCCCGACCGCGAGCAATTTGCAAGGTAAATTGTGCACATGGCTTTGTTTACAAATGCTATGACCTGGCACTTGACCCCAGAATTTTTGTCCGCAAGCGCGACCGCTGATTGGCCAAATTTTAAATAGCTGCGCAGGATCCAACTCACATCTACGCAAATATGGCTCCGCACTTAAAGAAATAAGTCATCGATTTCTAGCCTATTTCGAGCTTGAACTATTAAATTGGCAAATTTTATTGGAGAACTTTGTTGACATATTGATTTCACGATTATTTATAGTCCGATTTGTAGACCGGTTAGCGGGAGCGAAGTTGACAAGATTTTCACCCCGAGAATTCGGCCTATTAATTTATTCATTATGCATTCCATGTAAATACCTTTCAGACAGTATTGAGTATAATTCTGTAAAATATGTACTTTTTCCCAAAGAGAGTTAAATAATAATAATAATAAGAATATTTATAAAAATAAGCAATAGACTGAATAATGTATTTTAGTCCGTCCGTCAACATCTGGCATGTGAACGCGATAGTGGCTACATTTTTTGACAGATTATTTTCAAATTTGGTGTCAAGCTTTGTGGTCATGAGAGGACAAAACCAGCTGTACGGTGGGTGGCTGATAAGGGACATGAAAAATAATATCATTTATTTTTTTTAAATATTCACCCAAGTCAATTTTAATATAATTTGTTTTTTATAATTTTCAGCCAAGTCAATTTTAATTTCCACCCAAGTCATTTGTAATATAATTTAATTTTATAATATTCAGCCAAGTCAATTTTAATTAGGGTTTCACACTGCATAGCTTGTGTGTAACACTATTGTTTTTGTTAAGATTATTTGTTAAGATTATTTCATATGAAAGCTTATTGTTTCTGTTAAGATTATTAGGGTTTCACACTGCGTAGCTTGTGTGAAACACTATTGTTTTTGTTAAAATTATTCTTCTTATTATTATTATTCAAATTCCATTTTGATTAGATCTCAGCAACTGCTTGTCGCATCGTTTCGATTTCTTCGGTTTTACTGGGAAAGTGGGTGTGACTTAGAGGATAAAGCTATTTTGAACGTTCTGCGACAATGCGAAATGTCCGAAATCACCGAAGCTATCGATTTTAAAAATATTGCAGTAATTTTAAAAATAATTGTTGGATTTTAACTTTCGATACATTTTGGCATAGTCGGAGACAGGGCACATAGCTACGCTACTTTTGATTTTTGATTTTCGGCAAATCTTCGCAGATATTAGGCGCCAAATTTAGAAAATTTAAATTTTTACAAAAAACTTTTTTATTGAAGAATATTTTTTAGTCGTGTTTTACACAAATATAAGGAGTCCTCTGACTTGGGCAAAAATGTGAAAAAATTTTGTCTCGGTAATTTTCCTTGGCCCCCATTGGCTAATTCAGTTTTTCAGTCCTAGATTAATTATTTATTGTTCGATTTGTATAAAACAAAGTTCATATGCTCCGTTGTCTCAATTGTCAATTTTTTTGTTACCAATAGTGTTATCTGTCGACACCGGAAGTGGCCTAATTTTACAAAAAACTACAATTTTGACAGTTAGGTACCACTTTTCGAAAGCAAATATTATTTTTTTCAAATCTGGTATAACTGAAATTGTGCGCCCTTTAAAGGCGCACAAAATGTTAGGACCAGTTTTTTTAATTTCGATTCCGTTTTCGGGCTATTTCGATTAAAAGGTAAAAAAAGGTGTAAAATTAAGCTATTTACAACCCATCCAGCGTTTTCATATTTTAAAATATTACTTCGTAACTTTCATAAACTCGTAGCAATAATCTATACAAAGAGAATGTATGTAAAAATTAATTTGTAATATGCGCAGTTGCCGAGAAATGGGCAATTTTACGTGAGTCACTCTTTACACTATTGTGCTTGTAAAAGAGTCAATTATTATTGGATTTTCATAAAAGTGACACCATTTGATGCATAATGTCAATTGTGACTAGTTCAACTCATTTTAACATTTTCAATGTCACCGGAAATGACGTAATTTGGGCAAAAACTGTATTTATAGCCTTCGAAACAAATAATGTATTCAAATGAGTCGTATTTGTTGTTTGTTTAAGATTTTGATATTTGATTCTAATCGACTAAAAGAATGAACCCATACGATCATATAGATATCACAAAATGGTTTCTAACTTGTTCAGTTGCGGAGAAATAGGCAATTTTTTGAACAGGTCACTTTTCAAGGTTTTTTGTCCATAAAAGTGTCAATTATTATTCGATTTTCATGAAATTTTCACTGTGTGATACCTAATGCCATTTACAATTTCATACTAGTAATTTAAGATATTTTATTCAAATAAGTCTGATTTGTAATGTTTTTAAAATTATGATATTTGATTCCAATCAGCAAATAGATTGAACCCATACGATCATACAGATACCAAAAAATGGTTTCTAACCTGTACGGTTGCAGAGAAATAGACGATTTCTACAAGTCAATTTTCAAGGTTTTTGGCCTATAAAAGTGGCAATTATTATTCGATTTACTTAAAATTTTCACCATGTGATGCCTTATGCCATTTCTGATTTCAAAAAACTAATTGAACATTTTCATTATCACCGGAAGTATTGTACGCTTACATGTAACAAATGTATAAAATGAATTGATATGGCTGGATTTGGTTGATTCGGCGTCCATTTTATTTGATGTGTGCAATGCTTATGTGGAAACCTGTTTAATGGTTTCATTGGAACCAGAAGTGACATATGTTTAGGGTAAAGTGGCACAGGTGAAACCCGTCATTACTGCATCGCAGTTCTAGTTATTATTATTTATTTTTTTTTGTGTGTTTTATCCACAAATCGGATTTCTCAGAATCTAACCATAGGATCTTTCTGAAACTTTTACCTATCCCCCAAAAATGGGTGGTGGCTGTTGATTAAATATATTTTCAAAACGTTTTACGAATCCGAAATCACCGAATTTTACGAACGAATGCATTTGACCTACAATGCTGTAACTTTGTGACTATTTGACCTATTTTACTAAATCTTTTTTCTTTCAGTACCTTGAGACAATTACTTCAAATCTGCAGATTCAAATTTCGAATTTCGAAAATTCGTCGCTGTGATTTCGAACCGGAAGTTGAAACCAACTTGACAATTTCTTTAATAGTTGTACGATTTTCATGAAATTTAGCATGTAAGTAGATCTTACCAATGCGACTTCAAAAATATGATTAGAAATTTGCTAAATTATCTACCCTTAATGAAATTAAGGATCAAAATTTTCAAAAAAATCATTGAAATATAGGTCAGAATGACCTAATTTTTTTTTTCGATACTAGACAAGTAATTACTGATTCGTACACAAAAAATGGAGTTTGTAGCCCAAACCGGAAGTGCCACCATCTTGAAATGTGAAATATCGCTAAGGCTTTTTTGATATTTTACTTACAGACAAGGGAATTATATTTTCCAAATCCTTGAAGGAAAGCCCATAAAATGTAGGCAGTAGAATTTTGATTTAGGTCAACTGATGGACGCCATTTTGAATTGAAAATGAAAAATAGTCAAAAATCCACATTAATGGGCTTGAAAACCCACACAATTGGTCGTGACTAAGAGAATCTGTCTCCTATTACCGAAATTAATACATTTCAGGATAGCCTGGCTCATGGTTGAATGTTTGGTATTTGAATATTTTAAAAATTCGAATTTCGCCTTTGATGTTTTCCGTGCCGACAAGGTTGCTTTGAGTTTAGCTGGTTTTGACTTCGCGCATGCGCTACGCTGGAACCAAAGGTACCATGAGTACCAAATTCCGGCCAGGAACTTTTCATGCTGGTACCTAGGTACCCTGAAAATTTCATGGTGATACTTGCATTAGTTAAAGTCGTTTGTTCTTGGCACGGCTCCAGGTCGTTTTTTTTTCTAAGTCAATTTACGGCTTCTATAAGGGGAAAAAGGTGGAATTTCGTCGCGAAACCGGCACCGATTGTCCGAAACCCATGAAATTTGGACACAATACGCCCATTACCACCCCGGACTCTGTGCTTTACTCCCATTTTGATCCCATTAAAAAAAAAACGATTATTAGCAAAAAAACGATTTTCGGAATTTAATATTGGTTTTAATTAATTTTGAAATTGCAAATGCAAAGAGATTTTATCGCTTCTCCCGTATGTGATAGGTATTAGTACTATACACATTATCCTTAAAAGACAATTTTTTAAAATGACCGCAACGATGTATCGACACTAGAAACCGAAATCGCCTATTTTGACCTTTTTTGACTGCTGAGGCATCCTTCCGGTGGTCCAAATCTCTGGAATTTCTAGCGGTTGGCTGCGCTGCGATGATATTTATCACATAATAAAAGGAGAAAATGCTCCGATATCAAGAACAATAAAAATTTGATAAAATACGGCAATTTTTTAAGCAAAAAAACTTTCATCGGTGTGGGGGGGGGGGGGGGGTCGAATTTATTTTCAACGTTCTTGGAATTCCAGACTATTTTTAATATGTGATAGCTTGAACCCCAAGGTACATCCCGTGCAAATTTGAAGGCAATCGGCCCAACGGAACGTTGCCTGGGCAGAGCAAATCAACCCCGGTAGCGAAAATTTGCTCATTCTTCAACGCTTATTATAATAGATCAATCCGGGTCCCCGATCCTCCGTCACATACCAAACCACTCCAAAATATACCCAAGATCCCCAAATCGGCCTAATTTCTTTTGACTTTGCGCATGCGCCACGCTGGAACCAAAGGTACGATGACTACCAAATTCCGGCGAGGAACTTTTCACGCTGGTACCTAGGTGCCCTGAAAAATTCAAGGCGATACCTGCATTCGTTCAGGTTGTTTGTTTTTCACACGGTTCCTGTCGTTCGGCTTTTTCCGCCATTTACGGCTTCAGTAAGTGCGAAAAAAGTGGAATATCGCCACGACACCAGCACCGATTGTCCGAAAACCATGAAATTTGGACACAATATGCCCATTGCCACCCCGGACCTTGTGCCTTACTCCCATTTTGATCCGATTAAAAAAAAAGAGTTTTAGCAAAAAAAAAAAAAAAGATTTTCGGTCAACTGATGGTCTCCATTTGGAATTGAATATGAAGAACAGTGAAAAATCTACTTAAACAGACGTGAAAATAAACCACAATAGGCTGTAATATGTTCAATGCGTCTCTTATTTCTGAAATTAATGCATTTCAGGATAGCTCGAGTTCAAGATCGATTTTTGGGTGTTTGAAAATTTTCAAAATTTCGTATTTGACCTTTTACGTGCCGACAAAGTTGTTAACAGGACAATTTATGCCTTTAATTTTCAAAATTTACAAATTTAACCTAAATATTTGAACAGCTAAGGTCAATCTGATTCAAACAATGTTAGTTCCGTTCAAAGTTATTTCATTTATTTTTTTGATATTTTCCTGCCACTTTTTAGTTCTTTCCCGCCATTTTCGTTTCATGTTCTCATCCGTCCCGTTTTTAAACGGCTTGATCCATTTTTCTGAAACTTCTGGAACGAAAAGGCATTCCAATTACAACAATCCAACTCTCAGTTATTTCCCTTTAGTTTTCAGATTATTTTGTTGCCCGGGTGCAATGTTTCTCACTATATTTAGACTTGTAACTTCGCGACTTTTTCACCAATTTTGATAATTATTTTTTGTTGTTCTTTTTTCTTTTAAGATACTTGATATAATCCATGTCACGTGACGATGAATATGAAAGCTTTCATATCTGCATGGGACAGTAGCAGATCTAGTTATTCTTATTATTATTATTTTTCTTTTTCCAATTTGATTGTATCTCAGAAACTACTTGTCGGATTGATTCGATGTCTTCAGTTTTACTGGAAAAGTGGGTGTGACTTAGAGATTAAAGCTATTTCGAACGTTATGCGACAATGCGAAATGTCCGAAATCGTCGAAGTTATTGTTTTTTGAAATATTGACGTAATATTAACAATAATCATTGGATTTTAACATTGGATACATTTTGACATAGCCAGAGACAGGGCACATAGCTAAGGTTCTTTAGATTTTTTTTATTTTCGACAAATCTTCGGAGATATTAGGTGCCAAATTTTGAACATTTAAATTTTTACGAAAAACTTTTTTATTAATGAATATTTTTATGTGGTATTTTACCCAGGGTTCAAGAGTCATCTGATTTGACCAAAAATGGCATCATTTTTTGTCACCGTATTTTTCCTTGGCCCCCATTCAGGCTTTTCGTGTTTTAATATATTTCTTCGCAACTTTCATAAACTTGTAGCAATAATCCATACGAAGAGAATGTATGTGAAAATTAGTTTGTAATATGAGCAGTTGCCAAGAAATGGGCAATTTTGCATGAGCCACTATTTACGCTAGTTTGCCTGTAAAAGAGTCAATTATTATTGGATTTTCATAAAAGTGGCACCATTTGATGCATAATGTCAATTTTAACTAGGTCAAACCAATTTAACATTTTCAATGTCACCGGAAATGACGTAATTTGGGCAAAAACTGTATTTATAGCCTTCGAAACAAATAATTTATTCAAATGAGTCGTATTTGTTATTTGTTTAAAATTTTGATATTTGATTCAAATCAACTAATAGAATGAACCCATACTATCATATAGATATCACAAAATGGTTTCTACTTTGTTCAGTTGCGGAGAAATAGACGATTTTCAACAGGCAACTTTTCAAGGCTTTTTAAAATTATGATATTTCATTCCAATCAACAAATAGACTGAACCCATATGATCATATAGATACCAAAAAATGGTTTCTAACTTGTACAGTTGCAGAGAAATAGACGATATTCTACAAGTCACTGTTCAAGGTTTTTGGTCTATGAAAGTGGAAATTATTATTCGATTTACATAAAATTTTCACCATGTGTTGCGTTATGCCATTTTTGATTTCATAACATTTTCATTATCACCGGAAGTAATGTAATTTTGTCAGAATCACTTACATGTAACAAATGTATACAATGAATTGATATTGCTGGATTTTGTTGATTCTGCGTCCATTTTATTTGATGTGTGCAATATGTATATGGAAACCTGTTTAATGATTTCATCGATATCGGAAGTGACATATGTTCAAGGGTAATGGGGCACCGGTGAAACCCGTCATTACTGCGCCGCAGTTCTAGTATAATTTTTTTTTTTTATAATTTTCAGTCAAGTCAATTTTAATTTCCACCCAAGTCGTTTGTAATATAATTTTTTTTTTTTATATATAATTTTCAGCCAAGTCAATTTTAATATAATTTTTTTTTTTATAATTTTTATTGCCACCCAAGTCCTTTGTAATATAATATGTTTTTTATATGTGCACTAATGAATGATGGGTCACATGCATGGCTCTTGACCTTACTACTGGACACAAACACAAAGAGCCTTGTCATGAAGGCAAAGGGCCCCTTTTCTTACTGGACACTGGGGTTGGATGGCCGAATGGTTAGCACGCGCGTGCTGTATCATATGGTCTGTCACTGAGTCAACTGGCAGGGTTTCGATTCCACGGTTGTACGTGACAAGGAGTAGGGTCGCCTGTCCAACCTCGTGGGTTTTATCCGGTTTCCTCCCACTGCTAAACACCCCTACGCGCAGGCGAATGATTGAAATAAAATTGAACCATGTGTTAGTCCTGATTCCCCGGTTGTACGTGACAAGGAGTAGGGTCGCCTGTCCAACCTCGTGGGTTTTCTCCGGTTTCCTCCCACTGCTAAAGACCCCTACGCGCAGGCGAATGATTGAAATAAAATTGAACCATGTGTTAGTCTTGAAATGACCTAGTTTGTGTCGAGTTGACGTTAAACCCCATTTCTCTCTCTCTCTCTCTCTTACAGGACACAGAGCGTGCCTATTCTTAAACTTTGGGTCCCTTTTCTTGAACTTGAGGCATTTCACCTGGATTTGGTGTTTCCTTCAGTTTAATTTTTGGAGATTTTCACAAAATTCAATTTGTTTCCCGTTCCATTATATTTACCGGTATATGGCAAATCTTCCCAAGTAGGTTCTCACAAGATATTTGAATCGAGATTTTGGGACATAACATCCACTCGACACAAACTAAGTAATTTCAGGACTATTATATGAATCTATTTCATTTCAATGGTTAGCACGTAAGCGCTGTATCATAAGGTCTGTCATTGAGTTAACTGGTGTGGTTTCGATTCCCCGGGGTTGTACGTGCAAATCTTCCCAGGTAGGTTCTCACAAGATATTTGAATCAAGATTTTGGGGCATAACATCCACTCGACACAAACTAAGTAATTTCAGGACTATTATATGAATCTATTTCATTTCAAAGGGGGTGGGGTGGCCGAATGGATAGCACATAAGCGCTGTATCATAAGGTCTGTCATTGAGTCAACTGGCGTGGTTTTGATTCCCTGGGGTTGTACGTGCCCCAAGATCATGTGTTTGTATCCAGTTCAAAGCCATGCGCGTGACCCATCATTAGTGCACATAGAGAGAGAGAGAGAGAAATGGGGTTTAACGTCCACTCGACACAAACTAGGTCATTTCGGGACTAACGTATGGTTTAATTTTTTTATTTCAATAATTCGCTTGCACGTAGGGGTCTTTAGCAGTGGGAGGAAACCGGAGGACCCAGAGAAAACCCACGAGGTTGGACAGGCGACCCTACTCCTTGTCATGTACAACCGGGGAATCGAAACCCCGCCAGTTGACTCAATGACAGACCGTATGATACAGCGGGCGCGTGCTAACCATTCGGCCATCCAACCCTCCCATTAGTGCACATAGGCCAAGTTGTTTTGTGTTATCGCTTTTCAAAACACTGTGTGCTGAATTCGATGTCTAGATGTTTGTAGAGGTTGGCTAAGATTGGTGCATGCTGATATCAATATTGGCGTGCAATGCCATGCATATAAAATAACTCTTGACAGTTGAAATTTCATATAAGAGATTTCGTAGCACCGCTATCAGAGAAAAATTTCCCTTCTGACATACTGCATTCATTAGTCCAGTCAGAACAGTAGGACGTTAAAACCCCCATTTCATTTCATTTCAATGAGTTTCACTGTCAACCCCCGACTAAGATTGTGTCGACCCCTGCACCTTTATTTTCACACCCGAAAGCCCCCCTCCCCTTATTTCAAGACCAGCAACGGGATTTCGAAGAAGAATAGATGGGACCGCCGTTGTCCGGTGAAAATTATAAAAAACAAATTATATTAAAATGGGACTTTGGTGGAAATTATAAAAAAAACAAATTATATTACAAATGACTTGGGTGGAAATAAAAATTGACTTGGGTGAAAATTATAAAAAACAAATTATATTAGTTTGCATTGAAATAAGTAATTATGATACAAATAATGAAGGGTGGAAAATGAAATCTTCAAGTGACATGAAAACACAAGATTTTGGTTCGACGGCCATTTTAAAATGAAGAGAAATTTTGCATAGGAGTTGGATTTAGTCATATCATATGATTATGCGGTATGGTTTCACCTTTATTTCAATGGGAATTGGTGTATTATATGTTAAGCTATGTACATGTAGCCTACATGTACAGTACAGTTTGGGGTCAGTGTAATTGGATATTACGGGAGTTATAAACCAGTAACTCTTTTGTAGTCAAATGACTACAAAACTTGCTCAGAGGAAGGCCTTAGGACAATCCACTACTGTGGCTGGAGCAAGATGGAAGACATCAGTGACAATAGAGTGGAACCATTTCTAGTATCTGACCCATTCAGAAATTTGTGTTTTTGATATTCAGTATACATAAAAGATTTGTATCATCTTGAAATCTTATTTCTTTAATGATTTCAACATCCTAATCATGTACCTTTCACTTAAATTAAAAAAAAATAACAAAAAAAATGTAGGACCGTATTTAAAAAAAACAATTGATGACATAAAAATGTTCATCTCAACAGGCCTAACCATCATAAAGAAAATGTTTCTATCTTCTAGTATATAAATAAAATGGACTTGGTCACTATAATGACTCGAATCTGACTAATCTATTCTAAATCTAACAAGCTAGCCTACTAGTAAGTAAATGCACTGCAAACAAATGCTTGTCTTGTTCGTTTGGCCTGAAATAGGCCTATTCGGAATCCCACTTGCTCTTCAGTTTCGACACAGCGTTTAGGACAAAAATGTTGCCAATATGATTTAATAAATTCTATTGACTTACAATATGAACTTTTCAGATGCTTGTTATCATATATAGGGATAGAAGCAACCGCAAAGACTTGTTCAAGCGAAAAGCAACAACAAATTTATCTTCCACCAGTTTCCGCCATATTGGATTGTGCGTACCAGGATGCAACGCGATTAATAACAGTGTTGAATGAACTCATTTGGCAAGTGAGAAATGTCTTCATGGCCTGGCTTGCAATAGCGGGTTTAAACTCATGAAATGAAGCCGTTATTATTACGATTTGATTTCTATCTAAGAAATGCATACATAAACAATTAGATTGTTATCGACATTCAGAAGATAAATAGGCGACTTAGTTTAGGCTAATATTGCCTGCGCGTGAGTCACAGAACTTGACAAACTACACATGGAAGCTGTGGAAGGTAGGCATAATGTTTCCCGGATTTCTTTCACAACTAAATCGATCAATCAGCCGTTGAAATTCCACATATTAAGAACTTTTAATTAAGTCATTATATATGCGTATTGTCTATTTTAATTTCAGAGCTTCGATCGTGGTGGAAGGTACCATGTATTGCTCATTTTTGTTCCCTTTTTCGAGGGGTACTATTTGAACAATCCGATTTGGACATAGAGGTGAGCTATATTTAGAATTAACTGAATTAAACAATGTTTTATTTTCTTGTATATATTTTGGGCAATTGACAATTTTATTGAAGTTTGGTTACGTGGTATACATTATGTCATAGCAAATATCTAATAAACAGCTTTGAGACACAATTAGTGATTATTGTTGTTAAATGTAGCAAAACAGACTGCTAGACTATAAATTATGCAAATGATGGGAAGCCATATTACATGCAGACTTTCTTTTTAAAATAACGCCTTTTTCTGGCAGCTTTAATTAATATATGTGGTTACACCTAAAAAGACGACCAGGCATAGATTGAAATGCAATAATGCAAGTCGATCAAACAACAACCTTTGTTTCCGGATAGGATTTTACAGATCGCAATGTTGGCTAGTTGTTAGTTTGTGCTAGTAGATTTTGAAACTGCAATTTTCAAGGTTTTTGGATGTGTTTAGCTGAAAATATTAAGGAATAGATCAAATAAGTTTTAAGAAAATACTATAAAGTTTTTTGACAGATCAACAACTTAGACTAAAGGGGAACAATTTTTATGTAGGAAAGAATAAACAGAGTTACCTCCCTTTAATGGTAAATATGAGAGGAATTGTGCTTTCTAATACTTTAAGGAAAAAATTGATATAATTGCCCTCATGTCAATTTTTATGTAGGGTGACCACCTTTGCTTGCTCATATTGTGGGACATTTCAGAAATATATAAGTTGCTCAAAAACCCTCTTATTTTCTGCGGAGCTGCTCACCCCGAACTTCGAAAGCGTGAGTCCGTGATTGGGGAGAAAAGATTTGAAAACTAGAAGGCCAGAAACGCCAATCCCAGCAATCTGAGACAAGATGAAATACTCTAATTTAGTAGCGATAACTTGTGATTTTCTCCTGAATGCATAACAACTCAAAATAGTTTAATGAGTTTATGATTTATGATGAAACAAAGACAACAGACATTGAAAGATATGCAACTAAAACTTCAAGATTTAAAAGCGTACGTTTTGTTCGACTTCACAGCTTCTAACAATGTGCGATTTCTTAATATTTACCTGTGAAACTCCTGAATCAGGTATTTAAAATTTAATTTAATTTGAATTTCACATATCTAATAAGTTTTACTAATGCCTGGTTTCTGTCATCTCTCCAAGAATTTTTCATCAGTGAAAATATGCGTTCAACATAAGCATTGCAAACTGGCATGGAAAGAACAAAGGAAAACCACGAGCAAGCAACATAACCCTGCAACAGAAAAAGGCTTTAAAAGACCTTCGCAGTGATCCGAAGATAACTATTGTACCAGCTGACAAGGGTAAGGCAACAGTAGTGATGAATACAGACGAATACCACACAATTGTGGAAGACCTACTCAATGATACTTCATCCTACCGACGCCTTAGAAAAGACCCTACCAACAACCATGTTAAAGATTATGCTAAGCTTTTGAAATCACTCTGTAAAGATGAGAAGATTACCAACAACATCCATAACAGACTAAAACCAGAACACAACCATTCACCATACGCTAGCAGTGATCGAAATAACAGTCTGCTCACCTGCCCGTGGCTGGTAAATTTCATGTCGGCCTGCCTGAAAAAATTCCCCACCAGCCCGGTTGTCAGGCTGATAAAATTGACAGATATAATCTACTAGTACTAACTCACTCATTCTAATCTATCACTTGCTGAAGTTTACTTTGCCTTTGCCATGTCTTGTTTTGATAATAAAGTTTATTACTCTAGTGTATCTGCCTAAATATAAGTTATCTGTGCCGTGATTGGCCATATTTAGTAACATGGACCAATAAAGACCAATCAAAGTTAGTGTTACAATCCCGTTTAAGTTATCAAACAAAATGGCGTTGTAAATACGTATTCAGGTTATTAGAATGTCACAATTAAAGATTTTTAGTTTTTTTTTTTTTTATCAAACTCAAAGTTAAAAGATAAAGAATATGAAAACAATAAAAGAAATAAAAAGTATCAGATTAAGTGGCAGATCGAATTTCCGTGGCTGATTACCGACAAATAATCTCTGTTTTGTCGGATATGCAGATCGTGTTACGGGCCACTAGGCATATCCCAAGCAAACATTCCTGCATCGTATGACCGATACAAACGTGGCCCTTTCGTGATATGATTGATATGTAATCTCTTAGAGTCTGGCTGAATAAATAACGTTTGAAACAGTGATGCATTATTCTTGTTCGTTTTTTTGTAAAATATGTTACAAAATGTGGGCAGGCAACATTCTAGATGGGCAGGCAACTTTTATGGGTCACCTGCCCGACTGGCAGGTTAAGTTTGAAAGTTATTTCAATCACTGTACGCTAGAGCATCAATAAAGATCCACAAAGATCAAATTAAAGCTAGACTCCTGATATGCTCTATAGACTCAGTTTATTACAATACAGCCAAGTATCTTTCAAAATTACTCTCAGCACTAGGGAAAACAGCGGATTCGTTCATTAAGGACTCCACTGAAATTTGCACCCAACTCAAAGAGATCCAGGGAAAATGCTCTCGTACAATGTTGTTGATCTATTTACAAATGTGCCAAGAGAAGATGCCCTGATATTCCTAGAAACCCGCATCCACCAACTTTATGCCACTGGAAACTTCTATACAAGTTGATACCATCATCTGTCTAATCAAGCAATGCCTGGAATCTGCATACTTCACATGGGGTGACAACTATTATCAACAGATCCATGGTTTACCAATTGGCAGTCACTTATCCCCCTGATAGCAGAAATTTTCATGACGTCACTGGAAGAAGAAGCCATCCCAACCGCACCATTCCAACCCTTATTCTGGTACCGCAAGGTCGACGAGGTATTTGTTATGATAAAAGAAGAAGATGATGCTGGCACCCTACTACACCATCTGAACAACCAACACCCAAGGATCAAGTTCACCATGGAGAATGAAACCAGCAACAGCCTTCCTTTCCTAGACATACTAGTAATAAGACAGGACTCTAAAATAATTACCTCAGTATAAGAAAGCCAACCCACACGGACCAGTATATTCATTACAAATCATACCACCCTAACAGCACCAAAGCAGCCATCATCGCCACCCTAGCAAAAAGAGCTAAAGATATTTGTGACCCTGAACTACTCCCCCACAAAGTAAAACACCATACAGATGTTTTCACCAAGCACAACGTGTATCCGCTACAGATGGTTAAAAAGGTTATCAATTCCACACTATCCGACTTGCCAAAACCAGATAAACTAAAACCTGACAAAGCCCCTATACGAGAGTTTATACCTTTCCATGGCAACATCTCCCACCAAATTAGAAGATTGTTAAAACAAGAAGCACATATAGAAACCACATATCTCAAAGGCAGAACAACCAAAGAATTAATAAAAGCAAATGGAAAGATAACCCCCACCAAATCCATCTCCCCAAAAGGGTGTATTTATCAAGTAATTTGCAGCTGTGGGGAATCATACATTGGGGGATCGAAAAGGCCCCAAGACATCAGAATAAAAGAAAACATGTCTAAAAAAAAACCCCACCAACCAATCTGCCATTGCCGAACACCTTATTGAAAACCCGCGCCACCGAGTGAACTGGACAAACGTCAAAAAGTTAGCAGTTAACTACCACAACAAATGAAACCAAAGAACCCATGAAGCAATTAATATACGTAGGCATGAACCAAGACTAAATAGAGACCCAGGAATTTACATTCCAAGAGCATATGATCGCATCATTAAAATGTAGCTTACATCGTCTCAGAACAATTCATAAAGTATTACCCTTTAAGTTTTAATATTTTTTATTGTTTTTAATTTTGGATATTTCCTTAATTATATACAAATTTAGTTTTACTGCATCTTGTTTTTACTGTCAGTATTAACTGCTTATGGCTTCAGTTCACCTCTGTAATACCTGTCCTTTCATCTTTAATTACTACTTTCATCTATAACCAATTACTGTTGCTCTGTGTGTGTGTGTGTGTGTGTGTGTGTCTCTCTCTCTCTCTATCTCTCTCTCTCTCTGTCATAAGCGCCTTACAGAGTTACATCATTTCCTATTAAAACAACAACGGAATTGTGCCCGGTAAATGATAAATCGCCAGAAAAAGACCTCCCACTTATTATCACTCACAACCCAAAGAATCCGCCAGTAAAAAATAACATTAGAGGAAATATGAATATTTTAAGAGGATCTGAAAAAATGAATAATATCCTCTCACAGAAATCCAAACTTTAAATTATATACGATGAGCTCTTTCACATTACTTCATTACTCACAGCATCAGTTAATCTTAATCAACCATCCATACAGCACAGTGCCATAAATCACTCCACAGTGCGCTTAACGGTAAGTCACGTGGTCAGAAACGCGGGAAAAGATTGTCACAGCAGAGATTTTTCTACGGCTGTGCAAAATCCTGTAAGAATATTCCTTGGTTGAATGCGTGTAAATGTACAGTATTATATGTATACATAATTTGTAAAATAACAAATATATGGCGCTGTCACTTTTGTGACCTTCACAGTGTATCCCCTCCCACCCATATCGTTTTAATGCGTCATAATACATTATTATCATATACCGATGACAGTCAAGATTTACTAAATACTTTTCGCCGAGTAACACAGTGTAAGTCCCAATCTTTTCCCTCGTTTCTGACCAAGTAACTTACCGTTAAGCGCACTGTAGAATAATTTATGACACTGTGCTGTATGGATGGTTGATTTAGATTATCTGAAGCTGCGAGTAATGAAGATAATTGATGGATTATACATCTAAGTTATAGACGAAGATGAAATGATATGTTTAAAAATTTGTAAGTTGTTCATAGTTTGCATACATTTTGGCCCCACGTAAGAATGCCGGTAAATGTTTTCCCGGGATTACCTAACTCACATTCATGTACACGTTTTCACGGCAGCATTACTATATTACAACTCCTTCAATTTATTATAGACAATATTAGTTCGACCCTAGCTTAAGGTAGGGCCGCGAATTCCTGGTGGGAAGCATGGCAAAACACGATGTATTCTTAGCGAAACACAGTGTATTCTTAGCGAAACACAGTGTATTCTTAGTGTATTCTTAGTGAAACACAGTGTATTCTTAGCGAAACATGGTGAATTCCTAGCGAAACACGGTGGACTCCAAGCGAATCTTAGGGAAAAATCGCCGTGAATCTTAGAGAAAAATCGTCGCGAAATCTAAGAGAATTCAGAGATTTTTTTTTTTCGCCGCGTCGCCATGATTTTGGTCCCAAAAATATGGGAGGAACCATAAAGTTCCTGTAAACTCTGATAAAAAGAACGTTGCTTTAGGGAAATCTATCATTGAGAATTACATCCATATCCTTAAAAATAGCCAAACGATAGATAAAATATTGAGAAAAACAAATATAAAGCAACTTTCCAATCTAGCTAGGATTATAACATCTTCTAAATATGATTCAGTCTCTTCAATTGCAGTACATTTGGTTTCGAAATGTGGTAATTCAAAGTGTAAAACCTGTGACATTATCATTGACGGATCATCCATAAAAATTAATGATGATAATACATTTTATATCAAACAGGCAATGAATTGCCAATCGAACTATGTAATTTACCTTATAGCGTGTCCGGGATGCAATCGAAGGTATATAGGAAAGACCCAAATGATGCTTAGGTTGAGAATGAACCTCGATCGACAGCACATACTTCAACCAAAATACAGGATGATCCCACTCAGTGAGCATCTTGAAGTATGTGGTGGGGGCAAATTTAGTGTTTTTCCTTTATACAGACTTAATAGCAAAAACAACGACCTCTTGGAGGCAAAAGAAAGCTATTTTATTGAGAAGTACCACCCGAAACTTAATTCTAAATAAGAGAATAATTAAATTAAATTAAATACAGTGTAGAATAAAGACTGTGGTAGGATTGAATATTTGTAGTCTGTAGGCTAAGAAACAACTACCCTTGCCTGTATAATAATGTAACTATGACATTGTGACGTCATAGACTATTGTTAATTGAATTATTGTTTAATAAATGCCTGAAGAGCCGCTATCATGGTGGAAACGTTAGTATAAAAATGTAGTTTTATTTTGCCATCTTATACATCTTAAATAATCGTGCGATCTTTTATTCCTGTACTTATCTATACCTAATACCTATTACAGTTTTAACCATCTATGTACATTTGTTTATTTAACAGTTTTGGACAGTTGCTCATGCTTGCTGATTTTGCATGCCATTGGGGGGTTCGCACTGCTCTTGTGTATACACTCTTCAAAAAAAGTAGGGAATATTCAGAAACAATGCAAAACTGCGGAAATGCACTGCTGTTTTTATACGCCCACATTTTCATGTGGACGTATATTGTCGTAGCCCCTGTCCGTCCACAATTGTTTGTGAACAGTCTACAGGTCACAATTTTTATCCGATTTCAATGAAACTTGAAATATAGGTTTATCACCCAAAGATCTTGGTTCCTTTCGATATTGGCATGCATCGGACTGTTTCTTCATGGATTATGGCCCCTGATTGTACGAAAAATCACGTTTTTAGCTTGTGAACACTGTAGAGGTCACAATTTTTATCCGATTTGGTTTAAACTTGAAATGTGAGTTTATAACCCAAAGATCTTGGTTCCTTTCGATATTAGCGCATATCGGAATGTAACTTCCTGAATTATGACCCCTGATTGTACGAAAAACCGCGTTTTTAGCTTGTGGACCCTATAGAGGTCTTAATTTTTATCCGATTTAAAAAAACGTATATTATTATATCACCGTTACGCCCTAAGGACGGCTGCGTTCGAATTTCGTGAAAATCGGCTTAAAACTGACAGACAAAATGGTCGCCCTTCGATCTCAAATAGCGTAAAAATGTGGTATATTAAGGTTGTGGACCCTATAGAGGTCATAATTTTTATCCGATTTTGTTGAAACTTGAAATGTGAATTTACAACCCAAAGATCTCTGTTCCTTTCGATATTGGCGCATATCGGAACGTAACTTCCTGAATTATGGCCACTGATTGCACGAAAAATCGCGTTTTTAGATTGTGGACCCGATAGAGGTCTTAATTTTTATCCGATTTCAAAAAACGTATTATTATACCACCGTTACACCCTAAGGATGACTGAGTTCGAATTTCGTGAAAATCGGCTTAAAACTGACAGACAAAATGGCCGCCCTTCGTTCTCAAATACCGTATGGTTTATCAAGGTTGTGGACCCTATAGAGGTCATAATTTTTATCCGATTTTGTTGAAACTTGAAATGTGAGTTTATAACCCAAAGATCTCGGTTCCTTTCGATATTCGCGCATATCGGACCATAACTTCCTGAATTATGGCCCCTCATTGTACTAACTTGGTGTAGGTGTTTATTAAGTCAATGCCTTGATGGAGTTCGACGATGAGCATTTTCGGCTTAGGATAAGCAATTTGATTGGTTGATGCTTTGGGACACGATAACTTTAGTTCTAATTAAGTGAGAGTGATGAAACTTGGTGTAAAGTTTCATTACAGCAATACCTTGACTAAGTTCGATAATGAGCATTTTCTGCTCAGGGTAAACAGAGCCATAAGCAATTTGATTGGTCAAGACCTTGGAACACAATAACTCTCCTTCTAATTGAGTTAGTATCTTCAAACTTGGTGTAGGTGTTTATTAGGTCAATGCCTTGATGGAGTTCGAAGATGAGCATTTTCTGCTTAGGGTAAGCATGCAGAGATAACGCCAAAAGTTATCATCCAATTGTGTTAAAATTGATATATGTTGTTTACATTAGTGAGATGAAGAAGCCTATTTAATTTCAATAATTTTCGTTTATTATGTCTAGAGTTATGGCCCCTGTTTCACTTTGTTGAAACATGTGAACGCTCTTATGCCAAAAGTTAACATACGATCTTTGTAAAATTTATATGCAATATTTAAGTTAGTTTATTACGTCTAGTGTTATTGCCCTTGTTTCACTTTATTGAACCTTGTGAACGCTCTAACTCCAAAAGTTATCATCCGATCTTTCTGAAATTTATATGCATTATTTAAATTAGTGAAACAAAGAAGCCTATTGAATTTCAGCAATTTCTGTTGACTACATCTAGAGTTACGGCCCTTGTTTCACTGGACTGCACCTTGTGAACGCTGTTAACGCCAAAAGTTAGCACCCAATCTTTGTGAAATTTATATGCATGATTTAAATTAGTGAAACGAAGAAGCCTATTGAATTTCAGCAATTTCCGTTTATTACGTCTAGAGTTATGGCCCTTGTTTCACTTTATTGAACCTTATGAATGCTCCAACACCAAAAGTTATCACCCAATCTTTGTGAAATTTATATATGCATTATTAAGATTAGTGAAACTAAGAAACCTATTGAATTTCAGCAATTTTCGTTTATTATGTCTAGAGTTATGGCCCTTGTTTCACTTTATTGATCCTTGTGAACGCCCTAACGCCAAAAGTTATGACCCGATCTTTGTGAAATTTATATGCATGATTTAAATTAGTGAAACAAAAAAGCCTATTGAACTTCAGCAATTTACAATAATTACTTCTAGAGTTATTGCCCTTGTTTCACTTTGTTAAACCTTGTTAATGCTCGATTGATGAAAGTTATCATCCGATATGTATGAAATTTGTATGCATCATTTAAATTACTGAAACAGGTCTATTGAATTTCAGCAATTTCTGTCAATAATTTCTAGAGTTATAGCGATTGTGAACGTTTGAATGACAAAAGTGATTATGTGATCTGTATAAAATTTATATGCATTATTTAAATTAGTAAAACGAAAAAGCCTGTCAAATTTCAACAATTTCTGTAGATTACTTCCAGAGTTGAGACCCTTGTTTCAGTTTGTAGAACCTTGTAAACCCTCAAACGACAAAATTTATAATCTGATCTGTATGAAACTGTCTTGTAAAGGCCCCCAATTACCTACAAAGGAATAAATATGCGACAACCGTTGTCGACCGCTCGAACAATTTAGCTGCTGTGGGCGTATGTTTTGTTGCCTGGCAACCTATCTTTTGAAGAATTAATCACTTTTATCATGGACCTTATATTATATTATAAGGTCAATATTTTCATCCATTTCTTGTCCACATTTAAGAAATCAGAAGCAATGTCATTCATAAATCAAATTAAGTCTGTTTCTCTAATCTACACGTAAGTTATAAGTTACATGTAAATATTTAAGAAGAAATTTTCTTTACGGTACTTTTTATACGCCTACATGGAAATGTGGTCCTATATTGCCATCGCACCCGTCCGTCAGTCCGTCTGTCCATCGTCCACAATTTCTTGTGAACACTCTACAGACTATATTTATCATCTGATTGTTTTGAAATTGATATATGTTGTTTGCATTAGTGAGATGAAGAATCCTATTGAATTTCAATAACTTCCGTTAATTTCTTCTGGAGTTATGGCCATTGTTTCACTTTGTTGCACCTTGTGAACGCTCTAACGACAAAAGTTATCAACCGATCTGTATGAAATTTATATGCATCATTTAAATTAGTAAAACAATTAAGCCTATTGAATTTCAGCAATTTCCGTTAATTACATCTAGAGTTATGGCCCTTGTTTCACTTTGTTGAATATTGTGAACACTCTAATGACAACAGTTACCATCCGATCTGTTTGAAATTGATATGCATCATTTAAATTAGTGAAATGAAGAACCCTATTGAATTTCAGCAATTTCCGTTAATTATGCCATGAGTTACGGCCCTTGTTTCACTTTGTTGTACCTTGTGAATGCTCTAACAACAAAAGTTATATCCGATCTGTATGAAATTTATATGCATCATTTGAATTAGTAAAACAAAGAAGCCTATTGAATTTCAGCAATTTCCGTTAATTACATCGAGATTTATGGCCCTTGTTTCACTTTTTGAACGCTCCAATGACAACAGTTATCATCCGATCTGTTTGAAATTGATATCATTATCCATCATTTTAATTAGTGAAACGAAGAAGCCTATTGAATTTCAGCAATTTCCATTAATTATGCCGTTATGGCCCTTGTTTTACTTTGTTGTACCATGTAACTGCTGTAACGACAAAAGTTATTATCCCATCTGTCTGAAATTTATATGTATCGTTTTAAATTAGTAAAACGAACAAGCCTATTGACAGGCATCGATATTTCCGCGCACATGCGCACGGCGTGCGCAGGCACATTTGCTTTAAAAAAAACTTTTTTGCAGGCACATTTTTAAAGATGTAGCCGCGGCACTATTTTTTGCCGCCCAGCACAAAGAAAAAATCGAAGAAAGCCGCCCAGTCGTATTTAAACCCCTTCGTCCTTCTCTGTACACAAACTCGGCGCTCAAAATTTTCCACGGCAATTAAACGGCAAAGCCATGGTAAAACTAAAAGCCGACGTACGCAAACCATGTCTGTCACGGCATAATTTATTTTTGTGTGCTGTAGTAGACCCTATCATCCCAAATTAGTTTAAAGAAAGATGTATTGATATTTTGTTTATTTATACTTAGAATTATTCTACGGTCTTTATATTTGTTAATTGCCGTAAATAGGTCACCCAGACCAATTTACGGCACTCCAATGTTAAAGGTTTGAATGTCGTAATTGTCCAACACGTGCCTTCAAATTTTCAGGATGTTTCTTATTTTATTTCTTACCTGTGTTGACCATGGATTTGCTACGGCCCGAGAGTAGGACTAGGAGGACGATGAGAGCTTTCTCAGTTTCTGATTCTCATTCCACCGTAATAATAATAATATTCGTGAGACGTACAACAACTTTACAAACAAGTCAAATAATACAACGTGTTTTAATTATCAATATCTACCTGTTGTCATAATTCGTTGTACTCAAATAAAACACAAACACCGTTTTAAGAATCTAATTAATTTTAAATCTCAAAGTAATAAAGTAATATTTGTAAAAAAAACCAACAAAACATCAAATACCGAAAGGTCCTCAACTTATCTATTGTAACTTCCATACTCATGCTTGTACATGTAGTTGTGAATAAACTGTTATTATTATTATTATTATTATCTATCCAGAGAAACAGAGTGGGGCGGGACAATTTTATGCTCGGTCGGGTGGTGTCAAAAAGTTTTTAGATCCCTGTATCATTGATGAAAATTAAGTGAATTTGGTAAAATTTGAATATATCAATGGAAATTTGATTTGCACTGAACCAAATACAAAAGGCAGAAGATGCTCTGAAAATACACCAAGAAGGGTTTAATTTTCATAAAAGATCACGCCCCCCTCCCAAAAATTGTTTTGCCTCGCTCCGCTCGCCACATATATTTTTACACCACTCACCAAATCCTGGCTACATCCCTGTGTTTCAGTATTACCCTGCAGGCACATTTTCAAGTGTGTGCGCAGGCACACTCAACTTTTATAGAGCCCTGCCTAAAGAGGTCACAATTTTTATCCGATTTTGTTGAAACTTGAAATGGAAGTTTATAACCCAACGACCTCGGTTCCTTTCGATATTCGCGCATATTGGATCGTAACTTCCTGAATTATGGCTCCTGATTGTACGAAAATATGGTATATCAAGGTTGTGGACCCTATAGAGGTCACAATTTTTATCCGATTTTGTTGAAACTTGAAATGTAAGTTTATAACCCAAAGATCTCGGTTCCTTTCGATATTTGCGCATATCGAATTTTAATTTCCTGAATTAAGGCCCTTGATTGTAGAAAAAATAACTTTCTTTTTAGCTTGTTCTCTATCTATCTCTCGAAAATGTGGGCGTATCCTGCTTGACAGCCGCTGGTTCTGACCTTCTGTCATATTGCAGGATTTAGAAGAAGCTCTGATAGCAGCAACATCACCATGTGACAGTCCTATAATACTTGATCTACTCTGTAGTTTATTAGAAGGAATATATGGCAGAGAGCAATTAACGTAAGTAAATCGGTATTGTGTATATATTTTTCAAACAATTTCTCTTTTCAAAGTTTGATATTATAAATGCATAAATAAATTATCATCTGTATTGCATTTATGGTCATCTGGTTTCCTGTACTGATTTGAAAAAGATTCAAATTACTTTTTATACGCCCCCATTTTCATGTGGACGTATATTGTCGTCGCCCCTGCCCGTCCGTCCGTCCGTCCACAATTCTTTGTGAACGGTCTACAGGTCACAATTTTTATCCGATTTCAATGAAACTTGAAATATAGGTTTATCACCAAAAGATCTTGGTTCCTTTCGATATTGGAATGTATCGGACTGTAACTTCATGGATTATGGCCCCTGATTGTACGAAAAATCACGTTTTTAGCTTGTGAACACTGTTTGGTTTAAACTTGAAATGTATGCTTATAACCCAAAGATCTTGGTTCCTTTCGATATTCGCGCATATCTGAACATAACCTCCTGAATTATGGCCCCTGATTGTACGAAAAATCACGTTTTTAGCTTGTGGACCCTATAGAGGTCATAGTTTTTATCTGATTTAAAAAACGGTATTATTATATCACTGTTACACCCTAAGGACGGCTGAATTCGAATTTCGTGAAAATTGACAGACAAAATGGCCGCCGTTCATTCTCAAATAGCTTAAAAATATGGTATATCAAGGTTGTGGACCCTATAGAGGTCTCAATTTTTATCCGATTTTGTTGAAACTTGAAATGTAAGTTTATAACCCAAAGATCTCGGTTCCTTTTGATATTTGCGCATATCAGAACATAACTTCCTGAATTATGGCCCCGGATTGTACGAAAAATCGCGTTTTTAGCTTGTGGACCCTATAGAGGTCATAATTTTTATCCGATTTAAAAAATCGTATTATTATATCACCGTTACACCCTAAGGACGGCTGAGTTCAAATTTCGTGAAAATCGGCCCAAAACTGACATACAAAATGGCCGCCCCTCGTTCTCAAATAGCATAAAAATAGGTTGTGGACCAGTGATGGAATTTTGCCCGTATATTCCGGACTTGTCCGAATCTTTTTTCCAAACGCCCAAAATTGTCCGACCGGGAATATGCCCAATCGGTCATCAAGACATGGTGAATAATATTCAAAATTCTGAAATTAATAGTTTACTGATTGTATAACTACCACTCAACCCGATTATCGTCGATAATACGCTGGATTGATTAGGTAATTAAGTGATCAACATATTTATCGTTTTATACCGTCTATAAATAACCTACCTTGATTAACTACTTAATCTGCCTTGATTGACCGACTTAATCCTTTGTCGGACAGTTCGTCAATCTAGTCGTAAAAAGAAGTCATTGTTTCCCCTTTGTCGGAATGTTCATCAATCCAATAACTGTGATTATAATTTTAATCCTCATGTTAACCCCGTGGTTTCTGCATTGTCGGACATATTAATCGCATTGATGTGAGCCGACAATATGTATAAACTATAGATGTCACATATTGTAATAGACATCAATAGACAGTCATAACTTTCAACATGCTTCGATTCAATATACATTGTATCCGATAACTTGTCTGTGATATTCCTTTGGTGGAAGCCAAAATTAAATAAAGCTATTTCACACACACACTACCACTCAACCCGATTATCGACGATAATATGCTGGATTGATTAGGTAATTAAGTGATCAACGTATTTATCGTTTTATACCATCTATAAATAACCTACCTTGATTAACTACTTAATCTGCCTTGATTGACCGACTTAATCCTTTGTCGGACAGTTCATCAATCTAGTCGTAAACAGAAGTCATTGTTTCCCCTTTGTCGGAATATTCATCAATCCAATAACTGTGATTATATATAATTTTAATCCTCGTGTTAACCTCGTGGTTTCTGCATTGTCGGACATATTAATCGCATTGATGTGAGCCGACAATATGTATAAACTATAGATGTCACATATTGTAATAGACATCAATAGACAGTCATTATAACTTTCAACATGCTTCGATTCAATATACATTGTATCCGATAACTTGTCTGTGATATTCCTTCGGTGGAAGCCAAAGTTAAATAAAGCTATTTCACACACACGCATGGTTCTAGTAAAGTAACTCGAAATGAAAGTAGTCATCTCGCGAGACACATGGAATTAAGAGATTTAAACGTGCCGAATCTAATACGTGGGGTTTATGTTTTTAAATAAATAAATAAACACGCTAAGAAATGTTGACGACTATGTCGATTGGAATAAGGTTAGTTAATTGTTTTAGTAAAGTAACTCAAAATGAAAGTAGTCATCTCGAGAGACATGTGAAATTAAGAGATTTAAACGTGCCGAATCAACACGCCTGATGTGAGAGAAAAGATTCTATTTTGATGGCATATTGTCGGATTTATGATCATATTTTGAGTGGGGTTTATGTTTTTAGATAAATAAATAAACACGCTAAGAAATGTTGACGACTATGTTGATTGGAATAAGGTTAGTTAATTGTTTTAGACGATAGCGCGTGCTAGAGTCGAATGCAATTATTTAGCTGCAGTTGGTGTCCCTCGCTCATTTTTGAGCGACGTTTACTACGAAATAAATTTCGAGATGTCATATTTTTCCTTTCGTATATAAATCGAAACGGAGTATGAGATGAATGCCGGTCTTTGCTGAAAAATGTATCGAAATATGACCCGAAAAATACGGTAATTTGGGGGGAATTTGAAACAGGTACCGATTGACAGTAGTCGTCACACTTTCATTCTATGGTATTACGATGTCATGTAATTTTGTAAGAATATTATTGACATAAATTTTAATACCGTACGGGAATTAAGCATGAAAAATAACGAGGTGAAGATATTTTTTTATTACGTATAAATTTGAATATTTTGTTGACACGTGATTCTTAATTGTGGTTTGAAAACGTCTGCTTAAATAACCAGTTATGCCCCTTTATTTTCGGGAAAAAAATGTCCAACAAGAAAAATTTTGGAAATCCCATCACTGTTGTGGACCCTATAGAGGTCACAATTTTTATCCGATTTTGTTGAAACTTGAAATGTAAGTTTATAACCCAGAGATCTTGGTTCCTTTCGATATTCGCGCATATCGTACCGTTACTTCCTGAATTATGTCCCCTGATTGTATGAAAAATCAAGTTATTAGCTTGTGGACCCTATAGAGGTCATAATTTTTATCCGATTTAAAAAATCGTATTATTATATCACCGTTACACCATAAGGACGGCTGAGTTCTCAGATAGCGTAAAAATATGGTATATCAAGGTTGTGAACCCTATAGAGGTCACAATTTTTATCCGATTTTGTTGAAACTTGAAATGTAAGTTTATAATCCAAAGATCTTGGTTCCTTTCGATATTTGCGCATATCGAATTGTAATTTCCTGAATTATGACCCTTGATTGTAGGAAAAATCACTTTCTTTTTATCTTGTTCTCTATCCATCTCTCGAAAATGTGGGCGTATCCTGCCTGGCAGCCGCTGGTTCAATCTTGAAAATGACCCTTCATATCTTTAGACGAGTGATGCGAATAATCGTTAAACTAACAACACTTAGCGGAACATTGTATAGATATGCAATGGTTTCATTTACATCACCATACATACAATTATGTCGTATTCCCTTTAGTAATAGCACATTTCGCCATTGTATAAATGTAAACAATGTTTCGCAGGTAGCCTAGCTTTCGTGTCTGAATATCTGGTATGTCCTTGACCTTATGCTAATATTAATGAGCAAAGTGTTAATTTTAAATACAAATTTTTAATTTTTTAATTTAAACAACTGTGGAATACGATTAATTCATATCAAAATACAAATGAGGTGTCATTTACGGGATTTGATAATATTAAAAAAATAAGTCATGCATGAACTCATTGATGTGAGCAACACTTCCTTTGAGCGGTAATTCGACACAGAAAGGTATGTGGACGGCTAGTCCCTACTCACCGTTTATGTCTAGTTTTTTTTTTACAGCTATGTCCATTATTTATCGTATGTTTGGTTCCAGTAGATGAGCATTAACGTGTTTACAAATCACACTTCCGGTTCGCCGTTCCGACCAACGGAAGACAACAAATAGTCCTCGGAATTATTCAGAATTATAAACAAACTTTCTCTTGTACAGCCAATCAGCACCTGTATAATTTTTATACGCCCACATTTTCATGTGGACATATATTGTCGTCGCTCCTGTCCGTCCGTCCGTCCGTCCACAATTGTTTGTGAACAGTCTACAGGTCACAATTTTTATCCGATTTCAATGAAACTTGAAATATAGGTTTATCACCCTAAGATCTCGGTTGCTTTCGATATTGGCATGTATCGGACTGTAAATTCATAGATTATGTCCCCTGATTGTTTGAAAAATCACGTTTTTAGCTTGTGAACACTGTAGAGGTCACCATTTTTATATGATTTGGTTTAAACTTGAAATGTATGCTTATAACCCAAAGATCTCGGTTCCTTTTGATATTCGCGCATATCGGAACGTAACTTCCTGAATTATGGCCCCGGATTGTCCAAACGTCGCCCCTGTCCGTCCGTCCACAATTGTTAGTGGATACTCTACAGGTCACAATTCTTATCCGATTTTGACGAAACTTGACATATAGGTTTATCTCCAAAAGATCTCGGCTGCTTTTGATATTGGCATGTATCGGATCGAAACTTCATGGATTATGGCCCCTGTTTGTATGAAAAATCACGTTTTTAGCTTGTGGACCCTATAGAGGTCACAATTTTTATCCGATTTTGTTGAAACTTGAAATATAAGATTATAACCCAAAGATCTCGGTTCCTGAATTATGGCCCTTGATTGTACGAAAAATCACAATTTTAGCTTGTGGACCCTATAGAGGTCATAATTTTTATCCGATTTAAAAAACCGTATTATTATATCACCGTTACACCCTAAGGACAGCTGTGTTCTAATTTCGTGAAAATTGACAGACAAAATGGCCGCCGTTCATTCTCAAAAACGTAAAAATACGGTATATCAAGGTTGTGGACCCAATAGAGGTCACAATTTTTATCCGATTTTGTTGAAACTTGAAATATAAGTTTATAACCCAAAGATCTTGGTTCCTTACGATATTCGCGCATATCAGACCATAACTGCCTGAATTATGGCCCCTGATTGTACAAAAAATCGCGTTTTTAGCTTTTGGACCCTATAGAGGTTATAATTTTTATCCGATTTAAAAAAACGTATTATTATATCACCGTTACACCCTAAGGACGGCTGAGTTTGAATTTCGTGAAAATCGGCCCAAAACTGACAGACAAAATGGCTGCCCTTCGTTTCCAAATAGTGTAAAAAATATGGTATATCAAGGTTGTGGACCCTATGGAGGTCACAATTTTAATCCGATTTTGATGAAACTTGAAATGAAAGTTTATAACCCAAAGATCATGGTTCCTTTCGATAATCGCGCATATCGGACGGTAACTTCCTGAATTATGGCCCCTGATTGTACGCACAATCGCGTTTTTAGCTTGTGGACCCTATAGAGGTCATAATTTTTATCTGATTTTAAAAACTGTATTATTATATCACCGTTACACCCTAAGGATGGCCAAGATTGAATTTCGTGAAAATCGGCCCAAAATTGAGACAAAATGGCCGCCGTTCGTTCTCAAATAGCGTAAAAATATGGTATATCAAGATTGTGGACCGTATAGAGGTCACAATTTTTATCCGATTTTGTTGAAACTTGAAATGTAAGTTTATAACCCAAAGGTCTCAGTTCCTTTAGATATTCGCGCATATCGGACTGTAACTTCCTGAATTATGGCCCCTGATTGTACGAAAAATCACGTTTTTAGCCTGTGGACCCTATAGATGGTTCTCTCATGACGTCACGCAGGTTACCCAAAATGCACTGTCCGCCATCTTGTATGGCAAGAGTTCTTTGTTTACCCAAGCTACGCGAGTCCTAGTACTAGAAATATCGGCTGAATTACGCTCATTTATAGTTTGATTACAACGAGCTGTAGCTATCTATCATCATGGTAAATTCATGTGTTGTATGGGGGTGCACTAATCGTGCGAATGATAAAGATTGCAAACGGTCTTTCTATGAAATCCCGAGAATTATAACCCACCAAGGTGATGCGACAGAGGCTTTGTCAAGAGAAAGACGTGAATTATGGGTGACGAGAATCAACAGGAAAGATTTTAATCCAGATCCCACTCAACGTCACTGGAAAGTCTGTTCTGATCATTTTGTAACTGGTATGTATAACCAAAAATTTAGCCTATTTACTGACGTAAATTATTTCGATAAGGTAGTCATTAGTTTAAAACTACAAAATTTACTAAATCCATTTTCCAGTCAAGACAAATCTTGTGTCATTGATTGCATTTGCCCAGTCCCAAATAATCCATAACCTGGCAATTAATAAGTGTTTTAATAATTTTTCATTGTTTATATGTTTCAGGTAATAAGGCTAACCTTTACAATAAGACAAATCCAGACTGGGCTCCTTCCCTGAAATTAGGTCCTTTAAAACCCAATGAAGAAAAAGTCTCATCTTCATCAATGAAAAGATATAATAGATGTCAGCAACGACAACAAAAGAGAGATATCACATGTTTCTTGGATGAAACTGAATCATCAAATGATGTGGGTATCATGGCAGAAGATGCCTGCTCGACAAAAACTAGTAAATTTATACTCATGGGGAAACTAGAAAGGGAAACAAATCAAGATGCTTCGATTTCAAATGATGATGCTGATCTTTTACAGAAATATAGGACTGAATTGCAAAGACTGACCTGTGAAAACCGAGAATTAAATGAATCTGTTGCAAAGCAAGGTTATTCACGTGAGTCCTTGAAACATGATGAAGCAAGGGTGAAACATTACACAGGTTTAACCTATTCTGCCTTGGTGGCTTTATATAACTTTGTAGTTGACAGCATTCCAGAAAACCATAAAAGTTCTCTGACTAAATTTGAAAAACTGATGTTAACTTTAAAGAAACTAAGACTAAATTTAAGCTTTCAAGACTTGGCTTACCGCTTTCAGATATGTTAGTTGTGCTTCCAAAGTATTCAGTGACTTGATTCACATCATGTATACTCGTATGAAATGCCTAATTTTGTGGCCCGAAAGAGAGGAATTACAAATGTCTATGCCCACGGATTTCAGGAAACATTTTGGTGTCAAAGTTTCAATTATAATTGACTGTTTTGAAGTTTTTATTGAAAGACCCTCCAATTTATTGGCCCGTGCTGAAACGTGGAGCAATTATAAACATCATAACACAGTAAAATTTCTAATTGGCATTACACCACAAGGGTCCGTGTCATTTCTGTCTAAGGCGTGGGGAGGACGCGTCACTGATAAACATATCACTGAAAATTGTGGGCTTTTTCTGAAATTACTTCCTGGTGACATTGTTTTGGGTGACAGGGGTTTTGATATAACAGAAAGTGTTGACTTAATGTGTGCAGAGGTCAAAATCCCTGCATTTACTAGAGGAAAAAAACAGCTTTCTCCGGTTGAAATAGAATCAACAAGAAAATTTGCACATAACAGAATTCATGTGGAACGTGTGATTGGACTTGTTAGAAACAAATACACTATTCTACAAAGCACAATCCCCATGGATTATTTACATTGCACAAGTGATGTTGTGCCTACAATTGACAAAATAACAACTGTTTGTTGCGCTTTATCTAATATGTGTGAATCTGTTGTGCCATTTGATTAAAAGAAAAATAATAAAGAAAACTTTAATTGACATTATTTTTTATTTATTTTTCTTGATCTATCGTTTTTGCACTCTGGACAAAACCAATTGCCTTTTGGGACCCGCTTTAAATTAACACATTTGAAGTGCAGCCAAATATAATTGCAATTTTCATTGTCACAACCTATGACATTGTCTTCCTCCTCATCATAAACAGTCCTGCAAATGCATATGAGTTGACGACTGTCATTAGAAGGTTGCTTGTCAATACTTTCTGAACTTCGTGATTCTGGCTTTTGTTTGAGTGGAGTAGAGTGAACCTTCCCAACAAGCTCTGGTAAAATAACACATTTAAAAAATGTTTCTGATTTCTCCACTAAATATTTCGAAAAGTCAGAATCGATCACAATTCTCTCCTTAAACAAATCATTGCAAGTCCAAACAACAAAATCACAGCACACTTTATCGCACACTAACAGTTGACATTGGACTTGGTAATAATATGCATGTGACTTTATCAATGATAATTTCCCATCTTTAGTTTCTAAACATGTGATGTTTTCACCTATTTTTGTTGAATCACGTTCACAATATGGACATTTGATTTCAACTAAAATAGGTCCACAACAATCACAACAGCCAATTGCATCAGGGGTAGCCCCCATAAAGGGATATTCAGGATTAATCACAAATCCACTCTCTTCTAATATAAAGTTGTCATGGTGTTGCATCATAAATTTTACATAATGTTGTTTGGCTGTGCTCTCATGGTCACAACCCCATTTAGTAGGTTTACTTGAGAAAACCTTTGATGAGGGATAGCATATATCCTTTACTAAGCTTTTTGATGGATTTTCTATTTTAGTGTGACACACTGATCGTATTTTTGATTCTGTAATGCGGCCAGCCCTGAAACTAAACCATTTCTTGTTTTTGCTTTGTGAGCGGGTATCCATCTCACAGTTGTCACTTTGTTCTTTTGTAACACGGATAGTGTCATATACATCTTCACAAAAAGATTTGATGTCATCATTCAATATGTTAAACACAGCATTATCATGAAGTTCAGTCAAAACTTGTGGGTACTTTTTGTCTAGTGCTTTGGGTCTAAAATGACATGCATATCCGGGCACTAAAGACAAAATTGCAGACTTTTCTCCAGAGTTATGTAATGACTCAAATAGTTTGGACAGTTCATCTGCAGATGGTTCTGAAACATTGGGTAGTTTCTTTACTTTAATTTGAGCAGGAGTCGTACCTGGACCATTGTCAAATTTCTTCTTCTTTGTTTTAGCTGATGTAAAGTCAATATCTTGAATAGTTTTATATTGAATCTGAAATATCAACAAAGATAGGGTTTATTTAAATAGGGTTAAATCTTTGTATTTATAAAAGTTTGTTGTTTGTCTGGTTGATTTATATCAATACGTAGAATTAGAAAGAAACTCTGACCCACATGAATCCAAATTAAAATATATAGGCCTACATACCTTTTGAACGGAAGCAGGCAACCAATAAGCTTTCTTTTCAGTCACTGTCTGAGAATTACACATCTTCACTGCAGCTTCTATGTAAAATAGCAGGGCCCCCACATGCGAACAAACTTCACCTACACCAGCCATACATGTACAGTGTCCTGATATGACATTACCATCATTTTCACATATAATCCATGGCTGGAGACATGCATCATTCATCCTTTGAGAATGTTTTACTTTGGCTGTCCAAACAAACTTTCCATTAAAATAACTCGACTGACAGTCTGCACCCAGCCACTAATGAAATAGTTGTATGACTCCAGGGACTTGTAGGCCTTTAATTCCTGTAATGTATAAGCACTCTGTGTATACACTAAATAATTGACAATGTCTGGATAAGTTATATCAGGCCAGTTATCACACGATGAACTGCTGTCAGGAAATTGCATTTCATAAGGGTCCACACTGCCTATCACTTTAATTTTATCATCATACCGCTCCCATACTGCAGACAAAGTCTCTCTGTATTTCAACTTGGAAGATTCGCCAGATTTTGCCATAATGAATAATCAACTAAAAGCATCTGATAGTGATCAATTGCATTAAATTATCCTTATTATATACCACTAAGCCATTAGTTTCATAAACCCATAGGTCTAATTAAACTTCAATACAATATTGCTAGAACAACAATTTTAATGTTATTTTTTGGGGGGAGGCTTTGTTATCAATGTTGACCGTCACGTAAATCATGAGGTGCTAAAATGTGATTATAAGAAATAAAGAGTAAATTATCACGATGTGTTAAAATACGATTAGGCCTATACAGAAAATGATAAAGAAAGAGAGTGTTGTTCTAACAATATGGTATTTAACGTTAATTATATCTTATTAATATTTACAAATAAAATAAATACCTCAGTTATGTCTTCATTAACGCATTTTTCTCTCGGAACCATATATCTTTATATAAACGTTCAAAATATCGGCAAAATAATACAAGATAGCGTACATAGTTACCGCGAGTTGCCATACAAGATTATGGGTAATTCCTTTCTACGCGGAACCATCTATAGAGGTCATAATTTTTATCCGATTTAAAAAAACGTATTAATATATCACCGTTACACCATAAGGGCGGCTGAGTTCGAATTTCGTGAAAATCGGCCCATTGCTGACAGACAAAATGGCCGCCCTTCGTTCTCAAATAGCGTAAAAATATGATATATATCAAGGTTGTGGATCCTATTGAGGTCACAATTTTTGTCCGATTTTGTTGAAACTTGAAATGTAAGTTTATAACACAAAGATCTCGGTTCCTTTCGATATCAAGGTTGTGGACCCTATAGAGGTCACAATTTTTATTCGATTTTGTTAAAACTTGAAATGTAAGTTTATAACCCAAAGATCTCGGTTCCATTCGATATTCGCGCATATCAGACCGTAACTTCCTGAATTATGGCCCCTGATTGTACGAAAAATCGCGTTTTTAGCTTGTGGACCCTATTGAGGTCATAATTTTTATCCGATTTAAAAAAACGTATTATTATTTCACCGTTACACCCTAAGGAAGGTTGAGTTCGAATTTCGTGAAAATCGGCCCAAAATTGACAGACTAAATGGCCGCTGTTCGTTCTCAAATAGCGTAAAAATATGGTATATCAAGGTTGTGGACCCTATAGAGCTCTCAATTTTTATCCGATTTTGTTGAAACTTGAAATGTAAGTTTATGATGGTTTGTACAAATCGGACCAAAACTGCCGGACAAAATGGCTGCCCCTTGTACGCAAATATTGTAAATATATGGTATATCAAGGTTTTGGACCCTCTAGAGAGAGGACACAATTTTGATTCGATTGTGATGAAACTTGAAATACATGTTTATAACCAAAACATCTTGGTTCCTTTTAATATTCATGCATATTGGATTGTAACTTCCTAAATTATGGCCCTTGATTGTACGAAAAATCACTTCTTTTTTTGAGCTTGTTCACTGTCCATCTCTTGCAAGATGTGGGCGTATCTTGCATGGCAACCGCTTGTTAGCTTGTGGACCCTATAGAGGTCATAATTTTTATCCGATTTAAAAAACCGTATTATCATATCACCGTTACACCCTAAGGGAGGCTGAGTTCGAATTTCGTGAAAATCGGCCCAAAATTAACAGACAAAATGGCAGCCATTTGTTCTCAAATAGCGTAAAAATATGGTATATCAAGGTTGTGGACCCTATAGAGGTCACAATTTTTATCCGATTTTGTTGAAACTTGAAATGTAAGTTTATAACACAAAGATCTCGGTTCCTTTCGATATTTGCGCATATCGAATTATAATTTCCTGAATTATGGCCCTTTATTGTAGGAAAAATCACTTTCTTTTTAGCTTGTTCTCTATCCATCTCTCGAAAATGTGGGCGTATCCTGCTTGGCAGCTGCTGGTTAGCTTCTGGACCCTATAGAGGTCATAATTTTTATCCAATTTAAAAAACCGTATTATTATATCACCGTTAAACCCTATGGACGGCTGAGTTTGAATTTCGTAAAAATCGGCCCAAAAATGACAGACAGAATGGCCGCCGTTTGTTCTCAAATAGCGTAAAAATATGGTATATCAAGGTTGTGGACCCTATAGAGGTCACAATTTTTATCCGATTTTGTTTAAACTTGAAATGTAAGTTTATAACCCAAAGATCTCGGTTCCTTTCGACATTCGCGCATATCGGACTATAACTTCTGAATTATGGCCCTTGATTGTAGGAAAAATCACTTTCTTCTTAGCTTGTTCTCTATCCATCTCTCGAAAATGTGGGCGTATCCTGCCTGGCAGCTGCTGGTTATCTGATTTTGTTGAAATTTGAAATGTAAGTTTATAACCCAAAGATCTCGGTTCCTCCCGATATTCATGCATATCGGACCGTAACTTCATGAATTATGGCCCGTGATTGTACGAAAAATCAGTTTTTTGCTTCTGGACCCTATAGAGGTCATAATTTTTATCCGATTTAAAAAAACGTACTATTTTGTGAAAATCGGCCCAAAATTGACAGACAAAATGGCCGCCCTTCATTCTCAATTAGTGTAAAACATATGGTATATCAAGGTTGTGGACCCTATAGAGGTCATAATTTTTATCCGATTTTGTTGAAACTTGAAATGTAAGTTTATAACCCAAAGATCTCGGTTCTTTTCGATATTCGCGCATATCGGAATGTAACTTCCTGAATTATGGCCCCTGATTGTACGAAAAATCGCGTTTTTAGCTTGTGGACCCTATAGAGGTCATAATTTTTATCAGATTTAAAAAAACGTATTATTATATCACCGTTACACCCAAAGGATGGCTGAATTCGAATTTCGTGAAAATCAGCCCAAAACTGACAGACAAAATGGCCGCCGTTCGTCTTCAAATAGCGTAAAAATATGGTATATCAAGGTTGTGGACCCTATAGAGGTCACAATTTTTATCCGATTTTGTTGAAACTTGAAATGTAAGTTTATAACACAAAGATCTCGGTTCCTTTCGATATTTGCGCATATCGAATTATAATTTCCTGAATTATGGCCCTTGATTGTAGGAAAAATCACTTTGTTTTTAGCTTGTTCTCTATCCATCTCTATCCTGCCTGGCAGCCGCTGGTTATGGGAAACAATCACTGGTTTTATTCTAAAAGCACAACGTTTCGACAAGTATCCTCTTATGGTTATCAAGCACAATGACATTTAGTAAACTTGGGTTTAATATATAAGAGTTCATGATGAAGCTTATTTAGTCATCTGAGGTTAGGCCAGTATTCCCAATTTTATTGTTTATTCATATTTTGTTATGGTTTTCATTTGTTTAACATCATTTATTTCCTGGATTGCTTAATTAGTAAGCATATATTATTCGTGTTTATTTAGACAACGGATTTAGGGCTATGTTGTGGTTGTATTTTTTGGGGAATGGTCTCATCTTGATCACCTCATTAACTGTAATATGGTTTCACCCTTCGGCTCCCTTTGACAGGCATTCATTGTTAGTCAATATTATCCTTTGGTTGGACCATGGGTCTACTATATTGTGTTGTTTTTGCGTAATTAAGCTTTCATATGTATTACATATGAAAGCTTATTGTTTCTGTTAAGATTATTATTATTATTATATTTTTTTTTTTGTGTGTTTTTCCTGCAAATTTTATATCTCAGAATCTAACCATGGGATCTTTCTGAAACTTTGACCTACCCCCCCAAGAATGGGGGGTGGCTTTGGAATAGGTATGTTTTCAAAACGTTTTACACATCCGAAATCACCGAATTTTACGAACGAATGCATTTGACCTACATTGCTGTAACTTTGTGACTTTTAGACCTATTTTACTAAAAGAAAATCTTTGAGTACCTTGAATCATTTACTTCAAATCTGCAATTTCGGATTTTCGAATTTCAAAAATTCGTCGCTGTGATTTCGAACCGGAAGTTAAAATCAACTTGACAACTTCTTTAATAGTTGCACGATTTTCATGAAATTCAGTATGTAAGTAGATCTTACCGATACAACTTGAAAAATGTCATTAGAAATTTTCTGTATTATCTCCCCTTGATGAAATTAAGGATCAAAGTTTAAAAAAAAATCGACGAAATATAGGTCCGATTGCCTTGAAATTGTATTTCTTTACTAGTTACGACACTACTGATTCGTACACAAAAAATGGAGTTTGTAACCCAAACCGGAAGTGCCACCATCTTGAAATGTGAAATATCGCTAAGGCTTTTTTGCTATTTTACTTACAGACAAGGGGATTATATTTTCCAAATCCTTGAAGGAAAGCTCATAAAATGTAGGCAGTAGAATTTTGATTTAGGTCAACTGATGGACGCCATTTTGAATTGAAAATGAAAAATAGTGAAAAATCCACATTAATGGGCTTGAAAACATACACTATTGGTCGTGACTTAGAGAATGTGTCTCCAATTACCGAAATTATTACATTTCAGGATAGCCTGGATCATGGTCGAATGTTTGGTATTTGAATATTTCAAAACTTCGAATTTCTCCTTTGATGTTTTCCGTGCCGACAAGGTTGTTTTCGAGTTTAGCTGGTTTTGATTTCGCGCATGCGCTACACAGGAACCAACGGTACCATGAGTACTAAATTACGGCGAGCAACTTTTCACGTTGGTACCTAGGTACCCTGTAAATTTCAAGGTGATACCTGCATTCGTTCAAGTCGTTTGTTCTTGTCACCTGCCTTTCGTCAATTTACGGCTTCCATGAGGGGAAAAAAGTGGAATTTCGCCATGACACCGGCACCGATTGTCCGAAAACCATGAAATTTGGACACAATACGCCCATTACTACCCCAGACTCTGTGCTTTACCCCCATTTTGATCCCATTAAAAAAAAAAGAGTTTTAGCAAAAAAAAGATTTTCGGAATTGAATATTGGTTTTAACCCTGTCATACCCAGACATGATATACATATTATTATAATCCCTATGAAATATTTTAATTATTCACTGCTATAATATGAATTATCACTTATTTCCCGTTAAATAAATATCGGTCACCGGGTGCAGCTGTACAACTTCAAGGACCCTGGCCTCAAGTGCATGGGACCAACTCTACATTTTCTGAAATGTCAATAAAAGCCCTGGAATGATTTCATTTAAAAAAAATAATCAGAAAGTAAATCTATTTTTATTTATATGCTATTTGTTGCCAGAAAATATATTTTGTTACTAGTCTAATTCAAATTTAAAAATAAACAATATTTTTTCTGAAAATCAATGTCGAAATTTAGTGTATCATATATGATACAATGGGTCTGAGGCATATTTTATTGATATATAGAAATTAATGCAGTGTTCTCATTATGTGTTAAAAGAGTGCCAGAAATGTCTTGAAATTCAGCCATTTGTGTATTTAGTATATCAAGTATATGCGTGTATTACAAAGCTCTGATTTGTGTGATTTGTGTACACCCCGCTCCCCCCCCCCTCCTCCTCGTGTCACTATCATGTACATATCAATTCTGCTGCCAACCCACCCATGCGAACATGACTAAATTATGAAACATTGTCTAGTCGTTTGTATGTTACGACAAAACGAGGCCAGCGTGGCTCATTTGTGCAGAACAGAAGGCCTTGCAAGGATTAGTGTCTAGTCGTCAAAGGTCAAAGTGGTTCCCCGTTGGCAGTGGTGAAGTATGGAAGGCCTAGCAAGGATCTGTGTCTAGTCGTTTCGATGGGACGAAAAACGCCCGTCCCCTCGTCCATGGTACAAGGATTAGTGCCTAGTCGCTTGGATGGTATGCAAAACAGAGGTCCCCGTTCTCTCCCTTTGTCCGTGGTTCTTGACCGAAGGCCCGACACTAACTTTGCGTGCAGTTTTTTGGGTAGGACGAAAAATCAAAATCCTGTGTGCATATTGGCGTGCACGAAAAATAACCCTTTGCATTTGGAATTTTATGCACCCACCCCACCCTCGAACAACGCTTAACATAACATTTTCTTTTCACTACCTTCATTGTAAAATTTGTTTGATTTTAGATTTTTCACAGTGAAAGATTTTGATGAAACTTGACATGCATGTTTATAATCCAAAGATATGGTTCCTTTCGATATTTGCGCATATCGAATCGTAACTTGTGTATATGGAAATACACAAGCTAGCTAGTGTATTACAGGGTGGTGGTGGTGGGGATGAGGTCTTCTATTTGCAATGATTTTTTGACAAAATATATGCTCTAACTCATTACTCAAACTACAGCAAAAAAGTGGGACTGTAAACCCCATTTTATATATTCTTACAATAGCAACGCACTTCCGGATTAACTGAGAAATGGTTCCACTACTGATGTCTTCCGCCTTACTCCTGCCACAGTAGTGGCTTGTCCTACGGAGTTCCTTTCCGCAATTTTTTTTTAGTCAAATGACTACAAAAAGGTTACTGGCCTATGTATAGCTCCCTTAATTTACACATGAACTAACCTAAAACTGCACTGCACATATAATAAACCAATTCCCATTGAAATAAAGGTGAAGCCGTACCGCATAATTATATGATTTGATGAAACCCAACTGCTACCTGAAGTTTCTCGCCTATCGAAGTTATAATATCCGCCGGTGTCATGGCGGCTCGCACATTATAAGAATCATTGCTTTGAAAATGTAGAACGCATTAACACAAAGAAAAACTGATGGGTAACTAGTTTAGTGGTCCAGTCTTCACTATAATTTGTGATAGAATTACTTATTTAAAAAAAACTGAATGATGTAAAAATAAAAATGGTTGGAGTGCCCAAGTTTAGATTTGTCGTTGATTTCATAAAGATGTTAGGATATAGAACGTTGAATACTGTGTGATTCAACATGGCGGCCGAGGGGTTTAATATGATATAAGTACGAAATACATGTACATGTAGTACCAAATGGTATACCGGTATATTTTGCCAGTCTACTCTTCTCCATGTCTGGTGTCCTTGAGCCCATATCAAACGCCGCTGACTGTGATGATCCCTGAGGATAGCTCCAACATAAGGTCGTCGTGCACGGAGTCCTACTTCTCTTAGACGACGTCTTACGGTGTTGGCACTTACTGGTCCCTGTCTTCCGACGACTGCTGCACCTGTTCGAGTTGCTGGGCGGAATCTGTCACGCAGATGAGTGACCCGGATGTAGCGATCTTGAGCCTGGGTTGTAACGCGTTGTGGACCAGGACGTTGACGGTCATGTGTTGATCCAGTAACTCGAACACGTTCCACCAACCTTAAAATAGTGGACTGATGACAATTGAAGTGTCTGGCAATAGCACGTGTAGACATGCCAGCCTGGGACATTCCAATGGCTTCATTCCATTGATTTTCAGTAAGTCTCGGCATCTCTAGCTCGATTCCTTCACATGTCCAACAACAAATTACGACAGATTGACATTTCACAGTTCATGTACTGCACATTAAGTTGAAAACCTGCTTTTAAAGGGCTCACACACAATGCTGCACGTGAATATTGGGTTTTTCACGTGCATCTCGTGCAATTTTTTTTTGTGCACACGGGCTGATATTTTTTGCGTTTGGGAGCATTGTGTGAAACAATAGTTCATAGTATTGCATAATATTATTCATACAAAACCACCTAGTAATAAAATATTTGGGAAAAAAAGTGATGCGTTTTCCATGGTGCTCAGTATATATTAAACACAAGTTTACTAAATGTCATTGTGCTTGATAACGATAAGAGAATACTTGTCGAAACATCGTGCTTTTAGAATAAAACCAGTGATTGTTTCCCATAAAAATTGTGTTCTGTTATTTTCATGAATATCATGTTCATTTATATATAGCTAGGGTCCACATACGCTCAGTGTTAAATACTATCTGCTTCCTTTATTAGAAATATTCTTACTGAAGTTGGACTTTGGCCCAATACCCATAATGACACTTATAAATGTATTACGGATTTAACTAAACTAGATATTTTACATAACCAATATACATTTAACAGGAGTAATGATATTAAAGACAATGTGAAAATAGATGCACTACCGTACATTTATTCTATACCTAAATTCCATAAAAACCCAGTAAAATTCAGATATATAATATCCTCCAGTATCTGCCAAACGAAACCATTAGCTAAGACTATCACCAAAGGGCTAAAATTATGCCAAACCCAACATGCCATTTGGTGCAGAACACTTCGTAGCTATACTGGAATTAATAGTTTTTTTATAATTGATAAAAATTAACCTATAGTAGACACTTTAGAAAAAATCAATAAAAAAATTAATGCAAACACAATAGAAACGTTCGATTTTTCTACTTTGTATACTATGCTTCAACATGCAGATCCTAAAGTAGCTAAGTCTCTAACTCAATATCATCAAAAATCTTCGATTTATTTGTCGCTTTAAATCAACATTGATGTTGTGATCTTACCGGGAAAAGATAACCTTCTGATATCCAATATTTAAGACAAAATAAACATTTTACAATTGGGACACGAATCGTGTACCATAATGCGTTTCAGCGCTATTCGTAATAAGGGGCTCGAAAAAAAAAGGCTAGGCATATTCCACAAGTCATGTCAAACGGTGACACTATATTCTTATCTGGAGAGCATGTCCAATAAATACTATCGGCGTAGATTGGAAAAACCAGACGCTAGAGATTGAAATTCGATTGAGAATACTGGCATATTTCGCCGAACCTAACTGATTAGAAATTACAGTAAAAACAGAAACGATTGAATGTAAATCAATTTATATACATTCATATTACTTTATTGTATGTGTTGCGACCCATCTGTGTCAATTTCTAGGTCCCAAATATTAGCGACTTAGCTCCTTTAAAGATAATTTAGATTGGTTTGTAGATAAAGCCTTTAATGGAGCTTTCGGGAAAGGCAGAAACTTGATAGCCATTTATGCAGAAGATGCTAAATGGATTATAAAATGTCGCAATGCCGACACTGTAGTTTTTGATAAAGAAAAATTTCAAAATATCATACATTTCCTCATTGACAATGCCATATTTGAGGTTGGGGATCAGATAATGCAACAAACCATTGGTTTGGCAATGGGAACTGACCCCGCCCCATTTATGGCAAATGCACATTTATATAAATACGAATTCGACTTTCAAGACCATAAAAGAAAAACAGATTACAAAGTAGCTAAAAGTCTAAACTATACCTTCCGATACATTGATGACATAACACCTATCAATGATAATGGAAATTCCAACAAATATAAAACTGAAATATATCCTCCTGAACTAATATTAAATAAAGAAAATTCCAGTACTATAAATGCATCTGTTCTTGATCTGGACATCAATATAATTAATAATAATTTTAATGTCGGACAAATTAGGTTTTGAAATAGTAGTATACCGGTCAATCTATAGTAACATACCAGATTCCACGCTATATAATGTTTTCTATTCACAGGCATTACGATTTTTGACAATATGTAACAATAAAGAACTATTTTTCTCCTGAATAAAATCTCTTTACTTTAAATGCACTGCCAAAGGCGCTACACAATTAGGCATTTTAAAAGAAATTTCAAAACTTCCATTTCTTCAACATACCAAGTTTGACATTTCTTGTAAGTATATAACAGACTACATACTGGATAATGATCCAATTTAAATTTTATTTTAGATTTTCTGTAGTTACCTAACGTTGTCTGAATTACCTCCCTATATTTTATGCCTTTATAAATACACTTATATAGTACGATTTCTTCAGCATACCGGTTTTGTATTTCTTGTGTGGGGTATTATATTAATATATTATAAATTGTATAATTACATAACTTAATAATTCCGATTAGTCGCTAAAACTTATGGTTTTTTAAGCTTTTAACGTTATTTAATCTGGATTATCGCCCTTATTATTGTGATTTTTTATCACATTCTAAGATATGACGTCATTCCCAAAATGACGTCGCAACTCAGTCAGCAGACGGCTGTCCTTCGAGACAGTCTACATTTCCCATTTGCTTCATTGTATTCAGTTTTGTTTTCGTGACGGATGAAACATGTACCCTATATATATGTATTGAATACTGAAATGTTTCTTGATTGAATTTAGAGTTTAGACTACTTTTTTTATACATTTCACCGATGTGGTTACTTGTATAGTTGAATTTTACTACATATGCTTACTTTGTATTTCGTGTAGCATATAGCAGATCATGACTCATGCTGGCATTGCACAATGGGTTCTTTGGGTTGTATTCCTAATTGTTTTCAAATTTGAGTGAAGTCTGTGTCACTACAGACCCGGTACTGTACAGCGCAGTGGACGCTTACGGCTAGCCCCCGGATCCATTCACTTTTTTTGAATTGTCTGTATGTTTGTGTTTTCCTGAGTATGATGTCCTGTCCGTGTATTTGTTTTTATGTAAATTTTGTGTGGTGCAGTTCCCCTGCACTTACTATTTAAGAATAATTTGCCAAATTAAAGCTAAAATTTGGTTATTTATTTTCCGGTACATGCAGCTATCATAATCCGATTTTGTAATATATTGTTGTTTTGTTCTGTGTATGAAAGTTGTCTTTGCAATTTTTACTATATGGCCTCGTGGAAATGTGGTCGTATTTTGTCGTCGCCGCTGTCTGTACGGCGGTCGGTCCGTCCATCGTCCACAATTTCTTGTGAACACTCTACAGACTACATTTATCATCTGATTGTTTTGAAATTGATATATGTTGTTTATATTAGTGAGATGATGAATCCTATTTAATTCCAATAATTTCCGTTAATTTCTACTTGAGTTATGGCTCTTGTTTCACTTTATTGCACCTTGTGAATGCTCTAACTGCTAAAATTTTCATCCGATCTGTATGAAATTGATGGGCAACCTATAAATTAGTGAAACGAAGAAGCCTATTGAATTTAATCAATTTCCGTTAATTATGTCTAGAGTTATGGCCCTTGTTTCACTTTGTTGAACCGCATGAACGCTGTAACAACAAAAGTTATCATTCAATCTGTATGATATTTATATGCATTATTTAAATGAGTAAAACGAAGAATCCTATTGAATTTAAGCAATTTTTGTTAATTAGGTCTAGCGTATTGGCCCTTGTTTCACTTTGTTGAATAAAAGTTATCATCCAATCTTTATGAAATTTGTATGCATTATTAAAATTAGTGAAACGAAGAATCCTATTGAATTTCAGCAATTTCTGTTAATTATGTCTAAGAGTTGTGACCCTTTCACTTTGTAGAACCCTGTGAAACCTCTAATGACAAAACTTATCATCCAATCTGTATAAAATTTATATGCATTATTTAAATTTTTTAAATGAAGAATCCTATTGAATTTCAGCAATTTTTGTTAATTTTGTCTAAGAGTTATGGCCCTTGATCAAGTCAAAAAATCTTGTGGACGCTCTAGAGGTCAAAGTTAATATCCGATTGACTTTAAATTTATACACAGTGTTTAAAACCATGAGACGAAGAAGCCTATTGATTTTCAACGATTTCTGATAATTACTGCCAGAGTTATGGCCCTTGATCACTTTGAAAAATCTTGTGGATGATTAAGAGACCATGGTTATCATAAGATATATATCGTCGCTGGGCTTTCAAAACGTCATAACTCGGTTTTTTGACAAAATCACTTTTGTGCTATTTTTAGATCTACAAACCCCAATGCACATGTTCACGAAAGGCGGTAAATCTAGTCCAATTAGAAATAGGGATTTACTGCCTGTGACTAATCCTCGTATTTCAATTGGTTCCGAAAAGGGTCCTTCAAAACATTGTATCTCGGGATCAAGGTCATAAGATCAAGGTCATAAGCAGACGATGGACATCTTAGACTTGTTTATTATGTAACTTAATGTAAGTATTTCTTATTATTAGATTAGTTTGATGAATGAAGATAGTGTTTATTTGTATTATTGTATGATATGTACAGCAAATGACGTCATTTGACCGCATGGAAATTAATATACATAAGTTATTGAGTTCATAGAAGCCAAATAGTTGTACAAATTCGTCCCTTAGTGGATCGTAGCCACGTTACTTCGATTTATCTGATCAAATAAGATGTCCCGCATGATAAGTATGCATTTTGATTTAATTTATAGCATTAATAGTTTAAAACATGCCCCTTGTTGAAAAATTTTATGAGATACGATATTTTGGAATTTGAAGACGTTTGCCTAATCGGTGCAATTTTTCGACTTACGACATTTTGAGACGAACATATTTTACTTTCATATTTTGACTTCAATTATCTTTATTAATCGTAACGTCATTTTCTTTTCAGATAATTTAAATTTTATGGTAGAATCATCAAAAGGTTTCTATAAAATGTGTGAAAGGCCAAAAATTATACCATTTTCCCGAGGGAGAATGTTACTACACATGTCTATTCAATCTAAATCCGGTCAAAGTGGAGAAAAGAGTAATTAAAAACCTACTACTAAAATACTGTCATCCACATTAAACGAGGTACCAGACGTGTATTTTGACAACAATAAACCATCAAAACCAACTGATATTAACAACCCTACATCAACCAATACAGCCAACTATAAACAGACAAAAGATACTGAAATATTTAAATCAAGTAATACTGACAAATATAAACAGACAAAAGCAACTAATACTGAAATATGTAAACCAATTGATACTGACAAATATAAACAGACAAAAGCTACTAATATTGAAATATTTAAACAAACTAATACTGACAAATCTAATCCAGGTGTATACCACAAAATACTGACAACTATAATCCAACTTTACCACAAGATACTGATATCACTAAACCAAATTCGATACAGCGTGTCATCGCTGAGAACTCCAAAGAACCTGAAGACAGCCATACAAATTATGAATTATCGCACACATCTTGATAGCAACGTAAGTGGATTAGTGGATAAAGGCGAAATAAATGATCTAGGTGAAATAAGTATGTCGGAAATTCAAGAAATTGAGATAGACTCCATATTTTCTAATTTAGTATCAGATAAAACGATAGAGGAAGATCAACCTAATGTAGAGATTTTAAACGATGAGTTTTTTCAGAATATTATCGTAGATAATTATGTAAAATCAGATATGGATATCAGCAAATGTACAGAAACCGAAATGGATGAATTAGATGTGGATGACTCAGTTCGAGATCCTGATTGGGTACAATATTCAAGTACAGACGATGATAATGATGACAGTGATACTTTGCTAGATAGACCCCCTGTAATAAACTTGCAAGTTCCTGGGGGAAAACGACCAAAACAGAAAGGCATCGAATGGGAAAGTACTAAAAATAAACGCTTGCGGATGGAAGGAAAGAAATACAAAGGTTTTAAAAAAGTTGATGGTCACTACAAATTCTGTAATGAGAGGAAGGATAGAATTCTAAAACCGAATCAGTGTACAGATACGTGCAGGAAGGGACAGAGGGAATGTCACACCTTAACTGAAGAAGTGAGAGAAAATATATTTAAAGGATTCTGGGAGCACATGGCCTGGAAAGAAAAAAAGCTGTATGTATCTGGACTCGTTGACAGTGCTGGCGTTAAAGAGAGAACAACAAACGGCGACAGTAGAAGAAAAAATACATATAAATATTATTTAAAGGTAAATGACCAGCGCCTACTTGTATGTAAATCGACATTTTTATCCACTCTTTGCATTGGGGAAAAAATGGTTTATGAATGGTTGGATGATGTAAACAACAACGGCATACCTGTTCAATCTCCAGAACAGAAACCACCAACTCACGGAAAAGACAAAGGCGACAGCGCCAGGGCGTTTCTTAACTGCATTCCAAAATTACCATCGCATTATTGTCGGTCATCCAGCACTAAACTGTACTTAGAACCTATCTTTTCAACCAGAGCTGATTTGTATAAAGTTTACAAAGAATACTGTGAGACTAACAACAAAGCTGCTTGCGGTCGAAAATTATTCTTTAGGATTTTTGATCAGCTAAATTTATCTTTGTTTTCACCAAAAAAAGATCAATGTGATATCTGTACGGCTTATGAAGTTAAAAATGTTTCTGAAGAGGTTTATACAAAACATATCCAGAAAAAACAATCTGCTAGAGAGGAGAAATAACGTGATAAAGAGAGGGCATTGCAAGATAAATCGCTTATTGTTCTTACATTAGATTTGCAATCTTTGCTGATGTGTCCAAAACTGGAGGCTAGTGCGCTTTATTACAAAACCGAATTAGGATGCCACAATTATACCATTTTTAATGTCGCCAGTAAAGATGTCAAGTGCTACTTCTGGTATGAGAGTGAGGGTGATCTCAGTGCCAATTCCTTCGCATCATGTCTATCAGATTATCTTGAAAGCGTTATCGACGAGCGTATTAAAGAAGTCATAATTTACAGCGACGGCTGTTCATACCAAAATCGAAATGTTATAATAGCCCAAGCTCTGTTACGCCTAGCAACTAAAAAAAATGTAACAATAGTTCAAAAAGTTCTGGAGCGCGGTCATACACAGATGGAGTGTGACTCGATTCATAGCGTTATAGAAAGAAAAATCAAGAATAAACCAATTTATTCACCCCAGAATTATGTTGATAAAATAAGAGAAGCTAGAGTTTAATGCCATACCGGGTAGACTTTGTGTCTCATGATTTTTTAAAAGATTTTTCAAAGCTACAGTATTACAGCTCCATTAGACCAGGAACTAAAGTTGGTGATCCCGTTGTCACAGACCTACGCGTTATTAAATATCGCCAAGATGGATTAATCGAATATAAGTTAAATTACGGTGATGATTTTTCTGGTATGCCTAGACGGGCTAAGATTGGTGAACCAACTCCTCAGGATCAGGTACCTAATCTACACTCAGATTCACTACCTATCAAGAAGAAGAAGTTTGAACATTTACAACAGCTGAAATTTGTTATACCAAAGGATTATCATTCCTTTTATGATAACTTACCGCATGAAAATTAAGTTATTTCCTGTAGTGATCTAAAGTAGACCAGTAACCAGTTTGTTCAGGATTTTAAAACCCGTTTACCAGTTATGAGTTAAAGTAATTTGATGATAAGAGTTTTTTTAAAAAAAAAAAAACTGTTCTATTTAAAAATGTATATGTTTTATATTGCAGAATGTAGTATTATTAAGTATTAATGTGTTATATTTGGTAAAAATTATGCGTTCAATTAAACCCTCAGTGACTGTTATATTGGAGGGTCTCAAAAACTCCCCTTTGTTTCTGTTTTATGATAAAATGAATAAAATTGTTAGGCTACGGTCTACTTTTAATTCGAAATTTGTCAAGGGTTCTTTTACGTGCACGCCAGTGTGTATATGGACCTTGGTTTACGTCCCATCCGAATGACTAGCCATCATTTCTTGCCAGGCCGTCAGACTTGCTCCTCTGACGAGGGGGGGGGGGGCAATCTGTTTCACAGAGAATTACGAAATTCTTCTAATATCTCTGTAAAAGGTGACTGTCTTCAACATGTGCAATCACATCACACGGCGTCAATCATTGGCTCAATAGCGCGTGCATTGTTTACATACGACGTGACTGGTTCGGGCAGAATGGTGCATTTTACTCATTTTAATACCCATTTACGCTAAATAGGAAAAAAAAATTACCTACAAGTACTTCAAACGTCTTTATTTACTTTTCTAATACATAAAAAAATGTTTTAGAATTTAATTTGTCGGATGAAAAAAGTTAATATTGGGGACTCATTAAGTCGCATAGATGTCATCCTTATCAGTGACGGTAGGGGCCTAGCGAATATTCACTGCTGATCAGTGTGTGTGTGTGTGGGGGGGCTACGCTGGACAAAAATGAAATGCAATGGGCTAATAAAGACGGGCATACGCCATACAGTGTGCTATGAGGGAAATTTTACCCGGGCAGCGGCACTACGACCTACTCTTATATTCCAACTGCCACGGATCTTTTACGTGCACGACCTCCTGGCTAGCGAGCCAGCGTCTTACCCACTTAGCCATCGTGCCCCCCCCCCGGCCTACGCTGGACAATACTGACACGACCATCCATTCCTTTATACTGCAAACACATGATCATCTTTTAACATGAACTTTGCTGGTGTCTCGCGAGGAAAGGTGTCGTCTCTGTATATTAAAGAGTTGTGGAGCCCCAACAAAATGTGTTTTACAAAACATCGTATATCCAGCTTTTCAGCAGAAAAATAGATACGATCCATCGTATCTTGAGGAACTTTGTTAGACATTGTCATCAAAATATCGTAAGTCGTATTACAACGTTATGGGAATAAACCCATATTTTTAAAATACACAGATATCAGCAATAACCCATGTAATATAACATATCAAAACAACAACTCGATTCATCCATTCAGTACAATTTTATTTAGTTTTTTGTACCTTCTGAAAAATTAATAAAATCGAGATACGGCATTTTGGAAGCGCAGCGACGATATATACATCTAATTATTTCGATTGATACACAGAGTTTAAGAGCCATTCCACGAGAAAACCATGCAGAAGGTTCGAAGGCGGGGGTCGGTCGATTGAGTTCATATTTACAGGGTTTGGTCGACGCATCGAGCCTACTCCCCAGCCGAAATCTTCGATTTTAGAAATCAACCGTTTCTGAGATACAGCCCGATTACGTTTTTCGGCTTATTTTCGTCATTTTCAGGTCAAATTTCGACCATTTTTGTAGCATTACTATAGCCGTTAATCGACCAATAGCGAACTAAGTTTTGGTTGGTGATTATAGTCCAGGTCTCACCCTACCATATTATAATGGTCACCCAATGCAACCTCTCTTTCCGTAGGTGTCATGCGATAACTCCACTGGAGCAGGGTTTGCGATAAAAATGAAAATCGTTTTATTTGCAGCTTGACCTGTTCTAACAACATAAAAAATAAAATCGTTGTCAACTAAACCTCAACAGCATGAAAGTTTGTGTCGAAAGTTACGAAATTCGTCACTTTTCGAGTCGAATTTCATTTTCTTAAGTATTGGAATTTCGCCCGTATATTCCGGACATGTCCTATGCTATTTTCCAAATGGACATCAAAGTATGATGAATAATATTCAGAATTTCAAAAATAATATAGTAAACTGAATGCATAACTACCACTCATCCCGAGAATTGTTGATAATAGGCTGGATTGATTAGGTAATTACGTGATCAGTGTATTTATCGTATTATACCGTCTATACACCTACGTTGTTTACCTGCTTAGTCTGCCTTTGTCGGGAAATTCACCAATCTAATCTTGAACAGAAGTCATTGCTTCTCTTTTGTCGGACTTTTCATCAATCCAATAATGAGTATCAACCTTATCTACGTGATTACCTCGGTGGTTTCTCCATTGACGGAAAGTTTAATCCATTGATATCAACCGACAGCATGTAGAAACTAGTACTTGATGTCACATATTATCCTAATAGTATATAACACCCCAAATCAATGGACAGTCATCATAAATTTCAAAACCTCTGTCTATTGTTAAACCTTTAACTTATTTTCCGTAATGAAACTACTTCTTTTAAGACACCACATATAAATTCCCGCGATCTCGATTATCGCACGAAAATTGCTTATTATGTAAGGCAGTGCTTACTACGAAACAAACTGTATGTGTTATATGTTAACGGTACAACCAGGGGCTATCATCATGTATGTTACAGTCCGACATGCGACAATATCAAAAGGAACCAAGGTCTTTGGGATATAAAAGTATATAATATAAAAGTTTCATCAAGTCGAATAAAAATTGTGACATTAAGAGGGACTACAAGAAGAAAATGTGTTTTTTGTATATTCAGTGATCATAATTCAGGAAGCTATGATGTGATATGCGCGAATATCGAAAGGAACCGAGATCTTTGGGATATAAACATACATTTTAAGTTTCATCACAATCGGATAAAAATTGTGTTTCTAGAGTGTCCACAATCTTGGAATTACATACTTTTACACTATTTGCTTATGAGGAGCGGCCATTTTGTCCGACGGTTTCGCTCCGATTTTCATGAAATTTGAACTTAGTTGTCATTAGGGCGTAACAGTGATATATTGAAACGGTTTTTAAAATCGGATAAAAATTGTGACCTCAAGAGGAACTTCAAGCTAAAAACGCGATTTTTCTTAAAATCGGAGTTCATATTCCACGAAGTTACTGTCCGATATGCGCGAATATCGACAATGACCGAGATCTTTGGGATCTGAATATAATTGTTTTAAGTCTCATGAAAATCAGATATAAATTGTGACCTCGAGGGTGTCCACAAACTTGGAATTACATACTTTTACACTATTTGCGTACAAGGAGCGGCCATTTTGTCCGGCAGTTTCGATCCGATTTCCACGAAATTCGAACTCCGCCATCATTAGCGTTTTTAAAAATAGAAAAAAAAAATTGTGACCTCTTAGAGGGGCTACAAGCTAAAAACGCGACTTTTTGTACAATCATGGGCCACAATCCAGGAAGTTAAGATCCGATATGCGAGAATATCGAAAGGAACCGAGTTCATTGGGTTATAAACGTACCTTTACGAGGACATGACGACGGACTACACCCAAAACAGCCAAGCTCCTTTCGGTAACAAATGTATAATCCTGTTTGAGATTGAAATGGCCATTTATTACAAATAAATGACAAAAGGAGTATTACATATATAATAATAATAATCTAACAACAACATATTATGGTACAAACTTAAAACACTAATATGTAATGAGGTATATTGACATTGCTTAATTACATAAATATTAGGCTTCCCAAAGATGGGGTACAGTATATCCCGCGGGTGGGAGGGTGGGTGAATAATTAGAAATTTAAACCTTACAAATGTCACCAGACAAACCATGCTCTTTTAGGCAGTGTAGGAGCGCCCTCTGTTTAACCTAAACAGAGTTATCTCCCCCGCATCATTCCCCGCAAAGCCCATTTAACGCTGTTGCATAAATGTCACTTTTACGAGGACATGACGACAGACTACACCCCAAAACAGCCAAGCTCCCTTTTATCAAAATCGGATAAAAATTGTAACCTGAAAGTTCAGTGTCCACAAGCTAAAGGCGTGATTTTTCGTAAGTTCAGAGGCCATAGTCCATGAAGTTACGGTCCGATACATACCAATATCGACAGGAGCCGAATTCTTAGGGACATAAACCTATATTTCAAGTTTTGTTAAAAATGGATAAAAATTGTGACCTGTAGAGTGCCCATAAACAAATTGTTGACGGACGGGCGACCAATATACATCCACACGAGAATGTGGCCGTGCAAAAATAGCGAGGTGTTCCAATTTTTATTACGTGCGGATTTGAATATTTTGTTGACACGTGATTTTTATACGCCCACATTGAAATGTGGTCGTATATTGTCGTGGCCCCCGTCCGTCCGGCGTCCACAATTGCTTGTGGACGCTCTAGAGGCTAAAGTTAATATCCGATTGACTTTAAATTTATACACAGTGTTTAAGGTCATGAGACGAAGAAGCCTATTGATTTTCAGCAATTTCCGATAATTACTGCCAGAGTTATGGCCCTTGATCACTTCAAAAAATCTTGTGGACGCTCTAGAGGCCAAAGTTAATATCCGATTGACTTTAAATTTATAGACACTGTTTAAGGTCATGAGACAAAGAAGCCTATTGATTTTCAGCGATTTCCGATAATTACTGCCAGAGTTATGGCCCTTGATCACTTCAAAAAATCTTGTGGATGCTCTAGAGGCCAAAGTTAATATCCGATTGACTTTAAATTTATACACAGTGTTTAAGGTCATGAGACGAAGAAGCCTATTGATTTTCAGCAATTTACAATAATTACTGCCAGAGTTATGGCCCTTGATCACTTTGAAAAATCTTGTGGACGCTCTAGAGTTTTAAAGTTAATATCCGATCGACTTTAAATTTATACACAGTGTTTAAGGTCATGAGACGAAGAAGTCTATTCATTTTCAGTGATTTTCGATAATTACTGCCAGAGTTGTGGCCCTTGATCACTTCAAAAAACCTTGTGGATGCTCTAAAGGCTAAAGTTAATATCTCATTGACTTTAAATTTATACACAGTGTTTGAGGTCCTGAGGCGAAGAATCCTATTGATTTTCAAAGAATTCTGATAATTACTGCCAAAGTTATGGCCCTTGATCACTTTGAAAAATCTTGTGGACGCTCTAGAGGCCAAAGTTAATATCCGATTGACTTCAGATTGATACACAGAGTTTAAGATCTTGAGGCGAACAAGTATATTGATTTTCAATGAATTTTTATGACTTGGAACAGCTAAATCCATGATACAGTATTAAAAGTTTTGTATACAAAACGTTAGCATAGGGCAGAACTTTATAAAAACCAAACAAATTTAATGGTTTTCTGAGTTGTTGCTCTTAATCAGATTTTAGTGTATTATAAATGTTTCATTACCAGAAAAAGTAAAAATATGCGACAACTCTTGTTGACTGCCCGGACGATTTAGCTGCTGTGGGCGTATGTTTCGTTGCCTGACAACCTATCTTTAATTGTGGTATGAATCCGTCTGCTTAAATAACGATAAGAGTTATACCCCTTTATTTTCGGTAAAATGTCGGACAAGAAAATTTTTGAAATCCCAACTCTAACTCATTTGTTTTTCAATATTTTCGATTGAGATATGGTTTGTCGATAGAGCAACGTGTTAACTTCAAATTGTATCCCTGATGACCTCGCGATTGAAGGTCACGGTGAAGACTAAATAGGCGATTTTCATGGAAATTGGGTCTGTTTTGCATAATTGTCGACTTTCATCTGCTCTAACTCGACTGTTTTTCAAAATTTTGAATTGAAATTTTTCATTTTTCATAGAAAAAAAAATGTTTAAATAATCAGGATCGACATTCTAGATCGAGAATTTGCGAAAATCCATATTCACTGGGAGACGCCATCTTGGATTTGTAGACTGGATACCAAACCACACTGAGACTGAATATTTAGGCAAAGCGGGTTGTAGGGAAGCCGGAGTTGATATACTTACCCTTTGAATAACAATATTATTGGGTACAATATATTGGCCATTGGGTACCTCAATAATCCGCCGATGTATCCCAATCAAAACTAAAGTTTTTGGTAACTTTCGACACAAATTTTCATACTTATGCAATTTAGTTGACAAAGATTTTGTTTCTTATGTTGTTAGAACTGGTGAAGCTGCAAATAAATTGATTTTAATTTTTATCGCAAACCCTGCTCCAGTGGAGTTATCGCGATCTGAAGATAGGGCACATTTCAGGTATCTCAAGACAAGTATCTTGTGTAGTCTCCTGACACCTATGGAAAATGAACTTGAACCGGGTGGCCATGATAATGTGATAGGGTATTACCCCGACTATCACGAACACCCAAAACCTAGTTCGCCAGGGTCATGCAACAGCGGTAGTAGTGCGACAAAAATAGCTAAAATTTGGCCTAAAAATGACAAAAATCAGCCGAAAAACGTAATCAGCATGTATCTCGGAAACGGTTGATTTTTGAAATCGGCGATTTTGGCTTGGGAGTAGGCTTGATGGGTCGACCAAACCCTGTGAGTATGAACTTAATCGGCCGACCCCCACCTTCGAACATCTGCCTGATATTGCATGGTTTCTCGTGGAATGGCTCTTAAGGTCTTGAGATGAACAAGTATATTGATTTTCATTACCAACAAAAGTAAAAATGTGCAACAATTCATGTTGACTGCTTGGACGATTTAGCTACTGTGGGCATATGTTTCGTTGCCTGGCAACCTATCTTATGAATCTGATGTTGGTTAATCAGAAACACTGATTGTATTTATTTCAGGGTGGTGGATTATGATAGATATATGAAAGATTTATTCCGTCATCATCATGATGCAGGACATATTAAAACAAACCCACTGGTTGATAAAACCTATTTTGAACTGTCATTACATGACAAAGTGGAAGTTTTACACAATCTGTGTGATTTCCGGCTTGATGCTGAAGATGTTATGGAGGTACTTAAGGTGAGGGAATTTAAGTATTTTTAAATTAACCTAAGTATTTTTATTAGGATTATAATTGGTAAAATTCTTTTTATACGCCCACATTGAAATGTGGTCGTATATTATTGTCGCCCCCGTCCGTCCGACGGTCCAGCGTCCACAATTGCTTGTGGACGCTCTATAGGCTAAAGTTAATATCCGATTGACTTTAAATTTATAAACAGTGTTTAAGGTCGTGAGATGAAGAAGCCTATTGATTTTCAGCGATTTTCGATAATTACTGCCAGAGTTATGGCCCTTGATCACTTCAAAAAATCTTGCGGATGCTCTAAAGGTCAAAGTTAATGTTCGATTGACTTTAAATTTATACACAGTGTTTAAGGTCATGAGACGAAGAAGCTTATTGATTTTCAGCGATTTCCGATAATTACTGCCAGAGTTATGGCCCTTGATCACTTTAAAAAATCTTGTGGACGCTCTAGAGGCTAAAGTTAATGTTCGATTGACTTTAAATTTATACACAGTGTTTAAGGTCATGAGACGACCTTGTTGACCGCCCGGACGATATAGCTGCTGTGGGCGTATGTTTCGTTGCCTGGCAACCTATCTTTATGTCCACATTGTACTTAAGAAAAAATACTCTGAATGTATATACAGTAGAACTTGCTCGGGCGTGCACTCCTAATCAGTGAACACTTGCTTTAACGAGCACCAAAAAATCCCCCCCGAGCGATTTTTAAGTAATTTAACCCCTTCTGAACACGCACCTGTTCAACGCGTGCAACGGGCGTCTATATTAGCCCCAGATCATGCTATTTCATCCATTAAGCGAGCACATCATAGTAAATCTCGGAGAATCATTTTCTCGCTTGAGCGAACAAGACTGAACTGTCACTAATCTTGACACAATTTACTCGCTTGGCTTGAACTAACTATCCCTAATTAACAAGTTTACTCACACCCCAAGCTGATAATTTTAACCATTAATCAATATTCTATTCATATCCAAGCCAATGATGATATATAAGAAAGAGTCTGAATTGATAAGACATTGTTTATCGATATGTCTAATATTACTACGCCTCGTAAAGTTCTTACACCTACTCAAAAAGTTTTGACACTTGAAGAAAGGCCTGTCATTGAGTCAACTGGCGTTGTTTCGAATCCCCGGTTGTACGTGACAAGGAGTAGGGTCGCCTGTCCAACCTCGTGGGTTTTCTCCGGGTCCTCCGGTTTCCTCCCACAGCTAAAGACCACTACGCACAAGCGAATTATTGAAAGAAAATTAAACCATATGTTAGTCCCGAAATGACCTAGTTTGTGTTGAGTGGACGTTAAACCCCATTTCTCTCTCTCTCTCTCTTGAAGAAAGGCAGAAATATTAGACGATTTTGAAAATAATTCATCACCTCACAAGAAGCGCACGAAAAGGTCGACAGGTAATGAAGACATTAAGGATTTGGTCTGGAATTTTTTCCAGGATTGTAGAACTCGCAATGCCCCTATAAATGGACCCTTATTACAGGCAAAAGCCTTAAAATTTGCTACAAATTAAAGCATCCAATGTATGGTTGAACGCCTTTTGTAAAAGAAATAATATTGTGTCGGGTACAATGAGTGGCGAGCGTGCAGATGTGGACGGTAAAGTGGCCGAAGAATGGAAGTCGAAGCTGCCTGCAATTTGTGGAAGTAAAAGAAATATTTGGGGGCCAGATATCCAGTATTACTAAACAAACATGTATACGTGACTACTTTGAATTCACAGCTAGATAAAAAAAGTACATGTATTGTTATTGTTATTATAACCGTGCAGGTTATAGTATAATTTAAATCTTGAATATTTAAGATAATGCATTATTTATTTTAAAAGTGAAACCCTTAAGATTGAATTTATTTAAACTCTCAGGACAATAACTATTCCATTCCTTTAAAACATTAATTATAGGTGTGCTATTGAAAGGTGACTAGCCAATGATGAAATGTTATGTAATGCTAATGACATGTTAAATTATTATAATCCCTTATTGTTTGTAAAACTTTTACAGACAGAAAGTAACTGTTAATATGGCCTGTCTGGTGAACATGCCAATCGTATGATTAATCTGTTAATTGTTTTATTTGTCCCCCGCCTTTCGAAGAAAGCAGGGGACTATTAAAATGGGTTCGTCTGTCTGTCTGTCTGTCACACTTTTTGGGACACAATAACTCTCCTTCTAATTGACCTAGAATGTTCAAACTTGGTGTAGGTGTTTATTAGGTCAATGCCTTGATGGAGTTCGATGATGAGCATTTTCGGCTTAGGGTAAGCAGAGATAAGCAATTTGATTGGTTGATGCTTTGGGACACGATAACTTTAGTTCTAATTAAGTGAGAGTGATGAAACTTGGTGTATAGTTTCATTACATCAATACCTTGACTAAGTTCGATGATGAGAATTTTCTGCTTAGGCTAACGAGCAATAAGCATTTTGATTGGTCAAACTCTTCTTCTAATTGAGGTAGAATGTTTAAACTTGATGTAGATGTTCGTCTTGACTGAGTTCAATGATTAACATATTGAGCTAAAGCTAAGCAGAGATAAGCAATTTCCTGCTTTGGGACAAGATAACTTTGATTCTATCTGATAGAGAGTGATGAAACTTAGTGTATAGTTGATAATCAGTTTGATTGCTTGATACTTTTGAAAAAAATAGATGTAAGATTAATTAATATGTGTCATCTATTTATTTGGGGATTTCGGCAGGGGACATCAGCCTCACTGTTGGCTTGTTTACCATTGTTTTATTTTTATATTGTACATTATTACATCAATGCTTATTTATGTCAACACTTGGCTAGAAGTAATTCCATATAAATATGTGATTGTACTTGATACCTCTGCGCAATCTTTGTTGACTTAACAAAGGCCATCGACCTTGTATGGGTGGATGGTCTTTTACACAAACTCCATAACGCGAAAATCAAAGGCCGAAAGTACAAATGGATTGAAGACTTTCTGAACGATAGGCATATCAGAGTACGCGTAGGTAATTGCTTAAGTGACAAATTCAAAATGGAAAACGGAACGCCGCAAGGATCCGTTATCAGCCCAATACTATTCAATATAATGATAAATGATCTCCCAAGCTACGGGGGGAAGGGCACAGAATCCGCACTATTTGCTGACGACAGCTCGTTCTGGAAAGCTTAAATAACATAGGTATAATCAAACAATCGCTTCAATATACCCTAAAACAAATCTCAAAGTGGGCAGACAACTGGGGTTTCAAAATTTCAGAAGGGAAAACAGTAGCAATAATGTTTCATCCGACTGACACTAACAGGAAAATAGACTTAAATCTTAGCGGCTCAAAAATAGAATTCAAATTTTTAGGAATGATATCTGACTCCAAACTTTCTTGGAAACCACTCAACTTAATGAAATACATCAGAGGAACGCAATGGGGCGCAAATAGAAGCACTCTTATGTTAATATACAGAGCACTCATCCGCTTGGTAATCGACTACGGATGTCTGGCTTATGCAAATGCAAGTGATACACAACTAAATAAATTGAACATAATACAAGGTAAAGCATTAAGACTAGTAACAAGAGCAGCAATAGGAACCAAAACAGTTGCCCTTTTACAAGAGATGGGAGAACTCCCGCTCGATCTCAGGCGAGAGGAACTGTCACTCAAGTACTGGGGTAAACTGCAAATGCTAAAAGAAAAATGTCCGACATATAAGTGCCTCCAACAATTCAAATGCATAGGCTATAGAAAAAATACGCGTCCCATGACATTCGGGCAAATGTCAAACGATGTCTTAAATAAGCACGGTTTAAAAGGAACAATCATAGAAACAAAAACTTATCCCGTCACTCCACCCTGGCAACTAAGCGATCTAATCATCAACACGCACCTAATTAACGTTACAAACAAACACGCTAATCCCATAGAGGCTAGAGCACTAGCATTAGAACTAATAGACACCAAATGGGCAGACTATCTCAAAATCTATACATATGGATCGAAAAATAATACACAGGGATTAACAGGGTACAGCATTTTCATACCCAAAGCAAAGCTAAACATCAGGAAAAGGATACCAGAACATTGTTCTGTGTACACCGCAGAACTGATGGCCATTAAAACTGCAATAGAATGGCTAGCCACGCAAACACACCAAAAAGCCGTTATCCTATCAGACTCCCTAAGTAGCATCAAATCCATCGAATCAGATTATTCCAAAAGCAGACAGGGCATAATCCACCAAATTAGGGATATCAATCAAACAATCAAGAATAACGGAAGAGAGGTAGTCCTTGCATGGATCCCCTCCCACATCAATATTTTCGGCAATGAACAAGCTGACAAGCTAGCCATCTTTTTGACATTTATATATGTATAACTACTTCTAGCTCGTTTCAATTTGTAGAACGCTGTGAACTCTCTAACATCTTAAGTTATCATCCGATCTGTAGTAAATACACATAGATTATAAAAATTAGTAAAACCTAGAAGCCTATTGAATTTCAACAATTTCTGTTAATTATTTCTCTAGAGTTATGGTCTTTGTTTCACTTTGTTGTCCCCCGCCTTTCGAAGAAAGCAGGGGACTATTAAAATGGGTTCGTCCGTCTGTCTGTCTGTCCGTCACACTTTTTGGGACACAATAACTCTCTTCCTAATTGAGCTAGAATGTTCAAACTTGGTGTATGTGTTTATTAGGTCAATGCCTTGATGGAGTTCGAAGATGAGCATTTTCCGCTTAGGGTAAGCAGAGATAAGCAATTTGATTGGTTGATGCTTTGGGACACGATAACTCTCTTCCTAATTGGGCTAGAATGTTCAAACTTGGTGTATGTGTTGATTAGGTCAATGCCTTGATGGAGTTCGAAGATGAGCATTTTCCGCTTAGGGTAAGCAGAGATAAGCAATTTGATTGGTTGATGCTTTGGGACACGATAACTTTTAATTGAGCTAGAATGTTCAAACTTGGTGTATGTGTTTATTAGGTCAATGCCTTGATGGAGTTCGAAGATGAGCATTTTCCGCTTAGGGTAAGCAGAGATAAGCAATTTGATTGGTTGATACTTTGGGGCACGATAACTCTCTTCCTAATTGAGCTAGAATGTTCAAACTTGGTGTATGTGTTGATTAGGTCAATGCCTTGATGGAGTTCGAAGATGAGCATTTTCCGCTTAGGGTAAGCAGAGATAAGCAATTTGATTGGTTGATGCTTTGGGACACGATAACTTTAGTTCTAATTAAGTGAGATTGATGAAACTTGGTGTATAGTTTCATGACAGTAATACCTTGACTAAGTTTGATAATGAGCATTTTCTGCTCAGGGTAAGCAGCAATTTGATTGGTTGATACTTTGGGGCACGATAACTCTCTTCCTAATTGAGCTAGAATGTTCAAACTTGGTGTATGTGTTGATTAGGTCAATGCCTTGATGGAGTTCGAAGATGAGCATTTTCCGCTTAGGGTAAGCAGAGATAAGCAATTTGATTGGTTGATGCTTTGGGACACGATAACTTTAGTTCTAATTAAGTGAGATTGATGAAACTTGGTGTATAGTTTCATTACAGTAATACCTTGACTAAGTTTGATAATGAGCATTTTCTGCTCAGGGTAAGCAGAGCGATACGCAATTTGATTGGTCGAGACTTTGGAAAACAATAACTCTCCTACTTTGATTGTTAGACTATAAGTAAAGATATACTGTTTGATTGTTCAATACTTTGTAAAAGATAATTTGTGATAAATTTATATGTGTCCTCTAATTATTTTCCTATTTCGGCGGGGGACATCAGCCTCACTGTTGGCTTGTTTAACCTTGTGAACGCTCTATCGACATAACGACTAAAGCTGTCATCCAATTTGTGTTAAATTCATATGCATTATTTAAAGTAGTAAAATGATAAAACTTATTGAATTTCAGCAATTTCCATTAATTACTTCTAGAGTTATGGCCCTTGTTTCACTTTGTTAAACCCCTGACGACAAAAGTTATGATCCGATCTATATTAGATCTATATGCATTATTTAGATTAGAAAAAAAAACCGAAGAAACCTATTGAATTTCAGCAGTTTCCTTTAATAACTTCTAGAGGTTATGGCCCTTGTTTCACTTTGTTGATGCTCCATCGACAAAATTTATCGCCCGATCTGTATGAAATGTATATGCATTATTTTAATCAGTAGAACGAAGACGCCTATTAAATTTCAACAATTTCCGAATATAACTTCTAAAGTTAAGGTCCTTATTTCACTTTGTTGAACCGTGTGAATGGTCTGACAACAAAATTTATCATCTGATCTATATTAGATTGATATCGGTGTCTCTAAATGCACCCATTACCTACAAAAGAATGAATATGCGACAACCCTTGTTGACAGCTCGGACAAGTTAGCTGCTGTCGGCGTATGTTTCATTGCCTGGCAACCTGTCCTTAAAATAAAGTAATTTTAAATATTACGTGATGATACTTGATAATTATTATTATTATTATTATCAGGGTCATGATGGTGATAATATGAGAGTTGAACCATTAGGTCATGATTTAAATGGTGCCACCTATTGGTATTTCTATGGTACCAGACTTTACCAAGAAGATCCTTCACCAAAAGATCCTAAAGAGAAAGAAAAATTGTAAGATCTTAGTCAGTTTTTATACGCCCACATTTTCATCTGGACGTATATTGTCGTCGCTCCTGTCCATCCGGAGGTCCACGATTATTTGTGGACAGTCTACAGGTCACAATTTTTATCCGATTTCAACGAAACTTGAAATATAGGTTTATCTCACTAAGATCTCTGTTCCTTTCGATATTGGCATGTATCGGACCGTAACTTCATGGATTATGACCCCTGATTGTACGAAAAATCGCATTTTTAGCTTGTGGACCCTATAGAGGTCATAATTTTTATCCGATTTAAAAAAACTGTTAGAATATGGCTGAGTTTGAATTTCGTGAAAATCGGACCAAAACTGACAGACAAAATGGCCGCCCATCGTTCTCAAATAGGATAAAAATATTGTTTGTATTTTCATGTGGACGTATATTGTCTCGCCCCCCCGTCCGTTCGTCCACAATTGTTTGTGAACACTCTACAGGTCACAATTTTTATCCGATTTCAATGAAACTTAAAATATAGGTTTATCACCCAAAGATCTCGGTTTCTTTCGATATTGGCATGTATCGGACTGTAACTTAATGGATTATGGCCCCTGATTGTACGAAAAATCACGTTTTTAGCTTGTGAACACTGTAGAGGTCACAATTTTTATCCGATTTGATTTAAACTTGAAATGTATGATTATAACCCACAGATTTCATCGGACCATAACTTCCTGAATTATGGCCCCCTGATTGTACGAAAAATAGTGTTTTTAGATTGTGGGCCCTATAGAGGTCATAATTTTCATCCGATTTAAAAAAACGTTTTAGTATAAAACCGTTACACCCTAAGGATGGTGGAGTTAGAATTTCGTGAAAATCGACTTAAACTGACAGACAAAATAGCCATCCTCCGTTCTCAAATAGTGTAAAAATATGGTATATCAATGTTGTGGACCCTCTAGAGGTCACAATTTTCTTCTGAATTTGATAAAACTTGAAACGTAAGTTTATAACCCAAAGATCTCGGTTCCTTTAAATATTCGCGCATATCGGACTGTAACTTCCTGAATTATGGCCCCTGATTGTACGAAAAATTGCGTTTTTAGCTTGTGGGCCCCATAGAGGTCACAATTTTAATCCGATTTAAAAAGACTTTTAAGTATATCACTGTTACTCCCTAAGGATGGTTGAGTTATAATTTCGTAAAAATCGGACTGAAACTGACAGACAAAATGGCCGCACTTTGTTCGCAAATACTGTCACAATATTCTTGAGGTCACAATTTTCATCTGATTTTGATGAAACTTGAAATACATGTTTATAACCCAGAGATCTTGGTCCCTTTCAATATTCACGCATATCGATCGTAACTTCCTGAATTATGGCCTCTGATTGTAAGCAAAATCGCTTTTTAGCTTGTGGTCCCTCTAGAGGTCACAATTATTATCCGATTTAAAAAAGACGTTCGAATATATATCACCATTACACCCGTTTTGAAGCATATCCTGATAATTTTTTTGCCTGATTTGGCCCTGTCAGTCTTCCACCGGTTTCCCAAAATGAGAAAGAACCTAGCCGGTCGTCATTTTCCTAGTAATGATGACATCATTTCAGTTGTGAACAACTTATTTTAGGGTGGCTAAAGAAAATTTCCAGGCCTTGCAACATCGTTGGCAGAAGTGTGTACACTTCGAAGGGACTATCGGTATGTAGTAAAAAAAAAAAAAATGGAAACCATTGAAAAATAGGTTTAGAAATGTTCAGCTAGCCCTCGTATACACAAAGTGTCAACTTCCTTTACAATATTTGAAGCTAGAAAAAATGCCTGCAATAGGCAGCTTTAGCTCTTGCATACAAGTGCAGTAGACGCTTACAGCTAGCTTCCGGATCCATTCACTTGATCTGTTATATACATTGTTGGTTAAGGTGTATTTTGTGTTATGTCCGTAGGTTTGTCTTGTGTTACTGTTTATGTGTGGTGCTGTTTATGTGTGGTGCACTTTTGATATTAAAACTGCTGTAATTAACATTTATTATTATGGACTAAATCAGTTCAGCTAAATATTGATGTTACATTTAGTGTAACTCAATGTTAGATGCATTAAGAAATTAACATAGTATAAATAATACTATCTTGATTTTCATAATTGTGTAAAAAAATGTAATTCTTATTAACACGACCACTCCTTCTTTTCCTTGTTGCAGACCTAGACATGTTAAACATTCCAAAAAGTCTAAGAGGAAGAAGAAAACAGAAAGAGAAGAGCGAGCAGAAAAAAGAAGATCTAAGAAGTAAGATTTGCAGGGTGATGAGATGGTTTTTATAAGCCCACATTTTCATGTGAACGTATATTGTCGTCGCCCCTGTCCGTCCACAATTTGTTTGTGGACACTCTACAGGTCATAACTTCATGGATTATGGCCCTTGATTGTACGAAAACCACGTACCACGATTTAAAAAACCGTTTTAGTATAAAACCGTTACACCCTAAGGATGGCTGAGTTCGAATTATTTGAAAATCGGCCCAAAACTGACAAACAAAATGGCCGCAGTTCCTTCTCAAATAGCGTAAAAATATGGTATATCAAGTTTGTGGACCCTATAGAGGTCCCATTTTTGATCCGATTTTGTTGAAACTTGAAATGTAAGTTTATAACCCAAAGATCTCGGTGCCTTTCAATATTCGCGCATATCGGACCGTAACTTCCTGAATTATGGCCCCTGATTGTACGAAAAATCTCAAATAGCGTAAAAATATGGTATATCAAGTTTGTGGACCCTATAGAGGTCACAATTTTTATCCGATTTTGTTGAAACTTGAAATGTAAGTTTATAACCCAAAGATCTCGGTGCCTTTCAATATTCGCGCATATCGGACCGTAACTTCCTGAATTATGGCCCCTGATTGTACGAAAAATCACGTTTTTAGCTTGTGGACCCTATGGAGGTCATAATTTTTATCCGATTTAAAAAATCGTATTTTTATATCACCGTTACACCCTAAGGACGCCTGAGTTCGCATTTCGTAGAAATCGGCCCAAAACTGACAGGCAAAATGGCCGCCCTTTGTTCTCAAATAGCGTAAAAATATGGTATGTCAAGGTTGTGGACCCTATAGAGGTCACAATTTTTATCCGATTTTGTTGAAATTATAAATGTAAGTTTATAACCCAAAGATCTCGTTTCATCTCGATGGTCGTGCATATTGAACCCTAACTTCCTGATTTATGGCCCCTGATTGTGCGAAAAACCATGTTTTTAGCTTGTGGACCCCATAGAGGTCACAATTTTTATCCGATTTTAGAAAACGTTTGAATATATCATCGTTACACCCTAAGGATGGTTGAGTTTGAATTTCGTAAATATTGTGTCAAAATATTGTGTATCTGGGTTGTGGACCCTTTGGAAGTCACAATTGTCATCTGATTTTCATGAAATTTGAAATGCATGTTTATAACCCAAATATCTTGGTTCCTTTCTATTTTCGTGCATATGAAATCGTAATAAAGGTTTGGTATGAATTTCGTGAAAATCGGACCAAAACTGCCGGACAAAATGCCGCCACTTGTACGCGAATGGTGTAAAAATATGGTATATCAAGGTTGTGGAGCCTGTAGAGGTCACAATTTATATATGATTTGGATGAAACTTTAAATATATGTTTTTATCATAAAGATCTTGGTTCCTTTTGATAATCATACATATCCGAACGTAACTTCCTGGATTATGGTCCCTGATTGGTCGAAAAATCGCATTTTTAGCTGTGTATTCTCTAGAGGTCACAATTTTTTTTCTGATTTTAAATCACCATTCCACCATAATGAAGGTTGAATTGAAATTTCGGGAAAATCGAAATGAAACTGCCCGACAACATGGCCTCTTTTTGTACGCAAATTGTGTATAAGTATGTTAAACAAAGGTTATGGACTCTGTAGAGGTCACAATTTTTATCCAATTTTGATGAAACGTAAAACATATCTTTCTATTCCAAAAATCTCAGTCCCTTTTGATATTTGCACATTTCAGACCATAACTTTCTGGATTATGACCTGATTGTGCAAAAAATCGTTATTGTTTTTAGCTTGTTCTCTATCCATCTCTTGCAAAATGTGGGCGTATCCTGTCTGGCAGCCGTTGGTTTAGCTCGTGGTCCCTCTAGTGGACACAAATATTTTCCAATTTAAAAAAACGTTTGATTATATCACCATTACACCGTAATGAAGGTTGAGTTTGTATTTTGTGAAAATCGGACCAAAATTGCCGGATAAATGGCCGCCGTTTGTACGCGAATGGTGTAAAAATATGATATATCAAGGTTGTTGACCCTTAGAGGTCTCAATTTTAATCCTATTTTGATGAAACTTGAAATGCATGTAAGTAACCACAAAATCTTGAATCCTTTCGATATTTGCGCATATCGAATCGTAACTTCCTGAATTATGGCCCGGTATTATACAAAAAATCACCTTTTTAAAAAAAGATCTTGGGTCCTTTCGATATTTGCTCATATCGGATCGTAAATTCCTGAATTATGGCTCCTGATTTTACGAAAAATCGCCTTTTTTAGCTTGTGGTCCCTCTGAAGGTCACAATTATTATCTGATTTAAAAAAACGTTTCATTATATCACCATTACACCGTAATAAAGGTTGAGTTTGGATTTCGGGAAAATCGGACCAAAACTGCCGGACAGAATGGCCGGACAAAATGGCCAGCGCATGTACGCAAATAGTGTAAAAATATGGTACTGCGTCTGTAATCTTGAAAACACAAGCGCAGGTTATAGCTCCTGCTAAAAATTCAGACAATTTCGACAGTTTTATCAAGAAAGTCGAGCTTGAAAAGTTAAATAAAATATTATTGATCCGAAAATCGTGAAGAGTCGTTTTGTTATGGTATCGAGACATTTGGGTTGAAGATTATTAGCTCGGTTGTCAAGTCTCTCCATGACGTTTGCATTCACGATATATACTATTCAAAAAAAGTAGGGGATATTTGATTTTTAAGTGTTATTAAAGTCACCTAATGAAACTGACGAAGAAACAAATGACAAAATGAAATGAAGTTCACATTCATCGATTTATTCCAAATGATTGTTAGACTAAGTAAGGCACAGACTGACCATTATAAGGGTAAAATGATACCCGGGGTCAAACAGCAAAGTTACCACAGCATCACAACCAAGTCAGTAACGGGTAAATCCTCCTCTGTTTGCCAAACAAGCATTGATCCGACGTGGCATACTCCTAATGAGACGTCTAAGGTCATTTTGGTCCAGATTGTCCCATTCCTGTTGCAACGCAGCAGCAAGTTCTTGGACATTGGCAGGACGTTGTTGACGTTGACGTAACCTCTGTCCAAGCATGTCCCAGACATGCTCGATGGGGGAGAGGTCGGGACTCAGTGCTGGCCAAGTTAATGTGGTGATGTTCTGTTGTTGGAGGTAACCTGTAACGATCCTGGCCCTGTGACATCTTGCGTTGTCATCCTGGAAGATGAAACGGCGGCCATGACGTCGTGCGAACGGCACAACATGGACTGCCAAGATGTTGTCCCGGTAGTACTGGCCTGTAACACGCCCTGCAACAACATGTAAAGCCGTTCTTCCAGCAACAGTGATGCCTCCCCACACCATAACAGAACCACCCCCAAATCGATCATGTCTGATGACGTTAACGTCTTGGAAGCGCTCGTTTCGACGACGCCACACCCTCCTACGTCTGTCCAAAAAATCAACAGTGAACCTTGACTCATCTGAAAACATCACATTGCTCCAGCGTCGATTATCCCAGTGTTGACGATCCCTACACCAACGACGTCTTGCCTGAATGTGATGATCTCTCAAACAAGGGATCACGCGAGGACGTCGGGCGCGAAGGTGACCCCTATGCAGTCGATTCCGAATCGTCTGGCCACTCACTCTCACACCAGTGTCTGTTTGAAGACGAGCGCTGATCTGATTTGCTGTGATGACACGATTTCTCAAGGCCAAGGTACGGATAAATCGATCCTGGGCTTGAGTTGTCGCCCTTGGTCGACCTGAGCGTGGTCTGTCCTGTACAGATTGTGTATCACGGTATCTGGACCATAGCCTGCTTATGACAGACTGAGAAACATTCATCGTCCGCGCCACAACCGCCTGTGTTGTGCCGATCTGTAGCATGCCAAGGGCACGTAACCTGCATTTTGGGTAAGCCGACGCATATCAAAATTTGTTTTCTGGTCACTAAAACAATTAAACTGATGTTTCCACCCTGGAATTCAATGCCACAATGACTGTAACATTCAAAGTCAGAGTCGTGCAAATCTTGGGTTGGACCCCCATGATGATCCCAAGCATCACCTGCATTCCATGCGGTAGCTATTGGTGCGTTTGGGCGTCACATGTAACTGGAAATGTTTCTTCTGTTGGGTTCTATAGTGACTTTTTTCGTAGTCATTTGCATATTTTAGTATTATGCCCCCAAAATCAAATATCCCCTACTTTTTTTGAATAGTATATTATTATTTATTAGTGATAGTATTACATTAGTAATAAATGATTTGATCGTTTTTAAATTAAATGCTTTCCGTGTTACGACGTTAGTTTTGTAAGAGTTTTTGATTGTGAAATTTGAATAAATATAACGTTATGAATTTTTGACGTGGTCATATAGAATGCGTCTGGATAATCAGGATATATATACATTCCTTTCCCGCCTTTGGCATTGAGCCAGAGATTTACTCGAACGTCCAAGGTAGTGTTTTCTTTTGTAAGCATAAGACCGGTAAATGAGCGTATTCGTCTGCTAGAATTTGGATACAATCAATAGAAATATTGACTAAAAAATGTCTCAACACCGAAATTGTGTACAACTACACACATTTAATAATTGGGATGTCAACTCTGTAATTGGTTCTAATACCAAAACGGATTCACAAGGCCGCCAATTTGTAATTAATATTTGGTGCAAAATTTGTGCCCGGCACCACGAAAAAGTTTCACATTCTCAGCATTTATGAGGCAAAACATTAACAGAGTTTGAGAAGTATGTTGTGGGGACAACTTTTATCAGTAAACATACTGTATTTAGAGATTTAAATTCAAAAACACACAAAGCTGCTATATATTTTGAGAAACTTCTAGGGACGGGAATCGATGAAACTGCAGACATCGCCGACCATGCTTCTAAATCTAGTTCTAGAAGTTCTACTAATAATACGACGGCTACAGCTCAAGGAACTCAACCGGTGATCGACAGTAAATTAAAACAATTGTCACACGACGCATATACAAAACTTATAACCACTGCATATAAAGTAGCTACAGACGATTTGCCTCTAAAATCATTCAAATCTTTTATTGAAATTCAGAAAAAACATGGGGTACAACTAATAGACGGTGTTCAGGATTCTAACAAAGCCAGGGAATTTATCATAGAAATAGCCATGTCAATGAGAAAGAAACTTTGTGAAGTTATAAATGAAACCAAATTTTTTACTGTTCTTTCGAATGGTTCGCAAGCAAGAAAAACTGGCCACGAAAAAGAACTCATAATGATCAAAACAGTGCGGGATGGGGTAGCAGAGAACTTTGTTGTCGGTTTGCAAAATGTCGGGGACTACGGGGACGCCACTTCAGAAAATTTAAAGACTCTCTTGGACGATACCTTTTTAGGTAAAACAAGTCTATGCTTAGATAAAAATCAGTATACACATAAACTGATTGCCGCAACTGCCGATGGGGTGGCTGTCAATACAGGTTGTTACAATGGTCTTTTGACTAGGCTTAAAAATGATGATCAAAGTGGCTGGTAATCATCCACTGTGTATGCCACAGAGTAGAGTTAACTATTAAAGACATCTTACAAAAAGAGAAAGAATTTGTTGCCATAGAGGATTTATTAGTTTCAATTTATTATCTCTTCAAAAGAAGTGGTAAATTTAAAAACCATTTTGAAAAAACTTCAGAAGCCCTTTGCGCCCAAATTTACAAATTTCCCAAAGTTACAAGTACAAGGTTCGTCAACCACCACCTGCGAAGTCTAAATGTTTTATTACACAATTGGATTGTTTTACTTTTAGCCATAGAAAATTCAATCCTGAACAAAAAATATGCTACAATAAATTCGAAGCTCCTTGGAATACGGAAAAAACTCACAAATTTCCGTTTTCTTAAAGTGTGTATAATATATCAGCTAATATTGGAAAAAGTGTCTGAGTTATCTCTGTATCTCCAAACATCTTCACTGAATGTTCTTGAGGCTCAGGACAGAATAAATAAACTTGTTAGCGAACTTAATAATTTAGAACTACCTGACAATTTACCTGCAGGTGACTTTCAAACAGAATTAGTAAATAATTGTTTTTATTTGAAAAAGAAATGTCTAAAAATGGGTTTTAATAAAAATCATGTAAAGGAATATGTTGAATTAGCATATACAGGGGGAATGAGAAATGTTTTGTTAAATAGTGATGAAAATATCAATGCAAAAATGAAGCCAATAATAATTAATCTTGCCATTTGTATTTATAGGGTCCACAAGCTAAAAACGTGATTTTTCGTACAATCAGGGGCCATAATTCAGGAAATTACGGTCCGATATGTGCGAATATCGAAAGGAACCGAGATCTTTGGGTTATAAACTTACATTTCAAGTTTCAACAAAATCGGATAAAAATTCTGACCTCTATAGGGTCCACAACCTTGATATATACCATATTTTTACCATATTGGGCCGAATTCAGTCGTCCTTAGGGTGTAACGGTGATATAATAATACGGGTTTTTAAATCGGATAAAAATTATGACGTCTATAGGGTCCACAAGCTAAAAACGCGATTTTTCGTACAATCAGGGGCCATAATTCAGGAAGTTATGGTCCGATATGCGCGAATATCGAAAGGAACCGAGATCTTTGGGTTATAAATTTACATTTCAAGTTTCAACAAAATCGGATAAAAATTGTGACCTCTATAGGGTCCACAAGCTAAAAACGTAATTTTTCGTAAAAACAGGGGCCATAATCCATGAAGTTTCGATCCAATACATGCCAATATCGAAAGCAGCCAAGATCTTTTGGAGATAAACCTATATTTCAAGTTTCGTCAAAATCGGATAAGAATTGTGACCTCTAGAGTGTCCACAAACAAATTGTAAACGTCCGGACGGACAGGGGCGATGGCATAATACGTCCACATGAAAATGTGGGCGTATAATTACGCGATATGTCAAGGAATGTGTCATACATAATCAACTCTCTAAAGCATCGGATGGTCGTGATTTTTAACGGATTTCTTATCAAAACTCACAACATTTATAGCTTCGCTCAGAATCATAGTAAGTGCAGGAGGACCGCACTACACGTAAAACAAAAATCTACAAGATAAACCTGCGAACAAGACAGAAAATAGACATTGCACCAAATAAACAAATATCAAATCAAGTGAATGGATCCGGGGGCCAGCCGTAACTGAAGTGTCAATATATTCCTTTATCATTATCTATTTTTAAACTATAGTATTTAAACTATCAGCTCTTTATCTTAATCTTTAGATAACAGTCACATATGTCATGTTATTGATTTAATAACTGTCTAAATGATCTTATATGATAGTAGTATTATTTTTATTGAAGGTTTCATTAGGAATTGCGCTACATACTCAAACGAAACTCGGTCCACAATGTCGATTGGTTATGGCGGTTTGCATTATTCAGTGGCTTAAAGTTTGCCTTGAGAACTGTTGGAAATTTTAAACTTGAGCTAAAACTGGCATGGTAATCAACTAATTTTCTATTCCGACAAAGATATTCAAAAGGCGGCGGAAGTACAAGAATTTCAGTTCTCAAGGCAAACTTTAAGCCATTGAATAATGCAAACCGCCATAACCAATCGACATTGTGGACCGAGTTTCGTTTGAGTATGTCTTGCAACCTCCTTCCACAATTCCATTACATGTCAGCACGGTAGCGGGTTAAAATTTGCATGTAGCTTATATCGATATCAAAAAAATACAACCTTCGGACGGAGGGCAATTAAATATTCAAGTTAGTGGGACAAACAACCGTGGTCTGGGATTCAGTAAATAACTCTTTGAAAAGAGTTATATTCTACTGGACCAAAAAACAACTACCAATACATTCAAGTAGGGTGAAACAAACCCAGCACCCCTTGTCCACTTAGGCTCGCCCAGATAACTAGGCCAAACATGGCTGTTTCCAGTTGTAAGATGTCAACAAACGTCGATTTTACAAAAGAGAAAGGCTATAAAACTTGACCTGAACTTAGTTCACACAAGAAAGAAAGCAATGGGGTGACCATTCGAGGTATTTCACGAAGTTTAAGCCATTTTAATTAAAATTTGAAGAAATGACGAGCAATTTTAGAGTCGTAGTATTACCTGAAACAAACAGTAGATCTGCCAGGCAGATATGAAAGCTTTCATATTCACGGTTACTTCCTGTTACATGTCATGGATTATATAAAGAATAGGTGTCATAACTCTATTGCTCGCGTTGGAAGAATGTGTTTTTTTCCCCCAATTTGTAATCTTTTTTAAACTTAACGTCACAGTCGCTATTTAATCTTTTGCAATATTTTTAACATATTTTGAAAGCCAATTTCTTATTGCTTTGTTTGATATTTTTTTTTTATGAACCTGATCATAATAATAATTTTATAATTTAAATGGGTTCTTCTGTCCGTCCGTCCGTCACACTTTTTGGGACACAATAACTCTACTTCTAATTGACCTAAAATGTTCAAACTTGGTGTAGGTGTTTATTAGGTCAATGCCTTGATGGAGTTCGAAGATGAGAATTTTCTGCTTGGGGTAAGCACAGATAAGCAATTTGATTGGTTGATGCTTTGGGACACGATCACTTTAGTTTTAATTAAGTGAGAGTAAGGACACTTGGTGTATAGTTTTATTACATCAATACCTTGACTAAGTTCAATAATGAACATTTTCTGCTGAAGGTAAGCAGAGCGATAAGCAAATTGATTGGTCGAGACTTTGGAACAAAATAACTCTCCATCTAATTGAGGTAGAATGTTCAAACTTGGTGTAGGTGTTTATTAGGCCACTGCCTTGATGGAGTTCGAAGATGAGCATTTTCTGCTTAGGGTAAGCAGAGATAAGCAATTTGATTGGTTGATGTTTTGGGACACGATAACTATAGTTCTAAGTGAGAGTGATGAAACTTGGTACTCGATAATGAACATTTTCTGCTCGTGGTAAGCAGAGCGATAAGCAATTTGATAAGCAATTTCATTAGGTGAATGCCTTGATGGAGTTTGATGATGAACATTGTATGCTTACGGTAAGCAGAGACAAGCAATCTAATTGGTTGATGCTTTGGGGCACGATAACTTTGGTTATAATGAAGTGAGAGCGATGAAACTCTGATTATAGATTCATTATATCATTACCTTGACTAAGTTCAGTGGTGAGAATTTTCTGCTTAAGCTAAGGAGCGATAAGCAATTTGATTGGTCAAGACTTTGGAACATAACAACTCTGCTTTTAATTGAGGTAGAATGATTAAACTTGATGTAGATGTTCATTACCGAGTTCAATGATTAACATTTCGAGCTAAAGCTAAGCAGAGCTAAGCAATTTCATTGGTCGATGCTGTGGGACAAGATAATCTTGATTCTATTTGATAGAGATTGATGAAACTTAGTGTAAAGTTTGATTGCTTGATACTTTTGAAAAAAATAAATGTGCTATTAATTAATATGTGTCATCTATTTATTTTGGGATTTCGGCGGGAGACATCAGCTTCACTGTTGGCTTGTTTTAATTCTTTGTTTTTTGAGGAAATATATTTAACACCTAATTATAGGGGCCCTATATTTATATGCCAGTAAAGCAAATTGAAATAACCGACAAACGTAAGGCCTTTAGGCCTTGATTTGATATTCACATTGATGAAAATGTACAAAATAAAAAGGAAGAAGAGTCATACGGATTTGAATGAATAATGAAAATTCAAAAGTGAAGTGAAAACAAAACAATTCTTTCAGTCAAAATCATCGCATTATCTTTGACCACATAATGTAGCTTCCAGTTATAGGCCTTAAGACTACCGTAGCCTATCGATAGATTATTTTTAGAGAATTATGCACAACAAAAATAACTTTTTATTGGTCAATATAATGTTTCTCGGTGGATTATTGTTGGGTAGGGTCCCCTTGATTTTTCCAGATGGCGACCAAAAATGGCGACAAAAATACAAAAAATCATTTTTCACCTTCATAGCTTGTGTAATATATCGTTTTATAGGTTTTCGGGGTCGCTGAACACGCATACGGGCATATTTTTAACATCTGACCTATTAACAAAGATATTCAAAATGGCGGCGGAAGTACAAGAATTTCATATTTCGCCATACAAGGTCGTGTAATATATCATTTTATATGTTTTGGGGGTCGCTTAACGCGAATGCTATGTCAAAGTGGCCGTTGTGGCTGTCAAAAGTCAGATTTATCATGTTCTGATTTTTGTTCTTGTTCCAATTCAGACAAATGCTTCAATTCCGTCACATTTGAGACTGGAACAGAGGATAGTGAAGATGAAGAAGAAGAAGATGATGAAGATGACACAATATGATACACTAATGTTAACATTGCTTTGGTCAAATGTTTTACATATCGTATCGTTTTGTTACTTATAGTTTTAGCTAAAATTGAAATTTCTGGAATGATTTATCATAAATCCAGCAGTGTGAACTTTGTCATTTTTTTATTTTTTTTGTTTTTTTATTTTCCGCCTTCGTGATGGGTCTTATGTTGATTAGATGTCCGAAATCGTGTTAAGCGAACCCCAAAACATATAAAACGATATATTACACGACCTAGTATGGCGAAAAATGAAATTCTTGTACTTCCGCCGCCTTTTGAATATCTTTGTCTGAATAGGTCGGATGTTTAAAATATGCCCGTATGCATGTTCAGCGACCCCGAAAACCTATAAAACGATATATTACACGACCTATGAAGGTGAAAAATGATTTTTTGTATTTTTTTTCGCGATTTTTGGCCGCCATCTTGAATAATTAATTTTCCCCAAGGGTGACAACGACCACACCAACCCTGGAAAAATCAAGGGGACCCTACCCAACAATAATCCACCGAGAAACATTATATATCAAACAAAAATGGGTTCAGTGATAATTTGCCATTTGACGTCCCGACTAATGTAAGCAACGAATGCTGAGAACAATAATGACAGTAAAACAACAGTTATGTTATTTTTATACGCCCACATTTTCATGTGGACGTATTATGCCGTCGCCCCTGTCCGTCCGGACAACTGTCTACAATTGTTTGTGGACTCTCTACAGGTCACAATTCTTATCCGATTTTGACGAAACTTGAAATATAGGTTTATCCCCCAAAGATCTCGGCTGCTTTTGATATTGGCATGTATTGGATCGAAACTTCATGGATTATGGCCCCTGATTGTACGAAAAATCACGTTTTTAGCTTGTGGACCCTATAGAGGTCATAATTTTTATCCGATTTTAAAAAAACGTATTATTATATCACCGTTACACGCTAAGGAAAGCTGGGTTCGAATTTCGTGAAAATCGGCCCAAAATTGACAGACAAAATGGCCGCTGTTGGTTCTCAAATAGCGTAAAAATATGGTATATCAAGGTTGTGGACCCTATAGAGGTCACAATTTTTATCCGATTTTGTTGAAACTTGAAATGTAAGTTTATACCCAAAGATCTCAGTTCCTGTCGATATTTGCGCAGAAAATAGAAATTCAATACCTCTTCATCAATTCTACACCCAAATGTCAATACAGATAGGCAATCAAAATGGCAAAAAAGAAACGAGACGGACACCAAATCAGGCAGAACATAGATATTCAATACCTCTTCATCAATTCTACACCAAAATGTTAATACAGATAGGCAAACAATATGCCATAAAAGGAGGGAGAAAAATATATCTAAAAATAACCGGCACTACCGAGATATGTAAAATTAATAGTGTTCTGCATCCATCTAGCCACATCAGCTACCAAACGATAATTTACTTGTTTTGATTCAATGACACCCGACGGAGAAATCTCATTTTTCGCCAGAGTACCAATCTTTTACTGGTTTTTTTTTCTCTCAAAATATCGAATATGTAACGATATTTAGCAAATAATTGCTAATCCGAGTCCATTTTGTTAGGAGTACTTACCTCCCTTATACCGTTACAAGCGTTATGACTCATATTGGGAGTTTTTTACTTTTTTTCAAAGATTGGGGCTCTTTTTTTGACCATTTATGCTATATTGACCCTTTTAGGTTTGCATTCACACCCTAAACCACTGTTGGGATCCTAAGTAACCGAAGTTTAAGAAACAAATTTATAGTAGTTTTCGTGATAAAAGCGTCTGAATAGGCTCTAAAAAGGAAAATTCTAGATTTTCAGCGTCCAATAATCTATTGCCTTAAGCATCAAATTAAAATCCAATGATTATTGTTAAAATTACTGAAATATTTCTAAAAACGATAGCTTCGGTGATTTCGATCATTTTGCATTGTCGCAGAACGTTCAAAATAGCTTTATCCTCTAAGTCACACCGAAGAAATCGTAACGATCCGACAAGCAGTTGCTGAGATCTAATCAAAAATAAATTGGAATGATAATAATAATAACTAGAACTGCGATGCAGTAATGACGGGTTTCACCGGTGCCACGTTACCCTAAACATGTCACTTCCGGTACCAATGAAACCATTAAACAGGTTTCCACAAAAGCATTGCACACATCAAATAAAATGGACGGCGAATCAACCAAATCCAGCAATATCAATTCATTTTATACATTTGTTACATATCACTTCCGGTGATAATGAAAATGTTCAATTAGTTTTATGAAATCAGAAATGGCATAAGGCATCACATGGTGAAAATTTTATGTAAATCGAATAATAATTGTCACTTTTATAGACCAAAAACATTGAAAAGTAACTTGTAGAAAATCGTCTATTTCTCTGCAACCGTACAAGTTAGAAACCATTTTCTGGTATCTGTATGATCGTATGGGTTCAAGCTATTTGCTGATTGGAATCAAATATCATAATTTTAAAAACATTACAAATCAGACTCATTTGAATAATATATCTGTTTTAAAGGCTAAAAGTACAGTTTTTGCCAAAATGACGTTACCTTCGGTGATAATGAAAATCTTAAATTACTTGAATGGAATGAAATCGTAAATGGTGTTAGGTATCACACAGTGAAAATTTCATGAAAATCGAATAATAATTGACACTTTTATGGACAAAAAAACTTGAAAAGTGCCCTGTTGAAAATTGCCTATTTCTCCGCAACTGAACAAGTTAGAAACCATTTTGTGATATCTATATGATCGTATGGGTTCATTCTTTTAGTTGATTAGAATCAAATATCAAAATCTTAAACAAACAACAAATACGACTCATTTGAATAAATTATTTGTTTCGAAGGCTATAAATACAGTTTTGTCCAAATTTCGTCATTTCCGGTGACATTGAAAATGTTAAATTGAGTTGAACTAGTCACAATTGACATTATGCATCAAATGAGTTCACTTTTATGAAAATCCAATAATAATTGACTCTTTTACAGGCACAATAGCGTAAAGAGTGACTCATACAAAATTGACCATTTCTCGGCAACTGCGCATATTACAAATTAATTTTCACATACATTCTCTCTGTATAGATTATTGCTACGAGTTTATGAAAGTTACGAAGTAATATTTTAAAATATGAAAACGCTGGATGGGTTGTAAATAGCTTAATTTTACACCTTTTTTCACCTTTTACTCGAAATAGCCCGAAAACGGAATCGAAATTAAAAAAACTGGGTACAACATTTTGTGCGCCTTTAAAGGGTGCACCCTTTCAGTTATACCAGATTTGAAAAAAATAATATTTGCTTTCGAAAAGTGGTACCTAACTGTCAAAATTGTAGTTTTTGGTAAAATTACGCCACTTCCAGTGCCGACAGATAACTCTATCGGTAACAAAAAAAATGGCAATTGAGACAACGGAGCATATGCACTTTGTTTTATACAAATCGAACAATAAATAATTAATCTAGGACTGAAAAACTGAATTAGTCAATGGCGGCCGAGGAAAATTACTGAGACAAAAAAAAATCAGATTTTTGCTCAAGTCAGATGACGCGTTAATTTTGCGTAAAACACGCAAAAATGTATCGAAAGTTAAAATCCAATGATTATTGTTAAAATTACTGAAATATTTATAAAAACGATAGCTTCGGTGATTTCGGACATTTCGCATTGTCGCAGAATGTTCAGAATAGCTTTATCCTCTAAGTCACACCCACTTTTCCAGTTAAACTGAAGATTATTCTTCTTATTATTATTATTCCAAATTATTTTTGATTAGATCTCAGCAACTGCTTGTCGGATCGTTACGATTTCTTCGGTTTTACTGGAAAAGTGGGTGTGACTTGGAGGATAAAGCTATTTTGAACGTTCTGCGACAATGCGAAATGTCCGAAATCACCGAAGCTATCGTTTTTAGAAATATTTCAGTAATTTTAACAATAATCATTGGATTTTAACTTTCGATACATTTTGGCATAGCCGGAGACAGGGCACATAGCTATGCTACTTTTGATTTTTGATTTTCGGCAAATCTTCGCAGATATTAGGCGCCAAATTTCGAAAATTTAAATTTTTACAAAAAACTTTTTTATTTATGAATATTTTTTAGTCGTGTTTTACACAAAATTAACGAGTCATCTGACTTGAGGAAAAATCTGATTTTTTTTTGTCTCAGTAATTTTCCTTGGCCGCCATTGGCTAATTCAGTTTTTCAGTCCTAGATTAATTATTTATTGTTCGATTTGTATAAAACGAAGTTCATATGCTCCGTTGTCTCAATTGCCATTTTTTTTGTTACCAATATAGTTATCTGTCGGCATCGGAAGTGGCGTAATTTTACCAAAAACTACAATTTTGACAGTTAGGTACCACTTTTCGAAAGCAAATATTATTTTTTTCAAATCTGGTATAACTGAAAGGGTGCGCCCTTTAAAGGCGCACAAAATGTTGTACCCAGTTTTTTTAATTTCGATTCCGTTTTCGGGCTATTTCGAGTAAAAGGTGAAAAAAGGTGTAAAATTAGGCTATTTACAACCCATCCAGCGTTTTCATATTTTAAAATATTACTTCGTAACTTTCATAAACTCGTAGGAATAATCTATACGGAGAGAATGTATGTGAAAATTAATTTGTAATATGCGCAGTTGCCGAGAAATGGTCAATTTTGCATGAGTCACTCTTTACGCTATTGTGCCTGTAAAAGAGTCAATTATTATTGGATTTTCATAAAAGTGACACCATTTGATGCATAATGTCAATTGTGACTAGTTCAATTCAATTAAAAATTTTCAATGTCACCGGAAATGACGAAATTTGGGCAAAAACTGTATTTATAGCCTTCGAAACAAATAATTTATTCAAATGAGTCGTATTTAGTGTTTGTTTAAGATTTTGATATTTGATTCTAATCAACTAAAAGAATGAACCCATACGATCATATAGATATCACAAAATGGTTTCTAACTTGTTCAGTTGCGGAGAAATAGGCAATTTTCAACAGGTCACTTTTCAAGGTTTTTTGTCCACAAAAGTGTCAATTATTATTCGATTTTCATGAAATTTTCACTGTGTGATACCTAATACCATTTACGATTTCATACAAGTAATTTAAGATTTTCATTATCACCGGAAGTAGCGTCATTTTGGCAAAAACTGTATTTTTAGCCTTCAAAACAGATATTTTATTCAAATGAGTCTGATTTGTAATGTTTTTAAAATTATGATATTTAATTCCAATCAGCAAATAGATTGAACCCATGCGATCATACAGATACCAGAAAATGGTTTCTAACTTGTACGGTTGCAGAGAAATAGACGATTTTCTATAAGTCACTTTTCAAGGTTTTTGGTCTATAAAAGTGGCCATTATTATTCGATTTACATAAAATTTTCACTATGCGATGCCTTATGTCATTTCTAATTTCATAAAACTAATTGAACATTTTCATTATCACCGGAAGTACTGTACACTTACATGTAACAAATGTATAAAATGAATTGATATTGTTGGATTTGGTTGATTCGGCGTCCATTTTATTTGATGTGTGCAATGCTTATGTGGAAACCTGTTTAATGGTCTCATTGGTTCCGGAAGTGACATGTTTAGGGTAACGTGGCACCGGTGAAACCCGTCATTACTGCATCGCAGTTCTAGTTCTTCTTCTTCTTATTATTATTCCAAATTATTTTTGATTAGATCTCAGCAACTGCTTGTCGGATCGTTACGATTTCTTCAGTTTAACTGGAAAAGTGGGTGTGACTTAGAGGATAAAGCTATTCTGAACATTCTGTGACAATCCGAAATCACCGAAGCTATCGTTTTTATAAATATTTCAGTAATTTTAACAATAATCATTGGATTTTAACTTTCGATACATTTTTGCGTGTTTTACGCAAAATTAACGCGTCATCTGACTTGAGCAAAAATCTGAATTTTTTTTGTCTCAGTAATTTTCCTCGGCCGCCATTGACTAATTCAGTTTTTCAGTCCTAGATTAATTATTTATTGTTCGATTTGTATAAAACAAAGTGCATATGCTCCGTTGTCTCAATTGCCATTTTTTTTGTTACCGATAGAGTTATCTGTCGGCACTGGAAGTGGCGTAATTTTACCAAAAACTACAATTTTGACAGTTAGGTACCACTTTTCGAAAGCAAATATTATTTTTTTCAAATCTGGTATAACTGAAAGGGTGCGCCCTTTAAAGGCGCACAAAATGTTGTACCCAGTTTTTTTAATTTCGATTCCGTTTTCGGGCTATTTCGAGTAAAAGGTGAAAAAAGGTGTAAAATTAAGCTATTTACAACCCATCCAGCGTTTTCATATTTTAAAATATTACTTCGTAACTTTCATAAACTCGTAGCAATAATCTATACAGAGAGAATGTATGTGAAAATTAATTTGTAATATGCGCAGTTGCCGAGAAATGGTCAATTTTGTATGAGTCACTCTTTACGCTATTGTGCCTGTAAAAGAGTCAATTATTATTGGATTTTCATAAAAGTGAACTCATTTGATGCATAATGTCAATTGTGACTAGTTCAACTCAATTTAACATTTTCAATGTCACCGGAAATGACGAAATTTGGACAAAACTGTATTTATAGCCTTCGAAACAAATAATTTATTCAAATGAGTCGTATTTGTTGTTTGTTTAAGATTTTGATATTTGATTCTAATCAACTAAAAGAATGAACCCATACGATCATATAGATATCACAAAATGGTTTCTAACTTGTTCAGTTGCGGAGAAATAGGCAATTTTCAACAGGGCACTTTTCAAGTTTTTTTGTCCATAAAAGTGTCAATTATTATTCGATTTTCATGAAATTTTCACTGTGTGATACCTAACACCATTTACGATTTCATTCCATTCAAGTAATTTAAGATTTTCATTATCACCGAAGGTAACGTCATTTTGGCAAAAACTGTACTTTTAGCCTTTAAAACAGATATATTATTCAAATGAGTCTGATTTGTAATGTTTTTAAAATTATGATATTTGATTCCAATCAGCAAATAGCTTGAACCCATACGATCATACAGATACCAGAAAATGGTTTCTAACTTGTACGGTTGCAGAGAAATAGACGATTTTCTACAAGTTACTTTTCAATGTTTTTGGTCTATAAAAGTGACAATTATTATTCGATTTACATAAAATTTTCACCATGTGATGCCTTATGCCATTTCTGATTTCATAAAACTAATTGAACATTTTCATTATCACCGGAAGTGATATGTAACAAATGTATAAAATGAATTGATATTGCTGGATTTGGTTGATTCGCCGTCCATTTTATTTGATGTGTGCAATGCTTTTGTGGAAACCTGTTTAATGGTTTCATTGGTACCGGTAGTGACATGTTTAGGGTAACGTGGCACCGGTGAAACCCGTCATTACTGCATCGCAGTTCTAGTTATTATTATTATCATTCCAATTTATTTTTGATTAGATCTCAGCAACTGCTTGTCGGATCGTTACGATTTCTTCGGTGTGACTTAGAGGATAAAGCTATTTTGAACGTTCTGCGACAATGCAAAATGATCGAAATCACCGAAGCTATCGTTTTTAGAAATATTTCAGTAATTTTAACAATAATCATTGGATTTTAATTTGATGCTTAAGGCAATAGATTATTGGACGCTGAAAATCTAGAATTTTCCTTTTTAGAGCCTATTCAGACGCTTTTATCACGAAAACTACTATAAATTTGTTTCTTAAACTTCGGTTACTTAGGATCCCAACAGTGGTTTAGGGTGTGAATGCAAACCTAAAAGGGTCAATATAGCATAAATGGTCAAAAAAAGAGCCCCAATCTTTGAAAAAAAGTAAAAAACTCCCAATATGAGTCATAACGCTTGTAACGGTATAAGGGAGGTAAGTACTCCTAACAAAATGGACTCGGATTAGCAATTATTTGCTAAATATCGTTACATATTCGATATTTTGAGAGAAAAAAAAACCAGTAAAAGATTGGTACTCTGGCGAAAAATGAGATTTCTCCGTCGGGTGTCATTGAATCAAAACAAGTAAATTATCGTTTGGTAGCTGATGTGGCTAGATGGATGCAGAACACTATTAATTTTGCATATCTCGGTAGTGCCGGTTATTTTTAGATATATTTTTCTCCCTCCTTTTATGGCATATTGTTTGCCTATCTGTATTAACATTTTGGTGTAGAATTGATGAAGAGGTATTGAATATCTATGTTCTGCCTGATTTGGTGTCCGTCTCGTTTCTTTTTTGCCATTTTGATTGCCTATCTGTATTGACATTTGGGTGTAGAATTGATGAAGAGGTATTGAATTTCTATTTTCTGCGCAAATATCGACAGGAACCGAGATCTTTGGGTATAAACTTACATTTCAAGTTTCAACAAAATCGGATAAAAATTGTAACCTCTATAGGGTCCACAACCTTGATATACCATATTTTTACGCTATTTGAGAACCAACAGCGGCCATTTTGTCTGTCAATTTTGGGCCGATTTTCACGAAATTCGAACCCAGCTTTCCTTAGCGTGTAACGGTGATATAATAATACGTTTTTTTAAAATCGGGTAAAAATTATGACCTCTATAGGGTCCACAAGCTAAAAACGTGATTTTTCGTACAATCAGGGGCCATAATCCATGAAGTTTCGATCCAATACATGCCAATATCGAAAGCAGCCGAGATCTTTGGGGGATAAATCTTGCTCAACTTGGATCAAAATGTTCGGTCCATTTGATCTAATTCCAGCTTTTTTCCCTCGCTTAAGTCAGATCGGCAGTATGTTCAGAATTTCACTGTCAGTTTCGTCCTGATGGTCTAAAACGCGGTTAGATATTCCATGCAGAGCCCCATGAAATACTTTCCTCTATCATTTTGACTCAAATCAGCATATTTGACACGACGCAATAATAGAATTTTTCCGGAAAATTCAAAACTTGCTGTCTGCTACTGTACAAGACACTTTCCGGGAAAAATTAGGACATTTTCCAAAGATGGCAACAAAAGTTATCTACTCGCGCATATGAACAAAAGCTTAAAATGTGCCTTTGAATCAATATTATCCGGCTCTTGCAGTTTATTTCTAATCGAGCTAAGATTGAATTTCATTCTTCGGCTAACTCGGATCTTCGCTTAACTCGGATAAAATTGGTCAGTCCACTTAGATCCGACTTACGCGAAGTTTACTGTATTTGTATCACGCATGATAGGTTAGATTCTGTGTTATTGATATGGATTCTCTACTAAATGTGTAGATTTATTAAATGTGCTTCAGTTCTTGTATATGAATGTTGTTATGACTTCTATATTATTGACACTTTTGCGTTATTACGATATCATTTATATGTGTGCCCCCGTTGGTTAATTATCCTTTGTGTTATTGTTTGCAAATAGGCTATCTGCTAGAATGACAATTAAAATAAATTCTGGTCTTGTATAAATATAAAAAAAAAGCGTATTTAGTTCACAAATGTATTTCTTACTGAGTTCTAATACTATATGTTACGCTTTTGATTAATCTGAGAACTTTCTGGAATATATGTATGTCAGAGTAATAGAGATTTATATCTATTTTAAAGGAAAGATGCAAGTCCAGAAGAAAAGCCAAGAGAATTAAGAGCTAGTCCTAAATTGTTACGAAAGAGCAAATGCAATACAAAGAAATCTTTAATAGCTTTAGAAAATGAAGAACAAACCGGATATGATAATGAAGATGAAGGGTTTGAAGAAAACTATAATCAGGAAGAAGAGTTGTCAGAAGGAACCAAAACCAAATCAGCTTTTGTAAATGATCCATTGTCAAAAGGTACTCAAGAATCCGCAAATGCAGATGCAGTAGACAATAGTTGTGTAAGTGCAGAAGAAATTAAATCTACAGTGACAAATACTTTATCAGACATTAAAGTGAAAATTGAGAAAAATGAATTTGCAACCAAAAAAGAAACTTTAGCTGATAGGGTGTCAGAGATTATTGGGGTGAAGGCAGAAGATGATAAGAAAATATCAGAAAGGAAAGAAGAAGATATTATAGATGGAAAAAATAAAATAGAAACTACCGACATTAAACATAAGACTACAGATGCTAAGGGCATTCATGTGGAGGTTAAAGATGAAATAAAAGATGAAGTTCAGTGTGAAGCTGATGAAAAGGTGAAAGCTGAAGTAGATAAAGTTGTGAATGATGTCATCCATGAAGTTGAAAAACAGAATGACAACAGACTGACTAAAAAAAAACATGAAGAAGCTGTCCCTGAACCTGAAGAAGCTGCCATGGAACCTGAAAAAACTGTCCCTGAATCTGAAAAAGCTGTCCCCAAACCTGATGAAGCCGTCCTTCCATTAGGGGAAATTGAACCTGAATATGAAGAAGTTATTCAGGAATTTGAAGTAGAAACAGCTAATAAAGATGATGAAAATGAAAATGGAGATGAGAAGGTTGTTGAAAAAGAAGCGAATGGTAGGTTTTGATTTGTTTATAATTAAAGTTTCTTGTGATAGTAAAAACATTAACATCATAAGTAAAAATTTCTGCTCATATACTAAATATTTAACGATGTTTCATGAACTCTTTTTACATGAATTTATGCAACTGTTAACTGGTCATTTACCACACGCTTTCATTTACTTTGAAAATTTTGTGCCTGGATGTTCAAATTCATATTTAAAGGGAGGTAACTATTCTAGCAACAGGATGTTTACAACTCAATCTTGTTTGCGGTGATTATGTTTGCTATTTATGTGTTGTTCAGTAAAATCAAAGTTATTCATATTAGTTTACTGTGAACCTCTTCAAAATCAAAGGGTTGTTAAGATAATGTGCATGTTTAGCCAATCAGAATCAAGAACTTTTAACGCTATTTGAGAACGATGGGCGACCATATTTAAATTGGATTACAGAAATAATCAAGATCTTTGGGTTATAAACCGGTTTTAAACCAATTTAGATGAAACTTGTCATGCATGTTTATAACCCAAAGATCTTGGTTCCTGTCGATATTTGTGCCCATCGGAACATAACTTCGGTTTAAAATTGTGACCTCTGTAGGGTCCACAAGCTAAAAACGTGATTTTTCGTACAATCAGGGGACATAATCCATGAAGTTTTGGTCCGATACATGCCAATATCGAAAGCAGCCGAGATCTTTTGGGGATAAACCTATATTTCAAGTTTCATAAAAATCGGATAAGAATTGTGACCTGTAGAGTGTCCACAAACAAATTGTGGACGTCCGGACGGACAGGGGCGACTACAATATACGTCCACATGAAAATGTGGGCGTATAAAAAGGGGGTATACCCCCAACTCATTGCAAGACAAGTTTTTATACGCCCACATTTTCATGTGGACGTATTATGCCATCGCCCCTGTCCGTCCGTCCACAATTTAAAAAAACGTATTAATATATCACCGTTACACCTTAAGGATGGCTGAGTTCGAATTTCGTGAAAATCGGCCCGAAATTGACAGACAAAATGGCCGCTGTTTGTTCTCAAATAGTGTAATAATATGGTATATCAATGTTGTGGACACTATAGAGGTCGCAATTTTTATCCAATTTTGTTGAAACTTGAAATTTAAGTTGATAATTCAAAGATCTCGGTTCCTTTCGATATTCGTGCACATCGGACTGTAACTTCCTGAATTATGGCCCCTGATTGTACCAAAAATTGCGTTTTTAGCTTGTGGACCCTATAGAGGTCATAATTTTTATCCGATTTAAAAAGCCGTATTATTATATCACCGTTACACTTTAAGGATCACTGAGTTCGAATTTCGTGTAAATCGGCCCAAAATTGAGAGACAAAATGGCTTCAGTTCGTTCTCAAATAGCGTAAAAAATATGGTAAATCAAGGTTGTGGACCCTATAGAGGTCACAATTTTTATCCGATTTTGTTGAAACTTGAAATATAAGTTTATAACACAAAGATCTTGGTTCCTTTCGATATTTGCGCATATCGAATTGTAATTTCCTGAATTATGGCCCTTGATTGTAGGAAAAATCACTTTCTTTTTAGCTTGTTCTCTATCCATCTCTCGAAAATGTGGGCGTATCCTGCCTGGCAGCCGCTGGTTTTGTGTTTCCATGGAAACAAATTTGACTTAGTTTTTGGTGTACAACTACAATTTTGTTTCCGGAGCATATCTCATAAACCGTTCAAGATATCTTTTTGAAACTTTGCACACACATCAACCTATTACAGTAGTTGTGCCTTTTGCTATTTAGGAATTTCTGGGATTTATATTTTTTTGTTTCCATGGAAACAAATTTGGTGTATAATTTTGTTTCCGGAGCATATCTCATAAACCGTTCAAGATATCGTTTTTAAACTTTGTACACACATCTACCCATTACAGTAGTTGTGCCTTTTGCTATTTAGGAATTTCTGGGATTGATATTTTATGTGTTTCCATGGAAACAAATTTGACTTAGTTTTTGGTGTACAATTTTGTTTCCGGAGCATATCTCATAAATCGTTCAAGATATCTTCTTGGCACTTATTTTGAATTTCTCAGATTTGATAATTTTACGTGTTTCCATGGAAACACATTTGACTGTTCAAGATAACTTTAAAATAATTTTACATTCATCAACCCATCATTTTATTTTCTGAAATCCAGCCTTCCGTCCTGATTTTGTTTCTGGAGCATATTTTATTATCTGTTCAAGAAATCTTTTTGAAACTTTGTACAAACATTAACCTATTATAGTATTTTATTTTCTGATAAGTTTATTGTTTAACATACAGCAGCTGATTGAGGTAGGCAAAGGTTGTTGTGCAAACCTTACAGGAACAAGCGACCCTGCCTTGCCGAGCTACTGTGATCAGAGTATGAAATTCTATAAATTGATATTCCATGTGTCGGAATATGAGATTTGTCTGGGCTCTGGCCGCAACTGATGGTGTAACCCTGACATGCTGAACTACTGTCCTCATCAACTTATTACAGTAGTTGTGCCTTTTGCTATTTAGGAATTCCTGAGATTTATATTTTTTGTGTATCCATGGAAACAAAAATGACTTAGTTTTTGGTGTACAATTTTGTTTCCGGGCGTATCTCATAAACCATTCAAGATATCTTTTTGAAACTTTGTACAAGCATCAAGCTATTGTATTATATTATTTGTTTTCTGATGTATAACCTTATTGTTTAACATACAGTAGCTGATTGAGGTAGGCAAAGGTTGTTGTGCAAACCTTATAGTGAATAACGACCCTGCCTTGCCGAGCTACTGTGATCAGAGTATAAATCTTCTGACTAGTCCCATTGATATTCCAAGAAGTTGTTTTTCCTTATGCCTTCCGTGCAAGGGGGCGGGATGGTGATGACTAGTCATCTTGTTTTCTTTGTTTTACAACCCTCCCCACTGGGTGTCCCAACTTTAGATATCTTTTAGCCTCCCAAACTTACCAAAGGTGCCACCGTATCGCCTGTCTTCATACTATTTCACGGAACAGTCACCGTGACTTTACGTCACAATATGACACCCGACGTCATAGCAACTATTCTTCCAACATCCAAAAGATGCCATCTGCTAAGACACATCAAGGAGAGACACTTACCACCCAGTTTTTCCTGTGCCAACTATTAAAATGTCCGTCTGTCTGTCTGTCCATCCCACTTTTTGGGACACAATAACTCTCCTTCTAATTGAGCTACGTTGTTCAAACTTGGTGTAGGTGTCTATTAGGTCAATACCTTGATGGAGTTTGAAGATTAGCATTTCCTACTTAGGGTAAGCAGAGATAAGCAATTTGATTGGTTGATGCTTTGGAGTTCGGTGATAAACATTGTCTGCTTACGGTAAGCAGAGATAAGCAATCTGATTGGTTGATGCTTTGGGGCACGATATCGTTGGTTTATATTTAAGTGAGAGTGATGAAAGTATAGATTCATCATATCATTACCTTGACTAAGTTGACCAAATTCGATGATTAGAATTTTCTGTTTAGGCTAAGGAGCAATAAGCAATTTGATTGGTCAAGACTTTGGAACATAACAACTTTGCTTTTAATTGATGTAGAATGTTTAAAATTGGTGTAGATGTTCATTAGGTAAATGTCTTGACTGTGTTCAATGATTAACATTTCGAGCTAAAGCTAAGCAGAGTTAAGCAATTTCATTGGTCGATGCTTTGGGACAAGATAACTTTGATTCTATCTGATAGAGAGTGATGAAACGCAGTGTATATTTGATAATCAGTTTGACTGCTTGATACTTTTAAACAAATAAATGTGCGATTAATTAATATGTGTCATCTATTTATTTTGGGATTTCGGCGGGGGACATCAGCCTCGCTGTTTGCTTGTTTGAAATGTAAAAGTTAGCACAAGTTAATTAACTAATGAACAGGTTTGAAAACTCAGTTTGGTGCGGTCTCGGAAAATGGATCAATCTGTCAACTCGACAATCCCTTTATCAACCTCTTTTCTAATGTAGGCCTAGCTATCTACATCGGTCAATCAATACATCGCGGGCTATTAAACTTCATTTTTGTAATGTTAAAAATGTGTACAATGCTATCTCCGGTCATCTAGAAAGATACTTTCGTGTCAGCCAGCTTCGTTATTTTCGCTAACAAACTAATAAACAAGTATTGTATATACCATATTCAAATCAGCCGAGAATCAATTGACTGTGATAAGAAATGATCATTCTTCAAAGTTCAACAGCAAGCGCCACCACTTAAACACGCCGAGTTACACACACACACACACACACACACCCACACACACCTTCAAAATTTGGTGACAGCAAGATAAAAAGTGTAGTAATATTATCATGATAAAGGTAAGTAAAAGGAGTCAGTTGTTTACTTGTGGAAGCACATTTAGAGTTTACTGGATTTTTCAAATGTTTATCGTATCATGTGAATATTCATTAAAATCGTAGGCACACGGTATATACTGAAAGTGTGTTTGTCTGCCCAAAGCGATCGCCATATTAGTTCTAGAAATTGAAAACAAGTATGGTGATTGTTTTGGGCGTTACCTTTTTTATACGCCCACATCGAAATGTGGTTGTATATTGCAATTGCCCCAGTCCGTCCGTCCATCCGTCTGTCTTCCACAATTTGTGAACCCTCTACAGACTACATTTATCATCTGATTGTTTTGAAATTGATAGATGTTGTTTGTATTAGTAAGATGAAGAAGCCTTTTTAATTTCAATAACTTCCGTTAATTTCTTCTGGAGATATGGCTCTTGTTTCACTTTGTTGTACCTTGTGAATGCTCTAACCACAAAAGTTATTATCCGATCTGTATGAAATTTCTATGCATCATTTAGATTAGTAAAACAATGAAGCCTATTGAATTTCAGCAATTTCCGTTAATTACATCTAGAGTTATGGCCCTTGTTTCACTTTGTTGAATTTTGTGAACGCTCTAATCACAACAGTTATCACACTATCTGTTTGAAATTGATATGCATCATTTAAATTAGTGCAACGAAGAAGCCTATTGAATTTCAGCAATTTCCATTAATTGCACCGTGAGTTATGGCCCTTGTTTAACTTTGTTGTACGTTGTGAATGCTTTAACAACAAAAGTTATTATACGATTTGTATGAAATTTATATGTATCGTTTAAATTAGTAAAACGAACAAACCTATTTAGTTTCAGCAAATTTCGTTACTTGCATCTAGAGTTATGGCCCTTGTTTCACTTTGTTGAATCTGGTGAACGCTTGAACGACAAAAATTATCACCCAATATGTATGAAATTCATATGCAGAAGAAGCCTATTAAATGTCAGAAATTTCCGTCAATTACTTCTAGAGTTATGGCCCTTGATTTACTTTGTTGAATCTTGTGAACGTTAGAATGACAAAAGTTATCATCCGATCTGTATGAAATTTATATGCATTATTTGAATTAGTAAAACGAAAAAGCCTGTTGAATTTCAACAATTTCTGTAGATTACTTCCAGAGTTACGGCCCTTGTTTTAGTTTTTAGAACCTTGTGAACGCTCTAACATTGAAAATTATAATGTCGTCTGTATGAAGTTGTCTTATTAAATGCCACTAATTACCTACAAAAGAATAAATATGCGACAACCCTTGTCGACCGCTCGGACGATTTAGCTTCTATGGGCGTATGTTTTGTTACCTGGCAACTTGTCTTTTTATTTAATTATTTCTGTAGTTTTTGAATCGGAGTTCAACTTTAATTTAGTAGTGGGATTTACCTAGTACATGTACATATGTATCTTATTGAATTACGAGTTTAGAATGTCTTTTTCAGACATGGAATTATTAGATGATTCTCCTGCTTCAATAGAAGATTCCAAATCAGAGGACGAAAAACCTGTTGAGGTTATTGAACCACGCCATGTTTCGAGGTGGCACATGGTTTGTTCAACTCTTGAAGACTGGCAGAATTTATCTGAATTTTTCCGTGAAAGTGAAGCTAAATGTGAAAAGGCTTTGTACAGGACTATTGTTGAAGATTTTTTGCCAGAAATTCCTAACATAATTATAGAAAGGGTAAGTTGTTTGAAATCTTTTCAAGTTGCAACTGTAGAAAATTATGTATCACTGCTAAAACCTCTTTCATAACCCAGACTTTTACAGCTCGGTTTATTGAAATGAGCTTATAGAAACATTGGTTATTTACAAAAATTGACCTGACTCAAAATAAGAGAGGAATCCAAAACCATAATAAACTGGATACAGTAAAACCAGAGTATTAGTGATTATGCCCCCGTCAGACTGGGGTGGCATCCTTACTGCCCTGCGGTGACCGTACAGCAACCAGAAAATGCACAAGATCGCCGGCAAACGTGAACCAAACCATGGGTTCCACGTCGGCTGTATATGCCGGTCGAGACGGCAAATGACCGTTCATAGATCTGACCTAACGGTCATTTTGCACGCCGGAAAGAGTGTCTTTTTTTTCCAAAACCCAATTTTCAAAATGGCTACAATCGACCTCTACTATGTAACTATACAAGAATGCACACATATAGAAGCCAATCTCGTGATTGGTGTTATAGAGTTGTATAAATACAATAGTCGTCAACAGATTATACTGAGTGGTGTGTTGATAATTAATGATGAGTGTCTGGTAGAGAACAATAAAAGTTAATTGATAAGTGGGAATCTAATCAACGGCGTGAAGCGGTCCATTGTTAATCATTCACGTATTGTCCACGTGTCAGAAGAATTTTCAACATCAAAGCCGTTTACCGCTATTACGGTCAGGCACGATGTAAACGAGGTTATTATGAGCTTCGAAAAAAGGCAATTGATATAAAATCCAACCAACTGTCATATAAAATAAAAACAACATAGAAATTACGTAAATCCTCAACAACGTACGTGTTCGAAGAAAAATGCATTTAAAAATAAAATGTTTATAGCGGTATTATGGCCTTTTGGAAATTGTTGAAATAAAATCTAGAGATTAGTTAACTTGCTTACCGAACAATTAAGAAAAATACGTATTCCAGTTCTATTGTGCAACAATATTGAATTGATAATTCCACGTGTAGAAGAAATGTCGTGTATATACGGTTACTCTTATACACGACCATATTCTAAGGGGCGCTAGTGTCGCTAGCCGTGAAGTTAGTTATCCGTTTGTCATTTAGTTATACATTATTAGGATTTACGTCACAATTCTGCGACCCGTAATTCCGTAAGAGATGGTCTTAAAACCAATAAATGTGAGAAATATGCCGTGGATAATTATATATTTATCTTCATATCGAAGTTATTGTGTTACAACTCAAAATTATCCAGGTCAGTGTATTTCCTATGGAGCATGTGGTAATTACATGTGAGCTACTGAAATGGTTTTTCTACGGCCAATTCAACTATTTCGTTATTTAAGTAGCCAAAATGGAATATTTATTAATTAATAAATAATTATCATAAGCCTTACTAATATTTCATTTTTAAGTCAAATATATTTTTTTTTGTGTACCCCATGGTGACAAAGTGGTATAGACACGTGAATTCACAATACCATACCATGAATAAAAAACATGAAATATGAATTTACTTTGAAAAGTTTTTGTGCGTTATCAAAAATGACCGGTAGTGAAAATTTTGAAGTGGAAGCCCTGAGCCAAACGCGCGAAAATGTCTCAAAAAATTACAAACTTAAAAAACGTTGTGTTCTCATACCTTTCCAGTTCAGATCGCAACCATGGTGACCAAAGCACAATATCTGGCGTTTCCACCACGCTTATGGCGATCTTAACCCTCTCTAAAGCCATTTTCCTTAGCCGTAGCAGCAAAGTAAAGACGCCACCCCGGTCTGACAGTGGTATAAGGCTGTGTTGAATTCAGGGCTCACACTGGCTTTCAATTTTTTTCCGCCAAAATGGAGGATAATTTTCATATAAAAAAATGTCGATATTTTTTTTCCGCCAACTGGAAATTTTATCTGCCAAAAATGTGTGATAAAAAAGACAACATCTAACGATTTTATGTCTCACTCTCAGCTAGGCTTATTAATATTCTAAAACAATTACCGATATATACATACAATATACAACAACTTTGGATTTAATAAGATCCTTTTTTTTTTGGGTGACTTTAGCCAATTTTCTATAAATTTATGTGTTGCGTGTACAATAGGCCTATAGTTATTTTCAGGTACCGTAAAGGTATCAGAATCTGAATCCCTGATAGAATGATATAAATTTTGATTTTATTTGTAAGAGATGCTTACAATTATTCCCGTTGTTCACCTTTAGAGCATTTTGGCGACAGTAATACAGACCACGTCAGGAGGCGACAGCAATACAGACCACGTCAGGAGGCGTGAGTCATTACTCGCGCGCACGCTATACTCGGCTGAAATGTAATTCGCGAGAGTAAGGCATTACTCGCGCAAACATTTCTGGAAACTTTTCATAGAAAAATGTACAATTCTTAAAGATGGGTTCCCAGAAAAGTATTTATCGGGTGGTTATTTCCAATAAAAGTATGGCAATTTTGGTATATATGGAAAGTAGAGATATCCAATCTTACTAGAAAAATATTGGATTCCCCGAAAAACATTCATCGAGCGTATACAGGACAAAAATGTAAGGGTTCTCCTAATGAACAGCCCGACGATTAAGGATTTCTGCACGCGTGATGTCAAAGGTCACATGTGAACATTGAGCGCTTGATGTACAAGTTGATAAACGTTATGAAGAATTAGACGTACAACACTTTCTGAGATATAAAATGACGGAAAAAGAAGCGGGTAGAGGATAATCCGAGAATTTAATTAGGATTCGATATTTGTAATAAATAGTAAGCGATTAAAGACAACATCGTATTATGTATGAAATGTATTCTCCTGTGACTTCCAAGACCTGACGTAAACATGACCTGGTTTGATCGAATTTTAATAGCAGGGCATTCCTTCGCAATTACAATTTTTGAGAAGGATTTGAAGCATAATTATGAGAAATTAATTAGTTTGAATATGTTTTTAGTCCATATATACCATTAAATCACTCAGTTTGTACGCGGGAACCCATCTTTAAATGAAAATTTAAAACTACAGTGAAATCCCGCTTAACGACCAACTCAGTATTACGGGCAACTCACGTATACGACCACATATTAGTCAATCTAACGACCAAGATCAAAGCAATCAAACATTCGTGGTAGATTGATTTCATCGCAGCCATTTAACGAGCCGCTAATCTTTCTTTGTTGGTTTCGTTTTTTAAACAATGGAATTTCTCATTGGGTGTTTAATTTAAACAAAGAAATGAATAATGATTAGGTTATAAACTAATCATTTATTTACTATTTATACGAGTAAATTTTGTAGATTATCATTTCTTATTCGGCCTTCATCTGTATGTACGAGTAAATTTTGTCAAATGTATTATTTCTTATTCGACCTTCACCTGCGTAATGGAAAAAACCCATAGTAAGCGTACTCGTGTAGAATTAACCCTAAAAGCAAAAGTAGAACTTATCAAAAAGAGTGAGGGTAGAAGCCAAAGACAATTGGCCGAAGAATTTGGAATTGGTAAGACCCAGGTACAGATGATTTTGAAAAGAAAGGCAGAAATTCTTGATGGATACGAAGAAAAAAGAGACAGCAACAGGAAACGCCTCTGTGTTCGCTCGCCGATGGAAGAATTAAACACTCTGATGTAGACGTGGTTTCAGCGTGTGCGTGGCAAAGATGTGTCGATCTCCGGTCCTATGCCTCGTGAAAAAGCTTTGCTATTCGCCAAAGAACTAAACATTCCGGAATCTGATTTCAAAGCATGTATTAATATGTATTAACAATTTTAACTTTTGGTTTAAATTCACATATTAATAAAATTCATGCGGTCATATATATATCATACAAGTTACTTTTGAAGGTTTTTGGTCCATAAAAGTGTCAATTGTTATTCGATTTTCATAAAATTTTCACCATGTGATGCCTAATGTCAGACGATGTTATAAAACAATTTCTTGTGAACACTCTACAGACTACATTTATCATCTGATTGTTTTGAAATTGATATATGTTGTTTGCATTAGTGAGATGAAGAAGCCTATTTAATTTCAATAACTTCCGTTAATTTCTTCTGGAGTTATGGCTCTTGTTTCACTTTTTTGCACCTTGTGAACGCTCTAATGACAAAAGTTATCAACCGATCTGTATGAAATTTATATGCATCATTTAAATTAGTAAAACAAATTTGAATTTCAGAAATTTCCGTTAATTACACCGTGAGTTATGGCCCTTGTTTGTTATCACCCAATCTGTATGAAATTCATATGCATCACTTAAATTAGTGAAATGAAGAAGCCTATTGAATGTCAGCAATTTCTGTCAATTACTTCTAGAGTTATGGCCCTTGTTTTACTTTGTTGAACCTTGTGAACATTCGAACGACAAAAGTTATCATCCGATCTGTATGAAATTATATGCATTATTTGAATTGGTAAAACGAAAAAAGCCTGTCGAATTTCAACAATTTCTGTAGATAACTTCCATAGTTACAGCCCTTGTTTTAGTTTTTAGAACCGTGTGAATCCTCAAACGACGAAAATTATAATGTCATCTGTATGAAATTGTCTACCTACAAAAGAATAAATATACGACAACTCTTGTCGACCACTCAAACGATTTAGCTGCTGTGGGCATATGTTTTGTTGCCTGGCAACGTATCTATAGTATCACCGGAAGTAATTTAATTTTGCCCAAAAATGTATTTTTAGCCTTCAAAACAGATATTTATTCAAATGAGTCTTTGAAATTATGATATTTGATTCCAATCAACAAATAGAATGAACCCATAAAAGTGAAAATTATTATTCGATTTACATAAAATTTTCACCATGTGATGATGCCATTTCTGATTTCAGAAAACTAATTAAACATTTTCATTATCACCAGAAGTAATAATATAATAATAATGCTTTATTTCATACTCATAGTACACAATACAATACAGAATTTACATAATTATTTACATATATGTAATATAAGTAAACTTTTCTTTATGATGTACATAAATAGTTGATAATTTATTCAAGGTTTCTGGCATCATTATAGTTTACATCTCTATATGTAATAAATTCTCTAATACTGTTTCCGAGTTGAACATCTTTATCAGTAATTGGACATGAAATTGCTTTAGCGATTTTAGGTAATTCAAAAGTACACAGGTCATATTTACATAAATTATATTTAAAACAAATAAAATTGATACTATTAGAGACTGTAGACTGGCTTCCATACAGAGCATGTTTACTACATATGCTTAAACATTTGTTACTGCTATTATATGAACCAAGATAAAATTTTAAAAATCTCTTGTGTAATTGACAATCTATAGGAACATCATTACAAATAACATGTAAAAGATTACTGTGTGTTCGCCGAGAAATACAAAATAACCTTCTTATACTATGTTTATGTTTTCAAGGGGTCCCTATTTTAAAATGAATTTCAAACCCGTCATTACTGCATCGCCAGGGCTCTATAAAAGTTGAGTGTGCCTGCGCACACACTTGAAAATGTGCCTGCAGGGTCATACTGAAACACAGGGATGTAGCCAGGATTTGGTGAGTGGTGTAAAAATATATGTGGCGAGCGGAGCGAGGCAAAACAATTTTTGGGAGGGGGACGTGGTCTTATATGAAAATTAAACCCTTCTTGGTGTATTTTCCGAGCATCTTCTGCCTTTTGTATTTGGTTCAGTGCAAATCAAATTTCCATTTATATATTCAAATTTTACCAAATTCACTTAATTTTCATCAATGATACAGGGATCTAAAAACTTTTTGACACCACCCGACCGAGCATAAAATTGTCCCGCCCCACTCTGTTTCTCTGGATAGATAATAATAATAATAATAATAACAGTTTATTCACAACTACATGTACAAGCATGAGTATGGAAGTTACAATAGATAAGTTGAGGACCTTTCGGTATTTGTTGTTTTGTTGGGTTTTTTTTCAAATATTACTTTATTACTTTGAGATTAAAAATTAAAACGATTCTTAAAACGGTGTTTGTGTTTTATTTGAGTACAACGAATTATGACAACAGGTAGATATTGATAATTAAAACACGTTGTATTATTTGACTTGTTTGTAAAGTTGTTGTACGTGTCTCACGAATATTATTATTATTACGGTGGAATGAGAATCAGGTCAGGCAGAAACTGAGAAAGCTCTCATCGTCCTCCTAGTCCTACTCTCGGGCCGTAGCAAATCCACGCTCAACACAGGTAAGAAATAAAATAAGAAACATCCTGAAAATTTGAAGGCACGTGTTGGACAATTACGACATTCAAACCTTTAACATTGGAGTGCCGTAAATTGGTCTGGGTGACCTATTTACGGCAATTAACAAATATAAAGACCGTAGAATAATTCTAAGTATAAATAAACAAAATATCAATACATCTTTCTTTAAACTAATTTGGGATGATAGGGTCTACTATGGCACACAAAAATAAATTATGCCGTGACAGACATGGTTTGCGTACGTCGGCTTTTACCATGGCTTGGCCGTTTAATTGCCGTGGTAAATTTTGAGCGGCGAGTTTGTGTACAGAGAAGGACGAAGGGGTTTAAATATGACTGGGCGGCTTTCTTCAATTTTTTCTTTGTGCTGGGCGGCAAAAAATAGTGCCTACATCTTTAAAAATGTGCCTGCAAAAAAGTTTTTTTAAAGCAAATGAGCCTGCGTGCGCATGTGCGCGGAAATATCGATGCCTGTGCATCGCAGTTCTAGTGATGATTGTTTTTACCCAAAAAACAATCATCCAACACGTTGGCCGTTTTATTTTCTACTTGGGCATATCTCAGAAACTACTTGTTGGATCGATCCGATGTCTATGGCTTTATGGGAAAGTCGGCATGACTTAAAGATTACCAAAAAAACAATCATCCAACACGTTGGTCGTTTTATTTTCTACTTGGGCATATCTCAGAAACTACTTGTTGGATCGATCCAATGTCTATGGTTTTATGGGAAAGTCGGCATGACTTAAAATTTAATTCTATTTCGAACATTCTGTGACAATGCCAAATGTCCGAAATCACCGAAGTTTTCGTTTTTATACGCCCACATTGAAATGTGGTCGTATATTGTTGTCGCCCCCGTCCGTCCGGCGTCCACAATTGCTTGTGGACGCTCTATTGGCTAAAGTTAATATCTGATTGACTTTAAATTTATACACAGTGTTTAAGTTCATGAGACGAAGAAGCCTATTGATTTTCAGCGATTTTCGATAATTACTGCCAGAGTTATGGCCCTTGATCACTTTGAAAAATCTTGTGAATGCTCTAGAGGCTAAAGTTAATGATTGACTTTAAATTTATACACTGTGTTTAAGGTCATGAGACGAAGAAGCCTATTGATTTTCAGTGATTTCCAATAATTACTGCAAGAGTTATGGCCCTTGATCACTTCAAAAAATCTTGTGGACGCTCTAGAGGTCAAAGTTAATATCCGATTGACTTTAAATTTATACACAGTGTTTAAGGTCATGAGACGAAGAAGCCTATTGATTTTCAGTGATTTCCGATAATTACTGCCAGAGTTACGGCCCTTGATCACTTTGAAAAATCTTGTGTACGCTCTAGAGGCTAAAGGTAATATCCAATTGACTTTAAATTTATACACAGTGTTTAAGGTCATGAGACGAAGAAGCCTATTCATTTTCAACAATTTCCGATAATTTTTGCCAGAGTTATGGCCCTTGATCACTTTGAAAAATCTTGTGAATGCTCTAGAGGCTAAAGTTAATGATTGACTTTAAATTTATACACTGTGTTTAAGGTCATGAGACGAAGAAACCTATTGATTTTCAGTGATTTCCGATAATTACTGCCAGAGTTATGGCCCTTGATCACTTTGAAAAATCTTGTGGACGCTCTAGAGGTCAAAGTTAATATCCGATTGACTTTAAATTTATACACAGTGTTTAAAGTCATGAGACGAAGAAGCCTATTGATTTTCAGCGATTTCCGATAATTACTGCCAGAGTTATGGCCCTTGATCACTTTGAAAAATCTTGTGTACGCTCTAGAGGCTAAAGGTAATATCCAATTGACTTTAAATTTATACACAGTGTTTAAGGTCATGAGACGAAGAAGCCTATTCATTTTCAACAATTTCCGATAATTTTTGCCAGAGTTATGGCCCTTGATCACTTTGAAAAATCTTGTGAATGCTCTAGAGGCTAAAGTTAATGATTGACTTTAAATTTATACACTGTGTTTAAGGTCATGAGACGAAGAATCCTATTGATTTTCAGTGATTTCCGATAATTACTGCCACAGTTATGGCCCTTGATCACTTTGAAAAATCTTGTGGACGCTCTAGAGGTCAAAGTTAATATCCGATTGACTTTAAATTTATACACAGTGTTTAAAGTCATGAGACGAAGAAGCCTATTGATTTTCAGCGATTTCCGATAATTACTGCCAGAGTTATGGCCCTTGATCACTTTGAAAAATCTTGTGGACGCTCTAGAGGCTAAAGGTAATATCCAATTGACTTTAAATTTATACACAGTGTTTAAGGTCATGAGACGAAGAACCCTATTCATTTTCAACGACTTCCGATAATTTTTGCCAGAGTTATGGCCCTTGATCACTTCAAAAAATCTTGTAAATGCTCTAGAGGCTACAGTTAATATCCGATTGAATTTAAATTTATACACAGTGTTTGAGGTCATGAGACGAAGAATCATATTGATTTTCAACAATTTTCGATAATTACTGCTCAAGTTATGGCCCTTGATCACTTTGAAAAAACTTGTGACGCTCTAGAGGCTAAAATTATCATCCGATTGACTTCAGATTGATACACAGAGTTTAAGGTCTTGAGACGAACAAGTATATTGATTTCCAATGAATTTTTATGACTTGAACAACTAAATCCATGATGTTAAAAGTTTTGTATACTAAACATTAGCATGGGGCAAAAATGTGATTTTTTTTGTCTCAGTAATTTTCCTTGGCCGCCATTGGCTAATTCAGTTTTTCAGTCCTAGATTAATTATTTATTGCTCGATTTGTATAAAACAAAGTTCACATACTCCATTGTCTCAATTTCATTTTTTTTGTAACCAATAGAGTTATCTGTCCGCACCGGAAGTGGCTTAATTTTACCAAAAACTACAATTTTGACAGTTAGGTACCATTTTTCGAAAGCAAATATTATTTTTTTAAAAAAAACTGATATAACTAAAAGAGTGTGCCCTTTAAATGCGCACAAAATGTTGGGAACAGTTTTTTTAATTTCAATTTCATTTTCGAGCAAATTCGATTAAGAGGTGAAAAAGGGTGTAAAATTGACCTATTTACAACCCATTCAGGCTTTTCAGATTTTCAGATATTTCTACGTAACTTTTATAAACTTGTAGCTATAATCTATACGAAGAAAATGTATGTTAAAATTAGTTTGTAATATAAGCAGTTACCTAGAAATGGGCAATTTTGCATAAGTCACTATTTTCGTTATTTTGCCTGTAAAATAGTCAATTATGATTGGATTTTCACAAAAGTGACACCATTTGATTCAAAAAGCAAGTATGCGTCGTATCAAATTGATTACAATTTATATTTGACACCGGCAGTGACGACATTTTGTCAAAATCAATATTTTTTTCAATCAAGAATTATTTAATATGTATTAATAATTTTAATTTTTTGTTTACATTCACATATTAATATAATCCATAAGGTCATATAGATTTCACAAAATTGTTTCCAACTTGTTCAGTTGCGGAGAAATAGTCGATTTTCAACAGGTCACTTTTCAAGGTTTTTGGTCCATAAAAGTGTCAATTATTATTCGATTTTCATAAAATTTTCACTGTGTGATACCTAATGCCATTTACAATGTCATACAAGTAATTTAAGATTTTCATTATCACCGGAAGTAACGTCATTTTGGCAAAAACTGTATTTTTAGCCTTCAAAACCGATATTTTATTCAAATGAGTCTAATTTGTAATGTTTTTAAAATTATGATATTTGATTCCAATCAACAAATAGATTAAACCCATGCGATGATACAGATACCAGAAAATGGTTTCTAACTTGTACGGTTGCAGAGTAATAGACGGTTTTATACAAGTCACTTTTCAAGGTTTTTGGTCTATAAAAGTGGCAATTATTATTCGATTTACATAAAATTTTCACCATGTGATGCTTTATGCCATTTCTGATTTCATAAAACTAATTGGACATTTTCATTATCACCGGAAATACTGTACACTTACATGTAACAAATGTATAAAATGAATTGATATTGCTGGATTTGGTTGATTCGGCGTCCATTTTATTTGATGTGTGCAATGCTTATGTGGAAACCTGTTTAATGGTTTCATTGGTACCGGAAGTGACATATGTTTAGGGTAACGTGGCACCGGTGAAACCGTAGTCATATAAATATATTTGATATTAAAAAAAAACCAGTTAAAATCGGTGCTCTTGCAAAAATCGTGATTTCACGGTCGGGTGTGACCGGATTAAAACACCTAAAGTATCGTTTAGTAGCTCGATGAATGGGCTATTGTATGACACACTTCCTGTCTGATTTCTGAAAGCCGGGTCAGTGCTGCTTGCAGGTCTAGTTATTATTATTATTTTTTTTTTATTGGGGGAAGCTAGATCTCAGCAACTATAAGAGATACAGGTTTTAAATTTGATTTTCTGTCGGAAAAGTGGTGTGCAGCTACTGCTTAAAGCTATTTCGAAATTTGTGCGCACAGCGGAAATGCGTCAAATCTTTAATGTGCACGAAAATTGAAAATCGGCCATTATTCTCTTAATTCTCAATGGATTCTTCAGATATTTACATTTTTGGATAGCTGGAGACATTTCTGAGCAGATTGCAGTTTAAAACTGTGGAAATTAGAAACTTTGTAGCTCTCATATTTTGGGTGAAAAATGGACAATTTTGAAATTTCAGTTATATTTTTGGATAGCTGACATCAATCCGATTCCAACAATATAAGTTTTGTTCTGAAATGTTGACTTTGATTTTTCACTTTTTTTCGCATTTTGGTCAAATCGTTCTTATTTTTTTAAAACGGCTAAAACAATTTTTCTGAAACTTCAGATATATGAAGTCGAAGGACCAGACCAGTGCATGAACTATAAATGAAAATCCTCTAATCACCGGAAGTAGTCAAGAAAGGTATCCAAAGTTTGACAAAATTGTGAAAAATGGGTGCCTGTGCTGAAATTATTTATTGTTTGATTTGTATAAAACACAGTTCATATGCTCTGTTGTCTCAATTGTCATTTGTTTTGTTACCGATAGTGATATCTGTCGGCACCGGAAGTGGCATAATTTTACCAAAAACTAAAATTTTGACAGTTAGGAACCATTTTTCAAAAGCAAATATTATTTTTTTTAAAACTGATATAACTAAAAGAGTGTGCCCTTTAAAGGCGCAAAAAACGCTGAGCTTAGTTTTTTTAATTTCGATTTCATTTTCGAGCAAATTCGATTTAGATGTGAAAAAAGGTCTAAAATTAACCTCTTTACAACCCATTCAGGCTTTTCAAATTTTAAAATATATCTACGTAACTATTATAACCTTGTAGCTATAATCCATACGAAGAAAATGTATGTTAAAATTAGTTTGTAATATAAGCAGTTGCCTAGAAATGGGCAATTTTGTATAAGTCCCCGTTTTCGTTATTTTGCCTGTAAATAGTCAATTATTATTGGATTTTTATAAAAAAGACATAAAAGATTTTTCTGAAACTTCAGGAATATGAAGTCGAAGGATGAAACTAGTCATTAAAGTAAAAATGAAAATTTTCTATTAACCGGAAGTGGTAAAAAAAAGTGTCCAAACTTAGAAAAATGGGTGCCTGTGCGGAAAAAGCGATGTACCAATTGTTTTTTTTACCGATTAGTTAAAGTTTTATACCGTTTAATAGCCAATTGAATTGTCTATCAGATGGTACCTCAGCGACAAGATTCTATCAAAAAATAAAAAAGTTATGTGACTTTGAAAAGTAAGGTATTTTGCGATTTTGAGCAACTTTAGACGCATGTTTCTCGGAAACGCCGCCAACAATTTTTTTAAAACTTTCTCAATCGAGAGACTAATGGGTACTCTGTTGTGTGAAACCACTGTATCATTTTTTGAAATGTCAGGGGTAGCTGAAAAAAGAGATCGAAAATGTATTTTTAGGATTTGGAGCATTTTTAGAGGTCTATTTCTCGAAAAGTCAACGTAATATTTTTTGGGAACTTCTTCTACAGAGAGGCCTATCAGTAGTGTTATATATAAAACCATTGTACAACAGTTCCAAATTTCAGGAGTAGCAGAACAAAGGGATCGGAAATTGAACACGGCACCTTTCATTGTTAAGCGAAACATAAGGGGGGATACAATCTGTACGTTTTGTCAACGTATAGAGCCTATTCAAGAGTGCTTTTATCAGTGATGATATTTGAACTGAAATTATTTCAACTATGAGTGTTTTCTTCTATCCAAAATATGGGTTTAGTGACCCTGTAACAGAAATAGTTGATTGCTGTGTGTAATAATTAGTCTTTGAATTAATATTGTTGCTTCTTTGTCAAAATTATCTTATACCGGTAATCATCTGGACAGAAATCGACGGCTCGCCCTGTTTATCAGAAAGTCCAATTTGTTAAGCGGTTGCAGAAGTATCGTACAGTATTATCGAATATTGCACCTGTGATAAAAGGCATGACGTTGTTTGAGCATGGACTCTATCTGTAATTAATATTAAATTTTTATTAGTGACGTCAAATCTTTAACGTGCACGAAACCAGAAAATCGACGATATTTCAATCAATTTTTGAACCAGTTACATATTTGAGTAGATGACATGAACGCGATTCCGAAGTCCCGTGTACACATTGGTGTGACCGTAAAAGATCCCTTGGCGGTTGGAATTCTATATAAAAGAAGACTAGTGCCGCTGTACGAGCTTGTTTAGAGGTCTTTTTCTCAAAAAAGCAATCTAATATTTTTGGGGGAACTCCTTCTATAGAGAGCCTAATTGATATATATGTGAATGAAAAGAGAAAGATAGAGAAATGGGGTTTAACGTCCACTCGACACAAACTAGGTCATTTCGGGTCTAACATGGTTTATATATTTTTATTTCAATAATTCGCTTACGCGTAGGAGTCTTTAGCAGTGGGAGGAAACCGGAGGACCCGGAGAAAACCCACGAGGTTGGACAGGCCACCCTCCTCCTTGTCACGTACAACCGGGGAATCGAAACCCCGCCAGTTGACTCAATGACAGACGGTATGATACAGCGCACGCTGAAACAGAAAGAAGCTTCTGTGCCATCGGAACGTAGTATGTCGAGATCAGCGAGTTCATCGCTGACCTTTAACTGCAGTACCAAAGGCTAGCCTACCGTGCAACTTCCAGCCAGCATAATGTATCTATATAAGAGACATTTATTCCTACTGGCGATTTACAAATATTGCATGAAGAAATTCAGATCATAAGAACATAAACACGACTAATACACAGTATCATGTTGATTATAAAAGTACAATGTATATATTGGTTACACTATATATGTCACAAAACAACAATCATTAGATAATAATAGTTATTTACTAATTATATAAATCATTTTAAGAGGTAGGAGTTATCCGTTGTTTAATTTAACAGTTATATAATTACCCTGGTTAGAAAGGTACGAAATGAAATGAAATGGGGTTTAACATCCTAACATTCTGCTCCTTACCTGGGCTAATGAAGACGGGCATACGCCATACAGTGTGCTATGAGGGAAATTTTGCCCGGACAGCGGCACTATGGCCTACTCTTATATCGAATTCCAACTGCCAAGGGATCTTTTACGTACACGCCAATGTGTACACGGAACCTCGGTTTTTCGTCCCATCCGAACGACTAGACAGCTTTTCTTGTCAGCCCCTCCGTCCTGCATCACTGACAGGGGAGAACCACGCCGGAAAATCTGGATGACCTTTCTCTGGCAATGCAGGGATCGAACACCCGACCTCCAGGCTAGCGAGCCAGCGTCTTACCCACTTAGCCACGTGATCCCCCAGAAAGGTACGAACAATTAAGGTATTTAAACAAATGGTTACGAAAGAACATAACACTATAGACTTCTATGATACGACATATAATACATGTTTAATCTATATATAAATGACAATGTCCTACGCTAACAAATAATGAAATATGATAGTATCAGTAAAAATAAAAAACAAAGTAGTCGCGAACATCCTGGCCCTTGACTGCTTCAGTTGTTTGATCCTGGACTCTGTCTGTAATCAATAGTAAACTTTTACATGTTAGTGACGTCAAATCTTTAACGTGCACGAAAACCAGAAAATTGGCGATATTTAATTTTTCAACCAGTTACATATTTCAGTACACTGGTGGATGCATAGTGTGTAGAACCTTTCTCTAAGTATTGACTAACTGGCCTATGTGTTAGTATATCCATCAAGGATGTAGAAGAGCTTAAATGTGGTTACTATTCATGGAAACTCGTGAGAAATATACGTGATGCCAGTAGTCGCTTAAACCCGTCAGTATTTGTACCGTACGTCAGTATTCCTATAAATGGTCAGTAATAATCATAATGTGAGTATTTAAGTTAATTGGTTAGTATTCCTTACTTGTGTCTATGTAAAAATAACGTGACTAATTAAACAAACGTGAGTTTATCCGACCATATCACTAGTCAGGTGCTAGCGGGAGAAATTGAGTATAGCATGACTAATTAAGAAAACGTCACTATTGATGATATGCGTCAGTAACTGGACCCTGCGCCAGTAGAGCGTGAAATCATTAACTATAACCATAAATTTCTAGTGTGTATTGTTACTTTTGGTGACTAGTATCAGTTAAATTGTAACTTGCCCGTTAAATCATCGCTACATTCATTCTGAATAAATTATTAATTAATTATTTACTAACATTCTGGAATCGGGAAATGTTTTTAAACAATAATGGATGGCAGTGAGCAACTGGATTATTTGTCGGCGATTTCGATCGCGGATTGACACATGTTTTTGGGACGTACGGCACTTTGATAACTGTATGGATTCAATTTGGAATCAAAACCAATTGTTTAAAAAAAAATCATTAACACAAATCTGTTTTCACTAATTTTTTTGAAACAGATAATATGATAACAGAAATAATGAATTTCATATACATATATTCAAGCTGAAATTCAGAGCACTGAAGAATCGTGTGAATATATCTATTTACATTTGAGAAATAATAACTATTAAAACAATATATATAACGATGAAATTAGTAATAACATATGATAAGGTACGATATACATTTCTAAAATACAATATGATCGTACGAAAAAAATGAATTTCATACATTTGAATTTAAATGCTCAGTGGCAAGGTTTGATTCGTCGCACTATTTGTACCGTTTCTGTTCTTACAACGGGTTCCCCATGCAGAATACGGCGCAATGTGTATTGTTATTTAATTTACAATTGATATTTATCTTCGTTACATGCGGATTGGCACATGTTTTGAGGCAGGCGGCACTTTGATATCTGTATGAATTATTAAATTTGGAATGACAACTAATGGTTAAAAAAAGATCATCAACACCAATCTGTTGTCGCTTATTTTATTGAAACAGATAATATGATAGCAGATAATATTGAATTTCATACACATACATATATACAAGCTGAAATTCTGAGCACTGAAGAATCGTGTGAATATCTATTTAGATTTGAGAAATAGTAACTATCAAACAATATATATATATAACGATGCAAATAGTAATAACATATTATGCACGATATACAGTACAATGTTAAAATACAATATGATCGTACGTTACAGAAAAAAATGAATTTCATACATACAAGTAAACCGAAATCATGAGCACGGAAGAGTCTATTACTATTTTAGAAATTATTTTATGTAGCACACGATAAATATAACTGATACATTGCATGCAATGCAACGGTGAAATAGTAAAACCATGTACAATGCTCCATCTTGGGATATCTCTCTTGTGCAAAATTCGAAAGTCATGTAGATATCCCGGCCGATTATTTTTTTATTAAAACTAAGGCTGATAGAAATGCACATTGAAAATTATCAAAAAAAAACCCACACATTTATAACTACACTATATTACATATTCAAAACACAAGAAATTACGAACATTTTAAACAAATAGAGCATTTTCGTTTGAGTTCTTCTACAATAGTCACACCGATAACAAATTTTCTTTTAATGATACAGTTTATCAATAAACTTACCAGGAATTGATATAGTTAATGATTTTACGCTCTACTGCCCCAATCAACATTCTTAATCTCAAGAGCACTATAACAGAAAGGTGCTAATTAAGTGGTGAGATTAACAGAATTTATTCCCATAAAAGTTTTAATATACAAGACCTACATTACTAATGTATGGACTATTCTCTTTGGTTCTAAATTATAACACTGAGAGAAATATTAAACAAAAATTAACAAATATATGGCGTGGTTGCTATGTGATTTAGTGTTAGAACATAACGATATCTCAAACGGATAAAGCTTGGTCAATTTTACAGTTTAATATCAGTTATCTTTTTGAATAAAGAGATAACTGCAGTCGCCTTGACACCAAAAGTTGTCCAGTATGAACTCTGAATAAGCTCGTGCACGCTTGTAATGTATGAAAGGAATTGCTCCTTTGACCGAGATTGCCGACTCCGTGCTCTACACGGACTATTCGTGAAACGGTAAGACGCGAAGTCTGAAATAGTCGGGTTGACGTTTGAATTATATGGGTTGTTTTTTTTTTTATCAGGAATCGGGGTTGTACATTTGACAGAATTTATTAGCTGAATGGTACAGAGGTGTAACTTGGTCATTTCTACATAAATTGTATCATTATATTCTAAAAAAGACATCCAAGCTTGTAAGCGAGTTGTTCGGATCTTACGAGTCATTCTTACAAAATTAACGATAAGGTATATGTGAACTTCCCCCCCCCCCCCCTTTAGCATACTGAGTCGCAATGAGGAAATTTTGAAAATTTAGTTATTGTTATTTTCACATTTTCCAACTCATTACCTGCAATTTGATGTATAGTTTGTTTGATTTGGGCAAAAATGGACTGAGCTGTGTCCATTAGAAACTACCCAACTCAAAAAAGTAAGTTTTGAGAAAAAGCAAGTCAAAGATTTGGTATGTTCCAAAACAAAATCCCATAGCAACCAGGCCATTTATTTGCTGTTTTGTCGTTAAACATATCTTTCCATGGGTTTTCAGGGGTGCTGAAGACGAAAATCGTAGTAAAAATTTGATCCCACGATTTCCGCAATTTATTTGCTATTCTGTCCTTTAATGTTTTTTTTAGGATTTCAAGATTGCTGACGACGAAAATCGTAGTATATGCACTCTTTTTGTAACGAAACATCCACAACACATACGGCATAGTATTCACATGATAGTGTTATATTGAAGAATAATCTATACATTAGAAGTCTGTTGTGCATATGTATATTATAAGTTAATCTCATCAATTAATTAGCACCTTAGTGCCAGCTAGTGGTCAGGAGATTAAGATTGTTGATTGAATAATCATCAAAAAAGCCACCACAGCTGTACGCGTGTTCATTTAACACGTGAATTAAAATAAGATTTTGCGTGTACGATAGGTCTATTATTGTTTTCAGGACCGTGACGTTATCAAAATATCAGTCCCTATAGAAATATCAATTCAATTTCATAGTTAAGAAATGCTTCCGTTAACTTTCGTGCATTTTGGCTTTGATGTAAATATCAACATTATTCAGAGGATACTCAATGGCAGACTCGGAGTATCGTCGCATTTCGGTTCGTTGGTGGGGGGTTGGATGGCCGAATGGTTAGCACGTGCGTGCTGTATCATAAGCCCTGTCATTGAGTCAACTGGCGTGGTTTCGAATCCCCGGTTGTACGTGACAAGGAGTAAGGTCGCCTGTCCAACCTCGTGGGTTTTCTCCGGGTCCTCCGGTTTCCTCCCACTGCTAAAGACCCCTACGCGCAAGCGAATTATTGAAATAAAATTAAACCATTTGTTAGTCCCGAAATGACATAGTTTGTGTCGAGTGAATGTTAAACCCCAACTCTCTCTCTCTCGGTTCGTTGGTCGTTCGCATTTTTTCGACCCATGGTGATAAGAGAATTTAAAACAATAATATCCAAGATGCATTCCATACTTTGCATGCCGTATGAAGAAGCGACAGTAAACGGACTTCAGCTATCAATAAAATTCTCTTCGAAAACAAAATTTTTGGCCATTTTGTTTAATTAATTTAAGGCCTATAAATTATTTTTTTTAAAGATGATATGAGATATCAAAAAATTACCACTTGGATAAATTATTCGGAGTAAATAATGAGTTGTCGACGGCTTTATCATTGACCCGTGACAGTTGATTAGTATTACTCAATGACACACTCAATAGACTATTCTGTGCTTATAATTTCGGTTTATTTGTATGTATGAAATTCCTTTTTTTTTCTGTAACGTACGATCATATTTTATTTTAACATTGTATATCGTGCCTTATATGTTATTACTATTTTCATCGTTATATATAATGTTTAATAGTTATTATTTCTCAATGTAAATAGATATTCACACGATTCTTCGGTGCTCAGAATTTATGCTTGTATGTATGTGTATGAAATTCATTATGTATGTGTATGAAATTCAATATTATCTGCGACCATATTATCTGTTTCAAAAGAATTAGGAAAACACATTGGTGTTGATGATCTTGTTTTTAACCATTAGTTGTCATTCCAAATTTAATCCATACAGATATCAAAGTGCCGCCTGCCCCAAAACATGTGCCAACCCGCATGTAACGAGGATAAATATCAATTGTAAATTAAATAAGAATACACATCGCGCCGTATTCTGCATGGGGAACCCGTTGTAAGAACAAGAACGGTACAAATAGTGCGGCGAATCAAACCTTGCCACCGAGCTGTTAAATTCATATTTAAATATGAAGGTATTTATATTAGATCGATCTATCTAACCATCTTCGGTGTCTTTCGCAAACTACGGCGGTAATCGAAATCGTCGACAATAGTCCCTTTGTTCACTGCCATCCATTATTGTTTAAAAAATTTGCTCCAATTCCAAAATATTAATAAATAATAATTAATTTATTCAGGATACTTTATAATCACTTATAGTACCAATACACACCAGAAATTTAAATAGTTAACGATTTCACGCTCTACTGGCGACGGTTCCACTTACTGACGCACATCAAAGATAACTGGCGGTTTCACTCAGGTAGTGAGCGGTAGCCTAAATACTGGCGTTTTCTTAATTAGTCACGTTTTTTCCAATTTCTCACGCACGCGTCTGACTAGTGATATGTTCGGATAAACTCACATTTGTTTAATTAATCACGTTATTTTTGTATACTGACACAGGTAAGGAATACTAATCAATTGACTTAAATACTCACCTTGTGATTATTACTGACCATTTATAGGAATACTGACGTAAGGTGCATGTACTGACGGGTTTAAGCGACTACTGACAACACGTATATTTCTCACAAGTTTCCATGAATAGTAACCACAATTAATCATTTCTACTCTTTTGAAGGATATTCTAACGCAGAGGCCAGTTACTCAATACTCAGAGCTCAGTTCTACACACTATACATGTTACCGTGGTAGCTGACATGAACGCGATTCCGAAGTCCCGCGTACACATTGGTGTGACTGTAAAAGATCCCTTGGCAGTTGGAATTGTATATAAAAGTAGACTAGCGCCGCTGTACGAGCATGTTTAGAGGTCTTTTTCTCAAAAAGGCAATCTAATATTTTTTGGGGAACTCCATCTCTAGAGAGCCTAATTGATATAACTGTGTATGAAAAGAGAGAGAGAAATGGGGTTTAACGTCCACTCGACACAAATTAGGTCATTTCAATAATTCTCTTGCGCATAGGTGTCTTTAGCAGTGGGAGGAAAACGGAAGACCCGGAGAAAACCCACGAGGTCGGACAGGCGACCCTACTCCTTGTCACGTACAACCGTGGAATCGAAACCCCGCCATTTGACTCAATGACAGACCGTATGATACAGCGCACGGGCGCGCGCGTGTTACCCCACCCCCCGTATGAAATCACCGTACAACGGTCAAAAGTATCAAGAGTGGCCAAACAAATGGCACTGTATATCGACAAAAGTCCGAAATGGTCATAATCGAAGTCCGAAATGGTCATAATCGAAAAGTTCTGCATACGTATAATATAGAGAGCTATTTTTCAAAGTGGCAATATTTGAACTAAGGGTGTTCTACTGTTAACCAAAACTGGCACTGGTGCTTCTAGAGTGAAAATATTTCATATTAGTAAATAACAGTTGCTCCTGAAATTAATATCCCAGTTTTTTATGTACATGACGTCATCTCTTTATACCATTTAAAATAAAGCTCTCTGCTGCAGCTATTTATAAGGAAGTCGCCCCTCTATATTTATAAAGAAAATTTGATGTTGATAATTATGATTTAGTGTTTTTAGTTGTTATCTGAGACTTAAAAGACTGTTTTGGTCCCATTCGGAAAACTGTTTTTTTTTTTATTCCATTTACAATTCGTGTAGAACTCTGAAATTAACAGAGTTCTGAATATTGATTTTTCCCTTGTTTTTAGCAATTATTATTAATAACTATCGCGAAAGTTGTGAACAGGCCGGGAGTGGTGTAAATCTTTAACGTGCACGAAAATTGAAAACCGGCCCTAATTATACCAATTCCCAACCGATTTTCGAAAAAGTTATATTTTTGTACAGCTGGGGATATTGCGGATGCGTTAACGGCCAAATTGAGATAAAATGTTGTTCTCATTTTTTCTTTAAAATTTGAAAATTTACCAAAATTGTTATTTCTTGGAATTTTGAGTTTTCCATTACAAATTTGGATTGCCGGCGTCTGTTCGATTCTACCGATTTAGGATTATCATCATGTGAATTGTTCAACTCTATTTTTCAATCCCCTTCTCTATCGCAATGCGCATACAAAGAACGTGTCAATATCTGAGTTATGCATATTTGTGTTTTTATTTGGGGGGGGGGGGGTGCGGGAGTGGTGGGAATAGTCTTTTGTCATGCATCTGGCGACCGTGTGACGCCTTGGCTACAGTGAAAGCCTTCAGTCTTGCAAGCAAGTCTAGTTATTATTATTATTATTATTTTTCCATTTGAGCATATCTCAGAAACTACTTGTCGGATCGATTTGATGTCTTTTGTTTTACTGGGAAAGTGGGTTTGACTTAAATTTTAAAGCTATTTCCAAAGTTCTGCGACAATGCGAAATGTCCGAAATCACTGAAGTTGTCGTTTTGCGATATTTTGCCGTAATGTTATCAATAATTGTTGGATTCTAATATTTGATACATTTTGACATAGCCAGAGACAAGGCACATAGCTAAGGTTCTTTGGATTTTTTATTTTCGACGAATCTTCGGAGATATTAGGCGCCAAATTTTGAAAATTTAAATTTTTACGGAAAACTGTTTAATTAATGAATATTTTTATGTGGTATTTTACCAAGGGTTAAAGGGTCATCTTGTCACCGTATTTTTCCTTGGCCCACATTGGCTAATTTATTAACTATTTATTGTTCGATTTGTATAAAACAAAGTTCATATGTTCCGCGGTCCAAAATGTCATTTTTTTTGTTACCGGTACATTTTCCTTTCGGCAACGGAAGTAACATAAATTTAGCAAAAACTGCAATTTTGAGAGTTCGGTACCACTTTTTGAAAGCAAATATTATTTTTTTCAAATCTGGTATGACTGAAAGGGTTTGCCCTGTTAATGCACAGAAATCATTGCGCTCAGTTTTTTTAATTTTTATTTTGTTTTCGGATCATTTCGATTTAAAGGTGAAAACAGGTGAAAAAATGAGCTAATTCACAACCCATTCAGGCTTTTCATATTTTAAAATATTTCTTCGCAACTTTCATAAACTAGTAGCAATAATCCATACGAAGAGAATGTATGTGAAAATTAATTTGTAATATGAACAGTTGCCGAGAAATGGGCAATTTTGTATGAGTCACTTTTTACGCTAGTTTGCCTGTATAAGAGTCGATTATTATTCGATTTTCATAAAAGTGACACCATTTGATGCGTAATGTCAATTTTACCAATTTAACATTTTCAATGTCACCGGAAATGACGTAATTTGGGCAAAAAATGTATTTATAGCCTTCAAACCAGTAATTTATTCAAACGAGTCGTATTTGTTATTTGTTTAAAATTTTGATATTTGATTCCAATCAACTAATAGAATGAACCCATACGATCATATAGATATGACAAAATGGTTTCTAACTTGTTCAGTTGCGGAGAAATAGACGATTTTCAACAGGTAACTTTTCAAGGTTTTTGGTCCATAAAAGTGTCAATTATTATCCGATTTTCATAAAATTTCCAGTGTGTGATACCTAATGCCATTTACGATTTCATACAAGTAATTTAACACTTTTACTGTCACCGTAAGTAAGGTCATTTTGGCAAAAACTGTATTTTTAGCCTTCAAAACAGATATTTTATTCAAATGAGTCTAATTTGTAATGTTTTTAAAATTATGATATTTGATTCCAATCAACAAATAGACTGAACCCTTACGATCATAGAGATACCAAAAAATTGTTTCTAACTTGTACGATTGCAGAGAAATAGACGATTTTCTACAAGTCCCTTTTCAAGGTTTTTGGTCTATAAAAGTGGCAATTATTATTCGATTTACATAAATTTTTCTCCATGTGATGCCTTATGCAATTTCTGATTTCATAAAACTAATTTAACATTTTCATTATCACTGGAAGTAATGTAATTTTGTCAGTATCACTTACATGTAACAAATGTATACAATGAATTGATATTACTGGATTTGGTTGATTCTGCGTACATTTTATTTGATGTGTGAAATGCTTACATGGAAACCTGTTTAATAGTTTCATTGGTACCGGTAGTGACATATGTTTAAGGGTAACGGGGCACCGGTGAAACCCCTCATTACTACGTCGCAGTTCTAGTGATGATTGTTTTTACCAAAAAAACAATCATCCAACACATTGGCCGTTTTATTTTCCACTTGAGTATATCTCAGAAACTACTTGTTGGATCAATCCGATATCTTTGGTTTTACAGGAAAGATGGCATGACTTAGAGATTAAATCTATTTCGAACATTCTGCGACAATGCGAAATGTCTAAATTAACCAAAGTTGTTTTTTTTCTAAATATTGCCGTAATATTAACAATAATTGCCGGATTTTAACATTTGATACATTTTGACATAGCCAGAGACAAGGCACCTAGCTACGGCTCTTTAGATTTTTTTACAAAAAATTTTTTTATTAATCAATATTTCTTTATGGTATTTTATCCAGGGCTAAAGGGTCATCTGATTTGAGCAAAAATGTGAACAATTTATGTCTCAGTAATTTACGTTAGCGCCATTGGCTAATTTAGTTTTTCTGTCCTAGATTGATTATTTATTGTTCGATTTGTTTAAAACAAAGTTCATATGCTTCTTTTTACAAAATATCATTTTTTTTTGTTACCGATAGAGTTATCTGTCGGCATCGGAAGTGACATAATTTTAACAAAAACTATAATTTTGACAGTTCGGTACCACCTTTTGAAAGCAAATATTATTTGTTCAAAATTTGATATTACCAAAAGAATGCGCCATGTAAATGTGCACAAAACATCGGACCCAGTTTTCTTAATTTCGATTTCGTTTTCGTGCTATTTCGATTAAAAGGTGAAAAACGGTGTAAAATTAAGCTATTTACAACCCATTCAGCATCTTCATATTTTAAAATATTTCTTCGTAACTTTCAAAAACTCGTAGCAATTATCCATACGAAGAGAATGTATGTGAAAATTAGTTTGTAATATGAGCGGTTGCCGAGAAATAGGCAATTTTTGCATGCGTCACTTTTCACATTATTTTTCCTGTAAAGGAGTCAATTATTATTCGATTTTCATTTTTTTTTACCATTTGATGCCTTATGCTAATTTTGACTAGGTCAAACCAATTTAACATTTTCACTGTCAGCGGAAATGACATCATTTGGGCAATTAGCCCTAAAAAGAGATATTTTATTCAAATGAGTCGTATTTGTTATTTTTTTTTTAAATTTTGATATTTGATTTCAATCAACTAATAGATTGAACCGAAACGATCATATAGATATCACAAAATGGTTTCTAACTTATACGATTTTCTAAAATAGACGATTTTCAACAGGTAACTTTTCAAGGCTTTTGGTCCATAAAAGTGTCAAATATTATTCGATTTTCATACAATTTTCGGTGTGTGATGCCTAATGCCATTTACGATTTCATACAAGTAATTTAAGATTTTCATTATCACCGGAAGTAACGTCATTTTGGCAAAATCTGTATTTTTAGCCTTCAAAGCAGATATTTTATTCAAATGTGTCTGATTTGTAAAGTGTTTAAAATTATGATATTTGATTCCAATCAACACATACATTGAACCCACACGATCATACAGATACCAAAAAATGGTTTCTAACTTGTACGGTTGCAGAGAAATAGACGATTTTCTACAAGTCACTTTTTAAGGTTTTTGGTCTATAAAAGTAGCAATTAATATTCGATTTGCATAAAATTTTCATCATGTGATGCCTTATGCCATTTCTGATTTCATAAAACTAATTGAACTTTTTCATTATGACCGGAAGTAATGTAATTTTGTCAGGATCACTTACATGTAACAAATGTATAAAATGAATTGATATTGCTGGATTTGGTTGATTCTGCTTCCATTTTATTTGATGCGTGCAAAGTTTGTGAATATTTGTTTATCGGTTCCATTGGTACTGGAAGTGATGAGTTCAAGGGTAACATGGCACCAAAAGTGACATAAGTTCAAGGGTAACGTGGCACCAGTGAAACCCGTCATTACTGCTTCGCAGTTCTAGTTTTTTTTTTGTTACCGATAGAGTTATCTGTCGGCATCGGAAGTGACAAAATTTTAACAAAAACTATAATTTTGACAGTTCGGTACTACTTTTTGAAAGCAAATATTATTTTTTCAAAATTTGATATTACCAAAAGTATGCGCCATGCAAAGGCGCACAAAACATCGGACTCAGTTTTCTTAATTTCGATTTCATTTTCAGGCTATTTCGATTAAAAGGTGAAAAACTGTGTAAAATTAAGCTATTTACAGCCCATTCAGCGTCTTCATATTTTAAAATATTTCTTCATAACTTTCATAAACTCGTAGCAATAATCCATATGAAGAGAATGTATGTGAAAATTAGTTTGTAATATGAGCGGTTGTCGAGAAATAGGCAATTTTTGCATGCGTCACTTTTCACGTTATTTTGGCTGTAAAGGAGTCAATTAATATTCGATTTTCATTTTTTTTACCATTTGATGCCTTATGCTAATTTTGACTAGGTCAAACCAATTTAACATATTCACTGTCAGCGGAACTGACATCATATGGGCAAAAAAGTATTTTTAGCCTTTAAAAGATATGTTTTATTCAAATGAGTCGTATTTGTTATTTTTTTAAATTTTTGATATTTGATTCCAATCAACTAATAGAATGAACCCATACGATGATATAGATATCACAAAATGGTTTCTAACTTGTTCAGTTGGCGAGAAATAGACGATTTTCAACAGGTAACTTTTCAAGGTTTTTAGTCCATAAAAGTAGCAATTAATATTCGATTTACATAAAATTTTCACCAGGCGATGCCTTATGCCATTTCTGATTTCATAAAACTATTTAAACATACATTTTATCACCGAGGTAATGTAATTTTGCCAGGATCACTTACATGTAACAAGTGTATAAAATAAATTGATATTGCTGGATTTGGTTGAAGCTGCTTCCATTTTATTTGATGCGTGCAAAGTTTATGTGGAAATCTGTTTATCAGTCCCATTGGTACTGGAAATGATAAGTTCAAGGTTAACGTGGCACCGAAAGTGACATAAGTTCAAGGGTAACGTGGCACCAGCGAAACCCGTCATTACTGCTTCGCAGTTCTAGTTTTACCCAAAACTACAATTTTGGCAGTTTGGTACCACTTTTCGAAAGCAAATATTATTGTCCCCCGCCTTTCGAAGAAAGCAGGGGACTATTAAAATGAGTTCGTCCGTCTGTCTGTCCGTCACACTTTTTGGGACTCAATAACCCACTTTCTAATTGAGCTAGAATGTTCAAACTTTGTGTACCTTGATGGAGTTCGAAGATGAGCATTTTCCGCTTAGGGTAAGCGGAGATAAGCAATTTGATTGGTTGATACTTTGGGACACGATAACTTTAGTTCTAATTAAGTGAGAGTGATGAAACTTGGTGTATAGTTTCATTACATCAATACCTTGACTAAGTTCGATAATGAGCATTTTCTGCTCAGGGTAAGCAGAGCAATAAGCAATTTGATTGGCCAAGATTTTGGAACACAATAACTCTCCTTCTAATTGAGCTAGAATGTGCAAACTTGGTGTAGGTGTTTATTGGGTCAATGCCTTGATGGAGTTCGAAGATGAGCATTTTCTGCTTAGGGTAAGCAGAGATAAGCAATTTGATTGGTTGATGCTTTTGGACACTATAACTTTAGTTCTAATTAAGTGAGAGTGAGGACACTTGGTGTATAGCTTTATTACATCAATACATTGACTAAGTTCGATAATGATCATTTTCTGCTGAGGGTAAGCAGAGGGATAAACAATTTGATTGATCGAGAATTTGGAACACAATAACTCTCCTTCTAATTGAGGTAGAATGTTCAAACTTGGTGTAAGCATTCATTAGGCAAATCCCTTGATGGAGTTCGATTATGAACATTGTCTGCTTTGTGTAGGCAGAGATAAGCAATCTGATTGGTTGATGCTTTAGTGGCACGATAACTTTGGTTATAATGAAGTGAGAACAATGAAACTCTGAATATAGATTCATTATATCATTACCTTGACTAACACTGGTAAGCTGATACCGTTGACTAATGAACCTGGGCCTTTTAGTAATGACATTTGTAGTTTGATTGCTGGAAACTTTTGAAAAAAATAAATGTGCAATTAGTTAATATGTGTCATCTATTTATTTTGGGATTTCGGCGGGGGACATCAGCCTCACTGTTGGCTTGTTTTTTTAAAACTGATATAACTGTTTGTGAACAGTCTACAGGTCACAATTTTTATCCGATTTCAATGAAACTTGAAATATAGGTTTATCACCCTCAGATCTCGGTTCCTTTCGATATAACTAAATGGATTATGGCCCCTGATTGTACGAAAAATCACGTTTTTAGCTGTGAACACTGTTGAGGTCACAATTTTAATCCGATTTTATTGAAACTTGAAATGTATGCTTATAACCCAAAGATCTCGGTTCCTTTCGATATTCGTGCATATCGGAACGTAACTTCCTGAATTATGGCCCCTGATTGTACTAAAAATCGTGTTTTTTTGCTTGTGGACCCTATAGAGGTCATAATTTTTATCCGATTTAAAAAAACCGTGTTATTATATCACCCTTACACCCTAAGGACAGCTGAGTTCGAATTTCGTGAAAATCGGCCCAAAACTGACAGATAAAATGGCCGCCCTTCGTTCTCAAATAGCGTAAAAATATGGTATATCAAGGTTGTGGACCCTATAGAGGTCATAATTTTTATCTGATTTTGTTATACGCCCACATTTTCATGTGGACGTATTATGCCGTCGCCCCTGTCCGTCCGTCCGTCCACAATTGTTTGTGGACTCTCTACAGGTCACAATTCTTATCTGATTTCGACGAAACTTGAAATATAGGTTTATCCCCAAAAGATCTTGGCTGCTTTCGATATTGGCATGTATTGGATCGAAACTTCCTGAATTATGACCCCTGATTGTACAAAAAATCACGTTTTTAGCTTGTGGACCCTATAGAAGTCATAATTTTTACCCGATTTAAAAAAACGTATTATTATATCATCGTTACACCCTAGGTACGACTGAATTCAAAATGGCCGTCGTTCGTTCTCAAATAGCGTAAGAAAATGGTATATCAAGGTTGTGGACCCTATAGAGGTCACAATTTTTATCCAATTTTGTTGAAACTTGATGATTGAGTTCGAATTTCGTGAAAATCGGCCCAAAATTGACAGACAAAATGGCTGCCGTTCGTTCAGTTCCTTTCAATATATGCGCATATCGAATTGTAATTTCCTGAATTATGGCCCTTGATAGTAGGAAAAATCACTTTCTTGTTAGCTTGTTCTCTATCCATCTCTCGAAAATGTGGGCGTATCCTGCCTGGCAGCCGCTGGTTGAAACTTGAAATGTAAGTTTATAACCCATAGATCTCGGTTCCTTTCGATATTTGCTCATATCGAATTGTAATTTTCTGAATTATGGCCCTTGATTGTAGGAAAAATCACTTTCTTTTTAGCTTGTTCTCTATCCATCTCTCGAAAATGTTGGCGTATCCAGCCTGGCAGCCGCTGGTTTTAATTTCGATTTCATAACTTTTATAAACTTATAGCTATAATCCATATGAAGAAAATGTATGTTAAAATTAGTTTGTAATATGTAAGCAGTTACCTAGAAATGGGCAATTTTGCATAAGTCACTGTTTTGGTTATTTTGCCTGTAAAATAGTCAATTGTTATTGTCATGAGACGAAGAAGCCTATTGATTTTCAGTGATTTCCGATAATTACTGCCAGAGTTATGGCCCTTGATCACTTTGAAAAATCTTGTGGACGCTCTAGAGGTCAAAGTTAATATCCGATTGACTTTAAATTTATACACAGTGACGAAGAAGCCCTTGATCACTTCAAAAAATCTTGTGGACACTCTACAGGCCAAAGTTAATATCCGATTGACTTTAAATTTATACACAATGTTTAAGGTCATGAGTTGAAGAATCCTATTGATTTTCAGCGATTTCCGATAATTACTGCCAGAGTTATGGCCCTTGATCACTGAAAATAATCTTGTGAATGCTCTAGAAGCTAAAGTTAATATCCGATTGACTTTAAATTTAGACACAGTGTTTGAGGTCATGAGACGAAGAATCCTATTGATTTTCATCGATTTCCGATTATTACTGCCAAAGTTATGGCCCTTGATCACATTGAAAAATCTTGTGACACTCTAGAGGCTCAAGTTATCATCCGATTGACTTCAAATTAATACAAACAGTTTAAGATCTTGAGACGAACAAGTATATTGATTTTAAATGAATTTTTATGACTTGAACAGCTAAATCCATGATATTAAAAGTTTTGTATACTAAACGTTAGCATAGGGCAGAACTTAATAAAAACCAATCCCCTGATAGAACACTGAATACGCGGGGAGAGAAACAGGGGATATTTTCCCAACAGAATCTCAAATGCCGAATTCCAATGACATATCAGTTGGAATTGGGTCAATAATCCAGTTCTAAATAGCATTTACCGTTATGATTTTTTATTTTATACACATGCTGACAGAGACTTAATTTTAAAACTATTATTGAAGGCTATATCATAGTCGTACAGAATTTTATTTTATAGCAACTTTAGTTATGGTTGTCACGTGATCATTGTGCCATTTGTCTTTCATCGACGAATGAATAAAAACTTTTGCAAGTTACGTGACTAGTTACGTGATGGACAAAAGACTACAAATTGTGCTATGAAGAAATGCCATGATGCTGTATCAGCTTATTTTGACTACAACATTTTCTGGATATTACTTTTGACACAACTTAAGTGTTTACCAAAAACTCCATCTGATTGTTTTATTTTTATCATTTTTCTTGTATTTTGATGTTTTAGATTAACACAATAAACACAAATTTGTTTTTTAGATAGTATTATTAATTAAGATTCAGAGGATTCACGCAGATTCCATATATTAGAATCATTTAGATTCTCGCAAATATTGACGAATTTCTAGCCCTGATATACGCAGATTGGCAATCAGTATGAACCTACTGATCATGCAGTCAGACTTAACCAGACATGCAATGTCAAATAGGTAGACTGGTCTTTCCAGTCCTAACCAATATTTGGATCAACGTTTTCTGTATCCAAAATAACCGGACCAGTTTACCATGTCCAAGTCTTACTTCCATCGTCAGTGGATTTCACAATCCTCTACAAAGCAAAAGGTTGGAATTTACATTTTGTGCCAGGTTTTTTGGAATATATTCATGATTTTCTAGTAGAAGCATAGCTGAATTATATATAAAGAGGTTAGTTATGGCAGATATTTATGTGTAGTATGCTAATAACAGTGTCTGTATTGTAAGATTTCCAGGGTATTCAGTGGCTTGTAAGAAATATTTGTGACCATGGATTATGTATTTTATCAAATGTATATTGTAGGAAAAAGAATTAACAAGAAGGTTGATGCAGTCTATGCCTAGAAGACAATCGAGTCGGCTAGAAGTTAAACGTATACAACAAGAAGAATTAGTGAGTGTAATATTTTTGTGTTGAGTAAAATAAAAGAAAACATAGATTCGGCTGACAGGACTTGTCGTGTTCTGTACCGAATAACAACTTTGATGTTCATTTATGCAATTACACTAAAAAAATAATGGTTTTTATGCACCAACATTGAAATGTGGTTGTATATTGTTATCATTTCCGTCTTATACATGTTCTTAATAGTGGGGTGGTCTCACTACTGAGTGAGTATGCTTGAGGCAATTTCAAAGAAAAACAAAAACAGTGTTATGTAAATTATAGAAGTGGAGGCCTATTTTATTACTGTTAGATGAGACAATAATAGTGTAATGTAAAAACATATATTGTAAATAGTTTCAGTTTATCACCTTTTAAATTTTAACTGTAAATTAACATGCATAAAACGTTGGATGTAGGCCTTGAGTATATGCACTACCATATATTATTTAGTAACAAAATTTAGATCTTAGATCTATTTAGCCAGGAGGACTACGTTGTTTATTACAGTTTGAACTTCCAATACATTAATTACAATATTCGATGGAGGCATAGAAAAAGGGAAAAGCATAAAAAAGTTTATTCTATCAGCCGTGTGTGTGATTTTACAGCTACGGGTCCAATAGGTTACTCATTTACCCTTGCAAAGTTGTTTTTCTTATTCAAGCGTATGCATTTTTTTTATACGCCCACATGGAAATGTGGTCATATATTGCCATAGCCCCCCCGTCCGTCCGTCGTCCACAATTTCTTGTGAACACTCTTCAGACTACATTTATCATCTGATTGTTTTGAAATTGATATATATTGTTTGCATTAGTGAGATGAAGAAGCCTATTTAATTTCAAGAACTTCCGTTAATTTCTTCTGGAGTTATGAAAGGTTGAGTTCGAATTTCCTGAAAATTGGACCAAAATTGCCGGACAAAATGGCCGCCGCTTGTACGCGAATAGTGTAAAAATATCGTATATCGGATTGCTCTAACATCAAAAGTTATCATCTGATCTTTCTGAAATTTATATGCATTATTTAGATTACTGAAACGAAGAAGCCTATTGAATTTCAGCAATTTCTGTTTATTATGTCTAGAGTTATGGCCCTTGTTTCACTTTATTGATCCTTGTGAACGCTCTCACGTCAAAAGTTATCATCCGATCTTTCTGAAATTTATATGCATTATTTAGATTGCTGAAATGAAGAAGCCTATTAAATTTCAGCAATTCCCGTTTATTACGTCTAGAGTTATGGCACTTGTTTCACTTTTTTGATCCTTGTGAACGCTGTAAAGGTCAAAAGTTATCATCCGATCTTTCTGAAATTTATATGCATTATTTAGGTTACTGTAACGAAGAAGCCTATTGAATTGCAGCAATTTCCGTTTATTACGTCTAGAGTTGTGGCCCTTGTTTCACTTTATTGATCCTTGTGAACGCTCTAAAGTAGTGCTCCTACGGTTAGGACTTTTTGTTATTCGAATAGCCGTAGCTATTAACCGGTTAGTAACCGTTAACCGTATGGTATCAATTTTAAACATAAAACAGAGCTTGTCAGGAGGTGCGAGTCATTACTCGTGTGCACGCTATACTCGCCTAAAAGTTTAGTAAAAGGCATTACACGCGCAAAAATTTCAGGAATTCTTTAATGAAAATTTAAACTATAAGGCCGTAGTTATTTATTTACCTGGTTAACTTGGTTCATTTGAAACATTTTTTAATTCAATATATATCTACGATAATATACAAAACAATACTCTGTTTCCCTTCGTACGTGACAGATGGCGATAATATTACGATTACACAATGTTACTAAGAATAGAATAAAGTAAATTGGAAGACGTCTATTGATTGGACAATAAAGAATTAATTCCTCGCTTGCAAGTAGAATTTTTATGATTGGTTAAATTAACTAAAAACCAAAGTAGAATTCTTGCGAGAAATTACGAGATATGAAACGTGTTGAATGTCGTAACGAATCTAGTATAATGTCATTTTCTATCCTTTATGATTATATTTTGAATGATGGATACGTTTTTAAGTAAATAATAAACAAGGTAGAATATAGTTAGAAATGCCGAGAAGTATTTAGATTGGATTAACATTAGCTAAAGTCAGAACAAGGTCCGTTGACTTTGCCGCATAACTACGACGAGTGCTATTAATAGTATCATTGTTTAGCAGTCGACATCGTAGGACGACTGTTACATTCTAAGATTTTCAAACATCAAATACAAAATGACAACGTGCAAGTTTTGTTATAAAGAGGAATATAATCAGACACAACTCTATGTAATGGGGGACATCTCCGAATAACCGTACCGTTGAATTCGAACCGTTTAACCGTCCAGTTCTAACCGTTTACGGCTATCCGACTAGTCGTAGGAGCACTACTCTAAAGGTCAAAAGTTATCATCCGATCTTTCTGAAATTTATATGCATTATTTAGGTTACTGAAGCGAAGAAGCCTATTGAATTTCAGCAATTACCGTTTATTACGTCTAGGTTTATGACCCTTGTTTCACTTTATTGATCCTTGTGAACGCTCTAACGCAAAAAGTTATCACCCGATCTTTGTGAAATTTATATGCCTGATTTAAATTAGTGATACGAAAAAGCCTATTGAATTTCAGCAATTTACAATAATTACTTCTAGAGTTATTGCCCTTATTTCACTTTGTTAAACCTTGTTAATGCTCGATTGATGATAGTTATCATCCGATATGTATGAAATTTATATGCATCATTTAAATTTGTGAAACAGGTCTATTAAATTTCAGCAATTTCCGTCAATAATTTCTAGAGTTATGGCGATTGTGAACGTTTGAATGACAAAAGTGATCATGTGATCTGTATGAAATTTATATGCATTATTTAAATTAGTAAAACGAAAAAGCCTGTCAAATTTCAACAATTTCTGTATATTACTTACAGAGTTGAGACCCTTGTTTAAGTTTGTAGAACCTTGTAAACCCTCAAACGACAAAATTTATAATCTTATCTGTATGGAACTGTCTTGTAAAGGCCCCCAATTACCTACAAAGGAAAAATATGGACAACCCTTGACGACCGCTCGGACGATTTAGCTGCTGTGGGCGTATGTTTTGTTGCCTGGCAACCTATCTTTTAGCTTGTGGTCCCTCTGAAGGTCACAGTTATTATCTGATTTTAAAAATCGTTTGAATATATCACCCTAACACCATAATAAAGGTTGAGTTCAAATTTCCTGAAAATCAAACCAAAAGGTGTAAAAATATGGTATATCAAAGTTGTGGACCCTGTAGAGGTCACAATTTTAATCCAATTTTGATGAAACTTGAAATGCATGTTTATAACCCAAAGATCTTGGTTCCTTTCGATATATGCGCATATCAAATTGTAGCTTCATGAATTATGGCCCTTGATTGTAGGAAAAATAACTTTCTTTTTAGCTTGTTCTATCAATCTCTCGAAAATGTGGGCGTATCCTGCCTGACAGCCACTGGTTGCACCTTGTGAACGTTCCAACGACAAGAGTTATCAACCGATCTATTTGAAATTTATATGCATCATTTAAATTAGTAAAACAAAGAAGCCAATTGAATTTCAGCAATTTCTGTTAATTACATCTTGAGTTATGACCCTTGTTTCACTTTGTTTAATCTTGTGAAGGCTCTAATGACAACAGTTATCATCTGATCTGTTTGAAATTGATATGCATCATTTAAATTAGTGAAACGAAGAAGCCTATTGAATTTCGGCAATTTCCGTTAATTACTCCGTGAGTTATGGCGCTTGTTTCACTTTGTTGTACCTTGTGAATGCTCTAACGTCAAAAGTTATCATTCGATCTTTCTGAAAATTATATGCATTATTTAAATTAGTGAGACGAAGAATCCTATTGAATTTCAGCAATTTCCATTAATTACATCTAGAGTTATGGCCCTTGTTTCACTTTGTTGAATCTTGTGAACGCTCTAATGACAACAGTTATCATCCGATCTGTTTGAAATTGATATGCATCATTTGAATTAGTTCAACGAAAAATCATTTTGAATTTCAGCAATTTCCGTTAATTACGCCATGAGTTATTGCCCTTGTTTCACTTTGTTGTACCTTGTGAAGTTATTATCCGATCTGTATGAAATTTATATGTATCGTTTAAATTAGTAAAATGAACAAGCCTATTGAGTTCCAGCAAATTTCCGTTAATTACATCTAGAGTTATGGTCCTTGTTTCACTTTGTTGAATCTTGTGAACGCTTAACAACAAAAGTTATCACCTAATCTGTATGAAATTCATATGCATCATTTAAATAAGTGAAATAAATAAGCCTATTGAATGTCAGCAATTTCCGTCAATTACTTCTAGAACTTTGTTGAACCTTGTGAACGTTCGAGCGACAAAAGTTATCATCCGATCTGTATGAAATTTATATGCATTATTTGAATTAGTGAAACGAAAAAGCCTGTCGAATTTCAACAATTTCTGTAGATTACTTCCAGAGTTACGGCCCTTGTTTTAGTTTTTAGAACCTTGTGAACCCTCAAACGACGAAAATTATAATGTCATCTGTATGAAATTGTCTATTAAATTCCCCTAATTACCTACAAAAGAATAAATATGCTACAACCCTTGTCAACCACTCGAACGATTTAGCTGCTGTGGGCGTATGGTTTGTGCCTGGCAACCTATCTTTTTTTTTTATGAACAATATTTTATTTGATTTTAGGATTGGGAAACAGGCAAAGCCTATATAATCCCTCCCCCCAAAATTTTAACATGTAAAGAAATAAGACAAAAGAAATATGTACACTATTTATGATCATCCATAGTGTTGGTGGCCGAAAGCGTTACTGAAGCCTGTAGATGGTCCGAACATTGACCTGGAAGTGATTGGCAATGCCCTGGGCAGTGTGGCCAGCGTTGAGTCTTCCAAGCGCCTGGTTCCTCTGAGCTGTCGTGAGTCGTGGCATGCTGCTGACGTAGTGTAAATGATTCAACCAGGTATGGGGGTGCATTTTATAGGACTGGTCCCGGTGAACAGAACGTGCAGTATGAGTTACATGAAAATCATGGAGAACACATTATCATCTCAGAAGTCAGGTTGCGTTTTTGAGAAAATTTCCTGGGTTCAAATCTGTGTTTGGGAAGGAGCCTTATTACTCAGGTAAAGTTGGAGATGTGGTCACAAATATACATTAAAAACATTTGGCAAGTTTTTTGCAATGCGTCTATTAGAGTAACATACCAACCTGACGTATCTTTTGCTGCTTAGTATATATATTTATATATATATATAAAAAAGCATAACTGGCGATTTAGGCGTTCATCGTATATTATCTTCACAAAACGTTTTTTTTATGAACAATATTTTATTTGATTTTAGGATTGGGAAACAGGCAAAGCCTATATAATCCCTCCCCCCAAAATTTTAACATGTAAAGAAATAAGACAAAAGAAATATGTACACTATTTATGATCATCCATAGTGTTGGTGGCCGAAAGCGTTACTGAAGCCTGTAGATGGTCCGAACATTGACCTGGAAGTGATTGGCAATGCCCTGGGCAGTGTGGCCAGCGTTGAGTCTTCCAAGCGCCTGGTTCCTCTGAGCTGTCGTGAGTCGTGGCATGCTGCTGACGTAGTGTAAATGATTCAACCAGGTATGGGGGTGCATTTTATAGGACTGGTCCCGGTGAACAGAACGTGCAGTATGAGTTACATGAAAATCATGGAGAACACATTATCATCTCAGAAGTCAGGTTGCGTTTTTGAGAAAATTTCCTGGGTTCAAATCTGTGTTTGGGAAGGAGCCTTATTACTCAGGTAAAGTTGGAGATGTGGTCACAAATATACATTAAAAACATTTGGCAAGTTTTTTGCAATGCGTCTATTAGAGTAACATACCAACCTGACGTATCTTTTGCTGCTTAGTATATATATTTATATATATATATATATATAAAAAAGCATAACTGGCGATTTAGGCGTTCATCGTATATTATCTTCACAAAACGTTTTCGCTCCGTGGAGCTCCTCAGTGTGTATACAATGTCTATATGACGTCATTTTCTAATTGTTATATTATGACGTCTTACATAGCTTAAAGGGACATACATAATTAGCCATGTGTATACAGTGTTATAAGTTAGCATTTAAATCGGGTTGTAAAATTTCAATTAGTTCGTTTTCTTTCATTTCCTGTTGTTTTCTGTTTGTATTGAACAGGGCGTAGATGGGAATGATTTTAAAATTTCCATTATTACACTCTGCCATATGGTGGCTTACTGGTAAATGTCTGTATTTCTCATGTGTTATCTGTTCTCTGTGTAATGTTACTCTTTTTCACAGATCTTCAGTTTGGCCTACGTAGAACTTTCCACACTTTTCACAGAGTAAGGCATAAATATTTCCTCTAATGTTATTTTTTACTGACGGATTGTTTGGGTTCTGAGTGATAATAAGTGGGAGGACAAGTAACTTTATTGACATTATCTTAAAGCCACTGTGTAAGAAAGTTCCAAGCTTCCTTCGTGACAGTGTTGATTTTTTGAATAATCTACCAGAAAAAGCGAAAGAAGATACAATACTCGCATCCTTTGATGTCGTCAGTCTATACACCAGTATTCCACATGATCTAGGGAAAGAAGCAATTTCATTCTGGCTAAACGAATCAGAAGCAACAGGGAGAGGATTTTCCGACTCATTTATTCTAGATGCTATATCCCTTTAAGCTATGTAAGACATCATAATATAACAATTAGAAAATGACGTCATAATACAGTTACCATATAGACATTGTATACACACTGAGTAGCTCCACGGAGCGAAAACGTTTTGTGAAGATAATATACGATGAACGCCTAAATCGCCAGTTATGCTTTTTTATATATAATTATCTTGTGATTTTAAAAGTAACTTTTTAAATTTATATATATACTCTTCAAAAAAAGTAGGGGATATTCAGAAACAATACAAAACTGCAGAAATGCACTGCTGTTTTTATCAGAGGTAATCAGTGTATGTTAATAACAGGCCAATTGCCTACACATGAACATAAACAGTTCATATGGGCATCTTATCTGACGGCCCCATTTCACTCGCAAAGAGATACACCGTCCAAAGTGAAAATGAACGTTTTTGATTTTTTTCTTAATTGCTACACCAATCCTCAGACATTCAGCAATTCGTTGTGGCATGCTCCTAATCAACCGTCCAATCACAATTTGGGGCAATCTGACCCACTCCTCTTGCAGTGCCACGGCCAATTCTTGCAGTGTTGTCGGTTGATGTTGACGTCGACGAACACATTTCCCAAACAAATTAAACTTAACACACTAAAGCATCTGTGAACATACTATCAAAGCATGTCAAGTGTCCATGACTATTTATCATATCACAATCTGCATAGGTATTTGCATTTCAATATCCCCTGAGTCATTCCATGTCAAAAAATATATGTTACAGTACATGGACTTAAGCTAACAAATACAAAATTATACCTCTCTAGGCCGAAAATTCGCTGAGATATGGCCATTTGAAATTAGGGTACTGAAACGGATCATAAATACAGTAATTTTTTTCAGGTTTTCGGGTGCTTTAAACCCCCATTTCTAATAGGAGTAGAACTCTCTAATTTTGTAATCTAAGACTTTTGGTGTAGATTATGAATTTAGCATCAAACGCAATGTGCGATTCACACAGTTCGTGCCACCAGGTGCCAAAATGTGGAACAAATGAACTATTCACTCTTTTTTTCATGATTTCCACAGCCACTGGCGAAGTCACTATTGCATACAAAACCTCCAAAATTGGTATAGTTAATATCAATTTACAAAAAATTATGAGTCGATGGGATATATACTTTTCCAAATATTCAGTCTCGAAATTCAATGCACACTGAAAATGTACAAAATACACCCATGTTCACCTTCAATTTTGCCCATGGCTATCATCATAATTGTTGACTTTTCGCGTTGATTTTAAAATTATGTCTAAATGACCTGTACCCCTCAAACGTGTCTATTTAGAAGTAAATGGATCTACATTGTATTGTTCTAATTTTTATTTGGCCTCCCAAATGAGAAAAAAATGGTTTTTCCGCATTACAAATTGGAATTTTGGGCTTTGACAGCCAGATTAAAATTACTTCTGAAAGACTTGGGGCCCTCATATTTGTCATTTTAGAGCAACTTAAAAAGTAGAATAAGAATATAGACTCATTTGGCTACAGGGAGTATATCGTTGCAATTTAATTTTGCTTACAAACACAGGATAAAACTTTTCTGCTTAGAAAGTTAGGGGGGGGGGGGTAGATGGCTGAATGGTTAGCACGTGCGCGCTGTACCATAAAGTCTGTCATTGAGTCAACTGGCGTGGTTTTGAATCCCCGGTTGTACGTGACAAGGAGTATGGTCGCCTGTCCAACCAAGGTGGGTTTTCTCTGGGTCCTTCGGTTTCCTCCCACTGCTATAGACCCCTACGCGCAAGCGAATTATTGAAATAAAATTAAACCATATGTTAGTCACAAAATGACCTAGTTTGTGTTAAGTGGACGTTAAACACCATTTCTCTCTCTCTCTCTCTTAGAAAGTTGAAGTACAGTAATGTTTTTACACTATCACTGAACACTTAAAAACTAAAGGCTGCAATTCTTAACGCATGGTCTTGAAACTTTACATACTTATTCCCTAGACCCTAAGGATGTTTCTTATTGTTTTTGGTGCTTGCCCAATTCGGGTCAGAGCCACACACATTTTTTTCTTTGTGTGTCTGTGTTTTTTTGCCTACATGCCGCAATTCTTAATGGATTGTCTTGAAAACTATTCATATATATTCCTTATACCCAAAGGATGACTGTTATTATTTTTGGTGCATGCCTGATCCCCAGGGGCACAGCAACACCAGATTTCAGTGTTATCGTCCACAGATTGCAATTTTGAACTTTTGGTGCATGCCCGACCCCTGTCACACTCCAGGATGATCTATCCAGAATTGCTGCCCCTAGGTGATAAACATAAAAAATAGGCGTTGCTATGCCCCTCGGGGTTGGACATGCACCAAAAATAATAGCGGTCATCCTAAAGATATAAGGAATAAGTATGAAAAGTTTTCAAGATGATCAAAACACACAGTCACACAAAGAAAAAATAGGCGTGGCTCTGCCCCTGGGGATCGGGCATGCACAAAAAACAATAGCGATCATTCTAATGGTAAAAGGAATAAGTATGCACAACTTCAAGACAATCCATTAAGAATCGTGGCTTGTAGGCGACAAACTGACACATGCAAAAATTGAACGTGGCTCTCTGCCCCTGGGGGTCTGGCACGCACCAAAATCAATAGGGGACATCCTTAGGGTATAAGGAGAAACTTGTATACATAGTTTCAAGACGATGCGTTAAGAATTGCGCCCTGTAGTTTTGAGGCGTCTAGAGATAGTGAAACTACATAAGGTCGTACATCAACTTTCTAAGCAGGCAAAACACGTTTTCACCTGTTTTTAAAGCAAAACTAAATTGAAACGATACTCCCTTGATCCCAAAGAGTCTTTATTCTTATTCTATGTTAAGAAATAATTTCAATCTGATCGTCAAAACCCATTATTAACCATTTTGTTCTCATTTTGGAGGCAAAATAAAATTAGAACAATACAATGTACATCCAAAATGATTACATATTTGTAATCTACGTAAAAAGTCACTCTAAATAGACATTTTTGATGAGTATAGGTCATTTAGAAGTTATTTTAAAATCAATGTGAAAAGTCAACAATCTGGATAACAGCCATTAAAGCTTCATCACCGCACAGCTTTCAAGTGCCAATTAAAATATAAGCCATCAATATAGGTATATTTTGTACGTTTTCAGTGTGCAATGAATTTCGAGACTGAATATTTGGAAAAGTATATATCCCATCGACTTAGAATCTTTTGTAAATTGATATAAGACAAACTGACATTAACTATGCCAGAGGCTGTGAAAATCCTGACAATAAAAGTGAAGAGTTCATTTTGGAGGCAAAATAAAATTAGAACATCATCGGGGATATTTTCTGAAGTGAGCAATGTTTAGTCCCGCACACATGATTTTGGAGGTCATAGCAAATATACATCACAAATAGCTTTCCACATGGTATTATACAAACATGTATTGGTATATAAAGCAGACCCGTCAACCCCTCAGAGCTGAAAAGCAGTAGGGTAGTCTAAAAAAGGCAGTAGAAAGCATAATTTGGCAGATTTCCAAAAACGCGTAAATTCGCACTTCCAAGGGTAATTAATTTAGAAATGATACACTGAACTACAGGGCAGTGCAGGCCCAACAATACAAAAATTGCATTAAATGGGTAATAGATAAAATATAAGCAATAGTTCTAAATGTATTTATGTAATTAACCCAAAATTGAATATGTAGCCTACAGAAAGAAATAATTAGTAACGTAAAAAAAATAATTAAAATTACCAGTTCAGTAGTACTGGAAGTACCACTTTTCTTTTGTTGTTTTAACTTAGCATGATTTTAAAATATCCTTGTTTGTGACGTGTGTTACTATTCCGAGAGTTTTTGTCAATATTGTTTCATGTAAGATAATTGGTGTGCTTATTAGATTCTATAGTATTTCTACATTAGGAATAGAGGAGCGGGGGGGGGGCGTAAAAAATTAGTTTTGCATAACGACTAACGACAAAATATTGGTATCGATTTAATCATTCCCCCCCCCCCCTCCCCCATGGTGATTATCCTCTCAATGTACGGGATTTTTTCTCCCGTGATTCCGTAAAACTGCTTTTACATTTATTCGAGAGAGCGTTCCATGTAAGTCCGAATCGGCGAGACGTATTCCCATCTTGAAATTAAAGTTCCAGGTTGTGTTGCATTTGATGTATTGTATTAGATGCTGTACGTACGCGCGCAAACGAAATTGTCAGCCATTGCTGCCGTAAATTGGTCGCTATTTATTTAGTTTATCGCTATGCATTTTAAGAGTATTTGGAACACGTGCTAATAATTATATCCGCTTTATTAACTCTAAAATAGATTGAAAAGAATTTGAGAACAAATCTCTTAGCTAAATTACACCTTACAATATCCCAAATTGATGTTGATAACCGAAAGTCGCGATCTTTATTGGTTACATGGAAAGAGTTACTTCCCTTAGTTCCATAGTTTTGGCGATAAAATTAAAACTCTTTGTTTGAAAATGAGGTAGAAAGCTATTACCGTGCAGTAGAGCGGTACATGAGGCCTTTTCGCGGCACTTTACCGCGTGATGCTGTAGAGTTGACAGGTCTGATATAAAGCCTAGTAAAAATACACTCATTACGCGCTTCGACTTTCGTGTTTTTTTAATAGCAGCGAACGTGAGCAAAAATTTTGATTACAACTCTTTGGTTTAATTTTTGATTTTGGGGTTTTTGGCGATTTTGGTACAGAGCTAGCTGTAATAGCTTCGTTGCTTCGTTTCATTTGTAACTTTTAAAACCATGAGCGTGGCAAGATAAACTCATTACAACATTTTGGGATTTTCTTTTATTTAGTCGTTACAACCTTCGTTTACGTAGCGCTCTATTTACTTTAGGAAATAAATATTTGCTAGCTCTAAATACGCAGAACTATTTGAGACCGGAAAATAACCGAAACAAACTTTTTATTGGTAGTCATTTAGAAGTTATTTTAAAGGGGCTAAATCGCTAATATTTGGAACCTAGAAATTGACACAAATGGGTCGCAACGCATATAATAATGTAATATGAATATATATAAACTGATTTTCTGTTTTCACTGTAATTTCTTATCATTTATGTTCGGCGAAATACGCCTGAAGTCTCAATTGAATGGCAATCTCTAGCGCCTGGTAATTCCAGTCTACACCGATAGTATTTATTGCACATGCTCTCCAGATAAGAATATGATGTCACCGTTTGGTTTGACTTGTGGATTATGCCTAGCCTCGTTTTTCAAGTCCGATGACGCTGAAACGCATTATGGTATACGAATCGTGTACCAATGGTAAAATGTTTATTTTGTCTTAAATATTGGATATCAGAAGCCCATCTCTTCCCAGTAAGATCACAATATCAATGTTCATTTAAATTGTTAAATAATTTGTGTTTTCAATGTTGAAGATTTTGGATGATATTGAGTTAGAGACTTAGCTACTTTAAAATGAACGTGAAAAGTCGACAATTTGAATAACAGCCATTAAAACTTCATCATGCATAATCTACAGTTTTCCATATTTTATAGCAGAAAATGCTTTTTTGGGTACTGTACCCTTTGTTTTACAATTTCCTGAAGTTTGGATCATAGAAAATTTTTTTTTTAAAAATATACAAAAATTTTGGTTGCCATAATGTTTTGTAACTGTTAGTGTTACATACGCATTAAGTCGACTTTATGCATATTTTTGCATAATATACGCATTAAGGGGACATACGTATATTTTTGCATAATATACGCATTAAGGCGACTTTATGTATATTTTTGCATAATATACACATTAAGGAGACTTTATGTTTATTTTTTTATATTTTGTAACCCGCGCATCTTAAAATATTCAAAATATGTCTAGCCCCGACAATAGAAAAAAACATTTTTTTATAAACAAATCATCCAAGAGAATTGTGCTTCTTTGCGCAAAACATGCGTGACGGAATTACCTTTCAAATTTAGCTGGAATTACAGTGCAGAAATTCCGTCACACAAGTGTGTTCTTGTCATGACTTAAGTTGTCGCTGGCTAAGAAAGCTTCTTGATTCGATAGATGATCATCACTCGACGTTGCTTCCAATGCGTGGATTGGATCTTGTCTAGCTATATATATATGTGAAATTTTCTGCAAAATCCATTTGGAGCAAACATTCCTCTCAGTTTTCTTCCTTTTATATGGACTTCGCGGGTTTATGTGATATCCAGTCATGGCACAAATTGCACCCACATTCTCATCATTAGCATTGCCCATTCTGTAATTTAGTTGAGCTGTTTTGGTAACGTGACAAATCTCAGATTTCTCTTCCATTCCCTATCAACATTATCATAATCCACTCGATTTACAGCTGATTTAAATGTTACTTTTCGTATATACTGTCTGTATGCTGTAGGTGGGGCTATATCTGAAAGAATATATGAAACTATATAATGCAATAAAATTCCATAAAGAGGTTTCTAGCAGACTTACTAATTGCTTTAATTTGGAAAAAGATTTGTAATTCCGTCACGAAAGAAACATGTTATTCCGTCACGCATAAATTTGGGAATAATATTTGTGATGAGAAAAATTTTAGAACATACTTCAATACTGGCATGCGTTCCCACATAACAATTTTTAGAAAAATAAATATCATACTTAGCGTAACGGAATTACAAGAATTGGTGAAAATGAAGATAACTTTTATTAATTTTACGAAATCATTTTCAGTCACTCAAATCTCATTAAATTGTATCAAACATAATGGGGTAAACATAAGGAAAACACTGATTATATAACATACCCATCTCTTCTGTTGTTCCACACAGCTTAAAGACTTCAGAAGAAAGGCCTTGAAAATTGGTATTTGGTGCGTTTAATTACTTTACCAGAAGCGTGAACTCATCACGCGTGCATGTTGGCTGTGACACGTCAAAATAAAAATTTCAGCTAAAATTGGTCGCTTAGAATGATAAACATTACATACATAATTCAAACAAGCGGTTGCCATGCAAGATACGCCCAAATTTGGCAAGACATAGATAGAGAAAAGCTAAAATTAAAAAGAAGCCATTTTTCGTACAATCAGGGGCCATAATCCAGGAAGTTAAGGTCCGATATGCGTGAATATTTACAGGAACCTAGATCTTCTGGAAATAGACATATTTTAAGTTTCATCAAAATCAGATAAGGAGCAGCCATTTTGTCCGACAGTGTCAGTCAGATTTTTATGAAATTCAAACTCAATTTTCATTGATGTGTAAAGGTAATAATGTTTTAAAAACTATCAGTAAAATATCAGTAAAATTCTAATTATCGCAACAAATCTAATACGAAGAGGCTAAAATCTGTAGGTACGGTGTGTTAATTAAGAGGGGTGAGAAATTGAGTGGTGATATAATTATCGCTAGGGGTGAAAATCTCGGCGACAGTGTGTTTTCTGTACCGGTGTGTTAATTAACGATCGGGTTAAAAACGACTGACACGGTGTGTATTCTTTGTTTGGTGAGTTTTCTAGAAAGCGTGTTATAACTGCACCAAAGGTGTTTTATCAAGGACCAACAGGCTTTATCTGATGCGTAGGTGTTAAATCTAATTTACTGTGCGATTTCTTGTTCGACCGTGTGTTTTACGCAGATCGGTCTTTGTTAAGTGTAGGTCTTTATACATGGATTTATAAGTGCTGTAGTTACATGTGTTCGTTCTTATACGTATTTCATTTCTTGATGAATACTACGTGTTTTATACTTCGTACCATAGTCGGGCTGCAATTATTTATATATTTGTCTTTTTTGTGGGTTTAATTTGTTTATATATTATCGTGCGTACCACTGAAGTATAAATGCGTTTGTCTTAAAATCAGTCGCATGCAATATCGTTATTACCGATATCCCGCTAAACCTTCGATCATTTGATTATCCGAAATATTCTAATCTCTATTGATATCAGATGCTCTAATCTGTTTTGAAAGCACAATTATAAACAAAAAATCTCGCAATTAATGATAACTTGTAAGTTTCGTCACTTGTTTCTCCCACGTGACCATATATGATATGTACATGGTAGAAATCGGTTAACCGAGGACTTGATACACTCGCTGTCCAATAAACACTAACCGCGGACCTGATACACACAATCATATTTTTCCGTTTTCAGATCACACACACGAAAGATACAGATCACACACACGAAAGATACACCCTAACTGTAGAATACCGCCTAACGCAAAGCACCTCAGTTCGACCTTAAAATCAAATGGGATATTAAATCCAGGCTTCTGAAAATCGTCACAGTCTTGGATTTAGTCCAAAAAGTCCTCGGTTGACACGGGTCCGTGATTAAAAGGTGTGTATTCAGATGTGTGTCCCCGACACACACACACACACACACACACACCAACACACACACTATTGTTTAGTTTTGGCTATATCTATTTTAGTGAGAAAACTAAATATCTGTAGATGGTTAAATATTTGTTAGACCTTTAGCTTCAAATTCTATCTAAAAAAGGTTGAACTTATAAAGGCCCTTGGCTATAGTTAAATCCTGTTACTGTTATCAAAAATTATTGATATTTTCTATAAAGGGAGATAACTCCTTTTACCATAAATGGATTTCCGAAATTCTGTATGTTCCCTTGTCCATTATGTTTTCTGCATTTTGCTTTAAATCAAAATTTAACCAACAGCATATTCTTTGCATAGTATGAAGACATCGGGTATTTTCGCCAATATTTAATTTTATGTCAACTTCACAATTATTAGTACAGTAGAATCTGTATGAGCAGCCACTCCTATTCAGCGACATCTCCTTGTAAGCGGTCACGATAAATTCCCCCCGTAGAAATTCTGTTGTTTCATCTCTTTATTCAACGGTCACTCCTCTAACGCGGCCAGCGGTCACTATATTACTAATAAATTCAACAAAACATCGCCCATTCAACGGCCATTGTTGAATGATACCATCTTGTCGTTCTTTGTAACACCCCCGCTAATCCCGTGAGTAGTAGTTAATTAACTGGACCCCCACTGATCAGGTAAAAAGAAATGTAAACATAACAATCAACCCGGGATTATCTGTTAATTAATCTTTTGTTTTATTAAACGACTAACCTGATCATTGTTTTCACGCGTAACGACACATTATTTGATACTGATTGAATAAAATAAAAGTACCGAGTTTTGTCACGATCATCTAGTATCTCTCTTAGCGCCTCCTATAATATTACATACAGAGTTACACCCCCTGTAAAAAGGAGATAAATTTAGCGATGTTTTTTGTTCATGTGCTTTTTTGATAAAATAAAATGAATTCATCGATTTTCTTCACAAAAATGGATAAATATTATCGAATGCATCACAATGGTAGACAGTAGTATCGAAGGTTGGTACAAAATGACAAGTTTACAGAAGTTATGTCCGAGATTTGAGTAAAGAATTTTCGTCCGGCGCAAGATTCAGCGACGGCCAAATTTACCGCTTCCAATGCATCCAAGCGTAATATTTAATTTATGTCGACACAAAAAGCAACGAGATTTTATTAAGAGGCCACTCCCGTTAAGTTATGTCCGAGATTTGAGTAAAGAATTTTCGTTCGGCGCAAGATTCAGCGACGGCCAAATTTACCGCTTCCAATGCATCCAAGCGTAATGTTTAATTTATGTCGGCACAAAAAGCAACAAGATTTTATTAAGAGGCCACTCCCGTTAAGCGGTCAGTTGTGAAAATTCCCTTGGGTGGCTGCTTAATGCAGATTCTACTGTATAAATATAGCATTTACTTGACAATTATCACAATTTTCATCTGGCCCTAAATCGAGTTAGTGCAGACTTTTTGCTTGGAACTCTTTGGATTTGTGTTTCTGGTGTTATAAGCTTTCCAAAAATGTATAGTTTGTTTATTTGGGAGGACCATGTAGAGGAACTTCACGCTAGAAATTTTGGCTGCAGGCCTAATCTTGCCAATTTTTTGTTCATCTTAGTTACTTGTCTAGTGGAACAAACTGGCATATCTAGATGTGAATCGGTTGAGAAAATTGAAATTAGTGGGGGTTTAATGCACCCTAATACACGGTGTGTATGTGATGAAACCTATTAATTTTCAACGATTTCTGATAACTCGCATTGTTACTGGCTGGTACTTGTTTTGTATAATAAATGTTATTATGCCATCTAGAAGAATTAAAAGCCAATCAAAATTTAATTATTTCTGATAATTACTCAATGGGTTGTTAAACCTGGTCAATTTTAGTGTCTTTTAAATGCTCCCATTACCTACAAAACAATTAATATGCGAACCCTTGTAGACAGCTCGAACAACTTAGCTTCTGTGGGCTATATTTTATATAATTCATAATGAATAACTTTGTCAATTGTCTGTTTACTTTGTCTAATATTTCTCAGGTTGTACAAATTAATCTAATCTGTATTGTTTTATCAGGAAAAATTACAAGCTCAACAAGAAGCTGAAGAAGAAAAACAAAAAGCTATTGAAGATGATAAACGTATGGAAAGAGTGCGCCAAGCTAGAGTTGAAGACCAGAAAAAAGCTAGAGAAGAACGTGAAAGAGTGAGAGAAGGTAACAGTATTCTCAAATTATTACACCATTTAATGTAGTAAAAAATGACATTCAAGGCCAGGAAATGTCAAGACTGGCATATATTACTGAGGTGGAACGCATGGTTGATGCAATATTTCATCCTCACTTGAGCTAGATATTGAATCAGTGTGTCCTGGAAAAAGACATTTTAGCTCAGCATTCCACTTAAAAAAGTTGTATTTGTGTCCTAACAATAGGTAAAATGAATGTAACAATCATTCACTCAAGGGAGGTAAGAACATCATAATGAAATGTTGAAAGTGTATTTCTTAAGGGAGAACGCGGGTCAAAAAAAATTGAATTTTCTAAAAAAAATTCACTTTTTAAGTAATGACAGTTTTTGATAGTTTGAAGTCTTCTCTTTGAGTCCCCAAAAACAAAATATCAAAAATTTCATTTTTTTTATGTAAAAAAGTACATTTTCTGTCGAATGGTAAACATTTCTGAACCTGTGCATGTCCGAATTTTGATAAAATAACGTCTAAAAAATCCCGATTTTAAGCCTCCACATGTCCATTGACAGCCATGTTTGATATACTGTTGGAAAGAGTAAACAAAGAATAGCATGATGGAAATAAAAATAATTTATTAATTCCCGTCAGTTTCCGTGTGTACTCGTTTTTCTAAGCGCCAAAAATGCTCGAGAATTTCCTTATTTGGTTAGGTGACCTGATCGCGGGGTCAATATATCCGACGTAATAACAACGACATCTCCTCATTGGTCTAACGGAATTCTGTCACCTAGCAACGGGATGCCGTGATGCGCACGCTATATAGACACAGTTAACCACTCTTTTTTGTATAACAATATTACTTTATAAGAAGTCCAAGACTACTATCGATGTCCCGCAAGCTTATTTAGCGATATTTACCCATGAATTTAATAGTTTTCTTTAATTATTTCTAATAAACCGTGATTAAAAAAAATAAAACATTTTATGGGGATCGTAATTTTTATAGCCGTGTCCAACTTTGTCGACCGGTAATTGTTTTTAGTCTTGTTTGTTATGACCCAAATAAAACCATTTAGTATGATTTACTTTTTGATGTGATTTTTCTCTGATTTGATTTTTTGGACGAAAATGCAATTTCAAATTACGAGATCTCAAAAAGTTACTAACATTTTTACTTGAAATTTGCAACAGTTATAGATTAAAGTCTTTTGAATGAGATAACAGAGAGTTTTTGTATTTACTGTTTTTATTTTTGTAAATAATTCATTTTTTAGTTCATGTTTCGTTAAAAAAAATCACACATTTATATAAATGCTTATAAATTAATAAAAATACAGTGGACACCAAATGTCTCTCTGTCATTTCCTAGCTTTATGCATTGTTTATAAGGTGTGAAAGTTTCAGAACTGTAGAGTTATTATTAACAGAGATCTAGCACTCCTACGAATTTCCCCATTTTTTCTTGATTCGTTGGTAACCATGGCAACCAATGTCCGATTTGGGATTTGATGAAAAAAATCAGCTAACTAAATGGTCTTTCTAGTATATACAAAGTTTCAACCCAAAATAACATTAAATAAAAAAATAAAAAATTCGCCCCTCGTTCCCCCTTAAAGATACATTATGGGAGATTCGATAACGTGTTGGCAGTTCTCACTATAATAGTTAAAAACTAGATAATGTAAAGGCAATTTGCTGAAAATTTCATTCAAATTGATCCACTATGAAGCGAGAACTAAGTGATTGAAATTTCCGCCTAGCCTCGATGATCATTACAAAAGTCAGTACGATAAACGGGATAGTCTCGATTATCCATTTAATCGTTAAATCATGAAGGAAAGTTATGCAGTAAATCGGCTCATAATCCACTAAAGATCGCAGGCTAGCGATGCCATCTAGACTTGATTATGGTCTGGATATAGGTTAATTAATGTCTAATTAATAATTTAGATAACATTTCAGGCCTAAAGAAAGACCTGCAATAGACAGATTTAGCTCTTGCATAATGTATGTTTAATTAGTTGTTACTCTTAATCAGATTTTAGTGTATTATAAATGTTTCATTAACGAAAAAAGTAAAAATATGCGACAACTGTTGTTGACTGCCCGAACGATTTAGCTGCTGTGGGCGTATGTTTCGTTGCCTGGCAACCTATCTTTACGTGTTTCGGACCTTCGGCTGAAACGCGTATTGTGAACTGTAAGTGTTTTTATTATTTATTTAGTCAGTTTGTGCAGCCAAAACTGTACATGGTGCAATTTGGGATATGAAAATGGCGAAAAATTTTGGCTTTAAAGGTTTGGGGTACTGGCGATTCTTTTTATTGTGGTCATATATTGTCGTCACCCCTGTCCGTCCGTCCGTCCGTCCGTCCACAATTGTTTGTGAACACTCTACAGGTCACAATTTTTATCCGATTTCAATGAAACTTGAAATATAGGTTTATCACCCTAAGATCTCGGTTCCTTTTCGATATTGGCATGTATCTGACTGTAACTTCATGGGATTATGGCCCCTGATTGTAATAAAAAACACGTTTTTAGCTTGTGAACACTGTAGAGGTCACAATTTTTATCCAATTTGGTTTAAACTTGAAATGTATGTTTATGACCCACAAATCTCAGTTCCTTTCAATATTCGCGCAAATCTGACCATAACTTTCTAAATTATGGCCCCTGATTGTATGAAAAATCGCGTTTTTAGCTTGTGAACCCCATAGAGGTCACAATTTTTATCCGATTTGAAAAACCGTTACTATATGTCAACATTACACCCTAAGGATGTTTGGGTTCCAATTTCGTAAAAATCGGACCGAAACTGACAGACAAAATGGCCGCCATTCGTTCTCAAATAGGGTAAAAATATGGTATATCAAGGTTGTGGACCCAATAGAGGTCACAATTTTTATCCGATTTTGTTGAAACTTGAAATGTAAGTTTATAACCCAAAGATCTTGGTTCCTTTCAATATTCGCGCATATCGAACCGTAACTTCCTGAATTATGGCCCCTCATTGTACGAAAAATCACGTTTTTAGCTTGTGGACCCTATGGAGGTCATAATTTTTTTCGGATTTAAAAAAAACGTATTATTATATCACTGTTACACCCTAAGGACGGCTGAGTTCGAATTTCGTGAAAATCGGCCAAAAACTGACAGACAAAATGGCCACTGTTCGTTCTCAAATAGCGTAAAAATATGGTATAGCAAGGTTGTTTCGATATTTGCACATATCGAATTGTAATTTTCTGAATTATGGCCCTTGATTGTAGGAAAAATCACTTTCTTTTTAGCTTGTTTTCTATCCATCTCTCGAAAATGTGGGCGTATCCTGCCTGGCAGCCACTGGTTTTCCGATTTTAAAAACAGTTTAATTACATCACCATTCTGCCATAATGAAGGTTGAATCTTATTTCGGGAAAATCGAAATGAAACTGCCCGACAAAATGGCCGCTCTTTGTACGCAAATTGTGTAGAAGTGTGTAATATGAAGGTTGTGGACCCTCTAGAGGTCACAATTTTTATCCGATTTTGATGAAACTTAAAACATATCTTTATATCCCGAAGATCTCTGTCTCTTTTGATATTTTCACATTTCAGGCCATAACTTTCTGGATTATTGCCCCTGATTGTACAAAATATCACGTTTGTTTTTAGCTCGCTCTCAATCCATTTCTTGCAAAATGTGGGCGTATCCTGCCTGGCAGCCGCTGGTTTAGAAGTAGCAAAAACAAAATCTTAAAATTCTAATCATATTTATCTTGGATTAACCATTTTATATTGAGTTTCAATCCCGAACGCATAGCGCATTACTATAAATCAATCAAATTGCTTATTAATACTCCCAAACTTGTCAATGAGTAATGCTACACAATTATCTTAGATTAATGGTTTCAGCTGATTGATAATTGCCGATAATGAAGCCTATCTCAAGTCATTAGTTATCATATTAATTAACCGTAACAAATAGATCAGCAGTGACTGACTATTTGATGTCGCATGATTAAAACAAAGGAAAAAAAATCGAAATGGCCGACAATTTATTTCAAAGAGAGTTAGGATGTTTTGATAGTTGAATTTCGTTTACTGTGGCTTCATACAACATGTATAAATATATCAGTATGGCTATAATGAGACATTATTACTTCAAATTATACTATCACCATGGGTTGGAAACGTAAGAACTATTCTGAAGTAAGAAAACTGTCTGCTTTTTTTTTTTCGAAACAAAAATTTAAAGAAAACTGGAATTTTGGCAATCCTTGGCTGAGAATTGACGTATACACGCAGAAAATGTTTTGTTCAATTTGTGAAAATTCAAAAGTAACCAATAGCTTTACATCTGGTTGTTCTGTGCTGAAGAAAGAAAGTATTGACACTCTTTTATCTGCAAAAGGTAAGCAGATTTCTATTTTACATTTCTTATTGTCGATAAATCTATGTGAGTGATTTATATGACAACATTTTCGATTTAATAATAACATTATTAGCTTAATATCTACTCTTATTAACAAAGTTTTAACTTTATTTTTATTTTTTAAGTCTATACCATACTTTTATTTACTAAGATAAGTTCACAATAGAGCATAAATGTATTTACATATCTGCTTTTCTCCCTTTCATTTAGATTTTTTCTTTTATGTTTTTCAGAGTGCTTTACAATTCAAAGACTTGCTAGTAGATAAACACACATCTTATACACATAACAGCAGTATTCAAGAATTTCAGAAAGCATTTGTTTGGGGGTTGCCGGCAGGTGGGCACGATTGAGATGGCAAGTTTTAGTCTGGCAAATAAGGCGAAGGCTTTTCACAATAATTTGCGTATAATATTTAATCTTCAAACAGGCATTGCTTAGTGACAAATAAAAGTATTGAAGTATTTCTTATCTGGAAATATATAAAACAAACCTTGGCCAAGTAACTAATTGAGAGATTGACAGTACTATTAAAACATGGTAAATAAAACCCTGAACAATTATTAATCGAAATATGACAATAATATACATAATAATAAGTTTTAAATACCTCAAAATTTGTGTGAAGGTCCACCTTCTCAATCGCTCAATTGACAAAACAAGTATGGCTTAAAATATTATGCTGCGTATGTGTTAATTAGAACAAAGGAACAATTATTACAACACAGGATACTGCAAAACGGAATCCATGAAACGTACTTTTCATTATTCTGCATGTCTTTTATGGAACAATCTGCCTTTTGATATAAAGATGTGTAAAAATGTTGAAAATTTTAAGATTAAACTGAAAACTCATTTATTTTGCACACTGAAGGAACCATAATATTCAACTGATGACATACTTATTATTTTTAACTTGCAACTGCATTCTATTTTATTTTGTGTGTAATTATAGTGTTCTTCCTATATTCTACTTGTATAATGTATATGTTTTGTAGTTTGGGAGTGACTTATCAAACTTCCCACTTTAAAATGCTATTGCATTTCTAATGATTTTAAATTTATCCTGATATTACATGTATATATGTCTTTGTAGCTTAGGAGGGACCTATGGAAGATTAGTTTTTTGGGGTTTTTTTGCAAACTAAATACGTTGCCTCATTAAATAAAGTTTTTATTATTATTATAACTAAAAATCAACCAGATCTTCAAAAATCATTTATCAATTGGGCTAATGTAAAGCAAAGGAGGATTTTGTAAATTGTATGATAATTAAATAATAGATCCAAAATAAAATTTTGTAAATTGTGTATGATATTTTAATATATGCAGAATAAAATTGTGTTACACTTTGACAATATTTGTTTTTTTATCATAAATTTTTGGCAGATAAAATATTCAAGTTGGTGGGAAAAAAATAACATCAATTTTTTTTTATATAAAAATAGCGATCCATTTTGGCGGAAAAAAAATTAAAGCCAGTGTGAGCCCTGGTCAACATAGATGTGGTTGGCCTCCATGCGTCTATTTATTGTCCCCCACCTTTTGAAGAAAGCAGGGTACTATTAAAATGGGTTCGTTCGTCTGTCTGTCTGTCTGTCCGTCACACTTTTTGGACACAATAACTCTCTTTCTAATTGAACTAGAATGTTCAAACTTGGTGTAGGTGTTTATTAGGTCAGTGCCTTGATGGAGTTCGAAGATGAGCATTTTTTGTTTAGGGTAAGCAGAGATGAACAATTTAATTGGTTGATGCTTTGGGACATAACTTTAGTTCTAATTAAGTGAGAGTGATGAAACTTGGTGTATAGTTTCATTACATCAATGCCTTGACTAAGTTCGATAACGAGCATTTTCTGCTCAGGGTAAGCAGAGCGATAAGCAATTTGTTTGGCCAAGACTTTGGAACACAATAACTCTCTTTCATGAGCTAGAATGTTCAAACTTTGTGTAGGTGTTTATTAGGTCAGTGCCTTGATGAAGTCTGAAAATGAGCATTTTCTGCTTCGGATAAGCAATTTGATTGGTTGATGCTTTGAGACACGATAACTTTAGTTCTAATTAAGTGAGAGTGAGACACTTGGTGTATAGCTTTATTACATCAATACCTTGACTAAGTTCGATAATGAAAATATTTTGCTGAGGGTAAACCGAGCGATAAGCAATTTGATTGGTTGAGACATTGGAACACAATAACTCTCCTTCTAATTGAGGTAGAATGTTCAAACTTGTGTATTAATATTGCTAGAATTTTTACTCTTATAATTAATGGTGCCATTTTATTTCATTAATTAATGTCTTTGGCCAATTGTACTAAAGGTGCACTAAAGATATAAGTGACAGGTTGACACATAGAAAGATTTATAGAGCCAAAACATAGCTGGTTCTGTGTGTCAACAAAATACATGTGATTGGAAATTTACCTATTGCATCATTTGGTTTACGGGACCAAAACATATCAGTAATTGCACAGGTTCAGGGTCATAAATACACTAGTTTTGTGCGTGTTGTTCATAGGTTCTATAAAAGAAATCATAGGAAACTTTTAAGCCAGATTTCATTAGATTCCGGAGAGATTACCATCTGAGTGCCTGGACAGCAGACAGGTTCTGGAAGGGAAAAGATATAGCAGTTTCTATCCACAGACTCGACCAGCGAGTCTGGCTGGCTAGTGTTTGAGAATGACTTTAGTATTGTAATCTATACTATGCTTGTACCATATGTAAGCAGCTATGATATATAAAATGTAAAAAACGAACTGTTGCATTGTTATTCCTGGTAAGACAAACGTCTTAAGAAAACAGTAAAAGTAAATACACAACGTGAAGGGGAAGCAAAGACAACCAGAGACAAATTCTAAACAATCACAAGGCTACTAAAATATGTAGTAAGAAAAGATGCATAGGTCGTACGTAGGATGTGGCGACCGGTTTGAGAAGTTCCGCTCTCCACGTCTGACAGAAGACCCATGGTGCTACACGTGGTGTAGGCGTTCATTAGGTGAATGCCTTGATGGAGTTCGATGATGAACATTGTCTGCTTAGGGTAAGCAGAGATAAGCAATCTGATTGGTTGATGCTTTGGGGCACGATAACTTTGGTTATAATGAAGTGAGAGCGATAAAACTCTGAATATAGATTCATTATATCATTACCTTGACTAAGTTTGATACACAATTTGTCAAGAAGCAGTGATAATTCTAACAGAATCACCGGTCGTGTGGAAAAGTGAGCGAGAGGTCAGGTGATGTAAAATAAAAAAAGCTATATTACGGCGTTTGCAATCTTTGTGAAATGAACACTTGGGAGTTTATGACAGAATTTATTGCTGTTTATTTAATGTCGTAAATTACATTAAAAGGAAGACATTTTCAGAAAATAGAGGAAAAAAACCCCTCGGTATCTTCGGTGAGGAATGTTGTCATTCGACAATACTCGTTATTTTTACTACCGGAAGCTATTACCGGTAGCATTGTCGTGTGTGTAGTTAGTTGTGGCCGAAGTTAGTCTATTCGGCTGAAGTCAGTCTATTCGGCTATTATTATTGCGTGGACTGGAACTAAAATGCTTTAAATAATCACAAATTATTGTTTTATTTCAATTTCAAAGAATTTCTGTCAGAGAAAATCGACTTGTCCCAGGTTGTAGGTGACAAGGAGTAGCGTCGCCTGTCCAACCTTGTGGGTTTTCTCCGGGTCCTCCGGTTTCTTCCCACTGCTAAAGACCCCTACGGGCAAGCGAATTATTGAAATAAAATGAAACCATATGTTAGTCCCGAAATGACCCAGTTTGTGTGGAGTGGAGTTTAATCCCATCTCTCTCACTCTCTCACTCTCTCTCTCTCTCTCTCTCTTCTTTGGATAAAAATGTAGAACTAAAAGACTTTGATTGAGCAAACAAGTACTGGATTATAAATTGTGCATTGATTTTTCTTTTACTAGAACGAGCTAATAGAATAAAGAAAAGAGAAGAAAGGGCTAGATTATTAGCAGAAGGTATAGAAGTACCTGAAGAACTACAAAATCTAGATAGTCCAGTACCTGAAGCAGAAGTTCGAGTTCAGTAAGTATTAATGGAGTGGCGTTATGATATTTTATAATTTTTCACTCTCATTATGTAAATTCATGTGTGGGAAAATTCTGTATTATATTCACTCCATGTCATATTAAATTTTTATACACCCACATTTTGATGTGGACGTATATTGTTGTTGCCCCTGTCCGTCCGTCCACAATTTTTTGTGGACACTCTAGAGGTCACAATTTTTATCCGATTTCAACGAAACTTGAAATATAGGTTTATCTCCCTAAAATCTCAGTTCCTTTCGATATTGGCATGTATTGGACCGTAACTTCATGGATTATGGCCCCTCATTTTACGAAAAATTGTGTTTTTAGCTTTTGGACCCTATAGAGGTCACAATTTTCATCCAATTTTGATGAAACTGGAAATTTAAGTTTATATGCCAAAGATCTTGGTTCGTTTCAATATTCATGCATATCGGACCGTAACTTCCGGAATTATGACCCCTGATTGTACATAAAATTGTGTTTTTAGCTTGTGGACCCTATAGCGGTCATAATTTTTATCCGATTTGAAAAAAACGTTTAAATATATATCTGTGCCACCCTAAGGGTGGTTGAGTTCGAATTTCGTAAAAATCGGAACCAAAACTGACAGACAAAATGGCCACCTCTCGTACTCAAATAGCATAAAAATATGGTATATCAATGTTGTGGACCCTCTGAAGGTCACAATTTTCTTCTGATTTTGATGAAAGTTGAAATGTAAGTTTATAACCCAAAAATCTTGGTTCCTTTCGATATTCGCGCATAATAATAATAATAATAATAAGGGTTCTTATAAAGCGCTAGACTCCAAACAGTACTGTTTGCTCAAAGCGCTAACAAAGTTTACAGGAAACAGTTATAAATATGAACACTGAAACAAGTAAGTTTTGAGTTTTTGTTTGAAGATGCTTAAAGATGGAGCAGTCCGTAGATGTAGTGGCAGAGAGTTCCATGTATGTGCTGCATTATAGGCAAATGATCTGCAGCCAAAAGTTTTCAGGTTATACTTTGGAACAGTTAATTAACACTGGGAACCAGAACGGAGTGATCTAGATGGAGAGTATTTGTGAATTAAATTACATAGATAGCCTGGTGCTGTGCCGTGTATACACTGATAAGTTAGGGTTAAAACTTTAAAGTTTATTCTTTGTCGAACAGGGAGCCAATGAAGAGATTTTAAAAGTGAAGTAACATGACAATCATTTTTGGAGATGGTGACGATTCGTGCAGCTGTATTCTGAAGCTTTTGGAGGCGATGAATATTTTCAGCAGAGATACCAGCCAAGAGGCTGTTGCAGTAGTCTGGCCTGGAGATGACTAATGACCTGGTTATGATTGCGGCAGCAGACTGTGTCAACAGGTGACGGATATTGCCAATATTTCGCAAGTGGAAATAACACCTTCTCACTATTTCCGAGACCTGCCTGTCCATATTTAGGGAGGCATCCAAATAAACTCCAAGATTTTTGACACATGGTGCAAATGGTATATTAAATTGAACAAAGTTTAGGCCACCACGCTCTACTTTCTCTCGACGTCTTGAAGGACCGATGATCATCGATTCTGTTTTGTTGTCATTCAGTTTTAACATGTTGTTGCTCATCCATGATTTCACAGATACGAGGCATTTCTCCACCTTATTAAGAATATCATGCTCATTCTCGATAGAAAATTTATCAGACAACTGGGTGTCATCAGCATATAGATGATATTAACTTCCTGAATTATGGCACCTGATTGTACGAAAAATCATGTTTTTAACTTGAGGTCCCTCTAGATGTCACAATTATTATCCGATTTAAAAAAACATTCAAATATATCACCGTTACACTGTAATTTTGGTTGAGTTCAAATTTCGTGACAAAATGGCCACCCCTCATACACAATTAGTGTAACCATCTGGTATATCAAAGTTGTGGATCCTCTAGAGGTCACAATTTTGATATGATTTTGATGAAACTTGAAATGGCCCCTGATTGTATGAAAAATCATGTTTTTAGCTTGTGGTCCCTCTAGAGGTCACAATTATTATCCGATTTAAAAAAAAAGTTCAAATATATCACTGTTACACCGTAATGTTTATTGAGTTTGAATTTTGTGAAAATTGGGCCAAAACTGACGGACAAAAGGGCCGCCCCTCGTACGCAAATAGTGTATAGCATCTGGTATATCAAGCTTGTGGACCCTCTAGAGGTCACAATTTTGATCCAATTTTGATGAGAGTTGAAATACATGTTTATAATCCAAAGATCTTGGTTCCTTTCGATATTTGCGCTTATTGGATCGTAACTTCCTGAATTATGGCCCTTGAATGTAGGTTGCCGTCCATGTAGAGGTCACAATTGTAGTCTGATTTAAATGAAACATGTGAATATATCAGCATTACACACTAACATCTTGGTTCTTTTTGATAATCACGTATATCTGAACGTAACTTCCTGGATTATGGCTCCTGATTGTTTGAAAAATCACATTTTTAGCTTGCTGATTCTCTATTAAAAACTGTTTAAATATTTCACCATTCCACCATAATGAAGGTTGAATTTGAATTTCGGGAAAATCGAAATGGAACTGCCCGACAAAATGGCTGCTCTTTGTACGCAAATTGTGTAAAAGTATGCAATACGAAAGTTGTGGGCCCTCTAGAGGTTACAATTTTTATCCGATTCTGATGAAACTTAAAACATATCTTTATATCCCAAAGATCTCAGTCCCTTTTGATATCTGCACATTTCAGACCATAACTTTCTGGATTATTGCCCCTGATTGTACAAAAAATCCTGTTTGTTTTTAGCTTGTTCTCTATCCATCTCTTGCAAAATGTGGGCCTATCCTGCCTGGCAGCCGCTGGTTGATAACTTATAGAGTTATGGCCATTGCTCGTACGAACCCTGACGCGACCTTCCACTACAACCAGTCAGATCCTCATGTAGTAGAGGCCATCGGAAGTATAAAAAAAACGAAACCAAATATAGATCTGTGTTTTAATCAGATTGACATTAAAGAATCTTTTGTATCATCTACTGACAGTAATTGAAATATGTGTGGATTTTCAGATTAGTGAAATCGAGAATCTTATTTAAAATCTCGTGAACAGTCTGGCGGCAACAGTTATTATCTAATCATGACTGTATCATAGAATCTTGTTAATGCGACAATTAATTGTTTTACAGTTTAAATATTTTGCTTTACATTTACCCAAAGAATTAGAATGCGACAATCTTTATGAACTGCCCAGATGGCTTGGCTGTTATATTGTGTGGCCTGGCAACTTATGTTATTGTCTGTTTTAGAATTTTAATTTATCATTTTTTAGGAATTTAACTGTGAATAATGAAGTGACCATAACCATGTATAAAGGTAATCGTTAGCCTATTATTAAGCCTCCACAAAAAGTTTAGATTTTTTTATACACCCACATTTTTAAGTGGATGTATATTGTTGTCGCCCCTGTCCATCCGGACATCCACAATTTTTTGTGGACACTCTACAGGTCACAATTTTTATACGATTTCAACGAAACTTAAAATATAGGTTTATCTCCAAAAGATCTCGGTTGCTTTCGATATTGGCATGTATCGGACCGAATCTTCATGGATTATGGCTCTGATTATACGAAAAGTCACGTTTTTAGCTTGTGGACCTTATAGAGGTAACAATTTTTATACGCCTACATTTTCATGTGGACGTATATTGTCGTCGCGTTTTTAGCTTGTGGACCCTATAGAAGTCATAATTTTTATCTGATTTAAAAAAACTTATTATTATATCACCGTTACACCCTAAGGACGACTGAGTTCGAATTTCGTGAAAATCGACCAAAAATGTACAGACAAAATGGCCGTCGTTTGTTCTCAACTAGCGTAAAAATATGGTATATCAAGGTTGGGCCCTATAGAGGTCACACTTTTTATTCGATTTTGTTGAAACTTGAAATGTAAGTTTATAACCCAAAGATCTCGGTTCCTTTCGATATTCGCGCATATCAGACCTTAACTTCCTGAATTATGGCCCCTGATTGTACGAAAAATCGCGTTTTTAGCTTGTGGACCCTATAGTGGTCATAATTTTTATCCGATTTAAAAAAACGTATAGAGGTCATAATTTTTATCTGATTTAAAAAACTGTATAATTATATCACCGTTACACCCTAAGGACGACTGAGTTCGAATTTCGTGAAAATCGGCCCAAAATTGACAGACAAAATGTCCGCCATTCGTTCTCAACTAGCGTAAAAATATGGTATATCAAGGTTGTGGACCCTATAGAGTTCACAATTTTTATCCACTTTTTTTGAAACTTGAAATGTAAGTTTATAACCCAAAGATCTTGGTTCCTTTCGATATTCGCGCATATCTGACCGTAACTTCCTGAATTATGGCCCCTGATTGTACAAAAAATCGCGTTTTTAGCTTGTGGACCCTATAGAGGTCATAATTTTTATCCGATTTAAAAAAACGTATTATTATATCACCGTTACACCCTAAGGCCGACTGAGTTTGAATTTCGTGAAAATCGGCCCAAAATTGACTGAAAAAATGGCTGCCGTTCGTTCTCAAATAGTGTAAAAATATGGTATATCAAGTTTGTGGACCCTCTAAAGGTCACAATTTGCTTCTGATTTTGATGAAACTTGAAATGTAAGTTTATAGCCCACAGATCTCGTTTCCTTTCAATATTCACATATATCAGACCATAACTTCGTGAATTATGGCTCCAGATTGTTTGAAAAATCGCATTTTTAGCTTGTGTATTCTCTAGGGGTCACAAATTTTTTTTCCGATCTTAAAAACCGTTTAAATATTTCACCATTCCACCGTAATGAAGGTTGAATTCGAATTTCGGGAAAATTGAAATGTAACTGCCCGACAAAAATGGCCGCTCTTTGTACGCAAATTGTGTAAAGGTATGCAATACAACGGTTGTGGACCCTCTAGAGGTCACAATTTTTATCCGTTTCTGATGGAACTTAAAACATATCTTTATATCCCAAAGATCTCAGTCCCTTTTGATATTTGCACATTTCCAACTATAAAACTTTCTGGATTATTGCCCCTGATTGCACAAAAAATCCTGTTTGTTTTTAGCTTGTTCTCTATCCATCTCTTGCAAAATGTGGGCGTATCCTGCCTGGCAGCCACTGGTTATTAGTTCAATTTGAAAAGTCTTTGAAATAAAATTAGTGTAAATTATATAATTATGGAATTTATTATTAATTTATTTTCAGTTCTTGATGCCATTAAAAGTCATCGTGATTCCTGGTTATTCTGGGAACCTGTAGAAGAAACTTTTGCACCTGGTTATTTTGATGTTGTAAAGGTATTCTTTTTATTTTTATATGCCTACATTTTAATGTGGCCGTGTTATTGTGACCCATCAACCTATTAAAGTAGTTGTGCCTTTTGCTATTTAGGAATTTCTTGGATTTATATTTTTTGTCCATGGAAACAAATTTGACTTAGTTTTTGGTGTGCAATTTTGTTTCCGGAAAATATCTCAAGATATATTCAGGAAACTTTGTACAAAAATTAACCTATTATAATAGTTGTGCCTTTTGCTAATATGAAATTTCTCGGATTTAATATTTTTTGTGTTTCCATGGAAACAAATTTGTCTTAGTTTTGGTGTTCAATTTGTTTCCGGAGCTTATCTCAGATACCATTCAAGATATCTTCATGAAACTTTGTACAAACATCAACATATTATAGTAGTTGTACCTTTTGCTATTGAGGAATTTCTTGAATTTAAATTTTTTGTGTTTCCATGGAACAAATTTAACCTCAGTTTTTGGTGTCTGTGTCTGTCACACTTTTTGGGACACAATAACTCTCTAATTGAGGTAGAATTTCCAAACTTGGTGTTGGTGTTTTTTAGGTGAATGCCTTGATGGAGTTCGAAGATGTGTGTTTTCTGGTTAGGATAAGTAGAGATAAGCAATTTGATTGGTTGATGCTTTGGGACACGATAACTTTAGTTCTAATTATGTGAGAGTGATGAAACTTAGTGTATAGTGTCATTACATCATAACCTTGACTAAGTTCGAAAATGATCATTCTCTGCTTAGGCTGAGTAGCAATAAGCAAATTGATTGGTCAAGACTTTGGAACATAACAACTCTGTTTTTTATTTGCGAAGAATGATTAACCTTCATGTAGATTTTCATTAGGTGAATGCCTTGACTGAGCTCAATGATTAACATTACCCACTAAAGCTAAGTAGAGCTAAGCAATATCATTGGTCGATGGTTTGGGACAAGAGAGAGAGAGAGAGAAATGGGGTTTAACGTCCACTGAACACAAACTAGGTCATTTCGGGACTAACAAATGTTTTTTTCTTTTATTTCAATAATTTGCTTGCGCGTAGTGGTCTTTAGCAGTGAGAAGAAACCGGAGGACCCGGAGAAAACCCACGAGGTTGGACTGGCGACCCTACTCCTTGTCACGTACAACCGGGGATTCGAAACCACGCCAGTTGACTCAATGACAGGCTTTCTGATACAGCGCACGTTCTAACCATTCGGCCATCCAACTTCCCCTTTGGGACAAGATAACTTTGATTTTAACTGATGGAGAATGATAAAACCTATGCTTGTTAGTATAGACTAAGTATAGATAATCAGTTTGATTGCTCAGTATTTACTTTGGGATTTCAACAGGGGACATCAGCCTTACTGTTGGCTTATGCTATTTAGGAATTTCTTGGATTTTTATTTTTTGTGTTTCCATGGAAAAAAATTTGACTTAGTTTTTGTTGTACAATTTTGTTTCTGGAGCATATCTCATAAACCTTTCAAGATATCTTCATGAAACTTTGTACAAACATCAACCTATTATAGTAGTTGTGCCTTTTGCTATTGAGGAATTTCTTGAATTTATATTTTTTGTGTTTCCATGGAAACAAACTTGAATTAGTTTTTTTGAAACCTTGCACACACGTCAACCTATTACAGTAGTTGTGCCCATTTGCTATTTAGCAATTTCTTGGATTTATATTTTTAAACAAATTTGACTTAGTTTTTCGTGTACAATTTTGTTTCTGGAGCATGTCCCATAACCCAATCGAGATATCTTCCTAAAACTTTGTACAAACATCCTTTCAAGAAATCTTTTTGAAATTTTGTACAAACATCAACTTTTATTTTCTGATGTATAAGCTTATTTTTTAACATACAGTGCTCAGCTGATTGATGTAGGCAAAGGTTGTTGTGCATACCTTACAGGGAGTCACGACCCTGTCTCGTTTTCCTTATGCCTTCCAAACAATTGCAAGAGCGCGTGGTCCTTGTATCACTTTGTTGAGCCTCATGAACACTCAAACATCGAAAGTTATCATCAGATCTATATTAAATTTACATTAGGTGTCATGTACAACTCCATTGCTCGCGTTGGAAGAAAGTGGTTTTTTTCCCAATTTGTAACCTTTTTTAAACTTAACGTCACATAGTCGCTATTTAATCTTTTGCAATATTTTTAACATATTTTGAAAGCTAATTTCTTATTGTTTTGTTTGATATATTTTTTATGAACCTGATCATATTATTAATTTCATAAACGTAGGTTGAAAAACGTCAATTTTGCGTGTTTTGACGTTACTGTAAAAAAATTGGTCACGTTTTGAAACGGGGGTACCCCATTTCAAGTGCTCGGCGGCAGTTGTTATTATTAATATATTTTTTTAATTTTGATACCATTAGAAAGATAATTAAACTACCTTTCGATCGGTCGGGGGTGGAATTTTGGCATTTAAGAATATGATGTATATTTTTCAAGTTGAAAAAACAATTCACGCTCACTTTTTATGAGGCAATTTGTCAAGATTCCACCCCCGACCGATCGAAAGTTTGTTTTATTGCCGTTCCGATGCTATTAAAATCAATAAAATCAAAGCATGTTAAGTGCTGCCGCCGAGCACTTGAAAATGGTATACAACCTGACATTTTGTAAACGAATAAACCTCGCAGTGTTTCGTGTTATGACGTCATTAGACACGGTGAAGAAAAACTGTATTTCAAGTTCCCAAGACCCATATTCGCGGTAAATTACGTCGAAATGCAACTGAATGTTCATTTATGATGTAAGCATTATGTTATATGAATAAAGGACTTGTAGTCCGGACGCCAGGGCCGAGAACCAACTTTTGTTTGATATATAATGTTTCTCGGTGGATTATTGTTGGGTAGGGTCCCCTTGATTTTTCCAGGGTAGGTGTGGTCGTGTCACCATTGGGGAAAATTAAATATTCAAGATGGCAGCCAAAAATGGTGAGAAAAATACAAAGAAATCATTTTTCACCATCCTAGGTCATTAATATATCGTTTTATATGTTTTCGGGGTCGCTGAACACGAAAATGGGCAATTTGCTACTGAGGAATGTTTTTCAAAAGTGAACCCCTTTCCTGGTGTTGAGAGAAGACATAAAAATATTTTGATTTTATTTATTTTTTAAAATCTGGCCTGATAGCTTCTGATTTTAAGATAATACAATTAATTATCTATATTGATGTCATAAATATTGGAAAATAATGCTTTTTGCAAAAAAAATAACTGGTTGCTATGGTAACAACTCAAACTCCTTCATATTTCTCTCAAACTTACACAATCCATATAATTTGATATTGCATGGGTTTCAAATATTTTAAATTGCCTACTTTAAAATGTGGAGATCACCTTTTGGGTTATCGTAAATAGGATTGAAAATGGTCTAAAATTGCATTTTTTTCCATTTTGGTTGCTATGACAACCAAAATAGATAATATATGGCAGATTAGTAGTATGTAATTTTAAAAATTCACAAACTTTTTGACATGTTCACATAATTTCACTTATGTATCTCCGTTGAAAATGGTATAAAATTGCATTTTTTTCCATTTTGGTTGCTATGACAACCAAAATAGATAATATATGGCAGATTAGTAGTATGTAATTTTAAAAATTCACAAACTTTTTGACATGTTCACATAATTTCACTTATGTATCTCCATTCCTTCTTATTTTATTAATGTCCAAAAAATGCCCCAAAAATAGGCAATTTGCTCCCGTGGAAAATTGTTCAAAAATGAACATATATCCTGCACTTGAGAGAAGGCATATGAATATTTTTCTCCTTTTTTTTCCTGTTAATCTTACTTGATAGCTACTGATTTTAAAATGCATAACAACCAGGTTCAATATTTCAGATATAACATGGACAAGACAATTTTTGATGAAAAAATTGACCAAAATCACTTTGACAAAATATAATTTTTGCGAAAACCTATATATTTTGGAGTTGCTTGGGAAATCAGAGTAATTGTTACAAAAATGTGAAAATCGGAACATAATTAGTTTTAAAGTTGTATTTCATGAATTTACATCTAAATTTTTGATAGTTTTGCTATGAAATGAAATATGACATTGCAAAAAACACCAAAAATGACTTTTTCAAGGCGTTGAAAAACCTTTCTTCTGCGAAAAGTAAAAAATTGCAACTTTGAGCCTCCATAAAAAAAAAAAAAATGTTCATCCGATTTTGAATCTGTAAAAAGTTTTGGGAGAAGAATGATGAGATCTACTTGAAAAACTAATAAAATCAAATGTATAATCATAATCTCAAAATCACCTTTTCTATCTATTTACATGTATTATTTAAATTAGTATTATTTAATTTGGTAAATTGAAGAAGCCTATTTTATTTCAGCAATTTGCATTTATAACTTCTAGAGATTGACCCTTGTTTCACTTTGTTGATAACTACAAAAGTGATCATCCGATCTGTATGAAATTTAGATACATTATATAAATTAGTAAAACGAAGAAGCCTATCAAATTTCAGCAGTTTGCATTTATAACTTCTAGAGTTTATGGCCCTTGTTTCACCTGCGTTATTCAAATTAATAAAAAGAAGAAGCCTATCGAATTTCATCAATTTCCATTTATAACTTCTAAAGTTATGACCCTTGTTTCACTTTGTTGAACTTTGTGAACGCTCTGTCTACAAACGTTATGATCCGATCTGTATTAAATTTACATGCATTATTTAAATTGGTAAAACGAAGAAGCCTATCAAATTTCAGCAAATTCCGTTTATCAATTCCTGAGTTATGGCCCTTGTTTCACTTTTCACTTTGTTGCACCTTGTGAATGCTCTAGAGACAAAAGGACCCGGAGAAAACCCAAGAGGTTGGTCTGGCGACCCTACTCCTTGTCATGTACAACCGGGGAATCGAAACCCTGCAAGTTGACTCAATGACAGACCTTATAATGCTAACCATTATATGCATTACTTATATTAGTGAAACGAAGAAGCCTTTTGAATTTCAGCAAATTCCATTAATTTCCTCTAGAGTTATTACCCTTGTTTCATATTGCTGCACGTTGTAAACATTTTAACGACAGAAGTTATCATCCAATCTGTGTGAAATTGATATGAAAAACAAATAGGCCGCATTCCATGGGAACAAATTCTCGTTGCAAAATATTTTCGTTCCTTCAAATTCGGTCTAGAAGAAATTTTATCGGTGTATAGTTAATATAGTAACAAGCGTTTGCTGTGTTGTTCAACAAAAAATTTAATAGTTCTTCGATGATATTCTTCATTAAATTCCGGATTAATTATCAATAGTAAAATTCATAGTGCGCAAGGTTACTGGACAGAGTTCAAATTTGTTCACCGCATCATGCGGTCGTTTAGTCCACAATCGACTAATCATGTCATTGTCTTCAATCGCTTAACTTGGTTGTTGATAAACACAAAATGGCGAGCACCATTAACACATTGCAGCGATAGAATGTATGTATACTACAAGAAATGACCACAAAGCCTCAGATATTTTGTATTGTTCACCTAGACAGTGTAAAGAAGGAAGGCGGAGAACCCTTCACAAAGACAAGGTAGGACAAATGTTGTGAGGTGGCTAGAGAATGGTTAGAATTGGATGGAAATGACCAATCCATTGCAGCATTTTTTAATACAAATGGATTGATCACGAAGGTTATTGAAGATACAGTTGATAGTGGTTATGGATTTCACCCAATGTGTTATACACGTTTTACGGACAAAGCAAGGCTCATAAAAGCAGTTAAAAGATGTGAGAAAAAAGCAAAAATAGAGAGTGAGAAGGCAGCATCTACAGTCAACCCAAATACAACTACTACTTCTAGGCCTAGTACTAGTTGTACTTCATCATCTTTAAAAACTAAGAGTAAAGGTGTTTTTTGTTCATCACCTACTCCATCATTGATCTCATCAATCTTCCTACTACTTCATCATCAGAGCTAAGGAAGTCAGTCTTACCAGATATCTGTATCATTTGCAAGAAAAAATCCAAGTATTTTCGAGTTGGAGGCACACAAAAGAGAGACAATTTAGTCCAGTGCGAAACAAAACCAGCAGGTTAGACATTATGTATGAATTTATTTATTGCAATAACACTTTCGCTGTTTTGATAAGTCCGGTGAAAAAAATAGCCTAATTGTAACTAATAACTCCTCCAATAAATTCTATTTTATATTTATCCTGGGTAGTAAAAAAAATGTTTTTAAGTCAAAATCGCAGCTGGAAAAGCCTAACTTTTGACTTATGTAATCTGCTGGAACCAGTATTTGTCCACGGAGGTAATTAGTGTCAGATTTCATCAAGTTCATCAACTACATGTACATGTATATAGTACCCATTCTAATTGTTACAAGAAAACTATTAATCAGACTGAAGATTGGAATATTCAAACTATTCTTGGTGCTTTTATCGATGATAACATACACATTTGTAGGTGTGCCCCATATTGACGAGGGTCTCTATCTGGTTCTTTTCGCATTTGCAGACAAATACATTTTTATACGCCCACATTTTCATATGTATTATGCCGTCGCCCCTGTTTGTCCGTCCGTCCCCAATTTTTATACGCCCACTTTGAAATGTGGTTGTATATTGTCGTCGTCCCCGTCTGGCGGTCTGGCATCCACAATTGCTTGTGGACGATCTAGAGGCTAAAGTTAATATCCCTTTAAATTTATACACAGTGTTTAAGGTCATGAGACGAAGAAGTCCATTGATTTTCAGCGATTTCAGATAATTACTGCCAGAGTCCTGGCCCTTGATCACTTTGAAAAAAATCTTGTGGATGCTCTAGAGGCTAAAGTTAATATCCGATTGACTTTAAATTTATACACAGTGTTTAAGGTCATGAGACGAAGAAGTCTATTGATTTTCAAAGATTTCCGATAATTACTGCCAAAGTTATGGCCCTTGATCACTTTGAAAAATCTTGTGACGCTCTAGAGGCTAAAGTTATCATCCGATTGACTTCAGATTGATACACAGAGTTTAAGATCTTGATACGAACAAGTCAATTTTTATGACTTGAACAGCTAAATCCATGATATTAAAAGTTTTTTATACTAAGCGTTAGCATGGGGCAGAACTTTATAAAAACCAAACAAATTCTAATGGTTTTCTGATAATTACTTCACGACTTGTTACTCTTAATCAGATTTTAGTGTATTATAATTGTTCCATTACCGAAAAAAGTAAACATATGCAACAACACTTGTTGACTGCCCTGACGATTTAGCTGCTGTGGACGTATGTTTCGTTGCCTGCCAACCTATCTTTTAGCTTGTGGTCCCTCTGGAGGTCACAATTATTATCGGATTTAAAAAAACGTTTGATTATATCACTGTTACACCGTAAGGAAGGTTGAGTTTGAATTTCGTGAAAATCGGACCAAAATTGCCGGACAAAATGGCCACCCGTTTGTATGCAAATAGTTTAAAATTATGGTATATCAAGGTTGTGGACCCTGTAGAGGTCACAATTTTAATTCGATTTTGATGAAACTTGAAATGCATGTTTATAACCTAAAGATCTTGGTTACTTTTGATATTTTCGCATATCGGATCCTAACTTCCTGAATTACGGCCCCTGATTGTTCGAAAAATCGCCTTTTTTAGCTTGTGGTCCCACTGGAGGTCACAATTATTATCCGATTTAAAAAAACGTTTGATTATATCACCGTTACACCGTAAGGAAGGTTGAGTTCGAATTTCGTGAAAATCGGACCAAGATTGCCAGACAAAATGGCTGCCGCTTCTACACGAATAGTGTAAAAATATAATATATCAAGGTTGTGGAGCCTGTAGAGGTAACAATTTTAATTTTGATTTTGATGAAACTTGAAATGTATGTTTATAACCCAAAGATCTTGGTTCCTTTCGGTATTTGCGCATATCGGATCGTAACTTCCTGAATTATTTCCCCTGATTATACGAAAAATTGCCTTTTTCTGAAGGTCACAGTTATTATCTGATTTTAAAAATCGTTTGAATATATCACCGTAGCACCATAAGAAAGGTTGAGTTTGAATTTTGTGAAAATTGGACCAAAACTGTCGGACAAAATGGCCTCCGCTTGTACGCGAATGGTATAAAAATATGGTATATCAAGGTTGTGGACCCTGTAGAGGTCATAATTTTAATCCGATTTTGATGAAACTTGAAATGCATTTTCATGTGGACGTATATTGTCATCGCCCCTGTCCGTCTGCCCGTCCACAATTGTTTGTGAACAATTTCGTAAAAATCAGACTAAAACTGACTAACAAAATGGCTGTCCATAGTTCTCAGATAGCGTAAAAATCTAGTATATCAAGGTTGTGGACCCTATAGAGGTCACAATTTTTATCCGATTTTGTTGAAACTTGAAATGTAAGTTTATAACCCAAAAGATCTCAGTTCCTTTCGATATTCGCGCATATCGGACCATAATTTCCTGAATTATGGCCCCTGATTGTATGAAAAATCACGTTTTTAGCTTGTGGACCCTATAGAGGTCATAATTTTTATCCGATTTAAAAAAAACGTTTGAATATATGACCGTTACTTCCTGAACTATGGACCCTATAGAGTTCGTAATTTTTATCCGATTTAAAAAAATGTTTTAATATATTACCGTTACACCCTAAGGATGGCTGAGTTTAAATTTCGTAACAATCGGACCAAAACTGACTAACAAAATGGCCGCCCATAGTTCTCAGATAGCGTAAAAATATGGTATATCAAGGTTGTGGACCCTATAGAGGTCACAATATTTATACGCCCACATTTTCATATGGACGTATTATGCCGTCGCCCCTGTCCGTCCGGACGTCCGTCCACAATTTGTTTGTGGACACTCTAGAGGTCACAATTCTTATCCGATTTTGACGAAACTTGAAATATAGGTTTATCTCAAAAAGATCTCGGCTGCTTTCAATATTGGCATGTATCGGATCGAAACTTCATGGATTAAGGCCCCTGTTTGTACGCAAAATCACGTTTTTAGCCTGTGGACCCTATAGAGGTCACAATTTTTAACCGATTTTAAGTTTATAACTCAAAGATCTCGGTTCCTTTCGATATTCGCGCATATCGAACCCTGATTGTACAAAAAATCGCGTTTTTAGCTTGTGGACCCTATAGAGGTCATAATTTTTATCAGATTTAAAAAAACGTATTATTATATCACCGTTGAACCCTAAGAACGGCTGAGTTTGAATTTCGTGAAAATCGGCCCAAAACTGACAGACAAAATGGCCGCCGTTCGTTCTCAAATAGCGTAAAAATATGGTATATCAAGGTTGTGGACCCTATAGAGGTTACAATTTTTATCCGATTTTGTTGAAACTTGAAATGTAAGTTTATAACCCAAAGGTCTCAGTTCCTTTCGATATTCGCGCATATCGGACCGTAACTTCCTGAATTATGGCCCCAGATTGTACAAAAAATCGTGATTTTAGCTTGTGGACCCCATAGAGGTCATAATTTTTATCCGATTTAAAAAAAAACGTATAATTATTACACCGTTACACCCTAAGGACGGCTAAGTTCGAATTTCGTGAAAATCGGCCCAAAACTGACTGACAAAATGGCCGCCCCTCGTTCTCATTTAGCTTAAAAATATGGTATATCAAGGTTGTGGACCCTATAGAGGTCACAATTTTTATCCGATTTTGTTGAAACTTGAAATGTAAGTTTATAACCCAAAAGATCTCAGTTCCTTTCGATATTCGCGCATATCGGACCATAATTTCCTGAATTATGGCCCCTGATTGTATGAAAAATCACGTTTTTAGCTTGTGGACCCTATAGAGGTCATAATTTTTATCCGATTTAAAAAAAACGTATAATTATTACACCGTTACACCCTAAGGACGGCTAAGTTCGAATTTCGTGAAAATCGGCCCAAAACTGACTGACAAAATGGCCGCCCCTCGTTCTCATTTAGCTTAAAAATATGGTATATCAAGGTTGTGGACCCTATAGAGGTCACAATTTTTATCCGATTTTGTTGAAACTTGAAATGTAAGTTTATAACCCAAAGATTTCGGTTCCTTTCGATATTTGCGCATATCGAATTGTAATTTCCTGAATTATGGCCCTTGATTGTAGGAAAAATCACTTTCTTTTTAGCTTGTTCTCTATCCATCTCTCGAAAATGTGGGCGTATTCTGCCTGGCAGCCGCTAGTTATCCCATTTTGTTGAAACTTGAAATGTAAGTTTATAACACAAAGATCTCAGTTCCTTTCGATATTCGCACATATGGCTGAGTTCGAATTTCGTGAAATTCAGCCCAAAATTGACAGACAAAATGGCCGCCCTTCGTTCTCAAATAGCGTAAAAACATGGTATATCAAGGTTGTAGACCCTATAGAGGTCACAATTTTTATCTGATTTTGTTGAAACTTGAAATATAAATTTATAACCCAAAGATCTTGGTTCCTTTCGATATTCGCGCATATCGGGCCGTAACTTCCTGAATTATGGCCCCAGATTGTACGAAAAATCGTGATTTTAGCTTGTGGACCCTATAGAGGTCATAATTTTTATCCGATTTAAAAAAAACTTATAATTATTACACCGTTACACCCTAAGGACGGCTAAGTTCAAATTTCGTGAAAATCGGCCCAAAACTGACAGACAAAATGGCCGCCCCTTGTTCTCATTTAGCTTAAAAATATGGTATATCAAGGTTGTGGACCCTATAGAGGTCACAATTTTTATCTGATTTTGTTGAAACTTGAAATATAAATTTATAACCCAAAGATCTTGGTTCCTTTCGATATTCGCGCATATCGGACCGTAACTTCCTGAATTATGACCCCAGATTGTACGAAAAATCGTGATTTTAGCTTGTGGACCCTATAGAGGTCATAATTTTTATCCGATTTAAAAAAAACCCATATAATTATTACACCGTTACACCCTAAGGACGGCTAAGTTCGAATTTCGTGAAAATCGGCCCAAAACTGACAGACAAAATGGCCGCCCCTCGTTCTCATTTAGCTTTTGTTGAAACTTGAAATGTAAGTTTATAACCCAAAGATTTCGGTTCCTTTCGATATTTGCGCATATCGAATTGTAATTTCCTGAATTATGGCCCTTGATTGTAGGAAAAATCACTTTCTTTTTAGCTTGTTCTCTATCCATCTCTCGAAAATGTGGGCGTATTCTGCCTGGCAGCCGCTAGTTATCCCATTTTGTTGAAACTTGAAATGTAAGTTTATAACACAAAGATCTCAGTTCCTTTCGATATTCGCACATGTTGAATTGTAATTTCCTGAATTATGGCCCTTGATAGTAGGAAAAATCACTTTCTTGTTAGCTTTTTCTCTATCCATCTCTCGAAAATGTGGGCGTATCCTGCCTGGCAGCCGCTGGTTATCCGATTTTGTTGAAACTTGAAATGTAAGTTTATAACCCAAAGATCTCAGTACCTTTTGATATTCGCGCATATCGGACCATAACTTCCTGAATTATGGTCAGTGATTGTACGAAAAATCGCGTTTTTAGCTTGTGGGCGTATTCTGCCTGGCAGCCGCTAGTTATCTGATTTTGTTGAAACTTGAAATGTAATTTTATAACACAAGAATCTCAGTTCCTTTCGATATTCGCGCACATTGAATTGTAATTTCCTGAATTATGGCCCTTGATAGTAGGAAAAATCACTTTCTTGTTAGCTTGTTCTCTATCCATCTCTCGAAAATGTGGGCGTATCCTGCCTTGTGGACCCTATAGAGGTCATAATTTTTATCCGATTTAAAAAAACGTTTTTATATATCACCATTATACCCTACGGATGGTTGAGTTTTATTTGCGTGAAAATCGGCCCAAAACTGACAGAGAAAATGGCCGCCCCTCGTTCTCAAATAGCCTAAAAATATGGTATATCAAGGTTGTGGACCCTCTAGAGGTCACAATTTTCTTCTGATTTTGATGAAACTTGAAATGTAAGTTTATAACCCAAAGATCTTGGTTCCTTTCGATATTCGTGCATATTGAATCGTAACTTCCTGAATTATGGCCCATGATTGTACGAAAAACGCCTTTTTAGCTTGTGGACCCTATAGCGGTCATAATTCTTATCCGATTTAAAAAAAAGTTTGAATATATCACTGTTACACCCTAAGGTTGGTTGAGTTAGAATTTCTTAAAAATCAAACTAAAACTGACAGACAAAATGGCCACGCCTCGTAGTCAAATAGCGTAAAAATATGGTATATCAATGTTGTGGAGCCTCTAGAGGTCACAACTTTCTTTTGATTTTAATGAAACTTGAAATGTAAGTTAATAACCCAAAGATCCTGGTTCCTTATATTCGCACATATCAGATAGTAATTTTCTGAATTATGGCCCCTGATTGTATGAAAAATCGCGTTTTTAGCTTGAGGTCCCTCTAGAGGTCACAATTTTTATCTGATTTAAAAAAAAATGTGTTAATATATCACCATTGCACACTAAGATCTTCGATCCTTTTGATAATCGCGGTTACCCGAACTTAACTTCCTGGATTATGGCCCCTGATTGTTCTAAAAATGGCATTTTTAGCTTGTAGATTCTCTAGAGGTCACAATTTTTTTTCCATTTTTAAAAACCGTTTAAATATTTCACCATTCCACCATAATGAAGGTTGAATTTGAATTTCGGGAAAATCGAAATGAAACTGCCCAACAAAATGGCCACTCTTTGTACGCAAATTGTGTAAAACTATGCAATACGAAGGTTGTGGACCCTCTAGAGGTCACAAGTTTTATCTGATTTTGATGAAACTTAAAACATATCTTTATATCCCAAAGATCTCAGTCCTTTTTGATATTTGCGCATTTCAGACCATAACTTTCTGGATTATTGCCCCTGATTGTACAAAAAATCACGTTTGTTTTTAGCTTGTTCTCTATCCATCTCTTGCAAAATGTGGGTGTATCCTGCCAGGCAGCCGCTGGTTAGCTTGTGGTCCCTCTATAGGTCACAATTTTTATGCGATTAAAAAAACGTTTGAATATTTCAGCGTTTACACCCTAATGACAGCTGAGTTAGTATTTTGTGAAAGATCTTGGTTCCTGTCGGTATTTGTGCATATCGGATCTTAACTTCCTGAATTATGGCCCTTGATTTAACAAAAAATTGCTTTTTGTTTCGCTTATTCTCTATCCATCTCTTGCAAAATTTGGGAGTATCCTGCCTGGCAGCCGCTTGTTCTATATTAGAATGGAATTTTACAGCTTTTAATGGCAGTCAAGTGCTATTTGAATTCATATATCTATTGTAAGCTTATATATTTTACAGGTTCATTGCTTGAAGCAGCAAAGCAAAAGAAAGATGAAAGTATTCTTATTCACATAAGAGACCAGGACTGTGTAGCTATTGAAGTAAAATATCATCGTGTATGCTATAAAAATTATTGTAGATTTCTATTTGAGAAATCTCCACATGGCAGGTAGGCTTAATAATTTTTTCCTACATAATATTTTCTTATCTCCGCTCCATTTTTGTAAGAACTGTCTTTTCTTACACCCTACATGGATAATGACAAAGAAAGTGAATATGGTAATGAGCATAATGCTTGACCAATTACTGTGTTTCTTATATGATGTGTACTTGTTTGTGGTTTATAATTCTAATTACAATATTTTATATTTCAGTGCTGTTAATGAACCAGATCAACTTTATTCTGGTATCTATGCTATATTTTGTGAAGATGTGTTACAAAAGAAATTGATAGATAATCAAGAGATATTACATATGACAAAGTTAACAGAGATGTTTAACAATATAATTAAAGATAATGTTGGTGAAAATACAAATTTCATCAGGTATTTATTTAATTCCTCTTTTATGTTATTGCCGAAGTATACAGACTGGGCATGCTCAAGTTGTGTTCAGTGGCAAAGCGAGGGGTGGGGGTGTTCCATGACGACAGCCTCCCTTAGGCCCAGTGCCAAAAAATTAAAAGCTCAGTATTTTGCATATTTTTTGTTGCTCTCTGTAATTTTCTTGTGCCATAGGCGCTAGATTCCATTGTGTCATCATTGTTCAAGTCCGCTGGCTGTGGTCTTACACAAACACTCACTCAGGCAGAATTGACAGGCATATTTCTAGATGCTGTCCTATTTCTGATATTTTCGTTCACAAGAATTTGTTCCCAACAATGACCTAAAATGCCACGAAACTGAGTCAAATTTTCAAAATTTTCCTTGGGGGATTGAACCTGTCTGAACCCCCCCCTTCAAGGTTGCTCGCTCATACACCAGATCATATAAGCAGAATTTTGCTACTATACTTTACAACTGTTTAATACTTAAAACTATGGTCTTTGTTGTATAGAAGAATATCATAATTCTACAATGTGTGTTGAGTTACATCAACATTTGATTATTACAAAATGAAACTTTTTGAAAAACTCTCTTTTACTATCTTTTCAGGACTGTTTGATTGAAATATAGAATAAAGAAAGACTTCCTTCAACTAACTTTCTATTCTCAGCCTAGAAAAAATTTGAGTGAATTAGTGTATATAGAATCCTTGCCAGCAGGGAGTTTCATGGAAACACTTCGATTTTCATCAACTGATAAGAGTACTGGTACTGATGAGAGTGATGTTGGCCTACAGCCACAACCGATTAAAGTATTTGATGTTAATCAAAAAAATACACTTTTTGATGCTTCTCTTATTATTAAAAGGTCATTAGCAGATAAACCAGGAATGGCATGTCCATGCCCACCAACATTTTCAGACCTTAATATGAAAAGTGCACTGGATATTGTACCCTTGGAACTATTTAATTTTATGTTGTGGGTCACAGGATCATCAGAGGAGCCCACCTTAAGTGAAATGGTTAGTGTTTCAGACGATATATACCCTAAAATTCTATCTATATGTCAAGATATAGTCTATTTGGCATCAGGTGGCAGAAAACAAACACCTAAAACACTCAGTCTTGGCTTAACAACCAGGCATATTACCGGTTCTTTGTAGTTACTGACAATTTTACACAAACTTGGTCATTGTTCATCAACTTCTACAATTATTGGCTTTGAAGCAAGTTTAGCTGAGTTACATCTTTCTACACAAGGCAGTATTCAGAAAGGATTCGGACGCTCCATTCCTAATATATTAATTTGGTACACCATTGACTTTGTGGAAGAGACTTTGTCTGGAAAGGGTACAACACACCATACAAATGGAATCCTGATACAAAATAAAGTGATGACATCAGAAACGGATAAACGAAGAGAACTTTCCCTACCAAGGGGTCAATGTACATTAAAAGCAAAGCCTGTCACATTGAAATAGATGTGAAGTATTTTTTAGCCAATCTAAAATCGTCAAACAGTCTGGATTTATCTTTTATTATCTTGAATTTTTAACAAGTAGCTATGATGATCATTTACCGGGATGGACTGGTTTTAATTGTGAAATAGATTCAACCATTTTTCCAAAATCTGCTATTCACTATATGCCTGTAAACGAAGCATCTCCAACTGACATGACCACAGTGTTTCTGTTGCTGACTGTTTCCAACTTTCCAATATATTACTTGTCTTTGATCAAGCTATATATGCAAAAGCTCAACAGATCAGATGGAAGGACCCTGAATTGAGCAAAAGAAAGACTTGGTGAGTTCCATACCACTATGGCCTTTTTGGCTATAATTGGAAAAGTGTATAAAGATGCCAGTTTGCAAGATATATTGATAGAATCTGATTTAGTGGCCCAGGGCTCAATTAATGGAGTAAATAAACATGCATTATGCAAGAGCTAAATCTGCCTATTGTAGGTCTTTCTTTAGGCCTGAAATGTTTTCTAAAGTATTAATTAGACATTAATTAACTGATCCAGGCCTTAATCAACTCTCGATGGCATCAGATTTCTCCGATATCAAATAGATTAGAATGGTTCAGCGATACTTTGATTTAATCAAACATGGAGGACCGAGACTTAGCTTTGATCAACCAGTACGGTGGTTGAAATTATTGCACACGTCTGTCAAACCTTCAAAGGCTAATATCTTCGCTTGCAATAGAGTCAGATTTCTCCGATATCAAATAGATTAGAATGGTTCAGCGATACTTTGATTTAATCAAACATGGAGGACCGAGACTTAGCTTTGATCAACCAGTACGGTGGTTGAAATTATTGCACACGTCTGTCAAACCTTCAAAGGCTAATATCTTCGCTTGCAATAGAGTAATTTGAATGAAATTTTCAAATTATTCATTTTACATCATCTACTTTCGAACTATTATAGCAAGAATGGCTAGTTCTTTATCTAAATCTTACATAATTGACACCATTATAACCGATCATTTCGTGCTCATAAACTATTATATGAAGCATTGCAACGACTACGATTTTCAATGTTCTTAGACTCTTTGGATGAAAATGATGTAATTCCTAACCAAAAGGAAATGACTAATTTAGAATTGGCATATGGTACAAAAACACTAAGTGAATACTTGATTACCGAGGATTGTAACATGCCTAGGGGTGAATCTTGCGTTTTGATTGGTTGATTAGACACTGTCGATTGGACAATAACACCCCTCTAAATTAGAAAAATCACTGCATATTAATATTATGTGTACTACTTTAATGGAGATAACCACAATGGAGACAATCAATTTTGATCTCGGTACATTAGATGAAATATTTGGAAATATGTCCGAAGATGAACTTGAAACGACAACCCCCTTGTCAGGTAAAAGCCACAAACAACAAAATATACAATAATCTATTACAAAGACATAAATTTTATTTTAAAGAAATACTTTTAAAAAATGAAGTGAGAATTTTAGTTTTTTGTGTGTCATACTCATCATTCTGCTACTATGGCAACCAATAAATTTTGTATTTGTGTTTGTTAAATTAAAGAGGAAAAAAAAAACACATTCAATCAACTAAATTAGTGGAAAGTATATCAAAGTCTTTTAATAAAATCACAAAACACAATTAAGTTCCTTTTCCATTCAGGTACTGCACCAATTGTTCAACACAATAGAAACGATCAAAACACAGTGTCTGTTATTTCTGCCAAATCCTGTTATTTCTGCCAAATCCAGTGGCAGTAAACACTTTGTATCTATAAATCAAGCAGATATCAGTAAACTTGTTGACGATCAAAACACAGTGTCTGTTATTTCTGCCAAATCCAGTGGCAGTAAACACTTTGTATCTATAAATCCAGTAGATATCAGTAAACTTGTTGACAATTCCTTGTCAAAGGCGACAGCCAGAAACACCACCTGGGGAATAAAATTGTTTGAACGTAAGAAAATGCATATTTATTCAGTAAATAGCCTTTAAAAATTTCAGAATTCCAACGGCTATTGTCACCAAAAAAGAGTTACTTCCCGTGCTTATTTATGGCAATGTAAACAATGTAGCCTTGATCTTCAAGTACAGATCAGGACACGATGTCTGCCGTGGCTAGCAAAATGATATTGTTTTCACTACTATTAGTACTATCGAGTTCTTTGAAGCCAGACCACTTGTCATAATGCAATTTTCTGGCCTGGTTCCCTCTTGTCAGTGATGCAGGACGGAGGGCCTGACAAGGACAGCTGTCTAGTCATTCGGATGAGACGAAAAACCGAGGTCCCGTGTACACATTGGCGTGCACGTAAAAGATCCCTTGACAGTTGGAATTCGATATAAGAGTAGGCCGTAGTGCTGCTGTCCGGGCAAAATTTCCCTCATAGCACACTGTATGGCGTATGCCCGTCTTCATTAGCCAAGTTCGGAGCGAAACAGTAGGACGTTAAACCCCATTTCATTTCATTTTCATTTCATAATGCAATTTTATTCACAAGCTATAATAAAGACAAATACATTTTTTATTTTTAAAAAATGCTTAAATGCTAGATTTACTTATTCTTTTTCGACTCTAGTCAAGTGGTTAACAAAATGAATAAACCAGCGGCTACCAGGCAGGATACGCCCACATTTTCGAGAGATGGATAGAGAACAAGCTAAAAAGAAAGTGATTTTTCCTACAATCAAGGGCCATAATTCAGGAAATTACAATTCGATATGCGCAAATATCGAAAGGAACCGAGATCTTTATGTTATAAACTTACATTTCAAGTTTTAACCAAATTGGATAAAAATTGTGACCTCCATAGGATCCACAACCTTGATATACCGTATTTTTACCCTATTTGACAACGAAGGGCGTCCATTTTGTCTGTCAGTTTTGGGCCGATTTTCACGAAATTTGAACTCAGTCGTCCTTAGGATGTAACGGTGATAAATAAATACGTTTTTTTAAATCGGATAAAAATTTTGATCTCTATAGGGTCCACAAGCTAATTCAGGAAGTTAAGGTCCGATATGTGCGAATATCGAAATGAACCAAGATCTTTGGGTTATAAGCATACATTTCAAGTTTTAACCAAATCGGATAAAAATTGTGACCTCTACAGTGTTTACAAGCTAAAAACGTGATTTTTCGTACAATCAGGGGATTTACGCTCATTCTCAATAAAGGGGTGCAATTGATAGAATAAAGTGTCGCTGATTATTAGACGCTATTCCTAATTATATTAAGTATGGATTCCTCGTTGCCTTATATTAGGCATACATCACTCTTTCAGGAACACATAACAATAAACATGTCAACTGATTACAGTGACTACATTACTCAACAGAATATCCTAAAATGTAACATACGTTAATGTCGCAAACCATACTAGTAAATTTCAAAGCGCTCTAAATAATATATTTCTACTTGATAATATTCAAAGGATGTGGTTGACGCATAGAATATATATTGATGAATGTTAGAAATATGGCTTGGTTTTATATACACAAGTAATGTCGCAGAAACAGTTGAAACCTACGTTATATCATCTTGACATGGAGACAGCGTCTAGAAATATTAGCTAGTATTAACTGAATTATGTTCCAAATACATCTTTGAAAAGATATCAATACATGAACAATAATGTTTGCCCAATAAATCTGATAAGTTATTCCCTAAAGAACCTAGTATATCACAAATTTGAGGAGGGCGTTTAAGAAATGAAACATACGTTACCATAATATCTCGTCGGTTAGATACAGTAGGTTTTTAGGAGACAGTGGACTAAAAACTACCCATATACACCTTCTGATTAACCATTAAATACTGCTTGTCATGTCTTATAATGATTAGCTAAGGTGGAAAAAACCTGCAAAAAAACTTACGTTACCGTAACATACGATATCAACAGTACGAAACAAGCACTCTATAGCAAATTCTAGCTTTTCTTTACATAGTCACATGTCTTAGCTACCCGCCATTTCTGTATGAAACCAATGTTCTTGTCTAGATTCACGTTGATGAAGAATTTCGAGGTCCACGAACAGGTGAGTTTCATTAATGCTTGTGTTTCTTCCCGTTTCCTTGTTGATTGTACCCAGAGAGATATTGATGCCATTGGTAATTGAATTGTGATATATTATCTTAACAACACATGCAGAAAACATTTTAAATATGGTTTTTATAAGCTAGAGCATCAATGGAAACTTACGTTACTACTGGTAACGCAAGTTTTACTTTACTGTTAGTTGTATTATCTTCAGTAATTTTAAAACATAAATTATTTTCACAAATAGTGATTATTTGCCCTTTATTGCCATCAAATGATATGCACCTGTAATATTTGGATGTTTATCCTGTAAAATAAGTATGTAACATGAGTCGTTTTACTCGCAGGGCTGAAGTAAGGTATGTTTCATAATGATTTTCTTTATATTATAGGTTCAGCTATGGCTAAATCCAGGGCCGAAATTCAGAAACCCGTTAGAGAAAGAAGGCTAAAAACGAAAATGTATTTCTAGCGAAAGAAAGGTCAAGGGTTAAGAAATATTACACATCAACCTCTGAACTCACCACAGCGGAGAAACAGAAAAGAAATACTGGAATTAAAAACAGAGTACAGAAACACAGAGAAAAACAGAAAGAACAGCAAAGAATATTAGAGATGATGGAAATAGAAGAACAGCAGAATGTTGGTGGAGATTCGGGGTTAGATAGGAGTGGATATGATAGCACAGAGCCAAGCACAAGTACCCGAATGCAACCAGTTGATGGGCAAAATTGTCTTGCGAGTTTACGACCTTTATAACCCCTAAACCTCTGATGTGACCTACAAATTTTATGATTCCAGTAATTAGTTCAAACTATATATTTATTGGATAACTACTTTTTGGAAGCCAATTGGCCTTTTTTGATAACTTTCTTGATCAATAAAACTTTACATCAAAGAGGCCGACAACAGTCTTCGTTAGGAAAAGTGACTAGACATTAGGTAGTCGACAATTTGCCTAACAAGGTGTTATCTTCCAGTGATTTTGTTGCAGCCATGTATGATTCGGATTGGTTCATAGGTCCAGTAATATCCGTAGATATAGAAGATGGCGAATATGAAGTATCATTCATGCAAAAGCGGAAATCTCTATTTCAATGGCCAAATCCGCCAGATATATTATGGATCCCCCCGTCGGCTATTTTGTGATCAATAGACCACCCTCAACCAAGTGGAAAGTCAGAACGTATGCTAAAAGTCTCTACTGAAGATTTACACAAAATTGAGGCGACATTTGAAAAACATTGAACTGTTAGTCTCATTTTGAACAAGTTTGACCTTCAAGCTCTATAGATTTATCGATAGTCTAGTTAAAAACCATTAAAATCTTGTTAAAATTATTCAAAGTTGTGTTTTGATTTGATTTAACATACGTTACCAAATGTTTGAAAGACTTATGTTGAATATATTTTGATTTTTCTACTTGTTCATGATTAAAATATGTCAAAATCTAGATCTACACCACATATTTAATAATGTATCTTATTTTGGACAATAATAAACTTTGTGTAACATACGTTACTATTTTACCTTATCTCAAAAAGTAAATAGAGAATCTGTAAATTTTCAGTATTCATATAACTGTTGAATTATTTTGATAGAAATATAATTTATGTACAATATTTTAAAGAAATATGTATGTTTGAAAACCTTTATACGGTCACACTGCATTTGAAATAAGTATAGAATATGAAATTATTTCCACTTACATTGAGAAAGATATAAAATGTTTTCGCTGCAAAAAAAAAAGATTCTTAATACAGGATTACTGGGTGCCCAAACTTTCAGCAGATAATCTACCTTTCAAAAAACAAGGCTCTTATCACTGAATAATGTCAACACTTATGCCCAATATAATTTATAAGCATCAGGGCTTGCCACGCACGCTACGCTCGCGTAAAACCAAATTTACGTGAGTGATTAAGTACTCGCGCAAATATAAAAAAAAATTTAATCAGAAATAATTGAATATCGTAATAAAAAAAAGCCGTAAACAATTTGTATGCCTTCATATTGATGCACTATTGCGCACGCGGCGTGTCTTTCCAGTGCCACCTGTTGTTACTAAAAATACTTTGAGACACGTACTGCCAGGCGGTTTTTAAGCGGATGTCCTTTGCCGTGTCTGGATAATCAAAAATTGAGCGGATGTTGTCGTTTCTATTAATAGCAATTCTTTTGATCCCGCATCTTTTCTGCAAATTGATGGGATTGAAATTGTTTTGCCTGTTCTTTTACCTTTCTAAGCTTTACCCGAATCCCCTCAGCACACCAATGATGGCAAAGGGAAACCTAGTTTCCCTTGCAACGTTCTTGTCATGGGAAGACGATTTACAGATAATATTACTGCCAAGGAAATAAAAGAGTATGCATTGCCATTGTGTGTGAAATATAAATAGCTTTATTCAACGTCCGCTTCCACCGAAGTGACAAGAGCATTGACATTAGGCACATGAAATTTAAATGGCTACTCACGCACATCATTCTGCGTGAGTAATACATGTACTCGCCTCACTCGCGCAAGTCTATATTTGCGTGAGTAGTCATCTACTCGCCTCCAATTTGCTCATGGCAAGCCCTGAGCATGGTAACGTATGGTTATCTAGTACAAAAAGATGAAATACTGGCCTTACGAAAACCAACGTGAAAAAAATATCTTAAAAGTTAACTTGAAACCCTGTTTGACGGACAATCCGGACACATTGAACTATGAATTGAATGCATAATTAGTGGCTAATGAGAAGTTTAATTTTGAAATATTTCCATTTTCCAAAATGTACCCTTTTATTGTAAATAGGCGTATAATCCATGAAGTTACAGTCCGATACATGCCAATATCTTAAGGTGATAAACCTATATTTCAAGTTTCATTGAAATCGGATAAAAATTGTGACCTGTAGACTGTTCACAAACAATTGCGGACGGACAGGGGCGACGACAATATACGTCCACATGAAAATGTGGGCGTATAAAAAGGCAAACTTATCTGCTTTATAATTGTATTTCCTTTTGATGTTCACCAGCAAAATCCATTTACTTCTTTTCTTCTTTCAGAATGGCTAGGATTTAGGAATCATTCCACGGAATTTGAAACTCTCAACTCTCCTGAACTAAACAGCTTGCTAAGGCTTTATTATGCCGATGTACGCAATAGCGAAGGGGAAAGATATTCCAAATCCACCTTTGTTAGTCTAAGATCAGCCATAAACAGACATCTTAGGGCACCTCCCTTTGAGAGGGTAGTAAACATATTTGCAGACAAGGAGTTTCACACTGCCATCAATGTTTTTATATGCCCACATTTTCATGTGGACGTATATTGTCGTCACGCCTGTCTGTCCGTCCGTCCGCCCGTCCATCTGCAATTGTTTGTGAACACTGTACAGGTCCCAATTTTTATTGAAATATAGGTTTATCACCCCAAGATCTCGGTTCCTTTCGATATTGGCATGTATCGGACTGTAACTTCATGGATTATGGCCCCTGATTGTAGAGGTCACAATTTTTATCCGATTTGGTTTAAACTTGAAGTGTATGTTTTTAACCCACAGATCTTGGTTCCTTTCTATATTCGCGCATATCGGACCATAACTTCCTGAATTATGGCCCCTGATTGTACGAAAAATCGCGTTTTTGGCTTGTGGACCCCATAGAGGTCACAATTTTTATTCTATTGAAAAAGACGTGTGAATATATCACAGTTACACCCTAAGAATGGTTGACTTCGAGTTTCGTAAAAATCGGACCGAAACTGACAGACAAAATGGCCGCCCCTCGTTCGCAAATAGTGTCAAAATATTGCATATCAGGGTTGTGGACCCTCTGTAGGTCACAATTTTCATCTGATTTTGATGAAACTTGAAATGCATGTTTATAACCCAGAGATTTCGGTTCCTTTCGATATTTGCTTATATCGGACCATAACTTACTGAATTATGGCCCCTGATTGTACGAAAAAGACTAAATGACGAATTAACAACCCAACATAAAAAACATAATACAAATAGTTCTAGTAAATAATCTTGTCCATCAATCAACAATTCCTAAAAAAAACAAGTTTAATAATAATATAATAGGTCGAATAAAATCAGAAGACCTGGTTTTAACCCTTAATGAACTTATCCTGCCGTCCCTACCTCTTTTACTAATGCCATGGGCCAAAGTGATCAGGGTAAAGACTCATCAAGCAGCAGTACTAAGTCACCAATCCTTAAATCGCGCATAGTAGTTTGCCATTTATGACGAACTTGAAGAGATGGCAAATATAACTTCAACCATTTTTTCCAAAATAAATCAGCTAAATGCTGAACATATTTCCAGCTTCGATGATAAAAATCATTGACAGAGTTGACTGCAACAGGTTTACAGGAACCACTATTAAACATACATTATGCAAGAGCTAAATCTGATTATTGCAAGTCTTTATTTAGGCTTCAGATGTCATAGAAATTATAAATTAGATCTTTATTTACACAACAAGCACAAAATCAACTGTGTAGACCCACGGATGGCTTGGATTCAGCTTGGATTTAAACAGGATTTCGTTGACTGATTTAATTTTAAATGGTGTCTTGAGCGGAAATTAACCGTTACGACATCTAAACTATTTAAAGTGCAATAAACTAAACACAGATAATGACAAATTATACAATTCCTGGAGACCGTGTGATAACTAATAGAGACGAACAGGTCTTCTGTCTTAATAATATCAATAAAAATATTTTTATTTCCCCAATAGGCACGACGCCACTGGTGTATACCTATAGATTTATCATAATTGTATTATAATATTATGTCCTATATTCAATTGATTTAATGCATGCCCAAAATACAAGTAAGAATGAAAATTTACCCTCTCACTCATTTTGTCCAATTGTTATAAAAATCCAAAAAGGTAAAACACAAATTTGGATATGATGACAGCAGACAAAAGACAGTAGATTATGTAGGTGGAGTTAACACCTGTCAATCAAACGATCGGCCATACTAAGAATCGGTGAAGATGGAATTCAATCTCATTTCTAGTCAAAAATTACTCTGGTGATAACTATGTTCAGAATAAAGTAATTTGACTGAAATTTTCAATATATTCTTCTTTCATCATCTATTTTTGAACTGTTATAGCAAGAATGACTAACTCCTTATAAAAATCTCCCATAATGTATCTTCAAGAAGCAAGATTTAGTTGGGAGAAAGAGCTTTAGGATCCGCGACATCATCACTTACCTTAGTTATTGGACGAGAATTCACAGTGCTTTCAATTTCCGTGAACAGGGTAACTAAAGAATTGTGAGAAACGTCCTTTGATAGTGACATAGAAGTGAACACATGACGAAAAAAAACAATAAGGCTTTCCCAAGCGCCTCCAAAATTCGAGGCTTTGGGAGGATTAAACACCCATTCAACATTTTCCAAAGTGAAAGAAGATGACAACCTTTTGTTAACAGATCTAAGTTCATTATTAGGACCTATCAAATTTGAACCGTTATCTAAAATAATTTTGGAAGGCTTGCCTATACGAGATTTAAACCTAACATAAGCATTAATCAGGCTATTTGTGTCAAGAGAGTCAAGTGCTTCAAGTGAGCCGCTCTAGACACTAAACATGTAAAAACATTGCTGTAATTTAAGTATTTCCTACCAAATTTCGTATAAATTGGCCCGAAACAATAGTTTTCTACATCTCAAACATTTCACATGACGAATGACAGATCTGCAACCAATAATCCAGTACTATTATTCACGAAGAATGGACATTAACCATTCGGTACCTACATGAAATTTCCTATGATACCAGTTAACAATCAGTGTAGCTAAAACACCCTTTGGAATTATAGGCAAAGATGAATAACCCAGAATGCGACCACCAACAGCTAATACACCAAAAGAATTTTTACAGATTTACCTTTCCCAAGTGAGTCTACCTCTGACTCGTAGGAAATGTTCTGAAAAATTTTAATGATCAAAATTTCGGCATCTTGAAGACATGAAGCAGAAAGCTGACATGTGACCGTTCGCTTGAGTAGAAAATTTTTAGCTCGAGTAAGCCAAGAAACAGCTATACACAGTCTTTGCCAATCAGAATAATATTGAGCTAATTTGACAACAGGATTTTCCGGAAGTGGGATAGTGGTATGAACACATGATTTCTTCAGTTCAGGATCGTTGAGATACAACTAATTTCCTGAGTAGAAAATTTTTAGTTTTAGCTCGAGTAAGCCAAGCAACAGCTATACACAGTCTTTGCCAATCGAAATAATATTGAGCTAATTTGACAACAGGATTTTCCGGAAGTGGGATAGTGGTATGAACACATGATTTCTTAAGTTCAGGATCGTTGAGATACAACTAATTTTCTGAGATAATACACTAAGACTAAGAAATTTTGGACCAGAAAACCATTCTGGCTTTGAAGATAAATTAGATACACCGCGAGTAATAATTAGTGGGTGACCTAATGGCACCGACGCGATTAGCAACAAACATTTTAAACCTGCCTGTGTCAGAATTTATATATTGTAAGACAATACTACCCAGAAAGTTGACTCATTTAAAGAAAGCGTTAGCTGATTTCTGAGGACCTCGTCAATTTTAATGGCTAAAACTGCGGCCTGCAATTCCAGTCTAGGAATAGTTATTGTCCTAATCGGGGTTACCCTAATGCCGTATGTATCTTACCGTCATGATTAACACAATGCAAATATGAAACACATCCGTAAGCTGACTCACTAGAATCTGTGAAATAATGAAGTTCAAATAAGGCGTTATTGAATATAAACAACGAACGGGAAAAACAGTGCAGTTCAAAGATGGATTCTTGCACAACCTGAGAGAGCTGTCATCACTCGGCAGTGTGAAGAAATGTCTACAATGGATAAGCCTCACAGAAAACGGAAAGATCTGGATAGAAGTCGAATAAAAAGAGATGAGAAGTCTATCTGTGCTTTAATTTCCACAATTGACTTGATGATAATTCCTTTTGACAATCCTGGTGAACTTGTTAGTATTAGTTCAGGGGTTGTTGCTGGTGACAGTATAACAAAAGACCTTTTGAATTTGAAAGAAAACGATGCCAAGGCTTATGCATAATCGCCTAATAAAGAAAACTGAAGATTTTTTTGCACCGATCAATAGTATGAAATTGAAAACTTTTTCTGATGTTTCCAAAACTAAAATAAATTTCTGAGAAAAATGTGATAATTAAAGTTGATAGAAATTTTTTTCGGAGACTTTTTTAGTAATTGGACAAAACCGTGAGCTTGATTTAAAAGACATTCTTTCATATTCTGTAGGTCCTGTTTCTTATCCTCTGGCAAATAGTGTAGGGTCACTAGCAAAAACCAACAAAGCTGCTCTGTTAGTAGCTTTAGAAAAAAAATCAGAAAATATATATAAGTCTACAGTTGACGTGAATCAGCTTACATGTATAATCATCCTTCAGCAATTTTTATTGACGGAATGGCTGTTAATCAGTGAATTGGTAATATTCCATGAACCTTTGGTGAGCTGGCCGACCAAATTTTTGTTTAAATTTACCACCAAGCACAACATTATAAATGTATTTGATTAGATTTTATGTGTGATAGATATCCGGAATGTAGCATTAAAAACCCAGAAAGATTTTGTTGAGCCGCCAGTGGCACACAGAAAATCCAAGTTTATAGTAAGGACCAGAGAACACCAAAACAATGGAAGAAATTTCTCTCTCAATTGGAGAAAATAAGCAAAACAGATTTTGATAGAATTTCTTTTTTCAGCCTGATTCCTAGATTTTAAATAGACTTTGCATTTAAGTAAACTTACCTTATTTTGTGTTCCCAGAAAATTCTTAAGAACATTCTTGTGCTTAGATTGTAGGTAGACTTCATAGTAATCTCAAGCACGTTCTAATGTGTTCCAAGAAAATACTTAAGCACAACTTTGTTCTTAAACATTGTCAATCTAAGCACAAGTCCAAAGCAAGGTATACGGCTTGCTTACCAACCTTAAGTCTTGTTTTTTATTCAAACAAGATGGCTGACCATAGAGATATTCTACGTCATTTCCTACATCTTTTGACTTATTCTTGACTTGTGCTTACGTAAGAATGGTCTTGAGATTTTTCTAGAGACAGTATTTTATAAAGTTTCCTACGTAAGAAAAAGTGAAGCATGACATTTTACTTACTTTAAGAATTTTCTAGGAACCGGGCCCAGCACTTAATCAAGACATGAATATATTGGTCACGGACCTGACTGTCATCTTTTATCAATCCCTAACAAAATCGCTAGTGTGTTACCTGTAAAAGAATTAGAGACAGATCACGAAGAAGCTGACACGTGATTACTCCTTCATACAAAGCATGCATCTGCACATTGCTCTATTGTCATTATCAAAAGTCCAGATATAGATGTGGCTATATTAACCATACACTTTACATGTCAATTTTCCTTGACCGAACTTTTCTTTATTACTGGGCAAAAATATAAAGTTTGTCTAATAGACATTCAAGCACTGAGTAAATGTCTTGCTCCTGATGTATCCAGTGCATTAGTAGGATTACACAGCTTTTCTAGATGTGACTTGAGTATAAATACCTTTTATGGTAAAGGCAAAAAATGCATTTTTGTCCGTCGCCTTTCGAAGCTAAAACGTGATTTTTGGTGCAATCAGGGGTCATAATCCATGAAGTTATGGTCCGATACATGCTGATATCAAAAGGAACCGAGATCTTTGGGAGATAGACATATATTTCAAGTTTCGTCAAAATCGGATAAAAATTGTGACCTGTAGAGTGTCCACAAACAAATTGTGGATGGCGGGGGCGACGACAATATACGTCCACATAAAAATGTGGGCGTATAAAAACCTGGCCATTCCACCCATGTAGCCTCCATTTTAATATACCTGGTCATTATTTCGTGTGTACCATAGTACAAAAAATTCCTGATAATGATCAGAAAAAATTGAACACAGCAGAAAGTCTGTGGATTCATAGACTTGATTCAGTTTGGCCTAACGGTTTAAATGAGTTATATCCAGGGGGTTTCAAAATCATTCATAATCATGCATAATTTTCCATACTTGTAAAATTTTACCTTTATTATAATAAGCTAACCTTTCATCTATTGTATGTAAGTCCATGACGTCATCATTCCTATGATGTTATAACTGACTTCCATTCATTTTGTATTTAGTTAGTATTTTTACTGACGAAACCTTGGATAAAACGATGTTTTTTTGATATTGTATTCTTTTGATTATTGTATATCAACTTACCTGAATATCAAATGCATCAAATTGATCCCATCAAACCATGATTTTCGTCGTCAACACCCTTGAAATCCTAAATAAAAAAAATATTAAACGACAAAATAGCAAATAAATGGCAGAAATCGTTGGATCAAATTGGAAGTTTCTCACCTTTTCATGTGGACATATATTGTCGTCACCCCTGTCCGTCTGTCCACAATTATTTGTGGACTCGCTACATAGTCCGGGAGCCCAGTGAGGTTTAATCAAAATATTGAGTCCAAAAGGTTTGAGGTCTACAACACATATTTTACCCCTAGATCATTTTGGAAAGGCAAGTCTTAAGTTTTGTGACCTGTGCATATACCTGGGAGCGCTCCCCCTAACCCTCCCAATTTTATTGGGAGTTAAAATTCAATGTCCATCCACAATTTTCTTGCAAACGTTTTATACTTAACACAAAGAAACAGAATGCATGACTTTAGAGCATAAGATGTTGTGCTAATGCTACTTAAGAGCTTAATTAATTGGCACTTATTAGTGACCGTAATTAGAATTTAGAGTCCATAACTGAAACAAAGCCTAAAAGCTAGCTAACCAAGTCATGAAACCAAAAATGTCACTTAAGAGCGACAAAAGTTGAACAAACCTTGCTTAAGAGTGGTTCAAAGGCGTCAAAGGTCGCTAATTAGTGACCGTAATTAAAATTTAGAGTCCATAACTGAAACAAAGCCTAAAAGCTAGCTAACCAAGTCATGAAACCAAAAATATCACTTAAGAGTGAAAAAAGTTGAACAAACCTTGCTTAAGAGTGGTTCAAAGGCGTCAAAGGTCACTAATTAGTGACTGTAATTAAAATTTAGAGTCCATGACTGAAACAAAGTCTAAAAGCTAGCTAACCAAGTCAGGAAACCAAAAATATCACTTAAGAGCGATAAAAGTTGAACAAACCTTGCTTAAGAGTGGTTTAAAGGTCAAAGGTAACATTTGGGGTCACATAGTGACGTTTGAGTGGATTTGATTAAATTGTCTTGTCCCAATTATTTTTCTTTCTAACACCATTTCTATGAGTTTCACTGCACAAAATGACTACTTAGGAGCATAAAATGCTGTACTAATGTTACTTTAGAGTTAATTAATTACCGGTAGCACTCATTTGTGACCATAATTAAAATTTAGACTCCATAGCTGAAACAAAGCCTAAGAGCTAGCTAAGCAAGTCAGGAAGCCAAAAACATCACTTAAGAGGACAAAAGTTGAACAAACTTGGCTTAAAAATGGTGACAAAGGTCATATTTTGGGCCATATTATGATCAATCAACAAGTTAAATTGCTTATATCTGCTTGCCCTAAAGAGACGATGAAAAACTATGCGACGAATTATGCATTCCTTATAGTAAATGAAAATCAAAAACTGTAAGGTTTTTCCAATTATTCTAAATATTGAGAATGGAAGTATAGAACTGGATAATTCTCTTGTTTTAAAAAACGCAGACAATTAAATAATAAATAAGTCCATATAAAGATATATATGATTCGAAACATTTATGTGTTCTCCTTAACATGGATATTTACGGGAATGTCTTCGAATGCCATCTTGGTGAAAAAAGGGTCGAAATCGGAAGGTTGTTTTGGGTATAATGCTATCAAGACTGGCTTATACTGTTTACTTACAAGATTTTTGTGCTAGATAAGATAAGATAATATGTTAAATGCACCAAAACGTCCATTTAAGACAACATGCATACATATATATTTAGACATAGTCGTATATATTTAATAATACATATAACATAGAAAACACATACATGTACACACAAGTAATACATTCATACAGACATGCGATACTGTTTTTGGCTGACAATCTTGTTTCATCAATTTTGATTCTATATATTATGGTTTATCGCCCCTAAATATTTCCAATTGTAAATTAGATTTACTGTGGAGTGAGGCACAGATTTCAGAATGTGGTGCTGTTTTGGAGATTTCAACACCAGAGATGCTTCTCAAAGGACCCATGACAATTTCTAGATATCAAAAGTAGTTTAGAGCTGTCTATGTGATTAATTACAAAATAATATTTGTATTGTCATCATTGTATTCCATACATTTCTGTTTCCTCATTAACTGTATGCCATGTATCTGTTCGTAACAATATTATATTGTTAACGATTGTAAATATGGATCTGGTACTGTCAAACTTGATGTAGGCTATAGTAACATGTTATTGTTTCCCATAAAAACTGTGTTCTGTTAAATAAAAGGGTGTTGATAAGAAAACTTGTTCGCAAACTTATTTTTATCTGAAAGTATGATGTTTTTAAGCACCCGCGCAATCCAAATTCAATATTCTAATTTATTCCACAATAAATATGTACTTTAATTTTAGCAGCGCACACACCTGAGACATTATCGAAAATGCGGAAATAATTTAAAATGGCTGTTTCACACACCCCACCCCCGTCAAAAACAGAACAAAACAAACCGTGTACGTAGAATATACTATGGCAGGCGCAAATGACTGCCGTTCAGATTGGATTGTTCGCTTATTTCACCGAACATAATAAACATACATATTATGCAAGAGCTAAATACGTCAGTTGCAGGTATTTCATTAGTTATGTTATATAATTAATTAGACATTTATTAACATGACAAGACCATAATCAACTCTCGATGCCATCTGATGGGTCCGATTTTACACAAATTTAAATCTGATCTGCTGTTCAACAATGCATGGTGATTAACCGTAAAAATGGAGAGAGAGAGAGAGAGAGAAATGGGGTTTAACGTCCACTCAACACAAACTAGGTCATTTCGGGACTGTAAAAATGGATAAGCGAGACTTGTCTATTATCGTTGCAACAGTAACAATGACAACTGAGGCTACAGTGTTATTGAAATGAGTTTTTTCTCGGCTTAGAGTTAAGCAGCTTTACTGAACTCTTCAGCATATTCTCTTTACATTATCTATTTTTTAACTGTTATAGTGAGAAGCGTCAGCTCTTTATCTATTCTTTCCCGATGACGCTTAATGATTGATTAGAATATACAAGGAGCAGTCTATTTGCTGATTACATTATTTTGGTTGATTACACTATTTTGCCTATAACGTTTTTAGGACTTCGAATTCTGTCTTATGGTTTGGATTGTTCGTACTTGGTTTTTATTTTATTTACATTCATATTAATAATATGTGCTTTCTGATCCACTTTCGTCTATTCAAAAGAATAGAGCTAACCACCCTTTAAACAGTTCACTAACAGTTCACTCACTGAACTATATCTGGAACTTCTCCTTTAAATCGAATAATGCCTGAAAGGAAGTTTAGTCTCCTTCAATTTTACAATTCTTGGTTGTACTGATAATTTTGCCATCCTTTCAAGTGCATAATTATTGCTGACATCAACATTATTGTCACCCGTCTTTCGAAGAAAGCAGGTGACTTTTGAAATGGGCCTGTCCATCTGTCTGTTCATCAAGCCTTTTGGGGCATAATAACTCTTCTTCTAATTGAATGTTCAAACTTGGTGTAGGTGTTGATTGGGTTAATGGCTTGATGGAGTTCGAAGATGAGCATTCTATATTTAGGATCAACAGAGATAAGCAATTTGATTGGCTGAAATTGGTCATAGAAATGGTGTTAGAAAGAAAAACAATCCGGACAAGACAATTTAATCAAATCCACTCAAACATCAATATGTGACCCAAAATTTGCCCTTGACCTTTGTCACCTTTAAACCACTCTTAAGCAAGGTTTGTTCAACTTTTGTTGCTCTTAAGTGATATTTTTGGTTTCATGACTTGGTTAGCTAGCTTTTATCCTTTGTTTCAGTTATGGACTCTAAATTTTAATTACAGTCACTAATTAGTGACCTTTGACCTTTGTCGCCTTTGAACCACTCTTAAGCAAGGTTTGTTCAACTTTTGTTGCTCTTAAGTGATATTTTTGGTTTCCTGACTTGGTTAGCTAGCTTTTAGGCTTTGTTTCAGTTATGGACTCTAAATTTTAATTACTGTCACTAATTAGTGCTAATTAATTAAGTTCTTGAGTAGCATTAGCACAACATTTTATGCTCTTAAGTCATGCATTTTGTTTCTTAGTGTTAAGTATGAAACGTTGTGCATGGACATTGAATTTTAACTCCCAATAAATTTGGGAGGGTTAGGGAGAGCCCTCCCAGGTATATGCACAGGTTACAAAACTTAAGACTTGCCTTTCCAAAATGATCTAGGGGTAAAATATGTGTTGTAGACCTCAAACCTTTTGGACTCAATATTTTGATTAAACCTCACAGGTCACAATTCTTATCTGATTTTGACAAAACTTGAAATATGTGACTCGGTATGGCAAAATGAGTCGGAATGCGCGTTATCTAATTTTTAACTAGAGACAAAATAAGAGAAAATATTGATTTTGATCGAAATTGAGATTTACACAAAAATGAGTCTATAAATATACTATCTATAAATATACTATCTATCGACACAAAAGATCAAAACAGCAATTAAAGATTTTAGAACACCTTTATTTGGACGATTTGTATTGAGTTGTAGTGAGGAAATTTTAAAAATTGAGTTGTTGTTATTTTCACATTCTCCAACTCATTACCTTCAATTTGATGTATAGTTTGTTTGAAACAGGCAAAAATTGACTGAGCTCTGTCCATTCGAAGCTACCCAACTCATAAAAGTAAGTTTAGAGAAAAAGCAAGTCAAAGATTTGGTATGTTCCAAAACAAAATCCCATAGCAACCAGGCCATTTATTTGCTGTTTTGTCGTTGAATATATCTTTCCATGGGTTTTCAGGGGTGCTGAAGACGAAAATAGTAGCAAAAATTTGATCCGACGATTTCCGCCATTTATTTGCTATTTTGTCGTTTAATATTTTTTTTATTAGGATTTCAAGGGTGCTGACGACGAAAATCATAGTAAATGCACTCCTTTCGTGAAGAAACATCCATAACACATGCGGCATATTCACATGATAGTGTTAATTATACTGAAGAATAATCTTTATATTAATAGTCTGTTTTGTATATTATAACGTTGGTGAGATTAACAGTTAATCTCATCAATTAATTAGTGCCAGCTAGTGGTCAGGAGGTTAAGATTGTTGATTGGATAATCATCAAAGAAGCTGCCACAGCTGTACACGTGTTCATTTAACACGTGAATTAAAATAAGATTTTGTGTGTATGATAGGTCTATTATTATTTTCAGGTACCGCAACGGTATCAAAATATGAGTCCCTATAGAAATGTCAATTTCATAGTCAAGAAATACTTGTGTTCACTTTCGTGCATTCTGGCTTTGATGTAATTAAACAATGGCAGACTTGAGAATCGTCGCAATTCGGCTTGTCTCATTTTTTCGACCCATGGTGATAAGAGAATTTTAAACAATAATATCCAAGATGCATTCCTTACTTTGCATGCCGTACGTATGAAGAAGCGACAGTAAAGTGAATTCATCTATCAATAAAATTCTCTTCGAAAAGAAAATTATTGGCCATTTTTTTTTATTTCCATTTAAGGCCTATAAATTATTTTTTTAAAGATATGAGATATCAGATAATCACTGCTTGGATTAATTATTCGGAGTAAATAAGGAGTTATCGACGGCTTTATCATTGACCTGTGACAGTTGATTAGTATTACTCAATGACACCCACCTGCATGTCGATTAATTTACATAATCAGCCACGTGGTTTGGATTAACACTCAACGGCAATCTATATACGATCAGAATTAATTTTTTTCTGCCACTTTTGAGAATGAATCACATGTAGGTATCCAAAAACATTATTGCCAAAACCAAATATTTATCTGGGCCAATCAGCAAACGAGTTGTGTAGACAGCACAGCAACAGGCAGAGGTGGTTTATATTTTTTAGGGGTTTTAAAACTTGATTGTATCCGTTCAAAATGTGTCGATAGATAGTATATTTATAGACTCATTTTTGTGAAAATCTCAATTTCGATCAAAATCAATATTTTCACTTATTTTGTCTCTAGTCCAAAATTAGATTTTGCGTATTCCGACTCACTTTGATATACGCGGTCACAATTAAAGATTTTAGAACACCTTTATTTGGACGTTTTGTATTCTTAAATCTGTCCTATTTCTTAAAATTCTCAGCAAGATTAGTTATTTTTATTCGCTCACTATGGTACAACCGGTCATTCCTCTGGCATAATAATTGGCATCGTTGTAAAGCGGTGAATCTTTCTGATTGTTTTGAAATGGATATATAGAGAATCTCTTACCAGTCTTTTTTGTTATCAAAAAATATCAACACAAGTTGATAAAGTAACAGAAAACGAGGCTCTGCCGAGTTCTTTGTTACTTTATCAATGAGTGTTGATCTTTTTTTTTATCAAAAAAGACGAGTAGGAGATTTTATTTATCACCCAATCCCTTTTTACATGCACAAATAAGATAAATATAATTCTTTGCTGCAGATTTCACTTTTACTGAACATTACTGCGTACTGATACATCATTTTTTGACAGCAATTCAACCATTGCAAAGTCCTTTATATTGACCCAGTGTTTCCATCAAGGTCAATTGAATAACAATAGTTCATTTTTATACGCCCACATTTTCATGTGGACGTATTATGCCGTCGCCCCTGTTCGTCCGGACGTCCGTCTGTCTGTTTGTCCGTCCGTCCGTCCACAATTTGTTTGTGGACACTCTACAGTTCACAATTTTTATCCGATTTTAACGAAACTTGACATATAGGTGTATCTCCAAAAGATCTCGGCTGCTTTCGATATTGGCATGTATCGGATCGAAAATTCATGGATTATGGCCCCTGTTTTTACGAAAAATCACGTTTTTGGCTTGTGGACCCTATATTTTTATCCGATTTTGTTGAATCTTGAAATGTAAGTTTATAACCCAAAGATCTCGGTTCCTTTCGATAATCGCGCATATCGGAATGTAACTTCCTGAATTATGGCCCCTGATTGTACGAAAAATCGCGTTTTTAGCTTGTGGACCCTATAGGGGTCATAATTTTTATCCGATTTAAAAAAACGTATTATTATATCACCGTTACACCATAAGGAAGACTGAGTTGGAATTTCGTGAAAATCGGCCTAAAATTGACAGACAAAATGGCCGGCGTTCGTTCTCAAATAGCGTAAAAATATGGTATATCGAGGTTGTGGACCCTATAGAGGTCACAATTTTTATCCGATTTTGTTGAAACTTGAAATATAAGTTTATAACCCAAAGATCTCGGTTCCTTTCGACTGTAACTTCCTGAATTATGGCCTCTGATTGTACGAAAAATCGCGTTTTTAGCTTGTGGACCCTATAGAGGTCAAAATTTTTATCCGATTTAAAAAAACGTTTTATTATATCACCGTTACACCATAAGGACGACTGAGTTCAAATTTCGTGAAAATCGGCCCAAAACAACAGACAAAATGGCCGCCCCTCATTCTCAAATAGCGTAAAAATGTGGTATATCAAGGTTGTGGACCCTATGGAGGTCACAATTTTTATCCGATTTTGATTATCTCGGTTCCTTTCGATATTCGCGCATATCGGATAGTAACTTCTGAATTATGGCCTCTGATTGTACGAAAAATCGTGTTTTTAGCTTGTGGACCCTATAGTGGTCATAATTTTTATCCGATTTAAAAAAACGTTTGAATATATCACTGTTACACGCTAAAGATGGTTGAGTTGGAATTTCGTAAAAATCGGACCAAAACTGCCGGACAAAATGGCCATCTCTCGTACACAATTAGCGTAATGTTTTGGATCCTCTGGAGGTCACAATTTTCTTCTGATTTTGATGAAACTTGAAATGTAAGTTTATAACCCATAGATCTTGGTTCTTTCTAATATCTGCGCATATCGGATCGTAACTTCCTGAATTATGGCCCTTGATTGAACAAAAAAATCACGTTTTTAGCTTGTGGTCCCTGTAAAGGTCACAATTTTTGTCTGAATTAAAAAAAATTTCTGAATATATCACCATTACACACTAAGATCTTGGATCCATTAGATAATTGCGGATACCCGAACTTAACTTCCTGGATTATGGCCCCTGATTGTTCGAAAAATGGCATTTTTAGCTTGCGGATTATCTAGAGGTCACAATTTTTAAAAAATGTTTAAATATTTCACCATTCCACCATAATGAAGGTTGAATTCGAATTTCGGGAAAATCGAAATGAAACTGACCAACAAAATGGCCGCTCTTTGTACTCAAATTGTGTAAAAGTATGCAATACGAAGGTTGTGGAACCTCTAGAGGTCACAATTTTTATCTGATTTTGATGAAACTTAAAACATATCTTTATATCCCAAAGATCTCAGTCCCTTTTGATATTTGCACATTTCAGACCATAACTTTCTGGATTATTGCCTCTGATTGTTTTTAGCCTGTTCTCTATCCATGTCTTGCAAAATGTGGGCGTATCCTGCCTGGCAGCCGCTGGTTTCACTTTGTTGAGCCTTATGAACGCTCGAATGGCAAAAGTTATAATCTGATCTATATGAAATTTATAAGCATCATTTAAATTAGTGAAACGAAGAATTTCAGTAATTTCTGTCTATTACTTCTAGAGTTTTGGTCCTTGTTTTACTTTGTTGAACCTTGTGAACGTTCGAATGACAAAAGTTATCATCTGATCTGTATGAAATTTTATGCATTATTTGGATTAGTAAAATGAAAAAAGCCTCTCGAATTTCAACAATTTCTGTAAATTACTTCCTGATGAAATGATAATCTGATCTGTATGAAATTGTCTTGTAAATGCCCCCAATCACCTACAAAAGAGAAAATATGCGACAACCCTTTTTGACCAGTCAGGGGGTTGGATGGCTGAATGGTTAGCGTGCGCGCGCTGTATCATAGAGTCTGTCATTGATTCGACTGGCGTGGTTTCGAATCCCCGGTTGTACGTGACAAGGAGTAGGGTCGCCTGTCCAACCTCGTGGGTTTTCTCCGGGTCCTCCGGTTTCCTCCCACTGCTAAAGACCCCTATGCGCAAGTGAATTATTGAAATAAAATTAAACCATATGTTAGTCCCGAAATGACCTAGTTGTGTTGAGTGGACGTTAAACCCCATTTCTCTCTCTCTCTCTTTTTTGACCAGTCAGACGATTTAGCTGCTTTGGGTGTATGTTTTGATGCCTCCCAACCTATCTTTAATGGATAGGAGCCACGGTGGCTCAGTGAGTTGGACATTCCCGCTGTTGCCCGTTAAAGTTCATCAGGATTTTCCGGTGGGTTCTCCCTTGTCAATAGTGCAGAACAGAGTGCCTTTCAAGGGACATTGTATAGTCATTTGGATGAAATGAAAAACCGAGGTCCTGTGTACGCAGTTGGAATTCGACATAAAAGTAGGCCATAGTGTCCGGGCAGAATTTCCCTCATGGCACACTGTATAGTGTATGCCTGTCTTCATTAGCCTGTAGGACGTTAAACCCCATTTCATTTCATTTTTTTAATGGATCTTTTTCATATTTCATATTGAGATCATCTATCCCCATCCATATTCATAATCCACAGATTAGATTTCTTCAATGATCCTAAATCTTTATCAAATTTGCTCAATATCCAAGTTTTCCTTTTGGATAAGCTGGTGTGTGGGCGTATTCCACACTTTGTGTGGCTATCTTTCACCACTCCAGACCGACCCTTTCAAGTTTGGAATCCATATGAAATTATGCAGAATGTGTTAACTGGGTAATTGAGACAAGATGTCCAATAAATCAGTGCCTGAACAGTATACCCACACAGCCAGGCAGCCAGTTACCATATACACAATGGGTGCTAATTTATCTAGCTCAGTATTCATTGTATCATTAGTCAAAGTGTTTGAGACTGAGCAAATATTTTGGCGGGATTTAAAGCCTAAATTGTGATTTATTGTATATTTCAGAATCCTATAGATTTAATGAGAATAGAGAGTAAAGTAAATAATCGGGAATATAAAACAACTGATGACTTTTTTGATGATTTACATCGAATGTTTGATAATTGTATTTTATATAATGGTTCAGATAGTGGTATGTATTAGCAGTTTTTATACACCCACAATTTCATGTGGACGTATATTGTCGTCGCCCTTGTCCATCTGTCCGTCCACAATTTGTTTGTGGGCATTAAACAGGTCACAATTTTTATCCTATTTTGCCGAAACTTGAAATATAGGTTTATATCCCAAAGATCTTGGTTCATTTTGATATTGGCATGTATCGGACCATAACTTCATGGATTATGGCCTCTGATTGTACGAAAACACATGTTTTTAGCTTGTGGACACTCTAAGAGGTCACAATTTTGATCTGATTTTGATAAAACTTAAAATATTTATTTATAACCCAAAGATCTTGGCTCCTATTGATATTCGCGCATATCAGATCGTAACCTCCTGAATTATGGCCCTTGTTTGTATGAAAAATCGTGTTTTTAACTTGTGGACCCTCTAGAGGCCACAATCTTTATCCGATTTAATCAATTATATCACCTATGCAAAATAATGTTAGGTGATTTAGAAATCTGAGTCGTTTCGGTAAAGGGTCAACTTTTCCCTAGGTAGTGTTTGAATCTGGGTTCGGTTTCTCGTTTGAGGTGACTAGAGTTGGGAAATTCTTAGCTGGTAAGGTTACTCCACAGTGAGTGTAATTAAAATTAGAAATCTATTAGTGGCGACTAGGCGTCCCAGATTTCTCTCATGAAGCGACTAGTTTCATTCATTTCGAACTCATCAAGCTCTTTATATAGTCGTTGGGAATTATTTGGATAACCGGACTGGGTTGTTGAATTGTGTGATATGTACTAAGTTTTTCTAGTATTAGATAGCATAATTTGGAACTCGTCCATGCTAAGTCTACAATCAAACTTAGTATTCAACTGGTATTTGGCAATTGTGCTGTCGGGTTATATACTCTTCAAAAAAAGTAGGGGATATTGAAATGAAAATACCTATGCAGGTTGCGATATGATAAATAGTCATGGACACTTGACACTTCATATGTTCACAGATGAAGAACTTATTGCCCCAACAGAACCACTGAGCTGCACATGCGACACGCAATAGTACGAAACACGTAGGAGGGGTTCATTGTCAAATTTGACAATTCAAGGAAGGGTTGATGAAAACTGCCGTGTGCTGGTTTATCTATCCATGATTACTTTCCTATCGGTTCTTGCATAGCGTATCTTTGCTTTTTATACGCCCACATTTTCGTGTGGACGTATATTGTCGTCGCCCCTGTCCGTCCGTCTGTCCACAATTGTTTGTGAACAGTCTACAGGTCACACTTTTATCCGATTTCAACGAAACTTGAAATATTGGTTTATCACACTAAGATCTCGGTTCCTTTCGATATTGGCATGTATCGGACTGTAACTTCATGGATTATGGCCCCTGATTGTATGAAAAATCACGTTTTTAGCTTGTGAACACTATAGAGGTCACAATTTTTATCCGATTTGGTTTAAACTTGAAATGTATGCTTATAACCCAAAGGTCTCGGTTCCTTTTGATATTCGCGCATATCTGACCGTAACTTCATGAATTATGGCCCATGATTGTACGAAAAATCGCGTTTTTAGCTTGTGGACCCTATAGAAGTCATAATTTTTATCTGATTTAAAAAACCGTATTATTATATCACCGTTAAACCCTAAGGACAGCTGAGTTTGAATTTCGTTAAAATCGGCCCAAAACTGACAGACAAAATGGCCGCCGTTCCTTCTCAAATAGCGTAAAAAAATGGTATATCAAGGTTGTGGACCCTATAGAGGTCACAATTTTTATCCGATTTTGTTGAAACTTGAAATGTAAGTTTATAACCCAAAGATCTCAGTTCCTTTTGATATTCGCGCGTATCGGACCGTAACTTCCTGAATTATGGCCCCTGATTGTACGAAAAATCACGTTTTTAGCTTGTGGACCCTATAGAGGTCATAATTTTTATCCGATTTAAAAAATCGTATTATTATATCACCGTTACACCCTTGGGGATCACGTGGCTAAGTGGGTAAGACGCTAGCTCGCTAGCCTGGAGGTCGGGTGTTCGATCCCTGCATTGGCCGAGAAAGTTCACCCAGATTTTCCGGCGTGGTTCTCCCTTGTCAGTGATGCAGGACGGAGGGGCTGACAAGGAAAGCTGTCTAGTCGTTCGGATGGGATGGAAAACTGAGGTCCTGTGTACACATTGGCATGCACGTAAAAGATCCCTTGGCAGTTGGAATTTGATATAAGAGTAGGCCGTAATGCCGCTGTCCGGGCAAAATTTCCCTCATAGCACACTGTATGGCGTATGCCCGTCTTCATTAGCCCAGGTTAGGAGCAGAACAGTAGGATGTTAAACTCCATTTCATTTCATTTCATTTCCGTTACACCCTAAGGACGGCTGAATTCGAATTTTCGTGAAAATCAGCCCAAAACTGACAGACAAGATGGTCGCCCTTCGTTCTCAAATAGCGTAAAAAATATGGTATATCAAGGTTGTGGACCCTATAGAGGTCACAATTTTAATCCTAGTTTGAAGAAACTTGAAATGTAAGTTTATAACCCAAAGATCTTGGTTCCTTTCGATACTTGCGCATATGGTATATCAAGGTTGTGGACCCTATAGAGGTCACAATTTTAATCCTATTTTGAAGAAACTTGAAATGTAAGTTTATAACCCAAAGATCTTGGTTCCTTTCGATACTCGCGCATATGGTATATCAAGGTTGTAGACCCTATAGAGGTCACAATTTTAATCTTATTTTGAAGAAACTTGAAATGTAAGTTTATAACCCAAAGATCTTGGTTCCTTTCGATATTCGCGCATATCGGGACGTAACTTCCTGAATTATAGCCCCTGATTGTACGAAAAATCACTTTTTTTATCTTGTGGACCCTATAGAGGTCATAATGTTTATCCAATTTAAAAAAACATATTATTATATCACCGTTACACCCTAAGGACGGCTGAGTTCGAATTTCGTGAAAATCGGCCCAAAACTAACAGACAAAATGGCCGCCCCTCGTTCTCGAATAGCGTAAAAATATGGTATATCAAGGTTGTGGACCCTATAGAGGTCACAATTTTTTATCCGATTTTGTTGAAACTTGAAATGTAAGTTTATAACCCAAAGATCTCGGTTCCTTTCGATATTTGCGCATATCGAATTGTAATTTCCTGAATTTTGGCCCTTGATTGTAGGAAAAATCACTTTCTTTTTAGCTTGTTCTCTATCCATCTCTCGAAAATGTGGGCGTATCCTGCCTGGCAGCCGCTTGTTTATGTTATGTTCAATTTGATCGGGAGACGTGTTGGTTGACGTCAACAGACAACACTGCAAGAATTGGCCGTGGCACTGCAAGAGGAGTGGGTCAGATTGCCCCAAATCGGGATTGAACGGTTGATTAGGAGCATGCCACGACGAATTGCTGAATGTCTGAGGATTGGTGGAGCAATTACTCACTTTTGACGGTGTATCTCTTTGGGAGTGAAAGGGGGTCGTCAGATAAGCCGCCCATATGAACTGCTTATGTTCATATGTAGGCAATTGGCCTGTTGTTAACATACACTGGTTACCTCTAATAAAAACATCAGTGGATTTCCACAGTTTTGTATTGTTTCTGAATATCCTCTACTTTTTTTTGGAAGAGTATATTATCATAACGTGATAAAAATACCTAGTTGTCTTCACTAAGTTTTGGAATTGCCATATATACTATTCAAAAAAAGTAGGGGATATTTGATTTTTAAGTGTTATTAAAGTCACCTAATGAAACTGACGAAGAAACAAATGACAAAATGAAATGAAGTTCACATTCATCGATTTATTCCAAATGATCGTTAGACTAAGTAAGGCACAGACTGACCATTATAAGGGTAAAATGATACCCGGGGTCAAACAGCAAAGTTACCACAGCATCACAACCAAGTCAGTAACGGGTAAATCCTCCTCTGTTTGCCAAACAAGCATTGATCCGACGTGGCATACTCCTAATGAGACGTCTAAGGTCATTTTGGTCCAGATTGTCCCATTCCTGTTGCAACGCAGCAGCAAGTTCTTGGACATTGACAGGACGTTGTTGACGTTGACGTAACCTCTGTCCAAGCATGTCCCAGACATGCTCGATGGGGGAGAGGTCGGGACTCAGTGCTGGGCAAGGTAATGTGGTGATGTTCTGTTGTTGGAGGTAACCTGTAACGATCCTGGCCCTGTGACATCTTGCGTTGTCATCCTGGAAGATGAAACGGCGGCCATGACGTCGTGCGAACGGCACAACATGGACTGCCAAGATGTTGTCCCGGTAGTACTGGCCTGTAACACGCCCTGCAACAACATGTAAAGCCGTTCTTCCAGCAACAGTGATGCCTCCCCACACCATAACAGAACCACCCCCAAATCGATCATGTCTGATGACGTTAACGTCTTGGAAGCGCTCGTTTCGACGACGCCACACCCTCCTACGTCTGTCCAAAAAATCAACAGTGAACCTTGACTCATCTGAAAACATCACATTGCTCCAGCGTCGATTATCCCAGTGTTGACGATCCCTACACCAACGACGTCTTGCCTGAATGTGATGATCTCTCAAACAAGGGATCACGCGAGGACGTCGGGCGCGAAGGTGACCCCTATGCAGTCGATTCCGAATCCTCTGGCCACTCACTCTCACACCAGTGTCTGTTTGAAGACGAGCGCTGATCTGATTTGCTGTGATGGCAAGATTTCTCAAGGCCAAGGTACGGATAAATCGATCCTGGGCTTGAGTTGTCGCCCTTGGTCGACCTGAGCGTGGTCTGTCCTGTACAGATTGTGTATCACGGTATCTGGACCATAGCCTGCTTATGACAGACTGAGAAACATTCATCGTCCGCGCCACAACCGCCTGTGTTGTGCCGATGTGTAGCATGCCAAGGGCACGTAACCTTTCATTTTGGGTAAGCCGACGCATATCAAAATTTGTTTTCTGGTCACTAAAACAATTAAACTGATGTTTCCACCCTGGAATTCAATGCCACAATGACTGTAACATTCAAAGTCAGAGTCGTGCAAATCTTGGGTTGGACCCCCATGATGATCCCAAGCATCACCTGCATTCCATGCGGTAGCTATTGGCGCGTTTGGGCGTCACATGTAACTGGAAATGTTTCTTCTGTTAGGTTCTATAGTGACTTTTTTCGTAGTCATTTGCATATTTTAGTATTATGCCCCCAAAATCAAATATCCCCTACTTTTTTTGAATAGTATATATTAAGCAGCAAGAGAAACGTCAGGTTGGTATGTTACTCTGAATAGATGCATTGCAAAAAACTTGCCAAATGTTTTTATTGTATATCTGTGACCACATCTCCAACTTTACCTGAGCAATAAGGCTCCTTCCCAAACTCAGAATTGAACCCAGGAAATGTTCTCAAAAACGCAACCTGACTTATGAGATGGTAATGTGTTCTCCATAATTTCATGTAACTCATGCAGCACGTGCTGCTCACCGGGACCACCCCTATAAAATGCAACCCCATACCTGATTGAATCATTCACACTAAAACGACAGCTGAGAGGAACCAGGCGCTTGGAAGACGCGATGCTGGCCATACTGCCCAAGCCGTTGCCAATCACTTCCAGGTCAATGTTCGGACCATCTACAGGATTCAGCAACGATTTCGGGCCACCAACCAACACCACTGATAATCGCCCCCGAACTGGTAGACTGCCATGTTGTACGACAGCATGTGCAGAATCCCTTCACACAGGCGTCTGAGACAGCACATCAGACAGTGGGAACACATGGAAGACCCATCGGTACCGATACAGTGCGCCAATGTCTCACCAGAGAGAACATCCATTGCTGTAGACCTTACTGCGGACCGATCTTCACCCTGAACGTCTACAGTCTGCCCATCAACACCAGAATTGGCGACACAGGCAATGGAGAACTGTTCTGTTCACAGATGAGAGTCGGTATTGCGTATCAACTGCAGATGACAGGACCAGAATATGGTGTCGACGTGGCCAACGTTATTCTGACCAATGTGTCATGGAACGAGACTCATGGGGAGGTCCAAGCATAATGGTTTGTGGTTGAATTGGCCTGAACTGAAGAGTGGGTCCTGTGGTGTTCCAAAATCTTGGTCCAGGGAGAGGAGGCAGCATCACAGCAGTGCGCTACATTGATCAAGTTCTCAGACCGCACGTCATACCACATTTCGCACGTCATCGCATGACAGTGCCCGTGCCCACACCGCCAGAGTTACTCAGGACTTTCTACAGCAGAACGGTGACAATGTTATGCACTGGTCAGCTCTTAGTCCAGACTTGAACCCGATTGAACATCTTTGGGATGAAATTTAGAGGAGACTTAATAACGTCGTACCAAGACCAAACACAGCCGATGGATTGCGGCAGGCTTTTCTGAGAGTGTGGTTCCAGGTGCCAATGGCGTTCATCAATCGTCTGGTTCACTCCATGTACAGACGTTGCGCTGCTGTTATTGACACTCGCAGTGGACAGACCAGATACTGATGTATAGACTGTGTACAGACTCTGAACCTTCTCGTAATGTCTTGGAATTGTGATGAATTAATCACTAATGTGTCAACATATTGTTCACAAAAAATTGCTTTGATCCATTTAGTAAGTCGTTTTCTAGAATGATTTGATTAAAGTGCCTCTCTGATTTTGAAATCGTACTGACGTTTTTTTTTGCTGTTTAGTATATATACTCTTCAAAAAAAGTAGGGGATATTAAATTGCAAATACCTATGCAGGTTGTGATATGATAAATAGTCATGGACACTTGACATGCTTTGAGAGTAACGAAGATTTCAAGAAATGGAAGTGAAAAAAGGAAAACACGAGTTATCCTTCTATAAAACTGACTGAAGTTATCGCTCGTTACTTGAGTCGCTGGTTACTTCAGTCAGTTTTATAGAAGGATAACTTGTGTTTTCCTTTTGCTTTTTTAACTTTCATTTCTTGAAATATTTGTAAGCATCTATCGTAGCAATGATCTGTGTTTTAAAATTACTTTGGCACCATACCCTATCAGATGAAAACAGAATCAAAGTTGTCGGTCATATTTGAAATAAACATGTCTTATCGGGGTCACTAGGGGGCGTTCTGAACTGCAGAAACCAGGTGATATTCTCTTCTGAGGGGTACTTTTTTATAGGTCAATTGTGGCACCATGCTCACGAACGCAGAATTTTGTCCGCCATACTTGAAACACATCAGTCTTCTACTGGGATTTCGTAATGTGTTCAGCTTTGAACCGGTTCTGGAATAGGAACCCATGGGACTTTTTGTTCTGAAGTGGTGTTTTATTTACTTTGGGGCCATACCCGATCAGCTGAAACAGGAATCAAAGTTGTCTGTAACATTTGAAATAAACATGTCTATTGGGGTCACTAGGGGGCGTTCTGAAGTACAGAAACCAGATGATATTCTCTTCTGAAGGGCACTTTATATTTATAGGTCAATTGTGGCACCATTCTCACGAAAGAAGAATTTTGTCCGCCATACTTGAATCAGGATTTGGTAATGTGTTCAGCTTGGAACCGGTTCTGGAGGGAATTTTTTGTTCTGCAGTGGTGTTTTATTTATCAGCTGAAACAGGAATCAATTGTTGTCCGTCATATTTTGAAATAAACTTACGTACCCGGGTCACTAGGGGGAATTCTGAAGCCAGAAGCCAGGGGATTTTTTGTTCTGAAGGCCACTTTTCAAGTTTGCCTTAGCAACGTGAACATATGTAGCAAAGAATAACTTTGTCTGCAAAAATTTGAATTAAATCGACTTTTCCCGAAACCTAGGGGATGTGCAACTTAAGAATTCCCGTTCTGATCATCGGCCATGATGGTGCCTCCATTAGGCATAGTACCAATTTTGTCTGTGAGTTTAGAAACAATGGCCAGCTAGCTCCCCTACTAATTGGAGATGAAACTGAATAAAAATTAAATATTGTGATTAAATATCATTGTTTCATCATTTCACACAATTTTAAACACATATAATATCAAATTCACACCTAACATTTAGTCCCAATCAAAATGACGTCATTTTTCCAAATTCCTGCTGTAAAGTCAGGGTGGGTTGAGCCACACCCAAAATATTTTCAGGGTTCAAAGGGTTAAATTTGACTTTTGCGCACAACGATCAACTTTCGTGCACACGTCGACAAACTTCAGATGTCATCAAAAACATTGCTTAAGAAGACCCACGACTTTTCTTTTCTCCCTTAAAACACGCCCTTTATCCCCCGGAGTGATGAGTTAATTCAACTTCCGCGTACAACATTAATTTTTCGTTAAAAGTTTCACTATTGGTCTGCTAGAACATAACACTAACTTAAAAACGAGAAATCCCCTTCTATCCCGTATAAGAACAAAAAAACGGGGGATCCATGGGGTGAAATGACCAAAATGACAATTTAATTTGACTTCTGCGTACAACAATCAACTTTAGTGCATATGTCGACCAAGCTCAGTTGCCATCAAAAACACTACTTAAGAAGACCCACGACCCTTCCTTCCTCCTTTAAGAACACCCACTTTACACACACGCACACTATCCCCCCACCCCCAAACTTAAGAGATCAGTTAATTTAAATTGCATGTACAACATTAATTTTTTCGTTATAAGTTTCATTATTGGTTCACAGTAGAACATAACACTAACTTAAGAATGCGAAATCCCCTTCTATCTTGGATAAGGACGAGAAAAAACGGGGGCGGTGGGCAGGGTGAATTGGCCAAAACTAACGATTTTAGTCAACTTCAGCCCACATCCTTCCTTCCTATGTAAACTTACCTCAGATAACATGAAAAACTCTGCTTAAGTAGATCCCTGGCCCATTCTTCACCCTTTAAGAACGCCCCTTTTAGCTCCATTAGAGATAAGTTAATTAAACTTCCGCGTTTAACATTAATCTTTTCGTTAAACGTTTCACTATTAGTCAAACAGTTAGTACAGGTTTGATATAGCTTGATTCTCGGAGAAGGGAGCTGATTTAGTTGATGACGCTAAAAGCTCCTGACGTCCATTCTGTTTCACCTAAATACAATCTTTAGTATTTGTCATACTCATGATATTCCTAGATCTTCCAGACATAGTGATATTTTCATTAAGGACTCCAATGAATTGCTCCCGCACGGTGTTGTCGACCTACTCACTAATGTGTCAAGAGAAGAAGCCTTGATTTCAGAGTTCTTGAACCCCGTATTCCACAACTTTCTACACCACTGGATACATTGCTACAAGTTGATAACATTATTACTTTGATCAAGCAATGCCTGGAATCCACATATTTCACATAGGGAAAAAACTATTATGGACAGATCCATGGTTTACCGATGGGAAATCCTTTATCCCCGTTGATTTTCGAAATTTACATGATGTCACCAGAAGAAGGCACTCTAACCGCTCTTTTTCAACCTATTTTTTGGTTCAGAAAGATGGATAACACCTTCGTCATGTTACAAAAGAAGATGATACTGTCCCCCTGAATCACTTGAACAACCAACATCCAAGAATGAAGTTCACAATGGAGAATGAAACCAACAGCAGCCTCCCATTTCTTAATGTAATGCTAAGAAGAGATAACTCCAATGTCACCACCTCAGTGTACAGAAAACCAACACATCGCCCAATATATGTACTACAAATCTAATCACCCAAATGCATAAAAAGCAGGCATTATCACCACGTTTACTAAAAGAGCCAAAACCATTTGTGACCCTGAATCCCTCAACCTGGGAGTACAACACCTAAAAGATGTTTTCATCCAACACAACGACAATTCAGAACATATGGTAAACAAGTTCACCAAAGCCACATTATCCAACCTATCAAAACTTGATAAACCAAAAAATCATACACCCCCAACCAATTTAGATCTGACAATTCATAAAAAGAATTGACTGCCACTAGACAAGAGAACACAAAAGAAAAACAGAAAAAGTCTGTGCATTTCCATGTTTTTATAAGGTATAGAATGAATATAAACAAGGGAATGTACGGACTGGACTATTTCTTTTTTCCTCGTGTTCTCTTATCTAATGACATTCAATTACTTTATTGAATTGTCAGGTATCCTCTTACAGTCCCATATAACAACTTTTGGTCTTCCAAGTAATTAATAGTGAGCAGAAATTCGCCCGTGTATCTGATATCATTCGTCGCATCAGTCAGTTATATAGAGGGATGACTCGTGTTTTCCTTTGGCGTTCGTCACTTCCCATTCAGGAAACCTGTATTACTCAGCTATCGTAGCAATGTTCTCTGTGTTAAAAAATATTTGGAATGTGTTTAACGAGCTCTATCACATATGTGATAATGACTGGCACCAATATTGTCCTTTAAGCAATGAACCACCATCATTTTTATATGCCCTCATTTTCATGTGGACGTATATTGTCGTCGCCCCTGTCTGTCCGGACGTCCGTCCACAATTGTTTGTGGACACTCTACAGGTCTCAATTTTTATCCAATTTCAACGAAACTTGAAATATAGCTTTCGATATTGGCATGTATTGGACCATAACTTCATGGATTATGGCCCCTGATTGTACGAAAAATCGCGTTTTTAGCTTGTGGATCCTATGAAGGTCACAATTTTTATCCGATTTTGTTGAAACTTGAAATGTAAGTTTATATCCAAAGGTCTCGGTTCCTTTCGATATTCGCGCATATCGGACCGTAAATTTCTGAATTATGGCCCCTGATTGTACGAAAAATCGTGTTTTTAGCTTGTGGATCCTATAAAGGTCACAATTTTTATCCGATTTTGTTGAAACTTGAAATGTAAGTTTATATCCCAAAGGTCTCGGTTCCTTTCGATATTCGCGCATATCGGACCGTAAATTTCAGAATTATGGCCCCTGATTGTACAAAAAATCGTGTTTTTAGCTTGTGAACCCTATAGAGGTCTTAATTTTTATCCGATTTAAAAAAATGTTTAAGTATATCACCGTTACACCCTAGGGGTATTTGAGTTCGAATTTCGTGAAAATCAACCCAAAATTGACAGACAAAATGGCCGCCCCTCGTTCTCAAATGACGTAAAAATATGTTATATCAAGGTTGTGGACCCTATAGAGGTCACAATTTTTATCCGATTTGCTTGTAAGTTTATAACCCAAAGATCTCGGTTCCTTTCGATATTCGCGCATATTGGACCGTAACTTCCTGAATTATGGCCCCTGATTTTATCATGTTTTTAGCTTGTGGACCCTATAGAGGTCATAATTTTTATCCGATTTAAAAAAAACGTTTTAGAATATTACCATTACACCCTAAGGATGGTTGAATTTGAATTTCATGAAAATCGTCCCAAAACTGACAGACAAAATGGCCGCCCCTCGTACTCAAATAGCGTAAAAATATGGTATATCAAGGTTGTGGACCCTCTAGAGGTCACAATTTTTATCTGATTTTGATGAAACTTGAAATGTAAGTTTATAACCCAAAGATCTCGGTTCCTTTTGATATTCGCGCATATCGGACCATAACTTCCTGAATTATGGCCCCTGATTGTACGAAAAATTGCATTTTTACCTTGAGGTCCCTCTAGATGTCACAATTATCCGATTTGAAAAAACATTCAAATATGTCATTGTTACACCGTAATTTTGGTTGAGTTCGAATTTTGTGAAAATCGGACCAAAACTGCCAGACAAAATGGCCGACCCTCGTATGCAAATAGTGTATAGGATCTGGTATATCGAGCTTGTGGACCCTCTAGAGGTCACAATTTGGCCTGATTTTGATGAGTTGAAATACATGTTTAAAACCCAAAGATCTTGGTTCCTTTCAATATTCGCACATATCGGATTGTAACTTCCTGAATTATGGCCCTTGCATGAATGTACAAAAATCACGTTTTTAGCTTGCCGTCCATGTAGCCCTTGGTTCCTTTTGATAATCGCGTATATCCGAACGTAACTTCCTGGATTATGGCTCCTGATTGTTCGAAAAATCGCATTTTTAGCTTGCGGGTTCTCTAGAGGTCACAAATTTTTTTCCAATTTTAAAAACCATTTAAATATTTCACCATTCCACCATAATGAAGGTTGAATTTGAATTTCAGGAAAATCGAAATGAAACTGCCTGACAAAATGGCCGCTCTTTGTACGCAAATTGTGTAAAAGTATGCAATACGAAGGTTGTGGACCCTCTAGAGGTCACAATTTTTATACGCCCACATTTTCATGTGGACGTATTATGCCGTTGCCCCTGTCCGTCAGTCCGTCCACCCACAATTTGATTGTGGACACTCTACAGGTCACAATTCTTATCCGATTTTGTTGAAACTTGAAATGTAAGTTTATAACCTAAAGATCTCGGTTCCTTTCGATATTCGCGCATATCGGACCGTAACTTCCTGAATTATGGCCCCTGATTGTACGAAAAATCGCGTTTTTAGCTTGTGGACCCTATAGAGGTCATAATTTTTATCTGATTTAAAAAAACGTATTATTATATCACTGTTATACCTTAAAGATCACTGAGTACGAATTTCGTGAAAATTGGATCAAAATTGACAGACAAAATGGCCGCCGTTCGTTCTCAAATAGCGTAAAAATATGGTATATCAAGGTTGTGGACCCTATAGAGGTTACAATTTTTATTCGATTTTGTTGAAACTTGAAATATAAGTTTATAACCCAAAGATCTCGGTTCCTCTCGATATTCGCGCATATCGGACTGTAACGTTTTGAATTATGGCCCCTGATTGTACAAAAAATTGCGTTTTTAGCTTGTGGACCCTATAGAGGTCATAATTTTTATCTGATTTAAAAAATCGTATTATTATATCACCGTTACACCCTAAGGACGGCTGAGTTTGAATTTTGTGAAAATCGGCCCAAAACTGACAAGACAAAATGGCTGCCCTTCATTCTCAAATAGCGTAAAAATATGGTATATCAAGGTTGTGGACCCTATAGAGGTCACAATTTTAATCCGATTTTGTTGAAACTTGAAATGTAAGTTTATAACCCAAAGATCTCGGTTCCTTTCGATATTTGCGCATATCGAATTGTAATTTCCTGAATTATGGCCCTGGATTGTAGGAAAAATCACTTTCTTTTTAGCTTGTTCTCTATCCATCTCTCGAAAATGTGGGCGTATCCTGCCTGTCAGCTGCTGGTCAACGATTTCCGATTGCTGCCAAAGTTATGGCCCTTAATCTAGAGGCTAAAGTTATCATCCAATTGACTTCAGATTGATACACAGAGTTTAAGATCTTGAGACAAACAAGTACATGTATAATGATTTTCAATGAATTTTTATGACTTGAACAGCTAAATCCATGATATTAAAAGCTTCGTATACTAAATGTTAGTATGGGTTAGAACTTTATAAAAACAAACAAATTCTAATGGTTTTCTGATAATTATTTCATGAGTTGATACTCTTAATCAGATTTTAGTGCATTATAAATATTTCATTACCAAAAAAAGTAAAAATATGCTACAACACTTGTTGACTGCCCGGACGATTTAGCTGCTGTGGGTGTATGTTTTGTTGCCTGGCAACCTATCTTTTTAGCTTGTGGACCCTATGCAGGTCACAATTTTATTATACGCCCACATTTTCATGTGGACGTATTATGCCGTCGCCCCTGTCCGTCCGTCCACAATTGTTTGTGGACTCTCTACAGGTCACAATTCTTATCCGATTTCGACGAAACTTGAAATATAGGTTTATCCCCAAAAGATCTCGGCTGCCTTCGATATTGGCATGTATCGGATCGAAACTTCATGGATTATGGCCCCTGTTTGTACGAAAAATCACGTTTTTAGCTTGTGGACCCTATAGAGGTCACAATTTTGATCCGATTTTGTTGAAACTTGAAATGTAAGTTTATAACCCAAAGATCTCAGTTCCTTTCAATATTCGCGCATATCGGACAGTAACTTCCTGAATTATGGCCCCTGATTGTATGAAAAATCACGTTTTTAGCTTGTGGACCCTATAGAAGTCATAATTTTTATCCGATTTAAAAAAACGTTGGTTATCTGATTTTGTTAAAACTTGAAATGTAAGTTTATAACCCAAAGATCTTGGTTCCTTTCGATATTTGCGCATATCAAATTGTAATTTCCTAAATTAAGACCCTTGATTGTAGGAAAAATCGCATGTTTAGCCTGTGGACCCTATAGAGGTCATAATTTTTATCCGATTTAAAAAAACGTTTTAATATTTCACTGTTACACCCTAAGGACAGCTGCGTTCGAATTTCGTGAAAATCGTCCCAAATCTGACAGACAAAATGGCCGCCCCTCGTTCTCAAATAGCGAAAAAATATGGTATATCAAGTTTGTGGACCCTCTAGAGGTCACAATTTTCTTCTATCCAGTTGGTTCTCTATCCATCTCTCGAAAATGTGGGCGTATCCTGCCTGGCAGCCGCTGGTTATCATATTTTGATGAAACTTAAAACATATCTTCTTTATATCCTAAAGATCTAAGTCCCTTTTGATATTTGCTCATTTCAGACCATAACTTTTGCACTTTTGGATTATTGCCCCTGATTGTACAAAAAATCCTGTTTGTTTTTAGCTTGTTTTCTATCCATCTCTTGCAAAATGTGGGTGTATCCTGCCTGGCAGCCGCTGGTTTTGATGTCAAAAAATATCAACACAAGTAGATAAACTAAAAAAAAAAAACGAGCTTTGATACTTTTTGATATCAAAAAAACTCAAAGGAGATTCTCTATTTATCCTATTTCAAAAAACAGAAAAATGATGGTGGTTCATTGCTTAATGAGAGTGATTGTTTAATAGGCTTAAAAAAGGCGAGTAGGAGAATTTATTTATCACCGCAATCCCTTCTTACATGCACAAATAGATTTCACTTTTACTGAACCTGATTACATGGCGTAGTGATACATCATTTTTTGACAACAATTTAACTATTGCAAAGTTCTTTATATTGACCCAGTGTTTCCATCAAGGTCAATTAAATAAAAATATTCCCTTTTTAGTCAAAAAGAAGTTACTTTTAATAAGAAATGAACTGTTCTTTGAAAATGAAAAAAAAAAGTAGTTAATTTTTGATTGACCTATAAGGAGATATCGCAGTAGATTATGAAATTTATCACACAAGCAATATCTACTGTAGAATGTATTATTGGGTGATAAAGTATGTTCTTAAGACTCAATATTTGACTATCATTCTGGCACGTATTTTAATATGTTTTGACATTACTTTTAAAAATGACCAATTTCAATTTCGTATTTTTCAGATTATGCATATATGGCTCAAACATTACGTAGTCACTTGAAAAAGGTCTATAAGCGACTTTTACCTAAAGAGGAAGATGTGGAGCCTCCCCCAGAAAAACCTAAGGTAGCTAAAAAAACTGTAGCAGATGATCCATGTTTTAGTCCTGCTGCACCATATGTTTATAAACCTAAAGCTAGAAGAAAAACACCAGATTATCATTGTGTTTATGAGAAAAAAGTTTACAAAGTAAGGAGTGATACTAAAAATGTACTGTATTCCTGTTAGATCTATAGGTCATTTAGATGTCCCCTGCTTTCTGTCTGTCCGTTTGTCTTTCTGTCTGTCTGTCACCCTCTTTTGGACACAATAACTTTCCTTCTAATTGAGCTTGGTGTAGGTGTTTATAAGGGGAATGAGCCTTTTCTGCTTAGGGTAAGCAGAGAAAAGCAATTTGATGGGTTGATGCTTTGTGACACAATAACTTTAGTTCCAATTACGGTAAGTGAGAGTGATGAAACTTGGTGAAAAGTTTTATTACATCAATACCTTGACTAAGGTCGATAATGAGTATCTTCTGCCCAGGGTAAGCAGAGTGATAATCAATTTGATTGGTCGAGACTTTGGAACACAATAACTCTCCTTCAAATTGAGGTAAAATGTTCAAACTTGTTGAAGGCGTTCATTAGGTGAATGCCTTGATGGAGTTCTAAGATGAGCATTTTCTGCTTAGGGTAAGCAGAGATTTAAGCAGTTTGATTGGTTGATGCTTTGGAACACAATAACTTTGGTTCTAATTAAGTGAGAGTGATGAAACTTGGTGTATAGTTTCATCACATCAATACCTTGACTAAGTTTGATAATGAGTATTTTTAGCTTAGGGTAAGCAGAGCGATAAGCAATTTGATTGGTCGAGACTTTGGAGCTCGACAACTTTGATTCTAATTGAGTGATAATGGTGAAACTTTGTGTATAGTTTCATTACATCAATACAGAGCATAACTCTTATCGTTATTTAAGCAGGCATTCAAACCACAATTAAGAATCACGTGTCAACAAAATATTCAAATTCATACATAATAAAAAATAGGTGCATCTCGTTATTTTTCAAGTTTAATTCCCGTACGGTATTCAAATTTATGTCAATAATATTCCTACAAAATTACATGACATCGAAATACCATAGAATTAAAGCGTGCCAACTACTGCCGATCCGTACCTGTTTCAAATTCCTCCAAAATTACCATATTTTTCGGGTCCTAAGTCAATACATTTTTCAGTAGAAGTCTGGCATTCGTCTTATACTCCGTTTCGACTTATATGGGTGTTTTTCACAAAATGGAGTCAAAACAGTCAACACAATATTTTGTCACATTTAATGATCTGATGGTAATAAATCTTACACAATATATGTGAAATATGGTTAGGTTTGGAGAGCACACACTATTTTCATTCTGCAACCAATATATAATTTACTTTGATGGAAAAAACAGCCTTAAATATCCCTACAGACATGGCAAAATTTTTATATAGAGAGAGAAAAAATATCTTTTCAACATTAAATATGACATTCAAATCAATAAATATTTAAATGATTTAAAACATAGAGCTTTAATATTAAAAACACAATATATCAAGTTTAAAAAAGGTAAATTTTTATGTGGCATCATTTTTTAAGAGAGATAATTCACTAGGTCTTTCCATATTGAGGTCGCTTTTTTAACTTCAAAGTGCCTGTATGTTTTGAATGTCCTTCTGGCATAAAGCTTTAGCCAGAATATGTGATGAAGTGACAAAACGTGAATTTGGATGTCACACTTTCGGAGAGTCTTTACCGACATTACAATAATTCACAATAACACAACTTGGTTTATTACATGCAACATTTTCAATACTCTTACAGGTATCTTTATCAAGCATATAAAGATACCTGTAAGAGTATTGAAATGTTGCATGTAATAAACCAAGAAGTAGTAAATCCATAAAGTTGTGTTATTATAAATATTATACCTCTACTTCTGAATGTCATTCAAGGAAATTACAATAATTGTCAAAGTTTGTCAGTGTGGGATAAAGCACGAGACTGAGGTTATGCTGGGGAAAGAAAGACTGATGAAAATAATCTGAGAAAAAGAAAAACCGAGGCCGGTAGGCCAAGGTTTTTCTGTCGAGGGTTTTTTCTGAAGTCTTTCTTCCCCAGCATAACCGAAGTCGAGGACTTTATCTTACTTATAAACCATCTATGTTAACATGTATGCAAGATGAGAATATCCCAGAATTCCCGTAAGAAAAACCTTATATTGTGTTTTCTTATGGAAAACAAACCTACCCAAATTTCCCTGTATACAGTAAACTTCGCATAAGTCAGATCTAAGTGGACTGACCAATTTTATCTCAGTTAAGCGAAGATCCGAGTTAGCCGAAGACCGAAATTCAATCTTAGCTCGATTAGAAATAAACTGCAAGAGCCGGATAATAACTGATTCAAAGTAGTGCCAATTAATCTGATGCCGGATTGTTTGTTGATAAGTAAATTATAAAATGATGCGTGAACACAGAATACCTGATTGTATATTATTGAGCTGAGTAAGACATTCCTGTGTTCTGACTTACCACTACAGCTTTAACTGCTTATTAAAAATCCAGTGTCCCATGCATAATATTTTAACATATATAGCGATAATCATATTGGCGAAAAACAACAACAGAAGCCGCAAAAGACGGTACAAATAGAAAAAAACATGTGTCATTTAAAAAGGCGCAACATATTACGAAGGGCGAATAGAAGATCCTCCTGACTGGTACGGCACATTCTGATTGTGAATTCAATAATAAATTACAACTGGATTTAAAATTAATTTATACTGCAGGAATTTCCAAGGGAATCTTTCGATTATATTGTTTTCTTCTTTATAAAATGGTATTTTATTTAAATTACATTGACAGTTTATCACTAGTAAAAAGGCATAGTCAACTTCCCCGTCTCGTGCAGCATGCATTCAATCCATGTATTATAATGCCCATGAAATTATCATGTCTGTTATTGTCCGTTGTTGACAGGGAAAATTCTATTATTGCATCACGTCAAATACGATTTGAGGCAAAATGACAGGGGAAAGTATTTTGGGGCTCTGTGCATGGAATACCTAACCGCGTTTTAGGCCATCGGTACGAAACTGACTTGGTAAAATTCTGAACATACTGCCGATCCGACTTAAGCGAAGGAAAAAAGCCTGAATTAGATCAGATGGACCGAACATTTGGATCCGAGTTGAGCGAAGATCCGACATAGGAAATCCGAGTTACACGCAGAAATTTAATAAGAAATACGTGCAGGATCAAAGGGTCCAAACGATTTTATCCGAGTTGAGCGAAGATGCGACTTATACGAATCTGACTTATGTGAGGTTTACTGTATATCCAAAGCCACCCCCGACTTTCAGACCGCAAGTTATTCCGGGCATAGAATATACCTCAAAGATCAAAGACATTTACCGTTAAAGGTTTATAATTAATAAGAATAAATTATTGAGAATATACAGCAAATACATCACTAAACCCAGAGCTTAAACCATTCATATGTGTACTTATAGTTATGACATCCAAGCACTAAACTTTGCCTTTACCGCCATAACATTCTGTCTTTATCGTCTAAGACTCTTCTAACTGATGGAGAGGGATGAAACTTAAGTGTATAGTTTTACTACCAGGTACTGACCAAGTTTGATCGTGAACATTTTGTGCTCCGACTAAGCATAGATAATCAGTTTGACCACTCGATACTTTTGAGAAAGATAGTGTGTAATTAATTAATATGTGTCATCTGTTTATTTTGGGATTTTGGCTGGAGACATCAGGTTGATTTTGATATTGACATGTAGTGGATTGTAACTTCATGAATTATGGCCCCTGATGGTACGAAAAATCACGTTTTTAGCTTGTGGACCCTCTAGAAGTCACATTGGAATGTGGTCGTATATTGTCGTCGCCCCCGTCCGTCCGTCGCTTTAGAGGCTAAAGTTTATACACAGTGTTTACTGCCATGAGACGAAGAAGCCTATTGATTTTCAGCAATTTCCGATAATTACTGCCAAAGTTATGGCCCTTGATCACTTTGAAAAATCTTGTGGATGCTCTAGAGGCTAAAGTTATCATCCGATTGACTTCAGATTGATACACAGAGTATAAGGTCTTGAGACGAACAAGTATATTGATTTTCAATGAATTTTTATGACTTCAACGGCTAAATCGATAATATTAAAAGTTTCGTATACTAAACGTTAGCATGGGGCAGAACTTTATAAAAACCAAACAAATTCTAATGGTTTTCTGATAATTACTTCATGAGTTGTTACTCTTAATCCGATTTTAGTGTATTAGAAATGTTTCATTACTGAAAAAAGTAAAAATATGCAACAACACTTGTTGACTGCCCGGACGATTTAGCTGCTGTGGGTGTATGTTTCGTTGCCTTGAAACCTATCTTAATAGGGGCGGGTGGATGGCTGAATGGTTAGCACGTGCATGCTGTATCATAAGGACTGTCATTGACTCATCTGGTGTGGTTTTAATTCCCCCGGTTTTACGTGCCTGTCCATCCACGTAGGTTTTCTCCGGGGTCCTCAGGTTTCCTCCCACTGCTAAAACCTCCTATGCGCAAGCGAATTATTGAAATAAAATTGAAATGACCTAGTTTGTGTCCCTCTCACAATTTTTATCTGATTTTGATGAAACTTTAATATATGTTCATATACCAATGATCTCAGTCCTTTCGATATTGACGCATATCGGACAGTAACATCCTGAATTATCACCCTAGATTGTACGAAAAATCAATGTTTTTGCTTGTTCTCTGTCCTTCTCTTGCAAAATGTTGGCGTATCTTGCACGGTAACCGCTTATTTCCTTCAATGTGCCTACATTTATATTTCATGTAGCACATAGCCAATTATGACTCACACTAGTATGATGCGTTTGGGAAATATTCCCCTTTCTCTGTTTTCTTGAGTTGCTTCCCTTATTGTTAGTTTGTTTTTCATTTTGAGTGAAGTCTGTATCAGTACGGGCCAGAGACTGTACAGTTTATGGCTAGCCCCCGAATACATTCACTTGGTTTGATATATGCGTTTTTTGTTTGTGGTGTCTGTATATTGTGTCTTGTCCATAAGTTTGTCTTGTGTGGTGCAGTCCCCCTGCTCTTACTATTAAAGGGAAACAATAGGAAATCTCATATCTCATATTCTTTAAAGGGTATATTTTTGTGTTAAGCGTATTCCTAACCTTTGGTTCTAAAACGTCCAAACGGAAAGGAAAAATCTACTTGTAACCAAAACATTATATCTTCTGAGATACTTCAAGGGAAGCTTTTAATGTAGCCACCTTTATTTATTTAAGATGGTGAATGAACCTGTACTGGTGTTGCCTTATTATGTGTGAGTAATACACATTCTAAGATAGCAATGTCAGGCTTTGTTGTTAGTGCTTGGTAACAAGTAACGTCTTTAAATGTTTTTCCTTCACAAGAATTAGCTGAAGTAAGAACACTATTTAATAAACATCACACCTATTACCCCATCAAATCAATTGTATATGTAAATATCCATATGGAACAGGACAATGTCTGCTAGGATTATTCATTCCAGATACCAGACAAATTAACACACGTGATATACTTCTGTGTTTCAGGATATGGTGAAATGTCCCCCGACATCATCTGGAACATTTAAACATGGAAACTACATGGTTCGTATGGGACCTGCGATGAGAGAAAGTAAACAAAGAATATTTGATGAACTAGATAAAGAAATGGCAGCCTATAAATCTAGTCAGGGTGATAAAAAGTATACAAAACTTCCCATGTTAGCTACTTATCCTGTAAAGCAAGAAAATCGACCTCTTATCGACCCTGAAGATTCTTTGGCTGGAAGATTCAAACGTAAAGTGGATCAAAACAAAGTTCTTGCAACAGGAACTCCTAAAGTGGAGACTGTTGCATCATCTGATAATCCAGCTGTTAAGAAAAATGTATGGCACATTTCTCAAGAGGACATGATTAAATATCGTAAAATCGCTCACGAAAATAATGGAATGGTAGAAATCAAAGGACCTGACGGAAAAGTTCTTAAACTTCAGTTCAAATCAGCTCCAAAGGCTCTATCTCAATCACAAACAACTACAGCACTTGCCATAGCACCAGCCTCAGTTCCTTCAAGTGTGGAGAAAGAAGTTCCAAACACCCACCAAGTACCTCCAGCGGTAGTTGCTGATCAGCCAGCAGAAGAAACTTTAAAATCTGATGATGCTGCAGGTGATGAAGTGGCTGTGCCAAATACAGCCAATTTACCTTCTTTATCCACAGAAAGTACAGATAAAAATGACAGCAAACCACCATCAGATATTCCACCAGATACAATTGACACAGCCATTTCATCTTCTTTATCCTCAGAAAGTACAGATAAAAATGACAACAAACCACTATCAGATATTCCACCAGATACAAATGACAATCAGACGGACATTTTCACTAAAGTTAAGCTTGTAAGTGAAATAGATGAAACCAATCAAGAATGTCAAAGTACTGATAATAATGGTGGAGTTTTAAAGAGTGCTACAGCAACTGATGATGAGGACCAAGAAAAGTCACTAGAAATTCATAGTATCAGCACTCAAGCAGAAGTAGACTATGAAGATTACAAGAAAAGTGTTGAACTAACAAATGGTAATCGAAAGAAACCAAAATATGATCCTTTTAGAAAGAAACAAACTAAAGTTAAAACTCACACAAAAAAACAATCTTTAGAATTGTTAGAAAAGAAATTACGTGAAGGTCATTCAGTAGCAGAAATTAGAGGTAAAACTAAGAAACCAAAAGAAACAAAGTCAAGTGTTAGAAAGAATAAAAGCGAAAACTTAAATGGTGTTATAATTCGTGGTGTTCATCATCAAAATAGTGTCAAACGTAAACATATACCTACCAATAACAAAGCACTGAATAACGAGTTAGCTAATAAGGAAGACGACTCTGAATTTGATGATGAAGATGACATCCCATTGAAGAAATTATGGCACCCTGTTCAACAGAGCCCTGATAAAATGAAACTCGTTATATGTAGAGGTCGTAAAGATAGTGACACAGAAACACCTCAGTCAGAACTTGGTCCTATTTCACCTAAGCCTGGCATTTTGAAAAAACTAGGAACATTTGATAATTCACTATGGTTTACTAAAATAAATCATAAAAATACATTAAAAAATACGAATTTGAATGATTCCATGGCTGAGAGTGCAGAAAATGTTGAGCAACCTCCCAAGAAGAAAAAAAGAGTGTCTTTTAGTGATAAGCTTTCCGTTAGAAATTTTTCAGCTCTTGGTTCAAATGACGATCAAAATCAAGAAACTGGGCTATTCGTGGTTTCAGTTCCAGAACCAGCTCCATTGCCATCAAGTAGAAAATCTCCCAAAAAATCGACATTGGCTAAAGAAAATAGTGCAATAGAATCTCATTCTCTACGCACTTCCACTGATCCTGCTTTACTTACTACAATGCAACATAAAATAAAACAGCTTAAATCTGAATCGGTTTCCCATAAATATGTGTGTGACTTCGACAGTGATGATGGAGAGGAGTTATCCCCCCTTATTAAACCATCCTCTCAAGTTAGACCTGTAATTAGTGTACTACCGAAGCGACCATGCTCTTATCTTAAGACTAGTAGTTATTCAACATTATTGAATAAACCACATGAATTTTCTGTGAATGCCCCACATTCTGTCGTGAGTAAAGTGGGTAATGTGTTTAAGAAATCGCAAGTAGAGTCCCCTTGTTTTGAAAAATTGAAATCGGTGAATATCCAGACTGAAAAAACAGGAGACCCTGTTACGCAATCCAGAAAAGATGTGTGTATGGGAGCAATGGAAGTAGAGATTGAGTTGCCGAAAAAGCCAAATGTGCGGGACGCAGCTGTAGAAACTAAAGATTTATCACCTGATATGGAAATCGATCTGAACAATTTAGACAAGAATGTTGAACAGGAACCTGAAATTGATCCAGTTGATAAAAAACGTGCAGAATCACTCATAAAAACTTTTGTGGAGGAATACCAGTATCCCCAAATAAACAATCCTTTAATTTCTAAGAAGAAGAGAGCAAAACCCAACATACAAAAAAAAAAGACTAGAACAAAAAAAATGGAACATTCTGAAAATATTAAAGATGTTCAGGATTCTTCTAAAGTTGTAATATCTATAACAAAAAATAAAAATAATTCTAACACTACATTTGAAAATTCAGGAAATATTCAAAATTTTGAAACGGTTGACAAATTTGAAAATACAAATACTTTCAATTCAGAAGATATTGAAAGCATTGAAAATGCTGACAATGCTAATATTCACAAATGCAAAAATATTCAAAATGTGGAGAGTATTGATAGTGATGAAAATATTGATAGTGTTCAAAATATTGACAAGGGTGAAAAAATTCATAATCATGAAAAAATACACAAATCTGAAAATATTGACATTGACAATTCTGAAAATATTGACATTGACAATTCTGAAAATATTAACATTGACAATTCTGAAAAAAAATTCAATTCTGCCAGTATTGGAAATTCTGTTAATATTGAATGTGTTAAAAATCCTGAAAACCTTCAAGAAAGAGATATGTTTGAACAATTTGGAGCTGTTGAAGAGCACCTAATAGAACAGACAGAAATACGAACTAAACTTCAGCAATCGGAAACGCTGAAAAAAGCAACAAAACAATTTACAATGTCTCTTGTAGCTGACTATACAGACGAAGATGACCAATCTGAAAGTGAGAGTCAAAACTCAGAGCAATTGGAAGATTTACCACTAAATAAAGAGATATTGAAGGAGGAAGCACTGCCAACATTAGATAAAGAATTACCACTATTAGATAATGATATGCCTACATTTGAAGCCTTCGATGATTCTGCAATGCCACAACTTTCTCCAGCATACGAGGAGGAAATAGACCATGAGGAAGAATTAGGTGTTATGGAGGACATGCCTATTCTTGAGGAAAGCCCAGATATTAAGAATTCTGTGAACAAACTGAAAAGAGAACAATTAACAAAATCTGTTTGTGAAAAAAGTTCAAATGATCCACCCCAAAAGACAGTAGAAACATCTCCAAACGTATCAGTTGAAACATCTCCCAAAACATCATCAGAATTATATCCCAAAACATCACCAGAAAAAAAATATCGAGATAGGGAGCATCCATTTTTTAATGATCCAGCCATGATTATTCTGTATTCTCCTGATTCTCCAAAACCCAAAACAGCAAAAGCTAATTTAATGGATTCATTTATGAAGCTCGGCAGAAGTGAAAATAGTTCAGAGGTAATGCTTTATCCTTAAAATTTATTCTGGGAGGTAGAATAGTCTAATGTTTGTGCTGCAGTTATGCAATTTATGGGTTCCAATTCCTGGTTTGGGGTCAACTGCCTAAAATCGTCTTTTTTTTTCTTTTTTTTTTTACTATAGTGAATTATTGAAATAAAAATTCATATATTATTGTTGAAATGACCTGGTTAGTGTCAAGTTTCTCTCTTTACTATGTAGAGAGTTATGGTATTTACATAAATATAGCAGCATATTGAATTGAGTTATAATTATCTTGGTGCTCTTAATGAAGAGACAATAACCTTTTATGGACTGTCTTTTCCTATGAATGGAGCCAGTGCAGCTCAGTGAGTAAGGCACTGGCTCACTAACCTGAAGATCCTAGATTCTATCCCAGTATTGTCCAAGCAAGTTCCCAGGGATATTCCAGTGGGTTTTCCCCCTTGTCAGTAGTACAGGATGGAGAGCTTGGCAAGAAACAGTGTCAAGTTGTTAAGAAGGTACAAAATAAACGTAAAAGATCCCTTGACAGTCAGAATTCGAAATAAGGAGTAGGTTGTGCCGCTGCTGTTAAAGTAATTTTCCATCATAGCACACTGCATGTGGTATGCCCGTCTTCATTAGCCCGGTTGATGGAAATGAAATGAAATGGAGTGGGGTTTAATGTCCTACTGTTCTGTGCTGCATTGGACTAATGAAGACGGGCATATGCCATATAGTGTGCTATTAGGGAAATTTTGGCCAGACTACGGCCTACTCTTATATCAAATTCCAACTGTCAAGGGATCTTTTATGTGCATGTCAATGTGTACATGGCACCTTGATTTTCCGTCCCATCCGAACGACTAGACAACTGTCTTTGTCAGACCCTCCGTCCTGCATCACTGACAAGGAGGAACCACGCCGTACAATCTGGATGAACTTTCTCGGCCAATGCAGGAATCGAACACCTGACCTCCAGGCTAGCGAGCCAGCGTCTTACCCACTTAGCCACCGTGACTCCCCACCCAGGTTGATGGATCCTGTCTTCATTTTTATACGTGTGTGTGTGTGTATTGCTTACAGGCTGCAATTCTTATATGTGTCTGTCGTCTACAGTCTTCCTTATACCCTAAGGTTGACCTCTATTATTTTTGATGCATACCCAACCCCCAGGGACAGCCACGCCCAATTTTTTATACTTATTCCTTGTACCCTAAGGGTCATCCCTATTGTTTTGGGGCCATGCCCAACTCCCAGGGGCAGAGCCATGCCAATTTTATCTTTGTGTGTCTGTGTATCGGCCCTAGGCTGCAATTCTTAATGGATTATCTTGAAAACTTCTCATACTTATTCCTTTTACCCTAAGATTGATCTTATTTATGGTGCATGCTCGACCCCCAGGGATAAAGCCCCGCCCAATTTGTGTGTGTCTGTGTTGCCTACATTCTACAATTCTCAAGATCCTTTTGCAACTTTGCACACCTATTCCTTATACCCTAAGGATGATTCCTATTGTTCTTGATGAATGCCCAACCCCCAGGGGTAGAGCCAACCCATTTTTATACGCCCATATTGAAATGTGTGTCTGTGTTGCCTACATTCTACAATTCTCAAGATCCTTTTGCAACTTTGCACACCTATTCCTTATACCCTAAGGATGATTCCTATTGTTCTTGATGAATGCCCAACCCCCAGGGGTAGAGCCAACCCATTTTTATACGCCCATATTGAAATGTGGTCGGATATTGTTGTCGCCCACGTCCGTCCGTCTGTCGGTCCCATGTCCACAATTGGTTGTGGATGCTCTAGAGGCTAAAGTTAATATCCGATTGATTTTAAATTTATACACAGTGTTTAAGTTCATGAGACGAAGAATCCTATTTATTTGCAGCGATTTTCTTTAATTACTGCCAGAGTTATTGCCCTTGGTCACTTTGAAAAATCTTGTGGACGCTCTAAAGGCTAAAGTTAATATCTGATTGTCTTTAAACTTATGCACAGTGTTTAAGGCCATGAGACAAAGAAGCCTGTTGATTTTCAGCGATTTCCGATAATTACTGCCAGAGTTATGGGCCTTGATCACTTTGAAAAATTTTGTGGATGCTCTAGAGGGTAAAGTTAATATAAATTGTTCAAGGTCATGAGACAAACAATCAAAACAAATTCTAATGATTTCTGATAATTATTTAATGGGTTATATCTCGTAATAACATTTTCATGTGTTGTAAACATTCTCCTCACTGATAAAAGAAAAATATGCGACAACCCTTGTTGACTACCCGGACGACTTAGCTTTGCTGGGAAATTAATGTCATTGATCTATTTATAAATCTGTGCAGCCAACCAATTTATGACGTAATTCTCATACAAAAGTTGTTTTTATGACGTAGTCTCAATTTACCAGTCAAAATGTGCTTTGACTCATTCTTGACTTGTGCTGATGTTTGAATTGTATTGATGCTATATTGAACCATTTTGATATTATTAATATATTTTAGGTTTTAGTATATTTCATTTCAAGGAGTTATTGTATAAAGTTTCTTACGTAAGAAAAAGTGAAGCATGACTTTTTGCTTAGTTTAAGAATTTTCTAGGAACCAGGCCCTGAATGGATTAGCTTCAAACTTGGTATACTTATTTCATATACCCAAGAACAGCAACTATTTATTTTGGTGCATGATCCGCCCCCTTTGGAAGTGCCACACCCATTTTTTTGTTAATATTTAGTCTGCAAATACTCTACAGGTTGGAATTATTAGCTGATTTTGTTCCATTTCGGCATAATCCAACATAGGGTTGTACCTATTTATATTGGTCCATTTCCAACCCCCAGGGGCAGAGTCACGGACAATTTTTGTGTCTTTTATCTACAGACTAGAATTCTGAATGGATCATCTTGGAACTAGGCATATGTATTCCTTATAGCCTAAGGACGGCAACTATTGATTTTGGACCATGTCCCGACCCCCAGGGGCAGAGCCACGCTCAATTTTTAATAATAATAACTAGGCATGCAAGCAGCACTGAACTGGCTGTCAGGAATCAGACAGGAAGAGTGTTATACAATACTGAATTGTATTATACATCGAGCTACCAAACGATACTTTAGTTAATTTTAATTGGTCACACCCGACGGTGAAATCACGATTTGTATCCCCCCGTGGTCTGGAATGGCTATGTTTTGCACATATGAAAAAACACTTGTTTGAATTGAAATGGCCATATATTTGCCTCATAAGTTACATAAACCAATCATTGAATAATAACAAATACCCGGCAAAATAACTAACAAAAATTTTCCAACATTGAAATGAAATATACTAAAACCTAAAATATATTAATAATATCAAAATGGTTCAATATAGCATCAATACAATTCAAACATGCATTAACTTCCCCTTGTGCAAAAGATGGGGTATCTACTACAGCACCAATGAAACATGAGCATAACTAATACTTATAAAATTCACCATAATCCAAAATTGCATTGGAAATTGAGCAAAAATTATAGGTTTAAAATCCACAATTATAGAAAGAGCAAGAAAAAATAAACATAAAGAATTTAAAATTGTTATGTGTAAAAACTAACTGGTGGAGGAGGGGAAGGAAGGTGGTGTTAACAACTCTTATCTTAAAAAAAAAAAAACCTGTACTATTTATGGTGAAGATATTTTCTCTGCAACGTTCTTGGCCCGTGCTTTGGTCAAAATGATGCAGTTGAAGAATGATAAAAAGAGTTACCTCCCTTGCACTGTAATATAAATTATATTTCACAATATGAAATAGATCTTTTGTATGCTCTGGAATGGCTATGTTTTGCACATACGAAAAAACATTTGTTTGAATTGAAATGGTCATTTATTTGCCTCATAAATTACATAAACCAAACGTTGAATAATAACAAACACCCGGCAAAATAAATAACAAAAATTTTCCAACATGGAAATGAAATACACTAAAACCTAAAATATATTAATAATATCAAAATGGTTCAATATAGCACCAATACAATTTAAACATACATTAACTGTCTCCTTGTGCAAAAGATGGGGTATCTACTATGGCGACAAAAATTGCTGATTTCAAACAACAGTCTCCAACCACCCCGCCTACCCTGAAGTTCGACGTATGTCTGAAAGTGGCTGACATGTGAACTGCCCAGAATTAAAACAGACATCATAAGTGGATTGCTAACTTGTAAACAAAAATGGTGGGATATGTCACGTGACCATGACCCGCGAAAGCTCATAGGGAAACGTGAAACCCCATACTTTACAACAGGGTTTTAACCAATAATGTAGCGTCACAACCCTTGTAAAACTAGACAAAGTAACCCCCGAGACTCTTAGACAATATTGTTGACAACTTTAAAAAAAACTGTACTATTTATGGTGCAGACATTTTCTCTGCCACAGTCTTGCCTCGTGCTTTGGTCAAAATGAAGCAGTTGGAGGCAGACCACCATTAAATTTGTCTATTTATAGCAATTCTCTCTCTCTCTTCTCCCCTTTTGCATGCCCATTTTTGTTGATTTTTTGGTCTAGAATGGATGAAGAGGGTTTGAATTAACATTTTCTCCCAGGTTTTGTTAAATATTCATGATTTTGAGGCGGAAGGATAAAGAGGTTATCCAGTTGGCTACAGTGACATGTATGGCAACTAGTTACATGTTTTTAGTATGCTTCTTCAAGTTTGTGTATCTCAAAATTTTGGTGGTCAACCTCATACAAATTTTAGTGCAAAGACATGACCATTTGTTCCTCTGTCTGTAGTGAAAAGCATTCAGCCCAACGAAAATTTGGGGAAAAGTTAGAGATGGGCAAAGAGGCCAGAATTAACATTGAAGTCAATGGGGAAATTAATGGGGGTCTGCCTCAAGTTGAGGGATGATAAAAAGAGTTACCTCCCTTGCACTGTAATATATATTATATTTCACACTATGAAATAGATCTTTTTCGCAAGATCACCTACTTTTTACTGGGGTTGTTTTTTCAAAATATTAAATATTTTATCGACTACTTCTGGTTTACAGATCATTGTCGGGATAAATTTAACAAGTGGAATAGGAACTTAACTTCCTTTACCAGAAGTTTCAGAAACATCCATTGAGGAGTTAAAAAAAAAAATTAGAATAGCATCTCCAATAATTTAACGATTTTTCGACTTTTTTCAAAGATAGGGGCCCTTTTTGGACCCTTTATATCATACTGGAGTTTTTAAACTCCAAAAAGGAAAATACTAGACTTTCAGCGTCCAATAATCTATCTCCTTTAGCATCGAATTTGTATCATTTGGATGTCATAAGATCGTCCATTATTCGAGCTATCGAATGGCACTTTAGTTGTTTTGATTCGGTGAAATCTGATGTTGTAATCACTTTTTTTGCAAGATCACCATTTTTTTACGTTTTACGTTGGGTTTTTTCAAAATATCGGATATATTTTCGACTACTTCCGGTTTTTGCATCATTGGCAGGATAGTTTTTATAAGTTATGTCGATACTTAAATTTGTATACCAGAAGTTTCAGAAACATCCATTGAGCTGTTTTCAAAAAGAAAAATAGAAGAGCATTTTCAGTAATTTAAGGATTTTTCTACTTTTTTCCAAGATTGAGGCTCTTTTTGGACCACTTCTATTATTTCAATGCCTTTATTTTGGGATTCACACCATAGACCACCGATAGGACTCTGAGTAAAAAAAAAGTTTAAGAAAAATCGTAAGTGTCGTTTTCGAGAAAATGGCGTCTCAAACGGTTCCAAAACAGAAAATACTACCTTTTCGGCGTACCATTATTTATTTTCTAAACATCGAAATCATATCATTCAGATGTCATATGATAGTTCATTAATGGGGCTATCCAACGACTCTTTAGTTCTTTTGGTCCGCTAATATCTGACGGAGAAATCAAGTTTTTCGCAAGAGCGCCAATTTTTTAAACTTTTTTTTTTCATTTTTTGAATACTTCTGGTATGGATATCATTGTCTGGATAGTTTTAATAACCAGTTTGGGCACTTCAATGGTCGCAGGGCTCTATAATGATATATTACATTATCTGATCAGATAAAATGCCCCTGAGAAATCCTATGTTCGAAAGTGCCAAAAATGAAAAAATGTCAAAATATCGATAATAAAATTTCAATAACTCAATACATATTATACATCGTTACTCAATACATATTTTACATCGTTAGAATCGTAATTAGGTCAGCTATCTGAACGTGTAACCTTTTTGTATAAATCTGTTTAAATAATAAAGTAATAGAGCATTTTCCAAAATTTCACGATTTTTCGATTTTAAGTCCCTTGTTTATCCTATTCCAGACATTTCAAAGTCTTATTGGATGGCTTCATACACAAGACTATCGAATAGACTCTTGATAGAGAAAGTTAAAAAAAAATTGTAGGTTAAGTTTTTGAGATAAAGGCGTCCAAAAACGCTCCAAATCAGAATATACTTCATTTTCAGCGTGCGATATTCTGCTGCCTGGTCATAATATCCGTATGAATTGGGTATCATACGACAGTGCAATCATCGTGCCACCGAACGATACATTAATTTGTTTAATCCGTTGAAACTGGACAGAGAAATCGCGTTTTTCCCCAAAGCACCCATTTTTTGCATTTTTTTCAAAATATCAGACATTATTTCGACTACTTCCGGTTTACGGATCGTTGTTAAAATTGCTTTATCCAATGGTCTGACAATATGACTTTACGATCCAGGTGTTTCAGAAACATCGATTGAGGTTTTCAAAAAATATAAGGGTTGGAAAATGGGCAGAAAATTCGAAACAATTTGATAAATAAAGGGCGATAACTCTGAATGAAACTTATATTGCTGGAATCGGATTGACTGCAAGTGTTCAAATATGTAGGTCAAACTTGACAATTTGGCAAAATAACAAAAATTGTCTCTTAAACAACTTTTTTAAAATTTTCGGACTTAAAATGACAGCGACAAAGTTTCGAAATTTCGAAATATTCAACTGCTATCTTCCAGGAAAAGTCACAAGGTTTTCGAAAATGTCGTTAGTGAAGAATTGAGGAAACTATGGCAGATTTTTGATTTTGGCCATTTCGGCCACTTCCGGTCTGGTCAGAAGTTTAAAAAATAGTTTATGGAGTAGCCACCACATGGTTTCCCAGTAGAAAAGTAGATTTCAGATCAATATCTGTTACAGGCACTGAGAAATAAGCTCCCACGGTAAATAATAATAATAACTAGACCTGCAAGCAGCACTGAATCGGCTTTCAGGAATCATACAGGAAGTGTGTCATACAATAGCCCATTCATCGAGATACCAAACGATACTTTAGATATTTTGACCCGGTCACACCCGACGGCGAAATCACGATTTTTGCAAGAGCACCTATTTTTTACTTTTTACTTTTTTACTTCCTGTACCAGAAGTCTCAGATAGATCTATTGGACAGTTTTTAAAAGAAAAGAAAATTAGAAGATATTTAACGATATTTAGCAAATAATTGGTAGTCATGCCAATGTGTTACCTCCCTTATACCATTAGAAGCCGATTTACAAATATAATGATTTTTCGACTTTTTTCAAAGATCGTGGCCCTTTTTGGACCATTTATTCTATATGAAATTTGGAAATAAGAGTAGTTTTCGAGATAAAAGCGTCTGAATAGGCTCTAAAAAGGAAAATACTAGATTTTCAGCCTCTCATAATATATTGGTTTAATAAGGAAATAAATAAAGCCCGAAAGTTCAGGGACTTCTTTAAAGCCTCCAAGAGGTGTGACGACTATAGAATATGGAGAAATAAAACCAAAAATCTCATTAATAAAGCCAAAAAAAACTTTATCAAGGACTCTATCGAAAATGAAGAGCAATCTAAAAACATATGGAGATATTTTAGTGACATACAAAATAAACCCAATAATTGCCCTTATCCCAATAGTATTAAATATGGAAAAACAACAGTTAATGATCTAAATGCTATTGCTAATGTGATGAATGATTACTTCACCAATTTAACTGATGACATTAAGCCCCCCTATACACCACTTTCTCAAGAGTGCAAACGAAAGATATCAGATTACGTAAATGATAAGATTCCCCCAAATAACAACTTTTCTATTAATTGTATTACTACCACAGAGGTATTAAAACATTTATTGAGTTTAAATAGTAACAAAGCCATTGGGTGTGATGGTATTGGACCCAAAATTTTAAAATTGTCTGCGTATACAATTTGTAGCAGTTTGACATATATCATTAATCTTTGTATTTCTCAAAACATGTTCCCCAGTGCCCTTAAACTGGCTAAAATTATTCCTATACATAAGAAGGGAGCTAAAGATGATCCGAACAATTATAGGCCAATCTCAATTCTCCCCACAATTTCAAAAATATTCGAAAGGCACTTGAGCACTCAAATTCAAACTTATTTGGAAACCTTCAATGTTCTTTATGCTTACCAATCTGGATTTAGATCAAATCATTCATGTGCTACTGCACTGATCCGAATGACAGATAATTGGCTTGATGCTATCGATAATGGTGCGATGAGTGGTATAGTGTATCTTGATTTTAGCAAAGCATTTGATCTCATTGATCATAAGCTTATTATTGAAAAACTACATCTTTATCGATTTGATAATAATTCACAAATTTTGATTGAATCATATCTTGACTCACGGAAGCAAAAAGTATGTTTAGGATCAATTACCTCCTCAATTACTACAGTCAAATGCGGGGTTCCACAAGGTTCGATCCTGGGTCCTCTCCTATTCCTAATTTTTATAAATGATCTCCCACTCAATATTGAATCAAGTCAGATAGATTTGTTTGCTGATGACAGTACCCTGCATTGTTCACACAAAGATATTTTATCCATCGCGAAAAATCTCCAAAATGATCTCTATTTGGTTGCTGAATGGTGTGAAAACAATGGGATGGTAATCAATCCTTCGAAAACAAAATCAATGCTGATTTCAACAAAACACAAAAGAAATCAGAAAAACCTAACTTTATCTCTCCATGGTGAGAAAATTGAGACGGTTACTACCGCAAAATTACTTGGAATTCAAATTGACCAAGACCTTAATTGGGAAGCACAGATAGCAGATATGTCTAAAAAACTTGCATCAAAAATATTTCTCCTAAATAAGATAAAAGATCATTTACCTTACGAGACAAGAATTTTGTTTTATAACAGTTACATACTACCAATATTTGATTATTGCTCTATTATTTGGGGAAATGCTACCAAAAGTAGATTAGACATTCTTTTAAAATTACAAAAGAGGGCAGCAAGAGCTATTCTTGATGCACCGATTGAAACTCCGTCCACCTCTTTATTTACTAAACTCGGTTGGCTTACCCTTACACAGAGGATTCTTTACAATAAAATTGTCTTATCATTCAAAATTGTTACATTTAATACTCCACTTTATCTAAATTTCCATTTTATTGAAAAATCTCTTGTTTCCAAAATGGATATCTTGCTCCGTTCACAGACCAGTAAATCTCTTTTTCTTCAAAAATGCAAAACGGAATCCATGAAACGTACTTTTCATTATTCTGCATGTCTTTTATGGAACAATCTGCCTTTTGATATAAAGATGTGTAAAAATGTTGAAAATTTTAAGATTAAACTGAAAACTCATCTATTTTGCACACTGTAGGAACCATAATATTCAACTGATGACATACTTATTATTTTTAACTTGCAACTGCATTCTATTTTATTTTGTGTGTAATTATAGTGTTCTTCCTATATTCTACTTGTATAATGTATATGTTTTGTAGTTTGGGAGTGACTTATCAAACTTCCCACTTTAAAATGCTATTGCATTTCTAATGATTTTAAATTTATCCTGATATTACATGTATATATGTCTTTGTAGTTTAGGAGGGACCTATGGAAGATTAGTTTTTTTTTGCAAACTAAATACGTTGCCTCATTAAATAAAGTTTTTATTATTATTATTATTATTATTGCCTAACCAGCGAATTTTTACCATTGAGATGTCATAAGATCGTATATTGTTTGGCTATCTAATGACACTTTAGTTGTTTTGATTCGGTGAAATATGGCGTAGTAATCCCTTTTTCGCAAGATCACTATTTTTATACGCCCACATTTTCATGTGGACGTATATTGTCGTTGCCCCTGTCTGTCCACAATTGTTTGCGAACAGTCTACAGGTCACAATTTTTATTCGATTTCAATGAAACTTGAAATATAGGTTTATCACCCTAATATCTCGGTTCCTTTCGATATTGGCATGTATTGGACTGTAACTTCATGGATTATGGCCCCTGATTGTACGAAAAATCACGTTTTTAGCTTGCGAACAACGTAGAGCTCACAATTTTTATCCGATTTGGTTTAAACTTGAAATGTATGCTTGTAACCCAAAGATCTCGGTTCCTTTCGATATTCGTGCATATCGGAACGTAACTTCCTGAATTATGGCCCCTGATTGTACGAAAAATCGTGTTTTTAGATTGTGGACCCTATAGAGGTCATAATTTTTATCTGATTTAAAAAACCGTATTATTCTATCACCGTTACACCTTAAGGACGACTGAGTTCGAATTTCGTGAAAATCGGCCCAAAACTGATAGACAAAATGACCGCCCTTCGTTCTCAAATAACGTAAAAATATGGTATATCAAGGTTGTGGACCCTATACAGGTCACAATTTTTATCTGATTTTGTTGAAACTTGAAATGTAAGTTTATAACCAAAAGATCTTGGTTCCTTTCGATATTTGCACATATCGGACCATAACTTCATGAATTATGGCCCTTGATTGTACAAAAAATCGTGTTTTTAGCTTGTGGACGCTATAGAGGTCATAATTTTTATCCGATTTAAAAAAACGTATTATTATATCGCCGTTAAACGCTAAGGACGGCTGAGTCCGAATTTTGTGAAAATCGGCTCAAAACTGACAGACAAAATGGCCGCTGTTCGTTCTCAAATAGCGTAAAAATATGGTATATCAAGGTTGTTGACCCTATAGAGGTCACAATTTTTATCCGATTTTGTTGAAACTTGAAATGTAAGTTTATAACCCAAAGATCTTGGTTCCTTCTGATATTCGCGCATATCGGACTGTAACTTCCTGAATTATGACCCCCTATTGTACGAAAAATCAAGTTTTTAGCTTGTGGACGCTATAGAGGTCATAATTTTTATCCGATTTAAAAAAACGTATTATTATATCGCCGTTAACGCTAAGGACGGCTGAGTCCGAATTTTGTGAAAATTGGCTCAAAACTGACAGACAAAATGGCCGCTGTTCGTTCTCAAATAGCGTAAAAATATGGTATATCAAGGTTGTTGACCCTATAGAGGTCACAATCTTTATCCGATTTTGTTGAAACTTGAAATGTAAGTTTATATCCAAAGGTCTCGGTTCCTTTCGATATTCGCGCATATCGGACCGTAAATTTCTGAATTATGGCCCCTGATTGTACGAAAAATCGTGTTTTTAGCTTGTGGATCCTATAAAGGTCACAATTTTTATCCGATTTTGTTGAAACTTGAAATGTAAGTTTATAACCCAAAGATCTCGGTTCCTTTCGATATTCGCCCATATCGGACCGTAACTTCCGGAATTGTTGTCCCTGATTGTACGAAAAATCGCGTTTTTAGCTTGTGGACCCTATAGAGGTCATAATTTTTATCCGATTTAAAAAAACGTAATATTATATCACCGTTACACCCTAAGGATGAATGACTTTGAATTTCATGAAAATCGGACCAAAATTGACAGACAAAATGGCCGCAGTTCGTTCTCAAATAGCGTAAAAATATGGTATATCAAGGTTGTGGACCCTATAGAGGTCACAATTTTTATCCGATTTTGTTGAAACTTGAAATGTAAGTTTATAACCCAAAGATCTCGGTTCCTTTCGATATTTGCCCATATCGTACCGTAACTTCCTGAATTATTGCCCCTGATTGTACGAAAAATCATGTTTTTAGCTTGTGGACCCATTAGAGGTCATAATTTTTATCCGATTTAAAAAAACATATTATTATATTACTGTTCCACCCTAAGGACAGTTGAGTTTGAATTTTGTGAAAATCGCCCCAAAATTGACAGTCAAAATGGCCGCCGTTGTTCTCAATTAGCTTAAAAATATGGTATATCAAGATTGTGGACCCTATAGAGGTCACAATTTTTATCCGATTTTGTTGAAACTTGAAATGCAAGTTTATAATCCAAAGATCCCGGTTCCTTTCGATATTCGTGCATATCGGACCGTTCGTTCTCAATTAGCGTAAAAATATGGTATATCAAGATTGTGCACCCTATAGAGGTCACAATTTTTATCCAATTTTGTTGAAACTTGAAATGTGAGTTTATAAACCAAAGATCTGGGTTCCTTTCGATATTCGCCCATATCGTACCGTAACTTCCTGAATTATTGCCCCTGATTGTATGAAAAATCATGTTTTTAGCTTGTGGACCCATTAGAGGTCATAATTTTTATCCGATTTAAAAAAACATATTATTATATTACCGTTACACCCTAAGGACAGTTGAGTTTGAATTTTGTGAAAATCGCCCCAAAATTGACAGTCAAAATGGCCGCCGTTGTTCTCAATTAGCTTAAAAATATGGTATATCAAGATTGTGGACCCTATAGAGGTCACAATTTTTATCCGATTTTGTTGAAACTTGAAATGCAAGTTTATAATCCAAAGATCCCGGTTCCTTTCGATATTCGTGCATATCGGACCGTTCGTTCTCAATTAGCGTAAAAATATGGTATATCAAGATTGTGCACCCTATAGAGGTCACAATTTTTATCCGATTTTGTTGAAACTTGAAATGTGAGTTTATAAACCAAAGATCTGGGTTCCTTTCGATATTCGCCCATATCGTACCGTAACTTCCTGAATTATTGCCCCTGATTGTATGAAAAATCATGTTTTTAGCTTGTGGACCCATTAGAGGTCATAATTTTTATCCGATTTAAAAAAACATATTATTATATTACCGTTACACCCTAAGGACAGTTGAGTTTGAATTTTGTGAAAATCGCCCCAAAATTGACAGTCAAAATGGCCGCCGTTGTTCTCAATTAGCTTAAAAATATGGTATATCAAGATTGTGGACCCTATAGAGGTCACAATTTTTATCCGATTTTGTTGAAACTTGAAATGTAAGTTTATAATCCAAAGATCTTGGTTCCTTTCGATATTCGTGCATATCGGACCGTTCGTTCTCAATTAGCGTAAAAATATGGTATATCAAGATTGTGGACCCTATAGAGGTAATAATTTTTATCCGATTTAAAAAACCGTATTATTATATCACCGTTACTCCCTAAGGATGAATGAGTTTGAATTTCATGAAAATCGTCCCAAAATTGACAGACAAAATGGCCGCCGTTCGTTCTCAGATATCGTAAAAATATGGTATATCAAGGTTGTGGACCCTATAGAGGTGACAATTTTTATCCGATTTTGTTGAAACTTGAAATGTCAGTTTATAACCCAAAGATCTCGGTTCCTTTCGATATTCGCCCATATCGGACCGTAACTTCCGGAATTGTGGTCCCTGATTGTACGAAAAATCGCGTTTTTAGCTTGTGGACCCTATAGAGGTCATAATTTTTATTCGATTTAAAAACTCGTATTATTATATCACCGTTACACCCTAAGGACGACTGAATTCGAATTTCATGAAAATCAACCCAAAATTGACAGACAAAATGGCCGCTGTTCGTTCTCAAATAGCAGAAAAATATGGTATATTAAGGTTGTGGACCCTATAGAGGTCACAATTTTTATTCGATTTTGTTGAAACTTGAAATGTAAGTTTATAACCCAAAGATCTTGGTTCCTTTCGATATTTGCCCATATCGTACCTTAACTTCCTGAATTATTGCCCCTGATTGTACGAAAAATCATGTTTTTAGCTTGTGGACCCATTAGAGGTCATAATTTTTATCCGATTTAAAAAAACGTATTATTATATTACCGTTCCACCCTAAGGACAGTTGAGTTTGAATTTTTTGAAAATCGCCCCAAAATTGACAGTCAAAATGGCCGCCGTTCGTTCTCAATTAGCTTAAAAATATGGTATATCAAGATTGTGGACCCTATAGAGGTCACAATTTTTATCCGATTTTGTTGAAACTTGAAATGTAAGTTTATAATCCAAAGATCTCGGTTCCTTTCGATATTCGTGCATATCGGACCGTTCGTTCTCAATTAGCGTAAGAATATGGTATATCAAGATTGTGGACCCTATAGAGGTCACAATTTTTATCCGATTTTGTTGAAACTTGAAATGTAAGTTTATAATCCAAAGATCTCGGTTCCTTTCGATATTCGTGCATATCGGACCGTAACTTCCTGAATTATGGCCCCTGATTGTACGAAAAATCGCTTTCTTTTTAGCTTGTTCTCTATCCATCTCTCGAAAATGTGGGCGTATCCTGCCTGGCAGCAGCTGGTTGTGTTTTTTGTCTACAGACTGGAATTCTGAATGGATCATTTTGGATCTTGGCACATGTATTTCTTATAGCCTAAGGATGGCAACTGTTAGCCACTCAAGATTTTTCTGTTTATAGTATAAAGGCCGCAATTCTGAGTGGATCATCTTGAAACTTGATATACTTATTTCATGATCCGACCCACTTGGGAAGTGCCACACCCATTTTTGGGTTTGTATTTTGTCTGTAAATACTCTACAGGTTACAATTATTAACTGATCTTGTTCCATTTCGGCATAATCCAATAGTGTTATTGCTATTTAATGGTCCATGTCCAACCGCCATGGGCAAGAGCGACAAACAATTTTTGTGTTTTTTGTCTTACCGGCTGGAATTCTGAATGGATCATTTTGGAACTTGGCACATGTATTTCTTATAGCCTACGGATGGCAACTATTAGCCACGCATACACTGCATACAGGCCGCAATTCTGAATGGATCATCTTGAAACTTGATATACTTATTTCATGATCCGACCCACTTGGGAAGTGGCGCACACATTTTTTGGTTAGTATTTTGTCTGTAAATACTCTACAGGTTAAATTATTAACTGATCTTGTTCCATTTCGGCATAATCCAACATAGGCTTGTACCTATTTATATTGGTCCATGTCCAACCGCCAGGGGCAGAGTCACAGACAATTTTTGTGTTTTTTGTCTACAGGCTCAGCCTGTCTACAGGCTGGAATTCTGAATGGATCATCTCGGAACTTGGCATATTTATTCCTTAAACCGTAAGGGCAGCAATTATTTATTTTGGTGCATGCTCTGACCCTTAGGGGCAGTGTCACACCCACTTTTTTGTTAATATTTAGTCAGTAAATTTGGCAAAACAAACGCCTAGCCTTCTTTGCCTCTTGTCATATTACAGTCGTTGCAGCCATTTCATATTTCATTATCTTCTGTTTCTGTTGAGAGTATTTTTCATTGCTTGTCAATTCTATGTTTATCTTTTATGTAAAAAATGCTCTGGTGGTCTTAAAAGGAATAAATTAAAGTGTCCATGAGATGTTAAATCATGAATTTCCTTTATCTGTTCTGATTAACAAATTGCCAATAAAAATACTACTATATTATTTGTATTAACAGAAAGGTGAAATACAGTCATCAGATACTTCATCTTCAACATCATCATCACACGTCCAACAAGAATCAACTGAGCAGGTAAATAAACCTTTTTGTTTATATACATTTTTAAATTTCAGACTCAATTTTATTAGTGTTTTTATACGCCCATATTTTCATGTGGATGTATATTGTCGCCCCTGTCTGTCAATTAACAAATGTTTGTGGACACTCTACAGGTCACAATTTTTATCCAATTTCAACAAAACTTGAAATATAGGTTTATCTCCCTAAGATCTCGGTTCTTTTCGATATTGGCATGTATCGGACCGTAACTTCATGGATTATGGCCCCCGATTGTACGAAAAATCGTGTTTTTAGCTTGTGGACCCTATAGAGGTCACAATTTTTATACGCCCACATTGAAATGTGGTCGTATATTGTCATCACCCCCGTCCGTCTGGCGTTTCGGCGTCCACAAGCAATGAGGCTAAAGTTAATATACGATTAATTTTAAATTTATACACAGTGTTTAATGTCATGAGGCAAAGAATCCTATTGATTTTCAGCGACTTCCGATAAATTACTGCTAGAGTTATGGCCCTTGATCACTTCAAAAAAATCTTGTGAATGCTCTAGAGGCTAAAGTTAATATCCGATTGACTTTAAATTTATACACAGTGTTTGAGGTCATGAGACGAAGAATCCTATTGATTTTCAGCAATTTCCGATTGCTGCCAAAGTTATGGCCCTTGATCATTTTGAAAAATCTCGTGGATGCTCTATAGGCTAAAGTTAATATCCGATAGACTTTAAATTTATACACAGTGTTTAAGGTCATGAGTCGAAGAAGTCTATTCATTTTCAGTGATTTTTGATAACTACTGCCAGAGTTATGGCCCTTGATCACTTCAAAAAATCTTGTGAATGCTCTAGAGGCTTAAGTTAATATCCAATTGACTTTAAATTTATACACAGTGTTTGAGGTCATGAGACGAAGAATCCTATTGATTTTTATACGCCCACATTTTCATGTGGACGTATTATGCTGTCCGTCCGGACGTCTGTCCGTCTGTCTGTGTACAATTTGTTTGTGGACACTCTAGAGGTCACAATTCTTATCCGATTTTGACGAAACTTGAAATATAGGTCTATCTCCAAAAGATCTCGGTTGCTTTCAATATTGGCATGTATCAGATCGAAACTTCATGGATTATGGCCCCTGTTTGTACGAAAAATCACGTTTTTAGCTTTTGGACCCCATAGAGGTCACAATTTTTATCCGATTTTGTTGAAACTTGAAATGTTAGTTTATAACCCAAACATCTCGGTTCCTTTCGATATTCGCGCATATCGGACCATAACTTCCTGAATTATGGCCCCTGATTATACGAAATATCGCGTTTTTAGCTTGTGGACCCTATAGAAGTCATAATTTTTATTCGATCACGTTTTTAGCTTTTGGACCCTATAGAGGTCACAATTTTTATCCGATTTTGTTGAAACTTGAAATGTTAGTTTATAACCCAAACATCTCGGTTCATTTCGATATTCGCGCATATCGGACCATAACTTCCTGAATTATGGCCCCTGATTATACGAAAAATCGCGTTTTTAGCTTGTGGACCCTATAGAAGTCATAATTTTTATTCGATTTAAAAACTCGTATTATTATATCACCGTTACACCCTAAGGACGACTGAATTCGAATTTCATGAAAATCAACCCAAAATTGACAGACAAAATGGCCGCTGTTCGTTCTCAAATAGCAGAAAAATATGGTATATCAAGGTTGTGGACCCTATAGAGGTCACAATTTTTATCCGATTTTGTTGAAACTTGAAATGTAAGTTTATAACACAAAGATCTCAGTTCCTTTCGATATTTGCGCATATTGAATTGTAATTTCCTGAATTATGGCCCTTGATAGTAGGAAAAATCACTTTCTTGTTAGCTTGTTCTCTATCCATCTCTCGAAAATGTGGGCGTATCCTGCCTGGCAGCCGCTGGTCAACGATTTCCGATTGCTGCCAAAGTTATGGCCCTTGATCTAGAGGCTAAAGTTATCATCCGATTGACTTCAGATTGATACACAGAGTTTAAGATCTTGAGACGAACAAGTACATGTATAATGATTTTCAATGAATTTTTATGACTTAAACAGCTAAATCCATGATATTAAAAGCTTCGTATACTAAATGTTAGTATGGGTTAGAACTTTATAAAAACCAAACAAATTCTAATGGTTTTCTGATAATTATTTCATGAGTTGATACTCTTAATCAGATTTTAGTGTATTATAAATATTTCATTACCGAAAAAAGTAAAAATATGCGACAACACTTGTTGACTGCCCGGACGATTTAGCTGCTGTGGGTGTATGTTTTGTTGCCTGGCAACCTATCTTTTTAGCTTGTGGACCCTATGCAGGTCACAATTTTATTATACGCCCAAATTTTCATGTGGATGTATTATGCCGTCGCCCCTGTCCGTCCGGATGTCCGTCCGTCCACAATTGTTTGTGGACTCTCTACAGGTCACAATTCTTATCCGATTTCGACGAAACTTGAAATATAAGTTTATCCCCAAAAGATCTCGGCTGCCTTCGATATTGGCATGTATCGGATCGAAACTTCATGGATTATGGCCCCTGTTTGTACGAAACATCACGTTTTTAGCTTGTGGACCCTATAGAGGTCACAATTTTGATCCGATTTTGTTGAAACTTGAAATGTAAGTTTATAACCCAAAGATCTCAGTTCCTTTCAATATTCGCGCATATCGGACAGTAACTTCCTGAATTATGGCCCCTGATTGTACGAAAAATGACATTTTTAGCTTGTGGACCCAATAGAAGTCATAATTTTTATCCGATTTAAAAAACTGTTCTATTATATCACCGTTACACCCTAAGGATGACTGAGTTTGAATTTCATGAAAATCGGCCCAAAATTGACAGACAAAATGGCAACCGTTCATTCCCAAATAGCGTAAGAATATGGTATATCAAGGTTGTGGACCCAATAGGGGTCACAATTTTTATCCAATTTTGTTGAAACTTGAAATGTAAGTTTATAACCCAAAGATCTCGGTTCCTTTCGATATTCGTGCATATCGAACAGTAACTTTCTGAATTATGGCCCCTGATTGTACGAAAAATCATGTTTTTAGCTTGTGGACCCTATAGAAGTTATTTCGATTTAAAAAAACCGTTCTATTATATCACCGTTACACCCTAAGGATGACTGAGTTCGAATTTCAAGAAAATCGGCCTAAAATTGACAGACAAAATTGCCGCCGTTCGTTCCCAAATAACGTAAGAATATGGTATATCAAGGTTGTGGACCCTATAGGGGTCACAATTTTTATTCGATTTTGTTGAAACTTGAAATGTAAGTTTATAACCCAAAGATCTCGGTTCCTTTCGATATTAGTGCATATCGGACCGTAACTTCCTGAATTATGGCCCCTAATTGTACGAAAAATCACGTTTTTAGCTTTTACCCTATAGAAGTCATAATTTTAACCTGATTTAAACAAACGTATTATTGTATTATTATATCACTGTTACACCCTAGGGACGACTGAATTCGAATTTTGTGAAAATCGGCCCAAAATTGACAGACAAAATGGTCGCCGTTGGTTCTCAAATAGCGTAAGAAAATGGTATATCAAGGTTGTGGACCCTATAGAGGTCACAATTTTTATCCGATTTTGTTGAAACTTGAAATGTAAGTTTATAACCCAAAGATCTCGGTTCCTTTCGATATTCGTGCATATCTGACTGTAATTTCCTGAATTATGGCCCATGATTGTACGAAAAATCGCGTTTTTAGCTTGTGGACCCTATAGAGGTCATAATTTTTATCCGATTTAAAAAACCGTATTATTATATCACCGTTACACCCTAAGGACGATTGAGTTTTAATTTCGTGAAAATCGGCCCAAAATTGACAGACAAAATGGCCGCCGTTCGTTCTCAAATAGCGTAAAAATATGGTATATCAAGGTTGTGGACCCTATAGAGGTCACAATTTTTATCCGATTTTGTTGAAACTTTAAATGTTAGTTTATAACCCAAAGATCTCGGTTTCTTTCGATATTCGCGCATATTGGACAGTAACTACCTGAATTATGGCACCTGATTGTACGAAAAATCGCTTTCTTTTTAGCTTGTTCTCTATCCATCTCTCGAAAATGTGGGCGTATCCTGCCTGGCAGCCGCTGGTTCTGATTTATATCACTGTTACACCTTAATGATGGTTGAGTTCAAATTTCGTGAAAATCGGACCAAAATTGCTGGACGAAATAGCAGCCCATCATACGCAAATAGTGTAAAAATATTGGGGGGGGGGGGATGGGCGAATGGTTAGCACGTGCGTGCTGTATGATAATGTCATTGAGTCAACTGGCGTGGTCGGGTCGCCTGTCCAACCTCGTGGGTTTTCTCCGGGTGTTCCTGTTTCCTCCAACTGCTAAAGACCCCTACGCGCAAGCGAATTATTGAAATAAAATAAAACCATATGTTAGTCCCGAAATGACCTAGTTTGTGTCGAGTGGACGTTAAACCCCATTTCTCTCTCTCTCTCTCTCTGTAAAAATATAGTATATCAAGGTTATGGATCCTCTAGAGGCCCGTCTTCATTAGCCCAGTTCGGAGCAGAACAGTAGGACGTTAAATCCCATTTCATTTCATTTCCTCTAAAGGCCACAATTTTGAACTGATTTTGATGAAACTTGAAATTTATCTTTGTTCCTTTCGATATTCGCGCATATCAGATCGTAACTTCTTGAATTATGGCCCTGATTGTGTGAAAAATCACGTTTTTAGCTTATGGACCCTATAGAGGTCACAATTTTTATCCAATTTAAAAAAAAACGTTGAAATAAATCACCGTAACACCCTGATGATGGTTGAGTTCGAATTTCGTGAAAATCGAACCAAAACAGCTGGCAAAATGGCCCAGCCTCGTACGCAAATAGTGTAAAAATATGATATATCAAGGTTGTGGATCCTCTAGAGGCCACAATTTTGAACCGATTTTGATGAAACTTTAAATTTATCATTATATCACAAAAATCTTGGTTCCTTTCAATATTCGCGCATATCAGATCTTAACTTCCTGAATAGAGGTCACAATTTTTATCCAATTTAAAAAGATATTGAAATATATCAACGTAACACCGATTTTGATGGAACATGAAATACATGTTTATAACTCAATGATCTTGTTTCCTTTCGATATTTCGCGCATATCGGATCGTAACTTCCTGAATTATGGCCCTTGATTGTATAAAAAAATCGCGTTTTAAGCTTGTGGTCCCTCTAGTGGTAACAATTTTTATCCAATTTAAAAAAACGTTTGAATATATCACCGTTACACCCTAATGATGGTTGAGTTTGAATTTCATGAAAATCAGACTAAAACTGCCTGACAAAATGGCCGCTCGTATGAAATGAAATTGAGTTTAACGTCCTATTGTTCTGCTCCTATGCTGGGCTAATGAAGACAGGCATACGCCATACAGTTTGCTATGAGGGAATTTTTGCCTGGGCAGCGGCACTATCGCCTACTCTTATATCGAATTCCAACTGCCAAGGGATCTTTTACATGCATTCCAATGTATACACAGGACCTCGGTTTTTCATCTCATCCGAAGGACTAGACAGCTGTTGTGCATCACTGACAAGGGGGGAACCAAGCTGGAAAATCTGGATGAACTTTCTCGGCCAATGCAGGGATCGAACACCCGACCTCCAGGCTAGCGAGCCAGCGTCTTACCTACTTAGCCACATGTATGTAAATGTATGTAATACCAAGATTGTGGACCCTCTAGAAGTCACAATCTTTATTTGATTTAAATGAAACTGGAAATGTATGTTCATAACCCAAAGATCCGGGTTCCTTTCGATATTCATGCATATCAGACCATAACTTCTTGAATTATGGCCCCTGATTGTACAAAAAATCAGATTATTTTTTTTTTTAGCTCGTTCTCTGTCCATCTCTTGCAAAATGTGGGTGTATCTTGCATGGCAACTGCTTATTATCCAATTTTGATGAAACTCAAAATATGTGTTTATATCCCAAAGATCTTGGTTCTTCTTGATGTTCGCGCATATCAGACCATAACTTCCTGGATTATGGCCCCTGATTGTACGAAAAATTGCATTTTTAGTTTGTGGTCCCCTTAGAGGTCACTATTTTTATCTGATTTAAAAAATGTTCAAATATATCACCGTTACAAAAATGGTTCAATTCTGTTCAGTATTTACAAAGATATGTGGAATGGAAATTTCATTGATATATGCTGCTCTCTATGTAATAAGTCTGCAACCATTTGTTTTTTGCAAAAATTTAATGATAGGCCTGTTTTAAATCCAATTGAATCCTAGCCGGTAGATTATCTAGCGTTGGTATTTTGATTTTGTTTTCTTGATTAAATGTTAAATATTCGATCCGAGTGCATATTAGCTTAGATTAAAGTAGCTAAGTCCGTAACTCAATATCATCCAAAATCTTAGACATTGAAAACACAAATTTTTTTGCAATTTAAATCAGCATTGGTGTTGTGATCTTACCTGGAAAAGATGGGCTTCTGATATTCAATATTTAAGACAAAATAAACATTTTACCATTGGTACACGAATCGTATACCATAATGCGTTTTAGCGCCATTTTAACAAGGTGCTCAAAGAATGAGGCTAGACATATTCCACAAGTCATGTCAAACGGTGATATTATGTTCTTATTTGGAGAGCATGCTCAATAAATAATATCGGTGTTGACTGGAATAACCAGACGCTAGAAACTGACTTGCGGTTGAAACTTATGGCGTATTTCGCCGAACATAACTGATGACAATTCACAGTAAAACGGACACGATTGAATGTAAAACAGTTTATATAAATTCATATTACATTATTATATGTGTTGCAACCCATTTGTGCCAATTTCTAGGTCCAAAATATTAGCGATTTAGCTCCTTTAAGCCATGAGAAATTTCATATATGTTAGCGAAAAACACAAATTACACTTCGTAACTTTAATAGATCCGATATATTTTTTCTATTCTATGTTCCAGGTTAGTCCAGTTGCAGATCAATTAAACAATTCCTGATATTCTACAGAATTAGAAACAAACAACACAATTCATGGTCATTGTTTATAACAGAGGACTGCTAGTGAAAAGCTGACTACTATCATAAAATTCTTTGTGTGAATTGTGCTAAAATCTCACTTTGGCCATTATTGTTTAAAGTTGTGTTTTTGTTTGTGCTATGTTATAAGTGTAAACGTATAACTTAAATGTATAAATAATTTGACAGGCTTGCAGGAATTTGGAAGACAAAAATCACACTTTTTGCAACACATTACCTTTCCTTTTAATTGAGCTAGAATGTTCAAACTTGGTGTAGGCGTTCATTAGGTGAATGCCTTGATGAAGTTCGAAGATGAGCATTTTCTGCTACGGCTAAGCAGAGATAAACAATTTGATTGGTTGATGCTTTGGGACACAATAATTTTAGTTGTAATTAAGTGAGAAATGAAATGGGGTTTAACGTCCTACTGTTCTGCTCTGAACTGAGCTAATGAAGATGGGTAATAAGTGAGAGAAGTGAGAGTAATGAAACTTGGTGTATAGTTTCATTACATCAATATCTTGAGTAAATTTGATAATGAACATTTTCAGCTCAGGGTAAGCAGAGCGATAAGCAATTTGATGTGTCAAGACTTTGGAGCTCGACAACTTTGATTTTAATTGAGTGATAATGGTGAAACTTTGTGCATAGTTTCATTACATCATTGGTTGATTGCTTTGGGACAATATAACTTTGATTCTAACTGATGGAGAGTCAAAACCTTGACTGAGTTTGATCTTGAACATTTTATGCTTATAAGACTAAGTAAAAATAATCTGTTTGATTGCTCAATACTTTTGAAAAAGATAAATGTGCAATAAATCAATATGTGTCATCTATTTATTTTGGGATTTCAGCAGGGGACATCAGCCTCGCTGTTAGCTTTTTAAAATTCATTCAGAATCAATGAAAAATATTGGATTCCTAATGAGTGTCGCATTTGCAACTGTTTACTTTACTGATCAGTGTTGAGTAATTAACAGACTATTTAGTTATCTAAGCTGTTTTATTAGCAGGTGAACCGTGTAATTCCCTATGACGTAATTAGACTAAACCAATGATTTAATTAGCTGATATAATGTACATTTATGGTTTAATATTTAGTTTGATTACTCAATACTTTTGAAAAAGATAAATGTGCAATTAATTAATATGTGTCATCTATTTGTTTTGGGATTTCAGCGGTGGACATCAGCCTCACTCCACATAAAAAGTTTCATTTTATTTGTGTATAATATAGATTTTTAATACCAATTTTGTATATATCTGTATGTGGTGTTAAGAATTTATTGCAAAATAGTAATAGGTTGAAAACAATATTTCAAATTCAAAGTAAAAGAATAAAATGTTTGATATATGGAGATATATTTTACAAATTTGGCAATAAAACCACACTCATTTGGTGACTTTGTGTTGCAGTTTGGAAATACAATGAGTTGACATGTAAATTACTTAGAAAATTTAAAATACAATTAATTGAATTAAGACATAGGGGTTACCAACAAAGCACTGTTTGAGTAATATGTAGATCACTTGACTGCTTGTTTCATGCACTTTGTGACAAGAAAAACACATCTTCATATTCGTTCATTTAATGTATGTTGTCGTCGCCCCCATCCGGACATCTGTCCGTCCACAATTTGTTTGTGGGCACTCTAAAGGTCACAATTCTTATCTGATTTTGACGAAACTTGAAATATAGGTTTATCTCCAAAAGATCTTGGTTCCTTTAGATATTGGCATATATCGGATCAAAACTTCATGGATTATGGCCCTGATTGTATGAAAAATCATGTTTTTAGCTTGAGGACACTCTAGAGGTCACAATTTTCATCTGATTTTGATGAAACTTGAAATGCATGTTTATAACCCAAAGATCTTTGTTCCTTTCGATATTCGCACATATTGGATTGCAATTTCCTGAAATATGGCCTCTGATTGAAAATCAGATCAAACTGCCAGACAAAATGGCCGTCCCTCGTATGCAAATATTGTAAATATATGGTATATCAAGGTTTTTGGACCCTCTCGAGGCCACAATTGTGATCCGATTTTGATGAAACTATAAATTTATGTTTATATCACAAAGATCATGGTTCTTTTTGATAATCGCGCATATCCGAATGTAACTTCCTGGATTATGGTCCCAGATTGTTCAAAAAATTGCATTTTTAGTTTGTGGATTCTCTAGAGGTCACAATTTTTTTATCCGATATTTAAAACCGTTTAAATATATCACAATTGTGATCCGATTTTGATGAAACTATAAATTTATGTTTATATCACAAAGATCATGGTTCTTTTTGATAATCGCGCATATCCGAATGTAACTTCCTGGATTATGGGCCCAGATTGTTCAAAAAATTGCATTTTTAGCTTGTGGATTCTCTAGAGGTCACAATTTTTTTATCCGATATTTAAAACCGTTTAAATATATCACCATTCCACCATAATGAAGGTTGAATTCAAATTTTGGGAAAATCGAATTGAACTGCCCGACTAAATGGTCGCTCTTTGTACGCAAATTGTGTAAAAGTATGTAATACAAAGGTTGTGGACCCTCTAGATTTATCTGATTTTAATGAAAATTTAAATATATCTTTATATCCCAAATATCTCAGTCCCTTCTGATATTTGTGCATTTCAGACCATTAGCTTGTTCTCTAACCATATTTTGCAAAATATGGGCATATCTTGCCTGGCAACCGCTGATATATATTTTTTGTCCTGTGCATGTTGATGTCAATCGTTTTATTTTATTCTGAATATACATTTCACTTTTTATAAAAATATTTCATAATTATGCACATTTTTATGACTTATGAAATTTATATTATTGATGGTATTTTAGAAATATATTTGCTATGAACTGTTTATGAATCGTACAGTAGTGATCATAAAATGATTTTTACTTGTTTTGGTGTGAAATATGAATGAGGAGAAAAATGGCTATATGTATTGTATACTGACTTTTATAAAGAAAAGATTTTCTTTATATTATATAATATAATACAATATGTGGATGAGCTGACTGAATGTGCTTCTTTCAAATATTCATCACACCATATAAATTTATGTTATGTATACACCATTTTGTCTTTTTATTCCACCAGAACCTCTACAATGATATTTAGCTACTGCATTAAAAAATCCCAGCATTGATATTATGAAGGAGAGACTTCAAAATTCAAATGCCCAATTTAAATGTCTCAATTGACCCAAGATTAGTCATCCATGTTTAGTTCACTCCACCCAAACTTGTGAGTATCGAGTTACAATGCCCAACACCACCTGAATGACAAATTTGAAATTATGAAGTTGTAAATAAAAGAATATAGACATATCATATATTAACTTTAGCCTCTAGAGCGTCCACAAGCAATTGTGGATGCCGGACCGACGGACGGGAACAACAACAATATACGACCACATTTCAATGTGGGCGTATAAAAATGCCTTCTAAACTCTACCCCAATTTTATGAACATCCTCATGGTTTTCAGCCTTTAGATAGCGCTGCTTTATATACTTCCCAATAAGCTAAGCCTTTAAAGAACAGATAGTAAGTGAAATTATCATTTGTGGGTCTCCTGTTAATCCTAGTAAAGTGACATCAAGGGTTCTGTATAAAGTATCAAAAGCCTAATCCAGTGATTCTCAACCAGTGTGCTGCGAAATTTTGAACGCACACTAAGAAAAACCAATGAAGTATTCACTGGTGTCTACTGATAAGTGTGTGTGTGAGTTAGTTTTATTTAACGTCCGCTTCCACCGAGGTGATATCGCAGACAATCTACTGATAAGTTCATACCTGTGCTTTTATACGCCCACATTGAAATTGTTGTCGCCCCCGTCTGTCGGTCGGTCCGGCTAAAGTTAATATCCAATTGACTTTAGATTTATACACAGTGTTTAGGGTCATGCGACGAGGAAGCCAATTGATTTTCAGCAATTTTCGATAATTACTGCCAGAGTTATGGCCCTTGATCACTTTGAAAAATCTTGTGGACGCTTTAGAGTCTAAAGTTAATATCCGATTGACTTTAAATTTATACACAGTGTTTAAAGTCATGAGACGAAGAATCCTATTGATTTTCAGCGATTTCCGATAATTACTGCCAGAGTTATGGCCCTTGATCACTTTGAAAAATCTTGTAAATGCTCTATAGGCTAAAGTTAATATCCGATTGACTTTAAATTTACACAGTGTTTAAGGTCATGAGACGAAGAAGCCTATTGATTTTCAGTGATTTCCGATAATTACTACCAGAGTTATGGCCCTTGATCACTTTGAAAAATCTTGTAGAAGCTCTAGAAGCTAAAGTTAATATCCGATTGACTTTAAATTTACACAGTGTTTAAAGTCATGAGACAAAGAAGCCTATTGATTTTCAGCGATTTCCGATAATTACTGCCAGAGTTATGGCCCTTGATCCCTTCAAAAAACCTATCTTTCTTCATTTGGTCTGAATCATTCTTATTATAACAATTGCGCTGAGGTGATCTTCGCTGCATAGGCTTTCTTTGTGTCGATCTTCTCTGGGGTGATCTTTTTGTTGATCTTCTCTGTGGTGGTCTCCTTCTTGACCCTGGAGAGTTGCGGTGATCTGCACAAGATTGATCTAGGGGCGTTCGATTTTCCCTTTGTTGTGATCGGATATCTTGATTATTTTTCTTCCTTTGGCGTTTTTGATCAGGTTGTGGTCCTTTTGTGGGTTTATGTATTTTATCATTCCCATATTTTGTCTCGTAACCTTCTAGCCACTCCTGCTTTTTACTCCACTCTTGTATTGCCGATGTTTCTGCTGCTAAGCAATCTTGTCTTCATTCATTGTTTAACAATTCTAACATGTGTTCATTAAGAGCATTTTCAAAGAAAAGCTCAGTCATTTCTTGGTCCACTTTTTGCCATTTCTTTCCGAAAGTCTCTGCACTGATCTTCATGGACCCGATCTGTGTATTAAACTTGTACACTGCAAGTTTATATCGAAGTTGGATGATGTCTTCAGATTGACCAGGCACAGGTTTTATTCGAAATTTTAGGGGAAGCAGTGGATTGTCCCTATTAACCCTGTTGGCTTGAGTTTGTGTTTGGTGATGTTTGGCAAACGATTTTTTGCGGGATAGCTTTTTAATGTTCCTGATTTTTTGGATCTTAAGCTTTATCGCTTTTACTTCTTCCAACTCTGAACGGTGGTTTCCTGGAGTTACTGGTTCTGTCGCCGTTGTCAAGTGGACTGTTGGACGGATTTGTTTTATCACGTCGTCCAATTTATCGACGATGGTATAAACATTCCTCTCACCTGTACGTAGGACTTTCTAGGCATTTTTTTGCAAGAGTGAACACATCTTGCACCAAGGAGAATGTTCGGTCTTGTTTGACAGTTAGTATGCCAACTTTCCCTGCTAAGTCGTTGACAACCTTGGTGAACTTCTCAATTTGTTGTTTAGTTCCTTGTCCAGCCATAAGAGCGTATTGAATATATGAAAAGTTAAGATAACTACTCTTAGGTATTAAATACACAAAAATATAAAAGTTTTTGAAAAAAGAACTACATTATTTGTTGATTACTAGCACTTTCGCTTATTTTATTAAGCTCTTCAGGTAAACAACATTTAGTTAATACAATAATGACTATGACGTCATAGTAACACAGTAGTACAAAAAAGGGACATTTAATAGAATATCAAATCAGATAACAATAACTAGGCCTATGTGCAATGAAACTACTATAATTTTACATTTAAAGCTGGCCGATATTTGTCAATAAAATATGCTTCTTTGGCTTCTAACAAATCATTATTATTGTTATTTAGCTTGTACATTGGAAAAACACTAAATTTGCAACCACCACAAACATCTATATGTTCACTAAGTGGGATCATCCTATATTGTGGATTGAGTATATGCTGCCGATGCAGGTTCATCCTTGTCTTTAGCATACTTATAGTTTTTATACGCCCACATTGAAATGTGGTCGTATATTGTCGTCGCCCCCGTCCGTCCGTCCTTCCGTCCGTCTGTCGGTCCGGCGTCCACAATTGCTTGTGGACGCTCTAGAGGCTAAAGTTAATATCCGATTGACTTCAAAGTTATACACAGTGTTTAAGGTCATGAGACGAAGAAGCCTATTGATTTTCAGCGATTTCCGATAATTACTGCCAGAGTTATGGCCCTTGATCGCTTCAAAAAATCTTGTGGACGCTCTAGAGGTCAGAGTTAATATCCGATTGACTTTAAATTTATACACAGTGTTTAAGGTCATGAGACGAAGAAGCCTTTTGATTTTCAGCAATTTCCGATAATTACTTCAAGAGTTATGGCCCTTGATCAATTCAAAAAATCTTATGGATGCTCTAGAGGTCAAAGTTAATATCCGATTGACTTTAAATTTAAGGTCATGAGACGAAGAAGCCTATTGATTTTCAGCGATTTCCGATAATTACTGCCAGAGTTATGGCCCTTGATCACTTTGAAAAATCTTCTGGACGCTCTAGAGGCTAAAGTTAATATCCGATTGAGTTTAAATTTATACACAGTGTTTAAGGTTATGAGACAAAGAAGTTTATTCATTTTCAGCGATTTTCGATAATTACTGCCAGAGTTATGGCCCTTGATCACTTTGAAAAATCTTGTAAATGCTCTAGAGGCTAAAGTTAATATCCGATTGAGTTTAAATTTATACACAGTGTTTAAGGTTATGAGACAAAGAAGTTTATTCATTTTCAGCGATTTTCGATAATTACTGCCAGAGTTATGGCCCTTGATCACTTTGAAAAATCTTGTAAATGCTCTAGAGGCTAAAGTTAATATCCGATTGACTTTAGATTTATACACATTGTTTAAGGTCATTAGACGAAGAAGCCTATTGATTTTCAGCGATTCCCGATAATTACTGCCTGAGTTATGGCCCTTGATCACTTTGAAAAATCTTGTGGACGCTCTAGAGGCTAAAGTTAATATCCGATGGAGTTTAAATTTATACACAGTGTTTAAGGTCATGAGACAAAGAAGCCTATTGATTTTCAGCGATTTCCGATAATTACTGCCAGAGTTATGGCCCTTGATCGCTTCAAAAAATCTTGTGGAAGCTCTAGAGGTCAGAGTTAATATCCGATTGACTTTAAATTTATACACAGTGTTTAAGGTCATGAGACGAAGAAGCCTTTTGATTTTCAGCAATTTCCGATAATTACTACAAGAGTTATGGCCCTTGATCAATTCAAAAAATCTTATGGATGCTCTAGAGGTCAAAGTTAATATCCGATTGACTTTAAATTTAAGGTCATGAGACGAAGAAGCCTATTGATTTTCAGCGATTTCCGATAATTACTGCCAGAGTTATGGCCCTTGATCACTTTGAAAAATCTTGTGGACGCTCTAGAGGCTAAAGTTAATATCCGATTGAGTTTAAATTTATACACAGTGTTTAAGGTCATGAGACAAAGAAGTTTATTCATTTTCAGCGATTTTCGATAATTACTGCCAGAGTTATGGCCCTTGATCACTTTGAAAAATCTTGTAAATGCTCTAGAGGCTAAAGTTAATATCCGATTGACTTTAGATTTATACACATTGTTTAAGGTCATTAGACGAAGAAGCCTATTGATTTTCAGCGATTCCCGATAATTACTGCCTGAGTTATGGCCCTTGATCACTTTGAAAAATCTTGTGGACGCTCTAGAGGCTAAAGTTAATATCCGATGGAGTTTAAATTTATACACAGTGTTTAAGGTCATGAGACAAAGAAGCCTATTGATTTTCAGCGATTTCCGATAATTACTGCCAGAGTTATGGCCCTTGATCGCTTCAAAAAATCTTGTGGAAGCTCTAGAGGTCAGAGTTAATATCCGATTGACTTTAAATTTATACACAGTGTTTAAGGTCATGAGACGAAGAAGCCTTTTGATTTTCAGCAATTTCCGATAATTACTACAAGAGTTATGGCCCTTGATCAATTCAAAAAATCTTATGGATGCTCTAGAGGTCTTGGATTGTTGCAGTGTTTCAAGTTGGCGGCCAACCATTTGCTGAATGGTAACATTCAACCACTGCACGCCCAGCATAAGAAATGGGTGGAATGAAATCGACAAGTGTTGAGCCAACTGACGGAGAGAAACATGCCGATGGCCGAAAAACTCTCTCTCATCATGAAACCCGGGGATGTGGGTTCTTCGGGGGGGTGTTGATTCGTATCTTGCTGCGATGGAAGGAAAGACTGCAAGAGGAAAGAAACAAGAAACGAAATAAATTCGTTCGACGGAACGTCCAGCGCGGAAGGGGTCTGAGTCCCGAGGAGTTGAACCAATATCAAGCATTGCTTTGCAAATTGACTAATCCACGAACATCACCCGCCTTCAAACAGCGACTTCTCAATCAACAAGGTGGTTCCTTCGGTGCATTGCTCGCTATGGCCCTCCCAGCTTTAGCCCCCTTGGTATCTAAACTATTGGGAGGACAACAAGGTGGTAAACATCCCTTCATTAGAAGGAGCGACAGAGAGGAAGCTATGGCTGCCGAGTTATCTAAACTAAGGGGAGGACAACAAGGTGGTAAACATCCCTGGTTTAGAGCGTGCGATAGAGCTATCTACATTATTTGGGGGATAAGGGAAAAGTTATAAAAAGGGAACCGGAGAGCGGCCCTGAGCTCTGTCATGGACACACTGCGGTACCTGTAATTTAGTATGTAAGTAAATCTTACCGATGCGACTTGAAAAATGTCAAAAGAAATTTTCTAAATTATCTCCCCTTGATGAAATTAGGGATCAAAGTTTTCAAAAAAATCGACGAAATATAGGTCAGATTGCCTTGAATTTTTTTTTCTGTACTAACTACGACACTACTGATTCGTACACAAAAAATGGAGTTTGTAGCCCAAACCGGAAGTGTCACCATCTTGAAATGTGAAATATCGCTACGGCTTTTTTGATATTTTACTTACAGACAAGGGAATTATATTGCCTAATAGTTTGGATGCAGCTGTGGCGCCAGGCAGGGTAAGCTTACTCTTCTGGACACCTGTTACCACTGTTTGTCGTGTATTTTGTACACGAGGAGCATTCCATTTACTGATTACACTATTTTGCCTGAATATACTATTTTGCCTATAACGTTTTTTAGGACTTTGAATTCTGTCTTATGGTTTGGATTGTTCGTACTTGGTTTTATTTTATTTTTTTTATTCCAAATCCTTGAAGGAAAGCCCATAAAATGTAGGAAGTAGAATTTTGATTTAGGTCAACTGATGGACGCCATTTTGACTTGAAAATGAAAAATAGTGAAAAATCCACATTAATGGCCTTGAAAACAAACACAATTGGTCGTGGCTTAGAGAATCTGCCTCCTATTACGAAATTAATACATTTCAGGATAGCCGGATCATGGTCGAATGTTTGGTATTTGAATATTTCAAAAATTCGAATTTCGCCTTTGATGTTTTCCATGCCGACAAGGTTGTTTTCGAGTTTAGCTGGTTTTGACTTCGCGCATGCGCTATGCTGGAACCAAAGGTACCATGAGTACCAAATTTCAGGATAGTCTGGATCATGGTCAAATGTTTGGTATTTGAATATTTCAAAAATTTGAATTTCGCCTTTGATGGTTTCCGTGCCGACAAGGTTGCACTCAACAAGTAACGGTGATAAGTAGCAATTTCACAATGAACGACTGTTATTTCTTCATGTGCATGTTCTTTCAGAGAAACTGCTTCTGCAACTTTAATTTGATCTGAATTCAAAGAACACTCTGACAATTCATCAAAAATTGGTAATGTTGGTAAAGAAACATCACAGAACTCTGTCCTGGACGCAAAATGTCCATCGTTAAAAAAAGTTAATTCTTTTCTAATTTTTCCAGAATTTGCCGTCAACTTTCTACTGATACAGGAGCCCAAAACTTGACCATCTGAAAATAGATATATACACTAATTATACTATATTCTTTCTATTATTATTGTTCTGTTGACGATATTCTCTGATATAATTTTTACATATATATAACTATGAATATATCAACTGGCTGTTTTGAGACTAACAAATACAGTCTCATAATTAACACCGATATATGTGATAATATTGGTCCTCTATTTCCATCCCTGTAAATGACAATGTACAATTCCCTCAGTTCAAAATGAGTTACTCACAAATAGTGGAACTGAGCTTGAAAATAGTGAAGTTCTTCTGTAACCCTTCTGTTAAAATTGTGTTTCCTGTCCACTCAACACAAACCGGGCTATTTCGAAACTAACTTATGTTCCAATTTCATTAATTTAGTTGCGTCTAGGGGTCTTTACCAGTGGGGGGGGGGGGGGGGGAGATACACCACCAGGTTAGACAGGTGAGCCTACTCCTTGTCATGTACAAGCAAGAATAAAAAACATTTTACTTGACTCAATGACAGACCTTACGATCTAAAGCGCATGCCATCCTTCTATTATTACAATGAAGCAGTTTTATATAACTGATTACTTACCTGCATACTTTTTCATCAATGAAGACAAATACTGTCGTTCACTGGAATAATGTCTTAGTTTTTCAAGGCTATTAATAATGCGCTTTTTTTTAGCACTTTTCAAAATACGATTAAAAGGCTCATTTTCAAAATTGACATCACTTTCTACAACTGAATTGCACACATTCTTTTTTAATTTGGCTCTTTCTTTCTTGAGGCTTAAACAAAAAAGCAAATTATGGTATTAAAAACAAGCAATCCGAGTTAGCTGTGGTCCAAAATGTCGTCAGTGAATAGAGTGTTCACAGGATGGGTAGATAATAGTAAATGCAACATATGCCCACACCCAATCTTAAATATGTACAGACGGCATCGATATTAAATGCAAGGACTCCCAACTACAGATTTATTATAAAGATATATTAATAGTTGATATTGACCAATCAGATTCCAGTAGGCTTATTAATTATGCACAGAAAGACACTGATAACCAAATGATTTCAATGATCAACAAATTAAACTGCAGTAAGTACAGACAAAATTTTGATTAAATAGCCTCAATTATCTGCTTTTACATGAATATGAACTTGGGATTACTTGAAGAGACATTCGAACTCATGAGAACTTCTCCATCTGGTAAAACTTTGTTTTTGATTTGGCGTGGTTTGACAGTTATACCAGGGATGTTCAAATAAGATTGCCTGTAAAATTTACAAGAGAACTGCAAAACCAAAACCATCTGTCAGCTATAGATGTCTTAAAGTTATAATGTCCTTAATATTTCAGCAGATGCTTTTGGACAAAGGCTATATGATCTAAGTAGACCTGTACAGGAAATTTTGATAACTAGTTCATTTGATTTTGTTATATTTAGCATAGTTTTACGAAAATAGCCTAAAGCATTTTATAAAGTGCTAAAGTTGATGTTAATATACTATACATTCGTAATACCTTTCTAGATCTCTCTCAATCTTTTTCTTTTCTGTTAGATCGGTAGGACCTGTTTCTAGGATGCGTCTACAATAAATATTTGATGAATTAACACAAAAAATGTACATTATTAATCATCATTATACAGCACTTGTATAATTTATCATCATATGATTACCAGACATTTAATGTACAATTACTGTTATTATTATAATAATTTCATTTTTAAACTGCTATATTATAACAATGGTCATTTCTAAGCACTGTACCAGCATATTTATACAATGGTACATGTGTGATTTTAATAGGTAGATTATCCAGTGCTATATTTAATTACATGTAATTCTATCTAAACAAAAATTTATCATGTAAATGTAATAGTGTTTTATTCTATAATATGTCCTTGTAAAGCACCCTTGATCACATTTATGTAGCAGTTGTGTGCAGTATAAGTGCGTAATAATAATATATCATAGCGTTGCTATCTTTCAATTTTCCGACACATTTTAGGTTGGTGAGCCCAGGGTTCTCTCTACCTGGCATCTCCCAAACCTTGTTTGGATAAATAAAGCTTTAATAAAAGACACAAAAACGTCCCAACCTACAACACTACACAACCAAAAGTGTCAGAAATCTTATCTTTGAAAAAAAACAAGTTACATTTATGTATATTTACCTTTTCATCTGACTAACATACAAATTCTCAACATATAATTCTTCGGAATTTAAATTAGTTGCTTAAATAGAAAAAAAGATAAGTTATTATGCAACATGTACATGGTAGCCAATACGATACAGAGTATATGAAACTAGGATAAATATCATAATTAGTTCATGACACCAATGTACCAGTATAGCCTGTAAATAGTTATTCAAGTTGCTAAACAGAAACATAGACAGGGCTTATGAACAATTCAACAAAATCTGTCAAGAACTCTTTGACAGGTAGTATGTTCATATGAAATTGTGGATGGATCCAACTGGAGATAATATACATCCACATCAAACAGGGCGTATAAAAATTATGAAGCTTACCAGGGACATTATCCAGTTCAGATTTCCATTTCATCAGCCAATTCTTTGCAGAATCAATATCAACTGAAAAAGAAATGTGTATTTATTATTAACAAATCAATCATAAGAAGGTCACACTGTAACTTGGGTATCATTTCATCTTGTGTATTTAGCACTTATTTCTTTCACATTCATTCAATATCAAATCTTTGTTTAAAAACTTGAAAAAAAATAATCGCTTAAAATCACCACAAATCATCTAATTTGTACTTGTGTCCGGTTTAGCGGACAATTCAATTTTGATAATAAATGTCCCAAATTACAAGTGTCTAATTTCTTGATCACTGTTATAAAATAAACCACCTAATTGATTATTGATGTATAATGATTAATTTTTGAACAGTGGTCAGGAAATTAAACACTCATTATCAAAATCAATGAATCAGCTTTAAACTGGACACAAGTACAATATCAAATGATGTTTACGAGTTTTTAGACAAAGATTTGATATTCAATGAATGTGAACGAAATTAGGGCAAAATACACAAGATTAAATGATATCCAGGTTACAATGTCTAATCAAATACTGCCCGCAATCATTTTCTAAGATCAAGCTAATTTTTCAAGACCTTGTTGTTCCAATAATATAGAATCTTGCTTGTCTGTTTGGCATGTGAGGCATGTAATTAACAATATATTGCCTTTCTATTAAATTTGAACACATTAATTTTACTTATATCACATGTGTAGTGACCATATATGTTTACGACAATGTAATGAAATTATTTAAGCTTATTACCATTCATATTAGTTGTTACACTACTAATAATTTCTGAACAGTTTGATATTGTTTTTTCAGCTTTCTATATTTTACTATGTAAACGTGTACCTGAAAAAGAAGAGCAAGCTAATAACACTAGGACCTGGGTTCCATTTACATTTGATGAAAAATGGTGAGAAACTGCTCTTACTACCTAGAATATAATACACGTAGATGGCCATCAAGTCCTGGTCAACATAATTTTTGGCAGGCAATCCATATATGCCTCTCAGCAGCTTTTTGAAGGGTGGCAAATTGGTCATTGTATTCTTAAATTAATCCCCCAAAATTGTGACCTCAAGTTTTCACATAAAACTAAATAGGGTTCCTAATAAAGATTTGCAGAACAATCCAAACAAAACTGAAAAGAGAAAAATTCCAAAAAGCCTGCATAATATTGATACACAATCCTAAATCTCAACTGGGTTCCTCTTAAATGCCACAGTAAAAGCTTGGACCATCTTTCTAACGTATGCAATGCATACATTCCTAATAAACACAATAATTTCAAATTCTAGGAGTCAACGAAATTGTTCATAAATGATCTAGCATCATAACTCTAAAAGAAAAGACAAATTCATTAAAGGCAATAGCTATAAATGTAATTACCAGAAATTAAATATGCTATTTTGTCTCACTAACGTCAATAGAGCTATGTCTTTATTTTTTTGTGGATTTATCTAATCTAGTAAATCATGAATAATCATTACCAAAATCGGAGATAATCTATGATATCTTATGAAGAACTGCTTCTGTCAGTAAATCACATCTGTTATCATATGACATTTCTTTGGTTATTCTTTTGAATATTCGTAGGTAGCTCCATAGACGTTCAATGCCTTCTTCATCTGTCATTCCTGTGCCAGTCACATATCTGATATCTCTGACCATATTTAAAGAAAAGATTAATAAAATACTTGTTGATATTTATTACATAATACTGCAATGTCTTATAGAATTAACGATTCTTTAATATAGATTTCATGTAGGGTTTAAATTATCATGCAACACTGAGAGAGAAAGTATTTCAATTGAAAATATTTGACAGGTAGAATGAAATATGAATCAAATGTTGACATTAATAACATTCCATCCATATAATCCACATTTTAATTTGTGAAATATATTGAATATTACTAATACTGTGAGTTTACCTGACAGTCTAGGTTGTGAGCAAAACTGTGGAATACTGGTACAGAAAAATTATAGTGATCTAACAATTGAAAATTCTCAGTTTTCTGTTAAAATAAAAAATAGTTGTAAGAACATGAAAGTAAATATAAAGCAATATAATTATATCTAAGCAATGTGTAATAATTGTTGCCCGGTAGTTCAATGTATGACATCACATATTGACAACGCTGGCTTTTGTCTATATTCAAATTGAAGTAAATTCTGACAATGCAAAGGACTGGGGGTAAACCATACATTAACTTGCAGTTTTGAAATAAAAATAATATTACTAATATTTCATAAACAAATATAGTGAGATTTTAATGACATTTATTCATGTTTATTTCCTCTATAAAATTAAGGCACATGGACATGTCTCTTCAATTTCAACCTCCAATCTAGCTTGGGGATTGTAAACCATCAGTTTATACAGAGCTTAACTTAACTCTTAACACTAATCCACCTTAACTTGTCTTTATTTGGATTTCATTACATACTTGTAACGTGTCCACAAAATTATAGCATAATCATGGTATTTAACAATATCTCAATACAATCAATTAACAGGTTGATATGCTCCAAAAAGTGTCAACATATTCATGCATGCATAGACAAGACTCTATACATACCTGCAAGTGTTTGTGTAATGTGCAAGATATGTCATACATGGCAATCTTATTAACATAAGTATCTTTTTTCTCAATTAATTTCTTTAACACATAAACTGCATACCCAAGTCTAATTTTCAACACAAAATAAAATTGAATTGTTCAGTTAATATTACTAAAATGTATTTACAGTACAGTTACTTGAAACAATTATGTATTTGAATTTTATTCTGTTAAAACTGAGGCTTTATGTCATAAATACTGTTCATCGCGATTAGAAAATGGTGGAAATAAGTTGCATGGTAACTATAACTTAGTTCATCCAATGCAGTTGTCAAAAAGAACTAAACTTTAACTATAAATAAATGTACTATGCAGATGAAATATATTATAAATAGATAAATGTACTATGCAGATGAAATATATTATAAATAGTAATATAGACTAATGCATTGTACTGCATTTTCAAAGATAATCTACATAAAATCCTTAAAAATAAAATAACTATTTTGTATACCTTTCTCCATGAATCCTGTCGATAAAACATATCGGTATATCATGCTTGCATATAGCCCCAAATAGCCCAGTCACATCTAATTTTGACATTTTTCTTTTGGTTCTGAGCACACTACCAGCTTGAAATTGGGAACAATCCTATTTTCAAAAAAATACAATTTATTAGAACACATATTTCCATTCACACAAAATTTGCACCACGTAGGGCCTGACATGGAATAGTGTCTTGTCATTGATATGGGACAAAAAAAACAAGTTCCCATTTACATGTACAAAAGAACCCTTGATGAATGTAATTCGATTAAGAAGAAGCGGAAATGTCACTGACTGGCAAAATTTGAGGGGTTGGATGGCCGAATGGTTAGCACGCTCGCTGTATCATAAAGCCTGTCATTGAATCAACTGATGTGGTTTCGAATCCCCGGTTGTATGTGACAAGGACTATGGTCGCCTGTCCAACCTTGTGGGTTTTCTCCGGGTCCTCAGGTTTCCTCCCACTGCGAAATAAAAACCCCTACGCGCAAGCGAATTATTGAAATAAAATTAAACCATGTTAGTCCCGAAATGACCTAGTTTGTGTCGAGTGGACGTTAAATCCCATTTCTCTCTCTCTCTCTGGCAAAATTTCCCTCAGCACATTGCAAGCAATATGCCCGCCTAAATGAACCCAGTTGGTGCAGAAAAGTAGGATGTTACACCTCATTTAATTTCATTAACATCTGTTTACTACTCACCTCAAAGATCATTAGTAAAATTTCATTTCCTTAATTTCCTAGTTATGTAAAAGTTTCAATTACCTCTGCTTGGTTCTTTTTATCATAGATCAGTGGTGCAGATGAGAGTCGTCTGTCCAACCTCGTGGGTTTTCTTGAAAGGGAGACAACTCCAGCCTACAATTTTATACTTTTATGTTATGAAAAACCACGTGCCTGTGTAGCAAAGCCAACCACTCTGTTATATGTATTACAATATAAATATTTTGAAAGGGGTTAGGCTTAAGTAATTAGTGTAATAATAATTATAAAGATATCTAGGCCTTCGGAGTAGGCCTACTTGTTTTGCTGGGCCATATCTAGTCTAGGCTATATCTACTCAATATTTTGGGGGCCTCTTGTCTTATTATAGTGCAGCTTTGGTTTATCTACCTGTTTTCGATCAGAGAGCTTCTTGTGTACACACAATTCAAAAATATCTACGAGATAATGAATAACTGAAGCAAGGACAAAAGCGGCTTATAAAATGGCGGATGCGCATCGTGCTCGCGCAAAATGCGCATGGCTTCTTATCGCGTCCACGCTTCTAACGTTTGACAAGAATACCGTGCGGTATGACGGTATACCTTGTCACTGCTTGTAAGCGTTGACAATGGTTAACATTTTTCCCGTTACAGGCGCATGACCTTAAACGTATCGGGTGCATTGTAATAGATCAATCTGGGTCCCCGATCCACCGTCACATACCAAAACACTCCGAAATATACCCAAAATCCCAAAATCGACCGTAATTTCTTTTGACTTCGCGCATGCGCCACGCTGGAACCAAAGGTACGATGACTACCAAATTCCGGCGAGGAACTTTTCACGCTGGTACCTAGGTGCCCTAAGAAATTCAAGGCGATACCTGCATTCGTTCAGGTCGTTTGTTCTTCACACGGTTCCTGTCGTTCGGCTTTTTCCGCCATTTACGGCTTCAGTAAGTGCGAAAAAAGTGGAATATTGCCACGACACCGGCACCGATTGTCCGAAAACCATGAAATTTGGACACAATACGCCCATTGCCACCCCGGACTTTGTGCCTCCCATTTTGATCCGATTAAAAAAAAAAGAGATTTAGCAACAAAGAAATATTTTCTGTCAACTGATGGTCTCCATTTGGAATTGAATATGAAGAACAGTGAAAAATCCACTTGAACAGACGTGAAAATAAACCACAATAGGCTGTAATATGTTCAATGTGTCTCTTATTTCTGAAATTAATGCATTTCAGGATAGCTCGATTTTTTTGTGTCGACAAAGTTGTTTACAGGACAATTTATGCCTTTAATTTTCAAAATTTACAAATTTAATCTAAATATTCGAACAGCTAAGGTCAATCTGATTCAAACAATGTTAGTTCCGTTCAAAGTTATTTCATTTATTTTTTTGATATTTTCCTGCCCCTTTTTAGTTCTTTCCCGCCATTTTCGTTTCATGTTCTCATCCGTCCCGTTTTTAAACGGCTTGATCCATTTTTCTGAAACTTCTGGAACGGAAAGTCATTCCGATTACAGCAATCCAAGTCTCAGTTATTTCCCTTTAGTTTTCAGATTATTTTGTTGCCCGGGTGCAATGTTTCTCACTATATTTAGACTTGTAACTTCGCGACTTTTTCACCGATTTTGATAATTATTTTTTGTTGTTCTTTTTTCTTTTAAGATACTTGATATAATCCATGTCACGTGACGATGAATATGAAAGCTTTCATATCTGCATGGGACAGTAGCAGATCAGATTTTCGAATTTCGTAAATTCGTCGCTGTAATTTCGAACCGGAAGTTGACACCAACTTGACAACTTCTTTGATAGTTGCACGATTTTCATGAAATTTAGTATGTAAGTAAATCTTACCGATGCGACTTGAAAAATGTCAAAAGAAATAATCTAAATTATCTCCCCTTGGTGAAATTAGGGATCAAAGTTTTCAAAAAAATCGACGAAATATAGGTCAGATTGCCTTGAATTTTTTTTCTGTACTAGCCACGACACTACTGATTCGTACACAAAAAATAAAGTTTGTAGCCCAAACCGGAAGTGTTACCATCTTGAAATGTGAAATATCGCTAAGGCTTTTTTGATATTTTACTAACAGACAAGGGAATTATATTTTCCAAATCCTTGAAGGAAAGCCCATAAAATGTAGGCAGTATAATTTTGATTTAGGTCAACTGATGGACGCCATTTTGAATTGAAAATGAAAAATAGTGAAAAATCCACATTAATGGGCTTGAAAACATACACAATTGGTCGTGGCTTAGAGAATCTGTATCCTATTACCGAAATTAATACATTTCAGGATAGCCTGGATCATGGTCGTAATGTTTGGTGTTTGAATATTTCAAAAATTCGAATTTCACCTTTGATGTTTTACGTGCCGACAAGGTTGTTTTCGAGTTTAGCTGGTTTTGACTTCGCGCATGCGCTACGCTGGAACCAAAGGTACCAAATTTCAGGATAGTCTGGATCATGGTCGAATGTTTGGTATTTGAATATTAGAAAAATTCGAATTTCGCCTTTGATGTTTTCCGTGCCGACAAGGTTGTTTTCGAGTTTAGCTGGTTTTGACTTCGCGCATGCGCTATGCTGGAACCAAAGGTACCATGAGTACCAAATTTCAGGATAGCCTGGATCATGGTCGAATGTTTGGTATTTGAATATTTCAAAAATTCGAATTTCGCCTTTGATGTTTTCCGTGCCGACAAGGTTGTTTTCGAGTTTAACTGGTTTTGACTTCGCGCATGTGCTACGATGGAACCAAAGGTACCATGAGTACCAAATTCCGGCGGTTATCATAGAATGTTAATTATTGTGTAGATATATGTGTGTTTCAATGTAATTATTAAATCATTACACTTTTGGTTATATTAATGTCAAATAAATTATTTTATTACAATGGAGTAGTTGGTGTATTCTGTTCAATTGAAATATCTGACCAGAAAAAAGAAGAATTTAACTTAAACAGTAATATTCAAAGACCAAAATCCAGCTTTCTTCAGCTGCCCGACTTGACTTTCTTGACTAGCGATTAGCTTATCTGCATAACCTGTCTACAGCTCAATTGCATGTGCAGTGGCAACTTCCCACTTACTTTTTACGGTTGGTTTTTCTCAAGTAACAGGATTTGCAGGCTATTCTTGGGCTCTAATTACTAGTTTGAAAAGTTTAAAAACCTGGTACATAGGCCATAACCTAAAATTTTGGATCATATGACTTCTCCGTTAATAGATTATGTCAGCTTGTCAAAGTTCTGATCAGGGTTTGGAAATGTGGCACTTACAACTATGATTGTAAGATGACGTTACTCATTTGAGCTGCTGGTAGGAGTGGATATTGCAGGGTTTAGGATGAATTTTAGAGCTTCAAGAAGACATCACAATTTAAAAAGATTCTGAGATGCCCTTCATTTTGAAAAGAGAAAATTTTAGAATAATCCCTCCCCTTTTTTATGAGCCGACTCTAACGCATCCTACATGCAATATGAGTAATCCGAGTGCAGCGCGTCGAATTACCCAATAACACCCAATAACTCCAAAATAACACCCAATAACTCCAAAATAAGAACCAATAACTACAAAATGTTGATTTTGGAAACACAAAATAACAATTTAGTTGAATTTAAGAAGCATCGCTGCTTTGTGTCCAAATCGGAGTTTCACGCTCACTCGCCTGAAGGGAGATAACTCGTATATGTGATTTTTGTTTACAAGAAATTAATAACTGCCCAATAACACCCAATAACTACCCAATAACACCAAATTGTTGACTTTGGAAATACAAAATAACAATTTAGTTGAATTTAAAAGCCTCGCAACGTTGAGCCCAAATCAGAGTTTTACGCTCACTCGCCTGAAGGGATGCTTTCGTTGCAATTCGTTTTAATTATACATGGGGGTCAAATATGGAATAACTATTTCAACCCCTCCATGGGTATCGTCAGGCAATTGCAATAACAAAACGTTATTACAGATGTCCCCGCTATAGTTTTTCATGAAATTCAAATTAACTTCCAATAATTTAGCGCAAAAATGCGCTACCCGACGACATAACGATTAGTCTGTAAAGAAATTCTAAGTAACTGCCAAACATTCTACGCACAAAGGCGCTACCTGACGAGATAACGAGATACTTGGCTGTTAATTTGAATTCCTTTACAAACCAATATTTTATTAAAACATACACATATTCAAAAATGTTTCATATGAAAATATTATAAAGATAATAAAATAATTAGTCTGTAAAGAAATTCTAATTAACTGCCAAACATTCTACGCACAAAGGCGCTACCTGACGAGATACTTGGCTGTTAATTTTAATTCCTTTACAAGCCAATATTTTATTAAAACATACACATATTCAAAAATGTTTCATATGAAAATATTATAAAGATAATAAAATAATTAGTCTGTAGAGAGAGAGAGAGAAATGGGGTTTAACTCCACTCGACACAAACTAGGTCATTTCGGGACTAACATATGGTTTAACTTTATTTACATAATTCGCTTGCGCGTAGGGGTCTTTAGCAGTGGGTGGAAACCGGAGGCCCCGGAGAAAACCCACGAGGTTGGACAGGTGACCCTACTCCTTGCCACATACAACCGGGGATTCGAAACCACAGTCTGTAAAGAAATTCTAATTAACTGCCAAACATTCTACGCACAAGGGCGCTACCTGACGACACGACCCAAGACCAGCACATTCAAAGCATGATTCTTCATATTCTGGAGAGTATACACCAAAGTTGGATCTGTTTTTTGGTTAAAATATTTGTTGTTTTCTTTGTCACCATTTCAATACAAGCCATATATCTTAGCTGTGTACTTAATGATTCATTTCCAACCAGGTGTATAGATAAGGCGTTAAATAAGTCAGGTATAACCGGTGAATCACATACACAAGTTATCTCCCTTCAGGCGAGTGAGCGTGAAACTCCGATTTGAATATCAAAACCAGCATAGTTGGATCTGCAAGACCTACATATGTATAGTCATCACTTGAATGTTGAAAAAAATTCAACTGAGTAATATCTACTTTCTCACAATCTGAATGGCACCAACGTTGACATACTTCACATTATAAGCTTTGAATATCGCGAGTTTCTTTCAAACATGACCCGCAAGGATACTCAACTCGGGGATTTTTCCTATCATGTATAATTAAAACGAATTGCAACGAAAGCGTACATTAATTTCTTGTAAACAAAAATCACATACACGAGTTATCTCCCTTCAGGCGAGTGAGCGTAAAACTCTGATTTGGGCTCAACGTTGCGAGGCTTTTAAATTCAACTAAATTGTTATTTTGTATTTCCAAAGTCAACAATTTGGTGTTATTGGGCAGTTATTGGGTGTTATTGAGCAGTTATTGGGTGTTATTAATTTCTTGTCAACAAAAATCACATATACGAGTTATCTCCCTTCAGGCGAGTGAGCGTGAAACTCTGATTTGGACACAAAGCAGCGATGCTTCTTAAATTCAACTAAATTGTTATTTTGTGTTTCCAAAGTCAACATTTTGTAGTTATTGGTTCTTATTTTGGTGTTACTGGGTGTTATTGGGCAGTTATTGGGTGTTATTGGGCAGTTATTGGGTGTTTTTCGGTGTTATTGGGTAATTCGACGCGCCCGTGTCAGCGGTAGTGAGTTTTCATCGCTAGGTCCGATTCCCTTGTAATGCACAACACAATTTGAAACACTCATCGTGAAAAACGCTAATCCACTAATTCCCATTCATCAATTACTAAGCCAGTAAATCGTTAAGAATTATAATATTTTGAAACAAGAATTAACAAAATTTGATAGAATGAACACGATGTGTATATCTCTAGCTGTTAGCGTATGCAGGCAGATGGGTAATGGCTGTATAGGGGATTAAGACAGTACATTCTTGTACACTAAACATAAACAAATAATTTGAATATAGGTCATCCAAATCATGACTTATAGTATACCATGCATATATTCTAAGGATTTCGCCGATTTCTGTATGATATCAATGAATTTGTACCCAATATTTAGTTCAATTCGCAATTCCAAGCGTTTTTGTCGTTTTTTTGGCCTTCCATGACCTTTGACCTCGATTATCTCGGAAACGCCCCCTCACCTGGCTTTTTACCTACCAGATTCGGATTCCTGACGAAAAATGCCTCTCAGATTTTGCCCCCACTCGGGTGACAATGCCCCCTTCCTCCCTCTGGTCTAATTTCTGTCTGAAATTCCGCAGTTTTCTGATGTATTATAGTGTTTGCAGAATGCCGTACAGCTCATCTGAAAATGCATAGATTTTCATATTCTTTGGCCAGGGAATTGCATATATGTTTGTTTATTAGATAACAACAGATTTGTTTAAACTACAGAAACATGTGAGGTATATAGGACTAATACTAGTAATTATTTCCCCTTATTTCATGATGTAGTGCGAGTTATAAATACAATTTTTCCCTTAATTTTTTTCTCCCCTCTTCCTGCATTTTTTGGTTGACTTTTTGGTCTAGAATTGGAGAAAAGGGATCAAATTTGCAATTTCATAGCAGTTTTGGGTAATACTGATGATATTACAGCGGAGGGATAGGGGGTGTAAAGTGTCTTTCTGCAGAGCAATCATTGTGTCGGAAGTGAGATTTTCACCCCAGTCAACTTCAAATCCGCGTAGCAAAAAATCTAAATGGTCAACCCCCTACAAAATTATGATGAGGAGATTGCCAAATGTTGTCCCCATTGTGCCTATAAAGATTGGAACCAACGGAATGTTGAGCAAAAAGCTACAGCCTGTGATGCTACAGTCATTTAACATTGAAGTCAATGGGCAAATAATTGCTAGTTTGAGTCCATATATAGTCCAGGAGCTAATGATATGGTCATCAGTTACAAAAGGTTTGATCCCCAAAATTTGTAGAAGGTGTCGGTAGGAGTATAAATCAATTGGTCAGATCGGACACTGCTGGGGCGTATAGCCGCAGCAGCACCTTAAAGTACCCCCCAGGGGGCCTAAAATTAGGTCATAAGTTACATGGCTGAAACTTTGTAAGGACAATGGTATCCATAGTCGGAGCAAATATTTCACAAATCTAACCAAAATTTCCGGGGCTTTCCTGAAGTCAGACCACGCCCAATATCGCCTCACGGGGCTAATAATATGGTCATCAGTTACATGGCTGAAACTTACCAGAAACGAAGATCCACACTTGGTAAATACAATTTTCAAAAATCTAACCAAAAATTTGGGGGCTTTCCCCAAGTCAGATCGCTCTAAAGTATGTCCGACCACACCCTAAAAATGGGGCTTTTTATGTGGTCATAAGTTACATGGCTGAAACTTACCAGAAACAAAGATCCATACTTGGTAAATACAATTTTCAAAAATCTAACCAAAACTTTGGGGGCGTTCCCCCAGTCAGATCACTTTAAAGTATGTCCGACCACACCCTAAAAATGGGGCTTTTTATATGGTCATAAGTTACATGGCTGAAACTTACTGGAAACAAAGATCAATACTTGGAAAACATATTTTTCAAAAATCTAACCAAAAATGTTTGGGCTTTCCTCAAGTCAGATCGTCCTAAAACCCACCTGGCCACGCCCTAAAAGTGGGACTTTTTATATGGTCATCAGTTACATGGCTGAAACTTACCAAAAATATTGTTCCATGCATGAAAAATGTATTTTTTGAAAATCTAACCATAAATCTGGGGGCTTTCCTCAAGTCAGACAGGTCTTAAAATTGCAACCCCACCCACACCCTCTATATAAAGCTTATAATAATGTAATAATAATAATATATTGTTGAACCGCATCAAGATTCAAAATTATGGCACAAAAATAGAACAAATGTTTATTAGCTATGTGAAATCCGAAAATGAGCAATGGTATCAAGTGTTGTAGGAAGAGTAAGCATGTCATACCCATTCACGACATATATCATGAATAGATAGCTAGGACTGATGTTAAATTTATGTCTTCAAACGTTCTGTATTCCATCACAACAACCCATTCAACAATGATTCAGAATGTTATTCAATATCTTATAACAAAGTGGAAAATTTAAACAAATATTTCGAAAGTATTTATTGGATTAATAAGTTGTTTTGGTTTGAATTCGATAGTTTTTGCTTTTCCCTATCTTCGATAATGAATAACAACCTAATGGATTTTAAAAAATGTTAGTCAGTGATGAATTACTGAAATTATGAAATCTATTTATAGTTCTAATACATATAACTTTAGTTATCCTTCCTCCTCATTGGTAAATATTTGTTCCGCACAACATTTTAATGATTTAAAATAAGTGAGTAAGTGTGGCTGGGTGATGCCAATAGTTAATCGGTCACACTTTCATCGTCACTACAAGAAATGTTTGATTCGTCGTCGGAGTACCTGCTTTCTTGGTCACTATCTTCATCTATGCAATACTCTCAACTGACACGGGAGCAACATCACCATGAAACCACTTTAATTCATACACCCCATCATCATTTCAAACCCTCTATCATTTGGATGGAAATTGGGGAGATTATTCTTTGACGCATTTATCCAGACACTACAAATATAATTCACTCTCTTGATTTTCAAAGTTAATACCTGTGAGCATGGCGGCAAAGGGCTTGCTTCTATGCCTTTAATACCAGAAAGACATCGATTTTTAGGCATCCCATAGATACTACAAACAAATCCTTCATTAACTATTTACTCCAGAAGGAATGGATTCACTTTTACCGAGAGAAAACAAGGCAATTATTGGTGATTGGTTGTCAGTCTCAACGAAATCCCGAATGCCTACTGTACCATGAAGAGTATTTTTACCAGAAAGAATTTCAACAAATCTATCATAGTTTTTAAAACCAACCCCAGTTGATAGGTGCGGTGACACCATCATGCCAATGGGTGTTTCTTGGTTGCGCTTACTGGACGTAAATGTCAATTCTGTTTCGAGTTCCTCAGTGCTATTGTAACTTAATGTATGTCCCAAACATTGCAAGACCCAGTTGTATGTGTTTTGATGGCTTAGTCCTACCCCTGGTTAAAGAATAAATGACATGCTGACCAATGGAATTAATTCTCTTGACTTTGTTTTATCCACAATTAGAGTATGGACCAACTAGTAGATGTGTAAAGAAAGCGGAGACCATGTCTGGTACTGCAATTTCACCATTTATGATATGTTGTATAGTTAAATTTTCAGGCAGTTTCATTTTCTTCGTACTGAATATTTCTCATCGGAGTAAGAAAGTGACACCCTGAAGTTCTGAACTATATGTTCAGTTTCTCTGGCGTTGTCAGATGCCCTGCGAACAGCGTCATCAACATTTATACCTTTACTGAAGACAATATTACCACATCTTTTATTCCCACTGTCAATTGAACTATTATCACCAAAGAATTTAACCAGCTTGTTCTGCAAATGCTGAGCAAAATACCTAACTCTGTATAGTTTCCGCCACTAAATTCTAATAAACATGACTGATAGTATTGCTGTAAGTTATTTAACAGGTAAGTAGACCTCTTGTTTTTCCAGAATAATGTCAGTCACAATACTACATAAAATGCTTTGGTATGTATATTCCTAGCATCATGTTATTCACTTTTATCATATGGTCGCTTACTTCTCGCATCTTTTCAGCTCTGTGTTGATATTCTATTCTGCGCATTGCATGATAGAATGTCTTTTCCAATGAAATCTATATCTTGGATGTTCTTAAGCATATTTTCATCCTGAAGAATTGTTGCATATTCTCGAATATTTTTTTTTCGATTCTCTTTGTGACACAGGTTATTACTGTCTGTTTGTGACCTTGATGTTTTCTGTTTGATTTTCTGCAAAACCGGCAGACCTTCTCGAACACACCGGAACTGGATGCAGAAGTCAATGTTAAACATGATCCCATCAATTTTGGATTGGAATTTGGATTGTCATTTTCTTGTACTTCATCATTCTGTTTCTTTTGGATTTTAGATAGCTCCGTAAATCTTCTACATCATTCCATATGAAATCCTGTTAACTCATATACAACTTTGGGGGGCATGATTTCAGCATACTTCAAACGTGACTTTTTACGGATTTCTAAAATTTGTTGACAGTTTTGTAGAGTACCTTTCTTAAAAACAAAAATCGGCACCAATGCCAGAATGAAGAGAGCACAAGCCTTCAAAGGATATGATGTATACCAGAATAAAGGCGTAAAGGTGGTTGATTTTTCCAACTTGACGTATTTGTATTTTTGTATGTATTTATCTACCGTAAACATGGACATATTTGTACTGGATCTACTCTATTTATATACATGCTTATATATATTACTGCTTGACTTTATGTCTTAATTCAGAATATTTGGAAATTTCAGTTATATTACCAATTGGATTGATTTTACCATCGTCTTTTTCAATTTCCATGTTGTATTAAAGGAGCTAAATCGCTAACATCTGGGACCTAGAAATTGACAAAAGTGGGTCGCAACGCATATAATACTTTAATATGAATGTATATAAACTGATTTACATTCAATGGTTTCCGTTTTTACTCCAATTTCAAATCAGTAATGTTCGGCGAAATAAGCCAGCAGTCTCAAGCGAGTGCAAATTTCTAGCGTCTGGTTATTCCAGTCTACATACACGGTTTGATTTGGTGCAATGTGTCTAGCCTCGTCCCTCGAGTCTCTTGATACAACTGGGGCTGAAGCGCATTATGGTACACGATTCGTGTACCAATGGTAAAATGTTTATTTTGTCTTAAATATTGGATATCAAAAGCCCATCTTTTTCCAGTAAGATCACAACATGAATGTTGATTTAATTTGACAAATAAATCGTGTTTTCAATGTTGTAGATTTTGGATGATATTGAGTTAGAGACTTAGCTACTTTAAGTTCTTAGACTTCAACTTGCAAAATGAATGAAATTTGTTTCGACTGTAAAAGTTACATACTTTTTGTGTGGAAGAAAACAAAAAAATTGTACTCTATGAGACACTGCAACTGAAGACTAATATACAATACATGTATACCTATAGAATATTATATTGTACAAACTATTTATAATATGATATTTATAAAAAAAAGTTCATTGTTGGTGGCACAGAGATAACCTTGTTCTAATGATCACCATGGGAACTCCAAGACCCAAGTTATAAAACACATATTACAACACTGTTATTTAATTTCATACTTTTTAAAATGTAAATATGTTCAGATGGGTGGGGCTGCAATTTTAAGGCCCTTCTGACTTGGGGAAAGCCCCACATTTATGGTTAGATTTCTGTTGCATGGAACAATATTTCTGGAAAGTTGCAGCCATGTAACTGATGTCCATATAAAAAGTCCCACGTTTAGGGTGTGGCCAGGTGGGTTTTAGGATGATCTGACTTGAGGAAAGCCCCAACATTTTTGGTTAGATTTTTGAAAAATATGTTTTCCAAGTATTGATCTTTGTTTCCAGTATGTTTCAGCCATGTAACTTATGACCATATAAAATGCCCCATTTTTAGGGTGTGGTCGGACATACTTTAGAGCGATCTGACTTGGGGAAAGCCCCCAAAATTTTGGTTAGATTTTTGAAAATTGTATTTACCAAGTATGGATCTTTGTTTCTGGTAAGTTTCAGCCATGTAACTTATGACCATATAAAAAGCCCCATTTTTAGGGTGTGGTCTGACATACTTTAGAGCGATCTGACTTGGGGAAAGCCCCCAAATTTTTGGTTAGATTTTTGAAGGTTTTATTTACCAAGTATGGATCTTTGTTTCTGATAAGTTTCAGCCATGTAACTGGTGACCATATTATTAGCCCCGTGAGGCGATATTAGGCGTGGTCTGACTTGGGGAAAGCCCTGGAAATTTTGGTTAGATTTGTGAAATATTTACTCCGACTATGGGTACCATTGTCCCTACAAAGTTTCAGCCATGTAACTTATGACCTAATTTTTGGCAACCTGGGGGCTACTTTAAGGTGCTGCTGCGACTATATGCCCCAGCAGTGCCCGATTTGACCAATTGATTTTTACTCTTACCGACACCTGCTACAAATTTGGGGCATCAAACCTTTTGTAACTGATGACCATATTATTTTGTCATTAGCTCCTGGACTTATAGGAGGCAGACCACCATTAATTTTCCATATCTCGGTACCCACAAATTGTAGTGCCGGCTATTTTTAGATATATTTTTCTCCCTCCTTTCCTGCCATTTTGCATGCTTATCTGTATTGACTTTTTGGTGTAGAATTGATGAAGAGGCATTGAATTTCTATTTTCTGCCTGGTTTGGTGTCAGATTGAGATTTTTAAGGCGGAAGACTACAAGGAGTAAAGAGGCTTTGTTTTGTTTTTGCACTAACATGATATTCTGACCCCAGTCTGCTATGAATTTCAGTGAATTGAAATTTTGGTGGTCAACCTCATACAAATTTAGTACTCTGATGATCCCATGATGTCATACTTGCTGTGCTGTAAAGCGAAGTTCTCAACGAAATTTAGGGAATGGGCTACAGCATGTAGAACACCACTGATTTAACATTGGAGTCAATGGAGAAATTAATGGTGGTCTGCCTCCATAACCACATACACGAGTTATCTCCCTTCAGGCGAGTGAGCGTGAAATTACGATTTGGGCACAAAGCAGCGAGGCTTCTGAAATTCAACTAAATTGTTATTTTGTGCTTCCACCGTCAACATTTTTGAGTTATTGGGTGTTATTTTTGAGTTATTGGGCAGTTATTGGGAGTTAGTAAATCGATGCGCCGGAAAATAGTTCAATATGATATAAAGAGTAACAGTGAATTTACCACAAATCTGGATACAGACTAAAATATAGTGGTTTAAAAAAAAAATAATGAAATTTAAACTCTATTTTGTTTCAAAACAATGGAACATTTATGGTGCTAATATTTCTTCTATATTTCTTCTGAAATATATCTTTTTTCTTTGTTCAAATACAATCATTTTCACGGATTTTTAACAACTTATTAGGTTCCTAAAATTCCTGGAAATATAGAGAGTTGTCATTCTTGGTGCAATGCGATTGCATTTCCAGGACGCTAGGCGGCGTTTCCTCGCACCTTGATGATTCATTAAAAGCGAGTTGACGGTTATCGGCTTACGGAAGGCTATTCGGATAGTGTGTCCATGAATGCCTGATTTCCAAGAGAAGGACAATGCAAAAACACGAGAGCCGCAAATTAATAAAGGATTAATATTCATAAGACGGATATAGTTGACTGATGCGTTAAAACACCACACGAATCCGAAAAAGGCTCTCGGATTTTGGAGACGTCTCGCTTCAGTAGTAACATGGCGTTCTTATTGATCTAGAGTAGTGGCTGGTTTCGAGTAACCCGAGATAATAGGATATATTTATGTGGACGTTTTGGATATTAGCGAAATCCCCAAAAGGAATATACGTGGACTCTAGATGAGTAAAATGTCCCATTCGCATAGAGATGAGCTGTATGTCGGCCCGTACAGACTCGAGAAAACGCTTGGAAAGGGCCAAACAGGTATTACTAAATCCATCCATCCTCCTTCTGTTCAGTAATCTCAAAGAATAACCCACACTCTTTAATATATGTACCAATCGCTTTCAGCATTATATTATTATCCGCCTTATTTCAATCATAGAGCATTATTAACATAATTACTATGTAATACGATCTACAAAATATGTGTTTGTTATTACAAGGTTCACAGCTGATGGTAAATATGGATCTCTGCACAGGGGTTATGCATCATTTATTTTTTTTTAAAACACACTTGATATTTTTATTATGACTGGAAATTAGAAGCAGTGTATTATAATGATTTGAGTGCAATACAATGTATATTTAAAGATACATTATGGGAGATTAGATAAAGAGCTGGCAGTTCTCACTATAATAGATAAAAACTAGATAATGTAAAGGGAATTTGCTGAAAATTTTAATCAAATTGATCCACTCTGATCCAAGAATTTAGCGATTGAATTTTTAGCTTAGCCTCTTTCAAACATAGTCTTGATTATCCATTTCATGATTTAATCATGAATGAAAGTTGAGCAGCAAATCGGATCCTAATCCAGTAAAAATCGCAGGCTAGTGATGACATCGAGAGTTGATTATTGTCCGGATAAGTTAATTAGTGTCTAATTAATAATCTAGATAACATTTCAGGCCTAAAGAAAGACTAGTTCAGCTCTGAACCTAGGTCTCATTACACTCGCCCTGTATGTTCAGGAACCGTCCTATTGAATCCTTATCGAAAATCTAATTGCTTCCCAGTCAATTAGAAGTCGGTTAGAAGACGGGGACGTATTTTTTAACAGCGTGTTGTGTCGCTCATACTGGTTCCAGCGAGGTCCTATTTTCTCACTGAGATGTTCAGTTACATTGTTCAGGCGTTCACAGGGACTGACACGTGACCGTTTAGCAATAAAAAGTTGCCCAGTAAAATTGACTGAGAAGCGATTAGATTTTTGACAAGGATTCAATAGAACAGGGCGAGTGTAATGAGACCTACGTTCAGAGCTGAACTAACGAAAGACCTGCAATAGGCAGATTTAGCTCTTGTATAATGCATATTTAATATGTGATGTATTTTACTATTGAAATGTTAATTATTATGATGTCAAACCCACTCAAAATATAGTTGATTTGGATCAAAAATAAACTTGTTGATTTCATTGGTTTCTACATGTATATGTTGATCTGTATCATAAGGTGACATTCTGTCTTCATTGAAAATATTAAATCTGTAAATGTAGATAAATCCCCTGTTGGATAACACATAAAATCAAACCATTTTAACTCTTTATTTTATCTACTGTATATCCAAAAGGTTTAGTCCGTTGAAAGTAAATACAGTATGGTACATGTTACTTCAAAGTGCCAAGAGGTATCATTCATATGTAACAGTAGTTCAGCTCTGAACGTAGGTCTCATTACACGCACCATGTACGTTCAGGAACCGTCCTATTGAATCCTTGTCGAAAGTTTTTCCAGCCCCAGTCAATTTTACTGTGCAACTTTTTACTGCTAAACGGTGGGGTGTCAATTCGTGTGAACACCTGTACAATGAAAAGGAACATCTTAGTGAGAAAATAAGACCTTGCTTACCTCGCTAGAGTCAATATGAGTGACACAACAAGCTGTTAAAAATGCGTCCCTGTCCTATCAAGTTGCCTTTTCGCCTCCATGACACTCTAAATATTGGTCAATGTCCATATTTAGGAAATTCGGCCATACAAGACAAAACAAAATTTTGGTAAAAATGTAATCTTTGAAAAAATTTAGAATCTTCAGTTATTTATTGCCTTGACCACCTTTTAATACTACAATATATATATACAATACTGACCCACAGGCTAGGTAACTTAATAAGGAACAGCATCTAAGAAATAACTTATCAGAGACCTGCCCTTCAGTACATGTATGTCCTCTGCCTGCCTGTGTTTTTCCCTACCATCTACAATCTTTCCTCTAATATACTAGAGGTTACTTGGTAACAATAAACAATGAATAGTAATTCAGGCCCCCCCCCCCTAATTTTCGACAGTGCCCTTTTTTACTGCTGAAAGTGCCTTTTCTCAGACCCAAATATGTCCGTTCCCAAATGACTCAAACCATCGACTCAAACACACCAGTCTAATTAATGCTTCCACTTTCAAACGAATTCTTGTTGTTTAGCTGACGGTGCCCTTATCCCATAGAGTGACTATAGACAGACATCAATGATAGCATCTTGTGGAATCGGCGGCGTATACACTTATGCCCAACACCGACGCGCATGAGTGCAACTTGATGTAGCATTGTTTCATGTTTGGACAGTACATAGTACAAGTTACAAGGCTTAAATAGTGAAGTGGCTAGGGAATAGATTCGTCTTTTTTCCCATCATAATGCCTCACTCGCCTTGACAATTTTCGAGTCACATGTTCAACTGGCTTTTTTGCTCGATTTTAAGGTTCTTTTTCAACGATTTCCGAACGTTTACTTAGACAAAAAATATCAGGCAAATAGCTCTTGGAATGGCTACATATGCAAGGAAATGACGGATAATTTTCTTGGGGGCCCCCCCCCCCAAAAAAAACACTCTCAGCGGCGTGCCCCGTCTCCGCGGTCAGTGCCCTCATTTTGCGGCGCCCCCCCCCCTTTCAAAATTCCTAGATCCGCCCCTGTAATTATATATATTTAAGGGGTAGTATTTAAGTGACATCATTCATTCATTTACTAAGTTGACTATTTGGGCCTTGATTATGTAATGTTTATAGATGGATTATCTCATTACTACTAATTTTCTATTATCTCTGTCATAGCTGACTATTGTTAACTCACTTTAGATAATCCATCTTGGGTGCCCATTTATGGTGTATGTCTATTACCTGATACTGGGTGAATGGCTGTGTTAAATACTACCTGGTCATACCATGATGGAGTTCGGAGATGAGCATTTTCTGCTTAGGGTAGGCAGAGATAAGCAATTTGATTAGTTGATGCTTTGTTTTATCACATCAATACGATGACTAAGTTCGATAATGAGCACTTTCTGCTTAGGGTAAGCAGAGCGATAAGCAATTTGATTGGTCAAGACTTTTGAACACAATAACTCTTCTTCTAATTGAGGTAGAATGTTCAAACTTGGTGTAGGCATTCATTCGGTGAATGCCTTGATGGAGTTCGATGATAAACATTGTCTGCTTACAGTAAGAAGAGATAAGCAATCTGATTGGTTGATACATTGGGGCACAATAACTTTGATTTTAATTAAGTAAGAGTGATGGAACTCTGAGTATAGATTCATTATATCATTACCTTGACTAAGTTTGATGATGAGAATTTTCTGCTTAGGCTAAGGATCGATAAGCAATTTGATTGGTCAAGACTTTGGAACATATCAACTCTGCTTTTAATTGAGGTACATGTAGAATGTTTAAACTTGATGTTCATTAAGTGAATATCTTGACTGAGTTCAAGCTAAAGCTAAAGCGGTGGACACACTAGCCAAATGATTCGGCCGAATCAATCGGCGTCGAAATTCGCCTAGTGTGTCCACTGTGTGTCAAACAGGTTTGATATATTATTCGGCCGAATTATATTCGCCTTGTGGTTCCGCTTCGACGAAGCATTCAGTCAAATATACTGTAGAATTCATTAGCCAATCACCACTCATATCGAGAAGTCACGTGATAGATTGAAGACATAGACGCCGCCATGTTTAATCATGTGAAAGGTGATGCAATCGACAGGTTGAATCGGGCGAAGCATTCGGCTAGTGTGTCCACCTATTCGGCCCCAAAAAATTTGGCGCCGATTGGTTCGGCCGAACGATTCAGCTAATGTGTCCACTGCTTAAGCGGAGCTAAGAAATTTCATTGGTTGATGCTTTAGGACAAGAAACTTTGATTCTATCTGATAGAGAGTGATGAAACTTAGTGTATAGTTGATAATCTGTTTGATTGCTTGATACTTTTGAAAAAAATAAATTTGCGATAAATTAATATTTTGGGATTAAGGCCGGGGACACCAGCCTCACTGTTGGCTTTTTTTTCATAACAAACATCATACTGCACAATATATTTATTTATCTTTGGGACTAACATTAAAGTGTTACATTATTAGATTTATAGACGTCACTCTCTCTCTCTCTCTCGCACTCTCTGTATAACATGCCATTATAAACAGACCGGTGTCTGTGGGTATACAGAAATGAAAGCACTGTTCATTTTTATACGCCAACATGGAAATGTGGACATATATTGCTGTCGCCCCTGTCCGTCAGTCTGTCCGTTGGTCCGTCTTCTTAGTTTCTCGTGAACGCTCTAACGCCAAAAGTTATCATCCGATTGTTTTAAAATTGATATATGTTTTTAATTTCAATGATTTCCGTTTATATTATGTCTAGAGTTATGGCCATTGTTTCACTTTGTTGTCCCCCGCCTTTCGAAAAAAGCAGGAGACTATTAAAATGGGTTCGTCTGTCCGCCTGTCTGTCTGTCCGTCCGTCTGTCCCCCGCCTTTCGAAGAAAGCAGGGGACTATTAAAATAGGTTCGTCCGTCTGTCTGTCTGTCACACTTTTTGGGACACAATAACTCTCTTTCTAATTAAGCTAGAATGTTCAAACTTGGTGTAGGTGTTTATTAGGCCAATGCCTTGATGGAGTTCGAAGATGAGCATTTTCTGCTTAGGGTAAGCAGGGATAAGCAATTTGATTGGTTGATGCTTTGGGACACGATAACTTGAGTTCTAATTAAGTGAGAGTGTATAGTTTCATTTCATCAATACCTTGACTAAGTTCGATAATGAGCATTTTCTGCTCAGGGTAAGCAGAGTGATACGCAATTTGATTGGCTGAGACTTTGGAACACATTAACTCTCCTTCTAATTGAGCTAGAATGTTCAAACTTGGTGTAGGTGTTTATTAGGTCAATGCCTTGATGGAGTTCGAAGATGAGCATTTTCGGCTTAAGGTAGGCAAAGATAAGCAATTTGATTGGTTGATGCTTTGGGGCATGATAAATTTGATTCTTATTAAGTGAGAGTGATGAAATTTGGTGTATAGTTTTATTACAACAATACCTTGACTAAGTTCGATAATGAGCATTTTCTGCTCAGGGTAAGCAGAGCGATAAGCAATTTGATTGGTTGAGACTTTGGAACACAATAACTCTCATTCTAATTGAGCTATAATGTTCACACTTGGCGTAGGTGTTTATTAGGTGAATGCCTTGATAGAGTTCGAAAATGAGCATTTTCTGCTTAGGGAAGCAGAGATAAGCAATTTGATTGTTTGATGCTTTGGGACATGATAACTTTAGTTCTAATTAATAATTAAGTGAGAGTGGGGACACTTGGTGTATAGTTTTATCTCATCAATACCTTGAATAAGTTCCATCAATAAGCATTTTCTGCTTATGGGTAAGCAGAGTGATGAGTAATTTGATTGGTCGAGACTTTGGAACACAACTCTCCTTCTAATTGAGGTAGAATGTTCATACTTGGTGTAGGCTTTCATTAGGTGAATGCCTTGATGGAGTTCAATGATAAACATTGTCTGCTTACGGTCAGCAGAGATAAGCAATCTGATTGGTTGATGCTTTGGGGTACAATAACTTTGGTTTTTATTAAATGAGAGTGATGAAACTCTGAGTATAGATTCATTATATCATTACCTTGACTAAGTTTGTTGATGAGAATTTTCTGCTTAGGCTAAGGATCTATAAGCAATTTGATTGGTCAAGACTTTTGAACATAACAGCTTTGGTTTTAATTGAGGTAGAATGTTTAAACTTGATGTACATGTAGATGTTCATTAGGTGAATGTCTTGACTGAGTTCAATGATTAACATTTCGAGCTAAAGCTAAGATAACTTTGATTCTATCTGATATGGAGTGATGAAACTTAGTGTATAGGTGATAATTTGTTTGATTGCCTTGTCACCACGATCTATCAAGACCCTATAATTACCTTTCTCTGGTTGAATTAATTATGGGTTACCTTAACACTGATATAACATCTTAGAGCATAGTCCTCTTAACGAGTATTCTAATAAGAATGTATGTTAATGGTAATATTTTAATAATGGGAATATTTTAATACATGTATATAGTTAATATTATAAGCTGATTTTCTATGTCTATAATCTTCTTTTTATTCTTTTAATATTTTAATCTATGTCTAAATTGTTGTGTTTATGTTAATTGTAATGTAGGTAGCTAGGGGTTACATCTTCAGATATATATAAATGTGAAGATGGACCCAGAGAGGACAAGTTAGGGAAGAGATACAGTTAACAGGCTACATTAAACTTATGCCAACTCTTGAAATTATACCTCTTTAGTATACCTCTTTAGCATAATTCTGTATACCTATAATATAGTTCTGAATATTGTCTGTAAAAATTGTTATTACTGTATCTACATAAAGTACTACAACTAACTGAATCATGTGTTCATGATCTATGATCAAGAAGAGACCACAATGAAGAATTGACAACAGTACTAAAAACCAAGCTGGTTACATGGTGGAGATTGCCATCCGATTTCTGGAAAAACCTTCTGATCAGATAATGTAATATATCATTAAAGATTCCTGCGACCATTCATTTGCCCAAATCGTTTACTATAACTATCCTGATAATGATCTCCATACCGGAAGTATTCAAAAAATGAATAAAAAAAGGTTAATAAATTGGCGCTCTTGCGAAAAACTTGAATTCTCCGTCAGATATAAGTGGACCAAAAGAACTAAAATGTCGTTAGATAGTCCCATGAATGGACTATCATATGACATCTAAATGATACGAAAAAAGTGATTACTCTGCCAGACGTCACCAAATCAAAACAACTAAAGTGACATTAGATAGCCGGAATAATGGGCGATCTTATGACATCCCAATGATACAAATTCGGTGGTTACAATATAGATTATGGGACGCTGAAAATCTAGTATTTTCCTTTTTGGAGCCTATTCAGACGCTTTTATCTTGCAAACTACTCTTTTTTCTTCTCTTAAACTTCTGTTACTCAGAGTTCTATCGGTGGTCTAGGTTGTGAATTCAAATTTAAAAGCCGCAATATGATATAAAGGGTCCAAAAATGGCCTCAATCTTTGAAAAAAGTCACAAAATCATTAAATTACTGGAAATACTCTTCTAATTTTCTTTTTTTTAAATAGTACTCAATGGATGTTTCTGAAACATCTGGTACAGGAAATTAAGTTCCTATACCACTTGTTAAATCTATCTGGACAATAATGTGTAAACCGGAAGTAGTCGAAAAAATATTCAATATTTTGAAAAAACCCCAGTAAAAATAAGTGCTATTGCGAAAATCACCAGATCAAAACAACTAAAGTATCATTTGGTAGCTCGATGAATGGGCTATTGTATGACACTCTTCCTGTCTGATTCCTGAAAGCCGGTTCAGTGCTGCTTGCAAGTCTAGTTAGGCAGTCTGAAAGACTATTGTTTTTACCAAAATTATTATTATTAAGCTTTCATATTTCATATTTCATTTGAAAGCTTATTGTTTTTGTTAAGATTAATATTATTATTATTTTGTGTGTTTTTCCTGCAAATCTTATATCTCAGAATCTAACCATAGGATCTTTCTGAAACTTTGACCTGGCTTTGGAATGAATATATTTTCAAAACGTTTTACGAATCCGAAATAACCAAAGTTTACGAACGAAACAAATGACAATGCATAGTCGTAACTTTGTGGATTTTTGGCCTATTATAATAATTCTTTTTTTTTTTGAGTACCTTGAAAAAAATCATTTTCATCTGCAATTTCAGATTTTCGAATTTCGAAAATTCGTCGCTGTGATTTCGACCTGGAAGTTGAAATCAACTTGACAACATCTTAAATATTTGCACGATTTTGTTGAATTTTGGTATGTAAGTGGATCTTACTGATGCGATGTGAAAGATGTCATTAGAAATTTTGTAACTTATCTCCCCTTTGAGAAATAAAGGATCAAATTTTTCTAAAAAATTGACGAAATATATGTCAGATTACCTTGAATTATTTTTTCTGTACTAGCTACAACACTACTGATTCATACACAAAAAATGGAGTTTGTAGCTCAATATGTAAGTGCCACCATCTTGAAATGTGAAATATCCTTAAGACTTTTTTGATATTTTACTTACAGACAAGGAACTTATATTTTCCGAATCCTTGAAGGAATGCCCATAAAATGTAGGGCTTAGAATTTTGATTTCTGGCAAATGATGGACGCCATTTACAAATGAAAATGAAAAATAGTGAAAAATCCACATTAATGGGCTTGAAAACATACACAATAGGTCGTGGTTTAGAGAATCCGTCTCCTATTATCGAAATGATTACATTTCTGGATAGCCCGGCTAAGGCACAAATTTTTGGTATTTCAAAATTTCGAATTTCCACTTTGACGTTTTTTGTACCGACAAAGTTGTTTACAGGACAATTTCTTTCTTATATCCACGAATCTAATCTTTGGATCTTTCTAAAATTTAACCTGTCTCCCAGAATCTTTGAAGTACATATTTTTGAAACGCTTTACAAATCCAAAATCACCAAATGTTAATGACAAAACCTACATAGCTGTAACTTTGTGAATATTTGACCTATTTTACATATTCATATTTCTTTGTTTACTTTGAAATTTGGAATCAAAGTAGACCTGATCCATTTAACTTAAACAATGTCTTTATAATTTTTTTTAAACTTATCTCCCCTTGGAGAAATGAGGGATCAAAGCACGATTTTCATGATATTTGGAATGAAAGTAGATTGATTCATTTAACTCTACAAAGTTATTGACGAGTGAAAAATCCTCATCAACGGCTTCGAATGAGCTGCGTTTCGTGAATTGGTTCCCTATTACCGAAGGTTAATTGCACAACACTTTTTTTTATCTTAATTTTTTAAAACTTACAAACTTGATCTAAATATTCGAATAGCTGAGGTCAATCCGATTTCAAAAATATAAAATTCATTATAAGTTATCACAGTTTATTGTTCGATATTTTCTCTGTATATTTCCAGCCATTTTCTACTCATTTTCTGATTCTTCTGGGTTTTAAACGACTTGAACGATTTTTCAAAAACTTCTGCAACGGAAGTTAAATCCGATTCCAGCAATACGGTCTCAGCAATATCTTTTTATTTTTAGATTACCTTTTGGGCAGGGGGAATAGTTCTCGTTATATTTTAGCAGTCTATAAGTTGACTCGACTTCACTCTTCAGCCCATTTCAATACTTGCTACGTTAAAGTGTAGCAACCTAAAATTTAAATCGTAGACAGATATCCAGATCATAATTATATCGATAATTCACCTTTTAGCCTAATTCGTGGTCTGGGGATATTAGACTGAACCTCGTAAGTGTTGTAATCAATATGTTATATTTGAACATTTCTGACATTTTTGGGGTTTCATGTTTGCGCAATATTGTCCATAGCATGGTTTTGATTTTGTCTGATATATGGAAACACCTGCTGTCCCAGCCAGGTGACTTTATTCTAGCTTATTGAACTATAGAAATATCTTTCCGTATCTTAAACTTCTGGAACGGGGAGTCAATTTGATTACAGCAATACAAGTCTCAGTTATTTCCCTTTATTTTCCAGAATTTTTTTTGTCCAGGTGCAATGTTACTCATTATATATATACACATATAACTTCGAGTTTTGATCGATTTTAATAATTCTTTTTCCTTGTTGAGATTCTTTATATAACCCATGACATGTGACAGAAACTGACCGTGAATATGAAAGCTTTCATATCTGCCTAGCAGATCTAGTTATTATTATTAATTTTCGTCTTTTATTATGCTACTTGTCACATCGTTACGGGGTCTTCGGTTTTACTGGGAAAGTGGGCGTGACTTAGAGGATAAAGCTATTTTGAACGTCCTGCGAAAATGCGAAATGTCCTCAATCACTGAAGTTGTTGTTTTTAAAAATATTGTCTTAATTTTAACAATAATCGTTGGTATTTAACTTTCAATAAAAATTGGCATAGCCTGAGACAGGGCACACAGTTGTGCTACTTTTGAATTTTGATTTTAGCCTTAAAAATACATATTTTATTCAAATTAGTATTATTTGTAATATTTTTAAAATTATGATATTTAGTTCCCATCAACAAATAGAATGAACCCATACGATCATACAGATACAACAAAATGGTTTCTAACTTGTACGGTTGCAGAGAAATAGACGATTTTCTACAAGTCACTTTTCAAGGTTTTGGGTCTATAAAAGTGGCAATTATTATTCGATTTACATAAACGTTTCACAATGTGATGATGCCATTTCTAATTTCATAAAACTAATTTTACATTTTCATTATCACCGGAAGTAATGTAATTTTGTCAGGATCACTTACATGTAACAAATGTATAAAATGAATTGATAGCTGAATTTGGTTGATTATGCGTCCATTTTATTTCATGTGCAATGCTTATGTGCAAACCTGTTTTAACGTTTTCATTGGTACAGGAAGTGACATAAGTTCAAGGGTAACGTGGTACCGGAAGTGACATAAGTCCAAGGGTAACGTGGCCCAGGTGAAACCCGTCATTACTGCATGGCAGTTCTAGTTATTAATATTATTCCCCCCCCCCCCCCCCCCCGGGAGCCTATTTCTCAGTGCCTGTAACAGATACCGATCTGGGACTTAATTTTCTATTGGGAAACCATGTGGTGGCTGCTTGATCGACTAATTTGAAACTTCTGCGCAGACTGGAAGTGGTCGAATTTGGTACGGTCCCCAAAAATCAGAAACTGGCCGTAGTTTTGTCAATTATTTCCCTATTTTGAAACAAATGACATTACCAGAAACCCTGAGTCTTTTCCGGAACGATAGCAGTTGAATATTTCGAAATTTGAAACTTTGTTGTTAATTTTCAAAATATTCAAATTTGACCTACATTTTTGGATACCTGAAGTCTATCTGATTAAAGTAATATAACTTTTATTCAGAATTATCTCCCTTTTTTTTTCCAATTTTTTTTCCAATTTTTTGCCCATTTTGTATCCTACTTTTTATACGCCCACATTGAAATGTGGTCGTATATTGTCGTCGCCTCCATCAGTCCGTCCGGTGTCCACAAGCTCTAGAGGCTAAAGTTAATATCCGATTGACTTTAAATTTATATACAGTGTTTAAGGCCATTAGACGAAGAAGCCTATTGATTTTCAGCGATTTCCGATAATTACTGCCAGAGTTATGGCCCTTGTTCACTTCAAAAAATCTTGTGACACTCTAGAGGCTAAAGTTATCATCCAATTGACTTCAGATCGATACACAGAGTTTAAGGTCTTGAGACGAACAAGTATATTGATTTTCAATGAATTTTTATGGCTTGAACAGCTAAATCCATGATCCATGATGTTAAAAGTTTTGTATACTAAATGTTAGCATGGGGCAGAACTTCATAAAAACCAAACAAATTCTAATGGTTTTCTGATAATTACTTAATGAGTTGTTACTCTTAATCAGATTTGAATGTATTATAAATGTTTCATTAACGAAAAAAGTAAAAATATGCGACAACACTTGTTGACTGCCTGGACGATTTAGCTGCTGTGGGCGTATGTATTGTTGCCTGGCAACCTATCTTTTCTTTTTACGACCAAATCGATATTTCTGAAACTTCTGGAGCATGAAGTCATATGACCATAGCAAAGGATAAAGCAATTTCAACAATGATTTGTAGACCGGAAGTAGTCGAAATAATGTCCGATATGTTGAAAACAACACAAAAAATGGGTACATTTGGGAAAAACGCGATTTCTCTGTCCGATACCACCGGATTCAACCAATTGAGGTAGCGTTGGGTGGCCCAGTGAATGGACTATCGTGTGATACCCAATGCATACGGATACTATGACCAGACAGCAAAATATTGCACGCTAAAAATCAAGTATTTTCTGATTTGGAGCGTTTTTGGACGCCTTTATTCAAATAATTAACCTCCATTTTTTTTTTAACTTTCTCTATTGAGCATCCATTTGATAGTCTTGTGCATTAAGCCATTCCAATAAAGACTTTGAAATGTCAGGAATAGGATAATAAAAGGGACTGAAAATCGGAAAGGTCGAAAAATCGTGAAATTTTGGAAAACTCTCTATTACTTTATTATTTAAACAGAATATTACAAATCGTTTACACATTCAGATAGCTGGCCTAATTATGATTCTAACGATGTATTATCCCCCTCTCATCCAAGCGCCCGAAGGGCGTGATGGATGAGAAGGATTATATGAATATATAGCCCGAGGGCTCAAGGATTTATATTGCATATTACTTATTACTCTTTCTAACCATGCACACTCGTTCAAACTTAAAAGGCTAAAAATAGCTCACTGCATCGGTGTGTTTATGCACTTAATGACACATGACCACACCCCATATCAATGATCACAACACTTCCCGTATTGTCTTTTCAAAGATTTGTTATTTATTTCCCAAAACACAGGATGAAAAACTCCCCACATCCCGGTGGTAAAATTTGGCAAACGTATCCGTAGACTTCCAGTCCGCAGCCTTCAAAATCTCTGAAATAGAATAACCAGCATGAAATGCCGAAGAGGTTGATGCCCCTCTAATTGAATGGGCTTTAAAAATGAAAGTATCAATTCCTGCTAGCTTCAACAATTCTTTTAGCCACCTGGCAATAGTTCCTGGGGCTACAGCCTTCTTGGTATGAAAGGAAATAAAAATCTGATTGGATTTACGGCATTCTACTGTTGTACCAAAATAATGTCTCAAAGTAAAACAAGGACATATTTTAACATCTTTAAAATTTGGAATTTTAACCATAAACAACGGTGTTGAAGGACGAGAAGTTTTCAAAACCTTATTTACTCCCAAGGTTATAACAGAACCTGAATCATAAAAAGCATTCTGGCAGAAGGCTGTTAAAGTTTGACATCTCTGAGCTGTAGCCAAAGCCAACAAACCAACTGTTTTATATGTCAAAAATCTCAAAGATAAATCTTGCAATGGATACAGTGTACCCAAGTATTTTACTAATATTGAAGCATCCCAATTAAAAAGATATCTAGGCTTAGGTGGATCATTATCATATAATCCCTTCATGAATCGACCAACCAACGGCTGATATAATTACAGAATTGCCCAAGGCTTCAAGTGTTTGAATTACAGAAGATCTAATAATATTTATAACACTATAAGAAAATTGTTTAGACATATCTCCCAAGAAATTTATAAAAATTTCTACAGATGGATCCAATGGATTAATCTGTTGTTTACAACACCAAAAATTCCATCTTCTCCAGGCCAACCCATACTGTTTGTTGGCAGATGGCCGCCAAGAATTAAGGATGATATCTGCAGACTGCTTTGATATTCCATTATTAGAGAAGGATTGCCAGATATCTTGCATCCTGTTAGATATAGGTTCTTCCCTCGAAGAGGATGCAACGCCCCATTGTGAGTTAAACGTAAAAGGTCCTTGCGGACAAATAACCGAACTGGGTTGGCTGTGAGCATTGATAGTAAAATCGGATACCACACCTGAGTTGGTATATTCTGTTTTCGGATACCTTTGCCAGAACCCTTGATATCATGCTGAAAGGTGGAAAAAGATATGGTTTATATTTTGACCAAGATATTGAAAAAGCATCACATGCTAAACAAAAAGGGTCTGGATGCCAAGCAACATATTTGTCTAATTGTCTATTAAGCCTGAAAGCAAACAGATCAACATCGGGTATGAAAAAATAATTACAAATCTTAGTAAATATATATTCATTTAGCTTCCATTTGGTGGAACTAGAAAAATTTCTAGACAAACTGTCCGCCAACACATTAGATTTACCAGCAACATGTTTGGCTGACAAAAAGATTCCTCTTTTCGAAGACCACAGCCAAACTTCTTTAGATAATTCGAACAGGTTATCAATAGAACCACACTGATTATTTATGTAAGAAATAGCAACAGTGTTGTCAGACTGGATACAAACATGTGTATTAAAAAGATGATCATAGAGAGACTTAAGAGCATAAAATATAGCCAAAAGTTCTAAATAATTGATATGGTTTTCTTGCTCTGAGAGATTCCAACGGCCATTGGTTTGGAAATTACCCATGTGGGCACCCCATCCATCAGGGGAAGCATCAGATGTTAAAAACCAAGATATATTAGGTGGCTGAATAAAAAATCCATTATATATGTACTTTAGACCTCCACCATTCTAATTCAGAAACCATAGCCTGATTAAGAATGATATCATTATCATAGTTAAAATTACATTTTGACAGAAATAAGTTTTTCTGTTTATCTAAATAATGGATGAAAAATGGAGCAAGTATAATAGCAGTTCTACTAAAGGAACATAGTCCAACAAATGATGCTACCATACGAATTGACAAATTTGAACTAAATAAAATTTCCTCAGCCATTTTCTTTATTTTGGAGATTTTCTCAGGTATCAACAAAACTTGATAACTTTAAAATCTCTAATTTTAATTTTAAAACCTAGAAAAACCATCTCTTTAGATGGTTCTAAACATGATTTCTTCTCGTTTACACAGAAACCTAAATTCTCCAATAAACTGATAGCTGTTTGAATATTTTTAATACCTTCTTTAACAGAACTTGCAGCAAACAAGGAATCATCTATAAAATATGTACATATAATAATGCCCTGTTTTCTGAGAGAAGCAAACACAGGTTTGAGAGTTTTTGTAAAAATTTGTGGAGCTGACGATAGACCAAAAGGTAAACAATTAAACTCGTATACTTGAACTCTCCATATGAAACGTTGATATTTTCGATGATCGAGACAAACAGGAATTGAAAAATAAGCATCTTTGAGATCAATGGATGTTAAAAAATCATTCTGTTTAATAGCTTTTAGGGTAATAGCCAGTGTTTCCTGCTTAAAATGTTTGTAGACAAATAATTCATTTAATTTCTTTAAATTTATAACTGGTCTAGAATCACCAGTTTTTTTTGAGAACAAGAAAAATATTGGAAATAAACTGACCGGAACAGTCTGCTGCTGACACATAACTAATGGCTTTCTTAAAAACCATTTTATTGACTTCCTCGTCTATTAAAGACATCTGTTCAAGATTAAAAGGTGGGCTATTTGGAATAGCCATCTGAACAGGAGTTGAAATAAAATCAATTCTATAAGCACTAACAATATTAAACACCCATTGATCTGAGGTAATAGTAGCCCAGTTTTTATAAAACTTTGAAATTTGTCCAGCATAAAAAGATTTAATATTACTTACCTCATCTAGTAGTAATTTTGGCGAGGGAACCTGTCTCTTGCCCTTCCCCGGTTGGAAAAGGGACGGCCCCTGAATGTCTTGCCGGAACGATCCGGGGGCTGTACTTGGCATCTGAAACCTTGTCCTAAAAAAGGTCTTCTTCCATTTCCTCTAAACACTACCCTATTAGAAAAGGAATTGTGGATTCTATTTGATTGATCAATTTCTCTGATCCTGTTGGCTACATCAGGGCCAAATAATGTTTCCTCAACAGGTCTTGTAATAGAACATAAAGGATGGTACTTTTTACTATGTTACATGTACTTGCGAAGAAATAATCTGCGCTTTAGTGACAACTCTAAGTGCACATTTCCTAAAGTTATAATAGAGTCTATTATCGAGGACTTGACCTCAGGATCGATATTCTTATTCAACAGCGGAATCAAAGGAGATAAACCCAGACCCACGAGTTTCTGAACTTCTTGAATTGAGGAGTCCTGGGTTTGAGTCGCTCTGGGCAGGACATGCCAAAATTCCTGATCCACCAAGGGTGGCAACAATCTCTTACAGTTAACTGGCGGAGGATTTTTGGATGTTAGTTTCTCTATCTCTACCTTTTTATTTGTATTCAAGCTGAGAACAGACTCATTGACGGGATCATTAAACATGTCATCACCCTAAAATATTTTGGGGATATCAACTTCAGGTTCTTGCGTTTCCTCCATAAATTCATCATAAAGACTTTAGGATCTACAATATCCAATACCGGTTCATTGTTACCCACAATGTTTTTATTAAAATCCAAATCATCCTGATATACAGGTAACTTGTCTTCATACCCCTGTGAAATGGGCCTATTAACTGACCTTGACTGTTAGCAAGAACATCAGGAGATTGGTGAAAAGACGGATTATTACTGAAACCCAGTGGTTTTCTGGTAATTACTTAATGAGTTGTTACTCTTAATCAGATTTTAATGTATTATAAATGTTTCATTACCGAAAAAAGTAAAAATATGCGACAACTCTTGTTGACTGCCCGGCAATCTATCTTTACTAACGGATACACTACTACCGACTACGGAAGAATGACCTACATCATCAGACTGTTGTAAACATCCGGTTTGTACTCGATTTTCATGCTCCTGATGAATAAAATCTCTGTCTAAAAAAGCTGTATTTTCGACATTTAGATCAAGTATATCCACATTAGCTGTTACATTATGATCATTTAAAAGATCTGCCTCGCAGAAACCCTAAAAATCACTTTCCTCCATAGAGAGTGAAAAAAATTCAACAACGCTTGATGACCGCGACTTGTTCTCTATCCATCTCTTGCAAAATGTGGGCGTATCCTGTCTGAGTGGGTTTAATTACAACTTCAAAATGATGTTTAATACGAATCATAATTACCAGTACAACAACTGACTTCCACTTTTCAGCCAAATTAAGGTCAAATAAAGGATAGGATGGACGTATTTGTCTGGGAGGCCATTTCAGAAGGGCCATGCTTCAATGCGACTCCGATCATTTTTACCTGAAATTGATTGTTCTGCAGAAAGCTTATACAATTGGCTATCAGATGGCGCCATCAACTGTTGTTCGTTGAAAAAGTGACTTAGATCGTTCTTCCCCCGGGCTTTTCATTTATTAATATATTGAATTTGAAGTAGTTGATTTTGAGAGAAGTGGGTTATATGCACGTTATGTTGATATTTATTAATATATTGAAGTAGTTTATTTTGAGAGACATGGGTTATATACATGGTGTGCTGATTAGATTTATTTATATTTTGAAGTGGTTTATTTTGAGAGAAGTGTATACAAGTACATGTATTTACATCAGGTTTGGTTTATAATGGTCAGATATACATACAGTGGTTTAAACAATACGTACATGTATTCATAATATATCAAAATATAACATAACAATTGTAATACAAAAACTAGAACTGCGATGCAGTAATGACGGGTTTCACCTGTGCCGCTTTACCCTAAACATATGTCACTTCCGGTTCCAATGAAACCATTAAACAGGTTTCCACATAAGCATTGCACACATCAAATAAAATGGACGCCGAATCAACCAAATCCAACAATATCAATTCATTTTATACATTTGTTACATGTAAGCGTACAATACTTCCGGTGATAATGAAAATGTTCAATTAGTTTTATGAAATCAGAAATGGCATAAAGCATCACATGGTGAAAATTTTATGTAAATCGAATAATAATTGCCACTTTTATAGACCAAAAACCTTGAAAATTGACTTGTAGAAATCGTCTATTTCTCTGCAACCATACAAGTTAGAAACCATTTTTTGGTATCTGTATGATCGTATGGGTTCAGTCTATTTGCTGATTGGAATCAAATATCATAATTTTAAAAACATTACAAATCAGACTCATTTGAATAAAATATCTGTTTTGAAGGCTAAAAATACAGTTTTTGCCAAAATGACGTTACTTCCGGTGATAATGAAAATCTTAAATTACTAGTATGAAATCGTAAATGGCATTAGGTATCACACAGTGAAAATTTCATGAAAATCGAATAATAATTGACACTTTTATGGACAAAAAACCTTGAAAAGTGACTTGTTGAAAATTGCCTATTTCTCCGCAACTGAACAAGTTAGAAACCATTTTGTGATATCTATATGATCGTATGGGTTCATACTTTTAGTTGATTAGAATCAAATATCAAAATCTTAAACAAACAACAAATACGACTCATTTGAATACATTATTTGTTTCGAAGGCTATAAATACAGTTTTTGCCCAAATTACGTCATTTCCGGTGACATTGAAAATATTAAATTGAGTTGAACTAGTCACAAGTGACATTATGCATCAAATGGTGTCACTTTTATGAAAATCCAATAATAATTGACTCTTTTACAGGCACAATAGCGTAAAGAGTGACCCATGCAAAATTGCCCATTTCTCGGCAACTGCGCATATTACAAATTAATTTTCACATACATTCTCTTTGTATAGATTATTGCTACGAGTTTATGAAAGTTATGAAGTAATATTTTAAAATATGAAAACGCTGGATGGGTTGTAAATAGCTTAATTTTACACCTTTTTTCACCTTTTAATCGAAATAGCTCGAAAACGGAATCGAAATTAAAAAAACTGGTCCCAACATTTTGTGCGCCTTTAAAGGGCACAATTTCAGTTATACCAGATTTGAAAAAAATAATATTTGTTTTCGAAAAATGGTACCTAACTGTCAAAATTACGCCACTTCCGGTATCGACAGATAACACTATTGGTAACAAAAAAATGACAATTGAGACAACAGAGCATATGAACTTTGTTATATACAAATCGAACAATGAATAATTAATCTAGGACTGAAAAACTGAATTAGCCAATGGGGGCCAAGGAAAATTACCGAGTCAAAAACTTTTCACATATTAGCCCAAGTCAGATGACTCGTTATATTTGTGTAAAACACGATTAAAAAATATTCATAAATAAAAAAGTTTTTTGTAAAAATTTAAATTTTCTAAATTTGGCGCCTAATATCTGCGAAGATTTGCCGAAAATCAAAAATCAAAAGTAGCGTAGCTATGTGCCCTGTCTCCGACTATGCCAAAATGTATTGAAAGTTAAAATCCAACGATTATTTTTAAAATTACTGCAATATTTTTAAAATCGATAGCTTCGGTGATTTCGGACATTTCGCATTGTCGCAGAACGTTCAAAATAGCTTTATCCTCTAAGTCACACCCACTTTTCCAGTAAAACCGAAGAAATCGAAACGATGCGACAAGCAGTTGCTGAGATCTAATCAAAATGGAATTTGAATAATAATAATAAGAACTAGATCTGCATAGCAGATATCAAAGCTTTCATATGAACTGCAAAAGGGGTTATTAGAATCTATGAATCAACAATCACTTTGACGGAAGATATTCTCTCGGCTAAAAAATCTTTCTTCTCTCAGGTACGAGAGATACGTAGAATTAAACCGGCCCAGAGCCGATCGTGTTGATAAGAAGCCGCTTATTTGACATTGACACATAACCGAAGGTGAATAGGCCTACCCGGCAATCTCACATCGGTCCACTAAAGAGAGGCACATACTAGTCGCCTCCTACTTCCCCAAGACATTTAGTCCAAACCTTGACTCTCATACATATAAACCATTTGGTACTACATGTACATGTATTTCGTACTTGTATCATATTAAACCCCTCGGCCGCCATGTTGAATCACACAGTATTTAATGTTCTATATCCTAACATCTTTATGAAATCAACGACAAATCTAAACTTGGGCACTCCAACCATTTTTATTTTTACATCATTCAGTTTTTTTTAAATAAGTAATTCTATCACAAATTATAGTGAAGACTGGGCCACTAAACTAGTTACCGATCAGTTTTTCTTTGTGTTAATGCGTTCTACATTTTCAAAGCAATGATTCTTATAATGTGCGAGCCACCATGACACCGGCGGATATTATAACTTCGATAGGCGAGAAACTTCAGGTAGCAGTTGGGTTTCATCAAATCATATAATTATGCGGTACGGCTTCACCTTTATTTCAATGGGAATTGGTTTATTATATGTGCAGTGCAGTTTTAGGTCAGTTTATGTGTAAATTAAGGGAGCTATACATAGGTCAGTAACCTTTTTGTAGTCATTTGACTAAAAAAAACTTGCGGAAAGGAACTCTGTAGGACAAGCCACTACTGTGGCAGGAGTAAGGCGGAAGACATCAGTAGTGGAACCATTTCTAAGTTAATCCCGAAGTGCGTTGCTATTGTAAGAATATATAAAATGGGGTTTACGGTACCGCTTTTTTGCTGTAGTTTGAGTAATGAGTTAGAGCGTATATTTTGTAGTCAAAAAATCATTGCAAATAGAAGACCTCATCCCCACCACCACCACCCTGTAATACACTAGCTAGCTTGTGTATTTCCATATTCCATTTCCGAGAGATAGATAGAGAACACGCGAAATATAAAGTGATTTTTCTTACAATCAGGGACCATAATTCAAGAAGTTACGATTCGATATGCGCAAATATCGAAAGGAACCATATCTTTGGGTTATAAACATGCATGTCAAGTTTCATCAAAATCTTTCACTGTGAAAAACCGGGGCTAAGTCATCTGAAATCAAACAAATTTTACAATGTAGGTAGTGAAAACAAAATGTTATGTTAATCGTTGTTCGAGGGTGGGGTGGGTGCATAAAATTCCAAATGCAAAGGATTATTTTTCGTGCAGGCCAATATGCACACAGGATTTCGATTTTTCGTCCTACCCAAAAAACTGCACGGAAAGTTAGTTGTCGGGCCTTCGGTCAAGAACCACGGACAAAGGGAGAGAACGGGGACCTCTGTTTTGCATACCATCCAAGCGAGTAGGCACTAATCCTTGTACCATGGACGATGGGATGGGCGTGCCAACGGGGAACCACTTTGACCTCGGGTTTTTGTACCCATCCGAACAACTAGACACTAATCCTTGCAAGGCCCTCCGTTCTGCACAAATGAGCCACGCTGGCCTCGTTTTGTCGTAACATACAAACGACTAGACAATGTTTCATAATTTAGTCATGTTCGCGTGGGTGGGTTGGCAGCAGAATTGATATGTACATGATAGTGACATGAGGAGGAGGGGGGGGGGAGCGGGGTGTACACAAATCACACAAATCAGAGCCTTGTAATACACGCATATACTTGATATACTAAATACACAAATGGCTGAATTTCGAGACATTTCTGGCACTCTTTTAACACATAATGAGAACACTGCATTAATTTCTATATATCAATAAAATATGCCTCAGACCCATTGTATCATATATGATACACTAAATTTCGACATTGATTTTCAGAAAAAATATTGTTTATTTTTAAATTTGAATTAGACTAGTAACAAAATATATTTTCTGGCAACAAATAGCATATAAATAAAAATAGATTTACTTTCTGATTATTTTTTTTAAATGAAATCATTCCAGGGCTTTTATTGACATTTCAGAAAATGTAGAGTTGGTCCCATGCACTTGAGGCCAGGGTCCTTGAAGTTGTACAGCTGCACCCGGTGACCGATATTTATTTAACGGGAAATAAGTGATAATTCATATTATAGCAGTGAATAATTAAAATATTTCATAGGTATTATAATAATATGTATATCATGTCTGGGTATGACAGGGTTAAAACCAATATTCAATTCCGAAAATCGTTTTTTTGCTAAAACTCTTTTTTTTTTAATGGGATCAAAATGGGGGTAAAGCACAGAGTCTGGGGTAGTAATGGGCGTATTGTGTCCAAATTTCATGGTTTTCGGACAATCGGTGCCGGTGTCATGGCGAAATTCCACTTTTTTCCCCTCATGGAAGCCGTAAATTGACGAAAGGCAGGTGACAAGAACAAACGACTTGAACGAATGCAGGTATCACCTTGAAATTTACAGGGTACCTAGGTACCAACGTGAAAAGTTGCTCGCCGGAATTTAGTACTCATGGTACTGTTGGTTCCTGTGTAGCGCATGCGCGAAATCAAAACCAGCTAAACTCGAAAACAACCTTGTCGGCACGGAAAACATCATAGGAGAAATTCGAATTTTTGAAATATTCAAATACCAAACATTCGACCATGATCCAGGCTATCCTGAAATGTAATAATTTTGGTAATAGGAGACACATTCTCTAAGTCACGACCAATTGTGTATGTTTTCAAGCCCATTAATGTGGATTTTTCACTATTTTTCATTTTCAATTCAAAATGGCGTCCATCATTTGCCAGAAATCAAAATTCTAAGCCCTACATTTTATGGGCATTCCTTCAAGGATTCGGAAAATATAAGTTCCTTGTCTGTAAGTAAAATATCAAAAAAGCCTTAGCGATATTTCACATTTCAAGATGGTGGCACTTCCGGTTTGGGCTACAAACCCCATTTTTTGTGTACGAATCAGTAGTGTCGTAACTAGTAAAGAAATACAATTTCAAGGCAATCGGACCTATATTTCGTCGATTTTTTTTAAAACTTTGATCCTTAATTTCATCAAGGGGAGATAATACAGAAAATTTCTAATGACATTTTTCAAGTTGTATCGGTAAGATCAACTTACATACTGAATTTCATGAAAATCGTGCAACTATTAAAGAAGTTGTCAAGTTGATTTTAACTTCCGGTTCGAAATCACAGCGACGAATTTTCGAAATTCGAAAATCCGAAATAGCAGATTTGAAGTAAATGATTCAAGGTACTCAAAGAATTTTTTTTTAGTAAAATAGGTCAAAAAGTCACAGCAATGTAGGTCAAATGCATTCGTTCGTAAAATTCAGTAATTTCGGATGTGTAAAACGTTTTGAAAACATACCTATTCCAAAGCCACCACCCATTCTTGGGGGGGTAGGTCAAAGTTTCAGAAAGATCCCACCGTTTTTTTCGTTTTTTGTACGTTTTTGTGAAAATGGCCCATGTCTGTCTTTAGAAGATTATGTCTGCCTTTAGAAGATTGTGTCTGCCTTTAGAAAATTGTGTCTGTCTTCCATTAGAAATTAAAAATATTGGGTGCTTGTTCATTTTCGTACCATTTTGTCTACTTCTGATTGTAGAGATCAGAATTATAAAAAATTATTTCATGCTTGTTTGTTTTGATGTCTTCTGATTTTAGAAGTTGTATTTAATCTTCCGCTAGAAACCCAATATATTTGTCCAGGTGATCTTATTTTATACTTGTTTCTTTTCACATTGGATTTTATATTTGTTTGTTTTGATTTTATAAAGTCTTCTTGTCTCTGTCCAACTTTGATTTCGTAGTTTATTCCACAGTTAGAAAGGGAGCCGTGGTGGCTCATTGAGTAAACGGTGGATCACCAGTCATGAAGTCTGGGGTTGGCCTAAAGAATTACTCAGGATTTTTTGACATGGCTTCCCCTTGTCAGTGATGCAGGATGCAGGGCCTGACAAGGAACTGTGTCTAGTCAAGAGAACCGTTGACAGTTGAAATTTGAAATAAGAGTAGGCCGTAGGCACAATTTAGAGGTATATTGAATACATGATATAGGGTACATGTTCCATCCGTCACAAAAAAACAAAACTGAATACAAAGAAGCGAATAGGAAATGGAGACTGTCCCAAAAGACAGCCGTCTGCTGACTGAGTGACGTTATTCTGGGAACAACGTCATAACTTAGAAGGTGATAAAAAAATCACAATAAAAAGGGCGATAATCCAGATAAAATAACATGAAAAGCAAAATAAACTGTAAGTTTTTAGCGACCAATCGGAATTATTAAGTTATGTAATTGTACAATTTATAAATTAATATCCCACACAAGAAATGCAAAACAGGTATGCTGAAGAAATCGTACTATGTAAGTGTTTTTATAAAGGCATAACAATAAGGGGGATAACTCAGACAGGGCTAGGTAACTACAGAAAATCAAGATAAAATTTGACTTGGATCATTATCCAATATTTAGTCGGTTATATACTTATAAGAAATGTCAAACTTGGTATGTTGAAGAAATGGAAGTTTTTAAATTTCTTTCAAAATGCGTAATTGTGTGCCACCTTTGGCAGTGCATTTAAAGTAAAGAGATTTTATTTGAGAAAGAAATAGTTCTTTATTGTTGCATATTTTCAAAAATCGTAATGCCTGTGAATAGAAAACACTAGATAGCGTGGTATCTGGTATGTTACTATAGATTGACGGGTATTTTACTACTTCAAAACCAAAATGTACTGTAGTCGGTTATATACTTATAAGAAATGTCAAACTTGGTATGTTGAAGAAATGGAAGTTTTGAAATTTCTTTCAAAATGCGTAATTGTGTGCCATCTTTGGCAGTGCATTTAAAGTAAAGAGATTTTATTCGAGAAAGAAATAGTTCTTTATTGTTGCATATTGACAAAAATCGTAATGCCTGTGAATAGAAAACACTAGATGGCGTGGTATCTGGTATGTTACTATAGATTGACGGGTATTTTACTACTTCAAAACCAAAATTGTTAATTATACTGATGTCCATTTCAAGAACAGATGCATTTACAGTGCCGGAATTTTCTTTATTTAATATTAGTTCAGAAGGATATATTTCACTTTTATATTTGTTGAAATTTCTGTTATCATTGATAGGTGTTATGTCATCAATGTATCGGAAGGTGTAGTTTAGACTTTTAGCTACTTTGTAATCTGTTTTTCTTTTATGGTCTTGAAAATCGAATTTATATTTATATAAATGTGCATTTGCCATAAATGGGGCGGGGTCAGTTCCCATTGGTAAACCAATAGTTTGCTGTATTATCTGATCCCCAACATCAAATATGGCATTGTCAATAAGGAAATGTATGATGTTTTGAAATTTTTCTTTATCAAAAACTACAGTGTCGGCATTGCAACGTTTTATAATCCATTTAGCATCTTCGACATAAATGACCATCAAGTTGGGTTTGGCATAATTTAAGTCAGGGGCAGATTGGGCCATCGGGCCATCGCCCGAAGGGCCGGTCGGACAAAAAATGAAAAAAATAATTTTGTCTAATTCGTCTAAAAAACCTTTTTCTGCTGAACATTATATGGGAGGGGAGGGGGGGTATTGGACCGGCCATGGAGCGATGATGATCATGTTGTATGTGGCCGGTGGCTTTAACGGGCCGCCACGCCATCACTTGAGTCTGGAATTGGCTGGTATAATAGACTTTCTGGGCCGGGTGGGATTCACCCGACACTGTCGCCAGCAAATTTACTAATTATTAAGTCATCTGCAACCTGTTTGTGGGGATACGCCAGAAACGTCTGCCGATGGTTCGTAACTCAAAAAAAATTCAATTTTAAGGCCTCGGCAAAATTTGATGATAGCTGGTCTGCTGGCTGAATATGAGTGCGAGACGATTTCCTGAGGCTGGTGTTAAACATTCCTTGACATTTTTATTAACTCGTTATTTTCAGAGATGAAATTATAGAATTGGGATGTCGGGAATGGTCTCAAATTCCGGGAAATGACCTCCCATTATAATCAGATATGCGACCAAATCGCATATTTGGGGTTCATTTTTCAAAATATTCCCGGGGCAAAGCCCCCGGATCCCCCCCCTCCGGGCTCCGTGGGCAGTAAAAGGGGCCACTCCGACACGGGAGCCCGGGCCGGTTCCCGGCCCCAATCCGCCTCTGATTTAAGTCCTTTGGTGATAGTCTTAGCTAATGGTTTCGTTTGGCAGATACTGGAGGATATTATGTATCTGAACTTGACTGGGTTTTTATGGAATTTAGGTATAGAATAAATGTAAGGTAGTGCATCTGTTTTCACATTGTCTTTAATATCATTACTCCTGTTAAATCTATATTGTTTATGTAAAATATCTAGTTTAGTTAAAGGAGCTAAATCGCTAATATTTGGGACCTAGAAAGAAATTGACCCAAATGGGTCGCAACGCATACAATAATGTAATCTGATTGTATATGAACTGATTTACATTCAATTGTTTCCGTTTTGACTCTAATTTCAAAACAGTTCGATCCAGCGAAATACGGCATGAGTCTCAACCGAATAGAAATTTCTAGCGTCTGGTTATTCTAGTCTATTCTGCATGCCGTATGACATGAGTTGTGGAATATGTCTAGCCTCGCTCTTTCTGGTCACTTGTTTCAAATGACGATGAAATGCACTATGGTACACGATTCGTGTACCAATGGTAAAATGTTTATTTTGTCTTAGATATTGGATATCAGAAGCCTACCTTTTCCCGGTAAGATTACAGCATCAATGTTGATTTGAATTGACAAATAATTCGTGTTTTCAACGTGTAAGACTTTGTATAATATTGAGTAAGAGACTTAGTAACTTTAAATCTGTAATACATTTGTAAGTGTCATTATGGGTATTGGGCCAAAGTCCAACATCAGTAAGAATATTTCTGATATAGTATTTTTTACAGATAAAGGCAATATTATTGCTGGCCTTATCGACAGGCGTTAGAACAAATCTCTCTTGAAGAGTAGCAAGACATTCAACTGTTTTCAATGTCGAAGATTTTGGATGATATTGAGTTAGAGACTTAGCTACTTTAAATATTTTATTATGAATTGGAGGTAAAAATTTGTATACGACTGTAGGTGAAATTTTAGGAATAGTATCTGGTATAGATTTAATTACTGATCGGTCTCTAAAGATTCCATTCAATCCGATGTCTTGTATATGTTTATCTGTAAAAAGGATTTAACATAACACGTCAGGTTTTTTCTTATGCACTTTATGAGGCTGTATTGAATGCTTAGGTGAAAATTTACTATTTATCAAATTGGTTATAACATCTTAATATTGAGGAAGAAAGCGTTCATTAAGTTGATTAGAATAGATGATATCCTGTACGAGGACACCAAGTTTCTTAGCTGTAGATTTTTTCAAAGTGTGTATAATTTGTCGGGCTAGGTTGAGTACACAAGCTGCACAAGAAAAATTATCGGAAGTATGGCATTGACATACAGAATACAATTCATTCAAAATACTTTCTGGATCTTTTTGAAATTTTGATTTTTTTATTTTGAAATTTATGATCAAGTTGTTTGTAACAATTTCTTGTAATCAAAGTGTTTTCATTACGGTTACTATAATCGATGTTTCTAAATCTATCATTGAGACCATTAGAGAAAATGGTCTGTAATTTTATTATCCAAGTTTCTTCTGAGTTCTTTTTTGTGTAACTGCAGGATCAATTTTGCCATTACTGAGGTGTCCTGAACCAGGAAGTTTTTCAATTTTTTGTACTCTGTATCCAAAATCCTTACATGGATTTTGTTTAAAATGTTGATATAGTAGTTTGTGTGCATTTTCAGAATTTCCTGCGGATCTATGATTATTAAACCTTGTTTTACAAGATTTACTTATTTCCCCAACATACCGTAATCTGCAGTAATTGCAGGTTAATAAATATACTATATTTTGCGTATTACAATTAAGGTTTTGATCTGTAGAAATATGGTAGCATCTACCAGTAACGGAGCTACTAAATGTGTGGGCTTCATTGTAATCAGTACATAATTTACACTGTCTATAGTTACAAGCACCAAAAGACGGACTACAAAATTCACAATTTATATTTGAATCAATTGAATTATTAGGTTGTTTGTTACCCTTATGGGTAGGATTTGATGTAACATTAGTCGAAATTCCTCCCCCCCTCAGCCAATTCATCAGAACTACCTGCTAGATTCTTATTGGTGAGATTAACATGCAAAGTCATTTAAGGTGTTCCATGTAGAGGGACAAAATTTCTGATAGGGTTGCTAGCCCTATGGCAGGCTACACAAGGTGGGGGCTGCCCACTGGTGCTTAAATTTTTTCTAGTACGAACAATATTTGAAAAATCGGATAAATATCAATAAATAAATAATGATGACGAAAAATGTGTAGTGAGTAAACAGGAGAGAAACCCAACAACGAGAACATTCTAAAGTTAATAACCGATTGACTTTAAGTGTCATTCCACGAGAAAACCATGCAAGGGGTGATAAGGTGGGGGTCAGCCGATCCGATTCATATTCACAGGGATTAATCAGTCCGACTAGACTACTCATTGACCAAAAGGGCCGATCTAAAAAATTAACCATTTGGGAGATATGGCCCTATAACGATTTTCAGCCTATTTTCACCGATTTTGAGTCAAAATTTAGGCATATTTAGAGTCATTTTTCCAGGCCAAAATAGGGACTGCGTGATATACTGATGGTAGGTGATGATAGTATATGTCTTCGACTATTCAAGCATCATGACCAATTTATGTTGCTCCATGACTCTGAGACATAGTATGGAAACCACTGATAGGTGTCGCCCATCACCTTGAAAGTACCCTATCTTTGAAATTAAATATAGCCGATGGTACGGGTATGGGCAAGATGGGTAAACGGTAATTATGTAGAGGGGTACTAGTGCTACCAAAATCAACAATAAAAATTTTGCCCACTCTTGTCCCATTATCAGAAATAATTTTTAAAGTTACCCCTTTTTCGAAATTTTGACCGATAGTGAATTGGTTGTTCACTATATATGCGCATAGTTTAATCGCCATATCGACCATAAATTTGCTTGAATCTGCTCGAGTGAACTAGAAATGTTTGATAGAATGACTCCTGTATCAGGGGGAACTGTCAATTTTTTTTCAGATATCACTCATTCACCGTTTCTGAAATTTTCGCATATTGACTATAAATCTTCATGATACGATTTCATAGGTTTGGTGACCAAAAGTACCTTTATGCATTATCGAAAATTATTTTGACGGATACCCCCTGTCTCTACCTAGGCCTAAAGCGGCGGAAGCTTTATAATGATCAGACCAATAGACGAAATTTTATCAAAAAAATTAAGTAAGTGAATCAGTAATTATACACGAACGTAACAATTAAGTAAGGGAATCAGAAATTATACACGAACGTAACAATTTACAGTATTGTTTATAGATGGATTGACTCAGCTATTTACAATACAGTGCCCATCTTTTCTAAGCGTCCGGCATTTCTTATAATGTATAATGAATGACTTTAAAATAACATAAAAATGGGTTTCTTGTACAATATAAATATTTTTGCGATATCTATTCTGCGTAGACTCTGGACAAGACATCAATAAATTTCTGAAACGTACGATTTATATCAGATAGGCAAATTTAATGTTTGGCCTTCATATGAAGTTACTTTGCAAGATATTATCCTCGAAGAGTTGATCCGATACGATCCTCGAAGAGTTGTGATTCTTATAGTTAACACTGTTCAATAATTCGAGAACGAAGTTTCCTTCTCGAAACTAGATCTAAGGCAGGTTCTTCGTCAATTGTGTCATGTTCAAACTGTCCGAGTGGATGACCGCACTTTTGCTGGGCAGCCAATCTCGAGAAATAACTGTTCACTTGTTTAGTAGTGAGCCAGTCCTCCTTTGAAAACTGTGATTTCATTAATTTCACAACATTGGAAAGCACCTCCTTTTTGCCAGTCTCGACCCCTATCATGAACCTTTGTAGCAAAAAGTCCTTTACTTTGTCGGAGGACCGTTTACGTCTGTACAGTTTATATTCGCTTTTGGAAGGCCTACAAAATTGGTAATGGAAAACTAGTAACAATGGACTCTCTACTGAAAAACGAAAAACCACAGCAAGAAACTAATCCTGTCACTGGCCCCTACAGTGTTCCTGCTGTGGAGACTGGATCACTTCGTAGGGCAGGATCTTCTTCAGCGAATATAAACTGTACAGACGTAAATTGTGTAAAAGTTTTTACCACTCAAGAAGAACTTACTCGCCATATAGCTGGAGGAAAACATGTTCTAAAACCAGTACGTGAGACTAAATTGGATAAAATCAAAAGAAAGTGGGCCACAAAATTTACTGAAATCGCTTCTGTTGGTGTTCAAAGAACTGTTCATTCTATTGAAGAAGGCGGTGAACCTGTACTGGCTATGAAACCTGGGTGGGCTCTGAAAACTACGGCCAGTCGTAAACGGTTCTCCGACAAAGTAAAGGACTTTTTGCTACAAAGGTTCATGATAGGGGTCGAGACTGGCAAAAGGGAGGTGAATGAGCGATATCTGAAAAAAAATTGACAGTTCCCCCTGATACAGGAGTCATTCTATCAAACATTTCTAGTTCATTCAAGCAAATTTATGGTTGATATGGCGATTAAACTATGCGCATATATAGTGAACAACCAATTCACTATCGGTCAAAATTTCGAAAAAGGGGTAACTTTAAAAATTATTTCTGATAATGGGACAAGAGTGGGCAAAAATTTTATTGTTGATTTTGGTAGCACTAGTACACCTCTACATAATTACCGTTTACCCATCTTGCCCATACCCGTACCATCGGCTATATTTAATTTCAAAGATAGGGTACTTTCAAGGTGATGGGCGACACCTATTAGTGGTTTCCATACTATGTCTCAGAGACATAGAGCAACATAAATTGGTCATGATGCTTGAATAGTCGAAGACATATACTATCATCACCTACCATCAGTATATCACGCAGTCCCTATTTTGGCCTGGAAAAATGACTCTAAATATGCCTAAATTTTGACTCAAAATCGGTGAAAATAGGCTGAAAATCGTTATAGGGCCATGTCTCCCGAATGGTTAATTTTTGAGATCGGCCCTTTTGGTCAACGAGTAGTCTAGTCGGACTGATTAATTCCTGTGAATATGGATCCGAAGTGCCGACCCCCCACCTTATCACTTTTGCAGGATTTTGCATGGTTTTCTCGTGGAGTGACACTTAAATTTATACACAGTGTCTGAGGTCATGAGACGAAGAAGAACCGAACAAATTCTAATGGTTTTCTGATAATTATTGAAAGATACATTATGGGAGATAAGATAAAGAGATGGCAGTTATCGCTATAATAGTTAAAAACTAGATAGTGTAAAGGTAATTTGCTGAAAATTTCAGTCAAATTGATCCACTATGAGCCGAGAAAGAAGCGGGTAAAATTTTTGCATAGTCTCGGTCATCATTACTAAAATCATTAATATAAACAGCATAGTCTCGATTATCCGCTTTTGTTGATTTAATTATCAATAGCCGTTAGCGGCATATAGGAATCTAATCCAGCCAACATCGAAGGCTAGCCTTGACATCGAGAGTTTATTATGGTCTGGATAAGTTAATTAATGTCTAATTGATAATTTAGATAACATTTCAGGCCTAAAGAAAGACTTGTAATAAGCAGATTTTGCTCTTGCATAATGCATGTTTAATGAGTTGTTACTCCTAATCAGATTTTAATGTATTATAAATGTTTCATTACCGAAAAAAGTAAAAATAAGCGACAACTCTTGTTGACTGCCCGGACAATTTAGCTGCTGTGGGCATATGTTTCATTGCCTGGCAACCTATCTTGTATTTCTCATTAAAAGAAGTCTTTTCATTTCTTTAGGGTAATCATCCACAGATTCTCCTGGTTGTTGTTTTCTCTTTGTAATAAGCCTAACCACTTCTTTACCATTATCCACTTCTGTACAGTATTGTTCTCTAAAAGCACTTTTCACTGATTTATAGTCGCTTCTTGTTTCTTCTGGCAGACATTTTAACCATACAGCAGCATTATCTTTCATAGCTAATCTAAGACCTGCTACTTTATATTTGTCCTCTTCCCAGTTTTGAAAAACACAATAAGTTTCAAATAAATCTAGCCATAGTATAGGATCCTTTTGTTCATAACCTGAGAATTTTTGTAAATATGTAGCATGGTTTTTACAACTCTCCATCATTCCTTGTTTAGTCGAAAATAAAATAAAAAAATAAGTAAAATATCAGCTTTCTTTTCTAGGGTGTAGACATAAAGAAAAACACTTGCTTGGCTTGTGAGATTCCGTTGCTCAATTGGCACTCCCCATATATCATTCGGGGTTTATGGACCTGCTTAAAGTCCAACCTTCCACAATGGGTTGTATGTTCAATCTAGTTGGGGGTATAATCTTATATTCTGTAACAATACTTGAACAATAATAATATATATACAATAATGACCCACAGGCTAGGTAACTTAATAAGGAACAGCATCTAAGAAATAACTTATAAGAGACCTGCCCTTCAGTCTGTCCTGCTGCCTTCCCGTGGTCAACTACTCACAATCTACAATCTTCCTCTAATATACTAGTGTTCAGAATGTATATCCATTGCAGAGTTTATCTAAAAAATGTTAATATCTCTTTTGTACGTGATGTAGTCGTGGCAACAGCCAGGGGTGACAATTTTTTAGCTGCCTGGAATAGGGAAGGGGAGAGAAAGGGCCTGGGGAATAGGAGGATATAGTTGATTGTTTTTTCGCGCTTATAGTTATAGTATAATGTATAGATAGAAAATAAATAGCTGTGTACTTTTATGTTGTTCATCGAAAAATAAATAGATCCTCTAATAACTTTTGTGTTCAGTATTCGGAACATGTTTTGGTAGCAGAGCGTGGTTTTATATAGGACTTATTAGAACTGTAAGTACACTATTTTCATTTCGTGCGTTGTTATAGACTCGATTATCATATGTGCTTATTTGAACTTAATTAGTGTAAACAATCAAATTCAGAAATGGCAGATTCGAAGAATACAAATAAACCCAACGAAGACGAAATATTAACAGCACTTCTGAAAAAGAGACGAACAGTCAACAGTCAGTTGGCAAAGGCGCGAATAAATTTAACTTTGGCTTTAGCATGCAATGTGTATGACATAAACGAAGACGACATAAGATATGCATTGCGATTTTTAATGGCTAGTCAAGAGGTGGCAATTGGTGTGTTAACAGAACTTACTAGTATAGATAGTGATGGTTTCGATTCAGAATTGGAACACGTAGAAGACCATAAACAAATTAGTGAATTAGTTATGCAGGCCACACAGTCCTTAGCCATTACACGATCGACTTACGCACAGTCAAGGGAGGCTGCGACAGAGCTCGAAATTAATAATGGCATGCCATCATCAGATCAACTGCCATCGTCACCGCAACAAGAACAAGCATCGTCGCATCCAGCAGATCATATAAATACATCGGTTCAACCATCGCTTGAAAATAGTTCTTCGGCGAATAAAAATAATAAGGAAGACCTTTTTCGTCAATAAAGTTTTGATCCCCAAATTTACTGATTCAAAGCTAGATTACTAACTTTTTAAAGACGCTTTCACAGAATGTATAGACAAATTTTCGTGTTCGAAATCATACAAAATGCTACAGCTACGCTAACATCTAGAGGGAGATGCCATAAAAGCCATAGAATGATTTGCAGCTTCAGAAATCGGATATGATGCAGCCGTCAAACGTTTAGATGACAAATTTGGAGGTCAACGTCGCTCAGTATTGATACATTTGGACACAATTCGTCAAATGCATACAGTTAATTTTAATGATTTGAAGAACTTTGAAAATTTTGTTGAGAAATTAGAACTTAGTATAATCGCACTTCAAGAGAATGGTCGAACGGAAGAATTTGAAACAAATTCAATGTTTTTCTATGTAGCAAGATTGAAACTTTCACCTGTAAACGTAACCCAATTCAAACGATGGGCCGCTTTAGAGAAAAAAGAAGAAACTTTAATGAATCTACACACATGGTTAGCGGGAGAAATTAGATATCGCATCGAAGCACAGGAAGAGATAGATGGTTTTCAGTCGGGCAATAGAGCTTCTTCGTCATCGTATTCGCCGTCATATAATTGTAGAACGAAATATCCTCAGCCAAACAGTAGAGCTCGGATTCCAGTCGGTTCAAAACTCCTCGTCGTAATTGTTGTATCGTATGCGATCAGAATCATACCCTTGGTCTTAATAACTGTCAGATGTTTAAATCGTTCACCGTACATCAGCGGTGGAATTGAGCTAAAGAGAGACGACTATGTTTTAGATGTCTAAGTCTTACGCATTCAGGTTGGAAGTGTCTTAATTCAAAGATATGTGCTGCCGACAGATGTCCCAAGAACCATCACTTTTTATTGCATGGAGAGGGATACTACAAAAATAACGCTCCACAAGAATATGAGAATGCACAACAATCATCGTTTGTACAAGACAGAGCCACTTCGGTGAAACTACCCAGCAAGCAAAATACGGACGATGCACGTTGTCATTATCAAACCGCGCATACTCATACACAATTTAACGAACACGACAGAATAGCTATGCGTATTATTCCAGTTATGCAACGCATTGTTGGATGAATGTTCAACCGATAGCTACATTAACGAATTAGGACTTCGGGGAAACTTAACACAACTGAATGTCAGTGTTTTAGGGGGGAAAAAGGACAGAGTAGTAGTATCGACAATAGGTTGCATTTTCAACCCGGCGGTTTTTACAGTATCAAACGTCACTGGAGATATGAAAATAGTCAATTGGTTGAAACACTCGAATAACTGGCCTCATCTTCAAGGCATTCCGTTTCCAAGAGTATCCGGTCATCGACCAGAAGTTGATTTATTAATCGGTCTTAATGCATCTCAAGTTCATCGTTCAATTACAGAAATCGCAGGTCGTCCGGGTGAGCCAATCACAAGACTCACGCCGTTAGGGTGGACATTTGTAGGCCCAGTAAGTTCATCGAATGACTTTAATCGTGGAAATAGAACAATTCATTTCGCTCGTACATATTTTATAAGTGATAACCAAGAGCCACATGTAGACACATTACTTCGAAGCATGTGGGAATTAGAATCGTCCGGGGTCGCGCCCAATGCTAAGTCTCATTCCAAGTCGGAACAAGCAGCAATTGATTCAACCAAGGATTCTTTAACTTTCGATACAAACGCTTCTCGATATACCGTGGGTATTCCGTGGAGACCTAACGAGCCTCAACTCGAATCAATTTATGCTATCGCCAAATCGCGACTCATCAACTTGGAGAAATCATTAATTAGGTGTCCGCTAATAGCTCAAGAATATCAACGAATCGTGAATGATCATTTAGAGAATAACTACATCGAAGAAGTTTCGCCCATTGATACCCAGGCATCATCGTGGTACTTACCACACTTCGCGGTTGTTCGTATGGATAAGTCTACAACTAAAGTCAGAGTTGTAATGGACGCTGCCGCTCGCTGTCAAGGAAAGTCCTTGAATGATTGTATATACCCAGGGCCCAAACTTCAAAGAGACTTGTTTGATGTCTTGCTTTGCTTTCGCAAAAGTCCTATCGCTATAGCCGCAGATATAACCGAAATGTTCCTACAAATTAAGATTAAACCGGAAGACCGGAAGTTCCATAAATTTTTATGGAGAGACTTAGTTCCAGATGCGCCTTTAAAAAATACATGTATATCAATATAAGCGATTAGTATTTGGCAAGTCTTCATCGCCATATTTATCACAAGCTGTTGTTAGAGAACATTGTACATTGAACATTGATAAATATCCAGCTGGTGCTAACTCCGTTCTTAACTCAATGTACATCAATGATTTATTAGATAGTGTTGATGAAGTATCTACAGCCATAGAGTTGCGCCGGGAAATATCTGCAGTATTACAAAGTGCAGGGTTCCAGATTCGTAAATGGTTATGTAATGACCCTAGGGTATTAGACGAAATACCAATTCAAGACCGTGTGGGTGATCTTGAAGATAACAGTTTACTTTCACTAAAGACTTTAGGCATTTTGTGGAATGCAGAGAGTGACGTTTTTACTTTTGAAATTCGAGAGCCTAATAATGTAAACAATAGAGTTTGACCTAGTTACTGGAGATCGCAGGTGGATTTGAGTCACATATGCTATGGCACGAGTTTCACACGCGCTGGGAAAGGGTGCGCCTAAACCACGCATATTTTTTTTTTCCTGAAACACCTCTGCCAAAGTCGCCCTGCGCCTTATCTACGCATGCGCCTTATACACCGAAAAATACGGTAATACTATTGTTGTGGACCCTCTAGCTGTCACAATTTTGATGAAACTTTAAATGTATTTTTATATCCCAAAGATCTTGATTCCTGTTGATATTTTTGCTTGTCTATGGCCCCTGATTGTTCGAAAGATTTTTTTTTTGTTAGATTGTCCACTGTCCATCTCTTGCAAAATGTGGATATATCTTACATGGCAACTGCTTGTTTGATTGATTCGTAGAATCAACCTACACGGCCAATGAAGTCATCAATGTTAGTGGAATAGAACAAAACGATGCCACTGGCAATACCAAGGATGCTTTAAATCATACACTTTATTTCAATTACTTATAACGTATTCATTAACTACTTCAGATAACATGAAAAGGCTTATTATTGTGTGTTTTCTCATTACAGGTCTGGTAAAATTAGGTGTCCATTGTGTTACGGGAAGACGTGTTGCCATCAAGATTGTCAATCGAGAAAAGCTCAGTGAATCAGTGTTAATGAAGGTAAGATATGTTTTATTTGACATCAGAGTCTTACTGTACTGAACGAATAGCTATCATTGTGCTAAAATTGTTTTAAAATTCTACAACCGATCTCATTTTCATACGCCCACATCGAAATGTGAATCCAAATATATAAAGAGAGAGGAATCCAAAACCATTTGAATAACATAAACTTAGATGGGATCTAAGTCATAATAAACTTGATACGGTGACACCAGTAGCAGGAATACTATAAAAGATGGTTTTGTGATACCCACGACTTTGTTTTTAACCACATCGAAATGTGGTAGTATATTGTCGTCGCCCCCGTCCGGCGGTCCGGCATCCACAATTGTTTGTGGATACTCTAGAGGATAAAGATAATATCGTCATGAGACGAAAAAGCCTATCAATTTTCAATGATTTTCAATAATTACTGCCAGAGTTATGGCCCTTGATCATTTTCAAAAATCTTGTGAACGCTGTAGATGCTAAAGTTAATATCCGATTGACTTTAAATTTATACACAATGTTTAAGGTCATCAGCTGAAGAAGCCTATCGATTTTCAACGATTTACAATAATTACTGCAAGAGTTATGGGCCTTGATCACTTTGAAAAATCTTGTGGATGCTGTCACTGAGAACTACTAAGGGGTTAATCTGTGCATAGACCTTATATAAATCTCGGTCTGGAGTGTTATTTGTACTTCTATTTAAAGAAAATTAATTTCCCGATTATTACTCGGCATTACCGAGTTAAATTGTAAATAATGTGCGTTAATTAACAAGTGTGAGAAACTATCTAAGAGGTGAGTTAATTAATGCTAGGGGTGAAAAATTGCGTTTTCTGTAGTGGTGTTTTAATTAACCGACCGGTAAAAAATGAATGTCAATGTTGTGCATTGTTTAATTGACGTGTTGCAATAACTGCACCAAAAGGGGGTGATCACATGGCTAAGAGGGTAAGACGCTGGCTCGCTAGTCTGGAGGTCGGGTGTTGGATCCCTGCATTAGCTGAGAAAGTTCATCCAGATTTTCCGGCGTGGTTTCCCCCCTTGTCAGTGATGCAGGACGGAGGGCCTGACAAGGACAGCTGTCTAGTCATTCGGATGGGATGAAAAACCGAGGTCCCGTGTACAAATTGGCGTGCACATAAAAGATCCCTTGGCGGTTGGAATTCGATATAAGGGTAGGCCGTAGTGCTGCTGCCCGGGCAAAATTTCCCTCATAGCACACTGTATGGCGTATGCCCGTCTTCATTAGCCCAGTTTAGGAACAAAACAGTAGGACGTTAAACCCCATTTCATTTCATTTCATTCCTGCACCAAAAGGACTATAATCAAGGACCAACAGGCTTTATTTGACACATACATGTTAAATCAAAATTTTGGAAGTAAAACTGTTTAACTGTGCCATTTATCAGTCAACTGTGTGTTTTACGCAGGTCTTTGTATAATTAAAGACAGGTCTTTAGAAAGGCGTGTGTGCTAGCTATGATCTATGTTTCTCTTATACGTCTTTTGTATTGCGTACCATATATATAAAGTTACATTTAATGAAATAAAAATATGGACCTTAATCTATCATACAGAAAGGCGAATGTAATGTCGTCATTTATAAATACCCAGCAGTCAGCTCCAATTTGAATAACCACGGGAATACAGAGAGTAAATAAAGCAAAGACTATTTTTATACCCGCACATTGAAATGTGGTTGTATATTGTTGTCGCCCTGTCCATCCATCAGTCTGTCAGTATTAATAAATAATATGACACAACCAACCGAACAGTGGTAATTCACACACAAATGATATATGTGAGTCGCTCCCACAATATCAGTCGCTTGTCGCACGACGTCATTTTGTGCTACGGGCACAAAAGCATTGTTAACAATGGATTTTGGTCAAATTGTCGATTTTGAGATTGAGGTTGGAACATCAAGAAATACAAAAGAACTTTGTTATTTGAGAAGGATTTTGATGATCTGAAAACTTTAAATGGTGTTTTAGGGGTATTTTATGAGCCTACTTGATTAAAAAGGCCCAAGAAATGACGTCTATTCTATGAAAAAATCAGCAAAAGTAATCCAATGTTTTGAAAACGCACGCGGTGCTTGATGCTAATCTCCATATGTCATTTGAAAGGTCGTGAACTTAACTTTCCATATTTGGAGTAAACAAAGGCAAATTCTTTGTCAGTAACGAATCAGAGTCAGTTTAACAAGATCAACCATAGGCCTTTTCGTTGCCACGAATGGCCGACCTCCAGATGATAATACACGATTTCATTGGCTTAAAGCTCTTGCACGCGCTTGATGTGTAACATGGGCATGCGCAACGAGGATGTAAACACAGATTTGTTGACTTGCCAATCTGTCAAATTCATCTTTTGTTGAATAGTTTTATGAATGACAATTTCGTCATTTCGTATTAATATTAACTAAAAAGTTTGAAAAATGTCACAAAGTCTAGACCCGCTGCCCATGTTGCACGACTCCTGAATTCAGCCAGACAAATCGGTATTTAAGACGCCAGAATGATGAATTTCTACTCGGTACTAGTACTACTGACACTGTATCGGCGATGGCGGGTCCGATGTTTCTAAAGTACTAAACCTTCTATGTGATATTTAACATAAGTATTGAAAAAAAAAATCTTTATGTTAGGCCTATATATGATATTTTATTGCTTAAATGATTGATACTGTTATAACCCCGCCCAAAAGGTTCACGCCGTGAAAGAACTTGTTTACGTCACATGACTTTGCGCTCACTTTTCCACTCGACTCGACTGATTACCGTAAGAACTATCCCTGCTTCTGCTCAATTTCTATGCATCTTGAAAAATTTTTTATACAGATACTTTGATTTTCCAAAGGAATCAATTATTTTCTTATTGAAATACATTTTAATAAAGCAGAAGTATAAATAATGCCAACTAGGACATGAGTGATCCGATAAGTCGGAAGTGTCATTCAATTGTCATGTGGTCAGTGAACCGAAAAAAATCGCTACTTCAAGTACTTGGCTAAATAAATGGATACTTTTTGGCATAGTACGTTCTATAGTTAAATTAGTATTCTTGGACTAATGTAAATGTATTTTCAAGGAGGTATACGCTCGAATGAGTAAACACGAGATTGCACCGGTAAATATCAGATCATTCCCGTAGCTGATAGTAATAATTAGTAAGGTACATGTCTAAGAACCCTATATGATACATCCAAGTGAAAGTATTAATAAAAGGAAATGTTTAATGCCTTCTTATTTATTTTGCTAAACTGATTTAAATCTTTTTCTTAAAATTAGAATGAATTTGATTTGTGTCAGATACACTTATTCTTTGGTGCTATAAAATTTGAGGCTTATATTAAAAATAATTACATGATTTTTGGAACGTAATTAATTCTATTACTCATTACTTTTGAAATCTCCCATTACTCATTACGTCCTTTACATTCCATTACCATCACCCCAGCCCTGGCATACAGCTTAATATGAAAGAAATTTTGTCAGGACGGCTTTCTCTTATATTGAATTCCAACTGCCAAGGGATCTTTTACCCGCACGCCTATGTGTACACAGGACCTCGGTTTTCCATCCCACCCAAACGGCTAGACAGTCCTTGTCAGTCCCTTCATCCTGCACCACTGACAAGGAGAAACCCTGCCGAAAAATCCTGATGAACTTTCTCGGTCAACACCGGGATCGAGCCGCGACTTCCAGGCTAGCGAGCCAACGTCTTACTCACTTAGTCACCGTGGCTCCCATTATAAAATGGTGATATGTCTAGGCCTATACCATGATGAAGATAGGCCTATACATTAAATGTTCTATTAATGGGAGTGATACAGATTTTATGGTTAGTGTAGATTTTGATAGTTTTGTGTTAATTTGTGATACAAGTAAATTACTTGATTTTAATTGTAGAGTTCAACCATACTTCAAAAACATATTAGCCTTTGACGGTTTGATAAGATGGGTGCACTGATTGCAATCACCGTACTGGTTGTTCGAGGCTGAGCCTCAATTCACCGTTTTTAACTTAATTCATTAAATTGTCGAACAGTTTTTACATGTATGTACTGAAAATCCGACCCATAAAATGGCATCGAGAGTTGATTATGGTCTGGTCATGTAAATAAATATTTTATTAATAGTTTTTATAACACTTAAGGCCTAAAGAAAGACTTGCAATAGGTAGATTTAACTCTTCCATAATACATGTTTTAAAAAAAGATTCACAATAAATGGATTTTAGTTCACAACATGAATTTTGCGTGAAATATCTAAATTAGAGTATTTGCCATAGTCCACATAAAAATAGTCGTCGCCCCTGTCCATCCAGAAACATAGGTTTATCCCCCCAAGATCTCGGTTTCTTTTGATATTGGCATGTATCGGACCATAGCTTCGTGGATTATGGTCCCTGATTGTACGAAAAATCATGTTTTTAGATTGTGGACACAGTATGTTTATAACCCAGAGATCTTGGTATTCGTGCATATTGGACCATAACTTTCCGAATTATGGCCCCTGATTGTAAAGATAATCACGTTTTTAGATTGTGGACCCTATTACAATTTTTATCCGATTTAAAAAAAAAAAATTCAAATATATCACTGTTACGCCCTAAGGATGGTTGAGTTCGAATTTTGTGATTATCAGACCAAAACTGCTGGACAAAATTGCCGCTCTTGTACGCAGATAGTTTAAAAGTACGTAATACCAAGGTTGTTGATCATCCAGGTCACAATTTGTATCCAATTTTGATGGAAATTAAAATATACGTTCATATCACAAAGATCTTGGTTCCTTGTGATAATATTGATAATGACTCCACATTGTACGAAAATTCACTTTTTTAGCTTGTTCTCTGCTAATCTCTTGCAAAATGTGGGCGTGTCTTGTATGGCATTCGCTTTTTTGAGTTGACTTTAAAATGCACAAAATGCATAATAATATCTATATTTTAACACTATTGACCATAATGATTATGACGTGTTTGTTTTTATAAGGTTATGACGTCAAACATCTGGGTCTTTTAAGAGTTGATCTGTGATTAACGTCATGATATCGCGTCATGACATCACGTCATGATGTCGGTCACAGAGCTTTGCCCTAAATACAGCCCCGAAGCCAAGGCCACATGATTTTGGGAATGGGCTATTGGTGATTTGTTATGAGGTTATGACGTCAAACATCTGGGTCTCTTAAAAGTTGATCTGTGATTGACGTCATGACGTCGCATCATGATGTCGGTAAGTGAGCTTTGCAGCACAAAACCACATGATGTTAGGAATGGGCTATTGATGATTTAATACATTCAGTGTACATGAAATAACTTACGAGAAAAAACATTTTGGCCGCCGTTACCATGGCAACCAACATGGTTAGATTTTGATGGGCAGTCAAAATTTTTTTTTACTAATAATAAGGTAAACTCCTTTCTCCTATGCTATTGGCTTTAAATCCAAAATAAAAGAAGCAAGTTTGGAATAGACTGTTTTTCCCTGTTTGGCCTTTTTTCTAAAATGTGACAAAAAGTCTGCGATTTGATTTTATTCATTTAGAAAAAGTAAAAAATGTCCCAACTGAGTTGGAACCACGCGATGTTTCGAGCGCACCCACAACTTCAGCACTTCCAACAGGATAATGCACGTCCGTATACCGCCCGTTTTAGTATGGACTACCTGGCTGCTAACAACATCAATGTCTTGGACTGGCCAGCCATGTCTCCGGACATGGCAACGATAGAACATGTCTGGGATGAGATTGGACGCTGTCTGTATTTGAGACCACAGATGCACACCATTGCTGCTTTAGAAGCTGCTCTTGTCCAAGAATGGAACAATTTGCCCCAGGCCTTCTTTCAAACATTGGTAAATTCCATGCGACGTCGCTGCACAGCGTGCGTAAGAGACCGTGGAGGACACATGCGCTACTGACATCTGTGTCGTACTTTTGGTTTTGACCCCTCTGACTTTGTACCGTTGATTACAGATTAAACATCCATAAGTGTACAAATGTGTTGTTATTGATGTGTTCCCATTTGAATATTGTTCACAATAAGAAGCAAAATAAATAAGATATGTTTACAGGATCATTTTGTTATACAAAAAACTAAGTGATGCGTTTTCCATGGCACTCAGTATATGTCATACTGGATGAAAACCTACTATGAACCTAATAAACCAGATATTTCATACAGATTCATTAATGATATTTGGATTTTTTCATTTCAATATTAAATCAACAACATCCAAAGATCAAATTTACTATGGATATAAATAGCAGGTCTTTCTTTAGGCCTGAAATGTTATCTAAATTATTAATTAGACATTAATTAACCTATCCAGACCATAATCAACTCTAGATGGCATTGCTAGCCTGCGATCTTTAGTGGATTGTGAGCCAATTTACTGCATAATTTTCCTTCACGATTTAACGATTAAATGGATATTCGAGATGTGGGGGTTTCGTTTTTTATAGATCATTACAATAACTAGAACTTATTGTTTATTATTTGTTCCACGCATAGTTTTCTATTCATATTGCTTCATATTACGTCGAACTCGTAAAGGGGTTTGTTTACATGTGGAAATTGCGTAAATAGCCGCCATTTTGTGAATATGCTGTTGGAACTTCCTATTGGTCAATATGTGATAAAATCAACCAATGGGAGAGCGGGATCTAAATTGTAACTCACTCGTAGTGCATAGGTTATGCATGTGCATTTCCCAGTTGCATAGCATATAGATAGTATATAAGGACAGTCAAAGTCAGTCTTAGTCGAACGGTCGGGGGGTGCGAACCTCAGCGGAAATATTAATTATTTCACTCTGTGGTAAGCATCCCATGGGGAGACTTTGTCTTCAGTGATCAGCAAGTTCTGCAGGAATAATCCATTATTCCGCTCGGGGCAAGCCCGATCTCCGGGGTAGTATTTTGCCTTTAGTTCTACAGACTAAGTCGGGCGTTCCAAACTATAGGGAAATTGTTGGTTTATTAGTAGAGTTATGAGCTTCTAGTTATTTTACAGGTTCCGTTTGGGTGACGTAAGATTTGTTGCCTTCCTTTGTACAAATATTGTAAGTTCAGGCTCAGACAGGCGTCAGTTAGTGTTTATATCCTGATATAGGATTTGGTGTAAGCAGATGCTTCGTTTCCTGGTTCGGTAAAGAGTCATAGTTGACGTTAGGATAGTTGATGAACTTGGCACAAGTTCTTTATTTCAGCTGGTTAACCATTGGTGAAAAGAAGACGACCGGATGCGAATACGCGTCTCGGGCACTTAATTTTTGTATCTTACGAAATAAAGAATTTTGGAACTCTATAAATGTGTTCTCTTTGACTTCAGTTCACGTGGGAATCCTGACATCCTGTGTACTAACCTGGACTTTCGGTTTGCATAAGAGCCGGTCACTCCCGACGATCAAGTGTAAATCGGGTACAACCCGTCCTGTTACAGAGACTATGCTGTTTATCGTACTGACTTTAGTAATGATGATCAAGGCTAGGTGGAAATTCAATCGCTTTGTTCTCGGTTCATAGTGGATCAATTTGAATGAAATTTTCAGCAAATTGCCTTTACATTATCTAGTTTTTATACGTCCACATTTTCATGTGGACGTATATTGTCGTCGCCCCTGTTCGTCTGTCTGTCCGTCCATCCGTCCACAATTGTTTGTGAACAATCTACAGGTCGCAATTTTTATCCGATTTCAATGAAACTTAAAATATAGGTTTATCACCCTAAGATCTCGTTTCCTTTCGATATTGGCATGTATCGGACTGTAACTTCATGGATTATGGCCCCTGATTGTACGAAAAATCGCGATTTTAGCTTGTGGACCCTATAGAGGTCATAATTTTTATCCGATTTAAAAAAACGTATTATTATATCACCGTTACACCCTAAGGACGACTGAGTTCGAATTTCGTGAAAATCGGGCCAAGACTGACAGACAAAATTCTCAAATAGCATAAAAATATGGTATATCAAGGTTGTGGACCCTATAGAGGTCACAATTTTAATCCTATTTTGATGAAACTTGAAATGTAAGTTAATAACCCGCCCTTCGTTCTCTAATAGCGTAAAAATATGGTATATCAAGGTTGTGAACCCTATAGAGGTCACAATTTTTATCCGATTTAGTTGAAACTTGAAATGTAAGTTTATAATCCAAAGATCTCGGTTCCTTTCGATATTTGCGCATATCGAATTGTAATTTCCTGAATTATGGCCCTTGATTGTAGGAAAAATCACTTTCTTTTTAGCTTGTTCTCTATCCATCTCTCGAAAATGTGGGCATATCCTGTCTGGCAGCCGCTGGTTAACTATTATAGTGAGAACTGCCAACTAGTTATTGAATCTCCCATAATGTATCTTTAATTTCTTAGATGTAAAAGTTGTTAAAGAAAGGGATAAGCTGTCATCCAAAACACACCTTTAACGCTATCCCTTACTGTTGTGCACTGCGTGTAAAACGGATTAGCAGCAAAGGTAGCTGGACCAAATCAAACCTAAAAAATGTTGGATCCTATCTTAAACAATCCGGATATCCCAAGATATGTTTACAAAAGGCATTTAAACGAGCAGATCAGAAGGCCAGGGCTGAATTATTGACCCACCTATCCAAGACCGATACTAATGTGAAGATTATTCCATGCACAACATCACTTTCACCAAATGACTAAAGACTGAAGTATTTTAGACACAAGTTCACGAATTACAAAAATTATGAATAACAGCAAAATAATAATAGAGAGAAAGAACCGCACAATTGGAAATATCTTGACACTAATATCCGATTGACTTTAAAGGGGAAGACCAACGATTTTCAACAAGGTTTCCATAAATCTTAAATATATATTGATAAATAATCCCCTCTGTAACACAAGCAAAAAAGTTTTTGTAAGCGAGAAATTAATATTTATTAAACTGGAAGTGACATAGTTGGTTCAACACGCTTACTGGGCTCTATAGTAAGAATACAGATTTGGCATAAGTTTACTGCTGTATTGTGTTCACACGTCGTCCTTAGGCCAAAAATCAGATCAAATGGGTTGTTTATTAATATATTATAAACACAAATTTATGTTTTTTTAAACGTTTAGTACACAAAGTCGTCGCGTAAGTTCACTCATACTGAACAGTACGATGTGCCTCAATTCACGCCACATGACTAATTGTTTACATCACGTTGTTTAATTGACAGCTTGCAAGTGAGAGATATTTCGTCTGCTTGAATGTTTTGTGCGTGCTGAGTCTGCTGACAGTGTTTTTATTTACTTCACCGGACTTGTGGCACATATATATATATATTCAAATAAATATATAAATTTCCAAAATATGTCAACGTCAGACACCAACGTATTGGAATATAAAATTATTATTATTATTATTATTATACATACATTTCTATAGCACTACTTCCACAACCGTGTTCAGAAGCGCTTTACAATATGATACACACAAAGATGAGATAAAATTCAAAAATTAGAAATAACAAAAGTTAAAATCTGTTAAATATAAAATATAAAATAAATTTGAACAAAATATAGCAATGACAAAAGTTAAAAATCTGTTAAATATAAAATATAAAATGCATTTCATCTAAAATATATATAACAACCGACAGTATCAGTTGCTAGTTAAAAGCTTTCTTAAACAAAAAAGTTTTAAGTTGACTCTTAAAAACGGGTAAAGACACACTGCTGCAAATAATATAAGGAAGTTTATTCCACAGTTTAGGTGAGGCAACTGAAAAGGCTTTATCAGGAGGCAGACCACCATTAAATTTCATCATCTCGGTACCCACGAATTGTAGTTCGTCTATTTATAGCAATTCTCTCTCTCTCTCTTTTCTCCCCTTTTGCATGCCCATTTGTGTTGATTTTTTGGTCTAGAATGGATGAAGAGGGTTTGAATTAACATTTTCTGCCAGGTTTTGGTAAATATTCATGATTTTGAGGCGGAAGGATAAGAGGGTTATCAGGTTAGCTACGGCGATATGTACGGCAACTAGTTACATGTTTTTAGTATGCTTCTTCAAGTTTGTGTATCTCAAAATTTTGGTGGTCAACCTCATACAAATTTTAGTGCAAAGACATGACCATTTGTTCCTCTGTCTGTAGTGGAAAGCATTCAGCCCAACGAAAATTTGGGGAAAAGTTGGAGGTGGGCAAATAGGCCAGAATTAACATTGAAGTCAATGGGGAAATTAATGGTGGTCTGCCTCCTGTATGAAAACAACCTGACAGTGGATGAAAGGCCTAAATTTGATGATATGATCTCCAAATTGTCAGAAAATGTGATATATGGCATTTTGATAGTAAAAAATGTGAAATGGTAAAATTTCAAAAATATTTGACAAATTTGGGAGGGGAAATTTTGATTTTAGTCAAAATTTTGTGATTTTCAGTGTTTATTTACTTTTCAAAATTAGTGGAAAATATTTTAATGTATGATTTTTACTTTTTCTGCATTATAATTGTTAGACGGGAAGAAAGTATCATAATTTCACTCAATTTTGCCTAAAAATCATGATAAATTGTCTGAAATTCTTCAGATTACCCCCAATATTGCTGTCAAAATTTTAATTATTCATCTGTTGTAAAATGAACCAAAATGTCTTGCATGTCTTTATTTTCATTGTTAAATAACTTGGCAAGGATCCATGTGTTTGTCAGATATTGAAAAAGTATTCATGTGTTTGTCAAAAATTTAAAAATTAAGAAATTTAGTCTAATTATGTTCTGCTTAGGTGTGTTAGAATTTTCAAAACATGAGTGAACTGCATTTTGCTGCTGTTTTCCTCAGGCTTAACACAATTTTAATCTTTCAAAACCTGAAATTGTTGCATTTCCCTTCTCGAATAAGTAAAATCTATGTGTTTGCAGGGAAATTTCTCTGTCTTCATTTCATTTAGACTGGCTCACCCTCCCCACCCCACCCCTTTTCTTGAAGATGATATTTGGATATTCAATTGAACATTTGTTGACTCCAAATTAGCAGTAATCTGATTTTGTGCTTGAATTGTAACCGAGCATTTTATTTGACACAAACAAATAGTTACATATAAGATTTCAAGGATTTCTAAGACTTTTTGTTTATGGTCAAACATGTAATCCTATGACATTTCTTCCAAATGAGTCCACACCCCAAAATGGATATGTTGTAGATGTGTTTTTTGCAGCTTAAAGTTTTACATTTTGAATGTAAATCTATTATTTGTGGTGATCTTTGAAAATGTGGCACTTACAGGGCAATAAAATATTAATTAATAGCCTTTTCATACCCCTTTTATGCTTTGAATTATGTCAGAACTCCCTTTTTCCATCTCATTTTGTCAGGACATTGATGTAAAGATTAAAACAACTTGCTTCCACATAATATTTACACTATGTAATTTCAAGGATACCTCTGATTGTTAAAGTATTTTAAAAACTGAAATATTCCCATTTTTTAAAAAAAAAATAGTGCTTTGCGACCCTTTTATTAGAGTGGCTGGTTGTCACCTAAATACAGCATTTATTTTACATTTATCAATCCATATTTTAATAAATAATTCATACTTCTTATAACAAACTGTGTTTATATGTATGTATATAAGCCAGGGATAGAAGAACATGGCTTTTAGCCATATTCCATCAACAGTATTACTTATGTGGACACAAGTGGGATTTGTTACCACACCAACATTTTTAGGGGGTGGGCTTACAGATTTCACTATAGTTCCTTACAGTTACCTTCAATGCAACAAATTTGCAGCTTGTCTTCCTGTATACCGGCCAAGGTTTCTAGAAATAAATGCTTTTCATCTCAGACTTTCCCAGAAATAGGGAAATATTAGCATTTTGAGGCATACAAAGTGTCAAAAATGGACCATTTTGTAGAAAAAGGTAAAAGAAAGTCAATTTTTGAAAAATATTCCAATATTTTGAATATTTTTGATGTGACTTGTCTGAAACTCTTTAAATCTTTTCGCAGAACTCACATTTCGACAAAATTAAGAAAGAATCTTCAATTCTAGAACAAAAGGCCCATGGACCTGAGCTGCAATCCGGTATACAAAACACTACATAACTTTAAAGGGTCACCATTTCTGCAGTAATTATTTTTTTCTGATTCTGTATTATAATAATGTTGCAAAAATAAATGTGAAGCTATAAAGAAAAGAATTTTGATGATATATGAACTTATAAAACCATATAGGAGGCAGACCACCATTAAATTTCATCATCTCGGTACCCACGAATTGTAGTTCGTCTATTTATAGCAATTCTCTCTCTCTCTCTTTTCTCCCCTTTTGCATGCCCATTTGTGTTGATTTTTTGGTCTAGAATGGATGAAGAGGGTTTGAATTAACATTTTCTGCCAGGTTTTGGTAAATATTCATGATTTTGAGGCGGAAGGATAAGAGGGTTATCAGGTTAGCTACGGCGATATGTACGGCAACTAGTTACATGTTTTTAGTATGCTTCTTCAAGTTTGTGTATCTCAAAATTTTGGTGGTCAACCTCATACAAATTTTAGTGCAAAGACATGACCATTTGTTCCTCTGTCTGTAGTGGAAAGCATTCAGCCCAACGAAAATTTGGGGAAAAGTTGGAGGTGGGCAAATAGGCCAGAATTAACATTGAAGTCAATGGGGAAATTAATGGTGGTCTGCCTCCATCACCAAAAGACACAAGATTTGCTTTTTTCTCAACAAGGAGGTAACAATCTTCAGAAGATCTTAATTGATGACTAGGTTTATATAAGTATATAAGATCTGATAAATAGGAAGGGATCAAATTATTTAAACACTTATAGGTTAAAAGTAAAATCTTATATTCTATTCGAAAAACAATTGGTAACCAATGCAACTCATAAAGTACAGGTGTAATATGATCTCGATAAGATGATCCTGAAATAAGACGGGCTGCAGAATTCTGTAGTTTTTGTAACTTATCAAGATGTTTAGCTGGAGTGCCATATAAGAGTGAGTTAGAATTATCAATTCGAGAAGTAACAAGGGAGTTAATTAAGGTTTTCATTGCATCGATTGAAATATATTTTTCGATCTTACTGATGTTACGGAGATTAAAATAACCAGTTTTACAAATACTGTTAATGTGTGATTCCATGGACATCTGACAATCAAAAATTACGCCAATATTTCTGGCTGATTTAGAAGGAGATATATAATTATGACCAACTTGCACAGGATTATCACTTAATTTATTTAAATTTGTGTTAGATCCAATAATTAAATACTCGGTTTTATCATCATTGAGCTTTAAAAAGTTGTTGGACATCCACAATTTAATATCTGATATACAATTTTGCATATTAAGCTTAGAAATGTCAAAATTACTTTGAGACGGTTTAAAAGATATGTAAAGTTGGGTGTCATCAGCATATAAATGAAAAGATAAACCATGTTTTCTAACAATATTCCCAAGCGGTTTAGTATATAGGCTGAAAAGAATGGGACCAAGGACGGAGCCTTGGGGTACCCCAGATGTCAAGGTCCAAGGAGCAGAAGACATACCATTCACAACAACACGTTGTGACCTTCCTTTGGTATATGATTCCAAAAGCTTTAGTGCGTTTCCTGAAATTCCAAATACTGATTCAAGTCTGTGCAGCAGTATATCATGATCCACGGTGTCAAATGCGGCAGACAGATCTAGAAGTACTAATAAAACACAATCACGATTGTCCAGACTGAGGTTGATGTCATTATGAACACGAACTAGAGCTGTTTCTGTGCTGTGGAACCTACGATAGGCACTTTGTAGTTGCTCCATAAGATTATTATCACAGATATGATTTATAATTTGACTAGCGATTACCCGTTCCAATGTTTTCGAAAGGAAGCTCAAGTTAGATACTGGGCGATAGTTTTTCTCAAGGTTGGGGTCTAGATTCGATTTTTTTATTAACGGAAATACAATAGCCGATTTAAATGCATCTGGAACAGTATTTTCAGTAAAGGCACTATTGATGATATTTGTCATTACAGGCAAGATGATGCCTGGAAGACACTTTTTCAAGAATGATGTTGGAATAGGATCCAGAACACACGATTTTGAAGCTGCTCGGATTATAATTTTCGATAATTCCGATTCGGAAACACAAGAAAAATTACAGAGTGTTGGAGGTAGGGAAGGATGCATGTACATGCGAAAGGCTTCCTTGTCACTGTTTGCAACGAGATCATCTCTAATCTTGGCAATTTTCTTTGTGAAATATAGTGAAAAACGTTCAGGCAGTTGTTCTGCAGGTACATTGTTGTGTAATTTAATAACATTATGATCAGTATCTAATAGGGATTTTGTAATCTGGAACAGTTCCTTTTGCTTATTTTGACTATTATCAATTTTATTTGAATAAAATGCCCTTTTAGCTTCATAAATGAGATTATTCACTGTAATTTTCTGATTTTTATAGATTTGTTTATGTACTGTAAGTTTTGTTTTACGCCATACACGTTCAGCTTTATTACGTGCCCTCTTTGCTTCTAGAATATCATTGTTAAACCAGACAGAGTTCGATCTTAATTTAAAGATCTTAGTTTTTTCAGGGACTAATTTATCTAGAGTTTTATATAGAATTGAAAAATATTGTTTTGCTTTTGCATTAACATCAAGAAGGAGATTAATATCTGAAAACTTTGTCGTATCAAGTTCCTTTATGAAAACGTCCTCGTGTAGACTTTTCAATTTTCTAAAAGTTATAGATTCTGTTGCACATTCTGGTTTCGGGATAGATAATTGAAATTTAATAGGAAAATGATCTGAAATGATTTCATCTTCAATTTTAAAATTATCCAATAAGATCGTGGCATCCTCTCGTGTGATCACCAAATCCAGTATATGACCTCGATTGTGGGTAGGTGTGTTGATGTGTTGTTTAAGCAAGCGAATGTCTATCTAGTAGGTCTCTAAATCGAGAAGCAGATAAATTAGACTTTTGATCTATATGAAAATTAAAATCTCCCAATATCAAAAGGTTGTTATTTGTTAAGGTAACTTGATGAAGAAAGGTTGCAAATTCCTCGAAAAACTGTTGATCAGATTTAGAGGGTGACCGATAAATAATCAAACAGCGAATTGTTTTACTTGAGTAGAATAAGTTGACATCTAAATATTCAAAACTGTTAAACTTTTCACAGAGTCGTTTAGAAACAACAATGCTTGATTTATAAATGATAGCGACTCCCCCGCCCCTCTTTCCTCTCGTTACATGATTGAATGAATAACCTGGTGGTACAAGTTCACATAATGTTGCTGAATCAGAGTTATCAGACAGCCAAGTCTCGGTTAGAGCCAAAACATCTAAATTATTGTCACATATAAAAGTATGAATCTCAAGTGTTTTGTTTCTTACAGATCTACAATTTAATAAACAGAAACATGATTTTATATCTTCATCGGTCACACTGTCACCATCAAGGGTCTTTATTTTAACAAGATTCGATGGATTTGATTTTCGAGGTTTTGATGATGTCGGATTATAATTATTACGCTTAGTCTTTGGTTTTCTTCTGGTTGGTTTGTGTTGCAAGATAGTTTGAACTGATAATTTAATGTCATGATAAATCTTATTACTGTCATTAAGAGAGACTGTATCTTTAATTTGTAGAAGTTGACATCTACTATACTTGATCACATTTAATGAACTCTGTTCAAGTGAACTCATTATACAAGTGTACAAAACTACTATTACACTGATAATTATAGAAACTAGAACTGTCATGCTTCATTGATTACTATTATTTCCCAGCAGAAATGTCATTTAAAAGTTTATAAAATCAAAATCACTTTTCTCAATAATACTTATCTCTGTATAATCTCTGTATATAGATCTTTCTTTATGCAAAGATACAACTTCATTTAAAGCTAATTACTCATAAAATATACAAAAAAGTACAGAGCTCTTGAGGAGCAGCCAGTCACGCTCACTCTTAGTTTTCTATAGGTCTACAGTAATGTCATATAAACATTCGAGCCCAGCCATTCTCAAGAGGAAATGGAAGAAAAAAGGAAAAGTCGTTCACGTCGACATTATGTGCCAAAATGCACTATATATTATATGTCTCACATGCCCATAATTTTGATCAGTCTATGTTGAAAAACGCTGTCAGTTCGCACAAAAACATAGAAGCAGACGAAATACATGTCACTTGCAAGCTGTCAATCAAACCACGTGATGTAAACAATTAGCCATGTGGCGTGAATTGAGGCACAGCGTACTGTTCAGTTTGAGTGAATTTACATGACGGCTTTGTGTACTAAACGTTAAAAACCCCATAAATTCGTGTTTATAATATCCTAATAAACAGCCCATTTGATCACATTTTTGGCCAAAGGACGACGCGTGAACACAATACAGCAGTAAAGTTATGCTAAATCTGTATGCTTACTATAGAGCCCAGTGAGGGTGTTGAACCAACTATGTCACTTCCGGTTTGAATAAAAATTAATTTCTTACTTACAAAAACTTTTTTGCTTGTGTTACAGAGGGGATTATTTATCAATATATATTTAAGATTTATGGAAACCTTGTTGAAAATTTTTGGTCTTCCCCTTTAAATTTATACACAGTGTTTAAGGTCATGAGACGAAGAATCCTATTGATTTTCAGCGATTTCCGATAATTACTGCCAGAGTTATGCCCCTTGATCACTTTGAAAAATCTTGTGGGCGCTCTAGATGTCAAAGTTAATATACGATTGACTTTAAATTTATACACAGTGTTTAAGGTCATGAGACGAAGAATCCTTGTGGACGCTCTAGAGGCTAGAGTTATCATCCGATTGACTTCAGATTGATACACATAGTTTAAGGTCTTGAGACGAATAAGTATATTGATTTTCAATGAATCTTTATGACTTGAACAGCTAAATCCATGATGTTAAAAGTTTCATATACTAAACGTTAGCATGGGGCAGAAATTTATAAAAACCAAACAAATTCTAATGGTTTTCTGATAATTACTTAATGAGTTGTTACTCTTGATCAGATTTTAATATATTATAAATGTTTTATTACCGAAAAAAGTAAAAATATGCGACAACTCTTGTTGACTGCCCAGACGATATAGCTGCTGTGGGCATATGTTTGTTGCCTGGCAACCTATCTTATACTAGATTGATGTCCTTGACTTTATGAAATTGAAAAAAGTAAAAATAAATAAAGGGCTAACATCTGAAGCGAACCCCTGCTTCCCGGTTAGTGAGCGAAGTGCATGCTAATTGTGCTATGTAGACTAACTAGTCTTATGCAGACAGACATATATCTATGCCGTGAGCTATACCCAGACAGTGGCACTCTGGTCTGCATTGATTTCGAATTCAGTCAATGATTCTTTAACGCGAATGCCACTGTGTACGCTGAACCTCTGGATGCCCTATCATGCAGTGTACTAATAGGGAATTTCTACCTTGGACAGTGGTGCTACGGTCTACTCGTATTTTGAATTAAAACTGCCAAGGGTTCCTTTTGTCACACGACAGTGTGTACACGGGACCGCAATTATTTTCCAGTCTGAACGACAGAACATTGTACCTTGCCAGGCCCTCCAATCTGCACCAGGGACATGAGGAAACCACGAGGAACTGTCTCGGGCAATACCGGTAGCGAACCTCCTGGTTAGCGAGGCAGCACCTTACTCATTGAACCACAATGTCTCTTTTGAAAAAATAAAAGTAAGATTTTCTAAAAGGTCCAAAGGTTCTTAACGACTCCTGCAAATCTTAAACTATGATATAACTGTATTACTTTAAAACATATCTAATGATATTCAATTACTTTTTTGAATTATCAGATATCTTCTTACAGTCTCATATAACAACTATAGTTTTATGTATGTGTGGGTATCTTTATCCCAGAGATGATGTCAATAAAGTGATTATCGTATATTTTAAAGATTATTTGGTTTTGAATATGACTCTCATACTATGCAAATCTCGATTCTTAAAGGACAATATTGGTGCCAGTCATTATCACATATGTGATAGAACTGGTTAAACACGTTCCAAATATTATTTTATCACAGAGATCATTGTTACGATAGATGCTTAATCAATCTTTAAACAATCGGAAGTGACGAACGCAAAAGGAAAACACGAGATATCCCTCTATATAACGGACTGAAGTGACGATTGCCCAAAGGTTGTTATATGAGACTGTAAGAAGATATCTGACAATTCAAAAAAGTAATTGAATGTCATTAGATAAGAGAACACGAGAAGAATAGAAACAGTCCGTACATTCACGTGTGTTTATGCATTCTATGCGTATAAAAACATAGTAAAGCACAGACTTTTTCAATTTTTCTTTCATGTTCTCTTATCTAGTGACAGCCATTTTTTATACGCCCACATGGAAATGTGGTCGTATATTGCCGTCGCCCCCGTCCGTCCGTCTGTCGGTCCGTACGTCCGTCGGTCCGTCGTCCACAATTTCTTGTGAACTCTCTACAGACTGTATGAAATTTAAATGCATTATTTGAATTAGTAAAACTAAAAAGCCTGTGGAATTTCAACAATTTCAGTAGATTACTTCCAGAGTTATGGCCCTTGTTTTAGTTTTTAGAACCTTGTGAACCCTCAAACGACGAAAATTATAATTTCATCTGTATGAAATTGTCTATTAAATTCCCCAAATTAGCTACAAAAGAATAAATATCAAACGACGAAAATTATAATGTCTTCTGAATGAAATTGTCTATTAAATTCCCCTAATTACCTACAAAAGAATAAATATGTGGCAACCCTTGTCGACTGCTCGGACGATTTAGCTGCTGTGGGCGTATGTTTTGTTGCCTGGCAACCTATCTTTTTAAGAATTGTCAGATATCCTTTCACAGTTTCACACAACAACTTTTGGTCTTCGAAGGAATTATTAGTGAGCAGAAATTCGCCTATGTATCTGTTACCACCCGTCATTTCAGTCAGTTACATAGAGGGATAACTCGTGTTTTCCTTTTGCGTTCGTCACTTCCGATTGTTTAAAGATTGATTACTCATCTATCGTAGCAATGATCTCTGTGATAAAATAATATTTGGAAGGTGTTTTACCAGTTCTATCACATATGTGATAATGACTGGCACCAATATTGTCCTTTAATAGAAATTCGATCTTCATGGCGCCATTTTGGATATGACATCATAGTAACATCACAGGCGCAAAATGACATTATTTTTGGATTCGTTTGGGTCGACTTCCTATATATATGTCTGCAATTTTTTCGTAAGGCCTAAATAGTTTGTGAGATTGTTCACAATTTAGCAGCATTTGGCGGCCATTTTGTATTTATGCTAAAACTCAAATTCATATTCAGCACACCAAAATAATTAAGAAAAGTGATGTTTTCCACTTTTACTAAGAAATGCTTCTAACATTCCTATTTAACAAAAATTTGACTAATCTATTACTCTTTATAAGATTTTAGTGTATTATAAATGTTTCATCACCGACGAAAGAAAATATGCTGGATTACACAGCAGTATTATTGTACCTTCGATACCAGAAGTATAATCTTCTTCGGTTGTATATCGATGTTGTATTTGGTGGCAAAACAATTTAATATTTACTTTGCCATAGCACTCACATTTTTATCACACAATGATTGGTTGGGTAATGCTCTAAAATACGAACCGTAGAAATGGGCGAGGTGTGCTGATTGATTTTGAAATTCGTAATATTCAGAATACGGGATTACTCAAAACTTTTTGGGTTGAAGTGATAAAGAAATAAATCGGGACATGAAAATGATGACAGATTTCACAGAATGCTGTAGTATTCTGAAGTCGGATGCGACAGAGTCCACTGTATAATACTGTGGATTATGGTAGAACTTGTAAATAAACTTTATCATTGCTCCATGATGCTGTTTTAAGTCTGTCTGAAAAAGAGCAACCAGAATTAAAAGCTGCAGATGTGGAAGCAGAGTAAAATGAGTGAGCCTTATATACAGAAGTATCAATTCCCGTCAGTGCAAGGGTTTCCTTAAGCCAACAGCTAATGGTAGATGGCATTACTGCTCTGTGTGCAAGATGAGATACAAAAAGTTTAGAAGATTTCTAACATCTGAAGTTAATTTAAAATACTGTAATGCTGCAGTCTACAGCATGGACATAAAGTTTTATCAGTAAAATAATTCAATTTGACCTGGTATAGAGGAGAAAATTGACAAGTTTTCAGAACTCTGTCAACTCCTAATGTAATAGTATTGCCTGAATCTAGAAAACGATTAATACTAAAAGCTGCTAATGTCTGGCACCTTTGGTCTGTAGCTAGAGCCAATAAGCTAACTGTTTTATAAGTGAGAAGCTTCAAAGCTATACCTACTAAAGGGAACAAACCTCGCAGAAAATTTTATAGAATGGAAACATCCCAGGTGGCAACGTAATAAGGTTTTGGAGGATCAAGATTAAAAACACCTTTCATAAAACGATTAATAATTGCATGGTTTCTAAACTGCTGAATGATTGCTGATCTGTGGGTGTTTTCAACGTCATAGGAAGCCCTAGACGACAAATCGCTGAAATAATTTGTAATATTTTCTACAGAGGGATCCATTTGTTTCCGATCTGCCCAAAAATTCCATCGTGTCCAGGCCAGATCATACTGTTTGTTAGTTCCTGATCTCCAGGACCTGACAATAGTGTCGGTAGCGTGTTGTGATAATCCTTTGTTAGTGAGGGATTGCTTGATATGAGGCAAGTGGTCAGGTATAAAGTTTTGCCTCCCATAGGGTGGCACATTCCATTGTAAACTAAACGCAAGAAGTCCTTCCGTAAGGGCAGGCGAATGGGGTTTGAAATTAGCATTGCTAAAAGTCGGGAATACCATATGTTTTGGCCATCCTGGCACTATTATTATACTATTCAAAAAAAGTAGGGGATATTTGATTTTGGGGGCATAATACTAAAATATGCAAATGACTACGAAAAAAGTCACTATAGAACCTAACAGAAGAAACATTTCCAGTTACATGTGACGCCCAAACGCACCAATAGCTACCGCATGGAATGCAGGTGATGCTTGGGATCATCATGGGGGTCCAACCCAAGATTTGCACGACTCTGACTTTGAATGTTACAGTCATTGTGGCATTGAATTCCAGGGTGGAAACATCAGTTTAATTGTTTTAGTGACCAGAAAACAAATTTTGATATGCGTCGGCTTACCCAAAATGAAAGGTTACGTGCCCTTGGCATGCTACAGATCGGCACAACACAGGCGGTTGTGTCGCGGACGATGAATGTTTCTCAGTCTGTCATAAGCAGGCTATGGTCCAGATACCGTGATACACAATCTGTACAGGACAGACCACGCTCAGGTCGACCAAGGGCGACAACTCAAGCCCAGGATCGATTTATCCGTACCTTGGCCTTGAGAAATCGTGTCATCACAGCAAATCAGATCAGCGCTCGTCTTCAAACAGACACTGGTGTGAGAGTGAGTGGCCAGACGATTCGGAATCGACTGCATAGGGGTCACCTTCGCGCCCGACGTCCTCGCGTGATCCCTTGTTTGAGAGATCATCACATTCAGGCAAGACGTTGTTGGTGTAGGGATCGTCAACACTGGGATAATCGACGCTGGAGCAATGTGATGTTTTCAGATGAGTCAAGGTTCACTGTTGATTTTTTGGACAGACGTAGGAGGGTGTGGCGTCGTCGAAACGAGCGCTTCCAAGACGTTAACGTCATCAGACATGATCGATTTGGGGGTGGTTCTGTTATGGTGTGGGGAGGCATCACTGTTGCTGGAAGAACGGCTTTACATGTTGTTGCAGGGCGTGTTACAGGCCAGTACTACCGGGACAACATCTTGGCAGTCCATGTTGTGCCGTTCGCACGACGTCATGGCCGCCGTTTCATCTTCCAGGATGACAACGCAAGATGTCACAGGGCCAGGATCGTTACAGGTTACCTCCAACAACAGAACATCACCACATTACCTTGGCCAGCACTGAGTCCCGACCTCTCCCCCATCGAGCATGTCTGGGACATGCTTGGACAGAGGTTACGTCAACGTCAACAACGTCCTGCCAATGTCCAAGAACTTGCTGCTGCGTTGCAACAGGAATGGGACAATCTGGACCAAAATGACCTTAGACGTCTCATTAGGAGTATGCCACGTCGGATCAATGCTTGTTTGGCAAACAGAGGAGGATTTACCCGTTACTGACTTGGTTGTGATGCTGTGGTAACTTTGCTGTTTGACCCCGGGTATCATTTTACCCTTATAATGGTCAGTCTGTGCCTTACTTAGTCTAACGATCATTTGGAATAAATCGATGAATGTGAACTTCATTTCATTTTGTCATTTGTTTCTTCGTCAGTTTCATTAGGTGACTTTAATAACACTTAAAAATCAAATATCCCCTACTTTTTTTGAATAGTATATTATAGCTTGGTTTACTTGGTCTCTGAACATTTTGTTGAGGCACTTTCCAACTACGCTGAAAGGAGGAAAAATGTAAGGATGAAAATTAGACCAAAAAATCTTAAATGCATCATGAGAGAAACAAAATGGATCAGGCTGCCAAGACACATACATTACAACTGGGAAATTAAGCCATGATGCAAATAGATCTATGTCCGGTACAAAAAAAAGGTTACAAATCTTCGCAAAAACATGCTCATTTAACTTACACCCTGTGGAATCAGAAAATTGTCTAGATAATGCATCGGCTATGGTATTAGAACGACCCGATATATACTTTGCAGTTGAACAAAAAATTTCTAGAAGCATCAGTACCAAATTTGTTTGCTTATTTCAAATAATAGTTCATCTATAGTTCCCTCAATATTATTATTGATATATGATAAAACTATAGTGTTATCACACTTAACAAGTATGTGCATATTTGATAATTTGCTACACTACATGTATGATCTCAACCCATAGAAAACTGCCAGAAGTTCAAGATGATTTATATGATATTGAGATTCTGAACTATTCCAAAGCCCATTGGTGTGAGTATCATTAGAGTGAGCACCCCATCCATAAAGAGAAGCATCCGATGTAAGGACAAAAGAGTGTGGGGGTGGACTAATATGGTTACCATTATAAATGTCAATGTTATATATAACCACCAGTTTAACTCAAAAGTCATATTGTCATTGAGGGAAATACTCCCTTCATATGAATAATTACATTCTGTTAAAGCTCTGGTTTTCTCTTTATCTAGGTAATGAATATGTAAAGGTGCTAACAGTACTGCTGTTCGAGAAAAGGAACACGATATGAAATGAAATGAAATGGGGTTTAACGTCCTACTGTTCTGCTCCTAACCTGGGCTAATGAAGACGGGCATACGCCATACAGTGTGCTATGAGGGAAATTTTGCCCGGGCAGCGGCACTATCGCCTACTCTTATATCGAATTCCAACTGCCAAGGGATCTTTTACGTGCATTCTAATGTATACACGGGACCTCGGTTTTTCGTCTCATTCGAAGGACTAGACAGCTGTCCTTGTCAGGCCCTCCGTCCTGCATCGACGACAAGGGGAAACCACGCCGGAAAATCTGGATGAACTTTCTCGGCCAATGCAGGGATCGAACACCCGACCTCCAGGCTAGCGAGCCAGCGCCTTACCCACTTGTTCTATGTTAATAAACTTTTGTTGAGTAGGGTAAGGGTTAATAGTAAATCCTAAAACAAATTTCTTTAGAAGATTCCAAACAAGATTTTTGTTCATTTATACAAAACCCTAGCTCTTGAAAAAGTCTCAGAGCTATCCGTGTGTTACATCTGCATTCTTTTGCAGTGTTAGCAGAAAAAAGGGAATCGTTTATAAAATATGAACAATGTATACCCTGCTTGCAAAGGCTTGCGAATATTGGTTTGAGAACTTTAGTAAAAACTCTTGGAGCTGAGGAAACTCCGAAAGAAAGGCATGTAAACTGAAACATTTGGTCTTTCCAAATAAAACGTAAATATTTATGATGATCTTTTAGATCTATTGATGATAGATAATCATCACTATGTTAGAGTGGTTCGGGGTCAGAAGAAATTTCTTCCTACAGACAATATTTGGGGTTTATTTTAACATTATATGATGAGGCTTACCATAAAAACCTCATTCATCAACATTAAAAGTCTAACCATGTTTGATTTTGCCGTCGCCCCTGTCTGTGTGTGTGTCTGTCTGTCACCTACAGGCCACAATTCTTAAGTGATCATTTTGAAACTGTACATACTTATTCCTTATACCCTAAGGATGATCCCTATTGTTTTTGGTGCATGCCCGACCCCCAGGGGCAGAGCCACGCCCATTTCTTGTATTACTTTGTTTGTCGTTTACAGGCCACATTTCTTAACGTATCATCTTGAAACTTTGCATACTTATTCTTTGTACCTTAAGGAGCATCACTATCGTTTGGGGTGCATACCAAACCACCAGGGGCAGAGCCACGCTCATTTTCTTTTTGTATGTCTGTATGTTGCCTACAGGCCTCAATTCTTAATCCGTTGTCTTGAAAAAATTTTCATATGAATTCCTTATACCCTAAGGATGATCCCAATTATTTTTGGTGCATGCCCGACCCCCAGGGGCAGAGCCACACCCATTTCTTGTATTTGTTTGTTTGTCGTTTACAGACCGCATTTCTTAATGTATCATCTTGAAACTCCGCATACTTATTCTTTGTACCCGTAGGTCCGGCGTCCACAAGCACTATAGGCTAAAGTTAATATCTGATTGACTTTAAATTGTTACGGGGGGTTGGATGGCTGAATGGTTAGCGTGCGCGCGCTGTATCATAAAGTCTGTCATTGAGTCGACTGGCGTGGTTTCGAATCCCCGGTTGTACGTGACAAGGAGTAGGGTCGCCTGTCCAACCTCATGGGTTTTCTCCGGGTCCTCCGGTTTCCTCCCACTGCTAAAGACCCCTATGCGCAAGCGAATTATTGAAATAAAATTAAAACCATATGTTAGTCCCGAAATGACCTAGTTGTGTCGAGTGGACGTTAAACCCCATTTCTCTCTCTCTCTCTCTTAAATTGATACACAGTGTTTAAGGTCATGAGACGAAGAAGTCTATTCATTTTGATCACTTCAAAAAATCTTGTGGATGCTCTAGAGGCTAAAGTTAATATTTGATTGACTTTAAATTTATACACAGTGTTTGAAGTCATGAAACAAAGAATCCTATTGATTTTCAAAGATTTCCGATAATTACTGCCAAGGTTATGGCCCTTGATCACTTTGAAAAATCTTGTGGATGCTCTAGAGGCTAAAGTTAATATCCGATTGACTTTAAATTGATACACAGTGTTTAAGGTCATGAGACGAAGAAGTCTATTCATTTTGATCACTTCAAAAAATCTTGTGGATGCTCTAGAGGCTAAGTTAATATCTGATTGACTTTAAATTTATACACAGTGTTTGAGGTCATGAAACGAAGAATCCTATTGATTTTCAAAGATTTCCGATAATTACTGCCAAGGTTATGACCCTTGATCACTTTGAAAAATCTTGTGGACGCTATAGAGAAATGAAATGAAATGAAATGGGGTTTAATGTCCTACTGTTCTGCTCCTATACTGGGCTAATGAAGACGGGCATACGCCATACAGTGTGCTATGAGGGGAATTTTGCCCGGGGCAGCGGCACTTTCGCCTACTCTTATATCGAATTCCAACTGCCAAGGGATCTTTTACGTGCATTCTAATGTATACATGGGACCTCGGTTTTTTCGTATCATCCAAGGGACTAGACAGCTGTCCTTGTCAGGCCCTCCATTCTGCACCACTGACAAGGGGAAACCACGTCGGAAAATCAGGATGAACTTTCTCGGCCAATGCAGGGATCGAACACCCGACCTCCAGGCTAGCGAGCCAGCGTCTTAACCACCTAGCCACCGTGGCTCCGACGCTCTAGGGGCTAAAGTTAATATCCGATTGACTTTAAATTGAAACACTGTGTTTGAGGTCATGAGACGAAAAATCCTATTGATTTTCAGCGATTTCCAATAATTTTTGCCAGAGTTATGACCCTTGATCACTTTCAAAAATCTTGTGGACGCTCTAGAGGTCAATGTCCGAATGATTTTAAATTTTTACACATGAGACAAAGAATCCTATTGATTTTCAGTGATTTCCGATAATTACTGCCAGAGTTATGGTCCTTGATCACTTTAAAAAATCTTGTTGACGCTCTAGAGCCTAAAGTTAATATTGACTTTAGATTTATACACAATATTTGAGGTCATGAGACGAAGAAGCCTATTGATTTTCAACGATTTCGGATAATTGATTTTCAACAATTTCGGATAATTACTGTCAGAGTTATGGCCCTTGATCATTTTGAAAAATCTTGTGATGCTCTAGAGGCTAAAGTTATCATTCGATTGACTTCAGATTGATACTTAGAAGAAGTATATTGATTATCAGTGAATCTTTATGACTTGAACAGCTAAATGCATGATGTTAAATGTTTCATATACTAAACGTTAGCATGGGGCAGAACTTTATAAAAAACCAAACAAATTCTAATGATTTTCTGATAATTACTTTATGAGTTGTTACTCTTAATCAGATTTTAATGTATTATAAATGTTTAATTACCAAAAAAAGTAAAAATATGCGACAACTCTTGTTGACTCCCCAGATGATTTAGCTGCTGTGGGCGTATGTTTCGTTGCCTGGCAACCTATCTTTATACTTATTCCTTATACCCTGAGGCTGACTTCTATTGTTATTTTTGATGCATGCCCGCCCCCCCCCCCCCTGGGACAGAGCCACACCCAATGTTTGTGCCTTAATTCTTAACAGATCCTCTTGAAGGATGACCCCTATTGTTTTTGGGTGATTGCCCAACCCCCAGGGGCAGAGCTACACCCATTTTGTCTTTGTGTCTCTGTGTGTTGCCTACTGGCCACGATTCTTAATGGGTTGTCTTTGAACTTGGGATATGTATTCCTTATAGCCTAATACGACAACTGCATTTCCCGACCCCCAGGGGCAGAGCTACTTCCAATTTTTGTGTTTATCGTTTACAGGCCACAATTCTGAATGCACTTGTTACTTGGCATATGTATTCCTTATAGCCTAAGGGCATCAACTATTGATTTTGGTGAATGCCCCGACCTCTAGGGGTCAAGTCATGCCCAATTTTTGCCTTTAGCGCCCCAAGGCCACAATTCTGAATGGATTATCTTGGAACTTTGTATACTTATTCCTTATATGACCCCCTCCAAAAAAATTATAAAAAATAAATATTATAGTACATGGACTTAACCCGCTAAATGTGTAGTTTTTAAAAAGTTAACTACCCCCTATTGTGTAATTAATTTGACGAAAAGTGTCATTTTTGGACCTTTTTATTCCTGAATACAAATGATAGTAGTCTGAAACCATATTAAAACTAATGGTAAATAGAGTTGTCCCCCTTCAATTAGATTTCCTCGACCAGGTGTAATATAACGTCCTACACATGCTGTGATCGTATGTTCGAAGAATAGGTTGGGGAAAATACCTCCAAGGCGTTATATTACGCCCTACACACGGTGAGTGGCAGTTGTCCAGGACGTTATATAACGCCCTACGCATTTAACGTGTTAAGCTAACAAATCCAAAATTATACCTCTCTAGGCCGCAAAGTCGCTGAGATATGGCCATTTGAAATTAGGGTACTGAAACGGATCATGAATTCAGTAATTTTTTTCAGGTTTTTGGGTGCTTTTAACATTTTTAATAGGAGTAGAACTCTCTAACTTTGTAATCTAAGACAACTTTTGGTATAGATTATGAATTTAGCATCACACTCATTGTACAATGCATACTGTTCGCGCCACCAGGTGGCAAAATGTGGAACAAATGAACTATTTAATTTTATTTTCAGGATTTCTACAGCCTCTGGCAAAGTCACTATTGTATACACAAACTTCAAAATTAGCATAGTTAATGTCAGTTTGTCTTATATCAATTTACAAAAGATTTTATGTCGATGGGATATATACTTTTCCAAATTTTCAGTCTCGAAATTCAATGCACACTGAAAAGGTACAAAATATACCCATTTTCACCTCCAATTTTGGCCATGTGGGACAGAGGTTAATATTCCGAAAAAGTTTGATAATAAAACATGAATTACCCTACTATAACATACATTAAAGTCCATGTTGTGTATTTGATTGTTTATATTTTTAATTGGCACTTGAAATCTATGCGGTGATGAAGTTTTAATGAGTTTAAAGCATCGGAAAACCTGAAAAAAATTACTGAATTTATGATATGCTTCAGTACTCTAATTTCAAATGGCCATATCTCATCGAGTGACCAGCTTATAGTGGTAAAATTTCGGATTTCTTAGTGTAAGACCATATACTACAACATATATTTTTATAATTAGAGTTATGACCCTTGTTTCACTTTGTTGAATCTTGTGAACACTCTAATGACATCAGTTATCATCCGATCTGTTTGAAATTGATATGCATCATTTAAATTTGTGAAATGAAGAAGCCTATTGAATTTCAGCAATTTCCGTTAATTTCTTCTGGAGTTATGGCCCTTGTTTCACTTTGTTGCACCTTATGAACGCTCTAACGACAAAAGTTATCAACCGATCTGTATGAAATTTATATGCAATCTAGTGTTATGGCCCTTGTTTCACTTTGTTGAATCTTGTGAACGCTCTAATGCCAACAGTTATCATCCAATCTGTTTGAAATTGATATGCATCATTTAAATTAGTGAAATGAAGAAACCTATTGAATTTCAGCAATTTCCGTTAATTTCTTCTGGAGTTATGGCCCTTGTTTCACTTTGTTGCACCTTGTGAATGCTCTAACGACAAAAGTTATCAACCGATCTGTATGAAATTTACATGTATCATTTAAATTAGTAAAACAAAGAAACCTGGTGAATTTCAGCACTCTCCGTTAATTACATCTAGTGTTATTGCCCTTGTTTCACTTTGTTGAATCTTGTCAACGCTCTAATGCCAACAGTTATCATCCAATCTGTTTGAAATTGATATGCATCATTTAAATTAGTGAAATGAAAAAACCTATTGAATTTCAGCAATTTCCATTAATTTCTATGGCCCTTCTTTCACTTTGTTGAATCTTGTGAACACTCTAATGACAACAGTTATCATCCGATCTGTATGAATTTTATATGTATCGTTTAAATTTGAAAAACGAACAAGCCTATTGAGTTTCAGCAAATTTCTGTTGATTACATCTAGAGTTATGGCCCTTGTTTAGCTTTATTGAATCTTGTGAACGCTTGAACGACAAAAGTTATCACTTAATCTGTATGAAATTCATATGCATCATTTAAATCAGTGAAATGAAGAAGCCTATTGAATGTCAGCAATTTCCGTCAATTTCTTCAAGAGTTATGACCCTTGTTTTACATTTTTGAACCTTGTGAACGTTTGAACGACAAAAGTTATCATCCTATCTGTATGAACTTTATATGCATTATTTGAATTAGTAAAACGAAAAAGCCTGTCGAATTTCAACAATTTCTGTAGATTACTTCCAGAGTTACAGCCCTTGTTTTAGTTTTTAGAACCTTGTGAAACCTCAAACAACGAAAATTATAATGTCATCTGTATGAAATTGTCTATTAAATTCCCCTAATTACCTACAAAAGAATAAATATGTGACAACCTTTGTCGACTGCTCAGACGATTTAGCTGCTGTGGGCGTATGTTTTGTTGCCTGGCAACCTATCTTTAATAAAAAAAAGAAGTAACTTTTAATAAAAAATGAACTGTTCTTTGAAAATACAAAAAAAGTAGTTGCTTTTTAACTGACCAATCTCCTTAGGAGATATCGCAGTAGATTATGAAATTTATCACACAAGCGATATCTATTGTAGAATGTATTATTGGGTGGAAAATATATATATATATACATGATGTGCATTGTGTACATGTAAGTAGACCTTTTCTGAAAGTGGTTTAGTACATGCGTGTAGATTTAGAGACAGAAAAAAGGGTTTAAGTGTATTCTAATATGAACAAGAAATTCAAACACTAATCAGAGCGACAGAGCCTTTGATCTCTGTTTTATACTCTCAAGAATAACCCTTTTTTATGTTACTAAAATAAATGAATGGGAACATACATGTAGTCATACTTCCAAGAATAACATCATTTTCTTCTTTATTCTGTTAAAAAGTTGTAAGGGAATCTATTTGTACACTTGGTATAATTGAAGCACTAGTTGATTTAATTGAGCTGCCAAAAGATCTAGAACATGCTGAAAATCTCATCAATATAAATGCTGTATATTGTGCATGATGGAATATTTGATACATTGATGATTTTTACCTTATTTTTAATAGGTTGAAAGGGAAATAGCCATCATGAAATTAATTGAACATCCACATGTTTTAGGATTATATGATGTCTATGAAAATAAAAAGTATTTGTAAGTATTATTTTAAATATTTATTTGCCTTTTGGGGAAGGCGCTGGCTCGCTAGCCTGGTGGTCGCATGTTCGATCCCTGCATTGGCCAAGAAAGTTCATTGTGATTTTCCGACATGGTTTCCCCTTGTTAGTGGTGCAGGGGGGGTGGATGGTTAGCATGTGCATGCTATATCATATGGTCTGTCATTGAGTCAACTGGCGTGGTTTCGAATCCCTGGTTGTAAATGACAAGGAGTAGGGTCGCCTGTCAAACCTCGTGGGTTTTCTCCGGGTCCTCCGGTTTCCTCCCACTGCTAAAGACCCCTACGCTTAAGCGAATTATAGAAATAAAATTGAACCATGTGTTAATGACCTAGTTTGTGTCGAGTGGACGTTAAACCCCATTTCTCTCCCTCTCTCTTTTTGTTATACGCCCACATTGAAATGTGGATGTATATTGCCGTCGCCCCCGTCGGTCCGTCCGGCGGTCCATCGTCCACAATTTCTTGTGAACGTTCTAACGCCAAAAGTTATCATCCAATTGTTTTAAAATTGATATATGTTGTTTACATTAGTGAGATGAAGAAGCCTATTTAATTTCAATAATTTCTGTTTATTACGTCTAGAGTTATGCCCCTTGTTTCACTTTATTGATCCTTGTGAACGCTCTAACGTCAAAAGTTATCATCCGATCTTTCTGAAATTTATATGCATTATTTAAATTACTGAAACGAAGAAGCCTATTAAATTTCAGCAATTTCTGTTTATTACGTCTAGAGTTATGGCCCTTGTTTCACTTTATTGATCCTTGTGAACGCTCTAACTTCAAAAGTTATCATTCGATCTCTCTGAAAATTATATGCATGGGCGCAGATCGCCAAAAATTAGTGGTGGGGACAGTCCATGGTAAAAAGGGGGGGTCATCCACCAAATTTTTTTTGAAAACTAGACGCTCTAAAACGCACTCTGTGGGTATTTTCAGCATCATTTTCTGGCAAACAATTCTAATCCCTGAGGCAGCAAATGGTACGAAATCTAATCTAAAGACAAATCTTCAAGCCACCTTAAACGATTTATTCTCTCATGTACACTACAAGAACTAGAAATATTTACACTACTGAGGTTCCAGCTCCGCGCCTCCATTCCCAGTAGTGTTCGAAGACTACTAAAGTCTTTGAGAAAAATGTGTATTCAATTGGGTACACCAATGTACAGGCCTACAAATCTTTTAATTTATATACATGTAAACTAAAACAAGCCACACACACAGCTAAACATATCAATATTCAATCCCAATTGAAAGAAATGTAACATTTTACATCCAGTATACCAGATAAAAACAAAATCTCAGTTATTCCTTTACCCTTTAATACCCAGCGTATCAGATATGCACACCTTCATGATATACATATTATTATAATCCCTATGGAATATTTTAATTATTTACTGTTATAATATGAATAATCACTTATTCCCTGTTAAAGGCTCAATACCACTCTTGTTGTAACTGAATAATATGTCCCAATCTTTATTCTGGTCAACAAATTGTACTATTTTAGAATATTTCAATTAATTGATGATACAAATTTCATCTTAACACACCTTATTTAAAAAATTTGAAAAATTCAACATAATGGTTTGAAACGTCTAACGTAAACCTTTTCAAATGAAACTTCGATTTAAAAGTATTTTCGAACCCTCTGGACAAGTAAAATAGGATGTAATGGATAATTTACACAACAGATAGGACACTTTAACATCTAGTACTTAGATAGAAATATTATTTATTTTCTGGAGCTTTCAAGCCAGCAAGAGTGTTATTGTCCCTTTAAACAAAAATCGGTCACCGGGTGCAGCTGTACAACTTCAAGGACCCTGACCTCAAGTGCCTGGGGCCAACTCTACACTTTCTGAAATGTCAATAAAAGCTCTGGAATGATTTCAATTTCAAAAAATAAACAGTAAGCAAAAACATTGGAAATAAGTGGTGGGGACACAGTATATTATGTCCCCACCACTGAAAATATAGGTGGGGACGCGTCCCGGTGTCCCCACCGGGATCTGCGCCCATGATTATATGCATTATTTAAATTAGTGAGACAAAGAAACCTATTGAATTTCAACAATTTCTGTTTATTACGTCTAGAGTTATGGCCCTTGTTTCACTTAATTGAACCTTGTGAACTCTCCAACACCAAAAGTTATCACCCAATCTTTGTGAAATCTATATGCATTATTAAGATTAGTGAAACGAAGAAGCCTATTGAATTTCAGCAATTTCCGTTTATTGCGTCTAGAGTTATGGCAATTGTTTCACTTTATTGATCCTTGTGAATGCCCTAATGCCAAAAGTTATGACCCGATCTTTGTGAAATTTATATGCATGATTTAAATTAGTGAAATGAAAAAGCCTATTGAATTTCAGCAATTTACAATAATTACTTCTAGAGTTATTGCCCTTGTTTCACTTTGTTAAACCTTGATTGATGAAAGTTATCATCCGATATGTATAAAATTTTTATGCATCATTTAAATTTGTGAAACAGGTCTATTGAATTTCAGCAATTTCCGTCAATAATTTCTAAGGTTATGGCGATTGTGAACGTTTGAATGACAAAAGTGATCATGTGATCTGTATGAAATTTATATGCATTATTTAAATTAGTAAAACGAAAAAGCCTGTCAAATTTCAACAATTTCTGTAGATTACTTCCAGAGTTGAGACCCTTGTTTCAGTTTGTAGAACCTTGTAAACCCTCAAACGACAAAATTTATAATCTGGATCTGTATGGAACTGTCTTGTAAAGGCCCCCAATTACCTGCAAAGGAATAAATATGCGACAACCCTTGACGACCGCTTGGACGATTTAGCTGCTGTGGGCGTATGTTTTGTTGCCTGGCAACCTATCTTTTCACACCAGTCTCTATCTGCCGGATAAGGCTAACAAATGATAGACAGTTTTTACCATCGTAGCTTATCAGCCCGTTGATTTTGAAGTCCTTCCTCAACAACGAAGAGGTTAACATAGTCGATCAAGACGAATTACTTAAAGACGAATTACTCACAAGCACTTGTGGTTTGGATTCGTTACTCTTAGAGATGTTTGACGGCTGACTTACAGGTGCAGGTGTTTGTTCTACAGTATTCGATACTGTTAAGGGCTTCCGAACGAGATTAAAGCTCGGAAGAAAATCATTTAGTTCATTATAGATGGTTTGGTCGTCGCCATCCTCTCCTTCCGCATCCAAGAATTCTGAAATCAGTTTCTGTGCCCCTAACCAATTAAGAGCTGATGTATCACCAACTGTTATCTTTCAGCGGTTTGTAGTATATTTAGTTTTAAAACTGTATAAATCTCTCAGTGACATTAACATTTCTTTTCATTAAAAGTACACTGCATTCCATAATATTCTATCCATGTTGTTTCCTGCCTAATTTATGAAAAGCCTTACCATTCAAAATCTACAAACACCACATTGGCGAGGAGATAAAAACTGATAAAAATGAGTAAATTAGGTCACATAGAAGAGTTTAATATGGATTCGGGTGATTTTAATGCATACATTGAAAGAGTAGAGCAGTATTTCATTGCTAATGATGTAGAGGAAGACAATGGAGCAGAAAGGGTTCCTATCTTCATATCTCTCATTGGTAGTCAGACTTATTCCTTGCTAAAAGATCTTGTTGCACCGGCAGCGCCATCCACCAGGACTTTTCAGGAATTAATAGACATCCTTAAAGTGCACTGCATTCCATAATATGCATACAACCTGACATAACTCTTTTGTAATAGAGATGAATAAATATCACTTCCTGTTCTGACTTCCATCCATGTTGTTTCCTGCCTAATTTATGAAAAGCCTTACCATTCAAAATCTACAAACATCACACGGTTGATAACTTCTATTAAGACATCTAAAGGTGACTGGAACAATCTGCCCTTTACACTATAAACCAGCATTTCTTCAGCCATCTTCACTTGTATGAGAGAATTCCGGACAAGCATCCCAAATGTTGCCCACCGTCTCTCTTTGAGGGGTCAAGTGATGATTCGGTAAACCAGTGAAGAAATGAATGACAATTTGGTGAATTTGAAAAATGGTGTTTATTACGGAAGGGAAAGATGGCGACAACACATACAACATGGTTTTCTTTTTGTGACAAAGTTTATTTGTCTTTAAAAACTGTCTTTATTCAATACGGTTACAAAACAGAGATTTGACAGCGCAGCAATGCTGTTGACTGTTAGCTCTCGTTCCCGCTCTCTCACTGACTCGCTCACTGTATCCAGAAAGACCACTACTACATGTAGCTGTGCTATAAATAGATCTCATGTAAGCATGCAAGCATAGCACGTGAACACAATCTTAAAGGGACAACACACACGGTCACACTCTCCCCAACTTTAAAGAAAATGCATCCCTGCATTTTGGATAATCTAGAAATGTACAAAATAACTGAATTCCAAATAACCTATATCCCGAATAGATGTACAACATAAATGACAAACTTTAAACAAGTGAAAATAAAATACATGTAATTAATAATAGAAAGAAAGTACTATATAACCAAAATACAGTCCAAGAAACCAATGTGTCAGTATTAGTTATTCTGATTCAGGACAGATCCTATTTCGCGTATGGCTGTTGCCATCAATGAGTTGCTTAACCGAAGTAAAACGTTCGAATTATCAGTTGAAATGTTATTGTTTGTAACACTAACAGGAAGTTTATGAACATTTGAATGTTGTCCACGATTTTTACGTACAGAACGCCTCAAACCGGAATTCCCCAATGGAACATCAACGGGCGCGACAGATAAAATACCCGCATCATCCATAAAGGATGGCGAAACATCGGTATCCTGGGTCTCACCATAACTTAAATCCTGAGAATTCTCGTCCCTTTTCGCAGTTGAACCAGTATCACCAGGAACAACATTGTCATCATTCGGTTCGCTCTGATAAACAGGGCAGAGTTTTAGTTTGGTTCTGTGGACAGTCTTAGTTATACTGGTGTCATCAATGGGACTCACAATATACACGTGGTTGTCATCACTTATTCGTTCCACCACAGAATATACAGTAGGAGACCAATAATCTTGAATTTTATTTCTGCCCAAAATTCCTCTGGCACGATAGTACACCATCTGACCAATCTCTAGAGGTGAGTCACGGGCTTTCCCATCAAGCTCACCTCTGTGATCAGCCGCTGATGCTAATGACTCATATGCTTTTGTGTAACAATATTCCATTCTCTGCTGATGATTCAATAACCAACTGTCTGTATCGTCTGCTTCCACACCCAAAAGAATGTCAATTGGAAGAGTAGGATTCCGTCCAAATAACAGAAAATACGGGGTATATCCAGTAGAAGAATGGGTTGTTGTGTTGTAACAAAATGTTAGTTCTAGAAGATGTTCCGGCCATTTTCGCTTCACTTCAGTAGGCAATGTTCTAAGTAAATTATGCAAGGTTCGGTTGAACTGTTCGGTCTGGCCATTACCCTGTGGGTGATACGGGAATGTCCTACTCTTCTTATTGCCATACATACAACATAACTGCTGAAGCAAATGGGATTCGAAAAACCATTCTCGGACTAGCACACAAGCAGTTGTGGCAGCTTTCTGGTCTTTTGTAGGTACTGCAAGAGTAAATTTCGAGAAAACATCAGTCATGACCAACACGTTTTCCAATCCATTTGATGCGGGTTCGAGTACTGTAAAATCTATAGCAAGAACATCAAGGGGTCGGGTAGCCAGTAGATTTTTCATAGTAGTGTGTGGCAACTGGGATGGTTTAGAAACTACACACCGAGCACAGATCTTACATTTACGCTTGACATCTTGCCAAATTCCAGGCCAATAACATCTTGCCTTGACTAAATGAAATGTCCGTTCAATACCCTGATGTCCTGCTTTGTCATGCAAGTGGTCGAGAACAGTTTGCTTTAATGTATCAGAGAGTACCAACTGTTCTATAAGTCCAGCTGAAGGATCAGTAACACGTCTATACAAAACATCCCCTTTTAGGAAAACCTATCCTTCTGTCTAAAAAGAGTTAACACAGAACGGGGAATGTCTCTCCTCTCTCTTCGGGAGGGAGTCTTTCCGTCATCCCAATACGAACGGAAAATTTTAATCGTGGGATCCGCCCTCTGCATGCACGATATGTCTTCTTGAGTAAATGACGGTAACATTTTGAGAACTTGACAGTAAACAGGCCTAGTACAAGAGATCTCCTCTGTAAAAAGTGTCGGTACAAACGTTGACTTTGTGACTTCCTCAATCTTCGATTTCACATCCACAACAATTTCATTACCTGGTCGCCGAGACAGTGCATCCGCATTAATGTTGGTTTTTCCAGTTTTGTAAACCAAATTAAAATCGAATATTGCCAGATCAGACATCCACCTCTTTTCTACTGCGCTTAACTTGGCGGAAGATAAGTTACACAGCGGACTATTATCTGAAAACACCGTAAGCCGCTGACCAAGAAGATATTCCTTGAACTTCTTGCTTACTGCCCACTTTAACCCGAGCAGCTCTAGTTTGCGAGAACTATAATTCTGCATGTTGAGTTCTGGACCCCTCAAAGAGCGACTTGCATAAGCTATTACGCGCTGCCGACCATCTTGAAACTGCGATAGAACGGCGCCCAAACCTTGGAAACTGGCATCAACTTCTACAACAAATGGTTGTGCAAAATTAGCATATGCTAGTGTTGGGGCACTAATCAGTTTTTCCTTCATGGCCTGAAATGATCCGTCACATTCAGAAGACCACACCGATTCCAAATTTTGAATATTTGAGTCTAGCACTTGCTTCAAAAGATGCTGCAAGGGAGCAGTTACTTTTGCGTAGTCCTTCACATAACGTCGATAAAATCCACATAAGCCAAGCCACGTCCAGAGCTGTTTAATAGTTTTCGGAATGGGCCAACTTGACACCGTGGAAATTTTATCGGGATCCGTTGCCACCCTGGTGGATGAAACTACATGGCCAAGGTATTTCAAGAGAACTAAACCATTTCGCACCATGCATAGCATCAAGGCTTTCCTCAATTCTTTAATAGTCTTTGCATTAAGACGTCTATAGTCCACACACATGCGAAGTTCTCCGGATTTCTTTCTGATCAATACGATGGGGGAGGCATATGGGCTGTAGCTTGGGAGGATAATGTCTGACTGGATCAGTTTATCTATATGTTGTCGCACTTCCTCCAATTGTGCCGAGGGAATACGCCGATACGGAAGCTTGATAGGGATATTGTCTGTGATATGAATCTGGTGTTTGATGAGCGAGGTATAACCGATATCATGATCACCCTTACTGAAAACTGATTGATGTTCCCTCAATAACCGTATGAGCTTGTTTTTTTCATTTTCTGACAAACATTCTGATATATTCACAGGGGGCTCCCCAACTTTGTCAGTAACTTGTTCCGCCTGTTTAACAAGCTGACTCCTTTGGACAAACACCTCATCATTTCGCACTGAAAAATGTACATCATCACCCTCAACATCAGCCTTTATCAGAATACCTAAACGTGTTCGCGGTTGAAGCCAAATATCCACGTTAGACAAATTTGCCACTTGTACAGGATAACGGTTATTTAAAGTTTTTACAACAGTACTGCAAACAGCTAAACCCTCCAGTAGATGTGTCCTGTTAGAAAGTTCCTGAACGATTAATTCAGAGTCTGTTGGTAGTGTTCGACCCGTCGTAAGTACCACGTTCACCATTCCCGCAGATATACAAACAGCTTCGGCTACTCTAACAAAACCAAACATGTCTTTAATAGGACTGTCTGTCAAGACAGAAGTAAGTTTTGGGGTTGCTACTTGAGACCTGATGTTGCAGTTAGGAGAATTTTTATTCATATCCTTCAGTAAAAATCCGCCTGTAGAATTCCAACATAAGGAATAGAAAAACCATTAGCAGCTCTAACCTTCAAAAATCCGATCTCGCTAACAGCCACACCAAGTACAGCAAGTTGAGAATTGTAAAACGATTCTGTAATCGTTGATATCTGAGAGCCAGTGTCAATAAGGAACTGACAAGATTTTCCCTGGACATCGACAATTACAGTAGGGCATCTTCATAGCAAAAACTAGTACATGAGCCTTGAGTCACAATACCCACCCCTTGGCTCACAGCGGAGAGTTTTTCTCGTTTTCCGACTTTTGTCTAGATGGACAGTTCCTTTTGAAGTGTCCTTCTTCGCCACACCCGTAGCATCTTCGATTATTCTTTTTCTGGAGTAGTTCTGTGAGCTTATTAAGTTGTTCCTGTTGAGTCGAAATCAGCCTTCTAAGCTCACCTTATTCAGCACTATTGGTAGGCACTCCTTCGGACATAGCAGAAACTGAAACCTCACCCTTTGAAGAACTGTCCTCCTCCGACCAGTCAATGGCATTTTTCCGGATATCTAGAAAAGACAAAGTTGGTTTCTCTCGTATCTGACGCTTTAATTTTTTGCGTAGCTGCAGGTCCAGTACACCGTCCACGAAATGGTCTCGCAGTATGTGTTGCTGTGGGTCCTTGTCCATTTTAGCCGCTTCCCCCCCAAGGATTCTATCCATCAACTCGCTCAAGACATAGGAGAACTCACGTAGACTTTGATGTACTCGTTGACGCTTTGCATAAAATGTGCGTAAAAGTTCTGATACTGAACATGTTTCACCAAACGCGTCCTTTAAGGTATCAAAAATCGCGTCAGTTTGGGACTGAGCTCGTCTCAATTTCACTTCTTCTTTTGCTTCTTCGGTCAGATGTGAATAAACAAATTATGCTTCCTCATCCAGTGACAAGTTTAATGATGACAGAACAGCCGAAATTTCATCAATCCAGTGATGCACAGTGGGATCTTCCGCATGCCTTGGTCGACCGACAAATCTCTTTGGTTCTCTACTCTTACCGACATAAACTATTGGCTTAGGTGGGCCCGGTGACGCATTAGCAGACAGATGGGAGCTCTGGTTTAAAGAAAAACGTGGAACAGGTCGTGGTGGAGTGTGCTGTAGTGATAGAGTTTGTAGTAATTTTGTCTGTGCCAATTCCCGTTTCGGTCTGCTGATTTCCTCCTGATATTTATCTGAACTGGTACTGCTTTCAACAGGTGCAGAATTCTCCATGCTGTCTGCCATATTGATCTTTAAATTGACCGTGTTTGCAGAGCTATCTCTACAAATACACAGTACAAGGAAGGAAAGGACAAACAGAATCCGTTTAATTCCACAATAGTTCAGTAAAGCAAGGTATTCCTCACAATACCCACTTTCCTTTACAAAATCACGATTTCTATGCATCAACATTAACTCATACCTGATGTACAGATAATGGGAAACAACAAGCAGTAGCGTCAATCTCAATATGGTGTAACCAGCATTTTGCTAATGTCTCTATGGGGTGCACACCATCCACACATAACTGAAAATTGGTCAAATATCTAGCCTTTTTCCCTTTTCTTTTATGACACTTTAACACATCATTAGAAAATCCCAGTGTTGACTCATTGACTGCCGAATTCAACAATTTGGTTTCATTATTAATGTTAGAAATATATTGTGACACGGTGGTGTCATCTGTCTGAAATATTTTAGGATCACCGTGTCCTTTGGAACGATTAAACTGTACGACTGACAAAGGCGGAACTTCGATAAATTTTATCCGGGAATTTGGGAATTGATTTACAACGTCTATTGCTCTACCGTATTGTCTCAAAACACCTAAAACCGTATCGGCACTCTCGGGTTGTGCGCAAATAAATAGGCCAGATTTGTATTTGACGTCACAAGTGCCAAGCCAAATATAAATTAACAGCGACTCGTGTCTGGCAATCCAACCAGGAAGTTTGTCTTCAAGCAAATCTATTCCGCATTTTGTTGTTCTACCGCTTTCACATTCAAATTTAATATTCAGCCGACTGTCCCTTGAAAATTGCCTTTTTAGATGATTCCCTTTACTGTCGCTAATTAAAATTGCTAAACTATCTTGGGTTTGATTTGGTACAATGAAAGGGATGGGTTTTTCAATAGCATAAAGCCATTATCGTCACGACAAATTAAAATGGAACAATCTCACCCCTCAAATCGCCATACAAATCAACATCTTATTCGTGTCGTCTTGTTCGCCGTAGTTTAACATTTAATCTTCGAATTTCTTCGATTTTTTTTTCTCTTCAATCCTGTAGGCGACGCCAAATGTGACAAAGTTTATTTGTCTTTAAAAACAGTCTTTATTCAATACGGTTACAAAACAGAGATTTGACAGCGCAGCAATGCTGTTGACTGTTAGCTCTCGTTCCCGCTCTCTCACTGACTCGCTCACTGTATCCAGACAGACCACTACTAGCTGTGCTATAAATAGATCTCATGTAAGCATGCAAGCATAGCACTGAACACAATCTTAAAGGGACAACACACACGGTCACATTTTAATATCTTCAATTACAACAGACAATTGAAGTATATGACTATTATGACCTGTGACTTGTTTACAATTGCTGTTTACTAATAATTATGTAAATATTATGACTTGTGCTTGTTTACAATTGCTGTCTAGGTACATTCCAGTTCATGCTTGAACCGCACGCTGATGTCACCAATTCGCACATGGTCTTTACCCATTCCGCTTGCACTAAACAGAAATGATTATTACAAAGTAGACAGACTATGACAACGTCTCAAATCGACATCATTATGATCGCTAATAACTAATGAAGAAAAAACGGAAATACTTGTCATAGGCCCCAAACCACGACTCAAGAAAATAACCGACTATTCGCTCTCAATCAACAATGTCATCATCCCTTTTTCCCCAGTTGCTAAAAACCTTGGTATATTTATTGACTCTCAGTTAAACATGGACAACTATATTAATGATCTGTGCAAAAAGTGTTATTTTCACCGCAAAAGTATTGGTTCCATTCGAAATCTCATCACTGAAGACGCAGCCGCAGCTCTAGTAAGATCTCTCATTTTTTCTAGACTTGACTATTGCAATAGTCTACTTGTCGGCATACCAAAGTATCAAATGGAACGTCTTCAACGCATCCAAAATACAGCTGCTCGCATTGTGACTAGGTTAAATCTACGCTCTCATATCACTCCTGTACTGAAAAATCTACATTGGTTGCCTGTTCAAGCCTGGGTCGATTTCAAGATATTGTCTCTTGCCTATCAGTGTCTGGATGGAAGTGCTCCGAAGTACCTGTGCGATCTCTTAAAATTTTACATCCCATCTAGACAGTTACGGTCACTCAATCAGAAAAAACTCTGTGTTCCTCAGTAGAAGTTAAAGTCATTCGGCGGTCGCTCTTTTCAAGTAGCTGCATCTACAAAGTGGAACAAACTACCACCAGACCTTCACAGAAGTCCTACACTTAATAAATTCAAATCTGACTTGAAAACTTATCTGTTTAAATTATATTATTAGAGACTTGTGTATTATGCGCCATGAGCACGTTTTGTGGATATAGCACTTTATAAATGGACATATTATTATTATTATTATTAACAAAATATAATGTTTATAATACATTAACTAATATTTACATGTGAAGAAATGAATGACAATTCGGTGAATTGGAAAAATGTTGTTTATTACGGAAGGGAAAGATGGCGACAACACAAATTCGCCTCCAACCCCCCGAGACCTTTAGTCGGGAGAGTTGTTCCCCTTAGTTTTGCCGCAATCCAGCAAAACTACACTGAAAAAATAAAGTACCTTATTCCCTATCACCAATCTGTCACATAAACATTCTCCATGACAGATAAGTCAAAATACAAAAGCAGTACATCTATTTCACATCAAAATGGTCCTGGTGATCACGCACAAACATTACATCAAAAATCTATCACATCCATTATTGATAAATATATAATTATCGAAAAAACACTCACAGTACCGTTTGAAGGTACATGCTAACCCGCACATGCGCATATCATCTGATTGTTTTGAAATTGATATATGTGACCCCCCATGGCATACTGAGTCGCGGTGAGGAAATTTTAAAAATTGAGTTATTGTTACTTTCATATTCTCCAACTCATTACCTTCAATTTGATGTATAGTTTGTTTGAAACGGGCAAAAATTGACTGAGCTCTCTGTCCATTCGAAGCTACCCAACTCACAAAAGTAAGTTTTGAGAAAAAGCAAGTCAAACATTTGGTATGTTCCAAAACAAAATCCCATAGCAACCAGGCCATATATTTGCGGTTTTCAGGGGTGCTGAAAACGAAAATCGTAGTATATATGCACTCGTTTTGTGACGAAACCTTTATAACACATGCAGCATATTCACATGATAGTGTTATACTGAAGAATAATCTATGCATTAGTAGTCTGTTCTGTATAATATAACTTTGGTGAGATTAACAGTTAATCTCATCAATTAATTAGCACCCTAGTGCCAGCTAGTGGTCAGGAGATTAAGATTGTTGATTGGATAATCATCAAAGAAGCCGCCACAGCTGTACACGTGTTCATTTAACACGTAAATTAAAATAAGATTTTGCGTGTATGATAGGTCTATTATTATTTTCAGGTACCGTAACGGTATCAAAATATGAGTCCCTATAGAAATGCCAATTTCATAGTCAAGAAATACTTACATTCACTTTCGTGCATTCTGGTTTTAATGTAATTAAACAATGGCAGACTCGAGAATTGTCGCAATTCGGCTCGTTGGTCGTTCTCATTTTTTCGACCCATGGTGATAAGAGAATTTTAAACAATAATATCCAAGATGCATTCCTTACTTTGCATGCCCTATGAAGAAGCGGCAGTAAAGGGATTCATCTATCAATAAAATTCTCTTTGAAAAGAAAATTATTGGCCATTCTGTTTATTTCCATTTAAGGCCTATAAATTATCTTTTTAATGATGATATGAGATATCAAATATACTATTCAAAAAAAGTAGGGGATATTTGATTTTGGGGGCATAATACTACAATATGCAAATGACTACGAAAAAAGTCACTATAGAACCTAACAGAAGAAACATTTCCAGTTACATGTGACGCCCAAACGCACCAATAGCTACCGCATGGAATGCAGGTGATGCTTGGGATCATCATGGGGGTCCAACCCAAGATTTGCACGACTCTGACTTTGAATGTTACAGTCATTGTGGCATTGAATTCAAGGGGGGAAACATCAGTTTAATTGTTTTAGTGACCAGAAAACAAATTTTGATATGCGTCGGCTTACCCAAAATGAAAGGTTACGTGCCCTTGGCATGCTACAGATTGGCACAACACAGGCGGTTGTGGCGCGGACGATGAATGTTTCTCAGTCTGTCATAAGCAGGCTATGGTCCAGATACCGTGATACACAATCTGTACAGGACAGACCACGCTCAGGTCGACCAAGGGCGACAACTCAAGCCCAGGATCGATTTATCCGTACCTTGGCCTTGAGAAATCGTGTCATCACAGCAAATCAGATCAGCGCTTGTCTTCAAACAGACACTGGTGTGAGAGTGAGTGGCCAGACGATTCGGAATCGACTGCATAGTGGTCACCTTCGCGCCCGACGTCCTCGCGTGATTCCTTGTTTGAGAGATCATCACATTCAGGCAAGACGTCGTTGGTGTAGGGATCGTCAACACTGGGATAATCGACGCTGGAGCAATGTGATGTTTTCAGATGAGTCAAGGTTCACTGTTGATTTTTTGGACAGACGTAGGAGGGTGTGGCGTCGTCTTCCAAGACGTTAACGTCATCAGACATGATCGATTTGGGGGTGGTTCTGTTATGGTGTGGGGAGGCATCACTGTTGCTGGAAGAACGGCTTTACATGTTGTTGCAGGGCGTGTTACAGGCCAGTACTACCGGGACAACATCTTGGCAGTCCATGTTGTGCCGTTCGCACGACGTCATGGTCGCCGTTTCATCTTCCAGGATGACAACGCAAGATGTCACAGGGCCAGGATCGTTACAGGTTACCTCCAACAACAGAACATCACCACATTACCTTGGCCAGCACTGAGTCCCGACCTCTCCCCCATCGAGCATGTCTGGGACATGCTTGGACAGAGGTTACGTCAACGTCAACAACGTCCTGTCAATGTCCAAGAACTTGCTGCTGCGTTGCAACAGGAATGGGACAATCTGGACCAAAATGACCTTAGACGTCTCATTAGGAGTATGCCACGTCGGATCAATGCTTGTTTGGCAAACAGAGGAGGATTTACCCGTTACTGACTTGGTTGTGATGCTGTGGTAACTTTGCTGTTTGACCCCGGGTATCATTTTACCCTTATAATGGTCAGTCTGTGCCTTACTTAGTCTAACGATCATTTGGAATAAATCGATGAATGTGAACTTCATTTCATTTTGTCATTTGTTTCTTCGTCAGTTTCATTAGGTGACTTTAATAACACTTAAAAATCAAATATCCCCTACTTTTTTTGAATAGTATAATTATCGCTTGGATTAATTATTCGGAGTAAATAAGGAGTTGTCGGCGGCTTTATCATTGACCCGTGACAGTTCATTAGTATTACTCAATGACACCCAACCGCATGTCGATTAATTTACATAATCAGCCACGTGGTTTGGATTATCGCTCAACAGCAATCGATATACGATCAGAATTAATTTTTTTCTGCCACTTATCAGTGTGAATCGCATGTAGATAACCAAAAACATTATCGCCAAAACCAACTATTTATCGCCTGTTCGAGTCAGCCACGTAACCATAATGCTTTTCACTCGGTGTCTGGGCCAATCAGCAAACGAGTTGTGTAGACAGCATAGCAACAAGCGGTGGTGGTTTATATTTTTTAGGGATTTTAAAACTCGATTGTATCCGTTCAAAATCAATTCATCGACATTAATTTGATCATATTTGTAAACTAGAGATTCTCCACTTTACAACGATGCCAATTATTATGCAAGAGGAATGACCGGTTGTCCCGCAGCGAGCGAAGAAAAATAACTAATTTTGCCTAGAATTTTAAGAAATAAGACAAATTTAAAAATACGATACTCTTAAAAAATGTTCAGATAAAGGTGTTCTAAAATCTTTTATTGCTATTTTGATCTTTTGTGTCGATAGATAGTATAATTATAGACTCATTTTTGTGAAAATCTCAATTTCGATCAAAATCAATATTTTCACTTATTTTGTCTCTAGTCCAAAATTAGATTTTGTGTATTCCAACTCACTTTGATACACGTAGTCACATATGTTGATTGCATTAGTGAGATGAAGAAGCCTATTTAATTTCAATAACTTCTGTTAATTCCTTCTGGAGTTATGGCCTTGTTTCACTTTGTTGTACCTTGTGAATGCTCTGACGACAAAAGTTATCCGATCTGTATGAAATTTATATGTATCGTTTAAATTAGTAAAACGAACTAGCCTATTGAGTTTTAGCAAATTTCCGATAATTACATCTAGAGTTATGGCCCTTATTTCACTTTCTTGAACGCTTGAACGACAAAAGTTATCACCCAATCTGTATGAAATTTATATGCCTCATTTAAATTAGTGAAATGAAGATTCCTATTGAATTTCAGCAATTTCCGTCAATTACTTCTAGAGTTATGGCTCTTGTTTACTTTGTTGAACCTTGTGAACGTTCGAACGACAAAAGTTATCATCCTATCTGTACGAAATTTATATGCATTATTTGAATTAGTAAAACGAAAAAGCCTGTTGAATTTCAACAATTTCTGTAGATTACTTCCAGAGTTATGGCCCTTGTTTTACTTTTAAGGACCTTGTGGAACCTCAAACGACCAAAAGTATAATGTCATATGTATAAAATTGTTTATTAAATGCCCCTAATTATCTACAAAAGAATAAATATGCGACAACCCTTGTCGACCGCTCGGACGATTTAGCTGCTGTGGGCTTATGTTATGTTGCCTGGCAACCTATCTTTAAGAATGATCACACAGTACAAGGCCTAATTATAAAACAAAACATGGCTAATTAAATTGATTAAATGTTAAGCTTTTAATCTGTTAATTTTATTATACCTGACAGTTTACATCACGACACGCACAGAGCTTTGTCGTGCTCAGGGATATTATGATTTAGCACAAAATAGTTACTTTTCCGGCGTGCAAAATGAACTACGGGTCTGATCCAGTTTCGGTCATTTTCAAAAGCCCTCAGTCCTGAACGGCATATACGGCCGACATTGAACCCATGATTTAAAGTTTTATCACATCAATATCTTGACTAAGTTCAATAATGAACATTTTCTCCTTCTAATTGAGGTAGAATGTTCAAACTTGGTGTAGGCGTTCATAAGGTGGATGCCTTGATGGAGTTTAATGATGGACATTGTCTGCTTACGGTAAGCAGAGATAAGCAATTCTGTGGCAGCATGCAAGAACCTGATAACCCACATTTTCCCCAAAATTAAGATAAGAGTGCCATTGAACGAAGATGGGTAGAATCCATCTTGACTGTAATCATGAAGACACTGTGAATATATTTGACATGATAACCAAGTCTATAATAGTTTTAACCTGATATAAAAATAAGCATATTCCATGCAAGAACCTGATAAGCCTCATAAGATCGGATTTGTGTGCCAACGTTTCCATGCAAGAACCGGATAACCCACAAGTCACACCCAAGGTCATTTATCTCGGGTTGGTTCCTTTCGATATTCGCGCATATCGGATCGTAACTTCATGGATTATGGCCCCCAGGACCGTAACTAAGTTTAGTCATTTCAGGACTAACACATGGTTCTATTTTATTTCTATAATTCGCTAGCGCGTAGGGGTCTTTAGCAGTGGGAGTAAACCAGAGGACCCGGAGAAAACCCACAAAGTTGGGCAGGCGACCCTACTCCTTGTCACGTACAACCGGGGAATCGAAACCCCGCCAGTTGACTCAATGACAGACCTTATTATACAGCACGCGCGTGCTAACCATTCGGCCATCCAACCCCGCAAAATGGCTGCAAATAGTGTAAAAGTATGTCATACCAAGGTTGTGGTCCCTCTAGAAGTCACATTTTTATCCGATCTTGATGAAACTTAAAATATATGTTTATATCAAAACGATCTTGGTACCTGTCGATATTTGCATATATCGGGCCATGACTTCCTGGGTTATGACCACTGATTGTATGAAAAATCACGTTTTTAGCTTGTGGACCCTTTAGAGGTCACAATTTTTATCCAATTTAAAAACGGTTTAAATATATCACGGTTACCATAATGATGATTGAGTTGGAATTTCGTAAAAACTACCTGACAAAATTGCTACTACTTGTACGCAAATAGTGTAAAAGTACGTAATACCAAGTTTGTGGAATGTGGACCCTCTAGAAGTCACAATTTTTATCCGATATTGATGAAACTTGACATATATTTATATCCAACAAACAAATCTTGGTTCCTTTCGATATTTGTGCATATTGGACCGTAACTTCCTGGATTTTGGTCACTGTTTCTACAAAAAAATCACATTGTTTTAGTTTGTTCTCTGTACATCTCTTGCAAAATGTGGGCGTATCTTGCATGGTAACCGCTGGTTTAATTGTTGTAATTAATTAAAATTGGTATTTTCATTGAGTTGAAAACTGAATGGAATCGAATTCATGCAGGGCTAAAAAAATATTGTAAAGATCCCTACACACATGTGAATGATTGAAATAAAATTGTACCGAAAGTTTGTCCCGAAATGACATATTTTGTGTCAAGTGGACATTATAATAACACAATAATTAAGACGCTTTGTATTGTCAACACACTTCCATAACATATAATGCATTTTTCTTATTTCTATGTCATGAGATAGCGGTCTATCAAGGTTGTCCATGGCGTCCTAACCCGTTTTCCTGAAGTTTGAGTCATTTGCTTGATATTCAAGGGAGGATTTAAGTACGGGTGGGGGGGGCGCAATCCAGTGGGCGCACTTTAGAACCGGATTCTTGTCTCAGGTCACTGGAAATGGCATTTTTGGGCTTCTACCTTTCGAAATTGTCAGGAGTAGGCCACCTGGATCCCCTGTTGAGCGCTTCATCACCCGAGCCCCCCCCCCTCAAAAACCTAAGGTCGCTGAGTCCGCCCTTGATATTCCTAGTATATGTGGGATTTTGTTTTATTTACTTTTGTATGTGTTGTTTCAGTTGATTTATGACGTATTTTATAGAATTAAAGCCAACAAACCTTCAATTGGATTTCATCAATGTGGCTTATCAGGTTTTTGCATGGAAAATTCAAAAAGTATTATCTTAGAAATTCATATTTGCCCAAAAGTTTCTGTAAGGTTTGCAGTTACAAGACTGATTATCATCCAGAATTTTTATACTATGCCTCTGTACACATCAAAATCACAAAACATCAAGTAGAGATCATAGATTTGGAATTATAGACCACAGACTTTAGTTGCATTTTTCTCAAATTGAATGTCATGTGGCTTATCAGGTTCTTGCATGGTGCCACAGAATTTAATCGGTTGGTGCTTTGGTGCATGATAAATTTGGATATAATTAAGCGGAGCTAAGCAATTTCATTGGTTGATGCTTTGGGACAAGATAACTTTGATTCTATCTGATAGAGAATGATGAAACTTACTGTATAGTTAATAATCAATTTGATTGCTCGATACTTTTGAAAAAGATCAATGTGTAATTAATATGTGTCTATCTATTTATTTTGAGCTTTCGGCGGGGGACATCAGCCTCGCTGTTAGCTTGTTTCAAATTCAATGTGAAGCATTGGGACAATGAGAGGAAGAGCCGTATTGAATTTCCCTGTTGTCCTTCCATCTCTTGCAAAATGTGAGTGTTTCTTGCATGGCAACCACAAGTGGTTTATGTAAACGAAATCAACACATCCTCAACACTATCTAAAATCTTTTGGGCAGTAGAAACATACCATAGAAAAAAAATAATTTTACAATGGATAAAAGTAGGGGATATTTGATTTTTAAGTGTTATTAAAGTCACCTAATGAAACTGACGAAGAAACAAATGACAAAATGAAATGAAGTTCACATTCATTGATTTATTCCAAATGATCGTTAGACTAAGTAAGGCACAGACTGACCATTATAAGGGTAAAATGATACCCGGGGTCAAACAGCAAAGTTACCACAGCATCACAACCAAGTCAGTAACGGGTAAATCCTCCTCTGTTTGCCAAACAAGCATTGATCCGACGTGGCATACTCCTAATGAGTCGTCTAAGATCATTTTGGTCCAGATTGTCCCATTCCTGTTGCAACGCAGCAGCAAGTTCTTGGACATTGGCAGGACGTTGTTGACGTTGACGTAACCTCTGTCCAAGCATATCCCAGACATGCTCGATGGGGGAGAGGTCGGGACTCAGTGCTGGCCAAGGTAATGTGGTGATGTTCTGTTGTTGGAGGTAACCTGTAACGATCCTGGCCCTGTGACATCTTGCGTTGTCATCCTGGAAGATGAAACGGCGGCCATGACGTCGTGCGAACGGCACAACATGGACTGCCAAGATGTTGTCCCGGTAGTACTGGCCTGTAACACGCCCTGCAACAACATGTAAAGCCGTTCTACCAGCAACAGTGATGCCTCCCCACACCACAACAGAACCACCCCCAAATCGATCATGTCTGATGACGTTAACGTCTTGGAAGCGCTCGTTTCGACGACGCCACACCCTCCTACGTCTGTCCAAAAAATCAACAGTGAACCTTGACTCATCTGAAAACATCACATTGCTCCAGCGTCGATTATCCCAGTGTTGACGATCCCTACACCAACAACGTCTTGCCTGAATGTGATGATCTCTCAAACAAGGGATCACGCGAGGACGTCGGGCGCGAAGGTGACCCCTATGCAGTCGATTCCGAATCGTCTGGCCACTCACTCTCACACCAGTGTCTGTTTGAAGACGAGCGCTGATCTGATTTGCTGTGATGACACGATTTCTCAAGGCCAAGGTACGGATAAATCGATCCTGGGCTTGAGTTGTCGCCCTTGGTCGACCTGAGCGTGGTCTGTCCTGTACAGATTGTGTATCACGGTATCTGGACCATAGCCTGCTTATGACAGACTGAGAAACATTCATCGTCCGCGACACAACCGCCTGTGTTGTGCCGATCTGTAGCATGCCAAGGGCACGTAACCTTTCATTTTGGGTAAGCCGACGCATATCAAAATTTGTTTTCTGGTCACTAAAACAATTAAACTGATGTTTCCCCCCTTGAATTCAATGCCACAATGACTGTAACATTCAAAGTCAGAGTCGTGCAAATCTTGGGTTGGACCCCCATGATGATCCCAAGCATCACCTGCATTCCATGCGGTAGCTATTGGTGCGTTTGGGCGTCACATGTAACTGGAAATGTTTCTTCTGTTAGGTTCTATAGTGACTTTTTTCGTAGTCATTTGCATATTTTAGTATTATGCCCCCAAAATCAAATATCCCCTACTTTTTTTGAATAGTATATTATATAATATGACACTTTGTTCATCCTTTTTTCAGATACTTAGTTTTAGAGCATGTGTCTGGCGGCGAATTGTTTGACTACCTCGTTAAAAAAGGACGTTTAACTCCCAAGGAAGCTCGACGTTTCTTCAGACAAATCATTTCTGCATTAGATTTCTGTCATAGTCATAATATATGGTAAGTGGACTTAGCAAAATACAAAAGACCTTTCTCAGTGTCTAAAATTTATAGTGCCCGAATGTTCTTGAAACTTGAAACAGAGCATTTACTGAAACTCACTGTAGGCTAATACTTAAATAATAAACCAAGCATAAAAATACTAAAGTCCCATGCCTGAGGCTAGAATTGGATCTCAAAAAAGTTCACAGTAGGAAATAGGACAATACAGCTCCCATTTTTGTCTGTAACAGTCATTTAACTCTTAGAAGTAGGAAAGCTGAGTTTTGTACCGAGGGGCTAAAATCTGTAGATACGGTGTGTTAATTAACAGGGGTGAGAAATTGTCTGAAAGTGAATTAATTATTGCCAGTGAGTTTTCTGTACTGGGTGTGTTAATTAAGAGAAAGGTTAAAAATGAATGACACAGTGTGTATTCTTTGTTTGGTGAGTCTTCTCAAAAGCGTTTTTATACGCCCACATTGAAATGTGGTCGTATATTGTTGTCGCCCCCGTCCGTGCATCCGTCCATCGGTCCGTCGGTCCAGCGCTCTAGAGGCTAAAGTTAATATCCGATTGACTGTAAATTTATACACAGTGTTTAAGGTCATTAGACGAAGAAGCCTATTGATTTTCAGCCAGAGTTATGGCCCTTGATCACATCAAAAAATCTTGTGGACGCTCTACAGGTCAAAGTTAATATCCGATTAACTTTAAATTTATACTCAGTGTTTAAGGTCATGAGACGAAGAAGCCTATTGATTTTCAACGATTTTCGATAATTAATGCCTAAGTTATGGCCCTTGATCACTTCAAAAATCTTGTGGACGCTCTACAGGTCAAAGTTAATATCTGATTGACTTTAAATTTATACACAGTGTTTAAGGTCATGAGACGAAGAAGCCTATTGATTTTCAACGATTTTCGATAATTACTGCCTAAGTCATGGCCCTTGATGACTTCAAAAACTCTTGTGGACGCTCTAGAGGTCAAAGTTATTATCCGATTGACTTTAAATTTAGACACAGCGATTTCCAATAAATACTGCCAGAGTTATGGCCCTTGATCACTTTGAAAAATCTTGTGCACGCTCTAGAGGCTTAAGTTAATATCCGATTGACTTTAAATTTATACACAGTGTTTAAGGTCATGAGACGAAAAAGCCTATTGATTTTCAGTGATTTCCGATAATTACTACCAGAGTTAGGGCCCTTGATCACTTTGGAAAATCTTGTGGACGCTCTAAAGGCTAAAGTTAATATCCGATTGACTTTAAATTTATACACAGTGTTTCAGGCCATGAGATAAAGAATCATAATGATTTTCAAAGATTTCGGATAATTGCTACCAGAGTTATGGCCCTTGATCACTTTGAAAAATCTTGTGACTCTCTAGAGGCTAAAGTTATCATCCGGTTGACTTAAGATTGATACACAGAGTTTAAGGTCTTGAGACGAATAAGTATATTGATTTTCAATGAATCTTTATGACTTGAACAGCTAAATCCATGATGTTAAATGTTTCATATACTAAATGTTAGCATGGGGCAGAACTTTATAAAAACCAAACAAATTCTAATGATTTTCTGATAATTACTTAATGAGTTGTTAATCTTAATCAGATTTTAATGTATTATAAATGTTTCATTACCGAAAAAAGTAAAAATATGCGAAAACTCTTGTTGACTGTCCGGACGAATTAGCTGCTGTGGGTGTATGTTTCGTTGCCTGGCAACCTATCTTTATAACAGCACCAAAAGTGTTTTATCAAAGACAAGCAGGTTTTATCAGACGCGTAGTTGTTAAATCTAAATTTACCGTATGATTTGTGCAGATCGGTCTTTATATGGATTTATACGTGCTGTAGCTAAATATGACTGCGTTCTTTAATCTATGCTTATTTCATTTGTTGATGAATACTACGTGTTTTATATTGCATACCACTGTCAGACTGCAGTTATATATATTACTTGTCTTTTGTGGGTTTTGTTGACATATTATCTGAGAACAGTGTCGCCTTTCTGTCTGGGATCAAAGAGCAGTTCCATGTGAAAAGCTTGCACTCTGGTAGTATAAATTATATAATAAAGATGAGACTGAATCCACATTTCATGGTTTATCAGTGCCATGAGTATAATAATAAAGCTATTTCATACAAATCATAAACAATTGCAATATTAACACATGATTAAATTTATCTGTTCTCATTATAAAACCCATATTCCATATTAGGTCATAGGTCAGTATTTTGCATGCAAAGACAAGCTTGTTACCAAAAGATGTTCGACAATCAGCTCCATTAACTCCTGTCAGCAATATCATCGTATACAACACAGGCATATAGAGAGGTCTAAGAAGAAATTTTGGAAATCTGTGGAAATCTGGTGGTGAAAAACACCACAAACCCAAAACTCTCTATGAATATTAATCTAAGTTGAAAATTTTGTGTAATGTGGTACCACTCAGGCACATATGGAACTCTTGTGGTGAAAAACACCACAGAATAAAATTTTGTAGAATATATTTTCCCCGCATCTTACAAGATGATAGGATAAACTATTATTGTTCCAGCAAAATAAAAAGAAAATGTTTCATAAATTTTTCATGGTCCACTTTTCCAAAACACCCCCAAACCTTGCCATGTGTAATTTTAGTATCAGAAATATAGGTAAAATACGTAAATTTGTAACTGTAGAGGCCACTAAGTCACTTTTTAATTCTCTGGTCACTTTCGATTAGATAACGTTAATTCACTTTTAGATAAATAGATAATTTACAAAAAACCCCAGAGTAATGCAGCTAGACTTGTTACTTTAACTAAGAAATGCGACCACTGGCTGAATATTACCTAGAGAGAGAGAGAAAGTTTAACATCCATTCGACACATACTAGGTCATTTTGGGACTAACATACGGTTAAATTTTTATACGCCCACATGGAAATGTGGTCGTATATTGCCGTCGTCGCCGCCGTCCGTCGTCCACAATTTCTTGTGAACACTCTACAGACTACATTTATCATCTGATTGTTTTGAAATTGATATATGTTGTTTGCATTAGTGAGATGAAGAAGCCTTTTTATACGCCCACATGGAAATGTTGTCGTATATTGCCGTCACCCCCGTCCGTCCGTCCATCGTCCACAATTTCTTGTGAACACTCTACAGACTACATTTATCGACCGATTGTTTTGAAATCGATATATGTTGTTTGCATTAGTGAGATAAAGAAGCCTATTTAATTTCAATAACTTCTGTTAATTTCTTCTGGAGTTATGGCCCTTGTTTCACTTTGTTGCACCTTGTGAACGCTCTAACGACAAAAGTTATCAACCGATCTGTATGAAATTTATATGCATCATTTAAATTAGTAAAACAAAGAATCCTATTGAATTTCAGCAATTTCGGTTAATTACATCTAGAATTATGGCCCTTGTTTCACTTTGTTGAATCTTGTGAACACTCTAATGACAATAGTTATCATCCGATCTGTTCGAAACTGATATGCATCATTTAAATTAGTGAAACGAAGAAGTCTATTGAATTTCAGCAATTTCCGTTAATTATGCCGTGAGTTATGGCCCTTGTTTCTCTTTGTTGTACCTTGTGAATGCTCTAACGACAAATGTTATTATCCGATCTGTATGAAATTTATATGCATCATTTAGATTAGTAAAACATAGAAGCTTATTGAATTTCAGCAATTTCCGTTAATTACATCTAGAGTTATGGCCCTTGTTGCACTTTGTTGAATGTTGTGAATGCTCTAATGACAACAGTTATCATCCGATCTGTTTGAAATTGATATGCATCATTTAAATTAGTGCAACGAAGCTATTTCCATTAATTACACCGCGAGTTATGGACCTTGTTTCACTTTGTTGTATCTTGTGAATACTTTAACAACAAAAGTTATTATCCGATCTGTATGAAATTTATATGTATCGTTTAAATTAGTAAAACGAACAAGCCTATTGAGTTTCAGCAATTTCTGTTAATTACATCTAGAGTTATGGCCCTTGTTTCACATTGTTGAATCTTGTGAACGCTTGAACGACAAAAGTTATCACCCAATCTGTATGAAATTCATATGCATCTTTTAAATTAGTGAAATGAAGAAGCCTATTGAATGTCAGCAATTTCCGTCAATTACTTCTAGAGTTATGGCCCTTGTTTTACTTTGTTGAACCTTGTGAATGTTTGCAGAACTAGATCTGCAACTGTCCCATGCAGATATGAAAACTTTCATATTTATCGTCATGTGTCACGGATTATAACAAAAATCTTAAAAGAGAAAAAAAAAAGAAAAAATAATTTTCAAAATTAGTGTAGTACAACACTAGGATCTGGAAGAGTTGTTATATAACAGGCGTTCTGGGTGGTGTAAGGGATCAGCCAATGAAACCATCTGTTACGCCGACTGTATGGCGTGCCATGCACGAAACTGATTGATTAATCAATGTCTGACGTCATACGGTCAAAAGCCGCTCGTACGACCCCCGACGCGACATTCCAGTATAACTGGTCAGATCTTCATGTAGTGTAGGCCATCGAAAGTATAAAAAAAAAAGAAATGAAATTGGAAAATATGCATAAGCCTAAATATAGCGAAAAGCATTTCACCCAGACAAAAAAATAATCTGAAAAATAAAGCGAAATTACTGAGACTTGATTGACTTCTGGTTCCAGAAGTTTCAGAACAATGGATCGAGTCGTTTAAAAAAGGGATGGATTAGAAAATGAAATGAAAATGGCAGGAAAATATCGAAAAATTAAATGCGCTAACTTTGAATGGAACTTATATTTTTGGAATCATACGGACCTCAGCTGTTCGAATATTTAGGTCAAATTTGCAAATTGTTTGTGGACACTCTACAAGTCACAATTTTTATCTGATTTTGACGAAACTTGACATGTAGGTCAATCTCCCAAAGATCTTGGTTGCTTTCGATATTGGCATGTATCGGATTGAAACTTCATGGATTATGGCCCCTGCTTGTACGAAAAATCACGTTTTTAGCTTGTGGAATCTATAGAGGTCACAATTTTGAACCGATTTTGATGAAACTTGAGGGTCCACACACCTCTGATTTACCTGATACACTATTTGCGTACGAGGGCCGGCCATTTTGTCCGGCAGTTTTAGTCCGATTTTCACGAAATTCAAACTCAGCCAAAATTATGGTGTAAGGGTTATATGTTTGAACGTTTTTATAAATAGAATAATAATTGTGCCCTCTACAGGGACGTGTGCGAATATTGAAACGAACCAAGATATTTTGGTTATAAACTTACATTTTAAGTTTCATCAAAATCATAAGAAAATTGTCACCTCTAGAGGCTCCACAACCTTGATATATCATATTTATACGCTTTATACGCTATATGAGTACGAAGGGCGGCCATTTTGTCTGTCAGTTTTGGTCCAATTTTTGACGAAATTCGAACTCAAACATCGTTACATGGTAACATGTATAGTGTGTAGAACCTATCTCTAAGTATTGAGTTACTGGCCTATGTGTTAGAATATCTATATATGAAGTAGAAAGGGTTCATTGTGGTTACTATTCATGGAAATTCGTGAGAAATATACGTGTTGTCAGTAGTCGTTTAAACCCGTCAGTATTTGTACCGTACGTCAGTATTCCTATAAATGGTCAGTAATAATCATAAGGTGAGTATTTAAGTCAATTGGTTAGTATTCCTTACTTGTGTCAGTATGTAAAAATAACGTGAGTAATTAAACAAACGTGAGTTAAGCCGACCACATCACTAGTCAGGCGTGTGCGGGAGAATTGACAAAAGCGTGACACTATCAGAGTGAAACCGCCAGTTATCTTTGATGTGCGTCAGTAACTGAACCCGACGCCAGTAGAGCGTGAAGCCGTTAACTATATAAATTCCCGGTGAGTATTGTTAGTGAGTATCGTCGCTACATTCTGAATAAATTATTAATTAATTATTTACTAAAATTCTCGAATTGTTTTTAAACAATAATGGATGGCAGTCAACACTACGAGTATTTGTCGGCGATTTCGGTTACTGCCGTAGTCTGCAGAATACGGCACACTGTGTAGTGTTATTTAATTTACAATTTATATTTATTTTCGTTATATAACATGCGGATTGGCACATGTTTTGGGACTTACGGCACTTTGATATCTGTATGGATTAAATTTAGAATCACTGTATGGATTAAATTTGGAATCATTGTATGGATTAAATTTGGAATCACAACTAATGGTTAAAAAAAGATCAACACAAATCTCTTTTCACTAATTTTATTGAAACAGATAATCTGATCACTGAACAATCGTGTGAATATCTATATGCATTATTATTGGTATCTTCAGATTTGCAACATATTACAAACTGATTCCTGTTATAAAAAAAAAACAACCCATATAATTCAAACGTCAACCCGACCATTTCAAGAATAACTGTCCGTGTCAAGGCGGACTGCAATTCGGTTGCTTTATTTAAAAAGATAACTGATATTAAACTATACAACTGACTGAGCTATTCAGGGTTCATATTGGAAATATTTTGGTGTCAAGGCAACTGGAGTTCAGTTGCTTTATTTAAAAAGATAACTAATATTCAAATATAAAATTGACTGAGCTACATCCGTTTGAGGTTGTTTGAGGAAAAGCAAGTTAAAGATATCGTTGTGTTCTAAAAAAAAATCACATAGCAACCACGCCATATATTTGTTAATTTTTGTTTAATATTTCTCTCGGTGTTATAATTTAGAACGAAAGAGAACAGTCCATACATTAGTAATGTAGGTCTTGTATATTAAACTTTTATGGGAATAAATTGTTTTAATCTCACCACTTAATTAGCACCTTGGTGTTATATCAGGAGATTAAGAATGTTGATTGGGTAATGGAGTTTAGCTTCTTGATTACCAAAGAAGCCGTCACAGCTAAACGTATATTCTGTGACCTTCGTAACATGACGCAATTAAAATAAGGTTTTGCGTGTACGATAGGTCTACGTTTATTTTCAGGAACCGGAATGGTATCAGAATCCGAACCCCAGATAGGGTAATGAACGTAGCCATGATACCACAATAGGCCACGCCGGGTGTCTAGACCGAACATTTTTACGTATTGTATGGGTTTTAAAACTCGTTGTATTCGTTAAAATTGGGATTATCGGTAATTCATAAACTAGAGATTCACGGCTTCACAACGATGCCAAGTATTACTTAAGAAGACTGATCGGTCGGTCCTCTGCATTATCTATTTTTGAAATATAGTTAGAATGGCCAGCTCTTTATCTAAATCTTAGTATTGAACATACTTTACGTTTCAGTATTCCAGACCCACTGGTTGATGGCTATCTTAAAATTTTGTGGTTTAGTTAACAGGAATAGAGATGAGAAGAACTGGACAGAACAGATACAGGTAGACGAGGTGATAAAAAAGCTTTTATCCGCGCCTCTCTTGCACGCGTACCAAGATGATAAATTGTGGAAACTCTCTCCCTCTCTGGATAGCCATAACGTGGATGGGTATGGGGTGGCGGTCTTCATTTAATTTTATGAATTGTTTTTATACGCCCACATTGAAATGTGGTCGTATATTGTCGTCACCCCCGTCCGTCCGTCCGTTGTGGACGCTCTAGAGGCTAAAGTTTATAACTGATTGACTTTAAATTTATACACAGTGTTTAAGGTCATGAGACGAAGAAGCCTATTGATTTTCAGCGATTTCCGATAATTACAGCCAGAGTTATGGCCCTTGATCACTTCAAAAAATCTTGTGGACGCTCTAGAGGCTAAAGTTAATATCCGATTTACTTTAAATTTATACACAGTGTTTAAGGTCATGAGACGAAGAAGCCTATTGATTTTCAGCAATTTCAGATAATTACTGCCAGAGTTATGGTCCTTGATCACTTTCAAAAATCTTGTGGAGGCTCTAGAAGCCAAAGTTAATATCCGATTGACTTTAAATTTATACACAGTGTTTAATGTCATGAGACGAAGAAGCCTATTGATTTTCGGCAATTTCTGATAAGTTCTGCCAGAGTTATTGCCCTTGATCACTTCAAAAAATCTTGTGGACGTTCTAGAGGCTAAAGTTAATATCCGATTGACTTTAAATTTATACACAGTGTTTAATGTCCTGAGACGAAGAAGCCTATTTATTTTCGGCAATTTCTGATAAGTACTGCCAGAGTTATAGCCCTTGATCACTTTGAAAAATCTTGTGACGCTCTAGAGGCTAAAGTTATCATCCGATTGACTTCAGATTGATACACAGAGTTTAAGGTCTTGAGACGAACAAGTATATTGATTTTCAATGAATTTTTATGACTTGAACAACTAAATCCATGATGTTAAAAGTTTTCTATACTAAACATTAGCATGGGGCAGAACTTTATAAAAACCAAACAAATTCAAATGGTTTTCTGATAATTACTTAATTAGTTGTTACTCTTTATCAGATTTTAATGTATTATAAATGTTTAATTACCGAAAAAAGTAAAAATATGCGAAAACTCTTGTTGACTCCCCGGACGATTTAGCTGCTGTGGGCGTATGTTTCATTGCCTGGCAACCTATCTTTATTGAATGAATGATGTTTTCAAAAAGTAATAAAATTAACTGCCAAACGACTCGTTATCCCGTCAGGTAGCACATGTTTGTGCGTAGAACGTGTGGCAGTTCAATTTATGATTTTTGTATTTCAATCTTTAATAATTATTCTTTTAAAGTAAATAAAATAAAGTGCCAAACGAACGATTTGTTACCTCGTCGGGTAGCTCATTCATTCACAGAACGTTTGGCATTGTATATTATACCATATAATATATATGTTATTACTATTTTCATCGTTATAAATATTGTTTAAAAATTGTTATAAAAGCTAATTTCTCAAAGGTAAAAAGATATCCACATGACTATTCTGTGCTCATAATTTCAGCTAACATATTTGTTTCAGTAAAAGTAGTGAAAATATATTTACTTTGTTCTTTCTTAACCATTAGTTGTCATTCCAAATTGAATCCATACAGATATCAAAACATAATAATCAAGAAGCTAAACTCGATTACCCAATCAACATTCTTAATCTCCGGATATAACACCAAGGTGCTAATTAAGTGGTGAGATTAACAGAATTTATCCCAATAAAAGTTTAATATACAAGACCTACATTACTAATGTATGGACTATTCTCTTTCGTTCTAAATTATAACACCAAGAGAAATATTAAACAAAAATTAACAAATATATGGCCTGGTTGTTATGTGATTTTTTTTTAGAACATAACGATATCTTTAACTTGCTTTTCCTCAAACAACCTCAAACGGATATAGCTCAGTCAATTTTATATTTTAATATTAGTTATCTTTTTAAATAAAGCAACCGAACTCCAGTTGCCTTGACACCAAAATATTTCCAATATGAACCCTGAATAGCGCAGTCAATTGTATAGTTTAATATCAGTTATCTTTTTAAATGAAGCAACCGAACTGCAGTCGCCTTGACACGGACAATTCTTGAAATGGTCGGGTTGACCATTGACTTAAATGTTGTTTTTTAGGTTGTTTTTTTTATCAGGAATCGGTTTGTAATATTTTGCAAATCTGAAGATACCAATAATAATGTATATAGATATTCACACGATTATTCACACAATGGTTCAGTGATCAGAATTTCGGCTTGTATGTATGCATTGGTTTGTGTGTGAAATTCATTATTTCTGTTATTTACTATCAAATTATTTCTCAAATGTAAATAGATGTTCACACGATTCTTCGGTGCTCAGAATTTCGGCTTGTATGTATGTATATGAAATTCATTATTTCTGTTATCTGCTATCATATTATCTGTTTCAATAAAATTAGTGAAAACAGATTTGTGTAGATCTTTTTTTTAACCATTAGTTGTGATTCCAAATTTAATCCATACAGTGATACCAAATTTAATCCATACAGATATCAAAGTGCCGCAGGTCCCAAAACATGTGCCAATCCGCATGTTATATAACGAGAATAAATATAAATTGTAAATTAAATAACACTACACAGTGCGCCGTATTCTGCAGACTACGGCGGTAATCGAAATCGCCGACAAGTACTCATAGTGTTGACTGTCATCCATTGTTGTTTAAAAACATTTCCCGATCCGAGAATATTAATTAATAATTTATTCAGAATGTAGCGACGATACTCACTAACAATACTCGAGAGAAATTTATATAGTTAACGATTGCACGCTCTAGTGGCGTCGGGTCCAAGTACTGACGCACATCAAAGATAACTGGCGGTTTCACTCTGATAGTGACCCAGAGGTCAAATAGTGATGTTTTCTTAATTAGTCACGCTTTTGTCAATTCTCCCGCACGCGCCTGACTAGTGATGTGGTCGGCTTAACTCACGTTTGTTTACTTACTCACGTTATTTTTACATACTGACACAAGTAAGGAATACTAACCAATTGACTTAAATACTCACCTTATGATTATTACTGACCATTTATAGGAATACTGACTTTACAGTACAAATACTGACAGGTTTAAACGACTACTGACAACACGTATATTTCTCACGAATTTCCATGAATAGTAACCACAATGAACCCTTTCTACTTCATATATAGATATTCTAACACATAGGCTAGTTAGTCAATACTTAGAGATAGGTTCTACACACTATGCACCCAGCAGTGTTAGTGTGTAACGGTGATATATTCAAACGTTTTTTTAAATCAGATAAAAATTATGACCTCTATAGGTTCCACAAGCTAAAAGCGTGATTTTTCGTACAATCAGTCAGGGGCCATAATTCAGGAAGTTACCATCCCATATGCGCAAATATCAAAATGAACCAAGATCTTTGGGTTATAAACATGCATTTTAAGTATTGTGACCTCTATAGGGTCCACAAGCTAAAAAAACTTGATTTTTCGTACAATCAAGGGCCATAATTCAGGCAGTTATGTTCCAATATGCGCAAATATTGAAAGGAGCCGAGATCTTTGGGTTATAAACTTATATTTCAAGTTTCAACAAAATCGGATAAATATTGTGACCTCTATAGGGTCAACAAGCTAAAAACGCGATTTTTCGTACAATCAGGAGCCATAATCCATGAAGTTACGGTCCGATATCGAAAGGAACAAAGATCTTAGGGAGATAAACTTATATTTCGAGTTTCGTTGAAATCGGATAAGAATTGTGACCTGTAGAGTGTCCACAAACAGTTGTGGACGGAAGGGGTCGACGACAATATACGTCCACATGAAAATGTGGGCGTATAAAAACGTAACACCGTAATGAAGGTTGAGTTCGAATTTAGTGAAAATGGGACCAAAACTGCCGAACAAAATGGCCACCACTCGTATGCGAATAGTGTAAGAATATGCTATATCAAGGTTGTGGACCCTGTAGAGGTCACAATTTTAATCCGATTTTGATGAAACTTGAAATGCATGGTTCCTGTCGATATTTGCACATATCGGACCGTAACTTCCTGAATTATGGCCCCTGATTGTACGAAAAATCACATTTTTTAGTTTGTGGACCCTATGGAGGTCACAATTTTATTCTGATTTAAAACAACATTTGAATATATCACTGTTACACCTTAATGACGGTCAGTTCGAATTTCGTGAAAATCGGACCAAAACTGCCGGACAAAATGGCCGCCCCTCGTACGCAAATAGTGTAAAAATATGGTATATATAGTATGTGGACCCTCTAGAGCTCACAATTTTGATCCGATTTTGATGAAACTTGAAATACATGTTTATAACCCAAAGATCTTGGATCCTTTCGATATTTGTGCATATCGGATCCTAACTTCCTGAATTATGGCCCTTGACTGTGTGGTCCTCTCTAGAAGTCACAGTTATTATTCAATTTAAAAAAACGTGTGATTGTATCACCGTTACACCATAATGATGGTTGAGTTTGAATTTTGTGAAAATAGGTCCAAAACTGACGGACAAAATGGCCGCCCCTTGTACGCTAATAGTGTAAAAATATGGTATATCAAGGTTGTAGACTCTGTAGAGGTCACAATTTTCACGCGATTTTGATGAAACCTGAAATGCATGTTTACAACCCAAAGATCTTGGTTCCTTTTCATATTCGCTCATATTGGATCGTAACTTCCTGAATTATGACCCCTGATTGTACGAAAAATCGCATTTTTAGCTTGTGGTCCCCCTAGAGATCACAATTATCTGATTTAAAAAAAAGTTCGAATATATCACTGTTACACCATATTCTTGGTTGAGTTTGAATTTCGTAAAAATCGGACCAACACTACCACCCCCCATGTAAACATCTGGTATATCAAGGTTGTGGACCCTCTAGAGGTCACAATTTTGATCCGATTTTGATGAAACCTGAAATGCATGTTTTTAACCCACAGATCTTGGTTCCTTTTGATATTTGCACATATCGGATCGTAACTTCCTGAATTATGGCCCTTGATTGTACGAAAAATCGCATTTTGTATAGCTTGTTCTCTATCCTTCTCTTGCAAAATGTGGGCATATCCTGTCTGGCAGCCGCTGGTTCAGTTTTTATCCGAATTCAACGAAACTTGAAATATAAGTTTACCTCCCTAAGATCTTGGTTCCATTCGATATTGGCATGTATCGGACCGTAACTTCATGGATTATGGCCCCTGTTTGTACGAAAGATGGCCGCTCTTTGTGCGCAAATTGTGTATAAGTATGTAACACAAAGGTTTTGGACCCTCTAGAGGTCACAATTTTTATCCGATTTTAATGAAACTTAAAACATCTTTATATTCTAAAAATCTCAGTACCTTTTGATATTTGTGCGTTATAGACCATAACTGTCTGGATTATGGCCCTGATTGTACAAAAAAGAGTTTTTGTTTTTAGCTTGTTCTCTTGCAAAATGTGGGCGTATCCAGCCTGGCAGCCGCTGGTTATATACACTGCGCCCCTGTCATTCCGAATGTCCACAATGGTTCATATGTACATATAGGTAACTTCCCTTGATTGGAAATCTTTGGTAAACTTTCATTTCATCTTGATTGTTTGATCTATGAACATACGGTTTGGTTTGTCAATGTAAGCTGAATAATTATCTTGAAACAGAAGATATCCAGAAACATTCTGGGGAAAAATGAGAAACACTGTAGAGTTTATAAAACATCTTTATATATCTTTCAAACTTGAAAACTAAACTCAAACTTCTGAACTCAAACTTTATAAATATTGTGATCAAGGGTATTCCAAGTCCCACTTGGAATGTAAGGCGTCCACAATAACTAAGGAATTTACCTGGGAAGCATGTAGAAAAAATTGTAGACCGAATAGCGATCGGTGACTGGCTTTATACCTCATCCAGCATAGGGATACAGGAACTTAGTTTGGTAATCTCAATAACCCCGATTATACCGGCGGGTCCTCATTGGTTAATACACCGGAAACGTAGTTCAGCGGAAAAATTACAACACACCACCCCGTTTTTATAAGCCCACATTGAAATGTGGTCGTATATTGTCGTTGGTCCGTCGATCTGTCGGTCCGGCCTTCGGTCAGGCATCAACAATTGCTTGTGGACGCTCTAGAGGCTAAAGTGAAAATCCGACTGACTTTAAATTTATACAGTGTTTAAGGTTATAAGACGAAGAAGCCTATTGATTTTCAGCGATTTCTGATAATTACTGCCAGAGTTATGGCCCTTAATCACTTTGAAAATTCTTGTGGATGCTCTAGAGGCTAAAGTTAATATCCGATTGACTTTTAATTGATACACAGTGTTTAAGGTCATGAGACGAAGACGTCTATTCATTTTCAGAGATTTTCAATAATTTCTGCCAGAGTTATGGCCCTTGAACACTTCAAAAAATCTTGTGGATGCTCTAGAGGCTAAAGTTAATATGTTTGAGGTCATGAGACGAAGAATCCTATTGATTTTTAAAGATTTCCGATAATTACTGCCAAAGTTATGAATGACCCTTGATCACTTTGAAAAATCTTGTGATGCTCTAGAGGCTAAAGTTATCATCCAATTGACTTCAGATTGATACACAGAGTTTAAGGTCTTGAGACGAACAAGTATATTGATTTTCAATGAATTTTGATAACTTGAACAGTTAAATCCATGATATTAAATGCTTCGTATAGTAAACGTTAGCATGGGGCAGAACTTTATAAAAACCAAACAAATTCTAATGATTTTCCGATAATTACTTAGTGAGTTGTTACTCTTAATCAGATTTTAGTGTATTATAAATGTTTCATTACCGAAAATAGTAAAAATATGTGATAACTCTTGTTGACTGCCCGGACGATTTAGCTGCTGTGGGCATATGTTTCGTTGCCTGGCAACCTATCTTTTTCTAAGGTGGGGACATTACTTATGTCATCTGCAACAGTCGTGGGGCAATACAAGAAGAAAACAGAAAAGGAAAGAAATGAATGAATATATACAGGTGAGTATATACATATACAATACTCATTCAAGCACAATCACACTGGTAGCGGTATATTATGTACACCGTAGCATTCACCCTCATTCACTACTAGTCTAAGATAAATTAATCTCCTCGCTCATATAGCAGTATATTATATACACCGTAGTATTCGTTCTTAACCAACAAAGAGTAACATTAAGACAAATCAATCTCCTCATTCATATCTATTTCCCAATCTTCCATTGCAGAATTGAGAGCCAATTCTTCGTCCCAGTTCTCAACAGCAGCCGAATTGAGGTCCAGAGGTGCAGCGGAGACCCTAAAAAAATTAACAAACTCCGCCTACTGAGCCAGGTTGAGATGATTAAGACAGATCATTATACACCGCCAATAGAGAAGACTGCTGGGGAGTTAATTGGATTTAATTTAAACCTTGCTGGGACAGGCTAACCCACTTCCTACAGACCGCCTCCAAAACAGGTCTATGTGCAGCTCTAATTTGACTATCCAAAGGAAGCCACCCTCCTAAATTGAATGATTCTACCATCTGCTCCCGGGTCCTACCATGAACCATCCGGCGTAACGCCTTAAGGGCCTGCGACTGCCTATAAATATTGTCTGGATTGCAGTTAGTTTCTTGAGTACTATAATTGGGCATATGATATTCAAAACAGTGGAATTTAATCTTGCGGCTGACTACTGGGCATCCTATTAACTCATTCGGTCCAACTATCGCCAAGTGTCGACATAATTAGCTACTGAATTCCACCGGCTTACGCCACCTGAAACTGACCTAGTGTGTAGTCAGACTCCCTCTCAACGCCTGGTGTCGGCATCTTTGATATACTGTTTTATTGATCAATAAAGTTATAAACAAAAGCCGTTTGACTTTCCAAAAGTTATAATCCCATAAAACAATAGTTTCAACTAATGATTGGAATCATGAAATGTATATGTCACAAGAAGGTGTTATAAGGTCATAAACTCACGAGAAAATTTTCCCATCAACGACTGTTGTCGGCATCTTTCATGTTCTGTTCTACTGAGCAATAAAGTAATAAAAAAGCCTATTCCCTTTCGAGAAGTAATTAACCAATAAAAATATAGTTTGAACTAATGATAGAAGCCATAAAATTTACGTCACAGCACAGGTTTTAGGGGTTATAAGGTCGTGAACGCGTAAAAATTTTTCAGAGGTCGCCATGTTGAATGATAGTCTATATTTTTACACTTAGTTTTTTATACGCCCACATTGAAATGTGGTCGTATATTGTCAATATATGACCACATTCAATGTGGGCGTATAAAAAACTAAGTGTAAAAATCTGTTAATATCTGATTGACTTTAAATTTAAACACAGTGTTTAAGGTCTTGAGACGAAGAAGCCTGTTGATTTTCAGCGATTTCCGATAATTACTGCCAGAGTTATGGCCCTTGATCACTTTGAAAAATTTTGTGGACGCTCTAGAGGCCAAAGTTAATATCCAATTGACCTTAAATTTATACACAGTGTTTGAGGTCATGAGACGAAGAAGCCTATTGATTTTCAACGATTTCCGATAATTACTGCCAGAGTTATGGCCCTTGATCACTTCAAAAAATCCTATGGACGCTCTACAGGCCAAAGGTAATATCCAATTGACTTTAAATTTATACAAAGTGTTTAAGGTCATGAGACGAAGAAGCCTATTGATTTTCAGTGATTTCCGATAATTACTGCCAGAGTTATGGCCTTTGATCACTTCAAAAAATCTTGTGGATGCTCTAAAGGCCAAAGTTAATATCCGATTGACTTTAAATTTATACACAATGTTTAAGGTCATGAGATGAAGAAACCTATTGATTTTCAACGATTTCCGATAATTACTGCCAGAGTTATAGCCCTTGATCACTTCAAAAAATCTTGTGGATGCTCTAGAGGCTAAAGTTAACATCCGATTGACATTAAATTGATACACAGTGTTTAAGGTCATAAGATGATGAAGCCTATTGGTTTTCAGCGATTTCTGATAATTACTGCCAGAGTTGTGGCCCTTGATCACTTCAAAAAATCTTGTGGATGCTGTAGAAGCGAAAGTTAATATTCGATTGACTTTAAATTTGTACACAGTGTTTAAGGTCATGAGACGAAGAAGCCTATTGATTTTCAGCGATTTCCAATATTTGCTGCCATAGTTATGGCCCTTGATCACTTTGAAAAATTTTGTGGACGCTCTAGAGGCCAAAGTTAATATCCGATTGACTTTCAATTTATACACAGTGTTTAAGGTCATGAGACGAAGAAGCCTATTGATTTTCAGCGATTTCCGATAATTACTGCCAGAGTTATGGCCCTTGATCACTTCAAAAAATCTTGTGGATGCTCTAGAGGCTAAAGTTAATATCCGATTGAGTTTAAATTTATACACAGTGTTTGAGGTCATGAGACGAAGATTCCCATTGATTTTCAACGATTTCCGATAATTACTGCCAAAATTATGGCCCTTGATCACTTTGCAAAATCTTGTGACGCTCTAAAGGCTAAAGTTATCATCCGATTGACTTCAGATTGATACACAGAGTTTAAGATCTTGTGACGAACAAGTATATTGATTTTCAATGAATTTTTATGACTTGAACAGTTAAATCCATGATATTAAAAGCTTTGCATACAAAACGTTAGCATGGGGCAGAACTTTATAAAAACCAAACAAATTCTAATAGTTTTCTGATAATTACTTCGTGAGTTGTTGCTCTTAATCAATTTTAGTGTATTAGAAATATTTCATTACCGAAAAACGTAAAAATATGCGACAACCCTTGTTGACTGCCCGGACGATTTAGTTGCTGTGGGCGTATGTTTCGTTGCCTGGCAACCTATCTTTAATAATAATTTTTGTATGGATAGTGATTCCAACTCGGAATTCAAGGGATTTTTAGCTACAGTTACATACATACAACAACAATACGGTACTTAAACTATACAAGAACTAGTCTACGACAGGAACACATCTAACAATCTTGAATCAACCATTCCGCCCCTCTGCCAAGGCAGCGGCTGAACTCGGGGGGAGCTCTATTCCAAGTCTGACTTGCTGTCAGTAAACGTTGCTTATAAAGCCTCTAACAATTAGCTGAGGTGGACAGGAGTGATAATCAAATATGGTATTGTTTATTATCAATTATGGTGTTTGTAATTAAACTGCATATTTCTTTAAAAGTCATTGTCAGGTCAAGGTATATATGATACATTCTCTTTGAAGTTCAGTCTAGTGTTACACGCAGATCATGTGTAGCTTGTTAAAGAACATCTTGAATAAACTAGATGTTTAATAAGAACGTGTCTTCACAGAAGTTGTCAAGAGTTTAAACGTCAACTTCAGTTATAGATCAGATTGTCACACCAGGTTATTTTATTAAAAATAAATAACGAACATAATATAAACGTCAACTTCAGGTATAAATCACTCTGTTACACGAATTGACCAACAATTCGAGTGAGGAAGACGAAGGACCCGAAACGGCTAATGACGAAGAGAACGAACATGGAGCGCGATCTTCGAGCTTCAGCGATGATTTTATTTGGAATAATAAACGAAATTCTGTTACATGCCCATCATTTTTAGGACCTGAGCCTGGGCCAACAGACATCTTAGAAAGTGAGAAAAACTAATTTGACTTTTTTAGTTTATTTTTTGGACTGAATTTATACGCATTGTTAGCCGAAGAAACAAATAGATACCACGCCGAGAAATACTATCAGAGGTTCGAAAAAAACTGGAGAAATGTAACGAATGAAGAAATTCGTGATTTTCTGGCCATACGGATATTTATGAGTATAACGACACAGCCAAGGACAAATATGTATTGGTCCAGAGACTAATATTTTGGAAACTATAAAATAGCAGACATTATGACTAGGGATAGATTTGATAAAATATATATAATTAATAAACCTTTCATTTTACTGTTTTTTTTACATAGTTTTATATTAAAGAATAATTTTGTTGTTAATTTGTATTTTGTGTAAAAATAACATCCTTGTAAAGCATGATTTTATTTCTACATTTGGTAATGTAAACATTTTTTGACCAGAGTAATAGTTTTTGTTTTATGTTGTGTTATCTGAAATGTGAGAATAGTGGATAATCCTTTAATTAGCTCTAGGGATAGAGGCTATAGTCTGGTTAATTGGCCCAGGAGATTAAGCAGTAGTTAACGTAATTAGCTCTAGGGGTCAATGAGTTAAGGGGCAACATTGATTTCTACCCTGTAGGGTTGGAGGAACAAAAGTTGGAGGTATATAGGAAAAATCCCCACATCCCAGTGCAACCCGGTAAACACCCTGCCTAAGCACACCCCTGCGGATCCTGGGATCAGCTGCCCCTCTCATTACCGTGTGGACCCTAGGCGGAGAGCCATGCCCTCTACCCCGGTGTCGGTACCGGTTTGACAATTACCGGTGAATATTTCCAAAACTTTTGTCCATAATTGCATCTGAAAAAATAAAATAAACCACCACTGCCTTTACAGTTAAATTCCTTCCATAATCGGTGAAAACTTGAAATGGGCAACCAAAACACGAGAAAAACTTCTTAACCACAGACTGGGCAGTGATTTCTGCGGTTTGCGATGGCAGAGGAATTACATTCCACCCATTCAGTAAATTGGTCAACCATCATAAAAATGTATTCATCCTTTCCATAGATGACCTGGCATGGTAACGGGTTAATTTAGCACGAGGTTTAGCCTGGGTATTTTTGTTAATATTGCATATCGCACAAGAGGTGACATATGCGCGTACATATTCGGTCATACCTTACCAATAAAACTGCTGTTTAATATGACTTTTTGTTCTCTGAATACCCTGGTGACCAGACAGCGTTATGTCATGACATAATCGACAAATATCAACTCGTATAATTCTAGAACAAACAGATCTCGATTAATCCAGTAATGTTTTACAGCTGGACTCTGTAGCATTAAATGAGCCTGTTCCGGTTCAACCCCAGAGGTTAACCAAGTCATGATTATCTCTAAATCTCGATCATTCGCCTGTGCAGTTTTAATGAGTTCGGGAGAATAATTACTTAATGAAATGCCATCCCCGTCTACGTCGTCATTTTCAATCTCGTCTGCGGTCACAACATTTAAACGCGGATCATTTGGATGCCCTGTAACGGCTATGCTAATGGGTTAAAAAACAGACTCTTTCTCTAACAATAAATTGCGCTTAATACCGGATTTATACGGTAAGGGTATGACGTCATCCACATTAGTAGCAAACTCTATCCAATTTTTATGTGCTCTTTCACAGTAACGACAGCCCACGCACGGTTAATCGGCCAACTATACGTCTATATTAAAATCATTGCACGGTTTATCCGGCAATTTCATTCGACTTAAGGCATCAGTATTTATATGCAAACGTGCTTTTCGATGAACTACTGTCATATAATATTGACCCAATTCTTTCAACCAACATGCTAATTGTCCAGTTGGATGTTTAAACCTTAACAGCCCAGTGAGACTAGCATGATCAGTTCTCACTATAAAAGGTTTAGCAAGCAAATAATGTCTAAATTTTTGCGTGAAATGTATAATCGCTAACAGTACTTGTCAAGTCGTACAATAGTGACGTTGTTGTGGCGTTAAAGAAAAACTACTATATGCTATGACCCGCTCCTTGCCGTTTTGTATTTGTGATAATTACGCGGAAACAGCATTCATGCTAGAATCACAATCAAGAATAATTGTGTCATGTTCCGTGGGCAAAGCCAGTACAGGAGTTGTCACAAGCAAATGTTTAAGTTTATCAAAAGCAAATTGTTGCTTCTCACCCCACATAAATGGGTTTTTTTTTACCAGTAATTGCATATAATGGTGAAGCAAGGCATATGATAGTTAGCAAAGCTTAGAAAAAATTCGACTTCCTTTATACAAATTGGAACCATCTATTTTTCTACGGTTTTATTTAGATTATTACCCGCTTTGAGACCATTCTACCTAAAAATTCAACCTCTTGCTGAAATAGTACACATTTCTTAGGTTTTAATTTCATACCATACTCCCAAAATCTAGTTAATACTAATTTTAGATTGCCCAAATGATCATCTACATTTTTGCCCATGACCATCGTACTAATCCAATGCTCCTGGAATGACCGTAGACAGCTCCCATTAAACCAAATGGTAGTTTAATGAATTCAAATAAACCGTATTTTGTAATAAAGGCGTTTTTTTTTCTATCTGCCTGTCTAAGGGAGATTTGCCAATACGCAGAATTTGCATCAAGTTTCGAGAACCATTTATTGCCAGATAGATTGTCCATACATTCAGCCAACAAGGGTAAGGGGAATACGTCCTTAGTGGTAATCGCATTAAGTTTCCGGTAGTCTATGCACAGGCGGACCGTACCTTAACTGTGTAATTAATTTGACGTTAACTACCCTCTATTGCGTAATTAATTTGACGAAAAACGTCATTTTTGGGCCTATTTTTTCCTGAATACAAATTTTAGTGGTCTTAAACCATATTAAAACTAACAGTAAATAGAGTTGTCTCCCTTCAATTAGATTTCCTCGACCAGGTGTAATACAACGTCCTACACAATGCTGAGATCGTGTTCGAAGAATAGGTTGGGGAAAATACCTCCAGGGCGTTATATTACGTCCTACACACGGTGAGTGGCAGTTGTCCAGAACGTTATATAACGTCCTACGCAGTTAAGGGGTTAAATTCTGTTTAATTGGTTTGGCGTCCTTGGTTTCAATTACATATTCCATGGCCGTAAAATTTCCCAATTGATAATCGATTAATAACTGCATAAGTTTTAATTGATCTGATTCTATTAATAATTTCTTAGAACGCTCAAGTAAATCAACTAAATGCTCGGGTATATTCTCAAAAAATGCACAATCTGTCTTACCGGGGCTATCGGCTTGCAACGGATTAATAATATGGAGCTTACTCCCTAAACTCAATAGCCTTAGCTGTCTGTTCGTTCGTGTCAAGTATTACCCTTTCTTTAGACGGGTTTATTAAACAAATATGAGGGAATGTATTGATCGGGCAATTAATAACTTCGGGTGTTTCAACGGTTCTATCAGATAGTGGGATAAATTTTTATTTAAAGGCTCAATATCACTCTTGTTGTAACTGAATAATATGTCCCAATCTTTATTCTGGTCAGCAAATTTTACTATTTTACAATATTCCAATTAATTGGTGATACAAATTTCATCTTAACACACCTAATTTAAAAAATTGGAGAAATTCAATTAAATGATTTGAAGAGCCTAACGTAAACCTTTTCAAATGTGACTTGGATTTAAAAATATTTTTGAACCCTCTGGACAAGTAAAATAGGATGTAATGGTTAATTTACACAACAGGTAGGACATTTAAACATCTAGTACTTAGAATAAGGCTATTATTTATTTTCTGGAGCTGTCAAGCCAGCAAGAGTGTTATTGTCCCTTTAAATAACACCGTACCCTAGCTACTGATAATGGTGAAATGACTATTCGTTTAGCTACGAAAATATTGGCATTATCGGAGTACCCATGAATATTGCCATAAAATAAATTGAAAGCATCGTCGCCTATTTTCATTCTATCGTTTAACATATCGATATGCACTTTGTTTGCATGCATAAAATTAAGTCCTAATAACGCGTTCATCCTCTATTGGAGCAACATGCAAATGATTTAAGTTCTATTTCGAAAGAACCGATTTATAATTTAGCCGGTCCTACAATAAATCCTGGAAAATCTAATTGACGACTTGCAGTATGTTAGCGTACATCTCTAATTTTAGGCGTTTTTTCTGGTAACACATCATACCGACGATCACAAAGTATGGAGACTTGACTACCAGTATCTAAAACGGTCAAAATTGTCATGTTTTGAACTTTCACGTTAAGCTTATACATCGAATCGGAAGATACTCTACGGATAGACGTCGAAGCTAACATGCACGTTTACTCAATTCTCGTGAAATCGATTGAGTCGATTTTTGGAATGACACCATTTGCAACGGTATCCAGGAACTTTTGTCAATCACCCCCCTCCCCCCCCCCCAAAGGGAGTGGTGATATATTGCTCATCACCTACAGAAACGGTGGATTTAGAACCGGTCGAACAATTAACGGTTCCACTTTCATTTTTTCCCGTAGCTTCGCTCGCCGCTTCACTTTCTGAAAATATATCGGTGATGGTAAAACATAATGGATCAAACGCTCACCTACTCGTTCAATCCCTTGTAGTTTAAACACTGATTATCATCACTGACAAAACTGACATGTTTCTGCTCTGCAGTCGAATTAGATACTCGTACTAGAGGCGTACTCTGTTTCAGAGTTATAAAACTTGGGCACTCTCATTTGAAATGGCCCAATTTACCACACTGAAATCATGAGGATTGTTCACGTAATGGCGACCTATTTGGCAATCTTGAGCACGGTCTAAATCTTGAAACATTCAAATTAAGTTTGTAGACACTATCGGTAAGTTCCCCCATTTTCTTTGAAACAGTCTCCATTGTATTGTTGGATTTGACGACCCGTTCTTCCAAACTTTGAAGTTGGGAGTCTATATTTGAAGGCTTGGATGAATTGATTTCTTTTGCAGTTGTATTGACAGACCTTACCCTCTGAGGTTCATATTCCCTAACTGGGCTGCACGTATCTCTACGAGAATTCCGTCTGTAAATTGCAATATCATTATGATTGTACCACTTAATAGATTGGATTGCTGCATCCAGAGTTCTTGGGCGCATATTACAGGCGTACTGCCTCGCTTCCTTATCAATACAACCTTGACAAAATCTTAAAACAACTTGACTAGTGACATGTTCATCGGAACATTCTCTAAAGGCCCGCGAAGCAACCGATAGAACACGGTCTGCCCATTCGTTTATATTTTCCCCATTATTCTGATGTAAATTATAAGACGGAGTCATGGCTGACTCGGGTAATTCCTGATTGCCAAATCGTTTTTTATACGCCCACATGGAAATGTGGACGTATATTGCCGTAGCCCCCGTCTGTCGGTCTGTCCGTCCGAATTTATGATCCGATTATTTTCAAATTGATATAGAGGGGTGGATGGCCGGATGGTTAGCATGTGCGTGCGGTATCATAAAGCCTGTCATTGAGTCAACTGGCGTGGTTTCGAATCCCTGGTTGTACGTGACAAGGAGTAGGGACGCCTGTCCAACCTTGTGGGTTTTCTCCGGGTCCTCCGGTTTCCTCCCACTGTTTAAGACCCCTACGCGCAAGCGAATTATTGAAATAAAAATTAACCATATTTTAGTCCCGAAATGACCGAGTTTGTGTCGAGTGGATGTTAAACCCTATTTCTCTCTCTCTCTCAAATTGATATATGTTGTTCACATTGATATATGTTGTTCACATTGGTCAGATGGAGAAGCCTATTAAATTTCAATAATTTCCGTTTATTACGTCTAGAGTTATGGCCCTTATATCATTTTGTTGGACCTTGTGAACGCTCTAACGCCAAAAGTTATCATCCGATCCACAAGCTATGTGCGCGACTTTCGTACAATCAGGAGCTAATCCAAAACATTATCGTGCGATAGGTGCCAAAATCGAACCCATCCAAAATCTTTAGGATATCAACATATAGTTTAAGTTTCAACAAAGTCGGAGAACAAATTGTGACCTGTAGACACACGCACAGATAGGGGTGATGACATAATACGTGCACATAAAAATATGGGTGAAAGCAAAATCTTGAAAGCATAATATTTGTCTATACTACCCTATGTTGACTAATCAATTTTAAGGCACTAATCAATTTTAAGGTTATGTACCTTTCCAGTCCTGTCAAGTATCATTTGTATAAATTTATTGATTCCAAATTTATAGGCATGGAAACATTAAAAAAGAGGGGAGGGTTGGTGACAATTACCCTGGAAGCCCTCAACAGAAGCATAATATGGGACTTTGAGAGGGTGTAAACAATGCAGAACTATACAAAATTTTAAGTTCGTTTAGTTATGACACCAAACTATAGAATAAGTTCAATAAGAGCGGTGAATCGTTCCCCCAATCCCCAAAGGGTACTCCTACCTCCTAACACAAAACTGGTGATTTGGAAATCAAATAAATTGAAACAAAGTTTAAGATCCTGCCATTATGCACTGACTGTGCTAATGAAGACATGTGCCTGTCAGAGGATTTTGTACGGACAGGGGTGCTATGGCCTACTTTTGGTGCACGCCATTGGGTTTTCGTCACATTAGACACTGGTCCTTGTCAGGCAAGCACGCCGGAAAACCCAAGGGTACTCCTACCTCCTAACACAAAACTGGTGATTTGGAAATCAAATAAATTGAAACAAAGTTTAAGATCCTGCCATTATGCACTGACTGTGCTAATGAAGACATGTGCCTGTCAGAGGATTTTGTACGGACAGGGGTGCTATGGCCTACTTTTGGTGCACGCCATTGGGTTTTCGTCACATTAGACACTGGTCCTTGTCAGGCAAGCACGCCGGAAAACCCAAGGAACCTGGTCCGATATAAAGCTAGGTTAATGATATCAAAAATACTTTAATTGTTTGCGTAAAATATTTCATAATTTTGAGGGAAGAGATAATAAATTGAAACAAAGTTTAAGATCCTGCCATTATGCACTGACTGTGCTAATGAAGACATGTGCCTGTCAGAGGATTTTGTACGGACAGAGGTGCTATGGCCTACTTTTGGTGCACGCCATTGGGTTTTCGTCACATTAGACACTAGCTGGTCCTTGTCAGGCAAGCACGCCGGAAAACCCAAGGAAATAACGGAAATAGAACAAAATATGTATTCTAATTGCAATATTTAGAAAATAAGTCATATAAATTAGCATTTTTATACGCCCACATTGAAATGTGGTCGTATATTGTCGTCGCCCCCGTTCGTCCGTCCGGCCGGCGTCCACAATTGCTTGTGGACGCTCTAGAGGCTAAAGTTAATATCCGATTGACTTATAAATTTATATACATTGTTTAAGGCCATGAGACGAAGAAGCCTATTGATTTTCAGCGATTTCCGATAATTACTGCCAGAGTTATGGCCCTTGATCACTTCAAAAAATCTTGTGGACGCTCTAGAGGCCAAAGTTAATATCCGATTGACTTTAAATTTATACACAGTGTTTAGGTCATGAGACGAAGAAGTCTATTGATTTTCAACGATTTCCGATAATTACTGCCAGAGTTATGGCCCTTGATCACTTCAAAAAATCTTGTGGACGCTCTAGAGGCCAAACTTAATATCCGATTGACTTTAAATTTATACACAGTGTTTAAGGTCATGAGACAAAGAAGCCTATTGATTTTCAGGGATTTCCGATAATTACTGCCAGAGTTATGGCCCTTGATCACTTCAAAAAATCTTGTGGACGCTCTAGAGGCCAAAGTTATTATATCCTATTGACATTAAATTTATACACAGTGCTTAAGGTCATGAGACGAAGAATCCTATTGATTTTCAGCAATTTACGATAATTACTGCCAGAGTTATGGCCCTGGATCATTTTGAAAAATCTTGTGGACACTCTAGAGGCCGAAGTTAATATCCGATTGACTTCAGATTGATACACAGAGTTTAAGATCTTGAGACGAACAAGTATATTGATTTTCAATTAATTTTTATGACTTGAACAGCTAAATCCATGATATTAAAAGTTTTGTATACTAAACGTTAGCATGGGGCAGAACTTTATAAAAACCAAACAAATTCTAATGGTTTTCTGAGTTGTTGCTCTTAATCAGATTTTAGTGTATTATAAATTTTTCATTACCGAAAAAAGTAAAAATATGCGACAACTCTTGTTGACTGCCCGGACGATTTAGCTGCTGTGGGCGTATGTTTCGTTGCCTGGCAACCTATCTTTACATGTGTAAATAGCCAATTTAACATGCAGTTTTGAAGGCTTAATGTATTTTTTATTCCTACCTAGTTTCAACCTGATAACCTCAAATAGTGATGGACATACGCCATCTTGAATGTTGAAATAATGTGGAAAAGGTTAAAAAAAAATCTTTGATTTAAATAAACATGTAATTTTAAAAAAACCTTTCATTATAAAACCCTATGGGATTTGTCTAAAGAATCCAAAAGTGAAAACCTGACTGAAATCGGTTGAGAAATAACCGGGATATGGGAAATCTCAGATTTTTTGTCCTATCTGTAAAACACTTCTGGTTTGTCTAAATGACCCAATTTATATTTCATAGGTAGATGGATGCATGCTGATAATTTCTATGATGACAGAATATTTTCACTATGCACAGATTTTACAGATTCAGTGAAACCCGTATTCAGAAAGAACATTCTTTCTCTGATGGTTTTATTTAAGTCGCAAAAATCTTTTCATATTCGTAAAATACAAAGTTAAATTCAATACCAACTGTAGCACCATGGGCCTTCTGTCAGACGTGGAGAGCGGGAGTTGCGAAACCGGTCGTCACATCCTACGTACAACCCATGCATCTTTTCTTACTACATATCTTAATAGCCTTGTTATCGTCTGGAATTTGTCTCTAGCTGTCTTTGCTTCTGCTTCACATTGTGTATTTACTTCTTACTGTTTTCCTTAAGACCTACTGTTTTCCTTAAGACGTTTGTCTTCCAAGTAGTTATAACAAGGCAACAGTTCATTTTTACGTTTTATATATCATAGCTGCTTACATATGGATACAAGCATAATATAGATTACAATAATAAAGTCATAACAAAACACAACATAAGGTCGTATATATGGATATAACTACTTCTCTATTATTTAATAACGACGTTTCGTAACACATACAGGTCAAGTTTTCAAGTTAATGATACATATCCATCTAGTCAGCCTATTTATACCATAATCATACCATAAAATGGCGAGACAAACAGATTCTAGCCAAAAACATCAAGTCCAGCAAACAGTTACATATCCGCGAAGCTATAGAAATCCGTAGACACAACCCGACTATTAATAGAGACACTGGTCTATATATATCCAATGCTTGGGATGACTTGATTGTTTAAGTCGGAGTGTTATGTATTGTGAGAACTGTGTACGTCATTAACGGTTACATTCTAGTTATACATTAACAATTTAATAGTTACTTTTAACGCTTAATATGCAGAGTATATATTAATAATATGGTAGTTTTTTTTTTGCTCACATGTTTATATTCTCGTTCCCCCTGGTGTAATTAATAGATAATAGTTATATACATTAAAACTTAGGTTTAATTAATTTAAAGCAGTGGGGCCTGTTATCTGATTAAGGTTTATAATGCTTATTTTATTCTTTTTATTTTGTATAACCCTATTAGTTGGCATGTTGGTTTGAAGGTGTTGTCTCTATTATTTGAAACATATCATATTTTCGGTATTACTGCCTAGTTCTAAGATAACAATTATGAAGTTGTGATTATTAATGTTGGTCTGATTAAGATGTGATATGGTGAAACCCTATTAAGGCTGGTCTTTGATCTCTATCACTGATTAGCTGTTATTATCCTACTGAAGGGTTCAGTCATTATTATTGTTTGTATTATTTATTGTTATTGTAGGTGTTTCTAATCATTTAAATGGTTTCGTCTGATTACTAATTAAGTTGGTGTAAGCTAAAATATGTATAAATAGGCTGACTAGATGGATATTTATCATTAACTTGAAAACGTGACCTGTATGTGTTACAAAACGTCGTTATTAAATAATAGAGAAGTAGTTATATCCATAAGTAAGATGGCTGCCTAGTGGTTGCACTGTGTCTTGCTCTCTGGTTTTTCTTATAATTTTAATAGATTTAAATTGATTTTAGCTACTATCTTTTACTTGTGACTTGGGGAGTTACCTTGGCTCATTTTTATACAAAAATTTCTATTGGAAGTGTTTTAGATTTTGTACAATTTGCAAATTTTAAAATAACAAAAGTGTGGTGAGTTCATGAAGTGAGTAATAATCATGATAACCTATTGTAGAGAAAAACTAATCAGCTTGAATAAAAACCTACAGTTTATAGATCACAGGATGAAAAACAACATTGAACAGTTTTCAGATCTTATAGTAAACACCAAAGAAAATATTTGTACTTTGTTTGAAGTTATACAACCTAAAATAAGGGTAACTAATAAACCTAGACCAACAAGAAAAGACAGGGGTGTTAACCATAACAACCTCAGATCTATTGATACAAAAAGTAGTGAAAAGTCTGGTAATGTACTAAATTCATTTAATCTCTGTGTTTTAAATTGTCAGTCAATTAGGAATAAAACTGATGAACTTCAGGAATATTTGCTAGATAATGATTTGGACATATTTGTAGCCGTTGAAACATGGCTTAAACCAAATGATACGGTTACTCTACACAAACTTTTGCCATCAAATTATTCTGCAGTTACTGAAAATCGAATAGGTCGTAGAGGAGGCGGACTAGCTGTTTTTCATAAATCGGTACTAGAAACATCAAAAAATCAGTCCCTTGGTCCTTTCACGTCTTTTGAGCACCTTGACATACTTGTAAAATGTACAAATGAAGTCCTTAGAATTGTTTGTTTATACCGTCCACCTTCATCCAGTCGTGATGTTTTTCTCAGTGAATTCACTGATCTACTGTACGAAACTTTTGACTCATCTTCTCGTTTACTACTTGTTGGGGATTTAAATCTACATCTCGATGATGTCAAGTGTAGCATATCAAATAGATTTTATGATATTTTAGATTCATTTAATCTTAAACAGCATACTACTGGCAGTACGCACAGAAAAGGTCATTTACTTGATGTGGTGATAACTAGGGTTTTAGACGACACTGTGGAAGATGTCCATATTTGTGATGACCTGGTCTCAGACCACTTTAGCATATTTACCAAGCTCAATATAAAAAAACCCATACCTAAACAACAGACAATTACATATAGAAAAATACGTAATATTAACATTGAAGATTTTCGATCAGATATTATTAACTCTAAAATATTAAAGGAACTCGACAGAGCAAATATTGATCAACAAATTAATCTTTATAATGACACTCTAAGAAATATTCTGGATGACCATGCTCCCATTAAAAAAGCCAAATTTACTATTCGACCAAATCGTAAATGGTTTACTGATGAAATTCGACAGAGTAAAATCCATAGACGGTCCATGGAAAGACTTTGGCGAAATTCTAATCTTGAGATTAATAGACAGCTATATACTCAAGCGCGGAACAAAACAAATAATTTGATTGGTAGAGTAAAAAAAGACTATATTTTAGAACAAATCAATGTTAATAAGGATAACCCAAAAGTACTTCAAAACATAGTCAATAGTATCCTGAAACCGCATAATCAACAAATACTACCAGATTACACCCATGATGCTGACCTTGCTGAAGAGTTTTCTAAATATTTTTGTGACAAGATTGATAATATTAGGACTGAACTTGAAACAGACAATAACTCCGAGACAACATGTCTATCTGTTATATCACCACCTTCTCAAGTCATGTCAGAATTTTCCCCGACATCAGACAAAGAAATCAAGCAACTCGTTGCCAAATCATCGTCTTCGACATGCGAGTTAGATCCGCTTCCATCACCGCTTCTGAAACTGTGCATCGAAGAACTGTGTCCTGTTCTTACTTATATTGTAAATACATCATTATCAACTGGTACCTTCCCTGATGTTCTGAAAAAAGCTTTAGTTTTTCCCTTAATCAAAAAAAGTACTTTAGACAGTAACATCTTCAAAAATTATCGGCCAGTATCTAACCTATCATTTTTATCTAAACTTGTGGAAAAAGCAGTATCTGTTAGATTTAAAGATCATTTAAAATTTCAGCATCTGGACGAACCCTTTCAATCCGCATACAAAAAACTCCATAGTACAGAAACGGCTTTACTCCGAGTGCAAAATGATATTTTAATTAATCTAGATAATAAAAATGTAGTTTTTCTTGTTCTTCTTGACCTAAGTGCTGCTTTTGATACCATCGACCAAGCACTTCTACTTACACGTTTAAAAGATTATTTTGGAATTACTGGCTATGCCCTGAAATGGTTTGAATCATATCTCACTTCACGAAAACAGTCTGTTGTCATAAATAAGCAGTCATCAAAACCAGTAGACATAAAATATGGAATTCCGCAAGGATCAGTACTCGGTCCGTTATTATTTACGGCTTATACTTGCCCTCTTGGTAAACTTCTTAGAGATCACAATTTAGACTATCATATATACGCAGACGACACACAACTGTATGTGGCTGTAACACCCGACAACGAAAGTAAACAAATCATTCAGTTGGAGAAATGTATTGATAATGTAAAAAACTGGATGAAAAACAACTTTTTAAAACTAAACGATGATAAAACTGAATTATTAAAAATAGGAACCGATCATAGACTCTCATCAATTATTACAAAATATGTTAAAGTGGGTGGTGCTGTCATACATCCAAGTAACAGTGTACGGAACCTCGGTGTTAAATTTGGGAAAAATTTTGACATGAAAGAACATGTGTCGAATATGTGTAAATCCGCCAATTTTCAACTATATAATATAGGTCGCACAAGAAACTTTATTGATACTGATACTTCTAAAATGCTTGTCAACTCACTTGTAACCTCCCGCCTTGATTATTGTAATTCTTTATTGTTTAACTTGCCTTCTCTTCAGCTAAATAGATTACAAAAAATTCAAAACAAAGCCGCTCGAGTCATTACTAGAACTAAACTATGTGAACATATCACCCCTATTTTACACCAACTGCATTGGCTGCCAGTTACTAGCAGAATTGAATTTAAAATACTCTCTCTAACATATGCTGTCATTAATATTGAAGACTCACCTGACTACCTCAAACAACTAGTGACCCCATATATTCCTACACGCACACTTAGATCACAAAACAAAAACTTGCTAATGCCCTATCATGCAAAATCCTCATTTGGGGAAAGGTCTTATAGTTTTGCTGCTTTTAAACTATGGAATAAGTTACCTTCTGAAATTAAAGATTCCCCTTCCCTGCCTGTTTTTAAGAAAAAGTTAAAGACCCACCTTTTTAAAAGCCATTTTAATTGCTAAATGCTTAAGCTTTTTCAGAGTTTACTTTTTTATTATTGTATACCATATTTTATTCTAATTGTGCAATGTTCTTATTATTGAGATGTTTTATATTTTATACCTTTACAATAATGTAATAGCGCCATAGAGCAATCTAAGTATTGGATTATAGGCGCTCTATAAATAAATTATTATTATTATTATTATATATACCTTGTGTTGTGTTTTGTTATGAATAGTTAAACCGTGCTTCTAGATGTCATTTAAAGAATTAATTAATAATAAAGTCATTCTCAAACACTAGCCAGGCAGACTTGGCGAGTCTGCTGATAGAAACTGTTACATCTTTCCCCTTCTGGAATCAAGCTGTTGTCTGACAATCGCCCACCAATATGATAGTTTTGTAGCTTTGGGTTTTGGACCTTCAATTATCTAATTGGTCAAATATGATGTAAACAATTACAGAGATTGGTCAAACTAAACCAAATGATGCAATAGGTAAATTTCCAGTCACATGTTTTTTGACACAATCTATCCTTGAACTTAGACCCTCTTTCCTGTTATTCTCATACCATAGCTCATATACTGACAATAGAAAATAATTTGTAAAGATACAAATATTGTTTAAACCATCTTATATCTCTATTCCTTGTCTATAAATTTAAAAACAATGTCGCAACGACGATATTACTACAAAATCCGGCACTTGACATTTTGAAATCATTCCCTTGTAAATTATCTGACTAATAAAAATTCTGCCTTGTGTTTTATTTTACAGTCATCGCGATTTAAAACCAGAGAATTTGTTACTAGATGAGAAAAATAATATCCGTGTGGCCGACTTTGGGATGGCTTCATTACAGGTTGAAGGGTCCATGTTAGAAACTAGTTGCGGGTAAGTCAAATATTTCTCATTTAATGGGAAAGTAACCATAGGTGTGTTCGTATTGACATTAATATCTGAATTTAAACTTCAGATATTTGATTTGTTTGAACATGATTATATGGGTAAATGGCAGCCTATGATAGACCGGGAGCCCAGCGGGTCAACCTAGCTGAAAAGTGTACCAATTTTCTCCTATATGGTATCAATGTATGTATATCTGGTATCATCAGAATGTAAGTCTGCCGGGTTTCTGGTGGTGGGTGTGGTATTCCACGCCCTAAATGCCATGACCCCCAACTAGGCTAGATTAGCTCAAAAGTTTACCAAATGAAAATCGTACAGCAGTGTACCGTACATCTTCAGGTATTACAAAAACACTCTGACAGACATGTCTAGTGGTGGGGTACCCCTGACAGTTATCTAGTATTTAGATCAAAGGTAGGCTAGATTAGCTAAAATCTGTACCACCTAAAACAGCTTTGGAGTTGTTCAGTACCACCACAGGAGTCATGAATGACCACTGCCAGGCAGTTTGTGCGGTGGGTTACCCATAACGCCTCAACTAGGCTAGCTTCGTAGGCACTGTTCCCGGGTTCTAAAAAATTAGATTTTTAGCCAGGATGCATAGGATACTAATACCTAGCATGTATGGAAGAGGCAATAAACTGTGATTGCAAGAAATTGATTTTTGGGCAAAAAACATTTTATGGGGCTAAAATGCGTTTTTGAAAAATAAAATTGTTCCTACAACCGCAGTTTATCGCATCTTCCATATGTGCTAGGTATTAGTATTCTACGCATCCTGGCACAATTTTTAATTTTTTGGACCACAGGAACAGTGCCGACTAATCTATCCTAGTTGGGGGTTGTGTTATTTTGGGCGTGTCTGTTAGGGGCAACCCACCGCACAAACTGTCTGGCAGTGGTCATTCGTGATTCCCGTGGTGGCACTGAACAACTCCAAAGCTGTTTTAGGTGGTACAGATTTGAGCTAATCTAGCCTAGCTTTGTTCTGGAAATCAGATAACTCTTGTCAGGGATACTCCATCACTACAAATGTCTGGCAATTACATAGCTCTGTCAAGGATAACCCACCACTAGAAATGTCTGTCAGAGTGTTTTTGTAATAATACCTGAAGATGTATGGTACATTGCTGTGTGATTTTCATGTGGTACACTTTTGAGCTAATCTAGACTAGTTTGGGGGCATGGCATTTAGGGCGTGGAATACCACACCCACCACCAGAAACCTGGCAGACTTATATTCTGATGATACCAGATATACATACATTGATACCAAATAGGAGAAAATGGGTACACTTTTCAGCTAGGTTAACCCCCTTGGCTCCTGCCCTATGGTTCAATATTGCAGAGTTTCCAATGAAGTGTAGGTTTGCAAGTTTCAATTCAAAATCTAATATGGTCCGTCTAACACTAAACTTTGAATATGAGACACCATTTTTATACACCCACATTTCAGTATGGATGTATTATGTCGTCACTCTGGCCGTAGTTCCGTCAACAATTGGCTTGTGAACACGGTAGAGGCTAGAGTTGAAAATGGGTTGAGTGAAATGAGGTCGTATATTTCTGTCGCTCCATGCATCCCTCCGTCCATCCATTCGACCATAATTTTTTGTGAACACTCTACAGACTACATTTATCTGATTGTTTTGAAATTGATGTATGAAATTTATATACATCATTTAAATTAGTGAAACAAAGAAGCCTATTAAATTTCAGAAATTTCTCTTAATTACTTCTGGAGTTATGACCCTTGTTTTACTTTGTCGAAGCTTGTGAACCCTCCAATTTTTTTTTATAAACATATTTTATTCACTATAAATGAATGGGAAAATGCCTATGTCAGACCCCTATCCCTATTTATAATACAAATTATATGCTAATAATGAAAAGCGGTATATACAATATATACAACCCTTGCTTAGTTGAATACACGTAAAGTATTACAGTATGTAATAATAATAATAATAATAATAATAACAACAATAATAGTTTAGAATCATTTAGTTAAATTAAAGTATGATTGAACTGTTGTAAAGATAAGGTTATTAACTTCGTTTGTGGAGTCATGCAAGCCGTAGAGTAGAGTTTTGCTGTTCTTGTACTCATCAGGTAATGTAGAAATGGTTTTTCGTCGAAAAGTATTGAAGTTTGGACAGTGTAAAAGATAGTGTTTGCTGTCCTCGAAACGGTGACCACAATTGCAAGCTGGATTTTCAGAGATGTGTCTAAAAAACAGGTGACCATTTAAGTCACTGCATAAATGTCGTAGTTTGCTGTGGATAATTTCAGTTTTCCTAGAGCCAATGTAGAAATGTTTTGGGGGTTTAGAGTCATGTCGGAGAGCTTTTGTTTAAAAGAAGAGAGACTTGTTGCACGTTTTGTTGACTGGTCTAACCGGTTCCATTCCTTTGTTGCGGATGGTACAAATGCGTTGGAAAATAATTTTGTTCTACACCGATATTCAGTGAAATCATTTATATTTCTAAAATTGAACGAAGATTTTCTTGGGAGTGGAAGTAGTGTAGAAAGATAATTTGGTGTAGTGTTATTAAGGATTTTATAAACAAGAATAAGTTTATGTCTTCGTCGACATCCTTTTAAATGAATGAAACCGATCTCTTTGTAAAGAGAATCGTGGCTCATACCTTTAACCGCTCCACAGATTGTGCATAGTGCGTCCAGTTGCATGTGCTCATCCGATCTGCATGAAATTCATATGCAGTAGAATCTGTACGAGCAGCCACTCCTATTCAGTGACATCTCCATGTAAGCAGTCAAGATAAATCCCCCCGTTGAAATTCTATTGTTTCAGGTCTTTAATCAACAGTCACTCACGCCTCTAACGCGGCCAGTGGTAACTATTTTACTAATAAATTTAGCAAAATAGCCCTTATTCAATGGCCATTGTTGAATAATACCATCTTGCCGTACTTCGTGGTACCCCACTAATCCTGTGATTGATAGTTAATTATCTGGCCCCCACCTATTAGGTAAATAGAACTATGAAGATAACAATAAACCCAGGATTATCTGTTAATTAATCTTTTGTTTTATTGAATGACAAACCCTGATCATTGTTTTCACACATAACAAAACATTATTTGATACTGATTGAATCAACTAAAAGTACTGTCAAAGCTGAGTTTTGTCACGATTATCTAGTATCCATTTTCCATTGTTGCTATACAGAAGTTTTAGCACCTCCTATATTACATACAGAGTTACACCTCCAAAATCAATTACAAATTCAGCGATGTTTTTTGGGACATGTGCTTTTTTGATAAAATAAAAATAATTCTTGGATTTTCTTCACAAAAATGGACGAATATTATCGAATACATCACAATGGTAGACAGTAGTATCAATGTTGGTACAAAATCATGCGTTTACAGCAGTTATGACAGATTTATGGTCCTTGTTTTACTTTACTGAACCTTGTGAATGCTCTAACAACAAAAGTTCCATCCAATCTGTATAAGGATTATTTCAGCTATTTCTGTTAATTAGAGTTATGTCCCTTGTTTCACTTCTTTGGACCTTGTGAACGCTTGAACGACAAAAGTAATCATCCGATCTGTATGAAATTTATATGCATTTTTATACGCCCACATTGAAATGTGGTCGTATATTGTTGTCGCCCCGTCCATCGGTCCGGTGTCCACAAGAGGCTAAAGTTAATATCCAATTGCCTTTAAATTTATACACAGTGTTTAAGGTCATGAGATGAAGAATCCTATTGATTTTCAACGATTTTCGATAATTACTGCCAGAGTTATGGCCATTAATCACTTCAAAAAATCTTGTGGACGCTCTAGAGGCTATAATGTCCGATTGACTTTAAATTTATACACAGTGTTTAAGGTCATGAGACGAAGAAGCCTGGTGATATTCAGTGATTTCCGATAATTACTGCCAGAGTTATGGCCCTTGATCACTTTGATAAATCTTCTAAATGTTCTAGAGGCTAAAGTTAATATCCGATTGACTTTAAATTGATACACAGTGTATCAATTTTCAACGATTTCTGATAATTACTGCCAATGTTATGGCCCTTGATCACTGATATGTATGAAATTTATATGCATCATTTAAATTTGTGAATCAGAGGTCTATTGAATTTCAGCAATTTCCATCAATAATTTCTAGAGTTATTGCGATTGTGAACATTTGAATGTGATCGTGTGATCTGTATGTGGTCCGGCCTCCACAATTGCTTATGGACACTCTATAGGCTAAAGTTAATATCCGATTGCCTTTAAATTTATACACAGTGTTTAAGGCCATGAGACAAAGAAGCCTATTGATTTTCAGCGATTTCTGATAATTACTGCCAGAGTTATGGCCCTTGATCACTTTGAAAAAAATCTTGTGGACGCTCGAGAGGCTAAAGTTAATATCCGATTGACTTTAAATTTATACACAGTGTTTAAGGTCATGAGATGAAGAAGCCTATTGATTTTCAGATTGATACATAGAGTTTAAGGTCTTGAGACGAACAAATGTATTGATTTTCAATGAATTTTTATGACTTGAACAGCTATATCCATGATGTTAAAAGTTTTCTATACTAAACTTTAGCATGGGGCAGAACTTTATAAAAACCAAACAAATTCTAATGATTTTCTGATAATTACTTAATGAGTTGTTACTCTTAATCAGATTTTAATGTATTATAAATGTTTCATTACCGAAAAAAAGTAAAAATATGCGACAACTCTTGTTGACTGCCCGGACGATATAGCTACTGTGGGCTTATGTTTCGTTGCCTGGCAACCTATCTTTAGACACAAGTAAAGCATTCGACTGTGTCCATTACGTCAAATTATTCAGAGTTCTGATAAAAAGAGGTTTATGTCCACTTTTATGCCGATTTTTTTTTAAACAGTTATATTTACCAAACGATTCGCATAAAGTGGGATAACCATGTAGCTGAATCTTTTTCTGTCAAAAATGGTGTGAAACAGGGCAGGGTGTTGTCGTCTATACTGTTTAGTGTTTATAAAGATGAACTTTTAATCAGATTAAGAAAACGGCAATATTGGTTGTAAAATAGGTTATGTCTATGTCGGCACTTTGGCTTACGCAGATGATGTAACACTTGTTACTGCATCTAAGACTGGCTCTTGTCCAATTACTAAACCTGTGTGCTGACTTTAAAAATGAATACGATGTTAAATTTAATCCAGACAAGTCTAAGCTTGTAGTGTTTAATCACAATAAAGACATCAATAAAGATGTATATTTTAATGGTAAAATTATTAATATTGTCGATACAGAATTACACCTAGGTAATTCATTACAATCAGAAACAAGAGAGCAGGTAATTCAAAAAGGTTTTAACAACTTCATAACCAGTTTTAATGTTGTAAATACTCACTTCAAACATGTACATTCAAATGTAAAGTATAAGTTATTTAAGACATATTGTATGCCACTGTATGGTTGTCAGCTGTGGGATTTCTCCACTAGGTCCATTGAAAGATTTCACTGTACTTGGCGCAAGTGCACTCGTAGGCTGTGGGATATTCCATACCGTACACACAATGTCCTTATTCCATTAATTTGTCAGGATTATTCTATAGAAGCTCAGCTTCAAAAACGATTTGTAAAACAGTTTATTAGTTCAATTCAAAATAATAATGAATGTATTAAGATATCTGCCTGTCATGCCTTACATGGAAGTTCTTCCAATACTTGTAATAACATTAGTTATGTCTGTAAAGATATGGTGTCTCTAGATACGATTTATATAATATAAAAGTAAATAAACTTTTAAACATAATAAATAAATGGGATAATATCAATGTAAATCAGTCTGATCTCAAAAGAGCTGGTCAAATATGCGTGAGTCGCACGAAATTTAGTCACATAAAAAAGATCTTAATGAAATAATTACTTATTTATGCATCGACTAAATGTATTTATATATATTGTAAATATTGTAAAGAAATGTACACTAATGTATGAATAAATGTGAAATAAATTGATACACAGAGTTTAAGCTCTTGAGACGAACAAGTACATTGATTATATTCCATTATATGCCCTTCGGGCAACTCCGATTTAAATATTGCATATTTCTCATTGATCTAAATAAATATGTATACTAACTCAACATTCAAAGTCTAAAAATAGCACAATTGCACGTGCAGCACTGTGTCAACATACGCCTGACTATAAATAAGAGGTAAGACCCGGCACTAGTTGTCTTTTTGTCCCCCGCCTTTCGAGGAAAGCAGGGTACTATTAAAATGGGTTCGTCTGTCTGTCTGTCTGTCTATCTGTCTGCCGTCCGTCCGTCCCACCGTCCGTCACACTTTTTGGGACACAATTACTCTCTTTCTAATTGAGCTACAATGTTCAAACTTTGTGTAGGTGTTTATTAGGTCAATGCCTTGATGGAGTTCGAAGATGAGCATTTTCGGCTTAGGGTAAGCTGAGATAAGCAATTTGATTGGTTGATGCTTTGGGACACGATAACTTTAGTTCTAATTAAGTGAGAGTGATGAAACTTGGTGTATAGTTTCATTATATCATTACCTTGACTAAGTACGATAATGAGCATTTTCTGCTCAGGGTAAGCAGAGCCATAAGCAATTTGATTGGTCAAGACCTTGGAACACAATAACTCTCCTTCTAATTGAGCTAGAATCTTCAAACTTGGTGTAGGTGTTTATTAGGTCAATGCCTTGATGGAGTTCGAAGATGAGCATTTTCGGCTTAGGGTAAGCAAAGATAAGCAATTTGATTGGTTGATGCTTTTGGACACGATAACTTTAGTTCTAATTAAGTGAGAGTGATGAAACTTGGTGTTAGTTTCATTACATCAATACCATGACTAAGTTTGATAATAAGCATTTTCCGCTCAGGGTAAGCAGAGCAATAAGCAATTTGATCGGTCGAGACTTTGGAACACAATAACTCTCATTCTAATTGAGTTAGAATGTTCACACTTGGCATAGGTGTCTATTAGATGAATGCCTTGATGGAGTTCGAAGATGAGAATTTTCGGCTAGGGTAAGCAGAGATAAGCAATTTGATTGGTTGATATACATGAGACACAATAACTTTAGTTCTAATTAAGTGAGGGTGAGGACACTTGGTGTATAGCTTTATTACATCAGTACCTTGACTAATTAGTTGGATTATGAATATTTTCTGCTGAGGGTAAGCAGAGCGATAAGCAATTTGATTGGTCAAGACTTTGGAACATAATAACTCTCCTTCTAATTGAGGTAGAATGTTTAAACTTCCTGTAGACATTCATTAGGTGAATTGCCTTCAGCAATCTGATTGGTTAAAGCTTTGAGGCACGATAAATTTGGTTATAATTAAGTAGTGAGAGCGATGGAACTCCGAATATAGATTCATTATATCATTACCTTGACTAATTTCGATGGTGAAAATTTTCTGCTTAAGCGATAAGCAATTTGATTGGTCAAGACTTTGGAGCATAACAACTCTGCTTTTAATTGAGATAGAATGTTAAGACTTTATGTAGATGCTCATTAGGTGAATGTCTTGACTGAGCTAATCAATTTCATTTGTCAATGCTTTGGGACAAGATAATCTTGATTCTATCTGATAGAGAGTGACGAAACTTAGTGTATAGTTTGATTGCTTGATACTTTTGAAAAAAAATATAAATGTGCGATTAATTAATGTGTGTCATCTATTTATTTTCGAATTTTGAGAAGTTTTGAGAGGAGAGTCTGTTTCTATAAACCCTTTAGACCCGGACATTCTTATCCTTGATGGAGGTAATACCTCTAGTTTGATGAGTATACGATCGGTAAAAGAAAAGCCGCCATTACAATATAAATATCTCAACTGGATGTTTACACCGGTAACGAGGCGGCTAAGACTATGAGGACAGTAATAAACATATTTTTTAAAAGAAAAAGTAGAAAGGTAAAGTGCCTTCAAAACCTTGTGACTAAAACAAGATTCGTAAATGTCCCAATCGGGTAGATAAATTGAGGCCGAGTGGTTTTGCCATTACCGATACTGTGGATTCTTTTGTTTCACCATTAATTTCACTCTACCTCGATCTGTCTGTTGACCGCAGTCATTTTGACATTTTTCATGTCGGTAATAACCGTGTCGCTTCTACACACCTCAATCTTGGTGTTGATAATCATCTTTTTCCATCTACGGGACCACATGTCCTCTGTTCGGAGTGTATATTCTAATGGAAATCATTATGCTTTTACTTCTACCGCCGACAAAGGGATATTAGGCCTGTTATGCATCTAAGTCCTATTTTAAAATCAATTAAATATTATGTTTTAAACGATTTTGTTTACAGACAATAATGTTAATATAATGTCATTGATGAGAAATAAAATGAAATGAGGTTTAACTTCCTACTGTTCTTCTCCGACTGGGCTTATATGAAGACAGGGTCATTGACAAGCACAAAAGACTCATCAGGCAAATGCGTCATATAGTTCAGACCAATCTGTGGAACCTATGGTTCATAATTTTTGACCCTGAATCAACAGTATAATGATTTTAGTCCTGACCAGGGGTTCAATGATTTTGTTTTTCCCCCATTTTTCAGGGTGACAGTGCAGTAAATGATTCGATCGTTAATCTATAAACTCGTTAATATGGTTACCATGAAGTGTGTTTTAAAATCGATTAACTGGTCGTTAAAAACCCAATTCAAAGAAAATTACAAATGCATGTGGCCATATGTTGCCCCTCAGGTGGATACTGACATTTTGTCAGTTTTACCCCGTCAAGCACAGTCACAAGATGCGGCTATTCAGGATATATAGAAGATAATGGGACTGGGTGTTTCACCCTTATTGTCACTAAATTGCTGTCAAAAAATCTGGATTAAGACACGAAAAATTCTATTGCTGATTCAGTAAGTGATGCTGGGTAATACCCATTTGGAATTATCTTTTAAAACTTAGGAATTCCCTTAAAGTAGCGAAGTCTCTAACTCAATATCATCCAAAATCTTCGACACTAAAAACACGATTTATTTGTCGGTTTAAATCAACATTGATGTTGTGATTTTACCGGGAAAAGGTGGCCTTTTGATATCCAATATTTAAGACAAAATAAACATTTTACAATTGGTACACGAATCGTGTACCATAATGCGTTTCAGCGCTATTTGTAACAAAGAACTAAAAAAACGAGGCTAGGCATATTCCACAAGTCATGTCAAACGGTGACGCTATATTCTTATCTGGAGAGCAAGCCCAATAAATAATATCGGCGTAGACTGGAATAATCATACGCAAGAGATTCGATTGAGAATAATGGCGTATTTCGCCGAACCTAACTGATTAAAAATTAGAGTAAAAACAGACACGTTTGAATGTAAATCAATTAATATACGTTCATATCACATTATTGTATGCGTTGCGACCCATTTGTTTCAATTTCTAGGTCCCAAATATTAGCGACTTAGCTCCTTTAAATGCTATTTAAGTCGTTGATATCAACCACTCTGTTCTTCCAATCGGCCAGTTGATACGACTTTATTAGGGTCAGATATGACTATCATGTGCGAGAGATAGATCAGTCAGTCAATTATACATTATATGTATTATTTGGTAATCATGTTGTGTCGGGTACTAAGTAGCAATCCATTTACAGGTTTACTTTTTCAGGGCAGCATCAACCCAGCTACAGTAACACCTGTAGGTAATACTTTTGTAGCCAGCCAGATTTCGAATACTTTTTAGGCAGTTGATCTATCATGACATCAGATAACTGGATTCTTACCACCTCTATATTATTCAGAGCAGATGGAATTTGTTGATTAATTAAATGTTGAGTAAGAAGGCTTTATGTCCAGGTTTTCCCTGGTTTTCATACCAATCAGTTTATTTCCAATATCTTTTTAGTTCAGAAAAAGACTGACGATTATTGTCCTGTTATAAACCTGAAAAATTTAAATATTTATAAGTTATGGACATTTTACACAAGAAACTTTATGCTTTGCTTCTATCAGTATAATACATAGAGAGGATTTTCTATCATTAATGGATCTAAAAGATGCCTTTTTTCTATTCATATTCGTCCAGATCCTCATAAATAATATTAACATTTTATTTGGTGAGATCAAATGGTTGAGATTACATGTCTCCGTTTCAGAGTTTTCTCAGCTCCAAGAGTTCTTTCTAAAGTTTTCAAATCAAATTTTGAAAGCCTTTGCAGGCAGTGTATACATTGTTCATATTTTATAGACAATTCCATTTTTTCTTTTCCACAATCAATGCTGCAAAAGAATGTGTATTTACACACAGAAAGCTGTAAGATATTTTTGAGAGCTAGGCTTTTGTATAAATGAACAAAAATCCTGTTTAGAACCTTCTAAAGAAATTATTTTTTAGAATTTACTATTAATTGTCATTTATTTACTGATCTCTTACTCAACAAAAGATAAAGTCAAAACCAAGGCTTTATTAACATCGAACAAGCTCACTATCAGACAAGTAGAGTATTTTATTCGACTGTGTTCCTTTTCTCGAACAGCTATACTTTTAGCAATTTTACATATTCTTTACCTATATAAAAGAGTAATCCAGAGCTTTATGTTTAACAGAATGTAATTATTCATATGGGTATTTCCCTCAATGATGTTTGACATATAACATTAGCATTTAAAATGGTAACAATATTAGACCGCTCTTGTGTCTTTACTTTGGATGCTTCTTTTTATTTATGGGGTGCTCACTCTTTATGATATTCACACCTATGGGCTTTGGAATAGTTCAGAATCTCAATAAATTATCTTGAACTGCTGGCAGTTTTCTATGGATTGAGATCATTGTGCAGCAATTTATCTAATACACATATACTTGTTCAATGTGATAACACTATATCCTATATTTATCATATATTTATAATATTGGGGAACTATAGATAAATTGTTTTGAGATAAGCAAACAAATTTGGTACTGGTGTGCTTCTAGAAATATTTATCTGCTAAATATAGATCAATTATGTCTTATAACATAACCGATGCATTATCTAGACATTTTTCTGATTTCACAGAATTGAAGTTGATTAAGCACATTTTTATACGCCCACATTGAAATGTGGTCGTATATTGTCGTCGCCCCCGTCCGTCCGGCCAGTCGGCTAAAGTTAATATCCGATTGACTTTAAATTTATATACAGTGTTTAAGGCCATGAGACGAAGAAGCCTATCGATTTTCAAAAAATCTTGTGGACGCTCTAGAGGCCAAAGTTAATATCCGATTGACTTTAAATTTATACACAGTGTTTAAGGTCATGAGACGAAGAAGCCTATTGATATTCAGCTATTTCCGATAATTACTGCCAGAGTTATGGCCCTTGATCACTTCAAAGAATCTTGTGGACGCTCTAGAGGCCAAAGTTAATATCCGATTGACTGCAGATTGATACACAGAGTTTATCAATTAAAAGTTCACATTCAATTTCTTATCAATTTATCTATATCAGAAAACACCGTACCTGGTGATTTGAAGCTAGCTAGAGTTAAACCTTTGTACAAAAAGAATAGCTCTTTGGACGTTAGTAACTACCAACCTGTAAGTGTCCTGAGTATTCTCTCAAAATTACTTGAAAAATCTATTTACATTCAATTAGAGTCATATCTCACTCAAAACAACCTTCTCTATGAGTATCAATCCGGTTTTCGTGGACGCTACTCTACTGACTCATGTCTTGTGCACCTTCTGGACCACTTGAAAGACCAAAATGCAAAAGGTCTTTTTACAGGGATGATAATGCTTGACCTCCAGAAGGCATTTGACACTGTTGATCCTGATGTCTTATGTGAGAAACTAAAACTGATGGGTGTTCAGTCCACTGATTGGTTTTGTTCATATCTAACATTTAGGAAATAAGTAGTTAGTATTGGTGATACGTTATCCGAACCTGCTTCCATAACCTGTGGCGTGCCCCAGGGTAGTATCCTGGGACCGTTATTATTTCTGTGCTATGTAAACGATATGGTTATCAGTATCCCCTCAAAATGTAAACTTATTTTATACGCAGATGACAGTACAATATTATTTTCCGATCAGAATCCTGAAGTTGTTTCACAAACACTTGGCTGTGCTCTTGATTCCTGTTCAGAATGGCTCATCGATAATAAACTGTCGCTCCATCTCGGTAAAACCGAGTGTATTCTCTTCGGGCCTAAACGTAAACTAAGAAGTATTAAAGAGTTTACAATAACCTGCAATAACCATACCGTAAAAGCAACAGATAACCTTAAATATTTGGGTCTACGTTTTGACAAATACTTGTCTGGTGAGGACACTGTTAACAGCATTATTAAGAAAACAAATTCAAGATTAAAATTTCTGTTTAGCTATAATAAATGCCTTAGCAAAAAAAACAAAAATTTACTTTGTTCTGCACTTATTCAGTGCCACTTTGATTATGCCTGCTCAGCCTGGTATTCTGGTGTGAATCAATCACTTAAAAATAAATTACAAGTTGTTCAAAATAAGGTTCTTAGATTTGTGAATGGGCGTAGAGATCATGTTTCATATTCTGATTTGAATATACTTAATGTTGAAAACCGAGTTAAACAGTTAAAACTCAATCACGTACATAAGATTTTTCATAATAATTGTCCATCATACCTTAAATCAAAATTCAAATGTGTTAGAGATACTCATCAATATGGCACAAGATCTAGTTTATTCAATTTTGCGGTTCCAAAATGCTCGGGTAGAGATCAGCTCACATCATTTTATTATACCGCCATAAGTGTCTGGAACGATTTACCGAATGATATTAAGTCTTTAGATTCACTTTACAGCTTTAAAGCTGCAGCCAAGAAGTATTTATTGTTAATACAATGTTAATCTGTGATACTAAAAGTTTGATAATCTACTATTAATAAAATTGGTTGATGTATAACATGTACACATAAATATATTTTATTATTTGTGATACAATGCTGTGATGGCATGTTTATTAAATTTTGCCTCCCAATGATGACCTGACGCGACCATGGCAACTTTGGACCCCATTGGAAATAAGCAACGGATGTTATATACGTCAGGCTTTATGGGCTATCCTAAGTAAAGGTCTCTTCATGACACCATAGCTATCATATTTCTCTATGTTTGTCTCATATGGCATCCCACATTACAATGTAGCACATAGTTCTTATTTTCATATACATATCTGTATTTATTGTTGTCACTTTCCCAGTCGTGTAATGCGACACTAGTTCTTATTATAATACATTAATTTATTGTCATGTTGTAACCTTTACTTGAAGAATAAATGAATAAATAAATAAATAAGATCTTGAGACGAACAAGTATATTGATTTTCAATGAATTTTTATGACTTGGAACAGCTAAATTCATGATACAGTATTAAAAGTTTTGTATACAAAACGTTAGCATGGGGCAGAACTTTATAAAAACCCAAAAAATTCTAATGGTTTTCTGAGTTGTTGCTCTTAATCAGATTTTAGTGTATTATAAATGTTTCATTACCGAAAAAAGTAAAAATATGCGACAACTCTTGTTGAATGCCCGGACGATTTAGCTGCTGTGGGCGTATGTTTCGTTGCCTGGCATCCTATCTTTCAGAAAGCTTTTGATCCACCGAAACATTATGCCCGTTATACCGATACGTCCCAACTTAAAGAGCCTAAATATGGCGGAAAGCAAACGTCATCCCTCTACTGAAACCGGGGATTACAGTTCTATCTGGAGAGTAACTGACTGATCGACGAAAATCAAAGCGGGTTCAGGAAAGGACAATCAACAATGGACCACTTGGTGAGACTACAGCAGGTTATGTCGCAGACACTCCTCTCGGGGTGCCTGTTATGTGCCGTGTTCGTAGATTTGACCAAGGCTTTCGATTTGGTTTGGTTTGACGGGCTGATCGACGAAAATCAAAGCGGGTTCACTTACCGTCATACAGCCGAAGCTAGATGTAGAATAACGGAATCTGCCGAGGTTTTCCGAGTGCTGTAACCGTGTGCTAGCAATGTCTTGTATTTTTCGGATATGTGTGTGTGTAAAATAGCTTTATTTAACGCTCGCTTCCACCGAAGTGATATCGCAGACGAATTATAATGACTGTCTATTGATCTGGGCGTTATATACTCTTACAATATGTGACTTCTATGACTAGTTTATACATATTGTCGGCTCACATCAATGCGATTAAAATGTCCGACAATGCAGAAACCACGAGGTTAATGTGGTGTCTTTAGTTTTATTATTGCTGTACATTGTTTCCGTATTTGTTATATTTACTATACAGTGAGGTTGGACATGCGCAATAAGAAATAATCAGACATGTGGTTGAACATTCGAGAATATGATATGATGAGAGCCATGCACGAACCTGTACTTACTATTAATTACTAATACTACTTAATTATATTGTCTTATGCAATAAGTGTTTGAATAATAAACATCTAGAACTGAAGACAAGAATCATTTTATTATAATAAAGACGAACAATACAATATGGCGACGAGGATGATTGAGATTTTCAACCTATGATGGTAAATTTTCTTTCAAGACTGATTTTGCTCTTCTTAGAGGTAGGCTTAGTGTTACTGTTATTTCTGTCATCGGAAATGAGTATCCCGCTACCGCAAAGTTTTCTTCCGACTCCAGGAAAACCAGTGATTCCTTGGGCACAATTTAGAAGCTCCTTCCAGAATTATTTAATTGCCGTCGATGGGGAAGACTACGCTGATCGAAGAAAATGATCTTTATTACTGCATTGCTTGGGGACACACGGCAAGGCTGTTTATGACTCCCTCAACGATGAAGATACGACTTACAAAAGTTGTCTTGAGGTGTTAGATAATTATTTCGGAGCAAGGTACAATGTTACTGTTGAACGCTGTAGATTTATGTCCCGTGCACAAAAGAATGGCGAAACTATTGATGAATATGTATCAGAACTACGTCGACTTAGTCAAAACTGTGAATATCCTGCTGGGATGCTTGATCAAATGATTCGTGATGTACTCATTGAAAAAACGAATAGTAAACCTATAAAGGAACATTTAATGATGGAAGGCAATGGTTTGACACTTGAGAATGCAATAACAATTGCCAGACAAATCGAACTTGCTACAATTGAATGTCAATAACTTCTATCAAGGCCGAATATTAATCACATGATGGATAGTGTGCAAAGAATTAAAAGTACCGGTAATAGAAATTATCGCTCATACAATAATAATAATGATCGTCGAAGTAATACCCAGTTTTCAAAGCAGCATTACAATAATTGCCAGACAAATCGAACTTGCTACAATTGAATGTCAATAACTTCTATCAAGGCCGAATATTAATCACATGATGGATAGTGTGCAAAGAATTAAAAGTACCGGTAATAGAAATTATCGCTCATACAATAATAATAATGATCGTCGAAGTAATACCCAGTTTTCAAAGCAGCATTACAATAATTTTTATGTGCCAAACAAAGTACAATTTCGACCCAATTACCAAGATAGAGGACAAAGGCCACAGTTTTTTCAGCCAAGGTTTCAGCCTCGTAATCCAGTTTGCGCAGCAAATAATCAACAATTTCGACCCAGTTTTCAAATACAAGGATTGCCAACCAATACTAGACCTCCGCTCAATTCTGGTCGCACAAAACAACATTGTTTTAGATGTGGTAGTTTTCAACATAGAGCCTCCTATCCATTTTGCTCTGCGTTAAACCAATACTGTCATAAATGCAACAAACAAGGACACTTCGCACATGTATGTAAATCAAGTATCGGTTCAGTAGATCGTGTTAATCAGATGACAATCCTATCAGTGGATACAACATTTACACCGGAAACTTCAGTGTGACATTTTAGTTGACAGTATTCTCATTAACTTCATTATCGACACAGGTTCACCATTATCATTGTTGCATAAAGATATTTATGATAAATATTTTAGCAAGTATGAAATTCCTGTTGCTCAAAAAAGTAGACCTATACCTTATGCACTTGAAGATGAGATGAAAACAGAAATTGATAATCTACTACAGAAAAAAATAATAGAAAAAGCTGACCATGCAGAGTTGGTAAGCCCAGTTGTAATTTCGCGTCGTAAAAATAACAAAATCCGTCTTTGCATTGATTTAAGATGTGTGAATAAAAACATTCTCCCAGTTAAATATCCACTTCCAAATATTGAGACTTTGATCGGTTCAATAAAAAAGGCCAATTTTATTACTAAACTGGATATGAACTCTGCATACCACCAATTACCCCTTGATGTCTCTACACAGGAAATCACTACATTCATTACTCCTTTTGGTTTATTTCGCTACTTAACAGGACCATTTGGATTATCAGATTTACCAGGCACATTCCAAAAAATGATGGATATTATTTTGAACGGTTGTGATGGTGTATATAACCTACTTGACGACATTTTGATAGTTGCTGACACTGAAGATAAACATGATGTTCGATTACGTGAAGTTATGTTACGTCTACAAAAAAACGGTCTTACTTTAAGTTCGTCGAAATGCCACTTTAAAGTCAGTAAGGTGAATTGGCTTGGTTTTTGTATTTCGTCAGAGGGTGTAAATATGCTAAATGAAAACATTGATGCTGTACAAGATATTTTGCCTCCGAAGAATGTTAAAGATGTTCAGAGCATACTAGGATTTTTCAACCATTACTCAAAGTTTATTCCCAACTTTGCAAAGCTTACAGAACCAATTCGTAAATTAGTCCGTAAAAATGTACCTTGGGACTGGTCAAAGGAACAAGAACATTCTTTTACTCAATTGAAGTCACTCCTAACAACACCCCCAATACTCGCATTTTATAGACCTGACTTACCGACATATGTAACATGTGATGCGTCAGATTATGCACTTGGTGCTGAATTATCACAACTTCAAGATTCAGGTGATATTCGACCTGTTGCTTTCGCGTCTAAAATTCTTACAGATTGTGAAAGAAAATACAGCATAGGCGAAAAAGAAGCTTTAGCTTGTACGTGGGCAGTAAAGAAATGGGATCGTTATTTGCGAGGACGTCACTTTAAACTTGTCACCGATCACTGCTCATTAATAACATTGTTACAATCTACGGAAAACAATTCCGGACATAAGCCAGCAAGAATTGCTCGCTGGGCAGCTTCGTTACTTGAGTATGATTTTGTCATGGAATATAAGAAGGCACACAATGTAATAGCTGATGGTTTATCAAGACTACAGAAAGTATCTCGAGCAAATACTTGTACCTCAGAAATTTTAATTGATGAGATAAATTTGTGTAATTCCCTTACAATCGATTCTCTGAAATTAACTCCTAGTGTTATTGCCAGTGAAACTGCAATAGATTCAGTGTTAAATACTGTTCTTGATTATTTACGTACGTCCTGGCCTGAAAAAAAAGATATTCGCGACGATGTGCTTCCATACTTCCGTCTCAAAGATGAATTATTCGTGTTCGGTAATGGCTGCATTGGTCGAGGTGAAAGAACAGTAATTCCAAAAAGTATTCAACGAGATGTTCTTAATTTAGCTCATGATGGACACTGCGGAATAGTCAAAACTAAATTGAAATTACGTTCAGTTGCTTATTGGCTTGGTATGGATAAAGACATTGAAGATTTCATTTATAACTGTTATTTATGTGCATCTAGTGATAAATCGTCAAAATTAACTACTAGTCCACTTAATCCAAGAAAACCTTCTGTTAGCTAGGCCATGGTGTGATATAGCTATTGATATTCAGGGACCCTTTGAAAATGCTCCGCAAGGTGCTAGATATATTATAAATGTTATAGATTACTATAGTAAGTGGCCAGAGTCTTGTATGTCAGATTGTATAACTACTTCTTGTGTCATTAATTTCCTTGAATCATTATTTACTACATGGGGTATACCTGCTACAATAACTTCTGATAATGGACCTCAATTTGTTAGTTATGAATTTGTCAATTTCTTAGATGATTTGAGTATACATCATATCAGAACTCTTAATTACCATCCAGAGTCAAATGGAGCTATAGAACGCTTAAATGGTATGATTAAGTCATTATTACAAACTAATGTTCGATCTAAAATTAGTTGGACTTCTGCATTACGTAAAGTCTTGCAAACGATAAGATCTACTAAGCATAATACAACCAATGGAACTCCTTATTTTCTTATGACAGGAAGGGAAATGATGACAAAACTCAGTATATTAAAACCTCCTGATAATTTTGATAATGTTGTAAACATGGATAATAATAATGTTTATAATGATACTGTAAGCAGAAATCAAAGTAAAATGAAAACATGGTATGATAATAAATACAGAGTTGTTAAACATAAGTTTAAGATTGGAGATATTGTAAGAATTAAGTATAAGAGAATTCATGGAAATAAGTTAAGTTCTAATTTTTCAATGCCTACAGAAATTATTGAGATACAAGGAAATATTGTTACTGTGAAAAATGGGAAAAAATGGCATTCTAATGATGTTACTATGTATAAGGGTTCAAATGAAGATATGTATATTGATGCTGAAAGAAATAATAGAAATCCTTACTTATGGTTTAATGTTCAAAATAATAACGATAATAATAATGTTGTTAATCCTTTACAAGATGTAAATCCAGTACAAGTACGTAGATATCCAATGAGAAATAGAGTAATTCCTAGATACAAGAATATACATGGTGAATTTACTTAATAGATGTAGATGAAAATTTCTATGTAAAATGTTATTCATGTTTAAGATATAATTAGTTATTGATGTGAACTGTTTTAGATAAGTATTTGTATACGGTATATAATGAGATATTATATTTTATTCCTTGGTTTCCATATTTTTCCAAGATGGGGGAAATATGTGGTGTCTTTAGTTTTATTATTGCTGTACATTGTTTCCGTATTTGTTATATTTGCTATACAGTGAGGTTGGACATGCGCAATAAGAAATAATCAGACATGTGGTTGAACATTCGAGAATATGATATGATGAGAGCCATGCACGAACCTGTACTTACTATTAATTACTAATACTACTTAATTATATTGTCTTATGCAATAAGTGTTTGAATAATAAACATCTAGAACTGAAGACAAGAATCATTTTATTATAATAAAGACGAACAATACAATAGTTAACACGAAGATTAAAATTATAATGGATTGATGAATAAATACGTTGATCACTTAATTACCTAATAATCCAGCTTGTTATCGACGATAATCTGGTTGAGTGGTAGTTATACACTCAGTAAACTATATTAATTTCGGAATTTTGAATATTATTCACCATGTCTGGATGTCCGATTGGGCATATTCCCGGTCGGACAATTTTGGGCGTTTAAAAAAAAGATTCGAACAAGTCCGGAATATACGGGCAAAATCCCATCACTGGACTACGGCTCTTTGACCTTCATGAACTGCGCGCCAAAACTCTTAAGAATGCGTTTGCGAGAGAACCATGCAGGGACCGGCACATGATGGGTGACCGATTTTCACCATTTTTTTTATGTATGATGGGTAACCCCTCCAAACCCCACTGCCACAATTTTAGATCAATCGAACCATTTTTAGAGCGTAGAAAAAAATTTTCAGGCCACTTTTCAATAATTTTGTACAACTAAACTACGACGAGTAGATTAATGAAACTTTATAGCGTAGCAGATATAGTTAGTGAGTATACATTCTGAAAGTTTGATGGATTTTCATGGCACGGTTTTTGGTATAGGGACTTATTGCTGCAAGGTACCAAAATAGCTCAATTTAGGTATGTCATTTTATTCTATCTATATCTCACCCACTGCGGGTTTAAGTATTTTTTTGGAATGCTGACTGAAAAGGCAATGATCTATAGTATTAAGATCAAGAAAAAAATTGGGTGGCTCTCGCCCGTTTAGTAGTAAATAATTTCCACTTTTGTACAAAAATAACGATTTTCAACAAAAATGACGAAAAATAAACCGCTTTATTTACACACTGAAAAGTGTAACATGGCACCTGAAACCAAATTAAAGTGGTTTCCAGTTCCATTAAGAGCAAGCCGTAATAGTATCTTATCACGAAAACTGAGCTCACAATTACACCGTTTAAATTTTCAAACGATGAAGTTTGAAAAGCTTAATTTACTGTAAATGCCAAAAGTGTAGCTCTTGGTAAATACAATTAATCCCTTTAGACTATTTGTCAACATTTTATTAATTCGGCAATATAACCTCATGATCTAGTAGAAGGATGATGAATTTTTCAACAGCAAATCATAAAAACTAAATATTGTACTAGTCATATACATCTGTCTATACTTGATAAACGAATCAAGCGATATTTCAAAAAGACAAAAAACAAATTGTATATGAGCGTAAGGTCACTATTTTAGCATACTCCCCGCAGTGTTTAATTTGATTAGACCTAATCCCACTCAACACTGCCGTAATGAAAGCAAATTTCTGTTCCAAATTATGTCTCGTCAATAGTCCGATTAACAACCAATACCTAACTGCGTAACAATATCATTCTGGTTTAAACAGTTTCAAATATGTTAACATAACGTTACGTCATGATTCACGAAATTTATTACGCCCAATTAACCAGTGCATAGCAGAATATTGCAGAAAAACTAATTGCGTGACAAACGAGGTTATCAACATGGCTACAATGTAAACAATACTGTTTGGAGACGAACAATACTTTCACACCGTTTTTAATACCTTAAATCACTGTCCAAAGTTTTAGGGAAGACCCCAGATTACATGAAAGACTTTACTTAGGAGCGATTTGATTGAACAGGAAGAATAGACACACTCCCCCAAAAACGTAAGTATCAGAAGTCAATCCAGCAATGGCCAGAGCGGCATTTCTCTGGCTATTGCTTCAGGAATATGCTATTATAGTTTCTTTCGGATAACTGGCTACTAAACCGCATTTAATTTGTGCAAAAGACGGGAAAATGAACAGCTGATTTCATCCGCCATCTTGGATGCTGGAGTGCAAATCTAACTTCGGCCTGACGAATAATAATAATAATAATATTAATATGTACATTTATATAGCGCACCTACTCCATGTACAGAAGCATGTCCACTGCGCATGCAATTAAATTAATTTAATTAATCTTGATAAGTCTTGCTGTAAAACAAGAAAGGGTTTGAGATGATTTAATGATCTCTGGAAGATTGTTAAGCAGTTTAGGCGCTTTCACTGAGCACGATCCGTATCCAAATGATATTAATTTTCACCTTGAGCAACAAAACTGATGAATGTGTGTTCGGCCGGAGGTTACTCGAGGGAACATGTATGTGCATAAAGTTAGCTAAGTATATTTGAGCTAAGCCATTCACTGTGAATGATTCACAAACTGATACGTCAAAGACAGACTTTTGAAGATGATTGGCAGCCAATAGATTGAACTCAGAACAGGAGTAATATGAGAGTGTTTTGATGATCTGGTAAGAATTCGAGCTGCGGTATTTTCTACAAGTTGATTTTTTTTAATATTGGCACTAGATGTTTCTACTAACAAACGCTGTTACAGTGATCAATCCTTGGGAATACCAAAGAACATATAAGTGTAGCAGCTGCTTCTTGGCTAATAAAGTTCCTGGACCAAAGATAACAGTTTCGACAAATTTCACTAATGTGACTGTCCATGCTCAAATTGGACCCCAAGAGGACACCTAAACCTCTTCACAGTGTCTCATGGTAAAAATATTGCATCTCGTACAACCACATCATTTGAACTTGTATTTTTCAGATGTGTATTTGACCACATAAAATACATTCTGATTTACTTAATTCAATTAAATTTAATTTCAACATATTTCTTGTCATCCTATCTTTTATGTCATGTGTACACAATTTGATGTCAGAATAATTAGGGAATGAAACAGTTTTTGAAAGGGAATAACTTCCGATCAGGTGTATATCATCTGCATAAGAATGTCGTCCTAGAAACCATGATTATCGATTAGTTGTCCCAAATTCTTTGTATACATTACAGAAAGCACAGGTCCAAGGACTGATCCTTGTGGAACTCCCGAATCATCTGTACCGGCCCTACACAGAGTTGCTGGAAGGCGGTTGCATGGGGCATTATCAGGCCTAATAATCCAGGCAATGAATGATTTTATTGGAAAAATGATGTCAAAAATTAAGTCAATTTCTTCAAGTTCGACCATCAAATTTAATATGAAAGAAATCCGTGCCAGTCATTTTGTCAAAACCAAATATTAGTATTAGTATTCCTCAACTTCCATTATTAATAGAATTGTCCTCAGCCCCGCAGTGGGTGAGATATAGCATCATGAAATTTATATGTTTTAGCATATAGCAAAAACTACGTCTCAAAATAAATTCCTCATAGCCTCAAATGGTTTCGGAAAAATTTAATAGTCATATATATTGAAGTAGTACACATGATCATTCATAAAAAAAATAATTAAAAAAAAAAAAATCAATAGACAATGTATGGGAAATATTTGAATTTAGGGATTTTTTTTTCAAAAAAATGATGGGTTTTTAACTCTAAAATGGCCATAGCTGGTTCTCCGTAACTACAAGGTTGGTGACCCTTATATTTCATGTGGGGTATACGGGGTACCCAATGACCAAATCTGCAAAGTTTGGTCAAAATCGCCCGACACCGCTTGTGCCGTTTTTTTTAAATTTTGCATGATTCTCTCGCGAACTCACTCTTAAGTAAGCTTGACACCATCCAATACAAAGCTCTGTGTATTGCGACTGGCGTAGAGCTTGGGACTAGGAGAGAGGCATTACTACAGGAAGCCGGGGAGTTGCCCCTATCCCTAAGAAGAAAAGAACTAGCGACAAGGTATTGGGCCAAGATCTCGCAACTGGGCGAAAGATCCCTACTTTTGTCAGTCTACAAAAGACAAGATATGTGAGAGATCCTAGAAAGAAAAGCTTCGGCCAGGGTATCAGGGAAACAATCAAGGAACTGCGACTGGGGGAGCTCGTGATAAATGAACACGACCCTTAAGCAATCGCCCATGAGACGCTCCCTATACCGCCGGTCAATCTAGATCTACTACAGAAAACCGACAAGACAAACAACCCCACTGCTGCACGTGCTTTCTCTCTAGAACACCTGGAAGACAACTGGCCGTCTGATGACTGGGACCATGTGTACACGGATGGCTCACGCAACCCTTAAAGGGGCACAAGCTCGTTTTGAATATATCTGCCAAACGGGGAACAGGGAATAAGCAGGAAACTGCCCAATAACTGTTCGGTGTACACTGCAGAGCTTGTGGCCATTCGTGACGCTATATCATGGATCTCCCATCAAAAGACTAGTAAGTTCGTCAATCCAAGCAACACTCTGAGCAGTCTGATTTCAATCCAAAATGACAACTCGGACTCAAGACCAGAAGTCATTTTGGAAATCAAGCAGCTGTACCAGAGGGTCCTATAGAAGGGAAGCAAATTAGAGCTCATGTGGATTCCATCACATGTCAACATTAAAGGAAACGAGAAGGCCGATCGACTCGCCAACGAAGGTCTCAAGGACACAGCACCACTCCGCACCATAGACTACAGCACCACGGAAATCTACAGTATGGTTAAAAGACAGGTCAATTCATTCTGGGAATTAAAACTCGTTGAACTTGACACATACAGATTCCGACTGGATGACAAAATCTACATGTAGACAGCGATCAATCACCCTAGAAGAGATATATGCAGACTTATATCGAAACTAAGGGTGAAAGATCGGCTGCAAGACTACAAACACCAAGTCATCGTCTGTGAGTGCGGAGAAGAATGTACCACCAACCATGTCCTGGTAGACTGCGAGGTATACAAGGAGGAGAGAAGGGAACTAGTGAGAATGATGGAGACTAACAACATACCATCTAAACACTAAACTACATAGGGGATTTATACCAAACTGGCAGGATAGTGGAGTAAGGGAGACTCACGATCAGACGGACTCGGCATCTAAACACTATTCCGGCAAAAAATGGACATCAAACCTACAGGGGAGTAAGGGGAGGTCACGATAAGACGGGCCTGGCACCTAAACACAAATCCCACAAAGATGACATCTACCAAACTAGCAGGATAGTGGAGTAAGGGGAGTTACAGTCAGATGGACTCGGGACCTAAACACTATTCCGCAAATAAAACACGATAAGACAGGCCTGGCACCTAAACACTAATCCCACAACGAAGACATCTACCAATCCAGAAGCAGAAAAAAACATCTACCAAATGATATGTTTTTTACTAAATAAAGGGAAGAACTTCCCACAAAACCCAATCCATGGCCTAAGGCCGAAAATGGAAAGATTGCAAAATCATATTCTAAAAACAGGAAGCAGCTTTGGCTCTCCTATTTCTTGTCTGCGATATCACTTATGAGGAAGCAGACGTTAAACACCAGGATACTACTACTACTACTTATCATTCGTGGATGTGTTGTCAGTGTGGGAAATACTGTTTTAAATGGATATATAAATACACGTTTTATGATTGTGGACGAAACGGTATGTGCATCTCAAGAAAGCTTTGCTTCGGAACCGTCCCGTCGCCATTAAAAATCCAACATCTGTTTCACAGTAGTGATCTTGAAAAATAATCCCCGGATAATGACAGGCATTACAGATACCTGCCGTCGTATGAATCCTGAAAAATAATATTTCACCGTATCGCAACAGGTCAGTACTAAAACTAACACTTATTACAGTATTTCAACATTGTGCTGCAAAACTGAACGATGACCAACCACTAAACACATCGTAATATCTGAACATCGCACGTGAAATTAGATGTTTGACAACAAAATTTAACACCTTGCGTAATTGGACACCTTGACCGATTTTAATCACGGGTCGGGAAATTGAACGGTCCGACTAAGTACTGAACAGTCGTGCTAATTAGACGGGACGCTTATAATTCAACACGTGTCGAGAAACTAAACACTAGTTAATTAGACGCTTGGTAATCAAAATTAAACAGTGAGATTGAAATTGGATAGAAGTACAAATTGAGCACTATTCGCCGAAATTCAACAATATTTATGAGTAGAAATTAATGCTATTTACACTAGATGAAACGATACCAATGTTTACAGTGTATAGTCCCGGTACACTTTTCTTCGCCAGTTCATATAATTCCTATTTTATAAATATTTTATCATGAATAGTGTCCAACGTCTTCGTTTGCATACGCTTTAGCTTATTTTCTGAACACGCCAATTCTCGGCACCAATTTCACTAAAATTACATCGCCTACAATCAAGCGATCCTCAATGCAAAACTTTCAAACTTTCAACTTGTAATATAGTCCCGTTCCTGCAGGTTGGTTTCACTATAACAGAAATGCCCTGTGATATAACAGATCAAAGAATAAAACCACGTAGTCACTTTTTCGACATGTGTTATCTTCAGTTGTTCAGACTACCTGGCATCTCAAATAACCCAACGTTAAAAGAAAGCATGCAATAGGTTCCATTCATTTATGATTTATTTTATAATTTATTACACAGTTTTGACCACAATGTGTTTCGATTCGCATTTTGGTATTCTAAATTGATTCTTATACGGAATTCTTATATTTAGTTCCATTTCGTGTGCGGAAATTAAATCAATGATTACGTTTTAAAATTAATTATGGTGCCAAAATAATATCAATCCAATTGTATTTTGGCGAGTGATTAAGCTGTCAATATGTAATTGTAAAATACCTTTTATTTATCCATTTAATAATTTATATTCAGATTTCATATCAAGTCAACTAAATACGAGTATACTTTATTACAAAAACGTTGGTGAAGTATTCTAAAAATCTAAAATCATAACGGCAATTAAATAACAAGACGAATATATTTCACTACAAAACCATGTGTCTGGATTAGGGGATTAATTATACAATAGGTAGCGGCCATTCAAAGAATCTAACGACAGACATTTATGACTGTTGTATATTCCATGCGATGGTGGTGTAATTACACGTCTGTGAGCAATATGGTTTCAGACGGAACCACGACAGGTGGCTAGAATTTGTGATATAATCAGGCGGTCATTCAAAGAATATTTGATTAATCTGAATAGTAATGACGAGCATTTATGACTGTATATTCCAAGCGACGGCATAGGCGATGGTTTCGAATGGAACAGAGACAGCTAGGATGTGGATGGAATTTGTCATTTATAAAACAATAGCAGTAGGTCATTCAAAGAATATAATCTAATATCGCCGATTAAATTTTGAACTTTTGTGTAAATATGTTTTTATACGCCCACATTGAAATGTGGTCGTATATTGTCGTCGCCCCCGGCGGTCCGGCGTCCACAAGACGAAGAAGCCTATCGATTTTCAGCGATTTCCGATAATTACTGCCAGAGTTATGGCCCTTGATCACTTCAAAAAATCTTGTGGACGCTCTAGAGGCTAAAGTTAATATCCGATTGACTTTAAATTTATACACAGTGTTTAAGGTCATGAGACGAAGAAGCCTATTGATTTTCAGCAATTTCCGATAATTAATGCCAGAGTTAAGGCCCTTGATCACTTCAAAATATATTGTGGACGCTCTAGAGGCCAAAGTTAATAACCGATTGACTTTAAATTTATACACAGTGTTTAAGGTCATGAGACGAAGAAGTCTATTGATTTTCAGCGATTTCCGATAATTACTGCCAGAGTTATGGCCCTTGATCACTTCAAAAAATCTTGCGGACGCTCTAGACGCCAAATTTAATATCCGATTGACTTTAAATTTATACACTGTGTTTAAGGTCATGAGACGAAGAAGCCTATTGATTTTTATACGCCCACATTTTCATGTGGACGTATTATGCCGTCGCCCCTGTCCTACCGGACGTCTGGACATCCGTCCGTCCGTCTGTCCGTCCACAATTGTTTGTGGACTCTCTACAGGTCACAATTCTTATCCGATTTTGACGAAACTTGAAATACAGGTTTATCCCCAAAAGATCTTGGCTGCTTTCGATATTGGCATGTATCGGATCAAAACTTCATGGATTATGGCCCCTGATTGTTCAAAAAATAACGTTTTTAGCTTGTGGACCCTATAGAGGTCACAATTTTTATCCGATTTTTTTTAAACTTGAAATGTAAGTTTATAACCCAAAGATCTCGGTTCCTTTCGATATTCGCGCATATCGAATTGTAATTTCCTGAATTATGGCCCTTGATTGTAGGAAAAATCACTTTCTTCTTAGCTTGTTCTCTATCCATCTCTCGAAAATGTGGGCGTATTCTGCCTGGCAGCTGCTGGTCAGTGATTTCCGATAATTACTGCCAGAGTTATGGTACTTGATCACTTCAAAATATCTTGTGGATGCTTTAGAGGACAGTAACTTCCTGAATTATGGCCCCTGATTGTACGAAAAATCGCGATTTTAGCTTGTGAACCCTATAGAGGTCATAATTTTTATCCGATTTAAAAAAGCATATTATTATATTACTGTTATACCCTACGGACGGCTGAGTTCGAATTTCGTGAAAATCGGCCCAAAACTGACAGACAAAATGGCCACCCTTCATTCTCAAATAGCGTAAAAATATGGTATATCAAGGTTGTGGACCCTATGGAGATCACAATTTTAATCCGATTTTGTTGACACTTGAAATGTAAGTTTATAACCCAAAGATCTTGGTTCCTTTCGATATTCGCGCATATCGGACCGTAACTTCCTGAATTATGGCCCCTGATTGTATGAAAAATCGTGTTTTTAGCTTGTGGACCCTATAGAGGTCATAATTTTTATCCGATTTAAAAAAACGTATTATTATATCACCGTTACACCCTAAGGATGACTAAGTTCGAATTTCGTGAAAATCGGCCCAAAACTGACAGATAAAATGGCCGCCCTTCGTTCTCAAATAGCGTAAAAATAGGGTATATCAAAGTTGTGGCCTCTATAGAAGTCACAATTTTTATCAGATTTTGTTGAAACTTGAAATGTAAGTTTATAACACAAAGATCTCGGCTCCTTTCGATATTTGCGCATATCGAATTGTAATTTCCTGAATTATGGCCCTTGATTGTAGGAAAAATCACTTTCTTCTTAGCTTGTTCTCTATCCATCTCTCGAAAATGTGGGCGTATTCTGCCTGGCAGCTGCTGGTCAGTGATTTCCGATAATTACTGCCAGAGTTATGGTACTTGATCACTTCAAAATATCTTGTGGATGCTTTAGAGGACAAAGTTAATATACGATTGACTTTAAATTTATACAGTGTTTAAGGTCTTGAGACAAACAAGTATATTGATTTTCAATGAATTTTGATAACTTAAATAGCTAAATCCATGATATTAAATATTTCGTATACTAAACATTAGCTTGGGGCAGAACTTTATAAAAAAACAAACAAATTCTAATGATTTTCTGATAATTACTTCATGAGTTGTTACTCTTAATCAGATTTTAGTGTATCATAAATTTTTCATCACCGAAAGAAAGTAAAATTATGCGACAACTCTTATTGACTGCCCGGACGATTTAGCTGCTATGGGCGTATGTTTCGTTGCCTGGCAACCTATCTTTATATTTTGTGTTTGTAAATAATACGCAGATTAGGTTTTAGACTTGAATGTGAGGTATCCTGAATGTTAGTGTGTAAACTGACAAGTGTTTTGTGTGCAATATATGTGTATATAGTTTGTAGAAGAACTTTTCATGTATTTGGATATTAAATATTATAATGGCCCTGCTTGTTTTGCTTTTGTTTTTATACGCCCACATTTTCATGTGGACGTATTATGCCGTCGCCCCTGTTCGTCCGTCCGTCCATTTACAATTTGTTTGTGGACACTCTACAGGTCACAATTCTTATCCGATTTTAACGAAACTTGAAATATAGGTCTATCTCCAAGAGATCTCGGCTGCTTTCGATATTGGCATGTATAGAAGTCACAATTTTTATCCGATTTTGTTGAAACTTGAAATGTAAGTTTATAACCCAAAGATCTTGGTTCCTTTCCATATTCGCGCATATCGGACCGTAACTTCCTGAATTATAGCCCCTGATTGTACGAAAAATCGCTTTTTTAGCTTGTGGACCCTATAGAGGTCATAATTTTTATCCGATTTAAAAAAACATATTATTATATCACCGTTACACCATAAGAACGACTGAGTTCGAATTTCGTGAAAATTGGCCTAAAATTGACAGACAAAATGGCCGCCGTTCGTTCTCAAATAGCGTAAAAATATGGTATATCAAGGTTGTGGACCCTATAGAGGTCACACTTTTTATCCGATTTTGTTGAAACTTGAAATATAAGTTTATAACCCAAAGATCTCGGTTCCTTTCGATATTTGCTTATATCGGACAGTTACTTCCTGAATTATGGCCCCTGATTGTACGAAAATACGCGTTTTTAGCTTGTGGACCCTATAGAGGTCATAATTTTTATCCGATTTAAAAAAACGTATTACTATATCACCGTTACACCCTAAGGACGGCTGAGTTCGAATTTCGTGTAAATCGGCTCAAAACTGACAGACAAAATGGTCGCCCTTTGTTCTCAAATAGCGTAAAAATATGGTATATCAAGGTTGTGGACCCTATGGAGGTCACAATTTTAATCCAATTTTGTTGAAACTTGAAATGTAAGTTTATAACCCAAAGATCTTGGTTCCTGTCGATATTCGCACATATCGGACCGTAACTTCCTGAATTATGGCCCCTGATTGTATGAAAAATCGCGTTTTTAACTTTTGGACCATATAGAGGTCATAATTTTTATCCGATTTAAAAAACGTATTATTATATCACCGATACACCCTAAGGATGACTAAGTTCGAATTTCGTGAAAATCAGCCCAAAACTGACAGATAAAATGGCCCTTCGTTCTCAAATAGCGTAAAAATAGGGTATATCAAAGTTGTGGACCCTATAGAAGTCACAATTTTTATCCGATTTTGTTGAAACTTGAAATGTAAGTTTATAACACAAAGATCTGAGTTCCTTTCGATATTTGCGTATATCGAATTGTAATTGCCTGAATTATGGCCCTTGATTGTAGGAAAAATCACTTTCTTCTTAGCTTGTTCTCTATCCATCTCTCGAAAATGTGGGTGTATCCTGCCTGGCAGCCGCTGGTTATCCAATTTTGCTGAAACTTGAAATGTAAGTTTATAACCCAAAGATCTCGGTTCCTGTCGATATTCGCGCATATCGGACCGTAACTTCCTGAATTATGGCTCCTGATTGTACGGAAAATCGCATTTTTAGCTTGTGGACCCTATAAAGGTCATAATTTTTATCCGATTTAAAAAATCGTATTATTATATCACCGTTACACCCTAAGAACGGCTGAGTTCGAATTTCGTGAAATTCAGCCCAAAATTGACAGACAAAATGGCCGCCCTTCGTTCTCAAATAGCGTAAAAACATGGTATATCAAGGTTGTGGACCCTATAGAGGTCACAATTTTTATCCGATTTTGTTGAAACTTGAAATGTAAGTTTATAACCCAAAGATTTTGGTTCCTTTCGATATTTGCGCATATCGAATTGTAATTTCCTGAATTATGGCCCTTGATTGTAGGAAAAATCACTTTCTTTTTAGCTTGTTCTCTATCCATCTCTCAAAAATGTTGGCGTATTCTGCCTGGCAGCCGCTGGTTTGATTAGAAATACTCGATTTTATTGTGACAAGGCTAATTATAAACTTTGTGGTCCTTGCCCATTTCCAATAGTTAACAATATACCCACTCCCTGCTTCGGTATTTCTTCAACATTTCCAAGGGGTGGGGATACAAAAATAAATGTTGGTGAAAATAGTCCCCCAAAGACGCCTAGATACATGGCGAAAATGACGTTTCATTTGTGGCCGAAACGAGAACTGCACACATTAATTTGTAAATTCACAAATACATTTGTTATTAATTGCGGAAGCGGGTAAATAACCCAGAGAAGCAGGATTATAAGTAACAAGATATACGTCCATTGTTTTGTTAATTTCTAATAAATAAAATGTGGGTTTTATCTACGCCGGGAAAATTGTCAATTTATTGTAAATCGACAATACCGAAGAATGGACGATATTCAACAAATATGCAATTCATTCGAGAATTTTAGACACTATACTTAGATTATAAATCTGAACATAGTTTCTAAAATTGGGAGATAGAAATTAAATATTTCACACATAAACAAATGCCTTAAGTTTTCTAGATGACACTGGGCAAACTTATTACAAGACATGAAAAGTAAACGGCGTTGCATTACTACTCACCCGTAAGTTACTAGACGGCTCTCGGTAAAGTTGTAATTTGGCGTAAAATCTAAACGCCTTAAGTAATTAAACACTCTGTTCATTTCTTGACAACATCCGGGAAAATAAAGGCCTTGTCTAAAAACTAATACATTTTTGACGCCAATCTATTAGCTGGATACGTGTATTAAATTCTAGATGACCTGGCGGCTGGTACGTTCGGGCATTTTTATGCGCGAACTCTTAGGTTTTTTTTTACTGGCATGCGCACAGGTACTATTTCTTTTTCTTTTAACAAGTACCCAAATCGGGGATTTCGTGCGGAGGTAGTTCGGAGGTAAACAGTCTGTGAAGTACAACACTTGCCACTGTACCTGTGTATCGCTAATTATAAACCGAATGTGTGAAGACAGTTCATACAAATCACTAAACAAACCCATCGGTTTATTTTCTCAACAGTGTGACCCGAAGTGACCGCGGATTTATTGACCTTGTATGAACTTATCCATAGCTATATCCTTACACCGAGAGAAATTATCTAGTCTCGGTGAAAAGAACCATGGTCATCTGGTAGAAAATTACTTTTGTATTTTTTGGAACGGAAAACAGTGTTTTTAGAAGCAAACTAACCTGCCGCACATGAGGAAGTCATTATACTAATAATAAAAGGCGAGACCTCTTTTTGCGGCGCAGGCTTATCACTGAGTAGTAAACCGTCCACAAACAATAATATAGGAAGCCTAGTGACGAGTGTAGGCTATAGACTATAGGTTTGAGTCGAGATTACTCGCTTTCAGTTTACTCTGTTTTTGCGATAACCAATTATGTGAGAAATACCATACTGACATTCGGTTTTTAAAAGTTGTACGCGAACTAAATGCGTTTGTTAGATACTGACAGAGCAGCCCCGAGTCGAACAATCGCCGCCCGAGCTGTCTTCGTCAGCTAGTTTCACAATATCGTGCAATAGGTGTATTAATGTGATTTTTAGGTTTAACCCCGCAAACAATGCCAAAATAGTGTTTTCACTGCTTACAGAAAACTGAAATTTAAAATAAAATTTTTTTATGAGGGTGACCCTCCCACACACTCCCTATCGAGCTGCCGCTCGGTCTGCGCAGCCTCATGCCTGGCACATACTGTCAACATTGAATATTTTTCCGTTTCCGCGGCTACGTTGCAACGGTACCGGCATACCCAGTTGTTGACACCCATTACATCACTCCTGTCTAACAAGTCATAAAGCTGTGGTGTTGGGTGGCGGCATAGTATTTCACCGTAACACCACAGCCACTCTAACCATTCATAATACATCTAACTATCCCTTTACAGCACTTCACTCCCTACACATTTCCCCTCGTCCTACTTTCCCAAACGTCAACAACACATCTCATACATCCAGTTCGCTGATTAACCCTTGTACCACGTCTACTGGATGATAAGCGTAGTTTCTTTCCTTTTTTCGGTCCCTAGTGTATACTGTCCATGATATACACTGCAGTATTATCTTCAGAATTTTTTGTATCTCATACATGTATTACACTCAGAGCAGTAATGCCATCTACCATTGGTCGTTAGCTTAAGAAACCATTGTATTGGCAGGAATTGATACTTCTGTATATAAGCCTCATTTAATTCGTTCAACTTCCTGATCTGCATAGTTTAATTCTGGATGCTCTATTTCAGACAGTATCATGGAACAATGATAACTTTTTTTTTACAAGTTCTACTATAGATCTACAGAAAATAATAATTTTTGTTAATTATATGGATAAATTTTAACAGCCTACTATTTGTTTTCTCTTTTGTTGACAACCCTTTCAATGATGCAATATAAATCAGAGATGCCTGAAGGGCATATAATGGAATATAATCACCTCTCATCCGAGATGGATGAAAAGGATTATATGAATATATATAGCCCGAGGACTCGAGGATTTATATACCAGGCGTATGTTGACACAGTGCTGCACGTGCAATTGTGCTATTTTTAGACTTTGAATGTTGAGTTAGTATACATATTTATTTAGATCAATGAGAAATATGCAATATAAATCCTCAAGCCCCCTGGCTATATATTCATATAAACCTTCTCATCCATCGCGCGCTTCGGGCGCTCGGATGAGAGGAGATTTTCAATGAATTTTGATAACTGGAACAGCTAAATCCATGATATTAAATATTTCGTATACTAAACATTAGCATGGGGTGGAGATAATTAAAGCCAAACAAATTCTAATGATTTTCCGATAATGAGTTGTTGCTCTTAATCAGATTTTAGTGTATTATAAATGTTTCATTACTGACAATAGAAAAAATATGTGACAACTTAGCTGCTTTGGGCGTATGTTTTGTTGCCTGGCAACCTATCTTTTAATGTAGTAAAATGAATAAGGCAGTCGAATTTCAATAATTTCTGTAAATTACTTCCAAAATTAAGGCCCTTGTTTCAGTTTGTAGAATCTTGTGAACCCTCAAACAACGAAAATTATAATTTGATCTGTATGAAATTGTCTTGTAAATGCTGCCCATTATCTACAAAAGAATAAATATGCGACAACCCTTGTTGACCGCTCAGACTATTTAGCTTTATGTACTACATCTTATGCCTGAAATATTGTATTTATGGCTACGCTGAAGACTTCAAATACAACACTGGATAACAAGTACTATGGTTTTTTACATTTCAACAAATTTCTCAAGTCGCTATGAAATGAGCTTTTACATCCTACTGTTCTGCACCGAAAAGATTAATGAAGACAGGCATACCAGGGCTTCCACTTTAAAATTTTTACTTTCGGTTATTTTTATACGCCCACATTTTCATACGGACAAATATTGTCGTTTCCCTTGTCCGTCCATTCACATTTTGTTATCCAAACTTCAAATGTATGATTATAATCCAAAGATCTCGGTGCCTTTCAATATTCTTGCATATCGGACAGTAATACCAAGGTTGTGGACCCTGTACAGGTCACAATTTTTATCCGATTTTGATGAAACTTGTAATATATGTTTATATCCCAAAAATCTCAAGGTCTTTTTTTTGATGTTAGCGCATATTGAAACGTAACTTCCTGGATTATGGCCTCTGATTGTATGAAATATCACATTTTCAGTTTGTGGACCCTTTAGAAGTCACAAATCTTATCCAATTTAAAAAGCTGTTTGAATATATCACGGTTGAGTTCAAATTTCAAAAATCAAAGATGCACTTCAATCAAATCATTCTAGAAAACGACTTAATAAATGGATCAAAGCTATTTTTTGTGAAAAGTATGTTGACACATTAGTGATTAATTCATCACAATTCCAAGACATTACGAGAAGGTTTAAAATCTGTATACAGTCTGTACATCAGTATCTGGTGTGTCCACTGCAAGTGTCAATAACAGCAGCGCCGCGTCTGTACATGGAGTGGACCAGACAATTGATGAACACCATTGGCACTTGGCGCAATCCATTGGCTGTGTTTGGTCTCGGTACGACATGATTAAATGTCCTCTGAATTTCATCTCAAAAACGTTCAATGAGGTTTAAGTCTGGAATAAGGGATGGCCAGTGCATAACGTTGACACCATTCTGCTGTAGAAAGACCCGAGTAACTCACGTTGTCATGCTGAAAAATATTGTTTCGATCACGTACGAAATGTGGTATGACGTGGGGTCTGAGAGCTTGATCGATGTAATGCACTGCTGTGATGCCACCTCCTCTCCCTGGACCAAGATTTTGGAACACAAAGGGACCCACTCTCAGGTTCAGGCCGATTCCACCCCAAACCATTATGCTTGGACCTCCCCATGTGTCTCGTTCTATGACACATTGGTCAGAATAACGCTGGCCACGTCGACGCATATTCTGGTCCTGTCATCTGCAGTTGATACGCAATACCGACTCTCATCTGTGAACAGAACAGTTCTCCATTGCCTGTGTAGCCAGTTCTGGTGTTGTTGGGCAAACTGTAGATGTTCACGTCGATGGCGAGGGGTGATGACCGGTCCACAGTAAGGTCTAGGCAATGGATGTTCTCTCTGATGAGACGTCGGTGCACTGTATCGGTACTGATGGTTCTTCCTATTGTTCCCACTGTCCGACGCACTGTCTCAGATGCCTGTGTGAAGGGATTCTGCACATGCTATCGCACAAAATGGCAGTCTTGTCACTCTGTGGTAACCCTTGGTCTACCAGTTCGGGGGTGATCATCCGTGGTGTCGGTGGCCCGAAAGCATTGCTGAAGCCTGTAGATGGTCCAAAAATTGACCTGGAAGTGATTGGCAACGGCTTGGGCAGGGTGGCCAGCATCGAGTCTTCAAAGCACCTGATTCCTCTTGAGCTGTCGTGAGTCGTGGCATGTTGCTGACGTTGTAGTGTGAATCATTTAACCAGGTATGGGGGTGCATTTTATAGGGCTGATCCCGCTAAACAGCACATGCAGTATGAGTTACATGAAAATCCTGGAGAACACGTTACCATCTCAGAAGTCAGGTTGCAATTTTATATCCGCCCACATTGGAAATGTGGTCGTATATTGCCGTTGCCCTCGTCCAGACGTCGTCTGGAGTTATGGCCCTTGTTTCACTTTGTTGCACATTGTAAATGCTCTAAATAAATAGTTATAATCCGATCTGTATGAAATTTACACAGATCATTTAAATAACTCCTCACCAATTTCCAATAATCACGACTAGAGTTAACTTTGCTGAACCTTGGTAACAATCGGAGGACGAAAGTTATCATCTGATCTGTACGAAATTTATATGCATCATTTGAATTAGTGAAATGAAGAATCCTATTGAATTTCAGTATTTTCAATTAATTACTTGTAAAGTTATGCCCCTTGTTGAACCTTGTGAATGCTTAAATGATGAAAGTTATCATCCGATCTGTATGTAATTTATATGCATTATTTAAATTAGTGAAATCAAGTATCCTATTGAATGTCAGCAATTTCTGTTGATTACTTCAAAATTTATGGCCCTTGTTTTACTTTTTTGAACTTGTAAACATTCAAATGGCAAAGTTATAATCCAATCTGTATGAAATTTATATTTTGATCCGATTTTGATGAAACTTAAAATATATGTTTATATTCCAAAGATCTTAGTGCCTTTCGATATTCGTGCATATCGGAACGTAACTTCTTGGATTATGGCTCTTGATTGTTCAAAAAATCATGTTTTTAGCTTGTCACAATTTTTATCCGATTTTGAAATACATTCAAATATATCACTGTTACACCTAGCTACGAGATGGTAACTAAAAACGCTGAGATATGTGATGTGCTTGTTTTTAGCTACGATTGGGTGCCTTTAGTTCCAAGTGGCAAACTCAATTTCTTTATTAATGCATGTACCATCTTAAAAATAAGTTAATTTTATACTATTAGTACTTATTACACATACGCAGCCCAATCTACTGAAACAACATTCATTTATCAGCAAATATTGACAATATCAAAATTGATACGGACATTCATAATTACAGTGTATTACTACTGCGCAACTCTGATCAGATTAGTACTTTGATTGGCTATTGCACACGAGGCCCCGCCTTTATGTGTTACAGACGTAAATTTAAAATGTCGGAAAAAGCAATCTACTGTCGCTTTGATTTTAAAAAGAGGGAATTTATAACCGTTTCAGGTAGGATTATATGCTTAATTGTAGTTGGGTGTGGCAGAAATATTATAAATAACAATAATCAATCGTTGTTTTGATTAAAAATATTGTCAATTTTGTTTAATCGGAAAAATTCGTGAAAAATCGGACTGAAACAAATGCAATACCATGGTTGGGGTCCCCTGTAGAGGACCTACATTTACATGTGGACGCATATTGTTGCGTCCGTCCATCCGTCTGTCTATCCACAATTTGTTTGTGGACAGGTCACAATTCTTATCCGATTCGGTCCGTCTACAATTTGTTTGTGGACACTCAGCAGGTCACAATATTCTTATCCGATTTTGACGAAACTTGAAATATAGGTTTATCTTCAAAAGATCTTGGTTCTTTTCAATATTGGCAATGTATAGGATCATAACTTCCTGAATTATGGCCTTTGATTGTACGAAAAATCACATTTTTAGCTTGTTGAGTTTGAATTTCGTGAAAATCGGACTGAAACAAATGTAATACCACGGTTGGGGTCCCCTGTAGAGGGCCTACATTTTCATGTGGACGCATATTGTTGCGTCCGTCTGTCTGTTCACAATTTCTTTGGGGACACTCTACAGGTCACAATTCTTATCCTTTCTTGGTTCCTTTCGATATTGGCAATGTATCGGATCATAACTTCCTGAATTATGGCCCTTGATTGTACGAAAAATCACATTTTTAACTTGTGGTCTCTCTAGAGGTCATAATTGTTATCCGATTTAAAAAATGTTCAAATATATCACCATTACACTGTAGTGTTGGATGAGTTCAACCAAACAAAATGGCCACCCCTTGTACGCAAATAGTGTAAAAATATGGTATATCAAGGTTGTGGACACTCTAGATATTTGTGCATATCAGATCATAACTTCCTTGATTGTATGAAAGAATCGCATTTTTAGCATGTAGTTCCTCTAGAGGTCACAATTATTATCCGATTTAAAACAAACGTTTGAATATATCACCATTACACCATAGTGTAGGTTGAGTTCAAATTTCGTGAAAATCAGACCAAAACTGCCTGACAAAATGGCCGTCCGACCCTCGTACACAAACAGTGTAAATATATGGTATGAAAAATCACGCTTTTAGCTTGCGGTCCCTCTAGAGGTTACAATTATTATCCGATTTAAAAAAAGTTCGAATATATCACTGTTACACTTTAGTGTTGGTTGAGTTCAGCCAGACAAAATGGCTTCCCCTTGTATGCAAAATGTGTAAAAATATGGTATATCAAGGTTGTGAGCACTCTAGAGGTCACAATTTTTATCCAATTGTGATGAAACTTGAAATGCGGGTGGGACAATTTACCCAATACTACCTAATACCATTTCAATATCACCATAATATCACCACATGCTACCCAATACTACAACATAATGATGCAAAATAGATATGTACTTCAAATGCGATACCGATGTCTGGCTGTTCCATTTGCCTCCCTATACCACCCCAAACAAGCCTATAATAACCCAATACTACCAAATACTCATCAAATACTACCCAATATGATCAAATAACAACCTAATATTGTCAAATAACAGCACATTATTATAATTACTGCAACGAATATTCAATATTTTGCAGAAAATTGAAATGTTTACCCACTTATCTCCCTTTACAACCGGTAAATTGATTTTAGATTGCTACAGGCTTTGCAGTTGGTTTCCAAGACGACAAACTTAAAATAAGAAAAACAATTATGACGATATACCATATTTTATTCCCAAAATGACCCATCTGTCTCTTACCACTTGATAAGGTTGTCTGTCAAACAAGGTGGGTTTTCTCAGGTTTTCCGGTTTCATCTCACTGTTAAACACTCCTTCGCACAAGCGAGGTAATGAAATAATATTGAACTATATGTAAGTCCCGAAATTACTTAGTTAGTGTTGATTGTTTTTATTTATTTTAAAATTAATGCTTTTCCATGTCAACTATTAAGTTATTGCGTATTTACTTACTGTACAATGTTTTATTTTAAAATTAACGAAATTGCACATGTTTCTTTCCAGTGTGTAATTCTCGAAGCGACACTTCTCAGTTTATCAAAACTATCATTTGTGGCCTGTTACAGCTCTGTCGGTTTCTTTGATAATATAAATAAACAAAAACTTGATTACCCAATCAACAATCTTAACCCCATTGATTACTTGTTAAGTCAGGTGGAATGTTTATACGAGTAGAGCATTACACATTTGTAATAAACATGTGCATTGTAATAAACATGTACAATTTCGTTAATTTTAAAAAAAACATCGTCCATTAAGTATATATGCAATAACTTAATAGTAGACATGAAAAAATAAATATAAACATATGCATATGTGGGAGGAAACTGGTGACCGTGTCTATTCATTTAGGTGGTAATGACATCGCCGCGACATCGTCACCTGTGGGTATATACCATAGAATACTTAGAATTTGTTCAATAGTGATGATATTCGAAGAATCGGTGAAATATTGAAAAGAGGGTTTTTGATACGCCCACATGGAAATGTGGTCGTATATTGCCGTCGCCCCCCTCCGTCCGTCCGTCCATCGTCCACAATTTCTTGTGAACACTCTACAAACTACATTTATCAACCGATTGTTTTGAAAATGAAATATGTTGTTTGCATTAGTGAGATGAATAAGCCTATTTAATTTCAATAACTTCCGTTAATTTCTTCTGGAGTTATGGCCCTTGTATGAAATTTATATGCATCATTTAAATTAGTAAAACAGCAATTTCCGTTAATAACATCTAGAGTTATGGCCCTTGTTTCACTTTGTTGAATCTTGTGAACGCTCTAATGACAAAAGTTATCAACCGACCTGTATGAAATTGATATGCATCATTTAAATTAGTGAAATGAAGAAGCCTATTGAATTTCAGCAATTTCCGTTAATTTCTTCTTGAGTTATGGCCCTTGTTTCACTTTTTTGCACCTTGTGAACGCTCTAATGACAAAAGTTATCAATCGATCTGTATGAAATTTATATGCTTCATTTAAATTAGTAAAACTAAGAATCCTATTGAATTTCAGCAATTTCCGTTAATTACATCTAGAGTTATGGCACTTGTTTCACTTTGTTGAATGTTGTGAACGCTCTAATGACAACTGTTATCATCCGATCTGTTTGAAATTGATATGCCTCATTTAAATTAGTGAAATGAAGAAGCCTATTGAATTTCAGCAATTTCCATTAATTACGCCGTGAGTTATGGCCCTTGTTTCACTTTGTTGTACCTTGTAAGTGCTCTAACTACAAAAGTTATTATACTATTCAAAAAAAGTAGGGGATATTTGATTTTTAAGTGTTATTAAAGTCACCTAATGAAACTGACGAAGAAACAAATGACAAAATGAAATGAAGTTCACATTCATCGATTTATTCCAAATGATCGTTAGACTAAGTAAGGCACAGACTGACCATTATAAGGGTAAAATGATACCCGGGGTCAAACAGCAAAGTTACAACAGCATCACAACCAAGTCAGTTACGGGTAAATCCTCCTCTGTTTGCCAAACAAGCATTGATCCGACGTGGCATACTCCTAATGAGACATCTAAGGTCATTTTGGTCCAGATTGTCCCATTCCTGTTGCAACGCAGCAGCAAGTTCTTGGACATTGGCAGGACGTTGTTGACGTTGACGTAACCTCTGTCCAAGCATGTCCCAGACATGCTCGATGGGGGAGAGGTCGGGACTCAGTGCTGGCCAAGGTAATGTGGTGATGTTCTGTTGTTGGAGGTAACCTGTAACGATCCTGGCCCTGTGACATCTTGCGTTGTCATCCTGGAAGATGAAACGGCGGCCATGACGTCGTGCGAACGGCACAACATGGACTGCCAAGATGTTGTCCCGGTAGTACTGGCCTGTAACACGCCCTGCAACAACATGTAAAGCCATTCTTCCGGCAACAGTGATGCCTCCCCACACCATAACAGAACCACCCCCAAATCGATCATGTCTGATGACGTTAACGTCTTGGAAGCGCTCGTTTCGACGACGCCACACCCTCCTACGTCTGTCCAAAAAATCAACAGTGAACCTTGACTCATCTGAAAACATCACATTGCTCCAGCGTCGATTATCCCAGTGTTGACGATCCCTACACCAACGACGTCTTGCCTGAATGTGATGATCTCTCAAACAAGGGATCACGCGAGGACGTCGGGCGCGAAGGTGACCCCTATGCAGTCGATTCCGAATCGTCTGGCCACTCACTCTCACACCAGTGTCTGTTTGAAGACGAGCGCTGATCTGATTTGCTGTGATGACACAATTTCTCAAGGCCAAGGTACGGATAAATCGATCCTGGGCTTGAGTTGTCGCCCTTGGTCGACCTGAGCGTGGTCTGTCCTGTACAGATTGTGTATCACGGTATCTGGACCATAGCCTGCTTATGACAGACTGAGAAACATTCATCGTCCGCGCCACAACCGCCTGTGTTGTGCCGATCTGTAGCATGCCAAGGGCACGTAACCTTTCATTTTGGGTAAGCCGACGCATATCAAAATTTGTTTTCTGGTCACTAAAACAATTAAACTGATGTTTCCACCCTGGAATTCAATGCCACAATGACTGTAACATTCAAAGTCAGAGTCGTGCAAATCTTGGGTTGGACCCCCATGATGATCCCAAGCATCACCTGCATTCCATGCGGTAGCTATTGGTGCGTTTGGGTGTCACATGTAACTGGAAATGTTTCTTCTCTTAGGTTCTATAGTGACTTTTTTCGTAGTCATTTGCATATTTTAGTATTATGCCCCCAAAATCAAATATCCCCTACTTTTTTTGAATAGTATATCTGATCTGTATGAAATTTATATGTTTCATTTAAATTAGTAAAACGAACAAGCCCATTGAGTTTCAGTTATCACCTAAATTAGTGAAATGAAGACGAACAAGCCTATTGAATGTCAGCAATTTCCGTCAATTTCGTCTAGAGTTATGGCCCTTGATTTACTTGGTTGAACTTTGTGAACTTTCGAACAATAAAAGTTATCATCCGATCTGTATGCAATTTATATGCATTATTTGAATTAGTAAAACGAAAAAAGCCTGTCGAATTTGAACAGTTTCTGTAGATTGCTTCCAGAGTTACGGCCCATGTTTTAGTTTTTAGAACCTTGTGAACCTTCAAACAACGAAAATTATAATGTCATCTGTATGAAATTGTCTGTTAAATTCCCCTAATTACCTACAAAAGAATAAATATGTGGCAACCCTTGTCGACTTATCGGACGATTTAGCTGCTGTGGGCGTATGTTTTGTTGCCTGGCAACCTATCTTTTCAAAGGCGACTGGTTTGGAACCGGAATCATTTAAAAGACAAAGAAGAAGCGTTCATAAGTTATTAAAAGACATATATAAAGATTTGTGTGCTTTCCTGACATATTATACCCAAATGATTTATACAGGACCGTGTGCACTTGTCGACAGCGTGTTATCATACTAAAATCACCAGGATGAAGAAATAATTATAGTATAATAGTAGGGGAGCTAGCTGACCGTTATTCCTAAACTCGCAGACAAAATTGGCACTATGCCTAACGGAGGCACCATCATGGCCGATGATCAAAATGGGAATTGTTAAGTTGCACATCCCCTGGGTTTAGGGGCCGTACGCCCCCGAAATCATGGAAAAAGTTGATTTAATTCAAATTTTTGTGGACAAAGTTAATCTTTGCTACATTTGTTCACGTTGCTAAGGCAAACTTGAAAAGTGCCCTTCAGAACAAAAAATCCCCTGGTTTCTGGCTTCAGAACGCCCCCTAGTGACCCGAGTGTGTAGGTTTATTTCAAAATATGACGGACAACTTTGATTCCTTTTTCAGCTAATAGGGTATGGTCCCAAAGTAAAAAAAACACAACTTCAGAACAAATTATACCCTGGGTTCCTACTCCAGAACAGGTTCCAAGCTGAACACATCACAAAATTTGTGTTTCAAGTATGGCGGACAAAATTCTTCTTTCATGAGAATGGTGCCACCATTGACCTATGAAGTGCCCTCCAGAAGAGAATATCATCTGGTTTCTGTATTTCAGAACGCCCCCTAGTGACCCCAAATAGACATGTTTATTTCAAATGTTACAGACAACTTTGATTTCTGTTTCAGCTGATCGGGTATGGCCCCAAAGTAAATCAAACACCACATCAGAACAAAAAATCAGCTAGCTCCCCTACTATAAGAAGACTTTTAAGTAGGCCATGAGACCGTTAAATGAACATTTTTAAATTAACCTCTAAAATACTCTTTTATTTTGATGCATTTTTTAATCTTTGTTAACTTCTTTTAAAACTCTTTTTTGTCTTGGAAACAAACTGCAATGCCCAACAAGATGATTAATCTGAGTAGCAATCTAAAATCTGTCTGTAGTAAAGGGAGATAACTGCATAAATATTTTAATTTTCTGTAAATTATTGAATATTTGTTGCAATTATTATACTGATGTGCTGCAAATGTGACGTCACTTGTAATCACATAATTACTTCGAATTTATTTTTATATCATATTAGAATGAAAACTCATTTGTTAACTAAATTTCTCAGCATCACTTGATGATGAAAGTTATACAAATTTTCAATCCTAATTAGCTGATTTCATAATGCAGTGTGATTGAAAATGCCAAGAGGGTTAATATAAATAACTGACTATATTTGTTAAATTCTTTCATCTAGGTCTCCTCATTATGCTTGTCCAGAAGTAATACGGGTAAGCCAATCAGAATGTTTATTTTAAGGCTCCTGTTTTGATGTTTTTGTAACTTTGTTTTTATTTTTATTTTCTAAGTGTTTGACTGGGTTTATTTTGTAGTTTTACTTGTTTGTTTTTTTGTTCTGTTATAATTTTTAATTGACTAAAAATGCTTGGGGGTTTTATTTAAGAATGTTATTTTTGACGCTATTTCAGTTTTGATATTGCATCCTCTTTAGATGCCCACCTTGAAATGTGGTCGTATATTGTTGTCAGATGGACTTTAGATTAAAAACTCTTGTGGACACTGTAGAGGCTCTGGTTAATATCCAATTGATACACAGTGTTTAGGGTCATGAGATGAAAACCCCTATTGATTTTCAACGATTTACAATATTTACTGTCAGAGCTATGGCCCTTGATCACTGTGAACAATCTTGTGGATGCTCTAGAAGCTAAAGTTAATATCTGAGTGACTTAAGATTTGTACACAGTGTTTTAGAATCCTATTGATTTTCAATGATTTCTGATAATCACTTCCAGAGGTATGGCCCTTGATTACTTTGTAAAATCTTGTGGATGCTCTAGAGATCAAGGTTATCATCTGCTTGATTTTATATTTCTACAACCTGTTTCAGGACAGTAAGATGACAAATCCTATTTTTTTTCCAAGAAATATTGCTGAGTTATGTGCCTTGATTGCTTCGAAAAATCTTGTGGACACTCTACATGTACAGGCCAAAGTGATCATTCGATTGACTTTGTATTTATACATAGAGTCGGAGGTCTTGATACATAGAATTTGATTGATTTTCAATGATTTCCGATAAGTTGAGCAGCTAAATATATGATATTCAATGTTTTGTGTACTTAATGTTAACAATTGGCATGGGGCAGAACTACGACGGGTGATTAATACAGTAGAATCTGCATTAAGCAGCCACCCAAGGGAATTTTCACAACTGACCACTTAACGGGAGTGGCCTTTTAATAAAATCTCGGTGCTTTTTGTGTTGACATAAATTAAATATTACGCTTGGATGCATTGGAAGCGGTAAATTTGATCGTCGCTGAATCTTGCGCCGAACGAAAATTCTTTACTCAAATCTCGGACATAACTTAACGGGAGTGGCCTCTTAATAAAATCTCGGTGCTTTTTGTGCTGTCATAAATTAAATATTACGCTTGGATGCATTGGAAGCGGTAAATTTGACCATCGCTGAATCTTGCGCCAGACGAAAATTCTTTACTCAAATCTCGGACATAACTCCTGTAAACTTGTCATTTTGTACCAACCTTCGATACTACTGTCTACTATTGTGATGCATTCGATAATATTTATCCATTTTTGTGAAGAAAATCGATGAATTAATTTAATTTTATCTAAAAAGCACATGAACAAAAAAACCATCGCTGATTTTATCACCTATTTACAGGGGGTGTAACTCTGTATGTAATATTATAGGCGGCGCTAAAACGTCTGTTTAACAACAAAGTGGCAATGGAAAAGAGGTACTAAATGATCGTGACAAAACTCGGTACTTTTATTTTATTTAATCAGTATCAAACGATGTGTCGTTACGCGTGAAAACAATGATCAGGTTAGTCGTTTAATAAACAAAAGATTAATTAACAGATAATCCCGGGTTGATTGTTATTTTTACATTTCTTTTTTACCTAATCAGTGGGGGTCCAGTTAATTAACTACTACTCATGGGATTAGTGCGGGTGTTACAAAGAACGACAAGATGGTATCATCCAACAATGGCCGTGGAATGGGCGATGTTTTGTTGAATTTATTAGTAAAATAGTGACCGCTGGCCGCGTTAGAGGAGTGACCGTTGAATAAAGAGATGAAACAACAGAATTTTTACGGGGGGAATTTATCGTGACCGCTTACAAGGAGATGTCGCTGAATAGGAGTGGCTGCTCATACAGATTCCACTGTAAGTAGGAGCCTCAATTGGAAAACCGTGCAACACAATGATACTACGTTTTGCACGTGCACTATTATGTTCCTCAGGCTCTGTCACAAACTTTCATCACATTCGGTTAAACTGTTTGGTTGTGACAGGTCATAACAATCAAGTAGGGTCTGTTGTTATCAGAAAATGGACCATATCGAGGCAAGAGCTGTAATTAAGTATCTGGATAAAAAAGGTCTAACACCGAAAGCCATACATGATAATATGGTTGAGACATTAGGAGATGATGCTCCTTCATATGCCACAATTAAAAGGTGGACAGCTGAATTCAAGCGTGGCCGAGACAGCATTGAAGACGAACCACGCCCTGATCGACCAAAAACTGTGTAAACACCTGAAATGGTACAAAAAATCCATGATCTGATACTGAATAACGGCGAGTTACTGAACGATTCATAGCTGGGGTGGTTGGTATTACCCAGGAGAGAGTTAATTCTATTATCACTGAAACTTTGGAAATGACAAAGGTTTCAGCACGATGGGTGCCAAAGCTTTTGACGCCTGATCAAAAGCGTTCAACTATGGAAGCCTATTGCGGCCATTTCAGAATCTCGTCTTCTCGCCGCGAGAAGTCGAGGGCGAGAACACGAGGAAATAAGGCGAGAATACGAGGATCTCGCACCGAAACACGAGATTACTTTCACCTCGACTTCTCGCTCCCTCGTGTTCTCGCCTTTGAAAAACCTCATGTTCTCGCACTCTCGCCCTCGACTTCTCGTCTTCTCGCCTTTGAAAAACCTCGTGTTCTCGTCTTTTTGTGTTCTCGCCTTTGGGTTAATCTCGTCCTCTCGTGTTCTCGCTCCCTCGCTTCGTCACAATCTCGACTTCTCGTCTTCTTGTGTTCTCGCCTCAGAAGTGCAGTTTATACGCATGTCCACTGACTACCGTATCGGCATTTATTTTTGGACATGGATTATAATAAACGGAAATGATTGAAGTTATAGAAATAGTCCTAAACAATTTTAATCTCTTCTTGCACAGATAGTATTGTATTCCGTAATCGATTTTAAGTCTTCAGTCGAATCTATCTTTGCTCTCTATCTTCAATTACCTTCATCGGGTTTTTTCATGCGTGGACTTGTCAGTGCTGTAGGATGTAGAGCCTGACAAGGGACAACGTATAGTCGTTCGAATGGAATTAAAAGAACGAGGTCCCGTGCCCGGAATCGAAATGAAGTTGGCTCTACGGTGGCCCAGTGAGTAGGACGTTTGCTTTCTAACTTCATCTAAGTTCATCGTGATTTTTCTGGCGATGGAATACAAATAACCGAGATCCCGTGTCCGGAATCTAAATGAAGTGTGAGCTACGATGGCTCAGTGAGTAGGACGTTTACTCTCTTACTTCATCAAAGTTCTCCTGGATTTTTCGGTCGGGGTTCCTACTTGTCAGTGGTAGAGTCGTTTGAATGGTATAAATTTAAAAAACGAGGTTCCTTGTCCGAAATCGAAATGTGAAGTGGGGGCTACGGTGGCTCAGTGAGTAGGACGTTTGCTCTCTAACTTCATCAAAGTTCATCGTGATTTTCCTGGTGATGTCCACCCTTGTCAGTGGTGTAGGACGGAGAGACTGGCAAGAGACAACATATAATCGTTTGGATGGTATAAAAATAACCGAGGTCCCATGTCCGGAAACTAAATGAAGTAGGAGCTAGGGTGGGTCAATGAGTGGGACGTTTGCTCTCTTACTTCAGTGGTTCGGATGGTATAAAAAAAATGAAGTGGGAGTTAGGGTGGCTCAGTGAGTAGGACGTTTGCTCTCTAACACCATTAAAGTTCAGAGCCACGGTGGTTAAGTGGGTAAGACGCTGGCTTACTAAACTGGAGATCACGTGTTCGATCCCTGCATTGGCCGAGAAAGTTCATCGGGGTTTTCCGACGTGGTTTCCCCTTGTCAGTGGTACAGGGCGGAGGGCTTAGCAAGGACAGCTGTCTAGTTGTTAGGAAGGGACGAAAAACCGAGGCTATCAATTGGCGTGCACGTAATTGGCAGTTTGAATTCGATATAAGCAGAGGCCTTGGTGCCGCTGCCCGGGCACAATTTTCCGGAATCTAAATGAAGTGGGGGCTACGGTGGCTCAGTGAGTAGAACGTTTACTGTCTAACTTCATCAAAGTGCATCGGGATTTTTCTGGAGATGTCCTCCCTTGTCAGTTGTGTAGGATGGAGGATGGAGGACGGGGGGGGGGGGGGGGGGGCTGGCAACGGATTACATGTAAACCCCTAAACGCAAGCAAATTATTGAAATAAAATTGTTAGTCCCAGAATGACCTGGTTTGTGCCTCTCTTTCACACTCATTGGTGTCCAGGTACAAGAACCCTTTACCGTTAGAATTCGAAATAAGAGTAGGCCCTCGTAGCACACTGCATGACGTATATTCACTTTCATTAGCTCAGTTGGAGAAGAACAGTATGGGTTTTGGTAGCCGAATGGTTAACGCATTCGCATTTGATCATAAGGACTGTCATTGAATCGGGGTGCTCTCACTTTCCCAGCAGCTATTGTTTTCCAGGTAACATCATTGGACCAGTACTAATTAGGGTAACAATGCTGTTAAAACTATAGTCTTTTTCATATCAATATTAACCACTTTACATAAACGTTATTTTATTAACAAATTTAGCATGTACATATATATTTTTCATATCAATATTAACTACTTTACATACAAGTTATTTTATTAACAAATTTAGTATTGTACATGTATATTTAAAATCCGACTTAATGTGATATCGAATTTCCATATTCATATAAAGTCGTCAAACCTGTTCATAATCTTTGTTTTTCATCATGTATTCTTCTGTTTAATTCTATGTATTTTCTTTTCTTTGGACTGAAACGCCTCCATTTCCATATTGTAAAATTTGTATCTCTGTGTAACCCTGTTCTGACGTAGTTCTATGAATCTAAAAATATTCGGGTGGTTTGACGATACTTTCTTTAACTTTGAATGCCAACTTTCAACATATTTTTGGTTGTTCTTGCACCTTCAGTGTAGAAGTGGTTCCATAAACTTATATCTACACCTTCGACCCTTTGACATATGAACGAAAAATCAGACAGTGATTTATAGTTCATACATGTCATAGGTTAAATTGAACTGTTTCGTGCAATAATTATAACAGAGTATAACTCACTAATCTATAACTAATCCCTAATCCGCTTAATTAGTAGGGTTAATCTGCTGGGAAAGTGAGAACAAACCATTGAATCAACTGGCGGGGTATCGATTCCCCGCTTGAACGTGTCAAGGGATAGATCGCCTGTCGAACCACGTGGGTTTTTTTCCGGGTCCTGAAAGTGTGCAGTCTGGTAGTTGATTCTGTGAAAAAATAACATTTTGCCACCAAGGCTCATTTAGGTGGTTTTGATGCAGCCTGAACGTACCCTTTGGTTTGTCCCGAATCCGAATCATGAGAACTTTGCGGTGATATCTATATCAATAAAATCAAGTTGTGTATGTATGTATGTATGTATGTATGTATGTATGTTTGCCCATCACGCTTTGTGGTCATGAGAACTTTGCGGTGATATCTATATAAATAAAATCCAAGTGTGTATGAGTGTGTGTATGTATCTTTGTATGTATTGTCGCCGCGCTCTACCACCCACTCATTATTATGTGGTATTAAATTAACCATCATCACAACATGAATGCTTTAGGCCATTGAATTCTGGTCCCATGCGAATTGCGCTTCGTCGCCGCGCTCCACCCCCACATATCTCGTATCAAATTAAAAAGCACGACCACGTGAATGTTTTAGGCCATCGAATCTGGGCTCCAGGCGAATTTGGGCCAAGAATGAATTGGGCCTCGGGCGAATTTTGGTTTCGTGCGAATTTGAGCATTGGGCGAATATGTGCCACTGTCAAATTTGGGCTACGGGTGAACTTGGACCAAGGGTGAATATAGGCTCCGGGCGAGTTTGGGCACGTGTAAAGCCGGGTCTCCTACGAGTAATTTGATAATGCATCATAGAAAGGTAATGAACATTGATATGTTCATAACTTATTCATCCGTTAATTCGAAAACATAAACATCTTGGAGCCACCAAAGCTAGTTAAGAAGTTATTATGTGCGCAGTGAGCCTAAAATAACCCGATTTTCCCATATTTTTGGTACGTCTATGGTAATATATGTCGACAAAACAGCAAAGAAAGTTTCTGGAATTTTGCAGTCTAGTAGTTCATTCATCCCTTGATTCTGCGAAATATTAAGTATGCTGCCACCAAAGCTGGTTTGAATACTTTTTGATGCAAGTACCCTTTTCTGCGTGCTCACTTAGTCTAGTGTGCGACATTTTAGTGTGTGTACAGTAATGACTTAATGTGGTTATTTTTTGTCTGGTACTAATGTGTTTTAAAACGTTATTTTCTAATACAAAAGTAACAATTATTATTTGTTTTTATTGACGTTCGACGTGGTTTCGAATCCCCGGTTGTACTTGACAAGGAGTAGGGTCGCCTGTCCAACCTCGTGGGTTTTCTCCGGGTTCTCCGGTTTCTTCCCACTGGTAAAGACCCCTATGCGCAAGCGAATTATTGAAATAAAATTAAAAACCATATGTTAGTCCCGAAATGACCTAGTTTGTGTCGAGTGGACGTTAAACCCCATTTCTCTCTCTCTCTCTCTATTGACGTTCGAAATGAAAATGAAATGAGAGGGGGGGGGGAATGGGGTTGAACGTCCACTCTACACATCAAGCAATTAACAGTTTTTTTTAGTGGGGGTGGGGGGCGGAGGACCTGAAGAAAACCCACAAGGTTGGACAGACGACCCTACTCCTTGTCACATATAAGCGGCGGATCGAAACTAGAGTCCTTCCCTCTGCGCCCCACACATCACCATGCCAATGTGTACACGGGACCTCGGTTTTTCATGCCATCCGAACAACATGCTGTCCCTATGCCTTCCGTCCTACACCACTGACAAGGGGATCCCTTGCCAGAAAAGTCCCGACTACGCACTGAGCCACAGCAGCCCCTACTTCATTTCAAATTCGGACACAGAAATTCGGTCTTTTTTATCCCATCCTTCCTTCACAACTGGGGGGTTGGATGGCCGAATGGTTAGCATGTGCGTGCTGTATCATACAGCCTGTCATTGAGTCAACTGGCATGGTTTCGAATCCCCGGTTGAACGTGACAAGGAGTAGGGTCGCCTGTCCAACCACGTGGGTTTTCTCCGGGTCCTCCGGTTTCCTCCCACTGCTAAAGACCCCTATGCGCAAGCGAATTAATGAAATAAAATTAACCATATGTTAGTCCCGAAATGACGTAGTTTGTGTCGAGTGGACGTTAAACCCCATTTCTCTCTTTCTCTCCTTCACAACTGACATTGGTAAACCCCGCCAGAAAATTTGAGATAAACTTTGATGAAATGAAATGAAATAGGGTTTAACGTCCTACTGTTCTGCTCCAACTGGACTAATGAAGACGGGCATAGGCCATACAGTGTGCTATGAGGAAAATTGTGCCCGGGCAGCGGCACCAAGGCCTCGGCTTATATCGAATTCAAACTTCCAATTACGTGCACGCCAATTTATAGCCTCGGTTTTTCGACCCATCCGAACAACTAGACAGCTGTCCTTGCTAAACCCTCCGCCCAGCACCACTGACAAGGGGAAACCACATTGGAAAACCCTGATGAACTTTCTCGGCCAATGCAGTGATCGAACATGTGACCTCCAGTTTAGTAAGCCAGCGTCTTACCCACTTAGCCACCGTGGCTCCGAACTTTAATGATGTTAGAGAGCAAAGGTCCTACTCACTGAGCCACCCTAACCCCCACTTCATTTCGATTCCGGACAAGGGGCCTCGTTTTTTTTTATGCCATCCGAACGACTATATCACCGTAAAAAATTTTCCGTAAAATTTACGGACAAATGGCTGGCAGCTAGGTTGCCAACTTATGTACTTAAAAATTACGACACACCATAAATATATTTTTACGAACATGTCGTAAAAATTACGACCAAAGATTGGCAACCTACCTGCCAGCCATTTGTTCGTAAATTTTACGGAAAATGTTTTATAGCAGTAAAAAACTTATGGTATGATAAGCATCAAAAAGACATTTACTTAAGATTAAAAACAGAATTTAATTATTCAAAACAAGATATAATTCCTCAAAAATGCTTTTACATGATAGTTTAAGATATAATAAAAAGACCTGAAAATACTGGAAATTGGAGATTGCTGTCAGAAAGTAAAGCTAACAACTGCCTTAAAAAAAACCCTGTCAACCACAAATCCATATTTTTAAAATATTTGATCAAGAGCAGGTTTGCTATTACAATATGGAGGTTTAGAGATTGAAAATATTCTTTGGCTGTCAAGCAGTTTGGTGGTATATTTCAACAAAAACAAAGCTCTTTACATAATTCTTCATTAATAATAATGAACATTTGTACATGGAATAATGAAGACTTTTAAAAAAAAAACGAAAAAGAATCTGTTACCCTTATTAACAAGGGAAATAACTCTACAAAATATTTGTCAAGTTCTCTAAGACAGGCAAACACAAATTTCCAGCAAGTAAAAAATGAAAATTTCCATGGATGTATCATATAATGGGTAGCAACAAAATACAAATGTCCGAAGGAAAGTTCATAAAAAATTTAACAACAATAAAATTATCCATTCAAATTCTTGTACATGTAACATTTACATTATAATATTTAAATGAATTTTTTATAGTATAACAATAACATTCAGAATCTATGTTACAAAAATAAAATCAGTGTGTTACAATAGTATTAACCTCAAATCTTTTACTAAAATCTTACCAAGGTATTATAATATTTACCTCAAATCTATTATTTAAAACATCAACAACATGAAATAAAACTATCACCTTACCAGTAAATTATAACAGTAAAACATGATCTAATGAAATCATGAAAATTTTTTGAGAGTAACGAATTTGCATTCTAAATGTTTAAATGAACAATTTAAAATCTAACAATTATTGAACCCCAAAAGTATCATGACTTTAAAACAAGAACAGCATCAATGCAGAATTCCTATTATTCTACCTTAAATGTACAGCTTGTTTCAATGATTAGCTTAATCTCTGTTTGAAAATGTATAAAATTTTGCACAATAACTCTGCCTAAGTATGTAATTCCTTAGTGAGAATGGCATAAATTGATTCAGTCTCGTTGATAAAAATTTAGATGGAACTCGACTACTGACAAAGTTAATGTACCAGTCCCAAAATGAAATGTATAGATGAGAGTTGCACATTTTTAATGTTTATGCAACGCAGCCGCAAATTTAGAGACAAAATGAACGGAGGATAATTTTACAAATATACCAAATTGTGAATGGACAAACTGAATGACCAACAGATTTTTCCATTAAAGTAAACGGACATCTTATCAAAAGTACAATAAGAAGATCAAGTTTAATTAAGAAAATTCATTACAAAGATTTTACAAATGTACCAAATTGTGGATGGACAAACTAGATGACTAACAGATATTTCCATCAAAACAATGGCGACACACTGTCACATTATTAGTCACTGCTTTTCCATCTGACGTTTTTAATTCAAAATGTTCGCATGTCTGTGATTTGTGGTTCGGCGTAGGGGAATGTACTTTCAGTGGGACAAGTTTCAATGCAGAAAGCCATCCCTTTTCCTTGTCGCATGAACTACAGGGGAGTATTCTGCATGATAGTTGAGCATCGGAAGAAAACGGACAGTTAAAATATCTGTACCATGTTAACCGAACCGTGTTACGGAATTTAAAGCACCTTGACCCGAAATGTGACATCTAAACCACTGTATACCATCTTACGGTACCAGTATATTGCTGCAACCATACTTCATCCATTCAAAGTTTGACGGTTCAGTAATAAGTTATATCACTTTTTGGCACACTTGAGTCTTCCTCTTTTTCATGATTTCTGTCCGTTATCTGGGTTCTATTTCAAAAATGCACCTGCAAAACAAATATTCTCAATCAGGTTTTTTCTTATGACATCCATTTCAAAAGAACACATTTTAATTAAGGAAAAGGGAGCTAAATTTGCGAGAAAATGAAGTTTCGTGTCCACAAACAGGAGACTAAACATATCACACAGGAGAATACTACCAGTGTAGACTGGAATAACCAGACACCAATGACTGCCATTCAATTTGGACACTTTGCTTTGCATATTTTGCCGAGCATAACTGATTAGAAATTACACTAAAAACAGAAACGACTGAATGTAAATCAGTTTATATACATTCATTTTACATTATTGCTTTGCGACCTATTTGTGTTCATTTCTAGGTGCCAAAGAATACAGATTTAGCTCCTTTACTTTTAAGTTAGGGTGAACTTCTCTGATCATATTGGTATTCGCTAAAGCAACACCCATCGTTTTATCGTGGGTTAAAACCCACGCTTTCTAATCTTCTCTCGTTACCGCATCTTGGACTTCTGATCAGATTTTTGGACAAACCAGTGGCGACTCTGCACCTATGACAGGTAATAACCAGATTAAAATGGGATTCACTTGTTGCTAATAGGGCCCACCCACCCCAAGGGAGAGAAATGGGGTCATTTTTGGACTAATAATATATAACATGTAGAATTTTATTTCAATAATTCACTTTAAACCGTAGGTATTTATAAACAGTGGGAGGAAAACGAAAGACCCAGAAAAAACGAACAAGGTTATTCAGGCAATTTTACTCCTTTCCACGCCACTTGACTCAAAGACATACATTCTGACCTAACTAAGGCCCATGTTAGACCATGAACCTTATATACTATTCAAAAAAAGTAGGGGATATTTGATTTTTAAGTGTTATTAAAGTCACCTAATGAAACTGACGAAGAAACAAATGACAAAATGAAATGAAGTTCACATTCATCGATTTATTCCAAATGATCGTTAGACTAAGTAAGGCACAGACTGACCATTATAAGGGTAAAATGATACCCGGGGTCAAACAGCAAAGTTACCACAGCATCACAACCAAGTCAGTAACGGGTAAATCCTCTGTTTGCCAAACAAGCATTGATCCGACGTGGCATACTCCTAATGAGACGTCTATGGTCATTTTGGTCCAGATTGTCCCATTCCTGTTGCAACGCAGCAGCAAGTTCTTGGACATGGGCAGGACGTTGTTGACGTTGACGTAACCTCTGTCCAAGCATGTCCCAGACATGCTCGATGGGGGAGAGGTCGGGACTCAGTGCTGGCCAAGGTAATGTGGTGATGTTCTGTTGTTGGAGGTAACCTGTAACGATCCTGGCCCTGTGACATCTTGCGTTGTCATCCTGGAAGATGAAACGGCGGCCATGACGTCGTGCGAACGGCACAACATGGACTACCAAGATGTTGTCCCGGTAGTACTGGCCTGTAACACGCCCTGCAACAACATGTAAAGCCGTTCTTCCAGCAACAGTGATGCCTCCCCACACCATAACAGAACCACCCCCAAATCGATCATGTCTGATGACGTTAACGTCTTGGAAGCGCTCGTTTTGACGACGCCACACCCTCCTACGTCTGTCCAAAAAATCAACAGTGAACCTTGACTCATCTGAAAACATCACATTGCTCCAGCGTCGATTATCCCAGTGTTGACGATCCCTACACCAACGACGTCTTGCCTGAATGTGATGATCTCTCAAACAAGGGATCACGCGAGGACGTCCGGCGCGAAGGTGACCCCTATGCAGTCGATTCCGAATCGTCTGGCCACTCACTCTCACACCAGTGTCTGTTTGAAGACGAGCGCTGATCTGATTTGCTGTGATGACACGATTTCTCAAGGCCAAGGTACGGATAAATCGATCCTGGGCTTGAGTTGTCGCCCTTGGTCGACCTGAGCGTGGTCTGTCCTGTACAGATTGTGTATCACGGTATCTGGACCATAGCCTGCTTATGACAGACTGAGAAACATTCATCGTCCGCGCCACAACCGCCTGTGTTGTGCCGATCTGTAGCATGCCAAGGGCACGTAACCTTTCATTTTGGGTAAGCCGACGCATATCAAAATTTGTTTTCTGGTCACTAAAACAATTAAACTGATGTTTCCACCCTGGAATTCAATGCCACAATGACTGTAACATTCAAAGTCAGAGTCGTGCAAATCTTGGGTTGGACCCCCATGATGATCCCAAGCATCACCTGCATTCCATGCGGTAGCTATTGGTGCGTTTGGGCGTCACATGTAACTGGAAATGTTTCTTCTGTTAGGTTCTATAGTGACTTTTTTCGTAGTCATTTGCATATTTTAGTATTATGCCCCCAAAATCAAATATCCCCTACTTTTTTTGAATAGTATATTACAGCACATCATCTTTACTGAGTCTCTGTCCTCACTTCAAGCAATTAACAATAAACAGGTTGAACACCCATTAGTAGCAGATGTTTATCGTCGGCTACTATCCTACGAGTTCAACAGCAAAGACGTCGTCTTTTGCTGGCTCCCCAGTCACGTTGATATAAGGGGGAATGATCAAGCAGATTTTGCTGCCAAAGCTGCTTTAGAACTCCCCCAATCATCCTTTTTAATACCATATAAAGACTTTAAATCATGTATAAATCATTTCAATATGGCCGCTGGCAACGGTCTTGGGATCTTAAAGGCACAAACAAACTTTATCACATTAAGCCTCTCTTAGGAGACTGGCCCAACCAGAGAGCCTCAGCCAGAGTGTGAACACTGTCAAGTTCCTTTGACAGTTAACGCTGGGAAGTATCTGTACTGGGTGTGTTAATTAACGGACGGGTTAAAAACGACTGACACAGTGTGTATTCTTTGTTTCGTGAGTTTTCTTGAAAGCGTATTATAACTGCAGCAAAGGTGATTTATCAAGGACTGTGTTTTACGCAGATCGGTCTTTGTTAAGTGTAGGTCCTTATACATGTATTTATACGTGGGGTAGTTACGTATATGCTTTCTTATACATATTTCATTTCTTGATGAATACTATGTGTTTTATACTTCGTACCATAGTTGGACTGCAGTTATTTATATATTTGATCTTTTTTGTGGGTTTAATTTGTTTACAAATTATCATGCGTGCCACTGAACTATAAATGCATGTATCTTTAAATTGATCGCAGGCAGTATCGTTATTTCCCCAATATCCGAACCAACCTCAATTTGATTATCCGATATATTCTAATCTCCATTGTTATCAGATTAATGAATCTGTTTTCGAAGCAGCCATTATATTGTAATCATATTTTCATACAAAACAGCTTTTTGCCGCTTTACATGATGTCTTCCCGATATATTCGCATTAGTCAAACATAAAGAAATCTAACTCTCGGTCCCTAAAAAGAGATGTTGGCGTGCGACTTATTGTGAATGGAAATCAGAGTCATGTAATAAAGTAATTCCTGATCAAAGAATGATTCTACCTGCATATTTCAGACTTTAAATCGCATCCATTGCATGTATAAATCGAAAGCACGGACTAGACACGGCTCCATGTGTCACCTAGCTTGTTCTATTTCTAAAAGCATGCAATCACCTTTGGAAATCACTTTGGTGTCTTTTGTTATTTCGGTCGCTTTATTTGAAACGATTTTCATAATAAGCCGTAGTAATTTGTGATTTTGTTTTTACTGCCAATTCTGCTTAATTATGTGCGATTCGAAATCTAAAGACTTGACGAAAAACAAATCATTTATACGGGTTTAGAATAGGGTTATAGCATGATCTATTTGTTAAAGGCCTGTTAATACAGTATGAACAATATTTATTACTTGTGTTTTAAGCTATGGCATATTAAATATGTGTCCGTATATACCAAAAGTAAATCACATAAACAGATGAATAATACAACGTAGATTTGAAACAGAAAGTCTTCAAGTATATTCGTAAATGTGTTTCCCTTTTGTCTAAATCCCATTTATAACTGTTTGATCTCCTTTTGCAGAGCAAAGACTGGTTATTTTGAATGATATTGAGAAATCATTTAAAGCTATTATAATCAGAGAAAATATTATAAAAATAAAGGGAGTATGGGGCATTAATAATCTGATAACTCATGAAAAAAATAATGATGCACACCAAAATTTTTGTATAAAGAGATCGTTTGTCATGAATTTCAGTAAATTTCACTATCTTTGTTATGTATTCTATTCACAGCGATATGTAAAATTGCGTGAAAGAATTAGGCCACTGCCTTTATAGGAATCTATTTAGGCAATGATAATTTATTGCTGCAGTTACCTATTTCAACATATTCACTATATTTTAAAGTCATAGTTTTATATAGCTTCATTTTCAATATTTCTGGTTATTTATTATTATTCTGTATTGAGTTTCACGTCATGAATTTTTTTAAAAAGACACTATTTCAGGACAACAGTAATTTCTAATACACCATTGTGTCGCTGACAAATTACAGTTTTTAAATAGGATACACAACACATCGTTATTAACGTACAGAGTCATGACGAATTTTAAATTTTATTAAACCAAAGTTGTCGTATAATAAGACAGTTAATGTATTGGGAATAATATTATTGTTCTGTTCTGATTATAATTCTAAATGTACCTTTGGTTTATAATACACATTATATAGTTACAATGAATTGTTGATTTGTTGATCAATTTAATTTATTGCCCCTAATAAAGTCTGACAGCAGTTATATAAGATCTAGGTCAACATTGTTACAAGTTGGTGATCAGCGAAACGTATAGTTCGTGCTCAGGTGGCAGCTTGGTGATTATAATTAGAAATGTAAATTACTACAATGTGAATTAGAAATTCCTTTTAATAATTTAACAAATCCAAGAAGGACAATAAATAATCTGTTAATATTATTTGAAAAGACTTTAAATTTTCCTATAAGAGAATTTTTTTTTTTTTTGGAAATATGCTATAGAAAAATAGCATTAGTCCACGTACGGCATGATAATGTCGGCATAGTAGCACATGCATCTCTCCTTTTCAATGTCATCACATATTTCTTGGCCTTATATTTCCTTGAATAATTTGAATAACAACTTGATAAGGTTTCCCCGCCCTGCCCAGTCTTCAATTCCACTCATTGACTATGTTTCTTTTAAAACCCCATAAAATTCCACAAACTATCATTATTGGAGCAAAGCTATATGCGTGTAGAAGCGAATGTTTTGGCTAATACCAATTACCAATTCGATGAAAATAAAGCACATAATTCATACATTACGATTTAATTAAAACATTTAATTATGAACGCATATAAACATCAATATGTGACAACAAATAATGGTATTGCTTATACTCTTTGTCTTGTCTAGTTCATTTCTTTGTTTGAACATTTCTCTGATTACAATATAATATAATGGCTTGGACAGTTTTTTCGTTTCAGATACTAACCAAAATTTCCTATGAGAAAAAAAATGAAATGTATATATGTTAATAGAATATCAAGCTTTATTTAAATGAGATGCTCGAAAAGTGAACCATACATTTATCCATTGCAATAAGATCAAAATTGAATATACCACAGTATTCACCAACATTACAAAATTGTCCTTTTTATACGGCAACATAGAAATGTGGACGTATATTGCCGTCGCCCCCGTCCGTCCATCCGTCCATCCGTCCATCGTCCACAATTTCTTGTGAACGCTCTAACGCCAAAAGTTATCTTCCAATTTAATTTCAATGATTTCCGTTTATAACGTCTAGAGTTATGGCCCTTGTTTTAACTTTGTTGAACCTTGTGAACGCTCTAATGCCAAAAGTTAACATCCGATCTTTGTGAAATTTATATGCAATATTTAAATTAGGGAAATGAAGAATCCTATTATTACTTATAGAGTTATGGCCCTGGTTTCACTTTGTTTAACCTTGTGAACGCTTTAACCCCAAAAGTTAACATCCTATCTTTCTGAAATTTGTATGCATTATTTAAATTAGTGAAACGAAGAAGCCTATTGAATTTCAGCAATTTCTGTGTGTTACTTCTAGACTTATGGCCCTTGTTTCACTTTATTGAACTTTGTGAATGCTCTAACATCAAAAGTTATCTGCCGATCTGTATGAAATTTACATGCGTCATTTAAATTAGTAAAGAGAAGAATCCTATTGAATTTCAGCAATTTCTGTTTATTACTTCTAGAGTTATTGCCCTTCTTTCACTTTGTTCAACTTTGTTAATGCTCGATTGATGAAAGTTATCATCCGATATGTATGAAATTTATATGCATCATTTAAATTTGTGAAACGAAAAAGCCTGTCAAATTTTAACAATTTCTGTAGAGTTGAGACCCTTGTTTCAATTTGTAGAACCTTGTGAACCCTCAAACGGCAAAAATTATAATCTGATCTGTATGGAACTGTCTTGTAAAGGCCCCCAATTACCTACAAAGGTATAAATATGCGACAACCCTTGTCGCCCGCTCGGACGATTTAGCCGCTGTGGGCTTATATTTCGTTGCCTGGCAACCTATCTTTGGTGTACTTATTGGAATAAACTGTAACAATGGCCAAATTCCAACCAACGTTATCAGCTAATCCATTCGAGCACGAGCTCTGTCTCGCCTCTCAACATCAAAGAGCAGAGCTAACTGTGTGTTGCCTCTCACAATCACAGAACCTGTGGTTTCTTAGTACCGTGGAGTAAAATAAAGCTATTTCATACAATCGAAGACAAGCGGCTATATGAACAAGCGTCTCAATATTAGGTCATATATCAGTATTTTGCTTTCAAAGACAAGATTGTTACACAGAGTTTGATCGAATCTGAATAATGTTCGGCAATGGGCAATATCACCGTGGGTGGAAGCGGGCGCATGTCCCTATTTTCATTAGTTTTATTTGATATGTGAATTATCATTTGTTATATATAGTGAGGAAATTACTTTTTCTTGGTAGTCCTATCTATGACCCAGGCAAGAAACTATACATTTATATATTAATACGCCAACGCATAGTAAATATAGCAGTGACGAAAACTTTCAGATTTTCATTAATTGTGCAATTTTATATTTATAAACTTGCTTTCGAAACAGATTCATTAATCTGATATCAATGGAGATTAGAATATATCGGATAATCAATTTTTAGATACATGCATTTATAATTCAGTGGTACGCACGATAATTTGTAAACAAATTAAACCCACAAAAAAGATCAAATATATAAATAACTGCAGTCCGACTATGGTACGAAGTATAAAACATGTAGTATTCATCAAGAAATGAAATACGTATAAGAATGCATATACGTAATTATCCCACGTATAAATCCATGTATAAAGACCTACACTTAACAAAGACCGATCTGGGTAAAACACACGGTCGAACAAGAAATCGCACGGTAAATTTGATAAAGCCTCCTGGTCCTTTATAAATCACCTTCGCTGCAGTTATAACACGCTTTCGAGAAAACTCACCAAACAAAGAATACACACCGTGTCAGTCGTTTTTAACCCATCCGTTAATTAACACACCCAGTACAGAAAACGCACCGCACACAGATATTCACCCCTAGCAATAATTAAATCACCTTCAGTCAATTTCTCACCCTGTTAATTAACACACCGTATCTACAGATTTTAGCCTGGCGGTATTAGATTTGTTGCGATAATTAGAATTTTACGGATATTTGCAGAAATTTACTAAATTGGCACGAAATCTATACCCGATTTGCACAAATATCACCTTTGATACTTCCCAGTGTAAGCACATTCTGATTGAGTGCAAGCATTTCAAAGATGTTAGATCCAAATACTTCGGTTGTCAGTCATAACAGAATTTTTTTGTTTTGCCCAACTGGGTTTATATTGTAAAGCGTTTAAAGGAGACACATTTTTATAGAAAGTTTTAATTTGGATATATACTTTTTTTCGATATTTTATTTTTTAAATATTTGATATACATAAAATAATATTATTTGATTTTAATAGTGCTAACTGTGATACTTGTTTTTATACGGCCACATGGAGATGTGGTCGTATATTGCCGTCGCCCCCGTCCGTCCGTCCATCGTCCACAATTGTTTCAGTTTTTAGAACCTTGTGAACCCTCACACCTACAAAAGAATAAATGTGGGCGTATGTTTTGTTGCCTGGCAACCTATCTTTATTTATGTATATTAATATTTTGTGATTTTATTTAATGTGTCTTGTAAATATCACCATATGTTTGCCGCAGTATAGCCCGGTTGGAGCTGACGTGCCATTAAATAATATTTCATTCATTCATTCTAAAGATAATATCCGATTGACTATAAATTTATACACAGTGTTTAAGTTCATGATTCGAAGAACGCTATTGATTTTCAGCGATTTCCGGTAATTACTGCCAGAGTTATGGCCCTTGACCACTTTGAAAAATCTTGTGGACGTTATAGAGGTTAAAGTTAATATCCGATTGACTTTAAATTTATACACAGTGTTTAAAGCGAGAATTTCATATTTTTAAGTTATATTTTTTAAAAAGTATTAAAATAAAGCCTTAAAATCGATGGTATCTATAAACAGTCCTACCTTGTTAAAGAATAATCCTATAATTCACTATTGCCAGTTGAGAAATTGACAAAAATATCATTTTCAACTTCAAATTCAAATGTTTGAAGATAACTATTCACATGGAGGATAGAAAAACATGGGAGGTAATTGTGTTATTATTTCCGGTGTGAACGATTTTTAAGTGTGAGAATGATACCTATGATCGCATAATAGTGAGTTGACAACCTATTAAGCAAAAGACATCAAGATAATTATGTTTTGACTTTCTTAGAGAATATGAAATTCACGCTTTAAGGTCATGAGACGAAGAATCCTATTGATTTTCAACGATATCCGATTATTATTGCCAGAGTTATGACCCTTGATCACTTCGAAATATCTTGTGACGCTCTAGAGGCTTATATGTTATCAACCGATTGACTTCAGATTGATACACAGAGTTTAAGGTCTTGAGACGAACAAGTATATTGATTTTCAATAAATTTGGATAACTTGAACAGCTAAATCCATGATATTAAATGTTTCGTATGCTAAACGTTAGCATGGGGAAAAACTTTATAAAAACCAAACAAATTCTAATGATTTTCTAATTATTACTGAATGAGTTGTTTCTCTTAGTGTATTATAAATGTTTCATTACTGAAAAAAGTAAAAAATGCGACAACTCTTCTTGACTGCCCGGATGATTTACCTGCTATGGGCGTATGTTTCGTTGCCTGGCAACCTATCTTAGATTTTAATTGGAATCAGATTTTAAGTGAAGATACTAATTTGAATATTTTAATGAAAAAACGTTTTCAGAGAAACTACTTGAAATCATTTCAAACCGTTAGTATACGACTTAGCGATAATCCATGGATGAATTGTCATATACGTCATATTATACACAAGAGAAACAGAATCCACTGCAAAGCCAAAAAACGTAATTTACTTTCTAAATCGGCAAACTTTAGAAAAACAGAAACTATGTAATACAAGACGTTCGAAAGGCAAAAAGGTCTTATTAAGAAAAGATCGAATCAAATATTAATAGAGACACCTTTAATGATTCTGACTGGGGGAACCTGTATGCATTTTTATACGCCCACATTTTCATGTGGATGTACATTGTCATCGCCCCTGTCCGTCTGTCCACAATTCGTTTGTGGACACTCCACAGGTCACAATATTTATTCGATTTTGACGAAACTTAAAATATAGGTCTATCTCCCAAAAATCTCGGTTCCTTTCGATACTGGCTTATATTGGACCATAACTTCATGGATTATGGCCCCTGATTGTATGAAAAATCATGTTATTAGCTTGTGGACACTCTAGAGGTCATAATTTTCACCTGATTTGGATGAAACTTGAAATGCATGTTTATAACCCAAAGATCTTGGATCCTTTCGATATTTGCACATATCAGATGGTAACTTCCTGAATTATTGCCCCTGATTGTACGAAAAAATCCCGTTTTTAGCTTGTGGTCCCTCTAGACGTCACAATTATTACCCGATTTAAAAAAAACGTTTGAATATATCACCGTTACACACTAATGAAGCTTTAGTTCGAATTTCGTGAAAATCGGACCAAAACTGCCGGACAAAATGACCACCCCTCATACCCAAATATTGTAAATATATGGTATATCAAGGTTTTGGATCCTCTAGAGGCCACAATTTTGATTCAATTTTGATGGAACTTGAAATACATGTTTATAACCCAAAGATCTTGGTTCCTGTCAATATTCGCGCATATGGAGGCAGACCCCCATTAATTTCCCATTGACTTCAATGATAATTCTGGCCACTTTGCCCACCTCCAACTTTTCCCCAAATTTTTGTTGGGCTGAATGCTTTTCACTACAGACAGAGGAATAAATGGTCATGTCTTTGCACTAAAATTTGTATGAGGTTGACCACCAAAGCATACTAAAAACATCTAACTAGTTGCCGTACCTGATAACACTGTTATCCTTCTGCCTCAAAATCATGAATATTTACCAAAACCTGGCAGAAAATGTTAATTCAAACCCACTTCGTCCCTTCTAGACCAAAAAATCAACAAAAATGGGCATTGCAAGACGGAAAAAAGGGGAGAAAAAAGACAGAGAGAATTGCTATAAATAGATGAACTACAATTTGTGGGTACCGAGATGGTGAAATTTAATGGTGGTCTGCCTTCTATATCAGATCGTAACTTCCAGAATTATGGCCCTTTAATGTACGAAAAATCGCTTTTTGTTATACGCCCACATAGGAATGTAGACGTATATAGCCTTATACGCCCACATAGGAATGTGGATGTATATTGCCGTCGCCCCCGTCCGTCCGTCTGTCCATCTGTCCATCGTCCACAGTTTCTTGTGAATGCTCTAACCCCAAAAGTTATCATCCTATTATTCTGAAATTTATATGCATTATTTAAATTAGTGAAATGAAGAAGCCTATTTAATTTCAATAATTTCCGTTTATTACATCTAGAGTTATGGCCCTTGTTTCACTTTATTGAACCTTGTGAATGCTCTAATGCCAAAAGTTAACATCCGATCTTTGTGAAATTTACATGCAATATTTAAATTAGGGAAACAAAAAAGCCTATTAAATTTCAGCAATTTCCGTTTATTACTTCTAGAGTTATGGCCCTTGTTTAAGTTTGTTTAACCTTTTGAATACTCTAACCCCAAAAGTTATCATCCTATCTTTCTGAAATTTATATGCATTGTTTAAGTTAATGAAATTAAGAAGCCTATTGAATTTCAGCAATTTCCGTTTATTACTTCTAGAGTTATGGCCCTTTTTATAAGCCCACATGGAAATGTGGACGTTTATTGCCATCGCCCCCGCCCGTCCGTCCGTCGGTCCGTCCGTCGGTCCGTCGTCCACAATTTCTTGTGAACACTCTACAGACTACATTTATCATCTGATTGTTTTGAAATTGATATATGTTGTTTGCATTAGTGTGATGAAAAAGCCTATTTAATTTCAATAACTTCTGTTAATTTATTCTGGAGTTATGGCCCTTGTTTCACTTTGTTGCACCTTGTGAACGCTCTAACAACAAAAGTTATCAACCGATCTGTATGAAATTTATATGCATCATTTAAATTAGTAAAACAAAGAAGCCTATTGAATTTCAGCAATTTCCGTTAATTACATCTAGAGTTATGGCCCTTGTTTCACTTTGTTGAATCTTGTGAACGCTCTAATGACAACTGTTATCATCCGATCTGTTTGAAATTGATATGCATCATTTAAATTAGTGAAACGAAGAAGCCTGTTGAATTTCAGCAATTAATTACGCCGTGAGTTATGGCCCTTGTTTCACTTTGTTGTACCTTGTGAATGCTCTAATGACAAAAGTTATTATTCGATCTGTATGAAATTGATATGCATCATTTAAATTAGTGAAACGAAGAAGCCTGTTAAATTTCAGCCATTTCCGATAATTACTGCCAGAGTTATTGCCCTTGTTTCACTTTGTTGTACCTTGTGAATGCTCTAACAACAAAAGTTATTATTCGATCCGTATGCAATTTATATGCATCATTTGAATTAGTAAAACAAAGAAGCCTATTGAATTTCAGCAATTTCCGTTAATTACATCTAGAGTTATGGCCCTTGTTTCACTTTGTTGAATCTTGTGAACGCTCTCGTGACAACAGTTACCATCCGATCTATTTGAAATTGATATACATCATTTAAATTAGTGAAACGAAAAAGCCTATTGAATTTCAGCAATTTCCGTTCATTACGCCGTGAGTTATGGCCCTTGTTTCACTTTGTTGTATCTTATTATCCAATCTGTATGAAATTTATATGTATCGTTTGAATTAGTAAAACGAACAAGCCTATTGAGTTTCAGCAAATTTCCATTAATTACATCTAGAGATATGGCCCTTGTTTAACTTTGTTGAATCTTGTGAATGCTTAACGACAAAAGTTATCACCTAATCTGTATGAAATTCATATGCATCATTTAAATTAGTGAAATGAAGAAGCCTATTGAATGTCAGCAATTTCCGTTAATTCTTTCTAGAGTTATGGCCCTTATTTTACTTTGTTGAACCTTGTGAACGTTCGAACTACAAAAGTTATCATCCGATCTGTATGAAATTTATATGCATTATTTGAATTAGTAAAACAAAAAAGCCTGTTCAATTTCAACAATTTCAGTAGATTACTTCCAGAGTTACAGCCCTTGTTTTAGTTTTTAGAACGTTGTGAACCCTCAACCGACGAAAATTATAATGTCATCTGTATGAAATTGTCTATTAAATTCCCGTAATTACCTACAAAAGAATAAATAAATGTCGACTGCTTGGATGATTTAGCTGCTGTGGGCGTATGTTTTGTTGTCTGGCAACCTATCTTTCACTTTGTTTAACCTTGTGAACGCTCTATTGCCAAAAGTTATCATCCAATCTTTCTGAAATTGATATGCATTATTTAAATTAGTGAAACAAAGAAGTTTATTGAATTTCAGCAATTTCTGTTTATTACGTCTAGAGTTATGGCCCTTGTTTCACTTTATTGAACTTTGTGAACGCTCTAACATTAAAAGTTATCTGTATGAAATTTACATGCGTCATTTAAATTAGTAAGGAGAAGAATCCTATTGAATTTCAGGAATTTCCGTTTATTACTTCTAGAGTTATTGCCCTTGTTTCACTTTGTTCAACCTTGTTAATGCACAATTGATGAAAGTTATTATCCAATATGTATGAAATTTATATGCAACAATTTCTATAGATTACTTCCAGAGTTGAGGCCCTTGTTTCAATTTGTAGAACCTTGTGAGCCCTCAACGGCAAAAATTATAATCTGATCTGTATGGAACTGTCTTGTAAAGGCCCCCAATTACCTACAAAGGAATAAATATGCAACAACCCTTGTCGACTGCTTGGACAATTTACCTCCTGTGGGCGTATGTTTCATTGCCTGGCAACCTATTTTTTAGCTTGTTCTCTATCCATCTCTTGCAAAATGTGGGTATATCCTGCCTGGCAGCCGCTAGTTTATATCAAAATTATGATCCATTTTGGCGGAAAAACAATTGAAAGCCAGAATGAGCAATGATACTTCCTTATCAGGTTTGGTAAACGTCTAAGATTTACTTTCGGATAAATTGCTGTTAAAAGATACATGCTGTTTGTGTTACTATCTTTTTAGTAGATTTCCACATAATCAATGTGAATTAAGATATTGAAATTATTTGTATATATATATTTTCTTTAGAGATGTTTTCTTTTGTAACTTTCTTGATTATGTCAACTTTCAACTTACTGTTTTAATTTTGTATTATATTATAGGGTGAAAAATATGATGGACGTAAAGCAGATGTATGGAGCTGTGGGGTGATATTATATGCACTACTTGTGGTAATTATCATTTTTAAATTTCAGCAATACATTTCATGTGATTCTATAGTAGCAAAGCTATGCCAACACTGCAATTTCTACAAAATCTTTTGGCAAACTAATCAAAATAGTTAATACTACTGAAATGTATAGTTTATTGTCCGCTGCTATCAAAAAATGCAGGGGACTATTAAAATGGGTCTGTCTGTCTGTCAAACTTTATGGGACACAATAACTTTGCTTCTAATTGAGCTAGAATGTTCAAACTTGGTGTAGGTGTTTATTAGGTAAATACTTTGATGGAGTTCCAAGATGAGCATTTTCTGCTTAGGGTTGTAATAGTAATGTATAACCCCGTCCTTCACCTTGCCATGTCTGTAACCTTGACATTAATAAAGTAGTCTTGAACATGCAACATCTGTCATATCACATGGTGGCTAGAGGCAGGATATGAAAATCCAAAAATTTAGCCAGTGGCAGCCTTCAAACGTCTATTATAAGACTGGTCAGCAATAACATTCACACCAAAGAACATAAAGCAGACAGGAATGCAGAGACGTTATAAATTAATCCAACGAAAATCATCAAAATTTGTCACAGGTCTCGTTTAGACAATTTAATGTCAATGCGCATGTCCGGAACAGTCATTGATATAAACATCCGTTTCGGCAAAACCTTCAACAACTTTTCACATGAAAATACGCAAATGGCCCAACACAGAGCCCCACCACCCATGATATTCAGTGGGAAAGGTGACAAAACGGAAACATATACCCTATGGAAGCAACGAATGAACATTTACTCGTCAACAACCGGGAAAACGGGTGAAAAATTAGTTCCATACATTCTCGAAGCACTCAATGACGACGGTCTCAAAATTTTTAACGCATTCGACCTGACACAAGATGAGCGCAAGAGTCCCGATATTATATTTCAAAAATTTGAGGAACGGCTGAAGATTTCAAAACCGAATTTTCGTGCTGCTAGGCTTGACTTACACTTTTACTACCAACGAAAAGATGAAACGTTGGACGAATTTTACACTAGGTGCAAGGAGAAAACTGCACAATGCGAGGTCAACCCAGATGAGGAGAAGGAACGTATTTTAGAACAAATTTTGGCGAGCACCCCAATCCCTGATTTTCAAAAATGGCTTCTTTCACAATAGATGCTATTCTTGAAACGGGTCGTCAGTATGAGACAACACTTCACAACATTCAACACATCAAGGATCGATCAACAACCCAGGTTACCCTCAACGCTATCAACAAAGCCAACAGACCCTACAAGTCAAGGTGTAAGTGCTGTGGCCTAGATCACCCTCTTGACAAATCATCATGCCCTGCCAGGAATGATGAGTGTCACACCTGTCATACTGTTGGACATTGGGCAAATTATTGCTTACGCTATAAACAAACAACAGGAAATCGTAATTCCCGATCACAACAACGTCAACATAGTCCACACAGAGGTAAACGATATTCTTCCAGCAATCGGCGACAACAGTCACGTAATGCACGGCGACACAGCAGCCGCAACAGGAACAACTATGGTCAATACCACAGATGCATCCCAACACCACAACGACATATTAACAATGTAGATTACCAGTACCAAGAGGACAACGACTTTGACAACATTGTTTATGACACAGTCACAATAAAAGTCTCTGGGATACAACATAACACAGCACGTTACCCCCAATCCAGAGAAACAGCTTTTGCTCCTGTAGAACTAAAGCTCCCACAACTACAAAGCCACAACCAAGATGGTACCCCGATCAGAAGGAGTGTTAACTTCAAGGCAGATACTGGTGCTATGGGTGATATTCTTCCTTTACATATATTCAGACAGGTCATGCCCGATCATCTAAATACTGATGGTTTTCCCGATAGCAACAAAGTAAAGCCAACAAACAACATTCGCTTAGTAGCATATAACGGATCAGAAATAAAATGTTTCGGTAGCATTGATATACCCTGCAGATATCAGGACAACAATTGGTATAATGCAACATTCTACATTGATCTATCAATGGTCAGAGGATTACCAACACATATTTGATCATCTCAAAACGCTTATCTCCATTGATGTATCCCTTAAATACTACGACAAATCAGCCCCAACATTCCTGATGGTAGGCGCTAGTCAACGAGGCTTAGGTGCAGCTTTATTACAGCCAGATAAACTGTCTGATGGCAGCTACTCAACACACCACAGACCTGTAGCTTTTGCCAGTAAAGCCCTCTCTAGTGCTCAGACCCTTAGAGGTTATATGCAACAAATCTATCAACGCAGTCCCACCTCGTCTTCAAGCTATGATGTTAGCAATACAGGGATATGACTACACAGTCAAATATGTGGCCGGAAATGAAATTGGTCTTGCTGATGCTTTAAGTCGTCTTCCGAACACCAGCGACACAGCAGATATACCATTGGACATCAGAGTAGAATTCTTCAAGTTCACTGAAGACAAGTTTCTGACATTAAAACAGCTACCCAAGCTGACCCAGTTCTATGCATCCTGCAGGAGATTATACACAATGGGTGGCCAGAAACACAACGAGAACTCCCAACTGATATACGTTCTCACTGGTCCTATAGAGATGAACTCAGCATCGAAAATGGTATTATACTAAAGGGAGAAAGAATATACATACCCCCACCTGTACGTGACAGTATACTAAAAAACCTACACACTGGTCATCTTGGTATAAGCAAGACACAACTCAGAGCCAGACAAGATGTATACTGGCCTAAACTCAACGATGATATCGAAAAGATGTGTAAATCATGCAACATATGTCAAGCAACAACCAGAACCTTTACTTCAAACAGAGATACCTACTAGACCCTGGAGTATTATTGGTACTGATCTCTTCCAGATAGATAACAAACAATATCTCATCATTTGTGACTTTTTCATAAAGTTCCCAATTATAGAATGCCTTCCATCACTAGCACTCACTGAGGTTATTGCAGATATAACAAGAAAATACTGTAGCATCATGGGAATTCCAGACATCATTCGATCCGACAATGGTCCACATTATGTCGGTAATGCATATCAACACTTCATTCGTACTTGGAACATTCAGCACATCACTTCTTCACCGCACTACGCTAGATCAAACGGATTCATCGAACGACAGATTGAAACCTGCAAACATATCATAAAGAAAGCAGTGTCAGCCAATGAAGACATACAACTAGCTCTCTTACGATGGAGAACAACCCCAAAGGTTAAAGATACCCTCCCATCAAAAATTAACTATAGTTCACCAGCAAACGACACCATTAGATCACGCCTACGATCCACACAAGACTCTCAAAAAGCCTATCACGACTGAAAATGTAAACAGTTACCACCTCTATACACCAGGGATCTTAATCGGCTGTTTTTTGTCGGCTTTAGCTGATTGATCTTTAATCTAGCCGATTGGTAAAACAATGAACCGGCCACTAAGGTATCACAAATCAATCTACTTTCGGCCGATTTACAAAGAATTAATTATCAGGCCGATTGGTAAAACAATGAACCGACCACTATGGTATGGTATCATAAATCAATCTACTTTCGGCCAATTACAAAGAGTTAATTATTACTCGTCGATTAAGAAACCCATCAAAGAGTCAATCATTACAATGAATACCTTCGGCTTATTTCATAAATAAACAACTTAATTGAGGTAATCATGCCAAGTACTTGAACACCTCGCAGATTGACACCAAGAAACGTAAACAAGATTTAACTGAAGATAGTGATGGCGGCGTTGACCTTGAACTTCAAGTATGCACGTCGTCAATGGAAGTTCCAAAAGCCGGTGATCCTCCCACGTCCAATATAGGTCAACCAAATTATCGGCAATAAAAGACCGTATTAATCTGAAGATAATACCTGCGCAGCAAAGAAAGACGATGACAGAACAAAGAGTTTAATTCCCAAATCTATAGAAAGTGTTTCAAACCGGGCTTTAATCCGAAATGCGTATTTAATAGCAAAAAGAAACATTGCCATCGAAAATTATGAACAAAAATTGAGCGATTTGACAGAACTAGTCCTGCTGCATTAAATCCCGACAATTGTATACGGGTAACGCTAACAATTGGCGACGTGACCTTTTGCCCGTACAGCATATTTCTGAGTTCCGACTATACACGGAAACCGATTTGTGCTACTTTGTTATTTATATACTTATATACTTTGTTATTTTTTTTATATATTAACATGTGCTTACGAATAAAATAATTTAAAAACACATTTGTATGTACTTGTAGTTTTTACTAATTTATAACTTCCATTTAGTTGGATGAAACCAAAAGTAGGAATATGCAATGCAAGTTGCTGAAATAATAATATGACTGTAAATTGCGATATTATAGCGATGTATGTATAAAAGTATGCAATTACAAAGATCTTGTTTATACAGAGTTACTGCTATTATTATCCCGAATACATTATGCAATTAGTGAATTATGCAATTACTGTCTTGAATAGATAGAGTATGCATAAACTAACATGTTTGTTGTTGAAAAGACGACTATCCGTTAGGCCTAACTGTGGCCAGTTCATTTCCAAATGGATTAAAAACCCTGCTATACACTCGTCAACATGTTACCACATTAGACTACAACAGTGGACAATAGAAATGTGCAACAGTTGTCGCAAAGTCTCCAGAGCCACACAGTTATATTTTGCAAACAGAAGACGGTCATCAAATCCGTAGGAATAGATCCCATATCCGAGAAGTACCAAACGAACAATCACGTACGAACTCCACATCCTGAGGAAAACATTCCAAACAAACTGTCTCAGCATGTATCCAATCATCGTTCATTTGATCTCCCAGACATTCCAAAACCATCAAACCATGTAAACACACCAGCTAGTGCCCAAAAATGCGTACGGTTTTCAAACCCCATTACAAATTGTGCTACTCACACTAGAACACGTTCTGGACGAGTCGTGAAAGTACCAAATCGTTTTAATTAAACCCTATAGCTTATAATAACGGATCACAATTATTGTGATATAGCTTATTCTGATATCAACATGTTTCCTAAATACTACATTTCATGTTTTTATTTTCGCAGTGACATTTGAACCGCCTGTGAACAAATTGTAACTATTCACAATGTTATATAAATGTTTTTTTTTCTGTTTTTATATCAAACGGGGGATGTAATAGTAATGTATAACCCCGTCCTTCACCTTGCCATGTCTGTAACCTTGACATTAATAAAGTAGTCTTGAACATGCAACATCCGTCATATCACACAAGGGTAAGCAGAGATAAGCAATTTGATTTGTTGATGCTTTGGGACACGATAAATTAAAGGAGCTAAATCGCTAATATTTGGGACCTAGAAATTGACACAAGTGGGTCACAATGCATATAATAATATATACTATTCAAAAAAAGTAGGGGATATTTGATTTTGGGGGCATAATACTAAAATATGCAAATGACTACGAAAAAAGTCACTATAGAACCTAACAGAAGAAACATTTCCAGTTACATGTGACGCCCAAACGCACCAATATCTACCGCATGGAATGCAGGTGATGCTTGGGATCATCATGGGGGTCCAACCCAAGATTTGCACGACTTTGAATGTTACAGTCATTGTGGCATTGAATTCCAGGGTGGAAACATCAGTTTAATTGTTTTAGTGACCAGAAAACAAATTTTGATATGCGTCGGCTTACCCAAAATGAAAGGTTACGTGCCCTTGGCATGCTACACATCGGCACAACACAGGCGGTTGTGGCGCGGACGATGAATGTTTCTCAGTCTGTCATAAGCAGGCTATGGTCCAGATACCGTGATACACAATCTGTACAGGACAGACCACACTCATGTCGACCAAGGGCGACAACTCAAGCCCAGGATCGATTTATCGGTACCTTGGCCTTGAGAAATCGTGTCATCACAGCAAATCAGATCAGCGCTCGTCTTCAAACAGACACTGGTGTGAGAGTGAGTGGCCAGACGATTCGGAATCGACTGCATAGGGGTCACCTTCGCGCCCGACGTCCTCGCGTGATCCCTTGTTTGAGAGATCATCACATTCAGGCAAGACGTCGTTGGTGTAGGGATCGTCAACACTGGGATAATCGACGCTGGAGCAATGTGATGTTTTCAGATGAGTCAAGGTTCACTGTTGATTTTTTGGACAGACGTAGGAGGGTGTGGCGTCGTCGAAACGAGCGCTTCCAAGACGTTAACGTCATCAGACATGATCGATTTGGGGGTGGTTCTGTTATGGTGTGGGGAGGCATCACTGTTGCTGGAAGAACAGCTTTACATGTTGTTGCAGGGCGTGTTACAGGCCAGTACTACCGGGACAACATCTTGGCAGTCCATGTTGTGCATTTCGCACGACGTCATGATCGCCGTTTCATCTTCCAGGATGACAACGCAAGATGTCACAGGGCCAGGATCATTACAGGTTACCTCCAACAACAGAACATCACCACATTACCTTGGCCAGCACTGAGTCCCGACCTCTCCCCCATCAAGCATGTCTGGGACATGCTTGGACAGAGGTTACGTCAACGTCAACAACGTCCTGCCAATGTCCAAGAACTTGCTGCTGCGTTGCAACAGGAATGGGACAATCTGGACCAAAATGACCTTAGACGTCTCATTAGGAGTATGCCACGTCGGATCAATGCTTGTTTGGCAAACAGAGGAGGATTTACCCGTTACTGACTTGGTTGTCATGCTGTGGTAACTTTGCTGTTTGACCCCGGGTATCATTTTACCCTTATAATGGTCAGTCTGTGCCTTACTTAGTCTAACGATCATTTGGAATAAATCGATGAATGTGAACTTAATTTCATTTTGTCATTTGTTTCTTCGTCAGTTTCATTAGGTGACTTTAATAACACTTAAAAATCAAATATCCCCTACTTTTTTTGAATAGTATAATATATATGTATGTATATAAACTGATTTACATTCAATCGTTTCTTTTTTTACTGTAATTTCTAATCAGTTAAGTTCGTCGAAATACGTCAGAAGTCTCAATGGAATGGCAGTCTCTAGCGTCAGGTTATTCCAGTCTACACCGATAGTATTTATTGCGCATGCAGTCCAATGGGTCACAATTTGACGTGACTGATAGAATATGTCTAGCCTTGTTCTTCGAGTCCCTTGTTACAAGTGGCGCTGAAACGCATTATGGTACACAATTCGTGTACCAATAGTAAAAGGTTTATTTTGTCTTAAATATTGGATATCAGAATCCCATCTTTTCCTGTTAAGAACGCAACAACAATGTTGATTTAAATTGACAAATAAATTTGTGTTTTCAATGTCAAAGATTTAGAATGATATTGAGTTAGAGACTTAACTACTTAAAGTGAGAAATGAAATGAAATGAAATGGGGTTTAACGTCCTACTGTTCTGCTCCTAAACTGGGCTAATGAAGACGGGACTTAAAGTGAGAGTGATGGAACTTGGTGTATAGTTTCATTACATCAGTACTTTGACTAAGTTGGATAATGAGCATTTTCTTCTCAGGCTAAGCAGAGCGATAAGCAATTTGGTTGGTTGAAACTTTGGAGCACAATAACTCTCCTTCTTATTGAGGTAGAATGTTCAAACTTAGTGTAGGCGTTTGTATGGCGTATGCTTTGATGGAGTTCGATGATAAGCATTTTCTGCTTAGGGTAAGCAGAGATAAGCCATTTGATTGGTTAATACTTTGGGACATGGTAACTTTAGTTCTAATAAAGTGAGAGTGATGAAACTTGGTATATATAGTTTCATTACATCAATATCTTGACTAAGTTCAATAATGAGCATAGTGTGTAGAACCGATCTCTGAGCTTTTACTAACTGGCTTCTGTGTTAGAATATCTTCAAATCTTGCAGAATAAGGTAATTGTGGTTACTATTCATGGAAACTTCTGAGAAATATATGTATTATCAGTCGTCGCTGAAATTCTGATCACTAAACAATCATGTGAATAATCGTGTGAATATCTATATACATTATTATTGGTATCTTGTATGTATGCATTGGTTTGTGTATAAAATTCATTATTTCTGTTATTTACTACTAAATTATTTCTCAAATGTAAATAGATATTCACACAATCCTTCGGTGCTCAGAATTTCAGCTTGTATGTATGTATATGAAATTCATTACTTCTGTTATCTGCTATCATATTATCTGTTTCAATAAAATTAGTGAAAACAGATTTGTGTTGATCTTTTTTTAACCATTAGTTGTGATTCCAAATTTAATCCATACAGTGATTCCAAATTTAATCCATACAGATATCAAAGTGCCGCACGTCCCAAAACATGTGCCAATCCGCATGTAACGAGAATAAATATAAATTGTGAATTAAATAACACTACACACTGTAACCCAGGTATTGTTTAATCTTGTGTATCTAGCACTAATTTCTTTCACATTCCTTTAATATCAAGTCTTTGTTTAAAAATTTGTAAAAACTGTTTAAAATTATCATAAATCGTTTAATTTGTACTTCTGTCCAGTTTAAAGATGACCATTCAATTTTGATAATGAGTGTCCAATTTACAAGTGTTTAATTTCTCAATCATTGTTAAAAAATAAACAACCCAATTGATTAATTGGACACTCATTATCTAAATTAATCAGTCAGCTTTAAACTGGACACATGTACAAATTAGATGATTGATTCTTGGTGATTTTAAACAATTTTTACAAATTTTTAAACAAAGATTTGATATTAAACGAATGTGAAAGAAATTAGTGCTAGATACACAAGAATAAACGATACCTGGGTTACAGTGACACATTGTGCCCTATTCTGCAGACTACGGCGGTAATCGAAATCGCACTCAAATACTCCTGTTGTTCACTGCCATCCATTATTGTTTAAAAACATTTCCCGATTCAAGAATATTAATAAATAATTAATAAATAATTTATTCAGAATGTAGCGACGATTTAACCTATAGTAACAATACTCACCAGAAATTTATATAGTTAATGATTTCACACTCTAATGGTGTCGGTTCCACTTACTGACGCACACCAAAGATAACTGGCGGTTTTACTCAGATAGTGAAGGGAAGCTTCAATAGTGACGCGTTGCTTATTAGTCACGCTTTTGTCAATTTCTCCCACACGCGTCTGACTTGTGATATGGTCAGCTTAACTCACGTTTGTTTAATAACTCACGTTATTTTTACATACTGACACAAGTAAGGAATACTAACCAATTGACTTAAATAATCACCTTATGATTATTACTGACCATTTATAGGAATACTGACGTACGGTACAAATACTGACGGGTTTAAGCGACTACTGACAACACATATATTTCTCACAAATTTCCATGAATAGTAACTACAATGAACCTTTTCTACTTCGTTTAAGGATATTCTAACAGGGGCCTGTTAGTCAATACTGAGAGATAGGTTCTACACACCATCCACCCAGCAGTGCTAATAAACACCTACACCAAGTTCTAATTAAGTGAGAGTGATGAAACTTGGTGTATAGCTTCATTACATCAATACCTTGACTAAGTTCGATAATGAGCATTTTCTGCTCAGGGTAAGCAGAGGGATAAGCAATTTGATTGGTCGAGACCTTGGAACACAATAACTCTCCTTCTAATTGAGCTAGAATCTTCAAACTTGGTGCAGGCGTACATTAGGTCAATGCCTTGATGGAGTTCTATGATGAACATTATCTGCTTACGGTAAGCAGAAATAAGCAATCTGATTGGTTGATGCTTTGAGGCACGATAACTTTGGTTATAATGAAGTGAGAGCGATGGAACTCCGAATTTAGATTCATTATATCATTACCTTGACTAATTTCGATGGTGAGAATTTTCTGCTTAGGCTAATGAGCGATAAGCAATTTGATTGGTCAAGACTTTGCAACATAATTGACCTTTCCGTCGACTCCGCCCACAAAAGGGTTTTAACCTATCAACTTCGTTAGCAATTTCCCGCGAAATGACGTCAATGTTCCACACTTCTTCACTTTAGACATTGTTGTCATTTTGTCATGTTTTGAAACGTCAGCAGTCATGGTGAAGCATCGTTCACACGGACTTTGTAAGAGCGATAGCCGGTATCCAGAGAGGTTAGAGGGCGGTGTCGTATTTATTCCCTTCCCGAAACCGACAACAAACCACGAAAAGTGTCTGCGGTGGATAAAATTGTGTGGTCGACCTCACTCACAGTTGAATATCAACAACATCAATTCTAACCGATATGTGTGTTCCAAGGTAATTAATTTCGTTTTCATTAGACATATAACCGTTAAATAGAATGTAATATGTGCTATGGTTAGTAATTTATTTTCTTTTAGCCAGATAGGAGTAAAATATTACATATCTTGGCCTTTTTCGTAACGGTATCTAGGCCTACAACAGGTCGTCTGCCAGAGACGCCATTTTGAATTTGCTGTCAAAACGGGGGAGATGAATCTGTCTTGAGTGAATATGGACAAACCCTGTTCCATCATTCTTACTGGATATTTACGATTTACCTCACATTATTCCATAGCTTTTCATTCAGGCTTCTCAGTTCGAATTCCATACTGCATAATTAATTCGCCAAAAGATCATAAGTTTCTTGGCCCATATGATATACTCATATAGGCCTCTAGGCCTACCCACACCAACTTAAGGTTCAAGGCCAAAAGTACAGTAGGCCTATTTTCACAGTCAAATGAAGAGGGCTAGACGGGGATAGAGGCCTTGATTATATTCCAAGACAGTTTGTCAGTATAGAAAGGCCTATTAATTAGTAGCCTTCCACTTAAAAGTTACTAGTAAGACTGTTCTAGGTATTGTTTGGTTTTCTGGCATGGCCTTAAGTAATGCTTGCTAGAGTTAGAGTATTTTGTATTTGTATATCAGCACTTTGTGAATCTATCAGGACCAACAGGAAATAACCCAGACCCATGTCCAGCTGATAAAAATGGAACTACTGTTACGAATAGTAAACCAACAAGAGCTGCACCAACAAAAAGACACAGACAAATTATTGACAGGTAAATAAATATGTCAGACTCCACTGAAAATTTAATTTGCCTTTATTAATATTTAGTAATCTAATGTGGATTTCATTGTATGAATTAGTTGGGTTCAGGGCTTCCACTTCAAAATTTTCACTGCCAGTCATTTTTGATAACGCACGAAAACTTTTCAAAGTAAATTTATATTTCATGTTTTTTATTCATGGTAGGGTATTGTGAATTCACGTGTCTTGTCTATACTACTTTGTCACCATGGGGTGCACAAAAAAAATATATTTGACTTAAAAATGAAATATTAGTAAGGCTCATGATAATTATTTAATAATTAAATATTCCGTTTTGGCAACTTAAATAACGAACTAGAACTGCGAAGCAGTAATGACGGGTTTCACCGGTGCCATGTTACCCTTGAACTTATGTCACTCTCGGTGCCAGGTTATCCTTGAACTTATGTCACTTCCAGTATCAATAAAACCGTTAAACAGATTTCCACATAAGCATTGCACAAATAGATGCAGAATCAACCGAATCTAGCAATATCAATTGCATCTATACATTTGTTACCATGTGTTACATATGTCAAAAAAGTGATCCTGACAAAATTTGTTACTAATTACCGATAAGTTAGCTAACTTTATAATGGGAAATTAAAATGGGAAAAAAATCTGTAAAAGTCATCCTGACAAAATTGGTTATTTCTCAACAAGGGAAGATGCTAGAAGCCATTTTTGGACATCTATATGATCATATTGATCCAATCTATATGTCCATTGGAATCAAATATCATAATGCTAAACCAATAATAAATATAACTCACTTCAAACAAATATTTGTTTTGAAAGTTAAAAATACAGTTTTTGTCCAAATGACATTACTTCCGGTGATAATGAAAATGTTAAATTAGTTCTATGAAATCATGGCATAAGGCATCACATGGTGAAAATTGTATGACAATCGAATAATAATTTACACTTTCATAGACCAAAAACCTTGAAAAGTGACTTGAAGAAAATCGTCTATTTCTCTGCAACCGTACGAGTTAGAAACGTTTTTATGGTATCTGTATGATCGTATGGGTTCATTCTATTTGTTGATTGAAATCAAATATCATAATTTTAAAAACATTACAGATCAGACTCATTTGAATAAAATATCTGATTTGAAGGCTAAAAATACAGTTTTTGACCAAATGACGTCATTTCCGGTGATAGAAAAATGTTAAATTGGCTTGACCTAGTCTAAATTGGCATAAGGCATCAAATGGTAAAAACAAATTGAAAATCGAATGATACTTGACTCTTTTACAGGCAAAATAATTTGAAACATGACGCATGCAAAAATTATCTATTTCTCGGCAACCGCTCATATTACAAACTAATTTTCACATACATTCTCTTCGTATGGATTATTGCTACGAGTTTATGAAAGTTACGAAGAAATATTTTATAATATGAAGACACTGAATGGGTTGTAAAAAGCTTAATTTTACACCGTTTTTCACCTTTTAATCGATAAAGCCCGAAAATGAAATCGAAATTAAAAAAACTGAGTCCGATGTTTTGTGCACATTTGCATGGCGCATCCTTTTGGTAATATCAAATTTTGAAAAAATAATATTTGCTTTCAAAAAGTGGTACCGAACTGTCAAAATTTTGTCACTTCCGATGCTGACAGATAACTCTATCGGTAACAAAAAAAATGACATTTCGGAAAAAGGAGCATATGAACTTTGTTTTAAACAAATCGAACAATAAATAATCAATCTAGGACTGAAAAACTGAATTAGCCAATGACGGCTAACGCAAATTACTGAGACAAAAATTGTTCACATTTTTACTCAAATCAGATGACCATTTAGCCCTGGATAAAATATCATAAAGAAATATTCATTAATAAAAACAAACTTTGTAAAAATTTAAAATTTCAAAATTTGGCGCTTAATATCTCCGAAGATTCATTGAAAATCAAAAATCTAAAGACCCGTACCTATGTGCCTAGTCTCTGGCTATGTCAAAATGTATCAAATGTTAAAATCCGGCAATGTCGCAACATGAGGAATGTTTCGAACGTACAGCGGCGCTAGCCTACTCTTGTATACAATTCCAACTGTCAAGGGATCTTTTACAGTTACACCAATGTGTATGCGGGACTTCGGAATCGCGTTCATGTCAGCTACTGAAATATGTAACTGGTTCAAATATTAAATATCGCCAATTTTCTGGTTTCGTGCACGTTAAAGATTTGACGTCACTAACATGTAAAAGTTTACTATTAATTACAGACAGAGTCCAGGATCAAACAACTGAAGCAGTCAAGAGCCAGGATGTTCACGACTACTTTGTTTTTTTATATTTACTGATACTATCATATTTCATTATTTATTAGCGTAGGAGATTGTCATTTGTATATATATTAAACATGTATTATATGTCTTATCATAGAAGTCTATAGTGTTATGTTCTTTCGTAATCATTTGTTTAAATACCTTAATTGTTCGTACCTTTCTAACCAGGGTAATTATATAACTGTTAAATTAAACAATGGATAACTCATACCTCTTAAAATGATTTATATAATTAGTAAATAATTATTATTATCTAATGATTGTTGTTTTGTGACATATATAGTGTAACCAATATATACATTGTACTTTTATAATCAACATGATACTGTGTATTAGTCATGTTTATGTTCTTATGATTTGAATTTCTTCATGCAATATTTGAAAATCGGCAGTAGGAATAAATGTCTCTTATATAGTTACATTATGCTGGCTGGAATTTGCACGGTGCCTTTGGAACTGCGCTGTATCATACGGTCTGTCATTGAGTCAACTGGCGGCGTTTCGATTCCCCGGTTGTACGTGACAAGGAGTAGGGTCGCCTGTCCAACCTCGTGGGTTTTCTCTCGGTCCTCCGGTTTCCTCCCACTGCTAAAGACCCCTACGCGCAAGCGAATAATTGAAATAAAAAAGAAATAAACCATATGTTAGTCCCGAAATGACCTAGTTTGTGTCGAGTGGACGTTAAACCCCATTCCTCCCCCTCTCTCTCTCTCTCTCTCTCTCTCTCTCTCTATCAAGTAGGCTCTCCAAAAAATATTAGATTGCCTTTTTGAGAAAAAGACCTCTAAACATGCTATTACCGCTGCGCTAGTCTTCTTTTATATAGAATTCCAACCGCCGAGGGATCTTTTACGGTCACACCAATGTGTAGTCGGGACTTCGGAATCGCGTTCATGTCAGCTACTCAAATATGTAACTGGTTCAAAAATTGATTGAATATTCAATGAAATATCGCCAATTTTCTGGTTTCGTGCACGTTAAAGATTTGACGTCACTAATAAAAATTTAATATTAATTACAGATAGAGTCCATGCTCAAACAACGTCATGCCTTTTATTATAGGTGCAATATTCGATAATATTGTCCGATACTACTGCAACAGTTTCATAAATTTGACTTTCTTATAAACAGCGCGAGCCGTCGATTTCTGTCCAGAGGATTACCGGTATAAGATAATTTTGACAAAGAGGCAACAATATTAATTCAAAGACTAATTATTACACACAGCAATCAACTATTTCTGTTACAAGGTCACTAAACCCATATTTTGGATAGAAGAAAACATTCATAGTTGAAATAATTTCAGTTCAAATATGATCACTGATAAAAGCACTCTTGAATAGGCTCTATACGTTGACAAAACGTACAGATTGTATCCAACCTTATGTTTCGCTTAACAATGAAAGGTGCCGTGTTCAATTTTCGATCCCTTTGTTCTCCTACTTCTGAAATTTGGAACTGTTGTACAATGGTTTTATATATAACACTACTGATGGGCCTCTCTGTAGAAGAAGTTCCAAAAAAATATTATGTTGACTTTTCGAAAAATAGACCTCTAAAAATGCTCCAAATCGTAAAAATATGACGTTTTCAATTATCGATCTCTTTTTTCGGCTACCCCTGACATTTCAAAAATTAATACAGGGGTTTCACACAACAGAGTACCCATTAGTCTCTCGATTGAGAAAGTTTTAAAAAAAAAATTGGGGGGCGTTTCCGAGAAACATGCGTCTAAAGTTGCTCAAAATCGCAAAATACCTTACTTTTCAAAGTCACATAACTTTTTTATTTTTTGATAGAAACTTGTCACTGAAGTACCATCTGATAGACCATTCGATTGGCTATTAAACGATATAAAACTTTAACTAAACAACAAGAACACAATTGATACATCTCATTTTCCGCACAGGCAACCATTTTTCTGAATTTTGTCCAAGTTTGGGCACTTTTTTACCACTTCGGGTGAATAGAAAATTTTCATTTTTACTTTAATGACTAGTTTCATCCTTTGACTTCATATTTCTGAAGTTTCTGAAAAGCCTTTATGTCTTTTTTTTTTTATAAAAATCCAATAATAATTGACTATTTACAGGCAAAATAACGAAAACGGGGACTTGTACAAAATTGCCCATTTCTAGGCAACTGCTTATATTACAAACTAATTTTAACATACATTTTCTTCAGATGGATAATAGCTACAAGGTTATACAAGTTACATAGATATATTTTAAGATTTGAAAAGCCTGAATGGGTTGTAAAGAGGTTAATTTTAGACCTTTTTCACCTCTAAATCGAATTTGCTCGAAAATGAAATCGAAATTAAAAAAACTAAGCTCAGTGTTCTTTGCGCCTTTAAAGGGCACACTCTTCAGTTTTAAAAAAAATAATATTTGCTTTTAAAAAATGGTACCTAACTGTCAAAATTGTAGTTTTTAGTAAAATTATGCCACTTCCGGTGCCGACAGATAACACTATCGGTAACAAAAAAATGACCATTGAGACAACAGAGCATATGAACTTTGTTTTATACAAATCGAACAATAAATAATTTCCGCACAGGCACCCATTTTTCTGAATTTTGTCAAACTTTGGATACCTTTCTTGACTACTTCCGGTGATTAGACAATTTTCATTTTTACTTTAAACACTAGTTTGGTCCTTCGCCTCCATATTCCTGAAGTTTCAGAAAAATCGTTGGGGCCGTTTAAAATGGGTACGATCTCTACGTTTTGACTAAAATGCGAAAAAAAAGTGAAAAATCAAAGTTAACTTTGCAGAAAAATATTTATATCGTTGGAATCGGATCGACGCCAGCTATCCAAAACTGTAATCAGAATTTAAAAATTCCAAGAAATAAATTTTTTTAGAAAATTTTGAAAATTTTGCAATTTTCAACTAAAAATCAAAGCGACAAAGTTTCTAAATTCGACGTTTTTGAACTGCTATCTGCTCCGAAATGTCTCCAGCTATCGAAAAATGTAAATATGAGAAAAATCGGTTGGGAATTAGCAGAATTGTGGCCGATTTTCAATTTGCGTGCACGTTAAAGATTTGACGCATTTCCGCTATGCGCACAAATTTGGTTTTACATTTAAGCACTAACCACCACCCATTTTCCCGAGAGAAAACCAAACTTCAGACCTCTATCTCTTATAGTTCCTGTGATCTAGCTTCCCCCAATAAAAAAAATAATAATAACTAGAACTGCGATGCAGTAATGACGGGTTTCACCGGTGCCACGTTACCCTAAACATATGTCACTTCCGGTACCAATGAAACCATTAAACAGGTTTCCACCTCATCATTGCACACATCAAATAAAATGGACGCCGAATCAACCAAATCCAGCAATATCAATTCATTTTATATATTTGTTACATGTAAGTGTACAGTACTTCCGGTGATAATGAAAATATTCAATTAGTTTTATGAAATCAGAAATGGCATAAGGCATCACATGGTGAAAATTTTATGTAAATCGAATAATAATTGCCACTTTTATAGACCAAAAACCTTAAAAAGTGACTTGTAGAAAACCGTCAATTGCTCTGCAACCATACAAGTTAGAAACCATTTTCTGGAATCTGTATGATCGTATGGGTTTATTCTATTTGTTGATTGGAATCAAATATCATAATTTTAAAAACATAACAACTCAGACTCATTTGAATAAAATATCTGTTTTGAAAGCTAAAAATACAGTTTTTGCCAAAATGACGTTACTTCCGGTGATAATGAAAATCTTAAATTACTTGTATGAAATCGTAAATGGCATTAGGTATCACATAGTGAAAATTTCATGAAAATCGAATAATAATTGACACTTTTATGGACAAAAAACCTTGAAAAGTGACCTGTTGAAAATTACCTATTTCTCTACAACTGAACAAGTTAGAAACCATTTTGTGATACCTATATGATCGTATGGGTTCATTCTATTAGTTGATTAGAATCAAATATCAAAATATTAAACAAACAACAAATACGACTCATTTCAATAAATTATTTGTTTCTAAGGCTATAAATACAGTTTTTACCCAAATTTCGTCATTTCCGGTGACATGGAAAATGTTAAATTGAGTTGAACTAGTCACAATTGACATTACGCATCAAATGGTGTCACTTTTATGAAAATCCAATAATAATTGACTCTTTTACAGACACAATAGCGTAAAGAGTGACTCATGCAAAATTGACCATTTCTCGGCAACTGCTCATATTACAAACTAATTTTGAGATAGATTCTCTTCGTATGGATTAATGCTACAAGTTTATGAAAGTTGCGAAGAAATATTTTAAAATATGAAAAGCCTGAATGGGTTGTAAATAGCTCATTTTTTCACCTTTTTTCACCTTTAAATCAAATTGACCTGAAAACGAAATCGAAATTAAAAAAACTGAGCCCTTTACAGGGCACACACTTTCAGTCATACCAGATTTGAAAAAAATAATATTTGCTTTCAAAAAGTGGTACCGAACTGTCAAAATTGTAGTTTTTGCTAAATTTACGTCACTTCCGTTGCCGAAAGGTAACTTTACCGGTAACAAAAAAAATGACATTTTGGATTACGGAGCATATGAACTTTGTTTTATACAAATCGAGCAATAAATAATTAATCCAGGACTGAAAAACTGAATTAGCCAATGGGGGTCAAGGAAATTTACGATGACAAAAAATGGTGCCTCTTTAACCCTGGGTAAAATACCACATTAAAATACGCAGTGTGAAACCCTAATAACTAGACCTGCAAGCAGCACTGAACCGGTTTTCAGGAATCAGACAGGAAGTGTGTCATACAATAGCCCATTTATCGAGCTACCAAACGATACTTTAGATGTTTTGATCCGGTCACACCCGACAGTGAAATCCCGATTGTTGCAAGAGCACCGATTTTTTTACTGCCTTTTTTTAAAAAAAATATCGAATATTTTTTTGACTACTTCCTGTTTACGGATCATTATCGGGATAGATTTAACAAGTGGTATGGGAACTTAACTTCCTGTACCAGAAGTTTCAGAAAGATCCATTGGACAGTTTTACCTCCCTTATACCATTAGAAGCATATTTACAGATATAACGATTTTTCGACTTTTTTCAAAGATTGTGGCCCTTTTGAACTATTTATACTATATTGAGGCTTTTAAATTTGGATTCACACCAGAGACCACCGTTAGGACTCTAAGTAACATAAGTTTAAGAAAGGAAATAAGAGAAGTTTTCGAAATAAAAGCGTCTGAATAGGCTCAAAAAAGGAAAATAATAGATTTTCAGCGTTCCATTATATATTGCCTAACCCGAGAATTTTTACCATTTAGATGTCATAAGATTGTCCATTGTTCGAACTATCCAATGACACTTTAGTTGTTTTGATTCGGTGGAATCTGGCGTAGTAATCACTTTTTTCGCCATTTTTTTTTTTACTTTTTACGTTTTTTTTCTCAAAATACCCAAAATTTTTTCGACTACTTCCGGTTTTTTGATCATTGTCGGGATAGCTTTAACAAGTTGTATGGTTACCTTACCTTCTGTACAAAAAGTTTCAGGATAATCCATTCAGCTGTTTTCCAAACAAAGAAAATTAGAAGATCATTTTCAGTAATTTAAGGATTTTTCAACTTTTTTCCAAGATTGAGGTTCTTTTTGGACCACTTATATTATTTCAATGCTTTTATTTTTGGACTCACGCCATAGTCCACCGATAGGACTCTTGAGTAAAAAAAGTTTAAGAAAAGTTTTTTAGTTTCGTTTTCGAAAAATGGCGTCTCAAAATTCTCCAAAACGGAAAATACTAGATTTTCGGCGTACCATAATTTATTTTCTAGCCATCTAAATCGTATCATTCAGATGTCATATGATAGTCCATTAATGGGGCTATCCAGCGACACTTTAGTTATTTTGGTCCGCTAAGATCTGATGGAGAAATCAAGTTTTTCGCACGAGCGCTAATTTTTTTTTAACCTTTTCTTCATTTTTTGCCAAAAATTCAAAAATGTCAAAATATCGAAAATTAAATTTCAATAACTCAATACATTTTATACATCGTTAGAATCGTAATTAGGTCAGCTATCTGAATGTGTAACCTTTTCGTAAAAATCTGATTAAATAATAAAATAATATAGCATTTTCCAAAATTTTAATATTTTTTTACTTTTTTCGATTTTCAGTCCCTTTTTTATCCTATTCCAGACATTTCAAAGACTTATTGGATGTTTTCATGCACAAGACTACCGAAAGGACTCTCGATAGAGAAAGTTAAAAAAAAATTGTAGGTTAAGTTTTTGAGATAAAGGCGTCCAAAAACGCTCCAAATCAGAAAATACTTGATTTTCAGCTTGTCATATTTTGCTGCTTGGTCATAGTATCCGTATAAATTGGGCACCATTCCTGGGGCCACTCAACGAAAGCTTAATTCGTTTAATCCATTGATACTGGACGGAGAAATCGAGTTTTTCCCCAAAACACCCATTTTTTGCGTTTTTTTCGAAATATCTATCATTATTTCGACTACTTCCGGTTTCCGGATCATTGTTGAAATTGCTTTATCCAGCGGTCTGACTATATAGCTTTATGTTCCAGGACTTTCAGAACTATCGATTTATCCTTTCCAAAAAATATAAGGGTTGGGAAATGGGCAGAAAATTCGAAAAAAAATCGAAAAATAAAGGGCGATAACTCGGAATGAAACTTATATTATTGGAATCGGATGGTCTTCAGGTATCCAAAAAAGGTCAAATTTGAAAATTTTGAAAAATAACAAAAATTGTCTCATAAACAACGTATTTTCAAAATTCGAATGCTAGAAGTCAGCGATGAAGTTTCGAAATTTCGAAATTTTCAACTGCTATCGTCCAAGAAAAGACTCAGTGTTTCTGAAAATGTCATTTGTATGAAAATAGGTACAGAATTGACGAAGCTACGGCCGTTTTTTAATTTTTATGCACCGCACGAAATTCGGCCACTTCCGGTCGGCGCAGAAGTTTCAAAAATGGTTTATCAAGTAGCCACCACATGGTTTCCCATAGGAAATTAGGTCCCATATCGGTATCTGTTACAGGCACTGAGAAATAGGCTATGGTGAAAAAAAAAAATAATAATAGCAGATATCAAAGCTTTCATATAAACTGCAAAAGGGGTTATTTGAATCTATGAATCAACAATCACTTTGACGGAAGATATTCTCTCGGCTAAAAAATCTTTCTTCTCTCAGCTACGAGAGATACGTAGAATTAAACCGGCCCAGAGCCGATCGTGTTGATAAGAAGCTGCTTATTTGACATTGACACATAACCGAAGGTGAATAGGCCTACCACCCGTCCAGTTAATACAATGGGCAATCTCACATCGGTCCACTAAAGAGAGGCACATACTAGTCCAAACCTTGACTCTCATACATATAAACCATTTGGTACTACATGTACATGTATTTCGTACTTATATCCTAACATCTTTATGAAATCAACGACAAATCTAAACTTGGGCACTCCAACCATTTTTATTTTTACATCATTCAGTTTTTTTTAAATAAGTAATTCTATCACAAATTATAGTGAAGACTGGACCACTAAACTAGTTACCGATCAGTTTTTCTTTGTGTTAATGCGTTCTACATTTTCAAAGCAATGATTCTTATAATGTGCGAGCCACCATGACACCGGCGGATATTATAACTTCGATAGGCGAGAAACTTCAGGTAGCAGTTGGGTTTCATCAAATCATATGATTATGCGGTACTGTGGCAGGAGTAAGGCGGAAGACATCAGTAGTGGAACCATTTCTAAGTTAATCCCGAAGTGCGTTGCTATTGTAAGAATATATAAAATGGGGTTTACGGTCCCGCTTTTTTGCTGTAGTTTGAGTAATGAGTTAGAGCGTATATTTTGTAGTCAAAAAATCATTGCAAATAGAAGAACTCATCCCCACCACCACCACCCTGTAATACACTAGCTAGCTTGTGTATTTCCATATTCCATTTCCGAGAGATAGATAGAGAACACGCGAAATATAAAGTGATTTTTCTTACAATCAGGGTTCATAATTCATGAAGTTACGATTCGATATGCGCAAATATCGAAAGGAACCATATCTTTGGGTTATAAACATACATGTCAAGTTTCATCAAAATCTTTCACTGTGAAAAACCGGGGCTAAGTCATCTGAAATCAAACAAATTTTACAATGTAGGTAGTGAAAACAAAATGTTATGTTAAGCGTTGTTCGAGGGTGGGGTGGGTGCATAAAATTTCAAATGCAAAGGGTTATTTTTCGTGCTCGCCAATATGCACACAGGATTTCGATTTTTCGTCCTACCCAAAAACTGCACGCAAAGTTAGTTGTCAGGCCTTCGGTCAAGAACCACCGACAAAGGGAGAGAACGGGGACCTCTGTTTTGCATACCATCGAAGTGACTAGGCACTAATCCTTGTACCATGGACGAGGGGACGGGCGTTTTTCGTCCCATCGAAACGACTAGACACAGATCCTTGCTAGGCCTTTCATACTTCACCACTGCCAACGGGGAACCACTTTGACCTCAGGTTTTCGTGCCATCCGAACGACTACACACTAATCCTTGCAAGGCCTTCCGTTCTGCACAAATGAGCCACGCTGGCCTCGTTTTGTTGTAACATACAAATGACTAGACAATGTTTCATAATTTAGTCATGTTCGCGTGGGTGGGTTGGCAGCAGAATTGATATGTACAAGATAGTGACACGAGGAGGAGGGGGGGGAGCGGGGTGTACACAAATCAGAGCTTTGTAATACACGCATATACTTGATATACTAAATACACAAATGGCTGAATTTCGAGACATTTCTGGCACTCTTTTAACACATAATGAGAACACTGCATTAATTTCTATATATCAATAAAATATGCCTCAGACCCATTGTATCATATATGATACACTAAATTTCCACATTGATTTTCAGAAAAAAATATTGTTTATTTTTAAATTTGAATTAGACTAGTAACAAAATATATTTTCGGGCAACAAATAGCATATAAATAAAAATAGATTTACTTTCTGATTATTTTTTTTAAATGAAATCATTCCAGGGCTTTTATTGACATTTCAGAAAATGTAGAGTTGGTCCCATGCACTTGAGGCCAGGGTCCTTGAAGTTGTACAGCTGCACCCGGTGACCGATATTTATTTAACGGGGAATAAGTGATAATTCATATTATAACAGTAAATAATTAAAATATCAAATAGGAATTATAATAATATGTATATCATGTAGGTGTGCATATCTGATATGCTGGGTATTACAGGGTTAAAATTGTGACCTCTGTAAATAGGCCCGTTCCTTGCATTTAGTTTTACAGTTAGGAGTGCTAAAATTGAGAGAGCGAAATGGGGTTGATCGACCACTCGACACAAACTAGGTCATTTCGGGACTAACGTATGGTTCAATTTTATTACGCAGTGTAAAACCCTAAATAGTTGAATTGGCCGGAGAAAAACCATTTCAGTAGCTCATTCGTAATTAACACGTGCTCTATAGAAAACACACTGACCTGGATAATTTTGATTTGTAATACAATAACTTTGAAATGAAGATAAATATATAATTATCCATGGCATATATCTCACATTTTTTGGGTTTTAGACCATCTCTTACGGAATTACGGGCCGCAGAATTGTGACGTAAATCCTAATAATGTATAACTAAATGACAAACGGATAACTAACTTCACGGCTAGCGACACTAGCGCCCCTTAGAATATGGTCGTGTATAAGAGTAACCGTATATACACGACATTTCTTCTACACGTGGAATTATCAATTCAATATTGTTGCACAATAGAACTGGAATACGTATTTTTCTTAATTGTTCGGTAAGCAAGTTAACTAATCTCTAGATTTTATTTCAACAATTTCCAAAAGGCCATAATACCGCTATAAACATTTTATTTTTAAATGCATTTTTCTTCGAACACGTACGTTGTTGAGGATTTACGTAATTTCTATGCTGTTTTTATTCGGGTAGACTAATCACCGGAATTCACCGGAATTCATTTACAATCACCGGAATTCATTTACAATCACCAGAATTCACCAGAATTCACTTCTAAAATCCCCGATTCCTCCCACAAAACTCACTTATTTTAAATGTATAATACATTTTGATCTCTCCGCAGGCCAGAAAAAGGCGCTGTAGGTGAATTTATTTGAAAGACTACCGGAATTCATTTCAATTATATGCATCATGATTATGATAACGTAGGGCGCGTCGTATTAGGGCTGGGCCCGACTAATCACCGGAATTCACCGGAATTCATTTACAATCACCGGAATTCACATATAATCACCGGAATTCACCGGAATTCACTTCGAAAACCCCTAATTCCTCCCACAAAACTAATTTATTTTAAATGTATAATACATTATAATGTAACGAATTACTATTTTGATATCTCCACAGGCCAAATAAAGGCCCTGTGTGTGTATTTATTTGAAAGACTACCGGAATTCATTTCAAATATATGCATCATGGTTATGATAACATATGGCGCGTCGTGTTACCCAATAGGCCGAACTCCAAAATAACACTAAAAAACAATTTGTGCCGAGTTACCCTATAACTCAAAAATAACAACCAATAACATCAAAAATATTGACTGGAAACACAAAATAACAATTTAGTATGAGTTCAAGAAGCGTGACTGGTTTTTGTCCAAATCGGAGGTTCACGGGAGATAACTCGTGTATGTAAATTTTGTTGACAAGAAACTTATGTATACTTTCGTTGCAATTCGTTGTAATGTATTGTAATTAGAGATTGATTAATAGTTTATTAAAACAGTAATTATATGCATGAAACATATTATGGTATACTATTCAAAAAAAGTAGGGGATATTTGATTTTGGGGGCATAATACTAAAATATGCAAATGACTACGAAAAAAGTCACTATAGAACCTAACAGAAGAAACATTTCCAGTTACATGTGACGCCCAAACTCACCAATAGCTACCGCATGGAATGCAGGTGATGCTTGGGATCATCATGGGGGTCCAACCCAAGATTTGCACGACTCTGACTTTGAATGTTACAGTCATTGTGGCATTGAATTCCAGGGTGGAAACATCAGTTTAATTGTTTTAGTGACCAGAAAACAAATTTTGATATGCGTCGGCTTACCCAAAATGAAAGGTTACGTGCCCTTGGCATGCTACAGATCGGCACAACACAGGCGGTTGTGTCGCGGACGATGAATGTTTCTCAGTCTGTCATAAGCAGGCTATGGTCCAGATACCGTGATACACAATCTGTACAGGACAGACCACGCTCAGGTCGACCAAGGGCGACAACTCAAGCCCAGGATCGATTTATCGGTACCTTGGCCTTGAGAAATCGTGTCATCACAGCAAATCAGATCAGCGCTCGTCTTCAAACAGACACTGGTGTGAGAGTGAGTGGCCAGACGATTCGGAATCGACTGCATAGGGGTCACCTTCCTTCCGACGTCCTCGCGTGATCCCTTGTTTGAGACGTCGTTGGTGTAGGGATCGTCAACACTGGGATAATCGACGCTGGAGCAATGTGATGTTTTCAGATGAGTCAAGGTTCACTGTTGATTTTTTGGACAGACGTAGGAGGGTGTGGCGTCGTCGAAACGAGCGCTTCCAAGACGTTAACGTCATCAGACATGATCGATTTGGGGGTGGTTCTGTTATGGTGTGGGGAGGCATCACTGTTGCTGGAAGAACGGCTTTACATATTGTTGCAGGGCGTGTTACAGGCCAGTACTACCGGGACAACATCTTGGCAGTCCATGTTGTGCCGTTCGCACGACTTAATGGCCGCCGTTTCATCTTCCAGGATGACAACGCAAGATGTCACAGGGCCAGGATCGTTACAGGTTACCTCCAACAACAGAACATCACCACATTACCTTGGCCAGCACTGAGTCCCGACCTCTCCCCCATCGAGCATGTCTGGGACATGCTTGGACAGAGGTTACGTCAACGTCAACAACGTCCTGCCAATGTCCAAGAACTTGCTGCTGCGTTGCAACAGGAATGGGACAATCTGGACCAAAATGACCTTAGACGTCTCATTAGGAGTATGCCACGTCGGATCAATGCTTGTTTGGCAAACAGAGGAGGATTTACCCGTTACTGACTTGGTTGTCATGCTGTGGTAACTTTGCTGTTTGACCCCGGGTATCATTTTACCCTTATAATGGTCAGTCTGTGCCTTACTTAGTCTAACGATCATTTGGAATAAATCGATGAATGTGAACTTCATTTCATTTTGTCATTTGTTTCTTCGTCAGTTTCATTAGGTGACTTTAATAACATTTAAAAATCAAATATCCCCTACTTTTTTTGAATAGTATATATATATAGTGCAATAAACAATTTAATATTATAGCTATATTTATTTATATGTACTTGCAAATTGTGTCGATTGTCACTTTCTGTCATCGACATCGTAACTTGTTTTGAAATAAATGAAATCAATTTAAATAAGTCCCGCTGACAATTAATTGTCTTTGTTCAGTGTATTCTCATGTTATGATAGTTTATTATGTTGTGATTGTACGTGATTTGTCACTTTATACATTGACAATATTTACATTTAATAGGATTTGTATATCTGATATTTTGACCATTAAAGGGCGATTACTCGACATGTGTGAAGAAAATCTCGTAACTCGTCAAATTTGAGATGTTTTAAAACAATTATGTGTAGAACCTATATGTAATTCACCCAAAAGCCTCTTTTATCAGCATTTCAGTCCTAATTTTAACTTACAATATTATTTGACCAAATCCATACGGAATTCACTTTGGAGATATCAGAATTCGCCCGTACAATCTTCCTATTTACTTATATTTTTCCATTAATATTAATATTGAATTACTTTAAAACACATAAAATCACCGGAATTCACATTGAAAACACATAAACACCGGAATTCACATTGAAAACACATAAACACCGGAATTCACATTGAAAACATATAAACACCGGAATTCACTTTCAACATATCTGAATTCGCACTGAAGACCTTCGTATTTACTAATATTTTACATTAAAGGCTTAATACCACTCTTGTTGTAACTGAATAATATGTCCCAATCTTTATTCTGGTCAATTTTACAATTTTACAATATTTCAATTAATTGATGATACAAATTTCATCTTAACACACCTTATTTAAAAATTTTGAAAAATTCAACATAATGGTTTGAAATGTCTAACGTAAACCTTTTCAAATGAAACTTCAATTTAAAAATATTTTCGAACCCTCTGGACAAGTAAAATAGGATGTAATGGATAATTTACACAACAGGTAGGACACTTAAACATCTAGTACTTAGATAGAGATATTATTTATTTTCTGGAGCTTTCAAGCCAGCAAGAGTGTTATTGTCCCTTTAATAATAAATTACTTTAAATCACCGGGATTCACTTTGAAAACATATAAACACCGGAATTCACTTCCAACATAACGGAAATCGCACTTAAGACCTTCGTATTTATTAATATTTTACATTAATAATAAATTACTTTTACACACCGAAAATCACCGGAATTCACATTGAAAACATATAAACACCGGAATTCACTTTCAAATATCTGAATTCGCACTTCAGACCTTCGTACTCGATTACAAATATTTTACAATAATAATAAATTACTTTAAAACACCGGAATTCACTTACAAAATATCTGAATTCACACTTTAGACCTTCGTATTTACTAATATTTTACATTAATAAAAAATTACTTTAAAACACCGGAATTCACTTTGAGAAAATCGGAATTCGCCCCAAGACAATTGTTTTTACCTATATTTTGCATTAATATTAATACTAGAATGTATCTGCTGTAAAACGATATTTCCAGATGGTCAACTCGTGGAAACACAATAAAAACAGCAGTAATCCATGTAAAATGTCAAACCGAACATTTCTCGAATGTAGATGAGCTAAGTTTATTTGAAATTAACTTAGTAATAATCAGCCAATCAAATAATCATAAAGTCTCATCAATAATGGTTTGGATGTTTTCATAAATAATCCGTTGTAGCATAAATCAGTCCAGATTAAATGAAGTGTAATTTTAATAATATGCCAATAGTAGGCATATAGAATGTTCACCTGTTAATTGTCATTGTAAAAGGTGACAAATCACATACAATCACACCTCCAAAAAACATAACAAACTATGATAACATGAGAATGAGAATTTATTTATTTCTAAACAAGTTACGATGTCGATGACCGAAAGTGACAATCGTCGCAATTTGCAATTATAAATAAATCAATATAGCTATAATATTAAATTGTTTATTTTAATAAACTATTATCAATCTTTTATTACAATACATTACAACGAATTGCAACAAAAGTATACATTAGTTTCTTGTCAACAAAAATCACATACACGGGTTATCTCCCGTGAACCTCCGATTTTGGCACAAATCAGCGAGGCTTCTTAAATTCAACTAAATTGTTATATTGTGTTTCCACAATTAGAAGTTAATTCCGGTGAATTCCGGTGATTGTAAATGAATTCCGGTGATTAGTCTACCCGCCGGTCGTATTACCCAATAGGCCGAACTCCAAAATAACACATAATAACAATTTGCGTCGAATTACCCAATAACTTCAAAATAACAGCCAATAACCCCAAAAATGTTGACTGTGGAAATACAATATAACAATTTAGTTGAATTTAAGAAGCCTCGCTGATTTGTGCCCAAATCGGAGGTTCACGGGTGATAACACGTGTATGTGATTTTTGTTGACAAGAAACTAATGTATACTTTCATTGGAATTCGTTGATAATAGTTTATTATAATAAACAATTTAATATTATAGCGATATTTATTTATTTATAATTGCATATTGGGCCGATTGTCACTTTTGGTCATCGACATCGTAACTTGTTTAGAAATAAATAAATTCTCATTCTCATGTTATCATAGTTTATGTTTTTTGGAGGTGTGATTGTATGTGATTTGTCACCTTTTACAATGACAATTAACTGGTGAACATTCTATATGCCTACTATTGGCATATTATTAAAATTACACTTCATTTAATCTGGACTGCTTCATGCTACAACGGATGTAAAATATTAGTAAATACGAAGGTCTTCAGTGCGAATTCAAATATGTTGAAAGTGAATTCCGGTGTTTATATGTTTTCAATGTGAATTCCGGTGTTTATGTGTTTTCAATGTGAATTCCGGTGATTTTATGTGTTTTAAATTCAACATTAATATTAATGGAAAATATAAGTAAATAGGAAGATTGTACGGGCGAATTCTGATATCTTCAAAGTGAATTCCGGTGTATGGATTTGGTCAAATAATATTGTAAGTTAAAATTAGGACTGAAATGCTGATAAAAGAGGCTTTTGGATGAATTACAAATAGGTTCTACACATAATTGTTTTAAAACATCTCAAATTTGACGAGTTACGAGATTTTCTCCACACATGTCGAGTAATCTCCCTTTAATGGTCAAAATATCGGATTTACAAATCATATTAAATGTAAATATTGTCATTGTATAAAGTGACAAATCACATGCAATCACAACATAATAAACTATCATAACATGAAAATACTCTGAACAAAGACAATTAATTGTCAGCGGAACTTATTTAAATTGATTTCATTTATTTATTTCAAAACAAGTTACGATGTCGATGACAGAAAGTGACAATCGACACAATTTGCAAGTATAAATGAATAAATATAGCTATAATATTAAATTGTTTATTGCACTATATATACCATATGTTTCATGCATATAATTACTGTTTTGATAAACTAATAATCAATCTCTAATTACAATACATTATACAACGAATTGCAACGAAAGTATACATAAGTTTCTTGTCATCAAAAATCACATACACGAGTTATCTCCCGTGAACCTCTGATTTGGACAAAAACCAGTCACGCTTCTTGAACTCATACTAAATTGTTATTTTGTGTTTCCAGTCAATATTTTTGATGTTATTGGTTGTTATTTTTGAGTTATAGGGTAACTCGGCACAAATTGTTTTTTAGTGTTATTTTGGAGTTCGGCCTATTGGGTAACACGACGCGCCATATGTTATCACAACCATGATGCATATATTTGAAATGAATTCCGGTAGTCTTTTGAAATAAATACACACACAGGGCCTTTATTTGGCCTGTGGAGATATCAAAATAGTAATTCGTTACATTATAATGTATTATACATTTAAAATAAATTAGTTTTGTGGGAGGAATTAGGGGTTTTCGAAGTGAATTCCGGTGAATACCGGTGATTATATGTGAATTCCGTTGATTGTAAATGAATTCCGGTGAATTCCGGTGATTAGTCGGGCCCGTTTTTATTTGATATGACAGTTGGTTGGATTCGAAGAGCAATACTTCATATCAATTGCCCTTTTTCGAAGATCATAATAACCTCGTTTACATTGTGTCTTACCGTAATAGCGGTAAACGGCTTTTTTGTTGAAAATTCTAATGACACGTGGACAATACGTGAATGATTAACAATGGGCCGCTTCACGCCGTTGATTAGATTCCCACTTATCAATTAACATTTATTGCTCTACTACCAGACACTCATCATTAATTATCAACACAACACTCAGTATAATTTGTTGACGACTGTATATACAACTCTATAACACCAATCACGAGATTGGCTTCTAGACGACGTGCATTCTTGTATAGTTACACAGTGAAGGCCGATCGTAGTCATGTTTGAAATTTTTTTTTTTTTTTAAAAAAGACCCTCTTTCCGGCGTGCAAAATGACCGTTAGGTCAGATCTAGGAACCCATGGTTGCGTTGCTTTGAAAATCTGATATAACATAGCATGTATTCATTTTTCATGTCTGTCATTTGAGGGGAATCTTACAGCAAAAGTATCTGTACCAGTGCTTCAATAGACAATAGACTTTTCAATATTATTTTTGCAGACAAGCGTCTTCAATTTTAAAGTCCCGTACCTTAAAAGGACATTTTACTTCAAGTAACCCAACTGTACCATCCTGATCACAAATTTTTCCATCTGGTGTACCACCTAAAAATGGCAACTTTGGATTAACAATGAGCCCACAATCATGAACATGATTTCCAGATCTTTCAATATATAATTTGATGGCCTTTTTCTCATTGTTCTTTCCATATGATGTTGGTGCTGAAGTAAAAAATTTAGGATATATTATTGAGTCAATAAATTTGTCTGACACAACTCGTCTTTTTACAATAGATCCAAACTCAGAAGCTGTTAATCTGTGTTTTCTCTCCTCAAACCATAGACGACTGATCCCGTGTTCTTTCTTCTATAGAAACACACTGGTCTAACTGCATAGATGGCGCTATTCTGACTATTTCTTCAATAACATTAACGATCAAATCTCTTGGAAACTGTAAATTACCACAATTTGTATTTACAGGTGTTTCACTCTTTGGTTTGAAGAAATTTGCCTAAAAATATATAAAATAAACACTTAATAAATTATTTTGTCTATTTCCAGGGACATGCCCTCTAGATATGATGGCTTTAGCTGCAGAAAACAGTAGAATTACAGCTATGCTTGCAAATGAAATAACAGATAGTACAGACAAAGAAAGGATGGTAGCTGAACAACAAGAAGAAATCAGAAGATTAAATGGTGAAATTGAAGATTTAAGTAAACAGAAGGGAATTAATTTTTTAGATCAAAATATTGAGAATGACAGTGTTGTGCAGTATTATACTGGTTTTACAGCAGACGTTTTTAATTCTATATATAAATTTTTAGTTCCAGACAGATTGCCGAGTAGTGGTGCTCCCCTTGAATATGTTAGTAAAGGACGTCTAAAGAAACTTTCTGATCTATCACTTCGTAATCAATTATTTACAACCATGTGTAAATTAAAGATACATTATGGGAGATTTTTATAAGGAGTTAGCCATTCTTGCTATAACAGTTCAAAAATAGATGATGAAAGAAGAATATATTGAAAATTTCAGTCAAATTACTTTATTCTGAACATAGTTATCACCAGTGTAATTGTTAACTGGAAATGGGATTGAATTCCATCTTCACTGATTCTTAGTATGGCCGATCGTTTGATTGACAGACGTTATCTCCATAGGACATAATTTTATTATACAATTATGATAAATCTATAGGTATACACCAGTGGCGTCGTGCCTATGGGGGAAATAATAATATTTTTATTGATATTATTAAGACAGAAGACCTGTCCGTCTGTATTAGTCATCACACGGTCTCCAGGAATTGTATAATTTGTCATTATCTGTGTTTAGTTTATTGCACTTTAAATTGATTAGATGTCATTTGTTAAGGCATCGCTCAACAGCGACCTCGCTTCGTATACTCTATCATTTAGCCTCGATCCGGGAGTATGACGTCCACATAACGGTTAATCTCCGCTCACGACGCCATTTAAAATTAAATCAGTCAACGAAATCCCGTTTAAATCCAAGCTGAATCCAAGCCATCTGTGGGTCTACAGAGTTGATTTTGTGCTTGTTGTGTAAATAAAGATCTAATTTATAATTTCTATGACATCTGAAGCCTAAATAAAGACTTGCAATTATCAGATTTAGCTCTTGCATAATGTATGTTTAAGAAACAATTTTGACTTATTAGATTTGTCTTTTCGTTTTGCTATAACACAACAAGTGTTAGTGTTGTTTTTAATACATGGATTAATTATATGTTTTTGCGTTTTGGTTAGGTAAGTTTCTGGCCATCGAGAAATGTTTTATCGGAGCATATGCCAAAAGAATTCAAAAACGAGTTTCCAAATACATTTCCCATCCTTGATTGCACAGAAATTAAAATACAGAAGCCAAAGTCTCTAGTAGCTCAGTCTCAAACCTATAGTGATTATGAAGGAATTAACACTTTGAAGGGACTTGTAGTGTGTGACCCTAGGGGGTCAATTATATTTTGTTCAATGCTTTATGGTGGTGCAACATCTGATAAAGATATGTTTAATATGAGTGGATTAAGAGATACTTTGAAACATTTGATGGATATTGAATATTTAATACCGGGTGATGGTTTAATGGCAGACAAGGGCTTCAAGATAGAACAAGAAATTGCAAGTATTTCATTGAAATTAAATATTCCCCCATTTGCTCACTGTAATGTCCAATTACGCATCTTTTAATCTAGCAGACGAAATATTATATGCAAGGGAGCTTTTAGAAAGTCTGGATGTACTTGTCTTCATTAGTATACTATAAATTTATGTTAGGTTAATCAAGTCTACTAAAGCTTTAGTGTTGCCTAGCAACTTCACTTCTGCAGGGTGTTGGTTGCAGGTGACAATAAAGTTTGATGGAGAGTGGGCTAGATATTATTTTTTTACCGTTTGATTGTCTGTATTGTTAGTGATATGTGATTGTGGATTGCTAGAACTTTGAATATTTCTCCGCGAAATAATTGTGAACCTTTTGTAATCATCATTCGTGAATTTGTGACTTAGTTAAAGTTTATAATATATTTGTAAACTTCTTCTTTGAGTTTGACTCTTTTTTATTCTGGTTATGTGGTCAAACAGCTCGTGCCTGAGAATTCCTCTCTCGCCGCTGGCAAGAACAGTAAAGTGCATCATTGACTGACGCGTATGAAAAACTGTCATCCCACTCTGCCGTCTCCTATATGAGTAAAAAATTACTAGTTTATTGACATCTGGATTAATACGTGTCAATAATGTGAAAACTTTCGTGAACGGTGAAACTTAATTGAAAGTGAAACTGTCCCAGTCAATATGTCTGAAGCTGGTGAAAACCCCACCGACGAAGTGAATAATGACAACGTGTGTGCGAATTCTAAATAGGCGAAAGGAAATTGAATTAAGAAGTCAATTAGAAGCCCACATCGAAACCAGCAGAATCGAAGAAGAAAAACTCAGACTTAGCCGTATACAAACGGAAATAAATTTACGTGCTAAGCTTCGAGCCGCCAATGAAATAGAGGATATGTTTGTAAAATATGCAGCTACTTCGGAAAGTGAGGTGACTTTTAAATGGTCTCAAATAAAAGAGCCTTTACATATGAAAAGGAGTCAGAAGAGATCAAACGTGTCTAGTGATAGCCTTGTGAAACCCGAAAACCCTGTGGCATGTGACCCAGAGGAAATCCATGTGCCATGGAGTGTATTTCTTCCAACCTAAATCCGGATGTGGAAAATTTCGTCCCAAAAACTAAAGAACAATCAAATTCGACACAGGATTTGGTAAGAGTGTTCCAACAGCTCGTTGAGCACCAAAAGGATCAAGTCTTGCCGGATCAATAAATTGAACCGTTTTCCGGAACGGATGTGCTTCTTTATCACACATTCATAAATAATTTTGAAGTTGTAATTGAAAATAATACAGAAGATCCCTCGAGAAGATTGCAGTTTTTGCTCAAATATACAGTAGGAGAAGCTTATGATTTAATTCAGTTTACACCATTAATCAAAGACCCGGCAGATGCCTATGCTGAGGCAAGACGTTTATTGCAACGAGATTTTGGAAACCCTCAACTGGTTGCATCATCTTTTATTTCCAAAGCTGAAACTTTTGAAAAAATTAAAAACGGTGACAAACTAGCGCTAAGAAAATTCGCTATTTTCTTAGTAAACTGTGTCAACAGTAAACAAAATAACAGTGACATGAATACCATGGACGGGAATGACTTCATAAAAATGCTTTGCAGTAAACTGCCATCTGGAATGCAGCAAAAATGGATCGCCCAATATGGAAAAATACGTGAAAATGAGAATAGAAGTGCAAATCTAACAGACTTTGAAGCCTTTGTCGGTTTTCTTTCGAGGAATGAAAATGACCCACGTGTAAGCGGTTTAGGCTATCAACAGTCTCCAAGATCTACTCAACAGTCAAGTAGTGCAAGAACCAATACTACACAGAGAAAGGCCTTTACGACTCAAGTAAAACCTGTGAGTTACAGTGAACCACCAAAGGAAAATTTGGCAGCCAACCCACCGTGTTTATATTGTGGTCAAGATACTAGACACTGTTTACTTGACTGTAGGAGGTTCTCATATCTTTCTTGTGAAGCTAAATCAGACGCCGTAAGAAAAATAGGCCTGTGCCATGGGTACCTTAACCCAGGCCACATTAAAGACACATGTAAAAATAAACAATGAGTACACTGTAAGTTTTGCACTAGATCCCACATGACGGTCATGCATGATCCTTCAAAAGATAAACCGAGTGATACAAATTCTAAAGCAAAGATGGTCACATCATCTTGCGCAATGACAAACTCTGTGCTCGACAAAAACGGTGAACGTGAACGTGAACGTGATCCTTTAATGGCGATTTTGCCAGTTAAAGTTAAAGCTCTGGCTAGTGGATATAGTATCAATACGTATCTTTTCGTGGACAATGGATTTAGTTCTGTATTTGTAACTGATGAGCTCAGTGATGCTCTGTGTATGAGAAATAAGATTGTCAATTTATCCATGAAGACTGTAAATGACGAGAAAACTGTGAAATCAGGTCATATCACTGATCCCATTCATATAAGCAATTTAAATGGAGAAAACCCATGTGAAATTAATTCAGCTTTCATAAGGGAGACAATGCCTGTTACTTTGGAAGATGCACCAACCCAAAGTGACCTTGCAAAATGGAAGCATTTACGTGACATTAAATTTCCAAAATTGTCTGGCATTTGTATTCCAAGCGTGTCGATCATGATTGGAATGGGTGTTCCATCAGCACAACACCTCTAGAAATAATAAAAGGTGAAATCGGTGAACCCTATGCAATTCGGTCGCCATTAGGACATTTATTTTATGGATTACCTGGAAAATTTGCATCTGTTAATCAGACGTCGGTTAATTTTTATCGAATTGACAGCAATCTTAAAAAACAAGTCAAAAAGTACTTTAACTTAGAATTCAGTGAAAGACTGTGTGATTAGAAACCGTGTATGTCTAAAGAAGACAAAAAGTTTATGGAAATTGTGGAAAAAACAACAGTTTTCGAAAATGGTCATTATAAAATGGATATACCCTTTCGTGATCCAACAAAGACGGTGCCAAATAATAAAGTTCAGGCGAAATTATTTACACTTTGATTACGCAAGAGATTATCTGCTGACAAAAAACTAAGTGAACAATATGTGAGTTTCATGGACAAGCTAGAGATTAACAATTATTGTGAAAGGGGCCAATCTTTGACCTTCAAAGAAATGACGGACGTGTGTGGTATTTACCACATCACCCTGTGATCAATCCTAAAAAACCGGACAAGTTCAGGTGGTTTTTAATTGCCCAGTGGAATATAAAGGTGTTTCATTAAACAATCTCATTTATCCTGGACCAAATTTAATGAATGGACTCCTAGGTGTTTTTTACGTTGGAGACAATATCCAGTGGCTATTATGGCTGATATTGAAACTTACTTTTATAGAACTCGTGTATCAGCAAAGGACACTGATAAGCTACGATTTATATGGTGGCCACGTGGCGACTTAAATGAAAAACCAGTCGAGTATCGTATGCTGGTACATATCTTTGGTTGTGTAAGTTCGCCTAGCTGCTGTAATTATGCTCTTAAACGTGTAGCTAGTGACAACGTGAACTCCATAAGTGACTCCGTGGCACAATCTATAGAGCAGGACTACTACATGGATGATCTTGTGAAATCGGTAGAAACTGAAGAAGAAGCCATTAAGCTTGGTCGGGAAATGTGTGACATTTTGAAATCATGTGGATTCAACTTAACTAAGTGGATATCAAATAGCAGGAACTTTCTTAAAACTGTGCCTCAAGCTGAATTAGTAGAATCATCTAAAACTTTAAATTTTGACATCGACGAGTTATCTACCCAGAGAGCATTGGGTGTGAAATGGTGCACAGAAACGGACAAAATTAAATTTAAAGTGAGTGAAATAAACACTAAGCCTACACGTAGAAACATTCTGTCAGTAATGAGCTCGATCTATGATCCAATAGGTTTTGCCTCACCGTTGCAAAATAATTCTACAAAATTTGTGTCGTCTTAAACTGTCATGGGATGAGACTATTCCTGAGGACTATTATAGCCAATGGAAATCGTGGCTCAGTGATTTACTCAATTTAGAACACTTCGCAATTGACAGGTGTCTAAAACCAAAATCTTTGGAGCTGCTGCGAAAATACAATTGCATCATTTTGCAGATGCTTCCGCTGAAGCTTATGCTAGTGTTTCTTATGCGAGTGGCGCCTATACGATCACATAAAATTGTGAAACTTGAGCTGTCTGCAGCTACCTCCTTAGTGAGAATCAACCATATGTTAACCCGTGAACTTTCAATTCCCGTGGATGAAGTGTATTTCTGGACTGACAGCCAGACAGTGTTAAAATATATTGCAAATGAAACCAGTCGCCATCAAGTATTCGTATCTAATCGTCTTGCCGTCATAAGAGACGGTTCTGGTCTCGATCAGTGGCATTACGTTCTGTCGAAGCTTAATCCTGCAGATCACGCGTCGCGAGGATTATCAGCTGATAGTTTGGATTTTGTGAACTGGATATCAGGCCCAAAATTTTTAATGTGTCCCTCTGACTCGTGGCCTGTTAATTCTTGTGAATATAATGTGCCTGAAAATATGTGTAATGATAAAGATATATTTGTGAATTCTATTAAGATCTCTCAATTAGCTAAAAATATCATTGATCGGTTAATGTCTCATTATTCAGAGTATATTCGATTATTACGTGGTGTATCGTGGTTAATATGCTTGAAGAATATTCTTAAATGTAAAATACAAAATCGTGATATCCCCCAAAGTTTGTGTTGTAAATCCTTATCAAATGAGGAAGTGTTAATTGCAGAGCGTGCTTTGCTTTGCTATGTGCAAAAATGTGAATTCGTGGAAGAATTTGAATCATTGGAAAGCCAGTCATCTAATGTCAAAATGAAAAGTTCTTTGGAAAATTTAAATCCATAGATTGTGAATAATCTAATCTGTGTTGGTGGACGATTGCAAAATGCATCTATTCCAGATACTGCTAAAAATCAAATAATATTGCCTAAAGGTCATATTGTGTCTCGATTAATCGTAAAAGAATGTCATAAAAAAGTCGGTCATCAGGGCAGAAATCACACTTGCTTAGATCCGTCAAAAATAGTTAAGAATGTGTTACATAATTGTGTTGTGTGTAAAAGGCTAAATTCGTGTGTCGGTCAACAGCAGATGGCTGATTTACCTACATGTAGGTTCAATCAGACCAAAAAGCATTTTCGTGCACCGGTATTGAAGGTTTATGGCTCGTTGTGGTGTACCCAAAGACTTTTATTCTGACAATGGCTCTAATTTTGTTAGTGCAAATAAAGAGATGTCAAAAAGCGTTAAAGAGTTGGATCAAGAAACATTTCGCAATCTGGGTATTCAATTCGAGTTTAATTGGAACTTTAACCCACCGACAGCGTCACACCATGGCGGTGTATGGGAAAGGATGATCAGAACAATAAGAAAAGTGCTTCAAGCAATTCTTAGTGAACAATTTCTAAAATCTAGCCAAAACGAAGAACAATTGACCTTTCCGTCGACTCCGCCCACAATAAGACTTTGACCAATCAGCTTCGATTACAGTTTCCCGCGAAATGACGTCGCGTTACTACGCTTCATCACCTTAGACAAACTTCGTGAATTTTGACATTTTGTCGTGTGTTCAAACGTCGTCAATCGTGGTTAATCATTGCTCACACGGACATCGTATCAGCAATAGCTGCTATCCAGACAGGTTAAAGGGTGGTATAGTGTGCTTCCCTTCCTGAAACAGTTAAAAAAAAAAATATGGGATGTGTCTTCTAGGCCTAATGGATAAGACTGTTGTCGAAGTCACTCCCACTAGTTAAATGTAAACAAATGTCAATTCTAACCGGTCAAGTGTGTTCCAAGGTAAGTAAATGAGTTTTTTTGGGGCCAAATAACGTTTAATTTTATGTAAACTATTCCAAGGGTAATAAAGTTTTTTTCATTTAGCCAAGTAACAATAAAATATTATGTAATCTACGCCTTTATCGTATAACACGTCGTCTGCTAACATCCACCATTTCAAGGCATTTGTCAAAACGCCGGGGGCAACCTGTGTACTGTGGTGTATGTTACTGATACTTCCTCATCTTCTTTACAAGTCTCACATTATTCCATAACATTCCTTCAGTTCATACGCTTCTCAGTTCCCATTCCGTATTGCAGAATTCGCCAACAAGGGAGGAATTTCTATCTATACCCACCCCTAGGCCTATTACTACAACCAAATGAAGGCTGCACTAGAGGCCTAGGCCTAATTCTAAGATGATTTGTCAAGGTAGGCAATTTAGGCTAGACGAGATATCTACAGGCATTATTATTTGGTTTGTTGAACTAGGCCTAATACTACTAGTAGTACTACCAGTAGTCTTAAATGTAATGCTTGAGTACTTTGTATTTCAAATGACATGTTAAATTAACTGATTTTCAGTACTTTCTGAAGCTGTCTGGACCAATAGAAAATAATCCAGAACCATATTCAGGTGATCATAATGGAAGTATAACATGACATCAAAATTAACAAGAGCTGCAGCAATAAAAAGACAGACAAATTGTTGCCAGGTAAATATACCAGCTTGTTAACTACTTTAATAATTTTATTATCAAATCAAGGGTTCACAAGGGACATTAATACAGATCATACAAAGATAGAAAAGTGTTACTCCCATTTTCTTGTCAATACTAGGCCTAATCTTTCCAAATAAATTTTTCCACTGAAAATTTGTTGTTTTGTCTTGCTAGTCATATTAAGGCGAAATTTCAGGGTAAATATTCATCATTTCATGACACAAATTTGTTGGGGTTCATTGAAAAACTCTGATATGAAATAGCATGTTTTGATTTTTTGATGCTGGTGTCATTTAAAGGGCCAATCCCGATAATATTTTGGAGAATAAAACTGCTTAATTTTGTGTTAAAATCCCTTAAAATCCTCTACCTTAGGGCCGAGCAACTAACTCAACATATGAGATACGTTTACAAACAACTTAAACCTGTCAGTCTTATCTGGAAATGGAGACCGGTGTCTGGATAAAACCAGATTTTTATTTTATAAAAATAATGTGTAGGTGAAATTTACCTTTCGTTATCAAGTAGAGCACATGGGTCATTTATTGTATAGACCTCTGACGGAACGGGAATCGATTATTAGGCCATCCAACGAAAAAATTGACCCGAAATCTTAAAAGGGTTACGTGTCTGGTTAAGCAGTTTTGACGTTCACGCCCAAACGACTCAATATTTTGAGCTGAAATTTTGAGACAAGGTAAATACACCATTCCTCTATATTTTGGCGCTTAAATTTCATATGTACTCAGACTTTCATTATTGAGACTCTGTTCAAATCGGGACAGTCCCTTTAAGTGGAATCATACTGCAGTTTCAGTGGATAAGCTTACATCTTGTACATATTATTATTACTTTAGGCCTATATAGACACACCACATTATTAATTATGTATTAATCAGTCTTTAAGCTTATTACTTCTTTATTCTTTTACAGCTACATTCCTGAAGAAGAAAAAAAAATACCAAGAATTAACAAAAAATGTACAAGAAATTTAACATGTGATTTCAAAATTTCACTCTCTGCAAAGTCTGCCGCCCTTTGATTCAGAACATACATTGTAAAACTGTTTTCATAATTATATCTAGTCATTTAGATGTAGCCTAAACACTGTACATGTATTTTTAAATAAATAGTATTACTTACCGGTATCTACAATCTTGAATTGTATTCTTTCATGAAATATCAAAATGGTTGTGTTGATGCTAGGGTGGCCCATGCACCTACAGAAATACAGTCAATTGCTGATAGTTCGAGACTACCACTGAAGCATGCACATTCGCCGTGTCGAGGCCAACTTTCTGACAGTATGATACTATAAATAGCCATGGCACGTGCAATTCTCTACAAATCTATCAACTATTACAGCCGTAAAAAATTTATTGTTGACGATTTTGAATAGCAGTAAAATTAAGCTTCTTGGTTATTACAGCAGATTTAGAAATTACGTTCGATTCATTTTTTAAATCGCTTTATCATTAACTGTACCGTTCAGAGCAGCATCTTTTTGGTTTAGTACAAATAATATCTCTGAAGCACTCGGGTTAGACAGGAACATGATACTAGCAGTAGTTTCATTTTACTTTTACAAGCTTCTTAAAACAATTGTTGAGCTAGCTAACGTGCTCATTTCTAAATTCAATTTCTTGTTCTAGCTTTCTGTTATGTTTCGTAAAAAAGTAGTCTTGATTATCCCGACCTGTCAATCAGCCCTTGAATGGTCGATAGACTGGTTAAGCGAGACTAATTTCAAAACAAGGGCACGTAACCTATTTTTTACTCAAGAGTGTCTGGATGTTATGGACGACACATGGAACCAGTTTTCAGTCTATTATTTATAGATGATTAATGGTCATAGCTTATTAAGTACAACATGATCGTTTATTTAGTGACTATAATTGTGTGAAACTGATTTGAGGCTTGGCATATATATAAATATTGTGGCGAAATTGTCGAGATATATGGAGATATTTATTTATGGTGGGTCACCCTATCGATGCGGTTTACTACAACATGATCAATCTTGTCACCTCTTAGTCTTAGCGTTTCTTCATGGTTGTGTTAGGGAGTGCAATCACAAGCCCGACGGCAAGGGAGCAGTAGCCACACATCCTACAAATTATAAATCATCATGATAAAAAGAAAATCTCGCCATGTTTTCTCTATTTTACTAGTTGAAAGAAACATAATATGGGTTGGCCTGGCCTACTATAGACATACCGAACCACTTATAAAACGTGTATATATTCGCGGCCTAAAGTTTTTGTATTTCACTATATAGTTGAAAGTATTACAAGTCACGACAGTAACGTAACTAGTACTACTAGTTTACTGGGCCTTATAGGCCTTGCAACCTACAGAATTACCCATATAGCCAAACTTGGTTTTCTCTAAATTTATATCAAATCCAGACCAGACTATGCTAAACAACTATGATGATCCTAAAGTTGCAGAACCGCAGAATGTCATACGTTATGATACAGTATTTATAATTGTATGTACCCCCCCCCCCTTCCTCATTACGCTTCACACTCACTTTTATTCCTAAACCATTCTTACATTTATCGACATAAGTGATAATAAACAAGTAGAATTTGCTTACCCAGTCTGGCAGCAACAATTCTAGTCTGTTACTTCCTTTAAACGAAATAAATATGGTTTCTCGTTCTATGATCTTTCTCTTCAACTTGCCAGTTCGGACTTTATCAGATTCAGTGACACATTGATTGATGCTTGATCTGTCAATCTCCTAAAACAGGTTCGCGTGAGGGAAATATCCTTCATTATAGTACCTGGGGCACCGCTTCTTTACTTCAAAAAAATTAACAGAAAAGTTCAAAAGATTGGCACAAGATTGAACGTCGTTCAGCCATCGCCATGCTTGTTTATGTCTAAGGCGCGTCAATGTTGTCAAAGGTGACGTCATTATAAAAAGTGGGAGGAGCTACACGTCTCTGACGGAAAGGTCAATTACCTACACTTATGTGCGAGGTCGAGTCTATCATAAATTCTAGGCCTTTAACTCGGGTATCAGAAGACCCAAAGGACTTAAGTGTAATAACACCGAACTCTCTGTTTTTATTAGAACCGGTCGTGTCGTATCCTCCTGGACTATTTTGTGATCGTGACATTTACGCCAAACGACGCTGGCGGCAAATGCAATATTTAGCAGACTTATTCTGGAAGAGGTGGACTATAGAATACCTTCCGTTACTTCAGCAACGTCAGAAATGGTTGCAGCCAAAACGTAACTTTCAAGTCGGTGATGTTGCTTTAATCGTGGACGATAATAGTCCAAGGTGGTCATGGCCCTTGGGGTTAATTCTCGAAACTTATCCTAACAAGAATGGCCTTGTAAGGAGCATGAAATTGAGAACCCAGTTTAACACTTATCTTTTGTGTTCTGATAAGGTAGGGGCCGGGATGTAATGTCCAATTACGCATCTTTTAATCTAGCAGACGAAATATTACATGCAAGGGAGCTTTTAGAAAGTCTGGATGTACTTGTCTTCATTAGTATACTATAAATTTATGTTAGGTTAATCAAGTCTACTAAAGCTTTAGTGTTGCCTAGCAACTTCACTTCTGCAGGGTGTTGGTTGCAGGTGACAATAAAGTTTGATGGAGAGTGGGCTAGATATTAATTTTTTACCGTTTGATTGTCTGTATTGTTAGTGATATGTGATTGTGGATTGCTAGAACTGTGAATATTTCTCCGCGAAATAATTGTGAACCTTTTGTAATCATCATTCGTGAATTTGTGACTTAGTTAAAGTTTATAATATATTTGTAAACTTCTTCTTTGAGTTTGACTCTTTTTTATTCTGGTTATGTGGTCAAACAGCTCGTGCCTGGGAATTACAAAATAAACATTTTACTATTGGTACACGAATCGTGTACCATAATGCGCTTCAACCCCAGTTGTATCAAGAGACTCGAGGGACGAGGCTAGACACATTGCACCAAATCAAACGGCGTATGCAGACTGGAATAACCAGACGCTAGAAATTTGCACTCGCTTGAGACTGCTGGCTTATTTCGCCGAACATAACTGATTTGAAATTGGAGTAAAAACGGAAACCATTGAATGTAAATCAGTTTATATACATTCATACTACAGTATTATATGTGTTGTGACCTACTTTTGTCAATTTCTAGGTCCCAAATGTTAGCGATTTAGATCCTTCAAGTGGTCAAATACCTTTATCTTTAATGTCAAGGATTGATCAAATTTGGTTTGTTTGTTGCTTTTTAACCAATTTTATGCCACCCTGTATTAAAGACAAAGATGCTGAAGAATAATATGCTAATTACTTACATGAGTTGACAATCCACTGCCAATACTAAAGGCGCCAATATGTGTATTTATAAATTTATTAGTATCACTAGGTGGTGAAGAGACCAGGTAACTTATAGGACAACCTTTTAAAGACTGTAGATGCTGAATATCTTCTGTTTCAACTTGAAGTAATCTGAAATTTTCAATAATAGAATTAACATGAAATTTACTGGTATTTGAGTTTTGTTTTTATTTATCAACAATCTTCAATTTAAAAGTTAGTCTGTTAACTTTTTGAATCACAACATACATTGTATTGTAAAACTCTTTTCATAATTGTATCTAGTCATTTGACTCATTATTTATTTGTAAACATGTATTTAATTAAAAGAAATTTCATTTTTAATACTTCTGAATTTTACTTACCTACAATCTTGGAGCGTATTCTGAACATGTTTTCTTTTGCAAACTGGCTTTGGATTAATTAATAAACTGGATGTTGGTTACTGCTGCAGGATCAATTTTTTCACCTCTTGGCTTTCCCCAATGTTGTGGTAGTGATGTACATGAAAGGTGTGCAGGGACATTACTAAATCCCATCAGTTGCCACTGTTGAAGACGATCACAAGCCCGACAACATGGGAGCAAGAGCCACACATCAGTGATGGGATTTTGCCCGTATATTCTGGACATGTCCGACGCTATTTTCCAAACGTCCTAAATTGTCCAACCAGGAATATGAAATCTCGCAAGACACGTGGAATTAAGAGGTGTAAACGTGCCGAATCTAATAAACCTGATGTCGGGACAAAAGATTCTATTTTGATGGCATATTGTCGGATTTATGATCATATTTTGAATGGGTTTATGTTTTTAAATAAATAAATAAACACGCTAAGAAATGTTGACGAATATTTCGATTGGAATAACGTAAGTAGTTACAGTAATTGTTTTAGACGATAGCGCGTGCTTAGAGTAGAATGGGATTATTTAGCAGTTGGTGTCACTCGCTCGTTTTATTAGAATGACATTTACTACGGTTTACGGCCAAATAAATTTCAGGATGTCATTCATTTTTTTACCTTCCGTGGCCGTATATAAATCGAAACGGAGTAAAAGTCTAATGCCGGACTTTGCTGAAAAATATATCGACTTATGACCCGAAAAATACGGTAATTTGGGGGGAATTCGAAACCTGTACGGATGGGCAGTAGTCGGCACGCTTTCATTCTATGGTATTACGATGTCATGTAATTTTGTAGGAATATTAGTGACATAATTTTGAATACCGTACGGGAATTAAATATGAAAAATAACGAGGTGCATCTATTTGTATTATTAAGAATGAATTTGAATGTTTTGTTGACACGTGATTCTTAATTGTGGTTTCAAAACGCCTGCTTAAAGAACGATAAGAGTTATGTCCCTTTATTTTCGGGAAGAAAATGTCCGACAACTAAAATTTTGAAATCGCATCACTGCCACACATCCTACAAATTAAATAATAATGTTAAAACAAATTTAAGAGGCTATTCCATGCAGGAACATTTTAGCCTATAGGGCATAGGCCCATTCAGAACAGCTGTTAAGGCCTACATAGGCTGCCCCAGACCCAGGTAACAAAATTTGTGTATTTTTACTGCCTATGCTTTGGTACTTTTTAGCTAGACTAATAGAAATAGTAACAGTAAATGCCAACTAGGCCTACCATAGTAATAACGTCAACACTACAGCTCTGTGTTCAGGATGATCTATTAGTATTAGTAGTAGTAGTACTACTACTAGGGCTAGGCTAGGCCTCATTTAAATCATTTAGGCCTTGGAATCTACAGCAGTAAATATAAATATAGCCAACCTTGGTTTTCTCCAAATTTATATCAAATCCAGACCAGACGGAGCCTAGACAACAAAGCTGATCCTTATAATAAATATAGACAGTTGCTGTCATATCTGTGCGTACTCCTTTCCTGTGTTAGTGTTACGTCCTATGCTTCACAGGCAGAAAATTTTAAAAACCATGCATCCTGACTATCGGCCTAAGTGACAGTAAATAAGTAGAGTTTTCTTACCCAGCCTGGCAGGAACAGTGAATATCTGACACTTCTTTTGGAGACACGTCTAAGTGCACTGAATGGGGTTTCTCATTCTTTCGCTGACTCCGATAACACTTGGCCGATACATTGATGGTTGATGGTCACTAGCCCAAAAAAAGTTTTACATCAATGAAATAACCTTCGTTAAACAATCTAAAGCCCTGCTGCCTTGATTTTAAACTCACATCACACTTTTCTTTCAAATATTCAACAGACAAATCAGCAGGAAGGTCTAACAGATTGGCACAGGATGAAACAACGTCTGTCATCGCCATGTTTGTTTATGTCTAAAGCGCGTCAGTGTTGTCTAAGGTGACGTCATTATAAAAAGTGGAAGGAGCTACGGGTCCTTGACGGAAAGGTCAATTGAGATAGAATGTTTAGATTTGATGTAGAAGTTCATTAGGTGAATGTCTTGACTGAGTTCAATGATTAACATTTCGAGCTGAAGCTAAGCCAAGCTAATCAATTTCATTGGTCAATGCTTTGGGACAAGATAATCTTGATTCTATCTGATAGAGAGTGATGAAACTTAGTGTATAGTTTGATTGCTTGATACTTTTGAAAATAAATGTGCGATTAATTAATGTGTGTCATCTATTTATTTTGGGATTTCGGCGGGAGACATCAGCTTGTTGGCTTGTTACTGCCAGAGTTATGGCCCTTGATCTCTTCAAAAAATCTTGTAAATGCTCTATAGGCTCAAGTTAATATCTGATTGACTTTAAATTGATACTCAGTGTTTGAGGTCATGAGACTAAGAATCATATTGATTTTCAACGATTTCCGATAATTACTGCCAAAGTTATGGCCCTTGATCACTTTGAAAAATCTTGTGACGCTCTAGAGGCTAAAGTTATCATCCGATTGACTTCAGATTGATACACAGAGTTTAAGGTCTTGAGACGAACAAGTATATTGATATTCAATGAATTTTTATGAATTGAACAGCTAAATCCATGATGTTAAAAGTTTCGTATACTAAACGTTAGCATAGGGCAGAACTTTATAAAAACAAACAAATTCTAATGGTTTTCTGATAATTACTTAATGAGTTGTTACACTTAATCAGATTTTAATGTATTATAAATGTTTCATTACCGAAAAAAGTATATTGATATTCAATGAATTTTTATGACTTGGAACAGCTAAATCCATGATGTTAAAAGTTTGGTATACTAAACGTTAGCATAGGGCAGAACTTTATAAAAACAAACAAATTCTAATGGTTTTCTGATAATTACTTAATGAGTTGTTACACTTAATCAGATTTTAATGTATTATAAATGTTTCATTACCGAAAAAAGTAAAAATATGTGACTGCTCTTGTTGACTGCCTGGACGATTTAGCTGCTGTGGGTGTACGTTTCGTTACCTGGCAACCTATCTTTATACAAGGAAATGTGGTGGTATACTATTTTTCGCCCCCATCTCTCCATCCGTCCACAATTTCATGTGAACACTCTATAAAGACTATATTTATTATCCAATCTTTTTAAAATTCATATATATTGATTAGATTAGTAAAACTAAGTAACCTAGTTCTTGTGAACACTCTACAGACTACATTTATTATCTAATCTTAAGTTTCTATATGTTGATTCAAACCTGGGTTCCAGTCATGAATCCAGTGCCCTGACTGCTCAATTTCCCCCCCCCCAAAGGGCACCCCCAACTGAGAATGTCCATAAGCTAATTAATAAAGTCCACATGGTGACTTGACAATATGATTGTATTTTTAAGGGTGCTCTTCCATTTGATGATGATAATTTAAGGCAGCTACTAGAAAAGGTGAAAAAGGGAGTGTTTCATATTCCTCATTTTGTACCCCCTGATTGTCAAAATTTATTACGAGGCATGGTTGAAGTAGATCCAGATAAACGCTTAACTGTGAGTATTAATGTAAATTGTTTCAATGGCATTTAGTAATTGAACTGGAGTATACAGGTTACAATTCTATGGAATACAATTACTGCTTATAAGCAGTAATTGTATTCCATAGAATTTTGACCTGTATGGTATTAATCCGTTCTACTCCACAATACCCTGGGTTAATCCATAGGGTTTCCACGATTACAAATTATCTGCCGTGGCCTTGATTGTAGCTATGGTCTACGAACCAATCAAAGAACAGTTAAAGGGACTAACCCGATTTGAACAGTCTCAAGAATAAAAGTCTGAGTACGTATGAAATTTAAGTTCCAAAATATATTGGAATGGTGTATTTACCTTGTCTCAAAATTTCAGCTCAAAATATTGAGTCGTTTGGACGTGAACTTCAAAACTGCTTATCCGGACACGTAACCCTTTTAAGATTTCGGGTCAATTTTTTCGTTGGGTGACCCGATAATCGAATCCCATTCCTTTAGAGGTCTATACAATGAGTAACCAACGTGCTGTACTCGATAACGAAAGGTAAATTTCACCTACACATTATTTTTATAAAATAAAAGTCTGGTTTTATCCAGACACCGCATAATACAGCTCGGGACACCAGTCTCCATTTCCAGATGAAGACTGACGGGTTTAAGTTGTTTGAAAACGTAGTACATATATTGAGTTAGTTGCTCGGCCCTAAGGCAGGGGATTTTAAGAGTGTTTAACACAAAATTAAGCAGTTTTATTCTCCAAAATATTATTGGGATTGGCCCTTTAATAGTCCTGTCGTTTCGCCTTCAATTTAATAAGGGTAGATATCCATATTCATGTCCATTTACTGAATGATTTATGTAAATAATGTATATATTTCTAATTCATTTATATGTAATTGTATTATCAAAATCTGTAGTATGTTTCACTGATTTCAAATATGCATAACATCTATACGTTTGACTTTTGTTATTATTATTACTATTCGTTCTTTGTCTGAAATGTTTCATTCTGTTATGTTTATTATTATAGAACTTATACTTTGCAATTTGTCTGCGATATCACCTCGGTGGATGCGGACGTAAATACAATAACTTGACAACGATATCACGTGGACATGATCGATTCACAATAAAACTCTTGAACCTACATAAACGCCCGGTCTTCATTAATATAATAATTTATAATTTGTTGTTAATAAATATGCATTTAGTATAATTTGGACTTCTCTCATTTAGGCTAACTACTAACCTTGTCCGATGAGAGTTACTTCCCTTTGCCAACTTCCTTTTCAATTAATGATTTATGGGATTGGTTGATAAAAATAGCACAATTATCAAGGGCGGATAACTTGAAAATGTGTCCTTCCCATAGATTAACCCAGGGGTTAGTGGAGTAGAACGGAATGAAACCACTGGGGATACCAAGGATGAGTATTAATGTACATGGTTTGTATATTAAAATATCTTCATTATGTTTCTGAAATGCTGAATAATTATTGTGACCCGTCATGGCATAATGAGTTGCAATGAAGAAATTTTGAAAATTGTTATTGTCACATTCTCCAACTCATTACCTTCAATTTGATGTATAGTTTGTTTGAATCGGGCAAACATTGACTGAGCTGTGTCCATTTGAAGCTACCCAACTCACAAAGTAAGTTTTGAGAAAAAGCAAGTCAAAGATTTGATATGTTCCAAACAAAATCCCATAGCAACCAGGCCATTTTATTTGCTTTTTTTTCGTTGAATATATCTTTCCAGGGATTTTCAGGGGTGCTGAAGACGAAAATCACAGTAAAAATTTGATCTGACGATTTCCGCTATTTATTTGCTATATTTTTGTTTAATATTTTTATACGTTCGAACTTCTGACGTGGGTTCGAATCCCACTTCTGACACCATGTTGTGTTAGTGCTGCCCATGATGGCTACCGATAGATGATACTATGAATGTAGACTTCTAGATTGACGTTTATTTAGCCTCGTGTACCATCCGATTGCCTTTTTTTTATTAACAAGTAATAATTACCCCGTTGTAATTTAGTCAAAAGTAGATTGATTTATGATACCATATAAGTGGTGGATTCATTGTTTTACCAATCGGCTAGATTAAATGTCTGTCGGCTAAAGCTGACAAAATACAGCCGATACGGACCGACATTCAATAGTCGGACTCGACAATTCTCCGAGATTTTTTTTTTTTTTTTTTATTTAGAAAAATTTTACGCGAAACCTTGTAGATTCGCAACATAAGCTCTTGCGAGAATCCTTGCCTGAATAAGATTCGGAGATTCGCGTGAATTTCTAGCCCTGATATGCGCTTGACCTACTTTAACCATGACATACACATGTACCAATCATCTTGAACCGATTCACTATCTTGAGCAAGTTTATCTATAGCTCCAAGAAATCCACCTTCCTCTGTGTCGTCGTCGCCCTGAACAGCATTAACCACTTTTCCGTTTGATTGTGACCTTGACATACATACTGAGCTGTAGTGACCTTTGATATGACAGTTATTACAATAAACACGTTTCGCTGGACAAAATCTTCTAGCGTGTCCCTCTTTTCAACAATATTTACATTTACTACCATTACTATCATTATTATCATTATTATACATTTGACCCTGATCTGGCTTCCTATGATTATTATACTGAGCATTTGATCGTCCAACGGTTGATTTCTTATTATTATATGAAAATTGAAAACCCCTGTTTACATTGGTACTGTTTACCACCATAACCGTGATCAGCTTTAACCTGATGGATTTCGTTCATCTACCACAGATTTCTCTTGTTGTAAACTCCTATTCTGTTGATTACTGACTTCAGCAGCTCTACAAAATTCCACAGCGTTTCTAAGAGTATGTTCTGGTTTCATTTAAAGGTCTCTACCACATACAATACGGTCTCTAATGAGCAAATCAACAAGTGCACCAAATTCACATTCTTTTGAGAGGTTACAGATAGCCAGATAGAACGAATCAAAAGTTTCAGAATTTTCTTGATTCCTGGTATTAAACTGATGTCTATCGAAAGTAATATTCTTCCGAGGAATACAATATTCTTCATTCTTCTGCAATATGTCGTCCAAATCATCTTAATTTTTGCCGTCGCCCCACTGAAATCCATCATAGACTTTGACAGCTGGCTGACCAATAACATGGAGAAGAATGCTAGCCTTGACCTTTGACGATTTACTGTCTAACCCAGATGTGGCTAGGTAAATTTTAAATCCCTGTTTGAACTGTTTAAAATTGGCTGCTAGATTACCCTCGAGGTATAGACATGCCGGTGGAGGTAAGTTATGCATGATGAATCAAATCTATGAGCTTAAGAGCCATTCCAAGAGAAAACCATGCAATATCAGGCAGATGTTCGAAGGTGGGGGTCGGCCGATTAAGTTCATACTCACAGGGTTTGGTCGACCCATCGAGCCTACGCCCAAGCCAAAATCGCCGATTTCAGAAATCCCGGTTTCTGAGATACATGCCGATTACGTTTTTCTGCTGATTTTTGTCATTTTTAGGCCAAATTTTAGCTATTTTTGTCGCACTACTACCGCTGTTGCATGACCCTGGCGAACTAGGTTTTGGTTGTTGGTGATAGTCGGGGTCTTACCCTATCGCATTATTATGGTCACCCGGTTCAAGTTCATTTGCCATAGGTGTCAGGAGACTACACAAGATACGTGTCTGGAGATACCTGAAATGTACCCTATCTTCAGATCGCAATAACTCCACTGGAGCAGGGTTTGCAGCTTGACCAGTTCTAACAACATAAGAAATAAAATCGTTGTCAACTAACTTGCAAAAGTATGAAAATTTGTGTCGGAAGTTACCAAAAACTTTAGTTTTGATTGGGATACATCGGCGGATTATTCAAGTACCCAATCGCCAATATTGTTATTCAAAGTGTCAATATATCAACTCCGGCTCCCCTTCAACCCGCTTTGCCAAAATATTCAGTCTCGGTGTGGTTTGGTATCCAATCTACAAATCCAAGATGGCGTCTCCCAGTGAATATGGATTTTCACAAATTCTCGATTTAGAATGTCGATCCTGATTATTTAAACATATTTTTTCTATGAAAAATGAGAAATTTCAATTCAAAATTTTGAAAAACAGTCGAGTTAGAGCAGATGAAAGTCGACAATTATGCAAAACAGACCCAATTTCCATGAAAATTGCCTATTTAGTCTTCACCGTGACCTTCAATCGCGAGATCATCAGGGATACAATTTGAAGTTCACACGTTGCTCTATCAACAAACCATATCTTATTCGAAAATATTGAAAAACAAATGAGTTGGGATTTCAAAAATTTTCTTGTCCAACATTTTACCGAAAATAAAAGGGTATAACTCTTATCGTTATTTAAGCAGACGGGTTCATACCACAATTGAAAATCACGTGTCAACAAAATATTCAAATCCGCAAGTAATAAAAATAGGAACACCTCGCTATTTTTGTACGCCCACATTCTTGTGTGGATGTATATTGTCGTCGCCCCTGTCCGCCCGTCCGTCAACAATTTGTTTATGGGCACTCTACAGGTCACAATTTTTATCCATTTTCAACAAAACTTGAAATATAGGTTTATTTCCCTAAGAATTTGACTCCTGTCGATATTGGTATGTATCGGACCGTAACTTCATGGACTATGGCCCCTGAACTTATGAAAAATCACGTTTTTAGCTTGTGGACACTGCACATGGAGGTTACAATTTTTATCCGATTTTGATGAAACTAAAAAGGTACGTTTATAACCCAATGAACTCGGTTCCTTTCGATATTCTCGCATATCGGATATTAACTTCCTGGATTATGGCCCATGATTGTACAAAAAGTCGCATTTTTAGTATGTAGCCCCTCTAGAGGTCACATTTTTTTTTCAATTTTTAAAAACGCAAATGATGGCGGAGTTCGAATTTCGTGAAAATCGGATCGAAACTGCCGGACAAAATGGCCGCTCCTCGTACGCAAATAGTTGTGGACACCCTCGAGGTCACACTTTATATCTGATTTTCATGAGACTTAAAATAATTATGTTTAGATCCCAAAGATCTCGGTCCCTGTCGATATTCGCACATATCGGACCGTAACTTCGTGGAATATGACCCCCGATTTTAAGAGAAATCGCGTTTTTAGCTTGAAATTCCTCTTGAGGTCACAATTTTTATCCGATTTTAAAAACCGTTTCAATATATCACTGTTACGCTCTAATGACAACTAAGTTCGAATTTCATGAAAATCGGAGCGAAACCGCCGGACAAAATGGCCGCTGCTCCATATGCAAATAGTGTAAAAGTATGTAATTCCAAGATTGTGGACACTCTAGAAACACAATTTTTATCCGATTGTGATGAAACTTAAAATGTATGTTTATATCCCAAAGATCTTGGTTCCTTTCGATATTCGCGTATATCACATCGTAGCTTCCTGAATTATGATCCCTGAATATACAAAAAAACACGTTTTGATCTTGTAGTCCCTCTTAATGTCCCAATTTTTATTCGACTTGATGAAACTTTTATATTATATACTTTTATATCCCAAAGATCTTGGTTCCTTTTGATATTGCCGCATGTCGGACTGTAACATACTGGATGATGGCCCCTGGTTGTACGAAAAATCACTTTTTATTTAGCTTGTTCTCTGTCCATCTTTTGCAAAATGTGGTTGTATCTTGCATGGCAACCGCTTATTCTTATTTAATTCCCCTATGGTATTCAAATTTATGTCAGTAATATTCCTACAAAATTACGTGTTTTCGTAATACGATAGAATGAAATTTGCCGATCCGCGCCGCGCCTGTTCCAATCAAATTCACGCCAGTAATATTCCCCCAAAATTACGAGTCTTCGTTTATACATCAGCAAATGAAGAAAGGCGTCCGAAATAAGAATTAATTGTGGTGATGTCAAATCATTTTCGTAAAATGGTATTTTAAAATTACATTGATAGAAATTACTTGTAAAAGGCATGCATATCTTCGGCGTATGGCGTACGTGACCGTTAACATATAACACATACAGTTTGTTTCGTAGTAAGTACTGCCTTACATAGTAAGCGATTTTCGTGCGATAATCGAGATCACGGGAAAGTACCACTGTAGATGGGAATCTATATATGGTGTCTTAAAAGAAGTAGTTTCATTACGTAAAATAAGTTAAAGGTTTAATAGCTAACAATAGACAGAGGTTTTGAAATTTATAATGACTGTCCATTGATTTGGGGTGTTACATGTATATACTATTAGGATAATATGTGACATCAAGGACTAGTTTCTACATGCTGTCGGTTGATATCAATGGATTAAACTTTCCGGCAATGGAGAAACCACCAAGGTAATCAAGTTGATACGGTTGATACTCATTATTGGATTAATGAAAAGTCTGACAAAAGAGAAGCAATGACTTCTGTTCAAGATTAGATTGGTGAATTTCCCGACAAAGTAATAAGTCAGTCAAGCAAAGCAGATTAAGCAGGTAAACAACGTAGGTGTATAGACGTTATAAAATGATAAATACGCTGATCACGTAATTACCTAATCAATCCAGCCTATTATCAACGATTATCGGGATGAGTGGTAGTTATACCTTCAGTTTACTATATTAATTTTGAAATTCTGAATATTATTCATCATACCTTGATGTCCGATTGGGCATATTCCTGGCCGGACATTTGGAAAATAGCGTAGGACATGTCCAGAATATACGGGCAAAATCCCAACACTTAAGAAACTGAAATTTGACGCGAAAAGTGACGAATTTCGTAACTTTCGACACAAATTTTCATGCTGTTGAGGGTTAGTTGACAACGATTTTATTTTTTATGTTGTTAGAACAGGTCAAGCTGCAAATAAAACAATTTTCATTTTTATCGCAAACCCTGCTCCAGTGGAGTTATCGCAATTTAAAGAAAGAGTATAATTCAGGTGTCTGCAGACACGTATTTTGTGTAGTGCCATGACACCTACGGAAAGAGAGGTTGCATTGGTAACCATTATACTATGGTAGGGTGAGACCTGGACTATAATCACCAACTAAAACTTAGTTCGCTATTGGTCGATTAACGGCTATAGTAATGCTACAAAAAATTTGACCTGAAATTGATGAAAATCAGCCGAAAAACGTAATCGGGCTGTATCTCAGAAACGGTTGATTTCTAAAATCGATGATTTTGGCTGGGGAGTAGGTTTGATGGGTCGACCAAACACTGTAAATATGAACTCAATCGGCCGACCCCACCTTTGAACCTTCTGCATGGTTTTCTCGTGGAATGGCTCTTAATGGTTTTGTGGAAGGTGTTCATCAGTTGGAGGAAATCTAATAATTTGGAGTTTCCTTGTGTCCAGATAAGAAAGGTATCATCTATGTACCGGACAAAGACTAAAGGTTTGAATGGTACTTTGTCTAACATGATTTGGTCTAATTCGCTAAGGAACACACAAGCAAAGCTGGGGGCTACTTTGGTTCCCATGCTAGTACCACATATCTGGAGGTAATGTTTATTATTAAAAACGAAGTTGTTTTTGGTAAGTACAAGTTTTAAGAGTGCGATTAAGTATGTGGGGTCGATGCTCCACAATTAGGTTTATGTGTGAGGATGCTTTTGGCGACTGCTCATAAGCCTTCGTTGGTGGGGATGTTAGTATAGAGGGAGGTAACATCCATGGTGACAAGGAGACATCGGTTTCTCGGGTGAGGTCGGTGTCTTCTAATCTTTGAATTAAGTGTGTGGTGTCTATGATGTAGCTGGGGTATCGAGGGACAAAATCTTTGATGTGTTCATCTATGAAACTACTGATGAATTCCGTGGGGGTTCCATTCCCGCTCACAATGGGTCTGCCTGGGACTTTGCAAGGTTCACAGGATTTATGTATTTTGGGTAGGAGGTAGAAGCGACCTGATTTGAGGTTGTCTACAATGAGGCCTTTGAGGAGTTTTTGCGTGATTATGTCCTGATTGGCAGATTTTGGTTAGGAAAGTGTGATTTCAGTATTGAATTCATAGGTGGGGTCCTCATCCAGAGGCAGATATAAGGCAGTTGGAAAGTTGTCTTTCGGCTTAAAGGATATAATAGGATTACAACAGCTGAGCCCTTGCTGTCTTTTTTGATGATAATATCGGGGTTTGTTTTAAGTTGGCCAATTGCCTCTCTTTCTAGTTTAGAGAGGTTGTTTCTTTTCAATTTAATAATCTCTGTGTTGAGTAATTGGTGTTTGATAACTCTAAAGAAGATCTCTAAGTTAAGATTTGCACCTGGATTGGGTGTCCTGGAGCTCCGTGGTGCGAATTTTTGGTCCAATTTAGAATGAAATTGACAATAAACGACTTGGTTTAATTTTTAGAAGTTTTATTAAGACAATCATTGCTATTTTGATTAAAATTAAGATGTTTATGGACCATATGATTGATCTTGGATTGGTTGAGCTCGGTGTTTGGAATTCTTTTTCTAGAAGAGGACCTGGACCGGTACCTTTTGTGCTGCTGGTTTACGGGGTGGGTTGAATGTGTGACCTTTTCCGAGGAAATGTTTCCCTTGGAATGGGTCATCTCTTTTGGATTCGGGAGTGATTTCGATCGAATCGGGGTTGAAGTCTTGATTTGCCCGTGGAGATTTCTTTCTCAATCAGTGCCGTAATGGCTTGTTCTGCTTCCCTGAGTTGGCCAGAGTCACATACGCTGGTAAGCTTGGACTTTGCTTCTTGCCGATCTTTGTTAATCTGTTGGCAGGTTTGCTCTAAATGTTGTATGTGGATTTTAATCATGGTGAGGCAGTATTCCTTCGTGGCGCCATAGGCTCAAAATTCCGCGACTTCAGTTTGGTAGATCGTGTTGCCAGTGTGAATTCTTGGCCTGAACGAAGTAGGTATGATCTTAGCCATGGCAAGATTCTAGAAAGTCGTCTTTTACTTGTAGGCGAGCAAGTCTGCTCCTAAGGTTCCTCACTGTTTTATAGTCAGGTAGGATGTTCTCAGGTAGATTAACTCCTTTGACATTGGTTGATTGGTCTGTGATAGTAAAATTGACTCTTTGTCTTTTAGCCGATGGAGCTTCTTCCATTAATGCCCGCAGGGGTCATGAAATTTGCCATAACTGGATGGATGGCGAGATGAGTAATAAAATAGGTAGAAATGGGCGTTTCTTCCAGTTATCCCAAGTTTTTTATGTAACTAGTTTCATTCGTATTGAACTCTTCAGACTGGTTAGACTCAAAAAGTGAAGTTTATTTATACCATTCCGAGACCCCGGTAAAAGTGTTTACTTTTTTAATCCTACTTCGGTACACATTAGCAAAATCATCAAGGACAACTGGCATATTCTCCATAGCTCTCAGGATTGCCTCAGGGCCTTCCCCCTACTTTGCCTTACAGCTTTTAGACGGAACCCTTCCCTAAAAGATCTGTTAACCTCAGCCACCATAAAAAATCCCACCCAAAAACCTCAAGCTAGTGGAAAAAGTTACGCATACCTAGACTCTATATGCAACTTACCTAATTGTCAATATTGCAAAACACTCAAACTAAGGACCACGTTCTGTTCTACTCAAACTGTCTGATAAAGTGGGTGGTCAACTTCCACCCCAGCACTAATTTGAAAAAAAAAATCATTACATACTAATTTTGTGTGGACTTGTTTTAGAGTACCATATTCACATTGTCCTTATAGTACAGAAAAAGATACACTGTAACTTTTTCTTTCATGGTCACAAGTAGAATTTCTTTGGATGGTTTTGAAGTGCTAAGCACATAGTGTCCAATGGTGTAAAAAAATGACCGGAATGCAAAATACTTAAAATATACAGCTAATTGAAAAATGCTTTTGTGATACATTTTTTTGCAAATTTAATTAGAGAAATTAAATTTTAGACTTTTATACGTTTTCATCATATCGATAGCCATCATTTGTACCATGCTGTACTGTATATAAGTGTGTATTTGTATTTATTGTATATTTGGTATTGTCCCTTTAACATATTTGTTGTATTGTCTCTTTAAGATTTCATTTTTCAACAGGTTACCGAAAATGGCTACAAAATGTTTAATTTCAGAGTATGTTTCCACTATTTATTTTGGGACACATCCACTGATTTCTACAATACAGAAATGTGGAAGTTTAAATATTAACGGCAACGCAGCCTTGCGTGGAAGTGGGCAATGTTGAACAGTGTAGTATGGTAGCTACAGCTCTCGGGCACCGCCAGCTGCATCTTCAGGGCCCGATTTAGAATAAAAGAGGCTCTATGCAAACCCCCTGAACAGGGCCCATGACATGGACCTTCTGGCCCTGGGACAAGAAACTCAGTGAGAGTGTGGGTCGGGGGAAGTCATGCGGTTAGTGGTTCGAATCTCACTTTTAGGTGAATTTTTCATTTTTGTTTGGATTATTTTATTTAAAATAATGTTTGAGAGTAATGGATATGTTTGTTAAGATTGAGCACGTCGATACTCCAATGGAAGCTCGTGGACAACTGCGGAAGCCAATTCCCGTCGGCGCCAGATGAAGCCATGAACGATTATAGGCCTTTGAAAGTATTTTTTTCCCAAGACATTTTTATAAAACAGATACTACTGTATTTTAGGGCTGGTAGTAAACACCATATGAATGAAAAGGAAAATAAATTGTTAGGGTTTTTTTTATCTACTACGGTTAATTATCTCCAAAATAGGGAAATTACAGGTTAATTTCATGGGTTATTGTTTCCTTTACCTAGTTTTTGTCAAGTCGATTCCGGTCATTTTTATTTTTTGTATCAAAGTTTGGAAGGTTGCTTGTTCACGTGAGCATAATTTTTTTAAACCCACCCCATGAAAGAAGTAGCCATAGGGCATCAAACTTTGGGTGACGAAAAATGAGGAATTTAGACAGGCTTTGATATCCAGTCCGTATACAGATCTCCTTCGCCAGAATCGTCTGAAGTTAATTTTGTGGTAACAGCACTGAGTCATCTACAAATTGTGTGAGTTTGGTCTTTCTGCTACGCATAGTAAAGGTGTAAGGACTTGCCAAAGTTGGTATTTGAGAAAAGACAGATTTGGGCAATTCCACCATATGAAAAATGTTTTTTCAATTTTCTCAGTCGGGAATTGAAAGATTTATCTGATATTGCACATTTATGTTTTTTTTGGACTATCCCAACTTATAAACCAAATTTGGTCAAAATCTGTGATTGAAGCCTTAGCACTTTCTGCATGGTTTTCTCAAGGAAACGCTCTTAAAAACCTTTCAACCACACGTTATTTTCTTTGTTTTACAACCCTCCTCACAGAGTGTCCCAACTTTGGATCTTTTTTAGCCTCCCAACCCCACCATTAGTGCCACTGTGCTACCTCTTTTTAAAGTATTCCACGTTAAGTTACTCACACTTTACATCACAATACGATACCCGACGTCATAGCAACTCTTCTACCAAAATGGACGCATGCCAGCATTGTGGGAAAGTTCTATCCAAGAAATGCCATCTACTCCAACATATTAAGGAGAGACATACGGCACCCAGGTTTACCTGTGCCCGCTGCGGTAAATTCTACAGAAGGTATGAATATCTCAAGAAACATAATTGCAGGGGTGTTTTAGCACCTCGTTCGCTCCACGATCAACGAGACCAGCTCCAGGAAGCCATCGCCACTACCATAGGGGATCTAGCAACTACCAACCGGGCCATCAGTTTTTCATCGGAAACCTTGCGCGCGGTATCCCCTTCAACAGTGGCCACTACCAGCTACCAGAGCCCACGCCACCTCACACCGTCGGGGGCACCTTTCCCATGTTTCCGAAACTGGGACAACAACATCTCCCTGAGTCAGTTAGTAGCTGAAACATGCGATACGGTTTGCTCAAGCCGTAGCAACATCTGGAGGGACAGAAACCAGTCCACTGACCAACTGTTCAGTCAACACCCAACCAAACCTGCAAGAAGAACTCGAGCGAGATTCATCGATCGCTTGCCAATGAACTGAACTAGACTTTGCACATTCTTCTTTGATATCTGGCCTAATAAATCACTAACTATTAACCTTCTACATCTATTTTTTCTCTTTCTTATTCTAGCCTCCGGGCCCCGGACCCCGGGCCCCAGATCCTACCTGGGCCTGTTTTCCCCACCAAATCCACTCAGTCTGAAGAATTCAATACGAATGAAACTAGTCCTCCGCCTTTGCCCGAAACCCTGGTAAAGGACAGACACGTCCACCAGATCCATCAACCCCTCAGAGCTGAAATGCAGTAGGGTAGTGTAAAAAATGCAGTAGAAACCATGATTTGGCAGTAGATTTCCAAAAACGCATAAATTCGCACTTCCAAGGGTAATTAATTTAGAAATGATACACTGAACTGCAGGCCCAACAATACAAAAATTGCATTAAATGGGTAATAGATAAAATATACACAAGCAATGGTACCATATCTAAAATTATTTATGTAATTAAACCAAAATTGAATATGTAGCCTACAGAAAGAAATAATTAGTAACGTAAAAAATAATTAAAATTACCAGTCCAGTAGTACTGGCAGTAAAACTTTTCTTTTGTTTTAACTTAGCATGATTTTAAAAAATATCCTTGTGACGTGTTCCCCATACCAGAGTTTATAACAATATTGTTTCATGTAAGATAATTGGTGTGCTTATTAGATTCTATAGTATTTCTACATTAGGAATAGAAGGGGGGGGGGGCGTAAAAAATTAGTTTTGCATAACGACAAAATATTGGTGTGACCGAGCCAAAAGACATGGCCACAGAAAATGATAAATTAAATCGTAGTTGATGAGAAGAGACTTTATTTCGTCCAACTAACTATACATTGAACACAGGACAGCTGTGCTGCTTTCTGTGTGCGTACAGTTCGGCTGCTATCATCTCAACTGACAACTCTCTCTCTCCCTCGCACGTGCAAAGCGCTTACTGGCGGGAAAGGTTACTATAGCTACATGTATAAGACAACTGGTGTCATTAAAGGGACATTCTATCCACTCTGCCACATTCTCCCCAACTATACAATAAATGCGTCCCTGCATTTAGCAAAATTGAAACATAAAATGAAAATCTGTGAGACAAAGAATGAAAAACACAAAACTAACAATATCTTAAAACATGGCAAAAATTCAAACGGAGCTGTTCGTACTTGATTCCAATAAAGACCCCACTTCTCGAAGTGCTGTAGCTACTAAAGAATTACTTAAATCTATCATAATACGAGAATAATCTGAATCGACCGCTGAAACTGAATTATTCACTGCACTAATAGGTAGCTTATGAAGATTGCTATGAGTTCCTTTATTTTCACGCGCCGATCGCCGAATATCTGTATGATTAAATGACAATGTTGAGGTAGAACCAGAATCATCAAGATTTGATAGGTGTTCTGCGGGAATTTCTTGATCATCATAGGGCAATGAAGTATTCGCAATATCAACAGGCTGTTTAACTTGATTACCGTATGAATCATCAAACGGGTCAACAGATAGTTCAACCTCCGCATCTGATATACCGGTGGTCAAGGGATCGTGAACAGTTGGTGGACACAACTTTAACTCAGCGCGATGTACCGTTTTGGTAAGACTACAATCATCCACTGGGCTTATAACATAAACATGATTTTCACCACTAATTCTCTCAATTACCGAATAAACAATGGGGGACCAATGATCCTGGATCTTGTTTCGGCCTAAAATTCCTCTAGCCTTGTAATATACAAGCTGTCTAGGCTTTAAAGGAGCATCCCAAGCTTTTGTATCGTGTTCATTCCGTTGGTCAGCAGAAGAAATCAACATCCCATATGCTTGGGAATAACACTGCTGGAGACGTTTTTGGTGGTCACATACCCAGGATTCTGAATGTCCGATTGAGTCGCCTAGTAAAACATCAATGGGGAGTATCGGGTTCCGACCAAACATCAGGAAATAAGGAGTATAGCCAGTAGATGAATGTGTAGACGTATTATACATAAAAGTTAATTCTGGTAAATGATCTGGCCAACGCCTCTTAGCACTAGGTGATAAAGTTCTTAGCAGGTTGTGTAAGGTACGGTTAAATCTCTCCGTTTGACCATTACCCTGGGGTGATAAGGTGTGGTTCGGCTCTTCTTGATCCCATATAACATGCATAGATGCTTAATAACATCAGACTCAAAATTTCGTCCTTGGTCTGAATGGATTCGTCTTGGTACGCCATATCTAACAAACCATTTCTTTACCAGAACTTTAGCTGTAGTAGAAGCTTTCTGATCTTTTGTTGCAACTGCTATACTAAATTTTGAAAATACATCAGTGATCACCAGGACATTTTCCATACCGTTAGATGATGGATCTAATAAGGTGAAATCAATTGCAATCACCTCTAGAGGTTTCGAGGCTAACAGGTTTTTCACTGAGGCATGGAGAACAGGGTTTGGTTTGGCAATCACACATCTTGAACAGTTCTTGCATTTGGCTTGAACATCTTTCCACATACCGGGCCAATAACATCTGGACAGCGCAAGATTAAATGTTCGTTCAATTCCTTGGTGACCTGCTTTATCATGCAGATTTTCCAGTACAGTCTCCTTCAAGGAACTTGGAAGAACTAACTGCTCAACATTACCAACCAAAGGATCGAATATTTTTCTATATAAAATACCATTCCTTAGAAATAGCCGTTTGGATTGGCGGAACAATATCAGCACATCCCTGGATAACTCTCTTTTCTGGGACCTGGTTGGTGAATTACTCTTTTCCCAGAAGGATCTAAAAGTATTAATGGTTGGGTCTCCACTTTGAAGACTTTGTAAATTCTCGTGAGAGTAGGACGGTAACATCCCTAAACTTTCACAATACACCGGAGAATCCAAATTTAAATTGACATGTTCTCTTAAACATGGCGGAACAAACGATGACTTGGTTACTTCTTCAATTTTCGCGTTTATGTCAATGGCAATGTAACTGCTTTCAGCCACATTTTCCGGTTTCATAGACAAAGAATCTGCATTGTTATTAGCTTTCCCAGGTTTATATTTTAGTTCAAAGTCAAACACCGCAAGATCTGACAACCAACGCTGTTCAACTGCGCCCAGTTTAGCTGACTTCAAATGACACAAAGGATTGTTATCCGAATATACCACAAATTTCCGACCTATCAAATAATCATGAAATTTTTCACAAAGAGCTCACTTAAGGCCTAACATTTCCAGTTTTCTTGAACTGTAATTCTCCAAGTTCCGTTCAGGTCCACGTAGAGTTCTTCTGGCGTACGATATGACACGCAATTAACCATGCTGATACTGAGATAAAACTGCTCCCAGTCCATCATTACATGCGTCAATTTCCACATGAAATGGCTGTGAAAAATCTGCGTAACCCAAAATTGGCGCACTGGTAAGTTTTTCACGTAAAAGTTCAAACGATTGGGTACATTTTTCTGTCCAAAAAGAAGATATACCCTTCTTGTTCTCAGTTTCTGCTTGTTTCAGAAGACTGTGTAACGGTAATGTTATTTTGGCATAGTCTTTCACATACCTGCAGTAAAATCCACAGAATCCTAAAAATGTTCTCAGCTCCTTAACTGTTGTGGGCTGACCCCATGACTGCACTGCTTTTATTTTTTCTGGGTCAGTGGCTATTCCACTTGCTGAAACGACGTGTCCGAGATAACGAACCTCAGAACAACAGAAGAAGCACTTTGAGGACTTCAATTTAAGTCCATGACTACTCAAAACACTAAAAACATGATTGAGTCTCTCAAGATGCTCCGGAAAAGATCTGGCGAACACTATCAGGTCATCTAAATATATCAACAGAATCTTTAAAGCATCGTCTCGGAAACAACTCTGCATCAAACGTTGAAAAGTTCCAGGTCTGTTACATACGCTGAACGGCATACGTTTGAATTCAAATAGTCCAAACGGGGTTGTGAACGCCGTTTTGGGTTGGTCTTTTTTATCCATCGCGATCTGATTATACCCGGATGCTAAATCTAGAGAACTAAACCAACAGCTTCCGTGCATCGCATCAAGGCTTTCCTCGATACGGGGCAAAGGAAAAGAATCCTTAACTGTCTTTGCGTTTAAGTGTCTGTAATCAACACATAGTCTCAACTCACCAGACTTCTTTCTGACGATCACTATCGGTGAAGAATACGGACTGTAACTAGGAACTACAACATTCATATCTACCAGTTTTTGAATATGCTTTCGTACCTCATCAAGCTGTGCAGGTGGTATACGTCGATATGGTAATTTTACAGGAACTTGATCTGTAAGATGAATCTGATGAGTAATAGTTGATGTGTAGCCTATGTCATCATCTCTTTTACTAAAAACGTTTGAATACTTTAGAAGTAAATTCTCCAGCTGCTGACGCTGAACACTATCAAGAGTTTCTGGAATAGGTACAGGTGGAATAACAGGGTTCTCCCCAACTTCGAGAAATGTATCCTCTGTCACTCTTTCAACAAATACATGATCATGGCTCACAGAGAGTTTTATGCTTTCAGTATCTATATCCGCTGCCACCACCGCACCTATACGAGTTCTGGGTTTCAAGTTAATGTCGGATTCTGAAAAATTAGCAACTTGGACATAACGATTTTCAGTTGATTGTATGACAGTGTTACAGACAGCAACATCATTTGGTATGTGCGTTCTAGTGCTCAGCTCTTCTACAAAGGCTGAAACATTGCGAGGTAAGCGAGGACCAGTTACCCGTACTGCTGTAACGCATTTCGAAGGCAGAACTACATCAGTATTTCCGGCGACCTTCACAAATCCATCCCAGAAGGTTCCTTTCGTCACGCGATAACGTTGCAGTAACATTCTCAACGAAACTCTGATCTACGAAATGTTCACGTTTCGCCAAATGTTCAATTACAGACCAACAATGACGGATAACATTCATACCCAGCAATCCTGGTACCTCCTGTTTCCGTTTCCGTGTAGCTGGATCACTAGGGTCCTTCACTACAAGTAACCACTGGTTTGGTACAATGCTTCCAAATATTCTTAAATTAGTCTGGATAATCCCAATGTAAGGCAGTTCAAGTCCATTTGCTGCACGAACAGTGAGAAATGAGGTTTCATGAAGCTCAGCTGAAGATTTCAAATATCTCTCATAAAATGACTGTACGATAGTTGAAACTTGAGATCCAGTATCAAATAAAAATCTACAAGTTGCATTCTCAATTTTAACTTCAACCTCGGGGCAATCCACGACAGTCGAACTAAAACTAACACAAGATGAGTCTTTGGGTTGACTCACGCCCCTATCTCGACTCACAGTTAAGGGCGAGCTTGGTTTTCCTGCTTTTTGGGTAAATTGGGACAATTACGTTGCAGGTGCCCTGGATTATTGCACTGATAACAACGTCGATTACTGGTATGTTGATTTAACATCGACTGAAGTTTCGTGATTTGCTCCTGTTGAGACTCCAACAATTTCTTCATCTGATTTATCTCAGAATCTTTTAATGTTACTTCTTCTGAAAGAGCTGTCGCACCTCTTCGTGATCTGTAATCATCTTCTGACCATTCCAAGGCAGACTGTCTCACGTCAAGGAAAGACAAGCCTGGATTTTCTCGAATTTGTTTTTTCAATTCCTTGCGTAGGTAGGAATCGCCCAAACCATCAACGAAATGATCTCTAACCGCACTCTCACATACAGCTTTTAATTTATCCTTTCTATGAACTCTATCCATAATGTCACGAATGCTGTATGAAAATTCTCGTAAACTCTCTCCTGGTCGTTGACGCCTTTCGTAAAATAATCTGAGTAACTGCGATGTTGAATGTGGTTCGGAAAATGTTTCACGTAGTACCTTAAAGATACCGGTCGGGTCATTTTGAACTTGTCTAAGCTTAACTTCCGCTTTCGCATCTCCTTCTAGATACGAATATATCAATCGAGCTTCTTCTAACTTAGGCAAGTTTAATGTAGAGACATAACCTTGAATGCCCTCTATCCATTCATGTACAGAGACACTATCAAGCGACTTTAAATACCGGCCCTTACTGTCTGTAAGTAATATAGCGACGCTATGCTGTCTGTTCACTATGCATGGTAACGTTTTTTTCAACAATCTTTGCAATTTAGTTATACTCATAGCAGACAGACATAATTTAAAAACGTAAATAAATATAAATCAATTCAGGAAAAGGCCGTTCGGTTAAAGAAAAGTGGAAAGATCTCACCAGGTATGAATGTTTTGAATGAATGACTTGGCTTGAATCTTGTAAACACGATGTCGACGTGGTCAAAATATCATCCCATCCTATCGGCGACGCCAATTGTGACCGAGCCAAAAGACACGGCCACAGAAAATGATAAATTAAATCGTAGTTGATGAGAAGAGACTTTATTTCGTCCAACTAACTATACATTGAACACAGGACAGCTGTGCTGCTTTCTGTGTGCGTACAGTTTGGCTGCTATCAACTCAACTGACAACTCTCTCTCTCCCTCGCACGTGCAACGCGCTTACCGGCGGGAAAGGTTACTATAGCTACATGTATAAGACATCTGGTGTCATTAAAGGGACATTCTATCCACTCTCCCACATTGGTATCGATTTAATCATGCCCCCCATGGCGATTATCCTCTCAATGTACGGGATTTCTTTCTCCAGTGATTGCGTATACAGGATTTGTATTAGATGCATTTAAAGAGTATTTGGAACACGTGCCAATAATTATATCCACTTTATTTACTCTAAAATAGATTGAAAAGAATTTGAGAACAAATCTCTTGGCTAAATTACACCTTACAATATCCCAAATCGATGCTGATAACCGAAAGTCGCGATCTTTATTGTTTACATGCAAAGAGTTGCTTCCCTTAGTTTGAAAATGCGGTAGAAATCTATTACCGCGCAGTAGAGCGGTACATGAGGCCTTTTCGCAGCACTTTACCGCTGCGGCCGAAAAAAGTCATGGGCCAGTTCGCTCCGCTTAACTTATTATAACCTTTGTGTAATCTGCAACTGACCACAAAATCTATGGATATATATGTGCCTGAATGTATATATACTATTCAAAAAAAGTAGGGGATATTTGATTTTTAAGTGTTATTAAAGTCACCTAATGAAACTGACGAAGAAACAAATGACAAAATGAAATGAAGTTCACATTCATCGATTTATTCCAAATGATCGTTAGACTAAGTAAGGCACAGACTGACCATTATAAGGGTAAAATGATACCCGGGGTCAAACAGCAAAGTTACCACAGCATCACAACCAAGTCAGTAACGGGTAAATCCTCCTCTGTTTGCCAAACAAGCATTGATCCGACGTGGCATACTCCTAATGAGACGTCTAAGGTCATTTTGGTCCAGATTGTCCCATTCCTGTTGCAACGCAGCAGCAAGTTCTTGGACATTGGCAGGACGTTGTTGACGTTGACGTAACCTCTGTCCAAGCATGTCCCAGACATGCTCGATGGGGGAGAGGTCGGGACTCAGTGCTGGCCAAGGTAATGTGGTGATGTTCTGTTGTTGGAGGTAACTTGTAACGATCCTGGCCCTGTGACATCTTGCGTTGTCATCCTGGAAGATGAAACGGCGGCCATGACGTCGTGCGAACGGCACAACATGGACTGCCAAGATGTTGTCCCGGTAGTACTGGCCTGTAACACGCCCTGCAACAACATGTAAAGCCGTTCTTCCAGCAACAGTGATGCCTCCCCACACCATAACAGAACCACCCCCAAATCGATCATGTCTTGGAAGCGCTCGTTTCGACGACGCCACACCCTCCTACGTCTGTCCAAAAAATCAACAGTGAACCTTGACTCATCTGAAAACATCACATTGCTCCAGCGTCGATTATCACAGTGTTGACGATCCCTACACCAACGACGTCTTGCCTGAATGTGATGATCTCTCAAACAAGGGATCACGCGAGGACGTCGGGCGCGAAGGTGACCCCTATGCAGTCGATTCCGAATCGTCTGGCCACTCACTCTCACACCAGTGTCTGTTTGAAGACGAGCGCTGATCTGATTTGCTGTGATGACACGATTTCTCAAGGCCAAGGTACGGATAAATCGATCCTGGGCTTGAGTTGTCGCCCTTGGTCGACCTGAGCGTGGTCTGTCCTGTACAGATTGTGTATCACGGTATCTGGACCATAGCCTGCTTATGACAGACTGAGAAACATTCATCGTCCGCGCCACAACCGCCTGTGTTGTGCCGATCTGTAGCATGCCAAGGGCACGTAACCTTTCATTTTGGGTAAGCCAACGCATATCAAAATTTGTTTTCTGGTCACTAAAACAATTAAACTGATGTTTCCACCCTGGAATTCAATGCCACAATGACTGTAACATTCAAAGTCAGAGTCGTGCAAATCTTGGGTTGGACCCCCATGATGATCCCAAGCATCACCTGCATTCCATGCGGTAGCTATTGGTGCGTTTGGGCGTCACATGTAACTGGAAATGTTTCTTCTGTTAGGTTCTATAGTGACTTTTTTCGTAGTCATTTGCATATTTTAGTATTATGCCCCCAAAATCAAATATCCCCTACTTTTTTTAAATAGTATAGTATACAATTTGGAGTAAAAAGATGACCATTATTGTGAGTAAACTTTAGATTATCATCGAAATTCAACTGATATGTTCTACATCGCCAAAGGTGATTAGCAACTCACAACTTCACTTAAGTACACATATACAATCAGTCAACCAACGCCAACATGGAAGACAAGGTGTGGGTATTGCTTTATACAGTTATGCATTGTACATCTCTTTAATAACTTTACGGTAATATGTTAAGCTGCACGTGCGACGCTGCACTGTGGGACAGCTATGGCGGAATAGTAGGGAAGACACGTTCGTCGTCTGTCGCCGTTTGTCGGCCTTTATCTTATATATCATGTGTGTCATGAACTGTTGATAACTGGTAATCTGTTTGTCAGATGTTTGTTATTATTATAATATACTTTCTCATTTGATGATGATGTTGTTTACGTTGTTTGTTCGGCCAAAACCCTACAATTGGTGGCAGAGGAAAAAACGGTGTGGTTGATAGTTATGTGATTACGGTACATCCCTGTTTGTGGTCTCTATTATCATGGCGTGTGGTAGTACTATGAAGATGCCAAAGGTGATGTCCTTTTATCAGTATATAGAAGACATTTATGAAGTGAAATCATGGGGTTTTGATTGGACTGCTGATCAGAAAATGAGAAATTTGGCTTTGATTTTGCCAACAGGTTGGTGTTCTAAAGTTTTTCGTGATTTACCTGCATCAGATAAGCGTTCTTATTCTGTTTTGAAGAATAAATTGATTAAAGAAATTGACAGAACTGATGAACGACGACAGTCCGCAGCTTCAGATTTTTATAAGTTGGTACAACGTTCTACAGAATCCATTGATGATTTCGCTCATCGTTTACAGAGAAAATGTGATGAAGCCTATTCAAGTTTTCTGAAGGACTCCACAGTTCGCGTGTTAAGGAACAATTAAACATAGTGATTTGTCAAGAGCCAAAGATGCCTCATTTTGAATATTTAGTTGATATAGCTTGACGTTTGACAGATAGTGATAGTCTTCGTTCTGCAGATAAACAAGAGTCAGTTTTTCGTATTGTCCGGTGTCATTATTGTAAGAAATTAGGACATACCGTTAATCGCTGTCATAAACGTAAAGCAGAAAATTTGAAACCTAAAGCTAATAATCAAGATTGGGTTAAGACAGCCAAATGTTATAACTGTTCACAACTAGGACATTTATCGAAAACATGCCCTTGAGGCCATTACAAATCGAACCATAATAAAATTTCTGGTATAAGCGCTTTTGAATCAACTTGTCCGTCCAAAGAAGTTGAAATCGGTAAACTTTCCACTCAAGCTATTGTTGACTCTGGTGCATCTGTGTCATGTATATCTGTGCCATTACTCAATTCAGCATTTCCGCATGGTTTTGACTTGGAAAAGTCCACGTCCAAGTTAACCGGTCCATCATATGATCCGCTACCTTTCTTAGGTGTTGTGAATACCTTTATACGTCTAGATGGTCATACCATACCATGTTGTTTACATGTATTAGATACACCGTGTGATAATTTTCTAATTGGTTGGGACATAATGAGCCAATTTGATAAAGTTACAATAACACCCTCTAACAATGATGTTAAATTTGGTAGTTTATTGGTGCAAGATTCTGAATCAATTTCAAATGTTCGTATTGTGAATACTACTATTATTCCTCCACGATCACAGAAGATATTAAGAGTTCGTCTCGATGCTGATAGTTTGTCAACAAGTAATACTATGCTTCTTGAGCGGTCTGATATTTTTGAGGAAAAATCTGGCTTGTTAGTTGGTCGTAGTGTGTCTACGAAGGAAAATCCAAGTGTTTTGATTATGAATCCGGAGTATACTAGTAAAACTGTTTATAGTTCACAACAAGTTGGTGTTGCTACAGATTTTAAAGACATTGGTAATGTTATTGACACTGATAAATCTGTTCAAAATGTTAACACTGATGATAGTATTTGGAATATTGGTCCTATAGGTGATGAAACCAAAACTAAACTGTTAAAACTGCTAAAAACATTGAATATAATCTTCGCTTGAAAAGTAATGCTAATGTATCCAAAGTCAAGTCTGGTAGACTTCGCTTTAATCCTAGATTGAATGATGAGATGGAATCACAAGTTAAGACAATGTTAGAAGCTCATGTTATTGAACGTAGTGATACTGATGTATTGTCTCCTGTTGTTTTAGCCAAGAAGCACGATGGCAGTATGGGGGTGGTTCTGTTATGGTGTGGGGAGGCATCACTGTTGCTGGAAGAACGGCTTTACATGTTGTTGCAGGGCGTGTTACAGGCCAGTACTACCGGGACAACATCTTGGCAGTCCATGTTGTGCCGTTCGCACGACGTCATGGCCGCCGTTTCATCTTCCAGGATGACAACGCAAGATGTCACAGGGCCAGGATCGTTACAGGTTACCTCCAACAACAGAACATCACCACATTACCTTGGCCAGCACTGAGTCCCGACCTTTCCCCCATCGAGCATGTCTGGGACATGCTTGGACAGAGGTTACGTCAACGTCATCAACGTCCTGCCAATGTCCAAGAACTTGCTGCTTCGTTGCAACAGGAATGGGACAATCTGGACCAAAATGACCTTAGACGTCTCATTAGGAGTATGCCACGTCGGATCAATGCTTGTTTGGCAAACAGAGGAGGATTTACCCGTTACTGACTTGGTTGTGATGCTGTGGTAACTTTGCTGTTTGACCCCGGGTATCATTTTACCCTTATAATGGTCAGTCTGTGCCTTACTTAGTCTAACGATCATTTGGAATAAATCGATGAATGTGAACTTCATTTCATTTTGTCATTTGTTTCTTCGTCAGTTTCATTAGGTGACTTTAATAACACTTAAAAATCAAATATCCCCTACTTTTTTTGAATAGTATATTTAAGAAATGTCTTAAACTTCAACAAACTTTTAGCATTGATGCAGCTCATAGGGTTGGGCCGGTGCCCAGTAACAATGGAAATCGCACTGGATCTGATGATAATCAAACCTATCCTAAAGAAGTTAAATCAGAACTTCCCCGTGGTATCATTGTGAGATTTGTCCGTAGAGATGAAAGACAGCTGGTTTTAACTAACCGAAAAAAAACTAAAGCATTCAGGCTTAACTATATCAGAAGATATGACCATTGAAAATATAAAACTTTTGACAAACGTTCAGAAGCACAGTCTAGTCAAATCTGCATGGTTTGCTAATGGTAAAATACGCGCCGAAGGGCATAACGGTAAAGTTTGTCGTGTGGAGTTGTATCCAGATTTAGAAGAGCAATTACTTAAATTGAAATCCAGTTGAACCATATTGTCTTCGTAGTTTGATTAGTTTTATTCACCATGCAATGACCATGTTTTGTAATAGTTATTAGTACTCATTAGAGTTTCAAGATCCTATGACTGACTACTTCTTTGTGACAAAGATTTAGTTGCACATTTTACAATCTTAACATTTCCTAATCCTTTCAATTTATTAAATCCCAAATTATAATCATTTAAGTTTACATATAGCGCTGTTGTATTCCACATTAAATGACATATTCGAAAGCTCTACTTTTGCAATTGATATCACACTTTCGTTATAAATTTTCGGCTAGAAAAACTATTCGTGTTTAATATATTTTGAATGATTTGAAGTAGCAAGTGATAACTGTTTCTGCAATAGAAAATGAGCTTATATGTTTTTACTAACTTACGATATTTATTATCCATCTAAAATATAGCTGGTACGTGATCTAAAAGGTATAAAATTCGTTGAAATTTAATGTGGGCTATCAGTCTATCACTTAAATGCACGTAGTATAAGACACAAACTTGAAACAATATACGACGATGTTAATGATTACCATATTTGTAGTTTCACTGAGACTCATCTGGATAACCGTGTGTTAGATTCATCTCTACAATGGGACGGTTACCATTCTCCATACCGGAAGGATCGGACGTCGCATGGTGGAGGATTATTATTATATGTTAATAAAAACATTTATTGCAAACGGCGAGATGATCTTGAGATTACAGGCATAGAGAGTATTTGGGTGGAATGCAAATTTCCAAACACCGTATTACTTGTTGCTGTATTTTACCGCCCGCCTAACAGCACAATCGAATTCTGGTCATTGTTCGAAAGATCCATTGAACTAGCCTATCAAACCACGCTTAAAGTTGTAATCTTAGGTGATCTAAATGATGACTTGCTAGCACCACGCTGCAAGCTACGGGATGTTTTATCTTTAAATAATCTCAGAAATGTTATTGATGATCCTACACGCGTTACTCTGACGTCATCAACCTTATTAGATGTAATTTTAGTAAATGATGAAATTCAGATTAGTTCCAGTGAAACGATTAATGTCACTCCTGACATATCCGATCATAAGGGTGTTTATGCATTATTAGTTTTTCCAGTGCCAACTCCCAGGAATTTTAAACGGGAGATTTTTTGTATATAATTGGTAATTATAATAGGTTAAATACTCTTATCAAAGAACACGATTGGGAGAGTACCTTTGCAAATTCTGATATTAACTTAATATGCTCAAAATTTTATGAAATTCTAAATAGCTATATTACATTGTGCATACCAAAGAAATCAATAACTATAAGACTAACTGACAAACCATGGTTCAATACAGAAATACGTAGAGCGATAAGAATCAGAAACAGGTTACACAAAAAAGCTTTGAAAACACACCATGAGTGCGATTTAAGAAAATACAAAGTTCAAAGAAATAAAGTAAATAATTTTATAAAACAAAATACAAAGAAGAAATCACAAATTCTTTGAATTCTAACGATACAAATAGCCAGAATTACTGGAATAATCTAAGGAAAGTATTAGGCCAAAATGTATCAAAAGATATTCCTCCACTTTTAGACCCCATTGGAAGAATTGCTCATTCAAATTTTGATAAAGCTGAATTACTAAACAACTATTTCGGATCAATTTCAGATAACACTCAGCAATGAGAACTACCAAAATTCAATAAGCGAACGCATTGTCTACTTGATATTCTTTTAGTCGAAAGAAAAGGAAATCGCAGATCTTATAAGTACACTAAAATTGAAAAAAGCGAATGGATTTGATAATATTAGTAACAAGTTACTAAAATATACTAAAACCTCAATATGTGTACCATTAAAATATATCTTTAATAAATCACTACAATCAGGCGTTTTTCCAACAATCTGGAAAAAAGCAAATGCCCTACCTTTCTATAAAAAAGGAGACAGCTCTCTAGCTTCAAACTACCGACCTATAAGCCTATTAAGCACATTGAGTAAATTATTAGAAAAGGTAGTTTTCAAACACCTGTTTAACTACTTTCATGAAAACAATCTCTTGTACAAATATCAATCAGTGTTTCGACCGAACTACTCTACTGTTCATCAACTTTTAGAAGTTTATCATGATATCTCATCTGCAATAGATAAGCAACTATATTCCTGCTATGTTTTTTGCGATATATCTAAAGCGTTTGACCGCGTATATTTACCTGGTTTGATACACAAATTAAGTCAATATGGGGTTTCAGGCATGCTAATTACGTGGTTGTCTAGTTATGTCCAAGACCGGACTCAACGGGTATTTGTAAATGGCTCTGTGTCATCAGAAATTACTCTTCACTCAGGAGTTCCACAGGGCCAGAAATATTGCAAATGAAGCTATTTAAGTTTAAAACTATGACTTTAAAATACATGTATAGTGAAAATTTTGAAATTGATCGCTACAGCAATAAATTGTTGTTGCAGAAATATCTATCCCTATAAAGACAGTAGTCTAATTAACAGATCTTTAACAAATAAATCATGCTATAACACTATTCTAAACCCGTATCCACGATCAAAGATCTGTTTTTTTTATCAAATATTTAGATTTCGAACTGTTCACAATTAAACAGAATTAACAATAAAAACAAAATCACAAACTAGAACTGCAACGCAGTAATGACGGGTTTCACCGGTACACCGTTACCCTTGAACATATGTCACTTCCGGTACCGATGAAACCATTAAACAGGTTTCCATATAAGTATTGCACACATCAAGTAAAATGTATGCAGAATCAACCAAATCAAGCAATATCAATTCATTGTATACATTTGTTACATGTAAGTGATCCTGACAAAATTACATTACTTCCGGTGATAATGAAAATGTTAAATTAGTTTTATGAAATCATAAATGGCATAAGGCATCACATGGTGAAAATTTTATGTAAATCGAATAATAATTGCTACTTTCATAGACCAAAAACCTTGAACAGTGACTTGTAGAAAATCGTCTATTTCTCTGCAACCGTACAAGTTAGAAACCATTTTTTGGTATCTGTATGATCGTATGGGTTCAATCTATTTGTTGATTGGAATCAAATATCATAATTTTAAAAACATTACAAATCAGACTCATTTGAATAAAATATCTGTTTTAAAGGCTAAAAATACAGTTTTTGCCAAATTGACGTTACTTCCGATGATAATGAAAATTTTAAATTACTTGAATGAAATCGTAAATGGCATTAGGTATCACAAAGTGAAAATTTTATGAAAATAATTCTCCGCAACTGAACAAGGTAGAAACCAATTTGTGATATCTGTATGATCGTATGGGTTCATTCTTTTAGTTGATTTGAATCAAATATCAAAATTTTAAACAAATAACAAATACGACTCATTTGAATAAATTATTTGTTTCGAAGGCTATAAATACAGTTTTTGCCCATTGACATTGAAAATGTTAAATCGGTTTGACCTAGTTAAAATTGACATTATGCATCAAATGGTGTCGCTTTTATGAAAATCCAATAATAATTGACTCTTTTAGCAGCAAACTAGCGTAAATCGTGACTCATGCAAAATTGCCCATTTCTCGGCAACTGCTCATATTACAAACTAATTTTCACATACATTTTCTTCGTATGGATTATTGCTACAAGTTTATGAAAGTTCCGAAAAAATATTTTAAAATATGGAAAGCCTGAATGGGTTGTAAATAGCTCATTTTTTCACCTTTAAATCAAAACGACCCGAAAACGAAATCGAAATTAAAAAAACTGAGCCCGATGTTTTCTGCGCCTTTATATTGCACACACTTTCAGTCATACCAGATTTGAAAAAAATATTTGCCTTCTAAAAGTGGTACTGAACTGTCAAAATTGTAGTTTTTGCTAAATTTACGTCACTTCCACTGCCGAAAGGTAACTTTACCGGTAACAAAAAAATGACATTTTGGACCACGGAGCATATGAACTTTGTTTTATACAAATTGAGCAATAAATAATTAATCCAGGACTGAAAAACTGAATTAGCCAATAGGGCTAAGGAAAATTACGGTGACCAAAAATGGCACCATTTTTTGTCAAATCAGATGACTCTTTAACCCTGGGTAAAATACCACATAAAAATATTCATAAATAAAAAAGTTTTTTGTAAAAATTTTAATTTTCAAAATTTGGTGCCTAATATCTCCGGCGATTCGTGGAAAATCAAAAATCTAAAGAACCGTAGATATGTGCCTTGTCTCTGGCTATGTCAAAATGTATCCAATGTTAAAATCCGACAATTATTGTTAATATTACGGCAATATTTCAAAAATCGACGATTTCGGACATTTCGCATTGTCGCAGAACGTTCGAAATAGTAAAACCGAAGATATCGAATCAATCCGACAAGTAGTTTCTGAGGTACAATCAAATTGGAAAAAAAAATAATAAGAATAATAAGAATAATTTTAACAAAAACAATAGTGTTTCACACAAGCTACGCAATGTGAAACCCTAATTACTACGGCATATTATGGAAATATTTTCAAATAAAGCGTCCGAAATAACAAAAGAAATTTTTAAGTCGTTTTAGACTTGAAACTAACTGATTTCCAAAGGTGATTGCATGCTTTTATAAATAGACACATGGAGCCTGTGCTCTCGATCTGTCATCACGTAGATACATTACATAATAAAAATTGGATCCACTCGACCCGTAGTTTATTAGTACCGGGATAAAAATAATAAAGCTATTTCATACAATTGTAAACAATCGTAAATAGGGTTGTAGTCCTATTTACAACCCAGGTAAGAAACAATACATTTATGCATTAAAACGCCCACATGAAGTAAATATAGACATGACGAAACCGATAGTTTTTCATTAATTGCGCAATTTTATATTTATAAATGGAGGCTGGTCCTGATATCGGTAAATAACGTGCATTTATAGTTCAGAGGTATGCACGATAATATATAAACAAATTAAACCCCCAAAAAAGGCAAATATACAAATAACTGCAGCTCGACTATGGTACGAAGTATAAAACACGTAGTATTCATCAAGAAATTAAATACGTATAAGAACGAACATATGTAACTACAGCACGTATAAATCCATGTATAAAGACCTACACTTAACAAAGACCAATCTGCGCAAAACACACGGTCGAACAAGAAATCGCGCGGTAAATTGGATTTAACACCTGCGCGTCAGATAAAGCCTATTGGTCCTTGATAAAACACCATTGGTGCATTTATAACACGCTTTCGAGAAAACTCACCAAACAAAGAATACACACCGTGTCAGTCGTTTTTATACGCCCACATTTAAATGTGGTCGTATATTGTCATCGCCCCCGTCCGTCCGTCCGTCGGTCCGGTGTCCACAATTGCTTGTGGACGCTCTAGAGGCCAAAGTTAATATCCAATTGACAGTGTTTAAGGTCATGAGACGAAGAAGCCTATTGATTTTTAGCAATTTCCGATAATTACTGCCAGAGTTATGGCCCTTGATCACTTTGAAAAATCTTGTGGACGTTCAAGAGGCCAAAGTTAATATCCGATTGACTTTAAATTTATAATCAGATTTTAGTGTATTATAAATGTTTCATTACCGAAAATTAAAAATATGCGACAACTCTTGTTGACTGCCCGGACGATTTAGCTGCTGTGGGCGTATGTTTCATTGCCTGGCAACCTACCTTTAACCAGTTCGTTAATTAACACATCCAGTACAGAAAATGCACCAAAGCAAAGATTTTCACCCCTAGCGATAATTAAGGTTTAACCTCACTTTCCCCACATTTGATTGTTTTGATAAAGGATAAGGAGGTTAGCAGACCAAGGGTGTAGGACTATAATCTGTTTTAATTAATTAGTATCACTGGTGTAAACTTCTCACTCTAATTAATGTTACTGGAAAACACTTCCCACTATCAGTAAACTAAAGAAGCTTGGTCCGGGCCATCCAAATATATACAAGTTCTTAGACTTGATTAAGACTGAACAGGAAGATGTAGAACTAACCATCAGACAAATAGAATCTGGGGGCAGACTTGCTCCCAAAAGAAGAAAGTACCGTCGCCTTGATGAGAGAATCGTCGAAGAGAAGAATTTATTAATAACTGGTGCCAAGACGCCCATTGAATACATCAACACTGTTATGAATTTTGTTGGACAGTGAATTGTCATGTTTATCAAACTGTTTATAAATATTTATACTATAAAAATGTATTTATTTATTTATTTGTACTTATTATATATCAAACTGTTTATAAATATTTATACTATAAAAATGTATTTATTTATTTATTTATTTACTATGTTGAAGTGTTACAAACTTGTTACAGACTATACTTTAAATCCCCTTAAACCCTCTTTGTTGGTTAATTAGTCATGGCTGGGTGGACCTAGACTCTAAACAATAGATGTAGGGAAAGTGAGGTGTCCCCATAATTAAATCACCTTTCAGTCAATGTCTCACCCCTGTTAATTAACACATCGTATCTACAGATTTTAGCCTCTTCGTATTAGATTTGTTGCGATAATTAGAATTTTACCGATATTTATACAAATTTACCCAAATGTACAAATTACACTATTACTACTTCTCAGTGTTACTTACTGAAACTTGCTTTGATTTATTTCGAATGTGTACTTGTTGAAAACCTTAAGACACATTTGATAAAGGATAAAGGAATACTTCAAAGTTACAAAACTTGTTTGGCAAACATCTCATGGCTTAAATAATTGGAGGGTCTAGAGCACAAGTGATCTAACAACCAACTAAAATGGTTGGTAGTTAGATCACTTGTGCTCTAGACCCTCCAATTTGGGAGTAACATTTAATCCATTATTTTAGGTAAACCTACACATGTATATATTTTCTATTCTCATTTCAGTTAGAGGAAGTTATGAAACATGCATGGGTGGTGGCGTAAGTTTGACAGTTATTTTCTCATCCGATTTATGAGCTACTACGTATTAAGGTCACATTGTAGCATAGTTGACCAATCTTTGCTGTACTTATTCTATAAAGGCCAATGTACATAAATTTTTTGCTATGAAATATACTCACACTATACAAATATAGCATTAGATGTGTTTATTCAATTGTGCCTAGTAAGAGGAAATATCTTTTCTGTGGGAAGTTGAAGCAAGACATGAAAGAAAGATTTTATCCTTGCTATATGTTAATGCAAAATTGTATCACTTTCTCGTAGGGCAATTGGCTTCTACAAACAGGGCCTCCAGAGATTTCATGCAGGTCTTTCTTTCTGTCATCAAATGTTATATAAATTATTATTTAGTCTTGTATTCACTTGAACAAGCCCGTAATCAACTCTTTAGAACATCGTGGGGCTAAAATATTGAGTGGATTAGAGTGTAGACAATGTCTGCCATACCTTCGCTAAACATTAATATAGTCCAGGCAAGATAGCAAAAGTGCGGGCAGTTGCTGCAATAGAAATGCCGATCACGGTTTATGGTCCGTTTAGACTTATATTATGACCAAAAAAAAAGTCCCAATCCGAAATCCGTGCCCAAATGGGTCAAATTGGCCAAAATCCAAAATGGCCACCGCTTTTGGCTTGTAAATTCCAATTTCCACCCAATTATCACAATATGATCGAGTTTGGTATCAAAATATACGTTTTCGGGGTAACTGAATCCATTTCCATACACATTTTTGTGATAAGTGTTACCACTGAGTCAATATTAGGGGTTATTCAAGATGGTGGTCAGTTTTGGCGGGAAAATTCGAATTTTACATAAGGATCAAGTTTGGTGTCAAAATATATGTTTTCGAGGTAGCTGAATCTATTTTTGTACATATTTTAGTGATTAAGCGATTCCCTGTGTCAATATAGGAGAAATTCCAATTTGGGATTTAGATTTCCGATTAGGGGGTGGAGATTAATGATACTCCTACCTTAGACCTAATACAATGACTTTCATCCAGTATCAACTAAATTTCATTTGGAGTGTCTCAACATTTAAATCATTTTCTGAAATAAATTCGCCACGTGCTTCAATAGGTTTGGCTATCTTGGCTCAATTTTCGAGTGACCCCTTTCGGCATGCCTGCTACGCTGCTTCCGTAGTGAGCAGTGGTCGACCAGAGCGTCTAAATGAAATTTAGTTGATGCTTGATGAATGCCATCATATTGATGAATGCCATCTGAGGCGGACTCGACCACTCGTAATCCCCAAATCTCCAATGGGATTTCCCATTATTTTGACCCGGGGGAACCAGTTAATTACCAAGATGAAAAAAATGTCGAAAATGAGATCAGCTGCCTCCAAAACATATATTTTGACACCAAATGTGGTAATTTTGTAAAATTCGAATTTTCCCGCCAAAACTGGAATTTTTTCCCAATATTGACTCCGCGGTATAACAAATCACCAAAATGTGTATGGGAATGGATCCAGCTACCTCGAAAGGATATATTTTGATACCAAACTCAATCATATTATGGTAAGTGGATTAAAACTGGCATTTTCCAGTCAAAACTGGCGGCCATTTTGGATTTTTGCCAATTTGACCCATTTCTATTGCAGCAACTGCCCGAAATGGTGCGAAATTGAGTTAAAATGCCTGGACTAATATGGACGCCGCTCACATAGACTGCTGATTGAAGAACTGATACAATTCGAGCAAAATGGTCAGAAATAAGTTTAGAAGAAATAAGAGATTAGATTTCTGGGTCGAAAACGAGCTTACAAGCTAGATGGAAGACTTATTGACAATTTGTTTATGTAAACTGATATGAGTGTGATGTGACGTTTCAGTCGGCAAAACAGGATTCTTTTTTAAAACTTGTATTATTTTAACACTATTTGAGCGGTTGACCTGCAAATTAGTGTGCAGTTGTCAAACATTCATATTGAACCACATGTAAAACGTTTATGATATAGGTGCGATACTTTATTAATTTTCCCACTTTAATTAGTGTACTTGTTTTTTTCTGGCCCAGCTGATATATCTGCACAAGACATACCATATTTAAAGACACCGTACATGAGAGACTGTTAGGTAAAAATTTGTAGAATCATAACACATAATTATTAAGTGTTATGGGGACCTACGATTCTGCCCAGACAGTGTGAATTTTGCTGTTTCAATTTTAGGTTTTAAGAGCCATTCCACGAGAAAACCATGCAATATCGGGCAGATGTTCGAAGGTGGGGTCGGCCGATTGAGTTCATACTCACAGGGTTTGGTCGACCCATCGAGCCTACTCTCCAGCCAAAATCGCCGATTTCAGAAATCAACCGTTTTCGAGATACAGGCCGATTACGTTTTTCGGCTGATTTTTGTCATTTTTAAGCCAAATTTTAGCTATTTTTATCGCTCTACTACCGCTGTTGCATGACCCTGGCTAACTAGCTTTTGGTTGTTCGTGATAGTCGGGGTCTTACCCTATCACATTATCATGGTCACCCGGTTCAAGTTCATTTTCCTTAGGTGTCAGGAGACTACACAAGATACGTGTCTGGAGATACCTGAAATCTTCAGATCGCGATAACTCCACTGGAGCAGGATTTGCGATAAAAATTAAAATCAATTTATTTCTAACAACATAAGAAATAAAATCGTTGTCAGCTAACTTGCAAAAATATGAAAATTCGTGTCGAAAGTTGCCAAAAAACTTTAGTTTTGATTGGGATACATCGGCGGATAATTCAGGTACCCAATCGCCAATATTGTTATTCAAAGGGTCAATATATCAACTCCGGCTCCCCTTTGCCAAAATATTCAGTCTATCGGTTTGGTTTAATATCCAGTCTACAAATACAAGATGGCGTCTCCCAGGGAATATGGATTTTCGCAAATTCTCAATCTAAAATGTCGATCCTGATTATTTAAACATTTTTTTTCTATGAAAAATGAGAAATTTCAATTCAAAATTTTGAAAAATAGTCGAGTTAGAGCAGATGAAAGTCGACAATTATGCAAAACAGACCCAATTTCCATGAAAATCACCTATTTAGTCTTCTCCGTGACCTTCAATTGTGAGATCATCAGGGATACAATTTGAAGTTCACACGTTGCTCTATCAACAAACCATATCTCATTCGAAAATATTGAAAAACAAATCAGTTAGAGTTGAGATTTCAAAAATTTTCTTGTCAGACACTTTACCGAAAATAAAGGGGTATAACTCTTATCATTATTTAAGCAGACGGATTCATACCACAATTAAAAATCATGTGTCAACAAAATATTCAAATCCTCACGTAATAAAAAAAGGAACACCTCGCAATTTCTGTACGCCCACATTCTCGTGTGGACGTATATTGTCGTTGCCCCTGTCCGCCCGTCCGTCAACAATTTGTTTATGGGTACTCTACAGGTCACAATTTTTATTTATTTTCAACAAAATGAAACTTAAAAGGTATGTTTATAACCCAATGAACTCGGTTCCTTTTGATATCTCGGGGGGTTGGGTGGCATGGTTTCGAATCCCCGGTTGTACGTGGCAAGGAGTAGGGTCGCCTGTCCAACCTCGTGGGTTTTCTCCGGGTCCTCCGGTTTCCTCCCACTGCTAAAGACCCCTACGCGCAAGCGAATTATTGAAATAAATTAAACCATGACCTAGTTTGTGTCGAGTGGACGTTAAACCCCATTTCTCTCTCTCTCTCTTTCGATATCTCGCATATCGGATCTTAACTTCCTGGATTATGGCCCTTAATTGTTTAAAAAGTCACATTTTTAGCTTGTAGCCCCTCTAGAGGTCACAATTTTTATTCGATTTTTAAAAACGTTTTAATATATCACCGTTACACGCTTATGATGGTGGAGTTCGAATTTCTTGAAAATCGGAGCGAAGCTGCCGGACAAAATGGCCGCTCCTCATAAGCAAATAGTGTAAAAGTATGTAATTCCAAGATTGTGGACACTCTAGAAAAACAATTTTTATCCGATTGTGAGGAAACTTAAAATGTATGTTTATATCCCAAAGATCTTGGTTCCTTTCGATATTCGCGCATATCACATCGTAGCTTCCTGAATTATGATCCCTGAATATACAAAAAAACACGTTTTGATAATGTAGTCCCTCTTAATGTCACAATTTTTATTCGACTTGATGAAACTTTTATATTATATACTTTTAAATCCCAAAGATCTTGGTTCCTTTTGATATTGTCGCATATCGGACTGTAACATACTGGATGATGGTCCCTGGTTATATTATATACTTTTATATCCCAAAGATCTTGGTTCCTTTTGATATTGTCGCATGTCGGACTGTAACATACTGGATGATGGCTACTGGTTGTACGAAAAATCGCTTTTTATTCAGCTTGTTCTCTGTCCATCTTTTGCAAAATGTGGTTGTATCTTGCATGGCAACCGCTTATTCATATTTAATTCCCGTGTGGTATTCAAATTTATGTCAGGAATATTCCTACAAAATTACGTGTTTTCGTAATACTATAGAATGAAATTTGCCAATCAGCGCCTGTTTCAATCAAATTCACGCCAGTAATATTCCCCAAAAATTACGAGTCTTCGTTTATACGTCTGCAAATGAAGAAATGCGTCCAAAATAAGAAAAGTCCGACAAAAGAGAAGCAATGACTTCTGTTCAATATTAGATTGATGAATTTCCCGACAAAGTAAGAAGTCAGTCAAGCAAGGCAGATTAAGCAGGTAAACAACGTAGGTGTATAGACGGTATAATACGATAAATACGCTGATCACTTAGTTACCTAAGCAATCCAGTCTATTATCAACAATTATCGGGATGAGTGGTAGTTATACACTCAGTTTACTATATTAATTTTGAAATTCTGAATATTATTCATCATATCTTGATGTCCGAGTGGGCATATTCCTGGCCGGACATTTGGAAAATAGCGTAGGACATGCCCGGAATATACGGGCGAAATTCCAACACTTAACAAACTGAAATTCAACGCGAAAAGTGACGAATTTCGTAACTTTCGACACAAATTTTCATGCTGTTGAGGGTTAGCTGACAATGATTTTATTTTTTATGTTGTTAGAACAGGTCAAGCTGCAAATAAAACGATTTTCTTTTTTATCGCAAACCCTGCTCCAGTGGAGTTATCGCAATTTGAAGAAAGAGTATAATTCAGGTGTCTGCAGACATGTATTTTGTGTAGTGCCATGACACCTACGGAAAGAGAGGTTGCATTGGTAACCATTATACTATGGCAGGGTGAGACCTGGACTATAATCACCAACCAAAACTTAGTTCGCTATTGGTCGATTAACGGCTATAGTAATGCTACAAAAAATTTGACCTGAAAATGATGAAAATCAGCCGAAAAAAGTAATCGGGCTGTATCTCAGAAACGGTTGATTTCTAAAATCGACAATTTTGGCTGGGGAGTATGCTCGATGGGTCGACCAAACCCTGTAAATATGAACTCAATCGGCCGACCCCCACCTTCGAACATTCTGCATGGTTTTCTCGTGGAATGGCTCTTAATTAGTCTTTCATATTATTAGTTTGTTATAATTTCCTTTATGTACATAGGCGTAGGAGCCGGGGATTGAGGTGCTGCATTTCTCCAATTCCCCCCACCCAACCTAGCCCCCAATTCGGTGAACGGTCCAATTTTCAGACAGAAACCTCAGAGAATGAGACCATATATCATAGAAATATAATTGTGTAAATGTAAAATGAAATCAATCGTGGTTTACATTTGGAATACCATAATACTTAAGACCTCATGCAATAACATTTGTGGAAAACTTGTTTTAGTTAATGATTGATTCATTCTGAAAATTTGGGTGCCAAAGAAGATTTTCAGGCAAATAGCATCAGCCCCCGCAACTGAAATTGGCCCCCTACGCCTATGTTTATGTATAATATTAAGAATTCGGTAAAATGCGAACGTTTATTTTAGGGGTGCAAAACATGAAATAGAAACAGAATTGCCAATGACGCAAGTTGTACAGGTATCTTCCTTGTAACAGTTGTCATGGTTACAAGAACTATCAAATGATTGGTCCATTTTGACCCTACAGTTGATAATTTTGTAACCAAGAAATTAATAAATGTTTCCATGGTTCCTATTAATAAAAGAATATGAATGTTAGTTTATGTTAGTGGATTCAGATAGTCTTGTATCCCCTGTTACATCATTTGCCAAAAACATTTCCTGATGTGATTATTTTTTTCAAAATACTAAAGTGTTTTTGCCAAACGATGAAATGAACTTTAAATAATTGCTATTAGAGTGCCTCGAGAGACCATAGAGACAATTTTAGATATTTAACAAATAGCCTATTTAAAAAATTAGCGTGACCATATAATGTAGTATGAATTTTATTTTAAATTGTTAAACAAGGCATTCTTCTTGGTCTCTTGATAAAACATTTCAGTGTATTAATTATAGTTCAATGGTTGTCTGTGCTGTTAATATATTGTTTGTTTATTTTTAGGGAGTCGCAAGGTCATATAGAATTAGAACTCCCCATAGGCCAAATAGTTCAGGTAGTTACCTCCCCTCCACACCTAGTAAACTAGCGGTTACTTCCCATTTGTCCTTTCTAAGAAGATTTTCCCCTGATGACCTTATCAAGCAATTTCATTATAGACGTATATAATCATTCATTAATACATGTATACTGCATGCATGTTCATGATCACCAATAATCTAAAAAAAACATGTCCTTCTTTTTGTGAAAATTACCATACTGTTTCTTTTTGTCCCCCGCCTTTCGAAGAAAGTAAGGACTATTAAATGGGTTCGTCCGTCCGTATGTCTGTCTGTCTGTCTGTCCGTCACACTTTTAGGGACACAATAACCCCCTTTCTAATTGAGCTAGAATGTTCAAACTTGGTGTTTTCTGCTTAGGGTAAGCAGAGATAAGCAATTTGATTGCTTGATGCTTTGGGACACGATAACTTTAGTTCTATTTAAGGGATAGTGATGAAACTCTGAGTATAGTTTCATTACATCAATACCTTGACTAAGTTCGATAATGAGCATTTTCTGCTCAAGGTGAGCAGAGCGATAAGCAATTTGATTGACCGAGTCTTTGGAACACAATACCTCTCCTTCTAATTGAGCTATAGGTGTTTATTAGGTCAGTGCCTTGATGGAGTTCGAAGATGAGCATTTTCTGCTTAGGGTAAGCAGAGATAAGCAATTTGATTGGTTGATGCTTAGGGACACAATAACTTTAGTTCTAATTAAGTGAGAGTGATGAAACTTGTGTATAGTTTCACTACATCAATACTTAGACTAAGTTTGATAATGAGCATGTTCTTCTCAGGGTAAGCAGAGCAATAAGCAATTTGATTGGTCGAGACTTTGGAACACAATAACTCTCATTCCAATTGAATTAGAATGTTCACACTTGGCGTAGGTATCTTTTAGGTGAATGCCTTGATGTAGTTCGAAGATGAGAGTTTTCTGCTTAGGGTAAGCAGAGATAAGCAATTTGATTGGTTGATGCTTTGGGACACGATAACTTTAGTTCTAATTAAGAGAGAGTGAGGACACTTGGTGTATAGCTTTATTACATCAATACCTTGACTAAGTTCGATAATGAACATTTTCTGCTGAGGGTAAGCAGAGCAATAAGCAATTTGATTGGTCGAGACTTTGGAACAAAATAACTCTCCTTCTAATTGAGGTAGAATGTTTAAACTTGGTGTAGGCGTTCATTAGGTGAATGCCTTGATTGAGTTCGATGATGAACATTGTCTGCTTATGGTAAACAGAGATAAGCAATCTGATTGGTTGATGCTTTGGGGCACGATAACTTTGGTTATAATGAAGTGAGAGTGATGAAACTCCGAAGATAGATTAATTATATCATTACCTTGACTAAGTTCGATGGTGCGAATTTTCTGCTTAGGCTAAGGAGCGATAAGCAATTTGATTGGTCAAGACTTTGGAACATAACAACTCTGCTTTTAATTGAGGTAGAATGTTTAAACTTCATGTAGATGTTCATTAGGTGAATGTCTTGACTGAGTTCATTGATTAACATTACGAGCTAAAGCTAAGCAGAGCTAAGCAAATTCTTTGGTTGATGCTTTGGGACAAGATAATCTTGATTCTTTCGGATAGAGAGTGATGAAACTTAGTGTATAGTTTGATTGCTCGATACTTTTGAAAAAAAAATAAATGTGCGATTAATTATGTGTGTCATCTATTTATTTTGGGATTTTGGCGGGGGACATCAGCCTCACTGTTGGCTTGTTCTTCCACATAAGCCATTCTTATATTATGATTGCATGATTATTTTAAATTTTAAAATTTTTATCGTTTACTACACCACCATGCGTCTTCAGTAAAGCAAAGCAGCATGTACAGTCACATGACTAGGGATATGTATATCCTTATAGTTCTTCCTGAATAATCTCCTTGTTCTTTAATTATGGTATATAAAAATAAAAAGATATTTAATGAACAAACATTAGAATGAAGAGCTGCCATTTTAAAATTTTCTTACAATTAGCGATTATAAATTTTCATATTTGGCTGTAAAATAATTCTCTGAATATTATAGAATTGAATGCTTCACATCAAATAATCAATTAACAGAAATAATCAAAATAATATAGCTGGTCACAGCAGTGTAGTCACCTTCAATAATTTGACCTGATTCTAAAATAACCATGCATCTGACGAGTAGGGGAGACCAGGGATAGTAGGAACAGTTTTAACAAAACAGTGCTTTTATCAAAGTGTATTTAGATAATGTAATTATAATCTGTGCATGCTATAGATCAAAGACAGGGCTATGTGTGGGTCCCCACATTGTGTGGAGTTATTTACTATTCCACTGTTTTGCACTTAAAAAAAATAACATAAATATCAGTCGTTCCAACCAACCAACCCCATTCCCACAGCAAGTTGAAATAGCTATTGGGGATGATTGAAAGTGTTCCTAATCAAACTTTATTCAAATAAATGATTCCTGATTTGTAACATGAAAACGCTGGAAGAATCAAACTAGTTTAACACAACGCATCAAAATACACTGGATGTTCACAGAAGAAGAGTTCGGCAGGCTTCAGATTTTGGACACAACAGTATCCATATAAGGGAATGTGCCCCCCGCTTTTATATTCCAAATGACCCCAAATAAAGTGGGGACTATGATGATAAAAAAAAGATATCAATATAGTCAATTATGTAAGAAATTCCACCAATGCAACAGACTTACTGGAAGAAGAAAAACGTGTTTATCCCGCCAATGAAACCAGGTGGAATTCCCAAATGATTATGCTAAGGTCAATCCTAAATATACCCGAGTAGAGATTCAACAAATTATGCTTGAATTGTTTGAAAATGCTACAATACAAAAGTGATTCGACAGAGTTGGTTGCTTGAAGTCAAAACGAAGTTGAGAGATTTTGCATGTTTTATTATGGATGTCAACTAGTGTCACATACAACCAACCCAGAACCTTTGTCACGGGAGGTCTCTAAGTCTACCTTCTGCACCATGGCAACATTGTGCTGCAGACTTACTAGGACCATTACTCTTTTCGTGTCAGTAGATTATTATAGTTGATGCTTCGAAGCAGTCATTACCAAATCAACCACATCAATGAGAATAATCAACATCATGTCTCAAATATTTGTTAAACATGGATTACCATTAACTTTACAGACAATGGGATGCAATTTTTGAGCCAATCGTTCTAGAAATGTATGTCTTGACATTGTATTATAATGTTCAGAAATATGGCCCATAATACAACAAGTAAAAGTCAGAGATATATTTGTACCAAATACCAAATCACCAGAACTACAAAAATTTTACCAAATTACCAGAACTACAGGAATTATGAAATATGCAATTGAGACATTCAACTCAAAGAAAAGGGAAGGATACGTATGGCGAATTGAAACGACGTGTGTGAAATAGTAAAATTTCAGAAGGCGATAAAGTATTAGTGATACAGGATTATAACAATAAATTTTCAACAAAGTTCAATCCAAAAAACTCTCAGTAAGTTTGGGAATAGGGTTAGAGATCAAAGTTATCATTTGAATGACTTTTTGTAAGCCTATATGGAAATGTGGTTGTGTATTGTCTGGTGTTAACAATTTCTAGTGAACACTCACAGACTACATTTATCATCTGATAGTTTTGAAATATATGTATGTTGTTTACATTAGTAAGATTGTGGTCACAGATTTTATCCGATTTAAAAAAACGTTTTAGTACATCACTGTTACACCCTAATGATGGTTGAGTTTGAAATTCGTGAAAATCGGACCAAAACTGTCGGTCAAAATGGCCACCCCTCATACACAAATAGTGTAAATATATGGTATATCAATGTTGTGGACCCTCTAGAAGTCACAATTTTGTTCTGATTTTGATGAAACTTGAAATATGTCTTTATAACCCAAAGATCTTGGTTACTTTTGATATTTGCGCATATCGGATCGTAACTTCCAGAATTATGACCCTTGATTGTTCGAAAAATCACTTTTTGTTTAGCTTGTTCTCTATCCATCTCTTGCAAAATGTGGGCGTATCCTGCCTGGCAGACGTTGGTTTAATTTTTCGAAACATAAGTCTTTTTTAATAGTTTATTTATTATGATTACGAAAAAGTAACCTGCTTGGGTAAACATTTCCGTTAATTACTGGTAGTTATTACTGTTAATCAGTTTTTAGTGTCAGAGAACTTAGCTGCTTTAATATTGATAGCAACTACATAGTAAACGAATACCGTTGAAATCAAACTACATACAGAGTTTAACCTGATATTCTACTGATACGTAGTGGAAATTTGGAAGAAGGCTGGATGACATTATATGCAATAGAGATTGCGGTTTGCATAATTATTCCTGCGCTCCAAATTCTGAAAACTCGTCCATCCATAAGCTTGCAGAGAATCAAATTTCAAAGAATTTCCAACGGTTCTGTACCAAAAATCTACAAAATTAGGCATGCAAAAAAGTAAAAATTGTGGAGTGTGATAGATCTGTGCATAAGAGGCAAAACTTTGACCTTTGAAGAGTATATTGTTTTGGAATGGGTTATATATTTTACTCTCTCAGATTAACGAAAAAAGTATATAAGGAAACTAATCTTTAAGAGTTCACTATCTCCGAATTGAGGCGTTTTATGACTGTAAGAAAATTTGTTTTTTCTTTTATACTACAATCCTGTGCCCATCTAAAACCAGTCTAGGAAACATGAATTCTGGTATGCAAAACTGGTCCCAAATGATTTTAAATCCATAAAATTATAAGTTCTTATATAAAATGGACATTTTATTCTAAAGCTGAAAATCTGGGCTCCTAGGTGCACATTTTGGTAGCAATGCAATATTACGGGTATCTATGATCTGATGAACTATCAGGAATATTAAAATACCGGTAACCAAAATAAAAAGACACAAATATTGATTTTGTAAGAATGCATGTATTTATTTTGAAAGAAACAGCTCTGAAAATAAATGGTAATCGAAAATAAGTATTACTACCGCAAAACTGATGCATCCCTCATCTACCTCCCCGTGATATGTAAGTTTCACATATTTAAGCAAGTGCATGGATATTTTTGTTGTCCTCAGTATGCTAAATATGTGCGGAATATGTTAAATTTACCAAAGAATTATGGATTTTATCGATCTTCAAGGTGTTCAGGCTCAATGAAGAAAGAAAAGGGATGCCAATTCCCAGTATAGTCACTAAGTTTTAGCATTTTAATTTACCAATTTACTAAAGATTAATGGATTTTATCGAACTTCAAGATGTTGAGGCTCAATAAAGAAAGAAAAGGGATGCCGATTCCAGGTATAGTCACTAAGTTTTAGCCATTTTAATTCAAAATTGAAGAAATGGATGGCAATTATCGAGTCGGAAAGTCGCCTGGAACAGACAGTACTATCAAATACCAGCACTATTCAGTATATAGTGGGCAAGATTTTTAGACCAGGAAGGTGTAGGTTATCTGACAAAGTATTTCACCATTTGATGATGGTGATTCAGTGTTACAAATTGATATCATAGAAGTCTAACTAGGATCGTTTGTGTATGTTTATGATATATTATAGTCTATATATGTGACTGAATAAGAAAATCACTGAATAAGAAAATCAGACTTACTCATGTCTTAGACATTTCTTTAGGAGTAATCAGTCTTTAGTCGATTAGACTACATTACAAAAGTAATAGTAATTTAATCAATTACATTGAAAAGTAGCTGTAATCATAATGCAACTGTATTCATACAAATATTGAAGTAATTGTAATCTTAATTGATTATGTTGCAATGTAATCGACCCCATGTCTGTTCAGATGATGCCGGCGTTCCAACTATCCTGAGTCTCCCCTATGGTAGTTCTATACATGTAAATACAATAAGAAAAGTGTCCTTTCAAGTGATAGGGCATGCCACATTATCAACAATGGAGTGCTAATTAGGCTACTAATTTGATCAAAGGAATTTACGAATAAAAGAATATGATTGACTTTAAGCAGTAGGACGTTAAACCCCATTTCATTTCATTCATTTCAAAGCAAAGGTCCCCTTTAAAATGTATGCAAGTAGCAATACAGATAATATTACAGGTATCTGGGAGAGCTGCTCTGGAAGGAAAGTATGGCTAATGTTATTGGTTCCAATTAAACTACTGGGCAAAAGAAAGTTGATACATGTAAATCAATTTTTATATGCCCACATTTATATGTAGACGGATATTGTCGCCCCTGTCAGTCCGTACCTCCGGACTCCATCCACAATTTGTTTGTGTCCATTCTACAGGTCACAATTTTTATACCTCCACATGGAAATGTGGTTGTATATTGCTGTCATCCCCATCTGTCCGTCCGTTGGTCCGTCGTCCACAATTTCTTGTGAACACTCTACAGACTACATTTATCCTCTGAGTGTTTTGAAATTGATATATGTGATCCGTCATGGCATAATGAGTCGCAATTAGGGCTGTGTATTGCGGCCAAAAATCGTATTGCAATATATTGCGATACTCGTAAAAAAGTATTACAATATATTGCAGTATTGCAATACTTTCAATAAAGGCTTAGTTTATTATTATACACGTTTTATTTTGAACATATTTTAACTTTTTCAAGCTTATTATAATAGTTTAGCGTAGCTTGTGTGAAACACTATTGTTTTTGTTAAGATTATTATTAGGGTTTCACAATGCGTAGCTTGTGTGAAAGACTATTGTTTTTGTTAAGACTATTATTCTTCTTCTTATTAGACTTTCAGACTTTCGTCTGAAAGCCTATTGAGATTACTAAAATTATTAGGCTTTCAGACTTTTGTCTGAAAGACTATTGTTTTTACTAAAATTATTAGACTGAAAGACTATTATTTTTACGTAAATTATTATTATTAGGGTTTCACACTGCGTAGCTTGTGTGAAACACTATTGTTTTTGTTAAAATTATTCTTATTAGGATTTCACACTGCGTAGCTTGTGTGAAACACTATTGTTTTTGTTCGGATTATTATTCTTATTATTATTATTATTATTTTTCCATTTGAGCATATCTCAGAAACTACTTGTCGGATCGATTCGATGTCTTCGGTTTTACTGGGAAAGTGCGTTTGACTTAAATTTTAAAGCTATTTCCAACGTTCTGCGACAATGCGAAATGTCCGAAATCCCCGAAGTTGTTGTTTTTCGATATTTTACCGTAATGTTATCAATAACATGGCTACAGTTCTTTGGATTTTTTTTATTTTCGACGAATCTTAGGAGATATTAGGCGCCAAATTTTGAAAATTTAAATTTTTACAAAAAACTTTTTTATTAATGAATTTTTTGCCACCTTAATTTTTCTTGGCCCCCATTGGCTAATTCAGTTTTTCAGTCCTGGATTAATTATTTATTGTTCGATTTGTATAAAACAAAATTCATATGCTCCGTGGTCGAAAATGTCATTTTTTTTTGTTACCGGTAAAATTGCCTTTCGGCAACGGAAGTGACGTAAATTTGGCAAAAAACTACAATTTTGAGAGTTCGGTACCACTTTTTGAAAGCAAATATTATTTTTTTCAAATCTGGTATGACTGAAAGGGTGTGCCCTGTAAAGGCGCAGAAAACATCGGACTCACTTTTTTAAATTTCGATTTCGTTTTCAGGTAATTTCGATTTAAAGGTGAAAAAGGGTGAAAAAAATGAGCTATTTACAACCCATTCAGGCTTTTCATATTTTAATATATTTTTTCGCAACTTTCATAAACTAGTAGCAATAATCCATACGAAGAGAATGTATGTGAAAATTAGTTTGTAATATAAGCAGTTGCCGAGAAATGGGCAATTTTGCTTGAGTCCCTTTTTACGCTAGTTTGTCTGTAAAAGTGTCAATTATTATTGGATTTTCATAAAAGTGACACCATTTGATGCGTAATGTCAATTTTAACTAGGTCAAACAATTTAACATTTTCAATGTCACCGGAAATGACGTAATTTGGGCAAAAAATGTATTTATAGCCTTCAAACCAGTAATTTATTCAAACGAGTCGTATTTGTTATTTGTTTAAAATTTTGATATTTGATTCCAATCAACTAATAGAATGAAACCATACGATCATATAGATATCACAAAATGGTTTCTAACTTGTTCAGTTGTGGAGAAATAGACGATTTTCAACAGGTAACTTTTCAAGGTTTTTGGTTCATAAAAGTGTCAATTATTATTCGATTTTCATAAATTTTCCAGTGTGTGATACCAAATGCCATTTACAATTTCATACAAGTAATTTAACACTTTTCTGTCGCCGGAAGTAACGTCATTTTGGCAAAAACTGTATTTTTAGCCTTCAAAACAGATATTTTATTCAAATGAGTCCGATTTGTATTGTTTTTAAAATTATGATATTTGATTCAAATCAACAAATAGATTGAACCCATACGATCATACAGATACCAGAAAATGGTTTCTAACTTGTACTGTTGCGTGAAATGGACGATTTTCTACAGGTCACTTTTCAAGGTTTTTGTTCTATAAAAGTGGCAATTATTATTCGATTTACATAAAAATTTTGCCTTATGCCATTTATGATTTCATAAAACTAATTTAGAATTTTCATTATCACCGGAAGTAATGTAATTTTGTCAGGATCACTTACCTTACATGTAACAAATGTATACAATGAATTGATATTGCCGGATTTGGTTGATTCTGCGTACATTTTATTTGATGTGTGAAATGCTTACATGGAAACCTGTTTAATAGTTTCATCGGTACAGGAAGTGACATGTGTTCAAGGGTAACGGGGCACCGGTGAAACCCGTCATTACTGCGTCGCAGTTCTAGTGATGATTGTTTTTACCAAAAAATCAATCATCCAACACGTTGGCCGTTTTATTTTTCACTTGAGTATATCTCAGAAAGTACTTGTCGGATCAATCCGATATCTTTGGTTTTTCAGGAAAGATGGCATGACTTAGCGATTAAATCTATTTCGAACATTTTGCGACAATGCGAAATGTGCGAAATCACCGAAGTTGTTTTTTTCTAAATATAGCCGCAATATTAACAATAATTGCCGGATTTTAACATTTGATACATTTTGACATAGCCAGGGACTAGGCACATAGCTACGGGTCTTTAGATTTTTGATTTTCGATGAATCTTCGAAGATATTAAGCGCCAAATTTTGAAAATTTAAATTTTTACAATTTTTTTTTTATTAATGAATATTTCTTTAGGATAATTTATCCAGGGCTAAATGGTCATCTGATTTGAGCAAAAATGTGAACAATTTTTGTCTCAGTAATTTGCGTTAGCCGTCATTGCCTAATTCAGTTTTTCGGTCCTAGATTGATTTTTTATTCTTCGATTTGTTTAAAACAAAGTTCATATCCTTCTTTTTCCAACATATCATTTTTTTTGTTACGGATAGAGTTACCTGTCGGCATCGGAAGTGACATAATTTTAACAAAAACTATAATTTTGACAGTTCGGTACCACTATTTGAAAGCAAATATTATTTTTTCAAAATTTGATATTACCAAAAGGATGCGCCATGCAAATGTGCACAAAACATCGGACTCAGTTTTCTTAATTTCGATTTCGTTGTCGGGCTATTTCGATTAAAGGGTGAAAAACGGTGTAAAATTAAGCTATTTACAACCCATTCAGCGTCTTCATATTTTAAAATATTTCTTCGTAACTTTCGTAGCAATAATCCATACGAAGAGAATGTATGTGAAAATTAGTTTGTAATATAGGCGGTTGCCGAGAAATTTTCGCATGCGTCACTTTTCGCGTTATTCTGTCTGTAAAAGAGTCAATTATTATTCGATTTTCATTTTTTTTACCATTTAATGCCTTATGCTAATTCTGACTAGGTCAAACCAATTTAACATTTTCACTGTCAGAGGAAATGACATTATTTGGGCAAAAACTGTATTTCTAGCCTTTAAAAGAGATATTTTATTCAAATGTTTCTTATTTGTAATCATTTTAAAATTATGATATTTGATTCAAATCAACAAATAGAATGAACCCATACGATCTTACAGATACTACAAAATAGTTCCTAACTTGTACGGTTGCAGAGAAATAGACGATTTTCTACAAGTCACTTTTCATGGTTTTTGGTCCATAAATGTGTCAATTATTATCCGATTTCCATAAAAAATTTCACCATGTGATACCTTATGCCATTTATGATTTCATAGAAATAATTTAACAATTTCATTAACCCCGGAAATAATGTCATTTTGGCAAAAAATGTATATTTAGCCTTCAAAACAAACAATTTTTTGAAGTGAGTTATATTTATTATTCGTTTAACATTATGATATTTGACTCCAATGGACATATATACTATTCAAAAAAAGTAGGGGATATTTGATTTTTAAGTGTTATTAAAGTCACCTAATGAAACTGACGAAGAAACAAATGATAAAATGAAATGAAGTTCACATTCATCGATTTATTCCAAATGATCGTTAGACTAAGTAAGGCACAGACTGACCATTATAAGGGTAAAATGATACCCGGGGTCAAACAGCAAAGTTACCACAGCATCACAACCAAGTCAGTAACGGGTAAATCCTCCTCTGTTTGCCAAACAAGCATTGATCCGACGTGGCATACTCCTAATGAGACGTCTAAGGTCATTTTGGTCCAGATTGTCCCATTCCTGTTGCAACGCAGCAGCAAGTTCTTGGACATTGGCAGGACGTTGTTGACGTTGACGTAACCTCTGTCCAAGCATGTCCCAGACATGCTCGATGGGGGAGAGGTCGGGACTCAGTGCTGGCCAAGGTAATGTGGTGATGTTCTGTTGTTGGAGGTAACCTGTAACGATCCTGGCCCTGTGACATCTTGCGTTGTCATCCTGGAAGATGAAACGGCGGCCATGACGTCGTGCGAACGGCACAACATGGACTGCCAAGATGTTGTCCCGGTAGTACTGGCCTGTAACACGCCCTGCAACAACATGTAAAGCCGTTCTTCCAGCAACAGTGATGCCTCCCCACACCATAACAGAACCACCCCCAAATCGATCATGTCTGATGACGTTAACGTCTTGGAAGCGCTCGTTTCGACGACGCCACACCCTCCTACGTCTGTCCAAAAAATCAACAGTGAACCTTGACTCATCTGAAAACATCACATTGCTCCAGCGTCGATTATCCCAGTGTTGACGATCCCTACACCAACGACGTCTTGCCTGAATGTGATGATCTCTCAAACAAGGGATCACGCGAGGACGTCGGGCGCGAAGGTGACCCCTATGCAGTCGATTCCGAATCGTCTGGCCACTCACTCTCACACCAGTGTCTGTTTGAAGACGAGCGCTGATCTGATTTGCTGTGATGACACGATTTCTCAAGGCCAAGGTACGGATAAATCGATCCTGGGCTTGAGTTGTCGCCCTTGGTCGACCTGAGCGTGGTCTGTCCTGTACAGATTGTGTATCACGGTATCTGGACCATAGCCTGCTTATGACAGACTGAGAAACATTCATCGTCCGCGCCACAACCGCCTGTGTTGTGCCGATCTGTAGCATGCCAAGGGCACGTAACCTTTCATTTTGGGTAAGCCGACGCATATCAAAATTTGTTTTCTGGTCACTAAAACAATTAAACTGATGTTTCCACCCTGGAATTCAATGCCACAATGACTGTAACATTCAAAGTCAGAGTCGTGCAAATCTTGGGTTGGACCCCCATGATGATCCCAAGCATCACCTGCATTCCATGCGGTAGCTATTGGTGCGTTTGGGCGTCACATGTAACTGGAAATGTTTCTTCTGTTAGGTTCTATAGTGACTTTTTTCGTAGTCATTTGCATATTTTAGTATTATGCCCCCAAAATCAAATATCCCCTACTTTTTTTTGAATAGTATATATTGAATCAATACGGTCATATAGATGTCCAAAAATTGCTTCTAGCATCTTCCCTTATCGAGAAATAACCAATTTTCTCAGGATCACTTTTTATACGCCCACATTTAAATGTGGGCGTATATTGTCGTCGCCCCCGTCCGTCCGTCCGTCGGTCGGTCCGGCGTCCACAATTGCTTGTGGACGCTCTAGAGGCTAAAGTTAATATCCGATTGACTTTAAATTTATAATCAGATTTTAGTGTATTATAAATCTTTCATTACCGAAAATTAAAAATATGTGACAACTCTTGTTGACTGCGCGGACGATTTAGCTGCTGTGGGCGTATGTTTCGTTGCCTGGCAACCTATCTTTAAGACTTTTTATCCTTTTTAATTTCCCATTAGAAAGTCAACTAACTTAGCGGTAGATTAGTAACAGCATCACTTTTTTGACACGTGTAAAACATTGATATTGCTGGATTTGGTTGATTCTGCGTCCATTTCATAACACGTCTGCAATGTTTATGTGGAAATCTGTTTATCCGTTTCATTGGTACTGGAAGTGATATGAGTTCAAGGGTAACGTAGCACCGAAAGTGACATAAGTTCAAGGACAACGTGGCACCAGTGAAACCCGTCATTACTGCTTCGCAGTTCTAGTTAGGCTTTCACCTTCGGTGAAAGGCTATTGTTATTACTAAGATTAATATTATTATTATTAGGCTTTCACCTTCGGTGAAAGACTATTGTTATTACTAAGATTAATATTATTATTAGGCTTTCACCTTCGGTGAAAGACTATTGTTATTACTAAGATTAATAATATTTTTATTATTAGGCTTTCACCTTCGGTGAAAGACTATTGTTTTTACTAGGTATTATTATTAGGCTTTCACCTTCGGTGAAAGACTATTGTTATTACTAAGATTATTCTTCTTATTATTTTTTTTTTATTGGGGGAAGCTAGATCTCAGCAACTATAAGAGATAAAGGTCTGAAGTTTGGTTTTCTCCCGTGAAAATGGGTGGTGGTTAGTGCATAGAGGTAAAATGAAATTTGTGCGCATAGCGGCCATTATTCTCTTAATTCTCAATCGATTCCTCAGATATGTACATTTCCAAGCAGATAGCAGTTCAAAACTGTGGAATTTAGAAACTTTGTTGCTCTCATTTTTTTGGTGAAAAATGGAAAATTTACAAAATTTTCTAAAATTTTTATTTTTAGGAATTTTGAAATTTTAGTTATATTTTTGGATAGCTGACATCAGTCCGATTCCAACAATATAAGTTTTGTTTTAAAATGTTGACTTTGATTTTTCACTTTTTTTCGCATTTTGGTCAAATCGTAGAGTTCTTATTTTTTTAAAACAGCTCCAACGATTTTTCTAAAACTTCAGGAATATGAAGTCGAAGGACCAAACCAGTCCATGAACTATAAATGAAAATCCTCTAATCACCGGAAGTAGTCAAGAAAGGTATCCAAACTTTGACAAAATTGTGAAAAGTGGGTGCCTGTGCGGAAAATGCGATGTATCAATTGTGTTTTTGACGTTTAGTTAAAGTTTTATATCGTTTAATAGCCAATTGAATTGTCTATCAGATGGTACTTCAGCGACAAGTTTCTATCAAAAACCAAAAAGTTATATGACTTTGAAAAGTAAGGTATTTTGCGATTTCGAGCAACTTTAGACGCATGTTTCTCGGAAACGCCCCCAACGATTTTTTTAAAAACTTTCTCAATCGCGAGATAAATGGGTACTCTGTTGTGTGAAACCACTGTATCATTTTTTGAAATGTCAGGGGTAGCCGAAAAATGAGATCGAAAATCGAAAACGTCGTAGTTTTACGATTTGGAGCATTTTTAGAGGTCTATTTCTCGAAAAGTCAACATAATATTTTTTTGGAACTTCTCCTACAGAGAGGCCTATCAGTAGTGTTATATATAAAACCATTGTTTTATCAGGAGTAGCAGAACAAAGGGATCGAAAATTGAACACGGCACCTTTCATTGTTAAGCGAAACATAAGTGGGGGATACAATCTGTACGTTTTGTCAACGTATAGAGCCTATTCAAGAGTGATGATATTTGAACTGAAATTATTTCAACTATGAGTGTTTTCTTCTTTCCAAAATATGGGATTAGTGACCCTGTAACAGAAATAGTTGATTGCTGTGTGTAATAATTAGCCTTTGAATTAATATTGTTGCTTCTGTGTCAAAATTATCTTATACCGGTATTCATCTGGACAGAAATCGACGGCTCGCGCTGTTTATAAGAAAGTCCAATTTATTAATCGTTTGCAGTAGTATCGTACAGTGGTATCGAATATTGCACCTGTGATAAAAGGCATGACGTTGTTTGAGCATGGACTCTATCTGTAATTAATACTAAATTTTAATTAGTGGCGTCAAATCTTTAACGTGCATGAAACAAGAAAATTGGCGATATTTCATTGAATATTCAATCAATTTTTGAACCAGTTACATATTTGAGTAGCTGACATGAACGCGATTCCGAAGTCTCGTGTACACATTGGTGTGACCGTAAAAGATCCCTTGGCGGTTGGAATTCTATATAAAAGAAGACTAGCGCCGCTGTACGAGCATGTTTAGAGATCATTTCGGGACTAACATATGGTTTACTTTTTTTTATTTCAATACTTCGCTTGCGATAGGGGTCTTTAGCAGTTGGGGGAAACCGGAGATAACCCACGGGGTTGGACAGGCTTGTCACTTTCAACCGGGGAATCGAAACCTAGCCAGTTGACTCAATGACAGACAGTGTGATACAGCGCAGTACCAAAGGCTGTAGCCTACCGTGCAAATTCCAGCCAGCATAATGTATCGATATAAGAAACATTTATTCCTACTGGCGATTTACAAATATTGCATGAAGAAATTCAAATCATAAGAGCATAAACACGACTAATGCACAGTATCATATTGATTATAAAAGTATAATGTATATATTGGTTATACTATATATGTCACAAAACAACAATCATTAGATAATAATAATTATTTACTAATTATATAAATCATTTAAGAGGTAGGAGTTATCCATTGTTTAATTTAACAGTTATATAATTACCCTGGTTAGAGAGAGAGCGAGAGAAATGGGGTTTAACGTCCACTCGACACAAACTAGGTCATTTCGGGACTAACATATGGTTTAATTTTATTTCTATAATTCGCTTCCGCGTAGGGGTCTTTAGCAGTGGGAGGAAACCGGAGGACCCGGAGAAAAACCCACGAGGTTGGACAGGCGACCCTACTCCTTGTCACGTACAACCGGGGATTCGAAACCACGCCAGTCGACTCAATGACAGACTTTATGATACAATGCGCTCACGCTAACCACTCAGCCATCCAACCCCCCCACCCTGGTTAGAAAGGTATGAACAATTAGAGAGAGAGAAATGGGGTTTAACGTCCACTTGACATAAACTAGGTCATTTCGGGACTAACATATGGTTTAATTTTATTTCAATAATTCCCTTGTGCGTAGGGGTCTTTGTTGGTGGGAGGAAACCGGGGGACCCGGAGAAAACCCACGAGGTTGGACAGGCGACCCTACTCCTTGTCACGTACAACCGGGGATTCGAAACCACGCCAGTCGACTCAATGACAGACTTTATGATACAGCGCGCGCGCGTGTTACCCCCCCCCCCCACCGGTATGAAACCACCGTACATCGGTCAAAAGTATCAAGAGTGGCCAAACAAATGGCACTGTATATCGACAAAAGTCCGATAGGGTCATAATCGGAACGTTCTGCATACGTATAATATGGAGAGCTATTTTTCTAAGTGGCAATATTTGAACTAAGGGTGTTCTACTGTTAACCAATATCTGGCACTGGTGATTCGAGAGTGAAAATATTTCATATCAGTAAAAAACAGTTGCTCCCCTGAAATTAATATCCCAGTTTTTTTGTGTACATGACGTCATCTCTTTATATCATTTAAAATAAAGCTCCCTGCTGCAGCTATTTATAAGAAAGTCGCCCCTTTCTTAGTATAAAGGAAAGTTGAGGTTGATAATTATGATTTTGGGTTTTGTTATCTGAGACTAAAAGACTGTTTTGTTTTTTGTTGGTTTTTTTTTCCATTTACAATTCGTGTAGATCTCTGAAACTAACAGATAGTGTTCTGAATATTGATTTTTCCCTTGTTTTTAACAATTATTACTTATAACTATTGCGAAAGTTGTGGACAGACCGTAAGTTGTGTAAATCTTTAACGTGCACGAAAATTGAAAACCGGCCCTAATTATGTGAACCGATTTTCGAAAAAGTTATATTTTTGTACAGCTTGGGATATTGCGGATGCGATAACGGCCGAATTGAAATACCATGTCGTTCTCATTTTTTCTTCAAAATTTGAAAATTTACTAAAATTGTTATTTCTTGGAATTTTGAGTTTTCGCTATTCAAAAAAAGTAGGGGATATTTGATTTTTAAGTGTTATTAAAGTCACCTAATGAAACTGACGAAGAAACAAATGACAAAATGAAATGAAGTTCACATTCATCGATTTATTCCAAATGATCGTTAGACTAAGTAAGGCACAGACTGACCATTATAAGGGTAAAATGATACCCGGGGTCAAACAGCAAAGTTACCACAGCATCACAACCAAGTCAGTAACGGGTAAATCCTCCTCTGTTTGCCAAACAAGCATTGATCCGACGTGGCATACTCCTAATGAGACGTCTAAGGTCATTTTGGTCCAGATTGTCCCATTCCTGTTGCAACGCAGCAGCAAGTTCTTGGACATTGGCAGGACGTTGTTGACGTTGACGTAACCTCTGTCCAAGCATGTCCCAGACATGCTCGATGGGGGAGAGGTCGGGACTCAGTGCTGGCCAAGGTAATGTGGTGATGTTCTGTTGTTGGAGGTAACCTGTAACGATCCTGGCCCTGTGACATCTTGCGTTGTCATCCTGGAAGATGAAACGGCGGCCATGACGTCGTGCGAACGGCACAACATGGACTGCCAAGATGTTGTCCCGGTAGTACTGGCCTGTAACACGCCCTGCAACAACATGTAAAGCCGTTCTTCCAGCAACAGTGATGCCTCCCCACACCATAACAGAACCACCCCCAAATCGATCATGTCTGATGACGTTAACGTCTTGAAAGCGCTCGTTTCGACGACGCCACACCCTCCTACGTCTGTCCAAAAAATCAACAGTGAACCTTGACTCATCTGAAAACATCACATTGCTCCAGCGTCGATTATCCCAGTGTTGACGATCCCTACACCAACGACGTCTTGCCTGAATGTGATGATCTCTCAAACAAGGGATCACGCGAGGACGTCGGGCGCGAAGGTGACCCCTATGCAGTCGATTCCGAATCGTCTGGCCACTCACTCTCACACCAGTGTCTGTTTGAAGACGAGCGCTGATCTGATTTGCTGTGATGACACGATTTCTCAAGGCCAAGGTACGGATAAATCGATCCTGGGCTTGAGTTGTCGCCCTTGGTCGACCAGAGCGTGGTCTGTCCTGTACAGATTGTGTATCACGGTATCTGGACCATAGCCTGCTTATGACAGACTGAGAAACATTCATCGTCCGCGCCACAACCGCCTGTGTTGTGCCGATCTGTAGCATGCCAAGGGCACGTAACCTTTCATTTTGGGTAAGCCGACGCATATCAAAATTTGTTTTCTGGTCACTAAAACAATTAAACTGATGTTTCCACCCTGGAATTCAATGCCACAATGACTGTAACATTCCATGCGGTAGCTATTGGTGCGTTTGGGCGTCACATGTAACTGGAAATGTTTCTTCTGTTAGGTTCTATAGTGACTTTTTTCGTAGTCATTTGCATATTTTAGTATTATGCCCCCAAAATCAAATATCCCCTACTTTTTTTGAATAGTATATTTGGATTGGCGGCGTCTGTTCGATTCTACCGATCTAGGATTATCATGATGTGAATTGTTCAACTCTATTTTTCAATTACCTTCCCTATCGCAATGCGAATACAAAGAACGTGTCAATATCTGAGTTATGTTAGTGTATTGGGTTGTTTTTTTGGGGGGTGTGGGGGAGTGGTGAGGAAAGTCTTTTGTCATGCATCTGGCGATCGTGTGACCCCTTGGCGCGGTGAAAGCCTTCAGTCTTGGAAGCAAGTCTAGTTAGGCTTTCACCTTCGGTGAAAGACTATTGTTATTACTAAGATTAATTAAGCTTTCATATTACATATGAAAGCTTATTGTTTCTGTTAAGATTATTATTGTTATTTTTTTTTTGTGTTTTGTCCACAAATCGGATTTCTCAGAATCTAACCATAGGATCGTTCTGAAACTTTTACCTATCCCCCCAAAAATGGGTGGTGGCTGTTGATTAAATATATTTTCAAAACGTTTTACGAATCCGAAATCACCGAATTTTACGAAGGAATGCATTTGACCTACAATGCTGTAACTCTGTGACTATTTGACCTATTTTACTAATTCTTTTTTCTTTGAGTATCTTGAAACATTTACTTCAAATCTGCAATTTCGGATTTTGGCATTTCGAAAATTCGTCGCTGTCATTTCGAACCGGAAGTTATTACCAATTTGACAACTTCTTTAATAGTTGTGCGATTTTCGTGAAATTTAGAATGTTAGTAGATCTTGCCAATGCGACTTCAATGATGTCCTTGGAAATTTTCTAAATTATCTCCCCTTGGTGAAATTAAGGATCAAAGTTTTCAAAAAAATCGACGAAATATAGGTCAGATTGCCTTGAAATTTTTTTTCTGTACTAGCTAAGACAGTACTGATGAGTACACAAAATATGGAGTTTGTCGAGCAAACCGGAAGTGCCACCATCTCAAAATGTGAAAAGTCCATACGGCTTTTGCAATATTTTACTTAAAGACATAAGAGTTACATTTTCTGAATGCTTGAAGGAAAGCCTAAAAATCTATCGGTTTAGAATTTTGATTTAGGTCAACTGATGGACGCCATTTTGAAATGAAAATGAAAATTAGTGAAAAATCCACATTTATGGGCTTGAAAACATACACAATTGGTCGTGGCTTAGAGAATCCGTCTCCTATTACCGAAATTAATACATTTGAGGATAGCCTGGATCATGGTCGAATGTTTGGTATTTGAATATTTCAAAAATTCGAATTTCTCCTTTGATGTTTTCCGTGCCGACAAGGTTGTTTTCGAGTTTAGCTGGTTTTGATTTCGCGCATGCGCTACACAGGAACCAACGGTACCATGAGTACTAAATTCCGGCGAGCAACTTTTCACGTTGGTACCTAGGCACCCTGAAAATTTCAAGGTGATACCTGCATTCGTTCAAGTCGTTTGTTCTTGTCACCTGCCTTTCGTCGTCAATTTACGGCTTCCATGAGGGGAAAAAAGTGGAATTTCGCCGTGACACCGGCACCGATTGTCCGAAAACCATGAAATTTGGACACAATACGCCCATTACCACCCCGGACTCTGTGCTTTACCCCCATTTTGATCCCATTAAAAAAAAAGAGTTTTAGCAAAAAAACGATTTTCGGAATTTAATATTGGTTTTAACCCTGTAATACCCAGACATGATATATTATTATAATCCCTATGAAATATTTTAATTATTTACTGCTATAATATGAATTATCACTTATTCCCCGTTAAATAAATATCGGTCACCTGGTGCCGCTGTACAACTTAAAGGACACTGGCCTCAAGTCAATTTACGGAGAGAGAGAGAGAGAGAGAAATGGGGTTTAACGTCCACTCGACACAAACTAGGTCATTTCGGGACCAACATATGGTTTAATTTTATTTCAATAATTCGCTTGCGCGTAGGGGTCTTTAGCAGTGGGAGGAAACCGGAGGACCCGGAGAAAACCCACAAGGTTGGACAGGCGACCCTACTCCTTGCGTCAATTTACGGCTTCCATGAGGGGAAAAAAGTGGAATTTCGCCGTGACACCGGCACCGATTGTCCGAAAACCATGAAATTAGGACACAATACGCCCATTACCACCCCTGACTCTGTGCTTTACCCCCATTTTGATCACATTAAAAAGAAAAGAGTTTTAGCAAAAAAACGATTTTCGGAATTTAATATTGGTTTTAATTAATTTTGAAATTGGAAATGCAAAGAGATTTTATCGCCTCTTCCGTATGTGATAGGTATTGGTACTATACACATTATCCTTAAAAGACAATTTTTTAAACTGACCGTAACGATGCATCGACACTAGAAACCGAAATCGCCTATTTTGACCTATTTTGACTGCTGGGGTATCTTTCCGTACGTGACAAGGAGTAGGTCGCCCGTCCAACCTGTGTATTTTTTCAGGATCACCCGGTTTCCCCCCACTGCTAGACCCCTACGCGCAAGCGAATTATTGAAATAAAATTGAACCATACGTTAGTCCCGAAATGACCTAGTTTGTGTCGAGTGGTCGATCAACCCCATTTCGCTCTCTCAATTTTAGCACTCCTAACTCTAAAACTAAATGCAAGGAACGGGCCTATTTACAGAGGTCACAATTTTAACCTACATGCACACCTACATGATATACATATTATTATAATCCCTATGGGATATTTTAATTATTTACTGTTATAATATGAATTATCACTTATTCCCCGTTAAATAAATATCGGTCACCGGGTGCAGCTGTACAACTTCAAGGACCTTGGCCTCAAGTGCATGGGACCAACTCTACATTTTCTGAAATGTCAATAAAAGCCCTGGAATGATTTTATTTAAAAAAAATAATCAGAAAGTAAATCTAGTTTTATTTGTATGCTATTTGTTGCCAGAAAATATATTTTGTTACGAGTCTAATTCAAATTTAAAAATAAACAATGGGTCTGAGGCATATTTTATTGATATATAGAAATTAATGCAGTGTTCTCATTATGTGATAAAAGAGTGCCAGAAATGTCTCGAAATTCAGCCATTTGTGTATTTAGTATATCAAGTATATGCGTGTATTACAAAGCTCTGATTTGTGTACACCCCGCTCCCCCCCCCCCTCCTCGTGTCACTATCATGTACATATCAATTCTGCTGCCAACCCACCCACGCGAACATGACTAAATTATGAAACATTGTCTAGTCGTTTGTATGTTACGACAAAACGAGGCCAGCGTGGCTCATTTGCTGCAGAACGGAAGGATTAGTGTCTAGTCGTTTGGATGGACGAAAACCCGAGGTCAAAGTGGTTCCCCGTTGGCAGTGGTGAAGTATGGAAGGCCTAGCAAGGATCTGTGTCTAGTCGTTTCGATGGGACGAAAAACGCCCGTCCCCTCGTCCATGGTACAAGGATTAGTGCCTAGTCGCTTGGATGGTATGCAAAACAGAGGTCCCCGTTCTCTCCCTTTGTCTGTGGTTCTTGACCGAAGGCCCGACAACTAACTTTGCGTGCAGTTTTTTTAGGTAGGACGAAAAATCGAAATCCTGCGTGCATATTGGCGTGCACGAAAAATAACCCTTTGCATTTGGAATTTTATGCACCCACCCCACCCTCCAACAACGCTTAACATAACATTTTGTTTTCACTACCTACATTGTAAAATTTGTTTGATTTCAGATGACTTAGCCCCGGTTTTTCACAGTGAAAGATTTTGATGAAACTTGACATGCATGTTTATAACCCAAAGATATGGTTCCTTTCGTAGGGTGGCCCATGTGCTCTACAGAAATAAAGTCCACCGCTGATAGTTCGAGACTACCACTGAAGCGTACACATTCGCCGTGCCGAGACCAACTTTCTGACAATATGATACTATAAATAGCCATGGCACGTGCAATTCTCTACAAATCTATCAACTATTACAGCCGTAAAAAATTTATTGTTGACGATTTTGAATAGCAGTGAAATTAAGCTTCTTGGTTATTACAGCAGATTTAGAAATTACGTTCGTTTCATTTTTTAAATCGCTTTATCATTAACTGTACCGTTAAGAGCGGCATCTTTTGGTTTAGTACAAATAATATCTCTGAATCACTCGGATTAGACAGGAACATGATACTTGCAGTAGTTTCATTTTACTTTTACAAGGTTCTTAAAACGATTGTTGAGCTACCTAACGTGCTTATTTCTAAATTCAATTTCTTGTTCTAGCTTTCTGTTATGTTTCGTAAAAAAGTAGTCTTGATTATCCCGACCTGTCAATCAGACGTAGAATGGTCGATAGACTGGTTAAGCGAGACTAATTTCAAAACAAGGGCACGTAACCTATCTTTTACTCAAAAGTGTCTGGATGTAATGGACGACACTTGGAACCAGTTTTCAGTCTATTATTTATAGATGATTAATGGTCATAGCTTATTAAGTACAACATGATCGTTTATTTAGTGACTATAATTGTGTGAAACTGATTTGAGGCTTGGCATATATATAAATATTGTGGCGTAATTGTCGAGATATAAGGAGATATATGGAGATATTTATTTATGGTGGGTCACCCTACCTTTCGATATTTGCGCATATCGAATCGTAACTTCATGAATTATGGTCCCTGATTGTAAGAAAAATCACTTTATATTTCGCGTGTTCTCTATCTATCTCTCGGAAATGGAATATGGAAATACACAAGCTAGCTAGTGTATTACAGGTTGGTGGTGGTGGGGATGAGGTCTTCTATTTGCAATGATTTTTTGACTACAAAATATACGCTCTATCTCATTACTCAAACTACAGCAAAAAAAAAGCGGAACGGAAACCCGATTTTATATATTCTTACAATAGCAACGCACTTCGGGATTAACTTAGAAATGGTTCCACTACTGATGTCTTCCGCCTTACTCCTGCCACAGTAGTGGCTTGTCCTACGGAGTTCCTTTCCGCAAGTTTTTTTAGTCAAATGACTACAAAAAGGTTACTGGCCTATGTATAGCTCCCTTAATTTACACATAAACTGACCTAAAACTGCACTGCACATATAATAAACCAATTCCCATTGAAATAAAGGTGAAGCCGTACCGCATAATTATATGATTTGATGAAACCCAACTGCTACCTGAAGTTTCTCGCCTATCGAAGTTATAATATCCGCCGGTGTCATGGCGGCTCGCACATTATAAGAATCATTGCTTTGAAAATGTAGAACGCATTAACACAAGGAAAAACTGATGGGTAACTAGTTTAGTGGTCCAGTCTTCACTATAATTTGTGATAGAATTACTTATTTAAAAAAAACTGAATGATGTAAAAATAAAAATGGTTGGAGTGCCCAAGTTTAGATTTGTCGTTGATTTCATAAAGATGTTAGGATATAGAACGTTAAATACTGTGTGATTTAACATGGCGGCCGAGGGGTTTAATATGATATAAGTACGAAATATATGTACATGTAGTACCAAATGGTTTATATGTATGAGAGTCAAGGTTTGGACTAAATGTCTTGGGGAAGTAGGGGGCGACTAGCATGTGCCTCTCTTTAGTGGACCGATGTGAGATTGCCCATTGTATTAACTGGACGGGTAGGCCTATTCACCTTCAGTTATGTGTCAATGTCAAATAAGCGGCTTCGTATCAACACGGTCGGCTCTGGGCCGGTTTAATTCTACGTATCTCTCGTAGCTGAGAGAAAAAAGATTTTTTAGCCCAGAGAATATCATCCGTCAGAGTGGTTGTTGATTCATAGATTCTAATAACCCCTTTTGAAGTTTATATGAAAGCTTTGATATCTGCTATGCAGATCTAGTATTATTTTTTTTTATTGGGGGAAGCTAGATCTCAGCAACTATAAGAGATAGAGGTTTGAAATTTGATTTTCTGTGGGAAAAGTGGGGTGCAGCTACTGCTTAAAGCTATTTTGAAATTTGTTCGCATACCGGAAGTGACGTTAAATACGAAAAACGAAAACTGTGGGAATTCTCAACCGATATTTCCGATATTTACATTTTTGGATAGCTGGTTACATATCTGGGCAGATAGTTGTTCAAAACCGACGAATTTAGAAACTTTGTCGCTTTCATTTTTTTGGTGAAAATTGGAAAATTTTCTAAATTTTGGTAAAATTTTTATTTTTTGGAATTTTTACATTATGATTACATTTTTAGATAGCTAGCGTCGATCCGATTTCAACGATATAAAAAAATATCTGAAATGTTAACTTTGATTTTTCACTTTTTTTCGCATTTTAGTCAAATCGTAGAGTTCTTATTTTTTTAAAACGGCTCCAACGATTTTTTCTGAAACCTCAGGAATATGAAGTCGAAGGTCTAATCCAGTCCTTAAACTATAAATGAAAATAATTGAAATCCCGGAAGTAGTCACGAAATGTATCCGAACTTTGACAAAATTTTGAAAAATGGGTGCCTGTGCGGAAATTGCGATATATCAATTGTGTTTTTGCTGATTAGTAAAAGTATTATATCGTTTAATAGCTAATTGAATTGTCTATCAGATGGTACTTCAGCGACAAGTTTCTATCAAAAAATAAAAAAGTTATGTGACTTTGAAAAGTAAGGTATTTTGCGATTTCGAGCAACTTTAGACGTATGTTTCTCGGAAACGCCCTCAACGATTTTTTAAAAACTTTCTCAATTTAGAGACTAATGGATAGCCTGTTGTGTGAAACCACTGTATCATATTTTGAAATGTCATGTTTGCCAAAAAAAGAGATCGAAAATCGAAAACGTCGTATTTTTACGATTTGGAGCATTTTTAGAGGCCTATTTCTCGAAAAGTCAACATAATTCTTTTTTGGAACTTCTTCTACAGAGAGGCCTATCGGTAGGGTTATACATAAAACGATTTTACAATAGTCCCAAATTTCAGGAGTAGCAGAACAAAGGGATCGAAAATTGAACACGGCACCTTTCATTGTTAAGCGAAACATAAGTGGGGGATACAATCTGTACGTTTTGTCAACGTATAGAGTCTATTCAAGAGTGCTTTTATCAGTGATGATATTTGAACTGAAATTATTTCAACTATGAGTGTTTTCTTCTTTCCAAAATATGGGTTTAGTGACCCTGTAACAGAAATAGTTGATTGCTGTATGTAATAATTAGCCTTTGAATTAATATTGTTGCTTCTTTGTCAAAATTATCTTATACCGGTAATCATCTGGACAGAAATCGACGGCTCGCGCTGTTTATAAGAAAGTCCAATTTATTAATCGTTTGCAGTAGTATCGTACAGTGGTATCGAATATTGCACCTGTGATAAAAGGCATGACGTTGTTTGAGCATGGACTCTGTCTGTAATTAAAATAAGAGTTTTATTAGTGACGTCAAATCTTTAACGTGCACGAAACCAGAAAATTGGCGATATTTCATTGAATATTCAATCAATTTTTGAACCAGTTACATATTTGAGTAGCTGACATGAACGCGATTCCGAAGTCCCGTGTACACATTGGTGTGACCGTAAAAGATCCCTTGGCGGTTGGAATTCTATATAAAAGAAGACTAGAGCCGCTGTACGAGCATATTTAGAGATCATTTCGGGACTAACATATGATTTATTTTGTTTTTATTTCAATAATTCGCTTGCGCGTAGGGGTCTTTAGCAGTTGGAGGAAACCGGAGGACCCGGAGAAAACACGCGAGGCGACATACTCCTTGTCACGTTCAACCGGGGAATCGAAACCCAGCCAGTTCACTCAATGACAGACAGTATGATACAGCGCAGTCCCAAAGGCTATAGCCTACCGTGCAAATTCCAGCCAGCTTAACGTATAAGAGACATTTATTCATACTGGCGATTTACAAATATTGCATGAAGAAATTCAAATTATAAGAACATAAACACGACTAATGCACAGTATCATATTGATTATAAAAGTATAATGTATATATTGGTTATACTATATATGTCACAAAACAACAATCATTAGATAATAATAATTATTTACTAATTATATAAATCATTTAAGAGGTAGGAGTTATCCATTGTTTAATTTAACAGTTATATAATTACCCTGGTTAGAAAGGTACGAACAATTAAGGTATTTAAAGAGAGAGAGAGAGGGAGAGAGAGAGATGGGGTTTAACGTCCACTCGACACAAACTAGGTCATTTCGGGACTAACATATGGTTTATTTTTTTTTATTTCAATAATTCGCTTGCGCATAGGGGTCTTTAGTAGTGGGAGGAAACCAGGGACCCGGAGAAAACCCACAAGGTTGGACAGGCGACCCTACTCATTGTCACGTACAACCGGGTAATCGAAACCCCGCAAGTTGACTCAATGACAGACCGTATGATACACGACTAATACATAGTATCATGTTGATTATAAAAGTACAATGTATATATTGGTTACACTATATATGTCACAAAACAATAATCATTAGATAATAATAATTATTTACTAATTATATAAATCATTTTAAGAGGTAGGAGTTATCCGTTGTTTAATTTAACAGGGCCCTTATTCACGAAAACTTAAACTAAGTTACAACCGAAATTTTAAAAAATACTGCAACTTCATTGGATATATGAAAATTGATTTTACTGGTCAGCCAATCGAATTGCAGTATTTCTTAAAATTTCGATTGTATCTTAGTTTAAATTTTCGTGAATAAGGGCCCTGTTATTAATTACCCTGGTTAGAAACGTACGAACACCTACGACACCTACGATATTTCTGAAACGTCGGGACTATGAAGTCGACGGACCAAACCAGTTCATGAACTATAAATGAAAATCCTCTAATCACCGGAAGTGGTCAAGAAAGGTATTCAAAATTTGACAAAATTCTGAAAAATGGGTGCCTGTGCGCCAATTGCGATGTATCAATTGGTTGTTTACCGAGTACTTAAAGTATTATGTCGTATGATAGCCACGTAAATTATCTACGAGATGGTGCAATAGCAACAAGATTTTATTGCCAACTAAAAAATTGATGGGACTTTGAAAAATAAGGTTATTTACGATTTCGATCAAGTTTAAACCCATGTTTCTCGGAAAAGCCGCCAACGATTTTTTTTTCAAACTTGCTCATTCGAGATTCTACTGGGTAGTGTATTGTGTGAAACCCTTGTACATTTTTTCTAATTGTCATGGGTAGCCTAAAAAAGAGATCGAAAATTGAAAACAGTTTATTTTAACGAGTTGGAGCATGTTTAGGGGTCAATACCCACATAACAATATGATGTTAATTTTACGTTACATTTACGTAAAAATGGTCAGTCAGTTTACCATCATTTTGCTCATCTTTTTAACGATAATTTTACGTCAGGAAATGACGTTAATCTAACGTAAACTTTACGTCATTTTTACGTTATATTTACGTCATTTTCTGACGTAAATCTAACGTAAACTTTACGTCATTTTCTGACGTAAATCTAACGTAAAATTTGCGTAAAGTTTACGTCATTTTCGTTAGATTTACGTCAGAAAATGACGTAAACTTTACGTTAGATTTACGTCAGAAAATGATGTAAATATAACGTAAAAATGACGTAAACTTTACGCTAGATTGTCGTTAAAAGGATGAGCAAAATGATGGATATCTAACCGATCATTATACCGTAAATCTAACATTAAATTAACATCATTTACGGATGCAATTCTAAAGTCAAATTTTGATGAGCATTAAAACCTTCAAAATTATTCATTATTTGCGGCAGTAAATGGGAAGTACATTCAACCAATAATCAAATTTTCCTGACCCGTGGGTGAGGCTAAAAGTTGAGTGGTCCAACGTGTGCGCTTTATATCATAAGGTCTGCCATTGAGTCAAGTGGTTTGTTTCCACACCCAACTTGAACATGGGTTTTCTCTGGGTCCTCCTACTACTAAAAATTCCTGGTGCGGATGAATTATTCAACTTGAATTAAATCACTTAGTCCCAAAGGACAGTTTATGTCTATTGGATGTTTTACCCCATTGCTCTCTATCTACCCATAACCAGTCAGAATTCTAAATGTATTGCACAGAAAAGTTAAAAATCTAGCAGAATTATATGACAAAATATACTACAAGTATGTATACATATACTTTATTTAAAAGACAAAAATATAATGTTATAAAATACAAAATACACATTTAAATATTAACAGTTTTTATCCACAGCTGTTTGAGAAATGAAGACGGGCATATGCCACACAGTGTGCAGAGCTATGGCGTACTCTTATATAAAATTCCAACTGCCAAGGGATCTTTCACACACACACACACACTTGAGTTTACACTGTACCTTGGTTTTTTTGTCCCTTCCGTATGACTAGTCAGCCATCCATGTCAGGTCCTCTGTCCGGCATCACTGACACGGGAAAATGTTCAAGAAAAAGGTCTACATTAGCGCTATGAAAGTGTTGATATGCATATAAGAAAGAAAAAACTGGGATATTGACCAAATTGGGCCAAAACCTATAGCCTCTATCTTATTTGCTCAAGGAATTGATGGAATAGAAGTTAACTTTGGAATGAGTGAAATGAAATGGGTTTAATGTCCTATTCCGACAGGGCTAATGACATGGAAATATGCTATACAGTGTCCTATTATGGAATTTTATCCAGACAGCGGCGCTAAAGCCTACTCTTATATCGAATTCAAACTGCCAAGGGATCTTTCACGTGCACACCAATGTGTGCTCAGGACCTCGATCATTCGTACCATCCAAACGACTAGACTAGGGAGAATTAACCAAGGAAAGCAAAGTCCTGAAAAGCTGTATATTGATAATGCTTGTCCTCTCACAATCGGAATGATTCACATTTCACACCCAGTGTACGGACAAACAGGGCCAAAATTGATATGTGGGTGTATAAACAAAGATATATACTACACCAATATTACATGTGTTGCAGAATTGGTTTAACACATTTCAAATATAATTGTAACACGGATATTTGCAATGGTTGATCCATGACAAAAGATTTGAAATATTTTGAAGAGACGCAAAAGGTTACGCCATACAGTGTGCTATGAGGGAAATTTTGCCCGGGCAGCAGCGCTATGGCCTACTCTTGTATCGAATTCCAACTGCCAGGGGATCTTTTATGTGCACGCCAATGTGTACACTGGACCTTGTTTTTTTTTTGTCCCATCCAAACGACTAGACAGCTGTCTTCGTCAGGCCCTCCGTCCTGCATCACTGACAATGGGAAACCACACCGGAAAATCAGGATGAACTTTCTCGGCCAATGCAGGGATCGAACACCCGACCTCAAGGCTAGCGAGTCAGCGTCTTACCCACTTAGCCACATGATCCCCCCTTGGCCTCTGTACATGTAGAGATGAATTTTGAGCTACCTTTATATATATATTTCTATTTTTAAAACCCGCGACAAGTATATTTATATCAAGGATGTAACCCTCTATCAGTTAACCCGTCACGGATTGGTTGCATTGGTGAACCGGTTCAAAATATTCGTTTCATATCATACCTGACCTTCAAATCCAGGAATTGTAGCCACAACGGGGATCACGTTGGTTAAGTCGGTAAGACACTGGCTATCTAGTCTGGAGGTCGGGTGTTCGATCCCTGCATTGGCCGAGAAAGTTACTCCAGATTTTCGGGCGTGGTTCTCCCTTGTCAGTGATGCAGGACAGAGGGCTAGACAAGACAGCTGTCTAGTCATTAAAATGGGACAAAAAAATGAGGTCCCATGTACACATTGGCGTGCACGTACAAGAGCCCTTGAAGTTAGAATTCGATATAAGAAAAGGCCGTAGTGCCACTGTCCGGGCAAAATTTCCCACATAGCACACTGTATGGCGTATGCCCATCTTCATTAGCCCAGTTCAGAGCAAAACAGTAGGACGTTAAACTTTCATTTCACTAGCCACAGCTCTGTTTTCTTTCAACAAAGGGGGGGGGGGGGTGGATGGCTGAATGGTTAGCGTGCGCGCGCTGTATCATAAAGTCTGTCATTGAGTCGAATGGCGTGGTTTCGAAACCCCGGTTGCACGTGGCAAGGAGTAGGGTCGCCTGTCCAACCTCGTGGGTTTTCTCCGGGTCCTTCGGTTTCCTCCCACTGCTAAAGACCCCTACGCGCAAGCGAATTATGTAAATAAAAAATTAAACCATATGTTAGTCCCGAAATGACCTAGTTTGTGTCGAGTGGACGGTAAACCCCATTTCTATCTCTCTCTCTCTTTCACCAAAGGGGGGGATCAAGTGGCTAAGTGGGTAAGTGGGTAAGACGCTGGCTCGCTAGCCTGGAGATCGGGTGTTCGATCCCTGTATTGGCCGAGAAAGTTCATCCTGATTTTCCGGCGTGGTTTCCCTTGTCAGTGATGCAGGACGGAGGAACTGACAGACGGACAGCTGTCTAGTCGTTATGGGACGAAAAACCGAGGTCCCGTGTAGACATTGGCATGCACGTAAAAGATCCCTTGGCAGTTGGAATTCGATATAAGAGTAGGCCGTAGCCCCGCTGCCCAGGCAAAATTTCCCTCATAGTACACTGTATGGCATATGCTCGTCTTCATTAGCCCAGGTTAGGAGCAGAACAGTAGGACGTTAAACCCCATTTCATTTCATTTCATTTCTTTCACCAAAGACCACATAAATACTTCATTTAGCACTTGTCATTTGAAACAGTTATAGCCTATGTCTTGTCTGGAAGAGGGGGCATCATCACATTACCATACAGGGTATAAGTCGATGTTGAGTATAAGTCAAATTGCCAAATTTTACATTTTTCCAACCTACTTCCATAATTAAGTAGAGGCGGTATTTAAGACTAATGTTTTTCAACTCCATGAGTTTCGGGACTGTTATCCTAGTCTAATACCGTGCCGGTGTACGCCGAAGAAAAGTTGGGCCATATAAATAATGAGGGTCTGGGACAGTTGTCAATAACACTTGCATTTATAAACAAACATGAATCGTGATGACGAATTAGGATTCAATAAAAAAAACAACATAGATATGGCCCATGAAGAGAGAAATTTTACAATAAAAAAAATTAAGAGTGTTGGATATTGAACTGACAATGCAATCAAATGGATTTTCGGAAATGGCATTCTTATATAAATTTTATGGGCGTCAACATCTTGTTTTAGGACTAGTTACCTCCCTTAGACTTTGTTTATGATAATGTAAAAGACCGGATAATCTAGCCTATGACCGATTATTCTCAAATGTTGACAACGCAACCACACTAATATTCGTAGAATATAGAATATTTTTTTCTAGATGATAGAGACTAATAATATGCCAACATTGAAATGTGTGCATAAATATGGTATATACTTAACTACACCAATATTATACCTATGTCATAGAATTTGTTACACACATTACAAATATAATCTTAATAGAGATCTTTGCTATGGTTGATCTATCAATAAAAATTGGAAGATTTGTAAGGAACGCAAAAGTTTATTGTTTACTGGCTGCAGCAGGGAGCAATAACAGGAACACAGATGATTTTCAACTCACTGATACAACTCAGTTTGACTTTAAGCCAAAGAGCTGTTATATAATACTGTGACAGGATATCTGCTCTAAACTAACTAGTCATCAAAGAATTGACTGTCAAAAGTTCAGACAGAAAGTATTTTAGGCCTACAATGCTTGTAAAGCTTTGGCCTACATTCTGATGATATTTGTGCTACCATAGATACATATATATTTATATCATTACATTATGTGACAAGTAGTAGTGTTTGGCAAGTAGTAGTGTTGTCTAACTTTCATTATAAAGCCCATATAAATCTTTTTAGAACTTCTTTGTCATTACTGCCACCAAGGGTGCTCAAATATACATGTAGGATCTGTAAAAAAAAAAAAAATAAAAATCAACTTTATACTCCCAAAAAAAAACGTAATTGGGTTAAACGGCCTACTGTTCAGCTCCAACTGGGCTGACAGCCAACCTACTGTGGATCTGTAATGAAATGGGGTTCAACATCATACTGTGCTGCTCAAACAGGGCTAAAGAAGTTGGACAAATGCTTGAAAGTGTGCTGTGATGGAAATTTTGACTGGCCGTGTGTACAAAAGAGCTTGGTTTTTTGTCCTATCCGAACAACTGTACATTAGCCCTTACCAGCCCCTCTGTCTTGCACCAGTTAAAAGAGGAACCATGCCAGAAAATCCTGATGAACTTTCTTGGCCACCACAAGAAAAAATAAGCTGGGAAGTAGGACTGAAACCTTTATGTACAAGTATGTACGGGCAAACTTGTTATTTAATGTTATATCATTTAAATAGGCCTATGTATATAAGCTTAAAGTCTTGATTATCCATTTTTCAATTAAATTAAATCATTAACATTAACCGCCAGTGTTTGAATATGTGAACATCTCGAGCACCCGATGGCATTGAGACTTGATTATAGACTTAGCAAGATAATACATTAAAATGTCTTATAAAAAAATTTAACATTTACAGTCTCAAGAAATACCTACTTAACCTACGTACAATATATAGATTTAGCTCTTGCATTATGCATTATTAAATTTGCAAAAATATCAGTACAATAACAAAAAAAACCAACCTGAAACACCCATAAAAATGTTTAGAAAATACTACATGTACTTATATTATAATTAGCACAGCCTGAATTTTAACAGTCTACATCATTAATAAATTCGTTATGTGTTTGATAATTTTTTAATCCAGATTTTTTAAAAACAATTTTGGAACCAGTATTACTTTCGATAACTTAAAGCAATGTTGATTTTGTTTATGAATAGTATGGTTTACGGACAATGTAACTGCATCGTGTTAAAAACAAATACTAACTGTCTGATATACAAAGTTGCGTGCAAACTTTTTCCACGGCCAGATTATTTTTTTATCAACATTAGATCTATCGGTATACTGTCAACGGAAGTTCGCATAAAAAGTGCACTTACCTTCAACTTTACTTTGCTGAATCCAAAATCGTCTGTGTATGTGTGGAATAGCTTTATTTAACTTTAAATCACGGCATCATTTCTTCTTTGGGAAAAATAATAACCTATGCCGCCATTTTAAATCCCAGAATTCCGTACGTTCCGGTCAAACGAACAAACAAAAAATATTTAATAAATAATAAAAGCAATTTAGATAAATAACAACAATAACCGTAACCTATAAAAAAATATTGTAATGTGAATAGAAATAATATGATATAAACCGATTTAAACACAATCATCAACCGTGAACAGATCGTGACCTTGACCTTGCCCGAGACGATAAAAATATATTTGTACATCTATCTCTAAAAATGGCGACTGTTCGTTTGAAAGGCCTGTAATATTTCTGATAATGAATCTATTCATATAATTTGTTTGTATACGCTCTACTATATTTTATATGAGGTTACATAATTACGTCATATTAAAAGAATAATCAAATCGGGGAATTTTAATTTTCAGAGATAGGTCTTTTATCGAGAGACGATAAATATATGGTCGTCCGCTTGCCAGCCTATCTTTTATAGTCCCATTGGTGCAGAAAAGTAGGAAAATTAAATAAAATTAAATGAGATTAAACATCCTACTGTTTTGCTCTGAGTGAGCTAATGAAGACAGGCATACACTATATACAGTGTACTATGACGGAAACTTTGCACGGATAGCGGCACTATGGCCTACTCTGATATTGAATTACAACTGTCGGAGTGTCTTTTACGTGCATGCCAATATGTACATGAGGACTTGATTTTTTGTATGACCCAAACACCTATACCTTATCCCTTGCCAGATCCTCCGCCCTGCCACAGTCCATAGAAAATTTTCGTCATAGCACTCTGCATTGCGTATGACTATCTTCAATAGTCCGATTGGTGCAGAAAAGTATGAAAATGAATTTTAAATGGGGTTTGAAAATCCTACTATTTTGTTCCAAGTGGGCTAATGAAGAAGGGCATATGCTATAATGGTTAAAATGTTGTGATTTCGGGTTAAAATGCCGTGATGTTGGGTTATCGGTTTACGAAGGGTGATATCAGTCACCATATCTACTGGGTTTCTTTAATACTCATATTTATAGTATTTTATAGAGTCAGACTAGTGGACTAGTGAATGCACGGATTAGTGCACCCACGGACTAGTGAACCCACAGACTAGTAATTGGTAATGATGGAAAAGTGTGTAAAGACCTGTTTTACAGGTTGGCGTGCACTTAGAACTATTGGTAATGACTATATGCGGAAATGCTGCTCTCCAGGCAAAATGTCTTTCCTAGCACATCGTCATTAGTAAGTGCGGTAATGCTGCTGTCCAGGCAAAATTTCTGTCATAGCACATCTTCATTACTAATTTTGATAAAGCCACGGTGGCTAAGTGCGTAAGATGCTGGCTCGGTAATCCGGAGGGCACGTGTTCGATGCCTGCATTGGTGGATAAAGTTCATCAGGATTTTCCGACATGGTTTCCCCTTGTCAGAGGTGCAGGAACAAGGACAGTAGTCTAGTCACTCAGATGGGACAAAAAACCGAGGTACCATGTATACATTGTCTTGCACGAAAAGATCCCTTGGCAGTTGGATTCGATATTAGTAGGCCATAGTGCTTAGTAATTAGTAACGGGGGGGTTGGATGGCTGAATGGTTAGTGTGCGGGCGCTGTATCATAAAGTCTGTCATTGAGTTGACTGGCGTGGTTTCGGATCCCCGGTTGTACGTGACAAGGAGTAGGGTCGCCTGTCCAACCTCCGGTTTTCTCCCACTGCTAAAGACCCCTACGCGCAAGCGAATTATGTAAATAAAAATTAAACCATATGTTAGTCCCGAAATGACCTAGTTTGTGTCGAGTAGACGTTAAACCCCATTTCTCTCTCTCTCTCTCTCTAGTAATTAGTAACACACTGGCTAGCAAATGAGGGGTTCAATTTCCGTGTTGGTCGAGAAAAATGAAATGAAATCGGGTTTAACGTCCTACTGTTCTGCTCCTAAACTGAGCTAATGAAGACGAGCCCAGGCAGCGGCGCTATGGCCTACTCTTATATCAAGTTCCAACTACCAAGGGATCTTTCATGTGCACTCCTGTGTGTACACGTGACCTCAGTTTTTCATCCCTGACTAGACAGCTGTTCTTGTCAGGCCCACCGTCCTGTATCACTGACAAGGGGAAAACACGCAGGAAAATCTGGATGAACTTTCTCAGCCAATGCAGGGATCGAACACCCGACCTCCAGGCTAGCGAGTCAGCGTCTTACCCACTTAGCCAACGTGATCCCCATGTTGGTCGAGAAAGTTCCCTTTGTTAGTAGTGGTGTAGGACAGAGGACCTCAAAAAAACAGTGTCTAGTCCATCACGTGGGTGTGCACGTAAAAGAACCCTTGACATTTGGAATTTGAAATGAGAGTAGATCATTCATTCATTCAGTTTCTCTTTGTGTGTCACCTACAGACCGCAACTAGTAAAGGAGCTAGATCTCTATTCTTGGGCACTTAGAAATGGATACAAAATGTAATGAAATGAAATGGGGTTTAACGTCCAACTGTTCTGCTCCGAACTGGGCTAATGAAGATGGCCATACACCATACAGTGTGTTATGAGGGAAATTTTGCCCTGACAGTGGCACTACGGCCTACTCTTATATCGAATTCCAACTGTCAAGGGATCTTTTACATGCATGCCAATGTGTACACGGGACCTCGGTTTTTTATCCCATCTGAACAACTAGACAGCTGTCCTTGTCAGACTCTCCGTCCTGCATCACTGACAAGGGGAAACCACGCCGGAAATCTGGATGAACTTTCTCGGCCAATGCAGGGATCGAACACCCGACCTCCAGGCTAGCGAGCCAGGGTCTTACCCATTTTAATGACTAGACAGCTGGCTTGTCAGGCCCTTAATTGTTAGTATCATGACATTAAACTGACATTTGTTTTACGTTGTACAACTAATATCAGGTTTATGTTAGAAAACTAACGTTAGATTTATGTTAGAAAACTAAAGTTAGATTTATGTTATAAAATTAACATTAGATTTACGTTAGAAAACTAACGTTAAATTAACGGTTAAAATTATGACATAAAACTAACACTAACGTTAGATTTACGTCAGAAAACTAACGTTAGATTTACGTCAGAAAACTAACGTTAGATTTACGTCAGAAAACTAACGTTAGATTTACGTCAGAAAACTAACCATAAACTAACGGTTAGAAACCTGATGTAAAATTTACGTTAGATTAACGTTAGAATTATAACCAATAATACATATATAATTATTATGTCTGAATTCCGACTATATATCAATTGTTAGAATGTGCACACACTTGTAATGTTATTTAATCAAGAAGTATTCAAAGGGAAAAAAATTGGTTAGTAATCCGTCATAAAGTTTACGTTACATTTACGTCATTTTCTGACGTAAAAGTAACCATAACCATTATGACGTAAAAGTAACGTAAATTTAACCAAAGAATTTTACCATTATTGGACGCTAACCAAAATCTAACCATAATGACGTAAACTTTACGTAAATCTAACCATCAATGTTAACTGGGTATCTGAGTTATGCTAGAGTGTGGGATTTTTGGGGTGGTGGGGTTAGTCTTTAGTCATATATCTGGCGATCGTGTGACGCCTTGGCGACGGTGAAAGCCTTCAGTATTGCGCGCAATTCTAGTGATGATTGTTTTTACCAAAAAAAAACAATCATCCAACACGTTGGCCGTTTTACTTTCCATTTGAGTATATCTCAGAAAGTACTTGTCGGATCAATCCGATATCTTTGGTTTTTCAGGAAAGATGGCATGACTTAGCGATTAAATCTATTTCGAACATTCTGTGACAATGCGAAATGTCCGAAATGACCGAAGTTGTTTTTTTCTAAATATTGCCGTAATAATAACAATAATTGCCGGATTTTTTAACATTTGATACATTTTGACATAGCCAGAGACTATCATATGACATCTGAATGATACGATTTAGATGGCTAGAAAATAAAATATGGTACGCCGAAAATCTAGTATTTTCCGTTTTGGAGCATTTTGAGACGCCATTTTCTCGAACATAAAGCTATACAGTCAGACCTGTTGGTAAAGCAATATCAACAACGATCCGGAAACCGGAAGTAGTCGAAATAATGATAGATATTTGGAAAAAAACCCGCAAAAAATGGATGTTTTGGGGAAAAACTCGATTTTTCCGTCCAATATCAATGGATTAAACGAATTAAGCTTTCGTTGAGTGGCCCGAGGAATGGACTGTCGTATGATGCCCAATTTATACAGATAGTATGACCAAGCAGCAAAATATGACAAGCTGAAAATCAAGTATTTTCTGATTTGGAGCGTTTTTGGACGCCTTTATCTCAAAAACTTAACCTACAATTTTTTTTTAACTTTCTCTATCGAGAGTCCATTCGATAGTCTTGTGCATGAAAACGTCCAATAAGACTTTGAAATGTCTGGAATATGATAAAAAAGGGACTAAAAATCGAAAAAAGTCGAAAATTCGTGAAATTTTGGAAAATGCTATATTATTTTATTATTTAATCAGATTTTTACGAAAAGGTTACACATTCAGATAGCTGACCTAATTACGATTCTAACGATGTATAATATGTATTTAGTTATTGAAATTTAATATTCGATATTTTGACGTTTTTGAATTTTTGGAACTTTTGAACATAGGATTTCTCAGGGCCATTTTATCTGATCAGATAATGTAATATATCATTACAGAGCCCTGTGGCTATCTAATTGCCCAAATTGGTTATTAAAACTATCCCGACAATAATCTCCATACCGGCATTATTCAAAAAATGAAGAAAACGGTTAAAAGAAATTAGCGCTCTTGCGAAAAACTTGATTTCTCCATCAGATCGTAGCGGACCAAAAGAACTAAAGTGTCGCTGGATAGCCCCATTAATGGACTATCATATGATATCGGTATGATACGATTTAGATGGCTAGAAAATAAATTATGGTACGCCGAAAATCTAGTATTTTCCGTTTTGGAGCATTTTGAGAGGCCCTTTTCTCAAACACAACAACTACGTTTCTTCTTAAACTATTCTTTACTCAGAGTCCAATGGGTGGACTATGGCGTGAGTCCAAAAATAAAAGCATTGAAATAACATAAGTTGTCCAAAAGGAGCCTCAATCTTGGAAAAAAGTTGAAAAATCCTTAGATTACTGAAAATGATCTTCTAATTTTCTTTCTTTGGAAAACAGCTGAATGGATTATTCTGAAACTTCTTGTACAGAAGATAAGGTAACCAAACAACTTGTTAAAGCTATCCCGACAATGATCCAAAAACCGGAAGTAGTCGAAAAAATTTCCGATATTTTGAGAGAAAAAAAAGTAAAAAGTTAAAAAAAATGGTGATCTTGCGAAAAAAGTGATTACTACGCCAGATTTCACCGAATCAAAACAACTAAAGTGTCATTGGATAGTTCGAACAATGGACGATCTTTTGACATCTAAATGGTAAAAATTAGCGAGTTAGGCAGTATATAATGGAACGCTGAAAATCTATCATTTTCCTTTTTGGAGCCTATTCAGACGCTTTTATCTCGAAAACTTCTCTTATTTCCTTTCTTAAATTCTGTTACTTAGAGCCCTAACAGTGATCTATGATGTGAATCCAAATATAAAAGCCTCAATATAGTATAAATGGTCTAAAGGGGCCACAATCTTTGAAAAAAGTCGAAAAATCGTTATATCTGGAAATCTGCTTCTAATGGTATAAGGGCGGTAAAACTGTCCAATGGATCTTTCTGAAACTTCTGGTACATGAAGTTAAGTTCCCATACCACTTGTTAAATCTATCCCGATAATGATCCGTAAACAGGAAGTAGTCAAAAACATATTCGATAATTAAAAAAAAAAGACAGTAAAAATATCGGTGCTCTTGCAACAATCGGGATTTCATCGTCGGGTGTGACCGGATCAAAACATCTTAAAGTATCGTTTGGTAGCTCGATAAATGGGCTATTGTATGACACACTTCCTGTCTGATTCCTGAAAGCCGGTTCAGTGCTGCTTGCAGGTCTAGTTAAGCTTTCATATGTATAACATATGAAAGCTTATTGTTTCTGTTAAGATTATTATTATTATTAAGCTTTCATATGTATAACATATGAAAGCTTATTGTTTCTGTTAAGATTATTCCTATTATTAAGCTTTCATATTACATATGAAAGCTTATTGTTTCTGTTAAGATTATTATTGTTATTTTTTTTTTGTGTTTTGTCCACAAATCGGATTTCTCAGAATCTAACCATAGGATCGTTCTGAAACTTTTACCTATCCCCCCAAAAATGGGTGGTGGCTGTTGATTAAATATATTTTCAAAACGTTTTACGAATCCGAAATCACCGAATTTTACGAAGGAATGCATTTGACCTACAATGCTGTAACTTTGTGACTATTTGACCTATTTTACTAATTCTTTTTTCTTTGAGTATCTTGAAACATTTACTTCAAATCTGCAATTTCGGATTTTGGCATTTCGAAAATTCGTCGCTGTAATTTCGAACCGGAAGTTATTACCAATTTGACAACTTCTTTAATAGTTGTGCGATTTTCGTGAAATTTAGAATGTTAGTAGATCTTGCCAATGCGACTTCAATGATGTCCTTGGAAATTTTCTAAATTATCCCCCCTTGGTGAAATTAAGGATCAAAGTTTTCAAAAAAATCGTCGAAATATAGGTCAGAATGACCTAAAAAAAAAATTTGATACTAGACAAGTAATTATTGATTCGTACACAAAATATGGAGTTTGTCGATCGAACCAGAAGTGCCACCATCTTTAAACGTGAAAAATCAAAAAGGCTTTTTTGCTATTTTACTTACAGACTCGGGCGTCATATTTTCGGAATCCTGGAAGGAATGCCTAAAAATCTATCGGATCAGAATTTTGATTTCGGTCACGTGATGGTCACCATTTTGAATTGAAAATGAAAAATAGAAGCAATTTGAAGGGCCGGGACTTTGGAACACAAGAACTCTCCTTCTAAATAAGCTAGAATGTTCAAACTTGGTGTAGGCGTTCACTAGGTCAATGTCATGATTGAGTTGAAAGATGAGCATTTTGTGCCTAGGGTAAGCAGAGATAAGCAAGCTGATTTGTTGATTCTTTAGGGCACGATGACATTGGTTATAATGAATGGAGGGCGATGAAACTCTTGTCAATCGAGAGGCTAATAGCTGGCCTGTTGTGTGAAATCATTGTATCATTTTTTGAAAATGTCCGGGGTAGCCGAAAAAAGGAGATCGAAATCAAAAAAGTCATATTTTTACGATTTGGGGCATTTTTAGAGGTCGTGTAAAGTAAAATAAAGCATGCATATACATATATTATTGATATTAAATATATCATATAAAAAACTAAACAATGAATCAGCTGTCATTGACAGATTTTATATTATAAGCATGGTCAGTGGAAGGTCAGCGTATTGTCTAACTTGAACTCACTGACTCCGTAACATTATTGTGGGTATGGTATAAGCTGAATTTGATGAGATGCACATATCTCGTATGACTATTTGGTACTTACAGTGTTAGACTTTGTCGTAACGTTACGGTCTCCAGTCATCAAATCGTCGTTGGGGCTATAATACGATTTTGAATCAAGTTATTTATCACTGAGGGACTCAAAATTAGGTTTGATGTAGCTCTGCTCATTTACAGTGGCGAATTTAACGGGCTCATGGGTTCCAGCTCCCTCCTCTAGAAATTTCACAGCACCCGCATGGATTGTGGCTAATTTTGTGGCAGAATTTTATTTTTCTGGGGGAGGTATTTCTAAATGGCTCCGACACAAGTGCCTGAAATGCCATGAAATCACGTTTTCGGCCTCCAATTAAAATTTCTTAGCGGGAGAACCCCCTGACCCGACCCCCTTGCGGGGCTTCACGGTCGGTATCAGCCCCCTTTCCCACCACCATGGTTAATCCGGCGTTGATGTTCCCTCTTGTGCAGCTGCAAAAGAATGTACAAGTTCATTGCCTCATTGTCAAAGATCCCACTTTTCTACCCCAGTTCGGGTAATGAGGTCGAGCGTATATTGTATAGGGGATATTAAACAAGCAAACAGTATGGCTGATGTCTCCCGCCAAAACCCCAAAGTAAAAGATGACACATTAATTAATCGCACTTTCATATTTTTTTCAAAAGTATCGAGCAATCAAACTATACTGTAAATTTCATCACTCTCTGTCAGATAGAAATCAAGGTTATCTTGTCCCAAAGCATCGACCAATGAAATTGTCAAGCTGTAGCTCAAAATGTTCAGTCAAGACCTGATGAACTTTAAATTTATACACAGTGTTTAAGGTCATGAGATGAAGAAGCCAATTGATTTTCAGCGATTTCCGATAATTACTGTCAGAGTTATGGCCCTTCATCACTTAAAAAAAATCTTGTGGATGCTCTAGAGGCCAAAGTTAATGTCCGATTGGCTTTAAATTTATACACAGTGGTTAAGGTCATGAGACGAAGTAGGCGATTGATTTTCAGCGATATCTGATATTTACTGCCAGAGATGTGGCCCCTGATCACTTCAAAATATCTTGTGGACGCTCTAGAGGCCAAAGTTAATATCCGATTGACTTTAAATTTATGCGCAGTGTTTAAGTTCATGACACGAAGATGCCTACAATATTGATTTTCAGCGATATCTGATATTTACTGCCATTTCCGATAATTACCGTCAGAGTTATTGCCCTTGATCACTTTAAAAAATCTTGTGGACGCTCTAGAGGCTAAATTCAATATCCGATTGACTTTATATTTATACAGTGTTTAAGGTAAGAAGCCAATTGATTTTCAGCGATTTCCGATTGAATCCTTTGAAAATCACACCTAACTCTAAAACTAAAGGCAAGAAACGGGCCGGTTTACATTGAAGCACAAGTAATTCCTGTCCTGCGTACTCTGTATATAATATATGGTTTTCTAAATATGCCTTGGATGGTAGCCACAAGTCGACAATTTTTGTTTTGTATTTTTCCCATTTTGTTCATAAGGTAAATGTAATATTTCAGATACCTGATGACATTTATACTTATTGTTTCAATAGATTCTAATAACCCCATTTGCAGTTAATATGAAAGCTTTCATATCTGCTATGCAGATCTAGTTATTATTATTTTTTTTTGTGTGTCATTTCTACAAATCGGATTTCTCAGAATCTAACCATAGGATCAATCTGAAACTTTGACCTACCCCCCCAAAAATGGGGTGCGAATATTGATTAAATATATTTTCAAATCGTTTTTCGAATCCGAAATCACCGAATTTTACGAACAAATTCATTTGACCTACATTACTGTAACTTTGTAATTATTTGACCTTTTTACTAATTCTTTTTTGAGGGGTGCCTTGAAACATTTACTTAAAATCTACAATTTCGAATTTTCGAATTTCGAAAATTCGTCGCTGTGATTTTGAACCGGAAGTTGAGATCAATTTGACAACTTCTTTAATAGTTGCACGATTTTTATGAAATTTAGAATGTAAGTAGATCTTATCAATGCGACTTCAAAAATATCATTAGACATTTTCTAAATTATCTCCCCTTGATGAAATTAAGGATCAAAGTTTTCAAAAAAATCGACGAAATATAGGTCAGATTGCCTTGATGTTTTTTTCTTTACTAGCTACGACACTACTGATTCGTACACAAAAAATTGAGTTTGTAGCTCAAACCGGAAATGCCACCATCTTGAAATGTGAAAATTACATAAGGCTTTTTTGATATTTTACTTACAGACAAGGCAATTATATTTTCCGAATCCTTGAAGGAAAGCCGAAAAACGGTAGAGAACACAATTTTGATTTCCGGCAAATGATGGACGCCATTTTGAATTGAAAATGACAATTAGTGAAAAATCCACATTTATGGGCTTGAAAACATATACAATTGGTCGTGACCTAGAGAATATGTCTCCTATTACCGAAATTAATACATTTCAGGATAGCCTGGATCATGGTCGAACGTTTGGTATTTGAATATTTCAAAAATTCGAATTTCTCCTTTGATGTTTTCCGTGCCGACAAGGTTGTTTTCGAGTTTAGCTGGATTTGACTTCGCGCATGCGCTACGCTGGAACCAAAGGTACCATGAGTACTAAATTCCGGCGAGCAACTTTTCACGTTGGTACCTAGGTACCCTGAAAATTTCAAGGTGATACCTGCATTCGTTCAAGTCAAGTCAATTTACGGCTTCCATGAGGGGAAAAAAGTGGAATTTCGCCGTGACACCGGCACCGATTGTCCGAAAACCATGAAATTTGGACACAATACGCCCATTACCACCCCGGACTCTGTGCCTTACCCCCATTTTGATCCCATTAAAAATAAAAGAGTTTTAGCAAAAAAACGATTTTCGGAATTTAATATTTGTTTTAACCCTGTACCCAGACAAGATATACATATTATTATAATCCCTATGAAATATTTTAATTATTTACTGCTATAATATGAATTATCACTTATTCCCCGTTAAATAAATATCGGTCACCGGGTGCAGCAGTACAACTTCAAGGACCCTGGCTTCAAGTCAATTTACGGCTTCCATGAGGGGAAAAAAGTGGAATTTCGCCGTGACACCGGCACCGATTGTCCGAAAACCATGAAATTTGGACACAATACGCCCATTACCACCCCGGACTCTGTGCCTTACTCCCATTTTGATCCGATTAAAAAAAAAGAGTTTTAGCAAAAAAACGATTTTCGGAATTTAATATTGGTTTTAATTAATTTTGAAATTGCAAATGCAAAGAGATTTTATCGCCTCTTCCGTATGTGATAGGTATTGGTACTATACACATAATCCTTAAAAGACAATTTTTTAAAATGACCGTAACGATGTATCGACACTAGAAACCGAAATCGCCTATTTTGACCTTTTTTGACTGCTGAGGCATCCTTCCGGTGGTCCAAATCTCTGGAATTTCTAGCGGTTGGCTGCGCCGCGATGATATTTATCACATATTAAATTGAGAAAATCCTCAGATATCAAGAACAATAAAAATTCGATAAAATACGGCAATTTTTTAAGCAAAAAACCTTTGATTGTTGGGGGTGGGTTTTGAATTTATTTTGAACGTTCTCGGAATCCAACACTCTTCTATTTTTAATATGTGATAGCTAGAATCCCAAGGTACATTCTGTGCAAATTTGAAGGCAATCGGAGCACAGGAACGGTGCCTGGGCAGAGCAAATCAACCCGGTCGCGGAAATTTATTCATTCTTTAAAGTTATTATAATATTGTGTTTTGATCGCCATCTTAGATACACCGTCATCTACCAAACCACTCCGAAATATACCCAAAATCCCAAAATCGACCATAATTTCTTTTGACTTCGCGCATGCGCCGCGCTGGAACCAAAGGTACCATGACTACCAAATTCCGGCGAGGAACTTTTCACGTTGGTACCTAGGTGCCCTGAAAAATTCAAGGCGATACCTGCATTCGTTCAGGTCGTTTGTTCTTCACATGGTTCCTGCCGTTCGTTTTTTTCCGCGATTTACGGCTTCAGTAAGGGCGAAAAAAGAGGAATTTCGCCACGACACCGGCGCCGTTTGTCCGAAAACCATGAAATTTGGAAAGAATACGCCCATTACCACCCCGGACTCTGTGCCTTACTCCCATTTTGATCCGATTAAAAAAAAAGAGTTTTAGCAAAAAAACGATTTTCGGAATTTAATATTGGTTTTAATGAATTTTGAAATTGCAAATGCAAAGAGATTTTATCGCCTCTTCCTTATGTGATAGGTATTGGTACTATACACATTATCCTTAAAAGACAATTTTTTAAAATGACCGTAACGATGTATCGACACTAGAAACCGAAATCGCCTATTTTGACCTTTTTTGACTGCTGAGGCATCCTTCCGGTGGTCCAAATCTCTGGAATTTCTAGCGGTTGGCTGCGCCGCGATGATATTTATCACATATTAAATTGAGAAAATCCTCAGATATCAAGAACAATAAAAATTCGATAAAATACGGCAATTTTTTAAGCAAAAAACCTTTGATTCTTGGGGGTGGGTTTTGAATTTATTTTGAACGTTCTCGGAATCCAACACTCTTCTATTTTTAATATGTGATAGCTAGAATCCCAAGGTACATTCTGTGCAAATTTGAAGGCGATCGGAGCACAGGAACGGTGCCTGGGCAGAGCAAATCAACCCGGTCGCGGAAATTTATTCATTCTTTAAAGTTATTATAATATTGTGTTATGACTGCCATCTTAGATACACCGTCACTTACCAAACCACTCCGAAATATACCCAAAATCATTTACGGCTTCTGTAAGGGCGAAAAAAGTGGAATTTCGCCACGACACCGGCACCGATTGTCCCAAAACCATTAAATTTGGACACAATACGCCTATTACCACTCTGTGACTTACTCCCATTTTGATCAGATTAAAAAAAGGAGTTTCAGCAAAAACTAAACAACCGATTTTCGGAATTTAAATTTGGTTTTAATTAATTTTGAAATTCCAAATGCAAAGGGATCTTATCGCCTCTTCCGTATGTGATTGCTATTAGTACTATACACATTATCCGTAAAAGACATTTTTTTTAAAATGAGCGCAACACCAAAAACCGAAATCGACTATTTTGACTTTATCATACATAAAATATTATATGCCATCGGTTAATTTTTATACGCCCACATTGAAATGTGGTCGTATATTGTCGTCGCCGCCGTCCGGACGGCTAAAGTTAATATCCGATTACTTTAAATTTATACACAGTGTTTAAGGTCATGAGACGAAGAAGCCTATTGATTTTCAGCGATTTCCGATAATTACTGTCAAAATTATGGTCCTTGACCACTTCAAAAAATCTTGTGCACGCTCTAGAGGTTAAATTCAATATCCGATTGACTTTAAATTTATACACAGTGTTTAAGGTCATGAGATGAAGAAGCCAATTGATTTTCAGCGATTTCCGATAATTACTGTCAGAGTTATGGCCCTTCATCACTTAAAAAAAATCTTGTGGATGCTCTAGAGGGGCCAAAGTTAATGTCCGATTGACTTTAAATTTATACACAGTGGTTAAGGTCATGAGACGAAGTAGGCGATTGATTTTCAGCGATATCTGATATTTACTGCCAGAGATGTGGCCCCTGATCACTTCAAAATATCTTGTGGACGCTCTAGAGGCCAAAGTTAATATCCGTTTGACTTTAAATTTATGCGCAGTGTTTAAGGTCATGACACGAAGATGCCTACAGTATTGATTTTCAGCGATATCTGATATTTACTGCCATTTCCGATAATTACCGTCAGAGTTATTGCCCTTGATCACTTTAAAAAATCTTGTTGACGCTCTAGAGGCTAAATTCATTATCCGATTGACTTTAAATTTATACAGTGTTTAAGGTAAGAAGCCAATTGATTTTCAGCGATTTCCGATTGAATCCTTTGAAAATCACACCTAACTCTAAAACTAAAGGCAAAAAACGGGCCGGTTTACATTGAAGCACAACTAATTCCTGTCCTGCGTACTCTGTATATAATATACGGTTTTCTAAATATGCCTTGGATGGTAGCCACAAGTCGACAATTTTTGTTTTGTATTTTTCCCATTTTGTTCATAAGGTAAATGTAATTTTTCAGATACCTGATGACATTTATACTTATTGTTTCAATAGATTCTAATAAACCCCTTTGCAGTTAATATGAAAGTTTTCATATCTGCTATGCAGATCTAGTTATTAGGGTTTCACACTGCGTAGCTTGTGTGAAACACTATTGTTTTTGTTAAAATTATTCTTATTATTATTCTTATTATTATTATTTTTTTTTTTTTTTCCAATTTGATTGTATCTCAGAAACTACTTGTCGGATTGATTCGATGCCTTCCGTTTTACTGGAAAAGTGGGTGTGACTTAGAGATTAAAGCTATTTCGAACGTTCTGCGACAATGCGAAATGTCCGAAATTGTCGAATTTGTCGATTTTTGCAATATTGCCGTAATATTAACAATAATCGTCGGATTTTAACATTGGATACATTTTGACATAGCCAGAGACAAGACACATAGCCACGGTTCTTTAGATTTTTGATTTTCCATGAATCGTCGGAGATATTGGGCGCCAAATTTTGAAAATTTAAATTTTTACAAAAAACTTTTTTATTCATGAATAATTTAATGTGGTATTTTACCCAGGGTTAAAGAGTCATCTGATTTGACCAAAAATGGCACCATTTTTTGTCATCGTAAATTTCCTTGACCCCCATTGGCTAATTCAGTTTTTCAGTCCTGGATTAATTATTTATTGCTCGATTTGTATAAAACAAAGTTCATATGCTCCGTAATCCAAAATGTAATTTTTTTTGTTACCGGTAAAGTTACCTTTCGGCAACGGAAGTGACGTAAATTTAGCAAAAACTACAATTTTGACAGTTCGGTACCACTTTTTGAAAGCAAATATTATTTTTTTCAAATCTGGTATGACTGAAAGTGTGTGCCCTGTAAAGCGCAGAAAACATCGGGCTCAGTTTTTTTAATTTCGATTTCATTTTCGGGTCATTTTGATTTAAAGGTGAAAAAAGGTGAAAAAATGAGCTATTTACAACCCATTCAGGCTTTTCATATTTTAAAATATTTCTTCGCAACTTTCATAAACTTGTAGCATTAATCCATACGAAGAGAATCTATCTCAAAATTAGTTTGTAATATGAGTAGTTGCCGAGAAATGGTCAATTTTGCATGAGTCACTCTTTACGCTATTGTGTCTGTAAAAGAGTCAATTATTATTGGATTTTCATAAAAGTGACACCATTTGATGCATAATGTCAATTGTGACTAGTTCAACTCAATTTAACATTTTCCATGTCACCAGAAATGACGAAATTTGGGTAAAAACTGTATTTATAGCCTTAGAAACAAATAATTTATTGAAATGAGTCGTATTTGTTGTTTGTTTAATATTTTGATATTTGATTCTAATCAACTTATAGAATGAACCCATACGATCATATAGGTATCACAAAATGGTTTCTAACTTGTTCAGTTGTAGAGAAATAGGTAATTTTCAACAGGTCACTTTTCAAGGTTTTTTGTCCATAAAAGTGTCAATTATTATTCGATTTTCATGAAATTTTCACTATGTGATACCTAATGCCATTTACGATTTCATACAAGTAATTTAAGATTTTCATTATCACCGGAAGTAACGTCATTTTGGCAAAAACTGTATTTTTAGCTTTCAAAACAGATATTTTATTCAAATGAGTCTGAGTTGTTATGTTTTTAAAATTATGATATTTGATTCCAATCAACAAATAGAATAAACCCATACGATCATACAGATTCCAGAAAATGGTTTCTAATTTGTATGGTTGCAGAGGAATTGAAGGTTTTCTACAAGTCACTTTTTAAGGTTTTTGGTCTATAAAAGTGGCAATTATTATTCGATTTACATAAAATTTTCACCATGTGATGCCTTATGCCATTTCTGATTTCATAAAACTAATTGAATATTTTCATTATCACCGGAAGTACTGTACACTTACATGTAACAAATATATAAAATGAATTGATATTGCTGGATTTGGTTGATTCGGCGTCCATTTTATTTGATGTGTGCAATGATGAGGTGGAAACCTGTTTAATGGTTTCATTGGTACCGGAAGTGACATATGTTTAGGGTAACGTGGCACCGGTGAAACCCGTCATTACTGCATCCCAGTTCTAGTTATTATTATTATTATTTTCCGCGGGAGCCTATTTCTCCATGATCGAAAACAGATATCGATCTGGAACCAAAATTTCTATCCGGAAACCATGTGGTGGCTACTTGATAAAACAATTTTGAAACTCCTGCGCATACCGGAAGTAACCGAATTTTGTACTTTTTTCCGGAATTGAAAATCGGCCGTGGTTTCGTCAATTCTTTACCTATTTTCAAACAAATGACATTTTCGGAAACCCCGAATCTTTTCCGAGATAATTGCTATCTCACATTTTTCAATTTCGAACATTCATTTATGGCTTTTGTCGTTCGAATTTTGAAAATACGTTGTTTACGAGACAATTTTTGTTATTCTGCCAAAAATTTTCAAATTTGACCTACATTTTTGGATAACTGAAGTCTATCCGATTCCAATAATATAAGTTTCTGCCCATTTTATAACCCTTATATTTTTTTGAAAGCCCCAATTGATGTTTCTGAAACTACTGGAACATAAAGCTATATAGTCAGACCGGTTGGTAAAGCAATTTCAACAACGATCCGGAAACCGGAAGTAGTCGAAATAATGATAGATATTTCGAAAAAAACGCAAAAAATAGGTGTTTTGAGGAAAAACTCGATTTCTCCGTCCAATATCAATGGATTAAACGAATTAAGCTTTCGTTGGGTGGCCCGAGGAATGGACTGTCGTATGATGCCCAATTTATACGGATACCATGACCAAGCAGCAAAATATGACAAGCTGAAAATCAAGTATTTTCTGATTTGGAGCGTTTTTGGACGCCTTTATCTCAAAAACTTAACCTACAATTTTTTTTTAACTTTCTCTATCGAGAGTCCATTCGATAGTCTTGTGCATGAAACCATCCAATAAGACTGAAATGTCTGGAATAGGAAAAAAAAGGGACTGAAAATCGAAAAAAGTCGAAAAATCGTGAAAATTTGGGAAAATGCTATATTATTTTATTATTTAATCAGATTTTTACGAAAAGGTTACACATTCAGATAGCTGACCTAATTATGATTCTAACGATGTATAATATGTATTGAGTTATTGAAATTTAATTTTCGATATTTTGACAATTTTGAATTTTTGGCACTTTTGAACATAGTATTTCTCAGGGCCATTTTATCTGATCAGATAATGTAATATATCATTACAGAGCCCTGTGGCTATCTAATTGCCCAAATTGGTTATTAAAACTATCCCGACAAATATCTCCATACCGGACGTATTCAAAAAATGAAGACAAAGGTTTAAAAAAATTAGCGCTCGTGCGAAAAACTCGATTTCTCCATCAGATCTTAGCGGACCAAAAGAACATAAGTGTCGCTGGATAGCCCAATTAATGAACTATCATATGACATCTGAATGATACGATTTAGATGGCTAGAAAATAAATTATACGATGTATAATATGTTTTGAGTTATTGAAATTTAATTTTCGATATTTTGACATTTTTGGAACTTTTGAACATAGGATTTCTCAGGGCCATTTTATCTGATCAGATAATGTAATATATCATTATAGAGCCCTGTGGCTATCTAATTGCCCAAATTAGTTATTAAAACGTGGCACCGGTGAAACCCGTCATTACTGCATCGCAGTTCTAGTGATGATTGTTTTTACCAAAAAAAAAACAATCATCCAACACGTTGGCCGTTTATTTTTCACTTGAGCATATCTCAGAAACTACTTGTCGAATCGATCTCATATCTTTGGTTTTACGGGAAAGTCGGCATGACTTAGAGATTAAATCTATTTCGAACATTCGGCGACAATGCGAAATGTCAGAAATCACCGAAGTTGTCGTTTTTTAAAATATTGCCGTAATATTTCCAATAATCGGCGGATTTTAACATTTGGTACATTTTGACATAGTCGGAGACAGGCGAAATAGCTACGGTACTTCAGATTTTTGATTTTCGACGAATCCTCGCTTATATTAGGTGCGAAATTTTGAACATTTAAATTTTTACAAAAAACTTTTTTATTTTTGAATATTTTTTGATGGTATTTTCATAGGATTAAAGGATTATCTGACTTGAGCAAAAATGTGAACAATTTTTGTCTCAGTAATTTGTGTTAGCCGCCATTGGCTATTTCAGTTTTTCAGTCCTGGATTAATTATTTATTGTTCGATTTGTATAAAACAAAGTTCATATGCTCCGTTTTCCGAAATGTCATTTTTATACGCCTACATTGAAATGTGGACGTAGATTGCCGTCGCCCCTGTCTGTCTGTCAGTCCGTCCGTCCGTCGGTCCGTCCATCCGTCCGTCCGTCCATCGTCCACAATTTCTTGTGAACACTCTAACGCCAAAAGTTATCATCCAATTGTTTTAAAATTGATATATGTTGTTTACATTAGTGAGGTGAAGAAGCCTATTTAATTTCAATAATTTCTGTTTATTATGTCTAGAGTTATGGCCCTTGTTTCACTTTGTTGAACCTTGTGAACGCTCTAACGCCAAAAGTTATCATCCGATCTTTCTGAAATTTATATGCATTATTTAGATTACTGAAACGAAGAAGCCTATTGAATTTCAGCAATTTCCGTTATTTACGTCTAGAGTTATGGCCCTTGTTTCACTTTATTGATCCTTGTGAACGCTCTAACGTCAAAAGTTATCATTCAATCTTTCTGAAAATTATATGCATTATTTAAATTAGTGAGCCGAAAAGCCTATTGAATTTCAGCAATTTCCGTTAATTACGTCTAGAGTTATGGCCCTTGTTTCACTTTATTGAACCTTGTGAACGCTCCAACACCAAAAGTTATCACCCAATCTTTGTGAAATGTATATGGATTATTTAGATTAGTGAAACGAAGAAGCCTATTGAATTTCAGCAATTTCCGTTTATTACGTCTAGAGTTATGGCCCTTGTTTCACTTTATTGATCCTTGTGAATGCTCTAACGTCAAAAGTTATCATTCGATCTTTCTGAAAATTTAATGCATTATTTAAATTAGTGAGACAAAAAAGCCTATTGAATTTCAGCAATTTCTGTGTATTACGTCTAGAGTTATGGCCCTTGTTTCACTTTATTGAACCTTGTGAACGCTCCCAACGCCAAAAGCTTATCACCCAATCTTTGTGAAATGTATATGCATTATTTAGATTAGTGAAACGAAGAATCCTATTGAATTTCAGCAATTTCCGTTTATTACGTCTAGAGTTATGGCCCTTGTTTCACTTTATTGATCCTTGTGAACGCTCTAACGCCAAAAGTTATCACCCGATCTTTGTGAAATTTATATGCATGATTTAAATTAGTGAAATGAAAAAGCCTATTGAATTTCAGCAATTTACAATAATTATTTCTAGAGTTATTGCCCTTGTTTCATTTTGTTAAACCTTGTTTAAGTTATCATCCGATATGTATGAAATTTATATGCATTATTTAAATTAGTAAAACAAAAAAGCCTGTCAAATTTCAACAATTTCTGTAGATTACTTCCAGAGTTGAGAACCTTGTTTCAGTTTTTAGAACCTTGTAAACCCTCAAACGACAAAATTTATAATCTGATCTGTATGGAACTGTCTTGTAAAGGCCCCCAATTACCTACCAAGGAACACAAATGCTACACCCCTTGTCGACCGCGCGTACGATTTAGCTGCTGTGGGCGTATGTTTTGTTGCCTGGCAACCTATCTTTTATGTTAATTTTAAAGTTTCCTGTCAGCACCGGAAGTGACATAATTTTACCAAAAACTACAATTTTGACAGTTCAGTACCACTTTTTGAAAGCAAATATTATTTTTTTCAAATCTGGTATAACTGAAAGGGTGCACCCTTTAAAGGCGCACAAAATGTCGGGCTCGGTTTATTTTTTTTCAATTTAGTTTTCGGACTATTTCGATTAAAAGATGAAAAACGGTGTAAAATTTAACTATTTAAAACCCATCCAGCGTTTTCATATTTTAAAATATTTCTTCGTAACTTTCATAAACTCGTAACGGAGAGAATGTAATTGAAAATTAATTTGTAATATGCTCAGTTGCCGAGAAATAAGCAATTTTGCATGTGTCACTTTTCACGTTATTTAGCCTGAAAAAGAGTCAATTATCATTTGATTTCAATATTTTTTTTTACGATTTGATGCCTAATTCAAATTTTGACTCGGTCAAACCATTTTAACATTTACACTGTCACCGGAAATGGACTCATTTGGGCAAAAACTGTATTTTTAGCATTCAAAACAGATATTTCATTCAAATGAGTCTGATTTGTTTTTTTTTTTAAATTTTAATATCAACTAATAGAATGAACTCATACGATCATACAGATATCACAAAAATGGTTTCTAACTTGTTTAGTTGCGGAGAAATAGGCTATTTTCAACAGGTCACTTTTCAAGGTTTTTGGTCAATAAAAGTGTCAATTATTGTTCGAGTTTCATAAAAATTTCACTGTGTGATACCTAATGCCATTTACCATTTCATACAAGTAATTTAACATTTTCATTATCATCGGAAGTAACATGATATTACCAAAAACTGTATTTTTAGCCTCTAAAACAAATACTTGTTTGATGTAAGCGATATTCATTATTCGTATAACATTGTGATATTTGATTCCTATTGGCAAATAGTATAAAGCAATACGATCATATTGATATCACAAAATTGTTTCTAACATCTTCCCTTGCCGAGAAATAACCAATTTTGTCAGGATCACTTTTTAAGATTTTTCGCATTTTAATTTCCGTTTATGGGTTCTGGCTTAATTATTTATTGTCTGCTTTGTATATATGCTCCGTGGTGCAAATTCTCAACTTTCTTCTATCGATAAAAGTCTCTGTCGACACAGGAAGTGCCGTAATTTTGCCCAGAACTTTAATTTTGACGTGTCTAAAGTTCTTTTAAAAAGCAAGTATTATGTTTGCAAAACAGATATTTTATTCAATTGATTTGTAATGTTTTATAAAATTATGATATTTGATTCCTATCTACAAACAGAATGCATCCATACGATCATACAGATACCACAAAAGGGTTTCTAACTTGTACGGTTGCAGAGAAATGGACGATTTTCCACAAGTCACTTTTCAAGGTTTTTGGTCTATAAAAGTGGCAATTATAATTCGATTTTTATTAAATTTTCCCCATGTGATGCCTTATGCCATTTATGATTTCATAGAATTAATTTAACATTTTCATTATTCCCGGATGTAATGTCATTTTTGCAAAAACTGTATTTTTAGCCTCCAAAACAAACATTTGTTTGAAGTGAGTTATATTTATTATTCGTTTAAGATTATGATATTTGACTCCAATGGACCTATAGATTGAATCAATAAGATCATATAGATGTCCAAAAATAGCTTGTCGAGAAATAACCAATTTTGTCAGGATCACTTTTTAAGATTTTTTTCGCATTTTAATTTCCCATTAGAAAGTCAGCTAACTTAGCGGTAAGTTAGTAACAAATTTTGTCAGGATCACTATTTTGACATGTGTAGACAGCGTAGCAACAAATGGAGTTTGTTTACATTTTTTAGGGGTTTTAAAACTTGATTGTTCCCGTTCAAAATGAATTCATCGGCAATATTTTCAGCATATTTGTAAACTACAGATTCTCCGCTTTATAACGATGCCAATTATTATGCAAGCGGAATGACCGGTCGTCCCACTGCGAATGAAGAAAAATAACTAATTTCGCTGAGAATTTTAAGAAATAGGACAGATTTATGAATACGGTACTCTTACTCTTTTGTGTCGAGAGTATATTTATAGACCCATTTTTGTGAAAATCTCTATTTCGATCGAAATCAATATTTTCACTTATTTTGTCTCTAGTTCAAAATTAGATAGTGTGCATTCCGACTCATTTTGACATACCGAGTCAAATATGTTGTTTACATTAGTGAGATGAAAAAGCCTATTTAATTTCGATAATTTCCGTTATTTTCTTCTAGAGTTATGGCCCTTGTTTCAGTTTGTTGCACCTTGTGAACACTCTATCAACAAAAGTTATGATCCGATCTGTATGAAATTTATGTGTATTGTTTAAATTAGTAAAATGAAGAAGCCTATTGAATTTCAGCAATCTCCGTTTATTACATCTAGAGTTATGGCCCTTGTTTCACTTTGTTGGATCTTGTGAACACTCGAAGGACAAAAGTTACCATCCAATCTGTATGAAATTCATATGCATCATTAAAATTAGTGAAATGAAGAATCCTACTGAATTTCAGCAATTTCCGTCAATTAGTTCTATAGAGTTATGGCCCTTGTTTTACTTTGTTGAACCTTGCGAACGTTAGAACGACAAAAGTTATGGAATTTATATGCATTATTTGAATTAGCAAAACGAAAAAGCCTGTCGAATTTCAACAATTTCTGTAGATTGTGAACGCCCTTGTTTTAGTTTTTATATGCCCTCATAGAAATGTGGACGTATATTGCCGTCGCCCCCGTCCGTCCATCCATCGTCCACAATTTCTTGTGAACGCTCATCCAGTTGTTTTGAAATTGATATATGTTGTTTGCATTAGTGAGATGAAGAAGCCTATTTAATTTCAATAATTTCCGTTTATTACTTCTAGTGTTATGGCCCTTGTTTCACTTTGTTTAACCTTGGGAACGCTCCAACACCACAAGTTATCACCCAATCTTTGTGAAATTTATATGCATGATTTAAATTTGTGAAATGAAGAAGGCTATTGAATTTCAATAATTTCTGTTCATTACGTCTAGAGTTATGGCCCTTGTGTCACTTTATTGAACCTTGTGAATGCCAAAAGTTATCATCCGATCTTTCTGAAACTTATATGCATTACTTAAATTAGTGGAACGAAGAAGCCTATTGAATTTCAGCAATTTCTATTTATTACGTCTAATGTTATGGCCCATGTTTCACTTTATTGAACCTTGTGAACGCTCTAACATCAAAAGTTACCTGCCGATCTGTATGAAATTTGCATGCATCATTTGAATGACAAAAGTGATCATCTGATCTGTACGAAATTTAGATGCATTATTTAAATTAGTAAAACGAAAAAGCCTGTCAAATTTCAACAATTTCTGTAGATTACTTCCAGAGTTGAGAACCTTGTTTCAGTTTGTAGAACCTTGTGAACCCTCAAATGGCAAAAATTATAATCTTATCTGTATGGAACTGTCTGATAAAAGCCCCCAATTAGCTGCAATGGCATAAATATGCGACAACGCTTGTCAACCGCTCGGACAATTTAGCTGCTGTGGGTGTATGTTTCGTTGGCTGGCAACCTATCTTCAGAACCTTGTGAACACTCAAACAACGAAAGTTATAATGTCATCTGTATGAAATTGTCTATTAAATGCCCCTAATTACCTAAAAATGAATAAATGTGTGACAACCCTTGTCAACCGCTCGAACGATTTAGTGGCTGTGGGCTTATGTGCCGTTGCCTGGCAACCTATCTTTATCCGTTTTTGACAAAACTCGAAATATAGGTTTATATCCCAAAGATCTCTGCTCTTTTCGATATTGGCAAGCATTGGACCGTAACTTCATGGATTATGGACCCTGATTGTACAAAAAATCATGTTATTAGCTTGTATCAATATTCTTTCTTAAACTTTAGTATACCGGTAACAGTAACAAAATTTTGATTTATCACTTTGTTCCCATTATTTGCAAAAAATCTCACCAATGAGAGTAAGAGTATGTAATACCAAGCTTGTGGACACTCTAGAAGTCACAATTTTGATTCGATTTTGATCCGATTTTGATGAAACTTGAAATGTATGACTATAATCCAAAGATCTTTGGTTCCTTTCGATATTTGAGCATATCGGACTGTAACGTCCTGGATTATGGCCCCTGATTGTACGAAAAATCACATTTTTATCTGATTTATCTGTTTAAGTATATCACTGTTAAAGGACATTTGAGTTCCAATTTCATGAAAATTGGACCAAAAATGCCTGACAAAATGGCCGCTCTCCTTACTCATTTTGATGGAACTTAAAATATATGTTTAGATCTCGGTTCCTTTCGATATTTGCACGAATCAGGCTCAAACTTCCTGGATTATAGCCCCTGATTGTATGAAAAATCGCTTCTTTTAGCTTGATCTCTATCCATCTCTTGCAAAATGTGGGCCTCGAGAGGTCACAATTTTTGTCTGATTTAAAATTTTTTGGAATATTTTTGGGAACTCCCCATACTCAAATAGTGTATAAGTATTTAATACCAAGGTTGTGAACCCTCTAGAGGTCACAATTTTTATCTGATTTTGATGAAACTTAAAACATATGATTATATCCCAAAGGTCTCGGTTTCTTTCGATATTTGCCTGAATCAGACCCTAACTTCCTGGATTATGGCCCTTGATTGGACGAAAATCGCTTTGTTTTAGCTCGTTCTCTGTACATCTCTTGCAAAATGTGAGTGTATCTTGCATGGCAACCGCTTGTTATCTATACAATAATGTTGCAATATGATTAAACATTATCAGAAAATAATTGACACAATATACCCTGTGTACACATCGCAGTCACTGAATGCAGGATATGCTGAATTTTGTAAAACCAGGATTGTGGGTATTTTCTCGAGATGCATGAGCATGATTGTTGCATAAATACTAGGTTAGCCAGAGCGATGATTTAGTATGAAAAAAATACTACTACAGAGATGCCAAGATTAACACTGGAAAAACGAGAGTGGGCTATTGGTATGGCACAGATGGGGGCTTCTCAACGGCAAATTACAAAAACATTCCACTGCAGTCTAACCGCCATTAGCAACCTTTTTTGGTGGTTAGAGCAAACATGCTGAACTCAAGACCGACCAAGCTCCAAGGGTCACAACTCCAGCTGAAGACCACAATATCTGGACATTTCACTCCAGAATGTTCATGACTACGACTGCAACGATGGCCACAGCATTGGGACACTGCATAAGTAGACACTTTCTCCCGATGACTCTGCATTGTTGGATAAGAGCCTACTGACCATTTCGAGGAATGATCTGTCAGCAAAGGTTATAATGGGCAGGAACTGTACGTCGATAGCAGCGGCGTGATTGGCAATGTGTGCTTTTCCCAGACGAAAGTCGCTTCAACCAGTTCTGAAATGATGGTCAGATTCGTGTTGCACCTAACTGCACTCAAGATGTTTTTCCTTATGGTGGAAATGGCATTATGATATGGGGAGGCTTGTTATCATCCGACCTTGGAGACCAGACTACCCAAAGATACAGAGATGAAGTTCGGCAACCTGTGCAAGTGCCATTCATACAACAACAACACAGGGTTATCATTTTGCAGCATGGTAATGCCCAATCACATACAGCCAGACTGGTTCGTGATTATTTAAACAATGTAAATGTCCACACATTCCTAGGCCAGCATGTTCTTCTGACATGAACCAAATAGAACACCTCTTGGATCATCTTGATCGGCAACTGTGGCAATGGACACCACCTGCACATTTACATCAGCTTGAGCAAGGTTTATTGCAAGAATGGAAAAGGATTCCCAATGGCGTCATAAGCCAGCTGACGCCATCTATGAGGAGACGTGTTTTGGCATGTATCCACATGCTATTAATGTTGTGTCTTGTCAAATGAGAGACTGCAAAAGGACTTATTTGAGGCCTTCTCCTTATCTAGACCCCATTGATCTTTAACCCTGACTTGTGGCCAGTACACTATTGTTAATGTTTTTATTTTTGCTCCAGACATCAGAAACTCATTCCTCTCAATAAAATATTCATTGTTTATATCAAAACTGTTTTTTTTATGGAACATGTGCATTAAGTGTCATATTCCTTTTGCTAGGTAGTTTATGAAATGGGGTTTAACGTCCTACTGTTCTGCTCCGAACTGGGCTAATGAAGACAGGGGTAGTTTATGTATAAACATAGTCATAATCAAACTAAAATTAGGATATAGCTCTCTTGGTACTGGACTGTATATGTGTTTATGTTTTATTCCTGTGTTAGCTATTGTTTGTAAACTAAATATTACATTTTCTTGTGTCATTTGTATTCTTTAATAGGCATTATAGTGCTTTGATTTTTTCACATTGTTTTTCAAATGATTATTGAAGCGAAGACAACATATGTGCATTGCACTATTCTGAACCATAACTATATTTTAGGTTAAGATTAAATAAACCTTTCAATTTGAATTAAATTTCACATAGTATCATTAGTTCAGTATTATTTATGAAACATGCACTATAGAATAGTTTTCTGAGAGGGTGATTATTTTCAGCTTTCATTTTCATTGTTTTTGATGTTTTCTAATAATACTTACTTTTTTTCTAATAGACATCAATAGTGCCAACTGTAGAAGATTTAGATGCTGATGTTCTGTCTACAATGAACTCTTTACAATGTTTTAAAGATAAAGACAAACTAGTTGCTGAATTACTGGGACGGAAGTAAGTATTTCTCTAGCCAGTCTTTTATATTTGTCCCCCGCTTTTCGAAGAAAGCAGGGGACTATTAAAATGGGTTCGTCCATCTGTCTGTCTGTCTGTCTGTCTGTCCGTTTGTCTGTCCTTCACACTTTTTGGGACACAATAACTCTCCTTCTAATTGAGCTAGAATGTTCAAACTTGGTGTAGGTGTTTATTAGGTCAATGCCTTGATGGAGTTCGAAGATGAGCATTTTCAGGTTAGGGTAAGCAGAGATAAGTAATTTGATTGGTTGATGCTTTGGGACACGATAACTTTAGTTCTAATTATGTGAGAGGGATGAAACTTGGTGTATAGTTTCATTACATCAATAGCTTGACTAAGTTCGATAATGAGCATTTTCTGCTCAGGGTAAGCAGAGCGATAAGCAATTTAATTGGCCGAGACTTTGGAACACAATAACCCTCCTTCTAATCGAGCTAGAATGTTTAAACTTGGTGTAGGTGTTTATTAGGTCAATGCCTTGATGGAGTGTGAAAATAAGCATTTTCTGCTTAGGGTAAGCAAAGATAAGCAATTTGATTGGTTGATGCTTTGGGACACGATAACTTTAGTTCCAATTAAGTGGGAGTGATGGAACTTGGTGTATAGTTTCATTACATCAATACCTTGACTAAGTTCGATGATGAGCATTTTCTGCTCAGGGTAAGCAGAGCAATAAGCAATTTGATTGGCCGAGATTTTGGAACACAATAACCCTCCTTCTAATTGAGCTAGAATGTTCAAACTTGGTGTAGGTGTTTATTAGGTCAATGCCTTGATGGAGTGTGAAGATAAGCATTTTCTGCTTAGGGTAAGCAGAGATAAGCAATTTGATTGGTTGATGCTTTGGGACACGATAACTTTAGTTCCAATTAAGTGAGAGTGATGAAACTTGGTGTATAGTTTCATTACATCAATATCTTGACTAAGTTCGATGATGAGCATTTTCTGCTCAGGGTAAGCAGAGCGATAAGCAATTTGATTTGCCGAGAGTTTGGAACACAATAACTCTCCTTCTAATTAAGCTTGAATGTTCAAACTTGGTGTAGGGGTTTATGAGGTCAATGCCTTGATGGAGTGCGAAGATCAGCATTTTCTGCTTAGGATAAGTAGAGATAAGCAATTTGATTGGTCGATGCTTTGGTACACGATAACTTTAGTTCTCATTAAGCGAGAGTGATGACACTTGGTGTATAGTTTCATTACATCAATACCTTGACTAAGTTCGATGATGAGAATTTTCTGCTTATGCTAACGAGCAATACGCATTTTGATTGGTCACGACTTTGGAACATAACAACTCTTCTTCTAATTGAGGTAGAATGTTTAAACTTGATGTAGATGATCGTCTTGACTGAGTTCAATGATTAACATATCGAGCTAAAGCTAAGCAAAGATCAGCAATTTCCTGCTTTGGGACAAGATAACTTTGATTCTATCTGATAGAGAGTGATGAAACTTAGTGTATAGTTGATAATCAGTTTGACTGCTTGATACTTTGGAAAAAAATAGATGTGCGATTAATTAATATATGTCATCTATTTATTTGGGGATTTCGGCGGGGGACATCAGCCTCACTGTTGGCTTGGCTTATTAAAGGGACATAATGGACATATTGTCGTTGCCCCTGTCCATCGTCCATGTGTCTGTCCATCCGTTCACATTTGTTTCTGGACACTTACAGGTCACAGTTTTTATCCGATTTTGACGAAACTTGAAATATAGGTCTCTCTCCCAAAGATCTCAGATCCTTTCGATATTGGCATGTAATTGGAACATAATTTCCTGGATTATGACCCCTGGTTGTAGAAAAAATTGCTTTAGTTTTTAGCTTGTTCTCTATCCATCTCTTGCAAAATGTGGGAATATCTTGCCTGGCAACCGCTGGTATATTCATGGTAGGGTATTGTGAATTTATGTGTCTATACGACTTTGTCAGAATGGTGTACACAAAAAATAAAATTTTGGACTTAAAACTGAAATATTAGTAAGGCTTAGGATAGTTATTTATTAATAAAATATTCCCTTTTAGCTACTTAAATAATCGAAATGGCCGAATTGACCAAAGCAAAATCATCCCAGTAGCTTACACGTATTACCACATGTTCTGTAGAAAACACGCTGACCTGGATAATTTTGAGTTGTAATACAATAACTTCGAAAAGAAGATAAATATATAATTATCCATGGCACATTTCTCACATTTATCGGTTTAAGACCACCTATTACGCAGAATCCTAACGTAATTCCTAATAATGAATAACTAACGGATAACTAACTTCAAAGCTAGCGACAATATCGCTCCCTAGAATATTGTTGTGTATAATAAGAGTAACAATATACACGACGTTTTCACAACACATGGAATTATCAATATTGCTACACAATAGTACTGGAATAAGGAATTTTCATAATTTTTCTGTAAGTAAGTTAACTTAGTACTGGAATAAGGAATTTTCATAATATTTCTGTAAGTAAGTTAACTAATTTCTAGATTTGATTTACAATACCCACAGGTCTATCTCCCAAAGATCTCGATTCCTTTCGATATAGGCATATATTGGACCATAACTTCATGGATTATGGCCCCTGATTGTACGAAAAATCACGTTTTTACCTTGTGAACACTCTAGAGGTCACAATTTTCATCTGATTTTGATGAAACTTGAAATGCTTGTTTATACCCCAAAGATCTTGGTTCCTTTCGATATTTGCGTAACTTCCTGAATTATGACCCCTAATTGTACGAAAAATCACATTTTTAACATGTGATCGCTCTAGAGGTCACAATTATTATCCGATTTAAAAAACGTTTTAGTATATCACCGTTTCACCCTAATTTTGACAAAACTTAAAATATAGGTCTATCTCCCAAAGCCCAAAGATCTCGGGTCCTTTCAAAATTCGCACATAACGAATCATATCTTCCTGAATTATGGCCCTTAATTGTACGAAAAATCACGTTTTTAGGGGTAACAATTTTTATACGCCACATTGAAATGTGGTCGTAAGTTTTCTTCACCCCCGTCCGTCTGGCTGTCCGGCGTCCACAATTGCTTGTAGACGCCCTAGAGCCTAAGTTAATATCCGATTGACTTTAAATTTATACACAGTGTTTAAGGTCATGAAAAGAATAAGCCTATTTATTTTCAGCGATTTACGATAATTACTGCCAAAGTTATGGCCCTTGATCACTTCAAAATATCTTGTGGACGCTCTAGTGGCCATAGTTAATATCTGATTGACATTAAATTAAATTTATATACAGTGTTTAAGGTCATGAGACAAAGAATCCTATTGATTTTCAGCGATTTCCGATAATTACTGCCAGAGTGATGGCCCTTGATCACTTCAAAATATCTTGTGGATGCTCTAGAGGCCAAAGTTAATATCCGACTGACTTTAAGTTACTCTTAATCAGATTTTCATTGCCAAAAAAAGTAAAAATATTGCACAACTCTTGTTTACTGCCCGGACAATTTAGCTGCTGTGGGCGTATGTTTCGTTGCCTGGCAACCTATCTTTCTCGGATTTAAAAAACTGTTTGAATATATCACCGTTACACCCTAATGATGATTGAGTTCGAATTTCGTGAAAATTGGACCAAAACTGCCGGACAAAATGGCCACCCCTCGTATGCAAATAGTGTATATATATATGGTATATCAAGGTTGTGGACCCTCAATAAGTCACAATTTTGATATAATTTTGATGAAACTTGAAATATATCTTTATAACCCAAAGATGTTGGTTCCTGTCAACATTTGTTATTTAACATGACAGTTGGTTGGATTCGAAAGGCAGTACTTTGTATCTGATTACCCTTTTTTTGAAGATCATAATAATCTCATTTACATCGTGCTTGACCACATTAGCAGTAAAGCAGCTTTGTTCTAGAAAATTCTTATGGCCATTATCAAAATTGTTGACTTTGTGGTAAACCATGTGACACCAACGCTATCAACTTCCGGTTTATGTTTTACACTTCACTTTATGTCAAGACCTCAACGAAGCAAGTACTCTTAATATTGCTCCTGCAATGACCGTTCGTTAAAAATAAAAGAGGAAGTAGAAAAATCAATCGTTATTCGTTTATTCCTGTACCCATTTTTGATAAACTTGTTCAACATGATGACAATGAAGGTAGGTATTACGTTAATGAATACATGAACGTTGGATGATTGTGTACAATGAAACGTTACAATAACAGTATATTGAACAAATGATACAGTACATCAGGTTACAACTAACGATGAACGAACGATGAACGAATGATGAAAGAATGAACGAAGAACGGTTTCACTGAAAAGATAAAAATACACATGCATGTATTTACAATGAACTCTGTAACATATACTTCTACATAATTAATAAGTAATAAGTATTGGAGAGTGCCGCTGGGACTAAAACGACTCAAAATATGCAATGCATCACCTATCAAGGAATACAAAGTTACATGTAGCAGGTGAGGAAATTGCACACACGTGACACAAGCAATGTCGGTTTTGCGTGGGGAAAAACACCCGAAAGTAAATCGTTAAATTTGACAGAATTATGACTTGACAGTGAATAAAAATAATATAGAAATGATCTGCGATATCTGTTTACACTTTTATATAATTCTCAAGTAAACTTACAACTTGTGAGAGGGTAACAGGCGTTAGAAATACATGGTCTCTAATACACATGCCGTTTTTTCTACACATCAATGGCGTTTGCTAAAAATGGTTGAGTATGAAACTCAGATTTGGATTACGTTAAGTTCAAATTACAGACTTGGACTAAATAAGAAGGGAATCAGCATTCTGCCGTAACACATAATTTAGTAACAGTGTTGATTTATCCACTCGTTCACTATAAGGTGTTTTGTATAAAGTCATTCATGGTAAATTGTTTTATATATAATTTACTGTGATATTTTGCTGATCAACATATATTGTTTATCAGCGTTTACGAAATATAGTGTTAGATAGAGGAAATAGTTCTCTATCGTTTGCTATTTGTTGTGGTCGAAATTTGTATTAAATTATTTACTTCAGTTATAAAAACCATACAGTTTGCTTGCAATATAAAATAGGGTATTATTTATTGATATTCTGAATATATTGACAGCGCACATCGCTAGGTCTTTAGAATTGTATTACTACGCCAACCCATCGTCTGCTGTATATGTTCACATCGAGTGTAGCATAGTGGAAACTAGTAATACATTTCTTTAATTCTGATTTATATTGAAGTTCAAGATAATTTATTTTCTACAAAAACTATCTTCGTCATCGGTGTTGAATTGCTACTCAACTCAAGTCGTCTGATTTGTTTATATGCTGATAGCGTTCTCAATCCGTGGGGAAGTGTGAATAATCACTCACTGATTTTCTGAATGTTCAGATCGTATATAAACTATAACTGAGTAGTAAAAAGCAATTCGAGTCTTTATTTGTTAAATCTACAACTGGAATCTATATTAAATTTAATTAGCCATAACAGAATAAATTATCAGACATCCATAAATATTCGTTATTTCTATTCTGAGAAGTCACGTGACCAGTAAGTTCTGCTCTTCACAACTTTAACCTCACAAATCCTAATGTTTTGAGTTGACCTTAACAGCTGACTTTATTGTTGGTTCACTTAGGTCAAGTCACACATCAGCTTCATTAAAAGTGTTCACCATTTTTATTTAGTCTCTATTTATAAATTTAAGGACCACTTCCATCACACCACCAAATAATCTAAAAAAAGCTGACTTTGTAATAAAGATGGTTATATACATACAGACTGCCACTGTGGAAGAACTGATGACATTGCCTACCATTGATCACTCAAAGGCAATGCAGATTATATTAATAAGAGGGAGGGACGGTTTGCTCAAATTTGAACCTCTTGAAGAGGCAGACGATTTACCAACTTTAGAATGGGGTGATTGGGTGGAGGAACAAAGAATTACATTTTTACTTCAAGAAGATGAGGGGGAAGTCGCATTTTCATGTCCGACTGAACGCACTAGAGCATGTCATTAATACTAAATTTGAGCAGGTCATGGATGCAATAAACAGGCAGACCAATGTCTTGAGATCTGAGTTTAAACTTGACAATCGAGCCCCCCCTGTGATTCCCGAATACACGCCATCGTTCAATCACCTGTACCAATTTCCAAAATCCCAGGCATTTGAGGTAGATAAGGGGCTTCACAATTCAGATGCTCCTTTATTAGGTCCCTCCATGTCTACACATAACTTTGTCAAAGTTGATCCAGGATTAGAATTAATATTAAATATCACCAAACGTAATAACGAGGCTGTCACGAAATGGCCTGTTCCTTTTAATAGGGATAATTTGATCCCCTTTCTTGGATCTATCAATTACCACCGTGGTCATGTTCGGGAATTTGCAGCTCTTGCTTTTCCTCAATATGAGTTGTATCGCAGCAAGGGTTCATGCGGATGGACGGGCATACATGAGGAACATTTCAATCAGTTGGAGATGACAGCAATGAATGTACATTGTGTTGATTTCCCAACTCCTGGGTGTATGTTCACCCTCGACACTGAATAATAAAATTAATTAATTAACAGTAGGGCGGAACGTAAAAATGTCCTCTAGAAGGAAGCGTAAACCGCCCTACACTACTAATAAAACTCCGATAAAATTAATAAATCAAATTATACAATGTAGGATGAAGCGAAAAAAAATCCCCTAGAGGGAATCGCCACCTGTCCTACACCACAAATAAAACTATTAATTAATAAAGTAGGGTGATAGCGCAAAAATGTCCCCATAAGAGGGAAACGTTACACACCCTGAAATATTCTTTACACTTTTATTTATTTGACTAAATAAGTATTGATTGTAGATCATATTAAGCCACCATATATGTATTATTGTATTTATTAACTCCTAATAAATTTTGATTGAATGTATATCATACTAACTTGCCATAAATGCATTTTTTTTTCCTCCAACCCCAGCCCCCCCCCCACCCCCCGAAGCCTTACTAGACGAAATAAAAACAAAACCATCACAAGACCAGCTACTCTTTTTTCTCTAGCTTTCTCTTTCAGGCGCTGGATTCTTCCTTCAGAGAACCAACAACAAAGGAATGAACAACAGAAATAATGACGAAATCAACCACCATACCGGACAACAAAACCAAATGGAAGGAAGAATGGTCCAGACCTTACACTCACCAACAAGCCCCAAGGAAGAGTTGCACCGCCCTGCCATTCAACCGGACAAATCGACCAGACCGACGAAAATGACCTAAATATATATATATGTACATACTATGTCTAAATGTTTGTCTCTGTCCAAATGTTCGTCCACATTCATGTCTGTTTTGTTTCAAATTCGTCTGTTTTGTAAACGTCCACTGGCACCTCTTTATTCTTTGCACCTGCTATCTCATGTCTCTTGCTGTTATCTATTGTCTTCTGTACATATATATAAAAACCTAATTATCCTCTTTTTCACTAATCACATTGTAAATTATTGCACCTTGTATACATAACATGTTATTGTCTGCGATATCACCCCAGTGGAAGCGGACGTAAAATACAACTAACAAACAACAACAACATCAATAGGAGTCATTAGGTCACCCGACTTAGTTGCAGCTACGTCGATCATCCACTGTGCTGCAAGTGTACATTGTAAGTATTGAATTATTGTCATTTGTAAGAGATAAGTTCCAGTAATTAAAAGATTGAAGAACCATTCCAGACTTATTAGTTATTGAAGAACCTAGCGGTTATATATGGTGCAGATTGGGGCAAGATCCTGGAAACCTGTCTTTAACAAGCCAAGCGAGTAGCCAACCCCCAACCAAAGATTGAACCAGTGATCCCAAGTAAACTAGCAGAAATACTTAAGGTAATGGATTTATATTCAGAAGCACATCTGTGGAGATGTGAAAATGGAAATAATCATTTCTCAGTTACCTTGACATGGAAAAAAACAGCTGCTCACAAGGACAACCCAAATTCTTCTAGTAGAAAGAGAAGAGATATTCTTAGATGCCAGAAGTTTAAAGAAAGGTGTGTCTTACTCAATAAAGAGAATACTTCAACTCACATTAATTCTCTGACTGTAGGTCCTGTTGAAAAAGGGACGTTGTATTCAACAAAAGACAGTGAGTCCCAAACGGAGAGCAGGAATACATCTGATAAAAATATTCAAGCAAAAACAATAGTGGCTTCAGCCACAACCCAGACCGTTGATGAGGGGCATGTTCAAACAAAATGGGAAACATGGACAGAAACAACACCACAACCTGATACGCCAATAGATCAAATTTTACAAAAAAGAAGAAGTAATTTGTATGGTGAATTTGAGTATTTAATTAAGTGGATAAATAAACCACATGCAGCAAATACATGGGTCTAGGAATATGATCTAGATGAGTATGGAAGATCATTGACTGAAGTAAACAAGCATAAGATTCCACGACCGACCGTTTCCAAAGCCAAAATGTGACACATATGAACTTTCAAAACCAGCCACCCAGACAGACATCAGAATGTGTGAATGTGATGAAACTGTATATCCAAATGGTAAAAGATACAGAGCACTTGCTCAATTTCAAGATCCAGAAACTTTTATACAGTATTTCCAGATTGAAAAACGTATATATAGAACTAGAACATTGATTGAGTGCTTCACTGGTTTGGAATGGATAGAGAAAGTAATTAAAGAAGATCCAGAATTTTATCAGAGAATGACACATTACAGAGTTCCGGTTCCAAGGATAGGCCTTAAGTTATGGAAACAAATTGCTTGATAATTGAACTGTAAATACATGCAAAAATGAATAATAAGGAATATTTTTGTGTTTCATTGCAGCAGTAGAGGGAAAATTGAAAATATACAGTTTATGATAGTCTCTAATATTTTATACATAATAATTTATTCTTATGAGTGTCGAGGTCGACACATCGTGAAGGGGAGGCATATATGACCAGGCACAATGACCAGTCAGTTTTACATAGAATGTGTCATGGTTTGTTATAAATCAGGGTAGAAGCTAATTAGTTAAGTACTTAAGTGCTTGTCCACGAGAAAACCATGCAAAATCGTGCAAAATCGGGAAGGTGATGGGTCGGCCGATTCCATTCATATTCATAGGGTTTGGTCATGCCCATGAGACTACTCGATAGCCAAAACCGCCGATCTCAGAAATTGACCCTAGCCGAGATACGGCAAACAGGTGTTTTGGGGGCATTTTTCTCATTTTTTCGTCAATTTTAGGCAATGTTAGCTGCTGTTTTTCAGGTTGTAAATGAGCACTTATGAAACAAATGATGATTCGATATATTAGGCTAGGTAGTAATGTTTCAAAAAAATGAAGAAAGAAAAATCTATCTTTCCACTGAGGGGTGCCATTTGGTTATTCCTGAAGTGTATAAATCAAACCTTATAAAGTACCCTAACTTTATGCCGCGATATCTCCACTGCCGCAGGGTCCCATGAATTCTTTTTGTGGTTGTTAGTAACTGGGTATCAGGTCTCTCGATTAAAAAAATAAAATTTCATATATGTCTATAACTACACTCTCAAAATTAGTGGGTAATTTTGACAAAAATCAGAAAAATTCGACAATTTTACGAAGCTTTATCCCCAATATTATCAAACTGATAATGCTATGTTTTTGCAACATAATGTTCGTATGACAACTCTTACTGCAACTGGAAGTGAAAATTTGCTAAAATTCACATTATTTCACTCTTAAATCTCTTGATATGTACAGATCTCATTATAAGCTGCAGTTGAGAGAGCTGTCATAGCTCACAGTAGTCATTGAATAGTAAAATGTAGGCCTAAATCCTCAAGATTGGAAAATAAATTCTACACTCTAAAAAGTTCCAGGTCAGCACGACTAAAAAGGCAAGATTTTGTCTTTTCTTTCAATTTTCAGGACCGATGTTATCTTTACCTCTACCTGCGACCAACGAGTTATTCATCTATATTTAGACTATACCCTACCTGCAAGTAGTAGTCCTACATTCTTAAAGTACGGTAATCATCATCTTCACAAAAAGCCCCAAAAATAAACAAAAAACTTTTTTTTTTCAATTGGCTTAATGTAGCAATAGGTGTACGTATATATCAGAATATCGAACAGCAACAATTGGTACTAGTAGTAGAGTAGTTTTATACATGTTTGTCTAACTCGTAACATTTTTTTTAACTTGTTGTACGTAAAGCAGAAAGCGCAGATTGCTCTCTGAGGCAAGAATATACAATCGCAGAGACATTCAATGAATCCTTTCCTTACAAAATATTAAATACAGTATTATACAAAATTTACATTCATGAACCCTCGCAAAATATCATACAAAATTTACATTCATAAATTTTTACAAAATATCAGAAGGATAAAATAGTGGAAGTACCTCATGAATCTAATCTCCTCGGTGTATATCAGCATGACGGTGTTACTATCATTGACAAATAGTAAATATCATCAGGACGGTGTTATAATCATTGACAAATAGTAAATATCAGCAGAACGGTGTTATAATCATTGACAAATAGTAAATATCATCAGGACGGTGTTATAATCATTGACAAATAGTAAATATCAGCAGAACGGTGTTATAATCATTGACAAATAGTAAATATCAGCGGGACGATGTTACTATCATTGAAAAATAGTAAATATCAGCGGGGCGATGTTACTATCATTGAAAAATAGTAAATATGAACAGGACAGTGTCATTGAAAAATAGTAAATATCATCAGGACGGTGTTATAATCATTGACAAATAGTAAATATCAGTAGAACGGTGTTACTATCATTGACAAATATGTAGTAAATATCAGCGGGACGATGTTACTATCATTGAAAAATAGTAAATATCATCAGGACGGTGTTACTATCATTGACAAATAGTAAATATCAGCGGGACGATTTTACTATCATTGAAAAATAGTAAATATCATCAGGATGGTGTTATAATCATTGACAAAGAGTAAATATCAGTAGAACGGTTTTACTATCATTGACAAATAGTAAATATCATGAGGACGGTGTTACTATCATTGAAAAATAGTAAATATCAGTAGAACGGTGTTACTATCATTGACAAATAGTAAATATGAGCAGGACAATGTTACTATCATTGACAAATAGTAAATATGAGCAGGACTGTGTTATATTCATTGACAAATAGTAAATATCAGCAGAACGGTGTTACTATCATTGACAAATAGTAAATATCAGCGGGACGATGTTACTATCATTGAAAAATAGTAAATATCATCAGGACGGTGTTATAATCATTGACAAATAGTAATTATCAGTAGAACGGTGTTACTATCATTGACAAATATGTAGTAAATATCAGCGGGACGATGTTACTATCACTGAAAAATAGTAAATATGAGCAGGACGGTGTCATTGAAAAATAGTAAATATCATCAGGACGGTGTTATAATCATTGACAAATAGTAAATATCAGTAGAACGGTGTTACTATCATTGAAAAATAGTAAATATCAGCGGGACGATGTTACTATCATTGAAAAATAGTAAATATGAGCCGGACGATGTAACTATCATTGACAAATAGTAAATATCAATGAAACGCTCCCTCAGATATCACCAGTAATCACTCTTAGTATTTAGCGTCCGCATAATAAATCCCCTGCTACCAATGATAGATACCCTCTGATGTCTTTAGTACACTCTTTCAATAAAACATGCTCAGTCTCTTTAGGATACACAGTGAAAACACCGCATTTTGAAGTAGAAAACTGGGAAAAACCACATACAGCAGCCACCATCTTGGATGGCTAGATACCAGAACTGATAGCTTTGACAGAGCAGGTTCTACGATTGCCTGAGCGGGTTCGAAACGCTAGTCTGTCAATTGCCGATGGTATCGAGTCGTTTAGCATCCATATTTTGTCACTAAATTGATTAGAACATATAAATATCAGATGATCCAATATCAAAATTGTCAAAACTTAGACAATGTTATCACGCATGCGTATGAAGATATATGAAATTTTATTTTTTTAATCAAGAGACCTTGTACCCATTTACTAACAACCAGAAAAAGAATTCATGGGACCCCGCGGCAGTGGAGATATCGCGGCATAAAGTTAGGGTACTTTATACGGTTCGATTTATACCCTTCAGGAATAACCAAATGGCACCCCTCAGTGGAAAGATAGATTTTTCTTTTTTCATTTTTTTGAAACATTACTACCTACCCTAATATATCGAATCATCATTTGTTTCATAAGTACGCATTTACAACCTGAAAAACAGCAGCTAACATTGCCTAAAATTGACGAAAATATGAGCAAAAAGCCCCAAAAAACACCCGTTTGCCGTATCTCAGCTATGGTCAATTTCTGAGATCGGCGGTTTTGGCTATCGAGTAGTCTCATGGGCATGACCAAACCCTGTGAATATGAATGGAATCGGCCGACCCCTCACCTTTCCGATTTCTGCATGGTTTTCTCGTGGACTGGCACTTAATCCATTATTGTTTATTTATGTTTCTCTCTTTAGTGATAATCCTGAATAGTATATGTTTTGATGTCAACACTTGAGCTTGTCCATTTATAGTTAGAATATAAAAAGGTTAATGTACATCAATAGGAAGTCATTAGGTCACCCAACTTAGTTGCAGCTACGTCAGTCATCCACTGTGCTGTAAGTGTACATTGTATGTATTGAATTATTGTCATTTGTAAGAGATAAGTTCCAGTAATTAAAAGATTGAAGAACCATTCCAGACTTATTAGTTATTGAAGAACCTAATGGTTATAATAGCTGGACTTTTTTTAACATCTCCGTCGGGCCACCATAAAAATCTGAGGTAGTCTGTGTCAGACTTTGGAACATTTAAAACATACTCTGTATATCTCCTTGAGCCGCATAAATTCCTTGGCGAAAACGAAGGAGGACTCCTATCAAATTGTTTGTCAGGTCAGGGCCTTGAAGCAGGAGATTATTCAATGAACTACCCTGATACACAGCTGCACAATCAAAGACTACTCGAATTTTATTCTTCTTGGCATGGTATACCTTATGGTGTGGCAGATACCAAACTTTCCCGTCTGGACGTTCTATTTCCTTCGCAGGGACGATTTCGGCATGACCATCTGTAATGAACCTCTCCATAAACTCACTATAATCACAAGCAAATTCTGGGCTCTTTCTCATTTTAGTAGCTAATGATTGCAGACGCTGAACTGCTTGGTACACATTATTCGGCAACAAGTTGCTAACAGCTTTAAAGGGCAAGGCTATTGTGTAGTGACCGTCAGCATAGGAAATAGACTTGTTAACTTGATTAAGAAATTGTTTATCTTCTTGAGAGTTTTCTTTTTTATCATTTTTAATGACCTCTGGAAAATCAGAATTATGTCATCTTAGTAACCATAGTATTTATCTCTTCATAATCCTGAATAGATGAGATAGTTGCTTTGTGGATTCTGGAATGCCATCTCTCATAAGGTTCCATATAATCTAGCCAAGTGGTGATATAACAGCATTGGGAGATCCTGGTGGACAATTCCTGAAATCAGTTATCGAATATATGTCTGGGACATTGTTATCAATCAGTAGACCAATCTCTGAGTCAATTATACATGTAGGTAAACTGATGTCTCTTACATGTAGGTGAGGCCATCTCTCCATTTCTTGGTTTGTTGGAATATGTCTTTTGCTAACATGCATTTTTATACGCCCACATTGAAATGTGGTCGTATATTGTCGTCGCCCCTGTCCGTCTGGCGTCCACAATTGCTTGTGGACGCTCTAGAGGCTAAAGTTAATGTCCGATTGACTTTAAATTTATACACAGTGTTTAAGGTCATGAGACGAAGAAGCCTATTGATTTTCAGCGATTTCCGTTAATTACTGCCAGAGTTATGGATCTTGATCACTGCAAAAAATCTTGTGGACGCTCTAGAGGTCACAGTTAATATCGGATTGAGTTTAAATTTATACACAGTGTTTGAGGTCATGAGATGAAGAATCATATTGATTTTCAACGATTTCGGATAATTACTGCCAGAGTTATGGCCCTTGATCACTTTGAAATATCTTGTGACTCTCTAGAGGCTAAAGTTATCATCCGATTGACTTCAGATTGGTACACAGAGTTTAAGGTCTTGAGACGAAGAAGTATATTGATTTTCAATGAATCTTTATGACTTGAACAGCTAAATCCATGATATTAAAAGTTTTGTATACTAAACATTAGCATGGGACAGAACTTTATAAAAACCAAACAAATTCTAATGGTTTTCTGATAATAACTTAATGAGTTGTTACTCTTAATCAGATTTTAATGTATTATAAATGTTTCATTACTGAAAAAAGTAAAAATATGCGACAACTCTTGTTGACTGCCCGGACGATATATCTGCTGTGGGCATACGTTTCGTTGCCTGGCAACCTATCTTATCTTTCGTGTAGACATTTGGTATATCGATTAAGTTTTCTTGAGTTAGATCAGATATCTGTATACCTTTGATGACTTGCGAGGTAAATGTATGTGGTGTACCCATTGTGTCTATGGTTAAGTTTATCTTCTTTCCATGACCAGCTAGTTGGCATAGCAGGTTTGTAGAACAAAATGAAATGCTGCTTCCAGGATCTAAAAAGGCATAAGTACATAACGTGTTCAACCCATTCTTCAGCTTCGCTATAACTGGAATGATTGCCATAGCACAATTTCCTGAAGTGTCCTCATCAGCAATAGACATGTTAGAAATAGCTCCGGTTACAGCAGGTTTATCATTAATACTACATGTATTACTCGGGTGTAATATTGTTTGATGTGGTCTCGAACATAGTCCGCACCTTGGATTGTTTTTACAATATTGACCAACGTGCCCAATTTTCAAACAGCCAAAACATAACCTCTTCGATCGGACAAAGTCGGATTTCTTCTCATAAGGAAGTGATGACAGCTCTCTACAGCAATAAATACGATGAGAGGGGTGATTGCAGTAAGCACATGGTTTAGTAAAGGCTATATCCACGTTTTGTGTTCCATTTTTAGATTTAAAAGGAGTAAACTTGATGTTTGTCCCACTTGATCCATCTCTGTTATTTCCACTCATTGAAGACGAAAACTGAGTTGCGTAGGAACCTTTCGGTTTTACCGTAAATGGTCGTCGTTCAGATATTAAGGCAAGTTTACCAAACATTGGGTCATTGGCTTTTCTTGATTCTGTCTGAAGTAGATTCAATAGGTCGACAAACTTAAGGGGAGTTGCCTTGCCTCTATTACTATCCTTCAGTGTTCTATACTTGTCTTGTATCGAACATGGAAGTTTTCGCAGGATTATTCTAACAGTCTCTATAAAGTCTAAATGTTTCTTCGATTCGATACTTTCAATTGCATTCGAGCACTCAGTTAAAAACAGTCCAAAATCATCCAAAGCTTTCGGATTATCAGAACAAATTTCAGGCGTTTGCTACAACTTCTTTGTCTCCATAACATTCTTCCAGTAATTGCATAGCTGATGTATATGCTTCCTTGCTACTCTTCTTGTATGAACAGGAACTGACAAAGCGATGGGCTTCACCGGTAGTAAATTGCTCAAGAAATGTCATCTTTTTCATCAAAAGATATGCAGTTTGAAATAACCAGAGACTTAAACTGTCTAATGAACTTATGATAATTCAGAACATCACCACTAAATGACTTAATGTTTGTAGCAGGGTTCCTCAAATGGCGAGCTAGAGATGCCGAAAACTGCAATGAAATGAAATGAAATGGGGTTTAACGTCCTACTGTTCTGCACCTAACCTGGGTTAATGAAGACGTGCATACGCCATACAGTGTGCTGTGAGGGAAATTTTGCCCAGGCAGCGGCGCTACGGCCTACTCTTATATCTAATTCCAACTGCCAAGGGATCTTTTACATGCACGCCAATGTGTACACGGGACCTCGGTTTTTCGTCCCATCCGAACGACTAGACAGCTGTCCTTGTCAGGCCCTCCATCCTGCATCACTGACAAGGGGAAACCACGCTGGAAAATCTAGACAGCTGTCCTTGTCAGGCCCTCCATCCTGCATCACTGACAAGGGGAAACCACGCTGGAAAATCTGAATGAACTTTCTCGGCAAATGCAGGGATCGAACACCCGACCTCAAGACTAGCGAGCCAGCGTCTTACCCACTTAGCCACGTGATCCCCCCCCCCCCAAAAAAAACTGCAATGATTCATCATTCATCACTAGGCACATACTTGACAGCAGGCGCAGATTCTTCACTTGGCACATGTTCAACAGCAAGTGTACGTTCATCAGTTGGCTTTACTGTAGTAGGTGTGGGCACCACTTCTTTCACAGACGTAGTACTACTGACAGATTTGTTATCACCATCGCTCAGATTCCTCAATAAATTGCTTTTTTCAGATGATATCTGAAGTTCAGTGTCAATTTTTAACTGTTCCTCACGATGCTCAATGTCCAGTCTAGCCTTATCAAGCTTATGTTTTTCTTTCAGGACATTTGGTCTTGCAGTTAACTCTATCTTTTTGTTTTCTTCTTGTAGTTTTAATGAAGATATACTACTTGAAACAGAAAGACGTGATGAACGAGAGTGACGACTAGTTTACTCCCTTTCCAAATGTGAGAATCCAAGTTTGTCTCAGCTTGGCGTAACCATTCCTGAATGTGAAATCTAAAATAACAAATGTAAATGTCTCTATTTTCATAAAGTTCTTGATTATATTCTTCAACCTCAGAAAGTGATAAAAGGTCACAAAAAATATCATGTTGATTCAAGTAAGCTTCAAAAAGTACCATCCATTCTGAAAAGCCTTTCCTCACAGTCGAAACTTCTTTATTTTCCAATAACAGTTTTTTTAAACGTTCAGTCTTGGCTTTAAGAATTCGAAACGACCTGTTCACATCTTTTAAAATTAGCTCTTTACGAAAGTCAGAACCTTTAACAGTCTCTGTCCTTGGTCTTGGAGAAATGACTGATTCAATTGTTGTCTCGTCCCTTTCCATCTGTAATCCTTTAACTATACGTCAATAATGAAGACTAGATAAACGCAGGGTGTCAATGCATCTCCAGCAGCATGGTAAACATAACTGGCGATTTCTGGGCGTATCAAGGAGACGTTCAAAACAGTTGTCTACATAGATAATACTTTATTGAACCTCAGAAATCTCTCATAATGTTGTTATGATAATAAGATGATATTGATTATTATGCTGATTATGATTGACTGAAATATATAAATATTCCAGACATAAATACCATATTGAATAACAATTACTTGATGGCATTTTACATTCATTCATTATATAACCAATTTATTAAACTAATAATATGTCTTTTGTCTAAGAAAAACATCACAACCTTGACAAAAATAAGTGAAGGTTTGCCTGCAATGGCGGAAAATGAAGGAAAAGCACATGGTCCGCATAGCATAAAAATTACAATCAAATTTACTGCTAAAAAACGCAAAGACAGTATCACTAATTCTCATAATTTATGTCTATAGCAACTCTGCTTCAAATCTTACCGTATATTATGTAATGCCAGATAAATGGAAAGAGATGAGACAAGAATTAAACAATAAACAGCTACACCATTCTTCCTAAAGACATTTTGCATGAGACTAGATCATACAGGGCTTATCTAAGAGAACAAGCTGAACAGGGTTACTTGATATTCGAGAGTACCATTTCCTGGAAGTTTGAATCAAATTTAGGAATGCTTAATTATACATAAAACAAAAGTAAATCAACCAAATAAAGTACACATGTTACTAAGTCAATAATTAAAGGAAAGGTGCAATTTGACAGTTACACATATTGTGTCCAAGATATATTTCATTGATATCGAAATAGTTATTCATGGATTGGAAAATTTACAATGTTCAAACTTGGTGTAGGTGTTTATTAGGTCAATGCCTTGATGGAGTTCGAAAATGAGCATTTTCGGCTTAGGGTAAGCAGAGATAAGCAATTCAATTGGTCGAGGCTTGGAACACAATATTAACTCTCATTCTAATTGGGTAAGCAGAGATAAGCAATTTGATTGGTTGATATACATGAGACACAATAACTTTAGTTCTAATTAAGTGAAAGTGAGGACACTTAATGTAAAGCTTTATTACATCAATACCTTGACTAAGTTCGATTATGAATATTTTCTGCTGAGGGTAAGCAGAGCGATAAGCAATTTGATTGGTCAAGACTTTGGAACACAATAACTCTCCTTCTAATTGAGATAGAATGTTTAAACTTGGTGTAGGCGTTCATTAGGTGAATGCCTTGATGGAGTTCTATGATGAACATTGTCCGCTTACGGTAAGCAGAAATAAGCAATCTGATTGGTTGATGCTTTGAGGCACGATAACTTTGGTTATAATGAAGTGAAAGCGATGGAACTCCGAATATAGATTCATTATATCATTACCTTGACTAATTTCGATGGTGAGAATTTTCTGCTTAGGCTAATGAGCGATAAGCAATTTGATTGGTCAAGACTTTGGAACATAACAACTCTGCTTTTAATTGAGGTAGAATGTTTAGACTTGATGTAGATGTTCTTTAGGTGAATGTCTTGACTGAGTTCAATGATTAACATTTGGAGCTGAAGCTAAGCAGAGCTAATCAACGCTAATCAATTTCATTGGTCAATGCTTTGGGACAAGATAATCTTGATTCTATCTGATAGTGATTTTTCGATGAAACTTATTATAGTGTATAGTTTGATTGCTTGATACTTTTGAAAAAAAATAAATGTGCGATTAATTAATGTGTGTCATCTATTTATTTTGGGAACATTAGCCTCACTGTTGGCTTGTTTAAAATTTATATGTGTTATTTACATTAGTGAGACAAATTGAATTTCAAAAATTATGATAAAGATATTGATTTTTACTCTCCAATGCATTGATGACTTAGCTGCTGTGGGCTTATGTTTTGTTACCCATTTCATCAAAGATCAGAATAAATTCAAAATATTTTCATTGAAGAACTGTATATTTTTAGAATTTTTTTTATTCTGATAATGACATCTACCGGTATCTAAGCTATTTCACCAAAATGTAATTTGATAATCAATAGGTGTATTTTATCTGGTTAGGTCTGACATGGTTAAATCCATACTAATCACATGTAAATATGAAGAATGTGGGGACCCTTCGGGACTAAATCTTATGAAATTGTATAGTCAGTCATTGCAAAAGTTCTTAATTGTGAATCCATTTCGATTTAAAATGGTTCAAGTATTATCCAATGCGACATATGTCTCAGTCGGGATCAGTCATGGAAAGCCCAATTATTTGTATCGTAACATTTCTACTCGCATATCAACCTTCTAAATGATTTGATTGGCTTTTTTGGAGGGTGCACGGCATGGGCTATTTCGGAATAGGATAATAGATGCCATTTCTCTTGGGAGGGCTTACTAAATTGAACAATGGTGGGGTCATAAACAGCACAATTACTGCAAATAGCAGTTGAATACTAAGTTTGATTGTAGACTAAGCATGCATGTCTGGACGAATTCCAAATTATGCCATCTAATACTAGGAAAGCTTAGTACATATCACACAATTCAACAACCCATTCCGGTTATCCAAATAATTCCCACTTGTTTATATTAATTTAAACGACACAGTCAAATGGGTTGTGAGCCTTAGAGTCTAAGCAAATAAGCATTTTATAATGGCAATTCTTTAGCCGTCTCTCTATTCACCATTAAACGGAAGCAGTTGCTCCGGTGATACAGCACTGCGCAGGTCCATCCGAGATCCTTTTTTGTGCTCCGGTCCCAGACGATTATATAAAGGGAACATCCGCACAATTTCATTTAAGCCTGATGAGTTCGAAATGAATGAAACTAGTCGCTTCATGAGAGAAATCTGGGACGGCTACTCGCCACTAATAAATTTCTAATTTTATCCATACTAATCACATCATTCTACTAATTTACAGACATAATACAGAGAAAGTGGTATATTTTTTGCTATTAGATAGAAAGCTCAGGAACCCCAGTGTTGAGGATGATTTAGAAATTAGAAGTAGATCAGAATCTGGTATGTATCTTAACTGTGTTATGTGAGGACAATTTTTGTCAGAAGGCTTTTGGATACATCTAAATATAAAAATAAAATGTCAGAAGATTCTACCTAATATTCTTATACGCCGTGGATGTATTATGTCGTTGGTCCTGTAAATCTGTTCAAATTTTGATTGTGGACTCTCGACATGTCACAATTTTTATCTGGTTTTGATGCAACTTAAAATATGTGACCACCCATGGCACAGTGAGTCACAGTTATTGTAATTGTCACATTCTCCAACTTATTTCCTTCAATTTGATGTATAGTTTGTTTGAATCAGACAAAAATTGACTGAGCTGTGTCCATTTGAAGCTACCTAACTCACAAAAGTAAGTTTCGAGAAAAAGCAAGTCAAAGATTTGGTATGTTCCAAAACAAAATCCCAGAGCAACCAGGCCATTATTTGCTGTTTTATCGTTGAATATATCTTTCCATGGTTTTCAGGGGTGCTGAAGACGAAAATCGTAGTAAAAATTTGATCTGGCGATTTCCGCCATTTATTTGCTATTTTGTTGTTTAATATTTTTTATTTAGAATTTCAAGGGTGCTGAAGACCAAAATCATGGTAAATGCACTCTTTTCATAACGAAACATCCACAACACATGCAGCATATTCATATGATAGTGTTATACTGAAGAACAATCTATACATTAAGGTTGTTGATTGGGTAATCATCAAAGAAGCTGCCACAGCTGTACGTGTGTTCCTTTAACACGTGAATTAAAATAAGGTTTTGCATGTACGATAGGTCAATTATTATTTTCAGTTACCATAACGGTATCAAAATATGAGTCCCTTTAGAAATGTCAGTTTCATTGGCGGCGGTGTAATTAAAAATTTGCAGACTGTTTTCCCACTCGAGAATCGTCACATTTCGGCACGTTGGTCGTTCTCATTTTTTCGACCCATGGTGATAAGAGAATTTTAAACAGTAATATCCAATATGCATTCCTTACTTTGCATGCCATATGAAGAAGCGACAGTAAATGGAATTCAGGTATCAATAAAATTCTCTTTGAAAAGAAAATTAATGCCCATTTTGTTTATTTCCTTTGAAGGCCTATAAATTATTTTTTTAAAGATGAAACGAGATATCAAATAATCACCGCTTGGATTAATTATTCGGAGTAAATAATAAATTGTCGACGGCTGTATCATTGATTCGTGACAGCTGAGTCGCATGTAGGTTCCCCGAAACATTATCGCTCAAGTCAGCCACGTATTTTGCACGCGGTGTCTGTGCCAATCAGCAAGCGAGTTGTGTAGACAGCATAGCAACAAGCGGAGTTTGTTTACATTTTTAGGGGTTTTTATCTGCAATACTTTGGTCATATTTGTAAACTAGAGATTCTCCGCTTTACAACGATGCCAATTATTATGCAAGAGGAATGAACGGTCGTCCCACTGCGAGCGAAGAAAAATAACTAATTTTGCTGAGAATTTTAAGAAATAGGACAGATTTAAGAATACAGTACTCTTACAAAACGTCCAAATAAAGGTGTTCTAAAATCATTTATTGCTATTTTGATCTTTTGTGTCGATAGATAGTATATATATATATATAGACTCATTTTTGTAAAAATCTCAATTTTGATCAAAATCAATATTTTCACTTGTTTTGTCTATCTCATTATTGATTTGCGTGCATTCCAACTCATTTAGCTGTGGCCAGTCACGTATAATAGCTTTATATTCAATAGATCCCAGCTCCTTTCAATATTGGCACATATCTTACCATCAGTTGTTCATGTTTAGCTTAATATGATTTATAAACCTGTAGTATACTGGAGTTTTATAGTATGGCGAACAATTCCTGGTAAAGATTTATCATTTATACGGAGTTCTATTTGTGATAACATTAATACATCAAAAGCATCTTGTTAATGCCAAATGTAAGAAAACCCCACATTATTTAAAAGTAATTTTATTTCAGCTACCCAATTTAGAGAACCATTTAACGAATCCTATAGAATAGTGTATACATTAGATATTAATAAATTCTTTTTATTTAACAATATCTTATAAATCTTATTTGACTATTTATTATTATAGCTGGAAAAATTCCTGATTCGCCTAACATAGTGAAGTTTTTATCTTCATTTGAAATATATCTCATAAAATCATTTTGTACATTATCAATTGATTTGCCACTATGAAAACCCTAAACTTTACGAGCATAAACTGTAACACCTGCTTATGGAAAAACAGCTACTTATTTATTTGGACGGCATTTCAAAGAGTATTCTCCCAAACTTGTCATTAGCTTGACAACATTGAGAGAATACTCTTTGAAATGTCACCCGAATAGTAGTTACTTTATTAACGGATTCGTATCGGACTCTGTCCTCTGTTCGTTACTGCCTGATCCTATACACAACTAATATTAAAATAAGGCTTTTCCCCCTCCTCATCCTTAACGTCTATTTTTCACTGTGATTCTTCTTTGTTCGCCAATTGTAAAAAACGTTCAATTATATCAGGTCCCAATTTTTATCCGACCTGATTGTACGAAAATCACGTTTTTAGCTTGTGGACACTCTAGAGGTCACAATTTTCATCCAATTTTGATGAAACTTGAAATGTATGTTTGGTTCCTTTCCGCTTAGTGAGGCGAGAGGTGTTGTTGCATGCGTCCTAGGTGCCAGAGTCTTCAGGCATGGGTTTTTGTGCCCACTTTAGGGCTCCAGGAAAATTTTGAAATTTTGATGTGATATTCTCCATTTTGAGTGACTTATTAACATATACGGAAATGGCGCCGAGATCAACCTGGGACACTATAAGCCAGCATACTACAAGAGGAAATAAACCTGGCAAAGTATAAGAAATTCGGTGGACGACCGTGACTGCAACGAAATCTCGTTATTGGTATGCACAGTGACACATTTCGTTCTACAAAACAACAAGGATTTTCCTTTCTCTTCTAAAGTACGTAATCATGAATGTGCCAGGAAATAACTGATAGATTCAAAGAAGCACAGAAACATACTTTCCCGTGATGTATAACACGATAACTGGAATGATAACTGGAATTTTAACACCGGTATTTTGATACTCGCCATCGCCCCCCACTCATCCTCTCTCTCTCTCTCACTCTCTCTCTCTTTATTTTCAAGTTATTAAAATATGAATTTGTCAGAACATTACTTGCATATTTGAAAAGAGCAATCAACGTGCTTTTCAGTGATACTAACATGATATCTGGAATTTCGTATTAAGACCTGTCTGTTTACTTTAAATACCCCCACCCCTGTCATTTAATAGAGTTTCTTAACACCCGATGTTTTGCAAGATATGCAGATATGAATGTGCTAGAAAACTATTTACTAATTTAAAAGTGCAGTGAATGTGCTTTTCGGTTATGTAACATGATATTTGAAATTTCGTATGAAGACCTGTATTTTAACATTGATGGCCCACCCTCCCCCCACACACACACACTCACCCGCTCACACACGGTCACTTAATAGAGGTTAGTACCATCCAAATGATCTTTTCTCAGGTTATGAAAATACGAATGTGCCAGAAAATATTATTTAAATATTTACAAAGAGAAATGAACTTGCTTTCACTGATATGTAACTACTACATGATATCTGGAATTCCGTATTAAGACCCGTATATTGCATGCCCCACCTCCCTTCTTGTAATCATAGTACCATCCAAATTTGATCGTTTGTTAAGGTTAAGTAAATTTCTTATAGTGTGCTAGATTTATTTCCTCTTGTTGTGTGCTGGCTTATAGTGTGCCAGGTTGATTTCGGTGTTGTTTCTGTGTATGTTAATAAGTCCTGTGATATCCTAGATTTGCATGATAAATTAATATCAAAGATAAATCAAAAACAACATTTTCCAATAAGGCATTTGTCATTTGTCACTATACGTTTTACATTTAACTCTGAGGTACTTTGACTTTATCATTACCGGTATTAGGACATTATATATTGTACTTTTTACATATAATCAGTTGACAACACATTTTAGCAGAGCATTTGATATTGGTAGCGATACCCTTTCACAGACATGTGACTTGTAAATTTTTTTTTTTTTTTGCAAAAAAGTGGGGGGGTCGAAGCCCCCGCAGCCCCACCGGTTGCGCGGCCCCTGTATGGGATTGTAACTTCTGGATTACAGCCCCTGATTAATGGGTTATTTCTTAGCATGGAAGATTCATTTTATTTGTTCATTGGAATTTTTATGAATAATAAATATCACTTACTTCAAAAAAATATTTGTTATGGAGGCTAAAAGTACAGTTTTTACCAAAATAACATTATTTCCGGGGATAATGAAAATGTTAAATTAATTTTATAAAACCATGCATTGGGCAGAGTGATTCATGCACAGAATAAACACGCTATATTTGGGGCTTATTTTAACAAATATAAGACTTGCCATTAAAATCATCATTCATGAACAATTAACCTATTGCTAAATTGGATTTTTGTGTGATGTAACCATTTGAATGTTTTTTCTTGAGGGGTTGGATGGTTAGCACCTGCACGTTGTATCATAAGCAAATTATTGAAATAAAATTGAACCATCTGTTAGTCCCGAAATGACCTAGTTTGTGTCGAATGGACTGGACATTATACTCCATTTCTCTCTCTCTCTCTCTCTCTCTCTCTCTCTCTATGTTTTTTGTTTAACTTATAGAAAAATTTAAGTTTCTTGGTCACAGAGTGAGTTATATTTTTGGCTGATTTTTATAAATGCACTGGAGCACCGTTAAAACATTCTAATAACCAAGAAATTGGCGGTTGACCATATAAACTCAAAATGCAGAAAGTACTTGCATACTCATATTGTAGAGGTTAAATATCCTTTGTAATCATCCTACTATGTCTCCAATAATTATCGCAGACAAATATAAAAAAATACACATCCAAAACAGAGCACAGTTCACACGCCCTTAAAAGATTAAAATTTGAGTGCTGTGATCGGTACAATAATTTTATTTTAATAGGACAATAAGTTTTACTATGAACTGTGAAAGCTTAATAGGAAGAATAATTTTAACAAAAAGAAATATTGTTTCACACAAGCTACACAGTGTGAAACTCTTAATTATTATAAAAGGTTTAATTTGAAACTGCAGTGCCCCCACTGCTTACCTTTCCTCTGATGCCACATATTTTTCTGTTTTAGAGAGTTTACCATTATCACATATTAAAAGACCCAGATATATAAGGCCTGCATCCAAACTTTCTAGCTTGCTTAGAAACACAGTTTCCGCTAGGTAAACAACAAACTATACATTTTTGGAAAGTTATAACACCAGGGCCCAGTTTCTCGAAATCTTAACTAAAGATAAAATCCAAATTTTAGTAGATACTTCAATTTTGATTGGGTAAGCACTAAAATCAATGACGGGTTTCACTGGTGCCACGTTACCCTTGAACTCATATCACTTTCAGTACCAATGGAACCGATAAACAGATTTCCACATAAACATTGCAGACGTGTTATAAAATGGACGCAGAATCAATCGAACCCAGCAATATCAATTTCATTCATACATTTGTTACCATGTGTTACATATGTCAAAAAAGTGATCCTGGCAAAATGGTTATTTCGCAACAAGCTATTTTTGGACATCTATATGATCTTATTGATTCAATCTATATGTCCATTAGAGTCAAATATCATAATGTTAAACGAATAATAAATATAACTCACTTCAAAAAAATGTTCGTTTGGGGGGGCTAAAAATACAGTTTTTGCAAAAATAACATTGCTTCCAGGGATAATGAAAATGTTAAATTAGTTCTATGAAATCATAAAAGGCAGAAGGCATCACATGGTTAAAATTTTATAAAAATCGAATAATAATTGCCACTTTTATAGACCAAAGACCTTGAAAAGTGACTTGTAGAAAATCGTCTATTTCTCTGCAACCGTACAAGTTAGAAACCATTTTGTGGTATCTGTATGAACGTATGGGTTAATTCTATTTTTTGAATGGAATTAAATATCATAATTTTAAAAACTTTACAAATCAGACTCATTTGAATAAAATATCTGATTTGAAGGCTAAAAATACAGTTTTTGCCACAATGATATTACTTCCGGTGATTATGAAAATGTTGAATTAGTTCCATGAAATCAGAAATGGCATAAGGCATCACATGGTGAAAATTTTATGTAAATCGAATAATAATTGCCACTTTTATATACCAAAAACCTTGAAAAGTGACTTGTAGGAAATCGTCTATTTCTCTGCAACCGTACAAGTTAGAAACCATTTTCTGGTATCTGCATGATCGTATGGGTTCAATCTATTTTCTGATTGGAATCAAATATCATAATTTTAAAAACATTACAAATCAGACTCATTTGAAACAAATATCTGTTTTGAAGGCTAAAAATACAGTTTTTGCCAAAATGACGTTACTTTCGGTGATAATGAAAATCTTAAATTACTTGTATGAAATCGTAAATGGCATTAGGTATCACACAGTGAAAATTTCATGAAAATCGAATAATAATTGACACTTTATGGACAAAAAACCTTGAAAAGTGACCTGTTGAAAATTGCCTATTTCTCCGCAACTGAACAAGTTAGAAACCATTTTGTGATATCTATATGATCGTATGGGTTCAATCTTTTAGTTGATTAGAATCAAATATCAAAATCTTAAATAAACAACAAATACAACTCATTTGAATAAATTATTTGTTTCGAAGGCTATAAATACAGTTTTTGTCCAAATTTTGTCATTTCCGGTGACATTGAAAATGTTAAATTGAGTTGAACTAGTCACAATTAACATTATGCATCAAATGGTTTCACTTTTATGAAAATCCAAAAATAATTGACTCTTTTACAGGCACAATAGCATAAAGAGTGACTCATGCACAATTGACCATTTCTCAGCAACTGAGCATATTACAAATTAATTTTCACATACATTCTCTCCGTATAGATTATTGCTACGAGTTTATGAAAGTTACGAAGTAATATTTCAAAATATGAAAACGCTGGATGGGTTGTAAATAGCTTAATTTTACACCTTTTTTCACCTTTTAATCGAAAAAGCCCGAAAACGGAATCGAAATTAAAAAAACTGGGCCCAACATTTTGTGCGCCTTTAAAGGGCGCACCCTTTCAGTTATACCAGATTTGAAAAAAATAATATTTGCTTTCGAAAAGTGGTACCTAACTGTCAAAATTGTAGTTTTTGGTAAAATTACGCCACTTCCGGTGCCGACAGATAACTCTATCGGTAACAAAAAAAATGGCAATTGAGACAACGGAGCATATGAACTTTGTTTTATACAAATCGAACAATAAATAATTAATCTAGGACTGAAAAACTGAATTAGCCAATGGCGGCCAAGATGTATCGAAAGTTAAAATCCAATGATTATAGTTAAAATTACTGCAATATTTCTAAATACGATAGCTTCGGTGATTTCGGACATTTCGCATTGTCGCAGAACGTTCAAAATAGCTTTATCCTCTAAGTCACACCCACGTTTCCAGTAAAACCGAAGAAATCGTAACGATCCGACAAGCAGTTGCTGAGATCTAATCAAAAATAAATTGGAATAATAATAATAAGAAGAAGAACTAGACCTGCAAGCAGCACTGAACAGGCTTTCAGGAATCAGACAGGAAGTGTGTCATACAATAGCCCATTTATCTAGCTACCAAACGATACTTTAGATGTTTTGATCCGGTCACACCCGACGGTGAAATCCCGATTGTTGCAAGAGCACCAATTTTTTTTTTACTGTCTTTTTTTTTTTAAATATCGAATATTTATTTGACTACTTCCTGTTTACGGATCATTATCGGGATAGATTTAACAAGTAATATGGGAACTTAATTTCCTGTACCAGAAGTTTCAGAAAGATCCATTGGACAGTTTTACCTCCCTTCTACCATTAGAAGCAGATTTACAGATATAATGATTTTTCGACTTCTTTTCAAAGATTGTGGCCCTTTTGGACCATTTATACTATATTGAGGCTTTCAAATTTGGATTCACACCATAGACCACCGTTACGACTCTAAGTAACAGAAGTTTAAGAAAGGAAATAAGAGAAGTTTTCGAAATAAAAGCGTCTGAATAGGCTCCAAAAAGGAAAATAATAGATTTTCAGCGTTCCATTATATACACTGAAAAAACACTTGTGTTGGATCTCAACACAAGTACTTGTGTTAAAACTAATCTACACAAGTTATGTGTTGTTTTGCATTGCATTAACACAAACTTGTGTCGATTTAGAAAATCTTGTGTGTTTTTTCATATCATTAACACAAGTAATGTGTACCTTCCACGATTTGTTTTCTTTTTAAAAAAAAAACTCCATACAAAGTCTGAATTCGGGAGTCGTCAAGTTTTGAGAAAAGTAATAAAGGGCTTAATTCACATCTCGAAAATCACATGCTGTTCTTCACTGGAAGGGAGTTAGTACCAATTAATCAGACAATTGCCAGACAGACTTGAATGTTAATTGGTGTTAAGTTGTCTGTATAGTTAAAATGTCTGTCTTTTTTATTGACCCAATAAACTGATAGATCAAATGAATATATAGTGTACATGTGATTTTCAGCACCCTGGTGTTTTCGAAAATTGATTCAATGTGCAATGAACAAAAAATGAGTAAAACTCTTATTAATGTAATTGGTTGATGTAGGCCTAATCGAAATTGGACAGTATTGGTTAACTGAAAAGTAACCAATCAAATTTAATTGATCATCCACGTGTATCTCATTATCGACTTATTGATATAATGGTTCTCCAAGTTATCTATACTTTTTGTCTGCGATATCACTTCGGTGGAAGCGGACGTAAAATACAACTAACTAAGAAGAAGTATCTATACTTTAGTCATTGCGACAAATTCTTTCTTTGATATTATATCAGCGACATTCAGTTAGATGTAGTGAAGTTAGCATCAACAGAGTGCTTTAGCCGTGATATTTTAAAAAAAATTATAATGGTCACATAGAATACCAGACCGCAGGTTTGTAAATTTTTACAAAAAATAAAACCGTGTATTTAATTTAGCATGTATATATTGCTTCTATGTATATAATAATTTGTTTCGTTTAAAACAGTCAGATTTAGAACCACTGCCACTGACTGCACCGGAAGTCTATTTATATAATGGCGCCACAATGAAAATTTTTTTGATGTGTTCTAAAAGTGTTCCGCTTATTCAGCAATCTAATGAATCTGTCTTAATTTTTCTGAAATCGTGCTTAATTATTATTAGCTAATCGGCGCTACACCGTTGTTCAAATACTTATAATTGCAAGAAACCCCCGAGTAGGACCAGCAGGTAAGAATCTGTTTTGATTTTATAGTAATACCCGGTTGCAATTATTGGCCGCCATCTTTGATTTTTATAGACGTTCGGGCAAAAGGAGAAATGTATATCCAGACATGGACTATAACTAAATACTAACTTTTGTGTTAGTTGTTTACAAACACAATAGGGCATAGTATGTTCAATACGTCTCCTAATTCTGAAATTAATACATTTCAGGATAGCCGGAATATGGGTCGAATGTTTGGTATTTGAATATTTCAAAAATTCGAATTTCGCCTTTGATGTTTTCCGTGCCGACAAGGTTGTTTGCGAGTGTAGGCCAGCGCATGCGCGTCACAACCCTACTATCGTGCACACCAACTTGAAACCCACCGGATATCTGCATATGGTCCCAAGCACAATTCCAAACAAGAAATTTAAGGGCCTGACCCATGGGGGGCGAGCGGTGGCCATTTTCCCGGGGGTACATAAAGTAAAACAAAAAAATAGAGATGGAACTAGGTGTTCGATTTTAATTTGGAGACAATTTTTGGATGCACCGAGGTTGGAAATCGGGGGTTGTTGTCAAATATTTTTACTTTTTTCGGTAATGAAACATTTATAATACATTAAAATCTGATTAAGAGTAACAACTCATAAAGTAAATATCAGGAAACCATTAGAATTTGTTCGGTTTTTATAAAGTTCTGAAACATTCCAACGTTTAGTATACGAAACTTTGAACATCATGGATTTAGCTGTTCAAGTCAAAAAGATTCATTGAAAATCAATACACTTGTTCGTCTCAAGACCTTAAACACTGTGTATAAATTTTAAGTCAATCGGATATTTACTTTAGTCTCTAGAGCGTCCTCAAGATTTTTCAAAGTGATCAAGGGCCATAACTCTGGCAGTAATTATCGGAAATCGCTGAAAATCAATAGGCTTCTTCATCTCATGACCTTAAACACTGTGTATACATTTAAAGTCAATCGGTTATTAACTTTAGACTCTAGAGCATCCACAAGATTTTTTTAAGTGATCAAGGGTCACAACTCTGGCAATTATTATCGGAATTCGCCGAAAATCAATAGGCTTCTTCGCCTCATGACCTTAAACACTGTGTATCAATTTAAAGTCAATCGAATATTAACTTTAGCCTCTAGAGCGTCCACAAGATTTTTTGAAGTGATCAAGGGTCATAACTCTGGCAGTAATAATCGGAAATTGCTGAAAATCAATAGGCTTCTTCGTCTCATGGTATTAAACACTGTATATAATTTTAAAGTCAATCGGACGGACGGACGGGGGCGACGACAATATACGACCACATTTCTATGTGGGCATATAAAAATACCTTCATAACAAACATATTTAGCTGCTTTTGATTTCGCGCAAGCGCAAAGGTGGAACCAAAGGTACCATGTCTACCAAATTTCGGCTAGGAACTTTTCACGTCGGTACCTAGGTGCCCTGAAAATTTCAAGGCGATACCTGCATTCCTTCAAGTCGTTTGTTCTTGGCACGGCTCCAGGTTCACTTTCCCGAGATACGTTGAAAAATCAACACACGGTTTACTTATCTACAGCCTTTACTTATTAGACGAGCATTTACTTTCCCGAGATACGTTGAAAATCAACACACGATTAATTTATCTACAGCGTTGAACTATTAGATGAACCTTTTAATTTCCCGCGAGCCGTTTATCCGATCGGTTCATTTTGATTACGATTATTTACATATGAAGTACGAATAAAAAAGGTGAATATAAAAAAAAATGCACATCCATAGACTATCACCTTAGTTTAGTTTAGTTTAGTTTAAATAATACTTTATTCAATAAACTGAAATGGATTGAACAACAGGCAAAGGCCTATATAAGTTCTCTCCAAACATATAAAATAGTTTAATCTTATGTTAACAATGGTGGACATATGTATAGGTAGTGTGTTACAAACATATATACATTTCTTGGAGTGTAATGTTTAAATATATATTATAATTACATTTAAGGTTATGAAAATAGAAAAATATTACATATTGTAGACATAATTTTAATAATTAAAGCTTCAAAACCACTTGCTATCTTTTATAAATTTTTGCACTATTACAAATATGTTAGAATTGGTATCATCTGAAAGATCGGTGTTGCCATATAAAATTAGATCCATTGTAACATTTAGTTTAAGCTGGACATATGAAAAAGTAATGGTAATTATCTTCGTCTGTAGAATTACAGTTAGGACACACTTTTGTTTCACTCAGAAAATGGTGGATAAGTGATTATTTAAGTTACTAGCTTTATTTCTTAATTGACAATGAATAATATTCTCTTTTCTATTTCCAGTATTATAATATAAGGGTGGTCTAATTAAAGGATATACATGTGAAAGGCCTGATTTAAATGTACTTAATGTTTGTGATTTTTTAATAAGTTCTGGTAGATTGTTCCAAAGTTTAATTGTACAGGGAAAGAAGCTATTAGAATACGAATTGGTTTTACAAAATGATGGATTGAGGTTCTGATTTTCATTACGAAGGTTATAATTGGATACTAATGGTTTAAATTTGTTAAAGACTTCAGACAGATAGCTGGGGCATAGGTTATTTTTTATTTTATATAGATATATTAATTTGTGTTTTATTCTGCGATTGGACAGTGATTCCCATCCCAGTTCTTTGTATAAATTGTGTTTAGATGAATTTCTTCTAAGGCCAGTTATTATTCTACCCGCTTCAGTTTGAACACTTTCTAGTAGGTCAGAATCTTTCATTGAGCAGTTATCCCATCCAATATCAGCATATTCTAAAATAGGGCGAATAAAAGCAAGATATAGTTTATTAAGTGAAATTCTGGAAACAGGAAAAGGGTACGGCAACACTCCCTTAGAGAGTAATTTTATATTTCAGTATACGCAAAATATTAGATGACCGCAAGCTTTCTGGTATATATTTGAAATATGATTTGACCATAATGCATTAGACTGAAATGTTAATCCCAAATGACAATGAGTATTTACGTTTTTCACTTTTGTATTTTTGAAGATAACGTCTGGATGAATTGTATTTTTCCTAGTAAAAATAATGTTTTTGGTTTTATTGGGGTTAAAAGTTACACACCACTGTTTAGCCCAAGATGAGATAATATTAAGATCTTTATTTATAGTGTTCGCGCTACTTATAGGATCATTATGAATAATGGTAAAAAGTGAAGTATCATCGGCGAATAGCCTTATGTTGTTAGTTATATTATCAGAGATATCATTTAAATAAATTAAAAATAAAAACGGACCAAGTACACTTCCTTGGGGAACTCCAGAATCGGTATGCAAATAATTTGATTTAAAACCTTCTAAAACTACACATTGTTGTCTATTACACTAGGGACCGAGTATCGTCCAGATTTTATGAAAAATCATCTAGAATTTAATACACGTATCCAGCTAATAGATTGCCGTCAAGAATGTGTTAAATGCTGTCAAGATTCATCAAAAACCACTCAGTTTGTGCTATGGGGAGATTAAGAACCACCGTTTAGTTTTGACATCGGTCGTCTACTTTACGACCGTCCAGTTTCTCGTGATGTTTTTTAGAAATGAACACTACCATTTAAATTTGAAAGGGGTTTAGTTTTTAGACAAGGCCTTTATTTTCCCGGACGTTGTCAAGAAATGAACAGAGTGTTTAATTACTTAAGGCGTTTAGATTTAACGCCAAATTACCACTTTACCGAGAACCATCTAGTAACTTACGGGTGAGTAGCAATGCATGTCTTGTAATTAGTTTGCCCAGTGTCATCTAGAAAACTTAAGGCGTTTGTTTTTGTGTGAAATATTTAATTTCTGTCTCCAAATTTTAGAAACTATGTTCAGATTGAGAATCTGAGTATAGTGTCTAAAATTCGCGAATGAATTGCATATTTGTTGAATATCGTCCATTCTTCGGTATTGCCGACGTCTGTTGGGAAAAGCCGATTTACAATGAATTGACATTTTTCCCGGCGTAGATAAAACTCACATTTTATTTATTAGAAATTAACAAAACAATGGACGTATATCTTGTTACTTATAATCTTGCTTTCTGAGTTATTTACCCGCTTCCGCAATTAATAACAAATGTATTTGTGAATTTACAAATTAATGTGTGCGTTCTCGTTTCAGCCACAAATGAAACGTCATTTTCGCCATTTATCTAGGCGTCTTTGGGAGACTATTTGCGCCAACATTTATTTTTGTATCCCCATCCCTTGGGAATGTTGAAGAAATACCGAAGGAGGGGTATTGTTAACAATTGTAGATACAGCCCCCGCCTCCCATTGAAACGGGCAAGGACTGCAAATCGTATCTAGTTTAGTCTTGTCACAATAAAATCGAGTATTTCTAATCAAAAAAACAAAAGCAAAACAAGCAGGGTCATTATAATATTTAATATCCAAATACATGAAAAGTTCCTCTACAAACTATATACACATATATTGCACACAAAACACTTATCAGTTTACACACTAACATTCGGGATACCTCACATTCAAGTCTAAAACCTAATCTGCGTATTGTTTACAAACACAAAATCTAAAAACATATTTACACAAAAGTTCAAAATGTAATCTCATGTCATTGTCAGCGATATCTGATTATATTCTTTGAATGACCGACTGCTATTGTTTTATAAAAGACAAATTCCAGCCACGTCCTAGCTGTCTCTGTTCCATCCGAAACCATAGCATATATGCCGTCGTTTGGAATATACAGTCATAAATGCCTGTCATTACAATTTAGATTATATTCTTTGAATGATCGTCTGCTAATATCACAAATTCTAGCCACCTGTCTCGGTTCCGTCTGAAACCATATCGCTCACAGACGTGTAATTACACCACCATCGCATGGAATATACAACAGTTATAAATGTCTGTCGTTAGATTCTTTGAATGGCCGCTACCTATTGTATAATTAATCCCCTAATCCAGACAAATGTTCTTGTAGTGAAATATATTCGTCTTGCTATTTAATTGCCGTTATGATTTTAGATTTTTAGAATATTTCACCAATGTTTTTGTAATAAAGTATACTCATATTGTTTGTTAATTGGCGTTATGATTTCAATGTTTAGACAACATTTAATTGACTTGATATGAAATCTGAATATAAATTATTAGATGGATAAATAAAGGGTATTTTACAATTACATATTGACAGCTTAATCACTCGCCAAAATACAATTGGATTGATATTATTTCGGCACCATAATTAATTTTAAAACTAATCGTTGATTTAATTTCCGCACACGAAATGGAACTAAATATAAGAATTCCGTATAAGAATCAATTTAGAACACCAGAGCTCCAAAGCTATTGCTGAGTTTATCATAGATAAAGTAGCCTAGCCAGACTCCAAAAGACTCCTCAAACCCAGGACTACTAGATTCTGCAAAGATCCTCCAGTCCATAAGTAATTTTAAGGTTGTCTTTATTTTTATACCTTCACAAGGAAGCTGTTCTCATTTTTTTCTTTTCTATCTACCTTATATTTTGTTCTTCCATTTTTTTTTTGCTTCTTTTCTCTTTGATTCATTGTTAGGATACTATTTTTCCTTTTTTATATCAGATATAAGCTTATTTCCTTAATTCCTCCTTCTATTTTATTTTCTACATTTTTAATCTACTTTATTTAGTTACCTTTCCCTCACCCTTTTTTACTTTTTGTTATTTGTTTTTTCATTCTCCCTATATACCAACTTCTTAACTCCATTTATTTATTTATTTTTATTTATTTTTCTTTCTCATCCTTTCCTTATTTCCATTATTTTGCTTATCAGACTCTTCATTTATTTAACTATTCTACTCTTCTTTCTATCATCTAATAACCAAGAAGCTTAGTGTACAAGCCAATCAACTGATTGAACTCGTCACAAACCTCTTAAAACAACACCAACAAGCTAAATCTCTTTTATAAATACCAAACCTGATAACTGTTAAGTAAACTCATACAAGCAATAGGAACCCATAGTTAATTAGTATTAATAACACTGATTGACTAGCGGCTTTTTTGTGGAAAGGGTTAACGACAGTTATACCAGCTTAAAACAACACTAACAATCTAAATTATTATTATAGTTACCAAGCCTCATAACTGTTAAGTAAACTCATACAAGCAATAGGAACCCATAGTTAATTAGTATTAATAACACTGATTGACTAGCGGCTCTTTGTGGAAAGGGTTAACAACAGTTATATCAGCTTACACCATTAATTAACAACAGCATACAACCTTAATCAACACTGTTCAGTCCCTCCTTTTGTTTTTGATTTTACTTTTCGGCAGCATAAGAACGATGGCGACAGAGGCTAGCTCACCAATGTCAATGGCTGACGCTTTTAAAAGCAGCCCTGCACCAAAGTTCTTTCCTGCGACAAAAAGGAGAGAAGAACAGACCCACGCCGTACTTGTGAGGCCACTGGAAGGTAAGTCTTTCCAAGGAGCCAAACTTACGGCCGTGGGCAAGGAATTGAAGAGTAAGTGGGGTATTATCAACATACCCGACATAAAGATCACAGTGCCGGGACATATTAGACTTGCCCTAAAAAGTAGGTCTGACATGGACCTAGCGCTGGCCCAGAACCTACTTCTCGGTATGACCGTGACGGTGTCCGAACCGTCCACCTTGTCAATAGACAAGGTGGGTTGTTCATGGGATACCGGCCGAATATACCGGGGACGAAATTCTGGAGGATCTAATAGAGAGGGGGTACCAAGCAACCGAGGTATATCGGTTTAAAGTGGCCGAGGGGAAGGACCAGGGAAGCGTCGCCCTAACCTTCAAGAAAGGTACAGCGCTCGAGGCACTTAAAATCGTCTACCTCAACCGACGTACTCACCCCTATGTACAGAGGGTAAGGCAGTGCGCCAACTGTCAGAAGCTGGGGCACACAGTCAAGTACTGCAAAGGAAAGATTGTGTGCGCCCAGTGTGGGGGGAGTCATGCGGCGACCGACTGCAGGGCGGGCATTCAAAATAAATGTTCGAACTGTAAAGGCGGTCATGCAGCGAACTCTCCTGAATGCCCGAAAATCCAGAACACCAAGGAAACTCTAAAGATCCAGGTAAAAGAGAAAGTAAGTTTCAATGAAGCCTCATTGATGCCGAAAAAGAAGGAAGGGAGGACAAAAGATGTCAGGAATAGGGCTCCGGTTGCAAAACCAATTCCGGGGCCGATTCCATCGACATCCCAAACAACGCCGAAAAAACCCACCACGGCACCCAACCAAAAAGACAAACCAACACCAAAGAATAAGACCAAATCCAAGAAGGAAGAGGAACCGAAAACGAATATTCATGAATCACACTTCATTCCTAAATTTAAAACGGGAAGTGGCTTCATGAACTTCATGATCGAGTTCCTCCGGGTGGCCGTGTCCAATGAGGACCAAACTACCAAGATGACAAACCTACTCGGCAAAATAAGGACACACATGGTCAACCCCGATGTCCTGTGTGTCATGATTAATTCAATCAACACGGTAAAAAAAAGATCAAGAGAAGAAGAAACCACAAAAGGCGATCAAACGGCAAACCTCGCACTCCGTAGAAGGATATCTCATGTTCGTCACTAAAGCACTGGCGATATGCCCAGTTGCTTGCCGGTTTTAACACCAAAGACGAACACTAATGAGGTACCTCCTATGGAATGTGAATCGCCAATTGACCAATAAATAGACAAGACAGAGAGACATCCATCCGGACAGTCATCATGGCGGGCCAGGTAAAAGTTCTACAACTAAACGTTAATGGACTGGCCCCCAAATGTGCTGAGCTGAGAAAATACATCACCCGCAACCCCAAAGATGTAATATGCCTCCAAGAAACCAAGCTACTACCAACCAAGAACGACATCTACTTGCCCGGATACACTTGTCAGAGAAGGGACAGACCGGGCAGCACGACACGTGGCGGTGGTCTTGCCATCTACGTCAATACAAAATTGACAATAGTGAATGTCTATGTACCCCAAGATGTCACGAGAAAACCAGTTGACTTCCAGTCACTTCTCGACCAGCTTCCGCAGGGCGAATTTGTGTTTTGTGGGGATTTCAACGCAAAACATGTCCTGTGGGGGTCACCGAGGAATGACTGTCGGGGGATTAGCCTATGCTCAATAATAGAAGAGAACGACCTATGCGTACTGAACGACAAGAGCCCTCCTTTTGTTGGAGGAAATGCCTCACCTTTACATCTGGATCTCACGCTCTGTACGCTTGGTATGGCAAACCGCTGCGACTGGCAAGTACACGAAGATGAAACACTTGGCAGCGACCATCTACTGATAGAACTCTGCATCCAATGTGAAACAACCAGGGAAGTCTATAACGGGAAACCCAATTGGAAAATAAAAGAGGCTGATTGGGCTAATTTCCGTGTAGGCTGCCTTGGGTGGAAAGAAGAAGACATCATCGATGCCAACATCGACGTGTACGCAGCCAACATCACGAGTGCTATTATAGGTGCCGCAGACGACTCCATTCCCAAGACTTCTGGAGGGCAATCAAGGATTAGAAAACCTTGGTGGTCACAAGAATGTCAGAAGGCGGTTAACGAAAGAAAGAAGGCACTACGCCTACGGAAACGCCACTACAACGAAGTCAATCACCAAAACTACCTGAAGTTGAAATACGCCGCAAGAGACACCATCCGGAAGGCACAAAGCGGACACTGGATGACATTCTGTAATGCGTTGAATCAAAACACGCAAACAGGTGCCGTCTGGAAGAAGCTGAACGCCATGAACGGGAAGCGCAGATCATTCAACATACCAAACCTAAAGAATGGAGATGAGTACGTTACCAATGGCAATGAAAAGGCAGATCTACTTGCAAAAGCTTTCGCTGACGCAAGCAGGGACGAAAACCAATCACCAGAGTTTCTGAAGAGAAAGGAAATCTTTTACACACAGCACCCTTCATTAGAAATTGAACCTAATGAAGGGGCTAAACCAATCAATCTACCCTTCTCTGAGGAGGAGTTAAATAAGGCTCTTTCCCTCAAGAAGGATAGTGCGGCTGGTGAGGACAAAATAAAGTACTCGATGCTCAAACATCTGCCTAGAAATGCCAAAAGGATACTACTAAACTTCTTCAACACATCCTGGCTGGCAGGAGAGGTACCTAAAGAATGGCGGAAAGCCAACGTCATCCCTCTTCCAAAACCAGGTAAAGAGAGAACAAAGGCAGAGTCCTATCGACCAGTAAGTTTGACATCCACACTGTGCAAAACCTTGGAAACAATGGTTAACATACGACTACAGTTCTATCTGGAGAGCAACCGACTGATCGACGAAAATCAAAGCGGGTTCAGGAAAGGGCGTTCAACAACGGACCACTTGGTGAGACTACAGCAAGTCATGTCGCAGGCACTCCTCTCTGGGAACCTGTTATGTGTCGTGTTCGTAGATTTAACTAAGGCTTTCGATTTAGTCTGGCTAGATGGGCTGCTCTTCAAGTTAGGACGTATTGGTATAACGGGCATAATGTTTCGGTGGATCAAAAGCTTTCTGAGCGATAGAAAGATACAGGTGAATGTTGGCAGATTCCTGAGTGCCGGGCAAACATTAGAAAATGGCACGCCTCAGGGATCGGTTATCAGTCCCACTCTCTTCAATATCATGATCAACGACATACAGAAATCGTCCTACCTCGACGCCAAAACTGAGTTAGCTAAATTTGCTGATGACAGTACCATATGGAGGAAAGGGAGGAACTTCTGTGAACTACAAAAGAAAATGCAGAAGGCCTTAGAGAAATTCATGGCATGGGCAAACGATTGGGGATTCAAAGTCTCGGAGAAGAAAACAGTCGGCATGCTTGTAAGCAGGGATAGAGGGATAAGCAGAATGACTCTGTGTATGAACGGGAAAACCATCGAGTTTAAAGACCAAACCAAGTTTCTTGGCGTAATCTTTGACCGAAGGCTGACCTGGAAACCGCACATCGACGAGACTGTAGATAGATGCACCAAAATCCTAAACTTAATGAGGAAAATAACGGGCAGCACTTGGGGGGCCAACAGAGTCACACTAATGATGGTGTATCGTGCTCTAATAAGGAAGCTTGACACCATCCAATACAAAGCTCTGTGTATTGCGACTGGCGTAGGGCAAGGGACTGGGAGAGAGGCACTACTGCAGGAAGTCAGAGAGTTGCCCCTATCCCTAAGAAGAAAAGAACTAGCGACAAGGTACTGGGCTAAGATCTCGCAACTGGGCGAAAGATCCCCAACCTTTGTCAGTCTAAAAAATACAAGATATGTGAGAGATCCTAGAAAGAAAAGCTTCGGCCAGGGTATCAGGGAAACAATCAAAGAACTGCGACTGGGGGAGCTCGTGATAAATGAACACGACCCCCCAGTGATCGCCCCTTGGACGCTCCCTATACCGCCGGTTAATCTAGATCTACTACAGAAAACCGACAAGAAAAACAACCCCACTGCTGCACGTGCTTTCTCTCTAGAACACCTGGAAGACAACTGGGATCATGTGTACACGGATGGCTCACGCAATCCTGAAAGGGGCACCAGCTCGTTTGGAATATACCTGCCAAACGGGAAACAGGGAATAAGCAGGAAACTGCCCAATAACTGTTCGGTGTACACTGCAGAGCTTGTGGCCATTTGTGACGCTATATCATGGATTTCCCATCAAAAGACTATTAAGTTCGTCATTCCAAGCGACTCTCTGAGCAGTCTGATTTCAATCCAAAATGACAACTCAGACTCAAGACCAGAAGTCATTTTGGAAATCAGGCAGCTGTACCAGAGGGTTTTAGAGAAGGGAAGCAAAGTAGAACTCGTGTGGATTCTATCACATGTCAACATTAGAGGAAACAAGGAGGCAGATCGACTCGCCAATGAAGGTCTCAAGGACACAGCACCACTCCGCACCATAGACTACAGCACCACGGAAATCTACAGTATGGTCAAAAGACACGTCAATTCAATCTGGGAATTAAATCTCGTTGAACTTGACACATACAGATTCCGGCTGGATGACAAGATCTACACAAAGACAACACTCAATCACCCTAGAAGAGATATTTGTAGACTTATATCGAAGCTAAGGGTGAAAGAGCGGCTGCGAGACTACAAACACCAAGTCATCAGCTGTGAGTGCGGAGAAGAATGTACCGCCAACCATGTCCTGGTAGACTGCGAGGTATACGAGGAGGAGAGAAGGGAACTAGTGAGAACAATGGAGACCAACAACATACCATTCAACACTAAGAACCTACTCTTCCCGAGACCAGATCTGAAACTGCAAATCTTCGAACAAATCCACGCCCTAATGGACACAGTTGGACTAAGTAGAATAGTGAAGTAAGAGGGGGTCACGGCTAGACGGGCCCGGCATCTAAACACTAAACTACATAGGGGATTTATACCAAACTGGCAGGATAGTGGAGTAAGGGGGAGTCATGATCAGACGCACTCGGCATCTAAACACTATTCCACCAAAAACAGACACCAAACCTACAGAGTGGGATAGTGGAGTAAGAGGAGGTCACGATAAGACGGGCCTGGCACCTAAACACAAACCCCACAAAGATGACATCTACCAAACTAGCAGGATAGTGGAGTAAGGGGGAGTTACGGTCAGACGAACTTGGCACCTAAACACTATTCCGCAAATAAAACTGATACCAAACCCAGAGAGTGGGACAGTGGAGTAAGGGGAGTCCACGATAAGACGGGCCTGGCACCTAAACACTAACCCCAAACGATGACATCTACCAATCCAGAAGCAGACGAGATCATCTACCAAACGATATGTTTTGTATTAAATAAAGGGAACTTCCCACTAAACCAAATCCATGGCCTAAGGCCAAATGGAAAGATTGCAAAATCATATTCTAAAAAACAGGAATCAGCTTCGGCTCTCCTATGTCTTGTCTGCGATATCCCTTATGTGGAAGCAGACGTTAAACACCAAGAACGAACGAACGAACTAGAATAGAGTAAGGGGGAGCCACGATCAGACGGACTCGGCATCTAAACACTATTCCACCAAAAACAGACACCAAACCTACAGAGTGGGATAGTGGAGTAAGGGGAGGTCACGATAAGACGGGCCTGGCACCTAAACACAAACCCCACAAAGATGACATCTACCAAACTAGCAGGATAGTGGAGTAAGGGGGAGTTACGGTCAGACGAACTTGGCAACTAAACACTATTCCGCAAATAAAACTGATACCAAACCCAGAGAGTGGGACAGTGAAGTAAGGGGAGGCCACGATAAGACGGGCCTGGCACCTAAACACTAACCCCAAACGATGACATCTACCAATCCAGAAGCAGACGAGATCATCTACCAAACGATATGTTTTGTATTAAATAAAGGGAAGAACTTCCCACTAAACCAAATCCATGGCCTAAGGCCAAATGGAAAGATTGCAAAATCATATTCTAAAAAACAGGAATCAGCTTCGGCTCTCCTATGTCTTGTCTGCGATATCACTTATGTGGAAGCAGACGTTAAACACCAAGAACGAACGAACGATCAATTTAGAATACCAAAATGCGAATCGAAACACATTGTGGTCAAAACTGTGTAATAAATTATAAAATAACTTATAAATGAATGGAACCTGTTGTAAGGTGGGCACTGCATGCTTTCTTTTTACGTTGGGTTATTTTAGTTGCCAGGTAGTCTGAACAACTGAAGATAACACATGTCGAAAAAGTGACTACGTGCAATTTTATTCTTTGATCTGTTATATCACAGGGCAATTCTGTTATAGTCAAACCAACCTGCAGGAAAAGGACTATATATTACAAGTTGAAAGTTTTGCATTGAGGATCGCTCGATTGTAAGCTATGTAATTTTAGTGAAATTGGTGCCGAGAATTGGTGTATTCGGAAAATAAGCTAAAGCGTATGCAAAGGAAGAAGTTGGACACTATTCATAATAAAATATTTATAAAATGGGAAGAAAAGTGTACCGGGACTATAGAGGTGAGTCGTTTAATGGCTGTGTAGTGACGTTATTTATTAATGAAATTGTTATTGAATAAAGTGATTTATTTTGTTGTTTGTTATTTATAAATGCGACCGCTCTAGATTGGCGTGTCTGTCACTTGGTGTAAAGAAAATTATACTTATATCAAACACTCATATTATACTGACTATGAATATTTCTGCATCCCTAACATTACACAATGTCATGTGGACGACTTGTCCAATGTATATTCTACATCCCGAAATTAAACTAAGTTGTGTGGACGAGTCAACCAATGCAGTGTGGATGACTTAACCAGATTTTTCATGTGGACAACTTGACTAGCATATATCTGACAATTGAAAAAAAAAACAGCGGCTGCCAGGCAGGATACGCCCACATTTTGCAAGAGATGGATAGAGAACAAGCTAAAAACAAAAACGAGTTTTTGTACAATCAGGGGTCATAATCCAGAAAGTTATGGTCTGAAATGCGCAAATATCAAAAGGGACTGAGATTTTTGGAACATAAAGATATGTTTTAAATTCCATCCAAATTGAATAAAAACTGTGACCTCTAGAGGGTCCATAACCTTCGTATTGCATAGTTGTACACAATTTGCATACAAAGAGCGGCCATTTTGTTGGGCAGTTTCATTTTGATTTTCCCAAAATTCCAATTCAACCTTCATTATGGTGGAATAGTGATCTAAACGGTTTTTAAAATCTAAAAAAAAATTGTAACCTCTTAGAGAATCCACAAGCTAAAAATGTGATTTTTCGACCAATCAGGGACCATAATCCAGGAAGTTACGATCCGATATGTGCGAATATCAAAAGGAACCAAGATCTTTGGGTTATAAACATGCATTTCAAGTTTGATCAAAATCGGATCAAAATTGTAACCTCTAAAGTGTCCACAAGCTAAAAATGTGATTTTTCGTACAATCAGGGGCCATAATTCATGAAGTTTCGATCTAATATGCGTGAATGTCAAAAACAACCAAGATCTTTGGTTATAAACATGCATTTCAAGTTTCATCAAAATCGGCACAAAATTGTGACCTCCAGAGGGTCCACAACCTTGATATACCAGAAATTTACACTATTTGCGTACAATCAGGGGCCATAATCCATGAAGTTATGGTCCGATACATGCCAATATCGAAAGGAACCAAGATCTCAGGGAGGTAAAGCTATATTTCAAGTTTCGTTGAAATCGGATAAAAATTGTGACCTATGGAGTGTCCACAAACAAATTGACTGTCACTAGATAAGAGAACATGAGAAAAAGTCAGTGCATTACCATGTTTTTATTAAGTATAGAATGAATAAAAACAAGGGAATGTACTGACAATTTCTATTTTTCTCTTGTTCTTATTAATTGCGAAAGCGGGTAAATAACCCAGAAAGCAAGATTATAAGTAACAAGATATACGTCCATTGTTTTGTTAATTTCTAATAAATAAAATGTGAGTTTTATCTACGCCGGGAAAAATGTCAATTCATTGTAAATCAACTTTTCCCAACGGACGTCGGCAATATCGAAGAATGGACGATATTCAACAAATATGCAATTCATTCGAGAATTTTAGACACTATACTCAGATTCTCAATCTGAACATAGTTTCTAAAATTTGGAGACAGAAATTAAATATTTCACACAAAAACAAATGCCTTAAGTTTTCTAGATGACACTGGGCAAACTAATTACAAGACATGAAAAGTAAACGGCATTGCATTACTACTCACCCGTAAGTTACTAGACGGCTCTCGGTAAAGTAGTAATTTGGCGTAAAATCTAAACGCCTTAAGTAATTAAACACTCTGTTCATTTCTTGACAACGTCCGGGAAAATAAAGGCCTTGTCTAAAAACTAAACCCCTTTCAAATCTAAATGGTAGTGTTCATTTTTAAAAAACATCTCAGCAAACTGGACGGTCGTAAAGTAGACGATCGATATCAAAACTAAACGGTGTTTCTTAATCTACACGGTAGCCCAAACTGGGCGGTTTTTGATGAATCTTGACAGCATTTAACACATTCTTGGCGGCAATCTATTAGCTGGATACATGTATTAAACTCTAGATGATAAGCTTAGTTTCTTTCCTTTTTTCGTAAAATCTGGACGATACCCGGTCCCTAGTGTTACTTAAATAGTGTTCAATTTATTTACATAGTATTTGATTAATTCCATATTGTTTTAATTTAGACAATAAACCCATATGCCAAACTTTATCAAACGCTTCTGAAACATCACAAAATATAAATCGAATTTGCTTTCCTATATCATGATTACTTATTATAACATCATAAATTTCTAAAAGTTGATTTATTGTGGAATCGTTTGGTTGAAAGCCAGACTGATACTTACATAGCAGGTTATTTTCTTTTATAAAATTATAAAGATTTTTGAATAAGATTTTCTCTAGTATTTTACATAATGAGCATGTTAATGAAATTGGTCTATAGTTGTCAGGGCAATGCGGATCACCCTTTCTTTATAAGCTGCAATGATATGAGAAGTCTTCAAAATATCAGGTAATAATTGGCGTTCTAATGATAGATTAAAAAGTTTAGTGAGAGGTCTTGTGATTGACAAGAGTTATCTTTTTTAGCACAGCTGGTCTCTTACTTCTTGTTCACTTACAATAGATTGATGTAATTAATTGTGACTGCGAGAAGCAAAATTGGGAGGTCAGGTACACCATTTAATTTTGAAATCGAGGCAAAATAGGAGTTGAGGATATTTGTCTTATCAAGTGGGTGTGTTTAATCGCGTTTTTCATATATTAATGGGGAGGTGGCTATCTTTTCATTTTCCAAATTTGCAATAGATTTAGCTATTTTCCACCATTTATTTAAAGGCAGGTTGTTATTATTTATTTGTTGTTCTAATTAGGGTTTCACACTGCGTAGCCAGTGTGAAACACTATTGTTTTTGTTCGGATTATTATTCTTCTTATTATTATTATTATTTTCCATTTGAGCATATCTCAGAAACTACTTGTCGGATCAATTCGATGTCTTTGGTTTTACTGGGAAAGTGGGTTTGACTTAAATTTTAAAGCTATTTCCAACGTTCTGCGACAATCCGAAATCACCAAAGTTGTCGTTTTTCGATATTTTGCCGTAATGTTATCAATAATTGTTGGATTGTAATATTTGATACATTTTGACATAGCCAGAGACACGGCACAAAGCTAAGGTTCTTTGGATTTTTTATTTTCGACGAATCTTCGGAGATATTAGGCGCCAAATTTTGAAAATTTAAATTTTTACGAAAATTTTTTTTTTTAATGAATATTTTTATGTGGTATTTTACCAAGGGTTAAAGGGTCATCTGATTTGACAAACCGGTTTTTTTCTTTGGCCCCCATTGGCTAATTCAGTTTTTCAGTCCTAGATTAATTATTTATTGTTCGATTTGTATAAAACAAAGTTCATATGTTCCGCAGTCCAAAATGTCATTTTTTTTGTTACCTGTACATTTTCCTTTCGGCAACGGAAGTAACATAAATTTAGCAAAAACTGCAATTTTGAGAGTTCGGTACCACTTTTTGAAAGCAAATATTATTTTTTTCAAATCTGGTATGACTGAAAGGGTTTACCCTGTTAATGCGCAGAAATCATCGTGCTAATTTTTTTTAATTTTTATTTCGTTTTCGGATCATTTTAATTTAAAGGTTGAAAAAGGTGAAAAAATGAGCTATTCACAACCCATTCAGACTTTTCATATTTTAAAATATTTCTTTGCAACTTTCATAAACTAGTAGCAATAATCCATACGAAGAGAATGTATGTGAAAATTAATTTGTAATATGAACAGTTGCCGAGAAATGGGCAATTTTGTATGAGTCACTTTTTACGCTAGTTTGCCTGTATAAGAGTCAATTATTATTTGATTTTCATAAAAGTGACACCATTTGATGCGTAAAGTCAATTTTAACAAGGTCAAACCAATTTAACATTTTCAATGTCACCGGAAATGACGTAATTTGGGCAAAAATTGTATTTATAACCTTCAAAACCAGTAATTTATTCAAATGAGTCTTATTTGTTATTTGTTTAAAATTTTGATATTTGATTCCAATCAACTAATAGAATGAACCCAAACGATCATATAGATATCACAAAATGGTTTCTAACTTGTTCAGTTGCGGAGAAATAGACGATTTTCAACAGGTAACTTTTCAAGGTTTTTGGTCAATAAAAGTGTCAATTATTATTCGATTTTCATAAAATTCCCCGTGTGTGATACCTAATGCCATTTACGATTTAATACAAGTAATTTAACACTTTTACTGTTACCGGAAGTAACGTCATTGTGGCAAAAACTGTATTTTTAGCCTTCAAAACAGATATTTTATTCAAATGAGTCTGATTTGTATTGTTATTAAAATTATGATATTTGATTCCAATCAACAAATAGATTGAACCCACACGATCATACAAATACCAAAAAATGGTTTCTAACTTGTACAGTTGCAGAGAAATAGACGAATTTCTACAAGTCACTTTTCAAGGATTTTGGTCTATAAAAGTAGCAAATATTATTCGATTTACATAAGATTTTCACCATGTGATGCCTTATGCTATTTCTGATTTCATGAAACTAATTTAACATTTTCATTATCACCGGAAGTAATGTAATGTTGCCAGGATCACTTACATGTAATGAATGTATACAATGAATTGATATTGCCGGATTTGGTTGATTCTGCGTACATTTTATGTGATGTGTGCAATGCTTAAATGAAAACCTGTTTAATGGTTTCATCGATACTGGAAGTGACATATGTTCAAGGGTAACGGGGCACGGTGAAACCCGTCATTACTGCATCGCAGTTCTAGTTTGTTTTTATAATTACTTTTAGCTTCCCTAATTAATGTTATTTTTCTAAATAATAGCCAATGATTAGGGTTATTAGTTTTTTTGGCGCGCTTGTGTGCTCTATTTCTTTTTCGTATTTTTATACGTATAGTGTTATTCATAAAAGGCTTATCATTTGGTCTTATAGTTACTACTTTTGTTGGGATATACTACATTATTGTTTTATTTAAAACATCTAAAAAACTTTGATAAATTTTATTAATATCATCATTATTAAAAACATTTTTTGACCAATCGACAGTTCATAATTTATTATTTAAACCTTCATAATCAGCAAGTTTATAATTTCTAATAGTTCTTTTGTATGTTAATTTTTTGTATGATTTTATATTTAAAGATAAGATTATTGGTGAATGTGTACTGCATATAGGAGCCTTAACATTAGTATCTGATACAAGGGTTAAACGATTTTTATCAGTTATCGAACAATGTTTTGAAAGTAAACTATATGCATACTTTTCAGCACTAAAAACTCCGTTCTAAACGATACCATTCTTCTAGTGCACGTACCCTTTCAATTATAGAATTTACTGTATTATTACTTCATGTAGCTGTAAACCTCAATTGCAGATATGATTTAAAGATACATTATATAAGATTTAGATAAAAAGCTTGCTGCTCTTGCTAGATTTAGATAAAGACCTGGCTACTCTTGCTATAATAGTTCACAAATAGATAATGCCAAGTTATCACTGTTTATAGTTTTGAGAAGATATGTACATTGATTGTTTATAATTGTAACCATGATACTGGTATATTCGAGACTTAGCCTCACTTTTCAAATTTTATAATTTCACTTTCATAATATTATGCTGTCACCCCTGTGTGTGTGTGTGTGTGTGTGTGCCCCAATTCTTTACGGATCGTCTTGAAGCTTTGTATACCTATTCCTTCTACACTAGGGGGGTTGGGTGGCCGAATTTTTAGCACGTGCGTGCTGTATCATACTGCCTGTCATTGAGTCAACTGGCGTGATTTCGAATCCCCGGTTGTACATGACAAGGAGTAGGGTCACCTGTCCAACCTCGTGGGTTTTCTCCGGGTCATCCGGTTTCTCCGGTTTCATCCCACTGCTATTAACCCCTATGCGCAAGCGAATTATTGAAATAAAATTAAACCATATGTTAGTCCCGAAATGACCTAGTTTGTGTCGAGTGGATGTTTAACCCCATTTCTCTCTCTCCCTTCTACACTAAGGATGATCCCTATTATTTTTGATGCATAGGGGCAGAGCCACACCCAGTTATTGTTTTTGTCTGTTTGTCGCCTACTTATTTTTATACCTTAAGGATGATCTCTATTGTTTTTGAATAATATCATTGTAGTAAAAAATCGGCCAAAATCTGACTTAGTTAAAATGGGAAATGTTTCAACCAAGCATCACTTCATGTCAGGTGTTACTGACTTTGTCAAAAAGATAAAAGTATTATTATCCCCCGCCTTTTGAAGAAACCAGGGGACTATTAAAATGGGTTCGTCTGTCTGTCTGTCTTTCCGTCACACTTTTTGGGACACAATAACTCTCTTTCTAGTTAAGCTAGAATCTAGAATGTTCAAACTTGGTGTAGGTGTTTATTAGGCCAATGCCTCGATGGGACACGATTACTTGAGTTCTAATTAAGTGAGAGTGATGAAACTTGGTGTATAGTTTCATTACATCAATACCTTGACTAAGTTCGATAATGAGCATTTTCTGCTCAGGGTAAGCAGAGCGATACGCAATTTGATTGGCTGAGACTTTGGAACACATTAACTCTCCTTCTAATTGAGCTAGAATGTTCATACTTGGTGTAGGTGTTTATTAGGTCAATGCCTTGATAGAGTTCGAAGATGAGCATTTTCAGCTTAAGGTAAGCAAAGATAAGCAATTTGATTGGTTGATGCTTTGGGAGACGATAACTTTGATTCTAATTAAGTGAGAATGATGAAATATGGTGTATAGTTTTATTACAACAATACCTTGACTAAGTTCGATAATGAGCATTTTCTGCTCAGGGTAAGCAAAGTGATAAGCAATTTGATTGGTTGAGACTTTGGAACACAATAACTTCAATATAATTGAGCTATAATGTTCACACTTGGTGTAGGCATTCATTAGGTGAATGCCTTGATGGAGTTCGATGATAAACACTGTCTGCTTACGATCAGCAGAGATAAGCAATTTGATTGGTTGATGCTTTGGGACATGATAACTTTAGTTCTAATTAATAATTAAGTGAGAGTGAAACACTTGGTGTATAGTTTTATCTTATCAATACCTTGAGTAAGTTCCATAAATAAGCATTTTCTGCTTATGGGTAAGCAGAGCGATGAGCAATTTAATTGGTCGAGACTTTGGAACACAACTCTCCTTCTAATTGAGGTAGAATGTTATACTTGGTGTAGGCATTCATTAGGTGAATGCCTTGATGGAGTTCGATGATAAACATTGTCTGCTTACGATCAGCAGAGATAAGCAATCTGATTGGTTGATGCTTTGGGGCACGATAACTTTGGTTTTTATTGGACTAAATTTGTTGATGAGAATTTTCTGCTTAGACTAAGGATCGATAAGCAATTTGATTGGTCAAGCAGAACTAAGCAATTTCATTGGTCGATGCTTTGGGACAAGATAACTTTGATTCTATCTGATAGAGAGTGATGAAACTTAGTGTATAAGGTGATAATTTGTTTGATTGCTTGATACTTTTGAAAAAAATAAATGTGCGATTAATGAATATGTGTCATCTATTTATTTTGGAATTTCTACGGGGAACATCAGCTACTCTTGGCTTGTTAACTATAATATAACGTTACTAAACATTTCAACCAGGCAAAATTTCCCATTTTTATACGTCCACATGGAAATATTGTCGTCGCCTCTACAGGTCACAATTCTTATCCGATTTTGACGAAACTTGAAATATAGGTTTATCTCCAAAAGACCTTGGTCGCTTTCGATATTGCCATGTATCGGATTGAAACTTCATGGATTATGGCCCCTGATTGTACGAAAAATCACGTTTTTAGCTTTTGGACTCACAATTTTTAACCGATTTTGATGAAACTTGAAATGCATCTTTATAACCCAAAGATCTTGGTTCCTTTCGATATTTGCATATATCTGATCGTAACTTCCTGAATTATGGCCCCTGATTGTACGAAAAATCGCCTTTTTAAACGCCCACATTGAAATGTGGTTGTATATTGTTGTCGCCCCCGTCCGCCCATCCGTCCGGTGTCCACAATTGCTTGTGGATGCTCTATAGGCTAAAGTTAATATCCGATTGACTTTAAATTCATCCACAGTGTTTAAGGTCATGAGACGAAGAAGCCTATTGATTTTCAACAATTTCTGATAATTACTGCCAGAGTTATGGCCCTTGATCACTTTGAAAAATCTTGTGGATCTAAAGGCTAAAGTTAATATCCGATTGACTTTAAATTTATACACAGTGTTTAAGGTCATGAGACGGAGAAGCCTATTGATTTTCAGCGATTTCCAATATTTGCTGCCAGAGTTATGGCCCTTGATCACTTTGAAAAATCTTGTGGATGCTCTAGAGGCCAAAATATCCGATTGACTTTCAATTTATACACAGTGTTTAAGGTCATGAGACGAAGAAGCCTGGTGATTTTCAGTGATAATTATTGCCAGAGGTATGGCCCTTGATCACTTCAAAAAATCTTGTGGACGCTCTAGAGGTCAAAGTTAATATCTCACTGATTGACTTTAAATTTATACACAGTGTTTGAGGTCATGAGACGAAGAATCCTATTGATTTTCAACAATTTCCGATAATTACTGCCAAAGTTATGGCCCTTGATCACTTTGAAAAATCTTGTGACGCTCTAGAGGCTAAAGTTATCATCCGATTGACTTCAGATTGATACACAGAGTTTAAGATCGTGATACGAACAAGTAAATTTTTATGACTTGAACAGCTAAATCCATGATATTAAAAGTTTTGTATACTAAATGTTAGCATGGGGCAGAACTTTTTAAAAACCAAACAAATTCTAATGGTTTTCTGATAATTACTTCATGAGTTTTTACTCTTTATCAGATTTTAGTGTATTATAAATGTTTCATTACCGAAAAAATTAAAAATATGCGACAACACTTGTTGACTGCCCGGACGATTTAGCTGCTGTGGGCGTATGTTTCGTTGCCTGGCAACCTATCTTTTAGCTTGTGGTCCCTATAGAGGTCACAATTTTTATCTTATATAAAAAAAAAACCTGTGAATATATCACAGTTGTACACTAATGATGGTTGAGTTCGTATTTTGTGAAAATTGGACTAAAATGGACGGACATAATGGGGGTCCCTTGCACGCAAATAGTGTAAAAATATGATATATTAAGGTTGTGGACCCTCTAGAGGCCATAGTTTTTATCGGATTTGGATGAAACTTTAAATATATGTTTTTATCATAATGATCTTGTTTTCTTTTGATAATCACACATGTCCGAACGTAAATTCCTGGATTATGGCCCCTGATTGGTCTTAAAATCGCATTTTTAGCTTGTAGTTTTTTAGAGGTCACAATTGTTTTTCCAATTTTAAAAAACGTTTTAGATATAACACCATTCCACCATAATGAAGGTTTAATTGGAATTTCAGGAAAATCGAAATGGAACTGCCTGACAAAATGGCCGCTCTTTGTACGTAAATTGTGTATAAGTATGTAATACAAATGTTATGAACCCTCTAGAGGTGACAATTTCTATCCAATTTTGATGAAACTTAAAACATATCTCAGTCCCTTTTGATATTTGTGCCTTTCAGACCATAACTTTCTGGATTATGGCCCCTGATTGTACAAAAAATCATTTTTGTTTTTAGTTTGTTCTCTATCCATCTCTTGCAAAATGTGGACGTATCCTGCCTCGCAGCCGCTGGTTACATATTCACCATCACTTCCTGTCACATGTCATGGGTTATATAAAGAATCTCATCAGCCTAAATATAGCGAGAAACATTTCACCGGGGCGAAAAATTAATCTAATAATAAAGGGAAATAACTGAGACATATATTGCTGTAATTGGATTGACTTCCCATTCAAGAAGTTTCAAATAATTGGATCAAGCCGTTGAAAAATGGGGGCGGATTAGAAAATGAAATGAAAAAGGCGGGAAAGAACTAAAAAATAGCATGAAAATATAGAAAAATTGTAAAAAGTCAAAGGCGAAATTCAAAATTTTGAAATACTCAAAATTCGACCCAGAAATGTATTCATTTTGGAAATGGGACAAAAATTCTCCAAACTATGGCCTAGTGTTTATTTTCGCGCCTGTTCACATGGATTTTCCACTTTTTTTCATATTCAATTCAAAATGGTGACCACCAGTTGACCTAAATCAGTATTCTGCTCTGAAAATCTTTTAGGCATTCCTTCAAGGATTCAGAAAATGTAAATACGATGACTGTTAGTAAAATATTGTGGAAAGTCTTAGGGATTTTTCATGTTTCAAGATGGTGGCACTTCCGGTTCGACCAAAAAATTTAGAAATAAAATTCAATGATTTCAGATGTGTAAAACTTTTTGAAAATATATTTATACAAAAGCCAACACCCATTCTTTGAAGAAGGATAATCAGAAATGTATTAATTTCGGAAATGGGAGACAAATTCACAAAACAATGGTCTATTCCAAGTATTTCCAAGCCGTTTATGCAGATTTTTCACTCGTAAACATCTTTGTCAGCACGAAAAACCTCAAAGGGGAAATTCGAAATTTTGAATTTTTCAAATACCAAAAATTCAACCACAAGCTAAGCTATCCAGAAATGTATTAATTTCTGAAATAGGAGATGAATTCAACAAACTACGGCATATTGTGTTTATTTACAAGCCTTTTAATATAGATTGTTCACTATTTTTCATATTCAATTCAAAATGGTGACAATCAGTTGACCTAAATAAAAATTCTGCTATGAACTTTTTTTAGGCATTCCTTCAAGGATTCAGAAAATATGACTGCTTTACCTGTACGTAAAATATCGCAAAAGCCTTAGGGATTTTTCACGTTCAAAGATGGTGGCGCTTCCGGTTCTATCGATAGACTTCATATATTGTGAATGCATCAGTAATGTCTTAGAAAGTACAGGAAAAAAATTTCAAGCCATTATGATCTATATTTTGTCGATTATTTTTAAAGTTTTGAGTCTTAATATCTCCAAGGGGAGATAATTTAGAAATTTTCTAATGACATCTTTCAAGACGCATCATTAAGATCTACTTACATTGAAAATTTCATGAAAATCATGCAAATATTAAAGAAGTTGTCAAGTTGGTCTCAACTTTCGGGACAAAATCACAGCGACGAATTTTCGAAAATCTGAAATTGCAGTTGGAAATGATTTTTGTCAAGGTACTCAAAGAAAAAAGAATGAATAAAATGGGTAAAAAAACCACAAAGTTACAACTTTGCATCGTCAGTTTTTTCGTTGGTAAAATTTGGTGATTTCGGATTCGTAAAACATTTTGAAAATATATTTAATCAAAACTCACCACACATTTTTGGGAGGGTAGGTCAAAGTTACAAAAAGATCCTATGGTTAGATTCTGAGAATTCCGATTTGCAGAAAACACACATAAAAAAAGAAGAATAATAAACTTAACAACAGAAACATTGAGCATATGAAATATGAAAGTTTAAAAATTATTCAAGCATGGTTAAATGGACAATAAACCTCCTCTTAATACTATTTTCAATTAATTATGTAATGTCATGGAAAGAAAAGCACTCTTAACTATAAGAAATAATTTCTTCGTTTTGTTGGTATTAGAAGGCCTAAGCTTTAAAGGTCTATAATACTAGACAAGCCATATGCAAAGTATTTACTCATATGGTTTTGGGGTTATAATGATTTGTAAAAAGATAAATCAATAATCTCAAATGTTTTTATTGAAAAATGTTATAGGCCTATTCGAAATTGAATTTTAATGTGATAAATTTATTATTAATTCTTAATAAAGGCTTACGTTAATAACACAACATAAATCAGAAAAGTTTAAAGGAGACAAAGATATTTTATCTTGGGGGGGGGGGGCAATCATTTTAATTGAGTAAGATATATGATAGGCATTATCTAAAAACGAGTGTAGCACTTTGGTAATTTCAAAGTATTTTTGAAACTGTATATGGGGATGACATTTCAAATCTAGGCATCGGAACCTTGGCTATTTGGTGGATCAGTTTCAAAGATGTTAAATACTTTTAAAATTCAACGATAATTTACAGCCTAGATGACCTGGCGCCTGGTACGTTCGGGCATTTTTATGCGCGAACTCTTAGGTTTTTTTACTGGCATGCGCACAGGTACTATTTCTTTTTCTTTTAACAAGTACCCAAATCGGGGATTTCGTGCGGAGGTAGTTCGGAGGTAAACAGTCTGTGAAGTACAACACTTGCTACTGTACCTGTGTATCGCTAATTATAAACCGAATGTGTGAAGACAGTTCATACATATCACTCAAAAATTTTTCAGTACAAACTCAGTTGATTCACGCTCGATTTGCTACTAAACAAACCCATCGGTTTATTTTCTCAACAGTGTGACCCGAAGTGACCGCGGATTTATTGACCTTGTATGAACTTATCCATAGCTATATCCTTACACCGAGAGAAATTATCTAGTCTCGGTGAAAAGAACCATGGTCATCTGGTAGAAAATTACTTTTGTATTTTTGGGAACGGAAAACAGTGTTTTTAGAAGCAAACTAACCTGCCCCACATGAGAAAGTCATTATACTAATAATAAAAGGCGAGACCTCTTTTTGCGGCGCAGGCTTATCACTGAGTAGTAAACCGTCCACAAACAATAATATAGGAAGCCTAGTGACGAGTGTAGTAAGTAGGCTATAGACTATAGGTTTGAGTCGAGATTACTCGCTTTCAGTTTACTCTGTTTTTGCGATAACCAATTATGTGAGAAATACCATACTGACATTCGGTTTTTAAAAGTTGTACGCGAACTAAATGCGTTTGTTAGATACTGACAGAGCAGCCCCGAGTCGAACAATCGCCGCCCGAGCTGTCTTCGTCAGCTAGTTTCACAATATCGTGCAATAGGTGTATTAATGTGATTTTTAGGTTTAACCCCGCAAACAATGCCAAAATAGTGTTTTCACTGCTTACAGAAAACTGAAATTTAAAAAAAAAATTTTTTATGAGGGTGACCCTCCCACACACTCCCTATCGAGCTGCCGCTCGGTCTGCGCAGCCTCATGCCTGGCACATACTGTCAACATTGTATATTTTTCCGTTTCTGCCCTTCCCCCCCACAATATATATTTCACGGCTACGTTGCGACGGTACCAGCATACCCAGTTGTTGACACCCATTACATCACTCCTGTCTAACAAATCATAAAGCTGTGGTGTTACGGTGGCGGCATAGTATTTCACCGTAACACCACAGCCACTCTAACCATTCATAATACATCTAACTATCCCTTTACAGCACTTCACTCCCTACACATTTCCCCTCGTCCTACTTTCCCAAACGTCAACAACACATCTCATACATCCAGTTCGCTGATTAACCCTTGTACCACGTCTACTGGATTAGTCATTTGAGTCACAAATATATGTTTGTGACAATTCTCTATAGTTTCTGTTATCCAAAATACCGTAAAACTATGAAATTCTAGTGATTTAGTTTATCAATACGCATTATTTCCATTGAAGCTTGTGAGTAAATCAAATGCCAAGGTCATGAATCAAATGCCAAGTTCAAGACCAACCCACGGATACATTTCGAAACGAATAATATGCAATTTACTCATTTATTTTACCTCTCAACGACTGCCTGACCACATGCTAACATTGCTACAACATATGAAACTCACTCTATTGATATTGTAAAGGTTAGTTCAACCTGTCAACAGTTTTTAGTTTCGTCAGTCCGGCCCTTGATCACTTTGAAAAATCTTGTGGACGCTCTAGAGGCTACAACTCCATTTCATTCATTCATTCGCTCTAGAGGCTCAAAGTTAATACACATTGTTTAAGGTCATGAGACAAACAATCGGAACAAATTCTAATGTTTTCTGATAAATACTTCATGGGTTATTACTCATAATCAGATTTTCATGTATTGTAAATGTTACCATTACTGACAAAAGAAAAAATATATTCGACAACACTTGTTGACTGCCCAGACAACTTAGCTGCTGTGGGCGTATGTTTTGTTGCCTGGCAAACTATCTTTTTCTTTTATGTAACAATTGATAGACGTTACTTTGCTTGACACAATGAAGTTTTACGTCGCCACCATTTTGAAATATATGCAAATACTTTTACATGTTATCGAGTGAAAATACTAGCATCATATTTTTTTAGCTCTCCAAATATCAATATCGATATATTGATATGCTTATTGTACATTTTTATAACTTTCATTTAATTACATTTAATCATTAGGAACTACTTTTTTCTGGTGTATGGAGAAATAGTCTAACTTGTGACGTCACGTACGCAGTATGCACTGATTAATTAAAAGATCGTTTTGTCAGAAACATAACACCAATAATAATTTTGTGACTGGTTCCCAGAATTTCAGAAAGTCAGCCCCAGTAGAGCACGCTGCCTCCCATGACCATAAAACACCACTTGAACACGAAGATCGACTATTTAAAGATGTTATACCACAAGAGTTCCATCAGAGTTCCGACAAGTATATATGGGTGATTTGACGTTGTAAATAAAGTAGAAAAATAGTGTACTTGCGATGAATGAATGAGTGTCTTATGTTATTGCTATATTTTATGAATAAATAAATGAATAAATGATCATAATTTATTACATGTGTTTCTTTATTTATTATGGGGGTGAGGTTGGTATAAATGATTGAATTTCTGTGTGACTGTCCTTGACCCAATTAAACTTGATTGACATTTCAGTAGCATGTTGTTTTGTGGCTTCTTATTACAGCACCACTTTCTCCATGACCGGCTGAGAAAATTTTGGAAGTGGAAGCCCTGTTGTAGACGCTCTAAAGCTTAAAGTTATCATCCGACCTGTATTCAATTTATATGCATTATGCAATCTGTATTAAATTAGTAAAACAAAGAAACCTATAGAATTTCAACAATTTTTGTATGTAACATCTAAAGTTATGGCCCTTGTTTCAATCGACAAAAGTTATCATCTGATCTGTATGAAACTGATATCAGTGTCTTGTAAATGCACCCATTACCTACAAAAGAATAAATATGCGACAAGCCTTGTCAACTGCTCGGACGATTTAGCTGCTTTGGGCGAATGTTTCATTCCCTGGCAAGCTATTTTTAACTGATGTTTATCAGATTTGGTGGATAGCATTGGGTCATGAGAGGATGAACCCTATTGATTTTCAGCGTTCCGCAAATTTTCTCTCCAGAGTTATTCTCCACTATAGGGTATAGTTTTTAACAAATTAGTGGGAAGTTTGGGGGTCATGGAAAGATGAATCCTATTGATTTTCAGTGTTCAACTACTTTCATTCTTGATTTATCCCCTCCCCTTTGCTGAAAACTTTGTGAAAGCCATAGAGGCTACCTTTTTTAACATATTTTTTGCAAGAGTAAACAATAAAGTGGGGGACCCCTCAGGACTACATTTTATCGTTAATGCCATCCAATGCGAATGTTCTTAAAGTGTGAATCCATTTGAATTCATTGGCTTTCCTTACGGCATCGTTTTTGCCGTTATCTGGGTCAGTCTTAAAAAGCTCTATAATTTTAATCATAACATTTCTACTCGTATGTCTACCTAAGTTGAAGTGTAGTGCGACCGGCTTTGGCCTGTTGTGTCTAATGTTTGCTTTCTCCTACGTAGGCTACGTATTGTTTTTTGGAGGAGTATGTTAATAGGTAGACTATATTTCTACTTAAACAATTATAGCCCGTGCGGCAGGAATATTTCTTGCCAGTTTTACCACTAATAAAGTAGTTATTTTGGTCTAATTTGTAACAGATATCACAGTCCTTCTTGATACATTTTTCGAATAGATTTTGAACCGTGACTTCGCTGGTTTGCGGGTCCCGTGGTGGATAGATGAATCTTGCTTTCATCAGCGTATTCTTCAAATTAGGATTCCTCCTAAATGCCGTGATTGGTTTGATGTTTGAGATGGAACGGCACATATCCGATCCGGTTAATAGATGCCATTTCTCTTTTATGAGCATGCTAACTTGAACAGCAGTTGCATTATAATCCGTGATAGAAACAAGCAACTTTCGTTTTTTCAAAATGGTAGCCTTAGTCGGGCTTAACAGGTCTTTTCTGGCTAGAGAATTTGCCCTGTTCTTATTTTCCGACACTACTTTGTGTGGGTAGACTCTTTTATGATTAAAATTGAGAAGATTTTGGCTATGGCTTTCATAGTCTATTTCTAAGCAACATACTGTTGTATCTAGTAAAGCCGGAGTTAATTCTCAGCCTAAACGGTCTCGGTATCGTTTGTTTATTTAGGCACGCCTGGTGGTAGTCTATTTGAATACCCAGACGGCTAATTTTGCTGCTCAAGTTTCGGAGTGTTTTGCGCTCCGGTATAACTGCTAAGGGCAGAACAAGTGCTTTCTGATTGGCGGACTTTGCTCCGGTTTGATTTTCAGAGCTGAAGTCTACCCGGAGTCTTTTTGGTACGGGGTGAACTTCCCCTATTGTGATGTTAGACTCGGAATCCAGGATCTCGTTTGAAATCACTGATTTTAAAAAATTCATAGCTTGGAATAGGTTGCTCCACAGTTGGGTTGAAGTAAAAAATCTGTAAATAGGCTCCTAACCCTTTTGATCTCTAAGTTTAAAGTTTCCTAAACTAACGAGGGCTTAAAAATAACTCTATTAGGTTATGGGCATGTATGCACTAATTTTTTATTAGCTTTCGCCGTAGGGGTACCACGGCTAAATTAATTGGGAACTTGTCCTTGTTTTTCATATTCGGCCTTGAGTTAGGCTAAGAATTATGCTACTATTTCGCATACTTTGAAAAGTGACTCTAGGAAAAGATTTCTTGAATTCAACAAGGAGCTCACGAGGTTGTTTTTGCGTTTCTCAATACCCAGTCTTCTTTACTGATGTTTGATTCTGCCATAAGGAAAGCCAATGAATTCAAATGGATTCACACTTTAAGAACATTAGCACCGGATGGCATTAACGATAAGATGTAGTCCCAAGGGGTCCCCCACTTTATTGTTTACTCTTTTTCCCCACTGACCCCTTTGCACTACGTTCTTAAAATTCCGTTAGCTATTTCTCTCGTGTGCATCCCCATTTTTGGAACTCGTATCATCGACTCCGCTTAAAATACCTGGCACATTGCCATTAATTAACCTTAGAGGTATCCCGTGACGTCACAATAGGGACGTTCACTAATATTCCTACCTGCGAAAATGAAGCACAATGTCTCCGAAACAACGGAGGCAAAATATGGCAGATCGCCTTGTCCTGTACCTTTTCCAACCATGAGTAACTGGAAGGCTTTTTGTGAAGGAGTTGATCTTTGTCTCGAACTAGAGGCCTGGCCAGTTTCTCGCACATCGAATCGCGATGATTTGGCAGAATCAAACATCAGTAAAGAAGACTGGGTATTTTTACGTTTCAATCGAAAAACGCAAAAACAACCTCGTGAGCTCCTTGTTGAATTCAAGAAATCTTTTCCTAGAGCCACTTTTCAAAGTATGCGAAAAAGTAGCATAATTCTTAGCCTAACTCAAGGCCGAATATGAAAAACAAGGACGAGTTCCCAATTAATTTAGCCGTGGTACCCCTACGGCGAAAGCTAATAGAAAATTAGTGCGTACACGCCCATAACCTAATAGAGTTATTTTTAAGCCCTCGTTAGTTTAGGAAACTTTAAACTTAGAGATCAAAAGGGTTAGGAGCCTTGAGTCAATGCAAATAAGCATAATCATGACGGCAAATTCTTAGCGGAATATCTTTGCACACTTTTCGGAATAATCGACTCCGGTGCCAAAGATCGACTCCGGTCCATCTGTGACATCACATGTGCTCCGGTGCCCACTGACACTATATATAGAGGGCCACCGCACATCATCATTTAAGCCTGAAGAGTTAGAATAAGAACGAAACTAGCAGCTGAGAGAAATCTGGGAAGGCTGTTCGCCTATTTACAGATTTTTTACTATATATTTTTTTCAAATTTGGTTTGTTGCATTTGAGTGATGGAGGGACCCTAACCCTAGCGATATTCAGCATTCTGCGATTTTCTATTACAGAGTTATGTCCCCTTTTCTGAAAACCTTGTGAACACGATAGAGGCTACAGTTTTTAACATATTTTTTCAAATTTGGTTTGAAGCATTTGAGTCATAAGGGGTCTAACCCGACTTTCCGTTACTGAATTATCCCCAATTTGCCAAACACCTTGTGAACATGATTTGGTGGGAATCATTTGAGTGATGAGAGAACGAACCCTATTGATATGAAGTAGTCTGTGAATTTTCGTTCCGGAGTCATCAAATTTTCTCAATTTTTAAGTTTTCCTTTTCAAATCTGGTGTGAAGCGTTAGGACTATAAGAAGATTAACCCTATTGATTTTCAAATTTGGTGTGAAGCATTGGAATCAGAAGGAATTAATAGTGTTGATTTTCAACAATCTCAGACTTTCTGGTATAGATGTGTCCAAATTTTCATTTTGGATAAGCTGCTATATGTGCAAGTTTTCCCTTCAGATAAACTGCTGTGTGGGCATATTTCCATGCTTTGCGTGGCTGTCTTTTATAAACTTTAAATGGAAAAATTCTAACTTGGTGTTAAGATCAAGTTGTGCATTTGGCTTTTGTCTTTTTTCTTTTTATTGTATAATCTATTTATAGCAGATCCACCAAGAAAAAGAATTGATGCAGTCCAGTTGAATGGTCAAGCAAGGTCAGTCTTCATTTATTAATATAGCTGCTAAAATACCTTTTGTTGATAAAAATGACTTGGACTATGCATTCTATAAATTTCTTTATCTTATTGAATGGTAAAGTTATAAGAGTCTGTCTGGTCACAGTCACCTAAACATGTTACTTGACTGTGCTCAAGTAATGTGTGAAAGTAACATTTGTGCTATAAACATGGCCACCAGTAATATAGACAACTTTATTGTCCCCCACCTTTCGAAGAAAGCAGGAAATTGATTGATGCTTTTGGGACACTATAACTTTAGTTCTAATTAAGTGAGAGTGATGAAACTTAGTGTATAGTTTCATTACATCAATACCTTGACTAAATTCGATAACAAGCATTTTCTGCTCAGGGTAAGCAGAGCGATAAGCAGTTTGATTGGTCGAGACTTTAGAACCAAACATTGAGGTAGAATGTTTAGACTTGATGTAGATGTTCATTAGGTGAATGACTGAGTTCAATGATTAACATTTCGAGCTGAAGCTAAGCAGAACTAATCAATTTCATTGGTCGATGGTTTGGGACAAGATAATCTTGATTCTATCTGGTAGAGAGGGATGAAACTTAGTGTACAGTTTGATTTTGATACTTTTGAAAAAAATAAATGTGCGATTAATTAATATGTGTCATCTATTTATTTTGGGATTTTGTGGGGGACATCAGCTTCACTGTTGGCTTGTTGGTTTACCAATTAGCACTCCTCTCAACTATGACATACAGGACACAACACCAATCATACATAGTTTGTCATAAAACCATTTGATTAACCAGATTTCAGCTTTACAGATAATGGAATATTTGGTGATGAGAAATCAGGGTCAGCTTCGATTCAGCTAAATGCTTATTTAGACAATAAGCTTTATCTAGTATATACTTCTTCTGGTATATTGATCTTGTTTTAGAATTTTGGAGGAATTTAACTTTATATTCAAACTATCAATGATCAGTTGTCAAACCTCTGTACAACCCTGGTAAGTGAGTTACCGACCTCGGTAACAAATTTTCAAACCCTGCCAAGAGGCCAATGACAGGTGTCATTTAGTCAACTGGCGTGGTTTCGATTCCCCGGTTGTACATGACAAGGAGTAGGGTCACCTCGTGAGTTTTCTCCGGGTCCTCTGGTTTCCTCCCACTGCTAAAGAACCATACGCACAAGCAAATTATTGAAGTAAAATGGAACCATATGTTAGTCCCGAAATGACCTAGTTTGTGTTGAGTGGACGTTAAACCTCTCTCTCTCTCTCTCTCTCTCTCTCTCTCTCTCTCTGTTTCACAAAAACTTAAATCTTCGTAAAATCATCTTAAACTAAAATTCCATCATAACTTGTGATAGATGCGTTTCACAAAACGATTTTAATCATTTTATATAAAATCCACTAAAATAATATTTTAAGAGCCATTCCACGAGAAAACCATGCAGAAGGTGGGGGGCCGCCGATTGAGTTCATATTTACAGGGTTTGGTTGACACATCGAGCCCACTCCCCAGCCGAAATCACCGATTTTAGAAATCAACCGTTTCTGAGATAAAGCCTAATTACGTTTTTCGGACGATTTTCGTCATTTTCCGGTCAAATTTTGACCATTTTTGTAGCATTGCTATAGCCGTTAATCAAACAATGGCGAACTGAGGTTTGGTTGGTGATCATAGTCCGGGTCTCGCCCTACCATATTATAATGGTCACCTAGTTGTTGCTTCTCTTTTGTCGGACTATTTATCAATCCAATAAGTGTGAGTATCAACCTTATCTACGTGATTACCTCGGTGGTTTCTCCATTGCCGGACAATTTAATCTCATACAATCATATCAACCGAAAGCACGTAGAAACTAGTCATTGATGTCACATATTATCCTAATAGTATATAACATCCCAAATCAATGGACAGTCATTATAAATTTCAAAACCTCTGTTTATTGTTAGCTATTAAACCTTTAACTTATTTTCTGTAATGGAACTCCTTTTTTTAAGACACGCTATATAAATTCACATCTACAGTGGCATTTTCCCGCGATCTCGATTATCGCACGAAACTCACTTACCATATAAGGGTCATTCCATATCAACTGATGCAAGCTTTTAACCAGACCCCTGCGGATTTTTCCAATTTTTTTATATTTTGTTATGGATCCATTGAGATGACCATATGCCAAATTACAGGCCAGTCGAATAATTTTTCGCGAAGTTATGGCGCCCAGAAGAGTTCTATGTCAGAAAATTGAGTCACATCCAACCGCAAATTGGCTAAGTTCAAGCAACGAATTAGGCAGGTTCAAAAGCCAATAGACTTATTTTAACTTGCTTTTCGAATGGAACTCGGGCCAAATTTTCCGAATCTGGCATTATTTTTGACCTACGCCTAAACCCTGGGTCTCTAACTTGTACTGAATTTGGTATAAAAACGACTGAAAATCGAAACTTTGCGACGCGCTCACAACCAAACTGCGAGTGCGGCTAATGTCATCTCTGGATATTCTGGAGCTCTTGGACAGGTCTTATGGCCAAACAAAAAAATTAGGTTCTTCGGCCCCGGGTTCGCAGAAATTTTCGCACCTGAAAATTGAAAATTTTTCAAAAATTTCACATTTTTACGCTCAAATTTCGAAATGTGGGGTCACATAGATTTCGACGAAAATCGCATGGTAGTAAGAACCATCCAGGGTCATGTTTATGTGAAAGTATGAACTTTGATATTTTTCTCCTTTTCTCCGCCTTGATCACTCTGAAAAATCTTGTGGACGCTCTAGAAGCGAAAGTTAATATTCGATTGACTTTAAATTTATACACAGTGTTTAAGGTCATGAGACGAAGAAGCCTATTGATTTTCAGCGATTTCCAATATTTGCTGCCAGAGTTATGGCCCTTGATCACTTTGAAAAATCTTGTGGATGCTCTAGAGGCCAAAATATCCGATTGACTTTCAATTTATACACAGTGTTTAAGGTCATGAGACGAAGAAGCCTATTGATTTTCATCAATTTCCGATAATTACTGCCAGAGTTATGGCCCTTGATCACTTTGAAAAATATTGTCGACGCTCTAGAGGCTAAAGTTAATATTTATACACAGTGTTTGAGGCCATGAGATGAAGAATCATATTGATGCTCTAGAGTTTAAGATCTTGATACGAACAAGTAAATTTTTATGACTTGAACAGCTAAATCCATGATATTAAAAGTTTTGTATACTAAGCGTTTAGCATGGAGCAGAACTTTATAAAAACTAAACAAATTCTAATGGTTTTCTGATAATTACTTCATGAGTTGTTACTCTTAATCAGATTTGAGTGTATTATATATGTTTCAATACCGAAAAAAGTAAAAATATGCGATTTAGCTGCTGTGGGCGTATGTTTCGTTGCCTGGCAACCTATCTTTTACAAAGAAATAGTAAGATTTTTCACTGTCAAAATGTCAAACAGGAAGTAAACAAACGAGAAAAAGTTGTCTGTTCATAAGGGAAGTAACTCTCATTATGCTAGAAATGTTGCATTCGGCTAACTGGTTTTGGCGACAAAAGTCGCCATGGGTATTTAACGGTAACGTTATAAGCGTCAACAAAAGTCACCATAGGTCAGTTAAGAGTTAAAATACTTTCACTTGATGTTTCACGTTTTTGGTGTTGAAATGTAGCTTATAACCTCTACTTCCCATCTACTGGTGTGATTATCGATATCTCCTTTTTCATGATAGAATTTCCAAGAAAAATCATTGTTTTTTGCGTTTCCATGGATACCAGACGAACCACAGCCTTTAGCCAAAAATTGTCCAGTAGATTTTTCGGACTTGCAATTAGCATTGTTCATGCCAAATTTAAAGAAAATCCATACAGGCATAACTGTGAAAATATGACTTTTGTTGTCGTCAGTACGAACAATCCAAACCATTAGACAAAATTTGAAGTCCTAAAAAAAACGGTATAGGCAAAATAGTGTAATAAGGCAAAATAGTGTAATCAGCATATGGACTGTTCACCGTGTACAAAATACACGACAAACAGTGGTAACAGGTGTCCGGAAGAGTAAGCCTACCCTGCCTGGCTGCATCCAAACTATTAGGCGAAATCTCGGTAAAATAACGTGATTGGCCAATGGACTATCGGTATGCAAAATGCATGTGACGAATAGTGTTAACAATTTTTAGACAGACATTATCAGGGAGATTGTATACACGTCAATTAAATATATCTAGAATAATAGCCGAGAGAGACATGTTATATGCTTTTGGGACAAGTTTGGAACATAGTAAATAAAATTGGTATTTTTTTGGTGATTAATATGTAGTTAGGACCCAAAATAAGTTGTTAAATACATTGTGACATATAGATATATTTGGAATAATGATAATGGCCCGGATCACATAATTTTAATATACTATCATTCACAAAAACAATTGTCATTCAATTTCTTTTCATAGCATGGGATTATATATCTGTGGCCCAACCGTGTATTTTATTATAAGGCAGTTTAGTTTAGGCAATTAGATGATGCTCCAAATTAAAACCCCAAGAACAAAAAAACACCCAAAACCCAGTAAACAAAATTCTTTGTTACTATTTTTATACGCCCACATTTTCATGTGAAACTTCCAATCAATAGAAAGTCAAAATGATGCATTTGATATTCAGATAAGTTGACACAAAATATTAATAGAATACAATATCAAAAAACCATCATTTTATCCAACGTTTCGTCAGTAAAAATACTAACTTCTTCAGGGATGAAGAAGTAAATACAAAATGACTGGAAGTCAGTTATGACATCATAGGAAGTTATGACATCATGGGAATGATGATGTCATAGACTTAGATACAACATGAAAGGTTAGCTTAACTAAAACTTAGGTAAAATTATGCATGATTATGAATGATTTTGAAACCCCCTGGATTTAACTCATTTAAACCGTTAGGCCAAACTTATTCAAGTCTATGAATCCACAGACTTTCTGCTGTGTTCAATTTTTATACGCCCACATGGAAATGTGGTCGTATATTGCCATCGCCCCCTGTCCATCGGTCCGTCCGTCGTCCACAATTTCTTGTGAACACTCTACAGACTACATTTATCATCTGATTGTTTTGAAATTGATATATACTATTCAAAAAAAGTAGGGGATATTTGATTTTTAAGTGTTATTAAAGTCACCTAATGAAACTGACGAAGAAACAAATGACAAAATGAAATGAAGTTCACATTCATCGATTTATTGTCCCCCGCCTTTCGAAGAAAGCAGGGGACTATTAAAATGGGTTCGTCCGTCTGTCTGTCTGTCTGTCTGTCTGTCCGTCTGTCTGTCCGTCACACTTTTTGGGACACAATAACTCTCTTCCTAATTGAGCTAGAATGTTCAAACTTGGTGTATGTGTTTATTAGGTCAATGCCTTGATGGAGTTCGAAGATGAGCATTTTCCGCTTAGGGTAAGCAGAGATAAGCAATTTGATTGGTTGATGCTTTGGGACACGATAACTCTCTTCCTAATTGGGCTAGAATGTTCAAACTTGGTGTATGTGTTGATTAGGTCAATGCCTTGATGGAGTTCGAAGATGAGCATTTTCCGCTTAGGGTAAGCAGAGATAAGCAATTTGATTGGTTGATGCTTTGGGACACGATAACTTTTAATTGAGCTAGAATGTTCAAACTTGGTGTATGTGTTTATTAGGTCAATGCCTTGATGGAGTTCGAAGATGAGCATTTTCCGCTTAGGGTAAGCAGAGATAAGCAATTTGATTGGTTGATACTTTGGGGCACGATAACTCTCTTCCTAATTGAGCTAGAATGTTCAAACTTGGTGTATGTGTTGATTAGGTCAATGCCTTGATGGAGTTCGAAGATGAGCATTTTCCGCTTAGGGTAAGCAGAGATAAGCAATTTGATTGGTTGATGCTTTGGGACACGATAACTTTAGTTCTAATTAAGTGAGATTGATGAAACTTGGTGTATAGATTTATTATATGAATACCTTAACTAAGTTCGATAATGAACATTTTTTGCTGAGGGTAAGCAGAGTGATAAGCAATTTGATTGGTAGAAACTTTGGAACACAATAACTCTCCTTCTAATTGAGGTAGAATGTTCAAACTTGGCATAGGTGTCTATTAGGTGAATGTTTAAACTTGATGTATATGTAGATGTTCATTAGGTGAATGTCTTGACTGAGTTCAATAATTAACATTTCGAGCTGAAGCTAAGCAGAGCTAATCGATTTCATTTGTCGATGGTTTGGGACAAGATAATCTTGATTCTATCTGATAGAGAGTGATGAAACTTAGTGAAAAAAATAAATGTGCGATTAATTAATATGTGTCATCTATTTATTTTGCAATTTCGGCGGGGGACATCAGCCTCACTGTTGGCTTGTTCCAAATGATCGTTAGACTAAGTAAGGCACAGACTGACCATTATAAGGGTAAAATGATACCCGGGGTCAAACAGCAAAGTTACCACAGCATCACAACCAAGTCAGTAACGGGTAAATCCTCCTCTGTTTGCCAAACAAGCATTGATCCGACATGGCATACTCCTAATGAGACGTCTAAGGTCATTTTGGTCCAGATTGTCCCATTCCTGTTGCAACGCAGCAGCAAGTTCTTGGACATTGGCAGGACGTTGTTGACGTTGATGTAACCTCTGTCCAAGCATGTCTAAGACATGCTCGATGGGGGAGAGGTCGGGACTCAGTGCTGGCCAAGGTAATGTGGTGATGTTCTGTTGTTGGAGGTAACCTGTAACGATCCTGGCCCTGTGACATCTTGCGTTGTCATCCTGGAAGATGAAACGGCGGCCATGACGTCGTGCGAACGGCACAACATGGACTGCCAAGATGTTGTCCCGGTAGTACTGGCCTGCAACAACATGTAAAGCCGTTCTTCCAGCAACAGTGATGCCTCCCCACACCATAACAGAACCACCCCCAAATCGATCATGTCTGATGACGTTAACGTCTTGGAAGCGCTCGTTTCGACGACGCCACACCCTCCTACGTCTGTCCAAAAAATCAACAGTGAACCTTGACTCATCTGAAAACATCACATTGCTCCAGCGTCGATTATCCCAGTGTTGACGATCCCTACACCAACGACGTCTTGCCTGAATGTGATGATCTCTCAAACAAGGGATCACGCGAGGACGTCAGACGCGAAGGTGACCCCTATGCAGTCGATTCCGAATCGTCTGGCCACTCACTCTCACACCAGTGTCTGTTTGAAGACGAGCGCTGATCTGATTTGCTGTGATGACACGATTTCTCAAGGCCAAGGTACGGATAAATCGATCCTGGGCTTGAGTTGTCGCCCTTGGTCGACCTGAGCGTGGTCTGTCCTGTACAGATTGTGTATCACGGTATCTGGACCATAGCCTGCTTATGACAGACTGAGAAACATTCATCGTCCGCGCCACAACCGCCTGTGTTGTGCCGATCTGTAGCATGCCAAGGGCACGTAACCTTTCATTTTGGGTAAGCCGAGGCATATCAAAATTTGTTTTCTGGTCACTAAAACAATTAAACTGATGTTTCCACCCTGGAATTCAATGCCACAATGACTGTAACATTCAAAGTCAGAGTCGTGCAAATCTTGGGTTGGACCCCCATGATGATCCCAAGCATCACCTGCATTCCATGCGGTAGCTATTGGTGCGTTTGGGCGTCACATGTAACTGGAAATGTTTCTTCTGTTAGGTTCTATAGTGACTTTTTTCGTAGTCATTTGCATATTTTAGTATTATGCCCCCAAAATCAAATATCCCCTACTTTTTTTGAATAGTATATGTTGTTTGCATTAGTGAGATGAAGAAGCCTATTTAATTTCAATAACTTCTGTTAATTTCTTCTGGAGTTATGGCCCTTGTTTCACTTTGATGCACCTTGTGAACGCTCTAACGACAAAAGTTATCAACCGATCTGTATGAAACAAAGAAGCCTATTGAATTTCCGTTAATAACATCTAGAGTTATGGCCCTTGTTTCACTTTGTTGAATCTTGTGAACGCTCTAATGACAACAGTTATCATCCGATCTGTTTGAAATTAAAAATAAACACAACAGTTTTATGGATAACAATTTCCGTTAATAACATCTAGAGTTATGGCCCTTGTTTCACTTTGTTGAATCTTGTGAACGCTCTAATGACAACAGTTATCATCCGATCTGTTTGAAATTAAAAATAAACAGTTTTATGGATAACAATTACTGTATTTCTATTTAAAGGAGCTAAATCGCTAACATTTGGGACCTAGAAATTGACACAATTGGGTCGCAACACATATAATACTGTAATATGAATGTATATAAACTGATTTACATTCAATGGTTTATGTTTTTATACGCCCACATTGAAATGTGGTCGTATATTGTTGTCGCCCCGTCCATCTGGCCGTCCGTCGGTCCGGCGTCCACAATCTTGTGGACGCTCTAGAGGCTAAAGTTAATATCTGATAGACTTTAAATTTATACACAGTGTTTAAGGTCTTGAGAGGAAGAAGCCTATTGATTTTCAGTGATTTCCAATAATTACTGCCAGAGTTATCGCCCTTGATCTCTTTGAAAAATCTTGTGGATGCTCTAGAGGCTAAAGTTAATATCCGATTGACATTAAATTTATACACAGTGTTTAAGATCATAAGATGATGAAGCCAATTGGTTTTCAGCAATTTCTGATAATTACTGCCAGAGTTATGGCCCTTGATCACATCAAAAAATCTTGTGGATGCTCTAGAAGCCAAAGTTTATATTCGATTGACTTTAAATTTATACACAGTGTTTAAGGTCATGAGACGAAGAAGCCTATTGATTTTCAGCGATTTCCAATATTTACTGCCAGAGTTATGGCCCTTGATCACTTTGAAAAATCTTGTGGACGCTCTAGAGGCCAAAGTGAATATCCGATTGACTTTCAATTTATACACAGTGTTTAAGGTCATGAGACGAAGAAGCCTATTGATTTTCAGCGATTTCCGACAATTACTGCCAGAGTTATGGCCCTTGATCACTTCAAAAAATCTTGTCGATGCTCTAGAGGCTAAAGTTAATATCCGATTGAGTTTAAATTTATACACAGTGTTTGAGGTCATGAGACGAAGATTCCTATTGATTTTCAACGATTTCCGATAATTACTGCCAAAGTTATGGCCCTTGATCACTTTGCAAAATCTTGTGACGCTCTAAAGGCTAAAGTTATCATCAGATTGACTTCAGATTGATACACAGAGTTTAAGATCTTGAGACGAACAAGTATATTGATTTTCAATAATATTTTATGACTTGAACAGTTAAATCCATGATATTAAAAGCTTTGCATACAAAACGTTAGCATGGGGCAGAACTTAATAAAAACCAAACAAATTCTAATAGTTTTCCGATAATTACTTCATGAGTTGTTTCTCTTAATCAGATTTTAGTGTATTATAAATGTTTCATTACCGAAAAATGTAAAAATACGTGACAACCCTTGTTGACTGCCCGGACGATTTAGTTGCTGTGGGCGTATGTTTCGTTGCCTGGCAACCTATCTTTATTCTAATTTCAAATCAGTTATGTTCGGCGAAATGAGCCAGCAGTCTCAATCGAATGCAAATTTCTAGCATCTAGTTATTCCAGTCTACATAGTATTTATTGCGCCGTTTGATTTGGTGTCTCTTGTTACAACCGGGGCTGAAACGAATTATGGTACACGATTCGTTTACCAATGGTTAAATGTTTATTTTTGTCTTGAATATTGGATATTAGAAGCCCATGTTGATTTAAATGACTAATAATTCGTGTTTTCAATGTTGAAGATTTTGGTTGATATTGAGTTAGAGACTTAGCTACTTTAAGCTACGTTTCAGCACAATACTGATACAGATAGTTAGTTAGTTAGTTCTTGGTGTTTAACGTCTGCTTCCACATAAGTGATATCGCAGACAAGACATAGGAGAGCCGAAGCTGATTCCTGTTTTTTGGAATATGATTTTGCAATCTTTCCATTTGGCATTAGGCCATGGATTCGGTTTAGTGGGAAGTTCTTCCCTTTATTTAATATAAAACATATCGACTGGTAGGTGATCTCGTCTGGTTCTGGATTGGTAGATGTCATCGTTTAGGGTTAGTGTTTAGGTGCCAGGCCCGTCTTATTGTGGCCTCCCCTTACTCCACTATCCCACTCTCTGGGTTTGGTATCAGTTTTATTTGCGGAATAGTGTTTAGGTGCCAAGTTCGTCTGACCGTAACTTCCCCTTACTCCACTATCCTGCTAGTTTGGTAGATGTTATCTTTGTGGGGTTTGTGTTTAGGTGCCAGGCCCGTCTTATCGTGACCTCCCCTTACTCCACTATCCCACTCTGTAGATTTGGTGTCTGTTTTTGGTGGAATAGTGTTTAGATGCCGAGTCCGTCTAATCGTGACGCCCCCTACTCCACTATCCTGCCAGTTTGGTATAAATCCCCGTTAGGGCCCGTCTAACCGTGACCCCCTCTTACTTCACTATTCTACTTAGTCCAACTGTGTCCATTAGGGCGTGGATTTGTTTGAAGATTTGCAGTTTCAGATCTGGTCTCGGGAAGAGTATGTTCTTAGTGTTGAATGGTATGTTGTTGGTCTCCATTGTTCTCACTAGTTCCCTTCTCTCCTCCTCGTATACCTCGCAGTCTACCAGGACATGGTTGGTGGTACATTCTTCTCCGCACTCACATATGATGACTTGGTGTTTGTAGTCTCGCAGCCGCTCTTTCACCCTTAGCTTCGATATAAGTCTACAAATAACTCTTCTAGGGTGATTGAGTGTTGTCTTTGTGTAGATCTTGTCATCCAGTCGAAATCTGTATGTGTCAAGTTCAACGAGATTGAATTCCCAGATTGAATTGTTGTGTCTTTTGACCATACTGTAGATTTCCGTGGTGCTGTAATCTATGGTGCGGAGTGGTGCTGTGTCCTTGAGACCTTCATTGGCGAGTCGATCTGCCTTCTCGTTTCCTCTAATGTTGACATGTGATGGAATCCACACGAGTTCTACTTTGCTTCCCTTCTCTAACACCCTATGGTACAGCTGCCTGATTTCCAAAATGACTTCTGGTCTTGAGTCCGAGTTGTCATTTTGGATTGAAATCGGACTGCTCAGAGAGTCGCTTGGAATGACGAACTTACTAGTCTTTTGATGGGAAATCCATGATATAGCGTCACGAATGGCCACAAGCTCTGCAGTGTACACTGAACAGTTATTGGGCAGTTTCCTGCTATATTCCCTGTTCCCCGTTTGGCAGGGATTATACAGACAGTTCGTTCGTTCGTTCTTGGTGTTTAACGTCTGCTTCCACATAAGTGATATTGCAGACAAGACATAGGAGAGCCGAAGCTGATTCCTGTTTTTTAGAATATGATTTTGCAATCTTTCCATTTGGCTTGTATGACCGTGACAGTGTCCGAACCGTCCACCTTGTCAATAGACAAGGTGGTTGTTCATGGGATACCGGCCGAATATACCGGGGACGAAATTCTGGAGGATATAATAGAGAGGGGCCGAGGGGAAGGACCAGGGAAGCGTCGCCCTAACCTTCAAGAAAGGTACAGCGCCCGAGGCACTTAAAATCGTCTACCTCAACCGACGTACTCACCCCTATGTACAGAGGGTAAGGCAGTGCGCCAACTGTCAGAAGCTGGGGCACACAGTCAAGTACTGCAAAGGAAAGACTGTGTGCGCCCAGTGTGAGGGAGTCATGCGGCGACCGACTGCAGGGCGGGCATTCAAAAAAAATGTTCGAACTGCAAAGGCGGTCACGCAGCGAACTCTCCCGAATGCCCGAAAATCCAGAACACCAAGGAAACTCTAAAGATCCAAGTAAAAGAGAAAGTAAGTTTCAATGAAGCCTCATTGATGCTAAAAATGAAGGAAGGGAAGACAAAAGATGTCAGGAATAGGGCTCCGGTTGCAAAACCAACTCCTGAGCTGATTCCATCGACATCCCAAACAACGCCGAAAAAACCCACCACGGCACCCAACCAAAAAGACAAACCAACACCAAAGAACAAGACCAAATCCAAGAAGGAACAGGAACCGAAAACGAATGTTCATGAATCACACTTCATCCCTAAATTTAAAACGGAAAGTGGCTTCATGAACTTCATGATCGAGTTCCTCAGGGTGGCCGTGTCCAATGAGGACCAAACTACTAAGATGGCAAACCTACTCGGAAAAATAAGGACACACATGGTCAACCCCGATGTCCTGTGTGTCATGATTAATTCAATCAACACGGTAAAAAAAAGATCAAGAGAAGAAGACGACGACGAAGAAACCACAAAAGGCGATCAAACGCAAACCTCGCACTCCGTAGAAGGATATCTCATGTTCGTCGGTACCTCCTATGGAATGTGAAAAGCCAATTGACCAATAAATAGACAAGACAGAGAGGCATCCATCCGGGCGTCTTCATCATGGCGGGCCAGGTAAAAGTTCTACAACTAAACGTTAATGGACTGGCCCCCAGATGTGCTGAGCTGAGAAAATACATCACCTGCAACTCCAAGAAACCAAGCTACTACCAACCAAGAACGACATCTACTTGCCCGGATACGCTTGTCAGAGAAGGGACAGACCGGGCAGCACCACACGTGGCGGCCGTCTTGCCATCTACGTCAGTGATAACTTAAATTATATTTCTGTTTCGCTGGACATAGAGGACCCTCTAGAAGCAATGGGCATAGCCATCACATTGAGCAATAATACAAAATTGACAATAGTGAATGTCTATGTACCCCCAGATGTCACGAGAAAACCAGTTGACTTCCAGTCACTTCTTGACCAGCTGCCGTAGGGCGAATTTGTGTTTTGCGGGGATTTCAACGCAAAACACGTCCTGTGGGGGTCACCGAGGAATGACTGTCGGGGGATTAGCCTATGCTCAATAATAGAAGAGAACGACCTATGCGTACTGAACGACGAGAGCCCTACTTTTGTTGGAGGAAATGCCCCACCTTCACACCGGGATCTCCCGCTCTGTACGCTTGGTATGGCAAACCGCTGCGACTGGCAAGTACACGAAGATGAAACAATTGGCAGCGACCATCTACTGATAGAACTCTGCATCCAATGTGAAACAACCAGGGAAACCCAATTGGAAAATAAAAGAGGCTGATTGGGCTAACTTCCGTGTAGGCTGCCTTGGGTGGAAAGAAGAAGACATCATCGATGCCAACATCGACGTGTACGCAGCCAACATCACGAGTGCTATTATAGGTGCCGCAGATGACTCCATTCCCAAGACTTCTGGAGGGCAATCAAGGATTAAAAAACCTTGGTGGTCACCAGAATGTCAGAAGGCGGTTAACGAAAGAAAGAAGGCACTACGCCTACGGAAACGCCACTACAATGAAGTCAATCACCAAAACTACCTGAAGTTGAAATACGTCGCAAGAGACACCATCCGGAAGGCACAAAGCGGACACTGGATGGCATTCTGTAATGCGTTGAATCAAAACACGCAAACAAGTGCCGTCTGGAAGAAGCTGAACGCCATGAACGGGAAGCGCAGATCATTCAACATACCAAACTTAAAGAATGGAGATGAGTACGTCACCAACGGCAATCAAAAGGCAGATCTACTTGCAAAAGCTTTCGCTGACGCAAGCAGGGACGAAAACCAATCACCAGAGTTTCTGAAGAGAAAGGAAATCTTTTACTCACAGCACCCTTCATTAGAAATTGAACCTAATGAAGGGGCTAAACCAATCAATCTACCCTTCTCTGAGGAGGAGTTAAATAAGGCTCTTTCCCTCAAGAAGGATAGTGCGGCTGGTGAGGACAAAGTAAAGTACTCGATGCTCAAACATCTGCCTAGAAACGCCACAAGGATACTACTAAACTTCTTCAACACATCCTGGCTGGCAGGAGAGGTACCTAAAGAATGGCGGAAAGCCAACGTCATCCCTCTTCCAAAACCAGGTAAAGAGAGAACAAAGGCAGAGTCCTATCCACCAGTAAGTTTGACATCCACACTGTGCAAAACCTTGGAAACAATGGTTAACATACGACTACAGTTCTATCTGGAGAGCAACCGACTGATCGACAAAAATCAAAGCGGGTTCAGGAAAGGGCATTCAACAACGGACCACTTAGTGAGACTACAGCAAGTCATGTCGCAGGCACTCCTCTCTGGGAACCTGTTATGTGTCGTGTTCGTAGATTTAACTAAGGCTTTCGATTTAGTCTGGCTAGATGGGCTGCTCTTCAAGTTAGGACGTATTGGTATAACGGGCAATATGTTTCGGTGGATCAAAAGCTTTCTGAGCGATAGAAGGATACAGGTGAATGTTGGCAGATTCCTGAGTGCCGGGCAAACATTAGAAAATGGCACGCCTCAGGGGTCGGTTATCAGTCCCACTCTCTTCAATATCATGATCAACGACATACAGAAATCTTCCTACCTCGACGCCAAAACTGAGTTAGCTAAATTTGCTGATGACAGTACCATATGGAGGAAAGGGAGGAACTTCTGTGAACTACAAAAGAAAATGCAGAAGGCCTTAGAGAAATTCATGGCATGGGCAAACGATTGGGGATTCAAAGTCTCGGAGAAGAAAACAGTCGGCATGTTTGTAAGCAGGGATAGAGGGATAAGCAGAATGACTCTGTGTATGAACGGGAAAACCATCGAGTTTAAAGACCAAACCAAGTTCCTTGGCGTAATCTTTGACCGAAGGCTGACCTGGAAACCGCACATCGACGAGACTGTAGATAGATACACCAAAATCCTAAACTTAATGAGGAAAATAACGGGCAGCACTTGGGAGGCCAACGGAGTCACACTAATGATGGTGTATCGTGCTCTAATACGATCTGTATTAGACTACGGCTCTCTGGCCTTCATGAACTGCGCGCCATTACTCTTAAGGAAGCTTGACACCATCCAATACAAAGCTCTGTGTATTGCGACTACTGCACTACTGCAGGAAGTCGGGGAGTTGCCCCTATCCCTAAGAAGAAAAGAACTAGCGACAAGGTACTGGGCTAAGATCTCGCAACTGGGCGAAAGATCCCCAACCTTTGTCAGTCTACAAAATACAAGATATGTGAGAGATCCTAGAAAGAAAAGCTTTGGCCAGGGTATCAGGGAAACAATCAAGGAACTGCGACTGGGGGAGCTCGTGATAAATGAACACGACCCCCCCCAGTGATCGCCCCTTGGACGCTCCCTATACCGCTGGTTAATCTAGATCTACTACAGAAAACCGACAAGAAAAACAACCCCACTGCTGCACGTGCTTTCTCTCTAGAACACCTGGAAGACAACTGGCCGTCTGATGACTGGGACCATGTGTACACGGATGGCTCACACAATCCTGGAAGGGGCACCAGCTCGTTTGGAATATACCTGCCAAACGGGAAACAGGGAATAAGCAGGATTTCCCATCAAAAGACTAATAAGTTCGTCATTCCAAGCGACTCTCTGAGCAGTCTGATTTCAATCCAAAGTGACAACTCGGACTCAAGACCAGAAGTTATTTTGGAAATCAGGCAGCTGTACCAGAGGGTTTTAGAGAAGGGAAGCAAAGTAGAACTTGTGTGGATTCCATCACATGTCAACATTAGAGGAAACGAGGAGGCAGATCGACTCGCCAATGAAGGTCTCAAGGACACAGCACCACTCCGCACCATAGATTACAGCACCACGGAAATCTACAGTATGGTCAAAAGACACAACAATTCAATCTGGGAATTAAATCTCGTTGAACTTGACACATACAGATTCCGGCTGGATGACAAGATCTACACAAAGACAACACTCAATCACCCTAGAAGAGATATTTGTAGACTTATATCGAAGCTAAGGGTGAAAGAGCAGCTGCAAGACTACAAAAACCAAGTCATCATCTGTGAGTGCGGAGAAGAATGTACCACCAACCATGTCCTGGTAGACTGCGAGGTATACAAGGAGGAGAGAAGGGAACTAGTGAGAACAATGGAGTCGAACAACATACCATTCAACACTAAGAACCTACTCTTCCCAAGACCAGATCTGAAACTGCAAATCTTCGAACAAATCCACGCCCTAATGGAAACAGTTGGACTAAGTAGAATAGTGAAGTAAGAGGGGGTCACGGTTAGACGGGCCCGGCATCTAAACACTAAACTACATAGGGGATTTATACCAAACTGGCAGGATAGTGGAGTAAGGGGGAGTCACGATCAGACAGACTCGGCATCTAAACACTATTCCACCAAAAACAGACACCAAACCTACAGAGTGGGATAGTGGAGTAAGGGGAGGTCATGATAAGACGGGCCTGGCACCTAAACACAAACCCCACAAAGATGACATCTACCAAACTAGCAGGATAGTGGAGTAAGGGGGAGTTACGGTCAGACGAACTTGGCACCTAAACACTATTCCGCAAATAAAACTGATACCAAACCCAGAGAGTGGGATAGTGGAGTAAGGGGAGGCCACGATAAGACGGGCCTGGCACCTAAACACTAACCCCAAACGATGACATCTACCAATCCAGAAGCAGACGAGATCATCTACCAAGGCCAAATGGAAAGATTGCAAAATCATATTCTAAAAAACAGGAATCAGCTTCGGCTCTCCTATGTCTTGTCTGCGATATCACTTATGTGGAAGCAGACGTTAAACACCAAGAACGAACGAACGAACGTAACGTCTATTTTTATACGCCCGCATTGGAAATCTGGTTATATATTGTCGTCGCCCCCGTCTATTGATTTTCAGCAATTTCCGATAATTACTGCCAGAGTTATGACCCTTGTTTCTCTTTGTTGCACCTTGTGAACGCTCTAACGACAAAAGTTATAAACCGATCTGTATGAAATTTATAGGCATCATTTAATTTAGTAAAACAAAGACGCCTATTGAATTTTAAGCAATTTCCGTTTATTATAGGCCCACATTTAAATGTGGTCGTATATTGTCGGCGCTCCCGTCCGACCGGCGTCCACAATTGCTTGTGAACCCTCTAGAGGCCAAAGTTTATATTCGATTGATCTTAAATTTATACACAGTGTTTAAGGTCATGAGACAAAGAAGCCTATTGATTTTCAGCGATTTCCGATAATTACTGCCAGATTTATGACCCCTTGATCACTTCAAAAAAACTTGTGTACGCTCTAGAGGCCAAAGTTAATATCCGATTGATCTTAAATTTATACACAGTGTTTAAGGTCATGAGATGAAGAAGCCTTTTGATTTTCAGCGATTTCCGATAATTTCTGCTAGAGTTATGGCCCTTGATCACTTTGAAAAATCTTGTGGACGCTCAAGAGGCCAAAGTTAATATCCGATTGACTTTAAATTTATAATCAGATTTTAGTTTATTATAAATGTTTCATTACCGAAAATTAAAAATATGTGACAACTCTTGTTGACTGCCCGGACAATTTAGCTGCTGTGGGCGTATGTTTCGTTGCCTGGCAACCTATCTTTACATCTAGAGTTATGGCCCTTGTTTGACTTTGTTAAATCATGTGAACGCTCTAATGACAACAGTTATCATCCAATCTATTTGAAATTGATATGCATCATTAAGATTAGTGAAACGAAGAAGCCTATTGAATTTCAGAAATTTCCGTTAATTACGCTGTGAGTTAAGGCTCTTGTTTCACTTTGTTGTACCTTGTGAATGCTCTAACGACAAAAGTTATTATCCGATCTGTATGAAATTTATACGCATCATTTAAATTAGTAAAACAAAGAAGCCTATTGAATTTCAGCAATTTCCGTTTATTACATCTAGAGTTATGGCCCTTTTTTCACTTTGTTGAATCTTTTGAATGCTCTAATAACAACAGTTATCATCCAATCTGTTTGAAATTGATATGCATCATTTAAATTAGTGAAACGAAGAAGCCTATTATGAATTTCAGCAATTTCCGTTAATTATGCCGTGAGTTATGGCCCTTGTTTCACTGTGTTGTACCTTGTGATTGCTCTAACGACAAAAGTTTTTATCCGATCTGTATGAAATTTATATGCATCATTTAGATTATTTACCAAAGAAGCTTATTGAATTTCAGCAATTTCCGTTAATTACACCTAGAGTTATGGCCCTTGTTTCACTTTGTTGAATCTTGTGAACGCTCTTATGACAACAGTTATCATCCGATCTGGTTGAAATTGATATGCCTCATTTAAATTAGTGCAACGAAGATGCCTATTGAATTTCAGCAATTTCCATTAATTACACCATGAGTTATGGCCTTTCTTTCACTTTGTTGTGCCTTGTGAATGCTTTACCGACAAAAGTTATTACCCGATCTGTATGAAATTTTCGGAATCGTTAAATTTAGTGAAACGAACAAGCCTATTGAGTTTCAGCAAATTTCCGTTAATTACATCTAGAGTTATGGCCCTTGTTTCACATTGTTGAATCTTGTGAACGCTTGAACGGCAAAAGTTATCACTCAATCTGTATGAAATTCATATGCATCATTTAAATTAGTGAAATGAAGAAACCTATTGAATGTCAGCAATTTCTGTCAATTACTTCAAGAGTTATGGCCCTTGTTTTACTTTGTTGAACCCTGTGAACGTTCGAACGACAAAAGTTATCATCTGATCTGTATGAAATTAATATGCATTATTTGAATTAGCCTGTCGATTTCAACAATTTCTGTAGATTACTTCCATAGTTACAGCCCTTGTTTTAGTTTTTAGAACCTTGTGAACCCTCAAACGACAAAAATTATAATGTCATCTGTATGAAATTGTCTATTAACCCTTTCAATGCTAGACGTAAATCCACTGCCTGTGCTAGACTCTTTTTTGAGGAAAAAAGGGAGGTTGGAACTGAATGCCAAGCAGTACTTATGGAAGCTTTTATGAAAAATCTTTTTGTCTGTTGGGATGGGCATGAGGTTGGGCTAAGAGGAAAAAATAGAATTTTGGAAATTTGCATAATAATGTAGTCACGTGACGTCATGGCGGCCATTTTGGATTTCTCATTTCTCACTAAGAATTTTTCTCCATGAAATACTTAAAAGATATTGTTTTTTTCACTGGATTTTGATAAAGATATATAAAATGAACAAAAATATCAATAGCAGCCATGAGCAATGCCGCCACGAACACGCACATCACGTCTCCCGCTGCCATGACCACGTGCGGATTGCAATACCTTGTTTTTACTTTCACTTTCACTTTCATCCCCAAGTCCCATATCATTATCAATATAGTCAGTCAATAGATCTACACGTTCGGGACTCAGGAATTGCCTACGTCTTTTACGATCCAGCAGGCCAGCATTATTATCAACATCAGAATTATTGTCAGAATCTTCTGCAGACACAGGGCTATCGTGTTCACATTGGGCTTGTTCATCATGCACGGGAGACATAGCTAGCCATGGGCGGAATGTCGCGCAACAAATCACACACTTCATAATGCCAATCACTGTCCTGACTACTATCATTATCAAGTAACTGGAAACGAATTATGTGTATCACCCGCCTCGAAATTGTCCACGTGTTGGTCAGCAAGACGTCATTCACGACTTCGTCGAGAGTCCATCGTCTACGTTGTCACTATGCACTCCGCCATTTTACGGTTTGCCGCTTTGAAACACATGGAAATATGTTCTAGTGTATAGAAAATACAATAGATGGCACTTGCAGTTATGGTACTAATTTTGCACATATTGGATTGTAACTTCCTGAATTATGGCCCCTAATTGTTCGAAAAATCGCGTTTTTAGCTTGTGGTTCCTCTAGAGGTCACAATTATTATCCGATTTAAAAAAAACATTCGAATATATCACCGTTACACCATAATGTTGGTTGAGTTTGAATTTCATGAAAATCGGACCAAAACTGCCAGACAAAATGGCCGCCCCTCGTACGCAAATAGTGTTAACATCTGGTATATCAAAGTTGTGGACCCTCTATCGAGGTCACAATTTTGATCCGATTTTGATTAAACTTGGATTGCATGTTTATATCCCAACAATCTTGGTTCCTGTCGATATTCACGCATATTGGATCATAACTTCCTGAATTATGGCCCCTGATTGTACGAAAAATTGCATTTGTTGCTTGTGATCCTTCTAGAGGTCACAATTATTATCTGATTTAAAAAACTGTTCGAATATATCAACGTTACCGTTATTTCGGTTGAGTTCGAATTTTGTGAAAATCAGACCAGAACCACCAGACAAAATAGCCGCCCCTCGTTTGTAAAGTAAACAAATGGTATATCAAGGTTGTTGACCCTCTAGAGGTCACAATTTTGATCGGATGTTGATAAAATGCATGTTTATAACCCAAAGATCTTGGTTCCTTTTGATATTTGCGCATATCGGATCATAACTTCCTGAATTATGACCCTTGATTGTACGATAAACTCATGTTTTAGCTTGTGGACACTTTAGAGGTCACAATTTTCACCTGATTTATGTTTATATCACAAAGATCTTGGTTCCATTTGATAATCGCACATATCTGAATGTAGGAATTCCTGGATTATGGTCCTTGATTGTTCGAAAAATTGCATTTTTAGCTTGTGGATTCTCTAAAGTTCACAATTTTTTTTTCGATTTTAAAAACTTTTTAAATATATCATATTCCACCATAATGAAGGTCAGACCCATCGACCCCTCAGAGCTGAAATGCAGTAGGGTTGTGCAAAAAATGCAGTAGAAACCATGATTTGGCAGTAGATTTCCAAAAACGCGTAAATTCGCACTTTCAAGGGTAATTAATTTAGAAATGATACACTGAACTGCAGGTCCAACAATACAAAAATTGTATTAAATGGGTAATAGATAAAATATACACAAGCAATGGTAACCATATCTAAAATTATTTATGTAATTAAACCAAAATTGAATATGTAGCCTACAAAAAGAAATAATTAGTAACGTAAAAAAGAAAAAAATTACCAGTCCAGTGTACTGGCAGTAGGCCTAACCAGTACCACTTTTCTTTTGTTTTAACATAGCATTACTGCTATAATATGAATTATCACTTATTCCCCATTAAATAAATATCGGTCACCGGGTGCAGGTGTACAACTTCAAGGACACTGGCCTCAAGTCAATTAACGGCTTCCATGAGGGGAAAAAAGTGGAATTTCGCCGTGACACCGGCACCGATTGTCCGAAATTCAATGAAATTTGGACACAATACGCCCATATCCTTGTGACGTGTGTTCCCCATTCCGAGAGTTTTTGTCAATATTGTTTCAAGTAAGATTATATAGTATTTCTACATTAGGAATAGAGCGGGGGGAGGGCGCGTAAAAAACTAGTTTTGCAAACGACTAAATATTGGTATCGATTTAATCATGCCCCCCATGGCGATTATCCTCTCAATATACTGGTTTTATTTCTCCCGTGATTCCGTAAATCTGCTTTTACATTTATTCAAGAGAGTGTTCCATCTAAGTCAGAATCGTCGAGACGTATTCCCATCTTGAAATTAAAGTTCCAGGTTGTGCTGTGTTGCATTCGAAGTATTGTATTAGATGCAGTACGTACATATGCGCGAACGACAATGTCAGCCATTGCTGCCGTAAATTGATCGCTATTTGTTTAGTTTATCGCCACGCATTTTAAGAGTATTTGGAACACGTGCCAATAATTATATCCGCTTTATTAACTCTAAAATAGGTTGAAAAGAATTTGAGAACAAATCTCTTAGCTAAATTACACCTTACAATATCCCAAATTGATGTTGATAACCGAAAGTTGCGATCTTTTTTGTTTACATGCAAAGAGTTGCTTCCCTTAGTCCCATAGTTTTGGCGAGAAAATTAAAAAACTCTTTGTTTGAAAATGCTGTAGAAATCTATTACCGCGCAGTAGCGCGGTACATGAGGACTTTTCGCTGCACTTTACCGTGTGATGCGGTAGAGTTGACAGGTCTGATGAAGCTTGGATTCGAATTTCGGGAAAATCGAAATAAAACTGCCTGACAAAATAATCGCTCTTTGTACGCAAATTATGTAAATGTATGACGAAGATTGTGGCCTTTCTGGATCCGATTTTGATGAAACTTAAAAAATATCTTTATAATCCAAAGATCTCAGTCCCTTTTGATTTTTGCGCATTTCAGACCAGAACTTTCTGGATTATGGCCCCTGATTGTACAAAAAAATCGCTTTTGTTTTTAGCTTGTTCTCTATCGATCTCTTGCATTATGTGGGCGTATCTTGCCTGGCAGTCGCTGGTATAGATTTCCATAATGATTCAAGTCTAAATTATACTATTTTCAGATAATTAATAGAAAGAAAAGATAAAAAAACAACAACAAAAAAAATCTGAACTCACTTCATATCTAATGTCATGGAAAGAAGGGCACTCTTATCTATAAAAATAAAATGTCTTCGTGTAGGCCTACAATGGTTTCAAATTGATAATTTCTTGGTATAAGAAAGGCCTACAGGCCAGTATAATATGCAAAGTATTTACTCATATGGTTTTGGGGTTATGATGATTTGTAAAAAGATAAATCAATATTCTCAAATGTGTTTTTTAAAAAATTTTATAGGCCTATTTGAAATTAAATGTATTATTATTTATGAAGGTTTTCGTTAATAACACAGTGTAAAACAGATAATTTTTTTATAGGAGAAATATATGGGGAAAAATTATTTAAATTTAGTAAGATAGATAAGCATTATACAATAAGGCGTGTGGCACTTTGGTATAATTGAAAGGGTCCATGGGGCTGACATTTCAAATCTAGGCATCAGAACATTGGTTATTTGGTGTATTAGTTTAAAAGTTATTAAATACTTTTAAAGTTCAACAATAATTTACAGTCTAGATTAGTCATTTGAGTCACAAATGTCATATGTTTGTGACAATTCTCAATAGTTTCTATTATCTAAAATACCATAAAACTATGAAATTCAAGCGATTTAGTTTATCGATACGCATTATTTCCATTGAAGCCTGTGAGTAAATCAAATGCTAAGGTCACGAAAGCGACATGCAAGATCAAGGCCAACCCACCGATACATTTCAAAATTAATAATATGCAAATAACTCATTTATTTCATCTCTCTACGGCTGTCTGACTTTGTGCAAACACTGCTACAATGTATAAAACTCTTCCTATTGGTATTGTAACCGTTAGCTTAACCTAGCAAGAGTTTTCAGTTCCGAAGCGTTTATGCTTACACCCTACACTGAGAACTACTAAGAGGTCAATCTGTGCACAACCCTTATAGAAAATTATGTCTTGGGCGTTATCTATACGTCTATCTATTACTCGGTATTACCGCGTTAAAATTGTAAATAAGGTGCGTTAATTAACAAGGGTGAAAAACTGTCTGAGAGGTGAGTTAATTAACGCTAAGGGTGAAAAACTGTGCGGCGGTGCGTTTTCTGTAGAGGTGTGTTAATTAACCGACCGGTAAAAAATGAATGTCAATGGTTGTTTAATTGGCGTGTTTTTTCGCTAGTTGCGATAACTGCACCAAAAGGAGTATAATCAAGGACCAACAGGCTTTATCAGACACGTACGTGTTACATCAAAATTTGGGAAGTAAAACTGTTTCACCGTGTGATTTATCATTCGACCGTGTGTTTTACGCAGGTCTTTGTATATTAAAGACAGGTCTTTAGATAAGGGTGTGTGTGCTCCCTATGATCTACGTTTCTCTTATGTGTCTTTTGTATTGCGTACCATATATATAAAGTTGCATTTAATGAAATAAAAAAATGAACCTTAATCTATCGTATACGGAAAGGCGAATTTAATGTTGTCATTTATAAATACCCCCTACCCCTAGTTGAAGCTCGTGCCGTTGCCCCCTTAACCTTGGAATTGCCCCAGCTTTGCCCCTCCAATCACTGACGGCTGGCGCCGCCACTGCTATAGCTTTTCACTAAATTTACATCGCGTACAATCCAACAAACCTCATTCCAGAATTTATAACTTATAATAGCCGTTTTTATGCAATTACAGAATTGTCCTGTGATATTACAGATCAAAGAAATACATATGCCCGAATTGACACGTAATCATTTTCTAGGCTTTTCTTCTATTCTTACGACTATAATTGGCTTTTATACTGCGTACCATATGGTCACGCTTCTTATAGATAAAGTTGCATTTAATAAAATAAAAATACTGACCTTAATATAGATATGTACAACATCGTGAACTAAATGGTAGACTATTCCATAAAACAGGTACGTCTGTATCAAGAGATAGTTTGTTACTGGTTGCAGTAAATTTTACTATACACGTTTCTATGTATTCTATTTACATGCCATAAAAGTTTAACCGTAAATTATCTAATTTTTTATTTTGCACGATTTTTTAAGTTTGCGAAAACAGTCAATTAATAAGTCTCTAAACAAAATTAACAACCGTAATTCAGACAAAAACTTCTAATACGAATTTTGGTTGAAATAAATAATCCATGTAGCTTGTTAATTAGTTTATTACTTCAGGCCCCAATCAAGTATCCTCTATAATTTGTTACGTAACACCTATATAGGTCAACGTTTTCAACCATTCTGATCAATCAACCATGACAAAAAGATGACAATACTTTTCCCCATTTTGACTGTATATACAGTATACTGGTGCAGTAATATTGAATTTTAAAAAATGATTAGAAATATAGACGGTGTTATCGAAGAACTATTTAACTGTTCACATCACATCCCAAGTAATCATATCCTCGGGAGCAGATCTTTTCATCCCAAGACCTAATTAACAACCCTGGTTCAGTAATCATAAGTTTATGGAACTTTAAAATCTTCGCTGAATCCACGGGACAGATATAATACCATGCTGATATATATATTTTTTTTTCATTTTGGCTCCAACGACTCGGCCTTCAATGCATACTATCAATCAAAGGTCAATATGTTAACTTAAGCGTTTAATCAAATCAAACAATGTCTAAACTTTACTAGTATTGTATGAAGATGTCCTTATTTTTCTTTATTTCTTTAAATGACATCTAGAAGCACCTTGTATTGTGTTTTGTTATGAATAGTTAACCGTGCTTCTAGTTATATCCATATATACCTTGTGTTGTGTTTTGTTATGAATATTCCTGTATTTCTACCTTGATCTGATAAAAGGATGAGAAAATATACAAAAACTAGAAACATCAAGTGATTCCTATGATCTATTGATGAAAATGCCTTATATGGTAGAAATTTGAAGACACAAATAATAACTTGCCGGAAGATGAGATTAAGTATATTTACGAGAATAAGCATATTAACGAGAATAAGTATATTTATGAGAATAAGTTTATTTACGAGAATAAGTTTATTTACGAGTATATTTACGAGAATAAGTATATTTACGAGAATAAGTATATTTACGAGAATAAGTATATTTACGAGAATAAGTATATTTACGAGAATAAGTATATTTACGAGAATAAGTATATTTACATACGGCAAATTTGGCTTATTCGCTATACCCCCGATTCAAAGTGGGGCCTACCTGTTCAATATTTATGAATAACGACATTGCATTTCGTGCGATAGATTAAGGTCAATATTTTTATTTTATTAAATAAAACTTTATAAGTAGCGTGACCATATGGTACGTAGTATAAAAGCCAGTTATAGTCGTAAGAATAGAAGAAAAGCCTCGAAACTGATTTCGTGTCAATTCAGGCGTATGTGTTTCTTTGATCTGTAATATCACGGGACAATTCTGTAATTGCATAAAAAAACGGCTATTATAAGTTACAAGGTCTGGAATGAGGTTCGTTGGATTGTACGCGATGTAAATTTAGTGAAAAGCTAAAGTAATTTTAGTTTAAATATATCATTTGTGTGTCAATTACCACTGTTCGGTTGGTTGTGCCTTATTATTTATCAATATGGAGATTTGTTTTATGGATAATGCTATTGAAGGTAAAATGCACAATTTACGCATCGTGGCACATTTTTATAAATTTAATAAATGTGAAACAGTGAGTGTGCGTCTTTTTAGTAATAAAGCAGAAATATATTTCGGTAGTAGAAAAAATAGTTTTTTTCTGGATTTACTCTCTATATTCCTGTGGATATTCATATTGTGCGCTCACCGCTGGGTATTTATAAATGACAACATTAAATTCGCCTTTCCGTATATTTCATTAAATGCAACTTTATATATATGGTTCGCAATACAAAAGACACATAAGAGAAACGTAGATCATAGCGAGCACACACCCCTATCTAAAGACCAGTCTTTAATTATACAAAGGCCTGCGTAAAACATACGGTTGAATGATAAATTGCATGGTAAAACAGTTTTACTTCCCAAATTTTGATTTAACACGTACATGTCAGATAAAGCCTGTTGGTCCTTGATTATTCTCCTTTTGGTGCAGTTATCGCAACTAGTGAGAAAACACGCCAATTAAACAATACACACCATTGACATTCATTTTTTACCGGTCGGTTAATTAACACAACTCTACAGAAAAAGCACCGTCGCACAGTTTTTCAGCCCTAGCGTTAATTAACTCACCTCTCAGACAGTTTTTCACCCTTGTTAATTAACACGCCTTATTTACAATTTTAACGTGGTAATACCGAGTAATAGCCGGGAAATTAATTTCCTTTTGATATACGTATAGATAACGCCCAAGACATAATTTTCTATAAGGACTGTGCACAGATTGACCTCTTAGTAGTTCTCAGTGCTATGTGCCCTCACCGGAATTGTGCACTGTACGGGTGCAAGCAATTTTAACTAAAATCTATTAAAATTGGATTTTAAAGTAGCTAAGTCTCTAACTCAATATCATCCAAAGGCTTTGACATTGAGAAAACAGATTATTTGTCAGTTTAAATCAACACTGATGTTGTGATCTTACGGGGAAAAGATGGGCTTCTATCCAATACTTAAGACAAAATAAACATTTTACCATTGGTACATGATGTGCTTTAGTGCCATTTGTAACAAGGGACTCGATGAACGAAACTAGACATATTGCATAAGTCATGTCAAACGGTCTCTTGAGACGCGAGAAATTACAAGATGGAAACGTGAAAATTTTGACAAGCACATATGTCAGAGAAAAGATTCTATTTTGATGGCATTTTCTAGGGTTTATGATTGTATTTTGAATGGGGGCTATGTTTTCAAATAAAGAAATACACAAGCTAAAAATATTTAGAAATGTCGGCAAATATTTCGATTGGAATATAGTGTAAGTAATTTTGTTATCTATAGACGGTAGCGTGCGACATCACTCGGCATCGTGTAGAGACTATTTCTAACAAAGAAAAAAGTTTTGAAATGTGAATTTGTGTTTTACCTTCATCCATAGGCTATGTCAAGCGGAGAAGGCCTATAAGACGGAAACCGGACTTCCGGGGGAAAAGAGTATTGATACGGTAAATGGGTTGCGCATGGATATCGTCACATGTGGAGGAAGAGAATGGAGTTGTCAAGTAGATCATATGTGCGCAGAGTCCCCAAGTAGCATAACATAATTAGAAGATGTTTTAGGGCGAGTGTTATTAAAAAAACAGATTTTCAAAAACAGCCTTAATAATCTCAGAATTGTAAAAATGGCTTTGGTGTTGAACAAAATGGCCTTAGAGAGGCTTTGCTGTCTACAACCATTTTTCAAAAAATGGCCCTAGATACAGATCTGCGAATTTTGAGCCCTGCCTCATATTCTTATCTGGAGAGCATGCGCAATAAATACAATTGGTGTAGACTGGAATAACCAGAGGCTAGAGATGGCCATTCGATTGAGAAAATTGATTTGAAATCTAAGTAAAAACAGAAACGATTAAATGTAAATTAGATTATATACACTCATATTACATTATCATATGCATTGCGACCCATTTGTCTCGAATATTAGCGATTTAACTCCTTTAAGTTACTATCGATCATCGTGAAACGCATAAACTTTAAAATTTCATTTTGATTTTAGTTTTTAAGTTTTTGTGAAACAGGGCCCAGGTCTTGAAATAGGCAGGCATGTGTGCTCACTATAATTGACGTTTCTCTTATGCGTCTTTTGTATTGCATACAAATAAAAATATGGACCTTAATCTATCGTATGGAAAGGCGGATGTACAGTGGACTCTGTCACATCCGACATCGTACAGGATCGTTACAATATTTCGGATCACACAGCGTGTCGGAATACCGAGCTTTCTCCAAAACCGGAAATACTGTAACTTCGAAAACCGGATAATTGGATGCTTCACACCCACCGTTTGAAGTACGGATTATACGGTGTCGATTCAATGGAAATTATGTGACAGGACGGCTGATTGATGTCGGAATCCGGAACATACAGAATCCGGATTTACCAGCGATTTTTTGGCTGAAGTAATAAGGAAATAAATCGGGACATGAAAATCATGTCGGATGTCACAGCAATCCGGATCAGACATCGATTGTGACAGAGTCCACTGTAATGTCATTTATAAATACCCATCTCTCAGAGCTTTATAACTAAAAATACGCACATTGACCGTTTCAGATTCATTAAAATGATAAAAACGTGCCCTGATGTGTAAATTGTGCGTCTTGCCTTCAATAGCTATATCCATAAAATAGAAATTTTCATAACCAACCGAAGAATGGTAATTCACACACAAATGATATATTTAAACTAAAATTACTTTAGCCTTTCAATAAAGTTACAGAACTTTTAACTTATAACATAGCCTTTTTGATGCAATAACAGAATTGCCCCGTGATATAACAGATCAAAGAAACACATATGCCAGAATTCACACATTATCATTTTTCGAGACTTGTCTTCTGTTCTTATGACTACCTGGTGTTTATACCTTATACCATTTAGTCACGCTACTTATAGATATATTGTCGTCAGTTCTGGTTTTGTTGGGCAAACTGTAGACGTGAGGATCGGTCCACGGTAAGGTCTACGGTCTTCCGTGCGTTCCCACTGTCTGACGTGCTGTCTCATATCCCTGTGTGAAGGGATTCTGCACGTGCTGTCGCACAACATGGCGGTCTTGTCGCTCTGTGGTAACCCTTGGTCTACCAGTTCAGGGGCGAACATCCGTGGTGTCGGTGGCTCGAAAGCGTTGTTGAAGCCTGTAGATGGTCCGAACATTGACCTGGAAGTGATTGGCAATGACCTGGTTCCAAACGCCTGGTTCATCTGAGCTGTCGTGAGTTGTGGCATGCTGCTGATGTTGTAGTGTGAATGATTCAACCAGGTATTGGGTGCATTTTATAGGGCTGGTCCTGGTGAACAGCACGTGCAGCATGAGTTACATGAAAATCATGGAGAACACATTACCATCTCAGAAGTCAGGTTGCGTTTTTGAGAACATTTCCTGGGTTCAATTCTGAGTTTGGGAAGGAGCCTTATTGCTCAGGTAAAGTTGTAGATGTGGTCACAAATATACAATAAAAACATTTGGCAAGTTTTATGCAATGCGTCTATTCAGAGTAATTTACCAACATGACGTTTCTTTTTGCTGCTTAGTATACTATAAATCAAAATTTTGTTACTGTTATACATATATTAAAGTTTAAGAAAGAATATTGATACACTATATTATTATTGTACGCCCTTTCATGTAACTTGTTTAGGGACACTTTACAAAGTGATAATTTTATCATATAAAAAACCCCAACAAGATTATGGACATGTATACAGAGTCGGTTAAAAGCCTGTTTAAATCAATCTGTTTTAAATAGGTTTTTTTTATACGCACAGATTGAAATGTGGTCGTATATTGTCGTCGCCCCCGACCATCCGTCCGTCTGGCGATCCGGCGCCCATAATTGCTTGTGGACGCTCTAGAGGTTAAAGTTAATATCCGATTGATTTTGAGCGATTTCCAATAATTACTGCCAGAGGTATGGCCCTTAATCACTTTGAAATATCTTTTGGACGCTCTAGGGGCTAAATTTAATATCCGATTGATTTCAGATTTATACACAGTAGATAAGGTCATGAGACGAAGAGGCCTATTTGATTTTCAACGATTTCCAATAATAACTGCCAGAGTTATGGCCCTTGATCACTTTGAAACATCTTGTGGATGCTCTCACTGAGAACTGCTAAAGGGTGAATCTGTGCACAGCCACCATATAATTCTCAGTCATGGCTGTTATTTGTAAGTGTATCGAAAGAAAATTAATTTTCTGATTATTACTCAGTATTACCGCGTTAAAACTTTAAAATCAAAATTTGGGAAGTAAAACTGTTTTACCGTACGATTTATCATTCGACCGTGTGTTTTACACAGGTCTTTGTATAATTAAAGACAGGTCTTTTGAAAGGCGTGTATGCTTGCTATGATCTACATTTCTCTTATGTGTCTTTTGTATTGCGTACCATATATATAAAGTTGAATTTAATGAAATAAAAATACAGACCTTTATCTATCGTATACGAAAAGGCGAATGTAATGTCGTCATTTATAAATACCCAGCAGTCAGCACCCAATTTGAATATCCACGGGAATATAGAGAGTAAATCCAGCAAAAACAAAAGAAATATATTTCTGCTTTATTACTAAAAAGACACGCACTCACCGTTTGACATTTAGTAAATTTATAAAAACGTGCCACGTTGCAGAAATTGTGCATCTTACCTTCAATAGCAATATCCATAAAACAGAAATCTCCATATTGATAAATAATACGGCACAACCAACCAAACAGTGGTAATATCCACACAAATGATATATTTAAACTAAAATTACTTTAGCTTTTCACTAAATTTACATCGCATACAATCCAACGATCCTCATTCCAGAACTTGTAATTTATAATAGCCGCTTTTATGCAATTACAGAATTGTCCCGTGATCTAACATATCAAGGAAGCACATACGCCCGATATGACACGTAATCATTTTTCGAGACTTTGTAGATTGGACTTCCTTGTTGTGTTTTCTTCGTGATCCTAATATATAAATGTACAGGTTAAATGATTTCTTCAACTTTATTATTAAGCTGGATTGGCTTCAAAGGTCCCTCGTTCTCAATAAATGATAGCTGCTCGGAATACCTGGGTGAGCTCTGATCAGTCTCACTCAACACCCTCTTTTATAACCCCCTAATTTCTGCATGTCCTAGACTGACCTTGACTTTAATTTCAATCCAAAATATGGAATAAACCTCCCCATTTCCCAAGACCGGGGGGGAGAACATTATCTTATTTGGTCTACCAACCATATGTCATAAACAGATAGAATTTGATGGATATTTTGACAATGGTTAGGATTTTACCAAAATATCACTGTTTTTTTTTTTACATATAAACATGTCGTTCGCTTTTATTAGTATGTGGGATTTGACTCTATAGGGGGGGTGTTGGATGGCCGAATGGTTAGCATGCACGCGCTGTATCATACGGTCAACTGGCGGGGTTTCGATTCCCCGGTTGTACGTGACAAGGAGTAGGGTCGCCTGTCCAACCTTGTGGGTTTTCTCCGGGTCCTCCGGTTTCCTCCCACTGCTAAAGACCCCTACGCGCTAGCGAATTATTGAAATAAAAAAATTAAACCATATGTTAGTCCCTAGTTTTTGTCGAGTGGACGTTAAACCCCATTTTTCTCTCTCTCGTAAAAGTCAAATTTGCCGTATCTAAATATACATGTACTGTCTTCTTATTCTTACGACTGGCACCTGAAATAACCCAGCCACATCGGAAAGCAATATCAGGTTTATTTTATAATCAGTTTAGACATTGTTTCATTTGATTAAACGTGCAAGTTCACATATTGACCTTTGACTCTGAAATGAAAAATATAAATCAGCGTGGTATTGTATCTGTCCCGTCGATTCAGCGAAGATTTTAAAGTTCCATAAACTTATAATTAATGAACGACTGATCTGCTCCCGATAGAACTAGACGATATAATTACTTGGGATATGATGTGAACATTTAAATAGTTCATCAATAACACCGTCTACATTTCCAATCGTTTTTTAAAATACAATATTAGAGCAATAGTATCCTGTATATACAATCAAACTGGGGGAAAGTATTGCCATCTTTTTGTTATGGTTAATTTATCAGAAGGTTTGAAAACGTTGACCTCTAGGTGTTGCGTAACAAATGCGGTGTTTTGATACTTGATTGGGACCATAAAGTAATAAACTAATTAACAAGCTACACACAGATTATTTATTTCAACCAAAATGTGTATTAGAAGTTGCTGTCTGAATTACAGTTGTTAATTTTGTTTATAGATTTATTAATTGACTGTTTTCGCTAACTTAAAAAATCGTGCAAACTGAAAAATAAGGTAATTTATGGTTAAAACTTTTTTTGGCATGTAAATAGAATACATACAAACGTGTATAGTAAAATTTACTGCAACCAGTAACAAACTATCTCTTGATACAGGCGTATCTGTTTTATGGAATAATCTACCATTTAGTTTAAGATGTTGTACATATCTATATTCTTTAAAAAAAAAAACCTTTTTAAAACACAGTTATTTAAACGGGCTTTTAACCGACGCTACATGTCCATAATCTTGATTTTTTTCAGATTAAATTGTCACTTTGTAAAGTGTCCCTAAGTAAGTTACATGGAAGGGCGCACCATAATAATATATAGTAACAAAATTTTGATTTATAGTATTAATATTACTTTGTCCCCATTATTTGCAAAACATCTCTCCGATGATAATAATAAATTTGAATTACTTCTCCTTACCAGTTGGAAACGTAATTGTCTAAGGTCTAAATGAAATGTGAAGTTTAATCAAATATAAAATTACAACGCTGTTTGTTTCAAAGCTGCGTTTGTTGGGGGGCATGATGGCTAAGTGGGTAAGACGCTGGCTCGCTAGCCTGGAGGTTGGGTGTTCGATCCCTGCATTGGCCGGGAAAGTTTATCCAGATATTCCTGCGTGATTCCCCCTTGTCAGTGATGCAGGACGGAGGATCTGACAAGAACAGCTGTCAATTATATTTATACATGTAAAGGCGTGCTCGAGCTTAATTGCACATATTGGAAAACTGTCGGTTGTTTTATTTGAGAAGATACTGATATTAAACTATAAGATTTATCAAATTTTTTTTTGAAAATTCTGATAAATTGGTAGCTCTTCGGGAAGTGTTGATCATATCGCCTACCCTGTTTGTGTATTGTATGTTTTTATACGCCCACATTGAAATGTGGTCGTATATTGTTGTCGCCTCCGTCCGGCGGTCCGGCGTCCACAATTGCTTGTGGACACTCTATAGACAAAAGTTAATATCCGATTGACTTTAAATTTATACACAGTGTTTAAGGTCATGAGACGAAGAAGCCTATTGATTTTCAGCGATTTCCGATAATTTTTGCCAGAGTTATGGCCCTTGATCATTTTGAAAAATCTTGTGAACGCTCTAAAGTCTAAAGTTAATATCCGATTGACTTTAAATTTATACACAGTGTTTAAGGTCATGAGACAAAGAAGTCTATTGATTTTCAGTGAATTCCGATAATTACTGCCAGAGTTATGGTCCTTGATCACTTTGAAAAATCTTGTGGACGCTCTAGAGGCTAAAGTTGATATCTGATTGACTTTAAATTTATACACAGTGTTTAAGGTCATGAGACGAAGAAGCCTATTGATTTTCAGCGATTTTTGATAATTACTGCCAGAGTTATGGCCCTTGATCACTTCAAAAAATCTTGTAATTGCTCTAGGGGCTAAAGATAATATCCGATTGACTTTAAATTTATACAGTGATTGAGGTCTTGAGATGGAGATTTTCAACAATTTCCGATAATTTCTGCCAAAGTTATGGCCCTTGATCACTTTGAAAAATCTTGTGACGCTCTAGAGGCTAAAGTTATCATCCGATTGACTTCAGATTGATACACAGAGTTTAAGGTCTTGAGATTTTCAATTAATCCATGATGTTAAAAGTTTCGTATACTAAACGTTAGCATGGGGAAGAACTTTATAAAAACCAAACAAATTCTAATGGTTTTCTGATAATTACTTAATGAGTTGTTACTCTTAATCAGATTTTAATGTATTATAAATGTTTCATTTCTGAAAAAAGTAAATATATGTGACAACTCTTGTTGAATGCCCGGACGACATAGCTGCTGTGGGCGTATGTTTCGTTGCCTGGCAACCTATCTTTTTAATAGCTAGCAAATAATTTATGATATTTGAATACTTTCTTAAAGAACATAATTATAGCTCGTTATAGTCGTTCGGATGGGAAAAAACACTGAGGTCCCGTGTACACATTGGCATGCACATAAAAGATCCCTTAGCAGTTGGTATTTGATATAAAAATAGGCCGTAGTGCCGCTGTCTGGGCAAAATTTCCCTCATAGCACACTGTATGGCGTATGCCCATCTTTATTAGCCCAGTTCGGAGCAGAACAGTAGGATATTAAACCCCATTTCATTTCATTTCATTTCAAAGCTGCGTTGGGCTGTTCATCTAATTAATGTGATTTATATTTGATATCTGTGATTGATATCCAACTATCTTAAAAAAAATGGCCTATTAAAAACTAACATCTAATAACGAGCTATATGTTCTTTCAGAAAGTATTCAGATATCATAAATTATTTGCTAGCTATTATAAAAACTTACAATACACAAACAGGGTAAGCGATATGATCAACCTTCCCGAAGAGCTACCAATTTGTCAGAATTTTCAAAGAAAAAATTGACAAATTTTATAGTGTAATATCAGTATCTTCTCAAATAAAGCAACCGAACATGAACGCCTTTACATGTGATAGAATTGTTACTTTGATCAAGGAGCTGTTATTACTCTGCACGGACTATGCGTGAAACGGTTAGACGTGAAGTCTGAAATGGTTGGGTTGACATTTGAATGGGACAAATTTGAAGACACGAATAATAACTTGTCGGAAGACGAGAATAAGTATTTTATTACGAGAATCAGTATATTTACATATGGCAAATTTGGCTTATTCGCTATATACACGGGGATATTTAAATTGGGGCCTTCCTGTTCGATATTTATAAATGACGACATTGCATTTCGTGCGATAGATTAAGGTCAATATTTTTATTCTATCAAATGCAACTTTATAAGTAGCATGACTATATGGTACGCAATATAAACGCCAAGTATAGTCGTAAGAATAGAAGACATGTCTCGAAAAATGATTACGTTCCATATCGGGCGTATGTGCTTCTTTGATTCTGTAATTGCATAAAAGCGGCTATTATAAATTACAAGTTCTGGAATGAGGATCATTGAATTGTATGCGATGTAAATTTAGTGAAAAGCTAAAGTAATTTTAGTTTAAATATATTATAAATTACAAGTTCTGGAATGAGGATCGTTGGATTGTATGCGATGTAAATTTAGTGAAAAGCTAAACTAATTTTAGTTTAAATATATTATAAATTACAAGTTCTGGAATGAGGATCGTTGGATTGTATGCGATGTAAATTTAGTGAAAAGCTAAAGTAATTTTAGTTTAAATATATTATAAATTACAAGTTCTGGAATGAGGATCGTTGGATTGTATGCGATGTAAATTTAGTGCCGTATTATTTATCAATATGGAGATTTCTGTTTTATGGATATTGCTATTGAAGGTAAGATGCACAATTTACGAAACATGGCACGTTTTTATAAATTTACTAAATGTCAAATGGTGAGTGCGCGTCTTTTTAGTAATAAAGCAGAAATATATTTCTGTTGTTTTTGCTGGATTTACTCTCTATATTCCCGCGGCTATTCAATTCGGGCATATGTATTTCTTTGATCTGTAATATCACAGGACAATTCTGTAATTGCATAAAAACGGCTATTATAAGTTATAAATTCTGGAATGAGGTTTGTTGGATTGTACGCGATGTAAATTTAGTGAAAAGCTATAGCAGTGGCGGCGCCAGCCGTCAGTGATTGGAGGGGCAAAGCTGGGGCAATTCCAAGGTTAAGGGGGCAACGGCACGAGCTTCAACTAGGGGTAGGGGGTATTTATAAATGACAACATTAAATTCGCCTTTCCGTATACGATAGATTAAGGTCCGTATTTTTATTTCATTAAATTCAACTTTATATATATGGTACGCAATACAAAAAACACATAAGAGAAACGTCTTTAATTATACAAAGACCTGCGTAAAACACACGGTCGAATGGTAAGTCGCACGGTAAAACAGTTTTACTTCCCAAATTTTGATTTAACACGTACGTGTCAGATAAAGCCTATTGGTCCTTGATTATACTCCTTTTGATGCAGTTATCGCAACTAGCGAGAAAACACGCCAATTAAACAATACACAACATTTACATTCATTTTTTACCGGTCGGTTAATTAACACACTTCTACTGAAAACGCACTGTCGCACAGTTTTTCACCCCTAGCGTTAATTAACTCACCTCTCAGACAGTTTTTCACCCTTGTTAATTAACACACCTTATTTACAGTTTTAACACGGTAATACTGAGTAATAGTCGGAAAATTAATTTTCTTTCGATACACGCACAAATAACAACCATGACTGAGAATTATATGGTGGCTGTGCACAGATTCACCCTTTAGCAGTTCTCAGTGTCTAGAGAAATGAAATGAAATGAAATGGGGTTTAACGTCCTACTGTTCTGCTCCTATACTGGGCTAATGAAGACGGGTATACGCCATACACTGTGCTATGAGGGAAATTTTGCCCGGGCAGCGGCACTATTGTCTCATCTGAAGGACTAGACAGCTGTCCTTGTCAGGCCCTCCGTTCTGCACCACTGACAAGGGGAAACCACGTCGGAAAATCAGTGTCTAGAGGCTAAAGTTAATATCCGATTGACTTTAAATTAATACACAGTGTTTAAGGTTATGAGACGAAAAAGACTATTGATTTTCAACAATATCCGATAATTATTGTTAGAGTTATGGCCCTTGATCACTTTGAAATATCTTTTGGACGCTCTAGAGGCTAAAGTTAATATCCGATTGACCTCATTTTCATACGCAGTGGTTAAGGTCGTGAGACGAAGACGCCCAGTCATTTTCAATGATTTCCGATAGTTCCTACCAGAGTTATGGCCCTTGATCACTTTAAAGAATCTTGTGGGCTAAAGTTAATATCCGACTGACTTGAAATTGATACACAGTGTTTGAGGTCATGAGACGGAGAATCATATTGATTTTCAACAATTTCCGATAAATTCTGCCAAAGTTATGGCCCTGGATCACTTTGAAAAAAATTGTGACGCTCTAGTGGCTAATGTTAATGTTTAAGTTTAAGGTCTTGAGATTTTAAATGAATTTTTATGACTTGAACAGCTAAATCCATGATGTTAAAAGTTTCGTATACTAAATGTTAGCATGGGGCAGAACTTTATAAAAACCAAACAAATTCTAATGGTTTTCTGATAATTACTGAATGAGTTGTTATTCTTAATCAGATTTTAATGTATTATAAATTTTTCATTACCGAAAAAAGTAAAAATATGCGACAACTCTTGTTGACTGCCCGGACGATATAGCTGCTGTGGGCGTATGTTTCGTTGCCTGCCAACCTATCTTTTTAATAGCTAGCAAATAATTTATGATATTTGAATACTTTCTGAAAGAACATAATTATAGCTCGTTATAGTCGTTCGGATGGGAAGAAAAACCGAGGTCCTGTGTACACATTGGCGTGCCCGTAAAAGATCCCTTAGCAGTTGGTATTCGATATAAGAATATCATCTAATTTAAATGGGAGCAGGTCTTTTCATCCCAAGACCTAATTAACCTTCATTCAGTAATCATAAATTATGGAACTTTAAAATCTTTGCTGAATCCATGGGACAGATAAAATACCGGGCTGACTTTTATTTTTCATTTCGGTGCCAACGGTTCGGCCTTCAATGCATACTATCAATGAAAGGTCAATATGTGAACTGACATATTCCATCAAACGAAAACAATGTCTAAAATGAGATCCCCTTCAATGACCAATTGTCACCTTGTAGTCTTGTATAGACAATAGTATTTATATTGAACATATTTCATCTTTGATTTAGCAATTCAAATCACTCTTATTTACCGACTTACGTTGAATTACGTGACTATCAAACAGTTGACATCAATATCAAAGAACAATTACCAATGGTGTGCTACTAAGCTGTCAGTCAGTGTTAATTTCAATAGTGATATGCAAATAGTTGATGTTTTTCGGCACCATAAATAATTTAGAAACTAATCGTTAATTTATTTTCACTACTCGAAATGGAACTAAAAAACTCCAAATGTTTGAAACATTGACATGTATTTATCAGTTACATTTTCGGCTGATTTTTTTTGTCCCCCGTCTTTCGAAGAAAGCAGGGGACTATTAAAATGGGTCTGTCTGTTTGTCTGTCCGCCGTTAGAATGTTCAAACTTGGTGTAGGTGTTTATTAGGTCAATGCCTTGATGGAGTTCGAAGATGAGCATTTTCTGTGTAGGGTAAGCAGAGATAAGCAGTTTGATTGGTTGATGCTTTGGGACACGATAACTTTAGTTCTAATTAAGTGAGAGTGATAAAACTTGGTATATAGTTTCATTACATCAATACTTTGACTAATTTTTTAAGGAATGATGAACATTGTCTGCTTACACTAAGCAGAGATAAGCAATCTGATTGGTTGATGCTTTTGGGGCACGATAACTTTGGTTATAATGAAGTGAGAGCGATGAAACTCCGAATATAGATTCATGATATGATTACCTTGACTAAGTTCGATGGTGAGAATTTTCTGCTTAGGCTAAGGACCGATAAGCAATTTGATTGGTCAAGACTTTGGAACATAACAACTCTGCTTTTAAATGAGGTAGAATGTTTAAACTTGATGTTGATGTTCATTAGGTGAATGTCTTGACTGAGTTCAATGATTAACATTTCGAGCTAAAGCAATTCCATTGGTCGATGCTTTGAGACAAGATAACTTTGATTCTATCTGATGGAGAGTGATGAAACTTAGTGTATAGTTTGATTGCTCGATACTTTTGAAAAAAATAAATGTGCGATTAATTAATATGTGTTATCTATTTATTTTGGGATTTCGAAGGGGAAATCAGCCTCACTGTTGACTTGTTTTTATTATAAAAGCTAGACCATACATGTAGTTAAAACATTCTAATAAAGAGAAATGCGTTGTCTAACATAAACACAATACCCTGAGAGTGCTTACTTTATTCATATTGTAAATGTTAAATATCCTTAATAATAATCCTATTATGTATCCACGGACAAATATGAAAATAATACACATCCAAAACAGAGCACGCAACACACGTAAAGAAAAAAATTCAGCGATAAGGAATGTAAAGGAATGTAATTCTCATTTTCAAATCGATTCAAATGTCTATCATTGCACCCAGAATTCTGTATAAGAATCTACTTAAAATTTCAAAATGTGACTCATAAGGCGATACAGCGGTAGGGCTGCAACGATTCATCGATGAAGCGTGATGTTTTACAAATCTACGATGCACGATACTGATATTCCTTTAAATGCGTAAATAAGTCCATGAGCAAAATAACAAAATGACGTCAAGTGGTCAGGCTAAATAAAGGCTGACGTGAAATATTTTGTATGCCTATTTCAATCGACTACTGCCGAATAATTATAAGTGAGAGACTCTTGACACCAATAAAAAAGTTAAAGGGGATAAGTTGATCTATAATTTACAAATCATACTAAATCCTTTTCATCAGAAATATCATCTTCAGAATTGGTGTCATCGATATAATCCGAGTCGGAATAATTTATAAGTATTTCAACCACTTCGAGCATCTTTAATGTTCCCGACATCGTTAAATTAGGTTTTTCGTCAAAAAATGTTGAACAAAGACATGTTTTTCTCAATGCCTTGACAAGACAAGTTCCTGTCTGACACACATGCGTGGTCATATCAATTAAAAACAAAACTAAATACTCAAATGCGGCTTGTAAAAATTTTTCTTGCTGTGGTCGACTTTAGTCGACAGTGACCACTTAGCTGTATGACGTTGTGGTGATTATAGTCGACAATGACCGGTTAAGGCGTTTTCGACACATGAAGTGGCTTATTATAGCTATTTCGTCAAGATTAAAATATCAGTCTGGTTAAGCAAGTCGTGCTGGAAATTAAGTTGCTTTCAAATTACACACTTGAATAATATGCGGAAAAAAACATACAACATATTAATATATATATATACGTCAGTAATATGCGATTTGTGATAATATTACTGTATAAGAATGGCGATTTGTACATACTGTATACATTGATCAGCACAAATTTTCAATGTATATTAATATTTGTTATTAAAATCTTCGTAACATTATTTTCTTTGCTGTTCTGTAATCTATGACTGACCTGACAACGAGATAGTTTTTCATTGGCTGAAATTGCTGTGCCAATACGAGCAAGCCAGCTAGCTGAAATGTTATCATAATGAATTCACCAAATTCAAGTCACACGATCAACAGAAGCAGTAGTGTGATCGAAATCCCCCATACCAAGTATATAAGTCACAAGTAAAGTATGGAAGTTTTTAGGATTTCCCGTTAATAGAGCAGGAGCCCAGGGGGTCAATCTAGCTGAAAAGTGTACCAATTTTCACCTATATGGTATTAATGCATGCATATCTGGTATCATCAGAATGTAAGTCTGCCAGGGAACTGGTGGTGGGTGTGGCTGTGAGGGCTGCGATTCTGGGTATGAATTCTTGAGCTAGATTAGCTCAAAAGTGTACCACATGAAAATGGTACAGCAGTGTACCTTACACCTTCAAGTATTAAAAAAACACTCTTGACAGACATTTCTAGTGGTGGGGTACCCCCGACAGTGTTGTAATTGCCAGACCACAGCTAGGCTAGATTAGCTCAAATTTGTACCACTCAAAACTGCTTGGAAGTTGTTCAGCACCACCACAGGAACCAAGAATGATCACTGCCAGACAATTTGTGCGGTGGGTTACCCTGATAGACACGACGAAAATACCCCCCCCCCCACAACTAGGTTAGATTATCTGAAGTCCGTACCACCTAAAAGTGCCTGGAAGTTGTTCAGCACCATCACAGGGATCATGAATTACCACTGCCAGACAGATATTGCAGTGGGGTACTCCTGAAAGAAACGCCCAAAATGCCCCGTCCCGCAACTAGGCTAGATTAGCTGAAATATGTACCACTTATAACTGCTTTGGTGTTGTTCAGCACCACCACAGGAATCATGAATGATCACTGCCAAACCGATTGTACGGTGGTTTACCCCTAATAGACACGCCAAAAATGACACGCCTCGCAATTAGGCTAGAGTAGCTGAAGTGTGTACCACTTAAAACTGCTTGGAAATTGTTCAACACCCCAGGGATCACACTGCCCATTGCTAGAGAGTTTGTTTGGTAGGGTTCTCCCATAAGACACGACAGCCAAGCGCCCCCTCCCAAAAATTTGGCTTTATCAGCTAGGTCAGACTTATTAAGAATTCTGGGTATTACATATTTTCATGAGTATGTAATATCTATTAAAGATTAAGTAATCGTATGAAGAATAATAAGTAGTGGTTCAACTCAGTGACCGCTGACTTACGAACCATAAAGTCCGGTTGCCAAACCCCATTTTAAGCCTTGACATGGAAATATAATCCACCTAATGGTTACTGGTGGATTATATATCTTCTATATGTGTTGATTCAGAATTGGGGAAATTTTATATATTCAACATGGCCGACATGAGGCGGTTTCTGGTTAATTAGTGGGGTAAAATATATGACAGCTGCTCTCGGACCTCGGTTTGAATATGTTTCTAGAAGAATTCGACCCGCTGAATCCAATGAGCTAGGGTATTCCTCCTGAAAGTGATGGCTAATTTCGCTAGAGGGCCCAATTCAAAATGGAGGCCCATTTTAGAGGGAAACTCATAAAGTTCACTAAAAGATGTGCAATATATTGAAATGTAAGTTTTGAGTGGATTATATGTCTTTAATATGTGTAGATTCAGAATCTGGGTAATGCCACCCTGGCACCCTTCGGAAAATTTAAATATTCAAGATGGCCGACATGAGACATTTTCTGGTTATTTACTTTAATTTAGTGGGGTAAAAGTCGGGACAGATTCTCTCGGACCTCAGTATGAAGCTGGTTTCTATCGTAATTTGACCTGCTGAATCCAATAAATTTTGGTATTCCTCCTAAAAGTGATGGCTAATTCCCCTAGGGGGCCAAATTCTAAATGGAGACTTATTTTGGAGGGAAACCCATATAGTCCCCTAACAAAGGTGTGCAGTATATTAAAATATAGGTTTTTGTGTCAGTTACTTCAGATAAACATAAAAACATGTTCCGACCAAAGGGTATTCCAGGTTGAGGTCATATTCAAAATGGCGGCCAATTTTGGTGAGACAACGATGTTAGTAATGTTTTAAACTATAGGTTTTCTGATTCGCCGAATTCATAGAGCGAATTGTCAAGCATACATTATGATCCACTATGACACCAGTCACAGTCACCCTCTCTACCAAAAAAAACAGAGGGGAAGAAGGGATGGAAAATGTTTGCCAACCTCAGCGTTACCGACGCGTATGAGTGACCTAATAACTGTCAAGACAAGGTTCACCCCCGTTGCATGATACTGATGAAAGCGGAAGTATCAGACTGTTATACTGATTGCGAGTATTCAAGTGATTCAAGCGAGCGTAAGTTAGAATTTTACATGAGGTTGGACAAGCCCCAGTTCGCTTTTATAAACATTTGCTTTCGAATCACGATGGCCTGATGGTTGATTCTGTTTGACCGTGTATAATTTGTGTCCTTATAAGAATACAAGGGAAAGAATATCGTCGGATTGGAATAACTTTTGGTCGAAACATGTTTTTTATGTTTATGAAGTAATTGACAACGAAAACCTATATTTCAATATATTACACGCCATTTTAGGGAACATTATGAGTTTCCTTCAAAAATGAGCCCCCATTGTGAATTTGGCTTCCTAGTGGAATTAGCAGTCACTTTTAGGAGGAACACCTAAGCTCGTCGGATTCAATGGGTCAAATTCTTATAGAAACTACCTTCATACCAAGGTTGGAGAGAATCTCTCCCGAATTTTACCCCACTAAATTAAAGTAAATAACCAGAAAATGTCTCATGACGGCCATCTTGAATATTAAAATTTACCCAGGGCGACATCATCCTTCAGCTTATGTAGCCTTGTTGCGGGGTGTGACATTTTGGGCTTTTTGTCATTGGTACCTCACCGAACAAACTGTCTTGTAGTGGTCATTCTTGGTTCCTGTGGTGGTGCTGAACAACTTTCAAGCAGTTTTAGGTAGTACGGGCTTCAGCTAGACTAGCCTAGTTGGGGGCGTGGCATTTTTGGAGTGTCTGTTAGTGTTAGGGGTAACCCACCGCACAAACTGCCTGGCAGTGATCATTCATGATTCCTGTGGTGCTGAACAACTTCCAAGCAGTTTTAGGTGGTAGAGGCTTCAGCTAATCTAGCCTAGGTGGGGAGGGGGGCAGGGCTGGCATTTTGGGCATGTGCATTAGGGGTAGCCCGCCGCACAAACTGTCTGGCAGTGATCATTCATGATTCCTGTGGTGCTGAACGACTTCCAAGCAGTTTTAGGCGGTACGGATTTAAGCTAATCTAACTTAGCTGGCAGGCGTGGCATATTGGGTGTGTCTGTTCTTTTAGGGGTAAACTGTCTGGCAGTGATCATTCATGATTCCTGTGGTGGTGCTGAACAACTCAAAAGCAGTTTTAAGTGGTACAGATTTCAGCTAATCTAGCCTAGCTGTGGTCTGGCAATTACATAACTCTGTTGGGGGTACCCCACCACTAGAAATGTCTGTCAAAATGTTTTTGTAATACTTGAAGATGTAAGGTACACTGCTGTACCATTTTCATGTGGTACACTTTTGAGCTAATCTAGCCCAAGAATTCATGCCCAGAATCCCAGCCCTCACAGCCACACCCACCACCAGATAATCGGCAGACTTACTTTCTAATGATACCAGATATGAATGCTTTGATACCATATATGTGAAAATTGGTACACTTTTCAGCTAGGCTAACCTCCTGGGCTCCCGGTCTATAAACATGACAACAATGAAATCCGTTCAGTTGACCGAGAAAACACCACATTTAAAGTAAATCATAAAAGTAGGTCTTCGAATTTTCACAGTGAAAGACTTTCAAAATTTAACAGCATTTTGTAAATTTATTTCCTATATCGCGATATTAATCGTATCATAGGCTATGAATCGTAATGCGCATCGTATCATTGCCTGGCCTATCGTTGCCAGGCCTATCGTTGCAGTCCTAGTTAAGGCCATTGTTCGTTTGTAGAATTATAATCTGATCTGTATGAAATTGTCCTGTAAATGCACCCAATTACCTACAAAAGAATAAATATGCGACAACCCTTGTGGACCGCTCGGATAATTTAGCTGCTGTAGGCGTATGTTTTGTTGGCTGGCAACATATCTTTTCAAATTTGATTTGAAGCATTGGGGTCATGGAGGACGAAAACTATCGATATTCAGCATTCTGCAATATACCTTTTCAGAGTTATCCCCCTTTTGTCAAAAACGTTGTCAAATTTGCTCAACATCCAAATTTTCCTTTCAGATAAGCTGCAGTTGAGACAAAGCTGCTGTGTGGGCGTCTTCCACACTTGGTCTTGCTATTTTTTATAATCTTTGTCAGTTATATCAATTTTATCTTCTATTTAATATTGGATTTTAAGACTTTCACTGGGAAATATAAGTGAGGGATCTCCGGTAGCTTCACGTCGAGCATTAGCTGTTCAACAAGTGTAAGTCAAGGCAGAAAACTCTTAATATTGTATCCGCACAAACTTATAATTTAATGTCCATTTATTTTGATTTGATTTTTGTTCAACAATTTTTTGTATTTGCACAGCCATATTGACCTTTGTTGTATTTTGTAATCTTAAAATGGTGTTTATGTGTTCTTCAGCAAGGTAAATATATTCATAATAACACAACTTTATGGATTTACTACTTCTTGGTTTATTACATGCAACGTTTCAATACACTTACAGGTCAAGCAATGATCAATAATGAATAACAACCTACATTTATAGTACATTCATGAGTAAGACAATAAAAACATAACATCAATTAATAGTTATAACAACATTTCCCTTTGAAAATGACTTCACGATCTCTCTTATTAACAGATAACACAGGTACTGAAGCCACCACCAAGGCTTAATGATCATACTATCAATACCCCTTTAATATTATCAAAACATCAATAAATTATTAGTGTCTTTGAGTATGTCTTCTAATAATATGGTAATTTAACTAATGTGTATAAGCATAATCAATAAGGGTGATTACTCTCTCCTCCTTCCTTATAATCATAATCTTATAACTTAACACTCAAACCATTTCCCTATGTATAAACTACAAAAACAACCTATGTTTAATCTTTTAGCATTTTCTTAACCATGTAACTATTAATTAATGAAATATATTGTTAACTATAGACTATTAGTAAGGGTGGTTCCCAATCTTCCTCCATTACATTAATAAGTCATTCCATACATTTGATATTGCTCGACCATTATCTTTATTCATTTTAGGTTTGTGTCTTTGGATTTCTAAGGCTTCCCATAAGACTCCTTTTCCATACTTTAATGTTCTTTGTCAGCACATTGGTGTTCTCCCATTCTATGGTATGGGTAGGATTTTCTATGATGTGTTCGGCTACTGCAGATTTATTGGGTTCCAAACATCTAGTTGCTGCTTTATGTTCTTTAAGTCTCACTGATAACGGGCGGCACGTTTCCCCTATGTACATCGATTTGCAATTGCATAGGATCTGGTACACTATGCCTTTCGGGTCCACATTTGGTATTTTTGTTCTCCCATTGGCGTTGATCAGTGATTTTAAGGGTACTCCTCCACTAAATGTTACATCTATTTGCAATCTGGTTAGTAATCTTTTAATCTTATGACTTGTTGGGCCTATGAATGGAATGTTGATATGGATAGGAGCTTTTTCTTTACCGGTCACGTCGGGGGCTTTATTTAGTTTTTCAGTTGTACTGTTAATAACTTTTTTCACAAATTCTAATGGGTAGTTGTTGTATTGGGTTAGGGTTTCAGTGATGTGTTTTATTTCTTCTTCAATTTTATCATCGGTGCAAATATTGTGAGCTCTTCTGGTCAGAATTGACACTATTCCCGCCTTGGTTGTTGTTGGGTGGGCAGATGCGAAGTTAATATATTGATCAGTATGCGTCGGTTTTCTATACACTCTTGTCGTTACTTTATCATCATTTCTGTCAATTAGGATATCTAAAAAGGGTAGCTGTTTATTATTTTCTTCTTCAACTGTAAATTGTATTCTTGGATGTATGGAGTTGAAGTGGTGGAGTAGTAGTTGGTGATCTTCCTCTTCCTTCATTACAGCCAACACATTGTCCACTTTTCTAAGCAAAATGCTAGGTTGGATTGGGGATGTTATTAGGGCATTTTCTTCGAAAGCTGTCATATAGATTTCAGTGATAACCGGACTTATTGGTGACCCCATTGGTAACCCATGGATTTGTTCAAATATTTCATCTTTCCATGTGAAATATGTGGATTTAATACACAATTGTAACAACTTCATTATACTGTCCGTACTTATTCTGGTGTTGAGGTTGGTTGTTTGATTTTGAATTTTTTCCCGAACACAATTCAAGGCTTCATCGATTGGTATACTGGTAAATAAGTCCACAACATCATAACTGATAAGTTTGCCTAGTTGGGGTTGTCTCTCTATTTTTTCCCGAAGTTCCTTGCTATCTTTAATATATGATTCTGCCGACTTACCTAAGTCAGATAGTACATTTGACAGGTATCTGGCCGTGTTGTAGAATACAGTTCCTCTTGAGCAGATAAGTAATCTTACTTTGACCGGGTTCTTGTGTATTTTAACTTGAGCTTTGGCATATGGTGTTGTTGGGTGCGAGATATTGAGTTTATCATATGTCTCAGTCATAGGCGTAGGAGCCGGGGGGACAGGCCCCCCCAAAAATTTATTTTCGGGCAATGAAAAATTTGACGACCTTTTTTTTCTATTAACGTTTAGAGAAAAAATATAACTAACTTATTTCTATGAGATCCACACTGCCCGAAAAGTATTTTCTCGTCTTTTTCTTGTCCACTGCATGCCCGAAAATATGCCCGAAGCTCTCTTATGATATGTATGCCCGAAAAAACGGTATTGATTTCGGGCAATTTTCTCTTATGCCCCCCTGAATTACTTTGAGCTCCTACGCCTATGGTCTCAGTATCGATCTCACCTGATTCTTTGAGTATTTTTAAGGTGGCTTTAAGTTTTCTGTCTAGTTTCTGGGTTGGATCTTTTGGTAACTTGTTATAGGTTGTTGAATCTGACAGGGTTTGGTTCACCATTTCTTCTAACTGATCTGTATCCATAATAACGAAGGCTTTCCCTTTATCTGCTGGTAAAATAGATATTTCTTTATTTTGTTTTAATTCTTTGATGGCCTTACTTTCATTTTTAGTTAGGTTTGGTTTTTGGTTGATGGGTTTCTCAAGTAATTTTCTAATTTGGTGTCTTGTAAAATCAATATTACCACCTGGGGCAAGCTTTTGTAGTTCTTGTTCTATCTGAGTTATAAAGGATTCTTTAGGTACTATTGGTGTAGTTGGTATAAACTTTAATCCTTTTGCTAGTAGCGAGGTTTGTGCTTCTGTTAGGTTGGTAGAAGATAAATTTACTACTGTTTTCTTGATATGTTCTTTGATGTATTTATCATCTGGCTTTTTACTATTCTCTGCACTTCTGAATAAACATAATCTATTAAATTTATTTAGGTGGCGGCTTTCAATTTGGTTATTCTGTTTCGTATCTGCTTTTTCTTGCATAGACAAAAAGGTATCCAAGTGGTTATGTTGTAGGATCTGTTCTAGTTGTCATCTACTGTAACAATCAGTTGTTGCTTATGCTTTCGGTTATATGTTATTCTTTCTAAGACCAATTTCCTACTAGCTTTTCTTAGTATCTTATAAGCTGTTGTTGACTGAATAGGAGAAACGATACTCAACCCTTTGGGAATAATGTTTTTATCACGACACCTTAATAAAAAAGTTAAATTGTTATTAGTCTTACACAGTTTGTTATGCACATTATGTAAATATAGTTAATATAGTTATGGTCCTTGTTTCACTTTGTAGAACCTTGTGAACGCTCGTATCAACAAAATTTATCATCCGATCTGTACGAAATTGAGGTGCATTATTTCAATTAGTACAATTAAGAAGCTTTTTGATTTTCAGCAATTTCTGTTATTAGGAGGCAGACCACCATTAATTTCCCCATTGACTTCAATGTTAATTCTTGCCTCTTTGAACACCTCCAACTTTTCCCAAAATTTTCGTTGGGCTGAATGGTCATGTCTTTGCACTAAAATTTGTATGAGGTTGACCACCAAAATTTTGAGATACACAAACTTGAAGAAACATACAAAAAAACATGTAACTAGTTGCCGTACATGTCACTGTAGCCAACCTGATAACCCCATTATCCTTCCGCCTCAAAATCATGAATATTTGCCAAAACCTGGCAGAAAATGTTAATTCAAACCATCTTCATCCATTCTAGACCAAAAAATCAACAAAAATGGGCATGCAAAAGGGGAGAAAAGAGACAGAGAGAGAATTGCTATAATTTGTGGGTACCGAAATGGTGAAATTTAATGGTGGTCTGCCTTCATTAACTTCTATAGTTATGGCCCTTGTTGCACTTTGTTGAACCTTGTGAACACTTTAATAGGGTGACCCACCATAAATAAATATCTCCATATATCTCGACAATTACGCCACAATATTTATATATATGCCAAGCCTCAAATCAGTTTCACACAATTATAGTCACTAAATAAACGATCATGTTGTATTTAATAAGCTATGACCATTAATCATGTATAAATAATAGACTGAAAACTGGTTCCGAGAGTCGTCCATAACATCCAGACACTTTTGAGTAAAAGATAGGTTACGTGCCCGTGTTTTGAAATTAGTCTCGCTTAACCAGTCTACCGACCATTCTACGTCTGATTGACAGGTCGGGATAATCAAGACTAATTTTTTACGAAACGTAACAGAAAGCTAGAACAAGAAATTGAATTTAGAAATAAGCACGTTAGGTAGCTCAACAATCGTTTTAAGAAGCTTGTAAAAGTAAAATGAAACTACTGCTAGTATCATGTTCCTGCCTAACCCGAGTGATTCAGAGATATTATTTGTACTAAACCAAAAGATGCCGCTCTTAACGGTACAGTTAATGATAAAGCGATTTAAAAAATGAAACGAACGTAATTTCTAAATCTGCTGTAATAACCAAGAAGCTTAATTTAACTGCTATTCAAAATCGTCAACAATAAATTTTTTACGGCTGTAATAGTTGATAGATTTGTAGAGAATTGCACGTGCCATGGCTATTTATAGTATCATACTGTCAGAAAGTTGGTCTCGGCACGGCGAATGTGCAGGCTTCAGTGGTAGTCTCGAACTATCAGCGGTGGACTGTATTTCTGTGAGTACATGGGTCACCCTAACTTTAATGGCGAAAGTTATCATTCAATTTGTATAAAGTTGATATCAGTGTCTTATAAATGCCCCTATTATAGGCCAGACCAATTCATTTTTCTGGTTCTCCGGCCTGCTGAAGTTGAAATTGACAACAATAGAATCAAAATAAAATTGAAAATGGAAAACTTTTATTTTTTCATCCGAAATACACGTTTAACAATTTTTTTTCCTCTGAAACTCGAGAAATTAATATTTGTGAACAAATAAGTGACGCCAGACTTCATCAAAACAGTAAATTATCACTAACATCCATTTTTATACGCCCCCGCCCGTCCGGCTAAAGTTAATATCCGATTGACTTTAAATTTATATACAGTGTTTAAAGCCGTGAGACGAAGAAGCCTATTGATTTTCAGCGATTTCCGATAATTACTGCCAGAGTAATGACCCTTGATCACTTAAAAAAATCTTGTGGACGCTGTAGAGGCTAAAGTTAATATCCGATTGACTTTAAATTTATATACAGTGTTTAAAGCCGTGAGACGAAGAAGCCTATTGATTTTCAGCGATTTCCGATAATTACTGCCAGAGTAATGACCCTTGATCACTTAAAAAAATCTTGTGGACGCTGTAGAGGCTAAAGTTAATATCCGATTGACTTTAAATTTATACACAGTGTTTAAGGTCATGAGGCGAAGAAGCCTATTGATTTTCAGCGATTTCCGATAATAACTACCAGAGTTATGGCCCTTGATCACTTTTTAAAATCTTGTGGACGCTCTAGAGGCTAAAGTTAATATCTGATTGACTTTAAATTTATACACAGTGTTTACGGTCATGAAAAGAAGAAGCCTATTGATTTAATGTATTATAAATGTTTCATTACCAAAAAAAGTAAAAATATGCGACAACTCTTGTTGACTGCCCGGACGATATAGCTGTTGTGGGCGTATGTTTCGTTGCCTGGCAACCTATCTTTTTTTTTCATGTCAATGTAGACTACTCGAGAAAATGACATCCTGTCAGTCTCGCAATATAAACAAGGATAGCGATATCAGTTGTTGACAGTGGAACATATTGGCAGATACAGATACAATTCATTAAAAATATTGATATTACCCTTTAAAATGCCTCGAATGTTATAGAATTGATGTAAATAGTTTATCTTTGTTTGTTGAAAACGCAGGGTATTATTTTATCCTGGGAATCAAATGCGAACACAATGTTTTTTGAAGGAATAATTGGGTCATGCTTTCTACTGAGTTAAAAGTACACAGCATCTATATCTATTGAGTACTTAATTATACCCTTCAAAAAAAGTAGTGGATATTTAGAAACAATACAAAACTGCGGAAATGCACTGCTGTTTTTATTAGAGGTAACCAGTGTATGTTAATAACAGGCCAGTTGCCTACACATGAACATAAACAGTTCATATGAGCTGCTTATCTGACTCGCAAAGAGATACATTGTCAATTTTGATTTTTGTCTTAATGATGAGTAATTGCTCCGCCAATCCTTAGACATTCAGCAATTCGTCGTGGCATGCTCCTAATCAACTGTCCAATCACCATTTGGGGCAATCTGACCCGTTCCTCTTGCAGTGCCACGGCCAATTCTTGCAGTGTTGTCCATTGCAATGACGAACACGTCTCCCGATAAAATTTAACATAACACACTAAAGCAAAGATACGCTAAACAGTAAATCTTATGCAAGAACCGATAGGAAAGCAAACATGGATAGGATAAACCAGCAAGCGGCAGTTTTCATCAACCCTTCCTTGAAGTGTCAAATTTGACAGTTGAACCCCTTCCACATGTATGGCGCTATTGCGTGTCGCACATGGAGCTCAGTGGTTCTGTTGGGGCGATAAGTTCTTCATCTGTGAACATACTCCCAAAGCATGTCAAGTGTCCATGACTATTTATCATATCACAACCTGCATAGGTATTTGCATTTCAATATCCCCTACTTTTTTTGAAGAGTATATTTATTGCATGATTAATTAGTAAATTAATGCAATCCTTTTTCTAGGGATGATAATTGGAAAATGCTGTAGCTAAAATGAGCTGTCACAGCACCACAGCATTTCTTCATATTTAACACAAATTGCCCATCATGGAACATGCACATTTTTCTTCATTTGTAGATAGACAAACAACTCGTACAATGATTTTCAGAGTTTTGTTGCAGTATTATCGAAATTTGTTTACACTTTTCAGATTTCAATCTTTTAATTATTCGTGTTCCCATGTGTGCTTTCAGTATTAAGGAAACTATTTTAAAAATTGAGCATGTGTATGAAACACTTAAGGGTCATTCCATGTCAAGTGGACCAAATTTCAGAAAGTTGGGAACATGACCTCCTCCAAAAAAGTTATAAAAAATATATGTTACAGTGCATGGACTTAAGCTAACAAATCCAAAATTATACCTCTCTAGGCCAAAAATTCGCTGAGATATGGCCATTTGAAATTAGGGTACTGAAACGGATCATAAATTCAGTAATTTTTTTCAGGTTATCGGGTGCTTTAAACTCACATTTCTAATAGGAGTAGAACTCTCTAATTTTGTAATCTAAGACAACTTTTGGTGGAGATTATGAATTTAGCATCACATGCAATGTGCGATTCACACAGTTCGTGCCACCAGGTGGCAAAATGTGGAACAAATGAACTATTCAGGATTTCCACAGCCACTGGCAAAGTCACTATTGAATACACAGCCTCCAAAATTGGCATAGTTAATATCAGTTTGTCTTTTATCAATTTACAAAAAATTCTGAGTAGATGGGATATATACTTTTCCAAATATTCAGTCTCGAAATTCAATGCACACTGAAAATGTACAAAATACACCCATTTTCACCTTCAATTTTGCCCATCTTGTGTATTTGATGGCTTATATTTTTAATTGCCACTTGAAATCTGTGCGGTGATGAAGATCATTCTTAGGGAAAAAGGAATAAGTATGCACAACTTCAAGACAATTCATTAAGAATCGTGGCTTGTGGGCGACAAACTGACACATGCAAAAATTGAGCGTGGCTCTCTGCCCCTGGGGAGTCTGGCACGCACCAAAAACAATAGGGAACATCCTTAGGATATAAGGAGAAACTTGTATATATAGTTTCAAGAAGATGAGTTAAGAATTGCGACTTGTAGTTTTGAGGCGTCTAGAGATAGTGAAACTACATAAGGTCGTACTTCAACTTTCTAAGCAGACAAAACACGTTTTCACCCATTTTTTAAAGCAAAACTAAATTGAAACGATACTCCCTGGATCCTAAAGAGTCTTTATTCTTATTCTATGTTAAGAGTTGATCTAAAATGACAAATATAAGGGGTCTAAGTCTTTCAGAAATAATTTCAATCTGATCGTCAAAACCCATTATTCCAATGTGAAGCGTATTAACCATTTTGTTCTCATTTTGGAGGCAAAATAAAATTGGAACAATACAATGTACATCCAAAATGATTACATATTTGTAATCTACGTAAAAGGGCACTCTAAATAGACATTGAGTTATTGTTATTTTCACATTCTCCAACTCATTACCTTCAATTTGAAGTTTAGTTTGTTTGAATTGGGCGAAAATTGACTATTCTGTGTCCATTAGAAGCTACCCAACTCACAAAAGTAAGTTTTGAGAAAAAGCAAGTCAAAGATTTGATATGTTCCAAAACAAAATCCCATAGCAACCAGGCCATTTATCTGCTGTTTTGTCGTTGAATATATCTTTCCATGGATTTTCAGGGGTGCTGAAGACGAAAATCGTAAAAATTTGATCTGACTATTTCCACAATTTATTTGCTACATTTTGTCGTTTAAAATGTTTTTTATTTAGGATTTCAAGGGTGCCGACGACGAAAATCGTAATAAATGCACTCCTTTCGTAACGAAACATCCACAACACATACGGCATAATATTCACATGATAGTGTTATACTGAAGAACAATCTATACATTAGTAGTCTGTTGTGTATAATATACTAAAGCAGTTAATCTCATCAATTAATTAGCACCTTAGTGCCAGCTAGTGGTCAGGAGATTAAGATTGTTGATTGGATAATCATCAAAGAAGCCGCCACAGCTGTACGCGTGTTCATTTAACACGTGAATTAAAATAAGATTTTGCGTGTACGATAGGTCTATTATTATTTTCAGGTACCGTGACGTTATCAAAATATGAGTCCCTATAGAAATGTCAATTTCATAGTCAAGAAATGCTTACGTTCACTTTCGTGCATTTTGGCTTTGATGTAAATATCAACATTATTCAGAGGATACTCAATGGCAGACTGAGAATCGTCGCATTTTGGCTTGTTGGTCGTTCTCATTTTTTCGACCCATTGTGATAAGAGAATTTTAAAGAATAATATCCCAGATGCATTCCTTACTTTGCATGCTGTATGAAGAAGCGACGGTAAATGGAATTCAGCTATCAATAAAATTCTCTTCGAAAAGAAAATTATTGGCCATTTTGTTTATTTCCATTTAAGGCCTATAGATTATTTTTTTAAAGATGTTATGAGATATCAAATAATCACCACTTGGATTAATTATTCGGAGTAAATAGTGAGTTGTCGACGGCTTTATCATTGACCCGTGACAGATGATTAGTAATAGTATTACTCAATGACACACACCCGCTTGTCGATTAATTTATATCATCAGCCACGTGGTTTCGATTAACACTCAACGGCAATCTCTACGATCAGAATTATTTTCTTTCTCCCACTTATCAGAGTGAATCGCATGCAAGTACCCAAAAACATTATCGCCAAAACCAAATATTTATGGATAATGTCTTGCATGCGGTGTCTGGGCCAATCAGCAAAGGAGTTGTGTGGACAGCATGGCAACAGGCAGAGTTTATTTATAATTTTGGAGGGTTTTAAAACTCGATTGTATCCGTTCAAAATCAATTCATCGACAATATTTTGATCATATTTATAAACTAGAGATGCTCCGCTTGTTATGCCAATTGTTTTGCAAGAGGAATGACCGGTCATCCCGCTGCGAGCAAAGACAAATAACTAATTTCGCCGAGAATTTTAAGAAATAGGACAGATTTATGAATACGGTACTCTTACAAAACGTTCAAATACAGGTGTTTTAAAATGTTTTATTGCTATTTTGATCTTCTGTGTCGATAGATAGTATATTTATAGACTCATTTTTGTGAAAATCTCAATTTCGTTCAAAATCAATATTTTCACTTATTTTGTCTTTATCTCATTATTGATTCTCGCGCATTCCGACTCATTTAGATGCGGCCGGTCACATTTGCTGAAAATTTCATTCAGATTGATCCGCTATGAACTGAGAACTAAGCAATTGAAATTTCCACCTAGCCTCGATCATCATTACTAAAGTTAGTACGATAAACAGCATAGTCTTGATTATCCAATTAATCGTTAAATCGTGAATGTAAGTTATGCAGTAAATCGAGTCATAATCCACTAAAGATCATTGGCTAGCGATGCCATCTAGAGTTGATTATGGTCTGGATAAGTTAATTAATGTCTAATTAATAATTTAGATAACATTTCAGGCCTAAAGAAAGACCTGCAATAGACAGATTTAGCTCTTGCATAATTCCAGTATGGATGAAGGATTTTAAAATTATGAAAATAAAGTTTAGTTCTGGTATAATAATGTCTGGAATGATGATTAATTGTGCAGACATAAAATTTAAAAGAGTATTTTACTAGGTTTGTTTTTAACGAAGGAAATAAAGACGTTATTTTGGTACAGTTACACTCAATCATCAGTGTCTATCTATGTATGGGTTGAGAAAAAAAGAGTAGCAAAATTAATAAAAATATTATGAATTGATTTCTGTTTCTTTAATTTTAAACTTGATCAATACTGGTAATTGCACGAGGAGAGGTAATTTTATTTTAGTCACGATTGTCAGGCCTACTTTGTGCCATGGCACAGAATTCTGAAGGCTTTGTGGGCGTTGCCTGACCATCTATATACGGTCCATGGTAGAACTGATCTCTGAGTATTGACTAACTGGCTTCTGTGTTAAAATATTTTTAAATCAAGTAGAAATAAGTTAATTGTGGTTACTATTCATGGTAACTCGTGAGAAATATATGTGTTGTCAGTAGTTGCGTAAACCCATCAGTACTTAATTGCTCCATACGTCAGTATTCCTATAAAAAGTCAGTAATAATCATAACTAACAGATGAGTATTTAAGTTAATTGGTAAGTATTCCTTACTTGTGTCAGTATGTAAAAATAACGTGAGTAAACAAACATGAGTTAATCCGATCATATCACTAGTCAGGTGCACGGGAGAAATTGGCAAATTTGGACTAATTAACAAAATGTCACTATTTCGACTACCCTTCACTATCTGGATTAAACCGCCAGTTATCTTTGATCTGCGTCTGTAACTGAAACTATATATTGAGAGCGTGAAATCATTTACTTTATAAATTCCTGGTGAGTTTATTGTCCCCCGGGGACTATTAAAATGGGTCTGTGTCACAATAACTCTCCTTCTAATTGAGCTAGAATGTTCAAACCTGGTGTAGTCGTTGATTAGGTCAATGCCTTGATGGAGCTCAAAGATGAGCATTTTCTGCTTAGGGTATGCAGAGATAAGGAATTTTATTGGTTGATGCTTTGAGACTTGATAACTTTGGTTCTAATTAAGTGCGAGTGATGAAACCTGGTGTAGGCTATAGCTTTATCTAGTGATGGGATTTCGCCCATATATTCTGGACATGTATGACCGATGCCTAGGTCATATGTTATTTTATTATTTTTCAATTCTGTTTTAAATTTCAAATCTATATTTTAATTTTCATTAATGCTTGGTTAGTCATTAGAGGCAGGGAGCAATTAACCTGTCAGTCAAATTATGACAGGCTGGCAACTAAAGTGGTTGATCTGTTAAGTCTCTTCTTACTATTGTTTTAAATGCCTTAGGTCTTAATCCTTCGATAATTATATGTTTATGTCAACACTTTCTAAGTAACTGATTTTTATAAATAGACAAATGTATGTAAGAAGATATTCATTAGTTGGAGAGACCAGCTTAGGGAACATACTATTTGGAGGGCCGATATATAGGAAATTATAAGTTGTTAAATTGTTGCTGTTAATTAATTGCTGCTGAAATAAAGTGTTGAAGATCCATTCCAAGAATCTGTATTCATTTCTGATACTTAAAAAACACATGTCGACGAGCTACATTCCCTGAAAGTCGAACGGTGTTATATGGTGGAGAAAGCGGGCAGAGTGAACAAAATTGTCTACTCTTGATTCCAGTACAGCTAAGCGAGATAAATTGTAAACATATTTGGAAGAAGAAGGGATGGATATCAACTTTATTCTTCCTTCAGCAGCAGTAGCAGCAATAAGAAATCTAAATCAACTACCAATGTCTTGGAGTCTCAAACAGGATAGGGGTTCTACAGAAATCAGCTTTAAATGGGGCTTCTCAGAAAATTCATTACCCAGTCCGGAAAAGAAATATCGTTCTTTTGCCAAAAGACAAAGGGATAGACAGCGGCAGCTCAAATTTTTTGCTAAGAAGGATGCCCAAAAAGTACAGATTTCTGTTGTCTTCAGTAAAAAGGATGTGGGTGTCCAAAATGTTCCTGATACTAAAGATGTTGCTGTTGGGAATAACCCTGTGTTAATGGTGACAAGAGAAACAATGTGTCATCCTGCCAATAGCCATGATAAAGGTTGTCAAATAAATTTTGACAGTGAGGCAGCGATGAAAGTTGTTTCAAGTTCTAGTACCAAAAGTACCAGCAGTCAAGACCATCGACATGTAGGAATTTGTTCAACAAATCCACCTGTACAAGTATCCGACAAAGTGCTTAGACAAAGAGTTAAGAAGACAAAACAAGAATATCTCATTCAGTGGAAGAATTCTTGGGTTCTGGAGGAGGAACTAGATTATAGTGCTCAACAATACATAAATGCGAATTCAAATAGAATACAAGGACCCAGGTTACGTTTACCTGATGAAAAAGTTAACCAGTACAATTTGCAAGAACATTATTTTATGCCTCACATGAATCCTATGTACAGAAACAGAAATTATTATCAGGAGAGTAGGGATAGATTATGTTACTTTGATTAATCGAAAAATAAGGTGTTACATGTCCAACGCTATTTTCCAAACGTTCTAAATTGTCCGACCAGGAATATGCCCAATTGGACATCAAGACATGGTGAATAATATTCAAAATTCCAAAATTAATACATGTATTGTGTACTGAGTGTGTAACTACCATTCAACCCGATTATTTTTGATAATAGGCTGGATTGATTAGGTAATTAAGTGATCGACGTCTATACACCTACCTTGATTAACTACTTAATCTGCCTTGATTGGCTGACTTAATTGTTTGTCGGACAATTCATCAATCCAATCCTGAACAGAAGTCATTGCTTCTTCTTTTGTCGGACTATATGTCAATCCAATAAGAGTGATTACAAACTAAATCTACATGATTAACCCGTCATTTCTCCATTGTCGGAAGTTCCAATCTCCTAGATGTCGGTCGACAACACGTCGGAATTAGTAATATATGTCACATATCCTAAAAGTATATAACACCCCAAATCAATATACATTGTATCTGATAACTTGTCTGTGATATTTCTTCGGTGGGAGCTGAAGTTAAATAAAGCTATTCCACACACACGCATGGCGGTTATAGTACAAAAACTTAAATGAAAGTAGAAATCTTGCGAGACATGTGAAATTAAGAGATGTAAACGACGTCTGATGTTGGAGAAAAGATTCTGTTTTGATGGCATATTCTCAGATTTATGATCATATTTTGAATGAGGTTTATGTTTTTAAATAAATAAATAAACACGCTAAGAAATGTTGACGAATATTTCGATTGGAATAACGTAAGTAGTTAATTATTTTAGACGATAGCCCTCGCTAGAGTCAAATGCGATTATTTAGCAGTTGGTGTCACATGCTCGTTGTGGGAGAGCGACATTTACTGCCAAATAAATTTCGGGATGTCATTTTTTTTTACCTTCCATATATAAGTCGAGACGGAGTATAAGACGAATGCCGGACTTCTGCTGAAAAATGTATCAACACTGTAACCCAGGTTTCGTTTAATCTTGTGTATCTAGCACTAATTTCTTTCACATTTGTTTAATATCCAATCTTTGTTTAAAAATTTGTAAAAACTGTTTAAAATCACCATAAATTGTTTAATTTGTACTTCTGTCCAGTTAAAAGCTGACCAATTTACAAGTGTTTAATTTCTCAATCATTGTTAAAAAATAAACAACCCAATTGATTAATGATGTATAATGATTAATTTTTGTACAGTGATCAGGAAATTGGACACTCATTATCAAAATTAATCAGTCAGCTTTAAACTGGACACATGTACAAATTAGATGATTTTTGGTGATTTTAAACGATTTTTACGAATTTTTAAACAAAGTTTTGATATTAAACGAATGTGAAAGAAATTAGTGCTAGATACACAAGATTAAACAATACCTGGGTTACAGTGTTATGACACGAAAAATATGTTAAATCGTCACTACATTCTGAATAAATGATTAATCATTTTTTATTATTCTCGAATCGGGGGGAAATGTTTTCAGACGATAAAGGATGGCAGTGAACAACAGGACTATTTGTTGGCGATTTTGATTACCACCATAGTGTGCAAATTGCACTGAAGATGGGCTGGACGGATCAATTCATAAATACCTTCTTATTTAAATATGCATTTAAATACTCAGTGGCAATGTTTCATTCGTCACACTATTTGTACCCGTTCCCGGTGGAAGCGGACGTAAAACTCAAAAACGTGTGCCCCAAGCAGAATACGGCACAATGTGTATTGTTATTTAATTTACAATTTATAGTTATTCTTGTTACATGCAGATTGGCACATGTTTTGGGGCAGGCGGCATTTTAAATCTGAATGTAGAATCCCTACTAATGGTAAAAAAAAAGATCAATAGATCGGTTTTCACTAAATTTATTGAAACATTGAAACAGGTAATAGGATAGTAGATAACAGAAATATAGAATTTCATACACATACACATACCAATGCATACAATCAAGCTGAAATTCTTAGCACTGAAGAATCGTGTGAATATCTATTTACATTATTATTGGTATCTTCAAATTTGTACCATATAACTCGATTCCTGTAAATGAAAAAAACAAACCATATAATTCAAACGTCAAACCCGACCATTTCAGACTTCGCGTCACACCATTTCACGAATTGTCTGTGCAGAGCACAGGGTCAGCAATCTAATAGTAAGTGCAGGGGGACTGCACCACACAAAATTTACACAAAAAACAAATACACAGACAAGACATCATACTCAGGAAAACACAGACAGACAGACAATTAAAAAAACCCCAAAAAGTGAAAGGATCCGGGGGCTAACCGTAAGCGTCCACTGCGCTGTACAGTCCCGGCTCTGTAGTGACACAGACTCACTCAAATTTGAAACAATCAGGAATACAACCCAAAGAAACCATTGTGCAATGCCAACATTAGTCATGATCTGCTATATGCTACACGAAATACGAATGTAAGCATATGTAGTAAAATTCAACTATACACGCAACCACATCGGTGAAATGTATAAAAAAGTAGTCTAAACCTAAATGCTCTAAAAACAATCAAGAAACGTTTCAGTATTCAATACATATAGAGCACATGTTCCATCCATCACAAAAAACAAAAACAAAACTGAATACAAAGAAGCAAATAGGAAATGTAGACTGTCTTGAGAGACAGCCGTCTGCTGACTGAGTGGCGCTGCTGACTGAGTGGCAACGTTATTTTGGGAATGACGTCAAATCTTAGAAGGTAATAAAAAATCACAATAATAAGGGCGATAATCCAGATAAAATAACGTTAAAAGCTTAAAAACTATAAGTTTTAGCGACTAATCGGAATTATTAAGTTATGTAATTGTACAATTTACTATATATTAATATAATACCCCACACAAGAAATGCAAAACAGGTATGCTGAAGAAATCGTACTATGTAAGTGTATTTATACAGGCATAAAAAATAAGGGAGGTAATTCAGACAGGGTTAGGTAACTACAGAAAATCTAAATTAAAATTTAAATTGGATCATTATCCAGTATGTAGTCGGTTATATACTTATAAGAAATGTCAAACTTGGTATGTTGAAGAAATGGAAGTTTCAAAATTTCTTTTAAAATGCGTAATTCTGTACCGCCTTTGGCAGTGCATTTAAAGTAAAGAGATTTTATTCGGGAGGGAAATAGTTCATTATTATTACATATTGTCAAAAATCGTAATGCCTGTGAATAGAAAACACTATATAGCGTGGTATCTGGTATGTTACTATAGATTGACAGGTATTTTACTACTTCAAAACCAAATTTGTATGTTTTGTCGAATATACCGACATTAAATTTATTGTTAATTATATTGATGTCCAGGTCAAGAACAGATGCATTTATAGTGCCAGAATTTTCTTTATTTAATATTAGTTCAGGAGGATATATTTCACTTCTATATTTGTTGAAATTTCCGTTATCATTGATAGGTGTTATATCATTAATGTATCGGAAGGTATAGTTTAGACTTTTAGCTACTTTGTAATCTGTTTTTCTTTTATGGTCTTGAAAGTCAAATTTGTATTTATATAAATGTGCATTTGCCATAAATAGGGCGGGGTCAGTTCCCATTGGTAAAACAATGAGGAAATGTATGATGTTTTGAAATTTTTCTTTATCAAAAACTACAGTGTCAGCATTGCTACGTTTTATAATCCTTTTAGCATCTTCTGCATAAATGGCAATCAAGTTTCTGCCTTTCAAAGTACCAATTCTATTTGTACATGTAAAAGCGTGCACAAGCTTATTCACACAGGGTTCATATTGGAAAACTTTTGGTGTCAAGGCAACTGCAGTTCGGTTGCTTTATTTCAAAAGATATTCATATTAAACTATAAAATTTGTGACCCATGCTGGCAAATTGAGTCGCAATGTGGAAATTTTTAGAATTGAGTTATTGTTATTGTCACATTCTCCGCCTTAATAACTTCAAAATGATGTATGGTTGGTATGAATCGGGCGGAAATTGGCCGAGCTATATCCGTTTGAGGTTGCCCCAAGAGAAAAAGCAAGTTAAATATATCTTTATGTTCTAAAACAAAATCACATAGCAACCACACCGTGCTGGTATCAGAATCTGAACGCCAGATAGAATGATGAACGCAGCCATGATATCATAATGCACCGCGCGGGGTGTCTGGGCCGAGAATTTTTACATATGGGTCAAAGTAATCCTATATGGCCATTTCTGACGCAAATTTAGGATTTTGTGATTAAAAAGAAGCAACTTGTCAGAAAGAAGAATTCATATAGTTTTGTTTAAGAGATTTAGTAGGTTGCATTCAAATTTTTACATATGACTCCCATGGACATATTCCTCACCCTGCGCTGTATGGAAAATATTTAATATAAGAATGTGTTGTCAAATCTTTTGATGTGTGAAAGGGTAATATACATACCTAAAACTTATTGTATAGTTTCATCACATCAATATCTTCACTAAGTTTGATAATGAACATTTTCTGGATAGGTTATGGGTCATTCCATGTCAAGTTGGCCAGGGATGGGAAATTGACCCCCTCGAAAAAATCTGGAAAAAATATATGTTATTGTACATGTAAAAGCTAGAAACTGTGCAAAATGTGGTCTAGATGCCACAGTTTTTATCCGATTTGGATGAAACTTTAAATATATGGTTTTATCATAAAGATCTTGGTTCGTTTTGATAATCACACACATCCGAACGTAATTTCCTGGATTGTGGCCCCTGATTGGTCGAATAATCGTATTTTTAGCTTGTGGATTGTCCAGAGGTCACAATTATACTAAACAGCAAAAAAAACGTCATCATGATTTCAAAATCAGCGAGGCACTTTAATCAAATCATTCTAGAAAACGACTTACTAAATGGATCAAAGCAACTTTCTGTGAACAGTATGTTGACACATTAGTGATTAATTCATCACAATTCCAAGACATTACGAGAAGGTTTAGAGTCTGTACACAGTCGGGGATCACGTGCCTAAGTGGGTAAGACGCTAGCTCGCTAGCCTGGAGGTCGGATGGGACGAAAAACCGAGGTCCCGTGTACACATTGGCGTGCAGGTAAAAGATCCCTTGGCAGTTGGAATTCGATATAAGAGTAGGCCCTAGTGCCGCTGTCCGGGCAAAATTTCCCGTCTTCATTAGCCCAGGTTAGGAGCAGAACAGTAGGACGTTAAACTCTATTTCATTTCATTTCATTTCTGTACACAGTCTATACATCAGTATCTGGTGTGTCCACTGTGAGTGTCAATAACAGCAGCACAGCATCTGTACATGGAGTGGACCAAACAATTGATGAACGCTATTGGCACCTGGAAAAGCCTGGCGCAATCCATCGGCTGTGTGTGGTCTTGGTACGACGTTATTAAGTCTCCTCTGATTTTTATCCCAAAGATGTTTAGTCAGAACTAAGGGCTGGCCAGTGGATAATGTTGGAACCGTTCTGCTGTAGAAAGTCCCGAGTAACTCTGGCGGTGTGGGCATGGGTGTTGTCATGCTGGAAAACATTGTTTCGATGACGTGTGAAGTGGGGTCTGAGAGCTTGATCGATGCAGCGCACTGCTGTGATGCCACCTCCTCTCCCTGGGCCATTATTTTGGAACACCACAGGACCCACTCTCTGGTTCAGGCCGATTCCACCCCAAACCATTATGCTTGGACCTCCCCATGAGTCTCATCCCATGACACATTGGTCAGAATAATGCTGGCCATGTCGACGCAATATTCTGGTCCTGCCATCTGCAGTTGATACGGCAATGGATGTTCTCTCTGGTGAGATGTTGGCATACTTTATTGGTACTGATGGGTCGTCCGTGTGTTCCCACTGTCTGATGTGCTGTCTCAGATGCCTGTGTGGGGGGATTCTGCACGTGATGTTTCACAACAAGGCAGTCTTGTCGCCTTGTGGTAACCCTTGGCCTACCAGTTCAGGGGCGATCATCCGTGGTGTTGGTGGCCCGAAAGCGTTGCTTAAGCCTGTAGATGGTCCGAACATTGACCTGGAAGTGATTGGCAACAGCTTGGGCAGTGTGGCCAGCGTCAAGTCTTCCAAGCGCCCGGTTCAACTACGCTGTCGTGGGGCGTGGCATGCTGCTGACGTTGTAGTGTGAATGATTCATCCAGGGCTGGTTCCGGTGAACAGCATGTGGAGCATGAGTTACATGAAAATCATGGAAAACACATGAAAATCATTTAGAACACATTACCATCTCTGAAGTCAGGTTGCGGTTTTGAGAACATTTCCTGGGTTCAATTCTGTGTTTGGGAAGGAGCCTTATTGCTTAGGTAAAGTTGGAGATGTGGTCACAAATATACAATAAAAACATTTAGCAAGTTTTATGCAATGTGTCTATTTAGAGTAATATACTAAACTGACGTTTCTCTTGCTGCTTAGTATATTATCTGATTTACAAAAATATATCACCGTTACGCCGTAATGTTGGTGGAGTTTGAATTTCGTGAAAATCGAACCAAAACTGTTGGACAAAATGGCCACCCCTCGTACGCAAATAGTGTAAACATCTGGTATATCAAGGTTGTAGTCTTTCTAGAGGTCACAATTTTGATCCGATTTTGATATAACTTGAAATACATGTTTATAACCCACACATCTTGGTTCCTTTCGATATTTGCGCATATCGGATTGTAACTTCCTGAATTATGGCCCTTGATTGTACAAAATATAGAGGTCACAATTTTTATCCGATTTAAAAAAAACATGTGAATATATCACCGTTACACACTAAGATCTTGGTTCCTTTTGATAATCGCGCATATCCGAACATAACTTCCTGGATTATGGCCCCTGATTGTTCGAAAAATCACATTTTTAGCTTGCGGATTCTCTAGAGGTCACAATTTTTTTTCTGATTTTAAAAACCGTTTAAATATATCCACCATTCCACCACAATGAAGGTTGAATTCGAATTTTGGGAAAATTGAAATGAAACTGCCCAACAAAATGGCCGCTCTTTGTACGCAAATTGTGTAAAAGTATGTAATACGAAGGTTGTGAACCCTCTAGAGGTCACAATTTTGATCTGATTTTGATGAAACTTGAAATGTATGTTCTCTGTTCCTTTTGATATTCGCACATATTGGACCATATCTTCCTGGATTATGGCACTGATTGTACAAAAAATTACATTTTTTTAGCTTGTTCTCTGTCCATCTCTTGCAAACTGTGGGCTTATCTTGCATGGCAATCGCTTTTTAGCCTTCAAAACAAGCATTTTTTTTAAGTGTGTTATATTTATTATTTGTTTAACATTATATTTTATTCCAATGGACATATAGATTAGATCTCTACGATGATATAGATGTCAAAAATTTGCTTCTAGCATCTTCCCTTGTTGAGAAATAACCAATTTTGTCATGATCACTTTTTATACGCCCATATTGAAATGTGGTTGTATATTGTCGTCGCCCCCGTCCGGCGGTCCGGCAGTCCAGCGTACACAATTGCTTGTGGACGCTCTAGAGGCTAAAGTTAATATCCGATTGACTTTAAATTTATACACAGTGTTTAAGGTCATGAGACGGAGAAGCCTATTGATTTTCAGCGATTTCCGATAATTACTGCCAGAGTTCTGGCCCTTGATCACTTCAAAAAATCTTGTGGACGCTCTAAAGGCCAAAGTTAATATCAGATTGACTTTAAATTTATACACAGTGTTTAAGGTCATGCGACGAAGAAGCCTATTGATTTTCAGCCATTTCCAATAATTACTGCCAGAGTTGACTTCAGATTGATACACAGAGTTTAAGACCTTGACACGAACAAATATATTGATTTTCAATGAATTTTTATGACTTGAACAGCTAAATCCAGGATATTAAAAGTTTTGTATACTAAACGTTAGCATGGGGCAGAACTTTATAAAAACCAAACAAATTCTAATGGTTTTCTGATAATTACTTCAACAGTTGTTGTTACTCTTAATCAGATTTTAGTGTATTATAAATGTTTCATTACCGAAAGAAGTAAAAATATGCGACAACACTTGTTGACTGCCCAGACGATTTAGCTGCTGTGGGCGTATGTTTCGTTGCCTGGCAACCTATCTTTATATTTTACGCTGACATTTATTACTTTAAATCTTCCTAGTGCTAAAACGGAAAATGTGACCTTTTGACCTCTGGGGTCACAAAGAACAAAGGTGAATTTAACAAGTTTACATTTTTATACGCCCATATTGAAATGTGGTCGTAAATTTTCGTCGCCGTCGTCCGTCCATCCGGCGGGCCGATCGTCCACAATTGTTTGTGGACGCTCTAGAGGCTAAAGTTAATATCCGATTGACTTTAAATTTATATACAGTGTTTAAGGCCATGAAACGAAGAAGCCTATTGATTTTCAGCGATTTCCGATAATTACTACCAGAGTTATGGCCCTTGATCACTTCAAAAAATCTTGTGGACACTCTAGAGGCTAAAGTTAATATCCGATTGACTTTGAATTTATACACAGTGTTTAAGGTCATGAAGCGAAGAAGCCTATTGATTTTCAGCGATTTCCGATAATTACTGCCAGAGTTATGGCCCTTGATCACTTCAAAAAATCTTGTTGATGCTCTAAAGGCCAAAGTTAATATCCGATTGACTTTAAATTTATATACAGTGTTTAAGGTCATGAGACGAAGAAGCCTATTGATTTCAGCGATTTCCAATAATTACTGCCAGAGTTATGGCCCTTGATCACTTCAAAAAATCTTGTGGACTTTAAATTTATACACAGTGTTTAAGGTCATGAGACAAAGAAGAAGTCTACTCTAGAAAAGTTGGGTCTGGTTTTGTGCCCATTTGATGGACACCCCCCTGCGCTGAGCCTCCAGACTATAAAGTTTTCTGTCAGTGACATAATTTTGCCAGAATCTACAATTTTGACCGGTCGTTTCGCAAGCCAATATTAATTTTAACAAATCTGATAGATTAAGAAGAAGGCCCCTATGACAGGCACAAAAACGCGATTTTTCGTAAAATCAAGGGCTATAATTCAGGAAGTTACGATCTGATATGCGAGAATATCAACAGGAACAAAGATCTTTGGGTTATAAACATGTATTTCAAGTTTCATCAAAATCGGATCAAAACTGTGTCCTCTAGAGGGACCACAACCTTGATATACCATATATACACTATTTGCGTACGAGGGATGGCTGTTTTGTCCGGCAGTTTTGGTCTGATTTTCCCGAAATTCGAACTTAACCATCATTAAGGTGTAATGGTAAAATATTTAAACGTTTTTTTAAAACCAGATGAGAATTGTCACCTCTAGAGGGACCACAAGTTAAAAATGTAATTTTTTGTACAATCATAGACCATAATTCAGGAAGTTATGAACCGATATGCGTGAATATTGAAAGAAACCAAGATCTTTGAGACATAAACATGCATTCCAAGTTTCATCAAAATCGGATGAAAATTGTGACCTCTAGAGGATCCACAACTTTGATATACTATATTTTACACTATTTGGGTACAAGGGTGCAGACTTTTTGTCTTGCAGTTTTGGTCCGTTTTTCACGAAATTCGAAGTCTGATATCATTAAGGTGTAACGGTGATATATTCAAACGTTTTTTTAAATCGGATAAAAATTGTTACCTCTAGAGTGATCACAAGCTAAAAACGTGATTTTTTTGTGCAATCAAGGTCATAATACAGGAAGTTACGATCCGATATGCGCAAATTTTGAAAAGGAACCAAGATCTTTTGGTTGTAAACATGTATTTCAAGTTTCATCAAAATCGGATCAACATTATGACCTCTAGAGGATCCACAACCTTGATATACATTATTTGGAAGGAAGGAATTATTAGTGAGCAGAAATTCGCCCATGTATCTGTTATCACTCGTTACTTCAGTCAGTTATATAGAGGGATGACTCGTGTTTTCCTTTGGCGTTTGTCACTTCCGATTCAGGAAACCTGTATTACTCAGCTATCGTAGCAATGATCTCTGTGTTAAAATTATATTTGGAACGTGTTTAATTAGTTCTATCACCAGAGGTTTCATTAACAGCAGGCGAATTTCCCTGGCTACTTGGCTCGTTGCGCCGGCTATATTATGATTCCATCTCAGAATTTATTATGTCATAAAAAGTTTGTAAAATGGAATACTTCTTTAAGTATAAATGTACTGGTATACAGGGTTTTGCTACGTAATATAGAACAGGTAGCCGGCGAGTTTACAAACTGTACGCCCAACAATAAACGGCGTCACGGTTATCGAGTTTAAAAGTACGTGATAATCAAGAAACGGGCGGTATTCTGTATCTCCTTTAAAAAAGAGTTACCGGTGTAGTTTAATATCGTGCCTTCCCTTTTTTCACCCACTCTACTCGAAATTTCTTAACCATCAATTACATTTATGCTCAATATAAAAGGTACTACGAGGCTTATCTCTTTACACCTTACTATTTTACATACTTTCTTTTGAAAACTGTCATTTATACCGGCTAGTTTTCACGCATTTCAGAGTTTCCGATAACCGGTATTTTAACTTCCTGTTGGTCCATGGGACCGGTGAACAATGATAACGGAAAATCATAAACCTTAACAAAATTAACTGCTACTTTATCTTTCCATGGGTGTCGAAACGCGGTGCTATTTATAGTAACTTGGGTATGGCGGTTTCTATCGTCTTGAAGATCGCTGCTCAATGTCTGCATGATCTTCACAAAATGGTGCCAAAGCAGACACGAATCTTTCGTACTTTAAACGCAAAAGAAAGATCGCCATATCTTTCGTAGTTACAGTGAGTAGTGCACCAGCGGAGGAAAGACGGGTTTACGTCGGTAAAACTTAATATACGTCTCTGCGTAATCGTTTAGTTTTTGTCTGTCACCTTTTAGTTTTTATTCATTCGATGATGATAGACAAACGACACACTGATCATGTGACAACCATAATTGAGATTGCTATAAAATAAAATTTTGTTTGACTATCTGGAATAGCCTGCAATAATAACGACAACATTTATAAAATAAAGCTTCTGTCAGCATGTGTATTATAAAGTAAAAAATCATATTACGTTAAACAATATTTAAAACTTAAGCTTATAACATCGCTGATTCATTGACCTAATTCCAACGATGTCACATGTCATCGGTAATGGCGATTCTTTCGAAAAAATATATTATTAATGACTGTTTCTCGGAGTATTCGGTGTTTTATCAGTGGATTATATTCAATGAAGATTTAAATTTAACAACTGGTTTGTGAAACCATCAAAAATGTATGATCCAATTAAAATATCTACCTGAAATTCATATGGACATGTCATGGAGCGTCAAAGACGTACGATTCTCGTAATTCACAATACAATCCATGGCGAGATTATATATCGGTAAACTGACATGGAATAAAATACGTAGTAACTACCGACCCTACACCCAATAATAATAATAATGACTGAAAAACGAAGTTTAATAGCCCACGATGTATTGATGTACCAGATATCTATATATACATTAAAAAAGAGATTGATAAAGGGATCGTTGTGTTAACGGTTAGATCGACCCTTTTTCCGCGACCGCACCAAACTGAGTTTTCAAACCTGTTCACTAGTTAATTACTGTGTGTGCTAACTTTTACATTCAAAAACTATTTACCCGATATTATAGGTTCTGATAGAAATACAGAGATGCCCATATTTGGCCTTTATATAAATGGATGAAAGTGGTGTAAAATCAACCAAATTGCATCATATTGCGTGCCAAAATGCAAAATTTTCTCAGGGGGGCATGCCCCTGAACCCTCCTAGGTTATTTCATGCCTTTGGCGCTCAATTTGATCGTCTGTGGTGCTCTTTTCGAGCTTTCGGCTCTCAAAAAATTAGCTGCCTACTCTGATACTTTACCCACCTACAGTAATATTTAATGAAACCCATGTATCACATATGTGATAATTACTGACACCAATATTGTCCTTTCAGTCAAATTGATCCAGTATGAACCGAGAATTAAGCAATTGAAAGTTCGGCCTAGCCTCGATCATCATTACTAAAGTCTGTAGGATAAGAAACATAGTCTCGATCATCCATTTCATGATTAAATTATGAATGAAAGTCGAGCAGCAAATGGGATCATAAATCCAGTAAATATCGCAGGCTAGCGATGCCATCGAGAGTTGATTATGGTCTGGATAAGTTAATTAATGTCTAATTAATAATTTAGATAACATTTCAGGCCTAAAGAAAGACCTGCAATTGGCAGGTTTAGCTCTTGCATAATGTATGTTTAATTAATATGTGTCATCTATTTATTTTGGGCTTTTGGCAGGGGACATCCGCCTCACTACGACTATGCCATAGTATCACCGGCGTGTTTGTGGGCTATTCTGGTTCGAATATGCACCCAGGTGATACATATGTACATATGTAATATTTCATACATATGGATGAGCTACATGTAGGATTGGGGGTGTATAGCTCATTACTGGAGAAGTATTCTGGTGAAGGCGGTCACTGTTCATTAAAAGTCCAATTCCAAATTCATTTCAATATTACTTTATATACAGTTTTAAAAATACATTATTTACAAATTATATACAAGGCATTCGATCTCTTTGTCTGTGTGTCTCTAATTTCATCTGCCCTCTTGTCTGTGTGTAGAGGTCTTTTAAAGTAATTAATTTGTATACAGACAAAAGGACAATGATTTCAACAAATCAAATTAAAGATAAAAATATTGTAACACATCAAATGAAAAGAAGTTAAATAAATATATAAATTTCATTGGTTGAAAGTTTCATAGTGAAATATAATTTATAGGATCTAATAAGCTTTAAGCCATAAAGAATTAAAAAGCATTGACACTTGATTGGCATTGATCAGACTGCATTGTTAACTGTATAAATCTTTGCTCAAGGTTTCTCTTAATAAGCCTACTGGCATCCAAAGATTATAAAACAGTCAAAGCCAATCATGCTTTTAAGCAATTACTTTTTATAGACTTTAAATCAAAATATTAACACTAAAAGTAAAGAAAGACCAAATGATAACCTTACTATTAGCTATATTGTCTATATACTTTAAGAAATAAATTCTGTATATCCTTAAAATAAAATTTGAAAAAGAAGTAGAATTTAGTATCACTATTCGGTGATAAATGCCCCCATCCTGAAAAATTCATGCGTCCTCGCATGATATATATATACACAATATACTTGATGAAATTATTAATAATTATATAAAAGAAAAACATATGCTTATAATTAAATATTTGTATAAAATTTTGTATCACAATATATTGAGTGAATTATGCTGTTATATGATTATACAGGCTAAAGTCCCTTAGGTAATCCTTTGTTGTTGCCTTATGTATAATACATTGTTGTCACATACATAAATATCACTTGCAATAATTATGAAAAAAAAAAGTGTTTTAGGAATGCAAAATTCCAAATGCAATGATTTTCAGTCAGAAATGGAACTGAATATAAAGATAAATGAAATTTAAAAAGTTAATGGTAATTAAGAGTCACATAATAACATATAAGCACTATGATGAAGAAAGTTTCTGCAATTTTTAAAGTCTGCACCCCGGAATATTTATTATTTGTGGAAATAATTGATTGTTTCAAATGCAAAACACATACACATTAGATATTACCATTATATAAACATAACTATAATGATTCCACCGCACTTATATACACCCAAATTTAATCAGGAACACACTTTCAATCTTTAGCAATTTCTGGAACTTAATTTACTGGATCAGGGATTACGATTGTAAGGTCCGCCACATTCATCTTATTGATCTAGCACATTTTGTTGTCTGGATACCTTGAAGTTTATCTGGTGATGAACCATGTGCTGGTACTTCTTCTTCTTGACATTGGAGAAATCTCACTTGGTTTGACAAAGTCAACCTTGTCCAGGATTGAAGATATCAGCTTCAAGCTTCTTTGGTCCAGTCTGTTATCAGAGGTGTTGCTCAACAAGATTAAACCTGAAATATCTCTCGACCATCTCATATAATAACATTCAATGTGTGACAAGAAATCAATTATATTAAATAATTTTGAATCAAAAGAATGTGGTCATTCCCTGTACTCAACCTGACTAAAATGTAATACCAGTCTCACTTTCCGTTCCAAATATAAACGTGTATGTCTTCAACACTGTCAAATTGTCAAGACTGTGCAAAGGCTCAGAAGATACTCTATTCTTTTATTCCTTATTTCATATAGTATTATTCAATATTTCGGTTATTACTATGATCATTTCTTATTCTTATATGATCATTTCTTATTCTTATATGATCATTTCTTATTCTTATATGATCATTTCTTATATGATCTAATTTATTTTCCTATTCATTCTCATATATTATTTATCATCTAATATATTGTCACATGTTATCAATTCTTTTATTTAATTTCATGTTATAATTATTAATCAAAAAAAAATTTGGGGGGTATATTTCACGAAATGTGAAAAAAGAAACCAATTTATATTTATATATATACATATCATTCAATATAATAATCATATTCAGAACTTCTATTTTATTACATGAAAAACATAGTAGTGTTGCTATTATCTTATGTTTAAAATTAAAAGAACTAGGTCTATGTGGTCTAATCAAACTTTGTAAAAGTTTGTAAAATGATTACACAGTGCTTTACACATTGATCGTCACCAATATGACACAGCGTTGGAATGTCAGTCAAAAAATGGATGGCCAGTCCACCTTGCCTAGCAAACCTGATTATAGAAATATAACAATAATTATAAAAATAATTTAGACACACAGACCTATTTCTTTGTTAAATGAAAGTAATATAATCTAATTAATATGTGGAAATTTTGAGGGTGTCAATTTTAGTCGCTTTTTACGACACGCAATTTAACCAAACGTTGGGCCTACTCTTGTCCCCGGTCCCACAGGAAAACGTATTCACTATATTTATTTATTATTATTTTATTTTATTTTTTTTTTATGCAATGGATCTGTTCTAATTATGTACTGTGCAATGCAGTTAAAATCTGTGTAACTGCCTTGTGTACTGATATAATCAACGCTTTAAAAGCTTTTGTGGAAACTGCTTTATTGTATTGTACATGTTTATAAAGATCATTAGCAAAATAATCACAATAGTCTGCTAGATCAGATATTCCCTTGTCATTGATGTTACAGCGAATGTCACAGTGTTCTGATAGTCTGTTTATTTCTATCCAAGTGTGGTCAACTATTTCATCAAAATTCTGGCTTCTCTGTTCATGACAGAAGTATTGTCCCCCTTCTATACGTCGCTTTAATCCTTTATCCATTTGCATCATTTTTCTTTCAAGGCCTGTCTTCATGCTTCTCATATCACACAACATTTTAATGTTGGTGTTGAGTTTGAAGTCAGCTATCATTTTCTCTAAATCTTGTTTGGTGTCTTGCTGATGTTTTATCATGTTCACATTTGCTGAATTTGTCGATTTCTGTGATTTGGTGATATCTTCATCCTTCTTGACAAAAAATTTATGGTTCCTGAGAGGGCGCTTGCGTTTCTTTCCAACTTCATTTCTTGTAATGTGGAACTCCTCACGCAATTTCTCAGGTATTTGTTTTGTAAACTGCCATTGTGTGGACCCATCAATCAGTTTGATAAGATATGACTTTCGACCCTGGTATCTTGCTGTTTTAATGATTTTTACAATCTGTGCTTCAGGCAACATTTTTGGTTTCAACACTTGAGATTGTGTTTGTTGCTGTGAATGAGATTGTAAAGCATCATCAGTAGTTTCGTCAGTAGATTTCTGTTCTGCATCTTGTTCCTCTTCAAGTTCTTCTGGATTTAATTCCTCTTCGGACTCAGTAGGGACATTTGTTGGGCGTGTTGCAGGGTCAAAATATTTCTTTAAACGATTAGCATTTGTGAGGTATTTCAGAGGTTTGTCATCAGAACATCTTCTAAGTTGGTAGGTGTATTTTGGTCCAAGGTCTACAATGTAGTAAGGTCCGAGCCACTTCTTGCAAAGTTTCGGTGCTAATCCTACCTTGAATTTTGAACAAAACAACCATACCTTTGTTCCCTTTTCAAAGCTTGGTTCTTCCGATTTCTTATCATGCTGACCTTTGTATTTTTGTTGAGCCCTTTCCATATTCTCTGCAGCAATTTTTCTGGTGATTTCTAGTTGCTCAATGACTTTCGTTAGGTAGTCTTTACTTGATCTTGGTAGAGTTTCTTTGGGTATTAACTGTGAATCAAGTGGAACCCGCATTTCTTTCCCAAAAAGCATTGCAAATGGTGAGGAACCAGTGGATTGTGTGGCTGGACTTAGTCTGTAAGCCATCATGACACCTGGCAGTAAATCTGGCCAGTTGGTATGGTTCTCATCGCAATACATACGTAATGACTGGATAATGAAGGAATTCATTCGCTCACATGCTGCATTGGTCTGAGGATGGTATGGTGTGGTATGGGTTCGCTTGACCTGAAACAATTCATGATGACATGAAATTTTGACCGAGATCGGAGCAGAGTGACTTAGGAGCTCCATACCTGGTAAATATTTCTTTGTACAGTACATTAGCAATTTCGGGAGCCTGCTGTGTCTTTAAAGGAAATGCTTCGGGCCATTTGCTAGTACTTTCAGCAAGTAATAGAACATATTTATAGCCATCTGGTGTTGGGGTTAACTGTAATACATCCATATGCCATCTACTGAAAATCTCGTTAACAGGTAGAGGATTGAGTGGAGTTTTCTTTCCATGGAAGTTTCTCTTACATCTTTGGCAATCTTCACAGGTCTTGACATATTGATGAATATCATTGAGCATATTGCGCCAGTAGTACTTCATTCTGATGGTTTCAAATAATCTCTCTTGGCCTTGATGACATCCACCAAAATTTGAGTCATGGTATGCAATTAAGACATCATTTTGAAGTGCTTTTGGTACTGCCAGTAATTTTCGAAATCTTTCCTCCTTGTTCGGGCCTTTGTGTTTTAGTTTGCGCATATAGAACAAGATTCCATCTTCTAATTCATAATCTTTGGACCTAATGTTGATACATTTCGCCATCTTCTCGTCATCGGGCAATATATTACTTTCTTTAAAGATTATGATATCAGATAGATCTTCACAATTACGTTGCAGGTGGCATAAATTTGGATCATTTAAAATTGTGCAAGAATTGTGATTACCTTGATCATCCGGGACATCAGCTTCGTCCATGGCTGCAGCAACAAGTGGGAGGGTACACAAGGAATGCTGCACTTCATATCGGTCTGTCTCATACTCAAATGTGTAGATTGTTTCTGGCTTTTTCTCCTGACAACAATAGACTGGCTGATCGTCAAGGAACTTATTTGGATTGTCTGATGGGGGGTAGATTCTTCTTGACAAACCATCAGCATTTCCATTCTTGGAGCCTGCTCTATGTTGGATGTCAAAGCGATACTCTCCTAAAAGCATAGACCATCTTCCAAGGCGACTAGTTTTATCCTTAATGCTTTTTAACCATTTGAGAGAAATATGATCAGTAAATACAAGAAATTCTTGGTTAACTATATATGGACGGTATGTCTTTACAGCTTCGACTAACGCTAAGCCTTCTTTTTCAGAAATTGACCAGTTCTTTTCTGCACCATGTAATGCTCGCCCTCCGTAAGCAACCACATATTCTCTATTTTGATCATCCTTCTGCCTTGCTTCACATTCTTTGGTGTTGGAAATTCTGTTACTGCTCGTATTTTGTCTTCGTCAACGCTAATGCCTTCTTTACTTAAAATATACTATTCAAAAAAAGTAGGGGATATTTGATTTTTAAGTGTTATTAAAGTCACCTAATGAAACTGACGAAGAAACAAATGACAAAATGAAATGAAGTTCACATTCATCGATTTATTCCAAATGATCGTTAGACTAAGTAAGGCACAGACTGACCATTATAAGGGTAAAATGATACCCGGGGTCAAACAGCAAAGTTACCACAGCATCACAACCAAGTCAGTAACGGGTAAATCCTCCTCTGTTTGCCAAACAAGCATTGATCCGACGTGGCATACTCCTAATGAGACGTCTAAGGTCATTTTGGTCCAGATTGTCCCATTCCTGTTGCAACGCAGCAGCAAGTTCTTGGACATTGGCAGGACGTTGTTGACGTTGACGTAACCTCTGTCCAAGCATGTCCCAGACATGCTCGATGGGGGAGAGGTCGGGACTCAGTGCTGGCCAAGGTAATGTGGTGATGTTCTGTTGTTGGAGGTAAGCTGTAACGATCCTGGCCCTGTGACATCTTGCGTTGTCATCCTGGAAGATGAAACGGCGGCCATGACGTCGTGCGAACGGCACAACATGGACTGCCAAGATGTTGTCCCGGTAGTACTGGCCTGTAACACGCCCTGCAACAACATGTAAAGCCGTTCTTCCAGCAACAGTGATGCCTCCCCACACCATAACAGAACCACCCCCAAATCGATCATGTCTGATGACGTTAACGTCTTGGAAGCGCTCGTTTCGACGACGCCACACCCTCCTACATCTGGCAAAAAAATCAACAGTGAACCTTGACTCATCTGAAAACATCACATTGCTCCAGCGTCGATTATCCCAGTGTTGACGATCCCTACTCCAACGACGTCTTGCCTGAATGTGATGATCTCTCAAACAAGGGATCACGCGAGGACGTCGGGCGCGAAGGTGACCCCTATGCAGTCGATTCCGAATCGTCTGGCCACTCACTCTCAAACCATTGTCTGTTTGAAGACGAGCGCTGATCTGATTTGCTGTGATGACACGATTTCTCAAGGCCAAGGTACGGATAAATCGATCCTGGGCTTGAGTTGTCGCCCTTGGTCGACCTGAGCGTGGTCTGTCCTGTACAGATTGTGTATCACGGTATCTGGACCATAGCCTGCTTATGACAGACTGAGAAACATTCATCGTCCGCGCCACAACCGCCTGTGTTGTGCCGATCTGTAGCATGCCAAGGGCACGTAACCTTTCATTTTGGGTAAGCCGACGCATATCAAAATTTGTTTTCTGGTCACTAAAACAATTAAACTGATGTTTCCACCCTGGAATTTAATGCCACAATGACTGTAACATTCAAAGTCAGAGTCGTGCAAATCTTGGGTTGGACCCCCATGATGATCCCAAGCATCACCTGCATTCCATGCGGTAGCTATTGGTGCGTTTGGGCGTCACATGTAACTGGAAATGTTTCTTCTGTTAGGTTCTATAGTGACTTTTTTCGTAGTCATTTGCATATTTTAGTATTATGCCCCCAAAATCAAATATCCCCTACTTTTTTTGAATAGTATATGTCCCAAGTACTTAACTTTCTTCTTAGCAAATTGACATTTTGATGGTTTTACTGTAAGATTTGCTTCGCGAAGTCTGTTGAAGATTTGCTGTAAGTCATTTAAATGCGATTCAAAGTTTTGGCTAAAAATGATTAAATCATCCACGTAGACCAACGTGATTTTCCAATTTAGCCCTCGCAACACGGAATTCATCATCATCTGGAAAGCAGCCGGCGAATTACGTAAGCCAAACGGAAGCCGATTAAATTCAAATGATCCTTGATGTGTGACAAAAGCAGTTTTATGCTTTGTTTCGGGATCTAATTCCTGTTGCCAAAATCCTGATTGTAAGTCTATTACGGAATAAATAGTAGCGTTTGCAGCAGCAATGAGATCTATGGTGTCTGATAAGAGTGGTAATGGATGTGTCATAGGTTCTGTGACTTGGTTTAATTTTCTATAGTCTACCACAAACCTATGACTGCCATCTGGTTTCTTAACTAGCACAATTGGAGATGCCCAACTGCTAGAAGATGGTTCTATTACACCATTGTCTAACATTTCCTTGGTTAATTTTTCAGTAATTCCCTTTGCCTCAGTACTTTGTCTATATGGGCGTGATCTAATTGGTGGTGCATTATTTGTAATAATTTTGTGCATATACCCTTTTGCTTTGCCTAATTCTGTTAGATTTGTTGCAAATATATCTCTATATTGACCTAAGAAGCCTAGTAATTTTGTCTTCTGTTTTTGTGATAAATCGGAATTTTCTAAATTGAATCCCAAAGACATAGCTAGTTCCACCGATTCATGTTCTGGACACTGGATATTTGAGACTATAAATTTATCATGATTTTGTTTATCTTGCTCTATGTCTAAAATATGATCTTTATTTATGATATGGGCTTTCGCAATTATAGTATTAGCTTTAATTTTAATTTGTTCCTCAGAGGAATTTAAAAACCTAACATAACCTCTATTAATATTTGTTTTTCCGATACTTTTACCACCTAATAAATTTTTCTTTTTTTGAATTCTCGACGTGGGTTCAATATATACAATTTCATTTAAAGGTATTTTGGATATTTTAGCTGGAATTAATATTTCTGAGTTAGGATCAATTGATATGTCTTTGATGGTCCTGACAAATCCCACTTGATGTTTTCTATGTCCCTGGCACTTAAGTATTTTATCTGATACATCTTCCTTTGAACTGTTTTGTTCTTTTAACTTAGTACTCTTTTGTTCATTTTCTATTTTGCTATCTGGGAGTGCATATGCAACATGTATTAATCCCTCGTTTAAAGTCAAAGTTTTGTTTTTATGACTAATTTCAGCATTTGTATCAATAAGTAAATCATTACCTATTATAAAATCATGTTGGATATAATTAAAGATGTAAAATTTATGAATAATACTAGTGGTTGAAATTTGAAATTCGAGTAGAGTACTCCCTACGACTTTGACAGTTTGACCCCCTACACCAGAAATGTAAGTTATATCTGAGGATGATATTTCTGCATCTGGTAAAACCTTATCTAACAGTGATTTGGAAATACAAGATATGCTCGCCCCTGTATCAATGAGACTTTTTATGACAGTATTGCCTAAAGTCACATTTACAAAATTTTTATTTAGGGAAGCGATAACATTTATATTGGTAGTCGAAGATTTGGCATTACCATCTATAGTTCCTTTGAGTGAGAATGACCCATCTTAATGATTCTGACTTAGGTTGAAATCAACTAGTAAATAAGTCTATTATCAAATAAAGAATTATAATTATTGTCACACACTAAATGTAAATTTTCGAGAATGGTACAAGAAATAGTTGATTTAACTTACCAAACTAATTCTCTGATCTCATATGAACCAAATCTAGGAATCCACTTGTATCTCCAATCTGTTCTTGACTGTCTTTGTTCAAACCATTAGATCTTTAGTTGTTCTCGCTTGGCATGTAAGAAGTTCCGAATCTTGAATTCATCTTCCACCATTATATCACCAGCGTGTTTGTGGGCTATTCTGGTTCGAATATGCACCCAGGTGATACATATGTACATATGTAATATTTCATACATATGGATGAGCTACATGTAGGATTGGGGGTGTATAGCTCATTACTGGAGAAGTATTCTGGTGAAGGCGGTCACTGTTCATTAAAAGTCCAATTCCAAATTCATTTCAATATTACTTTATATACAGTTTTAAAAATACATTATTTACAAATTATATACAAGGCATTCGATCTCCTTGTCTGTGTGTCTCTAATTTCATCTGCCCTCTTGTCTGTGTGTAATTAATTTGTATACAGACAAAAGGACAATGATTTCAACAAATCAAATTAAAGATAAAAATATTGTAACACATCAAATGAAAAGAAGTTAAATAAATATATAAATTTCATTGGTTGAAAGTTTCATAGTGAAATATAATTTATAGGATCTAATAAGCTTTAAGCCATAAAGAATTAAAAAGCATTGACACTTGATTGGCATTGATCAGACTGCATTGTTAACTGTATAAATCTTTGCTCAAGGTTTCTCTTAATAAGCCTACTGGCATCCAAAGATTATAAAACAGTCAAAGCCAATCATGCTTTTAAGCAATTACTTTTTATAGACTTTAAATCAAAATATTAACACTAAAAGTAAAGAAAGACCAAATGATAACCTTACTATTAGCTATATTGTCTATATACTTTAAGAAATAAATTCTGTATATCCTTAAAATAAAATTTGAAAAAGAAGTAGAATTTAGTATCACTATTCGGTGATAATAGCCTTAAATAATAAAGACGATATTTTAAAAAAAAACAACTCCCTGTCAGCATGTGTATAAAGTAAAAATGAATAAAACTAAAATGCTATTTAAAACTAAATGTGGCAATGCCGGTTTATTGACCTAATTCCAACCGATGCATGTCATATGTTATCGGGAATCGGAAAGCATTGGAGATTCTGACGGAAAAATATATTATTATTGTCTGTTTCTCAGGATATCCGGTGTTCTATCAGGAATTAGTCAATGGCTATTTAAATTTAACCAATTATTATTTTAATATCTACCTGGAAGACAATCCAAACTGAGTGAGATGTCTTCATTCGCCACATGGCTTATTATTACAAAGAAAACTTACTGGACCCATTATGAATAACCAGCAAGCTCGTTTTTTTTGTTTTTTTCTTTTACCCAATTATCAAAATTAGCGTTAAATGTGCTAATTACTTATGAACAAGATGGCCGATTCTCGCTAAGGTATACACAGTATTTAAGATCATGAGACGAAGAAGACTATTGATTTTCACTGATTTCTGATAGTTACTGCCAGAGTTATGGCCCTTCATCCCTTTGAAAAATCTTGTGGGTGCTTAAGAGGCTAAAGTTAATATCCGACTGACTTTAATTTTATACACAGTGTTTAAGGTTATGCGACGAAGAAGCCTATTGATTTTCACTGATTTCCGATAATTACTGCCAGAGTTATGGCCCTTGATCATTTAGAAAAACCTTGTGGATTCTCTAGAGGCTAAAGTTAACATCCGATTGACTTCAGATTTATACACAGTGTTTAAGGTCATGAGACGAAGAGGCCTTTTGATTTTCAACGATTTCTGATAATTACTGTCTGAAATAAGACCCTTGATCACTTTGAAAGATCTTGTGGATACACTAGAGGCTAAAGTTAATGTCCAATTGACTTTAAATTTATACACAGTGTTTAAGGTCACCAGATGAAGAATCGTATTGATTTTCAACGATTTCTGATAATTACTGCCAGAGTTATGGCCCATGATCACTTTGAAAAATCTTGTGGATGCTTTACAGACCATAGTTATGATCTGATTGATTTTATATTTATACACAGTGTTTACACCTATATATAATTGTTTCGATTGACTTTAGATCGATACACAGAGTTTAAGGTCTTGAGACGAACAAGTATATTGATTTTCAATGAATTTTGGTAACTTGAACAGCTAAATTCATGGTATTAAAAGTTTTGTATACTAAACGTTAGCCAAACAAATTTTAATGATTTTCTGATAATTACTGAATGATAATTACTTGTGATATTTAATTACATGCAACATAGAGAATGATTTAAAATGATGCTATAGATAACAAAAAATTGCTTCTAACTTCTTCTGTTATTGAGAAATAACCAATTTTGTCAGGGTCTCTTTTTAAGATTTTTTTTCGCATTTTTATTTTCCATTAGAAAGTCTCATCAGCTAACTTAGCGGTAAATTAGTAACAAATTTTGTCAGGATCACTTTTTTATACGCCCACATTTTCATGTGGACGTATATTGCTGTCGCCCCTGTCCGTCTGGATGTCCGTCCACAACTGTTTGTGGACACTCTACAGGTCAAAATTCTTATCCGATTTTGACGAAACCTGAAATATAGGTTTTATCCAAAAGATCTGGGTTGCTTTCGATATTGGCATGTATCGGACCTAAACTTCATGGATTATGGCCCCTGATTGTACGAAAAATCACGTTTTTAGCTTGTGGACCCTATAGAGGTCACAATTTTTATCCAATTTTGTTGAAACTTGAAATGTAAGTTTATAACCCAAAGATCTCTGTTCCTTTCGATATTCGCGCATATCCGATCGTAACTTCCTGCATTATGGCCCCTGATTGTACGAAAAATTGCGTTTTTAGAGGTCATAATTTTTTATCTGATTTTAAAAAACGTTTTAGTATATCACCGTTACATCCTGTCGGCCCAAAACTGACAGACAAAATGAACGTCCCTCGTTCTGAAATAGCGTAAAAATATGGTATATCAAGGTTGTGGACCCTCTAGAGGTGACAATTTTCTTCTGATTTTGATGAAACTTGAAATGTAAGTTTATAACCCAAAGATCTCGGTTCCTTTCGATATTCGCTCATATCGGATTGTAAATTCCTGAATTATGGCCCCTGATTGTACAAAAAATCACGTTTTTAGCATGTGGACCCTCTAGAGCTCACAATTATTATCCGATTTAAAAAAACGTTTGAATATATCACCTTTACACCCTAAGGATGGTTGGGTTCAAATTTCGTGAAAATAGCGTAAAAATGTGATATATCAAGGTTATGGACTCTCTAGAGGTCACAATTTTCTTCTGATTTTGATGAAACTTGAAATGTAAGTTTATAATAGGGGGGGTTGTTAAATCGAAATTTTTCGACCTGCTACACGAGGACCTATTCAAATTATGTGGTATGATGTACTCGTCAGTATGTGTATACTGATTATTTAACAACAAAAAATTTTTGGGATCGGACCCCTCTAACCCCCTTGTACATGCCCCCTGAAAGTCCCCACTCCTATTTCCACCCCAAAATAGCAGTTTTTGGCGTGAAAGTCCCCAGAAACATGTCAAAGGTGGCTTGTATGTTGTCTTTTTATAAGTTATTAATGAGGCCGAGTCTGATTATTGACTTCATAATTATTTTCGATATTCCAAAATGGCGGAAATTCAAAATGGTGACCAGAATGGCCCCCATTTTGTTCGAGGTCTTTGCTTATTTCGTATATATGTCTTGTAATATGTCTTTTTATAGGTTTTTGTTGCTGCAAAATCTAAATTGGATCTTGAAAAATAGTTTCGACCATCCAATATGGCTGAAATTCAAGATGGTGGATATAAACATGGCCGCCATTTTGTACAAACTCATACATAATCATGTAAAAACCTAAAATTTAGGGCTTAAAATGCTAATATGATGACCATGTAATGGCTATGTTTGTGTCTCTAACTGTATCTATCATGTAATTAGATTAACTAGATGTATACACCGCAGTTGTCTCATCCTATGCACGATTCGCACATTGGCGTTGGCGTAACATTTGTGTACTTTCAGATGTTGTTATCGTAGTGTAACCTCCAACATGTACAGCTTATCAAAAACACCAACTCGATCTTCAGCCAGGAAAGATCTGGCAGACATCCAGTATGTGGAAACTGCAGGCTTTTCAAGTGGAATATTGCCAACCAAATTGATGGTCATCGAGAATATGATGTACCTACTTAGACCGACTAGGGCTGGACAAGATCAGAGAAGTAAGGACTCTGCTGCATCTATTCTATCAGAAATTTTACAAGAACATTTAACAAGTCTATTTGAAATATTTTGTGAGGACGAGGATGTTAGAAAGCGTTTAGAAGTAGTGTATGGTGTCAAGATGACCGAAAATGAATGGGAATTCCTACAAGATCAGTGCAATCAGCCAAAAAATGTTTTGTGAAAGTTTCGTCGACAAAAAATGGGCGAAGACAATAGAAAGACGAAATGAGAGCTAAAGTAGAAGCAGAAAACAGTCTGAGTTAGCAGTAGACTTTAGGACTCTTTGAGATGAAGATGTAGATGATGTGAAACTATCCCCAAGTAATATTGATTATGAGCCACTAGGTTAAGATGAGCCTACATCTTCCATTAAAAAACGACGTAAATTGGATCCGAGACAGATTCGCTTTAAAGGTGATAAGGTATGTGTTTCTGACATATGGTATGAGCTTTTGAGCTTGTCCATGGTTTCATACACTTCAGGGTTGGTCTTTCTGATGCTAAGTCTGATATGTTGGTATTGTCTGGGCATATTATCACCTGTAAAGCGAATCTTTTCGGATCCAATTTGCATCGTTTTTGTATTGGAAGATGTAGGCCCATCTTGATCTAGTGGCTCATAATCGATATCACTTTGGGATAGTTTCACATCATCTTCATCTTAGTCGGTCTAAGTAGGTACATCATATTCTCGATGACCATCAATTTGGTTGGCAATATTCCACTTGAAAAGCCTGCAGTTTCCACATACTGGATGTCTGCCAGATCTTTCCTGGCTGAAATTTGAGTTTGTGTTTTTGATAAGCTGTACATGTTGGAGGTTACACATAGGACGACATCACTAGTACACTATGAAAACAACATCTGAAAGTACACAAATGTTACGCCAATGTTAATGTGCGAATCGTGCATGGGATGAGACAACTGCAGTGCATACATCTAATTAATCTAATTACATGATAGACACAGTTATTACCATTACATGGACATCATATTAGCATTTTAAGTTCTAAATTTGAGAGTTTTTTTCAAGTTGTCACCTGATTATGTATGAGTTTGTACCAAATGGCGGCCATGTTTGTATCCACCATCTTGAATTTCTGCCATATTGGATGGTCGAAATTATCTTTCAAGATCCGATTCAGACTTTGTAGCAACGAAAACCTATAAAAAGACATATTACAAGCCATATATTCGAAATAAACAAAGTGCTCGAGCAAAATGGAGGCTATTTTGACCGCCATTTTGGAATATCAAAAATAATTATGTAATCAATAATTAGTCTCGCCATCATTGAAAACCTGTAAAAAGGCAACATACACGCCACCTTTGACATATTTCTGAGGAGTTTTACGCCAAAACAGCATTCTGGGAGCGAAAATAGGGGTAGGAACTTTCAGGGGGCATGTACAGGGGGGTTAGAGGGGTCCGATCCCAAAATTTTTTGTTGTTAAATAATCAGTATAGTAGGCCTCATGTTTCTAAGGGATCCTCGATCGAAAGTAAAATTATCAACCCCCCCCTATTTATAACCCAAAGATCTCAGTTCCTTTCGATAATCGCACATATCGGACCATAACTTCCTGAATAATGGCCCCTGACTGACGAAAAATCGCAATTTTAGCTTGAGGTTCTTCTAGAGGTCACAATTATTATCCTATTTAAAACACGTTTGAATATATCACCTTTACACCCTAAAGATGGTTGGGTTCAAATTTCGTGAAAATTGGACCAAAACTGACAGACAAAATGGCCGCCCCTAGTACTAAAATAGCGTAAAAATATGTTATATCAAGGTTGTGGACTCTCTAGAGGTCACAATGTTCTGATTTTGATGAAACTTGAAATGTAAGTTTATAACCCAAAGATCTCAGTTCCTTTCGATATTCGGACATATCGGACCGTAACTTCCTGAATAATGGCCCCTGATTGTACGAAAAATCACGTTTTTAGCTTGAGGTTCCTCTAGAGGTCACAATTATTATCCGAAATAAAAAAAACGTTTGAATATATCCCCTTTACACCCTAAGGATGGTTGGGTTCAAATTTCGTGAAAATTGGACCAAAACTGACAGACAAAATGGCCGCCCCTAAAATAGCGTAAAAATATGGTATATCAATGTTGTGGACACTCTAGAGGTGACAATTTTGTTCTGATTTTTGATGAAACTTGAAATGGAAGTTTATAACCCAAAGATTTTGGTTTCTTTGCTCATATCGGATCGTAACATCCTGAATTATGGCCCCTGATTGTACGAAAAATCGCTTTTTGTTTAGCTTGTTCTCTATCCATCTCTTGCAAAATGTGGGCGTATCCTGCCTGGAAGTCGCTGGTTAACATTTGTAACACATGGTAACAAATGTATAAATGGAATTGATATTGCTGGATTTGGTTGATTCTGCATCCATTTTATAACATGTGTGCAATGCTTATGCGGAAATCTGTTTTATCGGTGACATACATTCAAGGGTAACGTGGCACCGATTAAATCTGTCGTTACTCGTCGCAGTTCTAGTTTTATGATTTTTATTGATTTTATTATTTTTTTGTGAACCTTAGGGGCGCTTACTTGGTCTCAAGGGCGCTTAGTTGGTCTTAGGAATGCTTAGTTGATCTCAGGGGCACTTTAGTTGGTCTCATGTAATCCTTGCATGGATGTAGAGCATCCAAAAACATTTAGAAGAGACAGAAAAAATCTTAAATTGCTTAAATTGACAATGTTTAACAATATTTGTAACATCGACGGGAAATCTTGCTTTGTTCTTTTCGTTGAATAAGCAGATTGTTTTCCCTCTAGTAGATAGGATGGAGCTTAACCTTGCAATAACTAGACATGTTCAATGTTATTAAACTCTTTTGCTGGTTTACACTAGTTTTAGTAGAAATCATATAGAGCAGTGGGGTGGGTTTTCTGTGCAATAACAACAAGCATGTTACAAGTCATTTATAGTACGCTTCATTCGTTAACAGGTTTAACATCTCGACCTACGGTCTTGATGTTTAAACCTGTTAACTCATGAAAGCCGTGCTATAAATATAACTTAACTTTGCACATTGACTTGACAACTATGTGGGGACTAAGGTACACATGCAAAAGGCACTCAGTGATACTATACACAATACACAGGCAATGCTCAATTATGACCCAAAGGACCCAAACCAAAAGGGAGACAGACTTCGAATGATTCTTTAAATTGGTTATTCTGGTTCACAACAGGTTCAGAGTTGATAAACTTTACTACGAACATCAAAGTAAACAATTCAGTGTTATATACACTGAAAAGACATAAGACTTTGTGTAAATAATATGCAAACAAAAATATAGTATTTTAGACAAATGTACATGACAAAACCTCATCCAAATTGAAGAAGATTTTAATGTACACATTAATTGGCTATACTATGCAAACATACTTAATCGACAGCAGTAAACAACTAATGGGATCTCTAATCGGACGTGTACAAATATACCCGAATCGAGTACAACCATACTGTGCGAAATGCGACAACATTCTAAGACACTAAACAGATCTGCTGTGACCGATGGCGGAACGTTTTCTAAACAAATTATTATCATGTATTTATACTTGTTGTTATTTACAGGTTTCTAAGTCCAATTCTGCTATGTAGTACATTCTTGAAAGCCGGTACCGTGTCGTATCCATTTGGTATATTATCCAACAATGAAAATTCCTCATCCGTGATGACGACTGCGCAAATAAACGTGGCAAGAAATTGACACGGACCCATCATGCTTCTGCCACGACCAACCAAGCACTTGCTACACCCAACGCACTCCAGTCAAGATCTTACTACGCTTATGGCCAAGCTCTAGCTACGCGCAATATGTTCCCACCATGATCTCGCCGTTAGCAGTCAGATCGGGATTCGTTCTCAACACACTCCTGTGACATGCTTACCAGGCACAAGAGGCTCTCTCTCATTAACTTTCAAAGCAGAGAACAATCAAAGACAAGCAATCAAGAACAATTTTTAGTTTTCTTGACGTTTCCTCTTTGGACGCTAAGTTGGAGCTGACGGATGAGGTTCAGTATCGTCTCTATATATACTTAAAGGTCGAAACAGTGTAGCCAGCATGTGGCCAGGAGCTTCATTCCAGCCTGGCGCCAACGTGGTTCAGGGTGGTGGGGACGTGGCTGTAAATGAAATACTTGCTAAGAAGCCCCCATAGCGTAGATTATGTTATTAACTGACTTCCAAGCTGATTGTGGAACGAGCATGTGGCCGGTTACTTTGACATCACTGCCACCAGTTATTGCAATAGTAGATGGCAGAGATGTCATAAATGACGGGTAACGTCGTCATTTAAGTTGTGACATAGTTTTTTTTTTCCAACGTAACAGCATTCCTCTCAATGACTTCTTCCACACGCAGCTTGGGGTCAGTTGATAATATAATCAACGCCACAAAGGTTTCTTAAAGCAGGTATTACAATTTCATTTGCAGTCCTGGTTTTTATTTCTTAGTATACTGCTTTATATTTCATATCATACATTTCTGTTCTATTTTGATCTATTATTAATTCTCACATTTTTAACCATCGGTAATTTTGTATCTATAACTGACAGACAACATAAACTGAAAGTCTTAATGACACCACCAAGTCTTAAAATCAGACTTGAGTACAACTACTACAACGCAATCAACCAAGTAAATGTGCTATTTTCCTGGAAAATCGATATTAGTGGTCAGCTCAGATTAAGTATTTTCATTGTTATATAATATAGGTAATGGGTAAAACACACCACTGCGTCCAGGAACAAACTACCTTAAACTTATACATAGCAGATTGGTTTCAGAAACCTTTTCAGTAATGTATTTAAGAAACATCCCGCCACAAATGGCAGCCATATTCTAAATATGTTAACATGTGATTATTTTACACAATTGTAAACGGCAGAAATGGAATCTGCGCCCAAAACCATATATCCTGATACCATAGTCGACTACTTAATCAATATCAGCACATCATCCCATTTTGCCGCCAAAAATATCCGCAATCTTGGAAATATGCAAAATATGTGAACATGCGATCGTTTTATACAATTGTAAACAACAGAAATGGAATTTCCGCCCCAAAAACATATATCCTGTTACCATAGCCGACTACTTAATCAATATCAGCACATCATCCCATTTTCCTGCCAAAAAATGCGGCCATTAGTACCTTTGAAATATGCAAAGTAGGTGAACTTGTGATCATTTCACACAGTTGTAACTGGCAGAAATAGAATCTGTGCCGTTGAAAACATATATATTGACACCAAAGACGACTACTTAATCAATCAGCACACCGTCCCATTTTCCCCGCCAAAAATGGCATATGCAAAATAGGTGAACATTTGATCATTTTAAACATTTGTAACCATTAGAAATGGAATCTGTGCCCCTGAAAACATATGTATTGACACCAAACACTTCTACTTAATCAAAATCAACACATCGTCCGATTTTCCCGCCAAAAATGGTGGCCATTTTGGAAATATCTTCACGATGTGATGGAAAACTATCTGAAATATAGTCACACCCCATGCCAATATTAATATATTGCCAAATCACAGCTGATATGTCGATAACATTATAAATAAGGTGAAAATAAAAAAGTAAGTTGGAATTGCAAAATGGCTACCCTCAAATAATGGCCTCCCATACCATGAAGACCTACTCAGAAAAAATGTCAACATTGGTTTTTTGTCATTAAACATCAAAACCTTCAAATAAGGCTTATTCCACGATTTCTACCCAAAAAGCCGACGGTTGGGAATTATGTAACAAACAGAATCAGACTATTAGGGTCACTGGAAACATGAGTGATCTAGGGCGACAATTTATAATGTATTTGATCTCGCAAAACAATGTTTGTAAGGACTCGTCATGGAGTTTGATTGATTGTTCCTGCAGCAACGAATACAGGATCTTTTTCACGATTCGGATAATTCTCTCCCACACACCTCCGAATTGTGAACCATTGCCTTGGGAGTACTGAACTCAAATTTAATATTCTCCAGTAACATGGTCTGGTGAATAACACACTGGTTCCACTTATCAATCTCTGTCTTTAACTCACGTTGTGCTCCAATTAAACTAGTACCATTGATGCACCTTAAAACTGCAATTCTACATCTTCTTATTGCACTATTAAAATTGAATGGTCACAATGGTTACAAATTTTTAAACAAGGATTTGATATTAAATGAATGTGAAAGAAATTAGTGCTAAATACACAAGATTACTCGGATTACAGTGAGAAATGCCTCATGTTTCTGTTAACACACATTAAATATAATTAGTATCTCATTCTTTAATCTAAATGCATCGTTAACATTAGAGAAAAAAAGGCCTATCGAGAATAAACAATTTCCAGTGACAAAATCTAGAGTTAATGACCTTGATCACTTTGTAAACACATATCTGTACTCTAGCAGGAAAAGAATAGAAAATGCGAAAACCTTTCATTTTTATAGCCCAGATCACAAAGCTGTTGAAGAGGTGGGGGAGGTCTTTTGTGACACTTAAAACCTTAGCAATGCACTTATCGATTGGATGTGTATGCATTTCTCTTACTGTGGTTATGGAAAATCACTAATTATTACAGGCTGTTTATTATGTTTGACTGTGTTTTATTGTTTTTGTTCATGTAGTTTTTATGTATAGTTTAGTTTGTGTTTTGTCTGTAAGCACAGATTCAATGTCTTTCACCACATGAATATATATAGTGTGGAAATATTTTAATGTTATGTCTGTTGTGTTTTTTTCTGGTGTATTATTTATTATGTTATTTTATGCTACTGAGCAGAACAGAAAATGTTATCTCCCAGCACAAGCAAATGTTTTATGCATATCTAAAAATAATCCCACAAAATGTAACAATAAGAAAACACCCACTGTTCGCTGTTGAAATGATTAATATAAAAAAAAACTTCTGTGCTTTAAAACAGTGTCTGAGAAACAGATGTGATTGTATGTTTCCGTCGCCCCTGTCCGTCATCCACAATTTCTTGTGAACAGACTACATTTATCATCTGATTGTTTTGAAATTGATATGTGTTGTTTATATCAATGAGATAAAGAATCCCATTTAATTTCAATAATTTCCATTAATTTCTACTGGAGTTATAGCCCTTGTTTCACTTTGTTGAACCCTGTGAATGCTCTAACGACAAAATGAAATTTATATGCATCATTTGAAGAAGTCTATTGAATTTCAATAATTTTTGTATATTACTTCCAGAGTTAAGGCCCTTGTTTCAATTTGTAGCAACTTGTGAACCCTCAAAGGATAGAAATTATAATCTGATCTGTATGAAATTGTCTTGTAAATGCCCCCATTTACCTACAAAAGAATAAATATGCGGCAACCCTTGTCGACGATTTAGCTGCTGTGGGCGTATGTGTCGTTACCTGAGAACCTATTTGTTTTATACGCCCACATGGAAATGTGAGAAACTTCCAATCAATAGAAACAGGTAACACAAACCAATTACAGACGGTTTGATGGGATCAATTTTGACTAAGTCAAAATGATGCATTTGATATTCAAATAATTTGATATACAATAATTAGGGTTTCACACTGTGAAACACTATTGTTTTTGTTAAAATTATTATTCTTATTCTTATTATTCTTCTTTTGTTTTGAGTAGATCTCAGCAACTGATTATCGGATCGTTACGATTTCTTCGGTTTTATCGGAAAAGTGGGTGTGACTTAGAGGATAAAGCTATTTTGAACGTTCTGCGACAATGCGAAATGTCCGAAATCACCGAAGCTATCGTTTTTAGAAATATTGCAGTAATTTTAACAATAATCATTGGATTTTAACTTTCGATGCATTTTGGCATAGCCGGAGACGGGGCACATAGATACGCTACTTTTGATTTTTGATTTTCGGCAAATCTTCGCAGATATTAGGCGCTAAATTTAGAAAATTTAAATTTTTACAAAAAACTTTTTTATTTATGAATATTTTTTAGTCGTGTTTTACACAAATATGACGAGTCCTCTGACTTGGGCAAAAATGTGAAAATGTTTTGTCTCGGTAATTTTCCTTGGCCCCCATTGGCTAATTCAGTTTTTCAGTCCTAGATAAATTATTTATTGTTCGATTTGTATAAAACAAAGTTCATATGCTCCGTTGTCTCAATTGTCATTTTTTTTGTTACCAATAGTGTTATCTGTCGGCACCGGAAGTGGCGTAAATTGACAAAAAACTACAATTTTGACAATTAGGTACCATTTTTCGAAAGCAAATATTATTTTTTTCAAATCTGGTATAACTGAAATTGTGCGCCCTTTAAAGGCGCACGAAATGTTGGGACCAGTTTTTTTAATTTCGATTCCGTTTTCGGGCTATTTCGATTCAAAGGTGAAAAAAGGTGTAAAATTCAGCTATTTACAACCCATCCAGCGTTTTCATATTTTAAAATATTACTTCGTAACTTTCATAAACTCGTAGCAATAATCTATACGGAGAGAATGTATTTGAAAATTAATTTGTAATATGCGCAGTTGCCGAGAAATGGGCAATTTTGCATGAGTCACTTTTTACGCTAGTTTGCCTGTAAAAGAGTCAATTATTATTCGATTTTCATAAAAGTGACACCATTTGATGTGTAATGTCAATTTTAACTAGGTCAAACCAATTTAACATTTTCAATATCACCGGAAATGACGTAATTTGGGCAAAAATTGTATTTATAGCCTTCGAAACCAGTAATTTATTCAAATGAGTCATATTTGTTATTTGTTTAAAATTTTGATATTTGATTCAAATCAACTAATACAATGAACCCTTACGATCATATAGATATCACAAAATGGTTTCTAACTTGTTCAGTTGCGGAGAAATAGGCAATTTTCAACAGGTCACTTTTTAAGGTTTTTTGTCAATAAAAGTGTCAATTATTATTCGATTTTCATGAAATTTTCACTGTGTGATACATAATGCCATTTACGATTTCATACAAGTAATTTAAGATTTTCATTATCACCGGAAGTAACGTCATTTTGGCAAAAACTGTATTTTTAGCCTTCAAAACAGATATTTTATTCAAATGAATCAGATTTGTAATGTTTTTAAAATTATGATATTTAATTCCAATCAACAAATAGAATGAACTCATTCGATCATACAGATACCTCAAAATGGTTTCTAACTTGTACGGTTGCAGAGAAATAGGCGATTTTCTACAAGTCATTTTTCAAGGTTTTTGGTCTATAAAGGTGGCAATTATTATAGGATTTACATAAAATTTTCACCATGTGATGATGCTATTTCTGATTTCATAAACCAATTTAACATTTTCATTATCACCGGAAGTAATGTAATTTTGACAGGATCACTGACATGTAGCAAATGAATTGATTGCTGGATTTGGTTGTTTCTGCGTCCATTTTATTTCATGTGTGCAATGCTTATGTGGAAACCTGTTTAACGGTTTCATTGGTACCGGAAGTGACATAAGTTCAAGGGTAACGTGGCACCGGTGAAACCCGTCATTACTGCTTCGCAGTTCTAGTTGATATACAATATCAAAATAAAATCGTTTTATCCAACGTTTCGTCAGTAAAAATACTAACTGGAAGTCAGTTGTGACACCATAGGAAGTTATGACATCATAGGAATGATGACGTCATGGACTTGATATGTGTTGTTTATATCAATGAGATAAAGAATCACATTTAATTTCAATCATTTCCATTAATTTCTACTGGAGTTATAGCCCTTGTTTCACTTTGTTGAACCCTGTGAATGCTCCAACGACAAAATGAAATTTATATGCATCATTTGAAGAAGTCTATTGAATTTCAATAATTTTTGTATATTACTTCCAGAGTTAAGGCCCTTGTTTCAATCTGTAGCAACTTGTGAACCCTCAAAGGATAGAAATTATAATCTGATCTGTATGAAAGTGTCTTGTAAATGCCCCCATTTACCTACAAAAGAATAAATATGCGGCAACCCTTGTCGACGATTTAGCTGCTGTGGGCGTATGTGTCGTTATCTGAGAACCTATCTGTTTTATACGCCCACATGGAAATGTGAGAAACTTCCAATCAATAGAAACAGGTAACACAAACCAATTACAGACGGTTTGATGGGATTAATTTTGACTAAGTCAAAATGATGCATTTGATATTCAAATAATTTGATATACAATAATTGATATACAATATCAAAATAACATCGTTTTATCCAACGTTTCGTCAGTAAAAATACTAACTGGAAGTCAATTGTGACACCATAGGAAGTTATGACATCATAGGAATGATGACGTCATGGACTTGATATGTGTTGTTTATATCAATGAGATAAAGAATCCTATTTAATTTCAATAATTTCCATTAATTTCTACTGGAGTTATAGCCTTTGTTTCACTTTGTCGAACCCTATGAATGCTCCAACGACAAAATGAAATTTATATGCATCATTTGAAGAAGTTGATTGAATTTCAACAATTTTTGTATATTACTTCCAGAGTTAAGGCCCTTGTTTCAATTTGTAGCACCTTGTAAACCCTCAACGGATAGAAATTATAATCTGATCTGTATGAAATTGTCTTGTAAATGCCCCCATTTACCTACAAAAGAATAAATATGCAGCAACCCTTGTCGACCGCACGGACGATTTAGCTGCTGTGGGCGTATGTTTCGTTGCCTGACAACCTATCTTTTGATATTATATTCTATTAATTATTGTATATCACATGGAAATGTGGTTGTATATAGTAGAGCTGGGCGATATCCCTGGAAACAGATATCGCAATATTTTGTTAAAATATCGCGATATAATCACTATATCACAATATTTTATAAAATGTAAATAATTTCAGTTTATCACTTTTTCTACGCCCACATTGAAATGTGGTCGTATATTGTCGTCGCCCCCGTCCGTTGGTCCACAATTGCTTGTGGACGTTCTAGGGGCTAAAGTTAATATCCAATTGACTTTAAATTTATACACAGTGTTTAAGGTCATGAGACGAAGAATCCTATTGGTTTTCAGCGATTTCCGATAACTGCCAGAGTTATGGCCCTTGATCACTTAAAAAAATCTTATTATCCAATTGACTTCAGATTGATACACAGAGTTTAAGGTCTTGAGACGAACAAGTATATTGATTTTCAATGAATTTTTATGACGTGAACAGCTAAATCCATGATGTTAAAAGTTGCGTATACTAAACATTAGCATGGGGCAGAACTTTATAAAAACCAAACAAATTCTAATAGTTTTCTGATAATTACTTAATGAGTTGTTACTCTTAATCAACTCTTGTTGACTTCCCGGACGATTTAGCTGCTGTGGGCGTATGTTTCGTTGCCTGGCAACCAATCTTTAAATGTGAATAAACATGCTTAAAAAGTTGAAAATACCACCGTAATATTCACTTGACACTTTCTAGTCAATATTATTAAAAGTTTTAGCATAAATACAGTACCAAATTTAATGAGCTAATACAAACATATATCCAATCATAAGGTCCATGATCTAATTATAGCCATGAAGACTTGCTAAAAATAATGGTCTATGTTGTTTATTACAATTTTAATTTCCAGTATATTAATTGTAATATTTTATTTATATTAAGAATATTTACATGAAGGAGGCACAAAAAGCATTTAAAAAAAGCCTTTGTTCTTTCGGCTGTGCATGATTTTTATAACTCTGATTACGGTTGGATGCTATTCATTTACCCTAGCAAACTCTTTTTTATACGCCCACGTTTTCATGTGGACGTATATTGTCGTCGCCCCTATCCGTCTGTCCACAATTGTTTATGGACACTCTACAGGTCACAATTCTTATCCGATTTCAAACTTGAAATATAGGTTTATCTCCTTAAGATCTCGAATCCTTTCGATATTGGCATGTATCGGACCGTAACATCATGGATTATAGTTACTGTACTTGTAACGTTAAACTGTGTCAAAACTATACAGTTATATGGGACAACAATCACTGGTTAATAAACCAGTGATTGTTGTCCCATATAACTGTATAGTTTTGTTATGTTTCCAATTGCTAAATGCCACTAAAGGATTATGTTAAACTGTGTGTTTAACGTAACAATTGATACAGTCTAAGACTCCTTACACAAGTTCAAATAGGTTCAAACACACAATTGTCAACACATATCAGTACAGTTTGTATTGGAATAAGTAATTCTATGACAAATAGTGAAGATTGGGCCACTAAAATAGTTACCGAACAGTTTTTCTTTGTGGTTATGCGTTCTACATTTGCATAGCGATGTTTCTTGTAATGACCTATTATGCAAGCCGCCATGACACCGGCCAGCTGAAATTTCAAGTAGCAGTTAGGTTTCATCAAATCATATAATTATGGGAATTGATTTATTATATGTTAAACTATGTGCAGTACTGTTTTGGGTCAGTTTATGTGTAAATTAAGGGAGCTATAGGCCAGTAACCTTTTTGTAGTCATTTGACTAAAAAACTTGCGCAAAGGAACTCTCTAGGACGAGCCACTACTGTGGCTGGAGTAAGGCGGAAGATATCAGTAGTGGAACCATTTCTACATGAATTATGGCCCCTGATTGTACGATAAATCGCGTTTTTAGCTTGTGGACCCTGTAGAGGGCACAATTTTTATCCGCTTTTGTTAAAAATTGAAATGTAAGTTTATAACCCAAAGATCTTGGTTCCTTTCGATATTCGCGCATATCAGACCGTAACTTCCTGAATTATGGCCCATGATTGTCTGAAAAATCGCGTTTTTACCTTGTGGACCCTATAAAGGTCATAATTTTTATCCGATTTAAAAAAACGTTTTAGTATATCACTGTTACACCCTAAGGCTGGCTGAGTTCGGATTTCATGAAAATCGGACCAAAACTGACAGACAAAATGGCCACCCCTCGTACTCAAATAGCGTAAAAATATGGTATATCAATGTTGTGGACCCTCTAGAGGTCACAATTTTCTTTTGATTTTGATGAAACTTGAAATGTAATTTTATAACTCAAAGATCTTGGGTTCTTTTCCATATGGCCCCAGATTGTACGAAAAATCGCATTTTTAGCTTGAGGTCCCTCTAGATGTCACAATTATTATCCGATTTAAAAAAACGTTCTAATATATCACTGATACACCATAATTTTGGTTGAGTTTGATTCTGATGAAACTTAAAACATATCTTTATATCCCAAAGATCTCAGTCCCTTTTGATATTTGCGCATTTCAGACCATAACTTTCTGGATTATTGCCCCTGATTGTACAAAAAATCCCATTTTCATCTTGTGCAAAATGTGGGCGTAATCCTGCCTGGCAGCCGCTGGTTTTTATACACCCACATAGAAATGTGGATGTATATCGCCCCCGTCCGTACGTTCGTCCGTACGTCCGTCAGTCGTCCACAATTTCTTGTGAACGCTCTAACGCCAAAAGTTATCATCCAATTGTTTTAAAATTGATATATATTGTTTAAATTAGTGAGATGAAGAAGCCTATTTAATTTCAATATTTTCCGTTTATAACGTCTAGATTTATGGCCCTTGTTTCACCTTGTTGAACCTTGTGAACGCTCTAATGCCAAAAGTTAATATACGATCTTTGTGAAATTTATATGCAATATTTAAGTTAGTAAAACGAAGAAGCCTATTGAATTTAAACAATTTCTGTTTATTACGTCTAGAGTTATGGCCCTTGTTTCACTTTATTGAACCTTGTGAATGCTCTAACTCCAAAAGTGATCATCCGATCTTTCTGAAATTTACATGCCTTATTTAAATTAGTGAAACGAAGAAGCCTATTGATTTTCAGCAATTTCCGTTTATTACGTCTAGAGTTATGGCCCTTGTTTCACTTTATTGATCCTTGTGAACGCTCTAATGCAAAAAGTTATCACCCGATCTTTGTGAAATTTATATGCATGATTTAAATTAGTGAAACGAAAAAGCCTATTGAATTTCAGCAATTTACAATAATTACTTCTAGAGTTATTGCCCTTGTTTCACTTTGTTAAACCTTGTTAATGCTCGATTGATGATAGTTATCATCCGATATGTATGAAATTTATATGCATCATTTAAATTTGTGAAACAGGTCTATTGAATTTCAACAATTTCCGTCAATAATTTCTTGAATTATGGCGATTGTGAACGTTTGAATGACAAAAGTGATCATGTGATCTGTATGAAATTTATATGCATTATTTAAATTAGTAAAAGGAAAAAGCCTGTCAAATTTCAACAATTTCTGTAGATTACTTCCAGAGTTGAGACAATTGTTTCAATTTGTAGAACCTTGTGAACCCTAAACAGCAAAAATTATAATCTGATCTGTATGGAACTGTCTTGTAAAGGCCCCCAATTACCTACAAAGGAATAAATATGCGACAACCCTTGACGACCGCTCGGACAATGTTTCGTTGCCTGGCTAACTATCTTTATTTCTGTGATGTTTTATATCGAAAAAACAAAATATCGCCCAGCTCTAGTATATTGCCGTCGCCTCAATCCGTTGGTCTGTCGATCCACAGTCCCCGATTTCTTGTGAACATTCTACAGGCCAAATTTATTATCTGATCAGTTTCAAATTTATATATATTGTTAACATTAGTGAGACAAAGAAGCCTGTTTGATTTCAACAATTTCTGTTAATTACTTCTAGAGTAAAGTTATCTGATCTGTATGAAATTTAAATTAGTAAAACAAAGAAGCTTTTTGAATTTCAAAAATTTCCAGAGTTATGGCCCTTGTTTTACTTTGTTATCATCCGATCTGCATTATATTATATTGGCTTTCTGTTCCTTAAGAATTTTGTGAAATCAATAAAATTGCTTTACTGTCTACAATAACTTACTAGTGTTAGTCACTTCATATTAACAGCACTTGAATATATATTATCTAAAAGATGAAATTTTGTGAAATCAATAAAATTGCTTTACTGTCTACAATAACTTACTAGTGTTAGTCACTTCATATTAACAGCACTTGAATATATATTATCTAAAAGATGAAATAATAGACCCTTCATTTCTTTGTTTCAGAAGGAAGGCTAGTCTTAGTAGTAGTCCCGGTAGCTCTCCATTATCCAGTCCTAAACTTTCACATCGATGTACTCCAACTCACAGTCCATCAGCTACCCCACCTGGCTCACCCGGTATACAAGGTACACCCTGGAAATCAAGACTACATACAATAAAGAATAGTTTTCTGGGCTCACCACGATTCCATCGGCGGAAAATGCAAGGTATACCTTTACCAAACGGTCACTCGGAATATATTGAAATGGGATATTTAGCAGGTGATTTTAAGTTTTGTTGCTAAGCAGCCATGCATGACGAACAAAACAGAGTTATTACTAATTAACCAAACCTTATATTCGCATCATAATAGTCATGCCCGTAGCTAGCAGGTAGGCATGACGAACAAAACAGAGTTCTTACTAATTAACCAAACCTTATATTCCCATCATAATAGTCATGCATGTAGCTAGTGGGTGGGCAAGAGAGGCATGCCCCCCGCCCTGGAAAAAATGGGCGCCCGAAGGCATCCTTTCTATTGGACGCAATACGAAACCAATGACCAACTTGCCCATATATGGACGCCACATAAAGCCGAGTGACATTGGTTGGGTGCCCACGACGAGATTGGCGGGGCCCCCAACCAGTGTCATTGGGTTTATACATGATGGCTGAATGGTTAGCACGAGCGCGCTGTATCATGAGGCCTGTCATTGAGTTAACTGGCGTGGTTTCGAATCCCCGGTTGTACGTGACAAGGAGTAGGGTTGGCTGTCCAACCTCATGGGTTTTCTCCGCGTCCTCCGGTTTCCTCCCACTACTAAACACCCCTACGCACAAGCGAATTATTGAAATAAAATTAAACCATGTGTTAGCCCCGAAATGACCTAGTCGGTGTCGAGTGGACGTTAAACCCCATTTCTCTCTCTCTCTTTGTTTTTCTCATAAATTATTATAGGTAAGCTAAATTTTCATAATGTTCATATCAAAATATCATAATACGCCAATATCGCAAATTCAGCCTCAAAATTGAAATTTTCTGTCATTTTCATAGTTCCTCTCCACAGGTACAAACCCTATTTTCCAAAATTTTCTGGGGGGAGAACACCCTAGACCCTTCTCGGAAGGGAGTCGTGATTGGTGGGGTGCCTCATCCAGGAGATGCGTCCACAGTGGCGAGATTGGTGGGCAGCCCACGAAAAGATCATATAATATAATTGGTTAGGCACCGACGAATGAATTGGGGACCCAAAACAGCGTGATAATCTTCAAAATTCAAACAATTCACACTCTAACCCGATTCCGTACTTCTCGTTTTTCTCATAAATTATTATTTGGTAAGCTAACGTTGTATTCATTCCTTCAAATTTTTGTAATGTTCATATCAAAATATCATAATACGCCAATATCACAAATTCAGCCTCAAAATTGAAATTTTCCGACATTTTCATAGTTCCTCTCCTCCGGTGCTAGCTACGGGCCTGATAGTCAACTCATTTCAAAAAACTTATTATTAACTCATTTCAGTGGTAGAAATACTAATAAAAAATCATATGATATGACTTGAATTTTCAGAGCTTTGAAAATCATTAAGAAGGTGCTATAAAATTGCAAAAAAATCAGTTTGAATCTAGAATTCATTCATCTTAATTTTGGTTTTAATTAATGATAATAGTCCAGTCAAGATGACATATGTGGTCACAGCAATGCTCAAGTCCATTTTAGATGTTCTCATTTTTATACGCCCACATTGAAATGTGGACGTATATTGCCGTCGGTCCATCCGTTCGTCCATCGTCCACAATTTCTTGTGAACGCTTTAAAATTGATGTATGTTGTTACATTAGTGAGATGAAGAAGCCTATTTAATTTCAATAATTTCCATTTATTCCGTCTAGAGTTATGGCCCTTCTTTCACTTTTTTGAGCCTTGTGAACACTCTAATGCCAAAAGTTCACATCCGATCTTTGTGAAATTTATATGGAATATTTAAATTAGTGAAACGAATAAGCCTATTTAATTTCAGCAATTTCCGTCAATTACTTCTAGAGTTATGGCCCATGTTTCACTTTGTTGCACCATGGGAATATTCTAACGCTCTGCTGATCTGTATGAAATTTACATGTGTCATTTAAATTAGTTAAGAGAAGAATCCTATTGAATTTCATCAATTTCGTTTATTACTTCTAGAGTTATGGCCCTTGTTTTACTTTGTTGCACTTTGTGAATGCTCTAACTTCTAAAAGTTAACTGCTGATCTGTATGAAATTTATCTGTGCCATTTAAATTAGTCAAGAGACGAATCCTTTTGAATTTCAGCAATTTCCGTCAATTATTTCTACAGTTATGGCCCTTGTTTCACTTTGTTGCATCATGGGAACACTCTAACGCTCTGCAGATCTGTATGAAATTAACATGTGTCATTTAAATTACTCAAGAGAAGAATCCTGTTGAATTTCAGCAATTTCCGTTTATTACTTCTAGAGATATACAACTGGCGGTAGTTTTTTCTTTGATGTCCATAGCAGTTATATCTCATAACAACCTGTCATGACGTCATCATAGGTTGATATATTCGTTCATATCAACCGCTGATGACGTAGATGATCGAAATAATACAAAAAACACAGAAATAAATTTTTATTCTTTTGACAATTAAAAATTGTTATGGCAGTACACTTTGTAACATTCAGGAGCGAAATAGACGGCGTACTTATCGGCATAATTAAATCAGTTATTCATACTCCATGTTTAAGATATCTTTCAGAATTTTCTTTCCGTTCACACACTCCTAGACTTGAAAGTATTTATCGCCCAAGAGTTCCTTTATAAAGTATTTTTGGGTACAGTCCACTTAAAAGAATCGGTCAAATCCTTCTCTGAACGTACCGAAAACCTTCAATCCGAGTTCACTGTCAGAATTATCGGAAAAGAATGCCTTTTGATCCCAATTTTCTTCAGGCTTTGGATAAATCCTCATCGATATTTGAATTCACATTTATTCCATCGTCAATATGTTGGCTAAAAAGGATTGATTATTCGTCTGACTTCGTATTACAATCCATTTTGTTTTTGCTTGCAATTCAATACCCCAAAATGGCGACGTATAAACAAAAACATGCACGTAATTGCTTGTGTTCTCAATCAACCTCAGATACTTATCATCCGATATATATGAAATTTATATGCATCATTTAAATTTGTGAAATAGAGGTCTATTGAATTTCAGCAATTTCCATCAATAATTTCTAGAGTTATGGCGATTGTGAACCTTGTGAACGTTTGAATGACAAAAGTGATCATGTGATCTGTATGAAATTTATATGCATTATTTAAATTAGTAAAATGAAAAAGCCTGTCAAATTTCAACAATTTCTGTAGATTACTTCCAAGAGTTGAGACCCTTGTTTCAGTTTGTAGAACCTTATAAACCCTCAAACGACAAAATTTATATTCTGATCTGTATGGAATTGTCTTGTAAAGGCCCCCAATTACCTACAAAGGAATAAATATGCGACAATTCTTGTCGACCGCTCGGCCGATTTAGCTGCTATGGGCGTATGTTTTGTTGCCTGGCAACCTATCTTTCATGTTAAAAAAAGAATTAGTTCTTATACGCGATATACAATGTGATATACAATAATTAATAGAATACAATATTAAAAACCCATCGTTTTCTCCAATGTTTCGTCAGTAAAAAATACTAACGCTATCCCTTACAGTGGTGCACTTACGTATAAAACAGATTTGTAGCAAAGATAGCTGAACCAAATCAAACCTAAAAAATTTTATGTCCTATCTTAAACAATCTGGATATCCCAAGAAAATTATACAAAAGGCATTTAAACGAGCAGATCAGAAGACCTGGGCTGAATTATTGACCTACCAATCCAAGACAGATACTAATGTGAAGAGTATTCCATGGACAACTACCTTTGACCCTAAGTTCAATTTTTTATCCATATTCGCTACACTATATCTCCTCCTCCAACTGTTTTTGAGAATGAGAATTTTTCATCTATAAGAGAGGACACACAAAGATAATTTTGCACATGTCACATGTGACTGACATTCGAAAACCGAGGACACTGCATCAACGCCGTCTATTGTGGACACATGCACGCATTATGTCACTCCCCCCACCCCCCCTCTATCCAGGATCTTTGATTTTAAGCATGTATTTGATTATGGTCTTCATAATGTGACATGAACCGATATGTATTTGTTACTGACTATAAGAAACACCATGTATTAATCACTTACATTAACTGTCCTTGATTATGGGGGCTGACACTTAATGTTAGTGTGTATGACCAGATAAGTATGAACCTATAAATCGAGGACTCAAACATGCGACTAATAATATATTGTATTTTGGACACATGAAGGGAGATTGAATAACTGGTAATATGAAAATCAATAAATGTCAACAAATGTTCATAAATGATCAAACATCTGTATGTGTTTTATTCTTTGAATGGCATTTACTAATTGAAACATAATCAAATAACACACTATTTATGGATAACAATTACTATGGTTTACTTCACTGCGATGTTTCAACAAGATTTCACAAGTCATTGCACTGAGAAATAGGTAACGGTTAAAACGTACGTTTGCCGCATTAAAAACTTGCAAAACGGTCAATACCTACGTATCTCGATAAAAAAATAAAATTCGGATTATAACTCCTCATTATGGCTTAAAATCTCTAGATAAGGTGTGTTAATTAACCAGGGTGAAAAATGGACTGAAAGGCGAGTTAATTATCGCTAGGTGTGAACAACTCTGTGACGGTGCGTTTTCTGTACTGAGTATGTTAATACGTCAGTTAATCAATCTGCTCTGGCCAAGCTCAAAATTCCGCTCTAAATTTCCTTCCCAAATTTGAGTAAACTGCCGACCTCCGTGATTATTTTAAACCGCCATCCACGGCGAATTTTAAAAAGTCTGACTTTCACGCATGTACAGTCAGCACATCCATAGCTGGTTTGAAATAGGTTTATGTATTTATCGTGCGATTCCACGGCAGTGATATCGTAGTCGAATATCATCTAATACGGCATGCAAAAAAAGATTGTTAATTTAACACGGTTAGACACGCAGATTTTACTGGCTTATATTGAAAATATAACAAATATCAAACATTGGCAGGCATTTATATAATAAAATAAACAGAATTATGGTTGTACCGATACATTACTTCATCAATATGTTCGACATTTTAATACTTGCATCGATCGACTATTTCAAACTCATTAAAATTACGAAATTTCAAAATTTACACACATAGATGCTGGTCTTACTGTGGGTGAAAGTTTTGTCCATTGAAATAGCCATTTCCATTCTGACAAATAAGTTACACAATGCATCTGAAGTAATATATCTTCGGGTTTAAATCACAAATGAATTAAATGCCTTCATCTCCTGTTTTTAAGCACACATCGTCAGAAGTCACTGTCAACCTTGCTGAACACATGCACATTAACACGTTATCAGTCGGATAATACCTTGATGACCTTTTCATTTCGCCACCAAAAAGTCTGAGTCAATGCATACGGTCAGTCAAGTTTCCAAATTACGTGAATTCACACGTGCTATCAATAGGAATCGATAATTGACTAAAATAGAAGCCCCTTTAACAACAAATTGCTACCATGCCGTAGTCTTGTAGACAATACTTATATTCTGTATTGTCAGTAAGTCAGGTCCGTAACTAAGGGGCAGGTGGGGCAAAGCCCCCCCCACCCGCAAAAATTTGCCCCCCTCCCCTTTGAAAAAATTGTCGTCCATAAAAACAATAGATATACATTGTCCGTCAATTTTACAGCACCCCTTGAGAACACTCCCCACCCCATCGTTTCTCTGAGCTAGTTACGTCCTTGTAGTAAGAAATCATTGGGACACGACCAATCTGGATTTTCACACAGAATATGTGCCGTTGTCATGGCTAAATTACGAACGGGCTACGATGAATAGCACACCCCATCTCCTGCAATTTACATCATGTATTACCAGTAGGTTACAACGGATTCTATTAATTTTATTTACGATAAAACTCAGGCTTTAAAAATTGTGGATATGAGAGATAATTAAATTTTTGAATCGGTATAGACTTGAAGGTTGGCGCATGCAGCGTGTGAAAAGAATACTTAATCATCATATTCGCAGTTGACATACTCCTGTCAATAAAATCATTCCTTAACCGGTGGTGATCATTTTTGTAATTTGGCACAAAATCATCCCTTATATCGCACCATGCCCCTTTAACTAATACACGCTTTTTTGTTAGGCAATTTCCTTTGTACTCTTTTGATGTGGACTCTTTGATGTAATTGTCGCATCAGTTACTATTAATCTAAGTTCTGTCCTGACAAGATTCCATTCATAAGATCTGGTTGTTAGGTGTTTTATTGAAAGCTTCTTCGATATGTTAACTGGAAAAATGAAATTTAATGATTTGTTTTTGTGATAATTATTGGAAAGAAACTGAACCGGGTTATTCTTTGGGATATTTATCGTCTATTGTATAAATACGGTAAGCAGTTTGTGTGTTGCATTTATAAGTTAAAGTATAAAAAAATATATATTTAAAGGGACGAAGGGGCTATTTAAGACATGATATTTTAAAACCTTATACCAGTAACTGAATCGATTTGACATGTTGATCTGTTTTGCAATGTGGGGAATAGGGAATCTGTTGGATCAGCTAGCAATTTTCCAATAGACGTTCTCTGAAAATGAAATTAATATTGATTTTCAAAAATATGTTGGTTTCTCTTTTATAACTTTAAAACTCCATGTTAATATATTATGGTAAAATCATGTTGGCTAATCTTATAATCGGCTCATAATCTCGGGTAATAAACATATCAGTGTTAAACTTTATAAACAGACCAATACACAATCAGATGAGTCAACATTTGGTAGAGTTTATAACACTGACGTGTTAATTAACCAATTAAGATTATGAGCCGACAAGATTAGTCTCTCAGCTATTAATTAGCTTTCATAATCAATAATGGTATTATTGAAAATATCAAAAATGTGAATAAATTTATGACGATTATTGTCTTATTTTGATTTGGTTATTTGTGATTATTTGTAATAAAGAAAATAACTCTTATTGCAGTAGTCTGTACTGACATGCCATGATATATACTTGGAATCAATTAATCATTTGACTTGTTTGAATTATTATTATTTCAGAAAATTTATTATTGTGCGCATTATGTGGGTCCTGACTATTTCTAAGGACATTTCATTATCCGGCGAACTGTTAAACCGGATGGCAAAATAAACACCATTATGCAATACATCTTTTAATAATCCCTCTGTCTCTTTCGGCTACGATGTGTTCCTCGACAGTTCGACGATTATATTCTTCACTTCCATCACAACGCGTACACCAACACTGATATCGAACCGACATCGTAAAGAAAATTAGTTTAATTATAGAAGAGTGTGTCTCAAATAACTTAATGTAGCGCCCGCTTCCACAATGAAGTGAATTGACGAAATTACATGGGATTTATATAATATATGAAATTTCATGTCCTCCCACCAATACTCAACTATGTACTTTAATCTGACCACTATGGAAACCATCTATATGTGACGATTGTTAAATAAGTTTTGCTAGGTCTAATTAATTATTAATGAAACACTGTTCAAACCCTCACGGTATAGGAAACCATCTATGTGATGATTGTTAAATACGCTGGCTATATAACAATTATTATTGAACAGCTAACATTTTTTTGTTTATAATATAAACATAATTGCAAAATAGTTATCTATTAAAAGTTGCAACAAAACAAGTACGGGTTACGTACATTGTACTAATTTCAACACGCAAAACAATAAACTGGCTATGAGCTACGGTACTCATTTCAACACGCAAAACAATAAACCGGCAATGAGTTACCGTTTACGTGGTACTAATTTCAACCCGCAAAACAATAAATTGTCAGAACAAAAGAATATATATAGACATACGGTAAATTTAGCTTATCACTATATACCCGGATATATTCAAATTGGGGCCTGACTGCACGGTAAAAACAATTTTCCTTCCCAAGTTTCCATTTAACGCTCACGCGTCAGATAAAGTCGGCTGGTCCTTGATTATACCCTTTTGGTGCAGTTATAACAACTATCGAGAAAACACACCAATTAAACAATACACACCGTGTCATTCGTTTTTAACCCGTCGGTTAATTAACATACTCAGTACAGAAAACGCACCGTCCCAGAGTTGTTCACACCTAGCGATAATTAACTCGCCTTTCAGTCCATTTTTCACCCTTGTTAATTAACACACCTTATCTAGAGATTTTAAGCCATAATGAGGAGTTATAATCCGAATTTTATTTTTTTATCGAGATACGTAGGTATTGACCGTTTTGCGAGTTTTTAATGCGGCAAACGTACGTTTTAACCTTTACCTATTTCTCAGTGTTGTCAAGCATATAACACAAGGACTCCACTGAATTTTGTACCCAACTCAAAGAGCTAAGAAACCCAGGGAAAATGCTCTTGTACGATGTTGTTGATCTTTTTACTAATGTGCCAAGAGAAGATGTCCTAGAAACCTGCATCCGCCACCTCTCAACGTCACTGGAAACTTCTTTACAAGTTAATACCATCATCTGTCTAATCAAGCAATGCCTGGAATCTACATTCTTCACATAGGGTGACAAATATTATCAACAGATCCGTGGGTTACCAATGGGCAGTCCTTTATCCCCCCTGATAGCAGAAATGTTCATGACATCACTGGAAGAAGTAGCCATCCAAACCGCACCATTCCAACCCTTATTCTGGTCTCGTAAGGTTGACAACGTATTTGTTATGATAAAAGAAGAAGATGATGCTGGCACCCTACTACACCATCTGAACAACCAACACCCAAGGATCAAGTTCACTAGGAGTATGTAACCAGCAACAGCCTTCCTTTCCTAGACATACTAGTTACAAGAGAGGACTCTAAAATAATTACCTCAGTATATAGAAAGCCAACCCACACAGACGAGTATATTCATTACATATCAAACCACCCTAACAGCACTAAAGCAGCCGTACAACACCTTGCAGATGTTTTCACCAAACACAACGGGTATCCGCTAAAGATGGTTAAAAATATTATCGATTCCACACTATCCGACCTGCCAAAACCAGATAAACTAAAACCTGATAAAGGCCCTATACGGGTGGTTATACCTTTCCATGGGAACATCTCCCACCAAAATAGAAGATTATTAAAAAAAGAAGCACATATAGAAACCACATATCTCAAAGGCAAGACAACCAAAGAATTAATAAAAGCAAATGGAAAGATAACCCCCACTAAATCCATCTCCCCAAAAGGGGGTGTTTACCAAGTTATGTGCAGCTGTGAGGAATCATACATTGGAGAATTGAAAAGGCCCCTAGACATCAGAATTAAAGAATACATGTCGAAAACCCCCACCAACCAATCTGCCATTGCCGAACACCTTATTGAAAACCCGCGCCACCGAGTGAACTGGACAAACGTCAATAAGTTTAGCTGTTGTTATCTGCCACAACAAACGAAACCGAAGAACCCATGAAGCAATTAATATATGCAGGCATGAACCAAAACTAAACAGGGACCCAGGAATTTACATTCCAAGAGGGTATGATCGCATCATTAAAATGTAGTTTACACAGTCTCTGAACTATTCATAAAGCAATTACTTGTTTTTGATTTTGTACATTTCCTTATATTATTTACAAATTTACTTTTACTGCATCTTGCTTTTACTATCAGGATCAACTGTTTATGGCTTCAGTTCACCCCTATAATACCTGTCCTTTCATCTTTTATTATTACTTTCATCTATAACTAATTACTGTATATGTATATATATATACATTTATTGTCCCCCGCCTTTCGAAGAAAGCAGGGGACTATTAAAATGGGTTCGTCCGTCTGTCCGTCCGTCTGTCTGTCCGTCTGTCTGTCCGTCTGTCTGTCCGTCTGTCCGTCCGTCTGTCTGTCCGTCACACTTTTTGGGACACAATAACTCTCTTCCTAATTGAGCTAGAATGTTCAAACTTGGTGTATGTGTTTATTAGGTCAATGCCTTGATGGAGTTCGAAGATGAGCATTTTCCGCTTAGGGTAAGCAGAGATAAGCAATTTGATTGGTTGATGCTTTGGGACACGATAACTCTCTTCCTAATTGGGCTAGAATGTTCAAACTTGGTGTATGTGTTGATTAGGTCAATGCCTTGATGGAGTTCGAAGATGAGCATTTTCCGCTTAGGGTAAGCAGAGATAAGCAATTTGATTGGTTGATGCTTTGGGACACGATAACTTTTAATTGAGCTAGAATGTTCAAACTTGGTGTATGTGTTTATTAGGTCAATGCCTTGATGGAGTTCGAAGATGAGCATTTTCCGCTTAGGCTAAGCAGAGATAAGCAATTTGATTGGTTGATACTTTGGGGCACGATAACTCTCTTCCTAATTGAGCTAGAATGTTCAAACTTGGTGTATGTGTTGATTAGGTCAATGCCTTGATGGAGTTCGAAGATGAGCATTTTCCGCTTAGGGTAAGCAGAGATAAGCAATTTGATTGGTTGATGCTTTGGGACACGATAACTTTAGTTTTAATTAAGTGAGATTGATGAAACTTGGTGTATAGTTTCATTACAGTAATACCTTGACTAAGTTTGATAATGAGCATTTTCTGCTCAGGGTAAGCAGCAATTTGATTGGTTGATACTTTGGGGCACGATAACTCTCTTCCTAATTGAGCTAGAATGTTCAAACTTGGTGTATGTGTTGATTAGGTCAATGCCTTGATGGAGTTCGAAGATGAGCATTTTCCGCTTAGGGTAAGCAGAGATAAGCAATTTGATTGGTTGATGCTTTGGGACACGATAACTTTAGTTCTAATTAAGTGAGATTGATGAAACTTGGTGTATAGTTTCATTACAGTAATACCTTGACTAAGTTTGATAATGAGCATTTTCTGCTCAGGGTAAGCAGAGCGATACGCAATTTGATTGGTCGAGACTTTGGAAAACAATAACTCTCCTACGTTGATTGTTAGACTATAAGTAAAGATATACTGTTTGATTGTTCAATACTTTGTAAAAGATAATTTGTGATAAATTTATATGTGTCCTCTAATTATTTTCCTATTTCGGCGGGGGACATCAGCCTCACTGTTGGCTTGTTTATTATGTTTTTACTGTCAGGACCGATTGCTTGTGGCTCATTATACCTCTTAACAAGTGTTTGATCCTTTATTCCTGTACTTATCTATACCAATTACAGCTTATAACCATCTATGTACATTTGTTTATTTAACGGCCTGGGACAGATGCTCATGCTTGCTGATTTTGCATCCCATTAGAGGGTTCTCACTGCTCTTTTATATATATAACCATATTATTTTATTTTTATATGCCCACATGAAAATGTGGTCTAATATTGCCGTCGCCCCCGTTGATCCGTCCGTCCATCATCCACAATTTCTTGTGAACACTCTACAGACTACATTTATCATCTGATTGTTTTGAAATTGATATATGTTGTTTGCTTTGGTGAGATGAAGAAGCCTATTTAATTTCAATAACTTCCGTTAATTTCTTCTGGAGTTATGGCCCTTGTTTCACTATGTCGCGCCTTGTAAACGCTGTAACGACAAACGTTATCAACTGATCTGTATGAAATTTATATGCATCATTTAAATTAGTAAAGCAAAGAAGCCTATTGAATTTCAGCAATTTCTGTTAATTACATCTTGAGTTATGGCCCTTGTTTCACTTTGTTGAATCTTCTGAACGCTCTAATGCCAAAAGTTATCAACCGATCTGTATGAAATTGATATGCATCATTTAAATTAGTGAAATGAAGAAGCCTATTGGATTTCAACAATTTCCGTTAATTTTTTCTGGAGTTATGGCCCTTGTTTCACTTTGTTGCACCTTGTGAACACTCTAACGACAAAAGTTGTCAACTGATCTGTATGAAATTTATATGCATCATTTAAATTAGTAAAACAAAGAAGCCTATTGAATTTCAGCAATTTCCGTGAATTACATTTAGAGTTATGGACCTTTGTTGAACTTTGTGAACATTCGAACGACAAAAGTTATCATCCGATCTGTATGAAATTTATATGCATTATTTGAATTAGTAAAACGAAAAAGCCTGTCGAATTTCAACAATTTCTGTAGATTACTTCCAGCGCTACGGCCCTTGTTTTAGTTTTTAGAACCTTGTGAACCCTCAAACGACGAAAATTATAATGTCATCTGTATGAAATTGTCTATTAAATTCCCCTAATTAACTACAAAAGAATAAATATGTGACAACCCTTGTCGACTGCTCAGACGATTTAGCTGCTGTGGGTGTATGTTGCCTGGTAACCTATCTTATTTATTTGTGTTATATGCTTGATAACGACTTGTGAAATCTTGTTGAAACATTGCAGTGAAATAAAGGGTAGGAATTGTTATCCATAAATATTGTGTTATTCGATCTGTATGTGTTAAAGATACATTTCCGCATACAAACTGGGTGATTTAATGGTATATATGGACTAAAAACATATTGAAACTAATTAATTTGTCATAATTTTGCTTTAAATCCTTCTCAAACATTGTAATTGCGAAGGAATGCCCTGCTATAAAAATTCGATCAAACCAGGTCATGTTTACGTCACGTGACTTTCCTCTCTTGGAAGTCAGAGGAGAATTCATTGCATACATAAGACGATGTTGTCTTTAATCGCTTACTATTTATTACAAATATCGAATCCTAATTATATTCTCGGATTATCCACTACCCGCGTCTTTTTCCGTCATTTTTATCACAGAAAGTGTTGTACGTCTAACTCTTCATAAAGTTTATCAACTTGACCTTTGACATCACGCATGCAGAAATTCCTAATCGTCGGGCTGTCGATATGGGGAACCCTTACATTTTTGTCCTGTATACGCTCCATGAGTGTTTTTGGGGAATCCAGTATATTTCTAGTAAGATTGGATATCTCTACTTTCCATATATACCAAAATTGACATACTTTTATTGGAAATAACCACCCGATAAATATACTATTCAAAAAAAGTAGGGGATATTTGATTTTTAAGTGTTATTAAAGTCACCTAATGAAACTGACGAAGAAACAAATGACAAAATGAAATGAAGTTCACATTCATCGATTTATTCCAAATGATCGTTAGACTAAGTAAGGCATAGACTGACCATTATAAGGGTAAAATGATACCCGGGGTCAAACAGCAAAGTTACCACAGCATCACAACCAAGTCAGTAACGGGTAAATCCTCCTCTGTTTGCCAAACAAGCATTGATCCGACGTGGCATACTCCTAATGAGACGTCTAAGTTCATTTTGGTCCAGATTGTCCCATTCCTGTTGCAACGCAGCAGCAAGTTCTTGGACATTGGCAGGACGTTGTTGACGTTGACGTAACCTCTGTCCAAGCATGTCCCAGACATGCTCGATGGGGGAGAGGTCGGGACTCAGTGCTGGCCAAGGTAATGTGGTGATGTTCTGTTGTTGGAGGTAACCTGTAACGATCCTGGCCCTGTGACATCTTGCGTTGTCATCCTGGAAGATGAAACGGCGGCCATGACGTCGTGTGAACGGCACAACATGGACTGCCAAGATGTTGTCCCGGCAGTACTGGCCTGTAACACGCCCTGCAACAACATGTAAAGCCGTTCTTCCAGCAACAGTGATGCCTCCCCACACCATAACAGAACCACCCCCAAATCGATCATGTCTGATAACGTTAACGTCTTGGAAGCGCTCGTTTCGACGACGCCACACCCTCCTACGTCTGTCCAGAAAATCAACAGTGAACCTTGACTCATCTGAAAACATCACATTGCTCCAGCGTCGATTATCCCAGTGTTGACGATCCCTACACCAACATCGTCTTGCCTGAATGTGATGATCTCTCAAACAAGGGATCACGCGAGGACGTCAAGCGAAGGTGACTCCTATGCAGTCGATTCCGAATCGTCTGGCCACTCACTCTCACACCAGTGTCTGTTTAAAGAGGAGCGCTGATCTGATTTGCTGTGATGACACGATTTCTCAAGGCCAAGGTACGGATAAATTGATCCTGGGCTTGAGTTGTCACCCTTGGTCGACCTGAGCGTGGTCTGTCCTGTACAGATTGTGTATCACGGTATCTGGACCATAGCCTGCTTATGACAGACTGAGAAACATTCATCGTCCGCGCCACAACCGCCTGTGTTGTGCCGATCTGTAGCATGCCAAGGGCACGTAACCTTTCATTTTGGGTAAGCCGACGCATAACAAAATTTGTTTTCTGGTCACTAAAACAATTAAACTGATGTTTCCACCCTGGAATTCAATGCCACAATGACTGTAACATTCAAAGTCAGAGTCGTGCAAATCTTGGGTTGGACCCCCATGATGATCCCAAGCATCACCTGCATTCCATGCGGTAGCTATTGGTGCGTTTGGGCGTAACATGTAGAGGGAAATGTTTCTTCTGTTAGGTTCTATAGTGACTTTTTTCGTAGTCATTTGCATATTTTAGTATTATGCCCCCAAAATCAAATATCCCTTACTTTTTTTGAATAGTATACTTTTCTGGGAACCCATCTTTCATGGACTTCAATTGATAAGTTTATGTTTATATGTAAAACCTTGATCACACACACCCATTAGGTATCGGTCCCCATTATCGAGGGGGGGATCACGTGGCTAAGTGGGTAAGACGCTGGCTCGCTAGCCTGGAGGTCGGGTGTTCGGTCCCTGCTTTGGTTGAGAAAGTTCATCCTGATTTTCAGACGTGGTTCCCCCTTGTCAATGATGCAGGACGGAGGGCCTGACAAGGACAGCTGTCTAGTCCTTCGGATGAGACAAAAAACCGAGGTCCCATATATATTTGAATGCACGTAAAAGATCCCCTGGCAGTTGGAATTCGATATAAGAGTAGGCGATAGTGGCACTGCCCGGGCAAAATTTCCCTCATAGCACACTGTATGGCGTATGCCCGTCTTCATTAGCCCAGTATAGGAGCAGAACAGTAGGACGTTAAACCCCATTTCATTTCATTTCCATTATTGAGGACCTTTGAATTTAGGTACTTAATTTAAAACCGCTGCTTATATGCTGTCATCTTTAACAAAAAAAAGAAAAATTTCTTAATGGTAATAAAAAAAAGCCTTGTATTAGAGTCATTTCATGTCAACTGGACCAAAAAATTATAAAAAATATATGTTATAGTATATGGCCTTAAAAACTAGGAAATCCGAAATTTTACCTCTCTAGGTTGGAAACTCGCGCCGAGATATGGCCATTTTAAATCAGGGTACTAAAACGGATCATAAATTCAGTAATTTTTTTCAGGTTTTTGGATGCTTTAAACTCACATTTCTAATAGGAATAGGATTCTCTAACTTTGTAATCTAAGATAACTTTTGGTGAAGATTATGAATTTAGCATCACAATCATTGTCCAATGCATACTGTTTGCACCACCAGGTGGCAAAATGTGTACAAATGAACTATAAACTTTTATTTTCAGGATTTCCACAGCCTCTGGCAAAGTCACTATTGTATACATAAACTGCAAAATTGGCATAGTTGATGTCAGTTTGTCTTCTATCAATTTACAAAAGATTCTAAGTCGATGGGATATATACTTTTCCAAATATTCAGTCTCAAAATTCAATGCACACTGAAAAGGTACAAAATATACCCATTTTTACCTTAAATTTTGGCCATGTGCAGGGGTCGAAATAACGCTTGTCTTCTTGTCGAATCCAAGTAACATTTTCAATGGACAAGTAGAAAAAAAAATCTACTTGTCGCCAGCGACAAGTAGACTAATAAAAATACAGGCTAAAAATGTATGTCTGTTTTATACATTCCAATAAAATTGGAAGAGGGGAACTTTTCATTTTAAAACAAATTAGACGTTATTTAACAGCACGCTACAAGCTGTCCATTTGTCTCCATAGTAGTATGGTGGCGAATTTCTCCCCGATTAACAAGACTGAAACTTATATGGTCCTTTTAAGTTTGCTCCATACGTCTGGGAAAGGTTTCTTTGCATTAAAATAGTAACACTACTGAGTCTGTGAAAGCCGTAATGCCATTGGCTATTCCTTTTTAATCACCCAATCACAGTCAATATTACACAACTCAATGGCTATCATGACACACCAGTAGGTAGTCAAATTGGCGATTTAAGATATTAAAATGAAAGTTGTGATTAAAATTTAATTTTGTCGATAAAGTTTTGGGGTACATGGCGGTAAAAAATGTTAAAATTGTAATCGTATACATGTATATATGTCCTTGCTTGACCATTAATTAACTTGAAATTTGAATGCCAATCACAACCCCGTGGCGAACAGGCGGCATACATCAATCTTAAAAAATAAAATAAAATATATTAGAAAATTATTTCAGAAGAAAATTAAATATTTTGATTGTTGAATTCCGTACGCTGTGGTTCATTTGGAATGTAAAATATACATGCATGCCTGATTGGATACCGTATTATTTCAAATTATATTATCACCATGGGTTGGAAACGTGCGGACAACGAACGAGTTGGATTAGCGAAGATTCTCGAGTGAAAAAACGGTTGTCATTTGTTTCATTACTTTCGCCAAAATGTGCTAAAGTGAACGTGGAGTCTGATTGTAAGCATCTCTTACAAATGAAATTGAAATACAATAAATTTATTAAATATTAATTTTTTTTTTAATTAAAAACGAAAATCAGTGGTGACAACTTGAAATGACCAAGTGACAAGTAAAAAATATTTCTACTTGTCACCTGAGACAAGTAAAATTTTACAAACATTTCAACCCTTGATGTGGGACGGAGGTTAAAATTCTGAAAAAGTTTGATAATAAAACTTCAAATACCCTACTACAACATACATTAAAGTCCACCTTGTGTATTTGATGGCTTATATTTTTAATTGGCACTTGAAATCTGTGCGATGATGAAGTTTTAATGGCTGTTATCCAAATTGTTGACTTTTCACGTTGATTTTAAAATAACTTCTAAATGACCAATACCCCTCAAACGTATCTATTTAGAGTGACTTTTTTGTGTAAATTACAAATATGTAATCAATTTGGATGTACATTGTATTGTTCTAATTTTATTTTGCTTCCAAAATGAACTATTCACTTTTATTTTCAGGATTTCCACAGCCTCTGGCAAAGTCACTATTGTATACACAAACTCCATAATTGGCATAGTTAATGTCAGTTTGTCTTATATCAATTTACAAAAGATTCTAAGTCGATGGGATATACTTTTCCAAATATTCAATCTCGGAATTCATTGCACACTGAAAACGTACAATATATACCCATTTTCACCCTAGAGTGACTTTTTACATAGATTACAAATATGTAATCATTTTGGATGTACATTGTATTGTTCCAATTTTATTTTGCCTCCAAAATGAGAACAAAATGGTTAATACGCTTCATGAATTGGAATAATGGGTTTTGACGATCAGATTGAAATTATTTCTGAAAGACTTAGACCCCTCATATTTGTCATTTTAGATCAACTCTTAACCCTTTCACTGCGTATACCTGGTAGTACTGGGTATTATAAAATGTCGGTAAAATGCCCGTACCCGGTAATACTGTGTACTCAGTAAAGCCCTCGCTAAAATTAGTACCGTAACTGCAAGTGCCATCTATTGTATTTTCTATACACTAGAACATATTTCCACGTGTTTCAAAGCGGCAAACCATAAAATGGCGGAGTGCATAGTGACAACGTAGACGATGCACTCTCGACGAAGTCGTGAATGACGTCTAGCTGACCAACACGTGGACAATTTCGAGGCGGGTGATGCACATAATTCGTTTCCAGTTACTTGATAATGATAGTAGTCAGGACAGTGATTGGTATTATGAAGTGTGTGATTTGTTGCGCGACGATCCGCCCAGGGCTAGCTATGTCTCCCGTGCATGATGAACAAGCCCAATGTGAACACGATAGCCCTGTGTCTGCAGTAGATTCTGACAATAATTCTGATGATGATAATAATGCTGGCCTGCTGGATCGTAAAAGATGTAGGCAATTCCTGAGTCCCGAACGTGTAGATCTATTGACTAACTATATTGATAATGATATGGGACTTGGGGATGAAAGTGAAAGTAAAAACAAGGTATTGCAATCCGCACGTGGTCATGGCAGCGGGAGACGTGATGCGCGTGTTCGTGGCGGCATTGCTCATGGCTGCTATTGATATTTTTGTTCATTTTATATATCTTTATCAAAATCCAGTGAAAAAACCGATATCTTTTAAGTATTTCATGGAGAAAAATTCGTTTTCGTGTTAGCTTTAGTGAGAAATGAGAAATCCAAAATGGCCGCCATGACGTCACGTGACTACATTATTATGCAAATTTCCAAAATTCTATTTTTTCCTCTTAGCCCAACCTCATGCCCATCCCAACAGACAAAAAGATTTTTCATAAAAGCTTCCATAAGTACTGCTTGGCATTCAGTTCCAACCTCCCTTTTTTCCTCAAAAAAGGGTCTAGCGCAGGCAGTGGATTTACGTCTAGCATTGAAAGGGTTAACACAGAAAAAGAGTAAAGACTCTTTTAGGATCCAGGGAGTATCGTTTTAATTTAGTTTTATTTAAAAACAGGTGAAAACGTGTTTTGTCCGCTTAGAAAGTTTAAGTACAGCCTTATGTAGTTTCACTATCTCTAGACGCCTCAAAACTACAGGCCCCAATTCTTAACGCATCGTCTTGAAACCGTGTATACTAGTTTTTCCGTATACACTAAGGATGTTCCCTATTGTTTTTGGTGCGTGCCAGACCCCCCAGGGGCAGAGAGCCACGCTCAATTTTTGCATGTGTCAGTTTGTCGCCTACAAGCCACGATTCTTAATGGATTGTCTTGAAGTTGTGCATACTTATTTCTTATACCCTAAGAATGATCGCTATTGTTTTTTATGCATTAACAGCACCCAGGGGCAGAGCCAAGCCCTGTGTTTTGATCATCTTGAAAGCTTTTCATACTTATTCCTGATACCTTTAGGATGACCGCTATTATTTTTGGTGCATGGAGCGTGACGGGGGTCGGGCATGCAGCAAAAGTTCAGAATTGCAGCCTGTGGGCGATAACACTAAAATCTGGTGTTGCTGTGCCCCTGGGGGTCGGACATGCACCAAAAATAGTAACAGTCATCCTTTGGGTATAAGGAATATATTTGAATAGTTTTCAAGACAATCCAATAAGAATTGTGGCCTGTAGGCAAAACAAAAACCAACACAGACACACCAAGAAAAAATGAGTGTGGCTCTGACCCGGGTTGGGCAAGCAACAAAAACAATAGGAAACATCCACAGGGTATAAGGAATAAGTATGCAAAGTTTCAAGACCATGCGTTAAGAATTACGGCCTGTAGTTTTCAAGTGTTCAGTGATAGTGTAACAACATTACTGTATTCTCTGAATGGCATTTAGTAATTGGAACATAATCAAAAACACACTTTTATGGATAACAATTACTATGGTTTATTTCACTGCGACGTTTCAACAAGGTTTCACAAGTCGTTATCAAGCATATACACAAATAGATAAAAAATAAGAAAGATATGAATATATATACTATTAAAAAAAAGTAGAGGATATTTGATTTTTAAATGTTATTAAAGTCACCTAATGAAACTGACGAAGAAACAAATGACAAAATGAAATGAAGTTCACATTCATCGATTTATTCCAAATGATCGTTAAACTAAGTAAGGCACAGACTGACCATTATAAGGGTAAAATGATACCCGGGGTCAAACAGCAAAGTTACCACAGCATCACAACCAAGTCAGTAACGGGTAAATCCTCCTCTGTTTGCCAAACAAGCATTGATCCGACGTGGCATACTCCTAATGAGACGTCTAAGGTCATTTTGGTCCAGATTGTCCCATTCCTGTTGCAACGCAGCAGCAAGTTCTTGGACATTGGCAGGACGTTGTTGACGTTGACGTAACCTTTGTTCAAGCATGTCCCAGACATGCTCGATGGGGGAGAGGTCGGGACTCAGTGCTGGCCAAGGTAATGTGGTGATGTTCTGTTGTTGGAGGTAACCTGTAACGATCCTGGCCCTGTGACATCTTGCGTTGTCATCCTGGAAGATGAAACGGCGGCCATGACGTCGTGCGAACGGCACAACATGGACTGCCAAGATGTTGTCCCAGTAGTACTGGCCTGTAACACGCCCTGCAACAACATGTAAAGCCGTTCTTCCAGCAACAGTGATGCCTCCCCACACCATAACAGAACCACCCCCAAATCGATCATGTCTGATGACGTTAACGTCTTGGAAGCGCTCGTTTCGACGACGCCACACCCTCCTATGTCTGTCCAGAAAATCAACAGTGAACCTTGACTCATCTGAAAACATCACATTGCTCCAGCGTCGATTATCCCAGTGTTGACGATCCCTACACCAACGACGTCTTGCCTGAATGTGATGATCTCTCAAACAAGGGATCACGCGAGGACGTCGGGCGCGAAGGTGACCCCCTATGCAGTCGATTCCGAATCGTCTGGCCACTCACTCTCACACCAGTGTCTGTTTGAAGACGAGCGCTGATCTGATTTGCTGTGATGACACGATTTCTCAAGGCCAAGGTACGGATAAATTGATCCTGGGCTTGAGTTGTCGCCCTTGGTCGACCTGAGCGTGGTCTGTCCTGTACAGATTGTGTATCACGGTATCTGGACCATAGCCTGCTTATGACAGACTGAGAAACATTCATCGTCCGCGCCACAACCGCCTGTGTTGTGCCGATCTGTAGCATGCCAAGGGCACGTAACCTTTCATTTTGGGTAAGCCGACGCATATCAAAATTTGTTTTCTGGTCACTAAAACAATTAAACTGATGTTTCCACCCTGGAATTCAATGCCACAATGACTGTAACATTCAAAGTCAGAGTCGTGCAAATCTTTGGTTGGACCCCCATGATGATCCCAAGCATCACCTGCATTCCATGCGGTAGCTATTGGTGCGTTTGGGCGTCACATGTAACTGGAAATGTTTCTTCTGTTAGGTTCTATAGTGACTTTTTTCGTAGTCATTTGCATATTTTAGTATTATGCCCCCAAAATCAAATATCCCCTACTTTTTTTGAATAGTATATATACAAACATCAGTGCGAACTATCCAATGGAATGCAAGGTGAGTGAGCATGATTGGCTATAACAAGCTATTGATGTAACAAAGGTGCATAATCGTATATATTAGAATTGACTTATTGTACAATTAAAAGATGAAACAGGAGATTAACCAAGATTAACAAATATTGAAACCATGCACAGTGTACCTTAACTGAAACCAGTATATACTAAGATTGACTAAATAAACATTCAAGAAGATCAAACTGGGGGTTTATAGAATTATATTAGGCGTTTTTGTGAACCCATTAGATTAGACCGATTAGCTATTATACGCATTTGTGAACCAAGTTGATTATGCTAATCATTACATTTGTGAGACGATTTAACTCAACTGATTAGGCAAATCGACCTAATCATCCCAGGAGGTGTTTAGGCGATTAGATTTGACTTTTTCAAAATGGCGGAATGTTCAACGTCGTAAGTAATTTTTAATGCTTATTGTTGTTTTTCTCCATAAAAAATGTTTTTTTTAAAACGCATTTGACGTGTTTAATGTTAACTTTATAGTCCACAAGAATGTTAGATCACCTCTAAGCAATTTTATTCATTTACAGTTTTTTCAATATATTCCTCGATCCTAGGTTTTCTCAGTAAACTTTTTACATGTTTTGTCACTTCAGTTTTCAAAAAAATACTTGAACTTGTTGGACATAGGTAGGAGATTGTTTCTAACGGCAATTGAGTTACATAACATAAAATACTGTGAATAGCTAAATAAATTATAGAAAATAATTGAAACATACAAATTTTACATATTGATAATGAGGATTATAAAATGTGAGGGTTGTGGGTATGGAATATACAATCGATTCAGTATTGAAAAATGCCAGTAGTTAAATATGGTTTTGCATGGGGAATTACTTAGGGGGACTGTGTTTACAATTTGATAATGCGGTCATATGCTCTGGGGATATAGACGCCTGGGTCTCGATTCAGTTTCGGTTCATGTCTTCTAATGTTGATGGCCTCATGTATTCTTCTGTTTCTTTTGTTGTGATGGTTCACAGCCAACGTTTTAACTTTGGTCCAATCGACAATAAACCATAGTAATTGTTATCCATAAAAGTGTGTTTTTGATTTGGTTTTTGAACATTACTGTACTTCAACTTTCTAAGCAGACAAAACAAGTTTTCCCCTGTGTTTGAAAGCAAAATAAAATTGAAAAGATACTCCCTGTAGCCAAACGAGTCTTTATTCTTACTCTACATTATAAGTTGCTGTAAAATGACAAATATGAGGGGCCTAAGTCTTTCAGAAGTAATTTTAATCTGACTGTCAAAGCCCAATATCCCAATTTGTAAAGCGGAATAACCATTTTTTTCCTCATTTTTGAAGCCAAATAAAAATTAGAACAATACAATGTAGATCCAAAATGATTGCATATTCGTAATCTCCGCAAACATTTAATCTACTTAGACACGTTTGAGGGGTATTGGTCATTTAGACGTAATTTTAAAATCAACTTGAAAAGTCAACAATTTCAATGATAGCCATTTAAATTTCATCACCGCACAGATTTCAAGTGCCAATTAAAAATATAAGCCATCAAATACACAAGATGAACTTTAATGTATGTTATAGTAGGGTAATTGAAGTTTCATTCTCAAACTTTTTCAGAATTTTAACCTCTGTCCCACTGAATATTTGGAAAAGTATAAAATATCCCATCGACTCAGAATTTGTTGTAAATTGATAAAAGACAAACTGACATTAACTATGCCAATTTTGGAGGTTGTGTATGCAATAACGACTTTGCCGGTGACTGTGGAAATCCTGAAAAAAAAAGTGAATAGTTCATTTTTGCCACCTGGTGGCACGAACTGTTTGAATCGCACATTGTTTGTATGTGATGCTAAATCCATAATCTACACCGAAAGTTGTCTTAGATTACAAAATTAGAGACTTCTACTCTTATTAGAAATGTGAGTTTAAAGCACCCGAAAACCTGAAAAATAATTACTGAATTTATGATCCGTTTCAGTACCCTAATTTCAAATGGCCATATCTCATCTAATTTTCAGTTTAGAGAGGTATAATTTAGGATTTGTTGGCTTAAGTCCATGCACCGTCACATATATTTTTATACGCCCACTTTATATTGTCGTCGCCCCCGTCCGTCGGTCCAGCGCCGACAATTGCTTGTGGACGCTCTAGAGACCAAATTTAATATCTGGTTGACTTTAAATTTATACACAGTGTTTAAGGTCTTGAGACGAAGAAGCCTATTGATTTTCAGCGATTTCCGATAATTATTGCCAGAGTTATGGCCCTTGATCACTTTGAAAAATCTTGTGGTCGCTCTAGAGGCCAAAGTTAATATTCGATTGACCTACAATTTATACACAGTGTTTACGGTCATAAGACAAAGAAGCCTATTTATTTTCAGCGATTTCCGATAATTACTGCGAGAGTTATGGCCCTTGATCACTTCAAAAAATCTTGTGGACGCTCTAAAGGCCAAAGTTAATATCCGATTGACTTTAAATTTATACACAGTGTTTAAGGTCATGAGACAAAGAAGCCTATTGATTTTCAGCGATTTCTGATAATTAATGCCAGAGTTACGGCCCTTGATCACTTTGCAAAATCTTGTGGACGCTCTAGAAGCCTAGGTTAATATCCGTGGACACTCTGCAGGTCACAATGACGAAACTTGAAATATATGTCTATCTCCCAAAGATCTTGGTTAATTTCGATATTGGCATGTATCGGACTATAACTTTATGGATTATGGCCCCTGATTGTATGAAAAATCATGTTTTTAGCTTGTGGACACTCTAGAGGTCACAATTTTGATCTGATTTTGATGAAACTAGAAATGCATGTTTATAACCCAAAGATCTTGGTACCTTTCGATATTTGCACATATCGGATTGTAATTTCCTGAATTATGCCCCTGATAGTACGAAAAATTGCGTTTTTAGCTTGTGGTCCCTCAAGAGGTTACAATTTTTATCCGATTTAAAAAAACGTTTTAGTATATCACCGTTACACCCTAATGACGGTTGAGTTTGAATTTCCTGAATGGCCGCTCCTTGTACGCAAATAGTGTAAAAATATGGTATATCACAGTTGTGGACCCTCTAGAGGTCACAATTTTCATCCGATTTTGATGAAACTTGGAATTCATGTTTATATCCCAAAGATCTTTCTTCCTTTCGATATTCGCGCATATCGCATTGTACCATCCTGAATTATGGCCCCTGATTGTACGAAAAATCACACTTTTAGCTTTAGGTCCCTCTAGAGGTCAAAATTTTTATCCCGATTTAAAAAAATTGTTTTAGTATATCACCGCTACACCCTAATGGTGGTTGATTTCGAATTTCGTGAAAAGCGGACCAAAACTGTCTTGACAAAATGGCTGCCCCATGTACGCAAATAGTGTAAACATCTGGTATATCAAGGTTGTGGACCTCCTAGAGGTCACAATTTTGATGCAATTTTGATGAAACTTGAAATGCATGTTTATAACCCAAAGATCATGGTTCTTCTTCTTCTTCTTCCCATTAACGAGTCGGCCTCTGTTAGAGTGTAATTGACTCGGGCACATGCACAAACGTACAGGAAACTCCTCCGCAAGCAATTAGAGGTCCAAAGGTGGATGGTATGTACAGTTATTAACAATTATTAACAATTATTGACAATATATATATATATATATATATATATATATATATATATACAGGTTTGAATGTGATCTATCATGGTTTCTGCTGTGTAGGGTTCCAGGGGATGGTACACAACCTGGCCCTAAATTCTTCTAAGGATCCCGCCTCCACTACATGTGATGGAAGTCCGTTCCAGTATCTTACGGATCTTGGGAAGAAGGAGTGCTGGTATTTCTCTTTCTTGGCTCTTGTTTGTCGAAGTTTGTGGTTACCTCGGGTTCTGCTGTCGCCGGCTGTGTAAAACTTCTCTGGGTCAATGGCAATCAGTTGGTGATGTATCTTATAGCAGGTGATAAAACTCTGCTTCCACCGTCTGTGTTGGAGAGATTCCCATTGGAGGTTGTCTAAAAGTTTTGTTACACAGCCTGGGGAGTTGTCTTGGTAGCAGTTGAAAGCAAAGCGGGCTGCTCGTCGCTGTACTTGCTCTATCTCTCGTATGGTAGTTATCTGCTGCGGGTCCCACACTGTTGCCGCATATTCGAGGACTGGTCTGACAAGGGCTGTGTAAGCTGTGGCTTTAGTCGAGGTGGTGCACCTGCCAAGATTTCTTCTCAGGAAACGAAGCGTCTTAGACGCCTTCCCAGTTGTATGGTTGATATGTTTTGTCCAGGTCATGTCCTTGTTGATGGTTAATCCCAGGTATTTCCCACTATCAACTACTTCCAGTGAGTGTCCATGTAGTGAGTATGTCATTTGATGGGTTTGACGCTTTCCTGGGACTCGAATGACTGTACATTTTTCTGGGTGGAAACTCATCTGCCACTTCTTCTCCCAGTCTTCCAATGATGTTAGGTCCTTCTGGAGGGCTGCAGCATCTTTGTTGTTGCGGATGCGCCGGAAGAGGAGACATTCGTCTGCGAACAGTCTGGCGTCAGAGGATGTTGCTTCTGGGAGATCGTTGATGTATGCTAAGAAGAGTAAGGGGCCCATGACTGTGCCTTGTGGTACTCCGGATACTACGTTGAGTGGGTCTGACTTATGGTTCTCGAGTATCACGGACTGCGATCTGTCGGTCAGGAACTGCCTAATCCACTCAAGCGAGTTGTTTCTCACTCCGTAGAAATCCATCTTGTGGAGTAGTCTGGCATGCGGCACTTTATCAAATGCCTTGGCAAAATCTAATAGGATGATGTCTGTCTGGTGCTGTGCATCGCATAGTATCTGATTTCGGTCAAAGTGATCCATAATGGAGCTATGCACTATGTGTTCTAGAAGTTTGCAGGCAATTGATGTTAGAGAGACAGGGCGGTAATTAGCAGCAACATGTCATTCTCCTTTTTTGTATACTGGTACAATGTTGGCTTTTCTCCAGTCATCTGGTATTGTTCCTTGGTCTAGAGAAAGCTGGTACAATTTGGTAAGGTAAGGTGCCAGATGGTCTGCCAAGTTCTTTAGTATGAATGCCGGTATATCATCTGGTCCTGTGGCTTTAAAAGGTCTCAATCCTCTGAGTAGTTTGACCACACCTCTCTCCCTGATATGGATGGGACTCATTGTTGGGTGAGGGCTAGGTCCTTTGTCTGGCATGCTTGAGTAATCTTCTTTGGTGGATACAGAATGGAATTGTGTGTTCAGGATGTCAGCTTTTGATGGTGTGTTGCTGTGGAGATATCCGTCTTTGTTCTTGAGCGTTGTTATACCAGTAGTTTCTTGCTTTCTGCTCTTAATATACGACCAAAATCTCTTAGGGTTTATATGGAGGTCTTCACTGACGATGTTCTGCATGAAGCTCGTGTGGGCCTTCCTGGATTCTCATTGTAGGTCTGCTTTGATTTTCTTGTATCTCATCCAGTCCCTTGCATCCTTAGTCCGTTTGGCTTTGGTGTGCGCTCTCTGCTTCTGTTTACTTAATCGACGCAACTGAGTATTCATCCAAGGATGGCTGTGTCTTGCTAGGCTTCTTTTGGTTGGGACATGTTTGTCTATCGATTCCGTGATCAGTTGTTTTATTGCTGACCACATGGTACTAATACTGGGGTATTGCTTGTTGTTGAATTTTCCAAATTCTGTATCAAGGTGGTTCCCCATATTTACTAGGTCAGCTTTCTTCCAGAGAAAAATCTTTCGCCTGGTTGGTTTTGGCTTGTGAGCATTTGATGTTATGTCAATCATTAGGATGTCGTGGTCGCTGTTCCCTATAGGAGGTAAGGTTTTACATCGATCAATGTGTCCTGGGTGACTTGTAAATAGAAGGTCTAGGATGTTGTTGCCTCGTGTAGGTTGGTCATTCACCTGTTGGACTGATAGATCTGCTGTCATTTGGAGATAGGCCCTACTGATGGCCTCAGGGACCTGGCTACTAGTGATGTTGTTGGCTCCCCAGTCAATGTCTGGCAAGTTGAAATCTCCGCCAAGCAGGAACATGTTGTTTTTGTTCTTGCTCCTCAAGTTCAGCATTTCATGATTGGTGTTATCAATAGCTATAATATCCTGTTGGTTTGGGGGTCTATAATAACTGGTGATCATGATCTGTTTGTTTCCTAGTTTGATGTTACCTGTTATCATTTCTGTTTTTTTACTGACATTTACTTGGTTTAATCCCAGTTCAGATTTTGCTGCAATTAGGACACCTCCGTGGGGGTCGCCTCTTCTATCCCGTCTGATTACGTCAAAACCTAATTCCGGTGGAAAGATCTCTCCGTTACCAATGTCTTGTGTAAGCCACGTTTCAGATCCAATAATTACATCTGGTTGGGCTGTTTCAATCAATATTGGCATTTCAGTTCTTTTGTTTTTGATGCTCTGAAAATTAATTATTAGCGTTCCTAGAATCTTTCTGTTCTTGTTTGCCTTCATGGGTGGTTTAGTTTGCTTTGGAGATGATGCCGCGAGTGGTTCGCCGATGCTTATGTTACTGTCATCCTGGTCTGATGTTGATGTTTTACTGGCGTTTGATATTGATAACAAAGAGAATGTATTACTTTCTGCTGAGTCAATAAGGTCGTTCAAAACTGTTGTGTGGTTTGGGGCATTACATGCTAGACAGTACCACGAGACTGAAGTGTTTGCCAACTTGGAGTATTCTTGGGTGTTTATCCCAGCACATGAGGCATGATACCATGTGTCACATTCATCACATGCTATTGCTCTTTCTCCCCATTTACAAGCTTTTGTGCAGGTGCCACATGGGTACTTAGGTGGTCTTGGGCCTGGGTTTGTTTCAATTCCCGCTATAATCAGCAAGATTATTTTATGTAGTCTGCTGTTGTGGTACTCGCTAAAGCTAATTTTATTTGTTATGCACCAATGTAAGATGCCTGCATTTGATGGGCATTGGACTGTGTGTAGTAAGGAAATGTGGTCATTTTTCATTAACACATATTTTTCCTGTGAGTTGGTGCTGTATCTAACCAATAATGTTAATATGATATGTAATATCATTACAGGATTGCCGTTTTTTAACATTTTGTTTACATTCTGCTAAACCGGAAGTGACAATTCGTAGATTTCCAAGTCAGGTGGAATTTTCTAAGTCAATACTTTAGTACATCTGTGCCTTATGAATTAGATGATGAGTTGTAAAAGATTAAATATACTTTCCGTTTGATAATCCAATCGTTTTCAGGTACAAGAAATCCAAAATAGAAGCGATAAAGCTAAAATTACTGCAAAATTTCTCTGCTGTCAAGGAAAAGCGTCCTATTCGTTCGGGCATGCGGATTATTGACTTTCGATAATCGCGCATATTGAATCGTAACTTCTGGCAATATGGCCCTTGATTGTACAAAAATCGTGTTTTGAGCATGTGGTCCCTATACAGGACAATTTTTAGCTGATTTAAAAAAATATGTGTGAATATATCACAGTTATACACTAATGATGGTTGAGTTCGAATTTCATGAAAATCGGGCTAAAACTGACGGACATAATGGCTGCGCCTTGGACGCAAATAGTGTAAAAATATGGTATATCAAGGTTGTGGATCCTCTAGAGGCCACTTATCTAATTTGGATGAAACTTTAAATATATGTTTTTTTCCTAAAGATCTTGGTTCCTTTTGATAATCACATATATCCGAACTTACTTCCTGGATTATGGTTCCTGATTGGTCGAAAAATCACATTTTTAGCTTGTGGATTCTCTAGAGGTCACTATTTTTTTTCCGATTTTAAAAAGCGTTTAAATATATCACCATTCCACCATAACGAAGGTTGAATTCAAAATTCAGGAAAATCGAAATGAAACTGCCCGACAAAATAGCCACTCTTTGTACGCAAATTGTGTATAAGTATGTAATACAAAGGTTATGGACCCTCTTGAGGTAACAATTTTTATCCAATTTTGATGAAACTTAAAACATATCTTATGCTAAATTACATTATTGTTGAAATTAGCAGAATGTATTGCTCTTGAAAAAAATGACAATAACAAAAGAAGAACTTTCAACATAAAGTACAAGTCAACATGAGCAAATTTTGAAGGGGAGTACTCTTTATACTATGGCTAGCACTATAGAATTATGATGACTTTCAAATAATGTGTCAGGTAATTTGAACTGTATTGAGTCTTTGATGTAGACATTTTCTTAGGCCAGTAAAAACAATTTTCTTTCCAACTTAATGCAGACATTTGACTTGTAGTTCATTACTATCAAGGACATATCCAGTGAAGCAAAGGCCTTCATATTCGACAATGACTTACTTTCCAACACAGAGGTCTGGTTCGGGCAGCTTATCAAACAGGTAGTCCGGTAGAACTACTACAAAGTGATGTGGAACCAAATATTTGATAACCATATCACTTCCAGTGAATGTCCACATTACAAACTGTACCCGGAAAGTTTTGTTCCTTGGGCAAAATGAAACTATGCAGATTAGCTGTCATATTCAATTTACCTGAGGATAAATTGAAAATAAATTCACGCCGAACACACTCAAGAGTGTGCGGATCATTCATATTCTCATAAGAGATCTGCTTTCTGATGTTATCTAAATATTTATTTGATACGATCTGTATTAAGGATATACCGGTACCTGAATCAAATACGTTGGTGTATTAAGGATAAATTTTGGGTAAATGCGCCCCTCTCTAGGAAATGAAATTGGGCTTAACATCCTACTGTTCTTCACAGACTGGGCTAATTAAGATGGGCATTTCATTAATCATAGTTGATCTCTCTTTACTGAGTGCTTGAGGTATGTGTTATATTCATTTAAACATGCATTAAGTATATGTAAGAGCTATATCTGTCTATTGTAGGTTTTTTTCTGTCTTCAAATGTAAAATAAATTATTATTTAAACATTTACTAACATGACAAGCCCATAATTAACTCTCTGGGTCATCGGACGCCTCTGATTTTAAATAGATTACAACACAGCGATGCCATTAGGAGTTTAAGTTTAAACGATAAAATAGATAATCGAGACTTGTTCTGGATTCTTGAGTACCGTCAATACGATAATAATCTACGCTACATTTTGTCAAAAATCAAAAACCCATCACTTTGCACATAATGGAGTGATTTAATTAAATTATGCATGCTTGATATGGCAAAAAAAAAAAGTTCCTTACAGTAACCATTAATTGTCCTTACTGTAACAAAACCAGCCCCCCCTTATAATTATATATTATTGAACAATAATTGTTGCTGTAGGATACTTAACTATCTCAATCATTAATGAAAGCCAATTTAAGAATTTATGTTATCAAATGTCAATCATGTATTGAACAATAATTGTTGCTGTAGGATACTTAACTATCTCAATCATTAATGAAAGCCAATTTAAGAATTTATGTTATCAAATGTCAATCATGTATTGAACAAAAATTGTTGCTGTAGGATACTTAACTATCTCAATCATTAATGAAAGCCAATTTAAGAATTTATGTTATCAAATGTCAATCATGTATCAAAATTGGGTCCGTGTCAAAACATCCTCAGGTCAAAACCCCCCCTTTTTTATATGCCCACATTGAAATGTGGTCGTATATTGTTGTCGCCCCCGTCGGTCGATCCACAATTGCTTGTGGACACTCTAGAGGCTAAAATTAATATCTGATTGCCTTTAAATTTATACACAGTGTTTAAGGTCTTGAGACCAAGAAGCTTATTGATTTTCAGCGATTTCCGATAATTACTGCCAGAGTTATTGCCCTTGATCAATTCAAAAAATCTTGTGGACACTTTAAAGGCCAAAGTTAATATCCGATTGACTTTAAATTTATACACAGTGTTTAAGGTCATGAGATGAAAAAGCCTATTGATTTTCTGCGATTTCCGATAATTACTGCCAGAGTTATGGCCCTTGATCACTTTGAAAAATCTTATGGACACTCTAGAGGCCAAAGTTAATATCCGATTGACTTTAAATTTATACACAGTGTTTAAGGTCATGACACGAAGAAGCCTATTGATTTTCAGCAATTTCCGATAATTACTGCCAAAGTTATGTCCCTTGATCCCATTGTGATGCTTTAAAGGCTAAAGTTATCATCCGATTGACTTCAGATTGATACACAGAGTTTAAGGTCTTGAGACGAACAAGTATTTTGATTTTCACTGAATTTTTATGACTTGAACAGCTAAATCCATGATATTAAAAGTTTTGTATACAAAACGTTAGCATGGGGCAGAACTTTATAAAAACCAAACAAATTCTAATGGTTTTCTGATAATTACTTCATGAGTTTTTGCTCTTAATCAGATTTTAGTGTAGTATAATTATGTTTTATTACCGAAAAAAGTAAAAATATGTGACAACTCTTGTTGACTGCCTGGATGATTTAGCTGCTGTGGGCGTATGTTTTGTTGCCTGGCAACCTATCTTTAGATGAAACTTGTAATGCATGTTTATAACCCAAAGATCTTGGTTCCTTTCGATATTTGCGCATATCGGATCGTAAATTCCTGAATTTTGGCCCCTGATTGTATGCAAAAATGCAAAAATATGGTATATCAAGGTTGTGGACCCTCTAGAGGTCACGATTTTAATCCGATTTTGATGAAACGAAACTTGAAATACATGTTTATAACGCCAAGATCTTATTCCTTTGAATATTCGCGCACATCGGATCGTAACTTTCTAAATTATGGCCCTTGATTGTATGAAAAATTGCGTTTTAAGCTTGTGGTCCCTCTAGAGGTAACAATTTTTATCCGATTTAAAAAACCTTTTTTAGTTTATCACCATTACACCCTAATGATGGTTGAGTTCAAATTTCGTGAAAATCGGACCAAAACTGTTGGACAAAATGACCGCCACTTGTACGCAAATAGTGTAAAAATATGGTATATCAAGGTTGTGGACCCTTTAGAGGTCACAATTTTCATCCAATTTTGATGAAATTAGGAATGCATATTTATAACCCAAAGATCTTGGTTCCTGTTGATATTCGCGCATATCGGATCATAACTTCCTGAATTAAGGCCCTTGATTGTACTAAAAATCGTGTTTTGAGCTTGTGGTCTCTATAAAAGTCACAATTTTTATCCGATTTAAAAAAAAATGTGTGAATATATCACAGTTATACACTAATGATGGTTGAGTTCGAATTTCGTGAAAATCATACAAAAACTGACGGACATAATGACCACCCCTTGTATGCAAATAGTGTAAAAATATGGTATTTATCCGATTTGGATGAAACTTTAAAGTAGCCAAGTCTCTAACTCAGTATCATCCAAAATCTTCGACATTGAAAACACAAATTATTTGTCAATTTAAATCAACACTGATGTTGTGATCTTACGGGGAAAAGATGGGCTTCTGATATCCAATAATTAAGACAAAATAAACATTTTACCGTTGGTACACGAATCGTGTACCATGATGCATTTCAGCGCCATTTATTACAAGGGACTTGTAGAAAGAGGCTAGATATATTTCACAAGTCATGTCAAACGGTGACGTCATATTCTTATCTGGAGAGCGTGCGCAATAAATACTATCGGTATAGAGTGGAATAACCAGACGCTAGAGATTGCCATTGGATTGGGACTTCTGGCGTATTTCACCGAACAAAACTGAATAGAAATTGCAGTAAAAACAAACGATTGAATGTAAATCAGTTTACATTCACATTACATTATTATATACGTTGCGACCCATTTGTGTCAATTTTTAGATCCAAAATATTAGCGATTTAGCTCCTTTAAATATATGTTTCTATCATAAAGATCTTGGTTCCTTTCATATTCCTGAACCAACGACCGTGAGTTTTACAACATTTGCGCTTGTTGTGTTTACATGTGACTAATTAGCATTGTCCAATCAGAGGTCGTGGCACATAACACACTGTAAACAAATATGGCGGCCGCCATAGAAAAAGAAATAGACAAGTTTACAGCCTTTGTTGATCAACCATGATTTCCAGCAACCTTGACATTGATCGAACCTTGAACTTTGCAACTCGATTGTCACATGTAGACATTTTAGCTAGAAGCGCGAGACTTGATAATCATAACCATATTTTTAACGAAGGAATCTGATAGGATCACAAGCTGGGCTTATACCCAATCGAAATTAGTGCTAAAATATTGGGGGTATTACGTGAAGGGCTTGATAAGATGTACGTAGTTAAGGCGAGATCAAGCCTTCTATTGAAGATGGGTTCCTTTTGATAATCACACATATCCAAACATAACTTCCTGGATAATGGCCCCTGATTGGTCGAAAAGTCGCATTTTTAGCTTGTGGATTCTCTAGAGGTCACAATTTTTTTTCCAATTTTAAAAACCGTTTAGATGTATCACCATTCCACCATAATGAATGTTGAATTCGAATTTCGGGAAAATCGAAATGAAATTGGCCGACAAAATGGCCGCTCTTTGTACGCAAATTGTGTATAAGTATGAAATACCATGGACCGTGTATAGATGGACTGGCAACTTCCACGAAGCCTTTAGAATTCTGTGCCGCGGCAAAAAATAGACCGGACAATCGTGACTAAAATAAAATTACCTCCCCTCGCGCAATTACCAGTATTAAGTTTAAAAGCAAAGAAACAGAAATCAACAATTCATAATATTTTTATTAATCTTGCTACTCTTTTTTTTTTTGCAACCTGTACATAGATAGACTACTAACTGATGATTGGGGTATAAATGTATCAACACATCGTCTTTGTTTACTTCGGACTTGCCCAAGTGAATCCGAAAAAAACATGTTGAGTTTTCATTAACAAACCTACTAAAACACTAATTTTACTTCTGCACAATTAATTACCATTCCAGACAGTATTATAACTGAACTTTATTTTCATAATTTTAAAATCTTTCATACATGCCGGAATTTGGAGTATTAAGCAAAACCAAAATGCTTACAAAAACTACAAAAATATTGAAATCAATCATTTCACAATTTACAACTTCAGCATATGGAAATTTCAAGTTCTAAACTGGATAAATTCGTCACTAACGGATAGGAATACTTATCGGGTTGAAAAATTACCATGTAACTATAAGAACACCGTAAATTCTAAAGAGGAGTTCGAGAAATTAATCTGTATAAAATCCTGCTATGTCAAAAATCACATTGCTTAATTTGCCGTTGACATTGAGATCTTTTTGTGTCTCGCGCAAGAGGCAGAGAAACCAACCAACAGGTCTCGTTGCCTGTCCATATATATACTGTCCATGATATTACAAAGGTTATGGACCCTCTAGAGGTCACAATTTTTATCCGATTTTGATGAAACTTAAAACATATCTTTATATTCCAAAAATCTCAGTCCTTTCTGCACATTTCAGACCATAACTTTCTGGACTACGGGCCCTGATTGTACAAAAAATTGTTTTTGTTATTTAGCTTGTTCTCTATCCATCTCTTGCAAAATGTGGGCTCATCCTGTCTAGCAGCTGCTGGTTTTTAACTTGATTTCAAAATTTAATATCTTAAAAACCACAAAGATATGTGCCCAAACTATGACTTCAATTGCAGCTTCAGATGTCTTTTTATACGCCCACATTTTTATGATCTTGGTTCCTTTCGATATATTGGCATGTATTGGACTGTAACTTCATGGATTATGGCCCTTGATTGTACTAAAAATCACGTTTTTAGCTTGTGAACACTATAGAGGTCACAATTTTTATCCGATTTGGATTAAACTTGAAATATAAGTTTATAACCCAAAGATCTTGGTTCCTTTCGATATTCGCGCATATCGGACTGTAACGTCCTGAATTATGGCCCCTGATTGGACGAAAAATCGCGTTTTTAGCTTGTGGACCTTATAGAGGTCATAATTTTTATCCGATTTAAAAAAACGTATTATTATATCACCGTTACACCCTAAGGACGGCTCAGTTCGAATTTCGTGAAAATCGGCCCAAAACTAACAGACAAAATGGCCGCCCTTCGTTCTCAAATAGCCTAAAAATATGGTATATCAAGGTTGTGGACCCTATAGAGGTCACAATTTTTATCCGATTTTGTTGAAACTTGAAATGTAAGTTTATAACCCACAGATCTCGGTTCCTGTCGATATTCGCGCATATCGGACCATAACTTCCTGAATTATGGCCCCTGATTGTACGAAAAATCACATTTTTAGCTTGTGGACCCTATAGAGGTCATAATTTTTATCCGATTTAAAAACAGTATTATTATATCACCGTTACACCCTAAGGATGGCCGAGTTCGAATTTCGTGAAAACAGCCTAAAACTGACAGACAAAATGGCCGCCCTTCGTTCTCAAATAATATTGTATATCAAGATTGTGGACCCTATAGAGGTCACAATTTTAATCCTATTTTGATGAAAAACTTGAAATGTAAGTTTATAACCAACCCAAAGATCTCGGTTCCTTTCAATATTCGCGCATATCGGATCGTAACTTCCTGAATTACGGCCCCTGATTGTACGAAAAATCACGTTTTGAGCTTGTGGACCCTATAGAGGTCATAATTTTTATCCGATTTAAAAAAACGTATTAGTATATCACCATTACACCCTAAGGATGGCTGAGTTCGAATTTCGTGAAAATAGGCCCAAAACTGACAGACAAAATGGCCGCCCCTAGTTCTCAAATAGCATAAAAATATGGTATATCAAGGTTGTGGACCCTATAGAGGTCACAATTTTTATCCGATTTTGTTGAAACTTGAAATGTAAGATTATAACCCAATGATCTCGGTTCCTTGCGCATTTTCTGAATTATGGCCCTTGATTGTAGGAAAAATCACTTTCTTTTTAGCCTGTTCTCTATCCATCTCTCGAAAATGTGGGCGTATCCTGCCTGGCAGCCGCTGGTTAAAAATCATACCCAATTCGTGTGGAGCAGAGTTTGAAAAATAATATAAAATTAATTGCTAAGTTACTATAGGTTAGACATGGCAACGCCCTTAACAAAAACAATAAGCTTTCATATGCAGTAAAGACACAAAAAATAAAATAAGAATAATAATCTTAAAAGAAACAATATTTAATAGAAAAGCTTAATAATCTTAACAATAACCTTTCATAAGGAATATGATAACTGCATAATAACTTTAACAAAAACAATAAGCTTTCACACTGAGAAGTAGTAATAGTGTTATTTGTATGTTTAGGGCATAGATATCTACCGATTTTGGTAAATTTGTATGAATATCGGTAAAATTCTAATTATCGCAACAAATCTAAATCGAAGAGGCTAAAATCTGTAGATACGGTATTTTCAGCATCATTTTCTGGCAAACAATTCTAATCCCCAAGGCAGCAAATGATACGAAATCTAATCTAAAGACAAGGCTTCAAGCCACCGTTCACGATTTATTCTCTCATGTACACTACAAGAACTAGAAATATTTACACTACTGAGATTCCAGCTCCGCCTCCATTCCCAGTAATGTTGGAAGACGACGTAAAGTCTGTGAGCAAAATGTGTATTCAATTGGATACCTAAATGTACAGGCCTACAAATCTTTTAATTTATATAAATATGGTGTCTAAATATGCATTCTCAGCAATTCTGAGGAGTTTTTACCAATAACAAAATAGTTCAGAGAGCAATTTTTTAATCGAAAAAAACATTCAATAAAGTGTTTAATATACTTAGAACTAAAGAACAGTACACTTATATCCACTCTGCCCGTTTCTTTTCCCTTTGTCTTCTTTCTGGACGGCCCATGACAGGTTTTTAAAAAATGTCTTTGCCAATAAATTTCCTAAATTTCTAAACCATCTTCAAAACAGCAAAAAATTTTCACTTACTTATAATAATAAGTACACAATTCTTGGCTCAGCTTACTGTACTCCCAAAAATAGAGGGTTTGAGTCTTAAATTTTAGATTTAATTGCCTATATTCCACAGAGATAAATAGAAACTAGTCTTCAAAAATACGTTTATTTAATATGGCAGCAAATCTAGCAATGAAAGGTTCCCCTGATGTACAAACTAAATCCTTTAGTTAGGTGATTTATCATCCAGTATACCAGATAAAAACAAAATCTCAGTTATTCCTTAACCCTTTAATATCCAGCGTATCAGATATGCACACCTACATGATATACATATTATTATAATCCCTATGGAATATTTTAATTATTTACTGTTATAATATGAATTATCACTTATTCCCTGTTAAATAAAAATCGGTCACCGGGTGCAGCTATACAACTTCAAGGACCCTGGCCTCAAGTGCCTGGGACCTACTCTACACTTTAGGAAATGTCAATAAAAGCTCTGGAATGATTTCAATTTTAAAAAATAAACAGTAATCAAAACATCGAAAATAAGTGGTGGGGACACAGTGCGTGATTTCTGTACCAGGTTAAAAACGACTGACACAGTGTGTATTCTTTGTTTAGTGAGTTTTCTCGATAGCATGTTATAACTGCACCAAAAGTGTCTTATCAAGAACTAGCAGGCTTAATCTGACGCATAGGTGTAAATTCTAAATTTACCGTGCGATTTCTTATTCGACTGTGTGTTTTACACAGATCGGTCTTTGTAAAGGGTATGTCTTTATACATGGACTTATATGTGCCTTCTTTAATCTATGCATATTTCATTTGTTGATGAAAACTATGTGTTTTATACTGCGTACCATTGTCTGGCTACAGTTATATATATTTCTTGTCTTTTTGTGGGTTTCATTTGTTAACATTATCGTAGTACCACTGAACTATAACTATAAAAGCATGTCTCACTCAATATCATTATTGTCCCATGTCTATTGAAGAAAGCAGGGGACTATTAAGATGGGTTCGTTCGTCTGTCTGTCTGTCCGTCACACTTTTTGGGACACAATAACTCTCTTTCTTATTGAACATTGTAGCTCAATTAGAAAGGTGTAGGTGTTTATTAGGTCAATGCCTTGATGGAGTTCGAAGATGAGCATTTTCGGCTTAGGGTAAGCAAAGATAAGCAATTTGATTGGTTGATGCTTTGGGACACAATAACTTTAGTTCTAATTAAGTGAGAGGGATGAAACTTGGTGTATAGTTTCATTACATCAATACCTTGACTAAATTTGATAATGAACATTTTCTGCTCAGGGTAAGCAGAGCAATAAGCAATTTGATTGGTCGAGACTTTGGAACACAATAACTTTCATTCTAATTGAGTTAGAATGCTCACACTTGGCATAGATGTCTATTAGGTGAATGCCTTGATGGAGTTTGAAGATGAGAATTTTCGGCTAAGGGTAAGCAGAGATAAGCAATTTGATTGGTTGATATACGTACATGAAACACAATAACTTTAGTTCTAATTAAGTGAATGTGATGACACTTGGTGTATAGCTTTATTACAGCAATACCTTGACTGAGTTCGATTATGAATATTTTCTGCTTAGGGTAAGCAGAGCGATAAGCAATTTTATTGGTCGAGACTTTGGAACACAATAACTCTCCTTCTAATTGAGGTAGAATGTTTAAACTTGGTGTAGGCTTTCATTAGGTGAATGCCTTGATGGAATTCTATGACGAACATTGTCCGCTTACGGTAAGCAGAAATAAGCAATCTGATTGGTTGATGCTTTGAGGCACGATAACTTTAGTTATAATGAAGTGAGAGCAATGGAACTCTGAATATAGATTCATTATGAAACTCTGAGTATAGATTCATTAGCTTAGGCTAATGAGCGATAATCAATTTGATTGGTCAAGACTTGGCTGCAGTTATATATATTTCTTGTCTTTTTGTGGGTTTCATTTGTTAACATTATCGTAGTACCACTGAACTATAACTATAAATGCATGTGTCTTAAAATCGGTCGCACTCAATATCGTTATTGTCCCCCGCTTATCGAAGAAAGCAGGGGACTATTAAAATGGGTTCGTCCGTCCGCCCGTCCGTCTGTCTGTCTGTCCCTCACACTTTTTGGGACACAATAACTCTCTTTCTAATTGAACATTGTAGCTCAATTAGAAAGGTGTAGGTGTTTATTAGGTCAATGCCTTGATGGAGTTCGAAGATGAGCATTTTCGGCTTAGGGTAAGCAGAGATAAGCAATTTGATTGGTTGATGCTTTGGGACACGATAACTTTAGTTCTAATTAAGTGAGAGTGATGAAACTTGGTGTATAGTTTCATTACATCAATACCTTGACTAAGTTTGATAATGAGCATTTTCTGCTCAGGGTAAATAGAGCGATAAGCAATTTGATTGGTCGAGACTTTGGAACACAATAACTCTCATTCTAATTGAGTTAGAATGTTCACACTTGGCATAGATGTCTATTAGGTGAATGCCTTGATGGAGTTTGAAGATGAGAATTTTCGGCTTAGGGTAAGCAGAGAGATAAGCAATTTGATTGGTTGATATACATACATGAAACACAATAACTTTAGTTCTAATTAAGTGAATGTGATGACACTAGGTGTATAGCTTTATTACAGCAATACCTTGACTGAGTTCGATTATGAATATTTTCTTCTTAGGGTAAGCAGAGCGATAAGCAATTTTATTGGTCGAGACTTTGGAACACAATAACTCTCCTTCTAATTGAGGTAGAATGTTTAAACTTGGTGTTGGCTTTCATTAGGTGAATGCCTTGATGGAGTTCTATGATGAACATTGTACGCTTACAGTAAGCAGAAATAAGCAATCTGATTGGTTGATGCTTTGAGGCACGATAACTTTAGTTATAATGAAGTGAGAGCAATGGAACTCTGAATATAGATTCATTATGAAACTCTGAGTATAGATTCATTAGCTTAGGCTAATGAGCGATAAGCAATTTGAATGGTCAAGACTTTGTAACATAACAACTCTGCTTTTAATTGAGGTAGAATGTTTAGACTTGATGTAAATGTTCATTAGGTGACTGTCTTGACTGAGTTCAATGATTAACCTTTCGAGCTGAAGCTAAGCAGAGCTAATCAATTTCATTGGTCAATGCTTTGGGGCAAGATAATCTTGATTCTATCTGATGAAACTTAGTGTATAGTTTGATTGCTTGATACTTTTGAAAAAAAAAAAAATGTGCGATTAATTGATGTGTGTCATCTATTTATTTTGGGATTTCGGCGGGGGACATCAGCCTCACTGTTGGCTTGTTTATCAATATCACGCCAAACTTTCATTTGATTTTCCGATATATTTTAATCTCTATTGATATCAGAGGCTCTAATCTGTTTTGAAAGCACAATTATAAACAAAAAATCTTGCAATTGATCATAACCTGTTGTAAATAGGAATAGGAAATTTCGGTTGGTATCTCAAATGAAAAAAAACAGCCCAAGCCATTATATTCTTATCAGAAATATGTTCAAACAAACAAGTAAAATAGACAAGACAAAAATACAAGCTATACCATTATTTACTATTACATTATTGATATGCATATGCCTTCATAATTAAACGTTTTAATTAAATTGTAACGTATGAATTATCTGTTTGATTTATTTTTTCTTTAATTGGCAATTGGTATGGGCCGAAGCATTCGCTTCTATACGTATTAGCTCTGCTCCAACAATGACATTTTGTGGAATATGAGGACGATTCAAAAGAAACATAGTCATCAAGTGGAATTTAAGAGTGAGCTAGAAAAACGTGATGACATTGAAATGGAGAGATGCAAGGCTGAAGTTATAGGACTAAGTTATTTTTCTACAGTATATTTCAAAACAAAAAAATTGTGTATTGGAAATATGCGAAAATTGATGCCTTTGGTTGCTCTTCTTGAGTTTGTTAAATTATTAAATGTATTTCCAAGTCACATATTACCACACAAACTGCCATCAGAGCAGGAAGTACGATTCCCTGAACACCAACTTGGATCACCATTGACCTAGATGTTATATAACAACTGCTAATTCCCAGACTTTATTAGGGGTAATAAAATTGATCATCGCCGCAGCTCAACAATTTTAGTAAATGTGTATTATAAACCGGGGTCCTGTTTCACGATTTTATCTTTAGTTAAGATTTCAAGAAACAGGGCCCAGGTACACTTAATTTATCAGAACACAACAATAATTTTCTTGAATGAACCTTGGTTTATTCAAATTCAAAATATATTTGAATTACATCAAAGGTGTATTAGAAATTATTGTGAACGCTGTTAACGCCAAATTAGTGAAACAAAGAAGCCTATTGAATTTCAGCAATTTCCGTTTATTACGTCTAGAGTTATGGCCCTTGTTTCACTTTATTGAACCTTGTGAACACTCTAACTCCAAAAGTTATCATCCGATTTTTCTGCAATTTATATGCATTATTTGAATTAGTTAATGCTCGATTGATGAAAGTTATCATCCGACAGTGGTCTATTGAATTTCAGCAATTTCCGTCAATAATTTGTGAAGCTTGTGAACATTTAAATGACAAAAGTGATCATGTGATCTGTATGAAATTTATATGCATTGTTTAAATTAATAAAACGAAAAAGCCTGTCAAATTTCAACAATTTCTGTAGATTACTTCCAGAGTTGAGACCCATGTTTCAGTTTGTAGAACCTTGTAAACCCTCAAACGACAAAATTTATAATCTGATCTGTATGGAACTGTCTTGTTAAGGCCCCCAATTACCTACAAAGGAATAAATATGTGACAACCCTTGAAGACCGCTCGGACGATTTAGCTGCTGTGGGCGTTTGTTTTGTTGCCTGGCAACCTATCTTTGCTATGTAATGTTGAGTTTAATGTTTAATTTTACAGTACCTACATCAGATGATATATCTATGTTACCTGAATCACCAGAGTAAGTATTTGAATAATAATTAGTTTGTAGTTTGAAAACAAATCTCTACAGATATCAAGATAAGAACTATTGTGAAATCTCCTTACAGTAGAGCAGATAATATAAAGCCCTGCTAATGTCGCCCTTGCGATCAGATGCGATTGTGTGCAACTGGATATACTGATCGCTTATTTCGCCAGCTCATATTTAGTTGCAAGTACATGCAACGACTTGCAACAGGAAACTTAGAGGGTCTATGTCGACTGTTATTATATGCAACTGACAGTTTCCACCAAACTATGAAATAAAATGGAATGAAATGAAGTTTACACGTGTAAGCTGATACCGTTGACTAATGAAGCTAGGCCTTTTAGTAATGACAATTTTTGTCATTAAATCATATGAGTGGTCAGTATTCTAAAATAATGTTTAGTATGTATAGAAAGTGGTTAGAAATTATACAATTGTCATTAATTAGCAAGTGTGTAACTAGCTGTAAAAAAAATGTGACTATTTATAACACTCATCACTATTGAATACACAAACCTAACCAATAGTGGTGTATATCATTCAATAGTCACAGTTTTAACACCTTAGAGACAAAACACCTACTTAATGACTACTGCCTGATTACTAACAATTTTAACTAACTAATACACATTATATATATAAACTGATGACTTTGATCTATTAGTGTCGTATATTTTCATTTGTAACAGTTATTTGTTGCTTAATCAACGATATCAACGTTACAGTGTTAACATCCTACTGTTCTACTCCGACTGGGCTAATGAAGACAGGTATACCATACAGTGTGCTATGAGGGAAATTTTTGAAATAAAATTAAAAATGTTTGGCTATTACGACTATATCTTTTGACCATTATGACCAAATTGTTTGGCCGTTATAACCAAACTGTTTAACTGTTATGACCAAAGTAATGCTCTTTGACAAAGTTATCAGCCATTGTTATGTGCACAAATGACGTAATGGAGGAAAACTCAAAATACAATGTTAGCCATTGTTATGTACACAAATGATGTACAGGAGGAAAACTACGAAATACACCAAATTCCTAAATATTCACTCAAAATTAGCTGCATTAAGTTGCAAAACCGCTTATGTCACAGATCAAAGAAAGTAGAATATTTCCAACTAACTGTAACTGTCTTTTATACACCCACATTTTCATGTGGACATATACTGTCCTAGCCCATGTCCGTCAATTGTCCGTTCACATTTTGTTTGTTGACTCTCTACAGGTCACAATCTATATCAGATTTTGACAAAACTTGAAATAGGTTTGTATCCCAAAGATCTTAGTTCCTTTCGATATTGGCATTTATCAGACTTTATCTTCATGGATTATGACCCCTTATATGATTGTACGAAAATCACGTTTTTAGCTTGTGTACACAATTTTTGAAATATTTTGGCAATAATTTGAAAGGAAATAAGTTGAGAACTACTGACACTAATAAAGATATTAAGGACAAAAGTTCATACAGATGTCAACCTGGTTTAAGAAAATTATGCAAATCATGTGTACAAATCAAGAGACATGAAATCATTCAAGATTAGAGACTCTGCCAGTACTTATGTTGTTTATTGTTTAACCTTTTAAACCTGTAGAATGCAATATGTAGGCCAAACCATTGTTCCGTCTAACACTCGACTTATAGACGGAGAGAAATAAAAAACTACCGAGAGCAAATTGCAAAAGAATTTCTTTCACTGGAATCTAGTAAAGGGGTGTCTAAAGGACTCCCAACTCAAAATTGTCCACTGAAACCCTGTAGCGTTTTTCATAATTAGCATAAATCTAAGATGGCCGCCAATTGGACTTTCTGGCCTCCATATCTTGGAAACGGCTCGTTTTAGAGCAATAAATGTATTATCATTTGATACAAAAGTGATGTCAACGAATCGGAAAATAAAATTATCACAACACCAGCAGGTCATGGTTTGACGCCCTGACATCACAATGACGTCATGACGTCACACTGCCATTATTTTGACGTCAAAACACTGCTTTGATACTGAATAAGTGGGTTTGACGTGAGTTCTGATGTCTTAGAGAACTCAGAATAAGCGGGCTGTGACCTAGTTTGTTTTTGTGACACTGACTGATTGGACTGGAATCAAAACTGGTGATTGACTGGGAATCCAGTCTGGGTTTCCCCAGATATTTGAAACTTTCTTTTGCTAATTTTATGAAAGGATCGTATTTTGCCATGGATACGTGCGTAATTTGCGGCAATAACCTAAATAATGGTGGGGATGTTGTCAAGTTCTTGCCATTGGCTTGGAATCCAGTCTGTGTTTTCCCCAGATATTTGAAACTTTTTTTTGCTAATTTTGTGAAAAGAGTTTTATTTCGCCATGGATACGTGCATAATTGTTAAGCCAGTGATTCGCAACCAATGTGACGCGGCACACAGGTATGCTGCGAGATCTTCATAAGTGAGCCGCGAAATTTTGAACGACACACTAAGAAAATGGGAAAAACCATGTGATCCCAAACGAGTATTCACTGGTAAGTTCATAGCTGTGGGGTTTTTATTTAATTTGAGTCATTCTATTTGTCTATGACTAGTCTGTGTCTACGGTTGTATGTCGTCTGTGACTTGGCATGTTTTAATTTGCAAAATTCAAATATTTTTCATATATATTTAGCCAGGTGTGCCTCTATTTTTTCATGTGTTACAAGGTGTGCCGTTGGCTAAAAAAGGTTGAGAACCATTGTGTTAAGCTTTGGTGATCGGCTTGCAATCCAGTCTGGGTTTTCCCCAGATATTTAAAACACTATTTTTTGCTAATTTTGTGAAAAGAGCCGTATTTCGCCATGGATATGTGCATAATTTGCGACAATAACATAAATAATGGTGGGGATGTTGTCAAGCTCACCACCAAGGGATCGAATGTAATCAATCAGGCTGCTCAGCTTCACCGGATGGACATTTCTGTCACCCCTCCTAATGCTCATGTGCATGTACAGTGCAGATAGAATTACACTCACCAGAATGAATTCCAGTCCAGTCAGTGTTACAAAAACAAACTAGTTCTCAGCCCGCTTATTCTTAGTTCTCTAAGACACCAGAACTCACGTCAAACCCGCTTATTCGGTATCAAAGCAGTTTGTCCGGTCGTCAAACCTCAATATTTCGAGTGAATCTGGAAATTGTCTATAAAGTTTTTTTAGGATTGATTTTAGTAGCCTATGGTGTCCTCTTTCAGAATCTGCCGGGTGAACTCCGGTCACCCTTGAGCGTTTTGCGAAATTCAAGATGGCGTCCAAGACGACCGCCATTTCAAATAATCCCCCATAACTCCCATAGTATTTATTCTAGGACGATAATTTTTGGATCTAAACGTATGTTACTCGGGTCAAGGAATACACTGAAATCAATCATTATGTTGTGGGGTGATTAGATGATAGTAAAATCTAAAATGTCAGACAATATGGGCCATTATTTCACCAAACCAAACTATACTATTCAAAAAAAGTAGGGGATATTTGATTTTGGGGGCATAATACTAAAATATGCAAATGACTACGAAAAAAGTCACTATAGAACCTAACAGAAGAAACATTTCCAGTTACATGTGACGCCCAAACGCACCAATAGCTACCGCATGGAATGCAGGTGATGCTTGGGATCATCATGGGGGTCCAACCCAAGATTTGCACGACTCTGACTTTGAATGTTACAGTCATTGTGGCATTGAATTCCAGGGTGGAAACATCAGTTTAATTGTTTTAGTGACCAGAAAACAAATTTTGATATGCGTCGGCTTACCCAAAATGAAAGGTTACGTGCCCTTGGCATGCTACAGATCGGCACAACACAGGCGGTTGTGGCGCGGACGATGAATGTTTCTCAGTCTGTCATAAGCAGTCTATGGTCCAGATACCGTGATACACAATCTGTACAGGACAGACCACGCTCAGGTCGACCAAGGGCGACAACTCAAGCCCAGGATCGATTTATCCGTACCTTGGCCTTGAGAAATCGTGTCATCACAGCAAATCAGATCAGCGCTCGTCTTCAAACAGACACTGGTGTGAGAGTGAGTGGCCAGACGATTCGGAATCGACTGCATAGGGGTCACCTTCGCGCCCGACGTCCTCGCGTGATCCCTTGTTTGAGAGATCATCACATTCAGGCAAGACGTCGTTGGTGTAGGGATCGTCAACACTGGGATAATCGACGCTGGAGCAATGTGATGTTTTCAGATGAGTCAAGGTTCACTGTTGATTTTTTGGACAGACGTAGGAGGGTGTGGCGTCGTCGAAACGAGCGCTTCCAAGACATTAACGTCATCAGACATGATCGATTTGGGGGTGGTTCTGTTATGGTGTGGGGAGGCATCACTGTTGCTGGAAGAACGGCTTTACATGTTGTTGCAGGGCGTGTTACAGGCCAGTACTACCGGGACAACATCTTGGCAGTCCATGTTGTGCCGTTCGCACGACGTCATGGCCGCCGTTTCATCTTCCAGGATGACAACGCAAGATGTCACAGGGCCAGGATCGTTACAGGTTACCTCCAACAACAGAACATCACCACATTACCTTGGCCAGCACTGAGTCCCGACCTCTCCCCCATCGAGCATGTCTGGGACATGCTTGGACAGAGGTTACGTCAACGTCAACAACGTCCTGCCAATGTCCAAGAACTTGCTGCTGCATTACAACAGGAATGGGACAATCTGGACCAAAATGACCTTAGACGTCTCATTAGGAGTATGCCACGTCGGATCAATGCTTGTTTGGCAAACAGAGGAGGATTTACCCGTTACTGACTTGGTTGTGATGCTGTGGTAACTTTGCTGTTTGACCCCGGGTATCATTTTACCCTTATAATGGTCAGTCTGTGCCTTACTTAGTCTAACGATCATTTGGAATAAATCGATGAATGTGAACTTCATTTCATTTTGTCATTTGTTTCTTCGTCAGTTTCATTAGGTGACTTTAATAACACTTAAAAATCAAATATCCCCTACTTTTTTTGAATAGTATATATCTAGAGACAAACTACATATTTCTGGATAATGGGGGGCACAAGCTGTTTTGTGAACATTTAAACAAGCAAATTGTACCCATAAAACACGAAAATAACCCCCACAAAACTAGGCAATATTCAGTTTAATCCTTTGGTCGTATTTCTGGCTGCAACCTAAGACAGTACAAGCACAAAATACTGTACATTCTAAGGCATCCGTAGTGCATCTACAAGCAAGCGTACTGCATGATGTGTCATTCTTGTATCCGCATCTGATGTGACACATGACAGATCCCGGAGCAAGTTGGCTGGTTGTAGTGTTATCAATTTAGTATCCTTCACCCAGCAATGGCTTGTTGATGAGCTCTTTTTACGTTCCCTGTAAATGCATCATTCATTGAGCAAGACTACTATATGTGACAGTATTGGGTCTTTATATCAGGTTCAGATGACAAGACTAGTTTAACATCTTAAAATACTTTTATTCTCTGCTTTTTCTAACATATTATATTCAAAACTTAAGACTCCGTAACTAGCTTGTGTTGAGAGAGCCATGTCCTAGCTCGGCTAGGAACGAGTGTGCCAACTCCCAACATTACATGGCCGTTGTCCGGTATTAACTCCAGACCTGCGTGGCCTGTCCTGGCCGGACCGGTCTGTCGATTTGTTTCTTAATCTGGGTTTATAAACCCTTCCAAACAAAGGATCTTATTAGGCATCTGGCTAATGTATCATATCAAGTTTAACATTCGATACATGCTAATCAGACAAAGAAAGTTTAAATAAAACATGCCAGCAAGTTAACAGTAACATAATCGTTACATAATCACATAGACCAAGAACTCCAGGCATTTTGATAACGAACAGGTGTCAAGTTGGCAGGAAGCGTCTTTAACATCAGATAATCTGTGATTATGTAACATACCTTCCCTTTTTTTTTGAATAAAGTTATGAATTATATGAAATAACTTTTAAAGACTATTACAAAATTAAATATAAATGGAGTTAATGGTAACTACCCTAATTAATATATTAACAAAAATACGAAAAATAACAATACGTTGATTAAAAGTTATATAAACAAAAAAAAATGCAAATGGCAAAAGAATAAAACACTGGTTGAAAAGTTCATACATATATACTACAGTGTTCAAACACGCGAGACATTGAAATCACATAATTATGTCGCAGATAATTTTACTGTTCACACACACGAGTTCCTGGAATCGCATATATAATGAAAAATATTTGAATATGCACACACGCGAGTTATTTGAATCACTAATAATTATAACAAAAAAACACTGTAAAACTATTCAAATGTTCGCACACAATCACTAATAATTATAAAAAACAAAAAAAACACTGTAACTTTTCTAATGTTCGCACACACTCGAGAAGCGCGAAATACAATCCTTGAAGCCAACTGTAGGGAGATACAAATTCATTTCTTTCTTCTTCCTTCATTCCGTCATCTTCTTGTATAAGTTTCCCGTAATGGCAAGGAGTCAGTGTCTTCCGGTAGTCTTATCTTTTCCATACCACCTGGCCGGAATGGTGTGTTATGACATGTGCTATGTAATAACTGCAACCCGTGCCCAAGTTTTATCATCTGTTTATCATATCATGGAGTGAACTTAATTAATAGTTAATCAAATTAGCAAGTGGAACAGACTTAAATTAGCTATCTAACGATATTTACATTATTATTTACATGGATAGAATTGAAATTAGGATGTCATATTGTTTTATCTGAACACATTTTACCAATCTTCAATAAGATATTTTGAAAGAACTTATCAAAATTAATAACGGTTTATCTCAATAATTTTTAAACACAACACAAAACAAGACAATACGTTCGCTCTACTTTAAGCGCGGGCTCAATTTCTCTTGAGAATATAAATATAATCTCTCCCGAACTTTCAGGGCATCCCATTAATATCTGGGGTACTATGTCAAAAACAAAACACAAATAAAATCTCTCCCGTAAATATCGGGCCATCCCATTAACATTTGGGGTACTACGTTAAACACGAATAAAATCTCTCCCATAAATATCGGGCCATCCCATTAACACTTGGGGTAATATACACGTATAGACAAAACAGATAAAAATCTTGAGATAGACGCGTTAATACTTTGTGAATGTTATTGGGTTAAATTTCAAATTCTAGTTAAACAATCACGGTGGTTAAGTGGGTAAGGCGCTGGCTCGCTAGCCTGGAGGTCGGGTGTTCGATCCCTGCATTGGCCGAGAAAGTTCATCCAGATTTTTCCGGCGTGGTTCCCCCTTGTCAGTGATGCAGGACGGAGGGCCTGACAAGGACAGCTGTCTAGTCATTCGGATGAGACGAAAAACTGAGGTCCCGTGTACACATTGGCGTGCATGTAAAAGATCCCTTGACAGTTGGAATTCGATATAAGAGTAGGCCGTAGTGCCGCTGTCTGGGCAAAATTACCCTCATAGCACACTGTATGGCGTATGCCCGTCTTCATTAGCCCAGTTCGGAGCAAAACAGTAGGACGTTAAAGCCCATTTCATTTCATTTCATTTCATTTCTAGTTAAACAATCACAAAACATTTTACATCTCGATATTAACCTGTTAATACTAATTTTAAATGCCAAAATATGTGTTCAAAAACAAACAATTATAATCTATAATCTTTTAAAAACAACATGACCCATTGTAAAACAAACAATATATATACAATTTTGTTTTAGTCATTTTCCTACAAATAGTTAGGGACTGTTCCACTACTCTAGCTTGAAAAGCAATATATTAAATTTAGTAACTACACCATGATATTTAATAAAGCGTGATGATAAACTTCTGATTTCCCAGTTAAATTATAATACATTATAGCACAATGTCATTATTAACCGGCCATGGTAAGATTAGAAAAAGACTTACCCGTGTAGACTAATATCTGTGGCCTGTGGTCTTCTAGTGGTGGACTTCAAGCGTTGCTCTGGTCAGCGGCGCCAATTTATATGTGACAGTATTGGGTCTTTATATCAGGTTCAGATGACAAGACTAGTTTAACATCTTAAAATACTTTTATTCTCTGCTTCTTCTAACATATTATATACAAAACTTAAGACTCCGTAACTAGCGGATGCATGAGTGACGCCCCAAATAGTACGCTCGCTTGTAGCTGCACTAGGGGTGGCTTAGAATGTATAGTATTTTGCACCTGTGAAGTCGCAGATTGCAACCAGACACACGACTAAAGGATTAAACTGAATATTACCTAGTTTTGTGGGGGTAGAATTTCGTATTTTGCAGGTAGAATTTGCTTTTTAAATGATCAAAACACAGATTGTGCCCTTCGTTTCAGGGCCGTCCCATGTGGCCCTGGACCCCCTGTTAGGCATGTTTGTAGTGTTATCGTATCAATCATATGCTTCTATGTCCATAAATATATAGTTTGGTTCGGTGAAATAATTATTGTCCAAACCGCTGCTATCGAGTTACAGTGGACTCTGTCACATCCGATCTCTGATCACTCCGGATTGCTGTGACATCCGGTATGATTTTCATGTCCCGATTTATTGCCTTATTACTTCAGCCAAAAAATCGCTGGTAAATCCGAATTCTGTATGTTCCGGATTCCGAATTATATATGACAATTGACTGAAGACTGGGACGATGAAGAATATACATTAACGACAGACTTGACCTATTCAAAATTCCTACGCATGCTCAACGACATTAAACACTTCGCACAGATTAAGGACGAAAAGATGATCGCAACAATTCATTTGTTAGAAGATGTTGCCCAGGACTCCGCCTTACGATATGCTTCCGGTAATCTTAACTAAGCAAACTACTTTAAACGATTACATGCATTGATATTTATAAATATATTGTACGCATGCATTGATATTACATGTAAACGATTTTATGAATATATTGTACGCATGCATTGTTATTGTTAATTATTTAATATAATAAAATTTTGAAAGTACAGAAAAGTTTATCATTTATAAAGGGAATAGCATTCTGGTGATTCGAAGCTACAATATAAAAATACTTCCGTTTTTCAAAGTTACAGTATTTCCGGTTTTGGAGAAAACTTGATATTCCGAAACGCTGTGTGATCCGAATTATTGTAACGATCGCGCACGATGTCCACTGTAATTATAAAGGGCCATATTGTCTGTCATTTTGCATTTTACTATCATCTAATCACCACACAACATAATGGGTGATTTCGGTGTATTCTTTGGCACCAAAAACATACGGTTAGACACCAAAATTATCATCCTAGACAAAATAGTATGGGGGTTACAGTTCATTATTTGAAATGACGACCGTCTTGGACGCCATCTTGAATTTCTTAAAACGCTCAAGGGTGACCCAGGTTCAATCAGCAGATTCTTAAAGAGGACACCATAGGCTACTAAAATCAATCATAAAAAAAATCTTTGTGTACAACTTCCTGGTTCAGCCATAGTTCTGCCGGACTGAGTGTTTTGACGTCAAAATAAAGTCAGTGTGACGTCATTACGTCACAATGCCGTCATCACACCATGACCTGCTAGCGTTGTGGTAACCTTTTTTTCTGATTCGTTGATATCACTTTTGTATGTAATGATAATACATTTATTGCTCTAAAACGAGCCGTTTCCAAGATATGGATGACAGAAAGTCCAATTGGCGGCCATCTTGGATTTATGCTAATTATGAAAAACGCTACAGGATTTCAGCGGACAATTTTGAGTTGGGAGTCCTTAAGACATCCCTTTACTAGATTCCAGTGAAAGAAATTCTTTTGCAATTTGTTCTCGGTACTTGACAAACAGGAATTAGATCTCTCCGTCTATAATAAGCGTTCATCACTCGACTTAATAAGCACAGAAGTAATATGAAGCTTAAACCTACGGTTGCCAGGCAAGATAAAGAACAATCGGGTCATAATCCATAATATGTGAATATCGAAAGGGATTGAGCTCTTTGGGATATAAAGATAGACATGTATTTTAAGTTTTATCAAAATCTGACAAAAATTGGGGTGTAACGGTGATACATTTTAAATCAGATAAAAATTGTGACCTCTAGAGCTAAAAAGGTGATTTTTCGTACAATCAGGGGTCAAAATACAGGAAATTACAGTCCGATATGTGCAAATATCGTAAGGAACCAAGATCTTTGGATAATAAACATACATTTCAAGTTTTATCAAAATCGGATAAAAATTCTGAATTCCAGAGCGTCCACAACCTTGGTGTAACATACTTTTACACTATTTACATACGAGGGGTGGCCATTTTGTCTGGCAGTTTTGGTCTGATATTCATGAAATTTGAACCCAACCGTCATTAGGGTGTAACAGTGATATATTCAAACGATTTGTTAAATCTGATAAAAATTGTGAACTTTTAGAGTGACCACAAGCTAAAAGCGTGATTTTTCGTACAATCAAGGGCTGTAATTCAGCAAGTTACAATCCGATATGCACATATAGATATTGAAAAGAACCAAGATCTTTGGGTTATAAACGTGTATTTCAAGTTACATCAAAATCGGATCAAACTGGTGACGTCAAGATGGTCCACAACCTTGATAAACCATATTTTTACACTATTTGCATATGAGGGACGGCCATTTTGTCCGGCAGTTTTGGTCCGATTTTCATGAAATTCAAACTCAACAGTCAAAAGGGTGTAATGGTCATATATTCACTTTTTTTTTTAAATCTGATAATAATTGTGACTGCTAGATGGACCACAAGCTAAAAACGTCACTTTTTGTACAATCGGGAGCCATAATTCAGAAAGTTAGGATCCGACAGGAACCAAGCTGTTCGGGTCAAAATCAGATCAAAATTGTGATCTCTAGAGGGTCCACAACCTTGATATACCATTTTTATACGCCCACTTGAAAATGTGGTTATATATTGCCGTCGCCCCTGTCAGCGGCAGCGCCAGGGGGGGTCATTTGTTTGTCCCCCCATAAATTTGGTCTGCCCTCTGTTTGCCCCCCCCCCCCCCCAATAATTTTAGAAAAAAAAAGTATTTGGTCGGATAGTCTAGTGATCAGGCGACAGACGGCATTTGATGAGCTCTATTTCCGACAGTCTGTTTTTCAAAATTTTCTTGGGGAGGTCCCCAATACCCCCCACAAGGACTCGCTACTTCGTTGAGTTTCGTAAGTCCGTTCGTTTGACATTTTGTTCTCTGGTCGGATAAACTAGTGATCAGATGACGGACGATATCTGGTCAGATCTATTTATCTCGACGATCGGTTCCTGACTGAATACTGTCAGACATTATTTCTGGCAGTTTATTTTTCAAAATTTCCTGGGGGAGATCCCCCATACCCTCCATAAACATAAGGACTCCCTACTTTGGCGCTCGTGAGTGGGCTACGTCGCGGTTCGCAAGTCTGTTCGTTTGACACTTTACCTCAACGATCAGTGCCTAAAATACTGCCAGGCTGCATTTCCGGCAGTCTGATTTTCAAAATCTTCTGGGGTAGCCCCCCTACCCCTAGTTGAAGCTCGTGCCTTTGCCCCCTTAACCTTTGACTTTGCCCTAGCTTTGCCCCTCCAACCACCGACGGCTTGCGCCGCCACTGGCCCCCGTCCGGCGGGCCGTCCGGCCGTCCCGCCGTCCATTGTCCACAATTTCTTGTGAACAATCTACAGACTACATTTATCATCTGATTGTTTTGAAATTGATATATGTTGTTTGCATTAGTGAGATGAAGACGCCTATTTAATTTCAATAACTTCCATTTCTTCTGGAGTTATGGCCCTTGTTTCACTTTGTTGCATCTTGCGAATGCTCTAACAACAAAAGTTATCAACCGATCTGTATGAAATTTATATGCATCATTTAAATTAGTAAAACAAAGAATCCTATTGAATTTCAGCAATTTCTGTTAATTACATCTAGAGTTATGGCCCTTGTTTCACTTTGTTGAATCTTGTGAATGCTCTAATATCAACAGTTATCATCAGATCTGTTTGAAATTTATATGCATCATTAAAATTAGTGAAACGATGAAGCCTATTGAATTTCAGCATTTTCCGTTATATACGCTGTGAGTAATGACCCTTGTTTCACTTTGTTGTACCTTGTGAATGCTCTGACGACAAAAGTTATTATACGATCTGTATGAAATTTATATGTATCGTTTAAATTAGTAAAACGAACAAGCCTATTGAGTTTCAGCAAATTTCCGTTAATTACATCAAGAGTTATGCCCCTTGTTTCACTTTGTTGAACCTTGTGAACGCTCGAACGACAAAAGCTATCACCCAATCTGTATGAAATTCATATGCATCATTTAAATTAGTGAAATGAAGAAGCCCATTGAATGTCAGCAATTTCCGTCAATTTCTTCTAGAGTTATGGCCCTTGTTTTACTTTGTTGAACATTGTGAACGTTCGAACGACAAAAGTTATCATCCGATCTATATGAAATAACGCTATTTTTCGTACAATCAGGGGTCATAATTCATTTAGGAAGTTACAATCCGATATGCGTGAATATTGAAAGGAACCAAGATCTTTGGGTTATAAATATGTATTTTAAGTTTCATCAAAATCAGATGAAAATTGGGACCTCTAGAGTGTCCACAAGCGAAAAACATGATTTTTCGTACATTCAGGGGCCATAATCCATGAAGTTATGGTCTGATACATGGACTCAGACTAGCAATTATTTGCCCATTGACTTCAATGTTAAATGGCTGTAACATCACAGGCTGTAGCTTTTTTCTCAACATTCCGTTGGTTCCAATCTTTATAGGCACAATGGGGACAACATTTGGCAATCTCCTCATCATAATTTTGTAGGGGGTTGACCATTTAGATTTTTTGCTACACAGATTTGAAGTTGACTGGGGTGAACACTCTAGAGGCTAAAGTTAATATCCGATTGACTTTAAATTTATATACAGTGTTTAAGGCCATGAGACGAAGAAGCCTATTGATTCTCAGCGATTTCCTATAATTACTGCCAGAGTTATGGCCCTTGATCACTTCAATAAATCTTGTGGGGGCTCTAGGGGCTTAAGTTAATATCCGATTTTCGATAATTACTGTCAGAGTTATGGCCCTTGATCACTTTGATCATGTCAAAGTTAATATCCAATTAACTTTAAATTTATACACAGTGTTTAAGGTCATGAGACAAAGAAGCCTATTCATTTTCAACGATTTTGGATAATTACTGCCAGAGTTATGGCCCTTGATCACTTGAAAAAATCTTGTGGATGCTCTAGAGGTCAAAGTTAATATCAGATTGACTTTAAATTTATACACAGTGTATAAGGTCTTGAGACGAAGAAGCCTATTGATTTTCAGCGATTTCCAAAAATTACTGCCAGAGTTATGGCCCTTGATCACTTTGAAAATTCTTGTGGACGCTCTAGAGGCTAAAGTTAATATCCGATTGACTTTATATTTATACCAAGTGTTTAAGGTCACGAGACGAAGAAGTCTATTCATTTTCAGCGATTTTCGATAATTATTGCCAGAGTTATGGCCCTTGATCACTTCAAAACATCTTGTGGATGCTCTAGAGGCCAAAGTTAATATCCGATTGACTTTAAGTTTATACACAGTGTTTAAGGTCATGAGGCGAAGAAGCCTATTCATTTTCAGCGATTTTCGATAATTACTGCCAGAGTTATGGCCCTTGATCACGTTGAAAACTCTTGTGGACGCTCTAGAGGCTGAAGTTAATATCCGATTGACTTTAAATTTATACACAGGACGAAGAATCCTATTGATTTTCAAAGATTTCCGATTAATGACTGCCAAAGTTATGGCCCTTGATCACTTTGAAAAAGTTTTAGTGTATTATAAATGTTTCATTACTGAAAAAAGTAAAAATATGCAACAACACTTGTTGACTGCCCGGACTTTTTGAGACACAATAACTCTCTTTATAATTGAGCTAGAATTTTCAAACTTTGTGTAGGTGTTTATTATGTCAATGCCTTGATGGAGTGCGAAGATGAGCATTTTCTGCTTAGGGTAAGCAGAGATAAGCAATTTGATTGGTTGATGCTTTGGGACACAATAAATTTAGTTCTAATTAAGTGAGAGTGATGAAATTTAGTGTATAGTTTTATTACATCAATACCTTGACTAAGGTCAATAATGAGCATTTTCTGCTCAGGGTAAGCAGAGCGATAAGCAGTTTGATTGGTCGAGACTTTGGAACATAATAACTCTCATTCTAATTTAGCTAGAATGTTCATACTTGGCGTAGGTGTTTATTAAGTGAATACCTTGATGGAGTTCGAAGATGAGAATTTTCTGCTAAGGGTAATAGTCCAGTAAAAATAATAAATCACCTAGAACAAATTTCAACAGAATTTTTCTCGATGGAATCTGGTAGAGGTGTCCCTGAAAGTCTCCCAAACAAAAATCGCCCCAAATAAAAAGATAGGTTTTCGAGTAATTAGCATAAATCCAATATGGCCACCATTGGCACATTAAAACTCCATTATCTCTGGAATGATTGAGTTTGGAGGGTGTAAATGTACTACGGATAGATAGGAAAGTGGTACAGATGACTCAGAAAAACATAACTAAAAGACGTTCCTGTGACGCCATGCCGTCATACGGCCAATAATTAGCATAAATCCAATATGACTGCCATTGAAACTTAAAACTCCAATATCTCGGGAATGGCTGAGTTTGGAGGATGTAATTGTATTACGAGTAGATAGGAAAGTGCTACCAAAGAACTAGAAAAACAATGCCAGGTGACATCCTTGTGATGTCATAAGTCATACAGCCAACAATTAGCATGAATCCAAAATAAAAAGATAGTAATTACAATAAATCCAATATGGTTGCCATTGGCATCTTAAAACTCCAATATCTCGGGGGTAGATATAAAAGTGGTACCAAAGAATAAAAAAAAACATAATCCATGACGTCCATGTGACGTCATAATGTCATACGTCCAACAATTGGTATAAATCCAATGTTTCTGCCATTGGAACCTTAAAACTGCAATATATCAGGAATGGTTGAGTTCAGAGGGTGTAAATGTGTTGCGGGTAGATAGGAAAGTGCTACCAAAGAATCAGAAAAAACCTTGCTAAATTACGTCCATGTGACGTCATATCGCCATAGTCCAATCATTAGTATAAATCTAATATGGCCGCCTTTGGAAATCTTTAAACTCTAATATCTTATGTATTATGGGTAGACAATGTGAAAAGACATGATTAAACGAAGAAGTGGGACTATTCTTCGACAATGTTATGATAATTCACGAAAGGGGGATTCGGGAAACCATGTGGTGGCTACTTGATAAAACAATTTGGAAACTTCTGCGCATACCGGAAGTAACCGAATTTTGTACTTTTTTCCAGAATTGAAAATCGGCCGTGGTTTCGTCAATTCAGCGCTGTAGAAAACGATTATTATTATTAGGCTTTCAGACTTTTGTCTGAAAGACTATTGTTTTTAATAAAATTATTAGGCTTTCAGACTTTCTGAAAGACTATTGTTTTTACTAAAATTTTTATTATTAAGTTTTCATATTTCATATGAAAGCTTATTGTTTCTGTAAAGATTAATATTATTATTATTATTTTTTTTTTTTTTGTGTTTTGTCCATAAATCGGATTTCTTAGAATCTAACCATAGGATCTTTCTGAAAATTTTACCTATTAAATATATTTTCAAAACGTTTTATGAATCGGAAATCACCGAATTTTACGAACGAATGCATTTGACCTACAAGCTGTAACTTTGTGACTATTTGACCTATTTTACTAAATTTTTTTTCTTTGAGTACATTGAAACATTTACTTCAAATGTGCTATTTCGGATTTTCGAATTTCGAAAATTCGTCGCTGTGATTTCGAAATGGAATTTGAAACCAACTTGACAACTTCTTTAATAGTTGCACGATTTTCATGAAATTTATTTAGTAAGTAGATCTTACCGATGCGACTTGAAAGATGTCATTAGAAATTTTCTAAATTATCTCCCCTTGATGAAATTAAGGATCAAAGTTTTCAAAAAAATCGACGAAATATAGGTCAGATTGCCTTGAAATTTTTTTTCTGTACTAGCTACGACACTTCTGATTCGTTCACAAAAAATTGAGTTTGTAGCCCATTCCGGAAGTGCCACCATCTTGCAATGTGAAATATCGCTAAGGCTTTTTTGATATTTTACTTACAGACAAGGGAATTATATTTTCCGAATCCTTGAAGGAAAGCCCTAAATTGTAGGAATTAGAATTTTGATTTCTGGCAAATGATGGGCGCCATTTTGAATTGAAAATGAAAAATAGTGAAAAATCCACATTAATGGGCTTGAAAACATACACATTAATGGGCTTGAAAACATACACAATTGGTCGTGGCTTAAAGAATCTGTCTCCTATTACCGAAATAATACATTTCAGGATAGCCTGGCTCATGTCGAATGTTTGGTATTTGAATATTTCAAAAATTCGAATTTCGCCTTTGATGTTTTCCGTGCCGACTAGGTTGTTTTCGAGTGTAGGCCCGCGCATGCGCGTTACAACCCTACTATCGTGCACACCAACTTGAAACTCACTGGGTATCTGGCTTATGGTCCCAAGCACAATTCCAAACAAGAAATTTTAGGGCCCGAAACATGGGGGGGCGAGCGGTGGCCATTTTCCCGGGGGTACATAAAGTAAAACAAAAAAATAGAGATGGAACTAGGTGTTCGATTTTAATTTGGAGACAATTTTTGGATGCGCCGAGGTCGGAAATGGGGGGGTAGCCGAAGTTTCGAAGAGATAGGTCCATTTTGTAAAAAAATTCCCTTCATAACAAACATATTTAGCTGCTTTTGACTTCACGCATGCGCAACGCTGGAACCAAAGCTACCATGACTACCAAATTCCAGCTAGGAACTTTTCACGTTGGTACCTAGGTGCCCTAAAAATTTCAAGGCGATACCTGCATTCCTTCAAGTCGTTTGTTCTTGGCACGGCTCCAGGTCAGCTGCCGTTCTCATTTTTCTAAGTCCAGATAAAGGGGGAATATCGCCACGACACCAGAACGGATTGTCTGTGAACCATGAAATTTGGACACAATACGCCTATTACCACCCCGGATTCTGTACTTTACTCCCATTTTGATCCGATTAAAAAAAAAAAGAGTTTTAGCAAAAAAAAACGATTTTCAGAATTTAATATTAGTTTTAATTAATTTTGAAATTGCAAATGCAAAGGGATTTTATCGCGTCTTCCGTATGTGATAGGTATTAGCTAGTACTATACACATTATCCTTACAAGACAATTTTTTAAAATGACCGCAACGATGTATCGACACTAAAATCCGAAATCACCCATTTTGACCTTTTTTGACTGCTGAGGCATCCTTCCGGTGGTCAAAATCTCTGGAATTTCTAGCGTTTGGCTGCGCCGCGATGATATTTATCACATATTAAAAGGAGAAAATGCTCAGATATCAAGAAGAATAAAAAATCGATAAAATACAGCAATTTTTTAAGCAAAAAAAACATTGATGGGTGGGGGTGGGCTTCGAATTTATTTTCAACGTTCTCGAAATTCCACACTCTTCTATTTTTAATATGTGATAGCTAGAATCCCAAGGTACATTCTGTGCAAATTTGAAGGTAATCAGACCACCGGAACGATGCCTGTGCATTGAAAATAAACCCCGGTCGCAAAAATTCATGAACGCTTGTTCATGTGTTATGGCCGCCAACTGAGGTCCACCCGACCTCGTGGATCCACCCAACTACACCAAACCACTCCGAAATTCACCCCAAATCCACTACAACTTCGTTAACTTCGCGCATGCACCACGCTGGAACCAAAGGTACCATGACTACCAAATTCCGGCTAGGAACCTTTCACGTTGGTACCCTGAAAATTTCAAGGCGATACATGCATTCGTTCATGTCGTTTGTTCTTGACACGGTTCCTGCCGTTCGTCAATTTACGGATTCTGTACGGGGAAAAAATTGGAATTTCGCTACGACACTGGCACCGATTGTCCGAAAACCATGAAATTTGGACACAGTACGCCCATAACCACCCCGGACTCTGTGCTTTACTCCCGTTTTGATCCGATTAAAAAAAAAAGAGTTTTATCAACAAAAAAAGATTTTCGGAATTTAAATTTTGTTTTAATTAATTTTGACATTGCAAATGTAAAGGGATCTTATCGCCTCTTCTGTATGTGATAGGTGTTAGTACTATACACATTATCCTTACAAGACAATTTTTTAAAATGACCGCAACACTAAAAACCGAAATCGCCTATTTTGACTTTTTTTGATTGCTGAGGCATCCTTCCGGTGGTCAAAATCTCTGGAATTTCCAGCGGTTGGCTGCGCCGCCATAATATTTATCATATATTAAAAGGAGAAAAATTTCGCGATATTATATTTACTGACATGGGAGTTACATTTTCTGAATCCTTGAAGGAATGCCTAAAAAACGTTCAGAACAGGATTTTGATTTCGGTCTCCATTTGGAATTGAATATGAAGAACAGTGAAAAATCCACTTGAACAGACGTGAAAATAAACACAATAGGCCGTAATATGTTCGTATTTCGCCTTTGACCTTTTATGTGCCGACAAAGTTGTTTGCAGGACAATTTATGCCTTTAATTTTCAAAATTTACAAATTTAACCTAAATATTCAAAAGGTCAAGGTCAAGCTAAGGTCAATCCGATTCAAAAAATATTAGTTCCGTTCAAAGTTATTTCATTTATTTTTTTGACATTTTCCTGCCCCTTTTTAGTTCTTTCCCGCCATCTTCGTTTCATGTTCTCATCCATCCCGTTTTTAAACGGCTTGATCCATTTTTCTAAAACTTCTGGAACAGAAAGTCATTCCGATTACAGCAATCCAAGTCTCAGTTATTTCCCTTTAGTTTTTAGATTATTTTTTTGCTCGGGTGCAATGTTTCTCACTATATTTAGACTTGTAACTTCACGACTTTTTCACCGATTTTGATAATTATTTTTTGTTGTTCTTTTTTCTTTTAAGATACTTGATATAATCCATGTCACGTGACGATGAATATGAAAGCTTTCATATCTGCATGGGACAGTAGCAGATCTAGTTATTATTTTTTTTTTTTTCACCGGAGCCTATTTCTCAGTGCCTGTAACAGATACCGAAATAGGACCTAATTTTCTATCGGGAAACCATGTGGTGGCTACTTGATAAACTATTTTTGAAACTTCTGCGCAGACCTGAAGTGGCCGAATTTTGTGCGGTGCATAAAAATTTAAAAACGGCCGTAGCTTCGTCAATTCTGTACCTATTTTCATACAAATGACATTTTCAGAAACACTGAGTCTTTTCTCGGACAATAGCATTTGAAAATTTCGAAACTTCGTCGCTGACTTCTAGCGTTCGAAAAATGAAAAATGTTTTGGAGCATTTTGAGACGCCATTTTCTCGAAAACGAAAACTACAATTTTTCTTAAACTTTTTTTACTCAGAGTCCTATGGGTGGACTATGGCGTGAGTCCAAAAATAAAAGCATTGAAATAATATAAGTGGTCCAAAAAGAACCTCAAAAATCCTTAAATTACTGAAAATGCTCTTCTATTTTTCTTTCTTTGGAAAACAGCTGAATGGATTTTTCTGAAACTTCTTGTACAGAAGGTTAGGTAACCAAACAACTTGTTGAAATTATCCCGACAATGATCCAAAAACCGGAAGTAGTCGAAAAAATATCCGATATTTTGAGAAAAACATAAGAAGTAAAAAAATGGTGATCTTGCGAAAAAAGTGATTACTACGTGAGATTTCAAAACAACTAAAGTGTCATTGGATAGCAAGAACAATGGACGATCGTATGACATCTAAATGGTAAAAATTCGCTGGTTAGGCAATATATAATGGGACGCTGAAAATCTAGTATTTTCATTTTTGGGGGCTATTCAGATGCTTTCATCCCGAAAACTTTTTTTTTTTCCTTTCTTAAACTTCTGTTACTTAGAGTATTAACGGTGGTCTAGGGTGTGAATCCAAATTTAAAAGCCTCAATATAAAGCCTCGGTATAAATGGTCCAAAAAGAGCCACAATCTTTGAAAAAAGTTGAAAAATTGTTATATCTTCTTCTAATGGTATATGGGAGATAACACATTAGTATCAGACTACCAATTATTTGCTAAATATTGTTAAATATCTTCTAATTTTCCTTTCTTTTAAAGACTGTCCAATGGATCTTTCTGAAACTTCTGGTACAGGAAGTTAAGTTCCTATACAACATGTTAAATCTATCCCGACAATGATCCGTAAACCGGAAGTAGTCGAAAAAATATTCGATATTAAAAAAAAAACCTAGTAAAAATCGGTGCTCTTGCAAAAATCATGATTTCACCGTTGGGTGTGACCGCATCAAAACATCTAAAGTATCGTTTGGTAGCTCGATGAATGGGTTATTGTATGACAAACTTCCTGTCTGATTCCTGAAAGCCGGTTCAGTGCTGCTTGCAGGTCTAGTTATTATTAGGGTTTCACACTGCGTAGCTTGTGTGAAACACTATTGTTTTTGTTAAAATTATTATTCTTATTATTATTATTCTTCTTTTGTTTTGAGTAGATCTCAGCAACTGATTGTCGGATCGTTACGATTTCTTCGGTTTTATCGGAAAAGTGGGTGTGACTTAGAGGATAAAGCTATTTTGAACGTTCTGCGACAAAAAACTTTTGTATTTATGAATATTTTTTAGTCGTGTTTAACACAAATATAACGAGTCCTCTGACTTGGGCAAAACGTGAAAATTTTTTGTCTCGGTAATTTTCCTTGGCCCCCATTGGCTAATTCAGTTTTTCAGTCCTAGATTAATTATTTATTGTTCGATTTGTATAAAACAAAGTTGTCTCGATTGTCATTTTTTTTGTTACCAATAGTGTTATCTGTCGGCACCGGAAGCGGCGTAAATTGACAAAAAACTACAATTTTGACATTTAGGTACCATTTTTCGAAAGCAAATATTATTTTTTTCAAATCTGGTATAACTGAAATTGTGCGCCCTTTAAAGGCGCACAAAATGTTGGGACCAGTTTTTTTAATTTCGATTCCGTTTTCGGGCTATTTCGATTAAAAGGTGAAAAAAGGTGTAAAATTAAGCTATTTACAACCCATCCAGCGTTTTCATATTTTAAAATATTACTTCGTAACTTTCATAAACTCGTAGCAATAATCTATACGGAGAGAATGTATGTGAAAATTAATTTGTAATATGCGCAGTTGCCGAGAAATGGGCAATTTTGCATGAGTCACTTTTTACGCTAGTTTGCCTGTAAAAGAGTCAATTATTATTCGATTTTCATAAAAGTGACACCATTTGATGTGTAATGTCAATTTTAACTAGGTCAAACCAATTTAACATTTTCAATATCACCGGAAATGACGTAATTTGGGCAAAAATTGTATTTATAGCCTTCGAAACCAGTAATTTATTCAAATGAGTCATATTTGTTATTTGTTTAAAATTTTGATATTTGATTCAAATCAACTAATACAATGAACCCTTACGATCATATAGATATCACAAAATGGTTTCTAACTTGTTCAGTTGCGGAGAAATAGGCAATTTTCAACAGGTCACTTTTTAAGGTTTTTTGTCAATAAAAGTGTCAATTATTATTCGATTTTCATGAAATTTTCACTGTGTGATACATAATGCCATTTACGATTTCATACAAGTAATTTAAGATTTTCATTATCACCGGAAGTAACGTCATTTTGGCAAAAACTGTATTTTTAGCCTTCAAAACAGATATTTTATTCAAATGAATCAGATTTGTAATGTTTTTAAAATTATGATATTTAATTCCAATCAACAAATAGAATGAACTCATTCGATCATACAGATACCTCAAAATGGTTTCTAACTTGTACGGTTGCAGAGAAATAGGCGATTTTCTACAAGTCATTTTTCAAGGTTTTTGGTCTATAAAGGTGGCAATTATTATAGGATTTACATAAAATTTTCACCATGTGATGATGCTATTTCTGATTTCATAAACCAATTTAACATTTTCATTATCACCGGAAGTAATGTAATTTTGACAGGATCACTGACATGTAGCAAATGAATTGATTGCTGGATTTGGTTGTTTCTGCGTCCATTTTATTTCATGTGTGCAATGCTTATGTGGAAACCTGTTTAACGGTTTCATTGGTACCGGAAGTGACATAAGTTCAAGGGTAACGTGGCACCGGTGAAACCCGTCATTACTGCTTCGCAGTTGTAGTTATTATTTTTTTTTTTTTTTTTTCCGCGGGAGCCTATTTCTCCATGATCGAAAACAGATATCGATCTGGAACCAAATTTTCTATCGCGAAACCATGTGGTGGCTACTTGATAAAACAATTTTGAAACTTCTGCGCATACCAGAAGTAACAGAATTTTGTACTTTTTTCTGGAATTGAAAACCGGCCATGGTTTCATCAATTCTTTACCTATTTTCAAACAAATGACATTTCCGGAAACCCCGAATCTTTTCCGAGATAATGGCTATCTCACATTTTTCCATTTCGAACATTCATCTATGGCTTTTGTCATTCAAATTTTGAAAATACGTTGTTTACGAGACAATTTTTGTTATTCTGCAAAATTTTCAAATTTGACCTACAGTTTTGTATACCTAAAGTCTATCCGATTCCAATAATATAAGTTTCATTCAGAGTTATCGCCCTTTATTTTTCGAATTTTTTCGAATTTTCTGCCCATTTTATAACCCTTATATTTTGATACGCCCACATTTTCATGTGGACGTATATTGTTGTCGCCCCTGTCTGTCTGGACGTCCACAATTGTTTGTGAACAGTCTACAGGTCACAATTTTTATCTGATTTCAATGAAACTTGAAATATAGGTTTATCACCCTAAGATCTTGGTTCCTTTCGATATTGGCATCTATCGGCACATAACTTCATGGATTATGGCCCCTGATTGTACGAAAAATCATGTTTTTGGCTTGTGAACACTGTAGAGCTCACAATTTTTATCCGATATTGGATATTCGCGCATATCGGACCGTAACTTCATGAATTATGGCCCCTTATTGTATGACAAATCGTGTTTTTAGCTTGTGAACCCTATAGAGGTCATGATTTTTATCCGTTACACCCTAAGGACGGTTGAGTTCGAATTTCGTGAAAATTGACCCAAAACTGACAGACAAAATGGCCGCCGTTTTTTCTCAAATAGCGTAAAAATATGGTATATCAAGGTTGTGGACCCTATAGAGGTGTCAATTTTTATCCAATTTTGTTGAAACTTGAAATGTAAGTTTATAACACAAAGATCTCGGTTCCTTTCAATATTCACGCATATCGGACCGTAACTTCATGAATTATGGCCCCTGATTGTACGCAAAAACGCGTTTTTGGGTGTGGACCCTATAGAGGTCATAATTTTTATCCGATTTAAAAAACGGTTTATTATATCACCGTTACACCCTAAGGACAGCTGAGGTTGAATTTCGTGACAATCGGCTCAAAATTGCCAGACAAAATGGCCGCTGTTCGTTCTAAAATAATGTAAAAATATGGTATATCAAGGTTGTGGACCCTATAGAGGTCACAATTTTTATCCGATTTTGTTGAAACTTGAAATGTAAGTTTATAACCCAAAGATCTCTGTTTCTGTTGATATTCGCGCCTATCGGACCATAACTTCCTGAATTATGGCCCCTGATTGTACGCAAAATCGCGTTTTTAGCTTGTGGACCCTATAGAGGTCATAATTTTTATCCGATTAAAAGAAACATATTATTATATCACCGTTACACCCTAAGGACGGCTGAGTTTGAATTTCATGAAAATCAGCCCAAAATTGACAAACAAAATGGACGCCGTTCGTTCTCAAATAGCATAAAAATATGGTATATCAAGGTTGTCGACCCTATAGAGGTCACAATTTTGATCCGATTTTGTTGAAACTTGAAATTTAAGTTTATAACCCAAAGATCTCGGTTCCTTTCGATATTCGCGCATATCGGACTGTAACTTCCTGAATTATGGCCCCTGATTGTACAAAAAATCACGTTTTTAGCTTGTGGACCCTATAGAGGTCATAATTTTTATCCGATTTAAAAAACTGTATTATTATATCACTGTTGCACCCTAAGGATGGCTGAATTCGAATTTCGTGTAAATCAACCCAAAATTGACAGACAAAGGATGGCTGAATTCAAATTTCGTGAAATTCAGCCCAAAATTGACAGACAAAATGGCCGCCGTTCGTTCTCAAATAGCGTAAAAATATGGTATATCAAGGTTGTGGACCCTATAGAGGTCACAATTTTGATCCGATTTTGTTGAAACTTGAAATGTAAGTTTATAACACAAAGATCTCGGTTCCTGTCGATATTCGCGCATATTGAATTGTAATTTCCTGAATTATGGCCCTTGATAGTAGGAAAAATCATTTTCTTGTTAGCTTGTTCTCTATCCATCTCTCGAAAATGTGGGCGTATCTCTATCGAGAGTCCATTCGATAGTCGTGTGGACGCTCTAGAGGCTAAAGTTAATATCCGATTTACTTTAAATTTATGCACAGTGTTTAAGGTCATGAGATGAAGAAGCCTATTGATTTTCAGCGATTTCCGATAATTTTGCCAGAGTTATGGCCCTTGATCACTTCAAAAAATCTTGTGGACGCTCTAGAGGCTAAAGTTAATATCCGTTTTCCTTTAAATTTATACACAATGTTTAAGGTCATGAGACGAAGAAGCCTATTGATTTTCAGCAATTTCAGATAATTACTGCCAGAGTTATGGTCCTTGATCACTTTCAAAAATCTTGTGGACTTTGGCAATCTCCTCATCATAATTTTGTAGGGGGTTGACCATTTAGATTTTTTGCTACACGGATTTGAAGTTGACTGGGGTGAACGCTCTAGAGGCTAAAGTTAATATCCGATTGACATTAAATTTATACACAATGTTTAAGATCATGAGACGAAGAAGCCTATTGATTTTCAGCGATTTTCGATAATTACTGCCAGTGTTATGGCCCTTGATCACATTGAAAAATCTTGTGGACGCTGTAGAAGCTAAAGTTAATATCCAATTGACTTTAAATTTATACACAGTGTTTAAGGTCATGAGACGAAGAAGCCTATTGATTTTCCGCGATTTCTGATAAGTACTGCCAGTGTTATGGCCCTTGATCACTTCAAAAAATCTTGTAAATGCTGTAGAGGCTACAGTTAATATCCGATTGACTTTAAATTTATACAGAGTGTTTGAGGTCATGAAACGAAGAATCATATTGATTTTCAACGATTTCCGATAATTACTGCCCAAGTTATGGCCCTTGATCACTTTGAAAAATCTTGTGACGCTCTAGAGGCTAAAGTTATCATCCGATTGACTTCAGATTGATACACAGAGTTTAAGGTCTTGAGACGAACAAGTATATTGATTTTCAATGAATTTTTATGACTTGAACAACTAAATCCATGATGTTAAAAGTTTCGTATACTAAACATTAGCATGGGCAGAACTTTATAAAAACCAAACAAATTCTAATGGTTTTCTGATAATTACTTAATTAGTTGTTACTCTTAATCACATTTTAATGTATTATAAATTTTTAATTACCGAAAAAAGTAAAAATATGCGACAACTCTTGTTGACGTATGTTTGGTTGCCTGGCAACCTATCGTTACGAAAAGGTTACACATTCAGTTAGCTAACCTAATTATGATTCTAACGATGTATAATATGTATTGAGTTATTGAAATTTAATTTTCGATATTTTGACATTTTTGAATTTTTGGCACTTTTGAACATAGGATTTTTCTCAGGGCCATTTTATCTGATCAGATAATGTAATATATCATTACAGAGCCCTGTGGCTACCTAATTAACCAAATTGGTTATTAAAACTATCCCAACAATAATCTCCATACTGGACGTATTCAAAAAATGAAGAAAAAGGTTAAAAAAAATTAGCGCTCTTGCGAAAAACTTGATTTATCCATCAGATCTTAGCGTACCAAAAGAACTAAAGTGTCGCTGGATACTTCTAATGGTATAAGGGAGGTAAAACTGTCCAATGGATCTTTCTGAAACTTCTGGTACAGGAAGTTAAGTTCCCATACCACTTGTTAAATCTATCCCGATAATGATCCGTAAACAGGAAGTAGTGAAAAAAAATATTCGATAATTAAAAAAAAAAAAGACAGTAAAAAAATCGGTGCTCTTGCAACAATTGGGATTTTACCGTCGGGTGTGACCGGATCAAAACATCTAAAGTATCGTTTGGTAGCTCGATAAATGGGCTATTGTATGACACACTTCCTATCTGATTCCTGAAAGCCGGTTCAGTGCTGCTTGCAGGTCTAGTTATGCTTGGTAAAAGCGGTGAGACCCCAAGCAATTTTAGACCTATTTCATTCAGCGTTCGCGATACAGCTACATCATATTTATGGACCAGGATTTCTGATCGGTACTTTGAATGCATATGGCTTCTGTACCTCTTATTTGAAATTAAAGCAGCAATGATGTAATAATATATCGGACTTCCTTGTTGTGTTTCCTTTGTGATCGTAAAATAAAACTACAGGTTAGTTCGTTTCTACAGCTTTACTATTAAACTGCTTGCAAGGCTTCTATGTTCCACGTTCTCAATAAAGCATTGATGATAGCCGCTAGGAATATCAGGGTGAGTTCTGCTCAATTTCACTCAACACCCTCTTGTATAACCCCCTAATTTCTGCACGTTATAGACTGACCTACCTTATTTGGTCTATCAACCACATAGAATTTGATGGATATTTTGACAATAGTAAGGATTTTATCAAAATATCACTGTTTTGTTTTTTTAATGTATATAAAAATGTCATTTTTCTTGACTCTATAGAATGTAATATCCAATAATTAGTTAAAGGACCAAAGTATTACATTGACCAACCTTCTAGAGACACACGGACAGGAGCTCCAGAACTAGACCCGCCAAGTTTGTTAACTAATTCACCCGACGCCAACTTAAAGATTGAAATTCATATTCAACGATTCGCATGAACCTGAACCAATTGCACACTTGACACTACAGTCCCTGAAATCATCAATAAAGAAGAATTGTTAGCAGAAGAATTGTTAGCAGAAGAATTGTTAGCAGTCCATAATTGAAATCCAGGTCTATCAGAAACCAAGTAAAATATTCCTGTTAAAACCGTTACAAACTGATGATATGTATATAGATATTCAAGAAATATATGAATTGTTTGAAAATACATTTTCACCCTCTAAACTCAACCATCCGCGAAAAACTGGATGTTTATATGGTTCAAATGGCGGCCATATTGGAGTTATACTAATTATTGGAAGTATGACGTTACGACATCACGGCGACGTAATTTGGCAATGTTTTTCTGATTCTTTGGTAGCACTTTCCTATCTACCCGTAATACATTTATACCCTCCAAACTCATCCATTACCGAGATATTGGAGTTTTAAGGTGCCAATGGTGGCCATATTGGATTTATGCTAATTAATTGTTGTGGCATTGTTTTTCTAGTTCTTTGGTAGCACTTTACTACCTACTCGTAATACATTTACATTCTCCAAACTCAACCATTCCCAAGATATCGGAGTTTTAAGTTTCAATGGCGGCCATTGGATTTATGCAAATTGTTGGTCGTATGACAGTATGACGTAACAGGGACGTCATTTCGCTTTGTTTTTCTGTGCCATCTGTACCACTTTCCTATCTACCCGTAATACATTTTACATCCTCCAAACTCAACCATTCCTGAGATATTGGAGTTTTAAGATGTCAATGGTGGCCATGTTGGATTTATGCTAATTACTCGAAAACCTATCTTTTTATTTTGGCCGATTTCTGTTTGGGGGACCTTCAGGGACCCCTCTACCAGATTCCATCAAGAAAAATTCTGTTGCAATTTGTTTAGGTATCCACTCCATATGGCTTATCTTTACCCGCCTATAAGCAGAGATAAGAAATTTGATCGGCTGATACTTTGGGACACGATAACATTAGTTAGTAGAGCAATAAGCAATTTGATTGGTCGATTCTTTGGAACACAATAACTCTTCAACTCTTCTTCTAATCGAGGTAGAATGTTATAACTCCGAAGAAAGCAGGGGACTATTAAAATGAGTTCTTCCGTCTGTCTGTCTATCACACTTTTTGGGAAACAATAACTCTCTTCCTAATTGAGCTAGAATGTTCAAACTTGGTGTAGGCATTCATTAGGTGAATGCCTTGATGGAGTTTGATGATAAACATTGTCTGCTTATGGTAAGCAGAGATAAGCAATCTGATTGGTTGATGCTTTGGGGCACGATAACTTTAGTTTTAATTAAGTGAGAGTGATGAAACTCTGAGTATAGATTTATTATATCATTATTTTGACTAAGTCCGATGATGAGAATTTTCTGCGTAGGCTAAGGAGCGATAAGCAATTTGATTGGTCAAGACTTTGGAACATTACTCTGCTTTTAATTGAGGTAGAATGTTTAAACTTGATGTAGATGTTCATTAGGTGAATGTCTTGACTGAGTTCAATGATTAACATTTCGAGCTAAAGCTAAGCAGAGCTGAGAAATTTCATTGGTTGATGCTTTGGGACAAGATAAATTTGATTCTATCTGATAGAGAGTGATGAAACTTAGTGTATAGTTGAATATCTTTTTGATTACTTGATACTTTTGAAAAAAATAAATGTGCTATTAATTAATATGTGCCATCTATTTATTTTTGGAATTCGTCAGGGGACATCAGCCTCACTGTTGGCTTGTTCATTCTATATTTGAAGCATATCTCAAAATCTTGCTTCCTTTCGATATTTCAGAATGGCCAAAAGATCATGGTTTGGAGGATTAATGGGTATGGAACAAGAGCACCATTTTATGATGGTTCGTGATAAAACATTTAGTCAAGTAAAAGCAGATTTGGTTCATGCATTCCTTTCTGTAAGTATTTATTTATAATTAAATTAGAAATTATAATAGCTACATCTGACATGATAGTATATATACTATTCAAAAAAAGTAGGGGATATTTGATTTTGGGGGCATAATACTAAAATATGCAAATGACTACGAAAAAAGTCACTATAGAACCTAACAGAAGAAACATTTCCAGTTACATGTGACGCCCAAACGCACCAATAGCTACCGCATGGAATGCAGGTGATGCTTGGGATCATCATGGGGGTCCAACCCAAGATTTGCACGACTCTGACTTTGAATGTTACAGTCATTGTGGCATTGAATTCCAGGGTGGAAACATCAGTTTAATTGTTTTAGTGACCAGAAAACAAATTTTGATATGCGTCGGCTTACCCAAAATGAAAGGTTACGTGCCCTTGGCATGCTACAGATCGGCACAACACAGGCGGTTGTGGCGCGGACGATGAATGTTTCTCAGTCTGTCATAAGCAGGCTATGGTCCAGATACCGTGATACACAATCTGTACAGGACAGACCACGCTCAGGTCGACCAAGGGCGACAACTCAAGCCCAGGATCGATTTATCCGTACCTTGGCCTTGAGAAATCGTGTCATCACAGCAAATCAGATCAGCGCTCGTCTTCAAACAGACACTGGTGTGAGAGTGAGTGGCCAGACGATTCGGAATCGACTACATAGGGGTCACCTTCGCGCCCGACGTCCTCGCGTGATCCCTTGTTTGAGAGATCATCACATTCAGGCAAGACGTCGTTGGTGTAGGGATCGTCAACACTGGGATAATCGACGCTGGAGCAATGTGATGTTTTCAGATGAGTCAAGGTTCACTGTTGATTTTTTGGACAGACGTAGGAGGGTGTGGCGTCGTCGAAACGAGCGCTTCCAAGACGTTAACGTCATCAGACATGATCGATTTGGGGGTGGTTCTGTTATGGTGTGGGGAGGCATCACTGTTGCTGGAAGAACGGCTTTACATGTTGTTGCAGGGCGTGTTACAGGCCAGTACTACCGGGACAACATCTTGGCAGTCCATGTTGTGCCGTTCGCACGACGTCATGGCCGCCGTTTCATCTTCCAGGATGACAACGCAAGATGTCACAGGGCCAGGATCGTTACAGGTTACCTCCAACAACAGAACATCACCACATTACCTTGGCCAGCACTGAGTCCCGACCTCTCCCCCATCGAGCATGTCTGGGACATGCTTGGACAGAGGTTACGTCAACGTCAACAACGTCCTGCCAATGTCCAAGAACTTGCTGCTGCGTTGCAACAGGAATGGGACAATCTGGACCAAAATGACCTTAGACGTCTCATTAGGAGTATGCCACGTCGGATCAATGCTTGTTTGGCAAACAGAGGAGGATTTACCCGTTACTGACTTGGTTGTGATGCTGTGGTAACTTTGCTGTTTGACCCCGGGTATCATTTTACCCTTATAATGGTCAGTCTGTGCCTTACTTAGTCTAACGATCATTTGGAATAAATCGATGAATGTGAACTTCATTTCATTTTGTCATTTGTTTCTTCGTCAGTTTCATTAGGTGACTTTAATAACACTTAAAAATCAAATATCCCCTACTTGTTTTGAATAGTATACATGAAACAAAAGTTTGTTTTAACAGCTGATTAGCTAAGGTGTATAAATGTGCTAGCCAATCAAATCCATCAATATATAGAACTATGGGGAATATCATACATTAGGCAGTGTCTCGATACAATTATTAGTGTTAGAGCTGCATTCATACAAAGGTATTTATAGGGTAGTTATTTGAAATAATAATATGTCATATTTGCTATGTATGGCAAGAAAACACAATCAATTTTACTCGAAAAATACTGGATTCTTTGAAAATGCACCACTGGGATAAAAAAAAAATGTAAGGCTGATAGCCTGCCTCCTTGAGTGACCAAGGCTAGCGGTTGTGAGAACGTTAAAATAATTAAACGTCCATTAGCCTCCATGATTAAACTGCGAGAAAAGCTGGTTGAGGATGATCCAGGACAAATACAAGCTGAAATGGAATTTCCCTCAATCTAGTTACGTTCCAAATATGTCAAATACTATGTTTTCGAGGGTGTAGAATCTTAATTTGCAGTGATTTCGAACAAAAATGAAACCACTTACAACATATTTATTATCACTGAGAAGTAGTAAAGGTGAGATTTGTATGTTTACAGTATAGTTTTCTCGGTTTTTAGTAAATTTCTACCAATATCGGTAAAATTCTAATTATCGCAACAAGTCTAATACGAAGAGGCTAAAATCTGTAGGTACGGTGTGTTAATTAACAGGGGTGAGAAATTGACTGAAAGGTGATATAATTATCGCTAGGTGTGAAAATCTCGGCGACGGTGCGTTTTCTGTACTGGTGTGTTAATTAACGAACGGGTTAAAAACAACTGACACGGTGTGTATACTTTGTTTGGTGAGTTTTCTCAAAAGCGTGTTATAACTGTAGCAAAGGTGATTTATCAAGGACCAGCAGGCTTTATCTGACGCGTAGGTGTTAAGTGCTTGTCCACAAGAAAACCATGCAAAATCGTGCAAAATCGGGAAGGTGATGGGTCGGCCGATTCCTTTCATATTCATATTGACAATTTTGATATTGGATCATCTGATATTTATATGTTCTAATCAATATAGTGACAAAATATGGATGTTAAACGACTCGATACCATCGGCAATTGACAGACTAGCGTTTCGAACCCGCTTAGGCAGTCGTAGAACCCGCTCTGTCAAAACTATCAGTTCTGGTATCCAGCCATCCAAGATGGTGGCTGCTGTATGTGGTTTTTCCATATTGTTCATACTGTATTAACAGGCCTTTAACACATAGATCATGCTATAACCCTATTCTAAACCTGTATCCATGATTTGTTTTACGTCAAGTTTTTAGATTTCGAAGCGCACACAATTAAGCAGAATTGGCAGTAAAAAAAAATAAAAAATTACTACGGCTTATTATGAAAATTGTTTCAAATAAAGCGACCGAAATAAAAAAAAAAGACACCAAAGTGATTTCCAAAGGTGATTGCATGCTTTTAGAATAGAACAAGCTAGGCGACACATGGAGCCGTGCCTAGTCCGTGCTTTCGATTTATACATGCAACGGATGCGGGACCGAGAGTTAGATTTCTTTACGTTTGACTAATTGTCCAAGAAGGGTCATCTAAGCTGTTGAAAGAAGGGAACCAAACATACCCTAATACGAATATATCGGGAAGATGTCATGTAAATCGGCGAAAAGCTTTTTTGTATGAAAATATGATTACAATATAACGGCTGCTTCGAAAACAGATTGGTTAATCTGATAACAATGGTGATTAGAATATATCGGATAATCAAATTGGGGTTGGTTATGATATCGGGAAATGACGGTACTGCGTGTGATCAATTTTAAGATACAAGCATTTATATAGTGTTAAGCACGATAATTTGTAAACTAATTAAACCCACAAAAAAGATCAAATATATAAATAACTGCAGTCCGACTATGGTACGAAGTACAAAACATGTAGTATTCATCAAGAAATGAAATACGTATAAGAAAGGATATATGTACCTATCCCACGTTTAAATCCATGTATAAAGACCTACACTTAACAAAGACCAATCTGCGTAAAACACACGGTCGAACAAAAAATCGCACAGTAAATTAGATTTAACACCTACGCGTCAGATAAAGCCTGCTGGTCCTTGATAAATCACCTTTGCTGCAGTTATAACACGCTTTCGAGAAAACTCACCAAACAAAGAATACACACCGTGTCAGTCGTTTTTAACCCGTTTGTTAATTAACACACCAGTACAGAAAACGCACCGTCGCCGAGATTTTCACCCCTAGCGATAATTATATCACCTTTCAGTCAATTTCTCGCCCCTGTTAATTAACACACCGTACCTACAGATTTTAGCCTCTTCGTATTAGATTTGTTGCGATAATTAGAATTTTACCGATATTGGTAGAAATTTACTAAAAACTGAGAAAACTATACTGTAAACGTACAAATCTCATCTTTACTACTTCTCAGTGTATGTGGTGAAATATTCATCAATTCCAATACGATTACATAATATCACAATTTGGCTAATTTAAGCTATCTCAGACTGAATTCAAACCATCTGCTTTATTACTGAGATTGCTTAGGTAGGCCTTCAGATTGGCCCCATAAACAAATGCTGGCAACTTTTTATGGTACTTTATTAAACGGAAAATGTCACTTTGTTTAGGTACTGATAAGCCTGTATCTCGAGCGTATCTTACTTGATATCAAGACGCTTTTGGTTGTCCTCCTTTGTGAAAGGACCACCCATTTTTATACGCCCACATGGAAATGTGGACGTATATTGCGTCTGTTCGTTGTCCACAATTTCTTGTGAACGCTCTAACATCAAAAGTGATCATCCAATTGTTTCAAAATTGATGTATGTTGTTTACATTAGTAAGATGAGGAAGCCTAGTTAATTTCAATAATTTCCGTTTATTACGTCTAGAGTTATGACCCTTGCATCACTTTATTGAACAGTGTGAATTAGCAGGGTTCAGCAGTGTGAGATGAGAAGAGCTTCGACAGAAAGGAACATCTGCCTCACTTCAGGTGACATAATGAGGAACAAGTGAAATAGATTTGGCCGAAAACTGGCGCTTGAAGAATGGCAATTCTTGTTCCAAGTCCCGATTCAGTTCCAGATACATAGAAACAAGCTCACCATCATACTGTGGATATATACCTGAAAATCTGTCCTGGAGATCAAAATCATGGGGGGGAAAGAGACCTATTGGGACACAATAACTCTCCTTCTAATTGAGCTTGAATGTTCAAACTTGGTGTAGGTATTTATTAGGTCAATGCCTTGATGGAGTTTGAAGATGAGCAGTTTCTGCTTAGGGTAAGCAGAGAAAAGCAATTTGATTGGTTGATGCTTTGGGACACGATAACTTAAGTTCTAATTAAGTGAGAGTGATGAAATTTGGTGTATAGTTTTATTACATCAACACCTTTACTAAGTTTGATAATGAGCATTTTCTGCTCAGGGTAAGCAGAGCGATAAGCAATTTGATTGGTCGAGACTTTGGAACACAATAACTCTCATTCTAATTGAGCTAGAATGTTCACACTTGGCAAAGGTGTTTATTAGATGAATGCCTTGATGAAGTGCGAAGATGAGCATTTTCTGCTTAGGGTAAGCAGAGATAAGCAATTTGATTGGTTGATGCTTTGGGACACGATAACTTTAGTTCTAACTAGAACTGCGATGCAGTAATGACGGGGTTCACCGGTGCCACGTTACCCTTGAATTTATGTCACTTCCGGTGCCATGTTACCCTTGAACTTATGTCATTTCCGGTACCAATGAAACCCCTAAACAGGTTTCCACATAAGCATTGCACACATCAAATAAAATGGACGCAGAATCAACCAAAACCAGCAATATCAATTCATTTGTTACATGTAAGTGATCCTCACAAAATTACATTACTCCCAGTGATAATGAAAATGTTCAATTAGTATTATGAAATCAGAAATGGCATGAGGCATCACATGGTGAAAATTTTATGTAAATCAAATATTAATTGCCACTTTTATAGACCAAAAACCTTGAAAAGTGACCTGTAGAAAATCGTCTATTTTTTTCTGCAATCGTACAAGTTAGAAACCATTTTGTGGTATCTGCATGATCGTATTGGTTCAATCTATTTGTTGATTGGAATCAAATATCATAATTTTAGACAAATAACAAATCCGACTAATTTAAATAAAATATATGTTTTGAGGGCTAAAAATTCAGTTTTTGCCCAAGTGACATCATTTCCAGTGACAGTGAAAGTGTTAAAAGGCTTTGACCTAGTCATAAGTGACATTAGGCATCAAATGGTGAAAGAAAATTTGCTTTCAAAAAGTGGTACTGAACTGTCAAATTGTAGTTTTTGGTAAAATTATGTCACTTCCAGTGCCAATAGGAAACCTTAACGGGGAAAAAAAAAAATGACATTTCGGAAAACGGAGCATATGAAATTTGCTTTATACAAATTGAACAATAAATAATTAATCTAGGAACGAAAAACTGAATTAACCAATGGCAGCTAACTCAAATTACTAAGACAAAAATTGTTCACATTTTTGCTCAAGTCCGATGACCCTTTAATCTTGTGTAAAATAACATCAAAAAATATTCATGAATAAAAAAAGATTTTTGTAAAAATTTAAATTTTCAAAAATTCGCGCCTAATATCAGCGCAGATTAGTTGAAAATCAAAAATCTAAAGTACCCTAGCTATTTGCCCGTTCTCCGGCTATGTCAAAATGTATCAAATGTAAAAATCTGTCGATTTTATAAAAATGACAGCTTCAGTGATTTCGGACATTTCGCATTGTCGCAGAATGTTTAGAAATAGATTTAACCTCTAAGTCATGCCATCTTTCCCGTAATACCAAAGATATCAGATCGATCCGACAAGTAGTTTCTGAGATATGCTCAAGTGGAAAATAAAATGGCCAACGTGTTTCATGATTGTTTTTTGGTTAAAACAATCATCACTAGAACTGCGAAGCAGTAATGACGGGTTTCACCGGTGCTATGTTACCCTTGAACTTATGTAATATGTCACTTTCGGTGCCACGTTATCCTTGAACTATATCACTTCCAGAACCAATGAAACCGTTGAACAGATTTCCACATAGGCATTGCACACGTGTTATAAGATGGATGCAGAACATTGATGGGATTTCAAAATTTTTCTTGTCGGACATTTTTACCGCAAATAAAGGGACATAACTCTTATCGTTATTTAAGCCGGCAGTTTTTAGACAACACAGAAAAATCATGTGTCAACAAAATATTCAAATTCGTACGTAATAAAAAATAGGTGCACCTCGTTATTTTTCATATTTAATTCCCGTACGGTATTCAAATTTATTATTCCTACAAAAAGTGTGCCGACTACTGCCGATCTGTACTTTTTCAAATTCCTCCAAAATTACTGTATTTTTTGGGTCATAAGTCGATACATTTTTCAGCAGAAGTCTGGCATTCGTCTTATACTCCGTTTTGACTTATATACGGAGGGTAAAAAAATGACATTCCGAAATTTTATTTGGCAATAAACGTCGCTCTACCACAACGAGCGAGTGACACCATCTGCTAAATAATCGCATTCGACTCTAGCACGCGCTATCGTCTAAAATACTTAAGTACTTACACTATTCCAATCGACATATTCGTCAACATTTCCTAGCATGATTATTTCTTTATTTAAAAATAGGTTGCCAGGCAACGAAACATATGCCCATAGCAGTTAAGTAGTCCGAGCAGTCAACAAGAGTTGTCGCATATTTTTTCTATTGTTGGTAATGAAACATTTATAATACACCAAAATCTGATTAAGAGTAATAACTCCATAAGTAATTATCCGAAAATCATTAGAAACTGTTTGGCTTTTATTTCTCCCCCTTGCTAACGTTTAGTATACGAAACATTTAATTTCATGGATTTAGCTGTTCAAAGTTCATTGAAAATCAATATACTTGTTCGTCTCAAGACCTTAAACTGAAAATCAATCGGATATTAACTTTAGCTTCTAGAATATCCACAAGATTTTTCAAAGTGATCAAGGGCCATAACTCTGGTAGTAAAAGTCGGAAATCATTGTAAATCAATGGGCTTCTCTGACGACCTTAAACAATGTGTATAAATTTAAAGTCAATCGGATATTAACCTTAGCCTCTAGCGCGTCCACAAGAATTTTCATTGTGATCAAGGGCCATAACTGTGGCAGTAATTATAGGAAATCATTGAAAATCAACAGGTTTCTCAGTCCCTTGACCTTAAACAAAGTCGATCGGATATTAATTTCTGTCCCCAGTGCGTCCACAAGATTTTTCAAAGTGATCAAGGACCATAACTCTGGCAGTAATTATCGGATATCATTGAAAATCAATAGACTTCTTCGTCTCATGACCTTAAACACTGTGTATAAATTTAAAGTCAATCGGATGACCTTAAACACTGTGTATAAATTTAAAGTCAATCGGATATTAACTTTAGCCTCTAGAGCGTCCACAATATTTTTCAAAGTGATCAAGGGCCATAACTCTGGCAGTAATGACCTTAAACACTGTGTATAAATTTAAGGTCAATCAGATAATAACTGTAGCCTCTAGAGCATCCACAAGGTATTTCAAAGTAATCAAGGACCATAACTCTGGCAGTAATTATCAGATATTGTTAAAAATCAATAGGATTCTCCATCTCATGACCTTAAACACTGTGTATAAATTTAAAGTCAATCGGATATTAACTTTAGCCTCTAGAATGTCAACAAGATTTTTCAAAGTGATCAAGGGTCATAACTCTGGCAGTAATTATCAGAAATCGTTGAAAATCACTGAGCTTTTTCGTCTCACAACCTTAAACACCGTGTATAAATCTAAAGTCAATCGGATAATAACTTTAGCCTTTAGAGCGTCCACAAGGTATTTCAAAGTAATCAAGGACCATAACTCTGGCAGTAATTATCGGATATCGTTGAAAATCAATAGGCTTCTTCTTCTCATGAACTTAAACACTGCATCAATTTAAAGTCAATCGGATATTAACTTTAGCCTCTAGAGCGTCCACAATATTTTTCAAAGTGATCAAGGGCCATAACTCTGCAGTAATTATCAGAAATAACCGAAAATCAACAGGCTTCTTCATCTCATGACCTTAAACACAGTGGATAAATTTAAAGTCAATCGGATATTAACTTTAGCCTCTAGACAACAGACAGACGGACTGGGGCATTGACAATATATGACCACATTTCAATGTGGGTGTATAAAAACATAAACCCCATTCAAAATATGATCATAAATCCGTGAATATGCCATCTAAATTAGAATCTTTTCTTCGGCATTAGACTCGTGAAATTTGTCACGTATTCATTTCATAGTTTCACACGTCTCGCGAGATTTCTACTTCCATTTCTGTTTTTCCGGCGTGGTTTCCCCTTCTCAGTGATGCAGGATGGAGGGCCTGACGAGCACAGCTGTCTAGTCGTTCAGATGGGACGAAAAACCGAGGTCCCATGTACACATTGGGGTGCATGTAAAAGATCCCTTGGCAGTTGGAATTCGATATAAGAGTAGGCCGTAGCGCCGCTGCCCGGGCAAAATTTCCCTCATGGCACGCTGTATGGCGTATGCCCATCTTTATTAGCCCAGGTTAGGAGCAGAACAGTAGGACGTTAAACCCCATTTCATTTCCATTTCATTTCAATTTCAGTTCGCATTGTCTAGTATTTTTCGGATATGTGTGTGTGTGAAAAAGCTCACTTCCACCGAAGTGAGGGAGCCACGGTGGCTAGGTAGTTAAGACGTTGGCTCGCTAGCCTGGAGGTCGGGGGTTCGATCCCTGCATTGGCCGAGAAAGTTCATCTAGATTTTCCGGTGTGGTTCCCCCTTGTCAGTGGTGCAGAACGGAGGGCCTGACAAGGACAGCTGTCTAGTCCTTCAGATGAGACGAAAATCTGAGGTCCTGTGTATACATTGGAATGCACGTAAAAGATCCTATGGCAGTTGGAATTCGATATAAGAGTAGGCGATAGTGCCACTGTCCGGGCAAAATTTCCCTCATAGAACACTGTATGGCGTATGCCCGTCTTCATTAGCCCAGTATAGGAGCAGAACCGTAGGACGTTAAACCCCATTTCATTTCCACCGAAGTGATATTGCAGACGAGTTATCAGATACATGTTATGTACAATTAGGATATGTGACATATATGACTAATTTCTACATGCTGTCGGCCGATATCAAGGAGATTAAAACATCCAACAATGGGGAAATCATGGGTCAATCACGTAGATTAAGTATAATCACTCTTATTGGATTGATACATATCCCGACAAAGGAGAAGCAATGACTTCTGGATTGATGAATTGTCCGATAAAGGATTAAGGCAGATTAACTAGTTAATCAAGGTAGGTGTATAGGCGATATAGCAGGATAAATATGTTGATCACTTAATTACCTAATCAATCCAGCATATTATCAATAATGATAATCGGGTTGAGTGGTAGTTATACACTCAGTAAACTATATTAATTTTTGAATTTTGAATATTATTCACCATGTCTTGATGTCCTATTAAGCATATTCCCAATCGGACAAGTTTAGGCATTTGGAAAATAGCGTTGGACAAGTCCGGAATATACGGGCAAACTCCCATCCCTGATGCAGAATCAACCAAATCCAGTAATATCAAATTCATTTATACATTTGTTACCATGTGTTATTATGTCAAAAAAAGTGATACTGACAATATTTGTTACTAACTTACCACTAAGTTAGCTGACTTTCTATTAGAAAATTTAAATGCGAAAAAAATCTTAAAATGTGATCCTGACAAAATTGGTTATTTCTTGACAAGGAAAAATGCTAGAAACAATTTTTGGACATCTATATAATCGTATTTATCCAATTTATATATGTCCATTGGAATCAAATATCATAATTTTAAACGAATAATAAATATAACTCACTTCAAAAAAATATTTGTTTTGAATGCTAAAAATACAGTTTTTGCCAAAATGATATTAATTCCGGTGATAATGATAATGTTAAATCAATTCTATGAAATCATAAATGGCATAAGGCATCACATGGTGAAACTTTTATAAAAGTCAAGTAATAATTGGCACTTTTATAGACCAAAAACTTGAAAAGTGACTTGTAGAAATCGTCTATTTCCCTGCAACCGTACAAGTTAGAAACCATTTTGCAATATCTATATGTTCCCATGGGTTCATTCTATTTGTTCATTGTAAGCAAATATCTTAATTATAAACAATTTACAAATGTGTCTCAGTTGAATAAAATATTTGTTTTGAAGGCTAAAAATAGACTTTTTGCCAAAATGGAGTTCGAAGGTGAGCATTTTCTGCTTAGGGTAAGCAGAGAAACAATCTGATGGGTTGATGCTTTGGGGCCAATAACTTAGGTTTTAATTAAGTGAGAGTGACTACTACACTATATAAAACTGAGACAATTCAAAACACGAGAAATTACAAAAAATTACGAACACTATTGCAAGAAACTTTTGTTAAAACATTTTCAACAAATAGAGCATTTTTATGTCTTAAGATTTGCAAGTTACATATCCAAAATTTTCGTTTGAGTTCTTCTACAAAAGTCACACCGATAACAAATTTTCTTTTAATGATACGGTTTATCATTAAACTTACCAGAAATTTATATAGTTAAGTGTCACTCCACGAGAAAACCATGCAAAATCCTGCAAAAGTGATAAGGTGGGGGGTCGGCACTTCGGATCCATATTCACAGGAATTAATCAGTCCGACTAGACTACTCGTTGACCAAAAGGGCCGATCTCAAAAATTAACCATTCGGGAGACATGGCCCTATAACGATTTTCAGCCTATTTTCACCGATTTTGAGTCAAAATTTAGGCATATTTAGAGTCATTTTTCCAGGCCAAAATAGGGACTGCGTGATATACTGATGGTAGGTGATGATAGTATATGTCTTCGACTATTCAAGCATCATGACCAATTTATGTTGCTCTATGTCTCTGAGACATAGTATGGAAACCACTAATAGGTGTCGCCCATCACCTTGAAAGTACCCTATCTTTGAAATTAAATATAGCCGATGGTACGGGTATGGGCAAGATGGGTAAACGGTAATTATGTAGAGGGGTACTAGTGCTACCAAAATCAACAATAAAATTTTTGCCCACTCTTGTCCCATTATCAGAAATAATTTTTAAAGTTACCCCTTTTTCGAAATTTTGACCGATAGTGAATTGGTTGTTCACTATATATGCGCATAGTTTAATCGCCATATCAACCATAAATTTGCTCGAATGAACTAGAAATGTTTGATAGAATGACTCCTGTATCAGGGGGAACTGTCAATTTTTTTTCAGATATCACTCATTCACCTCCTTTTTGCCAGTCTCGACCCCTATCATGAACCTTTGTAGCAAAAAGTCCTTTACTTTGTCGGAGAACTGTTTACGACTGGCCGTAGTTTTCAGAGCCCACCCAGGTTTCATAGCCAGTACAGGTTCACCGCCTTCTTCAATAGAATGAACAGTTCTTTGAACACCAACAGAAGCGATTTCAGTAAATTTTGTGGCCCACTTTCTTTTGATTTTATCCAATTTAGTCTCACGTACTGGTTTTAGAACATGTTTCCCTCCAGCTATATGGCGAGTAAGTTCTTCTTGAGTGGTAAAAACTTTTACACAATTTACGTCTGTACAGTTTATATTCGCTGAAGAAGATCCTGCCCTACGAAGTGATCCAGTCTCCACAGCAGGAACACTGTAGGGGCCAGTGACAGGATTAGTTTCTTGCTGTGGTTTTTCGTTTTTCAGTAGAGAGTCCATTGTTACTAGTTTTCCATTACCAATTTTGTAGGCCTTCCAAAAGCGAATATAAACTGTACAGACGTAAACGGTCCTCCGACAAAGTAAAGGACTTTTTGCTACAAAGGTTCATGATAGGGGTCGAGACTGGCAAAAAGGAGGTGCTTTCCAATGTTGTGAAATTAATGAAATCACAGTTTTCAAAGGAGGACTGGCTCACTACTAAACAAGTGAACAGTTATTTCTCGAGATTGGCTGCCCAGCAAAAGTGCGGTCATCCACTCGGACAGGTTGAACATGACACAATTGACGAAGAACCTGCCTTAGATCTAGTTTCGAGAAGGAAACTTCGTTCTCGAATTATTGAACAGTGTTAACTATAAGAATCACAACTCTTCGAGGATCGTATCGGATCAACTCTTCGAGGATAATATCTTGCAAAGTAACTTCATATGAAGGCCAAACATTAAATTTGCCTATCTGATATAAATCGTACGTTTCAGAAATTTATTGATGTCTTGTCCAGAGTCTACGCAGAATAGATATCGCAAAAATATTTATATTGTACAAGAAACCCATTTTTATGTTATTTTAAAGTCATTCATTATACATTATAAGAAATGCCGGACGCTTAGAAATGATGGGCACTGTATTGTAAATAGCTGAGTCAATCCATCTATAAACAATACTGTAAATTGTTACGTTCGTGTATAATTTCTGATTCCCTTACTTAATTGTTACGTTCGTGTATAATTACTGATTCACTTACTTAATTTTTTTGATAAAATTTCGTCTATTGGTCTGATCATTATAAAGCTTCCGCCGCTTTAGGCCTAGGTAGAGACAGGGGGTATCCGTCAAAATAATTTTCGATAATGCATAAAGGTACTTTTGGTCACCAAACCTATGAAATCGTATCATGAAGATTTATAGTCAATATGCGAAAATTTCAGAAACGGTGAATGAGTGATATCTGAAAAAAAATTGACAGTTCCCCCTGATACAGGAGTCATTCTATCAAACATTTCTAGTTCACTCAAGCAGATTCAAGCAAATTTATGGTCAATATGGCGATTAAACTATACGCATATATAGTGAACAACCAATTCACTATCGGTCAAAATTTCGAAAAAGGGGTAACTTTAAAAATTATTTCTGATAATGGGACAAGCGTGGGCAAAATTTTTATTGTTGATTTTGGTAGCACTAGTACCCCTCTACATAATTACCGTTTACCCATCTTGCCCATACCCGTACCATCGGCTATATTTAATTTCAAAGATAGGGTACTTTCAAGGTGATGGGCGACACCTATCAGTGGTTTCCATACTATGTCTCAGAGTCATGGAGCAACATAAATTGGTCATGATGCTTGAATAGTCGAAGACATATACTATCATCACCTACCATCAGTATATCACGCAGTCCCTATTTTGGCCTGGAAAAATGACTCTAAATATGCCTAAATTTTGACTCAAAATCGGTGAAAATAGGCTGAAAATCGTTATAGGGCCATATCTCCCAAATGGTTAATTTTTGAGATCGGCCCTTTTGGTCAACGAGTAGTCTAGTCGGACAGATTAATCCCTGTGAATATGAATCGGATCGGCTGACCCCCACCTTATCACCCCCTGCATGGTTTTCTCGTGGAATGACACTTAATGATTTCACACTCTACTGACGTCGGTAAACTTACCCAATCAACATTCTTTATCTCTTGAGCACTATAACACAAAGGTGCTAATTAAGTTGTGAGATTAACAGAATTTAATATACTGTTAATATACAAGACCTACATTACTAATGTATGGACTATTCTCTTTGGTTCTAAATTATAACACCGAGAGAAATATTAAACAAAAATTAACAAATATATGGCGTGGTTGCTATGTGATTTAATGTTAGAACATAACGATATATCTTTAACTTGCGCGACCTCAAACGGATATAGCTCAGTCAATTTTACAGTTTAATATCAGTTATCTTTTTAAATAAAGCAACCGAACTGCAGTCGATTTGACACCAAAAGTATTCCAATATGAACCCTGAATAAGGTCGTGCATGCTTGTACATGTATAAAAGGAATTGCTCCTTTGATCGAGAAGGCGTTACTTGATTGCTGACTCCGTGCTTCTGCATGGACAATTCGTGTAACGGTAATACGCGAAGTCTGAAATAGTCGGGTTGACGTTTGAATTATATGGGTTTTTTTTTATCAGGAATCGGCTTTGTACATTTGACAGAATTTATTAGCTGAACGGTACAGAGGTGTAACATGGTCATTTCTACATAAATTGTATCATTATATTCTAAAAAAGACATCCAGGCTTGTAAGCGAGTTGTTCGGATCTTACGAGTCATTCTCACAAAATTGACGATAAGATATATAAGCTCTTAAAGAACAAGCCAACAGTGAGGCTGATGTCCCCCGCCGAAATTGCAAAATAAATAGATGACACATATTAATTAATCGCACATTTATTTTTTTCACTAAGTTTCATCACTCTCTATCAGATAGAATCAAGATTATCTTGTCCCAAACCATCGACAAATGAAATCGATTAGCTCTGCTTAGCTTCAGCTCGAAATGTTAATTATTGAACTCAGTCAAGACATTCACCTAATGAACATCTACATATACATCAAGTTTAAACATTCACCTAATAGACACCTATGCCAAGTTTGAACATTCTACCTCAATTAGAAGGAGAGTTATTGTGTTCCAAAGTTTCTACCAATCAAATTGCTTATCACTCTGCTTACCCTCAGCAAAAAATGTTCATTATCGAACTTAGTTAAGGTATTCATATAATAAATCTATACACCAAGTTTCATCAATCTCACTTAATTAGAACTAAAGTTATCGTGTCCCAAAGCATCAACCAATCAAATTGCTTATCTCTGCTTACCCTAAGCGGAAAATGCTCATCTTCGAACTCCATCAAGGCATTGACCTACTCAACACATACACCAAGTTTGAACATTCTAGCTCAATTAGGAAGAGAGTTATCGTGCCCCAAAGTATCAACCAATCAAATTGCTTATCTCTGCTTACCCTAAGCGGAAAATGCTCATCTTCGAACTCCATCAAGGCATTGACCTAATAAACACATACACCAAGTTTGAACATTCTAGCTCAATTAAAAGTTATCGTGTCCCAAAGCATCAACCAATCAAATTGCTTATCTCTGCTTACCCTAAGCGGAAAATGCTCATCTTCGAACTCCATCAAGGCATTGACCTAATCAACACATACACCAAGTTTGAATATTCTAGCCCAATTAGGAAGAGAGTTATCGTGTCCCAAAGCATCAACCAATCAAATTGCTTATCTCTGCTTACCCTAAGCGGAAAATGCTCATCTTCGAACTCCATCAAGGCATTGACCTAATAAACACATACACCAAGTTTGAACATTCTAGCTCAATTAGGAAGAGAGTTATTGTGTCCCAAAAAGTGTGACGGACAGACAGACGGACAGACAGACGGACAGACAGACAGACAGACAGACAGACGGACGAACCCATTTTAATAGTCCCCTGCTTTCTTCGAAAGGCGGGGGACAATAAATTCTCAGTTATTGTCTTAGATTTTGGTCTACAGGTACGTACAGCAGGTCTTTACTCGCACGTTTCTAATCTAACCTGTACCATAATTCTTAATTAAGACTTTACTGCTGATGTACATAGTGTTAAGTACAAAATTATTATAGAAGTCTGTCAGAAGTGTGAACCGTACCAATACTTTGTATAGCTGTATGTGCCTAACTGAGTTATAAATTTATTTAAACCAGATTTTGACTTTATTCCGTGGAGTCAGAAACGAATCAACCCCAAAAATAAAGAAGATAGTCCTAGACAAACGATAAAGGCAGAAGAAATCAGTGGTTTTAGATGGGCGGTCTAGAGGGTTTTGAGAGACATCCTTATATAGTCCCTCACAAGAGAGGCTAGAGACTCTCAACCTTCAATTGAGGAAAGTAACCAGCAAGGTTATATATATTTATCATGTGCTATATAATTTTGTTTATTTAAAATATTAATAGACTATTCCGTGCTCATAATTTCAGTTTACTTGTATGCATGAAATTCATATTGTCGTCACCCCTGTCCGTCCGTCCGTCCATCCATCCATCGGTCAGGCATCCACAATCGCTCTAGAGGCTAAAGTTAATATCCTATTGACTTTAAATTTATACAGCGATTTCAGATAATTACTGCCAGAGTTATCACTTTGAAAAATCTTGTGGACACTCTAGAGGCTAAAGTTAATATCCGATTGACTTTAAATTTATACACAGTGTTTGAGGTCATGAGACGAAGAATCCTATTGATTTCCGATAATTACTGCCAGAGTTATGGCGCTTGATCACTTCAAAAAATCTTGTGGACGCTCTAGAGACTAAAGTTAATATCCGATTGACTTTAAATTTATACACAGTGTTTAAGGTCATGAACAGCTAAATCCATGATATTAAAAGTTTTGTATACTAAGCGTGGGGCAGAATTTTATAAAAACCAAACAAATTCTAATGGTTTTCTGATAATTACTTCATGAGTTGTTACTCTTAATCAGATTTTAGTTTATTATAAATGTTTCATTACCGATAAAGGAAAAAGTAAAAATATGCGACAACACTTGTTGACAGCCCGGACAATTTAGCTGCTGTGGGCGTATGTTTCGTTGCCTGGCAACCTATCTTTTTCTGTAACATAGAATCATATTGTATTTTAACATTGTATATCGTGCCTTATTATATGTTATTACTATTTTCATCGTTATATATATTGTTTAATAGTTATTATTTCTCAAATGTAAATAGATATTTACACAATTTTTCAGTATAATGTATGAAATTCATTATTTCTGTTTTCCACTATCATATTATTTGTTTCAATAAAATTTGCGAACAGATATCAAACTGCCGCCTGCCCCAAAACATGTGCCAATCCGCATGTAACGAGAATAAATATAAATTGTGAATTAAATAACAATACACATTGCGCAGTAGTCTTCCTGGGGAAAATGTTGAAAGAACGGGAACGGGTACAAATAGTGTGAAGAATCAAACCTTGCCACGGAGAATTTAAATTCATATTTAAAAATGAAGGTATTTATAATAGATCGATCTATCTGACCATCTTCAGTTTCTCTTGCAAACTACGGCGGTAATCGAAATCGCCGACAAATAGTCCTATTGGTCACTGCCATCCATTATTGTTTAAAAAATTTCATCTGATTCGAGAATATTAATAAATAATAATTAATTTATTCAGAATACTTATAATCACTTAAAATAACAATACTCACGCTCTACTGGTGTCGGTTCCACTTATTGACGTACATCAAAGATAACTGGTGGTTTCACTCAGATAGTGAGCGGTAGCCAAATACTGATGCTTTCTTAATTAGTGACGCTTTTTCCAATTTCTCCCACACGCGCCTGACTAGTGATATGTTTGGATTAACTCACGTTTGTTTAATTACTCACATTATTTTTGCATTCTGACACAAGTGGAAGTAAGGAATACTAACCAATTAACTTAAATACTCAACTTATGATTATTACTGACCATTTATAGGAATACTGACGTAAGGTGCAAGTACTGACAGGTTTAAGCGACTACTGACAACACGTATATTTCTCACGAGTTTCCATGAATAGTAACCACAATTAATCTTTTCAATTCTTTTGAAGGATATTCTAACGCAGAGGCCAGTTAGTCAATATTAATAAATAATAATTAATTTATTCAGAATACTTATAATCACTTAAAATAACAATACTCACGCTCTACTGGTGTCGGTTCCACTTATTGACGTACATCAAAGATAACTGGTGGTTTCACTCAGGTAGTGAGCGGTAGCCAAATACTGATGCTTTCTTAATTAGTGACGCTTTTTCCAATTTCTCCCACACGCGCCTGACTAGTGATATGTTCGGATTAACTCACGTTTGTTTAATTACTCACATTATTTTTGCATTCTGACAGAAGTGGAAGTAAGGAATACTAACCAATTAACTTAAATACTCAACTTATGATTATTACTGACCATTTATAGGAATACTGACGTAAGGTGCAAGTACTGACAGGTTTAAGCGACTACTGACAACACGTATATTTCTCACGAGTTTCCATGAATAGTAACCACAGTTAATCTTTTCAATTCTTTTGAAGGATATTCTAACGCAGAGGCCAGTTAGTCAATACTCAGAGCTCAGTTCTACACACTATGCATGTTACCATGTATGTTTCATTTAAATTTGTGAAACGGAAGTCTATTGAATTTCAGCAATTTCCGTCAATTATTTCTAGAGTTATGACCATTGTTTTACTTTGTGAATCTTGTGAACGTTCGAATGACAAAAGTTATCATCCGATCTGTATGAAATTTATATACATTATTTAAAAATTATAATCTGATCTGTATGAAATTATCTTGTAAATGCCCCCATTACCCACAAGAGAATAAATATGCAATAACCCTTGTCGATCGCACAGACGATTCAGCTTCTGTGGGTGTATATTTCGTTTCCTGACAACCTATCTTTTTTCAGTTTAATAAAATGATTGTTTCGCCTTTTGTCACGTAATAAGTTGCTATCCTGGGATTTGGCTTTCACTTGGGATCAAGATGCAAATCCAAATACCTTGATCACCCCTGAGAATGTGAAATGAAATGAAATGGGGTTTAACGTCCTACTGTTCTGCTCCAAACTGCCATGAGAATGTACCTTCAATTACTTCGCTAAGTGACTCGCATGTATCTTGGCTCTACTTTGTTTGATCGAAACGTTCTTGAGAATTAAAGCTAAATGCAGGCTGTTTGAATCAGATATTGCTCTGTCAGGAATGGATTCAGAAAAACTAGAAGGTGCTCCAATACACAATCTAGATTTGGAATGGACAGTCGGTTTCATAAACTATGAACTCAAGTAACGAGGCGCCAAAAATTTGAAATGTGCATCCACTATGCAAGTAAAAGCCAAATACCAGGACTTGATCGAATCCCAATCTTCTGATACCTTCTGAGGATATAGTAATATCGCTAGGTATGAAATTCCTGCTGTAATGAAAGTCTGGGATGAGAAACAGAAGCTTTTGCAGCAACAGAGTCTAGCTGTCAAGGAAATAGCAAACTTATTCCCTGACTAAAGGTAAACAATCATTTGATTAAACTGAAAAAAAAAACGGGTTGTCCGTTCACAAAGGAATCAGATGTTGATGAACTTTTGAAAAGTGATATGACAGAGGAGGCCAACCAAATGCGTCTGTATATCGAGTAAGATATGCTTGAATACATAGTAGTCGACATATTACAACACTATGTTGGTTTGAAAAGCGAAAAATACATATTTGCGACACCATTTTTGTTGCCAGATTGGATTTTTGCCATGTTGGATTGTCACGGATCATTTTCAATATCATAATTAGATAAGCAGACCATGAAAACCTGTACATGAGACTGGGAAAAGCATTCTGAACAAACATGTTAGTGGTGAAATGATAAAAACTAATATTTTGGCTAAATGAAAGCGAAGACGATTTTATTTGAGAAGGTGAAGGCGATGAAGCGCCATGACTGGTTGTAATGTTGTCAATTTAGTGTCATTCACCGAGCCATACAGTTGCAACCGAATCACGTCCAGTGACAATGGACACATGTTTCTGCATAGTTTTACCAATGCCAGTAGTTAATCTTTCCTTGATTGGTGATTCCATTGTTACGCAATTCTTCATATTTACTGTGTAGTTATAATGCACAGGAAGAACGAAGACATCGGTGTCTTCTAATATTATGGTTGTGTCAGTTTGGTGATCACTCTGGCACACATCATCACCTGCTGAACAATGATGTTGTCTGCTTCTTCATGTGTTGGTCCAGGATCTGTCTGCCCTGGTTGTAACTATACCACATTTGCTATTCTCAACTGGGGCAGCATTCTCCTGGATTACTACCATGAAGCAGTTAATAAGTCTGATTGTCAAACTTGAGAGTCATTTCATCATGAATACACTAGGAACCATGAATTGGTGGTAAGACAGTGTATCATCCAATGGATTACTTGTCAGCAAAAATGTCCTCAGCAAGCTTGACATAGAATGCAAAATAATGTGGAAATGGGACAGGCATTCAGAAAAGTAGCAGAAGCGAAGACGATTTCATTTGAGAAGGTGAAGGCGATGAAGCACCTTGTGATGCTGCAAAAGGAAGAACAAAAAAAGAAGTCTTCAAGAATTCTCCAGACTCTGGAAAAGTGCAAGAATTACGGGGGTCCAGTAACACCCTTTACAATAGACTGGATAGATTGACTGAATGAGAATCAGCTTTTATCTGAAATTTCTTTTCTCAGACTGACTGTGACCCTAACTCTTCTAACCCTCTAACCCTAACCCTAAATGGAGAGTAAAACTGGTTAATGGAAAACATCAATTCAAGACATTTAACTGGATGAACTGAAGCAGTATGTGAAGATGGCTGTCAAACCAAAAGCTTAACTTGTGGATGATATCGATGAACTAATTCTTGGAATTCTATGCAAAAAAATGATGAATACACAGACCAAATGGGTGTGCCACACAAAAAATAATTTTAATTTCGGAAAGGTCAGGGGTCAATTCCTGTATGTTTGTAATACATGGGTACTCTCAAATATCAGTATTTATCACATTATTAATGGTTTTACTGTGAAAAATGATATTTTGGGGCAGCTTGGCAGCCATTTTGAAAAATGGCTCTGCACCAACTGAAAGTTTACATTTTTGGCCAAAAAGGCCCATTTTCACATTGTTCGAGTCCTTTCACTAATGAAACTGATGTATTCGTGGATTTCAATAAAAATGGATATACTAAATGTGATTTTGTAACATTATACTCAATCTGATCTTGTTCAAACTCTTCAAAGTTCGTGAAAGGGCCATATAACCCAGAAAAACGTCAACATTAAAAATACATTGTTACTCTCAAATATCAGTATTTATCGACTTACTAATGGTTTTATTGTTAAAAAATGGTTCTGCACCAACCGAAAGACTCGATTTGCGGCCAAAAACTGTTCTTATTTGTGTTCTTCGGGTACTTTCAGCCATGAAAACACCCGTCTTCAAAACTCGCCTTGAAAAAAAAAAAATAGCTCTCATCGGATCCTTACTTTAGTTGTCGCACTGTCCTAGTTAAACAGAAAGAACTAAATAGACATAATGACAAGGGTTTGCGCAGCAATACAAAAGTGCAGTGGAAATTGTTACCAATAAGAAATAATATTGGATGCTCCCCCCCAAAAAAGAATAGCCATGCCTTACCTCATCTATTACACATATAACTTAAGTGGAGTACACTATAGCTATTGATAGCATTGTAGATGATGACTTGATGTTAAACTGTTTTGTTTTATTTAAATTTTTTACTTCAGACATCAGATCTCAGTCATAGTGTTATATCCACCATGACGTTCCGAGCTGAATATAGACGTGGTGGAAGTTCTTCCATGTTCTCTCGCAATGTTCGATTCCAAGTGGATATCAGTACAGCTCCAGGAGAAAGAGAAATCTCTATAGCAACTAGTTTTTGTCTTACTTTTACACTTATCTCAGGTTAGTATAAACAACATTTCTAAACTAGGGGAAGAAAGCAGGGGACTATTAAAATGGGGTCATACTCTTTTGGGAACACAATAACTCTGCTTCTAATTGAGGTAGAATGTTTATTAGGTGAATGCATTGACCGAGTGAATGCCTTCATAATGAGCATTTTATGTGTAGGCCAAGAAACTGTCCTATCTCACATTCACAATCTTTGGAACAAAATAAGTCTGTTTCTAATTCGGATTTTAATTAAAGGACAGAGGTGAATCTTGGTTTATGTTTATAGTTTCATTATATAATTACCTTAGTTAAGTTAGATAATGATTATTTTGGTGTATAGTTTCATTACATAAATTCCTTGAGTTAGTTCGATAATCATTTCTGCTTAGGACAAGTAGAGATAAGCAGTTTGATTTGTGATGCTTCGGGACATTATAACTTTAATTCTAACTAGGACTGCAATGCAGTGATGACGGGTTTCGCCGGTGTTACGTACGTTAACTCTTGAATTGATGTACGAACTGACGTCACTTCCCTAAACATTACACGTGTTGTAAAAAGGACGCAGAATAAACCAATAAATCAAGCAATATCAGTTCCATTTATACATTCGTTACCATTTGTTACATATGTCATAAAAAAACCTACAGTAATCGAAGACTCGATACGATGACATCTCTTCCGTTATCAACAAAATATTTATATTGCATTACATAAATACCTTGAGTTAGTTTGATAATCATTTCTGCTTAGGACAAGTAGAGATAAGCTGTTTGATTTGTGATGCTTCCGAACATGATAACTTTAATTGTCCCCCGCCTTTCGAAGAAGGCAGGTGACTAATCTGTCTGTCCGTCCGTGCGTCCGTCTGTCTGTCACACTTTTTGGGACACAATAACTCTCTTTCTAATTGAGCTAGAATGTTCAAACTTGGTGTAGGTGTTTATTAGGTCAATACCTTGATGGAGTTCGAAGATGAGCATTTTCCGCTTAGGGTAAGCGGAGATAAGCAATTTGATTGGTTGATGCTTTGGGACACGATAACTTTAGTTCTAATTAAGTGGGAGTAATGAAACTTGGTGTATAGTTTCATTACATCAATACCTTGACTAAGTTTGATAATGAGCATTTTCTGCTCAGGGTAAGCAGAGCGATAAGCAATTTGATTGGCCGAGACTTTGGAACACAATGCCTTGATGGAGTTTCGAAGATGAACATTTTCTGCTTACGGTAAGCAGAGATAACTTTGGTGTTATCTATATGGAAAAAAACTGTGACTGTCGCTTTAAACCGTGGATCACTTTATGATTAGTTGATCACGTGACTCGGGCTGACGTCATGTTGACAATCGACGCGACACGCTTGAGAAGAGATTTTTTGAGGACTATGAAGTCCAACTGTCTAAAATCACTAACCCAAACCCAGTGCGTTTGTTGAAAACTTCATACCGACACGACACGAGAAATAAAATCGACACTCTCAGTTTTAGACAAAGTTTCAAGCCTTCAACGACTTGGAGAATTAATTAAAAAAAGAATAGGCCTACACAACATTTATGGCAAATTCGCCTGACCACAGACATCATTCATACATAGTCATGTCAACGACAGAAGACACCAACGACAATATTGAGATTTCAACACCTACAACAACAGACTTGAGAACTATTTTGATCGAGACTGTTGTACGTTCAGATGAATTAACTGAAGCATTTAATTAAGTAGATTCCCTTATACAGGAAGGTGAAGATATTCCTCGAAAGGGGTACAGTCTGCCTTTGATGAAGCCATTAAAAAGATAGTTGAATTTAAAAGATATATGCAAATAAGATATGAAATTTTAAGAGCCGAAGAATCAGATAGACACTCCTTCAATACCAGCATAAGTTCAAAGGGCTCAAGAAAACCAAATAGAAAATCTGAGAAAGGGCTGAAAAACTATTTGATTTACAACAGGAACAATATATGAAACGTTTTGAACTAGAGAAAGAATTGTCAAAACTCAAGGAGGATGCAGAAATGATTCAAAATATACAACGGGAAGATATTTCAGAAGTTTTGATAGGTTCCACACCAAAGACACCCCAAGTACCTACTACTGAAACGTACACTCCCCAAAGAGTGAAGAATGATGTTGAACTTATTTCATCACCTGGTATGATAAGCCAACAACCTGATTTATCCCGTGATATGAAATCATTAGACCAGATTATGGCTAGAACAACCTTACCGCCTTTGAAGCCTATCATATTCGATGCCATGAGCATACTGTTTGGATGGAATGCGCGCAATATAAATATTCATTATTATTAAAGATTGCTGTTATGATAGGACGAAACGTGCCCCTAGTTGTATCACCTCAAGAAGTCATCACACCTAATGATTTAGGATGGTCAGTACTCTATGCAGACAGACCGACTAATCATCGATGTAACTTTATCAGTGTTCGAAGCACATCAAATGACAATACAGAAGAATCTTCTTTGATTAGTGCTGAAAATGAGTATGCGAAAATTATATCACCAAAGGACATACTACATCTATCTGAACAAGACTTTGTAGAGAATCAACGTGACGACAAGCCCTTATCCAAAGAGGATGTGAAATTTAACGACATAATCAACAAAAGTCTACAATATACAGACCGACACTATCAAATGGATTTGCCATTTTCACGCGACATTCCGACTTTATTAAATAACAATCTAATTAAAATACAGATCTATATTTCATTTCGTTTTTTATACTTTCCATGGCCTACACTACATGTAGATCTAACAAGTTATAGTGGGAGTTCACGTTCTATGACGCCGGGCATCAAGCTAGCGACATTTGACCCTATAACATCATTCATTTTATTAATCAATTAGCGACTGTCATGTTTTTTTTATCTACTTTTGCTTTATTTTGATTTCTATCATGCGAATGTCTACCCACAGTTCCACGCAAAAAAGGTCAAACACTCGATTCGACAGACCATTTGATTGGCTGATCCCTCATTTCAAGCACAACACAAGTTAAATAACAACTCTTCCAGATCCAAGTGTAGTAAAGACAAGTAAAACGATTTTTTGAACTATAAAAACGAAATGAAATTAGATCTGTGTTTTAATCAGATTGATTAAATAATAGAAGTATCGCTGAATCTTCATTATTTTGCCTTAAAAGAAAATTCGAAAGAAACTCAAACTTAAGAGACGAGTATACAGCCTTTATGGAAAAAATGATTACTGGTGGACATATTGAGGTAGTACCAGACCATGAGCTTAATTCACCTGATGCATATTATTTAACACATCACGGTTTACGACATAAACGTAAAGGAACACTCAGAGTAGTATTCAATGCCAGTCTCAAGTATAAAGGCACCTCTCTGAATGACGAACTCTTCCAAGGTCCAGACTTATTGTCAAACCTAGCCGGAGTTCTATGCCGAATGCGGAAAGGAATTATCGCCTTCACCTGCGACATTAACTCGATGTTTATGATGGTGAGAATCACGCCGGAGCATCGCAACTACGTCAGAATCCTGTGGTGGAAAGACGGAAATATGTTAACAACACCGACTGAATACAGAATCTGCTACCATCTGTTTGGAGCCATTTCTAGTCCAGCCTGTTGTATTAGAGCTTTTACATCAAACAGCTATTGATAACGAAGAGAATTACTCGACAGAGACCCAATATTTTGTCCTCAACAATTTCTACATGGATGTTGGAACTGCATCCGTTGACAGACTGTATGAGGCCATTTATCATTAATCTCGCTTGGGGAGCCATGCATATTTGCGCTGAAGGTGGATTCATCCTGAGTAAATTTGCCTCAAATTCCAAAGACTTTCTGCAATCTCTTCCACCCGATAAACGAACAGCCGAGGTTAGCGAGACTTTCGACTTCGAAATGGACCACCTACCAAATCAACGGACATTAGGAATGATTTGGGATACCAACGAGGATGTTTTAAAGTACCAAGTCGACTTACCAGATCAACCCTTGACGCGACGAGGCTGCTTATCTGTGCCGAGTTCAGTGTTCAACCCTCTTGGGATAATTGCCCCAGTTATGCTACCAGGTAGAGCCATCCTTCAGGAAGCCTGTAGATCACGACTCTCTTGGGACGACCCCCTTCCTGCGGATCTGTCAAAGACTTGGCAACAGTGTCAAACTGGACTTCAAGACTTAGAAGAACTGCAAGTACCAAGATGCTTTAAACCATCTCCCTTTGAAGGCTTTAGATCAAGTGAGCTCCATTTATTTTCTGATGCCAGTACCTTAGGATATGGTGTGGCTGCTTACCTCATACAGAAGGACATACTCGATAATATTAGTATAGCACTTGTGATGGGGATAAGTCGAGTGGTACCGCTGAAAGCGATCACAATTCCGAGATTGGAACTAACCAGCGCCGTAACCATGGTCAAGGTAGCCAATCTACTAACAAGAGAATTGCGAATTCCGGACCTTGTTCTACATTTCTGGACTGACAGCACGTGTGTACTGGGATACATCCACAATGAGGTTAGAAGATTCAAAACGTTTGATGCTTATCGTATCCAGTACATACTTGAACACACAGATGTTAATCAATGGCATCATATATTGACCAAATCTAACCCAGCTGATATCGCCAGTAGAGTGATTAAACCAAAGGATCTGGATAACTCCATTTGGCTGACTGGTCTTGAATTCTTATCCAACACAGATGAATTCTGGAATAAGTCTGATAACAGCGACAATAAACTTAAGATCCACAAACCAAGCCTTTTCTGTTACAATCTAAGAGACGTCTACGAAGATAGCGGACAATTTTATTATCAACAAGCTAGAGAAAATAAGTACCAAAAGACAGCTGACAATCTTCACCAAGCAGAAACCGACATAATTCGACTACTTCAGGCAGACCACTTTAAAGACGACCTTAAGACATTAGTTAGACATGCAGAAACCAACAACACTGAAGAAATCGTCGTCTTTAATTTGACTCCACCCCTTTGTTGACAGTTATGGTATACTTCGAGTTGTTGGGGGGCCGAGTTAAGCACCCAATACTGTCATTCGACTAGAAACATACTGTCATCATCCCGAAAAGAAGTCATCTTGTTAAACTTCTGATTCAAAACTACCACACCCGACAAGCACACGCGGGCAGAAATATAACGCTCAGCGCTATACGAAGCAAGTATTGCTTCATTAACGGACCAAGCGCAGTTCGACACTACATTTCAGCTTGTGTTACCTGTTCCAAATTGCGAGGCAGACCTCAAGTACAACAAATGAGTGACCTTCCAGAAGACAGAGTGGTTGAATCTGCTCCATTCAACTACTCAGCATGGGACCTCTTTGGAACTTTCAAGATCAAAGTAAAGAGAGCCGAGGTGAAAAGATATGGTTTAATATTTTCATGTCAAGCCACCAGAGCTGTTCACATGGAAATTCTTCATACTATGACGACAGACTCCTTCCTCTGCGGTCTCAGAAGATTTATATGTTGCCGCCAGATATTAGGAGCATCTTCAGAACTAGAGAGACTGAAACAAAAACTAGACCACTCTGTTATCAGAGAAGACATATTACGGCAATTTGATTGCGAGAGGTTAAATTTACACCGAGCGTACCATATGCCCCACATTTTCACAGTATCTGGGAACGACAAATTCAGAGTATTCGACGAGTATTTGAAGCTTCAGCTGAACGACGAATCTTTATTGACATTAATGGTAGAAGCAGAGGCTGTAATCAACTCTAGGCCATTGACCATAGAATTGTTATCTGACCCGGAATTAAAGATGGAAGAAGGAAGTTCTTCAAAACTTCCAAGAACGAAGCAAGTGGCAACAACCAGTAAGAAACCTAAGGGTTGGTGATATAGTACTTCTGGTAGATGACAGCACATCACATAATACTTGGCCAATGATGATTACCCAAGTTCACCCAAGCGATGATTGTAAAGTTAGAAAGGTAGACATAGTGACAACTAGAGGAGAACTTCAACGATCCAAGCAGACAATTATAGCCACTTGGAGACGAGTTACTTATACCTGAGCCGTCAATCAACTTGTTGTCTTAGTGCCAAAGGAAGATGATAAACTTTAAATTTTTATTTAATTGGAGATGTTAGTATTATCTATATGGAAAAAAAACTGTGACTGTCGCTTTAAACCGCGGATCACTTTATGATCACGCGACTTGGGCTGACATCATGTTGACAATCGATGCGACACGCTTGAGAAGAGATTTTTTGAGGACTATGAAGCCCAACTGTCTAAAACCACTAACCCAAACCCAGTGCGTTTGTTGAAAACTTCATACCGACATGACACGAGAAATGAAATCGACACTGTCAACAACTCTGCTTTTAATTGAAGTAGAATGTTTAAACTTGATGTAGATATTCATTAGGTGAATGTCTTGACTGAGTTTAATGATTAACATTTCGAGCTAAAGCTATGCAGAGGTAAGTAATTTCATTGGTCAATGCTTTGGGACAAGATAACTTTGATTCTAATTGGATCTTAGTGTATACACTGAGAAGTAGTAATAATGTTATTTGTACATTTAGGGTATAGATATCGACCTATTTTGCTAAATTTGTATGAATATAGGTAAAATTCTAATTATCACAACAAATCTAATACAAAGAGGCTAAAATCTGTAGATACGGTATGTTAATTAACAGGGGTGAGAAATTGGCTGAAAGGTGAATTAATTATCGCTAGGGGTGAAAATCTCTGCTATAGTGTGTTTTCTATACTAGGTGCGTTAATTAAAGAACAGGTTAAAAACGACTGACACGGTGTGTATTCTTTGTTTGGTGAATTTTCTCGATAGCTGTTATAACTGCACCAAAAGTGTCTTATCAAGGAGTAGCAGGCTTAATCTGACGGCTAGGTGTCAAATCTAAATTGACTGTGCAATTTCTTATTCGACCGTATGTTTTACGCAGATCGGTCTTTGTTAAGGGTATCTCTTTAAACATGGATTTATACGTGCTGTAGTTACATATGTGCCTTCTTTAATCTATACTGCGTACCATTGTCTGGCTGCAGTTATTTATATTTCTTGTCTTTTTGTGGGTTTCATTTGTTAACATTATTGTGGTACCACTGAACTTTAACTATAAATGCATGTGTCATAAAATCGGTCAAATGCAATATCATTATTTACCGATATCCCGCCGTTATATTTTATAAATGTATTTCTTACCTGGGTCGTAAATAGGGCTATCCAAGGAAACAGAATGCTAACACTATATAACAATAGATAAATCACATACCAAATAACACTAATCATGTCTAATAATACGCCCCTACGGACTCGTGTCGGCTTCCAACACGTGGAGCTGATCGTCAAACATCTTCTGGTATTCTCTGATTCCATCACACTTTGTATAACAAGCTTGTCTTTGCATGCACAATACCGACCTATGACGACCTATGGACATATGGGTTTTATAAGAACAGCTAAATTTAAACACATAACTTTATATTCCCATCGTTTACGATTGCATGAAATAGCTTTATTATTACACTCCACGGCACTGATAAACCACGGGTACAATGGATTCAGTCTCATCCATTTTATACGCCTACACAGAAATGTGGGCATATATTGCCGTCGCCCTCGTCCATCCGTCCATCGTCCACAATTTCTTGTGAACGCACGAACGCCAAAAGTTATTATCCAGTTGTTAAAATTGATATATGTTGTTTACATTAGTGAGATGAAGAAGCCTATTTAATTTCAATAATTTCCGTTTATTACGTCTAGAGTTATGGCCCTTGTTTCACTTTATTGAACCTTGTGAATGCTCTAACGCCAAAAGCTATCATCCGATTTTTGTGAAATTTATATGCATTATTTAAATCGCTGAAACGAAGAAACCTATTGAATTTCAGCAATTTCCGTTTATTACTTCTAGTGTTATTGCCCTTGTTTCACTTTGTTCAACCTTGTTAATACTCGATTGATGAAAGTTATCATCCGATATGTATGAAATTTATATGCATCATTTCAATTTGTGAAACAGAGGTCTATTGAATTTCAGCAATTTCCGTCAATAATTTTTAGAGTTATGGCAGTTGTGAACCTTGTGAATGTTTGAATGACAAAAGTGATCACCTGATCTGTATGAAATTTATATGCATTATTTAAATTAGTAAAACGAAAAAACCTGTCAAATTTTAACAATTTCTGTAGATTACTTCCAGAGTTGAGACCCTTGTTTCAGTTTGTAGAACCTTATTTGTGAACCCTCAAACGGCAAAAATTATAATCTGATCTGTATGGAACTGTCTTGGAAAGGCCCCCAGTTTACCTACAAAGGAATAAATATGCGACAACCCTTGTCGACCGCTCGGACGATTTAGCTGCTGTGGGCGTATGTTTCGTTGTCTGGCAACCTATCTTTATATAATTTATACTATCCGGAGAGCACACTTTTCACACGAAATTTATCTTTGACCTCAGACCGAAAGACGACACTGTTCTCAGACAGAAAGGCAATACTGTTAGTTCGTGCTCTAAATGGATATAGCTGAAATAGTTGGTTGGAGTGTGACTATTTTTACCTGTGACAGTTTATTCCAGGATGACAAAGTACAACAAAAAGGACACTTTTGTCATATGTGTGCATACTGAGGTCTATTCAGTGTTGGTCTTATTGCAATGACATAAATGTATGTTTCACTTTTCTATCATCTCATTTAAATAAAGCTTGTAACATGTATACAATTTATTTTGTTTCTCATAGGAAATTTTGGTTGGCATCTCAAATGAAAAAAACAGCTCAAGCCATTATATTATAATCAGAGAAATGTTCAAACAAACAAGTAAAATAGACAAGACAAAAATACAAGCAATACCGTTATTTATTATTACATTATGGATATGCATATGCCTTCATAATTAAACGTTTTAATTAAATTGTAACGTATAAATTATCTGCTTTATTTATTTTTTCTTTAATTGGCATTTGGTATGGGCTGAAGCATTCGCTTCTATAGATACGTATTAGCTCTGCTCCAATAATGACATTATGTGGAATATTAGGACAATTCAAAAGAAACATAGTCAACAAGTGGAATTTAAGAGTGAGCTAGAAAACGTGATGACATTGAAATGTGAGAGATGCAAGGCTTTTCCCTTTGCTACTATGCCGATATTATCATGTCGTACTGAAGTTATAGGACTAAGTTATTTTCACTAGGCACCGGGTATCATTCAGATTTGACGAAAAAAGGAAAGAAACTGAGCTTACCATCTAGAATCTAATACTCGTATCCAGTTAATAGATTGCCATCCAGAAAGTGTTAAATGCCATCGTCAAGATTCATCAAAAAACGTCCAGTTTGTCCTACGTGTACTTTAAGAAACACTGTTTAGTTTTGACATTGGTCGTCTAGTTTATGAAACTAAATGGTCATAAACTAGACGACTAATATCAAAACTAAACTAAATGGTCATAAACTAGACAACCAGTGCCAAAACTAAACAGTGTTTATTAAACTACATGGTAGCAGAAACTAGGCATTTTTTTGATGAATCTTGATGGCATTTAATACTTTCTGGACAGCAGTCTATTGGATACGTGTATTAGATTCTAGATGGCCTGGCGCCTGGTACGTTCGGGCATTTTTATGCGCGAACTCTTAGGTTTTTTTTTTACTGGCACGCGCACAGGTACTATTTCTTTTTCTTTTACAAGTACCCAAATCGGGGATTTCGTGCGGAGGTAGTTCGGAGGTAAACAGTCTGTGAAGTACAACATTTGCCACTGTACCTGTGTATCGCTAATTATAAACCGAATGTGTGAAGACAGTTCATACATATCACTCAAAAATTTTTCAGTACAAACTCAGTTGATTCACGCTCGATTTGCTACTAAACAAACCCATCGGTTTATTTTCTCAACAGTGTGACCCGAAGTGACCGCGGATTTATTGACCTTGTATGAACTTATCCATAGCTATATCCTTACACCGAGAGAAATTATCTAGTATCGGTGAAAAGAACCATGGTCATCTGGTAGAAAATTACTTTTGTATTTTTTGGAATGGAAAACACTGTTTTTAGAAGCAAACTAACCTGCCGCACATGAGGAAGTCATTATACTAATAATAAAAGGCGAGACCTCTTTTTGCGGCGCAGGCTTATCACTGAGTAGTAAACCGTCCACAAACTATAATATAGGAAGCCTTAGTGACGAGTGTAGTACTGTAAGTAGGCTATAGACTATAGGTTTGAGTCGAGATTACTCACTTTCAGTTTACTCTGTTTTTGCGATAACCAATTATGTGAGAAATACCTTACTGACATTCGGTTTTTAAAAGTTGTACGTGAACTAAATGCGTTTGTTAGATACTGACAGAGCAGCCCCGAGTCGAACAATCGCCGCCCGAGCTGTCTTCGTCAGCTAGTTTCACAATATCGTGCAATAGGTGTATTGATGTGATTTTTAGGTTTAACCCCGCAAACAATGCCAAAATAGTGTTTTCACTGCTTACAGAAAACTGAAATTTAAAAAAAAATTTTTTTATGAGGGTGACCCTCTCACACACTCCCTATCGAGCTGCCGCTCGGTCTGCGCAGCCTCATGCCTGGCACATACTGTCAACATTGTATATTTTTCCGTTTCCGCCCTTCCCCCCCACAATATATATTTCACGGCTACGTTGCGACGGTACCAGCATACCCAGTTGTTGACACCCATTACATCACTCCTGTCTAACAAATCATAAAGCTGTGGTGTTACGGTGGCGGCATTGTATTTCACCGTAACACCACAGCCACTCTAACCATTCATAATACATCTAACTATCCCTTTACAGCACTTCACTCCCTACACATTTCCCCTCGTCCTACTTTCCCAAACGTCAACAACACATCTCATACATCCAGTTCGCTAATTAACCCTTGTACCACGTCTACTGGATGGTAAGCTCAGTTTCTTTCCTTTTTTCATCAAATCTGAATGATAACCGTCAAAACAAAAAAAATTGTTGTATTGGAAATAAGCGAAAATTTGATGCCTTTGGTTGTTCTTCTTGAATTTGTTAAATTATTAAACATATTTCCAAGTCACATATGTGACCGCCCACGGCAAATTGAGTCGGAATGCGCAAAATCTAATTTTGGACTAGAGACAAAATTACTAAAAATGTTGATTTTGATCGAAATTGAGATTTTCACAAAAATGAGTCTATAAATATGATATCTATCGACACAAAAGATGAAAATAGCAATAAAAGATTTTAGAACACCTGTATTTGGACTAGAGACAAAATGAGTGAAAATATTGATTTTGATCGAAATTGAGATTTTCACAAAAATGAGTCTATAAATATAATATCTATCGACACAAAAGATCAAAATAGCAATAAAAGATTTTAGAACACCTGTATTTGGACTAGAGACAAAATTAGTGAAAATATTGATTTAGATCGAAATTGAGATTTTCACAAAAATGAGTCTATAAATATAATATCTATCGACACATAAGATCAAAATAGCAATAAAAGATTTTAGAACACCTGTATTTGAACGTTTTGTAAGAGTACAGTATTCTTAAATCTGTCCTATTTCTTAAAATTCTCAGCGGAATTAGTTATTTTTCTTCGCTCGCAGCGGGACGACTGGTCATTCCTTTTGCATAATAATTGGCATTGTTGTAAAGCAGAGAATCTCTAGATTACAAATATGATCAAAATATTGTCGATGAATTGATTTTGAATGGATACAATTGAGTTTTAAAACCCCTAAAAAATATAAACAAACCCCGCATGTTGCCATGCTGTCTACACAACTCGTTTGCTGATTGGCCCAGACACCGCGTGCAAAGCATTATGGTTAGCTGAATTCTGTTTACTGTCGCTTCTTCATATGGCATGCAAAGTAAGGAATGCATCTTGGATATTATTGTTTAAAATTCTCTTATCACCATGGGTCAAAAAACTGAGAACGACCAACGAGCCGAAATGCAACGATTCTCGAGTCTGCCATTGTTTAATTACATCAAAGTCAAAAGGCACAAAAGTGAACGTAAGCATTTCTTGACTATGAAATTGACATTTCTATATGGACTCATATTTTGATAATGTCGCGGTACCTAAAAATATTAATAGACCTTTCATACATGCACAGTCTTATTTTAATGCGTACAGCTGTGGCAGCTTCTTTGATAATTACCCAATCAACAATCTTAATCTCCTGACCACTAGCTGGCACTAAGGTGCTAATTAATTGATGAGATTAACTAATCTCACTAAAGTTATAATATATGTGACCAAGGGGAATTAACAAAAACCATGTTGTCAATACGATAAGATTTAATTTTTAAATCTATTAATCATACAAAAAAAGGGTGGTGGTAACAACCCTGAAAGTACAAAAAAACAAACATTAATAAATTTGTTACATCATGAAGAGATGGGGCTAACAACCGCTCAACATGATCTGGGCCACTCCATGACACGCATAAATTCACCTGCACATAGGGGATCTTAACAATGGTACATTTGTAGGAACCAGAATGCCCTGATAAAACCCCTGAGGTTAGGCAGGCGACCCCAATCCTGTCACATACATGTACAAGCGCAGGATCCAAAGCATGCCACCCGAGTCATTGACAGAACATATGATCCAAGCTCACGCGTCAGACCACTCGGCCACCCAAAGCTCTTAATTTGTTAACAAATATTTACATAATCCAACAATATGAAAGAGGGTTGACAAACATTAATTGCTGCAGATGCCTCATGTCCCTGTATAGTACTTGAAAAACCTTTGACATTTACATGTACATAAAGTCAAAAACCTAACACCATTATAGTATTAATAGTTAATTTACTATCTAGGGATTCAAATAAATATTGAGAATTACACTCAACAAGTAACTATACGACATGCACACACCGGTAACCTGCCTATTTAAGCCTGTATACTACAAATTCCAAACACATGGCTAATGATGAAATAGGGAGGCAGACCACCATTAAATTTCATCATCTCGGTACCCACGAATTGTAGTTCGTCTATTTATAGCAATTCTCTCTCTCTCTTTTCTCCCCTTTTGCATGCCCATTTTTGTTGATTGTTTGGTCTAGAATGGACGAAGAGGGTTTGAATTAACATTTTCTGCCAGGTTTTGGTAAATATTCATGATTTTGAGGCGGAAGGATAAGAGGGTTATCAGGTTAGCTACGGCGATATGTACGGCAACTAGTTACATGTTTTTAGTATGCTTCTTCAAGTTTGTGTATCTCAAAATTTTGGTGGTCAACCTCATACAAATTTTAGTGCAAAGACATGACCATTTGTTCCTCTGTCTGTAGTGAAAAGCATTCAGCCCAACGAAAATTTGGGGAAAAGTTGGAGGTGGGCAAAGAGGCCAGAATTAACATTGAAGTCAATGGGGAAATTAATGGTGGTCTGCCTCCATAGGGGTCATAGAAGAGTTGTCTCCCCTCAATCATAAAACGCATGGCTTTCAATTCATAACATGTCTTTACATATGACTTCAAGATAAATAAAATACCGTCTAATATCACAATTAACCCTTATCAACAAACAACCTATTTAGAATCTTGTATGACAGCAGAAGACAACAATTGTCATACAAACTATTACCAATTCTGCATAAAATCAACAAATCTGACATAGGTCAAAGATCGTGAACAGCGCGGGACATGAGTTGAATGCTTCTTTCAATAAATGAGAATATATTGACTTAATATTAAGCATTTGCACTACAAATATAAATCTACCTGTACAGGTCTTAGTTAATAATATTAAAAGCGAATAGAATATACAAAATAAACATTGTTAAATCACCTCTGACTGGGCGTTCAAAAACTGTTGTTGCTACAAGTTTGATAATAAAAATGGTGGACATGTGAAAGTGAGGCAACATGTGACATCCGACCGGACCAAGCAAGACTATAATTTTGTGACTTGATCACTTGGTTACATAACACCCTTGAAATCCTAAATAAAAAAAATATTAAACCACAAAATAGCAAATAAATGGCGGAAATCGTCGGATCAAATTTTGTCTACGATTTTCGTCTTCAGCACCCCTGAAAACCCATGGAAAGATATATTCAACGACAAAACAGCAAATAAATGACCTGGTTGCTATGGGATTTTGTTTTGGAACATACCAAATCTTTGACTTACTTTTATGAGTTGGGTAGCTTCAAATGGACACGGGGGATCACGGTGGCTATGTGGGTAAGACGCTGGCTTGCTAGCCTGGAGGTCGGGTGTTCGATCCTTGCATTGGCCGAGAAAGTGCATCCAGATTTTCCGGCGTGCTTCCCCCTTGTCAGTGATACAGGACAAAGGGCCTGACAAGAACAGCTGTCTAGTCGTTCAGATGGGACGAAAAACTGAGGTCCTGTGTACACATTGGCGTGCATATAAAAGATCCCTTGACAGTTGGAGTTCGATATAAGAGTAGGCCATAGTGCCGCTGTCCGGGCAAAATTTCCCTCATAGCACACTGTATGGCGTAAGCCTGTCTTCATTAGCCCAGTTCGGTGCTAAACAGTAGGACGTTGAACCCCATTTCATTTTATTTCATTTCATTTCATTTCATTTCAAATGGACACAGCTCAGTCAATTTTTGACAAATTCTAACAAACTATACATCAAATTGAAGGTAATGAGTCGGAGAATGTGAAAATAAGAATAACTCAATTTTTTCAAAATTTCCTCATTGGGACTCAGTATGCCATGGGGGGGGGGGAGGGCACATATTACTACACAAACTGCCATAAGAGCAGGAAGTACACTTCACTGAACACCAACTTGGATCACCGTTGACCTAGATGTTATATAACAACTGCTAAATGCCAGACCTTATTAGGGGTAATAAATTGGTCATCACCGCAGCTTAACAATTTTAGTGAATGTGTATTATAAACCTGGGGCCTAAACTATATACACACAGATTTTGTTTAGGTTCATTTCTCCTTTTTCTATCTTCTGCTTCTCTCTGTAGAAGCTCCCCTGCTTTTCTGTATGCCAATTTTAACTTTTGAATATGATTTTGGATATATTCACTTACTGGAACATAATCAGAAGTGCTATTGTTTTCTGTATTAAACAATAAATCGACAGGTAACCTTGGGTGTCTACCATGCATAAGATAAAAAGGAGTAAAGCCTGTGGTTGCATGAATTGTGGCATTATACATGAAAACTAATTCGGATAAGAGCTGTGGCCATCGTTTCTTATCACGAGGATCCAGTGATCGTAAAAGATCATGTAACGTGCGGTTAAAGCGTTCGCATTGCCCATTGCCTTGAAGGAAATAGGGTGTGGTTCTGCTTTTCTTGATTTTGTAGATTCTACAAAGTTCAGCTATCAAATTCCCTTCGAAATTCCGACCTTGATCATAGTGTAATCTTTCAGGTACTCCATATTTCTGAAACCATTCGCGAACTAAAACGTGAGCAATTGTGACAGCTGTTTGATTGCGCGTTGGGACTGCTACAGTGAATTTCAAAAACACATCGGTCATGACAAGTACATTTTCACGTCCATCGCTTGCCTTATCTATCAGAGTGTAGTCTATGGCAACTATTTCATTCGGACGAGAAGCTAATAAGTGACTCATTGGAACTTTAACACGAGGATTTGGCATTTTTGACAAAACACATCGTTCACAGTTTCTACAATAATCAATGACATCACTGAATAAACCAGTCCAATAAAACTTTGATCTTATCAGATTAGTAGTACGTTCCACTCCCTGGTGTCCAGCTTGATTATAAAGATACAATATCACTTTAACTTGTAGGCACTTAGGTACTACCAATTGTTTCAATTGTCCATGTTGAGGATCTAGAACTTGTCTATAAAGAATACCGTTCTCAATCAAAAATCTATCTCTCTGACGAAGCATGTCAGTTACCATTTTTGATTCATTTCTTCTTTCTTGACGAGTTGGTTTTCTGTTATTTACTAAATAATGTAGAACCCTTTTAATGATATATAGTCTTCTTGCAGAAGTTTTTCAATGTCCTTAGTTCCAAATGATGGCAAAGCGAATATGGAGTTACAATTGATATCAGATTGAGAATCTGATTTACGTGTGTGTGGTGATTCATAAAACTGAATAACCTTTTCCCAAGCTGTAGTTTGTAGTTCATTAGGAATGCTTGTTGATTGTGTGTACCTTGCTAAGATTGATGAATTTACAGGTTTTCTTGAGAGAGCATCAGCCGCAGAATTCAACTTTCCAGGGAGATATTTTATAGTAAAATTGTATTGAGCAAGTTGAGCTGCCCATCGTTGTTCGACTGCACCCAGTTTTGAACTTGACTGTAGATAACTAAGTGGATTGTTGTCCGTTATTACTTCAAATTAAGAAACATACGGGTAATCCTTAAACTTTTCTGTTACAGCCCATTTTACTGCAAGAAGTTCCAATTTGGCAGAACTGTAATTAACATCATTTTGTTCAGGAGGTCTCACAGTTCTGCTTGCGTAGGCTATTACTCTCTTACCACTTGGCTGTACCTGAGTCAAGACTGCTCCTAACCCTACCCCTGATAACATTCACTGATGGGTACCATATGGGTACCATGTGTCATGTAATATGGGGCCATTATGGGGAGCCCATATGGGACCCCAACATTTTTGCACCCAACATTCATATGGGATCCATATGGGCAACCATATAGGTACTAAATGGGGTTTGTGTGGGATCTATATGGGTAAGTCATTTAAAATAATATGGGTGTTATATGGGGCCTACATGGGACCTATATAGCAATGTTAAGAAATGTAATATGGGTACTATATGGGACTCATGTGGGGTGCAAATAAATGTAATATGGGGCTTGCATGGGACCCATATGGCCATGTTAAGAAATGCCATATGGTTACTATATGGGACTCATGTGGGGTGCAAATAAATGTAATATGGGCATAATATGGGACTCATATGGGATCTTGTACCAAATAAGTACAAAACTATTTACAGTGTATATTTGGTTTCATGTTTTATTATTATGCTTTCTCAATTAGGACGGTTGAAATTCGTTGAGATCTCCCACCATCCCGTCCCTTGAATTTGTCTGGAAACCAGTTCAAACGACTAACTGCAGCTTTGATTTCCTTGTTTGTGGTGTTTCAAAACATTGGATTTCTTCTGACTGGATCTGTAATTCAAAAGGAAAGCACATTAGGTCTGTTGATGTGCAACCTGACAAAGCAACACAAGTCTTTCCATATGATCTCCCCTGAGACCACAAAACACATACAATTCAAATCTAAATTGCACCTGAAATATGCAGAGGGTTCAAAAAGACTTTGAACATTGTAAAAACATTAAAATAAACCCCATCCTACCAGAACTATTATTGATTTGCATTTATTTCCAACAATGATGTATCATCAATATTACTTACTAAAAACAATGGTAGCTGTAGCATGTGCCCCTAATTCACGCTTGCCTTTTTATCCTGTCCAATTGTAACGGCGTTTTACATAAGTGACACTGAGATTCTTCATGATGTTGTTAACGATGGACAGGACATCTCTGCCACCTAATCGTCCAAGTCGGTTTATCTAAAAAAAACAACGAAAAAACGAAAAAATAAGTAAATGCACTATATATTACCTGCAAAATATCACATATCGAACAAAACTATTCTTCCATAAATTCACAATTATTTTAATGCGAGTTGTCACGTCTTAAAACATGCACAACCAAGCAGCTTCATCATCCTGATCATTAATATAAATGGTTACAGTTTTTTGTGAAAAAAGGGCACCAGACAAAAGCATTTATCTGTCAGTGTTGTTCTAACATACCTATATCAACAAATTTGACTCGTAACTTTTTTGTTTTGGAGCGGGGGGGGGGGGGGCATAATATAGAGTCCATACTAATATATATGACTGTCGTTTGTTTGTCATTCTGTTCAAGGTTGGTAGTTAAACCAAGGCTGTCATCGAGGCTGAATATTTTGTGTATAGGGGTGGCACCAGACTATAGTTTTACCAAATTCGGTTATAATGTCCTTTGTATGTATTTCGTTGTATAGCTGATAAAATTTTCCGACGTTTTTTCCAGCGAGAGCAAGAAACCTATATATTGCCGTGACACACATTAATGCGTGTTATAAGTTAAAAAGTAAAAAGTCACCTTTCTTGAAATGACATTTTTCTTGTTTCAGAATTTGCCAATATTTTCAAAATATCTGAAAAAAAGAAACATCCATTCAAATCCATCCTCATATTATTACAAAACTTTCTTGAAATGACATCTTTCTTGTTTCAGAGTTTGCCAATATTTTCAAAATATCTGAAAAAAAGAAACATCCATTCAAATCCATCCTCATATTATTATAAAACTTTTATATAAGTACTTTGATGCAATATACATATATATATATATATAGGTATATTTCCACACAAAATGATCAAGTCAGTTAAGTAACAGATATATTCTTTATAGGTCAAAGCAAAAATTTTCAAAATACAGAAACTTTCATTTCAGTTTATTTTGTCGAAAAGTTTAATGATACTCCAAAAAGTATCAAGCATATTGTAGTATAGGAAGGATGGGACAAATTTACCTTTGATTAAATTTTGTGAACTGATTGCAGAGATGTGTACCACTTTGGTCTGTTTCTTGTTAGTACTAACTTCTAGCTGCTATACACATATACTTCTGCAGTTCAGAATCTAAAATTAAACCAATGACCAGACTAAATTGGTTGTTATAGGATGACGCGCTGACAGGTATTCACGGTTGACTTGATGAACTCTGCTGTATGGTCAGATATTATATAATTTGAGTACAGAATCTGCTATATAGTCATTAAAATCTAACTAGCAAGAAACCTATACCAGCCAGGCTGTATTCATAATAAATTTTAGTCCTGATTTCTTTGACTTTTTTCTTTAAAGAATAATGTATTACGATTCTTTTGCTTTAAAGCTCTACAGAGACGGGCATTTATTTTGAATGGTAGAGTGAAGTACATATTTCTTAAAATGAAAATATGTGTCACAATTTCATTCATAAACAAACTCTATTTTTTATTCATGGTAAACTTATTATAGTCTGTGATAAGGAGAATTCTGCTGTAATCTGTTTAATCTCTGCAAAGTATATATTAGTGCACCACTTAATTCTACAGTAAAATATATTAATAAAAGATCTCCAAATTGTTTGGATTTTAATTTTATTTAACATATAAAACAAATTTCAGTACGGCAGTAGAATAAATCATCTACCTATGGAGTACCAATTTATATTGCGCGCAAAGGCATTAGCAGCTTTGCAAGTATGGCTTCATAATATTATATATTTTTTGAAAATTAATTTAATCTTAAGTTATATTTTTCTGATTTGTTATTACTGTATTGGTTTTAGAAGTACAAAAGTGTTATTTTTTTTAAATGCTGTTTATTTTGAGTTTGATATGTTGGTGATGAATTTGTTCACCTATAATTTGCATAGTCGCATCACCATGAATATAACCAGTTACGATTTCAACAATCTAACGCATTTACAAAGTTATGTGTTACAAAGTTATGTTCATGTTCAATATTATAAATTAAAACAAAACAAAGAAAAAAGACTTCATTTCTCAATTTTATTAAATTCTAATCTCTTACTTCTCAGTTCCTACAGGTTAAATACAAAGACGGTCTCATCATTAATACATCTAGGTTGCTACAAATAATTTCCAGACAACCTACCCCGTAACCTGTTAGGTTACCTGCCCTGAAACTGTTTGACTTAAAAATACAAAATACATTATGGAAGATTAAATAAAGAGCCGACAATATATAATAGATAAAAAACGGATTATAATTTTAATGGCAAATGTCGAAAATTTTAGTGAAATTGCTTCAATCTGATTCATATACACAGTAGCCTCGATTGTCATTTTTACCGCTGTTTCGATAATAAAAAGAAGACTTGATTATCCATTTTTGCGGTTAATCAAGGGCGTTGGACAGAAAATCGGATTCAAATCTAATGTAATTCGGACCCATAAGATGCCATCGAGGGCGTTGATTATGGTCTTTTTAATAAATGTCTAATTAATAGTTTATATAACATTTCAGACCTAAAGAAAGACCTGCAATAGTCAGATTTAGCTCTTGCATAATTTTTATGTTTAATTAAGCGAAAACATTAAATTTTAATGAAGGAGAAATGGGAAATTGAAAATATTTTTAAGTAAAGTAGATCAATAAAGAAATTGCAAAAAGACCTTACCTGTAAAAATTCTTATGCTCTTTAACAAATCTGTGTAGTTGTAACATGGTTTAATGTAAATCGCACCTGTATGTGCGACTGTTACTTGTCATGTAAATACAACTGTTGAGGGCGTAATAAGTTTAACTTATCCCAAATAAACAATTTAATGACATTCTGATTTTAATTTTCTGAATACTTATTAATTTCTACTAAATGCAATGGGTATGATTCCACATTGAAGCCGATACAAGTGCGACTAATCCCATATGGGTAAAATATTGGACCCAGATGTATTATTTTATATGTGGTAGATGCCATATAGATAAGATATTGGCCCCAGATACACATGTGGGTAATCCCATATTAATACCATATTGAACCCATATACATAATATACATGAATGTGGTTATATACCACACAAGCTTCTGGTGCACATATGCGTAATCCTGTCTGTGCAGATTGGTTCACAAAACTAAAACTATGGATTCAATAATGAACTTATACATACAAATAAGTAATCCCATATGGATACCATATTGGCCCCACATATACAAAAGTTATATGTAATCCTATACAGATACCATATTATCCCCAGATACACAAATGGGTTATCCCATATGGACACCATATGGGCCCTATGTATACAAAACAGAGTTGTTAATGTGGGTAATCCCATATAGAACCCATATTGGCCCCAGATACACACACTATAAGGTCAGATTATCAATGTAAGAAAGAAGTAAGCATTATACCATTTGGCTTATCTCTGTGATATTGATTTACACACAACTAAAAGTATGGATTCAATAATGAACTTATAGTATACATAGAATAATAAGTAATCCCATATGGATACCATGTTGGCCCCAGATATACAAAAGTTATATGTAATCCCATACAGATACCATATTATCCCTAGATACACACACGGGTAATCCCATATGGACACCATATTGGTTCCATGTGTACAAAAACAGAGTTGTTAATGTGGGAAATCCCATATAGATCCCATATTGGCCCCAGATACACACACTATACGGTCAGATTATCAATGTAAAAAAAGATGTAACCATTATATCATTTGGCTTATCTCTGTGATAGTAATATATACACAACTAAAAGTATGGATTCATTAATGAACTCATACATAGACTAATAAGTAATCCCATATAGATACCATGTTGGCCCCAGATAGGCAAAAGTTATATGTAATCCCATACAGATACCATATTATCCCCAGATACAAACACAGGTAATCCCATATGGACACCATATTGGCCCTAAGTGTACAAAAACAGAGTTGTTAATGTGGGAAATCCCATATAGGACCCATATTGGCCCCAGATACACACACTATACGGTCAGATTATCAATGTAAAAAAGAAGTAACCATTATATCATTTGCCTTATCTCTGTGATATTAATATATACACAACTAAAAGTATGGATTCATTAATGAACTCATACATAGACTAATAAGTAATCCCATATAGATACCATGTTGGCCCCAGATATGCAAAAGTTATATGTAATCCCATACAGATACCATATTATCCCCAGATACACACACAGGTAATCCCATATGGACACCATATTGGCCCCAAGTGTACAAAAACAGAGTTGTTAATGTGGGAAATCCCATATAGATCCCATATTGGCCCCAGATACACACACTATATGGTCAGATTATCAATATAAAAAAGAAGTAACCATTATATCATTTGGCTTGTCTCTGTGATATTAATATATATATGAAAATAAAGTGTATTTGCGTACATTTGTATGTGGTAAGATAATATGGGTCCTATATGGGGACTTTGTGGTATCACCTGGGCCCACAGCCCATTTTTTCCCCATATGGTCCCCATGTGGCAATGTTTATGGGGACCAAGCTGGCATCTGTTTCCAGAGTAAAAGGCAATGAAAAGTCGGCATAACCTAGTATTTCTGATGAAGTTAGTTTAGTCTTCAATGAATTAAAAGCATCATCACACGCCTGACTCCATGACGACTTCAATTTGGTGTTTGCTCTGGAAGGAGTTTTACATTTATTGCATATACTGATCAAAGTGTAGAGTGTGCAAACTGGTTAACAAAATGTCTATAGTAACTGGCAAATCCAAGAAATGATCTCAAGTCTTTGACAGTTTTAGGTTTAGGCCAGTCCTGTACGACTTTGATTTTATCAGGAGACGTTAAAACACCATTTGCAGAAATAACATACCCTAAGTAGCTAACACTAGAGCCGAAAAATTGACACTTCTTTCTATTCAGTTTCAAGCCATGTTCTTTCAACTTAGTAAAAACAATGTCTAATCGCTCTAAATGTTCTTCTAAATCACTGGAATATACAATAATATTGTCTAAATAAATTAAAAGTATCTGAAACACTGTATCGTTAAATATCTGCTGCATTAGTCTTTGGAAAGTTCCAGGGGAGTTACATAGGCCCATAGGCATTCTGTTTTATTCGAACAGGCCCATCGGTGTGACAAATGCTGTTTTATGTTGATCTGCAGGATCCATGGCAATCTGATGAAATCCAGCCGCCAAGGTACTGAACTAAGAACAACGAGTTCATTATTTACTTTCAACGGTTCAATGCAAATAGTTCTATTGTCACATGTACTACTTTTCTTATTAGGACCTAATACATTAACTGTACTTATCGAATACAAAAATCACCTTTACCAGCGATACGAGCAAAACCAGTTAGTTCAGATAAAGCGCTTTCTTGACAGGCTTTAATTAAACTAGAAGTTCCAGTCGCAGAAACTGTATTCACATAAATCGGGCCAAATTCTTTATGAAGCAAGTCTTGACATTCTCTGATAACGTTCATGCCTAAAACACATTGATATTCAATACTGTTACTGCCTCTAATGACCAGAATTCTGCGATCTTTAATTGTTTTATTGACCGACTGTAAGAAAATATCTGTTTCTATATACCCACGTAAGGTATTTCTAACCCGTTAGCTGCTTTTAACGTAATAAATCTGTTCTGAATCAATGGAATCTTTTTCAAGTATGCCTCATAAAATGTCTCTGTTATTGTTGTCACCATGGATCCTTTCACAGCTTTACCTCCAATCTCCACAATAACTGTAGGACATGTTCCCAAGACGCTACTTTCCTTAGCATCTGAGCCTAATACTGTCTTACTCAAGGATTATAGTCTATCGGCTGGCTCCCGATGACAGACTCTGTTCGTTTCTTTTAAAATGTCCAGGTTCATGACATTTGTAGCACAATTTACTTGTTGTAGGTTTCGAACGCATTGTGTTTACTTCTTGTTTCAAAGACACAACCTCTGAAGTAAGTTCCTTCAATAAAGTTTCTATGGAATCTTTGTCGGACTTTATAACGTATGAAGGCACGTCAACACATTTCTTTGGTTTGTTATTGTTACTATCAATATCTGTAGAACATAAGTTTGCTTCTTCTCGAAGATCAGCGAATGATATCTCCGGGTGTTCTCGATTTTTTCTTTTTAATTCACAACGTAACCATCTATCTGTTATATTTTCAGCAAATTGATCTCTGAGCATGATATCACGATTCAAAGTCATTTTTGGATCTACTTTGAAAATTCTATCAAGTTTTTCGATCAAGACGTGTGAAAATTCTGTCAAGGTCTGTTTCTCATCTTGTTTAGTCTGGTAAAACTGACCTAACAATTCAGTAACTGAAGACCTTTCACCAAATACTTCTACTAATAAATCTAAGATTGCTTCTGGATTTGTCTTATCAGCTGCAGGGCAAAAACGTAATTCTTCTTTTGCAGGACCATCTAGATGACCTAGGATAAAATCTACTCTTTCTTCCGAGGAAGTTGGTCTAGCCTTAAGACTCCTAGTTACTTCTTCTCGAAATTCATAGACAGAAACTGTCCCTTTGATGCCAGAAAATCTTTCGATTCTTCTTTCCCGAGGAGCAAAAACTAATCTTTCTCTTGGCCCTTTCTTTTGAACATCATCCAAACTTGCCCTTAAAAGCTAAAGCTGTGTCCGAAGATCTTCAATTTTCGCTACTCTCGGCTGATCTACACCCTCAGCTCCTGCAGTATTTTTATCTTTACTTGCCATGATCAGCTGTTCCAACCTTCCGCCCTTTTTAAAACTATTGACAGAATCCTATCGGCGACGCCATTTGTGACCAAGGGGAATTAACAAAAACCATGTTGTCAATACGATAAGATTTAATTTTTAAATCTATTAATCATACAAAAAAAAGGGTGGAGTTAACAACCCTGAAAGTACAAAAAAACAAACATTAATAAATTTGTTACATCATGAAGTTGACTTGATAAAAGAGATGGGGCTAACAACCACTCAACATGATCTGGGCCACTCCAGGACACGTATAAATTCACCTGCACATAGGGGATCTTAACAATGGTACATTTGTAGGAACCAGAATGCCCTGATAAAACCCCTGAGGTTAGGCAGGCGACTCCAATCCTGTCACATACATGTACAAGCGCAGGATCCAAAGCATGCCACCTGAGTCATTGACAGAACATATGATCCAAGCTCACGCGTCAGACCACTCGGCCACCCAAAGCTCTTAATTTGTTAACAAATATTTACATAATCCAACAATGTGAAAGAGTGTTGACAAACATTAATTGCTGCAGATGCCTCATGCCCCTGTATAGTACTTGAAAAACCTTTGACATTTACATGTACATAAAGTCAAAAACCTAACACCATTATAGTATTAATAGTTAATTTACTATCTAGGGATTCAAATAAATATTGAGAATTACACTCAACAAGTAACTATACGACATGCACACCGGTAACCTGCCTATTTAAGCTTGTATACTACAAATTCCAAACACATGGCTAATGATGAAACAGTTGTCTCCCCTCAATCATAAAACACATGGCTTTCAATTCATAACATGTCTTTACATATGACTTCAGGATAAATAAAATACTGTCTAATATCACAATAAACCCTTATCAACAAACAACCTATTTAGAATCTTGTATGACAGCAGAAGACAACAATTGTCATACAAACTATTACCAATTCTGCATAAAATCAACAAATCTGACATAGGTCAAAGATCGTGAACAGCGCGGGACATGAGTTGAGTGCTTCTTTCAATAAATGAGAATATATTGACTTAATATTAAGCATTTGCAGTACAAATATAAATCTACCTGTACAGGTCTTAGTTAATAATATTAAAAGCGAATAGAATATACAAAATATACATTGTTAAATCACCTCTGACTGGGCGTTCCAAAACTGTTGTTGCTACAAGTTTGATAATAAAAATGGCGGACATGTGAAAGTGAGGCAACATGTGACATCCGACCGGACCAAGCAAGACTACAATTTTGTGACTTGATCACTTGGTCACATATACAAAACAGACTACTAATGTATAGATTGTTCTTTAGTATAACACTATCATGTGAATATGCCGCATGTGTTGTGGATGTTTCGTTACGAAAGGAGTGCATTTACTACGATTTTCGTTGTCAACACCCTTGAAATCCTAAATAAAAAAAATATTAAACAACAAAATAGCAAATAAATGGCAGATATCGTCGGATCGAATTTTTTCTACGATTTTCGTCTTCAGCACCCCTGAAAACCCATGGAAAGATATATTCAACGACAAAACAGTAAATAAATGGCCTGGTTGCTATGGGATTTTATTTTGGAACATACCAAATCTTTGACTTTCTTTTATGAGTTGGGTAGCTTCAAATGGACACGGGGGATCACGGTGGCTATGTGGGTAAGACGCTGGCTTTCTAGCCTGGAGGTCGGGTGTTCGATCCTTGCATTGGCCGAGAAAGTGCATCCAGATTTTCCGGCGTGCTTCCCCCTTGTCAGTGATACAGGACAAAGGGCCTGACAAGAACAGCTGTCTAGTCGTTCGGATGGGACGAAAAACTGATGTCCCGTGTACACATTGGCATGCATGTAAAAGATCCCTTGACAGTTGGAATTCGATATAAGAGTAGGCCATAGTGCCGCTGTCCGGGCAAAATTTCCCTCATAGCACACTGTATGGCATATGCCTGTCTTCATTAGCCCAGTTCGGTGCAAAACAGTAGGACGTTGAACCCCATTTCATTTTATTTCATTTCATTTCATTTCAAATGGACACAGCTCAGTCAATTTTTGACAAATTCTAACAAACTATACATCAAATTGAAGGTAAAGAGTTGGAGAATGTGAAAATAAGAATAACTCAATTTTCTCAAAATTTCCTCATTGCGACTCAGTATGCCATGGGGGGGGGGGGCACATATTACTACACAAACTGCCATCAGAGCAGGAAGTACACGATTGTATACAGAGTCAGTTAAAAGCCTGATTAAATAAATGTGTTTTAAGTTGTTTTTTAAAAGAATATAGAGATGTACAACATCTTAAACTAAATGGTAGATTATTCCATAAAACAGGTGCTTGATAACTAAAAGAGCGCTGACCATAAGAGACTAGTTGAACAGTTTTGGACCTTAAAAGTAGTTTATCTGATGTACGTAATGTTCGGCCAGGTGTATAAAGTTCTAAAAGATCTGAGAGGTAAACAGGAGCTAAATTATTTAAACATTTAAAAGTAAGTAATAAAATCTTAAAATCAATTCGATATTTAACAGGTAACCAGTGTAAATTATATAAAACAGGAGTTATGTGGTCACATTTCTTAGTTAAAGAAACAAGTCTAGCCGCAGTATTCTGTACTTTTTGTAATTTATCTATAAGCTTTAAAGGTAAACCAACTAAAAGTGAATTAAAGTTATCTAATCAAGAAGTGACCAGAGAATTAACAAGTGACTTAGTGGCCTCTACAGTTACACATTTATGTATTTTACCTATATTTCTAATATTAAAATAGCACAATTTACAAATATTATTTACTTGAGCTCCCATAAGCATAAAACTATCAAAGATAGCGCCAATATTACGAGCAGAATAAGATAAAAATATATCACAATTACCAATTACAACAGGGGGGTTATCTTGTGCAGATTTACTTAATTTATGCCTTGAGCCTAATAACAAATATTCGGTTTTATCATCATTCAATTTTAGAAAGTTCTTTGACATCCATTTTCTAATTTCACTAATACAGTTCTCAAGTTGCAATTTTGATAAATTGAAAGAAGATGGACAATTAGGTGTAAATGAAATATATAATTGAGTATTATCGGCATACAAATGAAAGCTGAGACCATATTTTCTGACAATATCTCCTAATGGTGACGTATAGAGGGTAAATAAAATCGGACCAAGAACAGAAAACCTTGGGGAACCCCAGATGACAAAACAGATTCAGACGACGATTTGCAATTAACTAAAATACACTGTTTTCTACCCACAAGATAGCTCTCTAAAAGATTTAATGCAGAGCCACAAATACCGAATTTAAATTGAAGTCTACGTAGAAGAATGGAAGGGTCCACCGTGTCGAAAGCAGCAGATAAATCTAATAAAATTAAAAATGTACATTTTCTATTCTCAATTTCCATTAAAATATCATTTGAAACCCGGGTTAATGCTGTTTCGGTTCTGTGAAATTGTTTATAAGCACTTTGAAATGGTTCATACAAACAGTTATCTTCTAGATGGGCCTTTATCTGAGAAGCAATACATTTCTCCAATATTTTAGAAATAAAACTTAAGTTAGAGACTGGCCTGTAATTTTTAAAAACATTAGGATCCAGTGTAGACTTTTTAATTAAAGGGGTAACATAAGCTCGTTTGAAAATGTTGGAAATAGTAGCGGATGATATACAAGAATTAATAATATTGGTAAAAACTGGAATAACTTCGTCTAGACAGTCCTTAAGAACAGAAGTCGGAACAGGATCTAATGAACAAGATTTAGGAGCAGATGATTTAATTAGCTTTAAAACAAAAGATTCACTAACCAAGTGAAAATTTTCTAAATAAACAGAATTTTCTTTAAATCATCAAGTTCAGTTCGTATTTTCTGTATTTTTATTTGAAAGAAATCAGAGAATAAATTTGCAAGTTCAGTGTCATTATCATTGTCCGGGAGGATAGTACGCTCAGCATTATGGTCCAAAAGGGAATTCACAACTTTATACAGGTCTTTTTGTCTGTTTTCGCCATTTTCTATTTTATCAGTAAAATTTAATTTTAGCATCTTCAATTAATTTATTCACATTGTTTTTTAAAGATTTATAAATCTGTTTATGGACATGTAGATTTGTTTTCCGCCACAGATGTTCAGCCTTATTACAGTCCCTTTTGGCTTCTAAAATAGAATCATTAAACCACTGCGTATTGGGACGAATAGTAAATGTTTTTGTTTGAAGAGGAACAAGCGAGTCCAAAATTTCAGCAAGCTTTGAGTGATATTGGGTTGCCTTCTCTTGTATATCTTGAATACGTTGAATGCCATTGAAATTCGAGTTCACTATTTCCGCTTTAAATTTATTTATTTATGTCAAATGATTTAAACCTTCGATATGTTAAAGTCTTTCTTGTTGGTTGTGGTTTCTGGATCATAAGATTAAAAGTTGCCGGGAAATGATCAGATATTAATTTGTCCGAGACAGAGAGATTATCCAGTTTAATATCACGTGGATTAGTTATCACCAGATCGAGAATATGTCCACCGTTATGAGTAGAAGAAGAAACATGTTGTGTGAGAGATCTATTATTCAGCAAATCACAAAAATCAACCGCGGTAGAGTCGTTGGAATCATCAACATGAAAATTGAAATCTCCCCAAATAATAGTGCAACACTTAGTCATCATCAACTGGTCCAGATAAAATCCAAATTCTTCCATAAACTTTTGACACAATTTGCTATTGGGCGGGCAGTAAATTATAATAATCCTAGTTTCCTTGAAAGAAAACTTTAGAGAACAATCCAAAATTTCAAAAGAATCAAAACGGTCATGACGGATTTTCTTACACTTAATAGATGACTTAAATATAAGTGCTACACCTCCTCCACGTGAACCGCGAGGGCAATGTTGTATAGAATATCCATCAGGTACTAAAGCTGCGATTGTCGATGAGTCCGAACAGTCATTATTCAGCCACGTTTCAGTTATTCCACAAATATCAATAGAATTTTCAAAAATATAATCAGATAAAATTGTTGTTTTATTTCTTACGGATCTGGCATAAATTAATCCAAACTGACGCTTCATTTTCGACCGCCTTTCTAATTTGTATAAGATTGTTGTTTATCTTCTGTTTTGTTCTAAAGTTTTTGATCTGTTTGTGATTTTTGATAGAGTTTGAGGTGAGCTGGATGAGATTGCTTTGATTAATGTTAATATTCAGTGGATTAGTGTTTAGAGGTTCACATGGTCTGTTGGTGATGATAACTTTTAAATGTCTTTGATTTCTCCCAATTACTTCATTGTTGTCGTATATATAATCATTCAAAGCGACTGTTTTATTTTCGACAGGCCATGCATTAAGACACAATTGTGTGTTGTCTGGGCGTTGATCGATTTGTTCAGAAATTATTGGAATAGTAACAAGATTGCCCCTGTTTACTGTTCTGTGTCTTTTTACTGTATCATTTCTAATAGTTGTAGTTGGATTTAAAACATCAATCTTTTTAACCCACTGCTTTCCACTCCTCACGCCTCTATTATTATTAATATTATTATTATTTTTACTAAAACAATGAGATTTGGCTTGAATGTTATTGTTGTAAGAGTTCAGTTGTGATTGATAGTAGGTGAGTTGAATTAGATAGCTCACTAGCCACAACAGATACAAATTATTATGAAACATTTTGATAAAATACTGCATTCAGAGTTACTATTTTAAACAAAAACACATGCAGGACAAATACACAGCTGCCTCCTAGGCGTTTACATAATGTTTTCAATCTAGGCTTCCTAAAATTAGGCCTAAATTTTAATGAAAAGGCGTTAATTTTCCTCACTTAATAAAAACTGTAAAAATAACGACGAGGGGTTTGGGCACAAAGAAACTTTATTGATGCAAGGGAGATACATGTACCTCCCTGCAGCCAAATGAAATATTTCACATTTATAATGAAAGCAATTGAACAACAAATTCCCTTATAAAGGAAAGAAGAAACAAACAACAAGTACAGGACAGTAAATGCAGGTACATGTATACATAATAGGCTAAACTAAATGGTACTAACTAAATTTAAAAAAAAAAAACAACATAAAAACAAAAATTAATGAACGTAGAAAACAAAAGGTGTGGGAGGGTGGGCAAAGAAAGTATGCTGATTACGTGAGAGCTGGCACTCGCTTGAGCTTGCAGCGCAATGTGCCAAGGCGCGAACTCATTCTTCCTATGGGGGGTTGCAGGAATCAAATTACCCTCTAGAGGGTTAAGACAATTGTAGAGCGCCACCTAGGGGGCGTGGCTAACGAGCAGACAGCTCGATAAATTAAATTTAATTAAAACCTTAATAAACAATTAATTTTCCTCACTTAATAAAAACTGTAAAAATAACGACGAGGTGTTTGGGCACAAAGAAACTTTATTGATGCAAGGGAGATACATGTACCTCCCTGCAGCCAAATGAAATGTTTCACATTTATAATGAAAGCAATTGAACAACAAAGTCCCAAAGTGTCCAAACCTTAAATATACATATACAGTGTGGGTTTTAACTTGTTAGTTAGGATAGTGACTGGGCCATGATTTTGACCCTGTCTGCGCGGAGTTGCGGAGAGGGGTAACAATTACTGGCCCAGTCACCTTGAATGCGGATCAGATCCGGGGGGGATATTGCACTGCAAGGCGAAAGAGGCCCCACCCCGACGAAAGCTGTGACCTGCATAGTCGGAAGGGTTGATGCCTGCTAAGGCGAGGGTGTGTCGGAGTTTGGCGACAAAGATGGGGTAGGTGAGGGGTTTAAGCACCCCACTGTCAAGGAAAGTGAATGCTGGGGTATTGGAAGGAGCCGGACTGGTGCGGAAAGCTAAGCGACAGGCGGTCACGGGACAAAGCAGCGAGTTAGGGATAGCTGGGATAGGTACTCTCAGTTCTCGGATAGCTGGGATAGGTACTCTCAGTTCTCGCTGTTGAAACTGGATTACCTTTGATCAGCGAACATGTAAATAGCAAATATTAGGCGAAAAATGGAAATCAGCGCGGCGTAAACAATTGACATAAGTAGAAGTATTAGGCAGTAAATTGGATTTTCGGAAGAAGGAAAAGAACGCTACAAGACAGGCTGCCCAGAACGTGAGATCCAAGGCGGACGTAAAGTTTAGGCACCTGCATATTTTGCAAAGAATGTCAGGGGTAATCGGTAGTTTGGGTTTTGTAGCCTGCCCGAGATGCCTGCGAACTCCCTGGAGCAAAATCGATACATGTCAGGAGTCTAGGGGGTTCGGCAAACCAGCTTGTAGATGGACTAGACGGACAATATTTAGATAAGCTTTAACTGAATTGAAACAAAGGGTGGTACTAAGGTGAGCTATGTACCGCAATAAGTTGTCACAGGTAATATTGAGCGGAGAGAAGCCCCCTATACAGCAAAAGTTCCAGTAAGTATGCAGCTGGTGGAGATAAGTCTTCTGGGTATTTGGAACAAAGGCTTTTGTGTTGAAAAGATCGACTTGGGCATCTAGTCGACTCAGGGATTCGGACCTACTTTGTGACCCTGTAAAACAAAACAAAGGGCAGATGGAGACATATGTTGGAGTGAGCTATACAGGGAGTGTAGGTCACCTGGGAACAGGCGGTGGAAATGGTGAGGGTCGTGCATGCACGAAATGCTGTCGGCCAAACCATTTTCCACACCTGGGATATGACGGGCAGTGACATAAAAATTACAAATTGAGGACAGCCAAAATAGATGGCGAAGAGCATGCATGACCAGGGGGCTGAATCTACAAGTGCCCTTGTTTATACATGCGACTGTGGAAGTATTATCCGTATAAATAATGACCTGTTTATTAGAAAGGTGAGGGCCCCATCTACACAAGGCAGTAATCACAGTCATTGTCTCTTTGTAGTTTATATGCATATCTGCCACTTGAGGGAAATCACTGTCCCAATGAAGGAAAAACCAACACCATTATAGAATCCACCCCCCGCTTCTGTACATGCATCGGTCACGATGGATGTAACTGGAAACCGCAATAACAATAGAGTTTTGCCATTGAAGGAAACAAGGCAATGCTTCCACCACAGTAGTTCGGCCAGCAACTGGCCCGTAATGCACGTGCGATGATGCTTAAGCTTGAGGCTATTCAGGCAGTTCAGGAGACGCCGGCAAAATACTCGCCTGCCGCGTATAACACTGCTGAGCTTTTGAGATACGTTTCTTTTCCAAGGTCTTGTCCAACACTGATTTTAGGTCCTCTAGTTTTTGAGGGGGTAGTCTCAATTCCAAGGAATGGTAAACACTGGCATGGGTCGACAACCTTGTTCCAATTGATCGCAAAGCCAAGAGAGCGAAGTAGGGAAATGAGGACGGCCAGGGCCTCAGCGCAGGATTCCCTTGAGCGGGAACACACAAAAAAATCATCTAAGTAGACCACCATATTTGGATATCCAAGCCGGCACATTATGCGACGCATTGCCTGGGTTAGTCGATGAAATATTCCTGGGCTCTGTTTGGCCCCGAAAGGGAGCTTAGTGTCATATAAATAGCACCAACGCCCGTTTATCCACCATTTTAAGCCAGTGACCCCTCTACTAGCAGGGCTAATATGAACTGAGCGATACGCAGATTTCAGGTCGCACTTTGCCATATAAAAGCCTTGTTGCACCAGCGCCGCCAGGCCTTTAAAATCTTCACTTTGTCCACGGCCACTTGTGGCCGTGGTTGCCGGCCATGTTAGCAGGGATGCCCTTTTCTGATCCAGTAATTAAAAAGTCTACCTGAGCTACATATCTGGTCAGTTACATATCCTTTTCGTCCCCCCGTTCACATCGCCATACTAATTATCAATGTATAATAATACCCAGGGCTCGAAACGAAACGCGCACGAAAGCGCTCGCGCACCTACCACGCACCTAAAGTGAAACCCAGGTACATATTTTTTAGACGCACCCGAATTTTATAAACAACGCTCCTTGTACCGAAGGCTAACTCACGGTTCTCCGGTAACAATATAATTCCAGCGAGAAACGAATGGCTTTTCCCGCCATCTTCAAAAACAGGCACGTACAATATGTCATAGGAAGAATAATAACAAAGAGTTTATTGTTTGATAAATATGGGCTATCCCAACGTGTGACATCAGGTCAGTTTAAAAATGATAAAAAATGATGTGTCGTCCGCCAAACAGCACTGATAGTTTACTTTCATTTTGAAAGAGGTCACAGTCTTTCATTTCACAGTTCCATACGTCATGATGAGTAAAACAAATCAAATGATTGTTGCTACGGGACAGTAAATTTAACAGGTTTATTGAAATGGAAGACGTATTAATTTATGTCTGGTAGGACCTTAAAAGCCAGTTTCATTTTATTTAAATGCCCAATATTTTCTGTTAATTTTCTGACAGTGTGAAGCACTGAAGGACAATTTTAATCCGTAATTTAGTTTTTATGTCTGTTCATGTATTTATTAAATTCATAACAATCCTACATATATAAAAGAACATATAAATATAAAAATGCATAATGATGCAGGCTGTTATTGTTTATTTTGATGACTATAAGAAAATTAAAAATTAATATTTTTGAAATGGATAAACAATTTGTTTCATTTATAATCCACATTTAATTATACCCCAAGGTGTCGGCCTACCCAAAAACTACTACTAATTGATACTTCCAAAAGAGTACTTTTTTGGCCTTGATGCCCCCATCATTGGCCTTGGTGCCCCTAAATTTGGCCAAAACCCGAGGCCAAAATGGCAGGGCCCTGAAAAGATTAGAATTCGAGGCCTGCACCGCTGCATCGTCAACGGTCTGAAACCGGTGATGGTCAAAGTCCGACACATAATCATTGACCGCTGCGCCTGGCGGGAAGCTGCAGTCGTGTATTAACCGAACATCGCCCTCGGATTTGGGGATAACCCCGATCGGACTCACTATGGTGGGTTTGGTGTCGGCTATAACATAGTTTCCATTGGCTATTTCTTTTCCTATGGCATCTGTAGCTAAATCAAACAGTGGGCTAGACATATTTGTGGATGTGTGGTTGTCATTTTCGACGGGCTGTGGAGTGGCATCTTTGTCAATAATGTCGAAGCCGTGGGAGATACCCGACAGTAAAAAGTCCTTGTCTGCATCGTCCTGAAGGTAAGCATCCCACACCTGTAATGCAGTATGGATGCCACTTGTCCGCACAGCCCCTATTCGTAGTTTTTGGGCGATGCGTTGTTATTATTACCGGCCCCTGGACGAGCCGGTGCATGTGTAGCGGCGGAGTCAGACTGAAAACACCCGGGTATAAAACACACATGCCTGAACCTACACTCCGAAAGGCTGCATCCCCGCCAGGAGTTGTAGTTTCTACAAATTACCTCTCCTGCAGGGGTATAAACACTGTGTGATGGTGCATTTATTGGGCGCTTTCCATTCCCCGATTTTCCCGTTGCATGACTGGTACTAGTAGCCTTTGGTTGGAGGTGCAACGTTTGTAGGTGGGTGACCCTGACACCCCATCGGAAGTTATGGTTAGCCTGGAGCTGCCGATATTCCCGGTCGTAGAAGAGAACGGAGATCCTGTCGAATCGCGAAAACAGTTCCAAAATCTGAGTAGAATAAGCGAGATAGTCTTTAATGTTGACACAGGTCGAATCTATAAAGTTTACCAGGATGGTTTCCTTGGGTGTGCTCTCTTGATAACGAGATCATTGCTTCCCGCTGTCGTTTGGCTCAAGGTGAAATTATCGTCCTCGACATTCGAAACTGGTCCATTGGGGATAAAATCGACAATGTCCAGGAACATCTTACCTTGCGTAGCCGCCTTTCGTAGGAAAATCTGTGGGTCATTCCATGAAACATCGTTGACGAGAGGGGGGAGGGCTTGATTGCCACTGTCCCCTGTAATCTGCACCGGGTCATTTGCCAATTAACTTCTGCATGTTCACATCCTCCACCATATTTGCATGCGCTACATCCGGGCCCGCCGAGTTTTCGCGGCATTCGGTTTGTGCTTCTGTTTGCTGTGTCTGATTAACCAATGCCGCTTTCCGTGCCGCAAACAAGCCGAGTTTCCTTTGGCCTTTATTGATATCCACGTCGGCGAGATCTTCCACTTCCAACAGAGCCAGGGCCTCAATACAATCAAATCCCATTTTGACCAAAGTTGCCATTGTGTGGTGTGAGAGCCGACATTCCGTGGCCAGCCGAGTGAATGCCAAGTCTCCATTTTCATTATTAATATTCTCTCTCTGTTCTGCACCGGCGTCCGAATCCGGTTCAGAAACTTCTAATAGATCAGTAAAGCGTGCAGGTACTGCCCGACGACGCTTTGATCGTCGGTCCTTCGACATAATAACCGCATGTAACTTAGACAAAAAAGTTAAACAAAGAAAGTATGCTGATTACGTGAGAGCTGGCACTCGCTTGAGCTTGCAGCACGTTGTGCCAAGGCGCGAACTCATTCTTCCTATGGGGGGTTGCAGGAATCAAATTACGCTCTAGAGGGTTAAGACAATTGTAGAGCGCCACCTAGGGGGCGTGGCTAACGAGCAGACAGCTCGATAAATTAAACTTAATTAAAACCTTAATAAACAAATAAATAAATGTTTCTTCGCAATAGTTACATTTAAACAGCAAACACTACTTCACATAAAAATGTTCCACATGCACGACAATAGAACTGAAATCTGTCGCAAATTTATCAACAAATTATAACTTATCAAAAACTGTTATACAATTATTTGAAAGTAACGGCTTTACCACGCCTTCGCATTAATAATATATTTTTGTATGTCGAAATCCACATTAATCCACAATAAATCACAGGCACGAAAAACACAGAGCACAACAAGGCACAGTCAACCACTATGGCGTTTACAATAAAAGTTGCAGAGATCAAACTATTTGTCAATAAAGGTTGCTAATGGCAGGCCCATCGGGGCGGCCATTTTGAATTTTTGACAGTTGACAGCCGATCGACACAATGTAAACATTCTCCATGACAGATAGGTCAAAATACAAAAGCAATACATATATTTCACATCAAAATCACAGGCACGAAAAACACAGAGCACAACAAGGCACAGTCAACCACTATGGCGTTTACAATAAAAGTTGCAGAGATCAAACTATTTGTCAATAAAGGTTGCTAACGGCAGGCCCATCGGGGCGGCCATTTTGAATTTTTGACAGTTGACAGCCGATCGACACAATGTAAACATTCTCCATGACAGATAGGTCAAAATACAAAAGCAATACATATATTTCACATCAAAATGGTCCTGGTGATCACGCACAAACGTTAAATCAAAAAATCTATCACATCCATTTGAAGGTACCAGCGAACTCGCGCAATGTGTTGTGTATTCAAAATTGTAATTTGTAAAATGAACAAACGCCACAGCTAGAGATAGTTTAATTACATCAAAGGTGTATTAGAAATTATTGTTGTTCTGAAATAGTTTTCTTTGTCAAATTTATTAATTAAGCTGCACTGGACATGTATAGTGAAAATGTTGAAATTGATCACTACAGCAATAAATTGTTGTCTGAGAAATCGGTCCCTATAAAAACATTAGTCTAATTCTTTAACACAATTTTACATGTCAGATGTTCATATACGGTATTAACAGACCTTTATCAAATAAATCATGCTATAACACTATTCTAAACCCATATCGATGATTAAAGATGGGGTTTTCGTCAAATATTTAGATTTCGAAATGTTCACAATTAAACAGAATTAACAATAAAAACAAAATCACAAATTACTATGGCATATTATGAAAATCTTTTCAAATAAAGCTACCGAAATAACAAAAGGAATTTTAAAGTCGTTTTAGACTGGAAACTAACTGATTTCCAAAGGCGATTGCATGCTTTTATAAATAGAACAAGTTGGTAACACATGGAGCCCGTGCTCTCGATCTGTCATCACGTATATAAATTACATAATAAATATTGGATCCACTTGACTCGTAGTTTATTAGTACCGGGAGAAAAATAATAAATAGACAATTTTCAGACACAATGTTTGATCGAATCACAAGCGGCTATATGGACATGTGTCAAAGATATTAGGTCAGACATAGTTCGACAATGGGCAATATCACCGCGGGTGGACGCGAGCGCATGTGCCAATTTGCATTAGTGTTATTTGATATGTGAATTATCATTTGTTATATATGTGGAAATTACTTTCTTCTTGGATAGTCCTATTTACAACCCAGGTAAGAAACAATATATTAAATTAAAACGCCCACATGTAGTAAATGTAGACATGACAAAACCAATAGGTTTTCATTAATTATATTATATTTATAAACTAGTTTTCGAAACAGATTCGTTAGTCTGATATCAATGGAGGTTGGTCCGGATATCAGTAAATAACGTGCATTTATAGTTCTTTGGTAAGCACGATAATATGTAAACAAATTAAACCCACAAAAAAGACAAATATATAAATAACTGCAGCTCGACTATGGTACGAAGTATAAAACACGTAGTATTCATCAAGAAATGAAATACGTATAAGAACGCACATATGTATCTACACCAGTGATGGGATTTCAAAATTTTAGTTGTCGGACATTTTCTTCCCGAAAATAAAGGGACATAAATTTAAGCAGGCGTTTTCAAACCACAATTAAGAATCACGTGTCAACAAAATATTCAAATTCATACGTAATAAAAAAAATACATGCACCTCGTTATTTTTCAAATTTAATTCCCATACAGTATTCAAATTTATGTCAATAATATTCCTACACAATTACATGACATCGTAATACTATAGAATGAAAGCGTGCCGACTACTGCCCATCCGTATACCGGTTTCAAATTCCCCCCAAATTACCGTATTTTTCGGGTCATAAGTCGCTACATTTTTCAGCAAAGTCCAGAATTTGTCTTATACTCTGTTTCGATTTATATACGGAAGGTAAAAAAATGACATCCCGAAATTTATTTGACCGTAAACCATAGTAAACGTCGCTCTATAATACAACGAGCGAGTGACACCAACTGCTAAAAAATCCCATTCGACTCTAAGCATGCGCTCTTTTCTAAAACAATTACCGTAACTACTTACGTTATTCCAATCAAAATATTCGTCAACATTGTTTAGCGTGTTTATTTATTTATTTAAAAACATAAACCCCATTCAAAATATGATCATAAATCCGACAATATGCCATCAAAATAGAATCTTTTCTCCCGATATCAGACATATTAGATTCGGCACGTTTACACCTCTTAATTCCACGTGTCTCGCGAGATTTCTACTTTCATTTTGCGTAACTACTTACGTTATTCCAATCAAAATATTCGTCAACATTTTTTAGCTTGTTTATTTATTTATTTATTTAAAAACATAAACCCCATTCAAAATATGATCATAAATCCGACAGTATGCCATCAAAATAGAATCTTTTCTCAGGACATCAGACCTATTAGATTCGGCACGTTTACACCTCTTAGATCCACGTGTCTCGCGAGATTTCTACTTTCATTTTGCGTGTGTGTGAAATAGCTTTATTTAACTTCGGCTTCCACTGAAGAAATATCACAGACAAGTTATCGGACACAATGTATATTCATTTGGGGTGTTATATACCATTAGGATATGTGACATATATGATTAATGTCTACGGCCGACATCAAGGAGATTAAAACGTGAGACAATAGAGAAATCACGGGTTAATCACATAGATTAAGTTTATTGGATTGATATATAGTCTGACAAAGGAGAAGCAATGACTTCTGTTCAGGATTGAATTGATGAATTGTCCGACAAAGAATTAAGTCAGTCAATCAAGGCAGATTAAGTAGTTAATCAAGGTATGTGTATAGACCGTATAAAACGATAAATACGTTGATCACTTAATTACCTAATCAATCCAGCCTATTATCAACGATAATCGGGTTGAGTGGTAGTTATACACTCAGTACACTATATTAATTTTGGAATTTTGAATATTATTTACCATGTCTTGATGTCCGATTCGGCACATTCCTGGTTGGACAATTTACGACGTTTGGAAAATAGCGTCAGACATGTCCGGAATATACGGGCAAAATCCCATCACTGATCTACACCATGTATAAATCCATGTATAAAGACCTACACTTAACAAAGATCAATCTGCGTAAAACAGATCTGGTCGAACAAGAAATCGCACGGTAAATTGGATTTAACACCTACGCGTCAGATTAAGCCGGCTAGTTCTTGATAAAACACCTTTGGTGCAGTTATAACATGCTTTCAAGAAAACTCACCAAACAAAGAATACACACTGTGTCAGTCGTTTTTAACCCGTCTGTTAATTAACACACCCAGTACAGAAAACGCACCGTCGCAGAGATTTTCACCCCTAGCGATAATTAAATCACCTTTCAGTCAATTTCTCACCCGTGTTAATTAACTCACTGTATCTACAGATTTTAGCCTCTTCGTATTAGATTTGTTGCGATAATTAGAATTTTACCAATATTCATACAAATTTACCAAAATCAGTCGATATCTATACCCTAAACGTACAAATAACACTATTACTACTTCTCAGTGATAGTTGATAATCAGTTTGATTACTTGATATTTTTGAAAAAAATCTAATTAATATGTGTCATCCATTTATTTTGGGATTTCGGCGAGGGACATCAGCCTCACTGTTGGCTTGTTTGATATCTGTATGGTCGTATTGATTCATTTTATTTGTCCCTTGGAATGTAATATCATAATTTTATACTAATAATGAATATCACTTACTTCAAAGAAATATTTGTTACATATGTCATAAAAAAAACCAGCATTATCAACAAAATATTTCAATTGGATTACAGAAATAACCACTTCGATTGTTCTTTGTATGACAGAAAATTGATTAAATATTGAACAGAATTAACCCTTTATTACAATGCAAAAAAGCTTAAAAATTGATCCGACAAAATTGGTTATTTCTTGGCATTTTCTGGTTATTTTTTTATATCTATATGATCGTATTGATTCATTCTATTTGTCAATTGGAATCAAATGTCATAATTTTAAACGAATAATGAATATCACTCACTTCCCAAAAAATATTTGTTTTGGAGGCTAAAGATAATCAAAATGACATTACTTCCGATGATGATGAAAATGTTAAATTAGTTTTATGAAATCATAATTGAAAGTGACTTGTAGAAAATTGTCTATTCCTCCACAACGGAACAGGTTAGAAACCATTTTGTGATATCTATATCACAGTGTTCTTTTTATTTATAATGTGTTGACTTAAACTAAATATCAGATCATTGTCGGGATAGTTTGAAAAAGTGGTTTTAGTACTTAATTTCCTGTACGAGAAGTTTCAGAACCATCTATTGAGCAATGTTGAAAAAAAGAAGAAAAATAGAAGAGCATTAAATGATTTTTCGACTTTCAAAGACCACTGACGGGACTCTCAGCAATATAAGTTTAAGAAACGAAAAGAGAGCATTTTTCGAGATAAAAGCGCCTTAATAATAATAGGCTTCAGATAGAAAAATACTGGTTTCGGCATCCCATAATTAATTTTCTAACAATCGAATCATCAGTATTATTTGGATGTCATTTAATGATCCAGAAAATGTAACTCACATGTCTGTAAGTAAAATTTTGCAAAAGCCTTAGGGGTTTTTCACGTTTCAAGATGGTGGCACATCCTGTTTTATAGACAGACCTTTTTGTGAGTGCATCAGTAATTTCTTACCTAGTACAGATAAAACAAAATTCATACGCCCAAATTGAAATGTCATATAAAATAATTAATAGAATACAATATCAAAAAACCATCGTTTTATCCAACAAAACGTTAGTTAACATACTAACTTCTTCAGGGATGAAGAACTAAATACAAAATGACTGGAAGTCAGTAAGGAAAAATTATGCATGATTATGAATGATTTTGAAACCCCCTGGATTTAACTCATTTAAACCGTTAGGCCAAACTGAATCAAGTCTATGAATCCACAGACTTTCTGCTGTGTTTAATTTTTAAATGTGGTTGTATATTGTCGTCGCCCCCGTCCTTCCGTCAGTCCGGCGTCCACAATTCCTTGTGGACGCTCTAGAGGCCAAAGTTAATATCCGATTGATTTTAAATTTATACACAGTGTTTAAGGTCATGAGACAAAGAAGCCTATTGATTTTCAGCTATTTCCTATAATTACTGCCAGAGTTATGGTCCTTGATTCAAAAAATCTTGTGGACGCTCCAGAGGCCAAAGTTAATATCCGATTGACTTTAAATTTATACATAGTGTTTAAGGTCATGAGACGAAGAAACCTATTAATTTTTAGCAATTGCCTATAATTACTGCCAGGGTTATGGCCCTTGATCACTGCAAAACCTTGTGGACGTTCTAGAGGCCAAAGTTAATATCCGATTGACTTTACATTTATACACAGTGTTTAAGGTCATGAGACGAAGAATCCTATTGATTTTCAATGATTTCCGATAATTACTGCCAAAGTTATGGCCCTTGATCACTTTGCAAAATCTTGTGACGCCCTAAAGGCTAAAGTTATCATCCGATTGACTTCAGATTTATACATAGAGTTTAAGATCTTGAGACGAACAAGTATATTGATTTTCAATGAATTTTTATGACTTGGAACAGCTAAATCCATGATATTAAGTTTTGTATACAAAACGTTAGCATGGGGCAGAACTTTATAAAAACCAAACAATGGCTAATGGTTTTCTGAGTTGTTGCTCTTAATCAGATTTTAAAGTATTATAAATGTTTCATTACCGAAAAAACTAAAAAATATGCGACAACTCTTGTTGACTGCCCGAACGATTTAGCTGCTGTGGGCATATGTTTCGTTGCCTGGCAACCTATCTTTCTGATCTTTATCAGGAATTTTTTGCACTATGGTACACACAAACTCATGACCAGGTACATTAAAATGGGAGGCTACATGGGGGGAATGGCCAGGTTTTTTAAGCTTTATATTACTTCTGTGCTTATTAAGTCGAGTGCTGAAAGGAGTAATGGTTTGACCTACATATTGCATACTACAGGTTTTACATGTTAAACAATATACAACATAGGAACTAGCACAGTTGACAGAGTCTCAAATCTTAAATGATTTCGTGTCTTTACTGGTTACTAGTTGATTATTACACATAGTCTCGCATGTTTGCATAATTTTCGTAAACAAGGTTATTACTAGTACACATAATATGAAGTTGGTCAATCAAAACGGAAGTGCCACCATCTTGAAACATGGAAAATCCCTAAGACTTTTGTGATATTTTACTTACAGACATGGGAGTTATGTAAGGGTTATCGACTGAGACAGAGGGGTTCAAGTTAGATGAACACCCGAGCTCGTGCAAAGTTGTACACTGAGAACGCGTCAGCGTTCGAAGTGTTCAATTGCGCGAGCTCGGGTGTTCATCTAACTTGACCCTGAGGGTCGAAGTCTTTGTGTAAGAAGTTGAATGAGTCAGTGAAAATGGGCGGATATGAGAGAGACGCAAGTTTATCACAGGCCCTTTATCACACAAAATAATTTTACCAATTCGTCCAAAACAGGTATCAATATATTATTTTGCACGTCATAATATATTGTTGTTTACTCAGAGATTAGGGAGTGGGTCAATAACCTGAATATGTGTATACCTGTTTATTTACGATGCATACAAATCAGATCATTCCAATGCCACTTTTTATTAAGAAATGTGGATTAGTATGTGCATAAATGTGTTTTAAGCCTATTTGCTGATTTCCGGTTTTCGACACTTTTTTATACGCCAAAATGTCATATATTGTCGTCGCTCCCGTCAATTATGGTCATGAGATGAAGAATCCTGTTGATTTTCAATGATTTCCGATAATGACTTCCAGATTTATGGCCCTTGATATTTAATGGTTTAGTACTCAAAGTCAGTATAGGGCAGAATTAGAAGCCAAACAAGTATGACAATTACTTAATGGGTTTTTATTCGTAATTATATTTTAGTGTGTTGTAAATGTTTTCCTTACCGACAAGGGGGGTTCGATGGCCGAATGGTTAGCGCATGCGCGTTGTATCATAAGGTCTGTCGTTGAGTCAACTGGCGTGGTTTTGATTCCCCGGTTGTACGTGACAAGGTGTATGGTTGCCTATCCAACCTCGTGGGTTTTCTCCGGGTCCTCCGGTTTCCTCCCACTGCTAAGAACCCCGACGCGCAAGCGAATTTTTGAAATAAAATTGAACCATGTGAGTCCCGAAATGACCTTGTTTGTGTCGGGTAGATGTTAAACCCCATTTCTCTCTCCCTACCAGCTAAAGAAATAAATATGCGACACCCCTTGTTGACTGCAAGGACGACTTAGCTGCTGTGGGCGTATGTTTCGTTTCCTGGCAACCTATCTTTAAAATGCAAAACAGGCCAATGAATAATGTTATATCAATTTGGTGTGTATGGGGTATGCTGCATTGACTGGAATACGTTTTACATTCAGGAATTGCCAGCCACAGAACAAACTAACCATGTGCAACAAAATAGCATGTGCGATGATGTAGGAAAGTTATTTGACAAGATATCAATTATCTAAAACATGACCAAACAGAAATTTCCCCCAGTTCGCTAGGTTTTGTGTATTTGTTCCTTATACTATTGGATGCGTTTTCTAGCTAATGATATTATTTCACAATCTAAATTGAAAAAATATTTATTTATTGTTTTAACTACATGTATTTATCTTTTTTAATTAACACAGTGTTTCTTGTGATTTCTAATACAGTGCACGCACGAAAATGCGTGGTCTGATTTTACAATCACCGGGTTAGTATGTTGGGGTGTTCATTTATATGAACACCTACCTTTCCTCAAATGATCACCTGTGCACGTGCTAAAACAACAAATTACAGGTTGATCAGTAACTTGAACACCCAAGTCAGAACAAAGGGTCCAGTGTGTAAGTTTTTATATGCCCTCATTTTCATGTGGACGTATATTGTCGTCACCCCTGTCCGTCCGGACACAATTTGTTTGTGGACACTCTACAGGTCACAATTCTTGTCCGATTTTGACGAAGCTTGAAATATAGGTTTATCTCCATAAGATCTCGGTTGCTTTCGATATTGGCATGTATCGGATCGAAACTTCATGGATTATGGCCCCTGTTTGTACGAAAAATCACGTTTTTAGCTTGTGGACCCTATAGAGGTCACAATTTTTATCCGATTTTGTTGAAACTTGAAATGTAAGTTTATAACCCAAAGTTATGTTTTTATACGCCCACATTTTCATGTGGACGTATATTGTCGTCGTCCCTGTCCGTCCACAATTTGTTTGTGGACACTCTACAGGTCACAATTCTTATCCGATTTTGACGAAGCTTGAAATATAGGTTTTTCTCCATAAGATCTCGGTTGCTTTCGATATTGGCATGTATCGGATCGAAACTTTATGGATTATGGCCCCTGTTTGTATGAAAAATCACGTTTTTAGCTTGTGGACCCTATAGATGTCACAATTTTTATCCGATTTTGTTGAAACTTCAAATGTAAGTTTATAACCCAAAGATCTCGGTTCCTGTCGATAGTCACGCATATCGGACCATAACTTCCTGAATTATGGCCCCTGATTGTATGAAAAATCGCGATTTTAGCTTGTGGACCCTATAGAAGTCATAATTTTTATCCGATTTAAAAAACGTAATATTATATCACCGTTACACCCTAAGGACGACTGTGTTCAAATTTCGTGAAAATCGTCCCAAAATTGACAGACAAAATGCCCGCCGTTCGTTCTCAAATGGCGTAAAAATATGGTATATCAAGGTTGTGGACCCTATAGAGGTCACAATTTTTATCCAATTTTGTTGAAACTTGAAATGTAATTTTATACCCCAAAGATCTTGGTTCCTTTCGTTTCGATATTCGCGCATATCGGACCTTAACTTCCTGAATTATGGTCCCTGATTGTACGAAAAATTGCGTTTTTAGCTTGTGAATGGCCGCCGTTCGTTCTCAAATAGCGTAAAAATATGGTATATCGAGGTTGTGGACCCTTGGAGGTGACAATTTTGATCTGATTTTGATGAAACTTGAAATACATATTTATAAACCAAATATCTTGGTTCCTTTCGATATTCGCACATATTGGATCATAACTTCCTGAATAATGGCCCTTGATTATACGAAAAGTCGCGTTTTTAGGATGTGATCCCTCTAGATGTCACAATTTTTATCCGATTTTAAAAAACGTTTGAATATATCACTGTTGAACCCTTATGATGGTTGAGTCCGAATTTCGTACAAATCGGACCAAAACTGCCGGACAAAATGGCTGCCCCTTGTACGCAAATAATGTAAATATATGGTATATCAAGGTTTTGGACCCTCTAGAGAGTGGACACAATTTTGATCCGATTTTGATGTAACTTGAAATACATGTTTTTAACCCAAAGAACTTGGTTCCTCTCAATATTCATGCATATCGGATTGTAACTTCCTGAATTATGGCCCTTGATTGTACAAAAAAATCACTTCTTTTTTTGAGCTTGTTCTCTGTTCATCTCTTGCAAAATGTGGGCGTATCTTGCATGGCAACCGCTTGTATGAATCCTTGAAGAAATACCTAAATGACGTTCAGAGCAGAATTTTGATTTCAGTCAAAAGAACGTCACCATTTTGAATTGAATTTGAAAAAAGTAAAAAATCCATGTTAACGGCTGTTAAAATAAATACCATAGGCCGTAGTTTGGAGAACTCGTCTCGGCTATTTCCGAAAAAAACACATTTCTCGATAGCCGGGATCAGGGTCGAATTTTTGGTCTTTCAAAATTTCAAAATTTCAAATTTTGCCTTTGAACTTTTTCGTTCCCACAAAGTTGTTTATAGAACAGTTTATTTCCTTAATTTTTAAAATTGACAAATTTGACCTACATATTCGAATAGCTGAGGTCAGTCTGATTCCAAAAATATAAGTTCCATACAAAGTTATCTAATTTGATTTTTCGCCACTTTCCTACCATCTTTGAGTTCTTTCCCGCCATTTTCATTTCATTTTCTGATCCGTCCCATTTTTTAACGGCTTCATCCACTTTTATACGCCCACATTAAAATGTGGTCGTATATTGTCGTCGCCCCCGTCCCTCCATCCATCCATCCGGCTGAAGTTAATATCCGATTGACTTTAAATTTATACACAGTGTTTAAGGTCATGAGACGAAGAAGCCTTTTGATTTTCACCGATATCCGATAATTACTGTCAGAGTTATGGCCCTTGATGACTTTGAAAAATCTTGTGGATGCTCTAGAGGCTAAAGTTAATATCCGATTGACTTTAATATTATACGCAGTGTTTAAAGTCATGAGATGAAGAAGCTTAATGATTTTCAACGATTTCTTATAATTACTGCCAGCGTTATGGCCCTTGATCACTTTGAAAAATCTTCTGGGTGTTCTAGAGGCTAAAGTTAATATCCAATTGACTTTACGTGACAAGGAGTAGGGTTGCCTGTCCAACCTCTTGGGTTTTCTCCGGGTCCTCCAGTTTCCTCCCACTGCTAAAGACCCCTACGCGCAAGCGAATTATATGTTAGTCCCGAAATGACCTAGTTTGTGTCAAGTGGACGTTAAACCCAATTTCTCTCTCTCCCAATTGACTTTAAAGATACATTATGGGAGATAAGATAAAGAGCTGACAGTTTCTCACTATAATATACTAAACAGCAAAAAAAACATCGATACGATTTCAAAATCAGAAAGGCACTTTAATCAGATCATTCTAGAAAATGACTTACTAAAAGCCATTTTTTGTAATTAGTATGTTGACACATTAGTGATTAATTCATCTCAATTCAAAGACATTACGAGAAGGTTTAGAGTCTGTACACAGTCTATACATCAGTATCTGGTGTGTCCACCACGAGTGTCAATAACAGCAGTGCAGCGTTTGTACATGGAGTGGACTAATGTAATACTTTTAGCAGAATTTTTGCTCGAGAAATAACATATTCGCATAATATGTGATATGTACTTAAAATACTTAAATCAACTTAGTCTGTAATTGATAGTTGACACATAAAAAAGAGCGATTTATCGAAAACATATGTCACTCATTTACCACCGAATTACACGTGAGTGGAATTATTCTAATTGCATCATTTGGTTTAAAGTAACCAATCATATCGTTAATTGCACAGGTTCAGGGCCATGAACGGGCTTTTTGTGCGTGATCTGCAGGAGTCTTATAAAATAAATCATAGTAAATCCTAGACGATCACAAGGCTACAGAAATATGTAGTAAGAAAAGATGCATGGGTTCTACGTAGGATGTGGCGACCGGTTTCCCATAGACGCTCTCCACGTCAGACAGAAGACTCATGGTGCTACATATTCTATTTGGTGCACGTGACTACGAGATCGAGTAACCTGGAAGAAGAATACATATTCTATTTGGTTGCCGTGACAGTTTCGACCTTTAGGGTAAGCAGAAAATTTGGAAGAAGATTAGAAGAAAAGAGAGTATGCATCACACGTTGGATGTGGGGAGTTCTCCCGTAATATTTTCCACATCTAACCAGTGACTGCATAGCACTGCATAGTCTTACATATTCTAATTTGATACCGTAACGAAGTTTCGACCTTTGGGGTAAGAAGTCACTTTAGAAGAAGAATACATATTTGAAGACGTTACGAAGAAAACCTGTACAATCCAGCAACAGAAAAAAAAATTCTGGTGGAAAAAAAAATCTGGTGAAGATATTCGAAAATTGGGTAAATACATTTTGTTTGGAAAATTAAATGTGTTAAATTTGTTTAAAGACCAAATAATATTAATTTAAAGTTAAAATCTGATTAGAAACTAAGTATTTAAAATTTAACTGTATAGAGAATAAATTACAGTCATTCATAAGTTTTGATTGATAGATATATTAAACAATATAATATGACTGGCTATAGGTGTGTATATTGCCAGGTTAACATGACCTGTAGTAAATTTGAGTAAAATTAAAGTTAAAGAGAAAGTTTAGGGAGTAGGTTTTAAAAAAAAATGTTTTGATATAACTAAGGAATAATAAGGAAACGGAATAGGGAATAAAGTAAGGAACTAATGTTGTCTCCGGATCGCAGTGAGAACGACGGCAGAGCTAAGGATGAAGTTTGTGAGTGATTAACTCTAGTTTCCTAGTTGGCCGTGGTTTCTACTGTGATTCGTTAATTTGTGTTTTTGTGTTGTTTCGTATATGTGTGTTCGGCTATATAATTTTGAGGTCCTTAGTCCAGGCCTTAGAGTTGTTGTAATTTAACTTTTGATTAAAAAGTTAGGTTATGAAAGAAAAAAAATCCCATATAGTTCATCTAGGGATGTTGGTTATAGTTTTCCTGGGAAAAAAACTAAAATTAACGGCTCGTTAAATTGTGAGATTATCACAAAGTCATTAATACGAGTTTTATAGGAGGTTAGAGTTAAGAATACAACACTTTTTAGAAAAGTGGAGTAAACAGTAGATTTTGTCCGTATATAATTTTATGTAATTAAATTTTTGCTTAGAAACGTAATATTAACGTTTAATATATACTGCTAATTGCTTTAAGCTGTCGACATGTACGCAAGGATTAGAATGTGTAATTTGACATGAGGTCGAATTATTATAAACAATAGGTTCTAACACTGTGTTAAATTTGACGTGTGTAAAAGTCACAGATTGCATTAATATAATATATAGGATATAGTTAGGTATGTTCTAATTGTTTTGTTTATAGAATATAGACTGGTGTTCCGAGGGAGTGAAATGCACATCACTTGCTTTGAACATGATTCTAAATAATGTTTATATACATGTAATACTAATAATGGAATAGGAACTGTAGGATGAAATGGAATGTCATTCATATACTGGCCATATTTGATTGACAGTTCTATTCTAGATAAATTAAAGTCTGGTATTGTCATAGGTGTGAGCTCAGCTTGTGTCAGTGTCAGTCTGATAGGAAGGTTTATAAAAAAAAAAACGAAATACAAAATGGTGGATTATAATGATTAGGTCAAAAAGGTCACATTACTGACGGTGAAATATAAAATAACAATGTAGGAATTCTAAAACAGAAACGGAAATTATAAAACATAAACGTAATTATAAAATTGTCCATTACTGATCGAGTTAGGTCAAGAGGTCAAACTTAGTTTGAAAATTTCTAATTAAAGGGACACATCAAAGTTTATTAATACTTAAATAAAGTTTAATTTTCATTACAGTAAGATTTGCTAATACGTTTTCGAAATAATATATTAATAATAATGTTAGACTAATAGCAAAATAAAGTTTTAATAATTTAGTAATAGTTAGTTCTTGGTCTGATGGCAATGACATGTTTGATTGACGGATAAAATTGTACAAACCAATCATACTTAGAAGAAAAAAAGAAAGTTTCAACTGGATACTATGGTAGCTGAAACACACCAATACACATCCAAGAAGAACAAATGGTTTACCAGTTTACCAAATTGAGATTTCCTGAAACAGAATGTAAAGTGAAACCTGAACTTTATAAATATTACGTGATGTGTTATAGTGTTTTGAAATTAGGACACTTGGAGATTTAAAAAAGACAATTTGTGTTTTCTGTGTTTAGGCTTAGTGGATTTTCATAGGATTTTACAGTGATGAACTTTTTGGAGAACTTTTGCATGCAACTTTTGACTTTTGATTATGTGTGTTTGAGTTTTCACAGTTTTGTTATATAGTATAGTATCATTGATATTTGCCTGTTGCATGATTAATTATAGGGTTTAGCACATAGACGTTTTAAGAGTCTCCTACCTGTTCATTTAGCATAAATCTTAGAAGGCGGGGAGGTGATAATTATATATGTTGATTTTCTAGATTTCTGCTACATTTATGAATAGTTATATAATTCTACAGATGTTGGTATGGTTATTGTAAAGGATTCAAGGGATCTTTTACCCAATACCGAGCAAAAAGTCTTAAAGAAAGGGACGAATGTAATACTTTTAGTAGAATTTTTGCTCGAGAAATAACATATTCGCATAATATGTGATATGTACTTAAAATACTTAAATCAACTTAGTCTGTAATTGATAGTTGACACATAAAAAAGAGCGATTTATCGAAAACATATGTCACTCATTTACCACCGAATTACACGTGAGTGGAATTATTCTAATTGCATCATTTGGTTTAAAGTAACCAATCATATCGTTAATTGCACAGGTTCAGGGCCATGAACGGGCTTTTTGTGCGTGATCTGCAGGAGTCTTATAAAATAAATCATAGTAAAGTTTTAAGGCAGACTTGCATTAAATTCCAGAGATCGAGGGTACATCTGAGTTCCTAGACAGCCGAAAGGCTGGATAGGGTGGAGAAGTGGTTTTAGCTATATAGTATTGTAATTTGTGCTATGCTTGTATACCTGTATTCAGTTATATACTATAAAAAAATGTAGAAGCGAACTATGCATTATTATTCCTGGTAAGACAAACGTCTTAAGAAACTGTAAGAAGTAAATACACAACGTGAAGCAGAAGTAAAGACAGCTAGAGACAAATCCTAGACGATCACAAGGCTACAGAAATATGTAGTAAGAAAAGATGCATGGGTTCTACGTAGGATGTGGCGACCGGTTTCCCATAGACGCTCTCCACGTCAGACAGAAGACTCATGGTGCTACACTAAACCACACTCTCAGAAAAGCCTGGCGCAATCATCGGCTGTGTTTCGTCTCGTCTTTCATTATTAAGTCTCCTCTGAATTTCATCCCAAATTCCGGACTAAGGGCTGGCCAGTGCATAAAATTGACACCGTTCTGCTGTAGAAAGTCCCGAATAACTCTGGCGGTGGCGCAATCATCGGCTGTGTTTCGTCTCGTCTTTCGTTATTAAGTCTCCTCTGAATTTCTTCCCAAAGTCCGGACTAAGGGCTGGCCAGTGCATAACATTGACACAGTTCTGCTGTAGAAAGTCCCGAATAACTCTGGCGGTGTGGTCCCGGGCATTGTCATTCTGGAAAACATTGTTTCGATGACGTACGAAATGTGGTATGACGTGGGGTCTGAGAACTAGATCGATGTAGCGCACACTGCTGTGATGCTGCCTCCTCTCCCTGGACCATGATTTTGGAACACCACAGGACCCACTTTCTGGTTTAGGCCAATTCCACCCTAAACCATTATGCTTGGACCTCCCCATGAGTCTCGTATGACAAAATTATCATTCAGGCTGGAGGGAATGACGTATCAGAGCTACGGTCCTTATCTGATATTACATATGACCTGAAAAGAACAGTGGACACTATTAGAAAGAAAAGGCCAAATGCACATATTTTCATCTGTGAGGCTACACCAAGACATGACCAGGCAGGACAAAATATCGATCATAACATTCAATTTTATAACAATGTCCTTCGTGAGTTTTGTGTTCAAAAGGCAGTAAATCTAATTCGAGTGTTTGATTCAATAAAATCTGACTACAGACATATTTGGAAAGACAATATTCACTTGTCTGACAGAGGTACATATGCACTACTACATATTTATGAAGAATATGTAGACATTATCAAGGAAAGACTAGACATTAACAATAGTTTCATTAAACCCTGTTTCTTCTGTGGTATTTCGGGTCATACAAAAGACATGTGTAAAATTGGTACCAAGGCTACATGTTACCGGTGTAATATTGAGGGTCATAAAGCGAATTATTGTAAAGCATTTCATAGGCAATATTGTACAGATAGGTACTAGGATAAAGGCAATGTTTTTGAAGCCGGAAAATCTACGTATGATTCTGATTTAATTGATTATAATAATTTTATGCAATATATGACCAACACCACTAATATTTTTGATTATTCTATTGAACCATTGATTGATAACTTCCACTGTTTCACTAATATAACTCTTTCAAGTAATAGCACTACTAATGATACTGAAACTTCCTTCGATAATCCTGTTGATACTGATAATAATAGTCTGATTTTTGAAGATCATAAAAGTAATGATCCAACGATGCATAAAGGCGACCTCAGCAGTCAGTTTATTGACTCTGATGTAACCCTCGATTCATTACAATCCATCAATTATCCCTCTGTTTCCACTTTATTTTCAACCAAACGTAAAGGTTTTAAAATAGGTCATTTAAATATAAATAGACTTTTCGGTAAAATTGATGAAGTAAGGGATTTAATTTTGCAAGATAATGAAAATTTTAATGTCATGGGCTTTTCTGAAACGTTTTTACATTCTGAAATTGACGATAAATTTATTAATATCTTTGGTTATGATCTGATCAGAAAAGATCGACTGAGCAAAAGTGGCGGAGGCCTTATCTTATATGTAAATTCAGATCTAAAATATTCAAGAAAACTTGATTATGAACATCAAAATATCGAATCCATTTGGATTGAACTCCATCCAGAATATGAAAAATCATTTTTATTATGTCTTGTATATAGACCACCTTCTTCGTGTACAGGTTGGTTTGATGATTTTGAAACTAGTTTAAATTCCATAAATACTGGTCAATCTATTTATGTAATAGGAGATTTTAATATAGATTATTCAACTACTGTTCCAAAACGATGGGAAAACATAATCAATATGCAGGGATTACATCAATTAATTACTGCCCCTACACGCTGTTTTAAAAATTCTTCTACTGTCATTGACCATCTATATACAAACACACCGGATAATATTGTTGAAATTAAAGTTTCTCAATATGGTATTAGTGACCATTTTCCGATTATTTTTATTATTGGAAACTGCAAGAGAAAAATCACAAAACACAACCACTTGGAAATTCTATACAGAAATTACAAAAACTTTGATTATTCTAATTTTATTAATGATCTTGCTAAAATTCCATTTGAACTAGTCGAGTCAATTGATGACCCAAATTCTGCCCTTGATACTTGGTATAACCTTTTTATAGGTGTTTTAGACTGCCATGCTCCGCAAAAGCGAAAAAGAGTAAAAAGATACTATCAACCGAAGTGGTTTAATGAGGAAATAAATAAAGCCCGAAAGTTCAGGGACTTCTTTAAAGCCTCCAAGAGGTGTGACGACTATAGAATATGGAGAAATAAAACCAAAAATCTCATTAATAAAGCCCAAAAAAACTTTATCAAGGACTCTATCGAAAATGAAGAGCAATCTAAAAACATATGGAGATATTTTAGTGACATACAGAATAAACCCAATAATTGCCCTTATCCCAATAGTATTAAATATGGAAAAACAACAGTTAATGATCTAAATGCTATTGCTAATGTGATGAATGATTACTTCACTAATTTAACTGATGACATTAAGCCCCCCTATACACCACTTTCTCAAGAGTGCAAACGAAAGATATCAGATTACGTAAATGATAAGATTCCCCCAAATAACAACTTTTCTATTAATTGTATTACTACCACAGAGGTATTAAAACATTTATTGAGTTTAAATAGTAACAAAGCCATTGGGTGTGATGGTATTGGACCCAAAATTTTAAAATTGTCTGCGTATACAATTTGTAGCAGTTTGACATATATCATTAATCTTTGTATTTCTCAAAACATGTTCCCCAGTGCCCTTAAACTGGCTAAAATTATTCCTATACATAAGAAGGGAGCTAAAGATGATCCGAACAATTATAGGCCAATCTCAATTCTCCCCACAATTTCAAAAATATTCGAAAGGCACTTGAGCACTCAAATTCAAACTTATTTGGAAACCTTCAATGTTCTTTATGCTTACCAATCTGGATTTAGATCAAATCATTCATGTGCTACTGCACTGATCCGAATGACAGATAATTGGCTTGATGCTATCGATAATGGTGCGATGAGTGGTATAGTGTATCTTGATTTTAGCAAAGCATTTGATCTCATTGATCATAAGCTTATTATTGAAAAACTACATCTTTATCGATTTGATAATAATTCACAAATTTTGATTGAATCATATCTTGACTCACGGAAGCAAAAAGTATGTTTAGGATCAATTACCTCCTCAATTACTACAGTCAAATGCGGGGTTCCACAAGGTTCGATCCTGGGTCCTCTCCTATTCCTAATTTTTATAAATGATCTCCCACTCAATATTGAATCAAGTCAGATAGATTTGTTTGCTGATGACAGTACCCTGCATTGTTCACACAAAGATATTTTATCCATCGCCAAAAATCTCCAAAATGATCTCTATTTGGTTGCTAAATGGTGTGAAAACAATGGGATGGTAATCAATCCTTCGAAAACAAAATCAATGCTGATTTCAACAAAACACAAAAGAAATCAGAAAAACCTAACTTTATCACTCCATGGTGAGAAAATTGAGACGGTTACTACCGCAAAATTACTTGGAATTCAAATTGACTAAGACCTTAATTGGGAAGCACAGATAGCAGATATGTCTAAAAAACTTGCATCAAAAATATTTCTCCTAAATAAGATAAAAGATCATTTACCTTACGAGACAAGAATTTTGTTTTATAACAGTTACATACTACCAATATTTGATTATTGCTCTATTATTTGGGAAAATGCTACCAAAAGTAGATTAGACATTCTTTTAAAATTACAAAAGAGGGCAGCAAGAGCTATTCTTGATGCACCGATTGAAACTCCGTCCACCTCTTTATTTACTAAACTCGGTTGGCTTACCCTTACACAGAGGATTCTTTACAATAAAATTGTCTTATCATTCAAAATTATTACATTTAATACTCCACTTTATCTAAATTTCTATTTTATTGAAAAATCTCTTGTTTCCAAAACGGATATCTTGCTCCGTTCACAGACCAGTAAATCTCTTTTTCTTCAAAAATGCAAAACGGAATCCATGAAACGTACTTTTCATTATTCTGCATGTCTTTTATGGAACAATCTGCCTTTTGATATAAAGATGTGTAAAAATGTTGAAAATTTTAAGATTAAACTGAAAACTCATTTATTTTGCACACTGAAGGAACCATAATATTCAACTGATGACATACTTATTATTTTTAACTTGCAACTGCATTCTATTTTATTTTGTGTGTAATTATAGTGTTCTTCCTATATTCTACTTGTATAATGTATATGTTTTGTAGTTTGGGAGTGACTTATCAAACTTCCCACTTTAAAATGCTATTGCATTTCTAATGATTTTAAATTTATCCTGATATTACATGTATATATGTCTTTGTAGTTTAGGAGGGACCTATGGAAGATTAGTTTTTTTTGCAAACTAAATACGTTGCCTCATTAAATAAAGTTTTTATTATTATTATTATTATTATTGTTCCATGACACATTGGTCAGAATAACGCTGGCCACGTCAACGCCATATTCTGGTTCTGCCATCTGCAGTTGATACTCAATACCGACTCTCATCTGTGAACAGAACAGTTATCCATTGCCTTTGTCACCAGTTCTGGTGTTGTTCGGGAAACTATAGACGTTCACGTCGATGGCGAGGGGTGAGGATCAGTCCACGGTAAGTTCTAAGGCAATGGATGTTCTCTCTGGTGAAACGTTGGCGCACTGTATCGGTACTGATGGGTCTTCCATGTGTGCCCACTGTCTGACGTGCTGTCTCAGATGCCTGTGTGAAGGGATTCTGCATGTGCTGTCCCACAACATGGCGGTCTTGTCGCCTTGTGTTAACCCTTGGTCTACCAGTTCGACGACAAACATCCGTGGTGTTGGTGGCCCGTAAGCATTGCTGAAGCCTGTAGATGGTCCGAACATTGACCTGGAAGTGATTGGCAACGGCTTGGGCAGTGTGGTTAGTGTTGAGTCTTCTAAGCACCTAGTTCTTCCAAGCTTTCGTGAGACGTGGCATGCTGCTGACGTTGTAGTGTGAATGATTCAACCAGGTATGGGGTGCATTTTATAGGGCATTTTGAGAACATTTCCTGGGTTCAATTTTGCATTTGGAAAGGAGCCTTGTTTCACTTTGTTGTACCTTGTAAATGCTCTAACGACAAAAGTTATTATCCGATCTGTATGAAATTTATATGTATCATTTAAATTAGTAAAACGAACAACCCTATTGAGTTTCAGCAAATTTCCGTTAATTACATCTAGAGTTATGGTCTTGTTTAACTTGTTGAATCTTGTGAACACTTGAACGACAAAAGTTATCACCTAATCTGTATGAAATTCATATGCATCATTTAAATTAGTGAAATGAAGAAGCCTATTGAATGTCAGCATTTTCCGTCAATTACGTCTAGAGTTATGGGCAGTTATGGCCCTTGATTTACTCTGTTGAACTTTGTGAACATTCGAACGACAAAAGTTATCATCCGATCTGTATGAAATTTATATGCATTATTTGAATTAGTAAAACGAAAAAGCCTCTCGAATTTGAACAATTTCTGTAGATTACTTCCAGAGTTACGCCCTTGTTTTAGTTTTTAGAAACTTGTGAACCCTCAAACGACGAAAATTATAATGTCATCTGTATGAAATTGTCTATTAAATTCCCCTAATTACCTACAAAAGAATAAATATATGACAACCCTTGTCGACTGCTCGGACGATTTAGCTGCTGTGGGCGTATGTTTTGTTGCCTGGCAACCTATCTTTGAGACAGTTGAAGCATTTTCCCCAGCGTATTAAACCCTGTTTTCTAGCCGGGACACTTGTGACAATGTGACAGCAATTGGATGGATGGCTGGATCTGCAGTATGTGCATATGATCTGACTATAGGAATTTGGTAGGTGCCTGGTAAGAAGCGACGTAGCGGATCCAATTCTACTTCTTAACGTGTTGTTTTCTGGTTTGTAGTTCTTCGCAGATTGGTAAGTATTGGAGAAACTCTCCCCTGATGGGAGTTGATATACCCTTTCACGTGCTTCGAGTTCAAGAGAAAAAGTTTGTAAAATTGCATCCAAATTCCATTCTCCTCCTTTAGTATCTCATTCATTTCTGCAGGCAGTTTTGTCATAAAAACTGACAACAAACATCTGTACGCCTCTGAGGGCACTCCAAGGGATTTTAGGGCTCTCACCTTCACTTCGACAGCATCGTATAATTTTCTTAACGACCTTATGTTATTGGAGGCTGATTCTATATATAAAAGTCCTTCCATGTGTTGGTTGATAATGAGCTGTTTGTTACCAAATCTATGTTTAAGTATATCAACAGCTTCAGCATAATTCTCAGAAGTCAGAGGAAGGCCTGCTATTGCATCTGCTGCAGACCCTTGAACTAAGGAATTTAGGTAGGTATATTTTTCTGTGGTTGTTAGGTTTGAGTTATGTATTGCATTTTCATAGGTGTCCCAGAAATTTTTCCAATTTGCTAAATTACCATCAAACTTCTTAAGTTCCAATTTTGGTAACTTGAGTGTTTTGCTGTAACTTGGGTGAGTATTTGTTTCCAAAGAAAGGTGGTTATCCTTGACGGGGACATCATGTGCTGGCTCAATTGCTGAAACACTTTTATTTAAATTACCCTCACTTGCTTCATGGCTTAGAAGGGTTGTGCTATCATGGGTGGTAGACTCTATTTGTACCGAGCTGTATTTTCGTTTGACAAATGTAGGCCTACTGGTGATGCTTCGCAAGTCGTTTCAATTCTTTCTAAAGCTGACTGAATTGTTTCCCTATACTGATCCGTTTCTTCAATTTCTTCGCTTATATTCTCCTCGTCTATTGAATTCAAGATTTCTTTATCATAAGTCAAAATTATATGGGCCTTTTCTTCGAAGTTCCCCTTTAGACGAATAAGTTTAGGCATCAACACTTTGAAATTTATTTCTGATATAACTGATAGATTTTCATCGACTTTATCTATTAGTCTTTTCACTGACATTCTGTGTCCATCACGGATCTTTAATTTTCTCTTAATACTAGGCGGCATGGCTTGAAAACAATCAAACTGACAACCGCGTGGTGAGTTCTGTCTATTCAAAATGAGGCTCTTGTCGTAGTACGAACTTTATAGAAATTTGACATTAATTCTCAGCTCTAACCCGTCGAAAATACTTTAAATCACTTGAAAACCTATCCGTATCGTCGGACCATGTAGAATTTCTTTCGGGCGAGGCTTCAGCAGCCGGTTTGGGATCGAAAAACACAGAAAACTTCATCAACTGACTTCCAGCGATTTGATTTTTACTATTTGTCCACTTTATTTCAGCTATAGTTTTATTTATCAACATCTCTTTAAGGAACTTATTTCCAACTGTAAACGTTTTTCTGAAACTTGCTTATTTGAATACAGTGCTTCAGAGAGATCTTTATTGTCAGTAACACTGTGAATAGGTATCTGTTGATGAGGATTATTATACATCAATTCTCCGAGTAAGGTGCATACAAATATACCATTATCCACAGCATCAGCTAGTGATAAAATCTCTGCAGCTAATGTACTTCTAACTATTCTCCTTATTTTTCTTGACTGCCAAGATAACGGATTAAATATTTGATTTTCACCATACAGTAAGACAATATGACCACCCTGACTACTGCCGTCTGATAAATTCCTGAATGAAACATCACAGTATATAACAAGTCATAAATGTTGAAACTTTAGATCAACTTTTTGTGACTGTACTTTTCTAATAATCTTATTACAATCATAGATGTCTTGAATAGTGCCATTTTTGACACATGTAGCTATCTTTCCATCATCAAAGCTGATATCAAGCCTACTTTGGTTGGCTAACCAGAGAAGATGACCAACTTTACCGTGTAAAGCTGTCTTCTGAGACTCCATTAAAGCTGAACTCTGGTTACAAAAATACCATTATAATTAAATTAAAAAAAGTTAACGCCCCAAGCCGCCATACTTGTTTCCAATTTGTGAAATAAATATGGCGGACATGGAGGCTTATGACTTGGAAAGGTTAGCCGATCTCACTTCCAGTTTGTTTCTTGTCAGCCAGCTGTACATATCCGGTGTTATTCTCTACACACGCTTCACTGATTGCTCTATATTTTTCCCAACAGTATACCAAATTATTGAAGATTGCAAAATGTCTGATCAGGTAAGCCTGTAAATAATTATATGAATTGTGTCTACTACTATATATAGCATAAACTTTACTCTAAAACAAAAGATGCAAAAAGATGGATTACCCCAACCTGAAATTTTCAACCAAAACAAACTGGTTTCAAAAGGTGATGTGCTAGCCCATAAGAAATCATATACGTGTTCAGCTAATAAACCAATAAGTGTTTCGTTCTTATAAAACACAGCAGGGTCTACTTGTGACATCTTCCCACCACACTCCAACAGTGTTGACTTAACTCGCTCATACCATTTTAAGGAAGCCGTATACTATGATGGCTGAAAGCGTCCATTTAGATTGGCGGGTTTCTAGATACAACGCGAGAGTCGCCGTTAAGCCAGCACGACGAAAAAGGCGACTTTTTCGTCATACTAGCTTAATGGCGACCCGCGACTTTCACAACACGAGAGTCGCCGTTAAGCCACGCGACGAAAAAGTCACCGACTTTTTCGTCGCTCTGGCTTAACGGCGACTCTCGACTCGAAAGTTTATAGTTAGTTACATGCGCAATGGCTACATTTTACTTCTTGTATATAAAATCAGAATGGAGGAGATTTTGGATGAGTTTGGGCTGTCGAGCTATATCAACATTTTCAGTGACACTAGGGCAAATTAAAATTTATGAGTGTTACAGACACGTGTACTTTCAAAACCTGTTTAGTTACACTAGAATTAGATTTAAAATGTACACGTCTTTATATCACTAAATATTTCCCCATTGATTTAATGTTATTTTTTGGTATTTTAGACCGGCTCTAACTTTGTGGTGTCTTGATGTATTATTATGTAATGGTGTAAGGGAGGTAACTACAATTATTATTAGTGACTGTATACCGGTTGTGACGGAATGAGGATAGTATGATAATGTTATACGTCGAAGAATAAACATAATCTGTATTAATGTCGTCTGTATTTTACTCATCCATACCATATTTGGCGACGAGGAGAAACTAAATAATCAACTTAATGGCTGAGAATGAAAATCTTCCCGTTCCAGCGGCAATTCCAGCCCAATTTTCATCGATTTCACAGCCTCCAGCTTTTCAAGCCAATCCCGGCAATTTGGTTATGCCTTGGGTACAGTGGGAAAGATTGTTTTCAAATTACATGGTAGCCTCCGGATCCGATACCCTAAATTCTGAACGTAAGCAAGCAATTTTATTACATTCTATTGGTGCCGAAGCTCAGAGAATATTTTACACCTTGCCAGATTTTCCAGGCGACCATCAAAGTTTTAATGCAGACGTCTACATACATAGCCTCAACAAATTACGTCATTACTTCCGACCTAGAATCAACATTGTAGCTGAACGTTATCGTTTCCGCAACCGAGCTCAACTGCCCGGTGAGTCCGTTCTTGCATATGTTGCTACACTTCGTGACCTTTCATCCAACTGCTTATTTGGTGCACAGTGTGATGAAAACATACGAGACCAGTTAGTAGAGAAAACAAATTCCTCACGTATCCGTGAACGTCTACTCATGGAGTTTGATGTTCCGCTTCCAAGGGCGATAGAACTAGCTACACAAGTTGAGACAGCGGTGCGTGAAGCTAAATCTTTTAATCGTTCAACTCAACAATACATTCCACAGTTTCAACCAAATTGTGCCAAGATAGATAGGAGAGTGAAGAAATCTACAGAATTTCAACATAAATCTAGACAGCTTCCATCGGCTCCTGTTCAATATACTCCACATAGTAAATCCGAATCTTCCAGTACTTTTTGTTATCGGTGTGGTTCCCCACAACACCTTGCAAATTACCCAAAGTGTCAAGGCAAGACTGCTACTTGTCAACGGTGTAATCGAAAAGGACATTACGCCAACGTATGTAAACATCCCCGTGTCAACATGATACAGATTGATGACCCTACCGTTTCATCTACTACTGAAGATGGAATTCAGGTTCTGTCTACTGATTCCAATAGCTCCGAGAAACGCAGTGTTGAGTGTACAGTATTTATCAACTCAATTCCTCATCAAATGACCGTAGACACTGCTTCCGATGTTTCTATAATGAATTTGAATACGTTTGACAAGTCTTATATTAGACAATCTATCGAATCTTGTGCTGCAACCTCTATTAGAAGTTACACTTCACATTCCATTAAAATTCTTGGTATTTTTCGCACAATTATAGAATATAATAGTAAAAGTTCAGAATGTTTATTTTATATTGTCGAGAATGGTACAAATTTGCTAGGCAAAGATATTATCCAAGCTTTAGGTATTAATATTGATGGTTCTACGTTAACATGTAATTGTACTACCCAGTCTTCTAAAAGTCCAAATACTGTTATTGACATGAGTACAGTTATAACAGATGTTATTCCTATTGAAGATAAGCGTAACGTGGTTGACAATTGTAATGTTTTTGAAAATTGTACATCTACTGATCCAAATGTTATTGATTTTCCCGAATTGTTTAGTAATAACTTGGGTAATGTTAAAGATTTTGTACATAAGGTTAAGGTTAAACCTGATGTTAAACCTGTTCAGCAAAAGCTACGTCGCTTGCCATTTGCTGTTCGTGAAGCTGTTTCGCAACGTATTCGTGAACTAGAACGTGCCGATATTATTGAACGTATCGACGCATCTGAATGGATTTCGCCCATTGTAGTCGCCTATCGTAAATCAGGTGACATTCGCGTTTGTGTTGACCTACGGAAACCAAACGAATCTATCGTTGTCGATAAGCATCCACTTCCCAACATTGACGAAATTATAAGCGAAATGCATGGTGCTACGGTGTTTTCGCGCATTGATCTTAAAAGTGCCTATCATCAGTTAAGTTTACATGAAGATAGTCGTGATTTAACCGCCTTTATAACACATGACGGTTTATTTCGTTTCAAACGAGTATGTTTTGGTTTGGCGTCCGCGCCCGCTTATTTTCAGAAAACGATGTCATTGATTTTACGCGATTTAAAGGGAGTAATTTCTTTCATCGATGATATCATTGTATTCGGTCGCACACAAGCCGAACACGATACTAGTCTCCGCAAAGTTTTAACTAAACTCCGAAATTCAGGAATTACGTTAAACAATAAATGCCAATTTAACGTTTCTAAATTACATGTTCTTGGATACGTCATTGATGCCCAGGGTATTCGTCCTAACCCTGAACTTGTTCAAGCCATTCGCGACGCACCGGTTCCTACTTCATCCGAACAATGCCGTTCATTTCTCGGTTTAGCCGGATATTATTCCAAATTCGTAAAAAATTTCGCCATGGTTATTCAACCAGTACGCGCAGTTATGCAACTTGATAAATTTACTTGGACTACCGAAGCTCATCGTGCATTTACAGATGTCAAAAATCAGATTATCTCGAGTCCAGTATTGGCCTTATTTGATCCATTACTTCCAGTCGTCGTTACAACTGACGCTAGTGTCTATGGTTTAGGTGCTGTACTTACACAGTACAGGCATACTTCAGAGTATTTAGTAGCTTGCGCGTCACATAGTCTAACTTCCGCCGAGAAAAATTATTCTGTCGGTGAACGTGAAGCATTAGCTTGCGTGTGGGCCATCGAAAAGTGGCATACCTACCTTTGGGGTAGAAAATTTGTTTTGCGTACTGACCATAGCGCGCTTACTACCTTGTTAACGACAATGGGGCATGGTCATAAACCAATGCGTATTGCTCGTTGGAATACTCGCTTACTACATTATGATTATACCGTTGAATTCAAACCTGGTTCACAAAATAAAGTTGCTGACGCCTTGAGTCGATTACCGCTTCCTACTACTACACCGGCAATTATTGAAGATTGTGACGCAGTTTGTCAAATCCAACTTACGGATATTGATACCGTTATAAAATCGGACGAAATCATTCAAGCTACCTGTGATGATGTTACTTGTACACAACTAATGTCATATATTCACAATGGTTGGCCGCATGCTGCGAATGATTGCGAAAATACAACGCGTCCTTATTTCCGAATTCGAGATGAATTATCGGTTCATAATGAATTGGTATTTCGTGGTACACGTGTCGTCGTTCCAGATGCTCTTCAAAATCGCTTGGTTCATTTGGCGCATACCGATCATCAAGGAATTGTTAAAACCAAACAAAGACTCCGCGATTTGTATTGGTGGCCTAAAATGGATACTCATGTCCAAGAAACTATCAAAAGTTGTCAAACTTGCCAATTTAATGACAAGTCCGCTAAAACGCGTTCTTCACCTATGATACCGGTTCGCATTCCAGACAAACCCTGGTCCAAACTTGGGTTAGATTTCGTTGGACCTGATTATTCCGCGTCTGCTCATGAACGATATGTTATTGCATTAATTGACTATCGTAGTAAGTGGCCCGAATTAGCTTTTACTTCAAATATCTCTACATCTACTACTATTGATTTTCTTATTCGTATTTTTAGTCGTGAGGGTTATCCTGACGAAATTGTTACAGACAATGGTCCTCAGTTTACCTCCCACGAATTTAAAGAATTCGTAAGAAAGAGAGGTATTATTCACCGTTTTTCTTCCGTTTATTATCCGGAAGGAAATTCTGAAATTGAACGTTTTAATCGAATTCTTTCTGAAGTTATTCAGGCAGCTCGTTTTGAACATAAGAATATTAGTATTGCTGTTACAGAATTCTTGGGTACCTATCGTTCCAGTCGTCACTGTACTACTGGTGAATCTCCATCTATTGTATTACATGGTAGACATATGAGAACTTTATTAGATATTCCATTTGTTACACAACCTCCTACTCCTTTGTCTGATTATGAAATTAATAATAGAGTTAGTCATAAGCAAAACCTAAGAAAGACTTACACTGATAAACGTAAAGGTGTTCTTACAAGAAATTTCAAAGTAGGTGACATTGTTCGCATAAAGAAACCTTGGTATGTTCCAAAAGGTCATTCTAAATATACAGATCCAGTTCGTATCCGATCTAGGATAGGTTCTTACACATATATTTTAGATAATGGTCAAAAATGGAATGTTAAATATATATCACCTTTCTATGGGAATTATTTTGAAACAGAGGGGGAAAATGGTGTTGATATGTATTTTGATACACCTAATAATGCTATTAATAGAAATAATGTTAATCAGAATAATGTACCATTTGTTCCACGCAATGTTCCAAACGACTCATTTGTTAATAACCCATCAAGAGTTAGATCTAGTACAAGAGTAAGATCAAACCCTGTTTGGTTTAAGGATTATGTTGTTCATAAGAAATAGTACACTGTCTTATTTGCATGTCGGAAAAAAGCATTTCTTCAGGAGAGGGGAAATGTGGTGTCTTGATGTATTATTATGTAATGGTGTAAGGGAGGTAACTACAATTATTATTAGTGACTGTATACCGGTTGTGACGGAATGAGGATAGTATGATGGCTCCAACATGTATGAATGTTATACGTCGAAGAATAAACATAATCTGTATTAATGTCGTCTGTATTTTACTCATCCATACCATAAACTTTTTCCCAAATTTTCGTTGGGTAGAACGCTTTCTGCCACAGATGGAGCAACATGTGGCAAACTCTTGCACAAAAGCATGTATGAGGTTCACCATGAAAAACTTGAAATACACAAGCTGGAAGTAGAGACAAGTAAACATGCAATTTTCGGCCCTACATTTCAACCTAACCGACCTCTCAAAATCATGAATATTCACTAAAAGCTGGCAGAAAATGTATTTTCAAACCCCTTTCTTCGATTCTACACCAAAAATCGCCATGCAAAAGGGGGAAAAGGGAAAGGGAGAGAAAGATTAAAAATAACTTTCGCCCTACATTGGTGGGTTGACGGCGTAGAAATATTTGGTGATCTGTGTGCGTAAAATGTAGCCATTGCGCATGTAACTAACTATAAACTTCCAAGGCGAGAGTCGCCGTTAAGCCAGAGCGACAAAAAAGTCGACAAAAAAGTCGGCGACTCTCGTGTTATGAAAGTCGCGGGTCGCCGTTAAGCTAGTACGACGAAAAAGTTGCGTTGTATCTAGAAACCCGCCGATCTAAATGGACGCTTTCAGCCACCATAGTATACACATTTATAAGAAGCCATACTTTTCCAGAACTTGTAGCTTCTTTTGGAGGTTTAAGGTATATTTTTCTTGACACTGTATTCCCTTGTAGGAAGGCAGTCTTAAAGACCACATAAGATTAAAAATCTTAATTGAATGTACTTATAGCCAATGGTTACTATATCCATTTTACGGCAAGTTCAAAACCAATCTGATTAAAATTAATTCAGCTATTGAGGTTTAAGTATCCGAAAGCCAAAAACGGTTTTTAAATTTTCAATTACAACCTTAATCCGGTTGATTGGCTGGTGACGTCACAGGCACTACACATATTATATACATTATCTATACAATACACACCACAGCGAATATGGAATTTACCGATGACGATGCATAGATCGCCCTCATTTCTCAGCCTATCAACGCTTGGAATCTTATTGCCATGTCCGGTTCCATGCACTATGGGCGTAGTAACTGAGGTTAAACTTTGGCGCGAAAATTGCATGGAATTCATGAACATGAATATCAAATACACTTGATCATACGCAGAGTTCCTGATGCCGTTTGGTGAGTGATTAAACTGTCAATGCAATTGTAAAATACTTTTATTATAAAGAAGATAACCTAATCGTATCACAAAAGTTTATCCCTCGAATAATTTATATTCAGATTTCATATCAAATCAATTAAATGCTGTTTAAACACCAGTCAACAAATAATAGGAGGCTACTTGATTACAAAAACACCGGTGAGCAATAATTATTGGGTAAATAATAATTATAAACAACTGATGAGTAAAACTTAATTATTTTATACAATTAATATGTGTGTGTACGATTCTACCATTAGTTCATTCGTGGGTACTACGCACACGTTCCACCTAGAGTGATGTCTTTGATCTGGCTGGCTTAAAAAGATAATTGCCTAATCAGCATTCTTAATCCCACTAACGATCACTGCTAACACCGAGATGTAAATTAATTTATGACCCCAAGTCTGTATAACTTTATAATCCTTAAGTGGCATTTAATGATTGAGCACATTAAAAAACAAAACACAATTTATATGGAATACAATCACTGGTTTATACACATATAGCATGACGTTTCGACAAGTAATCTCTTATCGTTATCAAGTACAAATGATAACGATAAGAGAATACTTGTCGAAACGTTGTGCTATATGTATATAAACCAGTGATTGTATTCTACATATACAACTGGCGGTAGTTTTTACTTTGATGTCCATAGCAGTTATATCTCATAACAACCTGTCATGACATCATCATAGGTTGATATATTCGTTCATATCAACCGCTGATGACGTCATGACAGGTTGATATTTCATATCAACTGCTAATGACGTCATCTCAGGTCAATATATTCGGCTCATATCAACCGCTGATGCCGTAGATGATCAAAATAATACAAAAAAACACAGAAATAAATTTTTATTCTTTTGACAATTAAAATTTGTTATGGTACAGTTTCTAACATTCAGGACCGAAATAGACGGCGTACTTATCGACATACATGTATTTAGATCGGTTATCCATGTCTAAGACATCTTTCAGAATTTTCTTTTCGTCCACATTGCGATTATTGCTCCACACACTACAAGACTTGAAAGTATTTATCGCCCAAGAGTTCCTTTGTAAAGTATTTTTGGGTACAGTGCACTTAAAACAGTCGGTCAAATCCTTCTCTGAACATACCGAAAACCTTCAATCATGGTTCACTGTCAGAATGCCTTTTGGTCCAAGTTTTCTGCAGGCTTTGGATAGATCCTCGTCGATATTTGCATTCACATCTATTCCATCGTCAATATGTTGGATAAAAAGGATTGATTACCCGTCTGACTTCGTATTACTATCCATTTTGTTTTTGCTTTCAATTCAATAGTCCAAAATGGCATCGTTTAAACAAAAACATGCACTTAATTGCACGTGATTACTTCGGTAATTTTCGCTATTTGGCGGAAACTATCGAGCAATTATCCAATCGTTGTTGCCTTTTAATGGAAGAGCCCATTAAATTTAAGGGTGAAATGGCGTTGTATATGTCGGATATAAACCTACTTTCCCTCGGATTGATATGGTAGAGAACGCGCGGGCGAATCCCAAGCGTTCTCTACCATATCAACCTCGGGTAGGTTAATATCCTATACATAAATTGTGTTGTGTTTTTTTTTTGTATAACTCTAGTCGGATTGATTAATTAATGACAGATATTAACGACACTTCTTGCCATATTATTATCAATACACAAAGATGGTTCGATGACCCTTCCCAATCTGTCTGTTATTCTATTTAGATGGTTACCAACAACATTTATTTGTACTGTTGATTCTAACGTATATTGAGATATTTTTTCGTATTTCATTTTTACGGTCTATTTCAGAGTAATGAAGTCAAATCCGCCGTTAAGTGATAACGGATCGTCATTTACAAATCGCTTTTCAATCATGTTTGACTTTTATGATACATTTTGCATGACCACATCTTTTTATTCCTGTACTCCTTTACTCAGGGAAATTAGAACTACAATACTCTTCTGACGAAAATGTATCTCGAATCGATTGGACTGCACACGATGTTAGAGGGTATTGAAATTGCTGTCGTGAGAAACAAGAGCGACCGTACATTATGAAACAAATTCTAAATTGGATCTTAAATTAAAATGAATTGCAAAACAATTTATTCCGTAGTCAATTGTTTTATTTAATTAGGGGGATTAAGGAATCAGTCAGACGTTAATGAATACACACGCCGGCTGTATATAGGTAATTAAGGAATAAACATTCAGAATATGCATTCGGTCACTGTGACATCACTGGCGTCTGAGGGGATTAAGAGTGTTTTCGACTTTCGAGTGAAGATAACTGAATTAATTTCAATCAGATTGGTGTGAACTTGCCATAAAGTTGATATAGTAACCATTGGCTACATGTATCGAAAAGTTCCCAAGCCCATCTTATGTGCACTTTAATGTATATGCTCTTTACAACCCACCTTTTCTGTGCAATTACAGACAAAATTACTTTAAGTGATTCGCGGGAGCAGGTAGGGGAGTCTTTTTGAAGATCGTCCAAGTTATCCTCTTCAAAACAGTGTGCTACTAATCGTGCTTTTTGAACAAACTGACCATCTATGTTCTTCAGGGTGCACACCCATCGTGTCGAAATACATTTTTGTGCTGTATCTTCAACTTCATTGTACACATTTTCTTTCTTCCAACATTCTAATTCTTTGTGTTTAGCGACATCAAAATTTACTTTACATATCATAACACATTCAGTCTCTTCTTCAGGTACTATCTGTAAATCTTTTACAGTTCCTAAATCTATCGATACATTTTCATCTTTCATGTTAACTGATTTGGTGAATTTAAAATTAAACCAATTTCTTTTACTACTGGATGGCTTGCCAGCCCTCCTTAATATGATAGCCTCTTTTATATTATCATCTTCAAAGGATGAAAAACGAATAGTTTGTCCTTATTTGACATTTATTTTAGCAGTGACTTCTGTCTGTTTCTTATTCTCTATATCATCAGGCTCATCGTGTTTCCCATTTTCATATAATCCACTATGACGGACAAACACTACAACACCATCTTGACCAACGACCCATCCTGGTCCCTTCCACTCATTATCAGCCATGTAATAAACTTTATCACCACTTGACAGTTTGTCAAATGAGGCATGGCCAAATTGTTTGTGCAATTTACTAATAAACCTTTTCTGTTCTATTATGACAAATGTTCAGTTACAATCAAAACAACATCTTCACTAATATCAACATTGTTTACAGCATTACAATTCAAAACCTGATTATAAGACTTAGTACTACATTGTTGCAATTGTTGTCTAGGTACAGTAATATCTATAAAATAATGCCCACTAGAAGTTAAATTTACATTAACTGGTTTACCTAACATAAAAACCTGGTCATTATTAAGGTCAATAACAGTATTTCCCCGCTTTAAAGATGCTTTACTGAGTAACAAAGGAAGGTTTTTATCAACAACTTCAATATCAATGGATATACAGGTATTATTAATTTGAGCTGGAATTTTAACTAACTGGTATGAATATACAGAAACACCATCTCCAAATTTAAAAGCAGTATGACTTGGCTTATAAACAACATCATTTTTATTCGCCCACATGGAAATGTGGTCGTATATTGCGGTCGCCCCCGTCCATCCGCATCGTCCACAATTTCTTGTGAACGCTCTACAGACTACATTTATCATCTGATTGTTTTGAAATTGATATATGTTGTTTGCATTAGTGAGATGAAGAAGCCTATTTAATTTCAATAACTTCTGTTAATTTCTTCTGGAGTTATGGCCCTTGTTTCACTTTGTTGCACCTTGTGAACACTCTAACGACAAAAGTTATCAACCGATCTGTATAAATTATATGCATCATTTAAATTAGTAAAACAAAGAAGCCTATTGAATTTCAGCAATTTCCGTTAATTACATCTAGAGTTATGGCCCTTGCGAACTCTCTAATGACAACAGTTATCCTCCGATATGTTTGAAATTGATATGCATCATTTAAATTAGTGCAACAAATAAGCCTATTGAATTTCAGCAATTTCCGTTAATTTTGCCATGAGTTATGCTCCTTGTTTCACTTTGTTGTACCTTGTGAATGCTCTAACGACAAAAGTTATTATCCGATCTGTATGAAATTTATATGCATTATTTAAATTAGTAAACAAATAAGCCTATTGAATTTCAGCAATTTCCGTTAATTACATCTAGAGTTATGGCCCTTGTTTCACTTTGCTGAATCTTGTGATCACTATAATGACAACAGTTATCATTTGATCTGTTTGAAATTGATATGCACCATTTAAATTAGTGCAACGAAGAAGCCTATTGAATTTCAGCAATTTCCGTTTATTACGCCATGAGTTATGGCCCTTGTTTCACTTTGTTGTACCTTGTGAACGCTCTAACGCCAAAAGTTATCATCCGATTTTTCTGAAATGTATATGCATTAGTTAAATTAGTGAAACAAAGAAGCTTAATGAATTTCAGCAATTTCTGTTTATTATGTCTTAGAGTTATGGCCCTTGTTTCACTTTATTGAACCTTGTGAACGCTCAAACATCAAAAGTTATCTGCTGATCTGAATGAAATTTACAGGCGTCATTTAAATTAGTAAAGAGGAGAATCCTATTGAATTTCAGCAATTTCCGTTTATTACTTCTAGAGTTATTGCCCTTGTTTCACTTTGTTCAACCTTGTTAATGCTCGATTGATGAAAGTTATCATCTGATATGTATGAAATTTATATGCATTATTTAAATTTGTGAAACAAAGGTCTATGAATTTCAGCAATTTCCGTCAATAATTTCTAGAGTTATGGCGGTTGTGAACATTTGAATGACAAAAGTGATCATCTGATCTGTATCAAATTTATATGCATTATTTAAATTAGTAAAACGAAAAAGCCTGTCAAATTTCAACAATTTCTGTAGATTACTTCCAGAGTTGAGACCCTTGTTTCAGTTTGTAGAACCTTGTGAACCCTCAAACGGCAAAAATTATAATCTGATCTGTATGGAACTGTCTTGTAAAGGCCCCCAATTACCTACAAAGGAATAAATATGCAACAACTCTTGTCGACTGCTCGGACGATTTAGCTGCTGTGGGCGTATGTTTCGTTGCCTGGCAACCTATCATTCCATTAGCTGTATGTCTTCCCAGCCTTAGTAGGAGGGTTCTTATAACTACTGGCCATCTTCAAAATGTCCAGCTCTGCTACCAATGTTTTAAGATATTTATTCAGTTTACAATGGCAAACCAAAGCACATGTTTCATGGATCCAACAATCAAGATGGCAGCCCTCCCCCCCCAGGTCACCTCCTACAATGAAGGCTTAAAGACTTCCAATCAAGGGAAGTAACCTACATGTACATATGAGTAAGGGGTCAGACCACAAATATAGAAAATCGTTGAAAATCAACAGGTTTCTTCGTCTGATGACCTTAAACACTGTGTATAAATTTAAAGTCAATCGGATATTAACTTTAGCCTCTAAAGCGTCCACAAGATTTTTCAAAGTGAATAAGGGCCATAACTCTGGCAGTAATTATCGGAAATCGCTGAAAACCAATAGGATTCTTCGTCTCATGAACTTAAACACTGTGTATAAATTTAAAGTCAGTCAGATATTCTAGAGCGTCCACAAGCAATTGTAAGCACGTGCCGGACAGGGGAGAAGACAATATACAACACCTTTTCAATGTGGGCGTATAAAACTGGAAAAAAGTAGGTCAGATTGCCTTGAAAATATATTACTGTACTAGCAAAGGCACTATTGATGCGTACACATAATATGCAGTTTGTCGATCGAACCAGAAGTGCCACTATCTTTAAACGTGAAAAATCCCAAAGGCTTTTGCGATATTTTACTTTGCAGTTACATTTTCTGAATCCTTCAAGGAATGCCCCAAAAAACTTTCAGAGCAGAATTTTGATTTCTTTCAACTGATGGTCACCACTCGGAATTGAATTTGAAAAAAAGTTAAAATATCCACATTAACTGGCGTGAAAATAAACACAATAGGCTGTAGTTTGGAAAATTCATCTCCTATTTCCGAAATGAATACAAGTCTGGATAGCGGGGATCACGGTTTTGTGCCGACGAAGTTGTTTACAGGAGAATTTATTTCCTTAATTTTGAAAAATCACAAATTTGACCTAAATGGCCGAACAGCTGAGGTCAATCTGATTCCGAAAAATACAAGTTCCATTCAAAGTCATCTCTGTTAATTTTTCGATATTTTCCAGTCATTGTTTAGTTCTTTCACCTGTGTAAAATGTTTCTTGCTATATTTAGGCTTATGGCCCTTCATCACTTTGAAAAATCTTGTGGATGCTTTAGAGACCATAGTTATCATAATATATAAATATATATATATAATTGTTTCGTGAATATACAGAGTTTAAGGTCTTGAGACGAACAAGTATATTGATTTTTATACGCCCACATTTTCATGTGGACGTATATTGTCGTCAACCCTGTTTGTCCGTCCATCTGTCCGTCCGTCTGTCCACAATTTGTTCGTGGACACTACAGGTCACAATTTTTATCCGATTTCAACGAAACTTGAAATATCGCTTTATCTCCCTAAGATCTTGGTTCCTTTCGATATTGGCATGTATCGGACCATAACTTCATGGGTTATGGCCCCTGATTTTATGAAAAATTGCGTTTTTAACTTGTGGACACTCTAGAGGTCAGAATTTTGATTTGATTTTGATGAAACTTGAAATACATGTTTGGGCGTTTGGAAAAAAGATCCGGACAAGTCCGGAATATACGGGCAAAATCCCATCATTGCCGAGATCTTTGGGTTATAAACTTACATTTCAAGTTTCATCAAAATAGGATTAAAATTGTGACCTCTATAGGGTCCACAACCTTGATATACGATATTTTTACGCTATTTGAGAACAAAGGGTGGCCATTTTGTCTGTCAGTTTTGGGCCGATTCTCACAAAATTTGAACTCAAACCGTCCTTAGGGTGTAACGGTGTTATATTAATACGTTTTTTTAAATCGGATAAACATTATGACCTCTATAGGGTCCACAAGCTAAAAACGCGATTTTTCGTACAATCAGGGGCCATAATTCAGGAAGTTACGTTCCGATATGTGCGAATATCGAAAGGAACCGAGATCTTTGGGTTATAAACTTACATTTCAAGTTTCATCAAAATAGGATTAAAATTGTGACCTCTATAGGGTCCACAACCTTGATATACCATATTGTTACGCTATTTGAGAACAAAGGGCGGCCATTTTGTCTGTCAGTTTTGGGCCAATTCTCACGAAATTCGAACTCAGCCGTCCTTAGGGTTTAACGGTGATATAATAATACGTTTTTTTAAATCAGATAAAAATTATGACCTGTATAGGGTCCACAAGCTAAAAACGCAATTTTTTGTACAATCAGGGGCCATAATTCAGGAAGTTAAGTTCAGATATGCGTGAATATCGAAAGGAACCGAGATCTTTGGGTTATAATCATACATTTCAAGTTTAAAATAAATCGGATAAAAATTGTGACCTCTACAGTGTTCACAAGCTAAAAACGTGATTTTTCGTACAATCAGGGGCCATAATCCATGAAGTTACAGTCCGATACATGCCAATATCGAAAGGAACCGAGATCTTGGGGTGATAAACCTATATTTCAAGTTTCATTGAAATCGGATAAAAATTGTGACCTGTAGACTGTTCACAAACAATTGTGGACGGACGGATAGGGGAGACGACAATATACGTCCACATGAAAATGTGGGCGTATAAAAAAGCCTATTGAATTTCAGCAATTTCCATTAATTACATCTAGAGTTATGGCCCTTGTTTCACTTTGTTGAATGTTGTGAACGCTCTAATGACAACGGTTATCATCCGATCTGTTTGAAATTGAAATGCATCATAAAATTAGTGAAACAAAGAAGCCGATTTAATTTCAGCAATTTCCGTTAATTACGCCGTGAGTTATGGCCCTTGTTTCACTTTGTTGTACCTTGTGAATGCTCTAACGACAAAAGTTATTATCCGATCTGTATGAAATTTATATGCATCATTTAAATTAGTAAAAAAAAGACGCATATCGAATTTCAGCAATTTCTGTTAATTACATCTACAGTTATGGCCCTTGTTTCACTTTGTTGAATCTTGTGAACGCTCTAATGACAACAGTTATCATCCGATCTGTTTGAAATTGATATGCATCATTTAAATTAGTGAAAAGAAGAAGCCTATTGATTTTCAGCAATTTCCGATAATTACACCGGGAGTTATGGCCCTTGTTCCACTTTGTTGTACCTTGTGAATGCTCTAGCGACAAAAGTTATTATCCGATCTTTATGAAATTTATATGCATCATTTAAATTAGTAAAACAAAGAAACCTTCTGAATTTCAGCAATTTCCGTTGATTACATCTAGAGTTATGGCCCTTGTTTCACTTTGTTGAATCTTGTGAACACTCTAATGACAACAGTTATCATCTGATCTGTTTGAAATTGATATGCATCATTTAAATTAGTGCAACGAAGAAGCCTATTGAATTTGAGCAATTTCCGTTAATTACGCCATGAGTTATGGCCCTTGTTTCACTGTGTTGTACCTTGTGAATGCTCTAACGACAAAAGTTATTATCCAATCTGTATGAAATTTATATGTATCGTTTAAATTAGAAAAACGAACAAGCCTATTGAGTTTCAGCAAATTTCCGTTGATTACATCTAGAGTTATGGCCCTTGTTTCACTTTCTTGAATCTTGTGAACACTCTAATGACAACAGTTATCATCCGATCAATTTGAAATTGATATGCATCATTTAAATTAGTGCAACGAAGAAGCCTATTGAATTTGAGCAATTTCCGTTAATTATGCCATGAGTTATGGCCCTTGTTTCACTGTGTTGTACCTTGTGAACACTCTAACATTGTTTGCAAATTGTGTAAAAGTATGCAATACGAAGGTTGTCAACCCTCTAGGGGTCACAATTTTTGTCCGATTCTGATGAAACTTAAATCATATCTTTATACCCAAAGTTGTCAGTCCCTTTTGATATTTGCGCATTTCAGACCATAACTTTCTGGATTATTGCCCCTGATTGTACAAAAAATCCTGTTTGTTTTTAGCTTGTTCTCTATCCATCTCTTGCAAAATGTGGGCGCATCCTGCCTTGCAGCCACTGGTCAATGGTGTTTGGTAACTTGAACAGCTAAATCGATGGTGTTAAATGTTTTGTATATTAAACGTTAGCCAAACAAATTCTAATGATTTTCTGATAATTACTTAACGAGTTGTTACTCTTAATAAGATTTTAGTGTATTATAAATGTTTCATTACCAACAAAAGTAAAAATATGCGACAACTCATGTTGACTGTCCGGACGATTTAGCTGCTGTATGCGTATGTTTCGTTGCCTATCTTTTGAAAACTTTAATCTTTAATTTCTAATGATATCATTGAAGATGGATAAACAAGATCTACTTACATTCCAAATTTTATGATAAGTTGGATCTACTTACATTCCAAATTTCATGAAAATCGTATTAATTTTTAAAAAGTCGACAAGTTTGTTTTTACTTCCAGAATGAGATCACAATGACATAATTTTTGAAATTAAAAAAATCTGAAATAGCAGATTTAAACTAAATGTTTCGAGGTACTCAAAGAAAAAAAAAATTAGTAAAGTTGGTCAAATAATTACAAAGTTACAGCTATGTAGATCAAATTTTTCGTCAGTAAAATTCAGGGATTTCGGATTCGTAAAACGTTTTGAAAACGTTTCCAAAGCCATCACCCGTTCTTGGGGGGTAGGTCAAAGTTTCAGAAAGGTGCTATGGTTAGATTCTGAGATATAAGCTCGACAGAAAAAACACAAAAGGCCTAATAATATTTACAAAAACAACAGTGTTTCAGACAAGCTACACAGTGTGAAACCCTAATAATAATCTTAACAAAAACAATATTAATAGTGTTTAACACAAGCTGCGCATTGTGAAACCCTAATAATAATTGGAATACCGGGTATAAACAGTAATGTCACACAAGCTATGCAGTATAAAACACTAAGTGAAATTGAGCGAGAGTGTTGAAACATGATGTATAGTTTCATTACATCAATATCTTGACTATGTTAAGCAGGGTGATAAGCAATTGACTTTTGAACACGATAACTTTGATTCTAATGTGGTGACCTTAATGAAACTTGGTGTATAGTTTTACGGCTACTGATGAGCAATATCTGCTTAAAGGTCACCGTAAAAGGTTCATATATTTTTTAAATAATGCAAGTAATTATGTCAACATATCCTTTCCATAAGTATAATGTCAATATTACCTGCAACAGGTAAATTTCAACATTAGAAATTTCCACCATTCTCCGTGGGTATATTTCTATGTGCAGAAGGAATAAAATGACGTCACAGATTGCTTATTGACGAAAAGTTACGACTACCCATGGAGACCGGCGGAAATTACTAATGTTGAAATTTACCTGTTGAAATATTGACATTCAGGTTCGGGTTATACTTATGGAAAGGATATGTTGACATAATTACTTGCATTATTTTTAAAAAAATTGATGCTTTTCCGGTGACCTTTACTAACTAGAGATAGCAATTTGATAGGTTGAGACTTTGGAACACAATAACTCTGCTTCTAACCGAGATTGACTGTTTCAATTTAGTGTAGATGTTCTTTAGATGATCAACATTTTTTGCTTTGAAATAATATGATTTTTTGATCGCTTGGGGCATAAAAAGGTTGGCTCTAATTCATAGATGATGGTTTGATGCTTTATAGAAGATAAATGGGCAGGATACAACAAACCTAAAAATAAAAACAAAGAGAAAATCAGTTGATATTCCAAGTAAAAGTCAATTAAGGATCCAAAGTATAATCAATAATACTGTTATAAGCTTCATTTCAGAACAAAATAATATTTTACTGCCATGGTATGTTCAAATCAGTAAATATTTCAGCTCATGTCTGATAAAATTATTTTTACATTTTGGGTAAAAAAATAACCTGAAAAACCTGTGGTATCATATCTGGTACCATGTCACAAACTGATCTACTGAAAAAATTCTAATCCATCACAGATGTTAAAAAATGTTTATTTATGTCCTAATGTATTTAGCTAAATAGTGGTTAATGCATGAAAAAAATCATCAAACATACCTGTTAAGCATAAATCAGCAGTTAATTTCAAATGAGAATGCCAGAATTTCTCTGACTGGGGGCTGCCATCTTTGAAGGAGTAGTTATAACCAGTTACCTATAGAGGGCAGGCCTGTAGGGTATCAGTAATGCTACCTTAGGTGTTTGTGGACAAATAGAGAGTGACACAAACAGATATAAAAAAAAATTTTTTTTTTTTTAATTGAATGATGATGGGTAGTATCATATATGACGCCGCAGGCGTTCTAGGAATGTCATTTATTTAGTTTAGAAATGAGGCTGTTGTATGACTAAGTGATTTAAATGCAGATACCTAATATGGGTGTAAACAAGATTGAAATCTTAATGCTACTTTAATGTCTGAATTTTATACCACAGTTGAATATATTTCACATATATTGTGGCCTGAACTTTGATTGTGTGTAGGTTAACAGATTTATAAAAAGTGATCATAAGTACAAAATCCCAATCTAAATATTTTCACATAGCATTCTGTTATACTGTATAAATATTGATATCATGCTTTCATTTCATAAGCCCACATTTCAGTGTGGGCGTATTATGTCGTCACCCAGTCCATCGGTTCGTCTGTCAACAATTGGTGAAAGCCATAGAGGATTTTGGTGTGAAGCATCAGGGTTATGAGAGGATGAAACCCTATCAATTTTCAGCTTTCCACGTCTTTTTTTCTGGAGTTACCCCGCCCCCTTCGCCGAAAACCTTATGAACGTGATACAGGCTACTTGTTTTAATGAAATTTGACTGTAAGCATTGGGGTCATGAGAGGATGAATCTTATTGATTTCAGCTTTTTACGACTGTATGCTCCAGAGTATATATACCCCCTTTGCGAAAACCTTGTGAACGCGAGAGAGGCAGTAGGTTTTAATAGATGTTTTTTTCTTTTTCAAATTTGGTTCAAGCAATGAGGTCATGAGAGGATGAACCCTAGAGATTAGTTTACTTCAAGAATCCCAAATCATTATCAAATTTTCTCAACATCCAAGGTTTCTTTTTGGATAAGCTGCACTTGAGACAAAGCTCCGATTTTGGCATATTCCATGATTTGCATGGCTATCTTGTATTTCTTTCAAAACGAACACCTATTTGATACTTTTTGTCAAATTTTGATTAGGCTTTAGTATTATAATTTTTATATGCCCACATAGAAATGTGGACGTATATTGCCGTCGCCCCCGTCCGTCCGTCCGTCGGTCGGTCCATCCGTCCATCGTCCACAATTTCTTGTGAACGCTCTAACGCCAAAAGTTATCATCCAGTTGTTTTAAAATTGATATATGTTGTTTGCATTAGTGAGATGAAGAAGCCTATTTAAATTCAATAATTTCTTTTTATTGCGTCTAGAGTTATGGCCCTTGTTTCACTTTGTTGAACATTGTGAACGCTCTAATGCCAAAATTTAACATCTGATCTTTGTGAAATTTATATGCAATATTTAAATTAGGGAAAAGAAGAAGCCTATGAAATTTCAGCAATTTCCGTTTATTACTTCTAGAGTTATGGCCCTTGTTTCACGTTGTTTAACCTTGTGAACGCTCTAACGCCAAAAGTTATCATCCTATCTTTCTGAAATTGATATGCTTTATTTAAATTAGTAAAACGAAGAAGCCTATCTTTCTGAAATTTATATGCTTTATTTGAATTAGTAAAACGAAGAAGCCTATTGAATTTCAGCAATTTCCGTTTATTACGTCGAGAGGTATGGTCCTTGTTTCACTTTGTTTAACCTTGTGAACGCTCCAACGCCACAAATTATCACACAATCTTTGTGAAATTTATATGCATGATTTAAATTAGTGAAACAAAGAAGGCTATTTAATTTCAATAATTTCTGTTCATTACGTCTAGAGCTATCTTGCGTCACTTTATTGAACCTTGTGAACGCTCTAACACCAAAAGTTATCATCTGATCTTTCTGAAATTTATATGCATTATTTAAATTAGTGAAACGAAGAAGTCTATTGAATTTCAGCAATTTCTGTTTATTACGTCTAGAGTTATGGCCCTTGTTTCACTTTATTGAACCTTGTGAACACTCTAACATCAAAAGTTATCTGCCGATCTGTATGAAATTTGCATGCATCATTTTAATTAGTAAAGAGAAGAATCCTATTGAATTTCAGCAATTTTTGTTTATTACTTCTAGAGTTATGGCCCTTGTTTCACTTTGTTCAACCTTGATAATGCTTGATTGATGAAAGTTATCATCCGATATGTATGAAATTTATATGCATCATTTAAATTTCTGAAACAGAGATCTATTGAATTTCAGCAATTTCCGTCAATAATTTCTAGAGTTATGGCGGTTGTGAACCTTGTGAACCTTGTGAACGTTTGAATGACAAAAGTGATCATCTGATCTGTATGAAATTTAGATGCATTATTTAAATTAGTAAAACGAAAAAGCCTGTCAAATTTCAACAATTTCTGTAGATTTCTTCAAGAGTTGAGAACCTTGTTTCAGTTTGTAGAACCTTCTGATCTGTATGGAACTGTCTTGTAAAGGCCCCCAATTACCTACAAAGGAATAAATATGCGACAACCCTTGTCGACCGCTCGGACGATTTAGCTGTCGTGGGCGTATGTTTAGTTGCCTGGCAACATACCTTTATTTCAGGCCCTTCTCGGAGATTTCGCCGTGTTTGTGAACATTTACAGACATTAATGTCAACACCACGTGGTGAAAGTCTTCATCAGCGTAAAATTAGCACAGACAGCACAGTTTCCTACGCATCTGAACATGTTCCGCCAACTTACTGTTCCTTAGTTAAAGAAAATGGAGATGATGCAAGCGTAAGAGTCATTGTTTGTTTATTTATATTACTAATTAAACATCATCTATACATGGTGTGCTATCAACGCTTTGTGATTCCTTTCTTTAAAGATAGATTATGGGAGATTAGGTAAATATAGCTGGCAGTTCTCACTATAATAGTTAAAAGCTAGATAATGTAAAGGGAATTTTCTGAAAAACGATCCACTCTGAACCGAGAATTTAGCAATTGAATTTTCAGCCTAGCCTCGGTCATCATTACTAAAGTCGGTACGATAATGAATGAAAGTTGAGCAGCAAATCGGATCCTAATCCAGTAAATATTGCAGGCTAGCGATGACATCGAGAGTTGATTTTAACCTGGATAAGTTAATGTCTAATTAATAATTTAGATAACATTTCAGGCCTAAAGAAAGACCTGCAATAATAGGGTTACCCGTGAAGTGAAAATTATCCCTACAGAAAGCGGACTCAACACGGCGAATGTGCACTCTTCAGTGTCTTGTCTCGAAGGAATTTCTGGCTAACTACGCAGTATGATAATACTCAGTGCTAGAGTCTACGAGACTATAAATAGCCATCGCACATGCAATTCTCTACACATCTATCAATTATTACAGCCGTAAAAAATCTATTGTTGACGATTCTGAATAGCAGTAATATTTAGCTTTTTGGTTATTACAGCATCTTTAGAAATTACATTTGTTTTATTTTTTAAATTGCTTTGTCATTAACTGTACCGTTCCGTTATGAGCGGCATCTTTTGGTTTAGTATAAATAATATCTCTGAAACACTAGCGTTAGGCAAGAACATGATGCTAGCAGTAGTTTCATTTTACTTTTACAAGGTTCTTAAAACAATTGTTGAGTTGCCAAACGTGCATGTTTCTAAATTCAATTTCTTGTTCCAGCTTTCTGTTATGTTTCGTAAAAAAGTAGTCTTGATTATCCTAGCCTGTCAATCAGACGTAGAATGGTCGGTAGACTGGTTTAAGTGAGACTAATTTCAAAACCTATTTTTTACTCACAAATGCCCGGATGTTATGGCCGACAATCGTAACCATCTTTCAGTGTATTATTTATGGATTGTTAAATGGTCATAGCTTATTAAGTACAACATGACCGTTTATTTAATGACTATAAAAGTGCGAAACTGATTTAAGGCTAGGTGTATATATAAATATTGTGGTGTAATTGTCTAGATATTTGGAGATATTTATTTATGTTAATTGGGTCATCCTAGAAGTAGGCAGATGCATGTTAAAGTTTGTACAATATAATATGATCTATCAATCCCTCCAAATGTTCATTCATATCCACCCATATGACAGCCTACTCAGCACAATCATTGCACATTTATAGACATGATTTCTTTTTATTGTGAACAGTTTAGTTATTAAGATTTGCAGAGATTGGCTTATGTAAAAGGAAAAAAAATACATAGAACTTTGTTACACTTTTCTCTAATAAGCAGTTTTAAGAGATGAATTTTAAGATTTCATATATTGTTGAGCCAAGTTGTACAAATTAGATACAACCAATTTGAATTTGATTATGACCAAAAATAATCTTGGGAGATAGTTGAGGAAATACATCGAAAGCTGCACTTGATACATGTGTGACTTGGAATTGGAATTGGGTATGAACTGGTTCAGTTATTATTTTGCGTCATAATATTCTGTGAATATTATGTCATATTTGGAAATTGAACAGCGTGGCTGGAATCTGTTCTCTAGAGCTCTATTTTTATATAGATTTTTTTTTACGGATGTCTGTCCGCCTGTCTGTCCATCCACAATCGTTTGTGAACACTCTACAGGTCACAATTCTTATCTGATCTTTACGAAAGTTGAAATATAGGTTTATCTTCAAAAGATCTTGGTTGCTTTCAATATTGGCATGTATCAGATCGAAACTATTATGTTCGTTGTAGACAAACATTTTTTAGTCAGGAATGATTTACATCAATAATAGTCAGTAATATTAATTAAATATCTAGATTCTTGTGGAGCGTTTTCATATGGCCCTTATATGTCTATTGCGAGATCTAACCATGGCCCTTCCGATGGTTCTTTAGGATAAAGAGGAGCAGTAGAAGGTTTTTCAGCACACATAACAATTTACCTTATAACATGTCAATCTTACGATATTGTCATGTTTACATGCCGCCCATCTTTCATAGTTTTGTAATATTATCCTATGTAACCTAGATCTTGTCTGATTGTAAAAGTTATGTTACAATTATTTTACTCATTGTTCATTACTTTTGTTGGTGTGATTTGTCTTGTTGGGCACAACAGCTCAATCGGGATGCCTTTAGAGCTGTGTCTGGCCGGTTAGATGGGTTTCGATTCAGCCCAACGATTATTTGATCCTCAGAAGCATGAGGTTCTTCGGGTAATTGCTTGATAGTTTTTAATAATCACATATATTTAATGCAATCGAATTATACTTAATTACTCTCAGAGCCTGTGCTTCAGTCGTCATGTAATAAATTGACATTTTCACACCAACAATATTGTCTTTGTTATTTGTCTTAAAGATTGTCTTCCAGGTCAGAGAGCACAAAAAGATACTATCGTGATAATAAATTTTGTGCTATGCCCGTCTGTCTGTTGTTTACATACGGGCAACTAGCCCGTACCATTTCCGGTGGCGCGTCGATCAGTTTCCCGCCACTGGAACTAGTGCGCGATTTCTATCCTGCTTGGATAGGTGTCTGTGATAGACTGTGTTTAGAATATTTTTGGAGTTGCCCTCCCTCCACCCCATCGTCCATCCTAGTTGTGGATGTTTTGTTTGGTTGCCATTGCTTATGGTGGGTTTACTGTTGGTCAGTGCCTTCTTTTATTGTGGTTGCCTTTTGTATGTCTGCCATTGCTTATGGCTTTGCCGGTTAGATGGGTTTCGATTCAGCCCAACGATTATTTGATCCTCAGAAGCATTAGGTTCTTCGGGTAATTGCTTGATAGTTTTTAATAATCACATATATTTAATGCAATCGAATTATACTTAATTTCTCTCAGAGCCTGTGCTTCAGTCGTCATGTAATAAATTGACATTTTCACAGTTGCCCATATGTAAACAACAGACAGACAGGCATAGCACAAAATTTATTATCACGATAATATCTTTTATTAACGAAACTTTCAACATCTTTTTCTATTCCGCACCAATAAGCTACTGCTCGTAAATTCTGTTTTGTAGCAACAATTCCTCGATGACCTTCATGTGCGAGATATAAAACATCACGTTGTAGAGATTTGGGTAAAATAGTTCTACTACCTCTACCGATACAGCAATTAACAAATAAGAATAATTCATCTTTCATGTGATAATAAGGGAGAACTTCTGAATTAATATCTTTCTTTGCAGGCCATGAGTTTAACAAATAGTTATGGACTTTATTAAGTATGTCATATTTCATGGTTTCGGATGAAATAACATTAGGAGACAATCTGACAGTTTCGGTGGTTAATGAATTACATAAACTAATGACTTGTGGTCTGTAATTAAAGATACATTATGGGTTGACTTTAATAGAGAGTTGGCCATTCTTGCTATAACAGTTCAAAAATAGTTGATGACAGAAGAATATATTGAAAATTTCAGTCAAATTACTTTATTCTGAACAAAGTTATCACCATTGTAATTTTTGACTAGAAATAGGATTCAACTCTCTCTTCACCGTCTCCGAGAATGGCTGATCGTTTGATTGACAGGCGTTAACTCCACCTACATAATCTCGATTATCAAGTAACGTTTTCAATGGCTGTGGTACCGTTAGCCTATTCGGTTTGAGACGGGGTTGCAATTCATTTCGTATCACATTTATTTTTACTACAAATTAAAAATAAGACTTTTAATATATAGATAAGAAGTGAAAGTTTGAAAAGAATGGACCAAATCAATGAGGCATAATTATTGCCGACTTCTTGTTAGCCTGGGTGTACTCTTGTACTGTAACTGGTAGGGCTACGTAACTCCCGAAGCACACATATAGGAAACAGTGATCCAATGGGGCTACAATTCAACTGGGGTGATGTTGGCTGCGATGTTTATCAATTTCCATAATTTTTCTGTAAACGCAAGTGACAAAAGAGCGTATAATACTGACATCCAAAGTCTCATTTTAACCACAACTAAACATTCAATCAAATTGACTGACAAGCGGCCTGGCTTCATACACTCTATCATTTAGCCTCGATCTAAAGTTTCCGGGAGTATGACGTCAACGTAAAGGTTAATTTCCGCTTACAACGCCATTTAAAAATTTAATCAATCAATGAAATCCTGTTAAAATCCAAGCCATCCGTGGGTCTACAGAGTTGATTTTGCGCTTGTTGTGTAAATAAAGATCTAATTTATAATTTCTATGACATCTGAAACCTAAATAAAGACTTGCCATAATCAGATTTAGCTCTTGCATAATGTATGTTTAACTTAAAATGTCGACCTCTCAAATATCTATCCCACTCCTTGACTGCCCATGTACACGCATGACCTATACTATATTTTCTTTCATAGTTATTCAAAATTTTTGAGGCAAAAGCAACCGGGCAAATTTCTCTATTGGCTTGTAGTTGACTACTGTCTGAACCATCAAAAATTTTAAACGGATTTCTTCGATTATGAACAAACTACTTGATTTTGGTTAATATAAACTTACCTGTGTGTTTGAAATTACCTCCCGTTAAATAAAATCCATTGTACAACTAAATATCCCAGCGAATAAAAAAGTTCTCTCTTGTAAAATTGAACTCCTCACAAACTTTGACATCGGGAAATCAAAAATGGAAGCTAATTACGTCACTTATCTGGACAGATCATTTCGTATAAGGGGGTCTCAGCAAAGCTTGTCTATCGTAACGGTGTTTGGCTCTTTTACGACAATTCAAATTTTGTGTATGAATAAGCTATTGCTCTCGGACCAGTAATGAGTTTGGGCATTTACAAACATAAATACGCCCGTAGTCCGTTATTTTGTTTCGGTCTTGTATTAATTATTTGGTTAGAGAGTTGGGTGGGATTATTTCTTTTAAACACAGGTGCTGAACAAAAAGAACGACATTCCTTTAATATTTCCTGATGAATTTTAGCAGTCCTGTCAATAAACCTCGGCAATCGGATGTAGCCGAGGTAAATCCGTAAATGCTGATGTATTTTACATTTGCCTCGGCAAAATTAATAGCCGAGGCCATTGAATCATTAAATAGTTAGAGAACGTTATTATTTCTGTTTTTTTTATATAAATACTAAAAATTATTATCAACAACAAATCATAGCGCACATCGGTTTAATTATCAGCAGATATAGTTCCCTGTCTTTCTATTTCTCTTCGAATATTATTTCCGTTGTGCAAAAACTGTTCAGAATTTTGCGTCTCGGTAACACAATTAATTTCCGAAAATCGCGGCTTCGTTTTGAAATTCACAGGACAATGTATCCATACGATTGTTCTCTCAGTTATTAACTATAGGCCTATATTAATCACAAGTACAACTCCATTTTGAAATCCAAAACCATATGAGTTATTGTATACCACACAGGTGCAGTGAAAATGGTTAAATTTAGCGCGAAACTTGCACAAGTTTTTCCCATGGTCTGCATAATTAACATACATGCAATCTGCGATACCTCTTTTGACAAGTGATTTTTTGTTTTAAATACATTTTTATAAAGACGATTATCGATGTTTGGATATCCCGAACTGTTCTTATCAACAATGTTTCAATTTCAGTATCTGTCGAATAAACTAAAAAAAAAAGTAATTTAATCAGGAATATTATGGACGTGAATTAAATATGGAAATTATTGAGAAGCGGCAGCCTTTTTTTCATAGTTTTTGTGGAAATCATAAAACTTTGAAAATAGACAAATAACTACAGAGCATTGAGATTAGACCCCGCGTTATGAAATATTATCAATTAAAATTATGAAATAAAGTATGTTTATTTATAAATGTTAGCCACAGAGTTGCATATAATTGACAGGGATGTAGGGCCTAATATAATTTATTAAAATATAATACACACTAACACAGGGTATTTACAATTATGAGGTGATGATGATGTGAAAAGCAATATTTATGTGTATTCGTGTAATCTGTGATATATTCATTGTGAATAAAAATTTAGTAGACTGACAATCAATTGTTTCCAAATTAATTTTATTGTCTTCAGTTGCCATTTTTGTTGCCTAAACTAGAGTGGTTCATACTCAATTTTTTTTAACAACAAACAGACACTATTTCGGGTTTATTTTAACATTATATGATATGACTTAACATAAAAATATATATCATCAACAATGGAAGTCTGACAACATTTGATTTTTGAGGATATAACCATTTGCAAATATGTTATAAATGCCTCAAAATCTACCCGGATTCCATAATAAAGGCAGATAACTCTTAGTGAGAATAAGAGTTATGTCCCTTGGTCGCGGTAAAAATGGTACGGAAGCTCCTGAAACAAATATCATTATCGCAGTCGGAAAACATCGTTTATTTCCTTGCTGCGAAGTAACGGAATACACTCTATGAGACGATTGAATTTAACGTGTGTACGCATGCGCAAGCGCTTAGTTGTTTTAATAATATATCCACGCCTCCGCATGTCTTAATATTAACTGTTTATAATGCTACAGTGAAAATTAAAATACACATTTATCTGGATTTGAAACGATCGATGTTTGACATGAATTGTTTAAAGATTAGCCAAATATATGTATTAAAAAGAACAGTGCTTTCATTTCTGTATACCCACAGACTCCGGGTCTGTTTATAATGGCATGTTATATAGAGGCGTCTATAAATCTAATAATATAACACTTTAAATATAAGTTAATATAAGTTAAATAAATATATTGGGCAGTATGATATTTGTTATGTAAAATAAATTGTCGGATAAAGTACGAGGAAATATAGTGGCATGTAATGCGGAGAGTGAGGGATAAAGACCTCTATAAATCTATTAATTTAACACTTTATTTTGTGTCCCACAGATAAATAAATGTATTGTGCCGTATGATGTTTGTTATGAAAAAAACACATTGCTGGATAAAGTATGGGGACGATATTCTATAAGTATTACTAATACAATAAAGATCGAGATTCAGGGAGATTTGAATTCGAATTTGGTATAGTGCCTCTGTATTGTGTAAATAAAGAATTAAATAGCTTTTCGGTGCTGGCTCTGTCTGACATGGTATTTTTAATTTCGAAAATAACGGATTTACTAAATGGTCCAGCAATTTCGTCGAGATCTGCCAAAATTTCAGTTAATGCCGTTAATGTAGTTTGCGCAGATTTATCAGCCATTTCACGAAGACCAAGAATAAGTGGCGTATGTGTCTCGAGTCGGCGGTTATTGCGTATGTGCCAAATTTAGAGCCAAATTTTGTAGTTTCCCCTGTATAAAGGGTGGTATTTTTTGCCGACTTTAGGGTTTCCGAAACATGTTTTGAAGATACACCGACGCGCTCACATGATATTCTTTGAACTGTAGATTTTGATGGAGTGTAATTAGATTTTAGTCCCGCGACAGCCAAACATGCGGTTATAACCGCTGCTACGTTACCATTCGAAACGTTCTGCTGTGTATCTTTGATTTTCGACATCATACAAAATTACTTCGTTCTTCCTAAAAGGTTTGGACTTGCAACCACTTTTTTTTACCTGCGAATTGTTTTTTATTTTCATTATTAGCCTTCATGCGAATCATTTCTTTTTTAGTCTTCCGAAGTCGATTTTTTAACTGGGCGATTGTGCTTTTATGACACTTTGACAATCGCCGCAAATACTTATTTTTCCTATTTAAATCAGTCAAGGTCGCATCGGCAGATGTCTGAGTCTCTCTATTTATTAAATTAATTTCACTAGTACCTGCCGATGGAGTCTCGTCCACTATCCCGGGGTGTCAAGAAAATCGTCGTATGATTTCATACATTTATTGGACTTGGCCTTACTTTTACCCAGCTTCCTAGTCTTTGTCTTCAGTCTGACCAGTCTATTTTTAATGTTATTGTCACCGATGCTCCGTAGTTGTCGGGAATTTATTAACAATGCCTAGTATAAGCCTATTTGTAATTTTTGCCATAGGTAGTTTGGTTACAGTGCTTAAATCATAGGGGTACCTGTCCAATCCAATGCTGGATAGCAAATCATCGGTGGACGTCATCTTGCAGGGCTCAGTCTCAGATCTAGAAAAAAAAACTAAGTCCGTCGATCAAAGATGGCTACAGAATAATTAAATAAGATACTATGATTATGAAAGTAATTTACACCAAGTTACCGAAAAGTGTCTTGAAAATAAAGACTACCACTAAAAAGTTTGTTTCGGTTATTTTCCGGTCTCAAATAGTTCTGCGTATTTAGAGCTAGCAAATATTTATTTCCTAAAGTAAATAGAGCGCCACTTAAACGAAGGTTGTAACGACCAAATAATAGAAAATCCCAAAATGTTGTAATGAGTTTATCTTGCCACGCTCATGGATTAAAAAGTTAGGAATGAAACGAAACTATTACAGCTAGCTCTGTACCGAAATCGCCAAAAACCCCAAAATCAAAAATTAAACCAAAGAGTTGTAATCGAAATTTTTGCTCACGTTCGCTATTAAATAAACACGAAAGTCGAAGCGCGTAATGGGTGTATTTTTACTTGGTTTGTATAATACCACGTGGAAAGCTATTTGTGACGTATATTTGCTGCGACCTCCAAAATCACGTGCGCAGGACTAAACATTGCTCACTTCAGAAAATATCCCTGATGATGCAGTCAGGCAGATACCTGTGCATGTTTATATAAGGACAAATAAGTGACCATTGAACCACTCTACCTAAACTCAAACGATCGGAAAGGTCGCGCGTTGTTGTGATTGCAGCACACGTGGTTGTCAAAATTTGTCAACCATCTACCCCTTCAACATATTAAGATGGTTTAGCTCATCATGTCACATGTACAATGTTATCATAAACTTAGTCGAAAAATACAAGCAAAAACATTGACTTTTCAAGAGAGAACTTTTTTTTTCGTTCGAATATTCAATTGTGCAATGGATTTTATTCAACCGGAGGTGATTTCAAACACATAGGCAGGTTTTTAGTAACAATTATTCAGTAGTTTGTTCACAATCGACAAAATCCGTTTATAATGTACCACGGTTCAGACAGTAAGTTCTGCCCCCAAAGTGAAAGTGGGGTAATTAGGATGATAAAAAGCTAGGACTGGAGTAGTCGTCAATGATAACTTAAGTGTTTCGAAGGCTGCTTTCTGTTCTTGTTTCCATTCCCATTCTTGACCTTTACGAATCAATTGTCTAAGCGGTTCGGTTATTTTAGCAAACTGAGGAATAAAATGAGAGTAGTGGTTAAAATATCCTAGTACACTTTGGACATCTTTACAAGATGTAGGTTCTAAAAATTCACGTAACATGTGAACACCTTTAGCAGAAATCGAGAATCCCAACCAAATTAGTAAGGCACTGGCTTGCTAGCCTGGAGGTCGGGTGTTCGATCCCTGCATTGGCCGAGAAAGTTCATCCAGATTTTCCGGCGTGGTTTCCCCTTGTCAGTGATGCAGGACGGAGGGCCTGACAAGGACAGCTGTCTAGTCATTCGGATGAGACGAAAAACCGAGGTCCCGTGTACACATTGGCGTGCACGTAAAAGATCCCTTGACAGTTGGAATTCGATATAAGAGTAGGCCGCAGTGCCGCTGTCCGGGCAAAATTTCCCTCATAGCACACTGTATGGCGTATGCCCGTCTTCATTAGCCCAGTTCGGAGCAAAACAGTAGGACGTTAAACCCCATTTCATTTCATTTCATTTCCCAACCAAATTAACTTCGGATACTTTGAAGAAACATTTACTGGAGCTTCAAGTTAAACCATTCTTCTGTAGACGACTTAATACTTCACGAACATTAGCATCATGACTTTCTTCTGTTTCGCCGACAACTAGTATATCATCTAACAAATTAAATGTATTTTTACAACCAGATAAAATAATGTCAACCATTTTCTGGAACCCTCCAGGTAAATCAGCTAATCCAAACCGTCCTGTATTATATCTATAAAGACCAAAAGGAGCAACGAATGTTGTTAGGTTTTTTAGTCTTCTCATGCAGTGGTAAGGTTTTTTAGTCTTCTCATGCAGTGGTAACGTGTGGTAAGCAGAGTTCATGTCGAACTTGGATATGACATTTGCCTTCTTAATTGATCCAATCAACAACTCAATATTTGGTAATGGGTACTTTACTGGTATAATATTTTTATTAACTACTCGAAGATCAACGCATAGTCTAACTTTGTTGTTTTTACGCCGACTTATAACAATAGGACTGACCCATTCAGCATGATCGCATTTTTCAATTATACCATCATTAAGCAAGTTTTAAATTTCTTCTTTGAGTTCTAATTCATAAGCGTAGGGAACCGGTCTAGCTTTCTGTGCTACAGGGATTGCATCTTCTTTCACAACAGATTGATGTTGGAATTAACAGCTCTTCCTATGCGATTGAAAACATTTGGAAATTCTTCTTTTAAATCATTGAATGTCTCAATACGATTTACATTGTAACTACAGCTTTTAATTGTTGTTGATTCAATGACACTGTCATTAGGTTTTACACAGATGGTTGTGTTGAGAAATTAAATCGCTGATTATTATTAGTAAGCACTTGATATTTTTGACTTATTCGACTTATAATTCTTCTGGTGAAATCCCGAAGGTGGACCTCTAAATATTCTCAGGACAGTTTGACTATGTCGTTTGTCATTATTGGACATTGACTAAGATTCTGTGGTAGCTAATTCTATTCTACGTGCAATAATAATGGCGTTTTCTAAAGTTAAATCGTTAACTTCCATTAATAATCTTTCTTTTATGTTTTTATTGTTCGTTTTTTCAATAATTAAATCACAGATAAGTTCATTAAGTACATTGGCACCATAATTACATTTTTGACTAAGAGTTCGCAAAGCTGAAACATATTCATCAACGGTTTGTCCACTAAGTTGTGACCTTGACATGAATCTCACCCTTTCAGCGCACACGTTGAATCTTGCACCGTAATGTCCTTCTAAACTACGCAATGCAAAATCATATGAATTATCAGCTACTTGTAATGAATTAAAAGTCATTTGAGCATGTGGTCCCAAACAGTGTGAAAGTAATGCTTTCTTTCTGGCAGCGACATAATTATTTCCGTCGACAGCAGTTAAATAGTTTTCAAATAGGCCTCTCCACTGTCCCCATGCAATGGTTGGTTTTCCGGGGGTCGACAAAAAACTTGTAGGTAATGGCACGCTCATCTTAAAATCACCAGAAAATAGCATCCACAACAAAATAATAACATCTAGATCAACAAACCGAATACAGAACAATTTCGACATCCTTGTCGCCATATTATGTTTGTTGTAGACAAACATTTATTAGTCAGAAATGATTTACATCGAAACAACATCGAAATGGTAAACTTCAAGAAATCGAATCAGCATTGCGAACATCTTACTACACATGAGCGATGACGTATAGTATGAGTCATCATTCTGGAATGTACTATTATACATAGGTCATAATTACTTTATCATATAATAATCGTGATATAATTCTGGATGGACATCTTCTATTTTACTTATCTCTATTTACATGAATGTACAGATATCACAGAAACTTCATGGATTATTGTCCCTGATTGTACGAAAAATCATGTTTTTAGCTTGTGGACACTCTAGAGGTTACAATTTTCCTCTGAATTTGATGAAACTTAAAATGCATGTTTATAACCGAAAGATCTTGGTTCTTTTCTATATTTGTGCGCATCAGATCATAACTTCCTGAATTATGGCCCCTTATTGTATGAAAAATCGCGATTTTAGCTTGTGGTCCCTCTAGAGGTCACAATTATTATTCGTTTTAAAAAAACGTTTGAATATATAACCGTTCCACAGTAATGATGGTTGAGTTCAAATTTCGCGAAAATCGGACCAAAACTGCCGGACAAAATGGCTAATAGTGTAAAAATAGGGTATATCAAGGTTGTGGGCCCTCTAGAGTTCACAATTTTAATGCGATTTTGATGAAACTTGCAATACATGGTTATAACCCAAAGATCTTGATTGCTATAGATATTTGAGAATTTCGGATCGTAACTTCCTGAATTATGGACTTGATTGCATTTTTAGCTTGTGGTCACTCTAGAGGTCACAATTTTTATCCAATTTAAAAAAACGTTTTAGTATGTCACCAATGGTTGAACTCGATCCATTGTTTTCATATTCCTGTTGGACGCAGATTCTACACTAGTTTTGCGGTTTACCAATGGTTGAGTTAGAATTTCGTGAAAATCGGACCAAAACTGCTGGACGAAATGGCTGCCCCTCGTACGCTAATAGTGTAAAAATATGGTATATCAAGGTTGTGGACTCTCTAGGTTGCTTTCGATATTCGTGCATATCAGATTATAACTTCCTGAATTATGTCCCCTGATTGTACGAAAAATCGCGTTTTTAGCAAGTGGTCCCTCTTAGTATAGAGGCTCAGTGCGGAGGGGTGTCCATCAAATGGGCACAAAACCAGACCCAACTTTTCAATAGTAAAATTTCGCATAGAATACGATGCCAGGTGGTAATCAGTCCGCCGCTGGGGCGCTTTCGAAATATTCGGGGTCAAAGGTCAAATTAGTTCATTTGCACTGAAAATGAATGTGCAGTCATTCTTGTATCATGAAAATAAGCTGAATATGATTGAAAGTAATCACCCTTTCAATAAAAATGTAAATACAAATTTTTATTTTTTTAATTTAAACAACTGCGGAATACGATTAATTCATATCAAAATACAAATGAGGTGTCATTTACGGGATTTGATAATATTAAAAAAATAAGTCATGCATGAACTCATTGATGCGAGCAACACTTCCTTTGAGCGGTAATTCAACACAGAAAGATAAATAAAAATGCAGTAAATACTTTTTGACTTATACTATCACAATTATCCTTACATCAGGTGGTAAATCGTAATATTATAGACTATTGTGCTTCATTTGCAAGAACTGTCACATCTTTTAATATCAACATTATTCATATGGACCGTTCTGTAAATTGATGAAAACAGAACTGTCAAAATCTAAGCTATCATGGCTGCCGTTGTCATGTGTTGGTAAATGTTAGCAAAAAGGCTTGTTTTTAAATTTTGGATAGATTATTATTCATTTATGTTAGAATAATAATCATTTTGAGGGTCTGATATAGAATTTGTTACCTAGATATAATTTTTGTGGAGCAAATTCATTTCTATGGAGTACCATTTGAAACACATCATATTTTCCAATCAATCATTCAGCTGGACCTTTCCACATTCAATAGTGGACTATGTGTATTCATTATAAAAAAATTGCTGAAAACCAAAATCAGTTTCAAGGAAATTGTGATGCAATATTTACAATTTTCCATACAGACCCAAAACATTTAATCCAAGTGATGTTTAATTATATGGACGTAGTGTGCTAAAACAAAGATAGTTTTCAAAATTTGAAGTCTTGATGGTTGTAGTGTATATATTAACCCTGTCACTACGTCTACCCGGTAGTACCGGGTATTATAAAATGTTGGTAAAATGTATGAAATTCATATGCATCAATCATTTGAATTAGTAAAACGAAGAAGCCTATTGAATGTCAGCAATTTCCGTCAATTACTTTTAGAGTTATGGTCCTTGTTTTACTTTGTTGTACCTTGTGAACGTTCGAACGACAAAAGTTATCATCCGATCTGTATGAAATTTATATGCATTATTTGAATTAGTAAAACGAAAAAGCCTGTCGAATTTCAACAATTTCTGTAGATTACTTCCAGAGTTATGGCCCTTGTTTTAGTTTTTAGAACCTTGTGAACCCTCAAACGACGAAAATTATAATGTCATCTGTATGAAATTGTCTATTAAATTCCCCTAATCACCTACAAAAGAATAATTATGTGACAACCCTTGTCGACTGCTCGGACGATTTAGCTGCTGTGGGCGTATGTTTTGTTGCCTGGCAACCTATCTTTGCTATACACTAGAACATATTTCCATGTGTTTCAAAGCGTCAAACCGTAAAATGGCGGGGTGCAGAGTCCCATGTAGACGATTCACTCTCGACGAAATTGTGGATGACATCTTCGCTGACCAAGACAGTGAAGACAATTTCGAGGCGGATGATACACATAATTCGTTTTCAGTTGATAATGATAGTAGTCAGGACAGTGATTGGGAGTATGACGTCGGTGATTTATGTCTCCCGTGCATGATGAACAAGGCTAAGGTGACCATGATAGCCTATGTCTGCAGTAGATTCTGACGATAATACATGTACTTCTGTTGATAATGATGCTGGCCTGCTAGATCGTAAAAGACGTAGGCAATCCCTGAGTCCCGAACGTGTATATAAATTGACTGACTATAGTGATAATGATATGGGAACGGGCGATGAAAGTGATGGTGAAAACGAGGTAGTGCAAGCCGCACGTGTCTTGTCAGAAGCAGGCATGGTCCGCGTGTTCGTGGGGGCATTTCTCGTGGCCCGGTTCCTGGTAGGCCTTTATTGAATGACAATAGTGGTCTTGGTAGTGGTATACATGTTCGTGGTGGCTCGGCTCATGGACACCGTGTCCGTTTTCGTGGTGGCCATGGGGGTGACAGAGGTGGTCCTGTTAGCAATCTGTGGGGCCGGCCGCCCGCTAGAGGACAGGGGCGGAGGCCTGCCAGAGCTCAGAACCCCAGGATAGTATGGGACATTGATCAGAATGACAGTTATGTGCCAAAACAAATTTCATTCGTCGGTGGCGAGAGACCTAAAGTTAGAATTGGTGACAATGCTACTTTTGATGAATTCTTTGCCCAGTACTTCACTGACGATATCTTCAGGCATATTGCAGAGGAAACAAATCGATCTGCTCACCAGTTCATTCAGGAGAACCAGAACAACTTTTCCAGGATTCATTCTTGGAAAGACACTACTGTACCAGAAATGAAGACATTCTTTGGTTTACTTGGACTGATGGGTATTATTCATAAACCAAGGCTGGATATGTATTGGTCCAAGCTAGACCTGGTAGAAACCCCTATATTTGGGCAAATAATGACAAGGGATAGGTTCTTCCTTCTTCTGAAATTCCTGCATTTTGCAAATAATCAAGACCCAGCATATGACCCAAAAGACCCCAATAGGGACAGGCTTTACAAGGTAAGGCCACTGATTAGAAAGGTGAGGGACCACATGAGGTGGGTATATGCTCCCGATAAAGATCTCTGCGTTGATGAGTCTCTTTTATTATTCAAGGGCAGACTTCTATTCAAACAATGTATCCGAACTAAGAGGTCTCACTTTGGAATAAAGTTCTATGAACTTACTACATCCGAGGGTATTTCTCTTGATTTTATAGTCTACTCCGGTGAAAACACATTTAGAGATCATGATGATCCAGAGCCTCAAATGCTGGTAACTGAGCGAATCCCTCTGAATCTGATCCAACCATATCTTGGCTTGGGCCACACGCTGTGTCTTGATAACTACTACACATCTCCTGCTTTGGCTACCTACCTCCTTGATCACAATACATACCTCTGTGGGACCATCAACCCAAAGGGTGCAAATTATCCTGGTGATCTTGGCACTAGACGACTGGAAAGGGGGTCTTCATGTTTCATGAAATCAAAAACAGGGCACATGCAAGCTGTCAAGTTCAGGGCAAAAAAAGACAAATCAAATGGCAAACCTAAAGAAGTATGTATGTTGACCACAGAGGGAAGTGCTGCTATGTTTCCTACTGGAAAAGATGACAAGGATGGAAATCATATTTCTAAACCTGCCTGCATCATTGCTTATAAACACAAGATGGGTGGGGTTGATAGGTAGATCAGCAATTCCACAGTGTGACTGTGGTGTGGAAGACATACAAATGGTACAAAAAGGTAGCTTTGAGGTTGTTCATGACATGTGTATTGTGTGCGCATAAAGTTCATCGCAAGTTCACGTCGTCTACCAAAGATTTCCTAGCGGACCTCAAGGACCTCCTGGCTATACTTATAAGTTCCAGTCCGAAACTGAACAAAGAAGTTATAAGGACAGACACAGTACAGAGGCTTACAGGGCGACACTTTCCTCAGAAAAGAGAGGCAAAGGCTGGCAACACAGGGTACAGAATGGACAAAATGTGTCGTGTGTGCTGAGTGCATGGACTTACCCTGACAGTCCAAGCCAGCCAGGTCTTCATGCAGATCAGGATTGTTTCAAGGCCTATCACACACAATTTGATTACTCTGTAAGTTCAAATGGAGATTCTTCCGATGGAGACGAGTAATTGTTCAACTTCCATCGTTATTCACGATTCTGGTATCTTTCATACATTCCTGTATTCTTTGAATAAATCAAACAATAAATAATCAAAACTTTGTTCATTTTTATACGCCCACATTGAAATGTGGTCGTATATTGTTGTCGCCCCTGTCCGTCCGTCCGGCGTCCACAATTGCTTGTGGACGCTCTAGAGGCTAAAGTTAACATCCGATTGACTTTAAATTTATACACAGTGTTTAAGGTCATGAGATGAAGAAGCCTATTGATTTTCAGCGATTTCCGATAATTACTGCCAGAGTTATGGCCCTTGATCACTTCATAAATTCTTGTGGACGCTCTAGATGTCAAAGTTAATATCTGATTGACTTTAAATTTATACACAGTGTTTAAGGTCATGAGACGAAGAAGCCTATCAATTTTCAACGATTTCTGTTAATTACTGCCAGAGTTATAGCTCTTTTATACACAGTGCTTAAGGTCACGAGACGAGGAATCCTATTGATATTCAGCGATTTCTGATAATTACTGCCAGAGTTATGGCCCTTTATCACTTCAAAAAAATCTTGTGGAGGCTCTAGAGGTCAAAGTTAATATCAGATTGACTTTAAATTTATACACAGTGTTTAAGGTCATAAGACGAAGAATCCTATTGATTTTCAGCGATTTCCGATAATTACTGCCAGAGTTATGGCCCTTGATCACTTCAACAAATCTTGTGGATGCTCTAGAGGTCAAAGTTAATATCCGATTAACTTTAAATTTATACACAGTGCTTAAGGTCATGAGACGAGCAATCCTGTTGATTTTCAGCGATATCCGATAATTACTGCCAGAGTTATGGCCCTTGATCACTTCAAAAAAATCTTGTGGAGGCTCAAGAGGTCAAAGTTAATATCAGATTGACTTTAAATTTATACACAGTGTTTAAGGTCATAATACGGAGAATCCTATTGATTTTCAGCGATTTCCGATAATTACTGCCAGAGTTATGGCCATTGATCACTTCAACATATCTTGTGGACGCTATAGATGTCAAAGTTAATATCCGATTAACTTTAAATTTATACACAGTGTTTAAGGTCATGAGACAAAGAATCCTATTGATTTTCAACGATTTCTGATAATTACTGCAAAGTTATGGCCCTTGATCACTTTCAAAAATCTTGTGACATTCTAGAGGCTAAAGTTATCATCCGATTGACTTCAGATTGATAATTACTTAATGAGTTGTTACTCTTAATCATATTTTAGTTTATTATAAATGTTTCATTACCAAAAAAAGTAAAAATATGCGACAATACTTGTTGACTGCCCGGACGATTTACCTGCTGTGGGCGTATGTTTCATTGTCTGGCAACCTATCTTATATATATTTATCAAAATCCAGTGAAAAAAACAATATCCCATAAGTATTTCATGGAGAAAAAATTGTTTTTGTCATAGATTTAGTGAAAAACGAGAAAACCAAAATGGCCGCCATGAGATCACGTGACTATATGATTATGCATATTTCCAAAATTCTATTTTTTCCTCTTAGTCCAATCTCATGCCCATCCCAACACACAAAAAGAATTACCCAAAAAGCTTTTATATGGATTGTTTGGCATCTGGTTCAAAATCCCTCTTTTTCGTCAAAAAACTTCTAGCACAGGCAGTGGATTTACATCTAGTGTAGCGTCCAACGGTTGTATCCACTCTAAAATGGGCCCCTCTATCACAATGACTCACTAGTGGAACCTCGGCTACTGATCTGTTATCCAGGGAGGGGTTTTTCTAAGCTCGCCTGGGATCACAACTCTCTTCGGTTAGTAATGGGTAAGTGTCAGCTAAAGAGTGACTATAAAGAATACCTTCCCAGGTTTTTGACCGGGATTTCCAATGATTGAATGAAATACGACTGCAATGTCACCTTGCACAATGTCTCCCCTTACTCAATAACACAAACAACAAAATAAATATTCATGTAAAAATAAATATATATTATCCTCTGATCAAGATCAAATTACAAAATATAACACAAAAATGATAATGATGATAATGATACAAATATCAAACCATTTTCAGGCGAAACGCAAATTATGGTCGACACACAACCGCACGTGTACACGATAGGTAACGATATATGAAATCTGGGAAACTGACACACACGTAATAATGAAACAGTAATATGATCTCTAATATAATAACACTAGAGGTAGTAAAACACTATTAAACAAAATAACTTAGCACCGAACACTCGGAGGGAATCACTGAATCACAAAAGAACACAAAAAGGAACCTTCAGACATCCACTCGCGTTCTAATACTGCTAATTATATTTCGAGCTCTTAATCGAAGATGTCTCGAAAGTGCGCTGTGTGACAGCTTATATACAATATAAAATCTCGTAAAATAACAGGCAACAAGAACTCCTGTAATACCTTGCAAATACGCCTACTCGTGAACGTCACGTTCTTCCGCGAGACTTACGTATATTTATAAATAAATCGAAAGTAGAATAACATCAACATCGAGATCACTGGATAAATTAAGTACATGCATTTAAATTATGGATGAACAAATGAATATATATTAAAAGGAAAATGTGACGAAAGACTAGGGAATGTGGGTGGATAGGGATAAATCTTCCATACCCACGCCTCCGCCCAATGCGTCCAGCATTGCCATACATGGAATTATGAACGAGATATAAAAAAAAGTACAAAATGATGAAAAATTATGTAAATATTAATCTTCTTCAACATCTCCCTTTCCATCGTGTACCATAAACCATCTAACCATCTTCTTCATCATTCATTCCATAACCATACCATAAATTATCTACACCATATTCCTTAACCCATTGTTTCAATTAAACAGCCATAAATTAACATTCATCTTCTTCATCATCACCATCATCTAACATCCCCAAATCAACCTCCCAATCAGCCTCATACACCACAGTCTTCTTCCTTCCATTCTCCATCATCCATTCGACCTCAGTTCTCTTCTTGTACCTTACATAACAACACTGCACTCCTACATCCCTAGTCATCATCTTCTCCGTGTTGGTGCTACCGTCTACCATTCTATCATCAGCTCCATCAACTCCGACTTCTCTTTGCACTACCTTCGCCTGTCCATCGTCATCTTCACTTTCTTCACTGATATCGCTATACAAGCTGAAATCCAGCGTCGGTTCTTCTCCTAACTCGGACACAATCCTCCGTAGGTTGAACACAGAGGTCAATCCACCTCCAGCACCGTTCTCTTTCACACTGTTCTTCTCTACTGTCTCTTCTGTCTCATCTCTTTTATCTTTCTCCCTCTTCTCATTGTCCTTTACTACCTTATCTCTTCCACCTTTCTTCAGAACATCTTCTGTTTTCTCGCCTCTTTTCTTATCATCTGGTTTCTCATCTGTACTTTTCTCGGTTCTCCTATCATATTTCCTTCCGTCATCTCGTTTCCTCTCATCTCTTTTATCACTAGGTTTCTTCTCATCTTTACTTCCACCTTTCTTCTTTTCATCTTTCCTGTCATCTCTCTTTTTCTCATCTTTACTTCCACCCTTTTTCTTTTCATCCTTACTACCATCTCTCTTCTTTTCATCCTTACTACCATCTCTCTTCTTTTCATCTTTACTTCCATCCTTCTTCTTTTCATCCTTACTACCATCTCTCTTCTTTTCATCATTTAGCAATGCTCCCTCGCTCTCCCGTTCTTCTCTCCTCAACTTCTCCATCTCCAACACCAACAATCTGTGTCCAGCTCCCTGTGAATGTCGTTCTAACCTGGAACGTGAGGCAAAGCTTGCACCCGGGCAGTAGGGGCACCGGTACTCTGTCAGATTCCTCGGTGTAGCCATATCTGAAAGAGAAGGAACACTCAAAACATATCCATCGAAAAGTGTAGGGCGTTTGGTCCGCCGTCCACATCTAGTTTCCCGAGGAGCAAAACCCAATGTAGTAAAATCATCCGTAACGTCACTAACACTTAAATTGTCGTGGTCCTGGTCAACTATGTCCACAGGGTCGTTGTCCACAACACTATCGTCATCACTATCAGAATCACGTTGAACATATTTGCGTAAGCGGTCAATTTCGTAATTAATATCAGAACTTTTCCTAAGGACGTCAAAAGGGCCTTTCCAGCGTTTTGCAAATTTATTTGGTATCCCCGGCGTAAGTGTTGGTGTAAAGAGCCACACCTGATCGTCAGGAGAGAGATCCTCTTTACCACTTTTGTGATCGTAATAATTCTTTTGACGGGCCATTTCGACTTGAAGTTGTTCACGAACAAACTGATGACACTCAATTAGACGATCACTTAGATTCCTGCTCCACGAATGACACTCCTCTTCAAACTGGGGTGGACGTCCAAACTGAAGATCCAGAGGGGTGTTAAATTCCCTTCCAAACATCGCATAATTAGGTGTCACTCCGGAAGTTTCGTGCTTACTGGTCCTATACGCGTACATCACATAAGGAAGAAGTTCATCCCAATGATCTCCTTTCTGTTGTACAAATGAGGATAACATGCCTTTGATAGTTTGGTTATTCCTTTCCACTTGTCCATTCGACTGTGGGCGATATGGCGTAGTTCTAGTTTTGTGAATGCCTAATAAGTGACACATTTCTTGGAACACAGAGCTTTCGAATTGCTTACCTTGGTCGCTATGAATCTGTCTGGGAATAACAAACCACACTAGGAATTTTTCGACTAGAACTGTAGCAACGGTTTCCGCTTCAATATTTGGAATAGGAAAAGCATTTGCGAACTTAGTGAAATAATCACACACCACAAGAATATATCGACTGCCATGTGGAGTTGGTGGATCGATTCGTCCCACAATGTCTATAGCAATTCATTCGAAGGGTGTGCCTGCTGCAAATGAAGACAGAGGAGCTTTGCGTTTTCTTAGCTTAATCGCGGCACATTGTTTGCACGAGTTGATGTAGTCTTGTACATCCCGCTTAATGCCAGGCCAATAATAACCTTGTTTTATCTTTTCTTCAGTTTTGTTAATCCCGAGATGCACACCAGTTGGTAAATCATGAGTGAAATGTAACACTTAATTTCGTTTAGAGTATGGAACAACTACACGTTTTAATTCTTGATTGTTGAGTTTATTTTGCTTTAAGTAAAGAACACCGCTCTCGACGATTAAATATTCCCATTTTGTAAGTACTTTTTTAACAAAGCGGCTCTGAGGAGAGACATCTTCCCACTTTGGGTTTTCTCCATTTCCCACCCAGGATTTGATAACACTTATCTCTAGGTTATCCTGCTGCATACGTTCGACGCCATGGGTGTCTATTCCTATCAATTGTAAACGGACTGGCGACTCAGAGCATCAGCATTGTTGTGCACTCGCCCAGGCCTGTGTTGTATATCAAAATTATATGGAGCTAGTTGTTCAATCCAACGTGCCACTTGCCCTTCTGGGTTTTTAAAATTCAACAACCATCTTAGACCACCATGATAGGTCCGCACCACAAATTTCTGGCCATGCAAATAAGCTTTGTAATACTTTACAAAATAAACAACAGCCAAAAGCTCTTTTCGAGTAACACAGTAATTTCTTTCAGCCTTAGACAGAGATCGGCTCCCATAGGCTACCACACGTTCGGCACCTTCATGCACCTGAGACACAACCGCCCCTATACTATAACCACTAGCATCCGTGTCTAGTATGAAAGGTTTCGTTGGGTCCGGATAGGCTAACACAGGACTTTCGGTTAAACGAAGTTTTAATGTCTGAAATGAACTTTCGCACTCATTGGTCCAATTAAATTCCTGTCCTTTTTCAGTTAACTTATTTAAAGGTTTGGCGATATCTGAGAATTCTTTGATAAACCATCGGTAATAGCTACAAAGACCAAGGAAACTCCTAACTTCAGTCACATTCACTGGCGTTCTGCATCCACGTACACATTCAATCTTTGCTGGATCAGTGGCTATACCATTGGAGGACACAACATGTCCCAAATATTTCACCTCATCTCGAAACAGATTACATTTGGAGGCCTTCAATTTTAATCCAGCCTGGCGTAGACGGTCTAAAACCATCTCAATTCTATCCAAATGTTCCACAAAGGTTTGGGAATAAATAATAATGTCGTCCAGGTAAACTAAAAACACTTCCCACTGTAAACCACTAAGTACCGACTCCATCAGCCATTCGAACGTGCCAAGCGCGTTACACAGCCCAAATGGCATGACCTTAAATTGGTACAGTCCTTTAAAGGTGGCGAAGGAAGTCTTAGGACGATCTTTTGGTTCTACTTCAACCTGCCAGTAGCCACTAGCCAGATCCATTGTAGATAACCATTTCACACCAGATAATGCATCCAAAGTTTCGTCGATTCTCGGTAATGGGTATGCATCCTTAATTGTCAATGAATTTAACTTCCGGTAGTCGACACAAAATCTCAAAGTTCCATCTGATTTCTTAACAAGTACGACTGGACTGGCCCAGGGACCACAAGAGGGTTCAATAACACCGCTTGTCAACATTTCATCCACCATTTTATCCATCTGTTGTTTCTGATGAAGGGCTACACGTCTTGGTCGTTGTTTTATAGGTTCAGAGTGACCCACGTTAATGGTATGCTTCACCATATCTGTCCTACCAAGTTCCATATAATTGGCTGCAAATAGGTCTTGATATTTGGATATAAGTTTGTGACTGCGCCTCTCTTTTCTCTATCCAAACCTTCGGCGGCTTTTTTTTACACAATTCCAATACATGGGGAGGTAAACCCACTTTGGGAGGTAACTTTGAACGGTTATCACTGGTATCAATCACATTTACTGGGACAATGTTACCGATTCCTGTATGTTTGTTTAGAAACACATCATAGTCGTTGGCATTCAGGATACGGACTGGAACCCAGGGAACAGAATCAGAAAGTTCACACACAACCTTGGCTGGTAACAAATGTTTTCGCTCATATAATCGTTCTAAGGGCTCTAGCATCACTTCTTTGTGTGAAAATTTACTAACAAACTTTTGTGGAATATATCCGTTCACTAAGACTTCATGGCCAGCAGGTATAACAGTATTCTCTGCGAGAGACACACGACAGATCCCGATTGGACCTTCCAAATGCGTGGCACACTTATCACCATTGATGCTTATAGTCTTATTTTTCAAGTCGAGATGACAATCATGTTTCTGGAGAAAGTCTAACCCCAGGATGCATTGAGAACCAATAACAGCCACAATAAGAGTATGCGAATAAACTTGTCCATAAATTTCAATTGACAATATGGCCTTCCCAAGTACTTGGTCCGTATATTCTTAAGTTGGCCTTTTGTCTTTCGGAATCGAATTATAGGCAGAGTGAGATAGCATACTGACTGTTGCTCCAGTATCTATCAAAGAATTTAGTTTTAAAGAATTCACAATACATTTTACATGTAGACCGGTTTCACTCGGTGGGCCGTGAGATGCCGATCCACTTTACAGATCATTACTTGATTCTACGTGATTTCATTGATTGGGACTTCCAGAAACGGGGCGTTGTGCAGGTTGTCGCCAATTGTTTTTGTCACGTGATCGGGTATAATTTTCTGGAGTGTACTGTTTTTGTCACGTGATCGGGTATAATTTCTTGGAGTGTACTGTTGTCTTGTATTATGATTAATATTGTCGTGTCTGCGTATTTCTAAACCTTTTCCAGTTTGGTTAATACTAGAAGGCGAGGCATCCGATTTTTGAGTAGTTATTAATTGTTTTTGAACTTGTTCGTTTCCTCCACAAGTTTCTTTAGATCCTGCAGTTCACGATTATCAGATGGAAGATCAACACCACAGAGTTGTCCTTTGTTCGACTCGCCGGCAACACGATGAGCATCCAGCTCTACCGCTAGTCTGACCATTTCCTCCAAATTGCTTGGTCTAGACCTTTGAATCTGCCACACCATATCTCTATCATCACAAAGTGCATCACAAAATGCATCTTTAAAAAAGTCTATTCAATAAGTCACAATCCGCAGAAGGGTATGCCATAGCTACTAGCCGTTTCACTGCTTCCCCTAATTCGGGTAAACTCTCTTTAGATTGCCTTTTTCGAGCCTTCAGCTGAGCTCGATAGAGTTGACTTTGGTTAGGTGGCAGAAACCTGTCTTCAAGAGCGCTTATTAATTTGGAATACACTTTCCGGTCCTCCACTTTCATGGACGATAACACTTTCTGGGCCCTACCTTTTGAACTACCAGCAAGATGTAGGGCCATTTCATCACGTGTCCAATTGTTTAGATGAGCACATATCTCAAAATGGCACTTATAGTCCATCAACGATGTAGCACAATCGTAGTCTTGTGGATTTTTCACTGGTTTACGATAATAAACACTACCCATGCCTTGATTATAAGGCGTAGACGTAACACGTGGAGAAAAGGCACTGTTATCTGCATCCGCATTTTTATCGCCACATTTTGAAGGCACAATAACAGCAGGATTAGTGAAATTTTGTTGCACACTATTCTTTATTTCACAGAGCTTGTTCCGATAAGAATCTAATTCTTCAGATATAACTTTAAATTGTTCTAACACGAGGCTATGAAAATCATTATCTCCCTTGTTTGATACAGGGGGGCTTGTGGGGTGCACACATGAAGTAGGATTTGTAAATTGCGACACAATATTTTCATAATTACTTGAAATTTCACTCATTTGTCTCCGGTTATAGTCTAATTCCTGCGAAAGTTTGGTTAATTGATGTAACACCATGTGCTGAAAATCAGAATTGCCTGAATTATCACTGTCCATAGACGCATTCAAATGATCACACAAATCAGCATTTGATCCAGACAAATCACTAAACGTTTTTGGCCTCCTCGTTTTCGGAGTCACATAAGGCTCTATATGCACAGGATTTTGTACAGGAACCACAGTTGGATCAAACACAGGATTTTGTGCAGGAACCACAGTTGTGTCAAACACATGATTTTGTACAGGAACCACATTTGGGTCAAACACATGATTTTGTACAGGAACCACATTTGGGTCAAACACAGGATGATTTTGTACAGGAACCACACTAGGGTGGAGCACAGGGGTACGATCATGGGAAAATGTCAAGTCCATGTCTACCAGACTGTACGTGGTCATAATGTTGTCAAATTAAATATAACACAGAGACACACAGTTATGGGTCAACACGGTCACAGCCGGGAAATGTTGCTTGCATGTATTGAGAAGTGAGACATTGTACACTGAGGGATAATCCAATCCCACCTCTGCCACAAAGAAAACTCTGTAGCGTCCAACGGTTGTATCCACTCTAAAATGGGCCCCTCTATCACAATGACTCACTAGTGGAACCTCGACTACTGATCTGTTATCCAGGGAGGGGTTTTTCTATGCTCGCCTGGGATCACAACTCTCTTCGGTTAGTAATGGGTAAGTGTCACTATAGAGTGACTATAAGGAATCTCTTCCCAAGTTTTTGACCAGGATTTCCAATGATTGAATGAAATACGACTGCAATGTCGCCTTGCACAATGTCTCCCCTTACTCAATAACACAAACAACAAAATAAATATTCATATAAAAATAAATATATATTATCCTCTGATCAAGATCAAATTACAAAATATAACACAAAAATGATAATGATGATAATGATACAAATATCAAACCACTTTCAGGCGAAACCCAAATTATGGTCGACACACAACCGCACGTGTACACGATCAGTAACGATATATGAAATCTGGGAAACTGACACACACGTAATAATGAAACAATAATATGATCTCTAATATAATAACACTAGAGGTAGTAAAACACTATTAAACAAAATAACTTAGCACCGAACACTAGGAGGGAATCACTGAATCACAAAAGAACACAAAAAGGAACCTTCAGACATCCACTCACGTTCTAATACTGCTAGGCTTTGTGACGCGGCCTGCTGACTGGAGTCCAGCCATGAAACTATTCAATTGTTTTTTGGACAACTAGTTTCATTATGTATAACAATCGTTGTTGAACTAAATTGGGAAGGTTTTGATTTGACAGTTTTTACATACTTTTGAAACAGGTTTCGAAGTGTGTTGGTTCTGTTATGTAAGATCTTTTTCGACGTTCCAAAGTAAATATACGGTGCTAAGACCACCTAAAGATAAGTCTGTCACACTTTTTGGGACACAATAGCTCTCTTTCTCATTGAGCTAGAATGTTCAAACTTGGTATAGGTGTTTATTAGGTCATTGCCTTGATGGAGTTCGAGGATGAGCATTTTCTGCTTAGAGTAAGCAGAGATAAGCAATTTGATTGGTTGATGCTTTGAGGCACGATAACATCAAGTTTTAATTAAGTGAGAGTGATGAAACGCCGAGTATAGATTTATTATATCATTACTTTGACTAAGTTCAATGATGAGAATTCTCTGCTTAGACTAAGTAGCGATAAACAGTTTGATTGGTCAAGACTTTGGAACATGTTTAAACTTGATGTAGATGTTCATTAGGTGAAGGGGGGTTGGATGGCTGAATGGTTAGCGTGCGCGCTCTGTATCATAAAGTCTGTCATTGAGTCGACTGGCGTGGTTTCGAATCCCCGGTTGTACATGACAAGGAGTAGGGTCGCCTGTCCAACCTCGTGGGTTTTCTCCGGGGCCTCCGGTTTCGTCCCACTGCTAAAGACCCCTATGCGCAAGCGAATTATTGAAATAAAATTAAACCATATGTTAGTCCCGAAATGACCTAGTTTGTGTCGAGTGGACGTTAAACCCCATTTCTCTCTCTCTCTCTCTCTCATTAGGTGAATGTCTTGACTGAGTTCAATGATTAACATTTCGAGCTAAAGCTAAGCAGAGATAAAAAATTTCATAGGTCGATGCTTTGGGACAAGATAATTTTGATTCTATCTGATAGAGAGTGATGAAACTTAGTGTATAGTTTATAATCAGTTTGATTGCTTGATACTTTTGAAAAAAATAAATGTGCTATTAATCAATATTGTGTCATCTATTTATTTTGGGATTTCGGTGGGGGACATCAGCCTCACTGTTGGCTTGTTTTTTTAGCTCGTTCTCTGTCCATCTCTTGCAAAATGTGGGCGTATCTTGCATGGCAACCGCTTGTTATAGAAAAGAGGTTGTATATTGTTGAGGCTGCATTGGGGCCTAAAGTTCTCATCGCTGTTGGTTAATACAAATTTGGCGTCCAGTGCATTGTAATATGGTATTATAGACAGATTTATCTAATTAAGTTATTTACATATGAAATGGGGTTTAACGTCCTACTGTTCTGCTCCTATGCTGAGCTAATGAAGACGGGCATACGCCATACAGTGTGCTATGAGGGAAATTTTGCCCAGGCAGCGGCACTATCGCCTACTCTTATATCGAATTCCAACTGCCAAGGAATCTTTTATGTGCATTCTAATGTATACACAGGACCTCAGTTTTTCGTCTCATCCGAAGGACTAGACAGCTGTCCTTGTCAGGCCCTCCGTCCTGCATCACTGACAAGGGGGAACCACGCCGGAAAATCTCGATGAACTTTCTCGGCCAATGCAGGGATCGAACACTCTACTTCCGGGCTAGCGAGCCAGCGTCTTACCCACTTAGCCACGTGATCCCCTATTTACATATGAAGGTGTAATATAAAAAAAGGAAAGTGGGTAAAAAAAAAACATTTAAAAAAACAAGTTCTTGTATATCAAAGTGTCACTTTAACACACGGTGTTAAAATCGCTGTCATGAGAAGAGAGGGCGAATCATCTTCTCCCTTTGTCATAATAAAAACTAGTTAAAACAGAAGGTCCAGGTGATTGATGTTTGGTGTCATCAGTGCAGATAGAAAATAAACCGGGGGTGGGTGAGAATCCACTTGTTTTATGCGGAAAAAGCAAAGTTCTCGCAGTAAAAACCACACAACTCATGGATAATTTATATATTAAAAACTGTTTGTACAATTATTTCCATATAGTTCAAAATTTCAAGTCCTTTAAACTGTCCATTAAAGTTTTCCTTGTTGTGGATGACTTTTTCCAGACAGAAGTTACCAGAAAAGTTCTCATTCGATCGTCTTTAGTTTTATCCATGAGGCAAAGAAGCGTATTGATTTTCAATTTAATAAATCTTTTTGACACTGTAGTCGGTAAAGCTATCATTCGATTGACTATAATTGATGCACTCTTTCCATCTGGCCCTTGATTTATTTGAAAAATGTCTGGACGCTCTAGATGTTAAAGTGATCATCCGGTTGACTTAAAATTTATAAATATTATTACCGCCCTTGATCACTTTTAAAAATCTAGTGGGTTCTCTAGAGGCTATAGTGATCATACAATTGACTTTGAGCTTATGAAACGAAGAATCCTATTGTTTTTCAACTGCCAGACTTATGGCCATTGATCATTGCGATAAATCTTGTTGTTATCTAGAGGGTAAAGTTATCATCCGATTGTGTGAAATTTATTCACACTTACGTTATTGTCCTTGATCTTGTGGATGCTCTAGAGACCAAATAAAGTTATCATCTAATTGACTTAAAATTTATTTACATTGGTTACGGTCATGAATCTTATTGATGTTCAGCAATTTTAGGTAACTACTGCCAGATTTATGACCCTTGATCACTTTGAAAATTTCTTTCCGATTGACTTGAAGTAATTACACAGTGTTTATAACAATAAGAGGATACTTTGAAACGTCGTGCTTTTAGAATAAACCAGTGATTGTTTCCCATAAAATCTGTGTTCTGTTTATGTCAGGGCTCACACTGGCCTTCAATTTTTTTCTGCCAAAATGAATGATTATTTTTATATAAAAAATGTTCATATTTTTTTTCCGCCAACTGGAAATTTTATCTGCCAAAAATGTGTGATAAAAAAGACAACATCTAACGATTTTATGTCTCAGCTAGGCTTATTAATATTGTAAAAAAATTACCGATATATACAATACAATATACAACAACTTTGGATTTAATAAGATCCTTTTTTTTTGGTGACTTTAGTCTATTTGAACACCGTACTGCACTATATATTTTCAGTATTTACATGTCAGATCTCATTCAAGGATTGCCAATTTTCTATAAATTTATGTGTTGCGTGTACAATAGGCCTATAGTTAATTTCAGGTACTGTAAAGGTATCAGAATCTGAATCGCTGATAGAAAGATATAAATTTTGATTTTATTTGTAAGATGCTTACAATTATACCAGTCGTTCACCTTTAGAGCATTTTGGCGATATGATACATATGGCGAAATGATTTCTCGCTCAAAAGAATCGCCAGTACTGCAAAACATTATCGCCAAAATTATCACCAAAATCAAATTTTAATCGCCACTTTCATATTTTTATCGCAAATTGCGACTTTGGCGACCGACAGCGTGAGCCCTGGTCTATTTGTTTTCCAATTGCTAAATGCCACTTAAAGATTATGTTTATGTGAAGAAGCCTATTGATTTTAAGCGATCTTTCAATAACTCAGAAAGCTAAATTTATCATCTGATTATCTGCAGACCTACTTAATGGATTGTTACTCTTGATAAGCTTTTATGTGATGGATAATGGCCGAAGATTGTCCATTATGTAAATATAAAGAACAACTGAGGGGCGTTAGCCCCAAAGTTTTTCTTTGTATTTACATAATGGACAGTCGGAGGCTATTATCAAACTTGAAACATAGCACCATAGAGATACAAATAATGGATAGTTTTCTAAAACAACAAGCCATAAAATAATGGATATATTCTTAAAACAACATGCACATGCTCATGAATGCATGTGACAAAACACTCCAGTCATACAAAGCAAGCATACACAGACAATCCAAAATATTCTACATGGAGACGACATGTTTACAACACAGTCGAAAACAAATATTAATAATGAGAATATATTATGTGATAAGCATTTGGATACCGATTACATTGGTAATGTACTTGATATGGAAGATAATAGCCGTAAAAATTGTGATGTTCTTGATGTGTGGGATAATAGCCGCAAAAGTTGTGATGGAAAAGCTGCTCAGAGAATGATTTAGATATTGATAATTTTCTTAATACTGTAGTTAATATGGAGGGTACTAGCCCTCCATACTCTGATATAAGTGACAGGACACAGGATCAAAGGCACAAACCAATTCACGAAATTCAAACTCAACTGTCATTATGGTGTAATGGTGATATATTTGAACGTTTTTTATAATCGGATAAAAATTGTGACCTGCATAGGTTCCACAGGCTCAAAACACGTTTTTTTTTGTTCAATCCAGGGCCATAATCCAGGAAGTTACGGTCCGATGCGCCAATATCGCAATGAATCGATATCTTTGGATTATAAACACACGTTAAGTTTCACCTTAATGGGCTAATAATTGTGACCTCTAGTGTGTACTGTCATGGGCCGTAATCCACGAAGTTACGGTCCCATACAAGCCAATATCGAAAGGAACCGAGATCTTTAGGATATATACATATATTTCAAGTTATGACCTATAGAGTGTCCACAAAGAAGATGTGAAAATGTGGGCGTATAAAAACGTATCATCGATCTAGTGCCGAACGTACTATTAAACGGATAAGTGACATGTAACGGACGGATTTAAGTGGAATTCTTTATGTAGACAACACGTGAAATCAACATTCGGTCATGTGACATTTCGGTAACTATGAGGTTTTAAAGTAATTTCATGTTCTGTAATTTAATTTGTTCAGAGAATAAATTATCCCAAAATACATATTCATTTTTCAGATACGTGTCTATTATTGGTATTTTCTTAAACAATCGTCTATTATTTATAAAAGTGTCCATTATTTATAAAAGTGTCCATTATTTATTGAAAATAATGGACAGTTTTATAAATAATAGACGATTGTTTAAGAAAAGCGTACATTCTCCTATATAATGGTTAAAAATATCAAAGGGTGACGTCATATCTATGTTTTAATGTCTTGTAAATGCTCACAACACCCATAAAAGAGTAAATATTGTGATGGTTTGGACATCTTATCTGCTGTGGGGCTATGTTTTGTAGTAGTTTACAATTACAGGCTAAATAAAAAATATTATGGTTGAAATAATGTTTTCTTCTTTTTCTTTCAGTCTGAACGTAAACCTCCTCTTCCTCCACGAAATCGTGATTCCTCACGGAGCAGAAAAATACTATCCGAACTTTCACGTGATAAAGTTTGACAGCACCAGAGAAATGTTTGAGGGGGTTTTTTTCAAATACCTTAAAGGGGTGTGTGGCAGGAAAGTTAATAATGATGTTAATAATAATGATGATAATGTGAATCAACATGTACATAAACTATGTACATTGTAGATCAGCCTCCGGTATTCAGTGAAAGCAATGGTTATCTGTTTTCTTACTAACTGTGTTTTACGTTTAGTGCAGTTTCAACCAATCACAATTGATGGATTTAGTTTTCATTTTTATACGCCCACATTGAAAAGTGGTCGTATATTGTTATCGCCCCCCGTCTGTCCGTTGTCCGCTGTGGACGCTCTAGAGGCTTAAAGTTAATATCCGATTGACTTTCAATTTATACACAGTGTTTAAGCTCATGAGACAAAGAATCCTATTGATTTCACCAATTTCCGATAATTACTGCCAGAGTTTTGGCCCTTGATCACTTTGAAAAATCTTGTGGACACTCTAGAGGCTAAAGTTAATATCCAATTGACTTCAAATTTATATACAGTGTTTAAGGTCATGTGACAAAGACGCCTATTGATTTTCAGATATTTCCGATAATTACTGCCAGAGTTATGGCCATTGATCACTTTGAAAAATCTTGTGGAACGTTCTCGAGGCTAAAGTTAATATCCGATTGACTTTATATTTATACACATTGTTTAAAGTCATGAGACAAAGAAGCCTATTGATTTTCAACGATTTCTGATAATTATTGCCAGAGTTATGACCCTTGATCACTGTGAAATATCTTGTGGATGCACTAGAGGCTAAAGTTAATATCCGATTGACCTTGAATTTATATACAATGTTTAAGGTCATCAGACATAGAAACCTATTGATTTTCAACGATTTCTGATAATTTTCAACGATTTCCGAGTTATGGCCCTTGCTTACTTTGAAAAATTTTGTGGATGCTTTAGAGACCATAGTTATTATCTGATTGATTTTATATTTATACACCATGTTTACGCCTATATATAATCGTTTTGATTGGCTTTAGATTGATACACAGAGTTTAAGGGCTTGAGACGAACAAGTACATGTATATTGATTTTGAACGATTTCCGATTATCGTGAAAAATCTTGTGGATACTTTATGACCATAGTTATCATCTGATTGATTTTATATTTATACACCATATATACTCCTATATATAATTGTTTTGATTGACTTTGGCTTGATACACAGAGTTTAAGGTCTTGAGACAAACAAGTACCTGGTATATTGATTTTCAATGATTTTTGGTAAGTTGAACATCTAAATCCATGGTATTAAATGTTTTGTATACTAATCGTTAGCATAGGCCAAACAAATTCTAATGATTTTCTGATAATTACGTAATGAATTGTTACTCTTAATCAGATTTTAGTGTATTATAAATGTTTCATTACCAATAAAAGGAAACATATGCCACAACTCGTGTTGACTGCCCAGATGATTTAGCTGCTGTGGACGTATGTTTCGTTGCCTGGCAACCTATCTTTAAAATTATTTTTTAAATTTGAAAACTGATAGAATAATCATAAATTTTGAAAATAATTTTAGTGAAATTTGTGAAAGAAATGTTAAAAGTTTGGATCAAGTACTGCATAGACCAATTTGTTTTATGTTCATACGTAGTTTGAGCTATATAGTTGTCACACTGTCAACAATTGGCTTGGCACAAATTCTGTCAATATTTAGAGTTCCGTGATGTTTCTGTCTAGAGTTATCCCCCTTTTTCCAAAAATATTTTTGAATATAATGGAATCTAGAGTTTATTTCACAGATTCGTTTCAAATTTAGTGTGAAGCATTGTGGTCATGAGAGGACAAACTCTGTCAATATTCAGCATTCACAGACCTTCTGTTCAAGAGTTATCCCCCCTGTGTCTCAAACCTTGTGAACACAATAAACACCTTAGCATTGAATAGATTCTTTTCAAATTTGGTTCCAACTTGTGTGTCCTCTGGTTTCCACCCACTGCTAAAGGCCACTACGCGCATGCGAATTATTTAGATAAAATTGAACCATATGTTAGTTCCAAAATGACCTAATTTGTGTTGAACGGACGTAAATATCTCTACAGTTCTTAACAAAATCTTCAGGGGAGGATGAACCCTATTGAAATGCATGATCTTCCTACCAGAGTTACGGAAATGTGGTCATATATTGAAATTTATATATATATATATATATTGTAAAAGATTAAGTAGAAAATACCATTAAAGAAATTTTATTTAAATGCCTAAATGTTTCGAGAGTAGGTTTTCAAGGCAATAATAGATAATGGCGTTATGTCATTATGTAGCGTCATTAAGGAGAGATAGTTACAATAATTTTTCATAAAAATTAAAACAAAATAATATCACTGCTTAAGTTTGGGTTTGAATTTGTTTATAAAATACTCTTCTTTAACTCTTAATTTTGTGATATTATTATCAGACAGTTTATAAAAGGGGAAAATATGAAAATGTGGCGATTTATTTTTAGCACCAAGAAAACGGAATGGAAATACAAATCAGGACTCGAACATGGTGAACAAGAACACGGATAGAGGTAAACAATATTTCAACGTGAAAAATAATAGCCATAACAAGTCCACCCTAAACAGGAATTTAAAAACTAATGATAATAAAATAGAAACAGATATTTTTTTTATAAAAGTATGGACACCAAACAATATTTATATTTTGACTCTTGTCATCCGAGTCATACCAAAAAAGCATTGCCTTACAATCTTGCAAGGAGAATCTGTACACTCGTCTCAAATCCTTTAACTTTAGATCTCAGATTATCCGAATTACGAACCTTTCTACATGAACGTAAATACCCATTAACTTTAATCAATGACAGCATAAAGCGGGCGAAGGCATTTGATATTTTAGAACTTAGAACAGTGAGACCAAAAAGAAAAAAAGAAAAGTGCATACCATACATCTCCACGTACAATCCTCTGAGATAACTTTGCTCTATTGAGACGTAGTGAACGAATGAACAAAATCTTTAGTGAATCAAAGTTCATTCCTTCAAAGCGCCAACCACCGAGCCTAAAAAAGGTGCTAACAAGAGCAAAATATGATAAGTCTCGAAACAGAGTATGCGGTAACAAAATGTGGACGAGGAAACTGTGGAACGTGCAATTACTTGATTGAAGGCAATTCTTTTAACTTTAATAATTTTTCATTTAAAATAATAGTAGTATGACATGCTCTGTCACATATGTAGTATATGTAATTACATGCCTTGGGTGTAATGAATTATACATTGGATCCACAAATGAATTACAGAAGCGTGTGACAGTACATAAACAGCATAAAAAAGAGGAAATATACCGCAAAATCCATTTAGTGGGCATATCGTGGAGTGTGCTAAAAATAAATCGCCACATTTTCCCCTTTTATAAACTGTCTGATAATAATATCACAGAATTAAGAGTTAAAGAAGAGTATTTTATAAACAAATTCAAACCCAAACTAAACCAGTGATATTATTTCGTTTTAATTTTTATGAAAAATTATTGTAATTATATCTCCATAATGACGCTATATAATGACGTAACGCCATTATCTATTATTGCCTTGAAAATCTAACGGCGAAACATGTAGGCATTTAAATAAAATTTCTTTAATGGTATTTTCAACTTAATCTTTTACAATGTATGATATCCTTTTACGGTAAGCACCCTTTTATATATATATATATATATATATATATAAAATAGTTAAAACTAGAAACACGTAGATCTAGCAAAGCATGAGCGCTTTCATCTTTAATCTTCAGATGCTTTACATAGTTTACATATGTGACGTCATAAATGGCATTGTTCTATAATGACGCATTGTTCTATTATGACGTCATGGTATCGGGAGATAATTGTATTAGTCTGTTTAGCTTTGGTTTTAATGTTTTTATGAAATGTTTTTCTTTCTCTCTTCTTTCAATAGTGTCGTTGGAGAATAGTTTATAAAATGGAAATATCTTAAAGTTCTTTTTTCCGCAAATATCCAAATATTCACTAAGTTTAATCTTCCTGTACTCTGGAACATTTAAATGTTGTTTGTGCACACGGACCCGGGCTCTGAGGGTGTTACCTGTTTCTCCAATGTAATATTCGTTGCAGCCAGAGCATGTTATAACATAAACCAAGTTTTTGGATTCGCATGTCATATTGGCATTAACGGTAAACTCTTTTGGTCCAAAGCATCTGAAGAATAAAGATATGAAGTGCTCATGCTTTGCTAGATCTACGTGTTTCTAGTTTTAACTATTTTTATATATATATACCGGACACTGAGAATTTGAAATCCTTTTAATATATATATATGTATTGTTTACGTTAGAATTTCAGAAATTTCTGTTATTAACTTCTAGAGTTATGGCCATTGTTTCACTTTGTTGAACCTTGTGAACAGTGTGTTGATCTGTATGAAATTTATATGCATTGTTTAGGGTACCAAATCAAAAATTTCAACAATTTCCATTAATTACTTCTAGAGTTATGGCCCTTGTTTCACTTTGTACTGTTTGAACGCTCCATTGACAAAAGTTATCATCCGATATGTATGGAATTTATATGCATTATTTAGATCAATAAAACTAAGAAGCTTGTGGAATTTCTGTTACTTCTAGACTTATGGTCCTTGTTTCACTTTGATGAACCCCCTTGTAAACACTCCAATGACAAAAGTGATATATTGTCGTCGCCCCTGTCCGTCCATCCACAATTTGTGTATGGACACAATTTTTATCCGCCCACATTTTTATGTGGACGTATATTGTCGTCGCCCCTGTCCATCCGTCCACAATTGTTTGTGAACACTCTACAGGTCACAATATTTATCTGATTTCAATGAAACTTGAAATATAGGTTTATCACCCTAAGATCTCGGTTCCTTTCGATATTGGCATGTATCGGACTGTAACTTCATGGATTATGGCCCTCCTTGATTGTATAAAAAATCACGTTTTTAGCTTGTGAACACTGTAGAGGTCACAATTTTTATCCGATTTTGTTTAAACTTGAAATGTATGTTTATAACCCACAGATCTCGGACCCTTTCGATATTCGCGCATATCGGACCATAACTTCCTGAATTATGGCCCCTGATTGTACGAAAAATCGTGTTTTTAGCTTTTGGACCCCATAGAGGTCACAATTTTTATCCGATTTAAAAAAACGTTACCATATATGACCATTTCACCCTAAGGATGGTTGAGTTCGAATTTCGTAAAAATTGGATCAAAACTGACGAACAAAATGGCCGCCCCTCATTCGCAAATAGAGTCAGAATATTGTGTATCAGGGTTGGGGACCCTCTGGAGGTCCCGATTTTCATCTGATTTTGATGAAACTTGAAATGCATCTTTATAACCAACAGATCTCGGTTTCTGTCGCTATTCACGCATATCAGACCATAACTTCCTGAATTATGGCCCCTGATTGTACGAAAAATCGCGTTTTTAGCTTGTGGACCCCATAGAGGTCACAATTTTTATCCAATTTAAAAAAACGTTTGAATATATCACCATTACACCCCAAGGATGGTTGAGTTTGGATTTCATGAAAATCAGACCAAAACTGCTGGACAAAATGGCCGCCCCCCGTACGCAAATAGTGTAAACATCTGGTAAATCAAAGTTGTGGACCCTCTAGAGGCCACAATTTTGATCCGTTTTGATGAGACTTGAAATGCAAGTATATAACCCAAAGATATCGGTTCCTTTCAATATTCGCTCATATCAGATCGTAACTTCCTGAATTATGGCCTGTGATTGTACGCAATTTCGCGTTTTTAGCTTGTGGTCCCTCTGGAGGTCACAATTACTATTCGATTTAAAAAAACGTTCGAATATATCACCGTTACACCGTAATGTTTGTTGAGTTCGAATTTCATGAAAATCAGGCCAAAACTGCCAGACAAAATGGCTGCCCTTTGTTCGCAAATAGTGTAAACATCTGATAAATCAAGGTTGTGGACCCTCTAGTGGTCACAATTTTGATCCGATTTCGATGAAACTTGAAATAATAATAATCATATAATAACTATTCTGTACACAGGAAGTTTATAATTTCATTAAGTTTACTTACATCTTGGTTTTTGTGATACTGACTATCTCACATCAATATAAAATCGCTGATACAACCAGCTTTTATCTTATCATCATCACTACTCAAATTAGTATCTTGTGTATTAACAATATTTAATAATTCTGATAATTTGTTTGTATTAAAATGTACATCTTCTTTGATTGGCATTTAGTAATTGAATATATTAACCCAAGGTACAATTTTATGGATACACAATTACTGAGTTTGATACTAAGCGACGTTTCGACGAGGAGACTCTCGTCTTTATCAAGCAAATGATACAAATATGTGAATTGTGGGTAAATATATATACAGAACATGCAACAAAGATAACAATAAATGCAATTAAAGCAACATATTTATTCAGATTATACTTATAGCAAATGAAATTAATATTATTACATATTGTAGACTGACTTCCGTGTAGATAAATTTAATAAACCCCTTATGAAGTTGTGCTTCAATTGAGAAGTCATTACAAAACAGAACATGCAACAAAGATAATAATAAATGCAATTAAAGCAACATATTTATTCAGATTATACTTATAGCAAATGAAATGAATATTATTACATATTGTAGACTGACTTCCGTGTAGATAAATTTAATAAACCTCTTATGAAGTTGTGCTTCAATTGAGAAGTCATTACAAAACAGAACATGCAACAAAGATAATAATAAATGCAATTAAAGCAACATATTTATTCAGATTATACTTATAGCAAATGAAATTAATATTATATTGTAGACTGACTTCCGTGTAGAGCCTGCAAGGCGCATATACGGGTACATTCATTATTACATTTTATAATACTGCAGATAAATTTAATAAACCTTTCATGAAGTTGTGCTTCAATTGAGAAGTCATTACAAATATGATGTAATAAACTATTATGTGCTCGTTGTGATACATTTGGCAAATCTTCTTATGCTTTTTCTCCAAGCACAATAAAACCTTTCAACTGATTTATGGGAGAAATTATGGCGGGCTTTAAGGGCCAAAACTAAATGTAAGTTGAAAGTGTTATTATACATCATAGAAAATATCTAATACCTAAGATGCAAAATACATATGTCGTTATACTTATAATGATGAATACATAATACTGTTAAAGTAAAAGTCAAATGTCAAATTACAAATGTTTTTTGGAAAAAATCCACTAATGTTGCAAAGAACACAACATTTTCACATATACACTTCAACAAAGCAACTTTGCAAAATGACATTTGTCTTTTGTTTTTTAACGCATCTTGAGTTCTTGGGGTCAAAGGACAACGGTCAAAGGTTACGGGTTATATGTAAAATTGTTAAAAGTGAATGCTCCCATGAAGGAAAGATACGCTTGTGGTCATCTGCTTATTTAACAAGCTTGTCGTTATCTGCTTAGTGACCTTCTGGACACTATGTTGTATGGATTTTGACTTTACAGCTTTACTTGTTATTATCAATTAATGGAATCTTGCGTCAATTTAAATGTACGGAAACTGTATATTTGGAAAGATTAAATATATTAAATGATTATTAGGTACGATAACCTTTTGAAATAAAATTTAAATTTTACTTTGATGTTGTATCTGTTCTTTGTTGTAAATTGTTATTATGGAGCTCATTTCATGAAAACAAAACGATTAGTCCATTTAATGAAATATTCTTTAATTTAGAAAGTAGTTACAATGATTGATTTTAAAATGGTTCATTCAACAATGTTTTAAAGTTTTTACTGCCTGCCAGCAATCAAAAATTTAAAATAACAAGTGATGGAAAACGTTTCATATCCCATCCCATATACTTACCTATGCCTACTACAGTGAATAATGAGAACAGATCTGATTCTGATTTAATATTTAATTTCATTTATTTATTTACTCAAGTGCAGTTTACGAAAGTTATCCGAAATATGAAACACAATACCATAACTCCCCCATGATCGTAATTTACTGACTTTACACACAGGCCAATGACAATGGTATTTAAACAAAAATATGACAGCAAAAAAAAAATAAGTGAAATGAAATGGGATTTAACGTCCTAATTTTCTGCTCCTAATGAATAATAAATGCCTATACATTCTGACAGTCAGCACGCCCGACCCTGATGGGAAGATCGATCTTTAATGTTAAAATAATTTTATATAGCCTACATTTAATTTAAACTTGTGTCAGCCCAAGTCACACATGACACAATTCGGTATTTATCAAAAGGTATATTTACATTAAATTAAATTTATTCTAAATATGTTCAATCTAGATGTAGGCCTATTTTGTGTGAAGTTTATAATTAATATGACTATCTAGGTGTATTAACATTAGCTAGTCTACAGTTAAAACCGAATTGAAATATATAGGGGTATATAATGTCCCAGAAACTTCGTTTGTAAGAATGATTAACAGTAATCTTAATAATGGATGGCACCTTGTTTAGATTATACATATTTGAACTGTATAGTTAGCCTATCTAAAATCAACATCATGACTGACAAGTCTCCAGATACTAAAAGAAGGTCCAGTCTGTATCCGTTCTTTCCTTCTTAGGAGCATTCATTTTAAAAATTTTACATGTAAGCCGATGTCCTTTGACCGTTGTCCTTTGACCCCAAGAACTCAAGATGCGTTAAAAGACAAAAGACAAATGTCATTTTGCAAAGTTGCTTTGTTGAAGTGTATATGTGAAAATGTTGTGTTCTTTGTAACATTAGTGGATTTTTTACAAAAAACATTTGTAATTTGACATTTGACTTTTACTTTAACGGTATTATGTATTCGTCATTATAAGTATAAGGACATATGTATTTTGCATCTTAGGTATTAGGTATTTTCTATGATGTATAATAACACTTTCAGCATACATTTAGTTTTGGCCCTTAAATCCTGCCATAAGAAATCCCATAGCTGACATCCATATAGTGACATGCAAAAAGTTTTGAATAGGTTATATTTTATCCATGTGTATACAAATTTAAAACTTAGAATAAAAATTACGTATGCATATTTCAATTAACTCATCTTTAGCCTTACAAGCAAGTGTATTACCCAAATGAAGTTCTAATTTGACGATGTCTACGCATCTACCATCAATGTAAACATTATTTACATCAACAGTCTGATTTTGTTTTGCAGGAAAAACAAGAAGTTTAGTCTTATCAGGATTGAATTTTACATTATACTCTTCTGAGTAGTCTTTTGTAATATTTAGTAGCATAATCAGAGACTCCCTACTCGGGGTTACAAAAGTTACATCATTGGCATAAGCTATAGCACCGACATACACATGCTCGATGGAACAACCAATTTTACTTTTACGGCATCTTACTAGCAATTCATCAAGATAAATAGTAAACAATATTGGTGATAGAACACCCCCCTGTTTTACACCATTCGACACATTGAATGTTGTTGTGGTATAATTTCCCCATCTTATTCTAATTTTCTGATTGATATACATGTTCAGCAAAAATCTGGCCGTAAGGGGACATAATCCTCTTTGATTTAGTAATTTAAAGAGCTTAATAAAGTTGATGCGATCGAATGCCTTACTGGCATCAATTAGGCAAACCAGGACATCAGAATGGTTCTGATTGTAATACTGAATTGTCTCATCATGTAGTTGAATGAGAACTTTTAAAACCATATTGTAGGTCGGAACTAAGAAACACATCTTTATGACAATCTAATAATATCCAGTCAAAAAACTTACCAATGATGCTGCTTAAGGCAATTCCACGATAATTGTCGGAATCGTTTAAAGACTTTTTTCTGTTTTTTTGAATGGATATTATTGTTGACAAGACAAGATTACTAGGAGTAAAACCATGGACTAATAATAAAGACGTTAAAATAAGTGCTAGATGTACTAAATAAGATCCTGGTGCATACTTTAAATGGTCAGATGATAGTCCGAACCCACCATCATTCTTGTTATGTTTTAGGTGCTTAATAGCAATATGAACCTCTTTGTACCGAATAACATGATTATTGCAGCATTTCATATTTTGACATTTATGTATTACATTGGACTGGATGTCATTCTGCAAATTAACCATGTCGTCATCATCGAAGGATACACTGTTAAAAAATTGTTTATATTTATTAGTAAACACACAACGTATATTCTCTGGGCCAATCTGGCCGTCAACATTATTGGGCAGAGAGTTACAAGAACCATACAGTTTTTTTTTATTGATTCCCAGAAATTTCTTGATTTGTTACCGAGTAGATTTTCGGCCATTTTATTCGAACAAATACTCTCTTTGTTTTTCTGAATTGATTAAGGACATAGTGATATTTGGCTCTAGATCTACGTCGAATATTAGCCAATTCGCTGGATTTGGGACAGTTATCACTGTAACATTGGTACTGTTTAAAGACCACGTAAGATCAAAAATCTAAATTTAATGTACGTATAGCCCATGGTTACTATATCAACTTTACGGCAAGTTCACACCAATCTGATTAAAATTAAGTCCTCTGTTAACGTTTAAGTATCCGACACGCCAAAACGCTTTTCAATTTTTCAATTACGACCTTAATCCGGTTGATTGGCTAGTGACGTCACAGGCACTACACATAGGATATACATTATCTATACAGTATCTCACTGTACAATATAGCACTATCAATACACACGGCAACTGGACAAGCGTCTATTGACGGTCCAATTACCACGTGACTGGCCTAATCATAATCACCGAATTATCGTCTTTCATTGGTATAGATTAGACATTTGTGATTGGAATATTTTAGAGTGAATTTAAAATGCTGTATCATGCCGTAGATCAATTTAAGCTGCCTTTGTTTAAGTAGGCCACGTGTCAAATGAAGATGACTCAAGCAATTAGCACATTTACCGGTAATTTGGATAACCCCGTAATACTTGATATCCCAAACTTAAGTACAGAAATACAAATGATGCCAGTCAATTGTCGATATATTCATTATTAGCTATACATAATAATAATAACCATTTCTATACACAAAGAACAACTGGTATCATAACTCAATTTGAAATTCACAGCGAATATGGAATTTTCCGATGAGCATGCATAGATCGCCCTCATTTCTCAGCCAATCAACGTTGGGAATCTTATTGCCATGTACGGTTCCATGCACTACGGGCGTAGTTACTGAGGTTAAACTTTGGCGCGAAAATTCCATGGGATTCATGGACATGAATATCAAATAGGCGAAGTTCCTGATGCCGTTTGGTGAGTGATTAAACTGTCAATGCAATTGTAAAATACTTTTATTATAAAGAATATTTCATATCAAGTCAATTAAATGTTGTTTAAACGCCAGTCAACAAATAATGCGATGCTACTTGATTACAAAAACACAAAAATTAAATAATAATTATAAACAACTGATGAGTAAAACTTAATTATTTTATACAATAAATATGTGTGTGTACGATTCTACCATTAGTTCATTTGTAGGTACTACGCACACGTTCCACCTAGAGTGATGCCTTTGATCTGGCCGGCGTAAAAAAGATAATTACCTAATCAACATTCTTAATCCCACTAACAATCACTGTAACACCGAGATGTAAATTAATTAATGACCCCCAAGTCTGTATAAGTTTAGTCGGATTGATTAATTAATGACTGATGTTAACGACACGACTATTATTATTAATACACAAAGATAGTTAGATGATACTTCTCAATCTGTCTGTTATTCCATTTAGATGGTTACCAACAAAATTTATTTGTACTGTATGTTGATATATTTTTTCGCATTTCATTTTTACGGTCTTTTTCAGAGTAATGAAGTCAAATCCGCCGTACGACGATAACGGATCGTCTTTTACAAATCGCTTTTCATTCATGTTTGACTTTTATGATACAATTTGCGTGACCACATCTTGTTACCCCTGTACTTTTTTACTCGGAGAAATTAGAACCACAATACTCTTTTGACGAAAATGTATCTCTAATCAATTGGACTGCACGCGATGTTAGAGGGTATTAAAATTGCTGTCATGAGAAACAAATTCTAAATTGAATCTTAAATTAAAATGAATTACAAAACAAATTATTCCGTAGTCAATTGTTTTATTTAATTAAGGAACTAAGGAGGATTAAGGAACCAGTCAGGCATTAATGAGTACACACGCCGGCTGTATATAGGTAATTAAGGAATAAACATTCCGAATATGCATTCGGTCACTGTGACGTCACTGGCGTCTGAGGGGATTAAAAGTGTTTTCGATAATTGGCAAAGTCGTTTTTACGGGAGGTCCATTTTTACGACTTTGAGTGAAGATAACTGAATTAATTTCAATCAGATTGGTGTGAACTTGCCGTAAAGTTGATATTGTAACCATTGGCTACACATATCCAAAAGTTTCCAAGCCCATCTTATGTGCACTTTAATCTGGCGTTAATTTCTACACTGTAACATTGGTACCGTTTAATCTGGCGTAAATAGCGTTAATTTCTACTCTGTGTCCAATTATTCATAAATATTGTTGAATTTCGGCGAATAGTGCTCAATTTGTACTTCTATCGAATTTCAATCTCACTGTTTAATTTTGATTACTTAGTGTCTAATTAACTAGTGTTTAGTTTCTCGACACTTGTTGAATTATAAGCGTCCCGTCTAATTAGCACGACTGTTCAATAAATAGTTGGACCATTCAATTTCCCGAGCCGTGATTAAAATCAGTCCAGGTGTCCAATAACGCAAGGTGTTCAATTTTGTTGTCAAACATCTAATTTCACGTGCGATGCTCAGATATTACGATGTGTTTAGTTGTGGGTCATCGTTCAGTTTTGCCGTCGAATGTCTATTTTGCCGCACGATGTTGAAATACTGTAATAAGTGTTAGTTTTAGTACTGACCTGTTGCGATACGGTAAAATATTATTTTTTTAGGATTCATACGACGGCAGGTATCAGTACAAATGTCGCGAAGGTTTGACGAAACACGATTATCATGCAGTTTTTTGTTGAAAATTGCCGCGATATGTAACGCAAAATTAACGGTATTTATTTGTCATAAACAATCGATGTCAAAACGATATACTGACACGATGTTATGAATGTTGAATATTTTCGTTAATTATACGGACGCGTTAGTCCACGTTGTATAGTGAAAACATGCGTGTTCACATATTCTGCACGATATATATGCGGTTATTTTTCCAACCAGTCATGTAAAGCTGCATGTCTAGAACGTTTTAAAGGACACGTATGCATAAGACTATACATGTATTACGCTGTGTTCAAATTGTTTTGCATATTTACAGTATTAAGAGTGTATATAGTTAAGAATTACGGCAAAGATAGACTTTTAAATTGCAAACTATAAAGGTATTTTGAACTGTTTCAATGGCATTTAGTAATTGAACTAGAGTATACAGGTCACAATTCTATGGAATACAATTACTGCTTTTTACTGAGCGACGTTTCGACTAGGCTTCTCTAGTCATTATCAAGCTATGATAAAAAATGAAAATATGACAGGACAATATATACATGTACAAAACAATGCTTGGTTAATGCTGACAAACCAGGGATCTCCCTTAATTACGTGTACTTAAAGGTAATCCAATTTAATTCGATGCAGCAGGTGAGGTGATTGGTGATTTGATAATTAGGCCCTTGGGTACTATATCGGCATCCCTGCATCGCATCAAGAACGTAAGATTGTTACATACATGTACATATTTTCCTTCTGTTCTTCGTATCTGATCAATGAGTTTGACTGCCACATCTTCATACTGATGTCTGATAAACTGTTTCAATGGCATTTAGTAATTGAACTAGAGTATACAGGTCACAATTCTATGGAATATAATTACTGCTTTTTACTGAGCGACGTTTCGACTAGGCTTCTCTAGTCATTATCAAGCTATGATAAAAAATGAAAATATGACAGGACAATATATACATGTACACAACAATGCTTGGTTAATGCATTGTCCTGTCATATTTTCATTTTTTATCATAGCTTGATAATGACTAGAGAAGCCTAGTCGAAACGTCGCTCAGTAAAAAGCAGTAATTGTATTCCATAGAATTGTGACCTGTATATAAAGGTATTTTGGTTATCGGTCTTACAAACAGAAATAAGACATAAATAGAACTTGCAACAGGATTCGAAAGCGCTTTCAAGTCAGACGTAAGCTCGTACTTACCGTAAAAATGAACTGAACGCAACACAAATCTCCGATGTAAGAGAATATTGGTTAATTATAACCGCTATCAAATCCACACAAAAATTTAGAAAAGAATAACAGTATTTCGACCGAAGAATCTATTCCACATGAACCCCAAATCAATGATGAACTGTCATCATGTAATACACATGCAGATTGGTTTGAATAACCGAAATGTCCCATGTATGAAAGATCAAAGAATAAAATTGCACGTAGCCACTTTGTTTATCTAAAAGGGGCTCCGGCGCACTTTAAGGAATTATTTTTGACCCAATATTAACCATCGCCAATTTTTTTAAATCATGGGATAAAGTCAATCAACAAACAATACGGGTCTACTTTATTACAAAAACATTAGTGAACTTATCATTTTGTCTAAAATCATAACGCTAATCAACAAACAATACTATAGTTCTTTATTACAAAAACATCGGTGAACTAATCTCTGTCGTTATGGCGAGCCAAGCTAGTTGATTATTAGGTAAATAAAACAATATAAACAACCAAGGAGTAAAACTGATTTATTCCAATCAATTTATATACGAGTCACCTTAACCGTGTACGAGTTTGCTTCTGAACGGGTTAACTGACACTCGTTCAACTTGTAAATTCCAAATACAAACTGCTTACCGTTTTCATGCCATAGACACTAATATCCTAATTAAAAAAAAACCGTTCTGTTTCCAATAATTATCACAGACACAAATATTAAATATACATTATGTAAGATTTAGATAAAGCACTAGCCATTCTTGCTATAATAGTTCGAAAGTAGATGATGTAAAATGAATAATTTGAAAATTTCATTCAAATTACTCTATTGCAAGCGAAGATATTAGCCTTTGAAGGTTTGACAGACGTGTGCAATAATTTCAACCACCGTACTGGTTGATCGAAGCTAAGTCTCGGTCCTCCATATTAGATTAAATCAAAGTATCGCTGAACCATTCTAATCTATTTAATATCGGAGAAATCTGATGCCATCGAGAGTTGATTAAGGCCTGGATCATTTAATTAATGTCTAATTAATACTTTAGGAAACATTTCAGGCCTAAAGAAAGACCTGCAATAGGCAGATTTAGCTCTTGCATAATGCATGTTTAATTTTGATTGTTTTATCCATCAACACACAGTCGGCACAGAGTAAACACATCTAACAACCAGATCTTATGAATTCGAGCCTCTTCAATAGTTATAAAGCACATCAAAAAGTGTAGAATAAATTGCCTAACAGAAAAATCATGCTTTATAAGTTGTTAAAGGGGCGTGGGGCAGTGATGGGATTTCAAAATTTTAGTTGTCGGACATTTTCTTCCCGAAAATAAAGGGACATAACTCTTATCGTTATTTAAGCAGGCGTTTTCAAGCTACAATTAAGAATCATGTGTCAACAAAATATTCAAATTCATACGTAATAAAAAAAAAAATTAGATGCACCTATTAATTTTTCATATTTAATTCCCGTACAGTATTCAAATTTATGTCGATAATATTCCTAAAAAATTACATGACATGGTAATACCATAGAATGAAAGCATGCCGACTACTGCCCATCCGTACCGGTTTCAAATTCCCTAAAATTACCGTATTTTTCGGGTCATAAGTCGATACATTTTTCAGCAAAGTCCGGCATTCGTCTTATGCTCCGTTTCGATTTATATACGGAAGGTAAAAAAAATGACATCCCGAAATTTATTTGGCAGTAAACCGTAGTAAACGTCGCTCTAACAGAACGAGCGAGTGACACCAACTGCTAAATAATCCCATTCGACTCTAAGCACGCGCTATTGTCTAAAAACAATTACTGTAACTACTTACGTTATTCCAATCGAAATATTCGTCAACATTTCTTAACGTGTATATTTATTTATTTAAAAAGATAAACCCCATTCAAAATATGATCATAAATCCGACAATATGCCATCAAAATAGAATCTTTCTGCCGACATCAGACTTATTACATTCGGCACGTTTACATCTCTTAATTCCACGTGTCTCGCGAGATTTGTACTTTCATTTTGCGTGTGTGTGAAATAGCTTTATTTAACTTCGGCTTCCACTGAAGAAATATCACAGACAAGTTATTGGACGCAATGTATATTGATTTGGGGTGTTATATACTATTAGGATATGTGACATATATGACTAATGTCTACGGCGGACATCAAGGAGATTAAAACGTGAGACAAAGGAGAAATCACGGGTTAATCACATAGATTAAGTTTATTGGATTGATATATAGTTCGACAAAGAGAAGCAATGACATCTGTTCAGGATTGAATTGTCCGACAAAGAATTAAGTCAGCCAATCAAGGCAGATTAAGTGGTGAATCAAGGTAGGTGTATTGACGGCATAAAACGAGTAATACGTTGATCACTTAATTACCTAATCAATCCAGCCTATTATCAACGATAATCGGGTTGAGTGGTAGTTATGCACTCAGTATACTATATTAATTTTGGAATTTTGAATATTATTTATCATGTGTTGATGTCCGATTGGGCTTATTCCTGGTCGGACAATTTAGGACGTTTGGAAAATAGCGTCGGACATGTCCGGAATATACGAGCAAAATTCCATCACTGGCGTGGCGATATTTAAGGAATGACATTTGTGCACAATACAAAGATATAATTACCACCGGTGTAAGGAATATTTTTGACAGAATATGTCAACTGCAAATATGACTAAACATCAGTTTGTTCAGAAGACGCTCTGCATGCGCGAACTTTCAAGTCTGTACCGATTTAAAAAAAAATTAAACAATCCCACTATCCACATTCCTAAAAACAGGAGTTTTACCTTAACAAAGTAATCACAATTACTCGTTACAAATTGGTATTACATGTAACGGGTGGAGTGGGGGGCCGGCCAAATCGCGACGAATAACTTCTTAGTCACACAACACAGTTTATATGGAAATACAATCACTGGTTTATAAGTATAGCACGACGTTTCGACAAGTATTATCTTATCGTTATCAGAATACTTGTCGAAACGTCGTGCTATACTTATAAACCAGTGATTGTATTTCCATATAAACTGTGTTGTGTTTTTAATGTGTTCAATCGCTAAATGCCACTCAAGGATTAACTTCTTAGTCATATTGTAACTAATGTAAGTGTAACTGTATTTCTTTATTTTGACATTCTGCTAATTGAGAAACCATTTGAGTAATAAATACAGGTTATTGAATGGACTCAAGCTACATGTAAAATCTCAAATACATCGACATCTCTTTTCAAAATTTGTAATTATTACTACTGACAATCAACAATAAAAGTCATATTGTTGTTAAAGGGGCGTCGTCAATCGGTTTCTTTTGATGTTACGTGTCAATTCTCATTATGGAACTTTGATTGACAGTATGCATCCACCAGACTCTTTGGTGCCGAAATGAAAAAGTCAGCAAGGTATTATTGGACTAATACGTGTCCATGGTATTCAGCAAGAATGTTTTACAATCAACAATGCTGATTGTTAGCCATTTTCTAACATTTCTTCCAAGTTGAAACTATATGCTTCACGATTTTTGCACGAAGCTTAAAGTAGCCAAGTCTCTAACTCAATATCATCCAAAATCTTCAACATTGAAAACACGATTTTTTTGTCAAATTAAATCAACATTCATGTTGTTATCTTACCGGAAAAAGATGGGCTTTTGAAAACCAATATTTAAGACAAAATAAACATTTTACCATTGGTACACGAATCGTGTACCATAATGCGCTTCAGCCCCAGTTGTATCAAGAGACTAGAGGGACGAGGCTAGACACTTTGCACCAAACCAAGCGGCGTATGTAGACTGGAATAAGCAGACACTAGAAATTTGCACTCGCTTGAGACTGCTGGCTTATTTCGCCAAACATAACTGATTTGAAATTGGAGTAAAAACGGAAACCATTGAATGTAAATCAGTTTATATACATTCATATTACAGTATTATATGCGTCGCGACCCACTTTTGTCAATTTCTAGGTCCCAAATGTTAGCGATTTAGCTCCTTTAAATTATTGTCACAGGTAAATGCCAAAATTTCTAATGAAGACATTAATTCCAAAGAGCTATTTCTACCTAGAAAGTATGGCAGCACGAACTCAGTAAAATTTTATGATTGGCGTCGCAATTCAGTCTGAAGAACAGTTCCGTTCGACTTTTTTTTAATTCCACCTTACTTGTTGTTCTGTAACCCCTAATCTAAAATGCTCTTTCGATCTTATCTAATATAGTACATGCCACAAAAACATCGAATTAACTTATTTATGATATCCCCATTCTTTATTAAAAATTAAACTTAAATATATGATACAATTCCTTTTTAAATTGGCTTTCTCTGAAATAAAGTTTGGCAAAGTTATGCGTTACATATAAGCATGGAATGTATTTAGTAGGTTTTATTTGATCTTCAGCGAAAAAGGGTTGTCGTTCTATAATAATAAAAAGAAATAAACAGTTTGAATTAGTAGTTTTTTTTCACATTTGTCTTACACAATAGACATATTGTTAGCTTCTGACACATGTGTATTAATTCTACAAGCCTTCTGTGTTTATTGCCACAGATAATCGCACTTACCCTTCAACCCAAAATGCTTTCTATAGATCCCATATTATGTAATATATGATTGGTGCAATACCCATGCTGTTAGTCTTAATTGCAAAGACATTTAAACAAAAGGATTTAATCAGGGTAGGGAGTCGACGTGTCCACACGTAAATCAGATGCGTGAGATTTATCATTCGTGGATGTGTCGTCAGTGTGGGAAATACTGTTTTAAATGAATATATAAATACACGTTTTATGATTGTGGACGAAACGGTAAGCTTTGCTTCGGAACCGTCCCGTCGCCATTAAAAATCCAACATCTGTTTCACCGTGGTGATCTTGAAAAATAATCCCCGGATAATGACAGGCATTACAGATACCTGCCGTCGTATGAATCCTGAAAAATAATATTTCACCGTATCGCAACAGGTCAGTACTAAAACTAACACTTATTACCGTATTTCAACATTGTGCGGCAAAATAGACATTCGGCGGCAAAACTGAACGTTGACCAACAACTAAACAAATCGTAATATCTGAACATCTCACGTGAAATTAGATGTTTGACAACAAAATTGAACACCTTGCGTAATTGGACACAATGACTGATTTTAATCACGGCTCGGGGAAATTGAACGGTCCAACTAATTATTGAACAATCGTGCTAATTAGACGGGACGCTTATAATTCAACACGTGTTAATTAGACGCTTAGTAATCAAAATTAAACAGAGAGATTGAAATTCGATAGAAGTACAAATTGAGCACTATTCACCGAAATTCAACAATATTTATGAATAATTGGACACAGAGTAGAAATTAACGCTATTTACGCCAGATTAAACGGTACCAATGTTACAGTGTATTGTCCTTCCATAAGTAAGTTGTGCTAAAATATGGCAGTGTTTCTGACTTCCTCCACATGTTCATTCCAGCCAGGAATTCTAGAATGGCCATGTGTGGAAGGTATGCATGATTGACTTGCTTCGATACTAATATTGACCAAATCATTAAAGTATTGTTCTAACTCTTCATTATGACTTGAGTTCATCCCGATTTTCCGACGTGGTTTCCCCTTGTCAGTGGTGCAGACCGAAGAGGGTCTGACAAGGACAGCTGTCTAGTCCTTTGGATGAGACGAAAAACCGAGGTCCCGTGTATACATTGGAATGCACGTAAAAGATCCCTTGGCAGTTGGAATTCGATATAAGAGTAGGCGATAGTGCCGCTGCCCAGGCAAAATTTCCCTCATAGCACACTGTATGACGTATACCCGTCTTCGTTAGCCCAGTATAGGAGCAGAACAGTAGGATGTTAAACCCCATTTCATTTCATTTCATTATAACTTGAACAAGTAATATCTTTACAATGTAAAGCATCAGTAGGGATACTAATTTTTGATAATAAAACATCGATATTGTTTTGGTACTTATCAATTTGCTTTTGACTAGCTTCATGCCATTTAAGAGAACGATGCCTAGGGCCTAAGTTAGGATAATCATAATACTCAACAGGAATCCTAAGATCCAGGCTTACAGGGGCACGATCAGAGAGATTATCTCCATCTTGAATCGACTCATATTTAATATACTATTCAAAAAAAGTAGGGGATATTTGATTTTGGGGGCATAATACTAAAATATGCAAATGACTACGAAAAAAGTCACTATAGAACCTAACAGAAGAAACATTTCCAGTTACATGTGACGCCCAAACGCACCAATAGCTACCGCATGGAATGCAGGTGATGCTTGGGATCATCATGGGGGTCCAACCCAAGATTTGCACGACTCTGACTTTGAATGTTACAGTCATTGTGGCATTGAATTCCAGGGTGGAAACATCAGTTTAATTGTTTTAGTGACCAGAAAACAAATTTTGATATGCGTCGGCTTACCCAAAATGAAATGTTACGTGCCCTTGGCATGCTACAGATCGGCACAACACAGGCGGTTGTGGCGCGGACGATGAATGTTTCTCAGTCTGTCATAAGCAGGCTATGGTCCAGATACCGTGATACACAATCTGTACAGGACAGACCACGATCAGGTCGACCAAAGGCGACAACTCAAGCCCAGGATCGATTTATCCGTACCTTGGCCTTGAGAAATCGTGTCATCACAGCAAATCAGATCAGCGCTCGTCTTCAAACAGACACTGGTGTGAGAGTGAGTGGCCAGACGATTCGGAATCGACTGCATAGGGGTCACCTTCGCGCCCGACGTCCTCGCGTGATCCCTTGTTTGAGAGATCATCACATTCAGGCAAGACGTCGTTGGTGTAGGGATCGTCAACACTGGGATAATCGACGCTGGAGCAATGTGATGTTTTCAGATGAGTCAAGGTTCACTGTTGATTTTTTGGACAGACGTAGGAGGGTGTGGCGTCGTCGAAACGAGCGCTTCCAAGACGTTAACGTCATCAGACATGATCGATTTGGGGGTGGTTCTGTTATGGTGTGGGGAGGCATCACTGTTGCTGGAAGAACGGCTTTACATGTTGTTGCAGGGCGTGTTACAGGCCAGTACTACCGGGACAACATCTTGGCAGTCCATGTTGTGCCGTTCGCACGACGTCATGGCCGCCGTTTCATCTTCCAGGATGACAACGCAAGATGTCACAGGGCCAGGATCGTTACAGGTTACCTCCAACAACAGAACATCACCACATTACCTTGGCCAGCACTGAGTCCCGACCTCTCCCCCATCGAGCATGTCTGGGACATGCTTGGACAGAGGTTACGTCAACGTCAACAACGTCCTGCCAATGTCCAAGAACTTGCTGCTGCGTTGCAACAGGAATGGGACAATCTGGACCAAAATGACCTTAGACGTCTCATTAGGAGTATGCCACGTCGGATCAATGCTTGTTTGGCAAACAGAGGAGGATTTACCCGTTACTGACTTGGTTGTGATGCTGTGGTAACTTTGCTGTTTGACCCCGGGTATCATTTTACCCTTATAATGGTCAGTCTGTGCCTTACTTAGTCTAACGATCATTTGGAATAAATCGATGAATGTGAACTTCATTTCATTTTGTCATTTGTTTCTTCGTCAGTTTCATTAGGTGACTTTAATAACACTTAAAAATCAAATATCCCCTAATTTTTTTGAATAGTATAGTATATTCAAGTAGATTATTGGAAACTAATACATGGTCTATTACAAACTTTTCAAAGTTAATCTTGCTTTCATAAGTTAACAATACATTACTTTTTTTATACTTCTCTGTGCATTCTAAACTGTTCATAGAGATAAAAAGTTCAAGGTGCGCCGTTTGCACAGAACTAGTCCTTTTAAAATCAGTGTTAAATCACCGCTAATAATCAAATTATTCACCAAATTTTCATCTATTAATTGACACATCTCTTCTAATGTCTTATCAAATTCACTTATATTGTGTCCGTCACAGTAAAAAATTTATGTCACCACGTTTCACAATAACAGCACATATCCTGTTGGAGTTTTGTGGTACCGGCTTTACGTCACATAGTAATGAATTGTTCCATAGATTAGCGATTCCTCCAAATGGGCGGCCGCCTAAAACATTTGTACTTTGCATGCCAGATACCCCATGAACACAGATTCCTGGAATTTCCTTTTCAAAGCGATATAACTGTTCATTAAAGAGCCAGTGCTCTTGAAGAAGAACAAAGTCGTGAGATTTGCATAGTTTCCGGATATATTCGAAGCGGCCCGCTCCCCAGGCCAGGAGAGTTGTAACTAGTTAGACGAAGCGTCATTTACTTGTTGATTCTGGTTGTTATCCCGACTTGGGGGCACATACTTTCTAATCCGGACTCCACTTGGCCAGAGAGATTCATCAAACAGTCTACTAAATTCTGACATTGGAACAGACAATTTAAAGGATTTGAACTTCGACATAGGATGTGATACGCATCCAATGGCACTTACAGTAAAGTTGTTATCCTTTAAGAAACTGGAAATCTGAGTGTCTGTTGTACTGCTCTCTACACGATACACAAAAAGATGTCTAGTTGGTTCTGGTGCTCTTCTAAAGCTAGATCCTGAATTATGTGTTGACTTTCCAACAATTATTTTTCTTCGCTTTGTTTCGTCCCTCTTGTGTTGTTTATAACCCAAAGATATTGGTTCTTTTTGATATTCGCGCATATCGGATCGTAACTTCCTGAATTATGGCCCTTGATTGAACAAAAGATCACGTTTTTAGCTTGTGGTCCCTGTAGAGATCACAATTTTTATCCGATTTAAAAAAAAAACGTGTGAATATATCACCATTACACACTAAGATCTTGGTTCCTTAACTTAACTTCCTGCATTATGGCCCCTGATTGTTCGAAAAATTTCATTTGTTGAACCCTGTGAAAATTCGGTCTTTTAATGGTCCTATAAGCTACAAAAGCATACATATATGACAACTCTTATTGATTGCTCCTACGATTTAGGGCTGTGAACGTATGTTTCTTTGCCTGGCAACAAATCTTTAAAGAATTATTTGTTGCTTTAGTATGATATGCTTATTGACAGCCCTTCTTTTAATCTAGGGTCTTCCCTAACACTTTGGACAGTGATTAAAGGTTATTAAAAAAGGAAAAAAAAGTGTTGTCTCCGAACAGTATTGTTTACTTGTAGCCGTTTTGATAGCCTCATTTGTCACGCAATTAGTTTTTCTGCAATATACTGCTATGCATGGGTGAATTGCTTGTTAATCGGACTATTGACCAGTCATAATTTGGAACAGAAATATTGCTTTCATTACGGCAGGGTTGAATGGGATTATTTGTGGATATTGCTCTGCACATTTGTTATTGGAGGTTAAATCTGTAACGAACAACAACATTTGTTACTTCACTAGCTTGAAAATTTTGAGAGAACTCTTCGAAACGTCACCTTAAACATGCATTATGCAAGAGCAAAATCTGCTTATTACAAGTCTTTCTTTAGGCCTGAAATGTTATCTAAATTATCAATTAGACATTAATTAACTTATCCAGACCATAATAAACTCTCGATGTCAAGGCTAGCCTTCGATGTTGGCTGGATTAGATTCCTATATGCCGCTAACGGCTATTGATAATTAAATCAATAAAAGCGGATAATCGAGACTATGCTGTTTATATTAATGATTTTAGTAATGATGACCGAGACTATGCAAAAATTTCACACGCTTCTTTCTCGGCTCATAGTGGATCAATTTGACTGAAATTTTCAGCAAATTACCTTTACACTATCTAGTTTTTAACTATTATAGCGAGAACTGTCATCTCTTTATCTTATCTCCCGTAATGTATCTTTAATAAATCAGTAATTTTTCTTCCATAAGTATGTGTTATAGTTTATTGCACTATCTAGTTACTAGTTAACGGATTCTTTTCAAATTTGGTGGGAAGAATTGTGGTCATGGGAGGACGAACCCTGTCATTATACAGTGTTACACGAATTTCCATATCATAGTTGTGCCCCCTTTGCTGAAAAACTTAGTGCGATACAGGCTCTAGTATTTATACATTCACATGGAAATGAATTGAATTGAAATGGGGTTTAACGTCCTACTGTTCTGATCCTAACCTGGGCTAATGAAGGCGGGCATACGGCATACAGTGTGCTATGAGGGAAATTTTGCCCGGGCAGCAGCACTACGGCCTACTCTTATATCAAATTCCAACTGCCAAGGGATCTTTTACGTACACATCAATATGTACACGGGACCTCGGTTTTTCGTCCCATCCAAATGACTAGACAGCTGTCCTTGTCAGGCTCTCCATCATGCATCACTGACAAGGGGAAACCACGCCGGAAAATCTGGTAGAACTTTCTCGGCCAATGCAGGGATCGAACACCCAACCTCCAGGCTAGCGAGCCAGCGTCTTACCCACTTAGCCACGTGATCCCCCCACATGGAAATGTGGTTGTATCTTGCGTTCGCCTCCATCGTCCCTCCATCGTCCATATGTTCTTGTGAACACTCTACAGACTACATGTATTATCAGATCTTTTTACAATTTATATATGAATTATGAACCTTATGAATGCTCTAACAAGTTGTTATACAATCTGTACGAAATTTATAGATATTAGTGAATATCGGTTATAGATATTGGTTCCTTTCGATATTTGTGCATATCGGACCGTAACTTCATGAATTATGGCCCCTGATTGTACGAAAAATCGCGTTTTTAGCTTGTGGGCCCTATGGAGGTCATAATATTTATCTGATTTAAAAAAACGTATTATTATATCACCGTTACACCCTAAAGACGACTGAGTTCGAATTTCGTGAAAATCGGCCCAAAACTGACAGACAAAATGGCCGCCCCTCGTACTCAAGTAGTGTAAAAATATGGTATATCAAGGTTGTGGACACTATAGAGGTCACAATTTTTATCCGATTTTGTTGAAACTGAAAAAGTAAGTTTATAACCCAAAGATCTCGGTTCCTTTCGATATTTGCGCATATCGATTTGTAATTTCCTGAATTATGGCCTTTGATTGTAGGAAAAATCACTTTCTTTTTAGCTTGTTCTCTATCTATCTCTCTAAAAATGTGGGCGTATCCTGCCTGGCAGCCGCTGGTTGTTGATTTTTTGGTCTAGAATGGACGAAGAGGGTTTGAATTAACATTTTCTGCCAGGTTTTGGTAAATATTCATGATTTTGAGGCGGAAGGATAACAGAGTTATCAGATTGGTTACGGTGATATGTACGGCAACTAGTTACATGTTTTTAGTAAGCTTCTTCAAGTTTGTGTATCTCAAAATTTTGGTGGTCAACCTCATACAAATTTTAGTGCAAAGACATGACCATTTGTTCCTCTGTCTGTAGTGAAAAGCATTCAGCCCAACGAAAATTTGGGGAAAAGTTGGAGGTGGGCAAAGAGGTCAGAATTAACATTGAAGTCAATGGGGAAATTAATGGTGGTCTGCCTCCTGTATGGAAACAACCTGACGGTGGATAAAAGGCCTAAATTTGATGATATGATCTCCAAATTGTCACAAAATGTGATATATGACATTTTGATCGTAAAAAAAAAGTGAAATGGTAACATTTAAAAAATATTTGACAAATTTGTGAGGGGAAATTTTGATTTTAGTAAAAATTTTGTGATTTTCAGTGTTTATTTACTTTTCAAAATTAGTGGAAAATATTTTAATGTATGATTTTTACTTTTTCTGCATCATAAAGGCTAGACGGGAAGAAAGTATCATAATTTCACTCAATTTTGCCTAAAAATCATGATAAGTTGTCTGAAATTCTTCAGAAATTCTTCAGATTACCCCCGTTATTGCTGTCAAAATTTTAATTATTCATCTGTTGTAAAATGAACGAAAAATGTCTTGCATGTCTTTATTTTCATTGTTAAATAACTTGGAAAGGATCCTTGTGTTTGTCAGATATTGAAAAAGTATTCATGTGTTTGTCAAAAATTTAAAAATTCAGAAATTTAGTCTAATTATGTATGTTAGAATTTTCAAAACATGAGTGAACTGCATTTTGCTGCTGTGTGGCTTAACACAATTTTAATCTTTCAAAACCTGAAATTGTTGCATTTCCCTTCTCGAGAAAGTAAAATCTATATATTTGCAGGGAAATTTCTCTGTCTTCATTTCATTTAGACTGGCTCACCCTCCCCACCTCTTTTCTTGAACATGATATTTGGATATTCAATTGAACATTTGTTGACTCCAAATTAGCAGTAATTGGATTTTGTGCTTGAATTGTAACCGAGCATTTTATTTGGCACAAACAAATAGTTACATATAAGATTTCAAGGATTTCTCAAAATGGATATGTAGTAGATGTGTTTTTTGCAGCTTAATGTTTTACATTTTGGATGTAAATCTATTATTTGTGGTGATCTTTTAAAATGTGGCACTTACAGAACAATAAAATATTAATTAATTTTTCATACCCCTTTTATGCTATGAATTATGTCATAACTCCCTTTTTCCACCTCATTTTGTCAGGAAATTGATGTAAAGATTAAAACAACTTGCTTCCACAAAATATTTACACTATGTAATTTCAAGGATACCTCTGATTGCTAAAGTATTTTAAATTCTGAAATATTCCCATTTTTTAAAAAAAATAGTGCTTTGTGACCCTTTTATTAGAGTGGCTGGTTATCACCTAAATACAGCATTTGTTTAACATTTATCAATCCATATTTTAATAAATAATTCATACTTCTTATAACTAACTGTGTTTATTTATATGTATATAAGCCAGGGATAGAAGAACATGGCTTTTAGCCTGTCAAATTTCAAAATTTTCTGTAAATTACCTCCAGAGTTAAGGCCCTTGTTTCAGCTTGTAGAACCTTGTGAACCCTCAAACGTCAAAAATTATAATCTGATCTGCTTGACCGCTCAGACGATTTTGCTGCTGTGGGTGTATGTTTCGTTGCTTGGCAACCTATTTTTTAACGTGAGAGGACCAACTCTTTGATAGATGCTAAATGATAGATGTTACAGTATTTAACAGATTTTTTTCAAACTTGTGAAAACTATGGAGATCAGATTTCTTTAGGGATACTTTCTCTATCAAATTTGGCCAACATCCAAGTTTTCCTTTTGGATAAGCTGCTGTTGTGACATGGCTGTTGTGTGGGCGTATTTCCATGATTTGCGTGGCTATCTTCAATTTAAAAAGAAAAAAGAAATTGATTAACATGAAATCAAAATTTACGTTTTTATTTATTTGTTTGCATAAAATCAATGTTTAAAACTAAATTAAAATTGTTATTGTATCAAATTCATACATATTGTACATTTATGGTATGAGAGAAATATTCTAGATCTTATTATGCAAATTTTATTTGTGAAACCTGTAAGTCATTGATCATGCTGAACATGAAACATGCAGAATGTAGACTAAATATTACTAATAATATCTTTGTAAATACTGTATTGAATTCGACCATTTTTGGCATGATATTCCTTTTAGAGATTTAACTTTCACAATATTGTAGTTTGCTAGGGATTCAAAACCCCTTAAATGATGATCAGTGACTTTAGGGTCAACTGGACCAATGGTAGGATCATGACCCCCTCCCAAAAAATTGTAAAACAAACTATGAAATTCGAAATTTTACCTCTCTGACAAAAACTCGCTGAGATATGGCCATTGGAAATTAGTGTGCTGAAACGGACCTTAAATTCAGCAATTTTTTTTTCCAGGTTTTCAGGTGCTTTAAACTCACATTTCGAATAGGAATAGAACTCTCTAACTGTGTAAACAACAACAACTTTTGGTGTAAATTATGAATTTAGCATCACACGCAATGTGCGATTCATGTTTTCCGCGCTACCACTTGGCAAATCGTGGAGCGACTGAACTATTCACTTTTTTCAGCATTTCCGCAGCCTCTTGCAAAGTCACTATTGTATGCAGAACCCCCCAGATTGGTGTAGTTAATGTCAGTTGGTCTGTTATCGATTTACAAATGATTTTGAGTGGAGGGGATACATACTTTTCAAAATATTCAGCCTCTAAATTCAAAGTATGGCGTGCCACAGGGTTCTGTTCTCAGTCCTTTATTATTTACCACACACACAACATCTTTAGGAAATGTCATTCCTACCAGTCTTAACTACCATCTGTACGCTGATGACACATAGATTTAGGTAGCTTTTGAGCCTTCTTCTGAAACATCTGAGATATGCAAACTTGGGACCTGTTTATCAGATGGACTCAAATTTATTAATACTCAACGATGACAAAACAGAAATAATGAAAACAACTACTAAAATCTAAAACAGAAAACTATCAAATTGGCAATATTTCTATTACACCAACAGATTCTGTAAAAAAATCTTGGTGTTTATTTTGACTCTCATCTGGACATGAATAGACAAATTTCGGCCATGTGTAAATGTATTAATGTTGAAGGTCACGAGACAAAGAAGCCAATTGATTTTCAGTGATTTCCGATAATTAACTGTCAGAGTTATGGCCCTTGATCAGGGCTCACACTGTCGGTCGCCAAACTCGCAATTTGCGATAAAAATATGAAAGTGGCGATTAAAATTTGATTTTGTCGAAAATTTTGGCGATAATGTTTTGCGATACTGGCGATTCTTTTTGAGAACTGGCGGAAAAAAATCTTAAAATTCTAATCGTATTTATCCTGGATTAACCATTAATTGAGTGTCAATCACGTGGCGGAATACTATTTATTAATCAACTGGCTGATAACCTGGATTGCGTCAATGAGTAATACTAATTAGTTGTCTTGGATTAATGATTAGTTGATTGATAATTGCCAATGATGTATGTAAAGCCTATCTCAAGTCATCCTGCATCAAATGGAGCTGCGGAAAAATCAGTACAAACCGTTAAACAAGGTTTATTGAAACAAGTTATGGAAGGTCATACCAACCAAACTCTACAACATAGACTTGATAACTTTTTTATTAACATACAGAATTACTCCACATGCTGTTACTGGGTGTGCACCAAGCGAGCTGTTTTTGAAAAGACAAATTCGTAATCGGTTTACATTGTTGAAACCAAATCTTGAACAGACTGTCACTCATAAACAAGAGCTGCAAGCAAAGAATCATGACAGCCGAGTTAGAGTGCGTTCATTTGAAGTCGGACAATTCGTTCAGGTTAAAAACTTTCGTGGAAACCTTAGTTGGTTGATTCCTGGTCGTATATCAAAAACATTAGGTTTACAGACCTTTCTTGTCCGAACCGGGGGTAAAATTCGTTATTGTCACATTGATCATTTGTTACCTGGTAATGATACTGTCGATTCAAATGGTAACAGCCCAAGTGATACAGAGATTGATATAACATCATCTAAACCGTTAGTACCCGATTATGGACCAGATTTGTTATTGCCTAATATTTCAAATACTGCATGTACTTCATCGACTACAAGTACTCAAGCAACAAGTATTGATACTCCAACATCACCCTTCAAGCCAGTTGATACCAAACAACGTTACCCACAGAGAGTTCGAAAACCACCAGAGAAGTTAACTATGTGAACTATTTGTGTGAAATTTTTAAATAATTAACGTTTATTTTGTTTTGTTCCCTCAAATAGAGACATTTTAGTTTATGTGAACAGTACAACTTTTTAAAGGGGTAGGAATGTAGTATTTATGGTTATGCTTCGTATTATTATTACGCTATGTATGACGTCATACCGGTAGAATATTCTGGTGTTCATTTTACCCATAGTGCTTTGGTGTACATGTGCTTCTGGTAATAAAGATGTCCCCGATCAAGTTTGGATGTGTCCGTGGTTTATCGTTCTTTAGGAACCTTATCATTTTGTATGTATGAGTATACTACAATTTTGATACCCGAATTCGTTTACAGTGGCTTCATATACGTCATGTAAGACATACAAGCATGCCTATCAGATATCATTATTTCAAATTATATTATCACCACTGGTCGAAAACGTAAGAACGAGTTGAATAGCGACGATTCTTGAGCGAGAAATCATTTCGCCATATGTATCCTATTACCCTCGCCAAAATGATCTAAAGGTGAATGACGGGTATAATTGTAAGCATCTCTTACAAAAATATAATTGAAATTTATATCATTCTATCAGGGATTCAGATTCTGATACCTTTACGGTACCTGAAAATAACTATTGGCCAATTGTACACGCAACACATAAATTTATAGAAAATTGGCAATCCTTGAATGAGATCTAACGTGTAAATACTGAAAATATATTGTGCAGTACGGTGTTCAAATAGACTAAATTCACCCCAAAAAATCTGACCTTATTAAATCCAAACTGTGCTAATGTATTATATACAGACAGATTTTTAAAGTTGTTGTATATTGTATTCTATATTGTATTGAATATTATAAAACAATTAACGGTTTTATGTCTCAGCTAGGCTTATTAAAATAAGCCTAGCTGAGACATAAAATTGTTAGATGTTGTCTTTTTTAGCACACATTTTTGGCAGATAAAATATTCCAGTTGGCGGAAAAAAAATATGAACATTTTATATATATAAAAATTATCATCCATTTTGGCGGAAAAAAATTGAAAGCCAGTGTGAGCCCTGCCCTTGATCACTTTTATTGACTTTAAATTTATACACTGAGGTCATGAGACAAAGAAGCCTATTGATTTTGAACAATTTCCGATAATTACTACTAGAGTTATGGCCCTTGATCACTTGTGGATGCTCTAGAGGCTAAAGTTAAGGATTTATACACAGTGTGTAAGGTCATGAGACGAATAAGCCCATTGATTTTCAATGATTTCCGAAAATTACTACCAGAGTTATGTTAATATTTGTATTTGTTTATTGCTTTAGTTTCGTGTACTTACCGTTTGTTACTCTTTATTTTGTACGTTTCCAATCCTTATTTTTATACATGCCTAGTGGAGCATGCGCACTTTGAATTTGTAACATGGCACCAATAAAAAGATATACTGTACGATCAGACAATTAAGTTTGTATTTAACATGGTAGTAGTAGCGTAAGGCGCTCAATATAGTGGCGAAAACTATACCTAGGGCGGTTATAATTGTGTTACACAAGTTTTTATGTGAATTGACAGTGAAGTCAGAATGAAATTCAATGAATAAATACGGTTGGCGAAAAACCGGAAGTATAAAAAATGTGAGGTTAGTGTAAAGCCATTGAGTGACAATTTACCGGAAGTTGGACAGATTGTAAACAAACGACAGCGGTTGAAACAGAAAATGAGTTTGAAGTTGAATCCTCCGGTGTTTTCTGACGATAAAATTTATGAACGTTACAAGCAAGAGTTAATTGCATGGAGGGAAATAACTAATTTAGAGGAGGCCAAGCAAGGAATTGCTGTGGCATTGTCTCTTCCAGAACACGAAAAACATAGTGTTCGATGAACTGAGTATCGATGCGTTGAAGACAGATCAATGTTTTGTTAACATTTCTTGATAAACATTTAGGAAAGGATGATCTTGTAGACAGTCTTGAAAAGTATGCAGATTTTGAGGAATATAAACGAAAGGATGATCAGTCAATCAGTGAATTTATCTCAGATTTTGATTCAAAGTATGCCAAAATAGTGAAAAAAGGAATGACTTTATTACCGGAAATTCTGGCATTCAAACTTTTAAAATGTGCAAATATATCTGACGATGACCGTATGATAGTCCTTACAGGAATTAACTATGAAAATAAAGCTACTGTCTGAGTCTTGGTAAATTTTAAACAGATTTCTTCGATTATGAACAACCTACTTACCTTTGGTTATTATAAACTTACCTGTGTGTTTGTAATCAACTCCCGTTCGATAAAATCCATTGCACAACTAATTATCACAACGATGAAAACAAGTTCTCTCTTGAAAAATTGAAATATCGCAAACTTTTCCCAAAGAAAAATACCAATATGGAAGATGGTTACGTCGCTCTGCGGAAGATATCATTTCGTATTAGGGGTGACAGCATAGGAAATTCAAGTACAATTACGACAAGAATCCATGACCACTCGGTTCAAGACCAGTCGGACCAACTGATAGACCACTCAGCCCAAACAAATAGACTACTCGGACCATACAAAAAGACTATTCGGACCCAACAGAAAGATGACTCGGACCAATAATAAAGTGTTGTTTTAATAAATTGATAATTGCGTTTGTTTTAATATGATTACTCGAACCAATAATAAAGTGTTATTTTAATAAATTGATAATTGTGTTTATTTGAATATGACTACTCGAACCAATAATAAAGTGTTATTTGAATAAATTGATAATTGTGTGTGTTTTAATATGACTACTCGAACTAATAATAATGTGTTGTTTGAATAAATTGATAATTGTATCCCAAATCGCAAAATATCGAGAACCACACTTGTAGTCACGTTTAAAAAGGGGCATATAAACGTCCGGTCTTCGTATTATTATGTGCTGTTTATATTAACGCATCAAGGGCGGATAACTTGAAAACGTGTCTCCCTCCCCCCCCCCCCCATATATAGTAACCCAGGGGTTAGTGGGGTAGAACGGAATGAAACCACTGGGGATACCGCGAATGTGGAAAAAGTAAAATTAGTCTATCAGACAAGAACAGTATACCCGTATGTGCAGAAACTGTCAAAAGTCTGGACATACCGAGTCTCATTGCAAGAGTAAATAAGAAAAATTAGATTGATATTTTTTTTTGGCACCATTATTAATTAATTTTAAAACTAATCGTTGATTTATTTTCCGTACACAAAATTGAACTAAACAACTCTAAATATAAGAATTCCGTATAAGAATTATTTGTTTCTTTGTATTGTGATTTAATAATAAATAAAATTGTCTAGCCTTATAATATAATTTAATTAGTCCGACTGGTCTTGTTTTGGTCCGACTGGTCTTAGTCCGAGTCGTCTTTGGTCCGAGTCGTCTGGATACCTACGACAATTGGCATTGAGTTTGAGCGTTCGCACACATAACTACCCGCATTCCTGTATTTAGTTACCGTCTTTTACATTCTAGTAAAATCTCTGCAAATTTTATAGCTTTACTTTTTGAAATATTTTGTTCTAATTATTTGATTAGCGACTCGGATGGGATAATTTACTTTTGAACACGCATGCCGCACAAACACAACTATACATTCGTTTTACGGGCTTTATCACACTTCGGTCAAAACTGTCGAATCGAGAATTAATGTTCCGCTTCTTACGGGGTCATACGGGCTTAGTAGCATTATATACCCACCCGGGCACCCAATAGGCACGCTGAGGGCTGCCGCAACATGCTTAAAGATGTTACTGAAGCGGCTATTATTCGATCTAAAGAATGCGTATAAAATTAAAAATACACTCAGAGAATTCGGAGGTAAGCTTCATGATCCTTGTTAAATTATTTATAACATAAAGAAGATAGGATATAAAGTTTATACATGACTTTATTTTTACGAGTATCCGTGCAATCAGTGATATTTTAATTGTGAAGAAAATTTGATAGACTGGCGATCAATGGTTTCCATATAAATATCCTATGTAATTGCCTTCAATTGATATTTTTCGTCGCCCAAACCCATATACGATCAAAATGATCGCGCTGTCAAACTATCTTTCAATGTTAACCAACCCCCGCAACAGGTATATTGGATTCGACCAATACGTCACGAAGACATTGTTGACATCGACTCTATCGAAATTACAAGTAAATTTTCAAATTTTTCAAGAGAGAACTTGTTCTCATCGTTGTGATAATTAGTTGTGCAATGGATTTTATCGAACGGGAGTTCATTACAAACACACAGGTAAGTTTATAATAACCAAAGTTAAGTAGTTTGTTCATAATCGAAGAAATCCGTTTAAAATTTACAATGGTTCACACAGTACCTTGTATGACCAAGCCAAAGTTTCTCTAAAAAGTTTAAGGGGTCGGGTACCTCTTCTGCTCCAATACATAGTAACTGTAATATGCAAATTATCAATATTTCGTTTTATTGTTTCATTTAAAATGTCCAGTCTTAAATTTAGATGTAATTTTTAGTTGAAAAGAATTGTTAACCAGTGTTCTACTCTTTAAGTAAATTGCTATGCTAATTTGAGTCTGGTTGACCGTGTCTTGCGAGGTCGCCATTGACGAAGCATGGCTGCTGCCATGAAGCTGTGCTATTATTACGTTTATTTTCATTGTGGGATGACATAAAATACGGTGAGCACACAAATTATTATATAACTGTTGAGTATAGTAATCAGGGAAAGTATTTATATTACTGTTTTTAGTTGTCACATTCATAATTACTGGTTTTGGAAGAGTTTAGAATTGTCACATTATAGCGTCTATTCGGCACGGTTGCTGGGTAAAGGCCCTCTCATAAACTATGATGATGTTTATAATGTTGACACTTGTTTAAGCCAAAACTTATTTTTGTGGTTATTTCTCTATTTTTATGTACTTGGTATATTGTGTAGATAAATATGTATGTATGGTTGTACATTTTATCATGGAAATTTAAAGGTCACATAAGACAGTTAGGTTGATATTTGTACTGTGCTTATAAAGGCTGTCTCTGTATTTTCAGCCAATCACCACTACTATCACCACCATCACCACCATCACCGCAGTTGTAACGACCTTATTACTTTATGATTATAGAAATAAAATGGTGCATTGCCGTTCATTGTTAAACCTTTTGCTGTATTTATCATTGGCGTATTCGTTATTCAACATGGAAGTTGAAACTGGAAACCAGTGCAGTAGAAGTACGTCTGCATTATTAAAAGAAGATATTGGTAATGCTAAAGCCAAACTGAACTCAGTGTTTAAATGTTTGAAGGACATAACTGAAAATGCCAGGCTGATGGTGGCTACTAATGAGGACATTGTTGCAGTAAGGAAACATTATTGCGACTGGATGTGTTTGTATGAAGATTATATGAACACTCATGAATACTATTGTTCTTTTTTGTCTGTAGACGAAAGAGCTACCTATTATGATGAATATTATGATGAGCGTAAGATATACTTCGCTAACTTTAAATCTTCAATTCAAGAATGGTTTATGAAGGCTGAAGATGTTACGTCAAGCAAGGGATCGAGATCCAATAAGTCAAAATCAAGTTGTCATTCATCTCGATACAGTGCCATATCGTCTTTAAAGTTTAAAGAGGACCAGAATAAAGTTGAGTTAGCAGCACAATTTGAGGCCTTGAAACAACAGAAAGAAATTGACGCTGCAAAACTGGATTTGGAGGCTGCAAAACTGGATTTGGAATTCCCTGAAAAGGAACTGGCTTTAGTGATGAAAATAAATATTTCGAATGGTAAGGCCAAGTTGTTCGATGAATATAATAAAACTTGTAATAAATCTTCTGAAAATAACATTGATGGTCGTAAGTCTTCAAATGTCAGTGTTAGTGATAAACATGTTCCAGTATGTGATGAACCCTTAACGTCTGTTAACGCTGATGCTGATGAAAATACTACGGAAAAGCCAAACCTCAGAACTTCGACATTGCCGCACAATCAGCATATGAGTACCAGACAAGATTTTCTTCGAGTTAGGAATTATAGTACTCCATCTACTGGTTACAATGATGTAATCATTCCTGAGCAAGCTTCTAGGTATATGCCTAATGCTACACATGACCCTCCAGATGCTTGCATACCTCATCAAAATCAACCCGAAGGGGCCTTGAACACTATGCTTCGTCAGATCAGAAAACCTCGCTCCAATATAAAGCCATTTAGTGGAAATGTACTTGAATATCAACGTTTTATTAGACAATTCAATTCAGCTGTTGTGGCGAACTGTGAGTCCATGGAAGAAAAGTTAAATTTTCTTGATCAGTTTACGACTGGAGATGCGAATAAAATTGTCTAAAGTTATTGTTATTTGAACCCAGATCAAGCTTATCCCTTGGTGTTAGAACAATTAGAAACTCGTTATGGTAATGCAGAATTAATAGCTAATGCCTTTATAGAAAAAGCACTTAATTGGCCTATCATCAAATCCGACAACCCAAAGGCCCTTGATGAATTTTCTATGTTTTTGACGGAGTGTCTACATGCGGTTCAGAGCATTGAGGCGCTTAACATTCTAGAATATTCAGAAAATTTAAAGAAGATTCTTCAGAAGCTACCATACCATATTCACGATAAGTTTAGAAATGTTGTACAGTTGACACACGATCAGGGAAATAGAGTGCACTTCGAACAGCTAGTTCGTCTTGTAAATTCGGAGGCAAGGAAAGTCAATGATCCCACCTTCGGTAAACAAGCCTTATCCATTGACCGTTCTGTATCTGGTAACCCACCAGTACCACGTAAGCCTTTCAAACCTAGAGGCTCTTTCGCGACTCAACTAACCGATAATGGGGTTAAACCTAGTCCTTCGTCAGACCGTAAACCCATTAATCCTCCAAAGGAATTTGAGGCTGCCTTCAGCAAGCCATGAATATTTTGTAAACATCCTTCACACCCTTTCTGTACTTGTAAACAGTTCTGAACATTGAGCTTTGAAGAGAAATCTGACTTTATGAAATCTGTAAGACTATGTTTCAGATGTCTGAAATCTGGTCATATGTATAAATTTTGCAGTGTCAAGACTAAATGTAGTAAATGTGACGGTTCACATCATTCTATTATGCATACAAACAGTAGTGTAAATCCTGGTGGTGAAATGTTCTCAAATAAGTTAAAACCTGATGTTATCAGCGCTCTGATGGGTAAAGATATGGAGGCCGGCACCACAGATTGCACTATGGCGATCATTCCTGTTCAAGTTAAAATGCGTGGATGTTTCCAGTCTTTCAAAACGTATGCCTTTCTAGACCCAGGCTCTAGTGTTTCTTTCTGCACGCTCAATGTTATGAAGTTGCTTGGTTGTTCAGGTAGAAGAACGAAATTGACTATAGATACCATGGGGTCGTCACACACTATGGTATCATATCTTATTAAAGGTATGCAGCTTGGTGACTTAACCTTAGAAACTGTGATTGATTTACCAGACATTTATACAAAGGATAATATGCCAGTGTCTCATGGACACATACCTACTTCGGATGATATTCGTAAATGGGCTAATCTTAAAGGAATTGACTTGCCCGTTCTTGATGCAGAAATTGGTCTTCTGATAGGCAATAACGTTCCAGATGCATACTCACCACTGGAGATTAAAACTGGACCCCCAGGAAGCCCCCACAGTGTTAGATCCGCACTTGGTTGGATCATATGGAACTTGTTCATAGATTCGTCTAGATTGAGGCCTACTGTAAATAGGGCAGAAATTCAAGCAGTTCAAGACTTGGAGAATCTACGTCAAATGGTACAACAGACTGCTTCTTTAGATTTCCCCGAAAGAGCAATCGATGATGTCAAAGAGAACTCCCAAGATGACAACTCCTTTATTAAGAAACTAAATAAAACTTTGAAGTTTGAAGATGGACACTACACGATTGGTCTGCCCTTTAGAAAAGATCAAGTTTCATTACCGAACAACAAATCACATGCAGAATGTCGTCTTAACAGTTTAGTTAATAAGATAAAAAGAAATCCCCTTTATCATTAGAATTATACTGAGTTTATGGATAAGGTCATAACCAACGGATATGCAGAACAAATACCAGAACATCAGTTAGATCGTAATGATGGTAAAGTGTGGTACATCCCACATCATGGGGTCTATCATGCGAAAAAACCTATAGCCTGGTCGAGGTACATATTTAGTTTGAAAAAATTCCTACCCAAGCGATTATTATTTCATATGAACAAGTAGGGTGAGTGGCCTCCAGAAAAATTTCCCCCGTTGATAGGCCTTGGGGGAAAATTTTTAGGGGGCTTTTTTGTTTGGAACCTCGAAATCGCCCTAAAATCCGTTAATGGCTATGATAACTCGCTTAATATTCATATTTGGGGTTAATAATGTACTAGGAGCCTATAGGAAATCGATACCAAGGAATTCAAAAATGACGTCAAAATTGACCTATGACGTCACTGAACGTCATAAGTCAAGATGGAGCCAAAAATTTTGAAAATTTACCTCATTCTTGAAGTTTATCATAATTCACAATAACTCGACTGCCATAAAAGGTTAGAATAGTACAAAGTTGGTAGACCAGTTGTTGGATACTTCAGTTCGATCAAAGGATTGAATTTCACAGATGCTAAAGCTGGTGGACCGTATGGAACATAAGACAGAACAGGTATACCTCGGTCTTTTACCAATTCATTGACATGAACTCGAGCTAATCGTTTGACACACTCAGACACAGAGTCGACTCTGTTCTTCTTCTTTGTAATTCTTTTAAGGCCTAAACCGTGAAATGTTCCTTTTCCGTCCAACGTGCTTACGTTGGAGTCAGCATTATCTGCCACATAATAAGTAGGTCATTTCTCAGCTGCTGATAGACACTTCAGCGTAGGATCTTGTAAAATAGAATGTTTAAAAGTTTGTACCTCGTCATAGGAAACCGAAAACCCCAATGCATACAATTCCTCATTCAACCATCTAGAACCGAAAACTAAATCCATCTCAGCGCCCAGTCCAAACATGATTGGCGAAATAACTCACCTTTGCCGCACACATTGGACGATGGCATGGCCGATAGAAACCATTTTTAGGTCATTTTTCATCAACGTCTGTAACAGTTTGAGAAGACTAGGAGTAAGGAATTCGCATAAGCTATCATAGTCGTTCAGGTCATACGGATTTGGATATTCGCGTTTCGTGTATTATGCGTTCACTATCTTCCAACTGATTTGCTTTTCTTTCCTGATACCAAGAGTCACTAATTATGAAGCTGGCCATGTTCCGAAAGCATACTACGTCTTCCCTACTTCCACCAATATATGCAAAATAGATATGCTCCCCGTAATGCAATTTAAGCTTCATGAGTATATTTCTGAGCCTTCGCAAGCAAGTTCACCCATCTGGCGATGCAGTTCTTTGATCGAGAAGATTTCTGCATCCCCCTCGCTCTCGAGCCAACTACATAACAACAGAAATGAATCTTGTTTATTTTCATCAATTGACCAATTGATTAGCCAGTAGCAACTTCTGGTAACATCGAGCGTGATATCGAGCCTCAACAGCAACTAGATCATGACAATCTAAAAGCCTAGCTCTTGTTTCATCGGTCAAGTTATTCTAACTTGGTTCTAATTTCCATCGTCTCCACCAGTTTAATGCGATCGCGATCTGGATGACGAGCTTCGGAAATAGCATTTTCACCACATAAAAAGCAGTGCACTTTCCATTCGAACTATGGTACTTCGGATCGCAATTTTTTAGGGTGTGGTACTCCACTATCATCAGTGCTACGTGTCGATGTTCTTTCGTCGATATACGGCCGACGACAGCTTTCATGAACATATAGATTACCTTCCGTAAGTAACCGCTGTTGTTACGTCAAATCTCCCCTTAGCTTGGCGAAGCGAAAAAGCGTACCCCGACCTTTTTTGTTTAATTTTGTAGCTTTCTCGTGAGTAAAACCCTCCTCTCACATAATACAACAAGATTCAGAAAAGTTACCGTCATCTTCATTATCATCATTCATCATTACATACAGAAAACATGCAGCGGCTTTGCAGAAAGGTCTTTTTTTCAACAAAAAAAAAACGCAAATCAAACGTCACTTTCACTTTCACTTCTGAATTGCGTCATGGCTGGATACCAGTCAAATCACAGAGCCTGACCAGTGATCAGACGGATATCGGCGCGTATAGTGCAGCCCAGCACAGCACAGCACAGCACAGCACATTAGCAAACAAACTAAAACTGAACAAAAATATAAATGACAGGAACAATTTTTGGCGCCATTTCGACTTATGACGTCACTTTGACGTCATAGGTCATTTTTGACGTCATTTTTTAATTCCTTGGTATCGATTTCCTATAGGCTCCTCCGGTTTCCTCCCACTGCTAAAGACCCCTACGCGCAAGCGAATTATTGAAATAAAATTAAACCATATGTTAGTCCCGAAATGACCTAGTTTGTGTCGAGTGGACGTTAAACCCCATTTCTCTCTTTCTCCTATAGGCTCCTAGTATATTATTAACCCCAAATATGAATATTAAGCGAGTTATCATAGCCATTAACGGATTTAAGGGCGATTTCGGGGGTCCAAACAAAAAAGCCCCCTAAAAATTTTCCCCAAGGCCGATCAACGGGGAAAATTTTTCTGGAAGACTACTCACCCTACTTGTTCATATGAAATAATAATCTCTTGGGTAGGAATTTTTTCCCACTAACGCGAGATTTGAGGATAGCTCGACCAGGCTACTAATGAAATTCGTGTAGTATTTGACTGTGCTGCTTTGTACTCTGGTATATCCCTAAATCAACAGTTACTACAGGGACCGGATATGACGAACAGTTTGATAGGTGTATTAATTCGCTTTCGTCAGGAAAACATCGCTGTAATGGGTGACATTGAAAAAATGTTTTATCAAGTCCACGTTCCTGAATTTGATCAGGACTTTTTGCGCTTCCTTTGGTGGCCAAATGGTAATTTGAATTGTAAGCCTGTAATTTATAGAATGGTGGTCCATCTTTTCGGCGCAGTTTCGTCACCTTCATGTGCTAATCTAGCCTTACGCCAGACTGCAATCGATAACGCACATCTATTTGATAAAGCTGTGGTCACATCAATTCTCAAGAACTTTTATGTGGACGATGTTTTGAAATCTCTTAGAGAGACTGATGATGCTATTAGTTTTGTTAAGGACCTTTGTAATATTTGTAAAAACGGTGGTTTTCGTCTCACTAAATGGATCAGCAATAAACGGGATTTCCTGAATTCGATATCCATTAATGAAAGAGCCAAAGATATCAAGGAATTGAACTTAGATTGCGAGCCACTACCTTTAGAGCGTGCCTTAGGTATCAACTGGGTTGTTGAAACTGATGTGTTGAAATTCAATGTGAACATAAGTACCCTACCTGCAACAAGACGCGGAATTTTATCAGCTGTAAGTTCTGTATATGATCCGTTGGGATTAGTTTCTCCTTTTATACTACCAGCTAAGTTACTATTACAGCTACTATGTCAACTTGAACTTGGTTGGGATGACATTATATCTGACAAAGAGCTTCAGAGATGGCAGTTATTTTTGAATAATTTAGGCTACCTAGAGAGATTTGACATTCCACGAACTTATAAACCTGATGATTTTGGTGAGATTACGTCCTACCAAATACACGCGTTTGCAGATGCAAGTGACATTGCTTATGGTGTCGCCATTTACCTGAGAATTGTGAATGTTGACAATAAAATACACAGTGCTCTTTTATTTAGTAAATCTCGCGTGGCCCCACTGAAGAAACTGACTGTACCTAGGTTAGAATTGACTGCTGCTACTATTGCTGTTAGGTTGACAAATATGATAGTGAAAGAGTTGGAAATCACTGTTGATGAGCTATTCTTTTGGACAGATAGCATGTCTGTGTTGCGCTACATCAGAAATGAAGGTGCACGCTTCCTTACATTTGTCGCGAATCGCATCGCCATTATTCGTGATGGTAGTTCTTTATCATCTTGGCACTACATCAGCACTCGGCTTAATCCTGGTGATGACTGCTCCAGAGGACTGAGTTTTAATGATAGTTCACGGATAAAACGCTGGTTTAATGGACCCAGCTTCTTGTACAACCCCATGATCGAACGGCCAACTGATGAAGGTTTTTAACAACACATACCGGATGATGATCCTGAAATAAAGAAGACAATGGCTGCAACTGTTGTTGACAACTCAGCGAACATTGTAGATAGGTTGCTGTCACATTATTCCTCCTGGTTAAAATTAAGAAGAATTATCGCTCTGCTGTTAAGAGGATTTGACAATCTGAAGTATTGGGTCAACAGTAGAAAAGAAGTCTATTCTAATTTGAAAGACGGTAATCCTGATGATGATCAGTTAAAATCTAAAGTTACAGAAGAGATGAGGAAGATGAAACAGGAAGCTAAGAAGTCTATTTATCAACAGATAAATCCAGAAATCTTTAAAAGGGCTGAAACTGCTATCTATCATTACGTTCAGCATCGTCATTTTAGTGCAGAAGTAGAACAGCTGAGCAGTGGTCTGCCTGTGAAGAAAACAAGTTCTCTGAGAAAACTTGATCCTATGCTACATGATGGTACAGCGTACATGGACGAATTAAACACTGTTAAATTGCCTACTTCTACTTCAAAAGATGCTGGTAAAGACAAGAATCTGAACGAAGAAGAATTGACTTTACTTCGTACACAATAGGCGGAGGACTGGGAAGTTCTAACTAGCTTAGTTTTCAAAAGTCGTTGCAACTCACCGCTGTGGAAAGTTTTAATATTTATTTCTCGAGAAATAAGCCTAATGTGTTGTAAACAAAACTGCCACACTCCAATTTATGTGCCAGAAACGTTTTAAACAAATAATCTAAACGACAGCATTTTTGTCCTCGCAATAATAAAAGTAGTGAGACGGTGAGCTTTCAGCCAATGAAAATCTATTAAATAGCGAATAACAGTAAATACACGTGACCTTAAGGAGAATTTAATCGATCACCGTCGTTGTTTTGCTATAACATAATTAGGTCGATTTTTTTTAGCCAAACTCGTAAATCATATTTCTAATGGAAAGAAATAACAGTAAATACACGTGACCTTAAGGAGAATTGAATCGATCACCGTCGTTGTTTTGCTATAGTATAATTAGGTCGATTTTTTTTAGCCAAACTCGTTGTAAATCATATTTCTAATGGAAAGAAAGTGCGCGCTATTAATACTGGTATTTACCGGTGTCGGCTAACATGTAATAAGTGCATAAATGTGAAAGATTTAGGTCAGCAATGACTCATTGGGTAGAGTGTCCAACTGACAGCTGCTTACCACTTGGCGATTATGTGCCGTGTTTTCGGACCCTTCACCCCATCAGACGGACAGTTTTCCCAGATGCCAGACAAGCTTTACCCCTCTTACCCCCGTGAACCCGCTGTCGGTAATACCTGACGGGCTTGTCCTCTCTCAACAAATTCTTAGCTGTTTGTAGCCTGTGTAAAAGTGATGAATCAATTTATTATTCTTAAGAAAGTACACGACACTGTGGAATTAATTTTTGCATGCATCATGGTTAACGTCCCACCACAGTTCCGAGTATTAAGATAATTTGAGAAGGGTTGGAAATGTTGTTTGAATAGCAATGATATAGACCTATATATAATCGAATATAATTATAGATAATTGCCAAATATCAAAATCAATCAAGGTGTGTGAAGCTATATTTTATTAGAGGCTCTCTTCCTACTGTATGTGTAGACATACATACTTTGCATTGTCGAGTTCACCCTAATATTAACTGGTTAGAATAGATCCCCTAAGCCCACCCTTCCTCATCTCTAATAAAGTTGACACTGTAGCATCCATATAATACAACTATGCATAAATCAAATACAAGGCCCAGCCCCCCCCCCCCTCACACACTGCTTAATCCCCCACCCTCCATATAAGGTTGGAAATACCTTTTAATATCAACATACCCACAAAACGGAAATTCCTAAAGCCCGACCACATCCATACCAAAGGCACCCCTAATAAGGTTTTACAATGTAATAACAATTAACTGATGTTTTGTGGACAGTTATTTGTGTTTGCTAAATTATGACTCTTTGAAATTAATGCATAGGCATAATACAGGTTGTGTTCTAATAACTGGCTAAAATGTCCCTTGTTTGTCCATTCCCCTATTTTAAAAAATATATATAGACTACATGGTCTTGCTGAAAGGAGCGGTCTATGGGAGTTTTAAAAATAAATTATTTTTTTTAACTTTATTTATTAAAGATAATTGGATTATAGAGCAGGCAACCCCACTCTCCAAAAAAAATACAAACAGATATAAATATTACAATCACAACATAATGAAATTACAATAATAAATCAAATACATAAATATAGACATATATATATTACATACACTCACACACACATGTACACACTACACATACACTAATTCATTGATAATTAACATCAAACAACTGAGAAAAAATGTACCATAATAGACTAAAATAAATATGTATGCTGCACATGTCTGATATATAAAGAAATAGTTAAGATTTTTAATACATGTAGTTCAAAAATTAAACATTAAATATTACTGTAATGACTTTAATTGACAAAAGTTCTGATTTTAATGAATATGAATATGGAAAAAACAGTATGTACAAGCTCTGTTGATAAGATATGAATTTATAGGCTTGAATCAGCATACAATAGGTATGTAAAAACATATATACAAAGTCATTTTAAAATTTAATAAAACATGTTGATTTTGATTTTATAATTATACTAAATCATTCATGGACTAAAGTGTACAAAATATGCATAATGAATTTGTTATGGTTAATAATATATGTTATAGATTTTTTTGGGAGGGGGGCAAGTTCCCAACTTTCCGAAATTTGGTCCACTTGATATATAATGACCCTTTCAAGTTTAACAAGATGGAATAATCATTTACATTAAAAAACACACTAAGATTTCTAAGTATATTGTTAATGATTTATCTAAGTCATTAAATCTTGACTACTTTATCCGTAATGTACTCTCTATATATACTGAGCGCCATTGAAAACGCATCACTTAGTTTTTCGTATAACAAAATGATCCTGTAAACATATCTTATTTATTTTGCTTCTTAGTGTAAACAATATTCAAATGGGAACACTCAATAACAACACATTTGTACACTTGTTTAATCTGTAATCAACGGTACAAAGTTAGAGGGGTCAAAACCAAAAGTACGACACAGATGTCAGTAGTGCGTGTGTCCTCCACGGGCTCTTACGCACGCTGTGCAGTGACGTTGTATGGAATTTACCAATGTTTAAAAGAAGGCCTGGGGCAAATTGTTCCATTCTTGGACAAGAGCAGCTTCTAAAGCAGCAATGGTGTGCATCTGTGGTCTCCGATACAGACAGCGTCCAATCTCATCCCAGACATGTTCTATTGGTGCCATGTTTGGAGACATGGCTGGCCAGTCCAAGACATTGATGTTGTTAGAAGCCAGGTAGTCCATACGGTGATGAAATGTGAAGCCTCCCCACACCATTACACTTCCCCCACCTCATCGATTCGTTTCGAAGACGCAGCAGTCTGCAAGACGGTCTCCAAGACGTTTCCACACACGTTGACGGCCATCAGCGTTATAAAGATGAAAGCGACTCTCATCACCAAAGAGCACACTTTGCCAGTCTACTCTTCTCCATGCCTGGTGTCCTTGAGCCCATATCAAACGCCGCTGACGGTGATGATCCCTGAGGATAGCTCCAACATGAGGTCGTCGTGCAGGGAGTCCTACTTCTCTTAGACGACGTCTTACGGTGTTGGCACTTACTGGTCGTTGTCTTCCGACAACTGCTGCACCTGTTCGAGTCGCTGGGCAGAATCTGTCACGCAGATGGGTGACCCAGATGAGTGACCCGGATGTAGCGGTCTTGAGCCTGGGATGTAATGCGTTGTGGACCAGGACGTTGACGGTCACGTGTTGATCCAGTAACTCGAACACGTTCCACCAACCTTACATTAATGGACTGATGACAATTGAAGTGTCTGGCAATAGCACGTGTAGACATGCCAGCCCTGGACATTCCCATGGCTTCATTCTGTTGATTTTCAGTAAGTCTCGGCATCTCTAGCTCGATTCCTTCACACGTCCAACAACAAATTACGACAGATTGACGTTTCACAGTTTATGTACTGCACAATAAGTTGAAAACATGCTTTTAAAGGGCTCACACACAATGCTGCACGTGAATATTGGGTTTTTCATGTGCATCTCGTGCAATTTTTTTTTTTTTGCACACGGGCCGATATTTTTTGCATTTGGGAGCATTGTGTGAAACAAGAGTTCATAGTATTGCATAATATTATACATACCAAACCACCTAGTAATAAAATATTTGGGGGAAAAAAGTGATGCGTTTTCCATGGTGCTCAGTAAATCTTGTGTATAAAGATTATAAATGTTTGCAAAAATAATATTTTTTTAATATTGGATTGCTCATTAATTACATGTTTTTTCAAAAATAACAACTTTAGTAGCGATGTTCCTTTTGTATATATGTGTAATGTTATGTCAACTGTACATATTATAGAATGTTATCCAACATTGTATACCTATTTTATTCTTTTGGGTACATAAGTTGGTAAACAATTGTCAAGTTAATGTATGTCAACACAACATTATGCATTGATTTCTTTTTATTAGATTATGGCTCTAAGTCTCTGTCATACTGTTAAAATAATATTATTAGATTAACAAATGTTTTCAATATTAAATCATATTATTCAAATACTTTGTATTTGTATATGAAAGAAAAATTCAAAGATAATAATTAACAAAATCATAGAATATGTGAATAGATATTTGTCAAATAATTAGCTGCAATTATTGAGGCTCATATTGAAGGAGGCATTTTATTGTGAAGTACACATTAACGATAAATAACCCTTTTAAATAAAATGCACTATTTTTTATCTGTTCCATTTTTATACGTCCACGTTGAAATGTGGTCGTATATTGTCATCGCCCCCGTCCATAATATTTACTGCCAAAGTTATGGTCCTTGAACACTTTGAAAAATCTTGTGGATGGTCTCGAGGCTAAAGTTAATATCCAATGATTTTCAATAATTATTGCCAGAATTATGGCCCTTGATCAATTTGAAAAGTCTTGTAAGCATATCTTGTAAAAAACGAGCTCTGAGTTTAGATAGCTTTTTGCACAAGTACTTGGGATTATGTGTGTTCTTTAGTTGTCACAAAGTATATTAATGTATCAAGCACCTGCTTGTCGGATTTTATTGTCTCCCGCCTTTTGAAGAAAGCGGGGGACTATTAAAATGGGTTCGTCTGTCTGTCTGTTTGTTCGTCTGTCAATCTGTCACACTTTTTGGAACATAATAACTCTCATTCTAATTAAGCAAGAAAGTTCAAATTCGGTGTGGGTGTTTATTTAGTCAATGCCTTGAAAGAGTTCGAAGATGAGCATTTTCTGCTTAGGGTAAGCAGAGATAAGCAATTTGATTGGTTGATACTTTGGAACACGATAAGTGATGAAACTCCAAGTACAGATTCATTATATCATTATCGTGACTAAGTTTGATGATGAGAATTTTCTGCTTAGGCTAAGGAGTGATAAACAATTTGATTGGTCAAGACTTTGGAACATAACAACTCTGCTTTTAATTAAGGTAGAATGTTTAAACTTGATGTAGATGTTCATTAGGTGAATGTCTTGACTGAGTTCAATGATTAACATTTTGAGCTAAAGCAGAGATAAGAAATTTCATTGGTCGATGCTTTGGGACAAAATAATTTTGATTCTATCTGATAGAGGGAGATGAAACTTACTGCATAGTCGATAATCAGCTTGATTGCTTGATCCTTTTGAAAAAAATAAATGTGCTATTAATTAATATGTGTCATAAATTTATTTTGGGATTTCGGCAGGGGACATCAGCCTCAGTGTTGGCTTGTCCATCTCTTGCAAAATGTGGACGTATCTTCCAATGGCAACCGCTTGTTATAGACAGGTTTATTTAATTAAGTTATTTACATATGAAGGTGTAATATAAAAAGATAGGTTGCCAGGCAACGAAACATACGTCCACAGCAGCTAAATCGTCCGGGCAGTCAACAAGAGTTGTCGCATATTTTATAATTTTCGGTAATGAAACATTTATAATACACTAAAATCTAATCATAAATTTAAAGTCAAACGGATATTAACTTTGGCCTCTAGAGCGTCCACAAGATTTTTCAAAGTGATAAAGGGCCATAACTCTGGCAGTAATAACCGCAAATCGCTGAAAATCAAAAGGCTTCTTCGTCTCATGACCGTAAACACTGTGTATAAATTTAAAGTCAATCGGATATTAACTTTGACCTCTAGAGTGTCCACAAAATTTTTCAAAGTGAATAAGGGCCATAAATTTTGGCAGTAATTATCGGAAATCGCTGAAAATCAATAGGTTTCCTCATCTCATGACCTTAAACACTTCGTATAAATTTAAAGTCAATCGGATATTAACTTTGGCCTCTATAGCGTCCACAAGATTTTTCAAAGTGATCAAGGGCAATAACTCTGGCAGTAAAAATCAATAGGATTCTTCGTCTCATGACCTTAAACACTGTGTATGAATTTAAAGCCAATCGGATATTAACTTTGGCCTGTAGAGCGTCCACATGATTTTTTGAAGTGATCAAGGGCCATAACTCTGGCAGTAATTATCGGAAATAGCTGAAAATCAATAGGGTTCTTCATCTTATGACCTTAAACACTGTGTATAAATTTAAAGTCAATCGGATATTAACTTTGGCCTCTATAGCGTCCACAAGATTTTTCAAAGTGATCAATGTTAATATGACGCCATAGCTTTGATGACATAATATAAAGAATAAACTAAATAATATTATAGTTAAATATATAGTGCTGAATCACTTTAGATCCACAGATTAAATACTGTATGGCCTAGTGGTTTAAATGAAATGCCTGTAAATTAATTCTACACCCATTTTTTAACTACCCAGTTAACATTCATGGTTAGATTTACGTAAAGTTTACGTCATTATGGTTAGATTTTTGTTAGCGTCCAATAATGGTAAAATTCTTTGGTTAAATTTACGTTACTTTTACGTCATAATGGTTATGGTTACTTTTACGTCAGGAAATGACGTAAATGTAACGTAAACTTTATGACGGATTACTAACCAATTTTTTTCCCTTTGAATACTTCTTGATTAAATAACATTACAAGTGTGTGCACATTCTAACAATTGATATATAGTCGGAATTCAGACATAATAATTATATATGTATTATTGGTTATAATTCTAACGTTAATCTAACGTAAATTTTACATCAGGTTTCTAACCGTTAGTTTATGGTTAGTTTTCTGACGTAAATCTAACGTTAGTTTTCTGACGTAAATCTAACGTTAGTTTTCTGACGTAAATCTAACGTTAGTTTTCTGACGTAAATCTAACGTTAGTTTTCTGACGTAAATCTAACGTTAGTTTTCTAACGTTAATATAATGTTAGTTTTCTAACGTTAATGTAATGTTAGTTTAATGTCATAATTTTAACCGTTAATTTAACGTTAGTTTTCTAACGTAAATCTAATGTTAATTTTATAACATAAATCTAACTTTAGTTTTCTAACATAAATCTAACGTTAGTTTTCTAACATAAATCTAACGTTAGTTTTCTAACATAAACCTGATATTAGTTGTAAAACGTAAAACAAATGTCAGTTTAATGTCATGATACTAACAATTAAGGGCCTGACAAGACAGCTGTCTAGTCATTAAAATGGGTAAGACCCTGGCTCGCTAGCCTGGAGGTCGGGTGTTCGACCCCTGCATTGGCCGAGAAAGTTCATCCAGATTTCCGGCGTGGTTTCCCCTTGTCAGTGATGCAGGACGGAGAGCCTGACAAGGACAGCTGTCTAGTTGTTCAGATGGGATAAAAAAAAACGAGGTCCTGTGTACACATTGGCATGCATGTAAAAGATCCCTTGACAGTTGGAATTCGATATAAGAGTAGGCCGTAGTCCCACTGTCGGGGCAAAATTTCCCTCATAACACACTGTATGGTGTATGGCCATCTTCATTAGCCCAGTTCGGAGCAGAACAGTTGGACGTTAAACCCCATTTCATTTCATTACATTTTGTATCCATTTCTAAGTGCCCAAGAATAGAGATCTAGCTCCTTTAATAGTTGCGGTCTGTAGGTGACACACAAAGAGAAAACGAATGAATGAATGATCTACTCTCAATTCAAATTCCAAATGTCAAGGGTTCCTTTACGTGCACACCTAGACACTGTTTTTTTGAGGTCCTCTGTCCTACACCACTACTAACAAAGGGAACTTTCTCAACCAACATGGGGATCACGTTGGAAAGTGGGTAAGACGCTGACTCGCTAGCCTGGAGGTCGGGTGTTCGATCCCTGCATTGGCTGAGAAAGTTCATCCAGATTTTTCTGCGTGTTTTCCCCTTGTCAGTGATACAGGACGGAGGGCCTGACAAGAACAGCTGTCTAGTCAGGGATGAAAAACTGAGGTCACGTGTACACACAGGAGTGCACATGAAAGATCCCTTGGTAGTTGGAACTTGATATAAGAGTAGGCCATAGCGCCGCTGCCTGGGCAAAATTTCCTTCATAGCATACTGTATGGCGTATGCTCGTCTTCATTAGCTCAGTTTAGGAGCAGAACAGTAGGACGTTAAACCCGATTTCATTTCATTTTTCTCGACCAACACGGAAATTGAACCCCTCATTTGCTAGCCAGTGTGTTACTAATTACTAGAGAGAGAGAGAGAGAGAGAGAGAGAAATGGGGTTTAACGTCTACTCGACACAAACTAGGTCATTTCGGGACTAACATATGGTTTAATTTTTATTTACATAATTCGCTTGCGCGTAGGGGTCTTTAGCAGTGGGAGAAAACCGGAGGTTGGACAGGCGACCCTACTCCTTGTCACGTACAACCGGGGATTCGAAACCACGCCAGTCAACTCAATGACAAATTTTATGATACAGCGCCCGCACGCTAACCATTCAGCCATCCAACCCCCCGTTACTAATTACTAAGTTTGTGAAATTAAGTTTTTTCCTCATGTAGGTTTGTCCTGATGAAATCGGTTTATTGTCCTACTGTTCTGCTCCGACTGGGCTAATGAAGACAGGTACATACCATACAATGTGCTATGAGGGAAATTTTGCCTACTAATATCGAATCCAACTGCCAAGGGATCTTTTCGTGCAAGCCAATGTATACATGGTACCTCGGTTTTTTGTCCCATCTGAGTGACTAGACTACTGTCCTTGTTCCTGCACCTCTGACAAGGGGAAACCATGTCGGAAAATCCTGATGAACTTTCTCCACCAATGCAGGGATCGAACACGTGCCCTCCGGATTACCGAGCCAGCATCTTACGCACTTAGCCACCATGGCTTTATCAAAATTAGTAATGAAGATGTGCTATGACAGAAATTTTGCCTGGACAGCAGCATTACCGCATTTACTAATGAAGAAGTGCTAGGAAAGACATTTTGCCTGGAGAGCAGCATTTCCGCATATAGTCATTACCAATAGTTCTAAGTGCACGCCAACCTGTAAAACAGGTCTTTACACACTTTTCCATCATTACCAATTACTAGTCTGCGGGTTCACTAGTCTGTGGGTGCACTAATCCGTGCATTCACTAGTCCACTAGTCTGACTCTATAAAATACTATAAATATGAGTATTAAAGAAACCCAGTAGATATGGTGATTGATATCACCCTTCGTAAGGCGATAACCCAACATCACGGCATTTTAACCCGAAATCACAACATTTTAACCATTATAGCATATGCCCTTCTTCATTAGCCCACTTGGAACAAAATATTAGGATGTTCAAACCCCATTTAAAATTCATTTTTATACTTTTCTGAACCAATCGGACTATTGAAGATAGTCATACGCAATGCAGAGTGCTATGACGGAAATTTTCTATGGACTGTGGCAGGGCGGAGGATCTGGCAAGGGATAAGGTATAGTTGTTCGGGTCATACGAAAAATCAAGTCCTCGTGTACATATTGGCATGCACGTAAAAGACACTCCGACAGTTGTAATTCAATATCAGAGTAGGCCATAGTGCCGCTATCCGTGCAAAGTTTCCGTCATAGTACACTGTATATAGTGTATGCCTGTCTTCATTAGCTCACTCAGAGCAAAACAGTAGGATGTTTAATCTCATTTAATTTTATTTAATTTTCCTACTTTTCTGCACCAAATGGGACTATGAAAGATAGGCTGGCAAGCGGACGAGTGCACCCATTGACTATTGAGCATCATTTACTTGAAAACGTTGAGAGAACCCCCAACGAAATGTCGCTTTAATTAAAATAGTAATTGTGTTTTTTGTTGTATCATCGAGTCAAGTGAACGTTAAACCCCACTTCTCTCTCTCTCAATTTTGATACCCAAAAATTTGACAAAACAAATAATGATTGATTGTCGGAAACTGTTTCATAAAGCAAAGTTGTTCTCTACTAAAAGGTTATCACTGTCCAAATGTTCGGAGTAGTCCACACCTAGGCCGACTATGCATGAAGTGTTTTTATAATTAAATTTATTAAATATAGTACCTTGCATCAGTAAATATAAAATTAATGATCCTTTCACCAGTAAATATAAAATTCATAGGCCGACAATGCATTGTGTTTTTATAATTAAAGTTATTAAATGTAGTACCTTGCACCAGTAAATATAAACTTAATGATCCTTGGACCAGTAAATATAATATTCATGATCATTATTTATATAAGGCCTTCATCAACCTTGCACCAGTAAATATAAAATTAATGATCCTTGCACCAGTAAATATAAAATGCATGATCATTATTTATATAAGGCCTTAATGTATGTTTGTACAAGTGTACATTCTTGGAATTGTATTACCATTAACAATATGGAGATCAATTATAATAACCTTTGGCCTTGTTCATGAATCCTTAAATTTTTGAAAATTTAGTTCTTAATATGAAACTATCTAAATAAAATATTGCTTAAATCAATGTGTGTTGTTAATGTCATTCAAAATGGCGGCTGTCTACATATACAATATATAAAATAGGTCATGCGTAGATTGTTGCCGTTTTTTTATTTCGAATTTAAAAGTTCAACACTTAATTATATAAGTTGTAAAACCATATAAAAATAAAGGTTGGACCAAGACTAGTTCCATTTTTTTAAGTTATGAATCTGAAAAATAGATAATAATGACCCAGTCAATTAACATAGAGATCTACTCTAGCTATATGAGTCCATATATTTATCGTCTCTCGATAAAAGACCTATCTCTGAAAATTAAAATTACCCGATTTGATTATTCTTTTAATATAACGTAATCATGTAACCTCATATAAAATATGGTAGAGCGTATACAAACAAATAATATGAATAGATTCATTATCAGAAATATTACAGGCCTTTCAAACGAACAGTCGCCATTTTTAGACTTACATACATGTAGATGTACAAATATATTTTTATCGTCTCGGGCAAGGTCAAGGTCACGATCTGTTCACGGTTGATGATTGTGTTTAAATCGGTTTATATCATATTATTTCTATTCACATTACAATATTTTTTTATAAGTTACGGTTATTGTTGTTATTTATCAAAATTGCTTCAATTATTTATTAAATATTTTTTGTTTGTTCGTTTGACCGGAACGTACGGAATTCTGGGATTTAAAATGGCGGCATAGGTTATTATTTTTCCCAAAGAAGAAATGATGCCGTGATTTAAAGTTAAATAAAGCTATTCCACACATACACACACGATTTTGGATTCAGCAAAGTAAAGTTGAAGGTAAGTGCACTTTTTATGCGAACTTCCGTTGACAGTATACCGATAGATCTAATGTTGATAAAAAAAATAATCTGGCCGTGGAAAAAGTTTGCACGCAACTTTGTATATCAGACAGTCAGTATTTGTTTTTAACACGATGCAGTTACATTGTCCGTAAACCATACTATTCATAAACAAAATCAACATTGCTTTAAGTTATCGAAAGTAATACTGGTTCCAAAATTGTTTTTAAAAAATCTGGATCCAAAAATTAATTTATTAATGATGTAGACTGTTAAAATTCAGGCTGTGCTAATTATAATATAAGTACATGTAGTATTTTCTAAACATTTTTATGGGTGTTTCAGGTTGGGTTTTTTTGTTGTTATTGTACTGATATTTTTGCAAATTTAATAATGCATAATGCAAGAGCTAAATCTATATATTGTACGTAGGTTAAGTAGGTATTTCTTGAGACTGTAAATGTTAAATTTTTTTATAAGACATTTTAATGTATTAACTTGCTAAGTCTATAATCAAGTCTCAATGCCATCGGGTGCTCGAGATGTTCACAGATTCAAACACTGGCGGTTAATGTTAATGATTTAATTTAATTGAAAAATGGATAATCAAGACTTTAAGCTTATATACATAGGCCTATTTATATGATATAACATTAAATAACAAGTTTGCCCGTACATACTTGTACATAAAGGTTTCAGTCCTACTCCCCTGCTTATTTTTTCTTGTGGTGGCCAAGAAAGTTCATCAGGATTTTCTGGCATGGTTCCTCTTTTAACTGGTGCAAGACAGAGGGGCTGGTAAGGGCTAATGTACAGTTGTTCGGATAGGACAAAAAACCAAGCTCTTTTGTACACACGGTCCAGTCAAAATTTTCATCATAGCACACTTTCAAGCATTTGTCCAACTTCTTTAGCCCAGTTTGAGCAGCACAGTATGATGTTGAACCCCATTTCATTACAGATCCACAGTAGGTTGGCTGTCAGCCCAGTTGGAGCTGAACAGTAGGCCGTTTAACCCAATATCGTTTTTTTTGGGAGTATAAAGTTGCTTTTTATTTATTTTTATTTTTTTTACAGATCCTACATGTATATTTGAGCACCCGTGGTGGCAGTAATGACAAAGAAGTTCTAAAAAGATTTATATGGGCTTTATAATGAAAGTTAGACAACACTACTACTTGCCAAACACTACTACTTGTCACATAATGTAATGATATAAATATATATGTATCTATGGTAGCACAAATATCATCAGAATGTAGGCCAAAGCTTTACAAGCATTGTAGGCCTAAAATACTTTCTGTCTGAACTTTTGACAGTCAATTCTTTGATGACTAGTTAGTTTAGAGCAGATATCCTGTCACAGTATTATATAACAGCTCTTTGGCTTAAAATTTAAACTGAGTTGTATCAGTGAGTTGAAAATCATCTGTGTTCCTGTTATTGCTCCCTGCTGCAGCCAGTAAACAATAACCTTTTGCGTTCCTTACAAATCTTCCAAATTTTACTGATAGATCAACCATAGCAAAGATCTCTATTAAGATTATATTTGTAATGTGTGTAACAAATTCTATGACATAGGTATAATATTGGTGTAGTTAAGTATATACCATATTTATGCACACATTTCAATATTGGCATATTATTAGTCTCTATCATCTAGAAAAAAATATTCTATATTCTACGAATATTAGTGTGGTTGCGTTGTCAACATTTGAGAATAATTGGTCATAGGCTAGATTATCCGGTCTTTTACATTATCATAAACAAAGTCTAAGGGAGGTAACTAGTCCTAAAACAAGATGTTGACGCCCATGAAATTTATATAAGAATGCCATTTCCGAAAATCCATTTGATTGCATGTTCAGTTCAATATCCAACACTCTTAATTTTTTTTATTGTAAAATTTCTCTCTTCATGGGCCATATCTATGTTGTTTTTTTTATTGAATCCTAATTCGTCATCACTATTCATGTTTGTTTATAAATGCAAGTGTTATTGACAACTGTCCCAGACCCTCATTATTTATATGGCCCAACTTTTCTTCGGGGTACACCGGCACGGTATTAGACTAGGATAAACATTAGTCTTATATACCGCCTCTACTTAATTATGGATGTAGGTCGGAAAAATGTAAAATTTGGCAATTTGACTTATACTAAACATCGACTTATGCTATAACTGTTTCAAATGACAAGTGCTAAATGAAGTATTTATGTGGTCTTTGGTGAAAGAAATGAAATGAAATGAAATGAAATGGGGTTTAACGTCCTACTGTTCTGCTCCTAACCTGGGCTAATGAAGACGAGCATATGCCATACAGTGTGCTATGAGGGAAATTTTGCCTGGGCAGCGGGGCTACGGCCTACTCTTATATCGAATTCCAACTGCCAAGGGATCTTTTACGTGCACGCCAATGTCTACACGGGACCCCGTTTTTTTGTCCCATAACGACTAGACAGCTGTCCTTGTCAGTCCCTCCGTCCTGCATCACTGACAAGGGAAACCACGCCGGAAAATCAGGATGAACTTTCTCGGCCAATACAGGGATCAAACACCCGATCTCCAGGCTAGCGAGCCAGCGTCTTACCCACTTAGCCACTTGATCCCCCCCCTTTGGTGAAAGAGAGAGAGAGAGAGAAATGGGGTTTACTGTCCACTGGACACAAACTAGGTCATTTCGGGACTAACATGGTTTAATTTTTTATTTACATAATTCGCTTGCGCGTAGGGGTCTTTAGCAGGGGGAGGAAACCGGACGACCCGGAGAAAACCCACGAGGTTGGACAGGCGACCCTACTCCTTGCCACGTACAACCGGGGATTCGAAACCACGCCAGTCGACTCAATGACAGACTTTATGATACACGCTAACCATTCAGCCATCCACCCCCCCCCCCCCTTTGGTGAAAGAAAACAGAGCTGTGGCTAGTGAAATGAAAGTTTAACGTCCTACTGTTTTGCTCTGAACTGGGCTAATGAAGATGGGCATACGCCATACAGTGTGCTATGTGGGAAATTTTGCCCGGACAGTGGCACTACGGCCTTCTCTTATATCGAATTCTAACTTCAAGGGCTCTTGTACGTGCACGCCAATGTGTACATGGGACCTCATTTTTTTGTCCCATTTTAATGACTAGATAGCTGTCTTGTCTAGCCCTCTGTTCTGCATCACTGACAAGGGAGAACCACGCCGGAAAATCTGGAGTAACTTTCTCGGCCAATGCTAGGGTGGCCCATGTACTCACAGAAATACAGTCCACCGCTGATAGTTCGAGACTACCACTGAAGCGTGCACATTCGCCGTGCCGAGACCAACTTTCTGACAGTAAGATACTATAAATAGCCATGGCACGTGCAATTTTCTACAAATCTATCAACTATTACAGCCGTAAAAAATTTATTGTTGACGATTTTGAATAGCAGTAAAATTAAGCTTCTTGGTTATTACAGCAGATTTAGAAATTACGTTCGTTTCATTTTTTAAATCGCTTTATCATTAACTGTACAGTTAAGAGCGGCATCTTTTGGTTTAGTACAAATAATATCTCTGAAACACTCAGGTTAGGCAAGAACATGATACTAGCAGTAGTTTCATTTTACTTTTACAAGCTTCTTAAAACGATTGTTGAGCTACCTAACGTGCTTATTTCTAAATTCAATTTCTTGTTCTAGCTTTCTGTTATGTTTCGTAAAAAAGTAGTCTTGATTATCCCGACCTGTCAATCAGACGTAGAATGGTCGATAGACTGGTTAAGCGAGACTAATTTCAAAACAAGGGCACGTAACCTATCTTTTACTCAAAAGTGTCTGGATGTTATGGACGACTCTTGGAACCAGTTTTCAGTCTATTATTTATACGTGATTAATGGCCATAGCTTATTAAGTACAACATGATCGTTTATTTAGTGACTATAATTGTGTGGAACTGATTTGAGGCTTGGCATATATATAAGTATTGTGGCGTAATTGTCGAGATATATGGAGATATTTATTTATGGTGGGTCACCCTACCAATGCAGGGATCGAACACCCGACCTCCAGACTAGATAGCCAGTGTCTTACCGACTTAACCAACGTGATCCCCGTTGTGGCTACAATTCCTGGATTTGAAGGTCAGGTATGATATGAAACGAATATTTTGAACCGGTTCACCAATGCAACCAATCTGTGACGGGTTAACTGATAGAGGGTTACATCCTTGATATAAAGGTAGCTCAAAATTCATCTCTACATGTACATAGGCCAAGGGGGGATCATGTGGCTAAGTGGGTAAGACGCTGACTCGCTAGCCTTGAGGTCGGGTGTTCGATCCCTGCATTGGCCGAGAAAGTTCATCCTGATTTTCCGGTGTGGTTTCTCATTGTCAGTGATGCAGGACGGAGGGCCTGACGAGGACAGCTGTCTAGTCGTTTGGATGGGACAAAAAAAAACAAGGTCCAGTGTACACATTGGCATGCACATAAAAGATCCCCTGGCAGTTGGAATTCGATACAAGAGTAGGCCATAGCGCTGCTGCCCGGGCAAAATTTCCCTCATAGCACACTGTATGGCGTAACCATTTGCGTCTCTTCAAAATATTTCAAATCTTTTGTCATGGATCAACCATTGCAAATATCCGTGTTACAATTATATTTGAAATGTGTTAAACCAATTCTGCAACACATGTAATATTGGTGTAGTATATATCTTTGTTTATAAACCCACATATCAATTTTGGCCCTGTTTGTCCGTACACTGGGTGTGAAATGTGAATCATTCCGATTGTGATTGGACAAGCATTATCAATATACAGCTTTTCAGGACTTTGCCTTCCTTGGTTAATTCTCCTTTTTTCAAATGCAATAGATGCTGTGTTTATTCTTAATTGATCTTTTTCAAATTTGTGTTACACACTGGAATCATGAGAGGACGAAACCTATCAATATTCAGTATTCCACAACATTCCATTCCAGTGTCGGCCGAGAAAGTTCTTCGTGATTTCCAGACTTGGTTTCCTCCCCTTGTCAGAGGTGCAGGACAGAGGGCCTGACAAGGAGGGACAGCTGTCTAGTCGTTTGGATGGTACGAATGACCGAGGTCCTGTGCACACATTGGTTCGCACGTGAAAGATCCCTTGGCAGTTTGAATTCGATATAAGAGTAGGCTTTAGCGCCGCTGTCTGGATAAAATTCCATAATAGGACACTGTATAGCATATTTCCATGTCATTAGCCCTGTCGGAATAGGACATTAAACCCCATTTCATTTCACTCATTCCAAAGTTAACTCCTATTCCATCAATACCTTGAGCAAATAAGATAGAGGCTATAGGTTTTGGCCAAATTTGGTCAATATCCCAGTTTTTTCTTTCTTATATGCATATCAACACTTTCATAGCGCTAATGTAGACCTTTTTCTTGAACATTTTCCCTTGTCAGTGATGCCGGACAGAGGACCTGACATGGATGGCTGACTAGTCATACGGAAGGGACCAAAAAAAACCAAGGTACAGTGTAAACTCAAGTGTGTGTGTGTGTGAAAGATCCCTTGGCAGTTGGAATTTTATATAAGAGTACGCCATAGCTCTGCACACTGTGTGGCATATGCCCGTCTTCATTTCTCAAACAGCTGTGGATAAAAACTGTTAATATTTAAATGTGTATTTTGTATTTTATAACATTATATTTTTGTCTTTTAAATAAAGTATATGTATACATACTTGTAGTATATTTTGTCATATAATTCTGCTAGATTTTTAACTTTTCTGTGCAATACATTTAGAATTCTGACTGGTTATGGGTAGATAGAGAGCAATGGGGTAAAACATCCAATAGACATAAACTGTCCTTTGGGACTAAGTGATTCAATTCAAGTTGAATAATTCATCCGCACCAGGAATCTTTAGTAGTAGGAGGACCCAGAGAAAACCCATGTTCAAGTTGGGTGTGGAAAGAAACCACTTGACTCAATGACAGACCTTATGATCTAAAGCGCACACGTTGGACCACTCAACTTTTAGCCTCACCCACGGGTCAGGAAAATTTGTTTATTGGTTGAATGTACTTCCCATTTACTGCGGCAAATAATGAATAATTTTGAAGGTTTTAATGCTCATCAAAATTTGACATTAGAATTGCATCCGTAAATGATGTTAATTTAATGTTAGATTTACGTTAGATATCCATCATTTTGCTCATCCTTTTAACGACAATTTAACGTCAGGAAATGACGTTAATCTAGCGTAAAGTTTACGTCATTTTTATGTTATATTTACATCATTTTCTGACGTAAATCTAACGTAAAGTTTACGTCATTTTCTGACGTAAATCTAACGAAAATGACGTAAACTTTACGCAAATTTTACGTTAGATTTACGTCAGAAAATGACGTAAAGTTTACGTTAGATTAACGTCATTTCATGACGTAAAATTATCGTTAAAAAGAGCAAAATGATGGTAAACAGACTGACCATTTTTACGTAAATGTAACGTAAAATTAACATCATATTGTTATGTGGGTATATATTATTTAGCTTATTCTTTATATTATGTCATCAAAGCTATGACGTCATATTAACATTATGACATCACTTGTTACCATGACTAACCTTGTACTGCAACTGTATTATTTGTGTAGCTTGTATTCTCTGAAGAAGTAGGTTTTTAGACTTACGAAACGTTAGATACTATAAAAGATGGTTTTGTGATACCCATGACTGTTTTTAACCACTCCTACTACTGGCAGTAGGGTGATCCACCATAAATAAATATCTCCATATATATCGACAATTACGCCACAATATTTATATATATGCCAAGCACCAAATCAGTTTCACACAATTATAGTCACTAAATAAACGATCATGTTGTACTTAATAAGCTATGACAATTAATCATGTATAAATAATAGACTGAAAACTGGTTCGAAGAGTCGTCCATAACATCCAGACACTTTTGAGTAAAAGATAGGTTACGTGCCCTTGTTTTGAAATTAGTCTCGCTTAACCAGTCTATCGACCATTCTACGTCTGATTGACAGGTCGGGATAATCAAGACTACTTTTTTTACGAAACATAACAGAAAGCTAGAACAAGAAATTGAATTTAGAAAAAAAGCACATTAGGTAGCTCAACAATCGTTTTAAGAAGCTTGTAAAAGTAAAATGAAACTACTGCTAGTATCATGTTCCTGTCTAACCCGAGTGATTCAGAGATATTATTTGTACTAAACCAAAAGATGCCGCTCTTAACGGTACAGTTAATATAAAGCGATTTAAAAAATGAAACGAACGTAATTTCTAAATCTGCTGTAATAACCAAGAAGCTTAATTTTACTGCTATTCAAAATCGTCAACAATACATTTTTTACGGCTGTAATAGTTGATAGATTTGTAGAGAATTGCACGTGCAAGGGCTATTTATAGTATCATACTGTCAGAAAGTTGGTCACCGTATCAAGTTTATTATGACTTCGATCCCATCTAAGTTTATGTTATTCAAATGGTTTTGGATTCCTCTCTCTCTTTATATTTGGATTCACAGTGTAAATTTTAATTGTTTCATCTTATTAATATTTTGCTTTCTACCTAGCAACCATCATTATGACGTCGTTTGGTGTCGCCACCGTTCGCTCAATTTGGCGATTGAGCACCTGATCGGGACCATTCTGTTGATACAAACGACTCGCTCTTAGTCCGGTTGAATGGTTTGGTGGAGTGCTAAAATTGAAAACAACTTCGAGAGAGAGAGCGAGAGAGAGAGAGTCTGATGGGGTTTAACGTCCACTCAACACAAACTACATGTAGGTTCGGTATTAACATGGTTCAATTTTATTTCAATAATTCGCTTGCGCGTAGGGGTGTTTAGCAATGGGAGGAAACCGGAGGACCCGGAGAAAACCCACGAGGTTGGACAAGCGACCCTATTCCTTGTCACGTACAACCGGGGAATCGAAACCACACCAGTTGACTCAATGACATACCTTATGGTACAGCGCGCACGTGCTAACCTTTCGGCCATCCAACCCCACAAACAACATTGAACGTGATATCTATGTATGGTTTGCAAATACGATTTCAAATACGGTCGGTAAGACGCTGGCTCACTAGCCTAGCGGTAGGGTGTTCGATCCCTGCATTGGTCGAGAAAGTTCATCCAGATTTTCCGGCGTGGTTCCTCCTTGTCAGTGATGCAGGATGGAGGGCCTAACAAGTACAGCTGTCTAATCGTTCCGTAGTGCCGCTGTCCGGGCAAAGTTTCCTTCGTAGCACACTCTATGGCGTATTAGCCAAGTTCGGAGTAGAATAGTAGGATGTTAAACCCCATTATATTTAATTTTCTATTTCAAATACAAGCTAAACAGCATTTGTTCATTTTTTTTAAGACAAGTGCAGGATTTGGAGAATTTTATTTGATTTTTTTTTACAATTGAGCCAATTAATATTTATATACTGTTGGTCTACATTAACACAGGGTACAATTTTATAGATAACTCTTACTGAGTTTAATATAAAGCAACGTTTCGACAAGGATACTCTCGTCTTTATCAAGAATGTGTCGTTTATATCAACACAATGGTCCCGACCAGGTGCGCAATCACCAAAAATGAGCACGCAGTGGCGACACCAAATGACTTCATAATGATGGTTGCTAGGCAGAAGTGTAAAAATTAAGAAGACGTTTTTCGTCTAAATAATAGAAATAAGATGGAATAAAATTAAAATTTGCACTGAACAAATAAAGAAGTTGGATTATACATTGTCTTAATTTAAAAAAAATACATGAATAGAAGTTAGAAATTACATGAATAGAAGTCAAAAATTACATGAACAGAAGTTAGAAGTTAGACGAAAGCTCGTTAGAATTTTGAATCTAATATACCGCCATAGTATACTGGCTGCAGTAGATTTTCAACTCACTGATACAACTCAGTTCAAGCCAAAGAGCTGTTATATGATACTGTGACACAGTGACAGGATATCTGCTTGAGGCAAACTATTCATAAACAATTGACTCTTACAAGATCAGACGGAAAATATTTTAGGCCTACTGCTTGTAAAGTAAAGCTTTGGCCTACATTCTGGTTAATTTTGTGCTACCATAGATACATACTATTCAAAAAAAGTAGGGGATATTTGATTTTGGGGGCATAATACTAAAATATGCAAATGGCTACGAAAAAAGTCACTATAGAACCTAACAGAAGAAACATTTCTAGTTACATGTGACGCCCAAACGCACCAATAGCTACCGCATGGAATGCAGGTGATGCTTGGGATCATCATGGGGGTCCAACCCAAGATTTGCACGACTCTGACTTTGAATGTTACAGTCATTGTGGCATTGAATTCCAGGGTGGAAACATCAGTTTAATTGTTTTAGTGACCAGAAAACAAATTTTGATATGCGTCGGCTTACCCAAAATGAAAGGTTACGTGCCCTTGGCATGCTACAGATCGGCACAACACAGGCGGTTGTGGCGCGGACGATGAATGTTTCTCAGTCTGTCATAAGCAGGCTATGGTCCAGATACCGTGATACACAATCTGTACAGGACAGACCACGCTCAGGTCGACCAAGGGCGACAACTCAAGCCCAGGATCGATTTATCCGTACCTTGGCCTTGGGAAATCGTGTCATCACAGCAAATCAGATCAGCGCTCGTCTTCAAACAGACACTGGTGTGAGAGTGAGTGGCCAGACGATTCGGAATCGACTGCATAGGGGTCACCTTCGCGCCCGACGTCCTCGCGTGATCCCTTGTTTGAGAGATCATCACATTCAGGCAAGACGTCGTTGGTGTAGGTATCGTCAACACTGGGATAATCGACGCTGGAGCAATGTGATGTTTTCAGATGAGTCAAGGTTCACTGTTGATTTTTTGGACAGACGTAGGAGGGTGTGGCGTCGTCGAAACGAGCGCTTCCAAGACGTTAACGTCATCAGACATGATCGATTTGGGGGTGGTTCTGTTATGGTGTGGGGAGGCATCACTGTTGCTGGAAGAACGGCTTTACATGTTGTTGCAGGGCGTGTTACAGGCCAGTACTACCGGTACAACATCTTGGCAGTCCATGTTGTGCCGTTCGCACGACGTCATGGCCGCCGTTTCATCTTCCAGGATGACAACGCAAGATGTCACAGGGCCAGGATCGTTACAGGTTACCTCCAACAACAGAACATCACCACATTACCTTGGCCAGCACTGAGTCCCGACCTCTCCCCCATCGAGCATGTCTGGGACATGCTTGGACAGAGGTTACGTCAACGTCAACAACGTCCTGCCAATGTCCAAGAACTTGCTGCTGCGTTGCAACAGGAATGGGACAATCTGGACCAAAATGACCTTAGACGTCTCATTAGGAGTATGCCACGTCGGATCAATGCTTGTTTGGCAAACAGAGGAGGATTTACCCGTTACTGACTTGGTTGTGATGCTGTGGTAACTTTGCTGTTTGACCCCGGGTATCATTTTACCCTTATAATGGTCAGTCTGTGCCTTACTTAGTCTAATGATCATTTGGAATAAATCGATGAATGTGAACTTCATTTCATTTTGTCATTTGTTTCTTCGTCAGTTTCATTAGGTGACTTTAATAACACTTAAAAATCAAATATCCCCTACTTTTTTTGAATAGTATATATGAGTTCGGTACATAATTAAAAAGTCTTTATTTCTTTGCCATCTGGGTGGTTTCATAGACGAGTGTTATTGAGGAGTGTTATTGAGTTCAGTCGCTTGGTTTCAATCCCAAGTCGGTATGTGACAAATAGTTGTGTATGATAAGTAGTAATGTCATCTAGCTTCCATATACAAAGCCCTTATCAACCTTTTTATAACTTCCTCGACATGACTGCCACGAATGGTGCTCAAATATAGGATCTGTAAAAAAAAAAACAAACAAAAAATTCAATTAAAGCAACTTTTATACTCCAAAATAAAAATGAAATTAGGTTTAAATTATCATTCAATGTGTACAAAATACCTTGGTTGTTCGTCCCATTCGAAAGACTGTACATTGGCCCCAACCTGCAGAGACTGGCGTTGGCCCTCTCCAGACTCTCTGTCGTGCTCAAAAGTCAACTTTAGTTATGCACAGCGGGTAGATTTTTGATGAAAAGCAATAGCAGCCGGGGTCCAAGGGGGAGACGTCAAGTTTGGAATTACGTTCTGGTTGATTACAGTGTTACAGAAGAATTTGCTATATTTCTGCTATTTAGAATCAGAGAAGATTGAGATTAAAGTGTTGCCAATGCTATGAAAGTAAAAATGTCATGTGCCAAAGCCTGCAGCGTTGAGTAGTGAGGACATATTTTTTTTTAGTCCAAAAGGTCTAAGTAATTATTAATTAAGTACAAATGAAAATGTGTACAGTAATAAGCCGATTGTAATTTTTTTTTTTTCACAAAAGCAAACTGTTTCGTAACCTGGCGTCTTACAGAAATAAGAATTACGGTGAAAAATTAGAAAATAAGGACATAGAAATAGTTTTACATCTGTGTGAATAGTATTTTTACTACTATTACATTGTATTGTAAGTTCTTTTCATATCGCTGAATTTGTAGTCTCAGTGTACGTGTATATCAGCAGTCGGGGATATAAGAAAAAACTTACTTTCAAATAAAACCTCTCAATTTAACTGGTATAATCTATCTTTCTCTGTTTGTGTAATCCATGTAGCTGTATATTGAACATTTCTCATGCACTCCACGAATAAATTCCAAAACGCCCGCCATCTTTAAAATAACCATCCCACAATACCTCGCTTCCGGGTTCAGAGTTATGAAAAAGTACGTAGAAATATAAAAGAATCAAAATGATTTTAATAATGATAGTATAATCAATGTGGACAATATACTGAAAAAGACAACAAACATAGACCACCTAACATTGAAATCAGTTAATAGAAATTACATTTAATAATCTATCGATGTAGTTATTCATTTGTATTGACTGTAATTTATCTTGACCTTGATCCAAAATGGCGGCATATATCATTTACGTAGATAACGGAGTCTATGCGACTATCAACTGTAGGCCTACGCACTTCAATATTTTATATATAGTCTATAACTACGTAATATTTTAGGCCTATGAATAGTAAAATTGAAGAAATTATTATATGATTCAGAGGCCTTTTTTTAAGCATGCACATGATATAATATACACACGTACAGCTTTATTCGGATCACGACGGATGCAGTACTGCACTGGCAGTAGCCAAACTCGTATATTTGGTTGATGTTTTTTTTTAAATAGATCGACTAGAGCCATTTTATTCAGTTGTATCAAATTAAATAATCCCGATTTTTAAAATAATATTTCCATTGCGAATATAGGTATCTACTTTTAAGATGTCGGAATTTTTTTTATATTTATTTTCCCAGTCTTATATTTATCTAGGTCAAACTACAACATATTTATTCGACCGTTGGACAACTTTCAAACGTGTGATAGAATCTACTATAAGGACTAAATTAAATATATTTTTTGTGGTAACAGAGCTTAGACACATAACAAATTGTACACACATGCATTAAATAATATCTAAATTTCTACAAATTTTGACCGAATTTAAATTGGTTTGAAAGGCCACTAACATGTCTGAGTTGGGGTATTAAGATCATTTATATTTACTTATTGTGCAAAAGTTAGTCAATTTAATAAATTCAATAACCACCCATGCAGTTAAACCGTAAACGCTGCCCCAAAATTAACATTCAGGCTGTAAAGGTGTTTTGGGCAATGAAATAAAAAAAAAGTATTGTAATATTTTGGGGCAGATTTTATTGGCTAGTTCTTGTATGCATGGAAAACAGGCCACATGAAGCCAAGCCTAGAAAATATTCCAGAGTGTCCTAAATCTAATTAGCCATCAAATTTCCAAACATTCAACCAAAATGAGACGGAGGAGTCCACTAGGCCTACTATATTATTATTATGGTTCAATTATAGCACTTCATTACACATGAGTATTTCTAAGCGCATTCACAAAAACACCCATTTCAACACCATTTTGGGGGGGTTGGATGGCCGAATGGGGACGACCTGTCATTGAGTCAACTGGCGTGGTTTCGAATCCCCGGTTATACGTGACAAGGAGTAGGGTCGCCTGTACAACCTCGTGGGTTTTCTCCGGGTCCTCCCACTGCTAAAGACCCCTACGTGCAAGCAAATTATTGAAATAAAATTAAACTATATGTTAGTCCCGAAATGACCTAGTTTGTGTCAAGTGGACATTAAACCCCATTTCTCTCTCTCTCAAACCCCATTTCTCTCTCTCTCTCTCTCAACACCATTTTTGAAATAAATGAGTTCTTAAGTTTTGGATGGAAGAGGACTCACGAAGAGTTTTTGGAAGACAATTTCACCTTTTAGCTGCTCTGACAGAGAAAGAATATTGACCAGCATATTCAATATGTTTCTTTTCTTACGATAGTTTAACAAAATAAAATTTACAGTTCGCACTACTTTCGAGTAGTTGTTGTAGTCACAGAGACTCGAATAGTAAGGAGAATGTGTTCGTGAACTGCACAGGTTTTTTTGTGGAATTATATTTATGACCCCTTTGCCACAGTGGCTAAGTGAATAAGACACTGGCTGGCTTGCTTGGAGGTCACAGGTTCGCTCACAGTGTTGCCTGAGAAAGCTCATCAGAATTTTCCGACGTGGTTTCCGCTTGTCAGTGCTGCAGGACGGAGGGCCTGACAAGGACAGCTGTCTAGTCGTTTGGATGGGACAAAAAACTGAGGTCTTATGTACACATTGGCATGTACATAAAAGATCCCCTGGCAGTTGGAATTCAATATAAGAGTAGGCCTGAGCACTGCTGTCCAAACAAAACTCCCTTGTAGCACACTGGCGCGAGGTTGGATGGCCAAATGGTTAGCGTGTGCGCGTTGTATCATAAGGTATGATTGAGTCAACTGGCGTGGTTTCGATTCCCTGGTTGTACATGACAAGGAGTAAGGTCGCCTGTCAAACTTCATGGGTTTCTCTGGGTCCTCCGGTTTCCTCCCACAGCTAAAGACCCCTACGGGCACGCGAATTATTGAAATAAAATTAAACTATATATGTTAGTCCAGAAATGACCTAGTTTGTGTCGAGTTGATGATAAATGCCATTTCATTCTCTCTGAGGTCCCATGTACACATTGGCATGCACTTAAAGATCCCCTTGCAGTTGGAATTCAATATAAGAGTAGGCCTTAGCACTCCTGTCCAGACAAAACTCCGTGGTAACGCACTGGCGGAGGGTCGGATGGCCAAATGGTTAGGCGGTGGACACACTAGCCGAATGATTCGGTGTCCGCTGTCATTCGGCCGAATAATTCGCCCAAATCAATTATATTCGCCTGGTGTGTTCGCTTCGCCGAAGCATTCGGCCAAATATAGAATTCATTAGCCAATCACCACTCATATCGAGAAGTCACATGATAGATAAAAGACATAGACGCCGCCATGTTTAATCATGTGACGTGAAGGGTGATGCAACCGACAGGTTGAATCGGGCGAAGCATTCGGCTAGTGTGTCCACCCATTCGGCCGAACGATTCGGCTAGTGTGTCCATCGATTTAGCGCATGCGTGTTGTATCATAAGGTATGACATTGAGTCAACTGACATGGGTTCCATTCCCGGGTTGAATATGACAAGGAGTAGGGTCGTCTGTCCAACCCCGTGGATTTTCTCTGGGTTCTCTGGTTTCCTCCCACTGCTAAAGACCCCTACGGTTAGTCCTGAAATAACCTAGTTTGTGTCGAGTGGATGTTAAACCCCATTTCATTCTCACTCTCCCTTTGGATGGTGCCACACTTTTTCATGCATTATCATTATTTGTTTTCCCTCTCAGGTTTGATTTCGATTGCAAAACCACATAAAAAAGGCTATTAATTGGACTACTTTCAAGTTGCTGTAGTCACAGACTCAAATAGTAAGGAGAATGTGTTTGTGAACTGCAAATATTTTTTTTTGTGGCACTACATTTATGACCCCGGAGCCACAGTGGCTAAGTGAGTAAGACACTGGCTGGCTAGTGTCCATCAGGATTTTCCGATGTGGTTTCTGCTTGGCAGTGTTGCAGGACAGAGGGCCTGACAAGGACAGCTGTCTAGTCGTTCGGATGGGACGAAAATCTGAGGTCCCATGTACACAAAATGAAATGGGGTTTAACATCCTACTGTTCTGCTCCTAAACCGGGCTAATGAAGATGGGCCTACACCATACAGTGTGCTATGAGGGAAATTTTGCCCGGGCAGCGGCACAACAGAATACTCTTATATCGAATTCCAACTACCAAGGGATCTTTTACGTGCACTCCAATGTGTACAAGACAGGAATAATAAGGAGAATGTGTTTGTGCACTGCACAGGTTTCTAGTCTTTCGGATGGGACGAAAAACTGAGGTCCCATGTACACATCGGCATGCACGTTAAAGATCCCCTGACAGTTGGAACTCAATATATGAGTAGGCCTTAGCACAGCTGTCCGGATAGCGTGGTTGAATGGCTAATGGTTAACTTTCAAGTTAACACACTGGCTAACTAACGAGGGGTCCGATCCTGGTGTAGAATTTTCCCCTTGTTTGTAATGTAGGACAGTGTCTAGTCCTTCAAATAGGACAAAAAATCAAGATCTTGTGCTCATGTTGCATGTGCATGTAAACGAAACCTTGACAGCTGGAATTCGAAATGAGAGTAGGTCATTCATTCATTCCTTTTTCTCTTTGTGTCGCTTACAGGCTGAAATTCTTTTAGGAGTTAAAAGGTTCGATCCCTGCATTGGCCGAGAAAGTGATACGGGACGTAGGGCCTGATAAGGACACCTGTCTAGTTGTTCAAATCCGATGAAAAACTGAGGTCCTGTGGACACATTAGTGTGCACGTAAAAGATCCATTGACAGTTGGAATTCGATATAAGAGTAGGTCGTAGTGCCGCTGTACGGGCAAAATGTCCCTCATAGCACACTGTATGGCACATGCCCGTCTTCATTAGCCCAGTTCGGGGCAGAACAGTAGGACGTTAAACCCCATTCCATTTCTATTGTTGGGCCCCTGGAAATGGACAAAAATGGGTAGCAAGGCATATAATAATATAACATGAATGTATATAAACTGAATAAAGTTCAGTCTTATCTGGTTTTACTGTATATTTTAATCAATTATGTTCGACAAAATATGCAAAAAGCCCAAATTGAATGACAGTCTTTGGCGTCTGCTTATTCTAGTCCACACCAGTATTCTCCTGTGGGATATGGTTAGCCTTCTTCATCGAGTCGCTTCATTAAAAATGGTGCTCATGTTATTAAACTGACATTTGTTTACGTAAGAAAACTAAGGATAAAAAATGACAGTAATTTAATTGTTAGTATCATGAAATTAAACTGACATTTGTTTTACTTTATACAACTAATATCAGGTTTATGTTAGAAAACTAACGTTAGATTTATGTTAGAAAACTAACATTAGATTTATGTTAGAAAATTAACGTTAGATTTACGTTAGAAAACTAATGTTAAATTAACGGTTAAAATTATGACATAAAAGTAACGTTATATTAACGTTGGAAAACTAACGTTATATTAACGTTAGAAAACTAACGTTAGATTTACGTCAGAAAACTAACCATAAACTAACGGTTAGAAACCTGATGTAAAATTTACGTTAGAATTACAACCAATAATACATATATAATTATTATGTCTGAATTCCAACTATTTATCAATTGTTAGAATGTGCACACACTTGTAATGTTATTTAATCAAGAAGTATTTAAAGCGAAAAAAATTGGTTAGTAATCCGTCATAAAGTTTACGTTACATTTACGTCATTTTCTGACGTAAAAGTAACCATAACCATTATGACGTAAAAGTAACGTAAATTTAACCAAAGAATTTTACCATTATTGGACGCTAACCAAAATCTAACCATAATGACGTAAACTTTACGTAAATCTAACCATCAATGTTAACTGGGTTACTATGTTGAACCACCAAACACTCAAGTAGACGAGCTGTAGTAGCGACGTGTTGAAAGTTTGGTAGCTGTATAATAAGTGACTTGTTTGACATCAGTTTTATAAAAACCCTCATTTACAACATTCCTCCTCCCCGTTTTGTTGGCAGTTTTTGTTTTGAATTGGCCTATTTCTAATAAATTATCCCGAGTCCCAAACGACGTATACCAAAGTCCCAAACGTCGTATACCCGAGTCCCAAATGTCGTCGTCATATTTTTTTGAGTCCCACATGACGCGAGTCCCAAATGACGTGAGTCCCAAATGACATGTTATCATTTGTCTTGCGTCCACAGGTCACAAACGGAACAGACATTATCCCGGTCACAATTGCGATGTCGGAAACATTTTAGATGGTCATCCATTACATTTGTTATGAACCGTTATGATCCATGTCCACTTTTTGAACTAGTTAGTAACCTTACATCATGTCGAATACAATGGAAGCCAGTTCCACTGCTCGTAGTAAGATTTATAGATTATTCTGTTGTAATATTTTAATGTCATATGTATCTAAGTTAATTATTGTTCCATTTCATAATTATTATCTAATATGTACTATTTATTTGACTTGTCATTTATAACATGCTTCGGAAATCATAACAGACAAGGCACCGCTGACCGCGTGCATATGACTGACAGGTAGTAGGCGTGGTTAAGCTGTCACGTGACTCACTAGCTTATAAAAGTACGTTTGGTCGAGAAATGAACAGAAGTCATCATGCGTCTGTGGCAGCAACACCTTGCCAGTAGACATACTCATGGGATTGGCGCGTCGGCTCGAGAGAAAGTTGGAAAGAGAGAGAGCGAGCTCTAAAGAGAGCTCGGGGGGAGAGAGAGTTAGGGCTCGAGAGAGAGCCGAGCACTGTAAATAGAGAATATATAATAAAGAAAAGAAAAAGTAGAAGTCGTTGTTCTTCGCCACCTTTTGGCTGGCTACCTGACCCTCCGCTGAAAAGCGAGAGTTACTCTACCATTTAGGGGCTATAGCTGGGCCCCTGTCCGTCTGTTCACTACATAGTGTACGTCTTTTTGGTGGCAGAGGTGGGATGAATGCGACTTTGTACCGATGGAACTACAGGACACTGACGACGGAAAAGTATTTATTACGAACAGAGATAAGTTACAGAAATTACTGTCGGAGAAGACAGATTTAATGTCCAACATGGCGAGTTCTCCTGGAAAAAAGCAGAGCCAAGGTACAGCAGACGCCAACGAACAAAAAATGGAAACCCCGTTAGCGAGTTATCGAAGTTTTGGGAGAGGTCTACGGAGACCAGATATATTTAATAGAGACCCATTTTAAAATCGAGCTTCTGGTGCTATACCTAAGCGCCATACGACTAACTATGATGATGACCACAGCAATCTGGAAAAACTGGAGACTCCTCCATTCGGAGCTGAAGGTGGAGTTGAAAATGCACCTCGAAGAAATAATGAGCCAAATCCTATGCCAGGGAGAACAACGATAAAGCCTCAGCCCTTTGATGGAACCACTTCTTTGTTAGATTACCAGATACATTTTGAGACCTGTGCAGAGTTGAACCAATGGAACCCGATGGAAAAAGCCCTTCATCTAGCTGGAGTTTTAACCGGCAATGCGCAATCAGTTTTGCCGTCGCTAAGGCCAGAAGAGCGAAGGAATTATGATTTACTTATGAGTGCCCTAAGAAACAGATTTTTACCAGCTAATCAAACCCAACTATATCGCGCAGAGTTGCGAGCCAGGCGTCGTAAACCAAGAGAAAGTCTGCCGGAATTAGGACAGGCGATACGCCGGAAGGTCAGTCTTTCATATCCGACGGCTACGCTAGAATTACAGGATACTTTAGCTCGAGACGCCTTTTACGATGCTCTCCAATCGGACAGAGAACTGGTTTGGAGAGTCCAGCAGTCTAGGCCAGTAAATTTGGAACAAGCAATTCAAATAGCCGTTGAATTTGAAGCATTCATGTCTGCTAACAAACATAATTATGATCAGGGTTTCTCGAGAGTTGTCGAAGGAGAGGATAAATTAACCAAGCTACAAAGAGATATGGAAGACATGAAACATTTAATAAAAGATATGGAAGTGGCACTGAAAGCTGAAAACAGACAATGGAGTAATCAAAGTCGTCCCGCTTGGAACGGAAGTAATACATTGAATAACCAGCGCCAACGACAGAGTGGTGGAGGTAATCAAGAAAGAGTATTTACACCAGGGAAGTTTCAACAAAACAATCGAGCAAATGAAGACTATGTGTGTTATCGATGTGGAGGAAATGGTCACATAGCAAGAAACTGTAGCACACGTGGAAATAATTTCCGAGTCATCAGAGGGAAACGCAATACGAGACTCCCGTCTAATGTATTTGACAAGCCGAGTGACGCAGGGCTTCACATTAAACCAAAAATATATGGTGTGGCGAGTCATTGTCTGTTGGATACGGGCGCGACTCTAACAATAGTATCACATGAACTTTACATGTTGATTTCGAAAGGTAATAGACCTCTTTTGCATCCCATAAAGCAGACGTTAAGAGCAGCAAATGGACAATGTTTAAAAACACACGGAAAGGGTATATTCATGTTTAATATAGATGGCCCCATATACGAACACGAGGCCGTGGTAGCTGAAATAGGGTCACAGTGTATCATCGGTTTGGACTTCCTCCAAAACAATAATTGTACAATCGATGTAATGGGGAAAGTTTTAACAGTCGCGGACAAGAAATATGACGCTCATTTAGAAGGCAACATTGGCATTTGTCGAGTAAGTTTAGCTGAAACAACGAGTTTACCTGCACGACACGAGAAAATCGTACCAGCTTTCCTTCAGGCGGATCAAAAGAAATTATGGCTTGACACGCCAGGATTAATAGGGCCAACGGAAGCTTTATTGAATAAATATGCTGTGCTCTCGGCTCGTGTATTGGTAGAACCGAAGGAGGAGGCACGTAAAGTCATGATTAGAATAATGAATCCGTCTAATGATGTGAAAGTTCTTCATAAAAATGTGGTGCTAGGTAATTATACCCCAGTTGATATAATGGATCAGAATTCAGATAATGCAGTAGAAGCTAAATCGACTTTTAACAAACGAGCTCCCAAACCATCTTGGTGATCTCTATAAACGAGCTTCTGAGGGATTAAAAGATGGTGAAGCAAATGAGATTAGAAGATTGTTACAACGTCACCATGGATTGTTTGCTAAGTCCTCTGCAGATTTGGGACAGACGAGTCTTGTTAAACACGAAATAAAAATAAATAATGCGAAGCCGATAAAACAAAAGACAAGAAGAGTGCCAATTCACCAGCGTAAAGATATCGAATTTATGTTAGGTGACATGTTGCAGCGTAGAGTTATAGAACCATCAACAAGTCCATGGGCGAGTCCCATAGTTTTAGTGAAGAAAAAGGACGGGTCATTAAGATTTTGCGTCGACTACCGACTTATTAATGGTCTTACAGAGAAAGACGCATACCCGCTCCCGAGAATAGACCAAACTCTAGATTGCCTGGGTGGAGTTAAATGGTTTTCCACCCTTGATCTTCTCTCGGGCTACTGGCAGATTGAAGTTAAGGACGAAGATAAACCAAAGACTGCATTTACCACAATGTATGGATTATTTCAGTTCCGAGTTATGCCGTTTGGATTATGCAATGCCCCAAGCACATTCGAACGGTTAATGGAGTCCATCTTAGCTGGTTTACAGTGGGAAGTTTGCCTAGTTGTCTTCTCTAAGGATTTCCATCAACATATAGAGAATTTAGATATGGTATTTAAGAGAATATCTGATGCTGGTTTAAAGTTCAAACCGTCAAAATGCTGTTTGTTCCAAAGGAAAGTAGATTTCTTGGGTCATGTGATATCTTCAGATGGAATATCTACTGATCCTAGTAAAATAAGAAGCATTCGTGATTGTTCGGAGCCCAGCTCTGTTAGTGAGGTGCGGAGTTTTCTCGGACTATGTGGATATTATAGAAGATTTATTGAGAGTTAAGCTCGAATTGCTAGTCCACTACACCGACTTACGGAGAAAGGGAGGGACTTCAAATGGACTGAAGAATGCCAGGAAGCATTTGACACCCTTAAGAGTAGGCTTATTACAGCTCCTATACTTACGTTTCCTAATCCAGAGCTCCCATTCGTGCTAGACACAGACGCAAGTGGGAGTGGTATTGGGGCGGTCTTATCTCAAGTTGTCGATTCACATGAAAAGGTTATAGCTTACGCTTCGCGCTCACTATCTAAAACAGAAAGAAATTATTGTGTTACCCGTAGAGAGTTGTTAGCGGTGGTCCATTTCGCTAAACATTTCAAGCCGTATTTATACGGGCGTCAATTTACAATCAGAACAGACCATGGGGCTCTGAAATGGCTGCTCAACTTTAAAAACCCTGAAGGACAACTAGCTCGGTGGTTGGAGACGTTGGCTATGTATGACTTTAAAATAGTATTTCGACCTGGAAGAGTCCACAAAATTGCCGACGCTCTTTCAAGAGATCCCTGCTTGAAGTGTCCTAAATCACCCGAAGATTCATTTTTACATTTAACCGGGATCGATATGACTGGCTTTAGTATCAAACAGAAGGAAGATCACGATATCTCATTAATTATCGACTGGATATCGCTAAGTGGTAAACCAGAGTGGCGAGTTGTCTCCAAGGAGAGTCCATTTGTAAAGAAACTATGGAGCAAATGGGACCAATTGGTTATTCAAAATGATGTCCTTAATATAGAGGAGCAGAAACTCAGCTTACCTGCACGGAAAAGACTTGTTGTACCCACCTCAGAAAGAAACGAGATAATAAGACTTTCCCATGATATTCCATCTAGTGCGCATCTAGGTGTAACAAAAACTACCGTAAGAATTAAGCAGAAATATTTCTGGCCGGGCTTAAAACGAGATGTTATGGAATTTGTTGCTACGTGCCTTGTGTGTTGTCCTATTAAAATGCGAAAAAGAAAAGCCGGATTAGAATCTTATGCAGCAGGTGCGCCAATGGAAAGAATAGCGGTCGACATAGTAGGGAGGATAGAACCAGCTACAGAACGCGGTAATGCGTACATACTTGTCGTAACGGATTATTTTACAAAGTACACAGAGGCCTACGCTATGAGAAATATGGAGGCTTTAACGGTTGCGAGGGTATTACTCGAAAATTTCTTACTACGATTCGGATTACCACGACAGTTGCATTCTGATCAAGGACGTCAATTTGAGAGCAGATTATTTCAAGAGTTGTGTTCGCTATTGGGAATCGAAAAAACAAGGACAACACCATATCGTCCACAATCTAACGGACAAGTCGAAAGAGCTAATAGGACTCTTAAAGTCCATGCTTTCATCCTATGTTCAGGAAAGGGGCGACGATTGGGACGTTGTCTTACCTTATGTTATGTTTGCATACAGATCCACGACACACCAATCGACGAATGAAACACCAAACTTCTTAATGTTTGGACGGGATGTCAACACACCCGTTGACCTACAATTTGGAGTACCTCCAGGAGAATCATACCGCGAAACTCAGCACTGGAGTAATTTTATTAGAAGAACAATGGAAGAAGCCCATCGTATAACCAGGAAATACCTCGAAGGACAACTTCAACGACAGAAAAACTATTATGATCCAAAACATGGACGCGAACCTTTGATTACTGGAGCATTAGTATGGTTATATTCGCCAGTGAAAAAGCCAAACATTCCTTATAAACTACAAAAGTATTGGAGAGGCCCGTTTCGTGTGCTTAAGAAATATTCCGATATTACGTACGAAATAATAGATGAGCAATCGGATCGCCGTCAAGTAGTCCACATTGATCGATTGCGCGAATTCAGGAAACGTACGGAGAATGATCCGATTGTAACGGCGGAAAGTGATCTATCCAGTGACGATGAACCTCAAGTATCTGCTCAAGAACCATTACATTATTATGATAACAACGATAATCAATCCGACGACAACGAGCTCTCTAGATTAGGTTTCCAAACCAAACGTACTAGACTGGGACGAGTGACTAAACAACCGGCCTATTTAGATAATTATATATGCTGAACTTTCTTCCCTTAGGTGCCAAAGTTAGATTATGATTCTTATTTTTGTAGAGCCTATGGGTTATTTTAGATGTCGGAGGTGTGGTTTTGCTACAACTAAATCCACGAATTGGAAAAGGCACCTTGACTCCAAACGTCACATGAATATATCCGAAGCACTGGATAAAGAAAGATGCTCTAAAGAAAGAGACACGACAGAAGATAACGATACTCCGCTGTTCAAAATCCCTAAAAAATCCAGTAACAAGCCCGCTACTGTTACTAGTATTTCTTCTGAGCTGGATATTGGAGAAGAACCTCAAATTGAGTTATTCCCTAGATCGCCAATTCGCATAACGTTATCTCTAGAAAGGAATACGCCTAGTATGAAATCTGTTGGTGTTCAGTGCAATTTAGTAGCTATTGAAGAAACATTTACCGCTACAGAACGTCTTCAAGGTGACAGATTAGTCAGCAGGAGTATATGTACATCGTATGCTGCTGATGTTGACAGCTATTTTAAGGCGATGGGTGCTCTTAAAAGACCATAATTTATCTGTAGAATTCCAGGACTATAATATGTTATTTTGAAAACATTTTGATAAGTGACAATGAACATGTATAAACAGGATAGGACTCCACATGTGATTATTTGAGTTGTTATAATATGCCGCATTATCCGCATAGGCTAATGTCCATTAATAATTTGTTTACATTTTTATATTGGTTTTCATTGTTTGTTTATAGTTTGTTTGTCTCTCTCTCTCTTACGCAAGCGTTTACCGGTATATTAAAAGGGTATTATAATGCGTGGACCCATTTATAGGAAGGCGTGGGTTGTGTTATGAACCGTTATGATCCATGTCCACTTTTTGAACTAGTTAGTAACCTTACATCATGTCGAATACAATGGAAGCCAGTTCCACTGCTCGTAGTAAGATTTATAGATTATTCTGTTGTAATATTTTAATGTCATATGTATCTAAGTTAATTATTGTTCCATTTCATAATTATTATCTAATATGTACTATTTATTTGACTTGTCATTTATAACATGCTTCGGAAATCATAACAGACAAGGCACCGCTGACCGCGTGCATATGACTGACAGGTAGTAGGCGTGGTTAAGCTGTCACGTGACTCACTAGCTTATAAAAGTACGTTTGGTCGAGAAATGAACAGAAGTCATCATGCGTCTGTGGCAGCAACACCTTGCCAGTAGACGGACTCGTGGGATTGGCGCGTCGGCTCGAGAGAGAGTTGGAAAGAGAGAGAGAGAGCTCGGGGGGAGAGAGAGTTAGGGCTCGAGAGAGAGCCGAGCACTGTAAATAGAGAATATATAATAAAGGAAAGAAAAAGTACAAGTCGTTGTTCTTCGCCACCTTCTGGCTGGCTACCTGACCCTCCGCTGAAAAGCGAGAGTTACTCTACCATTTAGGGGCTATAGCTGGGCCCCTGTCCGTCTGTTCACTACACATTCATCTCCCTTCCACAATCGGAACAGGATTTAAAGTTATTAGAAGTTGACAGACATTTTGATTTAGACTCGTCACAAACGAGCGAAAGCCTCCAATGAAAAAAGCCACGTGAAGTTCACAAAACTTCGGCTTCAGTTCACACTCACAGCGCTAAATGAAGCTGACACAACTTCTAGCGATCGCAAGTACTTACCTTAGATAATAAAATACACAAAAACAAAAGAAAAGACGGTTAATCTTTCGTAAAAGGACTAAAATTCGAGTAAAATATCTTCCGCGTGTAAAAATCAAAACTAGAAAAAATGGCGTCCGAGAAATAACTGAACCGGAAGCGGTGTTAGTTGCGAGAAGTTCAAGGGAGGTAACTGGCATTTACATGGACACAGATCACTAAAGATTTCCCCATTGACTCCAATGTTAATTCTCGTGTCTTAGACCGGCTCTAACTTTTTCCCCAATTTTCGTTGGGTAGAACGCTTTCTACCACAGATGGAGCAACATGTGGCAACCACTTGCCCAAAAGCACGTATGAGGTTCTTCATGAAAAACTTGAGATACACAAGCTGGAATTAGAACCAAGTAAACATGCAATTTCAAGCCCTACATTTCAACCTAACCAACCTCTCAACTCTTGTATCCTTCCGCATCAAAATTATGAATATTCACCAAAACCTGGCAGAAAATGTATTTTCAAACCCTTTTCCTCGATTCTACACCAAAAAGTCAACAAAAATCGCCATGCAAAAGAGGGAAAAAGGAAAAGGGAGAGGAAGACTAAAAATAGCTTTGGCCCTTGTTTCGTGGGTGACGGCGTAGGAATATTTGGTGATCTGTGTCCTATACATAGGCGTACGAGCTGGGGGGGCAGCCGCCCCCCATTTTGGGCACCAAATGCTGGGAAAATTTGGGCACACAATTGTACTTTGTAAAAGTTGTATAAAAAAATATTGTGTTCTTGAATGTGTCCAATTTAACAGCAAATTTATTATTATTATGTAACATACTAAGAACCTAACTACATTTTTGGGGCACCAACCACCACCGCCCCCCAGTCAAAAATTTGCCCGTACGCCTATGGTCCTATATAGTGGTGAAACATCAGGTATCACCAAAAGGCCTTTTTTATTTCCTTCCCATGTGTTCTGGCAACATGCCGGTGAAAGAAAATCAAAATCAAAGAATAACTGTAAAAATGATGGCCCTTTAAGTACACATGCTGCTTTATGTACACTGGTGCATCTCAGGTCCATAGGCCTTTTGTGCTAAAATTTAAAAATATTTCTTATTAAAGGCAGTATCTGAGTTCTGTGAAAAAATTAGACAAGTTACAAAGAAACTACATAGAAAACACTCATAATTTGGAATTTTTTTCAAAAATATAATTTTTTACTGCCATGTGATGAAAAATGTACAAAATTTACATGTAGCATCTCTCAAAATACCAATAATTTTCCACTTTTTTAAATATCCGGACGGACAAGAAATATATTTTTAGAATCTGTGGACAATATGCAAACAGAAAAAATGCAAACCAGTTGCAATGATTGTAATATTAGAGATCTATACTGAAACATGTATGCCTACCCCTTGAACATGCCACTGATTGAATTAATCTAATCTATGGTTGCAGAACTTACATTACCAAAGGAATCTGTCTAACAGCTATGTTTTACCATCCCTGGCTAACATATGCACATATAAACTAAAATAGGTGCAATAAATATGAATTATGGTTAAAAATAGGCCTTGATGAATGAAAAAAAAATGCCATATTTGGTCTATGATCACCCCTCTCTAACAGAAGGGTCACAGAATACACAATTTTCACAAATTTGGGAATATTTCAATGTTTCCAACATCTCAAACCTCAGAGGCATGTTACAAATTTGTATTGCAATCCTTGTGCTGAAGCAAGATGTCTGGAACTTTACATTAATTTCCTGAAAAAAATGAAGTCAAAAAAGTAGTCATGACAGAGTTGACAACATAAAAAGAGGCCTGAAAAGGAGAAATATTAACATTTTATTGTTTTATAGGCAACATAAATGCAGCAAACACCACAAATGCTGGATTTTGATAAGAAAATATTGAACATTAAACTGACATTTACACATCTACACCAGTTTTATATCTGGGTGTGGTCTCATTGGCCTGAAATGCCTCAGGGTTCTACGTTTGACTCTGAACAAATAAGGGTTAGAAATCCTTGAAATGCACAAAACAAATATTTTTGGGTGAAAAATAACATTCTTAGCTGTAATTCAACCACAAATTCCAAATAAGATCATTTACATGTCAACACAGGTGCATTTAAATCCCTCAAAACACATTAATAGAAAAGGGTGGGGTGGGGCATTTATTGCCTCTCTAAACAGAATGATGGAGTAAAAAAAATGTCTAGAAAGGCTGGGATATTGCTTTCTACATGAAGGAAATGCAAGAATTTAATGTTTCAAAGAAGAAAATAATGCTTATTCTGGGTAAAATAGTGGCAAAATTGAGCCAACCCCTGTTTTGAACATTTTGTACAAAACCATCTGCTGTACATTATTAACTCAGTGTTACCAATTTTCAATTTTCTGTAGGAAAGCTGGAGCTATTTCTAAACCTGACAAACATGTAGATCCCATCTAAGTTATATTAGCAAAGAAAATATGGGCATATTTAGACATTTTGACTCATTTTAGTAGTCATGAAAATATTAATTTCTACATCGAAATGGGGGGAATCTCAAGATTTTTTGTGAATATTCCTGATTTTTAGACAAAATTTGGTGAAATTTCAATACTGTTCACTTTATCTGTGCTTTCTGAGACTGAATAAGCCAACATTGGGCATTAGAATATTTTACTTACTGTTAAAAATTCAATAAAAATTGAAAATTGAGAAATTTGCAGTAAAATCACAATTTTTCTTCAAAACTTTGATTTTTTTTTTTTTAATTAACTTTTTTTAGTTTTTCTGTAGCCAAACTATTTTATTCATATTTTCTGAGAATTTAATCTTCATATTTTCAAAACTAAGGCATATCAGTGACAGCCTTATCACACACAGACAGGACACAGATCACTCAAGATTTCCTCATTGACTCCAATGTTAATTCTCGTTTGTAACCTTTACTTGAAGAATAAATAAAAAAAACCAATAATAATACCATGTGATCTGAACGATACAATTAATAATAATTCACCATCATCAATTATACTATTTTTTTTAAAAAAGAAAACAATAGACTTATAAGAGTATAGAGAGAGAGAGAGATGGGGTTTAACTTCCACTCGACACAAATCAGGTAATTTCGGGACTAACACATGGTTCAATTTTATTCAAATAATTGGCTTGTGTGTAGTGGTCTTTAGCAGTGGGAGGAAACCGGAGAACCCAGAGAAAACCCATGAGGTTTGACAGGCGACCCTTCTCCTTGTCACGTACAGCCATGGAATCTAAACCACACCAGTGGACTCAATGACAGACCTCATGATACAGCGCGCACATGCTACCCATTCGGCTACCCAACCCCCCTACAAGAGAGTATAAGATATGTACAGAAAAAAACAAAAAGCAAATCCAATTACATAAATTTCCGCGTACACAATACCATACACCACTAGTATTAATGAAAAATGTATATAATAATAATAATATCATTTATAAAGTGTATTAAAACTGGAAAACGGTTTCTAATGTGCTGTTCAGGTTCTTATATTCACAGAATACATGTATTTACACACAGATCAGGTCTTGTGGCCATATACACTGCACCAAATTAAAAGATATATACCAACCACTGGTTGGCAACCAGTTAATAAAAGGACATATAAGAGAAAAACAAACAGTTACCTAAGTAAAATATGGTTCTAGTAAAATGAATTAGAAATGAAATGGGGTTTAACGTCATACTGTTGTGCTCCTATACATGTACTGGGCATACGCCATACAGTGTGCTATGAGGGAAATTTTGCCCGGGCACAGCACTATGGCCTACGCTTATATCGAATTCCAACTACCAAGGGATTTTTTTACATGCACACCAATGTATACACGGGACCTCGATTAGACTGCTGTCCTTGTGCCTTGTCAGCCCCTCCGTCTGCACCACTGACAAGGGGAAACTGTCGGAAATGAATTAGAATAAAAAAAAAGTAAAATAAAAACATATAGTAAGCATAAAGTGACAAAATATAATATGAAAATTTATTGACATGTACAGTACATTTAAGTAAAACATGTTTAATTTAAAAACCACTTACAAAAATACATGTATACAGGTGTAGGCCTACTCATAAAAGATAGGTTGCCAGGCAACGAAACATATGCCCACAGCAGCTAAATCGTCCGAGCTAAATCGTCGCATATTTTTACTTTTTTTGGTAATGAAACATTTATAATACACTAAAATCTGATTAAGAGCAACAACTGAGAAAACCATTAGAATTTGTTTGGTTTTTATAAAGTTCTACCCCATGCTAACGTTTTGTATACAAAACTTATAATATCATGGATTTAGCTGTTCCAAGTCATAAAAATTCATTGAAAATCAATATACTTGTTCCTCTCAAGATCTTAAACTCTGTGTATCAATCTGAAGTCAATCGGATGATAACTTTAGCCTTTAGAGTGTCACAAGATTTTGCAAAGTGATCAAGGGCCATAACTTTGGCAGTAATTATCGGAAATCGTTGAAAATCAATAGGCCTCTTCGTCTCATGATCTTAAACACTGTGTATAAATTTGATATTAACTTTAGACTCTAGAGCGTCCACAAGCAATTGTGGACGCCGGACCGCCGGATGGGGGCGACGACAATATACGACCACATTTAAATGTGGGCGTATAAAAATCACATAATTTCATCAATATCATCATCACTATTAAAATCAGTGTCACTGCAACATTTTCAGCCAGGAGACTCATGCAAGCTCAGTCTGGTGCAGGAATAATTGATACATATTGATACAAGTACACTTGTACCAACTCATCTTTTTCGGTTCTATTTTTCTCCATAACAACTTGGGTACGAGTACTGCACATTGTATTTCACCTCAATGGTGACACAGTCTTTACCATAGTGGTCTTTTGTCTTTGACTGAGTGGACTTCTAATGGTCTGAGTGGTCTTGTGCCGAGTAGTCCTTGGTCTAGGTTGTCATGCATTTAGGAGAATATGATCTTCATCAGCATGCATTTGCAAGAAAATGGGAAAATGTTAAGATATGATCCCCTTAAATTAACCAGACCTATTATTCTTTTTTTTGCTGCTTGTTTCTAAAGATTACTTTTTTCAACAATTTTGGAATCGTGATGTTTCATGCACAGTTTTGTTAACGTTGGTAACGTGGAATGTGAGAAGTCTGTATTAGCAGCCTATACCCCAGTGAGAGTTTTGTCCAGCAAATCATCATTTGTCTCCTTCACAAGCCTGCCATTTCCATCTAATTTGATCTACTGGTTAGCACATACCTTAAATTTTTCCCAGCTTGTCGCAGTGAACGGTTTTAGCTCAGTGTTTTTAACAAAATGTACACGAAGTATGCAGTTTTAGCTATCCTTCCGCCATGTACCGTTACTAACAAAACGTAAACAAAGTGCAGGTGACCTTTCACCACACTACCTGTTGAACCTTTCGTTGTGTGTATCTGATTGGCGAGCTATGTCATGTGATCTGTTAAAACCAAATCACCGCGAAATTCAAATACCATCACACATTGATAAGTACGCCCGTATTTATTTTACGTTTTCTGTCAAACAATGGATAACAGAAAAGTTGTTTAGCAATACAAAGTAATACTAGAAGAATTAGATGATGTACTTTTTTTTTCACCGAAACTTGCCGGCACGGAAAAACAGAAGCAGACAAGCTAGAAATTTCACACCACGGCCTACAACTTGGTCTTTGAAGGAATTATTATTGAGCAGAAATTCGCCCATGTCACTTCAGTCAGTTATATAGAGGGATGACTGGTGTTTTCCTTTGGCGTTCATCACTTCCGATTCAGGAAACCTGTATTACTCAGCTATTGTTGCAATGATCTCTGTGTTAAAATTATATTTGGAACATGTTTAATTAGTTCTATCACATATGTGATAATGACTGACACCAATATTGTCCTTTAAGAGTAACAACGTACACAAGATTTTTCAAAGTGATCAAGGGCCATAACTTTGGCAGTAATTATCAGAAATCTTTGAAAATCAATAGGATTCTTCGCCTCGTGACCTCAAACACTGTGTATAAATTTAAAGTCAATGAGATATTAACTTTAGCCTTTAGAGCATCCACAAGATTTTTCAAAGTGATCAAGGGCCATCACTCTGGCAGTAATTATCAGAAATCACTGAAAATCAATAGGCTTCTTCGTCTTATGACCTTAAACACTGTATAAATTTAAAGTCAATCAGATATTAACTTTCGCCTTTAGAGAGTCCACAAGGTTTTTCAAAGTGATCAAGGGCCATAACTCTGGCAGTAATTATCGGAAATCGCTGAAAATCAATAGGCTTCTTTGTCTCATGACCTTAAACACTGTGTATAAATTTAAAGTCAACAGGCTTCTTCGTCTCAGTCAATCAGATATTAACTTTAGCCTCTAGAGCGTCCACAAGCAAGACCGACGGAGGCACGGACCAGCGGACGGAAGAGGGCGACGACAATATACGGCCACATTCCAATGTGGGCGTATAAAAACTGATATCAAGTTGACTATTTTATTGTCTGAAGCAAAACCAAATGAAATAATTGATCAAAATCCTGTGATCAATTTAATGTACTTTAAGTAGAAAAAGAAAAAAAAATGGTACAATTCAAATTTTTATGTTAAAATTAATAACATATTTGTTTTAGTATAAATGCAGAATAAAGTTTTATACACGACTAATAGCACTATTTAACACAAAAAGAAATGGTCAATTTACTACAAATTTTAACAATTAAATTGTTAATCACATTTCCCAGTAATTACTATCACATTATAGTTCACAGTAAAAAAAAAAAAAAAATTGTCTCCCAGAATGAATAGAAAGGTTTTTGAAAGTAATGTTATATTTTGTTGTTGTCCGTTGAAATTTGCACCACACATCCACAAGTGACCACAATAATCCATGGAAACTCATAATTTTACAACTATTTTCTTGGTCACAATAAGAAAACAAAATTCAAATTATTTGATAATGTATCCAAAACGTTGTAAATTCCTAGAAAAAAATACTTATTATAGAAATAGTAGTTCTTCTATTGCACAAAAACAGTTGAAAACCAAGAATTTCCATTAAGTCCTGTCAAGGTTGTCCACATTTTTTTGGTTTCTTTTTTTTATATGTGACCCGTGTTGGCATATTGAGTCGCAATGAGGAAATTTTGAAAATTAAGTTATTGCTTTTTTCGCATTCTCTAATTCAATACCTTCAAAATGATGTGTGGTTGGTTTCATTCAGGCAAAGATTGACTTTGCTGTGTCTGTTTGAAGCTGCCCAAGTCAGGAATGTAAGTTTTGAGAAAAAGCAAGTTAAAGATGTTGGTATGTTCCAAAACAATATCACATAGCAACCAGGCAATTTATTTGCTATTCAACAAATGAGAATACTCCAACAAATGAGAATACTCCATACTTTAGTAATCAATGTTTTGTATATTATAACTTTTATGAGAATAACTTCTGTTAATCTCATCAATTAATTAGAACCTTTAGTTGTCGTGAGATTAAAATCCTTTGAGTAATCAAGTTAAATTTCTTGAAAATCAAGGTTTTGTGTGTACATGTTATTTTCAGGAAGTGTAAGAGTATCAGAATGTGAATCACTGATAGAATTATTGAAATTTCAATTTCCTGTGTAAGAGATGCTTACGTTCATTTTAGGGATTTTTGGAATAGTGAAACCAACGGCGGGGAATTTTCTAACTTGAGATTCGTCGCTTTATGACTTTTTCGTTGTTCTAATGTTTCCGAACCTTGCTAATAATAAAATTTGAAACATTAATGTCCAATTAGCCATGCTTGTACATTTTATATGTCGTATAAAGCCACAGTAATCAAAATTCAACTATCAACATAAATTTATGATTTTCTTTTTTAAGATGAAACGAAATGTCAAATAATCATCGCTTGGATTAATTATTCAGGGTAAATAATGACTTGAGAAAGGTTTCACATATAATATTACTGACAATTATCAATCAACGACTCATTAATCCATGATAATTTATTAGTATTTTTCAATGACAAGTTTCGGGTTTAACCTAGTTGATTAATTTATGATATGCCACATGGGATGTCTGGGCCAATCAGCAAATGAGTCAACCTGCTCTGACTTTAAACAGGTTAATTGTTTACATTTTTAAACTCATTTGTACTCGATGTAAATGATATCATCGGTAGTAGTTCGGTCATATTTTTTAATTAGAGATGTAACGCTTCACAATGATGCCAAGAATTACGCAAGGGGATTACCTGATCGTCCTTCGGCAAGCAAAGAAAAAAGATAAGTTGCCAGGCAACAAAACATACGCCCACAGCAGCTAAATCGTCCGAGCAGTCGACAAGGGTTGTCACATATTTATTCTTTTGTAGGTAATTAGGGGAATTTAATAGACAATTTTATGCAGATGACATTATGATTTTCGTTGTTTGAGGGTTCACAAGGTTCTAAAAACTAAAACAAGGGCCGTAATTCTGGAAGTAATCTACAGAAATTGTTGAAATTCGACAGGCTTTTTCTTTTTACTAATTCAAATAATGCATATAAATTTCATACAGATTTGATGATAACTTTTGTCGTTCGAACGTTCACAAAGTTCAACAAAGTAAATCAAGGGTCATAACTCTAGACGTAATTGACAGAAATTGCTGACATTCAATAGGCTTCTTTATTTCACTAATTTAAATGATGCATATGAATTTCATACAGATTAGGTGATAACTTTTGTCGTTCAAACGTTCACAAGATTCAACAAAGTGAAACAAGGGCCATAAACTCTGTTTATTAATCTAAAGTCAATCGGATGATAACTTTGGTTTCTAGAGCATCCACAAGATTATTCAAAGTGATCAAGGGCCATAACTCTGGCAGTAATTATCTGAAATCATTGGGCTTCTTCATCTCACGGCCTTAAACACTGTGTATAAATCCAAAGTCAATCGAATATTAACTTTAGCCTCTAGAGCATCCACAAGATATTTCAAAGTGATCAAGGGCTATAACTCTGACAGTAATTATTGGAAATCGTTGAAAATCAAAAGGCTTCTTCATCTCACTAATGTTAATAACATATATCAATTTCGAAACAATCAGATGATAAATGTAGTCTGTAGAGTGTTCACAAGAAATTGTGGAGACGGACGGACGTAGGGACAGACAGACGTACGGGACGACGGCAATATACGATCACATTTCCAATGTGGGCGTATAAAAAAATTAAAATTCATGAATACGGTCTCTCACAGAACGTCCAAATAAAGGTGTTTCAAAATGTTTTATTGCCATTTTGATCATTTAGGTTGATAGATAGTATATTTATACTCATTTTTGTGAAAATCTCAATTTCGACCAAAATCAATGTTTTCACTTGTTTTGTTTATAGCTCATTTAGCTGTAACGGGTCACATATATTTTTTTTGAAAGAAAAGTGACTGGTCCCAGATAATTAAAATATCACACGCTATAATATATATATTAATTAAATAGTTGATAAACTGCCTTGCTCGTCAATATAAAAAAGTTATATTTTTTTTGTTTTTGAATGTGGAAAATTTGAGACCAGTGAATTTTCTATGTCCACATTGTAATTCAGTTGCCATAATATGTTTGTAATTCAGTTGCCACAATATGTTGTTTAGCTATCAATGTTAGTTCTGAGGACGCCCAAATCCACCACGTCCCCCTCCATGTGTATTTCCTGCTCTAGGTTGACCACCTCTTGATCCTGAAAACAGACAAAATTAGATTATCTTAAGCATTTGATGATTGCATATTGAAAAACCACCTGGACCATTCTTTTCATCAAAATTCACAGTTTTGATAGACAAAGATAGTGTCAAGCCGATTTTAGAGAACAATATTGGTGTCAGCCATTATTACATATGTGATAGAACTGGTTAAACACATTCCAAATATAATTTTAACACAGAGATCATTGCTACGGTAGATGCGTAACGTACATTTGAAAAAACACGAAGTGGCGCAAAAAATGACCAACACAAGTTATCCTTCTATATAACTGACTGAAGTTATGAGCTATAAATATACAGATACACAGCTGTATGTCATAAAAAGAATTGACTGTCACCAGATAAGAGAAAACGAACGAATTAGAAAAAGTTCAAGCATTACCATGTTTTTATTAAGTGCAGAATGAACCAGCATTTTGCAAGTGATGGATAGAGAACAAGCTAAACAAAAAGATTTTTCGTAGAATCAAGGGCCATAATTCAGGAAGTTATGATCGATTACGCGCAAATATCCACAGGAACAAAGAACTTTGGGTTATAAAGGTATATTTCAAGTTTCATCAAAATCAGATCACAATTGTGACTTCTAGAGAGTCCCCAACCTTGATATACTATATATTTACACTATTTGCATACGACGGGTGACCATTTGTCCGACTGTTTTTGTCCCATTTTCACGAAATTCGAACTCTGTTGTTATTAGGGTGTAACAGTGATATATTCAAAAGTTTTTTTGCAATCAGATAAAAATGGTGACCACAAGCTAAAAACGCAATTTTTCCTGCAATCAATGGCCATAATTCAAGAATTTGCTATCCGATATGCACGAATAACAAAAGGAACCAAGGTCTACAACCTTGATATACCATATATTTACACTATTTGCATACGACGGGCGACCATTTGTCCGACGGTTTTTGTCCCATTTTCACGAAATTCGAACTCCGTTGTTATTAGGGTATAACAGTGATATATTCAAAAGTTTTTTTCAATCAGATAAAAATGGTGACGTCTGAGGAACCACAAGCTAAAAACACAATTTTTCCTGCAATCAATGGCCATAATTCAGGAATTTGCTATCCGATATGCACGAATATCAAATGGAACCAAGGTCTTTGGGTTATAAACATGTATTTCAATTTGGTCTGATTTTCACAACCTAAAATGCGATTCTTTGTACATAAATCAAGGGCCATAATTCATATATAGGGTGTAACAGTGATATATTCCCAACGTTTTTTTTTAAATCGGATAAAAAATTTGACCTCTAGAGGCACCACAAGCTAAAAGATAGGTTGCCAGGCAATGAAACATACACCTACAGCCGCTAAATCTCCCGGGCAGTCAACAAGAGTTGTCGCATATTTTTACTTTTTTCGGTAATGAAACATTCATAATAAACTAAAATCTGATTAAGAGCAACAACTCAATAAGTAATTATCAGAAAACCATTAAAATTTGTCTGGTTTTTATAAAGTTCTGCCCCAAAAGTTCTTAATACAAAACTTTTAATATCAAGGATTTAGCTGTTCAAGTCATAAAAATTCATTGAAAATCAATATACTTGTTCGTCTCAAGATCTTAAAGGAGCTAAATCGCTAATATATGGGACCTAGAAATTGACACAAATGGGTCGCAACGCATATAATAATGTAATATGAATGTATATAAACTGAGTTACATTCAATCGTTTCTGTTTTTACTATACATGTAATTTCTAGTCAGTTATATTCGGCGAAATGCGCCAAAGTCTCAATTAAATGACAATCTTTAGCGTCTGGTTATTCCAGTCTACACCGATGGTATTTATTGAGTATGCTCTCAAGATAAGAATATAGCGTCACCATTTGAAATGACTTGTGGAATATGTCTAGCCTCTTTGAGTCCCATGTTCCAAATAGTGCTGAAATGCATTATGGTACACGATTCGTGTACAAATGGTAAAATGTTTATTTTGTCTTGAATATTGGATATCAGAAGCCCATCTTTTCCCTATAAGATCACAAGACCAATGTTGATTTGAATTGACAAATAATTCGTGTTTTCAGTGTTGAAAATTTTTGATGATATTAAGTTAGAGACTTAGCTACTTTAAACTTTGTGTTTCAATCTGAAGTCAATCGGATGATAACTTTAGCCTTTAGAGTGTCACAAAGTGATCAAGGACTTCTAGAGCGTCCACAAGATTTCTTGAAGTGATCAAGGGCCATAACTCTTGCAGTAATTATCGGAAATCATTGAAAATCAATAGGCTTCTTCGTCTAATGACCTTAAACACTGTGTATAAATTTAAAGTCAATGGGATATTAACTTTGGCCTCTAGAGCGTCCACAAGATTTTTCAAAGTGAACAAGGGCCATAACTCTGGCAGTAATTATCGGAAATCGCTGAAACCTTAAACACTGTGTATAATTAAAAGTCAATCGGATATTATCTTTGGCCTCTAGAGCGTCCACAAGATTTTTCAAAGTGATCAAGGGCAATAACTCTGGCAGTAATTATCGGAAATCGCTGAAAATCAATAGGCTTCTTCGTCTCATAACCTTAAACACTGTGTATAAATTTAAAGTCAATCCGATATTAAATTGTGGACGCAGGACCGACGGACGGACAGACGGGCCATAACTCTGGCAGTAATTATAGGAAATCGCTGAAAATCAATAAGCTTCTTCGTCTCATGACCTTAAACACTGAGTATAAATTTAAAGTCAATCGAATATTAACTTTGGCCTCTAGAGCGTCCACAAGATTTTTCAAAGTGATCAAGGGCCATAACTCTGGCGGTAATTATCAGTAATTAACAATCGATATGGGCGAATATCAAAAGGAGCCAAGATCATTAGGTTATAAACATGTATTTCAAGTTTCATCAAATCATATCAAAAATGTGGCCTCTAGAGGGTCCACAACCTTGATACACCATATATTCAAACTATTTGCGTACGAGGGGTGGCCCAATTGTGCGGCAGTTTTGGTTCGATGTTTCACGAAATTCAAACTCGATCATCAATAGATTGTAACAGTGATATATTCCAACGATTATTTCAAATCGGATAAAAAATTTTACCTCTAAGAGGCACCACAATTTAAAAAAGCGATTTTTCGTACATAAATCAAGGGCCATAATTCAGTCAGTTACGATCGATATGCGCAAATATTGAAAGGAACCAAGATCTTTGGGTTATAAACATGTATTTCAAGTTTAATCAAAATCAGATCTAAATTGTGTCCTCTGGAGGGTCCACAACCTTGATATACCATATATTTACACTATTTGCGTACAAGGGGTGGCCATTTTGTGTGGCAGTTTTGGTCTGATTTTCACGAAATTCGAATTCAACCATCAATAGGGTGTAACGGTGATATATTCAAACTTTTTTTTTAAATTGGATAAAAATATTGACCTCTAGAGGAACCACAAGCTAAAAACGCGATTTTGCGTACAATCAGGGGCCATAATTCAGGAATTTACTATCCGATATGCACAATTCCATCAAGTTATGGTCCGATTTATGCCAATATCGAAAAGAACTGAGATCTTTGGACCTATATTTTAAGTTTCCTCAAAATCAAATAAAAATTGTGAACTGTAGAGTCACCAGAGTTATTAATCCATTTTGAAACGAACCGGCCAGAATTGGGTCAAATGAGGTCCGGGTTGGAACTGGGTTTTAAACTTTTAAGCTTCCATTCCCTTTAATATATCCAGACATCAACAAAAACCAGCAGCTGCCAGGCAGGATACGCCCACATTTTCGAGAGATGGATAGAGAACAAGCTAAAAAGAAAGTGATTTTTTGTACAATCAGGGGCCATAATTCAGGAAGTTACAGTCCGATATGCGCGAATATCGACAGGAACCGAGATCTTTGTGTTATAAACTTACATTTCAAGTTTCAACAAAATCAGATAAAAATTGTGACCTTTATAGTGTCCACAACCTTGATATACCATATTTTTATGCTATTTGAGAACGAAGGGCGGCCATTTTGTCTGTCAGTTTTGGGCCGATTTTCACGAAATTCGAACTCAGTCGTCCTTAGGGTGCAACGGTGATATAATAATACGATTTTTTAAATCGGATAAAAATTATGACCTCAATAGGGTCCACAAGCTAAAAATGTGATTTTTCGTACAATCAGGGGCCATAATTCAGGAAGTTACGGTCCGATATGCGCGAATATCGAAAGGAACCGAGATCTTTGGGTTATAAACTTACATTTCAAGTTTCAAAAAAATCGGATAAAAATTGTGACCTCTATAAGGTCCACAATCTTGATATACCATATTTTTACGCTATTTGAGAACGAACGGCGGCCATTTTTTCTGTCTATTTTGGGCCGATTTTTACGCTATTTGAGAACGAAGGGCGGCCATTTTGTCTGTCAGTTTTGGGCCAATTTTCACAAAATTCGAACTCAGCCGTCCTTAGGGTGTAACGGTGATATAATAATACGTTTTTTTTAAATCGGATAAAAATTATGACCTCTATAGGCTCCACAAGCTAAAAACGTGATTTTTCGTACAATCAGAGGCCAAAATTCAGAAAGTTACGGTCCGATATGAGCAAATATCGAAAGGGACCGAGATCTTTTGGTTATAAACTTACATTTCAAGTTTCAACAAAATGGGATAAAAATTGTGACCTCTATAGGGTCCACAACCTTGATTTACCATATTTTTACGCTATTTGAGAACGAATGGCGGCCATTTTGTCTGTCAATTTTGGGCCGATTTTCACGATATTCAAACTCAGCCTTCCTTAGGGTGTAACGGTGATATAATAATACGTTTTTTTAAATCGGATAAAAATTATGACCTCTATAGGGTCCACAAGCTAAAAACACGATTTTTCGTACAATCAGGGGCCATAATTCAGGAAGTTACAGTCCGATATGCGCGAATATCGAAAGGATCCGAGATCTTTGGGTTATAAACTTACATTTCAATTTTCAACAAAATCGGATAAAAATTGTGACCTCTATAGGGTCCACAACCTTGATATACCATATTTTTTAAGCTATTTGAGAACGAACGGCGGCCATTTTGTCTGTCAATTTTGGGCCGATTTTCACGAAATTCGAACTCATCCTTCCTTAGGGTGTAACGGTGATATAATAATATGTTTTTTTAAATTGGATAAAAATTATGACCTCTATAGGGTCCATAAGCTAAAAACGCGATTTTTCGCACAATCAGGGGCCATAATTCTGGAAGTTACGGTCCGATATGCGCGAATATCGAAAGGAACCGAGATCTTTGGGTTATAAACTTACATTTCAATTTTCAACAAAATCGGATAAAAATTGTGACCTCTATAGGGTCTACAACCTTGATATACCATATTTTTAAGCTATCTGAGAACGAACGGCGGCCATTTTGTCTGTCAATTTTGGCCAATTTTCACGAAATTCGAACTCAGCTGTCCTTAGGGTGTAACGGTGATATAATAATACTATTTTTTAAATCGGATAAAAATTATGACCTCTATAGGGTCCATAATTCAGGAAGTTACGTTCCGATATGCGCGAATATCGAAAGGAACCGAGATCTTAGTGTTATAAGCATACATTTCAAGTTTAAACCAAATCGGATAAAAATTGTGACCTCTACAGTTCACGTAATTTTTCGTACAATCAGGGGCCATAATCCATGAAGTTACAGTCTGATACATGCCAGTATCGAAAGGATCCGAGATCGGAGGGTGATAAACCTATATTTCAAGTTTCATTGAAATCGGATAAAAATTGTGACCTGTAGACTGTTCACAAACAATTCCGGACGGACGGACAGGGGCGACGACAATATACGTCCACATAAATGAAAACTTATAATAAATTAAAATCTGATTAAGAGTAACAACTCATGAAGTAATTATCAGAAAACCATTAGAATTTGTTTGGTTTTTATAAAGTTCTGCCCTATGCTAACGATTAGTATACAAAATGAAATGAAAAGGAGTTTCACGTCCTACTGTTCTGCTCCTATACTGGGCTAATGAAGACGGGAATACGCCTATATCGAATTCCAACTGCCAAGGGATCTTTTATGTGCATTCTAATGTATACACGGGACCTCGGTTTTTTGTGTCATCCGAAGGACTAGACAGCTGTCCTTGTCAGGCTAGAGCATCCACAAGATTTTTCAAAGTGATCAAGGGCCACAACTCTGGCAGTAATTATCGGAAATCTCTGAAAATCAATAGGCTTCTTCGTCTCATGACCTTATACACTATGTATAAATTTAAAGTCAATCGGATATTAACTTTGACCTCTAGAGTGTCCACAAGATTTTTTTGAAGTGATCAAGGGCCATAACTCTGGCAGTAATTATCGAAAATCGTTGAAAATCAATAGGCTTCTTTGTCTCATGACCTTAAACACTGTGTATAAATTTAAAGTTAATCGAATATTAACTTTGACCTCTAGAGTGTCCACAAGATTTTTTTGAAGTGATCAAGGGCCATAACTCTGGCAGTAATTATCGAAAATCATTGAAAATGAATAGGCTTCTTTGTCTCATGACCTTAAACACTGTGTATAAATTTAAAGTTAATCGAATATTAACTTTGACCTCTAGAGAGTCCAGAAGATATTTTGAAGTGATCAAGGGCCATAACTCCGACAGTAATTATCGAAAATCGCTGAAAATCAATATGCTTCTTCATCTCATGACCCTAAACACTGTGTATAAATTAAAAGTCAATCGGATATTAACTTTAGCTTATAGAGCGTCCACAAGCAATTGTGGACGCCGGACAGACGGACGGACGGGGGCGACAACAATATACGACCACATTTCAATGTGGCCGTATAAAAAGTGCTATTGTCTTTGGGATGGTGTTTACCTTGTGGCAAATGCTGTAGTATTTGCATAATAGCAGCTGTGGGTAACATTTTAACAGCAATAGTACAGAGTAAAAATAATCAGAGTGGCAACTACTTCATTTGCATAAAAAGTAGGTCGCACACTGCATCTTGGGGTTTGTCTGTAATGTCACTAAACACGGAGGCTAATGAAGACGTTTCGCAATTGAACAGAAGAAAATATAAACATCCGAGTGGTGGATATTGTACGCAGAGTAGGTCCTACGCCGGGTGTTTTAATTTTAGGGACTATTGAGGGATTAAAATTCTTCAACTTTCCTGAAGACAAAGAGCTCAATCTACATTGCGTTGTCTGCTACGAGTATGATACGAGTCATGGTCGAGTGCTAGGCCTAGTGCCATAAATATATAATAAATACTGAGCTATAATAACATAATAGATTATAATAGCAGCAATATATATCGTCAAAAATGTACATATTTGGTGAAAGATGTTTGCATATTTGATTGGTTAATTGGCATTATATTGCATATTATGATATATTCCAAATCCAATATAGAGTACTGAGTAATGCAGGCCTAGAAGTAGATAGATACATCTTTATCTTATGATAATATGACCTCTCGCTCTAACTTGTCTAAGCTAAATCAAATCAAATCAATGTGCAATTAATGTAATGTAGTCAGAGACTAGAGAGAAATTTGGTTTAACGTCCACTCGACACAAACTAGGTAATTTTGGGACTAACATGGTTCAGTTTTATGTCAATAATTCACTTGAGTGGATGGCTCTTTTTTAGCAGTGAGAGGAAACTGGAGGACCCGGAGAAAACCCCCATAGGTTGGATAGGCGACCCTACTCCTCGTCTCATACATGCGGGGAATCAAAACCACGCCACTTGACTCCGTGACATGTCATAGGTCTAATAAACGTATTAATACCAGGTAATTTAAATTGTAGGCCCTTTTCTTTAGTAATTTCGTATACGCGGGACAAGAAGTAGTAGCGCTTCGATGTAAACCAACTCATTCCTTGCATACCTTATCGCATGCTATCTAATATTTTCGTAATTTTAGAATTACATGTTGTGATTTTTAAAGGATCAAATTTTAAATAGTAAGCTTTACCCATGAAGTCTGTAGTTGCACATGTTCTTTAAATTACATTCTATATTTTTTGTAAAAACAAATAAAATCTACAAACACAATAATAGCCCTACGTACCGCTAGGCTACCGAATACAATAAATTTAGATTCATATGTTATCTTTAAAAGAAATTGAAAAAGAATCATGTGTGAGGGAACTAACTATATTTTCTGAAGAATTTGTTGTATTCTGGCAAAAGGATAATGGACAAGCCTAATTTTTTTCTAAGATTGTGTATCGAAAAATGTGATTCTATGTAGGCCTATAATTATTTGTGGTAAACAATTTAAGTGTTAAGTTTATGGTATCTGTAATATACCTTTCCAAATTTCATAAAATAAACATTATTGTCAATAATGAATTTTGTGTTACAGTCCTTGTCCATGTTTCGTTACTCTTTATATATATCACTGTGGTGTGTATACGTTGGTAATTTCTGGTCTGTAGCTAGTGCGAGTTGCATTTTAAATTACCTTTGTTGGAAATTTACGATGTGTTTCGTAAGTTGAAATTGTGAATTTGCAATAATTGTTGTCTTCGCCTTGTTGTAATTTTCATCATGGCGTGTGATACATCGACTTCCGCTAAAAGAACTGGCGCTTTGTTTACAGTCAAAAGGCCGTTTCGTAGCTTACAGTTAATGCCGCCTAGCCCTATTAGGATTGTGTTGTATGGCTCGTCATATGTTAAACGTTTAGATACATTTTTAAAGAATTACGGCCATTCGAATTTAGATCTAGATTTGAATTTATGTGAGGTGCATTGCTGGGGACATGGCGGATTACGAGTTCGACATGATCGGCATAGACGGCTTGTGCGTGCGGCACGTAGCAGCCTTTTTCAACAAACTGACATTATAGTTTTACACTTAGGTTCAAATGATGTTGCATCTGGCAAGTTTTTGCCGCATGAAGTGGCTATCGCGGTTGTGCACTTTGCGTCTTTACTTATGGCTAAATATAGCCCTAAATGTGTTATTGTTAGCCAGCTTTTGCTGAGATTTGTTGAGCCGTTCTGGGGATTTAATGATATGATTAAGTCAACGAATATGCATTTGATGCAACTCTGCCAGGAGTCTAATTGTGTTATTAGTTTCTGGCGACATAGAGCTGGGCTTTGGCAGCCCCTTCAACATATTTACTCGGACGATGGCATTCATTTATCAAATACAGTTGGTAATATGTTATTTATGCGCAGCATCAGGGATGCATTATTGCGACATATCCGCTGGTATTTTGCGGTTAGTAATTTTTTACAATCATAATTGTGTTCCAATTCTTTGGTTATATTGTGCACCTATAAATATATAACGGTACTGATTCATTTGAGAGATAAACTGTTCGCGTTTGATCTCATGTGTTGTAAAAATTTTGATGTGTCGTCAGTGTAGTACAAATATTTATATGTTGATTTTACTATCGTTATTAGTATGTGTGCATGCTCTTGGTACTATGGTTTTTAGTATGTGTGCATGTTGAATTTTTCACAGCATTGGTTCGACCTTGATTCAATGGTCTTTGTGCATCTTGTGGGACTAATCCTTGTGTGTATACTGTTTTGTATACGAATAAAGTAGACTTACTGTTTGTTGTAATGTCCAGGTGGGGACTTGTTTGTAAGAAGGCTACATGAGTTTGAAGTACACAGGCTTTGTCTGAATGTAGTTCATGTTTTTGGATTATGCAGACTGATTGTTGGTTCACTGGGTGTTCTGATGCTGGACTTCTACCAATTCCATACTTGTTCCATCATTGTGCTTCATTGTGGCCACCCTTAACTCTTTATTTTTTGCAGCCTCAAGTTCCATCTGTCGCTTCAGAGAGCGAAGATGAGACAGCCCATGTACCCATGACAACAACCGCAGAAGAACGTTTAACAGATTTACTGATAACAAAACTTATCAAAAGAGGTTTAGTCATGGTATCTCCATCATCTTCATCAGTACCTACAAGTACCTCTGTCAGCACTCCTGCCACCATCACAGCTTCGTCCATTAATATATCGACGTCAGATCCATCAGGAGCGGATACTTCAAACCAGAGTGGGCCATCAGGACCAAATATCTTCTTGGTCAATGCAGCAGATATGTTTCAAGTTTCGGATCCTGTACCTGTCCATCAGCACCAAGGTACTATGACTAGTCTGACATGCATGTCAATTTCCCGACACATATCCGATAGGCTTCGCCAGGATATTTGGACGGATAAGTTTGTGGATTTGTCATTACTCCTGCCGGGTAATATTATACAAACGCAGTTAGCATTGAATATTTCTGACACAGATGATGAACTAACTATCAAGATTTATTCATTACCGAAGTCCAAATTGTTATCGTTTGAGCTTTTGCAGAAAGCCTTTTCGATTTTTATGGATGTTATGATACAAAAAGATCCACTAGTAGCATCCAAGTTATTATCGTATTCCTCACTCATATCTGAGTTGGCACAGACATACGGCGGCAGGTCCTTTTTGTATTATGATACAGAATTTCGCATGTTGCGTCGATCAACCCCTTTCCCGGGGGATTCGATGCATGCCGACCTATGGTTAAGGGCTACGACTCTGTTTAGTGCTACGTCTACTAGATCTGTGTCACACCAAGCCTCACACACCCAAGTTTCAGGTGGGCGGGGAAGTACCTGTTGGCAATACAACAAAATGCAGGGATGTAAACGTCAAAGATGTGATTTTTCACATGTATGTAGCCGTTGTGGTTACAAACACCCTGTGTTTCGTTGTTTTGCTAAGGTAAAACAGAATGCTCCCAGGGATGGGAATATCTTTGATGACTCAGCAATGAATCCACACGCCTACCCGGCACCGAGTTATCCATCTGTCCCATATTCAAATATGCTAGCCAGAAATGTGCAACCAATCCCTACCACTGGGTTACAGCCACAAGTAGCTTCTGGCCTTAAATCAGTCCCCTCTCGTTTACAATCGCAGCAATCGCAACCCAAAACGGGATTGCCAGTGTCAAAATCCCGTTATTCATTTCGCAAAATTAATCCAACCTCAAGAAAGGGTGCCAACCCCAATCGATTCCAGTAGACTTAAGAATGCGTTTGCGAGAGAACCATGCAGGGACCGGCACATGGTGGGTGACCGATTTCCACCATTGTTTTTATGTATGATGGGTAACCCCTCCAAACCCCACTGCCACAGTTTTAGATCAATCGAACCATTTTTAGAGAGTAGAAAAATATTTGAAACTTTAAGACCGAAAAAAGACAAAAAATCATCATTTTTTGGCCACTTTTCAATTATGGCTTACAACTAAACTACGGCGAGTAGATTAATGAAACTTTATAGGGTAGCAGATATGGTTAGTAAGTATACATTCTGAAAGTTTGATGGACTTTCATTCAGCGGTCTTTGGTATAGAGACCTAGTGCTGTAAGGTACCAAAATAGCTGAATTTAGGTATGTCATTTTATTCTATCTATATCTCACCCACTGCGGGTTTAAGTATTTTTTTTTAATGCTGAATGAAAAGGCAATGATCTCTAGTATTAGGATCAAGAAAAAAATTGGGTGGCACTCGACCCGTTTAGTAGTAAATAAATTCCATTTTGTCCATAAATAACGATTTTCAACAAAAATGACGAAACATAAACCGCTTTATTTACACATTGAAAAGTGTAACATGGAACGGGAAACCAAATTAACGTGGGTTCCAGTTCAATTAAGAGCAAGCCATAATAGAAATAGAAATAAACAAGTAAATATAAACACATTATAGACTTTCATCAAATAATTCACGTTTAAAAAATGTTCCATTATCAAAACTACAAATACTTATTACCAATAAGTATTTCAAATTAAAAAATATCGCTATACTTTACTATCTATCTAATCATCTATCTGACTGTCTGCCTGTCTAATAAGTATATAATCACGAAAACTGAGCTCACAATTACACCGTTAAAATTTTGAAAAGCTTAATTTACTGTAAATGCCAAAAGGGCTGTTCTTGGTAAATACAATTAATCTCTCTAGACTATTTTTCAACTTTTTATTAATTCGGCAATATAATCTCATGATCTAGTAGAAGGATGATGTATTTGCCCCCCCCCCCCACCCCACATGGTCCCTATCGTCATTTTGGCGTAATACTTTGTTTAATATGGCCATTTATTTGTTTAATTTTAAGCCCAACCCACATTTTTAAGACTGAAATATGATTTTATTTTGAATTATTAGTGTTCATGCATGTAGTATTGTTTGTTTAAATATTTTTATTATTGTTAATTCATATTTCATTTCAATTCGTCATTAATAAATGACAATGTACACCATCCGTTCTTTTGTTTGTTTTTTGCAAGGGTATGGGGTTAGTTTGGATGGAAACACAAAATATTATTTTGCTCAATTTTCAGTTGCAATTAGCTTTTAATAAAACAGTAAGCCCAATACTTTTATGCTTTTCAAATTCACATTTCCCCTTTTATTGGTAGGCCTTAATCCGACCAATAAAATATTTACTGAAGCACTATCACTAATTTTAAACCATTCAGTAATTCAAAATAATTTTAATATACTAATAGTAATAGTATGCTGTATGGTTAACTTCAGTTTGTATGGCAGATAATTCCATAATAGTACACAGTATAAATTAAATTCTCTATTTCTAAATAATCAGCTGACAAAAAGATAGGTTGCCAGGCAACAAAACACACGCCCACAGCAGCTAAATCGTCCGAGCGGTCGACAAGGGTTGTCGCATATTTATTCTTTTGTAGGTTATAAGGGGAATTAAATAGACAATTTCATACAGATGACATTATAATTTTCGTCGTTTGAGGGTTCACAACGCTCTAAAACCTAAAACAAGGGCCATAACTCTGGAAGTAATCTACAGAAATTGTTGAAATTCGACAGGCTTTTTCGTTTTACTAATTCAAATAATGCATATAAATTTCATACAGATCGGATGATAACTTTAGTCGTTCGAATGTTCACAAGGTTCAACAAAGTAAAACAAAGGCCATAACTCTAGAAGTAATTGACAGAAATTGCTGAAATTCAATAGGCTTCTTTATTTCACTAATTTAAATGATGCATATGAATTTCATACAGATTGGGTGATAACTTTTGTCATTCAAGCGTTCACAAGTTTCAACAAAGTGAAACAAGGGCTATAACTCTAGATGTAATTAACAGAAATTTGCTGAAACTCAATAGGCTTGTTCGTTTCACTAATCTAAATGATGCATATCAATTTCAAATAGATTGGATGATAACAGTTGTCATTAGAGCGTTCACAAGATTTAACAAAGTGAAACAAGGGCCATAACTCTAGATGTAATTAACGGAAATTGCTGAAATTCAATAGGCGTCTTTATTTTACTAATTTAAATGATGCCTATAAATTTCATACAGATCGGTTAATAACTTTTGTCATTAGAGCGTTCAGAAGGTGCAACAAAGTGAAACAAGGGCCATAACCCTGGCAGTAATTATCGGAAATCGCTGAAAAAAAATAGGCTTCTTTATTTCACAAATATCAACAACATATATCAATTTCAAAACAATCAGATAATAAATGTAGTCTGTAGAGTGTTCACAATAAATTGTGGACGACGGATGTACCAACGGGGGCGACGGCAATATACGACCACATTTTCAATGTGGGCATATAAAAAATCACAAAAAGTCTGATCACAGATCAGGCCTAATGTCATGGATATCTAGAGCAAACTTCAGATTTATAATAATTTAATACATTCTTGTGCAGTAGTGTAACATGGACACCCAGAGCAATATTTAAAATATTCATTCTCAAGTTGTTTTTGGTTTATACGCGTTTGTAAAAAGAGAAACCAATCAACCCAAATAATGTTTATTGATAAATGCTATAGGCCTATTTAAAATAGAATTTTAATATCTTGAATTATTTTATTTTTTAAAAATGAAAGCCTACATTAATTAATAGAACAAAAATCATAAAAGCACACAGTGAGTCAACGTTGGAGCCAAAGGTATTTTATCTTGGAAAACAACCAACGGCTCAAATCTGTTTATTGGAAAACGTTATATGCCTATTTGAAATTATTTTATATTTTAATAAAAGCTTACTTTATGCTGCCAGGCAGGATATGCCCACATTTTCGAGAGATGAATAGAGCACAAGCTAAAAAGAAAGTGATCTTTCCTATAATCAAAGGCCATAATTCAGGAAATTACAATTCGATATGCGCAAATATCAAAAGGAACCGAGATCTTTGGGTTATAAACTTATATTTCAAGTTTCAACAAAATTGGATAAAAATTGTGACCTGTATAGGGTCCACAATCTTGATATGCCATATCTTTACGCTATTTGAAAACGAGGGACGCCATTTTGTCTGTCAGTTTTGGGCCGATTTTCACGAAATACAAACTCTTCCGTCCTCAGGGTGTAACGGTGATATAATAATACGGTTTTTGAAATCGGATAAAAATTATGACCTCTATAGGGTCCACAAGCTAAAAACTCGATTTTTCGTACAATCAGGGGGCATAATTCAGGAAGTTACCGTACGATATGCGCGAATATCGAAAGAAACCACGATCTTTGTGTTATAAACTAACATTTCAAGTTTCAACAAAATCGGATAAAAATTGTGACCTCTATAGGGTCCACAACCTTCATATACCATATTTTTACGCTATTTGAGAACGAGGGGCGGGCATTTTGTCTGTCAGTTTTGGGCCAATTTTCACGAAATTCGAACTCAGCCATCCTTAGAGTGTAACGGTGATATAATAATATGTTTTTTTAAATTGGATAAAAATTATCACCTTCAATAGGGTCCACAAGCTAAAAATGCAATTTTTTGTACAATCAGGGGCCATAATTCAGGAAGTTACAGTCTGATATGCGCGAATATCGAAAGGGGCTGAGATCTTTGGGTTATAAACTTACATTTCAAGTTTCAACAAAATGGGATAAAAATTGTGACCTCTATAGGGTTCACAAATTTGATATACCATATTTTTATGCCATTTCAATTTGAGAACGAAGGGCGGCCATTTTGTCTGTCAGTTTTGGGTCGTTTTTCACGAAATTCGAACTCAGTCGTCCTTAGGGTGTAACGGTGATATAATAATACATTTTTTCAAATCGGATAAAAATTATGACCTCTATAGGGTCCACAAGCTAAATTCGCCATTTTTCGTACAATCACGGGCCATAATTCAGGAAGTTACGTTCCGATATGCGCGAATATCGAAAGAAACCGAGATATTAGGGTTATAAACTTGCATTTTAAGTTTCATCAAAATAGGATTAAAATTGTGACCTCTATAGGGTCCACAACCTTGATATACCATAATTCAGGAAGTTACAGTCTGATATGCGCGAATATTGAAAGGGGCTGAGATCTTTGGGTTATAAACTTACATTTCAAGTTTCAACAAAATGGGATAAAAATTGTGACCTCTATAGGGTTCACAAATTTGATATACCATATTTTTATGCCATTTCAATTTGAGAACGAAGGGCGGCCATTTTGTCTGTCAGTTTTGGGTCGTTTTTCACGAAATTCGAACTCAGTCGTCCTTAGGGTGTAACGGTGATATAATAATACATTTTTTCAAATCGGATAAAAATTATGACCTCTATAGGGTCCACAAGCTAAATTCGCGATTTTTCGTACAATCACGGGCCATAATTCAGGAAGTTACGTTCCGATATGCGCGAATATCGAAAGAAACCGAGATATTAGGGTTATAAACTTGCATTTTAAGTTTCATCAAAATAGGATTAAAATTGTGACCTCTATAGGGTCCACAACCTTGATATACCATATTTTTACGCTAATTGAGAACGAAGGGCGGCCATTTTGTCTGTCAGTTTTGGGCCGATTTTCACGAAATTCGAACTCAGCCGTTCTTAGGGTGTAACGGTGATATAATAAAATGGTTTTTTTTAAATCGGATAAAAATTATGACCTCTATAGGGTTTCACAAGTTAAAAACGCGATTTTGCGTACAATCAGGGGACATAATTCAGGAAATTACGATGAGATATGCACGAATATCGAAATGAACCGAGATCTTTGGGTTATAAACTTATATTTCAAGTTTCAACAAAATCAGATAACCAACGGCTGCCAGGCAGGATACGCCCACATTTTTCGAGAGATGGATAGAGAACAAGCTAAAAAGAAAGTGACTTTTCCAACAATCAAGGGCCATAATTCAGGAAATTACAATTCGATATGTGCAAATATCGAAAGGAACCGAGATCTTTGGGTTATAAACTTACATTTCAAGTTTAAACAAAATCGGATAAAAATTGTGACCTCTATAGGGTCCACAACCTTGATATACCATATTTTTACGCTATTTGAGCACAAAGGGCAGCCATTTTGTCCGTCAGTTTTGGGCCGATTTTCACAAAATTCAAACTCAGCTGTCCTTAGGGTTTAGCGGTGATATAATAATACTTTTTAAATCAGATAAAAATTATGACACTCCAGTCCACAAGCTAAAAATGTGATTTTTCATACAATCTGGGGCCATAATTCAGGAAGTTACGGTCCGATATGCGCGAATATCGAAAGGAACCAAGATCTTTGGGTTATAATCTTACATTTCAAGTTTCAACAAAATCAGATAAAAATTGTGACCTCTATAGGGGCCATAATCCATGAAGTTTCGATCCGATACATGCCAATATCGAAAGCAACCAGAGATCTTTTGGAGACAAACCTATATTTAAAGTTTCGTCAAAATCGGATAAGAATTGTGACGGGTAGAGTGTCCACAAACAAATTGCGTTCGCCCGGACGGACAGTGGCGACGACAATATACGTCCACATGAAAATGTGGGTGTATAAAATTTGTGACCTCTGTAGGGTCCACAAGCTAAAAACGTGATTTTTCGTACAATCAGGGGCCATTATTCATGAAGTTTCGGTCCGAAACATGTCAATATAGAAACCAACCGAGATCTTTTGGAGATAAACCTATATTTCAAGTTTTGTCAAAATCGGATAAGAATTGTGACCTGTAGAGTGTCCACAAACAGGGGTGACGACAATATACGTCCACATGAAAATGTGGGCGTATAAAAACAATAACTGGATCATACATTGATGGATTCACTGACCAGTTGTTAGGTAAATTAATATCTTCATTGAGTATAATCTCCTGATAGAACACCGACTACACCGAGAAACAGTCACTAATAATATATTTTCCCGATAGAATCTCCAATGCTGAATTCCAATGACACGTGACATATCGGTTGGAATTAGGTCAATAACCCAGTTTTAGATAGTGTTTACCGTTATGATTTTTTTATTATATAAACATTCTGACAAAGGCATAATTTTAAAAATATTGTTGTTTATATTGAAGGCTGTATCATAATTGTACGGAATTTTATTTTAAAGCAATTTCAATTATGGTTGTCACGTGACAATTGTGCCGCTCGTCTATTATCAACGAATGTATAAAAACATGTGTCAAAGATATTAGGTGAGGTTGATATTTCGCATGCAAAGACAAGCTGGTTACACAGAGTTTGAAAATGGGCGCATGTCCCTATTTGCATTAGTGTTATTTGATACGTGAATTATCATTTGTTATATATGCGGGAATTACTTTTTTCTTGGATAGTCCTATTTACCCAGGTAAGAATCAATAAATATAGCATTGACGAAACTAATAGGTTTTCATTAATTGCATGATTTTATATTCATAAACTTGCTTTCGAAACAGATTTGTTAATCTGAAGGAGGTTGGTCCAGATATAGGTAAATAACGATACTGTGTGCGATCAATTTGAAGATACTTGCATTTATAGCTCAGTGGTATGCACGATAATGTGTAAACAAATTAACTCTCAAAAAAGACAAATATATAAATAACTGCAGCCCGACTAGTTTGGTATGTAACTACAGCACATATAAATCCATGTATAAAGACCAACAATTAACAAAGACCGATCTGCGTAAAACACACCTACGTGTTAGATAAGGCCTGTTTGTCTTTAATAAAACACATGCAGTTATAACACGTTTTCGAGAAAACTCACCAAACAAAGAATACAGAAAACACACCATCAGAGATTTTCACCCCTAGCGATAATTAAATCACCTTTCAGTCAATGTCTCACCCCTGTTAATTAACACACCGTATCTACAGATTTTAGCCTCATGGTATTAGATTTGTTGCGATAATTAGAATTTTACCGATATTTGCACAAATTTACTAAATTAGTTAGAAATCTATACCGGTACCATATTTGCACAAAAATCACCTTTGATACTTCTCAGTGTATTGACCCCGTCACTTCTTTAAGATTGCCATGGGAACAATTATTAGCACTACAGTCCTGAACTATTACTAGTAAATTTTTTATGAGCATGCTTGCATACCTCCTCCTCTTGCACCTCCACCTCTACCTTGATAACATCCTGACTTATTATAGTTATTACTGTATCCTTGATAACCATCTGATCTATAATCATTTCGTGACTGATAGCCTTGATAATTACCACCTAAAATAAATAAGATAGGTTGCCAGGCAACAAAACATACGCCCACAGCAGCCAAATCGTCCAGGCAGTCAACAAGAGTTGTCGCATATTTTTACTTTTGTCGGTAATGAAACATTTATGAGCAGTTACATGAGGCGTTTTTGTGAACCGATTAGATTAGACCGATTAGCTATTATACGCATTTGTGAACCAAGTTGATTATGCTAATCGTTACATTTGTGAGACGATTTAACTCAACTGATTAGGCAAATCGACCTAATCGTCCCAGGAGGTGTTTAGGCGATTCGATTTGACTTTTTCAAAATGGCGGGATGTTCGAAGTCGTAAGTAATTTTTAATGCTTATTGTTGTTTTTCTCCATAAAAAATGTTTTTTTAAAACGCATTTGACGTGTTTAATGTTAACTTTATAGTCCACAAGAATGTTAGATCACCTCTAAGCAATTTTATTCATTTACAGTTTTTTCAATATATTCCTCGATCCTAGGTTTTCTCAGGACACTTTTTACATGTTTTGGTCACTTCAGTTTTCAAAAAAATACTTGAACTTGTTGGACATAGGAGATTGTTTCTAACGGCAACCATTTTTCCTTTTTTGCGTAGATAACCTTCATTTGTCTTTAACAAGTCATCAATAATTAGCAGAGACAATTTTTTTTTCTGATCGGTGTCCGTACCAAATCGTAATTATCAAATTTCACATTTGTGGACCATAGCTAATCAAATCAAAATCATACTAGCAAATCAAAACCTAATCTAATCGACTCACAAAAACGCCAATGGATTACCAATGGGAAGCCCCTTATCCCCAGTCCTCAGCGAGGTCTACATCTCTAGTTCAACCTAAAGCATGGTTCCGTAAGGTCGACGACATTTTCGTCATCCTCAATCAGAATGAAGACCCAAACCTCCTTCTCCATCCCCTCAACAACCAAAACAACAGAATTAAATTCACATTAGAAAATGAACAGAACCAATGCCTGTAGTAATATTGTCGTTGCGACATTGTTTTTAAACTTATAGACAAGGAATAGAGATGTAAGATGGTTTAAACATCTTTACAAATTATTCTCTATTGTCAGTATATTAGCTATGGTATGCGAATAACAGGAAAGGGGGTCTAAGTTCAAGGATAGATTGTGTCAAAAAACATGTGACTGGAAATTTACCTATTGCATCATTGGTTTAGTTTGACCAATCTTTGTAATTATTTACATCAGATTTGACCAATTAGATAATTGAAGGTCCAAACCCCAAAGCTACAAAACTATCATACTGGTGGGTGATTGTCAGACAACAGCTTGATTCCAGAAGGGGAAAGAAGTAAAAGTTTCTATCAGCAGACTCGCCCAACAAGTCTGGATGAATGAGTTTTAAGAGAATGACTTTATTCTATTATGCATTGTATCCATATGTGTAAGCAGCTATGATATATAAAAAAATGTAAAAACAAACTGTTGCATTGTTATTCCTGGTAAGACAAACGTCTAAAGAAAACAGTCAGAAGTAAATACACAACGTGAAGCATAAGCTAAGACAGCTAGAAACAAATTCTAGACGATCACAAGGTTATTAAGATATGTAGTAAGAAAAGATGCATGGATTGTACGTAGGATGTGGCGACCTGAGTTGGTTCCCCCGCTCTCCACATCTGACCCATTGTCTTACATGCCTCCCTTTCATAGACATCTTAGCAGGGCTCACACTGGCTTTCAATTTTTTTCTGCCAAAATTGATGATTTTTATATAAAAAAAATGTTCATATTTTTCCTCGCCAACTGGAATATTTTATCTGCCAAAAATGTGTGATAAAAAAGACAACATCTAACAATCTTATATCTCAGCTACACTTATTATTAAAAATTATAAAATACAATATACAACAACTATAAAAAAATCTGTCATTACATAATAGATAAGAAAAGTTTGGATTTAATAAGATCAGATTTTATTTTTGGTGACTTTAGTCTATTTGAGTACCGTACTGCACAATATATTTTCAGTATTTACACGTCAAATCTCATCCAGGGATTGCCAATTTATGTGTTGCGTGTACAATGGGACAAATTGTTATTTTCAGGTACCGTAGAGGTATCAGAATCTGAATCCCTGATAGAATGATATAAATTTCAATTTATTTGTAAGAGATGCTTACAATTATACCCGCCGTTAACTTTTAGAGCATTTTGGCGACGGTAATAGGATACAAATGGCAAACTGTTTTCTGGCTCAAGAATCGTCACTATTCAATTCGTTCTTACGTTTTCGACTAGTGGTAATAATATAATTTGAAATAATGATATCCAATATGCATGCTTGTATATTTTACATGCCGTGTATGAAACCATTGTAAACGGAATCCTAATAGTGGAACGAGTTTATTCCCAGTTCTTGGGAATTAAAGACGGAATGAATGTTTGTTATATATTCTGAACCAGTATGGTGTGTAGTATTCCAGAAAAATTCCCCCCCGACAATCGGTCTTGGGGAAATTTTTTTGTGGCCAGTTGAAAATTGGGCCCCGGTGATAACATGAAAAAAGGGGTAATTTGAGTAGGGATCAACTTTTTACGTTTCCTGACGAATTATCGTGGTAAAATCTCACACACAATTTACATAACGATCAGAGAATGATATTTGGGGATGACATAATCCATAATCATATGACGTTATCAAATGAAAATTCAATACGATAGTCAATATGAGCCCTAACTCCGAATCAGCATAAATGCAGCGAAATATAGGTCCTGCATGTCTCATGATATTGATCTGATGATCATTTTAATAAGTACCGTATGCTCCCATTTGTGCACTTATAATTAAACGTTTCTTTACGCCCATGGCTAGATATGGATAAAGAAGTGGATAACTATGGTGAAACACATGACAACGAAGTACCTGGAGATGTATGTGTTATATGTGAGACTGGATTTGAGGAGCAAATCGCGACAAAAATGTACAAAAAAGGGATGTCCACGCTCAGACGTTATTGTGAAGAGAGGCGATCAGTCCTTACTAGACAGATTAGAAAGAGCACAGTCAACCTGTTTCGTGCATGAAGTTTGCCGTAGGCAGGATACGGACTAAAGACAGAGCCTCGGTGCTGATGATCGTAGCATTGACGGTTCTAGTGAACAGTCTAAGCCTAAAAGGCTTCGTTCGCATGAGTCCACATTTGACTGGAAAATTAATTGTTTCCTGTGTTCCGAACCAGCGGCAATCGATCCACGACATCCCGATCGTGATCAGGTCGTAGAGGTACGTACAATGGAGGTTTGGGATACCATTATTAAACAGTGTAGGCTGGCAAAAGACCATCCTTGGTCGGAAACTGTCCTGTCCAGATACGGCTTTATGACTGCTATGACACATTTACGGTCATAAAGGAGATGGCGGACTAGCTCGCTTGCGGTTCACAAAATTTAGAACGATGATGGCCGAAAAGAACCGGATTGACGTCGAGCGTATGCCCTCAACTGATAGAGCGGCACACTTCCACGCACTAGAGTACATTTGCAAGTAGTCGTATGGGCAAAATTGAACGAATCTGCATTGGATCCAACAGAATGGGGATGGGTGAATGACAGTGGATCTTATAATGAGCCAGTCCAAATGGACTTGCCACCAGCTCCCGACCCGGTACTCAACTTTTTGAGGTGTAAATGCAAGTCGATCCGGAACCAATGCGGCACAAAAATGTGCACGTGCCGTAAAAATGGTCTCAAATGTGTTGATGTATGTCGCGGTTGCCGCGGAGAGAACTGCACGAATGTGGAAGCAGTTGATCTGGATGACGATGGGGACTAATCGGTGAGTCACGAATATTATTTTCCCGGATTTAATACTGTGTTAAATGAGTTTTTACTATGTTAATCGTACTCAGATGATATTTAAACCTGTGGATAGACATATTACAAGATATATTTAACTTGAAATTGATAACTTATTAGATAGCTGCATTTTGGCCGCCATCTTGGATTTCAATGATGACGTCATATGATTTCTGATTTTATTATCACCAAATATTATTCTCTGATCGTTTTGTGAATTGTGTTCGAGATTTTACCATGATAATTCGTCAGAAAATGTCGAAAATCTATTCATACTGAAACTATCCCTCTTTTTATGTGATCACCGGAGGCCAAAATTTCAACCGGCCACAAATTTTTTCCCCCCGAAACCGATTGACGGCGGGAATTTTTCTGGAATACTACACCCCATACTGGTTAAGAATATGTAACAAACATTAATTTCGCATTAATTCCCAAGAAAGATATACCGCTACTAGCCTAATTCGGCTATCAAAATAATTAATTCTCTTCAAAAGGAACTGTCGGCCATATTGATTTCATGTATTACCATTCTTTTTAAAACGAAACGAAACATCAAATAATCACAGCTTGGATTAATCATTAGGAGTAAATAATGACTTGAGATAGGCTTTATATATCATTGGCAATTACCAATCAACTAATCATAATCCAGGACAACTGATTAGTATTACTCATTGACAAGATCCAGATTATCAGCCAGTTGATTAATTTAAAGTATCCCGCCATGTGATTGACACTTAATAATGATTAATCAAGGATAGATACGATTAGATTTTGAAGATTTTTTTCCGCTGGTTCTCAAAAAGAATTGCCAAAACATTATCGCCAAAATCAATTTTTAATCGCCACTTTTTATCGCAAATTGAGACTTTGGCGACCAACAGTGTGAGCCCTGCATCTTAGTAAAGAGATCTGCAGACAAACTGAATACAAGCGTATATAGAAGGCCCACACATACTGATCAGTATATAAATTTTAAGCCGAACCATCCACATAGTGTGAAGAAAGCCACCATTACCACTCTAGCGCGCCGAGCCATCAACATCTGCGATGATCAATCCATAACAACAGAACTTGACCACATAGAAACAACTCTCACTAATTTCAACAATTAGTCAAGAAAATTATTAAGACAACCACTAAGCCTTCCACAGATATTAGAAAACCAAAACCTGATACACCAGCAGTGAGAATTACCATACAATTCCAAGGGAAACTATCATACCATCCCAGAAGACTCCTCACTCCAACAGGCATCCAGGTCACATTTACAAAAGGAAGAACCCTTAAAGACATACTCAAAGCCAATGGTAAACTCCCCCAACCAAAAAAACGCCTCCCAAAGAATGGGTTTATGAATTCATATGTACCTGTGACAGCAAATACATTGGAGAAACTATGCAGCCACTTGACAAAAGAATCAGCCAGCACAAATCAAAGTCCTCTACCACCAACTCGACCGTGGCCCAACACCTACAATCCAATCAAGGACACAGAATAAAATCGTATACAACTCTGGCAGTCAACTTTCCTGTAGAAAAGACCTGAAAACTGATTGAGGCGATACACATCAAAAGAAACAGTCCAGACCTGAACCGCAACACAGGGATATTCCTGCCAAGTGCTTATGATGGACTTATAAAATAACTTTTATAACAAGCCAACAGTGAGGCTGATGTCCCCCACCGAAATCCCAAAATAAATAGATGACACATTAATTAATCGCACATTTATTTTTTTTCAAGAGTAATAAGCAATCAGACTGATTATCAACTATACACTAAGTTTCATCACTCTCTATGAGATAGAATCAAAGTCATCTTGTCCCAAGGCATATACCAATGAAATTGCTTAGCTCTGCTTAGCTTAAGCTCGAAATGCTAATCATTGAACTCAGTCAAGACATTCACCTAATGAACATCTACATCAAATTTAAACATTCTACCTAAATTAAAAGCAGAGTTGTTTTGTTCTTAAGTCTTGACCAATCAAATTTCTTATCGATCCTTAGCCTAAGGGCCATAATTCATGAAGTTACTATTCGATATTCGCATATATCGAAAGGAACCAAGCAAGATCTTTGGGTTATAACCATGCATTTCAAGTTTCATCAAAATCGGCACAAAATTGTGACCTCCAGAAGGTCCACAACCTTAATATACCAGATGTTTACTCTATTTGTGTACAAGGGGTGGCCATTTTGTCAGGCAGTTTTGGTCCGATTTTTACGAAAAATTCAAACTCAGCCTTTATTTACGGTGTAAAGGTGATGTAATCAAACGTTTTTATAAATCGAATAATAATTGTGACCTCCAGAGGAACCACAAGCTAAAAAAGGTGATTTTTCGTACAGTCAGGGGCCATAATTCAGGAAGTTAGGATTCGATATGCGCAAATATCGAAAGGAACCGAGATCTTTGGGTTAAAAACTTACATTTCAAGTTTCAACAAAATCAGATAAAAATTGTGAGCTCTATAGGGTCCACAAGCTAAAAACGTTATTTTTCGTACAAACAGGATCCATGAAGTTTCGATCCGATACATGCCAATATCGAAAGCAATCGAGATCTTTTGGAGATAAACCTATCTTTCAAGTTTTGTCAAAATCGGATAAGAATTGTGACCTGTAGAGTGTCCACAAACAAATTGTGGACGGACAGGGGCGACGACAACATACGTTCACATGTAAATGTGGGCGTATAAAAACTAGATAATGTAAAGACAATTTGCTGAAAATTTTATTCAAATTGATCCACTATGAACAGCGAACTAAGCGGTTAAAATTTCCCCCTAGCCTCGATCATCATTGGAGCCACGGTGGCTAGGTAGTTAAGACGCTGGCTCACTAGCCTGGAGGTCGGGTGTTCGATCCCTGCTTTGGCCGAGAAAGTTCATCGTGATTTTCCGACGTGGTTTCCCCTTGTCAGTGGTGCAGAACAGAGGGCCTGACAAGGACAGCTGTCTAGTCCTTCGGATGAGACGGAAAACCGAGGTCCCGTGTATACATTGGAATGCACGTAAAAGATCCCTTGGCAGTTGGAATTCGATATAAGAGTAGGCGATAGTGCCGCTGCCCGGGCAAAATTTCCCTCATAGCACACTGTATGGCGTATGCCCGTCTTCATTAGCCCAGTATAGGAGCAGAACAGTAGGACGTTAAACCCCATTTCATTTCGATCATCATTACTAAAGTCAGTACGATAAACAGCATAGCCTCGATTATCCATTAGAATGAGAGTTATTGTGGTCCAAAGTCTCATTCAATCAAATAGCTTATCGCTCTGCTTACCCTGAGCAGAAAATGCTCATTTTCGAACTTAGTCAAGGTAATGATGTAATGAAACTATACACCAAGTTTCATTACTCTCACTTAAATAGAACTAAAGTTATCGGGTCCCAAAGAGAGAGAGAGAGAAATGGGGTTTAACGTCCACTCGACACAAACTAGGTCATTTCGGGACTAACATATGGTTTAATTCTATTTACATAATTCGCTTTAGCAGTGGGAGGAAACAGGAGGCCCCGGAGAAAACCCACGAGGTTGGACAGGCGACCCTACTCCTTGCCACATACAACCGGGGATTCGAAACCACGCCAGTCGACTCAATGACAGACTTTATGATACAGCGCGCGCACACTAACCATTCAGCCATCCAACCCCCCGGGTCCCAAAGCATCAACCTAACAAATTGCTTATCTCTGCTTACCCTAAGCAGAAAATGCTCATCCTCGAACTCCATAAAGGCATTGACCTAATAAACATCTACACCAAGTTTGAACATTCTTGCTCAATTAGAAAGAGAGTTATTGTGTCCCAAAAAGTGTGATGGACAGACAGATGCATTGCTTCACGTTTAAAAAAAAAAGAGGAGCCATAAAAAGCTCTTCTAAAATTACAACAGCTGAAAATCGCTCTTGCAAAAATAGCACTTCTCAACTCAAAATAGAGGAGCAATCCATTATTTAGAAGGACCATTCATGTATTTCATACTATACTTTGACCATAGGAGTCGTCTACCAAGTGGTTTGTTCCTGCAAGGCTTCATATATCGGGGAAACGAAACGACCCATTGACAAAAGGATAACGGAACATATGTCCAAAGCCGCTACTAATAAGTCAGCCATAGCGGAACATCTCCAGAATCACCCACAACACAGAGTTAAATGGAATGAGGTCCAGATACTAACCGCCAACCAACAGAACAAGAAAACCAGGAAGATCCTAGAAGCTATAAATATCAGAAGACATTCACCTGAACTCAATAGGGAATTAGGGCTCTACATCCCCAGGGCATATGATGATGTAATTAAGATGCACAACATAATTTAACTATTAAGCCACCTTTGGTTGTACTAAAATCCCCGCCCCCACCCCATCTCATTAACAAATTTTCGATATTATAGATTCTCCCAACCTGTCCCTTATATTTTTTAGAGGATTTTTGTTCTTGTTTTCTTAGTACATATTGTGTATTGTTATAGTTGTACTTATATAATGCATATCTTACTTAACTTCATGGATATGGCCTCACTACCTGTGCTTTATCAACTTCCCACTATCCATACATGCCACCCTTTGAAGGGCTTCATAACTGTTAATAACCCTCTAATCATGCAGTATCAGTGCTTATTAGTAGCTAATTACCTTGTTATGATTGTTGTTATTGTTAAATATCCTTTACACCTTGATTATTTCTATTACTGTTATTCTTAATCCATGCAGATGGTTTCTTATTAATTTCATATATATTGTCCACAAGTTTTACTAAATTGTATTGTCTACGATATCACCTTAGGTGGAAGTGGACGTAAAACTCCAGAAACGAACGAACGAACTAAATTGTCATTTGTGCTTGATAACGATAAGAGGACACTTGTTGAAACGTCGTGCTTTTAGAATAAACTAGTGATTGTATCCCATAAAAACTGTGTTTTGTTAATGTGTTCCCCGATCGCTAAATGCCACTTAAAGAATAAGCCATTTATTGACCATTAATACTTAGAAAATAAAGATATGTGTTTTGATATTTATTACAATAAATAAAAAGAAAAAGTCGATCTTTTGACCCCTGACGTGACCTATTGCTATAACTTGTCAGATCTTCATGTAGTGTAGGCCATCGAAAGCATAAAAAAACGAAACGAAATATAGATATGTATTTTAATCAGATTGGACTTGATGAAAACCATAAACAAAAGTCACAGAAAAAATCTTAAGTTTAACTTTGACGCCCTGATAATTTTGGCACAAAGTCTGCACCGTAACAGTTCGATGTTTCCCGTTTAGTGTCCAATGAAAAAATAAACATAGAAAAAATTCAGAACAATGTTCGCAAATGAAGTTTATGTATAATTACTATAATTTACAGGACAATTTGAGAAAATTAAACAATTTGGTCCAAAGAGTATTTTATACATACATCTATATAATTTTTAGCGTAAATAATTAAGTCGGAAGGTGAGAAATGAAATCCAGGGGGCGCGATAAACTGTCCTCTGCATGTGATTAATAATAGTAGTGTCATGTACAGGTGCAACGACGTGTTATGATATTCCATTTTATACCAATATTTTAGAATCCGAATTCTACACATTTCTCAACGGCAGGGTCATAGACCTCTAAATTAAACTTAAAACATGATTTGAGACGCATGTTTTACTAAGCGGAATTCACATCAAGACTTACAGCTAGTGCGGCGATTCGCACGAATTTTTAGTCCTGCCGATGTCGAAGAAATTAATTACGATATTCACATCGATCAAAATAAAAATCAAAACCATTTAATCGTGTTTGTGTGCATGGATAATGTGTGACGTGGAAAATTATAAATGACAGGTCAGTTACTAAAGCGACATTTCGAGGCCTGTCTGATTAAACTCTATATTTATTTCTATTTATGTAAATTATTTTCTTTTTTGAAAATTCTAGAAAATCGCGTGAGAAGCTTGAATCGTCGATGCAACTGCGTACGTGATCAATTGAACATTTGGAAAACTGTTCTGACTGTATCTATTTTCTTTCTTTTTTGTACGTATTTATTTGAAGGTTCAATAATTATTCTCTGATTCGACATAATCATTGTTTTGTTGGTCATATTCAACCAAGAGGAAATTTCAAAACAATGGCTGAATGTTCGCTACACAACTATTTTTTTCATTGGTTAGAGGGGTCTAAATGCGGGAAAATTTACTGTTACTATTGGCTGACAGCATGCATGCACGAATCAAACAATCTTATTTGCATATTGCATGCTTTATAGTATAATGGCTGGATCGGTAACCTCAACGACCAACAAGTATTACCTTTTATTAGTGTGCTACTGAGTTTGCCATTATATACAATAAAAATAAGGAATATTTTCACGTTAACAAAAATATTTACTTGACGCATCATATGTTTCCACTAATTTCCAGCACCCAGAATCAAATTTAGCCATATTTTCCCTGTGGGCCAGAAACACAATTTCCATTGGACAATTTTTCGAGGATTGGTTACATGGGCTTTAAAGTCCACTTGACACTAGGGCTGTGTCGATACAGTTCATTTTCGATACGATATGTATTGACGATACGGCAAACCGATACACGATATGACATCACGAATTATGCCCAAAATAATCTCAAACTACATTCTGTTTCAAGATGTTTTGAGATGGGTAAGCATCAGGGTTCTTAAACCATTTTGAAACGAACCGGCCGGAATTGGGTCAATTGAGGACCCGTAGGATATGGGTTAATATAAGACTTCAACAAAAATAATTCTTGGTGATTTGTTGTGGAGAATGTCGTATTTTAATGTACACTGTATGTGATTACTACAAAAATAACGAGGGATACACCTTTTAAAAATTTTTCCATATTTAATTCACGTAAAATCTTGAAGTTCACGTCTGTAATATTCCAGAATAAATTAATTACGGTCTTCGTTTATTCGATGAAACGTTCGCATTTCATAAGTCGATGATCTAATATATTAGCATTTTTCATCTTTTGCCAGTATCAGAAAATGCCGTAGCTAAAATAAGCTGATACAGTACCATGGCATTTCTTCATAAGGACACAGATCACCAAATATTCCTACGCCGTCACCCACGAAACAAGGGCCAAAGCTATTTTTAGTCTTCCTCTCCCTTTTCCTTTTTCCCCCTTTTGCATGGCGATTTTTGTTGACTTTTTGGTGTAGAATTGAGGAAAAGGGTTTGAAAATACATTTTCTGCCAGGTTTTGGTGAATATTCATAATTTTGATGCGGAAGGATACAAGAGTTGAGAGGTTGGTTACGTTGAAATGTAGGGCCTGAAATTGCATGTTTACTTGTCTCCACTTCCAGCTTGTGTATCTCAAGTTTTTCATGAAGAACCTCATACGTGCTTTTGGGCAAGTGGTTGCCACATGTTGCTCCATCTGTGGTAGAAAGCGTTCTACCCAACGAAAATTTGGGAAAAAGTTAGAGCCGGTCTAAGATACGAGAATTAACATTGGAGTCAATGGGGAAATCTTTAGTGATCTGTGTCCATAAAACAATTTGTAGTCTTTGTCTATCAGGTAACTATAGTCACGTGACTTGGCAAAAGTTTTTATTCATTCGTCAATTAATAGACACACAGCACAATTGTCACGTGACAACATACTGAAATTGCTTTAAAATCAAAATTCCGTACGATTATAATATAGCCTTCAATTAAAACAATATTTTTCAAATTAAGCCTTTGTCAGAATGTGTATAAAATAAAATAAAAATCATAACGGTAAGCGCTATTTAGAACTGGGTTATTGACCTAATGCCAAGCGATATGTCACGTGTCATTGGAATTCTATCAGGAAAATATATTATTAAATGACTGTTTCTCGGTGTATTCAGTGTTTTATCAGGGGATTATAACATTCAATGAAGATTTAAATTTACCTAACAACTGATCAGTGAATCCATCAATGTATGATCCAGTTTTATTTTAATATGTACCTGTACCTGGAATTCACACGGAGCGTGGGAGACGCTTGATTGGCAAACCATGCCGAGATCATCTTCTTTCGCCACGTGGGTTTCGTGACCTTTCTTAACTGAAAAATTTGTTCAACGATACAGCTATATTACGTATCGATATAAATATCGCTGTAACGTATCGATACATATCGGTGTATCAATATATCAACACAGCCCTACTTGACACAAACTAGGTCATTTCGGGACTAACATATGGTTTAATTTTATTTCAATAATTCTTTTGCGAGTAGGGGTCTTTAGCAGTGGGAGGAAACCGGAGGACCCGGAGGAAACCCACGAGGTTGAACAGGCGACCCTACTCCTTGTCACGTACAACCGGGATTCGAAACCACGCCAGTTGACTCAATAACAGGCCTTATGATACAGCGCGCGCATGCTAACCATATGGCAATCCAACCCCCCACGGATGGACAGACAGATGAACCCATTTTAATAGTCACCTGCTTTCTTCGAAAGGCAGGGGACAATTATCATTAAGATCATTTTATTATTTCTAAGTAATACTTTCCTAGTTATATTATATCAACTTCTTCACTTTTTTAAGATTTGTTACAACAACAGTGGACACTGTCAAATCCGATGTCAGATTACGCAGAGTGTTGGAATACTCAGTTTTCTCAAAACCGGAAGTATTATTGTAACTTCGAAAACCGGAAGTATTATTATAATGTAGCTTCGAATCCCCAGAATGTTATTCCCTTTAGAAATGATAAATCTTTCTGGACATTCTAAATTTTATTACATTAATTTTTATTTCATTTAACATGTGTAGGAATTTTGAATATGTCAAGTCTGTCGTTAATTTATCTTCTTCATCGTCTTCAGTTGATCGCACACTTGTCTTTGGTGTAACGTCCAGGTCATCGTCACACGGTTTGGATAGATGAGCGAGTTTTAATCTCGCTGATAACTGATTGGTGATTGCTTGTTAATCTTTTGTGGTTTCACACCCACCGATTGACGGACGGATTATACAGTGTTGATTCAATGGAAATCATGTGACGGGACGGCCGATTGATGTACGGATTACTCAAAGATTTTTTGGCTGAAATAATAAGGAAATAAATCGGGACATGAAAATGATGTCTGATTTCTCAGAGTGCCGGAGTATTCAGAGCCTACTGTATAGGGTTTATTTTAGTCTTCAATGCACAGATAATCACAGTTATTACAAGTTAAATACCGTTATCTATATATATACTATGATAACCCATGCATTGTATTGTAGTTGCTATTACTTTCTGGCCGCGGTCGTCTATCTTTCATCATATAGCTACTTACACTGTAACATTGGTACCGTTTAATCTTGCGTAAATAGCGTTAATTTCTACTCTGTGTCCAATTATTCATAAATATTGTTGAATTTCGGCAAATAGTGCTCAATTTGTACTTCTATCAAATTTTAATCTCACTGTTTAATTTTGATTACCAAGCGTCTAATTAACTAGTGTTAAGTTTCTCGACATGTGTTGAATTATAAGCGTCTCGTCTAATTAGCACGACTGTTCAATAATTAATTGGACCGTTCAATTTCTCGAGCCGTGATTAAAATCAGTCAAGGTGTCCAATTACACAAGGTGTTAAATTTTGTTGTCTAACATCTAACATCAGATATAACGATGTGTTTAGTTGTTGGTCATCGTTCAGTTTTGCAGCACAATGTTGAAATACTGTAATTAGTGTTAATTTTAGTACTGACCTGTTGCGATACGGTGAAATATTATTTTTCAGGATTCATACGACGGCAGGTATCTGTAATGCCTGTCATTATCCGGGGATTATTTTTCAAGATCACTACGGTGAAACAGATGTTGGATTTTTAATGGCGACGGGATGGTTCCGAAGCAAAGGTTTCTTGAGATGCGCATACCTTTTCGTCCACGATCATAAAACGTGTATTTATATATCCAGGGATAGAAACTAACGCTCGCCCATGGCGAGTAAAAGTCAGTACGGGCGAATGAAATTCAAAATCAATTAGCCCGTGTGGCGACCTGATATTTTGGTAGTTGTAATAATTGATAATTTGTACTTAATGAACACTGTCATGAAACTAACTTCCGAATCTTTGGCTGTTCCATTTCGCCATACCGGTATGAAATCTGAGCAAGCTAGCGTGCTGATTGGTTGAAATTGTATGATAACGAGGGAGGGTACGGATTAGCCTCTGTTTACACCTCGATGAATTATGAAGCGAAAGTCGATATAATTGAATAACTTTTCAGTCATATTTCAGGTTAATTATCATAAATCGCCTAACCTAATCGTTGATATATATACATGAAGCAATTTAGAGAGAGAGAGAAATGGAGTTTAACGTCCACTCGACACAAACTAGGTCATTTCGGGACTAACATATGGTTTAATTTTATTTCAATAATTCGCTTGCGCGTAGGGGTCTTTAGCAGTGGGAGGAAACCGGAGGACCCGGAGAAAACCCACGAGGGAAGCAATTTAGCGAAGAACATGGATGTTAAAAGGTTTTATAACAGCGATATATTACGGCAATGAAGACGCTCGTAAATACACGTGCTCTGCTATAAATAACTTCATCACTCGGTGACAACTTATGATATTAAATTTTAAGGACATTTTACATCATATTATTTTGCACATCACAACATGTTTATAAAACATAAATGAAATATAAATACAAATGAGGCCCCTGAAAAAATCTATAGTATTGAAGATTAAACTTCTAAAGGACAAATATGAAATATGAAATGAAATGTGCCAAATTGAATTTTAATATATATGTCTTCATGACTGATTAATGAATTCATTATTTGATGAAAAAACAGAGGTAACAATGAACAAAGTCTATTTGTTGATTTATTAAATGTGCCAAAATAAATTTAAGTGCATGTATTTTGGTGTTTTTGATTGATTAATGATGAACAAAACAACAGTCTAAATCAGAATTTTTACGTCTGGTGTCAGTTTCTTACTGGGCTTGTAGAATGTTGGCTAGGCTAGTAAGATCTGAAAGCTACTAGCCCAAATGGCTAGTGACCCTTTCAGGTTAGTTTCTACCCCTGTATATCCATTTAAAACAGTATTTCCCACACTGACAACACATCCACGAATGATAAATCTCACGTACAAGTTGACTCCCTACCCTGATTAAATCCTTTTGTTTAAATGTCTTCTCAATTAAGACTAACAGCATGGATATTGCACCAATCATATATTACATAATATGGGATCTATAGAAAGCATTTTGGGTTGAAGGGTAGTGCGATTATCTCGGGCAATAAACACAGAAGGCTTGTAGAATTAATACACATGTGTCAGAAGCTAACAATATGTCTATTGTGCAAGACAAAACGTGAAAATAAACTAATAATTCGAACTCTTTATTTCTTTTTATTATTATAGAACGAGGACCCTTTTTCGCTGAAGATCAAATAAAACCTACTAAATACATTTCATACTTATATGTAACGCATAACTTTGCCAAACTTCATTTCAGAGAAAACCAATTTAAAAAGGAATTGTATCATATATTTAAGTTTAATTTTTAATTAAGAATGGGGATATCATGAATAAGTTAATTCGATGTTTTTGTGGCATGTACTATATTAGATGAGATCAAAAGAGCATTTTAGATTAGGGGTTACAGAACAACAAGTAAGGTGGAATTAAAAAGACCAACGGAACTGTTCTTCAGACTGAATGGCAACGCCAATCTTAAAATTTTACTGAGTTCATGCTGCCATACTTTCTAGGCAGAAATAGCTCTTCGGAATTAATGTCTTCGTTAGAAATTTTGGCATTTACCTGTGACAATAATTTTAGCTTCGTGCAAAAATCGTGAAAACATAGTTTCAACTTGGAAGAAATGTTAGAAAATGGCTAACAATCAGCATTGTTGATTGTAAAACATTCTTGGTTCATTTTCTGCTTGAACGATTGCTGAATACCATGGACACGTATATCAGTCCGATAATACCTTGCTGACTTTTTCATTTCGGCACCAAAGAGTCTGGTTGATGCATACTGTGAATCAAAGTTCCATAATGAGAATTGACACGTAACATCAAAAGAAACCGATTGACAGAACGTAGACGCCCCTTTAACAACCTTGCTGTAGTTGTGTGGACAATATGACTTTTATGGTTAATTGTCAGTAGTAATAATTACAAATTTTGAAAAGAGATGTCGATGTATTTGTGATTTTACATGTAGCTTCAGTCCATTCAATAACCTGCATTTATTACTCAAATGGTTTCTAATTTACCAAAATGTCAAAATAAAGAAAACACAGTTACACTTACAATATGACGACTAACTAAGAAGTTATTCGTCGCAATTTGGCCGGACCCCCACTCCACACGTTACATGTAATATCAATTTGTAACAAGTAATTGTGATTACTGTCTTGCGGTAAAACTCCTGTTTTTAGGAATGTGGATATGTGGGATTGTTTAATTTTTTTAAATCGGTACAGACTTGAAAGTTCGCGAATGCAGAGCGTCTTCTGAACAAACTGATGTTTAGTCATCATATTTGCAGTTGACATATTCCGTCAAAATAATTCCTTAAATAGCCCCACGCCCCTTTAACAACTTATAACTTATTCTACACTGTTTGATGTGCTTTATAACTATTGAAGAGGCTCGAATTCATAAGATCTGGTTGTTAGATGTGTTTACTCTGTGTGCTGATGGATAAAACAATCAGAATTAATATTTGTGTCTGATAATTATTGGAAACGGAACGTTTTTTTTAATTAGGATATTAGGGTCTATGGCCTTAATACAGTAAACAGTTTGTATTTGGAGTTTAAAAGTTGAATGGGTGTGAGTTAACCCGTTCAAAAGCAAACTCGTACACGGTTAAGGTAATACTTGACTCGTATATAAATTGATTAGAATAAATCAGTTTTACTCACTGGTTGTTTATATTGTTTTATTTACCTAATAATCAACTAGCTTGGCTCGGCATAACGACAGATTAGTTCACCGATGTTTTTGTAATAAAGAACAATAGTATTGTTTGTTGATTAGTGTTATGATTTTAGACAAAATGATAAGTTCACCAATATTTTGGTAATAAAGTAGACCCGTATTGTTTGTTGATTGACTTTATCTCATGATTTAAAAAAAATGGCGATGGTTAATATTGGGTCAAAAATAATTCCTTAAAGTGCACCGGAGCCCCTTTTAGATAAACAAAGTGGCTACGTGCAATTTTATCCTTTGATCATTTATACACGGGACATTTCTGTTATTCAAACCAATCTGCACGTGAATGACTACATAACAAGTTGACAGTTCATCATTGATTTGGGGTTCATGTGGAATAGGCTCTTCGGTCGAAATACAGTTATTCTTTCCAAAATAAATTGAGTACCTTGGATTTTTGTGTGGATTTGATAGCGGTTATAATTAACTAATATTCTCTTACATCGGAGACTTGTGTTGCGTTCAGTTCATTTTTACGGTAAGTACGAGCTTACGTCTGACTTGAAAGCGCTTTCGAATCCCGTTGCAAGTTCTATTTATGTCTTATTTCTATTTGTAAGACCGATAACCAAAATACCTTTATAGTTTGCAATTTAAAAGTCTATCTTTGCCGTAATTCAAGAGTAATTCTTAACTATACACTCTTAATACAGTAAATATGTTAAAACCATTTGAACACGGCATAAATATCTAAACTGTATAATACATGTATAGACATATGCATACGTGTGTTTTAAAATGTTCTCGACATGCAGCTTTACATGACTGGTTGGAAATAAAACCGCATATATATCGTGCAGAATATGTGAACACGCTTGTTCTCAGTATACAACATGGACTAACGCGTCCGTATTATTAACGAAAATATTCAACATTCATAACATTGTGGCAGTATATCGTAAATTTTGCATGTAAAATTACAATTCCTTTTTAAATTGGCTTTCTCTGAAAAAAAATTTGGCAAAGTTATGCGTTACATATAAGCATGAAATGTATTTAGTAGGTTTTATTTGATCTTCAGCGAAAAAGGGTCGTCGTTCTATAATAATAAAAAGAAATAAAGAGTTCGAATTATTAGTTTATTTTCACGTTTTGTCTTACACTATAGACATATTGCTCGCGTCTGACACATGTGTATTAATTCTACAAGCCTTCTGTGTTTATTGCCCGAGATAATCGCACTACCCTTCAACCCAAAACGCTTTCTATAGATCCCATATTATGTAATATATGATTGGTGCAATATCCATGCTGTTAGTCTTAATTGCGAAGACATTTAAACAAAAGGATTTAATCAGTGTAGGGAGTCGACGTGTACACACGTAAATCAGATACGTGAGATTTATCAATCGTGGATGTGTTGTCAGTGTGGGAAATACTGTTTTAAATGGATATATAAATACACGTTTTATGATCGTGGACGAAAAGGTATGCGCATCTCAAGAAAGCTTTTCATAGGAACCGTCCCGTCGCCATTAAAAATCCAACATCTGTTTCACCGTAGTGATCTTGAAAATGACAGGCATTACAGATACCTGCCGTCGTATGAATCCTGAAAAATAATATTTCACTGTATCGCAACAGGTCAGTACTAAAACTAACACTAATTACAGTATTTCAACATTGTGCTGCAAAACTGAACGATGACCAACAATTAAACACATCATTATATCTGAACATCGCACGTGAAATTAGATGTTAGACAACAAAATTTAACACCTTGCGTAATTGGACACCTTGACTGATTTTAATCACGGCTCAAGAAATTGAACGGTCCAATTAATTATTGAACAGTCGTGCTAATTAGACGGGACGCTTATAATTCAACACTTGTCGAGAAACTCAACACTAGTTAATTAGACGCTTGGTAATCAAAATTAAACAGTGAGATTGAAATTCGATAGAAGTACAAATTGAGCACTATTCGCCGAAACTCAACAATATTTATGAATAATTGGACACAGAGAAGAAATTAACGCTATTTACGCAAGATTAAACGGTACCAATGTTACAGTGTTAATTGCTTAACATTACTAAATGGCTTCACTTCACCCCTGTTAATTAGTCTTAGTAGAATATCCCCTCCTTTGATCTTCTTGTTGTCCTGTGTGGTTTCAGGAATTGTTGTTATAGTTTTTCTGTATAAATTAGCCTCGTAATATTTGTATTACTGTATCAGCTTAAAAACGTTGAGAGAATACTCAGCGAAATGTTGCCCAAATAAATAAGTAGCTGTTTTTCCATAAATATGTGTTATAGTTTATTGCTCTATCCAGTTACTAAGGCGTAACTAAGGGGAAAGGGGTTTATTGTCAAATTTGACACTTCAAGGAAGGGTTGATGAAAACTGTCGCGTGCTGGTTTATCGTATCCATGTTTGCCTTCCTATCCGTTCTTGCATAAGATTTACTGTTTAGCGTATCTTGGCTTTAGTGTGTTATGTTTAATTTGCAATGAGACGTCTTCAACATGATGAACGTCTACGTGCTATTGGCATGCTTCAAATGGATTCTACACAGTGAGCAGTAGCCAACATGCTTAATGTGTCACAGTCTGTGGAACCGGTACCAACAAACACACAATGTTGGTGATAGACCTCGTTCAGGTCGTCCTAGAGCCACTACACAAGCCCAGGATCCATACATTCGTACACAGGTCCTGCCAATCAGCTTTCTGCAAACTTGTACCAAGTTACAGGAATTCGAGTTACAAACCAAACGATTAGAAATCGGCTACATGCAACCCATTTGCATGAGCGACGACGACGTGTTGTGCCTCGATTCTTGTGCTTAGATTGTACTATTGCACTATAACCGCCAGGTGTGTGTGAAATAGCTTTATTTAACGTTCAATACAATGAATATGATATTATGGATTTAATTGATTTAATTAAATTATTTACACTTGAAAACTGTTAAAAACACAAAATAAAAAGCTCCTCGGATACCAACAACTTAATTCTGATCGTATATAGATAGCCGTTGAGTGTTAATCAAAACATTGTAAATCAATCAACAAGCCGTTCGTGTCATTGAGTAATACTAATCTCTTCTCACGGATTAATGATTAGTTGATTGATAATTAACAATGATAAGGCCACCGACCAGTCATTATTTACTCCGAATAACTAATCAAAGCAGCGATGATTTAATGTCTCGTTTGGTCTGTTAGAAAATAATTTATAGTCCTTAAATGGAAATAAACAAAATAGCCAATAATTTTCTTTCCGAAGAGAATTTTATTGATAGGTGAATTCCGTTTACTGTCGCTTCATAAGGCATGCAAAGTTAAGAATGCATATTGGATATTATTATTGTTTAAAATTCTATTATCACCATGGGTCGGGAAAATGAGAACGACCAATGAGTCGAAACGCGACGATTATCGAGTGGGAAAAATAATCTGCCATTGTTTAACTACTACGCTTCCAAAATGAACGTAAGCATTTCATGGCAATGAAATTGAAATTTCTATTCTATTATGGACTCATATTTTGATACCGTTACGGTACCTCAGGTTTAAAATAACAATAGACTTATTGTACACGCAAAATCTTAATTCAGGCATGCTGCTGTGGCGGCTTCTTTGATGATTAAGATAGGCTACTAAACTTTATTACCCAAAACACAAAATAAAATGCTCCTCGGATACCAACAACTTAATTCTGATCGTTTACTGTGGCTTCATACGGCATGCAAAGTTAAGAATGCATATTGGATATTATTATTGTTTAAAATTCGACGATTATCGAGTGGGAAAAATAATCTGCCATTGTTTAATTACACCGCTTCCAAAATGAACGTAAGCATTTCATGCCAATGAAATTGAAATTTCTATTCTATTATGGACTCATATTCTGATACCGTTAGGGTACCTCAGGCTAAAAATAACAATAGACTTGTTGTACACACAAAATCTTAATTCAGGCATGCTGCTGTGGTGGCTTCTTTGATGATTAAGATAGGCTACTTAACTTGATTACCCAATCAACAACTTTAATCTTCTGACCACTGCCACCAAGGTGCTAAATAATTGATGAGATTAACTGAACTGAAGTTAATCTCACCATAGTTATAATATACAAACTTAGACTACTAATGTATAACACTGTTCTAAATTATAACGCTATCATACGAAATGTGAATATGCCGCATGTGTTGTGGATGTTTTACTATGAAAAGAGCGCATTTACTACGATTTTCGTTATCGGCACTCTTGCAAACCTAAAGAAGAAAATATTAATATTCAACAACAAAATAACGAAAGATTTAATGGCATTGTTGCTGTGTGATATTTTTTAAGAACATATCGACACCTTTAACTTGCTTTTTCTATAAACTGCAGATGTCAGTGCATTCAATTCATTTGCAACTGAGAGCTCGCCCTTTTCCATTCTCGAACGTTATACAGTCACCCATGCCCGATGAATTAATAAATTAAATTCTCGTAATGCAATTATATCCACTGTAAATAGCGTTTGTTTACAGCTTTCTATACACTGGCATCGTAACCGTGCCATACGAAAACTCCATAGTTAGGGTGACCCATGCACCTACAGAAATACAGTCAACCGCTGATAGTTCGAGACTACCACTGAAGCGTGCACATTCGCCGTGTCGAGGCCAACTTTCTGACAGTATGATACTATAAATAGCCATGGCACGTGCAATTCTCTACAAATCTATCAACTATTACAGCCGTAAAAAATTTATTGTTGACGATTTTGAATAGCAGTAAAATTAAGCTTCTTGGTTATTACAGCAGATTTAGAAATTATGTTCGTTTCATTTTTTAAATCACTTGATCATTAACTGTACCGTTAAGAGCGGCATCTTTTGGTTTAGTACAAATACTATCTCTGAAAGACAGGAACATGATACTAGCAGTAGTTTCATTTTTTGTTACAAGCTTCTTAAAACAATTGTTGAGCTAGCTAACGTGCTCATTTCTAAATTCAATTTCTTGTTCTAGCTTTCTGTTATGTTTCGTAAAAAAGTAGTCTTGATTATCCCGACCTGTCAATCAGACGTAGAATGGTCGATAGACTGGTTAAGCGAGACTAATTTGAAAACAAGGACACGTAACCTATCTTTTACTCAAAAGTGTCTGGATGTTATGGACGACACATGGAACCAGTTTTCAGTCTATTATTTATAGATGATTAATGGTCATAGCTTATTAAGTACAACATGATCGTTTATTTAGTGACTATAATTGTGTGAAACTAATTTGAGGCTTGGCATATATATAAATATTGTGGCGAAATTGTCGAGATATATGGAGATATTTATTTATGGTGGGTCACCCTACCATAGTATATGTTCTCTTTTCTTATACTTGATAGCAAAAGGTGTTAAATACCGCCGTTTCATTGGTATACCCTACCCTGCAAGGTGTGACCATAACTGATGGATGACCATAAAATCATCGAATATGTAAAATGATAAAACAAAATGGTTGATATTGACGGATTCATTTTACTACTACGATTATCATTTTGGTCGCCATTATGAAAAATAAAATGGCAGGTATTATCGGATTTACTCTTATACTGCAATTGTTTGATGTAACACCCCCAAAAAAAACATTCAATGACATTAATAAACACATAACTTATGAAAACTCGAAAGTTTGTCATTTTGGCGTCTATTTTGAAAAAAAAAGATGGCGGAAATTTTCGGATCAAATTGTTACTACAATTTTTGTCTTCAGCACCCCTGAAAACCGATCGAAAACAATATTCAACGACAAAACAGCAAATAAATGGCTTGGTTGCTATGGGATTTTGTTTTGAAACATACTAAATCTTTAACTTGATTTTTCTCAAAACTTACTTTGGTGAGTTGGGTGGCTTTAAACAGCCACAACTCAGTCATTTTTTGCCCGATTAAAACAAACTTTACATCAAATTGAAGGTAATGAGGCAGAGAATGTGAAAATAACAATAACTCAATTTTCAAAATTTCCTCATTGCAACTCAGTATGCCATGGGGGGGGGGGAGGGGGGGTCAAATTTTGGATTTCTCATTTCTCACTAAAGCTAACATGAAAACAAATTTTTCTCCATGAAATAATTATGGGATTTTGATAAAGATATATAAGATAGGTTGCAAGGCAACGAAACATACGCCCACAGCAACTATATCGTCCGGGCAGTCAACCAGAGTTGTCGCATATTTATCGGAAATCACTGAAAATCAATAGGCTTCTTCGTCTCATGACCTTAAACACAGTGTACAGAGTGATCAAGGGACATAACTCTGGCAGCAATTATCGGAAATCGCTGAAAATCAATAGGCTTTTTTCGTCTCATGACCTTTAACACTGTGTATAAATTTAAAGTCAATCGGATATTAACTTTAGCCTCTACTAGAGCATCCACAAAATTTTTCAAAGTTATCAAGGGCCATAACTCTGGCAAAAATTATCGGAAATTGCTGAAAATGAATAGGCTTCCTCGTGACCTTCAACACTGTGTATAAATTTAAAGTCAATCGGATATTACCTTTAGCCTCTAGAGCGTCCACAAGATTTTTCAAAGTGATCAAGGGCCATAACTCTGGCAGTAATTTTCGGAAATCGTTAAAAATCAATAGGCTTCTTTCGTCTCATGACCTTTAACACTGTGTATAAATTTATATTCAATCGGATGTTAACTTTAGCCTCTAGAGCGTCACAAGATTTTTCAAAGTGATCAAAGGCCATAACTCTGGCAGTAATTATCGGAAATCACTGAAAATCAATAGGTTTCTTCGTCTCATGACCTTAAACACAGTGTATAAATTTAAAGTCAATCGGATATTAACTTTGACCTCTGGAGCGTCCACAAGATTTTTTTTAAGTGATCAAGGGCCATAACTCTTGCAGTAATTATCGAAAATCGTTGAAAATCAATAGGCTTCTATGTCTCATGACCTTAAACAATGTGTATAAATTTAAACTCAATCGGATATTAACTTTAGCCTATAGAGCGTCCACAAGCAATTGTGGACGCCGGACGGACGCGACAAAAATATACGACCACATTTCAATGTGATATAAAATAATTAATAGAATACAATATCAAACCAGCGGCTGCCAGGCAGGATACGCCCACATTTTTGAGAGATGGATAGAGAACAAGCTAAAAAGAAAGTGATTTTTCCTACAATCAAGAGCCATATTTCAGGAAATTACAATTCGATATGCGCAAATATCGAAAGGAACCAAGATCTTCGGGTTATAAACTTACATTTCAGGTTTCAACAAAATCGGATAAAAATTGTGACCTCCATAGGATCCACAACCTTGATATACCATATTTTTACGCTATTTGAGAACGAAGGGCGGCCATTTTGATTGTCAGTTTTGGGTCGATTTTCACGAAATTCGAACTCAGGCGTCCTTATGGTGTAACGGTCATATAATAATAGTTTTTTTTAAAAATCGGATAAAAATTATGACATCTACAGGGTCCACAAGCTAAAAACGTGATTTTTCGTACAATCAGAGGCCATAATTCAGGAAGCTACGGTCCGATATGCGCGAATATCGAAAGGAACCCGAGATCCTTCAGTTATAAACTTACATTTCAAGTTTCAACAAAATTGGATAAAAATTGTGACCTCTATTAGGTCCACAACCTTGATATACCATATTTTTACGCTATTTGAGAACGAACAGCGGCCATTTTGTCTGTCAATTTTGGGCTGATTTTCATGAAATTCGAACTCAGCCGTCCTTATGGTGTAACGGTGATATAATAATAGGTTTTTTTAAAAATCGGATAAAAATTGTGACCTCTATTGGGTCCACAACCTTGATATACCATATTTTTACGCTTTTTGAGAACGGTGGCCATTTTGTCTGTCAATTTTGGGCCGATATTCACGAAATTCGAACTCAACTGTCCTTAGGGTGTAACAGTGATATAATAATACGGTTTTTAAAATCGGATAAAAATTATGACCTCTATAGGGTCCACAAGCTAAAAACACGATTTTTCGTACAATCAGGGGCCATAATCCATAAAATTTTACAAGTTAGGAAAACTTATGCATGATTATGAATGATTTTGAAACCCCCTGGATTTAACTCATTTAAACCGTTAGGGCAAACTGAATCAAGTCTATGAATCCACAGACTTTCTGCTGTGTTCAGTTTTTTCTGATCTTTATCAGGAATTTTTTGTACTATGGTACACACGAAATCATGACCTGGTATATTAAAATGGGAGGTTACATGGGGGGAATGGCCAGGTTTTTTAAGCTTTATATTACTTCTGTGCTTATTAAGTCGAGTGCTGAAAGGAGTAATGGTTTGGCCTACATATTGCATACTACAGGTTTTACATGTTAAACAATATACAACATAAGAACTGGCACAGTTGACAGAGTCTCTAATCTTGAATGATTTCATGTCTTTACTGGTTACTTCTTGATTATTACACATAGCCTTGCATGATTTGCATAATTTTCGTAAACAAGGTTGACATTCGTATGAAATTTTGTCCTTAATATGCTTATTACTAGTGTCAGAAGTTTTGAACTTATTTTTCTTTCAAGATATTGCCAATAGTGTGGTTCTTCCTCTCTGCTATTATTATTTTGCTGCTATTCATAATTTTCGTCATACGTGAACTTGTGTCTAAAATACTTTGGTCTTTAATCATTTGGTGAAGGTGAGGTTGTCTAGGGTCAAAGGTAGTTGTCCATGGAATAATGTTCACATTAGTATCAGTCTCGGATTAGTAGGTCAATAATTCAGTCCTGGTCTTCTGATCTGCGTGTTTAAATGCCTTTAGAATAATTTTCTTGGGATATTCGGATTGTTTAAGATAGGATCCAAAATTTTTTAGGTTTGATTTGGTCCAGCTATCTTTACTACAAATTAGTTTTATACGTAGAGCACCACTGTAAGGGATAGCATTAAAGGTGTGTTTGGGATGACAACTTGATGGAGGAAGATAATGATGGCAATCTGTTCTCTTGGAATATAGATTTGTCTCTAACTTTTCTTTTTCTTTGACAACTTTTACATCTAGGAAATTAACTGAGTTACTATTTATATCTACAGTAAATTTGATCTTTGGATGTTGTTGGTTTAGTTTTGAAACAAAATTATTACATTCTTCTAGTGGGAGAAAAGATAAAGCCCAAATATCATCAATGAATCTGCATGAAATATCTGGTTTATTAGGTAATGGTTCATAGTAGTTTTTCATCCAGTATGACATATAAATGTTAGCATATGTCACAGCAAACGGAGTTCCCATGGCAGTCCCCGATATCTGTCTATAAAACATACCAGAAAATTCAAATTTATTGTTGTGAAGAACAAAATCTGCTATTTGTAGAATTGATTCCGAATCTTCATTAGTCATAAATTTAGTTTCACATAATGCATGTTTCAGTGCTTCTAAACCTTCAGAAATAACAATATTCGGATATATTAACTGATAACATCAAGAGTCATAAGCTTACCATTCATAGGAATAAATTTGCTGTTTATAGCTTCTATCTTTTGAAGGAATTGAGTGGTGTCTTTAACTAATTCAGGGCAGTAAAGCTGTGCCACCGGTTGTAATTTCCAGTAAAGCCAAGAAGAAGCTCTACGAATAGGTGCTGTAACTTGGCTACATATGGGTCTTCCTGGTGGTATATCAGTAGGATTGGGAACTTTATGAACTTTTCCTAAAATGTAGAAATGGGCTGGTTTATCAACAGGTCTGTCCAAGATAACTTTCCATTCATTTTCGGAATTTTAAGGCCAGTCACTAATTTTGTCAATTGTCCATGAATCTTGCTTGAATTGTCTCTACTAACTTTCTCATACACAGAGTTATCTTCTAGATGTTTCATACATTCTTTAACATAGTCTTCTTTATTCCAGATGACAATACCACCTCCTTCATCAGCTTCACCAATGATAATATTAGGGTCATGCTTCAAACTTTATGAGGCTTTCCTCTCTTCGTGAGTTAAATTATCTCGTACTTTATTTTCTGTGTAGTTTTTTATTGTTTGATACTGGTTGGTACAGTGGAGCTCCAGAGCTTCATCCCTTCCACAAGGTGGTGACCATTCACTCTTGATATACAGTGATTTAGGTAAGATTTGCTTTGATGGTTTTTCAAAAAAGAACTCGGAAAGTCTTAGTCTTTGATGAAATGCTCTTAAGTCATGAAGTTCTCTAATTTGGTCATATTTACGTGGTACTGGACAGAATGATAGTCCTCTATTTAAAAGTTTTACTTCAGCAGGTTCTAACTGTCTAGAACTTACATTGTAGATGAAATTTTGGGAAACATGTTCTTTGTCTTTTATTTTCTTGAATCTGCGATTTTTCTTCTTTTTCCTCACTGGAACACAACTTTTTGCTGTTGATGTTGTGTAGTTGGCAATCTTCAAAGTGTTTAAGAGAAGAGTTTTTTTTGATGATTTTGTTGTATGGAATGGTTAAATCTCTGGCAACTGTATTCAATTTTTTCTAGTTGTAATTTGAAATCTTCAGGGGGCAGTAGCTGTTGTAATCTGACTTTGGCTGAGACTAAATTATTCCTAATGTCAATAATTTGGGTTTTGTAGAAGTTGATGGATTCATTTCTGAGGCTTTTTCTTAAACAATCCGGATATCCCAAGAAAATTATTCTAAAGGCATTTAAACGCGCAGATCAGAAGACCAGGACTGAATCATTGACCTACCAATCCAAGACTGATACTAATGTGAACATTATTCCATGGACAACTACCTTTGACCCTAGACAACCTCACCTTCACCAAATGATTAAAGACCGAAGTATTTTAGACACAAGTTCACGTATGACGAAAGTTATGAATAGCAGCAAAATAATAATAGCAGAGAGGAAGAACCACACTATTGGCAATATCTTGAAAGAAAATAAGTTGAGAACTTCTTACACTAGTAATAAGCATATTAAGGACAAAATTTCATACAGATGTCAACCTTGTTTACGAAAATTTATGCAAATCATGCGAGACTATGTGTAATAGTCAAGAAGTAACCAGTAAAGACATGAAATCATTCAAGATTAGAGACTGTCAACTGTGCCAGTTCTTATGTTGTATATTGTTTAACATGTAAAACCTGTAATATGCAATATGTAGGCCAAACCATTACTCCTTTCAGCACTCGACTTAATAAGCACAGAAGTAATATAAAGCTTAAAAAACCTGGCCATTCCCCCCATGTAACCTCCCATTTTAATATACCAGGTCATGATTTCGTGTGTACCATAGTACAAAAAATTCCTGATAAAGATCAGAAAAAATTGAACACAGCAGAAAGTCTGTGGATTCATAAACTTGATTCAGTTTGGCCTAACGGTTTAAATGAGTTAAATCCAGGGGGTTTCAAAATCATTCATAATCATGCATAAGTTTTCTTAACTTGTAAAATTTTACCTAAGTTTTAGTTAAGCTAACCTTTCACGTTATGTATCTAAGTCTATGACGTCATCACTCCCACGATGTCATAACTTCCTATGATGTCATAACTGACTTCTAGTCATTTTGAATTTAATTCTTCATCCCTGAAGAAGTTAGTATTTTTACTGACGAAACGTTGGATAAAACCATGGTTTTTTGATATTGTATTCTATTAATTATTTTATATCAACTTATCTGAATATCAAATGCATCATTTTGACTCAGTCAAAATTGATCCCATCAAACCGTCTGTATTTGGTTTGTGTTTCCTGTTTCTACTGATTGGAAGTTTCACATGAAAATGTGGGCGTATAAAAATGAACAAAAAAAGATATATAAAATGAATAAAAATATCAACAACAGCAGCCATGAGCAATGCCACCACTAACCCGCGCACCACGTCTATCGCTGCCATGACCACGTGCGGATTGCAATACCTTGTTTTTACTTTCACTTTCATCCTCAAGTCCCATATCATTATCACTATAGTCAGTCAATAGATCTACACGTTCGGGACTCGGGAATTGCCTAGATGTTTTACGATCCAGCAGGCAAGCATTATTATCAACATCAGAATTACCATCAGAATCTACTGAAGACATACTACATAGGGCTATCATATTCACGGGAGACATAGCCATAGGCGGAATGTCGCGCAACAAATCACGCACTTCATACTACCAATCACTGTCCTAGCTATTATTATCAACTAACTGGAAAGAATTATGTGTATCAGTACCTGCCTCGAAATTGTCCACACTGTCTTGGTCAATGAAGATGTCATTCACGACTTTGCCAAGATTGTATCGTCTACGTTGTCACTACGCACTCCGCCATTTTACGGTTTGCCGCTTGAAACATGTGAAAATATGTTCTAGTGTATAGAAAATACAATAGATGGCACTTGCAGCTACGGTGCTAATTTTAGCGGGGCCATACTGAGTTCCCAGTAATACCGGGTACGCGCATTTTAACAACATTTTATAATACCCGGTACTACCGGGTAGACGCAATGAAAGGGTTCATGCCAAAAGTTAACATTTTTAGATTTACATAAAGTTTACGTCATTTTGGTTAGCGTCCATTAACGGTAAAGTATACACACCTCTCCCCCCTCTACTTCGACTATATCCGTTTTGATTTGCTGAATCTGTTCCACCTCGTCCATTTCTACCTCTATAATTATTATCTCTATTATATCCTCTATTACCACCACCACGATAACCATCATTTCCTACAACATAAATACATCTAAATGCTATATACCAAAAAATACTAATTTTTGGATGAAATAATCTATTTTTAAAGTAGCTAAGTCTAACTCAATATCATCAAAAATCTTCCGACATTGAAAACACGAATTATTTGTCAGTTCAAATCAACATTGGTCTTGTGATCTTACAGTGAAAAGATGGGCTTCTGATATCCAATATTCAAGACAAAATAAACATTTTACCATTGGTACACGAATCGTGTACCACAATTTGGAACACAGGACTCAAAGAAAAGGGCTAGACATATTCCACAAGTCATGTCAAATGGTGACGCTATATTCTTATCTGAAGAGCATGCACAATAAATACCATCGGTGTAGACTGGAAAAAACAGATGCTAAAGATTGCGATTTACATGAGACTTCTAGCGTATTTCGCCGAACATAACTGATTAGAAATTACAGTAAAAACAGAAACGATTGAATGTAAATCAGTTTATATACATTCATATTACATTATTATATGCGTTGCGACCCATTTTTGTCATTTTCTAGGTCCCAAATATTAGCGATTTAGCTCCTTTAAGTAACTTTTACATTAGTGCCAAGATCTTTCGGTCTTACAGCGTCTTCAGGGTTAATACAAAAGACAATAGTTTTACCTCGCTTAGTTACACAATAGCACAACATCAAAACAGGGAAATAACTCTAGTATGTCAAAGGGGAATTAATTATTTATAAGATAGGTTGCCAGGCAACAAAACATACGCCCACAGCAGCTAAATCGTCCGAGCGGTCGACAAGGGTTGTCGAATATTTATTCCTTTGTCGGTAATTGGGGGTCTTTACAAGACAATTCCATACAAATCAGATTATAAATTTTGTCGTTTTGAGGGTTTACAAGGTTCTACAAACTGAAACAAGGGTCACAACTCTGGAAGTAATCTACAGAAATTGTTGAAATTTGACAGGCTTTTTCGTTTTACTAATTTAAATAATGCATATAAATTTCATACATATCGGATGATAACTTTCATCAATCGAGCATTAACAAGGTTTAACAAAATGAAACAAGGGCAATAACTCTAGAAGTAATTATTGTAAATTGCTGAAATTCAATAGGCTTTTTCGTTTCACTAATTTAAATCATGCATATAAATTTCACAAAGATTGGGTGATAACTTTTGGCGTTAGAGCGTTCACAAGGATCAATAAAATGAAACAAGGGCCATAACTCTAGACGTAATAAACGGAAATTGCTGAAATTCAATAGGCTTTTTCGTTTCACTAATCTAAATAATGCATATACATTTCACAAAGATTCGGTGATAACTTTTGGTGATGGAGCGTTCACAAGGTTCAATAAAGTGAAACAAGGGCCATAACTCTAGACGTAATTAACGGAAATTGCTGAAATTCAATAGGCTTTTTCGTCTCACTAATTTAAATAATGCATATAATTTTCAGAAAGATCGAATGATAACTTTTGACGTTAGAGCGTTCACAGGATCAATAAAGTGAAACAAGGACCATAACTCTAGACGTAATTAACGGAAAATGCTGAAATTCAATAGGCTTCTGAATTATTTGACACAAAACATTCTGTTAATTTCATTTTATTGAAGCTCCTTTGTATATTGAAGCTCCTTTATTTTTTATACGAGTATCGATATCAAGAACTGAATAGTCGCTGACGATTATTGGCTATATCGATATTTTTCGCCAGCACTAATTATAGGAGGCGCTAAAACGTCTGTTTAGCAATAAAGTTATTTCCCCCGAACAATTAATTAATTATGCATTGTCATTGTTGTAAACGACCAGCAAAATTACCGGCGCGGTGGTTGTACCATCGTCTAGTGTGTTTGTTTTTAGTTTTAGTGTGTTTTGAATGATATGACGGCGATTATTTGACACAAAACATTCTGTTAATTTCATTTTATTGAAGCTCCTTTGTATATTGAAGCTCCTTTATTTTTTATACGAGTATCGATATCAAGAACTGAATAGTCGCTGACGATTATTGGCTATATCGATATTTTTCGCCAGCACTAATTATAGGAGGCGCTAAAACGTCTGTTTAGCAATAAAGTGACAATGGAAAGGAGATACTAGATGATCGTGACAAAACTTGACTTTTTCGGTACTTTTAGTTTATTCTATCATTATCAAATAATGTTTCATTACGTGTGATTTGTCGTTTAATAAAACAAAAGATTAATTAACAGATAATCCCGGGTTTGTTATTTTCACATTTTTTTTTACCTGATCAGAGGGGGGAGGGGTCCAGTTAATTAAATATTATTCACGGGATTAGCGGGGGTGTTACGAAGAACGACAAGATGATATAATTCGTCCCCTTAGAGGGAAAAAGGTCGTAAGTGACATTTTTCACTTTTCAAGAAAATCGAGTTTAAAGGTTTGAAAATGATCCTGTAAAATTGTTTATTTATTGTTTTTTCGCATATTTTGTACAGTATGTTATGATTGGGAATAGCTAGAAATGCAATATAAAGTTTTCAGTTATCAGGTGTGGTAACTCGGAAAAGTCACATACGACCTTTTTCTACTCTCTACCTATAACCAAAGATACATACTTATTGCTGTTTACGACCTTATGTGATTTAACGATGGGGTGGAAGTTATATTGGTCTTACGGGTACGCTTTAGATCTCAAGGTCTGTAATTGAGTTAAGTGGCATGGTTAACAGTATGGTAGCCTGCTCAACCTCGTTGGGTTTTCTCCGACTTTCTTTCATTGATACAGACCCCTACGCGCAAGCAAATTATTGAAGTAAAATTATGGCCTAGTTTGTGTTCAGTGGATGTTACACCCCTCTCTAACCCCAGCCCCCTCTTCCCTCCCGTAATCTTGATACCTTTCTCTGGCTCTCGCGCGCACCCTCCCTGTCAAGCCTCACCGTATCGTACAACCTTCTCTCTATCTCACTCTCTTCACCTCTCTATCTCGCCCACTTGTTATCTCGCTCTAGTCCCCACTCTCCCTTGCTGTGCCCCCCCCCCCCTGCTCTCCCTTCTCTATCGCTACTCCCTACCATTGCTAGCTCCCTCCATACCACCCTCAGCCTTTAGCTCATTCTCTCTCTCGATCTCTCTCTAACCTTCTCACAGTAGATTGATAGTATCATCACATCGCAGGCTTATCACTATCTCTCTCTAACGCCCCTCACTCTCTCCATCTCTAGCTCTCGCCTTCTGTCTCGCTATCTTCCTAGGTCTCTATCTCACGCGCTCTAGCTTTCTCTCTAGCTCACGCCCTCTCTCCCGATCTTTCTTGCTCTCTTTCTCTAGTTCTTCATCTTGTGGATTCTCTCTCTTTCTTTCTATCTCTCTCTAATAGTCTAAGCTTACTCTCTAGCTCTCACCCTTCTCTCTAGCTTGTTCTCCCTCGAGGTCAAGCTCTCCCTCACCTCTTTCTTTTGCGAGCTAACTCCCTAAATCCCCCCTTAGCTTGTTCTCTGTAGCCCCACCCTTCTCTCTCTCTCTTCTCGAGGGACAAGTCTCATCCCTTGGCAGCCAACTCTCTAGCGCTTTTTGACCTCCCCACTCGCCCTCTAGCTAGCTCTCTCCCTCTAGCTCGCTCTCCCCCAACCGATAGTTCTCTTAAGTCCCTCCCCCACTAGCCCATTCTGTAGCTCTCACTTTCCGTGTCGCTATCTCTCTAGGTATCTCTCTATCTTACGCTCTCTAGCTCTCACCATCTCTCTCTTTCTCAAGCTCTTTCCATCTTGTTAGCTTGTGCGCGCTGTATCATAAGGTCTGTCACTGAAACAACTGGCGTAATTTCGATTCCCCGGTTGTACGTGACAAGGGGTATGATCGCCTGTCCAACCTCGTGGGTTTTCCCCGGGTCCTCCGGTTTCCCCACTGATAAAAGACCCCTACGCGCAAGCGAATTATTGAAGTAAAATTGAACCAAGTGGACGTTAATCCCCATCTCTCTCTCTCTCTACTCTTAAGCTCGCTCTCTAGCTCTTGTCCTCTCACTATAGCCCTCGTCCTCTCTAGTTCGCTCTCTCTAGCTACCCCCCCTCTCCCTCTCTATAGCCCTGTCTCTCTAAGTTACAATGTGGATCTCTCTTTCTCGCTCTCAGCCCCCCACCCCTCTCTCTCTCTCTCTACTCCACTCTAAAGCTCGCTCTCTAGCTCTTGTCCTCTCTCTATCTAGCCCTCGTCCTCTCTAGTTCGCTCTCTCTAGCCCTCACTCCCGCTAGTTCTCTGTCCCTAGCCCACCTCTTTAACTACCCCCCCCCCTCTCTAGCTCTCTATAGCCCTATCTTTAAGTTACAATGCGGATCTCTCTTACTCTCTTTCTCGCTCTCAGCCCCCCCACCCATCGCTCCTTCTCTCTCTCTCTCTCTCTCAAGGGGCGTCTCATTGCATCACAGCCCTCTCTCTATCCCTCTCTAGTTCCCATTCGCTCTAGTGTGTACGCATACCGTACTACAGTCCATTGAAACGGCGAACACGGGGTATTAAAAGCGTCTCTTACATGCAGTATCGCAAAAAGGCCCCCCTACAGCCCCGTTCTTTGTGTAGTCTACTGTGAAAAAAAAAACACAACACAATTTATATCGAAAAAACAATCACTGTTTTGTACACATATAGCACGACGTTTCGACAAGTATCCCCTTATCGTTATCAAGCACAAAACGACAACGATAAGAGGATACTTGTCGAAACGTCGTGCTATATGTGTACAGACCAGTGTTTATTTTTTATTTTTTCAGTAATGAAACATTTATAATACACTAAAATCTGATTAAGAGCAACAACTCAGAAAACCATTAGAATTTGTTTGGTTTTTATAAAGTTCTGCCCCATGCTAACGTTTTGTATACAAAACTTTTAATACTGTATCATGAATTTAGCTGTTCCAAGTCATAAAGATAGGTTGCCAGGCAACGAAACATACCCCCACAGCAGCTAAATCGTCCGGGCAGTCAACAAGAGTTGTCGGATATTTTTACTTTTTTCGGTAATGGAACATTTATAATACACTAAAATCTGATTAGAGCAACAACTCAGAAAACCATTAGAATTTGTTTGGTTTTTATAAAGTTCTGCCCCATGCTAACGTTTTGTATACAAAACTTTTAATACTGTATCATGGATTTAGCTGTTCCAAGTCATAAAAATTCATTGAAAATCAATATACTTGTTCGCCTCAAGATCTTAAACTCTGTGTATCAATCTGAAGTCAATCGGATATTAACTTTGGCCTCTAGAGCGTCCACAAGATTTTTCAAAGTGATCAAGGGCCATAACTTTGGCAGTAATTATCAGAAATCTTTGAAAATCAATAGGATTCTTCGCCTCGTGACCTCAAACACTGTGTATAAATTTAAAGTCAATGAGATATTAACTTTAGCCTTTAGAGCATCCACAAGGTTTTTTGAAGTGATCAAGGGCCATAACTCTGGCAGTAATTATCGAAAATCACTGAAAATGAATAGACTTCTTTGTCTCATGACCTTAAACACTGTGTATAAATTTAAAGTCAATCGGATATTAACTTTGGCCTCTGGAGCGTCCACAAAATTTTTTGAAGTGATCAATGGCCATAACTCTGGCAGTAATTATCGGAGATCGCAGAAAATCAATAGGCTTCTTTGTCTCATGACCTTAAACACTGTGTATAAATTTAAAGTCAATTGGATATTAACTTTGGCCTCTAGAGTGATCAAGGGCCATAACTCTGGCAGTAATTATCAATAGGCTTCTTCGTCTCATGACCTTAAACACTGTGTATAAATTTAGAGTCAATCGGATATTAACTTTGGCCTCTAGAGCGTCCACAAGATTTTTTGAAGTGATCAAGGGCCATAACTCTGGCAGTAATTATCGGAAATCGTTGAAAATCAATAGGCTTCTTCGTCTCATGACCTTAAACACTGTATGTAAATTTAAAGTCAATCAGATATTAACTTTAGCCTCTAGAGCGTCCACAAGCAATTGTGGACGCCGGACGGACGGGGGCGACGACAATATAAGACCACATTTCAATGTGGGCGTATAAAAATGGTCGTTGAATGGGCGATGTTTTGTTAAATTTATTAGTAAAATAGTGACCGCTGGCCGCGTTAAGAGGAGTGAATGAATGAATGAATGAAATATGGTTTTATGGCACGTCAGCTCCAACCGGGCTGTATTGTGCCAAACATATGGTGGTTCTTACGAGATAGGCTAAAATCGTATCACAAGATTTTATATGCATAAATAAAAACAATATCACAGTATATGTAATTTAAAATAAAAAGAATCTTTTATGCATATAAACATATAAAATATGAAATATTACATAGATATATATACAAATTAAAATTTATAATAAAAACCTGTCTCTTTTAAAAAGTTTAGCATTTCGCAATATAACCCTGGTTGGGCAAACAAGTTATATAGTGACTTGCAACGGTAATATCGTGATCTTATATGTTTGAGATGCTTGCACTCAATCAAAATGTGCTTAACTGTCAAAGAAACACGACAGTCTTCGCATTCTGGTTGAGGCTCTCGCTTTAATATGAAAATGTGAGTTAAAAAAGAATGATCAATATGAGAGCGACACAATACAACTTCATCCCTCCTGTTGGTTCTATAGGAACTTGGCCAAAATCCTAAGAGAGGCTTAATGTTATGAAGTTTATTTGTGCCTGCAAGATCCCAAGACCGTTGCCAGCGGTCATAAGTAAAATGATTTATACATGATTTAAAATCTTATATGGTATTAAAAAGGGTGATTGGAGAAGATCTAAAGCAGCTTTGGCAGCAAAATCTGCTTGATCATTCCCCCTTATACAGGGGGCAACTGTAAAAAAACAAGCCAACAGTGAGGCTGATGTCCCCCGCCGAAATAGGAAAATAAATAGACATAGTTTTTGTATTTTATGATCTTTTCTTCTTCCATTCTCCCTCAAAATAATAACTAATGTGATTATTGTTATAAAAAATTTGAACAGTGAAAAATAAAGAGTTTAAAAAAAAAACAACATTGTCATTATTTATTCATAACTTATACCATGGATAAAAAGCAACTGCTAAAATGCACTACCTGGTGGCTTATTTGGCTTAGCCTTATGCAAAACTTAGTCAAGGCAGAACTTAGTCAAGGTATTCATGTAATGAAACTATAAACCAAGTTTGATCACTCTCACTTAATTAGAACTAAAGTTATCGTGCCCCAAAGCATCAACCAATCAAATAGCTTATCTCGGCCTATGCAGAAAATGCTCATTATCGAGGTATTCATGTAATGAAACTATAAACCAAGTTTGATCACTCTCACTTAATTAGAACTAAAGTTATCGTGTCCCAAAGCATCAACCAATCAAATGACTTATGTCGGCTTAGCCTGCGCAGAAAAGGTTCATCTAATTGAACTAAAGTTATCGTGCCCCAAAGCATCAACCAATCAAATAGCTTATCTCGGCCTATGCAGAAAATGCTCATTATCGAGGTATTCATGTAATGAAACTATAAACCAAGTTTGATCACTCTCACTTAATTAGAACTAAAGTTATCGTGTCCCAAAGCATCAACCAATCAAATGACTTATGTCGGCTTAGCCTGCGCAGAAAAGGTTCATCTTCGAACTCCATCTAGGCATTGACCTAATAAAGGCCTACACCAAGTTTGAACCTTCTACCACAATTGGGAGGAGAGTTATTGTGTCCCAAAAAGTGTGACGGACAGACAGACAGACAGACGGACGAACCCATTTTAATAGTCCCCTGCTTTCTTCGAAAGGCGGGGGACAATAAGCATACACACCAATTTTGAACATTTTAACTCAATTCGAAGGAGTGTGACGGACAGACAGACAAACAGACGACGGACGAACCCATTTTAATAGTCCCCTGCTTTCTTCGAAAGGCGGGGGACAATAAGCATACACACCAATTTTGAACATTTTAACTCAATTCGAAGGAGAGTTATTGTGTTCCAAAGTCTCAGCAAATCAAATTGCTTATCGCTCTGCTTAATCTGAGCAGAAAATGCTCATTATCGATCTTAGTCAAGGTATTACTGTAATGAAACTATACACCAAGTTTCATCACTCTCACTTAATTAGAACTAAAGTTATAGTGTCCCAAAGCATCAACCAATCAAATTGTTTATCTACTTAATTAGAACTAAAGTTATAGTGTCCCAAAGCATCAACCAATCAAATTGTTTATCTCTGCTTACCCTAAGCGGAACGGACAGACAAACAGACAGACGGACGAACCCATTTTAATAGTTCCCTGCTTTCTTCGAAAGGCGGGGGACAATAAGCATGAACATTTTTTCAATTCGAAGATCAACCAATCAAATTGTTTATCTCTGCTTACCATAAGCGGAACGGACAGACAGACAAACAGACAGACGGACGAACCCATTTTAATAGTTCCCTGCTTTCTTCGAAAGGCGGGGGACAATCAAAGTAGGAGAGTTATTGTTTTCCAAAGTCTCGACCAATCAAATTGCGTATCGCTCTGCTTACCCTGAGCAGAAAATGCTCATTATCAAACTTAGTCAAGGTATTACTGTAATGAAACTATACACCAAGTTTCATCAATCTCACTTAATTAGAACTAAAGTTATCGTGTCCCAAAGCATCAACCAATCAAATTGCTTATCTCTGCTTACCCTAAGCGGAAAATGCTCATCTTCGAACTCCATCAAGGCATTGACCTAATCAACACATACACCAAGTTTGAACATTCTAGCCCAATTAGGAAGAGAGTTATCGTGTCCCAAAGCATCAACCAATCAAATTGCTTATCTCTGCTTACCCTAAGCGGAAAATGCTCATCTTCGAACTCCATCAAGGCATTGACCTAATAAACACATACACCAAGTTTGAACATTCTAGCTCAATTAAAAGTTATCGTGTCCCAAAGCATCAACCAATCAAATTGCTTATCTCTGCTTACCCTAAGCGGAAAATGCTCATCTTCGAACTCCATCAAGGCATTGACCTAATCAACACATACACCAAGTTTGAACATTCTAGCCCAATTAGGAAGAGAGTTATCGTGTCCCAAAGCATCAACCAATCAAATTGCTTATCTCTGCTTACCCAAAGCGGAAAATGCTCATCTTCGAACTCCATCAAGGCATTGACCTAATAAACACATACACCAAGTTTGAACATTCTAGCTCAATTAGGAAGAGAGTTATTGTGTCCCAAAAAGTGTGACGGACAGACAGACGGACAGACAGACAGACGGACGAACCCATTTTAATAGTCCCCTGCTTTCTTCGAAAGGCGGGGGACAAAAAATGCAAACAGCAACTGGGGGGTGGGGTGGGTCTGCCAGCCGAAAAAAGTGCAAGAAAAAGTGCATTTCCAGGTAAGAAAATTGGGTGGTCTAACTGAGTTCTGCAAGAAAAAAAGCATTTTCGGGTAAGAAAATTGGGTGGTCTAACTGAGTTCTGCAAGAAAAAAAGCATTTCCGGGTAAGAAAAATGGGTGGTCTAACAGAGTTCTGAAAGAAAAAAAGCATTTCTGGGTAAGAAAATTGGGTGGTCTAATGGGTCCCTGCAAGAAAATTGCATGAAACGGGATACGAAGTGTTTCAGTTCATATCAATAACAACTCCATCAAAATAGAATCGTATTTTAGACCTATCCAAAATTATAGTTTACGTACATATACGTCTACAAAAAATAGGGATATAAAATTGAAAGCTATATCCTACTTTTTGCCTCAGTAATTAACCATAAATGCGTAAGAAAACGTTGTGACATGCTGCCGTTTTTACCGAGCTGTGTCGAATTAGTGGTCGAATTCAAGCGAAGATAAATTCAATTTTAAAATGCTTGAATCTTGGGTCGCTGGTAAATAAATTATAAAAGAAAATGCTATTCAAATATTTCAAATAAAATATTTTTAACGTTTGAAGATTTTTAAAAACATTAGTAAATTAGCCTTAGTGTGGCCTTTTTGACCGGTAGTGCCAGTCGTGAATGGATTAGTTACGGCCTGTTAACCGAGACTACACAGGGATAACTCTTGGCAACAACCGGCAACAATGATGGCTTCACTTTAGAAGTTTTGATAACTTTCACATAGCTGAGTTTTTAGCATTTATTATTTTTTTTGCAGACCGTCAACACAATTCTATTGCTAGTTCTTGTTCAGAGAAGAGCAGTTCTTGCATACACCCCTCAGAATACCCTATAAAACTATGTGATGCCTATGATTCAAGTGGTTTCTATGTATATCGTTCTGAGGTGTTGTCAATCAATTGTCATTGTCAATTTTAGCATAATTTCCCGTTATCCTAGGCCCAAATCAGCTGCTATTTCACCTCCCTTAGTGACTATATTTTCAAACAATTTCTTGAGACTAATGACTCATTATCTGACGGATCATGTTATTCAGAATTTGGGCAAACTTTGATTTAAATTGTCCACTTTAAAGTAAACACTGCAGAGTGCAAAAAAACAAAACAAAATTGTCCACACTGCTCAGTTACGAATAATTTATGATGCCTGTTTATGACTGATTTTCTTCTGTTTTATATATTTCAGAGATGTGTTTGGATGAAGTTTGAAAATAGTGTGATGGTGATTTGAGCAGAATTTCTTGAAGATATTTGTCAATAAAGATTTGAGTTGAGGAAGATGGCTGAGTACAAAACGAAAAAAAAGTACACTGTAATATTTATACACGCAGTTATTCGCCTTGCTAAAACAGAGGGGTGTTATATATTGTCCAATCGACAGTGTCTAATCCACCAATCAAAACGCAAAATTCACCCTTAGGCATGTTACAATGCCGTGTCGATACTGTTTTTTTCCCTGTCTCGGAGGTGGTGTTTGGTAACTATGTTTTTAGGACAATTGTGATACTTAAGTCAATGGTGAACTTTGTGTCGTAAGGTGACGACTGTGATTAACTTTACAATTCCTCCGAGAAAGTGAACTTTAATTTTGTGAAAACCCATGCTTTCTAACATGGCGGATCTCCATAGACATCGTGAACTCTGTGAACCATGAACTCTGTGAACTGTGAATTCCGTGACTCGTGAACTCTAATATTGAATTAGAACTGTCAACAAAGAAAACTGTCAACTTGTTTATGTTTGTACTGTAACTCCTGTTTCTTGTATATGTTTATTTACATAAATATTCATTAATATTTCAAAGCCTTATCATTTCATTCAAGTGTTATCCCGTGATTTGATTGACTGTTGTCCTGTCAATTTGGTTTGCCAGCCCACTCCGAATAAACACGTCGTGTGGAGAGGGTCAACATCTTTTTTACCCTGTTTTACCCACAACACCGCAGCATGCCGAGATGAGATTTGGGAAATCTTTTACTTCGTCACACTCTGGTCAAAATTGATCAACTCGTGATCAGTAGATTTGAGTGGATATGGTAAAACACAATAAATGAATAGGTACAAGCCTAAGTTCATATATTTTAGCCTGTCTCTGCATATGGGCAGTCTTAGACTATCTTTGCTAATAATTCAGACTCAGAATTTTGTCGAACATCAACTCAATATAAATAGTGTATTTATAACATATCGTCTTGTCATTTGTTCTATTGCTCAGCCTTTTAGTAGTTAGGTATTGCACATACTTTTGGGTGGTCTAAAATGAGATATTTCAAGAAACACATTTTCTTGCACAAGATTTTAGGGTGGTCTTATAAGCAACTGTGAAGAACACATTTTATTGCGCAAGATTTTAGGGTGGTCTTTCTTAAAAATGATGGTGAATATTTTTTTACGCAAGATTTTAATGGGTGGGTGGTCTACCCAGGTCCAGTGCATATTTTTCGACTTGACGTATGATGTTTTTTTTACTACTGCCCCCCGCCTTATATCAACGTGACTGGGGAGCCAGCAAAAGACGTCTTTGCTGCTCAACTCTTAAGATAGTAGCAGACGATAAACATCTGCTACTAATGGGTGTTCAAGCTGTTTATTGTTAATTGCTTGAAGCGAGGACATAGAATCAGTAATGATGATGTGCTGTAATAGATGTGACGATTAAATGAACTCAAAAGCCTGAAGTATGGCATGGAGCTCAGCTGTAAATATTGAAGCAGCAGTTGGCAGACACACAGAAATGGTATCGGATGGCGTATGTAGCCTAAGCCACTCTATCACCATCCTTAGAACCATCTGTGTAAATAGGAGCATACTGTATTTTTCGGTGTATTAGGCGCATGCGTAGATAAGGTGCAGGGCGAGTTTGGCAGAGGTTTATCAGGAAAAAATAAAAATGCATGGTTTAGGCACACCCTTCTCCAGCGCCTTGTGAAACACGTGCCATACCATAGTTACCATACGTGATTCAAATACACCTGCAATCTCCAGTAACTGGGCCAAACTCTACTGTTTACAGTTATAATAATTACCGATATTTAACTGTATCAAGCTTTAAATATATTTCTTTATGAAATTAAACTCTATATACATATTTTAAATTGCATAAGACTTTATATTAATTACAACTTTCAATTGAATTGTTCCATAACTTAAATGGTAATTCTGGCGCTTGTACGATAGTCAAATTGTCGTTAGAGTACCGCCCACAACACACATGGATGTCTGTTACATCCTGTTAAATTCAAGAGCAATTGGCTGTGATAAATGAATAGGTATTGATGATAAACAAATGAAATAATAACTGTTAGAAATAATTTATCATGATCAGTTACTCACGGCTTAAATCCTGACTACCGGTAAAAAGAGAAACAATAATTCTAGTTTATTTTATACTATCCAAACAACTGACAATCAAACGATTGTGTCAATTGCCCCGCCCACTACACACAGCATGACAATACCTAGATTGAGGCCATTTATATCTATCAGTAAAATAAGACAATAGCATTTTTAATACCAATCAAAGAAACAATGATTTTGTGAACAAACAACTTCCTAAAGCATACGATGACAATTCACCAGTAGATCATTAACGATACCGGTAAATTATAACAATGGGTCAATCAGTGAATATTTGTTGCATGAAAACTATCGGTAACTTGAAACGGCAAGATATATAAGTTATAGAAATGTTTAGAAAATACCAACGAACCTTCAATCAAACTTTTGAAAAATTATTTATTCAGAATGACTACGAGACGAACCGCTAAAGAGTGCGGTAATAGATAAAGCGAATAGATAGAGCGCCGCATGTTATCCACAAATTGTGAAAGAATGGGTTGACTGTCAATCATAGCTGCCGTGAAGATTTGCCGTTTCGAGAAAAGGTTAGACAGAAAAACTTTGTCGTCGTCGTTTCTGGAGTTTACCGCCCACTTCCACCAGGGGTGATATCGTAGACAAGAGAACAATTTCAATATATGCCAGTTTAACTGTAATCCCACCCTTACTACCAATGACTTATATTGAACCAATGAAAATGCTTGTATGAATGCATATCCCGCCCTATTCGTCAGCTCGACTGACAACACCACTGACCTTGAACGGGGATGTGCGAGAACTGCCGATAATGGCCAAGAGTATACTGAATAGCAGAAATATATGATGTAGAATTAGCAAGAAATATTAACGATACGTATGCTATTTTTTAAAACATCGCTAACGTTGAACGGCTATCAGCCGATGGTGTTTGCATTGCCGGTTATGACAAACACTATACTGTACACGGGATAGCCTAAAATGTTGACATCTTTTTTTAATTTTTATGCACGAAATAACAGATATACGGGCGATAATTATTGACATATTTTAACCGTATCTAAAGGTTATTGACAAATATGGACGAATTTTAAACTATCTAAAATATTACTGACAAATATAAATGGACACGAAAAGAAACAGTATTGTGTTTAATTTGAGTGGTAATTTATCATAAACTTTTGAGGTAGCGTCACCCGGTCGACATGTGTTGATTCTAGGGCAGTTATTTCTTGAACTCCCGACTTCGGTTTCTACACGGGGAAAAGCCTGAATTCGCTTAACGTTATGTATTAGGAGCACCCCTTCTAGAAAATAAAATATATGGTAAAAAAGGTGCGCCTAATACACCGAAAAATACGGTAATCACCATATTTAGACCTTAGCTCTCGAAAGAGACTGAAACACCATGGAGCTAGTATCTCTTTATGTTGTGTAAGATGGAAATCAATATTTGGGGGGGATATAGCCCATGGTGGAGTCCTAAAGAAAGGGGTATTCACAATACTGTCAAGGCTGATATCAGCCTCAGACAAAAGGGGTTGTATGCGAATACCGAATGATGGAATAACTTTAGTCTTGAGCATATATAAATGCTCATGATAGGGTCTAAATATGGTGTTAAATGAAATATGGTTTGGTAAAGATGCTATTTTAGTAGCATACTGCAGGGCCAGTTTATCACGTCTGTTGTACAGTGAGGGCTCATGCGCCTCGACGTATAAATTGTCCACTGGAGATGTACGAAATGCTCCTAAATTGTCCACTGGAGATGTACGAAATGCTCCTAAACTGATTCTAAGTCCCTGGTTGGGTATGGTTTCGAGCTCTTTGAGATACGACTCGCAGGCAGACCCATACACAATACACCCATAATCGAGTTTTGATCTTATTAATGCTCGATATAATCTGAGCAAGACCTTACAGTCTGCTCCCCAGTCAGTATTTGATATAAAATAATATCCATGGAAACACAAAAAATATAAATCCCAGAAATTCCTAAATAGCAAAAGGCACAACTACTGTAATAGGTTGATATGTGTGCAAAGTTTCAGAAAGATATCTTGAACGGTTTATGAGATATCCTCCGGAAACGAAAGCCGACGGACTGATGGACAAGTCAAATTTGTTTCCATGAAAACACAAAAAATATAAATCTCAGAAATTCCTAAATAGCAAAAGGCACAACTACTGTAATAGGTTGGTGTGTGTGCAAAGTTTCAGAAAGATATGCTCCGGAAACAAAATTGTACAACAAAAACTAAGTCAAATTTGTTTCTATGGAAACACAAAAAATATAAATCCCGGAAATTCCTAAATAGTAAAAGGCACAACTACGGTAATGGGTAGATGTCTGTACAAAGTTTCAAAAAGATATCTTGAACGGTTTATGAGATATGCTCCGGAAACAAAATTATACACCAAAAACTAAGTCAAATTTGTTTCCATGGAAACACAACCAGCGGCTGCCAGGCAGGATACGCCCACATTTTTGAGAGATGGATCGAGAACAAGCTATAACGAAAGTGATTTTTCCTACAATCAAGGGCCATAATTCAGGAAATTACAATTCGATATGCGCGAATATCGAAAGGAATCGAGATATACCATATTTTTACGCTATTTGAGAGCGAAGGACGGCCATTTTATCAGTCAGTTTTGGATCGATTTTCACGAAATTCGAACTCAGCCGTCCTTAGGGTGTAACGGTGATATAATAATACGATTTTTTTAAATCGGATAAAAATTATGATCTCTATAGGCTCCACAAGCTAAAAATGCGATTTTTCGTACAATCAGGGGCCAATATTCAGGAAGTTACAGTCCGATATGCGCGAATATCGAAAGGAACCAAGATCTTTGGGTTATAAACTTACATTTCAAGTTTCAACAAAATTGGATAAAAATTGTGACCTCTATAGGGTCTACAACCATGATATACCATATTTTTACGCAATTTGAGAACGAAGGGCGGCCATTTTGTCTGTCAATTTTGGGCCGATTTTCACGAAATTTGAACTCAGCCTTCCTTAGGGTGTAACGGTGATATAATAATACGGTTTTTTTTAAATCGAATAAAAATTATGACCTCTATCGGGTCTACAAGCTAAAAACTTAGATTTCAAGTTTCAACAAAATCGGATAAAAATTGTGACCTCTATAGTGTCCACAACCTTGATATACCATATTTTTACGCTATTTGAGAACGAACGGCGGCCATTTTGTCTGTCAATTTTAAACTGAGCCATCCTTAGGGTGTAACGGTGATATAATTGAATGTTTTTTTAAAACGGATAAAAATTATGACCTCTATAGGGTCCACAAGCTAAAAACACGATTTTTGGTACAATCAGGGGCCATAATTCAGGAAGTTACGGTCCAATATGCGCAAATATCGACAGGAACCGAGATCTTTGGATTATCAACTTAGATTTCAAGTTTCAACAAAATCGGATAAAAATTGTGACCTCTATAGGGTCCACAAGCTAAAAACATGATTTTTCGTACAAACAGGGGCCATAATCCATGAAGTTTCGATCCGATACATGCCAATATCGAAAGGAACCGAGATCTTTTGGAGATAAACCTATATTTCAAGTTTCGTCAAAATCGGATAAGAATTGTGACCTGTAGAGTGTCCACAAACAAATTGTGGACGCCGGACGGACAGGGGCGACGGCATAATACGTCCACATGAAAATGTGGGCGTATAAAAACGTGATTTTTCGTACAAACAGGGGCCATAATCCATGAAGTTTCGATCCGATACATGCCAATATCGAAAGCAGCCGAGATCTTATGGAGATAAACCTATATTTCAAGTTTCGTCAAAATCGGATAAGAATTGTGACCTGTAGAGTGTCCACAAACAATCGTGGACGGTTGGATGTCCGGACGGACAGCAATATACGTCCACATGAAAATGTGGGCGTATAAAAACTTGATTTTTCGTTCAAACAGGGTCCATAATTCAAGAAGTTACAGTCCGATAGGCGGCTATCGAAAGGAACCGAGATCTTTGGGTTATAAACTTTTATTTCAAGTTTCAACAAAATCGGATCAAAATATTGTGACCTCTATTAGTCTATTGGGTCCACAACCTTGATATACCATATTTTTACGCTACTTGAGAACGAACGGCGGCCATTTTGTCTGTCAGTTTTGGGCCGATTTTCACGAAATTCGAACTCAGTCATCCTTAGGGTGTAACGGTGATATAATACCTTTTTCTAAATCGGATAAAAATTATGACCTCTATAGGGTCCACAAGCTAAAAACGCAATTTTTAGTACAATAAAAATCTGGGCGTATAAAAAGTATAAATGCCAGAAATTCCTAAATAGCAAAAGGCAAAACTACTGTAATAGGTTGATGTGTGTGCAAAGTTTCAGAAAGATATCTTGAATCGATTATAAGATATGCTCTTGAAACAAAATTGTACACCAAAAACTAAGTCATTTTTGTTTCCATGGAAACACAAAAAATAGAAATCCCAGAAATTCCTAAATAGCAAAAGGCACAACTACCGTAATAGGTTGATATGTGTGCAAAGTTTCAGAAAGATATCTTGAATGGTTTATGAGATATGCTCAGGAAACGAAACCGGACGGACGGGTCAAATTTGTTTCCATGGATACACAAAAAATATAAATCCCAGAAATTCCTAAATAGCAAAAGGCACAACTACTGTAATAGGTTGATATGTGTGCAAAGTTTCAGAAAGATATCTTAAACGGTTTATGAGATATGCTCCAGAAACGAAATCGGACAGATGGACGGACCCCATTTCAATATCCCTCCCCAACTTCGTTCAGCTATGGATAAAAATTAGGCGTGGGTCTGCCCCAGGAGGTTGGATATGGAACAATATAAATAGGTACCATCGTGTTATTGAAATATTGATATTAGGCCTATACAAGGTCCTCCCTATTAAACAAGCTTATAACACCAGGAACACAAATCCAGAGAGTTCCAAGCAAAATGTCTGCAATAACTTGATTTAGGGCCAGATGAAAATTGTGATAACTATAAAGTAACTGAAATGAAATGGGGTTTAACGTCCTACTGTTCTGCTCCTAACCTGGGCTAATGAAGATGGGCATACGCCATACAGTGTGCTATGAGGGAAATTTTGCCCGGGCAGCAGCGCTACGGCCTACTGTTATATCGAATTCCAATCGTCAAGAGATTTTTTACGTGCACGCCAATGTGTACACAGGACCTCAGTTTTTCGTACCATCAGAACGACTAGACAGCTGTTTTTGTCAGGCCCTCCATCCTGCATCACTGACAAGGGGAAACCACTCCGGAAAATCTGAATGAACTTTCTCGGCCAATGCAGGGATCGAACACCCGACCTCCAGGCTAGCGAGCCAGCGTCCTACCCACTTAGCCACGCGATTCCCAATAACTATAAAGTAAATGATATATTTATACTAACAATTGTGATGTTGACATAAAATTAAATATTGGCAAAAACACACATTGCCTTCATCCTCGGCAAAGAATATGGTATTGGTGAAATTTTGATTTAAACCAAATGCATAAAACATAATGGATAAGGGAACATATGGAATTTTAGAAATCCATTTAAGGTAAAAGGAGTTACCTCCCTTTATGGAAAATATCAATGCTATGCCCACGGCTGCCGAAATCCAGTATCGCAGCGCAATTTGCGATACCTATTTGGATAATTAAACGAGCTTACCGTTAGGGAAGTGAAGTTGGATTGTAATTCTACCAAGTTCCAGACTACAACTTGGTAGAATTACAATCTTACTTCACTTCCCTAACGGTAAGCTCGTTTAATTATCCAATTCTACCTCGTCATAGTCTGACGTCGTAGTCATGTGAGAGTTTAAAGCAGGTGCTCATGAACGTAAAACCAGTAACAGTTACATCATTTATTTGTTTAATAACAAAAATAACAAATGCACAATTTTAGCAAGTGTATCAACCCAGTTCTGTTAAAATATCACCAAAAAATTCTGTTTTTGTGTATTGTAATATTTTGAAAATGTACTACTGTTTTTCCAACCAGCTGCTTTCATAATACAGTCTAAAGATAAACCGCGTATTTTTGCACAGGATGTACTTGCAGCACGTGTACTATGCGCTTGGAAAATGTCTGTATCTACACCGGATTTACCAAGTACACATTTAATCCATCTACTGATTGTATCTTTTGAAACACCTTTATGTGGTTTATTACAACCAACAAACAATTGAACACATTCCCCACGAAGGTTGGAAGTAATCTCAATATATATTTTTAATTAAGTTATTACACACAGTCTCCTATCCGGAGCATATGCTTTCAAAATAATAGGTTCCAAATGATTTCCAGGTTTGGACTGTTTAAGCAAATGATTCACGTAAAACACACATTTCGAATCTGATAATGTTCAATATCTAGACAATGAAGAGTTTGACACCTTTGTCCTGTAAGTAAAGCTAATAACATGACAGTTTTTAAAGTTAAATCTCTAAGAGATAATTTATCACAAGTTGCCAATGATTGTAAATACATTAGAACATGGTCTACATTCCAAATTAAGGAATATTTAGGTAAAGAAGGTCTCTTCTCAAACACACCTTTCATAAATTTTTTCACAATATAATGTTCTCCAAATGATTTACCATTATTAAAAGTTGTAACACAAGACAAAGCTGAACGAGCTGTATTGATACAGCTGTAGCCTAATCCTCGATCATAAAGTTCAGCCAAAAAATTTACACCATCTTCTAATAACAGAGTAAAGGGATTAATTTCCCGAAACACACAATATTGTTCTCACTTCTTGAGATATGTCTGGTATTGTTTGTGCGTACTAGATCACCAACTCCCAACGATGAGTTCCGAAGCTGTCCCTGAAAACTTTCCCTCAACAAGGGCTTTCCGGATAAGTGACATTCCAGTAGTTGAAGTTTCTTGTAAATTGGATGGGGTATGTCTGGTTCTTGTGGTAGGTGTAAGAGTTTCCTCCCCTTTGGTGGGAAACCAAACCTGGGTTGCCCACAAAGGAGCTATTACAATCCCTATAACTCTGTCCCTTTCGATCTTCTGTAGAGCCTGGGTTAATACACTGAAAGGAGGAAACATATAAAAATTATCCTTCCATTCTAATGAAAATGCATCAATGGCCATTGCATTCGGGTCTGGTCTGTAAGCTACGTATCTGTCAAATTGAGCATTAATGTGTGATGTAAAGAGATCCATATCTGGAGAAACCTGCAGCATTTCGAGTGCACTTTGCAACAAAACACTATTAAGTTTCCATTCTTTTTCTCGACGATCAACATGAGATTCCCTGTCAGCAATGGTATTCTTAACACCAGGGACATGAGCTGCAGACAGCCATATTCCCTGTGGAATACAGAATTCCCAAATTTCTCATGTTAACGAATTACATAATTGAGAATGGCTAGTACCCATATGATTAATACAAGCAATGCCAGTGGTATTGTTCAACATAACTCTAACATGTTTATTGTTAAGTGTATCTTTGAAAGATTTCAAAGTATGCAAAACTGCAAAAAGTTCTAAATAATTAATGTGGTGAGAGCTTTCATTTGGGGTCCAATTACCACCTGTACTGGAATTACAATGCACTCCCCCCCCACCCTTTTTTGCTTGAATCAGTGAAAATTGTTTCCTGTGGCAAGCCTTGATCAATTAAATCATATTCAATTTTTATATTGTTGATCCACCATTTTATATCCATTTTAGATAAATCTGATAGGACCATTATTGCCTCAAACTTACCTTTGTTCATTTTTAAAGCTGCAGATTTCTCCATTTCCAAAATTCAGAAATATAAGGGTCCATACCTAGTCCCCGAAAAACTTGAAGTCATTAGACTTAAAACAACAGAAACATCTCTTATAGTATTTTTATCTGAAGACAATAATTTTTTACAAGCTAACTGTACTTTTTCTGCCTTCTCTGTTGTAAGTTTAACTGTCATATTAACAGAGTCCAAGTTGAACCCCAAGAAAATTAAATTTTGCGTGGGTTTGAAGATTGATTTTAAAGGATGTACCACAAATCCAAGGGAATCAAATAAATACACAGTATCGAGCACATTATTTTAACAGTCCTGTTGGGTGTTACCCTGTAAATAGCTGTCATCCAAATAAGGTACAGACAAATGACCTAAAGACCGTAAATTGGCAAAAACTGGCTTTAAAAGCTTTGAGAATTTTCTAGGACAGCATGCCAAGCCATTGGGAAATACCCTGTATTGATACAATTGAGATTTCCAATAAAATTTCAGTAGTTTCCTATGCTCTGGTGCCACAGGACATGAATAATATGCATCCTTCAAATCTATGGATGCCATCCAGCAATTTGGTTTCATCATTTTAATAGCTGACAAGGGAGACTCAATTTTAAAGTGTTTATATTCTACTAGTTTATTTAAAGGTTTTAAATTTAGAATAACTCTTAACGTATTATCCTTCTTTTTGTGAGTAAAGATATTACAAATATATTCGCCCTTTTCATGTTCTACTTTTTCAAGAACTTGTTTTTCCAACAATTTATTAATTTCTTGATCAATAGAAAGAGCTTCCTGTTTATTAAATTTTGAATTGGGACCTCATCAAACGAAACATGTGTACGGTACCTTGTACAGTATCTAAAATTTCTGCATCATTAGCTAGTTTATTCCAAACGTCATAATAATTAGCAATTTGTCCCCCAGAAAACGACTGAGTTTTTTGATTTAAATAATCTAGTAGAAACGAGAAATTATTATTATTAAGTACCTTGTTTAAGCAATTATCTAATGCTCTGATTTCTTCTGGTAATTGAAGCTCTTTTTCTTCACTCTCTCCCTTCCTCTGTCTTGAAAAGGACGATTTCCAAAGTGTTGGTTGACAAATCGAGTTCGGTCACCATTCGTAAAGTGAGAGTTATCTCTCTTTTGTTTATGTTGGGTAACACACTTCCCGATCATACCAGTCTCTCTGGCTTCTTTCATTTCTTTCTGCAAGTCGTCCCCAAACAATCATTTCATTACTGGGATGTTCTGCCCACAAAATCTCCTATATTGTTGTTGAATAACGGGGCTAATATAATCTCTGCGTCGAAGAGAGAGGTCGTAATTTGCTTGCCAAAGAATGGCCACAGCATCCATTAATTTTGGCACCATTTCCTCACTATAGGATGTGACATCCGTTTTGTTCAAATTGTTGTTATTTATTTGAGTAGCCAGAAATTCTATGGATTCGATAATGGCAGAATTTGCCACAACTATCAATTTCTGTACATTTGTCAAACGAATGTCTGCTCCTTTGGGAAATTTGCCCATATTGTCCCAAATGGGAGGATTTACTCGTGGAACCCAAACATGATCACAATTTCTAGGCGTAGGATATTTTTCTGCTTTTACCTTCAATTTTGAGAAAACCATCTTTGTGTCAAATCTCTTATTCACAAATTGAGCCAATTTTTCGTTTACTTTCGATCCGATATTACCAGTATCTTCGAATTCTTCGTGATCATAGTCATTATCGAAAAAACTATCAAACTTATTACTACATTTACTTCTCTTCCCGTCCCTTTCTTCAATGACCGTGTCATTTTCCGAGTCGGAAATATTATGGGTTTTTGGCCGTTTGCTTGTTGAGTCATTGCTCGAAGAAACTCATTTTCATCTTCAGAATCGGGACAGGTTTGACTAGTAATTGTTGAGCCAAATTCGCAAACGCCTCGTTCATTCCCTTCATAAATACAGCAATATTAGCCATTTTCTGATTTCCAGTCGAACTTTGCTCGGTCAATTCTACTGCCTGACCTTTAGAAGAACATGGTAAGGATGGTTCAACCAAAGTTATACTTTTCCTCTTTAAAGTAGCTAAGTCTCTAACTCAATATCATCCAAAGTCTTACACGTTGAAAATACGAATTATTTGTCAATTCAAATCAACATTGATGTTGTGATCTTACCAGGAAAAGACAGGCTTCTGAAATCCAATATTTAAGACAAAATAAACATTTTACCATTGGTACACGAATCGTGTACCATAGTGCGTTTTAGTGTCATTTGCAACAAGTGACCAGAAAGAACGAGGCTAGACATATTCAACTGGAGAGCCTGCTTAATAGATTGGAATAACCAGACGCTAGAAATTGCTATAGGGTTGAGACACATTCTGTATTTCGCTGGACATAACTGATTTGAAATTAGAGTCAAAAAGGAAACAATTGAATGTAAATCAGTTTATATACAATCAGATTACATTATCATATGCGTTTGGACCCATTTGGGTCAATTTCTAGGTCCTAAATATTAGCGATTTAGCTCCTTTAATATATCATCGTCTGAGGAATCCAAAATTTCCGAGTCGGAAATTCCTACTTTGTTGACTAGTAGTTTGACATGATTATCGACCTTCGTCGGAGACCTTGATACAGCCATTTGTCTGTAGTCTCGATGTAAATCGAGAATTTCTCGAAATACAACAACAAATTAATAATTGGTTGTTTACCTAGGCTTATTAAGTCCGGCAAACTAATACTATAAATTGAACATGTGTTAGATTCTAACACTAGAAGACACGAGAAGTATGTCTGTACGACTCGCGAGCAAAAAGCACACTGAAGAATGATGGCTTGAGTGCTTCGCACGTGACTACGACGTCAGACTATGACGAGGTAGAATTTGCCTGTTACTAATCAAAAATTAAAATCTAACGTTTTTTGATTCGCAGTAACTGCCAATCAGTAATAATATGCCTGTCATTTGGGATATTGACACAAAGATTTATCCACATTTCTCAACACTTTCAACGTGTATAAAATATCAAATAAATTTTATAAACAAAACTGAATTCTCCGTGTGACATTTTCTTCTCGAACTACCCAGGCTCAATTCATTACACTATATAATACAGGGACACAACTATGAATTGGGACTATTAAACCAGGACTAGGGAATCAAGTAGTACCCCTCATGTTGCGAGACATGTCAATTTCGAGTAATTATATTAGTATTCAATTTGAAAAAAATAAATTCAGTGTATCCCCCACGTATTGTAAATAAAATATAAAAAATAAATACGTGTAAACGTATTGTAAAATGAGGAATCAAAGTAAGAATTCCCGTAAAATATTATTGTTTATATCGCGTGCGTCTAGTTAATCGAGATTATTCGTAAAATACTGTGTGCGTCCGATTGAACAAAAATAGTAACACATGATAAAAAGCAGACGAAATTGATTTCTAACAAAGAAATAAGAATTAAAATGAGTGGGACTTCAGAGGCCACTGCCAAGAATTGGCTTCAGACATAAGGCCTAACCAAAAGTCTACATTCAGAAATGTTCACTGTTACCTGTAGCAGTGCTAAATTCTAAAAAAATCTTAAGAATGAAATCTAATCATTTGTTATAAATTAAAATTATCTTGTTATTTAGGTGTTTTATGTTGAAACTGAAAAACTGCTAATCAATTTTTAAATTTGCTAATCAATTTTTAAATTTGCTAATCAAATTTGGCAAAATTTGACTTTTTGATTAGCAATGCTGCTAATCATCTGTGAAAAATTACCGACAGCTCTGGCTATGCCCCAACCCATATAATGAAGAAGATGAGCATACGTCATACAGTATAGTTTTGTTTTTTTTTAGGGGGGGGGGGGGACACTGTATGTACGTGTATAGCTAGCATTCCTGCTTTCCATGCAAGTATGTATACATTACAGAAAAGACAGGTCCAAGGACTGATCCTTGTGGAACTCCCGAATCATCTGTACCAGCCCTACACAGGGTTGCTGGAAGTCGGTTGCTTGGGGCATTATCTGACCTAATAATCCAGGCAATGAATGATTTTATTAGAACAATGATGTCAAAAATGAAGCCATTTTCTTCAAGTTCAACCATCAAATTTAATATGAAAGAAATCTGTCCCAGTCATTTTGTCAAAACCAAATATTAGTATTAGTAGTCCTCAAGTTCCATTATTAATAGAATTGTCCTCAGCCCTGCAGTGGGTGAGATATAGCATCATGAAATTTATATGTTTTAGCATATAGCCAAAACTATGTCTCAAAATAAATTACTCATAGCCTCAAATGGTTTCGGAAAAAATTTAATTGTCATATATATTGAAGTAGTAGACAAGATCATTCATAAAATTATAATTAAAAAATTTAAAAAATCAATAGGCAATTTATGGGAAATATTTGAATTTAGGGAATTTTTTAAAAAAAATAACGTTTTTTTTTTTTTACTCTTAAAATGGCCATAGATGGTTCTCTATAACTACAAGATTGGTGACCCTCATATTTCATGTGGGGTATACGGGGTACCCAATGACCAAATCTGCAAAGCTTGGTCAAAATCGCCCGAACTCATTCTTAATATCTATAATTAACTAATTCGTGAGACATATGAGTTTGTCTTTCGGTTTCAAGACCACGTTCAGTAAATTTGTTTATATCGCACCTTCCACCCCTACAGGTGAAATGCCAGGCGAACTTGTGCAATAAAAGACGCAACAAAATCAATCACGTGACGTAAACAAATTTGCGTCTTCGGGGAGCGACATTTTGCTACCAATGGAATCACTATATATCACTATAATCTACGATATTTCATAAATGTACTCACTATTTAAAGATAGGTTGCCAGACAACGAAACATACGCGGGTTCGCTGGTACCTTCAAACGGTACTGTGAGTGTTTTTCGATAATTATATATTTATCAATAATGGATGTGATAGATTTTTTGATTTAATGTTTGTGCGTGATCACCAGGACCATTTTGATGTGAAATATATGTATTGCTTTTGTATTTTGACCTATCTGTTATGGAGAATGTTTACATTGTGTCGATCAGCTGTCAACTGTCAAAAATTCAAAATGGCCGCCCCGATTGTGGATTAATGTGGATTTCGACATACAAATATATATTATTAATGCGCAGGCGTGGTAAAGCCGTTACTTTCAAATAATTGTATAACAGTTTTTGTTAAGTTATAATTTGTTGATAAATTTGCGACAGATTTCAGTTCTATTGCCGTGCATGTGGAACATTTTTATGCGAAGTAGTGTTTGCTGTTTAAATGTAACTATTGCGAAGAAACATTTATTTATCGCCTTTTCATTAAAATTTAGGCCTAATTTTAGGAAGCCTAGATTGAAAACATTATGTAAGCGCCTGGGAGGCAGCTGTGTATTTGTCCTGCGTGTGTTTTTGTTTAAAATAGTAACTCTGAATGCAGTATTTTATCAAAATGTTTCATAATAATTTGTATCTGTTGTGGCTAGTGAGCTATCTGAATCAACTCACCTACTTTCAATCACAACTGAACTCTTACAACAATAACATTCAAGCCAAATCTCATTGTTTTAGTAATAATAATAATAATATTAATAATAATAGAGGCGCGAGGAGTGGAAAGCAGTGGGTTAAAAAGATTGATGTTTTAAATCCAACTACTACTATTAGAAATGATACAGTAAAAAGACACAGAACAGTAAACAGGGGCAATCTTGTTACTATTCCAATAATTTCTAAACAAATCGATCAATGCCCAGACAATACACAATTGTGTCTTAATGCATGGCCAGTCGAAAATAAAACAGTCGCTTTGAATGATTATATATACGACAACAATGAAGTAATTGGGAGAAATCAAAGACATTTAAAAGTTATCACCACCAACAGACCATATGAACCTCTAAACACTAATCCACTGAATATTAACATTAATCATAGCAATCTCATCCAGCTCACCTCAAACTCTATCAAATATCACAAACAGATCAAAAACTTTAGACCAAAACAGAAGATAAACAACAATCTTATACAAATTAGAAAGGCGGTTGAAAATGAAGCGTCAGTTTTAACAACTTCGTTTGGATTAATTAATGCCAGATCCGTAAGAAATAAAACAACAATTTTATCTGATTATATTTTTGAAAATTCTATTGATATTTGTGGAATAACTGAAACGTGGCTGAATAATGACTGTTCGGACTCATCGACAATCGCAGCTTTAGTACCTGATGGATATTCTATACAACATTGCCCTCACGGTTCACGTGGAGGAGGCGTAGCACTTCTATTTAAGTCATCTATTAAGTGTAAGAAAATCCGTCATGACCGTTTTGATTCTTTTGAAATTTTGGATTGTTCTCTACAGTTTTCTTTCAAAGAAATTAGGATTATTACAATTTACCGCCCGCCCAATAGCAAATTGTATCAAAAGTTTATGGAAGAATTTGGATTATTTCTGGACCAGTTGATGATGACTAAGTGTTGCACTATTATTTGGGGAGATTTTAATTTTCATGTTGATGATTCCAACGACTCTACCGCGGTTGATTTTTGTGATATGCTGAATAATAGATCTCTCACACAACATGTTTCTTATTCTACTCATAACGGTGGACATATTCTCGATCTGGTGATAACTAATCCACGTGATATTAAACTGGATAATCTCTCTGTCTGGGACAAATTAATATCTGATCATTTCCCGGCAACTTTTAATCTTATGATCCAGAAACCACAACCAACAAGAAAGACTTTAACATATCGAAGGTTTAAATCATTTGACATAAATAAATTTAAAGCGGAAATAGTGAACTCGAATTTCAATGGCATTCAATGTATTCAAGATATACAAGAGAAGGCAACCCAATATCACTCAAAGCTTGCTGAAATTTTGGACTCGCTTGTTCCTCTTCAAACGAAAACATTTACTATTCGTCCCAATACGCAGTGGTTTAATGATTCTATTTTAGAAGCCAAAAGGGACCGTAATAAGGCTGAACATCTATGGCGGAAAACAAATCTACATGTCCATAAACAGATTTATAAATCTTTAAAAAACAATGTGAATAAATTAATTGAAGATGCTAAAATTAAATTTTACTCTAATAAAATAGAAAATGGCGAAAACAGACAAAAAGACCTGTATAAAGTTGTGAATTCCCTTTTGGACCATAATGCTGAGCGTACTATCCTCCCGGACAATGATAATGACACTGAACTTGCAAATTTATTCTCTGATTTCTTTCAAATAAAAATACAGAAAATACGAACTGAACTTGATGATTTAAATAAAACTATTGACTTTAACGCTCATGATTTTGATAAGTTAGAAAATTCTGTTTATTTAGAAAATTTTAACTTGGTTAGTGAATCTTTTGTTTTAAAGCTAATTAAATCGTCTGCTCCTAAATCTTGTTCATTAGATCCTGTTCCGACTTCTGTTCTTAAGGACTGTCTAGACGAAGTTATTCCAGTTTTTACCAATATTATTAATTCTTGTATATCATCCGCTACTATTCCCAACGTTTTCAAACGAGCTTATGTTACCCCTTTAATTAAAAAGTCTACACTGGATCCTAATGTTTTTAAAAATTACAGGCCAGTCTCTAACTTAAGTTTTATTTCTAAAATATTGGAGAAATGTATTGCTTCTCAGATAAAGGCCCATCTAGATGATAACTGTTTGTATGAACCATTTCAAAGTGCTTATAAACAATTTCACAGTACGGAAACAGCTTTAACCCGGGTTTCAAATGATATTTTAATGGAAATTGATAATAGAAAATGTACATTTTTAATTTTATTAGATTTATCTGCTGCTTTCGACACGGTGGACCCTTCCATTCTTCTACGTAGACTTCAATTTAAATTCGGTATTTGTGGCTCTGCATTAAATCTTTTAGAGAGCTATCTTGTGGGTAGAAAACAGTGTATTTTAGTTAATTGCAAATCGTCATCTGAATCTGATTTGTCATCTGGGGTTCCCCAAGGTTCTGTTCTTGGTCCGATTTTATTTACCCTCTATACGTCACCATTAGGAGATATTGTCAGAAAATATGGTCTCAGCTTTCATTTGTATGCCGATGATACTCAATTATATATTTCATTTACACCTAATTGTCCATCTTCTTTCAATTTATCAAAATTGCAACTTGAGAACTGTATTAGTGAAATTAGAAAATGGATGTCAAAGAACTTTCTAAAATTGAATGATGATAAAACCGAATATTTGTTATTAGGCTCAAGGCATCAATTAAGTAAATCTGCACAAGATAACCCCCCTGTTGTAATTGGTAATTGTGATATATTTTCATCTTATTCTGCTCGTAATAATGGCGCTATCTTTGATAGTTTTATGCTTATGGGAGCTCAAGTAAATAATATTTGTAAATTGTGCTATTTTAATATTAGAAATATAGGTAAAATACGTAAATGTGTAACTGTAGAGGCCACTAAGTCACTTGTTAATTCTCTGGTCACTTCTCGATTAGATAACTTTAATTCATTTTTAGTTGGTTTACCTTTAAAGCTTATAGATAAATTACAAAAAGTACAGAATACTGCGGCTAGACTTGTTACTTTAACTAAGAAATGTGACCACATAACTCCTGTTTTATATAATTTACACTGGTTACCTGTTAAATATCGAATTGATTTTAAGATTTTATTACTTACTTTTAAATGTTTAAATAATTTAGCTCCTGTTTACCTCTCAGATCTTTTAGAACTTTATACACCTGGCCGAACATTACGTACATCGGATAAACTACTTTTAAAGCCCAAAACTGTTCAACTAGTCTCTTATGGTCAGCGCTCTTTTAGTTATCAAGCACCTGTTTTATGGAATAATCTACCATTTAGTTTAAGATGTTGTACATCTCTATATTCTTTTAAAAAACAACTTAAAACACATTTATTTAATCAGGCTTTTAACTGACTCTGTATACAATCGTTAACATGCCCATAATCTTGTTGTTTATGTGTGATTTACATTGTCACTTTGTAAAGTGCCCCTGAACATGTTATATGAAAGGGTGCACTATAAATATGCTGTAACAATAATAATAATAAAATAATAATAATACAGCTATATCGTCTGGGCAGTCAACAAGAGTTGTCACATATTTTTACTTTTTTCGGTAATGAAACATTTATAATACATTAAAATCTGATTAAGAGTAACAACTCAATAAGTAATTATCAGATAGCCATTAGAATTTGTTTGGTTTTTATAAAGTTCTACCCCATTCTAACGTTTAGTATACAAAACTTTTAACATCATGGATTTAGCTGTTCAAGTCATAAAGATTCTTGAAAATCAATATACTTGTTCGTCTCAAGATCTTAACCACTGTGTATAAATTTAAAGTCAATCGGATATTAACTTTAGCCTCTAGAGCATCCACAAGATTTTTCAAAGGGTTCAAGGGCCATTACTCTGGCAGTAATTATTGGAAATTGCTGAAGATTCTTCGTCTCATGAACTTAACCACTGTGTATAAATTTAAAGTCAATCAGATATTAACTTTGGCCTCTAGAGCGTCCACAAGATTTTTTGAAGTGATCAAGGGCCATAACTCTGACAGTAATTATCGAAAATCGCTGAAAATCAATAGGCTTCTTCGTCTCATGACCTTATACACTGTGTATAAATTTAAAGTCAATCGGATATTAAGTTTGACCTCTAGAGCGTCCACAAGATTTTTTGAAGTGATCAAGGGCCATAACTCTGACAGTAATTATCGAAAATCGCTGAAAATCAATAGGCTTCTTCGTCTCGTGACCCTAAACACTGTGTATAAATTAAAAGTCAATCGGATATTAACTTTAGCCTATAGAGCGTCCACAAGCAATTGTGGACGCCGGACCGACCGACAGGCGAGCGGGGGCGACGACAATATAAAAATTCAAGCCACAGCATATCATTTCTGAAAAATTTTGTCATCAATCTTTTAAAACGTTCACACGCAAGTTTGATCAAGGATGCTGCGGGAATCTTGCAGGAGACCTCATGATTGGCTGAAAGTTTCAATGTCGTAGGTGAAGAGGTTCCCCTCGCTATGGGAATCCTAAGCTAGGTATCGCTCCAAAAACCGGGCGTGCCGTTAGCGCAAATCAGTTTGCTAATGGTAAAACAATTGCGCACTGTCCGTGACGTAATATTAGCATCGGTACTTTTTAACTTGTGTTTTGAGTAATTTAATGGGCTTTTTGGTCATATAGATTAAATTATGTTGACTGAAAATGTGAGTTTCATAACGGTTATTTTTTTCTTGGCTCTCTATTCGCGAGGATTGTAGGAAACGAGTCAATACACTGACTGGGTGTCACACAGCGCTTACAGTGGATATGGTAATGCTAATGTAAGTTATCGGTATTAAATGGGATTTTTTGTACAATCAGGTGCAATAATCCAGAAATGTGCAAATATCAAAAGGGACAGATCTTTTGGATATAAAGATATGTTTTAAGTTTTATCAGAATCGGATAAAAATTGTGACCTCTAGAGGGTCCATAACCTTCGTATTGCATACTTTTACACAATCTGTGCACAAAGAGCGGCCATTTTGTCGGGCAGTTTCATTTCAATTTTCCCGAAATTCGAATTAAACCTTCATTATGGTGGAATGAATGGTGAAATATTTAAATGGTTTTTAAAATCGGGAAAAAATTTGTGACCTCTAGAGAATCTGCAAGCTAAAAATGCGATTTTTCGAACAATCAGGAGCCATAATCCAAGAAGTTATGTTCGGATATACGCGATTATCAAAAGGAACCAAGATCTTAGTGTGTAATGGTGATATATTCACATGTTTTTTTAAATCGGATAAAAATTGTGACCTCTACATGGACGGCAAGCTAAAAACATGATTTATCTATGCGAATCTCAAAAAAGGAAACAAGATCTTTGGGTTATAAACATCAAAATCAGGTCAAAATTGTGACCACTAGAGGGTCCACAAGCTTGATATACCAGATGCTATAGGCTATTTGCGTACGAGGGGCGGCCATTTTGTCCAGCAGTTTTTGTCTGATTTTCACAGTGTAACAGTTTTATATTTGAACCTTTTCTTAAATCGGATAATAATTGTGACATCTAGAGGGACCTCAAGCTAAAAACGCAATTTTTCGTACAATCAGGAAATTACTATCCGATATGCACGAATATCGAAAGGATCCAAGATCTATGGGTTATAAATTTACATTTCAAGTTTCAATAAAAACCAGAAGAAAATTGTGACCTCTAGAGGGTCCACAATATTGACATACCATATTCTTACGCTATTTGAGTACGAGGGGCGGAGATTTTGTCTGTCAATTTTGGGCCGATTTTCACCAAATTCGAACTCAACCATCCTAAGGGTGTAACGGTGACATACTAAAACATTTTTTTAAATCGGATAAAAAATATGACCTCTATAGGGTCCATGAAGTTACGATCCTATACCTGCCAATATTGAAAGGAAAAGAGATCTTGGGGAGATAAACCTATATTTCAAGTTTCGTTGAAATCGGATAAAAATTGTGACCTGTAGAGTGTCCACAAACAATTGTGGAAGGACGGACGTCAATATACAGGGGCGACGACAAGATACGTCCACATGAAAATGTGGGCGTATAAAAACAATGTTCTGGCATCACAAACTATTCATATTTCGGAAGTTCTGCATTCATTTGTTGCCGTATAAACGAAGACTCGTAATTTTGAAGAATATTACGGTTGTGAATTTGATGCCGAAGCAGATCGACAAGCTATCATTCAATGTATTACGAAAATGCTTAATTTTGTAGGAATTGAAATGAAATGGGGTTTAACGTCCTACTGTTCTGCTCCTATACTGGGCTAATGAAGACGGGCATACGCCATACAGTGTGCTATGAGAGAAATTTTGCCCGGGCAACGGCACTATCACCTACTCTTATATCGAATTCCAACTGCCAAGGGATCTTTTATGTGCATTCCAATGTATACACGGGCCCTCAGTTTTTCGTTTCATCCAAAGGACTAGACAGCTGTCCTTGTCAGGCAATTTTGTAGGAAAGTTACTGACATAAATTTGAATACCGTATTGGAATTAAATGTGAAAAATAGCGAGGTTAACCAATTTTTATTACGTACGGAATTTGAATGTTTTGTTGACATATGAACAAGACAACAGTGAGGCTGATGTCCCCTGCCGAAATCCCAAAATAAATAGATAACACATATTCATTAATTGCACATTTATTTTTTTCAAAAGTATCAAGCAATCAAACAAATTATCACCTATAAACTAAGTTTCATCACTCTCTATCAGATAGAATCAAAGTTATATTGTCCCAAAGCATCGACCAATGAAATTGCTTAGCTCTGCTTAGCTTTAGCTCGAAATGTTAATCATTGAACTCAGTCAAGACATTCACCTAATGAACATCTACATCAAGTTTGAACATTCTACCTCAATTAAAAGCAGAGTTGTTATGTTCCAAAGTCTTGACCAATCAAATGGTTACCACTCATTAGCCTAAGCAGGAAATTCTCACCATCAAACTTAGTCAAGGTAATGATATAATGAATCTATACTCAAGAGTTTCATCACTCTCACTTAATTAAAACCAAAGTTATCGTGCCCCAAAGCATCAACCAATCAGAAAGCTCATCTCTGCTTACCGTAAGCAAACAATGTTTATCATCGAACTCCATCAAGTATGAACATCCTACCTCAATTAGAAGGTAAGTTGTGCTCCAAAGTCTCGACCAATCAAATTGCTTATCGCTCTGCTTACCCATAAGCAGAAAATGCTTATTTATTGAACTTACTCAAGGTATTGATGTGATAAAACTATATCCCTAGTGTCCCCACTCTCACTTATTAGATCTAAAGTTATCGTGTCCCAAAGCATCAACCAATCAAATTGCTTATCTCTGCTTACCCTAAGCAGAAAATGCTCATCTTCAAACTCTATCACGGCATTTACCTAATAAACACCTACACCAAATTAGAACATTATAGCTCACAAAGAGAGTTTCGATCCATGAAGTTTCGATCCGATGCATGCCAATATCGAAAGGAAACAAGATCTTTTTGAGATAAACCTATATTTTAAGTTTCGTCAAAATCGGATAAGAATTGTGACCTGTAGAGTGTCTGCAAACAAATTGTGGACGGACAGATGCGACAACAATATACGTCCACATGAAAATGTGGCTAATAGTGGAGCGGCTTGGTAACATTTTTTTTCAGAATTGATACTTGGTGGCAGAAAGGCTCATATTTTGTACATAGGAGGCCTATAGTATCCTAAACATAAAATGATCAGGAGGCAGGCCTAATTTCATTTAGTTAAAATTTTACAGGCAAATGAATTTTTCAACCATATTAGATCAAGGCAACCCTTTCTCAGACGACACAAATGACCTTCTGACATTGGATACAAGGGTGATTTTGAGTGAGGATGTTGCTGACAATGTGCGTAAAGCAGAAGCAGCTGGAAGGAAGCAACATAAAACATTTGTAGAAGAATGGTTGACAGAATCCTCCTCAGAGTTTTATGACAACATCCCAAAGAACAATTTCACCTTACTTGACAGTGGCATTAGGAAGTCATCTTCTAAAAAAAAAACAGAAACAAGGTGTCAAACATGAGGAAAGATGTTCAACTCTTCCCTAGATTGTACGTTTCTTGCCAGAACAGAGATGGTGATATGGAAACATTCTTTCAGCATGAGAATCATGCTTGGCCACCATCACTAGCAGAAAACAATGAGATGAGAATAACTCATAGTAAGGCTGACATTCTCAATTCTCTGGAGCCTTTGGTCACAACTCGCACTGTTGAACCACCTGATGTACAAGTCAAAATCCTTGATGGAGCAGCCATAGTTCAGACACTGGATCCCGTGAGAATCAAGAAGGGGAACCTTGTACTTAACACATTTGATGATTTCTCCAAGAATGTCTTCATTCCATACATGCTGAACCAGTTAAGTACTGTTGATAGATTGGACATTGTATGGGATCGCTAACTACCAGATAGTTTGAAATCACACACCAGACTGATCCGTGGGGATGGCATGTCATTGAGGGTAGAGGGTAACACCCGCTTACCATCTAATTGGAAATCATTCCTCAGGGTGAACTCTAACAAGACAAGTCTGTTTCAGTTTTTAGCAGAAAATGTGTCAGATGTTGATGTCCCAAATGGCAAAGTTCTCTGCACTACCCTTGAAGACAAGGTGCTCTGTAGTCAGACTGACGTATCTGATCTTGAACCTTGTAATCACGAAGAGGCGAATACAAGGATGCTTCTGCACTGTAAACATGCAGCCATAGGCGTACGGGGAAATTTTTGACTGGGGGGGGGGGGGGCGGTGGTGGTTGGTGCCCAAAAAATGTAGTTAGGTTCTTAGTATGTTACATAATAATAATAAATTCGCTGTTAAATTGGACACATTCAAGAACACACTATCTTTTTTTATACAACTTTTACAAAGTACAATTGTGTGCCCAAATTTTTCCCAGCATGCAGCTACCCAAGGCTTCAAGAACATTCTGGTGGTTGCAACGGATACAGATGTTGTTCTCCTCAGTATTGCTCTCGCCTCTTACCTTGACTGTCAGCTGTGGTTGAACTTTGGTCATGGAGCCCATAAACGGTACATTCCATCTCATCAGATTGCTGAAAAGCTTGGACTCAATATATCCAGGGGCCTTCTCTTCTTCCATGCCTTTACAGGCTGTGACACAGTCTCAACTTTCTCTGGAATTGGGAAGACTACAGCATGGAATGTCTGGATGTCAATGAAAGAAATCATCACTCCAATTTTCACTCAACTGTCGATGCCAGCACAGATTGGCGAGGCAGTAATGTGTCAGCTAGAGCGATTTACTGTGGCCATGTACAAACACACTTTGCCCATACTCACTGTGAATGAGGCACGCATGAGTCTGTTCACCCAAGGTGATAGGAATATTGAAAACATTCCACCAACTCAGGACGCATTGATCCAGCATGCCAAAAAAGCAGCCTCCCAGAGTGGCCACATATGGGGACAAACTCTCGACAAACACCCAGTCATTCCTTGCCCATCGGAATGGGGTTGGACTCGGGAAGAGACATCATGGGTTCCTAAATACTGATCAAATGTGGATGCAAGACCAACTGCAGTGGGCAGTGTAGATGTTGCAAAGCAGGTCTTCGGTGCACACACCTGTGTTCCTGTTCTGGAGAATGTGCACAGTAAAATCAAGCACTTGTGATGAGTAACATCACTAATTTACTTCCTCAGTGCCTAATAATAATCCCTAAATTAATAATTTTCATAATTGGTCTTCATTAGATTTACGTAAAAATCACAATATTTGCATTTTTGTCCCAAAAAAAGCAGGATGCACTTTCAGGAAGTGTTGCCTCCTGCTTGTTTTAGGATAAGTAGGTGTTAGGCTATGTTTGTGCCAAATTTCAGCCTTTCTGCCAGATGTGAACAATTTTTAAAAATTTATTTACGTGAAAAACACAATTTTTGCATTTTTGTCCCAAAAAAGCAGGATGCACTTTGAGGAACTGTTGCCTCCTGCTTGTTTTATGATTAGTAGGTGTTAGGCTATGTTTGTGCCAAATTTCAGCCTTTCTGCCAAATGTGAACATAAATTTCACCAAGCCGCTCCACAATAAAAACGATGTCTTGGTTATCACAAAACCATCTTTATACAGTCTAATCTAAAGTTTCGTAAGTGTAAAAACTTACGAATAGTACTCTCTGAAGAAGTAAGTTTTTACACTTATGAAACGTTCGATTCTATAAAGATGTTTTTGTATACCCAAGAATTTGTTTTTAACCACTACTACTACTGGTGTCACTGTATCTAGTTTATTATGACTTGGATCTCATGTAAGTTTATGTTATTCAAATGGTTTTGGATTCCTCTCTCTTTATATTTATTTGGATTCACATGAAAATGCAGGCGTATAAAAAATTGTGGCCTCTAGCGAATCCACAACCTTTATATACCATTTTGTCTGGCAATTTTGGTCGGTTTTCACAACCATCATCAGCGTGTGACAGTGATATATTCACACGTTTTTCTTAAAATCGGTTTAAAATTGTGACCTCTAGAGGTAACAGAAGCTAAAAACACGATTTTTTGTACAATCAAGGGCCATAATTCAGGAAGTTATGATCCGATCTTCCCCAGTATATCGAAAGAAAACAAGATCTTTGGGTTATAAACACGTATTTCAAGTTTCATAAAAATCGAATCAAAATTGTGACCACCAGATGGTCTACAACCATGACATACCATATGTTTACATTATTATCATACGAGAGGCGGCCATTTTGTCTGGCAGTTTTGGTCCGATTTTCAGGAAATTAATACTCAATGGACATGTCAGTGTAAGGGTGATATATTTGAATGTTTCTTTAAATCAGATAATAATTGTGGCCTCTAAGAGGGACCACAAGCTAAAAACGTTATTTTTTGAACAATCAAGGGCCATAATTCAGGAAGTTACAATCCGATATGCGCGAATATTGGAAGGAACCAAGATCTTTGGATTATAAACATGTATTTTAAGTTGCATCAAAATCGTATTATAATTGTGACCTCTAGAGGGTCCACAACCTTGATCTACCATATTTTTACACTAGATGCGTAATTGGAGCGGCCATTTTGTCTGGCCATTTTGGTCTGATGTTCACAAAATTTGATCTTAACCAACATTACAGCTTAACGGTGATATTTTTCTAATGGTTTTTTAAATCAGATAATAATTGTGACATCTGAAAGGACCTCAAGCTAAAAACATTATTTTTCGTAGATTCAGGGGCCATAATCCATGAAGTTATGGTATGATTCATGCCAATATCGAAAATCGAAAGAAGATCTTTGGGAGATAGGTCTATTTTTGAAGTTTGGTCGAAATCAGATAAAGATAGGTTGCCAGGCAATGAAACATACGCCCATAGCAGCTAAATCGTCCAAGCAGTCAACAAGAGTTACCACATATTTTTACTTTTTTCAGTAATGGAATATTTATAATACACTAAAATCTGATTAAGAGTAAGAACTCATTAAGTAATTATCAGAAAATCATTAGAATTTGTTTGGTTTTTATAAAGTTCTGCCCCATGCTAACATTTAGTATACAATAGTGTTGAAAATTGGATCGAGATTTGTGATCCGAATACTTTTGTTGGCTATCCAAAAACTATTCGGATAATTCGAAGACGTGAAATTCTTGAACAAAATTACATCAAAAGTTCATATACCGGTACTCATAATTTCTTACTTATTTCAATGTGAGTGTCTGTGTATGCCGAGTATGAAATCGTACTTTCGATTTGCAAATTGTTTGAGCCGCGAAGAAAAAAAAGTGCCTACCTTTAGCTGTAATTATTAAGACTATCTATGACATCCCAAAAAATCAATGAGGTGAAGGAATTTGTATAGTATAACTACTCCTGTAATCCGCACCCTCCCGCTTATCATTTTGCTCAATCAACACAAATGAAAAAGTAAAATAAAAACATGTGCCATTTATTCCGCCAAGGTCGTTTGCCTCATTCTGATAATCTACTACTATTGAACCAATCAGTAAGTGGGAATATACGTGACCTAGGTCGTTATGAATAAATTTCCTTGTGGGAAGTCAAAACGAGGTCTAAACTTGTATGCCGTAAACTAGCGCAGGGAATGAATGAATATTTTTTTTTATTTAGATTACTGTTTTCGTTGCACTGCATTAATAATTTTATTAGTTACTATCACTAAATAATACGCATAATGTTGACATTTATGCTCAGAGCTGCGTACGTGATCAATTGCATTGGGGAAAATTTCAACGTAATCAGATGTAAAAATGGCTAAATATAGAGCATACGGAATGTAAGAATATATTGGAATGAATAGTAAACGGATAGTAAAATGATTCGGATAACCCTTATTTTGTATCCGTTAACGAATATCCGAATAGTAGTTTCAACACTAGTGTATACAAAAGGTCTCATGACCTCAAACACTGTATAAATTTAAAGTCAATCGGACAAGATTTTTTGAAGCGATCAAGGGTCATTACTCTGGCAGTAATTATCGGAAATCACTGAAGATCAATAGGATTCTTCGTCTCATGAACTTAACCACTGTGTATAAATTTAAAGTCAATCAGATATTAACTTTAGCCTCTAGAGCATCCACAAGATTTTTTGAAGTGATCAAGGGTCATAACTCTGGCAGTAATTATTGGTAATCTCTGAAAATCAATAGGATTCTTCGTCTCATGACCTTAAACACATGTGGACGCCAGACCGCCGAACGGGGGCGACAACAATACACGACCACATTTCAATGTGAGTGTATAAAAATTGTGACCTGTAGAGTGTCCACAAACAAATTGTGGACGGACAGGGACGACAGCCCAATACGTCCACGTGAAAATGTGAGCGTATAAAAATTGCCGTTCGGTCTACTGGTTGTAAAATTATATGACGTGAAATAAACCACTAATTTTGATTGTTTTAAGAGAGAACCTTGATCATGTATGATTCAACATTCCTTATTAAAATCAATTTTTGAGGCATTTAGAGTACGAATAATTAAATTAGAATTATGAAACAAAACATTTCAAACTATTGTTGAAGAAAGTCCTATACTATAGTAGAAAGTCCAAAGAATTCACTTCAGTTAATTTAAGAGAACCAGAAACAAAAATATATAATAATATTCAAAATGCTTTTACCTTGATATGATTGATTACTGTTGTTCCGACTATTTGAATTGTCTCCTTGATTATACATTGATGTAAACACTGGTGCTTTAGCGTTCATGGTAAATTTCTTCTGATCATTATCATCACCTCGCTGATTCTATAAAACAATAGACATTATGATTTTCTCTAAATAAAATATTAACTAAGGACTAAGACATCAACTAATCTCCTGATGTTGCAAGGAGCTACATGTAATTGGGCTGTTGTGTAACACCAGAAAATTGGTATCGTTTAATCTAGCGTAAATAGCGCTAATTTCTGTCCTGTGTTCAAATATTCATAACTATTGTTGAATTTCGGCTAATAGTGTTCAATTTGTACTTGTATCCAATTTCAATCTCACTGTTTAATTTTGATTACCAAGCGTCTAACTAGTGTTTAGTTTGTCGACACATATTTAATTATAAGCGTTCTGCCTAATTATCACTACTGTTCAATAATTAGTTGGACCGTTCAATTTCCTGAACCGTGATTAAAATCAGTCAAGGTGTCCAATTACACAAGGTGTTCAATTTTGTTGTCAAACATCTAATTTCATGTGGGATGTTCAGATATCACGATGTGTTTAGTTGTGGGTCTCAGTTCAGTTTTGCCACCGAATGTCTATTTTGCCACACTATGTTGAAATACCGTAATAAGTGTTAGTTTTAGTACTGACCTGTTGCGATGCAGTGAAATATTATTTTTCAGAATTCATACGACGGCAGCTATCTGTTATGCCTATCATTATCCGGGGATCATTTTTCAAGATCACTACGGGGCGGTTCCTGAGCAAAGATTTCTTGAGATGCACATAACGTTTCGTCCAGAATCATAAAACGTGTATCTATATATCAATTTACCAGTGGCTGCCAGGCAGGATACGCCCACATTTTTCAAGAGATGGATAGGGAACAAGCTAAACAAAAAGCGATTTTTTGTACTGTCAGGGGCCATAATTCAGGAAGTTATGATCTAATATGCGCAAATATCGACAGCAACCAAGATCCTTGGGTTATAAACATGCATTTCAAGTTTCATCAAAACTGGATCAAAATTGTGACCTCTAGAGGGTTCACAACCTTGATATACCAGATAATTACACTATTTGCATAGACGGGCGGCCATTTTGTCTGACAGTTTGGGTCCGATTTCCATGAAATTCGAACTCAACCAACGGTGACATATTCGAACGTTTTTTTCATATCAGATAATAATTGTGACCTCTTGAGGGACCACAAGCTAAAAACGTGATTTTTCGTACAATCAGGGGCCATAATTCAGGAAGTTACAATCCGAAATGTGCGAATATCAAAAGGAACCAAGATCTTTGGATTATAAACCTGCATTTCAAGTTTCATCAAAATCGGGTAAAAATTGTGACCTCTAGAGGGTCCACAACCTTGATATCGATGGCTGAGTATGCAAATGTTACATGTCCAGTTTTGGTCAAAATGATGTTTTGACCTTTTTGAATAGCATAAACATGCGCCCTTCTACTGTGTAAATGCTGTTAGTCCAGTTAATTAGAGTATCATGTTATTGCCATGAAAACATATAGCACATGTCACCATTCAGCAAAAGTTTAGTATGCAAAAGTGATATTTGCGGACATTAACTTTTGTCTACTGAAAGCTCATAACACTAAACAGGAACCAGTGGACATATCGCCTACAAAACACGTTGTCAGGGGTCTAAACATTAAAGTTTGTGTAAATGTATTTTTAAAATGGATCCAAAATACAGTTTATATGATATATTGGACATGCTAGAGGATGAACCTACATGTGAAGAATATTTTGAAAAAGTTATTTCGCAAAGTTTAATTTGATTAACAGTTCAGAAGTTATTGTGCAAAGTTTAAATTTAATCAATAGTTCAAACATCATCAACACTGACGAAGAAACTGAAAGTGCTGAAGAAGGAATAGATGATCCTCTTGATGTTGCGTACAATCCTGGGTCAGAAAGTAGTAGTGAGAGTGGTGAAGAAAATGGGCAGGTTAATTCTAAATTAAGTGCTGATACTAGACGTAGAACCTGTTTTAACTTTACCTGTGCAGCACGGAGGTGAGACTACAGAGAAAAATCAAATGAGACCTATAAGAAAACGGAAAAGAGACCCCGATTTATGGAAGTGCAACATTCGTCATACCAATAGGGTATCCGGAAAATCTTACACTACAAGAAAAGGTAAACGTATTGAGAAGAAACCACAGCCTGTTAATTGTGAGAAATGTAGATATAATTGTCCTTATAATTTTCCAGAATCTAAAAGAGAACAAATATGTGAGGAGTTTTATAAACTAGCTGACGTAAAGCAACAAAAAGATTTTATTTGTCATAGGGTCAGAATTCTGCAAGTAGAGCGAAGAAGAAGTAGAAAGAATGTTCAACTGAAGGGAAAAAGTAAAAGCTGTGTGTTTTATTTCATTAAAGAAAATGAAAAGAAATGGGTCTGTATAAAATATTTTCTTACCACACTCGATATAAGTAATTCATTTGTTGAAAGTTCAATCGCTTCTACAGATCCTTCAGGTTCCTACAGTGGGGATGATAAACGTAAAAATCAAGCCCTTAACTTTGTAAAGGAACACATCAACTCTTTTCCAAGAGTCGAGTCCCACTATTGTCGTAAACATACAAAATCAGAATATTTGAACAGCGATCTATCCATAAGTAAAATGTATTGACTTTATGTTAATGATTTTTGTGTAAAAAAACAAATTTAAAAGCCTGTTAAAGAGCATAAATATAGAAATATTTTTATGAATAATTTCAACCTCCGTTTTTTTAAGCCAAAAAAGGACCAATGTACAATGTTCAGTGTTTTTATAGTGCTGTTGGTGAGGATAAAGAGACTATGCGAAGAAACTGGGACAATCACAAGCTTAGAGAAAAAGAATCACTGGATGGTAAAGCAGAAGACAGAGATAAAGTTGATAGGTCATTTGTTGTGGCTTCATTTGGTTTACAGGCTGTCCTTAATCTACCTCATGCTGGAGATGCTCAAATCTTTTACAAAGGAAAGTTGAGTCTTTACAATTTCACAATTTATGATGTTGCAACTGCTGATGGATATTGTTACGTCTGGGATGAGACGGAAGGACAGAGGGGCTCATCAGAGATAGGGTCTGCACTACTTCACTATCTGGATTCACTTGGAAATCATGTTAAACACGTTTCTACATTTTCAGATACCTGTTCTGGACAGAACAGAAATCAGTACATTTCCGCTGCAATGCTATATGCTGTCCAGAAAAACCCAAATCTTGAAACTGTGGATGTAAAGTTTATGGAGGTCGACTCCATGCATTCTCTAATTGCGCGAGCTGCTAAACACCAAGTTCTTTATACACCAAACCTTATAAAGTGTATCATTTGGATCATACAAGCTTTTCTAACTTGAAAGATTTGGCTCAAACTATCATTAACCCATAAATGCATGGCTACGGCCTATGCCGTAGAGTAAACAAAGGCTGAAATTGCATGGCTACAGAATTTCCCGTATCGTTTTTAACAGTTTGAATTTACCGCGCTAAAGGTGGTTCCACGGGAAATCCCCTTTTGACGCCATTGTCTAAATCCAGCATGGTCATCCTGGCAATGTTTTGAGTAAAATTTCTGTAACTTTTTGCGAATTTTTGTCGATTTAAGACATGATTTGTACAGGATCCCATTCATAGTTGCCAAGGAATACTGTGTGAGTTGGATTATGCTACAGAGTGTGTATTTTTGTGGGGTTTTTTATGCTAAATAGTGGTTTTTGTCCAGTTTTTTGCTTCACATAGAAATCGTAGATATTTGTGCTGCAGTTTAGTATGTTTGATATTCCTTGCCAATATCTTCCGCTAAGAAAACAGATCTTATGTCTCTTCTTATGGCAAGAGTTATCCCTCCAACATACGAGCACTTTTACCAGAGCTTGACAGTATCAAACCGCCCGCTTGTTCCATCAACAGATGAAGAAAACAAAATCTTGGACTAAGAGTAATATTTTCTGATTTCCTGTGAACAAATATAGACAGCATCCCTCTTAAGAAGGCTTATAAATCTTCCTTGCCAATATCTTCCGCTAAGAAAACAGATCTTATGTCTCTTCTTAAGGAAAGAGTTATCCCTCCAACATACGAGCACTTTTACCAGAGCTTGACAGTATCAAACCGCCCGCTTGTTCCATCAACTGATGAAGAAAACAAAATCTTGGACTAAGAGTAATATTTTCTGATTTCCTGTGTTATGTTGGTTTAATCTTCGAATTCTAACGGTTGACATTATCATTATCAATGTGTTCTGAACTTTTTTTTGATTCCAAGATAAATCAGATCGCCTGTGTGTTCTGGACTTTTTTTGGTTCGTTAAAATTCTTACAATTTATTATGTGTACTTTGTTCATTTTGATTTGGCTAATAAATGTTATTTGATAGTCTTTAATTTGGTATATTTTAAGTTGTACAACTGACCATAGTGGAGCAGATAAGAGCAATTTTTGGGAAGTATCGTGCAAATGATGATACAAGCATCAAATTTGGCACAATTGTTCTCCAAGAGATACTAATCAAATCTGCCCGATTGGCCAATTGAAAATCAAAGATGGCGGCCATTTTTCAAGATGGCCACCAAAATGGCCACCCGAAGTTGATGTTTTGCTTAGAAATATTTGTAGTTGTCCGATTTGCGTGATCTAAGTGTCGATTCCTATGTTTTAAAGCCTGCTGAACTACATTTTCCTGTTCAAAAAGCACTCCGAGACATATTGTCACAGGAAAAGCACTCTGAGACACATATGTGACACAATGAGGAAATTTTGAAAATTGAGTTATTGTTATTTTCATATTCTCCAACTCATTGCCTTCAATTTGATGTATAGTTTGTTTGAATTGGGCAAAAATTGACTGAGCTGTGTTCATTAGAAGCTACCCAACTCACAAAAGTAAGTTTTGAGAAAAAGTAAGTCAAAGATTTGGTATGTTCCAAAACAAAATCCCATAGCAACAAGGCCATTTATCTGCTGTTTTGTCGTTGAATATATCTTTCCATGGGTTTTCAGGGGTGCTGAAGACGAAAATCGTAGTAAAAATTTGATCCGACTATTTCCGCAATTTATTTGCTATATTTTGTCGTTTGATATGTTTTTTTATTTAGGATTTCAAGGGTGCTGAAGACGAAAATCGTAATAAATGCACTCCTTTCGTAACGAAACATCCACAACACATACGGCATAATATTCACATGATATTGTTATACTGAAGAACAATCTATACATTAGTAGTCTGTTGTGTATAATATAACTTTAGTGAGATTAACTGTTAATCTCATCAATTAATTAGCACCTTAGTGGCAGCTAGTGGTCGGGAGATTAAGATTGTTGATTGGATAATCATCAAAGAAGCCACAACAGCTGTACGCGTGTTCATTTAACACGTGAATTAAAATAAGATTTTGCGTGTACGATAGGTCTATTATTATTTTCAGGTACCGTGACGTTATCAAAATATGAGTCCCTATAGAAATGTCAATTCCATAGTCAATGCTTATGTTCACTTTCGTGCATTTTTGCTTTGATGTAAATATCAACATTATTCAGAGGATACTCAATGGCAGACTCGAGAATCGTCGCATTTCGGCTCGTTGGTCGTTCTCATTTTTTCGACCCATTGTGATCAGAGAATTTTAAACAATAATATCCCAAATGCATTCCTTACTTTGCATGCCGTATGAAGAAGCGACGTTAAACGGAATTCAGCTATCAATAAAATTCTCTTTGAAAAGAACATTATTGGCCATTTTGTTTATTTCCATTTTTAAAAGGCCTATAGAATATTTTTGTAAAGATGATATGAGATATCAAACAATCACCACTTGGATTAATTATTCTGAGTAAATAATGAGTTGTAGACGGCTTTATCATTGACCCGTGACAGTTGATTAGTAATAGTATTACTCAATGACCCCCCCCCCCCGCTTGTCGATTAATTTACATCATCAGCCACGTGGTTTCAATTAACACTCAACGGCAATCTATACGATCAGAATTAATTTTTTTTTTCTGCCACTTATCAGAGTGAATCGCATGTAGGTACGCAAAAACATTGACAAAACCAAATATTTATCGATAATGTCTTGCACGCGGCCAATCAGCAAACGAGTTGTGTGGACAGCATGGCAACAGGCGGAGTTTATTTATATTTTTGGAGGGTTTTAAAACTCGATTGTATCCGTTCAAAATCAATTCATCGACAATATTTTGATCATATTTATAAACTAGAGATGCTCCGCTTTACAACAATGCCAATTGTTATGCAAGAGGAATGACCGGTCGTCCCACTGCGAGCAAACAAAAATAACTAATTTCGCCGAGAATTTTGAGAAATAGGACAGATTTAAGAATACGGTACTCTTACAAAACATTCAAATACAGGTGTTTTAAAATGTTTTATTGCTATTTTGATCTTCTGTGTTGATAGATAGTATATTTATAGGCTCATTTTTGTGAAAATCTCAATTTCGTTCAAAATCAATATTTTCACTTATTTTGTCTTTATCTCATTATTGATTCTCCCACATTCCGACTCATTTAGATGCGGACAGTCACATATATAATATATATAATCACTGAGAAATAGGTAAAGGTTAAAACGTACATTTGCCGCATTAAAAACTCGCAAAATGGTCAATACCTACGTATCTCGATAAAAAAATAAAATTCAGATTATAACTCCTCATTATGGCTTAAAATCTCTAGATAAGGTGTGTTAATTAACAAGGGTGAAAAATGGACTGAAAGGCGAGTTAATTATCGCTAGGTGTGAACAACTCTGGGACGGTGCGTTTTCTGTACTGAGTATGTTAATTAACCAACGGGTTAAAAACGAATGACACGGTGTGTATTGTTTAATTGGTGTGTTTTCTCGATAGTTGTTGTAACTGCACCAAAAGGGTATAATCAAGGACCAGCCGACTTTATCTGACGTGTGAGTGTTAAATGGAAACTTGGGAAGGAAAATTGTTTTTACCGTGCGATTTTTTATTCGCCGGTGTGTTTTTCGCAAATAGGACTTTGTATAAAGACAGGTCTTTATATGTGGGGGTGTTGTACGGGGCTGTTTCTTCTATGCCTCTTTTGTATTTGTTGATGAACATAAGACGCAGTACGTGTTTTATAGTCACGCCACTTATAAAGTTGCATAATAAAATATAAATATGGACCCTAATCTGTCGTAAAAAGGTGAAAACAATGTCGTCATTTATAAGTATCCAGCAGTCAGGCCCCAATTTGAATATATCCGGGTATATAGTGATAAGCTAAATTTACCGTATGTCTATATATATTCTTTTGTTCTGACAATTTATTGTTTTGCGGGTTGAAATTAGTACCACGTAAACGGTAACTCATTGCCAGTTTATTGTTTTGCGTGTTGAAATGAGTACCGCGCAACCCGTAGCTCATAGCCAGTTTATTGTTTTGCGTGTTGAAATTAGTACAATGTACGTAACCCGTACTTGTTTTGTTGCAACTTTTAATAGATAACCATTTTGCAATTATATTTATATTATAAACAAAAAAATGTTAGCTGTTCAATAATAAATGTTATATAGCCAGCGTATTTAACAATCATCACATAGATGGTTGCCATCCGGTTTAACAGTTCGCCGGATAATGAAATGTCCTTAGAAATAGTTAGGACCCACATAATGCGCACAATAATAAATTTTCTGAAATAATAATAATTCAAACAAGTCAAATGATTAATTGATTCCAAGTATATATCATGGCATGTCAGTACAGACTACTGCAATAAGAGTTATTTTCTTTATTACAAATAATCACAAATAACCAAATCAAAATAAGACAATAATCGTCATAAATTTATTCACATTTTTGATATTTTCAATAATACCATTATTGATCATGAAAGCTAATTAATAGCTGAGAGACTAATCTTGTCGGCTCATAATCTTAATTGGTTAATTAACACGTCAAGTGTTATAAACTCTACCAAATGTTGACTCATCTGATTGTGTATTGGTCTGTTTATAAAGTTTAACACTGATATGTTTATTACCCGAGATTATGAGCCGATTATAAGATTAGCCAACATATGATTTTACCATAATATATTAACATGGAGTTTTAAAGTTATAAAAGAGAAACCAACATATTTTTGAAAATCAATATTAATTTCATTTTCAGAGAACGTCTATTGGAAAATTGCTAGCTGATCCAACAGATTCCCTATTCCCCACATTGCAAAACAGATCAACATGTCAAATCGATTCAGTTACTGGTATAAGGTTTTAAAATATCATGTCTTAAACAGCCCCTTCGTCCCTTTAAATATATATTTTTTTATACTTTAACTTATAAATGCAACACACAAACTGCTTAACGTATTTATACAATAGACGATAAATATTCCAAAGAATAACACGGTTCAGTTTCTTTCCAATAATTATCACAAAAACAAATCATTAAATTTCATTTTTCCAGTTAACATATCGAAGAAGCTTTCAATAAAACACCTAACAACCAGATCTTATGAATGGAATCTTGTCAGGACAGAACTTAGATTAATAGTAACTGATGCGACAATTACATCAAAGAGTCCACATCAAAAGAGTACAAAGGAAATTGCCTAACAAAAAAGCGTGTATTAGTTAAAGGGGCATGGTGCGATATAAGGGATGATTTTTGTGCCAAATTACAAAAATGATCACCACCGGTTAAGGAATGATTTTATTGACAGGAGTATGTCAACTGCGAATATGATGATTAAGTATTCTTTTCACACGCTGCATGCGGCAACCTTCAAGTCTATACCGATTCAAAAATTTAATTATCTCTCATATCCACAATTTTTAAAGCCTGAGTTTTATCGTAAATAAAATTAATAGAATCCGTTGTAACCTACTGGTAATACATGATGTAAATTGCAGGAGATGGGGTGTGCTATTCATTGTAGCCCGTTCGTAATTTAGCCATGACAACGGCACATATTCTGTGTGAAAATCCAGATTGGTCGCGTCCCAATGATTTCTTACTACAAGGACGTAACTAGCTCAGAGAAACGATGGGGTGGGGAGTGTTCTCAAGGGGTGCTGTAAAATTGAGGGACAATGTATATCTATTGTTTTTATGGACGACAATTTTTTCAAAGGGGAGGGGGGAAATTTTTGCGGGGGGGGGGGGGGGGGGGGCTTTGCCCCACCTGCCCCTTAGTTACGGACCTGACTTGCTGACAATACAGAATATAAGTATTGTCTACAAGACTACGGCATGGTAGCAATTTGTTGTTAAAGGGGATTCTATTTTAGTCAATTATCGATTCCTATTGATAGCACGTGTGAATTCACGTAATTTGGAAACTTGACTGACAGTATGCATTGGCTCAGACTTTTTGGTGGCGAAATGAAAAGGTCATCAAGGTATTATCCGACTGATAACGTGTTAATGTGCATGTGTTCAGCAAGGTTGACAGTGACTTCTGACGATGTGTGCTTAAAAACAGGAGATGAAGGCATTTAATTCATTTGTGATTTAAACCCGAAGATATATTACTTCAGATGTGATTTATCAATTTAAAATGCATTGTGTAACTTATTTGTCAGAATGGAAATGGCTATTTCAATGGACAAAACTTTCGCCCACGGTAAGACCAGCATCTATGTGTGTAAATTTTGAAATTTCGTAATTTTAATCGAGTTTGAAATAGTCGATCGATGCAAGTATTAAAATGTCGAACATATTGAGGAAGTAATGTATCGGTACAACCATAATTCTGTTTATTTTATTATATAAATGCCTGCCAATGTTTGATATTTGTTATATTTTCAATATAAGCCAGTAAAATCTGCGTGTCTAACTGTGTTAAATAAACAAACTTTTTTTGCATGCCGTATTAGCTGATATTCGACTACGATATCACTGCCGTGGAATCGCACGATAAATACATAAACCTATTTCAAACTAGCTATGGATGTGCTGACTGTACATGCGTGAAAGTCAGACTTTTTAAAATTCGCCGTGGATGGCGGTTTAAAATAATCACGGAGGTCGGCAGTTTACTCAAATTCGCGAAGGAAATTTAGAGCGGAATTTTGAGCTTGGCCAGAGCAGATTGATTAACTGACGTCGTCGATTTTTACATTTAAGCCATAATGAGGAGTTATAATCCGAATTTTATTTTTTTATCGAGATACGTAGGTATTGACCGTTTTGCGAGTTTTTAATGCGGCAAACGTACGTTTTAACCGTTACCTATTTCTCAGTGTATATATACAAAAAGTTCTGGAAACAGCTCCCAGGCGATATATAAATAATAAGATGTTAGAAAAGAAAACAAACTACATATTACAAGCTAGCGCTTTCAGGTCCACCAGAACCTCTTCAGGCATTAATATGAAAGCGTAACTATATAAACAAAAATAATAACAATAGAAGGACGTCACATCCGACGTTTACAATACGTTGAGTATACTAGTTACTACTGTTATTAATAACAATTTATGTTCAAATTTAGTTAAATATACAATGAAATATACATATGCAATGAAATATATTTATAAACTACATCAGTTAAACTTTAACATTAAGCTCGGGATTGTATTTCCGCATAAACACGCTTTCTTTTATTTCTAATAGCGCTTGATTTGCTACGTTTATAAATATATTTCATTGCATATCTATATTTCATTGTATATTTAAACATGCATTATGCAAGAGCTAAATCTGCCTATTTCAGGTCTTTCTTTAGGCCTGAAATGTTATCTAAATTATTAATTAGACATAAATTAACCTTATCCAGGCCATAATCAACTCTAGATGGCAGCGCTAGCCTGCGATCTTTAGTGGATTGTAAGCCGATTTACTGCATAACTTTCCTTCTCTATTAAACGATTAAATGGATAATCGAGACTATGCTGTTTATCGTACTGACTTTAGTAATGATGACCGAGGCATATGGGAATTTCAGTCGCTTAGTTCTCCGTTCATAGTGGATCAATTTGAATGAAATTTTCACCAAATTGCCTTTACATTATCTAGTTTTTAACTATTATAGTGAGAACTGCCAACTCGTTACCGAATCTCCCATAATGTATCTTTAACTAAATTTGAACATAAATTGTTATTAAAGGACAAAATTGGTGACAGTCATTATCACATATGTGATAGAGCTGGTTAAACACATTCCAAATATAATTTTAACACCGAGATCATTGCTACGATAGCTGAGTAATACAGGTGTCCTGAATCGGAAGTGACGAATGCCAAAGGAAAACACAAGTCATCTCTCTATAAAACTGACTGATGTGACGAGTGATAAAAGATACACGGCCAAATTTCTGCTCACTAATTATTCCTTCGAAGACCAAAAGTTGTTATATGGGACTGTAAGAGGATACCTGACAATTCAATAAAGTAATTGAATGTCATTAGATAAGAGAACACGAGAAAAATAGAAATAGTCAGTACATTCCCTTGTTTATATTCATTCTATACCCTATAAAAACATGGTAATGCACGGACTAAGTATGTACTCTATAGAACTATACACACTATATAAATTATGTGACCTATACACTATGTAATGTATAATGGGCACTTTCCTGTATGGGATACAACTAGGTTCTTGCATTGTGACCTACACCTAGTCCGATCGAATCAGGATTTCGTCAGAATCCTACGTAAATTTGGAGACTATCTATCAATTTACTATTTTTCAGAATGTATCTCATTTTCGAACTTTTGTTTAATTCACCCTGTTTTGACACAATAGTACATACTCTTAAAGCCATATTGTAGGGAATATTACGTTTTTATATGTGATGGGTGACATGAGAAAAAATTGAGATATTGGTGTGTATCGGTTTTCTTATATAGTATAGGTCGGTTTCAATTTTGCCATCTGTCGAAATTACTACTGTTACATCAAGAAAATTTAAGACTCGATTTGCTCTTTTCGATTGTAAATTAAATACTATCATTTAGTGAAACGAGTAAACAATGTAAATCGGCTAAAACAGAATCATTTTGGTTACATATTATGAAACAATCATCTAAGAATCTCTTCGGGTTTATTTCTATGTATAGTTTTAGTTCATTACTAAATTGCTCTCCTATCATACCATAATTCTTCAAGGTATCCTAAAGCCAAAATAGAATATGTCGGGCGAACCTTTGTACCCATAGCCACACCCTTGATTTGTTTCAAGTATTGGCCATCAAAATAAAATATATTATTTTGAATTACTAATTCTAATGCCCATAATAGAAATTTCTTTGTAAAACGTTTTTCGATTAAATCGGGGTGCTTATCAATCCAATATTTAACGGCCGACAGTCCTAAATTTACTTCTATATTGCTGTATAGTGCTTTTCCTGTGAAAATGTCTCAGAGTGCATTTTGAACAGGACATTGTAGTTCAGCAGGCTTTAAAACATAGGAATCGACACTTAGATCATGCAAATCGGACTACAAATATTTCTAAGGAAAACATCAACTTCGGGTGGCCATTTTGGCGGCCATCTTGAAAAATGGCTGCCATCTTAGATTTTCAATTGGCCAATCGGGCAGATTTGATTAGTATCCCTTGGGGAACAATTGTGCCAAATTTGATGCTTGTATCATCATTTGCACCATACTTCCCAAAAATTGCATATTAAATAAACATCTTTCATCTAGTCATTACATGACAGTTCACAATAGCTAAATATTTCTTAAAATTGAACTCATTCCTGTGCATATTATATAAATGAAATGAAATGGGGTTTAACGTCCTACTGTTCTGCTCATAACCTGGACTAATGAAGACGGGCATACCCCATAAAGTGTGCTATGAGGGAAATTTGGATAATTCCCCGATTTGAAATAGGAATTCAGAAGTTTAAAATGCGATTTTCTCGAAACAAGATAGGTTGCCAGGCAACGAAACATACGCCCACAGCAGCTAAATTGTCCGGGCAGTCAACAAGAGTTGTCGCATATTTTTACTTTTTTCAGTAATGAAACATTTATAATACACACTAAAATCTGATTAAGAGCAACAACTCAGAAAACCATTAGAATTTGTTTGGTTTTTGGAAAGTTCTGCCCCATGCTAACATTTTGTATACAAAACTTTTAATATCATGGATTTAGCTGTTCAAGTCATAAAAATTCATTGAAAATCAATATACTTGTTCATCTCAAGATCTTAAACTCTGTGTATCAATCTTAAGTCAATAAGATGACAACTTTAGCCTTTAGAGCATCACAAGATTTTGCAAAGAGATCAAGGGCCATAACTTTGGCAGTAATTATTGGAAATCGTTGAAAATAAATAGGATTCTTCATCTCATGACCGTAAACACGGTGTATAAATTAAAGGTCAATCGGATATTAACTTTGGCCTCTAGAGCGTCCACATGATTTTTCAAATCAAGGACCATAACTCTGGAAGTAATTATCGGGAATCACTGAAAATCAATAGGATTCTTCGTCTCATGACCTTTAACACTGTGTATAAATTTAAAGTCACTCGGATATTAACTTTGGCCTCTAGAGCATCCACAAGGTTTCAAAGTGATCAAGGGCCATAACTCTGGCAGTAATTATCGGAAATTGCTAAAAATCAATAGGATTCTTCGTCTCATGACCTTAAACACTGTATGAATTTAAAGTCAATCTGATATTAACTTTGGCCTCTAGAGCGTCCACAAGAATTTTTGAAGTGATCAAGGGCCATAACTCTGGCAGTAATTATCTGAAATCGCTGAAAATCAATAGGCTTCTTTGTCTCATGACCTTAAACACTGTGTATAAATTTAAAGTCAATCGGATATTAACTTTGGCCTCTAGAGCGTCCACAAGATTTTTTGAAGTGATCCAGGGCCATAACTCTGGCAGTAATTATCAGAAATCGCTGAAAATCAAAAGGCTTTTTTGTCTCGTGACCTTAAACACCGTGTATAAATTTAAAGTCAATCGGATATTAACTTTAGCCAGACAGACGGACCGACCGACGGACGGGGGCGACGACAATATAAGACCACATTTAAATGTGGGCGTATAAAAATGGACATGTAAAATATGCATACTCAGCCATCGATATACCATAATTTTACACTATTAGCGTACGAGGGGCGGCCATTTTGTCCGGCAGTTTTGGTCTGATTTTCGCGAAATTTGAATTCAACCGTCATTAAGGTGTAACGGTGATATATTCAAACGTTTTTTTAAATCAGAATAAAATTGTGACCGCCATAGGGTCCACAAGATTTTTGGTAAATCAGGGGCCATAAATCAGGAAGTTACGGTCCGATATGAGGGAATATCGAAAGGAACCAAGATCTTTGGGTTATAAACTTACATTTCAAATTTAAAGAAAATCCAACGGCTGCACTAAAAGGCTGTCGAACGAGAATTAGAATACACACGTGATTTGTGCCTCAATTGATTCGTACCTTTTCCTATATGTTGTTGAAATAAGTTCAAAGAAATTGAAATAAATCTATATGTTGTTGAAATAAATTGAAATCATAAACGATTACCTGCCTTTTGTTTCTTAATCTGGTGTTGGTTATTGAACCCATTCTACTAAGTGAGTTTTGATTATTGAGGACAATTCATTGTTAAAGCAGTTTAAAAGATAGGTTGCCAGGCAACAAAACATATGCCCACAGCAGCTAAATCGTCTGAGCAGTCGACAAGGGTTGTCGCATATTTATTCTTTTTTAGGTAATTAGGGACATTTAATAGACAATTTCATACAGATGACATTATAATTTTCGTCGTTTGAGGGTTCACAAGGTTCTTAAAACTAAAACAAGGCCCGTAACTCTGGAAGTAATCTACTGAAATTGTTGAAATTTGACAGGCTTTTTCGTTTTACTAATTCAAATAATGCATATAAATTTCATACAGATCAGATGATAACTTTTGTCGTTCGAACGTTCACAAGGTTCAACAAAGTAAAATAAGGGCCATAACTCTAGAAGTAATTAACAGGAAATTGCTGATATTCAATAGGCGTCTTCATTTCACTAATTTAAATGATACATATGAATTTCATACAGATTGGGTGATAACTTTTGTCATTCAAGCGTTCACAAAATTCAACAAAGTTAAACAAGGGCCATAACTCACTGCGTAATTAACGGAAATAGCTGAAATTCAATAGGCTTCTTTGTTTCACTAATTTAAATGATGCATATCAATTTCAAACAGATCGGATGGTAACTTGTCATAAGAGCGTTCACAAGATTCAACAAAGTGAAACAAGGGTCATAACTCTAGATGTAATTAACGGAAATTGCTGAAATTCAATAGGCTTCTTTGTTTTACTAATTCAAATGATGCATATCAATTTCATACAGATCTAATAATAACTTTTGTCGTTAGAGCATTCGCATGGTACAACAAAGTGAAACAAGGGCCATAACCCACGGCGGAATAAACGGAAATTGCTAAAATTCAATAGGCTTCTTCGTTTCACTAATTTAAATGATGCATATCAATTTCAAAAAGATCGGATGATAACTGTTGTCATTAGAGCATTCACAAGATTCAACAAAGTGAAACGAGGGCCATAACTCTAGATGTAATTAACGGAAATTGCTGAAATTCGATAGGTTTCTTTTTTTTACTAATTTAAATGATGCATATAAATTTCATACAGATCGGTTGATAACTTTTGTTGTTAGAGCGTTCACAAGGTGCAACAAAGTGAAACAAGAGCCATAACTCCAGAAGAAATTAATGGAAGTTATTGAAATTAAATAGGCTTCTTCATCTCACTAATGCAAACAACATATATCAATTTCAAAACAATCAGATTTCAAAACAATCAGATGATAAATGTAGTGTGTAGAGTGTTCACAAGAAATTGTGGACGACGAACAGAACGACAGACTAACGGACGGACGGGCGGATACGGCAATATACGACCACATTTCCATGTGGGCGTATAAAAAACTGAAAAATATTTAATCTGGTGTTGATTATTGAATCAATTCTGCTCAGTGAGTTGTGATTTGTGATTATTGACGATAATTGATTGGTGGTTGTTAAAAACGATTGAATATACTAAGAATTCCAAAATGCGACACATTGTATTATTCATATTGTAATAAACCTTAAATCAATTGAACTAATTGTAAGGTTGAACTGCATGCTGTCTGGTATGGTTGGGTTATTTAAAAAGGTGCCTACGTGTGAAGTTGGCGTACGCGTTTCTTTCATCTGTTACATCATGGAAAGTATACGGTTATATCACGGGGTAATTCTGTGTGGACCACTAATTGGGCAGGCTGTGTTATATTATCAATACAGAAATTTCAACTTTGTTTAGATTTTGTTCCACTTATTTCAACCACATTTAGGAAAAGAAACTAATCAATCTGAGGTACAAATCTCGTGCATATTCTAATTCTGGCTCGGCAGCCATTTTTATAAATTTAGAATATCTTCAGACTTTCTAGGCCGAAATAGCTCTTTGGAATTAATGTCTTGGTTACAAATTTTGGCATTTACCTGTGACAATTTTAGCGATATATAAGGATATAGAAAATCTTCGAACTCATCAAGGTATTGGCCTAATAAACACCTGCACCAAGTTTGAACATTCTACCTCAATTAGAAGGAGAGTTATTGTGTTCCAAAGTCCCAGCCAATCAAATTGCTTATCGCTCTGCTTACCCTGAGCAGAGAATGCTCATTATCAAACTTAGTCAAGGTATTCACTGTAACCCAGGTATCATTTAATCTTGTTTATTTAGCATTAATTTCTTTCACATTCGTTTAATATCAAATCTTTGTTTAAAAATTCTTAAAGATAGGTTGACAGGCAACAAAACATACGCCCACAGCAGCTAAATCGTTTGAGCAGACGACAAGGGTTGTCGCATATTTATTCCCTTGTAGGTCTTTACAAGACAGTTCCATACAGATCAGATTATAAATTTTGTCGTTTGAGGGTTTACAAGGTTCTACAAACTGAAACAAGGGTCACAACTCTGGAAGTAATCTACAGAAATTGTTGAAATTTGACAGGCTTTTTCATTTTACTAATTAAATAATGCATATAAATTTTATACAGATCACATGATCACTTTTGTCATTCAAACGTTCACAATCGCCACAACTCTAGAAACTGATGAAAATTGCTGAAATTCAATAGACCTGTTTCAGTAATTTAAATGATGCATAAAAATTTCATACATATCGGATGATAACTTTCATCAATCGAGCATTAACAAGTTTAACAAGCCAACAGTGAGGCTGATGTCCCCCGCCGAAATAGGAAAATAATTAGAGGACACATATAAATTTATCACAAATTATCTTTTACAAAGTATTGAACAATCAAACAGTATATCTTTACTTATAGTCTAACAATCAAAGTAGGAGAGTTATTGTTTTCCAAAGTCTCGACCAATCAAATTGCGTATCGCTCTGCTTACCCTGAGCAGAAAATGCTCATTATCAAACTTAGTCAAGGTATTACTGTAATGAAACTATACACCAAGTTTCATCAATCTCACTTAATTAGAACTAAAGTTATCGTGTCCCAAAGCATCAACCAATCAAATTGCTTATCTCTGCTTACCCTAAGCGGAAAATGCTCATCTTCGAACTCCATCAAGGCATTGACCTAATCAACACATACACCAAGTTTGAACATTCTAGCTCAATTAGGAAGAGAGTTATCGTGCCCCAAAGTATCAACCAATCAAATTGCTTATCTCTGCTTACCCTAAGCGGAAAATGCTCATCTTCGAACTCCATCAAGGCATTGACCTAATAAACACATACACCAAGTTTGAACATTCTAGCTCAATTAAAAGTTATCGTGTCCCAAAGCATCAACCAATCAAATTGCTTATCTCTGCTTACCCTAAGCGGAAAATGCTCATCTTCGAACTCCATCAAGGCATTGACCTAATCAACACATACACCAAGTTTGAACATTCTAGCCCAATTAGGAAGAGAGTTATCGTGTCCCAAAGCATCAACCAATCAAATTGCTTATCTCTGCTTACCCTAAGCGGAAAATGCTCATCTTCGAACTCCATCAAGGCATTGACCTAATAAACACATACACCAAGTTTGAACATTCTAGCTCAATTAGGAAGAGAGTTATTGTGTCCCAAAAAGTGTGACGGACAGACGGACAGACAGACAGACAGACAGACAGACAGACAGACAGACAGACAGACGGACGAACCCATTTTAATAGTCCCCTGCTTTCTTCGAAAGGCGGGGGACAACAAAGTGAAACAAAGGCAAAAACTCTAGAAGTAATTATTGTAAATTGCTGAAATTCAATGGGCTTTTTCGTTTCACTAATTTAAATCATGCACATAAATTACACAAAGATCGGGTCATAACTTTTGGCGTTAGGGCGTTCACAAGGATCAATAAAGTGAAACAAGTGCCATAACTCTAGAGGTAATAAACGGAAATTGCTGAAATTCAATCGGCTTCTTAGTTTCACTAATCTAAATAATGCATATAAATTTCATAAAGATTGGGTGATAACTTTTGGAGTTGGAGCGTTCACAAGGTTCAATAAAGTGAAACAAGGGCCATAACTCTAGACATATTAAACGGAAATGGCTGAAATTCAATAGGCTTCTTTGTCTCACTAATTTAAATAATGCATATAATTTTCAGAACGATCGAATGATAACTTGACGTTAGAGCGTTCACAAGGATCAAGAAAGTGAAACAAGGGCCATAACTCTAGACGTAATAAACAGAAATTGTTGAAATTCAATAGGCTTTTTCGTTTCTGTAATCTAAATAATGCACATAAATTTCAGAAAGATCGGATGATAACTTTTGACGTTAGAGCGTTCACAAGGATCAATAAAGTGAAACAAGGGCCATAACTCTAGAAGTAATAAATGGAAATTGCTGAAATTCAATAGACTTCTTCGTTTCAGTAATCTAAATAATGCATATAAGTTTCAGAAAGATCGGATCATAAATTTTGGTGTTAGAGCGTTCACAAGGTTCAATAAAGTGAAACAAGAGCCATAACTCTAGACGCAATAAATGGAAATTGCTGAAATTCAACAGGCTTCTTCGTTTCACTAATTTAAATTATGCATATAAATTTCATAAAGATTGGGTGCTAAGTTTTGGCGTTAACAGCGTTCACAAGGTGCAGTCAAGTGAAACAAGGGCCATAACTCTAGATGTAGTAAACAGAAATTGCTGAAATTCAATAGGCTTCTTCGTTTCACTAATTTAAATGCATATAAATTTCAGAAAGATCGGATGATAACTTTTGAAGTTTGAGCGTTCACAAGGTTCAATAAAGTGAAACAAGGGCCATAACTCTAGACGTAATAAACAGAAATTGTTGAAATTCAATAGACTTCTTCGTTTCACTAACTTAAATATTGCATATAAATTTCACAAAGATCGTATGTTAACTTTTGGCATTAGAGTGTTCACAAGGTTCAACAAAGTGAAACAGGGGCCATAACTCTAGACATAATAAACGGAAATTATTGAAATTAAAAAGGCTTCTTCATCTCACTAATGTAAACAACATATATCAATTTTAAAACAATTGGATGATAACTTTTGGCGTTAGAGCGTTCACAAGAAATAATTGTGGACGGACGGGGGCGACGGCAATATACGTCCACATTTCAATGTGGGCGTATAAAAATCATTTAAAATCACCAAAAATCATCTAATTTGTACTTGTGTCCAGTTTAAAGCTGACTCATTAATTTTGATAATGAAATGAGGGGAATATTGTCCTGGCGTTGCGCTATGGCCTACTCTTATATCGAATTCCAACTGCCAAGGGATCTTTTACGTGCATGCCAATTTGTACTTGTGTCCAGTTTAAAGCTGACTCATTAATTTTGATAATGAAATGAGGGGAATATTGTCCTGGCGTTGCGCTATGGCCTACTCTTATATCGAATTCCAACTGCCAAGGGATCTTTTACGTGCATGCCAATGTGTACACGGGACCTTGGGTTTTTCGTCTCATCCGAACGACTAGACAGCTGTCCTTGTCAGGCCCTCCATCCTGCATCACTGACAAGGGGAAACCACACCGGAAAATCTGAATGAACTTTCTCGGCCAATGCAGGGATCCAGCATCTTACCCACTTAGCCACGTGATCCCCTCCCCCCCCCGAATTTTGATAATGAGTGTCCAATTTACAAGTATTTAATTTCCTGACCACAGTTAAAAAATTAATCATTATATGTCATTAATCAATTGGTTTGTTTATTTTTTAACAGTGATTTAAAAATTAAACACTTGTAATGAAACTATACACCAAGTTTCATCACTCTCACTTAATTAGAACTAAAGTTATTGTGTCCCAAAGCATCAACCAATCAAATTGCTTATCTCTGCTTACCCTAAGCAGAAAATGCTCATCTTTGAAATCCATCACGGCATTGACCTAATTAACACTTACACCAAGTTTGAACATTCTAGCTTAAAGGGCCAATCCGATAATATTTTGGAGAATAAAACTGCTTAATTTTGTGTTAAAATCCCCTAAAGTCCTCTACCTAAGAGTCGAGCCACTAACTCACTATTTGTCATACGTTTTCAAACAATTTAAACCCACCAGTTTTCATCTGGAAAAGGAGACCGGTGTCCAAACTGTATTATACGGTGTCTGGATAAAACCAGACTTTTATTTTATAAAAATAATGTTTAGGTGAAATTTACCCTTCGTTATGAAGTACAGCACACGGGTCATTCACTGTATAGACATCGAAAGAAACGGGAATCTTAAAAGGGTTACATGTCCGGAGAAGCATTTTTGACTTTCACGTCCAAACGACTCAATATTTTGAGGTGAAATTTTGAGACAAGGTAAATTCACCATTTCTCTATATCTGGGCTCTTAAATTTCATACGTACTCAGACTTTTATTTTTGAGGTTTGGTTCAAATCGGGATAGTCCCTTTAATTAGAAAGAGTCATTGTGTCCCAAAAGTAGTGACGGACAGAAGACCCATTTTAATAGTTCAAGGGCCATAACTCTAGACGTAATGAACGGAAATTGCTGAAATTCATAGGCTTCTTCGTTTTACTAATGTCATGATCGAAAACAGATATCGATCTGGGGTTCAATTTTCTCTCGGGAAACCATGTGGTGGTTACTCGATAAAGTATTTCTGAAACTTCTGCGCAGACCAGAAGTGGCCGAATTTTGAACGGTAGCAATAAATCAAAAATCGGCCGTGGTTTCGCCAATTCTTTACCTATGTTAAAACAATTCACATTTTTAGAAACCTTGAATCTTTTCCGAGACAATGGCCATCTCACATTTTTCAACTTCGAACATTCATCTATGGTTTTTGTCGTTCGAAATTTGAAAATTTAATTTTTTACAAAAAACTTTATTAATGGATATTTTTTAGTCGTGTTTTACACAAAATTAACGAGTCATCTGACTTGGGCAAAAATGTGAAAAATTTTTGTCTCAATAATTTTCCTTGGCCGCAACTGGCTAATTCAGTTTTTCAGTCCTAGATTAATTATTTATTGCTCGATTTGTATAAAACAAAGTTCATTTACTCCGTTGTCTGAATTGTCATTTTTTTTGTTACCGATAAAGTTATGTCGGCACCGGAAGTGGCTTAATTTTACCAAAAACTACAATTTTGACAGTTAGGTACCATTTTTCGAAAGCAAATATTATTTTTTTTAAAAAACTGATATAACTAAAAGAGTGTGCCCTTTAAAGGCGCACAAAATGTTGGGCTCTCTTTTTTTAATTCCGATTTCATTTTCGAGCAAATTCGATTAAGAGGTGAAAAAAGGTGTAAAATTGATCTATTTACAACCCATTTAGGCTTTTCAGATTTTAAAATATTTCTACGTAACTTTTATAAACTTGTAGCTATAATCCATACGAAGAAAATGTATGTTAAAATTAGTTTGTAATATAAGCAGTTATCTAGAAATGGGCAATTTTCATTATTTTGCCTGTAAAATAGTCAATTATTATTGGATTTTCACAAAAGTGACACCATTTGATTCAAAAAGCAAGTATGCGTCGTATCAAATTGATTACAATTTAAAATTGACACCAGAAGTGACGCCATTTTGTCAAAAAAAGCATTTTTAACTTTTAAAATCAATATTTTTTTCAACCAAGAATTATTTAATATGTATTAATAATTGTAACTTTTGGTTTGCATTCACATATTAATAAAATTCATACAGTCATATAGATTTCACAAAATTATTTCTAACTTGTTCAGTTGCGGAGAAATAGGTGATTTTCAACAGGTCACTTTTCAAGGTTTTTGGTCCATAAAAGTGTCAAGGTTTTTGGTCTATAAAAGTGTCAATTATTATTCGATTTTCATAAAATGTTTACTGTGTGATACCTAATGCCATTTACAATTTCATACAAGTAATTTAAGATTTTCATTATCACCGGAAGTAACGTCATTTTGGCAAAAACTGTATTTTTAGCCTTCAAAACAGATATTTTATTCAAATGAGTCTGATTTGTAATGTTTTTAAAATTATGATATTTGATTCCAATCAACAAATAGACTGAACCCATACGATCATACAGATACCAGAAAATGGTTTCTACCTTGTACGGTTGCAGAGAAATAGACGGTTTTCTACAAGTCACTTTTCAAGGTTTTTGGTCTGTAAAAGTGGCAATTATTATTCGATTTACATAAAATTTTCACCATGTGATGCCTTATGCCATTTCTGATTTCATAAAACTAATTGAACATTTTCATTATCACCGGAAGTACTGTACACTTACATGTAACAAATGTATAAAATGAATTGATATTGATGGATTTGGTTGATTCAGCGTTCCATTTTATTTGATGTGTGCAATGCTTATGCGGAAACCTGTTTCACGTGGTTTCATTGGTACCGGAAGTGACATATGTTTAGGGTAACGTGGCACCGGTGAAACCCAGCATTACTGCATCGCAGTTCAAGTTGCTAAATATCGTTAAAAATCTTCTGATTTCCCTTTCTTTTAAAAACTGTCCAATGGATCTTTCTGAAACTTCTGGTACAGGAAGTTAAGTTCCCATACAACGTGTTAAATCTATCCCAACAATGATCCGTAAACCGGAAGTTGTCGAAAAAATATTCAATATTAAAAAAAGCCCCAGTAAAAATAGGTGCTCTTGCAAAAATCGTGATTTCACCGTCGGGTGCGACCGGATCAAAACACCTAAAGTATCGTTTGGTAGCTCGATGAATGGGCTATTGTATGACACACTTCCTGTCTGATTCCTGAAAGCCGGTTCAGTGCTGCTTGCAGGTCTAGTTATTATTATTAACACTATGAATCGACCCACACAGGACAATTTCCCCGCAGATTACAATTTCTTGGAATTTCATTGGACAATAATTATTGTAGTCACGATTGTGTAGGTCTGATTGTTTAATTATACGGTAATAACAGACAAGATTATTACCCCCACCCCCAGCATTTTTACTTTTAACAACGGGTTTGAACATGTATTATTACCCCCCCCCTCCATCATTTTTATTGCAAATTCAGACTGTAATAGCGGAAATCTGTTAAAAAAAAAAATCATGCCTGCATATATCAATTTTAAAATAATCGGATAATAACTTTTGCCGTTAAGAAATCGTGGACGACGGACGGACCAACAGACGGAGCAACGGCATTTTGAGTCCACATTTCTATGTGGGCGTATAAAAATTAAATAGGATTCTTCATCTCACTAATGTAAACAACAAATATCAATGATAAACTTTCTTGGCCAATGCAGGGATCGAACACTTAACCTCCAGGCTAGCAAGGCAGCGTCTTACCCACCGTGACCTCCCGCCCCCTTCCCATGTTGAACAAAAACTTGCAAAAGTTTTTATTCATTCGTCGATGATAGACAATTGTCAGGTGACAACCATAATTGAAATTGCTTTAAAATAAAAATTCTCTACGATTATGATACACCCATAATAAAGATAGGTTGCCAGGCAATGAAACATACGCCCACAGCAGCTAAATCGTCCGGGGGTCGACAAAGGTTTCGCATATTTGTAGGTTGACCCGAAGTGAAAATTTTCTCTACAGAAAGTTGAACTCAACACAGCGAATGTGCCACTTCAGTGGCAGTGATTTCTGGCTAACCACGCAGTATGATAATACTCAGTACTAGAGTCTAAGAGACTATTAATAGCTATCACATGTGCAATTCTCTACACATCTATCAACTATTATGTAAAAAATCTATCGTTGACGATTCTGAATAGCAGCAATATTTAGCTTTTTGGTTATTACAGTAACTTTAGAAATTACGTTCGTTTTATTTTTTAAATTGCTTTATTATCTCTGAAACACTTGCGTTAGGCAAGAACATGATACCAGCAGTAGTTTCATTTTACTTTTACAAGGTTATTAAAACAATTGTTGAGTTGCCAAACATACGTGTTTCTAAATTCAATTTCTTGCTCCAGCTGCCTATTACGTTTCGTAAAAAAGTAGTCTTGATTATCCCGGCCTGTCAATCAGACGTAGAATGGTCAGTAGACTGGTTAAATGAGACTGATTTCAAAACAAGGGCATGTAACCTATTTTTTACTCACAAGTGCCCGGATGTTATGGCTGACACTCGTAACCATCTTTCGGTGTATTATTTATGGATGGTTAAATGATCATAGCTTATTAAGTACAACATGACCGTTTATTTAGTGACTATAAATGTGTGAAACTGTTTTAAGTCTTGGTGTATATAAATATAAATATTGTGGTGTGATTGTCGAGATATTCGGAGACATTTATTAATTGTTGGTCACCCTGATATTTCTAGGTAATTGAAGGCATTTACAAGACAATTTCATACAAATCAGATTATGATTTTTGTCGTTTGAGGTTTCACACGATTCTACAAACTGAAATAAGTGCCTTAGTAATTTACAGAAAATTTTGAAATTTGACAGCCTTAAATTTTGTTTTACTAATTTACATAATGAAATTTCATACATTATTGGATGATAACTCATCAATCTAGCATCAACAATGTTGAAGAAATTGCAACAAGGGGCTATAACACTAGAATTATTGTAAATTGCTGAAATTCAATAGGCTTCGTGGTTTCATTAATCTAAATAATGCATATAAATTTCATACAGATCATATGACAACTTTTGGCGTTAAGGCGTTCACAAGGTTCAACAAAGTGAAACAAGGGCCATAACTCTAGATGTAATAAACAGAAATTGCTGAAAATCAATAGGATTATTCTTTTTACTAATCTAAATAATGCATATAAATTTCACAAAGATCGCATTATAACTTTTGATGTTAGAGTGTTCACAAGGTCCAACAAAGTGAAACACGGGCCATAATTCCAGAAGTAATTAATAGTAATTAAATTAAATAGGCTTCTTCATCTCACTAATGTAAACGATATATATCAATTTTAAAACAATCGGATGATAAATTTTGGTGTTGGGAGTGTTCACAAGAAATTGTGGACTACGGACGGACAGACGGGGGCGACATCAATATACGTCCAAACCAGGACATGCCCACATTTTGCAAGAGATGGATAGAGAACAAGTTAAAAACAAAGGCAATTATTTGTACAATCAGGGGCAATAATCCAGAAAGTTATGGTCTGAAATGCGCAATTATCAAAAGGGACCAAAATCTTTGGGATATAAAGATATGTTCTAAGTTTCATCTAAATCTGATAAAATTTGTGACCTTTAGAGGGTCCACAACCTTCGTATTACATACTTTTACACAATTTGCGTACAGAGAGCGGACAGGGGCGACGACAATATATGTCCACATGAAAATGTTGGCCTATAAAAACGAGATTTTCCATACAATCAGGGGCCATAATACAGGAAGTTACAGTCCGATGTGTGCGAATATCAAAAGGAACCGAGATCTTTGGGTTATAAACTTACATTTCAAGTTTCATCAAAATCAGAAGAAAATTGTGACCTCTAGAGAGTCCACGATCTTGATATATCATATTTTTACGCTATTTGAGTACGAGGGGCAGCCATTTTGTCTGGCAATTTTGGTCCTATTTTTACAAAAATCAAACCCAACCATCATTAGGGTGTAACGGTGATATATTCCAACGTTTTATTAAATCGGATAAAAATTATAACCTCTATAGGGTCCACAAGCTAAAAACGTGATTTTTTGTACAATCAGGGGCCATAATTCAGTAAGTTACGGTCCGATATGTACGAATATCGAAAGGAACCAAGATCTTTGGGTTATAAACTAGGGTTACAATCAGGGGCCGTAACTCAGGAAGTTACGATCCAATGTGCGCAAATATCGAAAGGAACCAAGATCTTTGGGTTATAAACTTACATTTCAAGTTTCATCAAAATCAGAAGAAAATTGTCACCTCTAGAGAGTCCACAACCTTGATATATCATACTTATACGTTATTTGAGTATGGGAGATTCGATAAAGAGTTGGTAGTTCTCACTATAATAGTTAACCAGCGGCTGCCAGGCGGATAGAGAACAAGCTAAAAAGAAAGTGATTTTTCCTACAATCAAGGGCCATAATTCATGAAGTTAAAATACGATATGCGCAAATATCGAAAGGAACCGCAAATATCGAAAGGAACCAAGATCTTTGGGTTATAAACATGCATTTCAAGTTTCATCAAAATCGGATTAAAATTGTGACCTCTACAGGGTCCACAACCTTGATATACCATATTTTTACACTATTCGCCTACAAGGCCAAATTCAATGATATTTATGAATAATTCTACATAGATTAGATAATAACGCTATTTACCCGAGATTCCACGGTACCAGTCGTATAGTGTATAGGGTCCACAAGCTAAAAACGCAATTTTTCGTACAATCAGGGGCCATTTTTCAGGAAGTTACGGTCCGATATGCGCGAATATCAAAAGGAACCGAGATCTTTGGGTTATAAACTTACATTTCAAGTTTCATCAAAATAGGATTAAAATTGTGACCTCTATAGGGTCCACAACCTTGATATACCATATTTTTACGCTATTCGAGAGCGAAGGGTGGCCATTTTATCTGTCAGTTTTGGGCCGATTTTCACGAAATTGGTGGGAGTTTGGTAACTATGTTTAGGACGGTTGTTATATACGACCAAAGAATGGTGAACTGTGTGTGAATTAACATAGAAACTATATATGTTCGTATCATTGGGTGACAACCGTGACTGATTTTGCAATTCCTCCGGGAAGGTGAACTTTCTTATCGTAAAACCCCATGTCCTTAAACATGGCGGATCTCCGTGAACCGTGAACTCTCATCCGTGAACTCTGTGAACCATGAACTCTGTGACCAGTGAACTCTGTGACCGTGAACTCTGTGACCTGTGAACTCTGTGAATCATGAACTCTGTGTTATTGAATTAGTGTCAACAAGGAAAACTGTCAGCTTGTTTACATAAATGTTTTGTGCTGTAAATATTGTTTTCTGTATATGATATTTATTTACATAAATATTCATTAACATTGCAAAGCCTTATCATTTCAAGTGTTGTCCCGCGATTCAAGTGTTAACCATTGTCTTGTCAACTTAGTTTGCAAGCCCACCCCGTACAGCACGTCGCGTGGAGAGGGTCAGCATCTTCTCTCACTCACAACAGTCGTCCCTAGGGTGTAACGGTGATATAAAAATACGTTTTTTTAAATCGGATAAAAATTATGACCTCTATAGGGTCCACAAGCTAAAAACGCGATTTTTCGTACAATCAGGGGCCATAATTCAGGAAGTAACGGTCCGATATGCGCGAATATCGAAAGGAACCGAGATCTTTGAGTTATAAACTTACATTTCAAGTTTCAACAAAATCGGATAAAAATTGTGACCTCAATAGGGTCCACAACCTTGATATACCATATTTTTAGGCTATTTGAGAACGAACGGCGGCCATTTTGTCTGTCAGTTTTGGGCCGATTGTCACGAAATTCGAAATCAGTCGTCCTTAGGGTGTAACGGTGATATAATAATACGTTTTTTTAAATCGGATAAAAATTATGACCTCTATAGGGTCCACAAGCTAAAAACGCGACTTTTCGTACAATCAGGGGCCATAATTCAGGAAGATACGTTCCAATATGCACGAATATCGAAAGGAACCGCGATCTTTGGGTTATAAGCATACATTTCAAGATTAAACCAAATCGGATCAAAATTGTGACCTCTACAGTGTTCACAATCTAAAAACGTGATTTGTCGTACAATCAGGGGCCATAATCCATGAAGTTACGGTTCGATACATGCCAATATCGAAAGGAACCGAGATCTTAGGGTGATAAACCTATATTTCAAGTTTCATTGAAATCGCATAAAAATTGTGACCTGTAGACTGTTCACAAACAATTGTGGACGGATGGACGGACAGGGGCGACGACAATATACGTCCACATGAAAATGTGGGCGTATAAAAAGGCGATTTTTCGTACAATCAGGGGCCATAATTCAAGTTTCATCAAAATCAAATTAAAATTGTGACCTCTACAGGGTCCACAACCTTGACATACCATATTTTTACACTATTAGCGTACAAACGGTGGCCATTTTTTCCGGCAATTTTGGTCCGATTTTCACGAAATTCAAACTCCACCTTCCTTACGGTGTAACGGTGATATAATCAAATGGGGTTTTTTTAAATCTGATAATTGTGACCTCCAGAGGGACCACAAGCTAAAAAAGGTGATTTTTCGTACAATCGGGGGCCATAATTCAAGTTTCGTCAAAATCGGTTAAGAATTGTGACCTGTAGAGAGTCCACAAACAATTGTGGACGGACGGATGGACATCCTGACGTCCGGACGGACAGGGGCGACGACAATATACGTCCACATGAAAATGTGGGCGTATAAAAACGTGATTTTTCGTACAATCAGTTGCCATAATCCATTATGTTTCGGTCCGATACATGCCAATATCGAAAGCAACCAAGATCTTTTGGAGATAAACCTATATTTTAAGTTTCGTTAAAATCGGATAAGAATTGTGACCTTAAAATATGGACGTTTGGACGGACAGACAGGGGCGACGACAATATATGTCCACGTATTGACTGGAAGTCAATTATGACATCATAGGAAGTTATGTGGGCGTATAAAAATAAAAGGACATAGTTCAAAACACTAGATAATGATTTGTTCACAACTGAAATAATATCTTAAAGGCCTTTACAAAGTTTTTTTAAACAGATATCGGCAAACTAATGGCAGATTTCGATTTATACCAATATTTCATCCTATTACCGATTTTGAAATCAATAATCGGAACATCACTAGTTTAAATGCAGCTATAATAATTACCTGGTCTATGGATTCCGATGGATAGCTCGATCCTTGGTTTCCCATCATTTCATCCTGATACAGCGATTCATCTGCTACATAAGCTGATGAATTGGCCCAACTCTGTTCTGACTGTCCAGTATATCCATCATCATATGTGCTCTGATCATTGTACGCTTGATTGCAATAGGCCGATTGTTGACGACTATCATTTTGTGATGTATTAGGACATGACATTGGTTGATTAGGTAGTTGTACAGCCACAATAGCTGGGTCTGAGTGTGGTGCTATGTTATCAATAGAAATAAAGAAAACATAATTTACCTCATTCTATTACTTCTCAAAGGGAAGTAGCACTGGGTCATTCCGTGTCAATTCGACCAGCGGGGGAACCCGCCGTCATCAATTTCGCTTGTGCGGAAATATCATATTTTGAAGCTATGCTTTAAACTAAACAAAGATAGGTTGCCAGGCAACAAAGCTAAATCGTTCGGGCAGTCAACAAGAGTTGTCGCATATTTTTACTTTTTTCGGTAATGAAACATTTATAATACACTAAAATCTGATTAAGAGCAACAACTCAGAAAACCATTAGAATTTGTTTGGTTTTTATAAAGTTCTGCCCCATGCTAATGTTTTGTATACAAAACTTTTAATACTGTATCATGTATTTAGCTGTTCCAAGTCATAAAAATTCATTGAAAATCAATACTTGTTCGTCTCAAGATCTTAAACTCTGTGTATCAATCTGAAGTCAATCGGATATTAACTTTGGCCTCATTGAAAATCAATATACTTGTTCGTCTCGTGACCTCAAACACTGTATATAAATTTAAAGTCAATCAGATATTAACTTTAGCCTTTAGAGCATCCACAAGATTTTTTGAAGTGATCAAGGGCCATAACTCTGGCAGTAATTATCGGAAATCGTTGAAAATCAATAGGCTTCTTCGTCTCATGACCTTAAACACTGTGTATAAATTTAAAGTCAATCGGATATTAACTTTGGCCTCTAGAGCGTCCACAAGATTTTTCAAAGAGATCAAGGGCCATAACTTTGGCAGTAATCATCAGAAATCTTTGAAAATCAATAGGATTAATCGCCTCGTGACCTCAAACACTGTGTATAAATTTAAAGTCAATCAGATATTAACTTTAGCCTTTAGAGCATCCACAAGATTTTTTGAAGTGATCAAGGGCCATAACTCTGGCAGTAATTATCGGAAATCGTTGAAAATCAATAGGCTTCTTCGTCTCATGACCTTAAACACTGTGTATAAATTTAAAGTCAATCGGATATAAACTTCAATGTATATTCGCTTTGAACAAGTTCAAATATTTTAAATCCGAAAACGAGAAAAAACACCCCCTTGAATTTTTGATATTATAGTACACCTACTCATTAACCCAGGGATATGCCTACTATTACAATTACTGAGCGGCACCGCCCAGCACCAATATTGTCCGCCCGTCTTGGAAGCAGATTTCTGCCCACCTCCATTTTTCTTGTAAATAAAGATTATCTAATTGGTAAAAGTGTTTTTATTTGTTGCTTTTAACCTCATAAATTGAATAAATTATTTTGACTCGCGTGAAATTGAACTCGTTTCACAGACGTCTAAATATGACATGTTTTCGACGAAATTTATTACTTTTGATTAATTATATGACGCGCAGAGTTATCTGATATTTAGACTCTTAACTGGTCATATCAGTGCGATTTAACTAGCATGACTGGTTAAACTAGCCTACTGCTCCGTTATTGTTTAGCAGACAACTATTTTTGCTATTTAGCAGAAGACTATTTTTGCTATTTTAACTATTTTTTATCATGTCCCTTTTGAAATATTTTCGCCGGGAATCTAATGATAATCCCCAAGAAACAGATTCAGTGGGTGCTGATAGAGACTGCCAATCTACCAAACATAATGGATCCAGTGGCAAACGAAAATCGGATTCCTTAATTACCACATCTCACTAGACTTCTTGTCGGCCAAGTACTAGTACAAGTCAGGCCGACGTGGAGAGCAGACGAACAAGATACATCTTCCCAAAATATAAAGTCAAAACATGCCCTCTCGTTTAACCCAAAATGGAAACAAAACATGCCCTCTCGTTTAACCCAAAATGGAAACTAAACCGTGTCTGGTTGAAATTTTCTCCCAGACTCAGCACATGTTTTGTCAACTCCGCCAAGATTTTAATAATGCTCACCCTGACAGTCGGCAGGATAGGCCTATCTGGATTATTACTCCATGACCATGAAAACGGATAAGACTGGAAAGTATAAATGAACACGAATCTTGTGTTACCCATCAAGATTAGTTAAAGTGCGTGCAGTAGAGAATTTTCACAACAATCCGATATAAGTGTTGCCATAGTCCCAACAATATGTAACCAGCGGCTGCCAGACAGGATACGCCCACATTTTGCAAGAGGTGGATAGAGAACAAGCTAAACAAAAGGCGATTTTTCGTACAATCAGGAGCCATAATTCAGGAAGTTACGATCCGATATGCGCAAATATCGAAAGGAACCAAGATCTTTGGGTTATAAACTTACATTTCAAGTTTGATCAAAATCAGAAGAAAATTGTCACCTCTAGAGAGTCCACAACCTTGATATACCATATTTTTACACTATTTGAGTACGAGGGGCGGCCATTTTGTCTGTCAGTTTTGGTCCGATTTTTACAAAATTCGAACTCAACCATCCTTAGGGTGTAACGGTGATATATTCAAATGTTTTTTTTAAATCAGATAGAAATTATGACCTCTATAGGTTCCAAAAGCTGAAAACGCGGTTTTTCGTACAATCAGGGGCCATAATTCAGAAGTTACAGTACGATATGTGCAAATATCGAAAGAAACCAACATCTTCGGGTTATAAACTTACATTTCAAGTTTCAACAAAATCGGATAAAAATTGTGACCTCTATATGGTCCACAAGCTAAAAACACGATTTTTCGTACAATCTGGGTCATAATCCATGAAGTTACGGTCCGATACATGATGCCAATATCGAAAGGAACTGAGATCTTAGGGAGATAAAGCTATATTTCAAGTTTCGATGAAATCGTGAATTGCTGAAATTCAATAGGATTCCTCTTTTTACTAATTTGAATGACACATATAAATTTCATCCAGATCGGCAGATAACTTTAGATGTTGGAGTATTCACAAGGTGCAACAAAGTGAAACAAGAGCCATAACTCTAGAAGTAATTAAGAGAATTGCTGAAATTCAATAGGCTTCTACATTTCACTAATTTAAATAATGCATATAAATTTCACAAATATCGGATAACTTTTGGCGTTGGAGCATTCACAAGGTTCAATAAATTGAAACAAGGGCCATAACTCTAGACGTAATAAACAGAAATTGATGAAATTCTATAGGCTTCCTCGTTTCACTAATAATTTAAATAATGCATATAAATTTCACAACGATTGGATGACAACTTTTGGCCTTAAAGCCTGCACAAGGTCCAACAAAGTGAAACAAGGGCCATAACTCAAGACATGACAGACAGAAATTATTGAAATTATATAGGCTTCTTCATCTCACTAATGTCAACAACATATCAATTTTAAAACAATCGGATCATAACTTTTGGCGTTGGAGTGTTCACAAGAAATTGTGGACGGACGGACAGACGGACGGACAGGTGCGACGGCAATATACGTCCACATTTCCATGTGGTCGTATAAAAAAGGTTACTAATCAGGAAAAGACGACTTCTTTTAACGCGAGCAATGGAGATGTGACACCTACTAATAATATATGCAAATGTCACAACTTCGAGCTGGAATTTAAAGACATTAACTTCCTGAGACTTATTACAAATGAGAAGTGCTATTTGAAATATTTATGTGGTCTTAGTGAAAGAAACCAATGTTGTGGCAATCATTCCTGGGTTTGAAGCAGTGTTCTTAATCGGTTGTGTTTTGTTGGCTTTAACCAATTGATGTTTAATCTAGCCGCCTGGTAAAACAATGAACCAGCCACTATGGTATCATAAATCAATCTACTATCAGCTAAATTACATCGGGTTAATTATTACATGTTAATTAAGAAGTCAATCAACTTGCTTGTCGGCTACAACAACAGCCATACCTTAGTGAGAATCGGCCATGTGGTTCATAATCTGAGTAGCCTAATTAGCAGATTTAACGTTAATTTGGATAAAACAAGCTTGCTGATTATTCATAACAGGTTCAGTAAACTGCTTTTGTAAAAATAGCCCACGTGGCAAAAGAAGACGATCTCGGCATTGTTTGCCAATTGTGCGTCTTCCGTGCTCGTATGAATTCCAGGTACCAGTAGATATTAAAATAGTAACTGGATTATACATTGATAGATTCACTGACCAGTTTATATCCAAATTTATATCTTCATCGAGTATAATCTCCTGATAGAACACCGAATACACCGAGAAACATTAATTAATAATATATTTTTCCGATAGAATGTCCAATGTCGAATTCCAATGACACGTGACATATCGCTTCGAATTAGGTCAATAAACCAGTTTTAAATAGCATTTACCGTTATAATAATAATATTTTTTATTGTATACACATTCTGACATTGGCTTAATTTTGAAAATATTGTCGTTTTTATTGAATGCTAATTGTACAGAATTTTATTTTAAAGCAATTTCAATTATGGTTGTCAACTGACAATTGTGCCATTTGTCTATCATTGACAAATGAATAAAACTTTTGCAAGTTACGAGACTTGTTAAGTGATAGACAAAAAACTACAAATTGTGTTATGAAGAAATGCCATGGTGCCAAATGCTAATAAATTTGATCATCGACTGATGAAACACGAACGTTTCATCGAATAAACAAAGATAGTAATCTATTCAGTATTATACTGACGTGAACTTGAAAGCTGGTACGTGAATTAAATATGGAAAATTTTCAAAAGGTGTACCTAATTGTCATTATTTTTGTGGTAATCACATACATCAGGATACGACATTCTCCATAAATTACCCAGAATTATTTTTGTGGAAGTCTCGTTATATTAAAGGGAATGGAAGCTTATAATTAACCCATTTCCTACAGGGACCTCATTTGACCCAATTCTGGCCGGTTCGTTTTAAAATGGATTAAGAACCCTGGTTTGAAGGTCAGGTATCCTATGAAAACGAATACCGATTAGTAATTTTTAAAACCGGTTCAACAGTGCAATTGAACCATGACCGGTTAGCAGATTGACCGTTGTAATACTTTTAGTAGAATTTTTGCTCGAGAAATAACATATTCGCATAATATGTGATGTGTACTTAAAATACTTACATCAACTTAGTCTGTAATTGATAGTTGACACATAAAAAAGAGCGATTTATCGAAAACATATGTCACTCATTTTCCACCGAATTACACGCGAGTGGAATTATTCTAATTGCATCATTTGATTTAAAGTGACCAATCATTTTGTTAATTACACAAGTTCAGGGCCATGATCACGCGTTATTGTGCATGATATTCAGTTACCTTTAAAAGAAACCGGGGAACCATGTAAGTCAGACTTGCATTAGATTCCAGAGATCAAGGGTACATCTGAGTTCCTAGACAGCTGAGAGGCTGGATAGGGTGGAGAAGTGGTTTTAGCTATATAGTATTGTAATTTGTGCTATGCTTGTATACCTGTATTCAGTTATATGCTATATAAAATGTAGAAGCGAACTATGCATTATTATTCCTGGTAAGACAAACGTCTTAAGAAACTAGAAGAAGTAAATACACAACGTGAAGCAGAAGTAAAGACAGCTAGAGACAAATTCTAGACGATCACAAGGCTACAGAAATATGTAGTAAGAAAAGACGCATGGGTCGTATGTAGGATGTGGCGACCGGTTTCCCATTGACGCTCTCCACGTCAGACAGAAGGCTCATGGTGCTACATATTCTATTTGGTTGCCGTGACAGTTTCGACCTTTAGGGTAAGCAGAAAATTTGGAAGAAGATTAGAAGAAAAGAGAGTATGCATCACACGTTGGATGTGGGGAGTTCTCTCGTAATATTTTCCACATCTAACCAGTGACTGCCTAGCACTGCATAGTCTTACATATTCGATTTAATGCCGTAACGCAGTTTCGACCTTTGGGGTAAGAAGTCACTTTAGAAGAAGAATACATATTCTATTTGGTGCACGTGACTACGAGATCGAGTAACCTGGAAGAAGAATACATATTCTATTTGATGCCGTAACGCAGTTTCGACCTTTGAGGTAAGAAGTCACTTTAGAAGAGAAATACATATACAAATACTTGTACAATCCAGCAACAGAGGAAAAATTCTGATGGAAAAAAAAAAGAAGAAAAAATCTGGTGAAGATATTCGAAAAATTGGGTAAATACATTTTGTTTGGAAAATTAAATGTGTTAAATTTGTTTAAAGACCAAATAATATTAATTTAAAGTTAAAATCTGATAAGAAACTAAATATTTAAAATTTAACTGTATAGAAAATAAATTAGAGTCATTCATAAGTTTAGATTGATAGGTTTATTAAACAATATAATTTCATGAGTTAGGTATGTATATTGCCAGGTTAACATGACCTGTAGTAAATTAGAGTAAAATTAAAGTTAAAGTGAGGGTCTTTAGGGAGTAGGTTTAAAAAAATAAATGTTTTGATATAACTAAGGAATAATAATAATAAGGAAACGGAATAGGGAATAAAATAAGGAACTAATGTTGTCTCCGGATCGCAGTGAGAACGACGGCAGAGCTAAGGATGAAGTTTGTGAGTGATTAACTCTAGTTTCCTAGTTGGCCGTGGTTTCTACTGTGATTCGTTAATTTGTGTTTTTTGTTGTTTCGTATACTATATAATTTTGAGGCCCTTAGTCCAGGCCTTAGAGTTGTTGTAATTTAACTTTTGATTAAAAAGTTAGGTTATGGAAAAAATCCCATATGGTTCATCTAGGGATGTTGGTTATAGTTTTTCTGGGGAAAAAACTAAAATTAAAGGCTCGTTAAATTGTGAGATTATCACAAAGTCATTAATACGAGTTTTATAGGAGGTTAGAGTTAAGAATACAACACTTTTTAGAAAAGTGGAGTATACGGTAGATTTTGTCCGTATATAATTTTATGTAATTAAATTTTTGCTTTAGAAACGTAATATTAACGTTTAATATATACTGCTAATTGCTTTAAGCTGTCGACATGTACACGAGATGATTAGAATGTGTAATTTGACATTCGGACATATTATTATAAACAATAGGTTCTAATACTGTGTTAAATTTGACGTGTGTAAAAGTCACAATATATAGGATATAGTTAACTGTATGTGTTACTAAAAGTTAGGTATGTTCTTATTGTCTTGTTTATAGAATATAGACTGGTGTTCCGAGGGAGTGAAGTGCACGTCACTTGCTTTGAACATGATTCTAAATAATGTTTATATAATACTAATAATAGAATAGGTACTGTAGGATATTCTAGGTAAAATGTAACACTGGTATTGTCATAAGTGTGAGCTCAGCTTGTGTCAGTGTCAGTCTGATAGGAAATGTTTATGTAATAGTGGTTAGTGTTTATAAAAAACGAAATACAAAATTGGAAATGATTAGGTCAAAAAGGTCACATTACTGACGGTGAAATATAAAATAACAGTGTAGGAATTCTAAAACCGAGACAGACATTATAAAACATAAACGTAATTATAAAATTGTCCATTACTGATCGAGTTAGGTCAAGAGGTCAAAGTTAGTTTCAAGATTTATAATTAAAGGGACACATCAAAGTTTATTAAAACTTAAATAAAGTTAATTTTAATTAAGAGTAAGATTTACAAATAATTTTTCGAAATAATGTTAGATTAATATGAAAATAAAGTTTTAATAATTTAGGAATAGTTAGTTCTTGGTCTGATGGCAATGACGTTTGATTGACGGATAAAATTGTACAACCCATACTTAGAAGAAAAAAAGAAAGTTTCAACTTGATACTATGGTGGCTGAAACAGACCAATACAAATCCAAGAAGAAGAAATGGTTTATCAGTTTACTAAATTGAGATTTCCTGAGACAGAATTTGAAGTGAAACCTGAACTTTATAAACATTACGTGATGTGTTATAGTGTTTTGAAATTAGGACACTTGAAGATTTAAAAAAGACAATTTGTGTTTTCTGTGTTTGGGCTTAGTGAATTTTCATAGGATTTTACAGTGATGAACTTTTTGGAGAACTTTTGCATGCAACTTTTGATTTTTGATTTTTGATTATGTGTGTTTGTGTTTTCAGTTTTGTTATATAGTATAGTATCATTGATATTTGCCTGTTGCATGAATAATTATAGGGTTTAGCACATAGACGTTTAAGAGTCTCCTACCTGTTCATTTAGCATAAATCTTAGAAGGCGGAGAGGTGATAATTATATATGTTGATTTTCTAGATTTCTGCTACATTTATGAATAGTTATATAATTCTACAGATGTTGGTATGGTTATTGTAAAGGATTCAAGGGATCTTTTACCCAATACCGAGCAAAAAGTCTTAAAGAAAGGGACGAATGTAATACTTTTAGTAGAATTTTTGCTCGAGAAATAACATATTCGCATAATATGTGATGTGTACTTAAAATACTTAAATCAACTAAGTCTGTAATTGATAGTTGACACATAAAAAAGAGCGATTTATCGAAAACATATGTCACTCATTTACCACCGAATTACACGTGAGTGGAATTATTCTAATTGCATCATTTGATTTAAAGTGACCAATCATTTTGTTAATTACACAAGTTCAGGGCCATGATCACGCGTTATTGTGCATGATATTCAGTTACCTTTAAAAGAAACCGGGGAACCCTGTAAGTCAGACTTGCATTAGATTCCAGAGATCGAGGGTACATCTGAGTTCCTAGACAGCCGAGAGGCTGGATAGGGTGGAGAAGTGGTTTTAGCTATATAGTATTGTAATTTGTGCTATGCTTGTATACCTGTATTCAGTTATATGCTATATAAAATGTAGAAGCGAACTATGCATTATTATTCCTGGTAAGACAAACGTCTTAAGAAACTAGAAGAAGTAAATACACAACGTGAAGCAGAAGTAAAGACAGCTAGAGACAAATTCTAGACGATCACAAGGCTACAGAAATATGTAGTAAGAAAAGATGCATGGGTCGTATGTAGGATGTGGTGACCGGTTTCCCGTAGACGCTCTCCACGTCAGACAGAAGGCTCATGGTGCTGCACCGTTTACATCTTTAATTTAAATGTAGGAGCATAAAAATGACAATTTCCTGGTTAAAAGAGAAAATTCTTGTATCAGTACTGTGGCTTGACCCATATATATATATATATATTCTGAGGGAATCACCCGACAACCACTGGTTTACTTGTTGTTCCCCAAACCGACGGCGATGACAATATACGTCCACATGAAAATGTGGGCGTATAAAAAATGCTTCTGTACCCATTTGTTTCCTATAAAACAACTTAACATATATAAAGCTTAACTCACAATCAAATTCTAGCATGGAATCCTGAAGGAAATTGAAGTTTCCTTGTGTGACAATATCTTGGACTGGTCTTTCTTTGGGTTCATCAATGGGTTGTTTATCATAAGTATTATCTACATCTTGACTAACAGGGACTGGGACTGGTGCTGGTTCTGGTAGAGATTCTACTATAGGGGGAGGCAACTTAACTTCGACATGTTCAGTAAAATCCAAAGGCAAAGCTGCACGTTCAACTTCCTGTTCATCTTTCTCTACAGATGCAACAGAACTTTCCTCTTCTTCTTCTTCTTCCACTACTTTTTCTTGTTCGACTGCAAGAATAAATAAAATTTTAGAAGCTAAATTGTCCGAGCTGTCTACAAACTGAAATAAGGCCTTAACTCTGGAAGTGATTTACAGAAATTGTTGAAATCTGATAACAATTTTTCATTTTACTAACTTAAATAATGCATATAAATTTCATACAGATTGGATAACTTTTGTCATTCGAAAGTTCACAAGGTACACAAAGTCAAACAAGGGCGATAACTCTAGAAATAATTGACAGAAATTTCTGAAATTCAATAGGCCTCCCTTTCACAAATTTAAATGATACATATAAATTATATACATATCGGATGATAACTTTTGGTGTTACAGCATTTGCTAAAATTCGATAGGATTCTTCTTTTTACTACTTTAAATGACGCATATAAATTTCATACAGATCGACAGATAACATTTGATGTTGGGGCGTTCACAAGGTGCAACAAAGTGAAACAAGGGCCATAACTCTCGAAGTAATTAACGTAAATTATTGAAATTAAATAACCTTCATCTCACTAATGTAAACAACATATATCAATTTTAAAAGAATCAGATGATAACTGTTGCCGTTGGAGCGTTCACAAGAAATCGGACGGACGAACAGCAATATATGTCCACATCTTTGGGAAATAAACTTATATTTTAAGTTTCACCAAAATCGGACAAAAATTGTGACCTCTAGAGGGTCCACAATCGTCGCATTACATACTTTTACACCCCTTATAGCTCTCCTCAATGTCTAATTTGACTCCCCCCTCAAAGAAAATAATCAGGAAAAATATACTGGTAACGTAAAATACTGTCAATATCATTTCGACAATCAACTTGCTTGTCGGCTACAATAACAGTCATACCTTAGTGAGAATCGGCCATCCAGTTCATAATCCAAGTAATTAGCACAGTTTCCTTTGTAATAATAAACCACGTGGCGAAGGAAGACATCTAGCTCTGCATGGATTGTGAATCTCATGCTTCGCGCAGTGGCGGCGACAGCCGTTGGTGATTGGAGGGGCAAAGTCCAAGGTTAAGGGGCAAAGGCATGAGCTTCAACTAGGGGTAGGGGGCCTCCCCCAGAAAATTTTGAAAAACAGGTTGCCGGAAATGCAGACTGGCAGTATTTCAGGCACTGATTGATGAGGTAAAGTGTCAAACGAACGGACTTGCGAATCACGACAAAGCCCACTCACGAGCGTCAAAGTTGGGAGTCCTCCACCAGAAAAATTTGAAAAATAGACTGCCGGAAATGCCGTCTTACAGTATTCTGTCAGGCACCGATCGTCGAGATAAATAGATCTGCCCAGATACCGTTCGTCGCCTGATCACTAGTTTATCTGACTAGAGAACAAAATGTCAAACGAACGGACATGCGAACCTCAATGAATTCCCTTGTGAGCGCCAAAGTAGCGAGTCCATTGGGGACCTTGCCAAGAAAATTTTGAAAAATAGACTGTCGGAAATGCTCTACAACATGCAAGTTTATGACTGAGTGGGGATGTGGGATTTATTCACCATAGAAGGTATTGATTACAGAAACGTATCACAAATACTTTTTTTTATTTTCTAAAATTATTGGGGGGGGGGGGGCAAACAGTGAGCAGACCAGATTAATGGGGGGGCAAATGCCCCCCCCCCTTGGCGCCGCGCCCTGTCTTCGACTCTCGATCCGTACGAATTCTAGGTAGATATGAAAATAATAATTGGATAATGCATTTTATGGTGTCACTGACCCGTTGTTAGTTAAATTTAAATATTCATTGAATAATCCCTGATAGAACAACGGATATCCCGAGAAACAGAAATTAGTAATATATTTTTCCGTCAAGATCTTCAATGCTTTCAGATTCCCGATAACACGTGACATGCATTGGTTGGAATTAGGTCAATAAACCAGCATTGCTAGATTTAGTTTTAAATAGTGTTTTAGTTTTATTCATTTTTATAAGCCCACATTTTCATGTGGACGTATTATGCCGTCGCCCCTGTCCATCCGGACGTCTGTCCGTCCGTAATTTGTTTGTGGACACTCTACAGGTCACAATTCTTATCCGATTTTAACGAAACTTGAAATATAGGTGTATCTCCTAAAGATCTCGGCTGCTTTCGATATTGGCATGTATCAGATCGAAATTTCATGGATTATGGCCCCTGTTTGTACGAAAAATCACATTTTTGGCTTGTGGACCCTATAGAGGTCACAATTTTTATCTGATTTTGTTGAAACTTGAAATGTAAGTTTATAACCCAAAGATCTTGGTTCCTTTCGATATTCGCGCATTTCAGACCGTAACTTCCTGAATTATGGCCCCTGATTGTACGAAAAATCGCGTTTTTAGCTTGTGGACCCTATAGAGGTCATAATTTTTATCCGATTTGAAAAACCGTATTATTATATCACAGTTACACCCTAAGAACGACCGAGTTTGAATTTCATGAAAATCAACCCAAAACTGACAGACAAAATGGCCGCCCTTCGTTCTCAAATAGCGTAAAAATATGGTATATCAAGGTTGTGGACCCTATAGAGGTCACAATTTTTATCCGATTTTGTTGAAACTTGAAATGTAAGTTTATAACCCAAAGATCTCGGTTCCTTTCGATATTCGCGCGTATCAGACTGTAACTTCCTGAATTATGGCCCCTGATTGTACGAAAATTCGCGTTTTGAGGTTTGTGGACCCTATAGAGGTCATAATTTTTATCCGATTTAAAAAAACGTATGATAATATCATCGTTACACACTAAGGATGGCCGAGTTCGAAGTTCGTGAAAATCGGTCCAAAACAGACAAAATGGCCGCCCTTCGTTCTCAAATAGCGTATATATCAAGGTTGTGGACCCTATAGAGGTCACAATTTTAATCCTATTTTGATGAAACATGAAATGTAAGTTTATAACCCAAAGATTTCAGTTCCTTTCAATATTCGCGTATATCAGACCTTAACTTCCTGAATTTTTTCCCCTGATTGTACGAAAAATCATGTTTTTTGGTTTGTGGACCTTATAGAGGTCATAACTTTTATCCGATTTAAAAAAAACGTTTTAGAATATCACCGTTACACCCTAAGGATGGCTGAGTTCCAATATATTTCGTGAAAATCGGCCCAAAACTGACAGACAAAATGGCCGTCCTTCCTTCTCAAATAGCGTAAAAATATGGTATATCAAGGTTGTGGACCCTATAGAGGTCACAATTTTTATCCGATTTTGTTGAAACTTGAAATGTAAGTTTATAACCCAAAGATCTTGGTTCCTTTCGATATTCGCGCATTTCAGACCGTAACTTCCTGAATTATGGCCCCTGATTGTACGAAAAATTGCGTTTTTAGCTTGTGGACCCTATAGAGGTCATAATTTTTATCCGATTTGAAAAACCGTATTATTATATCACTGTTACACACTAAGAACGTCCGAATTCGAATTTCATGAAAATCGACCCAAAACTGACAGACAAAATGGCCGCCCTTCGTTCTCAAATAGCGTAAAAATATGGTATATCAAGGTTGTGGACCCTATAGAGGTCACAATTTTTATCCGATTTTGTTGAAACTTGAAATGTAAGTTTATAACCCAAAGATCTCGGTTCCTTTCGATATTCCCGCGTATCGGACTGTAACTTCCTGAATTATGGCCCCTGATTGTACGAAAAATCGCGTTTTGAGGTTTGTGGACCCTATAGAGGTCATAACTTTTATCCGATTTAAAAAAAAACGTTTTAGAATATCACCGTTACACCCTAAAGACGGCCGACTTCGAATTTCGTGAAAATCGGAACAAAACAGACAGACAAAATGGCCACCCTTCGTTCTCAAATTGCGTAAAAATATGGTATATATCAAGGTTGTGGACACTATAGAGGTCACAATTTTTATACGCCCACATTTTCGTGTGGATGTATTATGCTGTCGCCCCTGTCCGTCCGGATGTCCGTCCGTCCGTCCACAATTGTTTGTGGACTCTCTACAGGTCACAATTCTTATCAGAGGTCTATCCCCAAAAGATCTCGGCTGCTTTCGATATTGGCCTATAGAGGTCACAATTTTGAACTGATTTTGATGAAACTTGACATGCATGGTTATAACCCAAAGATCTTAGTTCCTTTCGATATTTGCCCCCCATCGGAACGTAACTATGACCCCGGATTATCCGAAAGATCACCTTTTTTAGCTTGTGGTCTCTCTGGAGGTCACAATTATTATCCGATTTAAAAAAACGTTTGATTATATCACCGTTACACCGTAAGGAAGGTTGGGTTCGAATTTCGTGAAAATCGAACCAAAATTGCTGGACAAAATGGCCGCCGTTTCTATGCGAATCGTGTAAAAAAAAAGGTATGTCAAGGTTGTGGACCCTATAGAGGTCACAATTTTAATTTGATTTTGGTCAAATTTGAAATGCATGTTTATAACCTAAAGATCTTGGTTCCTTTCGATATTTGCACATATTGGATCGTAACTTCCTGAATTATGGCCCCTGATTATACGAAAAAATCGCTCTTTTTTTTAGCTTGTTGTCCCTCTGGAGGTTACAATTATAATCTGATCTTAAAACCGTTTGATTATATCAACTATACACCGTGATGAAGGTTGAGCTAGAATTCTGTGAAAATCGGACCAAAACTGCCTGACAAAATGGTCGCCGTTTGTACGCAAATACTTCAAAAATCTGGTATTAATGTACTTGTGGACCCTGTAGAGGTCACAATTTTAATCCGATTTTGATTAAACTTAAAATGAATGTCTATAACCCAAAGATCTTGGTTCCTTTCAATATTTGTGCATATCAGATCTTAACTTCCTGAATTATGGCCCCTGATGTACGAAAAATCATGTTTTTAAGCTTGTGGACCCTATGGAGGTCACAATTTTATTCAGATTGAAAAAAAAAAACGTTTGAATATATCACCGATACACATTAATGACGATTGAGTTCTAATTTCGTGAAAATTGGACCAAAACTGCCAGAAACAAAATGGCTGCCCCTTGTACGCAAATAGTGCAAAAATATGGTATATTTAGAGGCCACAATTTTGAACCGATTTTGATGAAACTTTAAATTTATCTTTATATCTCAAAGATCTTGGTTCCTTTCAATATTTGCGCATATTAGATCGTAACTTCCTGAATTATGGCCCCTGATTTTTAGCTTGTGGACACACTAGAAGTCACAATTTCTATTCAGTATATCATGTTTTAATATATCACCGTTGCACATCAATGAAGGTTGAGTTCGAATTTTGTAAAAAATATTTACGAATATCAGACCAAAACCACCTGGATTATGGCCTCTTATTGTACGAAAAGTCACATTTCTAGGTTGCAGACCATCACACCATAATGATTGTCGGCTTCAAATTTCATGAAAATCGGACTGGAACTGACTAACAAAATAGCCACTCCTGATAAAGTATGGAATACAAGGTTGTGGATCCTCTACAGGTAACAATTTTTATCTGATTTTAATGGAACATAAAAACGAAAAATGGCGACATTAGCTTGTGAATAATTTTTAGGTCACAATTTTTATGAAATTAAAAAAACATTCACATATATCACCATTACACCCTAATGACAGTTGAGTTTAAATTTCATGAAAATTGTACCGAAAATGGCCGCTCTGCATCGCTTATAGTGTAAAAGTATGTAAAACCAAGGTTGTGGAACCTCTAGAGGTCACAATTTTGACCCGATTTTCATGAAACTTAAAATATATAATATGTTTATATCCCAAAGATCTCGGTTCCTTTTGATATTGATGCATATCGGACTGTAACTTCGTGGATTATGGCCCCTGATTGAACGAAAATATATCAATGTTACACCACCATAACGGTTGAGTTTGAATTTCATGAAAATCAGATCGAAACTGTCCAACAAAATGTCCGTTCCAGTACTCAAATAGTGTAAAAGTATGTAATATATTCATATATCATTGTTAATAACAATTACATTTTATTTTACTTTCAAATTAAAGGAGCTAAATCGCTAACATTTGGGACCTAGAAATTGACACAATTGGGTCGCAACGCATATAATACTGTAATATGAATGTATGTAAACTGATTTACATTCAATGGTTTCCGTTTTTACTCTAATTTCAAATCAGTTATGTTCGGCAAAATATGCCAGCAGTCTCAATCGAATGCAAATTTCTAGCATCTGGTTATTCCAGTCTACATAAGAATATGGCGACACCATTTGATTTGGTGCAATGTGTCTAGCCGTGTTCCTTGAGTCTCTTCTTACAACTGGGGCTGAAACGCATTATGGTACATGATTTGTGTACCTATGGTAAAATGTTTATTTTGTCTTAAATATTGGATATCAGAAGCCCATCTTTTTTGGGTAAGATCACAACATCAATGTTGATTTTAATTGTCAAATAACTTGTGTTTTCAATGTTAAAGATTTTGGATGATATTGAGTTAGAGATTTAGCTTAGCTACTTTAAAATCCATTCTTTGTGATATTAAGATTTGTCATATAATCTTTATTTCTACTGTCTATTACTTTGTACATTATTGCATAATAAAGGATTTTAGTCAGAAATTAAATAGTTTTGATTTATTTTCCACATGACCTACAGAAAAAATGTTGATATGACAATCACCATCAACAGTGTGGTAAATATACATATATAATTCAACATGATAATAATCAGTTGTATAAATCGTAGTAAACAAGGTGTAATCTATCCTCATTTCATTTATATTGATCCCTTATCAATCTGTCTTTTTCATTTGTTCTTCTCTCCTTCTCACTGATTAAAATTACATAATGGAATATTAGTATTACACCAAACCATAATTGAAATATTAATTATGGTTATGAAATTTAATTTCTTATTATGCCAATAATTCATTGCTTCAAAATAGATGCTAAAGAATTTACAAGATTAATTTATTTTTTGGAATGGGGAGGCGGTGTGGGGATTGATAATTTCGTTTTCCGTCTAATCGGATTTGAAATTTTCATAGGCCTGTTTTATTCGATCTTCTCCCCCTCTCCCTCTCGGTGATTAAAATGACATAATGGAATATTTTACTAACGATAATTCAAATATTAATTATTGCTATGACATTTAAATGATTATGGCAATGATTTAGACTTAAAAATAGATGCAAAAGAATTTTAATTACAAGCTTAATTCAATTTTTGGAAAGGTAATTTCATTTTCCGTCTTATCGGATCTGAAATTTGGAAAAACCAAACCCGTGTTCAAATATTATCATGGCGTCAAACGTACCGATATGCAGTTTGTCTGCCATGGATTATTACATTCCGTAGACTTTGGTTGATTATTTTATATATATAGTAAGGTATTTATTATTAATTACCATTTTCTTGCAAATACACATGTCCATTAGCGTATTGCAAGGTTCTTTCTAAGCACACTCTCGGAATTTACAATCTGGGGTTGAAAGGTCAAAATTCGGGCGTCTAGAAATGAAATGGTCAGATGAAAGAAGTCATTTCTTTTCTCTTATTACAAACTACTTAGCGCCAGATATTTAGACCATGTACTGTAACTGAATACGTAGCCAGCTGGCTCGTCTTTGAAGGCAGTAGGACTTTGGAGGGATATGTTTCGGAAAGCTAATAATGAAGCGTTTTTACGAGAAACCAATTATGCATTTGCAATTCCTGTTCAAACACATTTACAGCAAAAATTAGCCTAATTGGTTTCACCTAATTGTCGTATTTATGTGCTATAGTATTAGTAGGCCTAGGCTTATTCCAAACCAACAATTAAAAATTCTATTTTTTCCTGCGCCTTTCAAAGAAAGCACCAGGGGACGTCACTATTAACATGATTTGTTGTCTGTCCACCTGTTACACTTTTTGGGACACAATAACTCTCCTAACTCAGCTTGAATTCTTAGCTTTCATGTTTATTAGGTGAATGTAGCAATGCAAAACCTTTTGTAAATTTTTGAATCTGACTAAAATTGAATATATACTAGTTTGGAACAAAAACGACTCATTTTATGGTCAGTTTTTTTGACATTGATAAAAATAGTATCAGTTGCACCTCTAGCGAGCTTTTACATTCCTAGTGAATTCCTTGATGAAGTTCAAAGATCAGCATTTTATGCTTAGGCTAAGCAGAGATTAACAATTTGATGGGTTGCAACAATAATGTATTAGACATGTAAATGTACCCGGTACATAAACTGATTTACTAGGGGTTTTCAGGTCACATGACTTAGTGTGAAATCTGATAACCAGTGGCTAAAACATAGTGTCACTTCAATCAACGATTCTGAAGGCAGAATTAATCTATGAGCTATGATTATCTTTCTAAAATAACAATATTAATGAAAGGTCACAAGTATCAAAAGTTGTATTTTCCAAAAATAACATGGTATGCATAGCGGGTTGTTTCAGATTACTAATGTGTTTAATATTTTATTATAAACTTTAGGGGGGTTGGATGGCCGAATGGTTAGCATGCGCGCGCTGTAACATAAAGCCTATCATTGAGTCGACTGGCGTGGTTTCGAATCCCTGGTTGTATGTGACAAGGAGTAGGGTCGTCTGTCCAACCTTGTGGGTTTTCTCCGGTTTCCTCCCACTGCTAAAACCCCCTACGCGCAAGTGAATTATTGCAATAAAATTAAACCATGAGTTAGTCCCGAAATGACCTAGTTTGTGTTGAGTGGATGTTAAACCCCATTTCTCTCTATTATAAACTTTAGACGTGGAATAGCATTTTTCTTGATTTAAACAGAGTTAATCAGATATTTTAATATTACATATTTTTTTCATATAATATGTAAGAATAAGAACAAAAGGTACCTAATACAGCTTTACTCGCCCACGTTAACTTCAAACTAATTTGAGAAAAGCAAGTGTTTTAGAATTAACATTAGGGCCTAGTTATCATTTTCCCAGAGACTGAAAGTTAATCATTTATTATTATGATACATATATACTTTTATATGACATTCATGTATAAGCTTATTGGAATTTTCATAATTGGGATTATCAAGTTTGGATCAAGTAATTAATTTTGTTACTGTATTTGACTTCCTCTTCATATGTTAGTGCAACTCAACCCTCACACAGTTAAATTAAGCTTTTAACAGGTCATTTAAAGAGGCATTATGTAAGAGCTAAGTCTACCTATTACAGATTATTAATATTAATAAATATATTCATTTTTCATAATCCATTTTTAAACTAACGATATTATATCAAAAATGGCCATCCCATTATCCAAATGCATCTTTAACAATAAGTTACATACACATTTGTATACAAATGTGGAACTCAACTCCCACTTAGTTAAATAAAAAAGTTGGGATGAAAAAATCTTGGGTGGAATGGTTTTGGAATGAAGCACAGCCACCATCTAGATAACACTACAGGCTTAAGCTATTCCAAGTGACAGTGGTTTGATTTCCACAAATCACTCAAAAATGAAATAACAGAAATCCATACCCAAACACAAAGTGTAATTTTTAAAATGTATTGATTCTTTTGGGCACTTTTCTAATTGTCCCCCGCCTTTCAAAGAAAGAAAGAGCAATTAAAATGGGTTCGTCCGTCATACTTTTTGGGACAAAACAACACTCTTCCTAAATAAGCCAGAATGTTCAAACATTTTTGTAGGTGTTTATTAGGTCAATACCTTGATGGAATTCGAAGATGAACATTTTCTGCTTATGGTAATCAAAGATAAGCAATTTCATTGGTTGTTGCATTGGAACACTATTAATTTTAGTTATAATTAATGGAGAGTGGTGAAACTTGATACTTGATGTATAGTTTCATTACATCAATACCTTGACTAAGTTTGATAATGAGCATTTTCGGCTCAGGGTAAACAGAGCGATAAGCAATTTCATTGACGGAGACTTTGAACACAATAACTCTCCTTCTAATTGAGTTAGAATGTTCAAATGTGGTGTAGGTGTTTATTAGGTCAATGCCTTGATGGAGTTCGAAGATGAGCATTTTGAGATAAACAATTTGATTGATTGATGCTTTGGGACATGATAACTTTAGTTCTAATTAAATGAGTGATGAAACTTAGTGTATGGTTTCATTACATCAATACCTTGACTAAGTTCGATAATTATCATGTTCTGCCGAGGATAAGCAGAGCGATAAGCAATTTGATTGGTCGAGACGTGTTCAAACTTGGCGTAGGTTTCTATTAGGCCGCAGTTAATTAATTGTCTGTTTCTCATGACCCGCCCGCATGTGTTTTCATCCGTAATAATCAAGCACTTCTTTAATTATTCGGTCAAATTTAGTATTTATTAGTAAGGAGAAAATTCGTTGAAAATATTTGTAAAGTTACATTTTTTGGGCCACGCTATTCATAAATATGTAACTAAATATGAAGTATATATTATTATACTGTTCTATTATACGCGTCTACGGTGTATAATTAACTCGACAAAAATACGAAATCTGTCTGTAAACAGGAAGTTCTACTCTGAAGCCAGCGCGATTACCCAAACACACTTTAGTCAGTGATTTTGACAAGACTGTCATCTTGGAACAAATTTTAATGGTGTTGTATAAATAAATCTAATAAATTCCATAAACTCGGCTTGTAAAATTTTTCCATTACGGATTTATGTTAATTTCTGATTTATCGCTGAGACGTATTTAAAAAAAAATGACAACAGTAATACAATGTAGATCCATAGAACTAGAATACCATGGCGTTTGTAGCGCCATCTATTTTCATAACACTATATTTACCAGTCACGTTTTCCCTTTGATTTACCCTTACTGGATAATCGTAAGTGTAAAGCAGGCAAGCAGACGGAATAAATTGATAAATTTCGTCTGCTCTGCACAACAAAATGGTTGTTTGCACGTGTACTGTTTTCCTGACGAAAAATTTACTTATATTGTTAAGACCAACAGCAAAGATTTTCCAAGAGAATGATTCAGTTACAACCGTATGTGCCTCATTCGTAGAGAAATGCGAGACACTCGCACATATCGATAGTGAAAATGAAAGTAGAAACATGTTACGGGCGACAATAAATTAGACTTAGTACCAACTCAAGATTTGTTCGAATTTGATGAAGTTTTGCAGTTTTGGTCAGAAATGGAAACGACTGGATCGCTATTGACCAGACATCTTTTTATATATTAACTCTAAAGTTGTTGGAATCATTAAAATACCGTATTAATATTAATTGTGTTCAAAAATTAAAAAAATATATCAACTCAGAAATTAATATTAGGCCCTAATGTGTTTGAGATAAAAATGACTAAATTCAAAGAACTTTCTTAAGAGGAGTTGCTAAAGACTTTATCTTTAATCAAATAAATTTTTATATTTTAGAAACAGATCGCATACTCCTAAGAAATTTGATGAATTATACTAGGCCCTAGCCCCTAATAATAGCCAGTGTACATGTAGATGTTCCCAGACTGAGAGTTACTGTGTACTCCTCAATGAACTGAAGAGCTTCTTATTATAAACCACAGCATGCCCATAGTTATAAGAGTTTATGTTGCTTCAGTTTTTTCGACAAGTTTTGGATACCATCTCAATAATTAATAATTACCTCATGTAGCATGTTGTTTTCAAAAACTCAGGTCATGAGAAACATACAATTAATTTGATTACTTTATACTTTTAAAAAAATAAATTTGCGATAAATTAATATGTGTCATCTATTTATTTTGGGATTTTGTCAGGGGACATCAGCCTCACTGTTGGCTTCTTTGTGTCTGCTACATGTACATGTAGGTCTCTAACAATAAGTCTAGGCCTAGTAATATTGATAATTGAACTAGGGCCTCACCAAAAAATTCTTGGGTTCACTTCTGGGGTTTCCTAACGAGTATTCACCCTATCCCCCAAAATTTATAGTTGTTTATTAAATTAATTGACCATATCTTTGTCCATTCATGCCCACCCCTTCACATCATTCTTTATAATTTATATTTCAGATGCCTAGACTAAAAAAGAAATCAGCAGATGTGAAGAAGAGAAAAAGGAATATATGTTCAGGTGTAGATCCACATCTACACCTGAAGTAGAAAGTACCATTCATGCTGGCTCTTATCGCTCTGATATTGGCTCAAGTATGGATGGAGATGAAGATATTCACTCAGGCTTGTATTGCTCTAATATTGGTCCAAGTGTTGATGTAGATGATGTTCACACAGGCTCTTATTGCTCTGATATTAGCCCAAGTGTGCATATAGATGATGATATTCACACAGGCACTTATTGCTCTGATATTGGCCCAAGTGTGCATGTAGATGATGATATTCACACAGGCTCTTATTGCTCTGATATTGGCCCAAATGTGGATGTAGATGAAGATATTCATACAGGGTTTTATCGCTCCGATATTAATCCAGTTGTGGATAGTAATGAAAAGAAAGAAAAGAAAACTCTTAATGCAAGTAGAAGTACTTATACAACTAATGCTACTGTTGTAGAACATGTGGCACATGGCTGTTTATGTACAAATGATTATGTTGAAATTAACAAATACACTGAGGTGGTAAAGCCTTCTGTTACTGAAGGTAATGTTAATGCAACTAGTGCTACTATTGAAAACCGTGTAGTGCAAAGTTGTGTAGGTACAGAAAATAAAGTAAAAAATCTAACTTTGTCACAGCTTGACAAGTATTTTGATTTTCAAAAAAACAGAACTTGTTGAAAAGAAAGGCAGCTCAGGCTGTCAAAGCAGGTAGAAGTGAATAATGGAAATCCTATAAACAGTTCAAACAAAAAGATTCTCAATATAAAGTAAATGAGATGAAACAAGAAACTGAACTCAGAAAAATGAAGAGATTAGACCCTGGGTACCAGGAATCTGAAAAGATGAGGGAAACCTCTAATAGAAAGGTAAAAAGATTAGATCCTGGATACCTGGTATCAGAAAAAAATGAGGAAAACCTCTAATAGAAAGGTAAAAAGATTAGATCCTGGATACCAGGAATCGGAAAAGATGAGGGACACCTCTAATAGAAAGCTAAAAAGATTAGATCCTGGATACCAGGAATTGGAAAAGATGAGCGACACCTCTAATAGAAAGGTAAAAAGATTAGATCCTGGATACCAGGAATCGGAAAAGATGATTGACACCTCTAATAGAAAGGTAAAAAGATTAGATCCTAGCTATGGTTCTAGAGATAAGCAAAAACACTGATTTCCTGAAAAAGAAACGTCTAGTTCCTGAGTACAGGGAATCAGAGAAGTTGAAAGAGAGGAAATTGAAAAAGTTAAAGAGATTGAAATCTGTCAATAGAATTAGTCAGAATACAAAATCAGCGATTAGTAAGCGTAAGATAAGGGGAAAATTGAAATCTTTGGACACAGACGAATTAATTCGTCTGTTCCATCAGAAGGTAAGCAATGGGCCAACCCACACTTGTGAAAGTTGTCACCAATTATGGTACAAACACAGTGTAAAAAGGTTCACTGCAGTTAGTAAATTGAATGATTCTGCCATTAACTGTTTAACAGAAGATGGTACTGGATGGATATGTGGCACTTGTGAAAAGTATATAAAAAAAGATGATTCCACCGCCATCTATCTATAATGGTAATGCTTTTCCAGAGCTACCAGAAGCTTTGAAACTGTTCCCATTAGAGTTGAGACTGTTATCACCTAGAATTCCTTTCATGAAGGTGTATGCAGCCCATCGTGGTGGACAAAAGAAAATCAGAGGAAATGTTGTAAATGTTGTTGCTAATGTGTGTAGTACCATCAGTTCTCTTCCCAGAGCTCCAGATGAAAACTTCACAATAGCTGCTAAATTGAAACGGCAACTCAAGTACAACCATGCTGTCATGACTGAAAATATCAGACCCTATAAGATAAGGGAAGCTGTAGCGTGGTTGGAAGCAAATGGTGATCTCTTCCATAAAGAGGGGGTTCACTTTAATGAAGCAATTATACCAAATAATGCAGATGATGAACACATGGTCAAACATGTTGACCACTGTGATGAAAGTAATGAAATATCTCCAGAAGCGAATGACGTAAATGCCATTCATGCTGACAACTCTGTTGAAACAAATGTTTTATCGGAGGGTGAGAAAATAAGCAGAGAAAGAGATGTCACTGTGAATGACAACCCAGGAAAAGAAGCCACTACTTTGGGGAAACCCAAAGATGGCAATGTTGATGATTGGAGTGAGGATGAAGGTGAACAAGCTGCTGGATCTAAGGATACCATGTTGACCTCCCCTGACTTCATCGAAGATGATGAAAAGGAAAGGGTATACTCGTTTGCTCCAGGGCAGGGTAACATTCCATTAAGTATCTTTATGGACAAATACTCTGAAGAACTGTCATTTCCACAAATATTTGCAGGAAAGGCAAGAGTAGATCCAGAGGAAAGGAAAGCAAAAGTTTACTACAGTGAGCTTTGTAAGTCCGAGTTACGACGTAACGATAGAAGAGCTGCCAATTGTGTTGATGATATCTTTTTCAAGTTGAAAAAGCTGCAAATGAAAACTATGATTGGTCAAGCAACTATAGCAGTTAGAAAAAATAAAACTGCTGGTAAACATTTGACGGCTGGTGATCTCCGGACACCTGGTCACTTGGAGAAATTAGTGCAATATGGTATTGAAAACATTGAGAGGTTCACCACCATACTTTAAAAAAGCCAAATCCGATCTATTCGGGATGATAAGGATGTTGGGAGAAGCCACTTACTTTTGTAGTTATAGTGCCGCTGAAACGAAGTGGAAGCATTTGCTTAGAATATTAGGCAAGTTGCAAGATGATGAGGAATATACTGATGAGGAAATAGATAATATGGACTGGGAGAAAAAGTCTACGCTTATTTCGTCAGACCCAGTTACATGTGTTAGACAGTTTGATTACCAGGTCAATCTGTTGTTCAGAGATGTACTGAAAGCAAAGAACTCACCCTTGGGGAAAATAACTGATTATTTATACAGGGTTGAATTCCAGCACAGAGGCTCGTCTCACATCCATGCTTTGTTATGGGTTGATGAAGCTCGTAAATACAAGTGCAGTGAAAATGAAGAAATTGTTGAGTACATTGATAGCAAGATATCATGTAGAAGAATTGTGGATGACGATGATTTACAGCCACTAGTAAATTATCAGACGCATAAACATTCTCATACATGTAGAAGGAAGAACCGAAAGATTTGCAGGTTTGGTTTCCCCAAACCACCAATGCCAAACACTGTAATTCTAGAACCGCTGGATGCGACGGTTGGTGAGAATGTCATTAATTCACATAAAAATGAATATGACAAATTGAAGGTAGTTTTAGATGAAATGAAAGACGGTGAAGACATTTCTTTTGAAGATTTCTTAGGAAAGGTCTCTTATCACTTATGAGCAGTATATTATGGCAGTACGTTCATCAATTACATCAGCAACTGTCTTTTTGAAAAGAACGCCGAATGAATTCAGGGTTAATTCCTATAATCCTCTTCTTCTGAAGGCATGGAGAGCAAATCTCGATATCCAATTTGTGCTTGATGTATATGCTTGTGCTATGTATATAGCCTCATATATAGCCAAGTCACAAAGAGGTATTAGTGATTTGCTAAGGCAAGCAATGAAAGAAGTAAGTATTGGTACTTATGGCATCAGAGACCAAGTTAAGATAACTGGCAATAAGTTTCTGAATAATGTAGAAATTAGTGCCCAGGAAGCTGCATATATCATACTGCAACTTCCTATGAGAAAAGCATCGAGGGAGGTTGTGTTTATTAACACGGCTCCTCCGTGTGAAAGGGTATATCTGTTGAAATCGCAAGATCAACTAGAGAACCTTGAGGATGAAGATGAAAATATCAAATCGAGTAATTATCTAGATCGGTATAAGAACCGTTCAAAGCAGTTAGAAAATGTAAGTCTGGCTTTTACATTGCTTGGTACGATAGGAAAAATACCTACATTAAACGATCCAAGCAAGTAGAAAACGACCAGACATTAGTTGAAAACCAAATGGAGCACAACTCTGATTGGGACGATGAAGACTTAAGAGAGGAGAAATCTTCTCAAGCAAAGGAAATAATTAAAAAATCTATGATAAAGAAAAGGGCAGTGGCAAGAGTCATTAGGTATGTCAATTTTAATGTTGACAAGGAGCCCGAGAAACATTACAGAGAACTCCTCGTGTTGTATTCCAACTGGAGGGATGAAGAAATTGATTTATTGGGAGGATTTGATTCCTTCCAAGCCAGATATGAACAAATGGAAGAACAAATAGTTGAGCAAATTAGGCAATATGATGCGAATAGGGATGCTGTAGATGCAGCTATTCTCGCTGAAGGCCAGAATTTAGAAGATGCCTGGGATCAGCAGGCACCTGTTACCCAGCAAGTTGAAAAGGAAGATGAAATAGAAGAAATGTTAGATATAAAGAAAGATTCTGAAAGTGGTAAGCCTACCAAATACGAGTATGATATTGGTATGGATTTGGGACTTCCCACTGAAAGTAATGTTGAACTGGTGGCATTGTATGAAATGCTCGATGAAAATTAAGCAAATATTGTTGGCGCCGACAGGCAAGCCGCGTACAACATCAATGGTAGTACTTTGCACAGTGCGCTAAAGATCCCTGTGTGTCAGTCATTGCAATATAAAAGCTTAGATAGTAGCAGATTAAATACTTTAAGAAGTAGCCTTGGAGGTTTGAAAGTTGTCTTTATTGATGAGATACCCATGGTAGGATGTGGAATGATGAATTTTGTTAATAAAAGATTTCAAGATATCAAAGGCAGTCCACTGTTATTCGGTGGATGTCATGTTATGTGTTGGAGATCTGTTTCAATTGAAACCTGTATTTGATGGCTATATATTTGAAAATCTCGACAGTGCCTATGGGCCATTGGCGAGTAATATATGGAAAGATAATTTCTGCATGTATGAACTTACAGAAATTATGAGGCAAAAAGATAACAAAGCCTTTGCTGAGCTATTGAATAGATTAAGAGAAGGCAATTATATATCTGAAGAAGAAAAATGTAACGATATGAACATTCTTAAATCAAGATTGTTGAAAGTTAATGAAGAGAGTGAGTATCCTTTTGACATACATCTCTTTTTAAGTAATGAAAAGATGAAAAACTTTAATGATAAAGTTTTTGATAACATGGTGGGTGAAAAAATTGTAATTTTAGCAAAAGATAGTATAGTTGGGTCTGCTTCGCAAGCTGTGGGCAAAGCTTGATGCTATCGATAATGGTGCGATGAGTGGTATAGTGTATCTTGATTTTATCAAAGCATTTGATCTCATTGATCACAAGCTTATTATTGAAAAACTACATCTTTATCGATTTGATAATAATTCACAAATTTTGATTGAATCATATCTGGACTCACAGAAGCAAAAAGTATGTTTAGGATCAACTACCTCCTCAATTACTACAGTCAAATGCGGGGTTCCACAAGGTTCGATCCTGGGTCCTCTCCTATTGTTATTTTAATAAATGATCTCCCACTCAATATTGAATCAAGTCAGATAGATTTGTTTGCTGATGACAGTACCCTGCATTGTTCACACAAAGATATTTTATCCATCGCCAATAATCTCCAAAATGATCTCTATTTGGTTGCTAAAGGGTGTGAAAACAATGGGATGGTAATCAATCCTTCGAAAACAAAATCAATGCTGATTTCATCAAAACACAAAAGAAATCAGAAAAACTTAACTTTATCACTCCATGGTGAGAAAATTGAGACGGTTACTACCGCAAAATTACTTGGAATTCAAATTGACCAAGACCTTAATTGGGAAGTACAGATAGCAGATATGTCTAAATAACTTGCATCAAAAATATTTCTCCTAAATAAGGTAAAAGATCATTTACCTTACGAGACAAGAATTATGTTTTATAAGAGTTACTGTACATACTACCAATATTTGATTATTGCTCTATTATTTCGGGAAATGCTACCAAAAGTAGATTAGACATTCTTTTAAAATTACAAAAGAGGGCAGCAAGAATTATTCTTGATGCACCGATTGAAATTCCGTCCACCTCTTTATTTACTAAACTCGGTTGGCTTACCCTTACACAGAGGATTCTTTGCAATACAATTGTCTTATCATTCAAAATTATTACATTTAATATTCCACTTTATCTAAATTCCTATTTTATTGAAAAATCTTTTGTTTCCAAAACGGATATCTTGCTCTGTTCACAGACCAGTAAATCTCTTTTTCTTCAAAAATGCAAAACGGAATCCATGAAACGTACTTTTCATTATTCTGCATGTCTTTTATGGAACAATCTGCTTTTTGATATAAAGATGTGTAAAAATGTTGAAAATTTTAAGATTAAACTGCATTTCAAATGATTTTGAATTTATCCTGATATTTCATGTATATATGTCTTTGTAGCTCAGGAGGGACCTATGGAAGATTAGGGGTTTTTTTTGTTGGTTTTTTTTCAAACTAAATACGTTGCCTCATTGAATAAAGTTTTTATTATTATTATAATTACCACTAATTGGGCAGGCTGTGTTGCATTATCAATATGGAAATTTCTATTTTAGGGATTTACATCGTGGCATTTTTCAGGGGCGTAAAATTTATTTTTGAATCCACTAGCCCAGGGCTAGTAGTTTACTCTCAGGCACTAGCCCGGCATTAATATCCACTAGTCCATAGTTTGACAAGGTACAAGATTTGTTTTTAATAAAGATCGTAGACTTGATTGCCTAATAATTAAGGATGTATACGCTACTCGGTTAACCGGTCACGGTTCGGTTGCACTGGTGAAACGGTTAAAAAAAACTACAATCCGATATTCGTTTTCATATCATATCCGACCTTCAAAACCAGGAATGGTAGCCACAACAAAGTTTTCTTTCACTAAAGACCATATAAATACTTCATATAGCACATGTCATTTATAATATATCACGGTAAATTAACGTCCTTTAATTCCCGCTCGAAGATTTGTATATGTTAAGTTATTATTAGCACTTACTGCAAAGCACAAGATAGCCTCCACTGATTGACAAATTAATTGTTTTACCGTATTTATTTACCTGGTCACTCTATAAAGAGTCTCAAATTGAAACAAATCAGTTTAATGTGCTGATATAATATTAAAATAGACAGGATAGTAAAATTGTTTATATTATCACTCGAGTGCCATGTTGCGTGCCCATAGGGTCAATGTTGACGACACACGGGTCACTGGAACAATTCATCATGGCTGTTCATGTGTGTGTAATGAACACGTGTAGTAAATTCTTTGGAAATACCTTACATGTTAAATAATCAAAATTATCTTGTATTTAAAAATACAAAAGGTATGCTTTCAAATATTTATGTCTTTTTGTTTTTAAATCATCCTTATTTCAACTGGCCCCGAGTTCACAAAGCATTCTCAGAACCAAGTTAAGAATTTACTCAACTTTCAATCACTGTTTATGAGAAATATCTTTGATCCAGAAATACAAAACTTTACACATAGTTTCTTATTGATGTATTTGATACATTAAAACAATACAAGTTTTATAAAGGGCTATGATTTAGTTAAAATATGGTGAACAATTTTAAGTAAATTCTTAACTTAAGCCTGAGAATGCTTTGTGAACTCGGGGCCATGTTTATACGTGACCTGTCAAAGAGTGCAAGATGGAGAAATGTAATGTCCATACGGCTCTTAAGTTTTACTACAGAAAATCTATTATGATTGAGTTTTCCTTGGAATTTGAGAAATAAATGTGGGATGTTTTACAGCTTATTTATCCATATCGTCACTATCTTAATTCACAAACCGGTGAAAGGGCACTAGCCCAGGACTAGTACGGCTAAATAGATCACTGGCCCGAAAGTTATTTTTGGTAGCCCCGGGCGTCGGGCTAGTGGATTTTTACAACCCTGGCACTTTTATTTTCTTCTTAATATTTTAACAGACTGTGGTATATTTTAAATGTTTCATATTCATGTAATTATCAATGCATACAATTCGTTTTTTGTTATTAAATCATCGTACCGTAGCTAATTCTTGTTCGGCAGCCATTTTTGTAAATTTAGCGCAGCCTTTGGATTTGATCAAATCGTTTAATTATGTTTCACCTTTATTTCGATTTCTTTTAACTTATTGCAACCACATTTAGGAAAAGAAACTAATCAATTTGAGGTACAAATCTCATGCATATTCATATTCTAGTTCGATAGCCATTTTTATAAATTTAGAGAAGCTGTCAGACTTTCTAGGCCGAAATAGCTCTTTGGAATTAATGTCTTGATTAGAAATTTTGGCATTTACCTGTGACAATAATTTTACCAATATATAAGGATATAGAATGGTTGATGCGTCATGCAAAGGTCTGTAAGTGTGAATATTGGTGTCTATTCGGTGTTGATATTTAGTACAATAAAAATTTGTTTATTTAACCGACACATATTTATTTTAAACATTACATCATAAAAACACACCGACATCACAAGGTAAGGCATATAGGGGGATTCCACGTCAAGTGTACACAAGGTTCTGACATGACCATAACAGATTTTGATGATTTTTGGTGTGCAAGTTAACCATGACGAAAAAATGAGATTTGCAAAATTTTAGCTACTGGGGGCCCAATGGGGCCCCTTCAGGGGCGTCCCAAAATTTGGGCCTTTTTGGCTGACCTTCAAACTTTGAAAATCCATAACTTCGCCCCTAGTAATCCTACTTACATGAAATTGGTATCAAATTGTTCAGAAAACAGATCTTTCTAATGACCGGAAGCGCGAACTCAACAGAACAAAATCCAGGCAGATTGTGTTTGACTTTGAACCCGCGCCTCCGTAAAGGGGCAGATTCGATTTGGCCAATTTTTCGTATGAACATTGCCCCAACTATGATTAACGAACACACAAAAAATTAAAATGGGATCTCCGTGGGAACAGATTTCAGGAGCCGGTCAAGTCAGGTGCTACACAGTTATTCAAGGTCAAACACAATCTGCCTGGATTTTGTTCAGTCGAGTTCGTGCTTCCGGTCATCAGAAAGATCTCTGTTTTCTGAACAATTTGATACCAATTTCATGTAAGTAGGATTACTAGGGGCGAAGTTATGGATTTTCAAAGTTTGAAGGTCAGCCGAAAAGGCCCAAATTTTGGGATGCCCCTGAAGGGGCCCCATGGAGCCCCCAGCGCTAAAATTTTGCACATCACGTTCTTTCGTCATGGTCAACTTGCACACCAAAAATCATCAAAATCTGTGATGGTCATGTCAAAATCGCCCTTATTTTGTGTACACTTGACATGGAATGCCCCTATATAAATTCGTTTCAGATATAAATATTAAAAATCCAACATCTGTTTCACCATATAGTGATCTTGAAACATAATCCCATGACAATGACAGGCATACAGATACCTGTCGTCGTATGAATCCTGAAAAATATTTCACCGTATCGCAACAGGTCAGTACTTAAACTAACACTTATTAAAGTATTTAAACACGGTTCAGTGAATCTAACATCGGCGGCAAAACTGAACGATGACCCACAACTATGCATAGTAATATCTGAACATAGCAGGGATCTTAATCGGCTGTTTTTTGTCGGCTTTAGCCGATTGATCTTTAATCTAGCCGATTGGTAAAACAATGAACCGGCCACTAAGGTATCACAAATCAATCTACTTTCGGCCGATTTACAAAGAATTAATTATCAGGCCGATTGTTAAAACAATGAACCGGCCACTATGGTATCATAAACCAATCTACTTTCGGCTGATCACAAAGAGTTAATTATTACTCGTCGATTAAGAAACACATCAAAGAGTCAATCATTACAATGAATACCTTCGGCTTATTTCATAAATAAACAACTTAATTGAGGTAATCATGCCAAGTACTTGAACACCTCGCAGAATGACACCAGGAAACGTAAACGAGATTTAACTGAAGATAGTGATGTCGGTGTTGACCTTGAACTTCAGGCATGCACGTCGTCAATGGAAGTTCCAAAACCCGGAGATCCTCCCACGTCCAATATAGGTCAACCAAATTATCGGCAATAAAAGACCGTATTAATCTGACGATCATACCTGCGCAGCAAAGAAAGACGATGACAGAACAAGAGTTTAATTCCCAAATCTATAGAAATTGTTTCAAACCGGGCGTTAATCCGAAATGCGTATTTTATAGCAAAAAGAAACACTGCCATTGAAAATATGAACAATAATTGAACGATTTGACAGAACAGCAGGGACATGAAATGACAAAAAAATTATATCGTGATTTTAATTGTTGTGGTGAATTTATTTCTTTAATATCCAGTGAAATTGAGGAAGAGATCCTCTCAGATATCCGAACTAGTCCTGCTACATTAAATCCCGACAATTGTATACAGGTAACGCTAAAAATAAACTAACCGGAATCCCGACAATTGGCCATGTGACCTTTCGCCCGTACAGCATATTTCCGAGTTCCAACTATACACGGAAACCGATTTGTGCTACTTTGTTATTTATATACTTATATAGGTCTACTTTGTTATTTTTATATATATTAACATGTGCTTACGAATATAATAATTTAAAAAAACATTTATATGTACTTGTAGTTTTTACTAATTTATAACTTCCGTTTAGTTGGATGAAACCAAAAGTAGGAATATGCAATGCAAGTTGCTGAAATAATAGTATGACTATAAATGTCGATATTATAGCGATGTTTGCAATTACAAAGATCTTGTTTATACGGAGTTTCAGCTATTATTATCCCAAATACATTATGCAATTAGTGAATTATGCAATTACTGTCGTGAATAGAGTATGCATAAACTAACATGTTTGTTGTTGAAAAGACGACTATCCGTTAGGCCTAACCGTGGCCGGTTCATTTCAAAATGGATTAAGAACCCTGGAACATAGCACAAGAAATTGGATGTTTGACAACAAAATTAAACGCCTTGCGTAATTGGACACATTGACTAATTTTGATTGAACACTATTAGCAGAAATTCAACTCTAGTTATGAATATTTGAACACCGAACAGAAATCGCCGCTATTTACGCAAGATTAAACAATACGAATTTACCAGTGCTACCTCAATTAGAAGGAGAGTTATTGTTTTCCAAAGTCTCGACAAATCAAACTGCTTATCACTCTGCTTACCCAGAGCAGAAAATGCTCATCATCGAACTTAGTCAAGGTATTGATGTGATAAAACTATACACCAACACATGTAAGCAGAGCGATAAGCAATTTGATGGGTCGAGACTTTGGAACACAATAACTCTCATTCTAATTGAGCTAGAATGTTCACACTTGGCGTAGGTGTTTATTAGGTGAATGCCTTGACAGAATTCGGAGTTAGAAGATGAGAATTTTCTGCTTAGAGTAAGCAGTGATAAGCAATTTGATTGGTTGATGTTTTGGGACACGATAACTTTAGTTTTAATTAAGTGAGAGTGAGGACACTTGGTGTATAGTTTTAGCACATCAATACCTTGACTAAGTTCCATAATAAGGATTTTCTGCTTAGCACAAGCAGAGCGATAAGCAATTTGATTGGTCGAGACTTTGGAACACAATAACTCTCCTTCTAGTTGAGGTAGAGTGTTCAAACTTGGTGTAGGCGTTCATTGGGTAAATGCATCGATGGAGTTCGATGATAAACATTGTCTGCTTACGGTAGGCAAAGATAAGCAATCTGATTGGTTGATGCTTTGGGGCCAATAACTTTAGTTTTAATTAAGTGAGAGTGATGAAACTCATTCATTATATCATTACCCATCTTCAACAGAAGGCTTGATCTCGCTTTAACCACGTACATCTTATCAAGGCCTTCACGTAATACCCTGCATATTTCGGCACTAATTTCGATTGGGTATTCACCCAGCTTGTTAGCCTATCAGATTCCTCGATCATTGCGAATACCAAGTCTCGCGCTTTCAAGCTAAAATGTCTACCTGTGATAATCGAGTTGCAAAGTTCAAGCTTCATTCAATGTCAAGGTTTTTGTGGAGGTCGCGATATCACAACTTCTGCTTGGACGCTACTGCTCACGTGTCTGTAGGTAACATAGCTATAAGTTCGGGAATTGTGAAGTAAATAAGCAACGTTCAAATGCTGTAAAACTTGCAGTCGTTGCTTCAGGAACATGATCATTACCTTGACTAAGTTTGATGAGAATTTTCTGCTTAGACTAAGGATCGATAAGCAATTTAATTGGTCAAGACTTTGGAAAATAACTCTTTTAATTGAGATAGAATGTTTAAACTTGATGTTCATTACATGTAGGTGAATGTCTTGACTGAGTTCAATGATTAACATTTCGAGCTAAAGCTAAACAGTGCTAAGCAATTTTATTGGTCGATGCTTTGGGACCAGATAACTTTGATTCTATCTGATAGAGAGTGATGAGACTTGGTGTATAGTTGATAATCGGTTTGATTGCTTGATACTTTTGAAAAAATATATGTGCAATTAATTTGTGTCATCTATTTATTTTGGGATTTCGGCGGGGGACATCACACTGTAAACCAGGTATCATTTAATCTTGTGTATCTAGCACTAATTTCTTTCACATTCGTTTAATATCAAATCATTGTTTAAAAATTCATAAAAACTGTTTAAAATCACCATAAATCGTTTAATTTGTACTTCTGTCCAGATTAAAGCTTGACCATTCAATTTTGATAAGGAGTGTCCAATTTACAAGTGTTTAATTTCTCAATCACTGTTAAAATATAAAGAACCCAATTGATTAATGATGTATAATGGTTAATTTTTGAACAGTGGTCAGGAAATTAAATACTTGTAAATTAAACACTCATTATCAAAATTAATCAGTCAGCTTTTAACTGTACACAAGTACAAATTAGATGATTTTTGGTGACTTTAAACGATTTTTAAACAAAGATTTGATATTAAACCAATGTGAAAGAAATTGGTGCTAGATACACAAGATTAAATGATACCTGGGTTACAGTGTCAGCCTCACTTGGCTTGTTTAAACCAAAGTTATCGTGTCCCAAAGCGTCAAACAATCAAATTACTTGTCTCTGCTTAGCCTAAGCAGAAAATATTCATCTTCAAACTCCATCAAGGTATTCACCTAATAAACACCTACATCAAATTTGAACATTCTAGCTCAAAACAAAACGTGTGACGGATGGATGCAGGTGCCAGACACATTCTAATAATCCCCTGCTTTCTTCGAAAGGCAATAGTGTTTTATTCTTTAAATAAAGAGCATTACATATGATTACATATGTAACCAATTTCAATCCCTCATAATGCTTTAGACCTGAATGCCCGATTTTCTTTTATCTCAAAATAAATTGGTTAGGTTTAGCTTGGTTATCCACTCAATTTGAGTTATCAATTGTGACCCAGTGTTAGAAAAGCTGATCAATTTAAATAATACATACTTTCTGGTGTTTCTTCTGAAGCTGGGCTTGATTTCTCAAAATAACCACAGTTGTTGAGCAATGTTAAAAGGTCTTTGATTTGTTTGTAAGTAGAGCCAACAATTTCTTTGTGACTGCTGTCTAATAAGTTGACAAGATGTACTGAAGCTGCCATTGTTTGTTCTCTATAATTACCAGTTCCTTCTCTTGACGGACATATCAACTGGTAAAATTCATCTAGCTGCTTCAAATTCTCTTCAGTTAATACCTACAAAAAAAAAAAAATTTAACATTTGTTAAATCTAGACATTTGATATTGTGATACCTTAATCTCCAAAATATAACATTCGTGTACTTGGCCCATTTTCTATGCAATTGTAACTGCCAAATTTGATCTAATGTACAGAAATATTAATTGTACATTAAGGCATTTGTTAAAGATAGGTTGGTAGGATTCGAAACATACGCCCACAGCAGCTAAAATCGTTCGGACAGTCAACAAGAGTTGTCGCATATTTTTACTTTTGTCGGTAATGAAACATTTATAATACACTAAAATCTGAATTTAGAGTAACAACTCATTAAGTAATTTTTAAAAAATCATTAGAATTTGTCCATGCCTACAGCACCTAAATCGTCCAAGCAGTCGACAAGGGTTGTCGCATATGTATTCCTTTGTAGGTAATTGGGGGCCTTACAAGACAGTTCCATACAGATCAGATTATAATTTTTGCCGTTTGAGGGTTACAAGGTTCTACAAACTGAAACAAGGGTCTCAACTCTGGAAGTTGTTGAAATTTGACAGGCTTTTTCGTTTTACTAATTTAAATAATGCATATAAATTTCATCGAGATTAGATGATCACTTTTGTCACAAGGTTCACAACTGCCATAACTCTTGAAATTATTGACGGAAATTGCTGAAATTCAATAGACCTCTGTTTCACAAATTTAAATGATGCATATAAATTTCATACATATCGGATGATAACTTTCATCAATCGAGCATTAACAAGGTTGAACAAAGTGAAACAAGGGCCATAACTCTAGAAGTAATAAACAGAAATTGATGAAATTCAATAGGATTTTTCTCTTTACTAATTTAAATGACGCATGCAAATTTCATACAGATCGGTAGATAAATTTTGATGTTAGAGCATTCACAAGGTTCAGTAAAGTGAAACAAGGGCCATGACTCTAGACATAATAAACGGAAATTGCTGAAATTCAATAGGATTCTTCGTTTCACTAATTAAAATAATGCATATAAATTTCAGAAAGATTGGATGATAACTTTTAGCATTAGAGCGTTCACAAGGTTAAATAAAGTGAAACAAGGGCCATAACTCTAGAAGTAATCAACGGAAATTACTGAAATTCAATAGGCTTCTTCGTTTCCCTAATTTAAATATTGCATATAAATATGCGACGGCAAGATACGTCCACATTTCTATGTGGGCATATAAAAACTATTGAAAATCAATATTCTTTTTCGTTTCAAGACCTTAAACTCTGTGTCAAGCCAAAGTCAGAGTTTCCGATAACCGGTATTTTCCGGTTTTATACCGGTCAATTATAACGTGTAGGTCAGCAAAATTTAATATACGTCTCTGCGTAATCGTTTATCATAGCACCCTAGTTTTTGTCCGTCACCTTTTAGTTTTTATTCATTTGACGATGATAGACAAACGACACAATGATCATGTGACAACCACAATTGAAATTTCTTTAAAATAATTTTTTTTTTTTTGACTATGTCATAGCCTTTAATAATATCGACAACATTTATAAAACAAAGCTTCTATCAGCATGTAGTATTGTACAAAGTAAAAAAAATCATAACGTTAAACAGTATTTGAAACTAAAGCTAACTTTGCTGATTCATTGACCCAATTCCAGCGATGTCACGTGTCATCGGTATTCCGAGATTTTATCGGAAAAATATGTTATTAATGACTGTTTCTCGGAATATTCGGTGTTCTATCAGTGGATTATATTCAATGAAGATTTAAATTGAACTAACAACTGGTCTGTGAAACTATCACATGTATGATCCAATTATTATTTTAATATCTACCTGGAATTGATATGGAGCATCAATTAAAGACGTGCGATTCTCGAGATTCACAATACAATCCATGACGAGATCCGCCTGGCATATTTTCACAATGTGTTCAAATTCTCACAACATGTTTCAATGAAGGGTTTATTTATTTGAATACATTTACAAGATTGATTAGCTGTAAAATTTTGTTTTCATCAGACTGGTAAAATTACGAGTGGACTGGTACCGGTAAATTTTTTAAGCTAGCGGAAACACTAGTATTGTTGTAATGAAACTATACACCAAGTTTCATCATTCTCACTTACTGTCTGTTCCAAGAGATACTCTCAAATTCCTTGCCATTTCTTCAGTTTTTAATTTAAACGGCCAAAAATTGGTGACATACCTGAAATTGTCATGTCGAGCCCTAACGCCTAAAAGTTCGATAAGATCCACTCTCCTCTTGGAAATTTTACATATTTCGACAACGTTTCTTTCTCAAAACATCAACATTACGAGTGCGTCTGCGTAATGGGAGACTTGCATTTCGCGTATAGGGTAGACAGGCATCTCCTAATCGGGTACATTCGGTTAGAAATATATAAAGAAGGAAAATTCGCCCGTTTCTTTTGCGGCAGTAATACTTAGATTTCAGACTGTGGATCATGTTTTTTGGTCGGATTAATATTATGTTCTGTTTTAACCCGCTTATTTTGCAGAAACTGTGCATAAGGCCACTCGGTTTTTGGGAGTAAAGTCTAGAGATATGACATTTTTATAAACACTTTATTAGTTTTCCAAAGTACATAGGTTCTGATCAGCTGTATATAAATATTCAAAATATATATAGGTAGTTTTGTGTGAGTCACTTTTCAAAAGAATAAAATATTGTTCTATTTTAATGCTCGATTTGATACTGCAACTGTTCATTATTGTAACATTCTTGTCATTAGAAATGGCATCATTTTGGCACGTTTAGCCCTTATTAAACAAACTTTAATTTCAAATGTACCTGTTTGTTCATAATTAAATTTTAAAACTTTAATTCCACAAATCGAAAAGCACAAACCACTGCGAACATATGAATATATCAAAAGATAGTCTGTAACTATATGCAATAGTCCAAAGTACCTTTTTACGTTGTTTACCCAACCACATCTACAGTGATTTTGAAAAAAAAAACCCAACATATTTTCAACCCTTAAAGCAAACATGTTTTTTTCTAAAGAGTGTTATTCATTGCCATTTAATAATGCTGTTTACTAATTTCGTTTAAGTAATATTGTGTAGATATACGACCAAGCATTGGTCATTTTGTAAGGGTTCCTCACGTTAACATGCTATCATAAATGGCAGTTTCGCCTAAATATATAATAGTTAACACGTGTAACATGCTCATGGGAATATGTTAAGTGACGTCTGTTAAAGGATTATGAGCACCGGTGAAACCCGTCATGACTGCATCGCAGTTAAAGTTTTCCATAATTTTCTGAGCTCTTTCTAAACCCCCTTTTTGCAAAATAAATACCGCTATTTTAATATTCGTCACAGTTCATGGGAATATGTTAAGTGACGTCCGTTAAAGGATTATGAGCACCGGTGAAACCCGTCATGACTGCATCGCAGTTAAAGTTTTCCATAATTTTCTGAGCTCTTTCTAAACCCCCTTTTTGCAAAATAAATACCGCTATTTTAATATTCGTCACAGTTCACTGCTGGATCTTAGATATTCATAGTATTGTTATTTGACAACAGTTCAGATTTATTTCAGATATTCAGCTAGAAAAGACAAAAAAAGCGAATCTTTGAAAATATAACCCCTTGAATAATTGATTATTGTTATCTACAGTTTATTATTTGAAGATGAAAATTGCGCGAGATGTCAAGGAATGAACCAAACTATTATGTAGTTATTTCGAGAAATAGAATTATTTACTCCTCGCAGTGTTTCATTTGAATAGATCTAATCCCACTTAACACTGCTGTAATGGGAGCAAATTTCTGTTCCAAATTATGACTGGTCAATAGTCCGATTAAAAACCAATAGCTAACTGCGTAACAATTTCATTAGGCTTTAAACAGAGCTCCAAATTGGACCAAATATCTTTACATAACGTTACGACATGACTCAAGAAATTTACGCCCAATTAACCAGTCCAAAATTGCAGAAAAACTTATTGCGTCACAAACAAGGCTGTCAAAACGGATACAATATAAACAATACTGTTTGGGGACGAATAATACTTTCTCTGTTTTTAATACTTAAATCACTGTCCAAAGTTTCAGGGAAGACCCCAGATCAGTGATGGGATTTCAAAATTTTACTTGTCGGACATTTTACCGAAAATAAAGGGGCATAACTATTATCGTTATTTAAGCAGACGAATTCGTACCACAATTAAAAGTCACATGTCAAAATATTCAAATCCCGTACGTATTAAAAATAGGTGAACCTCACTATTTTTCATATTTAATTCCCGTACAGTATTCAATTCATACCACAATTAAAAACCACATGTCAACAAAATATTCAAATCCCGTACGTAATAAAAATTGGTGACCTCGATATTTTTCACACTTAATTCCCATACGGCATTCAAATTTATGTCAGTAAATGTCCTACAAAATTAAGCATTTTCGTGATATGTTGAATGAAAGCTTGCCGATCCTGCTTCGGCATCAAATTCCCAACCATAATATTCCTTTAGAATTATGTGTCTTCGTTTATACGGCAGCAAATGAATGCAGAACTTCCGAAATAGTTAAATCACTTGTAAACAGGCATAGCTAACTTCAGCGAATAACACTCTTTGATAGTCACGACAGAGTGACAGGCATCATAGGCAACACAGCAGAATGATTGACGCCTACAAATACGTAAGAATTTGTGCTCATATAGCTATTGGTAGCCCCTCCCCTTTTTGTTATTTTGCTGGGTGCGTACTAGTCTCGGTCACCCAGAAACTCCTAGTCTTCAACAAATTCGTAGAATATTTTTCTGGATAATAGAGACTAATAGCCTACGTGACTCATCACACGGCTTCATAGTAAGCACTGCCTAATAATATGTTAAGCAATATTCGTGCCGCGCTCGAGATCAAGGGAAAGTGCCACTGTGGATGAGAATTTCTATATGGATTCTTAAAAGACGTAAAAGATATCGAAGACAAAATGACTGTCCATTGATTTAGGGTGTTATTTACTCTTACGATATGTGACATCAATGATTAGTTTTTTATAGATGATGTCGGCTCACATCAATGCGATTAAGATGCCCGACAAATGAGAAACCACGAGGTTTATAATCATTCTTATTGAATTGATGAATAGTCCGACAAAAGGAAAGCAATGACTTCTGTTTAAGATTAGATTGATGAATTGTCCGACAAAGGATTAAGTCAGTCAATCAAGGCAGATTAAGTAGTTAAATCAAGGTAGGTTTATACTATAGACGGTATAACCCGATAAATACGTTGATCACTTAATTACCTAATAAACCCAGCGTATTATAGACGATAATAGGGTTGAGTGGTAGTTATACACTCAGTAAACTATATTAATTTCGGAATTTTGAATATTATTCACCTTGTCTTGATGTCCGATTGGGCATATTCCCGGTCGGACAATTTTGGGCGTTTGGAAAAAAGATTCGGACAAGTCCGGAATATACGGGCAAAATCCCATCACTGCCCCAGATTAAACGAAGCGCTGTGATGTTGCTGTACTTGGGATAGATTTGATTGAACGGGAAGAATAGACACACTCCAGCAAAAGCTCAAGTATCCGAAGTCAATCCAGCAATGGCCAGAAAGGGATTTCTCGAGACAATAGATTCAGGAATATGTGTTATGCGTTGCATAACCTTGATTGAAGATATGAAATGAAATGATGTGATTGATGTTTAATGGCACGCCAGCATCAACCGGGCGCAATCTGGTTAATAATAAAACACAGATCCTATTTCGTTTCGTTTTTATAGTTCCAAAAAAACGAAACGAAATATAAATCTGTATTTTAATCAGATTGAACCGGGCGATAATACGCCAGACATAATTATATAAAAATCGTTTTATTTTTGTTGTAGGCTAAATTCAACTTTAAATTGTCTATAGGCAAAGTCGTAAGCAAGGGAATAACTTATATTAACTATGCAATCCGCGATTACTTTTGCATATTATGGCCCAAGTTATTGTGTACGCCTACAGCCCCCTTCAAAATTTCCATCACATGCAGTTCAGGATAAAATTTGTACGCAGTTTATATGAATATCAAAACGCTACAGCCCTCGGGGCCAATTAAATATTCAACTCAGTTGGACAAACTGCAGTGGTCTTGGATTCCGTAAAAATAAAAGTTATATTTTACTGGGCCGAAACAACTTCCTTGACAACCAAGTAGACCGAAACGACTCGAGCCAAACCAACGCCCCCTCCCTCTTCGACTCTTCCGGATAACTAGGTCAAACATGGCTGATGTTCAACAGCGGGATGTAAACAAAACTATGATTTTTCACGAGAGAGAGGTTATATAGCTTTATCTGAATTTGGTTTCCTCGTGTAAGAAAGTAATGGGATGGCAATTCCAGGTATGTCACTAAGTTTTAGTCGTCTAAATTAAAAATTGAAGAAATGGCAAGCAATTTTCGTGTCGTAGTGTCACCTGGAACAGACAGTAATTAGAACTAAAGTTATCTCTCACATAATTAGAACTAAAGTTATCTCTCACTTAATTAGAACTAAAGTTATCGTGTGCCAAAGCATCAACCAATCAAATTGTTTATCTCTGCTTACCCTAAGCTAAAAATGCCCATCTTCGAACTCCATCAAGGTCTCCACCAATCAAATTGTCGTTAGAGCATTCACAAGGTAGAACAAAGTGAAACAAGGGCCATAACTCATGACATAATTAACGAAAATTGCTATAATTCAAAAGGCTTCTTCATTTCACTAATTTAAATGATGCATATCAATTTCAAACAGTTCGGATAACTTTTGTCGTTCAAGCGTTCACAAGATTCAACAAGATGGCTAGTCATCACCCCATCCCTCGCCCTTGAACTTGTTTGGAAGGCATAAGGAAAAACAACTTCTTGGAATATCAATGGGACTAGTCAGAAGATTCATACTCTGATCATAGTAGCTCGGCAAGGCAGGGTTGCTACTCCCTGTAAAGGTTTGCACAACAACCTTTGCCTACCTCAATCAGCTGCTGTATGTTAACCCATTTTTGACAATAGCGAAACAACTCGCACCAAGTGACTCACGGTAGCGAATAAACTCGCAGACCCATCATTCTTGCCAATTATCGAATAAAAAACATACGTTTCAACAAAGGATCTTCCAGTATTTACGTAATAGGTCAGAGGTGAAAATTCACACCGTGTCAATGACTTTGGCAGTATTCCAATATTTTCATGTTGTCACTTACGGCTAATAATTTTATAATATGAAGAGTGAAATGAAATCAGATTTTTTATGATTTACTGCCAGGCATATCGTAGAATATGATAATGTCGAAGAAATCAACTATTTGTTATTTTTTTTTGACGTTATAATGCGAAGAATACGGATACTCGAGCCGAGATCAAGCGTTTCGCCGCCATCTTGGATACGGTGCGCTTTCAAACAGACGATAACACAAAACTTACGGCTAATAATTCTAGATTTTGGAAAACTAAATTGAATCAAAACTTTTGGGATTTAATACAAGCTACATAGAGGAATATTACATTGTCGAAGATTTCAACTATATATTTTTATTTTCGACACAATAAAGCAAAGAAGACGACCATATATCCAAAGAAAGGCAGAAATGTTAAAATGCCGATAGCGATGAAGTGACCGTCACTTGGGGTGATATTTCTTTTTAAAAGTTATATTTACATTTACTTTGAACACTGCTGCCAACGTGAGGGACTATATTTGTGTTCTATTTTTTAAAAAAAATTATTAGGGGATACTTATTCACGTTATTTTACCATTATGACAGAGAAATGTCATAATTTTAGTGGAACTGACTTTTCAATGTTATTTATAGTAATATAATTTCTACTTTGTAAAATTGAATTTTATATCATTGGAAAGAACACGACAATCTGTACATTTTTGTAACAAGAGTATTTCTATGTATAGAAAATATTTTTTTAGTCATTTGCAATTTTGTAGAGGGTATTAGGATTAACAATAATCCACTAATTGGCTTAGGAAATGGGACCTGCTGATTTAATTAGCTTAGGGGTAGGGTAGCTAATCTTTTAATTGGCTCAGGGTTAAATGGGTTAACCAACTAACTTATACATCAGAAAATAAAATACTATAATAGGTTAATGTTTGTACAAAGTTTCAAAAAGATTTCTTGAACAGATAATAAAATATGCTCCAGAAACAAAATCAGGACGGAAGGCTGGATTTCAGAAAATAAAATAATGGGTAAAATTATTTTAAAGGTATCTTGAATAGTCAAATGTGTTTCCATGGAAATTCAAAATAAGTGCCAAGAAGATATCTTGAACAATTTATGAGATATGCTTCGGAAACAAAATTGTACACCAAAAACTAAGTCAAATTTGTTTCCATGGAAACACACAAAATATCAATCCCAGAAATTCCTAAATAGCAAAAGGCACAGCTACTGTAAGAGTAGATGTCTGTACAAAGTTTCAAAAAGATATCTTGAACGGTTTATGAGATATGCTCCGGAAACAAAATTATACACCAAAATTTGTTTCCATGGAAACACAAAAAAATATAAATCCCAGAAATTCCTAAATAGCAAAAGGCACAACTACTGTAATAGGTTGATGTGAGTGCAAAGTTTCAGAAAGATATCTTGAACGGTTTATGAGATATGCTCCGGAAACAAAATTGTACACCAAAAACTAAGTCAAATTTGTTTCCATGGAAACACAAAAAATATTAATCCCAGAAATTCCTAAATAGCAAAAGGCACAACTACTGTAATAGGTTGATATGTGTGCAAAGTTTCAGAAAGATATCTTGAACGGTTTATGAGATATGCTCCGGAAACGTAATCGGACGGACAGACCTCATTTCAATATCCCTCCCTAACTTCGTTTGGCGCGGGATAACAAAGCTAAACAAGGGCCATAACTCTAGATGTAACTAACGGAAATTGCTGAAATTCAATAGGCTTCTTTGTTTTACTAATCTAAATGATGCATATAAATTTCATACAGATCGGTTGATAACTTTTGTCGTTAGAGCCTTCACAAGGTGCAACAAAGTGAAACAAGGGCCATAACTCCAAAATAAATTAACAGAAATTATTGAAATCAAATAGGCTTCTTCATCTTACTAATGCAAACAACATATATCAATTTCAAAGCAATCAGATCATAAATGTAGTCTGTAGAGTGTTCACAAGAAATTGTGGATGACAGACGGACGTATAAAAATGTTGTACCATTTTGAAGGAAATTAAATTCTCCTTAAAATGAAATTAACTTGTCAGATTAATTTTGAACTTTGTAGCATTAAGTTTTTCTCCTAAGGTCAATTTGAAATTTTTTTCACAAATTGTTGACTCCATTGGATAGAGAATTTAATTTGCTTTCAGAAAATCATAAGTTGATAGGTTTTGAGCTATAATCATATGAACATTTCGCATTTTTTTCGATGTTTTTTCTGAATATTGTCAGGATTTGGCGTCATGCATTTTAAAACTCACTAGTAATGAAAGGGTTAATCGAGCAGGATATCGGGGGCAACTCCTATAAACGAGTTGGAAAATGACGATGAATGCATACAAAGGAACTGCATTATTTTAATGTCAATTCCACAAGGGATTTTATTAAATGTAAAGTTTGTTATTTTTCTAAATAATACTTAAATACTATCTTTGTAAAGGAAAGAACATTTTTGTGTAGAAAACCATCTGGTATGGCATTTTTATTACGGTGCATAAACACTTGATAAGTGTGTACATGGCCAAATACAACCGCACAATTTTTTTTTATTTTGCAATATAGCAATTGTCCTGCTGGCAACTGTCTTGCTCCCTTTCTATTTAGGTGACATTTAACAGAAACAAATTGTCAAAACTTACAACTGCTCCATGTTTCCCTGTTTGTAGGTCACTACGAACAGTTTCTGATCCCAAACTATCTAACAGACTTTGTAGTTCTATCAATTCCTGTACTCTTCTCATTTCCATCACTCTCTTCTCCATACGTTCTTTCTTCAATCTTTTCTTTTGTAACCTTTCCACCTAAAAATAAAAATTTCCAGTGTAAGCTAAAATACAAAGTCTTAGGCATCCTTCTACAGCACCTTGTGAAACACAGGCCATACCATAAATGTGTCAAATCTAACTGCGATCTCCAGGAAGTGGGTCAAACCTTAACTGTAATAATAATTACCGATATATAGCCTTATCAAGCTTTATAAATATATTTCTTAATGAAATATCAAGCTCTATATAAGGGGGCGGTGTTATTTTACAAATATTGATGTTCAAATTCGGCGCCCCCTTCAAAAGTTGTAGTTACCCTACCCATGTACACACCACTTGAAGAGAGTAGGGGTTAAACGGAGGGTGATAATTTAGATTTCATTAAAATCTTCATTACTTTTCCTTGTATAAATCTCATCTTGACTCTATATTAGAGTTTTCAGGGTCGCTGAGTTCATTGGTGATGTTAAATTTAAGATTTGAAAATCCAAAATGGCAGAAATCCAAGATGGCGGTAATATTTCCACAAATTCCAAAGTGTTGATATTTTCTCAGTGTTTAATGACCTAACATTTTACTGTTACATTTACTTGCAAGGGATTATCCATTGTGGTTGATATTTATATCAGTAAATTAAAATGATTTAAGTAATTAATGGCTGAATTTGCCAGTGGACTCTTATCTTTCAAAAAAACCATCATAACTAATATGATGTATCTGATGAGACCAACTAGGACTGGTCAAAGTGGACATTCTAGAAATAATGCAGCTCTAGTTTTTGCATATGTGCTTTCAGAACACTATATTTTCATTTTTCCTTGCATGGCGCGTTTGGATGAGATTTTGAAATCTTGTGTAAGGAGTTAGTATATTTGTTTTGATATATTTGGTAGAGATAGTATACTAATACTATATGTTGCAAAAAAAAAACCACTATCTTCAGGGGGTGTGTACAGGGAGGTGGGGGGGGTGTCAGGAAAAAAAAAAAAAAAAAAAAAATGTTCATACATGGGTAACTACAACTTTTGGAGGGGGCCCCGAAAAAATTCATATTTAACACCACCCCCTATCTATATAAATTTGTTTTGAATTACATAAGCCTTTATATCAATTAAACTTTAAATTGCATTAATTATAAAGTAAACAATAAAGTGGGGGACCATTCAGGACTATATCTTATCTGGGTCAGTCTTAAAAAGCTTTATAATTTTAAACATAACATTTCTACTCGAATGTCCTTTCAAATAAAAATGTATTGCAACCGGTTTGGTCTGTTGTGTCTAATGTCTGCATAGTGTTCCTTTATTCTTTTTGAAAAGGCACATTTGTCACGTATTGGGGTTTTTATTTACAAATATATGTAGACTTTATTTCTACTCAGACAATTACAACTAGTGCGGCAAAAAAATTTCTTACCAGTTTTACCACGAATAAAGTAGTAATTTATTGCAGATATAACAATCTTTCTTCATACATTTTTCGAATAAATTTTGGACTGTAACTCTGCACTTTTGCGGATTCCTCAGTGGGTATATAAGTTTCAATTTCATTAGCGTATCTTTTAGATTAGAGTTTGTTCTAAATGCTGTGATGGGTTTAATATCTGAGAGAACGGCCCATTTCCGAACGAATTAATAGGCACCATTTCTCTTTTATGAGCTTGCTAACATGAACAGCAGACGGATTATAATCCATGATAAAAACAAGTGACTTTCGTTTCTTCAAAATGGTTGCCATAGTCGGGCATAACAGGTCTTTTCTGGTTAAAGATTTTGCCCTGTTCTTATTATCTATCACTACTCTGCGTGGAAAGCCCCTTTTTAGATAAAAATTGAGAATGTTTTGGCTATGTCTCTCATCAATCTGGTTAAAACACAGATCCTATTTCGTTTCGTTTTTACAGTTCAAAATTTCGTTTTACTTGTCTTTACTACACTTGGATCTTGAAGACTTGTTATTTAACTCGTGTTCTGCTTGAAATGAGGGGTCAGCCAATCAAATGGTCTGACGAATCGAGTGTTTGACCTTTTTTGCCTTGAACTGTGGGTAATCCACTAGTAACATCAACGCTATAACGTAGGCCATCGAAAGTATAAAAAAACGAAACGAAATATAGATCTGTATTTTAATCAGATTGGTCTTTCATAGTCTATATCTACAAATTAGTTCATAGAAGGTAGGAGTGTGAATGGGTGGGTTTGTTATACAAATCGAAATGTAACTTGTTTGTAATTTGACCCATGTCTCTAGAAAACATTTTTCTCTAGAGTATTCTGCAGTGAACTTGATTGTTTCGTGCATAGAATTCATATCTTTTATAATCTTTTTAATCTAGCCTCAGAGGGGACCTCATGGCCGTGCCAGAGATTTGATGCAAAATTTCATCATTGAATGTAAACACATTATTCTGTAGAACAAATTCTAAGAGTTTAAACATGTAGATGGGTGAAATGTTCCATCTGGTTTGTGTTTTCTTATTGCCCGGGCAACAGGGATAGAAACTAACGCTCACCCGGTCGCCCATGGCGAGTAAAAGTCAGTACGGGCGAATGAAATTCAAAATCAATTAGCTCGTGTGGCGACCTGATATTTTGGTAGTTGTAATAATTGATAATTTGTACTTAATGAACACTGTCATGAAACTAACTTCGAAAATCGTCGCCATCACTATTTACATGTTTTTAATCTTTGGCTGTTCCATTTCGCTTTACCGGTATGAAATCTGAGTAAGCGAGCTTGCTGATTGGTTGAAATTGTATGATAACGAGGGAGGGTATAGAACAGCCTCTGTTTACACCTCGAGGAATTATGAAGTGAAAGTCGATATAATTGAATAACTTTTCGGTCATATTTCAGGTTAATTAACATAAATCGCCTAACCTAATCGTTGAAATATATACATGAAGCAAGTTAACGAAGAACATGGATGTTAAAAGGTTTTATAACAGCGATATATTACGGCAATGACCCTCGTAATACACGTGCTCTGCTATAAATAACTTCATCACTCAGTGACAACTTATATTAAATTTTAAGGACATTACATCATATTATTTTGCACATCACAATTGAATTTATAAAACATAAATGAAATATAAATACAAATGAGGCCCCTGAAAAAATCTATTGTATTGAAGATTAAACTTCCAAAGGACAAATATGAAATATGAAATGAAATGTGCCAAATTGAATTTTAATATATTATATATGTCTTCATGACTGATTAATGAATTCATTATTTGATGGAAAAACAGAGGCAACAATGAACAAAGTCTATTTGTTGTATTATTAAATGTGCCAAAATAAATTTAAGTGCATGTATTTTGGTGTTTTTGATTGATTAATGATGAACAAAACAACAGTCTAAATCAGAATTTTTACATCTAGTGTCAGTTTCTTACATTGTACTATGGGCTAGTAGAATGTTGGCTGGGCTAGTAAGATCTGAAAGCTACTAGCGCATGCGCGTTGTATTATTAAGTCTGTCAGAGTCGACTGGCGTGGTTTCGATTCCCCAGTTGTACGTGACAAGGAGTAGGGTTGTCAGTTTAACCTAGTGGGTTTTCTGTGGGTCCTCTGGTTTCTTCCAAATGCTAAAGACCTCTACATTGATGCGAAATATTGAAATTAAACCATATGTTTGTCCCGAAATTTTGAAATTGAATTAGTAACCTCAAGCGCGTAATTAGAGTTTACATTGAAAATCGATATCGTAATCAAGACTAAAGTCATATAGGCCTATTCATTATTCTAAGGGTTCTTCGGTTTCCTCCCAATGCGAAAGACCCCTATGCGCATGAGCAAATTATTGAAATAAAATTAAACCACATGTTAGTCCCGAAATCACCTGGTTTTTGTCGATTGGAAGTTAAACCCCATTTCTCTCTCTCATTTTATCTGTTAGTTACTAAAACCCATATTTTGGTTAACAGCAAAACACTCGTAGTTCAAATATTGTTACTGTGAAAAGAAAGATAGGTTGCCAGGCAACGAAACATACGCCCACAGCAGCTATATTGTCCGGGCAGTCAACAAGAGTAGTCGCACTTTTAATTTTTTCGGTAATGAAACATTTATAATACATTAAAATCTGATTAGGAGTAACAACTCATTAAGTAATTATAAGAAAACCATTAGAATTTGTTTGGTTTTTATAAAGTTCTGCCCCATGCTAACGTTTAGTATACGAAACTTTTAACATCATGGATTTAGCTGTTCAAGTCAAAAAGATTCATTGAAAATCAATATACTTGTTCATCTCAAGACCTTAAACTCTGTATCAATCTGAAGTCAATCAGATGATAACTTTAGCCTCTAGAGCGTCACAAGATTTTTCAAAGTGATCAAGGGCCATAACTTTGGCAGTAATTATCCAAAATCGTTGAAAATCATTATGATTCTTCATCTCATGACCTCAAACACTGTGTATAAATCGGATATTAACTTTAGTCTCTAGAGCATCCACAAGATTTTTCAAAGTGATCAAGGGCCATAACTTTGGCAGTAATTATCCAAAATCGTTGAAAATCATTATGATTCTTCATCTCATGACCTCAAACACTGTGTATAAATCGGATATTAACTTTAGTCTCTAGAGCATCCACAAGATTTTTCTAAGTGATCAAGGGCCATAACTTTGGCAGTAATTATCGAAAATCGCTGAAAATTAATAGGATTCTTTGTCTCATGACCTTAAACACTCCACAAGATTTTTCAAAGTGATCAAGGGCCATAACTTTGGCAGTAATTATCGAAAATCGCTGAAAATCAATAGGATTCTTTGTCTCATGACCTTAAACACTGTATAAATTTAAAGTCAATCGGATATTAATTTTAGCCTATAGAGCGGCCACAAGCAATTGTGGATGCTGGATACGCTTTTTTCCTACTCCCGATATTTATGACCATTGTTTCATACACAAGAATAACGATTAGAATCTCTAAACAAGAAGTTTTCGTGCACGTTAAACATTTACACCATTTCTGGTCCGCTCACAACCTTCGCTTCTTACAGTTTGTGAGATCTAAGAAAAATGGAAAAGGGAAAAAAAAGGAACAGTTTCGCGAATTTGACAAAAAGCTCTTCTTAATTATCCATAGTCTATGGTAATCCTATCCACAACTGTTGAAGAAGGCATTTTACTTTTAAACAGCCTCAGCGGAGAGCTTTTTATTCACTGGTACCAAGTGATGACGTCATGTACACAAGAAAACTGGCATCTTAATTTTAGGGCAAACTGTTAGTTACTACAAGAGCATTGCTAACGCTGCAATATACGTCCACATTCCAGCTTTGATTGATATGGTACTTTTTAAAATGAAGAGAATGAAATATGAAATGGCTGTAATATGATCAGAGGCAAGGGCTGTAATATGATCAGAGGCAAGGAAGGCTAGGCGTCGGGTTTGTTTTGCCAAATTTACAGACAAAATACTAACAAAAAAGTAGGTGTGAGGTTGGGGAAAGCATAAAAATAAATAATTGCTGTCTTTATGGTATAAGGAATAAATATGCAAAGTTCCATGATGATCCCTTCAGAATTGCAGCCTGTAGACGATAAATACAACAAGCCAACAGTGAGGCTGATGTCCCCCGCCGAAATAGGAAAATAATTAGAGGACACATATAAAAATCAAATTGCGTATTGCTCTGCTTACCCTGAGCAGAAAATGCTCATTATCAAACTTAGTCAAGGTATTACTGTAATGAAACTATACACCAAGTTTCATCAATCTCACTTAATTAGAACTAAAGTTATCGTGTCCCAAAGCATCAACCAATCAAATTGCTTATCTCTGCTTACCCTAAGCGGAAAATGCTCATCTTCGAACTCCATCAAGGCATTGACCTAATCAACACATACACCAAGTTTGAACATTCTAGCTCAATTAGGAAGAGAGTTATCGTGCCCCAAAGTATCAACCAATCAAATTGCTTATCTCTGCTTACCCTAAGCGGAAAATGCTCATCTTCGAACTCCATCAAGGCATTGACCTAATAAACACATACACCAAGTTTGAACATTCTAGCTCAATTAAAAGTTATCGTGTCCCAAAGCATCAACCAATCAAATTGCTTATCTCTGCTTACCCTAAGCGGAAAATGCTCATCTTCGAACTCCATCAAGGCATTGACCTAATCAACACATACACCAAGTTTGAACATTCTAGCCCAATTAGGAAGAGAGTTATCGTGTCCCAAAGCATCAACCAATCAAATTGCTTATCTCTGCTTACCCTAAGCGGAAAATGCTCATCTTCGAACTCCATCAAGGCATTGACCTAATAAACACATACACCAAGTTTGAACATTCTAGCTCAATTAGGAAGAGAGTTATTGTGTCCCAAAAAGTGTGACGGACAGACAGACGGACGGACAGACAGACAGACGGACGAACCCATTTTAATAGTCCCCTGCTTTCTTCGAAAGGCGGGGGACAAAAAATGGGCATGGCTCTGCCCATGGGGGTTGGATATGGAAACAATATAAATAGGTACCATCCTGTTATTAAAATGACAACATCAATAGTTGCCGTCCTTAGGGTATAAGGAATAAGTATACCAAGTTCCAAGATAATCCATTCAGAATTATGGCCATTTGGGCGCTAAAATCAAAAATTGGCCGTGGCTCTGCCCCTGGGGGTCGGGCATTCACCAAAATCAATAGTTGATGCCCTTAGGCTATAAGGAATACATATGCCAAGTACCAAGTTAATCCATTCAGAATTCCGGCCTGTAAACGATAAACATAGAAATTGGGCGTGGCTCTGCCCCTGGGGGTTGGGACATGTAGTTGTCGTCCTTAGGCTATAAAGAATACATATCCCAAGTTCAAAGACAATCCATTAAGAATCGTGACCTGTAGGCAACTCACAGAGACACAAAGAAAAAATGGGTGTGGCTCTGAGAATGGGGGTTGAGCTATCACCAAAAAACAACAGGGGGCATCCTTAGGGTATAAGGAATAGGTATGCAAAGTTTCAAAAGGATCTGTTAAGAATTGCGGCCTGTAGGCGACACAAAAGGCACCAACATTTCGGGCGTAGCTCTGTCCCAGGGGGTCGGGCATGCACCAAAAATAATAGAGGTCAGCTTTAGGGTATAAGGAATAAGTATAAAAAAGTTTTCAAGATGATCGATTAAGCTTTGCAGGCTGTAAGTGACATACACACAAAAAGAAAATGGGCGTGGCTCTGACCCTGGGGGCTGGGCATTCACCACAAACAAGAGGGATGTTCCTTAGAATAGAAGGAGTCAATATGCAAAGTTTCAAGGTGATACGTTAAGAAATGCAGTCTGTAGATGACAAACAATGCACCAAAAACAATAGGGATCATCCTTTGGGTATAAGGAATTCATATGAAACTTTTTCAAGGCGATCGATTAAGAATTATGGCCTGTACGCGACACACAGACACAAAAAAAGAAAATGGGCGTGGCTCTGCCCCTGGGGGTTGGGCATGCACCACAAACAATAAGGATATTCCTCAGGATAGGAGTAAGTATGCAAAGTTTCAAGGTGATACGGTAAATGTGGTCTGTAGATGACAAACAATGAATACAAGAAATGGGCATGGCTCTGCCACTGGGAGTCGGGCATGCACCAAAAATTGGTTGCCAGGCAACGAAACATACGCCCACAGCAGCTAAATCGTCCGAGCGGTCGACAAGGGTTGTCGCATATTTATTCCTTTGTAGGTAATTGGGGGCCTTTACAAGACAGTTCCATACAGATCAGATTATAATTTTTGCTCTTTGTGGGTTCACAAATTCTACAAATTGAAACAAGGGTCTCAACTCTGGAAGTAATCTACAGAAATTGTTGAAATTTGACAAGCTTTTTCGTTTCACAAATTTAAATGATGCATATAAATTTCATACATATCGGATGATAACTTTCATCAATTGAGCATTAACAAGGTTGAAAAAAGTGAAACAAGGGCCATAACTCTAGAATTAATAAACGGAAATTGCTGAAATTCAATAGGATTCTTCTCTTTACTAATTTAAATGACGCATGTAAATTTCATACAGATCGGCAGATAACTTTTGATGTTAGAGCATTCACAAAGTTCAATAAAGTGAAACAAGGGCCATAAACTCTAGATGTAATAAACAGAAATTGCTGAAATTCAATAAGCTTCTTCGTTTCACTTATTTAAATAATGCACATAAATTTCAGAAAGATCGAATGATAACTTTTGGCGTTCACAAGGTTCAATAAAGTGAAATAAGAGCCATAACTCTAGACGTAATACACAGAAATTGCTGAAATTCAATTAACTTCTTCATTTCACTAATTTAAATAATGCATATAAATTTCAGAAAGATAGGATGATAACTTTTTGGGTTAGAGCGTTCACAAGGTTAAACAAGGGCCATAACTCTATAAGTAATAAACAGAAATTGCTGAAATTCAATAGGCTTCTTCGTTTCCCCAATTTAAATATTGCAGTAAAAAATCTGTAAATAGGCGAACAGCCTTCCCAGATTTCTCTCAGCTACTAGTTTCGTTAATTAATTGAATTCAAGATGGCGCCTAGCTGGCTGCACATGTAATGGCTCTCTGAGTTTTTGGATAATATATCATAAAGTGGATTAATTTGTGGATTAATACTCGGCATACTGTTGTATTACACTATAGAGCTTTGTTTGTGTCTATTCCCATGAAATTTGGATATATAACTTTGGATATATTTAAAGATTTATGTCTTACATTAAGAATTTTATTGTGAATTTTACTTTCTGTGTTATTTTCCTGAACCTTACTCAGAACTCTACTCATTATATTGACTACAACTTGCAAATTAATCACTGGCCAGACTCATTTAATCACACCTTGACTGAACATTTAATGATCTCTTACTCACCTGCTGATCTGCTGACTTACATGCCAAGAAAGAAACCAAGTTTAAACCCAAACTACACGTTGCCCTTCTAAATACACGATCTTGTCGCAATAAAGTTTTTGACATTGCTGATTTAATTATTGATGACAAAATAGATGTTTTGTTTTTGACAGAGACATGGCTAAAAGCCGAAGGTGACGACTCCAGAATATCTGAACTTACACCTACCGGATATTCCTTTATTAATGCACATAGATCAACTGGTACCGGTGGTGGTATCGGAGTTCTATTTCAATCTTCTCTTTGCATTGAAAGACTACCTAATTACCAAACTTTTAAAACTTTCGAAAGCCTTAACCTAAAAATAAGCTCTTACAACACATGCGTTCATGCGATTTGTTTGTATCGCCCACCCTCATCTAGTAAAAACAGATACAAAATATCTGACTTTGAAGAAGAATTATCTGTTCTTTTATCAACAACATCAAAAACCAATTCTGTTATTTTAGGTGACTTTAATATTCACTATGACAAACCAGATTGCACTAGCAGTAGGAGGGTAGTCAAGATTTTAGCCTCGCACAACTATAGTCAACACATTCAGCATACCACACACAAATCGGGTCACATTCTTGACTGGATTCTGACCCCAGAGCCATGTACTCTCATTCAAAGTGCATCAGTTACTGATATTCAAATATCAGATCACTATCTCGTTTCAACCCTATGGAATTTTGAAAAACCGAAGTTGCAGCCAGTTACCATTTCGTTTAGGAAGATTAAATCATTAGACAGGGAAGTTTTCAGCAACGACCTGAAGTCTTCAGATCTCCTGTCAAATACACCTATAGAGCTTAACGAACTGTGCGGTAAATTTAATAGCACTTTACTTGCCCTACTTGATAAGCATGCCCCTATTGTGACTAAGAAGGTATATCTCCGGCCTGGCAGGTCTTGGTACAATAAAGATGTTCTCATAGCAAAAGAAGATCGTCGTAAAGCGGAACGAAAATATCGCCATTCTCTGCTAGAAGTCCATCGTCAAATCTACCGAAAAGCAAGAGGTGCATACTCAAAGACAATCAAAGATGCAAAATCCGCATACTGCGTCCAAAAGCTAACGGATGAATTTAAGTCTCCCAATCAGTGTCATAATTTTATGAAATCACTACTTGGTACTACAACTGAGATAATTCTTCCAAAATCTGACGATGATGACAATCTTGCAAACTCTTTCTGTCAATTCTTTTCATCCAAAATAAATCAAATACGTGAACAATTAGATCACTCCAGTGAAAATGAAGAAGCTGAAGGCATTACACCTTTTTCAGCCACATGTGGAGATTATCTAACATATTTTGAGTCATTCTCTAACGATGAAATTGAAAAACTTATCAAATCATCTAAGAAGACAACTTGTCTACTCGATCCTCTTCCAACAAATATCCTTGTTGAATATCTTGATCTGCTTCTTCCAGTCATTACTCAGATTGTGAACACAAGTCTTAGTACAGGAGTATTTCCTTTAATATATAAAGATGCCGTTGTAAGACCCCTATTAAGAAAACTTCTCTTGACCGGAATGTGCTTAAGAATTACACACCTGTCTCAAATTTGTCATTCCTCTCCAAAATCATTGAAAAGGCAATAAACAATCGACTACAGTCCTTCGTAGTTTCTCGAAATCTTTTAGACAAATTTCAATCTGCTTACAGACCACATCATAGCACTGAGACAACTCTCCTTTGTGTGCTAAATGATCTGCTGCGCTCCGTAGATAGTGGTAAACTTGTGTCCTTGACCCTGTTAGATTTGTCTGCCGCATTTGATACTGGCGATCATGAAATTCTCTTAAGAAGACTTTATCAAACTTTTCACATTTGAAGGATACGCTGATGAAAGCAAGATTCATCCATCCACCACGGGACCCGCAAACCAGCGGAGTCATGTTTCAAAATCTATTCGAAAAATGTATCAAGAAAGACTGTGATATCTGCTACAAATTAGACCAAAATATTTACTTTATTAGTGGTAAAACTGGCAAGAAATATTCCTGCCGCACGGGCTATAATTGTTAAGTAGATATATAGTCTACCTATTAACATGCTCCTCAAAAAAACAATACATACGTAGGAGAAAGCAAACGTGTCTTTTCAAAACGAACAAGCCAACAGTGAGGCTGATGTCCCCCGCCGAAATTGCAAAATAAATAGATGACACATATTAATTAATCGCACATTTTTTTTTTTCACTAAGTTTCATCACTCTCTATCAGATAGAATCAAGATTATCTTGTCCCAAACCATCGACAAATGAAATCGATTAGCTCTGCTTAGCTTCAGCTCGAAATGTTAATTATTGAACTCAGTCAAGACATTCACCTAATGAACATCTACATCTACATCAAGTTTAAACATTCACCTAATAGACACCTATGCCAAGTTTGAACATTCTACCTCAATTAGAAGGAGAGTTATTGTGTTCCAAAGTTTCTACCAATCAAATTGCTTATCACTCTGCTTACCCTCAGCAAAAAATGTTCATTATCGAACTTAGTTAAGGTATTCATATAATAAACTATACACCAAGTTTCATCAATCTCACTTAATTAGAACTAAAGTTATCGTGTCCCAAAGCATCAACCAATCAAATTGCTTATCTCTGCTTACCCTAAGCGGAAAATGCTCATCTTCGAACTCCATCAAGGCATTGACCTAATCAACACATACACCAAGTTTGAACATTCTAGCCCAATTAGGAGGAGAGTTATCGTGTCCCAAAGCATCAACCAATCAAATTGCTTATCCCTGCTTACCCTAAGCGGAAAATGCTCATCTTCGAACTCCATCAAGGCATTGACCTAATAAACACATACACCAAGTTTGAACATTCTAGCTCAATTAGGAAGAGAGTTATTGTGTCCCAAAAAGTGTGACGGACGGACGGACGGACGAACCCATTTTAATAGTCCCCTGCTTTCTTCGAAAGGCGGGGGACAATAAAGGAACACTATGCAGCTATATTATACACAACAGGCCAAAGCCGGTCGCACTACACTTCAACTTAGATAGACATATGAGTAGAAATGTTATGATTAAAATCATAGAGCTTTTTAAGACTGACCCAGATAACGGCAAAACCGATGCCGTAAGGAAAGCCAATGAATTCAAATGGATTCACACTTTAAGAACATTCGCACCGGATGGCATTAACGATAAGATGTAGTCCCGAGGGGTCCCCCACTTTATTGTTTACTCTTAAATATTGCATATAAATTTCACAAAGATCGGATGTTAACTTTCGGCATTAGAGCATTCACAAGGTTCAACAAAGTGAAACACGGGCCATAACTTTTAGACGTTACAAACGGAAATTATTGAAATTAAATAGGATTCTTCGCTTCACTAATTTAAATAATGCATATAAATTTCAGAAAGATAGGATGATAACTTTTGGGGTTAGAGCGTTCACAAGGTTAAACAAAATGAAACAAGGGCCATAACTCTAGAAGTAATAAACGGAAATTGCTGAAATTCAATAGGATTTTTCGTTTCCCTAATTTGAATATTGCATATCAATTTCACAAAGATCGGATGTTAACTTTTGGCATTAGAGCGTTCACAATGTGCAACAAAGTGAAACAGGGGCCATAACTCTAGACGTTATAAACAGAAATTATTGAAATTAAATAGACTTATTCATCTCACTAATGTAAACAACATACAATTGTGGACGATGGACGGACCGACGGATGGACGGGGCCCGACGGCACTACACGTCCACATTTCTATGTGGGCATATAAAACAACAGGGATCATCCTTAGGGTATAAGGAATTCATATTGATTAAGAATTGTGGCCTGTAGGCGACACACAGAAAGAAAATGGGCGTGGCTCTGCCCCTGGGGGTTGGCATGCACCCAAAAGGATAGGGATGTTCCTTAGGGTACAAAGAATAAGTATGCAAAATTTCAAGATGATGCGTTAAGAAATGTGGCAGGTAGACGACAAACAAATACAAGAAATGGGCATGGCTCTGCCCCTGGGGGATCGGGCATGCACTAAAAACAATAGTGATCATCCTTAGGGAATAAGGAATAAGTATGTAAAGATTTAATATGATCACTTAAGAATTGTGGCCTGTAGGCGACACACAGCCACACAAGAAAATGGGCGTGGCTCTGCCCCTGGGGATCGGGCATGCACTAAAAACAATAGTGATCATTCTTAGGGTATAAGGAATAAGTATGTAAAGATTCAAGATGATCACTTAAGAATTGTGGCCTGTAGGCGACACACAGACACACAACAAGAAAATGGGAGTGGCTCTGCCCCTGAGGGCTGGGTATGCACACCAAACGATAGGGATGTTCCTTAAGAGTACAAAAAATAAGTATGCAAAGTTTCAAAATGATACATTAAGAAATGCTGTCTGTAGACGACAAATACAAAAAATTGGCTTGGCTCTGCCCCTGGGGGTCGGGCATGCACCAAAAACAATAAGGATCATCCTTAGGGTATAAGGAATAAGTATACATAGTTTGAAAAAAATCAAGTAAGAATTGCGCCCTGTAGGTGACCCACACACATACATACACACACACACACACACACACACACACACACAGACAGACAGGGTCCACGGCATAATACTTCCACATTATGAATGTGGACGTATAAAAATGACATATTTTCACTGTAGATGAACCAAGTAAAACACTCTTAGTTCAAATATTGTCACTGTGAAAGAAAAAGAACTCAAGTGAATATTCTCTATACGATGGTAATACGAACAGATTTTATCCACTCTTAGTGTAGGTTTCGCTTAACAATTAAATACGCCATTTTCAATTTTCAATCCCTTTGTTCTACTCATGATATTTCGGACTGTTGTACAATGGTTTCACACAACAGACTACCCATTAGAAAGGAATTATTTTTGACCCAATATTAACCATCGCCAATTTTTATACGCCCACATTTTCATGTGGACTCTCTGGAGTTCACAATTTTGTGACGATTTTGATGAAACTTGAAATGCATGTTTATAACCCAAAGATCTTGGTTGCTTTCGATATTCGCGCATATTGGATCGAAACTTCACGAATTATGGCCCCTGATTATACAAAAAATTACATTTTTAGCTTGTGGACGTACAGAGGTCATAATTTTTATCCGATTTAAAAAAAACTATTATTATATCACCGTTACACCCTAAGGACGACTGAGTTCGAATTTTGTGAAAATCGGCCAAAAACTAACAGACAAAATGGCCGCCTCTCGTACTAAAATAGCGTAAAAATATGGTATATCAAGGTTGTGGACCCAATAGAGGTCACAATTTTAAACCAATTTTGATGAAACTTGAAATGAATGTTTATAATCCAAAGACCTTAGTTCTTTTCGATATTTGCGCATAAAGTATCGTAACTTCCTGGATTATGTTCCCTGATTGATCGAAAAATCACATTTTTAGCTTGTGGTTTCTCTAGAAGTCACAATTTTTTTTTTGATTTTAAAAACCGTTTAGATCACCATCCCACCATAATGAAGGTTGAATTGAAATTTTGTGAAAATCGAAATGAAACTGCCGACAAAATGGCCGCTCTTCTTTGTATGAAAATTGTATATAAGTATGTAATTCAACGGTTATGGACCCTCTAGAGGTCACAATTTTTATCCAATTTTGATGAAACTTAAAACATATCTTTATATTCCAAACATCTCAGTCCCTTTTGATATTTGCACATTTAAGACCATAACTTTCTGGATTATGACCCCTGATTGTACAAAAAATCGTTTTTGTTTTTAGCTTTATAGTCCAGTCAATCTATAGTTATACCTAGAACAAATTGCAAAAGAAACGTTTTTTATTGGAAATGAAGGATTAGTATCAGTAAAATAACATATCAAAAATGTAGAAAAATGTAGGTGGTGCAACATTGTTTTTTTAAACTTTAAACTCGCTATCAAAAAAGGCGAAAATGATGTCCCATAAAGACCTCCGTAGGCGCAAAGGGAGACAACTCGCAATACTAACAACAAAGAATGACGTTGACGCTGTTAACGGCAAATTGAAAAACAAACAGAGTTCATCAAAATGGAATCATTTGCACAGTAAGTATATGCCTATTTACATGTCTAAACATAAAATGAGCGTATGCAATAACCAAAACACGATGAAAATGTTAATATCACAAAATATTTAGAATCTGTGGAGACGTCCGAATGACGTTATCATTTACCGCTAGGGCCTATTCAGACAATTTTATCCAATTCTATAAATTATCAGGTAACCTTATCATGTGTTTATGTTATGAAAGATTCAACAACATCAATATTTTCAAAATAACGAGTTTAATTATGAGTTTATACCAGAAGAAAAACGTATTTACAAGGCCCTCATTTCACGGGTTAAAAAAGTATGGAAACGTTTTTGGGTCATTTTCATTTCCCGTTTTTTGAGTTTTTTTGCGTAAAAAAAACTATGTAGCGTCCCAAAGACGATAAATTAAAAGCTTTTATCCTTAAATACCCTTTTGTTTACCGTTTTGTTTATATTTTTATTCATTATTTTGATAATATAACCAAATAAGAGCTCTTATTTCACAATTCACTTAAAATTCGTTTCTTGTCTTTTTCAGTTGAGCCATCATGGATGTTTGTGTCATCTGCAATACACCACTTACAAATGGGCAGAAGACGGTTGTACTACGAGAGAAGGGAAGTTGTGGAATAAATAGTGCCAGTATCTTGAGAAAGGACAGTATTTCTACCAAACCAGGACAGTCTGTTCATCTTGATTGCCGTCAGCAATATTGTAACAAAAATGTCATTGTTAAAGATCTGAAGAAAGAATGCAAGTTAAATGACTCATCAATCTGTCATCCAACACTTCGCTCAGAACAACCAGTGTTTCAGTTCAGGGAACATTGCCTTTTTTGTGCAAATTCTGCGAAAATAAGTGGGAAGAAGAGAGGGCATGATGTTTTCCCGGTTAGAACCAGTGATTTTCAGAGAACGGTTCGTCAACTCTGCATTGATCGTGGTGATGAATGGTCGCAGAAGGTGCTGTCCAGGATTGACTTTGCACAAGATTTACATGCAGCAGACGCAGTATACCATCAAGTATGCAACATCAACTTCCGTACAGGTAAACAGATCCCACTTTCATTTCAATCTGACACACATGAACCGTCACCTGGAAGACCAAAAAATAATCTGCAGGAAAGCACCTTTCTGAAAGTGATGGACTATCTATCAGAAAATGACAATGAGCAGAATACAGTCAGTGATCTTGTTCAGAAAATGGAGGAGTTTGGATGCAGTGATCCTTACAGCGTTAAGTACATGAGAAAGAAAATTGAAGAACATTTTGGAAGTGATGTCATTATTACCAACATCAATGGAAGATCAAGTGTTGTTACATTCACAAAGACTGCTTCAGCTGTTCTTGCCGAGTTTTATGATTCTCCTAAACTGAGTGACAGTGAAGATGAGAAATTAAGAATGGTGAGAACTGTTGCAAACCTGATAAAGAATGATGTCAAATCCTTAGATACATCGAAACAGATATACCCAAACTCACAGGACATTTCATCTATTGATAACAACATATCAATGCTTCCTGATTCGCTGTACCTTCTGCTAAAATCATTGTTTTCAGAAAAAAAAGCAGACACCAAGATAGCCTCAGTTGGACAGGCCATTATTCAAGCAACGCGCCCAAGGGTTATTCTTGCTCCTCTCCAGATAGGTTTAGCAGTACAGATGCATCAACAGTTTGCTTCTAAGTTCCTCATCGATACCCTGCACAGTCAAGGGTTTTGTGCATCATACTCAGAGGTGAAGAGGTTTGAGGTGTGTGCTGCAAAGACACAGGGCACTGACATACCAGGTCTTCAAGCAGGCCATTTCATTCAGTACATTGTTGATAATGCTGACCACAACACCAACACCCTTGATGGATACAACACATTTCATGGCATGGGGATCATCGCTGCCATCACTCCAGGAATAAGAAACAAACTTCAAATTCCAAGAAGCTTTGCATCAAATGAAGAAATTGCAGAAATAGGGAAAATAGACATAAAATTCTTCAAATCACTCCCGCTTGCAAGCCTGCCCTTGACATACTATGAACTTGGTGACCTCAGCTGTATTGACCCAACATGGAAGATGGATCTTCTGTGGAAAATTGTGTGGCCTTTACGTTCACCTAGGCCTGGCTGGACAGGATTGATGCAAACAGTAGCGAAGGGGCCATACCCAGGAAAATCATCCATCTCATACATGCCAATGATTGACATGAGTGCTACCGACATGAGCTGTGTTTATTCCACTCTTCACTTCGTTTGTGCACAGGCTAAGGCTCAAAATGTGACACCCATCTTAACATTTGATCAACCACTGTGGTGGAAAGCTCAAATCATCATCCAGAATGAACCACTGACCAGTGATCTCAAGAATATTGTTCTGCGTCTTGGAGGTTTCCACACAGAAATGAGCTACCTCGGATGTATCATGAGAGGTTCAGGTTTACAGGAACTGATGGAAGTCGTGTATGCACCAAACACAGTTATGCACATGCTCAGTGGAAAGGCGCTGTCAAGGGCAGTAAGAGGACACTTCCTGATCAATGCTGCACTAAATGCCCTATTAGTACAAAAGGCTTTCTCCGTTCCTCAAACAGTTGCCAAACAGGACCTTACATCAGAGACTGATACTGAACAGATATGTCAATCTGAAGAAAGTACTACAATCGAATCGGACCATCAACGTCCATCACATGATCCCGAGGAAAATCACATTGAGAGCTTGGACTGTGATTTGGAAAAGAGTCTCAACCTTTTTGACCAACTACTGCATGGTGAAGTGTCTTGTGATGCTGTGTGCCAGGATGAAGCCCTCAACAGTGTACAGAGGAAACTTCAAATAGTGACGGCGTCTCTAGCTCCTTCTCGGACAGCAACTTTGTGGATACAGTATATTGAGATGGTGGATTTGCTACGCATGTTCATCAAAGCAGAAAGAACAGGACACTGGCTTCTTTATCTCTGTACTCTTAAAAGAATGCTGCCATTCTTCGCTGCCACAGGACACAACTTGTATGCTAAATCTGTACACATCTATTTATAAGAAATGATGCACCTTGAGGAAAGGCACCCAGAGGTATATGCTATGTTTACATCTGGCTTCCATGTCATTCGACGCAGTGACAGATATTGGGCTGGTTTGTCATCAGACCTAGTCATAGAGCAAACATGAAAACCAGTGGTGGACTGACAAGAGGGCGGGGAATGTCTGATTCACAACGAACACAGTGGTTACTTTCGATGCCAGCTTGTGCTGACATCAGCGATGCAATGCAGGAGTTCACTGATACAGACTACATTACCAACGAACAACACAAAGACATGACAGTTGCCAGACAGAAACGTGATGACAAAGACACATACAAACTCTTGGCTTTCCTGCAAGAACGTGATCCATTCACCTCTGATACCTCACTTCGCAACATTACCACAGGTGTTACAGCAGGTAACACTGTTAATGCTGACAGAGGACTGGAAGTTGGAAACCATATCCTACAGTCAATGGTGGGTAAACAAGTTTTTGAGTATTCCTTCAAGAAGAAAGAGCAGGTCATTACAATGGATATCAAGTCTTCAGCGAAGGTTGATGGTGATGCAATCAATGTGGATTCCCAGTTACTTTTCCAGCGATTAGTGACAGCAGCACAGAGGAATGCAGAGGACATTTCTGAAATCTTCAAGTATGAACTCAGTACTCTTCCTTCTTGTCTTTTTGAGCCATCTGGACTTATGAGAGCAGCAAACAAACCTGCCTTGGCTGAGGCATTATGGATATCAGGAAAGGGAAGTGAAATGTCAGTATCACAAGAGCATAATATGGTTCATGTCCTGGATGGTGGATCTCTCCTTCAGAAAATCCCGTGGCCAAGAAATGTCACATTTGCCACAATCTTTAACATGTACGTTGACCATGTATCACGGAAATACCCAAACCCAGTCATAGTTTTTGATGGATATGACACAGGCCCATCAACAAAAGATGTTGCTCACATGAGACGCTCAAGAGGTATGGTGGCTCCAGAGGTTATCTTTGTTGAAGACATGCCACTTGCAACACGGAAGGGTCATTTCCTAGCCAATTCCTCAAACAAGCAGAGATTCATCAACATGCTCAGCAAGAAACTTGAAGAAAAAGGTTGTAAGACCATTCACGCCAGAGGTGATGCCGACCTTCTCATTGTGCAGACTGCAGTGGAGAGTGCATCTAGCAGCCCAACCACAGTCATAGGTGAGGACACAGATCTCCTTGTTCTGTTGTGTTTTCATGCTGAACCAACATCTCCGGGACTCTACTTCATGTCTGAGGGAAAACAGATGGGGAAGAAACAGAGGGTGTGGAACATAACTGAACTGAAGATGAACTTAGGCAGTGACATTTGTTACTACTTGCCCCTGGTGCATGCAGCTGGAGGGTGTGACACCACATCACGCCTATTCGGGATAGGAAAGGGGGTTGTCCTGAAGAAACTCCTGAAGGACAGCTATTTCAGGGAACAAGTTCATCAGTTCTGTACCGACCAAACAACAGAAAACATCATGTCAGCTGGAGAAGCAATCATTGTCTGCCTGTACAATGGACTACCAGGAGAAAGTCTAGATAGTCTGCGGTATCGGAGCTTCTCTGAAAAAGTTGCAACTAGCTCTTCCTATGTCCAGGTTCACACACTGCCTCCCACATCAGCAGCAGCACGCTACCACAGTGCTCGTGTTTATCTCCAGGTCAGGGAATGGATGGGAGATGGTGGCTCCCTGGACCCCGAAGACTGGGGGTGGATGAAAGTGGCGGACAAACTTGAACCACGCACAACAGATAAACCTCCAGCTCCAGACACACTTCTGAGAGTAATCCGCTGCAACTGCAAGACAGAGTGTGACAGCAGAAGGTGCACCTGCAGAAGACATGGTCTTGAATGCTCAGTGGCATGTGGACAATGCAGAGGTGTAGCGTGCAGTAACGCCATGTGTAACCTGACTGATGAACAGTTCATTATTTGTGACCAGTATTAGTGGAATATACAGGCAAACGCAGTGTACATACATAAAATGTATCTTTGTAGATATAACTGACTTTAAACTATCACAAATTTGGACATAATTGGGAACATTTGGGATTGTCTGATGATTTCAATTATCCAGACTTATAGTATGGATAAACGGGTTAGTTACTAGTATCAGCCAATTAAATGTCTCCAATAATTTGTATTGCTACACATAATTTACTTCCATTATCAACAATAGAATGTATTGATATGTGCTCAAATGACGCAGTTGTCTCGCAATATGTCCTTAACATTCCTTAAAATTGCAATATTTGGGATCTCAAACACACGTCATAGGGTGTATTTCATCATAAAAAATGAAAATGTTCCACTTATTGAATTTTTCTACATTTTTTATATGTTATTCTAAGACATTCAAAGTTGTTGATAGAATTAAAATCATTTCTTTTGCAATTTGTTCTAGGTTGAGTGTTTTTCTTGGTAAATTGACTGGACTATTAGCTTGTTCTCTATCCATCTATTGCAAAATGTGGGCATATCCTGCCTGGCAGCCGCTGGTTATCCGATTTTGTTGAAACTTAAAATGTAAGTTTATAACCCAAAGATCTCGGTTCCTTTCAATATTCGCGCATATCGGACCGTAAATTCCTGTATTATCGCTCCTGATTTTTCGAAAAATCGCATTTTCAGCTTGCAGAGTCTATAGAGGTAACAATTTTTTTCTCCGATTTTAAAAACCGTTTAAATATTTCACCATTTCACCATAATGAAGGTTGAATTCGAATTTTGGGAAAATCGAAATGAAACTGCCCAACAAAATGGCCGCTCTTTGTACGCAAATTGTGTCAAAGTATGCAATACGAAGGATGTGGACCCTCTAGAGGTCACAATTTTTATCTGATTCTGATGAAACTCAAAAAACATATCTTTACATCCCAATGATCTCAGTCCCTTTTGATATTTGCGCATTTAAGACCATAACTTTAACTGGATTTTTGTTTTTAGCTTGTTCTCTAACCATCTCTTGTAAAATGTGGGCATATCCTGTCTGGAAGCCGCTAGTTTAAATCATGAGATAAAGGTAATCAACACATACAGGTCTACTTCATTACAAAAATATTGGTAAACTTGTCATTTTGTCTACAATCATAACGCTTATCAAGAAACAATACTCTTGTTATTTAATACAAAAACATTGATGAACTAATCTGTCGTGATGGCCAGCCAAGCTAGTTCATTATTAGGTAAATAAAACAATATAAACAACCAATGATTAAAATTGATTTATTCCAGTCAATTAAATTATAAACGAGTCAAGTATTAGCTTAACCTTGTACGAGTTTTTAGGTGTGGACGGGCTAACGGACACCCGTTCAACTTATAAATTCCATATACAAAATGCTTACCGTATTCATGCCACAGACCAGTTGTTCTCAACCTTTTTTTTTGCGAAGGCATACAACCCTATAGACACATAGAATGACTCAAACTAAATTACGAAAAACACAACTATGAACTTACAGTAGACACCAGTTGGGATCACGTGATTTTTTGCAATTTCTTAGTGTGCCGTTCAAAATTTCGCAGCACACATAGGAAAATCTTGCAGCACACTTGTTGAGAACCACTGCCATAGACGATAAATATCCTAAATAATAAAACCGTTCTGTTTCTAATAATTATCACCGACACAAATAGTTATAAGTTGTTAAAGGGGTGTGGAGCTATTAAAAGAATGCCATTCGTGCACAATATAATTAAATAATTACCACCGGTGTAAGGAATGATTTTATTGGCAGAATATGATTAAACATCATTTGGTTCACAAGACGCTCTGCATGCATGACCCTCAAGTCTGTACCGATTTAAAACAAGCGGTTGCCATGCAAGATACGCCCACATTTTTCAAGAGATGGACAGAGAACAAGCTCAAAAAAAGAAGAAATTTTTCGTACAATCAAGGGCCATAATTCAGGAAGTTACGATCTGATATGCATGAATATTGAAAGGAACCAAGATCTTTGGGTTATAAACATGTATTTCAAGTTTCATCAAAATCGGATCAAAATTGTGTGTCCAAAACCTTGATATACCATATATTTACAATATTTGCTTACAAGGGGCAGTCATTTTGTCCGGCAGTTTTGGTCTGATTTCTACAAATTTCAGACTCAACCATCATAAGGGTGTAACAGTGATATATTCAAAAGTATTTTTAAATCGGATAAAAATTGTGACATCTAGAGGGATCACATCCTAAAAACACGCCTTTTCGTAAAATCAAGGGCCATAATTCAGGAAGTTACGATCCAATATGCACGAATATTGAAAGCAACCAAGATCTTTGGGTTATAAATATGTATTTCAAGTTTCATTAAAATCGGATCAAAATTGTGGAATCTAGAGGATCCCACAACCTTGATATACCATATATTTACACTATTTGTGTGCAAGAGGCGGCCATTTTGTCTGATTTCAATGAAATTCGACCTCAGTCATCATAATGGTGCAACGGTGATATATTCAAACGTTTTTTTTATATCGATTAATAATTGTGACCTCTAGAGGAACCACAAGCTATAAACACGATTTTTCGTACAATCAGGGGCTATAATTCAGGAAGTTACGATCCGATATGCGCGAATATATCGAAAGCAACTAAGATCTTTGGGTTATAAACATGCATTTCAAGTGTCAACAAAATCGGATAACCAGCGGCTGCTAGGCAGGATACGCCCACATTTTCGAGAGATGGATAGAGAACAAGCTAAAAAGAAAGTGATTTTTCCTACAACCAGGGCCCATAATTCAGGAAGTTTCGGTCCGATATCGGAAATCGCTTAAAATCAATAGGCTTCTTCGTCTCATGACCTTAAACACTGTATATAAATTTAAAGTCAATCGGATATTAACTGTAGCCTCTAGAGCAGGGGTTGAAATGTTTGTAAAATTTTACTTGTCTCAAGTGACAAGTAGAAATATTTTTTACTTGTCACTTGGTCATTTCAAGTTGTCATCATTGATTTTCGTTTTTAATAAAAAAAAAAAAAAAAATAAACTTATTGTATTTCAATCAGACTCCACGTTTACTTTATAGCACATTTTGGCTGAAGTAATGAAACAAATGACGACAGTTTTCTCAATCGAGAATCTTCGCTATTCCAACTCATTCGTTGTCCGCATGTTTCTGACCCATGGTGATAATATAATTTGAAATAATACAGTATCGAATCAGGCATGCGTGTGTATTTTCCATTCCAATGAAATGAACCACCATAAACGGAATTCATCAATCAAAATATTTAATTCTCTTCGGAAAGAATTGTCTAATATATTTTATTTTATTTTTTAAGACAAAACGAAACATCAAATGATAGGCTTTATATATATATATATATAATTGATGTATGCCGCCTGTTCGCCACATGGTTGTGATTGGCATTCAAATTTTTTCAAGGTAATTAATGGTCAAGCAAGGCCATATATACATGTATACGATTAGAATTTTAAGATTTTCTACCGCCATGTACTCCAAAACATTATCGCCAAAATCAAATTTTAATCACAAGTTCACAACTTCCATTTTAATATCGAAAATCGCCAGCTTGACGACCTACAGCTGAGTCTGATTGCCATGGAGTTATGTAATATTGACTGACTGGGTGATTAAAAAGGAATAGCCAATGGCATTACGGCTTTCACAGAAGCAGTAGTGTTACTATTTTAATGCAAAGACACCTTTCCCAGACGTATGGAGCGAACTTAAAAGGACCATACATGTATAAGTTTCAGTTTTGTAAATCGGGGAGAAATTCGCCACCACACTACTATGGAGACAAACGGACAGCTTGTCGCGTGCTGTTAAATAATGTTTAATTTGTTTTAAAATGAAAAGTTCCCCTCTTCCAATTTTATTGGAATGGATAAATTAGACATACATTTTCAGCCTGAATTTTTATAGATATTATTCTAGTTGTCGCCGGCGACAAGTAAATTCTTTTTCTACTTGTCCATTGAAAATGTTACTTGGATTCGACAAGTAGACAAGCGTTATTTCGACCCCTGCTCTAGAGGGTCCACAAGCAATTGTGGACGCCGGACGGATGGGGGCGACGACAATATACGACCACATTTCAATGTGACCTGTAGAGTGTCCACAATCAAATTGTGGACGGACGGTAAGGCTGTACAATATTGCAAAATGGGACCATATCGATATTGGCATTTTTTTCAACGATATAGTTAAATATCGCGATATTTAATAATATGTCACTTTGCTATTAAATAAATTAAATATAAATGCATTAAAGCTGACTATAGTGTGAGTAAGACTTGTGGGTAAGAATTGCTTTATTCATACACTTTAAACTTTGCTTTTTTTTATAATATAGATTTATTAAAATGAACAAAACAACATCCTTTTTGGATAAAAATTAAATACAACCGCTGATGTTTAAAAAGCGTCTGCTTGTGACCTTGTGTAAGAAAATTCTCAAATATCACCTACAGCGAAATTAAGTATAGATGCGGTCTTAAAGTCTTGTATTGCAAGTTAAAACAGTTTAAAAAATACTAAATGATCCGGACTATCTTCCATTCAAGCATTTGAGTGGCTGCGGTATTCGTGGCCTAACAGTGACAGTAATCTATTTATAGATCGTTTCATTCTCGCTTTCAGAAATTAAGTTTTTTAAAAATATGACAACCTATTTATACTCTGGTAATTTGCCGCGGTAGTGGGACATTTCAGGCGTTTAGTAGGCCTAAGCTTTAATGTAACAACTGACAATTTATTGTCGACTAAAAACAAAGTAAAAGTAACGCATACACGATGCAGTGAAAAACGGCTGCGGACACTGTGCAAGTGTTTTCAACATTTAACGATTCTCAAAACATTAGTTTTATTATAGTTTATTGTCGTCGGCTAATTTCCACTGCTGTATATAGTGTATTTATTATCTATTTTTATGATAATTTTTTTCGATATTTGAAGTTTTTGGCGATATTCGATAAACCACTATATCAACGATTTTTGGCCACATGATATTGTAGTTGGTCTGAAAATACCATATCGCGATAAATGACTATATCGAGAATATCGTACATCCCTAACGGACGGACAGACAGAGGCAATGACAATATACATCCACATGAAATTGTGGGTGTATAAAAAAAACAAAATTGTGGTTATTTTGTCAATCTCAAACACCAAAATACAACAACAATGATAACCAGCGGCTACCAGGCAGGATAAGCCCACATTTTTCTAGAGATCAAAATTGTGATATAACAGATGTTTACACTATTTGCGTAGAGGGCCAGACATTTTGTCTGGCAGTTTTCATCCGATTTTCACGAAATTCAACCAACATTACGGTCTAATGGCAATATATATGAAGATTTTTGTAAATCAGATAATAATTGTGACCTCTAGAGGGACCACAAGCTAAAAACAGCATTTTACATACAATCAGGGACCAAAATTCAGGAAGTTACGATCCGATATGCGCAAACATCGACAGCAACCAAGATCTTTGGGTTATACATGAAATGGGGTTTAACGTCCTACTGTTCTGCTCCTATACTGGGCTAATGAAGACGGGCATACGCCATACAGTGTGCTATGAGGGAAATTTTGCCCGGGCAGCGGCACTATTGCCTACTCTTATATCGAATTCCAACTGCCAAGGGATCTTTTACGTGCATTCTAATGTATACACGGGACCTCGGTTTTTCGTCTCATCCGAAGGACTAGACAGCTGTCCTTGTCAGGCTCTCCGTTCTGCACCACTGACAAGGGGAAACCACGTCGGAAAATCCAGATACATGCATTTCAAGTTTGTAACGGTGACATACAGTTCCTCCCAAATTTTTGGGACCGAAATCGCCGCGACGCGGTGAAAAAAAACTCTCGGAATTCTCTTAGATTTCAAGGTGAAATTTCGCTTGATTCCGCGGCGATTTTTCTCTTAAGAATTCACCGTGTTTCTCTAGGAATTTGCCGTGTTTCTCTAGGAATTCACCGTGTTTCGATAAGAATACATCGTGTTTTGCCGTGCTTCCCGCAAGGAATTCGAGAGCATACCTTAAGCTAGGGTCGAACTAATATTGTCTATAATAAATTAAAGGAGTTGTAATATAGTAATGCTCCCGGGAAACGTGTACATGTATAATGTACAGGCAGGTTTAAATAACAAATGAGTTAGGTAATCTCGGGAAGACATTTACCAGCATTCTGTATCGGTTAGGATTTTTTCCCCAACGCACTTTATACATACATAACGCCGGCCAAAATGTATGCAAACTATGAACAACTTACAATTTTTTAAACATATCAATTCATCTTCGTTTATAACTTAGATGTAATCCGTCAATTTGGGGCTGCTATCAAATCCAAACTTTAAATTATGTACGATGAGCTTTTACACATTACTTCATTACTCGCAGCTTCGGTTAATCTAAATCAATCATCCATACAGCACGTACAGTAAATCACTCCGCGGGTCGCTTAACGGTATGTTACGTGGTCAGAAACGCGCCAAAAGATTGGGACTACATGTATATTCTTACGCTGTTTTACTCGGCGAATAATATCCGCTGTGACAATATACATCAACTTTATGTCACCCAATTCATTTCGGTGGGAGCCGATATTGAATAAAGCCATTTCACACACACATACGTGTACATTACATGCGCCTCATATATTTATAAAATATCCACGAGTGTGTTAATTCTCGTCTTCACCCCGTTATAATTTACTTATTTTGAGTACACTTTCTGAATGATTCCATTCTTTTGTACGTCCAACTTGTCGATTTCCTACTGCATATACATGTACCCTGCAGTCCATGCGAAATGATATTTTTTTTACTGGACATTTGGGCAGGTATTATTCCAACTATTGCTGGACCGAATGAGATTTTACTGGTCCAAAAAAGTTCATACCAAAAATATGCATAAAATAAGTAATAATGGCCTAAAACTCGAAAAACAACAAACAGTATTTTCATTCTATTGTTACTTAATATTATCTATGATACACGTAAATCATTATTATTTTCTATCAACAATAGCTTGGACTTATAATTAAATTTTTATCGCGCCAATATTTACAATTGTTTTACTGTTCTATAAATAGACCGCGTAAAGAAAATATAATCCCTTAGATGACAATCGAGTCTACCAGAAGCCAATGTTATTAATACAATAAAAGGACTTTCGTTTTAGTCTGGATTAACCTAGCCTACTACTTACTAGACTAGCTCGATATACGGTACTACGTACTTGAGATAAGATTTTGTTTACATTTTAAACAATAGTGAAATTAACACAATAAATTAAACGAGAATTCAACAGTCCGTGCACGAAGTGCCGTCAGTCAGTGCCAATACGGCGATGATTTAATATTTGTAAGTTGAGTGTCCGTTAACCCGTCCAAAAGCAAACCCGTCCACGGTTAAGGTAATACTGGTACTTGACTTGTATATTATTTAATTGATTAGAATAGATCACTTTTACTCATTGGTTGTTTATATTGTTTTATTTACCTAATAATCAACTAGCTTGGCTCGCCATCCCGACCGCGATTAGTTCGAGTTCAAATTCTTTATTCCTTTAAGCCAAAGACTCATCAGGTATAACATATAGTACAAACAAATAAATAAATACAATATGTACAAAAACAATATAGTTCACCGATGTTTTTGTAATAAAGAACAATAGTATTGTTTGTTGATTAGCGTTATGATTTTAGACAAAATGGTAAGTTCACCAATGTTTTTGTAATAAAGTAGACCCGTATTGTTTGTTAATTGACTTTATCCCATGATTTAAAAAATTGGCGATGGTTAATATTGGCTCAAAAATAATTCCTTAAATTGCGCCGGAGCCCCTTTTAGATTAATTGAATTCGCATAAAAACAACAAAGAGTGGCTGCGTGCGGTTTTATTCTTTGATACACGGGACATATCTGTTACTCAAACAAATCTGCACGAGAATGACAACATACAAGTTGACAGTTACCATTGGTTTGGGGTTCATGAAGAATAGGCTTTTCTATCGAGACTAGTTATTCTTTTCTAAAATAAAATGAGTGCCTTGGATTTTTGTGTGGATTTGATAGTGGTTATACTTTACTAATATTCTCTGACATCGGAGACTTGTGTCGCGTTCATTTCATTTTTGCGGTAAGTACGAGCTTCTTATGTCTGATTTGAAAGCGCTTTTGACTCCCGTTGAAAGTTCTATTTGTCACTTTTGTGACTTTCGCAGTGTACCCCCTCCCACCCATATTATTTTAATACGTCATAATACATTATTATCATATACCGGTGACAGTCAAGATTTGCTAAATACTTTTCGCCAAGTAACACAGCGTAAGAATATATAGTCCCCGTGTCGAACCCAACATCTCATGTTTTCGCGCGTTTCTGACCACGTGACGTATGGTTAACCGCATTGCGGAGTGATTTACATGTATGGCACTGTGATTTATGAATGGTTGATTTAGATTAACTGAAGCTGCGAGTAATGAAGTTATGTGTAAAATCTCATCGAATATAATTTAAAGTTTGGATTTGATAGCAGCCAATAAGATGAAATGATACGTTTAAAAAATTGTAAGTTATTGTTTGCATACACGTACATTGTGGCACCACGTAATACATGTCCAGTGTGTTAGAAATACGACCGTAGCTGCCTCGCCAACGGTTAACATATCTTGTATTCAACTTAAATAAATTACATTTTTCGTCAACATGCTTACATCAAGATGATATCGGCACTCAAGCGATTCACCGAGTTTCACCGCGAAACACCATAATTCACCGCGAAACACCCTATTTCGCGGTGATTTGGCTAGCTGCCGTTTCGCTAGCGATTCTCCAAGATTCCGTGAAATAAAGTGTTTTTTCGCGGTGTTCGGCGATTATAGCCCCAAACTTCAGCACTGTAGTGTATTCGAATGTAAATCGGATAAAAATTATGACCTCTATAGGGTCCACAAGCTAAATACACGATTTTTCCTACAATCAGGGAACAAAATTCCGGAAGGTACGATCTGATATGCGTGAATATCGAAAGCAACCAAGATCTTTGGGTTATAAACATGCATTTCATGTTTCATCAAAATCGGGTGAAAATTGTGACCTCTAGAGAGTCCATAACCTTGATATACCATATTTTTACACTATTACACAATTGTGGACAGACAGGGGCGACGACAATATACGTCCACATGAAAATATGGGCGTATAAAAATAAAACAATTAGATGGAATTTTTTGTAAAAACTTAAATCATATCAAAAGTAATATCCAAAAAATGCCGTAGCCAAAATAAGCTGATACGGACCATGGCATTTCTTCATAGCACAATTTGTAGTCTTTTGTCCATCACATAATTAACTTGCAAAAGTTTGTATTCATTCGTTGATGATAGACAAATGGCACAATGATCATGTGACAACCATAACTGAAATTGCTATAAAATAAAATTCTGTACGACTATGATATATACAGCCTTCAATAATATTTTAAAATTGGTCCAATTTAAACGTTTTTTTAATCAGATTATAATTGTGACCGCTAGAAAGACCACAAGGTAACCAGCGGCTGCCAGGCCCACATTTTCGAGAGATGGATAGAGAACAAGCTAAAAAGAAAGTGATTTTTCCTACAATCAAGGGCCATAATTCAGGAAATTACAATTCGATATGCACAAATATCGAAAGGAACCAAGATCTTTGGGTTATAAACTTACATTTAAATTTCAAACAAAATCGGATAAAAATTGTGACCTCTATTGGGTCCACAACCTTGATATACCATATTTTTACGCTATTTGAGAACGAGGGCCGGCCATTTTGTCTCTCAGTTTTGGGCCGATTTTCACGAAATTCGAACTCAGCCTTCCTTAGGGTCTAACGGTGATATAATAATATGATTTTTTAAATCGGATAAAAATTATGACCTCTATAGGGTCCACAAGCCAAAAACGCGATTTTTCGTACAATCAGGAGCCATAATTCAGGAAGTTACGGTCCAATATGCGCGAATATCGAAAGGAACTGAGATCTTTAGGTTATAAACCTACATTTCAAGTTTCAACAAAATCGGGATAAAAATTGTGACCTCTATAGGGTCCACAAGCTAAAAACGTGATTTTTCGTACAAACAGGGGCCATTATCCATGAAGTTTCGATCCGATACATGCCAATATCAAAAGCAGCCGAGATCTTTTGGAGATAAACCTATATTTCAAGTTTCGCCAAAATCGAATAAGAATTGTGACCTGTAGAGTGTCCACAAACAAATTGTGGACTGGGGCGACGACAATATACGTCCACATTAAAATGTGGGCGTATAAAAATTGTGACCTGTAAAGTGTTCACAAACAATTGTGGACGGACGGACAGGGGCAACGACAATATACGTCCACATAAAAATGTGGGCGTATAAAAACATGATTTTTCGTACAATCGGGGGTCATAATTCATGAAGTTACGGTCTGATATGTGCGAATATCTTTGTGTTCTAAACTTACATTTCAGTTTCAACAAAATCGGATAAAAATTGTGACCTCTATAGGGTCCACAACCTTGATATACCATATTTTTACGCTATTTGAGAACGAACGGCGGCTTTTTGTCTGTCAGTTTTGAACTGATTTTCACAAAATTCGAACTCCGTCGTCCTTAGGGAGTAACGGTAATATAACAATGCGTTTTTTCAAATCGGATAAAAATTATGACCTCTATTGAGTCCACAAGCTAAAACGCGATTTTTCATACAATCAGGGGCCATAATTCAGGAAGTTACCTTCTGATATGCGCGAATATCGAAAGGAACCAAGATCTTTGGGTTATAAGCATACATTTCAAGTTTAAACCAAATTGGATAAAAACATGATTTTTCGTACAATCAGGGGCCATAATCCATGAAGTTACAGTCCGATACATGCCAATATCGAAAGGAACCGAGATCTTAGGGTGATAAACCTATATTTCAAGTTGCGTTGAAATCGGATAAAAATTGTGACATGTAGACTGTTCACAAACAATTGTGGACGGACGGACAGGGGCGACGACAATATACGTCCACATGAAAATGTGGGCATATAAAAACGTGATTTTCAGTACAATCAGGGGCCATAATTCAGGAAGTTATGATTCGATATGCGCAAACCAAGATCTGGGGGTTATAAACATGCATGTCAAGTTCCATCAAAATCAGATGAACATTGTGACTTCTACAGTGTTCACAAGCTCAAAACATGTTTTTTCGTACAATCAAGGGCCATAGTCCAGGAAGTTATGGTCCGATATATGCCTATATCGAAAGGACCCGAGATCTTTAGGAGATGGACCTATATTTTAAGTTTCATCAAAATCGAATAAAAATTGTGACCTGGGCGGACAGGGCAGAAGACAATGTACGCCCACATGAGAATGTGTGCATATAAAAAGTTTTACTATGAGACCAAGAAGTTTAGTGTATAAGCTAAACAATTTATGGCCCTTGATCACTCTAACCAGCGAATACCAGGCAGGATACGTCCACATTTTGCAAGAGACGGATAGAGATCAAGCTAAAAACAACCAGCGGCTGCCAGGCAGAGTATGCCCACATTTTGCAAGAGATGGATAGAGAACAAGCTAAAAACAAAAGCGATGTTTTGTACAATCAGGGGCAATAATCCAGAAAGTTATGGCCTGAAATGTGCAAATATCAAAAGGGACAGAGATCTTTGGGATATAAAGATACGTTTTAAGTTTCATCAAAACCGGATAAAAATTGTGACCCTTAGAGGGTCCACAACAGTGATGGGATTTCAAAATTTTTCCTTTGACATTTTACTGAAAATAAAGGGGCATAACCCTTATCGTTATTTAAGCAGTAGAATTCATACCACAATTAAAGATAGGTTGCCAGGCAATGAAACATACGCCCATAGCAGATAAATCTTCCGGGAAGTCAACAAGAGTTGTCGCATATTTTTACTTTTTTCAGTAATGAAACATATATAATACACTAAAATTTGATTAAGAGTAACAACTCATTAAGTAATTATCAGAAAATCATTAGAATTTGTTTGGTTTTTATAAAGTTCTGCCCCATGCTAACGTTTAGCATACAAAAAATTTAATATCATGGATTTAGCTGTTCAAGTTATCAAAATTCATTGAAAATCAATATACTTGTTCAACTCAAGACCTTCAACTCTGTGTATCCATCTGAAGTCAATCGGATGAAAATCACTAGGCTTCTTCATCTCATGACCTTAAACACTGTGTATAAATTTAAGGTCAATCGGATATTAACTTTGGCCTCTAGAGCGTCCACAAGATTTCTTGAAGTGATCAAGGGCCATAACTATGGCAGTAATTATCGGAAATCACTGAAAATCAATAGGCTTCTTCGTCGTATGACCTAACACTGTGTATAAATTGAAAGTCAATCAATATTAACTTTAGCCTCTAGAGTGTCCACATTTCAATGTGGGCGTATAAAAAAGGAACACCTCACTATTTTTCATATTTAATTCCTGTACGGTTATAGTGTTCAAATGTATGTAAGTAATATTCCTACAAAATTACAGTACACTTCAAGCGGAAGTATTAAATTTCCCCGAGGTCCGACCTGGGCGGAAATGAAAAATCGCGGGCGTCAGTTAATCAATCCGCTCTGGCCACGCTCAAAATTCCGCTCTAAAATTCCTCCGCGAATTTAAATAAACCGCCGACCTCCGCGATTATTTTAAACCGCCGCCCACCACGAAATTTTAAAAAGTCGGACTTTCCACGCATGTACAGTCGGCACATCCATAGCTGGTTTGAAATGGGTTTATTTATCGTGCGATTCCACGGCAGTGATATCGTAGTCGAATATCGGCATGCCAAAAGAAAGATTGTTAATTTAACACGGTTAGACACGCAGATTTTACTGGCTTATATTGAAAAATAACAAAAATCAAACAGGCTTTTAAATAATAAAATTAACAGAATTATGGCTGTACCGTACATTTCTTCATCAATATGTTCGACATTTTTCAGACTTGCATCGATCTTCTATTTCAAACTCATTCAAATTACGAAAATTTCAAAGTTTACACACATAGATGCTGGTCTTACCGTTAGCGAAAGTTTTGTCCATCGAAATAGCCATTTCCATTCGGACAAATATGTCACACAATGCATTTTAAATTGATAAATCACACCCGAACAAGTAATATATGCCTTCATCTTCTGTTTTCAAGCACACATAGCCAGAAGTCACCGTCAACCTTGCTGAACACATGTATCAGTCGGATAATACCTTGATTTCGGCACCAAAGTGTCTGGGTCAATGCATACTGTCAGTCAAGATTCCTAATTAATTACGTGAATTCACACGTGTCATCAAAAGGAATTGATAATTGATTAAAATAGAAGCCCCTTTAACAACAAATTGTTACCATGTCGTATTCTTGTAAACAATACTTTCTATTAATTTTATTTACGATAAAACTCGGGATTTAAAAATGTGGATATAAAAGATAATTCAATTTTTGAATCGGTACAGACTTAAAGGTTAGCGTATGCGCCGTGTGAAAAGAATACTTAATCATCATATTCGCAGGTGACATATTCTGTTAAAATCATTCGTTGAACAGGTGGTGATATTTTTTTTAATTTGGCACAAAAACCATCCCTTATATCGCACCGTGCCCCTTTAAGTCGGACTTTCCATGCATGTACAGTCAGCACATCCGTACATGTAAATGTTTTAAAATAGCTAGGTTTATTTATAGTGCAATTGCACCGCAGTCATCATATCGTAGTCGAATATCAGCTAATACGGCATGCAAAAAAAAGATTGTTAATTTAACACGGTTAGACACGCAGATTTTGCTGTCTTACATTGAAAATATAACAAATATCAAAAATTGGCAGGCTTTTATATAATATAATAAACAGAGTTATGGCTGTACGATTCATTACTTCATCAATATGTTCGACATTTTTAAGACATTCAAACTCGTTCAAATTACGAAAATTTCAAAATTTATACACATAGATGTTGGTCTTACCGTGGGCGAAAGGTTTTGTCCATTAAAATATCCATTCCCATTCTGACAAATAAGTTTCACAATGCATTGTAAATCGGTAAATCACACCTGAAGTATTATATCTTCGGATTTAAATCACAAATGAATTAAATGCACACCTCGCCAGAAGTCAACGTCAACCTTGACGCAAACATGTACATAATACCATGATGACCTATTCATTTCGGCACCAAAGAGTCTGAGTCAATGCATACTGTCAATCAAGTTTCTAAATTGTGTGAATTCGCACGTGTCATCAAAGGAAATTGATAATTGACTATAATAGAAGCCCCTTTAACAACAAATTGTTACCATGTCGTAGTCTTGTAGACAATACTTTCATTCTGAATTGTCAGTAAGTAATCATTACCCAAAATAGTTGACCTCATTAATAAAGAATAATTACAAATGGGACGCGAACAAACTGGATTTTCACACTAAATAGGTGCGGTTGTCACGGCTAAATTACTAACAGGCTACGATGAATTAGGGTTAGGTTAGGGTTAGGGTTCCGATATCTTTATTTTGGGTTAGGGTTCATTAGTCCACCGATATCTATCATTAGGGTTGAGTTAGGGTTAGGTTTATTGATACCCACATTATAGTATTTCTTATAGCGGCGGACTAGTGAACCCCTGTCGGTGATAATATTTTTAATTTGGCAGACAAATCATCCCTTATAACTAACGCATGCTTTTTTGTGAGGCAATTTCCTTTGTTCTGTTTGATGTTCACCCTTTGATCAGTTACTATTAATCTAAGTTCTGTCCGGACAAGATCCCATTCATAAGATCTGGTTGTTAGGTGTTTTATTAAAGGTTCTTCGACATGTTCATTGATAATTATTGGAAAGAAACCGAACCGGATTATTATTTAGGATATTTAACGTCAACTGTATAAATACGGTAAGCAGTTTGTGTGTTGCATTTATAAGTTAAAGTATAAAAAGAAATATTTGAAGGGGCTATTTAAGACATGATATTTTTAAGCCTTATACCTGTAACTGAAACGATTTGACGTGTTGATCTGTTTTGCAATGTGGGGAATGGGGAATCCGTAAAGTCAAATACGAAACTGAAATAAGTAAACAATCTTCCAGCTTCTATCCAATATGACTTTTAATTTTGGGGACATAAAGTACATGTATATATTGAACGTTGGGAGCCGAATCGTCATTTTAATTGAATTACCGTTAAAGGAGAAAATATTCCTTCCTAGCAATTTATGCTAATTCGTTTATTTCTACGAATATCGTTAAATTGTTGTTCATAATTAAAACGGATAATAAATCAGTATATAAAAAACAGCAGATTTTAAAACACCCACGTGCAAATCGCTGCCTTCTATATATGTTTATTGTCGTCCATTTTCAGACATTGTTATCAGAATTCACGAAACATGGTTTCATTGTCTGCTTGTCGGATCAACTAATGACATAGAAAATTGCTATGTGTCTGTGCTTTATGGTGTGATTCACGAATTAAATACCGATGTAGATGTACATTATAAATGAATAGAACATAACGGACATTTTAGGATATGAATACAATAATACATTGGTACACTTTAGTTAATAATCAAAACGGAATTTGAAAAGAGTATTATGGATATATGAATTACCGGTGAACTAAAACGACTAATATACTCGTGATATCGTTCCATTAAATATTTGTTTCTTTCTAATAACTTTGTGGCAATATGGACTAAATTACTCTATTTCAAATCACTATGGACTATAATCCGCCGCGAATTTGATATTTCCACCGACTATAATCCGCTGCGAATTTAATATTTTCGCGGGCGATAATCCACCGCGAATTTTATATTTTCGCGGGCTTTTTTCCGCCCAGAACGTCTCTAATTCCGCGGAGTGTATATGGGTAAAACACCGCGATTTTTGAGCGGAAAAAACGCCCACAAGGACTATTTTCATACTTCCGCCTGAAGCGTACTGTACATGTCTTGGTTTATATGGCAGCAAATGAAATAAAGGCGTTCGAAATAATAATACTTGTGGTGATGACAAAAGACCATTTCCTTCTTCATAAGTCAGTATTTTAAAATTACATTGATAGTTAAATCACTTGTGAAAAGGCATAGCTAACTTCAGCGTATGGCGTACGTGACTCATGGCACAGCTTCATAGTAAGCACTGCCTTTTATATGTTAAGCAATTTTCGTACAGCAATTGAGATCATGGGGAAAGTGCCACTGTAGATGATAATTTCTATGACTGTCTATTGATTTAGGGTGTTATATACTCTTACGATATGTAACATCTATGACTAGTTTATAGATGCTGTCGGCTCACATCAATGCGATTAATGTGTCCGCCAATGGAGAAACCACGAGGTAAACACGTGGATTAAAATTATAATCACTTTTTTTGGATTGATGAATAGTCCGACAAAGGGAAGCAATGATTTCTGTTTAAGATTAGATTGATGAATTGTCCGACAAAGGAGAAGTCAATCAATCAGGGCAGATTAAGTATTTAATCAAGGTAGGTGTATAGACAGTATAACACGATAAATACATTGATCATTTCATTACCTAATCAATCCAGGTAGTTATACACTCCGTACACTGTATTAATTTGGAATTTTGAATATTATTCACCATGTCTTGATGTCCCAAGGCTCTACAATGCGACTGAAACACTCACAATTGCGAGTGAATTTTGACAATGATGACCAGATATTTATAAATGCTAGGTTTCTGGCGAGTGAACATATATCCAATTAACACTATAGCTATCTGAACTTTTCTCCGTAAAGATAACGTAATCGGCAATGATCCCAGTCAACTGTCACTCATGTTTCTTTCCTGGTTTGAAATTGGGTCAATCTCATTGTCCTCTGCGAGGAAATTCTCATTGCGCATGCGCTGTATTTATCGTAAAGTAACTTCGTCTTGCAGTGAGTCTCAGTTGGGGAAAATGATGACAGTCATGCTACTGACGCTACACCACCCAAACAAGCAAAATTACAAGCTTCGCCGTCTTCGTCTCGCAGTGAGTCCGAGTTGGAAAAAAATGTTTCAAACATCTTTTATTATTATTATAGGACGACAAGTTGAAGAGTTATGTATGTTCACAATATAATTTAGCTATATCATACGACAAATTATTCTAATCTTCAGACTTGGCAACTGAAAAATTTGTTCGGCTAGTGGTTTTGAAAATTTACTTATGTTTGCACAAGTTCAAAATGCTGTGTAGAGCCTTGTGTCCGATTGGGTATATTCCCGGTCAGACAATCTTGGGCGTTTGGAAAGTAGTGTCGGACAAGTCCAGAATATACGGGTCCACAACCTTCGTATTACACACTTCCAACACAATTTGCATACAAAGAGTGTCCATTTTATCGGGCAGTTTCATTTCGATTTTCCAGAAATTTGAATTCAACCTTCATTATGGTGGAATGGTGATGTATTTAAATGGTTTTTAAAAATCGGAAAAAAATTGTGACATCTAGAGAATCCGCAAGATAAAAATGCGATTTTTCAAACAATCAAGACCCATAATCCAGGAAGTTAAGTTCGGGTATCTGTGATTATCAAAAGGAACCAAGATCTTAGTGTGTAATGGCATGGCACGAAATGTTCGTCTGACAGGTAGCAAGTAAAACTACCGGTCACAAACGACAGGTGGACTAAATTTTACTTGATGTTCAGTAAATTGACTCACAATACTCACGTCCACGTCACGTACATTTAATTATTCGTTTCTAAATGCAAGAATTAAGCACAGAAATACCGCGAAAAGTCGTCATTTGCACTGTTTACATTTCGCTCTGTCGTAGGCAACAGTTACTCGCACAGTTTGGAAGTAGACAATTTTATAACAATGAATTTCACACCATCTACGCTTGTTTTCATCTGCTTGACACTAGTTTATAGCATTATGACGTTTTATATCTAAATAAATTAAAACGCAGCCCCAGGTCATCTAAAATAGTTCTATCGTAACGATACCACAGTAAATATAGTGGTAGCTGGAATGGAAATGCACATGGCTCGTTGCCTGGTGTATCTAATCATTTAAAACAATTTCCATAAATAAAGGCTATGAATAATTTATAAGAAAATTTACAAAATCAAATATTTAGATCAGAAAATTATTTCATATATAAATATAATTTGTAGCGTAAATATAGACAGGATATGTGAGAAAGGAATTCCAGGGGTCGTTACTTGTCCTCCGCTCGCGGTACATGTAAATACGGTATCGTGCATAGGTGTAATTCCTGTTTTGATAATGTATTACGGATACTTTCAAGAACTTTTAGGCATTCCGATGTCGAAGAAATAAAAAGGTTTCATATTACGATATTTGTATGGAGTAATGTACGTCCAGACCTAAACAATTTAAGAGTGTGTGTGTGTGTGTGTGTGTGTGTGTGTGTGTGTGTGTGGGTGGGTGTGTGTGTGTGTGTGTGTGTGTACCTACATGTATGGATATGTGTCATGTGATTCGTCTTTGATAATTGAGAGTGACAGGTTATTTACTGAAGCGACAGGTATGAAGAAAACGTGATTTTTTGTTCAATCAAGGGCCATAATCCATGAAGTTACAGTCCTATACATGCCAATATCGAAAGGAATCGAGATCTTAGGGTGATAAACCTATATTTCAAGTTTCATTGAAATCGGATAAAAATTGTGACCTGTAGAGTGTTCACAAACAATTGTGGACTGACGGACAGACAGGGGCGACGACAATATACGTCCATCAACATGAAAATGTGGGCGTATCCAGAAAGTTATGGTCTGAAATGCGCAAATATCAAAAGGGAGTCTAAGGGACTGAGATTTTTTGAATATAAAGATATGTTTTTTAAGAGTTTTATCAAAATCGGATAAAAGTTGTGACCTCTAGAGGGTCCATAACCTTTATATTACATGCTTATACACAATTCGCATACAAAGAACTACCCTTTTGTCGGGCAGTTTCATTTCGATTTTCCCAAAATTCTAATTCAACCTTCATTATGGTGGAATGTTGATATATCTAAACCATGATACGTGGCGTAATTCACATGGATACAGATTATAGAATTGCATGAATCTTCAAAGAAATAACCAGCGGTTGCCAGGCAAGATTGTGTCTCATCAAGCCATAGCGATATCCGTTCTGTACATGCTAATTTCGAAAGGAACCAAGATCTTTGGGAGATACACCTATATTTCAAATTTCGTCAAAATCAGATAAAAAATTTGACCTGCAGAGTGTCCACAAACAAACTGTGGACGGACGGAGGGACATGGGTAACAGCCTAATACGCCATGTGGATGCATAAAAATTGTGAACCGTAGAGTGCCTACAAATTGACGGCAGATGTCCAGGCAGAAAGAAGCGACAACAATATACATCCACATGTTGGCATATAAAAACATATTATGCAGCCTTTTTGAAGTAACACAGGATTATCCAAGAACCAGAATATTTTTTTTTTTATATCGCCTTATCTTTCTTTCAGTAACATTTATTGCTTGGATGTAAGATATGACATCAAAATATCAAAGAGTAACATCTAACTTGTTGGATCAGATCTAGAGTGCCCGATGAAAATCTACAAAATCATAACAGGGCTTGTCACCAGACACGCAAAACCCACCCAAACTTGTTTTTGCTCAAGTAAATAGTGCTCGCACATATTGTTGGATGGAGAGAGAGAGAGAGAGAGAGAGATGGTGTTTAATGTTCACTCACACAAACTAGGTCATTTCGGGACTAACACATTGTTCAACTTTATTTCTATTTGCGATACATATTTTGTGCCTTTGTTAATCAGTAACTGCGAATCATTAATATGCCTGTTGTTATTTAGGTGTTTTATGTTTAAACTGAAAAACTGCTATCAATTTTTTAAATATGATAATCAAGTTTGGCAAAATTAGACTTTTTGATTAGCTGTGCTGCTAATCAACTGTGAAAAAATTTTAATTTTAATAATTTGATTGGATAATATTAGATTGATTTTAGTGCTTAGCCAATCAAAATTGAAGTATCTACTAAAATTTGGATTTTATCTTTAGTTAAAATTTCGTGAAACAGGGCCCTGGTTTTTAGCAGTGGGAGGAAGACAGAGGACCTTGAGAAAACCCACGAGGTTGGACAAACAACCCTACTCCTTGTCACGTACAACCGGGGATTCGAAATCATGCAAGTTGACTCAATGACATCCTTATGATACAGCGTCCACGTGCTAACCATTCGGACATCCAACCCACCCATCTTTCGATGGACAATTGTTACCAAAATTTGTTGCTTTTTTGGTCAATAGTTATCGTTCTTAAAAATGAGGACACCGTGAAACTGAATGGTTTCTGTTTAATGATTGTCACTGCAGCTGTCATGAATCAATGTGTTGTATGTCACTTTCTAATCTATATTGACCAATAAAGATAGGTTGCCAGGCAACAAAACATACGGCCACAACAGCTAAATCATGCGAGCAGTCGACAAGGGTTGTCGCATAATTATTCTTTTGTAGGTGATTAGAGGAATTTAATAGACAATTTCATACAGATAACATTATAATTTTCGTCGTTTGAGGGTTCACAAGGTTCTAAAAACTAAAACAAGGGCCATAACTCTGGAAGTAATCTACAGAAATTGTTGAAATTCGACAGGCTTTTTCGTTTTACTAATTCAAATAATGCATATAAATTTCATACAGATCGGATGATAACTTTTGTCGTTCGAACGTTCACAAGGTTCAACAAAGTAAAACAAGGGCCACAACTCTAAAAGTAATTGACGGAAATTGCTGACATTCAATAGGCGTCTTCATTTTACTAATTCAAATGATGCACATGAATTTCATACAGATCGGATAGTAACTTTTGTCGTTAGAGCATTCACAAGGTACAACAAAGTGAAACAAGGGCCATAACTCCAGAAGAAATTAATGGAATATATTGAAATTAAATAGGCTTCCTCATCTCACTAATGCAAACAACATATATCAATTTCAAAAAAATCAGATGATAAATGTAGTCTGTAGAGTGTTCACAAGAAATTGTGGACAATGGACGGACGGGGGCGACGGCAATATACGACCACATTTCCATGTGGGTGTATAAAAAGATGTTAGATTTTGTCAGCACGCATGTCAGGGAGGTCACTGTTTTATTGTTATTGATAAATAAAGTAAATATCAAACTTCGATAGAATTAATTTTTAAAATTTACATTTCTGATATTTGGTTCAAACTTTTAATCAAGTTGAACTTGTGATTCCGGTTTTGTGGTAATCGTAGCGAAGACATATTTAGACATTTGCAAAAACATAACCAAAATAGAAGTATTAAAACAGAAATTGGTATGCGGCCATTGTTCACGCAAAGCGAATTTTGCATCCGTAAATTCAACCATTCCAATACTTGCACAAGATTAATTTTGCATGACAGCTTAATTGCTCGCCACCATTTTATTTCTAGCAAGAACTAAAAACTAAACAATTGCCATACTCGCACAAGGTTAATTTTGCATGTGTGCTTAAAGATCTTATGCAGCCTTATGTACTAAACCGACCACTCCGTTCACAGAATAATCTATCACTTGTTGTACCTTCAACTAAATTAAAATCTTTTGGTGATAAAGCCTTCAGTGTATATGGTTCACGACTATGGAATGACTTACCGGACAAAATAAAGTGTTCAGAAACAGTTGCTCAATTTCGATCTAGAATTAAGACGCATATGTTCACGATGTATTATCCACAGGAGCTATTAACTTACAGCATGCTCATGGATGGATTAAGCATTATATAAATGTACATTATTATTATTATTAGTTAAAGAGCTAAATATGCCTATTGTAAGTCTTTCTATACATGTAGGCATCAAATGTTATAGAAATTATTAATTAGATCTTTATTTACAAAAGCCCAAAATCAAGTCTGTAGGCCCTCGGATGGCTTGGATTTAAACAGTCATCCATTTCATAATTAATTTGCTTTAAAACTTTATCCAATCTTCGTAAAAGCTATAGAACTAGTAGGGGAGAAAGAAAAGATCTACTTGCGCAATGACACACTTATAATTGGAAGTAATTCATATGGGTTTGATCTAGATAAAGATAGTATCATTGCACTAGGAAAATGTCCCCTGCTAGACTGGATGAACAACGAATAGGGGTGTGGCCAAGGCCCAACTGCATGTGATGACCTTGTAAATATAAGCCCTGACTGTTTTTCTATGTCAAGCATTAATATTCTGTCCTGGAACATTAATGGCTTAAAATCCCACATTAATGATGAATTTATTTGTTATTTATATAGGTATTATGTTATAGCATTATATGAAACATGGTGTAAGAGTACAAATGATTATTCAAACTTACTTAAAGGGTACGAACATCATGCCATAGTGAGAAATTATAAGGGGAAAGGTAGATTATCTGGGGGTATATGTGTATATATCAAGAAATGTATTAGTTGTCATTTTAAGAGAATCTGTAATCATTTCAGTAATGGAATATACTTTATCTCAAATAAGTTTTCAATAGATATTCAGTCTTTTGTTTCATTTACATTTCTCCTAGTAAGTCAGTGATATATGAGGTAGAATTTGAAGCAGATGGTATAATCAATCTAGAAAACAATTTAAATGAAATCCTATTGCGATATGATTGTAATGTCCAGTATCTAGTTGCAGGAGACCTAAACGCACGTGTTGGAGAAGAACAAGACTTTATCCAGAATGATGATACAAGATTTATAGTAGGTGGAAAAGGTGATTTTGAGATTATGATTATACATTTGATTTTATTAGCTTTCCAAGTAGATCTCATCATTCTTCTCACAAAACTTTTTACAGATTCAAAATCGGATGAAAACTTTTTTTTTTATTGAGGCTCAAAGTTGCGATTTTTGACTTTTCGCGGAAGAAAGGTTTTTCAACACTTTGAAAAAGCCATTTTTGGTGTTTTTTGTGATGCCATATTTCATTTCATATCAAACCTATTAAAAATGAAGATGTAAATTCATGAAATACAACTTTAAGGCTAATTATGCTTCAATTTTCACATTTTTGTAATAATTACACTGATTTCCACAGTAACTGCAAAATACATAGGTTTTCTCAAAAATTCCATTTTGTCAGAGCGATTTTGGTCAATTTTTTCATCAAAAATGGTCTTGTGCATGTTATATCTGTAATTTTGAACCTGGTTGTTATGCATTTTAAAATCAGTAGCTATCAAGTATGATTAACGAAAAAAAAAAGAGTAAAAATATATATATGCCTTCTCTCAAGAGCTGAATATATGTTCATTTTTGAACAATTTTCCGCGGCACACAATTGCCTATTTTTGGGGCGTTTTTGGGACATTAATAAAATAAGAAGGAATGGAGATACACATGTGAAATGATGGGAATATGTCAAAAAGTTTGTGAATTTTTAAAATCACTTATTTCCAATCCGCCATATATTATCAATTTTGGTTGTCATAGCAACCAAAATGGAAAAAATGCAATTTTTGACCGTTTTCAACGCTACTTACCATAACCCAAAAGGTCATCACCACATTTTAAAGTAAGCAGTTTAAAATATTTGAAACCCATGTAATATTAAATGATATGGATTGTGTAAGTTTGAGAAAAATATGAAGGAGTTTGGGCTGTTACCATAGCAACCACATTTATTTTTTTCCGAAAAGCATTATTTTCCAATAATCATGACATCAATATTGATAATTGTATTATTTTAAAAACAGAAGCTATTGGACAAGATTTTAAAAAATAAATAAAATGAAAATATTTATATGTCTTCTCCCAAGAGCTGGAAAGGGGTTCCCTTTTGAAGAACATTCTGCAGTAGCTAGTTGTCCATTTTGGCCATTATTAAGACATAAATAAAATATAAAAGGAATTAAGATCTTGAAGAGAAATTTTGTTTACAAGTAAATATGTTTGTGAATTTTTAAAATTACTTATCTTTACTCTTGTATATTACTTAATATTTGGTTTTTATAGCAATCAAAACGAAAACAAACACCCCAAAAAAGGCAATGTTATTCCATTTTCAATGATGTTTACCATGACAAACCAATTGATCGCCACATTTTAAGTACAGTAGCAGAAAGCTTTTAAGCATATATTTATAGCCCATGTAATACAAAATATTAAGAATTATATAATTTTAGTGAATTATTAAGGATTTTGGATGGTTGTCATAGCAACCACATAATTTTAAAAAACGGACAACTCTTGTTGCATTATCATTGTTCTCAGCATTCCTTGCTTACATTATTGTTAGAATTCTGCTTTTACATATTATTTTCTACTCAGAAGATAACATTGACCAATAAAAAATTATTCTCTAAAGACTAAAGAGTAAAAGTAGGTTACTCAGTTACTGATAGGCTATGGTAAGCCTAGTCATGTTTATCAAGGCCTAGGCCTAACAGCTACAATTTAACTCAAAGAATTGTTATGTTTTTACTTCACTTTTGAATATTTATATTATTCCTTCAAATTGGTATGTAGCCCATTGAGCAGCTTCCTTTTTTGTATATTTTAATCAATGTAAACAAATATCGAATCAAGGCCCAATTAAGGCCTTAGGTTTGTCCGTTTATTCAATTGTTTAACTGGCCAACAAATATGTGATACTCGAGGTGTTAAATATATTTTCCTAAAAAAAAGAATTAAAATCATAATAATTAGTATGACAACTGTTATATAATGCTAAATTATTTAGTAAAAACTAAAACGTTTTGCGAAAATTGGGTATCCGTTACCCGTATCAATACTGAGTGATGATAGTAATTAGTATTGACATGACTGACCTAATTCATAATCTAAGCCGGTTCCATCATCTCAAACGAAATGTTGCAAATCGCCAACGGCAAATCCAGAAATTGAGCCATTTTTCAAATTATTTCAGCTAGTTGGTCCAACTTTATATATTTGGGTATAATATCCGTTTAAGTGGATAGAAATCGATGTACTAATTATCAGTAGTACCTATACTATCTTCCTCACGCCTGCTGTCAGTACCAAGACCCGTGTGGATGTTTTCCGGTTTCATTTCCATTCGTGTGCACAGAAATGCTTTAAAATTGGGCTTGAATAATTCAGTGAACAGCGAATTTATGATTTCAGAGCATTGAAACATTCGTCAATTTTACGGAATTGTTCAATTCTTGAAAAATGTTTGGTGTTAAAAGTAAAGACGTGTGGTCGCCGATAGGAAATTTCCATTCGATTTTATATTTATATCCTGTCACATGGTTATAAAAGCGCGCGAATATGAGTCACGTGATGTAAACACAGTCAACCCAGCAAAGCCAAAAGGCGTGAAAAAAATGGAATTAACTATCCTTATTTATTTTCAGGCAAGTCCTTTATTCATATAACATAACGCTTACTTCATAAATAAACATCGGAGTTGCCTTTCGACGTAATTTACCGCGAATATGAGTCTAAGGAACATGGAATACATTTTAGTTTTGGTGTTGAAATGACGTCATAACAAGGCTAAACTACGCGATTTATTTTTGACAAAATTTCTCATTGTATACCATTTTCAATTGCTTGGCGGGCGCACTTGCCATGCTCCGATTTTGTTGATTTTAATAGCATCAAAACGACAATAAAACGAACTTTCAATCGGTCGGGGGTGCTATATTGACAAATCGCCTAAAAAAAAGATTGCGTGAATTGAAGCGTTCAACTTGCAAAAAATGCATGGTATTTCGAAATGCCAACAAAGCACCCCCGACCAATTGAAAGATCGTTCATTTATCTTTCTAATGATATTAGAATGAAAAAATAATATTAATAATAAGTGCGCCCGCCGAGTACTTGAAGTGGGGTACCCTCGTTTAAAAACGTGACAAAATTTTTCAGCGTAACGTCAAAACACGGGAAATTAACGTTTTTCAACTTACGTTTATGAAATTAATAAAATGAACACATATATAAAAATTATATCAAACAAAAGAACAGGATATCGGCTTCCAAAATATTTTAAAATTATTACAAAATATTAAATAGCCACCGTATGACGGTAAGTTGAAAAAGGGTTACAAATCAGGAAAAAATGACTTTCTTCCAACGCGGGCAATGGAGCTGTGACACCTATTTATAGATGTAGAATATGACACAGATGATTTTGACATAAACAGAAAATCGAAAGACAAGGTAGTTAACAGCTTTGGAAGATCGCTTTTATCTATTTGTAAATCTTTTGATATCCACATGCTAAAAGGACGTGCACCCAATGATCAAGATGGAAATTTTACATTTGTTTCCCATGTCGGAAAAAGTGTAAATGATTATATAATAGCATCCACATCCCTGTATAACAATATAACTGGCTTTGAGATTGCAGACTATGATACCTCTGACCACTTCCCCTTATGCTGCTCTGTGAAACTTATGGCAAAGAAAAACCTAAAATCAAATGAAGCATCGAAACCATGGCACAGGCTTAAATGGAAAGTTGATCAAGCAGATAATTTTGTGAATAATGTTAAAAAGTATTTGAATGCTGACCTGTACTTTTCCTTTATAGAATGTAAAGATAGCGGGGATACCAATGGTATGGTTATATTATTACATGAAGCCATATCTAATGCTGCTAAACACAGTGGAATGATGATATGTAGAAATCCAGTAAAACTTCACACCACAGAGAAACAACCAATATGGTGGGATAGTGAATGTAATTTGAGTAAAAACAACAAATATATGTTACTAAACAGATGGAGATTGTCAAATACAGATGATGACTTAGCTAATTACAAAAAAGCAAGGAACAAGTTCAAAACTCTATGTAACATGAAGAAAGAAAACAAAGAAATAAAAGATGATCTGTCACAGATATTACCTATTAATACCACAGATACTACATGTAATGGAGAAGTTTGAAGAGATATACAAGAGGAACCAAAACTACAAGCAGTATTTCTCCAGATGATTGGTATACATACTTCAATGGTTTGAACAATACGAAATATGAACATGATCCAGAGTTCACAGAATACGTCACTAGATGTGTTGAAGATTATGAAGTTGACTGTGATATTAACAAGAATGAAGAGATGGATGGTTGTATTTTAGATGAACCGATTAATGTTAATGAGATAGAAAATGCCATAAATAGTCTACCCAGTGGAAAAGCCCCAGGTCCAGATGGAATTCTGAATGAGCACGTAAGGCATTCTATGCTCCTTTTGCTCCCACTTCTAACCACACTGTTCAACACAATCTTACAGAGTGGCAATTATCCAGAGTTGTGGTGTAAAGCCGTCATTGTTCCATTACATAAGCAGGGTGAGAAGACTGATCCTGGAAACTACAGAGGGATTTCTTTATTATCAGTCATAGGGAAAGTATTCACTAAAATCCTAAACACCCGTCTGTCTGAAATGTGTGAAGCCGAGGACATATTATACGAGGAACAGTCAGGTTATAGAAAAGGATTTAGTACCTCTGATAATATTTTCTGTTTATACACTCTGGTTCAAAAATACCTCACACGTAAAAAAGGTTGTTTCTATTGCTTATATGTTGATTTTTCGAAAGCGTACGACTGTATTTCACACTGTCACCTACGCTATATTCTGTTAAAAAATGGTATGAAGGGCAGATTTTTCCGTGTAATAACCTCCATGTATTCTCAACTTAAATCATGTGTCCAAACTGATAAGTTACTGTTGTCAGATTATTTTAATTGTAGCATGGGAACAAGACAGGGCTGCATGCTAAGCCCGATATTTTTTACTTTATTTCTGAACGAGTTACTAGAAATGTTAAATCTGAATAACTGTGTAGGAACCTATGTAAATGAATCTGTGGAAAACATTTCAGCACTATGTTATGCAGATGATATAGCGTCTGTGTCAGACACCGTCGGGAGATTACAAAAAGAAATAAATTGTATTAGTGAATTCTGTATAAAATATGGCATGAAAATTAATTTATCTAAGACCAAAATTATTGTTTTTAGAAGAGGTGGCATTATAAAGCAGTATGAGAAATGGTTCTATCAAGGGGAGGTAATCGAGTCAGTATCTGCTTATAAATATCTTGGTGTATTCTTTACACCAAAACTTTCATGGAGCAAATGTTGTAATCACTTAGCCCAGCAAGGAGAGAAGGCAATGAATATGCTATATGCTTTTTGTATAAATGAAAAACTCAGTATACTGAATTCATTATTTCTTTTGATAGAATGGTAATACCTGTCCTAACATATGGGTCAGATGTATGGGGATCTGAAACATATCAATGCATAGAAGCTGTCCATTTAAAGTTTTGTAGAAGACTCTTGTCACTTAATTCAAATGTACCTAAACTATCTATCTATGGTGAACTTGGTAGAAATCCTATACATGTTTTACATAAATATAATATGATCAAATATTGGCTTAAGATATGTTTTATGCAATTGAAACAGGTCGATGGAAAAATGTTGATAGAGAAAAAAGAATATGTCTATATTGTAATAACACTTTTAAAAATAGTATTATAGAGAATGAAATTCACTTTATATTTGAATGTCCACTTTATTCTAGTCTTAGAAAAAGGTATGATATTAAACAAAAGTTTTATAATTGTACGACGTCATATATTCAAATCATAAATAACCCATCTAGTAATTTAGCTGAATACATTGATATGGGTATGAGACTAAGGAAAAAGTATTTAGATAATTTACTCTAAATCACTTAGAAGTATGAAATGCTACTAAATCAAATACAACCCCTATGTTATCAGCGATTTATGCACTTTATTATATGATTCTATGTAACTATGTTATAATCATTATACTTATAACCATGCATACTGAATAATATCACATGTACTTTGGGCTGAAGGCCTGCTACTGTCATTTAAATAAACAAGCCAACAGTGAGGCTGATGTCCCCCGCCGAAATAGGAAAATAATTAGAGAGTTATTGTGTTCCAAAGTCTCAGCAAATCAAATTGCTTATCGCTCTGCTTAATCTGAGCAGAAAATGCTCATTATCGATCTTAGTCAAGGTATTACTGTAATGAAACTATACACCAAGTTTCATCACTCTCACTTAATTAGAACTAAAGTTATAGTGTCCCAAAGCATCAACCAATCAAATTGTTTATCTCTGCTTACCCTAAGCGGAACGGACAGACAAACAGACAGACGGACGAACCCATTTTAATAGTTCCCTGCTTTCTTCGAAAGGCGGGGGACAATAAGCATGAACATTTACTCAATTCGAAGATCAACCAATCAAATTGTTTATCTCTGCTTACCATAAGCGGAACGGACAGACAGACAAACAGACAGACGGACGAACCCATTTTAATAGTTCCCTGCTTTCTTCGAAAGGCGGGGGACAATCAAAGTAGGAGAGTTATTGTTTTCCAAAGTCTCGACCAATCAAATTGCGTATCGCTCTGCTTACCCTGAGCAGAAAATGCTCATTATCAAACTTAGTCAAGGTATTACTGTAATGAAACTATACACCAAGTTTCATCAATCTCACTTAATTAGAACTAAAGTTATCGTGTCCCAAAGCATCAACCAATCAAATTGCTTATCTCTGCTTACCCTAAGCTGAAAATGCTCATCTTCGAACTCCATCAAGGCATTGACCTAATCAACACATACACCAAGTTTGAACATTCTAGCTCAATTAGGAAGAGAGTTATCGTGCCCCAAAGTATCAACCAATCAAATTGCTTATCTCTGCTTACCCTAAGCGGAAAATGCTCATCTTCGAACTCCATCAAGGCATTGACCTAATAAACACATACACCAAGTTTGAACATTCTAGCTCAATTAAAAGTTATCGTGTCCCAAAGCATCAACCAATCAAATTGCTTATCTCTGCTTACCCTAAGCGGAAAATGCTCATCTTCGAACTCCATCAAGGCATTGACCTAATCAACACATACACCAAGTTTGAACATTCTAGCCCAATTAGGAAGAGAGTTATCGTGTCCCAAAGCATCAACCAATCAAATTGCTTATCTCTGCTTACCCTAAGCGGAAAATGCTCATCTTCGAACTCCATCAAGGCACTGACCTAATAAACACATACACCAAGTTTGAACATTCTAGCTCAATTAGGAAGAGAGTTATTGTGTCCCAAAAAGTGTGACGGACAGACAGACGGACAGACAGAAGGACAGACAGACGGACAGACAGACAGACAGACAGACAGACGGACGAACCCATTTTAATAGTCCCCTGCTTTCTTCGAAAGGCGGGGGACAAAAAAAAAAATAAAAAAATAAAAAAAAAAAAAATTAAATAGCTGACCCAGCTAACATTTATCGCTAATCACTGACATCACTACCGGAGACTGCCGACAAAAGGACTGACAATTTTACCGTAGGCATCGAGATGTTACTTGAAAATCAAGATTATGTGGGCGGAGTTATCGTCTGTCAATCAAACGATCGGCAATTCTCCGAGACAGTTGATGCCTATTTCTAGTCCAAACTTCAAACGGTGATAATTTTGTTCAGAATAAAGTAATTTGACTGAAATTTTCAATATCTTCTTTTTTTTTTATCATCTATTTTTTAACTGTTATATCAAGAATGACCAACTCTTTATTAAAATCTTAATTTAAGCGGTGGACACACTAGCCGAATCAATCGGTGTCGAAATTCGCCTAGTGTGTCCACTGTCATTCGCCCGAATCAAACAGGTTTGATATATTCGGTCGAATATTTATTAGGCCGAATTATATTTGCCTGGTGTGTCTGCTTCGGGCGAAGCATTCGGCTAGTGTGTCCTGTCCACCCATTCGGCACCGATCGATTCGGCCGAACGATTCAGCTAATGTGTCCACTGCTTAATGTATCTTTCATTGTTCGCCATCATTTTCTTCGTGGCAAGCCCTGTAATAACATAGGAGATATAGTAAACCTCATTGTCATACCTCACTCGAAATGGTCTCAAATTGTTTTTGAAGTTCCTGAGCAAATTCTAAATTATGAATCACTTGGTCATACCGTGCAATAGCCTCCTGTAATAAGAAAAAAGCAAATTTGAAAATTAAAATTTGGCCATATAATTTGGTAAATAACATACCCAGTTTTATTTTTAAAGGCTAGATACCAGTCACATTACCTGTATTGCATGTGCAGTTGAAATACTCTACCGTTTGTCCGACAAGCCTTTCATCAGCTTTTCCGCCGGCTTTTATATAGTAACTGTAGTGTTGTTATTTCTCAAAGTATTACAGAATGTTTTATTTATCGATGGCCCAAAATTTTGATGCTGGACGTTACTCATGCTAAGAAATTATTATTACAGCATATTTAGAGTGCACCCTTTCATATAACATGTTCAGGGACAGTTTACAAAGTGACAATATTATCATAAATAAACAAAAAGATTATGGATATGTTAACGATTGTATACAGAGTCAGTTAAAAGCCTGACCATAAGAGACTAGTTGAGCAGTTTTGGGCTTTAAAAGTAGTTTATCTGATGTGCGTAATGTTTGGCCAGGTGTATATTGAATTCTTTGGGACATAAAGATACGTTTTAAGTTTCATCAGAATCGGATAAAAATTGTGACCTCTAGAGGGTTGACAACCTTCGTATCACAGAGTAAAAATACACAGAGTGGCGACTGCTTCATTTGCATACAAAGTAGGTCGCGCACTGCATCTTGGGTTTTTTCTGTAATGTCACTAAACATGTCGGCTAAAGAAGACACTTTGCAGTTGAACAGAAGAAAATACTATAATACTATAGATAATATTACTTGTGGTAAACAATTTAAGTGTTAAGTATATGGTATGTTATATACCTTTCCAAATTTCATAACAAAAATATTATTTTGCTCAATTTTCGATTGCAATAAGCTTTTAATACAGAAAGCCTAATACTGTTATGCTATTCAAAATCACATTTCCCATTTTACTGGTAGGCCTTAATCCGACCAATAAAATATTTACTGACGCACTGTCACTAATTTTAAACCATTCAGTAATTCAAAATAATTTTAATTTACTGTCATTATCTAGTAATAGTATGCTGTATGGTAAACTTCAGTTTTCATGGCAGATAATTCCATAAGTACACAGTATAAACTAAATTTTCTATTTCTAAATAATCAGTTGACAAAAAAATTACAAAAATAAAAGAAACTCTGAACACAGATCAGACCTAATGTCATGGATATCTTGAGCAAACTTCAGATTTATAATAATTTAATATATTCTTGTGTAGTAGTGTAAAATGGATAATTTCGAAGTATTAGGGGGCCTATAAAGTCCGTCAAAACATTACATGACACCCAGAGCAACATGCAAAGTATTCATTCTAAAGTTGTTTTTGGTTTATACTTGTTTGTAAAAAGAGAAACCAATCAACTCAAATAATGTTTATTGAAAAATTTTATAGGCCTATTTCAAATAGAATTATCGTTAATTATTTTTTTTTTTTTTTAAAAATGAAAGCCTACATTAATTAATAGAACAAAAATCATAAAAGCACACAGTGAGTCAACGTTGGGGCCAAAGGTGTTTTATCTTGGAAAACAACCAACGGCTCAAATCTGTTTATTGGAAAACGTTATATGCCTATTTGAAATACGATTTTAATATTCTTAAATTATTTTTTTAAATTTTAATGAAAGCTTACTTTATTAACATAACATTAATAAGAAAATCACACAGTAATAAGCTCTAGAAGACAAAGGTAAATCATGCTGATGTTGAATAAAATAGGCCTTATCCAAAAAAGGGCGTGGCACTTTGACATTTTCAAATGGTCCATTTTAAGGTGTATGGAAATTACATTTCAAATCTAGGAATCGAAACAAGTATTTGGTGGCTTAGTTTTAAAGTTAATAACTTTTTAAAATCGACAATAATTTACGGCCTTATAGGCCAATTCATAAATCGTCACAAATGCCGGCTCTCACTTCATTCCGGGCTGTACCACGCTTTATCTATGCATGTTTTCAGGGCTTGCCACGAGACGCGAGCAGTTGGTCACGCTCGCGCTGTGCTCGCGTAAATCTACATTTACGCGAGCGGTTCGTTGCTCGCGCAAAATTTTAAGAAAACCCTGTAAAAATAATCAAAATATTGACAAGTTTATTGCCGAAACTAAACCAACAATGTCAATAACTTCATAAATTCGTCTGTCAAACTGAGATTCACCCAGCTGCACGCGGCATTTCCTCCTTAAATTTGATTGGCTAAAAAGTTACTCAGCACTCTTGTTACTAAAAATACACTTTAGACCTGAACGTTATGACTGGTTTTCCTACGAACACCAGTAACGAACGCGTGATAATCGAGTCTAAAGTGAAGAATGTTTACATCCGGCATTAGGCATTCACGCTAAATGAACACGTTTCAAACTAATATTTATCGGTATTTCCTATTTTATCAGAACTTCGGTTTTTATTCCATTGTGCAGTCGTATAATTTTCAATCTAAGCGTAATAATGGCCAAAGGCAACCTGATTGCCCTATCCACATTTATTTCGTGGGGTGAAGAAATCCATACGGAAATTGGTTTTAATAAAGAAGAGTACGTATGACTGTCAAAAACAGAAAGCGATGGTCACACGTTTACTGCAAACTTTGTGCCAGGAATAGCAATTTTCTTATGATTTTAAATTGAAACAATGTTACAAAATGTGTGCTCACGCAAACAACATTTTGCGTGAGCAATTTTTATTGCTCGCCTCGCTCGCCCAAACCTAAATTTGCGTGAGCAGTCATCTGCTCGCCATCAATTTATTCGTGGCCAGCCCTGTGTTTTAAAAATTAAATATGAATCATGTTTTATAAATTCCCGAAAAACACACACAACTAACGTATGATTGTATGTGATAATTCTCGGTAGTTTTGTTACCGAAAATACTATAAAACTACGAAATTAAAGAGATTTAGTTCATCGATATAGATATCGTAACGTCGTTGAGCGAAATGTCAGTGAGTGTTTATTACAGAAAATTCCCAAGATGCATTGCGCGTCGCTGTGTGACTATGGGCTGTAATGCGAGTCGCTACTCTGTGTATTTTTACTCTGTGTTTCGTATTGCATACTTTTACACAATTTGCGTACAAAGAGCGGCCATTTTGTTGGGCAGTTTCATTTCGATTTTCCCGAAATTCGAATTCAACCTTCATTATGGTGGAATGGTGATGTATTTATACAGTTTTTAAAATCAAACAATCAGGGCCCATAATCCAGGAAGTTAAGTTTAGGTAGCCACGATTATCAAAAGGAACCAAGATCTTAGTGTGTAATGGTGATATATTCACCCTTTTTTTTTTAAATCTGATAAAAATTGCGACCTCTACTTACAAATGTAGACCACAAGTTAAAGTGATTTTTTGTTCAATCAAGGGCCATAATTCAGGAAGTTACGATCCAATATGCTCGATTATCGAAAGGAACCAATATCTTTGGGTTATACACATGTATTTCAAGTTTCATCGAATTGGATCAAAATTGTGACCTCTAGCCGGTCCACAACCTTGATTTACCAGATGTTTACACTATTTGCGTAAGAGGGGCGTCCATTTTGTCCGTCAGTTTTGACCTGATTTTCACGAAATTCGAACTCAACAGACATTACGGTGGTACGGTGATATATTAAATGTTTTCTTAAATTGGATAATAATTGTGACCTCTAAAACGTGATTTTTCGTACAATCAGGGACCATAATTCAGGAAGTTAAGGTCCGATATGCGCAAATATCAAAAGAAACCGAGGTCTGTGGGTTATAAACATATTTCAAGTTTAAAAGAAATCCGATAAAAATTGCGACCTCTACAGTGTTCACAAGCTCAAAACATGATTTTTCGTACAATCAGGGGCCATAATCCATGAAGTAACAGTCCGATACATGCCAATATGAAAGGAACCGAGATCTTATGGAGATAAACCTATATTTCAAGTTTCATTGAAATCGGATAACCAGCGGCTGCCAGGCAGAATACGCCCACATTTTCAAGAGACAGATAGAGAACAAGCTAAAAAAGTAATTTTTCCTACAACCAAGGGCCATAATTCAGGAAATTACAATTCAATATGCGCAAATATCAAAAGGAACCGAGATCTTTTGGTTATAAACTTACATTTCAAGTTTCAACAAAATCGGATAAATATTGTGACTTCTATAGGGTCCACAACCTTGATATACCATATTTTTACGCTATTTGAGAACGAGGGGCGGCCATTTTGTCTGTCAAGTTTTGGGCCGATTTTCACAAAATTCAAACTCAGCCGCCCTTGGGGTGTAACAGTGATTTGATAATACGTTTTTTAAATCGCATAAAAATTATGACCTCTATAGGGTCCACAAGCTAAAAACGCGATTTTTCGTACAATCAGGGGCCATAATTCAGGAAGTTACGGTCCGATATGCGCGAATATCGAAAGGAACCAAGATCTTTGGGTTATAAACTTACATTTTCGAGTTTCAACAAAATCGGATAAAAATTGTGACCTCTATAGGGTCCACAACCTTGATATACCATATTTTTACTCTATTTGAGAACGAACGGCGGCCATTTTGTCTGTCAATTTTATACCGATTTTCACAAAATTCGAACTCAGTCGTCCTTATGGTGTAACGGTGATATAATAATACAGTTTTTTAAATCGGATAAAAATTATGACCTCTATAGGGTCCACAAGCTAAAAACGCGATTTTTCGTACAATCAGGGGCCATAATTCAGGAAGTAACGGTCCGATATGCGCGAATATCGAAAGGAACCGAGATCTTTGAGTTATAAACTTACATTTCAAGTTTCAACAAAATCGGATAAAAATTGTGACCTCTATAGGGTCCACAAGCCAAAAACGTGATTTTTCGTACAAACAGGGGCCATAATCCATGAAGTTTCGATCCGATACATGCCAATATCGAAAGCAGCCAAGATCTTTTGGAGATACACCTATATTTCAAGTTTTGTTAAAATCGGATAAGAATTGTGACCTGTAGAGTGTCCACAAAAAAATAACAGACAGACGGACGTCCGGACGGACAGGGGTGACGACATAATACGTCCACATGAAAATGTGGGCGTATAAAAATTATGACTTCTATAGGGTCCACAAGCTAAAAACGCGATTTTTCGTACAATCAGAGGCCATAATTCAGGAAGTTATGGTCCGATTTGCGCGAATATCGAAAGGATCCTAGATCTTTGGGTTATAAACTTACATTTCAAGTTACAACAAAATCGAATAAAAATTGTGACCTCTATAGCGTCCACAAGCTAAAAATGTGATTTTTCATACAAACAGGGGCCATTATCCATGAAGTTTCTATCCGATACATGCCAATATCGAAAGCAGCCGAGATCTTTTGGAGATAAACCTATATTTCAAGTTTCGTCAAAATCGGATAAGAATTGTGACCTCAAGAGTGTTCACAAACAAATTGTAGACGGACGGACATCCAGACGTCCAGACGGACAGGGGCGACGGCATAATACGTCCACATGAAAATGTGGGCGTATAAAAATTGTGACCTCTATAGGGTCCACAACCTTGATATACCATATTTTATGCTATTTGAGAAAGAACGGCGGCCATTTTGTCTGTCAATTTTGGGCCGATTTTCACGAAAAAAACGTGATTTTTCGTACAAACAGGGGCCATAATCAATGAAGTTTCGATCCGATACATGCCAATATCGAAAGCAGCCAAGATCTTTTGGAGATACACCAATATTTCAAGTTTCGTTAAAATCGGATAAGAATTGTGACCTGTAGAGTGTCCACAAACAATTGTGGACGGACGGACAGGGGCGACGACAATATACGTCCACATGAAAATGTGGGCGTATAAAAATACATTGACATCTCTTTTGAAAATTTGTAACTATTACTACTGACAATTAACAATAAAAGTCATATTGTCCACACGACTACAACAAGGTACTAGTTTGTTGTTAGAGGGGCGTCTATGTTATGTCAATCGGTTTCTTTTGATGTCACGTGTCAGTTCTTATTATGGAACCTTGATTGACAGTTTGCATCCACCAGACTCTTTGGTGCCAAAATGAAAACGTCAGCAAGGTATTATCGAACTGATACGTGTCAATGTACATGTATTCAGTAATGTTCCATAAACTTGTTGACGGTGAATTCTGACTGTGTGATTACATATCAGGAGACGAAGGCTTTTAATTCATTTGTGATTTAAACCAGAAAAGATATGAGGTGTGATTTACCGATATTAGATGCCATGTGTGACTTATTTGTCAGTATGTGAATTACTATTTAGATGGATAAAACTACGCCCCCGGTAAGACTAGCATACTGTATATTGGTGTGCATTTTATAATTTTTATATAATTTGATTGAATTTGTAATAGTCCATCGATATTCACAAGGTGTTCACTCGGTAAATCACGGAATTCCACGATAATAAACACGGTAATATCGTGTCCCGTCAAACCATTGTGACGGCCGTACTGTATGTTTTAAGTTTCAAATAATTTTCCAATTTCATTTGTGACTATTTGCGATTCTTTTTCATTAAAAACAGATTTTACATTAACAGTCTGGAGGCTCAGCGCGGGGAGGTGTCCACCAAATGAGCACAAAACTAGAGACAACTTTTCTAGAGTAAAATTTTGCGTAGAATACGATGCCGAGTGGTAATCAGCCCGCCGTTGGGGAGTTTTTGAGATATTCGGGGTCAAAGGTCAAATGGGTTCATTTGCACTGAAAGTGAATGTGCGGTCATTCTTGTATCAGGAAAATATGCTGCAAATGATCGAAAGTAATCCCACTTTCAATAAAGATAGGTTGCCAGGCAACGAAACATACGCCCACAGCAGGTAAATCGTCCGGGCAATGAAACATTTATAATACACTAAAATCTGATTAAGAGCAACAACTCAGAAAACCAATAGAATTTGTTTGGTTTTTATAAAGTTCTGCCCCATGCTAACGTTTTGTATACAAAACTTTTAATACTGTATCATGAATTTAGCTGCTCCAAGTCATAAAAATTCATTGAAAATCAATATACTTGTTCCTCTCAAGATCGTAAACTCTGTGTATCAAGCTGAAGTCAATCGGATGATAACTTTAGCCTTTAGAGCGTAACAAGATTTTGCAAAGTGATCCAGGGCCATAACTTTGGCAGTAATTATCGGAAATTGTTGAAAATCAATAGGATTCTTCGTCTCATGATCCTAAACACTGTGTATAAATTTAAGGTCAATCGGATATTAACTTTGGCCTCTAGAGCGTCCACAAGATTTTTTGAAGTGATCAAGGGCCATAACTCTGGTAGTAATTATCGGAAATCGCTGATAATCAATAGGCTTCTTCGTCTCATGACCTTAAACACTGTGTACAAATTTAAGATCAATCGGATATTAACTTTGGCCTCTAGAGCGTCCACAAGATTTTTTGAAGTGATCAAGGGCCATAACTCTGGCAGTAATTATCGGAAATCGCTGAAAATGAATAGACTTCTTCGTCTCATGACCTCAAACACTGTGTATAAATTTAAAGTCAATCGGATATTAACTTTAGACTCTAGAGCGTCCACAAGATTTTTCAAAGTGATCAAGGGCCATAACTCTGGCAGTAATTAACATAAATTGCTGAAAATCAATAGGATTCTTCGTCTCATGACCTTAAGCACTGTGTATAAATTTAAAGTCAATAGGATATTAACTTTGGCCTCTAGAGCGTCCACAAGATTGTTTTGAAGTGATCAAGGGCCATAACTCTGGCAGTAATTATCAGAAATCGCTGAAAATCAATAGGCTTCTTCGTCTCATGACCTTAAACACTGTGTATAAATTTAAAGTCAATCGGATATTAACTTTGGCCTCTAGAGCGCCCACAAGATTTTTTGAAGTGATCAAGGGCCATAACTCTGGCAGTAATTATCGGAAATCGCTGAAAATCAATAGGATTCTTCGTCTCATGACCTTAAACACTGTGTATAAATTTACAGTCAATCGGATATTAACTTTGACCTGTAGAGCGTCCACAAGATTTTTTTAAGTGATCAAGGGCCATAACTCTGGCAGTAATTGGACACAGATCACCAAATATTCCTACGCCGTCACCCACGAAACAAGGGCCAAAGCTATTTTTAGTCTTCCTCTCCCTTTTCCTTTTTCCCCCTTTTGCATGGCGATTTTTGTTGACTTTTTGGTGTAGAATCGAGGAAAAGGGTTTGAAAATACATTTTCTGCCAGGTTTTGGTGAATATTCATAATTTTGATGCGGAAGGATACAAGAGTTGAGAGGTTGGTTAGGTTGAAATGTAGGGCCTGAAATTGCATGTTTACTTGTCTCTACTTCCAGCTTGTGTATCTCAAGTTTTTCATGAAGAACCTCATACGTGCTTTTGGGCAAGTGGTTGCCACATGTTGCTCCATCTGTGGTAGAAAACGTTCTACCCAACGAAAATTTGGGAAAAAGTTAGAGCCGGTCTAAGATACGAGAATTAACATTGGAGTCAATGGGGAAATCTTTAGTGATCTGTGTCCAATTATCAAAAATCGCTGAAAATCAATAGGCTTCTTCGTCTCATGACCTTAAACACTGTGTACAAATTTGAAGTCAATCGGATATTAACTTTGGCCTCTAGAGTGTCTACAAGATTTTTTTAAAGTGATCAAGGGCCAGAACTCTGGCAGTAATTATTGGAAATCGCTGAAAATCAATAGGCTTCTTCGTCTCATGACCTTAAACACTGTGTATAAATTTAAAGTCAATCGGATATTAACTTTGGCCTTTAGAGCGTCCACAAGATTTTTTGAAGTGATCAAGGGCCATAACTCTGGCAATAATTATTGAAAATCGCTGAAAATCAATAGGCTTCTTCGTCTCATGACCATAAACACTGTGTATAAATTTAACGTTAATTGGATATTAACTTTGACCTCTAGAGCGTCCACAAGATTTTTTGAAGTGATCAAGGGCCATAACTCTGGCAGTAATTATCGGAAATTGTTGAAAATCAATAGGCTTCTTCGTTTCAGGGCCTTAAACACTGTATATAAATTTAAAGTCAATCGGATATTAACTTTAGCCTCTAGAGCGTCCACAAGCAATAAAAACTCATAAAAAAATTTGCAAACTTTTAATCTCGTCGTCAGATACGTGTTTTCCCGTCACAGATTAACGTCGGTTTTCCTAGACTGGGATTCTCGAAAATCCACGCGGCCAGCAGGCTGGAGTCCAACACTGAAACTATTCAATTGTTTTTCAGATAACTAGTATCATTATGTATAACAATCGTTGTGAAAATAAATCGGAGAGATTTCGATTTGACAGTTTTTACGTATTTTTGAAACAGGTTTCAAAGTGTGTTGGTTCTGTTATGCAAGATCATTTTCGACGTTCCAAAGTAAAAGTTTGGTGCTAAAACCATCTAAAGATAAATTTTAAATGTTCCTATTATTAATTAGAACAGGTTTCGCTTTAGTTTTTATATTTTACGTTGACATTTTATTGCTTTAAATATTCCTAGTGCAAAAACGGTAAATTTCACCTTTTGACCTCCAGGGTCACTAAGACTAAAGGTGAATTTAGCAAGTTTTTCAGCTTCTTTTCATAATACAAGAATGACTGCGCATTCACTTTCAGTGCAAATGAACTCATTTGACCTTTGACCCCGAATATCTCGAAAACGCCCCAACGGCGGACTGATTACCACTCGGCATCGTATTCTACGCAAAATTTTACTCTAGAAAAGTTGGGTCTGGTTTTGTGCCCATTTGATGACACACCCTGGATTGAGGCCTCTACCTCGTCCACGATTTCCACCACGGAGACAGCCTCTGCCACCTCTATGGCCTCTACTACCACGATAGGAACCTCGACCCTTCCATACCTTAATTTGTTACCTATTTTGGAACAATCTTCTATGTCCTTAGCAGTTTTGGAGACATCGTCCCCAAAAAGATTCTTTGTGTACGGAACACTATGAGAACACAAGTGTAGGTATTCTGACATGAGCTCTGGTTTAAGCAATTCCCTCCTAGTCATATTAATTTGCCAATTTGCATGTCCTAGTAAGGCAAGAACATCATTAGAACTATCTATGTACTTATTCAAATTCGGGGTGTCGTTATTATCACCTTGCTCTTCTTGTTGAGCCATTTCATTTACAGTTTTGCACCAAATAGTAGCTGCTTTGACCACTGACTTTTCTATAAACTGAAGTTTTTTGTCGTTGGTTTGTGCCTTAGGGGAAATCATGTTCCATATTAATTGATTGGTACGAACAATTGTGAGACCCTCACAATTTTCAGGTCTAGCATTATTTTCGTCTTTGACCATTTCAAGGTATTGGTTTTCGTTCATACCATTTCTAAACAGATCTGTAACAGTTTCAGCTAAGACTTCATCAATTTTACTGTCACATGGCTCTTGTATTTTACATCTTTTTGCCATAGATGAAAACCTGTTATTGTTAACATCCAGTTTCTGTTTTTTGGGTGGAGGTTCCATAGAGTTATCTATGTCATCCTCCCCATCATATACTTGTGGATTATCTTCATAATCATCATTTTCATCAATATTGTAATCATAGTTTTCAATAGTTTGAATTCTATCGGTAAGTGAGTGCCATTCATCACCTTGTTTTTTCTGATTATCTTGTATACTTTTCAGTACTGCCATGATTGCATCATGGTCTATATTTTTAGAAGTACTTGGACTGGGTTCGTCCATGTTATCTACTCCAATCTGTTTCACAACAGAAATAGTTTGCTTTTTGTTGCTTGTCGTAGTCTTGGTTGAGCGACCGGAGCTACCTCCGGGGTTACTACTCTTTGTTAGGGATTTATTAAAGTCTGCCTTTTTCTTTCCCGCTGCCCCGCAGCTATTATCCTTTCTCTTTTTATAGTCATTATCATCTAAAAACAAACTCTCGTCATAATCTTCCTCCGAAGATTTCTTTCTAGTACTGACCATCTTTCCATCCATTTTAACTTGTGCAAGGTATGGTTTACGGCAATGTCGTAAAAAGGGAGAGAGAGAGAGAGAAATGGGGTTTAACGTCCACTCGACACAAACTAGGTCATTTCGGGACTAACATAAGGTTTAATTTTATTTCAATAATTCGCTTGCGCGTAGGGGTCTTTAGCAGTGGGAGGAAACCGGAGGACCCGGAGAAAACCCACGAGGTTGGACAGGCGACCCTACTCCTTGTCACGTACAACCGGGGATTCAAAACCGCGTCGTAAAAAGGTCGTCAGCAAGTCGTAAAATGTCGCAAATAACAAATTACATTTGTTTACAACCGTACTCGGTCAAGAAATACAAATATAAAACTAATCAAGTTTAAATATTAACCACGTTGATAAAAAACAATGTAATAAAATTCTTAGACTGAAAGAGACAATGTGAATACACATCCACACTGTCTAAAATGCACAATCACACTGAAGTTACCGCATGCGCATCACTATCTCATTTGATCCCGGAAGTGTTACAACGAAATAAAATTAATATACTTGTTCGTCTCAAGACCATAAACTCTGTGTATCAATCTGAAGTCAATCAGATGATAACTTTAACCTCTAGAGCCTCACGAGCCTCACAAGATTTTTCAAAGTGATCAAGGGCCATAACTTTGGCAGTAATTATCGGAAATCGTTGAAAATCAATGATTCTTTGTCTCATGACCTCAAACACTGCATAAATTTAAAGTCAATCGGATATTAACTTTAGCCTCTAGAGCATCCACAAGATTTTTTGAAGTGATCAAGGGCCAGAACTCTGGCAGTAATTATTGGAAATTGCTGAAAATCAATAGGCTTCTTTGTCTCATGACTTTAAAAAATGTGTAAATATTTAAAGTCAATCGGATATTAACTTTAGCCTCTAGAGCGTCGTATAAAAATTGTGGCCTCTAGAGGGACCACAACATTGATATACCATATTTTTACACTATTTGCGTACAAAAGGTAGCCATTATGTCTGTCAGTTTTTTTCTGATTAGCTTCTGATACTTGCGCCTTTGAGGGAGTGTCGTTTCTTCCCGTTCAATCAAATCTATCCAAAAGCACAGCAACATGACAGCCCTTCGTTTAATCAGGGGTCTTCCCTAAAACTTTGGACAGTGATTTAAGGTATTAAAAACGGTGAAAGTGTTGTTCGTCTCAAAACATTATTGTTTACATAATATCCACAGAGTAAAAATCGTGTTGACAGTTGATAGCCTTGTTTTTCACACAATTATTTTTTCTGCAATATTCTGCTATGCACTGGTTAATTGGGCATAATAAAATCGTGCGTCATGACGTAACATTATGTAAACATATTTGGTCCAATTTGGAGCTCTGAGTGGTATTGTTACGCAGTAAGCTATTTGTTGTTAATCGGACTATTGACCAGTCATAATTTAGAACAAGAGTTTGCTCTAATCAAACGAAACACTGCGAGGAGTATGGTGTGATATATTCACACTTTTTTTTTTTTAAATCTGATAAAAATTGTGACCTCTAGCCTATAGGGACCACAAGTTCAAAACGCGATTTTTCATACAATCAAGGGCCATAATTCAGGAAGTTACGATCCAATATGCACAAATATCGAAAGGAAGCAAGATCTTTGGGTTATAAACATGCATTTCAAGTTTCATCAAAATCGGCACAAAATTGTGACCTCCAGAGGGTCCACAACCTTGATATACCAGATGTTTACACTATTTGTGTATGAGGGGCAGTCATTTTGTCTGTCAGTTTTGGTCCGATTTTCACGAAATTCGAACTCAACCTTCCTTACGGGGTGTAGCGCTGATATAATCAAACAGTTTTTTAAATCGGATAATAACTGACCTCCAGAGGGACCAAAAGCTAAACCAGCGGCTGCCAGGCAGGATATGCCCACATTTTGCAAGAGATGGATAGAGAACAAGCTAAAAACAAACAGGATTTTTTGTACAATCAGGGGCAATAATCCAGAAAGTTATGGTCTGAAATGCACAAATATCAAAAGGGATTGAGATCTTTGGGATATAAAGATATGTTTTAAGTTTCATCAGAATCGGATAAAAATTGTGACCTCTAGAGGGTCGACAACCTTCGTATTGCATACTTTTACACAATTTGCGTACAAAGACCGGCCATTTTGTTGGGCAGTTTCAGCAAAATCGGATAAAAATTGTGACCTCTAGGAGGTCCACAACCTTGATATACCAGATGTTTACACTATTTGCACACGAGGGGCGCCCAATTTGGTCCGATCTTCACGAAATTCAAACTCAACCATCATTAGGGTGTAGGCCTAGCGATAATATACTAAAACGAGCTACCGGTACTAAGCTTGTGTCCCATATCAATATTGTTTATCAATATTTTTGAAGATTTTCAAATAAAAAGCCTTTGAAATTGTTTAGATGACTAAATTAGTGCGGTGGCTGAAGGGGGGGGGAATCGCCACCCGAGTTGTAAATTTATGAGACCAAGTTTTTCTAGATCAGTTTTTTGTGTAGATTCCAAATCTGGGTGGTGATCAGGCCCATCCATAAACAAGTGTTCATGATGCCCCTGGACAACTGTTTTGATTTGTGGGGTGGGGATAGCATGTGTGTGTGTGTGGGGGGGGGGGGGTCATTATGTTGACATAATATATTAATAAAACATAAATTTCTAGGACTGCCCATCTTTAAATAAGTGTTTATGATGCCCCTGGACAACTATTTTGATTTGTGGGGAGGTGAGGTGGGGGTAGGAGGTGTGCGTGTATGGATGGGGGGGGGGGGTACAAATGGCGGGAAGTGAGTTCATGGTTGATGATTTTCTTAGAGCTTGGTAAAAACATTTCTTTTCAATTCCACTGCACATCTCTAAATATGTGTATACGATTACCATTGTATGGGGGAGGGTAAATGTATTTTGCGGGACAGAAACCACTTGGTTCAAAATTGACCTGAAAAGTGTTTTCTCGAGTTTTCGTTCAGTGGCAATATCGTCATTCAAAATATTAAATTATAATGGTACTTTTCGAGAGATCAGGAAATGTACTAAAAAACACATGTTTAGATATTAGTTTATTCTTATAATATGTGCGGGATAGATATCTTCTTGATGGCTGATCAACAGCCTGCGTATATCCTTTGGATATACTTCAGATACCCCTTCACATTGTAAATCTTCATTCCAACCTTGTATCGCAGAGTCGGCTTGTTCGATCATTAATTTTGCAACCTTTCTCCATATTGCTGCAACATAATTATTGCGTTTAATGTGCAGCAAAAGACTACTCGGGCAAGATGGTAATAAAGAAAGTTTTGTTATTTTTCATCACAATTAAAATTTCTCCAGAAGATACTTCTTCTAGTGTCATCTACGGATGTAAGTCTGTTTTCGCCATACAAGGTACATGTACAAACAATTTTTTCTAAACTAGCAATTACGTCATCAGAAGCATCATTTGTCTATCCCAGCTCTTTAAAAATTGTTAGAAAGTTGGGATTATCTTGAAAAAGAAAGACAGATAGTCATTACCACTGAAAGCATGTAGGCCGAGATATACTCGACACTTTCAATACTAATCTTGATTGGATCAAAAAATATCAAGATTAGTATTGAAAGTGTCGAGAATATCCTAGAACTGACAACCAACCACGAGGACACCAAAATATCTTACCTACTCCTCTTCGCATTGCAAATTAATGGAGGTGCTGAAACAAATTGTTTTTTGCGTTCTTGCTCGGGCGAAATAGACATCCCAATCATTTTCTTCGCAAATGATGATCCAAATATACAAATTTTGATCGATAATGAGACGGGCAAAGGTAGAAAATAACGCGAAAGACGACTTACATCACTAGATGGCGCTAGAAAAAAGATTTTCTGGGTGAAAAAATAACAGACCTTTCTTTATTACCACCTTGCCGTATACGTGGTCTTTTGCTTTGCTGCATGGCTGGAATGAAGATTTACAATGTGAATTGGTTTCTGAAGCATGCGAGCTGTTGGCCAGCAACCAAGAAAATATTTATCTCGCTCATATGAACTTTTGATTTTGAATCTTCTGATGAAGACAAAGAATAAACTAACAACTAAACATATCTCTGAGTTAATGTGTTTTTGATTTACATTTCCATATCTCTTGAAAAGTACCATTATAATTTAATATTTTGAATGAAAACGCTAACGAGATACCACTTTAAGCTCAATTATGAACTAAATGATTTCTGTCCACAAAAATACATGTTGCCACCTGCCATCACCCCCACGTCCCCACAACGGGAAGTCACCCCGGCGTCCACCCCCATACAATAGGAATCTTATAAACATATTTAGAGATGTTTCATCAAGCACTTAGAAAATCATTTAAATCAACGTGAACTCATTTCCCCGCCAATTTTATCCCAAACCCCACCCCTCCACACGTGCACACCTGCTACACCCACTCCACCTCCCAATAAATCAAAACAGTTGTCCAGGGGCATCATAAACACTTATTTACAGATGGACAGTCCTAGAAATTTATGTTTTATTAATATAATATGTCAACATAATGACATCACCCCCCATTGTAGACATTTGACCCCTATCTCGAAAACGCCCCCTCAAACGCTTGATCACTTCCCAGGTTCGGAATCTACGCACAAAACTGGTCTAGAAAAACTTGGTCTCATAAATTCACAGCTCGGGTGGCGATTCCCCCCCCTTCAGCCACCGGACTAAATAAGTATGGCAGACACTCATAATAAACAAAATGAAGATGAATATTCGTCCGCTAGACCTACAATGTAGTAGTGGTATGGTAGCAATACCATCACCAGGTTGGCCTACTGTCACTGATTGTAGTTATGGTTGTTTTGAATAACATCTATTCTATCTATGTCAAAGTTCGGTTGTAAATTTACACACAAGAAATAAAATAAGAAAATATTGTATATTGATAAGAAATACATTAGAAAATATATATATTAAAAGTCAGTTTATTAATATTAAATAAATGAATTGAACAGATCGGCGTAAGTTGTTCTACTGAAATACTTGAAATTTGTGCAATAGGAGAATTTTATTGGAATCTGCAAAATAGTTCCTGATATATTGTTGCCATAGCAACTGTGACACGTGAAAGAATTTGAAGTAAAGATTAAAATGTGTATAACCTGCTTTCATTATTTTGTAATGAAACTTGCCGATTGCACAAAGGAACATGTCAGTAACCTCTCTGCTTAATTTTAAAACATTTTGAAGAATAGTTTCTGAGAAACTGGTTGACTAAAATTATACGCAGAAATCCAAGATTGCCACCATTTCCATAGCAACAGGTACCCCAAGGACAATTTTTCGGCCGTTTTTATATTACTCAATGGATGTGTTCTTAAATGTGTAAGAATGATAACTTTACCAATTGAGGTAAAGTTATCATTCTTACACATTTAAGAATACTTAAATTTTCTACTGTCCACCCCCGGATAAAAATTGTTACTTCTAGAGGGACCACGGTGAAATTTCGCTTGATTCCGCAGCGATTTTTCTCTAAGATTCGTAAGGAATTCACCGTGTTTCTCTAGGAATTCGCCGTGTTTCTCTAGGAATTCACCGTGTTTCGATAACAATACATCGTGTTTTGCCGTGCTTCCCGCAAGGAATTAGCGAGCCTACCTTAAGCTAGGGTCGAACTAATATTGTCTATAATAAATTAAAGGAGTTGTAATATAGTAATGCTCCCGGGAAACGTGTACATGTATAATGTACAGGCAGGTTTGAATAACAAATGAGTTAGGTAATCTCGGGAAGACATTTACCGGCATTCTGTATCGGTTAGGATTTTTTCCCCAACGCACTTTATACATACATAACGCCGGCCAAAATGTATGCAAACTATGAACAACTTACAATTTTTTAAACATATCAATTTATCTTCGTTTATAACTTAGATGTAATCCGTCAATTTGGAGCTGCTATCAAATCCAAACTATAAATTATATACGATGAGCTTTTACACATTACTTCATTACTCGCAGCTTTGGTTAATCTAAATCAATCATCCATACAGCACGTACAGTAAATCACTCCGCAGGTCGCTTAACGGTATGTTAGGTGGTCAGAAACTCGCCAAAAGATTGGGACTACATGTATATTCTTACGCTGTTTTACTCGTCGAATAATATCCGCTGTGACAATATACATCTACTTTATGTCACCCAATTCATTTCGGCGGGAGCCGATATTGAATAAAGCCATTTCACACACACATACGTGTACATTACATGCGCCTCATATATTTATACAATATCCACGAGTGTGTTAATTCTCGTCTTCACCCCGTTATAATTTACTTATTTTGAGTACACTTTCTGAATGATTCCATTCTTTTGTACGTCCAACTTGTCGATTTCCTACTGCATATACATGTACCCTGCAGTCCATGCGAAATGATATTTTTTTTACTGGACATTTGGGCAGGTATTATTCCAACTATTGCTGGACCGAATGAGATTTTACTGCTCCAAAAAAGTTCATACCAAAAATATGCATAAAATAAGTAATAATGGCCTAAAACTCGAAAAACAACAAACAGTATTTTCATTCTATTGTTACTTAATATTATCTATGATACACGTAAATCATTATTATTTTCTATCAACAATAGCTTGGACTTATAATTAAATTTTTATCGTGGCAATATTTACAATCGTTTTACTGTTCTATAAATAGACAGCGTACAGAAAATATAATCCCTTAGATGACAATCGAGTCTACCAGAAGTTTTAGTCTGGATTAACCTAGCCTACTACTTACTAGACTAGCTTGATATACGGTACTACGTACTCGAGATAAGATTTTGTTTACATTTTAAACAATAGTGAAATTAACACAATAAATTAAACGAGAATTCAACAGTCCGTGCACGAAGTGCGGTCAGTCAGTGCCAATACGGCGATGATTTAATATTTGTAAGTTGAGTGTCCGTTAACCCGTCCACAAGCAAACCCGTCCACGGTTAAGGTAATACCGGTACTTGACTTGTATATTATTTAAATGATTAGAATAGATCACTTTTACTCATTGGTTGTTTATATTGTTTTATTTACCTAATAATCAACTAGCTTGGCTCGCCATCCCGACAGCGATTAGTTCGAGTTCAAATTCTTTATTCCTTTAAGCCAAGACTCATCAGGTATAACATATAGTACAAACAAATAAATAAATACAATATGTACAAAAACAATATAGTTCACCGATGTTTTTGTAATAAAGAACAATAGTATTGTTTGTTGATTAGCGTTATGATTTTAGACAAAATGGTAAGTTCACCAATGTTTTTGTAATAAAGTAGACCCGTATTGTTTGTTAATTGACTTTATCCCATGATTTAAAAAATTGGCGATGGTTAATATTGGCTCAAAAATAATTCCTTAAATTGCGCCGGAGCCCCTTTTAGTTTAATTGAATTCGCATAAAAACAACAAAGAGTGGCTACGTGCGATTTTATTCTTTGATCTTGATACACGGGACATTTCTGTTATTCAAACAAATCTGCACGAGAATGACAACATACAAGTTGACAGTTACCATTGGTTTGGGGTTCATGAAGAATAGGCTCTTCTATCGAGCCTACAGTTATTCTTTTCTAAAATAAAATGAGTGCCTTGGATTTTTGTGTGGATTTGATAGCGGTTATACTTTACTAATATTCTCTGACATCGGAGAGACTTGTGTCGCGTTCATTTCATTTTTGCGGTAAGTACGAGCTTCTTATGTCTGATTTGAAAGCGCTTTTGACTCCCGTTGCAAGTTCTATTTGTCACTTTTGTGACTTTCGCAGTGTACTCCCTCCCACCCATATTATTTTAATACGTCATAATACATTATTATCATATACCGGTGACAGTCAAGATTTGCTAAATACTTTTCGCCAAGTAACACAGCGTAAGAATATATAGTCCCCGTGTCGAACCCAACATCTCATGTTTTCGCACGTTTCTGACCATGTGACGTACGGTTAACCGCATTGCGGAGTGATTTACATGTATGGCACTGTGATTTATGAATGGTTGATTTAGATTAACTGAAGCTGCGAGTAATGAAGTTATGTGTAAAATCTCATCGAATATAATTTAAAATTTGGATTTGATAGCAGCCAATAAGATGAAATGATACGTTTAAAAAATTGTAAGTTATTCATTGTTTGCATACACGTACATTGTGGCACCACGTTATACATGCACAGTGTGTTAGAAATACGACCGTAGCTGCCTCGCCAACGGTTAACATATCTTGTATTCAACTTAAATAAATTACATTTTTCGTCAACATGCTTACATCGGGATGATATCAGCACTCAAGCGATTCACCGTGTTTCACCGCTAAACACCATAATTCACCGCAAAACACCCTATTTTGCGGTGATTTGGCTAGCTGCCGTTTCGCTAGCGATTCTCCAAGATTCCACCGTGAAATAGAGTGTTTTTCCGCGGTGTTTGGCGATTATTGTCCCAAACTCCAGCACTGTAGTGTAAATCACGATTTTTCGTACAATCAGTGGCCATAATTCAGGAAGTTACGATCCAACAAGCGCTAATCGAAAGCATCTTTGCCATATAAACATGCATTCCAAGTTTCATCAAAATCGGATGAAAATTGTGACCTCTAGAGGGCCCACAACCTTGATATACCATATTTTACACTACTTGAGTACAAGGGGCAGCCATTTTGTCTGGCAGTTTTGGTCTGATTTTCATGAAATTTGAACTCAACCATCATTAGCGTGTAACAGTGATATATTAAAACGTTTTTTTTTTAAATCGGATAAAAATTGTGACCTCTAGAGGGACCACAAGCTAAAACAGACATTTTTCGTACAATCAGGGACCATAATTCAGGAAGTTACGATCCGTTATGTGCGAATATCGAAAGGAACCAAGATCTTTGGGTTATAAACCTGTCTTTTAAGTTTCATAAAAATCGGATCAAAATTGTGACCTTTAGAGTGTCCACAAGCTAAAAACATGATTTTTCGTACAATCGGGGGCCATAATCCATGAAGTTATGGTCCGATACTTGCCAATATCGAAAGAAACCGAGATCTTTGGTAGAAAGACCTATATTTAAAGTTTCGTCAAAATCAGATAAAAATTGTGACCTGTAGAGTGTCCACAAACAAATTGTGGACGGACGCACAAACAGGGGCAATGGCATAATACGTCCACATGAAAATGTGGGCGTATAAAAACTGACTAGTGTTCCAAATATAGATGAAGTTGTCACTGTATTTTCATCAAGAAGAGGATACAATTATCATTCATGGAAACAAGACTTAGAGAATATAATAAGAATTCGTATTCTAAATGCAGCCATTTTGCTGCCGCGAAAGCGATACCTGATGGCTAGGTTAGATGAGATAACGATAGATGAAGTTGTCACGGTATTTTCCTCAAGAAGAGGATATAATTATCATTCATTGAAACAAGATTTACAGAATAAAAATAAGAATTTGTCTGCTAAATTTCAGCCATTTTGCTGTGGCGATCCCTGTTGGCAAGGTTAGATGAGATAACGCTAGTAGTAGTATTGAAGATCAGTCGTAGATCTGTCATATTACGTGATATTGATATAAGCGGCCCAGTTATTCAGTCTGCGTCCAGCGAAGAATTCCGAATGTATGAGCCGCTTATATCAACATAATGTCACTAAATGACGCAATGTGATCGACCGTCTTCAAACTAGTGTTCACTCGTTTTCGTCGACAACAAACCACGGAAATTCAATTCAATGAGTTCATTGTTTTTTGATGGCTCTCAGATTCGAAAGGAGCGTGAATATGAACGCTCCTGACACGAAATTTAGAGCGCTCCTAAAAAAAAAACCAAGGCCTGCAATAATCTATTTAGCACACAAATAGGGTGGCCCATGTACTCACAGAAATACAGTCCACCGCTGATAGTTCGAGACTACCACTGAAGCGTGCACATTCGCCGTGCCGAGACCAACTTTCTGACAGTATGATACTATAAATAGCCATGGCACGTGCAATTCTCTACAAATCTATCAACTATTACAGCCGTAAAAAATTTATTGTTGACGATTTTGGATAGCAGTTAAATTAAGCTTCTTGGTTATTACAGCAGATTTAGAAATTACGTTCGTTTCATTTTTTAAATCGCTTTATCATTAACTGTACCGTTAAGAGCGGCATCTTTTGGTTTAGTATAAATAATATATCTGAATCACTCGGGTTAGGCAGGAATATGATACTAGCAGTAGTTTCATTTTACTTTTACAAGCTTCTTAAAACGATTGTTGAGCTACCTAACGTGCTTATTTCTAAATTCAATTTCTTGTTCTAGCTTTCTGTTACGTTTCGTAAAAAAGTAGTCTTGATTATCCCGACCTGTCAATCAGACGTAGAATGGTCGATAGACTGGTTAAGCGAGACTAATTTCAAAACAAGGGCACGTAACCTATCTTTTACTCAAAAGTGTCTGGATGTTATGGACGACTCTTGGAACCAGTTTTCAGTCTATTATTTATACATGATTAATGGTCATAGCTTATTAAGTACAACATGATCGTTTATTTAGTGACTATAATTGTGTGAAACTGATTTGAGGCTTGGCATATATATAAATATTGTGGCGTAATTGTCGAGATATATGGAGATATTTATTTATGGTGGGTCACCCTAACACAAAGCAAAATTTATCCAATTTGCACCTTCGGGCAAGTAAAATTTTTGAAAGACTAGCCCAAAGGTCAAGCTGCTTAAAAAGTTAATGTCGAGCCCTGATGCTAATTAAGACTTAGAAAGTTATTTGTGTAACTGATTGTATTTACCCTCTGTGGAGGCTCCAAACGATCACCATGAGCGAGTTTTTGTTTCAAACCTTCAAGCTTGGCCTAAAAAAAAAAACATACAAATGTATAAATTATATGGCATATGGTCTTCATACCAAGGAGGAGTTCCTTTAGGAATAGTCTCTGATCAGACGTCTGTCCGCTGAACGTTCCTATATAGCTGAAATATGAAAATAAGGATTTAATCCACCTCAGCATTTTGGAATCCTTATCGTCCATTTTTCACCACAATAGTTTATTTTTCGCCAAAAGCAATCATTTCTTGTCATATCTGACAAATTTATAATAATTCAACACTATATTCAAGGAGAATTTTGAGAAACGATCAGTGTAGCATTCAATAGACAGACCCAGACTAGGCCCCAATTATCCAGGGCCCGCGACATATACCACCGAGCACTGGTACAAGGAACTCCGCCTGGGATCGAACATTTGGGAAAGATAGGTCTCTAGCATCATTTTGGCGTATATCTGGGGGGGTAACTGGAGGTCACTTTTCTAAAACATAGAAACTGAGTGTCAACACAACATATGACATACGAAATGTATAGTACTAAATTTTAGTTTTACTGATGTAATAATCAGATGTATACGATTTTGACAGGAAATGAAGCAAGCAAACAAATAGAAAAAAAGATAGGTTGCCAGGCAAAGAAACATACACCCACAGCAGCTATATCGTCCAGGCAGTCAACAAGAGTTGTCGCATATTTTTACTTTTGTCGGTAATGAAACATTTATAATACATTAAAATCTGATTAAGAGAAACAACTCATTAAGTAATTATCAGAAAACCATTAGAATTTGTTTGGTTTTTATAAAGTTCTGTCCCATGCTAACGTTTAGTATACAAAACTTTTAACATCATGGATTTAGCTGTTCAAGTCATAAAGATTCATTGAAAATCAATATACTTGTTCGTCTCACGACCTTAAATTCTGTATCAATATGAAGTCAATCGGATATTAACTTTTGCCTCTAGAGCTTCCACAAGATTTTTCAAAGTGATCAAGGGCCATAACTCTGGCAATAATTATCGGAAATCGTTGAAAACCAATAGGATTCTTCGTCTCATGACCTTAAATACTGAGTATAAATTTAAAGTCAATCGGATATTCACTTTAGCCTCTACAGCATCCACAAGATTTTTCAAAGTGAACAAGGTCCATAACTCTGGCAGTAATTATCGAAAATCGTTGAAAACCAATAGGCTTCTTTGTCTCATGAACATAAACACTGTGTATAAATATAAAGCAGTCCTTCACGTTTAAGGGGAGCTTTTGCTCCTGCTCCTCTCGACGCACGTTGGCTTTCCTTCGAAGGAGTGGTTAAAGACTCCTGCAAATTAGCTAAATCGCTCTCCTAAATATTGAGATTAATAAACTACTTTCAGTTTTTGTTTACTTTTAAACTGCATATATTCAAGGTATCAGGAGCTTTTTATGGATCTAGTACAATTTTATAAACATGAAGGACTGTTTAAAGTCAATCGGATATTAACTTTGATCTCTAGAGCGTCCACAAGATTTTTTGAAGTGATCAAGGGCTATAACCCTGTCAGTAATTATCGAAAATCGCTGAAAATCAATAGGCTTCTTCGTCTCATGACCTTAAACACTGTATAAATTTAAAGTCAATCGGATTTTAACTTTAGCCTATAGAGTGTCCACATTTGCTTGTGGACGCCGGACGGACGGGGGCGACAACAATATACGACCACATTTCAATGTGGGCATATAATAAAGATAGGTTGCCAGGCAACGAAACATACGCCCACAGCAGCTAAATCGTCCGGGGAGTCAACAAGAGTTGTCACATATTTTTACTTTTTTCGGTAATTAAACATTTATAATACATTAAAATCTGATAAAAGTAATTATCAGAAAACCATTAGAATTTGTTTGGTTTTTATAAAGTTCTGCCCCATGCTAATGTTTAGTATACAAAACTTTTAACATCATGGATTTAGTTGTTCAAGTCATAAAAATTCATTGAAAATCAATATACTTGTTCGTCTCATGACATTAAACACTGTGTATAAATTTAAAGTCAATCGGATATTAACTTTGGCTTCTAGAGCGTCCACAAGATTTTTGAAAGTGATCAAGGACCATAACTCTGGCAGTAATTATCTGAAATCGCTGAAAATTAATAAGCTTCTTCGTCTTATGACCTTAAACACTGTGTATTTAAAGTAAATCGGATATTAACTTTAGCCTCTAGAGCGTCCACGAGATTTTTTGAAGTGATCAAGGGCCATAACTCTGGCAGTAATTATTGGAAATCGCTGAAAATCAATAGGCTTCTTCATCTCATGACATTAAACACTGTGTATAAATTTAAAGTCAATCGGATATTAACTTTAGCCTCTAGAGCATCCACAAGATTGTTCAAAGGGATCAAGGGCCATAACTCTGGCAGTAATTATCGGAAATCGCTAAAAATCAATAGACTTCTTCGTCTCATGACATTAAACACTGTGTATAAATTTAAAGTCAATCGGATATTAACTTTGGCTTCTAGAGCGTCCACAAGATTTTTGAAAGTGATCAAGGACCATAACTCTGGCAGTAATTATCTGAAATCGCTGAAAATCAATAGGCTTCTTCGTCTCATGACCTTAAACACTGTGTATAAATTTAAAGTAAATCGGATATTAACCTCTAGAGCGTCCACAAGATTTTTTGAAGTGATCAAGGGCCATAAGTTTTGCGTTAGGCCTAGAACGTGATAGAAGTAGGCTTAGTTAATCAACAAACTTCTATTACGGTACTTAAATAAGCTTAAATTAAAAGAGATTCATGATGAATAATTTTTAGTTCACAACAGCCGAACAAAAAAAAAAAAAATAGAAATAACCATTATATACATGGATTTTGCATGAAATGTCTAAATTAATTTTTTGTATAAATTTATATTTATGAAAATGGCATTAAATTTAGATTATTTCATCCATTTAAATTAAGGGTCTATCTACAGTTGTTTATTAATGATATGACTTTAAAATGCATATATATATTTTAATACCATTGACCATTATGACGTGGGTTTTTATGACGTTATGACGTCAAACCTCTGGGTCGTTTAAGAGTTAGACACTGTCTATAAATTTAAAGTCAATCGGTTATTAACTTTAGCCTCGAGAGCGTCCACAAGATTTTTTGAAGTGATCAAGGGCCATAACTCTGGCAGTAATTATCGGAAATCGCTGAAAATCAATAGGATTCTTCGTCTCATGACCTTAAACACTGTGTATAAATTTAAAGTCAATCGGATATTAACTTTAGCCTCTAGAGCGTCCACAAGCAATTGTGGACGCCGGACGGACGGGGGTGACAACAATATACGAACACATTTCAATGTGACCATCAGACGCCAAATTATCAACCAGAGGCTAAACGTTTTTTCCGACCAATCAGGGACCATAATCAGGATGTAACGGTGATATACTAAAACGTTGGTTTAAATCGGATAAAAATGGTGACCTCTAGGGGGACCACAAGCTAAAAACGCGATTTTTCGTACAATGAGGGGCCATAATTCAGAAAGTTATGATCCGATATGCATGAATATCGAAAGGAACCATGATCTTTGGGTTATACACTACAGTGCAGGAGTTTGGGACTAGAATCGCCGAACACCGTGGAAAAACACTCTATTTCACGTTGGAATCTTGGAGAATCGCTAGTGAAACGGCAGCTAGCCAAATCACCGCGAAATAGGGTGTTTCGCAGTGAATTATGGTGTTTCGCGGTGAAACATGGTGAATCGCTTGAGTGCTGATATCATCCCGATGAAAGCATGTTGACGAAAAATGTAATTTATTTAAGTTGAATACAAGATATGTTAACCGTTGGCGAGACAGCTACGGTTGTATGTTTTATTTCTAACACACTGTACATGTATAACGTGGTGCCACAATGTACGTGTATGCAAACAATGAATAACTTACAATTTTTTAAACGTATCATTTCATCTTATTGGCTGCTATCAAATCCAAACTTTAAATTATATTCGATGAGATTTTACACAATACTTCATTACTTGCAGCTTCAGTTAATCTAAATCAACCATCCATAAATCAAAGTGCCATACATGTAAATCACTCCGCAATGCGGTTAACCGTAAGTCACGTGGTCAGAAACGCGAAAACATGAGATGTTGGGTTTGACACGCGGACTATATATTCTTACGCTGTGTTACTTGGTGAAAAGTGTTTAGCAAGTCTTGACTGTCACTGGTATATGATAATAATGTATTATGATGTATTAAAATAATATGGGTGGGAGGGGGTACACTGCGAAAGTCACAAAAGTGACAGCGCCATGTATTTGTTATATTACAAATTCCGTATCCATACAATACTGTACATTTACATGCATTCAACCAAGGGATATTCTTACGACAAATATCCACTGTGACAATATACATCTACTGTGTGCCGCTTATTTCATTTCGGTGGAAGCGGATATTAAATAAAGCCATTTCACACACAGACGTGTACAATACATGCGCATGTCATATATTTATACAATGGCCACACGTGTGTTAATTCTAGCCTTCACCCAGTTATAATTTACTTATTTTGAGTACACTTTTGAATGATTCCATTCCTTTGTTCGTTCAACTTCCCGATTTTCTACTGCATATACACTTGTACATGTACTCTGTGTAACTGCAATCTATAAGCGTATAGATATCAGCAGCTCGAAAGATATACTAGATGCTGTAAACGCAAGTTTCGTGATTGAACCTGCATCGATATTGCATAATTAATCCATAATCGATAATAATCGATAATCCATAAACAAAGATGTTTTGAGTAGCATTTCCCCAAAACACCCATTTTTTGCTTTTTTTTCGAAATATCTATCATTATTTCGACTACTTCCGGTTTCCGGATCGTTTTTGAAATTGCTTTATCCAGCGGTCTGACTATATAGCTTTATGTTCCAGGACTTTCAGAACTATCGATTTATCCTTTCCAAAAAATATAAGGGTTGGGAAATGGGCAGAAAATTTGAAAAAAATCGAAAAATAAAGGGTGATAACTCGGAATGAAACTTATATTTCTGGAATCGGATGGTCTTCAGGTATCCAAAAATGTAGGTCTAATTTGAAAAATAACAAAAATTGTCTCTTAAACAACATTTTTCATTTTTCGAACGCTAGAAGTCAGCGAAATTTTGAAATTTTCAACTGCTATCGTCCGAGAAAAGACTCAGGGTTTCTGAAAATGTCATTTGTATGAAAATGGGTACAGAATTGACGAAGCTACGGCCGTTTTTTAATTTTTATGCACCGCACGAAATTCGGCCACTTCCGGTCTGCGCAGAAGTTTCAAAATTGTTTTATCAAGTAGCCACCACATGGTTTCCGGTACCAATGAAACCATTAAACAGGTTTCCACATAAGCATTGCACACATCAAATAAAATGGACGCCGAATCAACCAAATCCAGCAATATCAATTCATTTTATACATTTGTTACATGTAAGTGTACAGTACTTCCGGTGATAATGAAAATGTTCAATTAGTTTTATGAAATCAGAAATGACATAAAGCATCACATGGTGAAAATTTTATGTAAATCGAATAATAATTGCCACTTTTATAGACCAAAAACCTTGAAAAGTGACTTGTAGAAAATCGTCTATTTCTCTGCAACCGTACAAGTTAGAAACCATTTTCTGGTATCTGTATGATCATATGGGTTCAATCTATTTGCTGATTGGAATCAAATATCATAATTTTAAAAACATTACAAATCAGAATCATTTGAATAAAATATCTGTTTTGAAGGCTAAAAATACAGTTTTTGCCAAAATGACGTTACTTTCGGTGATAATGAAAATCTTAAATTACTTGTATGAAATCGTAAATGGCATTAGGTATCACACAGTGAAAATTTCATGAAAATCGAATAATAATTGACACTTTTGTGGACAAAAAACCTTGAAAAGTGACCTGTTGAAATTTGCCTATTTCTCCGCAACTGAACAAGTTAGAAACCATTTTCTGATATCTATATGATCGTATGGGTTTATTCTTTTACTTGATTTGAATCAAATATCAAAATTTTAAACAAATAACAAATACGACTCATTTGAATAAATTACTTGTTTCGAAGGCTATAAAATACAGTTTTTGCCCAAATTACGTCATTTCCGGTGACATTGAAAATGTTAAATTGGTTTGACCTAGTTAAAATTGACATTACGCATCAAATGGTGCCACTTTTATGAAAATCCAATAATAATTGACACTTTTACAGGCACAATAGCGTAAAGAGTGACTCATGCAAAATTGATCATTTCTCGGCAACTGCGCATATTACAAATTAATTTTCACATACATTCTCTCCGTATAGATTATTGCTACGAGTTTATGAAAGTTACGAAGTAATATTTTAAAATGTGAAAACGCTGGATGGGTTGTAAATAGCTTAATTTTACACCTTTTTTCACCTTTTAATCGAAATAGCCCGAAAACGGAATCGAAATTAAAAAAACTGGGCCCAACATTTTGTGCGCCTTTAAAGGGCGCACCCTTTCAGTTATACCAGATTTGAAAAAAATAATATTTGCTTTCAAAAAGTGGTATCTAACTGTCAAAATTGTAGTTTTTGGTAAAATTACGCCACTTCCGGTGCCGACAGATAACTCTATCGGCAACAAAAAAAATGGCAATGAGACAACGGAGCATATGAACTTTGTTTTATACAAATCGAACAATAAATAATTAATCTAGGACTGAAAAACTGAATTAGCCAATGGCGGCCAAGGAAAATTACTGAAACAAAAAAAATTCAGATTTTTGCTCAAGTCAGATGACTCGTTAATTTTGTGTAAAACACGACTAAAAAATATTCATAAATAAAAAAAAAATTTGTAAAAATTTAAATTTTCGAAATTTGGCGCCTAATATCTGCGAAGATTTGCCGAAAATCAAAAATCAAAAGTAGCGTAGCTATGTGCCCTGTCTCCGGCTATGCCAAAATGTATCGAAAGTTAAAATCTAATGATTATTGTTAAAATTACTGCAATATTTCTAAAAACGATAGCTTTGGTGATTTCGGACATTTCGCATTGTCGCAGAACGTTCAAAATAGATTTATCCTCTAAGTCACACCCACTTTTCCAGTCAAACCGAAGAAATCATAACGATCCGACAAGCAGTTGCTGAGATCTAATCAAAAATAATAATAATAATAATAACTAGACCTGCAAGCAGCACTGAACCGGCTTTCAGGAATCAGATAGGAAGTGTGTCATACAATAGCCCATTCATCGAGCTACCAAACGATACTTTAGGTGTTTTGATCCGGTCACACCTGACCGTGAAATCCTGATTTTTGCAAGAGCACCGATATTTACTGTTTTTTTACTTTTTTTTTTAATATCGAATATTTTTATGATTACGGTTTCACCGGTGCCACGTTACCCTAAACATATGTCACTTCCGGTACCAATGAAACCATTAAACAGGTTTCCACATAAGCATTGCACACATCAAATAAAATGGACGCCGAATCAACCAAATCAATTCATTTTATACACTTGTTACATGTAAGTGTACAGTACTTCCGGTGATAATGAAAATGTTCAATTAGTTTTATGAAATCAGAAATGGCATAAGGCATCACATGGTGAAAATTTTATGTAAATCGAATAATAATTGCCACTTTTATAGACCAAAAACCTTGAAAAGTGACTTGTAGAAAACCGTCTATTTCTCTGCAACCGTATAAGTTAGAAACCATTTTCTGGTATCTGTATGATCGTATGGGTTCAATCTATTTGGGGATTGGAATCAAAATATCATAATTTTAAAAATATTACAAATCAAACTCATTTGAATAAAATATCGGTTTTGAAGGCTAAAAATATAGTTTTTGCCAAAATGACGTTATTTCTGGTGATAATGAAAATCTTAAATTACTTGTATGAAATTGGAAATGGCATTAGGTATCACACAGTGAAAATTTTATGAAAATCGAATAAAAATTGACACTTTTATAGACCAAAAACCTTGAAAAGTGACCTGTTGAAAATCGCCTATTTCTCCGCAATTGAACAAGTTAGAAACAATTTTGGGAAATCTATATGACCTTATGAATTTTATTAATATGTGAATGTAATTCAAAAGTTAAAATTATTAATACATATTAAATAATTCTTGGTTGAAAAAAATATTGATTTAAAAAGTTAAAAATGCATTTTTTGACAAAATGGCGTCACTTCCGGTGTCAAATTTAAATTGTAATCAATTTGATACGACGCATACTTGCTTTTTGAATCAAATGGTGTTACTTTTGTGAAAATCCAATAATAATTGACTATTTTACAGGCAAAATAACGAAAATAGTGACTTATGCAAAATTGCCCATTTCTAGGTAACTGCTTATATTACAAACTAATTTTAACATACATTTTCTTCGTATGGATTATAGCTACAAGTTTATAAAAGTTACGTAGAAATATTTTAAAATCTGAAAAGCCTGAATGAGTTGTAAATAGGTCAATTTTACACCTCTTAATCGAATTTGCTCGAAAATGAAATCGAAATTAAAAAAAACGATCCCAACATTTTGTGCGTCTTTAAAGGGCACACTCTTTTAGTTATATCAGTTTTTTAAAAAAATAATATTTGCTTTCGAAAAATGGTACCTAACTGTCAAAATTGTAGTTTTTGGTAAAATTAAGCCACTTCCGGTGCCGACCGATATCTCTATCGGTAACAAAAAAAATGACAATTGAGACAACGGAGTATGTGAACTTTGTTTTATACAAACCTAGCAATAAATAATGAATCTAGGACTGAAAAACTGAATTAGCCAATGGCGGCCAAGGAAAATTACGGAGACAAAAAAATTTCACATTTTTGCACAAGTCAGATGACTCGTTAATTTTGTGTAAAACACGACTAAAAAATATTATTAAATAAAAAAGTTTTTTGTAAAAATTTAAATTTTCAAATTTCGAACGACAAAAGCATAGATGAATGTTCGAAATTGAGAAATGTGAGATAGCCATTGTCTCGGAAAAGATTCAGGGTTTCCAAAAATGGGGATTGTTTTAAAATAGGTAAAGAATTGGCGAAACCACGGCCGCTTTTTGATTTATTGCTACCGTTCAAATTACGGCCACTTCTGGTCTGCGCAGAAGTTTCAAAAATACTTTATCAAGTAACCACCACATGGTTTCCCGATAGAAAATTTGGTTCCAGATCGATATCTGTTTCCGATCATGGAGAAATAGGCTCCCGCGGTAAATAATAATAATAATAATAACTAGACCTGCAAGCAGCACTGAACCAGCTTTCAGGAATTAGACAGGAAGTGTGTCATACAATAGCCAATTTATCTAGCTACCAAACGATACTTTAGATGTTTTGATCCGGTCACACCCGACGATGAAATCCCGATTGTTGCAAGAGCACCGATATTTTTACTGTCTTTTTTTTTTTGAATTATCGAATATTTTTTGACTACTTCCTGTTTACGGATCATTATCGGGATAGATTTAATAAGTGGTATGGGAACTTAACTTCATATAGCAGAAGTTTCAGAAAGATCCATTGGACAGTTTTATCTCCCTTATACCATTAGAAGCAGATTTACAGATATAACGATTTTTCAACTTTTTTTTGAAAGATTGTGGCCCTTTCGGACCATTTATAATATATTGAGGCTTTTAAATTTGGATTCACACCCTAGACCACCGTTAGGACTCTAAGTAACATAAGTTTAAGAAAGGAAATAAGAGAAGTTTTCGAAATAAAAGCGTCTGAATAGGCTCAAGTAACAAAAGATTAAGAAAAAAAAAAAAGTTTTCGGGATGAAAGCATCTGAATAGCCCCCCAAAATGAAAATACTAGATTTTCAGAGTCCCATTATATATTGCCTAACCAGCGAATTTTTACCATTTAGATGTCATACGATTGTCCAGGCTAGGGCTATCCAATGACACTTTAGTTGGATCGAAATCTTAAGTAGTAATCACTTTTTTCGCAAGATCACCATTTTTTTACTTTTTATGATTTTTTTTCTCAAAATATCGGATATTTTTTCGACTACTTCCGGTTTTTGGATAATTGTCAGGATAATTCAACAAGTTGTTTGGTTACCTAACCTTCTGTACAAGAAGTTTCAGAAAAATACATTCAGCTGTTTTCCATAGAAAGAAAAATAGAAGAGCATTTTCAGTAATTTAAGGATTTTTCAACTTTTTTCCAAGATTGAGGCTCTTTTTCGACCACTTATATTATTTCAATGCTTTTATTTTTGGACTCACGCCATAGTCCACCGATAGGACTCTTGAGTAAAAAAAGTTTAAGAAAAATCATAGTTTTCGTTTTCGAGAAAATGGCGTCTCAAAATGCTCCAAAAGGGAAAATACTAGATTTTCGGCGTACCATAATTTATTTTCTAGCCATCTAAATCGTATCATTCAGATGTCATATGGTAATCCATTAATGGGGCTATCCAGCGACACTTTAGTTCTTCTGGTCCGCTAAGATCTGATGGGGAAATCAAGTTTTTCGCACGAGCGCTAATTTTTTGAAACCTTTTTTCTTCATTTTTTTAATACGTCCGGTATGGAAATTGTTGTCGGGATAGTTTTAATAACCGGATTAGCTTATCAAATAGCCACAGGACTATATAATGATATATTACATTATCTGATCAGATAAAATGGCCCTGAGGAATCCTATGTTCAAATGCGCCAAAAATTCAAAAATGTCAATATATCGAAAATTAAATTTAAATATTTCAATACATATTATACATCGTTAGAATCGTAATTAGGTCAGCTTTCTGAATGTGTAACATTTTTGTAAAAATTCGTTTAAATAATAAAGTAAAAGAGCATTTTCCAAAATTTCACGATTTTTCAATTTTTTTCGATTTTCAGTACGTTATTTTACCTATTCCAGACATTTCAATGTCTTATTGGATGGATTCATGCACAAGACTATCGAAGGGACTCTCGATAGGGAAAGTTTAAGAAAAATCCTTGGAGCAGTTTTCGAGATACAGGCGTCCAAAAACGCTCCTAATCAGAAAATACTTGATTTCCAGCATGTCATATTTTGCTGCCCTCTCATAGGATTCGTGTGGAATTGGTATCATATGATAGTCAAATCCCCGGGCTACCCACCGATACCTTAATTTCTTTAATCCGTTGATATCGGGTGGAGAAATCACGTTTTTCCCAAAAGCACCCATTTTTTGCGTTTTCTTCAAAATATCGGACAATTTTTCGACCACTTCCAGTTGAAGGATCCTTGTCGAAATAGCTTTATCAGTTGGATTTGGACAATAACTTCATGTTCCAGAAGTTTCAGAATCGTCGATTCGGCCGTAAAACGAAACTCGGGCTCAAAAAATGGGCAGAAAATTCGAAAAAAATCGAAAAATAAAGGGTGATAACTCTGAATAAAAGTTATATTACTGGAATCGGATTGCCTTGAGGTACCCAAAAATGTAGGCCAAATTTGAAAATTTTGAAAAATAACAAAAATTGTCTCTTAAAAAACATTTTTCATTTTTCGAACGCTAGAAGTCAGCGACGAAGTTTCGAAATTTCGAAATTTTCAACTGCTATCATTCGAGAAAAGACCCAGGGTTTCTGAAAATGTCATTTGTATGAAAATAGGTGCAGAATTGATGAAGTTACGGCCGTTTTTTAATTTTTATGCACCGCACGAAATTCGGCCACTTCCGATCTGCGCAGAAGTTTCGAAAATACTTTATCAAGTAGCCACCACCCAGTTTCCTGAGAGAAAATTGAACCCCAGATTGATATCTGTTTTCGATCATGGAGAAATAGGCTCCCGCGGTAAATAATAATAATAATAATAATTTTAGTAATCTCAATAGGCTTTCAGACGAAAGTCTGAAAGCCTAACTAGAACTACGATGCAGTAACGACGGGTTTCACCGGTGCCACGTTACCCTAAACATGTCACTTCCGGTACCAATGAAACCATTAAACAGGTTTCCACATAAGCATTGCACACATCAAATAAAATGGACGCTGGATGGGTTGTAAATAGCTTAATTTTACACCTTTTTTCACCTTTTAATCGAAATAGCCCGAAAACGGAATTGAAATGAAAAAAACTGGGCCCAACATTTTGTGCGCCTTTAAAGGGCGCACCCTTTCAGTTATACCAGATTTGAACAAAATAATATTTGCTTTCGAAAAGTGGTACCTAACTGTCAAAATTGTAGTTTTTGGAAAAATTACGCTACTTCCGGTGGCGACAGATAACTCTATCGATAACAAAAAAAATGACAATTGAGACAACAGAGCATATGAACTTTGTTTTATACAAATCGAACAATAAATAATTAATCTAGGACTGAAAAACTGAATTAGCCAATGGCGGCCAAGGAAAATTACTGAGACAAAAAAAATTCAGATTTTTGCTCAAGTCAGTTCACTCGTTAATTTTGTGTAAAACACGACTAAAAAATATTCATAAATAAAAAAGTTTTTTGTAAAAATTTAAATTTTCGAAATTTGGCGCCTAATATTTGCGAAGATTTGCAGAAAATCAAAAATCAAAAGTAGCGTAGCTATGTGCCCTGTCTCCGACTATGCCAAAATGTATCGAAAGTTAAAATCCAATGATTATTGTTGAAATATTTCTAAAAACGAGAGCTTCGGTGATTTCGGACATTTCGCATTGTCGCAGAACGTTCAAAATAGCTTTATCCTCTAAGTCACACCTTCTTTTCCAGTATAACCGAAGAAATCGTAACGATCCGACAAGCAGTTGCTGAGATCTACTCAAAACAAAAGAAGAATAATAATAAGAATAATAATTTGAACAAAAACAATAGTGTTTCACACAAGCTACGCAGTGTGAAACCCTAATAACTAGACCGGCAAGCAGCACTGAACCGGCTTTCAGGAATCAGATAGGAAGTGTGTCATACAATAGCCCATTCATCGAGCTACCAAACGATACTTTAGGTGTTTTGATCCGGTCACACCCGACCGTGAAATCACGATTTTTGCAAGAGCACCGATTTTTACTGTGTTTTTTTTTAATATCGAATATTTTTATGACTACGGTTTCGACGGTGCCACGTTACCCTAAACATATGTCACTTCCGGTACCAATGAAACCATTAAACAGGTTTCCTTATAAGCATTGCATACACCAAATAAAATGGACGCCGGTTCAACTAAATCCAGCAATATCAATTCATTTTATACATTTGTTACATGTAAGTGTACAGTACTTCCGGTGATAATGAAAATGTTCAATAAGTTTTATGAAATCAGAAATGGCATAAGGCATCACATGGTGAAAATTTTATGTAAATCGAATAATTATTGCCACTTTTATAGACCAAAAACCTTGAAAAGTGACTTGTATAAAACCGTCTATTTCTCTGCAACCGTACAAGTTAGAAACCATCTGTATGATCGTATGGGTTCAATCTATTTGCTGATTGGAATCAAATATCATAATTTTAAAAATATTACAAATCAAACTCATTTGAATAAAATATCGGTTTTGAAGGCTAAAAATATAGTTTTTGCCAAAATGACGTTACTTCCGGTGATAATGAAAATCTTAAAGTACTTGTATGAAATTGTCAATGTTATTAGGTATCACACAGTGAAAATTTTATGAAAATCGAATAATAATTGACACTTTTATGGACCAAAAACCTTGAAAAGTGACCTGTTGAAAATCGCCTATTTCTCCGCAACTGAACAAGTTAGAAACAATTTTGTGAAATCTATATGACCTTATGAATTTTATTAATATGTGAATGTAAACCAAAAGTTAAAATTATTAATACATATTAAATAATTCTTGGTTGAAAAAAATATTGATTTTAAAAGTTAAAAATGCATTCTTTGACAAAATGGCGCGACTTCCGGTGTCAATTTTAAATTGTAATCAATTTGATATGACGGATACTTGCTTTTTGAATCAAATGGTGTCATTTTGGTGAAAATCCAATAATAATTGACTATTTTACAGGCAAAATAACGAAAACAATGACTTATGCAAAATTGCCCATTTCTAGGTAACTGCTTATATTACAAACTAATTTTAACATACATTTTCTTCGTATGGATTATAGCTACAAGTTTATAAAAGTTACGTAGAAATATTTTAAAATCTGAAAAGCCGGAATGGGTTGTAAATAGGTCAATTTTACACCTTTTTTCACCTCTTAATCGAATTTGCTCGAAAATGAAATTGAAATTAAAAAAAACGATCCCAACATTTTGTGCGCCTTTAAAGGGCACACTCTTTTAGTTATATCAGTTTTTTAACAAAATAATATTTGCTTTCGAAAAATGGTACCTAACTGTCAAAATTGTAGTTTTTGGTAAAATTAAGCCACTTCCGGTGCCGACAGATATCTCTATCGGTAACAAAAAAAATGACAATTGAGACAACGGAGTATACATGTATGAACTTTGTTTTATACAAATCAAGCAATAAATAATTAATCTAGGACTGAAAAACTGAATTACCCAATGGCGGCCAAGGAAAATTACTGAGACAAAAAAATTTCACATTTTTGCACAAGTCAGATGACTTGTTAATTTTGTGTAAAACACGACTAAAAAATATTCATAAATAAAAAAGTTTTTTGTAAAAATTTAAATTTTCAAACTTCGAACGACAAAAGACATAGATGAATGTTCGAAATTCAAAAATGTGAGATAGCCATTGTCTCGGAAAAAATTCAGGGTTGCCAAAAATGTGAATTGTTTTAAAATAGGTAAAGAATTGGCGAAACCATGGCCGATTTTTTATTTATTGCTACCGTTCAAAATTCGGCTACTTTCGGTCTGCGCAGAAGTTTCAAAAATACTTTTCAAGTAACCACCACATGGTTTCCCGATAGAAAATTTGGTTCCAGATCGATATCTGTTTCTGATCATGGAGAAATAGGCTCCCACGGTAAATAATAATAATAATAATATAATAATAATAATTTTAGTAATCTCAACAAAAACAATAGTGTTTCACACAAGCTAGCAGTGTGAAACCCTAATTATCAATTTATTAAAACAACAATTAAAACAACACTTTATTATTGATTTGAGTAGTCATATTAACACAAACGCAATTATTAACTTATTAAAACAACACTTTATTATGCTCCGAGGAGTCTTTTTGTTTCGTCTGAGATGTCTATCAGTTGGTCCTAGTCGTCGTCATGGATTCGTACAAAAAAATGGCAACATTCAGAAAGTGTACTCAAAATGCGTAAATTATAGCGGAGTGAAGAGGAGAATTAACACACTCGTGGCCATTGTATAAATATATGACATGCACATGTAAAGTACACGTCTGTGTGTGTGTGTGAAATGGCTTTATTCAATATCAGCTTCCATTGAAATGAATTGGGGAACAGTAGATGTATATTGTCACAGCGGCGATTTTTCTACGGCTGCGCAAAATCCCGTAAGAATATTCTTTTGTTGGATTAGTGTTGAAACTACTATTTGGATATTCGTTAACGGATACAAAATAAGGGTCATCCGAATCATTTTACTATTCGTTACAATATATTCTGACATTCCGTATGCTCTATATTTAGCCATTTTAAACATTTTTCCATCTGATTACTTTGAAATTTTCCCCAATGCAATTGATCACGTACGCAGCTCTGAGCATAAATGTCAACATTATGCGTATTATTTAGTGATAGTAACTAATAAAATTATTAATGCAGTGCAACGAAAACAGTAGTCTAAATAAAAAAAATATTCATTCATTCCCTGCGTTAGTTTACGGCATACGAGTTTAGACCGTGTTTTTACTTCCCACAATAAAATTTATTCATAATGACCTAGGTCACGTATATTCCCACTCACTGATTGGTTCAATAGTAGTAGATTATCACGTATATTCCCACTCACTGATTGGTTCAATAGTAGTAGATTATCAGAATGAGGCAAACGACCTTGGCGGAATAAATGGCACATGTTTTTATTTTACTTTTTTAATTCGTGTTGATTGAGCAAAATGATAAGTGGGAGGGTGCAGATAACAGGAGTAGTTATACTATACAAATTCCTTCACCTCATTGATTTTTTGGGATGTCATAGATAGTCTTAATAATTATGGCTAAAGGTAGGCACGTTTTTTTCCTCGCGGCTCAAACAAATCGAGAGTACATTTCATACTCAGCATACACAGACACTCATAAACATTGAAACAAGTAAGAAATTATGAGTACCGGTATATGAATTTTTGATGGAATTTCACGTCTCCGAATTATCCGAATAGTATTCGGATAGCAAACAAAAGTATTCGGATCACAAATCTCCATCCGCTTTGCAACACTATGTTGAATGCATGTAAATATACAGTATTATATGTAAACACAATTTGTAAAAAAACAAATACATGACGCTCACAGTGTACGCCTCCCACCCAGATCGTTTTAATGCGTCACAATACATTATTATTATATAATATCATATACCGGTGACGGTCAAGATTTGCTAAATACTTTTCGCCGAGTAACACCGCGTAAGAATATAGTTCCAATCTTTTGGCGCGTTTCCGACCAAGTGAATTACCATTAAGCGCACTGCGGAGTGATTTATGGCGCTGTGCTTTATGGATGGTTGTGTTAAGTAGATTTATAATATTGTTTATTCAATCATCAGTATCAACTTTAGTCCACCTTCAATCCTATACACACACTGCTCATCATGCTTCACTCACCGGACCTGTGTACACAGCACGCATCTGGATTGACATGCACTCACTCTCACTGTACCTCACACTCCACTAACAGACGACATAGTTAACAGATCTCCACTATTTTTCTTCTTAATGTACAACATAAATATAATACAACATTCTCACAAGATGGAACTAATACAAATATACAAATGAATTAAAAATCACAAATTATACATAAATAAATATTTATAATAAATTCTCCATTTAACTTTCTTTTTTTTTTAAATATTAAAATATGTATATAAATATACATGTATATTTTTTTTATTATCACATTTTATCTTTGAAATCTAAAAATTAGAGTTTATTAATCTAAAAATTAGAGTTTATTAATCTAAAAATTAGAGTTTAAATATATGATATATACCATTACAAATTATTTGTTTTTAAAACACAATCTTCCAGATCTAAAGGTTTCACTTAAAGTTTTTGAAGCAGCCCAACGTTTTGTCAATCAGAAAGTTGATGACTGTTTGGAACCCACTCAATTTTACTAATTTCCCCATTCTCTAACATTTGCTTAACACTTGCAATATCAATACGTAAATGTTTTTCCTGAACAAGTTTTGTAGAATATACATTATCATACAATGACTTATTATCAACATAACAAAAAATTGGAATTTTACAATAACTATTTACAATCTCACTTAGAATCGCTCTGACATAAACTGCCATGTCTAAAGCATCCCATAATGCTAAGGCTTCTGCAGCTATAGTGCTCTTTACAACCCTCCTAATTTTCTTGGAACACCACACTATTGGACAAACTAAATCAGAAATACCCTGTAAAAATATTACATATCCCTCAGCACTTGAAACATTATCACACAAATTTGCATATGAAGCATCAGAAAATACAATAATCTTAATGTCTTTTAAAGAACCTAAACAAGGAAACATTACTTTACAACTGTCACCTTTCAGCTTCTTTACACATTTATGTGCTAATATTAAATGCTCAATTTTTGGCCTTTTCATAGAAACACCCAAATTTAAAATATCAAAATATAGATCTGGACGAGACTGATTTGAAACCCAACTTAACTGTCCAATGATTTCTCTTAAATTGGTAATTTCAAATTCATTCAAATCACCATCCTTATTTTCATACCTAGCGCCATTTATATTAATATTTTCAACTTGCTTAATGTAAGATTCTTGATGTAATATAATACAATTAATACAATTCTGTAATTCTAAGCCAATATACTGATTCTTGTTTACAGTCCATGCGAAATGATATTTTTTTTACTGGACATTTGGGAAGGTATTATTCCAACTATTACTGGACCGAATGAGATTTTACTGGTCCAAAAAAGTTCATACCAAAAATATGCATAAAATAAGTAATAATGGCCTAAAACTCGAAAAACAACAAACAGTATATGTAAGGGGGAAAATACAAAGATTATCTATTGTATAAAGACTTCTATAAATAGACCGCACAAAGAAAATATAATCCCTTAGATGACAATCGAGTCTACCAGAAGCCAATGTTGTTAATACAATAAAAGGACTTTCGTTTTAGTCTGGGTTAACCTAGCCTACTACTTACTAGACTAGCTCGATATACGGTACTACGTACTCGAGATAAGATTTTGTTTACATTTTAAACAATAGTGAAATTAACACAATAAATTAAACGAGAATTCAACAGTCCGTGCACGAAGTGCGGTCAGTCAGTGCCAATACGGCGATGATTTAATATTTGTAAGTTGAGTGTCCGTTAACCCGTCCACAAGCAAACCAGTCCACGGTTAAGGTAATACCGGTACTTGACTTGTATATTATTTAATTGATTAGAATAGATCAGTTTTACTCATTGGTTGTTTATATTGTTTTATTTACCTAATAATCAACTAGCTTGGCTCGCCATCCCGACAGCGATTAGTTCGAGTTCAAATTCTTTATTCCTTTAAGCCAAAGACTCATCAGGTATAACATATAGTACAAACAAATAAATAAATACAATATGTACAAAAACAATATAGTTCACCGATGTTTTTGTAATAAAGAACAATAGTATTGTTTGTTGATTAGCGTTATGATTTTGGACATAATGGTAAATTCACCAATGTTTTTGTAATAAAGTAGACCCGTATTGTTTGTTAATTGACTTTATCCCATGATTTAAAAAATTGGCGATGGTTAATATTGGGTCAAAAATCATTCCTTAAATTGCGCCGGAGCCCCTTTTAGATAAATTGAATTCGCATAAAAACAACAAAGAGTGGCTACGTGCGATTTTATTCTTTGATCTTTGATACACAGGACATTTCTGTTATTCAAACAAATCTGCACGAGAATGACAACATACAAGTTGACAGTTACCATTGATTTGGAGTTCATGTAGAATAGGCTCTTCTATCGAGCCTACAGTTATTCTTTTCTAAAATAAAATGAGTGCCTTGGATTTTTGTGTGGATTTGATAGCGGTTATACTTTACTAATATTCTCTGACATCGGAGACTTGTGTCGCGTTCATTTCATTTTTGCGGTAAATACGAGCTTCTTCTGTCTGATTTGAAAGCGCTTTCGACTCCCGTTGCAATTTCTATTTGTCTTATTTCTATTTGTAAGACCGGTAACCTAAATACCGTTATAGTTTGCAATTTTAAAGTCTATCTTTGCCGTGATTCGAGAGTAATTCTTAACTATGCACTCTAAACATGTATAGTCTTATGCATACGTGTCCTTCAAAATGTACTAGACATGCAGCTTTACATGACTGGTTGGAAATGTAACCGCATATATCGTGCAGAATATGTGAACACGCGTGTTCTTACTATACAACTTTACCTAACGCGTCCGTATTATTAACGAAAATATTCAACATTCATAACATCGTGGCAGTATATCGTTTTGACATCGATTGTTTATGACAAATATAACCGTTAATTTTGCATGTAAAATTACACCGAGGCCTATCGTGTCCCGCGACTATCGTGGCACACGATAGCGACTGCTACACCAAGTTATTTATGTCGTGGCAATATCGTGGCGTTATCGTGGCAATTTTCAACAAAAAACGACACGATAATCGTGTCCCGTAATAACTTTCACGCTCTCCGTACTGTACGTACTCGAGATAAGATTTTGTTTACATTTTAAACAAAAGTGAAATTAACACAATAAATTAAACGAAAATTCAACAGTCCGTGCACGAAGTGCCGTCAGTCAGTGCCAATACGGCGATGATTTAATACAACCAGCAGTCAGTAAACCGGGTCCAGAATCTTTCCGGAAAAACTGGGCCGGTATTCATGATGAAAATACCGGACCGAGAGCTATTTTATCGGTAATGACCGACGGTCCGACGGCTTTCGCATGGACTGCTTGTTTACCACTTACAAATGATTCAAGTACTTTATTTATAACCAAAGTTTTAAACTTATCATTTCCACACCATAGAAAATCATCAACATGAGTCAGAAACAAACCAGATATACAATTTTCATGAAAGAAAAAGAAAAATGCAGGATCGATGCTAGATATTGTACATCCTATCTTAAGTAACTTATTTTTCACACTCATATACCAGTTCCTGGATGCATCACTTAATCCATAGACACATTTTAGCAGTTTCCAGATAATACCTACAGCATCCACCTCTCTTGGAGGTTTTAAATACACTTCACAAGAAATATCATCTCCCTGCAGGAAAGCTGCTTTGATGTCAATTGATTGACATGCCCAGTTCATTGTTGCGGCTAATGAAAGAAATATTCTCAAAGTTTCTTTTGTAGCAGTAGGCGAATCTGCCTGTATATCTGATTCCTCAAACTCACGAGCCACTAAACGAGCTTTCAGAGATTCATTGTTATTGATCATTTTGTTTGTTATCACCCAATCTAGTTGAAATTGTTGACTGACCTCGATCTGGCACTTCCTCATACACTTTAAAAAGTTTCCAATTGTCTAATTCTGCATGCTTAGCTAATTTCACATCAGACGACGCTTCATTTACTTCTACTATCTCACCACATTGATCTGAAGGTTTCCATTCACTCAAGTCATTCACAAAATCTACACCTTTTGCATTATCATCACCACTGTCTCTAATATTCAAATACGCCCAATTTCTACCCGTCGCTTTACCACCTCTACTCAAAACTGTCGCTTCAATCCACTGATTGCTATTTTTCAACTTATATTTAATTTTCTCATTCTTACATGGTAAATCCGTTAACATTTGAACAGTTCTACCTACAGCTAAATTTTCTTTCTGAGCTACCAAATCTTCATCACTATCGAATTCAACCGACACAATTTTATCATTTTATTTCCATCCAATTTATCTTCATTAACTTTATCGTTTTTCTGCTCAGTGAATTCTTCTCCAACCTTGGTTAAACGACATGGATGAATTCTTACATATACACTACCGTGTCGAACAAAAACCACTTTTCCGTCCTGCCCAATCACTTTACCAGGTCCTTTCCACTTGTTGCTGTCGTCTCTTTTATAATAAACAAGTTCCCCTTGTTCGAATGGACCACTAGATGTGCTGATCTGATGTCTTAATGCCCTATGAATTCTTTCAGAGGCTTCTGCCTGAATGAAAGCTCTTCTTCCAGCATGTAACGTGTTCAAATGGCTGGCAAATTTTGCACTAATTGTTTTCCCTTCTAAAGAAGGGGGTTTATCTTCCATAAGTGATGGTAAATTTGGGTTCACACCAAAAACAAGTTGATGGGGGCTCCACCCATAAAGCATCTGTAAGCTGTTTTTCGCATTCACGGCCCAGGCTAATGCTACCTTAAGTTTCATTTGCGGATCGTCCTCCAAAAGCTTAGATACACAATCGTCTACAACTGAATAATTTCGTTCACAAAGTCCGTTCTGCCAAGGACTCCTGGCAGCTGTATTAATCACCTAAACATTCAAATTTTCGCACATGTCCCTGAACTGATCATTCACAAATTCACTACCATTATCAGCTAAAAACTTTTTAGGAGCACCAAAACCACCACCTATCCATTTTACCATAACTTCCTCTACTATGACATCTGGGGTCTTTTGATAAATAACACTTGCTAAACTGGATCGTGTTGTAAGATCAATTAAATGCAAGAAATAAACATTTGTATTCCACTGTTTCAAATCCATTGCTACACATTTATTAAATTCTGAAGCCATTGGGATACATACTACTGGTCGAGATGGAGTCCGTTTATAACGTTTACATACTTGACAATTATCCGAGATTTCATCAATAACCTTCTGAAATTCTGTTTCATAAAATCCAGCATCTTTTATTAAGGCTTTTAGTCTACAACTTGTGGGATGCGCAAATTGTTTGTGAAATTTTTGCACCATTTTACATTTTTCAGTAGTACCCTCAGCCTGAAAAACTTCAAATGTGTCTCTAATATCTATATCAGATTGTTCTATATCTATACAATAATGTCCAGCCGTAGAACAATGGAGTTTTACATCTGTGCCGAATATTTGTGCCGAATCATTTTCTAGATCGAGTTTTACTTTAGCACGTTTCATAGTTTCTTTACTTAAAAGAAGAGGTATATCACTATCTACCACATCTGTTTCTAAAACACATTCCACACCAGCTAACTTACAAGGAATTTTAATTCGTCCTAATGATTTCAATTAACAACCCCCTCCAAATTTGAAAATAGTATCACTATCTAACCGTTCAATACCCTGGCGTTCCCTATCACTCAAACTGTCTAGATAACATTGCATCCACCCCTTACCTACAACTGTTGAAGAACATGCACTATCTAAAACTGCTGAATATAATGTTTCACTTGCAAATGTCTTCATTTCCATAGGCTCACTTCCAGTGAATAGAATAGCCTTTTCTGGCTCTTGTGACTTACTCATGTTCTCGTAAGAATAGGGGCAGTCTTTTACCAGATGTCTGATTGACTCACAACTACGACACTTTAACGGTGTTCCATCAAAGGACATAGGATTTATTGGTTTCGATACTTGATAACTCCGATAATACAGATTACGCTGATTACTTTGATTATACACTCCTCTATATCCATAGTTAAATCCTCCTCTCATTCTTCCCCGACCTCTTCTAAGATCAAAGTTACTTCCCCTTTCATATCTGCTAAAATTCCTAGCTTCCAACACATCTTCTTCTCTCTCTCTAATATAGGTGTCTTGTTCGACTTTAATACTAGATGACACACTTTTGATACCATCACATGACACAGCAGAAATCGACTGTTTACAGAAAAATTTCTTTAAAGAATTACCCATTTGTTTAAATAAAGTCTCAGTCTTACTGTAATCTACCCCAGTTAACACCAATTGACGATCTTTACTCTCTAACCCAGCTCCATCCAATAATTTGAAGGCTAGAACAGCAGCAGGTAGATCCATTTTAAACTTCTTTGATCTGTTATATCTCTTTTCAAATTCACCGACGTAAACTTCAGTAAACATGTCTGATTTTTTTTCTAAATTTGTCAAACTCTAAATATGCTTCATAAGCTTCTGTTAATTCATCCTTTATGAATAGCTTGTCCATAAAATCTGTCAATTTTCTCACACCATCATCAGAACTAAGTTCATCAGTTGAAAGTTCATTAAACACTTTATCTCGAATTCCACTTATATCTTTCTCATCCAGGCTCAGAGCTATGGCTAAAGCTTGCTTTTCAACAGGTAAATCAGTTAAACTTCTCCATGCCTTGATTTCTTCCAGCCATCGACCATATGGTTTTTCTGAGCTATTAAAAGCTGGTGGTGTTTTGAAAGATGCAGCCATTGTATAACTTTCACTGTACATGTATATTCAATTTCAGGTAGATATTTGGATTAACGCTCTGCTACCATGTTAAGTAGATTTATAATATTCTTTATTCAATCATCAGTATCAACTTTAGTCCACCTTCATATTACCTTCACTCCTATACACACACTGCTCATCATGCTTCACTCCTCTCCTGACCTGTGTGTACACAGCACACACCTGGATTGACATGCACTCACTCTCACTGTACCTCACTCACACACCACTAGCAGACGACATAGTTAACAGGTTGATTTAGATTAACTGAAGGGGGAGTAATGGAGTAATGTGAAAAAGATCATCGTATATAATTTAAAGTTTGGATTTGATAGCAGACAATAATTGATGGATTACATCTAAGTTATAGACGAAGATGAAATGATATGTTTAAAAAATTGTAAGTTGTTCATAGTTTGCATACATTTTGGCCCCACGTAATGCATGTACAGTGTGTTAGAGAAAAATTCTAACCGATACAGTATGCCGGTAAACGTTTTCCCGGGAATACATGTACCTAACTCATTTTGTTGTTTTTCAAACCGGCCTGTACATTATGCATGTACACGTTTTCACGGCAGCATTACTATATTACAACTCCTTCAATTTATTATAGACAATATTAGTTCGACCCTAGCTTATGGTAGGCTCGCAAACTCCTGGCGGGAATCATGGCAAAGCACGGTGTATGCTTAGCGAAACACGGTGTATGCTTAGCCAAACACAGTGAATTCCTAGAGAAACACAGTAAATTCCTAGAGAAACACGGTGAATTCCTAGAGAAACACGGTGAATTCCTAGAGAAAAATCGTCGCGGAATCAAGCAAAATTTCATCGCGATTTCAGTCCAAAAAATTTGGGAGGAACTGTAAACATGCATTTCAAGTTTCATCAAAATTGGATCAAAATTGTAACCTCTAGAGTGTCCACAAGCTAAAAACGCGATTTTTCGTACAATCAGGGGCCATAATCTATGAAGTTACGGTCCTATACATGCCAATATCAAAAGGAACCGAGATCTTAGGGAGATAAAGCTATATTTCAAGTTTTGTTGAAAACGGATAACCAGCAGCTGCCAGGCAGGATACGCCCACATTTTCGAGAAATAGATAGAGAACAAGCTAAAAAGAAAGTGATTTTTCCTACAATCAAGGGCCATAATTCAGGAAGTTACAGTCCGATATGCACGAATATCGACAGGAACCGAGATCTTTGGGTTATAAACTTACATATCAAGATTCAAAAAAATCGGATTAAAATTGTGACCTCTATAGGGTCCACAACCATGATATATCATATTTTTACGCTATTTGAGAACAAAGGGCGGCCATTTTGTCTGTCAGTTTTGGGCCCATATTCACGCAATTCGCACTCAGCTGTCCTTAGGATGTATCGGTGATATAATAATACGGTTTTTTAAATCGGATAAAAATTATGACCTCTATAGGGTCCACAAGCTAAAAACGCGATTTTCCGTACAATCAGGGGCCATAATTCAGGAAGTTACAGTCCGATATGCGCGAATATCGAAAGGAACCGAGATCTTTGGGTTATAAACTTACATTTCAAGTTTCAACAAAATCGAATAAAAAGTGTGACCTCTATAGGGTCCACAACCTTGATATACCATATTTTTACGCTAGTTGAGAACGAACGGCGGCCATTTTATCTGTCAATTTTGAGCCGATTTTCACGAAATTCGAACTCAGCCATCCTTAGGGTGTAACGGTGATATAATAATATGGTTTTTTAAATCAGGGGCCATAATTCAGGAAGTTAGGTGTGATATGCGCGAATATCGAAAGGAACCAAGATCTTTGGGTTATCAACTTACATTTCAAGTTTCAACAAAATCGGATAAAAATTGTGACCTCTATAGTGTTCACAAGCTAAAAACGCGATATTTCGTACAATCAGGGGCCATAATTCAGGAAGTTAAGGTCAGATATGCGCAAATATCGAAAGGAACCGAGATCTTTGGGTTATAAACTTACATTTCAAGTTTCAACAAAATCGCTGGCTCGCTAGCCTGGAGGTCGGGTGTTCGATCCCTGCATTGGCCGAGAAAGTTCATCCAGATTTTCCGGCATGGTTCTCCCTTGTCAGTGATGCAGGACGGAGGGGCTGACAAGGAAACTGTCTAGTCGTTCGGATAGGACAAAAAACCGAGGTCCCGTGTACACATTGGCGTGCATGTAAAAGATCCCTTGACAGTTGGAATTCGATATAAGAGTAGGCCGTAGTGACGCTGTCAGGGCAAAATTACCCTCATAGTACACTGTATGGCGTATGCCCGTCTTCATTAGCCCAGTTCGGAGCAAAACAGTAGGACGTTAAACCCCATTTCATTTCATTTCATTTCATTTCAACAAAATCGGATCAAAATTGTGACCTCTGTAGGGTCCACAAGCTAAAAACGTGATTTTTCGTACAAACAGGTGCCATAATCCATGAATTTGCGATCCGATACATGCCAATATCGAAAGGAGCCGAGATGTTTTGGAGATAAACCTATATTTCAAGTTTCGGCAAAATCGAATAAGAATTGTGACCTGTAGAGTGTCCACAAACAAATTGTTGATGGACGGACGGACGTCCGCACGGACAGGGGCGACGGCATAATACGTCCACATGAAAATGTGGGCGTATAAAAACAATAATTTTGTGGTTGATTTTGTTTTTAGTAAATGTGTCTCTAGAAAAGCTGTGTACAATTTGCACCTGTTCCAAAGTCATTCGGTCAGTCAAAATATTATTTGATCAATTTTGCCTGCTTTTGACGGAATTTTGGAAAACACTACTTACGTATGGGTATATAAAATTAGCTACAAAAAGAAAAGTTATGAAATGATTTTAAAAATTTAAACACATTAATGATTCTCTGGGTTTTTTCTAACTGTGTGCAAAGATTCAGGTCTCTAGCTAACTCAAGATAGGTTGCCAGGCAAAGAAACATACGCCCACAGCAACTAAATCGTCCGGGCAGTCAACAAGGGTTGTCGCATATTTTTACTTTTTTCGGTAATGAAACATTTATAATACACTAAAATCTGATTAAGAGCAACAACTCACAAAGTAATTATCAGAAAACTATTAGAATTTGTTTGGTTTTTATAAAGTTCTGCCCCATGCTAACGTTTTGTATGCAAAGCTTTTAATATCATGGATTTAACTGTTCAAGTAATAAAAATTCATTGAAAATCAATATACTTGTTCGTCTCAAGATCTTAAACTCTGTGTATCAATCTGAAGTCAATTGGATGATAACTTTAGCCTTTAGAGCATCACAAGATTTTGCAAAGTGATCAAGGGCCATAACTTTGGCAGTAATTATCGGAAATCATTGAAATCAATAGGCATCTTCGACTCATGACCTCAAACACTGTGTATAAATTTAAACTCAATCGGATATTAACTTTAGGCTCTAGAGCATCCACAAGATTTTTTGAAGTGATCAAGGGCCATAACTGGCAGTAATTATCGGAAATCGCTGAAAACCAATAGGCTTCTTCGTCTCATGTCCTTAAACACTGTGTATAAATTGAAAGTCAATCGGATATTAACTTTGGCCTCTAGAGCGTCCACAAGATTTTTCAAAGTGATCAAGGGCCATAACTCTGGCAGCAAATATTGGAAATCGCTGAAAATCAATAGGCTTTTTCGTCTCATGACCCCAAACACTGTGTATAAATTTAAAGTCAATCGAATATTAACTTTGGCTTCTAGAGCATCCACAAGATTTTTTGAAGTGATGAAGGGCCATAACTCTGGCAGTAATTATCAGAAATTGCTGAAAACCAATAGGCTTCATCATCTTATGACCTCAAACACTGTGTATAAATTTAAAGTCAATTGGATATTAACTTTGGCCTTTAGAGCATCCACAAGATTTTTTGAAGTGATCAAGGGCCATAACTCTGGCAGTAATTATCGGAAATCGCTGAAAATCAATAGGCTTCTTTGTCTCATGACCTTAAACACTGTGTATAAATTTAAGGTCAATTGGATATTAACTTTGGCCTCTAGAGCGTCCACAAGATTTTTCAAAGTGATCAAGGGCCATAACTCTGGCAGTAATTATCGGAAATCGCTGAAAATCAATAGGCGTCTTCGTCTCAAGACCTTAAACACTGTGTATAAATTTAAAGTCAATCAGATATTAACTTTAGCCTCTAGAGCGTCCACATGCAATTGTGGACGCCTGACGGCCAGACGCGACGACAATATACAACCACATTTCAATGTGGGCGTATAAAAATTGAATTCTGGTTGGCACATGCTACTATTAATTAGACATTTATTAACATGGCAAGACCATAAATGATCAACTCTCAATGCCATTGAATATCTCTGATATTAATATGGATGCTAAACGCCACTAGAGGCGCTGGGTGTACTTATTTTCAGACATCACAAAAAGCTGACCTAGAAAAGTATACTTGGTGTTACGCCTTGTCATGAATATTCAGATTGTCAAACATGGGCCTTGTGATGGTTTCTAAAGAGAAAAATAGACGAACTTGGTGTCAAGCGGAATTTTGTGGAGCTTGGGTAAGATTTTCTGATATTTTTCGTGGATTGAAATCTTGAAGTTAATAGAAGTTTTCAAAAAAGGTCCTTGACGCTCAAGATTTTGGTATATTTGGAAGACCCATTTCATTAACTACTTTGTTTGACCGTTTGTAAGGTCAATATCCCCCGTATGAATCAGTAATACGGCAGAAAGTGGAACTGGGTAGGAGTCAAGGAAAGACAACTCTTTGTAGGTCCATATCTGGGATCAGACCACAATGGATTTTTTTCGTCTACCTTTTCATTCTTATTTAGGCCTATGCAACGTAAGTTTGAAGAATTTAGATGATTTTTGCATGATGTTGATATAAATATTTTTATTTTTAATATATTAGGCTACTGATTACGAATTATTTTTGAGAAAAATATATCCTCAGAAAGTATTTCAATCTGTACCTTTGAAGACAATCAAACTATGTTTATTCAATGCAGCACACTTTTATTTTAACTCAAGAAATAACAATAATCTGAAGAGGAATGGGAATGGCCTATACTGCTTTGATCCAAACAATTTTTTTTTCAGACATTGACAAAAGCACCAAGATTCTTGCCCCCCTTCACTCCATGCTTTAGTTCCAAAAATACAGATGACTAAAGTTTTGCTAATTGAAATAAATATACATTAAAAGTCGCATAAGTCGGATCTTCGCTCAACTCAGATAAAATCGTTTGGACCCTTTGATCCTGCACGTTTTTCTTATTAAATTTATGTGCGTAAGTCGGATATCCTAAGTCGGATCTACAATCAATTCGGATCAAAATGTTCAGTCCATTTGATCTAATTCCGGCTCTTTTCCTTCGCCGAAGTCGGATCAGCAGTATGTTCAGAATTTGACCAAGTCAGTTTCGTCTCGATGGTGTAAAACACAGTTGGTTATTCCATGCACAGAGCCCTAAAATACTTTCCCCTATCATTTTGACTCAAATCAGCCTTTTTGACGCGACGCAATGATAGCATTTTTCCGGAAAATTCGAAACTCGCTGTCTGCTGTACGAGACACTTCAGGGAAAATTTAGGACATTTTTCAAAGATGGCGACAAAACAGAAGTTATCTACTCGCACATACGAACAAAAGCTTGAAATGAGCTTTGAATCAATTATTATCTGGCTCTTGCAGTTTATTTCTAATCGAGCTAAGATTGAACTTCGGTCTTCGGCCAACTCAAATCTTCGCGAACTCGGATAAAATTGGTCAGTCCACTTACATCTGACTTATGCGAAGTTTACTGTATTTTTATTGGGCAAATAGTGCATGTAATTGTTATTTTCCATTTTCTGAAACAACTATTCTTTGACAATTGATTAGCTGTCACCTACAAAATGAACATTGTGTGTGTCTTTTGAGTGTATATATACATATAATAATGTATTTTATTTATTATTAACGTGTCACCATCTATACAAGACTGAAAATTTCATAACCTCTTTTACATAGTGTACAGCTATCTCCCTATTTGACCTTCACATTTAAAGTAGCTGTCACCAAATAAATAAACAAGATAACAATATGAAAACATTCTGTGAGTATTCATTACACCAAGAAACAGATTGGGTAAAGATTTCAAAGTTCTGGGATTTCTATGTGGTGTATTGGTTAATAACTTATGTCAATTTTTTGATGTGACCGTGAACGAAATTATGGTCTCGGTCGTGACTTTGAGAATCTGTATCACAAAAACTATAACTGAACTGTCTCTGGATAATTTGATTCGATCAGGTACATCTTGAACTTTAATTTCTGCAAGTTCCATAGATCTACCTTCTATAATCTCTGAGATATTAGCTTCGGTCAGTTTTTTTGCATTTTTAAAAAATGCTATAATTTATTTGTCTCCAATTCGCGATCTTCAAAATGCCATAACGTTTTTAATTTTCAATATTTTTTTAAAATTCTTACTGATTATTAAATCAAAATATTTGAGACTTGCAGTGAAATAGTAATTTTAGAGACATTTGTATTTAAAAACTTGTTGGCATCGCTAATATTAAACATACATTATGCAAGAGCTAAATCTGATTATTACAAGTCTTTATTTAGGCTTCAGATGTCATAGAAATTATAAATTAGATCTTTATTTACACAACAAGCACAAAATCAACTCTGTAGACCCACGGATGGCTTGGATTCGGCTTGGATTTAAACAGGATTTCGTTGATTGATTACATTTTTAAATGGCGTCGTAAACGGAGATTAACCGTTACGTTGACATCATACTAACAGAAATAATTTTAGATCAAGGCTAAATGATAGATTGTACGAAGCGAGACCGCTGTTGAGCGAGGCCGCATGTCAGTCAATTTGATTGAAAGTTCGATATACATGTATACGGCCTTGATATTATGTTTAGTTGTTGTTAAAATGAGAGTTTATAGGCTACGCTCCTTTGTCACTTGCGTTTACAGAAAAATTATAGAAATTGATAATCGAGATTATGTAGGTGGAGTTAACGCCTGTCAATCAAACGACCGTCTATTCTCGGAGACGGTGAATAGAGAATTGACTCCTATTTCTAGTCAAAAATTACAATAGTGATAACTTTGTTCAGAATAAAGTAATTTGACTGAAATTTTCAATATATTCTTCTTTCATCATCTATTTTTGAACTGTTATAGCAAGAATGGCCAACTCTCTATTAAAATCTCCCATAATGTATCTTTAAGTAGATTAGAACGGTTCAGCCATCCCAGTACGGTGGTTGCAAATAATGCACACATCTTGTCAAACCTTCAAAACCTAATATCTTCGCTCACAATAGAGCAAATTCATTGAAATTTTCAATATATTCATTTTGCATTATCTATTTTCGAGAGAGAGAGAAATGGGATTTAACGTCCACTCGACACAAACTACGTCACCTCGGGACCAACATATGGTTTAATTTTATTTCAATAATTCGCTTGCGCGTAGGGGTCTTTAGCATTGGGAGGAAACCGGAGGACCCAGATAAAACCCACGAGGTTGGACAGGCAACCCTACTCCTTGTCACATACAACCAGGGATTCAAAACCACGCCAGTTGACTCAATGACATGCCTTATGATACATCACGCACATGCTAACCATTTGGCCATCCAACCCCCCATCTATTTTCGAACTGTTATAGTAAGAATGGCCAGCTCTTTATCTAAATCTTACATAATAAAAGATAGGTTGCCAGGCAACGAAACATACGCCCACAGCAACTAAATCGTCCGGGCAGTCAACAAGGGTTGTCCCATATTTTTACTTTTTTCGGTAATGAAACATTTATAATACACTAAAATCTGATTAAGCGCAACAACTCACGAAGTAATTATCAGAAAACTATTAGAATTTGTTTGGTTTTTATAAAGTTCTGCCCCATGCTAACGTTTTATATGCAAAGCTTTTAATATCATGGATTTAACTGTTTAAGTCATAAAAATTCATTGAAAATCAATATACTTGTTCGTCTCAAGATCTTAAACTCTGTATCAATCTGAAGTCAATCAGATTATAACTTTAGCCTTTAGAGCATCACAAGATTTTGCAAAGTGATCAAGGGCCATAACTTTGGCAGTAATTATCGGAAATCGTTGAAAATCAATAGGAATCTTCATCTCATGACCTCAAACACTGTGTATAAATTTAAACTCAATCGGATATTAACTTTAGCCTCTAGAGCATCCACAAGATTCTTTGAAGTGATCAAGGGCCATAACTCTGGCAGTAATTATCGGAAATCTCTGAAAATCAATAGGCTTCTTTGTCTCATGACCTTAAACATTGTGTATAAATTTAAAGTCAATCGGATGTTAACTTTAGCCTCTAGAGCATCCACAAGATTTTTTGAAGTGATCAAGGGCCATAACTCTGGCAGTAATTATCGGAAATCGCTGAAAATCAATAGGCTTCTTCGTCTCAAGACCTTAAACACTGTGTATAAATTTAAAGTCAATCAGATATTAACTTTAGCCTCTAGAGCGTCCACAAGCAATTGTGGCCGCCGGACCGCCGGACGGACGGACGGGGGCGACGACAATATACGACCACATTTCAATGTGGGCGTATAAAAATTACTTCGCCATCTTTGTTGAAAATTGATAATTACTAATTTGAATAGGCGTCCGCTTAGTGAATCATTAAGCAGCTAAATCGATTTTAAAGGAGCTAAATCGTTAACATTTGGGACCTACAAATTGGCACAAATGGGTCGCAACGTATATAATAATGTAATATGAATGTAAATAAACTGATTTACATTCAATTGTTTCCGTTTTTACTCCAATTTCAAAGCAGTTGTGTTCGGCGAAATACATGTACGCCAGAAGTCTCAATCGAATGGCAATCTCTAGCGTCTGGTTATTCCAGTCTACACCGATAGTATTTATTGCGCATGCTCTCCAGATAAGAATATGGAGTCACCATTTGACATGACTTGTGGAATATGTTTAAGACTCATTCTAAGGGAAGTCTGACAATTGGAGCAACAATACAGTAAAATATTTTCAACATTTGATGAGATTTTCATGTTATTCCGTTTACATATTAGTTCAGCAATAGAATTATTTTTTGCTACATTTAATTTGAACATGTGGTCATTAGAAAGTTATGTACAGAGTCGTCTTTATGATTAATAATGTAATTTTGGTTTGTAATGTTCGCTAAACATAATAACTTGTTGGAATAAATTCAAATTACAATGCTGAATTCGATAGGTTCTCACACTATAAGATTGGTATCGTTTAATATGGTTGTTTTAGCGCGAATAACAATGTATACAGTTTAATTTCAAAACATCGTTTGATAATTGATAATAACGCTTGAAAATTACAAAAATCGTTTAATTAGTACTATCGTTTAATTTAATGGTACACCGTTGAATTTCTCCGAGAGCTGTTTAGAAATGGGGGATCCGTTTACTTATCTAATGGGTTTAATTACTAGCCGAGCACTTTAATTTCCCGAGACGCGTAAAAAAATTAACACCCAATGAATTTATCTACAGGGTTTAAATATTAGACGAAGCGTTTAATTCCCCGCAAGTCGTTTATCCGATCGTTTATTTTGATTTCGATTATTTACGTATGAATTACGAATAGAAAAGGTGAATATAAAAAGAAAATGCACAACCATCGATGCTCGCCTTACCGTGGTCGTAGTATTATTATCCATTATCCATTCAAAATAGTAATTCCGCTATTGACAAATACATAAAAAATCAGTGATATCGTAGACAAGTCACACACATCCCAGGTAATCACAAATGAATAAACTTCCACCTGTAGACGCCACAGGAAGAGATCGAAGTCAACCCCGCAATGTAATGTTGAACGACGATAATCTCATGAGACTTCCCACTGGCGCCAAAATCTCTATAGACAAGCTGTCGCCCATTTTCATGCGGGTCAAACAGTATCAACAGGAAATATGCTTCAATAAATACTGCCTTGATGTTACGTAAACACTTGACTGCAGTACAACGATTACACCATGCGTAAATATAATTCTCAATTGCATGAAAATTCTTAAACAAAAACATAAAAAAATCTCAAGTAATTACGCATTGTTTGGATTGCTTCATTTAATTAGCTAAGTGAGAGTTCGGTTGTATTTACATACGTAATCCGATTTTAAATAAAATGTTAAACACTTAATTGCTATGGATTAATAAAAAAATGATTAACTGAGTGAGATGTATGAAACTTTATATACCGGTAACAATTATGGAAATTCTTGTATATATGATGTAATAAAAACATTATAGTAAATGATAAAAAAAATCAGTTCCCGGGAAAAGTATGATAATTCTTTAACAACCAATGGTTTTCTCAAATTAGTATAAAATTAATACAGAAATAAACCATTAAATGGTTATAAAGCTGTGATACCTGACCAAAAGTTGTTACATGTATGTTTTTCTTGATAAAATATTAAAATCAAAATGAAAAAGACCGAGAATAAGCTTACGGTCACATACATGTATAATTGTGTTAACTCGTACACTCAAATCCGAATTTATATCATTGCACCTCGAATTCCGTATAAGAATCAGCTTAGAATACCATAATGCGAATCGTAATACATTGTGGTCTAAACTGTCATAAAATAAATGATAAATCAATGGAACCTGTTAGAAGTTGGTAATGTTGGTTTATTTAAGGCGCCAGGTAGTCTTAACAATTGAATACAACACGTCTCGAAAAATCGGCTACGTGCAAATGTATTCTTTGATCTCATATCACGGGGCAATTCTGTGACCCACCTGCATGAGTCTAAAAACTTACAAGTTCTGTCATGATAATTTCGTTGCACTTCTCGCGAACCGACGAATCGGATATATTTAAGTGTTTGAGATCGCTTTATTTACCATCCGCTTCCACCGAGGCGATATCGCAGACAATAACATGTTGTGTATATATTATTCAAAAAAAGTAGGGGATATTTGATTTTGGGGGCATAATACTAAAATATGCAAATGACTACGAAAAAAGTCATTATAGAACCTAACAGAAGAAACATTTCCAGTTACATGTGACGCCCAAACGCACCAATAGCTACCGCATGGAATGCAGGTGATGCTTGGGATCATCATGGGGGTCCAACCCAAGATTTGCACGACTCTGACTTTGAATGTTACAGTCATTGTGGCATTGAATTCCAGGGTGGAAACATCAGTTTAATTGTTTTAGTGACCAGAAAACAAATTTTGATATGCGTCGGCTTACCCAAAAATGAAAGGTTACGTGCCCTTGGCATGCTACAGATCGGCACAACACAGGCGGTTGTGGCGCGGACGATGAATGTTTCTCAGTCTGTCATAAGCAGGCTATGGTCCAGATACCGTGATACACAATCTGTACAGGACAGACCACGCTCAGGTCGACCAAGGGCGACAACTCAAGCCCAGGATCGATTTATCCGTACCTTGGCCTTGAGAAATCGTGTCATCACAGCAAATCAGATCAGCGCTCGTCTTCAAACAGACACTGGTGTGAGAGTGAGTGGCCAGACGATTCGGAATCGACTGCATAGGGGTCACCTTCGCGCCCGACGTCCTCGCGTGATCCCTTGTTTGAGAGATCATCACATTCAGGCAAGACGTCGTTGGTGTTGGGATCGTCAACACTGGGATAATCGACGCTGGAGCAATGTGATGTTTTCAGATGAGTCAAGGTTCACTGTTGATTTTTTGGACAGACGTAGGAGGGTGTGGCGTCGTCGAAACGAGCGCTTCCAAGACGTTAACGTCATCAGACATGATCGATTTGGGGGTGGTTCTGTTATGGTGTGGGGAGGCATCACTGTTGCTGGAAGAACGGCTTTACATGTTGTTGCAGGGCGTGTTACAGGCCAGTACTACCGGGACAACATCTTGGCAGTCCATGTTGTGCCGTTCGCACGACGTCATGGCCGCCGTTTCATCTTCCAGAATGACAACGCAAGATGTCACAGGGCCAGGATCGTTACAGGTTACCTCCAACAACAGAACATCACCACATTACCTTGGCCAGCACTGAGTCCCGACCTCTCCCCCATCGAGCATGTCTGGGACATGCTTGGACAGAGGTTACGTCAACGTCAACAACGTCCTGCCAATGTCCAAGAACTTGCTGCTGCGTTGCAACAGGAATGGGACAATCTGGACCAAAATGACCTTAGACGTCTCATTAGGAGTATGCCACGTCGGATCAATGCTTGTTTGGGAAACAGAGGAGGATTTACCCGTTACTGACTTGGTTGTGATGCTGTGGTAACTTTGCTGTTTGACCCCGGGTATCATTTTACCCTTATAATGGTCAGTCTGTGCCTTACTTAGTCTAACGATCATTTGGAATAAATCGATGAATGTGAACTTCATTTCATTTTGTCATTTGTTTCTTCGTCAGTTTCATTAGGTGACTTTAATAACACTTAAAAATCAAATATCCCCTACTTTTTTTGAATAGTATATATGGTGCAATATTTTACATTGTGATTAGTTAAAACAGGGATTAAATAATTATTAGATATTTATATATATGCACAGTAAAAAAGGTATTGAGATTCAACTTTTAACTACGATTATCATATTAGTCATTAATCACCTCTGAATCTATATCCCCATACACATTAATTACAGAAAGGGTCTGTGTATACACGCCATTGTGAGCGATTCACTTTTTAGTCATCCGATGGTTATTATGAAAATACACGTACAACACAAAGTCATAGATGTCCGCTGTGACAGTAAAGATTAATTATTTGATTGGTCGAATGCTATTGTTTCATTAATTCCCACCTGTGGCCACCAGTCTGGGTACTATATGAAACCATGTTTTTGAATACACATTCCGTTATTACAGTATGGATTAATGCTTTGATTGCTCAAATGCTATTGTTTTATCACTTCCCACCTGTATTATTTGTGATTGTTTTTAGTGTTTAGTGTGCATACATATAAATACATATAATTTGCTCTTTGTTATTAATTTATCACAGCTAAATATTTGTTTTGTTTGATTTATAAATCCGTTTCGGGAATGTTGATTTTGAGTTAGTACCCAACTTGACAGAAAAATATAACCCTGCTGTCCAATCCCCGTTATGTGGCCTCCCCGACACTCATTATTTTTTTAATACCATACATGTACATATATTGTAATAGTGATAAATGTACCTTTGGTTTAATGCAATATGTTTTTTTTTGTGTTCTGACACTATTTATTCAATAAATATTTACATATTATAAAAGTACACTATATGATTGTGGGATCTGATAGCAAGCCAGGGTTATATAAATTCATCTCCCGAGGAAATTATTTACAATAAAATATAAATACTTTGTATAAGATTGTAATCATAAATTGCAAACTGGTATAAAATTACAAGGTAAAAGTGTTTACTCTCATTTAATTAATCAAAACGTTATATTGGATATAGTATAAATCAGTTAAATTACGGAATGTAGTAGAAACGTAGTGGGGTTAGCGAAATTATTATCTGATGTTCATAGCACTGAAAGGGTATGCGAAACAATGGTTGTGCTAGTTGGAGAAGGAAAATATTCTTGCGATGGGCGGCATCTGGCGTGCGATGGTGTTACATGTTTAGCCCTGTGTGACCTGTTTGAAAATGGGCGTCAGCTTGTCTATAGAGACTTACAGATAGCGACTTTTTGGCGCCAGTGAGAAGTCTCACGAGATTATCGTCGTGCAACATTACTTTGCGGGGTTGACTTCTCTGCTTGTGACGTCTACAGGTGGAACTTAATTCATTTGTGACTTACAGAAGATACATTACCTTGTCTGCGATATCACCTCGGTGGAAGCGGACGTAAAATACAACTAACTAACAACAACAGATACATTACCTGGGATGTGTGCTTGTCTGCGATATCACTTCTGTGGAAGCGAACGTTAAAACAACAGGTAGTAGTGGGATGTGTGTGACTTGTCTACGTTATCACCTCAGGTGGAACTGGACGTAAAACTCCAGGAGCGAACGAACGAATGGGATTTGATTTACGGCTTTCCAAATGTATAATTACCTCGGACGTGATTTACCGATTTTTGATGTATTCGCACTTCATATGCAAATAATCGTAACATTAGACGTGATTTACCGACTTGTGATGTATTTGTCAATGCTTGAATCATTATTTTTTTAAATGGATAATGGATAATAAAACTACGGTATCCTTTTGATACTGTTGGAAGCCATTCCTGTAGCTTTGTCTGAAAATGAGCGACATCTTGTATAGAGATCGACTATTTGGCGCCAGTGAAAAAGTCTCACGAGATTATCACAGTGACACGTGTACATTGCCAGGTCTTCTTGCAACGTGTACAGGTGGAAGGCTATTTTCATTCTTTTGTGATTTAAATTTGTCTGCGATATCACCTCGGTGGAAGCGGACGTAAAATAGAACTAACTAACAACAATTAAAGAAAATACATTACCTGGGATGTGCTTTACCGATTTCCAATGGTATAATAACATTGGACGTGATTTACCGGTTTTTGATGTATTTGTCAATAGTGGAATCATATTTTTTTTTAATGGATAATGGATAATAATACTACGACCACGGTAAGGCGAGCATCGATGGTTGTGCATTTTCTTTTTATATTCACCTTTTCTATTCGTAATTCATACGTAAATAATCGAAATCAAAATAAACGATCGGATAATATTTAAACCCTGTAGATAAATTCATCGGGTGTTAATTTTTTTACGCGTATCGGGAAATTAAAGTGCTCGGCTAGTAATTAAACCCATTAGAAAAGAAAACGGATCCCCCATTTCTAAACAGCTCTCGGAGAAATTCAACGGTGTACCATTAAGTTAAGCGATAGTACTAATTAAACGATTTTTGTAATTTTCAAACGTTATTATCAATTATCAAACAATGTTTTGAAATTAAACTGTATGCATCGTTATTCGCGCTAAAACAACCATATTAAACGATACCAATCTTATAGTGTCAGAATATCAACTTTATTCAAACAATGAACCACAATAAAATTCCATTTCCTTACAATATCTCACTTTTGCGATGTCTTCAGTTACATATATCAATTCAAAATGTTTAAAACACTACCTGAATCAAAGATAGGTTGCCAGGCAACTAAACATACGCCCACAGCAGCTAAATTCAATAGGCATCTTAGTTGCACTAATTTAAATGATCCATATCAATTTCAAACAGATTGGATGATAACTGTTGTCATTAAGGCGTTCAAAAGATTCAACAAATTGAAACAAGGGCCATAACTCTAGATGTAATTATGGAAATTGCTGAAATTCAATAAGCTTCTTTGTTTTACTAATCTTAATGATGCATATAAATTTCATACAGATCGGATAATAACTTTTGTCGTTAGAGCATAAACAAGGTACAACAAAGTGAAACAAGGGCCATAACTCACAGCGTAATTAAAGGAAATTGCTGAAATTCAATAGGATTCTTCGTTTCACTAATTTAAATGATGCATATCAATTTCAAACAGATCGGATGACAACTGTTGTCATTAGAGCGTTCACAAGATTCAACAAAGTGAAAAAAGGGCCATAACTCTAGATGTAATTAATGGAAATTGCTGAAATTCAATAGGCTTCTTTGTTTTACTAATTTAAATGATGCATATAAATTTCATACAGATCGGTTGATAACTTTTGTTGTTAGAGCGTTCACAAGAAACAACAAAGTGAAACAGGGCCATAACTCTAGATGTAATTAACGGAAATTGCTGAAATTCAATAAGCTTCTTTGTTTTACTAATCTAAATGATGCATATAAATTTCATACAGATCGGATAATAACTTTTGTCGTTAGAGCATTCACAAGGTACAACAAAGGGAAAGAAGGGCCATAACTCACAGCGTAATTAATGGAAATTGCTCAAATTCAATAGGCTTCTTCATTTCACTAATTTAAATGATGCATATCAATTTCAAACAGATCGGATGATAACTCTTGTCATTAGAGCGTTCACAAGATTCAACAAAGTGAAACAAGGTCCATAACTCTAGATGTAATTAACGGAAATTGCTGAAATTCAATAGGCTTCTATGTTTTACTAATTTAAATGATGCATATAAATTTCATACAGATCGGTTGATAACTTTTGTCGTTAGAGCGTTCACAAGGTGCAACAAAGTGAAACAAGGGCCATAACTCCAGACAAAATTAACGGAAGTTATTGAAATTAAATAGGCTTCTTCATCTCACTAATGCAAACAACATATATCAATTTCAAAACAATCAGATGATAAATGTAGTCTGTAGAGTGTTCACAAGAAATTATATGTGTAGGATAAAGCACGAGACTGAGGTTATGCTGGGGACAGAAAGACTGAAGAAAATAACCTGAGAGAAAGAAAAGCCGAGGCCGGCAAGCCAAGGTTTTTCTGTCGAGGGTTTTTTCTGAAGTCTTTCTTCCCCTGCATAACTGAAGTCAAGGACTTTATCTTGCTTATAAACCGTCTATGTACGCAAGATGAGAATATCCCAGAATTCCCACAAGAAAAACCTTATATCATGTTTTATTATGGGGAAAAAACCTACCCTGGAAGAATAACCTATTACAGGTTTAAAGAAAAACTTTAACTCAGAAGAAAAACCCCAAATTTCCATGTATATATCCAAAACCTCCCCTGACTTTCAGACCGCAAGTTATTCCGGGCATAGTATATACCCCAAATATCAAAGAGATTTACCGTTACAGATTTATAATTCTTTGGAAAGTATCTGTTTTTGTCCTCCGAACATGTGATTGACCTGACATCTAATTGAAGAAGTTATAGCATTATCTTTTAAAGAAAAATCATAAAAATAAACAACCCAATTGATTAATGATGTATAATGATTAATTTTTGAACAGTGATCAGGAAATTAAATACTTGTAAATTGGACACTCATTATCAAAATTAATCAGTCAGCTTTAAACTGGACACATGTACAAATTAGATGATTTTTGTTGATTTTAAACGAATTTTACAAATTTTTAAACAAAGATTTGATATTAAACGAATGTGAAAGAAATTAGTGCTAGATACACAAGATTAAACAATACCTGGGTAACAGTGGTAGGTTCTGAATAATTTGAACTTAATTTATGTCTATTACCAGATAAATTCTTAATCCTAATTCTGATCCTATCTCCTAATTTATAATCAACCTTTTTAACACTATGCTTATTATCATAATACTGTTTCATTTTAGACTGTTTATTAGATACAAATTCAACCAGTTCATTATTCTTTTTCTCAACATTATTCATACATGGTTTTAACATTGAGAGTTTGGTACGCATCTCTCTCCCCGTCATTAAATAAAAAGGAGAACAATTAGTAGTTGAGTGTTTACAAGATCTAATAGTACCTAATACAATTCTGTAAGCATTTGTCCATGATAATTTATCTTTAACATTTGTCTGAATTAAAGATTTAATACTATTAATAATAGTACCAATTAGTCTCTCAATAGCTCCATTTGCTTCTGGGTGGTAATTCGGTGTACAAATATGTTTAATGGTCATACTGTGCAAAAAGTTAGTAAACTCATGGCTTATGAATTGTGGTCCATTATGAGTGGTCAAAGTTTTGGGAATACCCCATACAGAAAATAATTGTTCTAAAAACTGAATAATTATTGTGGAAGTAATTGAATCAGTCATTCAAGATTCTGGCCACTTAGAATAATAGTCAATGAGATTTACGAGATATCGCGAACCTTGTGGTGCACTTTCAAAAGGTCCCTGAATGTCTATGGATTATGGATTACGTGGTTTTAAAGGAGCAACATAACGTTTAGACGATTTATCGCTATCCGCGCACATATAACATGAATTCACAAAATTTTCAACATGTTTATCAAAACCTGTCCAGTATCACTAGGGACCGGGTATCATTCAGATTTGATGAAAAAAGGAAAGAAACATATTCAGTTAATAGATTGCCATGCAGAAAGTGTTAAACACCATCAAGATTTATCAAAAACCGCCCAGTTTGTGCTACCGTTTAGTTTGACATCGGTTGTCTAGTTTATGAAACTAAATGGTCATAAACTGGATGACCAATATCAAAACTAAACTAAATGGTCATAAACTAGATGACCGATGTCAAAACTAAATGGTATTTCTTAAACTAAACGATAGCACAAACTGGGCGGTATTTGATGAATCTTGATGGTATTTAATACTTTCTGCATGGCAATCTATTAACTGAATATGTGTATTAGATTATAGATGGTAAGCTCAGTTTCTTTCCTTTTTTCATCAAATCCAAATGATACCCGGTCCCTAGTGTATGCGACTGAGCAAAGATTTTGTTTAGTCTTAACAATACCAGGATGACCAGAATGAGCTAATTCTAGAACTTGACGTTGTAAACTATCAAGAATTACAGTTCGTTCATTACGACCGATACATGAATTACCTAACACAAACAATTCGTCTTTGATAAAATAATAAGGAAGAACATTATCTGGAATTTTCTTCTTATCAGGCCACGATGTATTTAAAAAATGTAATACTTGAGATAAAACTTCATCTTTCTTTGTTTCTAAAGCAACTAATTCTGGTGAAACATTGATTGATTCACTGGTCAGCGAATAACACAAATTTACTTCATCTACTGAAACATCACTTAGTTCGTTATCAACAGTCAGAATAGCTGGAATAGAGTGTAATCTAGACAGTGCATCTGCTATAATGTTGGAAGATCCCTTTTTGTAAACCATAGAAAAATTATACTCTAACAAAATAGCGGCCCATCTGGCAATGCGAGCAGGTTTAAGACCGGAGGAGTTCTCGGATGACTGTAGTAATGTTATTAACGAACTATGGTCGGTTACTAATTTAAATGATTTGCCTTTAACGTATCTATCCCATTTTTTAACTGCCCATGTGCATGCTAATGCCTCCTTTTCGCCGATACTGTATTTCCATTCGTAGTCGTTAAGCATTTTTGATGAGAAATCTACCGGTCGGATCTGTCCATCTTCTTGCATCTCAGACAATTCTGCACCTAATGCGTAGTTAGAAGCATCACAGGTAACATACGTTTCAAGATCTGGTCTGTAAAAAGCTTAAACTGGTGGCGAAGTGAATAATCTTTTCAGCTGTTTGAAAGCAGTGTCCTGTTCACAAATCCATTCCCATTTCTGATTAATTCGAGTAAGTTTACGGAGTGGTTCTATAACATTAGCAAAATTTGGTATGAAGTGTGAATAGTGGTTGAAAAAACCTAATAAACTTTAAACTTCTTTCACCGTTGAAGGATCAACGAGATTGACTGCATCGATATTTTCTGGGAGCATATGAACCCAAGAAGATGACACAGAGAATCCGAGCCAGTTTACGCGAGAAACTTTGAAGTAGCACTTTGAAGAACTTAGCGTTAGACCATGTTTCTCAAGACGTTTCAATACATCAACAAGACGTTTATCATGTTGGTCTTCAGTCTCTCCAACAATCAGGATACCATCAAGAAGATTGAATGTTCCAGAGCAACCGGTTAGAATGATGTCCATCTTTTGAAAAGATCCAGGAATATCTGCTAAACCAAATGGAGAAGTTTTGTATCCGGACAAACCAAATGGAGTTGCAATTGTCGTAAGTTCTTGAGTTTCAGGTTTAAGTGGAAGTTGGTGGTAAGCTTCATTCATATCCAACTTCGTAATGAAATCAGCTTTCTTAATTGAACCTATAAGCGTCTCAATATTCGGTAGAGGATACTTCACAGGAATAATGTTTTTATTGACACTATGTAGGTCAACACACAAGCAAAGTTTATTTTGTTTTTTCTACGACTAAGTACGACAGAACTAACCCATTCGGAATGATCCACTTCCATAATAATGTCTTTTCGAAGAACCTGATCAATTTCCTCTTTAAATTCTTTTTCTAATGAAAAGGGGATTGGTCTGGGTTTGTGAGCAACTGGAATAAAATCATCTTTAAGTATGGACTGGTGCTGAAACTTTTGAGCTTTGTCAAGACCACTGAACACTTTCGGGAATTCTTGTTTTAAGTCATCAAAACAGGAAATTCTATTGACTATAACAATTTGGTCTTCCATAGCTATCTGGGAACTAGCTGGCTGGACACAAATATTCATACGTAAGGATGCTATCAAATCTAAACCAAGCAATGGATCTCCTGATGAAACAACATAAAATTTACAAAGGCAATGTCGATCTTTAAAGCCAACAGGTAAGGTAACAACACCAACAACATCTATGAATAACTGGTTATAACTTCTAGAGTAAGTATCTGGATGGGTAAGTATAACATCACTGAAATATCTATCATATATAAACTTATTAGGGTTTCACACTGCGTAGCTTGTGTGAAACACTATTGTTTTTGTTAAGATTATTATTAGGGTTTAATTAGGGTTTCACACTGCGTAGCTTGTGTGAAACACTATTGTTTTTGTTAAAATTATTATTCTTATTATTATTCAAATTCCATTTTAATTAGATCTCAGCAACTGCTTGTCGCATCGTTTCGATTTCTTCGGTTTTACTGGGAAAGTGGGTGTGACTTAGAGGATAAAACTATTTTGAACGTTCTGCGACAATGCGAAATGTCCGAAATCACCGAAGCTATCGTTTTTAAAAATATTGCAGTAATTTTAACAATAATCGTTGGATTTTAACTTTCGGTAGATTTTGGCATAGCCGGAGACAGGGCACATAGCTACGATACTTTTGATTTTTGATTTACGGCAAATCTTCGCAGATATTAGGCGCCAAATTTAGAAAATTTTATTGATGAATATTTTTTAGTCGTGTTTTACACAGAATCAAAGTGTCATCTGACTTGAGCAAAAATGTGAAATTTTTTTTGTCTCCGTAATTTTTCTTGGCCGCCATTGGCTAATTCAGTTTTTCAGTCCTTGATTAATTATTTATTGTTCGATTTGTTTAAAACAAAGTTCATATGCTCCGTTGTCTCAATTGTCATTTTTTTTGTTACCGACAGAACTGTCGGCACCGGAAGTGGCGTAATTTTACCAAAAACTACAATTTTGACAGTTAGGTACCATTTTTCGAAAGCAAATATTATTTTTTTCAAATCTGGTATAACTGAAAGGGTGCGCCCTTTAAAGGTGCACAAAATGTGGGGCCCAGTTTTTTTAATTTTGATTCCGTTTTTGGGCTTTTTTGATTAAAAGGTGAAACCAGCCGCTGCCAGGCAGGATACGCCCACATTTTCGAGAGATGGATAGAAAGTGATTTTTCCTACAATCAAGGGCCATAATTCAGGAAATTACAATTCGATATGCGCAAATATCGAAAGGAACAGAGATCTTTGTGTTATAAACTTACATTTCAAGTTTCAACAAAATCGGATCAAAATTGTGACCTCTAGAAGGTCCACAACCTGGATATACCATATTTTTACGCTATTTGAGAACGAACGGCAGCCATTTTGTCTGTCAATTTTGAGCTGATTTTCACGAAATTCATACTCAGCTGTCCTAAGGGTGTAACAGTGATATAATAATACGGTTTTTTAAATCGGATAAAAATTATGACCTCTATAGGGTCCACAAGCTAAAAACTTGATTTTTCATACAATCAGTGGCCATAATTCAGGAAGTTCTGGTCCGATATGCTTGAATATCAAAAGGAACCGAGATCTTTGGGTTATAAACTTACATTTCAAGTTTCAACAAAATCGGATAAAAATTGTGACCTCTAGAAGGTCCACAACCTTGATATACCATATTTTTACGCTATTTGAGAATGAACGGCAGCCATTTTGTCTATCAATTTTGGGCGGATTTTCACGAAATTCGTACTCAGCTGTCCTAAGGGTGTAAGGGTGATATAATAATACGTTTTTTTAAATCGGATAAAAATTATGACCTCTATAGGGTCCACAAGCTAAAAACTTGATTTTTCATACAATCAGTGGCCATAATTCAGGAAGTTCTGGTCCGATATGCTTGAATATCAAAAGGAACCGAGATCTTTGGGTTATAAACTTACATTTCAAGTTTCAACAAAATCGGATAAAAATTGTGACCTCTATAGGGTCCACAACCTTGATATACCATATTCTTACGCTATTTGAGAACGAAGGGCGGACATTTTATCTGTCAATTTTGGGCCGATTTTCACGAAATTCGAACTCGGTCGTCCTTAGGGTGTAACGGTGATATAACGTTTTTTTAAATCGGATAAAATTTATGACCTCTATAGGGTCCACAAGCTAAAAACACAATTTTACGTACAATCAGGGGCCATAATTCAGGAAGTTACGATCCGATATGCGCGAATATCGAAAGGAACCGAGATCTTTGGGTTATAAACTTACATTTCAAGTTTCAACAAAATTGGATCAAAATTGTGACCTCTATAGGGTCCACAAGCTAAAAACGTGATTTTTCGTACAAACAGGGGCCATAATCCATGAAGTTTCGATCCGATACATGCCAATATCGAAAGCAGCCAAGATCTTTTGGAGATAAACCTATATTTCAAGTTTCGTCAAAATCGGATAAGAATTGTGACCTGTGGAGTGTCCACAAACAAATTGTGGACGGACGGATGGACAGGGGCGACGGCATAATACGTCCACATGAAAATGTGGGCGTATAAAAAGGTGTAAAATTAAGCTATTTACAACCAATCCAGCGTTTTCATATTTTAAAATATTACTTCGTAACTTTCATAAACATGTAGCAATAATCTATACGGAGAGAATGTATGTGAAAATTAATTTGTAATATGCGCAGTTGCCGAGAAATGGTCAATTTTGCATGAGTCACTCTGTACGCTAATGTGCCTGTAAAAGAGTCAATTATTATTGGATTTTCATAAAAGTGACACCATTTGATGCATAATGTCAATTGTGACTAGTTCAACTCAATTTAACATTTTCAATGTCACGGGAATTGACGAAATTTGGGCAAAAACTGTATTTATAGCCTTCGAAACAAATAATTTATTCAAATGAGTCGTATTTGTTGTTTGTTTAAGATTTTTATATTTGATTCTAATCAACTAAAAGAATGAACCCATACGATCATATAGATATCAGAAAATGGTTTCTAACTTGTTCAGTTGCGGAGAAATAGGCATATTTTCAACAGGTCACTTTTCAAGGGTTTTTGTCCATAAAAGTGTCAATTATTATTCGATTTTCATGAAATTTTCACTGTGTGATACCTAATGCCATTTACGATTTCATACAAGTAATTTAAGATTTTCATTATCACCGGAAGTAACGTCATTTTGGCAAAAACTGTATTTTTAGCCTTCAAAACAGATATTTTATTCAAATGAGTCTGATTTGTAATGTTTTCAAAATTATGATATTTGATTCCAATCAACAAATAGATGGAACCCATACGATCATACAGATACCAGAAAATGGTTTCTAACTTATACGGTTGCAGAGAAATAGACGGTTTTCTACAAGTCACTTTTCAAGGTTTTTGGTCTATAAAAGTGGCAATTATTATTCGATTTACATAAAATTTTCACAATGTGATGCCTTATGCCATTTCCGATTTCCTACAACTAATTGAACATTTTCATTATCACCGGAAGTACTATACACTTACATGTAACAAATGTATAAAATGAATTGATATTGCTGGATTTGGTTGATTCGGTGTCTATTTTATTTGATGTGTGCAATGTTTATGTGGAAACCTGTTTAATGGTTTCATTGGTACCTGAAGTGACATGTTTAGGGTAACGTGGCACCGGTGAAACCCGTCATTACTGCATCGCAGTTCTAGTTCTTCTTCTTATTATTATTATTATTAATCCAATTCCTTTTTGATTAGATCTCAGCAACTGCTTGTCGCATCCTTACGATTCCTTCGGTTTTAGTGGGAAAGTGGGTGTGACTTAGAGGATAAAGCTATTTTGAACGTTCTGCGACAATGCGAAATGTCCGAAATCACCGAAGCTATCGTTTTTAGAAATATTGCAGTAATTTTAACAATAATCATTGGATTTTAACTTTCGATACATTTTGGCACAGCCGTAAGACAGGGCACATAGCTACGCTACTTTTGATTTTTGATTTTCGGCAAATCTTCACATATATTAGGCGCCAAATTTAGAAAATTTAAATTTTTACAAGAAACTTTTTTATTTATGAATATTTTTTAGTCGTGTTTTACACAGAATTAAAGAGCCATCTGACTTGAGCAAAAATGTTAAAAAAATTTGTCTCAGTGATTTTCCTTGGCTGCCATTGGATAATTCAGTTTTTCAGTCCTAGATTATTTATTGTTCGATTTGTATAAACCAAAGTTCATATGCTCTGTTGTCTCAATTGTCATTTTTTTTGTTACCGGTAGGGTTATCTGTCGGCACCGGAAGTGGCGTAATTTTACCAAAAACTACAATTTTGACAGTTAGGTACCATTTTTCGAAAGCAAATATTATGTTTTTAAAAACTGATATAACCAAAAGAGTGTGCCCTTTAAAGGCGCAAAAAAGTGTGAGCTCAGTTTTTTTAATTTCGATTTCATTTTCGAGCAAATTCCATTAAGAGGTGAAAAAAGGTCTAAAATTGACCTATTTACAACCCATTTAGGCTTTTCAGATTTTAAAATATGTCTACATAACTTGTATAAACTTGTAGCTATAATCCATACAAAGAAAATGTATGTTAAAATTAGTTTGTAATATAAGCAGTTGCCTAGAAATGGGTAGGGGTGATGATTTTCCGTGATTGCGGAAAAAATGCGGAAATCTTGGAATTGTCCACTCAAAACGGAATTTGAAATCTCACATGGAAAAAGACGGAAAAGCCGATATTTGCTGATACTAAACACAAACTCAAAACAGTTTTGCAGTTATCCAAGTATTTCATCTTTTTATTCATAAAAATTGGAAATATTGAATGATATCGCGTGGTTTTGTTACTGTCTATTTTAGTATTTAGCTACTTTCATTTCATCATTTAGGAATCAATTTTACTCGAAACGAAAACCCGTCTTTCATGTATCCCTGTATACAATTACTCTGTAGTTGAACTTGAATTAAACATTGTAATGTATATATATGTCTTAAAAAAACCTGTCACTTCATAAAAGTAAAAATCGTTTCATTTACTTCTTATTTTACTGCCGGGCTCGTGACTCGTGTTTATCCGCATTAACCATGTGACATCACAAATATGCCGTAGCCTTGTGAATCCAGCCCTTATTCTCGAAGAAACGGTAGTAACTATGAAGATGTCTAGATAAATCGCGACTACAACTAGCAGCTGACAAAAATGGCTTCGTCTGCTAAAAAGATGAAACGAGCTCACAAGATGTAATTTTCTGTTATTTAATTCAGGAAACAGGTTTAAAGAATAACTAGTCATTGAACATTACAAGTCACTCACAATTCAACATGTGTTATCATTGGTTTAAAATGATCCGTTTTGTAATAAAAGGCATTTTAAGATGTTTTATTCATTTATTCATAAAATAACATTTTATCTCGAAAAAACGGAATATGTTCAGCTCTGAAACGGAAAATAACGGAATTCAAAATAGTTAAAACGGAATTTGCTATTTTCTGAAACGAAAAATCATCACCCCTAAATGGGCAATTTTGTATAAGTCACTATTTTCGTTATTTTGCCTGTAAAATAGTCAATTATTATTGGATTTTCATAAAAGTGACATCATTTTATTCAAAAAGCAAGTATGCCTCATATCAAATTGATTACAATTTAAAATTGACACCGGAAGTGACGCCATTTCGTCAAAAACCTTTTTTTTAACTTTTAAAATCAATATTTTTTCCAACTAAGAATTATTTAATACGAATTAATAATTTTAACTTTTGGTTTAAATTCACATATTAATAAAATTCATACGGTCATGTAGATGTCATAAAATTGTTTCTAACTTGTTTGGTTGCCGAAAAATAGGTGGTTTTCTACAAGTCACTTTTGAAGGTTTTTGCAATTATTATTCGATTTTCATAAAATTTTCATCATGTGATGCCTAATGTCAAAGACGACGTTATAAAACTAATTTAAAATTTCTAGTATCACCGGAAGTAATGTCATTTTGGCAAAAACTGTATTTTTAGCCTTCAAAACATATTTTATTCAAATGAGTCTGATTTGTAACGTTTTTAAAATTATGATATTTGATTCCAATCAACAAATCGAATGAACCCATACGATCATACAGATACCACAAAATGGTGTCTAACTAGTACGGTTACAGAGAAATAGACTATTTTCCACAAGTCACTTTTCAAGGTTTTTGGTCTATAAAAGTGGCAATTATTATTCGATTAAAATAAACTTTTCACCATGTGATGCCTTATGCAATATCTGATTTCATGAAATTAATTGAACATTTTCATTATCACTGGAAGTACTGTACACTTACATGTATAAATGAATTGATATTGCTAGATTTGGTTGATTCTGCGTCCATTTTATTTGATGTGTGCAATGCTTATGTGGAAACATGTTTAATGGTTTCATTGGTACCGGAAGTGACATATGTTTAAGGGTAACGTGGCATCGGTGAAACCTGTCATTACTGCATTGCAGTTCTAGTTTATAATTGAGATTGGAGAACCTGTATCTACTTGCATTGTAACTGGAATAGAATTCAGAATAACTTCGCAATCTAATTTCCACTTGGCACCATTAGTCAATGTCAACACTGTAAATTCATCAGTCATCAGATCAACTGGTGGATGGCTGTCATGTTGAACTGATTCATAATAATCTGATGAATCTGTAAAATTAACTTGTCGGCTTGATGCACTACAAACTCGAGCAAAATGACCATATTTTGAAGAATTACGACACTGTTGGTTTCTAGCTGGACATTGTGGATACTGGGCTTTGTGTTGAAAACTACCACAACAGAAAAAATAGCTTTGTGAATAAGACTGAGCAGGTTGTGACTGATTGCGTTGATGTGGTTTGATTGGTAATCGATACTGAAATCTATTTGATTGAATTGACAGATATCTAGGTCGAGTCTGGCTAAAAGAGAAATTACCTCTTGAACTTGAAAGTGACTGTAGTCTAGGCCTATATGAATCATTTGGAGATTGTGTAGAATAACTTCTGTAACCACGACCTCTAATTGTAGCCTGTCTGAATTTTCTGAACTTCTAAATTATTTGTCTTGCTTGTCGATTGATTAGTGTGCGAATGATTCAAATCTTTGGTTTCTGCTATTGCTAATTCGACACGGCGTGCGATAACTGAAGCTTTGTCTAAAGTCAATTCATCCTCCATCAAAAGTCGTTCTCTAACACTTTTATAATAGACTTTCTCGACAATGACATCACGAATAAGTTCATCTTTAATTACGCCATAATTACAATTTGCGCTTAAATTTTGAAGTACAGCAACATAATCGTCAATACTTTCACCTGGAAGCTGAGCTCTTGACATAAATCTAACCCATTCAACACTAACATTATATTTATGACCGAAATGTTTTTCTAGTGCATTCATAGCTGTTCTGTACGAATTTCCCTCATCAACTAGAGAATTATATGTAGAAAGACCATATGCACCAATACAGTGAAGTAGAAGTGCTCGTTTTCTCGAGCCAGTCTGCATAATCATTACCACCTACCGCTTTTAGATAGTTCTCGAACAAATCACGCCAATGCGTCCAGGGAATAGTCGGCTTTCCGGGCGTTGGCAAAAAAAACTGTGGCACAGGAATACTCATTTTCTTACTTATTTTGATGAATGAATGTATCTGCTAACATTTCCACACATCCCCGTTGCCATATTCTATTTGTGGGTTTATATTTGCAAGGATAACATCAGGAAAGGCTTTAACAATATTTATTCATCGGCATGGCGGAACTGTACATCTCAATATCAACTGCGCATGTCTATACAACTTTTATCTATAGCTATCACAAAGTATGGAAACACATTAATGAGATAATGAATTGACAAACACCGCAAATTCCAGAATAAATTCAGAAAACAAACATATTTGACGGAAGTTAGGTTTTAATTCTGTAATCTAGACTTAATACATATGAAAACATGTGAAATAAGTATATCATCCTTTCATCATATATCACTGATACATTTTATATACTCATATGAAGACAGCAAAATCTAGCAGACGAATTTTTTCCCAAAAACCATCAAACCACGTGGTCCACACATCCGGTAAATGTCTAAATACCGAAAAGTACCGCATGCAACCGAAACGTACCGTAAATAGTTATGGATCTGGATTTTTTTCTCACTGCGTGTCTTGTAAATTTGGTCCCGTAAATTATATTTCTAACATCGTTTGCACATTTCAAATGTGATTTTTTGTTTACTTCCGACTCTATTTGGAAATATTGTTTTTAAAATGGTGTATTTGTCTTTAATGTATAAAATAGCCCGTTACGTTTTATCATATACTGAGCGCCATGGAAAACATATCACTTAGTTTTTCGTAGAACAAAATGATCCTGTAAACATATCTTATTTATTTTGCTTCTTATTGTGAACAATATTCAAATGGGAACACATCAATAACAACACATTTGTACACTTATGGATGTTTAATCTGTAATCAACGGTACAAAGTCAGAGGGGTGAAAAACCAAAAGTACAACACAGATGTCAGTAGCGCGTGTGTCCTCCACGGGCTCTTACGCACGCTGTGCAGCGATGTCGCATGGAATTTATCAATGTTTGAAAAAAGGCCTGGGGCAAATTGTTCCATTCTTGGACAAGAGCAGCTTCTAAAGCGGCAATGGTGTGCAACTATGGTCTCCGATACAGACGGCGTCCAATCTCATCCCAGACATGTTCTATCGGTGCCATGTCCGGAGACATGGCTGGCCAGTCCAAGACATTGATGTTGTTAGCAGCCAGGTAGTCCATACTAAAACGGGCGGTATGCTGACGTGCATTATCCTGTTGGAAGTGCTGAAGTTGTGAGTGCGCTAGAAACATCGGAACAATTGGTTGCAAGACATCATCACGGTAGGCTACAGCATTAACGCGACCCCTGCAAATGTGACGGGCGGTCTGGTGATGAAATGTGAAGCCTCCCCACACCATTACACTTCCCCCACCCCATCGATTCGTTTCGAAGATGCAGCAGTCTGCAAGACGTTCCCCAAGACGTATCTACACAGTTTAACGGCCATCAGCGTGATAAAGATGAAAGCGACTCATCACTGAAGAGCACACTTTGCCAGTCTACTCTTCTCCATGTCTGGAATTTATCAATGTTTGAAAAAAGGCCTGGGGCAAATTGTTCCATTCTTGGACAAGAGCAGCTTCTAAAGCGGCAATGGTGTGCAACTATGGTCTCCGATACAGACGGCGTCCAATCTCATCCCAGACATGTTCTATCGGTGCCATGTCCGGAGACATGGCTGGCCAGTCCAAGACATTGATGTTGTTAGCAGCCAGGTAGTCCATACTAAAACGGGCGGTATGCTGACGTGCATTATCCTGTTGGAAGTGCTGAAGTTGTGAGTGCGCTAGAAACATCGGAACAATTGGTTGCAAGACATCATCACGGTAGGCTACAGCATTAACGCGACCCCTGCAAATGTGACGGGCGGTCTGGTGATGAAATGTGAAGCCTCCCCACACCATTACACTTCCCCCACCCCATCGATTCGTTTCGAAGATGCAGCAGTCTGCAAGACGTTCCCCAAGACGTATCTACACAGTTTAACGGCCATCAGCGTGATAAAGATGAAAGCGACTCATCACTGAAGAGCACACTTTGCCAGTCTACTCTTCTCCATGTCTGGTGTCCTTGAGCCCATATCAAATGCCGCAGATGGTGATGATCCCTGAGGATAGCTCCAACATAAGGTCGTCGTGCACGGAGCCCTACTTCTCTTAGACAACGTCTTACGGTGTTGGCACTTACTGGTCCTTGTCTTCTGACGACTGCTGCACCTGTTCGAGTCGCTGGGCAGAATCTGTCACGCAGATAGTGACCCAGATGTAGCGGTCTTGAGTCTGGGTTGTAACGCGTTGTGGACCAGGACGTTGACGGTCACGTGTTGATCCAGTAACTCGAACACGTTCCACCAACCTTAAAATAGTGGACTGATGACAATTGAAGTGTCTGGCAATAGCACGTGTAGACATGCCAGCCCTGGACATGCCCATGGCTTCATTCCGTTGATTTTCAGTAAGTCTCGGCATCTCTAGCTCAATTGCTTCACACGTACAACAACATATTACGACAGATTGACGTTTAACAGTTCATGTACTGCACATTAAGTTGAAAACATGCTTTTAAAGGGCTCACACACAATGCTGCACGTGAATATTGGGTTTTTCATGTGCATCTCGTGCAATTCTTTTTTTTGCACACGGGCCGATATTTTTTGCGTTTGGGAGCATTGTGTGAAACAATAGTTCATAGTATTGCATAACATTATACATACAAAACCAACTAGTAATAAAATATTTGGGAAAAAAAAGTGATCCGTTTTCCATGGCGCTCAGTATATTTAGATGTCGGAGATCTCACGATGATTAAGATCAATTGTCCCGTAGATTAGAAATTTGATTTTCACAATTATTTCCTGTTGCAGTAGTTATTTCTAATTAATAACGGGACTATTTACCTGCTTAAATTGATATTTGCTTAGTCCCGTAAATTAGGAGCTTCTGGAGACAGCAACAAAATGGTCCCAATATTTCACCGATGTCTTAAAAACTACTCCGAGGTTTTGTTAAATGAAAACTACATATCAAAGTGTATTTTTCAGCAATATGCAGGATTTACATCATTAGAATTAATCGGTGTAATCGATGTGTATTAATGACGGTACTGCACGGCGACATGCTCATTTCTGTTAGTATCTGTCGATATAACGGTGATATCTTTGTTCACAAAATATGTATACTGTTATCAGAAAAGCCCTGTGTTTAATAGAGCTAATTCACATGACGTCACACACATTGGCCGCCGCCATCTTGGTGGACAACCAGACTACACGTGGTCCGATAGTTACAATGTGATTGCAGTTGGAATTATGCTTGTAGCCCTTTTGTCATGTGATATTTATGTTGAAAAAGATTTTGTCTATGTATTTTAAATTTTACATTTAATTTCTATTAAAATCCGAATTCGACAGTTAAATAACGTGTTTATAGCGACAAAACGGTGTTTGTTTATAGGCTACATAAAACAATTTCTATTAAAATCCGAATTCGACCGTGGCATTTAACGCGTTTATAGCGACAGATCGGTGTTTGTTTATATGAAATAATATGAAATTCTGTTTCTACGGCGTATTTACAACAGAAAAAAAAAAAAATTTCCATTATATTTATTTATATAGGCGAAATAGCTACATCGTGTTTGGGTACCTACATGGATAATGTCTGACGTGGAAAATTATAAGTTATATAAATTAAGCGACATTTCGAGAACTACTTAAATTTATTTTAATTTTTTTATTTTAAAAACAAACCCATAAATTAAACACACACACAATCGTGTGAGAAGCTCTATACCATACGTAGGGTAATCAATCGAACATTTGAAAAACTGACTCACTGGATAGGCCTATATTTTCTTTCTTTTTGGGTAAGTTTTAATTTGAGGTTTAATAATTATTCACTGATTCGATATAATCATCATTTAATTGTTTCTGTTATCCATCTTTAATCAAGAGAAAATATCATAAAAATGCACGGAGGCCATCAATCTTATTTGCATATTGCATACTTTATAGTATTATTGGCTGGAATTAATTTTAGATCGATAACCACAATGACTAATTATGTAGTACCGTAGGACTATAAAGTGTGTAGGGCCAACAAAAAAAAATAAGTAACTAATAGAATAATTTATTTAACGTCAACAAAAATATTTCAAGCACCCATATATTTACTTCAGGCATCATGATTCCAGAACAGAGTATCGAATTCAGCGATTCTTATTTTTGGTGCCAAAAATAAAATTTTCATTGGACGATATTCAATGAGACGTTTAAATGGACTTTATTTGCAGTCTGTGGATTCCTTTTTTTTTCTTTTTTTTTTTGACAAATTTGTAAGAAATGACGAGAGTGCTTTTATCAACGGTAGAGCGATGAAAAACCCGTTTGATATGACGTTTGTGGGAGCCGAGAAGAGCGACAGCAATCGCTCGCCTCAAATGTGAAGCACTGAAATTGACAAACGTTACTCGATTTGATGCAGATCGAAAACGAAATTACATATACCATGTTACCTACCACTGAAAAGCACGCTTATTGCCCCTTTCAAATATGTAAATAATTTTCCAGAACAGTCATACTTAAATGCCTTGAAAAGCAAAGAAAGTGCAGTGTGGTACGAAACTCGTAGGGGTAGGACTATTGAAATTAAAAATACGGGTCCTAATACAAAATTCCAGATATCATATTACGTATAACTGTAAAGCACGTTCATTGCTCTTTTCAAATCAGTACGTTATTTTCTGGCGCATTTATATTTTTTTACTCTGAAAAGCAATCAATGTGCGATGGTACTAAAATCTATTACCATGATGTCTAAGAGGTGGGTGTGTTGTTGTCCACCAACATGGCGGCGGCCTGTATATAGGTCATGTATCGGGTGCGCTCTATAGACACCAATTGTCATGGTTATGTGAGAATGAGACTTAACCTTGTTCTTCGAGTCGCTTGTTTAGTTACAAATTGCGTTGAAACGCATTATGGTATTGGTACACGATTCGTGTATCAATCATAAAATGTTTATTTTGTCTTAAATATTGGATATCAGATGCCCATCTTTTCCCGGTAAGATCACAACACCAATGTGAATGTTGATTAAAATTGACAACGATCGAATTCGTGTTTTCAATAATGTCGAAGGTTTTGGATGATATTGAGTTCGAGACTTAGCTACTTTAATATAAAAATATAACCAACAATCTATTCAAATGTTTCTGACAAAAATAATTTACTGGTGCCTCTAGTTGTCTTGAAAGCAGATTATCGGATAATGAAAGTTGATCATTCGAATTTGATTTCAATTGTCACAATCGCCGGCTTGGGATGACAAAATTATGAAAACTCATCATCTTCCCAACTTCAATGACGTCAATAAGACCTAAATTTTGGCGAATACGTTCATACCTTTTTCTTTTCCAAATTGCTAACTTTTCTATCAACAGCAGTCAGGACTTGTTTAATAGGGTCCTCAAACTCCTGTTGAGTTTTTTTTACTTGTTTTTCTGTGGCGGTAGGCATTCTTCAAAGGCAACAACAGCATAAAGAGGTTTTCACGTGGTTAAATTTGTCACTGTCTTACCATGGTCACTACAATACGGGAATAAACTTATCAACATTAAAATTTCTCTGCTGAAACATTAACTGTTTAAATCAAATGATTTCTAAATGAAATCAATTTTTCGCACTGTAATTTTCGTCTTTAATAGTAACAACAGAACGAGAAAATAAAGCAAATAAACCTTTTAATTCAATTTTTACAATATCCATTGGGACCGTGGTAAATATTTTGATTATCCAGGCTTTGGCTGGCCTCGATGTATTATCTGTACACAATCTGTTTCACAGAAATGAAATGAAATGAAATGGGGTTTAATCGTCCTACTGTTCTGCTCCTAAACTGGGCTAGTGAAGACGGGCATACGCCATACAGTGTGCTATGAGGGAAATTTTGCCCGGGCAGCGGCGCTACGGCCTGCACGGGACCTCGGTTTTTCGTCCCATCCGAACGACTCGACAGCTGTCCTTGTCAGGCCCTCCATCCTGCATCACTGAAAAGAGGAAACCACGCCGGAAAATCTGAATGAACTTTCTCGGCCAATGCAGCGATCACAAGGGGAAACCACGCCGGAAAATCTGGATGAACTTTCTCGGCCAATGCAGGGATCTGTTTCACAGATGATTACGAAAAGTTTTCTAATATCTCTGTAAAAGATGACTACCTTTAAAGGGACAATAACACTCTTGCTGGCTTGACAGCTCCAGAAAATAAATAATAGCCTTATTCTAAGTAGCGACCGGCAGCTATTTTTAAATATTATTTTCTTCTTTAGAAGCTTGTTATTTTCCGAAAGCTGTACATCTTAATATTGTAACAACGCTAAGTTTATGAAAATCGGAGCAGACTGAGTTACTGCCCATTTAGTAACGCGAACTGGCAGACCCCTTGTTCGCAAAATTGGCCATTTTGCTTCCATTTTCAACCCCACTTCATATCTCAGAAACCAAAAGTCCTAGAGACATAATTATTTCACCAAAATAAAACTAATTTACGCACCAACACAATCATGCAAACCCATTACACATAGGCTGAGAAGTTTATTTTCTAATGTTTGCAATAACCGTACAGAAGATTAAATAATTACGTAAACTTGAACTAGCTACAATCAGTTATTTTTAAATATTAATTTGTTGTCTATAACACTATTATTTTTACTGTCCGTTTAGTAACGCCAACTGACAGACCCCTCTTTTCGCGAAATCGGCCATTTTGCTTCAATTTACAGCCCCACTCCATATCTGAGAAACGAAAAGAGCTAGAGACATAATTATTTAACCAAAATGAAGCTTATTTATGTATCACACAGTCATACAAGCACATGACACATACCTTGAATAGTTTATGTTCTGAGGTTTGAAACACCGGTACAGAAAATTAAATAGTAACTTTAACTAAACATAATCAATAATGATACAATATAATCAAAATATTTAAAAACAAAACTTCGTAGTAGAGTATTCAAAACAGAATAAGAATAAATTAAGAACTAGAACTGCGATGCAGTAATTACGGGTTTCACCGGTACCACGTTACCCTAAACATGTCACTTCCGGTACCAATGAAACCATTAAACAGGTTTCCACATAAGCATTGCACACATCAAATAAAATGGACGCCGAATCAACCAAATCCAGCAATATCAATTCATTTTATACATTTGTTACATGTAAGTGTACAGTGCTTCCGGTGATAATGAAAATGTTCAATTAGTTTTATGAAATCAGAAATGGCATAAGGCATCACATGGTGAAAATTTTATGTAAATCGAATAATAATTGCCACTTTTATGGACCAAAAACCTTGAAAAATGACTTGTAGAAAATTGCCTATTTCTCTGCAACTGAACAAGTTAGAAACCATTTTGTGATATCTATATGATCGTAAGGGTTCATTCTTTTAGTTGATTAGAATCAAATATCAAAATCTTAAACAAACAACAAATAGGACGCATTTGAATAAATTATTTGTTTCGAAGGCTATAAATACAGTTTTTGTCCAAATTTCGTCATTTCCGGTGACATTGAAAATGTTAAATTGAGTTGAACTAGTCACAATTGACATTATGCATCAAATGGCCCTTTTTTATGAAAATTCAAAAATAATTGTCTCTTTTACGGGCACAATAGCGTAAAGAGTGACTAGTGCAAAATTGACCATTTCTCGGCAACTGCGCATATTTCAAATTAATTTTCACATACATTCTCTCCGTATAGATTATTGCTACGAGTTTATGAGAGTTACGAAGTAATATTTTAAAATATGAAAACGCTGGATGGGTTGTAAATAGCTTAATTTTACACCCTTTTTCACCTTTTAATCGAAATAGCCCGAAAACGGAATCGAAATTTTAAAAAAACTGGGTCCAACATTTTGTGTGCCTTTAAAGGGCGCACCCTTTCAGTTATACCAGATTTGAAAAAAATAATATTTGCTTTCGAAAAGTGGTACCTAACTGTCAAAATTGTAGTTTTTGGTAAAATTACGCCACTTCCGGTGCCGACAGATTACTCTATCGGTAACAAATAAAATGGCAATTGAGACAACGGAGCATATGAACTTTGTTTTATACAAATTGAACAATAAATAATTAATCTAGGACTGAAAAAGTGAATTAGCCAATGGCGGCCAAGGAAAATTACTGAGACAAAAAAAAATCAGATTTTTGCTCAAGTCAGATGATTCGTTAATTTTGTGTAAAACACGACTAAAAAATATTCATAAATAAAAAAGTTTATTGTAAAAATTTAAATTTTCGAAATTTGGCGCATAATATCTGCGAAGATTTGCCGAAAATCAAAAATCAAAAGTAGCGTAGCTATGTGCCCCGTCTCCGCCTATGGCGAAATGTATCGAAAGTTAAAATCCAATGATTATTGTTAAAATTACTGCAATATTTCTAAAAACGATAGCTTCGGTGATTTCGGACATTTCGCATTGTCGCAGAACGTTCAAATTAGCTTTATCCTCTAAGTCACACCCACTTATCCAGTAAAACCGAAGAAATCGTAATGATCCGACAAGCAGTTGCTGAGATCTAATCAAAAATAAATTGGAATAATAATAATAACTAGACCGGCAAGCAGCACTGAACCGGCTTTCAGAAAACAGACAGGAAGTGTGCCATACAATAGCCCATACGATACTTTAGATGTTTTGATCCGGTCACACCCGACGGTGAAATCCCGATTGTTGCAAAAGCACCAATTTTTTTACTGTCTTTTTTTTTAAAATATCGAATATGTTTTTGACTACTTCCTGTATACGGATCATTATCGGGATAGATTTAACAAGTGGTACTGAACTTAACTTCCTGTACCAGAAGTTTCAGAAAGATCCATTGGACAGTTTTACCTCCCTTATACCATTAGAAGCAGATTTACAGATATAACGATTTTTCGATTTTTTTCAAAGATTGTGGCCCTTTTGGACCATTTATACTATATTGGGGCTTTTAAATTTGGATTTACACCATAGCCCACCGTTAGGACTCTAAGTAACAGAAGTTTAAGAAAGGAAATAAGAGAAGTTTTCGAAATAAAAGCGTCTGAATAGGCTCAAAAAAAGAAAATAATAGATTTTCAGCGTTCCATTATATATTGCCTAACCCGCGATTTTTTACCATTTAGATGTCATAAGATCGTCCATTGTTCGAACTATCCAATGACACTTTAATTCTCTTGATTCGGTGGAATCTGGCGTAGTAATCACTTTTTTCGCAAGATCTCCACTTTTTTTACTTTTTACGTTTTTGTTTCTCAAAATATCGGAAAATTTTTCGACTACTTCCGGTTTCTAGATCATTGTCGGGATAGCTTTAACAAGTTGTTTGGTTACCTTACTTTCTGTACAAGAAGTTTCAGAATAATCCATTCAGCTGTTTTGCAAAGAAAGAAAATTAGAAGATCATTTTCAGTAATTTAAGGATTTTTCAACTTTTTTCCAAGATTGAGGTTCTTTTTGGACTACTTATATTATTTCAATGCTTTTATTTTTGGACTCACACCATAGTCCACCGATAGGACTCCGAATAATAAAAGTTTAAGAAAAATCATAGTTTTCGTTTTCGAGAAAATGGCGTCTCAAAATGCTCCAAAACGGCAAATACTAGATTTTTGGCGTACCATAATTTATTTTCTAGCCATCTAAATCGTATCATTCAGATGTCATATGATAATCCATTAATGGGGCTATCCAGCGACACTTTAGTTCTTTTGGTCCGCTAAGATCTGATGGAGAAATCAAGTTTTTCGCACGAGCGCCAATTTTTTTAAACCTTTTTCTTCATTTTTTGCATACTTCCGGTATGGAAATTATTGTCGGGATAGTTTTAATAACCGGATTGGCTTATCAAATAGCCACAGGGCTATGTAATGATATATTACATTGTCTGATCAGATAAAATGCCCCTGGGAAATCCTATGTTAAATAGTGCCAAAAATGCAAAAATGTCAATATATCGAAAACTAAATTTAAATATTTTAATACATATTATACATCGTTAGAATCGTAATTACGTCAGCTATCTGAATATGTAACTTTTTTGTAAAAAGATTTTTAAAATAATAAAGTAATAGAGCATTTTCCCAAATTTTACGATTTTTCAACTTTTTTCGATTTTCAGTCCCTTTTTTATCCTATTCCAGACATTTCAAAGTCTTAGTGGATGTTTTCATGCACAAGACTATCGAATGGACTCTCGATAGAGAAAGTTAAAAAAAAATTGTAGTTAAGTTTTTGAGATAAAGGCGTCCAAAAACGCTCCAAATCAGAAAATACTTGATTTTCAGCTTGTCATATTTTGCTGCTTGGTCATAGTATCCGTATAAATTGGGCATCATACGACAGTCCATTCCTCGGGCCACTAAACGGAAGCTTAATTCGTTTAATCCATTGATATTGGACGGAGAAATCGAGTTTTTCCCCAAAACACCCATTTTTTGCGGTTTTTTTTCGAAATATTTATCATTATTTCGACTACTTCCGGTCTCCGGATCGTTGTTGAAATTGCTTTACCAACCGGTCTGACTATATAGCTTTATGTTCCAGTAATTTCAGAAACATCAATTGAGGCTTTCCAAAAAATATAAGGGTTATAAAATGGGCAATAACTCTGAATGAAACTTATATTTTTGGAATCGGATAGACTTCAAGTATCCAAAAATGTAGGTCAAATTTGAAAATTTTGCAGAATAACAAAAATTGTCTCGTAAAAAACGTATTTTCAAAATTAGAACGACAAAAGCCATAGATGAGTGTTCGAAATTGAAAAATGTGAGATAGCCATTATCTCGGAAAAGATTCGGGGTTTCCGAAAATATCATTTGTTTGAAAATAGGTAGAGAATTGACGAAACCACGGCCGATTTTCAATTCCGGAAAAGAGTACAAAATTCGGTTACTTCCGGTATCCGCAGAAGTTTCAAAATTGTTTTATCAAGTAGCCACCACATGGTTTCCCAATAGAAAATTTGGTTCCAGATCGATAAATGTTTTCGATCATGGAGAAATAGGCTCCCGCGGAAAAAAATAATAATAACTAGACCTGCAAGCAGCACTGAACCGGCTTTCAGGAATCACTTCCCGTACCAATGAAACCATTAAACAGGTTTCCACATAAGCATTGCACACATCAAATAAAATGGACGCCGAATCAACCAAATCCAGCAATATCAATTCATTTTATACATTTGTTACATGTAAGTGTACAGTACTTCCGGTGATAATGAAAATGTTCAATTAATTTTATGAAATCAGAAATGGCATAAGGCATCACACTGTGAAAATTTTATGTAAATCGAACAATAATTGCCAATTATATAGACCAAAAACCTTGAAAAGTGACTTGTATAAAACTGTCTATTTCTCTAACCGTACAAGTTAGAAACCATTTTCTCGTATCTGTATGATCGTATGGGTTCAATCTATTTGTTGATTGGAATGAAATATCATAATTTTAAAAACATTACAAATCAGACTCATTTGAATAAAATATCTGTTTTGAAGGCTAAAAATACAGTTTTTGCCAAAATGACGTTACTTCCGGTGATAATGAAAATCTTAAATTACTTGTATGAAATTGTAAATAGCATTAGGTATCACACAGTGAAAATTTCATGAAAATCGAATAATAATTGACACTTTTGTGGACAAAAAACCTTGAAGAGTGACCAGTTGAAAATTGCCTATTTCTCCGCAACTGAACAAGTTAGAAACCATTTTGTGATATCTATATGATCGTATGGGTTCATTCTTTTAGTTGAACTAGTCACAATTGACATTATGCATCAAATGGTGTCACTGTTATGAAAATCCAATAATAATTGACTCTTTTACAGGCACAATAGCGTAAAGAGTGACTCATGCAAAATTGACCATTTCTCGGCAACTGCGCATATTACAAATTAATTTTTCACATACATTCTCTCCGTATAGATTATTGCTATGAAATTTCCGAAGTAATATTTTAAAATATGAAAACGCTGGATGGGTTGTAAATAGCTTAATTTTACACCTTTTTTCACCTTTTAATCGAAATAGCCCGAAAACGGAATCGAAATTAAAAAAACTGGGCCCAACATTTTGTGCGCCTTTAAAGGGTGCACCCTTTCAGTTATACCAGATTTGAAAAAAATAGTATTTGCTTTCAAAAAGTGGTACCTAACTGTCAAAATTGTAGTTTTTGGTAAAATTACGCCACTTCCGGTGCCGACAGATAACTATATCGGTAACAAAAAAAATGGCAATTGAGACAACGGAGCATATGAACTTTGTTTTATACAAATCGAACAATAAATAATTAATCTAAGACTGAAAAACTGAATTAGCCAATAGCGGCCAAGGAAAATTACTGAGACAAAAAAAAATTCAGATTTTTGCTCCAGTCAGTTGACTCGTTAATTTTGTGTAAAACACGACTAAAAAATATTCATAAATAAAAAAGTTTTTTGTAAAAAATTTAATTTTCTAAATTTGGCGCCTAATATCTGCGAAGATTTGCCGAAAATCAAAAATCAAAAGTAGCGTAGCTATGTGCCCTGTCTCCGACTATGCCAAAATGTATCTAAAGTTAAAATCCAATGATTATTGTTAAAATTACTGCAATATTTCTAAAAACGATAGCTTCGGTGATTTCGGACATTTCGCATTGTCGCAGAACGTTCAAAATAGCTTTATCCTCTAAGTCACACCCTGTTTTCCAGTAAAACCGAAAAAATCGTAACGATCCGACAAGCAGTTTCTGTGATCTACTCAAAACAAAAGAATAATAATAATAAGAAGAACTAGACCCGCAAGCAGCACTGAACCGGCTTTCAGGAATCAGACAGGAAGTGTTTCATACAATAGCCCATTTATCGAGCTACCAAACGATACTTTAGTTGTTTTGATCCGGTCACACCCGACGGTGAATTCCCGATTGTTGCAAGAGCACCGATTTTTTTACTGTCTTTTTTTTTTTAAATACCGAATATTTTTTTGACTACTTCCTGTTTACGGGATAGATTTAAAAAGTGGTATGGGAACTTAACTTCCTGTACCAGAAGTTTCAAAAAGATCCATTGGACAGTTTTACCTCCCTTATAACATTAGAAGCAGATTTACAGATATATATAACGATTGTTCGACATTTTTCAAAGATTGTGGCCCTTTTGGACCATTTATACTATATTGAGGCTTTTAAATTTTGATTCGAAATAAAAGCGTCTGAATAGGCTCCAAAAAGGAAAATAATAGATTTTCAGCGTTCCATTATATATTGCCTAACCTGCGAATTTTTACCATTTAGATGTCATAAGATCGTCCATTGTTCAAACTATCCAGTGACACTTTAGTTGTTTTTATTCGGTGAAATCTGGCGTAGTAATCACGTTTTTTTTACTTTTTACGTTTTTGTTTCTCAAAATATCGGAAAATTTCTCGACTACTTCCGGTTTCTAGATCATTGTCGGGATAGCTTTAACAAGTTGTTTGGTTACCTTACTTTCTGTACAAGAAAGGGAAAATACTAGATTTTCGGCGTACCATAATTTATTTTCTAGCCATCTAAATCGTATCATTCAGATGTCATATGGTAATCCATTAATGGGGCTATCCAGCGACACTTTAGTTCTTTTGGTCCGCTAAGATCTGATGGGGAAATCAAGTTTTTCGCACGAGCGCTAATTTTTTGAAACCTTTTTCTTCATTTTTTTTAATACGTCCGGTATGGAGATTATTGTCGGGATAGTTTTAATAACCAATTTGGGCAATTAGATAGCCACAGGACTCTGTAATGGTATATTACATTATCTGATCAGATAAAATGGCCCTGAGAAATCCTATGTTCAAAAGTGCCAAAAATTCAAAAATGTCAAAATATCGAAAATTAAATTTCAATAACTCAATACATATTATACATCGTTACAATCGTAATTAGGTCAGCTATCTGAATGTGTAACCTTTTCGTAAAAATCTGATTAAATAATAAAATAATATAGCATTTTCCAAAATTTCACGATTTTTCGACTTTTTTCGATTTTCAGTCCCTTTTTTATCATATTCCAGACATTTCAAAGTCTTATTGGATGTTTTCATGCACAAGACTATCGAATGGACTCTCGATAGAGAAAGTTAAAAAAAAATTGTCGGTTAAGTTTTTGAGATAAAGGCGTCCAAAAACGCTCCAAATCGGAAAATACTTGATTTTCAGCTTGTCATATTTTGCTGCTTGGCCATAGTATCCGTATAAATTGGGCATCATACGACAGTCCGTTCCTCGGGCCACTCAACGAAAGCTTAATTCGTTTAATCCATTGATATTCGACGGCGAAATCGAGTTTTCCCCCAAAACACCCATTTTTTGCGTTTTTTTCGAAATATTTATCATTATTTCGACTACTTCCGGTTTCCGGATCGTTGTTGAAATTGCTTTACCAACCGGTCTGACTATATAGCTTTATGTTCCAGTAGTTTCAGAAACATCAATTGAGGCTTTCAAAAAAATATAAGGGTTATAAAATGGGCAGAAAATTCGAAAAAAATCGAAAAATAAAGGGCAATAACTCTGAATGAAACTTATATTTTTGGAATCGGATAGACTTCAGGTATTCAAAAATGTAGGTCAAATTTGAAAATTTTGCAGAATAAAAAAAGAATTGTGCCGTAAACAACGTATTTTCAAAATTCGAACGACAAAAGCCATAAATGAATGTTCGAAATTGAAAAATATGAGATAGCCATTATTTCGGAAAAGATTCGGGGTTTCCGAAAATGTCATTTGTTTGAAAATAGGTAAAGAATTGACGAAACCACGGCCGATTTTCAATTCCGGAAAAAAGTACAAAATTCGGTTACTTCCGGTATGCGCAGAAGTTTCAAAATTGTTTTATCAAGTAGCCACCACATGGTTTCCCAATAGAAAATTTGGTTCCAGATCGATAAATGTTTTCGATCATCAAGTAGCCACCACATGGTTTCCCAATAGAAAATTTGGTTCCAGATCGATATCTTTTTTCTATCATGGAGAAATAGGCTCCCGCGGAAAAAAATAATAATAAATAGACCTGCAAGCAGCACAGAACCGGCTTTCAGGAATCAGACAGGAAGTGTCTCATACAATAGCCCATTTATCGAGCTACCAAACGATACTTTAGATGTTTTGATCCGGTCACACCCGACGGTGAAATCCCGATTGTTGCAAGAGCACCGATTATTTTACTGTCTTTTTTTTTTAAATATCGAATATTTTTTTTGACTACTTCCTGTTTACGGATCATTATCGGAATAGATTTAACAAGTGGTATGGGAACTTAACTTCCTGTACTAGAAGTTTCAGAAAGATCCATTGGACAGTTTTACCTCCCTTATACCACTAGAAGCAGATTTACAGATATAACGATTTTTCGACTTTTTTTCAAAGATTGTGGCCCTTTTGGACCATTTATACTATATTGAGGCTTTTAAATTTGGATTCACACCCCAGACCAGCGTTAGGACTCTAAGTAACAGAAGTTTAAGAAAGGAAATAAGAGTAATTTTCGAAATAAAAGCGTCTGAATAGGCTCCAAAAAGGAAAATACTAGATTTTCAGCATCTCATAATATATTACCTAACCAGCGATTTTTTTACCATTGAGATGTCATAAGATTGCCCATTGTTCGGGCTATTCAATGACACTTTAGTTGTTTTGATTCGTTGAAATATGGCGTTGTAATCACGTTTTTCGGAAGATCACCATTTTTTATTTTTTAAGGTTTTTTTTCAAAATATCGGATATTTTTTCGTGTACTTCCGATTTTTTGATCATTGTTGTGATAGTTTTAACATGTTGTTTGGATAGTTAACTTTCTGTACCAGAAGTTTCAGAAACACCCATGGAGCTGTTTCCAAAACAAAGAATAATAGAAAAGCATTTTCAGTAATTTGAGGATTTTTCAACTTTTTTCCAAAATTGAGGCTCTTTTTGGACAACGTATGTTATTTCAATGCTTTTATTTTTGGACTCACGCCATAGTCCTCCCATAGGACTCTGAGTAAAAAAAGTTTAAGAATAAACGTAGTTGTGTTTGAGAAAAAGGCCTCTCAAAATGCTCCAAAACGGAAAATACTAGATATTCGGCGTACCATAATTTATTTTCTAGCCATCTAAATATTATCATTCAGATGTCATATGATAGTCCATTAATAGGGCTATCCAGCGACACTTTAGTTCTTTTGGTCCGCTTAGATCTGATGGAGAAATCAAGTTTTTCGCACGAGCGCTAATTTTTTTAACCTTTTTCTTCATTTTTTTAATACGTCCGGTATGGAGATTATTGTCGGGGTAGTTTTAATAACCAATTTTGACAATTAGATAGCCACAGGGCTCTGTAATGATATATTACATTATCTGATCAGATAAAATGGCCCTGAGAAATCCTATGTTCAAAAGTGCCAAAAATTCAAAAATGTCAAAATATCGAAAATTAAATTTCAATAACTCAATACATATTATACATCGTTAGAATCGTAATTAGGTCAGCTATCTGAATGTGTAACCTTTTCTTGAAAATCTGATTAAATAATAAAATAATATAGCATTTTCCAAAATTCCACGATTTTTCGACTTTTTTCGATTTTCAGTCCCTTTTTTTATCCTATTCCAGACATTTCAAAGACTTATTGGATGTTTTCATGCACAAGACTGCCGAAAGGACTGTCGATACAGAAAGTTAAAAAAAAATTGTCGGTTAAGTTTTTGAGATAAAGGCGTCCAAAAACGCTCCAAATCAGAAAATACTTGATTTTCAGCTTGTCATATTTTGCTGCTTGGTCATAGTAACCGTATAAATTGGGCATCATTCGACAGTCCATTCCCCGGGCCACTCAACGAAAGCTTAATTCGTTTAATCCATTTATAATGAACGGAGAAATCGAGTTTTTCCCCCAAAACACCCATTTTTTGCTTTTTGTTCGAAATATCTATCATTATTTCGACTACTTCCGGTTTCCAGATCGTTATTGAAATTGCTTTATCCAGCGGTCTGACTATATAGCTTTATGTTCCAGGACTATCGATTTATCCTTTCCCAAAAATATAAGGGTTGGGCAATGGGCAGAAAATTAAAAAAAAAATCGAAAAATAAAGGGCGATAACTCGGAATGAAACTTATATTTCTGGAATCGGATGGTCTTCAGGTATCCAAAAATGTAGGTCAAATTTGAAAATTTTGAAAAATAACAAAAATTGTCTCTTAAACAAAATTTTTCATTTTTCGAACGCTAGAAGTCAGCGACGAAGTTTCGAAATTTCGAAATTTTCAACTGCAATTGTCCGAGAAAAGACTCGGGGTTTCTGAAAATGTCATTTGTATGAAAATAGGTACAGAATTGACGAAGCTACGGCCGTTTTTTTAATTTTTATGCACCGCACGAAATACGGCCACTTCCGGTCTGCGCAGAAGTTTCAAAAATAGTTTATCAAGTAGCCACTACATTGTTTCCTGGTAGAAAATTAGGTACCAGATCGGTATCTGTTACAGGCACTGAGAAATAGGCTCTGGCGAAAAAAAAAAAATAATAATTTGACCTGCAAGCAGCACTGAACCGGCTTTCAGGAATCAGGCAACAAGTGTGTCATACAATAGCCCATTTATCGAGCTACCAAACGATACTTTAGATGTTTTGATCCGGTCACACCCGACGGTCAAATCCCGATTGTTGCAAGAGCACCGATTTTTTTTACTGTCTTTTTTTTTTAAATATCGAATATTTTTTTGACTACTTCCTGTTTACGGATCATTATCGGGATAGATTTAACAAGTGGTATTGGAACTTAACTTCCTGTACCAGAAGTTTCAGAAAGATCCATTGGACAGTTTTACCTCCCGTATACCATTAGAAGCAGATTTACAGATATAACGATTTTTCGACATTTGTCAAAGATTGTGGCCCTTTTGGACCATTTATACTATATTGAGGCTTTTAAATTTTGATTCACACCATAGACCACCGTTAGGACTCTAAGTAACAGAAGTTTAAGAAAGGAAATAAGAGAAGTTTTCGAGATAAAAGCGTCTGAATAGGCTCCAAAAAGGAAAATAATAGATTTTCAGCGTTTCATTATATATTGCCTAACCCGCGAATTTTTACCATTTAGATATCATACGATCGTCCATTGTTCGGGCTCTCCAATGACTGAATTGTTGTTATTGCTTGTCTATATATAATTGCTCTACACATTTGTTACTGTACTTGCTTGAAAACGTTGAGAGAATACTCTTGGAAACGTTGCCCAAATAAATCAGTAATTGTTCTTCCATAAGTATGTGTTATAGTTTACAGATTTACATATATAACGATTTTTCGACTTTTTTCAAAGATTGCGGCCCTTTTGGACCATTTATACTATATTGAGGCTTTTAAATTTGGATTCACACCATAGACCACCGTTACGACTCTAAGTAACAGAAGTTTAAGAAAGGAAATAAGAGTGGTTTTCGAGATGAAAGCGTCTGAATAGGCTCCAAAAATTAAAATATTCTTAGTAGGCATTCCTTTTGGTAGCCCTTTTTGTAACTTGCTAACCTATAGGTCCAATATTCAATCCCCATTTAGTCAAGAAATATTCAAATTTTCCAGCTTGGTTCTTCTCAAAGGTTTAAGGATGATGTGTGACCAAATGATTAACGCTGTGGATGCGAGTCATTGATTATAAATGACAAGGACTAGGGCCTGTCCTACCTTGTGGATTTCCTCCCACTGCAAAAGGTTCTGTCACACAGTGAAACTGCTATGGTTTACACCCCTGTTTTTAGAGTTCAAGGCGTAGGTTTGCCTGTCCACTGCTAAAGACCTTGTAATTTTTCCTGGTTTCCTCCCACTGCTACATACCCAAACACACAAGTATATTATTGAAATAGAATTTAACCATAATGCCAAAGGACGTTAAACTACATTTCTTCATCAGCAAAGTCAGAATAAGAAATCGATTTTCACAATGTACTATTAAGCACCTGATATAACAAGGGTCTGTAATTGCATAAAGTCGCGTTGTCTCCGACACCCACAACCTCCAGCAATCTGTATGAGGGTTGACCACCAAAGTTCAATTAACTGAAATTCATAGCAGACTGGGATCAGAATATCATGACAGTGTTATTGCAAAAACAAAACCTCTTTACTCGTATTCTTCAGCCATAAAAGTCTCAATCTCAATCGGACACCAAACCAGGCAAAAAAAAAAAATTCAATTCCTCGTCATCAATTCTACACCAAAATGACAATTCAGATAGGCAAGCAAAATGCCTGAAAAGGAGGGAGACAAAATATATCTCAAAATAACCGGCACTACCGAGATATTCAGAGAGAGAGGTGGGATTTAACGTCCACTCGACACAAACTAGGTCATTTCGGGACTAACATATGGTTTAATTTTATTTTAATAATTCGCATGCGCGTAGGGGTCTTTAGTAGTGGGAGGAAACCCGAGGACCCGGAGAAATCCCACGAGGTTGGACCGAGATATGAAAGAATCGAAGGAAGCATTCGAATACGAAAGTCCATTGACTGCGCTATCGAACGATACTTTAGCTCTTTTGATCTGGTAATACCCAACGGAGAAATCGCGCTTTTGACAAAAATCCTTTTTTTTTCTCTTTTTTTTCAAAATATCCGATGTTTTATCGACTATTTCCGGTTTAAGCATCATTTTCGGCACCTAACTTCCTGTTCAAGAAGTTTCAGAAACATCAATTACCAGATATTTAACGATTTTTAGACAATAATTTGGTAGCCTGATTCCACCGTTCTTAGAGATAGTTACCTCCCTTATACTCTTATAGTAGAGTTACAAATATATACTAGACTTGCTTGCAAGACTGAAGGCTTTCACCGTGCCAAGGCGTCACACGATCGCCAGATGCATGACAAAAGACTTTCCTCACCCCCCCCCCACACCCCACCCCCAAAAAAACAACCCAATACACTAACATAACTCAGATATTGACACGTTCTTTGTATTCGCATTGCGATAGAGAAGGTAATTGAAAAATAGAGTTGAACAATTCACATCATGATAATCCCAGATCGGTAGAATCGAACAGACGCCGCCAATCCAAATATGTAAGCGAAAACTCAAAATTCCAAGAAATAACAATTTTAGTAAATTTTCAAATTTTGAAGAAAAAATGAGAACGACATGGTATTTCAATTCGGCCGTTATCGCATCCGCAATATCCCAAGCTGTACAAAAATATAACTTTTTCGAAAATCGGTTGGGAATTCACATAATTAGGGCCGGTTTTCAATTTTCGTGCACGTTAAAGATTTACACAACTTACGGTCTGTCCACAACTTTCGCAATAGTTATAAGTAATAATTGTTAAAAACAAGGGAAAAATCAATATTCAGAACACTATCTGTTAGTTTCAGAGATCTACACGAATTGTAAATGGAATAAAAAAAACAACAAAAAATAGTTTTCCGAATGGTACAAAAATGGTCTTTTAGTCTCAGATAACAAATAAAACCCGAAATCATAATTATCAACATCAACTTTCCTTTATACTAAAAAAGGGTCGACTTTCTTATAAATAGCTGCAGCAGGGAGCTTTATTTTAAATGGTATAAAGAGATGACGTCATGTACACAAAAAAACGGTGGTTTCATACCGGGGGGGGGGGGGGTAACACGCGCGCGCGCGCTGTATCATAAAGTCTGTCATTGAGTCGACTGTCGTGGTTTCGAATCCCCGGTTGTACGTGACAAGGAGTAGGGTCGCCTGTCCAACCTCGTGGGTTTTCTCCGGGTCCCCCGGTTTCCTCCCACCAACAAAGACCCCTACGCGCAAGGGAATTATTGAAATAAAATTAAACCATATGTTAGTCCCGAAATGACCTAGTTTATGTCAAGTGGACGTTAAACCCATTTCTCTCTCTCTCTCTCTTTCATACCTTTCTAACCAGGGTGGGGGGTGGATGGCTGAGTGGTTAGCGTGAGCGCGTTGTATCATAAAGTCTGTCATTGAGTCGACTGGCGTGGTTTCGAATCCCCGGTTGTACGTGACAAGGAGTAGGGTCGCCTGTCCAACCTCGTGGGTTTTTCTCCGGGTCCTCCGGTTTCCTCCCACTGCTAATTATAGAAATAAAATTAAACCATATGTTAGTCCCGAAATGACCTAGTTTGTGTCGACTGGACGTTAAACCCCATTTCTCTCTCTCTCTCTCTCTCTACCCAGGGTAATTATATAACTGTTAAATTAAACAATGGATAACTCCTACCTCTCAAATGATTTATATAATTAGTAAATAATTATTATTATCTAATGATTGTTGTTTTGTGACATATATAGTATAACCAATATATACATTATACTTTTATAATCAATATGATACTGTGCATTAGTCGTGTTTATGTTCTTATGATTTGAATTTCTTCATGCAATATTTGTAAATCGCCAGTAGGAATAAATGTCTCTTGTATAGATACGTTATGCTGGCTGGTATTTGTTCGGTAGGCTATAGCTTTTGGGACTGCGCTGTATCATACGGTCTGTCATTGAGTCAACTGGCTGGGTTTCGATTCCCCAGTTGAACGTGAGAAAGAGTATGTCGCCTGTCTAAACTCGTGTGTTTTCTCCGGGTCCTCCGGTTTCCTCCAGCTGGTAAAGACCCCTACTCCCAAGCTAATTGTTGAAATAAAAAAAAAATAAAGCATATGTTAGTCCCGAAATGATCTCTAAACATGCTCGTACAGCGGCGCTAGTCTTCTTTTATATAGAATTCCAACCGCCAAGGGATCTTTTACGGTCACACCAATGTGTACACGGGACTTCGGAATCGCGTTAATGTCAGCTACTCAAATATGTAACTGGTTCAAAAATGGATTGAATATTCAATGAAATATCGCCAATTTTCTGGTTTCGTGCACGTTAAAGATTTGACGTCACTAATAAAATTTTAATATTAATTACAGATAGAGTCCATGGTCAAACAGCGTCACGCCTTTTATCACAGGTGCAATATTCGATACTACTGCAACCGCTTAATAAATTGGACTTTCTTATAAACAGCGCGAGCCGTCGATTTCTATCCAGATGATTACCGCTATAAGATAATTTTGACAAAGAAGCAACAATATTAATTCAAAGACTAATTATTACACACAGCTATCAACTATTTCTGTTACAGGGTCACTAAACCCATATTTTGGATAGAAGAAAACACTCATAGTTGAAATAATTTTAGTTCAAATATCATCACTGATAAAAGCACTCTTGATTTGGCTCTATACGTTGACAAAACGTACAGATTGTATCCCCTCTTTATGTTTCGCTTAACAATGAAAGGTGCCGTGTTCAATTTTCGATCCCTTTGTTCTGCTACTCCTGAAATTTGGAACTGTTGTACAATGGTTTGATATATAACACTACTGATAGGCCTCTCTGTAGAAGAAGTTCCAAAAAAATATTATGTTGACATTTCGAGAAATAGACCTCTAAAAATGCTCCAAATCGTAAAAATACGACGTTTTCGATTTTCGATCTCTTTTTTCGGCTACCCCTGACATTTCAAAAAATGATACAGTGGTTTCACACAACAGAGTTCCCATTTATCTCTCGATTGAGAAGGTTTTAAAAAATCGTTGGGGGCGTTTCCGAGAAACATGCGTCTAAATTTGCTCGAAATCGCAAAATACCTTACTTTTCAAAGTCACATAACTTTTTTAGTTTTTGATAGAAACTTGTCGCTGAAATACCATCTGATAGACAATTCAATTGGCTATTAAACGATATAAAATTTTAACTAAACGACAATAATCCTGTTGATACATCGCATTTTCCGCACAGACACCCATTTTTCACAATTTTGTCAAAGTTTGGATACCTTTCTTGACTACTTCCGGTGATTAGGGGATTTTCATTTTCAGTTCATGGACTGGTCTGGGTTTTCGACTTCATATTCCTGAAGTTTCAGAAAAATCGTTGGAGCCGTTTTAAAAAAATAAGAACTCTACGATTTGACCAAAATGCGAAAAAAAATAAAAAATAAAGGTAAATATTTAAGAAAAAAACTTATATTGTTGGAATCGGATTGATGTCAGCTATCCAAAAATATAACAGAAATTTAAAAATTCCCAAAAATAAAAAATTTTGAAAATTTTGAAAATTTTCCATTTTTCACCAAAAAATTTAGAGCGACACAGTTTTGAACTGCTATCTGCTCAGAAATGTCTCCAGCTATCCAAAAATGTAAATATCTGAAGAATCCATTGAGAATTAAGAGAATAATGGCCGATTTTCAATTTTCGTGCACGTTAACGATTTGACGCATTTCCGCTATGCGCACAAATTTCGAAATAGCTTTAAGCAGTAGCTGCACACCACTTTTCCGACAGAAAATCAAATTTCAAACCTCTATCTCTTATAGTTGCTGAGATCTAGCTTCCCCCAATAAAAAAATAAATAACTAGACTTGCTTGCAAGACTGAAGGCTTTCACCGTGCCAAGGCGTCACACGATCGCCAGATGCATGACAAAAGACCTTCCTCACCACTCCCCCACACCCCACCCCCCAAAAAAAACAACCCAATACACTAACATAACTCAGATATTGACACGTTCTTTGTATTCACATTGCGATAGAGAAGGTAATTGAAAAATAGAGTTGAACAATTCACATCATGATAATCCTAGATCGGTAGAATCGAACAGACGCCGCCAATCCAAATATGTAAGCGAAAACTCAAAATTCCAAGAAATAACAATTTTAGTAAATTTTCAAATTTTGAAGAAAAAATGAGAACGACATGGTATTTCAATTCGGCCGTTATCGAATCCGCAATATCCCAAGCTGTACAAAAATATAACTTTTTCGAAAATCGGTTGGGAATTCACATAATTAGGGCCGGTTTTCAATTTTCGTGCACGTTAAAGATTTACAAAACTTACGGTCTGTCCACAACTTTCGCAATAGTTATAAGTAATAATTGTTAAAAACAAGGGAAAAATCAATATTCAGAACACTATCTGTTAGTTTCAGAGATCTACACGAATTGTAAATGGAATAAAAAATACAACAAAAAACAGTTTTCCGAATGGTACAAAAACAGTCTTTTAGTCTCAGATTACAAATAAACCCGAAATCATAATTATCAACCTCAACTTTCCTTTATATTACGAAAGGGGCGACTTTCTTATAAATAGCTGCAGCAGGGAGCTTTATTTTAAATGGTATAAAGAGATGACGTCATGTACACAAAAAAACTGGGATATTAATTTCAGGAGCAACTGTTTTTTACTGATATGAAATATTTTCACTCTAGAAGCACCAGTGCCAGATATTGGTTAACAGTAGAACACCCTTAGTTCAAAGATTGTCACTTAGAAAAATAGCTCTCCATATTATACGTATGCAGAACGTTCCGATTATGACCCTATCGGACTTTTGTCGATATACAGTGCCATTTGTTTGGCCACTCTTGATACTTTTGACCGTTGTACGGTGGTTTCATACCGGGGGGGGGGGGGGTAACACGCGCGCGCGCTGTATCATAAAGTCTGTCATTGAGTCGACTGGCGTGGTTTCGAATCCCCGGTTGTACGTGACAAGGAGTAGGGTCGCCTGTCCAACCTCGTGGGTTTTCTCCGGGTCCTCCGGTTTCCTCCCACAAACAAAGACCCCTGCGCAAGGGAATTATTGAAATAAAATTAAACCATATGTTAGTCCCGAAATGACCTAGTTTATGTCAAGTGGACGTTAAACCCCATTTCTCTCTCTCTCTCTCTCATACCTTTCTAACCAGGATGGGATGGGGGGGGGGTTGGATGGCTGAGTGGTTAGCGTGAGCGCGTTGTATCATAAAGTCTGTCATTGAGTCGACTGGCGTGGTTTCGAATCCGCGGTTGTACGTGACAAGGAGTAGGGTCGCCTGTCCAACCTCGTGGGTTTTTCTCCGGGTCCTCCAGTTCCTCCCACTGCTAAAGACCCCTACGCGGATGCGAATTATAGAAATAAAATTAAACCATATGTTAGCCCCGAAATAACCTAGTTTGTGTCGACTGGACGTAAACCCCATTTCTCTCTCTCTCTAACCAGGGTAATTATATAACTGTTAAATTAAACAATGGATAACTCCTACCTCTTAAATGGTTTATATAATTAGTAAATAATTATTATTATCTAATGATTGTTGTTTTGTGACATATATAGTATAACCAATATATACATTATACTTTTATAATCAATATGATACTGTGCATTAGTCGTGTTTATGTTCTTATGATTTGAATTTCTGCATGTGGTGTGGTGCGTCGAATTCATAGTCCCGGCGTTTCAGAAGTATCGGTAGGTGTCGTAGGTGTTCGTAGGGTCATTATATAACTGTTAAATTAAACAACGGATAACTCCTACATCTTAAAATGATTTATATAATCAGTAAATAATTATCATTATCTAATGATTGTTGTTTTGTGACATATATAGTGTAACCAATATATACATTGTACTTTTATAATCAATATTATACCGTGTATTAGTCGTGTTTATGTTCTTATGATTTGAATTTCTTCATGTAATATTTGTAAATCGCCAGTAGGAATAAATGTCTCTTATATAGATACGTTATGTTGGCTGGAATTTGCACGGTAGGCTATAGCCATTGGGACTGCGCTGTATCATACGGTCTGTCATTGAGTCAACTGGCTGGGTTTCGATTCCCCGGTTGAACGTGAGAAGGACAATGTCGCCTGTCTAAACTCGTGTGTTTTCTCCGGGTCCTCCGGTTTCCTCCAACTGCTAAAGACCCCTACGCGCAAGCTAAAAAAATAAAGCATATGTTAGTCCCGAAATGATCTCTAAACATGCTCGTACAGTGGCGCTAGTCTTCTTTTATATAGAATTCCAACCGCCAAGGGATCTTTTACGGTCACACCAATGTGTACACGGGACTTCGGAATCGCGTTCATGTCAGCTACTCAAATATTAATTACAAATAGAGTCCATGCTCAAACAGCGTCAAGCCTTTTGTCACAGGGTCTGAAGTTTGGTTTTCTCTCGGGAAACTGGGTGGTGGTTAGTGCTTAAATGTAAAACGAAATTTATGCGCATAGCGGAAATGCCTCAAATCTTTAACGTGCACGAAAATTGAAAATCGGCCATAATTCTGTTAATTCTCAACCGATGTTTCTGATATTTACATTTTTACATAGCTGGAGACATTTCTGAGCAGATAGCATTTCAAAAACGTCGAATTTAGAAACTTTGTCGCTTTCATTTTTTGGGTGAAAATTGTTAAATTTTCTAAATTTTCTAAAATTGTTTTGAAATTCTGATTTTGATTTTGGTCGATTTTTTGCGATTTTTAGTCAAAATTTAATAACTCTAAAACGGCTCCAACGATTTTTTTGAAACTTCAATACTATGAAGTCATAGGAGGAAACTAGTGCTTAAACTATATATGAAAATCCTCTAATCAACGGAAGTGGTCAAGAAAAGTACCCAAACTTTGACAAAATTCTGAAAAATGGGTGCCTGTGCGGAAAATGAGATGTCTCCATTGTGTTTTTGCCGATTAGTTAAAGTTTTATATCTTTTGATAGCTTATGGAATTGTCTATCAGGTGGTACTAAAGCGACAAGTTTCTATCAAAAATTGAAAAAGTTATAGGACTTTGAAAAGTAAGATTTTTTACGATTTCGAGCAAATTTAGACGCCATTTTCTCGAAAAATAAGCCTATTTGGGTTTTTTAAACTTTGTCAATCGAGATTCTAATTTGTAGTCTTTTGTGTGAAACCATCATATCATTTTTTGAAATGTCAGGGGTAGCCGAAAAAAGAGATCGAAAATCGAAAACGTCGAATTTTTACGATTTGGAGCATTTTTAGGGGTCTATTTCTCGAAAAGTCAACATAATATTTTTTGGGAACTTCTTCTACAGAGAGGCCTATCAGTAGTGTTATATATAAAACCATTGTACAACAGTTCCAAATTTCAGGAGTAGCAGAACAAAGGGGTCGAAAATTGAACACGACACCTTTCATTGTTAAGCGAAACATAAGAGGGGATACAATCTGTACGTTTTGTCAACGTATAGAGCCAATTCAAGAGTGCTTTTATCAGTGATGATATTTGAAGTAAAATTATTTCAACTATGAGTGTTTTCTTCTATCCAAAATATGGGTATAATGACCCTGTAACAGAAATAGTTGATAGCTATGTGTAATACTTAGACTTTGAATTAATATTGTTGCTTCTGTGTCAAAATTATCTTATACCGGTAATCATCTGGACAGAAATCGACGGCTCGCGCTGTTTATAAGAAAGTCCAATTAATTAAAGGATTGTAGTGGTATCGTACATATATATCGAATATTACACCTGTGTTTAAAGGTATGACGTTGTTTGAACCTGGACTCTGTCTTTGATTAATATTAAATTTTTATTAGTGACGTGAAGTCTTTAACGTGCACGAAACCAGAAAATTGGCGATATTTCATTGAATATTCAATCAATTTTTGAACCAGTTACATATTTGAGTAGCTGACATGAAGGCGATTCCGAAGTCCCGTGTACACATTCTTGTGACCATAAAAGATCCCTCGGCGGTTGGAATTCTATATAAAAGAAGACTAGAGCCGCTGTACGAGCATGTTTAGAGAGATCATTTCGGGACTAACATGGTTTATTTTTTTTTATTTCAATAATTCGCTTGCGCGTAGGGGTCTTTAGCAGTGGGGGGAAACCGGAGGACCCGGAGAAAACCCACGAGGTTGGACAGGCGACGCTATTCCTTGTCACGTACAAGCGGGGATTCGAAACCACGCCAGTTGACTCAATGACAGGCTTTATGATACAGCACGCACGTGTTAACCATTTGGCCATCCACCCCCCCCCCCCGATCTTTCTAACCTGGTGGTCCCGTGTTATATCCCTGCGTGAGCCGAGGTAGTTCATCGGGATTTTACGGAGTAGTTCATCCTTGTCAGTGGTGCAGGACACAGAGGGACTGGCAAGGGACAACGTATAGTCGTTCGGATGGGTCGGAAAACCGAGATCCCGTGTACACATTGGCGTAAAGGTGAAAAATCACTTGGCAATTTGATTCGATATACCACACTAAGTCGTATGGCCGTGTCCATTACCTCAGTCGGAGCAGAACAGTAGGAAGTTCAAAACCATTTCATTTCATTTTTTAATGCAGAAATATGAAATTTCCCATTATCAGGAACAATTAACACCTCAATGCTAACAATAAATACTAATATTTATTCAGCGTCAACAACCAAGTTGAACGTTTCTGTCTGGACTACAGCTGTTGTTGCAAGTCGAATAGTAATGCTGGCCAGCGCTGGCCCATCATATTTACACATGGACTACACAGTGAACACAAGTAGGAGCCATAGACAACTTATGCTATATTCAATGAAGCTTATATTCTGTAATTCTTATTATACTTGACCAATTTACTTGTCCCTATTAAGATATATTGTTGGTGTGATTATTAAAGAACAAATCAAATTAAATGTGTTAATTTTATTAGCTGTAGATAAATACAAAATAATATAATGAAGGCTAAATGTGGGTTACAATTAATAATAATGTATCTTTAAACCAATGACACATTATAAACATAAAAAATATTCTTATAAAACAAAGATAAATAATAATATTGGTAAGAACATAATAAATTCAGAAATACCTCTAATTACGACCGACTTTCTTTACTTATAAAGGACAATTTATATTCAAGAAAGGTAAAACTTTCAGACCATGACTTGTTAGGCTTTCACCTTCGGTGAAAGAATATTGTTATTACTAAAATTATTCTTCTTATTAGGCTTTCACCTTCGGTGAAAGACTATTGTTATTACTAAAATTATTCTTCTTATTAGGCTTTCACCTTCGGTGAAAGACTATTGTTATTACTAAAATTATTAGGCTTTCACCGAAAGACTATTGTTATTACTAAAATTATTCTTCTTATTAAGCTTTCATATTACATATGAAAGCTTATTGTTTCTGTTAAGATTATTATTGTTATTTTTTTTTTTGTGTTTTGTCCACAAATCGGATTTCTCAGAATCTAACCATAGGATCGTTCTGAAACTTTTACCTATCCCCCCAAAAATGGGTGGTGGCTGTTGATTAAATATATTTTCAAAACGTTTTACGAATCCGAAATCACCGAATTTTACGAAGGAATGCATTTGACCTACAATGCTGTAACTTTGTGACTATTTGACCTATTTTACTAATTCTTTTTTCTTTGAGTATCTTGAAACATTTACTTCAAATCTGCAATTTCGGATTTTGGCATTTCGAAAATTCGTCGCTGTCATTTCGAACCGGAAGTTATTACCAATTTGACAACTTCTTTAATAGTTGTGCGATTTTCGTGAAATTTAGAATGTTAGTAGATCTTGCCAATGCAACTTCAATGATGTCCTTGGAAATTTTCTAAATTATCTCCCCTTGGTGAAATTAAGGATCAAAGTTTTCAAAAAAATCGTCGAAATATAGGTCAGAATGACCTAAAAAAAAAATTCGATACTAGACAAGTAATTACTGATTCGTACACAAAATATGGAGTTTGTCGATCGAACCGGAAGTGCCACCATCTTTAAACGTGAAAAATCAAAAAGGCTTTTTTGCTATTTTACTTACAGACTCGGGCGTCATATTTTCGGAATCCTGGAAGGAATGCCTAAAAATCTATAGGATCAGAATTTTGATTTCGGTCACGTGATGGTCACCATTTTGAATTGAAAATGAAAAATAGAAGCAATTTGAAGGGCCGGGACTTTGGAACACAAGAACTCTCCTTCTAATTAAGCTAGAATGTTCAAACTTGGTGTAGGCGTTCACTAGGTCAATGTCATGATTGAGTTCAAAGATGAGCATTTTTTGCCTAGGGTAAGCAGAGATAAGCAAGCTGATTTGTTGATTCTTTAGGGCACGATGACATTGGTTATAATGAATGGAGGGCGATGAAACTCTTGTCAATCGAGAGGCTAATAGCTGGCCTGTTGTGTGAAATCATTGTATCATTTTTTGAAAATGTCCGGGGTAACCGAAAAAAGGAGATCGAAATCCAAAAAGTCGTATTTTTACGATTTGGGGCATTTTTAGAGGTCGTGTAAAGTAAAATAAAGCATGCATATACATATATTATTGATATTAAATATATCATATAAAAAACTAAACAATGAATCAGCTGTCATTGACAGATTTTATATTATAAGCATGGTCAGTGGAAGGTCAGCGTATTGTCTAACTTGAACTCATTGACTCCGTAACATTATTGTGGGTATGGTATAAGCTGAATTTGATGAGATGCACATATCTCGTATGACTATTTGGTACTTACAGTGTTAGACTTTGTCGTAACGTTACGGTCTCCATTCATCAAATCGTCGTTGGGGCTATAATACGATTTTGAATCAAGTTATTTATCACTGAGGGACTCAAAATTAGGTTTGATGTAGCTCTGCTCATTTACAGTGGCGAATTTAACGGGCTCATGGGTTCCAGCTCCCTCCTCTAGAAATTTCACAGCACCCGCATGGATTGTGGCTAATTTTGTTGCAGAATTTTATTTTTCTGGGGGAGGTATTTCTAAATGGCTCCGACACAAGTGCCTGAAATGCCATGAAATCACGTTTTCGGCCTCCAATATAAATTTCTTAGCGGGAGAACCCCCTGACCCGACCCCCTTGCGGGGCTTCACGGTCGGTATCAGCCCCCCTCCCCACCACCATGGTTAATCCGGCGTTGATGTTCCCTCTTGTGCAGCTGCAAAAGAATGTACAAGTTCATTGCCTCATTGTCAAAGATCCCACTTTTCTACCCCAGTTCGGGTAATGAGGTCGAGCGTATATTGTATAGGGGATATTAAACAAGCAAACAGTATGGCTGATGTCTCCCGCCAAAACCCCAAAGTAAAAGATGACACATTAATTAATCGCACTTTCATATTTTTTTCAAAAGTATCGAGCAATCAAACTATACTGTAAATTTCATCACTCTCTGTCAGATAGAAATCAAGGTTATCTTGTCCCAAAGCATCGACCAATGAAATTGCCAAGCTGTAGCTCAAAATGTTCAGTCAAGACCTGATGAACATCTACACCAAGTTTAAACATTCTAGCTCAATTAAAAGCTGGGTTGTTATGTTCCAGTACTTCATTATAACCAAAGTTATCATTCCCCAAAGCATCAACCAATTCAAAGTCCCGGCCAATCAAGTTGCTTTGCTTATCCTGACTAAGAGAATGCTCATTGTCGAACTTGGTCAAGGTAATATGGTCAAGGTACTAATGTAATGAAACTATACACAAAGTTTCATCAAATTGCTTATCTCTGCTTACCCATTTTAATAGTCCCCTGCCAATCGAAAAGCCCCCCGACCCACCCACTCCACTCCCGTGTAATACATTAGGTTATAATTGTGTTACAAACGTATCACAAGGAGCATTTGAATAATCTCTCTGAGGCATCTGATACCACTTGTTCCTATTATTATTTTTTTTTTTTTGTGTCATTTCTACAAATCGGATTTCTCAGAATCTAACCATAGGATCAATCTGAAACTTTGACCTACCCCCCCAAAAATGGGGTGCGAATGTTGATTAAATATATTTTCAAATCGTTTTTCGAATCCGAAATCACCGAATTTTACGAACAAATTCATTTGACCTACATTACTGTAAATTTGTAACTATTTGACCTATTTTACTAATTCTTTTTTGAGGGGTGCCTTGAAACATTTACTTAAAATCTTCAGTTTCGAATTTTCGAATTTCGAAAATTCGTCGCTGTGATTTTGAACCGGAAGTTGAGATCAATTTGAAAACTTTTTTAATAGTTGCACGATTTTCATGAAATTTAGAATGTAAGTAGATCTTATCAATGCGACTTCAAAAATATCATTAGAAATTTTCTAAATTATCTCCCCTTGATGAAATTAAGGATCAAAGTTTTCAAAAAAATCGACGAAATATAGGTCAGATTGCCTTGATTTTTTTTTCTTTACTAGCTACGACACTACTGATTCGTACACAAAAAATTGAGTTTGTAGCTCAAACCGGAAATGCCACCATCTTGAAATGTGAAAATTACATAAGGCTTTTTTGATATTTTACTTACAGACAAGGCAATTATATTTTCCGAATCCTTGAAGGAAAGCCGAAAAACGGTAGATAACACAATTTTGATTTCCGGCAAATGATGGACGCCATTTTGAATTGAAAATGACAATTAGTGAAAAATCCACATTTATGGGCTTGAAAACATATACAATTGGTCGTGACCTAGAGAATATGTCTCCAGGATAGCCTGGATCATGGTCGAACGTTTGGTATTTGAATATTTCAAAAATTCGAATTTCTCCTTTGATGTTTTCCGTGCCGACAAGGTTGTTTTCGAGTTTAGCTGGATTTGACTTCGCGCATGCGCTACGCTAGAACCAAAGGTACCATGAGTACTAAATTCCGGCGAGCAACTTTTCACGTTGGTACCTAGGTACCCTGAAAATTTCAAGGTGATACCTGCATTCGTTCAAGTCGTTTGCTCTTGTCACCTGCGGCTTCCATGAGGGGAAAAAAGTGGAATTTCGCCGTGACACCGGCACCGATTGTCCGAAAACCATGAAATTTGGACACAATACGCCCATTACCACCCCGGACTCTGTGCCTTACCCCCATTTCGATCCCATTAAAAAAAAAAGAGTTTTAGCAAAAAAACGATTTTCGGAATTTAATATTGGTTTTAACCCTGTACCCAGACAAGATATACATATTATTATAATCCCTATGAAATATTTTAATTATTTACTGCTATAATATGAATTATCACTTATTCCCCGTTAAATAAATATCGGTCACCGGGTGCAGCTGTACAACTTCAAGGACCCTGGCTTCAAGTCAATTTACGGCTTCCATGAGGGGAAAAAAGTGGAATTTCGCCGTGACACCGGCACCGATTGTCCGAAAACCATGAAATTTGGACACAATACGCCCATTACCACCCCGGACTCTGTGCCTTACTCCCATTTTGATCCGATTAAAAAAAAAGAGTTTTAGCAAAAAACCGATTTTCGGAATTTAATATTGGTTTTAATTAATTTTGAAATTGCAAATGCAAAGAGATTTTATCGCCTCTTCCTTATGTGATAGGTATTGGTACTATACACATTATCCTTAAAAGACAATTTTTTAAAATGACCGTAACGATGTATCAACACTAGAAATCGAAATCGCCAATTTTGACCTTTTTTGACTGCTGAGGCATCCTTCCGGTGGTCCAAATCTCTGGAATTTCTAGCGGTTGGCTGCGCCGCGATGATATTTATCACATATTAAATTGAGAAAATCCTCAGATATCAAGAACAATAAAAATTCGATAAAATACGGCAATTTTTTAAGCAAAAAACCTTTGATTGTTGGGGGTGGGTTTTGAATTTATTTTGAACGTTCTCGGAATCCAACACTCTTCTATTTTTAATATGTGATAGCTAGAATCCCTTCGGAATCCAACACTCTTCTATTTTTAATATGTGATAGCTAGAATCCCAAGGTACATTCTGTGCAAATTTGAAGGCAATCGGAGCACAGGAACGTTGCCTGGGTAGAGCAAAACAACCCGGTCGCGAAAATTTACCTATACTTCAAAGTGATTATCATGTTGTGTTATGATCGCCATTTTAGATCAATCTGAGTCCCTGATCCACCGTCATCTACCAAACCACTCCGAAATATAGCCAAAATCCCAAAATCGACCGTAATTTCTTTTTGCTTCGCGCATGTGCCACGCTGGAACCAAAGGTACGTTGACTACCAAATTCCGGCGAGGAACTTTTCACGTTGGTACCTAGGTGCACTGAAAACTTCAAGGCGATACCTGCATTCGTTCAGATCGTTTGTTCTTGACACGGTTCCTGCCGTTCGTTTTTTTCCGCCATTTACGGCTTCTGTAAGGGCGAAAAAAGTGGAATTTCGCCACGAAACCGGCACCGATTGTCCCAAAACCATGAAATTTGGACACAATATGCCAATTACCACTCTGTGACTTACTCCCATTTTGATCAGATTAAAAAAAGGAGTTTCAGCAAAAAATAAACAACCGATTTTCGGAATTTAAATTTGGTTTTAATTAATTTTGAAATTCCAAATGCAAAGGGATCTTATCGCCTCTTCCGTATGTGATTGCTATTAGTACTATACACATTATCCGTAAAAGACATTTTTTTTTAAAATGAGCGCAACAACAAAAACCGAAATCGACTATTTTGTCTTTATCATACATTAAATATTATATGCCATCGGTTAATTTTTATACGCCCACATTGAAATTGAATTTCAGCGATTTCCGATAATTACTGTCAGAGTTATGGCCCTTCATCACTTAAAAAAATTCTTGTGGATGCTCTAGAGGCCAAAGTTAATGTCCGATTGACTTTAAATTTATACACAGTGGTTAAGGTCATGAGACGAAGTAGGCGATTGATTTTCAGCGATATCTGATATTTACTGCCAGAGTTGTGGCCCCTGATCACTTCAAAATATCTTGTGGACGCTCTAGAGGCCAAAGTTAATATCCGATTGACTTTAAATTTATGCTTAGTGTTGTGGCCCCTGATCACTTCAAAATATCTTGTGGACGCTCTAGAGGCCAAAGTTAATATCCGATTGACTCTAAATTTATGGTCATGACACGAAGATGCCTACAGTATTGATTTTCAGCGATATCTGATATTTACTGCCATTTCCGATAATTACCGTGAGAGTTATTGCCCTTGATCACTTTAAAAAATCTTGTGGACGCTCTAGAAGCTAAATTCAATATCCGATTGACCTTAAATTTATACAGTGTTTAAGGTCATGAGATGAAGAAGCCAATTGATTTTCAGCGATTTCCGATTGAATCTTTTGAAAATCACACCTAACTCTAAAACTAAAGGCAAGAAACGGGCCGGTTTACATTGCAGCACAACTAATTCCTGTCCTGCGTACTCTATAAATATAATATACAGTTTTCTAAATATGCCTTGGATGGTAGCCACAAATCGACAATTTTTGTTTTGTATTTTTCCCATTTTGTTCATAAGGTAAACGTAATTTTTCAGATACCTGATGACATTTATACTTATTGTTTCAATAGATTCTAATAACCCCCTTTGCAGTTAATATGAAAGCTTTCATATCTGCTATGCAGATCTAGTTATTATTTTTTTTTATTTGGGGGAAGCTAGATCTCAGCAACTATAAGAGATAGTGGTCTGAAGTTTGGTTTTCTCTCGGGAAACTGGGTGGTGGTTAGTGCTTAAATGTAAAAGGAAATTTGTGCACATAGCGGAAATGCCTCAAATCTTTAACGTGCACAAAAATTGTAAATCGGCCCTAATTCTGTTAATTCTCAATAGATTTTTCTGATATTTACATTTTTAAATAGCTGGAGACATTTCTGGGCAGATAGCATTTCAAAAACGTCGAATTTAGAAACTTTTGTCGCTTTCATTTTTTGGGTGAAAATTGTTAAATTTTCTAAATTTTCTAAAATTTTTATTTCTTGGAATTTTTCAATTTTGATTACATTTTTGGATAACTGATGTCTATCCGATTCCAACAATATAAGTTTTGTTTTGAAATTCTGATTTTGATTTTGGTCGATTTTTTGCGATTTTTAGTCAAAATTTAATAACTCTAAAACGGCTCCAATGATTTTTTTTAAACTTCAATACTATGAAGTCATAGGAGGAAACTAGTGCTTAAACTATATATGAAAATCCTCTAATCACCGGAAGTGGTCAAGAAAAGTACCCAAACTTTGACAAAATTCTGAAAAATGGGTGCCTGTGCGGAAAATGAGATGTCTCCATTGTGTTTTTGCCGATTAGTTAAAGTTTTATATCTTTTAATAGCCCATGGAAATGTCTATCAGATGGTACTAAAGCGACAAGTTTCTATCAAAAATTGAAAAAGTTATAGGACTTTGAAAAGTAAGATTTTTTACGATTTCGAGCAAATTTAGACGCCATTTTCTCGAAAAATAAGCCTATTTGTTTTTTTTAAACTAATTGTCAATCGAGAGTCTTATTTGTAGTCTTTTGTGTGAAACCATTATATCATTTTTTGAAATGTCAGGGGTAGCCGAAAAAAGAGATCGAAAATCGAAAACGTCGTATTTTTACGATTTGGAGCATTTTTAGGGGTCTATTTCTCGAAAAGTCAACATAATATTTTTTTGGAACTTCTTCTACAGAGAGGCCTATCAATAGTGTTATATATAAAACCATTGTACAACAGTTACAAGTTTCAGGAGTAGCAGAACAAAGGGATCGAAAATTGAACACGGCACCTTTCATTGTTAAGCGAAACATAAGAGGGGATACAATCTGTACGTTTTGTCAACGTATAGAGCCAATTCAAGAGTGCTTTTATCAGTGATGATATTTGAACTAAAATTATTTCAACTATGAGTGTTTTCTTCTATCCAAAATATGGGTTTAGTGACCCTGTAACAGATATAGTTGATAGCTGTGTGTAATAATTAGTCTTTGAATTAATATTGTTGCTTCTTTGTCAAAATTATCTTATACCGGTAATCAACTGGATAGAAATCGACGGCTCGCGCTGTTTATAAGAAAGTCCAATTTGTTAAGCGGTCGCAGTAGTATCGTACATAGTATCGAATATTGTACCTGTGATAATAGGCGTGACGCTGTTTGAGCATGGACTCTATCTGTAATTAATATTAAAATTTTATTAGTGACGTCAAATCTTTAACGTGCACGAAACCAGAAAATTGGCGATATTTCATTGAATATTCAATCAATTTTTGAACCAGTTACACATTTGAGTAGCTGACATGAACGCGATTCCGAAGTCCCGTGTACACATTGGTGTGAGCGTAAAAGATCCCTTGGCGGTTGGAATTCTATATAAAAGAAGACTAGAGCCGCTGTACGAGCATGTTTAGAGAGATCATTTCGGGACTAACATATGGTTAATTTTTTTTTATTTCAATAATTCGATTGCGCGTAGGGGTCTTTAGCAGTGGAAGGAAACCGGGGAACCCGGAGAAAACCCAAGAGGTTGGACAGGCGACCCTACTCCTTGTCACGTACAACCAGGGAATCGAAACCCCGCCAGTTAACTCAATGACAGACCGTATGATACAGCGCAGTCCCAAAGGCTAGCCTACCGTGCAAATTCCAGCTATTCCAAAAAAGTAGGGGATATTTGATTTTTAAGTGTTATTAAAGTCACCTAATGAAACTGACGAAGAAACAAATGATAAAATGAAATGAAGTTCACATTCATCGATTACCATTATAAGGGTAAAATGATACCCGGGGTCAAACAGCAAAGTTACCACAGCATCACAACCAAGTCAGTAACGGGTAAATCCTCCTCTGTTTGCCAAACAAGCATTGATCCGACGTGGCATACTCCTAAGGTCATTTTGGTCCAGATTGTCCCATTCCTGTTGCAACGCAGCAGCAAGTTCTTGGACATTGGCAGGACGTTGTTGACGTTGACGTAACCTCTGTCCAAGCATGTCCCAGACATGCTCGATGGGGGAGAGTTCGGGACTCAGTGCTGGCCAAGGTAATGTGGTGATGTTCTGTTGTTGGAGGTAACCTGTAACGATCCTGGCCCTGTGACATCTTGCGTTGTCATTCTGGAAGATGAAACGGCGGCCATGACGTCGTGCGAACGGCACAACATGGACTGCCAAGATGTTGTCCCGGTAGTACTGGCCTGTAACACGCCCTGCAACAACATGTAAAGCCGTTCTTCCAGCAACAGTGATGCCTCCCCACACCATAACAGAACCACCCCCAAATCGATCATGTCTGATGACGTTGATGTCTTGGAAGCGCTCGTTTCGACGACGCCACACCCTCCTACGTCTGTCCAAAAAATCAACAGTGAACCTTGACTCATCTGAAAACATCACATTGCTCCAGCGTCGATTATCCCAGTGTTGACGATCCCTACACCAACGACGTCTTGCCTGAATGTGATGATCTCTCAAACAAGGGATCACGCGAGGACGTCGGGCGCGAAGGTGACCCCTATGCAGTCGATTCCGAATCGTCTGGCCACTCACTCTCACACCAGTGTCTGTTTGAAGACGAGCGCTGATCTGATTTGCTGTGATGACACGATTTCTCAAAGCCAAGGTACGGATAAATCGATCCTGAGCTTGAGTTGTCGCCCTTGGTCGACCTGAGCGTGGTCTGTCCTGTACAGATTGTGTATCACGGTATCTGGACCATAGCCTGCTTATGACAGACTGAGAAACATTCATCGTCCGCGCCACAACCGCCTGTGTTGTGCCGATCTGTAGCATGCCAAGGGCACGTAACCTTTCATTTTGGGTAAGCCGACGCATATCAAAATTTGTTTTCTGGTCACTAAAACAATTAAACTGATGTTTCCACCCTGGAATTCAATGCCACAATGACTGTAACATTCAAAGTCAGAGTCGTGCAAATCTTGGGTTGGACCCCCATGATGATCCCAAGCATCACCTGCATTCCATGCGGTAGCTATTGGTGCGTTTGGGCGTCACATGTAACTGGAAATGTTTCTTCTGTTAGGTTCTATAGTGACTTTTTTCGTAGTCATTTGCATATTTTAGTATTATGCCCCCAAAATCAAATATCCCCTACTTTTTTTGAATAGTATATATATAGCGATCGGTGAAAGACTATTGTTTTTACTAAAATTATTATTATTATTTTTTTTTTCCGCTGCGGCCTATTTCTCCATGATCGGAAACAGATATCGATCTGGAACCAAATTTTCTATTAGGAAACCATGTGGTGGCTACTCCTTAAAACAATTTTGAAACTTTTGCGCAGACCGGAAGTGGCCGAATTTTGTGCGGTGCATAAAAATTAAAAAACGGCCGTAGCTTCGTCAATTCTGTACCTATTTTCATACAAATGACATTTTAAGAAACCCTGAGTCTTTTCCCGGACGATAGCAGTTGAAAATTTCGAAATTTCGAAACTTCGTCGGTGACTTCTAGCGTTCGAAAAATGAAAAATTTTGTTTAAAAAACAATTTTTGTTATTTTTCAAAATTTTCAAATTTGACCTACATTTTTGGATACCTGAAGACCATCCGATACCAGAAATATAAGTTTCATTCCGAGTTATCGCCCTTTATTTTTCGATTTTTTTCGAATTTTCTGCCCATTTCCCAACCCATATATTTTTGGGAAAGGATAAATCGATAGTTCTGAAAGTCATGGAACATAAAGCTATATGGTCAGACCGCTGCATAAAGCAATTTCAAAAACGATCCGGAAACCGGAAGTAGTCGAAATAATGATAGATATTTCGAAAAAAATGCAAAAAATGGGTGTTTTGGGGAAAAACTTGATTTCTCCGTTCAGTATCAATGGATTAAACGAATTAAACTTTCGTTGAGTGACCCGAGGAATGGACTGTCGAATGATGCCCAATTTATACGGATACTGTTACCAAGCAGCAAAATATGACAAGCAGAAATTCAAGTATTTTCTGATTTGGAACATTTTTGGACGCCTATATCTCGAAATCTTAACAGCAACTTTTTTTTTAACTTTCTCTATCGAGAGTCCATTCGATAGTCTTGTGAATTATGCCATCCAATAAGACTTTGAAATGTCTGGAATACGATAAAAAAGGGACTGAAAATCGAAAAAAGTCGAAAAATCGTGAAATTTTGCAAAATGCTCTATTACTTTATTATTTAAACAAATTTTTACAAACAGATTACAGATTCGGATAGCTGACCTAATTACGATTCTAACGATGTATAATATGTATTGAGTTATTGAAATTTTATTTTCGATATTTTGACATTTTTGCATTTTTGGCACCTTTGAACATAGGATTTCTCAGGGTCATTTTATCTGATCAGATAATGTAATATATCATTACAGAGCCCTGCCGCTATTTAATTGCCCAAACTGGTTATTAAAACTATTCCGACAATAATCTCCATACCGGAAGTATTCAAAAAATGTAAAAAAAAAAGGGTAAAAAATTGTCGCTCTTGCGAAAAGCGCAAGCGAATTATGTAAATAAAATTAAACCATATGTTAGTCCCGAAATGAACTAGTTTGTGTCGAGTGGACGTTAAACCCCATTTCTCCCTCTCTCTCTCGCTCTTGCGAAAAGCTGGAATTCTCGGTCAGATATTACAGGACCAAAAGAAGTAAAGTGTCTTTGGATAGCCCCATTAATGGACTATTATATGGCATCTCAATGGTACGATTTCGATGGTTAGAAAATAAATTGTGGTACGCCGAAAATCTAGTATTTTCCGTTTTTGGAGCCTTTTTAGACGTCTTTTTCTCGAAAACGACAACTCCGATTTTTCTGAAACTTTTTTAACGCAGAGTCCTATGGGTGGGCTATGGCGTGAGTCCAACAATAAAAGCATTGAAATAACATAAATTGTCCAAGAAGAGCCTCAATCTTGGAAAAAATGATCTTCTAATTTTCTTTCTTTGGAAAACAGCTGAATGAATTATTCTGAAACTTCTTGTACAGAAGGTAAGGTAACCAAACAACTTGTTAAAGCTATCCCGACAATGATCCATAAAACGGAAGTAGTCGAAAAAATTTCGGATATTTTGAGAAAAAAAAACCGTAAAAATAAAAAAGAAAATGAAGATCTTGCGAAAAAAGTGGTTAATACGCCAGATTTCACCAAATCAAAACAACTAAAGTGTCATTGGATAGTTCGAACAATGGACAATCTTATGAGATCTAAATGGTAAAAATTCGCGGGTTAGGCAATATATAATGGAACGCTGAAAATCTATTATTTTCCACAATCTTTGAAAAGAAGTCGAAAAATCGTTATATCTGTAAATCTGCTTCTAATGGTGTAAGGGAGGTAAAACTGTCCAATGGATCTTTCTGAAACTTCTGGTACAGGAAATTAAGTTCCCATACCACTTGTCAAATCTATCCCGATAATGATCCGTAAACAGGAAGTAGTCAAATAAATATTCGATATTTAAAAAAAAAAAGACAGTAAAAAAAATCGGTGCTCTTGCAACAATCGGGATTTCACCGTCGGGTGTGACCGGATCAAAACATCTAAAGTATCGTTTGGTAGCTCGATAAATGGGCTATTGTATGACACACTTCCTGTCTGATTCCTGAAAGCCGGTTCAGTGCTGCTTGCAGGTCTAGTTATTTATTATTATTATTTTTTTTTTGCCATACCCTATTTCTCAGTGCCTGTAACAGATACCGATATGGGACCTAATTTTCTATCGGAAACCATGTGGTGGCTACTTGATAAACTATTTTTGAAACTTCTGCGCCGACCGGAAGTAACCAAATTTCGTGCGGTGCATAAAAATTAAAAAACGGCCGTATCTTCGTTAATTCTGTACCTATTTTCATACAAATGACATTTTCAGAAACCCTGAGTCTTTTCTCGGATGATAGCAGTTGAACATTTTGAAATTTCGAAACTTCGTCGTTGACTTCTAGCGTTCGAATAACGAAAAAAAAAAATTTTAAGAGACAATTTTTGTTATTTTTCAAAATTTTCAAATTTGACCTACATTTTTGGATACCTGAAGACCATCTGATTCCAGAAATATAAGTTTCATTCCGAGTTATCGCCCTTTATTTTTCGATTTTTTTCGAATTTTCTGCCCATTTCCCAACCCTTATATTTTTTGGAAAGGATAAATCGATAGTTCTGAAAGCCCTGGAACATAAAGCTATATAGTCAGACCGCTGCATAAAGCAATTTCAAAAACGATCCGGAAACCGGAAGTAGTCGAAATAATGATAGATATTTGGAAAAAAAAGCAAAAAATGGGTGTTTTGGGGAAAAACTCGATTTCTCCGTCCAGTATCAATGGATTAAACGAATTAAGCTTTCGTTGAGTGGCCCGAGGAATGGACTGTCGTATGATGCCCAATTTATACGGATACTATGACCAAGCAGCAAAATATGACAAGCTGAAAATCAAGTATTTTCTGATTTGGAGCGTTTTTGGACGCCTGTATCTCGAAATCTTAACGGCAACTTTTTTTTTAACTTTCTCTATCGAGAGTCCATTCGACAGTCTTGTGAATTATGCCATCCAATAAGACTTTGAAATGTCTGGAATACGATAAAAAAGGGACTGAAAATCGAAAAAAGTCGAAAAATCGTGAAATTTTGCAAAATACTCTATTACTTTATTATTTAAACAAATTTTTACAAAAAGATTACAGATTCGGATAGCTGACCTAATTACGATTCTAACGATGTGTAATATGTATTGAGTTATTGAAATTTTTGGCACCTTTGAACATAGGATGTCTCAGGGTCATTTTATCTAATCAGATAATGTAATATATCATTACAGAGCCCTGCCGCTATTTAATTGCCCAAACTGGTTATTAAAACTATTCCGACAATAATCTCCATACCGGAAGTATTCAAAAAATGAAAAAAAAAGGTTAAAATCGCGATTTCTCAGCCGGGTGTCACTGAATCAAAAAAACTAAAGTATCGTTTGGTAGCTCAATTAATGGGCTAATGTATGACACACTTCCTGTCTGATTCCTGAAAGCCGGTTCAGTACTGCTTGCAGGTCTAGTTATTATTATTTTTTTTTCGCCATAGCCTATTTCTCAGTGCCTGTAACAGATACAAATATGGGACCTATATTCCTATCGGAAACCATGTGGTGGCTACTTGATAAACTATTTTTGAAACTTCTGCTTCGACCGGAAGTGACCGAATTTCGTGCGGTGCATAAAAATTAATAAACGGCCGTAGCTTCGTCAATTCTGTACCTATTTTCATACAAATGACATTTTCAGAAACCCTGAGTCTTTTCTCGGACGATATCAGTTGAAAATTTTGAAATTTCGAAACTTCGTCTCTGACTTCTAGCGTTCGAAAAATGAAAAATTTTGTTTAAAAGACAATTTTTGTTTTTTTTCAAAATTTTCAAATTTGACCTACAGTTTTGGATACCTGAAGACCATCCGATTCCAGAAATATAAGTTTCATTCCGAGTTATCGCCCTTTATTTTTCGATTTTTTTCGAATTTTCTGCCCATTTCCCAACCCTTATATTTTTTGGAAAGGATAAATCGACAGTTCTGAAAGTCCTGGAACATAAAGCTATATAGTCAGACCGCTGCATAAAGCAATTTCAAAAACGATCCGGAAACCGGAAGTAGTCGAAATAATGATAGATATTTGGAAAAAAAAGCAAAAAATGGGTGTTTTGGGGAAAAACTCGATTTCTCCGTCCAGTATCAATGGATTAAACGAATTAAGCTTTCGTTGAGTGGCCCGAGGAATGGACTGTCGTATGATGCCCAATTTATACGGATACTATGACCAAGCAGCAAAATATGACAAGCTGAAAATCAAGTATTTTCTGATTTGGAGCGTTTTTGGACGCCTGTATCTCGAAATCTTAACGGCAACTTTTTTTTTAACTTTCTCTATCGAGAGTCCATTCGACAGTCTTGTGAATTATGCCATCCAATAAGACTTTGAAATGTCTGGAATACGATAAAAAAGGGACTGAAAATCGAAAAAAGTCGAAAAATCGTGAAATTTTGCAAAATACTCTATTACTTTATTATTTAAACAAATTTTTACAAAAAGATTACAGATTCGGATAGCTGACCTAATTACGATTCTAACGATGTGCAATATGTATTGAGTTATTGAAATTTTTGGCACCTTTGAACATAGGATGTCTCAGGGTCATTTTATCTAATCAGATAATGTAATATATCATTACAGAGCCCTGCCGCTATTTAATTGCCCAAACTGGTTATTAAAACTATTCCGACAATAATCTCCATACCGGAAGTATTCAAAAAATGAAAAAAAAAGGTTAAAAAATTGTCGCTCTTGCGAAAAGCTGGATTTCTCGGTCAGATATTACCGGACCAAAAGAAGTAAAGTGTCTTTGGATAGCCCCATTAATGGACTATTATATGGCATCTCAATGGTACGATTTCGATGGTTAGAAAATAAATTGTGGTACGCCGAAAATCTAGTATTTTCCGATTTTGGAGCCTTTTTAGACGTCTTTTTCTCGAAAACGACAACTCCGATTTTTCTGAAACTTTTTTAACGCAGAGTCCTATCGGTAGTCTGTGGCGTGAATCCAAAAGGAAAAGGTTTGAAATAATATAAGGGGTCCAAAAATGGCCTCAAGTTGAAAAATCGTTAAATTATTGAAAATGTTCTTTTATTTATCTTTTTTACAAAAAACTACCGAATAGATGTTTCTGACACTTCTGTGACAGAAAGTTAAGTATCTAAACAAATTGTTAAAACTATCTCGACAATGATCCAAAAACCGGAAGTAGTCGAAAAAATATCCGATATTTTTGAGAAAAAAACGTAAAAAGTAAAAGAAGTGGTGATCTTGTGAAAAAGTGATTACTATGCCAGATTTCACCGAATCAAAACAACTAAAGTATTTGCTGGTAAAAATTTGCTGGTTAGGCAATACATTATGGGACGCTGAAAATCTTGTATTTTCCTTTTTGGAGCCAAACTACTCTTAATTCATTTCATAAACTTGGAGTCCTAGGGTGGTCTAGCCTCAATATATACTCATGTCCAAAAAAAAAGTATACGCTGTGCATTTCATACTGCATTAACCAAAGTCGTTTTTCCATTCTATGCGGTATTTGGGTACAATTTCAATTTGTTTCACCATTTATTTTGCATAAATCGCGATTTCTCAGCCGGGTGTCACTGAATCAAAAAAACTAAAGTATCGTTTGGTAGCTCAATTAATGGGCTAATGTATGACACACTTCCTGTCTGATTCCTGAAAGCCGGTTTAGTACTGCTTGCAGGTCTAGTTATTATTATTTTTTTTTCGCCATAGCCTATTTCTCAGTGCCTGTAACAGATACAAATATGGGACCTATATTCCTATCGGAAACCATGTGGTGGCTACTTGATAAACTATTTTTGAAACTTCTGCTTCGACCGGAAGTGACCGAATTTCGTGCGGTGCATAAAAATTAATAAACGGCCGTAGCTTCGTCAATTCTGTACCTATTTTCATACAAATGACATTTTCACAAACCCTGAGTCTTTTCTCGGACGATATCAGTTGAAAATTTTGAAATTTCGAAACTTCGTCTCTGACTTCTAGCGTTCGAAAAATGAAAAATTTTGTTTAAAAGACAATTTTTGTTTTTTTTCAAAATTTTCAAATTTGACCTACAGTTTTGGATACCTGAAGACCATCCGATTCCAGAAATATAAGTTTCATTCCGAGTTATCGCCCTTTATTTTTCGATTTTTTTCGAATTTTCTGCCCATTTCCCAACCCTTATATTTTTTGGAAAGGATAAATCGACAGTTCTGAAAGTCCTGGAACATAAAGCTATATAGTCAGACCGCTGCATAAAGCAATTTCAAAAACGATCCGGAAACCGGAAGTAGTCGAAATAATGATAGATATTTCGAAAAAAAAAGCAAAAAATGGGTGTTTTGGGGAAAAACTCGATTTCTCCGTCCAATATCAATGGATTAAACGAATTAAGCTTTCGTTGAGTGGCCCGAGGAATGGACTGTCGCATGATGCCCAATTTATACGGATACTATGACCAAGCAGCAAAATATGACAAGCTGAAAATCAAGTATTTTCTGATTTGGGGCGTTTTTGGACGCCTGTATCTCGAAGTCTTAACCGCAACTTTTTTTTAACTTTCTCTATCGAGAGTCCATTCGATAGTCTTGTGAATTATGCCATCCAATAAGACTTTGAAATGTCTGAAATACGATAAAAAATAGACTGAAAATCGAAAAAAGTCGAAAAATCGTGAAATTTTGCAAAATGCTCTATTACTTTATTATTTAAACAAATTTTTACAAAAAGATTACAGATTCGGATAGCTGACCTAATTACGATTCTAACGATGTATAATATGTATTGAGTTATTGAAATTTAATTTTCAATATTTTAACATTTTTGCATTTTTGGCACCTTTGAATATAGGATTTCTCAGGGTCATTTTATCTGATCAGATAATGTAATATATCATTACAGAGCCCTGCCGCTATTTAATTGCCCAAACTGGTTATTAAAACTATTCCGACAATAATCTCCATACCGGAAGTATTCAAAAAATGTAAAAAAAAAAGGTTAAAAAATTGTCGCTCTTGCGATAAGCTGGATTTCTCGGTCAGATATTACCGGACCCAAAGAAGTAAAGTGTCTTTGGATAGCCCCATTAATGGACTATTATATGGCATCTCAATGGTACGATTTCGATGGTTAGAAAATAAATTGTGGTACGCCGAAAATCTAGTATTTTCCGTTTTTGGAGCCTTTTTAGACGTCTTTTTCTCGAAAACGACAACTCCGATTTTTCTGAAACTTTTTTAACGCAGAGTCCTATGGCGTGAGTCCAACAATAAAAGCATTGAAATAACATAAGTTGTCCAAAAAGAGCCTCAATCTTGGAAAAAAGTTGAAAAATCCTTAGATTACTGAAAATGATCTTCTAATTTTCTTTCTTTGAAAAACAGCTGAATGGATTATTCTGAAACTTCTTGTACAGAAGGTAAGGTAACCAAACAACTTGTTAAAGTCGAAAAATCGTTATATCTGTAAATCTGCTTCTAATGGTATAAGGGAGGTAAAACTGTCCAATGGATCTTTCTGAAACTTCTGGTACAGGAAATTAAGTTCCCATACCACTTGTTAAATCTATCCCGATAATGATCCGTAAACAGGAAGTAGTCAAATAAATATTCGATATTTAAAAAAAAAAGACAGTAAAAAAAATCGGTGCTCTTGCAACAATCGGGATTTGAACGTCGGGTGTGACCGGGTCAAAACATCTAAAGTATCGTTTGGTAGCTCGAAAAATGGGCTATTGTATGACACACTTCCTGTCTGATTCCTGAAAGCCGGTTCAGTGCTGCTTGCAGGTCTAGTTATTATTATTATTATTTACCGCGGGAGCCTTTTTCTCCATGATCAAAAACAGATATCGATCTGGGATTCAATTTTTTCTCCATAAACCATGTGATGGTTACTCGAAAAAGTATTTTTGGAACTTCTGCGCAGACCGGAAGTGGCCGAATTTTGAACGGTAGCAATAAATCAAAAATCGGTCGTGGTTTCGCCAATTCTTTATCTATTTTTAAACAATTCACATTTTTGGAAACCCTGAATCTTTTCCGAGATAATGGCTATCTCACATTTTTCAATTTCGAATATTCATCTATGGCTTTTGTCGTTCGAAATTTGAAAATACGTTGTTTAGGAGACAATTTTTGTAATTTTTCAAAATTTTCAAATTTGACCTACATTTTTGGATAACTGAAGGCAATCCGATTCCAGGAATATAACTTTCATTTAGAGTTATCACAGTTTATTTGTCGAATTTTTTCGAATTTTCTGCCCATTTTGTGTGCCCGAGTTTCATTTTACGGCCGAATTGACGTTTCTGAAACTTATGGAACATGAAGTTATAGTCCAAAACCAACTGATAAAACTATTTCGACAAGAATCCTTAAACCGAAAGTGGTCGAAAAAATGTCCGATATTTTGAAGAAAACGCAAAAAATGGGTGCTTTTGGGAAAAACATGATTTCTTCACCCGATATCAACGGATTAAAGAAATTAAGGTATTGTTGGGTGGCTGGGTGGCCCGGGGATTCGACTGTCATATGGTTCCCATTTCACGCGGATCCTATGAGAGGGCAGCAAAATATGACATTCTGAAAATCAGGTATTTTCTGATTTGGAGCGTTTTTGGACGCCTGTATCTCGAAAACTGCTCCAAGGATTTTTTTAAACTTTCCCTATCGAGAGTCCCTCTGGTAGTCTTGTGCATGAATCCTTCCAATAGGACATTGAAATTTCTGGAATAGGTAACATAACGTACTGAAAATCGAAAAAAGTTGAAAAATCGTAAAATTTGGGAAAATGCTCTATTACTTTATTATTTTAAAAATCTTTTTACAAAAAAATTACATATTCAGATAGCTGACGTAATTACGATTCTAACGATGTATAATATGTATTAAAATATTTAAATTTAGTTTTCGATATATTGACATTTTTGCATTTTTGGCACTATTTAACATAGGATTTCCCAGGGGCATTTTATCTGATCAGACAATGTAATATATCATTACATAGCCCTGTGGCTATTTGATAAGCCAATCCGGTTATTAAAACTATCCCGACAATAATTTCCATACCGGAAGTATGCAAAAAATGAAGAAAAAAGGTTTAAAAAAATAGCGCACTTGCGAAAAACTTGATTTCTCCATCAGATGTTAGCAGACCAAAAGAACTAAAGTATCGCTCGATAGCCCCATTAATGGACTATCATATGACATCTGAATGATACGATTTAGATGGATAGAAAATAAATTATGGTACACCTAAAATCTAGTGTTTTCCGTTTTGGAGCATTTTGAGACGCCATTTTCTCGAAAACGAAAACTACGATTTTTCTTAAACTTCTTTTACTTAGAGTACTATCGGTGGATTATGGCGAGAGTCCAAAAATAAAAGCATTGAAATAATATAAGTGGTCCAAAAAGAGCCTCAATCTTGGAAAAAAGTTGAAAAATCCTGAAATTACTGAAAATGCTCTTCTAATTTTCTTTCTTTGGAGAACAGCTGAATGGATTTTTCTCAAAGTTCTTGTACAGAAGGTTAGGTAACCAAACAACTTGTTAAAACTATCCTGACAATGATCCAAAAACCGGAAGTAGTCGAAAAAATATCCGATATTTTGAGAAAAAAAACCCATAAAAAGTGAAAAAAATGGTGATCTTGCAAAAAAAGTTATTACTACGTAAGATTTCACCGAATCAAAACAACTAAAGTGTCATTGGAGAGCCCGAACAATGGGCAATCGTATGACATCTAAATGGTAAAAATTCGCGTGTTAGGCAATATATAATGAAACGCTGAAAATCTATTATTTTCCTTTTTGGACCCTATTCAGACGCTTTTATCTCGAAAACTTCTCTTATTTCCTTTCTTATACTTCTGTTACTTAGAGTCCTAACGGTGGTCTATGGTGTGATTCCAAATATAAAAGCCTCAATATAGTATTAATGGTCCAAAAGGGCCACAGTCTTTGAAAAAATCGAAAAATCGTTATATCTGTAAATCTGCTTCTAATGGTATAAGGGAGGTAAAACTGTCCCATACCACTTGTTAAATCTATCCCGATAATGATCCGTAAACAGGAAGTAGTCAAAAAATTATTCGATATTTTTTTTTAAAAAAAAAGACAGTAAAAAATCGGTGGTCTTGCAACAATCGGGATTTCACCGTCGGGTGTGACCGGATCAAAACATCTAAAGTATCGTTAAATGGGCTATTGTATGACACACTTCCTGCCTGATTCCTGAAAGCCGGTTCAGTGCTGCTTGCAGGTCTAGTTATTAGGGTTTCACACTGCGTAGCTTGTGTGAAACACTATTGTTTTTGTTAAAATTATTATTAGGGTTTCACACTGCGTAGCTTGTGTGAAACACTATTGTTTTTGTTAAAATTATTATTCTTATTAATATTATTAGGGTTTCACACTGTGTAGCTTGTGTGAAACACTATTGTTTTTGTTAAAATTATTATTCTTCTTATTATTCTTCTTCTTTTGTTTTGAGTAGATCTCAGCAACTGATTGTCGGATCGTTACGATTTCTTCGGTTTTATAGGAAAAGTGGGTGTGACTTAGAGGATAAAGCTATTTTGAACGTTCTGCGACAATGCGAAATGTCCGAAATCACCGAAGCTATCGTTTTTAGAAATATTGCAGTAATTTTAACAATAATCATTGGATTTTAACTTTCGATGCATTTTGGCATAGCCGGAGACGGGGCACATAGCTACGCTACTTTTATTTTTTGATTTTCGGCAAATCTTCGCAGATATTAGGCGCTAAATTTAGAAAATTTAAATTTTTACAAAAAACTTTTTTATTTATGAATATTTTTTAGTCGTGTTTTACACAAATATAACGAATCCTCTGACTTGGGCAAAAATGTGACAATTTTTTGTCTCGGTAATTTTCCTTGGCCCCCATTGGCTAATTCAGTTTTTCAGTCCTAGATTAATTATTTATTGTTCGATTTGTATAAAACAAAGTTCATATGCTCCGTTGTCTCAATTGTCATTTTTTTTGTTACCAATAGTGTTATCTGTCGGCACCGGAAGTGGCGTAAATTGACAAAAAACTACAATTTTGACAGTTAGGTACCATTTTTCGAAAGCAAATATTATTTTTTTCAAATTTGGTATAACTGAAATTGTGCGCCCTTTAAAGGCGCACAAAATGTTGGGACCAGTTTTTTTAATTTCGATTCCGTTTTCGGGCTATTTCGATTAAAAGGTGAAAAAAGGTGTAAAATTAAGCTATTTACAACCCATCCAGCGTTTTCATATTTGAAAATATTACTGTAAAAGAGTCAATTATTATTCGATTTTCATAAAAGTGACACCATTTGATGTGTAATGTCAATTTTAACTAGGTCAAACCAATTTAACATTTTCAATATCACCGGAAATGACGTAATTTGGGCAAAAATTGTATTTATAGCCTTCGAAAGCAGTAATTTATTCAAATGAGTCATATTTGTTATTTGTTTAAAATTTTGATATTTGATTCAAATCAACTAATACAATGAACCCTTACGATCATATAGATGTCACAAAATGGTTTCTAACTTGTTCAGTTGCGGAGAAATAGGCAATTTTCAACAGGTCACTTTTTAAGGTTTTTTGTCAATAAAAGTATCAATTATTATTCGATTTTTATGAAATTATCACTGTGTGATACATAATGCCATTTACGATTTCATACAAGTAATTTAAGATTTTCATTATCACCGGAAGTAACGTCATTTTGGCAAAAACTGTATTTTTAGCCTTCAAAACAGATATTTTATTCAAATGAATCAGATTTGTAATGTTTTTAAAATTATGATATTTGATTCCAATCAACAAATAGAATGAACTCATTCGATCATACAGATACCTCAAAATGGTTTCTAACTTGTACGGTTGCAGAGAAATAAGCGATTTTCTACAAGTCATTTTTCAAGGTTTTTGGTCTATAAAGGTGGCAATTATTATAGGATTTACATAAAATTTTCACCATGTGATGATGCTATTTCTGATTTCATAAACCAATTTAACATTTTCATTATCACCGGAAGTAATGTAATTTTGACAGGATCACTGACATGTAGCAAATGAATTGATTGCTGGATTTGGTTGTTTCTGCGTCCATTTTATTTCATGTGTGCAATGCTTATGTGGAAACCTGTTTAACGGTTTCATTGGTACCGGAAGTGACATAAGTTCAAGGGTAACGTGGCACCGGTGAAACCCGTCATTACTGCTTCACAGTTCTAGTTATTATTAAGCTTTCATATTACATATGAAAGCTTATTGTTTCTGTTAAGATTATTATTAAGCTTTCATATTACATATGAAAGCTTATTGTTTCTGTTAAGATTATTAAGCTTTCATATTACATATGAAAGCTTATTGTTTCTGTTAAGATTATTAAGCTTTCATATTACATATGAAAGCTTATTGTTTCTGTTAAGATTATTATTGTTATTTTTTTTTTGTGTTTTGTCCACAAATCGGATTTCTCAGAATCTAACCATAGGATCGTTCTGAAACTTTTACCTATCCCCCCAAAAATGGGTGGTGGCTGTTGATTAAATATATTTTCAAAACGTTTTACGAATCCGAAATCACCGACCTACAATGCTATAACTCTGTGACTATTTGACCTATTTTACTAATTCTTTTTTCTTTGAGTATCTTGAAACATTTACTTCAAATCTGCAATTTCGGATTTTGGCATTTCGAAAATTCGTCGCTGTCATTTCGAACCGGAAGTTATTACCAATTTGACAACTTCTTTAATAGTTGTGCGATTTTCGTGAAATTTAGAATGTTAGTAGATCTTGCCAATGCGACTTCAATGATGTCCTTGGAAATTTTCTAAATTATCTCCCCTTGGGGAAATTAAGGATCAAAGTTTTCAAAAAAATCGTCGAAATATAGGTCAGAATGACCTAAAAAAAAAATTCGATACTAGACAAGTAATTACTGATTCGTACACAAAATATGGAGTTTGTCGATCGAACCGGAAGTGCCACCATCTTTAAATGTGAAAATTCAAAAAGGCTTTTTTGCTATTTTACTTACAGACTCGGGCGTCATATTTTCGGAATCCTGGAAGGAATACCTAAAAATCTATCTGATCAGAATTTTGATTTCGGTCACGTGATGGTCACCATTTTGAATTGAAAATGAAAAATAGAAGCAATTTGAAGGGCCGGGACTTTGGAACACAAGAACTCTCCTTCTAATTAAGCTAGAATGTTCAAACTTGGTGTAGGCGTTCACTAGGTCAATGTCATGATTGAGTGCAAAGATGAGCATTTTTTGCCTAGGGTAAGCAGAGATAAGCAAGCTGATTTGTTGATTCTTTAGGGCACGATGACATTGGTTATAATGAATGGAGGGCGATGAAACTCTTGTCAATCGAGAGGCTAATAGCTGGCCTGTTGTGTGAAATCATTGTATCATTTTTTATTCGAATTTCTCCTTTGATGTTTTCCGTGCCGACAAGGTTGTTTTCGAGTTTAGCTGGATTTGACTTCGCGCATGCGCTACGCTGGAACCAAAGGTACCATGAGTACTAAATTCCGGCGAGCAACTTTTCACGTTGGTACCTAGGTACCCTGAAAATTTCAAGGTGATACCTGCATTCGTTCAAGTCGTTTGTTCTTGTCACCTGCCTTTCGTAAAGTCAATTTACGGCTTCCATGAGGGGAAAAAAGTGGAATTTCGCCGTGACACCGGCACCGATTGTCCGAAAACCATGAAATTTGGACACAATACGTCCATTACCACCCCGGACTCTGTGCCTTACCCCCATTTTGATCCCATTAAAAAAAAAGAGTTTTAGCAAAAAAACGATTTTCGGAATTTAATATTGGTTTTAACCCTGTACCCAGACAAGATATAGATATTATTATAATCCCTATGAAATATTTTAATTATTTACTGCTATAATATGAATTATCACTTATTCCCCGTTAAATAAATATCGGTCACCGGGTGCAGCTGTACAACTTCAAGGACCCTGGCTTCAAGTCAATTTACGGCTTCCATGAGGGGAAAAAAGTGGAATTTCGCCGTGACACCGGCACCGATTGTCCGAAAACCATGAAATTTGGACACAATACGCCCATTACCACCCCGGACTCTGTGCCTTACTCCCATTTTGATCCGATTAAAAAAAAAAAAGTTTTAGCAAAAAAACCATTTTCGGAATTTAATATTGGTTTTAATTAATTTTGAAATTGCAAATGCAAAGAGATTTTATCGCCTCTTCCGTATGTGATAGGTACTGGTACTATACACATTATCCTTAAAAGACAATTTTTTAAAATGACCGTAAAGATGTATCGACACTAGAAACCGAAATCGCCTATTTTGACCTTTTTTGACTGCTGAGGCATCATTCCGGTGGTCCAAATCTCTGGAATTTCTAGCGGTTGGCTGCGCCGCGATGATATTTATCACATACTAAATTGAGAAAAATCCTCAGATATCAAGAACAATAAAAATTCGATAAAATACGGCAATTTTTTAAGCAAAAAACCTTTGATTGTTGGGGGCGGGTTTTGAATTTATTTTGAACGTTCTCGGAATCCAACACTCTTCTATTTTTAATATGTGATAGCTAGAATCCCAAGGTACATTCTGTGCATATTTGAAGGCAATCGGAGCACAGGAACGTTGCCTGGGCAGAGCAAATCAAAGGCTTCTTCGTCTTATGACCTTAAACACTGCGTATAAATTTAAAGTCAATCGGATATTAACAGTAAAAGGGGGGCGACGACAATATACGACCACATTTCAATGTGGGCCTATAAAAAGTAAATCATTGCCAATAGAAAAGACCCACCTTTCCCCCAACAACAACCATGTAATGCACTAGCTATAATGGGGATTTTTCTGGAACACAGCGAAATGGGTCTTTTAAAATGTACACAAGTGTATCACAAGGAGGGTTTGCTTCTTCTCTATGGGACACCCGATACCACTTCTCAACGAGGAATTCCGTCACACAGCCAACACCATTTTGTATGTTTGTGTAATCTTTATTCAGTATAAATCAAGTAATACAAATAAAAAAATACTTGGATTGATGAAAACATAATTTTTGAGAGTTATTCATACATGTAGCATAATTGTTCTTATTTAAAAAATGTACATGATTACATGTTTGTCATAAACAACATTAAATAAACAATCATGTTTCTTCACGATAACAGTAACAGTATAACAATTGTATGAAATATATTTTCCTTTATTTTTTTTTATTTTTAGAAAGGCCACTTCCTTGGTTTAAAATATATCATAAATTGTAGTTATCTAACATATACTTCCATGTATGTTTATCTAACAGATTACCACGTCGCCTTATCTAACAGAGAGTAAATGGTATACAATATCAAATTATAATCTACCAGCATTACTTGTTTCAGTAATTTAATCGTGTGTTATTCTTGTATTTAAGTGAGAAGAGTGAATAAACTATCATGGGTTGAAACAAATATATTGGAGTAGAAATAAACATTGTATATTGGTTTGCAAATAAATAATTGGTACAGATAATGCAATGTCATACAACATACTTTTTGGATTCGGTACAAATACAACCTTTTTATCATCAATGAAAATAATGTGATTTCAAAGTAACGATGAATAAAAAAACATTGCTTATATAAAGTACATGTAATTGGGTTCATTTAATTCACTTTGTATCTATAATATACATGTAGTATTAAACAATAAATATATTGATTAATGCCAATTCTATACAAATCTCATAGTTGTATTCATGTTTTCTTTACCATAACAAGAAACAGTACAACAGATTTAGTAACAATATATTCCTTTCTACATCCGTCAGAGTGGTTGATGATTCATAGATTCTAATAACCCCTTTTGAAGTTTATATGAAAGCTTTGATATCTGCTATGCAGATCTAGTTTTTTTTTTGTGTTTTGTCCACAAATCGGATTTCTCAGAATCTAACCATAGGATCGTTCTGAAACTTTTACCTATCCCCCCAAAAATGGGTGGTGGCTGTTGATTAAATATATTTTCAAAACGTTTTACGAATCCGAAATCACCGAATTTTACGAAGGAATGCATTTGACCTACAATGCTGTAACTCTGTGACTATCTGACCTATTTTACTAATTCTTTTTTCTTTGAGTATCTTGAAACATTTACTTCAAATCTGCAATTTCGGATTTTGGCATTTCGAAAATTCGTCGCTGTCATTTCGAACCGGAAGTTATTACCAATTTGACAACTTCTTTAATAGTTGTGCGATTTTCGTGAAATTTAGAATGTTAGTAGATCTTGCGAATGCGACTTCAATGATGTCCTCGGAAATTTTCTAAATTATCTCCCCTTGGTGAAATTAAGGATCAAAGTTTTCAAAAAAATCGACGAAATATAGGTCAAATTGCCTTGAAAATTTTTTTCTGTACTAGCTAAGACAGTACTGATGAGTACACAAAATATGGAGTTTGTCGAGCAAACCGGAAGTGCCAACATCTCAAAATGTGAAAAGTCCATACGGCTTTTGCAATATTTTACTTAAAGACATAAGAGTTACATTTTCTGAATGCTTGAAGGAAAGCCTAAAAATCTATCGGTTTAGAATTTTGATTTAGGTCAACTGATGGACGCCATTTTGAAATGAAAATGAAAATTAGTGAAAAATCCACATTTATGGGCTTGAAAACATACACAATTGGTCGTGGCTTAGAGAATCTGTCTCCTATTACCGAAATTAATACATTTGAGGATAGCCTGGATCATGGTCGAATGTTTGGTATTTGAATATTTCAAAAATTCGAATTTCTCCTTTGATGTTTTCCGTGCCGACAAGGTTGTTTTCGAGTTTAGCTGGTTTTGATTTCGCGCATGCGCTACACAGGAACCAACGGTAACATGAGTACTAAATTCCGGCGAGCAACTTTTCACGTTGGTACCTAGGCACCCTGAAAATTTCAAGGTGATACCTGCATTCGTTCAAGTCGTTTGTTCTTGTCACCTGCCTTTCGTCGTTTCTTTTTTCGAAGTCAATTTACGGCTTCCATGAGGGGAAAAAAGTGGAATTTCGCCGTGACACCGGCACCGATTGTCCGAAAACCATGAAATTTGGACACAATACGCCTATTACCACCCCGGACTCTGTGCTTTACCCCCATTTTGATCCCATTAAAAAAAAAGAGTTTCGGAATTTAATATTGGTTTTAACCCTGTAATACCCAGACATGATATATTATTATAATCCCTATGAAATATTTTAATTATTTACTGCTATAATATGAATTATCACTTATTCCCCGTTAAATAAATATCGGTCACCTGGTGCCGCTGTACAACTTAAAGGACACTGGCCTCAAGTCAATTTACGGAGAGAGAGAGAGAGAGAGAAATGGGGTTTAACGTCCACTCGACACAAACTAGGTCATTTCGGGACCAACATATGGTTTAATTTTATTTCAATAATTCGCTTGCGCGTAGGGGTCTTTAGCAGTGGGAGGACCCGGAGAAAACCCACAAGGTTGGACAGGCGACCCTACTCCTTGCGTCAATTTACGGCTTCCATGAGGACACAATACGCCCATTACCACCCCTGACTCTGTGCTTTACCCCCATTTTGATCACATTAAAAAGAAAAGAGTTTTAGCAAAAAAACGATTTTCGGAATTTAATATTGGTTTTAATTAATTTTGAAATTGGAAATGCAAAGAGATTTTATCGCCTCTTCCGTATGTGATAGGTATTGGTACTATACACATTATCCTTAAAAGACAATTTTTTAAACTGACCGTAACGATGCATCGACACTAGAAACCGAAATCGCCTATTTTGACCTATTTTGACTGCTGGGGTATCTTTCCGTACGTGACAAGGAGTAGGTCGCCCGTCCAACCTGTGTATTTTTTCAGGATCACCCGGTTTCCCCCCCACTGCTAGACCCCTACGCGCAAGCGAATTATTGAAATAAAATTGAACCATACGTTAGTCCCGAAATGACCTAGTTTGTGTCGAGTGGTCGATCAACCCCATTTCGCTCTCTCAATTTTAGCACTCCTAACTCTAAAACTAAATGCAAGGAACGGGCCTATTTACAGAGGTCACAATTTTAACCTACATGCACACCTACATGATATACATATTATTATAATCCCTATGGGATATTTTAATTATTTACTGTTATAATATGAATTATCACTTATTCCCCGTTAAATAAATATCGGTCACCGGGTGCAGCTGTACAACTTCAAGGACCTTGGCCTCAAGTACATGGGACCAACTCTACATTTTCTGAAATGTCAATAAAAGCCCTGGAATGATTTCATTTAAAAAAAATAATCAGAAAGTAAATCTAGTTTTATTTATATGCTATTTGTTGCCAGAAAATATATTTTGTTACGAGTCTAATTCAAATTTAAAAATAAACAATGGGTCTGAGGCATATTTTATTGATATATAGAAATTAATGCAGTGTTCTCATTATGTGATAAAAGAGTGCCAGAAATGTCTCGAAATTCAGCCATTTGTGTATTTAGTATATCAAGTATATGCGTGTATTACAAAGCTCTGATTTGTGTGATTTGTGTCACCCGCTCCCCCCCCCCCTCCTCGTGTCACTATCATGTACATATCAATTCTGCTGCCAACCCACCCACGCGAACATGACTAAATTATGAAACATTGTCTAGTCGTTTGTATGTTACGACAAAACGAGGCCAGCGTGGCTCATTTGCTGCAGAACGGAAGGCCTTGCAAGGATTAGTGTCTAGTCGTTTGGATGGTACGAAAACCCGAGGTCAAAGTGGTTCCCCGTTGGCAGTGGTGAAGTATGGAAGGCCTAGCAAGGATCTGTGTCTAGTCGTTTCGATGGGACGAAAAACGCCCGTCCCCTCGTCCATGGTACAAGGATTAGTGCCTAGTCGCTTGGATGGTATGCAAAACAGAGGTCCCCGTTCTCTCCCTTTGTCTGTGGTTCTTGACCGAAGGCCCGACAACTAACTTTGCGTGCAGTTTTTTAGGTAGGACGAAAAATCGAAATCCTGTGTGCATATTGGCGTGCACGAAAAATAACCCTTTGCAATTGGAATTTTATGCACCCACCCCACCCTCGAACAACGCTTAACATAACATTTTGTTTTCACTACCTACATTGTAAAATTTGTTTGATTTCAGATGACTTAGCCCCGGTTTTTCACAGTGAAAGATTTTGATGAAACTTGACATGCATGTTTATAACCCAAAGATATGGTTCCTTTCGATATTTGCGCATATCGAATCGTAACTTCATGAATTATGGTCCCTGATTGTAAGAAAAATCACTTTATATTTCGCGTGTTCTCTATCTATCTCTCGGAAATGGAATATGGAAATACACAAGCTAGCTAGTGTATTACAGGTTGGTGGTGGTGGGGATGAGGTCTTCTATTTGCAATGATTTTTTGACTACAAAATATACGCTCTAACTCATTACTCAAACTACAGCAAAAAAAGCGGAACGGAAACCCGATTTTATATATTCTTACAATAGCAACGCACTTCGGGATTAACTTAGAAATGGTTCCACTACTGATGTCTTCCGCCTTACTCCTGCCACAGTAGTGGCTTGTCCTACGGAGTTCCTTTCCGCAAGTTTTTTTTAGTCAAATGACTACAAAAAGGTTACTGGCCTATGTATAGCTCCCTTAATTTACACATAAACTGACCTAAAACTGCACTGCACATATAATAAACCAATTCCCATTGAAATAAAGGTGAAGCCGTACCGCATAATTATATGATTTGATGAAACCCAACTGCTACCTGAAGTTTCTCGCCTTCTCGAAGTTATAATATCCGCCGGTGTCATGGCGGCTCGCACATTATAAGAATCATTGCTTTGAAAATGTAGAACGCATTAACACAAAGAAAAACTGATGGGTAACTAGTTTAGTGGTCCAGTCTTCACTATAATTTGTGATAGAATTACTTATTTAAAAAAAACTGAATGATGTAAAAATAAAAATGGTTGGAGTGCCCAAGTTTAGATTTGTCGTTGATTTCATAAAGATGTTAGGATATAGAACGTTAAATACTGTGTGATTCAACATGGCGGCCGAGGGGTTTAATATGATATAAGTACGAAATACATGTACATGTAGTACCAAATGGTTTATATGTATGAGAGTCAAGGTTTGGACTAAATGTCTTGGGGAAGTAGGGGGCGACTAGCATGTGCCTCTCTTTAGTGGACCGATGTGAGATTGCCCATTGTATTAACTGGACGGGTAGGCCTATTCACCTTCAGTTATGTGTCAATGTCAAATAAGCGGCTTCGTATCAACACGGTCGGCTCTGGGCCGGTTTAATTCTACGTTTCTCTCGTAGCTGAGAGAAAAAAGATTTTTTAGCCCAGAGAATATCTTCCGTCAGAGTGGTTGTTGATTCATAGATTCTAATAACCCCTTTTGAAGTTTATATGAAAGCTTTGATATCTGCTATGCAGATCAAGTTGTTATTTTTTTTGTGTGTTTTGTCCACAAATCGGATTTCTCAGAATCTAACCATAGGATCGTTCTGAAACTTTTACCTATCCCCCCAAAAATGGGTGGTGGCTGTTGATTAAATATATTTTCAAAACGTTTTACGAATCCGAAATCACCGAATTTTACGAAGGAATGCATTTGACCTACAATGCTGTAACTTTGTGACTATTTGACCTATTTTACTTATTCTTTTTTCTTTGAGTATCTTGAAACATTTACTTCAAATCTGCAATTTCGGATTTTGGCATTTCGAAAATTCGTCGCTGTCATTTCGAACCGGAAGTTATTACCAATTTGACAACTTCTTTAATAGTTGTGCGATTTTCGTGAAATTTAGAATGTTAGTAGATCTTGCCAATGCGACTTCAACGATGTCCTTGGAAATTTTCTAAATTATCTCCCCTTGGTGAAATTAAGGATCAAATTTTTCAAAAAAATTGTCGAAATATAGGTCAGAATGACCTAAAAAAAAAATTCGATACTAGACAAGTAATTACTGATTCGTACACAAAATATGGAGTTTGTCGATCGAACCGGAAGTGCCACCATCTTTAAACGTGAAAAATCAAAAAGGCTTTTTTGCTATTTTACTTACAGACTCGGGCGTCATATTTTCGGAATTCTGGAAGGAATGCCTAAAAATCTATCGGATCAGAATTTTGATTTCGGTCACGTGATGGTCACAATTTTGAATTGAAAATGAAAAATAGAAGCAATTTGAAGGGCCGGGACTTTGGAACACAAGAACTCTCCTACTAATTAAGCTAGAATGTTCAAACTTGGTGTAGGCGTTCACTAGGTCAATGTCATGATTGAGTTCAAAGATGAGCATTTTTTGCCTAGGGTAAGCAGAGATAAGCAAGCTGATTTGTTGATTCTTTAGGGCACGATGACATTGGTTATAATGAATGGAGGGCGATGAAACTCTTGTCAATCGAGAGGCTAATAGCTGGCCTGTTGTGTGAAATCATTGTATCATTTTTTGAAAATGTCCGGGGTAGCCGAAAAAAGGAGATCGAAATCCAAAAAGTCGTATTTTTACGATTTGGGGCATTTTTAGAGGTCGTGTAAAGTAAAATAAAGCATGCATATACATATATTATTGATATTAAATATATCATATAAAAAACTAAACAATGAATCAGCTGTCATTGACAGATTTTATATTATAAGCATGGTCAGTGGAAGGTCAGCGTATTGTCTAACTTGAACTCACTGACTCCGTAACATTATTGTGGGTATGGTATAAGCTGAATTTGATGAGATGCACATATCTCGTATGACTATTTGGTACTTACAGTGTTAGACTTTGTCGTAACGTTACGGTCTCCATTCATCAAATCGTCGTTGGGGCTATAATACGATTTTGAATCAAGTTATTTATCACTGAGGGACTCAAAATTAGGTTTGATGTAGCTCTGCTCATTTACAGTGGCGAATTTAACGGGCTCATGGGTTCCAGCTCCCTCCTCTAGAAATTTCACAGCACCCGCATGGATTGTGGCTAATGTACTGAATTTCTTAGACAGTTATCAGAAAGGTAAATATTTGTGATGTTTTTTTTATTTGTATTCTCCGCCTTCTTGCCACTGGTATTATTCAAATAAAACTGAACCATGGGTGAGTCTTGAAATTACTATGTTTTTGTCCAGTGGACGTTAAACCGCAATTCTCCTCTCTATCTCTCCTTGTACTGCTAATGCCTTCCTGTCTTCATTAGCTGGTTTCTGCATGAAAATAAGATGTTAACCCCTGTGTAAGTGTCTTTTTCCTCTGTTGTACGAAATTAATGAGAGTAAACCAAGCTCCAGAATTTTGTTTTAATTGTGTACATGTATATGTTTATTTATATTTTTCAGCAAAGATGACTAGCCCTCCGTCGAATATTAAACCACATACAATATATTCTGTGAAGATGTCATAAGAGAAAGAATCATAAATGGCCAGCAAAGTTGTCTTGTACAGAGAGAGAGAGAGAGAAATGGGGTTTAACGTCCACTCAACACAAACTAGGTCATTTTGGGACTAACATACAGTTTCAATTTTATTTCAATAATTCGCTTGCGCGTATGGGTCTTTAGCAGTGAGAGGAAACCGGAGTGCCCGGAGGAAACCCACGAGGTTGAGAAGACGCCTCTATCTCCATGCCACATACGCTCACACCTGGGATCAAAGCCACAGCCACAAGCCAGAGGTGACCGACCAGCTAGAGGTCGAAGCGCGGCACTCTAGGCCATCCCAACCCCCCTTTCTTGTACAGACCTGTGCATGTGTAGTCAATGTGAAAATGAAAAAAAAACTGTTAAAGAGACCGAATTTGATGTTAATACATTTAGTGACAGTGATGATGATAATGAAGATTAACTTTGATGACATTTGATGTGCAGAGTAACTGTTTAATTTTGATTTTCAATGATTGTTTCACTTTAATAAATACTTTCACAACTGTTCATCCTGTTTTCTAACCTTTCCCTTCATTCCAGCCCAGATACACAATTATTTTTTTTAACTTATATCTACATGTATGTTTGTAATTTGACCATTAATCATATCCGAAATAGTAGTTCACAGCTACATGTACAGTTGTAAAAATACTGTAGTGGCTAATTGAAAGGGAACATGTATGTGGGTTTAGAATGTTTATCTTAGTGGAAAAAAATCATGTTGTTCAATGCTTATAAAGTGCTACTGATCTCCATTATTTCAAAAGCATATCACTCAACTACTGTCAAACATATCCCCTGGCTAGAATATGCTACAAATCGACTCTAGCATGTTCCATACAAGCGATAATTTCTGAGCAAACATCCAACAACCAACCCTAACAGGCCCTTGAGATCCAACAAACAAAATAATTATTGGGCTTGTTTGCCCACACCTGGTCTTATGATTCATACAAGACCTGATAGTCTATCAATTACAGGCATTTGACAGAAAGGGAGATAATTCTTTTTTACCGTTAATGGATTTCCACAATTCTTTATTCACCCATGACATTTGTGTTTTGAGCATTTTTATTTACATCAAAATCTGTCCAATAAACTGTTCATTGCCAAGGATGAAGGCATGAGGTGTTTTACCAACTATTTAATTTTATGTCAACTTCAGAATTGTTAGTACACAAATAGCATTTATTTGACAATTTTGACGAATTTCATCTGGCCCTTAATCAATAAATTGCAAACATTTTGCTTGGAACTCCCAGATTTTGTCTTCCTGGCATCATAAGCTTTCCAAAAATGTATAGTTTTTCTTTTATGGAAGACCGTGTAGCGGAGTTGTGTTTCTAAGCTAGCTAGAAATTTTGGCTGCAGGCCTACACCTCCCAAGCTAAATTTCCCTCATGTCATCCTGTATAGCAAAGGCATATGCCTGTCTTAATTAACCCAGTACTAAACACAATTTACTTGTTTAATTTTTCCAGCATTTTTCAGGATAGCTGATGGGATGCGGGTCAAGTTATGCCACTTGTCTATTTAATTATTTACCAGTGAAAAATCGAATTAACTTCACCAAATTTTTACTCATTATAATGATTTTTTTTTTTCTGTTCATATTATTTCTATGACATGTGACAGTGACTGTGAATATGAAAGCTTTAATATCTGCTTAGCAGATCTAGTTATTATTATTATTTACCGCGGAAGCCTTTTTCTCCATGATCGAAAACAGATATCGATCTGGGGTTCAATTTTCTCTCGGTAAACCATCCAGTGGTTACTCGAAAAAGTATTTTTGAAACTTCTGCGCAGACCGGAAGTGGCCGAATTTTGAACGGTAGCAATAAATAAAAAATTGGCCGTGGTTTCGCCAATTCTTTACCTATTTAAAAACAATTCACATTTTTGGAAACCCAGAATCTTTTTCGAGACAATGGCTATCTCACATTTTTCAATTTCGAACATTCATCTATGGCTTTTGTCGTTCGAAATTTGAAAATACGTTGTTTAGGAGACAATTTTTGTAATTTTTCAAAATTTTCAAATTTGACCTATATTTTTGGATTGCTGAAGGCAATCCGATTCCAGTAATATAACTTTCATTCAGAGTTATCACCCTTTAGTTTTCGAATTTTTTCGAATTTTTTGCCCATTTTGTGTGCCCGAATTTCGTTTTACGGCCGAATTGACGTTTCTGAAACTTATGGAACATGAAGTTATAGTCCAAAACCAACTGATAAAACTATTTCGACAAGAATCCTTAAACCGGAAGTGGTCGAAAGAAAACGCAAAAAATGGGTGCTTTTGGGAAAAACGTGATTTCTCCACGCGATATCAACGGATTAAAGAAATTAAAGTATTGTTGGATGGCCCGCGGATTTGACTGTCATATGATACCCATTTCACACGGATCCTATGAGAGGGCAGCAAAATATGACATGCTGAAAATCAGGTATTTTCTGATTTGGAGCGTCTTTGGACGTCTGTATCTCGAAAACTGCTCCAAGGATTTTTTTTAAACTTTCCCTATCGAGAGTCCCTCTGGCAGTCTTGTGCATGAATCCGTCCAATAAGACATTGAAATTTCTGGAATAGGTAAAATAACGTACTGAAAATCGAAAAAAGTTGAAAAATCGTGAAATTTTGGAAAATGCTCTATTACTTTATTATTTAAACGAATTTTTACAAAAAAGTTACATATTCTGATAGCTGACGTAATTACGATTCTAACGATGTATAATATGTATTGAAATATTTAAATTTAATTTTCGATATATTGACATTTTTGCATTTTTGGCACTATTGAACATAGGATTTCCCAGGGGCATTTTATCTGATCAGACAATGTAAAAGATCATTACATAGCCCTGTGGCTATTTGATAAGCCAACCCGGTTATTAAAACTATCCCGACAATAATCTCCATACAGGTAGTATGCAAAAAATGAAGAAAAAAGGTTTAAAAAAATAGCGCTCTTGCGAAAAACTTGATTTCTCCATCAGATGTTAGCAGACCAAAAGAACTAAAGTATCGCTGGATAGCCCCATTAATGGACTATCATATGACATCTGAATGATACGATTTAGACGGCTAGAAAATAAATTATGGTACGCCGAAAATCTAGTATTTTCCGTTTTGGAGCATTTTGAGACGCCATTTTCTCGAAAACGAAAACTACGATTTTTCTTAAGCTTCTTTTACTCAGAGTCCTATCGGTGGACTATGGCGTGAGTCCAAAAATATGAAATGGCATAAGGCATCACATGGTGAAATTTTTTATGTAAATCGAATAATAATTACCACTTTTATAGACCAAAAACCTTGAAAAGTGACTTGTAGAAAACCGTCTATTTCTCTGCAACCGTACAAGTTAGAAATCATTTTCTGATATCTGTATGATCGTATGGGTTCAATCTATTTGTTGATTGGAATCAAATATCATAATTTTAAAAAACATTACAAATCAGACCCATTTGAATAAAATATCTGTTTTGAAGGCTAAAAATACAGTTTTTGCCGAAATGACGTTACTTCCGGCGATAATGAAAATCTTAAATTACTTGTATGAAATTGTAAATGGCATTAGGTATCACACAGTGAAAATTTTATGAAAATCGAATAATAATTGACACTTTTATGGACCAAAAACCTTGAAAAGTGACCTGTTGAAAATCGCCTATTTCTCCGCAACTGAACAAGTTAGAAACAATTTTTTGAAATCTATATGACCTTATGAATTTTATTAATATGTGAATATAAACCAAAAGTTAAAATTATTAATACATATGTATTACATATGAAAGCTTATTGTTTCTGTTAAGATTATTATTATTATTATTATTATTATTTTTTTTTTTTTTTGTGTTATTCCTGCAAATCTTATATCTCAGAATCTAACCGTGGGATCTTTCTGAAACTTTGACCTACCCCCCCCCAAAAAAAAAATTTGGGTGGTGGCTTTGGAATAGGTATGTTTTCAAAAAGTTTTACACATCCGAAATCACCGAATTTTACGAACGAATGCATTTGACCTACATTGCTGTAACTTTGTGACTTTTTATCCTATTTTACTAAAAAAAAATTCTTTGAGTACCTTGAATCATTTACTTCAAATCTGCTATTTCGGATTTTCGAATTTCAAAAATTCGTCGCTGTGATTTCGAACCGGAAGTTAAAATCAACTTGACAACTTCTTTAATAGTTGCACGATTTTCATGAAATTCAGTATATAAGTAGATCTTACCGATACAACTTGAAAAATGTCATTAGAAATTTTCTGTATTATCTCCCTTTGATGAAATTAAGGATAAAAATTTTAAAAAAAATCAACGAAATATAGGTCCGATTGCCTTGAAATTGTATTTCTTTACTAGTTGCGACACTACTGATTCGTACACAAAAAAATGGAGTTTGTAGCCCAAACCGGAAGTGCCACCATCTTGAAATGTGAAATATCGCTATGGCTTTTTTGATATTTTACTTACAGACAAGGGGATTATATTTTCCAAATCCTTGAAGGTAAGCCCATAAAATGTAGGCAGTAGAATTTTGATTTAGGTCAACTGATGGACGCCATTTTGAATTGAAAATGAAAAATAGTGAAAAATCCACATTAATGGGCTTGAAAACATACACAATTGGTCGTGACTTAGAGAATGTGTCTCCTATTACCGAAATTATTACATTTCAGGATAGCCTGGATCATGGTCGATTGTTTGGTATTTGAATATTTCAAAAATTCGAATTTCTCCTTTGATGTTTTCCGTGCCGACAAGGTTGTTTTCGAGTTTAGCTGGTCATGCGCTACACAGGAACCAACGGTACCATGAGTACTAAATTCCGGCGAGCAACTTTTCACGTTGGTACCTAGATACCCTGAAAATTTCAAGGTGATACCTGCATTCGTTCAAGTCGTTTGTTCTTGTCACATGAGGGGAAAAAAGTGGAATTTCGCCGTGACACCGGCACCGATTGTCCGAAAACTATGGAATTTGGACACAATACGCCCATTACCACCCCAGACTTCGTGCTTTACCTTCATTTTGATACCATTAAAATTAAAAAAAAAAGAATTTTAGCAAAAAAACGATTTTCGGAATTTAATATTGGTTTTAACCCTGTTATACCCAGACATGATATAAGCTTACATATTATTATAATCTCTATGAAATATTTTAATTATTTACTGCTATAATATGAATTATCACTTATTCCCCGTTAAATAAATATCGGTCACCGGGTGCAGCTGTACAACTTCAAGGACCCTGGCCTCAAGTCAATTTACGGCTTCTATTTGGGGAAAAAAAGTGGAATTTCGCCGTGACACCGGCACCGATTGTCCGAAAACCATGAAATTTGTACACAATACGCCCATTACCACCCCGGACTCTGTGCCTTACTCCCATTTTGATCCGATTAAAAAAAAAAAAGAGTTTTAGCAAAAAAATGATTTTCGGAATTTAATATTGGTTTTAATTAATTTTGAAATTGCAAATGCAAAGAGATTTTATCGCCTCTTCCGTATGTGATAGGTTTTGGTACTATACACATTATCCTTAAAAGACAATTTTTTAAAATGACCGTAACTATGTATCGACACTAGAAACCGAAATCGCCTATTTTGACCTTTTTTGACTACTGAGGCATCCTTCCGGTGGTCCAAATCTCTGGAATTTCTAGCGGTTGGCTGCGCCTCGATGATACTTATCACATATTAAATTGAGAAAATGTTCAGATATCAAGAACAATAAAAATTCGATAAAATACGGCAATTTTTTAAGCTAAAAAACTTTGATGGTTGGGGTGGGTTTTGAATTTATTTTGAACGTTCTCGGAATCCCACACTCTTCTATTTTTAATATGTGATAACTAGAATCCCAAGGTACATTCTGTGCAAATTTGAAGGCAATCGGATCACAGGAACGTTGCCTGGGCAGAGCAAATCAACCCGGTCGCGGAAATTTGTTCATTCTTTAAAGTTATTATAATATTGTGTTATGACCGCCATCTTAGATACACCGTCACTTACCAAACCACTCCGAAATATACCCAAAATCGACCATAATTTCTTTTGACTTCGCGCATGCGCCGCGCTGGAACCAAAGGTACAATGACTACCAAATTCCGGCGAGGAACTTTTCACGTTGGTACCTAGGTGCCCTGAAAAATTCAAGGCGATACCTGCATTCGTTCAGGTCGTTTGTTCTTCACATGGTTCCTGCCGTTTGGTTTTTTCCGCGATTTACGGCTTCAGTAAGGACGAAAAAAGAGGAATTTCGCCACGACACCGGCGCCGTTTGTCCGAAAACCATGAAATTTGGAAAGAATACGCCCATTACCACCCCGGACTCTGTGCCTTACTCCCATTTTGATCCGATTAAAAAAAAAAGAGTTTTAGCAAAAAAACGATTTTCGGAATTTAATATTGGTTTTAATTAATTTTGAAATTGCAAATGCAAAGAGATTTTATCGCCTCTTCCTTATGTGATAGGTATTGGTACTATACACATTATCCTTAAAAGACAATTTTTTAAAATGACCGTAACGATGTATCGACACTAGAAACCGAAATCGCCTATTTTGACCTTTTTTGACTGCTGAGGCATCCTTCCGGTGGTCCAAATCTCTGGAATTTCTAGCGGTTTGCTGCGCTGCGATGATATTTATCACATATTAAATTGAGAAAATCCTTAGATATCAAGAACAATAAAAATTCGATAAAATACGGCAATTTTTTATGCAAAAAACCTTTGATTGTTGGGGGTGGGTTTTGAATTTATTTTGAACGTTCTCGGAATCCAACACTCTTCTATTTTTAATATGTGATAGCTAGAATCCTAAGGTACATTCTGTGCAAATTTGAAGGCAATCGGAGCACAGGAACGTTGCCTGGGTAGAGCAAATCAACCTGGTCGCGAAAATTTACTCATACTTCAAAGTGATTATCATGTTGTGTTATGATCGCCATGTTAGATCAATCTGAGTCCCTGATCCACCGTCATCTACCAAACCACTCCGAAATATACCCAAAATCCCAAAAATCGACCGTAATTTCTTTTTACTTCGCGCATGCCCCACGCTGGAACCAAAGGTACGTTGACTACCAAATTCCGGCGAGGAACTTTTCACGTTGGTACCTAGGTGCACTGAAAACTTCAAGGGGATACCTGCATTAGTTCAGGTCGTTTGTTCTTGACACGGTTCCTGCCGTTCGTTTTTTTCCGCCATTTACGGCTTCTGTAAGGGCGAAAAAAGTGGAATTTCGCCACGACACCGGCACCGATTGTCCCAAAACCATGAAATTTGGACACAATACGCCCATTACCACTCTGTGACTTACTCCCATTTTGATCAGATTAAAAAAAGGAGTTTCAGCAAAAAATAAACAACCGATTTTCGGAATTTAAATTTGGTTTTAATTAATTTTGAAATTCCAAATGCAAAGGGATCTTATCGCCTCTTCCGTATGTGATTGCTATTAGTACTATACACATTATCCGTAAAAGACATTTTTTTTAAAATGAGCGCAACACCAAAAACCGAAATCGACTATTTTGACTTTATCATACATTAAATATTATATGCCATCGGTTAATTTTTATACGCCCACATTGAAATGTGGTCGTATATTGTTGTCGCCGCCGTCCGGACGGCTAAAGTTAATATCCGATTACTTTAAATTTATACACAGTGTTTAAGGTCATGAGACGAAGAAGCCTATTGATTTTCAGCGATTTCCGATAATTACTGTCAGAATTATGGTCCTTGACCACTTCAAAAAATCTTGTGCACGCTCTAGAGGTTAAATTCAATATCCGATTGACTTTAAATTTATACACAGTGTTTAAGGTCATGAGATGAAGAAGCCAATTGATTTTCAGCGATTTCCGATAATTCCTGTCAGAGTTATGGCCATTCATCACTTTAAAAAAATCTTGTGGATGCTCTAGAGGCCAAATTTAATGTCCGATTGACTTTAAATTTATACACAGTGGTTAAGGTCATGAGACGAAGTAGGCGATTGATTTTCAGCGATATCTGATATTTACTGCCAGAGATGTGGCCCCTGATCACTTCAAAATATCTTGTGGACGCTCTAGAGGCCAAAGTTAATATCCGATTGACTTTAAATTTATGCGCAGTGTTTAAGGTCATGACACGAAGATGCCTACAGTATTGATTTTCAGCGATATCTGATATTTACTGCCATTTCCGATAATTACCGTCAGAGTTATTGCCCTTGATCACTTTAAAAAATCTTGTGGACGCTCTAGAGGCTAAATTCAATATTTCAGCGATTTCCGATTGAATCCTTTGAAAATCACACCTAACGCTAAAACTAAAGGCAAGAAACGGGCCGGTTTACATTGAAGCACAAGTAACTCCTGTCCTGCGTACTCTGTATATAATATACGGTTTTCTAAATATGCCTTGGATGGTAGCCACAAGTCGACAATTTTTGTTTTGTATTTTTCCCATTTTGTTCATAAGGTAAATGTAATTTTTCAGATACCTGATGACATTTATACTTATTGTTTCAATAGATTCTAATAACCCCCTTTGCAGTTAATATGAAAGCTTTCATATCTGCTATGCAGATCTAGTTATTATTATTTTTTTTTTTTTTTGTGTTTTTCCTGCAAATCTTATATCTCAGAATCTAACCGTGGGATCTTTCTGAAACTTTGACCTACCCCCCCCCCCCCCAAGCATGGGTGGTGGCTTTGGAATAGGTATGTTTTCAAAACGTTTTACACATCCGAAATCACCGAATTTTACGAACGAATGCATTTGACTTACATTGCTGTAACTTTGTGCCTTTTTGACCTATTTTACTAAAAAAAAATTCTTTGAGTACCTTGAATCATTTACTTCAAATCTGCTATATCGGATTTTCGAATTTCAAAAATTCGTCGCTGTGATTTCGAACCGGAAGTTAAAATCAACTTGACAACTTCTTTAATAGTTGCACGATTTTCATGAAATTCAGTATATAAGTAGATCTTACCTATACAACTTGAAAAATGTATTTAGAAATTTTCTGTATTATCTCCCCTTGGTGAAATTAAGGATCAAATTTTTAAAAAAAATCGACGAAATATAGGTCCGATTGCCTTGAAATTGTATTTCTTTACTAGTTATGACACTACTGATTCGTACACAAAAAATGGAGTTTGTAGCTCAAACCGGAAGTGCCACCATCTTGAAATGTGAAATATCGCTAAGGCTTTTTTGATATTTTACTTACAGACAAGTGGATTATATTTTCCAAATCCTTGAAGGAAAGCCCATAAAATGTAGGCAGTAGAATTTTGATTTAGGTCAACTGATGGACGCCATTTTGAATTGAAAATGAAAAATAGTGAAAAATTCCCATTAATGGGCTTGAAAACATACACAATTGATCGTGACTTAGAGAATGTGTCTCCTATTACCGAAATTATTACATTTCAGGATAGCCTGGATCATGGTCGAATGTTTGGTATTTGAATATTTCAATAATTCGAATTTCTCCTTTGATGTTTTCCGTGCCGACAAGGTTGTTTTCGAGTTTAGCTGGTTTTGATTTCGCGCATGCGCTACACAGGAACCAACGGTACCAGGAGTACTAAATTCCGGCGAGCAGCCTTTCACGTTGGTACCTAGGTACCCTGAAAATTTCAAGGTGATACCTGCATTCGTTCAAGTCGTTTGTTCTTGTCACCTGCCTTTCGTCGTTTTTTTAAAGTTAATTTACGGCTTCCATGAGGGGAAAAAATTGGAATTTCGCCGTGACACCGGCACCGATTGTCCGAAAACCATGAAATTTGGACACAATACGCCTATTACCATCCCGGACTCTGTGCTTTACTCCCACTTTGATCCGATTAAAAAAAAAAGAGTTTTAGCAAAAAAAACGATTTTCGGAATTTAATATTGGTTTTAATTAATTTTGAAATTGCAAATGCAAAGATATTTTATCGCCTCTTAATTATGTGATAGGTATTGGTACTATACACATTATCCGTAAAAGACAATTTTTTAAAATGACCGTAACGATGTATCGACACTAGAAACCGAAATCGCCTATTTTGACCTTTTTTGACTGCTGAGGCATCCTTCCGGTGGTCCAAATCTCTGGAATTTCTAGCGGTTGGCTGCGCCGCGATGATATTTATCACATATTAAATTGAGAAAATCCTCAGATATCAAGGATAATTAAAAATCGATAAAATACGGCAATTTTTTAAGCAAAAAAAGCTTTGATTGTTGGGGGTGGGTTTTGAATTTATTTTGAACGTTCTCGGCATCCAACACTCTTCTATTTTTAATATGTGATAGCTAGAATCCTAAGGTACATTCTGTGCAAATTTGAAGGCAATCGGAGCACAGGAACGTTGCCTGGGTAGAGGAAATCAACCTGGTCGCGAAAATTTACTCATACTTCAAAGTGATTATCATGTTGTGTTATGATCGCCATGTTAGATCAATCTGAGTCCCTGATCCACCGTCACCTACCAAACCACTCCGAAATATACCCAAAATCCCAAAATCGACCGTAATTTCTTTTTACTTCGCGCATGCCCCACGCTGGAACCAAAGGTACGTTGACTACCAAATTCCAGCGAGGAACTTTTCACGTTGGTACCTAGGTGCACTGAAAACTTCAAGGCGATACATGCATTCGTTCAGGTCGTTTGTTCTTGACACGGTTCCTTCCGTTCGTTTTTTTCCGCCATTTACGGCTTCTGTAAGGGCGAAAAAAGTGGAATTTCGCCACGACACCGGCACCGATTGTCCCAAAACCATGAAATTTGGACACAATACGCCCATTACCACTCTGTGACTTACTCCCATTTTGATCAGATTAAAAAAAAAGGAGTTGCAGCAAAAAATAAACAACCGATTTTCGGAATTTAAATTTGGTTTTAATTAATTTTGAAATTCCAAATGCAAAGGGATCTTATCGCCTTTTCCGTATGTGATTGCTATTAGTACTATACACATTATCCGTAAAAGACATTTTTGTTTTAAATGAGCGCAACACCAAAAACCGAAATCGACTATTTTGACTTTATCATACATTAAATATTATATGCCATCGGTTAATTTTTATACGCCCACATTGAAATGTGGTCGTATATTCTCGTCGCCGCCGTCCGGCCGTCCGGCCGGCTGAAGTTAATATCCGATTACTTTAAATTTATACACAGTGTTTAAGGTCATGAGACGAAGAAGCCTATTGATTTTCAGTGTTTTCCGATAATTACTGTCGGAATTATGGTCCTTGACCACTTCAAAAAAATCTTGTGCACGCTCTAGAGGCTAAATTCAATATCCGATTGACTTTAAATTTATACACAGTGTTTAAGGTCATGAGATGAAGAAGCCAATTGATTTTCAGCGATTTCCGATAATTACTGTCAGAGTTATGGCCCTTCATCACTTAAAAAAAATCTTGTGGATGCTCTAGAGGCCAAAGTTAATGTCCAATTGACGTTAAATTTAAACACAGTGGTTAAGTTCATGAGTCGAAGTAGGCGATTGATTTTCAGCGATATCCGATATTTACTGCCAGAGTTGTGGCCCCTGATCACTTCAAAATATCTTGTGGACGCTCTAGAGGCCAAAGTTAATATCCGATTGACTTTAAATTGATGCGCAGTGTTTAAGGTCATGACACGAAGATGCCTACAGTATTGATTTTCAGCGATATCTGATATTTACTGCCATTTCCGATAATTACCGTCAGAGTTATTTCCCTTGATCACTTTAAAAAATCTTGTGGACGCTCTACAGGCTAAATTCAATATCCGATTGACTTTAAATTTATACAGTGTTTAAGGTCATGAGATGAAGAAGCCAATTGATTTTCAGCGATTTCCGATTGAATCCTTTGAAACGGGCCGGTTTACATTGAAGCACAACTAATTCCTGTCCTGCGTACTCTGTATATAATATACGGTTTTCTAAATATGCCTTGGATGGTAGCCACAAGTCGGTTATTTTTGTTTTGTATTTTTCCCATTTTGTTCATAAGGTAAATGTAATTTTTCAGATACCTGATGACATTTATACTTATTGTTTCAATAGATTCTAATAACCCCTTTGCAGTTAATATGAAAGCTTTCATATCTGCTATGCAGATCTAGTTATTATTATTATTATTTTTTTTTTGTGTTTTTCCTGCAAATCTTATATCTCAGAATCTAACCGTGGGATCTTTCTGAAACTTTGACCTACCCCCCCCCCCCCGCCCCCCAAGAATGGGTGGTGGCTTTGGAATAGGTATGTTTTCAAAAAGTTTTACACATCCGAAATCACCGAATTTTACGAACGAATGCATTTGACCTACATTGCTGTAACTTTGTGACTTTTTGACCTATTTTACTAAAAAACAATTCTTTGAGTACCTTGAATCATTTACTTTAAATCTGCAATTTCGGATTTTCGAATTTCAAAAATTCATCGCTGTGATTTCGAACCGGAAGTTAAAATCAACTTGACAACTTCTTTAATAGTTGCACGATTTTCAAGAAATTCAGTATGTAAGTAGATCATACCAATACAACTTGAAAAATGTCATTAGAAATTTTCTGTATTATCTCCCCTTGATGAAATTAAGGATCAAAATTTTCAAAAAAATCGACGAAATATAGTTCCAATTGCCTTGAAATTGTATTTCTTTACTAGTTACGACACTACTGATTCGTACACAAAAAATGGAGTTTGTAGCCCAAACCGGAAGTTCCACCAACTTGAAATAAGAAATATCGCTTTTTTGATATTTTATTTACAGACAAGGGGATTATATTTTCCAAATCCTTGAAGGAAAGCCCATACAATGTAGGCAGTAGAATTTTGATTTAGGTCAACTGATGGACACCATTTTGAATTGAAAATGAAAAATAGTGAAAAATCCACATTAATGGGCTTGAAAACGTACACGATTGGTCGTGACTTAGAGAATGTGTCTCCTATTACCGAAATTATTACATTTCAGGATAGCCTGGATCATGGTCGAATGTTTGGTATTTGAATATTTCAAAAATTAGAATTTCTCCTTTGATGTTTTCCGTGCCGACAAAGTTGTTTTCGAGTTTAGCTGGTTTTGATTTCGCGCATGCGCTACACAGGAACCAACGGTACCATGAGTACTAAATTCCGGCGAGCAACTTTTCACGTTGGTACCTAGGTACCCTGAAAATGTCAAGGTGATACCTGCATTCGTTCAAGTCGTTTGTTCTTGTCACCTCCATGAGGGGGAAAAGTGGAATTTCGCCGTGACACCGGCACCGATTGTCCGAAAATCATGAAATTTGGACACAATACGCCCATTACCACCCCGGACTCTGTGCTTTACCCCCATTTTGATCCCATTAAAAAAAAAAGAGTTTTAGCAAAAAAAAAATTTTCAGAATTTAATATTGGTTTTAACCCTGTAATACCCAGACATGATATACATATTATTATAATCCCTATGAAATATTTTAATTATTTACTGCTATAATATGAATTATCACTTATTCCCCTTTAAATAAATATCGGTCACCGGGTGCAGCTGTACAACTTCAAGGACCCTGGCCTCAAGTCAATTTACGGCTTCCATGAGGGGAAAGAAGTGGAATTTCGCCGTGACACCGGCACCGATTGTCCGAAAACCATGAAGTTTGGACACAATACGACCATTACCACCCCGGACTCTGTACTTTACCCCCATTTTGATCACATTAAAAAAAAGAAGAGATTTAGCAAAAAAACGATTTTCGGAATTTTATATTGGTTTTAATTAATTTTGAAATTGCAAATGCAAAGAGATGTTATCGCCTCTTCCTTCCGTATGTGATAGGTATTAGTACTATACACATTATCCTTAAAAGACAATTTTTTAAAATGACCGCAACGATGTTTCGACACTAGAAACCGAAATCGCCTATTTTGACCTATTTTGACTGCTGGGGCATCTTTCCGTACGTGACAAGGAGTAGGTTCACCCGGTTTCCTCCCACTGCTAGACCCCTACGCGCAAGCGAATTATTGAAATAAAATTGAACCATACGTTAGTCCCGAAATGACCTAGTTTGTGTCGAGTGGTCGATCAACCCCATTTCGCTCTCTCAATTTTAGCACTCCTAACTCTAAAACGAAATGCAAGGAACGGGCCTATTTACAGAGGTCACAATTTTAACCCTGTAATACCCAACATATCAGATATGCACACCTACATGATATACATATTATTATAATCCCTATGGGATATGTACGTGACAAGGGGTAGGGTCGCCTGTCCAACCTCGTGGGTTTTATCCGGGTCCTCCGGTTTACAGAGGTCACAATTTTAACCCTGTAATACCCAACATATCAGATATGCACACCTACATGATATACATATTATTATAATCCCTATGGGATATGTACGTGACAAGGGGTAGGGTCGCCTGTCCAACCTCGTGGGTTTTATCCAGGTCCTCCGGTTTCCTCCCACTGCTAATGACTCCTACGCGCAAGCGAATTATTGAAATAAAATTAAACCATCTGTTAGTCCCGAAATGACCTAGTTTGTGTCGAGTGGACGTTAAACCCCATTTCTCTCTCTCTCGCCTATGGGATATTTTAATTATTTACTGTTATAATATGAATTATCACTTATTCCCCGTTAAATAAATATCGGTCACCGGGTGCAGCTGTACAACTTCAAGGACCCTGGCCTCAAGTGCGTGGGACCAACTCTACATTTTCTGAAATGTCAATAAAAGCCCTGGAATGATTTCATTTAAAAAAAATAATCAGAAAATATATTTTGTTACTAGTCTAATTCAAATTTAAAAATAAACAATATTTTTTCTGAAAATCAATGTCGAAATTTAGTGTATCATATATGATACAATGGGTCTGAGGCATATTTTATTGATATATAGAAATTAATGCAGTGTTCTCATTATGTGTTAAAAGAGTGCCAGAAATGTCTCGAAATTCAGCCATTTGTGTATTTAGTATATCAAGTATATGCGTGTATTACAAAGCTCTAATTTGTGTGACTTGTGTACACCCCGCCCCCCTCCTCCTCGTGTCACTATCATGTACATATCAATTCTGCTGCCAACCCACCCACGCGAACATGACTAAAGTATGAAACATTGTCTAGTCGTTTGTATGTTACGACAAAACGAGGCCAGCGTGGCTCATTTGTGCAGAACGGAAGGCCTTGCAAGAAATAGTGTCTAGTCGTTCGGATGGAAGGCCTAGCAAGGATCTGTGTCTAGTCGTTTCGATGGAACGAAAAACGCCCGTCCTCTCGTCCATGGTACAAGGATTAGTGCCTAGTCGCTTGGATGGTATGCAAAACAGAGGTCCCCGTTCTCTCCCTTTGTCCGTGGTTCTTGACCGAAGGCCCGACAACTAACTTTGCGTGCAGTTTTTTGGGTAGGACGAAAAATCGAAATCCTGTGTGCATATTGGCGTGCACGAAAAATAACCCTTTGCATTTGGAGTTTTATGCGCCCACCCCACCCTCGAACAACGCTTAACATAACATTTTGTTTTCACTACCTACATTGTAAAATTTGTTTGATTTCAGATGACTTAGCCCCGGTTTTTCACAGTGAAAGATTTTGATGAAACTTGACATGCATGTTTATAACCCAAAGATATGGTTCCTTTCGATATTTGCACATATCGAATCGTAACTTCATGAATTATGGTCCCTGATTTTAAGAAAAATCACTTTATATTTCGCGTGTTCTCTATCTATCTCTCGGAAATGGAATATGGAAATACACAAGCTAGCTAGTGTATTACAGGTTGGTGGTGGTGGGGATGAGGTCTTCTATTTGCAATGATTTTTTGACTACAAAATATACGCTCTAACTCATTACTCAAATTACAGCAAAAAAAAAGCGGAACGGAAACCCGATTTTATATATTCTTACAATAGCAACGCACTTCGGGATTAACTTAGAAATGGTTCCACTACTGATGTCTTCCGCCTTACTCCTGCCACAGTAGTGGCTTGTCCTACGGAGTTCCTTTCCGCAAGTTTTTTTTAGTCAAATGACTACAAAAAGGTTACTGGCCTATGTATAGCTCCCTTAATTTACACATAAACTGACCTAAAACTGCACTGCACATATAATAAACCAATTCCCATTGAAATAAAGGTGAAGCCGTACCGCATAATTATATGATTTGATGAAACCCAACTGCTACCTGAAGTTTCTCGCCTATCGAAGTTATAATATCCACCGGTGTCATGGCGGCTCGCACATTATAAGAATCATTGCTTTGAAAATGTAGAACGCATTAACACAAAGAAAAACTGATCGTTAACTAGTTTAGTGGTCCAGTCTTCACTATAATTTGTGATAGAATTACTTATTTAAAAAAACTGAATGATGTAAAAATAAAAATGGTTGGAGTGCCCAAGTTTAGATTTGTCGTTGATTTCATAAAGATGTTAGGATATAGAACGTTAAATACTGTGTGATTCAACATGGCGGCCGAGGGGTTTAATATGATATAAGTACGAAATACATGTACATGTAGTACCAAATGGTTTATATGTATGAGAGTCAAGGTTTGGACTAAATGTCTTGGGGAAGTAGGAGGCGACTAGAATGTGCCTCTCTTTAGTGGACCGATGTGAGATTGCCCATTGTATTAACTGGACGGGTAGGCCTATTCACCTTCAGTTATGTGTCAATGTCAAATAAGCGGCTTCTTATCAACACGGTCGGTTCTGGGCCGGTTTAATTCTACGTATCTCTCGTAGCTGAGAGAAAAAAGATTTTTTAGCCGAGAGAATATCTTCCGTCAAAGTGGTTATTGATTCATAGGTTCTAATAACCCCTTTTGCAGTTTATATAAAAGCTTTGATATCTGCTATGCAGATCTAGTTATTATTTTTTTTTTGTGTACTTTCTGCAAATCGGATTTCTCAGAATCTAACCATAGGATCTTTCTGAAACTTTGACCTACCACCCCAAAATTGGGTTGCAACTTTTGCTTAAATATATTTTCAAAACGTTTTACGAATCTGAAATCACCGAATTTTACGAACGAAAATACTGACCTACATACCAATAACTCTGTGACTATGAGACCTATTTTACTAATTCTTTTTTCTTTGAGTACATTGAAACATTTACTTCAAATCTGCAATTTACGATTTTCGAATTTCGAAAACTCGTCGCTGTGATTTCGAACCGGAAGTTGAAACCAACTTGACAATTTCTTTAATAGTTTTACGATTTTCAAGAAATTTAGCATGTAAGTATATCTTACCAATGCGACTTCAAAAATATGATTAGAAATTTGCTAAATTATCTCCCCTTAATGAAATTAAGGATCAAATTTTTCAAAAAAATCATCGAAATATAGGTCAGAATGACCTAATTTTTTTTCCAATACTAGACAAGTAATTACTGATTCGTACACAAAAAATGGAGTTTGTAGCCCAAACCGGAAGTACCACTATCTTGAAATGTGAAATATCGCTAAGGCTTTTTTGATATTTTACTTACAGACAAGGGAATTATATTTTCCAAATCCTTGAAGGAAAGCCCATAACATGTAGGCAGTAGAATTTTGATTTAGGTCAACTGATGGACGCGATTTTGAATTGAAAATGAAAAGTAGTGAAAAATTCACATTAATGGGCTTGAAAACCCCCACAATTGGTCGTGACTTAGAGAATGTGTCTCCTATTACCGAAATTAATACATTTCAGGATAGCCTGGCTCATGGTCGAATGTTTGGTATTTGAATATTTCAAAAATTCGAATTTCGCCTTTGATGTTTTCCGTGCCGACAAGGTTGATTTGAGTTTAGCTGGTTTTGAGTTCGCGCATGCGCTACGCTAGAACCAAAGGTACCATGAGTACCAAATTCCGGCGAGGAACTTTTCACTCTGGTACCTAGGTACCCTGAAAATTTCAAGGTGATACCTGCATTCGTTCAAGTCGTTTGTTCTTGGCACGGCTCCAGGTCGTTTTTTTTCCAAGTCAATTTACGGCTTCTATAAGAGGAAAAAGGTGGATTTTTGTCGGGAAACCGGCACCGATTGTCCGAAAACCATGAAATTTGGACACAATACGCCCATTATCACCCCGGACTCTGTGCTTTCCTCCCATTTTGATCCCATTAAAAAAAGAGTTTTAGCAAAAAAAAAAAAACATTTTCGGAATTTAATATTGGTTTTAATTAATTTTGAAATTGGAAATGCAAAGAGATTTTATCGCCTCTCCCGTATGTGATAGGTATTAGTACTATACACATTATCCTTAAAAGACAATTTTTTAAAATGACCGCAACGATGTATCGACAGTAGAAACCGAAATCGCCTATTTTGACCTTTTTTGACTGCTGAGGCATCCTTCCGGTGGTCCAAATCTCTGGAATTTCTAGCGGTTGGCTGCGCCGCGATGATATTTATCACATATTAAAAGGAGAAAATGTTCAGATATCAAGAACAATAAAAATTCGATAAAATACGGCAATCTTTTAAGCAAAAAAACTTTGATCGGAGGGGGTGGGTTTCGAATTTATTTTCAACGTTCTCGGAATTCCAGACTCTTCTATTTTTAATATGTGATAGCTTGAATCCCAAGGTACATCCTGTGCAAATTTGAAGGCAATCGGCCCAATGGAACGTTGCCTGGGCAGAGCAAATCAACCCCGGTAGTGAAAATTTGCTAATTCTTCAACGCTTATTATAATAGATCAATCCGGGTCCCCGATCTACCGTCACATACCAAACCACTCCAAAATATACCCAAAATCCCAAAATCGACCATAATTTCTTTTGACTTCGCGCATGCGCCACGCTGGAACCAAAGGTACGATGACTACCAGATTCCGGCGAGGAACTTTCCACGCTGGTACCTAGGTGCCCTGAGAAATTCAAGGCGATACCTGCATTCGTTCAGGTCGTTTGTTCTTCACACGGTTCCTGTCGTTCGGCTTTTTTCGCCATTTACGGCTTCAGTAAGTGCCAAAAAAGTGGAATATCGCCACGACACCGGCACCGATTGTCCGAAAACCATGAAATTTGGACACAATACGCCCATTGCCACCCCGGACCTTGTGCCTTACTCCCATTTTGATCCGATTAAAAAAAAGTTTTAGCAAAAAAAAAAACGATTTTCTGTGAACTGATGGTCTCCATTTGGAATTGAATTATGAAGAACAGTGAAAAATCCACTTGAACAGACGTGAAAATAAACCACAATAGGCTGTAATATGTTCAATGCGTCTCTTATTTCTGAAATTAATGCATTTCAGGATAGCTCGAGATCAAGATCGATTTTTTGGTGTTTGAAAATTTTCAAAATTCGTATTTCGCCTTTGACCTTTTACGTGCCGACAAATTTGTTAACGGGATAATTTATGCCTTTAATTTACAAAATTTACAAATTTAACCTAAATATTCGGTCAATCTGATTCAAACAATGTTAGTTCCGTTCAAAGTTATTTCATTTATTTTTTTGATATTTTCCTGCCCCTTTTTAGTTCTTTCCCGCCATTTTCGTATCATCTTCTCATCCGTCCCGTTTTTAAACGGCTTGATCCATTTTTCTGAAACTTCTGGAACGGAAAGTCATTCCGATTACAGCAATCCAACTCGCAGTTATTTCCCTTTAGTTTTCAGATTATTTTGTTACCCGGGTGCAATGTTTCTCACTATATTTAGACTTGTAACTTCGCGACTTTTTCACCGATTTTGTTAATTATTTTTTGTTGTTCTTTTTTCTTTTAAGATACTTGATATAATCCATGTCACGTGACGATGAATATGAAAGCTTTCATATCTGCATGGGACAGTAGGAGATCTAGTATTATTATTAGGCTTTCACCTTTCGGTGAAAGACTATTGTTATTACTAAGATTAATATTATTATTATTTTCTTTTTCCGTTTTGCCTATTTCTCAGCAACTATAAATGATAGAGGTCTGAATTTTGATTTTCTCTCAGGAAAGTGGGTGGAGTTAGCGCTTAAATGTAAAACGAAATTTGTGCGCATAGCGGAAATGCGTCAAATCTTTAACGTGCACGAAAATTGAAAATCGGCCATTATTCTCTTAATTCTCAATGGATTCTTCAGATATTTACATTTTTGGATAGCTGGAGACATTTCTGAGCAGATAGCAGTTCAAAACTGTAACGTGCACGAAAATTGAAAATCGGCCATTATTCTTTTAATTCTCAATGGATTCTTCAGATATTTACATTTTTGGATAGCTGGAGACATTTCAGAGCAGATAGCAGTTCAAAACTGTAGAAATTAGAAACTTTGTCGCTCTAATTTTTTTGGTGAATAATGGAAAATTTTCAAAATTTCCAACAATATAAGTTTTTTTCTGAAATGTTGACATTGATTTTTCACATTTTTTCGCATTTTGGTCAAATCGTAGAGTTCTTATTTTTTTAAAACGGCTCCAACGATTTTTCTGAAACTTCAGGAATATGAAGTCCAAGGACCAGACCAGTCCATGAACTATAAATGAAAATCCCCTAATCACCGGAAGTAGTCAAGAAAGGTATTCAAACTTTGACAAAATTGTGAAAAATGGGTGTCTGTGCGGAAAATGCGATGTATCAACTGTGTTCTTGTCGTTTAGTTAAAGTTTTATATCGTTTAATAGCCAATTGAATTGTCTATCAAATGGTACTTCAGCGACAAGTTTCTATCAAAAAATAAAAAAGTTATGTGACTTTGAAAAGTAACGTTTTTTACGATTTCGAGCAACTTTGGACGGATGTTTCTCGGAAAGTCCCACAACGATTTTTTTAAAAACTTTCTCAATCGAGAGACCAATGGGTACTCTGTTGTGTGAAACCACTGTATTATTTTTTGAAATGTCGGGGGTAGCCGAAAAAAGAGATCTAAAATCGAAAACGTCGTATTTTTACGATTTGGAGTCTTTTTAGAGGCCTATTTATCGAAAAGTCAACATAATTCTTTTTTGGGACTTCTTCTACAGATAGGCCTATCAGTAGTGTTATATATAAAACCATTGTACAACAGTCCCAAATTTCAGGAGTAGCAGAACAGAGGGGTCGAAAATTGAACACGGCACCTTTCATTGTTAAGCGAAACATAGGGGGGGGGGGGGGATACAATCTGTACGTTTTGTCAACGTATAGAGTCTATTCAAGCGTGCTTTTATCAGTGATGATATTTGAACTGAAATTATTTCAACTATGAGTGTTTTCTTCTATCCAAAATATGGGTTTAGTGACCCTGTAACAGAAATAGTTGATTGCAGTGTGTAATAATTAGTCTTTGAATTAATATTGTTGCTTCTTTGTCAAAATTATCTGATACCGGTAATCATCTGGACAGAAATCGACGGCTCGCGCTGTTTATAAGAAAGTAACGTACGGTAGTATCGAATATTTCACCTATGATGAAAGAAATGAAATGAAATGAAATGGAGTTTAACGTCCTACTGTTCTGCGCCTAACCTGGGCTAATGAAGACGGGCATACGCCATACAGTGTGCTATGAGGGAAATTTTGCCCGGACAGCGGCACTACGGCCTACTCTTATATCGAATTCCAACTGCCAAGGGATCTTTTACGTGCACGCCAATGTGTACACGGGGCCTCGGTTTTTCGTCCCATCCGAACGACTAGACAGCTTTCCATGTCAGCCCCTCCGTCCTGCATCACTGACAAGGGAGAACCACGCCGGAAAATCTGGATGAACTTTCTCGGCCAATGCAGGGATCGAACACCCGACCTCCAGGCTAGCGAGCTAGCGTCTTACCCACGTGATCCCCCTATGATGAAAGGCATGACGTTGTTTGAGCATGGACTCTATCTGTAATTAATATTAAATTTTTATTAGTGACGTCAAATCTTTAACGTGCACGAAACCAGAAAATTGGCGATATTTCATTGAATATTGAATCAATTTTTGAACCAGTTACATTTTTGAGTAGCTGACATGAACGCGATTCCGAAGTCCCGTGTACACAATTGGTGTGACCGTAAAAGATCCCTTGGCGGTTGGAATTCTATATAAAAGAAGACTAGCGCCGCTGTACGAGAATGTTTAGAGATCATTTCGGGACTAACATATGGTTTAGTTTTTTTATTTCAATAATTAGCTTGCGCGCAGGGATCTTATCAGTTGGAGGAAACCGGAGATAGCCCACGAGGTTGGACAGGCGACATACTCTTTGTCACGTTCAACCGGGGAATCGAAACCCAGCCAGTTGACTCAATGACAGACCGTATGATACAGCGCAGTCCAAAGGCTATAGTCCACCGTGCAAATTCCAGCCAGCATAATGTATATATATAAGAAACATTATTCCCACGTATATACACCAAATAATATAAAACAATAAACATATTTACAAGCATAATACACATAAACACATGTACAATATTATAATACACAACAAACTATAGCTAATACAACAGAATAATCACAATGTGAAGTGAAAAGAATTAAAAATTAAAAAGTCGAGAAATTTTCATAATTCAAAAACTAAAAGACAACTTACCATTTTTATCTAACAAACAAAATAAACCGGGATCAAGCCAATATTTATGAAATTTGCTAGGGGTAAATCTAAATTTATCAACAGTTATTCTAAATCTTAATTTCTCTAAGAAATCACAAATAATAGTTTCCGTAGATACAGACTTCTGTTTAAATTTACAATCCTGACGATTACGCCATATAACAGCTTTCGCTAAATTAACAATATACAAAATAACATCAAAAATAAATTTGTTCATTTTAGGAAAAGTTAAAAACCGAATCAATTCAAAAGTTAATGCAATAGAGCCTAAAGATAAACTGTCAATCCAATTATGAATAATTACCCATATAGGGGAGACAACTCCACATGTATAAAATAAATGTTCCAGTGTTTCAATATTATTACAAAAAGTACATTTTTTTTCTAAAGAATGCTTACGTGTAAAAAGTGTCCACATGCAAGGAACAATATCATGCGCAAAACGCCAAGCAAAACTTCTTACATGAGGATCAACAAAATTACAATGAACATTAGAAAATACAGTTTGAAAATTAATCTGAGGCATAATCTTAACTATAAAATTTTGTTTAACTATAGGTTTCAACAATAAATAATAAAATTCTTTAGATGAAGTATGATCATGCCAATTAAAATCCGGATACAGCTTAATGAAATTCTCTAAAATTACCTTACAATTCTTATAGAAACTTGGTACAGAATCACCATGTGGCATATTATTTGTAAATAAGGAAGAGTCAATTTTTTTGAGAGTAAACCCTAGCCAATAAAAAACAAAATACTTAAAATTAGAATTACAACCATTAACAATATTATGTATATGTTTAAGTCTAAGAGATTGAAATTTTAATAAAATATGCACAACTGACAAACCCCCTTCCCGTTTACTACCGTATAAAACCAGACGTTTAAGACATTCAAAACGTTTAGTGCCCCATATAAATTTGAACATTATTGAATTAAATTTTTGAATTAATATATTCGGAACGTCGATTATACTTCCAACATGCCAAAGTTTTGATAAACCAACTGCTTTTATAATATTAGCACGACCAAATATGCTCATATCTCTATCACCATAATCAAAAGTAACATATATAAAAGAATTCAAAATCTTATTAAAATTATCATCTACAGTAATGGATTTCCCAAATTTAACTCCCAAAACTTTCTGAGAATCTACCCAGGATACACCATAGGCCTGATCCGAAATATTAAAATTACCAAAAGTTAAAACCTTCGTCTTACTTTTATTTAAACGGGCCCCCGAACCTCGACCGTATTGTTCATAAACATCTAAAACCCGCTGGACACTCAGTGCTGTTGTGCAAATACCGGTGACGTCATCTGCATAAGCAGTGACACGAGCCTCGCCGTTATTACCGGGAAGGGAAATACCTTTAATAAATGGATCAGACCTAAGGCGAACCAAAAAAGGTTCTAAAGCTAAAACATATAATAATGGTGATAACGGACAACCCTGTCTAACAGAACGTGTCACTTTAAAAGATTTAGATATAAAACCATTAACGAGGACTGAGCTGGATACATCTGTATATAAAAGTTTCACCCACTTAATAAAAGATTCACCAAAATTATATCGTTTTAAACACGCGAAAAGGAAATCGTGATCTACTCGGTCAAATGCTTTTGCCGAATCTAGATTAACAAATGCGACTTTCAAGTGTTTTTGTTGACAGTAGTCAATTACGTTCCGTATCAAGTGAAGATTAGCAGAGATTTGGCGGCCAGGAACAGAACAAGTTTGATCAAAATGTACGATTTCCCCGATAACACAGCTCAATCTTCGTTGAATAATTTTTGAAAGAATCTTAAAATCTACATTAAGTAAAGATATTGGTCTCCAACATTTTATATCATAATCATGATTTCTGTCTTTACATAATAAAGTGATAACACTAAGTTTTTGAGATTCACAAAGAGAAAAATTATCATAACAAGAATTATAAAGTTCTAATAAAATAGGACCAAAAATATCAAAAAATTTAGCAAAGAACTCCCGACTTAGACCATCAAGACCAGGACTACGATCATGTTTAAAATTATTAAGACTAGTTCTTATTTCTTCCAGAGTTATATACCCATCACAGAGCTCGCTTTCCTCATCATCAAGTGTCGGTAAATCGTGTAAAAAATCGTTCATTATATCATGGCCAATAGGCTCTTTAGTGAATAAATTTGAATAAAAGTCACTGGCTATGCGAATTAGATTCTCAGAATCAGTAAAAGTTTTATTACAAGAAGGATCATTTAATTTAGAAATATATTTATCTTTGGCGCGTTTACTTTCTTTATTTAAAAAATATTTTGACGGTGTTTCGTTGTTATCTAAGTATCGGGCCTTGGCTCTAATAATATGACCTCTATCTTTAATTAAGTTAAAAGTTAACAATTCTTTCTTAACAGCCTTAATTTGATCAATATATGCACCAGGATCGGACGATTCAGCGGAAATTAACTGATAAAAACGTTTTTCTAATTCTCTACGTAAAATACAATTATTCTTATTTTTATTTCTACAAAACGACACAATAAAATTCTTTATATCTATTTTACATTGTTCCCACCATGATGTAGAAATTACCTCATCAGTATCAAAATATATCTCCCAAAACAATCTAAATTCAAGAATAAAATTATCATCATCAAGTATTGAATTATTCAACTTCCAAAAACCTGGCCCAATAGTAACAGAAGAATTTAAATTAATATTGATTAAAACGAAATCATGATCAGAAGCTGAACAAGGCAATACTTGATGATGATTAACAAACTGTAAATATCTCTGAGAAATATAAAATCTATCTATTCGTGATGAAACCCCCACCCCGCGCCACGTAGAAATGACCCCCGTAGGGTTTAACGACCTGAAAACATCAACTAAATTAAGATCAGCTACAAGATTTCTCAACTGCACATGGCCTTTCAATACAGCAAAAGGGTTTCCCCCTATTTTATCCTTCTCACGATCTAAAACACAATTAAAATCACCCCCCAAAAATAGAACATGTGATGTAATACAAAATTTATGGATATACGTAAAAAATTCCCGTCTGTCGGTACAATCAACTGGAGCATACACATTTAGAAATCTAAAAAATATATTATTAATGGATGCATCTAGAAAAATCATACGACCAGAAAAATCAAAATCAAATTTAATAATGTTAAAATTAATTCTATTAGATAAAAGTATCCCCACGCCCTTTTCTCTATTTGCGCCGAAACTCCAAAAGGCCTTAAAATCACCAAAAGATTCTAACATTTTGCCGTCTGCTACAGACTGAATGTGTGTTTCTTGTAAGAATACAACATCAGCTTTATGCGAATTAATATTGTTCATTACAAGTCTTTTACGTTTATAAGCAGCTAAACCATTAACATTAATAGTGATAATATTTAAAGTTGGAATTGACATTTTATTGTAGATGGGGAAATAACAGCAATGATAGAAATTGAAACAATAATAAGATAATTCAATAAAATACATATAAAAATATTTAATTGGCAAAAACCCATTATGAATACTAGATGACCTGGCGCCTGGTACGTTCGGGCATTTTTATGCGCGAACTCTTAGGTTTTTTTTTACTGGCACGCGCACAGGTACTATTTCTTTTTCTTTTAACAAGTACCCAAATCGGGGATTTCGTGCGGAGGTAGTTCGGAGGTAAACAGTCTGTGAAGTACAACATTTGCCACTGTACCTGTGTATCGCTAATTATAAACCGAATGTGTGAAGACAGTTCATACATATCACTCAAAAATTTTTCAGTACAAACTCAGTTGATTCACGCTCGATTTGCTACTAAACAAACCCATCGGTTTATTTTCTCAACAGTGTGACCCGAAGTGACCGCGGATTTATTGACCTTGTATGAACTTATCCATAGCTATATCCTTACACCGAGAGAAATTATGTAGTCTCGGTGAAAAGAACCATGGTCATCTGGTAGAAAATTACTTTTGTATTTTTTGGAACGGAAAACAGTGTTTTTAGAAGCAAACTAACCTGCCGCACATGAGGAAGTCATTATACTAATAATAAATGGCGAGACCTCTTTTTGCGGCGCAGGCTTATCACTGAGTAGTAAACCGTCCACAAACAATAATATAGGAAGCCTAGTGACAGTGTAGTAAGTGGGCTAAAGACTATAGGTTTGAGTCGAGATTACTGGCTTTCAGTTTACTCTGTTTTTGCGATAACCAATTATGTAAGAAATACCATACTGACATTCGGTTTTTAAAAGTTGTACGCGAACTAAATGCGTTTGTTAGATACTGACAGAGCAGCCCCGAGTCGAACAATCGCCGCCCGAGCTGTCTTCGTCAGCTAGTTTCACAATATCGTGCAATAGGTGTATTAATGTGATTTTTAGGTTTAACCCCGCAAACAATGCCAAAATAGTGTTTTCACTGCTTACAGAAAACTGAAATTTAAAAAAAAAATTTTTTATGAGGGTGACACTCCCTATCGAGCTGCCGCTCGGTCTGCGCAGCCTCATGCCTGGCACATACTGTCAACATTGTATATTTTTCCGTTTCCGCCTTCCCCCCCCCCCCCCCCCCACAATATATATTTCACGGCTACGTTGCGACGGTACCAGCATACCCAGTTGTTGACACCCATTACATCACTCCTGTCTAACAAATCATAAAGCTGTGGTGTTACGGTGGCGGCATAATATTTCACCGTAACACCACAGCCACTCTAACCATTCATAATACATCTAACTATCCCTTTACAGCACTCCCTACACATTTCCCCTCGTCCTACTTTCCCAAACGTCAACAACACATCTCATACATCCAGTTCGCTGATTAACCCTTGTACCACGTCTACTGAATAGTCAAAAACGTAAAGGCTTACAGTGATTACGTTTTTACCTGTTAACTCACATGAACAGTGGTGAGTAAATGCTACAGTGACTGGTGTGTGTATAAAACCATACTCTGTACAAACATCGCAGCAGACGACAGAAAACAACATCACACTATATACACTTTCTAAACAGTTTAAAGTGGCGGTTCTACAACCTGCAAAATAAAAAACTTGTTGAAACAACACATCATTTATATATTTACACATGTTAAAGTTTATTTTTCTTTTTGTCCTTAACAACGGTAAAGCCTTCATCATCTTGCATATGACGTTTATTACGAGAGTCAAAATTTGTTAGTCTCAATCCGGGATGCCAAGGGGTGATCGGGGATAAAAGAGGACTACTACCCCCTGTCACACAAATCTCTTCCTCCATAACGTTATTGGTATTACTCTCGCGATCATCCATTTCTTCAATCATATTACCTTCCATTCCATCTACCTGTTTATCACCATCTTCGCTGTTCTGATCAATTTCCCTTTCATCCTCACTACCATCCTTTTCACCTTCTTTCAATACCTCGACCGCAGGCACCTGCTCAGCTGAAATTGCGCTAGGACGTGGGGGCGATACTGCCTCAGCAAAGGTTTTTTTGGGTGGACCCCAAACAGAATTTATACAGTTTGCGCTAACATGACCAATACAGTTACATTTCAAACATAGTGGCAGCCTGCCTGGAGCAGTTACGAGCATACGCAGATTACTTTTCTCAACCCGTATCATGTGCGGAATAGGGGTCTTTAAAAAATCAGAAACTACTAAAGTTATTGCTCGCATTCCTGTACCAAGCTGTACCCCCTCGTAAGACGATCTCTCTTCGTAAACCCGGGTCACCTCGCCAAATCTTTCAAAAATCTTCCTTAAAAATCTATCCTTAACGTATCTGGGCACCCAGTGTACTCGTAGGTTCACCACCGACTTGGTTGCGTCACAAAAATAATATCTTATGCCATTGTACGTACCGCTACCTATGTATATTAGTGCTTCAACCATTTTACTAGATTTAAGAGTAACGTACCATTCTTCAGACTTGTCCCTTTTACTAATCGCTTCAACAGCCTTGGATGAATCTAAAGCTAAACATATCATCTTGAAAATCGTTGTCCTTTAAACCATTACCTTCTTGTCTAAGGTCACTTTAACTGTCCTGGAAACGACATCGTCATCAATATCATCATCTTCAAAATCAACATCAATCACGTGATCAGACATTATAAACCACCGTGGTATACACACTCACCGCACTGAATCTAACTCTGCGGGGGAAATCGGCACTCGAAAAACTCACTAGCAATAACAACACTTCTTTGGCTATTCCCACTGGCGATTTACAACCAGTCCCAAAGGCTAACATACCGAGTAATTTACAGCCAGCATAACGTATCTACATAAGAGACATTTATTCCTACTGGCGATTTACAAATATTGCATGATGAAATTCAAATCATAAGATCATAAACACGACTAATGCACAGTATCATATTGATTATAAAAGTACAATGTATATATTGGTTATACTATATATGTCACAAAACAACAATCATTAAATAATAATAATTATTTACTAATTATATCAATCATTTAAGAGGTAGGGGTTATCCATTGTTTAATTTAACAGTTATATAATTACCCTGGTTAGAAAGGTACGAACAATTAAGGTATTTAAACAAATGATTACGAAAGAACATAACACTATAGACTTCTATGATAAGACATATAATACATGTTTAATATATATATAAATGACAATGTCCTACGCTAACAAATAATGAAATATGATAGTATCAGTAAATATAAAAAAACAAAGTAGTCGCGAACATCCTGGCTCTTGACTGCTTCAGTTGTTTGATCCTGGACTCTGTCTGTAATTAATAGTAAACTTTTACATGTTAGTGACGTCAAATCTTTAACGTGCACGAAACCAGAAAATTGGCGATATTTAATTTTTGAACCAGTTACATATTTCAGTAGCTGACATGAATGCGATTCCGAAGTCCCGCATACACATTGGTGTGACTGTAAAAGGTCCCTTGGCAGTTGGAATTGTATATAAGAGTAGGCTAGCGCCGCTGTACGTTCGAAACATTCCTCATGGTCCATTCCGAGCAGAATGGTGTTAAACCCCATTTCATTTTACTTTGATATTAATATCTATTGCGACATTGCTTTTCGTCCATTTCGCGAAACTGTTCTTTTAACATTTCGAGTAGATCAACTTTATTTTTCGATTCCCTTCTATCGTAATGTGCATGCAAAGAACATGTCAATATCTGAGTTATGCAAATGTGTGTTTTAATTTGGGGGGGGGGGGGGGGTGTGAGTGTGTGTTTGTTTAGGGGGTGAGAGGATTGCCGGCGTCTGTTCGATTCTATCGATCTAGGATTATCATGATGTGAATTGTTCAACTCTATTTTTCAATTCCCTTCTCTATCGTAATGCGCATGCAAAGAACGTGTCAATATCTGAGTTATGCATATTTGTGTTTTTATTTCGGGGGTGCGGGAGTGGTGGGGATAGTCTTTTGTCATGCATCTGTCGATCGTGTGACGCCTTGGCACGGTGAAAGCCTTCAGTCTTGCAAGCAAGTCTAGTTAGGCTTTCAGACTTTCGTCTGAAAGACTATTGTTTTTTTACTAAAATTATTATTATTAGGCTTTCAGACTAAAGACTATTGTTTTTACTAAAATTATTATTATTAGGCTTTCAGTATTGAGATTACTAAAATTATTATTATTATTAAGCTTTCATATTACATATGAAAGCTTATTGTTTCTGTTAAGATTATTATTGTTATTTTTTTTTTGTGTTTTGTCCACAAATCGGATTTCTCAGAATCTAACCATAGGATCGTTCTGAAACTTTTACCTATCCCCCCAAAAATGGGTGGTGGCTGTTGATTAAATATATTTTCAAAACGTTTTACGAATCCGAAATTACCGAATTTTACGAAGGAATGCATTTGACCTACAATGCTGTAACTCTGTGACTATTTGACCTATTTTACTAATTCTTTTTTCTTTGAGTATCTTGAAACATTTACTTCAAATCTGCAATTTCGGATTTTGGCATTTCGAAAATTCGTCGCTGTCATTTCGAACCGGAAGTTATTACCAATTTGACAACTTCTTTAATAGTTGTGCGATTTTCGTGAAATTTAGAATGTTAGTAGATCTTGCCAATGCGACTTCAATGATGTCCTTGGAAATTTTCTAAATTATCTCCCCTTGGTGAAATTAAGGATCAAAGTTTTCAAAAAAATCGACGAAATATAGGTCAGATTGCCTTGAAATTTTTTTTCTGTACTAGCTAAGACAGTACTGATGAGTACACAAAATATGGAGTTTGTCGAGCAAACCGGAAGTGCCACCATCTCAAAATGTGAAAAGTCCATACGGCTTTTGCAATATTTTACTTAAAGACATAAGAGTTACATTTTCTGAATGCTTGAAGGAAAGCCTAAAAATCTATCGGTTTAGAATTTTGATTTAGGTCAACTGATGGACGCCATTTTGAAATGAAAATGAAAATTAGTGAAAAATCCACATTTATGGGCTTGAAAACATACACAATTGGTCGTGGCTTAGAGAATCTGTCTCCTATTACCGAAATTAATACATTTGAGGATAGCCTGGATCATGGTCGAATGTTTGGTATTTGAATATTTCAAAAATTCGAATTTCTCCTTTGATGTTTTCCGTGCCGACAAGGTTGTTTTCGAGTTTAGCTGGTTTTGATTTCGCGCATGCGCTACACAGGAACCAACGGTACCATGAGTACTAAATTCCGGCGAGCAACTTTTATCGGTCACCTGGTGCCGCTGTACAACTTAAAGGACACTGGCCTCAAGTCAATTTACGGAGAGAGAGAGAGAGAGAGAAATGGGGTTTAACGTCCACTCGACACAAACTAGGTCATTTCGGGACCAACACATGGTTTAATTTTATTTCAATAATTCGCTTGCGCGTAGGGGTCTTTAGCAGTGGGAGGAAACCGGGGGACCCGGAGAAAACCCACAAGGTTGGACAGGCGACCCTACTCCTTGCGTCAATTTACGGCTTCCATGAGGGGAAAAAAGTGGAATTTCGCCGTGACACCGGCACCGATTGTCCGAAAACCATGAAATTAGGACACAATACGCCCATTACCACCCCTGACTCTGTGCTTTACCCCCATTTTGATCACATTAAAAAGAAAAGAGTTTTAGCAAAAAAACAATTTTCGGAATTTAATATTGGTTTTAATTAATTTTGAAATTGGAAATGCAAAGAGATTTTATCGCCTCTTCCGTATGTGATAGGTATTGGTACTATACACATTATCCTTAAAAGACAATTTTTTAAACTGACCGTAACGATGCATCGACACTAGAAACCGAAATCGCCTATTTTGACCTATTTTGACTGCTGGGGTATCTTTCCGTACGTGACAAGGAGTAGGTCGCCCGTCCAACCTGTGTATTTTTTCAGGATCACCCGGTTTCCCCCCACTGCTAGACCCCTACGCGCAAGCGAATTATTGAAATAAAATTGAACCATACGTTAGTCCCGAAATGACCTAGTTTGTGTCGAGTGGTCGATCAACCCCATTTCGCTCTCTCAATTTTAGCACTCCTTACTCTAAAACTAAATGCAAGGAACGGGCCTATTTACAGAGGTCACAATTTTAACCTACATGCACACCTACATGATATACATATTATTATAATCCCTATGGGATATTTTAATTATTTACTGTTATAATATGAATTATCACTTATTCCCCGTTAAATAAATATCGGTCACCGGGTGCAGCTGTACAACTTCAAGGACCTTGGCCTCAAGTGCATGGGACCAACTCTACATTTTCTGAAATGTCAATAAAAGCCCTGGAATGATTTCATTTAAAAACAATAATCAGAAAGTAAATCTAGTTTTATTTATATGCTATTTGTTGCCAGAAAATATATTTTGTTACGAGTCTAATTCAAATTTAAAAATAAACAATGGGTCTGAGGCATATTTTATTGATATATAGAAATTAATGCAGTGTTCTCATTATGTGATAAAAGAGTGCCAGAAATGTCTCGAAATTCAGCCATTTGTGTATTTAGTATATCAAGTATATGCGTGTATTACAAAGCTCTGATTTGTGTGATTTGTGTACACCCCGCTCCCCCCCCCCTCCTCGTGTCACTATCATGTACATATCAATTCTGCTGCCAACCCACCCACGCGAACATGACTAAATTATGAAACATTGTCTAGTCGTTTGTATGTTACGACAAAACGAGGCCAGCGTGGCTCATTTGCTGCAGAACGGAAGGCCTTGCAAGGATTAGTGTCTAGTCGTTTGGATGGTACGAAAACCCGAGGTCAAAGTGGTTCCCCGTTGGCAGTGGTGAAGTATGGAAGGCCTAGCAAGGATCTGTGTCTAGTCGTTTCGATGGGACGAAAAACGCCCGTCCTCTCGTCCATGGTACAAGGATTAGTGCCTAGTCGCTTGGATGGTATGCAAAACAGAGGTCCCCGTTCTCTCCCTTTGTCTGTGGTTCTTGACCGAAGGCCCGACAACTAACTTTGCGTGCAGTTTTTTAGGTAGGACGAAAAATCGAAATCCTGTGTGCATATTGGCGTGCACGAAAAATAACCCTTTGCATTTGGAATTTTATGCACCCACCCCACCCTCGAACAACGCTTAACATAACATTTTGTTTTCACTACCTACATTGTAAAATTTGTTTGATTTCAGATGACTTAGCCCCGGTTTTTCACAGTGAAAGATTTTGATGAAACTTGACATGCATGTTTATAACCCAAAGATATGGTTCCTTTCGATATTTGCGCATATCGAATCGTAACTTCATGAATTATGGTCCCTGATTGTAAGAAAAATCACTTTATATTTCGTGTGTTCTCTATCTATCTCTCGGAAATGGAATATGGAAATACACAAGCTAGCTAGTGTATTACAGGTTGGTGGTGGTGGGGATGAGGTCTTCTATTTGCAATGATTTTTTGACTACAAAATATACGCTCTAACTCATTACTCAAACTACAGCAAAAAAAAAGCGGAACGGAAACCCGATTTTATATATTCTTACAATAGCAACGCACTTCGGGATTAACTTAGAAATGGTTCCACTACTGATGTCTTCCGCCTTACTCCTGCCACAGTAGTGGCTTGTCCTACGGAGTTCCTTTCCGCAAGTTTTTTTTAGTCAAATGACTACAAAAAGGTTACTGGCCTATGTATAGCTCCCTTAATTTACACATAAACTGACCTAAAACTGCACTGCACATATAATAAACCAATTCCCATTGAAATAAAGGTGAAGCCGTACCGCATAATTATATGATTTGATGAAACCCAACTGCTACCTGAAGTTTCTCGCCTATCGAAGTTATAATATCCGCCGGTGTCATGGCGGCTCGCACATTATAAGAATCATTGCTTTGAAAATGTAGAACGCATTAACACAAAGAAAAACTGATGGGTAACTAGTTTAGTGGTCCAGTCATCACTATAATTTGTGATAGAATTACTTATTTAAAAAAAACTGAATGATGTAAAAATAAAAATGGTTGGAGTGCCCAAGTTTAGATTTGTCGTTGATTTCATAAAGATGTTAGGATATAGAACGTTAAATACTGTGTGATTCAACATGGCGGCCGAGGGGTTTAATATGATATAAGTACGAAATACATGTACATGTAGTACCAAATGGTTTATATGTATGAGAGTCAAGGTTTGGACTAAATGTCTTGGGGAAGTAGGGGGCGACTAGCATGTGCCTCTCTTTAGTGGACCGATGTGAGATTGCCCATTGTATTAACTGGACGGGTAGGCCTATTCACCTTCAGTTATGTGTCAATGTCAAATAAGCGGCTTCGTATCAACACGGTCGGCTCTGGGCCGGTTTAATTCTACGTATCTCTCGTAGCTGAGAGAAAAAAGATTATTTAGCCCAGAGAATATCTTCCGTCAGAGTGGTTGTTGATTCATAGATTCTAATAACCCCTTTTGAAGTTTATATGAAAGCTTTGATATCTGCTATGCAGATCTAGTTAAGCTTTCATATTACATATGAAAGCTTATTGTTTCTGTTAAGATTATTATTGTTATTTTTTTTTTGTGTTTTGTCCACAAATCGGATTTCTCAGAATCTAACCATAGGATCGTTCTGAAACTTTTACCTATCCCCCCAAAAATGGGTGGTGGCTGTTGATTTAATATATTTTCAAAACGTTTTACGAATCCGAAATCACCGAATTTTACGAAGGAATGCATTTGACCTACAATGCTGTAACTTTGTGACTATTTGACCTATTTTACTAATTCTTTTTTCTTTGAGTATCTTGAAACATTTACTTCAAATCTGCAATTTCGGATTTTGGCATTTCGAAAATTCGTCGCTGTCATTTCGAACCGGAAGTTATTACCAATTTGACAACTTCTTTAATAGTTGTGCGTTTTTCGTGAAATTTAGAATGTTAGTAGATCTTGCCAATGCGACTTCAATGATGTCCTTGGAAATTTTCTAAATTATCTCCCCTTGGTGAAATTAAGGATCAAAGTTTTCAAAAAAATCGTCGAAATATAGGTCAGAATGACCTAAAAAAAAATTCGATACTAGACAAGTAATTACTGATTCGTACACAAAATATGGAGTTTGTCGATCGAACCGGAAGTGCCACCATCTTTAAACGTGAAAAATCAAAAAGGCTTTTTTGCTATTTTACTTACAGACTCGGGCGTCATATTTTCGGAATCCTGGAAGGAATGCCTAAAAATCTATCCGATCATAATTTTGATTTCGGTCACGTGATGGTCACCATTTTGAATTGAAAATGAAAAATAGAAGCAATTTGAAGGGCCGGGACTTTGGAACACAAGAACTCTCCTTCTAATTAAGCTAGAATGTTCAAACTTGGTGTAGGCGTTCACTAGGTCAATGTCATGATTGAGTTAAAAGATGAGCATTTTTTGCCTAGGGTAAGCAGAGATAAGCAAGCTGATTTGTTGATTCTTTAGGGCACGATGACATTGGTTATAATGAATGGAGGGCGATGAAACTCTTGTCAATCGAGAGGCTAATAGCTGGCCTGTTGTGTGAAATCATTGTATCATTTTTTGAAAATGTCCGGGGTAGCCGAAAAAAGGAGATCGAAATCCAAAAAGTCGTATTTTTACGATTTGGGGCATTTTTAGAGGTCGTGTAAAGTAAAATAAAGCATGCATATACATATATTATTGATATTAAATATATCATATAAAAAACTAAACAATGAATCAGCTGTCATTGACAGATTTTATATTATAAGCATGGTCAGTGGAAGGTCAGCGTATTGTCTAACTTGAACTCACTGACTCCGTAACATTATTGTGGGTATGGTATAAGCTGAATTTGATGAGATGCACATATCTCGTATGACTATTTGGTACTTACAGTGTTAGACTTTGTCGTAACGTTACGGTCTCCATTCATCAAATCGTCGTTGGGGCTATAATACGATTTTGAATCAAGTTATTTATCACTGAGGGACTCAAAATTAGGTTTGATGTAGCTCTGCTCATTTACAGTGGCGAATTTAACGGGCTCATGGGTTCCAGCTCCCTCCTCTAGAAATTTCACAGCACCCGCATGGATTGTGGCTAATTTTGTGGCAGAATTTTATTTTTCTGGGGGAGGTATTTCTAAATGGCTCCGACACAAGTGCCTGAAATGCCATGAAATTACGTTTTCGGCCTCCAATTAAAATTTCTTAGCGGGAGAACCCCCTGACCCGACCCCCTTGCGGGGCTTCACGGTCGGTATCAGCCCCCCTCCCCACCACCATGGTTAATCCGGCGTTGATGTTCCCTCTTGTGCAGCTGCAAAAGAATGTACAAGTTCATTGCCTCATTGTCAAAGATCCCACTTTTCTACCCCAGTTCGGGTAATGAGGTCGAGCGTATATTGTATAGGGGATATTAAACAAGCAAACAGTATGGCTGATGTCTCCCGCCAAAACCCCAAAGTAAAAGATGACACATTAATTAATCGCACTTTCATATTTTTTTCAAAAGTATCGAGCAATCAAACTATACTGTAACTTTCATCACTCTCCAGTCAGATAGAAATCAAGGTTATCTTGTCCCAAAGCATCGACCAATGAAATTGCCAAGCTGTAGCTCAAAATGTTCAGTCAAGACCTGATGAACATCTACACCAAGTTGAAACATTCTAGCTCAATTAAAAGCTGGGTTGTTATGTTCCAGTACTTCATTATAACCAAAGTTATCATACCCCAAAGCATCAACCAATTCAAAGTCCCGGCCAATCAAGTTGCTTTGCTTATCCTGACTAAGAGAATGCTCATTGTCGAACTTGGTCAAGGTAATATGGTCAAGGTACTAATGTAATGAAACTATACACAAAGTTTCATCAAATTGCTTATCTCTGCTTACCCATTTTAATAGTCCCCTGCCAATCGAAAAGCCCCCCGACCCACCCACTCCACTCCGGTGTAATACATTAGGTTATAATTGTGTTACAAACGTATCACAAGGAGCATTTGAATATTCTCTCTGAGGCATCTGATACCACTTGTTCCTATTATTATTTTTTTTTTTTTTGTGTCATTTCTACAAATCGGATTTCTCAGAATCTAACCATAGGATCAATCTGAAACTTTGACCTACCCCCCCAAAAATGGGGTGTGAATGTTGATTAAATATATTTTTAAATCGTTTTTCGAATCCGAAATCACCGAATTTTACGAACAAATTTATTTGACCTACATTACTGTAACTTTGTAACTATTTGACCTATTTTACTAATTCTTTTTTTGAGGGATGCCTTGAAACATTTACTTCAAATCTGCATTTTCGAATTTCGAAAATTCGTCGCTGTGATTTTGAACCGGAAGTTGAGATCAATTTGACAACTTATTTAATAGTTGCACGATTTTCATGAAATTTGGAATGTAAGTAGATCTTATCAATGCGACTTCAAAAATATCATTAGAAATTTTCTAAATTATCTCCCCTTGATGAAATTAAGGATCAAAGTTTTCAAAAAAATCGACGAAATATAGGTCAGATTGCCTTCATGTTTTTGCTTTACTAGCTACGACACTACTGATTCGTACACAAAAAATTGACTTTGTAGCTCAAACCGGAAATGCCACCATCTTGAAATGTGAAAATTACATAAGGCTTTTTTGATATTTTACTTACAGACAAGGGGATTATATTTTCCGAATCCTTGAAGGAAAGCCGAAAAACGGTAGAGAACACAATTTTGATTTCCGGCAAATGATGGACGCCATTTTGAATTGATAATGACAATTACTGAAAAATCCACATTTATGGGCTTGAAAACATATACAATTGGTCGTGACCTAGAGAATATGTCTCCAGGATAGCCTGGATCATGGTCGAACGTTTGGTATTTGAATATTTCAAAAATTCGAATTTCTCCTTTGATGTTTTCCGTGCCGACAAGGTTGTTTCCGAGTTTAGCTGGATTTGACTTCGCGCATGCGCTACGCTAGAACCAAAGGTACCATGAGTACTAAATTCCGGCGAGCAACTTTTCACGTTGGTACCTAGGTACCCTGAAAATTTCAAGGTGATACCTGCATTCGTTCAAGTCGTTTGTTCTTGTCACCTGCCTTTACGGCTTCCCCGAGGGGAAAAAAGTGGAATTTCGCCGTGACACCGGCACCGATTGTCCGAAAACCATGAAATTTGGACACAATACGCCCATTACCACCCCGGACTCTGTGCCTTACCCCCATTTCGATCCCATTAAAAAAAAAAGAGTTTTAGCAAAAAAACGATTTTCGGAATTTAATATTGGTTTTAACCCTGTACCCAGACAAGATATACATATTATTATAATCCCTATGAAATATTTTAATTATTTACTGCTATAATATGAATTATCACTTATTCCCCGTTAAATAAATATCGGTCACCGGGTGCAGCTGTACAACTTCAAGGACCCTGGCTTCAAGTCAATTTACGGCTTCCATGAGGGGAAAAAAGTGGAATTTCGCCGTGACACCGGCACCGATTGTCCGAAAACCATGAAATTTGGACACAATACGCCCATTACCACCCCGGACTCTGTGCCTTACTCCCATTTTGATCCGATTAAAAAAAAAGAGTTTTAGCAAAAAACCGATTTTCGGAATTTAATATTGGTTTTAATTAATTTTGAAATTGCAAATGCAAAGAGATTTTATCGCCTCTTCCTTATGTGATAGGTATTGGTACTATACACATTATCCTTAAAAGACAATTTTTTAAAATGACCGTAACGATGTATCAACACTAGAAACCGAAATCGCCTATTTTGACCTTTTTTGACTGCTGAGGCATCCTTCCGGTGGTCCAAATCTCTGGAATTTCTAGCGGTTGGCTGCGCCGCGATGATATTTATCACATATTAAATTGAGAAAATCCTCAGATATCAAGAACAATAAAAATTCGATAAAATACGGCAATTTTTTAAGCAAAAAACCTTTGATTGTTGGGGGTGGGTTTTGAATTTATTTTGAACGTTCTCGGAATCCAACACTCTTCTATTTTTAATATGTGATAGCTAGAATCCCATCGGAATCCAACACTCTTCTATTTTTAATATGTGATAGCTAGAATCACAAGGTACATTCTGTGCAAATTTGAAGGCAATCGGAGCACAGGAACGTTGCCTGGGTAGAGCAAAACAACCCGGTCGCGAAAATTTACCTATACTTCAAAGTGATTATCATGTTGTGTTATGATCGCCATTTTAGATCAATCTGAGTCCCTGATCCACCGTCACCTACCAAACCACTCCGAAATATACCCAAAATCCCAAAAGTATGTTGACTACCAAATTCCGGCGAGGAACTTTTCACGTTGGTACCTAGGTGCACTGAAAACTTCAAGGCGATACCTGCATTCGTTCAGATCGTTTGTTCTTGACACGGTTCCTGCCGTTCGTTTTTTTCCGCCATTTACGGCTTCTGTAAGGGCGAAAAAGTGGAATTTCGCCACGAAACCGGCACCGATTGTCCCAAAACCATGAAATTTGGACACAATATGCCAATTACCACTCTGTGACTTACTCCCATTTTGATCAGATTAAAAAAAGGAGTTTCAGCAAAAAATAAACAACCGATTTTCGGAATTTAAATTTGGTTTTAATTAATTTTGAAATTCCAAATGCAAAGGGATCTTATCGCCTCTTCCGTACGTGATTGCTATTAGTACTATACACATTATCCGTAAAAGACATTTTTTTTAAAAATGAGCGCAACACCAAAAACCGAAATCGACTATTCTGTCTTTATCATACATTAAATATTATATGCCATCGGTTAATTTTTATACGCCCACATTGAAATTGAATTTCAGCGATTTCCGATAATTACTGTCAGAGTTATGGCCCTTCATCACTTAAAAAAATTCTTGTGGATGCTCTAGAAGCCAAAGTTAATGTCCGATTGACTTTAAATTTATACACAGTGGTTAAGGTCATGAGACGAAGTAGGCGATTGATTTTCAGCGATATCTGATATTTACTGCCAGAGTTGTGGCCCCTGATCACTTCAAAATATCTTGTGGACGCTCTAGAGGCCAAAGTTAATATCCGATTGACTTTAAATTTATGCGCAGTGTTGTGGCCCTTGATCACTTCAAAATATCTTGTGGACGCTCTAGAGGCCAAAGTTAATATCCGATTGACTCTAAATTTATGGTCATGACACGAAGATGCCTACAGTATTGATTTTCAGCGATATCTGATATTTACTGCAATTTCCGATAATTACCGTGAGAGTTATTGCCCTTGATCACTTTAAAAAATCTTGTGGACGCTCTAGAAGCTAAATTCAATATCCGATTGACCTTAAATTTATACAGTGTTTAAGGTCATGAGATGAAGAAGCCAATTGATTTTCAGCGATTTCCGATTGAATCTTTTGAAAATCACACCTAACTCTAAAACTAAAGGCAAGAAACGGGCCGGTTTAAATTGAAGCACAACTAATTCCTGTCCTGCGTACTCTATAAATATAATATACGGTTTTCTAAATATGCCATGGATGGTAGCCACAAGTCGACAATTTTTGTTTTGTATTTTTCCCATTTTGTTCATAAGGTAAATGTAATTTTTCAGATACCTGATGACATTTATACTTATTGTTTCAATAGATTCTAATAACCCCCTTTGCAGTTAATATGAAAGCTTTCATATCTGCTATGCAGATCTAGTTAAGCTTTCATATTACATATGAAAGCTTATTGTTTCTGTTAAGATTATTATTGTTATTTTTTTTTTGTGTTTTGTCCACAAATCGGATTTCTCAGAATCTAACCATAGGATCGTTCTGAAACTTTTACCTATCCCCCCAAAAATGGGTGGTGGCTGTTGATTAAATATATTTTCAAAACGTTTTACGAATCCGAAATCACCGAATTTTACGAAGGAATGCATTTGACCTACAATGCTGTAACTCTGTGACTATTTGACCTATTTTACTAATTCTTTTTTCTTTGAGTATCTTGAAACATTTACTTCAAATCTGCAATTTCGGATTTTGGCATTTCGAAAATTCGTCGCTGTCATTTCGAACCGGAAGTTATTACCAATTTGACAACTTCTTTAATAGTTGTGCGATTTTCGTGAAATTTAGAATGTTAGTAGATCTTGCCAATGCGACTTCAATGATGTCCTTGGAAATTTTCTAAATTATCTCCCCTTGGTGAAATTAAGGATCAAAGTTTTCAAAAAAATCGTCGAAATATAGGTCAGAATGACCTAAAAAAAAAATTCGATACTAGACAAGTAATTACTGATTCGTACACAAAATATGGAGTTTGTCGATCGAACCGGAAGTGCCACCATCTTTAAACGTGAAAAATCAAAAAGGCTTTTTTGCTATTTTACTTACAGACTCGGGCGTCATATTTTCGGAATCCTGGAAGGAATACCTAAAAATCTATCGGATCAGAATTTTGATTTCGGTCACGTGATGGTCACCATTTTGAATTGAAAATGAAAAATAGAAGCAATTTGAAGGGCCGGGACTTTGGAACACAAGAACTCTCCTTCTAATTAAGCTAGAATGTTCAAACTTGGTGTAGGCGTTCACTAGGTCAATGTCATGATTGAGTTCAAAGATGAGCATTTTTTGCCTAGGGTAAGCAGAGATAAGCAAGCTGATTTGTTGATTCTTTAGGGCACGATGACATTGGTTATAATGAATGGAGGGCGATGAAACTCTTGTCAATCGAGAGGCTAATAGCTGGCCTGTTGTGTGAAATCATTGTATCATTTTTTATTCGAATTTCTCCTTTGATGTTTTCCGTGCCGACAAGGTTGTTTTCGAGTTTAGCTGGATTTGACTTCGCGCATGCGCTACGCTGGAACCAAAGGTACCATGAGTACTAAATTCCGGCGAGCAACTTTTCACGTTGGTACCTAGGTACCCTGAAAATTTCAAGGTGATACCTGCATTCGTTCAAGTCGTTTGTTCTTGTCACCTGCCTTTCGTCGTTTTTTTTTTCTAAGTCAATTTACGGCTTCCATGAGGGGAAAAAAGTGGAATTTCGCCGTGACACCGGCACCGATTGTCCGAAAACCATGAAATTTGGACACAATACGTCCATTACCACCCCGGACTCTGTGCCTTACCCCCATTTTGATCCCATTAAAAAAAAAGAGTTTTAGCAAAAAAACGATTTTCGGAATTTAATATTGGTTTTAACCCTGTACCCAGACAAGATATAGATATTATTATAATCCCTATGAAATATTTTAATTATTTACTGCTATAATATGAATTATCACTTATTCCCCGTTAAATAAATATCGGTCACCGGGTGCAGCTGTACAACTTCAAGGACCCTGGCTTCAAGTCAATTTACGGCTTCCATGAGGGGAAAAAAGTGGAATTTCGCCGTGACACCGGCACCGATTGTCCGAAAACCATGAAATTTGGACACAATACGCCCATTACCACCCCGGACTCTGTGCCTTACTCCCATTTTGATCCGATTAAAAAAAAAAAAGTTTTAGCAAAAAAACAATTTTCGGAATTTAATATTGGTTTTAATTAATTTTGAAATTGCACTGGTACTGGTACTATACACATTATCCTTAAAAGACAATTTTTTAAAATGACCGTAACGATGTATCGACACTAGAAACCGAAATCGCCTATTTTGACCTTTTTTGACTGCTGAGGCATCATTCCGGTGGTCCAAATCTCTGGAATTTCTAGCGGTTGGCTGCGCCGCGATGATATTTATCACATACTAAATTGAGAAAAATCCTCAGATATCAAGAACAATAAAAATTCGATAAAATACGGCAATTTTTTAAGCAAAAAACCTTTGATTGTTGGGGGCGGGTTTTGAATTTATTTTGAACGTTCTCGGAATCCAACACTCTTCTATTTTTAATATGTGATAGCTAGAATCCCAAGGTACATTCTGTGCATATTTGAAGGCAATCGGAGCACAGGAACGTTGCCTGGGCAGAGCAAATCAAAGGCTTCTTCGTCTTATGACCTTAAACACTGCGTATAAATTTAAAGTCAATCGGATATTAACAGCAAAAGGGGGGCGACGACAATATACGACCACATTTCAATGTGGGCCTATAAAAAGTAAATCATTGCCAATAGAAAAGACCCACCTTTCCCCCAACAACAACCATGTAATGCACTAGCTATAATGGGGATTTTTCTGGAACACAGCGAAATGGGTCTTTTAAAATGTTCACAAGTGTATCACAAGGAGGGTTTGCTTCTTCTCTATGGGACACCCGATACCACTTCTCAACGAGGAATTCAGTCACACAGCCAACACCATTTCGTATGTTTGTGTAATCTTTATTCAGTATAAATCAAGTAATACAAATAAAAAAATACTTGGATTGATGAAAACATAATTTTTGAGAGTTATTCATACATGTAGCATAATTGTTCTTATTTAAAAAATGTACATGATTACATGTTTGTCATAAACAACATTAAATAAACAATCATGTTTCTTCACGATAACAGTAACAGTATAACAATTGTATGAAATATATTTTCCTTTCTTTTTTTTTATTTTTAGAAAGGCCACTTCCTTGGTTTAAAATATATCATAAATTGTAGTTATCTAACATATACTTCCATGTATGTTTATCTAACAGATTACCACGTCGCCTTATCTAACAGAGAGTAAATGGTATACAATATCAAATTATAATCTACCAGCATTACTTGTTTCAGTAATTTAATCGTGTGTTATTCTTGTATTTAAGTGAGAAGAGTGAATAAACTATCATGGGTTGAAACAAATATATTGGAGTAGAAATAAACATTGTATATTGGTTTGCAAATAAATAATTGGTACAGATAATGCAATGTCATACAACATACTTTTTGGATTCGGTACAAATACAACCTTTTTATCATCAATGAAAATAATGTGATTTCAAAGTAACGATGAATAAAAAAAACATTGCTTATATAAAGTACATGTAATTGGGTTCATTTAATTCACTTTGTATCTATAATATACATGTAGTATTAAACAATAAATATATTGATTAATGCCAATTCTATACAAATCTCATAGTTGTATTCATGTTTTCTTTACCATAACAAGAAACAGTACAACAGATTTAGTAACAATATATTCCTTTCTACATCCGTCAGAGTGGTTGATGATTCATAGATTCTAATAACCCCTTTTGAAGTTTATATGAAAGCTTTGATATCTGCTATGCAGATCTAGTTAAGCTTTCATATTACATATGAAAGCTTATTGTTTCTGTTAAGATTATTATTGTTATTTTTTTTTTGTGTTTTGTCCACAAATCGGATTTCTCAGAATCTAACCATAGGATCGTTCTGAAACTTTTACCTATCCCCCCAAAAATGGGTGGTGGCTGTTGATTAAATATATTTTCAAAACGTTTTACGAATCCGAAATCACCGAATTTTACGAAGGAATGCATTTGACCTACAATGCTGTAACTCTGTGACTATTTGACCTATTTTACTAATTCTTTTTTCTTTGAGTATCTTGAAACATTTACTTCAAATCTGCAATTTCGGATTTTGGCATTTCGAAAATTCGTCGCTGTCATTTCGAACCGGAAGTTATTACCAATTTGACAACTTCTTTAATAGTTGTGCGATTTTCGTGAAATTTAGAATGTTAGTAGATCTTGCCAATGCGACTTCAATGATGTCCTTGGAAATTTTCTAAATTATCTCCCCTTGGTGAAATTAAGGATCAAAGTTTTCAAAAAAATCGTCGAAATATAGGTCAGAATGACCTAAAAAAAAAATTCGATACTAGACAAGTAATTACTGATTCGTACACAAAATATGGAGTTTGTCGATCGAACCGGAAGTGCCACCATCTTTAAACGTGAAAAATCAAAAAGGCTTTTTTGCTATTTTACTTACAGACTCGGGCGTCATATTTTCGGAATCCTGGAAGGAATACCTAAAAATCTATCGGATCAGAATTTTGATTTCGGTCACGTGATGGTCACCATTTTGAATTGAAAATGAAAAATAGAAGCAATTTGAAGGGCCGGGACTTTGGAACACAAGAACTCTCCTTCTAATTAAGCTAGAATGTTCAAACTTGGTGTAGGCGTTCACTAGGTCAATGTCATGATTGAGTTCAAAGATGAGCATTTTTTGCCTAGGGTAAGCAGAGATAAGCAAGCTGATTTGTTGATTCTTTAGGGCACGATGACATTGGTTATAATGAATGGAGGGCGATGAAACTCTTGTCAATCGAGAGGCTAATAGCTGGCCTGTTGTGTGAAATCATTGTATCATTTTTTATTCGAATTTCTCCTTTGATGTTTTCCGTGCCGACAAGGTTGTTTTCGAGTTTAGCTGGATTTGACTTCGCGCATGCGCTACGCTGGAACCAAAGGTACCATGAGTACTAAATTCCGGCGAGCAACTTTTCACGTTGGTACCTAGGTACCCTGAAAATTTCAAGGTGATACCTGCATTCGTTCAAGTCGTTTGTTCTTGTCACCTGCCTTTCGTCGTTTTTTTTTTCTAAGTCAATTTACGGCTTCCATGAGGGGAAAAAAGTGGAATTTCGCCGTGACACCGGCACCGATTGTCCGAAAACCATGAAATTTGGACACAATACGTCCATTACCACCCCGGACTCTGTGCCTTACCCCCATTTTGATCCCATTAAAAAAAAAGAGTTTTAGCAAAAAAACGATTTTCGGAATTTAATATTGGTTTTAACCCTGTACCCAGACAAGATATAGATATTATTATAATCCCTATGAAATATTTTAATTATTTACTGCTATAATATGAATTATCACTTATTCCCCGTTAAATAAATATCGGTCACCGGGTGCAGCTGTACAACTTCAAGGACCCTGGCTTCAAGTCAATTTACGGCTTCCATGAGGGGAAAAAAGTGGAATTTCGCCGTGACACCGGCACCGATTGTCCGAAAACCATGAAATTTGGACACAATACGCCCATTACCACCCCGGACTCTGTGCCTTACTCCCATTTTGATCCGATTAAAAAAAAAAAAGTTTTAGCAAAAAAACAATTTTCGGAATTTAATATTGGTTTTAATTAATTTTGAAATTGCACTGGTACTGGTACTATACACATTATCCTTAAAAGACAATTTTTTAAAATGACCGTAACGATGTATCGACACTAGAAACCGAAATCGCCTATTTTGACCTTTTTTGACTGCTGAGGCATCATTCCGGTGGTCCAAATCTCTGGAATTTCTAGCGGTTGGCTGCGCCGCGATGATATTTATCACATACTAAATTGAGAAAAATCCTCAGATATCAAGAACAATAAAAATTCGATAAAATACGGCAATTTTTTAAGCAAAAAACCTTTGATTGTTGGGGGCGGGTTTTGAATTTATTTTGAACGTTCTCGGAATCCAACACTCTTCTATTTTTAATATGTGATAGCTAGAATCCCAAGGTACATTCTGTGCATATTTGAAGGCAATCGGAGAACAGGAACGTTGCCTGGGCAGAGCAAATCAAAGGCTTCTTCGTCTTATGACCTTAAACACTGCGTATAAATTTAAAGTCAATCGGATATTAACAGCAAAAGGGGGGCGACGACAATATACGACCACATTTCAATGTGGGCCTATAAAAAGTAAATCATTGCCAATAGAAAAGACCCACCTTTCCCCCAACAACAACCATGTAATGCACTAGCTATAATGGGGATTTTTCTGGAACACAGCGAAATGGGTCTTTTAAAATGTTCACAAGTGTATCACAAGGAGGGTTTGCTTCTTCTCTATGGGACACCCGATACCACTTCTCAACGAGGAATTCAGTCACACAGCCAACACCATTTTGTATGTTTGTGTAATCTTTATTCAGTATAAATCAAGTAATACAAATAAAAAAATACTTGGATTGATGAAAACATAATTTTTGAGAGTTATTCATACATGTAGCATAATTGTTCTTATTTAAAAAATGTACATGATTACATGTTTGTCATAAACAACATTAAATAAACAATCATGTTTCTTCACGATAACAGTAACAGTATAACAATTGTATGAAATATATTTTCCTTTATTTTTTTTTATTTTTAGAAAGGCCACTTCCTTGGTTTAAAATATATCATAAATTGTAGTTATCTAACATATACTTCCATGTATGTTTATCTAACAGATTACCACGTCGCCTTATCTAACAGAGAGTAAATGGTATACAATATCAAATTATAATCTACCAGCATTACTTGTTTCAGTAATTTAATCGTGTGTTATTCTTGTATTTAAGTGAGAAGAGTGAATAAACTATCATGGGTTGAAACAAATATATTGGAGTAGAAATAAACATTGTATATTGGTTTGCAAATAAATAATTGGTACAGATAATGCAATGTCATACAACATACTTTTTGGATTCGGTACAAATACAACCTTTTTATCATCAATGAAAATAATGTGATTTCAAAGTAACGATGAATAAAAAAACATTGCTTATATAAAGTACATGTAATTGGGTTCATTTAATTCACTTTGTATCTATAATATACATGTAGTATTAAACAATAAATATATTGATTAATGCCAATTCTATACAAATCTCATAGTTGTATTCATGTTTTCTTTACCATAACAAGAAACAGTACAACAGATTTAGTAACAATATATTACTCTCTACATCCGTCAGAGTGGTTGATGATTCATAGATTCTAATAACCCCTTTTGAAGTTTATATGAAAGCTTTGATATCTGCTATGCAGATCTAGTTAAGCTTTCATATTACATATGAAAGCTTATTGTTTCTGTTAAGATTATTATTGTTATTTTTTTTTTGTGTTTTGTCCACAAATCGGATTTCTCAGAATCTAACCATAGGATCGTTCTGAAACTTTTACCTATCCCCCCAAAAATGGGTGGTGGCTGTTGATTAAATATATTTTCAAAACGTTTTACGAATCCGAAATCACCGAATTTTACGAAGGAATGCATTTGACCTACAATGCTGTAACTCTGTGACTATTTGACCTATTTTACTAATTCTTTTTTCTTTGAGTATCTTGAAACATTTACTTCAAATCTGCAATTTCGGATTTTGGCATTTCGAAAATTCGTCGCTGTCATTTCGAACCGGAAGTTATTACCAATTTGACAACTTCTTTAATAGTTGTGCGATTTTCGTGAAATTTAGAATGTTAGTAGATCTTGCCAATGCGACTTCAATGATGTCCTTGGAAATTTTCTAAATTATCTCCCCTTGGTGAAATTAAGGATCAAAGTTTTCAAAAAAATCGTCGAAATATAGGTCAGAATGACCTAAAAAAAAAATTCGATACTAGACAAGTAATTACTGATTCGTACACAAAATATGGAGTTTGTCGATCGAACCGGAAGTGCCACCATCTTTAAACGTGAAAAATCAAAAAGGCTTTTTTGCTATTTTACTTACAGACTCGGTCGTCATATTTTCGGAATCCTGGAAGGAATACCTAAAAATCTATCGGATCAGAATTTTGATTTCGGTCACGTGATGGTCACCATTTTGAATTGAAAATGAAAAATAGAAGCAATTTGAAGGGCCGGGACTTTGGAACACAAGAACTCTCCTTCTAATTAAGCTAGAATGTTCAAACTTGGTGTAGGCGTTCACTAGGTCAATGTCATGATTGAGTTCAAAGATGAGCATTTTTTGCCTAGGGTAAGCAGAGATAAGCAAGCTGATTTGTTGATTCTTTAGGGCACGATGACATTGGTTATAATGAATGGAGGGCGATGAAACTCTTGTCAATCGAGAGGCTAATAGCTGGCCTGTTGTGTGAAATCATTGTATCATTTTTTATTCGAATTTCTCCTTTGATGTTTTCCGTGCCGACAAGGTTGTTTTCGAGTTTAGCTGGATTTGACTTCGCGCATGCGCTACGCTGGAACCAAAGGTACCATGAGTACTAAATTCCGGCGAGCAACTTTTCACGTTGGTACCTAGGTACCCTGAAAATTTCAAGGTGATACCTGCATTCGTTCAAGTCGTTTGTTCTTGTCACCTGCCTTTCGTCGTTTTTTTTCTAAGTCAATTTACGGCTTCCATGAGGGGAAAAAAGTGGAATTTCGCCGTGACACCGGCACCGATTGTCCGAAAACCATGAAATTTGGACACAATACGTCCATTACCACCCCGGACTCTGTGCCTTACCCCCATTTTGATCCCATTAAAAAAAAAGAGTTTTAGCAAAAAAACGATTTTCGGAATTTAATATTGGTTTTAACCCTGTACCCAGACAAGATATAGATATTATTATAATCCCTATGAAATATTTTAATTATTTACTGCTATAATATGAATTATCACTTATTCCCCGTTAAATAAATATCGGTCACCGGGTGCAGCTGTACAACTTCAAGGACCCTGGCTTCAAGTCAATTTACGGCTTCCATGAGGGGAAAAAAGTGGAATTTCGCCGTGACACCGGCACCGATTGTCCGAAAACCATGAAATTTGGACACAATACGCCCATTACCACCCCGGACTCTGTGCCTTACTCCCATTTTGACCGATTAAAAAAAAAAAAGTTTTAGCAAAAAAACGATTTTCGGAATTTAATATTGGTTTTAATTAATTTTGAAATTGCAAATGCAAAGAGATTTTATCGCCTCTTCCGTATGTGATAGGTACTGGTACTATACACATTATCCTTAAAAGACAATTTTTTAAAATGACCGTAACGATGTATCGACACTAGAAACCGAAATCGCCTATTTTGACCTTTTTTGACTGCTGAGGCATCATTCCGGTGGTCCAAATCTCTGGAATTTCTAGCGGTTGGCTGCGCCGCGATGATATTTATCACATACTAAATTGAGAAAAATCCTCAGATATCAAGAACAATAAAAATTCGATAAAATACGGCAATTTTTTAAGCAAAAAACCTTTGATTGTTGGGGGCGGGTTTTGAATTTATTTTGAACGTTCTCGGAATCCAACACTCTTCTATTTTTAATATGTGATAGCTAGAATCCCAAGGTACATTCTGTGCATATTTGAAGGCAATCGGAGCACAGGAACGTTGCCTGGGCAGAGCAAATCAAAGGCTTCTTCGTCTTATGACCTTAAACACTGCGTATAAATTTAAAGTCAATCGGATATTAACAGCAAAAGGGGGGCGACGACAATATACGACCACATTTCAATGTGGGCCTATAAAAAGTAAATCATTGCCAATAGAAAAGACCCACCTTTCCCCCAACAACAACCATGTAATGCACTAGCTATAATGGGGATTTTTCTGGAACACAGCGAAATGGGTCTTTTAAAATGTTCACAAGTGTATCACAAGGAGGGTTTGCTTCTTCTCTATGGGACACCCGATACCACTTCTCAACGAGGAATTCAGTCACACAGCCAACACCATTTTGTATGTTTGTGTAATCTTTATTCAGTATAAATCAAGTAATACAAATAAAAAAATACTTGGATTGATGAAAACATAATTTTTGAGAGTTATTCATACATGTAGCATAATTGTTCTTATTTAAAAAATGTACATGATTACATGTTTGTCATAAACAACATTAAATAAACAATCATGTTTCTTCACGATAACAGTAACAGTATAACAATTGTATGAAATATATTTTCCTTTATTTTTTTTTATTTTTAGAAAGGCCACTTCCTTGGTTTAAAATATATCATAAATTGTAGTTATCTAACATATACTTCCATGTATGTTTAGCTAACAGATTACCACGTCGCCTTATCTAACAGAGAGTAAATGGTATACAATATCAAATTATAATCTACCAGCATTACTTGTTTCAGTAATTTAATCGTGTGTTATTCTTGTATTTAAGTGAGAAGAGTGAATAAACTATCATGGGTTGAAACAAATATATTGGAGTAGAAATAAACATTGTATATTGGTTTGCAAATAAATAATTGGTACAGATAATGCAATGTCATACAACATACTTTTTGGATTCGGTACAAATACAACCTTTTTATCATCAATGAAAATAATGTGATTTCAAAGTAACGATGAATAAAAAAACATTGCTTATATAAAGTACATGTAATTGGGTTCATTTAATTCACTTTGTATCTATAATATACATGTAGTATTAAACAATAAATATATTGATTAATGCCAATTCTATACAAATCTCATAGTTGTATTCATGTTTTCTTTACCATAACAAGAAACAGTACAACAGATTTAGTAACAATATATTCCTTTCTACATCCGTCAGAGTGGTTGATGATTCATAGATTCTAATAACCCCTTTTGAAGTTTATATGAAAGCTTTGATATCTGCTATGCAGATCTAGTTATTAAGCTTTCATATTACATATGAAAGCTTATTGTTTCTGTTAAGATTATTATTGTTATTTTTTTTTTGTGTTTTGTCCACAAATCGGATTTCTCAGAATCTAACCATAGGATCGTTCTGAAACTTTTACCTATCCCCTCAAAAATGGGTGGTGGCTGTTGATTAAATATATTTTCAAAACGTTTTACGAATCCGAAATCACCGAATTTTACGAAGAAATGCATTTGACCTACAATGCTGTAACTTTGTGACTATTTGACCTATTTTACTAATTCTTTTTTCTTTGAGTATCTTGAAACATTTACTTCAAATCTGCAATTTCGGATTTTGGCATTTCGAAAATTCGTCGCTGTCATTTCGAACCGGAAGTTATTACCAATTTGACAACTTCTTTAATAGTTGTGCGATTTTCGTGAAATTTAGAATGTTAGTAGATCTTGCCAATGCGACTTCAATGATGTCCTTGGAAATTTTCTAAATTATCTCCCCTTGGTGAAATTAAGGATCAAAGTTTTCAAAAAAATCGTCGAAATATAGGTCAGAATGACCTAAAAAAAAAATTCGATACTAGACAAGTAATTACTGATTCGTACACAAAATATGGAGTTTGTCGATCGAACCGGAAGTGCCACCATCTTTAAACGTGAAAAATCAAAAAGGCTTTTTTGCTATTTTACTTACAGACTCGGGCGTCATATTTTCGGAATCCTGGAAGGAATACCTAAAAATCTATCGGATCAGAATTTTGATTTCGGTCACGTGATGGTCACCATTTTGAATTGAAAATGAAAAATAGAAGCAATTTGAAGGGCCGGGACTTTGGAACACAAGAACTCTCCTTCTAATTAAGCTAGAATGTTCAAACTTGGTGTAGGCGTTCACTAGGTCAATGTCATGATTGAGTTCAAAGATGAGCATTTTTTGCCTAGGGTAAGCAGAGATAAGCAAGCTGATTTGTTGATTCTTTAGTGCACGATGACATTGGTTATAATGAATGGAGGGCGATGAAACTCTTGTCAATCGAGAGGCTAATAGCTGGCCTGTTGTGTGAAATCATTGTATCATTTTTTGAAAATGTCCGGGGTAGCCGAAAAAAGGAGATCGAAATCCAAAAAGTCGTATTTTTACGATTTGGGGCATTTTTAGAGGTCGTGTAAAGTAAAATAAAGCATGCATATACATATATTATTGATATTAAATATATCATATAAAAAACTAAACAATGAATCAGCTGTCATTGACAGATTTTATATTATAAGCATGGTCAGTGGAAGGTCAGCGTATTGTCTAACTTGAACTCACTGACTCCGTAACATTATTGTGGGTATGGTATAAGCTGAATTTGATGAGATGCACATATCTCGTATGACTATTTGTTACTTACAGTGTTAGACTTTGTCGTAACGTTACGGTCTCCATTCATCAAATCGTCGTTGGGGCTATAATACGATTTTGAATCAAGTTATTTATCACTGAGGGACTCAAAATTAGGTTTGATGTAGCTCTGCTCATTTACAGTGGCGAATTTAACGGGCTCATGGGTTCCAGCTCCCTCCTCTAGAAATTTCACAGCACCCGCATGGATTGTGGCTAATTTTGTGGCAGAATTTTATTTTTCTGGGGGAGGTACTTCTAAATGGCTCCGACACAAGTGCCTGAAATGCCATGAAATCACGTTTTCGGCCTCCAATTAAAATTTCTTAGCGGGAGCGCGTATGGGTCTTTAGCAGTGAGAGGAAACCGGAGTGCCCGGAGGAAACCCACGAGGTTGAGAAGACGCCTCTATCTCCATGCCACATACGCTCACACCTGGGATCAAAGCCACAGCCACAAGCCAGAGGTGACCGACCAGCTAGAGGTCGAAGCGCGGCACTCTAGGCCATCCCAACCCCCCTTTCTTGTACAGACCTGTGCATGTGTAGTCAATGTGAAAATGAAAAAAAAACTGTTAAAGAGACCGAATTTGATGTTAATACATTTAGTGACAGTGATGATGATAATGAAGATTAACTTTGATGACATTTGATGTGCAGAGTAACTGTTTAATTTTGATTTTCAATGATTGTTTCACTTTAATAAATAATTTCACAACTGTTCATCCTGTTTTCTAACCTTTCCCTTCATTCCAGCCCAGATACACAATTATTTTTTTTAACTTATATCTACATGTATGTTTGTAATTTGACCATTAATCATATCCTAAATAAAATTCACAGCTACATGTACAGTTGTAAAAATACTGTAGTGGCTAATTGAAAGGGAACATGTATGTGGGTTTAGAATGTTTATCTTAGTGGAAAAAAATCATGTGGTTCAATGCTTATAAAGTGCTACTGATCTCCATTATTTCAAAAGCATATCACTCAACTACTGTCAAACATATCCCCTGGCTAGAATATGCTACAAATCGACTCTAGCATGTTCCATACAAGCGATAATTTCTGAGCAAACATCCAACAACCAACCCTAACAGGCCCTTGAGATCCAACAAACAAAATAATTATTGGGCTTGTTTGCCCACACCTGGTCTTATGATTCATACAAGACCTGATAGTCTATCAATTACAGGCATTTGACAGAAAGGGAGATAATTCTTTTTTACCGTTAATGGATTTCCACAATTCTTTATTCACCCATGACATTTGTGTTTTGAGCATTTTTATTTACATCAAAATCTGTCCAATAAACTGTTCATTGCCAAGGATGAAGGCATGAGGTGTTTTACCAACTATTTAATTTTATGTCAACTTCAGAATTGTTAGTACACAAATAGCATTTATTTGACAATTTTGACGAATTTCATCTGGCCCTAAATCAATAAATTGCAAACATTTTGCTTGGAACTCCCAGATTTTGTCTTCCTGGCATCATAAGCTTTCCAAAAATGTATAGTTTTTCTTTTATGGAAGACCATGTAGCGGAGTTGTGTTTCTAAGCTAGCTAGAAATTTTGGCTGCAGGCCTACACCTCCCAAGCTAAATTTCCCTCATGTCATCCTGTATAGCAAAGGCATATGCCTGTCTTAATTAACCCAGTACTAAACACAATTTACTTGTTTAATTTTTCCAGCATTTTTCAGGATAGCTGATGGGATGCGGGTCAAGTTATGCCACTTGTCTATTTAATTATTTACCAGTGAAAAATCGAATTAACTTCACCAAATTTTTACTCATTATAATGATTTTTTTTTTCTGTTCATATTATTTCTATGACATGTGACAGTGACTGTGAATATGAAAGCTTTAATATCTGCTTAGCAGATCTAGTTATTATTATTATTATTTACCGCGGGAGCCTTTTTCTCCATGATCGAAAACAGATATCGATCTGGGGTTAAATTTTCTTTCGGGAAACCATGTGGTGGTTACTCGAAAAAGTATTTTTGGAACTTCTGCGCAGACCGGAAGTGGCCGAATTTTGAACGGTAGCAATAAATAAAAAATCGGCCGTGGTTTCGCCAATTCTTTACCTATTTTAAAACAATTCACATTTTTGGAAACCCTGAATCTTTTTCGAGACAATGGCTATCTCGAATTTTTCAATTTCGAACATTCATCTATGGCTTTTGTCGTTCGAAATTTGAAAATACGTTGTTTAGGAGACAATTTTTGTAATTTTTCAAAATTTTCAAATTTGACTTACATTTTTTTTATACCTGAAGGCAATCCGATTCCAGGAATATAACTTTCATTCAGAGTTATCACCCTTTATTTTTCGAATTTTTTCGAATTTTCTGCCCATTTTGTGTGCCCGAGTTTCGTTTTAGGGCCGAATTGACGTTTCTGAAACTTATGGAACATGAAGTTATAGTCCAAAACCAACTGATAAAACTATTTCGACAAGAATCCTTAAACGGGAAGTGGTCGAAAAAATGTCCGATATTTTGAAGAAAACGCAAAAAATGGGTGCTTTTGAGAAAAACATGATTTCTTCACCCGATATCAACGGATTAAAGAAATTAAGGTATCGTTGGGTGGCCCGGGGATTCGACTGTCAAATGATACCCATTTCACGCGGATCCTATGAGTGGGCAGCAAAATATGACATTCTGAAAATCAGGTATTTTCTGATTTGGAGCATTTTTGGACGCCTGTATCTCGAAAACTACTCCAAGGATTTTTTTAAAATTTTCCCTATCGAGAGTCCCTCTGGTAGTCTTGTGCATGAATCCTTCCAATAAGACATTAAAATTTCTGGAATAGGTAACATAACGTACTGAAAATCGAAAAAGTTGTAAAATCGTGAAATTTTGGAAAATGCTCTATTACTTAATTATTTAAAAAAAATTTGACAAAAAAGTTACATATTCAGATAGCTGACGTAATTACGATTCTAACGATGTATAATATGTATTAAAATATTTAAATTCAATTTTCGATATATTGACATTTTTGCATTTTTGGCACTATTTAACATAGGATTTCCCAGGGGCATTTTATCTGATCAGACAATGTAATATATCATTACATAGCCCTGTGGCTATTTGATAAGCCAATCCGGTTGTTAAAACTATCCCGACAATAATCTTTATACCGGAAGTATGCAAAAAATGAAGAAAAAAGGTTAGCAGACCAAAAGAACTAAAGTATCGCTGGATAGCCCCATGAATGGACTATCATATGACATCTGAATGATACGATTTAGATGGCTAGAAAATAAATTATGGTACACCAAAAATCTAGTGTTTTCCGTTTTGGAGCATTTTGAGACGCCATTTTCTCGAAAACGAAAACTACGATTTTTCTTAAACTTCTTTTACTTAGAGTCCTATCTTTGGAGAACAACTGACTGGATTTTTCTGAAACGTCTTGTACAGAAGGTTAGGTAACCAAACAACTTGTTAAAACTATCCCGACAATGATCCAAAAACCGGCAGTAGTCGAAAAAATATCCGATATTTTGAGAAAAAAACCCAACAAAAAGTGAAAAAAATGGTGATCTTGCGAAAAAAGTTATTACTACGTAAGATTTCACCCAATCAAAACAACTAAAGTGTCATTGGAGAGCCCGAACAATGGACAATCGTATGACATCTAAATGGTAAAAATTCGCGGGTTAGGCAATATATAATGAAACGCTGAAAATCTATTATTTTCCTTTTTGGACCCTATTCAGACGCTTTTATCTCGAAAACTTCTCTTATTTCCTTTCTTATACTTCTGTTACTTAGAGTCCTAACGGTGGTCTATGGTGTGATTCCAAATATAAAAGCCTCAATATAGTATAAATGGTCCAAAAGGGCCACAGTCTTTGAAAAAGTCGAAAAATCGTTATATCTGTAAATCTGCTTCTAATGGTATAAGGGAGGTAAAACTGTCCAATGGATCTTTCTGAAACTTCTGGTACAGGAAGTTAAGTTCCCATACCACTTGTTAAATCTATCCCGATAATGATCCGTAAACAGGAAGTTGTCAAAAAATTATTCGATATTTTTTTTTAAAAAAAAAAGACAGTAAAAAATCGGTGCTCTTGCAACAAACGGGATTTCACCGTCGGGTGTGACCGGATCAAAACATCTAAGGTATCGTTTGGTAGCTCGATAAATGGGCTATTGTATGAAACACTTCCTGCCGGATTCCTGAAAGCCGGTTCAGTGCTGCTTGCAGGTGTAGTTATTATTATTTTTTTTTCCGCGGGAGCCTATTTCTCCATGATCGAAAACAGATATCGATCTGGAACCAAATTTTCTATTGGGAAACCAGGTGGTGGCTACTTGATAAAACAATTTTGAAACTTCTGCGCATACCGAAAGTAACCGAATTTTGTACTTTTTTCCGGAATTGAAAATCGGCCTTGGTTTCGTCAATTCTTTACCTATTTTCAAACAAATGACATTTTCGGAAACCCCGAATCTTTTCCAAGATAATGGCTTTCTCACATTTTTCAATTTCGAACATTCATTTATGGCTTTTGTCGTTCGAATTTTGAAAATACGTTGTTTACGAGACAATTTTTGTTATTTTTCAAAATTTTCAAATTTGACCTACATGTTTGGATACCTGAAGACCATCCGATTCCAGTAGTATAAGTTTCATTCCGAGTAATCGCCCTTTATTTTTCGATTTTTTCGAATTTTCTGCCCATTTCACAACCCTTATATTTTTTGGAAAGGATAAATCGATAGTTCTGAAAGTCCTGGAACATAAAGCTATATAGTCAGACCGCTGCATAAAGCAATTTCAACAACGATCCGGAAACCGGAAGTAGTCGAAATAATGATAGATATTCCGAAAAAAACGCAAAAAATGTGTGTTTTGGGGAAAAACTCGATTTCTCCGTCCAGTATCAATGGATTAAACGAATAAGGATTTCGTTGAGTGTCCCGGGGAATGGACTGTCGTATGATGCCCAATTTATACAAATAGTATGACCAAGCAGCAAAATATGACATGCTGAAAATCAAGTATTTTCTGATTTGGAGCGTTTTTGGACGCTTGTATCTCAAAAACTGCTCCAAGGATTTTTCTTAAACTTTCCCTATCGAGAGTCCCTCCGGTAGTCTTGTGCATGAATCCATCCAATAAGACATTGATATGTCTGGAAGAGGTAAAATAACGTACTGAAAATCGAAAAAAGTCGAAAAATCGTGAAATTTTGGAAAATGCTCTATTACTTTATTAATTAAACGAATTTTTACAAAAAGGTTACACATTCAGATAGCTGACCTAATTACGATTCTAACGATGTATAATATGTATTGAAATATTTAAATTTAATTTTCGATATATTGACATTTTTGAATGTTTGGCTCTTTTGAACATAGGTTATCTCAGGGCCATTTTATAGATAAGCCAATCCGGTTATTAAAACTATCCCGACAACAATTTCCATACCAGACGTATTCAAAAAATGAAGAAAAAAGGTTTAAAGAAATAACACTCTTGCGAAAATCTTGATTTCTCCATCAGATGTTAGCGGACCAAAAGAACTAAAGTATCGCTGGATAGCCCCATTAATGGACTATCATATGACATCTAAAAGGATACGATTTAGATGGCTAGAAAATAAATTATGGTACGCCGAAAATCTAGTATTTTCCGTTTTGGAGCATTTTAAGACGGCATTTTCTCGAAACGAAAACTACGATTTTTCTTGAACTTTTTTTACTCAGAGTTCCTATCGGTGGACTATGGCGTGAGTCCAAGAATAAAAGCATTGAATTAATATAAGTGGTCCAAAAAGAACCTCAATCTTGGAAAAAAGTTTAAAAATCCTTAAATTACTGAAAATGCTCTTCTATTTTTCTTTCTATGGAAAACAGCTGAATGGATTATTCTGAAACTTCTTGTACAGAAGGTTAGGAAACCAAACAACTTGTTAAAATTATCCCGACAATGATCCAAAAACCGGAAGTAGTCGAGAAAAAACCCATAAAAAGTAAAAAATGGTGATCTTGCGAAAAAAGTGATTACTACGTAAGATTTCGAAACAACTAAAGTGTCATTGGATAGCCCGAACAATGGACGATCGTATGACATCTAAATGGTAAAAATTCGCTGGTTAGGCAATATATAATGGGACGCTGAAAATCTAGTATTTTCATTTTTGGGGGGCTATTCAGATGCTTTCATCCCGAAAACTTCTCTTTTTTCCTTTCTTAAACTTCTGTTACTTGAGCCTATTCAGACGCTTTTATTTCGAAAACTTCTCTTATTTCCTTTCTTAAACATATGTTACTTAGAGTCCTAACGGTGGTCTAGGGTGTGAATCCAAATTTAAAAGCCTCAATATATTATAAATGGTCTAAAAGGGCCACAATCTTTGAAAAAAGTCGAAAAATCGTTATATCTGTAAATCTGCTTCTAATGGTATAAGGGAGGTAAAACTGTCCAATGGATCTTTCTGAAACTTCTGCTACATGAAGTTAAGTTCCCATACCACTTATTAAATCTATCCCGATAATGATCCGTAAACAGGAAGTAGTCAAAAAATATTCGATAATTAAAAAAAAAAACAGTAAAAATATCGGTGCTCTTGCAACAATCGGGATTTCATCGTCGGGTGTGACCGGATCAAAACATCTAAAGTATCGTTTGGTAGCTAGATAAATGGGCTATTGTATGACACACTTCCTGTCTGATTCCTGAAAGCCGGTTCAGTGCTGCTTGCAGGTCTAGTTATTATTATTATTCCAAATTATTTTTGATTAAATCTCAGCAACTGCTTGTCGGATCGTTATGATTTCTTCAGTATTACTGGAAAAGTGGATGTTACTTAGAGGATAAAGCTATTTTGAACGTTCTGCGACAATGCGAAATGTCCGAAATCACCGAAAATATCGTTTTTAGAAATATTGCAGTAATTTTAACAATAATCATTGGATTTTAACTTTCGATACATTTTGGCATAGCCGGAGACAGGGCACATAGCTACGCTACTTTTGATTTTTGATTTTCGGTAAATCTTCGCAGATATTAGGTGCCAAATTTCGAAAATTTAAATTTTTACAAAAAACTTATTTATTTATGAATATTTTTTAGTCGTTGTTTTACACAAAATTAACGAGACATCCGACTTGAGCAAAAATCTGAATTTTTTTTGTCTCAGTAATTTTCCATGGGGGTCATTGGCTAATTCAGTTGTTCAGTCCTAGATTAATTATTTATTGTTCGATTTGTATAAAACAAAGTTCATATGCTCCGTTGTCTCAATTGCCATTTTTTTTTGTTACCGATAGAGTTATCTGTCGGCACCGGATTTGGCGTAATTTTACCAAAAACTACTATTTTGACAGTAAGGTACCACTTTTCGAAAGCAAATATTATTTTTTTCAAACCTGGTATAACCTAAAGGGTGCGCCCTTTAAAGGCGCACAAAATGTTGGGCCCAGTTTTTTTAATTTCGATTCCGTTTTCGGGCTATTTCGATTAAAAGGTGAAAAAAGGTGTAAAATTAAGCTATTTACAACCCATCCAGCGTTTTCATATTTCATATTTTAAAATATTACTTCGTAACTTTCATAAACTCGTAGCAATAATCTATACGGAGAGAATGTATGTGAAAATTAATTTGTAATATGCGCAGTTGCCGAGAAATGCTCAATTTTGCATGGGTCACTCTTTACGCTATTGTGCCTGTAAAAGAGTCAATTATTATTGGATTTTCATAAAAGTGGCACCATTTGATGCGTAATGTCAATTTTAACTAGGTCAAACCAATTTATTCAAATGAGTCGTATCTGTTATTTGTTTAAAATTTTGATATTTGATTCAAATCAACTAAAAGAATAAACCCATACGATCATATAGATATCACTAAATGGTTTCTAACTTGTTCAGTTGCGGAGAAATAGGCAAATTTCAACAGGTCACTTTTCAAGGTTTTTTGTCCACAAAAGTGTCAATTATTATTCGATTTTCATGAAATGTTCACTGTATGATACCTAATGCCATTTACGATTTCATACAAGTAATTTAAGATTTTCATTATCACCGGAAGTAACGTCATTTTGGCAAAAACTGTATTTTTAGCCTTCAAAACAGGTATTTTATTCAAATGAGTCTGATTTGTAATGTTTTTAAAATTATGATATTTGATTCCAATCAGCAAATAGATTGAACCCATACGATCATACAGATACTAGAAAATGGTTTCTAACTTGTACGGTTGCAGAGAAATAGACGATTTTCTACAAGTCTATAAAAGTGGCAATTATTATTCGATTTACATAAAAATTTTCACCATGTGATGCTTTATGTCATTTCTGATTTCATAAAACTAATTGAACATTTTCATTATCACCGGAAGTACTGTACACTTACATGTAACAAATGTATAAAATGAATTGATATTGCTGGATTTGGTTGATTCGGCGTCCATTTTATTTGATGTGTGCAATGCTTATGTGGAAACCTGTTTAATGGTTTCATTAGTACCGCACGTGACATGTTTAGGGTAACGTGGCACCGGTGAAACCCGTCATTACTGCATCGCAGTTCTAGTTATTTATTATCATTATTTTTTTTTCGCCATAGCCTATTTCTCAGTGCCTGTAACAGATACCGATATGGGACCTAATTTCCTATCGGAAACCATGTGGTGGCTACTTGATAAACTATTTTTGAAACTTCTGCGCCGACCGGAAGTGGCCTAATTTCGTGCGGTGCATAAAAATTAAAAAACGGCCGTAGCTTCGTCAATTCTGTACCTATTTTCATACAAATGACATTTTCAGAAACCCTGAGTCTTTTCTCGGACGATAGCAGTTGAAACTTCGTCGCTGACTTCTAGCGTTCGAAAAATGAAAAAATGTTGTTTAAGAGACAATTTTTGTTATTTTTCAAAATTTTCAAATTTGACCTACATTTTTGGATACCTGAAGACAATCCGATTCCAGAAATCTAAGTTTCATTCCGAGTTATCGCCCTTTATTTTTCGATTTTTTTTCGAATTTTCTGCCCATTTCCCAACCCTTATTTTTTTGGGAAAGGATAAATCAATATTTCTGAAAGTCCTGGAACATAAAGCTATATAGTCAGACCGCTGCATAAAGCAATTCCAACAATGATCCGGAAACCGGAAGTTTCTGTGTCCAATATCAATGGATTAAACAAATTAAGCTTTCGTTGGGTGGCCCGGGGAATGAACTGTCGTATGATGCCCAATTTATACGGATAGTATGACCAAGCAGCAAAATATGACAAGCTGAAAATCAAGTATTTTCTGATTTGGAGCGTTTTTGAACACCTGTATCTCGAAAACTGCTCCAAGGATTTTTCTTAAACTTTCCCTATCGAGAGTCCCTCCGGTAGTCGTGTGCATGAATCCATCCAATAAGACATTGAAATGTCTTGAATAGGTAAAATAACGTACTGAAAATCGAAAAAAGTTGAAAAATCGTGAAATTTTGGAAAATGCTCTATTACTTTATTATTTAAACAAATTTTTACAAAAACGTTACACATTCAGATAGCTGACCTAATTACGATTCTAACAATGTATAATATGTATAGAAATATTTAAATTTAATTTTCGATATATTGACATTTTTGCATTTTTGGCACTATTGAACATTTCCCAAGGACATTTTATCTGATCAGACAATTACATAGCTCTAAGCCAATCCGGTTATTAAAACTATCCCGACAACAATCTCCATACCGGAAGTATTCAAAAAATGAAGAATGAAGGTTTAAAAAAATAGCGCTCTTGCGATAAAATTGATTTCTCCATCAGATGTTAGCAGACCAAAAGAACTAAAGTATCGCTGGATAGCCCTATTAATGGACTATCATATGACATCTGAATGGTACGATTTAGATGGCTAGAAAATAAATTATGGTTCGCCGAAAATCTAGTATTTTCCGTTTTGGAGCATTTTGAGACGACATTTTCTCGAGAACGAAAACTAAGTTCCTACTTAAACTTTTTTTACCCAGAGTCCTATCGGTGGACTATGGCGTGGGTCCAAAAATAAAAGCATTGAAATAATATAAGTGGTCCAAAAAGAACCTCAATTTTGGAAAAATGTTGAAAAATCCTTAAATTACTGAAAATGATCTTCTAATTTTCTTTCTTTGGAAAACAGCTGAATGGATTATTCTGAAACTTCTTGTATAGAAGATAAGGTAAGCAAACAACTTGTTAAAGCTATCCCGACAGTGATCTAAAAACCGGAAGTAGTCGAAAAATGTTCCGATATTTTGAGAAAAAAACCCGTAAAAAGTAAAAAAATGGCGATCTTGCGAAAAAAGTGATTACTACGCCAGATTCCACCGAATCAAAACAACTAAAGTGTCATTGGATAGTTCGAACAATGAACGATCTTATGACATCTAAATGGTAAAAATTCGCGGGTTAGGCAATATATAATGGAATGCTGAAAATCTATTATTTTCCTTTTTTGAGCCTATTCAGACGCTTTTATTTCGAAAACTTCTCTTATTTCCTTTCTTAAACTTATGTTACTTAGAGTCCTAACGGTGGTCTATGGTGTGAATCCAAATTTAAAAGCCTCAATATAGTATAAATGGTCCAAAAGGGCCACAATCTTTGACAAAAGTCGAAAAATCGTTATATCTGTAATTCTGCTTCTAATGGTATAATGTCCAATGGGTCTTTCTGAAACTTCTGGTACAGGAAGTTAAGTTCCCATACCACTTGTTAAATCTATCCCGACAATGATCCGTAAACAGGAGGTAGTCAAAAAAATATTCGATATTTAAAAAAAAAGACAGTAAAAAAATCGGTGCTCTTGCAACAATCAGGATTTCACCGTCGGGTGTGACCGGATCAAAACATCTAAAGTATCGTTTGGTAGCTCGATAAATGGGCTATTGTATGACACACTTCCTGTCTAATTCCTGAAAGCCGGTTCAGTGCTGCTTGCAGGTCTAGTTATTATTATTATTACTAAAACAATGAGATTTGGCTTGAAGATTATTATTGTAAGAGTTCAGTTGTGATTGATAGTAGGTGAGTTGATTCAGATAGCTCAATAGCCACAACAGATACAAATTATTATGAAACATTTTGATCAAATACTGCATTCAGAGTTACTATTTTAAACAAAAAAAACACGCAGAACAAATACACAAACAATGTTTTCAACCTAGGCTTCCTAAAATTAGGCCTACATTTCGATGAAAAGGAGATAAATAAATATTTCTTCGCAATAGCTACATTTAAACAGCAAACACAACTTCGCATCAAAATGTTCCCCATGCACAACAATAAACCTGAAATCTATCGCATAATTTATCAACAATTAAAATTATAATCTATTGTTTTACAATTATTTGAAAGTGACGGCTTTACCACGCCTGCGCATTATATATTTGTATGTCGAAATCCACATTTATCCACAATAAATCACAGGCACAAAAAAACACAGAGCACAACAAGGCACAGTCAGCCACTAAGACGCTTACAATAATAGTTGCAGAGATAAAACAATTTGACAATAAAGGTTGCTAACGGCAGGCCCATCGGGGCGGCCATTTTAAATTCTTGACAGTCGACAGCTGATCGACACAATGTAAACATTCTCCATGACAGATAAGTCCAAATACAAAAGCAATACATCCATTTCACATCAAAATGGTCCTGGTGATCACGCACAAACATTGCATCAAAAATCTATCAATCCATTATTGATAAATATATAATTATCGAAAAGACACTCACAGTACCGTTTGAAGGTACATGCTAACCAGCGCATGTGCACACATATATAGTATAAAAAAAATAATATACTATTTTCTCAAAGAAAATTCAACAACAATGTAAATACATTTCAGTTCAAGAGAACATATTAATTTGAGGTTTTAAATACAATTTCTATACACAAAAGTATGTGTCCTTTGTTAAATGTATTTAAAAAGATCAGCTTTTTGTTTTAGCTTGATATGACGAGATATTAATCTCTGAACAATGACCACGGCATATGTCTTCTTGCCATTTGGTTCTAGGATTACATTCATGCTGTCTGAAATTTCAAAAAAAATATGTCACTGCCAATGGGCAACCTCTGTTGAAGGCAAAACACTGCAAGCTTAATCATAGTGGAAAGTTGATTAACCGATTAAAATTCTAGTAACATAATTTATAAAATATTTAATATCCAAAGTATTATTTACGACTTGGATCATATGACAAAAGTCTATGAATATTTCCATTCCAGAATTGTACTGGTTTTTCTTTTCTCGGTAATAATCCGATGAAAGGGTAATTATATTAACTATAACTTTGACATCCTTTATTCCGACACATTGCTATAAAATTAAGCTTTTGAACAAAAAAGAAGAAGAAAAAAAACCTATTAAGACCCATTTAGATTCGATTGATTTGGTTTGTAAAACTTATTACATCCGTAATGCTTGGTACCGGTGGCTAGGTGTCGCTCGATCAATATCTTCTCGTCCTTTGCCTCATTCTATTGGTCGTCCATTCCTTTTAGTACTGCCATAACACGCTTTCAACGCCACTTGGTTTCCAGAGATAGAAATTCTGACAAATGCGTATATAAATGCGGATAGATTTAATACTTACATTGGACATTTGTTTTTATACCTAACTAAAGTGCTATTTACGCCGACACACGTATATTTACCGCTGGAATATTGCTTAATATGGAAGTAAAAATGGGACTATATTTAGTGGCCGTCTGGTTCCTGATACTTGGAGTTGCCATTCTATTCGTCAGTGCAGGTAAGATGGCGGGTTGATGTATATTATATACATGTATATGTTTATAATCTTCTAAATCGTGTGAAAATAACAACGTGAGTATCTGCATGATTATTTCAAATAATAAACCTAATATAGTTATTAGATTTTTATATTATCGGCATGTTTCACGCGAAAAGGTAACATAAAATAACAACAATCTCACATTTCAAAGCCAGTTTAATGATCATTTTATTAACATTCTACACAATATCCGCATATATAATTTCATAGACGTTGATTATGATGTACTGTTTTATTTTATAGGAAATAATACGTTTTAACAAAGCTAGGAATAACACTTAAGGTCAAATGAAATAAATACATGTAGCAATACTACATATTCCTGAGTTTACTCTTTTCGCTTATAACCCTTACAGAATTGGTTATATCTAAAGACTTTATATTTAGAAATAATATCACTTTATAACACATTCTACAGTTAGTAGATATCGCTAGTGTGGGATCTTTCATAATCTACATCGCTTTACATGAATTTGATTGGTCAATTAGAAAGGAACTCCTTTTTATACGCCCACATTTTCATGTGGACGTATATTGTCGTCGCCCCTGTCCGTCCGGACAATTGTTTGTGGACACTCTACAGGTCACAATTTTTATCCGAGTTCAGCGAAACTTGAAATATAGGTTTATCTCCCTAAGATCTCGGTTCCTTTCGATATTGGCATTTTTACCTTGTGGACCCTATAGAGGTCATAGTTTTTATCTAATTTTGTTGAAACTTGAAATGTATGTTTATAACCCAAAAATCTCGGTTCCTTTCGATATTCGTGCATATCGGACCGTAACTTCATGAATTATGGCCCCTGAGTGTACGAAAAATAGCGTTTTTAGCTTGTGGACCCTATATCGATCATAATTTGTATCCGATTTAAAACACACGTTTGAATATATCACCATGACACCCTAAGGATGGTTGAGTTTGAATTTCGTAAAAATCAGCCCAAAACTGACAGACAAAATGGCCGCCCCTCGTACTCAAATAGCGTAAAAATATGGTATATCAATGTTGTGAACCCTGTAGAGGTCACAATTTTCTTCTGATTTTGATGAAACTTGAAATGTAAGTTTATAACCCATAGATCTTGGTTCGTTTCGATATTCGCGCATATCGGATAGTAACTTCCTGAATTATGTCTCCTGATTGTACGAAAAATTGCGTTTTTAGCTTGAGGTCCCCTATAGATGTCACAATTATTATCCGATTTAAAAAAAACCGTTCAAATATATTACTGTTACACCGTAATTTTGGTTGAGTTCGATTTTTGTGAAAATCGGGCCAAAACTGCTGGACAAAATGGCCGCCGCTCGTACGCAAATAGTGTTTAGCATCTGGTATATCAAACCTTGTGGGCCCTCTAGAGGTCACAATTTTGACCTGATTTTGGTGAGAGTTGAAATACATGTTTATAACCCAAAGATCTTGGTTCTTTTCGATATTCGCGCGTATCGGATAGTAACTTCCTGAATTATGGCCCTTGAGTTATGGTCCATGTAGAGGTCACAATTTTTATCCGATTTAAAAAAAAACATGTGAATATATCACCATTACACACTAAGATCTTGGTTCCTTTTGATGATCGCGTATATCCGAACGTAACTTCCTGGATTATGGCTCCTGATTGTTCGTAAAATCGCATTTTTAGCATACGGATTCTCTAGAGGTCACAAATCTTTTTCCGATTTTAAAAGCCGTTAAAATATATCACCATTCCACCATAATGAAGGTTGAATTCGAATTTCGGGAAAATCGAAATGAAACTGCCCGACAAAATGGCCGCTCTTTGTACGCAAATTGTGTAAAAGTATGCAATACGAAGGTTGTGGACCCTCTAGAGGTCACAAATTATTGCCCCTGATTGTACAAAAAATCCCGTTTGTTTTTAGCTTGTTCTCTATTCATCTGTTGCAAAATGTGGGCGAATCCTGCCTGGCAGCTGCTGTTTTTTTATTAAAAAGGAACTACTTTTTGGATCTAGTAATTTTGTTGGAGAAAAGTTCTAAAGTTCTCAACTACCATAACAAATACAATACTCCCCATAACCTTAAAAGAAACGCCGGGTCAATATATATAGGACTTTGCAACGGGTGTCAAAAAATGATGTATCACTACGCCGTAATGTAATCAGGTTCAGTAAAATAAAATCTATACCAAAGAATTATATTTATTTATTTGTACACGCAAGAAAGAGTTGGGTGATAAATAAAATCTCCTACTCGTCATTTTTATATCAAAAAATATCAACACTCATCTGTTTATTAGATCCTGCAATAAAAGGGAAGTAATACAAATTTTAACCCACTGTGTGTTAAAACAACGAATGGTGTAGATATTTGGTGAATACTTTGTTTCGAATGATTAAATTCAAAAGAAATGGACCATGATCAAATCGTGTACCTCTCCAATTGCGGAAAAGTTTCAAACTGTTTTAATCAATTTTGTGGATGTAGTAAAGATTAACTTACGAAACATTACAGAAAGATAGATCAATAAATCCAGTGATTACGTTTCTAGTGTAAAGAAAGATTTGTAATATAAGAATCTCCAATGAAAAAAATGGAATTAAACAGTTAGAAGGTTTAATGGATCCATGTGATTTAAAGCGTCGACACATGGATCCAAAATTTTCACAATCTACAACAGAATACAATACAGAACAGCTGTATTCATCCGCAAAAAAAAATAGTACCTAAAATTCATGTACATTATATAGGTTTAAACGTCAAATGAGGTCAAATGAATAGAGACGTCTTTAATATATATTAAATATTCGTATCATCCCAAATCGACAATAAAACAGTGAGAAAAAGGAAAATCTAAGTAATGGCAATCTAATTAACATAAAATTTACGACATAATGGATTCTTCAATGTTTTGATGGTGATCATGAAGAAAATAGGCCTACATCTGTTCTCAGGAATCCGATAAGATTTTCAAAAAAAAGATCAGTAGAATTATAGATTGTTATTCCACAAAGTCGAAAGGTATGTTAGATTTTTCATCCAGTCAAGTTAGAGCGAGTTTATTGCCGTACTTTGAGCTCCAAACCCGATAGAAATGAAGGCGGAAGTGGCCATAATAGTTTTAGAGATCACTACGTGATGGCGCTCCTGCGTCGCGACAAACGGGGCCGATTTGTCTAGAAACACGTACGTTAGGCAACTCAACGATTGTTTTGAGAACCTTGTAAAAGCAAAAGGAAAATACTACTATTGTCTGAACCGTCGTAAATTGTAAACAGATTTCTTCGATTATGAACAAACTACTTGACTTTGGTTCTTAAAAACTTACCCGTGTGTTTCAAATCCACCCATGTCGAATAAAATCCATTGCACAATTAAATATTCCAATCAATAAAAAAGTTCTCTCTTGAAAAATTTGACTATACACTGAGTGGACGACAACATGACTTTCCTCACGTGTTAATGCTGGGGTGGTTAACTTTGACAGATCCACGTATTGCAATCAAAACAAAGCGCGACCCATTTCGATCGTTTGAGTTTGTACTGAAACCATTGCACGGATACTCGTAAAATAAAGTCATATATAAACTAAAATTTTCCTATCTTCTTTATATTATAAATAATTTGACAAGCAAAATGAAGTTCACGTCCGAAGTTTCCGAGTGTATTTGATAGCATTCTTTCAATCCAATAATAACCGTTTCAATAACATCCATAAGCGTGTTGCGGCAGCCCTGAAAGTGCCTATTGGGTGCGTTTATAATGCTAAGAAGCCCGTAATACCTCGCAAGAAGCTCAACATTACTTCACGATTCTACAGGTTGGACTGTAGTATCATACATAAAACTATCCACAGTCTGTATTTCTTGCAATGGCTATGTAGTTTGTCCTGTCCACAGGTTTGTCCCTTCGTTGGACCGTAGTATCATACATAAAACTATCCACAGTCTGTGTTTCTTGTAATATCTTTGTAGTTTGTCTTGTCCACAGGTTTGTGTTATTTTTTGTGTTTTTAGGGCGATTCTGCCCTACAACCCACTCTTATATCAAATATTTCAACTGCCAAGGGTTCTTTAAAGGGAACCCAAGGGGGGCGAATGGTTAATACGCGCACATTGAGACAAATAATACAATTGTCAAGGGTTCTTTAAAGTGAATGCAGTGGGATTGGTTTCGATTCTGGACTTGTACCCAATTATCTCTTGCCATGTCCTACACTACTGGCGTGTGGGAACTATGCCGGAAAATCGAGTTGAAATTTCTCGACCAACGCCTTATACTCGCCTAACCACTATGGCTCCCCTTTGCTTATGACTTGTGATTGTATATAAATATTTTGTACATATTATTTTATATTTGCCATTTTCTCTGATATATTTTTCATTGTAATCCTGTAATCTTGACGATTTGCTCCTTTTATGTACAAAATATTCATTTTGTTTGTTTTTTTTAAATGAGGAATGGATTCTACATCATTTTATTACTCCTGCAAAATAGTGCATTTTTCTTTTGTTAGTTTTCTGTGTATGCTAGTTATTTCAGGATGCCCCACAAATCCCTTGTAATATGAGTTTGTAGCACTTTTCAGTTTTTGAAAGTATTTCAGTTTAGTGCATAATTAATATTATTAGTGCTTGGTTTGGATGTTATTTAAATTTAGATATATTTGAATTATATATTTTTGGGGTATTGGGTAGGGATACTGTGTACATATCTTTATATTCTCAGTTCTTGTTTTAGGGTAAAGAAAAATTTAAATAGCTATTTTATATTTTGTGATGGGGAAGGGGGGGGGGGGGTCATTATATAGCATAATTTTACTAGTATTAAAATTATTTCTCTGTTTTTCTGTTAACATTCCAAATGTCTATTTTATTTTGATTTAGCCGTATTATTTTACATTTTATGAATAAATAATAATTTAACAAAATAATTTATTGTTACCTCATTTATCAAACTTTACAGGTTAAACAGAGCAAAAGTAGGGGTGCTCCATGGGAAAGGTTGCTATACTGGATATGAATTGGGGGAAAATACAACACAAGTTTTTGTTGATGGTTTATACACAAGTTTGTAGGAAACCACACAAGTTTCATAAATTGTTTCAACACAAGTTTTTTTTCAGTGTACTGATGTCCTCCTGCACTTACTATTAAAGGAGCTAAACCTCTCCTCATCACTACCTCTTGCAATGCTCCTTACATTCAAATGCACGAAGGGAAAACATAGACAAATTAAAATACGATCATAAAAACATTAACTATCTCTTGTTCGGGTCCACAAAACACTGTACCGATGTAAACAACAATATTTTAAAATCAAGTCCACAAGTTTATTGACATGTCAAAGAGATTTTAATCTTGCTCATTAGTTGTTTTAATTTACAATATTAGTTTTAAATTTACGTGATGATTTAACCTATAATATATATTGTACATAGCCACCCGCCTCATCATATATGTATTTACATATATTTATGTATGTGTTTGCCATTTTCAGTTGGTATTCGATATAAGAGTAGGCGATAGTGCCGCTGCCCAGGCAAAATTTCCCTCATAGCACACTGTATGGCGTATGCCCGTCTTCATTAGCCCAGTATAGGAGCAGAACAGTAGGACGTTAAACCCCATTTCATTTCATTTCAGTTTGCCATTTTAACTGTTTATATACACCCATTTTGTTCCTTTGTTTTAATATTATGTATGTATATTATCTAGGGAGAAGGGTTTTACATAGGCTAAGCCTGTTCCCCAATCCCATTCAGATATCCTGAATAAAATAGGTACTTGTACTTTATTTCATTTAAAATTAAACACACAAATTATAATTCACAATTGGGTCCACTTTAATCAATTTTCATGTTGTTGTCCTAAAGTGAAAATATGCAAACCTACTATCCAACAGTTAAGACAAAATAAAAATGAACATTAATTTTTATAATCACTACACTAGGTGTGTATTCATATTATTTTGAAATCCATTTCAGTTAATTCCATATCTATTCGAAATATATATAATTTTAGATAATTCTATTTTTAAAATTTTGAATTGGAAGGGGGCTTTAAAGAAAAATACAAACTCGAATAATATTCAACACTTTTATGGTTTCATTTTCTGAATTTTATCCTGTTCTCAACCAAACGACTGTGTTCTGTACTTAAAGAAAAGACATAATTTCTCAAACCCACCTGCAAAGGGTATTAAAAGAAATTGGATTTAAGTTTTTATATTGTCTACGATATCACGATATCATGGTAAAAGATTTGTCATTGTTTTTGTGCCGCATGTGAAATTTCTCCCGTCCAAGTCTCTAATCAAATAATCAAAAATATTTCAAACGGGAAAGCTATAAACTTTGCAGAGATTTTACTAGAATGTAAAAGACGGCAACACAGTAAGGGGGGGGGGGGCTCAAACTCAATACCAAGCCGAGACTTAAAGCTTATTCTTATATATTCAAAAAAAGTAGGGGATATTTGATTTTTAAGTGTTATTAAAGTCACCTAATGAAACTGACGAAGAAACAAATGACAAAATGAAATGAAGTTCACATTCATCGATTTATTCCAAATGATCGTTAGACTAAGTAAGGCACAGACTGACCATTATAAGGGTAAAATGATACCCGGGGTCAAACAGCAAAGTTACCACAGCATCACAACCAAGTCAGTAACGGGTAAATCCTCCTCTGTTTGCCAAACAAGCATTGATCCGACGTGGCATACTCCTAATGAGACGTCTAAGGTCATTTTGGTCCAGATTGTCCCATTCCTGTTGCAACGCAGCAGCAAGTTCTTGTACATTGGCAGGACGTTGTTGACGTTGACGTAACCTCTGTCCAAGCATGTCCCAGACATGCTCGATGGGGGAGAGGTCGGGACTCAGTGCTGGCCAAGGTAATGTGGTGATGTTCTGTTGTTGGAGGTAACCTGTAACGATCCTGGCCCTGTGACATCTTGCGTTGTCATCCTGGAAGATGAAACGGCGGCCATGACGTCGTGCGAACGGCACAACATGGACTGCCAAGATGTTGTCCCGGTAGTACTGGCCTGTAACACGCCCTGCAACAACATGTAAAGCCGTTCTTCCAGCAACAGTGATGCCTCCCCACACCATAACAGAACCACCCCCAAATCGATCATGTCTGATGACGTTAACGTCTTGGAAGCGCTCGTTTCGACGACGCCACACCCTCCTACGTCTGTCCAAAAAATCAAAAGTGAACCTTGACTCATCTGAAAACATCACATTGCTCCAGCGTCGATTATCCCAGTGTTGACGATCCCTACACCAACGACGTCTTGCCTGAATGTGATGATCTCTCAAACAAGGGATCACGCGAGGACGTCGGGCGCGAAGGTGACCCCTATGCAGTCGATTCCGAATCGTCTGGCCACTCACTCTCACACCAGTGTCTGTTTGAAGACGAGCGCTGATCTGATTTGCTGTGATGACACGATTTCTCAAGGCCAAGGTACGGATAAATCGATCCTGGGCTTGAGTTGTCGCCCTTGGTCGACCTGAGCGTGGTCTGTCCTGTACAGATTGTGTATCACGGTATCTGGACCATAGCCTGCTTATGACAGACTGAGAAACATTCATCGTCCGCGCCACAACCGCCTGTGTTGTGCCGATCTGTAGCATGCCAAGGGCACGTAACCTTTCATTTTGGGTAAGCCGACGCATATCAAAATTTGTTTTCTGGTCACTAAAACAATTAAACTGATGTTTCCACCCTGGAATTCAATGCCACAATGACTGTAACATTCAAAGTCAGAGTCGTGCAAATCTTGGGTTGGACCCCCATGATGATCCCAAGCATCACCTGCATTCCATGCGGTAGCTATTGGTGCGTTTGGGCGTCACATGTAACTGGAAATGTTTCTTCTGTTAGGTTCTATAATGACTTTTTTCGTAGTCATTTGCATATTTTAGTATTATGCCCCCAAAATCAAATATCCCCTACTTTTTTTGAATAGTATATTGAACTTGAATTGTCGTAAATGTACCGAAAACCGTTTCAATGTAGTAATATGCTGTCACCCCTTTATACGAAATCATATCTCCTCTCCCGAAGAGTGAAGTAATCAACTTTCGTTTTGGTATTGCTAGGATTTAAAGTTTGTGGAATTTCAATTTTTCAAGAGAGAACTTTTTTATTAGTTGGGATATTAAATTGTGCAATATATTTTATTTAACGGGAGGTGATCTCAAACAAACAGATAAGGTTATAAAAACCAAAGTTAAGTGGTTTATTCATAATCGAAGAAATCCGTTTAAAATTTACAATGGTTCAGACAGTAAGTAGTATTCTAGCATATATGAGTTCGGTACATAATTAAAAAGTCTTTATTTCTTTCCATCTGGGTGGTTTCATAGAAAAGTGTTATTGAGGAGTGTTATTGAGTTCAGTGGCATGGTTCCAATCCCAAAGTCGGTATGTGACAAATAGTTGTGTATGATAAGTAGTAGTGCCATCTAGCTTCCATATACAAAATCTTATCAACCTTTTTATAACTTCCTCGACATGACTGCCACCAATGATGCTCAAATATAGGATCTGTAAAAAAAAAAAAAAAAAAAAAACCAAATTAAATAAAAGCTACTTTTATACTCCAAAATACAAATGAAATTGTGTTTAACATCCTACACCAATGTGTACAAAATACCTTGGTTTTTCGTCCCATTCGAAAGACTGTACGTTGGCCCCAGCCTGCAGAGTATGTTCAGTGCACGCATAAGTAATATTTTTCAGAGATCGGTGCACGCAAATTTTCTTTAGATTTGCACGCCAGTTTGTAATGACAAGTTTACCTTGCACGCAGCGACTTTACTTTAATCAGTATATGGTAATTCGTTGTTCATCCGCATTCGATAATAACGATGATACCCGACATGCAAGGGAGACAACTACTATAACGGTAAGTAGTGAAGTGACTCAGTATGCGAGTCAAATTGACCCAATCGAGTTGCCATATGTGGCTAATGTACGTGAGCAGTGGTTGCAATAATTTTGAATCTCAATGGTACTTTTTTAAAATTACACGCCAGACAGAAATAGCATAATTTATCACTCGTGGATTTATCTCCTTCACGCTTGAAATGTTAGGTTGCACGCCGGAATTTAGTAAGGATTTTCATTGCACGCACGAGATCTCAACGAAATCAGACATACTCTGCAGACTGGCGTTGGCCCTTGCCAGGCTTTCTGTCATGCTCAAAAGACAACTTTAGTTATGCAGGTAGATTTTTGATGAAAAGCAATAGCAGCCGGTATCCAAGGGGGAGACGTCAAGTTTGGAATTACGTTCTGATTAATTACAGTGTTACAGAAGAATTTGCTATATTTCTGCTTATTTAGAATCAGAGAAGATTGAGATTAAAGTGTTGCCAATGCTATGAAAGTAAAAATGTCATGTCCCAAAGCCTGCAGCGTTGAGTAGTGAGGACATCTTTTTCTTGAGTCCAAAAGGTCTAAGTAATTATTAATTCCACAAAAAGTGCAAATGAAATGAAATGAAATTGGGTTTAACGTCCTACTGTTCTGCTCCTATACTGGGCTAATGAAGACGGAGTGCAAATGAAAATGTGTACAGTGACAGTACAGTAATAAACTGATAGTAATGAGGGTTTCACAATGCGTAGCTTGTGTGAAACACTATTGTTTTTGTTCGAATTATTATTCTTATTATTAGGCTTTCAGACTTTTGTCTGAAAGACTATTGTTTTTACTAAAATTATTATTATTATTATTATTATTATTATTTCATATGAAAGCTTATTGTTTCTGTTAAGATTAATATTATTATTTTTTTAAGGGGGGTGGGGTGTGTGTTGTCCACAAATCGGATTTCTCAGAATCTAACCATAGGATCTTTCTGAAACTTTTACCTATCCCCCCAAAAATAGGTGGTGGCTGTTGATTAAATATATTTTCAAAACGTTTTACGAATCCGAAATCACCGAATTTTACGAACGAATACATTTCACCTACAATGCTGTAACTTTGTGACTATTTGACCTATTTTACTATTTTTTTTTCTTTGAGTACATTTGTGATTTCGAAACGGAAGTTGAAACCAACTTGACAACTTCTGTAATAGTTGCACGATTTTCATGAAATTTAGTATGTAAGTAGATCTTACAGATGCGGTTTGAAAGATGTCATTAGAAATTTTCTAAATTATCTCTCCTTGATGAAATGAAGGATCAAAGTTTTCAAAAAAATCGACGAAATATAGGTCTGATCAAATTGAATTATTTTTTCTGTACTAAATACGACACTACTGATTCATACACAAAAAAAGAAATTTGTAGCTCAATCCGGAAGTGCCACCATCTTGAAATGTGAAATATCCCTAAGGCTTTTTTGATGTTTTAATTACAGACACGGGAGTTATATTTTCTGAATCCTTGAAGGAATTTCTAATAAACGTTCAGAGCAGAATTTTGATTTAGGTCAACTGATAGTCACCATTTTGAATTGAAAATAAAAAATAGTGCAAAATCCACATTAATGGGCTTGGCAACATACACAATTGGTCGTGGCTTAAAGAATCTATCTCCTATTACCGAAATTAACACATTTCAGGATAGCCTGTCTCATGGTCGAATGTTTGGTATTTGAATATTTCAAAAATTCGAATTTCGCCTTTGATGTTTTCCGTGCCGACAAGGTTGTTTTCGAGTGTAGGTCCGCGCATGTGCGTCACCACCCTACTATCGTGCACACCAACTTGAAATTCACCGGGTATCTGGCTTATGGTCCCAAGCACAATTCCAAACAAGAAATTTTAGGACCCGACCCTAGGTCGGAAATGAGGGTGGGGGGGGGGAGTAGCCGAAGTTTCGAAGAGATAGGTCAATTTTGTAAAAAAATCCCTTCATAACAAACATATTTAGCTGCTTTTGACTTCGTGCATGGGCAACGCTGGAATCAAAGGTACTATGACTACCAAATTCCGGCTAGGAACTTTTCACGTTGGTACCTAGGTGCCCTGAAAATTTCAAGGCGATACCTGCATTCCTTCAAGTCGTTTGTTCTTTGCACGTCTCCAGGTCAGCTGCCGTCCAGAAACGGCTTCCCTAAGGGGAAAAAGGGTGAATTTCGCCACGACACCGGAACGGATTGTCTGAGAACCGTGAAATTTGGACACAATACGCCTATTACCACCCCGGATTCTGTAATTTACTCCCATTTTGATCCGATTAAAAAAAAAAAAGAGTTTTAGCAAAAAAAAACCCCAACAAAAAAACAATTTTCGAAATTTAATATTAGTTTTAATTAATTTTGAAATTGCAAATGCAAAGGGATGTTATCGCGTCTTCCGTATGTGATAGGTATTGGTACTATACACATTATCCTTAAAGACAATTTTTTAAAATGATCGCAATGATGTTTGCGACACTAAAATCCGAAATCGCCTATTTTGACCTTTTTCACTGCTGAGGCATCCTTCCGGTGGTCAAAATCTCTGGAATTTCTAGCGGTTGGCTGCGCCGCGATGATATTTATCACATATTAAAAGGAGAAAATGCTCAGATATCAAGAACAAGAAAAAATCGATAAAATATGGCAATTTTTTAAGCAAAAAAACATTGATGGTTGGGGGTGGGCTTCGGATTTATTTTCAACGTTCTCGGAATCCACACTCTTCTATTTTTAATATGTGATAGTTAGAATCCCAAGGTACATTCTGTGCAAATTTGAAGGTAATCGGACCACCGGACCGATGCTTGTGCATTCATGTATTATGGCCACCAACTGAGGTCCACCCGACCTCGCAAATCCATGACAACTTCGTTTGACTTCGCGCATGTATTCGTTCATGTCGTTTGTTCTTGACACGGTTCCTGCCGTTCGTCAATTTACAGATTCTGTAAGGGGAAAATATTGGAATTTCGCTACGACACCGGCACCGATTGTCCGAAAACCATGTAATTTGGACACAGTACGCCCATTACCACCCCGGACTCTGTGCTTTACTCCCATTTTGATCCGATTAAAAAAAAGAGTTTTAGCAAAAAAAAAAAAAAAAAAAAAAAAAACGATTTTCGGAATTTAAATTTTGTTTTAATTAATTGCAAATGTAAAGGGATCTTATCGCCTCTTCCGTATGTGATAGGTGTTAGTACTATACACATTATATTTACAGGACAATTTTTTAAAATGACCGCAACACTAAAAACCGAAATCGCCTATTTTAACATTTTTTAACTGCTGAGGCATCCTTCCGGTGGTCAAAATCTCTGGTATTTCCAGCGGTTGGCTGCGCCACCATATTATTTATCATATATTAAAAGGAAAAAATTTCGCGATATTATACTTACTGACATGGGAGTTACATTTTCTGAATCCTTGAAATAATGCCTAAAAAGCGTTCAGAACAGAATTTTGATTTCGGTCAACTGATGGTCTCCATTTGGAATTGAATATGAAGAACAGTGAAAAATCCACTTGAACAGACGTGAAAATAAACACAATAGACCGTAATATGTTCAATGCGTCTCTTATTTCTGAAATTAATGCTCGGGATCAAGATCGATTTTTTGGTGTTTGAAAAATTTTCAAAATTTCGTATTTCGCCTTTGACCTTTTATGTGTCGACAAAATTGTTTGCAGGACAATTTAAGCCTTTAATTTTCAAAATTTACAAATTTAACCTAACTATTCGAACAGCTAAGGTCAATCTGATTAAAAAAATATTAGTTCCGTTCAAAGTTATTTCATTTATTTTTTTTGATATTTTCCTGCCCCTTTTTAGTTCTTTCCCGCCATTTTCGTTTCTTTTTCTCATCCGTCCCGTTTTTAAACGGCTTGATCCATTTTTCTGAAACTTCTGGAACGGAAAGTCATTCTGATTACTGCAATCCAAGTCTCAGTTATTTCCCTTTAGTTTCCAGATTATTTTGTTGCCCGGGTGCAACGTTCCTCAATATATATTTAGACTTGTAACTTCGCGACGTGAAAGCTTTCATATCTGCATGGGACAGTAGCAGATCTAGTCATTATTATTTTTTTGTGTGTTTTGTCCACAAATCGGATTTCTCAGAATCTAACCATAGGATCTTTCTGAAACTTTTACCTACCCCCCCCCCCCAAAAAAAAAACAACAACCAAAATGTGTGGTGGCTGTTGATTAAATATATTTTCAAAACGTTTTACGAATCCGAAATCACCGAATTTTACGAACGAATGCATTTGACCTACAATGCTGTAACTTTGTGACTATTTACAAATTTAACCTAAATATTCGAACAGCTAAGGTCAATCTGATTAAAAAAATATTAGTTCCGTTCAAAGTTATTTCATTTATTTTTTTTGATATTTTCCTGCCCCTTTTTAGTTCTTTCCCGCCATTTTCGTTTCATGTTCTCATCCGTCCCGTTTTTAAACGGCTTGATCCATTTTTCTGAAACTTCTGGAACGGAAAGTCATTCTGATTACTGCAAATCCAAGTCTCAGTTATTTCCCTTTAGTTTCCAGATTATTTTGTTGCCCGGGTGCAACGTTCCGCAATATATATTTAGACTTGTAACTTCGCGACGTGAAAGCTTTCATATCTGCATGGGACAGTAGCAGATCTAGTCATTATTATTTTTTTGTGTGTTTTGTCCACAAATCGGATTTCTCAGAATCTAACCATAGGATCTTTCTGAAACTTTTACCTACCCCCCCCCCCCCCCAAAAAAAAACCCCAACCAAAATGTGTGGTGGCTGTTGATTAAATATATTTTCAAAACGTTTTACGAATCCGAAATCACCGAATTTTACGAACGAATGCATTTGACCTACAATGCTGTAACTTTGTGACTATTTTACTATTTTTTTTCTTTGAGCACATTAAAATATTTACTTCAAATCTGCTATTTCGGATTTTTGAATTTCGAAAATTCGTCGCTGTGATTTCGAACCGGAAGTTGAAACCAACTTGACAACCTCTTTAATAGTTGCACGATTTTCATGCAATTTAGTATGTAAGTAGATCTTACCGATGCGACTTGAAAGATGTCATTAGAAATTTTCTAAATTATCTCCCCTTGATGAAATGAAGGATCAAAATTTTCAAAAAAATCGACGAAATATAGGTCATATATCATTGAAATTTTTTCCTGTACTAGCTACGATACTTCTGATTCGTTCGCAGAAAATTGAGTTTGTAGCCCATTCCGGAAGTGCCACCATCTTGAAATGTGAAATATCGCTAAGACTTTTTTTATATTTTACTTACACATAAGGGAATTATATTTTCCGAATCCTTGAAGGAAAGCCCCGAAATTGTAGAAATTAGAATTTTGATTTCTGGCAAATCATGGACGCCATTTTGAATTGAAAATTAAAAATAGTGAATAATCCACATTAATGGGCTTGAAAACATACACAATTGGTCGTGGCTTAAAGAATCTGTCTCCTATTACCAAAATTAATACATTTCAGGATACCCTGGCTCATGGTCGAATGTTTGGTATTTGAATATTTCAAAAATTCGAATTTCGCCTTTGATGTTTTCCGTACCGACAAGGTTGTTTTCGAGTGTAGGCCCGCGCATGCGCGTCACAACCCTACTATCGTGCACACCAACTTGAAACGCACCTGGTATCTGGCTTATGGTCCCAAGCACAATTCCAAACAAGAAATTTTAGGACCCGATCCATGGGGGGCGAGCGGTGACCATTTTCCAGGGGGTACATAAAGTAAAACAAAAAAAATAGAGATGGAACTAGGTGTTCAATTTTAATTTGGAGACACTTTTTGGATGCGCCAAGGTCGGAAATGGGGAGAGGGGGGTAGCCGAAGTTTCAAAGAGATAAATCCATTTTGTAAAAAAAAAATCCCTACATAACAAACATATATATTTAGCTGCTTTTGACTTCGTGCATGGGCAACGCTGGAATCAAAGGTACTATGACTACCAAATTCCGGCTAGGAACTTTTCACGTTGGTACCTAGGTGCCCTGAAAATTTCAAGGCGATACCTGCATTCCTTCAAGTCGTTTGTTCTTGGCACGGCTCTGAGGGGAAAAAGGGGGAATTTCGCCACGACACCGGAACGGATTATCTGAGAACCATGAAATTTGGACACAATACGCCTATTACCACCCCGGATTCTGTAATTTACTCCCATTTTGATCCGATTAAAAAAAAAAGAGTTTTTTAGCCAAAAAAAAAAAAGAAAAAAAAAAGATTTTCTGAATTTAATATTAGTTTTAATTAATTTTGAAATTGCAAATGCAAAGGGATTTTATCACGTCTGCCCTATGTGATAGGTATTAGTATACACATTATCCTTAAAAAAACATTTTTTTTAAAATGACCGCAACGATGTTTGCGACACTAAAATCCGAAATTGCCTATTTTGACCTTTTTTGACGGCTGAGGCATCCTTCCGGTGGTCAAAATCTCTGGAATTTCTAGCGGTTGGCTGCGCCGCGATAATATTTATCACATATTAAAAGGAGAAAATGCTCAGATATCAAAAACAATTAAAAATCGATAAAATACGGCAATTTTTTAAGCAAAAAAAAACAACATTGATGGGTGGGGGTAGGCTTCGAATTTATTTTCAACGTTCTCGAAATTCCACACTCTTCTATTTTTAATATGTGATAGCTAGAATCACAAGGTACATTCTGTGCAAATTTGAAGGTAATCGGACCACTGGAACGATGCCTGTGCATTGAAAATCAATCCCGGTCGCAAAAAATTAATGAATTCTTGTTCATATATTATGGCCAACATCTCAGGTCCACCCAAGCTCGCGGATCCACCCGACCACACCAAACCACTCCGAAATTCACCCAAAATCCACCAGTGGAAGAACAATGAAAATTCCACTTGAACAGACGTGAAAATAAACACAATAGGCCGTAATATGTTCGTATTTCGCCCTTTGACCTTTTATGTGCCGACAAAGTTGTTTGCAGGACAATTTATGCCTTTAATTTTCAAAATTTACAAATTTAACCTAAATATTCGAACAGCTAAGGTCAATCTGATTCAATGTTTCTCACTATATTTAGACTTGTAACTTGTCGACCTTTTCACCGATTTTGATAATTATTTTTTGTTGTTCTTTTTTCTTTTAAGATACTTGATATAATCCATGTGACGTGACGATGAATATGAAAGCTTTCATATCTGCATGGGACAGTTTTTACTAAAATTATTATTATTTATTAGACTATTGTTTTTACTAAAATTATTATTATTATTAGGCTTTCAGACTTTTGTCTGAAAGCCTATTGGGATTACTAAAATTATTATTGTTTCTGTTAAGATTATTATTATTATTATTATTTTTTTTATGTACTTTATGCAAATCGGATTTCTCAGAATCTATCCATAGGATCTTTCTGAAACTTTGACCTACCCCCGCCCCCCGCCAAAAAAAAATTTTGTTTTAATTAATTGCAAATGTAAAGGGATCTTATCGCCTCTTCCGTATGTGATAGGTGTTAGTACTATACACATTATATTTACAGGACAATTTTTTAAAATGACCGCAACACTAAAAAACGGAATCGCCTATTTTAACATTTTTTAACTGCTGAGGCATCCTTCCGGTGGTCAAAATCTCTGGTATTTCCAGCGGTTGGCTGCGTCGCCATATTATTTATCATATATTAAAAGGAAAAAATTTCGCGATATTATACTTACTGACATGGGAGTTACATTTTCTGAATCCTTGAAATAATGCCTATTTTGATTTCGGTCAACTGATGGTCTCCATTTGGAATTGAATATGAAGAACATTGAAAAATCCACTTGAACAGACGTGAAAATAAACACAATAGGCCGTAATATGTTCAATGCGTCTCTTATTTCTGAAATTAATGCTCGGGATCAAGATCGATTTTTTGGTGTTTGAAAAATTTTCAAAATTTCGTATTTCGCCTTTGACCTTTTATGTGGCGACAAAGTTGTTTGCAGGACAATTTAAGCCTTTAATTTTCAAAATTTACAAATTTAACCTTAATATTCGAACAGCTAAGGTCAATCTGATTCAAAAAATATTAGTTCCGTTCAAAGTTATTTCATTTATTTTTTTTGATATTTTCCAGCCCCTTTTTAGTTCTTTCCCGCCATTTTCGTTTCATGTTCTCATCCGTCCCGTTTTTAAACGGCTTGATCCATTTTTCTGAAACTTCTGGAACGGAAAGTCATTCTGATTACTGCAATCCAAGTCTCAGTTATTTCCCTTTAGTTTCCAGATTATTTTGTTGCCCGGGTGCAACGTTCCTCAATATATATTTAGACTTGTAACTTCGCGACGTGAAAGCTTTCATATCTGCATGGGACAGTAGCAGATCTAGTCATTATTATTTTTTTGTGTGTTTTGTCCACAAATCGGATTTCTCAGAATCTAACCATAGGATCTTTCTGAAACTTTTACCTACCCCCCCCCCCCTAAAAAAAACCCCAACCAAAATGTGTGGTGGCTGTTGATTAAATATATTTTCAAAACGTTTTACGAATCCGAAATCACCGAATTTTACGAACGAATGCATTTGACCTACAATGCTGTAACTTTGTGACTATTTTACTATTTTTTTTCTTTGAGCACATTAAAATATTTACTTCAAATCTGCTATTTCGGATTTTTGAATTTCGAAAATTCGTTGCTGTGATTTCGAACCGGAAGTTGAAACCAACTTGACAACCTCTTTAATAGTTGCACGATTTTCATGCAATTTAGTATGTAAGTAGATCTTACCGATGCGACTTGAAAGATGTCATTAGAAATTTTCTAAATTATCTCCCCTTGATGAAATGAAGGATCAAAATTTTCAAAAAAATCGACGAAATATAGGTCATATATCATTGAAATTTTTTTCCTGTACTAGCTACGATACTTCTGATTCGTTCGCAGAAAATTGAGTTTGTAGCCCATTCCGGAAGTGTCTACATCTTGAAATGTGAAATATCGCTAAGACTTTTTTTATATTTTACTTACACATAAGGGAATTATATTTTCCGAATCCTTGAAGGAAAGCCCCGAAATTGTAGAAATTAGAATTTTGATTTCTGGCAAATCATGGACGCCATTTTGAATTGAAAATGAAAAATAGTGAATAATCCACATTAATGGGCTTGAAAACATACACAATTGGTCGTGGCTTAAAGAATCTGTCTCCTATTACCGAAATTAATACATTTCAGGATACCCTGGCTCATGGTCGAATGTTTGGTATTTGAATATTTCAAAAAATTCGAATTTCGCCTTTGATGTTTTCCGTGCCGACAAGGTTGTTTTCGAGTGTAGGCCCGCGCATGCGCGTCACAGCCCTACTATCGTGCACACCAATTTGAAATCCACCGGGTATCTGGCTTATGGTCCCAAGGACAATTCCAAACAAGAAATTTTAGGGCCCGATCCATGGGGGGCGAGCGGTGACCATTTTCCAGGGGGTACATAAAGTAAAACAAAAAAATAGAGATGGAACTAGGTGTTCAATTTTAATTTGGAGACACTTTTTGGATGCGCCAAGGTCGGAAATGGGGAGAGGGGGGTAGCCGAAGTTTCGAAGAGATAGATCCATTTTGTAAAAAAAAATCCCTTCATGACAAACATATATATTTAGCTGCTTTTGACTTCGTGCATGGGCAACGCTGGAACCAAAGGTACTATGACTACCTGAAACCAACGGTACCATGAGTACTAAATTCCGGCGAGCAACTTTTCACGTTGGTACCTAGGTGCCCTGAAAATTTCAAGGCGATACCTGCATTCCTTCAAGTCGTTTGTTCTTGGCACGGCTCTGAGGGGAAAAAGGGGGAATTTCGCCACGACACCGGAACGGATTATCTGAGAACCATGAAATTTGGACACAATACGCCTATTACCACCCCGGATTCTGTAATTTACTCCCATTTTGATCCGATTAAAAAAAAAAGAGTTTTTTAGCCAAAAAAAAAAAGAAAAAAAAAAGATTTTCTGAATTTAATATTAGTTTTAATTAATTTTGAAATTGCAAATGCAAAGGGATTTTATCACGTCTGCCCTATGTGATAGGTATTAGTATACACATTATCCTTAAAAAAACCATTTTTTTTAAAATGACCGCAACGATGTTTGCGACACTAAAATCCGAAATTGCCTATTTTGACCTTTTTTGACGGCTGAGGCATCCTTCCGGTGGTCAAAATCTCTGGAATTTCTAGCGGTTGGCTGCGCCGCGATAATATTTATCACATATTAAAAGGAGAAAATGCTCAGATATCAAAAACAATAGAAAATCGATAAAATACGGCAATTTTTGAAGCAAAAAAAAAACATTGATGGGTGGGGGTGGGCTTCGAATTTATTTTCAACGTTCTCGAAATTCCACACTCTTCTATTTTTAATATGTGATAGCTAGAATCACAAGGTACATTCTGTGCAAATTTGAAGGTAATCGGACCACTGGAACGATGCCTGTGCATTGAAAATCAATCCCGGTCGCAAAAAATTAATGAATTCTTGTTCATATATTATGGCCAACATCTTAGGTCCACCCAAGCTCTCGGATCCACCCGACCACACCAAACCACTCCGAAATTCACCCAAAATCCACCAGTGGAAGAACAATGAAATTTCCACTTGAATAGACGTGAAAATAAACACAATAGGCCGTAATATGTTCGTATTTCGCCCTTTGACCTTTTATGTGCCGACAAAGTTGTTTGCAGGACAATTTATGCCTTTAATTTTCAAAATTTACAAATTTAACCTAAATATTCGAACAGCTAAGGTCAATCTGATTCAAAAGTTATTTCATTTATTTGTTTGATATTTTCCTGCCACTTTTAAGTTCTTTCCCGCCATTTTCGTTTCATGTTCTCATCCGTCCCGTTTTTAAACGGCTTGATCCATTTTTCTGAAACTTCTGGAACGGAAAGTCATTCCGATTACAGAAATCCAAGTCTCAGTTATTTCCCTTTAGTTTCCAGATTATTTTGTTGCCCGGGTGCAATGTTTCTCACTATATTTAGACTTGTAACTTGTCGACCTTTTCACCGATTTTGATAATTATTTTTTGTTGTTCTTTTTTCTTTTAAGATACTTGATATAATCCATGTGACGTGACGATGAATATGAAAGCTTTCATATCTGCATGGGACAGTAGCAGATCTAGTTAGGCTTTCAGACGTTCGTCTGAAAGACTATTGTTTTTACTAAAATTATTATTATTTATTAGACTATTGTTTTTACTAAAATTATTATTATTATTAGGCTTTCAGACTTTTGTCTGAAAGCCTATTTGGATTACTAAAATTTTTATTGTTTCTGTTAAGATTATTATTATTATTATTTTTTTTTTATGTACTTTATGCAAATCGGATTTCTCAGAATCTAACCATAGGATCTTTCTGAAACTTTGACCTACCCCCGCCCCCCGCCAAAAAAAAAAAAAAAAAAAATGGGTGGCAGCGTTTGATTAAATATATTTTTAAAACGTTTTACGAATCCGAAATCACCGAATTTTACAAACGAAGAAATTGACCTACATACCAATTACTCTGTGACTATGTGACCTATTTTACTAATTCTTTTTTCTTTGAGTACCTTGAAATATTTACTTCAAATGCGCAATTTTCAATTTCGAATTTTGACATTTCGTCCCGGAAGTAAAATAGAATTGACAACTTCTTTAATATTGGTACGATTTTCATGACATTTGGAATGTATGTAGATCTCATTGACCCAACTTCAACGATACCATTAAAAATACCCTAACTTATCTCCCCTTGGAGAAATTAAGGATTACATTTTTCCAAAAATTCGACTAAATATAGGTTAGATTGCCTTGATTTTTTTTTCTATACTAGCTACGACACTTCTGATTCGTTCACAGAAAATGGAGTTTGTAGCCCGAACCGGAAGTGCCACCATCTTGAAATGTGAAATATCGCTAAGGCTTTTTTGATATTTTACTTACAGACAAGGGAATTATATTTTCCAAATCCTTGAAGGAAAGCCCATAAAATGTAGGCAGTAGAATTTTGATTTAGGTCAACTGATGGACGCCATTTTGAATTGAAAATGAAAAATAGTGAAAAATCAATTTTAATGGGCTTGAAAACATACACAATTGGTCGAGACTTAGAGAATCTGTCTCCTATTACCGAAATTAATACATTTCAGGATAGCCTGGATCATGGTCAAATGTTTGGTATTTGAATATTTCAAAAATTCGAATTTCGCCTCTGATGTTTTCTGTGCCGACAAGGTTGTTTTCGTGTTTAGCTGGTTTTGACTTCGCGGATGCGCTACCTGGAACCAACGGTACCATGAGTACTAAATTCCGGCGAGCAACTTTTCACGTTGGTACCTAGATACCCTGAACATTTCAAGGTGATACCTGCATTCGTTCAAGTCGTTTGTTCTTGTCACCTGCCTTTCGTTGTAATTTACGGCTTCCTTGAGGGGAAAAAAGTGGAATTTCGCCGTGACACCGGCACCGATAGTCCGAAAACCATGAAATTTGGACATAATACGCCCATTACCACCCTGGACTCTGTGCCTTATTCCCATTTTGATCCGATTAAAAAAAAAAGAGTTTTAGCAAAAAAAAACGATTTTCGGAATATAATATTGGTTTTAACCCTGTAATACCCAGCATATCAGATATGCACACCTACATGATATACATATTATTATAATCCCTATGAAATATTTTAATTATTTACTGCTATAATATGAATTATCACTTATTCCCCGTTAAATAAATATCGGTCACCGGGTGCAGCTGTACAACTTCAAGGACCCTGGCCTCAAGTGACTGGGACCAACTCTACATTTTCTGAAATGTCAATAAAAGCTCTGGAATGATTTCATTTAAAAAAAATAAACAGAAAGTAAATCTATTTTTATTTATATGCTATTTGTTGCCAGAAAATATATTTTGTTACTAGTCTTATTCAAATTTAAAAATAAACAATATTTTTTCTGAAAATCAATGTCGAAATTTAGTGTATCATATATGATAAAATGGGTCTGAGGCATATTTTATTGATACATGTATATAGAAATTAATGCAGTGTTCTCATTATGTGTTAAAAGGGTGTCAGAAATGCCTCGAAATTCAGCCATTCAAGGACCCTGGCCTCAAGTCAACTTTGATGGGTGGGGGTGGGTTTCGAATTTATTTTCAACGTTCTCGGAATCCCACACTTTTCTATTTTTAATATGGGATAACTAGAATCCCAAGGTACAGTCTGTGCAAATTTCAAGGCAATCGGACCACCGGAACGTTGCCTGGGCAGTGTAAATCAACCCAGGTCGCGAAAATTTGCTCATTCTTCAACGCTTATTATAATAGATCAATCCGGGTCCCCGATCCATCGTCACATACCAAACCACTCAGAAATATACCCACAATCCCAAAACTGACGGTAATTTCTTTTGACTTCGCGCATACGCCACGCTGGAACCAAAGGTACGATGACTACCAAATTCCGGTGAGTAACTTTTCGCGTTGGTACCTAGGTGCACTGAAAACTTCAAGGCGATACCTGCATTCGTTCAGGTCGTTTGTTCTTGACACGGTTCCACCATTTACAGCTTCTGTAAGGGCGAAAAAAGTGGAGTTTTGCCACCACACCGGCACCGATTGTCCGAAAACCATGAAATTTGGACACAATACGCCCATTACCACCCCGGACTCTGTGACTTACTCCCATTTTGATCAGATTACAAAAATGGAGTTTCAGCCAAAAATAAAACCCAACCGATTTTCGGAATTTAAATTTGGTTTTAATTAATTTTGAAATTCCAAATGCAAAGGGATCTTATCGCCTCTTCCGTATGTGATTGCTATTAGTACTATACACATTATCCGGTCCAGTCTTCACTATAATTTGTGATATAATTACTTATTTAAAAAAAACCTGAATGATATACAAATAAAAATGGTTGGAGTGCCCAAGTTTAGATTTGTCGTTGATTTCATAAAGATGTTAGGATATAGAACGTTAAATATTGTGTGATTCAACATGGCGGCCGAGGGGTTTAATATGATATAAGTACGAAATACATGTACATGTAGTACCAAATGGTTTATATGTATGAGAGTCAAGGTTTGGACTAAATGTCTTGGGGAAGTAGGAGGCGACTAGTATGTGCCTCTCTTTAGTGGACCGATGTGAGAGTGTCCATTGTATTAACTGGACGGGTAGGCCTATTCACCTTCGGTTATGTGTCAATGTCAAATAAGCGGCTTCTTATTAACACGATCGGCTCTGGGCCGGTTTAATTGTACGTATCTCTCGTAGCTGAGAGAAAAAATATTTTTAGCCGAGAGAATATCTTCCGTCAAAGTGGTTATTGATTCATAGTTTCTAATAACCCCTTTTGCAGTTTATATGAAAGCTTTGATATCTGCTATGCAGATCTAGTTAAGCTTTCATATGTATTACATATGAAAGCATATTGTTTCTGTTAAGATTATTAAGCTTTCATATGTATTACATATGAAAGCTTATTGTTTTTGTTAAGATTATTAAGCTTTCATATATATTGTTTCTGTTAAGATTATTATTAAGCTTTCATATGTATTACATATGAAAGCTTATTGTTTCAGTTAAGATTATTATTAGGCTTTCAGACTTTTGTCCGAAAGACTATTGTTTTTACTAAAATTATTAGGCTTTCAGACTTTCGTCTGAAAGACTATTGTTTTTACTAAAATTATTATTATTATTAGGCTTTGTCTGAAAGACTATTGTTTTTACTAAGATTATTATTAGGCTTTCAGAAAGCCTATTGTGATTACTAAAATTATTATTATTTACTATTCAAAAAAAGTAGGGGATATTTGATTTTTAAGTGTTATTAAAGTCACCTAATGAAACTGACGAAGAAACAAATGACAAAATGAAATGAATTTCACATTCATCGATTTATTCCAAATGATCGTTAGACTAAGTAGGGCACAGACTGACCATTATAAGGGTAAAATGATACCCGGGGTCAAACAGCAAAGTTACCACAGCATCACAACCAAGTCAGTAACGGGTAAATCCTCCTCTGTTTGCCAAACAAGCATTGATCCGACGTGGCATACTCCTAATGAGACGTCTAAGGTCATTTTGGTCCAGATTGTCCCATTCCTGTTGCAACGCAGCAGCAAGTTCTTGGACATTGGCAGGACGTTGTTGACGTTGACGTAACCTCTGTCCAAGCATGTCCCAGACATGCTCGATGGGGGAGAGGTCGGGACTCAGTGCTGGCCAAGGTAATGTGGTGATGTTCTGTTGTTGGAGGTAACCTGTAACGATCCTGGCCCTGTGACATCTTGCGTTGTCATCCTGGAAGATGAAACGGCGGCCATGACGTCGTGCGAACGGCACAACATGGACTGCCAAGATGTTGTCCCGGTAGTACTGGCCTGTAACACGCCCTGCAACAACATGTAAAGCCGTTCTTCCAGCAACAGTGATGCCTCCCCACACCATAACAGAACCACCCCCAAATCGATCATGTCTGATGACGTTAACGTCTTGGAAGCGCTCGTTTCGACGACGCCACACCCTCCTACGTCTGTCCAAAAAATCAAGAGAGAACCTTGACTCATCTGAAAACATCACATTGCTCCAGCGTCGATTATCCCAGTGTTGACGATCCCTACACCAACGACGTCTTGCCTGAATGTGATGATCTCTCAAACAAGGGATCACGCGAGGACGTCGGGCGCGAAGGTGACCCCTATGCAGTCTGGCCACTCACTCTCACACCAGTGTCTGTTTGAAGACGAGCGCTGATCTGATTTGCTGTGATGACACGATTTCTCAAGGCCAAGGTACGGATAAATCGATCCTGGGCTTGAGTTGTCGCCCTTGGTCGACCTGAGCGTGGTCTGTCCTGTACAGATTGTGTATCACGGTATCTGGACCATAGCCTGCTTATGACAGACTGAGAAACATTCATCGTCCGCGCCACAACCGCCTGTGTTGTGCCGATCTGTAGCATGCCAAGGGCACGTAACCTTTCATTTTGGGTAAGCCGACGCATATCAAAATTTGTTTTCTGGTCACTAAAACAATTAAACTGATGTTTCCACCCTGGAATTCAATGCCACAATGACTGTAACATTCAAAGTCAGAGTCGTGCAAATCTTGGGTTGGACCCCCATGATGATCCCAAGCATCACCTGCATTCCATGCGGTAGCTATTGGTGCGTTTGGGCGTCACATGTAACTGGAAATGTTTCTTCTGTTAGGTTCTATAGTGACTTTTTTCGTAGTCATTTGCATATTTTAGTATTATGCCCCCAAAATCAAATATCCCCTACTTTTTTTGAATAGTATATTAGGCTTTCTGAAAGACTATTGTTTTTACTAAAATTATTATTAGGCTTTCAGACTTTTGTCTGAAAGCCTATTGTGATTATTAAAATTATTATTATTTATTAGGCTTTCAGACTTTTGTCTGAAAGCCTATTGTGATTACTAAAATTATTATTAGGCTTTCAGAAAGCCTATTGTTATTACTAAAATTATTATTATTTATTATTATTATTTTTTTTTTCGCCATAGCCTATTTCTCAGTGCCTGTAAAAGATACCGATATGGGACCTAATTTACTATCGGAAACCATGTGGTGGCTACTTGATAAACTATTTTTGAAACTTATACGTCGACCGGAAGTGGCCGAATTTCGTGTGGTGCATAAAAATTAAAAAACGGCCGTAGCTTCGTCAATTCTGTACCTCTTTTCATACAAATGACATTTTCAGAAACCCTGAGTCTTTTCTCGGACGATAGCATTTGAAAATTTCGAAATTTCGAAACTTCGTCGCTGACTTCTAGCGTTCGAAAAATGAAAAATTTTGTTTAAAACACAATTTTTGTTATTTTTCAAAATTTTCAAATTTGACCTACATTTTTGGATACCTGAAGACCATCCGATACCAGAAATATAAGTTTCATTCCGAGTTATCGCCCTTTATTTTTCCTGCCCATTTCCCAACCCTTATATTTTTTGTAAAGGATAAATCGATATTTCTGAAAGTCCTGGAACATAAAGCTATATAGTTAGACCGCTGCATAAAGCAATTCAAAAACGATCCGGAAACCGGAAGTAGTCGAAATAATGATACGTCGACCGGAAGTGGCCGAATTTCGTGCGGTGCATAAAAATTAAAAAACGGCCGTAGCTTCGTCAATTCTGTACCTCTTTTCATACAAATGACATTTTCAGAAACCCCGAGTCTTTTCTCGGACGATAGCATTTGAAAATTTCGAAATTTCGAAACTTCGTCGCTGACTTCTAGCGTTCGAAAAATGAAAAAAAATTTTTAAAACACAATTTTTGTTATTTTTCAAAATTTTCAAATTTGACCTACATTTTTGGATACCTGAAGACCATCCGATACCAGAAATATAAGTTTCATTCCGAGTTATCGCCCTTTATTTTTCGATTTTTTTCGAATTTCCTGCCCATTTCCCAACCCTTATATTTTTGGGAAAGGATAAATCGATATTTCTGAAAGTCCTGGAACATAAAGCTATATAGTCAGACCGCTGCATAAAGCAATTCAACAACGATCCGGAAACCGGAAGTAGTCGAAATAATGATAGATATTTCGAAAAAAACGCAAAAAATGGGTGTTATGGGGAAAAACTTGATTTCTCCGTCCAGTATCAATGGATTCAACGGATTAAGCTTTCGTTGTGTGGCCCGAGGATTGGACTGTCGTATGCTGCCCAATTTATACGGATACTATGACCAAGCAGCAAAATATGACAAGCTGAAAATCAAGTATTTTCTGATTTGGGGCGTTTTTGGACGCCTGTATCTCGAAATCTTAACCGCAACTTTTTTTTTAACTTTCTCTATCGAGAGTCCATTCGATAGTCTTGTGAATTATGCCATCCAATAAGGCTTTGAAATGTCTGGAATACGATAAAAAAGGGACTCAAAATCGAAAAAAGTCGAAAAATCGTGAAATTTTGCAAAATGCTCTATTACTTTATTATTTAAACAAATTTTTACAAAAAGATTACAGATTCGGATAGCTAACCTAATTACGATTCTAACGATGTATAATATGTATTGAGTTATTGAAATTTAATTTTCGATATTTTGACATTTTTGCATTTTTGGCACCTTTAAACATAGGCTTTCTCAGGGTCATTTTATCTGATCAGATAATGTAATATATCATTACAGAGCCCTGCCGCTATTTAATTTCCCAAACTGGTTATTAAACCTATTTCGACAATAATCTCCATACCGGAAGTATTCAAAAAATGAAAAAAAAAGGTTAAAAAATTGTCGCTCTTGCGAAAAGCTGGATTTCTCGGTCAGATATTACCGGACCGAAAGAAGTAAAGTGTCTTTGGATAGCCCCATTAATGGACTATTATATGGCATCTCAATGGTACGATTTCGATGGTTAGAAAATAAATTGTGGTACGCCGAAAATCGAGTATTTTCCGTTTTTGGAGCCTTTTTAGACGTCTTTAGACAACTCCGATTTTTCTGAAACTCTTTTAACGCAGAGTCCTATCCGTAGTCTGTGGCGTGAATCCAAAAGGAAAAGCTTTGAAATAATATAAGGGGTCCAAAAATGGCCCAATCTTTGAAAAAAGTTGAAAAATCGTTAAATTATTGAAAATGTTCTTTTATTTATCTTTTTTACAAAAAACTACTGAATACATGTTTCTGACACTTCTGTGACAGAAAGTTAGGTATCTAAACAAATTGTTAAAACTATCTCGACAATGATCCCAAAACCGGAAGTAGTCGAAAAAATATCCGATATTTTTGAAAAAAAAACGTAAAAAGTAAAAGAAGTGGTGATCTTGTGAAAAAGTGATTACTATGCCAGATTTCACCGAATCAAAACAACTAAAGTATCATTGTATATCCTGATTAATGGACGATTTTATGACATCTAAATGGTAAAAATTTGCTGGTTAGGCAATACATTATGGGACGCTGAAAATCTTGTATTTTCCTTTTTGGAGCCTATTCAGACGCTTTTATTTCGCAAACTACTCTTAATTCATTTCATAAACTTCTGTTACTTGGAGTCCTAGGGTGGTCTAGCCTCAATATATACTCATGTCCAAAAGAAAGTATTCGCTGTGCATTTCATAATGCATCAACCAAAGTCGTTTTTTCCATTCTATGCGGTATTTGGGTACAATTTCAATTTGTTTCACCTTTTGTTGCTCAGAAATGTTAAGTTTGGATGCAAGAGACAAGCTCAGTAATGTTTTATCAATTGTTTTTAATCTAAACAAAACTTAGACATGTTTTTAGTGTGTATACTTTCTTTTGGACATCAGTATAGTATAAATGTTCCAAAAAGGGCCCCAATCTTTGAAAAAAAAGTCGAAAAATCGTTATATTTGTATCTGTACTATAAGGGTATTAGGGAGGTAACTATCTCTAAGCACGGTGGAATCCAGCTACTAATAATTAGTCTCTATCATCCAGAAAAATATTCTACGAATATTAGTCTGGATCCGTTGTCAATATTTGAGAAAAATTGGCTAGATAATCCAGTCTTTTACATTATCCAGGGGAGGTAACTCCTCTTAAAACCAGATGTTTACGCCCACGAAATTGATTTAAGAATGTCATTTCAAAAAATCCATTTGATTGCATGCCAGTTCAATATCTAACACTCAATTTTTTTTGTAAAAGTTCTCTCTTCATGGGCCATATCTATGCTTTTAAAATTAATCCTAATTCGTCGTCACGATTCAGGTTTGTTTATATCAATGCAAGAATTATGGGATTTATTGTGGGAAGGGGTGCAACTCTTAGTTGACTTTGGCTAAATCGGCCGTGGTTTCGCCTATTCTTTACCTATTTTAAAACAATTCAAAATTTTGGAAACCCTGAATCTTTTCCGAGACAATGGCTATCTCACATTTTTTAATTTCGAACATTCATGTATGAATATTTTTTAGTCGTGTTTTACACAAAATTAACGAGTCATCTGACTTGGGCAAAAATGTGATATTTTTTTGTCTCAGTAATTTTCCTTGGCCGCCATTGGCTAATTCAGTTTTTCAGTCCTAGATTAATTATTTATTGCTCGATTTGTATAAAACAAAGTTCATATACTCCGTTGTCTCAATTGTCATTTTTTTTGTTACCAATAGAGATATCTGTCGGCACCGGAAGTGGTTTATTTTTACCAAAAACTACAATTTTGACAGTTAGGTACCATTTTTCGAAAGCAAATTTTATCTTTTTAAAAAATTGATATAACTAAAAGAGTGTGCCCTTTAAAGGCGCACAAAATGTTGGGATCGTTTTTTTTAATTTCGATTTCATTTTCGAGCAAATTCGATTAAGAGGTGAAAAAGGGTGTAAAATTGACCTATTTACAACCCATTCAGGCTTTTCAGATTTTAAAATATTTCTACGTAACTTTTATAAACTTGTAGCTATAAACCATACGAAGAAAATGTATGTTAAAATTAGTTTGTAATATAAGCAGTTACCTAGAAATGGCCAATTTTGCAACAGTCACTGTTTTCGTTATTTTGCCTGTAAAATAGTCAATTATTATTACATTTTCACAAAAATGACACCATTCGATTCAAAAAGCAAGTATGCGTCGTATCAAATTGATTACAATTTAAAATTGACACCGGAAGTGACGCCATTTTGTCAAAAAATGCATTTTTAACTTTTAAAATCAATATTTTTTCAACCAAGAATTCTTTAATATGTATTAATAATTTTAACTTTTGGTTTATATTCACATATTAATAAAATTCATAAGGTCATATAGATTTCAAAAAATTGTTTCTAACTTGTTCAGTTGCGGAGAAATAGGCGATTTTCAACATGTCACTTTTCAAGGTTTTTGGTCCATAAAAGTGTCAATTATTATTCGATTTTCATAAAATTTTCACTGTGTGATTCCTAATGCCATTTACAATTTCATACAAGTAATTTAAGATTTTCATTATCGCCGGAAGTAACGTCATTTCGGCAAAAACTGTATTTTTAGCCTTCAAAACAGATATTTTATTCAAATGGGTCTGATTTGTAATGTTTTTAAAATTATGATATTTGATTCCAATCAACAAATCGATTGAACCCATACGATCATACAGATATCAGAAAATGATTTTTAACTTGTACGGTTGCAGAGAAATAGACGGTTTTCTACAAGTCACTTTTCAAGGTTTTTGGTCTATAAAAGTGGCAATTATTATTCGATTTACATAAACATTTTCACCATGTGATGCCTTATGCCATTTCTGATTTCATAAAACTAATTGAACATTTTCATTATCACCGGAAGTACTGTACACTTACATGTAACAAATGTATAAAATGAATTGATATTGATGGATTTGGTTGATTCGGCGTCCATTTTATTTGATGTGTGCAATGCTTGTGTGGAAACCTGTTTAATGGTTTCATTGGTACCGGAAGTGACATATGTTTAGGGTAACGTGGCACCGGTGAAACCGTAATCATAAAAATATTCGATATTAAAAAAAAAAGTAAAAAAACAGTTAAAATCGGTGCTCTTGCAAAAATCGTGATTTCACCGTCGGGTGTTACCGGATCAAAACACCTAAAGTATCGTTTGGTAGCTCGATGAATGGGCTATTGTATGACACACTTTCTGTCTGATTCCTGAAAGCCGGTTCAGTGCTGCTTGCAGGTCTAGTTATTATTATTTTTTTCCGCGGGAGCCTATTTCTCCATGATCGGAAACAGATATCGATCTGGAACCAAATTTTCTATTGGGAAACCATGTGGTGGCTACTCCTTAAAACAATTCTGAAACTTCTGCGCAGACCGGAAGTGGCCGAATTTCGTGCGGTGCATAAAAATGAAAAAAACGGCCGTAGCTTCGTCAATTCTGTACCTATTTTCATACAAATGACATTTTCAGAAACCCTGAGTCTTTTCTCGGACGAAAGCAGTTGAAAATTTCGAAATTTCGAAACTTCGTCGCTGACTTCTAGCGTTCGAAAAATGAAAATTTTTGTTTAAAACACAATTTTTGTTATTTTTCAAAATTTTCAAATTTGAACTACATTTTTGGATACCTGAAGACCATCCGATACCAGAAATATAAGTTTCATTCCGAGTTATCGCCCTTTATTTTTCGATTTTTTTCGAATTTTCTGCCCATTTCCCAACCCTTATATTTTTGGGAAAGGATAAATCGATAGTTCTGAAATTCCTGGAACATAAAGCTATATAGTCAGACCGCTGCATAAAGCAATTTCAAAAACGATCCCGAAACCGGAAGTAGTCGAAATAATGATAGATATTTCGAAAAAAATGCAAAAAATGGGTGTTTTGGGGAAAAACTTGATTTCTCCGTCCAGTATCAATGGATTAAACGAATTAAGCTTTCGTTGAGTGGCCCGAGGAATGGACTGTCGAATGATGCCCAATTTATACGGATACTGTTACCAAGCAGCAAAATATGACAAGCAGAAAATCAAGTATTTTCTGATTTGGAGCGTTTTTGGACGCCTGTATCTTGAAATCTTAACCGCAACTTTTTTTTTAACTTTCTCTATCGAGAGTCCATTCGATAGTCTTGTGAATTATGCCATCCAGTAAGACTTTGAAATGTCTGGAATACGATAAAAAAGGGACTGAAAATCGAAAAAAGTCGAAAAATCGTGAAATTTTGCAAAATGCTCTATTACTTTATTATTTAAAGACATTTTTACAAAAAGATTACAGATTCGGATAGCTGACCTAATTATGATTCTAACGATGTATAATTTGTATTGAGTTATTGAAATTTAATTTTCGATATTTTGACATTTTTGCATTTTTGGCACCTTTGAACATAGGATTTCTCATGGTCATTTTATCTGATCAGATAATGTAATATATCATTACAGAGCCCTGCCGCTATTTAATTGCCCAAACTGGTTATTAAAACTATTCCGACAATAATCTCCATACCGGAAGTATTCAAAAAATGAAAAAAAAAAGGTTAAAAAATTGTCGCTCTTGCGAAAAGCTGGATTTCTCGGTCACATATTACCGGACCGAAAGAAGTAAAGTGTCTTTGGATAGCCCCATTAATGGACTATTATATGGCATCTCAATGGTACGATTTCGATGGTTAGAAAATAAATTGTGGTACGCCGAAAATCTAGTATTTTCCGTTTTTGGAAATCTTTTAGACGGCTTTTTCTCGAAAACGACAACTCCGATTTTTTTAACGCAGAGTCCTATAGGTGGGCTATGGCGTGAGTCCAACAATAAAAGCATTGAAATAACATACGTTGTCCAAAAATAGCCTCAATCTTTGAAAAAAGTTGAAAAATCCTTAGATTACTGAAAATGATCTTCTAATTTTCTCTCTTTGGAAAACAGCTGAATGGATTATTCTGAAACTTCTTGTACAGAAAGTAGGGTAACCAAACAACTTGTTAAAGCTATCCCGACAATGAAAAAAAAAAAAGGGAAGTAGTCGAAAAAAATTCAGATATTTTGAGGAGAAAAAACGTAAAAATTAAAAAAATGGAGATCTTGCGAAAAAAGTGATTACTACGCCAGATTTCACCGAATCAAAACAACTAAAGTGTCATTGGATAGTTCGAACAATGGACAATCTTATGAGATCTAAATGGTAAAAATTCGCGGGTTAGGCAATATATAATGGAACGCTGAAAATCTATTATTTTCCTTTTTGGAGCCTATTCAGACGCTTTTATTTCTTAAACTTCTCTTAGTTCCTTTCTTAAACTTCTGTTACTTAGAGTCCTAACGGTGGTCTATGGTGTGAATCCAAATTTAAAAGCCTCAATATAGTATAAATGGTCCAAAAGGGCCACAATCTTTGAAAAGAAGTCGAAAAATCGTTATATCTGTAAATCTGCTTCTAATGGTATATGCGAGATAAAACTGTCCAATAGATCTTTCTGAAACTTCTGGTACAGGAAAATAAGTTCCAATACCACTTGTTAAATCTATCCCGATAATGATCCGTAAACAGGAAGTAGTCAAATAAATATTCGATATTTAAAAAAAAAAAGACAGTAAAAAAATCAATGCTCTTGCAACAATCGGGATTTCACCGTCGGGTGTGACCGGATCAAAACATCTAAAGTGGCAATTATTATTCGATTTACATAAAAATTTTCACCATGTGATGCCTTATGCCATTTCTGATTTCATAAAACTAATTGAACATTTTCATTATCACCGGAAGTACTGTACACTTACATGTAACAAATGTATAAAATGAATTGATATTGATGGATTTGGTTGATTCGGCGTCCATTTTATTTGATGTGTGCAATGCTTGTGTGGAAACCTGTTTAATGGTTTCATTGGTACCGGAAGTGACATATGTTTAGGGTAACGTGGCACCGGTGAAACCGTAATCATAAAAATATTCGATATTAAAAAAAAAAGTAAAAAAACAGTTAAAATCGGTGCTCTTGCAAAAATCGTGATTTCACCGTCGGCTGTTACCGGATCAAAACACCTAAAGTATCGTTTGGTAGCTCGATGAATGGGCTATTGTATGACACACTTTTTGTCTGATTCCTGAAAGCCGGTTCAGTGCTGCTTGCAGGTCTAGTTATTATTATTTTTTTTCGCCGGAGCCTATTTCTCAGTGCTTGTAACAGATACCCATATGGGACCTAATTTTCTATTGGAAAACCATATGGTGGCTACTTGATAAACTATTTTTGAAACTTCTGCGCAGACCGGAAGTGGCCGAATTTCGTGCGGTGCATAAAAATTAAAAAATGACCGTAGCTTCGTCAATTCTGTACCTATTTTCATACAAATGACATTTTCAGAAACCCTGAGTCTTTGCTAGGACAATAGCAGTTGAAAATTTCGAAATTTCGAAACTTCGTTGCTGACTGCTAGCCTTCTAAAAATGAAAAATGTTATTTAAGAGACAATTTTTGTTATTTTTCAATATTTTCAAATTTGACCTACATTTGTGGATACCTGAAGACCTTCCGATTCCAGAAATATAAGTTTCGTTCTGAGTTATCGCCCTTTATTTTTCGATTTTTTTTTTCGAATTTTCTGCCCATTTCCCAACCCGTATATTTTTGGGAAAGGATAAATCGATATTTCTGAAAGTCCTGGAACATAAAGCTATATAGTCAGACCGCTTGATAAAGCTATTTCGACAAGGATCCTTAAACCGGAAGTGGTCGAAAAAATGTCCGATATTTTGAAGAAAACGCAAAACTGGGTGCTTTTGGGAAAAACATGATTTCTCCACCCGATATCAACGGATTAAAGAAATTAAGGTATCGTTGGGTGGCCCGGGGGTTCGACTGCCATATGATACTCACTTCACACGAATCCTATCAGAGGGCAGCAAAATCAAGTATTTTTGATTTGGAGCGTTTTTGGACGCCTGTATCTCGAAAACTACTCCAAGGATTTTTCTTAAACTTTCCCTATCTAGAGTCCCTCCGGTAGTCTTGTGTATGAATCCATCCAATAAGACATTGAAATGTCTGGAATAGGTAAATTAACGTACTGAAAATCGAAAAAAGTTGAAAAATCGTTAAATTTTGGAAAATGCTCTATTACTTTATTATTTAAACAAATTTTTACAAAAAAAGTTACACATTCAGATAGCTGACCTAATTACGATTCTAGCGATGTATAATATGTATTGAAATATTTAAATTTAATTTTCGATATATTGGCATTTTTGCATTTTTGGCACTATTGAACATAGGATTTCCCAGGGGCATTTTATCTGATCAGGCAATGTAATATATCATTACATAGCCCTGTGGCTATTTGATAAGCCAATCCGGTTATTAAAACTATCCCGACAATAATCTCCATACCGGAAGTATGCAAAAAATGAAGAAAAAAGGTTTTAAAAAATAGCGCTCTTGCGAAAAACTTGATTTCTCCATCAGATGTTAGCAGACCAAAAGAACTAAAGTATTGCTGGATAGCCCCATTAATGGACTATGATATGACATCTGAATGATACGATTTAGATGGTTAGAAAATAAATTATGATACGCCGAAAATCTAGTATCTTCTGTTTTGGGGCATTTTGAGACGCCATTTTCTCGAAAACGAAAACTGCGATTTTTCTTAAACTTCTTTTACTCACAGTCCTATCGGTGGACTATGGCGTGAGTCCGAAAATAAAAGCATTGAAATAATATAAGTGGTCCAAAAAGAGCCTCAATCTTGGAAAGAAGTTGAAAAATCCTTAAATTACTGAAAATGCTCTTCTATTTTTCTTTCTTTGGAATACAGCTGAATGGATTTTTCTGAAACTTCTTGTACAGAAGGTTAGGTAACCAAACAACTTGTTAAAACTACCCCGACAATGTTCCAACAACCGGAAGTAGTCGAAAAAATATCCGATATTTTGAGAAAAAACCCCCCTAAAAAGTAAAAAAAATGATGATCTTGCGAAAAAAGGTATTACTACGTAAGATTTCACCGAATCAAAACAACTAAAGTGTCATTGGAGGGCCCGAACAACGGACGATCGGTATGACATCTAAATGGTAAAAATTCACGGGTTAGGCAATATATTATATGAAACGCTGAAAATCTATTATTTTCCTTTTTGGAGCCTATTCATCCGCTTTTATCTCGAAAACTTCTCTTATTTCCTTTCTTAAACTTCTGTTACTTAGAGTCCTAACGGTGGTCTATGGTGTGAATCCAAATTCAAAAGTCTCAATAATGACAATATAGTATAAATGGTCCAAAAGGGCCACAATCTTTGAAAAAGTCGAAAAATCGTTATATCTGTAAATCTGCTTCTAATGGTATAATGGAGGTAAAACTGTCCAATGGATCTTTCTAAAACTTCCCATACCACTTGTTAAATCTATCCCGATAATGATCCGTAAACAGGAAGTAGTCAAACAAATATTCGATAATTAAAAAAAATAAGACAGTAATAAAATCAGTACTCTTGCAACAATCGGGATTTCACCGTCGGGTGTGACCGGATCAAAACATCTAAAGTATCGTTTGGTAGCTCGATAAATGGCCTATTGTATGACACATTTCCTGTCTAATTCCTGAAAGCTGGTTCAGTGCTGCTTGCAGGTCTAGTTATTATTATTATGATTTACCGCGGAAGCCTATTTCTCCATGATCGGAAACAGATATCGATCTGGAACCAAATTGTCTTTCGGGAAACCATGTGGTGGTTACTTGATACTTGAAACTTCTGCGCTGACTGGAAGTGGCCGAATTTTGAATGGTAGCAATAAAATGAAATGAAATGAAATGGGGTTTAACGTCCTACTGTTCTGCTCCTAACCTGGGCTAATGAAGACGGGCATACGCCATACAGTGTGCTATGAGGGAAATTTTGCCCGGGCAGCGGCACTATCGCCTACTCTTATATCGAATTCCAACTGCCAAGGGATCTTTTACGTGCATTCCAATGTATTCATGGGACCTCGATTTTTCGTCTCATCCGAAGGACTAGACAGCTGTCCTTGTCAGGCCCTCCGTCCTGCATCACTGACAAGGGGGAACCACGCCGGAAAATGGTAGCAATAAACAAAAAGCGGCCGTGGTTTTGCTAATTCTTTACCTATATTAAAACAATTCACATTTTTGGAAACCCTGAATCTTTTCCGAGACAATGGCTATCTCACATTTTTCAATCTCGAACATTCATCTATGGCTTTTGTCGTTCGAAATTTGAAAATTTTAAGTATTTACAAAAAACTTTTTTATTTATGAATATTTTTTAGTCGTATTTTAAACAAAATTAAGGAGTCATCTGACTTGGGCAAAAATTTGAAATTTTTTTGTCTCAGTAATTTTCCTTGGCCGCCATTGGCGAATTCGTTTTTTCAGTCCTAGATTAATTATTTATTGCTCGATTTGTATAAAACAAAGTTCATATACTCCGTTGTCTCAATTGTCATTTTTTTGTTACCGATAGAGTTATCTGTCGGCACCGGAAGTGGCTTAATTTTACCAAAAACTACGATTTTGACAGTTAGGTACCATTTTTCGAAAGCAAATATTATTTTTTTAAAAAACTGATATAACTAAAAGAGTGTGCCCTTTAAAGGCGCACAAAATGTTTGGCTCGGTATTTTTAATTTCGATTTCATTTTCGAGCAAATTTGATTAATAGGTGAAAAAAGGTGTAAAATTGACCTATTTACAACCCATTCAGGCTTTTCAGATTATAAAATATTTCTACGTAACATTTATAAACTTGTAGCTATAATCCATACGAAGAAAATGTATGTTAAAATTAGTTTGTAATATAAGCAGTTACCTAGAATTTGCACAAGTCACTGTTTTCGTTATTTTGCCTGTAAAATAGTCAATTATTATTGGATTTTCACAAAAGTGACTCCATTTGATTCAAAAAGCAAGTATGCGTGGTATCAAATTGATTACAATAAAAATGCATTTTTAACTTTTAAAATCAATATTTTTTTCAACAAGAATTATTTAATATGTATTAATAATTTTAACTTTTGGTTTACATTCACATTTTAATAAAATTCATACGGTCATGTAGATTTTACAAAATTGTTTCTAACTTGTTCAGTTGCGGAGAAATAGGTGATTTTCAACAGGTCACTTTTCAAGGTTTTTGGTCCATAAAAGTGTCAATTATTATTCGATTTTCATAAAATCTTCACTGTGTGATACCTAATGCCATTTACGATATCATACAAGTAATTTGGCAAAAACTGTATTTTTGGCCTTCAAAACAGATATTTTATTCAAATGAGTCTGGTGTGTAATGTTTTTAAAATTATGATATTTGATTCCAATCAACAAATAGATTGAACCCATACGATCATACAGATACCAAAACATGGTTTCTAGCTTATACGGTTGCAGAGAAATAGACGGTTTTCTACAAGTCACTTTTCAAGGTTTTTGGTCTATAAAAGTGGCAATTATTATTCGATGTAAATAAAATTTTCACTATGTGATGCCTTATGTCATTTCTGATTTGGTTGATTCGGCGTCCATTTTATTTGATGGGTGCAATGCTTACGTGGAAACCCGTTTAATGGTTTCTTTGGTACCGGAAATGACATATGTTTAGGGTAACGTGGCATCGGTGAACCCAGTCATTATGGCATCGCTGTTCTAGTTATTATTATTATTATTCAAATTCCATTTTGTTTAGATCTCAGTAACTGCTTGTCGCATCGTTTCGATTTCTTCGGTTTTACAGGTTAGTGGGTGTGACTTAGAGGATAAAGCTATTTTGAACGTTCTGCGACAATGCGAAATATCCGAAATCACCGAAGCTATCGTTTTTAAAAATATTGCAGTAATTTTATCAATAATCGTTGGATTTTAACTGTTGATACATTTTGGCATGGCCAGAGACAGGGCACATCGCTACGCTACTTTTGATTTTTGATTTTCGACAAATCTTCGCAGATATTAGGCGCCAAATTTAGAAAATTTAAATTTTTAGAAAAAACGTTTTTATTTATGAATATCTTTTAGTCGTGTTTTACACAGAATTAAAGAGCCATCTGACTTGAGCAAAAATGTGAAATTTTTTTGTCTCAGTAATTTTCCTTGGCCGCCATTGGCTAATTCTGTTTTTCAGTCCTAGATTAATTATTGATTGTCCGATTTGTATAAACCAAAGTTCATATGCTCTGTTGTCTCAATTGTCATTTTTTTGTTACCGATAGAGTTATCTGTCGGCACCGGAAGTGGCTTAATTTTACCAAAAACTACAATTTTGACAGTTTATTTACCATTTTTCGAAAGCAAATATTATTTTTTTAAAAAACTGATATAACTAAAAGAGTGTGCCCTTTAAAGGCGCACAAAATGTTGGGCTCGGTATTTTTAATTTCGATTTCATTTTCGAGCAAATTTGATTAATAGGTGAAAAAAGGTGTAATATTGACCTATTTACAACCCATTCAGGCTTTTGTTACCGGTACAGTTATCTGTCGGCACCAGAAGTGACACAATTTTACCAAAAACTACAATTTTTACATGTACCATTTTTCGAAAGCAAATATTATTTTTTAAAAAACTGATATAACTAAAAGAGTGTGGCCTTTAAAGGGCAAATTCCATTAAGAGGTGAAAAAAAGGTCTAAAATTGACCTATTTACAACCCATTCAGGCTTTTCAGAGTTTACAATATGTCTACGTAACTTGTATAAACTTGTAGCTATAATCCATACGAAGAAAATGTATGTGAAAATTAATTTGTAATATAAGCAATTGCCTAGAAATGGGCAATTTTGTATAAGTCACTGTGTTCGTTATTTTGCCTGTAAAATAGTCAATTATTATTGGATTTTCATAAAAGTGACATCATTTCATTCAAAAAGCAAGTATGCGTCATATCAAATTGGTTACAATTTAAAATTGACACCGGAAGTGACGCCATATTGCCAAAAACTGCATTTTTAACTTTTAAAATCAATATTTTTTTTCAACTGAGAATTATTTAATATGCATTAATTAATTTAACTTTTGGTTTAAATTCTCATATTAATGAAATTCATACGGTCATATAGATATCATAAAAGTTTCTAACTTGTTCGGTTGCGGAAAATAGACTGTTTTCTACAAGTCACTTTTGAAGGTTTTTGGTTCATAAAAGTGTTAATTTCTTATTCGATTTTCATAAAATTATCATCATGTGATGCCTAATGTCTTAGATGATGTTATAAAACTAATTTAACATTTTTTAGTATCACCAGAAAAAATGTCATTTTGAAAAAAATTGTATTTATAGCCTTCAAAACAGATATTTTATTCAAATGAGTCTGATTTGTAACGTTTTTTAAAATTATGATATGCCTAATGTCTTAGATGATGTTATAAAACTAATTTCACATTTTTAGTATCACCAGAAATAATGTCATTTTGGAAAAAAATGTATTTTTAACCTTTAAAACAGATATTTTATTCAAATGGGTCTGATTTGTATTTATTGTATTTATAGCCTTCAAAACAGATATTTTATTCAAATGAGTCTGATTTGTAACGTTTTTTAAAATTATGATATGCCTAATGTCTTAGATGATGTTATAAAACTAATTTCACATTTTTAGTATCACCAGAAATAATGTCATTTTGGAAAAAAATGTATTTTTAACCTTTAAAACAGATATTTTATTCAAATGGGTCTGATTTGTAAAGTTTTTAAAATTATGATATTTGATTCCAATCAACAAATCGAATGAACCTATACGACCATACAGATACCACAAAATGTCCGATATTTCGAAAAAAAAACGTAAAAAATGGGTGTTTTGGGGAAAAACTCGATTTCGATTTCTCCGTCCAATATCATTGGATTAAATAAATTAATGTATCGTTGGGCGGCAGAAGGATTGGACTATCGTATGATTCCTAATTCATACGGATACTATGACAAGGCAGCAAAATATGGCACGTTGAAAAACAAGTATTTTCTGTTTTGGAGCGTTTTTGGACCTACAAATATTTTTTTAATTTTCTCCATCGAGAGTCCATTCGACAGTCTTGTGCATGAAGCCATCCAATAAGACTTTGAAATGTCTGGGATAGGATAAAAAAAAGGAACTGAAAATCGAAAAAAAGTAGAAAAATCGTGAAATTTTGGAAAATGCTCTATTACTTTATTATTTAAACAGATTTTTACAAAAAGTCTACACATTCAGATAGCTGACCTATTTGCGATTCTAACGATGTATAATATGTATTGAAATATTAAAATTTAATTTTCGACATTTTGACATTTTTGCATTTTTGGCACTTTTAAACATAAAATTTCTCAGGGGCATTTTATCTGATCAGATAATGTAAAATATCATTACAGAGCCCTGTGGCTATTTAATTACCAAAACCGGTTATCAAAACTATCCCGACAATAATCTCCATACCGGAAGTATTCAAAAACTGAAGAAAAGGGTTAAAAAAAATTGGCGCTCTTGCGAAAAACTTGATTTCTCCATCAGATATTAGTGGACCAAAAGAACTAAAGTGTCGAATGAACCCATACGATCATACAGATACCACAAAATGGTTTCTAACTTGTACAGTTGCAGAGAAATACACGATTTTCTACAAGGCACTTTTCAAGGTTTTTGGTCTATAAAAGTGTCAAATATTATTCGATTTACATAAAAAATTTCAGCATGTGATGATGCTATTTCTGATTTCATAAACTAATTTAAGATTTTCATTATCACCGGAAGTATTGTAACATCACTTACATGTAAACAAATGTATAAAATGAATTGATTGCTGGATTTGGTTGATTCTGCGTCCATTTTATTTCATGTGTGCAATGCTTATGTGGAAACCTGTTTAACGGTTTCTTTGGTACCGAAAGTGACATAAGTTCAAGGGTAACGTGGCACCGATGAAACCCTTCATTACTGCATCGCTGTTCCAGTTATTATTATTATTATTATTATTCAAATTCCATTTTGATTAGATCTCAGCAACTGCTTGTCGCATCGTTTCGATTTCTTCGGTTTTACTGGAAAGTGGGTGTGACTTAGAGGATAAAGCTATTTTTAACGTTCTGCGACAATGCGAAATATCCGAAATCACCGAAGCTATCGTTTTTAAAAATATTGCAGTAATTTTATCAATAATCGTTGGATTTTAACTGTTGATACATTTTGGCATGGCCAGAGACAGGGCACATCGCTACGCTACTTTTGATTTTTGATTTTCGACAAATCTTCGCAGATATTAGGCGCCAAATTTAGAAAATTTAAATTTTTAGAAAAAACGTTTTTATTTATGAATATCTTTTAGTCGTGTTTTACACAGAATTAAAGAGCCATCTGACTTGAGCAAAAATGTGAAATTTTTTTGTCTCAGTAATTTTCCTTGGCCGCCATTGGCTAATTCTGTTTTTCAGTCCTAGATTAATTATTGATTGTCCGATTTGTATAAACCAAAGTTCATATGCTCTGTTGTCTCAATTGTCATTTTTTTGTTACCGATAGAGTTATCTGTCGGCACCGGAAGTGGCTTAATTTTACCAAAAACTACAATTTTGACAGTTTATTTACCATTTTTCGAAAGCAAATATTATTTTTTTAAAAAACTGATATAACTAAAAGAGTGTGCCCTTTAAAGGCGCACAAAATGTTGGGCTCGGTATTTTTAATTTCGATTTCATTTTCGAGCAAATTTGATTAATAGGTGAAAAAAGGTGTAATATTGACCTATTTACAACCCATTCAGGCTTTTGTTACCGGTACAGTTATCTGTCGGCACCAGAAGTGACACAATTTTACCAAAAACTACAATTTTTACATGTACCATTTTTCGAAAGCAAATATTATTTTTTAAAAAACTGATATAACTAAAAGAGTGTGGCCTTTAAAGGGCAAATTCCATTAAGAGGTGAAAAAAAGGTCTAAAATTGACCTATTTACAACCCATTCAGGCTTTTCAGAGTTTACAATATGTCTACGTAACTTGTATAAACTTGTAGCTATAATCCATACGAAGAAAATGTATGTGAAAATTAATTTGTAATATAAGCAATTGCCTAGAAATGGGCAATTTTGTATAAGTCACTGTGTTCGTTATTTTGCCTGTAAAATAGTCAATTATTATTGGATTTTCATAAAAGTGACATCATTTCATTCAAAAAGCAAGTATGCGTCATATCAAATTGGTTACAATTTAAAATTGACACCGGAAGTGACGCCATATTGCCAAAAACTGCATTTTTAACTTTTAAAATCAATATTTTTTTTCAACTGAGAATTATTTAATATGCATTAATTAATTTAACTTTTGGTTTAAATTCTCATATTAATGAAATTCATACGGTCATATAGATATCATAAAAGTTTCTAACTTGTTCGGTTGCGGAAAATAGACTGTTTTCTACAAGTCACTTTTGAAGGTTTTTGGTTCATAAAAGTGTTAATTTCTTATTCGATTTTCATAAAATTATCATCATGTGATGCCTAATGTCTTAGATGATGTTATAAAACTAATTTAACATTTTTTAGTATCACCAGAAAAAATGTCATTTTGAAAAAAATTGTATTTATAGCCTTCAAAACAGATATTTTATTCAAATGAGTCTGATTTGTAACGTTTTTTAAAATTATGATATGCCTAATGTCTTAGATGATGTTATAAAACTAATTTCACATTTTTAGTATCACCAGAAATAATGTCATTTTGGAAAAAAATGTATTTTTAACCTTTAAAACAGATATTTTATTCAAATGGGTCTGATTTGTATTTATTGTATTTATAGCCTTCAAAACAGATATTTTATTCAAATGAGTCTGATTTGTAACGTTTTTTTAAATTATGATATGCCTAATGTCTTAGATGATGTTATAAAACTAATTTCACATTTTTAGTATCACCAGAAATAATGTCATTTTGGAAAAAAATGTATTTTTAACCTTTAAAACAGATATTTTATTCAAATGGGTCTGATTTGTAAAGTTTTTAAAATTATGATATTTGATTCCAATCAACAAATCGAATGAACCTATACGATCATACAGATACCACAAAATGTCCGATATTTCGAAAAAAAAACGTAAAAAATGGGTGTTTTGGGGAAAAACTCGATTTCGATTTCTCCGTCCAATATCATTGGATTAAATAAATTAATGTATCGTTGGGCGGCAGAAGGATTGGACTATCGTATGATTCCTAATTCATACGGATACTATGACAAGGCAGCAAAATATGGCACGTTGAAAAACAAGTATTTTCTGTTTTGGAGCGTTTTTGGACCTACAAATTTTTTTTTTAATTTTCTCCATCGAGAGTCCATTCGACAGTCTTGTGTATGAAGCCATCCAATAAGACTTTGAAATGTCTGGGATAGGATAAAAAAAAGGAACTGAAAATCGAAAAAAAGTAGAAAAATCGTGAAATTTTGGAAAATGCTCTATTACTTTATTATTTAAACAGATTTTTACAAAAAGTCTACACATTCAGATAGCTGACCTATTTGCGATTCTAACGATGTATAATATGTATTGAAATATTAAAATTTAATTTTCGACATTTTGACATTTTTGCATTTTTGGCACTTTTAAACATAAAATTTCTCAGGGGCATTTTATCTGATCAGATAATGTAAAATATCATTACAGAGCCCTGTGGCTATTTAATTACCAAAACCGGTTATCAAAACTATCCCGACAATAATCTCCATACCGGAAGTATTCAAAAACTGAAGAAAAGGGTTAAAAAAAATTGGCGCTCTTGCGAAAAACTTGATTTCTCCATCAGATATTAGTGGACCAAAAGAACTAAAGTGTCGAATGAACCCATACGATCATACAGATACCACAAAATGGTTTCTAACTTGTACAGTTGCAGAGAAATACACGATTTTCTACAAGGCACTTTTCAAGGTTTTTGGTCTATAAAAGTGTCAAATATTATTCGATTTACATAAAAAATTTCAGCATGTGATGATGCTATTTCTGATTTCATAAACTAATTTAAGATTTTCATTATCACCGGAAGTATTGTAACATCACTTACATGTAAACAAATGTATAAAATGAATTGATTGCTGGATTTGGTTGATTCTGCGTCCATTTTATTTCATGTGTGCAATGCTTATGTGGAAACCTGTTTAACGGTTTCTTTGGTACCGAAAGTGACATAAGTTCAAGGGTAACGTGGCACCGATGAAACCCTTCATTACTGCATCGCTGTTCCAGTTATTATTATTATTATTATTCAAATTCCATTTTGATTAGATCTCAGCAACTGCTTGTCGCATCGTTTCGATTTCTTCGGTTTTACTGGAAAGTGGGTGTGACTTAGAGGATAAAGCTATTTTTAACGTTCTGCGACAATGCGAAATATCCGAAATCACCGAAGTTATCGTTTTTAAAAATATTGCAGTAATTTTTACAATAATGGTTGGATTTTAACTTTCAATACATTTTGGCATAGCTGGAGACATGGCACATAGCTGCGCTACTTTTGATTTTTGATTTTCGGCAAATCTTTGCAGATATTTGGCGCCAAATTTAGAAAATTTAAATTTTTACAAAAAACTTGATTATTTATGAATATGTTTTGGCCCTGTTTTACAAAGAATTAAAGAGTCATCTGATTTGAGCAAAAATGTGAATTTATTTTGTCTAAGTAATTTTCCTTGGTCGCCATTGGCTAATTCTATTTTTCAGTGCTAGATTAATTATTTATTGTTCGATTTGTATAAAACAAAGTTCATATGCTCTGTTGTCTCAATTGTCATTTTTTTTTTGTTATCGATAGAGTTATCTGTCGGCACCGGAAGTGGCGTAATTTTACCAAAAACTACAATTTTGACAGTTCGTTACCACTTTTCGAAAGCAAATATTATTTTTTTAAAAGTCATATAACTAAAAGAGTGTTTCCTTTAAAGGCGCAAAAAACTGTGAGCTTAGTTTTTTTTAATTTCAATTTCATTTTCGAGCAAATTCGATTAAGAGGGGGGGGGGGGAAAGGTGTAAAATTGACCTATTTACAACCCAATCACGGGCCTGTTTCACGGAATTTTAACTAAGATAAAATCTAGATTTTAGTAATTTGATTGGATAATATTAGATTGATTTTAGTGCTTAGCCAATCAAAATTGAAGTATCTACTAAAATTTGGATTTTATCTTTAGTTAAAATTTCGTGAAACAGGCCCCAGGCTTTTACGTAACTTTTCTAAACTTCTAGCTATTATCCATACGAAGAAAATGTATGTTAAAATTAGTTTGTAATATGAGCAGTCCCTTTTTACGCTATTTTGCCGGTAAAAGAGTCAATTATTATTGAATTTTCATAGAAGTGACACCTTTTGATGCACAATGTCAATTTTGACTAGGTCAAACCAATTTGACAGTTTAAATGTCACCTGAAATGACGTAGTTTGGGCAAAACTGTATTCAAAGCCTTCGAAACAAATAATTTATTCATATCAGTCAACTAATAGAATGAATCCTTACGATCATATAGATAACTCAAAATGGTTTCTAACTTGTTCAGTTGCGGAGAAATAGACGTTTTTCAACAAGTCACTTTTCAAGGTGTTTGGTCCATAAAGGTGTCAAATATACTATTCAAAAAAAGTAGGGGATATTTGATTTTGGGGGCATAATACTAAAATATGCAAATGACTACGAAAAAAGTCACTATAGAACCTAACAGAAGAAACATTTCCAGTTACATGTGACGCCCAAACGCACCAATAGCTACCGCATGGAATGCAGGTGATGCTTGGGATCATCATGGGGGTCCAACCCAAGATTTGCACGACTCTGACTTTGAATGTTACAGTCATTGTGGCATTGAATTCCAGGGTGGAAACATCAGTTTAATTGTTTTAGTGACCAGAAAACAAATTTTGATATGCGTCGGCTTACCCAAAATGAAAGGTTACGTGCCCTTGGCATGCTACAGATCGGCACAACACAGGCGGTTGTGGCGCGGACGATGAATGTTTCTCAGTCTGTCATAAGCAGGCTATGGTCCAGATACCGTGATATACAATCTGTACAGGACAGACCACGCTCAGGTCGACCAAGGGCGACAACTCAAGCCTAGGATCGATTTATCCGTACCTTGGCCTTGAGAAATCGTGTCATCACAGCAAATCAGATCAGCGCTCGTCTTCAAACAGACACTGGTGTGAGAGTGAGTGGCCAGACGATTCGGAATCGACTGCATAGGGGTCACCTTCGCGCCCGACGTCCTCGCGTGATCCCTTGTTTGAGAGATCATCACATTCAGGCAAGACGTCGTTGGTGTAGGGATCGTCAACACTGAGATAATCGACGCTGGAGCAATGTGATGTTTTCAGATGAGTCAAGGTTCACTGTTGATTTTTTGGACAGCCGTAGGAGGATGTGGCGTCGTCGAAACGAGCGCTTCCAAGACGTTAACGTCATCAGACATGATCGATTTGGGGGTGGTTCTGTTATGGTGTGGGGAGGCATCACTGTTGCTGGAAGAACGGCTTTACATGTTGTTGCAGGGCGTGTTACAGGCCAGTACTACCGGGACAACATCTTGGCAGTCCATGTTGTGCCGTTCGCACGACGTCATGGCCGCCGTTTCATCTTCCAGGATGACAACGCAAGATGTCACAGGGCCAGGATCGTTACAGGTTACCTCCAACAACAGAACATCACCACATTACCTTGGCCAGCACTGAGTCCCGACCTCTCCCCCATCGAGCATGTCTGGGACATGCTTGGACAGAGGTTACGTCAACGTCAACAACGTCCTGCCAATGTCCAAGAACTTGCTGCTGCGTTGCAACAGGAATGGGACAATCTGGACCAAAATGACCTTAGACGTCTCATTAGGAGTATGCCACGTCGGATCAATGCTTGTTTGGCAAACAGAGGAGGATTTACCCGTTACTGACTTGGTTGTGATGCTGTGGTAACTTTGCTGTTTGACCCCGGGTATCATTTTACCCTTATAATGGTCAGTCTGTGACTTACTTAGTCTAACGATCATTTGGAATAAATCGATGAATGTGAACTTCATTTCATTTTGTGATTTGTTTCTTCGTCAGTTTCATTAGGTGACTTTAATAACATTTAAAAATCAAATATCCCCTACTTTTTTTGAATAGTATATTATTAAATTTTCATAAAATTTTCACTGTGCAAAACCTAATGCCATTTACGATTTCATAATATAAAATTTCATTATCACAGGAAGTACCGTCATTTTGGCAAAAACTGTATTTTTAGCCTCTAAAACAAATACTTGTTTGACGCAAGTGATAATCATTATTCGTATAAAATTATGATATTTGATTCCTACGGACAAATAGTATTAAACAATACGATCATATTGATATCAAAAAATTGTTCGTACACGTAGAATACCCTACTGAATGATAATCAAAAGATAACTGTTTCGGTGCAATTTCTTTTGGGTTAGGCTTTATTTGAGCTAATTTAACTAGCCTGATATTAGAAGACAAAAACATGAACAACATGTTTCGATTTACTAAAAAAAAAACATGTTTTCATAGCCAAAACGAAACAATAAAAATTTCCATAACACGTTATATTGCAATCACCGTAAATTTCATTAATAATTTTTTCATATTATATATTTCAGAAAAGGATGCCAATCATCATGACGAAACGATGGAAGAGTTTTTTGATCTGGACGAAATATTTGGATATCACGTTTCAGACTCTAAAGATGCCCCTACTCAGAGCAACAACAAGCTGAGTGTCAAAATAAGTATTCAAGATACAACCACAAAACAACCACCAACTAGAACAACAACAACCACAACGACAACTAAACCACCAAAAAACAATGACGTGAAAACAGATACTGACGATGAGGATGTTGACGTCATATCAGGGGCTGGATCTGGATCTGGGATGGATGAGGATGAAAACCAAAAGAAAAACAATGAAACTGTTTTAACTTTTCTTGGTAAGTGTGCAGGCTTATTTAATTCTTTTAGGCCCAAGTGGTTAAGTTTTTAAATAATTTCTTGTTTTATGATATTTTATAAATGATTTAGTTTGGTTAGGGTATCCACAAGTTTTACACATTTTGCTGAAGGGGATAGAGGTGGGACTTGAACGTTCCGATGATCGATAAAGAGGTAAATTATTTTCAATACGAAAAAAGACAAAGAAGTTAAATTATTCTTGAAATCTGTATTTTCGTATTTTTTTTTTTTTTCGTCCATTCCGTTTTTTGAAATCTTCGTTACGCATCTATCGTAACAATGATTATATTTGGAACGTGTTTAACCAGTACTATCACACATGGGAAAGAACTTATATAGGCTTTGCCTGTTGTTCAATCCTTTTCAAACGAATAAAATATTGTTTAAACTAAACACATGGCTGACACCAATATTGTCCTTTAACGTATACTAGTCCTGGAGATATCAGTAATTACCCAAAACAAATTGCAAAAGTTCAACCCTCTACGGATGTATCTAAAATATATAAAAAAATCGCCGTCGGTAGAACCTGCCATTTTTGATATACAGGTAAAACAAATGTGTCACTATAGTAACGTTAAACTAAGGCCTCGGCGGGCTTCCGTAGTTGATTAATTCGTAGCCGGAAGTAGCAGACGACACTAGCTGATATCAACAAAACGTCTTAGGCAGAGCAGAAATCGCAGAAATCAACCTAATACTTCCAATAATATAATAATAGATGAAATAATACTTATTTAGTTCAAAAAGTAAGTAGTAAGATTCCTAATTATATTGAATTTCAGTAATTATTTCAATTCAGACTCACACGATTAAGCAATGTACTTCAATTAGCCTAGGCCTTGGCAACGTATCGTTAAATTTGATGCATGCATATCAATTAATGAATTTCCTTTCAAACCTATCATTCTAAATTTAAAATAATTTATATTCAATAGATATGCGTTTAATTTATGTCAAATTTTATCGTCAGATTTAGGCAAACACTAGTAATTAGTCGTTTTAATGACGTGATGAAGCCTTTATCGTGAAAAAATCTATGGAAGCCCAGTGACGACATAAATGCTCGTTTATTTATCAAGTAAATTCTCTACTTAAAGAGTTTTTTCTTTCTTTTTTTTAGTGAGCGGTATCTTTTGTGAAAAGCGTTTAGACGACGACCAACCAGTAGTAATTCTTGGCAGAAGGATTGTGAAACTATAAACTTGATTAGTGAAAAGCTAAATCTTTCTACTAACGTCACCCCACAACAAGCTGTACATAGGGGCTGTAGGCGTAACTTCTGTAGACAAAAGGAGTTCCGACGTTCCCAGCATAGTGGCAATTTATCTGAAGCGTATAGAAGGCTTCGGTCAGAAGAAGACGGGTTCGATGTTGAAAAACGTTGTCTTTTTTGTCAACAGAATGCCAAACTTAGCGGGAATAAAAGAGGTTTTGAAGTTATTCCTGTTCGGACATTTGATTTTCAAAATACTGTTAGAGAAATTTGTTTAAAAAGGAATGATGCATGGGGGAATCAAGTTCTCGCCCGACTAGAGTATGCTCTGGATTTACTCGCAGCTGATGCTATATACCACCAGACTTGTAATGTAAATTTTCGAACTGGGAAGTATATACCCGTTTCCAAACAGAAAGACGAGTCACTTTCATATAAGTTTTCCAGAGGGAGACCAGAAAATCAGACTCAACTGACAGCTTTTCTTAAAGTAGCCAAGTCTCTACAAGAGAATGATGATGAACAAATAACTATAGGTGATCTTGTAAAACGGATGGATGATTTGTGCCCTAGTGATGCTTACAGTTCTACATATATGAAGAAAAAAATATTGGAGTATTTTAAAGATCAAATAATTACAGTCTGGTTAAAACACAGATCCTATTTCGTTTCGTTTTTATAGTTCAAAATTTCGTTTTACTTGTCTTTACTACACTTGGATCTGGAAGAGTTGTTATTTAACTCGTGTTCTGAATGGTGTCAGGGATAAGCCAATGAAACGGTCTGTTACGGCGAATTTTAGGCGTGTTTTGCACTGAACTGTGGGTAATCGACTAGTGACATCAATGCCGATTGGTTAATCAAATGTCTGACATCATAGGGTCATAAGTCGGTCTTTTGACCCCTGACGTGACCTATCGCTATAACTTGTCAGATCTTCATGTAGTGTAGGCCATCGAAAGTATATTAAAAAAAAAAGAAACGAAATATAGACAATTTATACGTAAAGTCAGCCTATCTATATCTGCAACAAATGTATGAACTTCCTAGTAACCAGCCGAAAGTATATATGGAGTTCATGGATGGACATCATGTGGTGCGCAGAAATGATCGGTTCTGGGCAGGTTTGTCTACAGACCTTATTATTGAGCAGACTTTAATGCGAAGCTTAAAATCCACAGGTGGAATGACGAGGGGCAAAGGAATGACAGAGACTCAACGCGTTCAATGGTTGCTTGCTATGCCCATGTGTGCTGCAGTTAATTCGAGTATGCAAACCGTCACAGAGATTTCATTTTCGTCCAGTGAACAACACAAGGAAATGTTTGGTTCAAGACAAAAAAGAGACAGAGAAGATTTAATTACAGTTTTCGACTTTTTAAAAGAGAGAAATCCATTTGAAAAAATGGATATGTTGCGTAATATCGAGACTGGGGTAACTGCTAAAGACAATGTAAATGTTCACTTGGCTAAAACTGTTGGAGAAGACATTATAGAGAATATCAAGGACCAACCTGTAATGGAATTATCTTTTCGGAAGAGAAAGCAAGTTATTACTATGGATCAACATTATTTTCTCAAAATGGAAAATAAAACGGTGCGAGTTAGCACACAACTTCTTTTTCAACGCTTGTTGGTTGCTGCTACAGGCGTTACTGAAGATATGCACCAAGTATTTTCATATGAACTCAGTTCTGTTCCTTCTGCGTTATTTGATAACAGTGGGTGTATGAGGGAAGCCCATAAGTCTACATTAGCAGATGTTATCAGGTCTTTGGGTGATTGTTCAGCGGATGAGAAAACTGACGCTGATATGAAGTATGTTGTAGATGGTGGTTCACTTTTACATCAACTTCCTTGGTCTAGGGGATTGACATTCTCTGAAATTTGTCAACTGTATGCCAACTATGTTAATACGAGATATGGATATCCAACTATTGTATTTGACGGATACATGTCCGACCCTTCTACGAAGGATGTAACGCACCAACGTCGATCTAAAGGCATAATGAGCCCAAATGTATTATTTACTGGTGATACGCCTTCCGTTCAAAAAAGGACCACTTTCTAGCTAATTCTCAAAACAAGCAATCCTTCATCGATCTTTAACCCTTGGACGTATAGGCTGCAGAGTTATCCAGGCAAAATCCGATGCAGATGTGTTGATAGTTAAAACTGCTGTGGAATCTATTGTAAATTTCCCCACTACATTAATCGGTGAAGACACAGACTTATTAATCTTGTTGTGTTATTATGCATGCACAATACCAAATAGTCACAAACTTCAGTTCCGTTCAGGTAAAAGTACAGGTTTAATTCATAAAGCTAAGGTTTGGAGCATGCAAAAGATGTTGTGGGGCGGCAGATCTGTTCAATTCTTCCCACAGTTCATGCGCTCACAGGATGTGATACCACCTCAAGAATCTTTGGTGTTAGAAAGGCCTACGTATTTAAGAAAGTGGGAACAAATGTTTATCTCCAAGGTGAATTCGACAAATTCCAAAAGTGTCAAGAGACGAAAATCTCAATCAGCTAAGATATCGTTTATTCAAGGAAAAGTCCATTTGTAATACCTCAACAGTTGAAATCCATACCCTGCCACCAACCTCGTCTGCTGCGAAATTTCACTGTATGCGAGCTTTTCTTCAAATAAAAGATTGGACAAGCGACTCGGTCATGGATGCAACATTATGGGGATGAAAAGTTGAAAACGGTTTATATCTACCCACCCAAACCGACATTGATCCTGCACCGTCAGCCATTCTTTCTATAATAAGATGTAAGTGCAAAGTGAACTGTGACAGTAAGCGGTGTTCTTGCCGAAAACACGGACTTGAATGTTTCATATCATGTAAGGAATGCAAGGGACTAAGTTGCTCTAAATCACAGGCAATTGACTTTAGTCATGATTGAACTTATTTCAACTATTGACTATTCGATTCCACAAACTGTATTTTACTACTATTGTGAATACCAATTTATGTGTTCCAAAATTAGAACACTTCAGCACTAAAAGCTTGCTGTTATCGCACCTAATTGTGTTCTTTTTTTTATGAAAATCCTAGAAAACAACTTTTTTATGCCCAAACTGAATTGACAAAATGTCCCTTATTTTCGTTGTCCCAAAGTTCGAAGATAAAAATAAATACTTGTATGTATGGATTTATGTAATTCAGAACAACATTTTTGAGGTCATGATCCTATGACGTCATTATGTATAATGCCCTAATTAACGTCACTAATTATGCACAATGACCTAATTAAGATATAAAAAAACCAAATAAGTTTATAAGCGGATGCGTTGTCTGTCTTTTTTACACAATCGATTTACAAGTATTTTATCAAAAGCAATTTCAAGATCTCAGGTGTTGTTCTAAATAGAGTAACTTAGACAGGTGAAAAATTGCATTATGGATCAAGGGATCGGTGGCGACTTTTGATAGGATGAACATTAAAGTCCAAACAATATAATAACTGTAAAAACATTTTTTTGGCAATTTGTCTGAGGTTCTGGCTTTATTTAGAGTATATCTCCTGGACTATAGGTAAATAAACAAATAAAACTCCACATTACTACTTGTGAACGTGTAGGAGCAACTCACGAATTTTAAACCCTAAAGTTAAAACTGAAATTAAATGATAAAAGGAAACGTAACAATCATGTTAATCCTTCATTATGCTTCGTCGACAAGATCATTTAAATCGTTAATAAATGAACCCCGGGATGATTTACCCAATACTACCCGATACTACCCAATACCGCCCGAATACCACTCCAATTTCAGCACATACTACCCAATACAGCAACATAATGGTGCCAAATGAGCATATTACTTGATTTTTTTCAAAAATAATGAGATATATCATGGGAAATGTACTTCAAATGTGATTACCGATGTCTGGCTGTTCCATTTGCCTTCCTATATCACCCATTAAAATAAAATCAGTTTATAAAATAAACAGCCAAGGATCCAAATAAAAAAGTATTTTAGAGGTTGATTTAAAAATGTTCATTTAACGGTCTCGTGGCCTACTCAAAAGTCTTTTTATACTATAATTATTTCTTCATCCTGTTGATTTTAGTATGATAACACGCTGTCTACAAGTGCACGCGGTCCTGTAAAAATCATTTGGGTATAATATGTCAGGAAAGCACACGAATTTATCTTTATATCTGTTTTTTAATGACTTATTAACGCGTCTTCTTTGTCTTTTAAATGATTCCGGTTCCAAACCAGTCGCCTTTGAAAAAAAAAACTCTTGTCAAAATTTCACCGATTCTTTGAATATCGACACTATTGAACAAATTCTAAGTATTCTACGGTATATACCCACAGGTGACGATGTCGCGGCGATGTCATTACCACCTAAATGAATAGACACGGTCACCATTTTCCTCCCACCTATGCATATGTTTATATTTATTTTATCATGTCAACGATTAAGTTATTGCATATATACTTAATGGACTATGTTTTGTTTTAAAATTAACGAAATTGCACATGCTTATTACAATGCACATGTTTATTACAAATGTGTAATGCTCTACTCGTATATATATACATTCCACCTGACTTAACAATTAATCAATGGGGTTAAGATTGTTATTTGGATATTCAAGTTCTGGTTTATTTATATAATCAAAGAACCCGACAGAGCTGTAACAGGCCGCAAATGATAGTTTTGATGAACTGAGAAGTGTCGCGTCGAGAATTACACACTGGAAAGAAGCATGTCCAATTTCGTTAGTTTTAAAACAAAACATCGTGCAGTAAGTAAATACGCAACAACTTAATAGTTGACATGAAAAAATGAATATAAACATTATGCAATTGCTTTGTTAAAGCATTAATTTTAAAATAAATACAAACAATCGACACTAACTAGGTAATTTCAGGACTAACATATAGTTCAATATTTTTTCATTAACTCGCTTGCGCGAAGGGGTGTTTAACAGTGAGATGAAACCGGGGGACCCGAGAAAACCCACCTTGTTTGACAGACGACCTTATCAAGTGGTAAGAGACAGATGGGTCATTTTGGGAATAAAATATGGTATATCGTCATACTTGTTTTTCTTATTTTAAGTTTGTCATCATTGAAACCAACTGCAAAGCCAAAGAAGATGATTAAACGGAGTAGCAATCCAAGATCAATTTACCGGTTGTAAAGGGAGATAACTGGGTAAACATTTCAATTTTCTGCAAAATATCGAATATTCCTTGCAGTAATTATACTAATGCACTGTTATTTGACAATATCAGGTTGTTATTCGATCATATTGGGTAGTATTTGGTAGTATTTGATGAATATTTGGTGGTATTGGGTTATTATAGGTTTGTTTGGGATGGTATAGGGAGGCAAATGGAACAGCCAGACATCGGTGGTATTGGGTAGTATTGGGTAAATCGTCCCACCCGAATTTACCCGTCAGTGTGGGGACGTCCCAATAATGAAGATATGGCAGTGATGGAACTACGGGTCTGGTATCTGTCTAGAGGACTTTTTAATTATTTTGTTCTTTAAATCGGAAAAAAATATATAAAAAGATTTTGTATGTGTTCTTCACATAGTTTACATATTCTTCACGGCTATTTTACCTTATTTCGCTATTTATTAACTATCCTATTACTTTATTCAAACAATTAATATTAAATAGTTTAATTGTTAGCCGTAATCTTCAAAAGAACATACCATTTATGCCCTTTCATTCAAAACTTTCCTCTCCCAGGTAGGGAAATTATTGGTCCTTGCTATGTATCTAAAACTAGAATAGAGTGTATTAGACGGAGAGATATAATTCCTGTTTGTCAAGTACCGAGAACAAATTGAAAAAGAATTTCTTTCTCTGGAATCTAGTAAAGGGGTGTCTAAAGGACTCCCAACTCAAAATTTTTCGCTGAAACCCTGTAGCGTTTTTCATAATTAGCATAAATCCAAGATGTCAAAACACTCTGTCTGGCAGAACTATGGCTGAACCTGGAAGTTGTACACAAAGATTTTTTTATGATTGATTTTAGTAGATTATGGTGTCCTCTTTAAGAATCTGCCGATTGAACCTGGGTCACCCTTGAGCGTTTTAAGAAATTCAAGATGGCGTCCAAGACGGCCGTCATTTCAAATAATCATCTGTAACCCCCATACTATTTTGTCTAGGATGATAATTTTGGTGTCTAACCGTATGTTTTTGGGGCCAAGGAATACACCGAAATCACCCATTATGTTGTGCGGTGATTAGATGATAGTAAAATGCAAAATGCTAGACCATATGGCCCTTTAACTCGATAGCGGCGGTTTGGACAATAATTATTTCACCGAACCAAACTATATATTTATGGACATAGAAGCATATGATTGATACGATAACACTACATACATGCCTAACAGGGGGTCCAGGGCCACATGGGACGGCCCTGAAAAGAAGGGCACAATCTGTGTTTTGATCATTTAAAAAGCAAATTCTACCTGCAAAATACGAAATTCTACCCCCACAAAACTAGGTAATATTCAGTTTAATCCTTTAGTCGTGTGTCTGGTTGCAATCTGCGACTTCACAGGTGCAAAATACTATACATTCTAAGCCACCCCTAGTGCAACTACAAGCAAGGGTACTATTTGGGGCGTCACTCATGCATCCGCATTTGATGAGCCACAGGAGCAATTTGACGGATTGTAATGTTCTTAACCCAGCAATACAGTTCTGGATCAAGTTCTGGTGGATTGCGATCTTCCAGTGAACGCCACACAATAGCATGGTGGTGACATCGTTTTACTTTCCAAGGTGAATAACGACTAACGAGGTAACTTAAATTGTCCCTCGTTATTGGCGAGGCAGACAACCTCGTTATTCATTATTCACCGCAAGAATAACAATCTGGTTTATTTACCGATTATACGTCATTTAATAAGTTTTCTACTGCTAGGGGATACTTTGTAATCTATTATTCTATTGTTATCTAGTGATCGCTTTAAATTAAATCCTGAAATATCCGCATTGAAGATACATGAACACCTTCATATGTGAATCCTGAATAACGAGGTGAAAAACAAATAACAAACAGCTCGTTATTCGCTGCTTGAATAACAATGTGGACTGTTTTTATACGCCCACATTAGTTCCTTTCGATATTCACGCATATAGCATCGTAACTTTATGAATTATGGCCCCTGATTGTACGAAAAATCGCATTTTGGCTTGTGGTCCCTCCAGAGGTTACAATCTTGTTCCGATTTAAAAAAAAAAAAAACGTTTTAGCATGCCACCGTTACACCGTAATGAAGGTTGAGTTCGAATTTCGTGAAAATCGGACCAAAACTGCCGGACAAAATGGTCGCCGCTTGTACGCGAATAGTATTAAAAAATATGCTATATTAAGGTTGTGGACCATGTAGAGGTCACAATTTTAGTCCGATTTTGATAAAATTTGAAATGCATATTTATAACCCAAAGATCTTGGTTCCTTTCGATATTTACGCATATCAAATCGTAACTTCCTGAATTATGGCCCCTGATTGTACAAAAAATCGCCCTTTTTAGCTTGTGGTCCCACTGGAGGTCACAATTATTATCCGATTTAAAAATACCGTTTGGTAATATCACCGTTACGCCGTAATGTAGGTTCAGTTCGAATCTCATGAAAATCGGACTAAAACTACCGGACAAAATGGCCACCGCTTGTCCGCGAATAGTGTAAAAATATGGAATATCAAGGTTGTGCACCCTGTAGAGGTCACAATTATAATACGATTTTGATGAAACTTAAAATGCATGTTTATAAGCCAAAGATCTTGGTCCTTTTCGATATTTTTGCGCATATCGGATTGTAACTTCCTGAATTATGGCCCCTGATTGTATGAAAAATCGCCTTTTTTTTAGCTTGTTGTACCTCTGGAGGTCACAATTATTATCCGATTTAAAAAAAACCGTCTGATTATATAACCGTTACACCATAATGAAAGTTGACTTCGAATTTTGTGAAAATCGGACCAAAACTGCCGGACAAAATGGCCGCCCCTCGTACGCAAATAGTGTAAACATCTGGTATATCAAGGTTGTGGACCCTCTGGAGGTCACAATTTTGTGCCGATTTTGATGAAACTTGAAATGCATGTTTATAACTCAAAAATCTTGGTTACATTCGATATTAGCGCATATTGGACCGAAACGTCATGAATTATGACCCCTGATTGTACGAAAAATCGCGTTTTTAGATTGTGGACACTCTAGAGGTCACAATTTTGATCCGATTTTGATGACACTTGAAATGCATTTGTATAAACCCCAAAATCTTGGTCCCATTCGATATATGCACATATTGGATCGTAACTTTCTGAATTACGGCCCCTGATTGTACGAAAAATCGCGTTTTTGGCTTGTAAAGGTTGAATTACAATTTCGTGAAAATCGGACAAAAACTGCCGGTTCCTTTCGATATTAGCATGAGTTCTAATTTCATGAAAATCAAACCGAAACTGCCAGACAATATGGCTGTTTCTTTTACACTCGGACCATGACAGAAGATCACTTGGACCAATATTTTTTAAATTAAAAAACATTGACATCTGAGTAGTTATAAATTCTCTATACTAGTACTTCTGAAAAGACTATTCTTTGTGCGTACTATATTTATCGATTTGTACTGCCTTTTATTGCAAGCTTCTCCTGGAATGCATGTCGGAGTTCACTTTGCATTTGATCATTTAAATCGGTTGGGATTTTGAATAACCACGTGTGTTGTACTGTATTGAGTTGGCCTATTTCAAATAAATTCATCAGCTATTTTTTTTATCAAATAATGACAACAATACATATTTAAAGATAGGTTCCCAGAAAAGTATTTATCGGGTGGTTATTTCAAATAAAGGTATGGCAAGTAGAGATATCCAATCTTACTAGACAAATACTGGATTCCCTGAAAAACACTCATGGAGCGTATACAAAAATGTAAGGGTTCCCCTAATCGACAGCCCGACGATTAGGAATATCTGCACGCGTGACGTCCAAGGTTGCACGCGGGATTGAGTGCTTGATGTACATGTTGATAAACTTTATGAAGAATTAGACGTACAACACTTTCTGAGATAAAAATCACGGAAAAAGACGCGGGCAGTGGATAATCCGAGAATTTGTTTAGGATTCGATATTTGTAATAAATAGTCAGCTATTAAAGACAACATCGTCTTGTGTATGCAATGAATTCTCCTCCAACTTCGCACCCGTCGCTATAGGTACCGAGAGAGGTAAGTCACGTAACACAAACATTACCTCTTTTGATCGATTTTTTATAGCAGGGTATTCCTTGGCAATTGAGAAGGATTTGAAGCAAATGTATGATAAATTAATTAGTTTGAATATGTTTTTAGTCCAAATATATCACCAAATCACCCAGTTTGTATGCGGGAATGTATCTTTAATTGATAATTTTTTATATCAATCATGTGGCATAAATAATGAACCATATCTATCATACACACGACTTTTGAACCAAATTAGCCTACCCTATACAAAAAAAACTTTATTAGAGACAAGAAAAGGTCAGACATTTTAGACTATAATATAGAACATTCATGTTCTAACATTAAATAATACTTCATAATTGTCTGCTAACCTTGATCCGAGGAGTTGTCTTCCATTTTGGTCCGAGTTGTTTGTTTGCATTATCGGGGTTGAAAGGTCAGAATAAGTGTTTTTGATTGGTCAGCTATTCCAATCTTCATAACAGTCATTTGGCGCCCGGTCTCCAATCAATCCAGTCGTGATTCGACGAAATATGGAGCAGTAAGCTAATTGCCTTTGTATTTTATACTAAAACAGAGGAGGGGTTGCAATCATATTCGTGGGGTTTAGATCATAAAGTCTGTTAAGTGAAAAGGCATGGTTGCAATCCCAAGCTTGTATTGTTAGTACCGTGTTGTCTGTTGAATTAATTCCCTGTTTCTCCTTTTCCACGCGCTGAGGTCTACTAGTACTAGGTCCCTAGAGATCGCTCGCTTATAAAACTGCTAATAAAAATATCTTTTAGAATGCGTATTATATAGACAATACTTACACTATCGTACTATGACCCCGTGTGATCATATTTTTCATTGACTGAGATTGTGATACTAAATTATTATTCATTTATTGTCCAATCATATCTCGTGTAGGCCTTACAAAATGGCTAGCAATATTGATAGCACACTCAATCATTTAAATGTAAATAATTTTTTTAAGTTAATGTATTGGACGTTAAATCTGTAATAAACAACATCAACATCAACGGTACCACTATTTCTTCAATAATCGTCGCTTCAGCAACTAACCTTAATTATCTACGTCACCGTTCTATGGCCACTATTATTGACAGGTTACGCAGGTACACAAACTGTTACTATACTTATATTTTTATTCTCATTTTCATCAATATGAATATCGTGATTAAAAACAGGTTTATTTCTTAAAAATCAGCATGATTATCACTATATCAGCGACTTGGAATTTGGAAGATTCACGTACCCTATAGGCCCTAGAGAGAGCTAGTTTTTCGATATAAACCACTCACACTTACAGAAATAAAAACCGTAAAAAATACCGTCTTCAGAAAAACATCGAAAAACCGAACATACCACAATATGTTGCGGTTTTGAGTTTCCTGGGTGATCTTTAACATAAATATGGAAAAAAATGACTTCCGTTTTATGTTATTTACGATATTTTATTACTTGGTGAGGAATGAATACTGTTATAAACTACCCGACCATACCGTAAGAATTATCCCTACTTCTGTTCAATTACTATGCATCTTGACGAATTGTTTATAACGATACTTTGATTTTCAAAAAAGGAATCGTTTATTTATGATTGATCAAATTTTAATAAAGCAGAAATATAAATAATGCCAACTAGGCTAGAGAGTACCGGTAAACTGATTATCATTCAGCACCGAAAGTGTCATGACGGCCTGTGTTCCGAAAAATCGCTATTTGACTAAATCAAAGGATACTTTTTGACATAGTAGTTTAATTCAGTAATCTGGTATTGTAAAATGTATTTACAAGGTGGCATGTTTGCAGGGTAAATAAATAGCATTCAATCGTACCCGTAGCTATGAAAATATTCACAGCCGAAAGAAATTAAAGCTTTTTTAAATATATTTTTTACTATTTTATGCTTCCTTCATATATAAATATATTTAATTTAAATAAAATATCATAATTAATATATTGGAAATTAACACAACATAATAAAACAACATTGTTAACAAGTCTTTAAATAGATCTATGTTTGAACCAGCTCATTAAAGTTTGTAAATTCGGTACTGTATTTATGCTAAAAAAAACTTTTAATAATATTGACTAGAAAGTGTTAAGTGTATACTTCGGGGGTATTTCCAACTTTTTAAACATGGTTTATTTACATTTAAAAAGTGATAAACTGAAATTATTGACATTTTATAAAATATCGCGATACCTGTTTTCAGGGATATTACACAGCTTTATACATAACACGAATTAACGTGGTTTCCAGCAAGTAAAAATGTAACCATATCTAAATCCAGTGTGTTAAATGTTAAATAAAGGCATTGAGAAATGTATTGGATTTCAATTCTAAAATATCTGTAATTTTATTCAATATCATAACAAAAGTTTTCTTTGCGTCTGTAGTCTACCAGGGATGTGCCTACTATTAAAGTTACCGAGCGGCCAGCACCGCCCAGCACCAATATTATCCGCCCAGGAAAAATATCTTGAAGCAGATTTCCGTCCACCGTCATTTTCTTGTAAACAAAGATTATTTAAAATGGAAAATTTAACCCCATAAACTGAATAAATAATCTTGACGCACGTCAAACTGACCCCGTAACATTAACTTGTAAAAATAATGTACGATTATGGCGAAACTCCTTACTTTCGATTTCTTGTTTGCTGTGCAGAGTTATCTAACAGATATGTGAACTCTTTTAACCAGTCATATCAGTGCCATTTAAAGGAGCTAAATCGCTAATATTTGGGACCTAGAAATTGACACAAATGGGTCACAACGCAAATAATAATGTAATATGAATGTATATAAACTGATTTACATTCAACCGTTTCCGTTTTACTCGAATTTCAAATCAAGTATGTTCGACGAAATACATCAGAAGTCTCAATCGAATGGCAATCTCGAGCATCTGGTTAATCCAGTCTAAATAGTATTTATTGCGCATGCTCTCCAGATAAGAATGGCGTGACCTTTGGAATATATCTAGCCTCGTTCTTGGAGTCCCTTGTTACAATGGGAATGAAACGCATTAATGATTATGGTTGACGATTCGTGTACCAATGGTAAAATGTTTATTTGATCTTAAATATTGGATATCAGACGCCCATCTTTTCCCGGTAAGATCACAACATCAATGTTGATTTAAATTGACAAATAACTCGTGTTTTCAATGTCAGAGACTTTGGATTATACTGAGTTAGAGACTTAGCTACTTTAAGTAGCATGACTGGTTAAAAGAAGTCTAGTTAGTTTACTGACATTCCACCGTTGTAGACTAGTTTAGCATTATATTTTTAATGGAATATAATTAATAAACAGTCTTTAAGATATCAATTTGCCGATTCAGACGAGCATGTCTGTCATCTATAAAATGTACTCATACTAATGTTTTCAATTGGAAGAGTTTGGCTAGTAAACAAATTACCTCCTAGGCAGTGCGCGGCATTTTGTACGATGATCGCGAAAACATGTTAAGAAATCAGACTGGATCTTCATAATATGTTATCATGGTAAAGCTAGGTCTGTAATTTTTATTCATAGTATGGATTTTCTCAGCGAAAAACAGGCAAATCAATTTCCCCTTATTATAAATTACCAGAGATTTCTTATTTAAGAAAACGTCAAAAATTTGCAAAAACATCACGAAATTGCATTTTTTCGCTTGGAATAATCGATAATTTTCTCCCAAGGGGCTGATCCCTCAAACTCCCCCTGCTATTACGAGAGGGGCAGCAACAGCTCTCATGCACCCCCTTGCCCAAGATTACCGCCCAGCATGAATATTTTTCTGGGCACATCCCTGGCCTACTAATAGCTGCATGTCATATGATTTTATCTTTTAATCGGAAGCCATTATTTAGCCGACGACACATGGTCAGGGATTTTCCATTCTCACGTTTCAATACATGCGCCTGTCTTAGATACATTCTTCTTAATCGTATCCACATCACGTTTGCCTTTCTTTGATACTTGCATCTTTCCCACCGGATCCACACCATGTGCGTCTTTCAGGCAGTGTGAAATTAGCTCGATTTTCGTTTTTCGATATTGGTGAATATCGAAAAACGAGTGTTTTTCGATATTGGCTTCTCGTTTTTCGATATTCAAACTTGAATCTCAAAAAAAAAGAGTTTGATGGATGTATATCTACAGAATGTCTCCAAAACACATTATTAAATACGTTTTCTAAAACGAACTAAAGATATCATAAATGAGGATGCCTGAGCAGTGGATTCACATAAAAAAAGCTACTCGTTTTTCGATATTCAAACTTGAATCTCAAAAAAGTATATTTAATGGATGTACATCGACAGAATGTCTCCAAAACACATTTGATTATATAAGTATTCTAAAACGAACTAAATATATCATAAATGAGGATTCCTGGGCAGTGGATTCACATAAAACTGATATTTCTCCTTGTTTTTTTATATTGGCGAATCTCGAAAAACCAGCTACTCGTTTTTCGATATTCAAAGTTCAATCTCAAAAAAGCAGATTTAATGGAAGTACATGTACAGAATGTCTACAAAACACATTTGATTAAATCAATTTTTGTAAAACGAACTAAATATATCGTAATAAAGAATGCCTGAGAAGTGGATTCACATAAAAACTGCTCTTTCTCCTTGTTTTTTGATATTGGGGAATCTCGAAAAACGAGCTACTGGTTTTTCGATATTCAGACTTGAATGTCAAAAATACAGATTTTAATCATGTATATCTACAGAATGTCTCCCAAACACATTTGAGTATATATGTATTCTAAAACGAATTAAAAATATCATAAATGAGGATGCTACTCGTTTTTCGATATTCAGGCTTGAATCTCACAAAAGCAGATTTGATGGATGTACAGAATGTCAATGTCTCAAAAACACATTTGATTAAATACGTTTTCTAAAACGAACTAAAGATATCATAAATGGGGATGCCTGAGCAGTGGATTCACATAAAACTGATATTTCTCCTTGTTTTTTGATATTGGAAAAACTCGAAAAACGAGCTACTTGAATCTCAAAAAAGCAGATTTAATGGAAGTACATGTACAGAATGTCTACAAAACAAATTTGATTAAATCAGTTTTGTAAAACGAACTAAATATATCGTAATAGAGGATGCCTGAGCAGTGGATTCTCTTAAAAACTGCTCTTTCTCCTTGTTTTTTGATATTGGCAAATCTCGAAAAACGAGCTACTCGTTTTTCGATATTCAGGCTTGAATCTCAAAAAAGCAGATTTAATTGAAGTACATCTACAGAATGTCTCCAAAACACATTTGATTCAATCAGTTTTGTAAAACGAACTAAAGATATCATAAATGAAGATGCCTGAGCAGTGGATTCACATAAAAATGCTCTTTATCCTTTCTTTTTGATATTGGTGAATCTCGAAAAACGAGCTACTCAGGCTTGATACTCGTTTTTCGATATTCAAACTTGAATCTCAAAAAAGTAGATTTAATGGATGTACATCTACAGAATGTATCCAAAGCACATTTTATTAAATCAGTTTTGTAAAACGAACTAAAGATATAATACATGAGGATGCCTGAGGAGTGGGTTCACATAAAACTGCTCTTTCTACCTGTATTTTGATATTTGCGAATGTCGAAAAAGAAGTTGAAAGGGTAGTTTTTATGTGAATCCAATGCTCAGGCATCCTCATTAATGATATCTTTAGTTCGTTTTACAAAACTGATTGAATCAAATGTGTTTTGTAGACATTCTGTAGATGTAATTTCATTAAATCTGCTTTTTTGAGATTCAAGAATGAATATCGAAAAACGAAGAAATAGTTTTTTTTATGTGAATCCATTGTTTAGGCATCCTGTATTACGATATATTTAGTTCGTTTTACAAAACTAATTTCATCAAATGTGTTTTGGAGACATACTGTCGATGTACATCCATTAAATCTACTTGTTTGAGATTCAAGTTTGAATATCTGCTTGGAAATGTCTCCAGCTATCCAAAAATGTACATATCTGAAGAATCGATTGACAATTAAGAGAATAATGGCCGGTTTTCAATTTCCGTACACTTTAAAGATTTGACGCATTTCCGCTATGCGTACAAATTTCGAAATAGTTTTAAGCAGTAGCTGCACACCACTTTTCCGACAGAAAATCAAATTTCAAACCTCTATCTCTTATAGTTGCTGAGATCTAGCTTCCCCCAATAAAAAAAAAATAATAATAATAATAATATTAATCTTAGTAATAACAATAGTCTAATAATATTAATCTTAGTAATAACAATAGTCTTTCACAGAAGGTGAAAGCCTAATAATATTAATCTTAGTAATAACAATAGTCTTTCACCGAAGGTGAAAGCCTAATAATCTTAGTAATAACAATTGTCTTTCACCGAAGGTGAAAGCCTAATAATCCCAACAAAAACAATAGTGTTTCACACTGGCTACGCAGTGTGAAACCCTAATAACTAGAACTGCGACGCAGTAATGACGGGTTTCACCGGTGCCCCGTTACTCTTGAACATATGTCACTTCCGGAACCGATGAAACCATTAAATAGGTTTCCATATAACCCTTACACACATCAAATAAAATGTACGCAGAATCAACAAAATCCAGCAATATCAATTCATTGTATACATTTGTTACATGAAGTGATCCTGACAAAATTACATTACTACCGGTGATAATGAAAATGTTATGAAATCAGAAATGGCATAAGGCATCACATAGTGAAAATTTTTATGTAAATCGAATAATAATTTCCACTTTCATAGACCAAAAACCTTGAACAGTGATTTGTAGAATATCGTCTATTTCTCTGCAACCGTACAAGTTAGAAACCATTTTTTGGTATCTGTATGATCGTATGGGTTTAATATATTTGTTGATTGGAATGAAATATCATAATTTTAAAAACATTACAAATCTGACTCATTTGAATAAAATATCCGTTTTAAAGGCTAAAAATACAGTTTTTGCCAAAATGACGTTACTTCCGGTGATAATGAAAATCTTAAATTACTTGAATAAAATCGTAAATGGCATTAGGTATCACACGGTGAAAATTTTATGAAAATCGAATAATAATTGACACTTTTATGGACCCAAAACCTTGAAAAGTTGCCTGTTGAAAATCGTCTATTTCTCCGCAACTGAACAAGGTAGAAACCATTTTGTGATATCTATATGATCGTATGGGTTCATTCTATTAGTTGATTTGAATCAAATATCAAAATTTTAAACAAATAACAAATACGACTCATTTCAATAAATTATTTATTTTGAAGGCTATAAATACAGTTTTTGCCCAAATTACGTCATTTCCGGTGACATTGAAAATGTTAAATTGGTTTGACCTAGTTAAAATTGACACTACGCATCAAATGGTGTCACTTTTATGAAAATCCAATAATAATTGACTATTTTACAGGCAAACTAGCGTAAATAGTGGCTAATGCAAAATTGCCCATTTCTCGGCCATTGCTCATATTACAAACTAATTTTCACATACATTCTCTTTGTATGGATTATTGCTACAAGTTTATGAAAGTTGCGAAGAAATATATTAAAATATGAAAAGTCTGAATGGGTTGTAAATAGCTCATTTTTTCACCTTTTTTCACCTTTAAATCAAAATGACCCCAAAACAAATTCGAAATTAAAAAAACTGAGCCCGATGTTTTCTGCGCCATTACAGGGCACACCCTTTCAGTCATACCAGATTTGAAAAAAATAATATTTGCTTTTAAAAAGTGGTACCGAACTGTCAAAATTGTAGTTTTTGCTAAATTTACGCCACTTCCGTTGCCGAAAGGAAAATGTACCGGTAACAAAAAAAATGACACTTTGGACCACGAAGCATATGAACTTTGTTTTATACAAATCGAACAATAAATAATTAATCCAGGACTGAAAAACTGAATTAGCCAATGGGGGCCAAGAAAAAATACGGTGACAAAAAGTGTTGCCATTTTTGGTCAAATCAGATGACTCTTGAACCCTGGGTAAAATACCACATAAAAATATTCATTAATAAAAAAGTTTTTCGTAAAAATTTAAATTTTCAAAATTTGGCGCCTAATATCTCCGAAGATTCGTCGAAAATAAAAAATCTAAAGAACCGTAGCTATGTGCCTTGTCTCTGGCTATGTCAAAATGTATGCAATGTTAAAATCCAACGATTATTGTTAATATTACGGCAATATTAAAAAAAACAATAACTTCGACGATTTCGGACATTTCGCATTGTCGCAGAACGTTCGAAATAGCTTTAATCTCTAAATCAATCCAACAAGTAGTTTCTGAGATACAATCAAAATGGAAAAAGAAAAATAATAATAATAAAAACTAGAAGTGCGACGCAGTAAAGACGGGTTTCACCGGTGACCCGTTACCCTTTAACATATGTCACTTCCGGTACCGATGAAACCATTAAACAGGTTTCCATATAAGCATTGCACACATCAAATAAAATGTACTCCGAATCAACCAAATCCGGCAATATCAATTCATTGTATACATTTGTTACATGTAAGTGATCCTGACAAAATTACATTACTTCCGGTGAGAATGAAAATGTTCAATTAGTTTTATGAAATCAGAAATTTCATAAGGCATCACATGGTGAAATTTTTTTATGTAAATCGAATAATAATTGCCACTTCTATAGAACAAAAACCTTGAAAAGTCACCTAAAGAAAATCGTCTATATCTCTGCAACCGTACAAGTTAGAAACCATTTTTTGGTATCTGTATGGTCGTGTGGGTTCAATCTATTTGTGATTGGAATCAAATATCATAATTTTAAAAACAATACAAATCAGACACATTTGAATAAAATATCTGTTTTGAAGGCTAAAAATACAGTTTTTGCCAAAATGACGTTACTTCCGCTGACAGTAAAAGTGTTAAATTAGGTATCACATACTGAAAGTTTTATGAAAATCGAATAATAGACACTTTTATGGACCAAAAACCGTGAAAAGTTACCTGTTGAAAATCGCCTGTTTCTCCGCAACTGATAAAGTTAGAAACAATTTTGCGATATCTATATGATCGTATGGGTTCATTCTATTAGTTGATTGGAATCAAATATCAGAATTTTTAAACAAATAACAAATACGACTCATTTGAATAAATTATTGGTTTTAATGGCTTTAAATACAGTTTTTGCCCGAATTACGTCATTTCCGGTGACATTGAAAATGTTAAATGGTCTTGACCTAGTTAATATTGCCATTACGCATCCAATGGTGTCACTTTTATCGAAATCCAATAATAATTGACTCTTTTACAGGCAAACTAGCGTAAAAAGTCACTCATGCAAAATTGCCAATTTCTCGGCAACTGCTCATATTACAAACTAATTTTCACATACATTCTCTTCGTATGGATTGTTTCTACGAGTTTATGAAAGTTACGAAGAAATATTTTCAAATATTAAGACGCTGAATGGGTTGTAAATAGCTTAATTTTACACCTTTTTTCACCTTTTAATCGAAATAGCTCGAAAACGAAATCGAAATTAAAAAAACTGAGTCCGATGTTTTGTGCGCCTTTGCATTGCGAATCGATTTGGTAATAAAAAATTTTGAAAAAATAATATTTGCTTTCAAAAAGTGGTACCGAACTGTCAAAATTATAGTTTTTGTTGAAATTATGCCACTTCCGGTGTCGACAGGAAACTTTATCGGTAACAAAACAAATGACATTTTGGAAAACGGAACACATGAACTTTGTTTCAAACAAATCGAACGATCATTAATGAATCTAGGAGCGTAAAACTGAATTAGCCAATAGCGGCAAAGAAAAATTATTTAGACAAAAATTGTTGACATTTCCGCTCAAATCAGACGACCCTTTAGTCCTGGATAAATATCATCAAAAAATATTCATTAATAAAAAAGTTTTTTGTAAAAATTTAAATTTTCAAAATTTGGCGCCTAATATCTCCGAAGATTCACCGAAAATCATCAATCTAAAGAACCGTAGCTACGTGCCTTGTCTCTGCCTATGTGAAAATGTATCAAATGTTAAAATCCGGCAATTATTGTAAATGTTACAAGAAAATTTCAAAAATTAACCACTTCGGTGATTTCGGACATTTCGCATTGTCACAGAACGTTCAAGATAGCTTTAATCTCTAAGTCACACCCACTTTCCCTACCCAAAAAACTGCACGCAAAGTTAGTTGTCGGGCCTTCGGTCAAGAACCACGGACAAAGGGAGAGAACGGGGACCTCTGTTTTTCATACCATCCAAGCGACTAGGCACTAATCTTTGTACCATGGACTAGGGGACGGGCGTTTTTCGTCCCATCGAAACGACTAGACACAGATCCTTGCTAGGCCTTCCATACTTCACCACTGCCAACGGGGAACCACTTTGACCTCGGGTTTTCGTACCATTCGAACGACTAGACATTAATCCTTGCAAGGCCTTCCGTTCTGCACAAATGAGCCACGCTGGCCTCGTTTTGTCGTAACATACAAACGACTAGACAATGTTTCATAATTTAGTCATGTTCGCGTGGGTGGGTTTGCAGCAGAATTGATATGTACATGATAGTGACACGAGTAAGAGGGGAGGGGGGGGGGGCGGGGTGTACACAAATCACACAAATCAGAGCTTTGTAATACACGCATATACTTGATATACTAAATACACAAATGGCTGAATTTCGAGACATTTCTGGCACTCTTTTAACACATAATGAGAACACTGCATTAATTTCTATATATCAATAAAATATGCCTCAGACTCATTGTATCATATATGATACACTAAATTTCGACATTGATTTTCAGAAAAAATATTGTTTATTTTTAAATTTGAATTAGACTAGTAACAAAATATATTTTCTGGCAACAAATGGCATATATATAAAAATAGATTTACTTTCTGATTATTTTTTTTAAATGAAATCATTCCAGGGCTTTTATTGACATTTCAGAAAATGTAGAGTTGGTCCCATGCACTTGAGGCCAGGGTCCTTGAAGTTGTACAGCTGCACCCGGTGACCGATATTTATTTAACGGGGAATAAGTGATAATTCATATTATAGCAGTAAATAATTAAAATATTTCATAGGGATTATAATAATATGTATGCTTATATCATGTCTGGGTATTACAGGGTTAAAACCAATATTAAATTCCGAAAATCTTTTTTTTGCTAAAACTCTTTTTTTTTTAATGGTATCAAAATGGGGGTAAAGCAGGTCCGGGGTAGTAATGGTCGAATTGTGTCCAAATTTCGTGGTTTTCGGACAATCGGTGCTGGTGTCACGGCGAAATTCCACTTTTTTCTCCTCATGAAAGCCGTAAACCGACGAAAGGCATGTGACAAGAATAAATGACTTGAACGAATGCAGGCATCACCTTGAAATTTTCAGGGTATCTAGGTACCAACGTGAAAAGTTGCTCGCCGGAATTTAGTACTCATGGTACCGTTGGTTCCTGTGTAGCGCATGCGCGAAATCAAAACCAGCTAAACTCGAAAACAACCTTGTCGGCACGGAAAACATCAAAGGAGAAATTCGAATTTTTGAAATATTCAAATACCAAACATTCGACCATGATCCAGGCTATCCTGAAATGTAATAATTTCGGTAATAGGAGACACATTCTCTAAGTAACGACCAATTGTGTATGTTTTCAAGCCCATTAATGTGGATTTTTCACAATTTTTCATTTTCAATTCAAAATGGCGTCCATCAGTTGACCTAAATCAAAATTCTGCGGTGAACATTGTTTAGGCATTCCTTCAAGGATTCGGAAAATATAATTGTCTTGTCTGTAAGTAAAATATCAAAAAAGCCTTAGGGATTTTTCACATTTCAAGATGGTGGCACTTCCGGTTTGGGCTACAAACTCCATTTTTGTGTACGAATCAGTAGTGTCGTAGCTAGTAAAGAAAAATAATTTCAAGGCAATCGGACCTATATTTCGTCGATTTTTTTGAAAAATTTGATCCTTAATTTCATCAAGGGGAGATAATACAGAAAATTTCTAATGACATTTTTCAAGTCACATCTGTAAGATCTACTTACATACTTAATTTCACGAAAATCGTGAAACTATTAAAGAAGTTGTCAAGTTGATTTTAACTTCCGGTTCGAAATCACAGCGACGAATTTTCGAAAATTTCTAATGACATTTTTCAAGTTGTATCGGTAAGATCTACTTATATACTTAAATTCATGAAAATCGTGCAACTATTAAAGAAGTTGTCAAGTTGAATTTAACTTCCGGTTCGAAATCACAGCGACGAATTTTTGAAATTCGAAAATCCGAAATAGCAGATTTGAAGTAAATGATTCAAGGTACTCAAAGAATTGTTTTTTTTAGTAAAATAGGTCAAAAAGTCACAAAGTTACAGCAATGTAGGTCAAATGCATTCGTTCGTAAAATTCGGTGATTTCGGATGTGTAAAACGTTTTGAAAACATACCTATTCCAAAGCCACCACCTATTCTTGGGGGGGGGGGGGTAGGTCAAAGTTTCAGAAAGATCCCACGGTTAGATTCTGAGATATAAGATTTGCAGGAAAAACACACAAAAAAAAAAAAAAAATAATAATAATAATAATAATAATCTTAACAGAAACAATAAGCTTTCATATGTAATACATATGAAAGCTTAATAATAATAATAATAAGAATAATAATCCGAACAAAAACAAAAACTGGCTACGCAGTGTGAAAACCTAATAATCCGAACAAAAACAATAGTGTTTCACACAAGCTACGCAGTGTGAAACCCTAATAATAATAAGAATAATCTTAACAAAAACAATAGTGTTTCACACAAGCTACGCAGTGTGAAATCCTAACTAGAACTACGAAGCAGTAATGACGGGTTTCACTGGTGCCACGTTACCATTGAACTTATGTCACTTTTGGTGCCATGTTGCCCTTGAACTCATCGCTTCCAGTACCAATGGAACCGATAAATAGATATGCACAAACTTTGCACGCATCAAATAAAATGGAAGCAGAATCAACCAAATCCAGCAATGTCAATTCATTTTATACATGTGTTACATGTAAGTGATCCTGACAAAATTACATTACTTCCGGTGATAATGAAAAAGTTCAATTAATGAAAATTCTAAATTAGTTTTATGAAATCAGAAATGGCATAAGGCATCACATGGTGAAAATTTTATGTAAATCGAATAATAATTGCCACTTTTATAGACCAAAAACCATAAAAAGAGACTTGTAGAAAATCCCCTATTTCTCTGCAACCGTACAAGTTAGAAACCATATTTTGGTATCTGTATGATCGTTTGGGTTCAACCTATGCGTTGACTGGAATCAAATATCATAATTTTAAATACTTTACAAATCAGGCGCATTTGAATAAAATATCTGCTTTGGAGGCTAAAAATACAGTTTTCGCCAAAATGACGTTACTTCCGGTGATAATGAAAATCTTAAATTACTTGTATAAATGGCATTAGGTATCACACAGTGAAAATCTTATGAAAATCGAATAATAATTGACACTTTTATGGACCAAAAACCTTGAAAAGTGACCTGTTGAAAATCGCCTATTTCTCCGCAACTGAACAAGTTAGAAACCATTTTATGATATCTATATGATCCCATGGGTTCATTCTATTAGTTGATTTGAATCAAATATCCAAATTTTAAATAAATAACAAATACGACTCACCTGAATAAATTATTTGTTTCGAAAGCTATAAATATAGTTTTTGCCCAAATTACGTCATTTCCGATGATATTGAAAATGTTAAATTGGTTTGACCTAGTCACAATTGACATTACGCATCAAATGGTATCACTTTTATGATAATCCAATAATAATTGACTCTTTTACAGGCAAAATAGCGTAAAAAGTGACACTTGCAAAATTGAGCATTTCTCGGCAACTGCTCATATTACAAACTAATTTTGAGATAGATTCTCTTCGTATGAATTAATGCTACAAGTTTATGAAAGTCAAAAAGAAATATTTTAAAATATGAAACGCCTGAATGGGTTTGTAAATAGCTAAATTTTACACCGTTTTTCACCTTTAAACCGAAATGGCGCAAAAATGAAATCGAAATTAAAAAAACGGCTTCCGACTTTTTTTGCCCCTTTACATGGCGCAACTTCTTTCTTTTTACTTATTTTAAAAATATAATATTTGCTTTCGAAAAGACGTACCTAACCGCCAAAATTGTAGTTTTGGTCAAAATTACGTCATTTCCGCTGCTGATAGAAAGCTTTATCGGTAATAAAAAAGTTGAGACTTTGCACCATTGAGCATATGAACTTTGTTTTATACAAATCGAGCAATAAATAATTAACCTAGAACCCATAAACTGAATTAGCCAATAGCGGCCAAGGTGAATTATCGATACACAAATTTTTCATATTTTTGCTCAAATTACATGACCCTTTAATTATAGGTAGAGTGCCATAAAAAAATATTAATAAATAAAAAAGTTTTTTGTCAAAATTTAAATTTTCAAAATTTGGCGCCTAATATCTTCAAAGATTAATCGAAATTCAAAATCTAAACAATCGTAGCTATTTGCCGTGTCTCGGGCTATGTCAAAATGTATCAAATGTTAAAATCCGACAATTATTGTTAATATTACGGCAATATTTAAAAAAAACGACAGCTTTAATCTCTAAGTCAGCCCACTTTCCCAGTAAAACCGAAGCGTCGAGTTGATCCGACAAATAGTTTCTGAGATATGCTCAAGTGGAAAAAAAAAAATAATAAGAAGAAGAAGAACTAGAACTGCGATGCAGTAATGGCGGGTTTCACCGGTGCCCCGTTACCCTTGAACATATGTCACTTCCGGTACCGATGAAACCATTAAACAGGTTTCCATTTAAGCATTGCACACATCACTTAAAATGTACGCAGAATCAACCAAATCCGGCAATATCAATTCATTGTATACATTCATTACATGCCACAATGACGTTACTTCCGGTAACAGTAAAAGTGTTAAATTACTTGTATGAAATCGCAAATGGCATTAGGTATCACACACGGGGAATTTTATGAAAATCGAATAATAATTGACACTTTTATGGACCAAAAACCTTGAAAAGTTACCTGTTGAAAATCGTCTATTTCTCCGCAACTGAACAAGTTAGAAACCATTTTGTGATATCTATATGATCGTTTGGGTTCATTCTATTAGTTGATTGGAATCAAATATCAAAATCTTAAACAAACAACAAATACGACTCATTTGAATAAATTATTTGTTTTGAAGGTTATAAATACAATTTTTGCCCAAATTACGTCATTTCCGGTGACATTGAAAATGTTAAATTGGTTTGACCTTGTTAAAATTGACATTACGCATCAAATGGTGTCACTTTTATGAAAATCGAATAATAATTGACTCTTATACTGGCTACGCAGTGTGAAACCCTAATAATAATAATAATAATAAGAAAATTAATCCTACGCAGTGTGAAACCCTAACTAGAACTGCGACGCAGTAATGACGGGTTTCACCGGTGCCACGTCACCCTTACACCTATTTCACTATCGGTGCCAATGAAACCATTAAACAGGTTTCCACATAAGCATTGCACACATCAAATAAAATGGACGTAGAATCAACCAAATCCAGCAATATCAATTCATTTTATACATTTGTTACATGTAAGTGTACAGTACTTCCGGTGCACACATCAAATAAAATGGACGCCGGTTCAACCAAATCCAGCAATATCAATTCATTTTATACATTTGTTACATGTAAGTGTACAGTACTTCCGGTGATAATGAAAATGTTCAATTAGTTTTATAAAATCAGAAATGACAAAAGGCATCACATGGTGAAAATTTTTATGTAAATCGAATAATAATTGCCACTTTTATAGACCAAAAACCTTGAAAAGTGACTTGTAGAAAACCGTCTATTTCTCTGCAACCGTACAAGTTAGATACCATTTTTGGGTATCTGTATGATTTTGTGGGTTCAATCTATTTGTTAATTGGAATCAAATATCATAATTTTAAAAACATTACAAATCAGACTCATTTGAATAAAATATCTGTTTTGAGGGCTAAAAATAAAGTTTTTGCCAAAATGACGTTACTTCCGCTGATATTGAAAATCTTTAATTACTTGTATGAAATCGTAAATTGCATAAAGTATCACACACTGAAAATAGTATGAAAATCGAATAATAATTGACACTTTTATGGACCAAAAACCTTGAGAAGTTACCTGTTGAAAATCATCTATTTCTCTGCAACAGAACGAGTTAGAAACCATTTTGTGATATCTATATGATCGTATGGGTTCGTTCTATTAGTTGATTGGAATGAAATATCAAAATTAAAAAAAAAAATAACAAATACGACTCATTTGACTAAATTATTGGTTTTGAAGGCTATAAATACAGTTTTTGCCAAAATTACGTCATTTCCGGTGACATTGACAAAGTTAAATTGGTCTGACCTAATTAAAGTTGACATTACGCATCAAATGGTGTCATTTTTATGAAAATCCAATAATAATTTGCTCTTTTACAGGCAAAATAGCGTAAACAGTGACTTATGCAAAATTGGCCATTTCTCGGTAAATACTCATATTACAAACTAATTTTGACATAGATTCTCTTTGTATGGATTAATGCTACAAGTTTATGAAAGTTGGGAAGAAATATATTAAAACATGAAAAGCCTGAATGGGTTGTAAATAGCTCATTTTTACACCTTTTTTCACCTTTAAATCGAAATGGCGCAAATACAAAACCAAAATTGAAAAAAGCGAGTCCGAGATTTTGTGCGCCTTTTGTAGGGGCATTTATCTGGATCTATCAGATTTGCAAAAATTAACATTTGCTAGTGAAAAGACAAAATTGGAGTTTTTGGCAAAATTCCGTCACATCCGGTGCCGATAGGAAACTTTACCGGTAATAAAAAAATTGAGAATTTGCACCATGGAGCATATGAACTTTGTTTTATAAAAATCGGGCAATAAATAATTAACCTAGAATCGATAAACTAAATTAGCCAATAGCGGCCAAGAAAAATTATGGAGGCAAAAAATGTTCACATTTTTGATCAAATCAGACAACCCCTTAACCCTGGGTAAAATGCCATAAAAAATTATTCATTAATAAAAAAGTTTTTTGTCAAAATTTAAATTTTCAAAATTTGGCGCCTAATATCTCCGAAGATTCGTCGAAAATCAAAAATCTAAACTACCGTAGCTATGTGCCCTGTCTCAGGCTATGTCAAAATGTATCCAATTTTAAAATCCAACGATTATTGTTAATATTCCTGCAATATTTCAAAAAACGACAACTTTGGCGTTTCGGACATTTCGCATAGTCGCAGAACGTTCGAAATAGCTTTAATCTCTAAGTCACACCCACTTTTCCAGTAAAACCGAAGACATCGAAATGATCCGACTAGTAGTTTCTGAGATATGCTCAAGTGGAAAAAAATAATAATAAGAACTAGAACTGCGATGCAGTAATGACGGGTTTCACTGGTGCCACATTACCCTTGAACTTATGTCACTTCCGGTGCCAGTTACCCAGCAATAATAATTTCATTTATACATTTGTTACATATGTCAAAAAAGTGACCCTTACAAAATTTGTTACTAACTTACCGCTAAGTTAGCTGACTTTTTAATGGGAAATTTCTCAACAAGGGAAGGTGCTAGAAGAAATTTTTGGACATCTATATGATCGTATTGATGCAATCTATATGTCCATTGGAATCAAATATCATAATGTTAAACGAATGATAAATATAACTCACTTCAAAACAATTTGAAGGCTAATAATGCAGTTTTTGCCAAAATTACATTACTTCCGGTGATAATAAATTTTTTACATTAATTCTATGAAAATATAAACGGCATAAGGCCTCACATGGTGAAAATTTTATGATAATCGAATAATAATTGACACTTTTATAGACCAAAACATATATCTCTGCAACCGAACAAATTAGAAACCATTTTGTGATATCTGTATGGTCGTATGGGGTTTTGCCCATATGTCGTCATTTTCAGTGACAGTGAAAATGTTAAATTGTATTGACCTAGTCAAAGGTGGCATGAGGCAACACATGGTAACAAAAATTGAAAATCGAACGATAATTGACGCTTTTACATGCAAAATAATGTGAAAAGTGACCCATGCAAAATTGCCTATTTCTCGGCAACTGCTAATATTACAAACTAATTTTGACATAAATTGTCATCGTATGGATTAATGCTACAGGTTCGTGAAAGTTGTCAAGAAATATTGTAAAAAATGAAAAATCTGAATGCATTGTAAATAGCTAATTTTTACACCTTTTTTCAGCTTTAAATCAAAATGATGCAAATGCAAAACCGAAATAAAAAAAACAAAACAAAGCAAGATATATTTTGCGTCTTTAGTATGAGCATTCATCTTGATCTATTAGGTTTGTAAACATTAATATTTGCTTTTTTAAAAAGACCTTTCGACACGTCAAAATTGAAGTTTTGGGCAAAATTACGTCACTTCTTTTAGAAGCTAAAAATACAGTTTTTGACAAACTGACGGTACTTCCGGTGATAATGAAAATACTAAATTACTTGTATGAAATCGTAAATGGCGTTAGGTATCACACAGTGACATTTTTATGAAAATCGAATAATAATTTCCACTTTTATGGACCAAAAACTTTGAAAAGTGACCTGCTGAAAATCGCCTATTTCTCCGCAACTGAACAAGTTAGAAAACATGTTGTGATATTTATATGATCGTATGGGTTCATTCTATTAGTTGATTGGAATCAAATATCATAATTTTGAAAACATTACAAACCAGACTCGTTTGAATAAAATATCTGTTTTGAAGGCTATAAATACATTTTTGCCCAAATGGCGCCATTTCCGGTGACATTGAAAATGTTAAATTGGTTTGAGCTCGTCAAAATTGACATTACGCATCAAATGGTGTCGTTTTTATGAAAATCCAATAATAATTGGCTCTTTTACAGGCAAAATAGCGTAAAAAGTGACTCATGCAAAATTGACCATTTCTTGGCAAATACTCATATTACAAACTAATTTTGACATAGATTCTCTTCGTATGGATTAATGCTACAAGTTTATGATAGTTGCGAAGAAATATTTTGAAATATGAAAAGCCTAAATGGGTTGTAAATAGCTCATTTTTAAACCTTTTTTCACCTTTAAATCGAAATGGCGCAAATACAAAACCAAAATTAAAAAAAGTGAGTCCGACATTTTGTGCGCCTTTTGTAGGGGCATTTATCTTGATCTATCAGATTTGCAAAAATTAATATTTGCTAGTGAAAAGACGTTCCGACGACTCGACAAAATTGGAGTTTTCAGCAAAATTGCGTCACAGCCGGTACCGATAGAAAACTTTACCGGTAATAAAAAAATTGAGAATTTGCACCATGGAGCATATGAACTTTGTTTTATAAAAATCGGGCAATAAATAATTAACCTAGAACCGATAAACTGAATTAGCCAATAGCGGCCAAAAAAAATTATCGAGACAAAAAATGTTCACATTTTTGATCAAATCAGACGACCCCTTAACCCTAGGTAAAATGCCGTAAAAAAATTATTCATTAATAAACAAGTTTTTTGTCAAAATTTGGCGCCTAATATCTCCGAAGATTCGTCGAAAATCAAAAATCTAAACTACCGTAGCTATGTGCCCTGTCTATGTGCTATGTCAAAATGTATCCAATGTTAAAATCCGACGATTATTGTTAATAACTATTCACAAAAAGTAGGGGATATTTGATTTTTAAGTGTTATTAAAGTCACTTTTTTTTAATAGTTATAGATGGACGGGAAATAACCATTTTCTCAGGATCACTTTTTAAGATTTTTTATCCTTTTCAATTTCCTATTAGAAAGTCAACTAACTTAGCGGTAAGTTAGTTTCGAACGTTCTGCGACTATGCGAAATGTCCGAAACGCCAAAGTTGTCGTTTTTTGAAATATTGCAGTAATATACTATTCAAAAAAAGTAGGGGATATTTGATTTTGGGGGCATAATACTAAAATATGCAAATGACTACGAAAAAAGTCACTATAGAACCTAACAGAAGAAACATTTCTAGTTACATGTGACGCCCAAACGCACCAATAGCTACCGCATGGAATGCAGGTGATGCTTGGGATCATCATGGGGGTCCAACCCAAGATTTGCACGACTCTGACTTTGAATGTTACAGTCATTGTGGCATTGAATTCCAGGGTGGAAACATCAGTTTAATTGTTTTAGTGACCAGAAAACAAATTTTGATATGCGTCGGCTTACCCAAAATGAAAGGTTACGTGCCCTTGGCATGCTACAGATCGGCACAACACAGGCGGTTGTGGCGCGGACGATGAATGTTTCTCAGTCTGTCATAAGCAGGCTATGGTCCAGATACCGTGATACACAATCTGTACAGGACAGACCACGCTCAGGTCGACCAAGGGCGACAACTCAAGCCCAGGATCGATTTATCCGTACCTTGGCCTTGAGAAATCGTGTCATCACAGCAAATCAGATCAGCGCTCGTCTTCAAACAGACACTGGTGTGAGAGTGAGTGGCCAGACGATTCGGAATCGACTGCATAGGGGTCACCTTCGCGCCCGACGTCCTCGCGTGATCCCTTGTTTGAGAGATCATCACATTCAGGCAAGACGTCGTTGGTGTAGGGATCGTCAACACTGGGATAATCGACGCTGGAGCAATGTGATGTTTTCAGATGAGTCAAGGTTCACTGTTGATTTTTTGGACAGACGTAGGAGGGTGTGGCGTCGTCGAAACTAGCGCTTCCAAGACGTTAACTTCATCAGACATGATCGATTTGGGGGTGGTTCTGTTATGGTGTGGGGAGGCATCACTGTTGCTGGAAGAACGGCTTTACATGTTGTTGCAGGGCGTGTTACAGGCCAGTACTACCGGGACAACATCTTGGCAGTCCATGTTGTGCCGTTCGCACGACGTCATGGCCGCCGTTTCATCTTCCAGGATGACAACGCAAGATGTCACAGGGCCAGGATCGTTACAGGTTACCTCCAACAACAGAACATCACCACATTACCTTGGCCAGCACTGAGTCCCGACCTCTCCCCCATCGAGCATGTCTGGGACATGCTTGGACAGAGGTTACGTCAACGTCAACAACGTCCTGCCAATGTCCAAGAACTTGCTGCTGCGTTGCAACAGGAATGGGACAATCTGGACCAAAATGACCTTAGACGTCTCATTAGGAGTATGCCACGTCGGATCAATGCTTGTTTGGCAAACAGAGGAGGATTTACCCGTTACTGACTTGGTTGTGATGCTGTGGTAACTTTGCTGTTTGACCCCGGGTATCATTTTACCCTTATAATGGTCAGTCTGTGCCTTACTTAGTCTAACGATCATTTGGAATAAATCGATGAATGTGAACTTCATTTCATTTTGTCATTTGTTTCTTTGTCAGTTTCATTAGGTGACTTTAATAACACTTAAAAATCAAATATCCCCTACTTTTTTTGAATAGTATATATATGTCCATTGGAATCAAATATCATATTGTTAAACAACTAAAAAACATAACCCATTTCAAAAAAATATTTGTTTTGAAGGCTAAAAATACAGGTTTTGCCAAAACGACATTATTTCCGGTGATAATGAAAATGTTAAATTAGTTCCATGAAATCATAAATGGCATCAGGCATCACATGGTGAAAATTTTATGAAAATAGAATAATAATTGACACTTTTATAGACCAAAAACCTTGAAAAGTGACTTGTAGAAAATCGTCTATTTCTCTGCAATCGTAAAAGTTAGGAACCATTTTGTGGTATCGGTTTGATCGTATAACAAATACGATCAAACAGATACCACAAAATGGTTCCTATTTGTTGATTGCAATCAAATGTCATAATTTTAAAAACATTACAAATCAGACTCATTTGAATAAAATATCTGTTTTGAAGGCTATAAATACAGTTTTTGTACATATGACGCCGTTTCCGGTGACAGCGAAAATGTAAAATTTGATCCACCCAGTCAAAAATGGCATTAGGCATCATATGGTGAAAAACAAATAGAAAATCTGATTATAATTAACTCTTTTACAGGCAAAATAACGTGAAAGGTGACTCATGCAAAATTGCCTATTTCTCGGCAACTGCTAATATTACAAACTAATTTTGACATACATTGTCATTGTATGGATTAATGCTACAGGTTCGTGAAAGTTGTCAAGAAATATTTTAAAATATGAAAAGCCTGAATGCATTGTAAGTAGCCCATTTTTACACCCGTTTTCAGCTTTAAATCAAAATGATGCAAATGCAAAACAGAAATAAAAAAAGCAAGACATATTTTGTGTCTTTAGTATGAGCATTTATCTTGATCTATTAGATTTGTAAACATTAATATTTGCTTTTTAAAAGACCTTTCGACACGTCAAAATTGAAGTTTTGGGCAAAATTACGTCACTTCCGGTGCCGACAGAAATTTTTCTAGGTAGAAGTAAGTTGAGAATTTGCACCAGGTGGGTTTTTCTTTTACACAAATCAGGCAATAAATAATTAACCCAGAACCCATACACTGAAATTAAAATGCGAAAAATCTTAAAAAGTGTTCCTGAGAAAATTGGTTATTTCTCGGCAAGGGACGATGTTAGAAACAATTATGTGATATCAATATGATCGTATTGATTGATACTATTTGTCCATAAGAATCAAATATCATAATTTTACACCAATAATGAATATCACTTACTTCAAACAATTACTTGTTTATAAGGCTAAAAATACAGTTTTTGCCAAAGTGACGGGACTTCCGGTTATAATGAAAATACTAAATTACTTCTATGAAATCGTAAATGGCATTAGGTATCACACAGTGAATTTTTTTTATGAAAATCGAATAATAATTGACACTTTTATGGACCAAAAACCTTAAAAAGTGACCTGCTGAAAATCGTCTATTTCTCCGCAACTGAACAAGTTAGAAACCATTTTGTGATATCTATATGATCGTATGGGTTCATTCTATTAATTGATTGGAATAAAATATCGTAATTTTAAAAACATTACAAATCAGACTCATTTGAATAAAATATCTGTTTTGAAGGCTATAAATACATTTTGTGCCCAAATGGTGCCATTTCCGGTGACATTGAAAATGTTAAATTAGTTTGAACTAGTCAAAATTGACATTACGCATCAAATGGTGTCACTTTTATGAAAATTCAATAATAATTGGCTCTTTTACAGGCAATATAGCGTAAAAAGTGACTCATGCAAAATTGATCATTTCTCGGCAAATACTCATATTACAAAGTAATTTTGACATAGATTCTCTTCGTATGGATTAATGCTACAAGTTTATAAAAGTTGTGAAGAAATATTTTAAAATAAAATTTTTACACCTTTTTTCACCTTTAAATCGAAATGGCGCAAATACAAAACCAAAATAAAAAAAAGCAAGTCAGAGATTTTTTGGCGCCTTTTGTAGGGGCATTTATCTTGATCTATCAGATTTGCAAAAATTAACATTTGCTAGTGAAAAGACGTTCCGACTCGACAAAATTGGAGTTTTTAGCACAATTGCGTCACATCCGGTGCCGATAGAAAACTTTACCGGTAATAAAAAAATTGAGAATTTGCACCATGGAGCATATGAACTTTGTTTTATAAAAATCGGGCAATAAATAATTAACCTAGAACCGATAAACTGAATTAGCCAATAGCGGCCAAGAAAAATTATGGAGACAAAAAATGTTCACATTTTTGCTGAAATCAGACGACCTCTTAACCCTGGGTAAAATGCCATAAAAAATTATTCATTAATAAACAAGTTTTTTTGTCAAAATTTAAATTTTCAAAATTTGACGCCTAATATCTCCGAAGATTCGTCGAAAATCAAAAATCTAAACTACCGTAGCTATATGCCCTGTCTCAGGCTATGTTAAAATGTATCAAATGTTAAAATCCAACGATTATTGTTTATATTACGGCAATATTTTAAAAACCGACAACTTCGGCGATTTCGGACATTTCGCATAGTCGCTGAACGTTTGAAATAGCTTTAATCTCTAAGTCACACCCACTTTCACAGGAAAACCGAAGACATCGATCGAATCGATTCGACAAGTAGTTTCCGAGATATGCTCAAGTGGAAAAAAAAAATAATAATAACTAGAACTGCGAAGCAGTAATGACGGGTTTCACTGGTGCCTTGTTACCCTTGAACTTATGTCACTTTTGGTGCCATGTTACCCTTGAACTCATCACTTCCAGTACCAATGGAACCGATAAATAGATATCCACAAACTTTGCACGCATCAAATAAAATGGAAGCAGAATCAACCAAATCGAGCAATATCAATTCATTTTATACATGTAAGTGATCCTGACAAAATTACATTACTTCCGGAAATGAAATGAAATGTTGTTTAATGGCACGTCAGCTCCAACCGGGCTATATTGCGCCAAACATATGGTGAATTTAACGAGACAAATTAAAACAATATCACAGGGATGTATTCATATATGTAAATAAAAACAAATATCACAGAAAATATAATTAAAAATAAATATATCAATACCTTTACATATATAAATATTTAAAACATAATATATGATAAATATATATAATTAAAATTTTGAATAAAAGTTTGTCTCGTTTAAAAATGCTAGCAATTTATCATAAAGCTCCGGTTGAGCAAATAGCCGACGTGCTGACTGGCAACGGTAATATTTAGATCTAATACGTTTGAGATGATTGCACTCAATCATGATGTGTTTTACTGTCAAAGGAACATGGCAGTGGACACATTCTGGTTGAGGCTCTCGCTTCAAAATGAAAATATGAGTTAAAAAGGTATAACCAATGCGAGAGCGACACAAAACAAATTCATCTCTCCTGCTGGTTCTATAGGAGCTTGGCCAGTCTCCTAAGACAGGCTTAATGTGATGAAGTTTGTTTGTGTCTGCAAGATCTCAAGACGTTGCCAGCGGTCAAATATAAAAAGGTTTATGGGTGATTTAAAATCTGTGAATGGTAAAAGAAATTTTGTTATGGGTAGATCTAAAGCCGACTTAGCAGCTAAGTCTGCTTGATCATTCCCTTTAATATCAACATGACTGGGGAGCCAGCAAAGGACTATGTCCCTGCCGTTAAACTCGTTTGATAGTAGCAGACGATAAATGTCTGCTACTAATGGGTGTACAAGCTGTTTATTGTTTATTGCCTGCAAAGAGGACAAAGAATCAGTGAATATAACATGTTTTAAAGATGGAGAGGATTGAATGAACTCCAAAGCTTGAAATATGGCGTGGAGCTCAGCAGTAAATATGGAAGCAGCAGGTGGAAGTCTAACAGAAATGATTCCAGATGGCGTGACGGTAGCCGAAGCTACCCGGTCACCATCCTTGGAACCATCTGTGTAAATGTGAGCATAATCACCATATTTAGACCGTAACTCTCGAAAGAGAGACTGAAACACCGTGGAACTAGTATCTTTCTTTTTGTTTTTCGTTAGATCTAAATCGATCTTTGGAGGCGATATAGTCCAGGGTGGAGTACTAAAGAAAGGGGTATTCGCAATACTGTCATGACTGATGCCAGCCTCTGACAGAAGGGGTTGAATACGAATACCGAATGGTGGAATAACGTTCGTTTTCAGCATATATAGATGTTCATGATATGGTCTAAATATGGTGTTATATGAAACATGATGAGGTAGAGATGCAATTTTTGTAGCATACTGCAGTGCAAGTTTATCACGTCTGTCGTGCAATGAGGGCTCGTTCGCCTCGATGTATAAACTCTGCACTGGAGATGTACGGAATGCTCCTAGGCTGATTCTAAGTCCTTGATTGTGTATGGTGTCGAGCTCTTTGAGATAAGACTCGCGGGCAGACCCATACACAATACACCCATAATCGAGTTTAGATCTTATTAAAGCTCGATATAATCTGAGCAAGACCTTACGGTCTGCTCCCCAGTCAGTGTTTGATAAGACTCTCAATATGTTGAGGGCTTTCAGACATTTCTTCTTGAGGGTTTTTATATGGGGGATAAATGAAAATTTCTTATCAAATATCAAACCCAAGAATTTTGTTTCATCTACAACTGGAATGGGGCTTCCATCCAGTGTAAGCTCCGGATCAGGATGTAAACCTCTTCGTTGACAGAAGTGCATACAAACAGTCTTGGATTTCGAAAATCGAAATCCATTGTCAGTTGCCCATCGATGAATAGAATTCAAACAAAGCTGCAACTGACGTTCGATTGTCTGCATACTTGTCGATCCGTAACACATCTGAAAGTCATCAACATATAGAGAGCCGTCGACCCCACGTTTAAGGCACGCAGGAATTGTATTAATTTTAATAGCAAATAATGTTGGAGATAAAATACTTCCCTGAGGAACTCCCAAGCGTACCTTAAACGACCTATCTTCTAAGAAATTTTTAATGAACATAGGTAAGCGACCACGCAGACCGAGGTTATGCAGGTCGCGCATGATACCATATTTCCATGTGGTATCATAAGCTTTCTCCAGATCAAAAAATATAGCAACTAAATGTTGTTTCTGGATGAAAGCGTCCCTGACGAACGTTTCAAATCGAACGAGATGATCAAGAGTGCTCCTTTGGGACCGAAATCCACACTGGAGGTCAGTAATTAAGTTGTTGGACTCAAGGTACCAAACAAGCCTTCGATTGATCAATCTCTCCATGGTTTTGCAAATACAGCTAGTTAAAGCAATTGGGCGATAATTGGTAGGATTCGTAGGATCTTTACCCGGTTTAGGGATGGGAATTATTGTGGCTTCATGCCACGAAGGAGGGAAATTCCCATCAACCCAAATCCGGTTATAAAGATCTAATAATATTAATAGCGTTTGAAAAGGTAAATGTTTCAGAATTTGATAGTGAATTTCATCTGGACCAGTGGCAGTGTCCCGAGCTCGTTTTAGCGAATCACGGAGTTCTGCAATAGAAAAATGATCATTATAGCATTCATCATTGCGGGACTTGAAATTAAGTCGCCTTTTCTCCTGTTGTGCTTGAATGCCTCGAAAGGCATCAGAGGAGAAATTGGATGATGAATTGAATGAAAATGTACTGGCCAGAGAATTAGCAATATCAGGAAATGTTGTTAAGGTGGTATTATCAACATTTAGATGGTTAACTGATAAAGCACTACTTTTACCTTTAATTCTACGAATCCTATCCCATACCGATTTGGAAGTGGTACGGGAATTAATCCTTGAGACATAAGCCTGCCATGAAGATTTCTTTGCTTGGCGTATGGTTCTACTGGCCTTCGCCCGGACCATTTGGTAGGCTGCAATATTCTCCATGGAAGGGTGGTTCTTTAATCGTCTCAAGATCAGATCACGCTCTTTCAGAGCTGATTTGCAATCATCATTATACCATGGTTTATTGAAACGTTTTGGTTCAGTCGTGGTTTTTGGAATCGCCTGCTCAGCTACATCTTGAAGAATGAAAGTGAATAAAGCCATAGGCTCATCTGCATCTTCTAACTCCTTTGTATCAAAAGAGAAGAGACACAAAGATTCAAACAGAGCCCAATCAGCCTTATGTAACTTCCACCTCTGCGGTCTTTCAACCGGAGAGGGTCCATTATTATTTATTAAAATCGGGAAGTGATCACTGCCACAGAGATCTTCATTAACTCTCCACGTAAAATCCTGAAATAGGACTGGAGAGCAAATGGTTAGATCGAGGGAGGAAAAAGAAGCAGTTGCTGGATGTAGATAAGTAGGCGAGTCATTATTTAGTAAGCACAAATTATTAATATTAATGAAGTCTGCTATTTGATTACCTCTGATATTATCGTCAGGACTACCCCAGAGTGAATGATGACCATTGAAATCTCCCGAAATGATAAACGGGGAAGGTAATTGTGCAATCAGGTCATCAAGATCCCTGGGGTTTAGATTTAAACTTGGTGGTAGATACACAGAGCATAGAGTAATAGGGATATGTAAAGTCACCCTTGCCGTCACAGCCTGCAACGGAGTGGTTTGGGGAACTTGACTCTGTGGGATATCTCCATTAAGAATAATGGACACACCACCATGTGCTCTACCATCATTATTGGCAAAATGATGATAGGCAACAAAATGTTTAAATGATAAAAAATAAACACAAAGTTATATGGATAACAATTACTATATATATTGTAATTGTTATCCATATAACTTTGTGTTTATTTTTTAATGTGCTCAATTACTAAATGCCATTCAAACAGTTTAAATGATAGTTTATCAGAATGTTTAAGAAATGTTTCTTGTAAACAAATAGCTAATGGATTACATTTTTGTATTAGAATTTGGACTTCATTAAAATTTGGCTTAATTCCACGACAATTCCATTGAATTATGGAATTGACCATTGTCAGGGATGTTTAACAGGACTTCTTGAATGTTGTTTGGAATTGGGGTCGCGAAACTCCAAAACAACATCCATCATATTGTCCTGATTCCCGAACCTGTTATAGGTTTGGACAGGATCATCTTCGCCTTTCCTACTACGGAAAGATGCAAGTTTTGAACCGGCCTTCGAAGTTGAAGGTCGGTCGTGAGTGGTTTTTGGTGGATTTCCACCTTTTGAGGTTACAGAGGGTGGCTTTCCACCATATGGGGGAGTAGTTTCTGGCACAATCTCCTCCGTTGCCCCGGTGCCGAGAGCAATCAATAATGGTTTCTGAGGTAGTGGGGGATTTGGGGAAGATGATCCTGTCTGCCCAGAAGCTGGCAGGGGCAACTCCGTCTGACAAGCAACGGAAATGGTTTTTGGCTTCGCTATATTTGCAAACGAAGTTGCAAATATGGGCGATGGTGTGGCAAGTTCAACCAATTTCCGCGCTTCAGGGTAAGAAATATTTTTTTCTGTTTTTATCTGTTGCACCTGTTTCTCTTTTTTCCACAAAGTACACTCTCTTGAATAAGCAAAATGAGGTCCTTTGCAATTTGCACAGTGATGTTTCAATTGACAGGTTTCAGTTTCGTGGCCACATCGTGCACAAATTGGTTTTCCCTTACATACATTTTTGCTGTGCCCAAAGCGTTGGCACTGAAAGCACCGCAATGGGTTCGGTATGTAAGGAGAAACTGGAATTAAGAGAAATCCAGCTTTTATCGTTTTGGGCAGTTCTGGTCGGTTGAATGTCAGGATGTAGGTGTTTGTTTGTATAACGTTACCGTTACGCTTGATGGAAATGCGCTTTACGGCCGTTACACCTTGCGAGGAGAGATTTTCAAGCATCTCTTCCTCATTGCTACCTTCTAGATCCTGAGAACGGATAACACCTCTAGAAAAATTTAGACTGTTATGAGGTGATACTTTAATTGGGATGTTAGCTAAAGATGTCGACTTTAATAAAGATAAAGAGTGCTGTTCTTTAGCACATTCAACCAGAAGAGTACCGTTTCTCATTTTCTTAATGCTTTTTGGTTCACCTGATAACCCGGCGAGACCTTTAGCAATTAAGAAAGGAGACTGTTTACTTAAGATGGTTTCATTGGTACTCTCAAGAACCAGAAACCTATACCATGTTCGGGAAGTTTTATTTGATATTTCTGAAATATCATCTGTCGGTCCGCGTTTCGGCGGACGAAGTTTTTTTGTTTGGGAAGCCATTTATCAGCTTTTAAGATTCATCACTGACTGGTCTCCAATCACCAAGGATTGTAACATCCGTACAGGCTACAGCGCGGATATCCAGCGCTTACGCCCAACGAGAACAGCCAGTGATATACTCAGACAAAGTAAAGAGGAGATCTTATGCTTTATCCGATTGACCCAAGCCGCTGTTTCAGAGAAGATGCTACAGGACACAAAGGTTTAACTGCACTATAAACTAATAACACAGTAAGGGGAAAAACTATCATCTTCTCATCAACTAACACGACCAAAGCCGATTGATCAGAGTGGGCCACTCTAACCTCCCGTCTAGGTGAACCATGGGCCAAAGTAATGTGTTGCAGAAAAAGGGCTCGCAAGCCAAATCCCCACTCAATTACCAGGATTCCACTCTCCACCGACACGGGTCGCAACGCACGGCAAACACTTTGCCCCATTACAGGGATCCTTTTAGTCGCCTTTTACGACACGCAGGAAATACGAAGGGTATATTCTTATCACCCCCTACACCCCAGGGGGGCATTACTTCCGGTGATAATAAAAAAGTTCAATTTGTTTTATGAAATCTCAAATGGCATTAGGCATCGCATGGCGAAAATTTTATGTAAATCGAATATTAATTGCTACTTTTATCGACCAAAAACCTTAAAAAAGTGACTTGTAGAAAATCGTCTATTTCTCTGCAACCGTACAAGTTAGAAACCATTTTTTGGTATCTATATGATCGTGTGGGTTCAATCTATGTGTTGATTGGAATCAAATATCATAATTTTAAACACTGTACAAATCAGACGCATTTGAATAAAATATCTGCTTTGAAGGCTAAAAATACAGTTTTCGCCAAAATGACGTTACTTCCTGTGATAATGAAAACCTTAAATTACTTGTATGAAATCGTAAATGGCATTAGGGTATCACGCACTGAAAATTTTATGAAAATCGAATAATAATTAAAACTTTTATGGACCAAAAATCTTGAAAAGTAACCTGTTGATCATCGTTTATTTCTCCGCAACTGAACAAGTTAGAAACCATTTTGTGATATCTATATGATCGTATGGGTTCATTCTATTAGTTGATTGGAATCAAATATCAAAATTTAAAAAAAAAATAACAAATACGACTCATTTGAATAAAATATCTCTTTTAAAGGCTAAAGATATATTTTTTGCCCAAATGATGTCATTTCCACTGACAGTGAAAATGTTAAATTGGTTTGACCTAGTCAAAATTAGCATAAGGCATCAAATGGTAAAAAAGAAATGAAAATCGAATAATAACTGACTCCTTTACGGGCAAAATAACGTGAAAATTGACGCATGCAAAAATTGCCTATTTCTCGGCAACCGCTCATATTACAAACTAATTTTCACATACATTCTCTTCGTATGGATTATTGCTACGAGTTTTTGAAAGCTACGAAGAAATATTTTAACATACGAAAACGCTGAATGGGTTGTAAATAGCTTAATTTTTCACCGTTTTTCACCTTTTAATCGAAATAGCCCGAAAACGAAATCGAAATTAAGAAAACCGAGTCCGATGTTTTGTGCACATTTACATGGCGCATCCTTTTGGTAATATCAAATTTTGAAAAAATAATATTTGCTTTCAAAAAGTGGTACCGAACTGTCAAAATTATAGATTTTGTTAAAATTATGTCACTTCCGATGCCGACAGATAACTCTATCGGAAACAAAAAAAATGATATTTTGGAAAAAGAAGCATATGAACTTTGTTTTAAACAAATCGAACAATAAATAATTAATCTAGGACCGAAAAACTGAATTAGTCAATGGCGGCTAACGCAAATTACTGAGACAAAAATTGTTCACATTTTTGCTCAAATCAGATGACCCTTTAGCCCTGGATAAAATACCCATAAAGAAATATTCATTAATAAAAAAAAAATTTGTAAAAATTTAAATTTTCAAAATTTGGCGCCTAATATCTCCGAAGATTCATCGAAAATCAAAAATCTAAAGACCCGTAGCTATGTGCCTTGTCTCTGGCTATGTCAAAATGTAGCAAATGTTAAAATCCGGCAATTATTGTTAATATACTATTCAAAAAAAGTAGGGGATATTTGATTTTGGGAGCATAATACTAAAATATGCAAATGACTACGAAAAAAGTCACTATAGAACCTAACAGAAGAAACATTTCCAGTTACATGTGACGCCCAAACGCACCAATAGCTACCGCATGGAATGCAGGTGATGCTTGGGATCATCATGGGGGTCCAACCCAAGATTTGCACGACTCTGACTTTGAATGTTACAGTCATTGTGGCATTGAATTCCAGGGTGGAAACATCAGTTTAATTGTTTTAGTGACCAGAAAACAAATTTTGATATGCGTCGGCTTACCCAAAATGAAAGTTTACGTGCCCTTGGCATGCTACAGATCGGCACAACACAGGCGGTTGTGGCGCGGACGATGAATGTTTCTCAGTCTGTCATAAGCAGGCTATGGTCCAGATACCGTGATACACAATCTGTACAGGACAGACCACGCTCAGGTCGACCAAGGGCGACAACTCAAGCCCAGGATCGATTTATCCGTACCTTGGCCTTGAGAAATCGTGTCATCACAGCAAATCAGATCAGCGCTCGTGTTCAAACAGACACTGGTGTGAGAGTGAGTGGCCAGACGATTCGGAATCGACTGCATAGGGGTCACCTTCGCGCCCGACGTCCTCGCGTGATCCCTTGTTTGAGAGATCATCACATTCAGGCAAGACGTCGTTGGTGTAGGGATCGTCAACACTGGGATAATCGACGCTGGAGCAATGTGATGTTTTCAGATGAGTCAAGGTTCACTGTTGATTTTTTGGACAGACGTAGGAGGGTGTGGCGTCGTCGAAACGAGCGCTTCCAAGACGTTAACGTCATCAGACATGATCGATTTGGGGGTGGTTCTGTTATGGTGTGGGGAGGCATCACTGTTGCTGGAAGAACGGCTTTACATGTTGTTGCAGGGCGTGTTACAGGCCAGTACTACCGGGACAACATCTTGGCAGTCCATGTTGTGCCGTTCGCACGACGTCATGGCCGCCGTTTCATCTTCCAGGATGACAACGGAAGATGTCACAGGGCCAGGATCGTTACAGGTTACCTCCAACAACAGAACATCACCACATTACCTTGGCCAGCACTGAGTCCCGACCATTCCCCCATCGAGCATGTCTGGGACATGCTTGGACAGAGGTTACGTCAACAACGTCCTGCCAATGTCCAAGAACTTGCTGCTGCGTTGCAACAGGAATGGGACAATCTGGACCAAAATGACCTTAGACGTCTCATTAGGAGTATGCCACGTCGGATCAATGCTTGTTTGGCAAACAGAGGAGGATTTACCCGTTACTGACTTGGTTGTGATGCTGTGGTAACTTTGCTGTTTGACCCCGGGTATCATTTTACCCTTATAATGGCCAGTCTGTGCCTTACTTAGTCTAACGATCATTTGGAATAAATCGATGAATGTGAACTTCATTTCATTTTGTCATTTGTTTCTTCGTCAGTTTCATTAGGTGACTTAAATAACACTTAAAAATCAAATATCCCCTACTTTTTTTGAATAGTATATTATGGCAATATTTAGAAAAAAAAACTTCGGTGATTTCGGACATTTCGCATTGTCGCAGAATGTTCGAAATAGATTTAATCTCTAAGTCATGCCATCTTTCCTGTAAAACCAAAGCTATCGGATTGATCCGACAAGTAGTTTCTGAGATATACTTAAGTGGAAAATAAAACGGCCAATGTGTTGGATGATTGTTTTTTTTTGGTAAAAACAATCATCACTAGAACTGCGATCCAGTAATGACGGGTTTCACTGGTGCCACATTACCCTTGAACTTATGTCACTTCCGGTGCCAGTTACCCAGCAATATTAATTTCATTTATACATTTGTTACATATGTCAAAAAAGTGACCCTTACAAAATTTGTTACTAACTTGCCGCTAAGTTAGCTGACTTTTTAATGGGGAATTTCTCGACAAGGGAAGGTGCTAGAAGAAATTTTTGGACATCTATATGCTCGTATTGATCCAATCTATATGTCCATTGGAATCAAATATCATAATGTTAAACGAATTATAAATATAACTCACTTCAAAACAATTTGAAGGCTAATAATACATTTTTTGCCAAAATTGCATTACTTCCGGTGATAATAAAATTTTTACATTAATTCTATGAAAATATAAACGGCATAAGGCCTCACATGGTGAAAATTTTATGATAATCGAATAATAATTGACACTTTTATAGACCAAAACCTATATCTCTGCAACCGAACAAATTAGAAACCATTTTGTGATATCTGTATGGTCGTATGGGGTTTTGCCCAAATGTCGTCATTTTCAGTGACAGTGAAAATGTTAAATTGTATTGACCTAGTCAAAGGTGGCATGAGGCAACACATGGTAACAAAAATTGAAAATCGAACGATAATTGACGCTTTTACATGCAAAATAACGTGAAAAGTGACGCATGCAAAATTGCCTATTTCGTTGCAACTGCGTATATTACAATCTAATTTTGACATACATTGCCCTCGTATGGATTAATGCTACAAAATTATGAAAGTTGCGTAGAAATAATTTAAAATATGAAGACGATGAATGGGTTGTAAATAGCTGATTTTTACTCCTTTTTTCAACCTTAAATCCAAATGGCGCAAATACAAAACTGATATAAAAAACCCCCAAAAAACTAAGTCCGACATATTTTGCGCCTGTAGTAGGAGGATTCATCTTCATTGATAAGATTTGTAGAAATCAAGATTTTTCCTTAGGAAAAGACCTCCCAACCCAACGTATAGCCCATGGTTACTATATCAACTTTACGGCAAGTTCACACCAATCTGATTAAAATTAAGTCGGCTGTGAAAGTTTAAGTGTCCGGCACGCCAAAAGGCTTTTAGATTTTTCAATTACGACCTTAATCCGGTTGATTGGCTGATGACGTCACAGGCACTACACATATGATATACATTATCTATACAATATCTCACTGTCTGTACAATATAGCACTATCAATACACACGGCAAGTTGACAAGCGTCTATTGACGGTCCAATTACCACGTGATTGGCCTAATCATAATCACCGAATTATCGTCTTTCATTGGTATAGATTAGATATTTGTGTTTGGAATATTTTAGGGTGAATTTAAAATGCCGTATCATGCCGCAGATCAATTTAAGCTGCCTTTGTTTAAATAGGCCACGTGTCAAATGAAGATGACTCAAGAAATTAGCGCATTTACCGGGAATTTGGATAACCCCGTAATACTTGATATCCCAAACTTAAGTACAGAAATACAAATGGTGCCAGTCATTTGTCGATATATTCATTATTAGCTAGCTATATATAAGAATATTAACCATTTCTATACATAAAGAACAACTTTTATCGTAACTCCATTTGAAATTTACAGTGAATATGGAATTTTCCGATGACAATAGATCGCACTCATTTCTCTGCCAATCAACGCTGGGAATCTTATCATGTGGCGCCCTCATTGTGGCTGCACACTTTGTAATGTGCTCTGTGATTATTTGTAAAATTTGATAGTTTGGAGTATTGTAAACATATGGAATTTTCTGGTATGCTTTCTAAGGATATTGTGATTCTTTTGGTAATGTTTATTTGTAAATTGGAAACAACACAATGCGACAGTCTGTGTTTGAAATTTCTGTGAACAGAATTGTATAATAGAAAATGGCCATCTGAGGCTATTTTTAGTTGGTTTGTTGTTGAACAGTATGAACTATGCTCACTAACCAACAACTACACTGTTACTGTTAAACCTTCTTAGCCCGAATGATCACCTACTCATTTGCTAGTTTACTCAGTAAGCAACACTTACAGAGAGCTAAACTTTCAACTCAACTCTTTAATGACTTAAAGGAACTAAACCTTTTAAAAAAATTACGTGGTAAACGTGGAAAAAGTAAATTTACTAAGTCGTGTAATAAAACCCTAGCCGTATCTCTACTTAACGCACAATCATGTCGTAATAAAGTGCTGGATATTGCTGACCTTGTCATTGATGAGGGAATTGATTCAGATAAATCCCTCATTTCAGAAGTAACCCCACCTGGGTTTTCTATTAGCCATGTTGAGAGATTGACCGGAAGAGGTGGTGGTTTAGCAGTTTTGTTTAGAGATAGTTTAAAGTTAGAAACATTACAGAATTATGAGTACAAATCTTTTGAGACATTAAATCTAAAACTAAGTTCCTCCAACACTTGTGTTCATATAATATGTCTTTATCGGCCACCACCGTCTATGAAAAACAAGCATACTGAAAATGAATTTGTTGAAGAGTTATCTTTGCTTCTCTCTAAGAATTCCAAACGGAATGTTGTGCTACTTGGTGACTTTAACATTCACTACGACAACCCAAATTCTCCATTTGTCAAAAAAATCGTCAGAATCTTAAAACTGCACGATCTTCAACAGCATGTTCAACAGCCAACTCATAAAGCAGGCCACATCCTTGATTGGATTGTCACTCGCCAAGATTGCACCTTGATAGAAGACGTCAAAATAAGAGATATACAGATCGCTGATCACTACCTTATATCTTCAAAATGGAATTTTGAAAAGCCCTAACCCGATAAACAGTTAAAGTCTATTCGAAAGATACGATCCATTCAGTTTGACGCTTTCCGCGCTGACCTTGCTTCATCTGACCTAGTTTGTAACCCTCCTCAAGATCCAGATGACCTTGCTGTCCTGTACAACACGACGCTGCTCACTATCCTGGATCAGCATGCTCCAATCGTTACAAAACAGATTATACCTCGACCTGGCATTAACTGGTATAACACCGAGGTACGCGATGCAAAGAAAAGTCGTCGTTTGGCTGAACGGAAATGGAGGTCTACTCATCTTGAGGTACATCGGCAATTATATAACGATGAAAGAGCCAGAGTATCTTAAACTATCAGAGAGGCCAAGTCACGCTACTGTCTTGAAAAACTGACTGAAGATGCCAACTCTCTTGATAAGTGTCATTCCTTCATGAAATCATTGCTTGGTACCAAATCCACAGCCACTCGGCCACATTCAGATGATCGCGAGAAATTGGCAAACTCTTTCTCTGACTTTTTTTGCCTCTAAGATTGACAAAATTAGAAAGGAGTTTACTGATCATGGAGTCCTTAGTGATACAAATACGTGTATACCCGTGAACTTGACTGGTGTCGTGCCACTCAACGAGTTTGAGAGTTTTAGTCAGGATGACATTTTAAAGATCATCAAATCCGCCAACAAAACGACATGTCCACTTGATCCAATACCTTCCAAGCTACTCATTCAACTGCTAGACATTCTACTTCCTGTTATTACTCTATTAGTCAACTTAAGTTTAAGTACTGGATGTTTCCCATCGGTGTTCAAACAGGCGGTGGTGAGACCACTAATCAAAAAGGAGTCTCTTGATCCCAATATTCTCAAAAACTATAGACCTGTGTCTAACTTGTCATTCCTTTCCAAAATTGTGGAAAGAGCTGTAAATCTCCGTCTTCAATCCCATATCTCGAAATATGAGTTGTTGGATAAGTTTCAGTCTGCTTACAGACCCCACCATGGCACTGAGACCACTGTGTTGAGGGTCCTCAACAACCTACAGTGTGCAGTGGATACAGGGAACGTAGCATCTTTGACTCTTTTGGATTTATCTGCAGCGTTCGACACTGTGGACCATCAGATTCTATACAATAGACTTAAAAACCAGTTTTGGATTTCCGGTACACCGCTTTTATGGATCACATCATATCTTAGTAATAGACATCAAACAGTTCTACTTGGTGAGGCTAAATCTCTACCGTTTAAACTTGACTGTGGCGTACCGCAAGGCAGTGTTTTAGGACCCATTTTCTTTGTTCTTTATACAACCGCTTTAGGGTCTGTGATCGATGGCTATGATCAGAGGCACTACTCTTACGCCGATGATACTCAACTCATTGGTGTGTCTAGTCCTATGCTAATCAGAAATGCCTTACAAAAAACTACTGACTGTTCGCTGGCAGTTAAACAGTGGATGAAAGCGAACAAACTAAAATTGAACGACGATAAAACAGAGTCTCTTTTAGTAGGTTCATCACAACAACTCAAGTTACTACCTGATCTTAAAATCACCATTGGTAATTCAGAAATAAATTTCTCCAAAAATGTTCGAAACCTTGGAGTGATATTTGATCCTTCTCTGACAATGGACGCTCAGGTTGATATGGTATGATGTACATGCTACTATCATCTACGCTGTATATGCAACATCAGAAACTATCTCACTGCTGACGCTTATAAACTACTTGTGAGATCACTTATTTTATCAAGGATTGATTATTGTAATAGTTTACTCTATGGAATCCCACAAGCATTTCTAGCCAAGATCCAAAAGGTTCTTAATACTGCAGCCCGAATAGTAACAAGGACACATAAGTTTGATCACATCCAGAATGTGCTGGCTTCTTTACATTGGTTACCTGTTGAGGCGCGAGTCAAATACAAAATACTAACATTAGTGTATAAATGTCGCAATAATGCAGCTCCTCAATACTTATCTGAACTCTTATATGACTACAACCCTATTAGATCACTTCGCTCTCAAAATAAACAGTCACTAGTTGTTCCAAGATATAATTTGAAGTCATATGGGTATAGGTCTTTCAGTTCAGCTGGTCCTAGATTATGGAACGAACCTCCACAACAGATCAAGAATCAACAAACTTTTAATCAATTTAAATCCGCACTAAAGACTTTCCTGTTTCAACAGTTTTACCAGTAGAGCCATTACAAAAAGCGTTTTGAGCATGTGTCAACATGGAGAAGACGCTATATAAAACTTCATTATCATTATTATTATTACCATGTACCGTTCCATGTACTACGCGTGTAGTAAATGAGGTTAAACTTCGGCACAAAAATTGCACGGGATCATACGTGGAGTTCCTGATGCCGTTTGGTGAGTGATTAAACTGTCAATGCAATTGTAAAATACTTTTATTATAAAAAAGATAAACGATGTGAGACATTATAACCTAATCGTATCATATCGTTTATCCATCCATCAATTAAATGTTGTTTAAACGCCAATCAACAAATAATACGAGGCTACTTCATTACAAAAACACCGGTGAGCAATAATTATTGGGTAAATAGTAATTATAAACAACTGATGAGTAAAACTTATTTTATACAATTAATGTGTGTGTGTATGATTCTACCATTAGTTCGTTCGTGAGGTATTACGCACACGTTCCACTTTGGAATGATGTCTTTGATCTGGCCGACGTAAAAAAAGATAATTACCTAATCAACATTCTTAATCCCACTAACACTCACTGCTGACACCAACGAGTAAATTAATTTATGACCCATGCCTGTATATCTTTTATAGTCCGTTTGATTAATTAATGACAGATATTAACGACACTACATAGTTGGGCCGTATATTATTTACATATTAAAAGTGTTCGTCCAATAAATTCCATATTGTAAAAAATTAATTAAGAGTTCAAGACTTCAAAGTTTAAAAGTTGTAGGCACTTTAAATTGGATCTTAAATTAAAATGAATTACAAAACAAATTATTCCGTAGTCAATTGTTTTATTTAATTAGGGGGATTAAGGAATCCTTCAGGCGTTAAAGAATACACACGCCGGCTGTATATAGGTAATTAAGGAATAAATATTCCGAATATGCATTCGGTCACTGTGACGTCACTGGCGTCTGAGGGGATTAAGAGTGTTTTCGATAATTGGCAAAGTCGTTTTTAAGGGAGGTCTATTTTTACGACTTTGACTGAAGATAGCCGAATTAATTTCAACCAGATTGGCCAGAACTTGCCGTAAAGTGGATATAGTAACCACTGGCTACACCCATTAAAAAGTTTTTTCCCCCCATCTTATGTGCACTTTAAATTTTAGGCAAAATTACGTCACTTCCGGTGCCGACAGAAAACTTTATAGGTAGAAACAAGTTGAGAATTTGCACCAAGGAGTATATGAGCTTTTGTTTTATACAAATCAGGCAATAAATAATTAATTTAGAACCCATAAACTGTAATAAAAATGCGAAAAGTCTTAAAAAGTGATCCTGACGAAATTGGTTATTTCTTGGCAAAAGAAGATGTTAGAAGCTATTTTTTGACATATTTATGATCGTATTGATCCAATCTATATTTCCATTGAAATGAAATATCATAATGGTAAACGAATACTAAATATAACTCACTTCAAAAAAATATTTGTTTTGAAGGCTAAAAATACAGTTTTTGCTACAATAACATTACTTCCGGTGAGAATCAAAATGTTAAATTAGTTTTATGAAATCAGAAATGGCATAAGGCATCCCATGGTGAAAATTTTATGAAAATCGAATAATATTTGACACTGTTATAGACCAAAAACCTTGAAATGTGACTAGTAGAAAATCGTCTATATCTCTGAAACCTTACAAGTTAGAACCCATTTTGTGGTATCTATATGGTCGTATGGGTTCATTCTATTTGTTGATTGAAATTAAATATCATACTTTTAAACAAATAACATATACGACTCATTTGAAAAAAATATCGGTTTTGAAGGTTAAAATTCGGTTTTTGCCAAAACGACGTCATTTCCAGTGACAGTAAAGGTGTTAAAATGGTTTAATCTAGTCAAACGTGGCATTCGGCATCAAATGATGAAAGAAAATTGAAAATTGAATAATAATTGATTCTTGTACAGGCAAAATAGCACGAAATGTGACTCATGCAAAATTGCCTATTTCTCGACAACTGCTGATATTACAAACTAATTTTGACATACATTCTCTTTGTATGGGTTATTGCTACGAGGTTATGAAAGTTACGATGAAATATGGGTTGTAAATAGCTTAATTTTACACCTTTTTTCACCTTTTAATCGAAATAGCCGGAAAACGAAATCGAAATTAAAAAAACTGAGTCCGATGATTTGTGCGCCTTTGCATGGCGTATACTTTTGGTAATATCAAATTTTGAAAAAATAATATTTGCTTTCAAAAAGTTGTACCGAACTGTCAAAATCTGTCAAAATTGTAGTTTTTGCTGATTTTACTTCACTTCCGGTGCCGACACGAATCTTTACCGGTAACAAACAAAATGACATTTTGGACCACGCAGCATATGAACTTTCTTTTGTACCAATCGAATAATAAATAATTAATCTAGGACTGAAAAACTGAATTAGCCAAGGGCGACCAAGGAAAATTACGGACACAAAAAATGTTGCCATTTTTAGTCAAATCGGATAACTGTTCAACCCTGGTCAAAATGCCATATAAAAATATTCATAAATTTATAAAACGTAATTTTGTAAAATTTTAAATTTTCGAAATTTGGCGCTTAATATCTACGAAGATTCGTCGACAATCAAAAATCAAAAGTAGCACAGCTATGTGCCTGGTCTCCGGCTATGTCAAAATGCATTATATGTTAAAATTCGATGATTATTTTTAATACTACGGCATGTTTTTTTAAAAACGACAACTTCGGTGATTTCGGACATTTCGCGTTGTCACAGAATGCCCAAAATAGCTTTAATCTTTAAGTCACACCCACTTTCTCAATAAAACCGGAGAAATCGTATCGATCCGACATGTAGTTTCTGAGATACAATCAAATTGGAAAAAAAAAAAAAAAATAATAATAATCAGAATAATCTTAACAAAAACAATAGTGTTTCACACAAGCTACGAAGTGTGAAACCCTAATAATAAGAAGAATAATCCGAACAAAAACAATAGTGTTTCACACGAGCTACGCAGTGTGAAACCCTAATAATCTTAACAGAAACAATAAGCTTTCATATGTAATACATATGAAAGCTTAACTAGATCTACATAGCAGATATCAAAGCTTTCATATAAACTGCAAAAGGGGTTATTAGAATCTATGAAACAACAACCACTTTGACGGAAGATATTCTGTCGGCTAAAAAATCTTTTTTCTCTCAGCTACGAGAGATACGTAGAATTAAACCGGCCCAAAGCCGACCGTGTTGATAAGAAGCCGCTTATTTGACATTGACACATAACCGAAGGTGAATAGGCCTACCCGTCCAGTTAATACAATGGACACTCTCACATCGGTCCACTAAAGAGAGGCACACACTAGTCGCCTCCTACTTCCCCAAGACATTATAGTCCAAACCTTGACTCTCACACATATAAACCATTTGGTACTACATGTACATGTATTTCGTACTTATATCATATTAAACCCCTCGGCCGCCATTTTGAATCACACAGTATTTAACGTTCTATATCCTAACATCTTTATGAAATCAACGACAAATCTAAACTTGGGCACTCCAACCATTTTTATTTTTATATCATTCAGTTTTTTTTTTAAATAAGTAATTCTATCACAAATTATAGTGAAGACTGGACCACTAAACTAGTTACCGATCAGTTTTTCTTTGTGTTAATGCGTTCTACATTTTCAAAGCGATGTTTCTTATAATGTGCGAGCCGCCATGACACCGGTTGACATTATAACTTCGATAGGCGGGTTTCATCAAATCATATAATTATGCGGTACGGCTCCACCTTTATTTCAATGGGAATTGGTTTATTATATGTTAAGCTATGTGCAGTACAGTTTTAGGTCAGTTTATGTGTAAATAGGCCAGTAACCTTTTTGTAGTCATTTGACTAAAACCTGCGCAAAGGAACTCCGTAGGACAAGCCACTACTGTGGCAGGAGTAAGGCGGGAGACATCAGTAGTGGAACCATTTCTAAGTTAATCCCGAAGTGCGTTGCTATGTTTACGGTCCCGCTTTTTTGCTGTAGTTTGAGTAATGAGTTAGAGCGTATATTTTGTAGTCAAAAAATCATTGCAAATAGAAGACCTCATCCCCCACCACCACCACCCTGTAATACACTAGCTAGCTTGTGTATTTAGATATTCCATTTCCGAGAGATAGATAGAGAACAAACTAAATATAAAGTGATTTTCTTACAATCAAGGAACATAATTCATGAAGTTACGATTCGATATGCGCAAATATCGAAAGGAACCATATCTTTGGGTTATAAACATGCATGTTAAGTTTCATCAAAATCTTTCACTGTGAAAAACCGGGGCTTAGTCATCTGAAATCAAACAAATTTTACAATGTAGGTAGTGAAAACAAAATGTTATGCTTTAGCGTTGTTCGAGGGTGGGGTGGGTGCATAAAATTCCAAATGCAAGGGGGGAATTTTTCGTGCACGCCAATATGCCCACGGGATTTCGATTTTTCGTCCTACCCAAAAAATTGCACGCAAAGTTAGTTGTCGGGCCTTCGGTCAAGAACCACGGACAAAGGGAGAGAACGGGGACCTCTGTTTTGCATACCATCCAAGCGACTAGGCACTAATCCTTGTACCATGGACGAGGGGACGGGCGTTTTTCGTCCCATCGAAACGACTAGACACAGATCCTTGCTAGGCCTTTCATACTTCACCACTGCCAACGGGGAACCACTTTGACCTCGGGTTTTCGTACCATCCGAACGACTAGACACTAATCCTTGCAAGGCCTTCCGTTCTGCACAAATGAGCCACGCTGGCCTCGTTTTGTCGTAACATACAAACGACTAGACAATGTTTCATAATTTAGTCATGTTCGCGTGGGTGGGTTGGCAGCAGAATTAATATGTACATGGTAGTGACACGAGGAGGAGGGGGGGGGTGTACACAATAGGCTTCTTCGTCTCATGAACTTAAACACTGTGTATAAATTTAAAGTAAACGGATATTAACTTTAGCCGGCCGGACGGCGGCGACGACAATATACGACCACATTTCAATGTGGGCGTATAAAAATTATCCGCATGCATATAATATTTAATGTATGATAAAGTCAAAATACTCGATTTCGGTTTTTTGGTGTTGCGTTCATTTAAAAAAAAAATGTCTTTTACGGATAAGGTGTATAGTACTAATAGCAATCACATACGGAAGAGGCGATAAGATCCCTTTGCATTTGGAATTTCAAAATTAATTAAAACCAAATTTAAATTCCGAAAATCAGTTGGGTTTTTTTTGCTGAAAGTCCTTTTTTTTTAATCTGATCAAAATGTGAGTAAGTCACAGAGTCCGGGGTGGTAATGGGCGTATTGTGTCTAAATTTCATGGTTTTCGGACAATCGGTGCCGGTGTCGTGGCGAAATTCCACTTTTTTCGCCCGTACAGAAGCAGTAAATGGCGGAAAAAAACGAACGACAGGAACTGTGTCCAGAACAAACGACCTGAACGAATTCAGGTATCGCCTTGAAGTTTTCAGTGCACCTAGGTACCTACGTGAAAAGTTCCTCGTCGGAATTTGGTAGTCATCGTACCTTTGCTTCCAGCGTGGCGCATGCGCGAAGTCAAAAGAAATTACGGTCGAGTTTGGGGTATATTTCGGAGTTCCAGCGTAGCGCATGCGCGAAATCAAAACCAGCTAAACTCGAAAACAACCTTGTCAGCACGGAAAACATCAAAGGCGAAATTCGAATTTTTAAAATATTCAAATACCAAACATTCGACCATGATCCAGGCTATCCTGAAATTTAGTACTCATGTTACCTTTGGTTCCAGCGTAGCGCATGCGCGAAGTCAAAACCAGCTAAACTCGAAAACAACCTTGTCGGCAGGGAAAACATCAAAGGCGAAATTCGAATTTTTGAAATATTCAAATACCAAACATTCGACCATGATTCAGGCTATCCTGAAATTTGGTACTCGTGGTACCTTTGGTTCCAGAGTAGCGCATGCGCGAAGTCAAAACCAGCTAAACTCGAAAACAACCTTGTCGGCACGGAAAACATCAAAGGCGAAATTCGAATTTTTGAAATATTCAAATACCAAACATTCGACCATGATCCAGGCTATCCTGAAATTTGGTACTCATGGTACCTTTGGTTCCAGCGTAGCGCATGCGCGAATTCAAAACCAGCTAAACTCGAAAACAACTTTGTCGGCACGGAAAACATCAAAGGCGAAATTCGAATTTTTGAAATATTCACATACCAAACATTCCACCATGATGCAGGCTATCCTGAAATGTATTAATTTCGGTAATAGGGAACAGATTCTCTAAGCCACGACCAATTGTGTATGTTTTCAAGCCCATTAATGTGGATTTTTCATTATTTTTCATTTTCAATTCAAAATGGAGTCCATCATTTGCCAAAAATCGAAATTCTAATTCCTACATTTTATGGGCTTTCCTTCAAGGTTTCTGAAAATATAATTCCCTTGTCTGTAAGTAAAATATCAAAAAAGCCTTATCGATATTTCACATTTCAAACTTCCGGTTTGGGCTACAAACTACATTTTTTGTGTACGAATCGGTAGTGTCGTGCCGTAGCTAGTAAAGAAAAACAATTTCAAGGCAATCGGACCTATATTTCGTCGATTTTTTTGAAAACTTTGATCCTTAATTTCATCAAGGGGAGATAATACAGAAAATTTCTAATGACATTTTTTAAGTTGTATCGGTAAGATCTACTTACATACTTAATTTCATGAAAATCGTGCAACTATTAAAGAAGTTGTCAAGTTGATTTTAACTTCCGGTTCGAAATCACAGCGACGAATTTTCGAAATTCGTTAATCCGAAATTGCAGATTTGAAGTAAATGATTCAAGGTACTCAAAGAATTTTTTTTTAGTAAAATAGGTCAAATAGTCACAAAGTTACAGCAAAGTATGTCAAATGGATTTTTTCGTAAAATTCGGTGATTTCGGATGTGTAAAACATTTTGAAAATATACCTATTCCAAAGCCACCACCCATTCTTGGGGGGGGGGGGGGGTAGGTCAAAGTTTCAGAAAGATCCCACGGTTAGATTCTGAGATATAAGATTTGCAGGAAAAACACACACAAAAAAAAAAAAAAATAATAACTAGATCTGCTACTGTCCCATGCAGATATGAAAGCTTTCATATTCATCGTCACGTTACATGGATTATATCAAGTATCTTAAAAGAAAAAAGAACAACAAAAAATGATTATCAAAATCGGTGAAAAAGTCTAAATATAGTGAGAAACATTGCACCCGGGCAACAAAATAATCTGAAAACTAAAGGGAAATAACTGAGACCTGGATTGCTGTAATCGGAATGACTTTCCGTTCCAGAAGTTTCAGAAAAATGGATCAAGCCGTTTAAAAACGGGACGGGTGAGAACATGAAACGAAAATGGCGGGAAAGAACTAAAAAGTTGCAGGAAAATATCAAAAAAATAAATGAAATAACTTTGAACTGAACTAATATTTTTTGAATCAGATTGACATTAGCTGTTCGAATTTTTAGGTTAAATTTGTAAATTTTGAAGGCAATTTGTAAATTAAAGGCATAAATTGTCCTGCAAACTACTTTGTCGGCACGTAAAAGGTTAAAGGCGAAATATGAAATTTTGAAAATTTTCAAACACCAGAAAATCGATCTTGATCCCGAGCTATCCTGAAATGCATTAATTTCAGAAATAATAGACACATTGAACATATTACGGCCTTTTGTGTTTATTTTCACGTCTGTTCAAGTGGATTTGTCACTGTTCTTCATATTCAATTCCAAATGGAGACCATCAGTTGACCGAAAATCTTCTTTTTTTTTGTTGCTAAAACTCTTTTTTTTGATCGGATCAAAATGGGAGCAAGGCACAAAGTCCGGGGTGGTAATGGGCGTATTGTGTCCAAATTTCATGATTTTCGGACAATCGGTGCCGGTGTCGTGGCGAAATTCAACTTTTTTCGCACTTACTGAAGCCGTAAATGGCGGAAAAAGCCGAACGACAGAAACCGTGTGAAGATCAAACGACCTGAACGAATTTTTGAGGGCACCTAGGTACCAACGTGAAATGTTCCTCGCCGGAATGTGGTAGTCATATTACCTTTGGTTCCAGCGTGGCGCATGCGCGAAGTCAAAAGAAGTTAAGGTCGATTTTGGGATTTTGAGTATATTTCGAAGTGGTTTGGTAAGTGACGGTGGATCGGGGACCCAGATGGATCTAAGATGACGGTCATAATACAATATTATAATAACGTTGAAAAATGAGCAAATTTTCGCGACCGGGCTTGATTTGCTCTGCCCAGGCAACGTTGCTCCGATTGCCTTCAAATTTGCACGGAATGTACCTTGGGATTCTAGCTATCACATATTAAAAATAGAAGAGTGTGGAATTCCGAGAACGTTGAAAATAAATTCGAAACCCACCCACCCCCCATCAAAGTTTTTTTTTTTGCTTAAAAAATTGCCGTATTTTATCGAATTTTTATTGTTCTTGATATCTGAGCATTTTCTCCTTTTAATATGTGATAAATATCATCGCGGCGCAGCCAACCGCTAGAAATTCCAGAGATTTGAACCACCGGAAGGATGCCTCAGCAGTCAAAAAAGGTCAAAATAGGCGATTTCGGTTTCTAGTGTCGATACATCGTTGCGGTCATTTTAAAAAATTGTTTTAAGGATAATGTGTATAGTTTTAAGTAATAGTTATTAGCACACTTTCCGAGGTGTATCGGTGATGATCAGGACAGTTTTGGTCGAACGCGTCGTGGGTTCTAATGTAAAATCTCAGGACATGTCTACTGGACAATAACACCCCTCTAAATGCGAAACAGGTATTTATCGACATTATAACATGCTATTTTTTCAGGATTTTAAAAGAGCTTATTTTATTGTGTATAGACTTCAAACTTCGTGAAACTGCAATTCGGTTAGCAGAGCGCGAGCTAGCCTCTTCTTCGACCGCCGCGACGATGGCGACTACACATTCTTCAGAGATCAGCAATCGGTTAACCTCTGTACCGAGATGTTTATGCCGAGATGTGCCGAATTAGAGGTCGAATCCATGCGAAGATAAATTCAATTTTAAAATGCTTGCGTCTCGGGTCGCTGGTAAATAAATTACGAAAGAAAATGTTATTCGGATTTTTCCAATAATATAGTTTTAGCGTTTGAAGATTTTTAAAAAGATTAGTAGATTAGTGTTTGTGCGGTGTTTTTTCACCGGCAGGCCTAATGCCAACCGTCATTGAAATAATTACGGCCTGCAAACCTAGACTACACAAGGTTGACCTTGGCAACAATGATGGCTACGCTTTCGAAGTTTTTTGTAACTTGGGTGAGTTTTTAGCCTTTATTTTTCCGTTATCCTAGGCCCATCTTAGCTGCTATTTCGCCCCCCTTACAATATTTTCAAACGATTTCTCGTGACTAATGACTCATTATTAGGCGGATCATGTTATTCAGAATTTGATCAAACCTTGATTTAAAATTTCCACTTTAAAGTAGCTAAACATTGTTTAGTGCAAAAAAAATAAAAAAGAAAGAAAACAAAATTGTCCATGTGCACTGCTTAGTTACGAATAATTTATGATGCCTGAAAACGGTTTTTATGAATTTATGACTGGTTTTCTACTGTTTTATGTATTTCAGAGATGTGTTTGGATAAAGAATGAAGTTTGAAAATAGTGTGATGGTCATTTGAGCAGAATTTTTTGAAGATATTTGTCAATAAATTTCAGCGAGCACAAAAATGAAAAAAAAGTCCACTGTAATATTTATAAGCAGTTATTCGCCTTACTAAAACAGAGGGGTGTTATTGTCCAATCGACAGTGTGATTAACCAATCAAAACGCAAGATTCACCCTCAAGCACGAAACGAAATTTACGTTGCCATATACATGACACACATCTCAACTAAACCCTATATTTGTTCAACCTATTTTATTTGCAAATAACGGCAAAAGTAGAAAGAAAATAAATTTGTTGGCTCTGTGAATAATGCGAAGTGGTATAAGGTGTTCTAGAAAGAGTACCCCATCTCTACGTATACCTAAATGAGGAGAAACTTTGTTGGTAGATCGCTGTTTGGTCATAACAAGCAAAAATTTTATCTACAGAAGAGGTAATTTGGTACTTTTTTAATAATAACATGTACTACAAGACACGATAGTAAAGGAAATAACTCTCTAATTGATTTGATAATAATTAATTGTTCAGGTTTCACGACTGAATCGGGATGTCTTGATAACTTCTGTAGCGACCACTGCCCTGTGTACTGTCGATTAAGTTTCCAAAAACCGAAAACAAGATGTTATAAAAGAATTATCTGGGAATATAAAAATAATAACTATGAAGGACTGAGACAGGACGTATTATCCACCAACAGGGAGGATTTTATCGACACTAATTGTATAAATATATCTTGCACCAATTTCACAAATGAATTGACAAGTCTTACCAAAAGACACATTCCAAACAAATTAGTTACCATTAGACCCAGGGACCAACCATTGATGAATACCAGTATGAGAAAAATGAGTAAAAAGAAAAATAAACATCACAAAAAAGCAGTAAAGGATAACTCGGACATAGCCTTGCAGAATTTCAGAACTATTAGAAACAAGTATATTGATTTTAAAAGAAAATGCAAACGCGAATATTTTGGGAAAACTTGACGATAAGATTAATGATAAGGAATATTTTGGTAACAAAAACTGGTGGCAATTTGTTAATTCATTTATGAAAAAGACATGACAGACATGTAATGAATTACCTCCCCTTACACATGACGGCAAAACATTCTTTTCCCCAACCGATAAAGCTGACTGTTTAAACGACTATTTCATAACTCAATCATCACTTGACAGCACGGGGGGTTGGATGGCTGAATGGTTAGCGTGCGCGCGCTGTATCATAAAGTCTGTCATTGAGTCGACTGGTGTGGTTTCGAATCCCCGGTTTAACGTGACAAGGAGTAGGGTCGCCTGTCCAACCTCGTGGGTTTTCTCCGGGACCTCCGGTTTCCTCCCACTGCTAAAGACCCCTACGCGCAAGCGAATTATTAAAATAAAATAAAACCATATGTTAGTCCCGAAATGACCTAGTTTGTGTCGAGTGGACGTTAAACCCCATTTCTCTTTCTCTCTCCACATGTAGCCGGAATGACAATTCACTCTGTACCATCGAACTAAATTCCCAGGAAGTTAAGGACATGCTCCTAACTATTGATTCATCAAAATCTAATGGCCCAGACGAAATAAGCGGAAAACTAGTAAAATCATTATCTGATGAAATATCTAAACCTTTATGTACTATATTTAACCTATCCATAAAAAGTAAAACCGTACCTGATATTTGGAAATTCGCAAATATTACTGCCATCCTCAAAAAAGGCGACCCGACAGATTGTGGAAACTATAGACCCGTATCATTCCACAAAGTTCGAAAAAAAAATATACAAACATGTCTTTAACTTCTTCCATGACAATTCTATTATTACTAAACTTCAGAGCGGCTTTCTTTACGGTGAATCTACTGTCTATCTATTTACTGATCTAACTCACGCGTTTTGTCAACCCATTGATCAATGCAAATATACGAGAACAGTGTTCTACGACACAAGCAAAGCTTTTGACAGAGTCTGGCACGCTGGTCTCTGCCATAATGCTTGAGACGGCTGGGGTTGGGGGGGGGGGGGGGCGTCCTTTACTGGTTCAAAAATTATTTAACTAACCGCAAACAAAAAGTTGTAGTGAATAGTGCCTCTACCTCCCCCAGAACAGCTCCATCCGGTGTTCCGCAGGGCTCTGTTTTCGATAGCCTTCTATTTCTAATCTACATAAATGATATCATAGATAATATAAATTCAAACATTCGTTTATTTGCTGACGACACTTCTATGTACCTAAAAATCGATGATCCAGCTGCTAATGCCGATACAATAATACTTAGCTAGAAAAACTAAATAGAAGGGCTAAAACATGGCTGGTATCCTTTAACCCTCTCAAAACCGAAACACTGGCACTAACTATAAATATTCTCCTCGTCCAGTCCTTAGATATAATCAAGTTCCTATAAAAGAAGTCAACGAACATAAACATCTTGGTTTATAAGGTATGCACATGCCGAATTTCATTAACTTTCTATGTTGGCGTTAGGGTAGGCAGTTAGGGTAGGCAGACTACGCACGCCATAACTTCTAAACTAGCTTTAGTGGCTTCAATATCTTTATTTCACCACCTGGACAGGTGCTTAAGGCATGAACATGCCAAATTTCATTAACTTTCTATGTTGGGCTATCGAGTTATACCACCGCAAAGTTCCTAGCTTCGATATCTTTATTTCACTAAATGGACAGATGCGGTATGCACATGCCGCATTTCATTAACGTTCTATGTTTTTGTATCGAGTTATAACACCGCAAAGTTCCCAGCACCCGGATTCGAGGTGGAGTTTGTGGGTTCAATAAACAACGGACACGCCCATGCTGCGTCAAAAAACGACCCAAACCAGTTTTGGTGGGAAAAAGTTTTTTTATTTCACGGAATCAAGGGATGAATAAACTACTAGAATACAAAATTTCAGAAGGCTCCTATGCTGGCGTTTCAAGAAATATTACCGTAAACATAATAAACATATGGGAGAATCGGGTTAGGGTAGGCTGACTGCGCACGCAATAACTTCTAAACTAGCTTTGGTGGCTTCAATATCTTTATTTCACCAACTGGACAGGTGCATAAGGCATGAACATGCCAAATTTCATTAACTTTCTATGTTGGCGTATCGAGTTATACCACCGCAAAGTTCCTAGCTTCAATATCTTTATTTCACTAAATCGACAGATGAATAAGGTATGGACATGCCGAATTTCATTAACTTTCTATGTTGGCGTATCGAGTTATACCACCGCAAAGTTCCTAGCACCCGGATTCGAGGTGGAGTTTGTGGGTTCAATAAACAACGGGTACGCCTAGGCTGCACCAAAAAACGACCCAAACCAGCTTTGGTGGTAAAATGTTTTTTATTTCACGGAATCAAGAATGAATAAACTACTAGAATACAAAATTTCAGAAGGTTCCTATGCTGGCGTTTCGAGATATATTACCGTAAACATACTAAACATATGGGGAGGGAATCGGGTTAGGGTAGGCTGACTGCGCACGCAATAACTTCTAAACTAGCTTTGGTGGCTTCAATATCTTTATTTCGCTAAATCGACAGATGAATAAGGTATGCACATGGCGAATTTCATTAACTTTCTATGTTGGCGCATTGAGTTATACCACCGCAAAGTTCGTAGCACCCGGATTCGAGGTGGAGTTTGTGGGTTCAATAAACAATGGGCACGCCCACGCTGCGTAAAAAAACGAGCCAAACCAGCTTTGGTTGTAAAATGTTTTTTATTTCACGGAATCAAGAATGAATAAACTACTAGAATACAAAATTTCAGAAGGCTCCTATGCTGGCGTTTCGAGAAATATTACCGTAAACATAATAAACATATTGGAGAATCGGGTTAGGGTAGGCTTACTGCGCACGCAATAACTTCTAAACTAGCTTTGGTCGCTTCAATATCTTTATTTCACCAACTGGACAGGTGCATAAGGCATGAACATGCCAAATTTCATTAACTTTCTATGTTGGCGTATCGAGTTATACCACCGCAAAGTTCCTAGCTTCAATATCTTTATTTCACTAAATCGACAGATGAATAAGGTATGGACATGCCGAATTTCATTAACTTTCTATGTTGGCGTATCGAGTTATACCACCGCAAAGTTCCTAGCACCGAGATTCGAGGTGGATTTGTGGGTTCAATAAACAACGTGTACACCCACGCTGCATCATGTAGTTCCAAAAATTCAGAAGGCTCCTATGTTGGCTTTTCGAGATATATTACCGTAAACATACTAAAACTATAGTGGAATCACTAATTGTCTTTACTACACTGTTCTGCTCCTAAACTGGGCTAATGAAGACGGGTATACGCCATACAGTGTGCTATGGCGGAAATTTTGTCCGGGCAGCGTCGCTCCGGCCTACGCTTATATCGAATTCCAACTGCCAAGGGATATTTTACGTGCACGCCAATATGTATACGGGACCTCGGTTTTTCGTCCCATCCGAACGACTAGAAAGCTGTCCTTGTCATTAACTTTCTATGTTGGCGTATACCATCGCAAAGTTCCTAGCACCCGGATTCGAGGTGGAGTTTGTGGGTTCAATAAACAACGGGTACGCCCACGCTGCATCCAAAAACGACCCAAACCAGCTTTGGTGGGAAAATGTTTTTTGTTTCAAGGAATCAAGAGATGAATAAACTATTAGATTACAAAATTTCAGAAGATATTACCGTAAACATACTAAACATATGGGGGGAACCGGGTTAGGGTAGGCAGACTGCGCACGCCATAACTTCTAAACTAGCTTTGGTGGCTTCAATATCTTTATTTCACCAACTGGACAGGTGCATAAGGCATGAACATGTATTAACTTTCTATGTTGGGCTATCGAGTTATACCACCGCAAAGTTCCTAGCTTCGATATCTTTATTTCACTAAATCGACAGATGCTTAAGGTATGCACATTAACGTTCTATGTTTTTGTATCGAGTTATACCACCGCAAAGTTCCCAGCACCCGGATTCGAGGTGGAGTTTGTGGGTTCAATAAACAACGGACACGCCCACGCTGCGTCAAAAAACGACCCAAACCAGTTTTGGTGGGAAAAAGTTTTTTATTTCACGGAATCAAGGGATGAATAAACTACTAGAATACAAAATTTCAGAAGGCTCCTATGCTGGCGTTTCGAGAAATATTACCGTAAACATAATAAACATATTGGAGAATCGGGTTAGGGTAGGCTCACTGCGCACGTAATAACTTCTAAACTAGCTTTGATGGCTTCAATATCTTTATTTCACCAACTGGACAGGTGCATAAGGCATGAACAGTGGAATCACTTGTCTTTACTACACTGTTCTGCTCCTAAATTGGGCTAATTAAGACGGGTATACGCCATACAGTGTGCTATGGCGGAAATTTTGCCCGGGCAGCGGCGCTACGGCCTACTCTTATATCGAATTCCAACTGCCAAGGGATATTTACGTGCACGCCAATATGTATACGGGACCTCGGTTTTTCGTCCCATCCGAAAGACTAGAAAGCTGTCCTTGTCAGGCCCTCCGTCTTGCATCACTGACAAGGGAATACCACGCCGGAAAATCTGGATGAACTTTCTCGGCCAATGCAGGGATCGAACACCCGACCTCCACTTACTGACCAGTACGTATATTCTTTGAAGTAAAGCGGAACGTGTGCAAAGATCATGTAGTTTGTAAATTAATGAATGAACCGGGATATATTGCGCCAAACATATGATGAGGTTTCTCTAGACAAAAAAGAAACATATAATCACAATGTTAGGCCTATCTATATATACATAAATAAAAATAATTATCACAGAAAATATCTAATAAAAATAAATATAAACTTTACGTATATATATTTAAAATATGAAAGAGAAAATCAGATATATACAATTAAAATTTTCGATAAAAATTTGCCTCTTTTAAAAAAGCCAGCGCTTTACAATATAGACCCACCCGGTTGGGCAAACAACTGATGTAATGATTGGCAACGGTAATACCGTAATCTTGTATCTTTGAAATGCTTGCACCCAATCAAAATGTGCTTAACTGTCAAAGGAACATGGCAGTGTTCATATTCCGGTTGAGGCTCTCGCTTTAAGATGAAAATGTGTGTTAAAAAGGCATGACCTGTACGAGAGAGACACAAAACAACTTCATCTCTCCTGTTCGTTCTATAAGAGTTTGGACAATCCCCTAACAGAGGCTTAATGTGATGAAGTTTGTTGGTGCCTGCAAGATCCCACGAACGATGCAAACGGCCATAAATGAAAGTTAATGAAATTTGGCATGTTCATACCGTATCCATCTGTCGATTCGGTGCAATAAAGATCCTGGAGACATCAAAGCTAGTTTAGAAGTTATTGCGTGCGCAGTCAGCCTACCCCAACCCGATTCCCCCATATGTTTAGTATGTTTACGGTAATATATCTCGAAACGGCAACATAGGAAGCTTCTGAAATTTTGTATTCTAGTAATTTATTCATCCCTTAATTCCGTGAATCAAAAAACATTTTCCCACCAAATCTGGTTTGGGTCGTTTTTTGATGCAGCGTGGGCGTACCCGTTGTTTATTGAACCCACAAACTCCACCTCGAATTTGGGTGCTGGGAAATTTGCGGTGGTATAACTCGATACAAAAACATAGAACGTTAATGAAATGCAGCATGTGCATACCTTATGCATCTGTCAATTTAGTGAAATAAAGATATTGAAGCCACCAAAGCTAGTTTAGAAGTTATTACGTGCGCAGTAATATATCTCGAAACGCCAACATAGGAGCCTTCTGAAATTTTGTATTCTAGTAGTTTATTCATCTCTTAATTCCGAGAAATATAAAACATTTTCCCACCAAAGCTGGTTTGGGTCGTTTTTTGATGCAGCGTGGGCGTACCCGTTGTTTATTGAACCCACAAACTCCACCTCGAATCCGGGTGCCAGGAACATTGCGGTGGTATAACACGATACGCCAAGATAGAAAGTTAATGAAATTTGGCATGTTCATGCCTTTTGCACCTGTCCAGTTGGTGAAATAAAGATATTGAAGCCACCAAAGCTAGTTTAGAAGTTATTGCGTGCGCATTCAGCCTACCCCAACCCGATTCCCCCATATGTTTAGTATGTTTACGGTAATATATCTCGAAACGTCAACATAGGAGCCTTCTGAAATTTTGTATTCCGTGAAACAAAAAACATTTTCCCACCATAGCTGGTTGGGATACTTGTTGATGCAAAATGGACGTACCCCTTTTTTGCATCCTCAGTTAGCCTAGTGTGCGATATTTTAGTATGTTTACGGTTATAGTACATTTTGGGGTGTGGGGTGGGATCGGGGGATCTATTACATAATACTTTGCATTAATATGTTTTAAAATTTTATTTTCTTATATAAAGGTAACAATTATTTTCGTGATAATTATATCTAGGTTTTTCTTGGCGCTAGGAATACGTGGGCTTACTTGATCTCGAAGCCTGGAAATGGAATACGGTGGGAGAATATGTCTGCTAATTTGATCTCGAATCCGCGTGCTGGAATACGGTGAGAGAATATGTCTGCTAACTTGATCTCGAATCCGGGTGCTGGAATACGGTTAGAGAATATGTCTGCCAACTTGATCTCGAATCGGTGTGCTGGAGTACGCTGAGAATTATGTCTGCTAACTAGATCTCGAATCCGGGTGCTGGAATACGGGTGAGAGATTCCGCTCGGTCTAGTTCTATCACTTAATATTAGGCCTAGGCTTAACAACAGTGGTTCAATATTACACATTGACATAAAAGCTTGATTTGTTTGTTGTTTTTTCTTTTACAGAAATCAGATTACATTTCAACTAAACAACTAACACAAAAGTTATTATCTAACTATAGCCCATGCCTGGATTTACATGTATTTATCATTTTTCGAGAAAGTCTATGAAAATCAAAGATGGCGGCCAAGCATGAAATCAAGACAGATTCTTACCTGCTGGTCCTTATCGGGGTGTTTCTTGCAATTATAAGTATTTGAACAATGGTGTAGAGCCGAATAACTAATAATAATTAAGCACGATTTCAGAAAAAAAGAAGACAGATTCATTAGATTGCTGAATTACCGGACCGCTTTTAAAAACGCATAAAAAAATTTCCTTATCCGCCATGTTTGCACTTATGGTGAAAGTTCTGAATCTGACTTGTTTGATTTAAACGAAACGAATTATTAATATACATAGAAGCAATATATCGATGCTAAATTAAATAGGCTTGCTCGTTTTTATTTGGTAAAAATTTACAAACCTGCAGTCTTGTATTCTCTGTGACCATTATATTTCTCAAAGCCCTCTGTTGACGCTAACTTCATTAAGCCTACGTGGCTAAATGCAAGCTGCTGATCGAGTCAATTTTTAAAAACACCAGGGTGCCTTAATTGTGTGTGTGTGAGTTAGTTGTATTTTAATTCCGCTTCCACCGGGGTGATATGGCAGGCAAGGTGCCTAAATGTGTGAAAAAGCTTTATTTAACGTCCACTTCCACCGAAGCGATATCGCAGACAAGGGTGCTTAAATTCAAATGTAGACCTATAAACCAATTGGACCAATAAACAGCCAGACATTTTAACTATACAGACAACTTAACACCAATTAACACCCAAGTCTGTATGGCAATTGTCTGAGTAAAAAAAAACGTGAAAATAAACAGTTTGGTCTACCGTGATAAGGACATGCATATGGTTTCAAGGCTTTTACTGTTTTACATATTTTAAATGATCACGAATTCTCGCGTGTGTCATTTTAATGAATCAGTTGATTAATTAGTATTCACACCCATCCAGTTAAGAACGGCATATAATTTTCGGGATTCGAGTTAAGCCCTTTATTACTTTTCTTAAACTTGTGGACTCCCGAATTCAGACTTTGTATGCAGGTTATTTTTAAAAAGAAAACAAATTGTTAACGGATTACTTGTGTTAATTATATGGAAAAACCCACAAGATTTTATAAATCTACACAAGTACTTGTGTTAATACAATGCAAAACCACACAAACTTGTGTAGATTAGTTTTAACACAAGCACTTGTGTTGAGATCCAACACAAGTTTTTTTTTCATTGTACATGAATACTTCGACAATTCAATATCTCATTTTATTTATAGAACAATTTTAATTATGTTATAAAACAGCACTTCCACGTTTTGCATTTGTTATCAATAGTGTGTATATAACTTACTTAAATTTATATGATTTTCGCCATTATTTTATAGTATTTATACATAGCAGTTCTGTATATTATATGCTTTATATTCCTTGTATGAGGAGAGGGGTGATATAGGCTATGCCTGTTCCCTGGTCCCTTTTCATAAATCTGAAATAAAATATTTTTTACAAAATAACCTGTACTTAAAATTCCATACAAATTTCCCAAGGGGTACTTGGAGGCCTTATCAGAGTTTCTTAATTCATTTCACTATGAAAGACGTTGGACGATTTCCAAGATTGCCATTTTATTTCCGTTTACCACCCGTCAGGTTTCTATACTTGCCATAGAGATATATATTATACTTAATCAAGAAAGCATATCGGCACGAAGCAACATATTAAATGTCTTTGACATTTGATGTTCAGGGACTTCAAATCAAATCAATATTCTGAGAAAGAGAGAGAGAGAGAGAGAGAGTGGGCCGTTGGGGTGCTACCAAAACGTATAAAGTGTATACCATTGGCAAACACGTTAAAGTTCTGCCACGAGTAGGCCGTACCGCTGCTGCCAGGTCAAAATTACTCTCATGGCGCATTGCATGGCGTAACTCCATCTCCATTAGTGAGTTTGGAGCAGAACAGAATGATATTAGTCTCTGTTGTCAATTTACACAGAAAATAATTCCATGCCATCAACTCATCTATTTATCTAAGATATGCCTAACCATTTGCATGGTTAAAATAAGTACAAGCTGATCAAAATGTTTAGATACGGAATTTCAAATACGAACTATTGTTTTTTTTTCTTTTCCTATTTTACTTTTTAATTTTGAAAAATAATTTCGAATTTCTATTTTTAATTTTCGATTTTGTAGAATAATTTTCAATTTTGTAATTTTTTATTTCCTATTTTTATTTTTAATTTCTAATTTTGTAAAATAATTTCTAATTTTGTAAAATAATTTCTAATTTTGTAAAATAATTTCTAATTTTGTAAAATAATTTCTAATTTTGTAAAATAATTTCTTTTTTGTAAAATAATTTCTAATTTTGTAAATTTGTATTCAGCACCAACAGACCGCCCCGGTTCACTTACATCTTTCACAGGCCTGGTATTACTACTACTGGTAGTAGTTGCGATGGGACGAAAAACTGAGGTCCCGTGTACACATCGGAGTGCACGTAAAAAATCTCTTGGCAGTTGGAATTCGATATAAGTGTAGGCCGTAGCGTCGCTGTCCGGGCAAAATTTCCCTCATAGCAAACTGTATGATGTATGTCCGTCTTCATTAGCCCAGTCGCAGCAGAACAGTAGGACGCCTAACCCCATTTCATTTCATTTTATTTGATTCGGGGGTCCCATTTCGTTGATAACAGACGCTTAAAGTATATACATGTATTCGGCCTACATCGTCTATTTTAATACTTCCATTTGACCTCGGCTGCACACCTTACAAACGCGTTGTCTTTAAAGAAACTTCCGACTGTCCAGTGTAATATCTCCTAACGACGCCTTTTTAAGAACTGTTGCTGTTAAGCGACACTTGTTTATAATCTGTAAACCTACGACCGCATCACAATGTCAGGCGTATAGCGGAGACGTATATCAAGCTACGTCGTACATGGGAGCTACATGACATGATGAAGATCACAGAATCAGCCGAGGTTTGCCGAATGGTCCTCGAGAAAAATAGAATTGTTTTTCAAAAAACAAAATTATAGATTATTTTACAAAATGGAAATTAAAATACAAAATAGAAAATTATAAGTTTAAAATTATAAATAAAAGTTTAAAATTAATAATTAATTTACAAAATTAAAAATTATTCTACAAAATTAAAAATTATTCTACAAAATTAAAAATTATTCTACAAAATCAAAAATTATTCTACAAAATTAAAAATTATTCTACAAAATTAAAAATTATTCTACAAAATTAAAAATTAAAAATAGAAATTAGAAACTATTTTTCAAAATAACAAATTAAAAATAGAAATAGGAAATCGAAAAACAAAAAGTAGTTCGTATTTGAGCTTCCGTATTTAGATGTTTTTCAATTCGTTTTTGGTTTTTATTCTTTTGATATTCCGTATTTTATATCTTACCGGACTTTTGTTTATACATCTGATGTTTCGTCATTCTGTATGGGGGGGGGGGGGTGGATGGCCGAATGGTTAGCACGTGCGCGCTGTATCATACGGTCTGTCATTGAGTTATCCGGCGGGGTTTCGATTCCCCGGTTGTACGTGACAAGGAGTAGGGTCGCCTGTCCAACCTCGTTAGTTTTCTCCGGGTCCTCAGGTTTCCTCCCACTGCTAAAGACCCCTACGTGCAAGCGAATTATTGAAATAAAATTGAACCATATGTTAGTCCCGAAATGACCTAGTTGTGTCGAGTGGACGTTAAACCCATTTCCCTCCCTCTCTCTCTCGTCATTCTGTTGTGTTTTGTGGCCAAAAATCTCTTCCAATAACCCCAAGAGATCATGCGTAATACATCAAACACCTGAATACCTGTTAGATCTTAATATATAATATGGTGTAGAAATTCAGACCCATAAAAACGAAGCGAAATAAAGATATACTTTTAATTAATTCTAAATAAATAATGATCCATTTTCTATATTTCAGATTCAGAAGGAGTACAGTTAAACAGCGCTGAAGGCAAGAGCAGTGAACCCGACGATTTTATACTGACAGGCACTACTTTACCATCAAAAGGTATAGCTTTCCTGGAATTCCATTGAGTTTTTATTAAATAACACAATAAATTATTGAATTGCTCCATAATATTATTTTCCATCCCCAAAATATCGCATTCCATAATATTATTAATTGAAGCCATTTATCTGTACATTGTTGAAACCTGTACACTGTGTTGAAACCTGTACACTGTTAAAATCTTTAGCCTCTATCGCGTTCACAAGGTTTCCGACCAAGGGAAATCACCCAGAAACGGAAGGCTTTGGATTATAAATATCCATAGTGATTGATGATTCAAAATGCTTCAAGCCAAGTATGCCCGTCTTCATTAACCCAGTTCGGAGCAGAATAGTAGGAAGTTAAACCCCATTTCATTGAAAACAATCTGTTAAAAGCTATAGCCCCTATCGTGTTTACAAGGTTTTCGGAATAAGGGACATAACTCTGGTACCAAAGGTTGGATATCAATTCTAGAAAATCAATTCTCTTTCTAGAATCATACTTAAACAACAAAAGTCCGTGCACGTCTGTTAATGGCACATTATATAAACCTATTATCACGGTTTACCCCAAGGATCAATATTAAGACCCATATTATTTAATAGTTTTATAAATTATTTACCTTTATAGCTATTTGCTAAAACCGACCTCTTTGCGAATGACACAACCATCTACACCTCTGGGTCTACTGTCAAAGAATTAGAACACAAACTTCAACTTGGTGCCAATATAGTATTAGCCTGGTGTGATAAAAACCATATGAGATTAAATATATCGAAAACAAAAACTATGCTAATTACGACGCAACAAAAAAGAAATATCCTCCCTGCTACTTTGAATATTAAATTACGTAATGAACCATTAGAAGTCGTCTCCTCGTTAAAAATATTAGGTGTTTTTCTCAATCATAATCTAACTTGGAAAGATCATATCGGGTATATCTCTAAAAAAATTAAGCCAGAAAGTTTTTCAACTCAGTCAAATTAAAAAATATCTTCCAACTCCGTTCCGAATCCTTTTCTATAATGCCCACTTTCAACCACATATAGATTATTGTTCCCCAGTATGGGATCTTTGTGACGCTAAATCGCTTGACCGTCTTTCTCGACAGCAAATCATGGCCTTAAAATTAATCTTAGATGTAAAACACACTGCCTACGTTTCCCCTCGACTAGAAAATTCTGACAATAGTAAATCGAATTATCTCTAATCAATGTATATTTATCTATAAAATTCTGCTAAAACAATGCCCTGATTACTTATCTGACCTCTTACCTTATAATCACCTTAACAATAAACTTACTACTCTCAAGCCAAACATTGATATAGTTAAAAGCTGTATACGCTTTAAAGGACCAAAACCATGGAATTCGTTGCCGCTCTCCTTAAAAACTTTAAATAACTTGAATCTTTTCAGGAAAAAAACTTCTCCTTTACCTTAAATCTACTCCAAATTATATTATCCTAATAAAGGCCCCCACCCCGCCCCCTATATTTCTTATTACATGTACATGTATTCTGTATATCTCCATATTATAAGCATGTACATATTGTACATTTGTTGATACATGATATATCTATTTATTCAAACTTTCTGTTTTATGAACTCGCATATATACTTAAATTAATCTTTTAAGTGATTTGTATATATTTCCGTCTATTGTAAATTATTGAGATGAAGACGGCAGTTTCACATATTTTAGTGTACGGGGTTCTAGTCTTATTGATTATGTTCTTGTTCAACTAAAATATTTTGATCTGTTTAGTAAATTCGAATCTGGAAATTTTAACGAGTTTTCGGATCATGCGCCTATACATTTTATACTTAAAATAAATGATATATTATTAAGAGATGTAGATAAATTAGAGAATAATACATGTAAAAGGGTTTTTAATTATATCAAATGGACCGATGAAAATGTCTCACTTTTATGTAAGTCACTCAGATATAATCAAGAGAAGCACATTAATATATTATGTTCAGCTGATAGCCATGAGCAATCGTCTGTTGATAGGAGTGTAAATCTATTCACTAAATCTATTAATGAGTTGATTTCATCCCATTGTTTATTTACTAAACGAAAAGGTAACAAACCCAGAAAACCTGATAAACCATGGTTCACTGAGGTGTGTAGAAAGAGATATTATGATTATAAATCTTGTCTGTTTAAGTTTAACAAAAATAAGAGCGATGTTAACAGAGCCACTTTAGTTCAATCCAAGGCACAATATAAGAAAATAGTATTCAGGTCAAAGTCTGAATATAATCTATATCATGGCAATAACTATGAATATATTAGAAAATCAAACCCTAAATTATTCTATAAACTGTTCAAAAGACAGAAAACTGTCGAATCTAACCTGGTTTTAGATGATTTCTATACTCATTTTCGAAAGCTTGCAACTGGTGTTAGCAAACAGTTATGTGATGACGTCATACAGTTTGTAAAACATTATGATGAAAAAGCTTGTAGTTTTCATAACTGGCTTGACAGGCCAATTACACAATAAAGATGAAATTTTGTCAGGTATCTCTCATTTGAAGAAGAACAAAGCATCCGCCTCTGACAATATTCCAAATGAATTTCTAATATATTGTAAGGGTGAGCTCCTACCATGTTTGGTAAATTATTTAATAATGTTCTGGAGTCAGGGCTATTTCCAACAGAATGGGCCAAAGGCAATATTGTTCCACTTTTTAAGAAAGGAAATCCTTGTAACACTGACAATTACCGCGGAATAACAATAGTCTCATGTTTAGGGAAATTATTCACATCCATTCTAAATACTCGCCTCCTTGAGTTAGATAAACGCGAAAAGAAGATCTCTGATTACCAATTTGGATTTCGGAAGAACTTGTCAACTGTTGATGCCATTTTCATTTTGCAAACTATTATTAATCGTTGTCTGAAGTCCAAACGTAGGATATATGTCTGTTTTGTCGATTACCGTAAAGCGTACGATTTTGTGATTTTAACAAATCTGTGGTACAAGCTCATCCAAGAAGGAATTGGGGGGTAAAATACTAACTATAATTAGGTCATTGTATGATAAGGTTATCTGTAATGTAAAATTTAATGGCGATGTTTCTGATTATTTTGAATGCAAGACTGGCTTATTTCAAGGTGAGGTATTGTCTCCCTTGCTATTCTCGTTCTACATCAACGATTGTGAGAGGCACTTTATATCCGAGAATTGTGAATGAATGAATGAAATGGAGTTTAACGTCCTACTGTTCTGCTCCTAACCTGGGCTAATGAAGACGGGTCCGAGAATTGTAAACCAATAGATATGGATATGCTAAAGATATTTCTCCTGATGTACGCAGGTGTCAAAGTTCTATTTTCGGACTCCCCAGCGGGACCACGGGATATGCTTAATTCTTTATATACATATGCAAATAAATGGGGTCTTATTGTCAACACTGATAAAACCAAGATTGTAATTTATAGAAATGGCGGCAAATTAAAAGCATTTGAAAAATGGAGTTATAATGGTGTCAATATTGAAATTGTGAACAATTTTAGTTACTTAGGTATAAATTTAAATTTTAATGGTAAATTTTTATTAACACAAAAAACCTTAGCAGATCAGGGAAGAAAAGCCTTATTTTCTGTCATGAAAACCTGTAAAGTAAACAATTTTAATCTGGTCACTAACCTATCTGTATTTGATACCTTTGTCTCTTGTATCTTTAACTATGCTTTCGTAGTATGGGGCTTCCATAGTGCCCATGATATCGAATTATTGCATCTTTATTTTTTGAAAAGAACCCTTGAAGTCAGAAAAAACACGAACACGCCTATGGTTTATTTTGAAACTGGGCGATACCCTTTAACTATTCATCGAAAATTGCGAATATTTAAATATTGGTCTCGTTGAATTTAACGCTGACAATATTGTCCTTAAAGCTTGTTATAAAGATATGTTAACTCACAATGATAAATGGATTATTAATGTAAAGTCTGAATTATATAGTATTGGTTTGGGTTATATATGGGAGAGAAATTTTCAAGCGGGAATGTTTTTTAACTCAGATATTGTCATTATCAAACAACGACTATGTGATAACTTTAGACAGAAATGTGTGGAAAATTTAAACGAATCTTTTAAATGTATTATTTATAGAAATATTGTTAATCACTTTGTTGTCCAGTCCTATTTGACTATATGTATTGAGCAAAGGTTTAAAAGGGAGATAACACAGTTAAGATTATCAAGTCATAAATTGAGGATCGAAACTGGAAGATATGAGTCAATACCGAGAGAAAAAAGAATTTGTACACTCTGTGAAAGTGATGAAATTGAAGATGAATATCACTTTGTACTTGTATGTCCATTCTTTGCTGAACTTAGGTCAAAATTTATAAAGAAATATTACTATACTAGACCAGATATGGAAAAATTAATAGAACTACTAAAAAGCCAAAATTGTTTAGAACTTTTAAAACTAGGTAAATATCTATACTTCGCTAATAAGTTAAGAGACAATACCCTTAATAGATTGTAGTTAATATCATATTATATCGAGTTAATTAATTCGTTCAAACGAGATACTAACTCGTTCAAACGAGATACTAACTCGTTCAAACGAGATGATTAATTCGTTCAAACAAGATAATTAATTCGTTCAAATGAGATAATTAATTCGTTCAAACGAGATAATTAATTCGTTCAAACGAGATACTAATTTGTTCAAACGAGATACTAATTCGTTCAAACGAGATAATTAATTCGTTCAAACGACATAATTAATTCGTTCAAACGACATACTAATTCGTTCAAACGAGATACTAATTCGTTCAAACGAGGTACTAAATGGTTTAAACGAGATACTAATTCATTTAAAAGAGATAATTAATTCGTTCAAACGAGATACTAACTCGTTCAAACGGATTAATTTTTTTTTTGTTTGGCACTAATGGGCCTTCGTAGTAGCTTATATCGCGGCCACAATCCAATATTTTAAAAACTGTAGCTTATATCGCGTTCACAATACATCACACCAAATTTGGAAAGAATTAGTCAAACACTATAGCCTCCATCGCGTTCACAAGAAAAATGTTGACGGACGGACCGGCGAACAGGATGACGACATAATATGTCCACACTGAAGTGTGGTGGGTGCATAAAAATAGTGCCCTTACTGGTCAAGGTCATTGCATGATTGTAGGGAACTTTGCGCACATTGTGGTGAAAGAATGATTAAATTTTGATTAGTACCAGATTAATTCACATTGAAAATCACTGTAACGATCTTTTTTCTGTCCTATCAATGAATCAATAAACAATCTAGGAATTATGTGATGTAAAAATAGAGTTATAGCACCAATAGTCTCCAGTCTACTGTGTATTGGGGGTGTATACATGAGTTATGTCCCTTATTACCCCACGACCAAATATTTGGACACTTCTTTAAAAGTTAAATTTCTTAGAAAATCAAATGACTACCAGTGTAGAGAAATGGCTAGTAATGATACAAGTGATATAAGAGACAAATGTAGCGACCCCCTCCTTCGCTTAATTGTCGAAAACGACTTCAATATCGCACTATTAGTAGACAAATAACTAAATGTTAAGCCAATATGCTTGTGTTGTGGTGAAAGCAGTATGTATCAAAGGAATACAAAGAATCAGACAGATGTGGAGAATTTAAATGGAAAACGAAACTGATAGATTACAATTAAATACAAATAAAATGGCCGATGTGAGAGGACGCTTGGAAATTTATTCTGATTTAATTTTTATTATATCCTCATATGAAGAAACTACGGTCAACTATTTTCTAATCTGACGGATTTATATGTTTCTGTGCAATACCTAGACTATTATCTGTGTGAATTTGAAACCTGTGGTGACTAAATTTGTGAAAGTTACATATCGCGGATGATTTTGAGACTCAGTCATCTCATTATTCAAATATGGCGGATGATCGACACATTTTCGGTCCCATTTTTGCCCAGTTCCCGTGATATCGCCGTAGTATTAGACTGCTTCATGCACAATAACATCGAAAGGACTCGCGATAGAGGAAGTTTAGAAAAATATTGCAGGAGTAGTTTTCGAGATAAAGGCTTCCAAAAAGGCTCCAAATCAGATAATACTTAATTTTCGACGTGTCATATTTTGAGATCTCATCATCGTATCTGTATGAATAGGGTATCATACAGTAATCCAATATCGGGCAATTTTTTATTTTAACTACTTCCGGTTTACGGATCCTTGTCGGGATAACTTTAACAGATGGTTTGAGAATGTGACTTCATGATCCACAAGTTTCAGAAACATCGATTGAGGCTTTAAAAAAAAACAACATATAAGTGTTAGAAAATGGATAGAAAATTCGAAAAAAAAAATAAATCGAAAAATAAAGGGCGATAACCCTGAATGAAACTTATATTGACACTTTAGTTGTTTTGATTCGGTGAAATCTGGTGCAGTAATCACTTTTGTCGCAAGAGCACCAATTGCTTTTACTTGTTACGCTTTTTTTTTCAAAATACCTGATATTTTTTCGGCTGCTACCGGTCATTGGATCATTGTCGGGATAGTTTTGACAAGTTGTTTGGATACTTAACCTTATGTACCAGAAGTTTCAGAAAAAGCAGCTTTCAGGAAGCAGACCGGAATGAATCACACGATAGTCTATTCACTGGGCTATCCAACGATACATCAGTTGTTTTCATCCGTTATTATCCGGGGGAGAAATCGTGGTTTTTACAACAGCCTCCATGTTACATGTTTTTTTCCCCAAAATATCTCTTGCACAACGTGTTTTCAATTTTCGAACGATAGACGTCAACGACAAGGTTTCGAAATGTCCAAAAAAATTTAATGTCATTTGTTTGAAAATATGTAACGAATTGACGAAACTACGGCCGTTTTTTTTCAACTTTTTGGCATCGGACCAAATTGGGCCACTTCTGGTCTGCGCAGAAGTTTAAAAAATATCTTAACAAGTAGCCACCACATGGTTTCCCCATAGGAAATAAGGTGTCAGATCGGTATCTATTACAGGCACTTAGAAATAGGCTGCCGGGACCCAACGATACTTTAGCTGTTTCCATCCGGTAATATCCGACGTAGAAATCGCGTGTTACAGATCATCATCAGGATAGTTTTAACACGTGTCGTTTGCACTTAACTGTCGGGATATATACTATTCAAAAAAAAGTAGGGGATATTTGATTTTTAAGTGTTATTAAAGTCACCTAATGAAACTGACGAAGAAACAAATGACAAAATGAAATGAAGTTCACATTCATCGATTTATTCCAAATGATCGTTAGACTAAGTAAGGCACAGACTGACCATTATAAGGGTAAAATGATACCCGGGGTCAAACAGCAAAGTTACCACAGCATCACAACCAAGTCAGTAACGGGTAAATCCTCCTCTGTTTGCCAAACAAGCATTGATCCGACGTGGCATACTCCTAATGAGACGTCTAAGGTCATTTTGGTCCAGATTGTCCCATTCCTGTTGCAACGCAGCAGCAAGTTCTTGGACATTGGCAGGACGTTGTTGACGTTGACGTAACCTCTGTCCAAGCATGTCCCAGACATGCTCGATGGGGGAGAGGTCGGGACTCAGTGCTGGCCAAGGTAATGTGGTGATGTTCTGTTGTCGGAGGTAACCTGTAACGATCCTGGCCCTGTGACATCTTGCGTTGTCATCCTGGAAGATGAAACGGCGGCCATGACGTCGTGCGAACGGCACAACATGGACTGCCAAGATGTTGTCCCGGTAGTACACGCCCTGCAACAACATGTAAAGCCGTTCTTCCAGCAACAGTGATGCCTCCCCACACCATAACAGAACCACCCCCAAATCGATCATGTCTGATGACGTTAACGTCTTGGAAGCGCTCGTTTCGACGACGCCACACCCTCCTACGTCTGTCCAAAAAATCAACAGTGAACCTTGACTCATCTGAAAACATCACATTGTTCCAGCGTCGATTATCCCAGTGTTGACGATCCCTACACCAACGACGTCTTGCCTGAATGTGATGATCTCTCAAACAAGGGATCACGCGAGGACGTCGGGCGCGAAGGTGACCCCTATGCAGTCGATTCCGAATCGTCTGGCCACTCACTCTCACACCAGTGTCTGTTTGAAGACGAGCGCTGATCTGATTTGCTGTGATGACACGATTTCTCAAGGCCAAGGTACGGATAAATCGATCCTGGGCTTGAGTTGTCGCCCTTGGTCGACCTGAGCGTGGTCTGTCCTGTACAGATTGTGTATCACGGTATCTGGACCATAGCCTGCTTATGACAGACTGAGAAACATTCATCGTCCGCGCCACAACCGCCTGTGTTGTGCCGATCTGTAGCATGCCAAGGGCACGTAACCTTTCATTTTGGGTAAGCCGACGCATATCAAAATTTGTTTTCTGGTCACTAAAACAATTAAACTGATGTTTCCACCCTGGAATTCAATGCCACAATGACTGTAACATTCAAAGTCAGAGTCGTGCAAATCTTGGGTTGGACCCCCATGATGATCCCAAGCATCACCTGCATTCCATGCGGTAGCTATTGGTGCGTTTGGGCGTCACATGTAACTGGAAATGTTTCTTCTGTTAGTTTCTATAGTGACTTTTTTCGTAGTCATTTGCATATTTTAGTATTATGCCCCCAAAATCAAATATCCCCTACTTTTTTTGAATAGTATATTTAACAAGTGGTATGGGAACTCAACCTTCTGTACCAAAAGTTTCAGAAAGATCCTTTGAGAAGTTTAAAAAAAGAAAATTAGAAGAGCATTTTCCGTAATTTAACTTTTTTTCGAATTTTTAAAGATTGAGACCCTTCTTGGACCATTTATATCATATTGGGGCTTTTAAATTTGGATTCACGTCCTAGACCACCGATAGGACTCTGAGTAACAGAAGTTTAAGAAAAAAATAAAAGTAGATTTCGCGATAAAAGCGTCTGAATAGGCTCCAAAAAGGAAAATATTAGATTTTCAGTGTCCCATAATCTATTGCTTAACGGGCGAATATATATCATTTAGATGTCGTAAGATCGTCCATTATTCGGACTATCCATTGACACTTTAGTTGTTTTGATTCGGTAAAATATGGTGCAGTAATCACTTTTGTCGCAAGAGCACCATTTGCTTTTACTTGTTACGCTTTTTTTTCAAAATACCTGATATTTTTTCGGCTGCTACCGGTCATTGGATCATTGTCGGGATAGTTTTGACAAGTTGTTTGGATACTTAACCTTATGTACCAGAAGTTTCAGAAAAAGCAGCTTTCAGGAAGCAGACCGGAATGAATCACACGATAGTCTATTCACTGGGCTATCCAACGATACATCAGTTGTTTTCATCCGTTATTATCCGGCGGAGAAATCGTGGTTTTTACAACAGCCTCCATGTTACATGTTTTTTTCCCCAAAATATCTCTTGCACAACGTGTTTTCAATTTTCGAACGATAGACGTCAACGACAAGGTTTCGAAATGTCCAAAAAAATTTAATGTCATTTGTTTGAAAATATGTAACGAATTGACGAAACTACGGCCGTTTTTTTTCAACTTTTTGGCATCGGACCAAATTGGGCCACTTCTGGTCTGCGCAGAAGTTTAAAAAATATCTTAACAAGTAGCCACCACATGGTTTCCCCATAGGAAATAAGGTGTCAGATCGGTATCTATTACAGGCACTTAGAAATAGGCTGCCGGGACCCAACGATACTTTAGCTGTTTCCATCCGGTAATATCCGACGTAGAAATCGCGTGTTACAGATCATCATCAGGATAGTTTTAACACGTGTCGTTTGCACTTAACTGTCGGGATATATACTATTCAAAAAAAAGTAGGGGATATTTGATTTTTAAGTGTTATTAAAGTCACCTAATGAAACTGACGAAGAAACAAATGACAAAATGAAATGAAGTTCACATTCATCGATTTATTCCAAATGATCGTTAGACTAAGTAAGGCACAGACTGACCATTATAAGGGTAAAATGATACCCGGGGTCAAACAGCAAAGTTACCACAGCATCACAACCAAGTCAGTAACGGGTAAATCCTCCTCTGTTTGCCAAACAAGCATTGATCCGACGTGGCATACTCCTAATGAGACGTCTAAGGTCATTTTGGTCCAGATTTGACAAGGTGTTTGGATACTTAACCTTATGTACCAGAAGTTTCAGAAAAAGCGGCTTTCAGGAAGCAGACCGGAATGAATCATACGATAGTCTATTCACTGGGCTATACAACGATACATCAGTTGTTTTCATCCGTTAATATTCGGCGGAGGAATCGTAGTTTTTGCAACAGCCACCATGTTACATGTTTTTTTCCCCAAAATATCTCTTGCACAACGTGTTTTCAATTTTCGAACGATAGAATCCAACGACAAGGTTTCGAAATGTCTAAAAAAAATCTAATGTCATTTGTTTGAAAATAGGTAACGAATTGACGAAACTACGGCCGTTTTTTTTCTTCAACTTTTTGGCATCGGACCAAATTGGGCCACTTCTGGTCTGCGCAGAAGTTTAAAAAATATCTTAACAAGTAGCCACCACACGGTTTCCCCATAGGAAATAAGGTGTCAAATCGGTATCTATTACAGGCACTTAGAAATAGGCTGCCGGGATCCAACGATACTTTAGCTGTTTCCATACAGTAATATCCGACGTAGAAATCGCGTGTTACAGATCATCATCAGGATAGTTTTAACACTTGTCGTTTGCACTTAACTTTCTGTTCCAAAATTAAAAATTTGTAAACTTTTTTCAAAGATTGAAGCCATTTTTGGACCCTTTATATCATAATGAGACTTTTAAATTTGGATTCATTCCTTAGACCACCGATCGGACTCTGAGTAAAAAAGAAATAAGAGTATTTTTCGAGATAAAAATTCCTGAATAGGCTCCAAAAGGAAGATACCAGATATTCAGAGCCCCATAATCTGTCTAACCATCGACTTTGTATCATTTGGATGTAATAATAAGATCGTCCATTATTCGGGCTATTCAGTGACACTTTAGTTGTTTTGATTCGGTGAAATCTGGCGTAGTAATCACTTTTTTCCGCAAAAGCACCATTTTTATTCTTTAGTTTTTTTTTTTCAAAATATTGGATATTCAGTCTCGCAGAGGCTGAGTCCTTTGCGAGCTAGATTGTCTGCGGACTCATTGCCTGCTATGCCAACATGGGATGGTATCCATGTAAATACTACGGTTTTATTTTTGTTTCGGAGGGAATAAACACGTGCTCGAATATTCTGAACAAGTTCTGGTCTAGGTGTTTATTTGTCATGTATTATTGACTTTATTCTGCTAAGAGAGTCTGACACAATGACTGCTCTTTGAACGGTGGATGACACGAGCCACTCAAGAGCTGTGGGTATTGCTTTTAGTTCTGCTGTATATATAGAGCATCTACTGGTAGCCTTTTCGATATATTAATATTAAATTCGGGAATGACCACACTTAATGCAGTTTTGGTAGTGTTTGGAGCGCGAGACCCGTCCGTGTATATTTTCACGTGCGATGACCATTTTTCGTTCAAGAATTCCCTCGATAGCATTAGAGCGTGTTGTGGATTTTCTTTTTTCTTGACAACGTTACCTAGGCTTATGTCATAGTTTGGATTTAAAAACTCCATGGGGCTTGATACGAAAATACCCTGTCAGTAATCTGATAGTGGTCTAATCTTAGGTCTTTTAATAGATCATTTGCTCTGTGACCGAACGGCTGAGTCTCTGTGTTAACATTTCATTTGAATTTTTCCTTGATGTTTTTGTGCACTTAAATGTTGGACAGCTGTCCCCAAGATACTGTAACTCAATGTCAGTTCGTTTCGCCTCAATTCGAATGACATTTCACCTACTTCCTGCAAAAGACTTTCCCCTTTTGTGCCAAATGAAGCTTTCGTTGCTATCTTTATTGCCTGATATTGTACACTATCTAGTTTAGCAAGAGCTGTTTTATTTGCACTTGCAAAAGCGACACAACCATAGTCACATATTGATCTTATCATGGACCTCTATATCATTAGCTGGGTCGTTTTAATTTCTCCCCTTGATATGCCTGTCGGGCATCTCATTACGTTCAGAACATTCTGTCCTCGTTTAACAATATTTTCAATATGTGGTATAAAAGTCATTTTGCGATCAAAGGTCACCCCAAGAAGCTGTGCCTGATCTTTAAATTCAATTCGGCTATTGTTCAATTCCAGTGTCATGGACGACACTTCCCTCTGATCCCTACAGAAGAGCATGCCTGCTGTTTTACTTTCAGATATACGAAATCCCCAGTCATTAGACCATTTCGACAATTTGTCTAAGGCTTCTTGCATTCTCGTTCTAAGCGTACCGTAGTTATTCGCTGCATGCCCGATTGAACTGTCGTCTGCATAAACCGCTACGTCAATAAGTTTCTTAATATTATTATTAGACTGAAGGTCATTAATCATGATATTGAAAAGTGTGGGGCTTATAACAGAACCCTGGGGTGTGCCATTTTCGACTTCGTATTTGTTGCTTATTGAGATACCTACATTAACTTGTATTTGCCTATCGCTTAGAAAATCTTTGATCCAGTGGAACATTCGTCCTGTTATCCCTAGTCCATGTACTTTTTTTTAAGTAGGCCACCCCCCAAACTAAGTCAAATGCCTTGGTCAGGTCGACGAATACTGCACATAGATAATTGTTCTTTTGAGATAGTCATGATGTCATGCTGTAACCTTACAATATGATGAATAGTGGAGCGCTGCTGTCTATATCCACTTTGATTTGGACTGATTAATCCATTACTTTCACAGTAATATTTTAGCCTATTATTTACCATGGTCTAAAGTGTTTTACACAACGTAGAGGCCAAACTTGTCGGCCTGTAAGAGCCGGTTTCATTTTTATCTTTTAATGGTTTAATCAACGGGGTTATCGTTGCTGTTTTCCAACTTGTAGGCATTTTTCCTTCTGACCATGATTTATTGAATAATTCAAGAAGTAAATTACGTAATGCCCCTGAGAGTTTTCTTAACATGCAATATTTTATTTGATCCTCGCCAGCCGCCGAGTCAATTTTGCCACTTAAATCTTTATGCATTTCCTCTAGGGTAAAGGGTAAGTTAATTGCTTTATGATCATCTGCTGAGTTACGCGATGGTTTATTCCAATGAAATTCCCACTTTCGTTTTAAGAATTTGTCATTCTGATTTTTATCGCTACAGCTCCGCCTTTTCGCTATTTGTCATGGCTGATTGGGATTCATAATTAAGCGTAGGACTATAAAACATTTGCCCCTTATTGCGTGTATTTTTTTCCAGACATTTGAAATTTTAGTTTTATCATTAGTACTATCACAGAATGCCATCCAATGCTTTTCTTTTACCTCTGAAATGACCTGTCTGGCGTTTGCATCGCACTTAGTATATAAAGATTTATTCTCTGAGGACCATACGCGGAATAGTTTTTAAGTGATGTTTTCCTTGCATTTACGGCAGTTTGACATTCTGGGGACCACCAAGGTTTTGGGGCGCCTTTAGTTTTCCCACCTGTTGTTCTGGGGATTGAACCTTCTGCTACACTAAAGATCGTACGAGAAATATTCTCGGTAAATATATTTATATCATCGTGTCTAACTGTGCGTGGGTCCATTTCTTCACAGTAGTGTTGAAAAAGAGCCCAGTCTGCGTGTTGAAGTTTCCATCTTTGTTTGCACGTGACTGGTTCTTTAATTACGTTTGAGTTTATTTCAGTTAAGACTATTAGATGATCACTACCTAGCGTATTATTTATGACTTGCCACTTACAGTTTAAAGCTATACTGGAAGATGTTAGGGTAGGATCAAGGTGGGTTGCACCCATTTGTTGCCAGAACCGAAATATGTTGGGTTACCGTTATTGAGTAGAACTAATTTGGAATTTTCAATGAAATTATTCAGTTTATCCCCAGCATTATTATTAAGAGGGAGCCACAGGCGGAGTGGTGACTGTTAAAATCTCCACATATAATAATATCTTTAGTTTTTATTTGATCATATATTTTTTTGATACGCTTCTTCCTCAATGATTTTACACGGATTATAAATGTTAATTACGGTTATATTTTGTTTGTCGGTTGTAGCTAATTCTAATCCGATTACCTCTACTTCACCAGAGTCTATTCTAATAAACTTATATGAGAGTTGTTCACTCACGAATATTGCAACGCCCCCAGAACCCCCCTTTTGTGAGATTAATACGATCTTTCCGCAAAAGTGTGTACCCAGTAAGTTTTGGGTCCTTCTGCTTTGGACCTAATTTTGTTTCCTGTATGCATATTATGTTAATTTTAGATTTGCTAACCAGGTGGTTCAATTCTGTCATACGTGGTCTGAGACCATTAGTATTTAATTGCATTATGGTTAACTTATTGAATATACCTATGTAAGTTATTGGATTAATTTTGATCGTATATAGATTGCCGTTGAGTGTTAGTCAAAACCACGCGGCAGAATTATGCAAATCAATCGACAAGCGGCTGTGTCATTGAGTAATACTAATCAACGGTCACGGATCAATGATAAAGCCGTCGACAACTCATTATTTAATCCAAGCGGTGATTAATTGATATCTCGTTTCATCTTTAAAAAAAATAATTTATAGGCCTTAAATGGAAATAAACAAAACGGCCAATAATTTTCTTTTCGAAAAGAATTTTATTGATAGCTGAAACCCGTTTACTGTCGCTTCTTCATACGGCATGCAAAGTAAGGAATGCATATTGGATATTATTGTTTAAAATTCTCTATCACCATGGGTCGAAAAAATGAGAACGACCAACGTGCCGAAATGCGACGATTCTAGAGTGGGAAACACAGTCTGTCATTGTTTAATTTACATTAAAGCCAAAATGCACGAAAGTGAACATAAGCATTTCTTGCCAATGAAATTGACATTTCTATGAGGACTCATATTTTGATATCGTTACTGTACGTGAAAATACTAATATACCCTTATTTTAATTCACTTGTTAAAAAAAAACACGCGTACAGCTGTTGTGGCTTCTTTGATGATTACCCAATCAACAACCTTTATCTCCTGACCACTAGCTGGCACCAAGGTGCTAATTAATTGGCGAGATTAACTGAAGTGCATCTCACCAAAGTTATAATATACAAAATATAATGTATAGATTGTTCTTCACTACAACACTATCATGTGAATATCCGCGTGTGTTGTGGAAGTTTCGTTACGAAAAGAGTGCATTTACTACGAATTTCATCGTCGGGTCAAATTTTTACTACGATTTTCGTCTTCAGCACCCCTGAACACCCCTGGAAAGATATTTTCAACGACAAAACAGCAAATAAATGGCCTGATTGTTATGGGATTTTGTTTTGGAACATACCAAATCTTTGACTTGCTATTTGTCAATACTTACTTTTGTGAGTTGGGTAGCTTCAAATAGACACAGGTCAGTCAATTGTTGCCCGATTCAAACAAACTATGTATTAAATGGAAGGAAATGAACTGGGGAATGTGCAAATAACAATCATAATATTCAAAATTTCTTCATTGCGATTCATTATGCCATGACGGGTCACATTTATTTCCTAACCTTTGAAATCGTATTATTTAGATGCCATGTGAAAGTCCATTAATAGGACTATCCAACAACGGTCCGCTAATATCTGACGGAGAAATCTAATTTTTCGCATAAGCGCCAAATTTGTAACCTTTTTTGGTTACTCCTGGTATGGGGATCATTGCCGGGATAGTTTTAACAACAAATTTTGGCACCTAAGTGTATACATGGCTCTATAATGATATATTACAATATCTGATCAGATAAAATCTCCCTGAGATATAATATGCTCAAAGGTGCCAAAAATGCCAAAATATCGAAAATTAAATTTTAATAACTCAGTACATATTATACATCGTTAGAATCGTAATTGCAAATTCGTAAAAATATATAAAAATAGTAAAGCATTTCCCCAAATTTAAGGATTTTTCGACGGTTTTTTTCGATTTTAAGTCCTATTTTTGCCCAATTCCCGTGATATCTCGGTAGTACTGGACTGCTTCATGCACAATACCTTCGAAGGGACCCGCGATAGAGGAACTTTAAAAAAAAATTCAAAAGTAGTTTTCGAGATAAAGGCGTTCAAAATGGCTCCAAATCAGAAAATAACCGATTTTCGACGTGTTATATTTTGAGATCTGATCATCGTATCTGTATGAATAGGATACCTTAATTTGTTTCACCCGTTGGTATCAGACGGAAAATAGCGTTTTTCCCCCAAAACATCAATGGTGGCCAAGGAAATTTACTGAGACCAAAAATTACAAATTTTTTCTCAAGTCAGATGACCCTTTAATACTGTGTATAACACGACTAAAAATATTCATAAATAATTTTTTTTTGTATTTAAAATGAAAATTTTCTAAATTTCGCGCATCTGCGAAGATTTGCCGAAAATCAAACATCAAGTAAATAATATTTGTAAATTGTGCTATTTTAATATTAGAAATATAGGTAAAATACGTAAATGTGTAACTGTAGAGGCCACTAAGTCACTTGCTAATTCTCGTCACTTCTCGATTAGATAACTTTAATTCACTTTTAGTTGGTTTACCTTTAAAGTTTATAGATAAATTACAAAAAGTACAGAATACTGCGGCTAGACTTGTTACTTTAACTAAGAAATGTGACCACATAACTCCTGTTTTATATAATTTACACTGGTTACCTGTTAAATATCGAATTGATTTTAAGATTTTATTACTTACTTTTAAATGTTTAAATAATTTAGCCCCTGTTTACCTCTCAGATCTTTTAGAACTTTATACACCTGGCCGAACATTACGTACATCAGATAAACTACTTTTAAAGCCCAAAACTGTTCAACTAGTCTCCTATGGTCAGCGCTCTTTTAGTTATCAAGCACCTATTTTATGGAATAATCTACCATTTAGTTTAAGATGTTGTACATCTCTGTATTCTTTTAAAAAGCAACTTAAAACACATTTATTTAATCAGGCTTTTAACTGACTGTATACAATCGTTAACATGCCCATAATCTTGTTGTTTATGTGTGATTTACATTGTCACTTTGTAAAGTGCCTCTGAACATGTTATATGAAAGGGTGCACTATAAATATGCTGTAATAATAATAATAATAATAATAAAAGTAGCGCAGCTATATGCCCTGTCTCTGGCTATGCCTAAACATATCGAAAGTTAAAATCCATCGATTACTGTTAAAATTACTGCAATATTTTTTAAAAACGATAGCTTCCATGATTTCGGACATAATCGAAATTGCCCGAAAATGAAATCGAAATTAAAAAAATCTGAGAATTTTGATTTCTGGCAAATGATGGACGCAATTTTGAATTGAAAATGAAAAATAGTGAAATATCTACATTAATGGGCTTGAAAACATAAACAATTGGTCGTGGCTTAAAGAATATGTCTCCTATTACCGACATTAATACATTTCAGGATAGCCTGGCTCATGGTCGAATGTTTGGTATTTGAATATTTCAAAAATTCGAATTTCGCCTTTGATGTTTTCCGTGCCGACAAGGTTGTTTACGAGTGTAGGCCCGCGCATGCGCGTCACAACCCTTATATCGTGCACACCAACTTGAAACTCACCGGGTATCTGGCTTATGGTCCCAAGCACAATTCCAAACAAGAAATTTTAGGGCCCGACCCATGGGGGGCGAGCGGTGGACATTTTCCCGGGGGTACATAAAGTAAAACAAAACAATAGAGATGGAACTTTCGATTTTAATTTGGAGACAATTTTTGGATGCGCCGAGGTCGGAAATTGGGGGGGGAGGGGTAGCCAAAGTTTCGAAGAGATAGGTACATTTTGTAAAAAAATCCCTTCATAACAAACATATTTAGCTGCTTTTGACTTCGCGCTGCGCAGCGCTGGAACCAAAGGTACCATGACTACCAAATTTTCACGCTGGTACCTAGGTGCCCTGAACATTTCAAAGCGATACCTGCATTCCTTCAAGTCGTTTGTTCTTGGCACGGCTCCAGGTCAGGTGCCGTTCTCGTTCTCATTACGGCTTCCGTAAGGGGAAAAAGGAGGAATTTCGCCACGACACCGGAACGGATTGTCCGAGAACCATGAAATTTGGACACAATACGTCTATTACCACCCCGGATTCTGTACTTTACTCCTATTTTGATCCGATTAAAAAAAAAGAGTGCCGTTCTCATTTTTTCTAAGTCCAGATACGGCTTCCGTAAGGGGAAAAAGGGGGAATTTCGCCACGACACCGGAACGGATTGTCCAAGAACCATGATATTTTGGACACAATACGCCTATTACCACCTCGGATTCTGTACTTTACTCCAATTTTGATCCGATTAAAAAAAAAAGAATTTTCAGCAAAAAAAACAAAAAAACGATTTTCGGAATTTAATATTCGTTTTAATTAATTTTGAAATTGCAAATGAAGAGGGATTTTATCGCCTCTTCCGTATGTGATAGGTATTAGTACTATATACATTATCCTTAAAAGATGGGGTGGGGGATGGCCGTATGGTAAGCACGTGCGTGCTGTATCATAAAGCCTGTCATTGAGTCAACTGGCGTGGTTTCGAATCCCCGGTTGTAAGTGACAAGGAGTAGGGTCGTGGGTTTTCTCCGGATCCTCCGGTTTCCTCCCACTGCTAAAGACCCCTACGCGCAAGCGAATTATTGAAATAAAAAAAAATTAAACCATAAGTTAGTCCCGAAATGACCTACTTTGTGTCGAGTGGACGTTAAACCCCATTTTTCTCTCTCTCTCTCTTAAAAGACAATTTTTTAAAATGACCGGAACGATGTTTGCGACACTAAAATCCGAAATCGCCTATTTTTACATTTTTGACTGCTAAGGCATCCTTCCTGTGGTCAAAATCTCTGGAATTTCTAGCGGTTGGCTGCGCCGCGATATTTATCACATATTAAAAGGAGAAAATGCTCAGATATCAAGAACAATAAAAAATCGATAAAATATGGCAGTTTTTTAAGCAAAAAAAAACATTGATGGGTGGGGGTGGGCTTCGAATTTATTTTCAATGTTTTCGAAATTCCACACTCTTCTATTTTTAATATGTGATAGCTAGAATCCTAAGGTACATTCTGTGCAAATTTGAAGGTAATCGGACAACCGGAACGATGCCTGTGCATTGAAAATCAACCCCGGTCGCAGAAATTCATGAAGGCTTGTTCATGTATTATGCCCGCCATCTTAGGTCCATCCGACCTCCCGGATCCGCCTCGACCACACCAAACCACTCCGAAAATCACCCAAACTCCACCACAACTTCGTTTGAATTCGCGCATGCGCCACGCTGGAACCAAAGGTACCATGACTACCAAATTCCGGCTAGAAACTTTTCACGTTGGTACCTAGGTGCCCTGAAAATCTCAAGGCGATACATGCATTCTTTCATGTCGTTTGTTCTTGACACGGTTCCTGCCATTCGTCAATTTACGGATTCTGTAAGGGGAAAAAATTGGAATTTCGCAACAACACCAGCACCGATTTTCCGAAAACCATGAAATTTGGACACATTACGCCCATTACCACCCCGGACTCTGTGCTTTACTCCCATTTTGATCCGATTAAAAAAAAAAGAGTTTTAGCAAAAAATTAAAAAGATTTTCGGAATTTAAATTCTGTTTTAATTAATTTTGACATTGCAAATGTAAAGGGATCTTATCTCCTCTTCCGTATGTGATAGGTGTTAGTACTATACACATTGGCCTTACAAGACAATTTTTTAAAATGACTGCAACACTAAAAACCGAAATCGCCTATTTTAACTTGTTTTGACTGCTGAGGCATCTTTCCGGTGGTCAAAATCTCTGGAATTTCAAGCGGTTGGCTGCGCCGCGATACTATTTATCATATATTAAAAGGAGAAAAATTTCGCGATATTATACTTACTGACATGGGAGTTATATTTTCTGAATCCTTGAATATATGCCTAAAAAACGTTCAGAACCGAATTTTGATTTCGGTCAACTGATGGTCTCCATATGGAATTGAATATAAGGAACAGTGAAAAATCCACTTGAACAGACGTGAAAGTAAACACAATATGTTCAATGCGCCTCTTATTTCTGAAATTAATGCATTTCAGGATAGCTCGAGATCAAGATTGATTTTTTGGTGTTTGAAAATTTTCAAAATTTCGTATTTCGCCTTTGACCATTTATGTGCCGACAAAGTTGTTTGCAGGACAATTTATGCCTTTAATTTTCAAAATTTACAAATTTAACCTAAATATTCGAACAGCTAAGGTCAATCTGATTCAAAAAATATATGTTCCGTTCAAAGTTATTTCATTTACTTTTTTGATATTTTCCTGCCCCTTTTTAGTTCTTTCCAGCCATTTTCTTTTCATGTTCTCATCCGTCCCGTTTTTAAACGGCTTGATCCATTTTTCTGAAACTTCTGGAACGGAAAGTCATTCCGATTACAGCAATCCAAGTCTCAGTTTATTCCCTTTGGTTTCCAGATTATTTTGTTGTCCGGGTGCAATGTTTCTCACTATATTTAGACTTGTAACTTCGCGACTTTTTCACCGATATTATTTTTTGTTGTTCTTTTTTCTTTTAAGATACTTGATATAATCCATGTCACGTGACGACGAATATGAAAGCTTTCATATCTGAATGATACAGTAGCAGATCTAGTTAGGCTTTAAAACTTCGTCTGAAAGACTATTGTTTTTACTAAAATTATTATTATTTATTAGGTTTTCAGACTTTCGTCTGAAAGACTATTGTTTTTACTAAAATTATTATTATTTATTAGGCTTTCGTTTGAAAGACTATTGTTTTTACTAAAATTATTATTATTAGGCTTTCAGGCTTTCGTCTTAAGGACTATTGTTTTTACTAAAATTATTATTATTTATTATTAGGCTTTCAGACTATTGTTTTTACTAAAATTATTAGGCTTTTGTCTGAAAGACTATAGTTTTTACTAAAATTATTATTATTAGACTTTCAGACTTTTGTCTGAAAGACTATAGTTTTTACTAAAATTATTATTATTTATTAGGCTTTCAGACTGAAAGCTTTCATAGTCTGAAAGACTATTGTTTTTACTAAAATTATTATTAGGCTTTCAGACTTTTGTCTGAAAGACTATCGTTTTTACTAAAATTATTATTATTATTATTATTAGTCTTTCAGACTTTCGTCTGTATAAAACAAAGTTCATATACTCCGTTGTCTCAATTGTCATTTTTTTGTTACCTATAGAGTTATCTGTCGGCACCGGAAGTTTTTACTAAAATTATTATTATTAGGCTTTCAGACTTTTGTCTGAAAGACTATAGTTTTTACTAAAATTATTATTATTAGACTTTCAGACTTTTGTCTGAAAGCCTATTGGGATTACTAAAATTATTATTATTTATTAGGCTTTCATTGTTTTTACTAAAATTATTATTAGGCTTTCAGACTTTTGTCTGAAAGACTAATGTTTTTACTAAAATTATTATTATTATTAGGCTTTCAGACTTTCGTCTGTATAAAACAAAGTTCATATACTCCGCTGTCTCAATTGTCATTTTTTTGTTACCTATAGAGTTATCTGTCGGCACCGGAAGTGGCTTAATTTTACCCACAAGTACAATTTTGACAGTTAGGTACCATTTTTCGAAAGCAAATATTATTTTTTTTAAAAAAACTGATATAACTAAAAGAGTGTGCCCTTTAAAGGCGCACAAAATGTTCGATCGGTTTTTTTAATTTCTATTTCATTTTCGAGCAAATTCGATTAAGAGGTGAAAAAAGGTGTAAATTTGACCTATTTCACGCTTTTCAAATTTTAAAATATTTCTACGTAACTTTTATAAACTTGTAGCAATAATCCATACGAAGAAAATGTATACCGGAAGTGGTCGAAAAATTGTCCGATATTTTGAAGAAAACGCAAAAAATGGGTGCTTTTGGGAAAAACATGATTTCTCCACCCGATATCAACCGATTAAAGTAATTAAGGTATCGGTGGGTAGCACGGGGATTCGACTATCATATGATACCAATTCCACACGAATCCCATGAGCGGGCAGCAAAATATGACATGCTGAAAATCAAGTATTTTTTGATTTGGAGCGTTTTTGGACGCCTATATCTCGAAAACTACTCCAAGGATTTTTCTTAAACTTTCCCTATCGAGAGTCCCCCCGGTAGTCGTGTGCATGAATCCATCCAATAAGACTTTTTTGAAGTGTCTGGAATAGGTAAAATAACGGACTGAAAATCGAAAAAAGTTGAAAAATCGTCAAATTTTAGAAAATGCTCTATTATTTCTTTATTTTAACAGATTTTCAAAAAAAAGTTATACATTCAGATAGCTGTCCTAATTACGATTATAACCATGTATAATATGTATTGAGTTATTGAAATTTAATTTTCGATATTTTGACATTTTGAAATTTTTGACACTTTTGAACATAGGATTTCCCAGGGGCATTTTATCTTATCAGACAATGTAATATTTCATTACATAGCCCTGTGGCTATTTGATAAGCCAATCCGGTTATTAAAACTATCCCGACAATAATCTCCAGATCGGAAGTATTCAAAAAATGAAGAAAAAAGGTTAATAAAAATAGCGCTCTTGCGAAAAACTTGATTTCTCCATCAGATGTTACCGGATCAAAAGAACTAAAGTATCGCTGGATAGCCCCATTAATGGACTATCATATGACATCTGAATGGTGATCCGATTTAGATGGCTAGAAAATAAATTATGGTACGCCGAAAATATAGTATTTTTCGTTTTTGAGCATTTTGAGACGCCATTTTCTCGAAAACGAAAACTACGATTTTTCTTAAACTTCTTTTACTCAGAGTCCTATCGGTGGACTATTTTCGATTTTTTTCGAATTTTCTGCCCATTTCCCAACCCTTATATTTTTGGGAAAGGATAAATCGATAGTTCTGAAAGTCCTGGAACATAAAGCTATATAGTCAGACCGCTGCATAAAGCAATTTCAAAAACGATCCGGAAACCGGAAGTAGTCGAAATAATGATAGATATTTCGAAAAAAATACAAAAAATGGGTGTTTTGGGGAAAAACTTGATTTCTCCGTCCAGTATCAATGGATTAAACGAATTAAACTTTCGTTGAGTGGCCCGAGGAATGGACTGTCGAATGATGCCCAATTTATACGGATACTGTTACCAAGCAGCAAAATATGACAAGCAGAAATTCAATTATTTTCTGATTTGGAACGTATTTGGACGCCTGTATCTCGAAATCTTAACCGCAACTTTTTTTTTAACTTTCTCTATCGAGATTCCATTCGTTAGTCTTGTGAATTATGCCATCCAATAAGACTTTGAAATGTCTGGAATACGATAAAAAAGGGACTGAAAATCTTAACCGCAACTTTTTTTTTAACTTTCTCTATCGAGATTCCATTCGATAGTCTTGTGAATTATGCCATCCAATAAGACTTTGAAATGTCTGGAATACGATAAAAAAGGGACTGAAAATAGAAAAAAGTCGAAAAATCGTGAAATTTTTCAAAATGCTCTATTACTTTATTATTTAAACAAATTTTTACAAAAAGATTACAGATTCGGATAGCTGACCTAATTAGGATTCTAATGATGTATAATATGTATTGAGTTATTGAAATTTTATTTTCGATATTTTGACATTTTTGCATTTTTGGCACCTTTGAACATAGGATTTCTCAGGGTCATTTTATCTGATCAGATAATGTAATATATCATTACAGAGCCCTGCCGCTATTTAATTGCCCAAACTTGTTATTAAAACTATTCCGACAATAATCTCCATACCGGAAGTATTCAAAAAATGTAAAAAAAAGGTTAAAAAATTGTCGCTCTTGCGAAAAGGTGGGCTTCTCGGTCAGATATTACAGGACCAAAAGAAGTAAAGTGTCTTTGGATAGCCCCATTAATGGACTATTATATGGCATCTCAATGGTACGATTTCGATGGTTAGAAAATAAATTGTGGTACGCCGAAAATCTAGTATTTTCCGATTTTGGAGCCTTTTTAGACGTCTTTTTCTCGAAAACGACAACTCCGATTTTTCTGAAACTTTTTTAACGCAGAGTCCTATCGGTAGTCTGTGGCGTGAATCCAAAAGGAAAAGGTTTGAAATAATATAAGGGGTCCAAAAATGGGCTCAATCTTTGAAAAAAGTTGAAAAAACTACCGAATAGATGTTTCTGACACTTCTGTGACAGAAAATTAAGTATCTAAACAAATTGTTAAAACTATCTCGACAATGATCCAAAAACCGGAAGTAGTCGAAAAAATATCCGATATTTTTGAGAAAAAAACGTAAAAAGTATAAGAAGTGGTGATCTTGTGAAAAAGTGATTACTATGCCAGATTTCACCGAATCAAAACAGCTAAAGTATCATTGTATATCCTGATCAATGGACGATTTTATGACATCTAAATGGTAAAAATTTGCTGGTTAGGCAATACATTATGGGACGCTGAAAATCTTGTATTTTCCTTTTTGGAGCCTATTCAGACGCTTTTATTTCGCAAACTACTCTTAATTCATTTCATAAACTTCTGTTACTTGGAGTCCTAGGGTGGTCTAGCCTCAATATATACTCATGTCCAAAAAAAAGTATACGCTGTGCATTTCATACTGCATCAACCAAAGTCGTTTTTCCATTCTATGCGGTATTTGGGTACAATTTCAATTTGTTTCACCATTTATTTTCCATAAATCGCGATTTCTCAGCCGGGTGTCACTGAATCAAAACAACTAAAGTATCGTTTGGTAGCTCAATTAATGGGCTAATGTATGACACACTTCCTGTCTGATTCCTGAAAGCCGGTTCAGTGCTGCTTGCAGGTCTAGTTATTATTTTTTTTTTCGCCATAGCCTATTTCTCAGTGTCTGTAACAGATACCAATATGAGACTTAATTTCCTGTCGGAAACCATGTGGTGGCTACTTGATAAACTATTTTTGAAACTTCTGCTTCGACCGGAAGTGGCCGAATTTCGTGCGGTGCATAAAAATTAAAAAACGGCCGTAGCTTCGTCAATTCTTTACCTATTTTCATACAAATGACATTTGCAGAAACCCTGAGTCTTTTCTCGGACGATAGCAGTTGAAAATTTTGAAATTTCGAAACTTCGTCGCTGATTTCTAGCGTTCGAAAAATGAAAAATTTTGTTTAAAAGACAATTTTTGTTATTTTTCAAAATTTTCAAATTTGACCATCATTTTTGGATACCTGAAGACCATCCGATACCAGAAATATCAGTTTCATTCCAAGTTATCGCCCTTTATTTTTCGATTTTTTTCGAATTTTCTGCCCATTTCCCAACCCTTATATTTTTGGGAAAGGATAAATCGATAGTTCTGAAAGTCCTGGAACATAAAGCTATATAGTCCGACCGCTGCATAAAGCAATTTCAAAAACGATCCGGAAATCGGAAGTAGTCGAAATAATGATAGATATTTCGAAAAAAAAGCAAAAAATGGGTGTTTTGGGGGGAAAAACTCGATTTTCCGTCCAATATCAATGGGTTAAACGAATTAAGCTTTCGTTGAGTGGCCCGAGGAATGGACTGTCGTATGATGCCCAATTTATACGGATACTATGACCAAGCAGCAAAATATGACAAGCTGAAAATCAAGTATTTTCTGATTTGGGGCGTTTTTGGACGCCTATATCTCGAAATCTTAACCGCAACTTTTTAACTTTCTCTATCGAGAGTCCATTCGATAGTCTTGTGAATTATGCCATCCAATAAGACTTTGAAATGTCTGAAATACGATAAAAAAGGGACTGAAAATCGAAAAAAGTCGAAAAATCGTGAAATTTTGCAAAATGCTCTATTACTTTATTATTTTAACAAATTTTTACAAAAAGATTACAGATTCGGATAGCTGACCTAATTAGGATTCTAACGATATATAATATGTATTGAGTTATTGAAATTTAATTTTCGATATTTTGACATTTTTGCATTTTTGGCACCTTTGAACATAGGATTTCTCAGGGTCATTTTATCTGATCAGATAATGTAATATATCATTACAGAGCCCTGCCGCTATTTAATTGCCCAAACTGGTTATTAAAACTATTCCGACAATAATCTCCATACCGGAAGTATTCAAAAAATGAAAAAAAAGGTTAAAAAATTGTCGCTCTTGCAAAAAGCTGGATTTCTCGGTCAGATATTACCGGACCAAAAGAAGTAAAGTGTCGCTGGATAGCCCTATTAATGGACTATTATATTGCATCTCAATTGTACGATTTCGATGGTTAGAAAATAAATTGTGGTACGCCGAAAATCTAGTATTTTCCGTTTTTGGAGCCTTTTTAGACGTCTTTTTCTCGAAAACGACAACTCCGATATTTCTGAAACTTTTTTAACGCAGAGTCCTATGGATGGGCTATGGCGTGAGTCCAACAATAAAAGCATTGAAATAACATAAGTTGTCCAAAAAGAGCCTCAATCTTGGAAAAAAGTTGAAAAATCCTTAGATTACTGAAAATGATCTTCTAATTTTCTTTCTTTGGAAAACAGCTGAATGGATTATTCTGAAACTTCTTGTACAGAAGGTAAGGTAACCAAACAACTTGTTAAAGCTATCCCGACAATGATCAAAAAAACGGAAGAAGTCGAAAAAATTTCGGATATTTTGAGAAAAAAAAACCGTAAAAATTAAAAAAAATGGAGATCTTGCGAAAAAAATGATTACTACGCCAGATTTCACCGAATCAAAACAACTAAAGTGTCATTGGATAGTTCGAACAATGGACAATCTTATGAGATCTAAATGGTAAAAATTCGCGGGTTAGGCAATATATAATGGAACGCTGAAAATCTATTATTTTCCTGTTTGGAGCCTATTCAGACGCTTTTATTTCGAAAACTTCTCTTATTTCCTTTCTTAAACTTCTGTTACTTAGAGTACTAATGGTGGTCTATGGTGTGAATCCAAATTTAAAAGCCCCAATATAGTATAAATGGTCCTAAAGGGCCACAATCTTTGAAAAGAAGTCGAAAAATCGTTATATCTGTAAATCTGCTTCTAATGGTATAAGGGAGGTAAAACTGTCCAATGGATCTTTCTGAAACTTCTGGTACAGGAAATTAAGTTCCCATACCACTTGTTAAATCTATCCTGATAATGATCCGTAAACAGGAAGTAGTCAAATAAATATTCGATATTTAAAAAAAAAAGACAGTAAAAAAAATCGGTGCGCTTGCAACAATCGGGATTTCACCGTCGGGTGTGACCGGATCAAAACATCTAAAGTATCGTTTGGTAGCTCGATAAATGGGCTATTGTATGACACACTTCCTGTTTGATTCCTGAAAGCCGGTTCAGTGCTTCTTGCAGGTCTAGTTATTATTAGGCTTTCAGACTTTTGTCTGAAAGACTATTGTTTTTACTAAAATTATTATTCGATTTTCAGTCCCTTTTTTATCGTATTCCAGACATTTCAAAGTCTTATTGGATGGCATAATTCACAAGACTATCGAATGGACTCTCGATAGAGAAAGTTAAAAAAAAAAGTTGCGTTTAAGATTTCGAGATACAGGCGTCCAAAAACGCTCCAAATCAGAAAATACTTGATTTTCAGCTTGTCATATTTTGCTGCTTGGTCATAGTATCCGTATAAATTGGGCATCATACGACAGTCCATTCCTCGGGCCACTCAACGAAAGCTTAATTTGTTTAATCCATTGCTACTGCACGGAGAAATCAAGTTTTTCCCCAAAACACCCATTTTTTGCGTTTTTTTTTTCTAAATATCTATCATTATTTCGACTACTTCCGGTTTCCGGTTCGTTTTTGAAATTGCTTTATGCAGCGGTCGGACTATATAGCTTTATGTTCCAGGACTTTCAGAACTATCGATTTATCCTTTCCCAAAAATATAAGGGTTGGGAAATGGGCAGAAAATTCGAAAAAATCGAAAAATAAAGGGCGATAACTCGGAATGAAAGTTATATTACTGGTATCGGATGGTCTTCAGGTATCCAAAAATGCAGGTCAAATTTGAAAATTTTGAAAAATAAAAAAAATTGTATTTTAAAGAAATTTTTTTATTTTTTGAACGCTAGAAGTCAGCGACGAAGTTTCGAAATTTCGAAATTTTCAACTGCTATCGTCCGAGAAAAGACTCAGGGTTTCTGAAAATGTCATTTGTATGAAAATAGGTACAGAATTGACGAAGCTACAGCCGTTTTTTAATTTTTATGCACCGCACGAAATTCGGTCACTTCCGTTATGCGCAGAAGTTTCAAAATTGTTTTAAGGAGTAGCCACCACATGGTTTCCCAATAGAAAATTTGGTTCCAGATCGATATCTGTTTCCGATCATGGAGAAATAGGCTGCAGCGGAAAAAAAAAATAATAATAACTAGACCTGCAAGCAGCACTGAACCGGCTTTCAGGAATCAGACAAGAAGTGTGTCATACAATAGCCCATTTATCGAGCTACCAAACGATACTTTAGATGTTTTGATCCGGTCACACCCGACGGTGAAATCCCGATTGTTCCAAGAGCACCGATTTTTTTTACTGTCTTTTTTTTAAATATCGAATATTTATTTGACTACGTCCTGTTTACGGATCATTATCGGGATAGATTTAACAAGTGGTATGGGAACAAGAAGTTTCAGAATAATTCATTCAGCTGTTTTCCAAAGAAAGAAAATTAGAAGATCATTTTCAGTAATGTAAGGATTTTTCAACTTTTTTCCAAGATTGAGGCTCTTTTTGGACAACTTATGTTATTCCAATGCTTTTATTGTTGGACTCACGCCATAGCCCACCCATCGGATTCTGCGTTAAAAAAGTTTCAGAAAAATCGGAGTTGTCGTTTTCGAGAAAAAGACGTCTAAAAAGGCTCCAAAAACGGAAAATACTAAATTTTCGGCGTACCACAATTTATTTTCTAACCATCGAAATCGTACCATTGTGATGAAATATAATAGTCCATTAATGGGGCTATCCAGCGACACTTTACTTCTTTTGGTCCGGTAATATCTGACCGAGAAATCCAGCTTTTCGCAAGAGCGACAATTTTTTAACCTTTTTTTTTACATTTTTTGAATTCTTCCGGTATGGAGATTATTGTCGGAATAGTTTTAATAACCAGTTTGGGCAATTAAATAGCGGCAGGGCTCTGTAATGATATATTACATTATCTGATCAGATAAAATGACCCTGAGAAATCCTATGTTCAAAGGTGCCAAAAATGCAAAAATGTCAAAATATCGAAAATTAAATTTCAATAACTCAATACATATTATATCTCGTTAGAATCGTAATTAGGTCAGCTATCCGAATCTGTAATCATTTTGTAAAAATTTGTTTAAATAATAAAGTAATAGAGCATTTTGCAAAATTTCACGATTTTTCGACTTTTTTCGATTTTCAGTCCCTTTTTTATCGTATTCCAGACATTTCAAAGTCTTATTGGATGGCATAATTCACAAGACTATCGAATGGACTCTCGATAGAGAAAGTTAAAAAAAAGAGTTGCGGTTAAGATTTCGAGATACAGGCGTCCAAAAACGTTCCAAATCAGAAAAAACTTGAATTTCTGCTTGTCATATTTTGCTGCTTGGTAACAGTATCCGTATAAATTGGGCATCATTCGACAGTCCATTCCTCGGGCCACTCAACGAAAGTTTAATTCGTTTAATCCATTGATACTGGACGGAGAAATCAAGTTTTTCCCCAAAACACCCATTTTTTGCATTTTTTTCGAAATATCTATCATTATTTCGACTACTTCCGATTTCCGGATCGTTTTTGAAATTGCTTTTTGCAGCGGTCTGACTATATAGCTTTATGTTCCAGGACTTTCAGAACTATCGATTTATCTTTTCCCAAAAATATAAGGGTTGGGAAATGGGCAGAAAAATCGGAAAAAATCGAAAAATAAAGGGCGATAACTCGGAATGAAACTTATATTTCTGGTATCGGATGGTCTTCAGGTATCCAAAAATGTAGGTCAAATTTGAAAATTTTGAAAAATAACACAAATTGTGTTTTAAACAAAAAATTTCATTTTTCGAACGCTAGAAGTCAGCGACGAAGGTTCGAAATTTCGAAATTTTCAACAGCTATCGTCCGAGAAAAGACTCAGGGTTTCTGAAAATGTCATTTGTATGACAATAGGTACAGAATTAACGAAGCTACGGCCGTTTTTTAATTTTTATGCACCGCACGAAATTCGGCCACTTCTGGTCTGCGCAGAAGTTTCAAAACTGTTTTAAGGAGTAGCCACCACATGGTTTCCCAATATAAAATTTAATTCCAGATCGATATCTGTTTCCGATCATGGAGAAATAGGCTGCAGCGGTAAAAAATAATAATAATAATAATTTTAGTAAAAACAATAGTCTTTCGAAAGCCTAATAATTTTAGTAAAAACAATAGTCTTTCAGACAAAGTCAGAAAGCCTAATAATAAATAATAATAATTTTAGTAATCACAATAGGCTTTCAGACAAAAGTCTGAACGCCTAATAATAATAATTTTAGTAATCACAATAGGCTTTCAGACGAACGTCTGAAAGCCTAATAATAATTTTAGTAAAAACAATAGTCTTTCAGACAAAGTCTGAAAGCCTAATAATAATAATTTTAGTAAAAACAATAGTCTGAAAGCCTAATAATAACTAGACCTGCAAGAAGCACTGAACCGGCTTTCAGGAATCAAACAGGAAGTGTGTCATACAATAGCCCATTTATCGAGCTACCAAACGATACTTTAGATGTTTTGATCCGGTCACACCCGACGGTGAAATCCCGATTGTTGCAAGCGCACCGATTTTTTTTACTGTCTTTTTTTTTTAAATATCGAATATTTATTTGACTACTTCCTGTTTACGGATCATTATCGGGATAGATTTAACAAGTGGTATGGGAACTTAATTTCCTGTACCAGAAGTTTCAGAAAGATCCATTGGACAGTTTTACCTCCCTTATACCATTAGAAGCAGATTTACAGATATAACGATTTTTCGACTTCTTTTCAAAGATTGTGGCCCTTTTGGACCATTTATACTATATTGAGGCTTTTAAATTTGGATTCACACCATAGACCACCGTTAGTACTCTAAGTAACAGAAGTTTAAGAAAGGAAATAAGAGAAGTTTTCGAAATAAAAGCGTCTGAATAGGCTCCAAACAGGAAAATAATAGATTTTCAGCGTTCCATTATATATTGCCTAACCCGCTAATTTTTACCATTTAGATCTCATAAGATTCCGGTTTCCGGTTCGTTTTTGAAATTGCTTTATGCAGCGGTCGGACTATATAGCTTTATGTTCTAGGACTTTCAGAACTGTCGATTTATCCTTTCCAAAAAATATAAGGGTTGGGAAATGGGCAGAAAATTTGAAAAAAATCGAAAAATAAAGGGCGATAACTCGGAATGAAAGTTATATTACTGGTATCGGATGGTCTTCAGGTATCCAAAAATGCAGGTCAAATTTGAAAATTTTGAAAAATAAAAAAAATTGTATTTTAAAGAAATTTTTTTATTTTTTGAACGCTAGAAGTCAGCGACGAAGTTTCGAAATTTCGAAATTTTCAACTGCTATCGTCCGAGAAAAGACTCAGGGTTTCTGAAAATGTCATTTGTATGAAAATAGGTACAGAATTGACGAAGCTACAGCCGTTTTTTAATTTTTATGCACCGCACGAAATTCGGTCACTTCCGTTATGCGCAGAAGTTTCAAAATTGTTTTAAGGAGTAGCCACCACATGGTTTCCCAATAGAAAATTTGGTTCCAGATCGATATCTGTTTCCGATCATGGAGAAATAGGCTGCAGCGGAAAAAAAAAATAATAATAACTAGACCTGCAAGCAGCACTGAACCGGCTTTCAGGAATCAGACAAGAAGTGTGTCATACAATAGCCCATTTATCGAGCTACCAAACGATACTTTAGATGTTTTGATCCGGTCACACCCGACGGTGAAATCCCGATTGTTCCAAGAGCACCGATTTTTTTTACTGTCTTTTTTTTAAATATCGAATATTTATTTGACTACGTCCTGTTTACGGATCATTATCGGGATAGATTTAACAAGTGGTATGGGAACAAGAAGTTTCAGAATAATTCATTCAGCTGTTTTCCAAAGAAAGAAAATTAGAAGATCATTTTCAGTAATGTAAGGATTTTTCAACTTTTTTCCAAGATTGAGGCTCTTTTTGGACAACTTATGTTATTCCAATGCTTTTATTGTTGGACTCACGCCATAGCCCACCCATAGGATTCTGCGTTAAAAAAGTTTCAGAAAAATCGGAGTTGTCGTTTTCGAGAAAAAGACGTCTAAAAAGGCTCCAAAAACGGAAAATACTAAATTTTCGGCGTACCACAATTTATTTTCTAACCATCGAAATCGTACCATTGTGATGAAATATAATAGTCCATTAATGGGGCTATCCAGCGACACTTTACTTCTTTTGGTCCGGTAATATCTGACCGAGAAATCCAGCTTTTCGCAAGAGCGACAATTTTTTAACCTTTTTTTTTACATTTTTTGAATTCTTCCGGTATGGAGATTATTGTCGGAATAGTTTTAATAACCAGTTTGGGCAATTAAATAGCGGCAGGGCTCTGTAATGATATATTACATTATCTGATCAGATAAAATGACCCTGAGAAATCCTATGTTCAAAGGTGCCAAAAATGCAAAAATGTCAAAATATCGAAAATTAAATTTCAATAACTCAATACATATTATATCTCGTTAGAATCGTAATTAGGTCAGCTATCCGAATCTGTAATCATTTTGTAAAAATTTGTTTAAATAATAAAGTAATAGAGCATTTTGCAAAATTTCACGATTTTTCGACTTTTTTCGATTTTCAGTCCCTTTTTTATCGTATTCCAGACATTTCAAAGTCTTATTGGATGGCATAATTCACAAGACTATCGAATGGACTCTCGATAGAGAAAGTTAAAAAAAAGAGTTGCGGTTAAGATTTCGAGATACAGGCGTCCAAAAACGTTCCAAATCAGAAAAAACTTGAATTTCTGCTTGTCATATTTTGCTGCTTGGTAACAGTATCCGTATAAATTGGGCATCATTCGACAGTCCATTCCTCGGGCCACTCAACGAAAGTTTAATTCGTTTAATCCATTGATACTGGACGGAGAAATCAAGTTTTTCCCCAAAACACCCATTTTTTGCATTTTTTTCGAAATATCTATCATTATTTCGACTACTTCCGATTTCCGGATCGTTTTTGAAATTGCTTTTTGCAGCGGTCTGACTATATAGCTTTATGTTCCAGGACTTTCAGAACTATCGATTTATCTTTTCCCAAAAATATAAGGGTTGGGAAATGGGCAGAAAAATCGGAAAAAATCGAAAAATAAAGGGCGATAACTCGGAATGAAACTTATATTTCTGGTATCGGATGGTCTTCAGGTATCCAAAAATGTAGGTCAAATTTGAAAATTTTGAAAAATAACACAAATTGTGTTTTAAACAAAAAATTTCATTTTTCGAACGCTAGAAGTCAGCGACGAAGGTTCGAAATTTCGAAATTTTCAACAGCTATCGTCCGAGAAAAGACTCAGGGTTTCTGAAAATGTCATTTGTATGACAATAGGTACAGAATTAACGAAGCTACGGCCGTTTTTTAATTTTTATGCACCGCACGAAATTCGGCCACTTCTGGTCTGCGCAGAAGTTTCAAAACTGTTTTAAGGAGTAGCCACCACATGGTTTCCCAATATAAAATTTAATTCCAGATCGATATCTGTTTCCGATCATGGAGAAATAGGCTGCAGCGGTAAAAAATAATAATAATAATAATTTTAGTAAAAACAATAGTCTTTCGAAAGCCTAATAATTTTAGTAAAAACAATAGTCTTTCAGACAAAGTCAGAAAGCCTAATAATAAATAATAATAATTTTAGTAATCACAATAGGCTTTCAGACAAAAGTCTGAACGCCTAATAATAATAATTTTAGTAATCACAATAGGCTTTCAGACGAACGTCTGAAAGCCTAATAATAATTTTAGTAAAAACAATAGTCTTTCAGACAAAGTCTGAAAGCCTAATAATAATAATTTTAGTAAAAACAATAGTCTGAAAGCCTAATAATAACTAGACCTGCAAGAAGCACTGAACCGGCTTTCAGGAATCAAACAGGAAGTGTGTCATACAATAGCCCATTTATCGAGCTACCAAACGATACTTTAGATGTTTTGATCCGGTCACACCCGACGGTGAAATCCCGATTGTTGCAAGCGCACCGATTTTTTTTACTGTCTTTTTTTTTTAAATATCGAATATTTATTTGACTACTTCCTGTTTACGGATCATTATCGGGATAGATTTAACAAGTGGTATGGGAACTTAATTTCCTGTACCAGAAGTTTCAGAAAGATCCATTGGACAGTTTTACCTCCCTTATACCATTAGAAGCAGATTTACAGATATAACGATTTTTCGACTTCTTTTCAAAGATTGTGGCCCTTTTGGACCATTTATACTATATTGAGGCTTTTAAATTTGGATTCACACCATAGACCACCGTTAGTACTCTAAGTAACAGAAGTTTAAGAAAGGAAATAAGAGAAGTTTTCGAAATAAAAGCGTCTGAATAGGCTCCAAACAGGAAAATAATAGATTTTCAGCGTTCCATTATATATTGCCTAACCCGCTAATTTTTACCATTTAGATCTCATAAGATTGTCCATTGTTCGAACTATCCAATGACACTTTAGTTGTTTTGATTCGGTGAAATCTGGCGTAGTAATCATTTTTTTCGCAAGATCTCCATTTTTTTTTAATTTTTACGTTTTTTTTTCTCAAAATATCCGAAATTTTTTCGACTTCTTCCGTTTTTTTGATCATTGTCGGGATAGCTTTAACAAGTTGTTTGGTTACCTTACCTTCTGTACAAGAAGTTTCAGAATAATCCATTCAGCTGTTTTCCAAAGAAAGAAAATTAGAAGATCATTTTCAGTAATCTAAGGATTTTTCAACTTTTTTCCAAGATTGAGGCTCTTTTTGGACAACTTATGTTATTTCAATGCTTTTATTGTTGGACTCACGCCATAGCCCATCCATAGGACTCTGCGTTAAAAAAGTTTCAGAAATATTTGAGTTGTCGTTTTCGAGAAAAAGACGTCTAAAAAGGCTCCAAAAACGGAAAATACTAGATTTTCGGCGTACCACAATTTATTTTCTAACCATTGAAATCGTACAATTGAGATGCCATATAATAGTCCATTAATAGGGCTATCCAGCGACACTTTACTTCGTTTGGTCCGGTAATATCTGACCGAGAAATCCAGCTTTTTGCAAGAGCGACAATTTTTTAACCTTTTTTTTCATTTTTTGAATACTTCCGGTATGGAGATTATTGTCGGAATAGTTTTAATAACCAGTTTGGGCAGTTAAATAGCGGCAGGGCTCTGTAATGATATATTACATTATCTGATCAGATAAAATGACCCTGAGAAATCCTATGTTCAAAGAAGCCAAAAATGCAAAAATGTCAAAATATCGAAAATTAAATTTCAATAACTCAATACATATTATATATCGTTAGAATCCTAATTAGGTCAGCTATCCGAATCTGTAATCTTTTTGTAAAAATTTGTTTAAATAATAAAGTAATAGAGCATTTTGCAAAATTTCACAATTTTTCGACTTTTTTCGATTTTCAGTCCCTTTTTTATCGTATTTCAGACATTTCAAAGTCTTATTGGATGGCATAATTCACAAGACTATCGAATGGACTCTCGATAGAGAAAGTTAAAAAGTTGCGGTTAAGATTTCAACTGCTATCGTCCGAGAAAAGACTCAGGGTTTCTGCAAATGTCATTTGTATGAAAATAGGTAAAGAATTGACGAAGCTACGGCCGTTTTTTAATTTTTATGCACCGCACGAAATTCGGCCACTTCCGGTCGAAGCAGAAGTTTCAAAAATAGTTTATCAAGTAGCCACCACATGGTTTCCGACAGGAAATTAGGTCTCATATTGGTATCTGTTACAGACACTGAGAAATAGGCTATGGCGAAAAAAAAAAAATAATAACTAGACCTGCAAGCAGCACTGAACCGGCTTTCAGGAATCAGACAGAAAGTGTGTCATACATTAGCCCATTAATTGAGCTACCAAACGATACTTTAGTTGTTTTGATTCAGTGACACCCGGCTGAGAAATCGCGATTTATGGAAAATAAATGGTGAAACAAATTGAAATTGTACCCAAATACCGCATAGAATGGAAAAACGACTTTGGTTGATGCAGTATGAAATGCACAGCGTATACTTTTTTTTGGACATGAGTATATATTGAGGCTAGACCACCCTAGGACTCCAAGTAACAGAAGTTTATGAAATGAATTAAGAGTAGTTTGCGAAATAAAAGCGTCTGAATAGGCTCCAAAAAGGAAAATACAAGATTTTCAGCGTCCCATAATGTATTGCCTAACCAGCAAATTTTTACCATTTAGATGTCATAAAATCGTCCATTGATCAGGATATACAATGATACTTTAGTTGTTTTGATTCGGTGAAATCTGGCATAGTAATCACTTTTTCACAAGATCACCACTTCTTATACTTTTTACGTTTTTTTCTCAAAAATATCGGATATTTTTTCGACTACTTCCGGTTTTTGGATCATTGTCGAGATAGTTTTAACAAAATTATTATTAGGCTTTCAGACGTTGGTCTGAAAGCCTATTGTGATTACTAAAATTATTATTATTAGGCGTTCAGACTTGTCTGAAAGCCTATTGTGATTACTAAAATTATTATTATTTATTATTAGGCTTAAAGACTATTGTTTTTACTAAAATTATTAGGCTTTCGAAAGACTATTGTTTTTACTAAAATTATTATTATTATTATTTTTTACCGCTGCAGCCTATTTCTCCATGATCGGAAACAGATATCGATCTGGAACCAAATTTTCTATTGGGAAACCATGTGGTGGCTACTCCTTTAAACAATTTTGAAACTTCTGCGCAGACCAGAAGTGGCCGAATTTTGTGCGGTGCATAAAAATTAAAAAACGGCCGTAGCTTCGTTAATTCTGTACCTATTTTCATACAAATGACATTTTCAGAAACCCTGAGTCTTTTCTCGGACGATAGCAGTTGAAAATTTCGAAATTTCGAACCTTCGTCGCTGACTTCTAGCGTTCGAAAAATGAAAAATTTTGTTTAAAACACAATTTTTGTTATTTTTCAAAATTTTCAAATTTGACCTACATTTTTGGATACCTGAAGACCATCCGATACCAGAAATATAAGTTTCATTCCGAGTTATCGCCCTTTATTTTTCGATTTTTTTCGATTTTTCTGCCCATTTCCCAACCCTTATATTTTTGGGAAAGGATAAATCGATAGTTCTGAAAGTCCTGGAACATAAAGCTATATAGTCAGACCGCTGCAAAAAGCAATTTCAAAAACGATCCGGAAACCGGAAGTAGTCGAAATAATGATAGATATTTCGAAAAAAATGCAAAAAATGAGTGTTTTGGGGAAAAACTTGATTTCTCCGTCCAGTATCAATGGATTAAACGAATTAAACTTTCGTTGAGTGGCCCGAGGAATGGACTGTCGAATGATGCCCAATTTATACGGATACTGTTACCAAGCAGCAAAATATGACAAGCAGAAATTCAAGTATTTTCTGATTTGGAACGTTTTTGGACGCCTGTATCTCGAAATCTTAACCGCAACTCTTTTTTTAACTTTCTCTATCGAGAGTCCATTCGATAGTCTTGTGAATTATGCCATCCAATAAGACTTTGAAATGTCTGGAATACGATAAAAAAAGGGACTGAAAATCGAAAAAAGTCGAAAAATCGTGAAATTTTGCAAAATGCTCTATTACTTTATTATTTAAACAAATTTTTACAAAATGATTACAGATTCGGATAGCTGACCTAATTAGGATTCTGATCAGATAATGTAATATATCATCACAGAGCCCTGCCGCTATTTAATTGCCCAAACTGGTTATTAAAACTATTCCGACAATAATCTCCATACCGGAAGTATTCAAAAAATGTAAAAAAAAAGGTTAAAAAATTGTCGCTCTTGCGAAAAGCTGGATTTCTCGGTCAGATATTACCGGACCAAAAGAAGTAAAGTGTCGCTGGATAGCCCCATTAATGGACTATTATATGGCATCTCAATGGTACGATTTCGATGGTTAGAAAATAAATTGTGGTACGCCGAAAATCTAGTATTTTCCGTTTTTGGAGCCTTTTTAGACGTCTTTTTCTCGAAAACGACAACTCCGATTTTTCTGAAACTTTTTTAACGCAGAATCCTATGGGTGGGCTATGAGTCCAACAATAAAAGCATTGGAATAACATAAGTTGTCCAAAAAGAGCCTCAATCTTGGAAAAAAGTTGAAAAATCCTTACATTACTGAAAATGATCTCCTAATTTTCTTTCTTTGGAAAACAGCTGAATGAATTATTCTGAAACTTCTTGTACAGAAGGTAAGGTAGCCAAACAACTTGTTAAAGCTATCCCGACAATGATCCATAAAACGGTAGTAGTCGAAAAAATTTCGGATATTTTGAGAAAAAAAAAACGTAAAAATATAAAATAAATGGAGATCTTGCGAAAAAAGTGATTAATACGCAAGATTGCACCGAATCAAAACAACTAAAGTGTCATTGGATAGTTCGAACAATGGACAATCTTATGAGATCTAAATGGTAAAAATTCGCGGGTTAGGCAATATATAATGGAACGCTGAAAATCTATTATTTTCCTTTTTGGAGCCTATTCAGACGCTTTTATTTCGAAAACTTCTCATATTTCCTTTCTTAAACTTCTGTTACTTAGAGTCCTAACGGTGGTCTATGGTGTGAATCCAAATTTAAAAGCCTCAATATAGTATAAACGGCCCAAAAGGGCCACAATCTTTGAAAAGAAGTCGAAAAATCGTTATATCTGTAAATCTGCTTCTAATGGTATAAGGGAGGTAAAAGTGTCCAATGGATCTTTCTGAAACTTCTGGTACAGGAAATTAAGTTCCCATACCACTTGTTAAATCTATCCCGATAATGATCCGTAAACAGGACGTAGTCAATTAAATATTCGATATTTAAAAAAAAAAGACAGTAAAAAAAATCGGTGCTCTTGGAACAATCGGGATTTCACCGTCGGGTGTGACCGGATCAAAACATCTAAAGTATCGTTTGGTAGCTCGATAAATGGGCTATTGTATGACACACTTCCTGTCTGATTCCTGAAAGCCGGTTCAGTGCTGCTTGCAGGTCTAGTTATTATTATTTTTTTTTTCCGCCGCAGCCTATTTCTCCATGATCGGAAACAGATATCGATCTGGAACCAAATTTTCTATTGGGAAAAAACGGCTGTAGCTTCGTCAATTCTGTACCTATTTTCATACAAATGACATTTTCAGAAACCCTGAGTCTTTTCTCGGACGATAGCAGTTGAAAATTTCGAAATTTCGAAACTTCGTCGTTGACTTCTAGCGTTCAAAAAATGAAAAATTTTCTTTAAGAGACAATTTTTTTTATTTTCAAAATTTTCAAATTTGACCTGCATTTTTGGATACCTGAAGACCATCCGATACCAGAAATATAACTTTCATTCCGAGTTATCGCCCTTTATTTTTCGATTTTTTTTCAAATTTTCTGCCCATTTCCCAACCTTTATATTTTTTTGGAAAGGATAAATCGACAGTTCTGAAAGTCCTAGAACATAAAGCTATATAGTCCGACCGCTGCATAAAGCAATTTCAAAAACGAACCGGAAACCGGAAGTAGTCGAAATAATGATAGATATTTCGAAAAAAACGCAAAAAATGGGTGTTTTGGGGAAAAACTTGATTTCTCCGTGCAGTAGCAATGGATTAAACAAATTAAGCTTTCGTTGAGTGGCCCGAGGAATGGACTGTCGTATGATGCCCAATTTATACGGATACTATGACCAAGCAGCAAAATATGACAAGCTGAAAATCAAGTATTTTCTGATGTGGAGCGTTTTTGGACGCCTGTATCTCGAAATCTTAACCGCAACTTTTTTTTTTTACTTTCTCTATCGAGAGTCCTTTCAATAGTCTTGTGAATTATGCCATCCAATAAGACTTTGAAATGTCTGGAATACGATAAAAAAGGGACTGAAAATCGAAAAAAGTCGAAAAATCGTGAAATTTTGCAAAATACTCTATTACTTTAGTATTTAAACAAATTTTTACAAAAAGATTACAGATTCGGATAGCTGACCTAATTAAGATTCTAACGATGTATAATATGTATTGAGTTATTGAAATTTAATTTTCGATATTTTGACATTTTTGCATTTTTGGCACCTTTGAACATATGATTTCTCAGGGTCATTTTATCTGATCAGATAATGTAATATATCATTACAAAGCCCTGCCGCTATTTAATTGCCCAAACTGGTTATTAAAACTATTCCGACAATAATCTCCATACCGGAAGTATTCAAAAAATGAAAAAAAAAGGTTAAAAAATTGTCGCTCTTGCGAAAAGCTGGATTTCTCGGTCAGATATTACCGGACCAAAAGAAGTAAAGTGTCTTTGGATAGCCCCATTAATGGACTATTATATGGCATCTCAATGGTACGATTTCGATGGTTAGAAAATAAATTGTGGTACGCCGAAAATCTAGTATTTTCCGATTTTGGAGCCTTTTTAGACGTCTTTTTCTCGAAAACGACAACTCCGATTTTTCTGAAACTTTTTTAACGCAGAGTCTTATCGGTAGTCCGTGGCGTCAATCTAAAAGGAAAAGGTTTGAAATAATATAAGGGGTCCAAAAATGGGCTCAATCTTTGAAAAAAGTTGAAAAATCGTTAAATTATTGAAAATGTTCTTTTATTTATCTTTTTTACAAAAAACTACTGAATAGATGTTTCTGACACTTCTGTGACAGAAAGTTAAGTATCTAAACAAATTGTTAAAACTATCTCGACAATGATCCAAAATCCAGAAGTAGTCGAAAAAATATCCGATATTTTTGAAAAAAAAAACGTAAAAAGTAAAATAAGTGGTGATCTTGTGAAAAAGTGATTACTATGCCAGATTTCACCGAATGAAAACAACTAAAGTATCATTGTATATCCTGATCAATGGACGATTTTATGACATCTAAATGTTAAAAATTTGCTGGTTAGGTAATACATTATGGGACGCTGAAAATCTTGTATTTTCCTTTTTGGAGCCTATTCAGACGCTTTTATTTCGCAAACTACTCTTAATTCATTTCATAAACTTCTAGGGTGGTCTAGCCTCAATATATACTCATGTCCAAAAGAAAGTATACGCTGTGCATTTCATACTGCATCAACCAAAGTCGTTTTTCCATTCTATGCGGTATTTGGGTACAATTTCAATTTGTTTCACCTTTTGTTGCTTAGATATGTTGAGTTTGGATGGATAGGTATTAGCACTATACACATTATCCTTAAAAGACATTTTTTTAAAATGACCGCAACGATGTATCGACACTAGAAACCGAAATCGCCTATTTTGACCTTTTTTGACTGCTGAGGCATCCTTCCGGTGGTCCAAATCTCTGGAATTTCTAGCGGTTGGCTGCGCCGCGATGATATTTATCACATATTAAAAGGAGAAAATGCTCAGATATCAAGAACAATAAAAATTCGATAAAATACGGCAATTTTTTAAGCAAAAAAACTTTGATGGGTGGGATGGGTTTCGAATTTATTTTCAATGTTCTCGGAATTCCACACTCTTCTATTTGTAATATGTAATAGCTAGAATCCCAAGGTACATTCCGTGCAAATTTGAAGGCAATCAGACCAACGGAACATTGCCGGGGCAGAGCAAATCAACCCCGGTCGCGAAAATGTGCTCGACCTTAATTCCTTTTGACTTCGCGCATGCGCCACGCTGGAACCAAAGGTACCATGACTACCAAATTCCATCGAGGAACTTTTCACGTTGGTAACTAGGTGCCCTAAAAAATTCAAGGCGATACCTGCATTCGTTCAGGTCGTTTGTTCTTCACACGGTTCCTATCGTTCGTTCGTTCGTTCGTTTCTGGGGTTTTACATCCACTTCCACCTAAGGTGATATCGTAGACAAGCCTGTCGTTCGGCTTTTTCCGCCATTTACGGCTTCAGTAAGTGCGAAAAAAGTGGAATTTCGCCACGACACCGGCACCGATTGTCCGAAAACCATGAAATTTGGACAGAATACGCCCATTGCCAACCCGGACTTTGTGCCTTACTCCCATTTTGATCCCATTAAAAAAAAGAGTTTTAGCAAAAAAAAAAAAAGATTTTCGGTCAACTGATCCTCTCCATTTGGAATTGAATATGAAGAACAGTGAAAAATCCACTTGAACAGACGTGAAAATAAACACAATGGGCCGTAATATGTTCAATGCGTCTCTTATTTCTGAAATTAATGCATTTCAGGATAGCTCGAGATCAAGATCGATTTATTGGTGTTTGAAAATTTTAAAATTTCCCCTTTTACGTGCCGACAAAGTTGTTTGCGGGACAATTTATGCCTTTAATTTTCAAAATTTATAAATTTAACCTAAATATTCGAACAGCTAAGGTCAATCTGATTCAAAAAATGTTAGTTTCGTTCAAAGTTATTTCATTTATTTTTTTGATATTTTCCTGCCATTTTTTATTTCTTTCCCGACATTTTCGTTTCATGTTCTCATCCGTCCCGTTTTTAAACGGCTTGATCCATTTTTCTGAAACTTCTGGAACGGAAAGTCATTCCAATTACAGTAATCCAAGTCTCAGTTATTTCCCTTTAGTTTTCAGATTATTTTGTTGCCCGGGTGCAATGTTTCTCACTATATTTAGACTTGTAACTTCGCGACTTTTTCACCGATTTTGATAATTATTTTTTGTTGTTCTTTTTTCTTTTAAGATACTTCATATAATCCATGTCACGTGACGATGAATATGAAAGCTTTCATATCTTCATGGGATAGTAGCAGATCTAGTTATTATTTTTTTTTATTTGGGGAAGCTAGATCTCAGCAACTATAAGGGTGCTGTACGAGCATGTTTAGAGCCTTTTTTCTTAAAAAGGAAATCTAATATTTTTTGGGGGAACTCCTTCTATAGAGAGCCTAATTGATATATTTGTGTATGAAACCACCGTACAACGGTCAAAAGTATCAAGAGTGGCCAAACAAATGGCACTGTATATCGACAAAAGTTCGAAATGGTCATAATCGGAACATTTTGCATACGTATAAAGCATATATAGAGACCTTTTTTTGAACTAAGGGTATTTTACTGTCAACCAAAATACGGAATTGGTGCTTCTAGGCTGAAAATAAGTTATTTTAGTAAATAACATTTAGTCGTAGAATTTATGTGCGAAGTCATTTGTCTACATGACGTCATCACTTGATACCATTGAAAATAAAGGAATCCGATGCGGCTATTTATAAGGAAGTCGCCTTCTTCACATCAAAAATGAAAATCTAATGCTTGTAAGTATGTTTTAGGTTTTGGTAGGTATCTTAGACCTAAGATGCCTTTTTTGTCCCATTCGGAAAACTGTTTTGTTTATTCCTTTTCTAATTCGTGTAGATCTTTGAAACTGTGACAGGTAGAGTTCTGAATATTGATTTTCACATGCTTTAAACTGTTAGTACTTATAACTATCGCGAAAGTTATGAACAGACCCGAAGTGAAGTAAATCTTTAACGTGCACGAAAACTGAAAATCGGCCCTATGTCAATTCCCAGCCGATTTTTGAAAAAGTTATATTTTTGTACAGCTGGGGATATTGCTTATGCGATAAAGGCCGAAGTGAGATATCGTGTCGTTCTCATTTTTTCTTCAAAATTTGAAAATTTACTAATATTGTTATTTCTTGGAATTTTGAGTTTTCGATTACATATTTCGATTGTCGGCATCTGTTCGATTCTACCAATCTAAGATTATCATGTTGTGAATTGTTCAACTATATTTTTCACTTTCCTTCTATCGTAATGTACATGTAAAGAACGTGTCAATTTTGAGTTTTCGATTACATATTTCGATTGTCGGCATCTGTTCGATTCTACCAATCTAAGATTATCATGTTGTGAATTGTTCAACACTATTTTTCACTTTCCTTCTATCGTAATGTGCATGTAAAGAACGTGTCAATATTTGAATTATGCAAATGTGTGTATTTATTTGGGGGGTGGGGGACAGGTGGGAATAGTCTTTTGTCATGCATCTGGCGACCGTGTGACGCCTTGGCTAGGGTGAAAGCCTTCAGTCTTGCAAGCAAGTCTAGTTATTATTATTATTATTATTTTTCCATTTGAGCATATCTCAGAAACTACTTGTCGGATCGATTCGATGTCTTCGGTTTTACCGAGAAAGTGGCTTTGACTTAAATTTTAAAGCTATTTCCAACGTTCTGCGACAATGCGAAATGTCCGAAATCACCGAAGTTGTCGTTTTTCGATATTTTGCCGTAATGTTATCAATAATTGTCGGATACATTTTGACATAGCCGGAGACAAGGCACATAGCTACAGTTCTTTGGATTTTTTATTTTCGGCGAATCTTAGGAGATATTAGGCGCCAAATTTTGAAAATTTAAATTTTTACAAAAAACTTTTTTATTAATGAATATTTTTATGTGGTATTTTACTTAGGGGATATTGCGGATGCGATAAAGGCCTAAGTGATATATCGTGTCGTTCTCATTTTTTCTTCAAAATTTGAAAATTTACTAATATTGTTATTTCTTGGAATTTTGAGTATTCGATTACATATTTGGATTGTCGGCATTTGTTCGATTTTACCGATCTAGGATTATTATGATGTGAATTGTTCAGCTACATTTTTCAATTCCCTTCTATCGTAATGCGCATGCAAAGAGCTTGTCAATATCTGAGTTATGCAAGTATGTGATTTTATTTGGGGGTGGGAGGAGTGGCGGGGATAGTCTTTGTCATGGATCTGGCGACCGTGTGACGCCTTGGCTAGGGTGAAAGCCTTCAGTCTTGCAAGCAAGTCTAGTATTATTATTATTATTAAGCTTTCATATTACATATGAAAGCTTATTGTTTCTGTTAAGATTATTATTGTTATTTTTTTTTTGTGTTTTGTCCACAAATCGGATTTCTCAGAATCTAACCATAGGATCGTTCTGAAACTTTTACCTATCCCCCCAAAAATTGGTGGTGGCTGTTGATTAAATATATTTTCAAAACGTTTTACGAATCCGAAATCACCGAATTTTACGAAGGAATGCATTTGACCTACAATGCTGTAACTCTGTGACTATTTGACCTATTTTACTAATTCTTTTTTCTTTGAGTATCTTGAAACATTTACTTCAAATCTGCAATTTCGGATTTTTTCATTTCGAAAATTCGTCGCTGTCATTTCGAACCGGAAGTTATTACCAATTTGACAACTTCTTTAATAGTTGTGCGATTTTCGTGAAATTTAGAATGTTAGTAGATCTTGCCAATGCGACTTCAATGATGTCCTTGGAAATTTTCTAAATTATCTCCCCTTGGTGAAATTAAGGATCAAAGTTTTCAAAAAAATCGTCGAAATATAGGTCAGAATGACCTAAAAAAAAAATTCGATACTAGACAAGTAATTACTGATTCGTACACAAAATATGGAGTTTGTCCATCGAACCGGAAGTGCCACCATCTTTAAACGTGAAAAATCAAAAAGGCTTTTTTGCTATTTTACTTACAGACTCGGGCGTCATATTTTCGGAATCCTGGAAGGAATACCTAAAAATCTATCGGATCAGAATTTTGATTTCGGTCACGTGCTGGTCACCATTTTGAATTGAAAATGAAAAATAGAAGCAATTTGAAGGGCCGGGACTTTGGAACACAAGAACTCTCCTTCTAATTAAGCTAGAATGTTCAAACTTGGTGTAGGCGTTCACTAGGTCAATGTCATGATTGAGTTCAAAGATGAGCATTTTTTGCCTAGGGTAAGCAGAGATAAGCAAGCTGATTTGTTGATTCTTTAGGGCACGATGACATTGGTTATAATGAATGGAGGGCGATGAAACTCTTGTCAATCGAGAGGCTAATAGCTGGCCTGTTGTGTGAAATCATTGTATCATTTTTTATTCGAATTTCTCCTTTGATGTTTTCCGTGCCGACAAGGTTGTTTTCGAGTTTAGCTGGATTTGACTTCGCGCATGCGCTACGCTGGAACCAAAGGTACCATGAGTACTAAATTCCGGCGAGCAACTTTTCACGTTGGTACCTAGGTACCCTGAAAATTTCAAGGTGATACCTGCATTCGTTCAAGTCGTTTGTTCTTGTCACCTGCCTTTCGCCGTTAAATAAATATCGGTCACCGGGTGCAGCTGTACAACTTCAAGGACCCTGGCTTCAAGTCAATTTACGGCTTCCATGAGGGGAAAAAAGTGGAATTTCGCCGTGACACCGGCACCGATTGTCCGAAAACCATGAAATTTGGACACAATACGTCCATTACCACCCCGGACTCTGTGCCTTACCCCCATTTTGATCCCATTAAAAAAAAAGAGTTTTAGCAAAAAAACGATTTTCGGAATTTAATATTGGTTTTAACCCTGTACCCAGACAAGATATAGATATTATTATAATCCCTATGAAATATTTTAATTATTTACTGCTATAATATGAATTATCACTTATTCCCCGTTAAATAAATATCGGTCACCGGGTGCAGCTGTACAACTTCAAGGACCCTGGCTTCAAGTCAATTTACGGCTTCCATGAGGGGAAAAAAGTGGAATTTCGCCGTGACACCGGCACCGATTGTCCGAAAACCATGAAATTTGGACACAATACGCCCATTACCACCCCGGACTCTGTGCCTTACTCCCATTTTGATCCGATTAAAAAAAAAATGTTTTAGCAAAAAAACGATTTTCGGAATTTAATATTGGTTTTAATTAATTTTGAAATTGCAAATGCAAAGAGATTTTATCGCCTCTTCCGTATGTGATAGGTACTGGTACTATACACATTATCCTTAAAAGACAATTTTTTAAAATGACCGTAACGATGTATCGACACTAAAAACCGAAATCGCCTATTTTGACCTTTTTTGACTGCTGAGGCATCATTCCGGTGGTCCAAATCTCTGGAATTTCTAGCGGTTGGCTGCGCCGCGATGATATTTATCACATACTAAATTGAGAAAAATCCTCAGATATCAAAAACAATAAAAATTCGATAAAATACGGCAATTTTTAAAGCAAAAAACCTTTGATTTTTGGGGGCGGGTTTTGAATTTATTTTGAACGTTCTCGGAATCCAACACTCTTCTATTTTTAATATGTGATCGCTAGAATCCCAAGGTACATTCTGTGCATATTTGAAGGCAATCGGAGCACAGGAACGTTGCCTGGGCAGAGCAAATCAAAGGCTTCTTCGTCTTATGACCTTAAACACTGCGTATAAATTTAAAGTCAATCGGATATTAACAGCAAAAGGGGGGCGACGACAATATACGACCACATTTCAATGTGGGCCTATAAAAAGTAAATCATTGCCAACAGAAAAGACCCACCTTTCCCCCAACAACAACCATGTAATGCACTAGCTATAATGGGGATTTTTCTGGAACACAGCGAAATGGGTCTTTTAAAATGTTCACAAGTGTATCACAAGGAGGGTTTGCTTCTTCTCTATGGGACACCCGATACCACTTCTCAACGAGGAATTCAGTCACACAGCCAACACCATTTTGTATGTTTGTGTAATCTTTATTCAGTATAAATCAAGTAATACAAATAAAAAAATACTTGGATTGATGAAAACATAATTTTTGAGAGTTATTCATACATGTAGCATAATTGTTCTTATTTAAAAAATGTACATGATTACATGTTTGTCATAAACAACATTAAATAAACAATCATGTTTCTTCACGATAACAGTAACAGTATAACAATTGTATGAAATATATTTTCCTTTATTTTTTTTTATTTTTAGAAAGGCCACTTCCTTGGTTTAAAATATATCATAAATTGTAGTTATCTAACATATACTTCCATGTATGTTTATCTAACAGATTACCACGTCGCCTTATCTAACAGAGAGTAAATGGTATACAATATCAAATTATAATCTACCAGCATTACTTGTTTCAGTAATTTAATCGTGTGTTATTCTTGTATTTAAGTGAGAAGAGTGAATAAACTATCATGGGTTGAAACAAATATATTGGAGTAGAAATAAACATTGTATATTGGTTTGCAAATAAATAATTGGTACAGATAATGCAATGTCATACAACATACTTTTTGGATTCGGTACAAATACAACCTTTTTATCATCAATGAAAATAATGTGATTTCAAAGTAACGATGAATAAAAAAACATTGCTTATATAAAGTACATGTAATTGGGTTCATTTAATTCACTTTGTATCTATAATATACATGTAGTATTAAACAATAAATATATTGATTAATGCCAATTCTATACAAATCTCATAGTTGTATTCATGTTTTCTTTACCATAACAAGAAACAGTACAACAGATTTAGTAACAATATATTCCTTTCTACATCCGTCAGAGTGGTTGATGATTCATAGATTCTAATAACCCCTTTTGAAGTTTATATGAAAGCTTTGATATCTGCTATGCAGATCTAGTTATTATTATTTTTTTCCGTTTTGACTATTTCTCAGCAACTATAAGAGATAGAGGTCGGAAGTTTGATTTTCTCTCGGGAAAGTGGGTGGTAGTTAGTGCTTAAATGTAAAACGAAATTTGTGCGCATAGCGGAAATGCGTCAAATCTTTGACGTGCACGAAAATTGAAAATCAGCCATAATTTTGTTAATACTCACTCGATTTTTGAGATAATTACATTTTTTGATAGCGGGAGACATTTCCGAGCAGATAGCAGTTCAAAACTGTGGAATTTAGAAACTTTGTCGCTTTCATTTTTTTGGTGAAAAATTGAAAATTTTCAAAATTTTCTAAAATTTTTATTTTTCGGAATTTTGAAATTTCAGTTATATATTTGGATAGCTGACATCAATCCGATTTCAACAATGTAAGTTTTGTTCTGAAATGTTGAACTTGATTTTTCACTTTTTTTCGCATTTTGGTCAAATCGTAGAGTTCTTATTTTTTTAAAACGGCTACAACGATTTTTCTGAAACTTCAGGAATATGAAGTCGAAGGACCAAACCAGTCCATGAACTATAAATAAAAATCCTCTAATCACCGGACGTAGTCAAGAAAGGTATCCAAACTTTGACAAAATTGTGAAAAATGGGTGCCTGTGCGGAAAATGCGATGTATCAATTGTGTTCTTGTCGTTTAGTTACAGTTTTATATCGTTTAATAGCCAATTAAAAAAAATAAAATATCAAAAAATAAAAAAGTTATGTGACTTTGAAAAGTAAGGTATTTTGCGATTTCGAGCAACTTTAGACGCATGTTTCTCGGAAACGCCCCCAACAATTTTTTTTAAACTTTCTCAATGTGAAACCACTGTATCATTTTTTGAAATGTCAGGTGTAGCCGAAAAAAGAGATCGAAAATCGAAAACGTCGTATTTTTACGATTTGGAGCATTTTTAGAGGTCTATTTCTCGAAAAGTCAACATAATATTTTTGGGGAACTGTTTACAACAGTTCCAAATTTCAGGAGTAGCAGAACAAAGGGATCGAAAATTGAACACGGCACCTTTCATTGTTAAGCGAAACATAAGGGGGATACAATCTGTACGTTTTGTCAACGTATAGAGCCTATTCAAGAGTGCTTTTATCAGTGATGATATTTGAACTGAAATTATTTCAGTTATCTATCCAAAATATGGGTTTAGTGACCCTGTAACAGAAATAGTTGATTGCTATGTGTAATAATTAGTCTTTGAATTAATATTGTTGCTTCTTTGTCAAAATTATCTTATACCGGTAATCATCTGGACAGAAATCGACGGCTCGCGCTGTTTATAAGAAAGTCAAATTTGTTAAACGGTTGCAGTATTATCGTACAGTAGTATCGAATATTGCACCTGTGATAAAAGGCATGACGTTTTTTGAGCATGGAATCTATCTGTAATTAATATTAAATTTTTATTAGTGACGTCAAATCTTTAACGTTCACGAAACCAGAAAATTGGCGATATTTCATTGAATATTCAATCAATTTTTGAACCAGTTACACATTTGAGTAGCTGACATGAACGCGATTCCGAAGTCCCGTGTACACATTGGTGTGACCGTAAAAGATCCCTTGGCGGTTGGAATTCTATATAAAAGAAGACTAGCGCCGCGGTACGAGCATGTTTAGAGGTCTTTTTCTCAAAAAGGCAATCTAATATTCTTTGAGGAACTCCTTCTATAGAGAGCCTAATTGATATACATGTATATGTGAATGAAAAGAGAGAGAGAGACATGGGGTTTAACGTCCACTCGACGCAAACTAGGTCATTTCGGGACCAACATATGGTTTAATTTTTTTTATTTCAATAAATCGCTTCCGCGTAGGGGTCTTTAGCAGTGGAGGGAAACCGGAGGACCCGGAGAAAACCCATGAGGTTGGACAGGCGACCCTACTCCTTGTCACGTACAACCGTTGAATCGAAACCCCGCCAGTTGACTCAATGACAGACCGTTTGATACAGCGCACGCTGAAACAGAAAGACGCTTTAAAGGAGCTTCTGTGCCATCGGAACGTAGCATGTCGAGAGCAGCGAGTTCATCGCTTACCTTCGATTGCAGTCCCAAACGCTAGCCTACCGTGCAACTTCCAGCCAGCATAATGTATCTATATCAGGGACATTTATTTCTACTGGCGATTTACAAATATTGAATGAAGAAATTCAAATCATAAGGACATAAACACGACTAATACACAGTATCATATTGATTATAAAAGTAAAATGTATATTGGTTATACACTATATATGTCACAAAACAACAATCATTAGATAAAAATAATTATTTACTAATTATATAAATCATTTTAAGAGGTAGGAGTTATCCGTTGTTTAATTTAACAGTTATATAATTACCCTGGTTAGAAAGGTACGAACAATTAAGGTATTTAAACAAATGGTTACGAAAGAACATAACACTATAATAATGAAATATGATAGTATCAGTAAATATAAAAAAACAAAGTAGTCGCGAACATCCTGGCTCTTGACTGCTTCAATTGTTTGATCCTGGACTCTGTCTGTAATTAATAGTAAACTTTTACATGTTAGTGACGTCAAATCTTTAACGTGCACGAAACCAGAAAATTGGCGATATTTAATTTTTGAACCAGTTACAATATTTTAGTAGCTGACATGAACGCGATTCCGAAGTCCCGCGTAAACATTGGTGTGACTGTAAAAGATCCCTTGGCAGTTGGAATTGTATATAAGAGTAGGCTAGCGCCGCTGTACGTTCGAAACTTTCCTCATGGTCCATTCCGAGCAGAATGGTGTTAAACCCCATTTCATTTTACTTTGATATTAATATCTATTGCGATTTCAGTTTTTACCACAACTTCGGTGTGGACCACGTTATTGCTTTTCGTCCATTACGCGAAACTGTTCGTTTTCCATTTCGTGTAGATCAACTTTATTTTTCGATTCGCTTCTATCGTAATGCGCATGCAAAGAACATGTCAATATCTGAGTTATGCAAAACCAATTACAAAATTCATATGGGGCAGCCTAAATCTCAGAAACTATTTGAACGAATGTTTCGAATCTCTGTAATCAAATTAACCTTTTCGTGTATTAGTGCTTAAATGTAAAACGAAATTACCAGAATGTCCGGCTTTTGTAGAATCTTTAACATGCACTGAAATGAAAAATCGGCCAGAATTATTTGAATTCTTGACCTATTTTTCAGATAGTTACATTTTTGGAAAGCATTAGACATTGCTGAGCAGACAGCAGTTGAAAAACGTTGAATTTGAAAACTTGGTCGCTTTCATTTTGTTGGTGAAAATTGTAAAATTTTCTAAAATTTTTACTTTTGGGAATTTTGAAATTTCAGTGATATTTTTGGATGGCCGACATCAATCCGATTCCAATAATATAAGTTTTGTTCTGAAATGTTAACTTTGATTTTTCACTTTTTTTCGCATTTTGGTCAAATCGTAGAGTTCTTATTTTTTTGAAACTTCAGGAATATGAAGTCGAAGGACCAAACCAGTCTATGAGCAGACAGCAGTTGAAAAACGTTGAATTTGAAAACTTGGTCGCTTTCATTTTGTTGGTGAAAATTGTAAAATTTTCTAAAATTTTTACTTTTGGGAATTTTGAAATTTCAGTGATATTTTTGGATGGCCGACATCAATCCGATTCCAATAATATAAGTTTTGTTCTGAAATGTTAACTTTGATTTTTCACTTTTTTTCGCATTTTGGTCAAATCGTAGAGTTCTTATTTTTTTGAAACTTCAGGAATATGAAGTCGAAGTACCAAACCAGTCTATGAACTATAAATGAAAATCCTCTAATCACCGGAAGTAGTCAAGAAAGGTATCCAAACTTTGACAAAATTGTGAAAAATGGGTGCCTGTGCGGAAAATGCGATGTATCAATTGTGTTCTTGTCGATTAGCTAAAGTTTTATATCTTTTAAACATGCATTATGCAAGAGCAAAATCTGCTTATTACAAGTCTTTCTTTAGGCCTGAAATTTTATCTAAATTATCAATTAGACATTAATTAACTTATCCAGGCCATAATAAACTCTCAATGTGAAGGCTAGCCTTCGATGTTGGCTGGATTAGATTCCTATATGCCGCTAACGGCTATTGATAATTAATCAATAAAAATGGATAATCGAGACTATGCTGTTTATATTAATGATTTTAGTAATGATGACCGAGACTATGCAAAAATTTCAGCCGCTTCTTTCTCGGCTCATAGTAGATCAATTTGACTGAAATTTTCAGCAAATTACCTTTACACTATCTAGTTTTTAACTATTATAGCGAGAACTGCCATCTCTTTATCTTATCTCCCATAATGTATCTTTAATAGCCAATTGAATTGTCTATCGGATGGTACTAAAGCGGCATGTTTCTATCAAAAATTTAAAAAGTTATGTGACTTTGAAAAGTAATGTTTTTTACGATTTCGAGCAACTTTGGACGCATGTTTCTCGGAAACGTCCCAAACGATTTTTTAAAAACTTTCTCAATCGAGAGGCTATTGGGTACTCTGTTTGTGAAACCACTGCATCATTTTTTAAAATGTCAGGGGTAGCCGAAAAAAGAGATCGAAAATCGAAAACGTCGTATTTTTACGATTTGGAGCATTTTAGAGGCCTATTTCTCGAAAAGTCAACATAATTCTTTTTTAGAACTTATTCTACGGAGAAGCCTATCGGTAGTATTATACATAAAACGATTGTACAACAGTCCCAAATATCAGGAGTAGGAGAACAGAGGGATCGAATATTGAAAACGGCAGCTTTCATTGTTAAGCGAAACATAGGGTGGATACAATCTGTACGTTTTGTCAACGTATAGAGCCTGTTCAAGAGTGTGGTTTTTTTTCTTTCACGTTGACGATATTTTGAATTAAAATTATTTCACTATGAGTGTTTACTTCTATCCAAAATATGGGTTTAGTGACCCTGTAGCAGTGTAATAATTAGTCTTTGAATTAATATCGTTGCTTCTTTGTCAAGATTATCTTATAACCATAATCATCTAGACAGAAAAGGACGACTCGCGCTGTTTATAAGCAAATCCAATTTGTTAAGTGTATGCAATAGTGTATGCAATAGTATCGTGCAGTAGTACGAATATTGCACTAGTGATATAATGCATGACGTTCTTTGAGCATGGACTCTATCTGCAATTATTATTAAATTTTTATATGTTAGTGACGTCAAATCTTTTACGTGCACGAAACCAGAAAATTGGCGATATTTCATTGAATATTCAATGTAGCTGTAATGAACGCGATTCCGAAGTCCCGTGTACAAATTGGTGTGACCGTAAAAGATCCCTTGGCAGTTGGAATTCTATATAAGAGTAGACTAGCGCCGCTGTACGAGCATGTTTAGAGGTCTTTTTCTCAAAAAGGCAATCTCAAATTTTGTGGGGGAACTCCTTCTATAGAGAGCCTAATTGACATATTTGTGTATGAAACCACCGTACAACGGTCAAAAGTATCAAGAGTGGCCAAACAAATGGCACTGTATATCGACAAACGTTCGAAATGGTCATAATCGGAATACGTATAAAGAATATATAGAGACCCTTTTTTTAAGTGGCAATATTTAAACTAAGGGTATTTTACTGTCAACCAAAATACGGAATTTGTGCTTCTAGGCTGAAAATAAGTTATTTTATTAAATAACATTTAGTCGTAGAATTTATGTGCGAGGTCATTTGTCTACATGACGTCATCACTCGATACCATTGAAAATAAAGGAATCCGATGCGGCTATTTATAATGAAGTCGCCTTCTTCTCATCAAAAATGAAAATCTAATGCATGTAAGTATGTTTTAGGTTTTGGTAGTTATCTTAGACCTAAGATTCTTTTTGTTTATTCCTTTTCTAATTCGTGTAGATCTTTGAAACTGTGACAGGTAGAGTTCTGAATATTGATTTTCACATGTCTTAGACTGTTAGTACTTATAACTATCGCGAAAGTTATGAAGTAAATCTTTAACGTGCACGAAAACTGAAAATCGACCCTATGTCAATTCCCAACCGATTTTTGAAAAAGTTATATTTTTGTACAGCTGGGGATATTGCGTATGCGATAAAGGCCGAAGTGAGATATTGTGTCGTTCTCATTTTTTCTTCAAAATTTGAAAATTTACTAATATTGTTATTTCTTGGAATTTTGAGTTTTCGATTACATATTTGGATTGTCGGCATCTGTTCGATTCTACCAATCTAAGATTATCATGTTGTGAATTGTTCAACTATATTTTTCACTTTCCTTCTATCGTAATGTCCATGTAAAGAACGTGTCAATATCTGAATTATGCAAATGTGTGTATTTATTTGGGGGGTGGGGGACAGGTGGGAATAGTCTTTTGTCATGCATCTGGCGACCGTGTGACGCCTTGGCTAGGGTGAAAGCCTTCAGTCTTGCAAACAAGTCTAGTTATTATTATTATTATTATTTTTCCATTTGAGCATATCTCAGAAACTACTTGTCGGATCTATTCGATGTATTCGGTTTTACCGGGAAAGTGGCTTTGACTTAAATTTTAAAGCTATTTCCAACGTTCTGCGACAATGCGAAATGTCCGAAATCACCGAAGTTGTTGTTTTTCGATATTTCGCCGTAATGTTATCAATAATTGTCGGATACATTTTGACATAGCCGGAGACAAGGCACATAGCTACAGTTCTTTGGATTTTTTTATTTTCGACGAATCTTAGGAGATACATTTTGACATAGCCGGAGACAAGGCACATAGCTACAGTTCTTTGGATTTTTTATTTTCGACGAATCTTAGGAGATATTAGGCGCCAAATTTTGAAAATTTAAATTTTTACAAAAAACTTTTTTATTAATGAATATTTTTATCTGGTATTTTACTTAGGGTTAAAGAGTCATCTGATTTGACCAAAAATGTCAACATTTTTTGCCACCGTATTTTTCCTTGGCCCCTATTGGCTAATTCAGTTTTTCAGTCCTGGATTTATTGTTTATTGTTCGATTTGTATAAAACAAAGTTCATATGCTTCGTGGTCCAAAATGTCATTTTTTTTTGTTACCGGTAAAATTGCCTTTCGGCAACGGAAGTGACGTAAATTTAGCAAAAAATACAATTTTGAGAGTTCGGTACCACTTTTTGAAAGCAAATATTATTTTTTTCAAATCTGGTATGACTGAAAGGGTGTGCTCTGTAAATTCGCAGAAAACATCGGACTCACTTTTTTTAATTTCGATTTCATTTTCGGGTAATTTCGATTTAAAGGTGAAAAAGGGTGAAAATTTGAGCTATTTACAACCCATTCAGGCTTTTCATATTTTAATATATCTTTTCGCAACTTTCATAAACTAGTAGCAATAATCCATACGAAGTGAATGTATGTGAAAATTAGTTTGTTATGTAAGCAGTTGCCGAGAAATGGGTAATTTTGCATGAGTCCCTTTTTACGCTAGTTTGCCTGTAAAAGTGTCAATTATTATTCGATTTTCATAACAGTGACACCATTTGATGCGTAATGTCAATTTTAACTAGGTCAAACTAGTAACAATAATCCATACGAAGAGAATGTATGTAAAAATTAGTTTGTATAATAAGCAGTTGCCGAGAAATGGGCAATTTTGCATGAGTCCCTTTTTACGCTAGTTTGCCTGTAAAAGTGTCAATTATTATTTGATTTTCATAAAAGTGACACCATTTGAAGCGTAATGTCAATTTTAACTAGATCAAACCAATTTAACATTTTCAATGTCACCGGAAATGACGTAATTTGGGCAAAAAATGTATTTATAGCCCTCAAACCAGTAATTTATTCAAACGAGTCGTATTTGTTATTTGTTTAAAATTTTGATATTTGATTCCAATCAACTAATAGAATGAACCCATACGATCATATAGATATCACAAAATGGTTTCTAACTTGTTCAGTTAGAAATAGACGATTTTCAACGGGTAACTTTTGAAGGTTTTTGGTCCATAAAAGTGTCAATTATTATTCGGTTTTCATAAAATTTCCAGTGTGTGATTCCTAATGCCATTTACGATTTTATACAAGTAATTTAACACTTTTTCTATCACCGGAAGTAACGTCATTTTGGCAAGAACTGTATTTTTAGCCTTCTAAACAGATATTTTATTCAAATGAGTCTGATTTGTATTGTTTTTAAAATTATGATATTTGATACCAATCAACAAATAGATTAAACCCACACGATCATACAGATAACTAAAAATGGTTTCTAACTTGTACGATTGCAGAGAAATAGACGATTTTCTACAGGTCACTTTTCAAGGTTTTTGTTCTATAAAAGTGGCAATTATTATTCGATTTACATAAAAAAATTTCACCATGTGATGCCTTATGCCATTTATGATTTCATAAAACTAATTTAGAATTTTCATTATCACCGGAAGTAATGTAATTTTGTCAGGATCACTTACATGTAACAAATGTATAAAATGAATTGATATTGCCGGATTTGGTTGATTCTGCGTACATTTTATTTGATGTGTGAAATGCTTACATGGAAACCTGTTTAATAGTTTCATCGGTATATGTTCAAGGGTAACGGGGGTGGTGGCTGTTGATTAAATATATTTTCAAACCGTTTTACGAATCCGAAATAAACGAATTTTACGAACGAATGCATTTGACCTACAATGCTGTAACTTTTTGACTATTTGACCTATTTTACTAAATCATTTTTCTTTGATGAACCTTGAGACAATTACTTCAAATCTGTAGTTTCAGATTTTCGAATTTCGAAAATTCGTCGCTGTGATATCGAACCGGTATTTATGAACAATTTGACAACTTCTTTAATAGTTGTATGATTTTCATGAAATTGAGCATGTAAGTAGATCTTACCGATACGACTTCAAAAATATTATTAGAAATTTGCTAAATTATCTCCCCTTAATGAAATTAAGGATCAAAATTTTCAAAAAAATCATCGAAATATACGTTAGAATGACCAATTTTTTTTTTCGATACTAGACCAGTAATTACTGATTCATACACAAAATATGAGTTTGTAGATCGAACCGGAAATGCCACCATCTTGAAACGTGAAAAGTCTTTATGGCTTTTGCGATATTGCACTTACAGGAATGCCTAAAAAACGTTCAGAGCAAAATTTAGGTCAACTGATGGCCGCCATTTTGAAGTGAATATGAAAAATAGGCAAAATCGACAATTACGGTCTTCTAAACAAACACAATAGGGCATAGTATGTTCAATACGTCTCCTATTACCGAAATTAATACATTTCAGGATAGCCTGGCTCATGGTCGAATGTTTGGTATTTGAATATTTCAAAAATTCAAATTTCGCCTTTGATGTTTTCCATGCCGAAAAGGTTGTTTTCGAGTGTAGGCCGCGCATGCGCGTCACAACCCTACTATCGTGCACACCGCGTATCTGGCCTATGGTCCCAAGCACAATTCCAAACAAGAAATTTTAGGGCCCGACCCATGGGGGGCGAGCGGTGGACATTTTCCCGGGGGTACATAAAGTAAAACAAAAAAAATAGAGATAGAACTAGTTGTTCGATTTTAATTTGGAGACAATTTTTGGATGCGCCGAGGTCGGAAATGGGGGTGGGGGGAAGCCGAAGTTTCGAAGAGATAGGTCCATTTTGTAAAAAAAAAAAAAACCTTCATAACAACATATTTAGCTGCTTTTGACTTCGCGCATGCGCAACGCTGGAATTAAAGGTACCATGACTACAAAATTCCGGCTAGGAACTTTTCACGTTGGTACCTAGGTGCTCTGAAAATTTCAAGGCGATACCTGCATTCCTTCAAGTCGTTTGTTCTTGGCACGGCTCCAGGTCCGGGGAAAAATGAGGAATTTCGCCACGACACCGGAACGGATTGTCCGAGAACCATGAAATTTGGACACAATACGCCTATTATCACCCCGGATTCTGTACTTTACTCCCATTTTGATCCGATTAAAAATAAAGAGTTTTAGCTAAAAAACGATTTTCGGAATTTAATATTAGTTTAATTAATTTTGAAATTGCAAATGCAGAGGGATTTTATCGCCTCTTCAGTATGTGATAGGTATTAGTACTATACACATTATCCTTAAAAGACAATTTTTTAAAATGACCGCAACGATGTTTGCGACACTAAAATCCGAAATCGCCTATTTTGACCTTTTTTGACTGCTGAGGCATCCTTCTGGAGGTCAAAAGCTCTGGAATTTCTAGCGGTTGGCTGCGCCGCGATGATAGTTATCACATATTAAAAGGAGAAAATGCTCAGATATCTAGAACAATAAAAAAAATCGATAAAATACGGCAAATTTTTTTAGCAAAAAAAACATTGATGGGTGGGGGTGGGCTTCGAATTTATTTTCAACGTTCTCGAAATTCCACTCTCTTCTATTTATAATCCCCAAGGTACATTCTGTGCAAATTTGAAGGCAATCGTACCACCGGAACGATGCCTGTGCATTGAAAATCAACGCCGGTCGCAAAAATTCATGAAAGATTGTTCATGTATTTTGACCGCCATCTTAGGTCAACCCGACCTCGCAGATCCACCCGACCACACCAAACCACTCCGAAATTCACCCAAAATCCACCACAACTTCGTTTGACTTCGCGCATGCGCCACGCTGGAACCAAAGGTACATTGACTACCAAATTCCGGCTAGGAACTTTTCACGTTGGTACCTAGGTGCCCTGAAAATTTCAAGGCGATACATGCATTCGTTCATGTCGTTTGTTCTTGACACGTTTCCTGCTGTTCGTCATTACGGATTATGTAAGAGAAAAAAAATTGGAATTTCGCTACGACACCTTCACCGATTGTCCGAAAACCATAAAATTTGGACACGGTACGCCCATTACCACCCCGGACTCTGTGCTTTACTCCCATTTTGATCCGATTTAAAAAAAAAAAAAAATTTTAGCAAAAAAACCCCCCGATTTTCGGAATTTAAATTTTGATTTAATTAATTTTGACATTGCAAATGTAAAGGGATCTTATCGCCTCTTCCGTATGTGATAGGTGTTAGTACTATACACATTATCATTACAAGACAATCTTTTAAAATGACCGCAACAATAAAAACCGAAATCGCCTATTTTGACTTTTTTTGAGTGCTGAGTCATCCTTCCGGTGGTTAAAATCTCTGGAATTTCTAGCGGTTGGCTGCGCCGCGATAATATTTATCATATATTAAAAGGAGAAAAATTTCACGATATTATACTTACTGACATGGGAGTTACATTTTCTGAATCCTTGAAGGGATGCCTAAAAAACGTTCAGAACAGAATTTTGATTTCGGTCAACCGATTACAGCAATCCAAGTCTCAGTTATTTCCCTTTAGTTTCCAGATTATTTTGTTGCCCGGGTGCAATGTTTCTCACTATATTTAGACTTGTAACTTCGCGACTTATTCTCCGATTTTGATAATTATTTTTTGTTGTTCTTTTAAGATACTTGATATAATCCATGTCACGTGACGATGAATATGAAAGCTTTCATATCTGCATGGGACAGTTCAGATCTAATTAAGCTTTCATATTTCATATGAAAGCTTATTGTTTTTGTTAAGATTATTATTATTATTATTTTTTTTGTGTGTACTTTCTGCAAATCGGATTTCTCGGAATCTAACCATGGGATCTTTCTGAAACTTTGACCTATCCCCACAAAAATGGGTGGCAGCTTTTGATTAAATATATTTTCAAAACGTTTTACGAATCCGAAATCACCGAATTTTACGAACGAAGATATTGACCTACAAACCAATAACTCTGTGACTATGTGACCTATTTTACTCATTCTTTTTTCTTTGAGTACCTTGAAATATTTACTTGAAATCTGCTATTTCCGATTTTCGAAATTAACGTCATTGACATTTCGTCCCGGAAGTAAAACAGAATTGACAACTTCTTTAATATTGGTACGATTTTCATGAAATTTGGAATGTATGTAGATCTCATTGACCCAACTTCAACGATACCATTAAAAAATTTCTAAATTATCTCCCCTTGGAGAAATTAAGGATTAAAGTTTTCAAAAAATCGACTAATTATAGGTCAGATTGCCTTGAAATTTTGTTTCTTTACTAGCTACGACACTTCTGATTCGTTCACAGAAAATGGAGTTTGTAGCCCATTCCGGAAGTGCCACCATCTTGAAATGTGAAAAGTCGCTAAGGCTTTTTTGATATTTTACTTACAGACAAGGGAATTATATTTTCCAAATCCTTGAAGAAAAGCCTAAAAACGTTAAAAACAGAATTTTGATTTCGGTCAACTGATGGTCTCAATTTGGAATTGAATATGAAGAACAGTGAAAAATCCACTTGAACAGACGTGAAAATAAACACAATAGGCCGTAATATGTTCAATGCGTCTCTTATTTCTGAAATTAATGCATTTAAGGATAGCTCGGGATCAAGATCGATTTTTTGGTGTTTGAAAATTTCAAAATTTCGTATTTCGCCTTTTATGTGCCGAATAGTGGACTGGTGACAATTGAAGTGTCTGGTAATAGCACGTGTAGACATGCCAGCCCTGGAATTCCCATGGCTTCATTCCGTTGATTTTCAGTAAGTCTCGGCATCACTAGCTCGATTCCTTCACACGTCCAACAATAAATTACGACAGATTGACGTTTCACAGTTCATGTACTGCACATCAAAATTTACAAATTTAACCTAAATATTCGAACAGCTAAGGTTAATCTGATTCAAAAAATATTACTTCCGTTGAAAGTAATCTCATTTATTTTTTGGATATTTTCCTGCCCCTTTTTAGTTCTTTCCCGCCATTTTCGTTTCATTTTCTCATCCGCCCCGTTTTTAAACGGCTTGATCCATTTTTCTGAAACTTCTGGAACGGAAAGTCATTCCGATTAAAGCAATCCAAGTCTCAGTTATTTCCCTTTATTTAGACTTGTAACTTCGCGACTTTTTCACCGATTTTGATAATTATTTTTTGTTGTTCTTTTTTCTTTTAAGATACTTGGTATAATCCATGAAAATGGGTGGTAGTTAGTGATTAAATGTAAAACGAAATTTGTGCGCATAGTGGATTGGGTGAAAATTGGAAAATTTTCAAAAATTTTTATTTTTTGGAATTTAGAAATTCTACATTTTTAGATAGCTGACATCAATCCGATTCCAACGATATAAAAAATTTTCAGAAATGTTAACTTTGATTTTTCACTTTTTTACGCATTTTCGTCAAATGGTAGAGTTCTTATTTTTTTGAAACGGCGCCTACGATTTTTCTGAAACTTCAGGACTATGAAGCAAAAGGACCAAACTAGTCAATAAACTAAAAATTAAAATTCTCTAATCACCGGAAGTGGTCAAGAAAGGTATCCAAACTTCGATAAAATTCAGTAAAATGGGTGCCTTTGCATAAAATGCGATGTGTCACTTGGTTGTTTACCGAGTAGTTAAATTATTATGTCGTTTGGTAGCCACGTCAATTATCTACAGGGTGGTACTATAGCGACAAGGTTATTTTTCAAACTGAAAAAGTTATGGGACTTTGAAAAGTAAGTTTTATTACGATTTCTATCAAGTTTAAACGCAAGTTTCTCGGAAACGCCACCAACGATTTTTTCAAACTTTCTCAATCGAGAGTCTAATGGGTAGTGTATTGCGTGAAACCATTGTACAATTGTTTTAATTGTCATGGGTAGCCGAAAAAAGAGATCGAAAATTGAAAACGGCATATCTTTACGATTTGGAGCATGTTTAGGGGTCTTTTTCTCGAATAGTCAACATAATATTTTTTTTTTGGAACTTCTTCTAATCGATAGTCTTGTGTATCAAACCATTGCGCAACAGTCCGAAATAACAGGAGTAGGAAAACAAACGGATCGAAAATTGAAAACGTCACCTTTCACTGTTAAGCGAAACATGAAGTAAGTGTGGATACAATCTGTACGTTTTGTCAACGTATAGATCATATTCAAGCGTGCCTTTTCTTTCACAATGACGATATTTGAATTAAAATTATTTCAACTATGAATGTTTACTTCTACCCAAAATATGGGTTTAATGTCCCTATAACAGAAATAGTTGATTTTTGTGTTTAATAATTAGTCTTTGAAATAATATGGTTGCTTCTTTGTCAAAATTATCTCATAACCCCAATAACCCCACGAATCGACGGCTCACCGTGTTTATAAGCAAGTCCAATTTGACACTTATTTGCAGTAATATGGAATATTGTACTTGTTACAGAAAACCTGATGATGTTTAAGCATGAGCTATCTGTAATTATTATCAAATATTTATATGGTAGCGACGTCAAATCTTTAACGTGCACGAAACCAGGAAATTTGTCGGTAATTCATTGAATTTTCAATCAGTTTTTTAACCATTTACAAATTTCAGTAGCTGACATGAATGCGATTCCGAGGTCCCACGTACACATTGGTGTGATCGTAAAAGATACCTTGGCAGTTGGAATTCTATATAAGAGTAGACTATCGCCGCTGTACGGGCATGTTTATTATTACAAACATTTGTTATAGCCCCTCTTTCACATACACGTTTTCAGAGGTGCTTTACAATGGTACAAATATAAAAAATGATAAAATCATGAAAATTAACAATAAAATACTAAAACAACACAAGAATCAATATAAATTGCAAGATATATACATTTAAAAAGCTTGAAAAAATAAATGGGTTTTAAGTTTTTTCTTAAAAGTATTGACATTATTACAGGACCTGATATCATACGGTAACTTATTCCATAAAGCATGTGCTTTAACACTAAAAGATCTTTGGCCAAAAGTTAACAGTTTTGAATATTTGGGCTTTAAAAGAAAATGATCATCCGAAGAGCGTAAACATCGCAATGGTGTATACATATTTAAGTTTGGCTGGAAGACCAGATAACAATGAATTAAAATTGTCCAGTCTAGAAGTGACCAAAGCATTAACAAGTGTTTTTGTGGAGTCTTAAGGGATAAATTTACGTATTCTATCAATATTTCTTATATTACAATAACACAATTTACATATATAATTTACTTGAGCTTCCATACTCATATTCATATCAAATATTACGCCAATGTTACGTGCAGATGACGAGGGATTAATTTCACTATTACCAATTAAGAAGGGAGATTTACATTCAATTTTTGACAATCGTTTATTTGAGCCAATTAATAAATATTCAGTTTTATCATCATTTAATTTTAGAAAGTTTTTTGACATCCACAATTTAATTTCCGATATACATTCTTCAATAACAACTTTTGAACTGACATAAGAATCTGGATTTTTAGGTGAAAAAGAAATATATAATTTGGGTGTCATCTGCGTATAGATGAAATTGTAAATCATATTTTCTAACTATATCCCCAAGTGGTGAGGTGTATAACGTGAATAAAATAGGACCAAGAACAGAACCCTGCGGAACGCCAGATTTTAAAACCCAATGAGAAGAATATTTACCATTTAAACCAACACATTGCTGCCTACCAATTAAATAACTTTCTAAAAGATTAAGAGCAGATTTATTAATACCAAATCTAAAACGGAGACGATTTAAAAGAATGTTGTGGTCGACTGTGTCAAAGGCAGCAGACAGGTCTAATACTAATAAAGGAATACATTTTTGGTTAGCAAGAGATAAAAGAATATCATTTGAAACACGAGTTAAAGCAGTTTCAGTACTGTGGAATTTTTTATATGCGCTCTGTAGAGGCTCGTGCAGAGAATTATTTTCAATATGACACTTTAACTGACTGGCAATACATTTTTCAAATATTTTAGATATAAAACTTAAATTTGAGACCGGCCTATAATTTTTCAAAACATTACAATCAAGGCTAGTCTTTTTAATTAATGGAGTTACAAAGGCAAGTTTGAATACATCCGGAACAGTGCTAGTATTTATACAGGAATTAATCATATCAGTAATTACTGGAACTATTTCAAGTAAATAAGTCTTCAGGATATGTGTGGGAAGGGGATCAAGTGCACACGACTTTGGTGGCGAGGCCTTTATCATGTTCGAGACACTCGACTCAGTTACATTACTAAATTTTGAAAATGTCACAGATGAATTAGCTTTGTCATAGATATGAGGATCAAAATTAATGGAATCATTTGTCTTGTTGATTTCATTTCTAATAAGTGCTATTTTATTTTGAAAGAATTTAGAAAATGTTTCTACGAGGTCACTATCATTATAACTATCCGGTAGAATTTTACAGTCAGAATTTATGTCAATTACGGAATTCACAACTTTAAATAGTTCTTTCTGTTTATTTTCACTGTTATCTATTTTGTTTGAATAAAATTTTGATTTTGATTCTTCTATGAGTCTAGTCACACGGTTTTTCTCTGTCTTGTAGATCTCTTAATGGACATGTAATTGCGTAGTTCTCCACATATGTTCAGCCTTATTGCGACATCGCTTAGCCTCTAATATGTTATCGTTGAACCATGGAGTGCCAGGACGAACTTTCAACGTGACAGTTTTCTTTGGAAGGATGGCATCTAATACATGTTCGAGTCTATTGTTGTAGGCTAGGGCTTTTTCATGAATGTTGTCTATTGATGGAATCTGATTAAAATCTGAATCACGGATTCTTTCCAGGAGTTCTCCATTGTTTAAAGAACTGAATTTTCTGTATGTGATTGTTTTGCAATGTGGTTGTGATGGTTTAATATTTATATAAAAACTTACTGGAAAATGATCAGATATAAGTTTATCCTGAATGTTCAGTCCTTTTAAAGTTAAAATTTCCATTCTAGTAATTACTAGATCAAGGGTGTGTCCAAGATTATGAGTAGGTGATGAAACATGTTGAATGAATGACCTATTGTTTAGAATTTCACAAAAATGAGTCGTATCAGCATCAGTCAGACTCTCAAAGTGTATATTAAAGTCGCCAAATATTAATATTTCACCTTTAAAGGCCACTAGATCATCCAGAAGTGGTGACATCTCATCAAAGAATAATTTACACAGGTTCTTTTTTGGGGGTCTATATACTGTAAGAATACGAATGTTCCCGGTTGAGAACTTAAAAATACAGTCCAAACATTCAAATGTTGTAAAGTGTCCATGTTTGTGTTGTTTATGTAGCACAATAGAAGAATTAAATAAAACCCCAACTCCACCTCCGCGCTTTCCTCTTGCAGAATGAACAAAAGAATATCCTTTAGGGGTTAATGCACAAATAGTAGCAGAATCTGAATCATTAGATAACCATGTTTCTGTGAAGCCACAAACATCTATTGAATTCTCAGTTACATAATCCTGTAAAACAGTCGTCTTGTTACGAACAGATCTTGCATTTATTAATCCAAATTTGGTAATGGAATCCTCAGTTAGATTTGTACTATTTTTAACTTGAATCAAATTATGATTATTGCACTGTTTGTTATTTGATATTTTAGTGGTCTGAAACTGTAACAGATAGAATTCTCAATATTGATTTTTCCCATTTTTTAACAGTTATTACTTATAACTATTGCGAAAGTTGTGAACAGACCGGAAGTGATGTAAATCATTAACTCGCACAAAAATTGAAAATTGGCCCTAATTATGTCAATTTCCAAGTTATATTTTTGTACAGCTGGGAATATTGCGGAAGCGATAACTGTCGAATTGAGATTCAATGTCATTCTCAATTTTTTCTTGAAAATTTGAAAATTTACTAAAATTGTTATTTCTTGGATAATTGAGTTTTCAATTACATATTTGGATTGCCGGCATCTGTCCGATTCTAACGATCTAGGATTATTATGACGTGAATTGTTCAACTATATTTTTCAATTCCCTCCTATTGTAATGCGCGTGCAAAGAACATATCCCTATCTGAGTTCTGCAAGCGTGTGGGTTTTTTTGGGGGGGAAGGGGGGCGGGGTGACTGGTGGGTATAGTCTTTGTCATGCATCTGGCGACCGTGTAACGCCTTGGCTACGGTGAAAGACTTCAGTCTTGCGAACAAGTCTAGTTATTTCTTTTTATTTGATTTTCTGTCGGATAAGTAGTGTGAAGCTACTGCTTTAAGCTATTTCGAAATTTGTGCGCATAGCGGAAATAAGTCAAATCTTTAACGTGCACGAAAATTGATAATCGGCTACAACTCCGTTAATTCTCAATCGATTTTTGAGATATGTACATTTTTGGATAGCTGGAGACATGTCCGAGCAGATAGCAGTTCAAAACTGTGGAATTTAGAAACTTTGTCGCTCTCATTTTTTGGGTGAAAAATGGACAATTTTCGAAAAATTTTAATTTTAGGAATTGTGAAATTTCAGTTATATTTTTTGATAGCTGATATCAATCCGATTCCAACAATATAAGTTTTGTTCTGAAATGTTAAATTTGATTTTTCACTTTTTTTCGCATTTTGGTCAAATTGTAGAGTTCTTTTTTTTTAAAACGGCTCCAACGATTTTTCTAAAATTTATAGAATATGAAGTCTAAGGACCAAACTAGTTCATGAACTATAAATGAAAATCCTCTAATCACCGGAAGTGGTCAAAAAGGGTATCTAAAATTTGACAAAATTCTGAATAATGGGTGCCTGTGCGCAAAATGCGATGTATCAATTGCTTGTTTACCGAGTAGTTAAAGTATAATGTTGTTTGTTAGTCACGTGAATTATCTACAAGATGGTACTTAAGCGAGAACTTTCTCAATCGAGAGACTAATGGGTACTCTGTTGTGTGAAACCACTGTATCATTTTTTGAAATGTCAAGGTAAGCCGAAAAATGAGATCGGAAATCGAAAACGTCGTATTTTTACGATTTGGAGCATTTTTCGATGTCTATTCCTCGAAAAGTCAACATAATATTTTTTGGGGAACTTCTACAAAGAGGCCTATCGGTAGTGTTATATATAAAACCATTATACAACAGTTACAAATTTCAGGAGTAGGAGAACAAAGGAATCGAAAATTGAACACGGCACCTTTCATTGTTAAGCGAAATATAAGGGGGGGGATAAAATCTGGACGTTTTGTCAACGTATAGAGCTTATTCAAGAATGCTTTTTTTTCTTTCACAGTGACGATAATTGCACTAAAATTATTTCAACTATGAGTGTTTTCTTCTATCCAAAATATGGGGCTAGTGACCCTGTAACAGAAATAGTTGATTGCTGTGTGCAATAATTAGTCTTTGAATAAATATTGTTGCTTCTTGTCAAAATTATCTTATAACGGTAATCATCTCAACAGAAATCGACGGCTAGCGCTGTTTATATGCAAGTTAAACGTTTGTAGTAGTACCATACAGTGGTATCGAATATTGCACCTGTGATAAAACGCATGATGTTGTTTGAGCATGGACCCAATCGGTAATTAATATTAAATTGTTATATGTTGGTGACGTCAAGTCTTTAACGTGCACGAAACCATTGAATATTCAATCAATTTTTGAACCAGTTACATATTTGAGTAGCTAACATGAACGCGATTCCGAAGTCCCGTGTACAGATTGGTGTGACCGTAAAAGATCCCTTGGCAGTAGGAATTCTATATAAAAGTAGACTAGCGCCGCTGTACGAGCATGTTTAGAGGTCTTTTTCTCAAAAAGGCAATCTAATATTTTGTGGGGAACTCCTTCTATAGAGAGCCTAATTGATATATCTGTGTATGAAAAAAGAGAGAGAAATGGGGGTTTAACGTCTACTCAACACAAACTAGGTCATTTCGGGACTAACATATGGTTTATTTTTTTTATTTCAATAATTCACTTGCGCGTAGGGGTCTTTAATATTTTATTTTTTGGAATTTTGAAATTTGACTTATAGTTTTGGATAGCTGACATCAATCCGATTCCAACAATGTAAGTTTTGTTCTGAAATGTTAAATTTGATTCTTCACTTTTTTTTCGCATTTTGGTCAAATCGTAGAGTTCTTATTTTTTTAAAACGGCGCCTACGATTTTTCTGAAACTTATGGAATATGAAGTCGAAGGACCAAACCAGTCCATGAACTATAAATGAAAATCCTCTAATCACCGGAAGTGGCCAAGAAAGGTATGCAAATTTTGACAAAATTCTGAAAAATGGGTGTCCGTGGGCAAAATGCGATGTATCAATTGATTGTTTACCGAGCAGTTAAAGTATTATGATGTTTGATAGCCACGTGAAGATTGTGCTTTAGCGACAAGTTTTTTTATTGCAAACTAAAAAAGTTATGGGACTTTGAAAGGTAAGGTTATTTACGATTTCGATCAAGTTTAAACGCATGTTTCTCGGACACGCCGCCAATGTTTTTTTTCAAACTTTCTCAATCGAGAGTCTAGAGTGCTTTTTTTCTTTCACAGTGACGATATTTTAAACTTAAATTATTTCAACTATGAGTGTTTTCTTCTACCAAAATATGGGCTTAGTGACCCTGTAACAGAAATAGTTGATTTCTGTGTGTAATAATTAGTCTTTGAATTAATATTGTTGATTCTTTGTCAAAATTATCTCATAACCGTAATCATCTCGAAAGAATCGACGCATCCCGGTGTTTATAAGCAAGTGAAATTAATAACTTTATTGCAGTAGCATATGATATTGTACTTGTAAAGGAATCCTGATGATGTTTAAGCATAGGCTAATTATAAATATTATCAAATATTTACACGTTAGTAACGTCAAATCTTTAACGTGCACGAAACCAGGAAATTGGCGATAATTCATTGAATATTCAATCAATTTTTGAACCAGTTACATTTTTGAGTAGCTGACATGAATCCCATTCCGAGGTCCCGTGTACACATTGGCGTGACCGTAAAAGATACCTTGGCAGTTGGAATTCTGTATAAGAGTAGACTAGCGCCACTGTACGGGCATGTTTAAAGGCCTTTTTCTCAAAAGGGCAATCTAATGATTTCTTGTGGAACTTCTGCTATAGAGAGCCTAATCGGTATTCTTTGTATCAAACCAACGTACAACGGTCAAAAGTAGCAGGAGTAGCAACAAAATGGCACTGGACATCGACAAAAGTCCGAAACGTTTTTCATACGTTTAAAGCATATATAGAGAGTTATTTTTTTCAAAGTGGCAATATTTGAACTAAGGGTGTTTTACTGTCAACCAAAATATGGAATTGATGCTTCTATAGTGGAAATAACATTTAGTCGTAGAATTTATGTGCCAGGTCTTTTATCTACATGACGTCATCACTTCGTACCACTGAAAATAAAGCGCTCCGCTGTGGCTATTTATAAGGAAGTCGCCTTCTTCTTAGCAAAAATGAAAAGCTAATGGCGGTAAGTATGTTGTAGGTTTTGGTAGTTATCTTAGACCTGAGATTCCTTTTTTTTGTCCCATTCGGAGTTTTGTTTATTCTTTTTCTAATTCGTGTAGATCTCCGAAACTATAACAGATAAGAGTTCTGAATATTGATTTTTCAAATGTTTTTAACAGCTAGGACTTATAACTATTGCGACAGTTATGAACAGACCGGAAGTGACGTAAATCTTTAACGTGCACGAACATTGAAAATCGGCCCTAATTATGTCAATTCCCATCCAATTTTCGAAAAAGTTATATTTTTGTACAGCTGGGGTTATTGCGATGCGATCACGACTGAATTGAGATACCATGTCGTTCTCATTTTTTCTTCAAAATTTGAAAATTTACTAAAATTGTTATTTCTTGGAATTTTGAGTTTTTGATTACATATTTGGATTGCCGGCGTCTGTTCGATTTTACCGATCTAGGATTATCATGATGTGATCTGTTCAAATCTATTTTTCAATTCCCTTCTATCGTAATGCGCACGCAAAGAACGTGTCAATATCTGAGTTATGCAAGTGGGTGATTTTTTTTTGCGGGGGGGGGGGGAGTGATGGGGATAGTCTTTGTCATGCATCTGGCGACCGTGTGACGCCTTGGCTAGGCTGAAAGCCTTCAGTCTTGCGAGCAAGTGCAGTTTAAATTTTTTTGGTTCTTTTGTCTTTTAAGATACTTGATATAATGCATGTCACGTGACGATGAATATGAAAGCTTTCATATCTGCATGAGACAGTAGCAGATCTAGTTATTAAATTTTATTAAGATTATTATTTTTTGTTTTTTTTTGTGTTTATTTTCTGCAGATCGGATTTCTCAGGATCTAACCATAGGATGTTTCTGAAACTTTGTCCTACCCCCCCCCCCCAAAAAAAAATGGGTGGTGTGGTCTGTTTAAATATATTTTCAAAACGTTTTAAGAATTTTACGAACGAAAAAACTAAAAATGCATAGTCGTAACTTTGTTGTTTATTGACCTATTTTACTAATTCTGTTTTCTTTGAGTACCTTGACGAAAGTCATTTTCACCTGCAATTTCAGATTTTCGAATTTCGAAAATTCGTCGCTGTGATTTCGTTCCGGAAGTTAAGGCCAATTTGACAACTTCATGAAATTTAGAATGTAAGTTGGTCATACCGATGCGACTTGAAAGATGTCATTAGAAACTGTCTAACTTATCTCCTCTTGGAGAAATTAAGGATCAAAGTTCTCAAAAAAAAATCGACGAAATATAGGACAGATTATTATTTCTCTACCAGCTACGACACTACTGATTCGTACTTACAGACACGAGAGTTATATTTTCTGAATTCTTGAAGGAATGCCTAAACAACGTTCAGAGCAGAATTTTTATTTAGGTCAACTGATAGTCACCATTTTGAATTGAATATAAAAAATAGTGAAAAATATGCATTAACGGGCTTGTAATAAACATAATAGACCGTAGTTTGTTAAATTCCTATTTCTGAATTTAATACATTTCAGGATAGTCTGGCTTATGGTCGCATTTTTGGTATTTGAATATTCCAAAAATTCGAATTTCGCCCTTGACGTTTTCCGTGCCGACAAAGTTGTTTAGGGGTGAAAATCGGCCGGCGTTTCGGGAATTCGTCTCCTATTTCCGAAATTAATACATTTCTGGTTAGTCTCCTTCCAAGAATGGGTGGTGGCCTTGGAATCAATATATTTTCAAAACGTTTTACGAATCCGAAATCACTGATCCTATCAGTTTTTATTTTACATGCATGTATCAGAGGATAGAAATCGCATGATACCATTAATAAATTAATTCCACTATTCTGCGACTGGTCATTTCTACGCAATATAAATTGCTGTTTTTCTTTATTTAGAGTTCCCCAAATATCAATTATATTAATTTATTATCTTTTAATATATCTTTTAAACTGTTAGTATCGTTAAAATTCCTTTTGCATATCGTTTTATCATCTTTTTTATTGTTTATATTGTTTTCTTTTGATTTTGGTGTATAAACACATATCAATGTAAATATAACATTTTAAAATGTAATGTTTAATAATATACTCCCTCCCCTTCATTCATTATCGGTGTACTGATCTATAAGTTCAAAATGGACTGATATCTTAATCATTACGACAACTCCTTTAATGGCAGAGGAACCATGGCTATAGAAACCCTAGTCTCTATCATCCAGAAAAAATATTCTACGGACATTAGTCTGGATGGGTTGTCAACATTTGAGAATAATAGGTCATGGGCTAGATTATCCAGTCTTTTATATTAACATGAACATAGTCTAAGGGAAGTAACTAGTCCTAAAACAAGATGTCGACACCCATGAAATTAATTTAAAAATTGCCATTTCAGAAAATCCATCTGCATTACCAGTAAATTTTCTATCTTCATGGGTCATATCTATGTTTTTTTTAATAAATCCTAATTCGTCGACACGATTTATTTCTGGAAGGGGTGCAACTCTTACTTGACTTAGCCAAATAATAATGGATAATCAACCACATAAAAAAAACTCCCGGTTACGCATGGGCAATGGAACTTTTCGTCAAATATTGACAACGGTCCCAGACCCTCCGTACGTTGAAGAGAGAGGGAAATGGGTTTAACGTCCACTCGGCACAAACTAGGTCATTTCGGGACTAAGATATGGTTTAATTTTATTTCAATAATTCGCTCGCGCATAGGGATCTTTTAGCAGTGGGAGCGTCTGTATGTAATCGGCTTCGTACGAATAGAGAAACAAATCAGCAAGCAAAGGTGCACAGTTGGTGCCCATGGGGATGCCAACCACTTGCTGATATATTTCCCCTCCAAATTCAACAAAGATGTTATCAATTAAAAAATCCAACATCTGAATTATCTTGATGGCCGTGAATTTGTTTTTGGAATCACTGTGATTCTTAACGAAATATGTGGAAATGTAATTTACAACTAAATATTGATATCTAGCAGTACCTGATTTAGACGAAAAGACACTGTGAATAATGTCTTTCAACCGGGCTTTCAATTTACTATGGGGAATTTTAGTGTACAAAGAAAAGTCAAACGTTTGAATAGATGAGACTGAAGCAAGGGATCTAGATTGCAAACCATCAAGTAATTCTTTGGAATTTTTCAATATCCACATTTGATTTATACCACTACGAGAGTATATTTTGTCACAGTATTTTTGAATACCCTCTTAAACAGCCGTTAGTATAGATGTCAATACTTTTGAAAGTGGTTTTGTGGAACAATGGGATGAACCTGCTATAAAACTTTGCATGTAGGGATTTTTATGTATACTATTCAAAAAAACTAGGGGATATTTGATTTTGGGGGCATAATACTAAAATATGCAAATGACTACGAAAAAGGTCACTATAGAACCTAACAGAAGAAACATTTCCAGTTACATGTGACGCCCAAACGCACCAATAGCTACCGCATGGAATGCAGGTGATGCTTGGGATCATCATGGGGGTCCAACCCAAGATTTGCACGACTCTGACTTTGAATGTTACAGTCATTGTGGCATTGAATTCCAGGGTGGAAACATCAGTTTAATTGTTTTAGTGACCAGAAAACAAATTTTGATATGCGTCGGCTTACCCAAAATGAAAGGTTACGTGCCCTTGGCATGCTACAGATCGGCACAACACAGGCGGTTGTGGCGCGGACGATGAATGTTTCTCAGTCTGTCATAAGCAGGCTATGGTCCAGATACCGTGATACACAATCTGTACAGGACAGACCACGCTCAGGTCGACCAAGGGCGACAACTCAAGCCCAGGATCGATTTATCCGTACCTTGGCCTTGAGAAATCGTGTCATCACAGCAAATCAGATCAGCGCTCGTCTTCAAACAGATACTGGTGTGAGAGTGAGTGGCCAGACGATTTGGAATCGACTGCATAGGGGTCACCTTCGCGCCCGCATCCTCGCGTGATCCCTTGTTTGAGAGATCATCACATTCAGGCAAGACGTCGTTGGTGTAGGGATCGTCAACACTGGGATAATCGACGCTGGAGCAATGTGATGTTTTCAGATGAGTCAAGGTTCACTGTTGATTTTTTGGACAGACGTAGGAGGGTGTGGCGTCGATGAAACGAGCGCTTCCAAGACGTTAACGTCATCAGACATGATCGATTTGGGGGTGGTTCTGTTATGGTGTGGGGAGGCATCACTGTTGCTGGAAGAACGGCTTTACATGTTGTTGCAGGGCGTGTTACAGGCCAGTACTACCGGGACAACATCTTGGCAGTCCATGTTGTGCCGTTCGCACGACGTCATGGCCGATGTTTCATCTTCCAGGATGACAACGCAAGATGTCACAGGGCCAGGATCGTTACAGGTTACCTCCAACAACAGAACATCACCACATTACCTTGGCCAGCACTGAGTCCCGACCTCTCCCCCATCGAGCATGTCTGGGACATGCTTGGACAGAGGTTACGTCAACGTCAACAACGTCCTGCCAATGTCCAAGAACTTGCTGCTGCGTTGCAACAGGAATGGGACAATCTGGACCAAAATGACCTTAGACGTCTCATTAGGAGTATGCCACGTCGGATCAATGCTTGTTTGGCAAACAGAGGAGGATTTACCCGTTACTGACTTGGTTGTGATGCTGTGGTAACTTTGCTGTTTGACCCCGGGTATCATTTTACCCTTATAATGGTCAGTCTGTGCCTTACTTAGTCTAACGATCATTTGGAATAAATCGATGAATGTGAACTTCATTTCATTTTGTCATTTGTTTCTTCGTCAGTTTCATTAGGTGACTTTAATAACACTTAAAAATCAAATATCCCCTACTTTTTTTGAATAGTATAGTTTAGGTATCCAATATAACAAGGGCAAATCTGTATAGGTATCTCCACACGGAGTACCAAATGAAGTGAGTACAGATTTGTGATTGGATATAATTTCATCCTTACTAAGAGTAGATCGTTTATATGTAGCACTGTCGATTGGTTTCCCGAAATTAAGTTCTTTGAACAGACAGTCAAAATAATGTCGTTTACATATAAACACTATGTTATTGGACGCCTTGTCAGCCGGAACAATGACATACTTGTCATGCAAGGCATTGAGATTTTCAACAATGCTAACATCATTGAAAATAGACTTAGGCCTAGTGTCAACTGACAAACGTTGCATGTATATTCTTCGTTTAAGTAAACGACTGATAGACTTAGTCCAATCAGAGAGAGTATCCGAGATAACATCTTCCCTCTTGGCCCATGATCTAGCGTAGTCCTCTACGGCATCCATAATAAGTTTGAAATTTTGATCCCATGAAAATGGTTGCGGTTCCCGGTATTTGGATCCTTTGGACAAAATTTCACGTAGCTTATTATTCTGGACTATGTTCAAATCACCATTGACCACATGTCCAGCTGGTGGGTAAAGGAAGGACGACGTAGAGCAAGAACATGGTAGAGGGTTATTATATAAGTCTTTTGCATTGATGTCAGATAATGCGTTTCTGTAATTAAATATTTTGGATGCAATGGGTTTAGTATAAGTATAAGAAATCCTAGGAACAGTAACAGCTTTGAAGTAAGGAGGGTTGTGTTCTGTGACTTGCTTATGGTGTGATATTTGGCTTAACCCGATAGCATCAATGCCTTTATTAGCAAATTTCAGTTTTAGAAATGAACTGTTGGTGGTGTGCGACGCATCAGGCTCAGTCGCAATGTCCAAACGACGGTGGGCAATGCCAAGAACAATGGATACAACCCTGTATTCAGTGGATGCAGGATCAGTACAATTTGAATCCAAACATTCAGATTAAAGTAATTTCAAAATAGTAAGTGGAATAGAATATAATTTAGTACGGATATGGTATGGCCCTAATGGTTCTTGAATAATTTCTAAAAGGGCATCCAGTGATATAGTTCTGAGCTTAGGTGGTGTGTAGCGACGATGTCCATGACTGCGTTTTCGACGACGAAACTTTGGGAATAACGTCATGACATTAACATTGCTACACGCAGGGCTTGATAAATTCCCAATACTAGCTACATTGTCATTGCATCCATAAGGGGTGGCAGTACCTAATGTTCGTATTCAATATTCCTCTCGGTCTCTGCGAAAGCGAGTACTCAAAGTAGGGCTGTTAGTATGGTGGTAAATTTTCTCTAATATGGACACTCTCATTGATAGTATAGAGTGGTCCAGTTGGTTAAAATGTCTATAGAGAATCTGGTTACTACCCTTATTAATGTAGTGACGATGACCATTATTGCGTAAGTGTAAAGGTCCTTTAGTTTCGCCAACATAAATCAGTCCGCAGAGTGTACATTCTATACCGTAGATAATATTGGAGGTTTTACAGTTTAGTTTCTCAAACCCACGTGTAAAATATGTTTTATTAGTTAAAGAACTAGTAAAATGGGTATTGCTATTTAAAATAGGACAGGTTTTACAATTATTAGACATACATTTAGAAATATAACAGTTAGATTGATGTGGTGAAAAATGCAAAATATCAGATAGTTTGACAGAACACTGATGGGTTGAGATTAATGAAGCATCCGAGGACTTTAAAACATTACAGGCACCTGAACGAAAAATATCTCCCATACCATTACTAGTATCTTGGGATATATCACCGATATTCCCCGTGCCCTTGGGGGTATCGATCTACTTAAAAAATCAGAATAAAAGGAACAAGCTCTCGCGTAACGAATAAGCTGAGACACAAACACCCCATAAGCTGGTGATATTGGAATGTTACTACTAATAAATGGAAAGTTAACAATCGGAAAGTCAAAGTCATCACGTTTATCGTACAATTTAACATTCAGTTTATGTCAATTGTCAAAATCGAGACGTAGATCCAAGTAGGAAGCGTAATTGTCACTGTCAGTGGTGTTTTTAATTTCGAGCTCATCAGGATCTTAAAAGACAAAAGAGCTAGAAAAAATAACTATCAAAATCGGTCAAAAACTCGCGAAGTTACAGGTCTAAATATACTTAGAAACATTGCACCCGGTCAAAAAAATAATCTGAAAACTAAAGGGAAATACATGCATGTAAAATAAAAACTGATAGGTATTAAATATACAGATCATCCATGTGTTTACTTATAATTTCCAATAAGCCCCAATGAAAGTTTAGCAGTTATTGTAAAAAAAAAAGAACTCAATTTCAGAAGATGGTAAATATAACTACATGTATTAATAAAGACAATATTAGATAAATATTAATCTAAGTTAGAAAATAGCCAAACAGATTACAGTAAAATTAAACATAAGAAATCCAGAAATAATTTAAAAGATTTCGAAAATGATTTAGAAACAAAATATAAAGATAGAGATACAAATTTAACAGGCAATCAACATCTTAACTTCGATATACTTAAAATCGAAGTAGAGTTACAAAAGTTATATGAACACAAAATAATAGGAACAAAATTGCGTGGAACTATGAGAGAAAATTAATTTGCATTTTTTGGACTTGAAAAACATAGATAAATAAAGAAATCAATTAATAGATTATCAAATACCAAAGGTGAAATTTTTAAAGATTAAAGTAAAATATTGAATGAAATAAGAGACTAGTACAAAGTACTGTATACTTTCCAAGAACCTAATAATAAAACACCAACAAAAAAATAACGAAACAAAGTTAAAACGAAAAGCCAAACCGAAGACTATTTAGGGTGTGGTGGTATAATAACAATAGAAGAGTGGTACTGACGCAATACTCATAGGAATAAATCACCTGGTTTAGACGAACTTTCAGTAGAACTTTGTAAAATTACTGACTCACTTACAGCGGACTAGTGTAATATCTTCTATATTTAAGATAGGTTATCCGCTATTAATTGAAAATTACAGACGATATCTATATTGAACGTTGATTTTAAGATACTGTCACGCGTATTGGCTCAACGTCTTAAAGTGGTATTACCACAAATAATACACGAGAATCAAACAGAATAAATCAAAGATAGGATTATTTATTTTAAATTAAGACAAATTCCAAACTATAATTGTTTATGCGGATAATTATGATGTTGAAGGAAGTTTATATTTATTGATTTCGTGAAAGCATTTAAATGGTCATTTATGCTAGAAACTCTCAAATATTTGGGCTTTAATTGATCATTCATTAAATGCGTAGAAACATATATAGTACAAAATATATTAATATCACACAATTGGCTAATGATCCTTTATTCGAAATAAGCAACTTCCCCACAAGTATTGTAGAAAAAACACATTTGTATTACTAAATGAGTTCCCTGTGCAATGTTTTGTTCAATGTTTGTTTATCTCAACGTTTGTTTGTAAATGTTCTGTAAATTTTTGTTTACTTGCTCGTCTGTTCAGCGTCCTTTTGTAATTCGGTGGAAGCGGACGCTAAATAAAGCTATATCACACACACACACACACATATTACTGAATGTCGAAACTTCGTACTTTTAGAATAAAGCTAGTGATTGTTCCCCATAGTAACTGCTAATGCATTTCTCATTCGCTAAATGCCACTCAAAGATTATGTTCAACGTCAATAGGGTGATGTAGCAGTTACGTGTGTTCGTCAGATTAGTAAACTTGAAGTTAAATATGTAAGAGTGTGTAATAATTGAACTTTCCTCATGAGATGCAGAGATAGTGACATTGTGCTACAAGAATGCTGCAAAAAGATCTTGCTACAAGCTAGTAAATCCATAGCACGTGCACGTATACAACATCACCGGATACAACATCATCGTAATATTAAACACCGACTATAACGACAAATAGAAGAATCGCATCTGGAACTCAACAATTTAATTCCAAATGAGGACTGTGCTTCCATCCGCAAGGCCCAGATTTCCACCAACCAAGCCAGCGAAGGACGAATTAAGCACCGTCACCTTAAAAAGTTTGAAAAACTAAAGCAACTCAAGACAGATTTCCTCACTTAGACGGTTGTTAACCTCAACGGTAATGACCTTACCGATGGCCAACTCCATTTACTATCCAAGAGCCTGAAGTTTGCATCATCTTGGACACTAAGAAACCATGATGTATTTATCGCTAATATTAAGAACGGTTTATGCCAACTAACATCAGGGGTTAAAGTTGATTTCCTTGACACCAGAGTCAAATGGAACGAGGTTCAGGTACTCACAACCAGCCAACAGAACATATTATTTAATTCTCTGTACGTATATGGCCCCACAATCATCCCCATATCAGCTTTACCCTGTTTATCCAATGGCACCCTCATAACCATAGTCTGGAATGTTTATTTAGTAAGTCAATTATCTTGTTTTTTTTGTGCATAATTTTTTTGTTAGAATCGTTTACCTTTTACTTCTCATTGTTATTTAATCTCTGTAAATGGCTTTACCATGAATATCATATATATTAACTTCAAGTTTACTAAATGTGTCTTGTCTACGATATCATCCTTGGTGATAGTGGACGTAAAACTCCAAGAACGAACGAACGAATTAAATGTCATTTGTCTATGATATCAACCTTGGTAGTAGTGGATGTAAAACTCCAGAAACGAACGTACTAAAGTGAATAATAAGGATTAAGCTTATCACACATTTAAAACTATGAATGAGTCGGCTGTCCTCCGTCGGTTACCAAGCATGTAGTCAGGTATACTTGGAAGAAAAAGAAATCTATTGAAAGTTAAATAAGTTATTAAAACAATACATTGGACAATAAATGAATGAGGGGAATAATAAAGGAACGAATAAATAAATCAACGAATTTAAACCCCTCATTACAATTGCCCGGTATCTCCACCAATCTGTAAAATTGAGAATCTTCGGTAATAAATATATACTGGAATTGTCCTTTAAACTATTTAATACCGGAAAACTTTATATACCATATACACAGAACAGAACGTCCAACAGGCTGTCATGGAAACTAGATGAAACCCAGAATTTTCAAAGAAGCTAGTATCTAAGATCAAAGTTTAGAGAGCACAGAACCCATATTGTAATTGAGTTACACTGGTTACCTATTTATTTTATAATTCAATATAAAATCCTTCTCTTAGTTTTTAAATGTCTTAATGTTCTTGCACCTCTTTACTTACGAGATTTACTTGAATTATATACACTGTTCCTATTCTGATACATTTATTTTATGTTCTAAACTATCAGGACTTAGAACAATTCGTGATAGGGCTTTTAGTGTACGGGCGACAATTGCATGGAATAAGCTTCCATTTTCTTTAAAAAACTCAGCGTCTCTTGCTGGTTTTTTTTTTAAAAAATCTGTCAAAACGTTTTTTAGCTTATAACGACGATTTTAAATTTGTGTTAATCTCTTAGTAATCTTTTATTTTACTGACTTCTGTTTTTTTTATGCCTTTATAATGTGTTGTTTACTAAATAATTTATGATTATATTTTGTGTTTGTCTGCAGTACTGTTTTGTGAGATATTTTATAATGTTTTGTAAAGCGCATTTGAGCACCCAGTGAATTGTGTCCAATTCAAATATTCATAATAATAATAATAAGATAAAAATAATAATAAAGACGAATTTATCCTCGTCGAAACTCTGCCTGATATAGAATTAATAAATGCAGTAATTGGGCATCCATAAAATTGTACCTAGTGTTAATAATTACACTTAATTACAATTCTCCCTTTCTTCCATCTCCCCTCTTTTGCATTGGAATTTTAGTTGAATCTTCTGTCTAGAATCAAAGACGGGTGTTTGAATTTCCATTTTCTGTCAAGTTTTGGCGCATATTCATAATTTTGGGGCGGAAGGATCAGGAAGTAAACAGACATGAATTAGTGGGCCTGCTTGATTTGACCTCCGATAGGCGAACTGGTTTCTACATGGCGTACGCCGGCCACGTTACCGTATCAAAGCAAATCAAGTGACCCGGCTGATAAAAAATTTGGCGTCGGATAATATTATAATATGAAATCGGTTACATGACATGATTTAATCAAAAAAGTATTCTTGAAAGCATGCCTATCAGTAAGTGACAATTATTATTAGGAGTATTAAATTCTTAATATATAAACGTATATATTAATACGCAATAAAACATATTGCTCACCTGTAACAAATGAGATTGCAAGCATTTCGTGGTTCATCAAATTTTGAACAAATGTTAGATTAAAAGTGTAAAGAATTTTTGTAATCTAGATATAAAACAAATTATAGCAATTTGCATATTGTCACAGATACCTGAATCCGATATATTAAAGTAACCTTGATTTTAATATGTATACCGTTAGAAATCGGTATGCATATGGATTTGAACAATGGTTATTTTATCTTTGTTTTCGAATTCAACGTCAATGTCAACAAAACCCACTTCTGATGGTAAGATATATCTTAAAAATAATATATGAAATCATTTAGCCCCTTTAATAATATATTTATTATTTCCCAGACGAACAAGTAAATTCGTCTAAGAGACCATTGCCCTGTTAGAGTGAGTCACATCTGGATCTGGAGTAAGCTTCCCGGCGTTTTGGTCACATTATGTTGCTCAATAATTTGAATACCACAGTGAATTAAATGTCAGAGGTATGTTTCTTATATTTCATTTTAAATGTCAATTTGTTATAGAAAATGGAAGTTATTAAAACTATTTCAGCTCCAACTCAGACAGATATAGTATTAGAACATCCTGATAACGAAGAGGGTGCTGCAGATGGTAACATCATAAATTGGGTGCTACCAGGTAAATAGAACACTGCTTATTTATGGTTTTATTTCGATAACAATAATACACAACAAGAAGCGACTCCAGGGATTACAAGTTCTTTTACAGGGACCGGCTTTGAAATAAAAGTCCGTTTACTCCTGCAATTTAACCCACAAATACATATATATGGTGTATTTACCTTCTCTGGAGATTTCAGCTCAAAATATTGAGTCTTTTGGACGTGAACGCCAAAACCGCTTATCTGAGTCACTTAACACTTTTATGAATTCCGGGTGGAATGTTTCCTTGGGTGGCCTGATAAACTCGACTATTCTATACTATATGCAATCTTTTAAATTGAAGTGAATTACTCGGGTAGAAATGAAAGATTGTGAGTTTTATTCGAAACGTAAAATATGTGAGACGATTGGGTGTATGTATGGAGAGAAATAACAAGGCGGAGCGAACTGTTATTGCCAAAATGATGGAGAAGATGTAGAAATGTTGCCTGATATGTTTGTTGAACGTAGCAGTAGGTGAGCAAACATTTTCATTTGTCTCGTCGTGTCCATTTCAATCGAAAAAATAGGCCTATACTATTGAAGTCCACTGTCTGACGTGCTGTCTCAGATGCCTTTGAGGGGATTCTGCACGTGCTGTCGCACAGCATGGCGGTCTTGTTGCCTTGTGTTAACCTTTGGTCTACCAGTTCGGGGGCGATCATCCGTGGCGTTGCTGAAGCCTGTACAGGACCCGAACATTGACCTGGAAGTGATTGGCTTGGGCAGTGTGGCCGGCGTCGAGTCTTCCAAGCGCCTTTTCCTCTGAGCTATCGTGAGTTGTGGCATGCTGCTGACGTTGTAGTATGAATGATTCAACGAGGTATGTTGGTGCATTTTATAGCGCTGGTCCCGGTGTACAGCACATGTAGCATGAGTTACATGAAAATCACGGAGAACACATTACCATCTCAGAAGTCAGGTTGCGTTTTTGAGAATATTTCCTGGGTTCAATTCTGTGTTTGGGAAGGAGCCTTATTGCTCAGGTAAAGTTGGAGATGTGGTCACAAATATACAATAAAACCATTTGGCAAGTTTTAAGCAATGCGTCTATTCAGAGTAACATACCAACATGACGTTTCTTTTGCTGCTTAGTATATTTAATGAACAGCTAGAGATAGCTTCTGAGCAGCTGACCAATCAGATAAAAGAAGTGCCTGGCCAAATTCCCGTGTGTCAGTCCATGACTCATGCACACGCCCTCTTTATAAGAACGAGTGGGATTTATGTTTCTTTAGACACCATTGAAACATGGGGCTGGGAAACGGACATCATTTGGTATTCTTAGATTGACATTCCCACAGTCTCCTCGACTGAGAGGCTGGGAAAAACATCATTCAGACATCATAGAGCGTTCCTATCGGCGGGAAGATTTACCCAATACTACCCAATACCATCCGAATACCACTGCAATATGACCACATACTACCCAATACTACAAGATAATGGTGCAAAATTACCATATTACTTACTTATCAAATACTACCAAATATTATAAAATACAAACCTAGTATCGTCAATTAGCAGCACATCAGTATAATAATTTGCAGAAAATTGAAATATTTACGTAGTTATCCCCCTTTACAAACGATAAAAAGATTTTAGATTGCTATTCAGATTAATCAGTTTGTTTCCAAGACGACGAAGTTAAAATAAAGAAAACAAGATATTATACATGTCCCCGTTATAGTTTATTCATTCAATATTACACGTTAAAAGCATATCAATATATAACATAGCATAAAATAATATAAAAAGAGTTTTAAAAGAAATTGCAGAACAGTAGGACGTTAAACCCCATTTCATTTCATTTAAAAGAAATGAACAAAGATTTAAAAATGCATTAAAATAATCAGTTTATAAAATAAACAGGCAAACCGCCATATAAAAGAGTATTTTAGATTTAAAAACGTTCATTTAACGGTCTCGTGGCCTACTCAAGAGTCTTCTTATACTATATTTCTTCATCCTGGTGATTTTAGTATGAGAACACGTTGTCTACAAGTGCACGCGGTCCTGTAAAATATCATTTGGGTATAATATATCAGGAAAGCACACGAATTTATCTTTATATCTGTCTTTTAATAACTTATTGACGCGTTTCCTTTGTCTTTTAAATGATTCCAGTTCAAATATTACCGATTCATCGAATATTGTCACTGTTGAAAAAAATTCTAATTATTCCAAGGTTTATATCCACAGATATATATAATATATCCATTATTAAAATTAACGAATCTGTTGAATACACCATATTACATATGTTTGTAATTATTTTAAATTTCACATGTTTATTAATTTATATTTTCATGTCAACTATTAAAATTTACAAATGTGTTTCACACCAAATCGCATATATTTGTATTTATCTTAAAATTAACGTAATAGTATGTGCTTTAACCCAAAAAATGGATATGTTTATATTTATTTTTTCATGTCAAAGATTAAAGTATTGCATATTTACTTAATGGACGATGTTTTATCTTAAAATTAACGAAATTGAAAATGTTTATTACAATGCACATGTTTATTACAAATGTTTAATGCTGTACTCATATATACATTCAACCTGGCTTAACGGTTAAGATTGTTGATTGGGTAATCAAGTTCTGGTTTATTTATATTATCAAAGAAGCCGGCAGAGCTGTAACAGGCCGCAAATTATAGTTTTGATGAGATGAGAAATTCTTTAAATGGCATTTAGTAATTGGAACATAATCAGATAACACACTTTGATGGAATAACAATTACTATGGTTTATTTCACTGCGACGTTTCAACAAGATTTCACAAGTCGTTATCAAGCATATACACAAATAGATAAAAACTACAACAACAGACCCCGTAAACGACAAAGAAATGTAATTTGGTTCAATCCACCATACAGCTGAAACGTACAGACAAATGTTGGTAAAACTTTCCTTAAAATATTAGACGAGGAATTCCCAATCACAAACAAACTTCACAAAATATTCAACCGAAATACCGTCAAAATTAGCTATTGTACAATGAATAATATTCAACAGAGCATCAACAACCACAATAAATCAATCCTGGCTAAAAGTGATGCATACTCAAATAACGAAAAATGTAATTGTAGAAATTGCCCCTTACCAAAAAAGTGTTTGACAGAGTCAGTAATATACCAAGCGACAGTCTCCGCTAACAACAAACCAGAAGAAACCTATGTAGGCCTCACGGAGGGCCCTTTTAAAACTAGATTTAATAACCACACTTATTCTTTTAGAAACACTAAGCTGAAAAACTGCACGGAATTGAGTAAATACATATGGAAACTTAAAGACGATAATATAAATTACAGCATCACATGGACAATTTTAAAGAATTCTAAACCGTACAGCCCCCCCCCCCCCACGAATAGATGCAACTTATGCATATGGGAGAAATACTTCATTATTTTCAAACCAGAACTTTTCTCCTTATATAGAAGAAATGAGCTTGTTTCTACATGCAGGCATCTTCATAAATATTTACTGCAGAACTGCAGTATGTTTTTATAATTGCCTTGTTCCGCCAGTTAACCTTAATGTAAATTGTGTCAATAGGTCATACCCTATAAACTACAAGTACTAAATTTACTTGTCGACAATATTTAAAGCTTGGCTCATCTAAGACACAGATGTTTTAGTGGTTATAATTCAGTACTATCTTTCCTAAATAATTTGTTATGTTTTGTTGTATATCTTTGTTACCATGCCTCGTGTAATTAGACTTCTGATGTGTGTGGAGTACCACATGAAACTTTAAGTAAAGAACTTACAGATTTCATATTTTCAATTATTTATATTTGACATCAAAGTATGACGTAGTTTTTTCCCGGGTTTGTCTAGCAGACGGCTTCACTTGAGTTTGGAAAAATGTCTGGTCAAGTCTGAGACACCGGGTTAACAAAACTGCTTGAAAACAGAACTACTAACATTGTGAGAGCCGCGTTTGTGTTTTCATTGAGCCCATGTCGGGCCTGTTTCCTTGTTACTGCACTTTGTTATTGAACGAATGAAGATTGAATTGATATAGGCCTAGCCTAGTACTGTATGTATTGACATTCACATTGTATTTTGTATCGCCTGATCATATTTTGACACTGATGATTTCAGTTTAATAAACTGTTGAAGTGAAACTTGTATTGGTACTGATAAACAATCCAGTGTGACTTATGTCACATTAAGTTTTCATGTAGCTACGAGCCTGTTGCTCTTACTAGACTTTGTTTATTTGTACAGGTTGTAGCCTAGTCGGGGAAATTGTGTGTTTTTGTTGTTTTTTTTTTATAAAAATCAACATGGAGAGAATTGAAGGACAATCGTTATTTAGTAGTCGTCATTCTTCAAGCAGTACTTCCAGTTCGGTGAATAAAAGAAAAGAGAAGATGGCCCTGGCAGAACTCAAGGCCAAGCCATTAAAAGATATACACGAGTTGTCAAGAAAACAAAATGAAGTGGAGATTTCTAGATTAAAAACAGAGATGGAGATGACCAGAAAAGAAAATGAGCTGTCGAGAATAAGTGAAGAAAAGGAATTACTGAATGCTACAATGGAAGAAGCCCAAGCTTTGGTTTGCGTCTTTCTGAGGAAGCTGAAAATAAAGATAGAGAAAAGCTGAAGGAAACAGAAGGTGAAGAAAATGAAGCTGATGTTGATAAAAGTGATTATGTCAGTGACTTTGTTGACCATACATTACAGTATAAAAATTCTATTGAACCAGTACAAACTTCTTATGATAAAATGCCTGTAAAATCTATACGTTCATATGATTTATTTACCCCTGTAACTGAGCCCATGTTTAATGTTATGTCAAATGTTAACGACTTACCTGTTAATTTTTCTTTACCTGTTAGTAATGGTAGTACATCTGTTAATGTTATGTCAAATGTTAACGACTTACCTGTTAATTATACCTTACCTGTTAGTAATAGTAGTACATCTGTTAATACTTACTTACATGTCGCATCTTCTTTAACTTATGTTTCATCTGAGAATGATAAGTTACCTGTTGTTAATTCCTCAAATGAATTACCTGTTTATACCACATCCTTTGACTTACCAGCTGATTCTTACTCTAGGCCTATAACACAAAATGTGGAATTTCCAGTTAATTCATCCAGTGTATCTCCTAAAGTTAAACCAGTTACATGTAGTTCATTTTATATGCCTAGACGTATTAGTCTTAACAATAATATTGATATTAGCTTACCTTCAAGACATTATGGAATGCCTGTTAAACATGCATTATGCAAGAGCTAAATCTGCCCATTGGAGGTCTTTCTTTGGGCCTGAAATGTTTTCTAAAGTATTAATTAGACATTAATTAACTGATCCAGGCCTTAATCAACTCTCGATGACATCAGATTTCTCCGATATTAAATAGATTAGAATGGTTCAGCGATACTTTGATTTAATCAAATATGGAGGACCGAGACTTAGCTTCGATCAACCAGTACGGTGGTTGAAATTATTGCACACGTCTGTCAAACCTTCAAAGGCTAATATCTTCGCTTGCAATAGAGTAATTTGAATGAAATTTTCAAATTATTCATTTTACATCATCTACTTTCGAACTATTATAGCAAGAATGGCTAGTTATTTATCTAAATCTTACATAATGTATCTTTAAGTTAAGTAGTAATCATTTGTTAAATAGTAAAAGTGTTAATACTTTACCTGGTATTAAGTCACACAGTTTGTCAAATAATCTACAATTTAATAGTTCTCCGATTACTCATGTGTTGTCACCTGAGATTTATAGAATGCCTTTTGTTTCACAAGCACCAGAATTAATTTATCCTAATGCGCATAATTATCATGTAAATAATAATAACATGTTGTATAATCAAGAACCATTTGCACCAAGACAGTTTGTTCCTCCTGTCAGATGTAGTTCATATCCCACTTATAATCCTAGTCCACAAAGTGTAAACAATGATAATATTATACAGAAACTATGTCAGGTTATTTCAACTCCTAAACTTGAGTATATATGCAATTTCGATGGAAATCCATTAAAATATGTGTCATTTATACATAACTTTGAAACTTGTCTTGAAGAACAAAACCCTGAAGAGTCACGTAGGCTTCAATTGTTAATTCAACATTGTACAGGAACGGCTAAGGAGGCTATTGAAAGTTGCGTTAATTTACCTGTTGAAATAGGTTATAAAACTGCAAAGGAGACGTTGCAGGAAAACTTTGGAAGACCACATATTATGGCTAAAGCGCATTTAACAAAATTAGAAAATTTACCTATTATTAAACATGCTGATGGTACAACCTTTGTAATGTTCAAATTTGTTTAGTGTCTAAATTGTCCGAGTACATGAGTATATAATTTCACTTAATATTCATGAGGTAATATACTATTCAAAAAAAGTAGGGGATATTTGATTTTTAAGTGTTATTAAAGTCACCTAATGAAACTGACGAAGAAACAAATGACAAAATGAAATGAAGTTCACATTCATCGATTTATTCCAAATGATCGTTAGACTAAGTAAGGCACAGACTGACCATTATAAGGGTAAAATGATACCCGGGGTCAAACAGCAAAGTTACCACAGCATCACAACCAAGTCAGTAACGGGTAAATCCTCCTCTGTTTGCCAAACAAGCATTGATCCGACGTGGCATACTCCTAATGAGACGTCTAAGGTCATTTTGGTCCAGATTGTCCCATTCCTGTTGCAACGCAGCAGCAAGTTCTTGGACATTGGCAGGACGTTGTTGACGTTGACGTAACCTCTGTCCAAGCATGTCCCAGACATGCTCGATGGGGGAGAGGTCGGGACTCAGTGCTGGCCAAGGTGATGTTCTGTTGTTGGAGGTAACCTGTAACGATCCTGGCCCTGTGACATCTTGCGTTGTCATCCTGGAAGATGAAACGGCGGCCATGACGTCGTGCGAACGGCACAACATGGACTGCCAAGATGTTGTCCCGGTAGTACTGGCCTGTAACACGCCCTGCAACAACATGTAAAGCCGTTCTTCCAGCAACAGTGATGCCTCCCCACACCATAACAGAACCACCCCCAAATCGATCATGTCTGATTACGTTAACGTCTTGGAAGCGCTCGTTTCGACGACGCCACACCCTCCTACGTCTGTCCAAAAAATCAACAGTGAACCTTGACTCATCTGAAAACATCACATTGCTCCAGCGTCGATTATCCCAGTGTTGACGATCCCTACACCAACGACGTCTTGCCTGAATGTGATGATCTCTCAAACAAGGGATCACGCGAGGGCGCGAAGGTGACCCCTATGCAGTCGATTCCGAATCGTCTGGCCACTCACTCTCACACCAGTGTCTGTTTGAAGACGAGCGCTGATCTGATTTGCTGTGATGACACGATTTCTCAAGGCCAAGGTACGGATAAATCGATCCTGGGCTTGAGTTGTCGACCTGGGCGTGGTCTGTCCTGTACAGATTGTGTATCACGGTATCTGGACCATAGCCTGCTTATGACAGACTGAGAAACATTCATCGTCCGCGCCACAACCGCCTGTGTTGTGCCGATCTGTAGCATGCCAAGGGCACGTAACCTTTCATTTTGGGTAAGCCGACGCATATCAAAATTTGTTTTCTGGTCACTAAAACAATTAAACTGATGTTTCCACCCTGGAATTCAATGCCACAATGACTGTAACATTCAAAGTCAGAGTCGTGCAAATCTTGGGTTGGACCCCCATGATGATCCCAAACATCACCTGCATTCCATGCGGTAGCTATTGGTGCGTTTGGGCGTCACATGTAACTGGAAATGTTTCTTCTGTTAAGTTCTATAGTGACTTTTTTCGTAGTCATTTGCATATTTTAGTATTATGCCCCCCAAATCAAATATCCCCTACTTTTTTTGAATAGTATATAAACCGCTGGTGTGGCGGGAATTCTGGTAGTGAAAGCGTGACCACCGTGGTGTTGATTAGCGTGTATACATTATGTGTTTTTTATTTTAGTGATTTTAAATTAGTATGAACAAAAGTGACTCTAATGCGTGTATTAGGGAGTTAGTGATAAGTGAATAATTTCATGTTATGAATTGTGTGTTGTGTTTCATATTAGTAAGTGACTTTAATTCATTTTGCAATGAGACATTCATCGTGTGGGTGAATAGTTTTCAAGCAATTAAGTGAGCTTTATATCTTCTGACTTATGATTATTATCATCAAAATATAGACTATATATAGAACTTTATATACTTCAATATTAACTTTTGTAATCATTATATTGCTGAATATAAACTATTATTAATTATTAACTGTGTTGGTGTCTACATATATGTAAAGAAGGTTCTCACGAAGACCGCGTGTTAGATAAAAAATTTCCCCTGCTCTGGATGTAACCTTTCCTGTGTCAAGGCCACAACTTTGGTGGTTCTTGACAATTCCAGAGATAAGAAATACGTATAGTATAACGAGTGCAAAACAATAGAAGATTTCACGCACTATCGCCACAGTATAGGCATTTTTCAGCTATACATAATATTAGTGAAAAGACATCTACCGTTGCTATTGTGATGCACTGTAAAAAATAAAGTGTTAATTCTGAACAATGTCATCTACTGGCAGTGTTTCTGTTGATAATGACCCTAATGGGGCCGGTGAAGTCATTGATCCTAAAATTATTGTGCAACAACCAGTGGGAACAGCTAAGCATATGCCTCCAGTGGGCCATATTCAAGTGGACGCTGACGTTCATACTGGTGAAACCGCTCAGCTCTATTGAAGTTCAAGACGAAGGGGACCAAATACAGCCTCATGACAGTGTTTCTAATGTGTCCAACGGAAGTGGAAAGACTTCGTCAACAACGTTATCTCAATAAGGATTAAAAAACATTCAAAAGGAAATCGAGTTAAAACAAAAATTAGCGGCTCTAGAGGAACAAAATACAATAGATGATCAAATAAAATTGTTACAACGCAAAAAAACCCAAATTCAATTAGAATCTGAACTGGCAAGTCAGTGCCAAGTGAGACATTAGTGAAGAATGAAGATGACAATGTGAGTATGAAAGATATACTAAATCGTTTAATACAAAGCCAGCGCGAACAAGCCCTTACCCACACAAGACATCAAAATATTTGATGGATCAAATCCATTGGAATTTCCAACATTTATGCAAAATATTAAATATGTCGTGGAGAATAATACACAAGATAGTGCAAGAAGACTAGAACTTCTAATTAAGTATACTAAGGATGATGCTTATGAATTACTAAAACAGTGTCCAATGATAATCCCTCCTTCAAAGGCCTATGAAACTGCAAAATCATTATTGAAACGAGATTACGGAAATCCACACATATTGGCTGCAGCATTTAAGAAAGAGGCTGAAGAATGGCCAAGAATTTCCTCTGGTGATAAAGTGGGATTACGGAAATATTCATTATTTCTGATCAGTTGTTGTAATGTGAAACAGAGTAACAGTGAGATGTCAACTATGGATGGCTATGAATTTTTGAGGCTATTAGCATCCAAATTACCTACAGCCCTACAACAAAGGTGGATAACACAAGTAGGCAGATTCAGAGAAGATGAGAACAAATCCGCCACATTAGAGGACTTTGAATATTTTGTCGGTAAAATATCAAGAGATGAAAATGATCCGAGAATTAGTGGCCTTGGTTATCAGTTCACAAGAAAACCTCAACATCAACCCTTGTATCATCAACGGGATTCAACGTCTAAGAAAGTTTTCTCAACACAGGTGAATAATGATTATAAACCACCACCACAACACCACAGCAGAACTCGGCCATAACCAAACCATGTTCATATTGTGCTGATAATACTTTTCACAGTTTATTGTCGTGTCACAAATTTAATAATTTGACTATTGAAGGAAAATCTGAAAGTGCTTTGAAACTTGGACTATGTTTCCGATGTCTCAACCGAGGTCATATGGGAACTGAATGTCCAAATATTAGTTGGACAAGATGTGCTAAGTGCCCTAGGCCTCATGTAACGATTATGCATGATCCTAGAAGAGATAGAATAGTGAATAAGTTTGGCCAAGCGCGAAACCCAGAACAAAAGTCTTTGGTATCAGGATATACAGAGATGTCTGTACAAAACATTGACTTTTCAAACCCTTTGATGGCAATCACGCCCATCTGTGTAAAATCAAAACTGTCGGACTCATTTATTATAACCTATGCATTTGTGGATCAGGGTTCAAGTGCGGTATTTATTGACTATGAGTTGGCTTCTAACTTAAAAGTAAGACAAAAGAAGAAACAAGTCTCAATGAAAACTATAAACTCTGAAGAAGTGGTTGATCTAGATATGGTTTTAGATACTTTACAAGTGAGTGAAGTGAATGGTGGAGAATATTTGGACCTACCTAATGTGTATGTAAAGGATAAAATGCCTGTATCTATTGACGATGCGCCCACATCACGAGACTTAGAAAAATGGGAACATTTACGTGGTATCAGCATACCAGATATTTTCAAATGTGGAAATTATATTGTCGTTCCTCAGGTGACAATGATGATAGGTATGAATATGCCTGCTGCGACAATGCCTTTAGAAGTCGTGACAGGGAAAATAGGCGAACCATACGCCATTAAATCTCCAATTGGCTGGTTAGTGTATGGATTACCAGGGAAAATGAATAGAACTATAAATATTAACTTTGTAGAAATTGGTGGTATGTCATCAAATTTAGAAAGTCAATTCCGTGATTATGTGAATATGGATTTTAGTGAACGCTTGTGCGAGGATAAACATGCATTATCTGTAGAAGATAAAAACTTCTTAAAAGTAATGGATGAATCTATTGTTTTGAAAGACAATAATCACTATGAAACAAAGTTACCATTTAAGAATAGATCCGTGAATATGCCAAACAACAAAATGCAAGCTGAAATGTTTGTTTATAAACTTAAAAATCGTCTGTTAAAGGACGAGACATTGTTCGAACAATATTCAACATTCATGAACAGTTTGGAAGCGAACAAATTTGCGGAAAAGGTGCCGATTTATGACATAAATAGAAGTGACGGCCGTGTGTGGCTAATAACCCACCATAGTGTAACAAATCCTAAAAAACCTAACAAAGTGAGATGTGTATTTAATTGTCCCTTGCCATTTATGAACACCTCTTTAAATGAACAATTAATGCAAGGACCCGATTTAACCAATCTATTACTGGGTGTTCTCATTAGGTGGCGTCAGGACTTTATATGTGTAATGTCAGATATTTGCAGCATGTTCTACCAGGTCAACGTGCAAAAGGATGACTGCGATATGTTAAGGTATCTTTGGTTTCCTGATAGTGATTTGAATAAGCCCCCGATACAATATAGAATGTTAGTACATCCTTTTGGCGCAGTCAGCTCGCCAAGTTGTGCCAACTATGCGTTAAAACGTGTCGCAATAGATAATAAAGACGATTATTCTACAGAGACATTAGAATCAATTAACAGAGACTTCTACGTGGATGATTTTTTAAAATCTGTATCAAGTGAAAATGAGGCCATTAGTCTTGTGCAAGAACTCCGTAGCATTTTAGCAAAAGGCGGGTTCCATTTGACCAAATGGGTGAGCAATAGTAAGGACGTATTGCTTACAATTCCTGAAGAGGATCGTGCCATGTCGATCAATGATATAGACATCTCCGCTGATGCACTGCCTGTGCAGAGAGCGCTAGGTGTACAGTGGAATATTGCAACAGACGCAATAACATTTAGTCGTGGTGATATTAAGCAAACTGCAATACGCAGAAATATTCTATCCGTGATGAGTTCCATTTACGACCCATTTGGAATCGCTTCACCATTTGTACTTCAAGCGAAGTTAATCTTACAGCAGTTGTGCAAAGAAAAACTTTCGTGGGACGAACCCATTCCTTCTAATCATAAACGAGATTGGGAAAAATGGATTAATGACATTCAAAATTTAGAAAATCTAAAAGTGAACCGTTGTTTGAAACCAAAGGAATTTAGTGAACTGATTGACATCCAAATGCATCATTTTGCTGACGCTTGCGCAGACTCGTATGGAACCGTGACATATTTGAGATTTGAGGATAAAAGTGGACGAGTCTATGTGTCATATTTATTAGGTCGTTCCCGTGTGGCGCCAATAAGACCACACACTATAGTCAAACTTGAATTGGCTGCGGCTACGGCAATTGTGAAGATTAATAATATGTTGACTCGTGAATTGACCCTTCCAGTAAACAATGTATATTTCTGGACAGACAGTCAAACTGTTTTGAAATATACTATTCAAAAAAAGTAGGGGATATTTGATTTTGGGGGCATAATACTAAAATATGCAAATGACTACGAAAAAAGTCACTAAAGAACCTAACAGAAGAAACATTTCCAGTTACATGTGACGCCCAAACGCACCAATAGCTACCGCATGGAATGCAGGTGATGCTTGGGATCATCATGGGGGTCCAACCCAAGATTTGCACGACTCTGACTTTGAATGTTACAGTCATTGTGGCATTGAATTCCAGGGTGGAAACATCAGTTTAATTGTTTTAGTGACCAGAAAACAAATTTTGATATGCGTCGGCTTACCCAAAATGAAAGGTTACGTGCCCTTGGCATGCTACAGATCGGCACAACACAGGCGGTTGTGGCGCGGACGATGAATGCTTCTCAGTCTGTCATAAGCAGGCTATGGTCCAGATACCGTGATACACAATCTGTACAGGACAGACCACGCTCAGGTCGACCAAGGGCGACAACTCAAGCCCAGGATCGATTTATCCGTACCTTGGCCTTGAGAAATCGTGTCATCACAGCAAATCAGATCAGCGCTCGTCTTCAAACAGACACTGGTGTGAGAGTGAGTGGCCAGACGATTCGGAATCCACTGCATAGGGGTCACCTTCGCGCCCGACGTCCTCGCGTGATCCGTTGTTTGAGAGATCATCACATTCAGGCAAGACGTCGTTGGTGTAGGGATCGTCAACACTGGGATAATCGACGCTGGAGCAATGTGATGTTTTCAGATGAGTCAAGGTTCACTGTTGATTTTTTGGACAGACGTAGGAGGGTGTGGCGTCGTCGAAACGAGCGCTTCCAAGACGTTAACGTCATCAGACATGATCGATTTGGGGGTGGTTCTGTTATGGTGTGGGGAGGCATCACTGTTGCTGGAAGAACGGCTTTACATGTTGTTGCAGGGCGTGTTACAGGCCAGTACTACCGGGACAACATCTTGGCAGTCCATGTTGTGCCGTTCGCACGATGTCATGGCCGCCGTTTCATCTTCTAGGATGACAACGCAAGATGTCACAGGGCCAGGATCGTTACAGGTTACCTCCAACAACAGAACATCACCACATTACCTTGGCCAGCACTGAGTCCCGACCTCTCCCCCATCGAGCATGTCTGGGACATGCTTGGACAGAGGTTACGTCAACGTCAACAACGTCCTGCCAATGTCCAAGAACTTGCTGCTGCGTTGCAACAGGAATGGGACAATCTGGACCAAAATGACCTTAGACGTCTCATTAGGAGTATGCCACGTCGGATCAATGCTTGTTTGGCAAACAGGGGAGGATTTACCCGTTACTGACTTGGTTGTGATGCTGTGGTAACTTTGCTGTTTGACCCCGGTCATCATTTTACCCTTATAATGGTCAGTCTGTGCCTTACTTAGTCTAACGATCATTTGGAATAAATCGATGAATGTGAACTTCATTTCATTTTGTCATTTGTTTCTTCGTCAGTTTCATTAGGTGACTTTAATAACACTTAAAAATCAAATATCCCCTACTTTGTTTGAATAGTATATATAAACAATGACACTATGCGACATCAAGTTGCAAATCGTGTTGCAATAATTCGTGACGGTTCAGACATAGATAAGTGGTATCATGTTCCAGGAAAGTTAAATCCAGCGGATTTAGCATCACGTGGCTCAAGTGCTCATAGCTTGATTCACAATTCCAATTGGTTACAAGGACCAGACTTTTTGTGGAAACCTATTAGTGAGTGGCCTGAACAACCGATATTGTCAAATGACAAACCCGAAACACTTCCTGTGTGTACTGTAGCTCTTGATGACAAATCGTCAGTTACAATGGATAGATTATTTGAGTATTACTCGGAATGGTATAAACTAAAACGTTCAGTGGCGTGGTGGTTAAGACTGAAAGAAATATTACGTCTTAAAGTTAAAAAGGCAGATATTCCTAACAGATTGTTGACAAAATCTTTGTCAGTAGATGAAATTAATAATTCTGAGACTGAAATAGTGAAATCCGTGCAACGCTGTTCATTTCCCGAAGAACATAAGCTTTGTTGTGAAAGTAAATCTATCAAGTTAAAGAGTGACATAGTGAAACTTGACCCTTTTGTAAAAGATGGTATTTTGAGAGTTGGTGGCAGGTTACGTAATGCTAAAATACCATATGATTCGAAACATCAAGTGATATTACCAAAAAACCATCATGTGTCAACATTGATAATTAAACATTGTCATGTTAAAGTAGGACATTCTGGTAGAAATCATACTTTATCAGAACTTCGTAAGACTTATTGGATAGTTAAAGCTGGAGTAATGGTGAAAGGCATCTTGAGCAAGTGTGTAAGATGTCGAAAATATCAAGCTCGAATTGGTGAACAAAAAATGGCGGACATTCCTTCATTTAGACTTGAGACTAGTGAAATTCCGTTTACTTATTGTGGCATGGATTATTTCGGACATTTTGATGTCAAATTAGGACGTTCCATGAAAAAACGTTTCGGTGTTGTATTTTCATGTTTGACGTCTCGTGCTGTGCATATCGAAGTTGCAGATAGTCTTGATACATCATCATGTATCAGTGCTATCAGAAGATTTTGTGCTAGAAGGGGTTTTCCCAAGAAAATCTTTTCGGATAACGGGACTAATTTAATCGGTGCATGTAATGAATTGAAAGAATCTTTAAAAGAACTTGATCAAACTTTTATTGAGAAGTTTACTGTTAAAAATGGGATAAAGTGGCATTTCAATCCTCCAGCCGCGTCACATCACGACGGTGCTTGGGAGAGAATTATTCGGACAATCCGTAAGATTCTTCATGCTATTTTAAGTGAGCAATATCTTAAGACATCCCAGAGTGATGAAGAATTAAGAACATTTTTCTGTGAAGTCGAGTCTATAATCAACAGTAGGCCGCTTACGCGAGTGTCAGATGACACAGATGACTTAAGCCCAATTACCCCTAATTCATTATTATTGGGTCAAAGTGACGTGACATTTCCTCCAGGACTTTTTACTGACAAAGATGTGTATGCGAGGAAACGGTGGAGACAAATTCAATATTTGTCGGATATATTTTGGAAGCGATTTTCCAAAGAATATCTTTCTACTTTACAGAAACGTGAGAAGTGGATTAAACCTTCAAGAAACTTTAATATAGGGGATGTGGTTTTAGTTGTTGCTTCTAACGCCCCTCGTGCTTCCTGGATAATGGGACGTGTAATTGAGATTTTTTCTGACAAATCTGGTTTAGTACGAAGCGTTAGAATCAAAACTAAAACCACAACTTTAATTCGTCCTATAGTTAAACTGTGTATTATCTTAGAACAAGATAATTAAGTTACAAATTAAGTAAAATATGATTATTGAATTGTTTTAAAACAAAGTGAACTTTAATTATTGTGAAGTGTGTAAACTCGATCATATGTAGTTCAAAGAAAAACATCAAATTGGATAATGTCATTTCATAGTGTTATGTATTTTGTAAACAATATTAAAGCATGTATAATAAAAATATTTTATTATGTACGTGAAAGTAAGAATCATTTGTTAATTAATCGATAGTGATCTTTATATTTTAAGTAAAGAATCAAGTTTTTTAGTTAGAAATTTTGAACATTTTATGTTATGGTATCTCATTTATATTCGATAGGGGCCGGTATGTAATGTTCAAATTTGTTTAGTGTCTAAATTGTCCGAGTACATGAGTATATAATTTCACTTAATATTCATGAGGTAATATAAACCGCTGGTGTGGCGGGAATTCTGGCAGTGAAAGCGTGACCACCGTGGTGTCGATTAGCGTGGAAGGCATATTGTCTTTACAACGTGTATACATTATGTGTTTTTTATTTTAGTGATTTTAAATTAGTATGAACAAAAGTGACTCTAATGCGTGTATTAGGGATTTAGTGATAAGTGAATAATTTCATGTTATGAATTGTGTGTTGTGTTTCATATTAGTAAGTGACTTTAATTCATTTTGCAATGAGACATTCATCGTGTGGGTGAATAGTTTTCAAGCAATTAAGTGAGCTTTATATCTTCTGACTTATGATTATTATCATCAAAATATAGACTATATATAGAACTTTATATACTTCAATATAAACTTTTGTAATCATTATATTGCTGAATATAAACTATTATTAATTATTAACTGTGTTGGTGTCTACATATATGTAAAGAAGGTTCTCACGAAGACCGCGTGTTAGATAAAAAATTTCCCCTGCTCTGGGTGTAACCTTTCCTGTGTCAAGGCCACAACTTTGGTGGTTCTTGACAATTCCAGAGATAAGAAATACGTATAGTATAACGAGTGCAAAACAATAGAAGATTTCACGCACTATCGGCACAGTATAGCCATTTTTCAGCTATACATAATAACCTTATTAGAATTTTGTAGACATTTAGAAATTACTAGTAGAACTTTGACGAGGATGGGTCCCGATTATGTGAGTGATTTGAATCATTTACATATACTCTTATGTTATTAAATAGAAAACTGCCACTATTTCTTCGTGCCAGGTGGACTGAATGTGCAAGAAGAATCTTAGAATCAGGCCTTAGACCGAAATTTTCAGACTTTCTTAGTTTCGTAAAAGCTAAACTGGTTAATAATGAATTCGGTGAAGATATTATGATTCAATCAAAAGACAAAATTACTGATAGACCTATGCCTATGAAGTACAACATAATGAAGAAACATATCAAGAATTAAAATGTGTTTATTGTTCCGGTCAACATCAAATTTGGAAATGTTTTAAGTTTAGTAAACTGTCTGATCAAGAACGTGTTAAGGCTGCACTTGATAACCGACTTTGTTTTAAATGTTTGAATTCAGGACATCAGTCAAAACTGTGTGATAAACCTGGCATTAAATGCCAAATAGAAGGTTGTAGTAGAAATCACCATACATTGTTACATGGGTTTAATTTTAGTATTTTGGCGGAACGAAGAAATACGGAAGCGAAGAGACAAGAAACAAGAAATGGTAATTTTAATAGCAATTCGAAAACCAATGGAAATATTGATGTCAAGAACTGTGGAGCAGTAACTGCTGCAACTGGGGCTGGCGAGTGTAAAGTTTGTTTAGGCACCATACCAGTCGAGTTGGAAGTAAACAATCAAAAAAAGAGAACCTATGCGTTGTTAAGACACCGGGAGTGAAATTACCCTACTTAAACGGAAATATCTTGGTCAGGCTTGCAGTGGAAATGGATCATCACCTATTACACTTACTGGTATAACCGGAACGGCTGAAATAAATAGTAGTGAGATTGTAGACATTGCTGTAAAATCGCTGAACGGAGACACATCTGTGTTATTAAATAATGTTAGAACTGTTGAATCTTTACCCATTTCACAAAGTTGTGTTACCCGCTCACTAGACAGGATAGCTTCCAAATAAAAATATACTAAAATATCTCCAAAACAGCTTTATTTATACATTAAACATGAAAATAATATAATTCGGTTGTTGGGATGGCTGAACAGCGCCGGGTAATCGACAGGTTCGGGACGCTTTGTGGGCGTCGCTAACAATATTCAAACTCTAAACTTATAAATAAAAGAAAATTTACCGTTCAAGAATTAAGCTCCTTTATAATTTTATATCAGTAATTTCTACTGTTGCAATAACAGGGATTGACATAATAATCAGATCAATTCGCTCAACGCACAGGCAAACTTCGTTCGTTCGTTCGTTCGTTTCTGGAGTTTTACGTCCACTTCCACCTAAGGTGATATCGTAGGCAAACTATATTAACTGTCTTTAAAAGACAAAGGACTGGTAAGCTCAGACTTGGGAATATTCTAAAATCATAAAAGAACCCTTGCCTCAACTACGAAAACCTAATGCAAAAGTTGTTAATATATATTTCCTACATTTTGACACTAAAAATCTACAAACATATTAAAGGAGGTAATTAATATTTAAGGAAAACTGTATTTAAACAATAATTAATAAAAATAGAGTTGTGTCCCCTAGATTTACAGGAAATATGAAAGGAAAGCATTAAAATATGAATAAAATTCGGCAATTCATAGGCACATCAAAAATAATGATAGGCACGCGTTCAGAATACTAATTGCAATAATAAAACACAAAAAAACATGACTCAAAGATATTCTGTCGATGCCTGCCGATATCCATCTTTCACTACTATGAATGCTCATCTATCTATCTATCTATATATTTGTGACTGTCGTTTGTCTGTCTGTCTGTCTGTCTGTTCGGGGTTGGCGGCTACACTAGGTCTGCCCAGAGTCTGAAATTTGGGGTATAGGGGTAGCTCGGACCGGGGAGTAACATAGGCCAGGTGGCGTTAGTCTACCACTTCCGGTTTCGGAGTTATGACCCCGGTAAGCGTTTTTTTCCATCCACTGGAGCCAGGTGTTATGACGTCAAATGTGGATTGTGGGTTAGGATAAGGGTTAGGGTAAGGGTGTGGCCTGCAGATTTCGTCAGAGTCTCGAGATGTAGACAGGACTAGCCCTACCCCTAACCCTAGGCCATTCCTAACCCTTATCCTAACCCACTGCACATATAAAGTCATAACACCTGGTTCCAGTGGATGGAAAAAAACGCTTACCTATGACCCCCGAGCGAAGCCGGGTATCCTGCTAGTATATATATAAAGACAAAGGATTTAAGGGACGGCACACCAAACACATTAAACAAATATGGACAAATTAGATAAAGAAATCTACATTACATAAATATAGTAAACCAAATAACAAGAAAATGGTGATAAAGGGGATCGATCTCGGATCATGGGCAGAGTTAGATATAGGGCCAGAAAATAACGGAAAATTATAATTAAGAAAACCCTACTCAGGCTACAGTTGTATTCCACGGTTATTCGATATTCGAAAATGGCCTCATTTAAATGATGTTAAATATGAGGACTTAGGCTGTATGGAAATTGATTTAGTAATTGGTGTTAAAGAGAAACCTCATTTGTTTATTCCGCATGATTACAGAGCAGGTGAAGAAGATCAACCTGTCGCAATTCGGTATAGTTTGGGTTGGATGGTTTTGGGACCTGTGGGCGAAACCAGGAAGGACACTGCTGATTATTGCGTTAATTTTGTAAAACTTAACTTAGGTGATGATAAACTTGGGAGTTCGGACATTTGTTTAAAACAACATGATAGACTCTGGAACACAGATTTACAAAGCAGTGATCCAGAAGTTAGAAAAGAAGCACATATTTATGCTACTGTGTCAAATGAAGATTGTTTGAATAATCTTTTACTACCTTTTTCGTCATGGTGGAAATTGAAAAGAGTAGTAGCTTGGTTATTACGTTTTAAGCAGTTTATTCGGGATCGAGTAAATAGTCGTTTGGAATTCAGTGAACCTAGAAGTGTGCCGAAATATTTGACTGTTGATGAACTTAATCAAGCAGAAATAGCGATTCTGAAACTTATTCAACGTGATATTTTCTCTGATGCTTTGAACATTATTGGTTCAGCTCAAGATGATTCGGAAAAATCCACAAAGAAGTCTTTGAAGAAAATTGGTACGTCGTTGTTTAAACTCAATCCCAAATTCAAGGATGATTTGTTATGTGTTGGTGGACGATTAGAATACGCACCTGTTGATGATCATTTAAAACATCCTGTAATATTACCGTATAAGCATCATGTCACAGATTTAATTATTCGTTATTATCATATGAACGTTGGTCACATGGGACAAGAATCGGTTCTGTCAGCATTAAGACAGAAATTTTGGATTGTTAAAGGGCGTTCGGCTGTACGAAGCTTTCTTAATAAATGTATTGATTGTCAACGTAGAACTAAAAAACATGAAGAACAGTTTATGGCTAATTTACCAAAAGAGAGATTGGCCCCTGATAAACCCCCATTTACTTATGTCGGTGTGGACTACTTTGGACCTTTATTAGTAAAACAAGGTAGATGTACTGTTAAACGCTACGGTTGTCTTTTCACGTGTATGACAACACGCGCTGTTCACATTGAGATAACTCATAATTTGAACACGAACTCCGTGATAAATGCATTGCGTAGATTTATTAGTGTTCGTGGTTATCCTGAGTCCATTAGAAGTGACAACGGTACGAACTTTACTAAAGCTGACAAGGAACTGAAAGAAGCTATTCAGAACTTTAATAACTCTAGAATTATTGATGTTTGTGCACAGAAAAGTATTTCTTGGCGTTTTAATCCTCCTGCAGCTGGTCACATGGGTGGCGTATGGGAGAGAATGATCCGATCGGTACGACAAATTTTGAAGTCACTTGTAAAAGAACAGTTAGTATCTGACGAAGTGTTGACAACTTAGCGATATTAGCTTTTGAATTTTAGGCCTAGCCTCGATCATCATTACTAAAGTCGGTGCAATAAAAAAATCCATAGTCTCTATTCTGAAAAGGTAGATCTTTTAAGGATAAATGGAAATTTTCAGATATACAGATATTCATTAAAAACAAATTTACTGTGTGTTACTAAGTAATGGAAAAGTGGTTAACCCAGATGTTGAAAAAGATTTAAAAAATGGGCTTCTGCAAAGCAAAGAAGAATATTATAAATTGTAATATCATATGTATATTGTATGTACGTATGTAAAAAAAATTAAAAAAATACTGAAAATATCTAATATATATTTGGCGGAGAAAATATATGGCTAATAAATTAAAATGAAAATTTGCCGGAAAAAAATGAAACCCAGAGTGAGCACTGAGTGTTGTTAACTGTCATTGCTGAAGTTGTTCTTATTTTAAACAATAGATCGCTTACTAGAAATAGTTTGTCAAGCAGACGGCTCCACTTGAGTTTGGAAAAATGTCTGGTCAAGTCTGAGACACCGGGTTCACAAAACTACATGAAAACAGAACTACTAACACTGTGAGAGCTGCGTTTGTGTTTTCATTGAGCCCATGTCGGGCCTGTTTCCTTGTTACTGCACTTTGTTATTGAACGAATGAAGATTGAATTGATATAGGCCTAGCCTAGTACTGTATTGACATTCACGTTGTATTTTGTATCGCCTGATCATATTTTGACACTGATGATTTCAGTTTAATAAACTGTTGAAGTGAAACTTGTATTGGTACTGATAAACAATCCAGTGTGACTTATGTCACAGCACCCGTTTAACAATGAGATGAAATATGGTATGTCGTCATACTTGTTTTTCTTATTTTAAGTTTGTCGCCCTGGAAACCAACTGCAAAGCCAAAGAAGATGATAAAGCTGAGTAGCAATCTAAAATCTATTTATCGGTTGGAAAGGGAGATAACTGGGTAAACATTTCAATTTTCTGCAAAATATTGAATATTCGTTGCAGTAATTATACTAATGTGCTGTTATTTGACAATATTAGGTTGTTACTTGATCATGTTGCGTAGTATTTGGTAGTATCTGATGAGTATTTGGTAGTATTGGGTTATTTTTGGCTTGTCTTGGGTGGTATAGGGAGGCATATGGAACAGCCAGGCATCGGTATCGCATTTGAAGTACATTTTCCGCGATATAGATCTATTTTTGAAAAAAAGTCAAATAATCTGTCTAATTTGCATCATGATGTTGTAGTATTGGGTTGTGTGTGGTGATATTGAGGAGGTATTGGGGTGGTATTGGGTAGTATTGGGTAAATCGTCCCACCCGTTCCTAGAGGGAAGGTTAGCCGCTGGTTTCTTAGAAGAAATAGAGACAACACGCAGTGTTCCCAGAGGGACATACCTTTAGTCGCCTCGCCTTAGGAACCGAAGGAGATTACCATGTAGACTTCAAAAGAAGAGCGTACCGCCGCGAACCGCAAGCTAGGGAACTTATATTTAGCTTATATTTAATGTCATAGCTGTTTGTGTAGTTTCCTGTATATAACCGTTGTATTAGCATGTTTTAAAGATATAAAAACATAGTTAACCAACAAGGCAAAGTGTTCCAGAGTCATTCGGTGGTGTCTAAGTACCGCTTTTCGGTGCCGTAACGAAGGATAGTCACATCTGTCCCCGTAGTGTCTATTTTCATTCTTGTTTATATCTGATAATATTGTCCTTCAAGTAATATCCAAACACTTAATTTATCCCTTTTGATGTATGCAGATGAACAGGTAATATTTTCAGAAACTATTGAGGGTATTTAAAGCCTTTTAAATTCTCTTTACAATTATGAAATATGGTCACTAAAACAATTAAACTGATGTTTCCACCCTGGAATTCAATGCCACAATGACTGTAACATTCAAAGTCAGAGTCGTGCAAATCTTGGGTTGGACCCCCATGATGATCCCAAGCATCACCTGCATTCCATGCGGTAGCTATTGGTGCGTTTGGGCGTCACATGTAACTGGAAATGTTTCTTCTGTTAGGTTCTATAGTGACTTTTTTCGTAGTCATTTGCATATTTTAGTATTATGCCCCCAAAATCAAATATCCCCTACTTTTTTTTGAATAGTATATTAATTGTTTTTAATGTCATTATGTAAGGATAAAAGAAATTCATTATTGGCTTTAAATGTAGGGTCACTGGTTGTGACTGGCCATACCAAGACACATGAGTTTAACAACTTCTAAGGCCTAAGGCCTTTAAAATCTTGGGGCTCTCGGTTTCAAAATCAGTTGTACATGTAAACACTCAACGAGCCAAGTGATGCCACATTTGAACGAAAACCAACGCAACTATGCTATCGGTCGGTTACAAGCAGCTGAATTACCAGAAAGATGTAGCCAGGCTGCTGAATGTTTCCCTGAGTACCATTTCTCGCCTTTGGGATAGGTACCGACAACAAAGTTCAACAGGTGACCGCCCAAGCTCAGGCCAAGAAAGAGTGACCCCACCTGCCCTGGGTCGTCACATCCGGTTACGTTATTTGCGGACACGGTTCACAACAGCGACCTCTACTGCAACAACAATTCCTTGACGGCGTAGGATCTCAGACCAGACAGTCCATAGAGGCTTACGTGAAACCATAAGAGCCAACCATATTAGCGCTGTAGTTTTGAGATACGCGGGCACCGTCAAATCCGACTTCAATGGGTTCAATCATATAGGGTATGGCCACAGCAACGCCGGAGAACAGTTTGGTTCAGCGACGAGTCGCGGTTCCTGTTGGTAGAGGAAGGGGATACCGACGACGAAATGTCACTATACGTTTCTTATTTTGAAGAGTATACATAGGTACTATCTTATCGTATGGTTCAGAGATATAGGGGTTTCACAAAGCTAGGGAGGTCTCGGCGTATTTATAATATACAAAACAGACTACTAATGTATAGATTATTCTTCAGTATAACACTATCATGTGAATATGCCGCATGTGTTGTGGATGTTTCGTTACGAAAGGAGTGTATTTACTACGATTTTCGACGGCAGCACCCTTGAAATCCTAAATAAAAAAATATTAAACGACAAAATAGCAAATAAATGGCGGAAATCGTAGGATCAAATTTTTACTACGATTTTCGTCTTCAGTACCCCTGAAAACCCATGGAAAGATATATTCAACGACAAAACAGCAAATAAATGACCTGGTTGCTATAGGATTTTGTTTTGGAACATACCAAATCTTTGACTTGCTTTTTCTCAAAACTTACTTTTCTGAGTTGGGTAGCTTCAAATGGACACAGCTCAGTCAACTTTTGCCCAATTCAAACAAACTATACATCAAATTGAAGGTAATGAGTTGGAGGATGTGAAAATAACAATAACTCAATTTTCAAAATTTTCTCATTGCGACTCAGTATGCCATGGGGGGAGGGGGGCACATATCTGACTATTTTGAAAGTAAAAATGGATTATTTCATACTAATTATCTCAAAATTTGTGGGCACGTAATTCTAGGAATACCTGTACGTTATATTTTGAAATGGGCAGGTAACCATTAGAAATTACTCGTAAAATTAAAATATTTAAATATTGGATTCGATTATGTAATACAGAAAACAATTTACTTAACGAATGTTTTAAAGATATGCTTATAAATGACGAATCGTTGATAATAAATGTAAAAAATGAATTATTTAAATTACGGCTTAGTTATATGAGGGAAAACTCACTTCATATCATTCGTAAATCCGATATTTTGATCATTATAGGGAGACTACTCGACATAATTAAACAAGAGTGCTGCGGGCAAATACGACAACCATCCAATATAAACAAATTATTGATACATTTTCCTTACAACATGACGTAACAAAACAAATTGATAAAATATCGTAAAGAAATAACTAAATAAAGACTCTCAAGCCATAATCTCAACATCGAAAGGGAATATATAATAAAATTAAAAGTTGCGATAGAATTTATACTAACTGCAATTTAGAAGATATTCAAGATGGATATCATTTTATTTTAATTTTAAGACTTTTAGGATATTAGGACTAAATATATAAAGAAATACAAACCCCAGTATTTAAAAGTTAATTCAATCATTAAATACTGATACCAGCGGTTGTCAGGCAAAATACGCCTACATTTTGCAAAAGATGGATAGGGAACAAGCTTGAAACAAAAGCGGGGCCATAATCCAGAAAGTTATGGTCTGAAATGGGCAAATATCAAAAGGGACTCAGATCTTTGGGATATAAAGATATATTTTAAGTTTCATCAAAACTGGATAAAAATTGTGACCTCTAGAGGGTCCACAACCTCCGTATTTTATACATTTACACAATTTGCGTACAGACAGCGGCCATTTTGTAGGGCAGTTTCATTTCGATTTTCCCGAAATTCCATTGTGTAGGGGTGGGCGCCGGGGGCAACATATATTTTTGTGGACAGAAATCATTTGGTTCAAAATTGACCTTAAAAGTTTAAAAGTGGTTTCTCGTTAGCCTTTTCGTTCAGTACCTATTTCGTCATTCAATATATTAAATTATAAAGGTACTTTTCAAGAGATCTGGAAATGTATATAAAAAAACACAGTAAATAAGAGACATGTTTAGATATTAGTTTATTCTTAGTCTTCATCATAATATGAGCGGGATAAATATCTTCTTGGTTGCTGGCCTACAGCTCGCATACATCCTTTGCATATGCTTCAGATACCAATTCACATTATAAATGTTCATTCCACCCATGCAGCAAAAGACCACTACGGGAAGGTGGTAATAAAGAAAAGTCTGTTATTTTGTCACCCAGAAAATCTTTCTTCTAGCGTCATCTACTGATGTATGTCGCCTTCCGCGATATTTTCTACCTTTGCCCGTTTCATTATCGATCAGAATGTGTGTATTTGCATCATTGTTTGCGAGGAGAATGACTGGGATGTCTATTTCGCCTGAGCAAGAACGCAATATACAATTTGTTTCAGCGCCTCCATTAATTTGCAATGCAAAGAGGAGTAGGTAAGCTATTTTGGTGTCCTCGTGGTTTGTTGTCAGTTCTAGGATATTCTCGGGACTTTCAATACTAATCTTGATATATTTCTTGTTATCCAATCAAGATTAGTATTGAAGTGTCAAGAATATCTTGGCATACATGCTTTCAGTGGTAATGACTATCTGTCTTTCTTTTTCCAACTTTCTAACAATTTTTAAAGAGCTGGGACAGACAAATGATGTTTCTGATGACGTAATTGCTGGAGTAGAAAAAAATGTTTGTAAGGCGATTCACATCAGTAGATGACACTAGAAGAAAGATTTTCTGAAGGAATTTTAATACCATCTTTGCTGCACATTAAACGCAACAATTATGTTGTAACAATATGGAGACAGGCTGCAAAACCAATGATCGGACAAGATAATCCTGCAATACAAGGCTGGAATGAAGATTTACAAGGATATATGCGAGCTGTTGATTAGCCATCCAGAAGATATATCCCGCTCATATTATAAACTATGATTTTGAATCTTCTGATGAAGACTAAGAATAAACTAATATCTAAAGATGTCTCTGATTTACTGTGTTTTTTTATGTACATTTCCAGATCTCTTGAAAAGTACCATTATAATTTAGTATTTAGAATGACGAAATTCGCACTGAACGAAAAAGCAATCTGATTAAAATGCAGATGTATATTTCGTTTCGTTTTTTATACTTTCGATGGCCTACACTACATGAAGATCTGATCAGTTGCACTGGGAGGTCGCGTCAGGGGTCATACGAGCGGCTTTTGACCCTATGACATCAGACATTGATTAATCAATCAGCGTTGACGTTTCTGGGGGTTTACCCACAGTTCCGTGTAGAGCACGCCAAGAACTCGCCGTAACAGACCGCTTCATTGACTAATTCCTCACATCAACTAGACCGCCTGTTGTATAACAACTCTTCCAGATCCTAGTGTTGTGAAGACAAGTAAAACGAAATTTTGAACTAAAACACGAAACGAAATAGCATATGTGTTTTAATCAGATTGAACGAAAAAAACTAACGATAAAACACTTTTCAGGTCAATTTTGAACCAACTGGTTTCTGTCCCCAAAATTATACCCCCTCCCGCCCCATACCATGGGAATCTTAGACCCATATATCGAGGTGTGCAGCGGAATTTAAAAGTAACGTTTTTACCAAGCTCTAAGAAAATCATCATTTCCCGTCAATTTACCCCCCCCCCATCCATACACGCTCTCTTGCTACCCCCAGCCCACCTCCCCACAAGTCAAAACAATTGTCCAGGGTCATCATACACACTTCTTTAGAGATGGACAGTCCTAGAAATTTATGTTTTATTAATATATAACATGATAATCATTTATGTCAGCATAAATGATAACCACCTAGATTCGGAATCCACGCAAAAAACTGGTCTAGAAATACTTGGTCTCATAAATTCACAGATGGGGTGGCGATTGACCCCCCCCCCCCCTTTAACCACCGGACTATTAGGATAAGCACCACTGTTAACCACTGGCGAATGTTCGTTTACACCTCATTATAGAATCTATATGGTATTGGAAGTACACTTTTAAAATGTTGACCCAAATCAGGTCTTAAACAAATTTTACTGTTTATTTCGAATATAAAGAAAAGTAATAATTAAATAACATTGTCAAATCTTTTTGTATCCTTAAGGTATTTATGTATGTTTTGAATGAGTCGATTATTTTGAGAATTGCTTAAAAATACATTATGGGAGATTGTATTAGAGATTTTGCCATTTTTGCTATAACAGTTCATAAATAGATGATGAAAGAAGAATATATTGAAAATTTCAGTCAAATTACTTTATTCTGAACAAAGTTATCACCTTTGTATTTTGTGACTAGAAATAGGAGTCAACTCTATCTTCACCGTCTCCGAGAATGGCCGATCGTTTGATTGACAGACGTTAACTCCACCTACATAATCTCGATTATCAAGTAACATTTTCAATGACTGTGGTACCGTTAGCCTATTCGGTTTGAGACGGGGTTGCAATTCAATTCGTATCACATTTATTTTTACTACAAATTAAAAATAAGACTTTTAATATATAGATAAGAAGCGAAAGTTTGAAAGGAATGGACCAAATCAATGAGGCAGCATTGTACATAATTATAGCCGACTTCTTATTAGCCTGCGTGTACTCTTGTACTGCAACTGGTATGCCTACGTGACCCCCGAAGCAGACAAATAGGAAACAGTGATCCAATGGGACTGCAATTCAACAGGGGTGATGTTAGCTGCGATGTTTATCAATTTCCATAATTTTTCTGAAAACGCAAGTGACAAAAGAGCGTATAATACCGACATCCAAACTCTCACTTTAACCACAACTAAATATAATATCAAGGCCGTATATCGAACTTTCAATCAAATTCAATGACATGCGGCCTCGCTCAACAGCGGTCTCGCTTCGTACGCTCTATCATTTAGCCTCGATTATCACTGCCTTTTATGGGAGTATGACGTCAACGTAACGGCTAATCTCCGCTTACGACGCAATTTAAAAATTTAATCAATCAATGAAATCCTGTTTAAATCCAAGCCGAATCCAAGTCATCCGTGGGTCTACAGAATTGACTTTGGGCTTGTTGTGTAAATAAAGATCTAATTTATAATTTCTATGACATCTGAAGCCTATGCTGATTTAGCTCTTGCATAATGCATGTTTAAGTTATCCTCACCCCATAGTAATGTACTAATATTAATGTTAATATGATCTGGCGTGTTGTTTACCAAATCGTGGCGCGGTGTCTTGTAATTTGGACAGTTCAAGAAATAATGCTGTGCATTTTCAATGGTATGGCCGCATTGGCAATTTTGATTTTGAACCGGGTTAGCTCGGTATAGATCCGATTTCAGTGTACTGCAACTTGAGAACTGTATTAGTGAAATTAGAAAATGGATGTCAAAGAACTTTCTAAAATTGAATGATGATAAAACCGAATATTTGTTATTAGGCTCAAGGCATCAATTAAGTAAATCTGCACAAGATAACCCCCCTGTTGTAATTGGTAATTGTGATATATTTTCATCTTATTCTGCTCGTAATATTGGCGCTATCTTTGATAGTTTTATGCTTATGGGAGCTCAAGTAAATAATATTTGTAAATTGTACTATTTTAATATTAGAAATATAGGTAAAATACGTAAATGTGTAACTGTAGAGGCCACTAAGTCACTTGTTAATTCTCTGGTCAATTCTCGATTAGATAACTTTAATTCACTTTTAGTTGGTTTACCTTTAAAGCTTATAGATAAATTACAAAAAGTACAGAATACTGCTGCTAGACTTTTTACTTTAACTAAGAAATGTGACCACATAACTCCTGTTTTATATAATTTACACTGGTTACCTGTTAAATATCGAATTGATTTTAAGATTTTATTACTTACTTTCAAATGTTTAAATAATTTAGCTCCTGTTTACCTCTCAGATCTTTTAGAACTTTATACACCTGGCCGAACATTACGTACATCAGATAAACTACTTTTAAAGCTCAAAACTGTTCAACTAGTCTCTTATGGTCAGCGCTCTTTTAGTTATCAAGCACCTGTTTTATGGAATAATCTACCATTTAGTTTAAGATGTTGTACATCTCTATATTCTTTTAAAAAACAACTTAAAACACATTTATTTAATCAGGCTTTTAACTGACTCTGTATACAATCGTTAACATGCCCATAATCTTGTTGTTTATGTGTGATTTACATTGTCACTTTGTAAAGTGCCCCTGAACATGTTACATGAAAGGGTGCACTATAAATATGCTGTAATAATAATAATAATAATAATAGTTTTGTATGGATTATCACATATTTAGGTTCCCCTGTACATAGGAATTCTAAAATAGTTTTTGTGTTGAGTTTAGGTTTGATATTACGTTTAACCAGCGGCTGCCAGGCAGGATACGCCCACATTTTGCAAGAGATGGATAGAGAACAAGCTAAAACCAAACGGGATTTTTTGGGATATAAAGATATATTTTAAGTTTCTCTAGAGGTTGACAACCTTCGTATTGCATAGTTTTACACAATTGGCGTACAAAGAGCGGGAATTTTGTTGGGCAGTTTCATTTCGATTTTCCCGAAATTCGAATTCAACCTTCATTATGGTGGAATGATGACATATTTAAACGGTTTTTAAAATCGGAAAGAAATGTGACCCCTAGAGAATCCGTAAGCTAAAAATGCCATTTATCGAACAATCAGGGTCCGTAATCCAGGAAGTTAAGTTCGGGTATCCGCGATTATCAAAAGGATCCAAGATCTTAGTGTGTAATGGGGATATATTCACACATTTTTTTTAAATCAGATAAAAATTGTGACCTTTAGAGGGACCTCAAGGTAAAAACGCCATTTTTAGTACAATCAGGGGCCATAATTCAAGAAGTTACTATCCGATATGCGCGAATATCGACAGGAACCAAGAGCTTTGGGTAATAAACTTACATTTCAAGTTTCATCAAAATCAAAAGAAAGTTGTGACCTCTAGAGGGTGCACAACATTGATATACCATATTTTTACGCTATTTGACTACGAGGCGCAATTTTTATCCGATTTCAGCTAAACTTGAAATATAGCTTTATCTCCCCAAGATGTCAGATCCTTTCGATATTGGCATGTATCGGACCATAACTTCATGGATTATGGCCCTTGATTGTACGAAAAATCGCGTTTTTAGCTTGTGGACACTCTAGAGGTCACAATTTTGATTTTAATGAAACTTGAAATGCATGTTTATAATCCAAAGATCTTGGTTCCTTCCGATATTCGCGCATACCGGATCGTAACTTCCTGAATTATGGCCCCGTAAAAATTTCGTAAAAATCGGCCTAAAACTGACAGACGAAATGGCCGCCCTTCGTTCTCAAATAGCGAAAATATGGTATATCAGAGGTTACAATTTTTATCCGATTTTGTTGAAACTTGAAATGTAAGTTTATAACCCAACGATCTTGGTTCCTTTCAATATTCGCGTATATCGGACCGTAACTTACCGTTACACCCTAAGGACGACTGAGTTCAAATTTCGTGAAAATCGGCCTAAAACTGACAGACAAAATGGCCGCCCCTCGTTCTCAAATTGCGTAAAAATATGGTATATCAAGGTTGTGGACCCTATAGAGGTCACAATTTTTATCCGATTTTGTTGAAACTTGAAATGTAAGTTTATAACTCAAAGATCTCGTTTCCTTTCGATATCTGACGTAACTTCCCGAATTATGGCCCCTGATTGTACGAAAAATCGCGTTTTTAGCTTGTGGACCCTATAGAGGTCATAATTTTTATCCGATTTAAAAAAAAAAACGTTCGAATATATCACCATTACACCCTAAGGATAGTTGAGTTCAAATTTCGTAAATATCGGAAATAGTGTAAAAATATGGTATATCAATGTTGTGAACCTCTAGAGGTTACAATTTTCTTTTGATTTTTATGAAACTTGAAATGTAAGTTAATAACCCAAAGATCTTGGTTCCTTTCGATATTCGGCATATCGGATTGTAACTTCCTGAATTATGGCCCTTAACGGTACGAAAAATCGCGTTTTTAGCTTGTGGTCCTTGTAGAGGTCACAATTTTTATCTGATTTTAAAAAAAAATGTGTAAATATTTACCATTACACACTAAGATCATGGATCCTTTTGATAATCGCGGATACTCGAACTTAACTTCCTGGATTATGGCCCCTGATTGTTCAAAAAATGGCATTTTTAGCTTGCGGATTCTCTAGAAATCACAATTTTTTTTCCAATTTTAAATATTTCACCTTTCCACCATAATGAAGGTTGAATTAGAATTTCGGGAAAATTGAAATGAAACTGCCAAACAAAATGCCCGCTCTTTGTTCGCAAATTGTGTAAAAGTATGTAATACGAAGGTTGTCAACCCTCTAGGGGTCACAATTTTTGTCCGATTCTGATGAAACTTAAATCATATCTTTATATCCCAAAGATCTCAGCCCCTTTTGATATTTGCGCATTTTAGACCATAACTTTCTGGATTATTGCCCCTGATTGTACAAAAAATCCCGTTTGTTTTTAGCCTGTTCTCTATCCATCTCTTGCAAAATGTGGGCGTATTCTGCCTGACAGCCGCTGGTTTCAAATGGGATAAGAATTTTGACCGCTATAGGGTTCACAATAGAAAAACGCGATTTTTCGTACAATCAGGGGCCATAATTCAGGAAGTTACGATTCGACATGCACGAATATCGACAGGAACCGAGATCTTTGGGTGATAAACTAACATTTCAAGTTTTATCAAAATCAGAAGAAAATTGTTACCTCTAGAGGGTCTACAACCTTGATATACCATATTTTTACACTATTTGAGAACGAGGGGTGGCCATTTTGTCTGTCAGTTTTGGGCCGATTTTCACGAAAATCGAACTCAACCATCCTTAGGGTATAACGGTGATATATTAAATCGGATAAAAGTTATGACCTCTATAGCCATTGGGTCCACAAGCTAAAAACGCGATTTTTCGTACAATCGGGGGCCATAATTCAGGAAGTTACAGTCCGATATGCGCGAATATCGAAAAGAACTGAGCTCTTTGGGTTATAAACTTACATTTCAAGTTTCAACAAAATCGCATAAAAATTGTGACCTCTATAGGGTCGACATTTTGTCAGTCAGTTTTGGTCCGATTTTCACGAAATTCGGACCCAGCCATCCTTAGGGTGTAACGGTGATATAGTAATTGTGACCTCTATAGTGTTCACAAGCTAAAAACGTGATTTTTCGTACAATCAAGAGCCATAATCTATGAAGTTACAGTCCGATACATGCCAACATCGAAAGGAACCGAGATCTTAGGGTAATAAACCTATATTTCAAGTTTCGTTGAAATCGGATAAATATTGTGACCTCTAGAGTTTTCACAAACAATTGTGGACGGACGGACATCCGGACGGACGGACACGGGCGACGACAATATACGTCCACATGAAAATGTGGGCGTATAAAAATTGTCTTATTTCTCGATGTTTTAGTAGTAGTGTTCAGACGATTCCAGGCTTTGATGGTAGAGGGGAAGGAGGATCTTTGGAATGTTGTGGTTCTAGCAAGTGGTGGTTTTAGGTTTTTCGTAGTGTGCATGTAGTATTAGGAGGTTTATAATTGTTTAAGATTTCAGATAAGTACGTAGGACATTGGTTACTGGAGACTTTTGGCAAGTGGAATTTTTCCCATCCGTATGAAGTATCCGTATCATCACGTTATACGTTGTGTCAATGTAGTTTTAGGGTTTTGGCAGAATTTCGCGCCTCATACGTATAGCTAGCTGAGCTGAGCTTAGCTCTATTACAGCATGATGGCAGTAATTGACTAGCCTACAAATTCCTGAAAGGAGTAAAGTCGCTCGACAGTCGCTGAGCTATTTAAAATTTAAGAAACATTCAGTGTCGAATCTTATTTAAAAATCTTCCGACTTCGACTCGACAGCAATTTTTGGTTTTACTAATGTATCATTTCGGAAAGTTTATACCCCTTTTACATATTTGCAAGGTCCCATCTCCTTAAATTTAGCACGGATATCAACCAGGATGCAGACTGTCAGTCAGGAAAAATATTACCATCTAAGAAACATTAGTAAAATAAGGTCAACCCTCACTATTGATCCCATTAAAACTGTCGTAAACTCCCTAGTAACATCAAGATTAGATAATTGCAACTCCCTTTTAGCAGGAATCCCAGATGTTTTAATTAATAAACTACAAATGGTACAAAATAGTGCTGCAAGGCTTATCACCAGATCAAAGTTTAGAGAGCACATAACCCCTATTTTAATTGAATTACACTGGCAACCTATTTATTTTAGAATTCAATATAAAATCCTTCTTTTGGTTTTTAAATGACTTCATGGTCTTGCACCTCTTTACTTACGAGATTTACTTGAATTATATACACCGTCCCGAACGCTTCGTTCATCCTCTGATACATTAATTTTATGTTCTAAACGATCAAGACTCAAAACAATTGGTACGGGCGCCAATTGCATGGAACAAGCTTCCATTTTCTATCAGAAACGCTGTGTCTCTTTCTGTTTTTAAAAATTCTGTCAAAACTTTTTTATTTAAAGAAGCCTTTAGCTTATAACGATTTTAATTATTTGTTAATCTTTTAGTAATCTTTTATTTTACTGACTTCTATTATTTTGTTTCTGTGATACTGTTTTGTGATAATTTATAATGTGTGATAATTTATAATGTTTTGTAAAGCGCATTTGAGCACCTAGTGAATTGTGCGCTATAAAAATGTTCATAATAATAATAATAATAATCAAAAGTAACGATTAAATTCCAGTCTTTGCCATGGTTAAAATCACATCAAATATACACCTTGTTCTAGGATACACATAGATTCATATACACGCTATGATATAACATTCCAGCGTCTGAAAGTAGCAAAAAGGACGGTAAAAAGACAACAATGTTATACGTACCTTTTCCGTATGAAAGCTATTCGATACGTGCTGCCGTATCCGTGTGTCGTATCACGTATGAGAAATACACAAGCATTGATGACGTCACACGCAAAATCAATACGGATACGCGATACGGGCCAGGAATTCAAGCTTGCCAAAAGTCTCTATTGTGAATTTCGTATAACGTTGTAAGTTTCCTTTGATGTCTCCTTTCCATCAAGCTTTCCCATCCTGTTTCGGGATATAGCGATTGTTTGCTTGCATATTTCGTTAAACCGGTATCGATGCGGGCAACTTCTAATTGGAGTTTTCAGTCGGAGTCATTACACCCACCCCAAACTTGGCAAGAGTATTCCAGGTTAGGTCTTATATATGTTTTATAGATTATGTTCAGTGACTTTTTATTTAATGAATATTTCAGTTTTCGTAAAATACCAAGTTGTTTGGATACCGAAGAACATAAGTATCAGTGTGTTTTGACCACCTGAAGTCACTTGATAGTGTAACACCGAGGTGTTTATGTGTGGGGACTATTTCTAATTCTATGTCACCGAGTTTTAAGTTTGGTAGATGTGAATGGGGATTAAATGAAAATAACAGGACTTTTGTTTTAATAGGGTTAAAATTAATTAACCATTTTTGCGACCAAATATTTATGGCATTTAAATCATGGTTTAGAGATAATTCTATATCATTAACCGTTTTTCCATTGCTGCATAAAGCTGTATCGTCAGCAAATAAGCGTGCTATGTTTGTTAACGTATCTTGGATATCATTTATATAGATTAAGAAGAGGAAAGGTCCCAAAACAGAACCCTGCGGAATTCCTGACATTAGAGTTGTTTCATGTGATGTAAAATCTCTGAAGGTTACCGCCTGTTTCCTGTTACTGATGTAGCTTGATAGCCACTTAAGACATTGGTCGTCAACACCGTAGTTGTTTAGTTTATGTATCAGGCCTCTGTGATATACTCGATCAAAGGCTTTTGAAATGTCAAAGAAAACGTAGCAGGACAATCCGTGGTCCTCAAACGCAGTGACGACATCGTGATATATTTCAAGAAGTTGACGAACCGTTGAGTGTTGTGGTCTGAATCCAGTTTGCAAGCCATATTTTCGAACGTGGATTAGTCCAAAACAGAGATTTAATCCTCGATTTTTTTACCAGTCATATTCTGAAAAGCTGATTAAATTTTAAACTAAGATTACTATAAACTCTGATTAGCATAATCATTGAGTTAATCGTTGTTTGAGAATACCATAAAGGCCAGTATTCTCAAACAGTGACTTGATCTAATCTGAGGTTAAATCATTGATTATAAAGCAAATGATATTATCAAACGTTGTCTAAAAAATAAACAGTGATTAACGTAAACTTTGATTAATCTAATCACTGAACAAATCAGCTTTTGAGAATACAGCAAAAGTTTGTATTCTCGAACAATGATTTGCCTTTAATCTGTGTCTAAGTAATGTCAAAATTAAGTCAACTCAGGGGGGTAGTTTAAAAGGCTGATTAAATTCAAAAGTACTAAAATAAATTTAAATATTTGGGTTTAATGTGCCACGTTTCTGCGTTAACTGGGATAGTGAACATGGCCTTACACCATGCAGAGGGACAGCGATAAAGATGGGGTTTAACATCCACTCCACACAAAATAGGTCAATTGGGACTAGCATATGCTTCATAATTATCATCATCTTCATCATTATCATCTTCAGCGTCATCTATTGGGTCAGGTTCATTAAGAGCAACAGCAATATTATGTAAGACAGCTGCAGCAATTGTATGTTTGCAATTTTGTATTAATACCTAACCGTAAAACTGTGAACCGCCTTTTCTATATTCCAAATGTCCTTTCAACTATACCTCTGGTCTTAATATGGCTTTTATTATAACGCCTTTCAGCTCTGATTATAGGATTACCCAAAGGAGTCATGAGATAAGGCAAGCATGCATACCCTTGATCGCCAACTAATGCGCCAGATAATGCATTATTTTCAAATTGTGTTTTCAGATTACTTTCGTTAAAAATTCGGCTGTCATGGGCGCTACAAGGCCATCTAGCAACAATATTCAATATTTTTCCCTTTGAATCACACACTACTTGAGTATTTATAGAGAAAATTTTTTTACGATTGATAAATCTACCTGCATCTTCTCCCCCTGGATTGCAGATTTTAATATGTGTACCATCTATGGCCCCAATCACATTCGGGAATTGATCTATGTCATAAAAGTCAGATTTTAACTTCATTAAGTCGATGGGAAATTGGATATAGCCTGGCTTTAGTTCAGCTAGAGCTATTGATACGCGTTTTATGACTTTACTTACTGAAGGTTGAGATACATGGCACAAATCACCGACTGTTAATTGAAAAGACCCAGTTGCAAAGTACCTTAAAGTTATAAATAATTGCAGGGATGGAATTGCATTACTACGTTTTGTTTGATGCCTAATTTTTTCACATACAAGATCATGTAAGAAGTTAAAGGAAGGTTTTGTAAATCGAAAGCACTTTCGGAATTCCTCATTATCATAAAGGTCAAAGGGATTTCCCCTGTCTCTAAAAACACGCTCCCTACGCATTGCTCTTCTTAAATAATTTACTCGATTAACTTGAATAACTGCTTGGTATGCCATACTTTTAAATAAAAAGAACTTATAACAGTCTTGAAAAGTATAATTACACGAATAAGGCTTAAAAGTTAAAGGAAATTACCTACATGAACATACTTAAGTCAATAATATCAAACATAAATTATGAACTATGAGTGTATAACATTGAAAAACATGAATTTGGTTTTGATTTAAGAAATATTTCCAAATTATATTCTAAAAATAATTATTAGGTGCTGGCTTCAAACATTATAAAAAATATGGTGTCAATCAAATTACCATGATTTCTCAAACTTATTACAGTTTCTAACATTAAACAATAAATAATACTTCTGGTAAAGGATATTAAATCATTCTTCTAATTGAACTTCAGTGAAATATAAAACCGAAATGGTCTGTAAACGTAAAAATATATTTTAATAAAACAACTTAACTCTGTTTTCATTAATTAGATTAACTTGGCTATTATGACATATGATGTTTCTTGCTAGAAGTGTAACAAGCGGTTGTCATACTAGATATGCTTTGCATGAGATGGTCAGGGGCTAAAATACAACGACTGTTCATACATGTACAATCAGGGGCCATAATCTTGATTGTTACAGCACCACATGTGTTAATATAGAAGCAAAAACTGGATCAAAATTGGATAAAAACTGATTTCGAGAGGGTCAACAACCTTGGTACTACATGCTTATATTATTTGCATAAAGGAGGATGGCCATTTTGTCAGTATCAGTCCAATTTTCATGAAATACAAATTCAAATAAGATTACGACCTCTAGAAGGCCAACAAGCTAACAATGAAGGGAAAAGTACCAAGATTTGTGGGTTATAAACATACATAGTCAGTTTCATCACAATGGGCTAGATGGGCTTGATCTTCTGATTTTCTAGCAGTTGCTTCTTAAGATCAAGAATTTGCATTTTAACTGTGTGTTCTTCTTTTAAAAGCTGTAATTTGCAGTTATGCTCTGTTTTGGATAATTCATATATACTGCTTTCAAATTCACTCACTATTGGTGAAACTGAGGTTTTCACTCTTTTTTGAGCAGGTTCAGGTTTTCGCCTGAAAAATATAGTATATTTTACCAAATTAAATCTTGATTCTTTATTTAAAAAATTATGAACAGACACATTTTGAAAGAGATGGACAGAGAACAAGCCACAAATAAAGCGATTTATTCCGAGACAGATGGAGATGGGCTAACATCCACTCGACACAAACCATGTCATTTTGGGGACCAACACATGCTTCTATTTTATTTCAATAATTCGTTTGCGCGTAAGGGTCTTTAGCAGTGGGAGGAAACTGGAGAACCTGGAGAAAAATCACGAGGTTGGACACTCCTTGCCACATACTACCAGGGAATCAAAACCACGCCAGTTTACTCAATGACAGATCTTATGATACAGCGCACACGCTAACCATTCGGCCATTCAACCCCCTACCGCCCCTCTCCCGTGATTTATCGTACAATCAGGAGCTATAATCCAGGTGGTTAGGGTTCGATACACACAGATATCGAAAGGAACACAAATTTTGGGTTATAAACATATATTAAGTTTTATCAAATTCAGATTAAATTTTTTAGATTATAACCTCAAGAGGGTCCACAACCTTTGCATTTGTATTACAAATACATTTCCAATATTTGCATAAGGGGAGCGGCCATTTTGTTGGGCAGTTTTGGTCAGATTTTCATGAAATTCGAACCCAACTGTCAGGATTGTTACTTACCTTAAAACTGGGGTTTCATTTTCTAATTCTTTAACTTTGTCAACCTCGACTGTATCACCAATATCATTAGGTCTAATATCATCTTCGTTTAATTCTATATGTTCATGAACATCCTCAGTCAATTCTGAAAATGAATAATTCATGCTTGAAAACGGGACTCTGAACTTGAATGCTGTGAAAGCTAGTACAAGCCTGTCTAACCTTGTGGGTGCTCTGCGATTTCCTCTCACTGCTAAAGAATCCAAACACACAAACCTTATTGAAATAAAATTGCCCCGCAACATAGGCGTATGGGCCCCTTTTTGGGGGGGGGGGGCTGTTTCATTTTTTTTTCCGAAAAATTTATTGCATCAGCGCCTGAAAAATGAACCTAAATACCATCAGCAAAAAATACCTGCTGTAAAATCTTTACAAATAACAGCAAGTAGCACCTTGAAATTGAAAACTGCACACCCTGAATCAAAATCAGAATAATTGTGTGTTTTTCTGGGAAATGCATCACAGCACCCAACCAACTCCCGGATTACAGACATGAAATGGGGTTTTAACGTTCTACTGTTTTGCTCCGAACTGGGATAATGAAGATGGGCATACGTCATACAGTGTGCTATGAGGGAAATTTTCCCGGATAGGGGCACTACGGCCTGCTCTTATATCGAATTCTCCAACTGTCAAGGGATCTCTTACATGCACGCCAATGTGTACACAGGTCCTGCATCAATGACAAGGGGGAAGCACGCCAATGCGGATTAAAGACACTTCATTTTGCCAAACCCAAGGTGGGGGGGGGGGGCATTGGGTTGATGCTCGTAGGCCTTGTGACTTGTAAGCCTCATATCCAAAAAGTGTGTTTCTAGTGGGCCTCTCTGCCAGCTTGCTGCATGTAAAAATAATATCTTTGTGCCTTCTATATTATTCAGAAATAATACCTGAGTTGAGACTGGATTTTCGTCTTCAGCCATCTCTGCAGCATCGTCGTCATATGGATTAACAAACTGGCCAAATTCCTTTGGGATCATCTCAACAATTTTCTGTGTAACCTCCGATAGGGGTGGGGGTCCTCCTCCAGTTTTCTTCTTTTCCTTTAAATGGTGCGAATATTCTTTCTTCGCATTTGGGCGGCTAATTCAATTGTTTGTGGTAGAAGACTGGTGGAGGAGAGGTTTTCGTATGGTGTGTTTGGCTTTTTGGTTTGGGTAACATGGCCCATATAGAAAGATGACAATTGTTGATTGGGAAACTGCAACTATTTATTTTCATCATCATTCATGAACTAAACCAATATAACTTAATTAACCATTCGAAATCTGTAATATATAATATATATCCTTTTAAGTAATAATATCGTTCAAATTAAACTACATAAAGTAAATAAAGCTTAAGTAATTAAACGTCGATATATAAGCTGTAGCGCTTGTACACAAATTATGTGTGGCTGTGTTAACTGCCTGCTAACTTCAACCAGGAAAACTTTACAAACGGGTCTTATACATAAACAGAACTAATTTGGCACATATATTACACGCTTAATAAGCTAAACAGAGTATTTAAATGTAAATCAACTTACTTGTGCCTCTTACTACAAAATTAGCCATTATTAATAGGATAAATAAATCTTCGAATTAAATTGCGCCTTGACGTAACATAATTTTCTTACTTTCGGTAAAGTTAGCCAACCGTTTGTGGAGCAGCCACTAGTACGCGTAATCAAGTTGGTCTTAACTATACTAGTGACAACAGCAAATAAATTTATCGTCTGCTAGAACTTAAAGTAAACAAATAAAGTGTTTTAAACAAAAATCGTTCTGTCAACAGAACACTCTCCCGCCGCAATAAGAAATACCATGCAACTGGCTATAAATGGTGCGAATACAATAATTGCCTTAATTATAAGAAAAAATATCCTTGCACAGGGTAGATAGCTCAATCCTAATATTTTGCACAGGGTAGATAACTCAGTCCTCGTATCCTTGCACAGGATAGATCACAACTATTTTCGTGATTGGACGTTCATATTCGCCTGCAACAGTTTTTATTTTAACGTTCCTTATTTTACCATCTGTTCCAGGGAATATATCGGTTATGATCCCTTTTGTCCATTTTCCACGAATCGGATTGGAATCTTTTAACAGTACGTAATCACCAATGCAAACACTTCTATTGTCAGTGTGCCACTTTTTCCGGGGTAAAAGTGTCGGAAACACATCTCGATACCAACGTTGCTACCAGTTTTCCACAATTTTTTGACAAAACTCCTTGTGGAATGCTACTTGAAGCGCGACCTAAAAGTAAATCGTTTGGCGATAAATAATGTCCGTCGTCGGGATCATTTGGAATTCTTCCTATCGGCCTGTCATTAATTAAATTAGCTATTTCAAAGAACACAGTTTGGAGCTCTAGAGGTGACACAGTTTGCTCCCCTATAGCACGTTTAATAGCCAATTTTGTTGTTTTTATCATGCTTTCAGCACATCCGTTTTGGTGAGCGGCAGTTGGTGTGAAAAAGTTCCAATTGGTTTGACGCGAATGACAAAGGTCCTTTAATTGGGTTTGATCCCAGCCTTTTAAAGCTTTTTGGAGATCAGCATCAGTTCGACTAGCTGCGAACCGCGATCGGAAAATAAAGTATGGACTTGGCCTCGTAAACTGAAAAAACGTCGTAAAACTTGAAGAAACTCCATAGTTGAATAGTCCTTTGAAATGTCAATATGTACTGCTCTTACATTTAAACAAGTAAACAGCACTCCATAAGCTTTGTCTGTAGTTTTCCTCCCTACAGTGACCTTAAAGGGTCCAAATAAATCCACTGCTGTATAGTACCATGGTGGTGTATGTGGTTTAAGACGAACAGAAGGAAGCTCTGCCATTATTTGTGTTTCTGTTTGGGCATTCCATTCGCGACAAAATACACACTGAAATTTTACTTTTTTAGCTAATTTCGTTACCGCAATAATCCAATATTTTCTACGAACTTTCGCTGCACAAGCCGCTACCCCAGGATGTCCACAATTTTGATGAACGTGACGGACAATCAGTTCAGATAGCCATGAGGATTTTGTCAGAATTGGTGGGCGATAATTCTCATACGAAACTAGATTGTTAGTACGGCCTTTCACTACATAAATACCATTTGCATCAAGCACTGGATTAAGAGATTTTAATGTTCCCTTTTTTATTGATGGTATTATTGATTTTTGAGCATCGATTATTAACTTTTTCTCCGCATTTTTAAGTTCTTTGACTGTTATATCACCAGAAATTTTTGGTGTGTTTTGCAGAGACGATTTAAAGTTGTAGATTACTCTGTCTCTTATAGCTGTAACCGATATAGCTCGTCGATATGAAGAAAATCTTTGTATGTAGATCTCGTGATATGGCGTGTTATTTATTGCGACTGCGGCTAATGATTTCTTGACCTTTTCTGTAGAAATAATAGCCTTTTCTTCTGTGTCGGGGTCGCTAGTGTCTTCAGGCCAACTTATCTCAGGTGTGGTAAGGAAATCTGAACCAAGGGTCCACCTTCCTCCAAGTTGACTTATATGTAGACCGCGCGAAACATCATCTGCAACATTGAGTTCGCTCGGGACAAATCGAAATTCAGCAGATTCGGTTTTTATTTGAATTTCCCCGACACGAACAGACACATATGGCTTGAAATTACGAGAGTCAGATTTAATCCAAGCTAATGCAGATCCTTGAATCAGAAAATATAACAGTTTTCTCGACTTTGATTCTGCATTCGGTTATAATTGTGTTGTTTAAGCGAGCTGCTACAATTAGACTGTTTAGTTCCAGTCTTGGAATACCAATATTTCTTAAAGGGGCAACCCTAGATTTGCCATCACGAAACCAACTGCAAACGAACCAGATTTTAATGTCCAGCGGAAGTAAGCTACGGCTCCATAAGCCTGTGAACTGGCATCAGAAAAAATTACAAGTGTTGGTGATCCTATTGCATTTTCTGGGGTCAAACAACGTTCAAAATTGACAGTGTCTATCTCCTTTAATTCTTGGAACCAAAGAAACCAAAAGTCCTTAATAGATTGTGGAAGGTCTTCATCCCAAGTATATTTAGCACTCCACAATTCTTGCATGCCAATTTTTCCCCGAATTACAAAGGGTGCTGTGTAGCCAATCATGTCAAATATGCCTGCGCATACGCTAAATGCCATACGTTTGCTTAGGAATACAGGCATCGTCCAATCAGTGTCATATTTTCCTTTAAACATCTTAGGAACTTTTGAACAAATTTTAAGCTTGTCGAGCTGTAGGTCCCATGATATGCCTAATACCTTCTCGTCTTTGGGTCCCAGCAATTTGAAATTTGTTGTTGAGTTTTGATTGGTTCCTATGTCTTTATTTGACACCCATTGCTTAACAGAAAAGTGCCCTGTGGATAAAATCAAGTCGGTTTCCTGTATTCTTTGTTGAGCTTGTGTTAAGCTTTCATAACTGTTGCATAAATCATCCATGTAACGACAGGTTAAAATATCTAAAGCAGCTTCGGGGTAGGTATTTAAATATTCTTCGGCTGTTAGGTTGACTGCTGTATTTGCAATTGCTGGAGAACATTTGTCACCAAAAATTAAAACTTGCATAGCATAAATGTTTGGTGACCTGTTTTCCATATTTCGCCAAAGAAACCTGTGGGTATTTGCATCTACTTTTGGGTCGAAAAGAACTTGTTGAAACATTTAGACAAATCTCCAACTACACCTACTTGCTTTTCTCTGAATCTAATAATGACACCCAATAAAGAGTTCAAGAGATCTGGTCCTTTATATTGAAAGTCATTTAGTGTATGCCCTTTAAATGGTAAAGCACTATTAAACACTAAACGACATGGAGTAGATACTTTGTCTGGCCGCAAAACTGCATGGTGAGTCAGATAAAATACTGGACCGTTGTATTGAGATATGTCTTGTTTCTCCAGCTTCTTTGCACATTTTCTCTTCTCTAGATCAATGATTTGCTCGCCATATAATTTTGCCAATTCTGGTGTTTTAGCTAGGCGTTTCTCTACAGATTCCAACCTTGATAAAGCTTGATTGTAATTGTTACCAAGATTAGAAGGATCTTTACACCAAGGAATGGGAATTCGCCATTGACCATTAATCTTTGTAGCGGATTTTCGAATAATGTTTTCTTCGTGTCGCTCTGTAGAACCTAACAGTTTTTGACCTGGTCGCCTTTCCATACAACAACTATTTATATCTATTCCCATCTCTTCTGCTCGAATAAAATTGTCTATAGATATGGGAAAAATGTTCTCGACTTCTGAACATAAATTTTCTGTGTAAGACTTCTCGTTGCTGTAGCTGTCAGAAATGTTGGTTGCTCCAAATATTATTGGGCCTATAATTGAATGTATCACAGCCACATCTTTATCAACCTCAAGCTCTCCAGTATGAAACTTGATGTGATCTATTCCAATCAACAAATCTGGTGAACCTGATCTACGTTGAATCCTTTGTAAGTCAACGTGAAATCGTTTTGAGAAGTATTCTAAGTCGATTTGTTCTATGTCACTACAAATCTCAGGGATACATGTACCAATAGCTTTAACTTTATAATATGGTCCACCATTTAGGTTTTGCACATAGAGAGTATACATTTTGGTTTGGTAAGTCTCTTGTACGTTGCCTATTTTACCGAGTGTTACCATTATGTCTGATCCCTTTAATTCTAGGTCTGAAGCAGTTAAATTCTTAATAAGGGATAACGCTGCACATCCGTCTACCATTATTAAAGAATCTACCTTGGTAATTGTTTGGCATTGATTTGACAATTCAGCTGTGGTGACTGGTAAAATTCCACTGTCTGCTACAGCTCCTGCCTCTATACCTCTCATTTGTATTATTTCAAATGGAGCACCATGTAGAGTTGGATGATGATAATACTTGCAAGCTTGCCCATCTGTGGTTTGGTCACAAGGTTTCCTTTGTCTGCAACGGCCGAAATGTTTATTTATACAAAATATGCTTGCTTTGGCATCTTTAATTTTTTGCAGTCTTTCTGTTGGATTTAGGTTTAAAAATTTAGGGCAAACAGGTGGTTTATGTTCACCTTTGCATATCCAACACGAAGGCTTCTTGTTTTGTACATTACTAGGTGTTGTAGAGGGTGTTGTAGAGGGTGTTGGTGGATGAAGATTGGAAACAGTGGTTGCGGTTTTCTCGATCTCTACTGTTTCAACACCAACACTGCCCTTTAACAAACTTCGTATTTCGGCTCCTGCCAGTCTTTGAACAATAATTTCTTCATTTATGAACTGTAAAAAGTTGTCTATGTTGGCTGGTATGTTTCCTTCTATTTGCTTTCTTGCCCATTTTAATCTATCAGTTCTAGACAGTTTACTTTCAATGGTTGCCAGTGTAGTCGAATTGTCCAGGTCGGAAGCACGGCCAATTTGTTTCATAATATTCCTGGACCTGTTAATTTCGTGGTATAAATGTGTTAGTCTGGCTAGGTCATTTTCCGGTAGGGGTTTAATTTTGCTCATTTTCTTTAATACTGTATCCGACACGACTCTTGAATCACCATAAATAGTGTCCATTGTTACCCATGCTTCGTTAAGTGACTCCACACTGGCGATCCAGTTTTGGGCTTCTTTTGGAATGCTTCTTCTCAGGATATACAAAAGTTCATCGGAATTATAGCTTTTGCTATAAACGAAGCCAAAATCCTTTTTGAACTGAAAATAATCCAGTATTTCTCCAGAGAATTTAGGTTTTTCAGCCTTTTCGACTTCTACTTTTAGATGCGTTCTAGTGGTAACTTGTGATGAAGTAGCTTGGCGTAAATTTGTTAAATAATCAGATACCGTAATCCTGGCTTGACCAATGGCATCAGAAGATTCATCGAGCCAAGAATCTTCTTGTTCTAAAACATCCTCTTCTATGAAAGATCAATAATTTTGGTGCGCCTTTTCTAAATTTTCATAAGCTTCTTCAAAAGCATCGAGAGCAGGTTTAATTTCTTCCTCAGGTCGATTTTTGCCAATTAAGACAAATAAAAATTTATCAGCCCATGTGAAGTGGCCCCTTTGGATGCTTCTATTCCTCTTCGCTTGTGACGCCATAATTTATATGAGTTGCTCCTGTTTGGAATTGTCAAAGTAGATTTCTACGTTGATAACGGGATACTCTAAACCAAGTAGTTTGCAAATTACAATCGAGATATAAAATGAAGAAAATTTGCTTTTGTTGTTAAAGTTGCATAACAGGATTAATCATTGTGAGTTCTGTTTTCTTCACCATTATACAGCTTGAATTTCGAATAGTGGGCGGCTAATTCAATTGTTTGTGGTAGAAGAATGGTGGAGGAGAGGTTTTCGTATGGTGTGTTTGGCTTTTTGGTTTGGGTAACATGGCCCATATAGAAAGATGACAATTGTTGATTGGGAAACTGCAACTATTTATTTTCATCATCATTCATGAACTAAACCAATATAACTAAATTAACCATTCGAAATCTGTAATATATAATATATATCCTTTTAAGTAATAATATCGTTCAAATTAAACTACATAAAGTAAATAAAGCTTAAGTAATTAAACGTCGATATATAAGCTATAGCGCTTGTACACAAATTATGTGTGGCTGTGTTAACTGCCTGCTAACTTCAACCAGGAAATCTTTACAAACGGGTCTTATACATAAACTGAACTAATTTGGCACATATATTACACGCTTAATAAGCTAAACAGAGTATTTAAATGTAAATCAACTTACCCGTGCCTCTTACTACAAATTTAGCCATTATTAATAGGATAAATAAATCTTCGAATTAAATTGCGCCTTGACGTAACATAATTTTCTTACTTCCGGTAAAGTTAGCCAACCGTTTGTGGAGCAGCCACTAGTACGCGTAATCAAGCAATCTGTTTAACAGACCTAATTCGACATCCGTCTTTTATCTCTGTCCAAGATGACTGACCTTTAAAAGGTCAGACCGCTGTAGTTCTAAGGGTGACGTCACATCACAATGTTTACCAACAAAGCAAGATGGCATCGATAACGCCAAAAAAGATTACTTCTGTGGCTTGTTTTTGTTCGTTTTAAAACAAACACGAGCAGGTCAATCAGATTAGGCAGTACAAAATGTACTTCTGAAAGAATTCAGAGTAAACAAACAGAAAAATTGATGGTCACACGTGCGTTGTTTACATCGAACGTAGTAATATGAACTGGTACGGGCAGAATTATATCGTTTTACCCATTTTACGCCTCCGCGTACTATTTTCTGTACCTATTTACGCTAAATATGGAATATTTTTTATCAAGATATACTTCAAACACCTTTATTTATTTTTCTAATACTAAAAAAAAATGTTTCAGAATTTAATTTGTCGAAAGAAAAAAGTTAATATTTTTTAGTCATTAAGTCGCATCGATGTCATCCTTATCAGTGATTGTAGCGGCCAAGCGAATATTCACTGCGGATCAGTGTGGTAATCAAGTTGGTCTTAACTATACTAGTGACAACAGCAAATAAATTTATCGTCTGCTAGAACTTAAAGTAAACAAATAAAGTGTTTTAAACAAAAATCGTTCTGTCAACAGAACAGCATTATCCTTTATGCGTGTCCACTGCTCCTTCATTCTTTTCAGATCCTTGTGCCCATGTGTTTTCATGAAGTCTGTCTGGATTTTTTTCCAGATGAGATAAGTTCTTTTTTTTTGTGGAGTTATTGTCGGTCTTTTTGTCTTCCACGAGTGTTACATTTTGTTCCACCTATTCTATGAGTCTATTTTTTTCTTCAGTGGTCCAGCTCCAAGACCTCTGTCTTGCCATTCCCATTGCTGGCATTGCCATGTCTTTTTTAATTATAATTCTGCTCACCTTCAAAAACACAACTTCCTTGGTTACCGGTACGCCTAAAATAATCAAGCTTGTGAAATGGGAAGAGTAATGCTCCACGTGCTTTCGGATTGACCTCACTTCCTGTCTGAAGGCCCCTTACATTATAGGAAAAATACCTGTTAATCTTCGACTTAAAGAAATCAGCGATTAAAAAGGATAATGTAACATCAGTGTTTAAAAGGAAATTAAAACATAGTTTTTAAAAAATTATAGTCAGTGATTAGCTAATCTTCCTTTTGAGAATATCATTTTTAATCATCTGCTATAGTGCTAATCTCCAACTTTTTAATCTCTGACTAGACCAAATCAGAGGTTATTTTAATCATCAATTGAAAATACGGGCCATAGAAGGTTTATGGAATGAAAGAAATTGTATAGGTGTTTGAATATTATACGTTCGAGAAGTTTACTAACAGTAACAGTGCTTAAAAGAGAAATGGGTCTGTAGTTTGGTGGAACACATGGGTTCCCCTTTTTGAAGATGGGGATTACATTTACTACCTTCCATTGAGCAGGAAATATTCCCTCAATGATGGACTTGTTAAAAAGAATAGTCAAGGGAACACATATTGAATTAATAGTGTGTTTACGCATAGAACTAGAATACTAACGGGAACCCCAACCGTGTGACGTCACTACCTTATGAGGCTGATATCGGGCACAGCGTACTACCGGTTTCTGCTCGCACTGACAAAATGCCTGGCGCGAATTGTGTTTTGTTCGGATATTCCGCCTGCAATAAAAGAAATCGGGGTTGATCTTTCTATCGCTTACCCAAAAAGAACATAGAGTGGAGAGAGAATCATTACGTATCATACAGTTCAAGACAAGTTGAGCCGGATTGTTTCGTTGGAAAAGTAAGTGAAAACTCAAAAGAAATTAATTATGTAGATTCTAGTTTGCAGTCCACCCTGACAACCTACACTGAAGTTAAATTAAACCCATACTAGCTGAGTGTCTGTATTCTCATGTTTGCCCGTTAGATTTTACCATTTCTCTCATCAAAGTTGTATGCATATAGGTTTGTTTACATTAGTGCCGTAGCTAGGCCTAGTCTACTTGCAATTTGTTATGAAATTGACGAATACTACACCCGATGAGTGTGACAGCATGGCGTTACTTTCTTACCAATATATCTTCTTTTACTTTAATTTTATGAATTACTAATTATTATTTTTTTTTATAGTCGAATAAGGTTGTATGGTCAAAGTTTTAACTGAGCAGCCCCATAAAAATTAAAATTGTTTATTTATTTATGACTGACCTTGACCTGTCAAATCCTTTTACTTTTAAATTCGAAATAATCTTGGAAAAAAAATAATTATATCTGAACCTTTTGTTTTGTTTGTGGGAAGCTTTTTATTTTGATTTTATGAATATTTCAGATGTTTACAAAAATTCTGGATCCACATATAGAAGATTAAAAGAGGGATTAGGGAGTCTACCAAACTTAATTCTTCCACAGAAAAACGTAACAATAAAGAAATTGGATCCAAGGAAGCCACCGGTAACTTAAATTTCTGTTAACTTAATTATGAATATGAACATTCAATGTTTCCTTATTAAATATCAGTATATGAACATTTATGCAAGAGCTAAATCTGTCAATTGCAGTTCTTTCTTTAGGCCTGGAATGTTATTTAAATTATTAATTAGACCTTAATTAACTTATCCAGACCATAATCAACGCTCGATGGCATCGCTAGCCTGCGATATATACTGGATTAGAACCCAGGCTGCTGCTTCTGATTAAATAAAAAAATGGAATATCGAGACTAGTAATGATTATCGAGGCTAGGCCCAAAATTCAATCACTAAATACTTGGTTCAGGGTGGATCAATTTGACTGAAATTTTCAGCAAATTCCCTTTACATTATCTAGTTTTTAACTATTATAGTGAGAACTACCAGCTCTTTATGCAATCTCCCATACTGTTATTTATAAATACTTGTATGAATATCCAATTCTTCTTTTTATTTACTTTTATAATTTTTTCGATTTTATTCAGAAACCGAGAAAATTATGAATACATGTATGAGAATCCAATTCTTCTTGTTTTAATTGAATTTGATGAATTTGTCTATTTTGTCTATTGGACTCTGCCAAGGAAAACCGAGGAAATACAATGTTTACATACAAACGAAGTAACCTTTCAGAGGTTGCAGAAATCATCTTTATGTTAAATGCCTGCTTCTTGGAAATGTCAGTCTTCAAGTGATTATATCTTTCTTTTTAAAACTGAAGATAAAAGAGTAACATATCATTTAACCATTGCCAAGTACTTGAATTGTGAAGTACAATATAATATTTTTTTGTTTTCTGTTCAAATTAAAGTTTCATCTCCTATTGATTTACTTATAAGAACTGTTGAGAATATGAAGATATGTAGGGGCATAACATCAAAACAGTTACAGTCTTATTCGCAAGATATTTCAGACACGTTACTCTTTTCATGAACACAAGTCAACATATAAGTTACGAAAGCTGTGTACTTGCTTCTGTATGTAATAGTTTTGTTGAGGACACTCAAAAAGAAATTTGTTTAAGTTGTCGGCAGATTAACAGGGATTTACAGAGAAAGTAAATAGCAATAATAATAGTTTATTTCACATATATGGCTACATAGCACATAGCATATTCAGATTTTGATTGACAATATATAATTTAAAGAATCAATATTTACATATTTGTAAATGTAATTTACAATTCAAAAATAGCTTAGCAATAATATATAGTTGCCATATAAACCAGCAAAAAGTGATAGAATATAATCATGTAGTACGAATTTGATTAAAATGTAGATTTGACTCCATTTTGATTTATTTCTTCCAACTGACTCCACTCCACATAGATTTGAGGTCAAATGAGAAGTTATAGAGGTAAACTGTGAACAATGATGTCAGGTATTTTATTTACTGCACTTTTCTGCAAGTATTTCACACAATGACAGAAACAAAAACACAGATTATACTTATAATTTCATACAACAACTAGAAAGTGTATAATTAAACTAAACATTTCCTGGCTCTATTGGAATTAATATCGATATTGGAAGTATAAAAATATAAATGTGATTGAATCTAAGATTAAATCTTGAATTTAATCAGCAGTGTTCTACAGATTTTTTATTTCTGTAGTTAATAAGTAATGAAAAGAAAACAAGGCCCCGAGTTCACAAAGCATTCTCATTTTTAAGTTAAGGTTTTACTCAAAATTGTTTGTCTTATGTTAACTAAAATATAGCCCTTTATAAACTATTGTTGTTTTAATGTAAATATATCAGTAAGAAACTATGTGAAAAGTTTTGTGTTTCTGGATCAAAGATATTTCTCAAAAACAGTGATTGAAAGTTGAGTAAATTCTGGGAATGCTTTGTGAACTTGGGGCCGGGTTGATAATTGTAAACAAAAAAAAATGAAATGAAATGAAATGGGGTTTAACGTCCTACTGCTCTGCTCCTAAACTGGGCTAATGAAGACGGTCATACGCCACACAGTGTGCTATGAGGGAAATTTTGCCCGGGCAGCGGCGCTACGGCCTACTTTTATATCGAATTCCAACTGCCAAGGGATCTTTTACGTGTACGCCAATATGTACACGGGACCTCGGTTCGTCGTTCCTCGTCAGGCCCTCCGTCCTGCATAATAATTGTAAACAAAATATACCGAGACGCAATGAAATAGCACCTCTGAGATGACGTGGCATTACTTTGCATCTTCCACAGTTGCACAAAACCTAGCTTTTTAAAGGCTGCATTATATACCCCACGTGTGTACCAGAAAAATCAACATACTGATTCTGTTGGGTTTATTTTTTTTTTTGATTGAGAATTGTTAGGGGTGCGTTTACGCAATCTTCAAAACATTCTCACATGTTATCATCGTAATATGATGTTGTTACATTCAGAATTGCAAGATTAAAGCAAATCTTTAAAACAAAATTGAGCTGAAAAGTACTAAGTAGGACGTTAAACCTTGATTCATTTCAAACAAGATTTACATTCTTCCATTTATAAAACTTATGTATTATTTTTATTGCATCTCAGTATAAAATATTAACAATGATAACAAAATTTATACCCATTTTATACAGGTGCACTACTTGTAATGTGTGAGCTTTATAAAGGTATTAAATTATTCTTAAATATACATTATGTAAGATTTTGATAAAGAGCTAGCCATTCTTGCTATAATAGTTCGCAAACAGATAATGTAAAATGAATAATTTGAAAATTTCATTCAAATTACTCTATTGCGAGCGAAGATATTAGCCTTTGAAGGTTTGACAAGACGTGTGCAATAATTTCAACCATCGTACTGGTTGTTCGAAGTAAAGTCTCACTCCTCCATTTTTAGCTTTAATCAAAATATGGCTAAACTGTTCTAATCTATTTAATATCGGAGAAATCCGACACCATCGAGAGTTGATTAGGGCCTGGATAAGTTAATTAATGTCTAATTAATAATTTAGAAAACATTTCAGGCCTAAAGAAAACCTGCAATAGCCAGATTTAGCTCTTGCATAATGTATGTTTAATCATTATTATCATAAGCTTATGGATTTTTTTGTGGATTTCTATTTGCCTTTAGTACTTATCAATGGCCATTATCTGTTAAATTCAAAAGTTTTATTTAACAAGCATCACTGCCATGTGAATAAAATATCTTTGAACAGTCTTGGATCATTGCAACCACATATTGTTGTTCTTGTTTTTTAAATTAGTTATCTTGAATAGTAATTTAACTATTTGTTCCAAATGATAGATAAACTTATACTAGAACAGTTTTGATGTATAATATTCCATGTTGGGGTTAAACTCGATTGAGGTTCGGCAAACCCTTGAGATCATGTGACCATCAGATCATTTTTCATATAACCACTACTTGAACTTTCCCATTAATTTTAACTGGATTAGTTTGAACCTTAAAAAGAAAATAAAAAAACAATGGAAAAAATGTAAATAAAAACCAAACAAAACCATGAATTAAAATTACAAGTGTAAATCTGTACACAACCAAAGACAGGGTTGGAGGTTATAATTTTCCTTACAATTTTATCTAATTAGGAGCTTGATACCAAATTAATACAGTTCTTTAAAGCAAATATTATACAAAATAAAATAAACTGTTCCAAAGCAATTTGATTGTTTGAGAAGAAAAAAAATATATAGACATGGGTCGAGACTATAATGAGTTTCAAAACTTGTCCATTTGCTACGAACACTATGTGACTATGTATGTATGTTGTATATGTAGAAAACTTACGGATGCTACTGGAACGACAGGTTGAGATGTCTCAAACAAATCTTTAGCAAAGAAAAGCTGTAAAGAATAAACATTTTTTTTTTCTAAACAATATTTTTATTCAGGATGTCTGAATGGGACTGGAGAACAGGCTTAGCCTATGTAAAACCCCTTGATATAAACAAGATAAGGGCACTGGGAAACCAGCCAAAACTGGCACGGGCATGCCAAAGGCTAACAACAATATATACAAAACAATAAATAAAAATAATAACAAGTCCTAAATGAAGTGTGAATGTCATCATAATTTATTAATAATAAATAATATGTAGTCGAAAATGATGCAGACACAAACGTGTGTTAGGATAATTTAATGTCCGAAAATGAATGGTTTATACTCCCGATGGTATATTATATAACTAATTTAACTAAAATCCATTAAAATTATGAAATAACTTACATCTATTACACCATCAAGTTCTTGAAATTTCAGGACATCGCACGCTTCTGCCATGTTGACATACGACCGGAAGTTACTTGTGCCTTATTGACTTTGCGCATGCGATGTACAACATAATTATGTCATCACCGTTATACGCCACCGAGTGGGCGTTCCCGTTAGTATTCTAGTTCTACGATTTAAGTAAAATGTGTCTAATCCTGTCAGGACCACTGGCCTTTTTGGCATTAAGACATTTGATTATATCCACTAGTCCAGGCTCAACAATAATTGGTGGAGAAAATGAACAGAGGGTTCTAGAATTAAAAGCTGGAAGGTCATCTCCGGTTGTATTATTGGTTTAAACTTTTATTACCACAAAAGTTACATAAAATTACAAAAACATCCTTTCCTTCATAAGTACATGAAATTATTCAAGATAACAAGGGGTACACAATAAGAAGAGAATTAAGACGGTGCTGGGGAATAAATCTCAAGATTGACGAAGAGGATCATAAGAAAACTGTCTGAGAATTATTCCAGTGAGTGCAAGGATCTTGAAATTGTAACCCCATTTGCAACTATCTTACAGGAGAAAATATCGAAAGGTTGCAAGAGCTGTTGGTTCGAGGTTATTTCAAGCTTAAAGGTGTATTACCAAATAGTAACTTAGGATAAGGACTGCCCTTAAACCACTGGCGAATGTTCGTTTACACCTCACTATAGAATTTATATGTTATTGGAAGTACACTTTTAAAATGTTGACCCAAATCAGGTTTTAAACAAATTTTACTGTTTATTTCGGATATAAAGAAAAGTAATAATTAAGTAACATTGTCAAATCTTTTTGTATCTTTAAGGTATTTATGTATGTTTTGACTGAGTCGATTATTTTGAGAATTCCTTAAGTTATCATCATCCCATAATAATGTACTAATATTAATGTTAATATGATCTGGCGTGTTGTTTACCAAATCGTGGCGCTGTGTCTTGTAATTTGGACAGTCCAAGAAATAATGCTGTGCATTTTCAATGGTATGGCCGCAATAGCAATTTTGATTTTGGACCAGGTTCGCTCGGTATAGATCCGATTTCAGTGTACTGCAGTTTTGACGTAGTTTTGTATGAATTATCACATATTTACGGTCCCCTGTACATAGGAAGTCTGAAATAGTTTTTGTTTTGGGTTTAGGTTTGATATTACGTTTAAAAATTGTCTTATTTCTCGATGTTTTAGTAGTAGTGTTCAAACGATTCCAGGCTTTGATGGTAGAGGCAAAGAAGTATTTTTGGAATGTTGTGGTTCTAGCAAGTGGTGGTTTTAGGTTTTGAGGGTTTCGTAGTGTGCATGTAGTATTAGGAGGTTTATAACTGTTTAAGATATCAGATAAGTACATAGGACATTGGTTATTGTGAATTTCATATAGAGTTGTAAGTTTCCTTTGATGTCTCCTTTCGATCGAGCTTTCCCATCCTGGTTCGAGATATGGCGATTGTTTGCTTGCATATTTCGGTAAACCGGTAACGATGCGGGCAACGTCTAATTGGATTTTTTCTAGTTTGGCGCAGTCGGAGTCATTACACCCATCCCAAACTTGGCAAGAGTATTCCAGGTTAGGTCTTATTATATATGTTTAGATTATGTTTAGTGACTTTTTATTCAATGAAATTTCAGTTTTCGTAGAATACCAAGTTGTTTGGATACCCGAAGTCACCAAGGTGTTTATATGTGGGGACTATTTCTAATTCTATGTCACCGAGTTTTAAGTTTGGTAGATGTGAATGGGGATTAAATGAAAATAACAGGACTTTTGTTTTAATAGGGTTAAAATTAATTAACCAGTTTTGGAGATTGAGTTCAACCCAGATACATTCTGTATTACCTAGTTCCAGATCATGTCGTCTATATATCAGTAGTTCAGATACATAAACGAGTACTCCACCCCCAAGGCAGTTCCTGTCTCTACGAATTGGTGGGTGAAATCCAGACCAAGAAATGGCCTCATTACTAATAGATTCGTCAAGATGAGTTTGAGAAAAGGTGAGAATGTGGAATTCATTAGTCAGGTTTTGTATCTCGGTTAGATTATTTCTGATACTGCGAGTATTTAGATGGAAGATAGTAAGGTTGTGGAAATCTGCTTGTTTTCGTGATGAATTGGGGCCTGGATTAGGAGAAATATCGTTTGCTATATATGGATTTTGGCTTTTGAGAGTGATAGTGAAATTGTTTAAGCAAAAACCTATTATTAGTTAAGAGTTATGAACACACGTTTGATTGATATCGTGATAATTTGTTACTGGTGGTGTGATGACAGTTGGCTTCATACCAATGTGTTTCTCTGAATGTTGTGATTTGGGTCAATGATATAACAAATAGAATGTGCTGAAAGAAAATGTGCAGAAGTGAATTAAAGTAAGGAATATATAAAGTCATAAAGATAATACAAATAGGAAAATTCGTTCCAGGCACCCTTTTCTTGGGTATTGTGATGGAACAAATAATTTCGTGTAATGTTGTAGAGACAGTCCGGTTTCTCACATTTCAGGACAGCATTGTAAATTGTCAGAGAATCATTTAATTTGAAATAGCTTACAAGCGAATGAGTATTTCTTTCATATAGCTATATGCATCTATTAGGATCGCATTAACTCAGCGTTTGTTCAAATACCGTTTGTTTAATTTCTTCTATCCAATTTGGTGGATGACAACAGACCTTTGAATTTATAAATAAATAGTTTTCTGGGCATTTGTAACTTATGTGAATCACTGAAGCGATCGTGCTTAAATGTCGTTGAAGTCGAATAAAATTTGGTTCGAAATAGCATTTTCCATGCAAATATTACTATGGGAGTAGGCCGTAACTATTTTTGATAAGCGAATTGCTTATCAAATTTAATTTGAAATTAGTATTATTGTAAGATGAGGGACCTGTAGTGTGACGTCACACTATGAGTTGTGTTCTCGGGATAAGTTAGTGTGGTTATTTTCCACAGATGATTACAAACATGTTCTGTGTTACAAATACTAATGGAGTGACGTCATGTCAGACAGACTCAATATCACATGGTTAATTTTTAGATAACGAAATCTGTTAACAAAATCGAGGTAAACTTAGGACGCATGAGTAAATGCGTTGTACACTCAAATCAAAGTTTCATATAATTGTCATCGAGTGAGCAAATTTCAGGTTCGAGTTTTTACAAGATAATCCTCTGCTTAAGTTCGCGTCGGCATATTTGGATAATTATCAGATTTAACGAGCTCTGTCATGTTTTGTAGCTTTTAAATGTTGTTCATCAATATCAACATCTGGTTGTAACTTGCACGAGTTACCTTGATGCCCCTCAATAAAAATCTTCCCATTTGCAAACCACGCATTCTTAACACTAGAATGAGCATTCATTTTGGTTAGTAATTGAACATTTCTGAAGGTCATATCATCAGATATTGAGATACCTGAATGCTTTAATGTTTCCTTTTAAACATAATTTTCTGTTTGTAATCTCTTCTAAGAATTTTAACCATAATACCTCTCGGTCTAAGTTGCACCTCTCTATCATTATTAGCCAGCTTAACAACTCCAACGCGATGTGCCGCATCAACAACAATATCTTCCTGGATGTTTAATTTATTTTCCTTGATCCCAAAAATGCGAATGTGCGATAAACAATTGTGACCTCTAGAGAATCCACAAGCTAAAAATGCGAGTTTTCGAACAATCAGGGGCCATAATCCAGGAAGTTATGTTCGGATATGCGTGATTATCAAAAGGAACCACGACCTTTGTGATATAAACATAAATTTAAAGTTGTATCAAAATTGTGATCTCTAGAGGGTCCACAACCTTGATATACCAGATATTTACACTATTTGCGTACGAGGGGCGGCCATGTTGTCCGGCAGTTTTGGTCAGATTTTCACGAAATTTGAACTCAACCGACATTACGGTGTAACGGTGATTTGTTTGAAAGGTTTTCTAACTCGCGTAATAATTGTGAATTCTAGAGGGATCACAAGCTAAAAACGCGATTTTTCGTACAATGAGGGGCCACAATTCGGGAAGTTACGATCCGATATGCGCGAATATGATTTAAACAATATTTTTATTCAAATAAGATGGATATTGTATACATACATTGTCAAAAGGTATAAGGATTCAAAAACAAACCAAAGGCTCATATTAATTCGTCTCCTTATTTAATAAATATACTACAAATACAATTGTAATATGTACACTTCATATATAAAAAACATTTAATAATATGGTATTTTCTACTTACTATTAATCGTGCATGCAAGCAATTTAATAATTTGTGTCACTTACAATACCTTACCTTTTCATAATACGCTTGCTCGTATGATGTTTTGAGGACGTCAGATGTATATTAACCGAGAAAGTAATTAATTCAGCTAATATTTTACGATGGTTATTGGAATCTCTTGGATAAATGTATAAATTTATGGACTGTATTAAAAATGTGCGTATTAATTTGAAGGGTATTATTACTATCACCGTTTGTTAGAGTTTGTAAATTAAGAAAAATATTTGGTAATGTATTTATAGTTTGGAATCTAACATTGGTAAAATTTGGACAGTGTAACAAGTAGTGTTCCGTATCCTCTATATAATGGCCACAGGAACAAGCTGGGTTGTCCGTTAAGTGCATAGTGAATTTATGGTAGTTTAAGTTGCTTTTATTGTGACGCAGTTTTGTATGAATTATTTGAGAAGAACGCTTTGCCGCGTAAAAATATTAAGGTAGTAATATATCATTACTGGTTAAGTGTGCTTTAAATAATTTTATAGTAGGGCATGCTTTTGTGTGCTCAGGTAAATTATTCCAGTCTTTTATTACGGACGGTAGAAAAGAGTTTTTATAGAATGTTGTATTAGCAGGAATATTTCTATATAGTTGTGAATTCCGCGTTTCGTAAGGGTTTACGTCCGAGGATTTGGGAGGAACTAGGATAGACAAGTAACCTGGAGTTATTTTATTCACCATTTTGTAAAACAGAATTAGTTTATGGCGATAACGTCTAATTTCAAGCGAAGTGAACTCGGATTCTTTATAATAGATTATGGGATGTACCTCTCACTAATCCGGTGATTGTTCTAAGGGCATAAAGATTTAAATTTTCAAGTAGAGTACTTTCGTGTTTAGTACAATTATTCCAAATTACGTCACCGTAGTCGAATAACGGTAGTATAAATGCTTTGTATATTGTTTCAAGGGACATTCTGCTTAAACGATATTTTAAACTTCTGAAACAATCTATACTCCTAGATGCTTGTGTTCTTTGCTATCAGTTAGTGCTGTTCCTTCAAAGTAAAGATTAATAAGAGTAGGGTTTTGTTTTCTCGAGAATGTAATAGTCTTTTTTTGTGCGGATTAAATTTCATTTTCCAGCTTTTTGACCAGTTACTAAGTTTCTTTAAATCTTCATTTAGAAGGGATTGGCATCCCAGTTGATCATCGATTACCATATATCATCCGCAAAAAGACGGATATTTGCATTTATTCCACGCGTAATATCGTTTACATAAATCAGAAATAGAAGAGGCCCGAGAACCGAGCCTTGTGGTACTCCAGAATTTATCTTGAGGACATCAGAGCTTTGACTACGGATTATAACTGACTGTTGACGGTTTTGTAAATAATTTTCAATTAATCTTAGCAGTTTTCCCCGGATTCCAATAGAGTTTAATTTATAGATGAGACCCTTATGCCAAACATGGTCGAATGCCTTACTAACATCACAGAATATGGACTTTACTTCCTTACCGTGATCAAGCGACCGACAAATTTGGTCATATAAGTCAACTAATTGGAATATTGTAGAGTCATTACTTCTGAAACCAGATTGAAACGGAGTCAAGACATCATAACTAATAAGAAAATTGTTAATATATTTAAAAATACATTTCTCAAAGACTTTACCTAGGGTTGATAACAGAGATATTGGTCTATAATTTTGAGGGTCATGCCTGTCCCCTTGCTTGTGGATCGGTACTACGCTGGCTTGTTTCCAACATTTGGGAAAAGTGACGTTGTCAAATAAGAAATTGAAAAGTTTTGTTAAGGGCCTGCATAGGGGTTTTGCACACGATTTTAATATTAAATTATTGATGTTGTCGGGCCCGGGGGCTTTATTGACGCAGACGGAAGTTAAAATATCATGCACTTCGGAAGATGTGATCACTATGTATTCGATTGAAAAATCATTAAATGGTAGTGTCGGTGGCTCGTCGTCTATGTCGCTTAATTGATTGTTACTAACAAATACATTATTTAAAATATTCGCCTTTTCGTTCTTGTCGTAAAATGTCGTGTTATTAAAATGGAGAGGGGGTGTTTCTTTAATTGAGTTACCTTGTTTAGTGGAAATTGATTTGACAAGTCGCCACCAATTATTTTCATTTCGGAAATTTTTGGGTCAAGTTTATGTAGTATAATTGTTTCGATTTGCGAATTTCAGAAATAACAAAGTTACGATACGATCTGAAATTTTCCCAAGATTCGTAAGTGTTATGACGTTTCGAGTGGCGGTGTATACGCTTTCTTTTACGTATGATTTCCCTCAAATGGCCGTTCATCCATGGCGCGTCTCGGGGGCGTATAATCACATTTTTGTGTGAAGTGTAATCCCCAATGGCTTTAATCAACACATCAGAAAAGGCGTTAGCCAAATTATTAGGGGATTCGTCTATCTCAAAAATACTTTGCCAATTTAATGTTTCAAAGTGCCTATTCAGTTCTTCAAAAGCTTTTCAATTGGGGGTTATCAAATGTAAAAAGCACTCGAACCGGACAATGGTCGCTCAAACTTGCTTCAAGAACATTTGTTGAATGAACGAAATCGGTACAGCTAACTAAAACGAGAGTTAGTAAAGTTGAAGAGTGGGGTGTGATTCGTGTTGGGCCTCTAACCAGTTGGGTTAAGTTAAAGCGTTTTATAATATCAAACAATCTGGATGATGTATTTAACGTAAGGTTAACATTAAAATCGCCTACAATACGACAAGGTTTGTTTTCAGCTTTAACTAGTGACACACTATTTGCTATCCGGTCCCAATAATCAATAGTTGAATTAGGTTCCCTGTAAAAACAGCCAACGACAACGGTTTTACTTTTAGTTTTGATCTCAACCCATACCGCTTCAAGATTTGGTATATGAAGATCAGGTCTAGGTTTATAAAATAGGGAGTTTTTAACATAAATTCCCACCCCACCAAATCCATCATCACGGTTACGTAGTACAGGTAAATGAAAACCATCTATGTTTAAGTTTTCTACTATTGAGTCTTTACCTAACCATGTTTCGGAAAATGCTAGGATATCGTTATCGGCGAATTCAGCTTCTATAAGATCAAGTTTCTGTGAGATACTACGTACATTTAAGTATAAGAGACTCAGATGTTTATTTGGTCCCGGATTGGGCTGTACGTTACCACTAAGTAAGAGTAAGATATAAATTATTAGTGACAAGATTATGGTATTTTTAATACTGATGGAAGTAAGTGTGCCACATATAACATTTTGATGAGCAGATATAGCTGTAGTATGGAAAGCATGTAATACTTCTTCTACCCATTTCTTCAATAAGGCTATTTCGTTAGGGATTGTTTTGGAATGACACTTTGTTTTAAACCAATGGGCGAAGAAGAAGAAGCAAGGTTATATGTGACAACAAATATTAAGTAGCACGAGATTATAGATGGAAAAATGCAAAATAGTTGGTAAATTTTAAAGCAAGGAGTTGATGTTTTGTTCTGTGAAGTGTACATAATAAGGCATATTACATATATTTTAAAAGTAATTAACAAAATAACGAAATGGAATTGTAGCGTCTTTTGAATAAAACAATATATACTCAATATAAGAAGATCACTAACAGGGTAACATATGTACATATTTCCAAGTATTCTCTTGGAATGCTTATCAATCATGCGGTAGGGTAACATGTGAAGTTTAAGGCTCAGAAAGAATATGGTGTATCCTACTATCATATGCAGGGACTTATTATCTAAAGACCACTTTGTACGTGAGGTATTGTGCTGTTTAGATATATATATAGTTATATATAGTTGCTGCTAGGTTTGTGTTTTAATAGATTATTTCATCTAGGATGCTCTTACATTAATTGATGATTTACAGGAGCATGCAAATCGACAATGTTATATTAGCACTTCAAATAAATAATTTGTAGACAATTTTTGTTCTGCAACCTTCTATATATAAGACTGGTGAAATTTGGTTTTGGAAGAGTGTCTCTTTGATACTGGCCTAGTTAGTTATAACAACAACATGTGTTAGACAACCTTCACTGGCCTATAACGATTTTCTGTGCGATAGTTTGAAGTGACAATACTTCACAATACAAAATGACATTTAACCTATGACATTTATTTTATACATGTATATATTTATATACAAGGGTCTTTTTTATGTTGGCATAGTTCATTATAACAACAACATGTGTTAAGATAACATTGCTGACCCATAACGATTTTTTGTGCATGGCTAATCCAACATTGCAGTTTAAGTGACAATACTACACAAAGAATTACGAGTAAAAGTATAAAAATGACATTTAACCTATGACATTATTTGCATACATACACATCTATAGACAAGGGTAAATAAAATGAATAACATGTCGGTTTCCAATGGCTTTATCACTTTGACATAGCGTTGGGACATTTTTCCTTTAGCTATTGGGATATTACAATTTCATGTAAGGACACTGACCTGCGGGTAGTGGTAATAATAGTTTCTTTTTAAATTGCGATGGATCCATTTTTTTATTTTTTTTTTATTTGTTAAGTTCGACTAAATTTGTACGAAGCATATTTAAGATTTGGTCTAGATCACAATTTATATGTGGTATTCCAGTAAAAGAGGCCCAAGCCAAATCAATGGACAAATCAATAAGATAAAGTTGTGAGCAATATGTGTGCCAGGGAAAAAGTTGTTTGATTTAAAGGGACTGTATTCGTCGAAATTAATTTGTGGGGTTTTGTTGGGTTTTTTTTTTGGGGGGGGGGGGGTAAATGGATACATTAATTCCATTTATTAACTGTTTAAAGATTATAATTCATTAGTCGTCACTAGCCTTTGAAGCGGGCTATTATCGGGCGTGGTTTTTCTGTTTTGTGGTAGCGAATTGGGGCGCCCACTCTGTGGCTCCTATTAATATCTGAACTATCAACGTCGACCCCAAGTATCTTGCCAACTTCTATGACGATATCATCAGTCCTTTCGTCAACATGTTCATTAACCCCCGAGATCCGTATCCCCTCCCTTCTCCCATATTGCTCGAGATCGTCTAATTTTTCATTTAGTTTGATTATTTCGGCATCTCTGGCTCTGACAATTGATTCTAGCCGTTTTGTTCTATTTTCGAGTTCGGCGACCCACTCACACAATTTGTTAGCAATTAGAGATGCCACGGCGTTTGCTATTTTCGATATGATGGTGTCATTATTGAGGACATTCATTATGACATGTTCATTTATGGATACTGAATCCATCAGGACTTCGTCGTCTGTATTTGATTCACTCCTGGTTTTCAAACGCTTAGGTTCAGATTCAGGCGGGCTCGAGGAGCTGCTAAACAATCCTCGCTTGAACAACTTCTCCATTCAAAGTGCAGAACCACAACCACAAAGATAAAGATAGTTTGTACTTACGGAAGTCACAAATAAAACCTTTGATTTCTTTTTTCCATGTATATCAGTCGAAAAAATAGAAGATACACTAGAACCGCGGCATGTGATATTCTAAAAAATTGTCTATAAAAGGGAAAGACAAACTTTGAGTCAAACAACAAAAACGGTTTCATGCCATATCGTATTTGTTGGCGACACAGTTCTATGCATTGAGGAGTTGAGAAGTCCGTGCAGGGTGACGTCATCATTCAGTAGACAATATATTTGGCTAATTTCATAAACAACCGCTTCTATTTTCAAACAAGGAATTTAGTAGGGATATCAGAGTACATTATGTAGTACATACACATATTTTCATTGTATATATTATTGAATATGAACCAACTTTCACATGTTGTGGGAAACCAAGTTACATGCGTCTAACCCTTTCCGCCATCTTGTATATATGCGCGAATATCGAATGAAACCGAGATCTTTGGGTTATAAACATGCATTTCACGTTTCATTAAAATCGGATCAATATTGTGACCTCTAGAGGGTCCCCAACCTTGATATACCAGATGTTTACACTATTTGCGTACGACAGGCAGTCAATTTGTCCTGCAGTTTTTGTCCGATTTTCACGAAATTCGAACTGAACCAACCCTACGGTGTAACGGTGATATATTCTAAGGGGTCTTTTTAAATCGGGTAATAATTGTGACCTCTAGAGGGACTACAAGCTAAAAACGCGATTTTTCGTACAATCAGTGGCCATAATTCAGTCAGGAAGATATGTTCCGATATGCGCGAATATCGAAAGGAACCAAGATCTTTGGGTTATAAACATGCATTTCAAGTTTCATCAAAATCGAATCTAAACTATGACCTCTAGAGGGTCCATAACCTTGATATACCAGATGTTTACATTATTTGCGTACGAGGGGCGGCCATTTTGACCGGCAGTTTTGGTCCGATTTTTACAAAATTAGAACTCAACCAACATTACGGTGTAACGGTGATATATTCAAATGGTTATTTAAATCGGATAATAATTGTGACCTCTAGAGGGACCACAGTCTTAAAACGCGATTTTTCATACAAGCCGGGCCATTATTCAGGAAGTTACGATCCGATATGCACAAATATCGAAAGGAACCAAGATCTTTGAGTTATAAACATGCATTTCAAGTTCCATCAAAATCGGGTGAAATTTGACCTCTTAGAGTGTCCACAAGCGAAAAACTTGATTTTTCGTACAATCAGGGACCATAATTCATGAAGTTATGGTCCGATACATGCCAATATCGAAAGAATACAAGATCTTTGGAAGATAGACCCATATTTCAAGTTTCGTCAAAATCGGATAACAATTGTGACCTGTAGAGTATCCACAAATAAATTGTGAACGGTCGGACGGACAGGGGCGACAGCATAATACGTCCACATGAAAATATGGGCGTAAAAAACAAATGAATTAATTAATCTAGAGAAATTTCTATATTTGGCAAACTATTTATTTGTTTGTATGTTATACTTGATGAGTCTTTGACTTTAATGGAATAAAGAAATTGGGCTTGAACTATACTGATTCCTTAATCCCCCCTCAAATTAAATAAAACAGATGATTAGGAATAATTAAGTTCAGATCCAATTTAGAATTTTTTTTTTATAATGCCATAACAAAGACAGTCGCTGTCAACTGGTGGTGTGTATGGATAGTGATACGACGTTAATAGATTGTATGTGTGATCCCTGTGACGTCAACCGGATTAAGGCTGTAAATGAAAAATTGAAAAATGTTTTCCGGTGTCTGATACAAAAACGGTAATATGTCGAGTAATTTCAACCAGATTGGTGTGAACTTGCTGTATAGTGTATATAGTAACCATTGGCTATAAGTACATAAATTTTAGTGTTCTCATTTGATGTGCTTTTTAAATAATCAATTATTTAATGATAGTGATACGACGTTAGTAGATTGTATGTGTGGTCCCTGTGACGTCAACCGGATTAAGGCTGTCATTGAAAAATTGAAAAGTGTTTTCCGGTATCTGATACTAAAACGGTAATATGTCGAGTAATTTCAATCAGATTGGTGTGAACTTGCTGTAAAGTGTATATAGTAACCATTGGCTATAAGTACATAAACTTTAGTGTTCTCATTCGATGTCCTTTTTAAATAATCAGTTATTTAATGAATTAATCATTTCATTAGACAGTGAGTTACCCATTCTTGGAGTGTAATTTTAAGATAACATGATATTTTTAAAACTATTTTATACTTTTGGAGAGAACTTATATAAGCTTCTGTCTGTTGTTCAACCCGGTTCACTTTACTGAATGACATATTATTTAAACTATTTGAACTAAAATAGGAAGAGTAGAAGCTCCATTTACGCGGAACAAAAATAGAAGTTAGATTATAAATTGTCCTACTTTAGAAATTACATGAATAATAATAAAGGGAATCGTTCGAAGGCTTTTTTGAATTTGCCTTTAGAGATTGAAATTAATTTAGAGAAACGAAAATGAATTTAGAAAATTGAAAATTAATTTAGAAAATTGAAAATTAAATTAGAAAATTGAAAATTAAATTAGACAATTGGAAATTAATTTAGAAAATTGAAAATTAGTTTACGCAATTATATTGATCCAATAATTATAAAAATCTATCAATTATTCTACCATACGTGAAACAAATCTAGAGCTCGCATTACTTTCGATGGTACGGGTTCGTTCTTCCTTGTACAGTGGGCAAAAAAAGAAAAAGTGTTCAGTATTTTCCATGTAGTAGCCACACTTACATGAAGGATTTTCGGAGACATGCATTAGAAATTTATGATAATTTAGTGCGCTTTTACCATGTCTAAGTTTTGTATGGACGACATTTACTGAGCGATTGCCAAGGTAGAAGTATAAGGGGACCTGTTTATCATGTTTGGAAAGATGCTGTTTAAATGTTTTAAGTGAAGAGGAATCTTTAACATTGGCAGGTAGTTCGTTCCAATCGTGCACTGTCAGTGGGACAAAGGAAGATTTATAGGTTTCTGTGTTACAATGGACAGATCGTAGAGAGTTGGTGTCGCGTAGAAAATATGGATTAATGTCAGATATTTTAGGTGGGACAAGAAGACATAAGTTTTGGGGGGCCAGTTTGTTTACTAGTTTGTAAAATATGGTTAACCTATGCCTATATCTTCGTTGTTTCAGAGAAGTGAGTCCTGATTCAGTGTATAGAATTTTGTGGGATGTACCTTTAACCAAACCTGTTATAGTTCTTAGGGCATCTAGGTGGATTTTTTCAAGTTTGTCAGTGTCAGTTGTATTACAATTATCATAAATCACATCAGCGTAATCAAATATGGGGAGAATGAAGGATTTGTATATAGTCTCTAATGATTTCCTTGACAACTTATATTTGAAACTTCTTAGAACATCCACGAGTTTACCTACTTTAGTAATTACGGAGTTAATGTGAACAGTCCACTGTCCCGAGGAATGGAATATTAGCCCAAGGTGTTTGTGGTCAGCTGTATCTATTATGTCGGTATTGTTAAAATTCACATGAAACGAAGAGGGGTCTTTTTTCCGTGAAAAGGTCATGCTTTCTGTTTTATTTGGGTTAAAATTTACTTTCCAATCAATTGACCAGGTAGATATCTTAGAAAGGTCGTCATTAAGACTAGATTGGCATAAAACTGGGTCCTCTATTATGACATACAAAGACGTATCGTCCGCAAACAGTCTGATATGGGAGTTTATGTTCTTGATGACGTTGTTAATGTAAATGAGAAACAATGTTGGGCCTAGGACGGAGCCCTGGAGAACTCCTGCTTCCACTGTTTTTATTTTAGAAGTTTCGTTTTTAATAACTACAACTTGTTGTCTATTTGATAAGTAATGTTTTATTAAGAGTAAAAATGTGTCCCTAATTCCTACAGCAAATAATGTGTTTAGTAAACCTTTGTGCCAGACTCGGTCAAACGCGCGACTTACGTCACAAAATACAGCTTTAATTTCTTGTCCTTCATCCATAGCCTTAGCAATATAATCACTGATTTCAATTAATTGATATATAGTAGAATCATTTTGTTTAAAGCCCGACTGAAAGTGGGAAATAGTTTCATTTTCTAATAAAAAATTATGTAAATATTTATGAAGACATTTTTCAAAAACTTTGCATAGACAACTAAGAAGTGAAATTGGCCTATAATTGCACACGTCGTGTATATCACCTTTTTTATAAACTGGAACAACATTGACAAGCTTCCAAATATCTAGGAAGGTACCGAATTCGAATAATATATTAAACAGAAGAGCTAGGGGTTTAGATAAGGTTTTAAAACATGATTTGAATATACGATTGTTCACATGATCGGGGCCTGTAGCCTTGTTAATATTTAAGGATAATAGAATGTTGCCAACTTCTTCATTCGAGAAACTGGGATCTTCGATAGATACATCATGGAGTATTACATTTGGGGAGTCATCTTGAGGGTTTTCTACTTGGCTCTGGTTAGCGAAAAATGTATTAAGAGCATCTGCTTTCTCGCGGTTTCCGAAAAAGATATTATTGTCTATTTCTAGTGGGGGGAGCTCCTTTTTAGTCTGTCCAGAATTGACAGTGTTTGATTTTACTAAATTCCACCATTTTCGATCATTTAATTTATTAGAACTAATTTTATCGTCAATTTTACTAAAATATTCTAACTTACATTTCCTGATTTCACTGACAACGTGGTTACGAAATTGTCTGAATTCGAACCATGAAGATGGGGTATTGTCCTTTTTGGCCTTCCTGTGAATACGAGTACGTTTTCTTACTAGACGACGGATATAGCCGTTCATCCATGGGGTATCAAGACTTCTTATTGTAACTTTTTTTGAGGGGATATGGCTTTTTATTCCATCAATAATAATTTCAGAGATGACAGTGGCAATAGTGGTGGGCTGGATAGGGTTCTGCAAAAAGTAATTCCAGTCAGTGTTCCCAAAATATTCATCAAGATGTTTTAAATTCTGTGTATCGTAGTTCTAAATTAGACGGGTGAACGTTTCTCTCTGCGGTTTTGGTATGTTCACAATAATTTTGACTGGGCAGTGGTCGCTTATTCCTGCTTCCAAGACTTCACAAGACTGAATAAAATCAGGACAGTTTACAAAACACAAGTCAAGGATTGTACTAGAGTATTCTGTAATTCGCGTAGGCTGTGTTACCAGCTGAACCAAGTTAAAGCGATTAGATATTTCATTTAGTTTCCGAGTATGTTGGGTTAAAATCGCCTAGAATAAGGACTGGTTTGTTGTCGTCCTTAGCTTGTGAGATACTATTTTCAAGTTCATTCCAATATTCTACATTTAACTAGAAAGGTTTTGTTTAGGGCGTGGATTTCTATCCAAACTGCTTCAAGGCCGTTTAAATCAAGATCCCTACGATGTTTATAATACAGATTTTCGCGAACGTAGATGCCTACTCCGCCACCTTGTCCACCAGACCTGTTAACAAGAATGGGTTCATGAAAATTACTTAATCGTAATTTCTTAGTTTCAGTAGAGTCATTTATCCACGTTTCAGATAAGGTAAGTATATCAACGTCGGAAAAATCGATGGACAGTAAGTCTAATTTGTTTTGCAGGATTCTAACGTTTAAGTGAATTATATTGAGTTTATTCGGACCAGGGTTGGGATAATATCGCCAGAGACTAAAAGGAGCAGGCTAGCAATGGTTAGTGGGTGGTATTTGACAGACAACAATCTTAATTTGGAATCTTGATTAAAGAAGTTTGACAACAGATATGACAATGGCAAAGACAAGGGCGATGGCCACGATGAGGATGGCGTAACCAAGACGTAAGACGACGGGGATGACGACAAATGGTATGATTCAAAGTGAACATATTTTCAACAACAAATATAAAAAGATGAGAACAAAGTATATACATAAGAGGCAGAGAATAATATCTCTATTGGACATATAAACAGTTTGACAAGGCACATAACAATAGATGCGAGTCAAAATAATATCTCGATTGTGTGTTGGATGAGTATCGGATCGCGGTCAATATACACATGTTAATAGTGGGTAGTTTCAGTATAAGTCAAAGTGGGTTATAATCCACAATTTCCTGCTTGACAAGTTTCTTTATACTATGTTGCCTTAAGGTCTCTATATAACCAGATCATGCATTAGGTACTAGTCAATGGTGGGTATGTTGGTATACGTGTATACTGGTATTGGCAAATATGTAGGGACCAATACAGTATAGTAATGGTAGGTAAATAAGGATACATACATCATAGTAGTGGTAGGTATGTAGGGATACATACATCATAATGGTGGTTAAGTAGGGGGTACATATATCATAATGGTAGGTATGTAGGGATACATACATCATAGTAGTGGTAGGTATGTAGGAATACATACATCATAATGGTAGCTAATTAGAGATACATACATCATAGTAGTGGTAGGTAATTAGGAATGCATACATCATAATGGTAGGTAAGTAGGGATGCATACATCATAGTGGTAGGTATGTAGGGATACACACATCTTAGTAGTGGTAGGTATGTAGGGATACATACATCATAGTAGTGGTAGGTATGTAGGGGTAAGTGGGGATACATACATAATAGTAGTGGTAGGCATGTGGGGATACATATATACTACATGTAGTAGGTATGTAGGGATACATACATCATGGTAGGTATGTAGGGATATGCTTAATTACAATTAATGGTGAGTGTGTAGGGATGTATGCTTAATAGCAATAGTATGTATGTTGGGGTACATACATTATAGTAATTTTGGATATGTATGGAAATACATGCATACCTAAAGGAAGGTGTATAGTGTGATATCAATTATCCTAACCAGTGGTATACATCTTTAAGTCAATATTCAGGCTGTGATAGAGGTAAATATACAGATATACTGTTCATTATCATAACTAGGGATATACTTTTATAAGACAGATGTTTCAATAATCAAAGCCAAGTGTATGTATCTATAGATCAAATATTCATGCACAGTGATAAGGGCAGGCATATAGTTATGTCAATTAGCATAACTAGGGGTATCTTTAAAATTAGGTTGTCGCCATGCTGGTGCAGTGATAAAGTTAGGCGCACAGCTATAATTCCAACTTAGGATAACTAGGGGTATACATCTTTAAATCAATCGATGTCACAATGATACCATATTCATGGCCAGTGAAAAAGGCAGGCATGTAGAAACAATATCAATTATCGCTACTGATGGTATGCATCTTTAGATCAAAATACGCTCTTAATGGTATAGTTTGGTATGTATGCCCATATTAAATAAATGCACAACGATAAAGCTAGCTAGCTATGAAGTGATATACCACTTATTTTATCCGCGGATTTAAAATTATAAATCTATATTCACAGACTAAGGTGATGATTGGTATAAAATGGATATAACTATTAATATATATATTATAATATAATTCAGATATATCAAGAAGTTTGCTCATTTACCGCTAGTCTAAGGCGTTAACGATCACGTGGGGAAAGTTTCAGCCAATCAGGTAATCTCTTTTGCCATTTTAGTCAGTCACATATGCACGTGTATCATCTTGAGCAATGTATACATACCGTTAGTTTCTTTTTGCTTATTTGGTTTGTAAACAAAAGACAAATAAATAAAAATGACTGTGCTTGGGTAGGTCCTTCGTCCATTGGAATATTAACAAAAGAATCATCCACATCTGTACGACGAAGAGTCAATTTTAATTTTGTTTCCGATATGATCTGATTTAGTTGTTTCTGTGTTCTTATTAGGACCACTCTGTCATCGCGTTTTTTAACAAAAATTATGCTATCGCTTGTCCATGTTCACTGAATTTTCTTTTCTTTTTGGAGTTGACGCGCTTGGTAAGCCAGGTTGGAGCGAACTTTTGTAAGGTCTTCATTAATGAAAACATTTTTTTGGAAAATATCTGGAATTTTCTGGTGGGTTCTTGGTGTTGAGGTAGTAAGTTGGGATGAGCCAGGTTGATTCGAATTTAACTCAGTTTGGTCTCCTTCAGGGCTGACACTAGAGAATATTTCTACTTTGCTTCTTATGTCTTTGAGATTTTTAGCTTGCTTTATAAAGGACCTCTTAGTGTAATGACCCTTAAATCTACATATAATCTGTCTTGGGTTTGTGCTTTCTCCATGTGGGTTTCCTACTCTATGGCTTCTATTTATATCATTTAGTGTAATAGTAATACCAATTAGTTTACCAACCTCTATGACTATCTTGTCTGTGTCCTCGCCAGGTCTTTCTATGATTCCAGCGATTCTTATCCCCTCCCTTCTCCCATATTGTTCCAATTCGTCGTTTTTGTCTCGTAATTCTTGGATTTCACAACTTTTAGTTTGTATTTCAGTCTGTAACTCTGTAATTTTCTTTTTAAGAACGCCAAGTTTTTCTTCAAATTGTGGGACAACGACCTGGGCCAGGAGGTTTGCTAGTTTAAAGGCAACTCTGTCGTCCTGTAAGCAAGCTAAGACTTGGTTTGATACAGCGGTGCTAACCTCTTCATCAAGGAAAACATTATCTTTTGATGGTTTATTCTTCTTGGTTTCGGGATTAGTTGTTGAACCCGAACCTATTCGTTTTCTCAAATTGTCGAATGAAATTCTAGTACTACTAATTGAAGTCATAATTAAGGATCTCTAGACACCATACGAGCAGAAGACAACAAAGACAAGCAAACAAAGATGGCGACTTCACAGTCACTGAAATCACACAGTAAGCGTCCCTGGTTACCTGAATTTGTACACACAGGAAAAGTAACTTTCAGAGGTTTTATTATATAAAAGTTATACAGTTCAGCTTTACCACATCGCTATTTGTCGTACTACACACAATTTAAACTCATAAAATGATCCGATGATCCGATCTCATATTACACAGATCTTAGAATAGCAGTGTGAGACACGTCTTGACACCTGCCGCCATGTTAAGTGTTGTTGGTCACAAAAACATTAGAGACCAACATTTTATCTATCCGAGCTTTTATGTAACCTACACATTTTAGTCCTTATTGGCGTTTAAAAAAATCATGCGCATATACTTTCTCTTGCATGGATAAAAAAAATATGACACCTCCCCCACGCCCCTTTGATCCAGGGTTGAGCCATGGAAGTGTATATATTGACTAGAGTGTATGATGGTCACGTGATCGTTTGCCGACGGAGGTTGCCAGCCATTTCACAAACGGGAAGATTTAGCCTACGTTGGCATTTACCAACATGGCGGAGAGTTGTGGTTGTTTTGGTTAATTCAATGTCAGGCGAAAAGGGAGTGGATTATCATTTCATAGGTAGGCATGATAAGTTATAATTGAAATAGTGATCTAATAGATATAGTATGAATTTAATGCAAAAATTAAAATCAACCGGTATATTTGTATGCGAAAAATTCATAAAAATTCTCGGGATACATTTTTCAAAAGACACTCATATTACCGGCGAATTAAACTTTACAAATAAAATGACTGAAATAGAACAAATATTAAAGGAATGGGATAAACATAAATTATCTTTAATTGGAAAAATACAAATAATTAAAACATTTTGTATTTCACAAATTCTTTACCCGGCAACTGTTAATCCAGTGTAGGATTCTATTATTCAAGAACCAAATTCAATATTTTACAAATTTATATGGAACGGACCTGATAGAATAAAGCGAGATATTCTTATACAGACCAATAAAAATTGCGGATTAAAAATGATTGACTTAAAAGAATTCCTAATATGCAATAGCATTTTTTTGATTAAAAAACTATACCAGTCACCCGTCCAAACATGGCTCATGCCATATGAATTCATTATGACTGAATATGGTGGCATTTATTAACGGCTTGCAACTTTCCAAAAAAGCTAAATTTAAACATTCCTTTCTATAAAAAAATAAAATTATATTTTAAAAGTTCTTTTTAACAATAATATTCGATACGTTAGTGAATATTTTGATAAAATAAATAAGATCGATAATCAATATTTAGAAAAACATCAAATTATCTTAAATGGAATAGAAAAATGTATCTTGGGGTATTTACAGGAGCCGAACATATATAAAATTTATTTGTAATATAACTCCTTTGGAAGATATAAATACTAATTTTTACAAAATACATCATACCGATTTTCACAACGTAGATTCAAAAGATGTTTATGATAGCCCGATAAAAGCAAAGTTCAGCAGACCAAAAGACATTGAAGAATGGGAACACATTCTAGATATAGAGTTAAGCTATCTAGACGTAGAAAATACATTTAAAATAATAAACACTGTATGTCTTAGTACAAAACTGGGGAGCTTTGAATACAAATATCTCCATAGGATTATATTCACAAATGATAAATTATTGAAAATTAGAAAAGTAGATAACACACTCTGCACTTTCTGCGAATCTAATATAGAAAATGTAGAATATCTCTTTGTTTTCTGCCCATTTTCACAAATAATATAATCATTTTCATACTATCTTAGATCGCAGCAATATAAAGATAAATATTAAAAACACATATGAAACATCTTAGTTTAAATAACAAACCAGATTATATAAATAATACTGAATGGATCTTCATTAATCATGTAAAATTATTTTAACTAAGTTCTATATATATCGGGCTAAAATACGAAACGAAAGACTCAATATTAATAAGTATGAAAGCTTTTTAGTAGAACATGCTAAATTGGAGATTGAGATATCTCCGGAATTATACATAAATAAATGGAAATATCTTTTTAAGACTTCTTCCAATCCGATTCCACATTGATGGATATATGTACTTAGATCTGTGTATAGTAAGAGTAGTTAGGGGGCCTGTTCAGGAACTTTTTTTGCGCGTGCGTGCACGTGCACGTGACCTTGCACTGAATGACCCCGTGACCTTGCACGTGCATGACCTTGCACAGGATGATCCCTTGCACGTGCGTGACCTTGCACGTGCGTGACCCCTTGCACGTGTGTGAGAAAAGAGAGAGGCACGCGCGCGGGAGAGAGAGAGAGAGATAGAGCACAGCAGAGGAAAGATGAAGAAGAAGAAGAAGTGGGAGAAGGGGAGAGGAAGGGGAAACAACTCTTTTTACATTGCATAAGTTGGCCCTGAAAAGGGTCGTTGTCCTCACTAGAATATGAGGGTGCGACGCACTTTATGTCGGTTGCGTCTGATGGTCTCCACTAATTCGGGAGGGGGTCTTTTCCTGGGAGGTGTTTTTAATACCTCGTCAGGTAAGACAAAGATATCGTCAGAGGTAATCACGGCCAGAGTATTACCCCTGAGATACAAGAGGGTATCTACGTTGAGGTTTTTCTCGAGGCGAATGATCGGAGCGCGGTCACCCATTCTGATAATGAGAGAGGGATGGTGTGTCGTTTTATTACCGTAAGGACGAATCCATTTGACAGACGAGTCCATTCATGGTGTGACGTCACAGCGCTTAGCATAACGTGATGCATCGTAGGTTGAACGTTGGAAGCTAAAAATAGACGTGATGCAACGTTATACATCGTAGAGTGTTGAAGGCTAAATATAGACGTGATGCAACGTTATACAACGCATGTGCAACGTTATATCACGTGGGGTGTACGATATCGAACGTTTGATGACGTCACGGCATAAGGAGGATAAAAGGGAGAGACGCGATAGGTTCTGACACTTTCACGCTATCACCGAACCGAGCAAGATGAGTTTTTCTTTACGACCCGTCGATAGAAGATACAGTAGATTGTTTAGAACCGAATCGCTATGTGTGGACATAGATTTTCTCGAGGATTGGTCCCACGTTCCGGCCGTAGATGTACCACAGCAATTACACGACACCTCTGGGGCCATCATTGAGGTAATTCGCCAAACCTTGGACGCTAGAGAAAGTGACTACGTTAGAATAGCCATCAGTCACCCAGGACTCAAATCACCTATTTGGTTACCGTTTCGTGAGCATCGTTTGTTAAAAGCCGAAGACCTTTTACAGAAAGTGGCTGCCGTATTACAGAGCAATGAAGAATTCCGCCTGGATCAGCGCATGTCTATGAATATCTGTCACGTGTCACTTCCGGATGGCAGGGGTAGCGGAACAAACGTGAAAAAGAGACACAGTGCTAATTTCGACGAGTATTTGAAGAAAAAGAAATGCCTCATCACCATCAAGAATGCCGACGAATTATGTTTTCAGCGAGCTATTGTCGTCGCTCGTCACTATGCAAACAAACAGGACACACCTGAATGGGAAAGAGAAAGGAAGAGATTAGACAGGACAGGTCCCCGAACATGGCAGACGAAGAAAACGGAAGCCCTCATCGATGCCGTTGGTGGAACCAGGGAAGCCTGCACGGGGATGGAAACGTGGGAACTGTATGCCAAGTATTTGGGCCAACAAGGATACCAACTCAACGTTTTCTCTCAAGTCATCTTTGGTAAGGCGATCTATCGCGGAACAAAATACGTCACCGGAACACCAAAACATCTGAACCTGTATTTACACAGCAGACATTATGACGTCATTACCTCCATGCCCGCCTTTGTGGAAAGGTCGTATTTTTGTGTGACCTGTCAGGTGGGATACAATGGTACCGAGAAACATTCGTGTCACGTCATGTGCCAAGGTTGCAAGAAAGTAGGTCCAGCCTGTCCAAACGATCCCAATACAAAGACTTGTTACCGATGTCATCGTGTGTTTATGAGCCGGCAGTGTTTCGACAACCATCTCGCTACCCGTTCCAGAGCCAAGTGCAGTGTATGTCACCGGTGGAAGAAATGCGAAAAATGTCAAAAGGAGTGGGACGTCATCAAAGCCAAGCGAAATTTGGAAGAACACCGATGCGGAGAATACGAGTGCTCCATCTGCCGAGAGTGGCACACGGCCGCAAGAAGTTTTGTTACATTCGACCGCTAAAATCACCCATCGACATGGACGGAGACAAAAAGAGACAAATCGACAAACAGCAGAAAACAACGTTGACCCGCTTCGTCTTCTTTGACTTTGAATGCCAGCAAGATTCCGGTGAGCACATTCCCAACCTATGTGTTCTGCAAGTGTGCTGTCACTTTTGCCTCGATAATCAAGAACCCTGCGAGCACTGTGACCAATATTGGAATCACCAGCGAGAATTTGTTTTTAAAGGTCAAGACACGCTGGACGATGTGGGAAAATGGTTTTTACAACTCGCTGCTCACGGTACGGTGGTAGATGGTCGGAAAAATGACAGTCACGAATCGAGTCCCCTGATCGCCGTGGCGCACAACTTCAAAGGTTACGACGGACTGCTGATTTTACAGAAGCTGCACAAACATTCCGTGGCGCAACCCGAAGTGATTATGAACGGGGGTAAAGCGATGACGATCACTGTCGGGACGGTAAAATTCATCGATTCCCTCAACTTTCTACCCATGCCTTTACGGGACATGCCCAAGACCTTCGGCCTGCAAGAACTCAAGAAAGGTTATTTCCCTCACCACTTCAACAGACCGGAGAATGAAGATTACGAGGGCGCCTATCCTTCCGACACCGATTACGATCCAGATGGTAAGAGTGTATCGGAACGAGAGAAGTTTCACGAGTGGTACGAAGAGCACAGTCACGACATCATGTTTGATTTTCGTCGGGAAATTTTGGCCTACTGTCGCAGCGATGTAGATGTCTTGCGCCGATGTTGTGGTGTATTTCGCGAGATATTTCTCATGGACACGGGCATCGATCCCTTTGAGAAGAGTCTGACCCTGGCCTCTGCCTGCAGTCGCGTACTACGCACACACTACCTGAAGAAAGACACTCTCGTCGTCATTCCTCGAGCCCTGATGCAAGAGCCGAAACCGGGTAAAGACTGGCATCGCTTCCAGCCTCGACAGCAGTCCAACAAAGCACTTCGATGGTTGGAATGGGAACAACACCGGCAGACCATGGCCGCCTTCCGAAACCAGACCCCTCTACCAAACATTCGACACGCCTGCAATGGTAGTGAATGCCGAGTCGGCCCTTACAGTTTAGATGGTATGGACACGACCACCGGTACAGTGTACGAATTTCACGGGTGTGCCTTTCACGGTTGTCCCAAATGTTTTCCGGGCCCCGTCCAAGACGTTCAACACAAACATCCCTACGATCCCTCTCGTAGTATGAGAGACTTGTACCAGAAGACCCAAGAACGCCACCGTCGACTCCAGGAACAGTACGGTATGCAGACCATTCGTGTCATGTGGGAGTGTGAGATGGAGGAAGAACGACGCCATGATCCCGAGATGAACGAATTTTTGAGCGGATTGGAAGATCAGCAATGGCCAGCCCCCGAACCTCTTATGCCCCACAGCGCCCCGGTACGTTTCCCATCAAGGAACCCACGATCGTCACACAGCCCGATCAAGACCAGTGGCAGCAGTACGAAGGGTTGATCCAGTGTTCCGTTTTACCGCCTCGTGGCCTGTACCACCCGGTCCTCCCTTTTCGACGCAAACAGAAATTGGTGTTTGCCCTGTGTCGAAGCTGCGTCGACGAACATATGCAACAAGGAGAGATTGCCGAATACCAATCTTGTGATCACACCGATGAACAGCCAGCCTGGGTGGGTACGTTTGTCACCCTGGAACTGAAGAAAGCGGTGGCTCTGGGATACAGCGTATTGAAAGTGTACGAAGTCTGGCACTGGAAACAATTCAGCACCTACGATCCCGATGCCAAAACAGGGGGTTTATTTACCAGTTACATCAATCACTACCTGAAGAAGAAGATGGAAAGTAGCGGTTATCCCGACACCTGTCACATCGAAGAAGATAAGACCCGCTTCGTGAACGACGTGTACGACACCGAAGGTATTCGCCTGGATCCCGCGTCCATAAAACCCAACAAAGGTATGCGGGCGTTTAGTAAACTTCAATTGAACACAGCGTGGGGAAAATTTGGACAGAGAGACAACTTTCCCAAGACAGAATATATCACGGAGCCCAGCGACTATTTTGAGAAAATGTTGGACGTGACCCAGACCGTGCGAGATGTCCAGTTAGTCAACGACAATATGGTATTGGTAGAAACACTGAAGAAAGAAGACCACGTCGCACCCTGTCCCATCACCAACGTGGTTATCGCCGCCTTTGTCACCGCCCAGTCCCGCTTGAAACTCTATTCCGTCTTGGAAAAGCTGGGGGAACGTGTTTGTTATTTTGACACGGACAGCGTTATTTACCAATACCACTCCACCTCATGAAATCCCCCGGAAGGTTCGAGTTTGGGTCAATGGAAGAACGAGTTGCCCGAGAATGTTACCATTAAGGAATTTGTTAGCGGAGGGCCAAAGAATTACGCGTACAGGCAAAGTGATGGAAAAACTGTCTGCAAAGTCCGGGGATTCACCCTGAATTATTGTGCCTCCCAACAACTCAATTACAACATCATGAAAGAGAATGTACGGCACGTCAATCAAAACGAACCGCTTGTCATCGCCAATCCGTTCAAGATTTCCAGATCACGTGACCGACGTCTCTGGACACGCCCCGAGAACAAAAGATATAAAATCATGTACGACAAACGTTTTGTTCAATTTAACGACGATGGCCAACCGATCAACACTTACCCCTATGGATACTGACTTTCGTGTCTCAGGACGATGGCGACCAAACAGAGAAGATGACGAACCGGCGGAAAATACAGATTTGATCGAGAAACTAAGACGACGATGGCTCAACTTTCAGGTCTGCAAATTTTACTTACCCATCATAGAGGAAAAGCAACGCGAGGAGTGTATCGGCTGCAAGTACGAGCACCCCAGTCAGAGATACCATTCGTGTCTGGGATTGGGCGTGTGTTCCATAACGGACGTACCCTCACATCCCGTCGACGATTACAATCACTACCTCTGGGTGGACGAGCCGAAACCAGAAGACATCGATAGCGTGCTAGGCAGTATGATGGACGATCCACGGGACCGAGTCAAGAAGTGGGAGGATGAACAACGATGGCGAGAAGACGTCGACGAAGCCTTGAAAAAGTTCCGGGATTTAAGACGGGGTTGATCAAACGCAAATCGAGTTCCTCGAACCCAAAGACGAAGAGAATCCCATACGACGGTGGATAGACGAGTTACCGAAGAAAAAGAAACGATGGTCCCTGGATCAAATGGATATCAACGTCATGTCCGGCAAGCTGGGAGAAGACTGGGAATGTATTGGCAGACATCTAGGAATCAGAGAAGCGCGGATCAGTCAAGCCAAGATGAGTCATCCTAACAACGCGCGCATGCAGATTTTCACCGTGTTCAACAGGTGGCGACAAAAACACGGTAATCGAGCCGACCTGGTGACGTTGTTGGAGGCCTGTCACTTGAGTGAAGCCGTCATCGATTGGGAAGAAGTGCAAAAGTACGTGGAAAGCCTGGAAATCATAGACTAGACGAACCAATAGACACGAAGGAAAAGAAAGAACCAATCAAAAGAGAGTGACGTCCCGGCCAAGACTATAAGAAGCGAAGTGTCAGAATAAAATTTTAATTCTGCTCTCGATGGCTAGTCAAGCTTGTTTCTCTTGTAACAATGTCGGACACTGGTATAGAGACTGCCCTGCTCGTTCCCAACAACAGCAACGAAAGCCAAGACAAAACAGACCAGCTTATGGCTCTTATGGAAGTTGTTACCTCTGTGGAGAACCAGGACACTGGGCACCCCAGTGTGGAAAACGAGCCGAAGCCCAAAAAGCGAAGAGTGACGAAGAAAGAAAAGACACTGTCAAAAGAAAGTGTTACGGAGTCAAGAGACCCACCGACGACAATCACAAGTGCCTCAACTGTGGACAGCTCGTACACGGCTTGCTCGAGTGCCAAGAAGAAATCCAAACAGAAAACAACTTTGAAGCCGTCGCCAGTCGCATGTTCGACAACAACATCGATGTGCTCAGAGACAACACCCGCAGTCAGCGATACTGGTACTGGTGCGGAGAAGCGTTCGAACTCTACAGGCGCTACAAAGAGAAAAAGAAAACAGCCGACGAAGCTTTCCAGTCCACCAGTTAATTCCCCGACTACCAGTGAAACCAGTGAAACCCCGAAGCCGACCGTTCTCTTGTTGGCGGAGAAGGAAGCAGAAAGTTTTTCCCGAGCACTTATCCAATATGCGGGTCCGAGAGATATGACCGAAGTCTTGTCGTATCCCCCCTGTTTCGATATGAGCGAATGGGTACCCGTCGTCGTCACGTTTGCCGAATTGGAAGACTGGCACCCACACGATACGATGCAGAAGCTTTTGGGACATGTGTATTGGATTCCTCGCGTCCTGCGAAACGTACCCTGGTTGAGACAAGAGATCCTGAAGAGACAACGTGATAACTAACATTTTTTCTTTTCCTTTGTACTATAGGCCATGTTTTTTTGTATTTGTATCGAATGCCATGCTATGTTTGTAATTTTTGTAAAATAAATTCTGTTCTTGTTTCACTCCATGTCTGTTGTTCTGTGGTGGGCGCGAAGGTATAAAAGGCAGGGGAAAAAGGCAGGGGGAAACAGTGCAAGATGGATGTGGCGTTCAAACACCCCTTTACCATGTTAGTCAGCGGTGTTGGAAAGACGGTCTTTGTACAGAAATTTCTCCAAGCGTCCCTATTCGACATCCCTCCCCAACGTATCGTGTGGGCCTACGGGGAATGGCAAGAGAGTTACGATCGCTTTCCTTACACTTACGTCAAAGGTTTAACAGACATTGACGACGTGATGGAGCAAGTCAAGGGTCCACAAATCTTGGTCGTGGACGATTTGATGGGAAAAGACACGGAGATATTGCAAAAGTGGTTCACGAAAAAGAGTCATCACCACGACACGAGTGTCATTTACATTGTGCAAAACTTGTTCGACAAGCAACAGCGTACCATCAGCCTGAATGCCCATTACTTGGTCTTGTTCAAGAATCTCCGAGACGCCTCACAAATTGGCGTGTTGGCCCGTCAGATGTACCCCTCCCACTCCAAGTATATGCCGATGCGACGAGTACCCCTCGCAGTTACTTACTCATTCATTTGAAACCCGACACGCCCGAAGCTTTGCGTTTGAGATCCAACATTTTACCCCAAGAGGAACCACCCATCGCCTACGTCCAAAAAGTATAAAAGGGGGACCTGTCACTCGAATTGATTCTGTTAGTCAAGATAGCTCGTACGAAGAATACGCAGCAGAAACACCCGCCTCCGACCCTTCCCGACCCTGGCACCGGACCTTCGTGATCCCACGGTACGAAGGCAGACTCGTCCGAGATTGAGGGCACCCACAACACAATGGCTGCCCTCGTTGACACCACCCGTTAGCCCCATGTCTCCCTTACCGGCCACGCCACCACGTCTCACCTTACCGGTCACACCTCCACGCCACACAAGATCACCTTCTCGGTCTCCCTCTCCGATCATTCGTAGACCCCTAAGAGAAAAGAAGAGTTCTATGAAAGGACTGAAGTCCTTTATTCGCAAGTTACAACATCTGACTCCCGATATGGCTTATGGACAATTGGTCAAGAATACGGGTAGGGCACGTCTTGGATTGTTGCAGTGGTTCAAGTTGGCGGCCAACCATTTGCTGAATGGTAACATTCAGCCACTGCACGCCCAGCACAAGAAATGGGTGGAACGAAATCGACAAGTGTTGGCCCAACTGACGGAGAGAAACATGCCGACGGCCGAAAAACTCTCCCTGATCATGAAACCTGGAGGACGTGGGTTCTTCGTCTTCGGGGGTTTGTTGATTCGTATCTTGCTGCGATGGAAGTAAAGACTGCAAGAGGAAAGAAACAAGAAACGAAATAAATTCGTTCGACGGAACGTTCAGCGCGGAAGGGGTCTGAGTCCCGAGGTGTTGAACCAATATCAAGCATTGCTTCGCAAATTGACTAATCCACGAACATCACCCGCCGTCAAACAGCGACTTCTCAATCAACAGGGTGGTGCCATTTGTGCATTGCTCGCTATGGCCCTCCCAGCTTTAGCCCCCTTGGTATCTAAACTATTGGGAGGACAACAAGGTGGTAAACATCCCTGGTTTAGAAGCCGCGATAGAGCGAACGCTATGGCCGCCGAGCTATCTAGATTATTTGGTGGATAGGGGAAAAGGTATAAAAAGGGAACCGGTGAACGGCCCCGAGCTCAGTCATGGACACACTGCGGTACCTGTTGAACACTGCACCCAAAGACCGCCCACTATTGCTCGAGGCTCAACCCATCGTCGACGGTGTGTGTGAGTGTATTGGAAACCTGATTCGCGGCAACGTTCCTGTGACCGAGAACGTGGTCAAACGTTTGAAAAAGGACGCCCCCCTGTTATGACGTTTGGGCACGTCTAAAACACATTGGAAGACCCGTCGGCGACTTCTGAAGCAACAAAAAGGGGGATTTTTCAACCGGTTGGCCCGGTCCTTTCCGAAATATGAAATTCGCCAAGAAAATGAAACTGGTGCCCTTCGACGGTCCCACCGACGTCAAACCCATCGAAGACAGACAAGTGGAACCCGCATACGATCGAGATCCACTGGAGCAGGTCGTCGAAAATGTTTACAAAGACATGCAACACGTGTTAAACGATCCCACACTGACCGACGAAAATAAAATGCAACGATACGGACAGTTGTTACAACGTTTTCAAACGATGCAAAGGAAAAGAAAGCAGGTCATTCCCTTGTCGGACGAGAACATACCCGAACAAAAAGAAGAAGAAGCAACCGTGGTCTCGGAGGCACCCATCCTGGGGTCGGTCCCCCGGGTCTTTCAACACCTGAAGGAGAAAACACCTTGGTCGTGGAACAAGAACTTGGAATTGGTTCGGAATGGCGTACCCGTACCCGGCACCAATGCCATCGACATCGTGAACGATTTGGTTCGTCGGCGAAAGAATACTCAGGCTCTACTGGGATGGTTTGGCGTGATGCAAAGTTTGAAAGTCACGAACGTACCGCGCGAAGCCATCGGCAATCAAGAACGATGGAACGTGTTGTCCACGCCACCCGCACGGACTCCCGTTCCGCCGCGACGCCCGAGAAAGAAGAAAATCTCAAGTACCGATACCCCTACTACGAGTACACCTACAGGGCGAATCAGATCTACGAGTACACCTACCAAGCGAGCCCGATGGCTCCCCTTGCAAAAACTATAAATAGCCTGATCACATGGAAACCGACTGAAACATGGAACGAAAGCTGAAGAAAGTCTATTACGCCCCGAAACACCCGGCCGCTTTTGGTGGAGCCCTGGGTCTCCACAAAGCTACCGGTGTGCCCTTGGACAAAGTCAAAACATGGTTGAAACAACAAAGGCCGTACACCTTGCACAAACCACTGAAAAAGAAATTCTCTCGGACTCCCACGGTGGTGGCCGGCGTAGATCATCAGTGGCAAGCCGATTTGAGCGATATGTCGGCCTTGGCCAAACAGAATGAGGGATACAGGTACTTGCTGTGTGTCATCGACGTGTTTTCCAAGTACGCTTGGGTGTTGCCCCTCAAAAACAAGACGGGAGATAGTTTGGTGGACGCCTTTCGTCGCATCTTTCAAAGTCGACAACCCCAGCGACTTCAAACGGACAAAGGCACCGAATTCCTCAATCGAAAAATGCAAGCTTACCTGAAAAAGAAAAAAATTCATTTTTTCGTGACACACAACGTCGAAACCAAGGCCAGTGTGGTGGAACGATTTCAGCGGACACTGAAAGAGCGCATGTGGCGATACTTTACTCATCGACAAACACAACGGTACATTGACGTGCTAGACGAATTGGTTCGGGCTTACAATGCCAGACGACATCGGACCATCGGTATGGCACCCCAAGATGTTCGTCCCGAACACGAATGGATGTTGACAACACCTCCACGCCCCCTCAAAAAGAAAAAGAGAACAATGGACGTCGGTACGGTTACTGGCCGAACTGGACTCTGGAAACATTTAACGTCGCACCCAACGTTGGTCCCGGTTACAAGCTGTTGGACGAAAGAGGCGAACCCATACAAGGCACCTTCTATCCCGAAGAATTGCAAGCGGTTCAAGTCAACGACGACGAGATCTTTCCCATCGAAAGAGTACTCGAAAGACAAAAAGACAAAGTGTTGGTGAAATGGTTGGGTTATCCGGCGAATTTTAATTCGTGGATCGACAGGACCAGTCTCCAAAAGGTATAAATAGGAGTGAGAGACGCCCACCTCAGTCAACATGCAAGACGAAACCACGTCCACATCCGCGACATCCCACAATTGGTCACTCTTGGGAAAACGTATGCCCAAGCGGAAATCGTCTTTTTCGGTCAAGTGATTTTAGTGTACGTCGTGGCAGGTGTTTCCTTGTCCCAATTGGCTTTCAAACCCGACGGATCACAGACCACGTTGTGGACGGCCTTGCTCTCCAGTACCCTGGGTTACCTGTTACCTTCTCCGACCTTGAAAACCAAACACAATGAACAACGACCGACCCGTTTACCTCACGCTCCCTAGTGACAGTTCCATGCCGTGGTATCCCGACAACACCGTGTCCACGTATCAAACACACCTGGATCCGCCCCTTCTCGTCGATTATCGGGAATGGCAAGTGGGACTGTCCATGATCACGTTACCTGACCAATGGAACAACATCGATCACCGAGACAATACGATCGGCTTACGCGTTCATTCTTGGTCGCCCTCGAGCGAAGAACCCGAAGTAAAGATATGCCGAGAACACCACAGCATCGATCCCTCGTATTGTTTCAAGGGTGTCAAGGGCGAAGAGGCCAAGGGATCGATCGAAATGGAAACACACATCAAGAGTGACGACTACGAGTCGCTCAGACATATCCTGGATGTCCTGAACACTAGACTGGATGATTTGTGGAATCTGGCTCCCATCTACAATCATTTGGCTAATCAAATCGTCCGCTTGGATCCCAACAACAAGGAAATGACCGACCACGAGAAGAAACAGCAGAGCGATTACGAAACTCGAGAGATAATGCGTCAAGGGGCCGTGCAAAGAGGTTCCTTCGCTTCTTTCAAGAAAGACAACACCAACGATAGAGTGTATCTGAAAATCAATCACGTGCAGACGCTTTTTTACTTGGACATATTGCCGAGAATCGATGTTCGTTTGCGTGGACCCATCGTGTCCATGTTGGGATGGACGGGAAACGAAATGATGATTTCCCTGCAGTCCATAGAAATGACCGGCGACGATGGCCAAAGTCTCCTGCCTTACTACGCTCACCACACCCCAAATCTTCAAATCCAGTTCGATCTGTTTTACGTGTAGACGGACATTATCGAACCTCAGATTGTGGGCGACATGCAAGCTCCCCTGTTGGACGTGATTCCCAGTCGACGATTGTATCATCGTCCCGCCAGGATTCAATACTTACCACTGAAGTACAGTCGATATATAAGGAACGGAATGGGAAACGCCGTGCCATTTCTCGACGGTAAGGTGGTGGTCCAACTTCATTTCCGTCGCCGACGATGATTCAAGTGTACAAAATCGGAGTGCTCAGACAGCGAGGGGCCGGTCTGGTAGTGTACAGAGGAGGAATTCTGCGACAAGGGGGTGCCGGGCGATGGTCGGGATTGTTGAATGCCGTCAAATCCGTGGGAAAGATTCTGTGGTCGGCCGGCAAAGCGGCCGTGAAAAAGAATGTGGCCCAAGTGTTACCCAAAGTGGGACAGAGTGTGCTCGACGCCGTCAGCGGTCGGGAAAAATGGAACTGGAAGAAAGTCGCTCAGGACACGCTTCGGCCCGCGGTGTCCAACACGATGTCCGACACACTCAAGAACGTGGTCGCCCACCTGGAACCTATAAAAGACCCCTCACGATCCCCGTCCACTTCACATCGTCCAAAGAGGAAGAAGAAGACACAGGTCACTTCTCACAAACGACGCAAATTAGATATCTTCGATCATGGCTACGATCATGCGCAATGATTCCTGTCCCTGTGCGCGAGACGAATTGCAGAATTTGTTCAGCGTACCCGACACGCAGACGGCCATACACAAAGTGACCAATATCAGAAAGTATCCGTTGACACCCGACTTGAACCACGACGGACCCATCGAATTTCATATTTCCAATCACACCAACGATTACATGGATTTGGCCAACATGACGCTGCACCTGGCCCTGAAGGTGACCAAGAACGACGGGAGTGACCTGGATGCGGACAGTCAAGTCGCACCCGTTAACAACCTGTTTCATTCATTGTTCAAAGACGTCAAATTACGCTTGGGAAAAGATGCCAACAGGTTGGTCACCACTTCTCTGCCAAACAATCCCTACCGGGCTTACTTGGAGAATTTGTTGAGTTTCGGTAAGGGAGCCAAGAACGATCACCTGTCGAAACAAGTCCTGTGGGAAAAAGACACCGCCGGTTAGTTCGATTCCTTCATATCCGTTGCCACCATGGTGGACGGTGTACGACAGGTGCCGAGTAACAAAGGATTGGAACAACGTCGGAAAGTCATCGCTGCCAGTCGCACCTTTGAACTACAGTCACGTCTACACTTGGACATGTGTCTACAAGGTCGGTATCTGCTTAGCGATGTGGACGTGTGACTGAAATTGGAAAAACACTCTCCGAAATTTTTTCTGATGTACGGCGAAGGCAACGATGCAGAAGACTACAAAGTCGAATTCATCAAAGCCTACATGGATATCCCTTTCGTCACACTGAATCCCAGTACCCGGACACGCATCGAACAGCAACTTCTATCGTCCAACGCCAAGAATCCGGTGAATCGCGTGGTGGTCCGAGACATGGTCATTCCCGACAACCGCACTCATCACATCCTAGGTAATCTGTTCGACAAGGAAATCTTGCCGAAGAGACTGATCGTGGGGTTGGTGCGCAATACGGCCTACGACGGAAGAAAAAACAGAAATCCGTTCCATTTCGAACACAATCAATTGGAAAACATCAAACTGACCAAGCACGGGGAAATCGTGAGCGAATACGACGTGAACTTTCCCCAGCGACAAGCCATCGCACCCTACCTGGATTTGATGAAAAGGGTGGCCGTCTTAAACACCAGAGAAGACCTCCCTTTCCACGACTATATTAATGGGTACAACCTGTGTTGTTTTGATTTGACCAACGACCACGGAGCCGACGGCAACTACTTTCATCTGAAAGAGACAGGTGAACTGAATTTGGAACTCAAGTTCGGTACGGCCCCGACAAATCACCTCAGTCTTGTTCTGTTTGCCGAATACGACAATGTCTTGGAAATCGACCACTTACGAAAAATCATCACCGATTGGAGAGGCTCTCTCCAACCGACAACTGACACGAGCTTTAAAAAAAACATCTCCCCGCTCCCATTTTCGGAGGTGTATGGGTTCGTAATCACCTGAATATACTGCACCCGACCTCGTACCCCAAAGCCTACGTCATCAACACGGACGACGAATACCAACCAGGCAAACATTGGACCGTGTTTGTGTGTGAAGGGCCAAATCACGTCACCATCTTTGATTCCTATGGTAGCCCTCCTGATATCTATGGAGACGCCTTTCGACGTTTCGTTCAAAATCAACAACTCGACTACCAACCCAGATGGATTCAAGGATTCGTGTGCGGACATTATTGCTTGTATTTTCTGTGTCATCGATTTCACGTTCCTTCCCCATATCCCCTTTCCGTTTTCGGTCGCGTGTATCGTGTAAACGATATACTCGTCGAACAATGGGCTAGGGATCATTTTCCCAACTTGCAAGAGGAACAGAAGAAGGGTAAATATGTTTTTTTGTAAGTTTCTTTTGTCATGATAACTTTGTAAGTTTTGTTCAATAAAATGTCGACAACATATCACGTGTCTGTTTTTTGTGACGTCATGTTTTTTTTGTGACGTCATGCTATTCTGATTGGTGGAAAATGGTATCGTCCCAACACATTAAACTCGTCCCCTCCCGAGCCATAAATAGGAGTGTCGAAGCCAGAGATGTCATTAGCAAAATGGATCGAATTTCAAACGATCGTCGCTTTTGCAAGACTGGTGGGGGGTATTACCCAATGTTTAGGGGTAATCGACCGGGTACCGATTACCTTGTCTGCTTCTGGTGTGGAGTAGATGTTTCCAACACCTTTCATAAGAAACATCATCTCAAATGCCAGAAGCGGCCAAGGTATTTGGCAGAAAAGCCGAAGTGTTCCTGTTAAGGAACCCTCTCATTGAGAGAACAACGGCCCTTTTCAGGGCCAACTTATGCAATGTAAAAAGAGTTGTTTCCCCTTCCTCTCCCCCTTCTCCTCTCTTCTTCTTCTTCTTTCCTCTGCTCTGCTCTCTCTCACTCTCGCGCCTCTCTCTTTTCTCACACACGTGCAAGGGGTCACGCACGTGCAAGGTCACGCACCTGCAAGGGGTCATCCAGTGCAAGGTCACGCACGTGCAAGGTCAGGGGGTCATTCAGTGCAAGGGGTCACGCACCTGCAAGGGGTCGTCCAGTGCAAGGTCACGCAGTGCAAGGTCACGGGGTCATTCAGTGCAAGGTCACGTGCACACACGCGCAAAAAAGTTCCTGAACAGGCCCCCTAACTACTGTAAGAACCCTTGTGATTAACCGTTTATACAGAACAATCTATTTTATTTTTATAATAATGTACGTAACATGTGCTTGTAAATAATGGCGTAAATAAAAGTGAATTATTTAAGAACAAAAAAATTTAAAAAAATAAAATAAATACGGCGAGAAGACGTCGAACACTCGAAGCTTGGGGCTGGAAACCGGGCGGGTCCATTCACTTAATTTATTAGTACTGATACTTTTACTGTGCAATACTGTAATTACAATGTCCGCGTGTTTAGCGAACGTCCAAATTAATGTATATTTAATTATTATGGAAATTGCGCATATTAAGTGATGGATAATGGCCGTAGACTGTCTATTATGTAAATAGAAAGCCCCGAAGTTTTTCTTTGTATTTACATAATGGACAGTCTGAGGCTATTATCAAACTTAAAACATAGCACCATAGAGATACAAATAATGGATAGTTTTCTGAAAGAACATGCCACAAAATAATACATATATTCTTAAAACAACATGCACATCCTCACGAAAAGCATGTGACAAACCATTCCAGCCATACAATGCAAGCATACACAGGCAGTCCAAAATATTCGACATTGAGACGACTTGTTTATAACACAGTTCAAAACAAATATACTATTCAAAAAAAGTAGGGGATATTTGATTTTGGGGGCATAATACTAAAATATGCAAATGACTACGAAAAAAGTCACTATAGAACCTAACAGACGAAACATTTCCAGTTACATGTGACGCCCAAACGCACCAATAGCTACCGCATGGAATGCAGGTGATGCTTGGGATCATCATGGGGGTCCAACCCAAGATTTGCACGACTCTGACTTTGAATGTTACAGTCATTGTGGCATTGAATTCCAGGGTGGAAACATCAGTTTAATTGTTTTAGTGACCAGAAAACAAATTTTGATATGCGTCGGCTTACCCAAAATGAAAGGTTACGTGCCCTTGGCATGTTACAGATCGGCACAATACAGGCGGTTGTGGCGCGGACGATGAATGTTTCTCAGTCTGTCATAAGCAGGCTATGGTCCAGATACCGTGATACACAATCTGTACAGGACAGACCACGCTCAGGTCGACCAAGGGCGACAACTCAAGCCCAGGATTGATTTATCCGTACCTTGGCCTTGAGAAATCGTGTCATCACAGCAAATCAGATCAGCGCTCGTCTTCAAACAGACACTGGTGTGAGAGTGAGTGGCCAGACGATTCGGAATCGACTGCATAGGGGTCACCTTCGCGCCCGACGTCCTCGCGTGATCCCTTGTTTGAGAGATCATCACATTCAGGCAAGACGTCGTTGGTGTAGGGATCGTCAACACTGGGATAATCGACGCTGGAGCAATGTGATGTTTTCAGATGAGTCAAGGTTCACTGTTGATTTTTTGGACAGACGTAGGAGGGTGTGGCGTCGTCGAAACGAGCGCTTCCAAGACGTTAACGTCATCAGACATGATCGATTTGGGGGTGGTTCTGTTATGGTGTGGGAAGGCATCACTGTTGCTGGAAGAACGGCTTTACATGTTGTTGCAGGGCGTGTTACAGGCCAGTACTACCGGGACAACATCTTGGCAGTCCATGTTGTGCCGTTCGCACGACGTCATGGCCGCCGTTTCATCTTCCAGGATGACAACGCAAGATGTCACAGGGCCAGGGTCGTTACAGGTTACCTCCAACAACAGAACATCACCACATTACCTTGGCCAGCACTGAGTCCCGACCTCTCCCCCATCGAGCATGTCTGGGACATGCTTGGACAGAGGTTACGTCAACGTCAACAACGTCCTGCCAATGTCCAAAAACTTGCTGCTGCGTTGCAACAGGAATGGGACAATCTGGACTAAAATGACCTTAGACGTCTCATTAGGAGTATGCCACGTCGGATCAATGCTTGTTTGGCAAACAGAGGAGGATTTACCCGTTACTGACTTGGTTGTGATGCTGTGGTAACTTTGCTGTTTGACCCCGGGTATCATTTTACCCTTATAATGGTCAGTCTGTGCCTTACTTAGTCTAACGATCATTTGGAATAAATCGATGAATGTGAACTTCATTTCATTTTGTCATTTGTTTCTTCGTCAGTTTCATTAGGTGACTTTAATAACACTTAAAAATCAAATATCCCCTACTTTTTTTGAATAGTATATTAATAATGAGAATATATGTTATAAGCATTTGGATACTGATTACATTTGGTAATGTTCTCGATTTGGAAGATAATAGCGTAAAAATTGTGATGTTCTGGATATGGGGAATAATAACCGTCAAAGTTGTGATGGAAAGGATGCTCACAAAAATGATTTAGATATTGATAATATATGTGATAAGCATTTGGATATTGATTACATTTGGTAATGTATTCGATATGGAAGATAATAGCCGTAAAAATTGTGATATTCTTGATAGGGGGGATAATAGCCGTCAAAGTTGTGATGGATAGGCTGCTCACGAAAATGATGTAGATATTGATAATATTCTTAGTACTGTGGTTAATATAGAGGATACTAGCCGTCCAAATTTTGGTTTGAAATTTAATTATATACTCTGATATAAGTGACAGGACACAGGATCAAGGCACAAATCAATTCACGAAATTCGAACTCAGCTGCCATTATGGTGTAACGGGGATATATTTGAACGATTTTAAAAATCGGATAAAAACTGTGACCTGTATAGGTTCCACAGACTCAAAACACGTTGGGTTTTTTGTGTTTAATCAGGGGCCATAATCCAGGAAGTTACGGTTCGATATGCGTCAATATCGCAAGGAATCGAGATCTTTGGGTGGTAAACACACATGTTCATTTATCATCAAAATATCCTTAAAATTGTGACCTCTAGTGTTGTCAATCAGGGGCCTTAATCCGTGAATTTACGGTCCCATAAAAGCCAATATCGAAAGGAACCGAGATCTTTGGGATATATACCTATATTTCAAGTTATGACCTGTAGAGTGTCCACAAAGAAGGTGTGAAAACGTGGGCGTATGAAAACGTAGCATCGATCTAGTGCCGATCGTACTATTAAACGGACAAGTGACATATAACGGACGGATTTAAGTGGAATTCTTTATGTAGATAAACACGTGAAATCAACATTCGGTCATGTGACAATTCTGTAACTATGAGGTTTTAAAGTAATTTCATGTACTATAATTTAATTTGTCCAGAGAATAAATTATCCCAAAATGCATGTTAATTTTATAAATAATAGACGATTATTTAAGAAAAGCGTACATTCTCCTATATACTGGTTAAAAACATCAAAGGGTGACGTCATATCTATGTTTTAAATATACATACACATTTTGCATTGTACATTTCATTTCATTTTATTTCTTGTACATTTCATTTCATTTCATTTCTTGCAATATCAGTTTATGTTTATTTATTTTTCTTCAGAAAACCCGCTTATAACCCCCGAACTAGTTAAAAAAAAATGGTTAATAATAATAATAAGGCGATCTTGTATTATTTATCGGTGGAACTTTGAGTCATTCTGTATCAGTGGAACCAAATTTATTTTTTAACAAGTCAATTATAATTGATTATTTATCCGGGGATCTAAAACTTATGAATTAGCAGGGGAACTATAATTTTATATATTGTAAAAAGTGATATGGTTAGGAATGTGGTATGATTATGCATGGGGACACGTGTTATAAGTGGTTAGTTTATATTTTGATCATAAGGAAGGAGGGGAGTGGAATCAGCCTAATTATTATATTAAAGGTTACCGAATTAGTAAGAAGATAAGCTTAGAGACACTAACCTATTTAATTGTGTAGATAAGGACGTATTGATTGCAGGATTATATTTTAGTTAGTTGTAGTGGCTTCAGTCCCCTATTTAGTCTGTATATTTAAGAGAGATAGTGAAGTCATATTCAAAGAGAAATGGTTGTTGTTATAAATCTTAATTAATGTTATGTTTTGATTGTTATATTGTTTTTACTCATGGATGTACTATAAATGTAGGTTGTTATTCATTATTGATCATTGCTTGATAAAGATACCTGTAAGAGTATTGAAACGTTGCATGTAATAAACTAAGAAGTAGTAAATCCATAAAGTTGTGTTATTATGAATAAGGACAAAGTTGTGAAAACTTCATTCCCAGTCAAATTTTGTAAATAAATTAGGTCTGATATTTTTTTAATCCATGCTACTACTAAAATCTCATTAGGTTAGTCTTATTTTTTTATAAAATTTAATATACCGCCGTATTTTTCAACCAAAGAAAAATCAGACATCAGATCATGGAAATTGATAATCATATAGGCCTACTAAGACCTTGCTTGCCCTGTTTATATATTTTTTTTTAAATATTTCCCATCGGCATTATTCTACTGGTAAATGATAGAAGTAATATTTATTTATCACCCGTTATCATCTGGATGACGTTATAGTGATCTGTCAATCAAGCAGTCCCTTCATTTCAAATCGCCCAACAAATTATTTAGATCTATCCAAAATAAAGTTTTATGTGAACTACGAGGAGCAATGTTCCAAATTTAGCCGAACACTTTATAGATCTGGACATTCGAGGATGTTCACTTTGCTCAATTAATAAAATAAACATGATTTCGTCAGGTCTGCATTACATTTTTTTTTAAGCAATATTTTATTCAGATTTGTATCTGAATAGGGATTGGGGAACAGGCATAGACCTATCTCCCTGTCAGATATAGATACATGTACATGTATTTACATTTTAGAAATAAATAATCAATGTACATGTGAAATTATGATTACAGTGATTGTGTTATAGCTGTCTCTGGAATGGATTTACATTTTAGAAATAGGCAAGTAATGTACAAGTGAAAATGTAGTTACAATAAGTGCATTATAGTTGTCCCTTGAACCATCTGGTGATTTCGAAAAACGAGTGGACAATTTTAAAAATATAATGTGAGTTTTCTATGTCGTCAATTCCGTGCAATAAGACCGTACTGTTTCGATGGATAGTCGGTAAATTATTCATTGTATTATTTCGGACATCTGAATATAAGGAGCAATTCAATAAAAAATGTTCAGTATCTTCAAAGTGATGACCACATTTGCAACATGGATTTATCAGAAATATGACGTAAAAATTTATGTCCGTTTAAATTGCTGCAAGAGAGACGCAGTTTACAATGAATAATTTGGTTTGTGCCGGATCCAAACGAAAATTTTTTGGGTGGTGTTGATTGAATCTTGAGCCATAAGTTTCGAATTGAAAATATTTAGAGATATTGAATTTTTTGTGTCTGCACTTAGTTTGTTCCATTCTCTAATTGACGGTGGTATGAAAGAATTATAGAAAATATTTGTTTTATATTTATATTCAGGAAGGCATGTGTTTCGGAGATTATAATGTGCGCTTTTTGTCAAGTTCAGATCATGAAGATAAGGTGGAGAAAGGCCGTTTATAATTTTATAAATGAACTTGAATTTATATGTCTTCTGCGTCTCTCTTTTAGCGTAATAAAACCGGTTTCTTTATATAACAGTCTATGGCTGGTACCCCTTACAGCACCACATATATGGACCTAAGTGCATCCAGTTGTAGGTGCTCTAATATGTTAGCTAGTTGGTCTTCGCAGTTGTCCCAGATGACGTCACAATAATCAAAATGAGGTAGGATGAAAGAGGTATAGATGGTTTGTAACGATTTACGGTTAAGTCTGTATTTAAGGGGTCTTAAGCAATTAACAGATTTGCTGGGTTTTTTCGATAATATCGTTAATATACTATTCAAAAAAAGTAGGGGATATTTGATTTTTAAGTGTTATTAAAGTCACCTAATGAAACTGACGAAGAAACAAATGACAAAATGAAATGAAGTTCACATTCATCGATTTATTCCAAATGATCGTTAGACTAAGTAAGGCACAGACTGACCATTATAAGGGTAAAATGATACCCGGGGTCAAACAGCAAAGTTACCACAGCATCACAACCAAGTCAGTAACGGGTAAATCCTCCTCTGTTTGCCAAACAAGCATTGATCCGACGTGGCATACTCCTAATGAGACGTCTAAGGTCATTTTGGTCCAGATTGTCCCATTCCTGTTGCAACGCAGCAGCAAGTTCTTGGACATTGGCAGGACGTTGTTGACGTTGACGTAACCTCTGTCCAAGCATGTCCCAGACATGCTCGATGGGGGGGAGGTCGGGACTCAGTGCTGGCCAAGGTAATGTGGTGATGTTCTGTTGTTGGAGGTAACCTGTAACGATCCTGGCCCTGTTGTCATCCTGGAAGATGAAACGGCGGCCATGACGTCGTGCGAACGGCACAACATGGACTGCCAAGATGTTGTCCAGGTAGTACTGGCCTGTAACACGCCCTGCAACAACATGTAAAGCCGTTCTTCCACCAACAGTGATGCCTCCCCACACCATAACAGAACCACCCCCAAATCGATCATGTCTGATGACGTTAACGTCTTGGAAGCGCTCGTTTCGACGACGCCACACCCTCCTACGTCTGTCCAAAAAATCAACAGTGAACCTTGACTCATCTGAAAACATCACATTGCTCCAGCGTCGATTATCCCAGTGTTGACGATCCCTACACCAACGACGTATTGCCTGAATGTGATGATCTCTCAAACAAGGGATCACGCGAGGACGTCGGGCGCGAAGGTGACCCCTATGCAGTCGATTCCGAATCGTCTGGCCACTCACTTTCACACCAGTATCTGTTTGAAGACGAGCGCTGATCTGATTTGCTGTGATGACACGATTTCTCAAGGCCAAGGTACGGATAAATCGATCCTGGGCTTGAGTTGTCGCCCTTGGTCGACCTGAGCGTGGTCTGTCCTGTACAGATTGTGTATCACGGTATCTGGACCATAGCCTGCTTATGACAGACTGAGAAACATTCATCGTCCGCGCCACAACCGCCTGTGTTGTGCCGATCTGTAGCATGCCAAGGGCACGTAACCTTTCATTTTGGGTAAGCCGACGCATATCAAAATTTGTTTTCTGGTCACTAAAACAATTAAACTGATGTTTCCACCCTGGAATTCAATGCCACAATGACTGTAACATTCAAAGTCAGAGTCGTGCAAATCTTGGGTTGGACCCCCATGATGATCCCAAGCATCACCTGCATTCCATGCGGTAGCTATTGGTGCGTTTGGGCGTCACATGTAACTGGAAATGTTTCTTCTGTTAGGTTCTATAGTGACTTTTTTCGTAGTCATTTGCATATTTTAGTATTATGCCCCCAAAATCAAATATCCCCTACTTTTTTTGAATAGTATATATTTGTTTTGTTTGTTCCATTTACAATTTTGTTGAAAAGTCAAGCCTAGATGATCTGGTGCCTGGTACGTTCGGGCATTTTTATGCGCGAACTCTTAGGTTTTTTTTTACTGGCATGCGCACAGGTACTATTTCTTTTTCTTTTAACAAGTACCCAAATCGGGGATTTCGTGCGGAGGTAGTTCGGAGGTAAACAGTCTGTGAAGTACAACACTTGCCACTGTACCTGTGTATCGCTAATTATAAACCGAATGTGTGAAGACAGTTCATACATATCACTCAAAAAATTTTCAGTACAAACTCAGTTGATTCACGCTCATTTTGCTACTAAACAAACCCATCGGTTTATTTTCTCAACAGTGTGACCCGAAGTGACCGCGGATTTATTGACCTTGTATGAACTTATCCATAGCTATATCCTTACACCGAGAGAAATTATCTCGTCTCGGTGAAAAGAACCATGGTCATCTGGTAGAAAATTACTTTTGTATTTTTTGGAACGGAAAACAGTGTTTTTAGAAGCAAACTAACCTGCCGCACATGAGGAAGTCATTATACTAATAATAAAAGGCGAGACCTCTTTTTGCGGCGCAGGCTTATCACTGAGTAGTAAACCGTCCACAAACAATAATATAGGAAGCCTAGTGACGAGTGTAGTAAGTAGGCTATAGACTATAGGTTTGAGTCGAGATTACTCGCTTTCAGTTTACTCTGTTTTTGCGATAACCAATTATGTGAGAAATATCATACTGACATTCGGTTTTTAAAAGTTGTACGCGAACTAAATGCGTTTGTTAGATACTGACAGAGCAGCCCCGAGTCGAACAATCGCCGCCCGAGCTGTCTTCGTCAGCTAGTTTCACAATATCGTGCAATAGGTGTATTAATGTGATTTTTAGGTTTAACCCCGCAAACAATGCCAAAATAGTGTTTTCACTGCTTACAGAAAACTGAAATTTAAAAAAAACAAATTTTATGAGGGTGACCCTCCCACACACTCCCTATCGAGCTGCCGCTCGGTCTGCACAGCCTCATGCCTGGCACATACTGTCAACATTGTATATTTTTCCGTTTCCGCCCTTCCCCCCCACAATATATATTTCACGGCTACGTTGCGACGGTACCAGCATACCCAGTTGTTGACACCCATTACATCACTCCTGTCTAACAAATCATAAAGCTGTGGTGTTACGGTGGCGGCATAGTATTTCACCGTAACACCACAGCCACTCTAACCATTCATAATACATCTAACTATCCCTTTACAGCACTTCACTCCCTACACATTTCCCCTCGTCCTACTTTCCCAAACGTCAACAACACATCTCATACATCCAGTTCGCTGATTAACCCTTGTACCACGTCTACTGGATGTTTGTGATGTGGGACCTCCTTGATGGGAACACTATTTAGTGTAAGCGTAGGTAAAATAGGATTTTGTTTGGTTGTCAGTGCTAGTGTTTCGGTCTTTAGTGGGTTGAAGGATACCAGCTATGATTTAGCCCATGAGTTAATTTTATCTAGGTCACTGTTTAGAATATTTTGGCATTGGGTAGGATCATGAATTTTCAGATAAAGGGAAGTGTCGTCAGCGAAGAGTCGAACATTTGATGTGATATCACTTATAATATCATTTATATAAATGAGAAAAAGGAGAGGACCGAGAACAGAGCCCTGTGGCACACTCGGGGAATGGTTTTGGGGGAAGAGGAGACATCCCCAGTAACAACAGATTGTTTTCTTCCTTCTAAATAGTTGTGAAACCATTGAAGGATGTCTCCCCGTATCCCCGCAGCTTCAAGCTTGTGACAGAGTCCACCATGCCAGACCCTGCCATAAGCTTTACTTATGTCACAGAGCACTGCTCTCGTGTAGAATTCGTGGTCAATGACTTGACAAAAGTAGTGTGCAATATCGGTAAGTTGGTAAACACTAGAATCCCCAAGCAAAAAGCCGCTCTGGAGGTTAATTAGAACATAATTCTCCATTAGAAAGTTGAAGACATTTTTTTAAATGCATTTTCCGAATATTTTAACTAATGATATGGGTCTATAATTTCCACAGTCTGATGGGTCACCTTATTTTAATAGGGCAGTTACAATGGCAGATTTCCAGATATTCGGTACTGTTTTCGATAAGAGGTAGTGGTTAAATAATTTACATAAAGGTTCAGAGATTTCGTTGGATATTAGTTTTATTAGTTTTCCACTGATGTTATTGGGCCCACTGGCTTTCGAAGAGTCAATTGTTGTAATGATGTCTTCAACTTCCTTGGGTATTCTTTCTAGTGAAGTAAGTGGTGCATGGTTGCTGTCTATGTTGGATTGGTTTATAATGAAATCATTAAAGGACAATATTGGTGCCAGTCATTATCACATATGTAATAGAGCTGGTTAAACACATTCCAAATATAATTTTAACACAGAGATCATTGCTACGATAGCTGAGTAATACAGGTTTTCTGAATCGGAAGTGACGAACGTCAAAGGAAAACACGGGTCATCCCTCTATATAACTGACTGATGTGGCGAGTGATAAAAGATACACGGCCGAATTTCTGCTCGCTAATAATTCCTTCGAAGACCAAAAGTTGTTATATGGGACTGTAAGAGGATACCTGACAATTCAATAAAGTAATTGAATGTCATTAGATAAGAGAACACGAGAAAAATAGAAATAGTCCGTACATTCACTTGTTTATATTCATTCTATACCTTATAAATACATGTACATGGTAATGCACGGACTTTTTCTGTTTTTCTTTCGTGTTCTCTTATCTAGTGGCAGTCAATTCTTTTTATGAATTGTCAGATATCTTCTCACAGTCTCACACAACAACTTTTGGTCTTGGAAGGAATTATTGGTGAGAAGAAATTCGCCCATGTATCTGTTATCACTCGTCACTTCAGTCAGTTATATTGAAGGATGACTCGTGTTTTCCTTTGACGTTCGTCTCTTCCGATTCAGGAAACCTGTATTACTCAGCTATCGTAGCAATAATCTTTGTGTTAAAATTATATTTGGAACGTGTTTAACCAGCTCTATCACATATGTGACAATGACTGACACCAATATTGTCCTTTAAGGCAGTTGCATTTGTCGGATGGTGTGTGATATATAGTGTCGTTTACTGATAGAGGAGGTAGTTCATTGCTAGTGCCAGCACGGTTCCTTTTCAGAAATGAGTTGACAAGGCCACACCAGTTTTTACTTCCAAAGTTATTGCAATTATTGATTTTGTTATCGATTTTGTCAAAATATTCCTTTTTGCAATTTCTGATTAGGTTTATATATTCGTTTCTAATAGTCTGATTTTATATTTCTTTTAACTGCCTTTTTATGTATTTTATTTTTCTTTCTACTCAAATTACGAATCGCATTATTCATCCATGGTTGGTCTTTGGGTCGGATAATTACTGTTTTATTAGGAATGTGTTTTTTCGCTAGCCTTGTCGGCTCACTTGTGAAGTTAACCCAAACTGTATTAATTGATTCGATGTTAATTAATCTGTCCCAGTCCGTGTTAGTAACGTCCCGTCGCAGTTCCTCAGTGTTAATATTGTTACAATTAACACCATGTCCATGGTTTTCATTATGCTTTAAGATGATTATGATAGAGTTATTCCTACAAACAAAGCCCTAAAAATATACCAGTTGACCAAAACGATTTTGTTTTTAGGACAGTAAGGTAAGACCTTTCAATCATCATTCTTTTTGGTTGACATTGTTGAATTATAATTGCTTTTTAATGGGCTTGTCCGCCTTCCATCAGTCTGTTTTCCTTTATTTACATAGCGTTCATCCCGGCACTTCTGTCATTCTTTCCCGATTGAAACATGGCGGCCGGTCTTCAGTGACGGCCCACGGCGTTAACGTTACGTCAATGGGGATCACGTGACCACAATACACTCTAGTAATATATACAACGCTGTGGGTTGAGCTTATTTTGGGATACCATTGTCGTTTATTATAAATTGAGTTTTTGTTATTTAAAGAAGATGGTAAATATGACGATGACGACGGCGAATACGAAGATGATGATGACGACAATGATGATTTTGATGGCGAATTGGATGATAATACAAGAGGAAAACAAGAACTGGTTTCTACAACTTTACCACCAAGTTATAAGCAAAAAGTCTCTGATACATTTATTCCGTCTTATGTATCCGTAAAAGGTCTGCAAAAACAAAACATACTTTTTTTTATTTCGTTCGTGTTTAATTGTTTAAAATGAATCTTGTCCAAGACATGTCTTCAGGTCACTGGCTAAATAAGAGGTCAATAGAACACGAACAGCTTAAAGATATTGCACTGTTCTGTAATGTAAGTCGACATGAAACATTTTCTGCACCAACAGTACTCATGGAGACTAGCATTCCCCTTTCACTTTACTACGAGATAAATTTTGCGCAGCGCAATTAGAACTGTCAGGGATGTTTTTACGTACACGCGTGGACTAGGTCTTTTACGTACCACTACCACCTAAACGATCAAACAAAGGACCTTTACAGCACCGTGATGTCCTACTCGCTTAGTCGCGCGTGGCTCCGTATAATATATATCTCGATATTACAATTACAGACATTTTATTCCTTAAGTAAAAGTTGGTATTGGTTTATATATGTAGTTAAAGACATTAAAAAGGCAATTATTTAGCATTTGTTTTTGCTTACCACACCTAAAAAGTACAAAGATAATCCTATTTGAAAAGATCGTTTGCTTAAATTTGCATCCAACGACCCATATCATACTTATTTTTAAATTAGGAATCTATATTTCATTTGTTTTTCTTTTACGGAATACGCTAAAGTTTTTTCTTGATCACATCTCAATTTCAAATTTCCCTGTCAGTTGGAAGTTAAATAAGAGTAGGCCTTGATGCCGCTGTCTGGGTTGCATTGGTGTGGAAAAGTTGCTTGCTTGATAAAATATGCCGGACTTTAGAATAACTGTGATCTGTACCTAAGGAGTTTTATTTTTGTCCCCAGGCCGGCTGAAAATTTTCACTCGACTTTTCCAACGTGGTATCACCTTGTCAGTGGAGGAGGACGCGGTGAGGTGTCGATGAAAGGGTACTGTGTCTAGTCTTTCGGAAAGGTAATTGAAATAAGAGTAGGCCGTATCGCCGCTGTCTGAGCGAAACTGCATAGCGTATGCCCATCTTCATTAATGCAGAAAAGTACCTCGCTTGATGAATTAAGCCGTAGTTTAAATAACCGTGGCCTGTCCCCAAAATGTTTGTAAAAAGTATACAATTTCTAATAAAACGCTATAGTTTATAATTAACAAAATAACATATTGTCACCAGGAACAATGATATGTGATTGAAAATGAAATGAAAAGATATGGGGTTTAACGTTCTAATGTTCTGCTCTGACTTGGCTAATGAAGACGGACAAACGCCATGCAGTGTGCTAAGAGGGAAATTTTGTTCGGACAGCGGCGCTACGGCCTACTTTTATATCGAATTCCAACTGCAAAGGGATCTTTTACGTGCACCCCAATGTGTACACGGGAACCTCGGTATTTCGTCCCATCCGAACGACAAATAGCTGCCCTCATCAGGCACTGCATCCTGCACCACGGACAAGAGGAAAACACGCCGGAAAACATGTGATTTGAGTTGGAATATTAGTAGATTGATTATTGCAGATTTGTATGGCTTTGGGTAAATGGTGCTGTTGTTAGTAATCAGTGAACATGCGTACGAATTGAACTCGTATTCTCGTCCGGTTTCCTTGCGTTCTCGCACTCTCTCTACCTTGCCGAGATTATGAACTGGCCGCAATAGGCTTCCCCGCTTAATGGAAGAATGTTTGCTCATGCGCACTGATTGACTTCTGAAGAGGCGAAAAGTCGCGGCACGACAAGTCGAAACAATTGTATTTTTTATAATCTGTGAATGGCATTTAGCGATTGAACATAATATAACAAAACACAGTTCTATGAATAACAATCACTATATTATATACACACGACGTTTCGACAAGAATTCACTGTTCGTTATCAAGCATACAAATTACAAATGAGGAAAAAAATTGTGACAGTGTTATATGTAGGTACAGTGAACAATAATGGGAGAAACCATTAGTTAACAATCATGAAACCCTAAATTAATTGGTTATCAAAGTACATGTAATTATACTAATATTTTGGATCACACAGCGTGTCGGAATACCGAGCTTTCTCCAAAACCGGATATACTGTAACTTCGAAAACCGGAAGTATTTTTATATTGCAGCTTCGAATCACCAGAATGCTATTCCCTTTAAAAATGATAAACCTTTCTATACTTTCAAAATTTTATTACATTAAATAATTAACAATAACAATGCATGCGTACAATATATTCATAGAATCATTTACATGTAATATCAATGCATGCGTACAATATATTTATAAATATCAATGCATGTAATCGTTTAAAATAGTTTGCTTAAGATTACCGGAAGCATATCGTAAGGCGGAGTCCTGGACAACACAATATGTCTGACACTGTAGCTCGGCCAATTGAATACTTCACGGCTAATTCCTTCTACGCAGGTCGTGGAACTTTTTCGAAATCTGCTATAAGTTGCCGCTTTACATCTAATGTCAAATCTGTTCGGGCACGCTTTGCAGGACGTTCAGACATTTTGAATACAATAATGTATAATGATTCTTCAATCGCAGCAATTTTTATATAATGTCGGGGTATTTGACATGAGTAACTAAAATCAAATACCAAGCGCACTCTTACAAGAGATTATAAATTGCAAAATAATGAACAAAGAATTTATAACATTATCAAAGTAATCAACACAGACCGGCGCTTGCGAGTTTTAATCTCACCGATAATTGATTGGTGATTGCTTGTTAATCTTTTCTGACTTCACACCCATTGAGTTCTAATCTCACCGATAATTGGATGCTTCACACCCACCGTTTGAAGTACGGATTATACGGTGTCGATTCTATGTCGATTGATGTCGTAATCCGGAACATACAGAATCCGGATTTACCAGCGATTTTTTGGCTGAAGTAATAAGGAAATAAATCGGGGTATGAAAATAATGTCGGATGTCACAGCAATCCGGAGTGATCGGACATCGGATGTGACAGAGTCCACTGTAATTATACTAAGATTTAATTATGATAGCACATAGTATAGTAACAACAGGGGATAAAGGATTAAAGAGGAATTAATGAACACATAGATGATGGGTGAAACCTACTAGTTGAAGCCATAAGATATGTCTCTGTATTTTGTTGACTTGTCAGGTTGTGAAGGCGACAAGTCGACAGAATTGACCCGACAAGTCGACAAAATACAATTGTTTTGATTGTCGGGTTAGTTTGTCGCGTTATCGGGTTGAGTTTGTCGACTTGTCGTGCCGCGACTTGTCGCCTTCGCAACCAGAAAAGCCGAGAATGTAGAATGGTCGCTAATAGCCACCGTAATCGCCAACTTACAATCTTAAAAATAACTAGATCTGCTACTGTCCCATGCAGATATGAAAGCTTTCATATTCATCGTCACGTGACATGGATTATATCAAGTATCTTAAAAGAAAAAAGAACAACGAAAAATAATTATCAAAATCGTTGAAAAAGTCGCGAAGTTACAAGTCTAAATATAATGAGAAACATTGCACCCGGGCAAAAAAATAATCTGAGAACTAAAGGGAAATAACTGAGACTTGGGTTCCTGTAATCGGAATGACTTTCCGTTCCAGAAGTTTCAGAAAAATGGATCAAGCCGTTTAAAAACGGGACGGATGAGAACATGAAACGAAAATGGCGGGAAAGAACTAAAAAGGGGCAGAAAAATATCAAAAAAATAAATGAAATAACTTTGAACGGAACTAACATTTTTTGAATCAGATTGACCTTAGCTGTTCGAATATTTGGGTTAAATTTGTAAATTTTGAAAATTAAAGGCATAAATTGTCCTGCAAACAACTCTGTCGGCACGTAAAAGGTCAAAGACGAAATATGAAATTTTGAAAAATTTTTAAACACCAAAAAATCGATCTTGATCTCGACCTATCCTGAAATGCATTAATTTCAGAAATAAGAGACGCATTGAACATATTACGGCCTATTTTGTTTATTTTCACGTCTGTTCAACTGGATTTTTCACTGTTCTTCATATTCAATTCCAAATGGAGACCATCAGTTGACCGAAAAAAAATTTTTTTTCCCTAAAACTCTGTTTTTTTAATCGGATCAGAATGGGAGTAAGGCACAAAGTCCGAGGTGGCAATGTGCGTATTGTGTCCTAATTTCATGGTTTTCGGACAATCGGTGCCGGTCTCGTGGCGAAATTCCACTTTTTTCGCCCTTACTGAAGCCGGAAAAAGCCGAACGACAGGAACCGTGTGAAGAACAAACGACCTGAACGAATGCAGGTATCGCCTTGAATTCTTCAGGGTACCAACGTGCAAAGTTCCTCGCCGGAATTTGGTAGTCATGGTACCTTTGGTTCCAGCGTGGCGCATGCGCGAAGTCAAAAGAAATTAAGGTCGATTTTGGGATTTTGGGTATATTTCGGAGTGGTTTGGTAAGTGACGGTGGATCGGGGACCAAGATGGATCTAAGATGGCGGTCATAATACAATATTATAATAACGTTGAAGAATGAGCAAATTTTCGCGACCGGGGTTTATTTGCTCTGCCCAGGCAACGTTCCGTTCGTCCGATTGCCTTCAAATTTGCACGGAATGTACCTTGGGATTCTAGCTATCACATATTAAAAACAGAAGAGTGTGGAATTCCGAGAACGTTGAAAATAAATTCGAAACCCACCCCCACCCATCAGAGTTTTTTTGCTTAAAAAATTGCCGTATTTTATCGAATTTTTATTGTTCTTGATATCTCAGTATTTTCTCCTTTTAATATGTGATAAATATCATCGCGGCGCAGCCAACCGCTAGAAATTCAAGAGATTTGCACCACCAGAAGGATGCCTCAGCAGTCAAAAAATTTCAAAATAGGCGATTTCGGTTTCTAGTGTCGATACATCGTTACGGTCATTTCAAAAAAGTTGTCTTTTAAGGATAATGTGTATAGTACTAATACCTATCACATACGGAAGAGGCGATAAAATCTCTTTGCATTTGCAATTTCAAAATTAATTAAAACCAATATCAAATTCAGAAAATCGTTTTTTTGCTAAAACTCTTTTTTTAATGGGATCAAAATGGGGGTAAAGCACAGAGTCCGGGGTGGTAATGGGCGTATTGTGTCCAAATTTTATGGTTTTCGGACAATCGGTGCCGGTGTCGGTGAAATTCCACTTTTTTCCCCTTATGGAAGCCTTAAATTGACTTAAAAAACGACAAAAGAGCAGGTGACCTGGGTGCCAAGAACAAACGACTTGAACGAATGCAGGTATCACCTTGAAATTTTCTTGGTACCTAGGTACCAACGTGAAAAGTTCCTCGCCGGTATTTGGTACTCATGGTACCTTTGGTTCCAGCGTAGCGCATGCGCGAAGTCAAAACCAGCTAAACTCAAAGCAACCTTGTCGGCACGGAAACATCAAAGGCGAAATTCGAATTTTTGAAATATTCAAATACCAAACATTCGACCATGAGCCAGGCTATCCTGAAATGTATTAATTTCGGTAATAGGAGACAGATTCTTTAAGCCACGACCAATTGTGGATGTTTTCAAGCCCATTAATGTGGATTTTTCACTATTTTTCATATTCAATTCAAAATGGCGTCCATCATTTGCAAGAAATCAAAATTCTAATTCCTACAATTTATGGGCTTTTCTTCAAGGATTCGGAAAATATAATTCCCTTGTCTGTAAGTAAAATATCAAAAAAGCCTTAGCGACATTTCACATTTCAAGATGGTGGCACTTCCGGAATGGGCTACAAACTCTATTTTCCGTGAACGAATCAGAAGTGTCGTAGCTAGTAAAAAAAATAAATTCAAGGCAATCTGACCTATATTTAGTCGATTTTTTTGAAATTTGTAATCCTTTATTTCTTCAAGGGGAGATAAGTTAAGGCATTTTTATTGGTATCGTTTAAGTTGGGTGAATGAGATCTACATACATTCCAAATTTCATAAAATATCGTACCAATATTAAAGAAGTTGTCAATTCTGTTTTACTTCCGGGACGAAATGTCAATGACCTTATTTTCGAAATTCGAAAATCGGAAATAGCAGATTTCAAGTAAATATTTCAAGGTACTCAAAGAAAAAAGAATTAGTAAAATAGGCCACATAGTCACAGAGTTATAGGTATGTAGGTCAATATTTTCGTTCGTAAAATTCGGTGATTTCGGATTCGTAAAACGTTTTGAAAATATATTTAATCAAAAGCTGCCACCTAATTTTTGGGGGAAAGGTCAAAGTTTCAGAAAGATCCCATGGTTAGATTCTGAGAAATCCGATTTGCAGAAAGTACACAAAAAAAAAAAAAAAATAAATAAAAAAAAATAATAATAACTAGATCTGCATAGCAGATATGAAAGCTTTCATATTAACTGCAAAGGGGGTTATTAGAATCTATTGAAACAATAAGTATAAATGTCATCAGGTATCTGAAAAATTACATTTACCTTATGAACAAAATGGGAAAAATACAAAACAAAAATTGTCGACTTGTGGCTACCATCCAAGGCATATTTAGAAAACCGTATATTATATACAGAGTACGCAGGACAGGAATTAGTTGTGCTTCAATGTAAACCGCTGAAAATCAATTGGCTTCTTACCTTAAACACTGTATAAATTTAAAGTCAATCGGATATTGAATTTAGTCTCTAGAGCGTCCACAAGATTTTTTAAAGTGATCAAGGGCAATAACTCTGACGGTAATTATCGGAAATGGCAGTAAATATCAGATATCGCTGAAAATCAATACTGTGGGCATCTTCGTGTCATGACCTTAAACACTGCGCATAAATTTAAAGTCAATCGGATATTAACTTTGGCCTCTAGAGCGTCCACAAGATATTTTGAAGTGATCAGGGGCCACATCTCTGGCAGTAAATATCAGATATCGCTGAAAATCAATCGCCTACTTCGTCTCATGAACTTAACCACTGTGTATAAATTTAAAGTCAATCGGACATTAACTTTGGACTCTAGAGCATCCACAAGATTTTTTTTAAGTGATGAAGGGCCATAACTCTGACAGTAATTATCGGAAATCGGTGAAAATCAATTGGCTTCTTCATCTCATGACCTTAAACACTGTGTATAAATTTAAAGTCAATCGGATATTGAATTTAACCTCTAGAGCGTGCACAAGATTTTTTGAAGTGGTCAAGGACCATAATTCTGACAGTAATTATCGGAAATCGCTGAAAATCAATAGGCTTCTTCGTCTCATGAGCTTAAACACTGTGTATAAATTTAAAGTAATCGGATATTAACTTTAGCCGTCCGGACGGCGGGGACGACAATATACGACCACATTTCAATGTGGGCGTATAAAAATTAACCGATGGCATATAATATTTAATGTATGATAAAGTCAAAATAGTCGATTTCGGTTTTTGGTGTTGCGCTAATTTTAAAAAAAATGTCTTTTACGGATAATGTGTATAGTACTAATAGCAATCACATACGGAAGAGGCGATAAGATCCCTTTGCATTTGGAATTTCAAAATTAATTAAAACCAAATTTAAATTCCGAAAATCGGTTGTTTATTTTTTGCTGAAACTCCTTTTTTTAATCTGATCAAAATGGGAGTAAGTCACAGAGTGGTAATGGGCGTATTGTGTCCAAATTTCATGGTTTTCGGACAATCGGTGCCGGTGTCGTGGCGAAATTCCACTTTTTTCGCCCTTACAGAAGCCGTAAATGGCGGAAAAAAACGAACGGCAGGAACCGTGTCAAGAACAAACGACCTGAACGAATGCAGGTATCGCCTTGAAGTTTTCAGTGCACCTAGGTACCAACGTGAAAAGTTCCTCGCCGGAATTTGGAAGTCAACGTACCTTTGGTTCCAGCGTGGCGCATGCGCGAAGTAAAAAGAAATTACGGTCGATTTTGGGATTTTGGGTATATTTCGGAGTGGTTTGGTAAGTGACGGTGTATCTAAGATGGCGGTCATAACACAATATTATAATAACTTTAAAGAATGAACAAATTTCCGCGACCGGGTTGATTTGCTCTGCCCAAGCAACGTTCCTGTGCTCCGATTGCCTTCAAATTTGCACAGAATGTACCTTGGGATTCTAGCTATCACATATTGGATTCCGAGAACGTTGAAAATAAATTCGAAACCCACCCCCACCCATCAGAGTTTTTTTGCTTAAAAAATTGCCGTATTTTATCGAATTTTTATTGTTCTTGATATCTCAGTATTTTCTCCTTTTAATATGTGATAAATATCATCGCGGCGCAGCCAACCGCTAGAAATTCAAGAGATTTGCACCACCAGAAGGATGCCTCAGCAGTCAAAAAATTTCAAAATAGGCGATTTCGGTTTCTAGTGTCGATACATCGTTACGGTCATTTCAAAAAAGTTGTCTTTTAAGGATAATGTGTATAGTACCAATACCTATCACATACGGAAGAGGCGATAAAATCTCTTTGCATTTGCAATTTCAAAATTAATTAAAACCAATATTAAATTCCGAAAATCGTTTTTTTGCTAAAACTCTTTTTTTTTAATCGGATCAAAATGGGAGTAAGGCACAGAGTCCGGGGTGGTAATGGGCGTATTGTGTCCAAATTTCATGGTTTTCGGACAATCGGTGCCGGTGTCACGGCGAAATTCCACTTTTTTCCCCTCATGGAAGCCGTAAATTGACTTGAAGCCAGGGTCCTTGAAGTTGTACAGCTGCACCCGTTGACCGATATTTATTTAACGGGGAATAAGTGATAATACATATTATAGCAGTAAATAATTAAAATATTTCATAGGGATTATAATAATATGTATATCGTGTCTGGGTACAGGGTTAAAACCAATATTAAATTCCGAAAATCGTTTTTTTGCTAAAACTCTTTTTTTTTTTTAATGGGATCAAAATGGGGGTAAGGCACAGAGTCCGGGGTGGTAATGGGCGTATTGTGTCCAAATTTCATGGTTTTCGGACAATCGGTGCCGGTGTCACGGCGAAATTCCACTTTTTTCCCCTCATGGAAGCCGTAAATTGACTTAAAAAAAAAAAGACGAAAGGCAGGTGACAAGAACAAACGACTTGAACGAATGCAGGTATCACCTTGAAATTTTCAGGGTACCTAGGTACCAACGTGAAAAGTTGCTCGCCGGAATTTAGTACTCATGGTACCTTTGGTTCCAGCGTAGCGCATGCGCGAAGTCAAAACCAGCTAAACTCGAAAACAACCTTGTCGGCACGGAAACATCAAAGGCGAAATTCGAATTTTTGAAATATTCAAATACCAAACATTCGACCATGAGCCAGGCTATCCTGAAATGTATTAATTTCGGTAATAGGAGACAGATTCTTTAAGCCACGACCAATTGTGGATGTTTTCAAGCCCATTAATGTGGATTTTTCACTATTTTTCATATTCAATTCAAAATGGCGTCCATCATTTGCAAGAAATCAAAATTCTAATTCCTACAATTTATGGGCTTTTCTTCAAGGATTCGGAAAATATAATTCCCTTGTCTGTAAGTAAAATATCAAAAAAGCCTTAGCGACATTTCACATTTCAAGATGGTGGCACTTCCGGAATGGGCTACAAACTCTATTTTCCGTGAACGAATCAGAAGTGTCGTAGCTAGTAAAAAAAAAAATTCAAGGCAATCTGACCTATATTTAGTCGATTTTTTTGAAATTTGTAATCCTTTATTTCTTCAAGGGGAGATAAGTTAAGGCATTTTTATTGGTATCGTTTAAGTTGGGTGAATGAGATCTACATACATTCCAAATTTCATAAAATATCGTACCAATATTAAAGAAGTTGTCAATTCTGTTTTACTTCCGGGACGAAATGTCAATGACCTTATTTTCGAAATTCGAAAATCGGAAATAGCAGATTTCAAGTAAATATTTCAAGGTACTCAAAGAAAAAAGAATTAGTAAAATAGGCCACATAGTCACAGAGTTATAGGTATGTAGGTCAATATTTTCGTTCGTAAAATTCGGTGATTTCGGATTCGTAAAACGTTTTGAAAATATATTTAATCAAAAGCTGCCACCTAATTTTTGGGGGAAAGGTCAAAGTTTCAGAAAGATCCCATGGTTAGATTCTGAGAAATCCGATTTGCAGAAAGTACACAAAAAAAAAAAAAAATAAATAAAAAAAAATAATAATAACTAGATCTGCATAGCAGATATGAAAGCTTTCATATTAACTGCAAAGGGGGTTATTAGAATCTATTGAAACAATAAGTATAAATGTCATCAGGTATCTGAAAAATTACATTTACCTTATGAACAAAATGGGAAAAATACAAAACAAAAATTGTCGACTTGTGGCTACCATCCAAGGCATATTTAGAAAACCGTATATTATATACAGAGTACGCAGGACAGGAATTAGTTGTGCTTCAATGTAAACCGCTGAAAATCAATTGGCTTCTTACCTTAAACACTGTATAAATTTAAAGTCAATCGGATATTGAATTTAGTCTCTAGAGCGTCCACAAGATTTTTTAAAGTGATCAAGGGCAATAACTCTGACGGTAATTATCGGAAATGGCAGTAAATATCAGATATCGCTGAAAATCAATACTGTGGGCATCTTCGTGTCATGACCTTAAACACTGCGCATAAATTTAAAGTCAATCGGATATTAACTTTGGCCTCTAGAGCGTCCACAAGATATTTTGAAGTGATCAGGGGCCACATCTCTGGCAGTAAATATCAGATATCGCTGAAAATCAATCGCCTACTTCGTCTCATGAACTTAACCACTGTGTATAAATTTAAAGTCAATCGGACATTAACTTTGGCCTCTAGAGCATCCACAAGATTTTTTTTAAGTGATGAAGGGCCATAACTCTGACAGTAATTATCGGAAATCGGTGAAAATCAATTGGCTTCTTCATCTCATGACCTTAAACACTGTGTATAAATTTAAAGTCAATCGGATATTGAATTTAACCTCTAGAGCGTGCACAAGATTTTTTGAAGTGGTCAAGGACCATAATTCTGACAGTAATTATCGGAAATCGCTGAAAATCAATAGGCTTCTTCGTCTCATGAGCTTAAACACTGTGTATAAATTTAAAGTAATCGGATATTAACTTTAGCCGTCCGGACGGCGGGGACGACAATATACGACCACATTTCAATGTGGGCGTATAAAAATTAACCGATGGCATATAATATTTAATGTATGATAAAGTCAAAATAGTCGATTTCGGTTTTTGGTGTTGCGCTAATTTTAAAAAAAATGTCTTTTACGGATAATGTGTATAGTACTAATAGCAATCACATACGGAAGAGGCGATAAGATCCCTTTGCATTTGGAATTTCAAAATTAATTAAAACCAAATTTAAATTCCGAAAATCGGTTGTTTATTTTTTGCTGAAACTCCTTTTTTTAATCTGATCAAAATGGGAGTAAGTCACAGAGTGGTAATGGGCGTATTGTGTCCAAATTTCATGGTTTTCGGACAATCGGTGCCGGTGTCGTGGCGAAATTCCACTTTTTTCGCCCTTACAGAAGCCGTAAATGGCGGAAAAAAACGAACGGCAGGAACCGTGTCAAGAACAAACGACCTGAACGAATGCAGGTATCGCCTTGAAGTTTTCAGTGCACCTAGGTACCAACGTGAAAAGTTCCTCGCCGGAATTTGGAAGTCAACGTACCTTTGGTTCCAGCGTGGCGCATGCGCGAAGTAAAAAGAAATTACGGTCGATTTTGGGATTTTGGGTATATTTCGGAGTGGTTTGGTAAGTGACGGTGTATCTAAGATGGCGGTCATAACACAATATTATAATAACTTTAAAGAATGAACAAATTTCCGCGACCGGGTTGATTTGCTCTGCCCAAGCAACGTTCCTGTGCTCCGATTGCCTTCAAATTTGCACAGAATGTACCTTGGGATTCTAGCTATCACATATTGGATTCCGAGAACGTTCAAAATAAATTCAAAACCCACCCCCAACAATCAACGGTTTTTTGCTTAAAAAATTGCCGTATTTTATCGAATTTTTATTGTTTTTGATATCTGAGGATTTTCTCAATTTAATATGTGATAAATATCATCGCGGCGCAGCCAACCGCTAGAAATTCCAGAGATTTGGACCACCGGAAGGATGCCTCAGCAGTCAAAAAAGGTCAAAATAGGCGATTTCGGTTTCCAGTGTCGATACATCGTTACGGTCATTTTAAAAAATTGTCTTTTAAGGATAATGTGTATAGTACCAATACCTATCACATACGGAAGAGGCGATAAAATCTCTTTGCATTTGCAATTTCAAAATTAATTAAAACCAATATTAAATTCCGAAAATCGTTTTTTTGCTAAAACTCTTTTTTTTTAATCGGATCAAAATGGGAGTAAGGCACAGAGTCCGGGGTGGTAATGGGCGTATTGTGTCCAAATTTCATGGTTTTCGGACAATCGGTGCCGGTGTCACGGCGAAATTCCACTTTTTTCCCCTCATGGAAGCCGTAAATTGACTTGAAGCCAGGGTCCTTGAAGTTGTACAGCTGCACCCGTTGACCGATATTTATTTAACGGGGAATAAGTGATAATACATATTATAGCAGTAAATAATTAAAATATTTCATAGGGATTATAATAATATGTATATCGTGTCTGGGTACAGGGTTAAAACCAATATTAAATTCCGAAAATCGTTTTTTTGCTAAAACTCTTTTTTTTTTTAATGGGATCAAAATGGGGGTAAGGCACAGAGTCCGGGGTGGTAATGGGCGTATTGTGTCCAAATTTCATGGTTTTCGGACAATCGGTGCCGGTGTCACGGCGAAATTCCACTTTTTTCCCCTCATGGAAGCCGTAAATTGACTTTAAAAAAAAACGACGAAAGGCAGGTGACAAGAACAAACGACTTGAACGAATGCAGGTATCACCTTGAAATTTTCAGGGTACCTAGGTACCAACGTGAAAAGTTGCTCGCCGGAATTTAGTACTCATGGTACCTTTGGTTCCAGCGTAGCGCATGCGCGAAGTCAAATCCAGCTAAACTCGAAAACAACCTTGTCGGCACGGAAAACATCAAAGGAGAAATTCGAATTTTTGAAATATTCAAATACCAAACGTTCGACCATGATCCAGGCTATCATGAAATGTATTAATTTCGGTAATAGGAGACATATTTTCTAGGTCACGACCAATTGTATATGTTTTCAAGCCCATAAATGTGGATTTTTCACTAATTGTCATTTTCAATTCAACATGGCGTCCATCATTTGCCGGAAATCAAAATTGTGTTCTCTACCGTTTTTCGGCTTTCCTTCAAGGGTTCGGAAAATATAATTGCCTTGTCTGTAAGTAAAATATCAAAAAAGTCTTATGTAATTTTCACATTTCAAGATGGTGGCATTTCCGGTTTGAGCTACAAACTCAATTTTTTGTGTACGAATCATAGTGTCGTAGCTAGTAAAGAAAAAAAAAATCAAGGCAATCTGACCTATATTTCATCGATTTTTTTGAAAACTTTGATCCTTAATTTCATCAAGGGGAGATAATTTAGAAAATTTCTAATGATATTTTTGAAGTCGCATTGATAAGATTTACTTACATTCTAAATTTCATGAAAATCGTGCAACTATTAAAGAAGTTGTCAAATTGATCTCAACTTCCGGTTCAAAATCACAGCGACGAATTTTCGAAATTCAAAAATTCGAAATTGCAGATTTTAAGTAAATGTTTCAAGGCACCCCTCAAAAAAAGAATTAGTAAAATAGGTCAAATAGTTACAAAGTTACAGTAATGTAGGTCAAATGAATTTGTTCGTAAAATTCGGTGATTTCGGATTCGAAAAACGATTTGAAAATATATTTAATCAACATTCGCACCCCATTTTTGGGGGGGTAGGTCAAAGTTTCAGATTGATCCTATGGTTAGATTCTGAGAAATCCGATTTGTAGAAATGACACAAAAAAAATAATAATAATAACTAGATCTGCATAGCAGATATGAAAGCTTTCATATTAACTGCAAAGGGGGTTATTAGAATCTATTGAAACAATAAGTATAAATGTCATCAGGTATCTGAAAAATTACATTTACCTTATGAACAAAATGGGAAAAATACATCCAAGGCATATTTAGAAAACCGTATATTATATTTATAGAGTACGCAGGACAGGAATTAGTTGTGCTTCAATGTAAACCGGCCCGTTTCTTGCCTTTAGTTTTAGAGTTAGGTGTGATTTTCAAAAGATTCAATCGGAAATCGCTGAAAATCAATTGGCTTCTTCATCTCATGACCTTAAACACTGTATAAATTTAAGGTCAATCGGATATTGAATTTAGCTTCTAGAGCGTCCACAAGATTTTTTAAAGTGATCAAGGGCAATAACTCTCACGGTAATTATCGGAAATGGCAGTAAATATCAGATATCGCTGAAAATCAATACTGTAGGCATCTTCGTGTCATGACCATAAATTTAGAGTCAATCGGATATTAACTTTGGCCTCTAGAGCGTCCACAAGATATTTTGAAGTGATCAGGGGCAACAACACTGCGCATAAATTTAAAGTCAATCGGATATTAACTTTGGCCTCTAGAGCGTCCACAAGATATTTTGAAGTGACCAGGGGCCACAACTCTGGCAGTAAATATCAGATATCGCTGAAAATCAATCGCCTACTTCGTCTCATGACCTTAACCACTGTGTATAAATTTAAAGTCAATCGGACATTAACTTTGGCCTCTAGAGCATCCACAAGAATTTTTTTAAGTGATGAAGGGCCATAACTCTGACAGTAATTATCGGAAATCGCTGAAATTCAATTTCAATGTGGGCGTATAAAAATTAACCGATGGCATATAATATTTAATGTATGATAAAGACAAAATAGTCGATTTCGGTTTTTGGTGTTGCGCTCATTTTAAAAAAAAATGTCTTTTACGGATAATGTGTATAGTACTAATAGCAATCACATACGGAAGAGGCGATAAGATCCCTTTGCATTTGGAATTTCAAAATTAATTAAAACCAAATTTAAATTCCGAAAATCGATTGTTTATTTTTTGCTGAAACTCCTTTTTTTAATCTGATCAAAATGGGAGTAAGTCACAGAGTGGTAATTGGCATATTGTGTCCAAATTTCATGGTTTTGGGACAATCGGTGCCGGTTTCGTGGCGAAATTCCACTTTTTTCGCCCTTACAGAAGCCGTAAATGGCGGAAAAAAAACGAACGGCAGGAACCGTGTCAAGAACAAACGATCTGAACGAATGCAGGTATCGCCTTGAAGTTTTCAGTGCACCTAGGTACCAACGTGAAAAGTTCCTCGCCGGAATTTGGTAGTCAACGTACCTTTGGTTCCAGCGTGGCACATGCGCGAAGCAAAAAGAAATTACGGTCGATTTTGGGATTTTGGCTATATTTCGGAGTGGTTTGGTAGATGACGGTGGATCAGGGACTCAGATTGATCTAAAATGGCGATCATAACACAACATGATAATCACTTTGAAGTATAGGTAAATTTTCGCGACCGGGTTGTTTTGCTCTACCCAGGCAACGTTCCTGTGCTCCGATTGCCTTCAAATTTGCACAGAATGTACCTTGGGATTCTAGCTATCACATATTAAAAATAGAAGAGTGTTGGATTCCGATGGGATTCTAGCTATCACATATTAAAAATAGAAGAGTGTTGGATTCCGAGAACGTTCAAAATAAATTCAAAACCCACCCCCAACAATCAAAGGTTTTTTGCTTAAAAAATTGCCGTATTTTATCGAATTTTTATTGTTCTTGATATCTGAGGATTTTCTCAATTTAATATGTGATAAATATCATCGCGGCGCAGCCAACCGCTAGAAATTCCAGAGATTTGGACCACCGGAAGGATGCCTCAGCAGTCAAAAAAGGTCAAAATAGGCGATTTCGGTTTCTAGTGTTGATACATCGTTACGGTCATTTTAAAAAATTGTCTTTTAAGGATAATGTGTATAGTACCAATACCTATCACATAAGGAAGAGGCGATAAAATCTCTTTGCATTTGCAATTTCAAAATTAATTAAAACCAATATTAAATTCCGAAAATCGGTTTTTTGCTAAAACTCTTTTTTTTTAATCGGATCAAAATGGGAGTAAGGCACAGAGTCCGGGGTGGTAATGGGCGTATTGTGTCCAAATTTCATGGTTTTCGGACAATCGGTGCCGGTGTCACGGCGAAATTCCACTTTTTTCCCCTCATGGAAGCCGTAAATTGACTTGAAGCCAGGGTCCTTGAAGTTGTACAGCTGCACCCGGTGACCGATAATTATTTAACGGGGAATAAGTGATAATTCATATTATAGTAGTAAATAATTAAAATATTTCATAGGGATTATAATAATATGTATATCATGTCTGGTTATTACAGGGTTAAAACCAATATTAAATTCCGAAAATCGTTTTTTTGCTAAAACTCTTTTTTTTTTAATGGGATCGAAATGGGGGTAAAGCACAGAGTCCGGGGTGGTAATGGGCGTATTGTGTCCAAATTTCATGGTTTTCGGACAATCGGTGCCGGTGTCACGGCGAAATTCCACTTTTTTCCCCTCATGGAAGCCGTAAATTGACTTAGAAAAAAAACGACGAAAGGCAGGTGACAAGAACAAACGACTTGAACGAATGCAGGTATCACCTTGAAATTTTCAGGGTACCTAGGTACCAACGTGAAAAGTTGCTCGCCGGAATTTAGTACTCATGGTACCTTTGGTTCTAGCGTAGCGCATGCGCGAAGTCAAATCCAGCTAAACTCGAAAACAACCTTGTCGGCACGGAAAACATCAAAGGAGAAATTCGAATTTTTGAAATATTCAAATACCAAACGTTCGACCATGATCCAGGCTATCCTGGAGACATATTCTCTAGGTCACGACCAATTGTATATGTTTTCAAGCCCATAAATGTGGATTTTTCACTAATTGTCATTTTCAATTCAAAATGGCGTCCATCATTTGCCGGAAATCAAAATTGTGTTATCTACCGTTTTTCGGCTTTCCTTCAAGGATTCGGAAAATATAATTGCCTTGTCTGTAAGTAAAATATCAAAAAAGCCTTATGTAATTTTCACATTTCTAGATGGTGGCATTTCCGGTTTGAGCTACAAACTCAATTTTTTGTGTACGAATCAGTAGTGTCGTAGCTAGTAAAGAAAAAAAAATCAAGGCAATCTGACCTATATTTCGTCGATTTTTTTGAAAACTTTGATCCTTAATTTCATCAAGGGGAGATAATTTAGAAAATTTCTAATGATATTTTTGAAGTCGCATTGATAAGATCTACTTACATTCTAAATTTCATGAAAATCGTGCAACTATTAAAAAAGTTTTCAAATTGATCTCAACTTCCGGTTCAAAATCACAGCGACGAATTTTCGAAATTCGAAAATTCGAAATTGCAGATTTTAAGTAAATGTTTCAAGGCACCCCTCAAAAAAAGAATTAGTAAAATAGGTAAAATAGTTACAAAGTTACAGTAATGTAGGTCAAATGAATTTGTTCGTAAAATTCGGTGATTTCGGATTCGAAAAACGATTTGAAAATATATTTAATCAACATTCGCACCCCATTTTTGGGGGGGGGGGGGTAGGTCAAAGTTTCAGATTGATCCTATGGTTAGATTCTGAGAAATCCGATTTGTAGAAATGACACAAAAAAAAAAAAATAATAATAGGAACAAGTGGTATCAGATGCCTCAGAGAGAATATTCAAATGCTCCTTGTGATACGTTTGTAACACAATTATAACCTAATGTATTACACGGGAGTGGAGTGGGTGGGTCGGGGGGCTTTTCGATTGGCAGGGGACTATTAAAATGGGTAAGCAGAGATAAGCAATTTGATGAAACTTTGTGTATAGTTTCATTACATTAGTACCTTGACCATATTACCTTGACCAAGTTCGACAATGAGCATTCTCTTAGTCAGGATAAGCAAAGCAACTTGATTGGCCGGGACTTTGAATTGGTTGATGCTTTGGGGTATGATAACTTTGGTTATAATGAAGTACTGGAACATAACAACCCAGCTTTTAATTGAGCTAGAATGTTTAAACTTGGTGTAGATGTTCATCAGGTCTTGACTGAACATTTTGAGCTACAGCTTGGCAATTTCATTGGTCGATGCTTTGGGACAAGATAACCTTGATTTCTATCTGACAGAGAGTGATGAAATTTACAGTATAGTTTGATTGCTCGATACTTTTGAAAAAAATATGAAAGTGCGATTAATTAATGTGTCATCTTTTACTTTGGGGTTTTGGCGGGAGACATCAGCCATACTGTTTGCTTGTTTAATATCCCCTATACAATATACGCTCGACCTCATTACCCGAACTGGGGTAGAAAAGTGGGATCTTTGACAATGAGGCAATGAACTTGTACATTCTTTTGCAGCTGCACAAGAGGGAACATCAACGCCGGATTAACCATGGTGGTGGGGAGGGGGGCTGATACCGACCGTGAAGCCCCGCAAGGGGGTCGGGTCAGGGGTTCTCCCGCTAAGAAATTTTAATTGGAGGCCGAAAACGTGATTTCATGGCATTTCAGGCACTTGTGTCGGAGCCATTTAGAAGTACCTCCCCCAGAAAAATAAAATTCTGCCACAAAATTAGCCACAATCCATGCGGGTGCTGTGAAATTTCTAGAGGAGGGAGCTGGAACCCATGAGCCCGTTAAATTCGCCACTGTAAATGAGCAGAGCTACATCAAACCTAATTTTGAGTCCCTCAGTGATAAATAACTTGATTCAAAATCGTATTATAGCCCCAACGACGATTTGATGATGATGAATGGAGACCGTAACGTTACGACAAAGTCTAACACTGTAAGTACCAAATAGTCATACGAGATATGTGCATCTCATCAAATTCAGCTTATACCATACCCACAATAATGTTACGGAGTCAGTGAGTTCAAGTTAGACAATACGCTGACCTTCCACTGACCATGCTTATAATATAAAATCTGTCAATGACAGCTGATTCATTGTTTAGTTTTTTATATGATATATTTAATATCAATAATATATGTATATGCATGCTTTATTTTACTTTACACGACCTCTAAAAATGCCCCAAATCGTAAAAATACGACTTTTTGGATTTCGATCTCCTTTTTTCCGCTACCCCGGACATTTTCAAAAAATGATACAATGATTTCACACAACAGGCCAGCTATTAGCCTCTCGATTGACAAGAGTTTCATCGCCCTCCATTCATTATAACCAATGTCATCGTGCCCTAAAGAATCAACAAATCAGCTTGCTTATCTCTGCTTACCCTAGGCAAAAAATGCTCATCTTTGAACTCAATCATGACATTGACCTAGTGAACGCCTACACCAAGTTTGAACATTCTAGCTTAATTAGAAGGAGAGTTCTTGTGTTCCAAAGTCCCGGCCCTTCAAATTGCTTCTATTTTTCATTTTCAATTCAAAATGGTGACCATCACGTGACCGAAATCAAAATTCTGATCCGATAGATTTTTAGGCATTCCTTCCAGGATTCCGAAAATATGACGCCTTTTTGATTTTTCACGTTTAAAGATGGTGGCACTTCCGGTTCGATCGACAAACTCCATATTTTGTGTACGAATCAGTAATTACTTGTCTAGTATCGAATTTTTTTTTAGGTCATTCTGACCTATATTTCGACGATTTTTTTTAAAACTTTGATCCTTAATTTCACCAAGGGGAGATAATTTAGAAAAATTTCCAAGGACATCATTGAAGTCGCATTGGCAAGATCTACTAACATTCTAAATTTCACGAAAATCGCACAACTATTAAAGAAATTGTCAAATTGGTAATAACTTCCGGTTCGAAATGACAGCGACGAATTTTCGAAATGCCAAAATCCGAAATTGCAGATTTGAAGTAAATGTTTCAAGATACTCAAAGAAAAAAGAATTAGTAAAATAGGTCAAATAGTCACAAAGTTACAGCATTGTAGGTCAAATGCATTCCTTCGTAAAATTCGGTGATTTCGGATTCGTAAAACGTTTTGAAAATATATTTAATCAACAGCCACCACCAATTTTTGGGGGGATAGGTAAAAGTTTCAGAACGATCCTATGGTTAGATTCTGAGAAATCCGATTTGTGGACAAAACACAAAAAAAAAATAACAATAATAATCTTAACAGAAACAATAAGCTTTCATATGTAATATGAAAGCTTAATAATAGGAATAATAATAATCTTAACAGAAACAATAAGCTTTCATATGTTATACATATGAAAGCTTAACTAGATCTGCATAGCAGATATGAAAGCTTTCATATTAACTGCAAAGGGGGTTATTAGAATCCATTAAAACAATAAGTATAAATGTCATCAGGTATCTGAAAAATTACATTTACCTTATGAACAAAATGGGAAAAATACAAAACAAAAATTGTCGACTTGTTGCTACCATCCAAGGCATATTTAGAAAACCGTATTTTATATACAGAGTACGCAGGACAGGAATTAGTTGTGCTTCAATGTAAACCGGCCCGTTTCTTGCCTTTAGTTTTAGAGTTAGGTGTGATTTTTAAAGGATTCAATCGGAAATCGCTGAAAATCAATTGGCTTCTTCATCTCATGAACTTAAACACTGTATAAATTTAAAGTCAATCGGATATTGAATTTAGCCTCTAGAGCGTCCACAAGAATTTTTGAAGTGATCTGACGGTAATTATCGGAAATGGCAGTAAATGTCAGATATCGCTGAAAATCAATAGGCTTCTTCGTGTCATGACCTTAAACACTGCGCATAAATTTAAAGTCAATCGGATATTAACTTTGGCCTCCAGAGCGTCCACAAAATATTTTGAAGTGATCAGGGGCCACAACTCTGGCAGTAAATATCAGATATCGCTGAAAATCAATCAAATACTTCGTCTCATGACCTTAACCACTGTGTATAAATTTAAAGTCCATCGGACAATAACTTTGGCCTCTAGAGCATCCACAAGATTTTTGGATCTTTCACATGCACCCCAATGTGTACACGGGAACCTCGGTATTTCGTCCCATCCGAACGACAAATAGCTGCCCTTATCAGGCACTGCATGCTGCACCACGGACAGGAGGAAAACAGATTTGTATGGCTTTGGGCAAATTGTGCTGTTGTTAGTAATCAGTGAACATGCGTACGAATTGAACTCGCATTCTCGTCCGGTTTCCTCGCGTTCTCGCACTCTCTCTACCTTGCCTTGACATCTCGTCGAGATTATGAAATGGCCGCAATAGGCGTCCCCGCTTGCTCATGCGCACTGACTGACTTCTGAGGAGGCGAAACAATTGTATTTTTTATAATCTGTGAATGGCATTTAGCGATTGAACATAATATACTATTCAAAAAAAGTAGGGGATATTTGATTTTTAAGTGTTATTAAAGTCACCTAATGAAACTGACGAAGAAACAAATGACAAAATGAAATGAAGTTCACATTCATCGATTTATTCCAAATGATCGTTAGACTAAGTAAGGCACGGACTGACCATTATAAGGGTAAAATGATACCCGGGGTCAAACAGCAAAGTTACCACAGCATCACAACCAAGTCTGTAACGGGTAAATCCTCCTCTGTTTGCCAAACAAGCATTGATCCGACGTGGCATACTCCTAATGAGACGTCTAAGGTCATTTTGGTCCAGATTGTCCCATTCCTGTTGCAACGCAGCAGCAAGTTCTTGGACATTGGCAGGACGTTGTTGACGTTGACGTAACCTCTGTCCAAGCATGTCCCAGACATGCTCGATGGGGGAGAGGTCGGGACTCAGTGCTGGCCAAGGTAATGTGGTGATGTTCTGTTGTTGGAGGTAACCTGTAACGATCCTGGCCCTGTGACATCTTGCGTTGTCATCCTGGAAGATGAAACGGTGGCCATGACGTCGTGCGAACGGCACAACATGGACTGCCAAGATGTTGTCCCGGTAGTACTGGCCTGTAACACGCCCTGCAACAACATGTAAAGCCGTTCTTCCAGCAACAGTGATGCCTCCTCATACCATAACAGAACCACCCCCAAATCGATCATGTCTGATGACGTTAACGTCTTGGAAGCGCTCGTTTCGACGACGCCACATCCTCCTACGTCTGTCCAAAAAAATCAACAGTGAACCTTGACTCATCTGAAAACATCACATTGCTCCAGCGTCGATTATCCCAGTGTTGACGATCCCTACACCAACGACGTCTTGCCTGAATGTGATGATCTCTCAAACAAGGGATCACGCGAGGACGTCGGGCGCGAAGGTGACCCCTATGCAGTCGATTCCGAATCGTCTGGCCACTCAATCTCACACCAGTGTCTGTTTGAAGACGAGCGCTGATCTGATTTGCTGTGATGACACGATTTCTCAAGGCCAAGGTATGGATAAATCGATCCTGGGCTCGAGTTGTCGCCCTTGGTCGACCTGAGCGTGGTCTGTCCTGTACATATTGTGTATCACGGTATCTGGACCATAGCCTGCTTATGACAGACTGAGAAACATTCATCGTCCGCGCCACAACCGCCTGTGTTGTGCCGATCTGTAGCATGCCAAGGGCACGTAACCTTTCATTTTGGGTAAGCCGACGCATATCAGAATTTGTTTTCTGATCACTAAAACAATTAAACTGATGTTTCCACCCTGGAATTCAATGCCACAATGACTGTAACATTCAAAGTCAGAGTCGTGCAAATCTTGGGTTGGACCCCCATGATGATCCCAAGCATCACCTGCATTCCATGCGGTAGCTATTGGTGCGTTTGGGCGTCACATGTAACTGGAAATGTTTCTTCTGTTAGGTTCTATAGTGACTTTTTTCGTAGTCATTTGCATATTTTAGTATTATGCCCCCAAAATCAAATATCCCCTACTTTTTTTGAATAGTATATAACAAAACACAGTTCTATGAATAACAATCACTATATTATATACACACGACGTTTCGACAAGAATTCACTGTTCGTTATCAAGCATACAAATTACAAATGAGGAAAAAAATTGTGACAGTGTTATATGTAGGTACATTGAACAATAATGGGAGAAACCATAAGTTAACAATCATGAAACCCTAAAATAATTGGTTATCAAAGTACATGTAATTATACTAATATTTTGGATCACACAGCGTGTCGGAAAACCGAGCTTTCTCCAAAACCGGAAATACTGTAACTTCAAAAACCGGAAGTATTTTTATATTGCAGCTTCGAATCACCAGAATGCTATTCCCTTTAAAAATGATAAACCTTTCTATACTTTCAAAATTTTATTACATTAAATAATTAACAATAACAATGCATGCGTACAATATATTCATCAAATCATTTACATGTAATATCAATGCATGCGTACAATATATTTATAAATATCAATGGATGTAATCGTTTAAAGTAGTTTGCTTAAGATTACCGGAAGCATATCGTAAGGCGGAGTCCTGGACAACACAATATGTCTGACACTGTAGCTCGGCCAATTGAATACTTCACGGCTAATTCCTTCTATGTAGGTTGTGGAACATTTTCGAAATCTGCTATAAGTTGCCGCTTTACATCTAATGTCAAATCTGTTCGGGCACGCTTTGCAGGACGTTCAGACATTTTGAATACAATAATGTATAATGATTCTTCAATCGCAGCAATTTTGATATAATGTCGGGGTATTTGACATGAGTAACTAAAATCAAATACCAAGCGCACTCTTACAAGAGATTATAAATTGCAAAATAATGAACAAAGAATTTATAACATTATCAAAGTAATCAACACAGACCGGCGCTTGCGAGTTTTAATCTCACCAATAATTGATTGGTGATTGCTTGTTAATCTTTTCTGACTTCACACCCATTGAGTTCTAATCTCACCGATAATTGGATGCTTCACACCCACCGTTTGAAGTACGGATTATACGGTGTTGATTCTATGGAAATTATGTGACGGGACGGCTGATTGATGTCGTAATCCGGAACATACAGAATCCGGATTTACCAGCGATTTTTTGGCTGAAGTAATAAGGAAATAAATCGGGACATGAAAATAATGTCGGATGTCACTGTAATTATACTAAGATTTAATTATGATAGCACATAGTATAGTAACAACAGCGGATAAAGGATTAAAGAGGAATTAATGAACACATAGATGATGGGTGAAACCTACTAGTTGAAGCCATAAGATATGTCTCTGTATTTTGTTGACTTGTCAGGTTGTGAAGGCGACAAGTCGACAGAATTGACCCGACAAGTCGACAAAATACAATTGTTTGGATTGTCGGGTTAGTTTGTCGCGTTATCGGGTTGAGTTTGTCGACTTGTCGTGCCGCGACTTGTCGCCTTCGCAACCAGAAAAGCCGAGAATGTAGAATGGTCGCTAATAGCCACCGTAATCGCCAACTTACAATTTTAAAAATAACTAGATCTGCTACTGTCCCATGCAGATATGAAAGCTTTCATATTCATCGTCACGTGACATGGATTATATCAAGTATCTTAAAAGAAAAAAGAACAACAAAAAATAATTATCAAATTCGTTGAAAAAGTCGCGAAGTTACGAGTCTAAATATAGTGAGAAACATTGCACCCGGGCAACAAAATAATCTGAAAACTAAAGGGAAATAACTGAGACTTGGGTTGCTGTAATCGGAATGACTTTCCGTTCCAGAAGTTTCAGAAAAATTGATCAAGCCGTTTAAAAACGGGACGGATGAGAACATGAAACGAAAATGGCGGGAAAGAACTAAAAAGGGACAGGAAAATATCAAAAAAATAAATGAAATAAATGAACATTTTACTTTTTTTTTCTCAAAATATCCGAAATTTTTTCGATTACATCCGTTTTTTGGATCATTGTCGGGATAGCTTTAACAAGTTGTTTGGTTACCTTACCTTCTGTACAAGAAGTTTCAGAATAATCCAATGAGCTGTTTTCCAAAGAAAGAAAATTAGAAGATCATTTTCAGTAATCTAATGATTTTTCAACTTTTTTCCAAGATTGAGGCTCTTTTTAGACAACTTATGTTATTTCAATGCTTTTATTGTTGGACTCACGCCATAGCCCACCAATAGATCTCTGCGTTAAATAATTTTCAGAAAAATCAGAGGTGTTGTTTTCGAGAAAAAGACGTCTAAATAGGCTCCAAAAACGGAAAATACTAGATTTTCGGCGTACCACAATTTATCTTCTAACCATCGAAATTGAACCATTGAGATGCCATATAATAGTCCGTTAATGGGGCTATCCAAAGACACTTTACTTCTTTTGGTCCGGTAATATCTGACCGAGAAATCCAGCTTTTCGCAAGAGCGACAATTTTTTAACCTTTTTTTTCATTTTTTGAATACTTCCGGTATGGAGATTATTGTCGGAATAGTTTTAATATCCAGTTTGGGCAATTAAATAGCGGCAGGGCTCTGTAATGATATATTACATTATCTGATCAGATAAAATGACCCTGAGAAATCCTATGTTCAAAGGTGCCAAAAATGCAAAAATGTCAAAATATCGAAAATTAAATTTCAATAACTCAATACATATTATACATCATTAGAATCGTAATTAGGTCAGCTATCCGAATCTGTAATCTTTTTGTAAAAATTTGTTTAAATAATAAAGTAATAGAGCATTTTGCAAAATTTCACGATTTTTCGACTTTTTTCGATTTTCAGTCCCTTTTTTTTTATCGTATTCCAGACATTTCAAAGTCTTATTGGATGGCATAATTCACAAGACTATCGAATGGACTCTCGATAGAGAAAGTTAAAAAAAAAGTTGCGGTTAAGATTTCGAGATACAGGCGTCCAAAAACGCCCCAAATCAGAAAATACTTGATTTTCAGCTTGTCATATTTTGCTGCTTGGTCATAGTATCCGTATAAATTGGGCATCATACGACAGTCCATTCCTCGGGCCACTCAACGAAAGCTTAATTCGTTTAATCCATTGATATTGGACGGAGAAATCGAGTTTTTCCCCAAAACACCCATTTTTTGCTTTTTTTTTCGAAATATCTATCATTATTTCGACTACTTCCGGTATCCGTATCGTTTTTGAAATTGCTTTATGCAACGGTCTGACTGTATAGCTTTATGTTCCAGGACTTTCAGAACTATCGATTTATCCTTTCCCAAAAATATAAGGGTTGAGAAATGGGCAGAAAATTCGAAAAAAATCGAAAAAAAGGGCGATAACTCGGAATGAAACTTATATTTCTGGAATCGGATGGTCTTCGGGTATCCAAAAATGTAGGTCAAATTTGACAATTTTAAAAAATAACAAAAATTGTCTCTTAAACCAAATTTTTCATTTTTCGAACGCTAGAAGTCAGCGACGAAGTTTCGAAATTTCAAAATTTTCAACTGCTATCCTCCGAGAAATGATTCAGGGATTCTGAAAATGTCATTTGTATGAAAATAGGTACAGAATTGACGAAGCTACGGTCGTTTTTTTTAATTTTTATGCACCGCACAAAATTCGACCACTTCCGGTCTGCGCAGAAGTTTCAAAAATAGTTTATCAAGTAGCCACCACATGGTTTCCGATAGGAAATTAGGTCCCATATCGGTATCTGTTACAGGCACTGAGAAATAGGCTATGGCGAAAAAAAAAAAATAATAATAAATAACTAGACCTGCAAGCAGCACTGAACCGGCTTTCAGGAATCAGACAGGAAGTGTGGCATACAATAGCCCATTTATCGAGCTACCAAACGATACTTTAGATGTTTTGATCCGGTCACACCCGACGGTGAAATCCCGATTGTTGCAAGAGCACCGATTTTTTTTACTGTCTTTCTTTTTTTAAATATCGAATATTTATTTGACTACTTCCTGTTTACGGATCATTATCGGGATAGATTTAACAAGTGGTATGGGAACTTAATTTCCTGTACCAGAAGTTTCAGAAAGATCTATTGGACAGTTTTACCTCCCTTATACCATTAGAAGCAGATTTACAGATATAACGATTTTTCGACTTCTTTTCAAAGATTGTGGCCCTTTTGGACCATTTATACTATATTGAGGCTTTTAAATTTGGATTCACACCATAGACCACCGTTAGGACTCTAAGTAACAGAAGTTTAAGAAAGGAAATAAGAGAAGTTTTCGAAATAAAAGCGTCTGAATAGGCTCCAAAAAGGAAAATAATAGATTTTCAGCGTTCCATTATATATTGCCTAACCCGCGAATTTTTACCATTTAGATCTCATAAGATTGTCCATTGTTCGAACTATCCAATGACACTTTAGTTGTTTTGATTCGGTGAAATCTGGCGTATTAATCACTTTTTTCGCAAGATCTCCATTTTTTTTTTTTTTTTTTACGGGTTTTTTTTTCTGAAAATATCCGAAATTTTTTCGACTACTTCCGTTTTATGGATCATTGTCGGGATAGCTTTAACAAGTTGTTTGGTTACCTTACCTTCTGTACAAGAAGTTTCAGAATAATTCATTCAGCTGTTTTCCAAAGAAAGAAAATTAGAAGATCATTTTCAGTAATGTAAGGATTTTTCAACTTTTTTCCAAGATTGAGTCTCTTTTTGGACAACTTATGTTATTTCAATGATTTTATTGTTGGACTCACGCCATAGCCCACCCATAGGATTCTGCGTTAAAAAAAAGTTTCAGAAAAATCGGAGTTGTCGTTTTCGAGAAAAAGACGTCTAAAAAGGCTCCAAAAACGGAAAATACTAGATTTTCGACGTACCACAATTTATTTTCTAACCATCGAAATCGTACAATTGAGATGACATATAATAGTCCATCAATGGGGCTATCCAAAGACACTTTACTTCTTTTGGTCCGAGAAATCCAGCTTTTCGCAAGAGCGACAATTTTTTAACCTTTTTTTTACATTTTTTGAATACTTCCGGTATGGAGATTATTGTCGGAATAGTTTTAATAACCAGTGTGGGCAATTAAATAGCGGCAGGGCTCTGTAATGATATATTACATTATCTGATCAGATAAAATGACCTGAGAAATCCTATGTTCAAAGGTGAAAAAATGCAAAAATGTCAAAATATCGAAAATTAAATTTCAATAACTCAATACATATTATACATCGTTAGAATCGTAATTAGGTCAGCTATCCGAATCTGTAATCTTTTTGTAAAAATTTGTTTAAATAATAAAGAAATAGAGCATTTTGCAAAATTTCACGATTTTTCGACTTTTTTCGATTTTGAGTCCCTTTTTTTATCGTATTCCAGACATTTCAAAGTCTTATTGGATGGCATAATTCACAAGACTATCGAATGGACTCTCGATAGAGAAAGTTAAAAAAAAGTTGCGGTTAAGATTTCGAGATACAGGCGTCCAAAAACGCTCCAAATCAGAAAATACTTGATTTTCTGCTTGTCATATTTTGCTGCTTGGTAACAGTATCCGTATAAATTGGGCTTTTTTCGACAGTCCATTCCTCGGGCCACTCAACGAAAGTTTAATTCGTTTAATCCATTGATATTGGACGGATGAAATGAAATGGGGTTTAACGTCCTACTGTTCTGCTCCTAACCTGGGCTAATGAAGACGGGCATACGCCATACAGTGTGCTATGAGGGAAATTTTGCCCGGGGATATTGGACGGAGAAATCAAGTTTTTCCCCAAAACACCCATTTTTTGCATTTTTTTCGAAATATCTATCATTATTTCGACTACTTCCGGTTTCTGGATCGTTTTTGAAATTGCTTTATGCAGCGGTCTGACTATATAGCTTTATGTTCCAGGAATTTCAGAACTATCGATTTATCCTTTCGAAAAATCAAGGGCGATAACTCGGAATGAAACTTATATTTCTGGTATCGGATGGTTTTCAGGTATCCAAAAATGTAGGTCAAATTTGAAAATTTTGAAAAATAACAAAAATTGTGTTTTAAACAAAAAATTTTATTTTTCGAACGCTAGAAGTCAGCGACGAATTTTCGAAATTCCAAAATTTTCAACTGCTATCGTCCGCAAAAGGACTCAGGGTTTCTGAAAATGTCATTTGTATGAAAATAGGTACAGAATTGACGAAGCTACGGCCGTTTTTTAATTTTTTGGCACCTCACGAAATTCGGCCACTTCCGGTCTGCGCAGAAGTTTCAAAAATAGTTTATCAAGTAGCCACCACATGGTTTCCCAATAGAAAATTAGGTCCCAGATCGATATCTGTTTTCGATCATGGAGAAATAGGCTCCCGCGGAAAAAAATAATAATAACTAGACCTGCAAGCAGCAAGCAGTTTTGATCCGGTCACACCCGACGGTGAAATCCCGATTGTTGCAAGAGCGCCGATTGCAAGAGTCGAATATTTATTTGACTACTTCCTGTTTACGGATCATTATCGGGATAGATTTAACAAGTGGTATGGGAACTTAATTTCCTGTACCAGAAGTTTCAGAAAGATCCATTGGACACTTTTACCTCCCTTATACCATTAGAAGCAGATTTACAGATATAACGATTTTTCGACTTCTTTTCAAAGATTGTGGCCCTTTTGGGCCGTTTATACTATATTGAGGCTTTTAAATTTGGATTCACACCATAGACCACCGTTAGGACTCTAAGTAACAGAAGTTTAAGAAAGGAAATAAGAGAAGTTTTCGAAATAAAAGCGTCTGAATAGGCTCCAAAAAGGAAAATAATAGATTTTCAGCGTTCCATTATATATTGCCTAACCCGCGAATTTTTACCATTTAGATCTCATAAGATTGTCCATTGTTCGAACTATCCAATGACACTTTAGTTGTTTTGATTCGGTGAAATCTGGCGTATTAATCACTTTTTTCGCAAGATCTCCATGTTTTTTTTTATTTTTACGTTTTTTTTCTCTCAAAATATCCGAAATTTTTTCGACTACTTCCGTTTTATGGATCATTGTCGAGATAGCTTTAACAAGTTGTTTGGTTACCTTACCTTCTGTACAAGAAGTTTCAGAATAATTCATTCAGCTGTTTTCCAAAGAAAGAATATTAGAAGATCATTTTCAGTAATGTAAGGATTTTTCAACTTTTTTCTAAGATTGAGGCTCTTTTTGGACAACTTTTGTTATTTCAATGCTTTTATTGTTGGACTCACGCCATAGCCCACCCATAGGATTCTGCGTTAAAAAAGTTTCAGAAAAATCGGAGTTGTCGTTTTCGAGAAAAAGACGTCTAAAAAGGCTCCAAAAACGGAAAATACTAGATTTTCGGCGTACCACAATTTATTTTCTAACCATCGAAATCGTACCATTGAGATGCCATATAATAGTCCATTAATGGGGCTATCCAAAGACACTTTACTTCTTTTGGTCCTGTAATATCTGACCGAGAAATCCAGCTTTTCGCAAGAGCGACAATTTTTTAACTTTTTTTTTACATTTTTTGAATACTTCCGGTATGGAGATTATTGTCGGAATAGTTTTAATAAGCAGTTTGGGCAATTAAATAGCGGCAGGGCTCTGTAATGATATATTACATTATCTGATCAGATAAAATGACCTGAGAAATCCTATGTTCAAAGGTTCCAAAAATGCAAAAATGTCAAAATATCGAAAATTAAATTTCAATAACTCAATACATATTATACATCGTTAGAATCGTAATTAGGTCAGTATCCGAATCTGGTATCTTTTTGTAAAAATTTGTTTAAATAATAAAGTAATAGAGCATTTTGCAAAATTTCACGATTTTTCGACTTTTTTCGATTTTCAGTCCCTTTTTTATCGTATTCCAGACATTTCAAAGTCTTATTGGATGGCATAATTCACAAGACTATGGAATGGACTCTCGATAGAGAAAGTTAAAAAAAAAAGTTGCAGTTAAGATTTCGAGATACAGGCGTCCAAAAACGCTCCAAATCAGAAAATACTTGATTTTCTGCTTGTCATATTTTGCTGCTTGGTAACAGTATCCGTATAAATTGGGCATCATTCGACATTCCATTCCTCGGGCCACTCAACGAAATTTTAATTCGTTTAATCCATTGATACTGGACGGAGAAATCAAGTTTTTCCACAAAACACCCATTTTTTGCATTTTTTTCGAAATACAAAAGTCTGAAAGCCTAATAATAATTTTAGTAAAAACAGATTTAACAAGTGGTATGGGAATTTAATTTCCTGTACCAGAAGTTTCAGAAAGATCCATTGGACAGTTTTACCTCCCTTATACCATTAGAAGCAGATTTACAGATATAACGATTTTTCGACTTCTTTTCAAAGATTGTGGCCCTTTTGGACCATTTATACTATATTGAGGCTTTTCAATTTGGATTCACACCATAGACCACCGTTAGGACTCTAAGTAACAGAAGTTTAAGAAAGGACATAAGAGAAGTTTTCGAAATAAAAGCGTCTGAATAGGCTCCAAAAAGGAAAATAATAGATTTTCAGCGTTCATTTAAATATTGCCTAACCCGCGAATTTTTACCATTTAGATCTCATAAGATTGTCCATTGTTCGAACTATCCAATGACACTTTAGTTGTTTTGATTCGGTGAAATCTGGCGTAGTAATCACTTGTTTAATTTTTACGTTTTTTTTTCTCAAAATATCCGAAAATTTTTCGACTACTTCCGTTTTATGGATCATTGTCGAGATAGCTTTAACAAGTTGTTTGGTTACCTTACCTTCTGTACAAGAAGTTTCAGAATAATTCATTCAGCTGTTTTCCAAAGAAAGAATATTAGAAGATCATTTTCAGTAATGTAAGGATTTTTCAACTTTTTTCCAAGATTGAGGCTCTTTTTGGACAACTTATGTTATTTCAATGCTTTTATTGTTGGACTCACGCCATAGCCCACCCATAGGATTCTGCGTTAAAAAAATTTCAGAAAAGTCGGAGTTGTCGTTTTCGAGAAAAAGACGTCTAAAAAGGCTCCAAAAACGGAAAATACTAGATTTCCGGCGTACCACAATTTATTTTCTAACCATCGAAATCGTACCATTGAGATGCCATATAATAGTCCATTAATGGGGCTATCCAAAGACACTTTACTTCTTTTGGTCCTGTAATATCTGACCGAGAAATCCAGCTTTTCGCAAAAGCGACAATTTTTTAACCTTTTTTTTACATTTTTTGAATACTTCCGGTATGGGGATTATTGTCGGAATAGTTTTAATAAGCAGTTTGGGCAATTAAATAGCGGCAGGGCTCTGTAATGATATATTACATTATCTGATCAGATAAAATGACCCTGAGAAATCCTATGTTCAAAGGTGCCAAAAATGCAAAAATGTCAAAATATCGAAAATTAAATTTCAATAACTCAATACATATTATACATCCTTAGAATCGTAATTAGGTCAGCTATCCGAATCTGTAATCTTTTTGTAAAAATTTGTTTAAATAATAAAGTAATAGAGCATTTTGCAAAATTTCACGATTTTTCGACTTTTTTCGATTTTCAGTCCCTTTTTTATCGTATTCCAGACATTTCAAAGTCTTATTGGATGGCATAATTCACAAGACTATCGAATGGACTCTCGATAGAGAAAGTTAAAAAAAAAGTTGCGGTTAAGATTTCGAGATACAGGCGTCCAAAAACGCTCCAAATCAGAAAATACTTGATTTTCTGCTTGTCGTATTTTGCTGCTTGTTAACAGTATCCGTATAAATTGGACATCATGCGACAGTCCATTCCTCGGGCCACTCAACGAAAGTTTAATTCGTTTAATCCATTGATACTGGACAGAGAAATCAAGTTTTTCCCCAAAACACCCATTTTTTGCATTTTTTTCGAAATAGCTATCATTATTTCGAATAATTCCGGTTTCCGGATCGTTTTTGAAATTGCTTTATGCAGCGGTCTGACTATATACCTTTTGTTCCAGGAATTTCAGGAATTTATGTTCCAGGAATTTCAGAACTATCGATTTATCCTTTCCCAAAAATATAAGGGTTGGGAAATGGGCAGAAAATTCGAAAAAAATCGAAAAATAAAGGGTGATAACTCTGAATGAAAGTTATATTACTGGAATCGGAGTGCCTTCAAGTACCCAAAAATGTAGGTCAAATTTGAAATAACAAAAATTGTCTCTTAAACAACATTTTTCATTTTTCGAACGCTAGAAGTCAGCGACGAAGTTTCGAAATTTCGAAATTTTCAACTGCTATCATCCGAGAAAAGACCCAGGGTTTCTGAAAATGTCATTTGTATGAAAATAGGTACAGAATTGACGAAGTTACGGCCGTTTTTTAATTTTTATGCACCGCACGAAATTCGGCCACTTCCGGTCTGCGCAGAAGTTTCAAAATTGTTTTAAGGAGTAGCCACCACATGGTTTCCCAATATAAAATTTGGTTCCAGATCGATATCTGTTTCAGATCATGGAGAAATAGGCTCCCGCGGTAAATAATAATAATAACTAGACCTGCAAGCAGCACTGAACCGGCTTTCAGGAATCAGACAGGAAGTGTGTCATACAATAGCCCATTTATCGAGATACCAAACGATACTTTAGATGTTTCGATCCGGTCACACCCGACGGCGAAATCCCGATTGTTGCAAGAGCACCGATTTTTTTTACTGTCTTTTTTTTTTTAAATATCGAATATTTATTTGACTACTTCCTGTTTACGGATCATTATCGGGATAGATTTAACAAGTGGTATGGGAACATATTTTCCTGTACCAGAACTTTCAGAAATATCCATTGGACAGTTTTACCTCCCTTATACCATTAGAAGGAGATTTACAGATATAACGATTTTTCGACTTCTTTTCAAAGATTGTTGCTTTTTTGGACCATTTATACTATATTGAAGCTTTTAAATTTGGATTCACACCATAGACCACCGTTAGGAAATGAAAATTAAATGGGGTTTAACGTCCTACTGTTCTGGTCCTAAACTGGGCTAATGAAGACGGGCATACGCCATACAGTGTGCTATGAGGGAAATTTTGCCCGGGCAGCGGCACTATCGCCTACTCTTATATGGAATTCAAACTGCCAAGGGATCTTTTACGTGCATTCCAATGTATACACGGGACCTCGGTTTTTCGTATCATCCGAAGGACTAGACAGCTGTCCTTGTCAGGGCCTCCGTTCTGCACCACTGACAAGGGGAAACCACGTCGGAAAATCGGGATGAACTTTCTCGGCCAATGCAGGGATCGAACACCCGACCTCCAGGCTAGCGAGCCAGCGCCTTAACCACCTAGCCACCGTGGCTCCTCTAAGTAACAGAAGTTTAAGAAAGGAAATAAGAGAAGTTTTCGAAATAAAAGCGTCTGAATAGGCTCAAAAAAAGAAAATAATAGATTTTCAGTGATCCATTATATATTGCCTAACCCGCGAATTTTTACCATTTAGATTGTTCGAACTATCCAATGACACTTTAGTTGTTTTGATTCGGTGGAATCTGGCGTAGTAATCACTTTTTTCGCAAGATCGCCATTTTGTTTACTTTTTACGGGTTCTTTTTCTCAAAATATCGGAAATTTTTTGACTACCTTCGGTTTTTGGATCATTGTCGGGATAACTTTAACAAGTTGTTTGGTTACATTACCTTCTGTACAAGAAGTTTCAGAATAATCCATTCAGCTGTTTTCCAAAGAAAGAAAATTAGAAGATCATTTTCAGTAATTTAAGGATTTTTCAACTTTTTTCCAAGATTGAGGCTATTTTTGGACCACTTATATTATTTCAATGCTTTTAGTTTTGGACTCTCGCCATAATCCACCGATAGGACTCTAAGTAAAAGAAGTTTAAGAAAAATCGTAGTTTTCGTTTTCGAGAAAATGGCGTCTCAAAATGCTCCAAAACGGAAAATACTAGATTTTCGATGTACCATAATTTATTTTCTAGCCATCTAAATCGTATCATTCAGATGTCATATGATAATCCATTAATGGGGCTATCCAGCGACACTTTAGTTCTTTTGGTCCGCTAAGATCTGATGGAGAAATCAAGTTTTTAAACCTTTTTCTTCATTTTTTGAATACGTCAGGTATTGAGATTATTGTCGGGATAGTTTTAATAACCAATTTGGGCAATTAGATAGCCACAAGGCTTTGTAATGATATATTACATTATCTGATCAGATAGAATGGCCCTGGGAAATCCTATGTTAAATAGTGCCAAAAATGCAAAAATGTCAATATATCGGAAATTAAATTTAAATATTTTAATACATATTATACATCGTTAGAATCGTAATTACGTCAGCTATCTGAATATGTAACTTTTTTGTAAAAATTTTTTTAGATAATAAAGTAATAGAGCATTTTCCAAAATTTCACGTTTTTTCAACTTTTTTCGATTTTCAGTACGTTATGTTACCTATTCCAGAAATTTTAATGTCTTATTGGAAGGATTCATGCACAAGACTACTAGAGGGACTCTCGATAGGGAAAGTTTAAAAAAAATCCTTGGAGCAGTTTTCGAGATACAGGCGTCCAAAAACGCTCCAAATCAGAAAATACCTGATTTTCAGAATGTCATATTTTGCTGCCCTCTCATAGGATCCGCTTGAAATGGGTATCATATGACAGTCAAATCCCCGGGCCACCCAACGATACCTTAATTTCTTTAATCCGTTGATATCGGGTGAAGAAATCATGTTTTTCCCAAAAGCACCCATTTTTGCGTTTTCTTCAAAATATCGGACATTTTTTCGACCACTTCCGGTTTAAGGATTCTTGTCAAAATAGTTTTATCAGTTGGTTTTGGTCTATAACTTCATGTTCCATAAGTTTCAGAAACGTCAATTCGGCCGTAAAACGAAACTCGGGCACACAAAATGGGCAGAAAATTCGAAAAAATTCGAAAAAAAAAATTACATCATTCTGACCTATATTTCGATGATTTTTTTGAAAATTGTGATCTTTAATTTCATTAAGGGGAGATAATTTAGCAAATTTCTAATCATATTTTTGAAGTTGCATCGGTAAGATCTACTTACATGCTAAATTTCATGAAAATCGTACAACTATTAAAGAAGTTGTCAAATTGGTCATAAATACCGGTTCGAAATTGCAGCGACGAATTTTTGAAATTCGAAAATCTGAATTTGCAGATTTGAAGTAATTGTCTCAAGGTACTCAAAGAAAAAAGATTTAGTAAAATAGGTCAAATAGTCACAAAGTTACAGCATTGTAGGTGAAATGCATTCGTTCGTAAAATTAGGTGATTTCGGATTCGTAAAACGTTTTGAAAATATATTTAATCAACAGCCACCACCCATTTTTGGGGGGATAGGTAAAAGTTTCAGAAAGATCCTATGGTTAGATTCTGAGAAATCCGATTTGTGGATAAAACACACAAAAAAAATATTAATAATCTTAACAGAAACAATAAGCTTTCATATGAAATATGAAAGCTTAATAATCATTTTAGAAAGTCTGAAAGCCAAATAATAAGAAAAGTAATAATCTTAACAAAAACAATAGTGTTTCACACAAGCTACGCAGTGTGAAACCCTAATAATAATAATAATCTTAACAGAAACAATAAGCTTTCATATGTAATACATATGAAAGCTTAATTAAACTAGAAATATTTGAACAACATATACACGACAAGAATTAAATATATAATAAACAATGTGATATAAATTAACATATTTACATTACTGAGACGTAACTCAAATATAGGTACCCGCTGAATCAATGAACAAGATGCAGGTTAATTAATATTAATAAATTGTAAGATAAGTGTTCAGAAGGGGTAAATAGATAAAATATTTTGTTCGGATTAGAACGCCCAAGATTGGAAGTAAAGATTATCTTATCCACTTTAAAGTAGCTAGTCCATTTAGATAAATAATTACATTTATATCAAAATACGTATTATAACAAAACCATTAATATATCATAAAGAGTACGGTATTCCTGTCCTACACCTTTCTTTGTTTTTCGATGCAAAGAGAGGGGATCACGTGGCTAAGTGGGTAAGACGCTGGCTCGCTAGCCTGGTGGTCGGATGTTCGAGCCCTGCATTGGCCGAGAAAGTTCATCCAGATTTTCCGGCGTGGTTTCCCCATTGTCAGTGATGCAGGACGGAGGGCCTGACAAGGACAGCTGTCTAGTCGTTCGGATGGGACGAAAAACCGAGGTCCCGTGTACATATTGGCGTGCAGGTAAAAGATCCCTTGGCAGCTGGAATTCGATAAAGATTTCCCTCATAGCACACTGTGTGGCGTATGCCCGTCTTTATTAGCCCAGTTTAGGAGCAGAACAGTAGGACGTTAAACCCCATTTCATTTCATTTTCATTTCGATTCAGAGAAGGATCCGTGTGATAAAGAGGGGTGTTATCATAGTGCCGTATGTGTAAACAACAACGGCCAGACCAGCTGCGTCTGTCAGTTTAATTGTACAGATGCAGATTCAGTTGATGTGTGTGGTTCGGATACAGTGCTGTACCCTAATGATTGTTCACGGCGTTTAGCCTCCTGCAAACAGCAGAGAAATATTGAAATTGTTCATCTGAAGGGCTGTCCTGGTAAGTAATAGTCTTTTGTGTAGCGTATTGTATAACTGAATTTCAATCATTTTAGGGAAAGAGGTAATGGAAAATAATCCTTATTTTCCCTATAACAATCGTTTGCTCTTGACGGCATGTTTATCGCTTAGGTTAAAGGTCACCTAACAAGTGAATACGGGTTTACAGTTTTTCTTCGTTTATCCGAACTGAATACAGAAAAAGAAACCATGTGAACTTGTTAAAAATGAGAAATGGTACAAATTCAGACAATAGTGTGTTGGAAAGTAATCTTTCGGTAATGGCCAACAACTATTATATTTGCATCCTTCCAATTTTATTATACTCCGATATTTTCATGTGGGTAGGCCTATAGTCTGCCGTCGCCCCTGTTTGAACGGAAGTCTGACGTGCGTTTAAATTTATTTGTAGACACAGGTCACAATTGTTATCCTATTTTGACGAAACTTGAAATATGTGATGGATGCAATTTTGGCACGTATCAGACGGTACTAATTGTACGAAAGTCGTGTACATAGCCTGTGGGGCCCTCTAGAAGTCACAATTTTATTGTCCCCCGCCTTTCGAAGAAAGCTTGGGTTTGTTAAAATGGGTTAGTCCGCCTGTCTGTCTGTCACACTTTTTGAGACACAATAAATCTCCTTCTAATTGAGCTAGAATGTTCAAACTTGGTATAGGTGTTTATTAGGTCGATACCTTGATTGAGTTCGAACATGAGCATTTTCTGCTCAGAGTAAGCAGAGATAAGCAATTTGATTGATTGATGCTTTGGGACAGGATAACTTGAGTTCTGATTAAGTGAGGGTAGTGAAACTTGGTGTATGTTTTCGTCACGTCAATATCTTGACTAAGTTCGATAATGAACATTTTCTGTTGAGGGTAAGCATAGCGATAAGCAATTTGATTGGTTGAGACAATGAAACACAATAACTCTACTTCTAATTGTTGTAGAATTTTCAAACTTGGTGTATACGTGCATGGGGCGAATGCCTTGATGGAGTTCGATGAACATTGTCTGCTTACGGTAAGCAGAGATAAGCAATTTGATTGTTTGATGCTTTTGGGCACAATGACTTTGGCTATAAGTGAGAGAATTTTCTACTTAGGCTAAGGAGCGATAAGCAGTTTGCTTGGTCAAGAATTTGGAACATAACAACTCTGCTTTTAATTGGGGTAGAATGTTTAAACTTGATGTTGATGTACAACTAACTCACACGTTCATTAGGTGAATGAGTTCAATGATTAACATTTTCCGCTAAAGCTAAGTAGAGCTAAGCATTTTTTTTTACTTTGATTCTATCTGATAGAGGGTGATGAAACTTAGTGTATATGTGATAATCAGTTTGATTGCCCGATACTTTTAAAAAGATAAACATGCAATTAATGTGTCATCTATTTATTTCAGAATTTCAGCGGGGGACATCTGCCTCACTGTTGGCTTGTTCCATTGTAAATACCGTTCAAATAGTCATTACACAACAATCGCGTAACTTGAGGCAAACAGTGACAACGCATGTAATACATATACCAAGGTTGTTGACACTAGGCCCCATTTGTCGACCCGGGATTGCGCTCCAGGGTTACAATTTTTGTCCGATTGAGATGAAAGTTAACATATGTGTTAAGGATCAAATGAACTTGGATGAGTTATGGGCATGACCCTTGCCTTTATGCAAAATATTAAACATGTATATATTTTAGGACCCGGTAGAGCCCACAAATTTGGTCAGATTTAGAGGTAAACTAAAAGATCTCGGATGATTATGATTGTGGTGCGGCCCAGAACTTCCGTTCCGGAGTTATGCTTCCTTTTCCGTAAACCTTCTGAACACGATAGAGGCTATGGTGTTTGACATATTTTTACGAACCCTATCGGTCAGTGTTTCGCAATTTTTTGTTCCAGAGTTATTCCCCCTTAGATGTGAACTTTGTGAATACGATAGAGTTTGCGTAAATCATTCGTAACCTTAGAGGATAAACCCTGTCGATTTTCCCTATTCACCGCCCATCTCTTGCAAAATACGGACGTATCTTGTTTGTCCTGTCTCGATTTCAACTTTATTATCATTAAATTGAGGTCATCTTGTATGCAGCTTGGTGCACGACATATATCAATACTAGTATCTAATGGGAGTTATAGTTTGCACTTAGATATGAAAAGCCTAAGTTAGTTAAAGTATACATCCATGTAGACTATTTCGTAAACTAGCACTCTAGCAGACTGACAATAATTTGTTCCACTGATCTAATTAATATTCAATAATAACAACCAATCAAAAAACCTTATATGAGGGGGGATTTGATTCAAGAGTCATTACTATGTTGTTAGAGCTATTACGTCTCCAGTGCTGCAAATGATGAATATAACGTGTAAATTGCACCAAGTCAATGTAAAATGTAAAAAAAACTTGCAATACTGACTAATGTAAAGTTATTTTGTTCTGAGCAAAAGGAATTAGATCTATCGCGTAAATTGAAATCTTGACTTTTGACAAATTACATTTGTTCTACGTATAATATATTTTGTGATATAATCAATTCACTTTTGACATCTACCTTTTGACATTCAACATTTCACATAAGACTTTTTAAAATTTCAAAAACACGCTTAATATAAGTGACCCAGAACTTTAAACTTTGAACTCTAACATCTTCTCAATGTATTTTCTCCTTCAACATTAAAATTTGTCTTTTGGATCCGAACTTTTCACACAGAACATAACATATGCACACGGTACCTTTTTTGCCGAAATCAACCTGGCATACAATAAGTCACCATACAATAAATCGGCTTACCATACCATAAGAGTGAAACAAACCAGCATACAATAAGAAATTCACTGGATGACCGTGACTTCAGTGAAATCACGTGCCTGGTATGGCTAATCCGAGCCTTCGATAAATAAAATAAATTGAAAAGTAGTTTATTTATTTAGCTTATTGTCTTATAGCGACAGATTTCTTTGCCCCAATGTAAAGGGGTTTCATCTCTTCTAAAGTATGTAATCACAATGAATGTGCCAGGAAGTGTGACTGAGAGAGAGAGAGAGAGAGGGTGGGGGGGTAACGTCCACTCGAAACAAACTAGGTCATTTCGGGACTAATCTATGGTTCAATTTTATTTGAATAATTCGCTAGCGAGCAGGGATCTTTAGGATCACAACCGGAAACTGGTGATGAAAAGCCTGCCAAGCGAGGCTACCATAGCCATTGAGCATGTTACTTGATAATCGAGAATATGTGGGTGGAGTTATCCTTTGTCAATCAAACGATCGCCAATTCTCATAGACGGTGAAGACACAATTGATGCCTATTTCTAGTCCAAACTTCTAACAGTGACAATTCCGTTCAGAACAAAGTAATTTGACTGAAATTTTCAACATCTATTTTTATAAAACTCTTAACTAATGTATCTTTAACTACTAGATTTCACTTAAATATACGTAACTTCCTATAAGTTAAGGGTAAGTGGTATTCAAAGGCAATGTTAAGTCTAAAATTTTCCCTTAAGTTAAGCTGCCTTAACTTTTAAGTGTTAGTCTTTTAGCAGTATTTAAAGGCCAGTTTAAGTGAGAAAAATCCACTTAACTTTAAGTGACCTATGGGAGGTACCTTAAAGTAAAGCGAACTTGTAATGACTTCTTTTAACTGGAGTAAACTTTAAAAGTTTTAAAAGTTAGGGGATTGAGATTGAAACAAAGACAATGTCGCCGAGCGTAGCTGGCCTCAAACCTTGTTTTTTCATCGTCAGCTTTGATGTTGTAGTGACATAATAGTGTATAAGGTTACTACCACCGAGATGGTCAAGGGTATATTTCTTTCCGATCATTTTATCCTATTCGTATTGCTTATTCATGTTTTTCACGACTTTCTTATAATAAAGTTTAATGCGCTAAATTTATTTGTAAAATTTGACACTGTGTTGATATTTCATTGTAGATTTCGACAAACATTTTTACTACCATGAAAAACAAGGCCTGATTTATTTTTTACAATTTCTCCCATATATATATATATATATTTGAATTTGGCTGCAAATTGGCAGTAGTATTGTTTGCAACATGTTCTTGGCTTCGTTTGTAAATTAATTTACAAATATATGACGATGATTGCTGGTCGCAGTGTGCCACCAATGTTTTACAATTAATTTATTGTACATATTATTTATTGTGTTTAATCGGTATTCTTCAGGTAGAAAATAACGTCACGTGCATCTTTCGTACACACAATGTACCATTAACGCCGCAAGGCGTTTGGGATTCTAAAGTGTAGGCACTGACAGAATTTCTATGAACTTCTCAAATGATAGATTGATAAAAAGCACTGAATTATGTGTTCAGCCTAACTTTAAAGCCAAAAGGCCCTGTGTATGATTGCTAAGATGTTGTTTTATATTCGTTATACATTTTTAAAATAATAGTTTACAATATTCGCCAATAATACCACCACTATTCGATAACTGCAATCGAAATCTATTGAAACTGAATTTTCTATAAAAATCCACTAGTTTAGTATGACTATAGTGGTACTTTTAAGGGGACAGATATTCCATCAGTTAGAAGTTCATCCTTTTTGGCGATTGCGGGTATGCCATAATTTAAGTGTAGAGTTAAGTTTTTCACATAGCCAAGGAAAAGTAACATACAGCCTTTGAATACCGATTTAAGGCAACACAGTTTAGTGGAACCAGCGGCTGCCAGGCAGGATACGCCCACATTTTCGAGAGATGGATAGAGACCAAGCTAAAAAGAAAGTGATTTTCCTACAATCAAGGGCCATAATTCATGAAGTTAAAATCCGATATGCGCAAATATCAAAAGGAACCAAGATCTTTGGGTTATAAACATGCATGTCAAGTTTCATCAAAGTCGGATTAAAATTGTGACCTCTACAGGGTCCACAACCCTGATATATATACCATATTTATACACCATTCGCGTACAATCGGCGGCCATTTTGTCTGGCAGTTTTGGTTTGATTTTCAGGAAATTCGAACTCAACCTTTATTACGGTGTAACGGTGATATAAACGAACGGGGTTTTTTAAATCTGATAATAATTGTGACCTCCAGAGGAACCACAAGCTAAAAAAGACGATTTTTCGTACAATCAGGGGCCATAATTCAGGAAGTTACGATAGGATATGCGCAAATATCGAAAGGAACCAAGATCTTTGGGTTATAAACATGCATTTCAAGTTTCATCAAAATCAGATTAAAATTCTGACCTCTACAGGGTCTACAACCTTGATATATCATATTTTTATACTATTCACGTACAAGCGGCGGCCATTTTGACCGTCAGTTTTGGTCCAATTTTCACGAAATTCGAACTCAACCTTTATTATGGTGTAACGGTGATATAATCAAACGCTTTTTTTTTTTAAATCGGATAATAATTGTGACCTCCAGAGGGGCCATAATTCAGGAAGTTACGTTCCGCTGGGCGCAAATATCGAAATTGTGACCTCTATAGGGTCCACAAGCTAAAAACGTGATTTTTCGTACAATCAGGGGCCATAATCCATGAAGTTTCGATCCGATACATGCCAATATCGAAAGCAGCCGAGATCTTTTGGGGATAAACCTATATTTCAAGTTTCGTCAAAATCGGATAAGAATTGTGACCTGTATAGAGTCCACAAACAATTGTGGACGGACGGACGGGCGAATCTACGTACGGACAGGGGCGACGACAATATACGTCCACATCAAAATGTGGGCGTATAAAAATGAAGTATTTTTACTCAACTTTAAGAAAACCTTTGAATACGGACCCTGACCTTATCTTGCCAGCATGGTCACCACTGAAAAGAATTCTCGAATGAAAATTATTCAGTCACGGAGTCGCACGTCCGCTGCAGACAGTAAACATTCACCCAAAATAGACATCCACGTGACAATATTCATTCACTTATTTATCAATGAAGCCATGAAAAAATGTTCTTCTTTAAGCGATAGACTTTTAAAAATACGTGTAACGAAATTGATTAAAACTTTGGCTAAATCTCGGCGATTTTATTTCTTATTTAGTTGATTGTAAAGCAATGAGGTATTATTTTCTAAGGGTTCTCGGTTCAGAGTCACCTCATGTAGTTTCATTCTTTTTCTATCTTTAAAGTCACTCTTGCGAAAACTTAGTGACACCGCAAGATTGTGAAATTTACTTTTACTTAACCGTAAAATTGAGTGGTTAGTTGCCGCCTTAGTGAGTTTAGAAGTTAAATTGTTGCTAGCTCTAAATACGCTCTAAATAAGACCGGAAATTAACCGAGCGAAATGTTTTTGCGTAATCTTGATTAAAATAAGATTAAGGTACCGGTCACAGCATTGAAATTCTAAACTTTTTAGGGCGTGTGACGTGTGCTCTATATTTGATGTGTTTGTCTGTGATAATTATTGGAAACATAATAGGATTGTTACAAAGGATATTTAACGCCTACAATATGAGTACGGTAAGTACTTTCTGCATATTGCGTTTATATGGCCAACCGTCAATTAGAATGTTTTATCTATTGTCGAGTGCATTTATAAAAATCAGCCGAAAATGTATCTGATAAATGTAACTGATATTTGGAGTTTTTTAGTTTCATTTTTTTCTCTCTGCCTCTTGTGTTCAAAACTAAGGACTGTGCAGTGTGCATGTTAAAAAAACCCTAAAGAATTCCGAATTAATTATGCGTCCCAGAGCAAAGTTCCAAACTTTAATGTAACCAAGAACCAAAGCTCGTTTTGTCACTAAGAGTTAACTCTCTTCAGAATGGGAGCCGATCATTTTTTCAGTATTTTTAAAGCACATGTCCAGATGGTTATATCCTCAAAAATCAAACATGGCCAGACTTTCATTGTCGATGAATGAAATTTTTATGACAAGTATTATCATATAATGTTAAAATAAACCTCAAATATTGTCTGTCGGATGTATTTTCTTCTGACCCTGAACCACTCTACTAATGTTATCAAGGGCGATAGTTACATGTTGAAAACTGTGGTGGATTTGATTGTGAATTTGGATGATAGAATGCGACATATTGAACAAAGACTAGGTAATATTGATGATATGTGCACAATTCTTTCAAAAATGTCTGGAAAATTAAATTCCCTGGAAAGTGATGTGAAATAGAGATCTTCTGAAAATAACAATTGAGGATAAAATTCAAATAGAAAATTTGTCAAAATGTGTGAGCAATTTAGTGGGAAAAGATCACAAAGTGTCAGATGCCATAGATTCGAGAACAGCAAGCCCAACTACAAAACACTGTGATAGATCTATAAAACATAATTTAATATTTAATGGTTTGAAGGAGTATAGTGATGAGAACACGGAAGAGATACTGAGAGATATTCTGTATCGTGAATTGCAAATTGAGCACAAAATTGAGTTCGGAAATATACACAGATTCGGAAAGTTTAAAGAAAACAGAAGCAGACCGATCGTGGCGAAGTTTTTGTATTGTTAAACAAGAAAGAATGAAATTGTACCCTGTGATAAAGAATTTGCGAATAAGTGGTCAAAAAGTAAAATTGGTAAGAGATAAACTATTTGTTAATAATCAACTCTATGATATTACTAAACACAATGCTACACAGTCTGACCGTACACCTTCAATCAGATATGATAACCAATCAGTACGAAATCCTCCACAAGTCACATTTACTCATAATCCGACTAGGCCATGTGAAATCAACGACAGAAACATAAGTACTAGTACAGTAGTTCGGTAGACCTTCAACGAAACGAAATGCACACTTCAGGTCAAATTCGGAAACATCTTCAATGCGGGCATAGGTTATCTTGGGGATAGAACTCTCTATATTAGCCTGGAATGTAGGTAAAGGACCGAGGAAGAAACTCAATGGAGCTAGCCTTCATCAACATTGTGTGCGAACATGACATTTTGTGTCTGGATTAGTGAAGATGATGTGCTAGAATTAACACACTACTGTGTACAAATATGCTAGAGACAAGGGGGGGTGGGAGAGAGAACCGTTATATTTATTAGAAATGAAATTATATCCGCATGTGAGATCCATATATATATATATTAGACCGCATTGTATTTATAAATGTATCATCCCCATGTCCAGTAGACAACCCGCTTGCTATATGCATATTATTCGCCCCCCCCCCCCTACCAACAGTGTTTTCTATGACAGAAATGACATTAATTTGTATCATTGCCTAGAAGAACAGATCAGTAAAGTTTCTGAATCACATACTATTATTACTTTTGGTGATCTTAATAGTCGTACATCTATTGAATATGATTTTGTGGCCTATGATAAACCTAATGAAACAGCGGATGAGCTATTAGTTAATATAATTGATTTGAAACTGAGAAACAACTATAAATAGTTTTGGTAAAGAATTATTAAATATGTGTAAAGCAACTGGTTTAAGAATAATAAACGGAAGATATTTGTCTGACAAGGAGGGTTCTTATACATTTAATAGTGTTAAAAGGTCAAGTCTATGCTCAATTTAATTTGATACAAAATTTTGAATCTGGCCAGTTTAATGAGTTTTCAGACCATTCACCACTTTGTTTCAGGTTGAACTTCAATCTGAATAGCTCGGAAGTTAGTGGTATTAATCGTCATAGTGTTATACTCAAAACTAAAGTTGTTCAGAAATGGGATATTGAACTATCAGCCTTTTTAAACTCATAGTTGTATGCTAAATGACAGGTCGAAAACTTCAACTGACCGATTCTCCCAGACCTCTTCTGTATAAATAAAATAGAAGGTTCAACATATTTAAATAAAGCTACGTGTAATAAACTTAAAGTACGACCATGGTTCAATGAAATTTGTACTTCCCAATATAAACTTTACAAAAATGCCTTGAATAATTTTAATAAAAGTAAATCACTTGAAAATGGATTAATGTTATCTTACACAAAATGTTCATATAAAAGAAATTACAAATTAAATTTATCTATATGGCACGAGAAGGCAACCGTATTAATTTTCTACGACAAGACAACCCAGCCATGTTTTATAAACAAATCAAGAAACGAAAAAACTCTATTGATTATTCGGTTACTATAGATAACTTCTATGAACATTTTAGTAACTTGGCTTTACATATACCAAATAATATTGATCATAATGTAAATGAATTCTTATCTCAATATGATAGTTAGCCCTTTTCTGACCATGGAGTAAAGGATGACCTTGATGTTGACCTTAATGTGCCAATTACTTATCATGAGATTTATAAAGCCATCAAGAATTTTAAAAAGAACAAATCTTGTGGAATTGATGGAATTATTATTTAAATATTTATTTATTGTTCACAACAACTTGTACCCGTTTTAAACATTTTATTCAATAATATTTTAGAATTTGTTTGTTTTCGAGCTACTTGGTGTATTGCTGTAAAATTGCCCGTTTTCAAAAAGGGCGATTCCAGTAATCCTGACAATTATACAGAAATTACCCTTGTTAGCTGTTCGAGCAAATTTTTATTAGAATATAACAAATCACGTTGTAGTATTACTCATTCCCAATTTGGTTTTAGAAACGTTTTATCAACTACAGATGCTATTTTTATTTTAAATACGTTGTTCAGACGAATTTTGCTGTTTTGTTGACCATTGAAAATTCATTGACTTAATAATACGAGTAAATCTGTGGTATTAACTAATTCAGGAAGGCATAAAAGCAAACAGTTTAAAATTGATACGTTCTCTATATGATCAGGTAAAATGTTGTGTTAAACTTCAAGGTGATTTGTCGAATGTTTTTAAATTGTAATTCAGGTCTATTTAGGATTGATTCTAAACTATAATGGCAAATTTTTGAAAACCCAGACAAATGTACCTGTTTAGAAGTGGAAAGCTTTATTCTCTGTACTAAGAGTATGTAATGATAACATTTTAAACATTGAAGCTAAATTGTCAGTGTTTGATACTTATGTCGGAAGCATTTTATCATAGGGAACAGAAATATGGGAATTTCATAATGCCGCTGATGTGGAGAAAGTACAATCATTTTTTTGTAAACGAATGATTTATTTTGAATAAGGTCGAGGAGCCACGGTGCTAACTGGGTAAGACGCTGGCTCGCTATCCTGGAGGTCGGGTGTTCGATCCCTGCATTGGCCGTGGTTTCCCCCTTGTCAGTGGTGCAAGGACAGATGGCTTGTTAAGGACCGCTGTCTAGGCCTTCGGATAGTACGAAAAACCGAGGTCCGGTGTATACATTGACATGCACGTAAAAGATCCCTTGGCAGTTGGAATTCGATATAAGAGTAGACCGTAGTGCCGCTGCCCGGGCAAAATTACCCTCATAGCACACTGTATGGTGTATACCCGTCTTCATTAACTCAACCGGAGTAGGACGTTAAACCCATTTAATTTCATTTCGAATTAGGTCGATTCCCTTTACATCTAAATGAGAAAAAATAGAATTTTTAGATACTGGACAAAACTAATTAATACTGATAATAAGATTTTAAAATGTTGTTTACAGGACCACGTATCTATAAAAAGTCAATGGATTACAAATGTAAGGAATGAATTATTTCAAAGAGATTTAGGCTATATTTCAAAACCATTAAGCATAGAATTTTTGATATTTTTAAACAATTATGCGCAGAACGTATGTGTAATTCATCAAAAGGTATCTTTTATTAACATTTCACTTCTAATTTGAACTTAAAATATTATTTGTCCAAATCGATTCCATATAAATATGTTAATTGTATTTCAAAAATCCATTTATCTGCACAGAAATTATTCATAGAAACAGGTAGATACAACAGTGTTGCTAAAATGAAAGATTTTGTAAATTTTGTGATAATGATGATGTTGAAGATAAGTACCATTTTGTATTAATATGTAAAAACTATAAAGATATTCGTTATAAATATATTATACCACATTACAGAATTAATCCGAGTGTATACAAATTTATTCAACTTCTAACTGTACATAACATTAAGGAATTGCCATATCTAGGAAATTATCTGTCAATAGCTTTTGAATCGCGAACCAAATTACTCCAAAATCTAACAATATAAATTGACATCTTAAATATACTGAGCGCCATGGAAAACGCATCACTTTTTTTTCCCAAATATTTTATTACTAGGTGGTTTTGTATGTATAATATTATGCAATACTACGAACTATTGTTTCACACAATGCTCCCAAACGCAAAAAATATCGGCCCGTGTGCACAAACAAAAATTGCACAAGATGCACATGAAAAACCCAATATTCACATGCAGCATTGTGTGTGAGCCCTTTAAAAGCATGTTTTCAACTTAATGTGCAGTACATGAACTGTGAAACGTCAATCTGTCGTAATTTGTTGTTGGACGTGTGAAGGAATCGAGTTAGAGTATATATTGTTTTATTCAAGATCAAATGCCTTACGGCATATAGATACAAAAATGGACATTACATTGATGGCACAATTATACAAAGTCATTGAAAACAACAATAATTAAATAATCAACTACCGAACCGTAATTAAACTTTCTCTTAAACACATAGCCTGTTTTAAAAATTTACTTAGATTATTCAACACCTTTACATTGTTTGATACGAACAACTGTGTGAGTTTAAATACCGAAGGTCTTACAAAATAATACCGTTTAAGATATTGTTCCCTTATCGATTTATAAACAGGACACCTCAGGACAAAATGGAATTCATCTTCAATGTCGTGACTATCACAAACTAGACATATAAATCGAACAATATAAATCGAACAATAATAATAAACGTTCATCTACTTGTATTTTACAGTATCGTCCACAATCTGTTTCACAGAGAATTACAAGTCTCGTATAATATCTCTGTCATAGATGACTGCCTTAACACGTGCTGTCACAGCACGCGGTGTGAATCATTGGCTGAATGGCGCGTGCATTGTTTACATAAGACATAACTGCTTCGGAGAGAATGCTGCATTTTAGTCAATTTAATACCCATTTACACTAAATCGGAAATAATTTTTACCTACAAATACGTCAAACGCCTTTATTTATTTTTCCAATATATACAAAAAATGTTTTAGAATTTAATTTGTCGCAGGAAAAAAGTTAATATTTCTAGCTCATTAAGCCGCATCAATGTCATCCTTATCAGTGATTGTCGCGGCCAAGCAAATATTCACTGCGGATCAGTGTGTATCGTCCACTCTCAATATTTAGAAGGTGAGAAGACGTGAGAAATTTAAATAATACTTGTTTACTTTGATTTGACAAAGGTTTCCTTAGATAATATTGTAAACCAAACGTTGAAACAATGATACGGTACAGTTCACATATCCTACTTACATTAATTGTCGATTGCAGCTGTTGTATATAATTATCAGTTAGATTTCTATTTATAATAGCAAGTAAATATTTTTCATTATACTGGTGGTAATCTGTAAAAATGTAACTTACACCCAATACATTTAACTCATTATAAATACAACTTAACCAGTTCTGACTATCGTGTTTTTTATTATCATTATGGGAATCGAACAAAGTTTGTAAACAGTTCAGCAAAATACAGTTTTCACTATTCAAAATATGTAACCAATACTTGAAGATTGATATCTTCCGTTTTGTAAAAAGGTCGAGCCTTCCTAGTTCATGGTACAACATGCAGTTAGAAGATGATCTTTGTGTACTGACTATATTTTTTAGAAACTTTAGATAAACTTTTTCTATCTCAGGTGCTTTATGAATTCCCCATGTTTCGGAGGAGTAACAAAGAATTGGTGTCACATAGCAATCAAAGAGAGATAACTTATTTTGGATACTTATAGCATGGATTCTTACAGAGAGCAAAATACGCCTTACGACCTTGATTTGCTAGAATATTTTGAGTCTTTGCAAATTTCCCGTTATAGTTAAAACATAAGCCAAGATAGGTGAATGAATCGACCGTCTCAACAGCCTGACCACCATTAGTCCAGTATTCATACTCAAACAAATGTTTACAGTTCCTGAAAACTAATACTTTGGTTTTATCTGTATTTACCAGGAGATCACAGTCCGAACAATAATTATACAGGGTGTCCAACATACATTGTAAATCCTCAGCGGATTCAGATATAAGAACCGTGTCATCTGCATAAAGTATTAGAAATAAATTTAACAATTTTAACTCAACGCTCTGGGAATTTGAATTAATCAAATAGTTTTCCAAATCATTGACAAACAGTGCAAATAACATTGGAGACAGAGCTTCGCCTACTTTAACTGGAAATGATTTCACTAATTTATTCCAGAGATTGTGATAGGTTATACTATCGAAGGCTCGACGGTAGTCAACAAATCCACAGTAGAGCCGTTTTCGCGACTTTAAGGATTTATAGATAAGTGTGTTAAGGGCGAAGATTGCATCTCGTGTTCCAAATCCAGGTTTAAAACCAAACTGGGCATCTGTTACGAAATTATTTTCTCTACTCCAGGTTAGCAAACGGTTATTGACGATTGACGTAAATAATTTTGACAGATGACTGAGGAGGGTTATCCCTCGATAATTATTGACGTCGTTGCGATCATTTTTCTTGAAAAGGGGGATTATTATTCCCTTTTATCAGAATGAAGGGAAGTAACCCGAGCCTAGGAAACAGTTAAATAACTTCTGTAAGATAGGTGCGATGGCATCCTTTAAGTTAAGGAAATATTCATTCAGTAGGGTATCCTCTCCAGCGGATTTGTCGGTCTTTAAGGACTTAATTGCGTCTGTGATTTCCTGTAGAGTAAATTCGTCATCGAGTTCCGTGTACACGCATTCTATGTGTATTTCATTATCATCTGACAACTGACCTGGGTGGTTTGCTAATTTGCCGAGACTTACTGGAAATAACGGAATGAAGCCATGGGAATGTCCCGGGCTGGCATGTCTACACGTACTATTTCCAGACACTTCAATTGTCCACTATTGTAAGGTTGGTGGAACGTGTTCGAGTTACTGGATCAACACGTGACCTTCAACGTCCTGGTCCACAACGCGTTACAACCCAGGCTCAAGACCGCTACATCCGGGTCACTTACCTGCGTGACAGATTCCGCCCAGCGACTCGAACAGGTGCAGCAGTCGTCGGAAGACAAGGACCAGTCAGTGCCAACACCGTAAGACGTCGTCTAAGAGAAGTTGGACCCGTGTACGACGACCATATGTTGGAGCTATCCTCAGGGATCATCACCGTCAGCGGCGTTTGATATGGGCTCAAGGACACCAGACATGGCGAAGAGTAGACTGGCAAAGTGGACTCTTCAGTGATGAGAGTCGCTTTCATCTTTATCACGCTGATGGCCGTCAACGTGTGTGGAGACGTCTTGGGGAACGTCTTGCAGACTGCTGCGTCTTCGAAACGAATCGATGGGGTGGGGGGAGTGTAATGGTGTGGGGAGGCTTCACATTTCATCACCGGACCGCCCTACACATTTGCAGGGGTCGCGTTAATGCTGTAGCCTACCGTGATGATGGCCCGTGGAGGACACACGCGCTACTGACATCTGTGTCGTACTTTTGGTTTTGACCCCTGTGACTTTGTACCCTTGATTACAGATTAAACATCCATAAGTGTACAAATGTGTTGTTATTGATGTGTTCCCATTTGAATATTGTTCACAATAAGTAGCAAAATAAATAAGATATGTTAACAGGATCATTTTGTTATACGAAAAACTAAGTGATGCGTTTTTCATGGCGCTCAGTATAATATTTGTAAAAAATGAAATGTCTACTCTCCCATAAATAAAAACTTTTTAAGATTTATATTGTAAATAATTTCACATTTGCATGTATGTATGTTTTGTATATTGTACTGTATTGAATCTGATGGGCAGTTAGCCAAGGAATAAAGAACTGAACTGAACTGATTTCAATGATTTCAATAGCTTTTGAATCGAGAATCAAATTACTCCAAAATCTAACAATATAAATTGACATCTTAAATATTTGTAAAAAATGCAATATCTACTCTCCCATCAATAACAACACGTAAAAAAATTTATATTGTAAATAACTTCATATTTGCATGTAGGTATGTTTTGTTAGTACTGTATTGTATCTGATGGGCAGTTAGCCCAAAGAATAAAGAACTGAACTGAACCGATTTCACTGAAGTCACGGAGATGCAGCGAATTTCTTAAATTGTATGCCGGTTGCTTCGCCATTATTGTCAAATGGCTTCTACATGTGATGTCACATTACATTGCGTCGATCAAGAGGTCTGAAATTTGGAGTCTTGGCCCAAAACGGTCCCACGAACTGGGCCCCACTGTTCAAAGCCCACAACCTCTGCCCCTTTTGGCTTCGGTGCACCCAAACATCCTGTTTCAATCATTATTTTTTCTAAATGATTTTAGATTTTCTGGGGAAGTAGTCCTCGCCCCCCCCCCCCCCGCCCTCTCCAAACCGACCCTTGCGCGTCGCGTGGTGCCCTTAAATTTTTCGGTTGCGACCTGATATGGGTCAAAATGACGCATAATGGTCATTTCACCTCCTCCCCCAAAACCATTCCCTCTGGCGTGCCACAGGGCTCTGTTCTCGGTCCTCTCCTTTTTCTCATTTATATAAATGATATAAATGATAAGTAATATCACATCAAAGGTTAGACTGACCCTTTGACCTTTGGGTCGAAAAAGTGCAAAAAATTCATGACCCGCAAGGACGACAATGGGGCTGTCCCCAGGGTCAAGATCACGACTTAAGCTGGCATTCCCTGCCACCGGCGGCAACTTGGGTTAAAAGTCACATTCAAAAACCCCGGATTTCTGACAGGTCATCCAAAGGGCTCAATAGCGGGTACCCAGGTTGGGTATTCGTTAAGTATATTGGGAGTGGCTCCAGGCTCCCCGGGAATTCAAATATCACGCCACTCGATGGATAATTTATTTTTCTTTTTATATGTGACCTTGACCTTTTGGTCTACCGTTGACCTTGGGGTCAAACAGCTCCCAAACTTCATGCACCATCTACACATTAGTCGAAAAGTACAAGGTCAAGACCGTGCTTCCTAAGAATGGTCACAGGGCTGTCACACGAGCTGGAATTTCGAGAAAATCACCCTATATATATTACGAGGTAGCTGTGAAAATTTTAGCTTGGTAGATTCAGTCCAAATTGAGATATGAACTCGATACATGTCTAAATATGTCAAATTTGGCAAAATGTCTTTTCTGGGGCGTCAAAGTGTCATGTACGTCGTATGTAATGCTCTTTATTGAATTCTAAAAATGGCATTAAGTTGTAATTTTGAGAGGTACCTCTGCCAGGACTGGCGGAGAACATATATTAATTTCCAGGAGCTAACGTGATTAGAAGGGACCAAGGCTGTGGGGTTTAGTTCTGTCTTCTTTGGCAATTCCGTGCCTTTTCTGACTAATTTTATGTATCCCATCTGCTTTTTTATATGCCCACATTTTCATGTGGACGTATATTGTCGTCGCCCCTGTCCGTCCGGACGTCCGTCCGTCCGCAATTTGTTTGTGGACACTCTACAGGTGACAATTTTTATCCGATTTTGACGAAACTTGAAATATAGATCTGTCTCCCAAAGATCTCGGTTTCTTTCGATATTGGCATGTATTGGACCATAACTTCATGGATTATTGCCCCTGACTGTACGAAAAATCATGTTTTTAGCTTGAGGTCCCTCTAGAGGTCACAATATTTTTATTCGATTTAAAAAACCATTATAGTATATCACCGGTACACCCTAATGAATGTTGAGTTCGAATTTCGTGAAAATCGGACCAAAACTGCCGTATATAATGGCCGCCCCTTGTACGCAAATAGTGTAAAAATAGCTGTGACCCTGAAATTTTCACATGCAGCCCTCCACAAAGAACCCTCTAGAGGTCACAATTGTCATCCGATTTTTATGAAACTTGGAATGCATGTTTATGCCCCAAAGATCTTGGTTCCTTTCGATATTTGCGCATATCGGATCGTAACTTTTTAAATTATGGCCCCTGATTGTACGAAAAATCGCGTCGCGTTTTTAGCTTGTGGTCCCTCTAGAGGTCACGATTTTTATTCGATTTAAAAAAAACGTTACATCCTAATGATGGTTGAGTTCGAATTTCGTGAAAATCGGACAAAAACTGACCGACATATTATAGTGGTCGCATCTTGTATGCAAATAGTGTAAAAATATAGTATATCAAGATTGTTTACCCTCCTAGATGCCACAGTTTTTATCCGATTTGGATGAAACTTTAAATATATGTTTTCATCATAAAGATCTTGGTTCATTTTGATAATCACACATATCCGAACGTAACTTCCTGGATTATGGCCCCTGATTGGTCGAAAAATCGTATTTTTAGCTTGTGGATTCTCTTGAGGTCACATTTTTTTTTCCAATTTTAAAAACAGTTTAGATATATCACCATTCCACCATAATGAAGGTTGAATTCGAAATTTTGTCGGGTGGCCGCTCTTTGTACGCAAATTGTATATAAGTATGTAATACAATTTTTATCTGATTGCGATGAAACTTAAAAAATATCTTTATATTCCAAAAATCTCAGTCCCTTTTGATATTTGCGCATTTCAGACCATAACATTCTGGATTATGGCCCCTGATGGTACAAAAAATCGTTTTTCTTTTTAGCTTGTTCTCTATCCATCTGCCTGGCAGCCGCTGTTTTTTTAAATAGTTGGAGCTATTAAGCTGAAATTTTCAGACAATCATCTTACATGTATTTCGGGTGGCTGTGAAAATTTCAGCTTGCTAACTCAAGTAGAACTGTACATTTTAGGCTTGTCACAGCCTCAATGAAAACTTCCCTGAGGACATGCAGCCCCCACAGTTGATTGAAACAATTGCCTCACTGGCCATCGAAATAAACCCGGTGTTTGTACTTTATACAGGAAGGTCATATTAAAATTTCAGGCTTGTATTAATCGTTTCAGAGCAAATCCGAGTTTGTTAACGACCGCGCCTCGCTTAGCCTAGTGTTTGTCATCAAAAAATTGTTTTTTGACTGATAAACATCCTTTCTGTGGGACTATTGTATTGTCATTTTTACAAGATTTGTAGAATCTCAATATCTATCCGATATTAAAAGCAGGAAGATTGATTTGGGGAAAATAGGGTCAAATCCATGGACAATGAGGTGATATTTGTCACTGAACAGTGGAGGGCTGCATTTCCTTATTTTAGCAGCTGTGACCCTGAAATTTTCACATGCAGCCCTCCACAAAGAACACACTATATATAGGGTTCATAGGACAGAAGTAACTGCATATTTAATACTGATGCAAGGAGTGTGGCGTTTTAATATGATCTTCCTACACAAACAACGTAGTTGCTATTAAAATTTGAGGTCCTTAGCTTCAATATGAAGCAAGTGCGAGCAGTTTTTTCTGCCAAATTGCTGTCCGTGTGTCGTACAGCCGGCATATAGGGTCTAAAATCTTTACTATTGATGTAAGGAGTCTGAAATGTGCAGAGCATTTTCATAATGGATGTCTGAAAATTCCAGCTTACTAGATTCAGCCCTGGGGGGCTAAGTATGGGCCCCTTTTGCAGCGCGAGATCCGTCCAAATTCGGTCAAAAATCGAAATACGCGTGCCCGTTTGCTCAGAGCATCCGTACTTTCGTGGGTATCAGCTTGGAATTCACTGGGTACCTTGCACAGCATTCCATAACAACGCCTTCCGGGTCTGATCGCTGCAAGTCGATCGGTGGCCATTTTCCCGGGGTTACTGAAATGATATTTTTTTCAAAAATCTTAGAATGCTCATATTTTAATTTTGAGGCCAAATTCGGATGCACAAGGGTCGAAAATGGTGGGGTAGCTGAAATTTTGAAGAGCTTATACCATTTTTAGAATAATTATTTAGGATATTCAAGTAAAAAAAAAGACTGGCCATTTTGACCATGTGGTCACCTGTATTAAAGCCAAGTTCTACCCCTTCGGCTCCAAATTGTACGGACACTCGTGCCCACCCTTCAGTCAAATTTGGACCCCTCGGACCCACAGGGGTTTAGTACGGACCTTTTTTCAGAGCAAAGTAGGCTAAAAATCGAAATGCGCGCTCATACGCACCCCATCCCTACTGTCTTAATTCATAGTCCTTAATTCTTATTTCTTCATTTGTTGTCGTATTTCGACATTGGTTGTCGTATTTCGACATTTGTTGTCGAAAACTAAAATTAATACTTGTATTTTAAAATCACTATTTGTTTCACAAATCAAGACATTTGTCATATCAGATTTATAACATATATTTTTGTTTAAATCAATTGTATTTTAATATAAAGATACAATTTATTTTAGTAAATCCCCCCCCCCCCAAAAAAAACAAAATAATCTACATTTACATTTCACCATAGACATACAACGAAAAACAAATCTCGAACAACAAATTTCCAAATACAAATCTCTAAATACAAATTATGCAAAACATTTCTCCAAAAACATTTCTTCAAAAACATTTCTCCAAAAACATTTCTCGAAAATCATCGAACCGGAACATTATGACGACATGAGCCGAAATCAACCTGGCATACAATAAGTCGTCATACAGTAAAGGGGAATCGACCAAGCATATATACAATAAGAAAAATCGCTCGATGACCGTGACTTTAGTGAAATCACGTGCGTGTTATGTTTCTATATATAAATATTTATATTTGTTAATATGATCTAGCATTAAATAAAATAAATAGAAAGTAGTCTATTTTTAGTAATTATGTTATTTTTTGATAGCGACATATTTCTTTGGACAAACGAATATGTCAGAAAATATTTTACAATTTTGAAAATGTATTTGGACCATTTTAATGGTATGCATCCCGATATCTTGCATTTCGTTTTATGTTCCGTATTTTGAATACCCCCCCCCCCCCTCCTCATGGCTACCCTCAAAGCATATTTAGAAAACAGTATATTATATACAGAGTATGTTAACTCTTGAATAGACCTTTTAGTAGTTTCGCGTACGCAGGACAGGAAGTGGTTGTGCTTCAATGTAAACAGGCCCGTTCCTTGCATTTAGTTTTAGAGTTAGTGTGATTTTCAAAGGAATCAATAAATCTAAAGTCAATCAAACATTAACTTTAGCCTGTAGAGCATCCACTACAATTTTCAAAGTGGTCAAGGGTCATAACTCTTGTGACCTTAAAGACTGTGTATCAATTTAAAGTCTATCGGTTATTTCTAAGAGATCAAGGGCCATAACTCTGGCACTCCCAGTGTTGGCCGAGAAAGTTCATTAGTATCTTCCGGCGTGGTTTCTCCTTGTTGGTAATGCAGAAAGGAGGGCCTGACAAGGACAGCTGTCTAGTTGTCTTGATGGCACGTAAAAGGTCCATTGGCAGTTGGGATTCGATATAAGAGCAATGCATGACATATGCTTGTATTCATGAGCCCAGTCGGAGCAGAACAGTAGGACGTTAAACCCCATTTCATTTTATTTTCGATACACTTATGACAATTTTAAAAAACCCACTTTGCTGGATTCCTATGTAAGTAAATTATCGAAAAAGCTTTAGTGATTTTTCACATTTCAAGATGGTGGCATTTCCGGTTCGATCGGTAGACTTCATGTTTGTGTACGCATCAGTAATGTCTTAGCTAGTACAGAACAAAAATTAAGGCAATCTGACCTATATTTTATCAATTTTTTTTGACAACTTTGATCGTTATTTTCTCCAAGGGGAGATAACTTAGAAAAATTCTAATGACATCGGTGAAGTTGGATCACATAGATCTACTTACATTTCTAATTTCATGAAAATCGTACTAATATTCAAGATGTCAATGACGTAATATTCGAATTTCGAAAATCGGAAAGGGCAGATTTAAAGAAAATGTTTTAAGGTATTCAAACAAATAAGAGTTAGTAAAATAGATAAAAAAATCACAAAGTTTCCATCAGCAAATTTCGGTGATTTCGGATTCGTAAAACGTGTTGAAAATATAGTGATTCCAAAGCCATCACCCATTCTTGGAAGGAGGCTAGCCAGAAATATACGTATTAATTTCGGGAAATACGAGACGAATTCACGAAACGGCGGCTGATGATTTTTCACTCGTAAACAGGCGAAATTCTAAATTTTGAAATATTCAAAATAGCCAGGCTATCCAGAAATGTGTTAATTTAAGAAATACTAGACAAATTAAACAAACTACGGCCTATTGTGTTTATTTACAAGCCCGTTAATGTAGACTTTTCGCCGTTTTCTATATCCAATTCAAAATGGTGACCATCAGTTGACCTAAATCAAAATTCCTCTTGGAAGATTTTTTTATGCATTCTTTAAAGGATTCAGAAAATATAACTACCATAGCTGTAAGTAAAATATCGCAAAGCCTGAGGGGTTTTTCACGTTTCAAGATGGTGGCACGTCCGGTTCGATCGACAAACTCCAAATATGTGTACTCATCCGTAATTACTTAACTAGTACAGAAAAAAACCAGCGGCTGCCAGACAGGATACGCCCACGTTTTTGAGAGATGGATAGAGAACAAGCTAAAAAGAAAGTGATTTTTCCTACAATCAAAGGCCATAATTCAAGTTTCAACAAAATCGGATAAAAATTGTGACCTCTATTGGGTCCACAACCTTGATATACTGTACCATATTTTTACGCTATTTGGGAACGAGGGGCGGCCATTTTGTCTGTCAGTTTTGGGCCGATTTTCACAAAATTCGAACTCAGTCGTCCTTGGGGTGTAACGGTGATATACTAAACCGTTTTTTAAATCGGAAAATAGGGTCCACAAGCTAAAAATGCGATTTTTCCTACAATCAAGGGCCATAATTCAGGAAATTACAAATCCATATGCGCAAATATGGAAAGAAACCGAAATCTTTGTGTTACAAACTTATATTTCAAGTTTCAACAAAATCGGATAAAAATTATGACCTCTATAGGGTCCACAACCTTGATATACCATATTTTTACACTATTTGAGAACGATGGGCGGCCATTTTGTCTGTCAGTTTTGGGCCGATTTTCACGAAATTCTAACTCACTCGTCCTTAGGGTGTAACGGTGATATAATAATAAGTTTTTTTTTAAATCGGATAAAAATTATGACCTTTATAGGGTCCACAAACTGAAAACGCGATTTTTCGTACAATCAGGGGCCATAATTCAGGAAGTTACGGTCCGATATGCGCGAATATCGAAACGAACCAAGATCATTGGGTTATAAACTTACATTTCAAGTTTCAACAAAATCGGATACAAATTGTGACCTCTATAGGGTCCACAACCTTGATATACCATATTTTTACGCTATTTAAGAACGAAGGGCGGCCATTTTGTCTGTCAGTTTTGGGCCGATTTTCACGAAATTCGAACTCAGCCGTGCTTAGGGTGTAACGGTGATATATTAATACGTTTTTTTTAAATCGGATAAAAATTATGTCCTCTATAGGGTCCACAAGCTAAAAACGCGATTTTTCGTACAATCAGGGGCCATAATTCAGGAAGTTATGGTCCGATATGCGCGAATATCGAAAGGAACCGAGATCTTTGGGTTATAAACTTACATTTCAAGTTTCATCAAAATAGGATTAAAATTGTGACCTCTATAGGGTACACAACCTTGATATACCATATTTTTACGCTATTTGAGAACGAAAGGCGGCCATTTTGTCTGTCAGTTTTGGACCGATTTTCACGAAATTCGAACTCAGCCGTCGGTGATATAATACGGTTTTTTAAATTGGATAAAAAAATATGACCTCTATAGGGTCCACTAGCTAAAAACGCGATTTTTCGTACTATCAATTTAAGGGCCATGATTCAGGAAGTTATGGTCCGATATGCGCGAATATCGAAAGGAACCGAGATCGTTGGGTTATAAACATACATTTCAAGTTTAAATTAAATCGGATAAACCTTGTGACCTCTATAGTGTTCACAAGCTAAAAATGTGATTTTTCGTACAATCAAGGGCCATAATCCATGAAGTTACAGTTCGATACATGCCAATATCGAAAGGAACCGAGATCTTGGGGTGATAAACTTATATTTCAAGTTTCATCGAAATCGGATAAAAATTGTGACCTGTAGAGTGTTCACAAACTATTGTGGACGGACGGACGGACGGACAGGGGCGACGATAATATACGTCCACATAAAAATGTGGGGGTATAAGAATTCAAGGCAATCTGACTTATATTTCGTCGATTTTTTTGAAAACTTTGATCCTTAATTTCTCGAAGGGGAGATAAGTTAGGAAATTTCTAAAGGCATTTTTCAAGTTGCATCAGTAAGATCTACTTACATATTAAATTTCATGAAAATCGTGCGTGCAACTATTAAAGAAGTTGTCAAGTTGGTCTTAACTTCCATTTCAAAATCACAGCGACGAATTTTCGAAATTCGAAAATCTGAAATCGCAGATGAAAATGTTTTTTTTTTCAAGGTACCCAACGAAAAAAGAATTAGTAAAATCTGTCAAAAAACATCAAAGTTTTTCGTTCGTAAAATTTGGTGATTTCGAATTCGTAAAACGTTTTGAAAATATATTTAATCAACAACCACCACCCATTTTTGGGGGATAGGTCAAAGTTTCAGAAAGATCCTACAGTTAGATTCTGAGAAATCCGATTTGTGGACAAAACACAAAAAATAAATAAATAATAATAACGCCACCATTTTCAGCGATGGTCATGTTGAAGGCTTCTTTACCAACCTTTCTTCTTGCCTCGTCATAAGTAATAAATTATAATTTAAGTTATGAAATTATTAACTTAGCCCCTTTGAACAGCAATAATTTGATAGTGTGATCTGCTCTTCAAGAAAGGCGAATCGGATATACGTTTGGCGTGTTGTAGAAATAAGAGAAAAGTCTAATGTGAAATGTTGAATGACAAAAGGTAGATGTCAAAAGTGCAACGCGAAAGCGAAGATATTGAATAAATTTAAGTTATGAAATTATTAACTTAGCCCCTTTGAACAGCAATAATTTGATAGTGTAATCTGCTCTTCAAGAAAGGCGAATCGGATATACGTTTGGCGTGTTGTTGAAATAAGTAAAAAGTCTAATGTGAAATGTTGAATGACAAAAGGTAGATGTCAAAAGCGCAACGCGAAAGCGAAGATATTGAATAAATTAAGTTTTATTGAATGTTTATACTAGCCTACATAATGAATTATACGTACAACAAATGTAATTTGTCAAAAATCAAGATGGTATTTTATTTTGCGATGTCGCACTGTAACAGAGAAAATTATTTTTGCACAGAACAAAAAAAAAAAACCCTTAGTATTACAATTTATTTTTTACATTTGAATTGGCGCAATTTATACGTTACATTCAGCATTTGCAGTATTGGAGATGTAAAAGCACTAACAACATAGCACTGACTTTTGACGCAAATCTCCCGTCATAACTTTATAACTGAAACATAAAGGAAATTGTTAAATATATAAGAGTTAGGGAGATGGTGAAAGTTAAATAATATAACACCAACATTGGATGGGTGGTTAATAATCTTAACATTTTTATGTAAATATTAATAATTCCACGGTTCAGTATTTAGTTTATTGTTGATTTAACACTGTTAAGGTGGCTAGATTTAAAGTGAATATTGGTCAGTGTCTGTCGGTTTTCTATAGAGACCAGTGCGGATTATTTCGTTCAGTTTCGATGTTGTAAATCCAACCGCGTTTCTGCGTTGTCTTCCTGTTCCATAGGTTCGGGTTCCGAGGGCCCCTTTTTCCACGAAGTCAGATAAATATACCTATAAAATTGATGGAGAGGGTCGGCTTCCCATTGGCCTTTTCAACTTCAACGGAATTATCAGTGAAATGAAATTCGATCGCGTGTCTGTTATCGCTCGTTACTTCACTCAGTTATATAGAAGGATAACTCGTGTTTGTCATGTTTGACGTTACTTCCCGTTTCTTCACGTGCTTGTTACACATCTCCCGTAGCAATGATCTCTGTGTTAAAATTATATTTGGAACGTGTTTAACCAGTTCTATCACATTTTATAATGACTGACACCAATAGTGTCCTTTAACAAAATCACCTGAATGCACAGTTTCAATAGAAGTATAAAACCATTTTTCCACACACCAACATTAAATAGAGACGAAGGCATCTATCTACCACGTGCTTATGATGCATTAATCGCAGGAAATTGAATTATACTTATTATAATAACTGGAGTATAAACTCTGAATCGCAATAGTACCTGAGTATACCCTCTGTGTTTATGTGGTTACATAGTAATTTATAATAATGAAGTATAATACGTGAATATAATAAGTGTTTCCTATCTTTTGTTTTCTCATCTACGAAATAATTAATATGTGGTTCCCCTTATAATTGTGTGCTATTATATAATTACTTTCAATATGTTTTTATAAGTTTCCTTCTGATCCGTTACTAGACTAGTGTTAAGATAAAATCTCCCCTGACCATTTTAGGCTAACCAGATGTATTTATTTTGTATGTTTCCCTTTGACCTGTAACTTTACTATTATCAGTAGTTTCCCAATATGGTTTATTGGCGATAATTAGTTGTTATATATTTTGTGTATATGGTTTCATAAGCTCTTATTCCTATATAGAAGATTGACTTAATATATTAATGTTTTCCCCTATTGATTTAATATAATAAATGGTTTCCCTATTGATTTAATATAATAAATAGTTTCCCTATTGATTTAATATGTTAAATGGTTTCTCTATTGATTAGATTATTAGTTGTTACTTGTTTTTGTATATAAACCCTCTGTACATTATTTTCATTATCATTTGCTTGAAAACGTTGAGAGAACCCTCAACGAAACGTCGCTTTAAATAAAATAGTAATTGTGTTCCATATTATGTTTTTTGTATTACGTATGTCAATTGCTAAATGCCGCTCAAAGAAGATATTCGTCATCAATATGGAGATGAGGCAGTGAAATCAGTGAATTTAATTGGTAAATTAGAAGGTAAATATATCAAAGCAAGTAACAATCTGACATTTCTGTTACGGTGTCGCGATAAGAACATCACACCGAAAGGCCTAACCCTTAAGTCACCGGTTAACTCTATAGCTGCTGAGAAGATACTACAAAAAGCTAATCAATGTCTCTTAAGAGAACGTATCCAACATTATAGAAACAATAAAAGCTGTGAATCTTTGAAAGAACTCCTCTCAGAGGAACACTACCAGTCTATTCGGTCAAAACAACAACAATCTAACCTTACTCTAAACAACAATATCAAAGCTAAGCAGAAGAAAAAGTTTGACTATCTGAACATCAACCGACCAAAACAAATCAATAAGCCAACCAAACACCAACAAGACCAATATCTCACCAAAACAGTCATTAACTTAAGTAGCCGAGAACTCACGGATGACCAAATAACACTTCTCTCCCGAGGGCTTAAATTCATCCCAACGAAACAAAAAATCAACAGTGACCAATACATTACCAATATAGAGTGTGGATTACGACAACTAGCTCCCGGTGGTAAAGTGGATTACTTACGTCATCAAATAGCAAGCATCATCTCAAGGCCTACAACCAAATTTGATAACCTAACCAAAAATGAAAGAGAAGCTTTACATCAACTAAAAAATGACCAAGGGATCATGTTAGTGCCAGCTGATAAAGGCAAAGCCACCGTACTCATGGATAAGCGTGAATACCACGAAACTGTGACACAACTACTTGATGATACCACGACGTACAAGAAGCTGGGGAAAGATCCAACTGCAATTTACAAAACCAAACTCACCAACCAACTAAAATCACTCTTAGATAAGAATCACATAACTGACAAGCTCTTCCATCAACTAAAAACAACCCACCCAACAGCACCGTACGCCAGAGCTACTATCAAAATTCATAAAAACCCAATTAAAGCTAGACTATTGATTTGTTCGCGAGATTCTGTATTTTATAATACAGCACAGTTTCTCTCCACCTTTAGGGAAGTCAGCAGCCTCATTCATCAAAGACTCCGCCGAATTTTGTCAGGAACTATATCGCCAAGACAATGCAGAAGTAATGGTATCGTACGACGTTATAGATTTGTTCACAAATATTCCCCACGATTTAGCCTTAAAAGAACTTAAGATAAGATTAGACAACCTGCCTGAACCGCTGGACAGCACACTTACCAATAACGACCCAATAGACCTCACCAGAACTTGTATTCAAGCAACCTACTTCACCTGGGGGGATGATTTTTACCAACAAATTCATGGCCTGCCAATGGGGAGCCCGTTATCACCTCTACTAACTGAAATTTTCATGACCGCGTTTGAAGAGAAAGCCCTAGCAATATCACCCGTTAAACCTATAGCCTATTTTCACAGAGTGGATGACACGTTTGTAATCTTAAACAGCATAGAAGAACATACAACCTTACTACAACATCTTAACCAAGAGAACGACCGTATCAAATTTACATCAGAAACTGAAATTAATGACACCCTTCCATTCCTTGATGTAAAAGTAGAGAGAGAAAACGGCACCCTAAAAACCAGTGTATATAGGAAACCAACGTACACAGACCAGTACGTACATTTTAAATCCAACCAACCAATCAGTATCAAAAGAGCAACTTTATCATCCTTAGTAAAACGAGCAAATAGAATTTCAACACCTGAGAAACTAGATGCAGAGATGACCCACCCCAGAGAAGTTTTTACCACCTTTAATGACTACCCACCCAAATTAGTAGAAGATGTAATACAGAAAGCACTATCTGACAACAACGAATCCAAAGTACAAGATAAGCCACCTATCAGAATCACTATCCCCTTTAACGGCAAAATATCATACCAAATAAGAAGATTGTTGCAACAAGCTGGTATCCAGGTAACCTTCTCTGGCACAAACACCATCAAAGACATCCTCCAAGCTAATGGTAAATGCAAGTCGACCAAACCAACGTCACCCAAAGGCTGCGTTTACCAAGTCTTCTGCTCATGTAAAAGCAGCTACAATGGAGAAAGGAGGCAACCATTAGATGTTAGACTTAACCAACACCTACCAAAACCATATAACCAGACCTCAGCTGTAGCAGACCACATCCATCAAAATCCAAAACACAAGATACTATGGGAAAAGACAAAGAAATTAGCAATCCACCAAAACCACACAAAGAAAAGGAAGATTTTGGAAGCCATCAATATAAAACGCCACAAACCAACATTAAATAGAGACGAAGGCATCTATCTACCACGTGCCTATGATGCATTAATTATACTTATTATAATAACTGCAGTATAAACTCTGAATCGCAATAGTACCTGAGTATACCCTCTGTGTTTATGTGGTTACATATTAATTTATAATAATGAAGTATAATACGTGAATATTTTCTCATCTACGAAATAATTAATATGTGGTTCCCCTTATAATTGTGTGCTATTATATAATTACTTTCAATATGTTTTTATAAGTTTCCTTCTGATCCTTTACTAGACTAGTGTTAAGATAAAATCTCCCCTGACCATTTTAGGCTAACCAGATGTATTTATTTTGTATGTTATTATAAGTTTCCCTTTGACCTGTAACTTTACTATTATCAGTGGTTTCCCAATATGGTTTATTGGCGATAATTAGTTGTTATATATTTTGTGTATATGGTTTCATAAGCTCTTATTCCTATATAGAAGATTGACTTAATATATTAATGGTTTCCCCTATTGATTTAATATAATAAATGGTTTCCCTATAGATTTAATATAATAAATGGTTTCCCTATTGATTTAATATGTTAAATGGTTTCTCTATTGATTAGATTATTAGTTGTTACTTGTTTTTGTATATAAACCCTCTGTACATTATTTTCATTATCATTTGCTTGAAAACGTTGAGAGAACCCACAACGAAACGTCGCTTTAAATAAAATAGTAATTGTGTTCCATATTATGTTTTTTGTATTACAGGTATAAATGTCCCATAATTTTAGTAATGCTATCATTCGCTTGATAAGGACAGCTCCTTTCGAAATGTTGCTCTGTAACAAACAGTAATTATACTGCATAAGTGATACCCTGTTTACATACAAAAGTGCAACCGATTCGAAGCAGTTTAATTCAAACCATATAAATGTTAAGACCTACAACTTACAAGATTTTGACCCATTTTGGTACATCCAACCTTTTCTGTCTTATCAGTTAAAGTTATCACGGGACCTGGTGTCCCAATTTGTCCCATGTTGTCTTTAAATTGATATGTCAAGACTGTTTTTACCTAAACACAAGTTGGGTAAACGAGGACAGTTATTAATAAATAAATTACGTATACATTACAGAGTACAGACTACAGCACCCGGAGTTGGCCACTTGCAATCTGGTTGATGGTTAGTATAGAAAGTTACTTTTACTTTAAATAATAATTGCTTTAAAATAAGGCAGTTTCTATTGTTATGACGAGTCGTAAAAATAGTCCTCAGGCTATTGTTACGACGATGCTTTCACAGCCCTCCATCGGCGAAGTTAAAAACTGAATAGTCGTAAAAATAGTCCTAACCCTTTGTATATAAATCTAATGTATTGTATGTATTTTAATAAAACTAGGAAATATCACGAACTAATTTTTCATCATCCTAGGTCAGTGCTTATGTGGAGACTTAACCTCTCCCCCCAAATTCTTAAACCTAACCATTTCTTAATTGCTGCCTTTAGTTCTGAAAATGTTGAAAATACTGCTCCTTTTTCAAAGCTGGTTTTGGGGAGATTGGCAGCCATTTTGGAATTCGTTCTAAACTTGGCTCAGACTCGTCGTAACAATAGCCACTTTGTTAAAATAAATGGAATAATAACACGTGCATCTATTGAAAATCTTTGGTTCGTTAAAACAGTTACTTTGTATTATGTAATGGGATCTAATAATCATGCTATGGGAATCAGCGGATATGTTTTTAAAAGACACGGACCTTAAAACACACTTTTGAAGTTAAAACTACCCCTAAAGTTAAAACTGCTATGAACTTAAAACTGCCCCTAAAGCAACGGTGGCGAGGAATATTAACAATGGTTCCTGAAGTAAAAGTTAGGAGCATATCCGATTATTGGATATACCCATTAGTGGATATATGTATAAAATCTCGTCTATTTTGTTTTCTTATAGTCAATATTTCGATGGCAAAATGCACAGCACAAAAGGTGTCAAATTTCAGAATTTAATTTGTCAATAAATGTCATTCATCAAAGAAAATAAAAAGTAGGATATGATAGTAAAATATTTTAAACAGAACACAGACAAAATTAATCGTTGTCTCGATCTACTAAACACTTCAATTTGAACTAATTATTGAAGCCGGCTGGTTGATATACATAGTTGATGGATCTATATACGCCATTCACTCAGATCCACGCTGGTCAGTATAATCAATAATTTTACTTGTGCATTGTAAGATATTCGTGTCGCAAATTATTACCTTTACTTAGGTAATGTTATCATATAAAGTTTGCTACAGTCTACAATGATAATTAATACGGCGTAGTAGGCCAAACCGGTCAGACGCATCAATGTTGACAATCTTAGGAGTCAAGTCATGATATTTTATTTTGTACCGCGAACTATGGGATAATCAAATAAAGATGTGTATCTTTTAGCTGACATATAGCTCCATAACTTGTTTAGCTTATTTAAAGAGCAAAATTGTATGTACTTTCTATATACGCTATACGGCAAGTTCACACCAATCTGATTAAAAGTAATTGAGCCATCCTCACTCAAAGTGGCAAATATAGACACCCCCCCCCCCCCACGTAAAAAAGAATTTGCCAGTTATCTAAAACACTCTTAATCCCCTCAAACGCAGTGACGTCACAGTGGCCGAATGCATATTAGAAATGTGTATTCCTTAACTGACCGATCGCAGCTGTTAATCAAAATAATAAATCAACCAATCGAAAAACGCCTTCCCTTCTGCGCGAGCCGGCTATATTTTGTCCGTCCACTTAGCCCGTCAGACGTAAATAAAGGTATTTCCAGCAGACGGTATCCACCAACCCGTCATAATGGTAAAGAGATGTGCATGGGGTACGTGTAATTCGGACAGTAGATACCCGGAGAGACTGACAGGAGGGATAACCTTTATTCCTTTCCCAAAACTTGGAAGAACACACGATAAAGCCAGGCGATGGATACGTTTATGCGGACGACCTTTCGAGCAGTTAAACAAAGAGATACTGTGTGAGCGGGGAAAGGCAAACATCTGTTTGTGTGCACTAAGGTTATTATTTTTTTATACTTTTTACTAGTTTTAGGCCTATAGACTTTGTTGCCTACTTTTTTTTTCAAACAAAATGAAATACATGTACTTGTCTATTGCATCATCATTTTGCAGATGTACCACTACTAGTACTAGTAATAGTATATAGGCTAATTAATATGTCACATGTGGCTGTTTTGACAATGTGACATTAAAATGTCAGCTCAAACATTTTTCTAAATTTATTCCGTTATTGCACTAGGGCAAAAGTGACAGCCAGTGCAGAACAATCTTTTTCATAATTATTAATATAGTTGAGCTTATTTCAATTTGAATTGTTTCTTGTTTGACTGCATATATGTACAGGCCTGCAGGCTGAATAGTTCAGGCATGAGCCTCAATTTCAAGTTTGAATAATAAAAAAAAAGCTGTAGACAGACAAAACAAATCAAGTTGCCAATTAACAACTTGATAGTAATTATCTATGTAAATAAAATGGTCATGTAATTATGTAAACTTACTTATATTGTTATGTGTATCATAACAATAATATTCTTATTATTTTTCCCCCTTTTCAGCACTTTGTAAATGGTCAGCCAGATCCGATCGCTGCACTGCACTATGATCACATTACTCAACCAAGACCACCACCCAAACCCAGAAGTAATTATATTGAGAAACCTGCAGTGGTTGAATCAAAGGTTTTAAGGTAACAGCGGGTTTATCGGCTTTAGAATAATTATTTTCTGTCACCTGTGTTCACAGTATTAGTTATACAGTGGCCTAGAATCGCTGTCTTGTAGATGGTGTCTTCTGTCCTATACTAGGGTTTGAGTTGTGGAATGGTTACCACAATCATTTTAGGTCACAGAGGCTGTCAGTGAGTCAAGTGAGGTGGTTTTGAAACAATACTTGTCGTCTGTCCAACCTCGTGGGTTTCTGCGGGGCCTCCTAAACGCAGAGAAATTATTGCAATATTGCAATGTATATCAGAAATATTTCATTTAGATCCTGGTATAAAGTACACACATTCTTTATGCATAGATGTAAGCTATGGTAATAGGATGAAATTAAAATAGAGAAACTTGTGTTAATGCTGCATTTTTTTTATTAATGGCTAGTCTAATTATTATATTTAGCAGCAAACAAGTAATATATTTTACTATTTATAAAATTACAGTCTCTGGTATAATAATTTTAAATATATTGAATGTACAAATGTTATATTTATATACAAAATTGATATAATTATGAATTTCTTTACAGAGTTACTATAAAGACAAATAATATTGTGTATGAAAACTGTAAAGTAAATGCTTTGAATAATAAAATGGTACAAACAGAGAATGCAGATGATGCTGCCACAGGTTAATTAAACCTATTTTATAGACATGTGGAATTTTTAATAAGAAATGGCTTTAAATGTTCAACATAAAAACATAATAATTTTGAAACATGCTTCTGTATGGTTTCTTTTTCGGGATATGTAGAAGTCCTGTCTCGTAAAAGTGACAAAATCGCAAAATTGAGCCCCAGTTATGAGAAGTTGTCCCTAAACCTGAAACCAATTAATATGGTTTCTAGACAATTTATATTCTGCATGATTGTGCACTAAAAAGAATTTTTTCAGTGTATTACATGCTTCTGTAAGTGTCATATCTCGAGCTAAAAAGGACATTTAATTTCAATGAGCCTTGCGTAAGGGGTGCCTGAAATACATATTATAATCTATTTACTGTTCATCTTTTTCAGGATTTCAACCGATGGACATCTTGGTCATTGCTGCAGAAAATATGAAAATGAAGGAAGAATATGCAAAGTTAATTCTGGAAAATGAAAATCTTAAAAGCAGTCAAGTTCAACAAGTAGATAAAGGAACTAGTATCGACCTATCAACGCAATGTTTTAGTTGTTTAACTTTAAAAAAAATAAGACTCATTTCAATATTATACTGGCTTTTCATATGACCGTTTTTATAATGTATATAAAATGTGTACCAAAAGTTATGGTCTGAAATGCGCAAATATCAAAAGGGACTTAGATATTTGGGATATAAAGATATGTTTTAAGTTTCATCAGAATATGATAAAAATTGTGACCTTTAGACGGTCCACAACTTTCGTATTGCATACATTTACACAATTTGCGTACACAGAGCGGCCATTTTGTCTGGTAGTTTCATATTTCAATTTTCCCGAAATTCGAATTTAACCTTCATTATGGGGGAATGGTGAAATATTTAAACGGTTTTTAAAATCGGGAAAAAAATTGTGACCTCTAGAGAATCCGCAAGCTAAAAATGCGATTTTTCGTACAATCAGCCAGGAGGTTACGTTCGGATATACGCGATTATCAAAAGGAACCAAGATCTTATAGTGTGTAATGGTGATATATTCACATGTTTTTTTTTTAAATCGGATAAAAATTGTGACCTCTACATGGACGGCAAGCTAAAACGTGATTTTTTGTACATTCAATTCAGGAAATTACAATCCGATACGCGCGAATATCGAAAGGAATCAAGATCTGTGGGATATAAACATGTATTTCAGCTCTCATCAAAAACAGGTCAAAATTGTGACATCTAGAGGATCCACAAGCTTGATATACCAGATGCTGTACACTATTTGCGTACGAGGGGCGGCCATTTTGTCCGCCAGTTTTGGTCCGATTTTCACAAAATTGGAACTCAACCAAAATTACGATGTAACGTGATATACTAAAACGGCTTTTTAAATTGGATAAAAATTATGATCTCTATAGGGTCCACAAGCTAAAAACGCAATTTGTCGTACAATCAGGGGCCATAATTCAGGAAGTTACTATCCGATATGGGCGAATATCGACAGGAACCGAGATCTTTGGGTTATGAACTTACATTTCAATTTTCATCAAAATAGGATTAAAATTGTGACCTCTATAGGTTACACAACCTTGGTATACCATATTTTTACGCTATTTGAGAACGAAGGGCGGCCATTTTGTCTGTCCGTTTTTGGGCCGATTTTCACGAAATTCGAACTCAACCATCCTTAGGGTGTAACGGTGATATACTAAACCTTTTTTTAATCGGATAAAAATTATGACCTCTATAGGGTCCACAAGCTAAAAACGTGATTTTTCCAACAATCAGGGGCCATAATTCAGGAAGTTACAGTCCGATAAACTTACATTTCAGGTTTCATCAAAATAGTATTAAAATCGTGACCTCTATAGGGTACCAACCTTGATATACCATATTTTTACGCTATTTGAGAACGAAGGGCGGCCATTTTGTCTGTCAGTTTTTGGGCCGATTTTCACGAAATTCGAACTCAACCATTATGACCTCTATAGGGTCCACAAGCTAAAAACGTGATTTTTCGTACAATCTGGGGCCATAATTCAGGAAGTTATTATCCGATATGCGCGAATATCGGAAGGAACCGAGATCTATGGGTTATAAACTTACATTTCAAGTTTCATCAAAATCAGAAGAAAATTGTGACCTATAGGGTCCACTACCTTGATATACCATATTTTTACGCTATTTGAGATATCCGAGATATCAGGTTACCACACATTCCATGTGACATAGCTACAGACCGCAATTACCAACCGATTTCAATGAAACTTGGAGATTATAATTACATTAATAATATTTCAATGAAACTTGCGGTCTGTATATGAAATGTGTGGTAAACTGATATCTCGGAAACTGCTATCCGGAAGTGGTCGAAATTTTGGCTACCCTGAGATATTATTAATGTTATCATATTCTGTAAGTTTAATGGATATCGGTTGATAATTGTGGTCTGCAGTCGTGCCACATGAAATGTGTGGTAACCTGATATCCCGGAAACCGCTAACCCGAAGTGATCGAAAATTCGCCTACTCTGAGATATTATTAATTTTATCATTTTTTGTAAGTTTCATGGATATCGGTTCATAATTGGAGGGTCTAGAGCTCAAGTGATCTAACTACCAACCATTTTAGTTGGTTGTTAGATCACTTGTGCTCTAGACCCTCCAATTATGGTCTGCAGTCGTGTCACATGAAATGTGTGGTAACCTGATATCTCGGAAACCGCTAACCGGAAGTGCTCGAAATTTCGCCTACTCCGAGATATTATTAATGTAATTATAATCTGCAAGTTTCATTAAAATCGGTTCATAATTGCTGTCTGCAGTCGTGACACATGAAATGTGTAGTAACCTGATATCTCGAAAACCGCTAACCGGAATTGGTCGAAATTGTGGCTACTCTGAGATATTATTCATGTTATCATATTCTGTGAGTTTCATGGATATCGGTTCATAATTGGAGGGTCTAGAGCACAGGTGATCTAACAACCAACTTAAATGGTTGGTAGTTAGATCACTTGTGCTCTAGACCCTCCAATTGCGGTTTGCAGTTGTGCCACGTGAAATGTGTAGTAACCTGTTATCTCGGAAACCGCTAACCGGAGTTTCATTGAAATCGGTTGCTAATTGCGAACTGTAGCCGTGCCACATGAAAGGTGTGGTAACCTGATATCTCGGAAACTGCTAACCGGAAGTGGTCGAAATTTTGGCTACTCTGAGATATTATTAATGTTATCATATTCGGTAAGTTTCTTGGATATCGGTTCATAATTGCGGTCAGTAGCCGTGCCACATGAAATGTGTGGTAACCTGTTATCTCGGAAACTGCTAACCGGAAGTGGTCGAAATTTCGCCTACTCTGAGACATTAGTAATATAATTATAACCTGTAAGTTTCATTGAAATCTGTTCATAATTGCGGTCTGCAGTCGTGACACATGAAATGTGTAGTAACCTGATATCTCGTAAACCGCTAACCGGAGTTTCATTGAAATCGGTTGGTAATTGCGGACTGTAGCCGTGCCACATGAAAGGTGTGGTAACGTGATATCTCGGAAACTGCTAACCGGAATATCTGAGATATTATCAATGTTATCATATTCTGTAAGTTTCATTGAAATCGGGTAACAATTACGGTCTGTTGTCGTAAGGCTATTTTGAAATTCTTGCTTAACCACATGTGGCAAATAGCCACTGCCATAAAAAAAATCATACTGATCAACAGTGCTGGATTAACCCTATGGCAAATAAGGCACGTGCCTTAGGGCCAGCCAAAAATCCAGGCAACAAAATAATAAAGTAAAACTTTTTTGATAATTATCAGGTGGTGAGCATCCTTCTTCATCTACGCGTTTGTCGTAATCTAGCTAGGCAGTGAATGGGAATATGTAGGCTACTTATAGTAAATACAGTACTGTCAATGTTCTGAATTTGTTTGTAATAAATTTTCTGTTGCTAAATTTATCTTAATTCCTTTTGTCAATGAGCCCAACATATCTGTATTTTCAGGCCACCTATCAAAATGTGCCTTAGGGCCAGCAGAGGATAAAGCCAGACGAGTGTTTGACAAGAGCATGCCGTGTATCAGTCAGGAAAAATCGCTGGGTACATCGCTTAATCTTAAAACTGCCACCATTATTGTTTGGCTTGGTGACGGGCTTAAATTGGGGTATCTCCCGTTATTCGAAGAGGCGTGGCAACATCTACAGTGGCAATCCGTCAATTATCTGTACACAACCATTTAATCACCTAATTAAATAAAACAATTAAATTGCCAAACTAAATTTTATGGGTATCCGCCCATTTCGACTACATCCCATTTTGACTACAGCTTTTAGCAACAGACTATACGGTCTAGATTCTTCCATAAAAGCGAAATAAAATGGGGTTTAATGTCCTACTGTTCTGCTCTTTTACATAAAAAAAACCCAAACAATATGGTCACTATATACACTATTTACGTCACCTGATTAAAATTAATTGAGTCATCTTCACCCAAAGTCGTAAATATATACACTCCAAATCCTCATAGATGCCAGTGACGTCACAGTGACCGAATGCATATACATAGCCGCGGTGTGCACTCATTACCACCTGGCTGATTCCTTAATCCCCTAATTAAACATGCATTATGCAAGAGCTAAATCTGCCTATTGCAGGTCTTTCTTTAGGCCTAAAATGTTATAGAAATTATTAATCAGGCATTTATTAACAAAACAAGACCATAAACAACTCTCGATGGCATCGGATACTCGAGATTTTAACTAGATTAGAATGGTTCGCCATTTAAAAATTTAATTAAAAAATTGGAAAGCGAGGCTAAGTCTCGAATAAATCAGTGCCATCGTTACCACAATGCACACATCTTGTCAATACTACAAACAGTGATAACTTGGCTCAGAATGAAGTAATTTGAATGAAATTTTCACTTTGCATTATCTATTTTTGAGCTATTATAGCAAGAATGGTCAGCTTTTTATCTAAATCTTACATAATGTATCTTTAAATAAAACAATTAACTACGGAATATTTTATGTATGAAATGAGGGAGACAAATTAGCATAGCTTGAAAAAGTGGTTTAACTAAAACAGTCGCTGTAGCCATATTCCCGTATCCTTTTGATCCGAATATATTGGAGTAAGCCATGAATACACCTACAATAATGAAACTGTTATCTGTGTCGCTAATACATGAACACCAATGAAACTAATATAAATAATTAATTATATCGGCTTTCATGAAACAAATGCGTTTCAAGTAATACTCATATAAACTAAGTTCATCAACATTTGTATTATTTATGTTCTTGGTCATTTAGAAAATGGAGGAAGAATATTTAAAGTGATCCTGTAATAGTAGGACAAGATTCATTAAGAAACGTGATTGCTATGCCCGGTTCATATATGGTTTATCCGTGTTTATCTAACGCAATGCATCCTTTTCGTAACGAAACATCCACAACACCGAAGCATATTCACATTTCTTTTAGCAGTGTTATAATTTAAAACAAATTAAAATGAAAATAGTCCAAATGAAGTTTTTAATCCGAACTATGTAAATTGAATCCCCATGCCATATTTGATTCACGCTATATTAACTGAGAATTAACGTTGAATATTAGTTAAAAGTCAGGCAATACTCGGGATAGGCCGCCGTCGTTTCGTGAATTTGTCTCCAATTTCCGAAATTAATACATTTCTGGTTAGCCTCTTTCCAAGAATGGGTGGTGGCTTTGAAATAAATATATTTTCAAAATGTTTTACGAATCCGAAATCCCCGAAATTTCCTGATAAAAAAATTGACCTGCTTAGCTGTAACTTTGACTATTTAACCTATTATTCTAATTCTTTATTCTTTGAGTACCTTAAAATATTTACTTTAAATCTACTATTTCCGATTTTCAAATATCGAAAATTATGTCATTGACATTTCATCCCGGAAGTAAAATCTAACATGATAACTTCTTGAATATTAATACGATTTTTATGAAATTGGGAATGTATATAGATCTGATTGATTCGTACGAAGGCCCATTAGTGCCAAAATAAAATAATCCGTTTGAACGAGTTAGTATCTCGTTTGAGCGAATTGGTATCTCGTTTGAGCGAATTGGTATCTCGTTTGAACGAATTAATTATCTCGTTTGAACGAATTAATTATCACGCTTAAACGAATGAATTATCTCGTTTGAACGAATGAATTATCTCATTTGGACGAATTGATTATCTCGTTTGAACGAATTAATCATCTCGTTTGAACGAATTCAGATTTCGATTGTACAGAAGCGTGAGAGGGACATCCAGAAATTGTGTTTTAAATAAAGATAATGCCATTTAATACGCAATTTCTTTACTAATTCTAGCGTTACCGTCAGTAGAAGGAACTACATTTATGAGAATGAGAATTAGTATAGAATATGTTGGAAGTTATCCACGTTTTAAAAGCCGAATATCTTTAATGCCTCGAACAACCAGTACGGTGGTTACATTCCGTGCACACATCTTGTCAAACCTTCAAAGGCTGATAAAGTAATTTAATGAAATTTTCAATATATTTATTTTGCATTATCTATTTTTGAACTTTTATAGCAAGAACGACTAACTCGTTATCTAAATCTTACATAATGTATCTTTCATATTGGCTTCAAGTCCTCTGTCCTATCGAAGAAGTCGGCCAACGGCACCGTCGCTTCTCCGCACGGTTCCCTAGTGGGAGGGATGCGACGTGTAATGCGATAAATTTGGCGGCACTACTACCCTTGCTTCGTTTTGCATGCTGCATGCGCAAATTAGTTATTTCTTTTAACACTCCCACCCCACCGCTCTATCTTAGAAACTCACCCAAATCCTCTTCCAAGGCAATCAACACTGGAAATAAGTTCATCTGGCAACAATAACATTAATCCTTAATATGTAAATATCTCTGACAAGCAATCGTATACCTTAGTTCTGTTCACTGTGCTAGTAAAAACTCAGCCAAGGCACAATATTCCATTTTATTTCTTAATTGGGTGCATTTCCAATACACGTATTACAGAATTATACATATACCTGTCGTAATGCCTGTTTAAGCATATACATGTCATAAAACAATGACTTCACTACAATGTTGTGGCTAACCCAGGCTAACATTAAACAAATTGGATAATTTCCAAGGTATTCTATACTAATTCCCCTTTTCACAAGTGTAGTTCCTTCTACTGACGCTAACGCTAGACATAGTAAAGAACCTACGCGTATTAAATCATATTATCGTTACTTGAAACATAATTTCTGCATGTCCCTTCTATGCTTCTGTACAATCGAAATCTTAATTCGTTCAAACGAGATACTAACTCGTTCAAACGAGATACTAACTCGTTCAAACGAGATACTAACTCGTTCAAACGAGATACATTCGCGGCAATACTATATACCGGGAAAAAACGGAAAACACAGGAAAACAACCGGAAAACACCGGAAAACACCATTTTATACTGAATACCGGAAAACCCCGGAAAAAACACTAAATACCGGAAAACACACTAAATACCGGAAAACACACTAAATAGGTAACCCGGAGACTGGCACCCTAAATAGGTAACCGGGAGCCTGGTCCTCTGTGTGCCTGGGTTAGGGTTAGGGTTAGGGTTAGTTTCCGGTTTATAGTATAGCCCTTCTCCGGGTTACCTATTTAGGGTGGTTTCCGGTATTTAGTGTGTTTTCCGGTATTTAGTGTTTTTCCGGTGTTTTCCGGTATTCAGTATAACATGGTGTTTTCCGGTAGTTTTCCGGTGTTTTCCGGTATATAGTATAGCCCATCAATTCGTTCAAACGAGATAATTAATTCGTTCAAACAAGATAATTAATTCGTTCAAACGAGATAATTAATTCGTTCAAACAAGATACTAATTCGTTCAAACGAGATACCAACTCGTTCAAGCGAGATAGTAACTCGTTCAATCGAGATACTAACTCGTTCAAACGAGATACTAACTCGGTCTAACGAGATAATTAATTCGTTCAAACGAGATAATTAATTCGTTCAAACGAGATACTAATTCGTTCAAACGAGAAACTAATTCGTTCAAACAGATTAATAATTTTGGCACTAATGGGCCTTCGTAGATTCAACTTCAACGATGTCAATAAAAATTTCCAACTTATCTCCATCTGGAGAAATTAAAGATCAAACTTTAAATTTATTTTTGTACTTCGTAAGAAATTACTTATGCGTTCAGAAAATATGAAGCTTGTGGATCGAACCGGACGTGCCACCATCTTGAAACGTGAAAAATCCTAAGGCTTTTGTGATATTTTACTTTCAGACATGGGAGTTACATTTACTGAATCCTTTAAAGAATGCCTAAAAAAGTTCAGAGCAGAATTTTGATTTAGGTCAACTGATAGTCACCATTTTGAATTAAATATTAAAAATAGTGAAAAATCTACATTAACGGGCTTGTAAATAAACACAATAGGCCGTAGTTTGTTGAATTCATCTCCCATTTCTGAAATTCATACATTTCTGGATAGCCTGGCTCCTGGTCTAATTTTTGGGTACACAATTTCGAATTTCCACTTTGACGTTTTTCGTGCCGACAAAGTTGTTTACGAGTGAAAAATCCACATTAACGACTTGGAAATACTCGGAATAGGCCGTCGTTTCGTTAATTCGTCTCCTATTACCGAAATTAATATATTTCTGGTTAGCCCCCTTCAAAGAATGGGTGGTGCCTTCTGAATCAATATATTTTCAAAACGTTTTACGAATACAAAATCCTCGAAATATCCTGATAAAAAAATTGACCTACATAGCTGTAATTTTGTGCCTATTTAATCTATTAACTAGTTTTTTCTTCTTTTGAGTACCTTAAAACATTTACTTTAAATCTGTTATTTCTGATTTCTGGGAATGTAAGTTGATCTGGTTGACCCAACTTCAAGGATGTCATTAGTAAATATTTAACTTATCTCCCCTTCGAGAAATTCAGGATCAAAGTTTTAAAAAAATCTACAAAATTTTGCTTGCTGAAATGTTTTTGCTATATAAGATAGGGCCTTCTTGACAGATTTTAATAATCATTTTTTTCTTTAAGATTCTTGAACAGGTTTAATTAGTTTTATAGAGTATTGTTTTTGTTCGGATTATTATTATCAATTTTTTTACATCGCGTTTTTGGAAAAAGTCCATATTCTACAGAATTAAACTCTATATTATCCGAAAGGTATTAAGTTTGAATCGTGAATGAAAAACTAAATCTTTAAAAATGATAACAGAAAGTGATGTCATCGACGAAAATAGACCAATATTAGAAATCAAAGGAAACTTTTTTGTTCTATAACCAATTTGAATGCGGTTTTCACAAATTTGTAGCTGTTTGTATTTATCAGATTTTAATTTGGTACATTGTGGCCTCTCCGACGCATGCGTGTGGCCCAATTTTAAGATCAAAATCGAAAAGGGTGAAAATTCTGAGCGTAACTTTTTTTTATTTTTGAAGATTTCGACTTGAAACTTTTAGAACACAATATAAACGGGTGGATTAAATGAATTGAGGCAGGTTTATCTTTTTTGGTGACTATGTCTGATCGGTGACCGTTAATTCTTTCCCTAAGTGCATTTTGAGTCTCCCCTACGTATTGCTTGTCACATTTTCTGCATGAAATTAGATAAATTATGTTTGAACTACTGCATGAAAGTTGGTCTTATATTGGGAATTGTGTGCCAGATGTTTTGTTATGGAAATGGTCGGATATTTTTAAGATTTTGCATGTTTGACATCTTGGATGGCCACAAATTTTGGTTTTAACTGCTGATTGTATATTATTTGTTTCTTTGGCGGCAAGCTCAGCTAGAGTGTTGTTTTTTATACGTTGTAGATAGCGTTTGGAGTATCCCCTTTCTCTTAGTTTGCTAAATACCAGCGTGCACGCTGACTCAAAGTCGGTCTTCTGAGTACATATCCTATGAAAGCGGAGAATCTGAGATTTTATGATGCCAGAGAAGGTATGTTTGGGGTGAAGAAAGGAGCTCTTGAACAATAGTTGATGTGTATCGGTTTCTTTGAAAAATACTTTAGTTTCTAGTTGGCCAGTATTTTTGGTGTTGCTACTTTTAAAGACGGTGGTGTCAAGAAAATCTATGCTGTTATGACTTATATTTGCGGTTAATTTGACAGATGAATGGTGATTGTTCAAAATGTTGAAAAACGTCCAAAATTCGTCTAGTGTGTACGTCCAGACTATGAAAACGTCATCTAGAAAGCGCCCATAGAAATCTGGTGCAGAACTTCCCTTTCCCACTCCGCCATGAAGAGGTTTGCATAACTTGGGGCAAATCGTTTTCCCATCGCAGTTCCGGAAGACTGGAGGTATACTTGGTCGTTGAAAGCGAAGTCATTCCTCCTCAGACAAATGTCGAGTAGTTTGAGGTTTTCTTCGTCCGGCCCGGATCCTTGCGGGTTCCTAAGAAATACTTTTCTAACTGCTTCAATACCTGTGTTATTATCAATGTTCGTGTACATGCTTTGTACGTCGATGGATATTAAAATGGTGTGTTCGGGGACTCTTAACTGTTTGATTTTCTGAATGAAATCGTTAGTGTCTTTAAGGTAGGATGGGTGTTGGCATGCTAGGGGTAATAAGAAATGGTCTATATTTTGTGATACGTTGTATGATTCGCTGCCACAGTCTGATATTAGTGGGCGTCCCTTGGGTAATTTATTAGGTATAAACCATTCTGTTTCTGGATTTTTATGTATTTTTGGTAGTGTATAGAGATGTCTTTGTCAGTCAGATTTAGCAGATAGATAATCATATTGTTTTGCTGTTATGTATTCCTTATCCTGCAATTCATATAAGATGTTGTTTATTAAAGTTGCGGTGTCCTTAAAGATGGGTTGGTCTAATTTAGTGCAATGTATAGGATTACTTAATTGTTTTTCTGCCTCTGAGATATAGTTTGCGCGATTCATTATGAAACAACTCGAGCCTTTGTCGCTTTTCTTAATTATTATGTTTTTGTCTTTTTTAAGGGTGTTTGATGCTGTTTTAGTTGCTCGGTTGAGATTTGGTTTTTGTGATTGTGGTTGAAGGGATGATATTTCTATAGTCATTTCGTCGAAAGTTTTTAGGATGGCTGGTGATAATCACTTTTTAGGTGGTTTCCATGTGGATTTTGCTGTGAATAATTTTTTACCTCTGCCGGGTTTGTTCCTAAAAAAATAAGTCAACGAAAGTGTTCTTTGGAAGCGATCGGTTGCCTGGGTAATGGGGTCTATGGATGTTATTGTGGGCGTTGGGATGAATTTAAGGCCTTTATCAAGAATGTTCATTTCTAGGGGGTTGAGCCCGGAGAAGGGCTATACTATAAACCGGAAACTAACCCTAACCCTAACCCAGGCACACAGAGGACCAGGCTCCCGGCTACCTATTTAGGGTGCCAGTCTCCGGTGTTTTCCGGTTGTTTTCCGGTGTTTTCCTGTGTTTTCCTGTGTTTTCCTATTAAGGGTGCCAGTCTCCGGTGTTTTCCGGTGTTTTCCTGTGTTTTCCGTTGTTTTCCGGTATATAGTATTGCCGTAAAACGATTGTATCATATTTAGAAGATTTGCAGGTTTCGTGAAGAACATTTGAGCCTTTTTGAAAATCTAATCTTACTTTTATTTTTTCAAAAGAGCCGTGGTAGCTCAGTAAGTAAGGCGCTGCCTCGTTAACCAGGAGGTTCGCTACCGGTATTGCCCAAGACAATTTTCGTTGTTTCCTCGTGTCCCTGGTTCAGATTGGAGGGCCGGGCAAGGTGCAATATTCATTTTTTCAGATGGGACAAAAATTGCGGTCTCGTGCACACATTGCCGTGCAACAGAAGGAACCCTTGGAAGTTTAAATTGGAAATACGAGTAGATAGTAGCGCCACTGTCCGGGAAAAATTCCCTTTTATTACACTGCATTATAGAGCGTCCAGAGATTCCGCGTACTCTTCCGAAAGTTTCAAGAAGCCGTCACAGGAGGTTCGCTACCGGTATTACCCGAGACAATTTTCGTTGTTTCCTCGTGTCCCTGGTTCAGATTGGAGGGCCTGGCAAGGTGCAATATTCAGTTGTTCAGATGGGACAAAAATTGCGGTCTTGTGCGTGCACACATTGCCGTGCAACAGAAGGAACCCTTGGCAGTTTTAATTGGACAGTACCGCCACTGTCCGGTAAAAATTCCCTTTTATTACATTGCATGATAGAGCGTCCAGAGATTCCGCGTACTCTTCCGAAAGTTTCCAGAAGCCGTCACAAAAAAATGAATATGCCATTTTGAAGGCCTCGGTGTGTTCCTTTTTCCTACCAAGTGTCATCTTGATACCTCAAATATTGACGGGGTTACGTCGTCTTTGATGCTAAATCTAATCGAGCGAACTTCGAAAAACCGTCAGTCAGAGCCTTTTTGGGATTTGTCCAGAGAACCCAAAAATGAAAACCCGAAGACGATCCGTTAAGAAATAACCGAGATATGGGTAATCTAATATTATTTTTGTCCCATTCGTAAAACATTTCCTGTTTGTCAAAAATACCCCGATTTATATTTAACATTTAGTTTCACGGAGGTCAACTATATCTACGTTGGAAGAATGTTTACACGAAACAGTTTGGGCTGCAACTTCTGACTAAAATCAAAAAAAAAAAAAATAAAAAAAAATAAATAGACCTGCAAGCATTACTGAACTGGCTTTCAGGAATTAGACAGGAAGAATGTCAAGCAATAGCCCGTTCATCGAGCTACCAAACGATACTTTAGTTGTTTCGATCCGGTCATACCCGACGGTTAAATCGCGATTTTCACAAGAGCACCTATTTTGTACTGGATTTTTTTTCTCGATATATTGAATATTTTTTCGATTACTTCCGGTTTACAGATCATTGTCAGGATAGATTTAACAAGTGGTATGGGAACTTAACTTCCTGTACCAGAAGTTTCAGAATCATCCATTGATCAGTTTAAAAAATAGAGCAGCATTTTCAGTAATTTAGCGATTTTTCGTTTTTTCAAAGATTGTGGCCCTTATTGGACGCTTTATATCATATTGAGGCTTTTAAATTTTGATTCACACCGTACTTTTCGAGATAAAAGCGTCTGAATAAGCTCCAAGATGGAAAATACTAGATTTTCAGCGTCCCATAATTTATTGGCTTAAGCATCGAATTTGTATCATTTGCGTCTCATCGTCCATTATTCGAGCTATCCTATGACATTTTAGTTATTTTGATTCGGTGAAATCTGGTGTAGTAATCACTTTTTTCGCGAGATCGCCTTTTTTTTTTTTACTTTTTCCTTTTTTTTATTTCAAAATATCTGATATATTTTCAACTACTTCCGCTTTTGGATCATTGGCCGGATAGTTTTAACAAGTTGGTTAGATACTGAACTTTCTGTAGCTGTTTTCAAAACAAAAAAAAAAGAAAAAAAAAAGAAGAGCATTTTCAGTAATTTAACAATATTTTCAACTTTATTCAAAGATTAAGGTCCTATTTGGACCACTTATATTATTTCAATGCTTTTATTTTTGGATTCACATCCCAGACCACCGATAGGACTTAAGAAAAATCGTAGGTGTCGTTTTCGAAAAAAAAGGCGTCTCAATGGGTTTCAAAACGGAGAATACTAGATTTCAGCGTACTACAATTTTTTCATAACTATTGAAATCGTATCAATTAGATGTCATATGATAGTCCATTAATGCGACTATCCAACGACACTATATTTCTTTTAGTCCGCTAATATCTGACGGAGAAATCAAGTTTTTGAACAATTAAATAGTCGCAGGGCTCTATAATTTTTTTCTTTGCACGAATTGGCCGTGGCACTTGAAGAGGAGTGGGTCAGATTGCCCCAAATCGTGATTGGACAATTGATTAAGAGCATGTCTCGACGAATTGCTGAATGTCTAAGGATAGGTGGATCAATTACTCATTATTAAGACACAAATCAAAAACGTCCATTTTCACTTTTGACAGTGAATCTCTTTGCGAATGAAATGGTGCCGTCAGATAAGCCGCCCATATGAACTGTTTATGTTCATGTGTAGGCAATTGGCCTGTTATCAACATACACTGGTTACCTCTAATAAAAACAGTAGTGCATTTCCGCAGTTTTGTATTGTTTCTGAATATCCCCTACTTTTTTTTAAGAGTATATAAGTATTGGTGGGTGTCGCACACGAGGCAGTGTATGCTTACTTGTTCGATACCTTCGACACCACTTCTTATTCAATAAAATAAAACCAAGTACGAACAATCCAAACCAATTAACATAGCTAACTCACTTTGGTCCTGCTATTGTAATTCTAGATTTTTTGAATATAATACAAAATATAATTCACTTTTGGACGCAGAATGTTTCATTATTTTGAGAAAAAAATAATTAATCAACTTTTTCCTATTATCTCTTTTGAACGAGTCGTATTTATATTTATCTAATCTGCTACTTATATGATGTAATGAGTACAGCTGTATTTTTGTGACAAGTCGACATCTTCATGTTACGACAAAAATAACACGATGTTACAACAGAGTAAGTGTCGTGTCATTGCATCAATACTGTCGTGATGTCGTGTTGTCGCGTTATGAAAAGGGCGAGATTTAATATGGCCACTATCAGCCACCATATTGCCGGCATCACTGTCCGCGTTTTAAATGACTCGCGTGTCATATGCTTGTATTATCCAATAGTTTTTAAATTTGTTGTCCATTTCATACGCCTACATGGAAATGTGGTCTGATATCGTCGTCACCACTGTCGGTCCGTCCACCCGTCCGTGGTCCATCATTTCTTGTGAACATTCTATAACACGCACCCATTCAGCATTCTGTTTCTAAAATACTTTTTATTTCTCTAAAGCAGCACGTTTAATGTTTAGTGACTGAAAAATACAATAATACAACAATAAGTATCTGTTATAAATAAAACTAATGTGACAGGTAGGGTGTACCTGTAAAGCCTTCTATTGGAATTCAAAACGTAGCCTAGATAGGCCTAGCTCCGCACTGAATGAGAAACATTAATTTGGCACTTGCAGTAAGACATAAATAGCTGTATGCCTTAAAATACTACACAACATCGTGCGTGAATAAAACATTAGACGGGATTACGACTTTGGACATTACTGAGCCAAAAACCCTAAAACCGAGCATCACAGACTTGACTTACATAAAACTGGCTGTTTTGGGGGACATAGTTTATGTAGCTGACCTTAAAACAACATAGGGTGTGAGCGTAAGGTGTGAGCCCTAGTTTGCATTGTTTCTCACCATTTTGTATGGTGATCTGGGCTCCAAGAAATCTACCAACAAATTTTAGGGCATGGCATCTCTCCAAGCAGACACAAGACCTCGATCATCAAGAATTAAATATGACTAAACAAATTACATTAAATTTAGACTGGACAATCAGGTATCTGTTACAGAAGCCCGTGCAAAATATTGGTGTCGTACAAATTTCGCACTTAAAAAATATTGCGAACTACATATGTGGAACGAAATAAGAATTTGCGTCTTACACCGGCCTCCTAATCGTAAATGATCAAGGAGCGAATTACCTAAAACAGGTAGTGAAAGCAAATTGTAATAGCGATATCTAGCGAAGTTTATAACTCTTAATCCATAAACACAAAATACATTATTAAATTATTTACAGTTATTACTACATTACTATTACATGAAATACCTCACATAATCTCAGTTACACCATTTCCAAACAGTCTAGTGAACTTACTCATCTCAATCTTAAACATAATATTAAACCTCTTTCCAAACAGTCGAGGAATAATTTTGCCAATCTAATCGAGCGAACTTCGAAAAACCGTCAGTCAGAGCCTTTTTGGGATTTGTCCAAAGAACCCAAAAATGAAAACCCGAAGACGATCCGTTAAGAAATAACCGAGATATGGGTAATCTAATATTATTTTTGTCCCATTCGTAAAACATTTCCTGTTTGTCAAAAATACCCCGATTTATATTTAACATTTAGTTTCACGGAGGTCAACTATATCTACGTTGGAAGAATGTTTACACGAAACAGTTTGGGCTGCAACTTCTGATTAAAATCAAAAAAAAAAAAAATAAAAAAAAATAAATAGACCTGCAAGCATTACTGAACTGGCTTTCAGGAATTAGACAGGAAGAATGTCAAGCAATAGCCCGTTCATCGAGCTACCAAACGATACTTTAGTTGTTTCGATCCGGTCATACCCGACGGTTAAATCGCGATTTTCACAAGAGCACCTATTTTGTACTGGATTTTTTTTCTCGATATATTGAATATTTTTGTCCCCCGCCTTTCGAAGAAAGCAGGGGACTATTAAAATGGGTTCGTCCGTCTGTCTGTCTGTCCGTCTGTCTGTCCGTCCGTCTGTCTGTCCGTCACACTTTTTGGGACACAATAACTCTCTTCCTAATTGAGCTAGAATGTTCAAACTTGGTGTATGTGTTTATTAGGTCAATGCCTTGATGGAGTTCGAAGATGAGCATTTTCCGCTTAGGGTAAGCAGAGATAAGCAATTTGATTGGTTGATGCTTTGGGACACGATAACTCTCTTCCTAATTGGGCTAGAATGTTCAAACTTGGTGTATGTGTTGATTAGGTCAATGCCTTGATGGAGTTCGACGATGAGCATTTTCCGCTTAGGGTAAGCAGAGATAAGCAATTTGATTGGTTGATGCTTTGGGACACGATAACTTTTAATTGAGCTAGAATGTTCAAACTTGGTGTATGTGTTTATTAGGTCAATGCCTTGATGGAGTTCGAAGATGAGCATTTTCCGCTTAGGGTAAGCAGAGATAAGCAATTTGATTGGTTGATACTTTGGGGCACGATAACTCTCTTCCTAATTGAGCTAGTATGTTCAAACTTGGTGTATGTGTTGATTAGGTCAATGCCTTGATGGAGTTCGAAGATGAGCATTTTCCGCTTAGGGTAAGCAGAGATAAGCAATTTGATTGGTTGATGCTTTGGGACACGATAACTTTAGTTCTAATTAAGTGAGATTGATGAAACTTGGTGTATAGTTTCATTACAGTAATACCTTGACTAAGTTTGATAATGAGCATTTTCTGCTCAGGGTAAGCAGAGCGATACGCAATTTGATTTTTATATGTGTCCTCTAATTATTTTCCTATTTCGGCGGGGGACATCAGCCTCACTGTTGGCTTGTTTCGATTACTTCCGGTTTACAGATCATTGTCAGGATAGATTTAACAAGTGGTATGGGAACTTAACTTCCTGTACCAGAAGTTTCAGAATCATCCATTGATCAGTTTAAAAAATAGAGCAGCATTTTCAGTAATTTAGCGATTTTTCGTTTTTTCAAAGATTGTGGCCCTTATTGGACGCTTTATATCATATTGAGGCTTTTAAATTTTGATTCACACCGTACTTTTCGAGATAAAAGCGTCTGAATAAGCTCCAAGATGGAAAATACTAGATTTTCAGCGTCCCATAATTTATTGGCTTAAGCATCGAATTTGTATCATTTGCGTCTCATCGTCCATTATTCGAGCTATCCTATGACATTTTAGTTATTTTGATTCGGTGAAATCTGGTGTAGTAATCACTTTTTTCGCGAGATCGCCTTTTTTTTTTACTTTTTCCTTTTTTTATTTCAAAATATCTGATATATTTTCAACTACTTCCGCTTTTGGATCATTGGCCGGATAGTTTTAACAAGTTGGTTAGATACTGAACTTTCTGTAGCTGTTTTCAAAACAAAAAAAAAAGAAAAAAAAAGAAGAGCATTTTCAGTAATTTAACAATATTTTCAACTTTATTCAAAGATTAAGGTCCTATTTGGACCACTTATATTATTTCAATGCTTTTATTTTTGGATTCACATCCCAGACCACCGATAGGACTTAAGAAAAATCGTAGGTGTCGTTTTCGAAAAAAAAGGCGTCTCAATGGGTTTCAAAACGGAGAATACTAGATTTCAGCGTACTACAACTTTTTCATAACTATCGAAATCGTATCAATTAGATGTCATATGATAGTCCATTAATGCGACTATCCAACGACACTATATTTCTTTTAGTCCGCTAATATCTGACGGAGAAATCAAGTTTTTGAACAATTAAATAATCGCAGGGCTCTATAATTTTTTTCTTTGCACGAATTGGCCGTGGCACTTGAAGAGGAGTGGGTCAGATTGCCCCAAATCGTGATTGGACAATTGATTAAGAGCATGTCTCGACGAATTGCTGAATGTCTGAGGATAGGTGGATCAATTACTCATTATTAAGACACAAATCAAAAACGTCCATTTTCACTTTTGACAGTGAATCTCTTTGCGAATGAAATGGTACCGTCAGATAAGCCGCCCATATGAACTGTTTATGTTCATGTGTAGGCAATTGGCCTGTTATCAACATACACTGGTTACCTCTAATAAAAACAGTAGTGCATTTCCGCAGTTTTGTATTGTTTCTGAATATCCCCTACTTTTTTTTAAGAGTATATAAGTATTGGTGGGTGTCGCACACGAGGCAGTGTATGCTTACTTGTTCGATACCTTCGACACCACTTCTTATTCAATAAAATAAAACCAAGTACGAACAATCCAAACCAATTAACATAGCTAACTCACTTTGGTCCTGCTATTGTAATTCTAGATTTTTTGAATATAATACAAAATATAATTCACTTTTGGACGCAGAATGTTTCATTATTTTGAGAAAAAAATAATTAATCAACTTTTTCCTATTATCTCTTTTGAACGAGTCGTATTTATATTTATCTAATCTGCTACTTATATGATGTAATGAGTACAGCTGTATTTTTGTGACAAGTCGACATCTTCATGTTACGACAAAAATAACACGATGTTACAACAGAGTAAGTGTCGTGTCATTGCATCAATACTGTCGTGATGTCGTGTTGTCGCGTTATGAAAAGGGCGAGATTTAATATGGCCACTATCAGCCACCATATTGCCGGCATCACTGTCCGCGTTTTAAATGACTCGCGTGTCATATGCTTGTATTATCCAATAGTTTTTAAATTTGTTGTCCATTTCATACGCCTACATGGAAATGTGGTCTGATATCGTCGTCACCACTGTCGGTCCGTCCACCCGTCCGTGGTCCATCATTTCTTGTGAACACTCTATAACACGCACCCATTCAGCATTCTGTTTCTAAAATACTTTTTATTTCTCTAAAGCAGCATGTTTAATGTTTAGTGACTGAAAAATACAATAATACAACAATAAGTATCTGTTATAAATAAAACTAATGTGACAGGTAGGGTGTACCTGTAAAGCCTTCTATTGGAATTCAAAACGTAGCCTAGATAGGCCTAGCTCCGCACTGAATGAGAAACATTAATTTGGCACTTGCAGTAAGACATAAATAGCTGTATGCCTTAAAATACTACACAACATCGTGCGTGAACAAAACATTAGACGGGATTACGACTTTGGACATTACTGAGCCAAAAACCCTAAAACCGAGCATCACAGACTTGACTTACATAAAACTGGCTGTTTTGGGGGACATAGTTTATGTAGCTGACCTTAAAACAACATAGGGTGTGAGCGTAAGGTGTGAGCCCTAGTTTGCATTGTTTCTCACCATTTTGTATGGTGATCTGGGCTCCAAGAAATCTACCAACAAATTTTAGGGCATGGCATCTCTCCAAGCAGACACAAGACCTCGATCATCAAGAATTAAATATGACTAAACAAATTACATTAAATTTAGACTGGACAATCAGGTATCTGTTACAGAAGCCCGTGCAAAATATTGGTGTCGTACAAATTTCGCACTTAAAAAATATTGCGAACTACATATGTGGAACGAAATAAGAATTTGCGTCTTACACCGGCCTCCTAATCGTAAATGATCAAGGAGCGATTACCTAAAACAGGTAGTGAAAGCAAATTGTAATAGCGATATCTAACGAAGTTTATAACTCTTAATCCATAAACACAAAATACATTATTAAATTATTTACAGTTATTACTACATTACTATTACATGAAATACCTCACATAATCTCAGTTACACCATTTCCAAACAGTCTAGTGAACTTACTCATCTCAATCTTAAACATAATATTAAACCTCTTTCCAAACAGTCGAGGAATAATTTTGCCAAGGTAGCACTATTTCCAAACAGTCTAGTGAACTTAGCTATCAATCTCGAACATATTAACCCTCTTTCCAAACAGTTGAGGGAAAATTTTGCCAAGGTAACACTATTTCAAAACAGTCTAGTGAACTTAGCTATCAATCTCAAACATATTTTAATAAAACCTCTTTCCAAACAGTCGAGGAATAATTTATAGACCTCAGTCATCTAATAGAGATAAAATATTCTCATTATGCTTAACAAATAGAACACCCTCTTACATAAAATTCCATTCATCATACTTACATGTACAGATAAACTTAGAGTTTCAAAACATACAGTCTTTTGCCTATCCAAGCATTTAAAACCATAATGAAAATACTAACTATTGGGTTTTGGGGTTATTTACTTCAATGGAATTCAAAATTCATTCAACAGCAAGCTTAACTTATTTACAGGACGGTTTACTGTATTTGTCCTAGACGTAACAGTGACAACTCTAACAAGGCCATTTTTGTCCGGGTGAGCCATAACCACACGCCCTAAGGTGTAGGAACTTCTTATATTTCCCACCACAATTAATACAATATCATTCAGGGAGACATTTCTTTTCGGTGTCAGCCACGTTTGCCTCTCCTGTAGCAATTGCGGGCACTCTGTGGACCATCTTTTCCAAAAGATATCTGCCAAGTATTGGATTTGACGCCAACGCCTTCTAGCAAAATTGCCCTTTTTGTCGAAGACACCAATAGGAAGTGATTCCCCAATTTGATAGTTTTGTAATTGGGCGCGAATTCATAATTGCTTCCACTTCACACAAAAGAGTCTGAAGATTTTCATCATCCAGTGGTATTAGACGTTCACAGAGCAATCCGTATAAGATTTTTCGGACGGGGCGAATTAATCTCTCCCATACACCACCAAAATTAGATCCTGACGGAGGATTAAACTCCCATCTTATGTCCCGCTGTAACAGTTCTTGACCAGTTTTGGACAAATTCCACTTTTCAATCTCTTCGCGCAATTCACGTTCAGATCCTACTAGATTTTAACCATTATCACTGACGAGGTACTGGACAGACCCTCTGCGTGCTATAAATCGTCTTATAGAGTTAATACAAGAGACAGTATCTACATTAAAAGACATCTCTAAATGAACAGCACGTGATGCGAGACACGTAAATATAACTCCATATCTTTTTACAGATGAACGACCTCGCTTTACTTCTAGAGGACCAAAGAAATCCATTCCAACACGCGAAAAGACAGGTTCGTCAGGTTTAAGTCTTTCCTGTGGTAAATTAGCCATCTTTTGCTCCATAATTATGGCATCATATTTCCGAAATAGAACACACTTTGACAGCAAGTAATTCACAGTTTTTGACGAATTTTGGATCGGTTTCGGAAAGAGATTCGGTCGACAGTTGTTGAATAGGCCATTCATTTTCGAGTTTATGTAAGAACAAGGGACCATGTAACCAGCGATTCACATTATTAGTGTTTCGTACAGATATGCCTCGAGAACCCAAATCTGCAGGATTCTCCTTGGTACCAACGTAATGCCACTGTGACACTTTACTTCCATCTCGGATAGCAGCTGCTCGATTGGCGACGAATGTTAGGAACCTTGTACTTTCATTTATTTTGAATGTAACTCAATACAGACATGGAATCGGTCCAGTAGAACAGCTGATCAATATTAATCTATAATTCCTTTAGGACCATATTGGTAAGTTTAACAGCTATGGTTGCAGTCGTAAGCTCAATTCTTGGAACAGTAATCTTCTTTAGTAGTGTGCTACACGAGACTTGCCAAACAATAAAGAGCAGTGAATTTTACCGGAATCATTTTCCAAGCAAAGATAAGAGACCATTCCATAACCAGTACTTGCATCTGCAAATGTATGGAGTTGACAGGAAACAACATTTCCAAAATTTTCTGGTTTATAACACCGTCGTATGACAAACTCCTAGAGGGTCGGAAGATCTTCCAAGAAATACTGCAATCTTTGCAGTTCTGTAGCAGGTATTTCATCATCCCATCCCAAATTTAGACGACATAGATTTTGGAGTATAGATTTTGTTGGAAGTATAAAAGGTGATATTAAACCAAGGGGTCGTATACGGACCCTAGAATCGACAAAATACGACGTCTAGTTGGTGACTGTATCTTTAAGTTAATTTTAAAACGGAAGAAATCTTTTTCAACCATCCATGTTATTCCCAGAGCTCGCTCCACGGGGAGTTCTTCACATTAGAAATTTAGTTCTCGGACCTCTTTGGCCCTATGATCCGTAGGCACTGACGATAAAACAACACGACAGTTAGAAATCCACTTTACTAAATTAAATCCACCCTTAGCACATAGTGAACGCAAATTTTTGACAAGTTCAGTCATCTCAAACTCATGATCTAGGGACTTCAGACAGTCATCCACATAAACGTTTCTCAAAACAGTATCAATCACTGATGAATTAAAATTATTCACATTGTCAAACGCGGTTTGTCTGAGAGCTAGATTTGCACATGACGGTGATGACACTGCATTATAGAGGAGATCATTTTTCCTTCAAATTTAAATCGGAAGACATTATATTGTATACATGTAAGTGTAAAAAGATTGAAACCACTTTTTTTAGATCAAATTCCAAGTTCTAAAAGTGTTCTTATATTGAGCGTTTTATGGCGGATTAATAATAATAAGAATCAAAAGTATTGTAGATATGAAAGTGTTCTACACGTTCCTATTGTACTGAAGTAAATCCACAACTTAACTTTTAAGTTAACTTTTCCATTAACTGCATTATTGAGGCGATTCATTTTCCTTCAAATTTAAATCTATTATTCATGCCTTTTGTAAATACATTTCTTACAGATGAAAGAAGAATCTAAATAAGCTACCCCTATACCCCAAATTTCAGACTCGGGAGAGACCTAGTGTAGCCGCCAACCCCGAACAGACAGACAAACGACAGTCACAAATATGAGTATAGATATAGAAGTAAATGGAGGGTAAACTTGCATATACGGTTATATTCCTTTTTTACGGCTACCGACAAAGCACAGCATACTTACTGATTTTTAAACTATACAGTAATGACGTTTTGCAACTGAACGGTAACCATTAAAACACGATATTAAATTATTGTGAGTCTAAAAAATGGAAGATTTGGAAATATATACGAATCATTTCCCTTCCAACCGACGACCATTGTCGGATATTGACACAAGAGGACTGTTATTTTGAAGTACAGATGATATATTTAGCTCAACGAATGGTGGTATATTACAAAACGATATATATGATTGTGATATATGTTGGTTTGGGTAGAATTCTGTATTGCGTGGAAGTCGCATTTAGAGAGCATTTTGACACAATAACGCCACGATTTTAAATTCAGAAAGACAATTTGGCATAGAGAACGATATATATTTTTATTATCAAATAGCGATTTAATCTATGGTGATGTGGGTTGGATTAATGGTGACTTTGGGTAGATTTGGTCGGTTTGGGTAAATCATGCTACCTGTCATAACCTGAATCTTTTGGTGACCATTTTAAACTTATGCAAATTAGGTCAACTTAAAAAAGGGTTGATTATGTTTCCAACGAATAGTTCAGTATCAAAAACCCAAACAATAAACACCAAAACAAACTTCATATCAGACTTACTTTTAAACAAACAGATTTTGATAAATCCGTTTTTGGGAGGTAGGGGTAACTTTTGTTGGCAATTGACCTGAACCATAATTATGATACACTTTTGACCAATTTAGGTTGCTTATCGAAAAAAATTGGGTGTATGAGGGGTGATCGAACTTGTTTCATATGAACACAACTATAAATCTTCACGAACAGGCTTACTACAACAACTACTCTTACTCAATCGTTTAGATAATAGTTCTATATTCTGCTTTCCAACATCTCAATAGGATTGATTATGTGAGAAAGTGGATTGGTGGGTTTAATAAATCGAAAATATAATTGTCGTTTATATATGTGTGTATATCTAAAGACATTTTCGTATATTTTCCAAGAAGAAATCCATTTGAAAATCCGGCGATATTGAACAGAATCCCGACCCTATAACTGGAAATATGGAATCAATATCGGCGTGCCATCTTAAAACTCAAAGTATAAGAAACAAATTTGACCAAATAATCGAAATAGCTGACGATTCTTTATGTCTATGGTTTACAGAAACACACTTCGACGACAAAATAAGTCATGATAGTTTATTAAGAAATAGTTTTCATAGTTCTTTTCGAAAGGACGGAAATTAAAACGGTGGTGGTATTTTGGGTTATATTAATGAAACTTGACGGTTGACCGTGCAAAAGAAGGTGTGATTTAGAATATAATGACGGAAGCGTAATAGGGCCACATATTTTGTTTATTATTCTATTTTCAATTTTTCAAGTTAGTAACTTGAATTTTCAAGTTAGTAACTTGAATTTTCAAGATACTAACTTGAATTTTCAAGATACTAACTTGAATTTTCAAGATACTAAATTGGACAATTCCACTCTCGCTGGTTCAAAAAAGGCCTTATTCTAAGTTCTAAATGTGTTAGTGTTCTGCCTTTAGTTTAAATCATCTCATTAAATTCTATTTTACTAGTCCCACAGTTTTGAGGGTGGTCGGGTGGTCGGTCTGTGATCAATGGGGTCGAGGTACGAATCCCGTTCTCACCGACCTCAATGACAAGGTGCGGGAGTAGCCTATTCGATCACGCAGGTTTCCTCTGGGTACTCCGGTTTCCCCCTGCAGCGAATTTACTTCCCGCGCATTAGGCAAATCATCTCCGATAGCACATAGATTGGCGCAAATTGACCAGATTATTACGGTGTCGACGTGCCATAAAACACCATTCATTCATTCATTCATTCATTTTAACAGTTTTGAGCCCTATAGAAAATCGTTTTGAAGTACAAAAAAAAAATTAAATGTGGTGCGTAATGACGAATCAAACGTCCCAGTTCCCAGTCCTAAAAATAGTCTTTATTGAGGTAATACACGACATCCCCCCACCCCACCTGGATATCTCCCCCGTCGGACATCTGCCCCCGGATACCCCCCCCCCCCTTTTAGGACTTTTACACGGGACATTTCCTCCTGAAGACATCTTCCCTCCTAGGACATCTACCCCCGGACTTTTACTCACCGGACATTTGCCCCCCCCCCCCAGGACATCTGCCCCCCCCCCCGGAAGCATAATAGGGCCATTAATTTATTCTTTTCTAAATCTTAAAGCCTGTAAGTCAATAACTTGAAAATTCCGGGTAGTAAAAGGCCATACAAGAAAGATAATACGCCCACACAGCAGCCTTGAAACAAATATAGGCTACCAGAAATGTAACGGATATGTAACGGATAAAAGTAAGTAACTAGTAACTTCAAGTTGAAAATTCAAGTTAGTATCTTGAACATTCAAGTTAGTATCTTGAACATTCAAGTTAGTAACTTGAAAATTCAAGTTAGTATCTTGAAAATTCAAGTTAGTATCTTGAAATTTCAAGTTAGTAACTTGAAAATTCAAGTTAGTATCTTGAAAATTCAAGTTAGTAACTTGAAAATTCAAGTTAGTAACTTGAAAATTCAAGTTAGTATCTTGAAAAATTGAAAATAGAATAATAAAAAAAATATGTGGCCCTATTACGCTTCCGTACATATGGGCTGAAATTAAATAATTTAAAAATTCTAACACAGAATAATCTTAATAGCAACAGCATACAGACAGGCGGATGCTAATGTTGAATTTTGGCCTCGTTTAGATGTAGCAATTAATACAGCGGACTAAACTACCAACACAATAATAATATTAGGAGATTTAAACATTGATCTTATCACTACAAAAACAGCAAATTACATTATTTGCTGTTATTAAACTCGTCATTGCTTTGTTAGACTTCATTTTAACTCGACTAGACCTAACCATTTCTTTAAGTGAAACTGTAGATTTTTTGATAAGTATATTTTTGGTCAGAAAGGTGTTTGTTGTGAATATTAATGTTAATACTACATCTAGTTTTAAAAGAGAAATAACTATTTATAAGTAATCGGATTAGGATGAACTCAATAATCTAATATTAATGCCTGAATTATTTTACGATGTTGAGGTTGGATGGCTGAATGGTTAGCACGTGCGCGCTGTATCATAAAGTCTGTCATTGAGTCAACTGGCGGGGTTTCGATTCCCCGGTTGTACGTGACAAGGAGTAGGGTCGCCTGTCCAACCTCGTGGGTTTTCTCCGGGTCCTACGCGCAAGCGACCTATGGAAAAAAATTGCACCATATGTTAGTCCCGAAGTGACCTAGTTTGTGTCGAGTGGACGTTAAACCCCATCTCTCTCTCTCTCTCTCTCTCTCTCTCTCTCTCTCTCTCTCTCTCTCTCATTTTACGATGCATTTCCTCGCGAATTCCACTCGAGGCGGATAGTTTAATTATTACAAAACTTCCCAAATACAAAAATAAAGAATCTTTATAATATGAAACGGGTTTAGTTAAATTATCAGAACGTCGCAGGTTAAGAAGATTCTCACTTTTTCATAAAATAATTTATAACAATTCACCACACTATCTTACTGACAAGTTAACAGAGCTTTACACTGCAACACATAATTACAACCTACGTAACAATGCTGATATCCCTGTTCCTTTTTGTAAACGTTGTATCATAAGGTCTGTAATTGAGTCAGCTAGCCTGATTTCAATTCCCCGGTTGTACGTGACAAGGAGTAGGATCGGCTTCCTCCCACTGCAAAAGACCCTTACGCGCAAGCGAATTATTGAAATAAAATTGAACCATATGTTAGTCCCGAAATGAAATGAAATGAAATGGAGTTTAACGTCCTACTGTTCTGCTCCTAAACTGGGCTAATGAAGACGGGCATACGCCATACAGTGTGCTATGAGGGAAATTTTGCCCGGGCAGCGGCACTACGCCTTACTCTTATATCGAATTCCAACTGCCAAGGGATATTTTACGTGTACGCCAATGTGTACACGGGACCTCGGTTTCCCATCCCATCCGAACGACTAGACAGCTGTCCTTGTCAGGCCCTCCGTCCTGCATCACTGACAAGGGGAAACCACGCTGGAAAATCTGGATGAACTTTCTCGGCCAATGCAGGGATCGAACACCCGACCTGTGTCACACTATATCTTACAGATAACAGAATATCAGCATAATGTATAAAACATTTATTGAGAACATGAAATAGACATAAATCGAGAGGAGCTCTATTCCAGGCCTGACTTGCTGTCAGTAAACGACTGCTTATATAGCGTCTAACAATTAGGGAAGATGGACAGGAGTGATAATCATATATGGTATTGTTTATTTATCAAATTATGATGTCTGTAATTGCACTGCATATTTCTTTGGAAGTCATTGTAAGGTCAAGGTATGATGAACTGACCACTAATACATTCTCTGAAGTTCTGTCGAATTATACACGGATCACGTGTAGCTTGTAAAGAATATATGTAATAAACTAGATGTTTAATAAGATCGTGCCTTAACAGAAGTTATAGAGAGTTTAAACGTCATCTTCAGGTATGCATCACTTTGAACGAACACAATTCAAACGTCAACTTCAGGTATAGATCACTTTGTCACACCTGACCTAGTTTGTGTAGAGTTGAAGTTAAACCCCATTTCTCTTTCTCTCGCCTTTTTGTACATCTACATTATATATATGTATCCCTCAAAATGTAAAAGACTGGAACAAATTACACGAATTTATTAAAACAATTCCTGATATAAACCCTTTCAAATCCATATTATAACAATGACAGTGTGTAGCGCCCAGTTATTTGCAAAACGGAAAAGAATATGTCATATGCATACTAGAATGCACCACCAGTGTAGTTCGCTCAACTCAGATCTCCATAAAATTAAATTGATTAATGGCTCAAAGTGTGATTGTGGATATCCAGCCAATTCCTTTTTCTATGTAAACATTTTATCAAAGAATTCATTTGAATCACTGCCCCCTTTCCGTCTGATTAAAGCGTTATAAATGTTGTTTGTAAGTTGTGTTCATTTGCACTGTTTCAATATTGTTTGTTTATTGATTTGTCTGTTACTCGTTATGAATATTCAATCTATAATTGTTGAATCTCAAGTAAATTGCATTATGTTTTTACAATTTATGATTATGAAAATGACGTTTGTAAGATTTTAATACCTTTCGTCCAATCCATCGTACCCAAAGTAATTTTTGTTGATGCAATAAATATGTTTAAACAAAACTTACTCTGTCTACCTGTGAATTATTGTATGAAGAATCAATTTTTAGCGTTTTGGACAATTGGTGTCAAGCCAGAATCATGTATTTGGCTGTACAGAAAAAAATAATACTTGATCTGGGAGTGTTAACCAAACTTCTAAGGGTCAGAACATATAGAACAAGAAAATAGCATGTAATGTTTATAATGCGGTTCGATTTCAGTAATGTACCACTACCAGTTCCCGTGATCGTAGAGATGTTCAGGGTGACTGGTCATGACCACACAACAAATTTCAGACGAATCGGTCAATAACTCTTTATTTTACCGTAGTTTAGCTTCTATCCGATTAAGATTTTAATTCGTGTATAAATCATTTTATTTATGACCGCTTGCAACGGTCTTGGGATCTTGCAGGCACAAATAAACTTCATCACATTAAGCCTCTCCTAGGAGATTGGCCCAACTCCTATAGAACCAACAGGAGGGATGAAGTTGTTTTGTGTCGCTCTCGCATTGGTCATACCTTTTTAACTCATATTTTCATTTTGAAGCGAGAGCCTCAACCGGAATGTGTTCACTGTCATGTTCCTTTGACAGTGAAACACATCTTGATTGAGTGCAAACATCTCAAGTACATTAGATCTAAATACTACCGTTGCCAGTCAGTACGTCAGCTATTTGCTCAACCGGAGCTATATGACAAAGTGCTAACATTTTTAAAAGAGACAAACTTTTATTATCAATTTTAATTGTATATATTTAATCATGTATATCTTTTTAAATATTTATATATGTAAAAGATTTGTTATATTTATTCTTAATTAATATATTTTCTGTGATATTTGTTTTTATTTACATATATAAATTCATTTATGTGATATCGATTTAATTTGTCTCGTTAGATTCACCATATTCTTGGCGCAATATAGCCCGGTTGGAGCTGACGTGCCATAAAACCATATTTCATTCATTCATTCTATCCGATTAGGTTTACCCGATTTTGACGCCATTTTGTTTGTTGACTAAACTAAGACGCTTTTCGACACACTGCGCTTCCTGCATAACGCTGCAGTTCATGATAATAACAATAATTTTCTTACATTTTAAATTTTGTGCTAAGCCACCAATTTCTATAAACGACGTTTTGGTGTTGACCTGTTGGATTGTCCTTTACGCGTGACCCTTACTTCAAATTTCCTATCGAGCTCAGGGCCTTTGCGTTTTGGATGCAATGGCCATACTTCTTGCTCTATTATTGAGATTAATGCTCGAGGTGAACGCAGAGACAATGCGCTTCAGAAAAGATAATCGGATCAAAGTCGTGGGTCAATGTCGCGCTACAGAAAACTTAACTCAAAATATTTAAATTCCGGTTTTGGACATTTGACCTTGACTTACGACCTTCATTCCGTAACCATTATAAAAGGCCACCATCTTGGCTTGGACCATCGACCTTTACCTAGGTCCTGTCACACACTGCTTGGTCAGAAAACGGTCAAACTCGAAAAGAAGTCAATAGGCGTTGTCAGTATGACGGTCATGACGGCCTCCAATCATCAACGCTAACCAACCGTGACCCGGATTCCAAACTTCCCTAGATTAAAGTATTGTCGAATTTTAAAAGTATTTAACAACTTTCAAACTAATACACGAAATAGCCAATGTTCCGATGCCTAGATTTGAAATGTCAGTCCCATGGACCCTTTCAATACTACTTTGAAAATGCCAAAGTGCCACACTCCTTATTGGATAATGCCTATCTATCTTACTAAATTAAGATATGAAGTGAATTTTGATTTTTTTAAAAAAAATTTTTTTTTTTTTTTTTTTTTGTCTTTTAATTATTTGAAAATTGTATAAGTTATACTTGAATCATATAAAATAGTAACAAAGAGTTTTGTTTACTGCGGTTTTGAGGGGTTTTATGTTCATGGGGTTTTAATTTGGGGCGTCATTTAATTGCTTATATATTGCCTTACAATAAAATAAACGGATGGGCCGCAGCTATATTTCTCATGCAATGAAAAGAAATTGAATGAAAATTATTTTTGTGAATGATAGTATGCTTAAATTATATAACCCGGGACATTGGCAATATTATCATTATTCCAAATATATCTATATGTCGCAATAGATCTCACAACGCAGCTCTAATCAATGTTTGTTTAAGTTAGGAGAGGGTGACGGCTGTCCTAAGTTACTATTGATTTTAGTTAAAATTGTCCCTAAAATAGTTTTGTGAAACGCCACTATTTTAAGTTAAGATACAATTCTAACTTACAAGGGATAAATCGCTAATATTTTGGATCTAGAAATTGACACAAATGGGTAGCAATGTATATAATAATGTAATGTGAATGTATGTAAACTGATTTACATTCAATCGTTTCTGTTTTTACTGCAATTTCTAATCAGTTATGTTCGGCGAAACACACCAGTAGTCTCAATCCAATGGCAATCTCTAGCGTCTGGTTATTCCACTCTATACCGATAGTATTTATTGCGCATGCTCTCCAGATAAGAATATGACGTCACAGGATTCATGTACCAACGGTAAAATGTTTATTTTGTCTTAATTATTGGATATCAGAAGCCCATCTTTTCCCCGTAAGATCACAACATCAATGTAGATTTAAATTGACAAATAAATCATGTTTTCAATGTCGAAGATTTTGAATGATATTGAGTTAGAGACTTAGCTACTTTAAAATATTATTTTAGTGGATTTTATCTAAAGTGCTAAAAACGTTTTGTGAAACGCATCTATCTTAAGTTAGGGTGGAATTTTAGTGTAAGACAATTTTAAAGAGATTTATGTTTTTGTGAGACATGGCACAGGTTCCTTGTCTTGTAGCAGCTTTGTTTCCAGCTCGGCTCTCTGGCCTAGATTGACTACAATCATGTGTGTGTGTTAGTTGTATTTTACGTTCGCTTCCACCGAGGTCATATCGCAGACAATAGTACAATCATTTTGATCTGGTCTTATATAGTACTGGGCAAGAACAATATCCAGCCTTGAATTCCAGATACCACTCCCACACACTGTGACCCGATTGGTCAGTATTCAGTCTTGGATGGGTTATGCCCCTATCGAATAAATAGTTTTGACTTATCAGCTACGGATAGGTGTTATATTTCAGACCATGTTGTGGCTGGAGGTTGCAGCTGGTTATTACATAATACCAGGTTAAGTTTTCCGTACAGATTGCTTTAGAAGACAAAGGAGATTACCTAACTCGGGCCAGCTGTAATGGCTTCACTAATGACTTCCACGTAGCCGTTGGTCGTGTCAAGCCAGTGCCAATGTCGACCATCTGTCGGTCATAATATGATAGGGATGTTTTAAACAATTTCATGTATGGAAGGTGTTAAATGGCATTTTCCTAAATAATCACAATTGTGTAACAGATTTACGACTTTCACTTCGTAACCATTATAAAAGGCCACCATCTTTGCTTCGACCATCGACCTTTACCTGGGTCCTGTCACACACTGCTTGGTCAGGAAACAAACCCAGAGGGCCCGTGTTCGAAAAGAAGTCAATGGGCTTGGTAAATATGAAAGTCATGGTGACCTCCAGTCCTCAAGTGCTTGGTTAGAAAAAGGTCAAACTCACAGGGCCCGTGTTCGAAAAAAAGTCAATAGGCGTGGTCAGTATGAAGGTCATGACGGCCTCCAATCATCAACGCTAACCAACCGTGACCGTGACCCGGATTCCAAACTTCCCATCAAGCTGGAGGCCTTTGCGTTTATGGTGCCATGGCCCTATTTCTTGTATTATCAAGGTTACTGTTCGAGGTGAAAGCAGAAAAGATAACTGGGTCAAAGTGGTAGGTCAAGGTCGTGCTACAGAAAACTGAACTCAAACTTTTCAAATTGTCCTGTTAAAATGTCGTGATGTTGGCCATCTTGCTCTCCATATACAGTTTGATTATGTACACTGATCTTATGTGTTAGTCAAGAAAGAATGTTCCCCGGGATTTTTCAGCGTGGTTTCTCCCTTTCAGTAGTGCAGCCAATCAGACTATTGAAGATAGGCGCTACGACGGTAATTTTCTATGGACACTGGCATTTCTTCATCGAATTCCAAATGTGAAGGGTTCTTTTATGTGCATGCCATTGAACCATCTACGCATCTAGACACTATCTTTTGCCAGAACGTTCGTCCTGCACTACCAACAGGGAGAAACCACGCTGCAAAATCTCGGGGAACTTTCTTGATCAGCACCAGGATCATTGTAAATAATCATGCTATATATTGAGAGAAGATGGCCGACATTACAACATTTTAAATGTCGTGGTCTCGGATGAAATGTATTGTCGGGTTAAAATGTCGTGATGTCGGGTTAAAATGTAGTTAAAATGTCGGGTTGTCGCCTTATGAAGGGCGACATCACGACATGATACCAATCAGCCTCCATAACGGCTGGGTTTTTTGATACCTATATTTATAGCATTTTTTATAGCGGCGGGATAGTGCACCTGCGGTCTAGCGAACCCGCGGACTAGTGCACCCGCGGGCCAGTAAGCATTCCCCGAAAAACCGCATCCCTTGGATTCCCGTCCATTCTGAGCACACCCGTTTTTCCCTTGCATAAGCGTATGGTCGGTAATGAGGGGGCGGGGAGAGTGCCCCCCCCCCTTCCCGATTTGGTAACAGTCCATTTTTGGGCAATGTATTTCCGTTTTTCAGGCACAGACATCAGAGAATGAGACCATATCATAGAAATATAATTGTAAAATGAAATCGCTCGCGGTTTACGTTTTGAATACTTGGGACAAAGTGCTCCACGTGGCATAATTTGTATCATATTAAGATTATATTGTATACATGTAAAGTATTTGCTACATATATATTTAATTACGAACGTAATAATTAAATACAGGTAAATATGTAGTGGACGTGGATATATGTAGTGGACAGAATATCTTATACTGTAGATCAATAACGTATGGGGTTCAATGGGTTCGCACATGTGGGGTTCACATTGGTTCTACGCATTTAATTAAATACTTTACATGTATATAATATAATCTTAATATGATACAAGTTATGGAGCACTTTGTCACACTTTATAATGCTTGAGACCTCGTGCAATAACACTTGTGGAAAACTTGTTCTATTTAATGTTTGATTCATTTTGAAAATTCGGGTGACAAAGAAACTTTTCGAGCAAATTAAATAGCCTCACCCCCCCCCCCCCAACTGAGATTGGCCCCCTATGCCTATGTTCCTTGCATTAAGAGTAGGCAGTAGATTGCCAGATCCGACGCCACACAAAATCTCAAATCCAATCAATGCTTTATTTGCAAACAAGATCAAGACAAGAAAATTACAGTGGACAACGTAATTGCTTACACTAGAAACGTCAGGCTATTGGTTTTCCTTGCCGGAATTTGAACATTTAGATTTTAGTTTTCTGTAGCACGACCTTGACCGACGACTTTGATCTAATTATCTTTTCTGAAGCCCATCGTCCCTGCTTTCACCTCGAACATTGACCTCGATAATACAGTCAGGCAAGAAATATGGCCATGACACGCATAAACGTGAAGGCCCCAAGGTCACGGCTTTATTCACACGTAAAGGCCAATCCAACTGGTCAACGCCAAATAGTCGTTTGTAGAAAATGGTGGCTTAGCACAAAAATTAAAATGTACGAAAATTATTGTTGTTATCATGAACTGCAGCGTTAGGTAGGAAGCGCAGTGTGTCGAAACGTGTCTTAGTGTCTTGTTATTTGAGTCTAAATAGTCAACAAATACAATGACGTCAAAATCGGATAAACTTTTCTCAAGGCGAAAGCTAAACTACGGTAAAATAAACAGTTATTGACCGTTTCGGTGGAAATTTGGTGTGCGGTCATGGCTAGTCCCCCTAAAAATCAAGTCTCTACGATCACGGGAACTGGTAGAGGTACGTTATTGAAACATTACCTATAATCCTACTAGGCATGATTTACTATATAGTTCAAACAAAACAAATAATAACTAACCTCCCATTTTTTATCAAAATTTTCATCATTTCAGTCCCAAGATGGAGTTATTGGTCTCCATGGATACGTCATGGTGATGCTAACATCCGTATCAGATCATGCAATATTCCAGATTACGTCACACAAGACAATACAGCCTGTAAAGGACCTCGAATAGAAGCCAAAGCCTGCAATCTACGTCACATTGGGCGATGCCGCGATGTCTTTGGTAATGAAACAAGGCGAATGAAATTCTCGTGTGATGGAATTGATATCAAGGATACAGAAAATGCAGGTATGAAAAACATTCTAAAATAAAACAACTTACCCAAATGAGAAGGGGTTTAACGTGCTCTAGAACGAGCAAAATTTGAAATGATACGCTCGTAGAATAATAGTGTTTTAATATAAAGTAGAATTTTCCACGTCCTTCACCAGAGAAATAAACTCTTATTATGTAGACGGGTCTTCTGAAGTCGCATTTAAGACATATATTTTCATATATATCAGACATTGTTAGCGATATGAACTTCGTAAATAAATGAGAAAGGATTGCAGTTGTTCTGTTATAGAACTGTGCAACAAAACACAAACAAGGCAAGGACAGGCGAACATTTAGACACATTCCCATAGATTATGCAGAACTCTAACACTGACAGAGCAGTGTCCCATTTTCACTGAAAAGCACGATAGCTGTGATTTAGATAACTGAATTTCTAAAGCCGTAGCTACTGCTCTGAGCAGGGACCGACAAAGGGTCACCAACCAAGTTATTGGATATATATTATAATTTGACCATTTGTTTTAAAACAAAATTATTGCTGTCGTTATATTTTGTTTCAGATTTAACTTTTGGATTAATGGCTCATGCTGATGAATGTCGATATTCCTTGTTCGATCTTACACGCAAGAAGGCCGTCTTTACATCTTGGAAATTAACGCGTATTGTTCACCAGGGTGGTTTAAGACGTTGGTGTCATCGACCAGAACTGTACATAATGTCCCACACATCACTTCATAGCTGCAAGAAAAGTTTGGCTAGTCTCTGTAAACAATCCAGAAAGTGCAAACACATCAAGGAAACGAAACAAAGAAATCTAGGAGACTTTGCCCACAACTGCTGGAATAATTTTCTCTTTGGGAACAGAATTCCAGCTGGAATATCAGACACAGAACCTCGTTTCTCGTTCATTTGTCAGCGTTTCGCCCCTGATAGCAGCCTTGGAAAAGTTTTTGGACATAAAGATGCATATTATGGAACCATTTATGATACTCATTCAAGGATACCCGTAGTTTCTCTAGCAACTATTAAAAGTTTGGGTGATGACATGTGGCCAGATGCGCCTTTTATGGTTGAGCACGGTAATACCCCCCACCCGCCCCATTACACACACACACACACACACACCCTTATCCGCGATAAAAATACTACTTTAGCGTTCGCTCAATATATACTATTAAAAAAAAGTAGGGGATATTTGATTTTTAAGTGTTATTAAAGTCACCTAATGAAACTGACGAAGAAACAAATGACAAAATGAAATGAAGTTCACATTCATCGATTTATTCCAAATGATCGTTAGACTAAGTAAGGCACAGACTGACCATTATAAGGGTAAAATGATACCCGGGGTCAAACAGCAAAGTTACCACAGCATCACAACCAAGTCAGTAACGGGTAAATCCTCCTCTGTTTGCCAAACAAGCATTGATCCGACGTGGCATACTCCTAATGAGACGTCTAAGGTCATTTTGGTCCAGATTGTCCCATTCCTGTTGCAACGCAGCAGCAAGTTCTTGGACATTGGCAGGACGTTGTTGACGTTGACGTAACCTCTGTCCAAGCATGTCCCAGACATGCTCGATGGGGGAGAGGTCGGGACTCAGTGCTGGCCAAGGTAATGTGGTGATGTTCTGTTGTTGGAGGTAACCTGTAACGATCCTGGCCCTGTGACATCTTGCGTTGTCATCCTGGAAGATGAAACGGCGGCCATGACGTCGTGCGAACGGCACAACATGGACTGCCAAGATGTTGTCCCGGTAGTACTAGCCTGTAACACGCCCTGCAACAACATGTGAAGCCGTTCTTCCAGCAACAGTGATGCCTCCCCACACCATAACAGAACCACCCCCAAATCGATCATGTCTGATGACGTTAACGTCTTGGAAGCGCTCGTTTCGACGACGCCACACCCTCCTACGTCTGTCCAATCAACAGTGAACCTTGACTCATCTGAAAACATCACATTGCTCCAGCGTCGATTATCCCAGTGTTGACGATCCCTACACCAACGACGTCTTGCCTGAATGTGATGATCTCTCAAACAAGGGATCACGCGAGGACGTCGGGCGCGAAGGTGACCCCTATGCAGTCGATTCCGAATCGTCTGGCCACTCACTCTCACACCAGTGTCTGTTTGAAGACGAGCGCTGATCTGATTTGCTGTGATGACACAATTTCTCAAGGCCAAGGTACGGATAAATCGATCCTGGGCTTGAGTTGTCGCCCTTGGTCGACCTGAGCGTGGTCTGTCCTGTACAGATTGTGTATCACGGTATCTGGACCATAGCCTGCTTATGACGGACTGAGAAACATTCATCGTCCGCGCCACAACCGCCTGTGTTGTGCCGATCTGTAGCATGCCAAGGGCACGTAACCTTTCATTTTGGGTAAGCCGACGCATATCAAAATTTGTTTTCTGGTCACTAAAACAATTAAACTGATGTTTCCACCCTGGAATTCAATGCCACAATGACTGTAACATTCAAAGTCAGAGTCGTGCAAATCTTGGGTTGGACCCCCATGATGATCCCAAGCATCACCTGCATTCCATGCGGTAGCTATTGGTGCGTTTGGGCGTCACATGTAACTGGAAATGTTTCTTCTGTTAGGTTCTATAGTGACTTTTTTCGTAGTCATTTGCATATTTTAGTATTATGCCCCCAAAATCAAATATCCCCTACTTTTTTTGAATAGTATATTTAGCGATAATATCAGAAGTATGCATTTGCACTGAATACAGATTTGCGAAGGCATCTCTATTTTTTTTAGTGCTGAATTGAACAATTATTGAGCATCTTCCTCTCAGTTCTTCACCTTTATTATGTCGATATACTGGCGCGTTATTCTATTTCCTGGCCATAGAATTTGGGTAAGGATAGGTAACTAGTACAATTTGATAAAGCCTAATTTTCTCCTGATTGACTTCAATGTTTAATCGACGACCTTTTTTAAAATTGTTTTTAGAGGAATAGAGTCGCATGTCCAACCTCGTGGGTTTTCTCCGGGTCCTCCGGCTTCCTCCCAGTGCTAAAGACACTTACGTGCAACGAATTATTGAAATAAAATTGAACCGTATGATAGATAGTCCCGAAATCACCTAGTTTGTGTCGAGTGGACGTTAAGCCCCATTTTAAATAATAATTAAGTCAGGTCAGTTTCATATATGATTTTCATAATTCATGTCTGTTTACCTCCCGATCATACAGCCTCGGATTCAGGATATTGACCAAAACTTAACTGAAAATGCAAGCACACTTCTTTAGTTCTAGACCAAAAGTCAAAGCAAATTGCCACGTAAGATCTGCGACAGTGCGTAAATACCAGTCTTCATACTAAAGATAAAGTAGTAGCAGGCGATAATTGGCGTGATCCATGGGGGAAATGACCAGTGTTTAACTTCCATCTCATGAAATAATGCCCATGCATCAGTTGAAAATTGATTCGTCTTTATTGAGATCTATTGAGTATTCCGACAGTGAACGTGGCCACAAGATTACTCATTTCACAAAACAAGCATCTTAACCTTTCGATCACATAAATCGAACTTTAGTTAAACGGGCCCATGTCACGGATACTACAGATGTCAATACTAACTTAAACCCTTGCATGTTGAATTACTTTTATTGCAGGTTTGTTTGAAGAAGATTCGTCGTTCTTCTGGCTATTCAAGAACAGGAAACGGGGAATGGTAACTCTGTCAGACCTGAAACGCTGTGAATTGGATTGGCAATGTGAAATGGGAAAGAAGCAAGCTCTCCCAATTGATTATCAACACTCGGGATACCGAAAGGCCCCACTTATCTGGCCTGAATTAATTGGGTTTAACATAGATGCTAAAATTTCCACGTTCACTTTAACCAACATGGCTCCAATGCATCCTTCGTTGTATCCGCAGTGGCGGAACGCAGTTCGAGACATTAGGAGATATGCCGAGATCCACTGTAAGGTACCAGTAACCAACAAACTCCAACGGCCACATGTCTCCTTAGAGAGATCATCACTGCATTTGGCCTCTGGCGCAGTTGCTTCTCAGAATCCTAAAGAATCAATCGGAAATGACGTCAATATTCCTTTTATGTTCTGGATTGCCGGTTGCTGTGTTCGTAATCATGAGGTCAAATCATTTGCCATCTACGCCCGAAATGTAGCAGATTCTCGCGTTATCTCATCTTCTGTGCTACAACTGGAGACCTTGCTACAGGATATATATCGTGTTAAAGCGCGTGACATAGGACCTACAATATTCCCAGGAAATGAAGGAATGTGTGGTAATACTAAAAATGATGATTCTCATAATATTGTATTATAGTTTATCTGTTTTAAACGAATATTTCATAAGTAAATAAATATAATTAAAAAAATATATATATTATTACCATTGAAATCTCTCTTGAAGTAAAAATTGCACGTGAACGCCATTGTCCACATAGAAGGATTTGGGGTGACATCAAGAAATCTAGGCTCTTTCTTCTAGCCTTTTGGCTGTATTGGTTGCTTTTGTAGAAATACGCTGTTTTGACAATACTTTGAAAACAAATCTCCACAGGACTTATTCACCTTTAACATTATCATCAATAAATTGAACATTGAAAATGTATGATGGTAAAAGGCTTTTTTTGCAATGGCATTTGAAAAGGCATCACAAAACCATTATTTATTGTAAATATTAACTTATTTATTAAGTTTTTATGTTTGTTTTGTGATATATATCATATCATAGGTATGTAGTTATACAGATTTATCTGTATAAAGATCACATGGGTTGTGCTTATGGTTGTTGACTAAATGACTGTGATAGATAATTGATAGTACATGCATATTACGTCTGAACAACAACAAAGATTGAACATTTCCGAAAGTTTACACAGACGAAAGATATTATGTATATTCTTAGCTGCACACATAATTTAGTTCATGTTTTTAAATATTACCATAAATATGATTTAATATATTGTATGTTGATTTACGTCGATTATGTTATTAAAGGGAAATAATTCATTGTTTATAATTTATATTAAAAATGTATATCCTTATTCATTAACTTGGATCAATAAATGAAGACAATAAATCGGTTAGTCACATAATGTATTTGAAACTGAAATCATGATATAGAAACATGTGTTCTGTATGTGATATAAGGATACCTATTAGCCTTTGGTGTTGTTGCTAGGGAAAAAATAAGTATAATTTGATATTTTTTTCTTTTGTTTTTCAAGGCTTTCAATAAAAAATTGTAACATTTTGAATGTTTGAGTAACGCGTGATCTTTACCTTTCAAGACTATATCGGGGATTTCAGGGTTCGCGGTTGCTCAGTGAGTAAAACCATCATATTCCCGGCTGTTGGGCAAGAAAGTTGATCTGGATTTTCCGATGTGTCCCCTCCCGCCACCCCTTGTCAGTGATGCAGGACGGAGGGCCTTGCAATGACCAAGGTCTAGTCGTTGGCGTACACGTAAAACAATCATTGGACGTTGGAATTCGATATGTAGATCTCGAGCAGCTGTCCGGGCAAAATTTCCCTCATTGTACACTGCATATTATATGCCCGTCTTTATTTCCCCAGAAAGAGCAGAAACTTGAACGTTAAACCCCTTTTCATATCGACAGTCACTCTACTCTCCGATTAGTCTGTAGTAGAAACTTAAATGGGACAGAAAGCAGTGCAACAAAGGTTTTCTTTTAAAAATATAAATCAAGATAACACAGACCTTATAAACATTACATGAGTTGTTTTCAATTCAATCTTCCCTCCTCCTTAAAATCAATCTAACACGCCTGGCGTATAAAATGTACTTACGTACAAACAAGTCTTGATTCAACTACCGTTACGCCAACTGGGCTCAATAAGACATTACATGCTGCATAGCTTGATTCACAATCAGACATATTAAGAATGCGTTTGCGAGAGAACCATGCAGGGACCGGCACATGGTGGGTGACCGATTTTCACCATTTTTTTTATGTATGATGGGTAACCCCTCCAAACCCCACTGCCACAATTTTAGATCAATCGAACTATTTTTAGAGTGTAGAAAAAAGTTTGAAATTTTAAGACCGAAAAAAGCCAAAAAAATCATCATTTTAAGGCCACTTTTCAATTATGGCGTACAACTAAACCACGGCGAGTAGCAGATATGGTTAGTGAGTATACATTCTGAAAGTTTGATGGACTTTCATTGAGTGGCTTTTGATATAGGGACTTAGTGCTACAAGGTACCAAAATAGCTCAATTTAGGTATGTCATTTTATTCTATCTATATCTCACCCACTGCGGATTTAAGTATGTTTTTGGAATGCTGACTGAAAAGGCAATGATGGTGGCACTCGACCCGTTTAGTAGTAAATAATTTCCATTTTTGTCCAAAAATAACGATTTTCAACAAAAATGACGAAACATAAACCGCTTTTTTACACACTGAAAAGTGTAACATGGCACTGGAAACCAAATTAACGTGGGTTCCAGTTCCATTAAGACGAGCCATAATAGAAATAACCAAATAAATATAAACGCATTATATACTTTTATCAAACAATTCACGTTTAAAAAATGTTCCATTATCAAAACTACAAATACTTATTATCATTAAGTATTTCAAATTAAAAAATATCGCTATACTTTACTATCTACTATCTATCTATCTATCTATCTATCCAATATCTATCTATCTATCTATCTATCTATCTATCTGTCTAATAAGTATCTAATCACGAAAACTGAGCTCACAATTACACCGTTAAAATTTTGAAAAGCTTAATTTACTGTAAATGCCAAAATAGCTGCTCTTGGTAAATACAACTAATCTCTCTAGACTATTTTTCAACATTTTATTAATTCGGCAATATATAATCCCATGATCTAGTAGAAGGATGATGAATTTTTGAACAGCAAATCGTAAAAACTAAATAGTGTAGTAGTCATGTACATCTGTCTATACTTGACAAACGAATCAAGCGATATTTCAAAAATATAAAAACAAATAGTATATGAGCGTAAGGTCACTGTTGCAGCATACTCCCCGCAGTGTTTAGTTTGATTAGACCTAATCCCACTCAACACTACCGTAATGAAAGCAAATTTCTGTTCAAAATTATGACTGGTCTATAGTCCGATTAACAACCAATACCAAACTGCGTAACAATATCATTCGGGTTTAAACAGTATTAGAAGTCAATCCAGCAATGTCCAGAGCGGTATTTCTCGGGTTATTGCTTCAGGAATATGCTATTGTAGTGTCTTTCGGATAACTGGCTACTAAACCGCATTTTATTTGTGCAAAAGACGGGAAAATGAACAGCTGATTACAGCCGCCATCTTGGATGCTGGAGTACAAATCTAACTTCGGCCTGACGAATAATAATAATAATAATATGTACATTTATATAGCTCACGTACTCCATGTACAGAGGCATGTCCACTGCACATACAATTAAATTGATTTAATTAATCCTCTTAACAAGATGAGTTTTAAATCTTGATGTAAAACAAGAAAGGATTTGAGATGATTTAATTATCTCTGGAAGATTGTTCCGCAGTTTAGGCGCATTCACTGAGCACGATCCATATCCAAATGATTTTAATTTCCACCTTGAGCAACACAACTGATGAAGGTGTGTTCGGCCGGAGGTTACGCGAGGGAACTTGTATTTGCATAAGGTTAGATAAGTATATTTGAACTAAGCCATTCACACACTGATACGTCAAAGACAGACTTTTGAAGATGATTCTTTAATGAATTGGCAGCCAATGGAGTGATTTCAGAACAGAAGTAATATGAGAGTATTTTGATGATCTGTTGAGAATTCGAGCTGCGGTATTTTGTACAAGTTGATTTATTTTTAAATATTGGCACGAGATGTTTCTACTAACATGTTGTTACAGTAGTCAATCCTTGAAAATACTAAAGAACATAAAAGTGTAGCAGCTGCTTCCTAGCCAATGTTCCTGGACCAAAGATAACAGTTTCGAAAATTTCACTAATCTGACTGTCCATGCTCGAATTGGACCCTAAGAGGACTTCACAGTGTCTCATGGTACAAATATGGCATCTCGTACAACCACATCATTTGAACTTGTATTTTTCAGATGTGTATTTGGACCACATGGAATACATTCTGATTTACTTAATTCAATTAAATTTGTTTCAACATATTTCTTGTCATCCTATCTTTAATCTTAGAACTAGTATTCTAGTTCTATGCTTTAATGTCATGTGTACAATTAGGGGATGGGACAGTTTTTGAAAGGGAGTAATTTGCAATCAGCTGTATATCATCTGCATAGTTGTCCTAAATTCTTAGTATACATTACAGAAAAGACAGGTCCAAGGACTGATCCTTGTGGAACTCCGAATCATCTGGAAGTCGGTTGCTTGGGGCATTATCTGGCCTAATAATCCCGGCAAGGAATAATTTTATTGTAAAAATGATGTAAAAAATGAAGTCATTTTCTTCAAGTTTGACCTTCAAATTTAATATGAAAGAAATCCGTGCCAGTCATTTTGTCAAAACCAAATATTAGTATTAGTAGTCCCCAACTTCCATTATTAATAGAATTGTCCTCAGCCCCGCAGTGGGTGAGATATAGCATCATGAAATTTATATATTTTAGCATATAGCAAAAACTACATCTCAAAATAAATTCCTCATAGCCTCAAAAGGTTTCGGAAAAATTTAATAGTCATATATATTGAAGTAGTAGACAAGATCATTCATAAAAAAATAATTTAAAAAAATAAAAAATCAATAGGCAATTTATGGGAAACATTTGAATTTAGGGATTTTTTTTTTAAAAAAATGACGTTTTATTTTACTCTAAAATGGCCATAGCTGGTTCTCCGTAACTACAAGATTGGTGAACCTCATATTTCATGTGGGGTATACGGGGTACCCAATGACCAAATCTGCAAAGTTTGGTCAAAATCGCCTGACACCGCGGTTTTTTTAAAAAAAATTTCATGATTCTCTCGCGAACTCATCCTTAATACCACGTCCTGTAATGTGAAATAACTTTGGAAAATGAAATGAAATGAAATGGAGTTCAACGTCCTACTGTTCTGCTCCGAACTAGGCTAATGAAGACGGGCATACGCCACACAGTGTACTATGAGGGAAATTTTTGCAGCGGCACTGCGGTCTACTCTTATATCGAATTCCAACTGTCAAGGGATCTTTTACGCGCAGGCCAATGTGTACACGGGACCTCGGTTTTTCGTCGCCTCCGATCGACTAGACGGCTGTCCTTGTCAGGCCCTCCCGTCTGCATCACTGACAAGGGGGAATAACGCCGGAAAATTTGGATGAACTTTCTCGGCCAATGCAGGGATCGAACACCCGACCTCCAGGCTAGCGATCCAGCGTTTTACCCACTTAGCCACCGCGATCCCCGAAATAACTTTGGATTCCAGTAAACATGACATTGATGTGATCACATACTTAAGGGCAAAGTAAAGTGACACCATTTTGTCACAACACCTGAAATGGGGGGTTCTCAAAAAGGCATTTACATTAGCTTTAATGCCCATATGTTGGTATCTACATGTGCCTGAGGTGATACAGATCAATAAAATATGGATGGAAATCCAAAATAATGACTTTGAAATAAAATATTTACCAAATAATGAAGCAAATTCTTAAGTCAGGACTGCGCGGCTACAAGCTTTATAAAAAAAAGAACACAGGCAAATTAAACTGGCTAATAGTTGTTCAGATAATCAACCATCAAGACTTAAAATTTGAATTTTTTTATCAAAACTTAGTTATAGGAAATCAAATTTTTCAAATGATTTGTAAACAAAAGGCCATTTTGTTTCATGCAATACTTTCACTGCAGATGTATGGTGTACCACTAGTGGCACAGTGAACAGCAATATTGCCCCTATGATATGAGGTACACAAAGCTATGAATGTGACTGCATTTAACATTGTGTGCTACATTGTACAAATAGCCTTCATATTCCTGTTATGACATCTAATTACCATAATAGCAGCATTTTTTTTTTGGTGGGGGTGGGGAGAGATTTTTCATGACTTGAATACAGGGCTATACATGTATCACATAGGGCTGCAACGATTCACAACTACCTCGATTCGGTTCAATTATCGATTTTAACCATTCGATTCGATTATTTTCGATTCGATTATCAGCTACAATAGCCAGTAATTTTTCCTGTGTATAATTCATTAAAAACAATGAAAACACAAGACTCAAATTTACTTGAACACTTTTATTGGTTTGACAGGTTTGTTGTGTTTCCTGTTTTATGGGATATGTCAGTGTAGCATATTCTACAAGTTTGCACATCTTTAGAGTTTTCTTACACCAAAATGATCCCAAACTTTAGATTTCAAATGACCAGGTGGTCGAGAAAGTACGTCGTCTGCCATAATTTTACCTTCCAGTCGTGTTTGTTTGACTACGGGTAATAATCGTTAAACACGAAACTATCCGAAGATAATGACCGGAATTATCAGCTAATGAGATCGTTTAGGCTATTGACCTAAATTAACATCCAATGAACATTCGGTACGCCACCAATTTTAAATAAATTAACTTTCGTCAGCATACGGAAATTGTTTTAAAGGGAGGTCACTCTGTTTTAGTTATGTTTTCGAGTGACATTCGTGTCTTGTTAAATAACGTAAATTAAGAGTTACGTAAAAACAAAGTTTTTTTTAAATTTTAAGTGGACTTAATTGCTTCAGGTCTTTCATTTTTTTTCATATGGTAAGGTGTACATTGTTTTTATTTGAAATTTAATTTGCAATTGAACCGAATCGAAATTTGAACGTTCTAGATCGTGGATCGAACCGAAGCGGCTAGTGTCGGTTATCGGTGCACCGAACTGAATCGTTGCAGCTCTAGTATCACAATGTATGTATGTCTGCTAAGGCTTATTATATGTATATAGTTATACCATAATGATGAATGTATTATTTGTGTGTAAGAGAGAGACAGAGAGACAAAGAGAGCTTTAATGTCCTCTGGATACAAACTAGGTCATCTTGAGACTAACACATGGTTCAAATTTATTTCAATAATTCGTTAGCGCGTAGGGGCCTTTAGCAGTGGGAAGACCCAGAGGAAACCCACGAGGTTGAACAGGCGACCCTACTGCCTGTCACAAAAAAGTGGAGAACTGAAACTACACCACTTGACTCAATGACAGACCTTGTGATCAAATGTGCACCCGTTAACGTTTAGGCCACCCAATTTACTTAAAAAGCATTCATCTCATATACAGGTATGTACATCAAATGGAATAATCCACATTATTTACAATTTGTTATCCCACCTGCTATTATATTACAGTCAACAAATCCTAAATCACATTTCAATTCTGGCATTCACTAGACAAGTATTCCTATAATTCTGAAAAAAAAATGTAAAGGTGTATTTTTCAATTCATTTTCTAAATCCAACACAAACACAAATTCTATAATTAAACATCAATATACGTCGTACATGAACATGTGTAAAGCATTCAGCATTATTTGCAAACTTCCAATGGGAAGTGATATCAGATGTTCTAGTTAATTAGATACTGACATACATGAATCACATCCATTCACAAATGTACAATGTTGGTACGATGTAGATTTGTAAACTTGCCAACAGGGGTTTTGTAAATAGTAATAGTGATATTTTGGGCATACCCTGCCCATGCACAACACTGTCTAAATAGGGAATGTTTTAGATTGGCAGGGATGTGATGGTTACTTTAGACATGCTAGATTTTAAAAAGATAGCTACCATTGTAGATACATTAACCATCAGTTTGGAGGATTTTAAATCCACACATATTCACATATTCTATTTGAATAGGAATGTTTGTTTTTGAGGGTTTTTTTATACGCCCACATTTTCATGTGGACGTATATTGTCGTCGCCCCTGTGCGTCCGTCCGTCCGTCTACAGGTCACAATTTTTATCCGATTTCAATGAAACTTGAAATATAGGTTTATCACCCTAAGATCTCGGTTCCTGTCGATATTGGCATGTATCGGACTGTAACTTCATGGATTATGGCCCCTGACTGTACGAAAAATCACATTTTTAGCTTGTGAACACTGTAGAGGCCACAATTTTTTATCCGATTTGGTTCAAACTTGAAATGTGTGTTTATAACCCAAAGATCTCGGTTACTTTCGATATTCGCGCATATCGGACCGTAACTGCCTGAATTATGGCCCCTGATTGTACGAAAAATCGCGTTTACAGCTTGTGGACCCTATAGAGGTCATAATGTTTATCCGATTTAAAAAAAAAACGTATTATTATATCACCGTTACACCCTAAGGCTGTTTGAGTTCGAATTTCGTGAAAATGGGCCCAAAACTGACAGACAAAATGGCCGCCCTTCGTTCTCAAATAGCGTAAAAATATGGTATATCAAGGTTGTGGCCCCTATAGAGGTCTCAATTTTTATCCGATTTTGTTGAAACTTGAAATGTAAGTTTATAACCCAAAGATCTTGGTTCCTTTCGATATTTGCCCATATCGAATTGTAATTTTCTGAACTATGGCCCTTGATTGTAGGAAAAATCACTTCCTTTTTAGCTTGTTCCCTATCCATCTCTCGAAAATGTGGGCGTATCCTACCTGGCAGCCGCTGGTTTCATATAATTTGAAAATCTGTACCATTTAAAGTTATTTTTATCACAAATGCCACATAATTTGTTATGCTGCTTTAAATTCCCAAGAATTCGTAGTTTTACTTGTATATATATATCTGTCAAATATCTGTCGATATTATCCAAAGTCTTCTTTTACGCGCAGGCCAATGTGTACACGGGACCTCGGTTTTTCGTCGCCTCCGATCGACTAGACGGTTGTCCTTGTCAGGCCCTCCCGTCTGCATCACTGACAAGGGGGAATAACGCCGGAACTTTCTCGGCCAATGCAGGGATCGAACACCCGACCTCCAGGCTAGCGATCCAGCGTCTTACCCACTTAGCCACCGCGATCCCCGAAATAACTTTGGATTCCAGTAAACATGACATTGATGTGATCACATACTTAAGGGCAAAGTAAAGTGACACCATTTTGTCACAACACCTGAAATGGGGGGTTCTCAAAAAGGCATTTACATTAGCTTTAATGCCCATATGTTGGTATCTACATGTGCCTGAGGTGATACAGATCAATAAAATATGGATGGAAATCCAAAATAATGACTTTGAAATAAAATATTTACCAAATAATGAAGCAAATTCTTAAGTCAGGACTGCGCGGCTACAAGCTTTATAAAAAAAAGAACACAGGCAAATTAAACTGGCTAATAGTTGTTCAGATAATCAACCATCAAGACTTAAAATTTGAATTTTTTTTATCAAAACTTAGTTGTAGGAAATCAAATTTTTCAAATGATTTGTAAACAAAAGGCCATTTTGTTTCATGCACTACTTTCACTGCAGATGTATGGTGTACCACTAGTGGCACAGTGAACAGCAATATTGCCCCTATGATATGAGGTACACAAAGCTATGAATGTGACTGCATTTAACATTGTGTGCTACATTGTACAAATAGCCTTCATATTCCTGTTATGACATCTAATTACAATAATAGCAGCCTTTTTTTAGTGGGGGTGGGGAGAGATTTTTCATGACTTGAATACAGGGCTATACATGTATCACATAGGGCTGCAACGATTCACAACTACCTCGATTCGGTTCGATTATCGATTTTAACCATTCGATTCGATTATTTTCGATTCGATTATCAGCTACAATAGCCAGTAATTTTTCCTGTGTATAATTCATTAAAAACAATGAAAACACAAGACTCAAATTTACTTGAACACTTTTATTGGTTTGACAGGTTTGTTGTGTTTCCTGTTTTATGGGATATGTCAGTGTAGCATATTCTACAAGTTTGCACATCTTTAGAGTTTTCTTACACCAAAATGATCCCAAACTTTGGATTTCAAATGACCAGGTGGTCGAGAAAGTACGTCGTCTGCCATAATTTTACCTTCCAGTCGTGTTTGCTTGACTACGGGTAATAATCGTTAAACACGAAAATATCCGAAGATAATGACCGGAATTATCAGCTAATGAGATCGTTAAGAATTTATATAACGATTACCGAAGCTATTGACCTAAATTAACATCCAATGAACATTCGGTACGCCACCAATTTTAAATAAATTAACTTTCGTCAGCATACGGAAATTGTTTTAAAGGGAGGTCACTCTGTTTTAGTTATGTTTTCGAGTGACATTCGTGTCTTGTTAAATAACGTAAATTAAGAGTTACGTAAAAACAAAGTTTTTTTTAAATTTTAAGTGGACTTAATTGCTTCAGGTCTTTCATTTTTTTTTCATATGGTAAGGTGTACATTGTTTTTATTTGAAATTTAATTTGCAATTGAACCGAATCGAAATTTGAACGTTCTAGATCGTGGATCGAACCGAAGCTGCTAGTGTCGGTTATCGGTGCACCGAACTGAATCGTTGCAGCTCTAGTATCACAATGTATGTACGTCTGCTAAGGCTTATTATATGTATATAGTTATACCATAATGATGAATGTATTATTTGTGTGTAAGAGAGAGACAGAGAGACAAAGAGAGCTTTAATGTCCTCTGGATACAAACTAGGTCATCTTGAGACTAACACATGGTTCAAATTTATTTCAATAATTCGTTAGCGCGTAGGGGCCTTTAGCAGTGGGAAGACCCGGAGGAAACCCACGAGGTTGAACAGGCGACCCTACTGCCTGTCACATACAAGTGGAGAACTGAAACTACACCACTTGACTCAATGACAGACCTTGTGATCAAATGTGCACCCGTTAACGTTTAGGCCACCCAATTTACTTAAAAAGCATTCATCTCATATACAGGTATGTACATCAAATGGAATAATCCACATTATTTACAATTTGTTATCCCACCTGCTATTATATTAAAGTCAACAAATCCTAAATCACATTTCAATTCTGGCATTCACTAGACAAGTATTCCTATAATTCTGAAAAAAAAATGTAAAGGTGTATTTTTCAATTCATTTTCTAAATCCAACACAAACACAAATTCTATAATTAAACATCAATATACGTCGTACATGAACATGTGTAAAGCATTCAGCATTATTTGCAAACTTCCAATGGGAAGTGATATCAGATGTTCTAGTTAATTAGATACTGACATACATGAATCACATCCATTCACAAATGTACAATGTTGGTACGATGTAGATTTGTAAACTTGCCAACAGGGGTTTTGTAAATAGTAATAGTGATATTTTGGGCATACCCTGCCCATGCACAACACTGTCTAAATAGGGAATGTTTTAGATTGGCAGGGATGTGATGGTTACTTTAGGCATGCTAGATTTTAAAAAGATAGCTACCATTGTAGATACATTAACCATCAGTTTGGAGGATTTTAAATCCACACATATTCACATATTCTATTTGAATAGGAATGTTTGTTTTTGAGGTTTTTTTATACGCCCACATTTTCATGTGGACGTATATTGTCGTCGCCCCTGTGCGTCCGTCCGTCCGTCGACAGGTCACAATTTTTATCCGATTTCAATGAAACTTGAAATATAGGTTTATCACCCTAAGATCTCGGTTCCTGTCGATATTGGCATGTATCGGACTGTAACTTCATGGATTATGGCCCCTGACTGTACGAAAAATCACATTTTTAGCTTGTGAACACTGTAGAGGCCACAATTTTTTATCCGATTTGGTTCAAACTTGAAATGTGTGTTTATAACCCAAAGATCTCGGTTACTTTCGATATTCGCGCATATCGGACCGTAACTGCCTGAATTATGGCCCCTGATTGTACGAAAAATCGCGTTACAGCTTGTGGACCCTATAGAGGTCATAATGTTTATCCGATTTAAAAAAAAACGTATTATTATATCACCGTTACACCCTAAGGCTGTTTGAGTTCGAATTTCGTGAAAATGGGCCCAAAACTGACAGACAAAATGGCCGCCCTTCGTTCTCAAATAGCGTAAAAATATGGTATATCAAGGTTGTGGGCCCTATAGAGGTCATAATGTTTATCCGATTTAAAAAAAAAACGTATTATTATATCACCGTTACACCCTAAGGCTGTTTGAGTTCGAATTTCGTGAAATATTATTATTAATGTAATTATAATCTCCAAGTTTCATTGAAATCGGTTGGTAATTGCGGTCTGTAGCTATGTCACATGGAATGTGTGGTAACCTGATATCTCGGATATCTCAAATAGCGTAAAAATATGGTATATCAAGGTAGTGGACCCTATAGGTCACAATTTTCTTCTGATTTTGATGAAACTTGAAATGTAAGTTTATAACCCATAGATCTCGGTTCCTTCCGATATTCGCGCATATCGGATAATAACTTCCTGAATTATGGCCCCAGATTATACGAAAAATCACGTTTTTAGCTTGTGGACTCTATAGAGGTCATAATGGTTGAGTTCGAATTTCGTGAAAATCGGCCCAAAAACTGACAGACAAAATGGCCGCCCTTCGTTCTCAAATAGCGTAAAAATATGGTATATCAAGGTTGGTACCCTATAGAGGTCACGATTTTAATACTATTTTGATGAAACCTGAAATGTAAGTTTATCGGACTGTAACTTCCTGAATTATGGCCCCTGATTGTTGGAAAAATCACGTTTTTAGCTTGTGGACCCTATAGAGGTCATAATTTTTATCCGATTAAAAAAAGGTTTAGTATATCACCGTTACACCCTAAGGATGGTTGAGTTCGAATTTCGTGAAAATCGGCCCAAAAACGGACAGACAAAATGGCCGCCCTTCGTTCTCAAATAGCGTAAAAATATGGTATATCAAGGTTGTGGCCCCTATAGAGGTCACAATTTTTATCCGATTTTGTTGAAACTTGAAATGTAAGTTTATAACCCAAAGATCTTGGTTCCTTTCGATATTTGCGCATATCGAATTGTAATTTTCTGAACTATGGCCCTTGATTGTAGGAAAAATCACTTCCTTTTTAGCTTGTTCCCTATCCATCTCTCGAAAATGTGGGCGTATCCTACCTGGCAGCCGCTGGTTTCATATAATTTGAAAATATGTACCATTTAAAGTTATTTTTATCACAAATGCCACATAATTTGTTATGCTGCTTTAAATTCCCAAGAATTCGTAGTTTTACTTGTATATATATATCTGTCAAATATCTGTCGATATTATCCAAAGTCTTCGACCTTGAAAATACAAATTATTTGTCAGTTTAACAAGGGACTCGAAGAACGAGGCTAGACGTATTCCACAAGTCATGTCAAGCGGTGACCCCATATTCTTATCTGGAGCGTATAACCAGACGATAGAGATTGCCATTCAATTGAGACTTCTGACATATTTCGCCGAACAAAATTGATTTGAAATTTGAGTAAATCAGTTTATATACATTCGTATTACATTATTATATGCGGTGCTATCCATTTGTGACAATTTCTAGGTCTCAAATATTAGCAATTTACCTCCTTTAAAGCAACACATCCACCGTAATCTGCGTAGATTATCTTGTCCAATTCTGTAAAATAAGAATAAAAATGAAAAGTTTATATGAAACAAATATTAAATAAACAACACATAATTATGATAATATAACTAGAACTGCGAAGCAGTAATGAGGGGTTTCACAGGTGCCACGTTACCCTTGAACTTGTGTTACTTTTGGTGCAACGTTACCCTTGAACTCATATCACTTCCAGTCCCAATAAAACCGATTTCCACATAAACGTTGCAAACGTGTTATAAAATGGACGCAGACTCAATCAAACCCAGCGATACATTTGTAAAAAGAGATCCTGAGAAAATTGGTTATTTCTCGACAAGGGAAGATGTTAGAAGCAAATTTTTGATATCTATATGATCATATTGATCCAATCTATATGTCCATTGGAGTCAAATATCAAAATTGTTAAACGAATAATAAATATGACCCACTTCAAAAAAATATTTGTTTTGAAGGCCTAAAATACAGTTTTTACCAAAATGTCATTACTTCCGGTGATAATGAAAATGTTAAATTAGTTCTATAAAATCATAAATGGAGGCATCACATGGTGAAAATTTATGAAAATCTGATAATAATTGACACTTTTATGGACCAAAAACCATGAAAAGTAACTTAAAGAAAATCGTCTATTTCTCTGCAACCGTACAAATTAGAAACCATTTTGTGGTGTCTGTATGATCCTATGGGTTTATTCTATTTGTTGATTTGAATCAAATATCATAATTTTAAAAACATTACAAATAAGAATCATTTGAATAAAATATCTCATTTTAAGGCCAAATATACAGTTTTTGCCCAAATGATGTCATTTCCGGTGACAGTGAAAATGTTAAATTGGTTTGAACTAGTCAAAATTGGCATACGGCATGAAATGGAAAAAAAATGAAAATCGAATAATAATTGACACCTTTATAGGCAAAATAACATGAAAAGTGATGCATACAAAATTGACTATTTCTCGGCAACTGCTCATATCACAAACTAATTTTCACATACATTCTCTTTGTATGGATTATTGCTACGAGGTTATGAAAGTTACGAAGAAATATTTTAAAATATGAAGACGCTGAATGGGTTGTAAATAGCTTAATTTTACACCTTTTTTTTTCGCCTTTTAATCGAAATAGCCCGAAAACGAAATCGAAATTAAAACAACTGAGTCCGATGTTTTGTGCGTCTTTGCATGACGCATCCTTTTGGTAATATCAAATTTTTAAAAAAAATAATATTTGCTTTCAAAAAGTGGTACCAAACTGTCATAAGTATAGTTTTTGTTGAAATTATGTCACTTCCGGTACCGACAGGAAACTTTATCGGTAACAAAAAAAATGACATTTTGGAAAAAGGAGCATATGAAATTTGTTTTAAACAAATCGAACAATCAATAATCAATTTAGGATCGAAAAACTGAATTAGCCAATGGCGGCCAAGCAAAATTATCTAGACAAAAATTGTTGACATTTTTGCTCAAATCAGATGACCCTTCAGCCCTGGATAAAATACCATAAAGATATATTCATTAATAAAAAAGTTTTTTGTAAAAATTTAAATTTTCAAAATTTGGCGCCTAATATAATAATAATAATAATAATAATAATAGTCTATTTATAATGCGCTGTTTCCATGACTAGGCATGCTCAAAGCGCAGTCTAAAAAGTGAGTCACTCTGTCACATGGTGAATGCTTTTGTGAAAAGGTATGTTTTGAGTCTAGATCTAAACACTTCTATAGAAGGTGAGTTTTTAACATCTATTGGCAATTCATTCCATTCTTTTGGAGCAACATGTGAGAAACACTTCTGACCGAAACGAACCGTTTTGGTTTTTGGCACAAGAAGAAGATTTTTGGAGCACTGTCGTTCATGCAGCGAAAAGTAAAGCACAAAATTTTATACTTTATCCTGAAATGTACTGGTGGAAAATGTAGGTCTTTAAGGGTGCTTGTTATGTGACTAAAGCGAGAAGTGTGTGACACTACCCTTGCTGCAGTGTTTTGGATACACTGAAGACGATTCAAGAGAGTAGATGGTGCACCAGCTAGTAGGCTGTTACAGTAATCTAATCTGGACAGTATTTAAGATGATACTAAAATTTTGGCGGATTCTGTAGTTAAGAATTTTCTAATAGATCCAATATTTCTTATTAATAAGTAACACACTTTGAATATATGATTAATGTTAGTCTCCATTGATAATTCAGAATCGAACATTACTCCTAGGTTGTTAGCACTTGTAGAAAAGGGAATGGAAGTTACATCAACAGTTATATCTTGAATACCACAACTGTCTCTTCTTGTCTTCGGACCCAAGAGAAGTACTTCAGTTTTTTCGTCGTTGAGTTTGAGTTTGTTTGATGTCATCCAATTTTTGATTTCACAGTAACCTAGTTGGATATCTGAGACTGTACTGAAGTGGCTGAAACAGGGGTTGGATCAAAGTGTCTAAAAAGCTCATGATCAACAATTATCCTTCCAAGATCTCTTGTGTATAAGGTAAATAACACCGGACCCAATACCGAGCCCTGTGGAACCCCACACGTGAGTTCTACAGGATCAGAAATGTCTTCTCCAATGATAACACTTTGCGATCTGTTTTGCAAATATGACTGAAACCAGTCTATTACGGTATCAGACAGTCCATAGTCCTTTGCAAGTCTTGAAAGGGGGCTGCTGTGATCAATCGTATCAAAAGCTGCACTGTGGTCAAGCAGTACCAACAAAGCAGCTTTACCACCATCTAGTCCCATTCGAAGGTTATTTACGACTCTGAGAAGAGCAGATTCGGTACTGTGACATGGACGGTATGCTGATTGAAAAAGCTCATAGAGGTTGTGAACTGACAGATGTTCAGACAGACGTAGACAAGCTGCTCGTTCTATAATTTTAGAGATGAATGGAACATTGGAAACTGGACGATAATTCATTAATTGGTCAGAGTCTAGACCAGGTTTCTTCAAAAGCGGCTTTATTATTTATTACTGGAAGCTGGATGTCCAGATTCTCAATTATCAACGTTGTTGGGACAGGATCCAATGGACAGGATGTTGGTTTGGATCGCTTCAGGATAACATACAACTCTGACTCTGTGATTCTACTAAAGGCATGTAAACCATTGTCACTGAATTCTGAATGTTGCGACAGATATTCTTTATCATCAAATGGTTGCGAATATTTGTGATCTTCTTTCTAAAGTACTTCGAGAAAGCCTCTGCAATTGCCTAAAGTACTCCGAGAAAGCCTCTGCAATTGCCTTTGATTGCCCGAGATCGGGGAGACAGGTATCTTTCCCTACTTTACCCATTAGGCGGAACATCAGCTTGTAAAGGGCATTAGAGTCAGTAGTTGATTCAGCAATTTTGGTGTTCATATAATTCTGTTTGGCAGATTTTACCTTTTTAGTAACAAGGTTTCTTGCATGTACATAGACATGACGGTGAACCTCCAATTCAGATTTCCTCCAACGTCTCTCAGCGTTTCTTCTATCGGTTTTAGCTGAGCGGATATCGTCTGAATAAATCCATGGTGTATCTGGCCTGTAAGGGATTGTCTTAGTCACTACAGGCGCATACTTGTCAAGAAGAACCCTCAATACATCATTGTATAAGAGAGCGTACTCATCAAGTGTGGCTGGTGGACTACATAGTAACTCAGACATTGACAGATCTTGACGGAATGCATTAGTGTCCATTCTTTTTAGGTTTCTGAACTTAATGTTCTTAACAGGTTGAGCTGGCCGTGTAATGTCCAAAACACATGAAACAAGAAAGTGGTCTGAGATTTGTAAATCTAGCACATTGACATCCCTAATGCATCTTTCAGACTCATATGTTATTATCCAGTCCAGGATATGACCTCTCTTGTGGGTTGGGGAGCAGACATGTTGAATGAAATTCTTAGCTTGGATCTTATTTTTCATCTTACTTGTGTCAAGGTTATCACTATCAAAGTGAAAATTGAAGTCGCCCAACAAGACAGGTCTTGCTGGTACTGCCACCAAGTAATCAAGAGCGGAAGAGAATTCATCATGAAATAAGGCAGTTTTTAGATTATTTTTCTTTGAGATTGGAGGGCGGTAGATTGAAAATATTCGAGTAGCAGTTTGACCACATGTCAACAACAATTCGAGGAATTCAAACGATTTAGGATCGGGTACTTTCGAAGGACAGAGCTTTATCTGAAGACAGTCACGATATATCACAGCTAGACCACCACCTCTAGATGCACGGGGTTTGTGCTGAATTTTATAACCATTAGGTTTCATTGCTGCAACTTTTGATTCATCTCCTTCTGGCCTGAGCCAAGTTTCAGTCAAAACAAGAATGTCGATATCATGATCAATAATGGTTTCAAATATATCAATAGATTTATTACAAGTGGATTGAATGTTCAGGAGGCATAATTTCAAAAATTGAGGGGTCTTTTTCTTTAGTAACTTTGTTTCAGTTTTATTTGAGTTAGAGGTCTCAGATTGCACAATCTTAGTTGATTGAGAATTGTTTGACTCTGTGAGTTGATTAAGATTATGTGTGAGTAAAGTTAAGTTGATGAACGACTGGAACTTTAATCCACCCCTTTTCCCTCTTTCTGTCTTTTGTTTTAATCCAAGGTCTACCAAGGTGTTGAATAGTTGGGTTGGTAATCTATAATCACCATTGTTTAAACTAACTAGCTTTTCGCGATTAAAGTTCACTGACATTGGTATCTAATGTTACTATCTTCTAACTGAAGAATGTTCACAAATATACAACTTCTTTGAATAAGAGTGAAAATGAAATGATCCAGAAACTTTACTAAAAACACCACATTTGGAATCAGTGTAGTGTTACACAATAGCATGCATGATCTTACACACAAGCATTCATTTTGAACAGGGAAATATCACTTTTTAGGCAGAGGTCTTCAATGCAGCTGTTGAGCGCAGGGGAGATTCCTCTATAATATCTCCGGAGATTCGTCGAAAATCAAAAATCTAAAGAACCGTAGCTATGTCTCTTGTCTCTGGCTATGTCAAAATGTATCAAATGTTAAAATCCGGCATTTATTGTTAATATTACGGCAATATTTGTTACATGTAAGTGATCCTGACAAAATTACATTACTTTCGGTGATAATGAAAATGTTAAATTAGTTTTATGAAATCAGAAATGGCATAAGGCATCACATGGTAAAAATTTTATGTAAATCGAATAATAATTTCCACTTTCATAGTCCAAAAAGCTTGAACAGTGACTTGTAGAAAATCGTCTATTTCTCTGCAACCGTACAAGTTAGAAACCATTTTTTTTGGTATCTCTATGATCGTTTGCGTTCAATCTATTTGTTGATTGGAATGACATATCATAATTTTAAAAACATTACAAATCAGACTCCTTTGAATAAAATATCTGTTTTAAAGGCTAAAAATACAGTTTTTGCCAATGATTACTTGAATGAAATCGTAATTGGCATTAGGTATCACACGATGTAAATTTTATGAAAATCAATTGATAATTGACACTTTTATGGACCAAAAACCTTGAAAAGTTACCTGTTGAAAATCGTCTATTATCCGCAACTGAACAAGGTAGAAACCATTTTGTGATATCTATATGATTGTATGGGTTGATTCTATCAGTTGATTTAAATCAAATATCAAAATTTTAAACAAATAACAAATACGACTCTTTTGAATAAATTATTTGTTTCGAAGGCTATAAATACAGTTTTTGCCCAAATTACATTGAAAATGTTAAATTGATTTGACCTAGTTAAAATTGACATTACTCATCAGATGGTGTCACCTTTATGAAAATCCAATAATAATTTACTCTTTTACAGGCGAACTAGTGTAAATAGTGACTCATGCAAAATTGCCCATTTCTCGGCAACTGCTCATATTACAAACTAATTTTCACATACATTCCCTTCGTATGGATTATTGCTTCAAGTTTATGAAAGTTGCGAAGAAATATTTTAAAACATGAAAAGCCTGAATGGGTTGTGAATAGCTCATTTTTTTCACCTTTAAATCGAAACGACCCGAAAACGAAATCGAAATTAAAAAAACTGAGCCCGATGTTTTCTGCGCCTTTACAGGGCACACCCTATCAGTCATTCCAGATTTGAAAAAAATAATATTTGCTTTCAAAAAGTGTCAAAATTGTAGTTTTTGCTAAATTTACGTCACTTCCGTTGCCGAAAGGCAACTTTACCGGTAACAAAAAGAAAATGACATTTTGGACCACGGAGCATATGAACTTTGTTTTATACAAATCGAACAATAAATAATTAATCCACGACTGAAAAACTAAATTAGCCAATGGAGGCCAAGGAAAAATACGGTGACAAAAAATGTTGCCATTTTTGGTCAAATCAGATGACTCTTTTACCCTGGTTAAAATACCACATAAAAATATTCATTAATAAAAAAGTTTTTCGTAAAAATTTAAATTTTCAAAATTTGGCACCGAAAATAAAAAATCTAAACAACAGTAGCTATGTGCCTTGTCTCTGGCTATCTCAAAATGTATCCAACTTCAACGATTTCGGACATTTCGCATTGTCGCAGAACGTTCGAAATAGCGTTAATCTCACAGTCACACCCACTTTCCCATTAAAACCGAAGACATCGAATCGATCCGATAAGTAGTTCTGATAAATAATAATAATAAGAAGAAGAATAATTATAACAAAAACATCAGTGTTTCACACACGCTACGCAGTGTGAAACCCTAATTATTATTTAACAATTTTAAACATGAAAAACCCAACAAACCATGTCTTAAATAAGGTAAGACACGAACAATAATTTAATAATATAGGCTAAAACTTGATAACCCCAAAAATGTAACACAAGAAGAAATAGAAACTAGATCTGCTACTGTCCCATGCAGATATGAAAGCTTTCATATTCATCGTCACGTGACATGGATTATATCAAGTATCTAAAGGGAAATAACTGAGACTTGGATAGCTGTAATCGGAATGACTTTCCGTTCCAGAAGTTTCAGAAAAATGGACCAAGCCGTTTAAAAACGGGACGAATGAGAACATGAAACGAAAATGGCGGGAAAGAACTAAAAAGTGGCAGGAAAATATCAAAAAAATAAATGAAATAACTTTGAACGGAACTAACATTTTTTTTAATCAGATTGTCCTTAGCTGTTCGAATATTTAGGTTAAATTTGTAACCGGGACGAATGAGAACATGAAACGAAAATGGCGGGAAAGAACTAAAAAGTGGCAGGAAAATATCAAAAAAATAAATGAAATAACTTTGAACGGAACTAACATTTTTTTGAATCAGATTGACCTTAGCTGTTCGAATATTTAGGTTAAATTTTTAAATTTTGAAAATTAAAGGCATAAATTGTCCTGCAAACAATTTTGTCGGCACGTAAAAGGTCAAAGGCGAAATACGAAATTTTGAAAATTTTCACACAACAAAAAATCGATCTTGATCTCGAGTTATCCTGAAATGCATTAATTTCAGAAATAAGAGACGCATTGAACATATTACGGCCTATTGTGTTTATTTTCACGTCTGTTCAAGTGGATTTTTCACTGTTCTTCATATTCAATTCCAAATGGAGACCATCAGTTGACCGAAAATCTATTTTTTTTGTTGCTAAAACTCTTTTTTTAATCGGATCAAAATGGGAGTAAGGCACAAAGTCCGGGGTGGCAATGGGCGTATTGTGTCCAAATTTCATGGTTTTCGGACAATCGGTGCCGATGTCGTGGCGAAATTCCACTTTTTTCGCACTTATTGAAGCCGTAAATGGCGGAAAAAGCCGAACCACAGGAACCGTGTGAAGAACAAACGACCTGAACGAATGCAGGTATCGACTTGAATTGTTCAGGGCACCTGGGTACCAACGTGAAAAGTTCCTCGCCGAAATTTGGTAGTCCTTTGGTTTCAGCGTGGCGCATGCGCGAAGTCAAAAGAAATTAAGGTCGATTTTGTAATTTTGGGTATATTTCGGAGTGGTTTGGTAAATGACGGTGGATCGGGGACCCAGATGGATCTAAAATGGCGGTCATAATACAATAGTATAATAACGTTGAAGAATGAGCAAATTTTCGCGACCGTTGAAAATAAATTCGAAACCCACCCCCAACCATCAAAGTTTTTTTGCTTAAAAAATTGCCGTATTTTATCGAATTTTTATTGTTCTTGATATCTGAGCATTTTCTCCTTTTAATATGTGATAAATATCATCGCGGCGCAGTCAACCGCTAGAAATTCCAGAGATTTGGACCACCGGAAGGATGCCTCAGCAGTCAAAAAAGGTCAAAATAGGCGATTTCGGTTTCTAGTGTCGATACATCGTTTCGATCATTTTAAACAATTGTCTTTTAAGGATAATGTGTATAGTACTAATACCTATCACATACGAAAGATGCGATAAAATCCCTTTGCATTTGCAATTTCAAAATCAATTAAAACTAATATTAAATTCCGAAAATCCTTTTTTTGGCTAAAACTCTTTTTCTTTAATCGGATCAAAATGGGAGTAAAGTACAGAATCCGGGCGTATTGTGTTCAAATTTCATGGTTCTTGGACAATCCATTCCGGTGTCATGGCGAAATTCCCCCTTTTTCCCCTTACGGAAGCCGTATCTGGACTTTAAAAAAATGAGAACGGCAGCCGACCTGGAGCCTTGCCAAGAACAAACGACTTGAAGGAATGCAGGTATCGCCTTGAAATTTTCAGGGCACCTAGGTACCAACGTGCAAAGTTCCTAGACGGAACTTGGTAGACATGGTACCTTTGGTTCCAGCGTTGCGCATGCGCGAAGTCAAAAACAGCTCAATACGTTTGTTATGAGGGGATTTTTTTTTACAAAATGGACCTATCTCTTCGAAACTTCGGCTAACCCCCCCATTTCCGACCTCGGCGCATCTAAAGATTGTCTCTATTTTCTTGTTTTACTTTATGTACCCCCGGGAAAATGGCCACCGCTCGCCCCCCATGGGGCGGGCCCTAAAATTTCTTGTTTGGAATTGTGCTTGGGACCATCAGCTAGAAACCCGGTGAGTTTCAAGTTGGCGTGCACGATAGTAAAGTTGTGACGCGCATGCGCGTGCCTAGACTCGAAAACAACCTTGTCGGCACGGAAAACATCAAAGGCGAAATTCGAATTTTTGAAATATTCAAATACCAAACATTCGACCCGTATCCCGGCTATCCTGAAATGTATTAATTTCAGAAATAGGAGACGTATTGAACATACTATGCCCTACTGTGTTTGTTTCGAAGACCATAAATGAACGTTTTTTAGACATTCCTTCAGGGATTCAGAAAATATAACTCCCATGTCTGTAAGTTTAATATCGGAAAAGTTATTAGGACTTTTCACGTTTCAAGATGGTGGCATTTCCGGTTCGATCGACAAACTCCATATTTTGTATATGAATCAGTAATTATACTATTCAAAAAAAGTAGGGGATATTTGATTTTTAAGTGTTATTAAAGTCACCTAATGAAACTGACGAAGAAACAAATGACAAAATGAAATGAAGTTCACATTCATCGATTTATTCCAAATGATCGTTAGACTAAGTAAGGCACAGACTGACCATTATAAGGGTAAAATGATACCCGGGGTCAAACAGCAAAGTTACCACAGCATCACAACCAAGTCAGTAACGGGTAAATCCTCCTCTGTTTGCCAAACAAGCATTGATCCGACGTGGCATACTCCTAATGAGACGTCTAAGGTCATTTTGGTCCAGATTGTCCCATTCCTGTTGCAACGCAGCAGCAAGTTCTTGGACTGGGCAGGACGTTGTTGACGTTGACGTAACCTCTGTCCAAGCATGTCCCAGACATGCTCGATGGGGGAGAGGTCGGGACTCAGTGCTGGCCAAGGTAATGTGGTGATGTTCTGTTGTTGGAGGTAACCTGTAACGATCCTGGCCCTGTGACATCTTGCGTTGTCATCCTGGAAGATGAAACGGCGGCCATGACGTCGTGCGAACGGCACAACATGGACTGCCAAGATGTTGTCCCGGTAGTACTGGCCTGTAACACGCCCTGCAACAACATGTAAAGCCGTTCTTCCAGCAACAGTGATGCCTCCCCACACCATAACAGAACCACCCCCAAATCGATCATGTCTGATGACGTTAACGTCTTGGAAGCGCTCGTTTCGACGACGCCACACCCTCCTACGTCTGTCCAAAAAATCAACAGTGAACCTTGACTCATCTGAAAACATCACATTGCTCCAGCGTCGATTATCCCAGTGTTGACGATCCCTACACCAACGACGTCTTGCCTGAATGTGATGATCTCTCAAACAAGGGATCACGCAAGGACGTCGGGCGCGAAGGTGACCCCTATGCAGTCGATTCCGAATCGTCTGGCCACTCACTCTCACACCAGTGTCTGTTTGAAGACGAGCGCTGATCTGATTTGCTATGATGACACGATTTCTCAAGGCCAAGGTACGGATAAATCGATCCTGGGCTTAAGTTGTCGCCCTTGGTCGACCTGAGCGTGGTCTGTCCTGTACAGATTGTGTATTACGATATCTGGACCATAGCCTGCTTATGACAGACTGAGAAACATTCATCGTCCACGCCACAACCGCCTGTGTTGTGCCGATCTGTAGCATGCCAAGGGCACGTAACCTTTCATTTTGGGTAAGCCGACGCATATCAAAATTTGTTTTCTGATCACTAAAACAATTAAACTGATGTTTCCACCCTGGAATTCAATGCCACAATGACTTTAACATTCAAAGTCAGAGTCGTGCAAATCTTGGGTTGGACCCCCATGATGATCCCAAGCATCACCTGCATTCCATGCGGTAGCTATTGGTGCGTTTGGGCGTCACATGTAACTGGAAATGTTTCTTCTGTTAGGTTCTATAGTGACTTTTTTCGTAGTCATTTGCATATTTTAGTATTATGCCCCCAAAATCAAATATCCCCTACTTTTTTTGAATAGTATACTTGTTTAGTATCAAAAAAAAAATTAGGTCATTCTGACCTATATTTCGATGATTTTTTTGAAAAATTTGATCCCTAATTTCATTATGGGGAGATAATTTAGCAAATATCTAATCATATTTTTGAAGTCGCATCGATAAGTTCTACTTACATGCTAAATTTCATGAAAATCGTACAACTATTAAAGAAGTTGTCAAATTGGTAATAAATACCGGTTCGAAATCACAGCGACGAATTTTCGAAATTCGAAAATCTGAATCTGCAGATTTAAAGTAATTGTCTCAAGGTACTCAAAGAAAAAAGATTTAGTAAAATAGGTCAAAAAGTCACAAAGTTACAGCATTGTAGGTCAAATGCATTCGTTCGTAAAATTCGATGATTTTGGATTCATAAAACGTTTTGAAAATATATTAAATCAACAGCCACCACCCATTATTTTTTTTTGGGGGGGTGTAGGTAAAAGTTTCAGAAATATCCTATGGTTAGATTCTGAGAAATCCGATTTGTGGATACCCCCCCCCCCCCAAAAAAAATAAATAATAAAAATAACTAGATCTGCTAAGCAGATATTTAAGCTTTCATATTCACAATGACTTCCGGTTGCATGTCAAGGGTCATATAAAGAATCTCAACAAGATAAAAAAAACTATTAAAATCGGTCAAATACTCGTAAACAACTCTGTCGGCACGAAAAACGACAAAGGCAAAATTCAAAATTGTGACATTTTCAAATACCATAAATTGGACCCTTATCCCGGCTATCCAGAAATGTATTCATTTTCGAAATAGGAGAAGTATTCTCTAAACTACGGCCTATTGTTTTCATTTTCATGTCCGTTATCGTCGATTTTTCACTTTTTCTCATATTCAGTTCAAAATGGTTTCCATCAATTGACCTAGATCAAAATTCAAATCCGATAGATTTTTTAGGCATTCCTTCAAGGATTCAGAAAATGTAACTCCCATGTCTGTATTAAAATATTGCAAAAGCCTTATGGATTTTTCACGTTTTGAGATGGTGGCACTTCCGGTTCAATCGGCAGACTTCATATTTTGTGTACACATCAATACTGTCTAAGCTAGTACAGAAAAAAAAATTCAAGGCAATCTGACCTATAAGTCGCATCGATAAGATCTAATTACATACTAAATTTCATAAAAAAAAATCGTGCAACTATTAAAGAAGTTGTCAAGTTGGCCCGAAATCACAGCGATTTGAAGTAAATGTTTCAAGGTACTCAAAGAAAAAAGAATTAATAAAATTTAACCTCTAGAGCGTCCACAAGATTTTTTGAAGTGATCAAGGGTCATAACTCTGACAGTAATTATCGGCAATCGCTGAAATTCAATAGGCTTCTTCGTCTCGTGACCTTAAACACTGTCTATAAATTTAAAGTCGACCGGATACTAGATCGTCCACAAGATTTTTTGAAGTGATCAAGGGCCATAACTCTGACTGTAATTATCGGAAATGGCTGAAAATCAATAGGCTTCTTCGTCTCATGACCTTAAACTCTGTGTTTAAATTTAAAGTAATCGCATACTAACTTTAGCCGGCCGGACGGGGGCGACGACAATATACGACCACATTTCAATGTGGGCGTATAAAAATTAACCGCATGCATATAATATTTAATGTATGATAAAGTCAAAATAGGCGATTTCGGTTTTTAGTGTTGCGGTCATTTTTAAAAAAATGTCTTTTAAGGATAATATGTATAGTACTAATAGCAATCACATACGGAAGAGGCGATAGGATCCCTTTGCATTTGCAATTTCAAAATTAATTAAAACCAAATTTAAATTCCGAAAATCTTTTCTTTTTTTTGTTGCTGAAACTCTTTTTTTTAATCGGATCAGAATGGGAGTAAGGCAGAGAGTCCGGGTGGTAATGGGCGTATTGTGTCCAAATTTCATGGTTTTCGGACAATCGGTGCCGGTGTCGTGGCGAAATTCCACTTTTTTCGCCCTTACTGAAGCCGTAAATGGCGGAAAAGCCGAACGTCAGGAACCGTGTGAAGAACAAACGACCTGAACGAATGCAGGTATCGCCTTGAATTTATCAGGGCACCTAGGTACCAACGTGAAAAGTTCCTCGCCGGAATTTGGTAGTCATGGTACCTTTGGTTCCAGCGTGGCGCATGCGCGAATTCAAAAGAAATTACGGTCAATTTGGGGATTTTAGGTATATTTCGGAGTGGTTTGGTAATTAACGGTGGATCGTCAAAATAGGCGATTTCGGATTTTAGTTTCGCAAACGTCGTTGCGGTCATTTTAAAAAATTGTCTTTTAAGGATAATGTGTATAGTACTAATACCTATCACATATGAAAGAGGCGATAAAATCCCATTGCATTTGCAATTTCAAAATTAATTAAAATTAATATTAATTTCCGAAAATCGTTTTTTTTGCTTAAATTCTTTTTTTTTTATTCGATCAAAATGGGAGTAAAGTACAGAATCCGGGGTGGTAATAGGCGTATTGTGTCCAAATTTCATGGTTCTCGAACAATCCGTTCCGGTGTCGTGGCGAAAATCCCCCTTTTTCCCCTTACGGAAGCCGTATCTGGAGCCGTGCCAAGACCTAGGTACCAACGTCAAAAGTTCCTAGCCGGAATTTGGTAGACATGGTTCAAGCGTTGCGCATGCGCGAAGTCAAAAGCAGCTAAATATGTTTGTTATGAAGGGATTTTTTTTACAAAATGGACCTATCTCTTCGAAACTTAGGCTAACCCCCCATTTCCGGCATCGGCGCATCCAAAAATTGTCGAACACCTAGTTCCATCTCTATTTTCTTGTTTTACTTTATGTACCCCGGTAAAATGGCCACCACTCGCCCCCCATGGGTCGGGCCTTAAAATTTCTTGTTTGGAATTGTGCTTGGGACCATAAGCCAGATACCTGGTGAGTTTCAAGTTGGTGTGCATGATAGTAGGGTTTTGACGCGCACGGAAAACATCAAAGGCGAAATTCGAATTTTTGAAATATTCAAATACCAAACATTCGACCCGTATCCCGGCTATCCTGAAATGTATTAATTTCAGAAATAGGAGACGTATTGAACATACTAAGCCCTATTGTGTTTGTTTAGAAGACCGCAAATGTCGATTTTTCGCTATTTTTCATATTCACTTCAAAATGGCGGCCATCAGTTGACCTAAATCAAAATTCTGCTCTGAACGTTTTTTAGGCATTCCTTCAGGGATTCAGAAAATATAACTCCCATGTCTGTAAGTGCAATATCGCAAAAGTTATTAGAACTTTTCACGTTTCAAGATGGTGGCATTTCCGGTTCGATCGACAAACTCCATATTTTCTATATGAATCAATAATTACTTGTCTATTATCAAAAAAATGTTAGGTCATTCTGACCTATATTTCGATGATTTTTTTGAAAAATTTGATCCCTAATTTCATTAAGGGGAGATAATTTAGCAAATATCTAATCATATTTTTGAAGTCGCATCGATAAGTTCTACTTACATGCTAAATTTCATGAAAATCGTACAACTATTAAAGAAGTTGTCAAATTGGTCATAAATACCGGTTCGAAATCACAGCGACGAATTTTCGAAATTCGAAAATCTGAATCTGCAGATTTAAAGTAATTGTCTCAAGGTACTCAAAGAAAAAAGATTTAGTAAAATAGGTCAAATAGTCACAAAGTTACAGCATTGTAGGTCAAATGCATTCGTTCGTAAAATTCGGTGATTTCGGATTCGTAAAACTTTTTAAAAATATATTTGTAAAAGTTTCAAAAAGATCCTATGGTTAGATTCTGAGAAATCCGATTTGTGGATAAAACACACACAAAAAAATAATAATAAGAATAACTAGATCTGCTACTGTCCCATGCAGATATGAAAGCTTTCATATTCATCGTCACGTGACATGGATTATATCAAGAATCTTAAAAGAACAAAAAAACAACAAAAAATAATTATCAAAATCGGTGAAAAAGTCGCGAAGTTACAAGTATAAATATAGTGAGAAACATTGCACCCGGGCAACAAAATAATCTGAAAACTAAAGGGAAATAACTGAGACTTGGATTGCTGTAATCGGAATGACTTTCCGTTCCAGAAGTTTCAGAAAAATGGATCAAGCCGTTTAAAAACGGGAGGGATGAGAACATGAAACGAAAATGGCGGGAAAGAATTAAAAAATGGCAGGAAAATATCAAAAAAATAAATGAAATAACTTTGAACGGAACTAACATTTTTTGAATCAGATTGACCTTAGCTGTTCGAATATTTAGGTTAAATTTGTAAATTTTGAAAATTAAAGGCATAAAATGTCCTGCAAACAACTTTGTCGGCGCGTTAAGGTCAAAGGCGAAATACGAAATTTAGAAAATTTTCAAACACCAAAAAATCGATCTTGATCTCGAGCTATCCTGAAATGCATTAATTTCAGAAATAACAGACGCATTGAACATATTACGGCCTATTGTGTTTATTTTCACGTCTGTTCAAGTGGATTTTTCACTGTTCTTCATATTCAATTCCAAATGGAGACCATCAGTTGACCGAAAATATTTTTTTTGTTGCTAAAACTCCTTTTTTTAATCGGATCAAAATGGGAGTAAGGCACAAAGTCCGGGGTGGCAATGGGCGTATTGTGTCCAAATTTCATGGTTTTCGGACAATCGGTGCCGGTGTCGTGGCGAAATTCAACTTTTTTCGCACTTACTGAAGTCGTAAATGGCGGAAAAAGCCGAACGACAGGAACCGTGTGAAGAACAAACGACCTGAACGAATGCAGGTATCGCCTTGAATTTTTCAGGGCACCTAGGTACCAACGTGAAAAGTTCCTCGCAGGAATTTGGTAGTCATGGTAGCTTTGGTTCCAGCGTGGCGCATGCGCGAAGTCAAAAGAAATTAAGGTCGATTTTGGAATTTTGGGTATATTTCGGAATGGTTTGGTATGTGACGGTGGGACCCAGGTGGATCTAAGATGGCGGTCATAATACAATATTATAATAACGTTGAAGAATGAACAAATTTTCGCAACCGGGGTTAATTTGCTCTGCCCAGGCAACGTTCCGTTGGTCCGGTTGCCTTCAAATTTGCACGGAATGTACCTTGGGATTCTAGCTATCACATATTAAAAATAGAAGAGTGTGGAATTCCGAGAACGTTGAAAATAAATTCGAAACCCACCCCCACCCATCAAAGTTTTTTTGCTTAAAAAATTGCCGTATTTTATCGAATTTTTATTGTTCTTGATATCTGAGCATTTTCTCCTTTTAATATGTGATAAATATCATCGCGGCGCAGCCAACCGCTAGAAATTCCAGAGATTTGGACCACCGGAAGGATGCCTCAGCAGTCAAAAAAGGTAAAAATAGGCGATTTCGGTTTCTAGTGACGATACATCGTTGCGGTCATTTTGTCTTTTAAGGATAATGTGTATAGTACTAATACCTATCACATACAAAAGGGGCGATAAAATCCCTTTGCATTTGCAATTTCAAAATTAATTAAAACCAATATTAAATTCCGAAAATCGTTTGCTAAAACTCTTTTTTTTAATGGGATCAAAATGGGGGTAAAGCACAGAGTCCGAGGTGGTAATGGGCGTATTGTGTCCAAATTTCATGGTTTTTCGACAATCGGTGTCGTTGTCGCGGCGAAATTCCACTTTTTTCCCCTTATGGAAGCCGTAAAAAATCGACCTGGAGGCGTGCAAAGAACAAACGACGTGAACGAATGCAGGTATCACCTTGAAATTTTCAGGGTACCTAGGTACCAACGTGAAAAGTTCCTCGCGGGAATTTGGTAGACATGGTACCTTTGGTTACATATTTGCGCATGCGCGAAGTCAAAAGCAGCTAAATATGTTTATGAAAGGATTTTTTTACAAAATGGACCTATCTCTTCGAAACTTCGGCTAAACCCTATTTCCGACCTCGGCGCATCCAAGAATTGTCTCCAAATTAAAATCGAACACCTAGTTCCATCTCTATTTTCTTGTTTTACTTTATGTACCCCCGGGAAATGGCCACCGCTCGCCCCCCATGGGTCGGGCCCTAAAATTTCTTGTTTGGAATTGTGCTTGGGACCATAAGCCAGATACCCGGTGAGTTTCAAGTTGGTGTGCACGATAGTAGGGTAGTGACGCGCATGCGCGGGCCTACACGCGAAAACAACCTATTCGGCACGGAAAACATCAAAGGCGAAATTCGAATTTTTGAAATATTCAAATTCCAAACATTCGACCCGTATCCCGGCTATACCGAAATGTATTAATTTCAGAAATAGGAGACGTATGGGACCATAAGCCAGATACCCGGTGAGTTTCAAGTTGGTGTGCACGATAGTAGGGTTGTGACGCGCATGCGCGGGCCTACACTCGAAAACAACCTATTCGGCACGGAAAACATCAAAGGCGAAATTCGAATTTTTGAAATATTCAAATTCCAAACATTCGACCCGTATCCCGGCTATACCGAAATGTATTAATTTCAGAAATAGGAGACGTATTGTGTTTGTTTAGAAGACCATAAATGTCGATTTTTCGCTATTTTTCATATTCACTTCAAAATGGCGGCCATCAGTTGACCTAAATCAAACTTCTGCTCTGAACGTTTTTTAGGCATTCCTTCAGGGATTCAGAAAATATAACTCCCATGTCTGTAAGTGCAATATCGCAAAAGTTATTAGGACTTTTCACGTTTCAAGATGGTGGAATTTCCGGTTCGATCGACAAACTCCACATTTTGTATATAAATCAGTAATTACTTTCTAGTATCGAAATTTTTTTTTTAGGTCATTCTGACCTATATTTCGATGATTTTTTTGAAAATTTTGATCCTTTATTTCATAAAGGGGAGATAATTTAGCAAATTTATAATCATATTTTTTAAGTCGCATCGGTAAGATCTACTTACATGCTAAATTTCATGAAAATCGTACAACTATTAAAGAATTTGTCAAATTGGTCATAAATACCGGTTCGAAATCACAGCAACGAATTTTCGAAATTCGAAAATTTGAATCTGCAGATTTGAAGTAATTGTCTCAAGGTACTCAAAGAAAAAGGATTTAGTAAAATGGGTCAAATAGTCACAAAGTTACAGCATTGTAGGTCAAATGCATTCGTTCGTAAAATTCGGTGATTTCGGATTCGTAAAACGTTTTGAAAATATATTTAATCAACAGGCACCACCCATTTTTGGGGGGATAGGTAAAAGTTTCAGAAAGATCCTATGGTTAGATTATGAGAAATCCGATTTGTGGATAAAACACACAAAAAAAAGAAAATAATAATCTTAACAGAAACAATAAGCTTTCATATGAAATATGAACGCTTAATAATAATAATCTTAACAGAAACAATAAGCTTTCATATGAAATAAGCTTTCATATGAAATATGAAAGCTTAATAATCTTAACAGAAACAATAAGCTTTCATATGAAATATGAAAGCTTAATAATAATCTTAACAAAAACAATAAGCTTGTTAGTCCCAAACAAAATACAGGATAAGCCATTAAAAACTTGGATCCGAAAGACTTAATGATTGAATCAAAATATCTGCACATGCTGCGATAGTGACTGTACAATTATCAAGCTGAAATACGGTGTTATTTAGTTTTTCTGAAATAAACAAGATGAAATAAGACAGCCACTCTATCAGACCCTCAAAATAATTATTATTCTAACATAAAGGAATATAAATCTATCCAAAATTTAGAAACAAGCCTTTTTGCTAACATTTACCAACACTTGACAACGGCAGCCATGATAGCTTAGATTTTGACAGTTCTGTTTTCATCAATTTACAGACCGGTCCATATGAATAATGTTGTTATTAAAAGATGTGTCAGTTCTTGCAAATGAGCGCAATAGTCTATAATATTACGATTTACCACCTGATGTAATGATAATTGTGATAGTATAAGTCAAAAAGTATTTCCTGCATTTTATTTACCTTTCTGTTTCGAACTACCGCTCAAAGGAAGTGTTGCTCGCATCAATGAGTTCATGCATGACCAATTTATTTTTTTGATATTATCAAATCCCGTAAATGACACCTCATTTGTATTTTGATAAGAATTAATCGTATTCCGCAGTTGTTTAAATTAAAAAATTAAAAATTTATATTAAAATATATTTATATATTTTTTTTAATATTATCAAATCCCGTAAATGACACCTCATTTGTATTTTGATATGAATTAATGTTATTCCACAATGTAATAACACACAAGTTATAATTTACATTGTGCAGTTTCCGTCATTATTATGAATTATATGTTTAATAATTTAATTTAAACTTGGAGAAGCGAGGCTGCTGCGATAATAAACAGTCTATGCCAAAACCCCAAACAGTGATAACGTCGCTCAGTATAAAGTACTTTGAATGAAATTTTCAATATATTAATTTTCAATTATCGATTTTGGAAATATTATAGCAAGAACGACCGACTCTTTATCCAATCCTTACATGATGCATCTCTAAGCAGGATACAAAGTTTACAACAGCTATGATATTACAAATATAAGCACAGGCATAAGTCTAGATATAACTTAAACATAAACTGCCTTTCGGTTTATCTCAACCCACCCAGCTTGCTCTAGCCAGAGCATTTATTTTTGGGAAACGTTACATCGTCTCGTCTGAAGAATTCCAATGGGTCTGCCCAGTCGGCGCATGTTCTGGTGTATTATATTCCGTGATATCTTGTATTAGTTAATTGATTGGGTTAATATGCCCATGACGCAAAGAATTAGCCAAATATGGATTACGTAAACCAGAACTGAAACCTTCGTCTTATATATTGCATAGTTTGACAACCGACCATAACTCTGCTGACAGACACGCCCCCAAATCACCCTGTTTAAATCATAATTTGAAAACAAATTAATTACGTTTTTTTTAAATACATGTAGACTAACAGAGATTTTTGTGATTTAGACTGTTGTATTCATATAACATTATAATTCAATGTGTCATCAATCCCCAATTATATTTAATCGAAACGAGGTTGCTTTTGTCCACTAATGATACTAATTACCGAAAATTGGTGGTGGCGTTTGCATAAATACATTTCCAAAACGTTTTACCAATTTGAAATCGCCGAATTTTTCAAAAACAAAAAACAAAAAAAAAAATGACCTCCATAGCTGTAACTTTGTGACTTTTTGACCTATTTGTCTAATTATTTTTTCTACGAGTATCATGACAAAATTCATTTTTACTTGCAATTACAGATTTTCGAATTTCGAAAATTCGTCACTGTGATATCGGCCCGGAAGTTGAGACCAACTTGACAACTTCTTTAGTGATGCAACTTGAAATATGTCATTAGAAATTTCCTAACTTATCTCTCCTTGGAGAAAAAATGTATGTCAGATTGCCTTGAAATTTTCTGTTTGTACTACCTAAGACATTACTGATGGGTACACAAAATATGACGTCTATTGATCGAAGTACCATCACCATAAAAATCCTTAAGGCCTTTGCGATATTTTTATGGGAGTTATATTTTCTGAAGTCTGTGGATTGAGCCGGAAGTGCCTCCATCTTGAAACTTGAAATATCCCTAAGGTTTTGTGATATTTTATTTACAGATACATTTTCTGAATCCTTGAAGGAATGCCTAAAAACGTTCGCTTCAGAATTTTGATTTCGCTCAACTAATGATCACCATTTTGAAATTAATATGAACTAGAACTCCTAAAGAATACTGACGTGTTTCGGTAAGTCACGTCACGTCACGCCTTGTCACATCAACATTCAAGTTACACCATGAAAACAAACTTGAAAATGAAACCGGAAGTAAACAAAATTGAAATTAAAAAATCGGCCCACTAAGGATTATTCGCCCGGGGTCCATGCCCAATTTGTCCGGGGCTCAAATTCGATGACCTAAAACATTCACGGGACCATGCTGGCTACTTTCGCAATACGCAAAATTGGGATTGGGATAAAATGTCTTCAAACAAGGTATGCCGCCGTGGCTCATTGGGTATGGCGTTTACTTAGTAACCAGGAGGTCCGGTGTTCGGCAAGAAAGTTCCTCGTAGATTTTCTTGCCCGCTTTCCCCTCGTTGGTGATACAGAACGGATGGCTTGTCGATGAAAAACAGCTAGTCCTTCGGTTGGAATAGAAAACTGAGGACCATGTATACCATTGGCAAAACGATAAAAAAAAAGAGTAGGGTGTGGCACTGCTGCTCGGGCAAAGTTTCCCTCATAGCCCACTGCATGGTGCATGCCCGTCTCCATTAGCAAAGGTACCCTACAGAAAAACAAGGCGTTAAACCCCATTTTATGGGCTATACCTGCTATATTCCTGAATAGGTATTTAGATAATCAAAATATGAGTAAGGTAATCATAAGAGAAAAACATCGGGTATGAATAATACACCCTGAATTACAGGGGATAACGGATTACATAACTAAGTTAACATGTTTAATAAACGAAGATACACATCGCCTCCGGCATGCTAAGCACGCACGTCCGTCAGGGAGAGCACCATATTTGCATCCAAAATTGATTCATTTTCAATATCTTTGATCAGTAGGTCTATTAAATATACTATTTTTACTTACGAGTATAGAACTTTTTAAAATGATTTTTCAGTTGACGTCAGGGTCATCATATATGCAAAGGTCAAGGGTCACCAGTAAGAAGGTAAAAAATATCGATTTGAAGGATTTTTTTGTAAAATGCAATATGGCGGCCAAACGATTGAAAATGTTATGGAACAAGGTCCCTAAATATGAAAGATAATATTTGGGGCTAAAACCACCATATGTCATTTTTTGTCTATTTTTAAAACGGAGAGAACTATTCATTTGTCATTTTTAGTCTGTTTTTAAAATGGAGAGAATTATTCATGTTTGGGAAAAATCAGAAGGCCTCGGAAATTTCCGGAAGTTTCCGGAAACTGTCACCAAATTTTTTAATATGCCATTTCGAAGGCATTGATGTGTTCCTTGTTCCTATCAAGTTTAAACTTAATACCTCAAAATAGTGACGGAGACACGCCATCTTGAGTGTCGAAAAAAGGATGAAGAAAACTTTCGCAAATCTTTGATGCTAATATTAATCGAGCGAACTTCCGAATTTCGAAAAAGCGCCAGTCAGATCCCATGTGGGATTTGTCCAAAGAATCTAAAAATGGAAATCCGAAGAACATGCGTTGAGAAATAACCGAAATAAGGGAAATCTGAGATTATTTTTCGTCCCATGTTTGTAAAAAATGACCCAATTTATATTTGATAAATAGTTGTACCTTGGCCAACTTTGCCTACGTTGGCGGAATGTTTGCACCATGCACAGTTTTGATGCAACTTCTGGCTAAAATCGGAAAAAAAATAAATAATAAAACCGAAGGTCCGAAACAAGTAATAAAAACACTTACAGAAACAATATGCGTTTTGACTGAAACTGGAAATCCTAAGGAGTACTGACGTGTTTCGGTATGTCACGTCACGTCACGCCTTGTCACATTATTATTATTATAGAATATTTATAGTGCGCCCTTTCATATAACATGTTCAGGGGCACTTTACAAAGTGACAATGGAAATCATACATAAACAACAAGATTATGGACATGTTAACGATTGTATACAAAGCCTGGTTAAATAAATGTGTTTTAAGTTGTTTTTTAAAATAATATAGAGATGTACAACATCTTAAACTAAATGGTAGATTATTCCATAAAATAGGTGCTTGATAACTAAAAGAGCGCTGACCATAAGAGACTAGTTGAACCGTTTTAGGCTTTAAAAGTAGTTTATCTGATGTACGTAATGTTCGGCCAGGTGTATAAAGTTCTAAAAGATCTGAGAGGTAAACAGGAGCTAAATTATTTAAACATTTAAAAGTAAGTAATATAATCTTAAAATCAATTCGATATTTAACAGGTAACCAGTGTAAATTATATAAAACAGGAGTTATGGGGTCACATTTCTTAGTTAAAGTAACAAGTCTAGCCGCAGTATTCTGTACTTTTTGTAATTTATCTATAAGCTTTAAAGGTAAACCAACTAAAAGTGAATTAAAGTTATCTAATCGAGAAGTGACCAGAGAATTAACAAGTGACTTAGTGGCTTCTACAGTTACAAATTTACTATCTTACCTATATTTCTAATATTAAAATAGCACAATTTACAAATATTATTTATTTGAGCTCCCATAAGCATAAAACTATCAAAGATTGCGCCAATATTACGAGCAGAATAAGATGAAAATATATCACAATTACCAATTACAACAGGGGGGTTATCATGTGCAAATTTACTTAATTCATGCCTTGAGCCTAATAACAAATATTCGGTTTTATCATCATTCAATTTTAGAAAGTTCTTTGACATCCATTTTCTAATTTCACTAATACAGTTCTCAAGTTGCAATTTTGTTAAATTGAAAGAAGATGGACAATTAGGTGTAAATGAAATATATAATTGAGTATCATCGGCATACAAATGAAAGCTGAGACCATATTTTCTGACAGTATCACCTAATGGTGACGTATAGAGGGTAAATAAAATCGGACCAAGAACAGAACCTTGGGGAACCCCAGATGAAAAAACAAATTCAAACTACGATTTGCAATTAACTAAAATACGCTGTTTTCTACCCACAAGATAGCTTTCTAAAAGATTTAATGCAGAGCCACAAATACCGAATTGTGTCTACGTAGAAGAATGGAAGGGTCCACCGTGTCGAAAGCAGCAGATAAATCTAACAAAATTAAAAATGTACATTTTCTATTATCAATTTCCATTAAAATATCATTTGAAACCCGGGTTAAAGCTGTTTCGGTACTGTGAAATTGTTTATAAGCACTTTGAAATGGTTCATACAAACAGTTATCATCTAGATGGCCCTTTATCTGAGAAGCAATACATTTCTCCAATATTTTAGAAATAAAACTTAAGTTAGAGACAGGCCTGTAATTTTTAAAAACATTAGGATCCAGTGTAGACTTTTTAATCAAAGGGGTAACATAAGCTTGTTTGAAAACGTTGGGAATAGTAGAGGATGATATACAAGAATTAATAATATTGGTAAAACAAGATTTAGGAGCAGACGATTTAATTAGCTTTAAAACAAAAGATTCACTAACCAAGTAAAAATTTTCTAAATAAACAGAATTTTCTAACTTATCAAAATCATGAGCGTTAAAGTTAATAGTTTTATTTAAATCATCAAGTTCAGTTCGTATTTTCTGTATTTTTATTTGAAAGAAATCAGAGAATAAATTTGCAAGTTCAGTGTCATTATCATTGTCCGGGAGAATAGTACGCTCAGCATTATGGTCCAAAAGGGAATTCACAACTATTATACAGGTCTTTTTGTCTGTTTTCGCCATTTTCTATTTCATCAGGGTAAAATTTAATTTTAGAGTCTTCAATTAATTTATTCACATTGTTTTTTAAAGATTTATAAATCTGTTTATGGACATGTAGATTTGTTTTCCGCCACAGTTGTTCAGCCTTATTACGGTCCCTTTTTGCTTCTAAAATAGAATCATTAAACCACTGCGTATTGGGACGAATAGTAAATGTTTTCGTTTGAAGAGGAACAAGCGAGTCCAAAATTTCAGCAAGCTTTGAGTTATATTGGGTTGCCTTCTCTTGTACATCTTGAATATGTTGAATGCCATTGAAATTCGAGTTCACTATCATAAGATTAAAAGTTGCCGGGAAATGATCAGATATTAATTTGTCCGAGATATTATCCAGTTTAATATCACATGGATTAGTTATCACCAGATCGAGAATATGTCCACCGTTATGAGTCGAAGAAGAAACATGTTTTGCTAGAGATCTATTATTCAGCATATCACAACTCGATTGTACCAACCCCTGGAAAAGTTGAGGACATAATAAATAGCCAAGATATATCAAAAGCTTCAGGTCCAGATGAAATAAGTTCAGAAATCTTAAAATATATCGTTAATGAAATTACTAATCCCTTATGCCAACCTTTTCGTTTTTCACTGGATACACACACTGTCCCAAACTTATGGAATTTGCAAATGTCATGGCTATTTTCAAAAAATTACATCCAACCGACTGCTGCAATTACAGACCCATTTCACTCTTCAACATTATTATAAAAACTTTTGAGAAAATAATATACTATTCAAAAAAAGTAGGGGATATTTGATTTTGGGGGCATAATATACTATTCAAAAAAAGTAGGGGATATTTGATTTTGGGGGCATAATACTAAAATATGCAAATGACTACGAAAAAAGTCACTATAGAACCTAACAGAAGAAACATTTCCAGTTACATGTGACGCCCAAACGCACCAATAGCTACCGCATGGAATGCAGGTGATGCTTGGGATCATCATGGGGGTCCAACCCAAGATTTGCACGACTCTGACTTTGAATGTTACAGTCATTGTGGCATTGAATTCCAGGGTGGAAACATCAGTTTAATTGTTTTAGTGACCAGAAAACAAATTTTGATATGCGTCGGCTTACCCAAAATGAAAGGTTACGTGCCCTTGGCATGCTACAGATCGGCACAACACAGGCGGTTGTGGCGCGGACGATGAATGTTTCTCAGTCTGTCATAAGCAGGCTATGGTCCAGATACCGTGATACACAATCTGTACAGGACAGACCACGCTCAGGTCGACCAAGGGCGACAACTCAAGCCCAGGATCGATTTATCCGTACCTTGGCCTTGAGAAATCGTGTCATCACAGCAAATCAGATCAGCGCTCGTCTTCAAACAGACACTGGTGTGAGAGTGAGTGGCCAGACGATTCGGAATCGACTGCATAGGGGTCACCTTCGCGCCCGACGTCCTCGCGTGATCCCTTGTTTGAGAGATCATCACATTCAGGCAAGACGTCGTTGGTGTAGGGATCGTCAACACTGGGATAATCGACGCTGGAGCAATGTGATGTTTTCAGATGAGTCAAGGTTCACTGTTGATTTTTTGGACAGACGTAGGAGGGTGTGGCGTCGTCGAAACGAGCGCTTCCAAGACGTTAACGTCATCAGACATGATCGATTTGGGGGTGGTTCTGTTATGGTGTGGGGAGGCATCACTGTTGCTGGAAGAACGGCTTTACATGTTGTTGCAGGGCGTGTTACAGGCCAGTACTACCGGGACAACATCTTGGCAGTCCATGTTGTGCCGTTCGCACGACGTCATGGCCGCCGTTTCATCTTCCAGGATGACAACGCAAGATGTCACAGGGCCAGGATCGTTACAGGTTACCTCCAACAACAGAACATCACCACATTACCTTGGCCAGCACTGAGTCCCGCCCGACCTCTCCCCCATCGAGCATGTCTGGGACATGTTTGAACAGAGGTTACGTCAACGTCAACAACGTCCTGCCAATGTCCAAGAACTTGCTGCTGCGTTGCAACAGGAATGGGACAATCTGGACCAAAATGACCTTAGACGTCTCATTAGGAGTATGCCACGTCGGATCAATGCTTGTTTGGCAAACAGAGGAGGATTTACCCGTTACTGACTTTGCTGTTTGACCCCGGGTATCATTTTACCCTTATAATGGTCAGTCTGTGCCTTACTTAGTCTAACGATCATTTGGAATAAATCGATGAATGTGAACTTCATTTCATTTTGTCATTTGTTTCTTCGTCAGTTTCATTAGGTGACTTTAATAACACTTAAAAATCAAATATCCCCTACTTTTTTTGAATAGTATACTAAAATATGCAAATGACTACGAAAAAAGTCACTATAGAACCTAACAGAAGAAACATTTCCAGTTACATGTGACGCCCAAACGCACCAATAGCTACCGCATGGAATGCAGGTGATGCTTGGGATCATCATGGGGGTCCAACCCAAGATTTGCACGACTCTGACTTTGAATGTTACAGTCATTGTGGCATTGAATTCCAGGGTGGAAACATCAGTTTAATTGTTTTAGTGACCAGAAAACAAATTTTGATATGCGTCGGCTTACCCAAAATGAAAGGTTACGTGCCCTTGGCATGCTACAGATCGGCACAACACAGGCGGTTGTGGCGCGGACGATGAATGTTTCTCAGTCTGTCATAAGCAGGCTATGGTCCAGATGCCGTGATACACAATCTGTATAGGACAGACCACGCTCAGGTCGACCAAGGGCGACAACTCAAGCCCAGGATCGATTTATCCGTACCTTGGCCTTGAGAAATCGTGTCATCACAGCAAATCAGATCAGCGCTCGTCTTCAAACAGACACTGGTGTGAGAGTGAGTGGCCAGACGATTCGGAATCGACTGCATAGGGGTCACCTTCGCGCCCGACGTCCTCGCGTGATCCCTTGTTTGAGAGATCATCACATTCAGGCAAGACGTCGTTGGTGTAGGGATCGTCAACACTGGGATAATCGACGCTGGAGCAATGTGATGTTTTCAGATGAGTCAAGGTTCACTGTTGATTTTTTGGACAGACGTAGGAGGGTGTGGCGTCGTCGAAACGAGCGCTTCCAAGACGTTAACGTCATCAGACATGATCGATTTGGGGGTGGTTCTGTTATGGTGTGGGGAGGCATCACTGTTGCTGGAAGAACGGCTTTACATGTTGTTGCAGGGCGTGTTACAGGCCAGTACTACCGGGACAACATCTTGGCAGTCCATGTTGTGCCGTTCGCACGACGTCATGGCCGCCGTTTCATCTTCCAGGATGACAACGCAAGATGTCACAGGGCCAGGATCGTTACAGGTTACCTCCAACAACAGAACATCACCACATTACCTTGGCCAGCACTGAGTCCCGACCTCTCCCCCATCGAGCATGTCTGGGACATGCTTGGACAGAGGTTACGTCAACGTCAACAACGTCCTGCCAATGTCCAAGAACTTGCTGCTGCGTTGCAACAGGAATGGGACAATCTGGACCAAAATGACCTTAGACGTCTCATTAGGAGTATGCCACGTCGGATCAATGCTTGTTTGGCAAACAGAGGAGGATTTACCCGTTACTGACTTGGTTGTGATGCTGTGGTAACTTTGCTGTTTGACCCCGGGTATCATTTTACCCTTATAATGGTCAGCCTGTGCCTTACTTAGTCTAACGATCATTTGGAATAAATCGATGAATGTGAACTTCATTTCATTTTGTCATTTGTTTCTTCGTCAGTTTCATTAGGTGACTTTAATAACACTTAAAAATCAAATATCCCCTACTTTTTTTGAATAGTATATATATAAACACCTCTTTAACTTCTTCAAGGACAATTCAATACTAACAGGACTTCAAAGTGGCTTTCTTCCGGGTGATTCAACTATCTTCCAATTAATAGATCTAAATCACTTCTTTTGTCAAGCCATTGATTATAACAAATATACCAGGATCGTGTTTTGTGACATCAGCAAGGCTTTTGAAGCTGCTGGGGTCAGAGGAAGACAGCTGTCATGGTTCAAGAACTATCTTGTCCCACAGGGCAGCGCATGGGACCATTAATATTTTTATTATATATAAACGACATTGTGAATAATATACAATCGAACATCCGACCATTGCTGATGATACCTCTCTGTATCTGAAAATCGACGACCCAGAGGCATGCGCACTTACATTAAATAAAGATCTTGAAACAATTAATACATGGGCAGAAACATGGCTAGTGACATTTAACCCCATCAAGACAGAAACTTTGACCTTCACAACTAAACGCAGTATTGTAAAACCACCCCTTCTAATGAACTCAATAGGAATAAAGGAAGTAACTGAACATAAACACCTCGGAGTTATCTTTCAAAGCAATTGTAAATGGAACATTGATAGCATAATTAGCAAAGTATCAAAATTAGTAAACAGTCTTCGCTCCTTGAAATATCGTCTAAATAGAAAATCGCTACACACCCTATATTCTTCCTTCATTCTGCGCCACACTTTGATTATGCCGATGTTATCTGTGACGGGTGCACTGACTACTTATGTAATAATCTTGAATACCTTCAGCTTGACGCACTACGCACTATTTGTGGGGCAGTTAAGGGTACTAGCCATGCTTCCCTCTACGCAGAAACTGGGTTTATTCCACTCAAAGAAAGACGAAATCGACATAAATTAAAACTACTTTACAAAATCATCAATAACCTAACCCCTCCTTATCTTAAGAATCTCATAAATCTAGAACCTGCAAACAAATATTCCCTTCGTAACGAAGACAAATTAAAAGAAACCAGCTGTCGTACTGAAATTTTTGCTAAATCATTTATCCCATCCAGTATAAGGGAGTGGAATAAACTCAGTACCCCTGCGAGGAATTCTCCGATCATCTATCGAAATCTGATATCAAAGTTCCTTCGTTTTATTATTACGGTCAGCGAAAACCACAAATAATCCATTGTAAATTACGACTTCGTTGCTCTGATCTGCAGGGTCACTAATTCCTACGACATATTGCCAAGAGTCCCGCATGCCTCTGCGGTCATATATTTGAAGATCCCGATCGTTACCTCCTGCGATGTTCCTTACATTCAATTGCACGAACAGAAACCATAGACAAATTACAACATGATTTTAAAAATATAAACTGTCTTTTATTCGGCTCCACAGCCTACAGTAAATTTATAGATATATCAAACAGATTCTAATCTCATCTCGATCAAATAATATTTTATCTTCTCTTTTATGTATGTATAGTCTCTCTAATGCTGATTATTATTAAAATATTCTTACTGTGCTTGCATATGTATAATTATTAACTACTATATATACTGTACATTTTCACCCATTTTATTACGGCAATACTATATACCGGAAAACACAGGAAAGCAACCGGAAAACACCATTTTATACTGAATACCGAAAAACACCGGAAAAACACTAAATACCGGAAAACACACTAAATACCGGAAAATACCCTAAATAGGTAACTGGGAGACTAAAACCATAAATAGGTAACCGGGAGCCTGGTCCTCTGTGTGCCTGGGTTAGGTTTAAGAATTTGGGGGGAGATGTTAAGTCTCCACATAAGCACTGACCTAGGATGATGAAAAATTAGTTCGTGATATTTCCTAGTTTTATTAAAATACATACAATACATTAGATTTATATACAAAGGCGATTTCATTGTTTATTGGTGTTGGTGGCGCTGATGGTCTTCCTTGGGTGGTGCTTCTGGTATTCTGGTATTATTGTTTCTGAAGAGAAAAGAAAATAAATTTGAGGCTCTCGGGAGAGAGCCACATTAGTGTGTTTCCTACTACGAATTGGATTTTCTAAAAAAATCGTGTTTGTTCCACATCACCGGGTTAGTGCTAGGGATTCTTATATCTAGTTGATTTTATTTACTAACGGTTAGGGATAGGATTTGATATATGGTTTGTTTTGGGTTAGGGTGGAGACTGGTCTTAGTTAATCTAATTTACCGTGCACTAGGATATCGTTCAGATTTTTCTTTTTAGAATATGCAATTATTAGTTTCTGTGTGAATGTTTTCGGGTGATTTTCTTGGAGATCAGTATAGTGTTTTCTGATGATTTTGGATGCACTTGCTGCTGTTGCGCTAAATGGGACTACAAAAGGGGCTATAGCGCTAGCCGTATGAATATTCAAACCTAGGGGAGCTGTTGTTTTCAATTTGTCAATCCAGAATTTTTCTCTTGTTAGCCTAAACGTTTTAATTTCTTCTGTAGTTTCAAAGTCGCTCTTGGTCTTTTCTATTGGCGTGACAATGAGATCAGAAATGTCGTGATTTGGTTGGTTGAAATGAATTGAGACAGGTTTGTCTTTTTTGGTGACTATGTCAGACCGGTGACCGTTAATTCTTTCCCTAAGTGCATTTTGAGTCTCCCCTACGTATTGCTTGTCACATTTTCTGCATGAGATTAGATAAATTATATTTGAACTACTCCATGAAAGTTGGTCTAATATTGGGAATTGTGTGCCAGATGTTTTGTTATGGTAATGGTCGGATATGTTTAAGATTTTGCATGTTTGACACCTTGGATGGCCACAAGTTTTGGTTGTAACTGCTGATTGCATATTTTTTGTTTCTTTGGTGGCAAGTTCAGCTAGAGTGTTGTTTTTAATACGACGTAGATAGCGTTTGGAGTATCCCCTTTCTCTTAGTTTGCCAAATACCAGCGTACATGCTGATTCAAAGTCGGTCTTCTGAGTACATATCCTATGAAAACGGAGAATCTGTGATTTTATGATGCCAGAGAAGGTATGTTTTGGGTGAAAGGAGCTCTTGAACAATAATTGATGTGTATCGGTTTCTTTGAAAAATAATTTAGTTTCCAGTTGGCCGGTGTTTGCTACTTTTAAAGATGGTGGTGTCAAGAAAATCTATGCTGTTATGACTTACATTTACGGTTAATTTGACAGATGGGTGATGATTGTTCAGAATGTTGAAAAACTTCCAAAATTCGTCTAGTGTGTACGTCCAGACTATGAAAACGTCATCTAGAAAGCGCCCATAGAAATCCGGCTTTAATGGGCAGAGCGGCAGTACTTCCCTTTCCCACTCCGCCATGAAGAGGTTTGCATAACTCGGGGCAAATCGTTTTCCCATCGCAGTTTCGGAAGACTGGAGGTATACTTGGTCGTTGAAAGCGAAGTCATTCCTCCTCAGACAAATGTCGAGTAGTTTGAGGATTTCTTCGACCGGCCTGGATGCTTTGGGGGTTCTTAAGAAATGCTTTCCTAACTGCTTCAATACCCGTGTTATTATCGATGTTCGTGTACATGCTCTGTACGTCGATGGATATTAAAATGGTGTGTTCGGGGACTCTTAAATGTTGATTTTGTGAATGAAATCGTTAGTGCCTTTAAGGTAGGATGGGTGTTGGCATGCTAGGGGTAATAAGAAATGGTCTATATATTGTGATACGTTGTATGATTCGCTGCCACAGTCTGATATTATTGGGCACCCCTTGGGTAATTCTGTTTCTGGATTTTTATGTATTTTTGATAGTGTATAGAGATGTCTTTGTCGGCAATCAGATTTAGCAGATAGATAATCATATTGTTTTGCTGTTATGTATTCCTTGTCTTGCAATTCATGTAAGATGTTGTTTATTAAAGTTGCGGTGTCCTTAAAGATGGGTTGGTCTAATTTAGTGTAATGTATAGGATTACTTAATGTTATTGAACAAGGCCTTTGAATCTGGGGCTAACACCGCCATGAGTCATTTTTTGTCTATTTTTAAAACTTTTCAGGTTCGGGTAAAATCGGAAGGGTCGGTAATTTCCGAAAGTTTTCGGACGGTCCGAAACACGCAATAATAATACAAAACTCTTACTCAAACAATACGTGTTTCGTCTTTATTTAAGAAGTTTTGAAGATTAGGCTATATAGCATTTCTAACATCCTGCCCTTCGTAGAAAATATAACGATAACAATACATGTCTAAAAAAGCGAAAAATACACGTTACCAAGCGTGAAATGAACACAACAGGCCATAGGTTGAAGAATTCGTCTCCTATTTCCAAATTGAATACAGTTCTGGAAATTTTAGTAACTGAAAATTTTAAAATTCGAATTTCGCCTTTGACCGTTTTCGTGCCGACAAAGTTGTTTACGGGAGAATTTATTTCCTTAATTTTCAAAATTTACAAATTTGAATAAATATTCAATCGAATTCCAAAAATATAAGTTCCATTCAAAGTTATCTTATTTTATTTTTCGATATTTTTCCGCCATTTTTGATTTATTTTTCGCCATTTTCATTTCATTTTATGAACGGCTTGATCATTGTTTCTTCATCTTCTTAAACGGGAAGTCAGTCTGATTACAACAATCCACGTCTCAGTTGAGTTTTCAGATTATTTTTCTCCCTGTTTAAATGTTTCTCACTATATTTAGGCTTATATAATCCATGACATGTGACAGGAAGTGACCGTGAATATGAAAGCTTTCATATCTACTTGGCAGATCTAGCTATTAAGCTTTCAAATTGGAGGGCATGGCAAGGAACAATGTTCAGTCGTTCCTATAAGAAACAAATTTGTGTTCCCGTGTACACATTGCCGTGCAACCAAAGGAACCCATGGCAGTTGTAATTCGAAATACGAGTAGACCGTCAATTTCTATTCCATGTTAAAAACTGTTAAAATATATCCCCGTTACACCATAATGATGGTTGAGTTTGAATGTTAAAATCGGATCGAAACTGCCCGACAGAATGGCCACCCGCCCCTTGTACGCAAATAGTGTAAAAGTATGAATTACCACGGTTGCGTATCTATTACAGGTCTTAATTTTAATCTGATTTTGAATGAAACTTAAAATATGTTTATATCCCGAAGATCTAGTTTCCTGTAGATTCGCGCATATCGAACGGTAACGTCCTGCATTATGCCCCTGATTGTTCAAAAAATTTCTTGCAAAATGTGGGCGCATCTTGCATGGCAACCACTTGTTTAAAAAAAAATGTCAAACTTTCAAATCGGGTAAAATGTTGATGGTAAACGATTAACTGAGCCATCTGGTGCTTATTCTTAAAGTTTCACCACAATCGATCTGTGAACATAGGTTATGTGCAATTTGTATTTAAAAAAGCCAGGTAATTTTGCTTGCTGAAATGTTTTTGCTATATAAGATACGGACTTTTTGGCAGATTTTAATACTCACCGAATTGTTCGAACGAAAGAAATTGACCTACATAGCCATAACTTTGTGTCTTTTTGACCTATTTTACCAATTCTTTTTTCTTGACGAAATTCATTTTCGGCTGCAATTTCAGATTTTCGAAAATTCGTCGCTGTGATTTCCTCCCGGAAGTTGGGACCAGTTTGACAGCTACTTTAATATTTGCACGACTTTCATGACATTTGTAATGTAAGTAGATCTTACTGATCCTTGAAGGTATGCCTCAAAATTTATCGGAGCAGAATTCTAATTTCGGTCAACTGATGGTCACCATTTTGAATTGAATATGAAAAAAAGTGAAAAATCCAGATTAACGGACGTGAAAATGGACACGACAGGCTGTACTTTGGAGAATACCTCGCCTTTCGGTAGTCCTGTGCAGAATAATATTCAATATGACTTTGAAATAACTGGAATAGGACAAAAAGGGACTGTAAATCGAAAAAGTCGAACAATCATTAAATTTTGGAAAATGCTCTATTATTCTTTTATTTATACAGATTTTCATAAAGGTTGATATTATTTTGATAGCTGATCCAATGTTTATTCTAATCATGTATACTAAGCAGCAAAAGAAACGCCAAGTTGGATTGTTACTCTGATTAGACGCATTGCATAAAACTTGCCAAATATTTTTATTTTATATTTGTAACCGGGATCACGGTGGCTAAGTGGGTAAGGCACTGGCTCGCTAGCCTGGAGGTCGGGTGTTCGATCCCTGCATTGGCCGAGAAAGTTCATCCAGATTTTCCGGCGTGGTTCCCCCTTGTCAGTGATGCAGGACCGAGGGCCTGACAAGGACAGCTGTATAGTCATTCGGATGAGACGAAAAACCGAGGTCCCGTGTACACATTGGCGTGCACGTAAAAGATCCCTTGACAGTTGGAATTCGATATAAGAGTAGGCCGTAGTGCCGCTGTCCGGGCAAAATTACCCTCATAGCACACTGTATGGCGTATGCCCGTTTCCATTAGCCCAGTTCGGAGCAAAACAGTAGGACGTTAAACCCCATTTCATTTCATTTATATTTGTAACCACATCTCCATCTTTACCTGTGCAATAAGGCTCCTTACCAAACACAGAATTGAACCCAGGAAATGTTCTCAAAAACGCAACCTGACTTCTGAGATGGTAATGTGTTCTCCATGATTTTCAAGTAACGCATGTTGGACGTGTTGTTCACCGCGACCAGCCCTATAAAATGCAATCCCATACCAGGTTCAGTCATTCACACTACAACGCCAGCAGCATGCCACGACTCACGACAGCTCAAAGGAATCGGGCGCTTGGAAGACACGACGCTGGCCGTTGCCAATCACTTCCACCAACACCACGGATGATCGCCACAGAACTGGTAGTGGTATACCAAGGGTTACCACAAGGCGACAAGACCGCAATGTTGTGCGACAGCGCGTGCAGAATCCCTTCACACAGGCATCTGAGACAGCACGTCAGACAGTGGACCGATCCTCACCCCCCCCCCACCCTCACGCCATCGACGTGAACGTCTACAGTTTGCCCATCAACACAAGTACTGGCAACTCAGGCAATGGAGAACTGTTCTGTTCACAGATCAAAGTCGGTATTGCGTATCAACTGCAGATGGCAGGACCAGAATATGGCGTCGACGTGGCCAGCGTTATTCTGGCATATGTGTCATGGAACGAGACTCATGGTGTGGTCAAAGCATAATGATTTGGGGTGGAATCGGCCTGAACCAGTGAGTGGGTACTGTGGTGTTCCAAAATCTTGGTCCAGAGAGAGGAGGCGGCATCACAGCAGTGCGCTACATCGATCAAGCTCTAAGACCCCACGTCATACCACATTTCGCACGTCATCGAAACAACGTTTTCCAGCAGGACAACGCCCGTGCCCACACCGCCAGAGTTACTCGGGACTTTCTATAGCAGAACGGTGTCAACGTTATGCACTGACCAGCCCTTAGTCCGGACTTAAATCTGATTGAACATCTTTGGGATGAAATTCAGAGGAGATTTAATACGTCGTACTGAGACCAAACACAGCCGATGGATTGCGCCAGGCGTTTCTAAGAGTGTGTGGCTCCAGGTGCCAATGGCGTTCATCAATCGTATGGTCCACTTCATATACAGACGCGGCGCTGCTGTTATTGACACTCGCGGTGGACACACCAGATACTGATGGATAGACTGTGTACAGACTCTTATCCTTCTCGTAATGTCTTGGAATTGTGATGAATTAATCACTAATGTGTCAACATACTGTTCACAAAAAATTGCATTGATCCATTTAGTAAGTCGTTTTCTAGAATGATTTGATTAAAGTACCTCCCGGATTTTGAACGCGTGCTGACGTTTTTCTTTTTGCTGTTTAGTACATGTATTGAGTAATTGAAATTTAATTTTCGATATGGCACTTTTAAACTCATGATTTCTCAGGGAAATTTCAACTGATCAGATAGCCCTTCTACGATTCAAGTGTCAAAACCGGTTGTTAAACTATCCCGACAATGATTCGTATACTGGAATTGTCATTGGATAGTCCAAATAATGGACGATCTTATGACATCCAAATGATACAAATTCGATGATTAGGCAATAGATTATTGGACGCCGAAAATGTAGTATTTTTCCTTTCTTGAGCCAATTCGGACACTTTTATCTCGAAAACTACTTTTAGTTCTTTTCTTAAACTTCTGTTATTTCGAGTCCTATCGATTGTTTAGGGTATGAATCCAAGTGTAAAATCCTCGAAATGATAGAAAGGGTCCAAATAGGGCCTCAATCTTTGAAAACAGTCGAAAAATCGTTAAATTACTGAAAATGATTTTCTAATTTTCTTATTTATTTAAAAAGTTGCTCAAAGGATGGTTCTGAAATTTATAATACAGGAAATATTATCTTGACAATGATATGTAAACCGGAAGTTGTCGAAAAAGTATGCGATATTTCGAAAAAAAATTCGTAAAAAATGGGTAATTTTGCGAAATACTTGAGCAAAAATGTGGAAAAAATTGTCTCAGTAAAGTGCGTTAGCCGCCATTGGCTAATTTATTTTTTCAGTCCTAGTTCATATGATCTGTGGTGTCAATTGCCATTTATTTTGTTACCGATAGAGTAACCTGTCAGCACCGGAAGTGACGTAACTTTACCAAAAACTACAATTTTGACAGCTCGGTAACACTTTTTGAAAGTAAATATTATTTTTTCTCAAAATCTAATATAACTAATAACTAAGGTATACAAAATTCTGAACTCAGATTTTTTTCAATTTCGATTTCATTTTCGATTAAAAGGTGAAAAAGGGTGTACAATTAAGCTATTTACAACCCAGTCAGCGTCTTCATATTTTAAAATATTCTTTTCGTAACTTTTATAAACTTGTAGCATTACTCCATAACAAGACAATGTATGTTCAAATTAGTTTGTAATATGAGCAGTTGCTGAGAAATAGGCAATTTTGCATGAGTCACTATTCATGTTATTTTGCCAGTAAAAGAGACAATTATTGGATTTTCATAAAAGTGACACCACTTGATGCTTTTGAAGTAGTAAAATACCCGTCAATTTATAGTAACATACCAGATACCACGCTGTATAGTGTTCTCTATTCACAGGCATTGCGATTTTTAACAATATGTAACCATAAAGAACTATTTCTTTCCCGAATAATATCTCTTTATTTTAAGTGCACTGCCAAAAGGCGGTACACAATTACGCATTTTAAAAGAAATTTCGAAACTTCCATTTCTTCAACATACCAAGTTTGATATTTCTTATAAGTATATGACCGACTACATATTGGATAATGATTCAATTTAAAAAAATTATTTTAAATTTTCTGTAGTTACCTAATTCTATCTAGATTATCGCCCTTATTTTATGCCTTTATAATACACTTACATAGTGCAATGTCTTCAGCATACCTGTTTTGCATTTCTTGTGTGGTATATTACGTCTTATATTATGTGCAATTATATAACTTAATAATTTCGATTAGTTGCAAAACTGATAGTGTATTAACCTTTTGGCGTTATTTTATCTGGATTATCGCCCTTTTTATTGTGGTGTTTTGTCCATAGAAATATTTGTCACTTTCTAAAATTCTGACGTCATTGACAACCTACGTCATTCAGTCAGCAGACGGCTGTCTTTCAAGACGGTCTACATTTTCTCATTTCCTTCTTTGAATTCAGTATTGATTGTTTTTTGCTCTGTTTTGTGATGGGTGGATACCTTACTGTGTTCAGAGTGCCTCTATTCTAGTGAATACTAAAACGCTTTTTAATTGACTTAGAACATTTAGCTACCTGTTTTGTTTTTTTTAATATACTTTTCACCTATGTGGTTACTTGTATAGTTAAATTTTACTAAAACGCTTTTTAATTGACTTAGAACATTTAGCTACCTGGTTTTTTTTAATATACTTTTCACCTATGTGGTTACTTGTATAGTTAAATTTTACTACAATATGCTTACATTCATATTTCTTGTAATAGCAGATCATGACTCATGCTGGCATTACACAATGGTTTCTCCGCGTTTTATTCCTGATTGTTTTGATTCAAATTTGAGTGAAGTCTGTGTCACTACAGGCCCGGGACTGTACAGCGCAGTGGACGCTTACGGCTAGACCCCGGATCCATTCACTTTACTTTATTTGAATTGTGCGTTTGTTTGTGAGTTCTGCTTATATTTGTTTTGTGTAAATTATGTGTGGTGCATTCCCCCTGCACTTACTATTAGAACAAATGTGCTTTAAATCAAATTATTACAATTCAAAATTCACATCGGAAGTGGCGCTGTTTTATTAAAGCTGTATTTTTAAAATTTAAAATTGATATTTTATTTCAACTGATAATTACTTAATACGTTTTGAAAATTTTAACTTTCAGTTTAAATCAACAGATAAATAAAAAGAATACGGTCATATAGATATCATGTAGCATTAATCCTTACGAAGACAATGTATGTTGAAATTAGTTTGCCGAGAAATACGCAATTTTGCATGAGTCACTTTTTACGTTACTTTGCCTGTAAAAGAGTTAACTATAATCCAATTTTCAAATTTATTCCTGTTTGTTTTGATTCAAATTTGAGTGAAGTCTGTGTCACTACAGACCCGGGACTGTACAGCGCAGTGGACGCTTACGGCTAGCCCCCGGATCCATTCACTTTACTTTATTTAAATTGTGCGTTTGTTTGTGAGTTCTGCTTATATTTGTTTTGTGTAAATTATGTGTGGTGCACTCCCCCTGCACTTACTATTAGAACAAATGTGCTTTAAATCAAATTATTACAATTCAAAATTCACATCGGAAGTGGCGCTGTTTTATTAAAGCTGTATTTTTAAAATTTAAAATCGATATTTTATATCAACTGATAATTACTTACTACGTTTTGAAAATTTTAACTTTCAGTTTAAATCAACAGATAAATAAAAAGAATACGGTCATATAGATATCATGTAGCATTAATCCTTACGAAGACAATGTATGTTGAAATTAGTTTGCCGAGAAATACGCAATTTTGCATGAGTCACTTTTTACGTTACTTTGCCTGTAAAAGAGTTAACTATAATCCAATTTTCAAATTTTTTTCACAATGTTATGCCTAATATGCCACTTTTGACTGGGTGGAACCAATTACTCATTTTTACTGTCACCGGAATTGCCGTCAGTAGGGCAAAAACTGTTATTTTAGTCTTCAAAACAAATATTTTATTCACCGGAGTAGTATTTGTAATTTGTTTATAATTAAGATATTATTTGCTCCCAATTAACAAATAAAAAGAACCCATGCGATCATATAGATATCACAAAATGGTTTCTAACTTGAACCGTTGCGGAGAACTAGACGATTTTCTACAAGTCACTTTTCAAGGTTTTTGGTCAATAAATGTGTAAATTATTATTCGATTTTCATAAAAAAAAAATTAATCAATTTTCTTCACGCAAAGGACAATCGAAGTGGTTATTTCTGTAATCCAATTTAAATATTTTGTTGATAACGGAGGTGGTGGCATTGTGTTTAACATTTCCATCGGTACGGGAAGTGACGTCAGTTCAAGGAAAAAGTGGCACCGGTGAAACCCGTCATTAGTGCATCGCAGTTCTAGTTTGGCTTTCAGACAAAAGTCAATAGTGACAGACTATTGTTTTTACTAAAATTATCATTCGGATTTCACACTATTGTTCTTGTTCGGATTATTATTCTTATTAGGGTTTCACGCTGTGTAGCTTCTGTGAAACACTATTGTTTTTGTTCGGATTATTATGGTTTGTTTCACACTGCGTAGAGGACAATCTATGCCGAAATTTCTTTGTAATATAAGCAGTTGTCGAGAAATGGACAATTGGCGTCGCCGTAAATTCACTCGTCTACGACTACGATTGAATATTGGTTTATCGACTGAAGAAAGTGCTGATTTAGCAATTTCAAGTAGGTCGAGTCAATCAGGTGTGTTGTAAATTTCACGCTTGAAAACTAGGTCATAGCTTTCCGAAACTTCTGAAGGTCGTTCAAGAAGAAGGAAGAGAGAAGAGTAAATAAACGACATTTCAATAACAATATTAAAGATTACAGCTTAAATCCATTGTATTACAGCATAAATCCATTGTTTCAGATAATTACAGTATTATTCTTTGTTTCACGTAAACGAAGAAAAGTGGTCACGTGAGTTGTTGTCATTCACGACAGCTTATTCCGAATAATTTTCACGAAATTTGCTGATATATCCCAGTGAAAACTTATTTAATTCTTATCTGAATTTTTGCTGACTTCTTCAAGTCGGTTCTTCAAGATCTATCAGTTACAGTCCCTGTTGCACTTATTATTGGTATAGGTGCATAAAAAGTCAAGTTAACTTGGTGTATGGAAGATAATCTCTGACAAAATTATCTTCTGAATATTGACTTACAACCAATTGGTGATAATTTACAATAAAGATAACCTGTTTTATTGTCTGAATTTTCTTTGTCAGTTTTCACTGAAGAAGAGGGGAGGATGGCTCCTATAGACATGCAGACCGCTGATTTGAGATCCTTAATGTGTCTGGAGAAGATTGGGAAAGTTGAGGCGGCGAAAATCATAGAGGAAAGAGAGGTTTTAGGCATCATAACGATGTCTGATACAACTGAGGTCACCGGGTTGCAACCTGATATTTGGCGCAGGTGGGTTGATGAGGGCTCTGTTACCTTTGGCACCGTCTTTGATGGCAGACCAGTAGAAACACCACCGGCTTTGACTTTAGCCCAATTTGAAGCTAGTCAGGCGAAGCTTTATGATCAGTTTACTAGGAGGTATGATGCACAGTTCGCGGTACATTGTGAAGCAATGGAAAATCTGGTTAGCAATGTTACTTCTGTGATGGAGCGCTTTGGTTTACAGTTGCCCATTTCAGCATCAGTGCCAACAACTTCTATTCCTGTTCCATCTGACCCAGTTACATCAACTCATTCCAGTGAAACTGCGGAAACTGTGATCAACAACATATTGGGTGCCATTCCAGAAAGCAGTAAGTATGGAAAATCGTTATCCGATCACTTTAGGAGTAATGTTCAGTCTTCGGTCCCTGCTGATGGCTATCATACTAAAATTCCTGATTCGGATAAAAGTCCAATGACTTCTACTTGTCAACAGGAAAGGCGGTCCTTTGTCCTAGCTTCCGATCCCTTGAGGTCAGATGTTAATTCCCAGTAAGCACCAGGTTCTAAGCCAGGTTTTGATGACAGGTATTGTACCAATTCTCGACCAGTGCAACATGTTCGCGCTAATGCGTTCATAGATAGGATGAAGAATTCCCGCCGCGAAATGTCCACATCTTTTTCTTCGTCATCTGAGGTGGAAACTAAGACCATTGCAGATGAGGATAATCATAATCCCAGTCCAGGTTCACCATAGATGGTAAAGTTTTCGGGGGGATGATATATTCAGTTGGTTGCTGTTTCATACCCAATTTGAACGTTTGACACGCCGACAACATTGGAGCTAGAGAAAGAAGTTTTCCCTCATGGTGGATTGCTTGCACGGTAGTGCACTGGAATATGTCACCATGATCAGTATTCGTCCCCGCTACTTATCACTGGTCAAGGAGTTGCACAGTCACTTTAACAAAACAGAAGCTCCTGTTGTCTCTAGGAGGGAATTACAATCGGTCAGACAAAAGGAGCCAGGTCGTGCTGAGAGGTATTATGCTACTTCAAGACCAGTGTCACCTGATCGAGCTAATGCTTTCGATGCACCAGCTGGAAGCAGAGATATTAAAGGGACTTGGCATTGCGATGAGATGAACCCGACGCACCACAATTCTTGCAGTTGGAAGGAAAAAGTCACTGAACGAAATATCAGCCTCTAACTATTCATTCATGGGTAGATTTAAGAGTCGTTCCCATAATGAACCGTTTACATCTTCGGTAAAATACACACACGAAGGAGTCTTTGTCAAGTCTAAATAAGATAATTTGGGGGCAACCCGTTTCCTTTCAGGCCCAGTCAACAGACTCACCACCAGCCAATGAAGTTTGTGGCGTTACTGAAAGATCAGCTGATGCTCGGACTTCGTTTCCACAATTGCGGAAGGATGTAGCTTGGATTAAGGATGCGATGTTTAACCATCTTATGATGCGTTATGATACGCGGTCCACCCAACACAAGCGGCTTGAACCTCAACGTCCATCCCCCAATCCTAATGCCTATCCATCTCAGGATTCACGTAAAACGCTTGACCACCCTTACGGTCAATCCTTCAGGTCACAGACAAGGTCTGGTCACAATTCGCCTCACTTAAGAATTGTGGCCTGTAGGCGACACACACACACACACACACACACAGACAGGGGCGACGGCAATATACGTCCAATTATGAATGTGGACGTATAAAAATGCAAGCTGCTTACATTATACCCCCAAACTTTAGTCGTTTCTAACTTGATTACTATAAATAAAAATATTGATTGATTTACCAAAATGACAGGGGCGACGGCAATATACGTCCAATTATGAATGTGGACGTATAAAAATGCAAGCTGCTTACATTATACCCCCAAACTTTAGTCGTTTCTAACTTGATTACTATAAATAAAAATATTGATTGATTTACCTTAATGACATGGCAATATACAAAGATTTAATAATTACCCAGCACTAAACAAATAATACTATATCCTGATGAAAGTTCACTAACTTAAATTAAATTATTTCAAGTTAAACAAAAAAACAACAACCTTATTCTACTAATACAAAGATGATATTGTAGTTATTGACACAACCTATTATAGGTATATTGAAAATCTGATAAAAGAACCGACTAATTTCACAATGCTCTTTTTATTACTAATAGGGAATCACTTATATCGGATACTAATGTTAATGACCCTAAATGCAGTACACATTCACCAATAATCTTATCTTTGAATATAAAAATATACAAACAATTAACATAGAAAAGAACTAGTAGATATTATAAACTTACTGATATTAATAAAATTGATCAAAGTTTTTTTTTGATGTTTTAAATAAAGCATTAATACAGTATATCCCAACAAAAGTAGTAACTATAAGACCAAGTGATAAGGCATTAGAGACTTTTGGCAATCGTAAAGTTCTGGGGGCAGTTTCACAAAAGTTCGTAACTTTAAGAAAAAAAAACTACGTTAAGAAAAACTTACGAAAAAGATACGAATTATTTGCGCCGGTTTCACAAAGGCCGGCGTAAGTTTTTTCTTAACTTTTTCTCGTATCCTTTTTCGTAAATACGTCACGAATGGTCGTGACGTCATGTTGCGTCACTTCATTCACACTTCTGTAAACATTCCCACGGACTGAATGTTGACAATGTCGGCATTATAGCCGTTATGTTTGATTTGATCCTTACCTTTTGAAACATAAACGACGAAATGATATATTCCTTATATATATACGCTAAGATTTAGCGGTGTATTTATGAATAAAATGCTATTTTCATGCCTGTTGTTTACTTGTTTTTGTTTGCTACGTCATAGCGCGTGACATAGTACCGTACGTCGTCTGTAAGTCTGCCAAAAGCCGAAATGGAACCAAAAAGGCGAAAACAAAATTGGAATCCGGCAGCTCTCAGTGTTTTAATTGAGGGGGTTGAACAGAATTATGGGATTCTGAAGGAACTATTCAGTGAACTATGTATTTTTACGACGAGTCCCCTTATAAGATGTAATATACTGGTCCGGTCAAGTCTGTTCCGCGAAACTAACTCCTCATCTGTATGGGTGTCGAGAGGGTTTAATCTATCCCAGAATATTCTCTCTCGTCGAAGTTGCCGATCCGCATAAAGTAACAAGGCGGCCATTTTGTCAAAGATACGAAAAAAATTCCAACTTACGACAAGGTGAGAGTTGCCGTAGACTTTACGATAAAAGTTACGAATTTCGTAAGTTAAGAATTTTAGTGAAACGCGATTTTTACGTAAGTTTACGTTACGTAAGTTGCTTTGTGAAACTGCCCCCAGTATATTACATCTTATTAACTGTATTATTATTAATAATGATGATATCGAAACCGCAACTTACCGATCGAAATCCTTGTCATCACCTGTACAAGTCCTGATTGCATTACGATACTATGCCACAGGTAGCTTCCAAAAACTCATTGCTGATGCACATGGGATGAGTGTACCATCAGTGTCTAGAGAATTTATCGTGTTTCACGAGCAATAACAACCTGTGTTGACGATAAATTATCAATAAATTTCCCCTATTCCATGGAAGATATCAATTCTACTAAGGAAGGTTTTCACCAATAGCAGGCTTCCCAAATGTAGTGGGAACGATTGATGGTACACAAGTTGCCATCATTGCACCATCGGGAGAAAATGAGCCGCTGTTCGTCTGCAGGAAAGGGTTTCATTCCATTAATGTTCAAGCAACAGCTGATTCTAAACTCAGGTAAACGTACGAATTATCGTCTTGTTTTAACTTTAAGCTTCAACATGACACGCGATAAGGGGAAAGCGATAAGGGGACTCGTCGTAAAAATACATAGTTCACTGAATAGTTCCTTCAGAATCCCATAATTCTGTTCAACCCCCTCAATTAAAACACCGAGAGCTGCCGGATTCCAATTTTGTTTTTGCCTTTTTGGTTCCATTTCGGCTTTTGGCAGACTTACAGACGACGTACGGTACTATGTCACGCGCTATGACGTAGCAAACAAAAACAAGTAAACAACAGGCATGAAAATAGCATTTTATTCATAAATACACCGCTAAATCTTAGCGTATATATATAAGGAATATATCATTTCGTCGTTTATGTTTCAAAAGGTAAGGATCAAATCAAACATAACGGCTATAATGCCGACATTGTCAACATTCAGTCCGTGGGAATGTTTACAGAAGTGTGAATGAAGTGACGCAACATGACGTCACGACCATTCGTGACGTATTTACGAAAAAGGATACGAGAAAAAGTTAAGAAAAAACTAACGCCGGCCTTTGTGAAACCGGCGTAAATAATTCGTATCTTTTTCGTAAGTTTTTCTTAACGTAGTTTTTTTTCTTAAAGTTACGAACTTTTGTGAAACTGCCCCGTCCGGTCAAGTCTGTACCGCGAAACTAACTCCTCATCTGTATGGGTGTCGAGAGGGTTTAATCTATCCCAGAATATTCTCTCTCGTCGAAGTTGCCGATCCGCATAAAGTAACAAGGCGGCCATTTTGTCAAAGATACGAAAAAAATTCCAACTTACGACAAGGTGAGAGTTGCCGTAGACTTTACGATAAAAGTTACGAATTTCGTAAGTTAAGAATTTTAGTGAAACGCGATTTTTACGTAAGTTTACGTTACGATAAACTTACGCAAATTTTTCATCGTAAGTTGCTTTGTGAAACTGCCCCCTGATCCTTATCCGTATTGATTTTGCATGTGACGTCATCATTGCGTGAGTATATCTCATACGTGATACGGGACACATTTTTTAATTTTTTTAAATAGGTCAGCGACTGTTGAGCGACTTTGCTCCCTTCGGGAATTTGTCGGCCCGGCACTTGACTAGTACTGGTGTTGATCTTAGTAGATAAATGTCATCATGCTGTAATAGAACTAAGCTCAGCTCAGCTACTCATACCTACGCAGCGCGAAAATTTGCCAAAACTGTAAAACTACATTGACGCAACGTATCACGTGACGATACGGATACCTAATATGGATGGAGAAAATTCCGCTTGCCAAAAGTCTCTATTTATGAATAACGCCATACGTATCAAAATTCGAAAAAACAAACGCGCCTAAAAAACCAAATAGTCCTTACCATTGGCTATTATTTAGAAAAATAAGAAATGAAGTAATAACATTAATTAGGGAAGCTAATAATGATTTTAAAGACAAATTAGAACAACAAATAAATAATAAAAACTTGCTTCCAAATAAACGGTGGAAAATAGCTAAATCTATTAAAAATTGTATTAATGTTAAAGATACACATCTCCCCATTATTATATGAAAACTGCATTTACACACACCCACTTGATAAGGCAAATATCCTAAACTCTTTTTTTGTCTCGATTTCAAAATTAAATGAGGTACCTGACCTTCCATACTTTGCTTCTCGCAGTAACAACGGACTACAGAATTTTATTGTAAGTGAGCAAGAAGTGAAAGACCAGTTACTAGTTCTTAACTGTTCAATGCCTTCTGGTCCCGATAACTACAGACCAATTTCATTAAAATGCTCATTATGTAAAATACTAGAGAAATGAAATGAAATGAAATGGGGTTTAACGTCCTACTGTTCTGCTCCTATACTGGGCTAATGAAGACGGGCATGCGCCATATACAGTGTGCTATGAGGGAAATTTTGCCCGGGCAGCGGCACTATCGCCTACTCTTATATCGAATTCCAACTGCCAAACGTGCATTCCAATGTATACACGGGACCTCGGTTTTTCGTCTCATCCGAAGGACTAGACAGCTGTCCTTGTCAGGCCCTCCGTTCTGCACCACTGACAAGGGGAAACCACGTCGGAAAATCCAGATGAACTTTCTCGGCAAATGCAGGGATCGAACACCCGACCTCCAGGCTAGCGAGCCAGCGTCTTAACCATCTAGCCACCGTGGCTCCCAAAATACTCGAGAAAAAATCTTATTAAAAAATCTTTATAATTTTATAAAAGAAAAAAAAAACCTGTTATATAAGTATCAGTCTTGTTTTCAACCTAACGATTCTACGATAAATCAACTTTTAGAAATTTAAATTGTTATAATAAGTAATCTTGATAATGGAAAGCAAATTCGATTAATATTTTGTGATATATTAAAAGCGTTTGATAAAGTTTGGCATATAAGTTTATTGTCTAAATTAAAACAATATGGAATGAATAAAATATTATGTAAATGGATTGAACACTATTTATGTAATTGACAACAATGCGTAGTTTTAGAAGGTTTCAAATCAAACTATTTGCATACTGATTCTGGAGTCCCCCAAGGAAGTGTGCTGGGTCCTTTCCTATTCTTAATTTATTTAAATGATTTCTCCGGTAATATCTAGTTGAAATTCGATACAAGAGTAGGCCGTTTTTACCTCATAGCACACTGCATGCCATATGTCTGTTTTCATTAGCCCAGTTGAAGCAGAACGGTAGGATGTTAAACCCCCCATTTCATTTCTTTTTCCGAAGGTCTGTAAATATGAGTACCACTCCCTTCTACTGAAATTGACCTTGTAGATTGATCGCGTAAATTATTAATCTCCGTCCTAGTCCAGACTTTTTTCCGTGTGGAAATGAGCTTCGCCGTAGATCCCATGTAAGGTATACTATTCAAAAAAAGTAGGGGATATTTGATTTTTAAGTGTTATTAAAGTCACCTAATGAAACTGACGAAGAAACAAATGACAAAATGAAATGAAGTTCACATTCATCGATTTATTCCAAATGATCGTTAGACTAAGTAAGGCACAGACTGACCATTATAAGGGTAAAATGATACCCGGGGTCAAACAGCAAAGTTACCACAGCATCACAACCAAGTCAGTAACGGGTAAATCCTCCTCTGTTTGCCAAACAAGCATTGATCCGACGTGGCATACTCCTAATGAGACGTCTAAGGTCATTTTGGTCCAGATTGTCCCATTCCTGTTGCAACGCAGCAGCAAGTTCTTGGACATTGGCAGGACGTTGTTGACGTTGACGTAACCTCTGTCCAAGCATGTCCCAGACATGCTCGATGGGGGAGAGGTCGGGACTCAGTGCTGGCCAAGGTAATGTGGTGATGTTCTGTTGTTGGAGGTAACCTGTAACGATCCTGGCCCTGTGACATCTTGCGTTGTCATCCTGGAAGATGAAACGGCGGCCATGACGTCGTGCGAACGGCACAACATGGACTGCCAAGATGTTGTCCCGGTAGTACTGGCCTGTAACACGCCCTGCAACAACATGTAAAGCCGTTCTTCCAGCAACAGTGAGGCCTCCCCACACCATAACAGAAACACCCCCAAATCGATCATGTCTGATGACGTTAACGTCTTGGAAGCGCTCGTTTCGACGACGCCACACCCTCCTACGTCTGTCCAAAAAATCAACAGTGAACCTTGACTCATCTGAAAACATCACATTGCTCCAGCGTCGATTATCCCAGTGTTGACGATCCCTACACCAACGACGTCTTGCCTGAATGTGATGATCTCTCAAACAAGGGATCACGCGAGGACGTCGGGCGCGTAGGTGACCCCTATGCAGTCGATTCCGAATCGTCTGGCCACTCACTCTCACACCAGTGTCTGTTTGAAGACGAGCGCTGATCTGATTTGCTGTGATGACACGATTTCTCAAGGCCAAGGTACGGATAAATCGATCCTGGGCTTGAGTTGTCGCCCTTGGTCGACCTGAGCGTAGTCTGTCCTGTACAGATTGTGTATCACGGTATCTGGACCATAGCCTGCTTATGACAGACTGAGAAACATTCATCGTCCGCGCCACAACCGCCTGTGTAACCTTTCATTTTGGGTAAGCCGACGCATATCAAAATTTGTTTTCTGGTCACTAAAACAATTAAACTGATGTTTCCACCCTGGAATTCAATGTCACAATGACTGTAACATTCAAAGTCAGAGTCGTGCAAATCTTGGGTTGGACCCCCATGATGATCCCAAGCATCACCTGCATTCCATGCGGTAGCTATTGGTGCGTTTGGGCGTCACATGTAACTGGAAATGTTTCTTCTGTTAGGTTCTATAGTGACTTTTTTCGTAGTCATTTGCATATTTTAGTATTATGCCCCCAAAATCAAATATCCCCTACTTTTTTTGAATAGTATATAATACTGTGACAGGATATCTGTTCTAAACTAACTAGTCATCAAAGAATTGACTGTCCAAAATTCAGACAGAAAGTATTTTAGGCCTACAATGCTTGTAAAGCTTTGGCCTACATTCTGATGATATTTGTGCTGCCATAGATACATATATATTTATATCATTACATTATGTGACAAGTAGTAGTGTTTGGCAAGTAGTAGTGTTGTCTAACTTTCATTATAAAGCCCATATAAATCTTTTTAGAACTTCTTTGTCATTACTGCCACCAAGGGTGCTCAGATATACATGTAGGATCTGTAAAAAAAACCAAAATAAATAAAAAGCAACTTTATACTCCCAAAAAAAACGTAATTGGGTTAAACGGCCTACTGTTCAGCTCCAACTGGGCTGACAGCCAACCTACTGTGGATCTGTAATGAAATGGGGTTCAACATCATACTGTTCTGCTCAAACTGGGCTAAAGAAGTTGGACAAATGCTTGAAAGTGTGCTGTGATGGAAATTTTGACTGGACCGTGTGTACAAAAGAGCTTGGTTTTTTGTCCTATCCGAACAACTGTACATTAGCCCTTACCAGCCCCTCTGTCTTGCACCAGTTAAAAGAGGAACCATGCCAGAAAATCCTGATGAACTTTCTTGGCCACCACAAGAAAAAATAAGTAGGGGAGTAGGACTGAAACCTTTATGTACAAGTATGTACGGGCAAACTTTTTATTTAATGTTATATCATATAAATAGGCCTATGTATATAAGCTTAAAGTCTTGATTATCCATTTTTCAATTAAATTAAATCATTAACATTAACCGCCAGTGTTTGAATCTGTGAACATCTCGAGCACCCGATGGCATTGAGACTTGATTATAGACTTAGCAAGTTAATACATTAAAATGTCTTATAAAAAAATTTAACATTTACAGTCTCAAGAAATACCTACTTAACCTGGTATCACGTCATTTGGGACTCACGTCATTTGGGACTCAACATAAACGACGTTTGGGACTTGATTGGCGTCAATTGGGACTCAACACAAACGACATTTGGGACTCAATATAAACGACAGTTGGGACTATTTATTTATGAGATATATAGTAAAAGCTATCTTAGTTGTCTTTCGTTTTATTTAGTTGATCGGCAATTGTTGAGACCGCGATTAACACTGCTAGTTCTCCTTTGTTTTGTTTTATCTGCGAGTATAAAACTTCTTCTTTGTTTTGTTTTATCTGCGAGTATAAAACTTGACAATAATATATTGTTGAAAATTTGTTTTTCTTTTATCAAATAGTAAACGAGCTTGATTGACCGACCACTGCTAATGTGTTTTCGTGAAACGGTAAAACTGCAATCTACACACACGGCCGCCATTCTCGATGATTGACAACTCACGTTTTTCCTCATCCACATAAGCGAATTATGTAAATAAAAAATTAAACCATATGTTAGTCCCGAAATGACCTAGTTTGTGTCGAGTGGACGGTAAACCCCATTTCTCTCTCTCTCTCTCTTTCACCAAAGGGGGGGATCAAGTGGCTAAGTGGGTAAGACGCTGGCTCGCTAGCCTGGAGATCGGGTGTTCGATCCCTGTAAGTTCATCCTGATTTTCCGGCGTGGTTTCCCTTGTCAGTGATGCAGGACGGAGGGACTGACAAGGACAGCTGTCTAGTCGTTATGCGACGAAAAACTGAGGTCCCGTGTAGACATTGGCGTGCACGTAAAAGATCCCTTGGCAGTTGGAATTCAATATAAGAGTAGGCCGTAGTGCCACTGTCGGGGCAAAATTTCCCTCATAACACACTGTATGGTGTATCTCCAACTTCATTAGCCCAGTTCGGAGCAGAACAGTTGGACGTTAAACCCCATTTCATTTCATTACATTTTGTATCCATTTCTAAGTGCCCAAGAATAGAGATCTAGCTCCTTTAATAGTTGCGAACTGTAGGTGACACACAAAGAGAAAACGAATGAATGAATGATCTACTCTCATTTCAAATTCCAAATGTCAAGGGTTCTTTTACGTGCACACCCACGTGATGGACTAGACACTGTTTTTTTTTAGGTTCTCTGTCCTACACCACTACTAACAAAGGGAACTTTCTCGACCAACATGGGGATCACGTTGGCTAAGTGAGTAAGACGCTGACTCGCTAGCCTGGAGGTCGGGTGTTCGATCCCTGCATTGGCTAAGAAAGTTCATCCAGATTTTCCTGCGTGTTTCCCCTTGTCAGTGGTACAGGACGGAGGGCCTGACAAGAACAGCTGTCTAGTCAGGGATGAAAAACTGAGGTCACGTGTACACACAGGAGTGCACATGAAAGATCACTTGGTAGTTGGAACTTGATATAAGAGTAGGCCATAGCGCCGCTGCCTGGGCAAAATTTCCTTCATAGCATACTGTATGGCGTATGCTCGTCTTCATTAGCTCAGTTTAGGAGCAGAACAGTAGGACGTTAAACCCGATTTCATTTCATTTTTCTCGACCAACACGGAAATTGAACCCCTCATTTGCTAGCCAGTGTGTTACTAATTACTAGAGAGAGAGAGAGAGAAATGGGGTTTAACGTCTACTCGACACAAACTAGGTCATATATACTATTCAAAAAAAGTAGGGGATATTTGATTTTTGGGGCATAATACTAAAATATGCAAATGACTACGAAAAAAGTCACTATAGAACCTAACAGAAGAAACATTTCCAGTTACATGTGACGCCCAAACGCACCAATAGCTACCGCATGGAATGCAGGTGATGCTTGGGATCATCATGGGGGTCCAACCCAAGATTTGCACGACTCTGACTTTGAATGTTACAGTCATTGTGGCATTGAATTCCAGGGTGGAAACATCAGTTTAATTGTTTTAGTGACCAGAAAACAAATTTTGATATGCGTCGGTTTACCCAAAATGAAAGGTTACGTGCCCTTGGCATGCTACAGATCGGCACAACACAGGCGGTTGTGGCGCGGACGATGAATGTTTCTCAGTCTGTCATAAGCAGGCTATGGTCCAGATACCGTGATACACAATCTGTACAGGACAGACCACGCTCAGGTCGACCAAGGGCGACATTACCTTGGCCAGCACTGAGTCCCGACCTCTCCCCCATCGAGCATGTCTGGGACATGCTTGGACAGAGGTTACGTCAACGTCAACAACGTCCTGCCAATGTCCAAGAACTTGCTGCTGCGTTGCAACAGGAATGGGACAATCTGGACCAAAATGACCTTAGACGTCTCATTAGGAGTATGCCACGTCGGATCAATGCTTGTTTGGCAAACAGAGGAGGATTTACCCGTTACTGACTTGGTTGTGATGCTGTGGTAACTTTGCTGTTTGACCCCGGGTATCATTTTACCCTTATAATGGTCAGTCTGTGCCTTACTTAGTCTAACGATCATTTGGAATAAATCGATGAATGTGAACTTCATTTCATTTTGTCATTTGTTTCTTCGTCAGTTTCATTAGGTGACTTTAATAACACTTAAAAATCAAATATCCCCTACTTTTTTTGAATAGTATACCTTACATGGGATCTACGGCGAAGCTCATTTCCACACGGAAAAAAGTCTGGACTAGGACGGAGATTAATAATTTACGCGATCAATCTACAAGGTCAATTTCAGTAGAGGGGAGTGGTACTCATATTTTACAGACCTTCGGAAAAAGAAATGAAATGGGGGGTTTAACATCCTACCGTTCCTGCTTCAACTGGGCTAATGAAAACAGACATATGGCATGCAGTGTGCTATGAGGTTAAATTTTACCGGACAGCAGCGCTATAAACGGCCTACTCTTGTATCGAATTTCAACTACCAAGGGATCTTTAACATGCACGCTAAATTTGTACACGGGACCTTGTGTTTGCGTCCAATCCAAACGATTAGACAGTTTCCCTTGTCAGGCCCTTCGTCCTGCATCACTGACAAAGTCGGTGGTACGAACCTCTATTAAATGACGGGGGTGGGGGTATCTATAAGTCTCTGTCTTAATACAAATTCCAAATATGTTACATATCACTAAAAAGCACATTCATTACTCTTTTCAAATATTTAAATAATTTTTTGGCACATTTATATTTTCATATTAATGGAACACAGTTTTTATGAGATACAATCACTAGTTTTATTCTAAAAGCGCGACATTTTGACAAGTATCCTCTTTTTCATACTTTGAAAAAATGAAATGAAATGGTGTTTAACGCCCCCTACTGTTCTGCCATAAGCCATACGGTGTGCTATGAGGGAAGTTTTGCCCGAACAGCATCGTTCGTTCGTTCGTTGTGTTTAACGTCTGCTTCCACATAAGTGATATCGCAGACAAGACATAGAGAACCGAAGCTGATTCCTGTTTTTTAGAATATGATTTTGCAATCTTTCCATTTGGCCTTAGGCCATGGATTTGGGTTAGTGGGAAGTTCTTCCCTTTATTTAATATAAAACATATCGTTTGGTAGATGATCTCGTCTGCTTCTAGATTGGTAGATGTCATCGTTTGGGGTTAGTGTTTAGTTGCCAGGCCCGGCTTATAGTGGCCTCCCCTTACTCCACTATCCCACTCTCTGGGTTTGGTATCAGTTTTATTTGCGGAATAGTGTTTAGGTGCCAAGTTCGTCTGACCGTAACTCCCCCTTACTCCACTATCCTGCTAGTTTGGTAGATGTCATCTTTGTGGGGTTTGTGTTTAGGTGCAAGGCCCGTCTTATCGTGACCTCCCCTTACTCCACTATCCCACTATGTAGGTTTGGTGTCTGTTTTTGGTGGAATAGTGTTTAGATGCCGAGTCCATCTGATCGTGACTCCCCCTTACTCCACTATCCTGCCAGTATGGTATAAATCCCCTATGTAATTTAGTGTTTAGATGCCGGGCCCGTCTAACCGTGACCCCCTCTTACTTCACTATTCTACTTAGTCCAACTGTGTCCATTAGGGCGTGGATTTGTTCGAAGATTTGCAGTTTCAGAGTAGGTTCTTAGTGTTGAATGGTATGTTGTTGGACTCCATTGTTCTCACTAGTTCCCTTCTCTCCTCCCTGTATACCTCGCAGTCTACCAGGACATGGTTTGGTGGTACATTCTTCTCCGCACTCACAGATGATGACTTGGTGTTTGTAGTCTCGCAGCCGCTCTTTCACCCTTAGCTTCAATATAAGTCTACAAATATCTCTTCTAGGGTGATCGAGTGTTGTCTTTGTGTAGATCTTGTCATCCAGCCAGAATCAAGTTCAACGAGATTTAATTCCCAGATTGAATTGACGTGTCTTTTGACCATACTGTAGATTTCCGTGGTGCTGTAGTCTATGATGCGGAGTGGTGCTGTGTCCTTGAGGCCTTCATTGGCGAGTCGATCTGCCTCCTCGTTTCCTCTAATGTTGACATGTGATGGAATCCACACGAGTTCTACTTTGCCTCCCGTCTCTAAAACCCTCTGGTACAGCTGCCTGATTTCCAAAATAACTTCTGGTCTTGAGTCCGAGTTGTCATTTTGGATTAAAATCAGACTGCTCAGAGAGTCGCTTGGAATGACGAACTTACTAGTCTTTTGATGGGAAATCCATGATATAGCGTCACGAATGGCAACAAGCTCTGCAGTGTACACCGAACAGTTATTGGGCAGTTTCCTGCTTATTCCCTGTTCCCCGTTTGGCAGGTATATTCCAAACGAGCTGGTGCCCCTTTCAGGATTGCGTGAGCCATCCGTGTACACATGGTCCCAGTCATCAGACGGCCAGTTGTCTTCCAGGTGTTCTAGAGAGAAAGCACGTGCAGCAGTGGGGTTGTTTTTCTTGTCGGTTTTCTGTAGTAGATCTAGATTAACCGGCGGTATAGGGAGCGTCCAAGGGGCGATCACTGGGGGTCGTGTTTATTTATCACGAGCTCCCCCAGTCGCAGTTCCTTGATTGTTTCCCTGATACCCTGGCCGAAGCCCCAAGTGCTGCCCGTTATTTTCCTCATTAAATTTAGGATTTTGGTGCATCTATCTACAGTCTCGTCGATGTGCGGTTTCCAGGTCAGCCTTCGGTCAAAGATTACGCCAAGGAACTTGGTTTGGTCTTTAAACTCGATGGTTTTCCCGTTCATACACAGAGTCATTCTGCTTATCCCTCTATCCCTGCTTACAAGCATGCCGACTGTTTTCTTCTCCAAGACTTTGAATCCCCGATCGTTTGCCCATGCCATGAATTTGTCTAAGGCCTTCTGCATTTTCTTTTGTAGTTCACAGAAGTTCCTCCCTTTCCTCCACATGGTACTGTCATCAGCAAATTTAGCTAACTCAGTTTTGGCTTCGAGGTAGGAAGATTTCTGTATGTCGTTGATCATGATATTGAAGAGAATGTGACTGATAACCGACCCCTGAGGCGTGCCATTTTCTAATGTTTGCACGGCACTCAGGAATATGCCAACATTCACCCGTATCCTTCTATCGCTCAGAAAGCTTTTGATCCACCGAAACATATTGCCCGTTATACCAATACGTCCTAACTTGAAGAGCAGCCCGTCTAGCCAGACTAAATCGAAAGCCTTAGTTAAATCTACGAACACGACACATAACAGGTTCCCAGAGAGGAGTGATTTTCGTCGATCAGTCGGTTGCTCTCCAGATAGAACTGTAGTCGTTTGTTAACCATTGTTTCCAAGGTTTTGCATAGTGTGGATGTCAAACTTACTGGTCGATAGGACTCTGCCTTTGTTCTCTCTTTACCTGGTTTTGGAAGAGGGATGACGTTGGCTTTCCGCCATTCTTTAGGTACCTCTCCTGCCAGCCAGGATGTGTTGAAGAAGTTTAGTAGTATCCTTGTGGCGTTTCTAGGCAGATGTTTGGTATGTTGAATGATCTGCGCTTCCCGTTCATGGCGTTCAGCTTCTGTTTGCGTGTTTTGATTCAACGCATTACAGAATGCCACCCAGTGTCCGCTTTGTATCTCTTGCGGCGTATTTCAACTTCAGGTAGTTTTGGTGATTGACTTCATTGTAGTGGCGTTTCCGTAGGTGTAGTGTCTTCTTTCTTTCGTTAACCGCCTTCTGACATTCTGGTGACCACCAAGGTTTTCTAATCCTTGATTGCCCTCCAGAAGTCTTGGGAATGGAGTCGTCTGCGGCACCTATAATAGCACTCGTGATGTTGGCTGCGTACACGTCGATGTTGGCATCGATGATGTCTTCTTCTTTCCACCCAAGGCAGCCTACACGGAAGTTAGCCTATCAGCCTCTTTTATTTTCCAATTGGGTTTCCCGTTATAGACTTCCCTGGTTGTTTCACATTGGATGCAGAGTTCTATCAGTAGATGGTCGCTGCCAAGTGTTTCATCTTCGTGTACTTGCCAGTCGCAGCGGTTTGCCATACCAAGCGTACAGAGCGTGAGATCCAGGTGTGAAGGTGGGGCATTTCCTTCAACAAAAGTAGGACTCTCGTCGTTCAGTAAGCATAGGTCGTTCTCTTCTATTATTGAGCATAGGCTAATCCCATCGACAGTCATTCCTCGGTGACCCCCACAGGACGTGTTTTGCGATGAAATCCCCGCAAAACACAAATTCGCCCTGCGGAAGCTGGTCGAGAAGTAACTGGAAGTCAACTGGTTTTCTCGTGACATCTGGGGGTACATAGATGGCTATGCCCATTGCTCCTAGAGGGTCCTTTACGTCCAGCGAAACAGAAATATAATTTAAGTTATCACTGACGTAGATGGCAAGACCGCCGCCACGTGTCGTGCTGCCCGGTCTGCCCCTTCTCTGACAAGCGTATCCGGGCAAGTAGATGTCGTTCTTGGTTGGTAGTAGCTTGGTTTCTTGGAGGCATATTACATCTTTGGGGTTGCGGGTGATGTATTTTCTCAGCTCAGCACATCTGGGGGCCAGTCCATTAACGTTTAGTTGTAGAACTTTTACCTGGCCCGCCATGATGACTGTCCGGATGGATGCCTCTCTGTCTTGTCTATTTATTGGTCAATTGGGGTTTGCCGTTTGATCGCCTTTTGTGGTTTCTTCGTCGTCGTCTTCTTCTCTTGATCTTTTTTTTTAACGTGTTGATTGAATTAATCATGACACACAGGACATCGGGGTTGACCATGTGTGTCCTTATTTTGCAGAGTAGGTTGGTCATCTAGGTAGTTTGGTCCTCATTGGACACGGCCCCCTGAGGAACTCGATCATGAAGTTCATGAAGCCACTTTCCGTTTTAAATTTAGGGATAAAGTGTGATTCATGAACATTCGTTTTCGGTTCCTCTTCCTTCTTGGATTTGGTCTTGTTCTTTGGTGTTGGTTTGTCATTAACCGCCAGTGTTTGAATCTGTGAACATCTCGAGCACCCGATGGCATTGAGACTTGATTATAGACTTAGCAAGTTAATACATTAAAATGTCTTATAAAAAATTTAACATTTACAATCTCAAGAAATACCTACTTAACCTGGTATCACGTCATTTGGGACTCACGTCATTTGGGACTCAACATAAACGACGTTTGGGACTTGATTGGCGTCAATTGGGACTCAACACAAACGACATTTGGGACTCAATATAAACGACAGTTGGGACTATTTATTTATGAGATATATAGTAAAAGCTATCTTAGTTGTCTTTCGTTTTATTTAGTTGATCGGCAATTGTTGTGACCGCGATTAACACTGCTAGTTCTCCTTTGTTTTGTTTTATCTGCGAGTATAAAACTTCTTCTTTGTTTTGTTTTATCTGCGAGTATAAAACTTGACAATAATATATTGTTGAAAATTTGTTTTTCTTTTATCAAATAGTAAACGAGCTTGATTGACCGACCACTGCTAATGTGTTTTCGTGAAACGGTAAAACTGCAATCTACACACACGGCCGCCATTCTCGATGATTGACAACTCACGTTTTTCCTCATCAACATAAGCGAATTATGTAAATAAAAAATTAAACCATATGTTAGTCCCGAAATGACCTAGTTTGTGTCGAGTGGACGGTAAACCCCATTTCTCTCTCTCTCTCTCTTTCACCAAAGGGGGGGATCAAGTGGCTAAGTGGGTAAGACGCTGGCTCGCTAGCCTGGAGATCGGGTGTTCGATCCCTGTAAGTTCATCCTGATTTTCCGGCGTGGTTTCCCTTGTCAGTGATGCAGGACGGAGGGACTGACAAGGACAGCTGTCTAGTCGTTATGCGACGAAAAACTGAGGTCCCGTGTAGACATTGGCGTGCACGTAAAAGATCCCTTGGCAGTTGGAATTCAATATAAGAGTAGGCCGTAGTGCCACTGTCGGGGCAAAATTTCCCTCATAACACACTGTATGGTGTATCTCCAACTTCATTAGCCCAGTTCGGAGCAGAACAGTTGGACGTTAAACCCCATTTCATTTCATTACATTTTGTATCCAATTCTAAGTGCCCAAGAATAGAGATCTAGCTCCTTTAATAGTTGCGAACTGTAGGTGACACACAAAGAGAAAACGAATGAATGAATGATCTACTCTCATTTCAAATTCCAAATGTCAAGGGTTCTTTTACGTGCACACCCACGTGATGGACTAGACACTGTTTTTTTTTAGGTCCTCTGTCCTACACCACTACTAACAAAGGGAACTTTCTCGACCAACATGGGGATCACGTTGGCTAAGTGAGTAAGACGCTGACTCGCTAGCCTGGAGGTCGGGTGTTCGATCCCTGCATTGGCTAAGAAAGTTCATCCAGATTTTCCTGCGTGTTTCCCCTTGTCAGTGGTACAGGACGGAGGGCCTGACAAGAACAGCTGTCTAGTCAGGGATGAAAAACTGAGGTCACGTGTACACACAGGAGTGCACATGAAAGATCCCTTGGTAGTTGGAACTTGATATAAGAGTAGGCCATAGCGCCGCTGCCTGGGCAAAATTTTCTTCATAGCATACTGTATGGCGTATGCTCGTCTTCATTAGCTCAGTTTAGGAGCAGAACAGTAGGACGTTAAACCCGATTTCATTTCATTTTTCTCGACCAACACGGAAATTGAACCCCTCATTTGCTAGCCAGTGTGTTACTAATTACTAGAGAGAGAGAGAGAAATGGGGTTTAACGTCTACTCGACACAAACTAGGTCATATATACTATTCAAAAAAAGTAGGGGATATTTGATTTTTGGGGCATAATACTAAAATATGCAAATGACTACGAAAAAAGTCACTATAGAACCTAACAGAAGAAACATTTCCAGTTACATGTGACGCCCAAACGCACCAATAGCTACCGCATGGAATGCAGGTGATGCTTGGGATCATCATGGGGGTCCAACCCAAGATTTGCACGACTCTGACTTTGAATGTTACAGTCATTGTGGCATTGAATTCCAGGGTGGAAACATCAGTTTAATTGTTTTAGTGACCAGAAAACAAATTTTGATATGCGTCGGTTTACCCAAAATGAAAGGTTACGTGCCCTTGGCATGCTACAGATCGGCACAACACAGGCGGTTGTGGCGCGGACGATGAATGTTTCTCAGTCTGTCATAAGCAGGCTATGGTCCAGATACCGTGATACACAATCTGTACAGGACAGACCACGCTCAGGTCGACCAAGGGCGACAACTCAAGCCCAGGATCGATTTATCCGTACCTTGGCCTTGAGAAATCGTGTCATCACAGCAAATCAGATTAGCGCTCGTCTTCAAACAGACACTGGTGTGAGAGTGAGTGGCCAGACGATTCGGAATCGACTGCATAGGGGTCACCTTCGCGCCCGACGTCCTCGCGTGATCCCTTGTTTGAGAGATCATCACATTCAGGCAAGACGTCGTTGGTGTAGGGATCGTCACCACTGGGATAATCGACGCTGGAGCAATGTAATGTTTTCAGATGAGTCAAGGTTCACTGTTGATTTTTTGGACAGACGTAGGAGGGTGTGGCGTCGTCGAAACGAGCGCTTCCAAGACGTTAACGTCATCAGACATGATCGATTTGGGGGTGGTTCTGTTATGGTGTGGGGAGGCATCACTGTTGGTGGAAGAACGGCTTTACATATTGTTGCAGGGCGTGTTACAGGCCAGTACTACCGGGACAACATCTTGGCAGTCCATGTTGTACCGTTCGCACGACGTCATGGCCGCCGTTTCATCTTCCAGGATGACAACGCAAGATGTCACAGGGCCAGGATCGTTACAGGTTACCTCCAACAACAGAACATCACCACATTACCTTGGCCAGCACTGAGTCCCGACCTCTCCCCCATCGAGCATGTCTGGGACATGCTTGGACAGAGGTTACGTCAACGTCAACAACGTCCTGCCAATGTCCAAGAACTTGCTGCTGCGTTGCAACAGGAATGGGACAATCTGGACCAAAATGACCTTAGACGTCTCATTAGGAGTATGCCACGTCGGATCAATGCTTGTTTGGCAAACAGAGGAGGATTTACCCGTTACTGACTTGGTTGTGATGCTGTGGTAACTTTGCTGTTTGACCCCGGGTATCATTTTACCCTTATAATGGTCAGTCTGTGCCTTACTTAGTCTAACGATCATTTGGAATAAATCGATGAATGTGAACTTCATTTCATTTTGTCATTTGTTTCTTCGTCAGTTTCATTAGGTGACTTTAATAACACTTAAAAATCAAATATCCCCTACTTTTTTTGAATAGTATACCTTACATGGGATCTACGGCGAAGCTCATTTCCACACGGAAAAAAGTCTGGACTAGGACGGAGATTAATAATTTACGCGATCAATCTACAAGGTCAATTTCAGTAGAAGGGAGTGGTACTCATATTTACAGACCTTCGGAAAAAGAAATGAAATGGGGGGTTTAACATCCTACCGTTCTGCTTCAACTGGGCTAATGAAAACAGACATATGGCATGCAGTGTGCTATGAGGTAAAATTTTCCCGGACAGCAGCGCTATAAACGGCCTACTCTTGTATCGAATTTCAACTACCAAGGGATCTTTTACATGCACGCTAAATTTGTACACGGGACCTTGTGTTTGCGTCCAATCCAAACGATTAGACAGTTTCCCTTGTCAGGCCCTTCGTCCTGCATCACTGACAAAGTCGGTGGTACGAACCTCTATTAAATGACGGGGGTGGGGGTATCTATAAGTCGCTGTCTTAATACAAATTCCAAATATGTTACATATCACTAAAAAGCACATTCATTACTCTTTTCAAATATTTAAATAATTTTTTGGCACATTTATATTTTCATATTAATGGAACACAGTTTTTATGAGATACAATCACTAGTTTTATTCTAAAAGCGCGACATTTTGACAAGTATCCTCTTTTTCATACTTTGAAAAAATGAAATGAAATGGTGTTTAACGCCCCCTACTGTTCTGCCATAAGTCATACGGTGTGCTATGAGGGAAGTTTTGCCCGAACAGCATCGTTCGTTCGTTCGTTGTGTTTAACGTCTGCTTCCACATAAGTGATATCGCAGACAAGACATAGAGAACCGAAGCTGATTCCTGTTTTTTAGAATATGATTTTGCAATCTTTCCATTTGGCTTTAAGGCCATGGATTTGGGTTAGTGGGAAGTTCTTCCCTTTATTTAATATAAAACATATCGTTTGGTAGATGATCTCGTCTGCTTCTAGATTGGTAGATGTCATCGTTTGGGGTTAGTGTTTAGTTGCCAGGCCCGGCTTATAGTGGCCTCCTCTTACTCCACTATCCCACTCTCTGGGTTTGGTATCAGTTTTATTTGCGAAATAGTGTTTAGGTGCCAAGTTCGTCTGACCGTAACTCCCCCTTACTCCACTATCCTGCTAGTTTGGTAGATGTCATCTTTGTGGGGTTTGTGTTTAGGTGCAAGGCCCGTCTTATCGTGACCTCCCCTTACTCCACTATCCCACTATGTAGGTTTGGTGTCTGTTTTTGGTGGAATAGTGTTTAGATGCCGAGTCCATCTGATCGTGACTCCCCCTTACTCCACTATCCATTGTTCTCACTAGTTCCCTTCTCTCCTCCCTGTATACCTCGCAGTCTACCAGGACATGGTTTGGTGGTACATTCTTCTCCGCACTCACAGATGATGACTTGGTGTTTGTAGTCTCGCAGCCGCTCTTTCACCCTTAGCTTCAATATAAGTCTACAAATATCTCTTCTAGGGTGATCGAGTGTTGTCTTTGTGTAGATCTTGTCATCCAGCCAGAATCAAGTTCAACGAGATTTAATTCCCAGATTGAATTGACGTGTCTTTTGACCATACTGTAGATTTCCGTGGTGCTGTAGTCTATGGTGCGGAGTGGTGCTGTGTCCTTGAGACCTTCATTGGCGAGTCGATCTGCCTCCTCGTTTCCTCTAATGTTGACATGTGATGGAATCCACACGAGTTCTACTTTGCCTCCCGTCTCTAAAACCCTCTGGTACAGCTGCCTGATTTCCAAAATAACTTCTGGTCTTGAGTCCGAGTTGTCATTTTGGATTGAAATCAGACTGCTCAGAGAGTCGCTTGGAATGACGAACTTACTAGTCTTTTGATGGGAAATCCATGATATAGCGTCACGAATGGCCACAAGCTCTGCAGTGTACACCGAACAGTTATTGGGCAGTTTCCTGCTTATTCCCTGTTCCCCGTTTGGCAGGTATATTCCAAACGAGCTGGTGCCCCTTTCAGGATTGCGTGAGCCATCCGTGTACACATGGTCCCAGTCATCAGACGGCCAGTTGTCTTCCAGGTGTTCTAGAGAGAAAGCACGTGCAGCAGTGGGGTTGTTTTTCTTGTCGGTTTTCTGTAGTAGATCTAGATTAACCGGCGGTATAGGGAGCGTCCAAGGGGCGATCACTGGGGGTCGTGTTTATTTATCACGAGCTCCCCCAGTCGCAGTTCCTTGATTGTTTCCCTGATACCCTGGCCGAAGCCCCAAGTGCTGCCCGTTATTTTCCTCATTAAATTTAGGATTTTGGTGCATCTATCTACAGTCTCGCCGATGTGCGGTTTCCAGGTCAGCCTTCGGTCAAAGATTACGCCAAGGAACTTGGTTTGGTCTTTAAACTCGATGGTTTTCCCGTTCATACACAGAGTCATTCTGCTTATCCCTCTATCCCTGCTTACAAGCATGCCGACTGTTTTCTTCTCCAAGACTTTGAATCCCCGATCGTTTGCCCATGCCATGAATTTGTCTAAGGCCTTCTGCATTTTCTTTTGTAGTTCACAGAAGTTCCTCCCTTTCCTCCACATGGTACTGTCATCAGCAAATTTAGCTAACTCAGTTTTGGCTTCGAGGTAGGAAGATTTCTGTATGTCGTTGATCATGATATTGAAGAGAATGTGACTGATAACCGACCCCTGAGGCGTGCCATTTTCTAATGTTTGCACGGCACTCAGGAATATGCCAACATTCACCTGTATCCTTCTATCGCTCAGAAAGCTTTTGATCCACCGAAACATATTGCCCGTTATACCAATACGTCCTAACTTGAAGAGCAGCCCGTCTAGCCAGACTAAATCGAAAGCCTTAGTTAAATCTACGAACACGACACATAACAGGTTCCCAGAGAGGAGTGATTTTCGTCGATCAGTCGGTTGCTCTCCAGATAGAACTGTAGTCGTTTGTTAACCATTGTTTCCAAGGTTTTGCATAGTGTGGATGTCAAACTTACTGGTCGATAGGACTCTGCCTTTGTTCTCTCTTTACCTGGTTTTGGAAGAGGGATGACGTTGGCTTTCCGCCATTCTTTAGGTACCTCTCCTGCCAGCCAGGATGTGTTGAAGAAGTTTAGTAGTATCCTTGTGGCGTTTCTAGGCAGATGTTTGGTATGTTGAATGATCTGCGCTTCCCGTTCATGGCGTTCAGCTTCTGTTTGCGTGTTTTGATTTAACGCATTACAGAATGCCACCCAGTGTCCGCTTTGTGTCTCTTGCGGCGTATTTCAACTTCAGGTAGTTTTGGTGATTGACTTCATTGTAGTGGCGTTTCCGTAGGCGTAGTGTCTTCTTTCTTTCGTTAACCGCCTTCTGACATTCTGGTGACCACCAAGGTTTTCTAATCCTTGATTGCCCTCCAGAAGTCTTGGGAATGGAGTCGTCTGCGGCACCTATAATAGCACTCGTGATGTTGGCTGCGTACACGTCGATGTTGGCATCGATGATGTCTTCTTCTTTCCACCCAAGGCAGCCTACACGGAAGTTAGCCTATCAGCCTCTTTTATTTTCCAATTGGGTTTCCCGTTATAGACTTCCCTGGTTGTTTCACATTGGATGCAGAGTTCTATCAGTAGATGGTCGCTGCCAAGTGTTTCATCTTCGTGTACTTGCCAGTCGCAGCGGTTTGCCATACCAAGCGTACAGAGCGTGAGATCCAGGTGTGAAGGTGGGGCATTTCCTTCAACAAAAGTAGGACTCTCGTCGTTCAGTAAGCATAGGTCGTTCTCTTCTATTATTGAGCATAGGCTAATCCCATCGACAGTCATTCCTCGGTGACCCCCACAGGACGTGTTTTGCGATGAAATCCCCGCAAAACACAAATTCGCCCTGCGGAAGCTGGTCGAGAAGTAACTGGAAGTCAACTGGTTTTCTCGTGACATCTGGGGGTACATAGATGGCTATGCCCATTGCTCCTAGAGGGTCCTTTACGTCCAGCGAAACAGAAATATAATTTAAGTTATCACTGACGTAGATGGCAAGACCGCCGCCACGTGTCGTGCTGCCCGGTCTGCCCCTTCTCTGACAAGCGTATCCGGGCAAGTAGATGTCGTTCTTGGTTGGTAGTAGCTTGGTTTCTTGGAGGCATATTACATCTTTGGGGTTGCGGGTGATGTATTTTCTCAGCTCAGCACATCTGGGGGCCAGTCCATTAACGTTTAGTTGTAGAACTTTTACCTGGCCCGCCATGATGACTGTCCGGATGGATGCCTCTCTGTCTTGTCTATTTATTGGTCAATTGGGGTTTGCCGTTTGATCGCCTTTTGTGGTTTCTTCGTCGTCGTCTTCTTCTCTTGATCTTTTTTTTTAACGTGTTGATTGAATTAATCATGACACACAGGACATCGGGGTTGACCATGTGTGTCCTTATTTTGCAGAGTAGGTTGGTCATCTAGGTAGTTTGGTCCTCATTGGACACGGCCCCCTGAGGAACTCGATCTGAAGCCACTTTCCGTTTTAAATTTAGGGATAAAGTGTGATTCATGAACATTCGTTTTCGGTTCCTCTTCCTTCTTGGATTTGGTCTTGTTCTTTGGTGTTGGTTTGTCATTAACCGCCAGTGTTTGAATCTGTGAACATCTCGAGCACCCGATGGCATTGAGACTTGATTATAGACTTAGCAAGTTAATACATTAAAATGTCTTATAAAAAAATTTAACATTTACAGTCTCAAGAAATACCTACTTAACCTGGTATCACGTCATTTGGGACTCACGTCATTTGGGACTCAACATAAACGACGTTTGGGACTTGATTGGCGTCAATTGGGACTCAACACAAACGACATTTGGGACTCAATATAAACGACAGTTGGGACTATTTATTTATGAGATATATAGTAAAAGCTATCTTAGTTGTCTTTCGTTTTATTTAGTTGATCGGCAATTGTTGAGACCGCGATTAACACTGCTAGTTCTCCTTTGTTTTGTTTTATCTGCGAGTATAAAACTTCTTCTTTGTTTTGTTTTATCTGCGAGTATAAAACTTGACAATAATATATTGTTGAAAATTTGTTTTTCTTTTATCAAATAGTAAACGAGCTTGATTGACCGACCACTGCTAATGTGTTTTCGTGAAACGGTAAAACTGCAATCTACACACACGGCCGCCATTCTCGATGATTGACAACTCACGTTTTTCCTCATCCACATAAGCGAATTATGTAAATAAAAAATTAAACCATATGTTAGTCCCGAAATGACCTAGTTTGTGTCGAGTGGACGGTAAACCCCATTTCTCTCTCTCTCTCTCTTTCACCAAAGGGGGGGATCAAGTGGCTAAGTGGGTAAGACGCTGGCTCGCTAGCCTGGAGATCGGGTGTTCGATCCCTGTAAGTTCATCCTGATTTTCCGGCGTGGTTTCCCTTGTCAGTGATGCAGGACGGAGGGACTGACAAGGACAGCTGTCTAGTCGTTATGCGACGAAAAACTGAGGTCCCGTGTAGACATTGGCGTGCACGTAAAAGATCCCTTGGCAGTTGGAATTCAATATAAGAGTAGGCCGTAGTGCCACTGTCGGGGCAAAATTTCCCTCATAACACACTGTATGGTGTATCTCCAACTTCATTAGCCCAGTTCGGAGCAGAACAGTTGGACGTTAAACCTCATTTCATTTCATTACATTTTGCATCCATTTCTAAGTGCCCAAGAATAGAGATCGTTGCGAACTGTAGGTGACACACAAAGAGAAAACGAATGAATGAATGATCTACTCTCATTTCAAATTCCAAATGTCAAGGGTTCTTTTACGTGCACACCCACGTGATGGACTAGACACTGTTTTTTTTTTAGGTCCTCTGTCCTACACCACTACTAACAAAGGGAACTTTCTCGACCAACATGGGGATCACGTTGGCTAAGTGAGTAAGACGCTGACTCGCTAGCCTGGAGGTCGGGTGTTCGATCCCTGCATTGGCTAAGAAAGTTCATCCAGATTTTCCTGCGTGTTTCCCCTTGTCAGTGGTACAGGACGGAGGGCCTGACAAGAACAGCTGTCTAGTCAGGGATGAAAAACTGAGGTCACGTGTACACACAGGAGTGCACATGAAAGATCCCTTGGTAGTTGGAACTTGATATAAGAGTAGGCCATAGCGCCGCTGCCTGGACCAAAATGACCTTAGACGTCTCATTAGGAGTATGCCACGTCGGATCAATGCTTGTTTGGCAAACAGAGGAGGATTTACCCGTTACTGACTTGGTTGTGATGCTGTGGTAACTTTGCTGTTTGACCCCGGGTATCATTTTACCCTTATAATGGTCAGTCTGTGCCTTACTTAGTCTAACGATCATTTGGAATAAATCGATGAATGTGAACTTCATTTCATTTTGTCATTTGTTTCTTCGTCAGTTTCATTAGGTGACTTTAATAACACTTAAAAATCAAATATCCCCTACTTTTTTTGAATAGTATACCTTACATGGGATCTACGGCGAAGCTCATTTCCACACGGAAAAAAGTCTGGACTAGGACGGAGATTAATAATTTACGCGATCAATCTACAAGGTCAATTTCAGTAGAAGGGAGTGGTACTCATATTTACAGACCTTCGGAAAAAGAAATGAAATGGGGGGTTTAACATCCTACCGTTCTGCTTCAATTGGGCTAATGAAAACAGACAAATGGCATGCAGTGTGCTATGAGGTAAAATTTTCCCGGACAGCAGCGCTATAAACGGCCTACTCTTGTATCGAATTTCAACTACCAAGGGATCTTTTACATGCACGCTAAATTTGTACACGGGACCTTGTGTTTGCGTCCAATCCAAACGATTAGACAGTTTCCCTTGTCAGGCCCTTCGTCCTGCATCACTGACAAAGTCGGTGGTACGAACCACTATTAAATGACGGGGGTGGGGGTATCTATAAGTCGCTGTCTTAATACAAATTCCAAATATGTTACATATCACTAAAAAGCACATTCATTACTCTTTTCAAATATTTAAATAATTTTTTGGCACATTTATATTTTCATATTAATGGAACACAGTTTTTATGAGATACAATCACTAGTTTTATTCTAAAAGCGCGACATTTTGACAAGTATCCTCTTTTTCATACTTTGAAAAAATGAAATGAAATGGTGTTTAACGCCCCCTACTGTTCTGCCATAAGCCATACGGTGTGCTATGAGGGAAGTTTTGCCCGAACAGCATCGTTCGTTCGTTCGTTGTGTTTAACGTCTGCTTCCACATAAGTGATATCGCAGACAAGACATAGAGAACCGAAGCTGATTCCTGTTTTTTAGAATATGATTTTGCAATCTTTCCATTTGGCCTTAAGGCCATGGATTTGGGTTAGTGGGAAGTTCTTCCCTTTATTTAATATAAAACATATCGTTTGGTAGATGATCTCGTCTGCTTCTAGATTGGTAGATGTCATCGTTTGGGGTTAGTGTTTAGTTGCCAGGCCCGGCTTATAATGGCCTCCTCAAACTCCACTATCCCACTCTCTGGGTTTGGTATCAGTTTTATTTGCGGAATAGTGTTTAGGTGCCAAGTTCGTCTGACCGTAACTCCCCCTTACTCCACTATCCTGCTAGTTTGGTAGATGTCATCTTTGTGGGGTTTGTGTTTAGGTGCAAGGCCCGTCTTATCGTGACCTCCCCTTACTCCACTATCCCACTATGTAGGTTTGGTGTCTGTTTTTGGTGGAATAGTTTTTGGATGCCGAGTCCATCTGATCGTGACTCCCCCTTACTCCACTATCCTGCCAGTATGGTATAAATCCCCTATGTAATTTAGTGTTTAGATGCCGGGCCCGTCTAACCGTGACCCCCTCTTACTTCACTATTCTACTTAGTCCAACTGTGTCCATTAGGGCGTGGATTTGTTCGAAGATTTGCAGTTTCAGAGTAGGTTCTTAGTGTTGAATGGTATGTTGTTGGACTCCATTGTTCTCACTAGTTCCCTTCTCTCCTCCCTGTATACCTCGCAGTCTACCAGGACATGGTTTGGTGGTACATTCTTCTCCGCACTCACAGATGATGACTTGGTGTTTGTAGTCTCGCAGCCGCTCTTTCACCCTTAGCTTCAATATAAGTCTACAAATATCTCTTCTAGGGTGATCGAGTGTTGTCTTTGTGTAGATCTTGTCATCCAGCCAGAATCAAGTTCAACGAGATTTAATTCCCAGATTGAATTGACGTGTCTTTTGACCATACTGTAGATTTCCGTGGTGCTGTAGTCTATGGTGCGGAGTGGTGCTGTGTCCTTGAGACCTTCATTGGCGAGTCGATCTGCCTCCTCGTTTCCTCTAATGTTGACATGTGATGGAATCCACTTCTGGTCTTGAGTCCGAGTTGTCATTTTGGATTGAAATCAGACTGCTCAGAGAGTCGCTTGGAATGACGAACTTACTAGTCTTTTGATGGGAAATCCATGATATAGCGTCACGAATGGCCACAAGCTCTGCAGTGTACACTGAACAGTTATTGGGCAGTTTCCTGCTTATTCCCTGTTCCCCGTTTGGCAGGTATATTCCAAACGAGCTGGTGCCCCTTTCAGGATTGCGTGAGCCATCCGTGTACACATGGTCCCAGTCATCAGACGGCCAGTTGTCTTCCAGGTGTTCTAGAGAGAAAGCACGTGCAGCAGTGGGGTTGTTTTTCTTGTCGGTTTTCTGTAGTAGATCTAGATTAACCGGCGGTATAGGGAGCGTCCAAGGGGCGATCACTGGGGGTCGTGTTTATTTATCACGAGCTCCCCCAGTCGCAGTTCCTTGATTGTTTCCCTGATACCCTGGCCGAAGCCCCAAGTGCTGCCCGTTATTTTCCTCATTAAATTTAGGATTTTGGTGCATCTATCTACAGTCTCGTCGATGTGCGGTTTCCAGGTCAGCCTTCGGTCAAAGATTACGCCAAGGAACTTGGTTTGGTCTTTAAACTCGATGGTTTTCCCGTTCATACACAGAGTCATTCTGCTTATCCCTCTATCCCTGCTTACAAGCATGCCGACTGTTTTCTTCTCCAAGACTTTGAATCCCCGATCGTTTGCCCATGCCATGAATTTGTCTAAGGCCTTCTGCATTTTCTTTTGTAGTTCACAGAAGTTCCTCCCTTTCCTCCACATGGTACTGTCATCAGCTAATTTAGCTAACTCAGTTTTGGCTTCGAGGTAGGAAGATTTCTGTATGTCGTTGATCATGATATTGAAGAGAATGTGACTGATAACCGACCCCTGAGGCGTGCCATTTTCTAATGTTTGCACGGCACTCAGGAATATGCCAACATTCACCTGTATCCTTCTATCGCTCAGAAAGCTTTTGATCCACCGAAACATATTGCCCGTTATACCAATACGTCCTAACTTGAAGAGCAGCCCGTCTAGCCAGACTAAATCGAAAGCCTTAGTTAAATCTACGAACACGACACATAACAGGTTCCCAGAGAGGAGTGATTTTCGTCGATCAGTCGGTTGCTCTCCAGATAGAACTGTAGTCGTTTGTTAACCATTGTTTCCAAGGTTTTGCATAGTGTGGATGTCAAACTTACTGGTCGATAGGACTCTGCCTTTGTTCTCTCTTTACCTGGTTTTGGAAGAGGGATGACGTTGGCTTTCCGCCATTCTTTAGGTACCTCTCCTGCCAGCCAGGATGTGTTGAAGAAGTTTAGTAGTATCCTTGTGGCGTTTCTAGGCAGATGTTTGGTATGTTGAATGATCTGCGCTTCCCGTTCATGGCGTTCAGCTTCTGTTTGCGTGTTTTGATTTAACGCATTACAGAATGCCACCCAGTGTCCGCTTTGTATCTCTTGCGGCGTATTTCAACTTCAGGTAGTTTTGGTGATTGACTTCATTGTAGTGGCGTTTCCGTAGGTGTAGTGTCTTCTTTCTTTCGTTAACCGCCTTCTGACATTCTGGTGACCACCAAGGTTTTCTAATCCTTGATTGCCCTCCAGAAGTCTTGGGAATGGAGTCGTCTGCGGCACCTATAATAGCACTCGTGATGTTGGCTGCGTACACGTCGATGTTGGCATCGATGATGTCTTCTTCTTTCCACCCAAGGCAGCCTACACGGAAGTTAGCCTATCAGCCTCTTTTATTTTCCAATTGGGTTTCCCGTTATAGACTTCCCTGGTTGTTTCACATTGGATGCAGAGTTCTATCAGTAGATGGTCGCTGCCAAGTGTTTCATCTTCGTGTACTTGCCAGTCGCAGCGGTTTGCCATACCAAGCGTACAGAGCGTGAGATCCAGGTGTGAAGGTGGGGCATTTCCTTCAACAAAAGTAGGACTCTCGTCGTTCAGTAAGCATAGGTCGTTCTCTTCTATTATTGAGCATAGGCTAATCCCATCGACAGTCATTCCTCGGTGACCCCCACAGGACGTGTTTTGCGATGAAATCCCCGCAAAACACAAATTCGCCCTGCGGAAGCTGGTCGAGAAGTAACTGGAAGTCAACTGGTTTTCTCGTGACATCTGGGGGTACATAGATGGCTATGCCCATTGCTCCTAGAGGGGCCTTTACGTCCAGCGAAACAGAAATGTAATTTAAGTTATCACTGACGTAGATGGCAAGACCGCCGCCACGTGTCGTGCTGCCCGGTCTGCCCCTTCTCTGACAAGCGTATCCGGGCAAGTAGATGTCGTTCTTGGTTGGTAGTAGCTTGGTTTCTTGGAGGCATATTACATCTTTGGGGTTGCGGGTGATGTATTTCCTCAGCTCAGCACATCTGGGGGCCAGTCCATTAACGTTTAGTTGTAGAACTTTTACCTGGCCCGCCATGATGACTGTCCGGATTTATTGGTCAATTGGGGTTTGCCGTTTGATCGCCTTTTGTGGTTTCTTCGTCGTCGTCTTCTTCTCTTGATCTTTTTTTTTAACGTGTTGATTGAATTAATCATGACACACAGGACATCGGGGTTGACCATGTGTGTCCTTATTTTGCAGAGTAGGTTGGTCATCTAGGTAGTTTGGTCCTCATTTGGACACGGCCCCCTGAGGAACTCGATCATGAAGTTCATGAAGCCACTTTCCGTTTTAAATTTAGGGATAAAGTGTGATTCATGAACATTCGTTTTCGGTTCCTCTTCCTTCTTGGATTTGGTCTTGTTCTTTGGTGTTGGTTTGTCATTAACCGCCAGTGTTTGAATCTTTGAACATCTCGAGCACCCGATGGCATTGAGACTTGATTATAGACTTAGCAAGTTAATACATTAAAATGTCTTATAAAAAAATTTAACATTTACAATCTCAAGAAATACCTACTTAACCTGGTATCACGTCATTTGGGACTCACGTCATTTGGGACTCAACATAAACGACGTTTGGGACTTGACTGGCGTCAATTGGGACTCAACACAAACGACATTTGGGACTCAATATAAACGACAGTTGGGACTATTTATTTATGAGATATATAGTAAAAGCTATCTTAGTTGTCTTTCGTTTTATTTAGTTGATCGGCAATTGTTGAGACCGCGATTAACACTGCTAGTTCTCCTTTGTTTTGTTTTATCTGCGAGTATAAAACTTCTTCTTTGTTTTGTTTTATCTGCGAGTATAAAACTTGACAATAATATATTGTTGAAAATTTGTTTTTCTTTTATCAAATAGTAAACGAGCTTGATTGACCGACCACTGCTAATGTGTTTTCGTGAAACGGTAAAACTGCAATCTACACACACGGCCGCCATTCTCGATGATTGACAACTCACGTTTTTCCTCATCCACATAAGCGAATTATGTAAATAAAAAATTAAACCATATGTTAGTCCCGAAATGACCTAGTTTGTGTCGAGTGGACGGTAAACCCCATTTCTCTCTCTCTCTCTTTCACCAAAGGGGGGGATCAAGTGGCTAAGTGGGTAAGACGCTGGCTCGCTAGCCTGGAGATCGGGTGTTCGATCCCTGTAAGTTCATCCTGATTTTCCGGCGTGGTTTCCCTTGTCAGTGATGCAGGACGGAGGGACTGACAAGGACAGCTGTCTAGTCGTTATGCGACGAAAAACTGAGGTCCCGTGTAGACATTGGCGTGCACGTAAAAGATCCCTTGGCAGTTGGAATTCAATATAAGAGTAGGCCGTAGTGCCACTGTCGGGGCAAAATTTCCCTCATAACACACTGTATGGTGTATCTCCAACTTCATTAGCCCAGTTCGGGGCAGAACAGTTGGACGTTAAACCTCATTTCATTTCATTACATTTTGTATCCATTTCTAAGTGCCCAAGAATAGAGATCGTTGCGAACTGTAGGTGACACACAAAGAGAAAACGAATGAATGAATGATCTACTCTCATTTCAAATTCCAAATGTCAAGGGTTCTTTTACGTGCACACCCACGTGATGGACTAGACACTGGTTTTTTTTAGGTCCTCTGTCCTTACACCACTACTAACAAAGGGAACTTTCTCGACCAACATGGGGATCACGTTGGCTAAGTGAGTAAGACGCTGACTCGCTAGCCTGGAGGTCGGGTGTTCGATCCCTGCATTGGCTAAGAAAGTTCATCCAGATTTTCCTGCGTGTTTCCCCTTGTCAGTGGTACAGGACGGAGGGCCTGACAAGAACAGCTGTCTAGTCAGGGATGAAAAACTGAGGTCACGTGTACACACAGGAGTGCACATGAAAGATCCCTTGGTAGTTGGAACTTGATATAAGAGTAGGCCATAGCGCCGCTGCCTGGGCAAAATTTCCTTCATAGCATACTGTATGGCGTATGCTCGTCTTTATTAGCTCAGTTTAGGAGCAGAACAGTAGGACGTTAAACCCGATTTCATTTCATTTTTCTCGACCAACACGGAAATTGAACCCCTCATTTGCTAGCCAGTGTGTTACTAATTACTAGAGAGAGAGAGAGAGAAATGGGGTTTAACGTCTACTCGACACAAACTAGGTCATATATACTATTCAAAAAAAGTAGGGGATATTTGATTTTTGGGGCATAATACTAAAATATGCAAATGACTACGAAAAAAGTCACTATAGAACCTAACAGAAGAAACATTTCCAGTTACATGTGACGCCCAAACGCACCAATAGCTACCGCATGGAATGCAGGTGATGCTTGGGATCATCATGGGGGTCCAACCCAAGATTTGCACGACTCTGACTTTGAATGTTACAGTCATTGTGGCATTGAATTCCAGGGTGGAAACATCAGTTTAATTGTTTTAGTGACCAGAAAACAAATTTTGATATGCGTCGGTTTACCCAAAATGAAAGGTTACGTGCCCTTGGCATGCTACAGATCGGCACAACACAGGCGGTTGTGGCGCGGACGATGAATGTTTCTCAGTCTGTCATAAGCAGGCTATGGTCCAGATACCGTGATACACAATCTGTACAGGACAGACCACGCTCAGGTCGACCAAGGGCGACAACTCAAGCCCAGGATCGATTTATCCGTACCTTGGCCTTGAGAAATCGTGTCATCACAGCAAATCAGATTAGCGCTCGTCTTCAAACAGACACTGGTGTGAGAGTGAGTGGCCAGACGATTCGGAATCGACTGCATAGGGGTCACCTTCGCGCCCGACGTCCTCGCGTGATCCCTTGTTTGAGAGATCATCACATTCAGGCAAGACGTCGTTGGTGTAGGGATCGTCAACACTGGGATAATCGACGCTGGAGCAATGTAATGTTTTCAGATGAGTCAAGGTTCACTGTTGATTTTTTGGACAGACGTAGGAGGGTGTGGCGTCGTCGAAACGAGCGCTTCGAAGACGTTAACGTCATCAGACATGATCGATTTGGGGGTGGTTCTGTTATGGTGTGGGGAGGCATCACTGTTTTACATGTTGTTGCAAGGGCGTGTTACAGGCCAGTACTACCGGGACAACATCTTGGCAGTCCATGTTGTACCGTTCGCACGACGTCATGGCCGCCGTTTCATCTTCCAGGATGCCAACGCAAGATGTCACAGGGCCAGGATCGTTACAGGTTACCTCCAACAACAGAACATCACCACATTACCTTGGCCAGCACTGAGTCCCGACCTCTCCCCCATCGAGCATGTCTGGGACATGCTTGGACAGAGGTTACGTCAACGTCAACAACGTCAACAACGTCCTGCCAATGTCCAAGAACTTGCTGCTGCGTTGCAACAGGAATGGGACAATCTGGACCAAAATGACCTTAGACGTCTCATTAGGAGTATGCCACGTCGGATCAATGCTTGTTTGGCAAACAGAGGAAGATTTACCCGTTACTGACTTGGTTGTGATGCTGTGGTAACTTTGCTGTTTGACCCCGGGTATCATTTTACCCTTATAATGGTCAGTCTGTGCCTTACTTAGTCTAACGATCATTTGGAATAAATCGATGAATGTGAACTTCATTTCATTTTGTCATTTGTTTCTTCGTCAGTTTCATTAGGTGACTTTAATAACACTTAAAAATCAAATATCCCCTACTTTTTTTGAATAGTATACCTTACATGGGATCTACGGCGAAGCTCATTTCCACACGGAAAAAAGTCTGGACTAGGACGGAAGGGAGTGGTACTCATATTTACAGACCTTCGGAAAAAGAAATGAAATGGGGGGTTTAACATCCTACCGTTCTGCTTCAACTGGGCTAATGAAAACAGACATATGGCATGCAGTGTGCTATGAGGTAAAATTTTCCCGGACAGCAGCGCTATAAACGGCCTACTCTTGTATCGAATTTCAACTACCAAGGGATCTTTTACATGCACGCTAAATTTGTACACGGGACCTTGTGTTTGCGTCCAATCCAAACGATTAGACAGTTTCCCTTGTCAGGCCCTTCGTCCTGCATCACTGACAAAGTCGGTGGTACGAACCTCTATTAAATGACGGGGGTGGGGGTATCTATAAGTCTGTCTTAATACAAATTCCAAATATGTTACATATCACTAAAAAGCACATTCATTACTCTTTTCAAATATTTAAATAATTTTTTGGCACATTTATATTTTCATATTAATGGAACACAGTTTTTATGAGATACAATCACTAGTTTTATTCTAAAAGCGCGACATTTTGACAAGTATCCTCTTTTTCATACTTTGAAAAAATGAAATGAAATGGTGTTTAACACCCCCTACTGTTCTGCCATAAGCCATACGGTGTGCTATGAGGGAAGTTTTGCCCGAACAGCATCGTTCGTTCGTTCGTTGTGTTTAACGTCTGCTTCCACATAAGTGATATCGCAGACAAGACATAGAGAACCGAAGCTGATTCCTGTTTTTTAGAATATGATTTTGCAATCTTTCCATTTGGCCTTAGGCCATGGATTTGGGTTAGTGGGAAGTTCTTCCCTTTATTTAATATAAAACATATCGTTTGGTAGATGATCTCGTCTGCTTCTAGATTGGTAGATGTCATCGTTTGGGGTTAGTGTTTAGTTGCCAGGCCCGGCTTATAGTTGGCCTCCCCTTACTCCACTATCCCACTCTCTGGGTTTGGTATCAGTTTTATTTGCGGAATAGTGTTTAGGTGCCAAGTTCGTCTGACCGTAACTCCCCCTTACTCCACTATCCTGCTAGTTTGGTAGATGTCATCTTTGTGGGGTTTGTGTTTAGGTGCAAGGCCCGTCTTATCGTGACCTCCCCTTACTCCACTATCCCACTATGTAGGTTTGGTGTCTGTTTTTGGTGGAATAGTGTTTAGATGCCGAGTCCATCTGATCGTGACTCCCCCTTACTCCACTATCCTGCCAGTATGGTATAAATCCCCTATGTAATTTAGTGTTTAGATGCCGGGCCCGTCTAACCGTGACCCCCTCTTACTTCACTATTCTACTTAGTCCAACTGTGTCCATTAGGGCGTGGATTTGTTCGAAGATTTGCAGTTTCAGAGTAGGTTCTTAGTGTTGAATGGTATGTTGTTGGACTCCATTGTTCTCACTAGTTCCCTTCTCTCCTCCCTGTATACCTCGCAGTCTACCAGGACATGGTTTGGTGGTACATTCTTCTCCGCACTCACAGATGATGACTTGGTGTTTGTAGTCTCGCAGCCGCTCTTTCACCCTTAGCTTCAATATAAGTCTACAAATATCTCTTCTAGGGTGATCGAGTGTTGTCATTGTGTAGATCTTGTCATCCAGCCAGAATCAAGTTCAACGAGATTTAATTCCCAGATTGAATTGACGTGTCTTTTGACCATTACTGTAGATTTCCGTGGTGCTGTAGTCTATGGTGCGGAGTGGTGCTGTGTCCTTGAGACCTTCATTGGCGAGTCGATCTGCCTCCTCGTTTCCTCTAATGTTGACATGTGATGGAATCCACACGAGTTCTACTTTGCCTCCCGTCTCTAAAACCCTCTGGTACAGCTGCCTGATTTCCAAAATAACTTCTGGTCTTGAGTCCGAGTTGTCATTTTGGATTGAAATCAGACTGCTCAGAGAGTCGCTTGGAATGACGAACTTACTAGTCTTTTGATGGGAAATCCATGATATAGCGTCACGAATGGCAACAAGCTCTGCAGTGTACACCGAACAGTTATTGGGCAGTTTCCTGCTTATTCCCTGTTCCCCGTTTGGCAGGTATATTCCAAACGAGCTGGTGCCCCTTTCAGGATTGCGTGAGCCATCCGTGTACACATGGTCCCAGTCATCAGACGGCCAGTTGTCTTCCAGGTGTTCTAGAGAGAAAGCACGTGCAGCAGTGGGGTTGTTTTTCTTGTCGGTTTTCTGTAGTAGATCTAGATTAACCGGCGGTATAGGGAGCGTCCAAGGGGCGATCACTGGGGGTCGCTCCCCCAGTCGCAGTTCCTTGATTGTTTCCCTGATACCCTGGCCGAAGCCCCAAGTGCTGCCCGTTATTTTCCTCATTAAATTTAGGATTTTGGTGCATCTATCTACAGTCTCGTCGATGTGCGGTTTCCAGGTCAGCCTTCGGTCAAAGATTACGCCAAGGAACTTGGTTTGGTCTTTAAACTCGATGGTTTTCCCGTTCATACACAGAGTCATTCTGCTTATCCCTCTATCCCTGCTTACAAGCATGCCGACTGTTTTCTTCTCCAAGACTTTGAATCCCCGATCGTTTGCCCATGCCATGAATTTGTCTAAGGCCTTCTGCATTTTCTTTTGTAGTTCACAGAAGTTCCTCCCTTTCCTCCACATGGTACTGTCATCAGCAAATTTAGCTAACTCAGTTTTGGCTTCGAGGTAGGAAGATTTCTGTATGTCGTTGATCATGATATTGAAGAGAATGTGACTGATAACCGACCCCTGAGGCGTGCCATTTTCTAATGTTTGCACGGCACTCAGGAATATGCCAACATTCACCTGTATCCTTCTATCGCTCAGAAAGCTTTTGATCCACCGAAACATATTGCCCGTTATACCAATACGTCCTAACTTGAAGAGCAGCCCGTCTAGCCAGACTAAATCGAAAGCCTTAGTTAAATCTACGAACACGACACATAACAGGTTCCCAGAGAGGAGTGATTTTCGTCGATCAGTCGGTTGCTCTCCAGATAGAACTGTAGTCGTTTGTTAACCATTGTTTCCAAGGTTTTGCATAGTGTGGATGTCAAACTTACTGGTCGATAGGACTCTGCCTTTGTTCTCTCTTTACCTGGTTTTGGAAGAGGGATGACGTTGGCTTTCCGCCATTCTTTAGGTACCTCTCCTGCCAGCCAGGATGTGTTGAAGAAGTTTAGTAGTATCCTTGTGGCGTTTCTAGGCAGATGTTTGGTATGTTGAATGATCTGCGCTTCCCGTTCATGGCGTTCAGCTTCTGTTTGCGTGTTTTGATTTAACGCATTACAGAATGCCACCCAGTGTCCGCTTTGTGTCTCTTGCGGCGTATTTCAACTTCAGGTAGTTTTGGTGATTGACTTCATTTGTAGTGGCGTTTCCGTAGGCGTAGTGTCTTCTTTCTTTCGTTAACCGCCTTCTGACATTCTGGTGACCACCAAGGTTTTCTAATCCTTGATTGCCCTCCAGAAGTCTTGGGAATGGAGTCGTCTGCGGCACCTATAATAGCACTCGTGATGTTGGCTGCGTACACGTCGATGTTGGCATCGATGATGTCTTCTTCTTTCCACCCAAGGCAGCCTACACGGAAGTTAGCCTATCAGCCTCTTTTATTTTCCAATTGGGTTTCCCGTTATAGACTTCCCTGGTTGTTTCACATTGGATGCAGAGTTCTATCAGTAGATGGTCGCTGCCAAGTGTTTCATCTTCGTGTACTTGCCAGTCGCAGCGGTTTGCCATACCAAGCGTACAGAGCGTGAGATCCAGGTGTGAAGGTGGGGCATTTCCTTCAACAAAAGTAGGACTCTCGTCGTTCAGTAAGCATAGGTCGTTCTCTTCTATTATTGAGCATAGGCTAATCCCATCGACAGTCATTCCTCGGTGACCCCCACAGGACGTGTTTTGCGATGAAATCCCCGCAAAACACAAATTCGCCCTGCGGAAGCTGGTCGAGAAGTAACTGGAAGTCAACTGGTTTTCTCGTGACATCTGGGGGTACATAGATGGCTATGCCCATTGCTCCTAGAGGGTCCTTTACGTCCAGCGAAACAGAAATATAATTTAAGTTATCACTGACGTAGATGGCAAGACCGCCGCCACGTGTCGTGCTGCCCGGTCTGCCCCTTCTCTGACAAGCGTATCCGGGCAAGTAGATGTCGTTCTTGGTTGGTAGTAGCTTGGTTTCTTGGAGGCATATTACATCTTTGGGGTTGCGGGTGATGTATTTTCTCAGCTCAGCACATCTGTAAGTTCATCCTGATTTTCCGGCGTGGTTTCCCTTGTCAGTGATGCAGGACGGAGGGACTGACAAGGACAGCTGTCTAGTCGTTATGCGACGAAAAACTGAGGTCCCGTGTAGACATTGGCGTGCACGTAAAAGATCCCTTGGCAGTTGGAATTCAATATAAGAGTAGGCCGTAGTGCCACTGTCGGGGCAAAATTTCCCTCATAACACACTGTATGGTGTATCTCCAACTTCATTAGCCCAGTTCGGGGCAGAACAGTTGGACGTTAAACCTCATTTCATTTCATTACATTTTGTATCCATTTCTAAGTGCCCAAGAATAGAGATCGTTGCGAACTGTAGGTGACACACAAAGAGAAAACGAATGAATGAATGATCTACTCTCATTTCAAATTCCAAATGTCAAGGGTTCTTTTACGTGCACACCCACGTGATGGACTAGACACTGGTTTTTTTTAGGTCCTCTGTCCTTACACCACTACTAACAAAGGGAACTTTCTCGACCAACATGGGGATCACGTTGGCTAAGTGAGTAAGACGCTGACTCGCTAGCCTGGAGGTCGGGTGTTCGATCCCTGCATTGGCTAAGAAAGTTCATCCAGATTTTCCTGCGTGTTTCCCCTTGTCAGTGGTACAGGACGGAGGGCCTGACAAGAACAGCTGTCTAGTCAGGGATGAAAAACTGAGGTCACGTGTACACACAGGAGTGCACATGAAAGATCCCTTGGTAGTTGGAACTTGATATAAGAGTAGGCCATAGCGCCGCTGCCTGGGCAAAATTTCCTTCATAGCATACTGTATGGCGTATGCTCGTCTTTATTAGCTCAGTTTAGGAGCAGAACAGTAGGACGTTAAACCCGATTTCATTTCATTTTTCTCGACCAACACGGAAATTGAACCCCTCATTTGCTAGCCAGTGTGTTACTAATTACTAGAGAGAGAGAGAGAGAAATGGGGTTTAACGTCTACTCGACACAAACTAGGTCATATATACTATTCAAAAAAAGTAGGGGATATTTGATTTTTGGGGCATAATACTAAAATATGCAAATGACTACGAAAAAAGTCACTATAGAACCTAACAGAAGAAACATTTCCAGTTACATGTGACGCCCAAACGCACCAATAGCTACCGCATGGAATGCAGGTGATGCTTGGGATCATCATGGGGGTCCAACCCAAGATTTGCACGACTCTGACTTTGAATGTTACAGTCATTGTGGCATTGAATTCCAGGGTGGAAACATCAGTTTAATTGTTTTAGTGACCAGAAAACAAATTTTGATATGCGTCGGTTTACCCAAAATGAAAGGTTACGTGCCCTTGGCATGCTACAGATCGGCACAACACAGGCGGTTGTGGCGCGGACGATGAATGTTTCTCAGTCTGTCATAAGCAGGCTATGGTCCAGATACCGTGATACACAATCTGTACAGGACAGACCACGCTCAGGTCGACCAAGGGCGACAACTCAAGCCCAGGATCGATTTATCCGTACCTTGGCCTTGAGAAATCGTGTCATCACAGCAAATCAGATTAGCGCTCGTCTTCAAACAGACACTGGTGTGAGAGTGAGTGGCCAGACGATTCGGAATCGACTGCATAGGGGTCACCTTCGCGCCCGACGTCCTCGCGTGATCCCTTGTTTGAGAGATCATCACATTCAGGCAAGACGTCGTTGGTGTAGGGATCGTCAACACTGGGATAATCGACGCTGGAGCAATGTAATGTTTTCAGATGAGTCAAGGTTCACTGTTGATTTTTTGGACAGACGTAGGAGGGTGTGGCGTCGTCGAAACGAGCGCTTCGAAGACGTTAACGTCATCAGACATGATCGATTTGGGGGTGGTTCTGTTATGGTGTGGGGAGGCATCACTGTTTTACATGTTGTTGCAAGGGCGTGTTACAGGCCAGTACTACCGGGACAACATCTTGGCAGTCCATGTTGTACCGTTCGCACGACGTCATGGCCGCCGTTTCATCTTCCAGGATGCCAACGCAAGATGTCACAGGGCCAGGATCGTTACAGGTTACCTCCAACAACAGAACATCACCACATTACCTTGGCCAGCACTGAGTCCCGACCTCTCCCCCATCGAGCATGTCTGGGACATGCTTGGACAGAGGTTACGTCAACGTCAACAACGTCAACAACGTCCTGCCAATGTCCAAGAACTTGCTGCTGCGTTGCAACAGGAATGGGACAATCTGGACCAAAATGACCTTAGACGTCTCATTAGGAGTATGCCACGTCGGATCAATGCTTGTTTGGCAAACAGAGGAAGATTTACCCGTTACTGACTTGGTTGTGATGCTGTGGTAACTTTGCTGTTTGACCCCGGGTATCATTTTACCCTTATAATGGTCAGTCTGTGCCTTACTTAGTCTAACGATCATTTGGAATAAATCGATGAATGTGAACTTCATTTCATTTTGTCATTTGTTTCTTCGTCAGTTTCATTAGGTGACTTTAATAACACTTAAAAATCAAATATCCCCTACTTTTTTTGAATAGTATACCTTACATGGGATCTACGGCGAAGCTCATTTCCACACGGAAAAAAGTCTGGACTAGGACGGAAGGGAGTGGTACTCATATTTACAGACCTTCGGAAAAAGAAATGAAATGGGGGGTTTAACATCCTACCGTTCTGCTTCAACTGGGCTAATGAAAACAGACATATGGCATGCAGTGTGCTATGAGGTAAAATTTTCCCGGACAGCAGCGCTATAAACGGCCTACTCTTGTATCGAATTTCAACTACCAAGGGATCTTTTACATGCACGCTAAATTTGTACACGGGACCTTGTGTTTGCGTCCAATCCAAACGATTAGACAGTTTCCCTTGTCAGGCCCTTCGTCCTGCATCACTGACAAAGTCGGTGGTACGAACCTCTATTAAATGACGGGGGTGGGGGTATCTATAAGTCTGTCTTAATACAAATTCCAAATATGTTACATATCACTAAAAAGCACATTCATTACTCTTTTCAAATATTTAAATAATTTTTTGGCACATTTATATTTTCATATTAATGGAACACAGTTTTTATGAGATACAATCACTAGTTTTATTCTAAAAGCGCGACATTTTGACAAGTATCCTCTTTTTCATACTTTGAAAAAATGAAATGAAATGGTGTTTAACACCCCCTACTGTTCTGCCATAAGCCATACGGTGTGCTATGAGGGAAGTTTTGCCCGAACAGCATCGTTCGTTCGTTCGTTGTGTTTAACGTCTGCTTCCACATAAGTGATATCGCAGACAAGACATAGAGAACCGAAGCTGATTCCTGTTTTTTAGAATATGATTTTGCAATCTTTCCATTTGGCCTTAGGCCATGGATTTGGGTTAGTGGGAAGTTCTTCCCTTTATTTAATATAAAACATATCGTTTGGTAGATGATCTCGTCTGCTTCTAGATTGGTAGATGTCATCGTTTGGGGTTAGTGTTTAGTTGCCAGGCCCGGCTTATAGTTGGCCTCCCCTTACTCCACTATCCCACTCTCTGGGTTTGGTATCAGTTTTATTTGCGGAATAGTGTTTAGGTGCCAAGTTCGTCTGACCGTAACTCCCCCTTACTCCACTATCCTGCTAGTTTGGTAGATGTCATCTTTGTGGGGTTTGTGTTTAGGTGCAAGGCCCGTCTTATCGTGACCTCCCCTTACTCCACTATCCCACTATGTAGGTTTGGTGTCTGTTTTTGGTGGAATAGTGTTTAGATGCCGAGTCCATCTGATCGTGACTCCCCCTTACTCCACTATCCTGCCAGTATGGTATAAATCCCCTATGTAATTTAGTGTTTAGATGCCGGGCCCGTCTAACCGTGACCCCCTCTTACTTCACTATTCTACTTAGTCCAACTGTGTCCATTAGGGCGTGGATTTGTTCGAAGATTTGCAGTTTCAGAGTAGGTTCTTAGTGTTGAATGGTATGTTGTTGGACTCCATTGTTCTCACTAGTTCCCTTCTCTCCTCCCTGTATACCTCGCAGTCTACCAGGACATGGTTTGGTGGTACATTCTTCTCCGCACTCACAGATGATGACTTGGTGTTTGTAGTCTCGCAGCCGCTCTTTCACCCTTAGCTTCAATATAAGTCTACAAATATCTCTTCTAGGGTGATCGAGTGTTGTCATTGTGTAGATCTTGTCATCCAGCCAGAATCAAGTTCAACGAGATTTAATTCCCAGATTGAATTGACGTGTCTTTTGACCATTACTGTAGATTTCCGTGGTGCTGTAGTCTATGGTGCGGAGTGGTGCTGTGTCCTTGAGACCTTCATTGGCGAGTCGATCTGCCTCCTCGTTTCCTCTAATGTTGACATGTGATGGAATCCACACGAGTTCTACTTTGCCTCCCGTCTCTAAAACCCTCTGGTACAGCTGCCTGATTTCCAAAATAACTTCTGGTCTTGAGTCCGAGTTGTCATTTTGGATTGAAATCAGACTGCTCAGAGAGTCGCTTGGAATGACGAACTTACTAGTCTTTTGATGGGAAATCCATGATATAGCGTCACGAATGGCAACAAGCTCTGCAGTGTACACCGAACAGTTATTGGGCAGTTTCCTGCTTATTCCCTGTTCCCCGTTTGGCAGGTATATTCCAAACGAGCTGGTGCCCCTTTCAGGATTGCGTGAGCCATCCGTGTACACATGGTCCCAGTCATCAGACGGCCAGTTGTCTTCCAGGTGTTCTAGAGAGAAAGCACGTGCAGCAGTGGGGTTGTTTTTCTTGTCGGTTTTCTGTAGTAGATCTAGATTAACCGGCGGTATAGGGAGCGTCCAAGGGGCGATCACTGGGGGTCGCTCCCCCAGTCGCAGTTCCTTGATTGTTTCCCTGATACCCTGGCCGAAGCCCCAAGTGCTGCCCGTTATTTTCCTCATTAAATTTAGGATTTTGGTGCATCTATCTACAGTCTCGTCGATGTGCGGTTTCCAGGTCAGCCTTCGGTCAAAGATTACGCCAAGGAACTTGGTTTGGTCTTTAAACTCGATGGTTTTCCCGTTCATACACAGAGTCATTCTGCTTATCCCTCTATCCCTGCTTACAAGCATGCCGACTGTTTTCTTCTCCAAGACTTTGAATCCCCGATCGTTTGCCCATGCCATGAATTTGTCTAAGGCCTTCTGCATTTTCTTTTGTAGTTCACAGAAGTTCCTCCCTTTCCTCCACATGGTACTGTCATCAGCAAATTTAGCTAACTCAGTTTTGGCTTCGAGGTAGGAAGATTTCTGTATGTCGTTGATCATGATATTGAAGAGAATGTGACTGATAACCGACCCCTGAGGCGTGCCATTTTCTAATGTTTGCACGGCACTCAGGAATATGCCAACATTCACCTGTATCCTTCTATCGCTCAGAAAGCTTTTGATCCACCGAAACATATTGCCCGTTATACCAATACGTCCTAACTTGAAGAGCAGCCCGTCTAGCCAGACTAAATCGAAAGCCTTAGTTAAATCTACGAACACGACACATAACAGGTTCCCAGAGAGGAGTGATTTTCGTCGATCAGTCGGTTGCTCTCCAGATAGAACTGTAGTCGTTTGTTAACCATTGTTTCCAAGGTTTTGCATAGTGTGGATGTCAAACTTACTGGTCGATAGGACTCTGCCTTTGTTCTCTCTTTACCTGGTTTTGGAAGAGGGATGACGTTGGCTTTCCGCCATTCTTTAGGTACCTCTCCTGCCAGCCAGGATGTGTTGAAGAAGTTTAGTAGTATCCTTGTGGCGTTTCTAGGCAGATGTTTGGTATGTTGAATGATCTGCGCTTCCCGTTCATGGCGTTCAGCTTCTGTTTGCGTGTTTTGATTTAACGCATTACAGAATGCCACCCAGTGTCCGCTTTGTGTCTCTTGCGGCGTATTTCAACTTCAGGTAGTTTTGGTGATTGACTTCATTTGTAGTGGCGTTTCCGTAGGCGTAGTGTCTTCTTTCTTTCGTTAACCGCCTTCTGACATTCTGGTGACCACCAAGGTTTTCTAATCCTTGATTGCCCTCCAGAAGTCTTGGGAATGGAGTCGTCTGCGGCACCTATAATAGCACTCGTGATGTTGGCTGCGTACACGTCGATGTTGGCATCGATGATGTCTTCTTCTTTCCACCCAAGGCAGCCTACACGGAAGTTAGCCTATCAGCCTCTTTTATTTTCCAATTGGGTTTCCCGTTATAGACTTCCCTGGTTGTTTCACATTGGATGCAGAGTTCTATCAGTAGATGGTCGCTGCCAAGTGTTTCATCTTCGTGTACTTGCCAGTCGCAGCGGTTTGCCATACCAAGCGTACAGAGCGTGAGATCCAGGTGTGAAGGTGGGGCATTTCCTTCAACAAAAGTAGGACTCTCGTCGTTCAGTAAGCATAGGTCGTTCTCTTCTATTATTGAGCATAGGCTAATCCCATCGACAGTCATTCCTCGGTGACCCCCACAGGACGTGTTTTGCGATGAAATCCCCGCAAAACACAAATTCGCCCTGCGGAAGCTGGTCGAGAAGTAACTGGAAGTCAACTGGTTTTCTCGTGACATCTGGGGGTACATAGATGGCTATGCCCATTGCTCCTAGAGGGTCCTTTACGTCCAGCGAAACAGAAATATAATTTAAGTTATCACTGACGTAGATGGCAAGACCGCCGCCACGTGTCGTGCTGCCCGGTCTGCCCCTTCTCTGACAAGCGTATCCGGGCAAGTAGATGTCGTTCTTGGTTGGTAGTAGCTTGGTTTCTTGGAGGCATATTACATCTTTGGGGTTGCGGGTGATGTATTTTCTCAGCTCAGCACATCTGTAAGTTCATCCTGATTTTCCGGCGTGGTTTCCCTTGTCAGTGATGCAGGACGGAGGGACTGACAAGGACAGCTGTCTAGTCGTTATGCGACGAAAAACTGAGGTCCCGTGTAGACATTGGCGTGCACGTAAAAGATCCCTTGGCAGTTGGAATTCAATATAAGAGTAGGCCGTAGTGCCACTGTCGGGGCAAAATTTCCCTCATAACACACTGTATGGTGTATCTCCAACTTCATTAGCCCAGTTCGGGGCAGAACAGTTGGACGTTAAACCTCATTTCATTTCATTACATTTTGTATCCATTTCTAAGTGCCCAAGAATAGAGATCGTTGCGAACTGTAGGTGACACACAAAGAGAAAACGAATGAATGAATGATCTACTCTCATTTCAAATTCCAAATGTCAAGGGTTCTTTTACGTGCACACCCACGTGATGGACTAGACACTGGTTTTTTTTAGGTCCTCTGTCCTTACACCACTACTAACAAAGGGAACTTTCTCGACCAACATGGGGATCACGTTGGCTAAGTGAGTAAGACGCTGACTCGCTAGCCTGGAGGTCGGGTGTTCGATCCCTGCATTGGCTAAGAAAGTTCATCCAGATTTTCCTGCGTGTTTCCCCTTGTCAGTGGTACAGGACGGAGGGCCTGACAAGAACAGCTGTCTAGTCAGGGATGAAAAACTGAGGTCACGTGTACACACAGGAGTGCACATGAAAGATCCCTTGGTAGTTGGAACTTGATATAAGAGTAGGCCATAGCGCCGCTGCCTGGGCAAAATTTCCTTCATAGCATACTGTATGGCGTATGCTCGTCTTTATTAGCTCAGTTTAGGAGCAGAACAGTAGGACGTTAAACCCGATTTCATTTCATTTTTCTCGACCAACACGGAAATTGAACCCCTCATTTGCTAGCCAGTGTGTTACTAATTACTAGAGAGAGAGAGAGAGAAATGGGGTTTAACGTCTACTCGACACAAACTAGGTCATATATACTATTCAAAAAAAGTAGGGGATATTTGATTTTTGGGGCATAATACTAAAATATGCAAATGACTACGAAAAAAGTCACTATAGAACCTAACAGAAGAAACATTTCCAGTTACATGTGACGCCCAAACGCACCAATAGCTACCGCATGGAATGCAGGTGATGCTTGGGATCATCATGGGGGTCCAACCCAAGATTTGCACGACTCTGACTTTGAATGTTACAGTCATTGTGGCATTGAATTCCAGGGTGGAAACATCAGTTTAATTGTTTTAGTGACCAGAAAACAAATTTTGATATGCGTCGGTTTACCCAAAATGAAAGGTTACGTGCCCTTGGCATGCTACAGATCGGCACAACACAGGCGGTTGTGGCGCGGACGATGAATGTTTCTCAGTCTGTCATAAGCAGGCTATGGTCCAGATACCGTGATACACAATCTGTACAGGACAGACCACGCTCAGGTCGACCAAGGGCGACAACTCAAGCCCAGGATCGATTTATCCGTACCTTGGCCTTGAGAAATCGTGTCATCACAGCAAATCAGATTAGCGCTCGTCTTCAAACAGACACTGGTGTGAGAGTGAGTGGCCAGACGATTCGGAATCGACTGCATAGGGGTCACCTTCGCGCCCGACGTCCTCGCGTGATCCCTTGTTTGAGAGATCATCACATTCAGGCAAGACGTCGTTGGTGTAGGGATCGTCAACACTGGGATAATCGACGCTGGAGCAATGTAATGTTTTCAGATGAGTCAAGGTTCACTGTTGATTTTTTGGACAGACGTAGGAGGGTGTGGCGTCGTCGAAACGAGCGCTTCGAAGACGTTAACGTCATCAGACATGATCGATTTGGGGGTGGTTCTGTTATGGTGTGGGGAGGCATCACTGTTTTACATGTTGTTGCAAGGGCGTGTTACAGGCCAGTACTACCGGGACAACATCTTGGCAGTCCATGTTGTACCGTTCGCACGACGTCATGGCCGCCGTTTCATCTTCCAGGATGCCAACGCAAGATGTCACAGGGCCAGGATCGTTACAGGTTACCTCCAACAACAGAACATCACCACATTACCTTGGCCAGCACTGAGTCCCGACCTCTCCCCCATCGAGCATGTCTGGGACATGCTTGGACAGAGGTTACGTCAACGTCAACAACGTCAACAACGTCCTGCCAATGTCCAAGAACTTGCTGCTGCGTTGCAACAGGAATGGGACAATCTGGACCAAAATGACCTTAGACGTCTCATTAGGAGTATGCCACGTCGGATCAATGCTTGTTTGGCAAACAGAGGAAGATTTACCCGTTACTGACTTGGTTGTGATGCTGTGGTAACTTTGCTGTTTGACCCCGGGTATCATTTTACCCTTATAATGGTCAGTCTGTGCCTTACTTAGTCTAACGATCATTTGGAATAAATCGATGAATGTGAACTTCATTTCATTTTGTCATTTGTTTCTTCGTCAGTTTCATTAGGTGACTTTAATAACACTTAAAAATCAAATATCCCCTACTTTTTTTGAATAGTATACCTTACATGGGATCTACGGCGAAGCTCATTTCCACACGGAAAAAAGTCTGGACTAGGACGGAAGGGAGTGGTACTCATATTTACAGACCTTCGGAAAAAGAAATGAAATGGGGGGTTTAACATCCTACCGTTCTGCTTCAACTGGGCTAATGAAAACAGACATATGGCATGCAGTGTGCTATGAGGTAAAATTTTCCCGGACAGCAGCGCTATAAACGGCCTACTCTTGTATCGAATTTCAACTACCAAGGGATCTTTTACATGCACGCTAAATTTGTACACGGGACCTTGTGTTTGCGTCCAATCCAAACGATTAGACAGTTTCCCTTGTCAGGCCCTTCGTCCTGCATCACTGACAAAGTCGGTGGTACGAACCTCTATTAAATGACGGGGGTGGGGGTATCTATAAGTCTGTCTTAATACAAATTCCAAATATGTTACATATCACTAAAAAGCACATTCATTACTCTTTTCAAATATTTAAATAATTTTTTGGCACATTTATATTTTCATATTAATGGAACACAGTTTTTATGAGATACAATCACTAGTTTTATTCTAAAAGCGCGACATTTTGACAAGTATCCTCTTTTTCATACTTTGAAAAAATGAAATGAAATGGTGTTTAACACCCCCTACTGTTCTGCCATAAGCCATACGGTGTGCTATGAGGGAAGTTTTGCCCGAACAGCATCGTTCGTTCGTTCGTTGTGTTTAACGTCTGCTTCCACATAAGTGATATCGCAGACAAGACATAGAGAACCGAAGCTGATTCCTGTTTTTTAGAATATGATTTTGCAATCTTTCCATTTGGCCTTAGGCCATGGATTTGGGTTAGTGGGAAGTTCTTCCCTTTATTTAATATAAAACATATCGTTTGGTAGATGATCTCGTCTGCTTCTAGATTGGTAGATGTCATCGTTTGGGGTTAGTGTTTAGTTGCCAGGCCCGGCTTATAGTTGGCCTCCCCTTACTCCACTATCCCACTCTCTGGGTTTGGTATCAGTTTTATTTGCGGAATAGTGTTTAGGTGCCAAGTTCGTCTGACCGTAACTCCCCCTTACTCCACTATCCTGCTAGTTTGGTAGATGTCATCTTTGTGGGGTTTGTGTTTAGGTGCAAGGCCCGTCTTATCGTGACCTCCCCTTACTCCACTATCCCACTATGTAGGTTTGGTGTCTGTTTTTGGTGGAATAGTGTTTAGATGCCGAGTCCATCTGATCGTGACTCCCCCTTACTCCACTATCCTGCCAGTATGGTATAAATCCCCTATGTAATTTAGTGTTTAGATGCCGGGCCCGTCTAACCGTGACCCCCTCTTACTTCACTATTCTACTTAGTCCAACTGTGTCCATTAGGGCGTGGATTTGTTCGAAGATTTGCAGTTTCAGAGTAGGTTCTTAGTGTTGAATGGTATGTTGTTGGACTCCATTGTTCTCACTAGTTCCCTTCTCTCCTCCCTGTATACCTCGCAGTCTACCAGGACATGGTTTGGTGGTACATTCTTCTCCGCACTCACAGATGATGACTTGGTGTTTGTAGTCTCGCAGCCGCTCTTTCACCCTTAGCTTCAATATAAGTCTACAAATATCTCTTCTAGGGTGATCGAGTGTTGTCATTGTGTAGATCTTGTCATCCAGCCAGAATCAAGTTCAACGAGATTTAATTCCCAGATTGAATTGACGTGTCTTTTGACCATTACTGTAGATTTCCGTGGTGCTGTAGTCTATGGTGCGGAGTGGTGCTGTGTCCTTGAGACCTTCATTGGCGAGTCGATCTGCCTCCTCGTTTCCTCTAATGTTGACATGTGATGGAATCCACACGAGTTCTACTTTGCCTCCCGTCTCTAAAACCCTCTGGTACAGCTGCCTGATTTCCAAAATAACTTCTGGTCTTGAGTCCGAGTTGTCATTTTGGATTGAAATCAGACTGCTCAGAGAGTCGCTTGGAATGACGAACTTACTAGTCTTTTGATGGGAAATCCATGATATAGCGTCACGAATGGCAACAAGCTCTGCAGTGTACACCGAACAGTTATTGGGCAGTTTCCTGCTTATTCCCTGTTCCCCGTTTGGCAGGTATATTCCAAACGAGCTGGTGCCCCTTTCAGGATTGCGTGAGCCATCCGTGTACACATGGTCCCAGTCATCAGACGGCCAGTTGTCTTCCAGGTGTTCTAGAGAGAAAGCACGTGCAGCAGTGGGGTTGTTTTTCTTGTCGGTTTTCTGTAGTAGATCTAGATTAACCGGCGGTATAGGGAGCGTCCAAGGGGCGATCACTGGGGGTCGCTCCCCCAGTCGCAGTTCCTTGATTGTTTCCCTGATACCCTGGCCGAAGCCCCAAGTGCTGCCCGTTATTTTCCTCATTAAATTTAGGATTTTGGTGCATCTATCTACAGTCTCGTCGATGTGCGGTTTCCAGGTCAGCCTTCGGTCAAAGATTACGCCAAGGAACTTGGTTTGGTCTTTAAACTCGATGGTTTTCCCGTTCATACACAGAGTCATTCTGCTTATCCCTCTATCCCTGCTTACAAGCATGCCGACTGTTTTCTTCTCCAAGACTTTGAATCCCCGATCGTTTGCCCATGCCATGAATTTGTCTAAGGCCTTCTGCATTTTCTTTTGTAGTTCACAGAAGTTCCTCCCTTTCCTCCACATGGTACTGTCATCAGCTAATTTAGCTAACTCAGTTTTGGCTTCGAGGTAGGAAGATTTCTGTATGTCGTTGATCATGATATTGAAGAGAATGTGACTGATAACCGACCCCTGAGGCGTGCCATTTTCTAATGTTTGCACGGCACTCAGGAATATGCCAACATTCACCTGTATCCTTCTATCGCTCAGAAAGCTTTTGATCCACCGAAACATATTGCCCGTTATACCAATACGTCCTAACTTGAAGAGCAGCCCGTCTAGCCAGACTAAATCGAAAGCCTTAGTTAAATCTACGAACACGACACATAACAGGTTCCCAGAGAGGAGTGATTTTCGTCGATCAGTCGGTTGCTCTCCAGATAGAACTGTAGTCGTTTGTTAACCATTGTTTCCAAGGTTTTGCATAGTGTGGATGTCAAACTTACTGGTCGATAGGACTCTGCCTTTGTTCTCTCTTTACCTGGTTTTGGAAGAGGGATGACGTTGGCTTTCCGCCATTCTTTAGGTACCTCTCCTGCCAGCCAGGATGTGTTGAAGAAGTTTAGTAGTATCCTTGTGGCGTTTCTAGGCAGATGTTTGGTATGTTGAATGATCTGCGCTTCCCGTTCATGGCGTTCAGCTTCTGTTTGCGTGTTTTGATTTAACGCATTACAGAATGCCACCCAGTGTCCGCTTTGTATCTCTTGCGGCGTATTTCAACTTCAGGTAGTTTTGGTGATTGACTTCATTGTAGTGGCGTTTCCGTAGGTGTAGTGTCTTCTTTCTTTCGTTAACCGCCTTCTGACATTCTGGTGACCACCAAGGTTTTCTAATCCTTGATTGCCCTCCAGAAGTCTTGGGAATGGAGTCGTCTGCGGCACCTATAATAGCACTCGTGATGTTGGCTGCGTACACGTCGATGTTGGCATCGATGATGTCTTCTTCTTTCCACCCAAGGCAGCCTACACGGAAGTTAGCCTATCAGCCTCTTTTATTTTCCAATTGGGTTTCCCGTTATAGACTTCCCTGGTTGTTTCACATTGGATGCAGAGTTCTATCAGTAGATGGTCGCTGCCAAGTGTTTCATCTTCGTGTACTTGCCAGTCGCAGCGGTTTGCCATACCAAGCGTACAGAGCGTGAGATCCAGGTGTGAAGGTGGGGCATTTCCTTCAACAAAAGTAGGACTCTCGTCGTTCAGTAAGCATAGGTCGTTCTCTTCTATTATTGAGCATAGGCTAATCCCATCGACAGTCATTCCTCGGTGACCCCCACAGGACGTGTTTTGCGATGAAATCCCCGCAAAACACAAATTCGCCCTGCGGAAGCTGGTCGAGAAGTAACTGGAAGTCAACTGGTTTTCTCGTGACATCTGGGGGTACATAGATGGCTATGCCCATTGCTCCTAGAGGGGCCTTTACGTCCAGCGAAACAGAAATGTAATTTAAGTTATCACTGACGTAGATGGCAAGACCGCCGCCACGTGTCGTGCTGCCCGGTCTGCCCCTTCTCTGACAAGCGTATCCGGGCAAGTAGATGTCGTTCTTGGTTGGTAGTAGCTTGGTTTCTTGGAGGCATATTACATCTTTGGGGTTGCGGGTGATGTATTTCCTCAGCTCAGCACATCTGGGGGCCAGTCCATTAACGTTTAGTTGTAGAACTTTTACCTGGCCCGCCATGATGACTGTCCGGATTTATTGGTCAATTGGGGTTTGCCGTTTGATCGCCTTTTGTGGTTTCTTCGTCGTCGTCTTCTTCTCTTGATCTTTTTTTTTAACGTGTTGATTGAATTAATCATGACACACAGGACATCGGGGTTGACCATGTGTGTCCTTATTTTGCAGAGTAGGTTGGTCATCTAGGTAGTTTGGTCCTCATTTGGACACGGCCCCCTGAGGAACTCGATCATGAAGTTCATGAAGCCACTTTCCGTTTTAAATTTAGGGATAAAGTGTGATTCATGAACATTCGTTTTCGGTTCCTCTTCCTTCTTGGATTTGGTCTTGTTCTTTGGTGTTGGTTTGTCATTAACCGCCAGTGTTTGAATCTTTGAACATCTCGAGCACCCGATGGCATTGAGACTTGATTATAGACTTAGCAAGTTAATACATTAAAATGTCTTATAAAAAAATTTAACATTTACAATCTCAAGAAATACCTACTTAACCTGGTATCACGTCATTTGGGACTCACGTCATTTGGGACTCAACATAAACGACGTTTGGGACTTGACTGGCGTCAATTGGGACTCAACACAAACGACATTTGGGACTCAATATAAACGACAGTTGGGACTATTTATTTATGAGATATATAGTAAAAGCTATCTTAGTTGTCTTTCGTTTTATTTAGTTGATCGGCAATTGTTGAGACCGCGATTAACACTGCTAGTTCTCCTTTGTTTTGTTTTATCTGCGAGTATAAAACTTCTTCTTTGTTTTGTTTTATCTGCGAGTATAAAACTTGACAATAATATATTGTTGAAAATTTGTTTTTCTTTTATCAAATAGTAAACGAGCTTGATTGACCGACCACTGCTAATGTGTTTTCGTGAAACGGTAAAACTGCAATCTACACACACGGCCGCCATTCTCGATGATTGACAACTCACGTTTTTCCTCATCCACATAAGCGAATTATGTAAATAAAAAATTAAACCATATGTTAGTCCCGAAATGACCTAGTTTGTGTCGAGTGGACGGTAAACCCCATTTCTCTCTCTCTCTCTTTCACCAAAGGGGGGGATCAAGTGGCTAAGTGGGTAAGACGCTGGCTCGCTAGCCTGGAGATCGGGTGTTCGATCCCTGTAAGTTCATCCTGATTTTCCGGCGTGGTTTCCCTTGTCAGTGATGCAGGACGGAGGGACTGACAAGGACAGCTGTCTAGTCGTTATGCGACGAAAAACTGAGGTCCCGTGTAGACATTGGCGTGCACGTAAAAGATCCCTTGGCAGTTGGAATTCAATATAAGAGTAGGCCGTAGTGCCACTGTCGGGGCAAAATTTCCCTCATAACACACTGTATGGTGTATCTCCAACTTCATTAGCCCAGTTCGGGGCAGAACAGTTGGACGTTAAACCTCATTTCATTTCATTACATTTTGTATCCATTTCTAAGTGCCCAAGAATAGAGATCGTTGCGAACTGTAGGTGACACACAAAGAGAAAACGAATGAATGAATGATCTACTCTCATTTCAAATTCCAAATGTCAAGGGTTCTTTTACGTGCACACCCACGTGATGGACTAGACACTGGTTTTTTTTAGGTCCTCTGTCCTTACACCACTACTAACAAAGGGAACTTTCTCGACCAACATGGGGATCACGTTGGCTAAGTGAGTAAGACGCTGACTCGCTAGCCTGGAGGTCGGGTGTTCGATCCCTGCATTGGCTAAGAAAGTTCAACCAGATTTTCCTGCGTGTTTCCCCTTGTCAGTGGTACAGGACGGAGGGCCTGACAAGAACAGCTGTCTAGTCAGGGATGAAAAACTGAGGTCACGTGTACACACAGGAGTGCACATGAAAGATCCCTTGGTAGTTGGAACTTGATATAAGAGTAGGCCATAGCGCCGCTGCCTGGGCAAAATTTCCTTCATAGCATACTGTATGGCGTATGCTCGTCTTTATTAGCTCAGTTTAGGAGCAGAACAGTAGGACGTTAAACCCGATTTCATTTCATTTTTCTCGACCAACACGGAAATTGAACCCCTCATTTGCTAGCCAGTGTGTTACTAATTACTAGAGAGAGAGAGAGAGAAATGGGGTTTAACGTCTACTCGACACAAACTAGGTCATATATACTATTCAAAAAAAGTAGGGGATATTTGATTTTTGGGGCATAATACTAAAATATGCAAATGACTACGAAAAAAGTCACTATAGAACCTAACAGAAGAAACATTTCCAGTTACATGTGACGCCCAAACGCACCAATAGCTACCGCATGGAATGCAGGTGATGCTTGGGATCATCATGGGGGTCCAACCCAAGATTTGCACGACTCTGACTTTGAATGTTACAGTCATTGTGGCATTGAATTCCAGGGTGGAAACATCAGTTTAATTGTTTTAGTGACCAGAAAACAAATTTTGATATGCGTCGGTTTACCCAAAATGAAAGGTTACGTGCCCTTGGCATGCTACAGATCGGCACAACACAGGCGGTTGTGGCGCGGACGATGAATGTTTCTCAGTCTGTCATAAGCAGGCTATGGTCCAGATACCGTGATACACAATCTGTACAGGACAGACCACGCTCAGGTCGACCAAGGGCGACAACTCAAGCCCAGGATCGATTTATCCGTACCTTGGCCTTGAGAAATCGTGTCATCACAGCAAATCAGATTAGCGCTCGTCTTCAAACAGACACTGGTGTGAGAGTGAGTGGCCAGACGATTCGGAATCGACTGCATAGGGGTCACCTTCGCGCCCGACGTCCTCGCGTGATCCCTTGTTTGAGAGATCATCACATTCAGGCAAGACGTCGTTGGTGTAGGGATCGTCAACACTGGGATAATCGACGCTGGAGCAATGTAATGTTTTCAGATGAGTCAAGGTTCACTGTTGATTTTTTGGACAGACGTAGGAGGGTGTGGCGTCGTCGAAACGAGCGCTTCGAAGACGTTAACGTCATCAGACATGATCGATTTGGGGGTGGTTCTGTTATGGTGTGGGGAGGCATCACTGTTTTACATGTTGTTGCAAGGGCGTGTTACAGGCCAGTACTACCGGGACAACATCTTGGCAGTCCATGTTGTACCGTTCGCACGACGTCATGGCCGCCGTTTCATCTTCCAGGATGCCAACGCAAGATGTCACAGGGCCAGGATCGTTACAGGTTACCTCCAACAACAGAACATCACCACATTACCTTGGCCAGCACTGAGTCCCGACCTCTCCCCCATCGAGCATGTCTGGGACATGCTTGGACAGAGGTTACGTCAACGTCAACAACGTCAACAACGTCCTGCCAATGTCCAAGAACTTGCTGCTGCGTTGCAACAGGAATGGGACAATCTGGACCAAAATGACCTTAGACGTCTCATTAGGAGTATGCCACGTCGGATCAATGCTTGTTTGGCAAACAGAGGAAGATTTACCCGTTACTGACTTGGTTGTGATGCTGTGGTAACTTTGCTGTTTGACCCCGGGTATCATTTTACCCTTATAATGGTCAGTCTGTGCCTTACTTAGTCTAACGATCATTTGGAATAAATCGATGAATGTGAACTTCATTTCATTTTGTCATTTGTTTCTTCGTCAGTTTCATTAGGTGACTTTAATAACACTTAAAAATCAAATATCCCCTACTTTTTTTGAATAGTATACCTTACATGGGATCTACGGCGAAGCTCATTTCCACACGGAAAAAAGTCTGGACTAGGACGGAAGGGAGTGGTACTCATATTTACAGACCTTCGGAAAAAGAAATGAAATGGGGGGTTTAACATCCTACCGTTCTGCTTCAACTGGGCTAATGAAAACAGACATATGGCATGCAGTGTGCTATGAGGTAAAATTTTCCCGGACAGCAGCGCTATAAACGGCCTACTCTTGTATCGAATTTCAACTACCAAGGGATCTTTTACATGCACGCTAAATTTGTACACGGGACCTTGTGTTTGCGTCCAATCCAAACGATTAGACAGTTTCCCTTGTCAGGCCCTTCGTCCTGCATCACTGACAAAGTCGGTGGTACGAACCTCTATTAAATGACGGGGGTGGGGGTATCTATAAGTCTGTCTTAATACAAATTCCAAATATGTTACATATCACTAAAAAGCACATTCATTACTCTTTTCAAATATTTAAATAATTTTTTGGCACATTTATATTTTCATATTAATGGAACACAGTTTTTATGAGATACAATCACTAGTTTTATTCTAAAAGCGCGACATTTTGACAAGTATCCTCTTTTTCATACTTTGAAAAAATGAAATGAAATGGTGTTTAACACCCCCTACTGTTCTGCCATAAGCCATACGGTGTGCTATGAGGGAAGTTTTGCCCGAACAGCATCGTTCGTTCGTTCGTTGTGTTTAACGTCTGCTTCCACATAAGTGATATCGCAGACAAGACATAGAGAACCGAAGCTGATTCCTGTTTTTTAGAATATGATTTTGCAATCTTTCCATTTGGCCTTAGGCCATGGATTTGGGTTAGTGGGAAGTTCTTCCCTTTATTTAATATAAAACATATCGTTTGGTAGATGATCTCGTCTGCTTCTAGATTGGTAGATGTCATCGTTTGGGGTTAGTGTTTAGTTGCCAGGCCCGGCTTATAGTTGGCCTCCCCTTACTCCACTATCCCACTCTCTGGGTTTGGTATCAGTTTTATTTGCGGAATAGTGTTTAGGTGCCAAGTTCGTCTGACCGTAACTCCCCCTTACTCCACTATCCTGCTAGTTTGGTAGATGTCATCTTTGTGGGGTTTGTGTTTAGGTGCAAGGCCCGTCTTATCGTGACCTCCCCTTACTCCACTATCCCACTATGTAGGTTTGGTGTCTGTTTTTGGTGGAATAGTGTTTAGATGCCGAGTCCATCTGATCGTGACTCCCCCTTACTCCACTATCCTGCCAGTATGGTATAAATCCCCTATGTAATTTAGTGTTTAGATGCCGGGCCCGTCTAACCGTGACCCCCTCTTACTTCACTATTCTACTTAGTCCAACTGTGTCCATTAGGGCGTGGATTTGTTCGAAGATTTGCAGTTTCAGAGTAGGTTCTTAGTGTTGAATGGTATGTTGTTGGACTCCATTGTTCTCACTAGTTCCCTTCTCTCCTCCCTGTATACCTCGCAGTCTACCAGGACATGGTTTGGTGGTACATTCTTCTCCGCACTCACAGATGATGACTTGGTGTTTGTAGTCTCGCAGCCGCTCTTTCACCCTTAGCTTCAATATAAGTCTACAAATATCTCTTCTAGGGTGATCGAGTGTTGTCATTGTGTAGATCTTGTCATCCAGCCAGAATCAAGTTCAACGAGATTTAATTCCCAGATTGAATTGACGTGTCTTTTGACCATTACTGTAGATTTCCGTGGTGCTGTAGTCTATGGTGCGGAGTGGTGCTGTGTCCTTGAGACCTTCATTGGCGAGTCGATCTGCCTCCTCGTTTCCTCTAATGTTGACATGTGATGGAATCCACACGAGTTCTACTTTGCCTCCCGTCTCTAAAACCCTCTGGTACAGCTGCCTGATTTCCAAAATAACTTCTGGTCTTGAGTCCGAGTTGTCATTTTGGATTGAAATCAGACTGCTCAGAGAGTCGCTTGGAATGACGAACTTACTAGTCTTTTGATGGGAAATCCATGATATAGCGTCACGAATGGCAACAAGCTCTGCAGTGTACACCGAACAGTTATTGGGCAGTTTCCTGCTTATTCCCTGTTCCCCGTTTGGCAGGTATATTCCAAACGAGCTGGTGCCCCTTTCAGGATTGCGTGAGCCATCCGTGTACACATGGTCCCAGTCATCAGACGGCCAGTTGTCTTCCAGGTGTTCTAGAGAGAAAGCACGTGCAGCAGTGGGGTTGTTTTTCTTGTCGGTTTTCTGTAGTAGATCTAGATTAACCGGCGGTATAGGGAGCGTCCAAGGGGCGATCACTGGGGGTCGCTCCCCCAGTCGCAGTTCCTTGATTGTTTCCCTGATACCCTGGCCGAAGCCCCAAGTGCTGCCCGTTATTTTCCTCATTAAATTTAGGATTTTGGTGCATCTATCTACAGTCTCGTCGATGTGCGGTTTCCAGGTCAGCCTTCGGTCAAAGATTACGCCAAGGAACTTGGTTTGGTCTTTAAACTCGATGGTTTTCCCGTTCATACACAGAGTCATTCTGCTTATCCCTCTATCCCTGCTTACAAGCATGCCGACTGTTTTCTTCTCCAAGACTTTGAATCCCCGATCGTTTGCCCATGCCATGAATTTGTCTAAGGCCTTCTGCATTTTCTTTTGTAGTTCACAGAAGTTCCTCCCTTTCCTCCACATGGTACTGTCATCAGCAAATTTAGCTAACTCAGTTTTGGCTTCGAGGTAGGAAGATTTCTGTATGTCGTTGATCATGATATTGAAGAGAATGTGACTGATAACCGACCCCTGAGGCGTGCCATTTTCTAATGTTTGCACGGCACTCAGGAATATGCCAACATTCACCTGTATCCTTCTATCGCTCAGAAAGCTTTTGATCCACCGAAACATATTGCCCGTTATACCAATACGTCCTAACTTGAAGAGCAGCCCGTCTAGCCAGACTAAATCGAAAGCCTTAGTTAAATCTACGAACACGACACATAACAGGTTCCCAGAGAGGAGTGATTTTCGTCGATCAGTCGGTTGCTCTCCAGATAGAACTGTAGTCGTTTGTTAACCATTGTTTCCAAGGTTTTGCATAGTGTGGATGTCAAACTTACTGGTCGATAGGACTCTGCCTTTGTTCTCTCTTTACCTGGTTTTGGAAGAGGGATGACGTTGGCTTTCCGCCATTCTTTAGGTACCTCTCCTGCCAGCCAGGATGTGTTGAAGAAGTTTAGTAGTATCCTTGTGGCGTTTCTAGGCAGATGTTTGGTATGTTGAATGATCTGCGCTTCCCGTTCATGGCGTTCAGCTTCTGTTTGCGTGTTTTGATTTAACGCATTACAGAATGCCACCCAGTGTCCGCTTTGTGTCTCTTGCGGCGTATTTCAACTTCAGGTAGTTTTGGTGATTGACTTCATTTGTAGTGGCGTTTCCGTAGGCGTAGTGTCTTCTTTCTTTCGTTAACCGCCTTCTGACATTCTGGTGACCACCAAGGTTTTCTAATCCTTGATTGCCCTCCAGAAGTCTTGGGAATGGAGTCGTCTGCGGCACCTATAATAGCACTCGTGATGTTGGCTGCGTACACGTCGATGTTGGCATCGATGATGTCTTCTTCTTTCCACCCAAGGCAGCCTACACGGAAGTTAGCCTATCAGCCTCTTTTATTTTCCAATTGGGTTTCCCGTTATAGACTTCCCTGGTTGTTTCACATTGGATGCAGAGTTCTATCAGTAGATGGTCGCTGCCAAGTGTTTCATCTTCGTGTACTTGCCAGTCGCAGCGGTTTGCCATACCAAGCGTACAGAGCGTGAGATCCAGGTGTGAAGGTGGGGCATTTCCTTCAACAAAAGTAGGACTCTCGTCGTTCAGTAAGCATAGGTCGTTCTCTTCTATTATTGAGCATAGGCTAATCCCATCGACAGTCATTCCTCGGTGACCCCCACAGGACGTGTTTTGCGATGAAATCCCCGCAAAACACAAATTCGCCCTGCGGAAGCTGGTCGAGAAGTAACTGGAAGTCAACTGGTTTTCTCGTGACATCTGGGGGTACATAGATGGCTATGCCCATTGCTCCTAGAGGGTCCTTTACGTCCAGCGAAACAGAAATATAATTTAAGTTATCACTGACGTAGATGGCAAGACCGCCGCCACGTGTCGTGCTGCCCGGTCTGCCCCTTCTCTGACAAGCGTATCCGGGCAAGTAGATGTCGTTCTTGGTTGGTAGTAGCTTGGTTTCTTGGAGGCATATTACATCTTTGGGGTTGCGGGTGATGTATTTTCTCAGCTCAGCACATCTGGGGGCCAGTCCATTAACGTTTAGTTGTAGAACTTTTACCTGGCCCGCCATGATGACTGTCCGGATGGATGCCTCTCTGTCTTGTCTATTTATTGGTCAATTGGGGTTTGCCGTTTGATCGCCTTTTGTGGTTTCTTCGTCGTCGTCTTCTTCTCTTGATCTTTTTTTTTAACGTGTTGATTGAATTAATCATGACACACAGGACATCGGGGTTGACCATGTGTGTCCTTATTTTGCAGAGTAGGTTGGTCATCTAGGTAGTTTGGTCCTCATTGGACACGGCCCCCTGAGGAACTCGATCTGAAGCCACTTTCCGTTTTAAATTTAGGGATAAAGTGTGATTCATGAACATTCGTTTTCGGTTCCTCTTCCTTCTTGGATTTGGTCTTGTTCTTTGGTGTTGGTTTGTCATTAACCGCCAGTGTTTGAATCTGTGAACATCTCGAGCACCCGATGGCATTGAGACTTGATTATAGACTTAGCAAGTTAATACATTAAAATGTCTTATAAAAAAATTTAACATTTACAGTCTCAAGAAATACCTACTTAACCTGGTATCACGTCATTTGGGACTCACGTCATTTGGGACTCAACATAAACGACGTTTGGGACTTGATTGGCGTCAATTGGGACTCAACACAAACGACATTTGGGACTCAATATAAACGACAGTTGGGACTATTTATTTATGAGATATATAGTAAAAGCTATCTTAGTTGTCTTTCGTTTTATTTAGTTGATCGGCAATTGTTGAGACCGCGATTAACACTGCTAGTTCTCCTTTGTTTTGTTTTATCTGCGAGTATAAAACTTCTTCTTTGTTTTGTTTTATCTGCGAGTATAAAACTTGACAATAATATATTGTTGAAAATTTGTTTTTCTTTTATCAAATAGTAAACGAGCTTGATTGACCGACCACTGCTAATGTGTTTTCGTGAAACGGTAAAACTGCAATCTACACACACGGCCGCCATTCTCGATGATTGACAACTCACGTTTTTCCTCATCCACATAAGCGAATTATGTAAATAAAAAATTAAACCATATGTTAGTCCCGAAATGACCTAGTTTGTGTCGAGTGGACGGTAAACCCCATTTCTCTCTCTCTCTCTCTTTCACCAAAGGGGGGGATCAAGTGGCTAAGTGGGTAAGACGCTGGCTCGCTAGCCTGGAGATCGGGTGTTCGATCCCTGTAAGTTCATCCTGATTTTCCGGCGTGGTTTCCCTTGTCAGTGATGCAGGACGGAGGGACTGACAAGGACAGCTGTCTAGTCGTTATGCGACGAAAAACTGAGGTCCCGTGTAGACATTGGCGTGCACGTAAAAGATCCCTTGGCAGTTGGAATTCAATATAAGAGTAGGCCGTAGTGCCACTGTCGGGGCAAAATTTCCCTCATAACACACTGTATGGTGTATCTCCAACTTCATTAGCCCAGTTCGGAGCAGAACAGTTGGACGTTAAACCTCATTTCATTTCATTACATTTTGCATCCATTTCTAAGTGCCCAAGAATAGAGATCGTTGCGAACTGTAGGTGACACACAAAGAGAAAACGAATGAATGAATGATCTACTCTCATTTCAAATTCCAAATGTCAAGGGTTCTTTTACGTGCACACCCACGTGATGGACTAGACACTGTTTTTTTTTAGGTCCTCTGTCCTACACCACTACTAACAAAGGGAACTTTCTCGACCAACATGGGGATCACGTTGGCTAAGTGAGTAAGACGCTGACTCGCTGGAGGTCGGGTGTTCGATCCCTGCATTGGCTAAGAAAGTTCATCCAGATTTTCCTGCGTGTTTCCCCTTGTCAGTGGTACAGGACGGAGGGCCTGACAAGAACAGCTGTCTAGTCAGGGATGAAAAACTGAGGTCACGTGTACACACAGGAGTGCACATGAAAGATCCCTTGGTAGTTGGAACTTGATATAAGAGTAGGCCATAGCGCCGCTGCCTGGACCAAAATGACCTTAGACGTCTCATTAGGAGTATGCCACGTCGGATCAATGCTTGTTTGGCAAACAGAGGAGGATTTACCCGTTACTGACTCGGTTGTGATGCTGTGGTAACTTTGCTGTTTGACCCCGGGTATCATTTTACCCTTATAATGGTCAGTCTGTGCCTTACTTAGTCTAACGATCATTTGGAATAAATCGATGAATGTGAACTTCATTTCATTTTGTCATTTGTTTCTTCGTCAGTTTCATTAGGTGACTTTAATAACACTTAAAAATCAAATATCCCCTACTTTTTTTGAATAGTATACCTTACATGGGATCTACGGCGAAGCTCATTTCCACACGGAAAAAAGTCTGGACTAGGACGGAGATTAATAATTTACGCGATCAATCTACAAGGTCAATTTCAGTAGAAGGGAGTGGTACTCATATTTACAGACCTTCGGAAAAAGAAATGAAATGGGGGGTTTAACATCCTACCGTTCTGCTTCAATTGGGCTAATGAAAACAGACAAATGGCATGCAGTGTGCTATGAGGTAAAATTTTCCCGGACAGCAGCGCTATAAACGGCCTACTCTTGTATCGAATTTCAACTACCAAGGGATCTTTTACATGCACGCTAAATTTGTACACGGGACCTTGTGTTTGCGTCCAATCCAAACGATTAGACAGTTTCCCTTGTCAGGCCCTTCGTCCTGCATCACTGACAAAGTCGGTGGTACGAACCACTATTAAATGACGGGGGTGGGGGTATCTATAAGTCGCTGTCTTAATACAAATTCCAAATATGTTACATATCACTAAAAAGCACATTCATTACTCTTTTCAAATATTTAAATAATTTTTTGGCACATTTATATTTTCATATTAATGGAACACAGTTTTTATGAGATACAATCACTAGTTTTATTCTAAAAGCGCGACATTTTGACAAGTATCCTCTTTTTCATACTTTGAAAAAATGAAATGAAATGGTGTTTAACGCCCCCTACTGTTCTGCCATAAGCCATACGGTGTGCTATGAGGGAAGTTTTGCCCGAACAGCATCGTTCGTTCGTTCGTTGTGTTTAACGTCTGCTTCCACATAAGTGATATCGCAGACAAGACATAGAGAACCGAAGCTGATTCCTGTTTTTTAGAATATGATTTTGCAATCTTTCCATTTGGCCTTAAGGCCATGGATTTGGGTTAGTGGGAAGTTCTTCCCTTTATTTAATATAAAACATATCGTTTGGTAGATGATCTCGTCTGCTTCTAGATTGGTAGATGTCATCGTTTGGGGTTAGTGTTTAGTTGCCAGGCCCGGCTTATAATGGCCTCCTCTTACTCCACTATCCCACTCTCTGGGTTTGGTATCAGTTTTATTTGCGGAATAGTGTTTAGGTGCCAAGTTCGTCTGACCGTAACTCCCCCTTACTCCACTATCCTGCTAGTTTGGTAGATGTCATCTTTGTGGGGTTTGTGTTTAGGTGCAAGGCCCGTCTTATCGTGACCTCCCCTTACTCCACTATCCCACTATGTAGGTTTGGTGTCTGTTTTTGGTGGAATAGTTTTTGGATGCCGAGTCCATCTGATCGTGACTCCCCCTTACTCCACTATCCTGCCAGTATGGTATAAATCCCCTATGTAATTTAGTGTTTAGATGCCGGGCCCGTCTAACCGTGACCCCCTCTTACTTCACTATTCTACTTAGTCCAACTGTGTCCATTAGGGCGTGGATTTGTTCGAAGATTTGCAGTTTCAGAGTAGGTTCTTAGTGTTGAATGGTATGTTGTTGGACTCCATTGTTCTCACTAGTTCCCTTCTCTCCTCCCTGTATACCTCGCAGTCTACCAGGACATGGTTTGGTGGTACATTCTTCTCCGCACTCACAGATGATGACTTGGTGTTTGTAGTCTCGCAGCCGCTCTTTCACCCTTAGCTTCAATATAAGTCTACAAATATCTCTTCTAGGGTGATCGAGTGTTGTCTTTGTGTAGATCTTGTCATCCAGCCAGAATCAAGTTCAACGAGATTTAATTCCCAGATTGAATTGACGTGTCTTTTGACCATACTGTAGATTTCCGTGGTGCTGTAGTCTATGGTGCGGAGTGGTGCTGTGTCCTTGAGACCTTCATTGGCGAGTCGATCTGCCTCCTCGTTTCCTCTAATGTTGACATGTGATGGAATCCACTTCTGGTCTTGAGTCCGAGTTGTCATTTTGGATTGAAATCAGACTGCTCAGAGAGTCGCTTGGAATGACGAACTTACTAGTCTTTTGATGGGAAATCCATGATATAGCGTCACGAATGGCCACAAGCTCTGCAGTGTACACTGAACAGTTATTGGGCAGTTTCCTGCTTATTCCCTGTTCCCCGTTTGGCAGGTATATTCCAAACGAGCTGGTGCCCCTTTCAGGATTGCGTGAGCCATCCGTGTACACATGGTCCCAGTCATCAGACGGCCAGTTGTCTTCCAGGTGTTCTAGAGAGAAAGCACGTGCAGCAGTGGGGTTGTTTTTCTTGTCGGTTTTCTGTAGTAGATCTAGATTAACCGGCGGTATAGGGAGCGTCCAAGGGGCGATCACTGGGGGTCGTGTTTATTTATCACGAGCTCCCCCAGTCGCAGTTCCTTGATTGTTTCCCTGATACCCTGGCCGAAGCCCCAAGTGCTGCCCGTTATTTTCCTCATTAAATTTAGGATTTTGGTGCATCTATCTACAGTCTCGTCGATGTGCGGTTTCCAGGTCAGCCTTCGGTCAAAGATTACGCCAAGGAACTTGGTTTGGTCTTTAAACTCGATGGTTTTCCCGTTCATACACAGAGTCATTCTGCTTATCCCTCTATCCCTGCTTACAAGCATGCCGACTGTTTTCTTCTCCAAGACTTTGAATCCCCGATCGTTTGCCCATGCCATGAATTTGTCTAAGGCCTTCTGCATTTTCTTTTGTAGTTCACAGAAGTTCCTCCCTTTCCTCCACATGGTACTGTCATCAGCTAATTTAGCTAACTCAGTTTTGGCTTCGAGGTAGGAAGATTTCTGTATGTCGTTGATCATGATATTGAAGAGAATGTGACTGATAACCGACCCCTGAGGCGTGCCATTTTCTAATGTTTGCACGGCACTCAGGAATATGCCAACATTCACCTGTATCCTTCTATCGCTCAGAAAGCTTTTGATCCACCGAAACATATTGCCCGTTATACCAATACGTCCTAACTTGAAGAGCAGCCCGTCTAGCCAGACTAAATCGAAAGCCTTAGTTAAATCTACGAACACGACACATAACAGGTTCCCAGAGAGGAGTGATTTTCGTCGATCAGTCGGTTGCTCTCCAGATAGAACTGTAGTCGTTTGTTAACCATTGTTTCCAAGGTTTTGCATAGTGTGGATGTCAAACTTACTGGTCGATAGGACTCTGCCTTTGTTCTCTCTTTACCTGGTTTTGGAAGAGGGATGACGTTGGCTTTCCGCCATTCTTTAGGTACCTCTCCTGCCAGCCAGGATGTGTTGAAGAAGTATAGTAGTATCCTTGTGGCGTTTCTAGGCAGATGTTTGGTATGTTGAATGATCTGCGCTTCCCGTTCATGGCGTTCAGCTTCTGTTTGCGTGTTTTGATTCAACGCATTACAGAATGCCACCCAGTGTCCGCTTTGTGTCTCTTGCGGCGTATTTCAACTTCAGGTAGTTTTGGTGATTGACTTCATTGTAGTGGCGTTTCCGTAGGTGTAGTGTCTTCTTTCTTTCGTTAACCGCCTTCTGACATTCTGGTGACCACCAAGGTTTTCTAATCCTTGATTGCCCTCCAGAAGTCTTGGGAATGGAGTCGTCTGCGGCACCTATAATAGCACTCGTGATGTTGGCTGCGTACACGTCGATGTTGGCATCGATGATGTCTTCTTCTTTCCACCCAAGGCAGCCTACACGGAAGTTAGCCTATCAGCCTCTTTTATTTTCCAATTGGGTTTCCCGTTATAGACTTCCCTGGTTGTTTCACATTGGATGCAGAGTTCTATCAGTAGATGGTCGCTGCCAAGTGTTTCATCTTCGTGTACTTGCCAGTCGCAGCGGTTTGCCATACCAAGCGTACAGAGCGTGAGATCCAGGTGTGAAGGTGGGGCATTTCCTTCAACAAAAGTAGGACTCTCGTCGTTCAGTAAGCATAGGTCGTTCTCTTCTATTATTGAGCATAGGCTAATCCCATCGACAGTCATTCCTCGGTGACCCCCACAGGACGTGTTTTGCGATGAAATCCCCGCAAAACACAAATTCGCCCTGCGGAAGCTGGTCGAGAAGTAACTGGAAGTCAACTGGTTTTCTCGTGACATCTGGGGGTACATAGATGGCTATGCCCATTGCTCCTAGAGGGGCCTTTACGTCCAGCGAAACAGAAATGTAATTTAAGTTATCACTGACGTAGATGGCAAGACCGCCGCCACGTGTCGTGCTGCCCGGTCTGCCCCTTCTCTGACAAGCGTATCCGGGCAAGTAGATGTCGTTCTTGGTTGGTAGTAGCTTGGTTTCTTGGAGGCATATTACATCTTTGGGGTTGCGGGTGATGTATTTCCTCAGCTCAGCACATCTGGGGGCCAGTCCATGTAATTTAAGTTATCACTGACGTAGATGGCAAGACCGCCGCCACGTGTCGTGCTGCCCGGTCTGCCCCTTCTCTGACAAGCGTATCCGGGCAAGTAGATGTCGTTCTTGGTTGGTAGTAGCTTGGTTTCTTGGAGGCATATTACATCTTTGGGGTTGCGGGTGATGTATTTCCTCAGCTCAGCACATCTGGGGGCCAGTCCATTAACGTTTAGTTGTAGAACTTTTACCTGGCCCGCCATGATGACTGTCCGGATGGATGCCTCTCTGTCTTGTCTATTTATTGGTCAATTGGGGTTTGCCGTTTGATCGCCTTTTGTGGTTTCTTCGTCGTCGTCTTCTTCTCTTGATCTTTTTTTTTAACGTGTTGATTGAATTAATCATGACACACAGGACATCGGGGTTGACCATGTGTGTCCTTATTTTGCAGAGTAGGTTGGTCATCTAGGTAGTTTGGTCCTCATTTGGACACGGCCCCCTGAGGAACTCGATCATGAAGTTCATGAAGCCACTTTCCGTTTTAAATTTAGGGATAAAGTGTGATTCATGAACATTCGTTTTCGGTTCCTCTTCCTTCTTGGATTTGGTCTTGTTCTTTGGTGTTGGTTTGTCATTAACCGCCAGTGTTTGAATCTTTGAACATCTCGAGCACCCGATGGCATTGAGACTTGATTATAGACTTAGCAAGTTAATACATTAAAATGTCTTATAAAAAAATTTAACATTTACAATCTCAAGAAATACCTACTTAACCTGGTATCACGTCATTTGGGACTCACGTCATTTGGGACTCAACATAAACGACGTTTGGGACTTGACTGGCGTCAATTGGGACTCAACACAAACGACATTTGGGACTCAATATAAACGACAGTTGGGACTATTTATTTATGAGATATATAGTAAAAGCTATCTTAGTTGTCTTTCGTTTTATTTAGTTGATCGGCAATTGTTGAGACCGCGATTAACACTGCTAGTTCTCCTTTGTTTTGTTTTATCTGCGAGTATAAAACTTCTTCTTTGTTTTGTTTTATCTGCGAGTATAAAACTTGACAATAATATATTGTTGAAAATTTGTTTTTCTTTTATCAAATAGTAAACGAGCTTGATTGACCGACCACTGCTAATGTGTTTTCGTGAAACGGTAAAACTGCAATCTACACACACGGCCGCCATTCTCGATGATTGACAACTCACGTTTTTCCTCATCCACATAAGCGAATTATGTAAATAAAAAATTAAACCATATGTTAGTCCCGAAATGACCTAGTTTGTGTCGAGTGGACGGTAAACCCCATTTCTCTCTCTCTCTCTTTCACCAAAGGGGGGGATCAAGTGGCTAAGTGGGTAAGACGCTGGCTCGCTAGCCTGGAGATCGGGTGTTCGATCCCTGTAAGTTCATCCTGATTTTCCGGCGTGGTTTCCCTTGTCAGTGATGCAGGACGGAGGGACTGACAAGGACAGCTGTCTAGTCGTTATGCGACGAAAAACTGAGGTCCCGTGTAGACATTGGCGTGCACGTAAAAGATCCCTTGGCAGTTGGAATTCAATATAAGAGTAGGCCGTAGTGCCACTGTCGGGGCAAAATTTCCCTCATAACACACTGTATGGTGTATCTCCAACTTCATTAGCCCAGTTCGGGGCAGAACAGTTGGACGTTAAACCTCATTTCATTTCATTACATTTTGTATCCATTTCTAAGTGCCCAAGAATAGAGATCGTTGCGAACTGTAGGTGACACACAAAGAGAAAACGAATGAATGAATGATCTACTCTCATTTCAAATTCCAAATGTCAAGGGTTCTTTTACGTGCACACCCACGTGATGGACTAGACACTGTTTTTTTTTAGGTCCTCTGTCCTTACACCACTACTAACAAAGGGAACTTTCTCGACCAACATGGGGATCACGTTGGCTAAGTGAGTAAGACGCTGACTCGCTAGCCTGGAGGTCGGGTGTTCGATCCCTGCATTGGCTAAGAAAGTTCATCCAGATTTTCCTGCGTGTTTCCCCTTGTCAGTGGTACAGGACGGAGGGCCTGACAAGAACAGCTGTCTAGTCAGGGATGAAAAACTGAGGTCACGTGTACACACAGGAGTGCACATGAAAGATCCCTTGGTAGTTGGAACTTGATATAAGAGTAGGCCATAGCGCCGCTGCCTGGGCAAAATTTCCTTCATAGCATACTGTATGGCGTATGCTCGTCTTTATTAGCTCAGTTTAGGAGCAGAACAGTAGGACGTTAAACCCGATTTCATTTCATTTTTCTCGACCAACACGGAAATTGAACCCCTCATTTGCTAGCCAGTGTGTTACTAATTACTAGAGAGAGAGAGAGAGAAATGGGGTTTAACGTCTACTCGACACAAACTAGGTCATATATACTATTCAAAAAAAGTAGGGGATATTTGATTTTTGGGGCATAATACTAAAATATGCAAATGACTACGAAAAAAGTCACTATAGAACCTAACAGAAGAAACATTTCCAGTTACATGTGACGCCCAAACGCACCAATAGCTACCGCATGGAATGCAGGTGATGCTTGGGATCATCATGGGGGTCCAACCCAAGATTTGCACGACTCTGACTTTGAATGTTACAGTCATTGTGGCATTGAATTCCAGGGTGGAAACATCAGTTTAATTGTTTTAGTGACCAGAAAACAAATTTTGATATGCGTCGGTTTACCCAAAATGAAAGGTTACGTGCCCTTGGCATGCTACAGATCGGCACAACACAGGCGGTTGTGGCGCGGACGATGAATGTTTCTCAGTCTGTCATAAGCAGGCTATGGTCCAGATACCGTGATACACAATCTGTACAGGACAGACCACGCTCAGGTCGACCAAGGGCGACAACTCAAGCCCAGGATCGATTTATCCGTACCTTGGCCTTGAGAAATCGTGTCATCACAGCAAATCAGATTAGCGCTCGTCTTCAAACAGACACTGGTGTGAGAGTGAGTGGCCAGACGATTCGGAATCGACTGCATAGGGGTCACCTTCGCGCCCGACGTCCTCGCGTGATCCCTTGTTTGAGAGATCATCACATTCAGGCAAGACGTCGTTGGTGTAGGGATCGTCAACACTGGGATAATCGACGCTGGAGCAATGTAATGTTTTCAGATGAGTCAAGGTTCACTGTTGATTTTTTGGACAGACGTAGGAGGGTGTGGCGTCGTCGAAACGAGCGCTTCGAAGACGTTAACGTCATCAGACATGATCGATTTGGGGGTGGTTCTGTTATGGTGTGGGGAGGCATCACTGTTGGTGGAAGAACGGCTTTACATGTTGTTGCAAGGGCGTGTTACAGGCCAGTACTACCGGGACAACATCTTGGCAGTCCATGTTGTACCGTTCGCACGACGTCATGGCCGCCGTTTCATCTTCCAGGATGACAACGCAAGATGTCACAGGGCCAGGATCGTTACAGGTTACCTCCAACAACAGAACATCACCACATTACCTTGGCCAGCACTGAGTCCCGACCTCTCCCCCATCGAGCATGTCTGGGACATGCTTGGACAGAGGTTACGTCAACGTCAACAACGTCCTGCCAATGTCCAAGAACTTGCTGCTGCGTTGCAACAGGAATGGGACAATCTGGACCAAAATGACCTTAGACGTCTCATTAGGAGTATGCCACGTCGGATCAATGCTTGTTTGGCAAACAGAGGAAGATTTACCCGTTACTGACTTGGTTGTGATGCTGTGGTAACTTTGCTGTTTGACCCCGGGTATCATTTTACCCTTATAATGGTCAGTCTGTGCCTTACTTAGTCTAACGATCATTTGGAATAAATCGATGAATGTGAACTTCATTTCATTTTGTCATTTGTTTCTTCGTCAGTTTCATTAGGTGACTTTAATAACACTTAAAAATCAAATATCCCCTACTTTTTTTGAATAGTATACCTTACGGCGAAGCTCATTTCCACACGGAAAAAAGTCTGGACTAGGACGGAAGGGAGTGGTACTCATATTTACAGACCTTCGGAAAAAGAAATGAAATGGGGGGTTTAACATCCTACCGTTCTGCTTCAACTGGGCTAATGAAAACAGACATATGGCATGCAGTGTGCTATGAGGTAAAATTTTCCCGGACAGCAGCGCTATAAACGGCCTACTCTTGTATCGAATTTCAACTACCAAGGGATCTTTTACATGCACGCTAAATTTGTACACGGGACCTTGTGTTTGCGTCCAATCCAAACGATTAGACAGTTTCCCTTGTCAGGCCCTTCGTCCTGCATCACTGACAAAGTCGGTGGTACGAACCTCTATTAAATGACGGGGGTGGGGGTATCTATAAGTCTGTCTTAATACAAATTCCAAATATGTTACATATCACTAAAAAGCACATTCATTACTCTTTTCAAATATTTAAATAATTTTTTGGCACATTTATATTTTCATATTAATGGAACACAGTTTTTATGAGATACAATCACTAGTTTTATTCTAAAAGCGCGACATTTTGACAAGTATCCTCTTTTTCATACTTTGAAAAAATGAAATGAAATGGTGTTTAACACCCCCTACTGTTCTGCCATAAGCCATACGGTGTGCTATGAGGGAAGTTTTGCCCGAACAGCATCGTTCGTTCGTTCGTTGTGTTTAACGTCTGCTTCCACATAAGTGATATCGCAGACAAGACATAGAGAACCGAAGCTGATTCCTGTTTTTTAGAATATGATTTTGCAATCTTTCCATTTGGCCTTAGGCCATGGATTTGGGTTAGTGGGAAGTTCTTCCCTTTATTTAATATAAAACATATCGTTTGGTAGATGATCTCGTCTGCTTCTAGATTGGTAGATGTCATCGTTTGGGGTTAGTGTTTAGTTGCCAGGCCCGGCTTATAGTTGGCCTCCCCTTACTCCACTATCCCACTCTCTGGGTTTGGTATCAGTTTTATTTGCGGAATAGTGTTTAGGTGCCAAGTTCGTCTGACCGTAACTCCCCCTTACTCCACTATCCTGCTAGTTTGGTAGATGTCATCTTTGTGGGGTTTGTGTTTAGGTGCAAGGCCCGTCTTATCGTGACCTCCCCTTACTCCACTATCCCACTATGTAGGTTTGGTGTCTGTTTTTGGTGGAATAGTGTTTAGATGCCGAGTCCATCTGATCGTGACTCCCCCTTACTCCACTATCCTGCCAGTATGGTATAAATCCCCTATGTAATTTAGTGTTTAGATGCCGGGCCCGTCTAACCGTGACCCCCTCTTACTTCACTATTCTACTTAGTCCAACTGTGTCCATTAGGGCGTGGATTTGTTCGAAGATTTGCAGTTTCAGAGTAGGTTCTTAGTGTTGAATGGTATGTTGTTGGACTCCATTGTTCTCACTAGTTCCCTTCTCTCCTCCCTGTATACCTCGCAGTCTACCAGGACATGGTTTGGTGGTACATTCTTCTCCGCACTCACAGATGATGACTTGGTGTTTGTAGTCTCGCAGCCGCTCTTTCACCCTTAGCTTCAATATAAGTCTACAAATATCTCTTCTAGGGTGATCGAGTGTTGTCATTGTGTAGATCTTGTCATCCAGCCAGAATCAAGTTCAACGAGATTTAATTCCCAGATTGAATTGACGTGTCTTTTGACCATTACTGTAGATTTCCGTGGTGCTGTAGTCTATGGTGCGGAGTGGTGCTGTGTCCTTGAGACCTTCATTGGCGAGTCGATCTGCCTCCTCGTTTCCTCTAATGTTGACATGTGATGGAATCCACACGAGTTCTACTTTGCCTCCCGTCTCTAAAACCCTCTGGTACAGCTGCCTGATTTCCAAAATAACTTCTGGTCTTGAGTCCGAGTTGTCATTTTGGATTGAAATCAGACTGCTCAGAGAGTCGCTTGGAATGACGAACTTACTAGTCTTTTGATGGGAAATCCATGATATAGCGTCACGAATGGCAACAAGCTCTGCAGTGTACACCGAACAGTTATTGGGCAGTTTCCTGCTTATTCCCTGTTCCCCGTTTGGCAGGTATATTCCAAACGAGCTGGTGCCCCTTTCAGGATTGCGTGAGCCATCCGTGTACACATGGTCCCAGTCATCAGACGGCCAGTTGTCTTCCAGGTGTTCTAGAGAGAAAGCACGTGCAGCAGTGGGGTTGTTTTTCTTGTCGGTTTTCTGTAGTAGATCTAGATTAACCGGCGGTATAGGGAGCGTCCAAGGTGCGATCACTGGGGGTCGTGTTTATTTTTCACGAGCTCCCCCAGTCGCAGTTCCTTGATTGTTTCCCTGATACCCTGGCCGAAGCCCCAAGTGCTGCCCGTTATTTTCCTCATTAAATTTAGGATTTTGGTGCATCTATCTACAGTCTCGTCGATGTGCGGTTTCCAGGTCAGCCTTCGGTCAAAGATTACGCCAAGGAACTTGGTTTGGTCTTTAAACTCGATGGTTTTCCCGTTCATACACAGAGTCATTCTGCTTATCCCTCTATCCCTGCTTACAAGCATGCCGACTGTTTTCTTCTCCAAGACTTTGAATCCCCGATCGTTTGCCCATGCCATGAATTTGTCTAAGGCCTTCTGCATTTTCTTTTGTAGTTCACAGAAGTTCCTCCCTTTCCTCCACATGGTACTGTCATCAGCAAATTTAGCTAACTCAGTTTTGGCTTCGAGGTAGGAAGATTTCTGTATGTCGTTGATCATGATATTGAAGAGAATGTGACTGATAACCGACCCCTGAGGCGTGCCATTTTCTAATGTTTGCACGGCACTCAGGAATATGCCAACATTCACCCGTATCCTTCTATCGCTCAGAAAGCTTTTGATCCACCGAAACATATTGCCCGTTATACCAATACGTCCTAACTTGAAGAGCAGCCCGTCTAGCCAGACTAAATCGAAAGCCTTAGTTAAATCTACGAACACGACACATAACAGGTTCCCAGAGAGGAGTGATTTTCGTCGATCAGTCGGTTGCTCTCCAGATAGAACTGTAGTCGTTTGTTAACCATTGTTTCCAAGGTTTTGCATAGTGTGGATGTCAAACTTACTGGTCGATAGTGTTGAAGAAGTTTAGTAGTATCCTTGTGGCGTTTCTAGGCAGATGTTTGGTATGTTGAATGATCTGCGCTTCCCGTTCATGGCGTTCAGCTTCTGTTTGCGTGTTTTGATTCAACGCATTACAGAATGCCACCCAGTGTCCGCTTTGTGTCTCTTGCGGCGTATTTCAACTTCAGGTAGTTTTGGTGATTGACTTCATTGTAGTGGCGTTTCCGTAGGTGTAGTGTCTTCTTTCTTTCGTTAACCGCCTTCTGACATTCTGGTGACCACCAAGGTTTTCTAATCCTTGATTGCCCTCCAGAAGTCTTGGGAATGGAGTCGTCTGCGGCACCTATAATAGCACTCGTGATGTTGGCTGCGTACACGTCGATGTTGGCATCGATGATGTCTTCTTCTTTCCACCCAAGGCAGCCTACACGGAAGTTAGCCTATCAGCCTCTTTTATTTTCCAATTGGGTTTCCCGTTATAGACTTCCCTGGTTGTTTCACATTGGATGCAGAGTTCTATCAGTAGATGGTCGCTGCCAAGTGTTTCATCTTCGTGTACTTGCCAGTCGCAGCGGTTTGCCATACCAAGCGTACAGAGCGTGAGATCCAGGTGTGAAGGTGGGGCATTTCCTTCAACAAAAGTAGGACTCTCGTCGTTCAGTAAGCATAGGTCGTTCTCTTCTATTATTGAGCATAGGCTAATCCCATCGACAGTCATTCCTCGGTGACCCCCCACAGGACGTGTTTTGCGATGAAATCCCCGCAAAACACAAATTCGCCCTGCGGAAGCTGGTCGAGAAGTAACTGGAAGTCAACTGGATCAATGCTTGTTTGGCAAACAGAGGAGGATTTACCCGTTACTGACTTGGTTGTGATGCTGTGGTAACTTTGCTGTTTGACCCCGGGTATCATTTTACCCTTATAATGGTCAGTCTGTGCCTTACTTAGTCTAACGATCATTTGGAATAAATCGATGAATGTGAACTTGATTTCATTTTGTCATTTGTTTCTTCGTCAGTTTCATTAGGTGACTTTAATAACACTTAAAAATCAAATATCCCCTACTTTTTTTGAATAGTATATATCACATTATATCAGCTTATAATAAAGAAATATCAAACAAACAAGAGAGTAAGAAAGAAAGAAAAAAAGGCAAATAAATATACATTCAGAGGACAACAGTAATTAACATTGGTTCAAAGTTTCAACGTGTTTTACTCCTTTTTGAAGATAAACTTGAAGACGCATGTTTCACAGTTTGAGGTGGTGAATTCCAGAATACAGAGGTGGTATATTGGAATGTTCTTGTCATTGCCTTTTTCTTACTTTTTGGAATTGCTAATTTAGGTTGACTTTCTGATCTCAATGTCATGGTAGTTTCGTCAATTTAGAAATTTCACAGAATGTGTTATAGAAATATGATGGTAATTTGTCTCTTAGAATTTTGAATGTGAGCATTCCTTGATTGTATTGAATGTGTTGGTAGTTTGTGAGCAAATTTAGAGATTCAAACAAAGGTGCCGAATGTGAATCTGGTTTTTCATCCAAAATGCTCCTTGCCGCATCCACGGACCACAGTATTAGCATATATTATCACAAAATATGAATTATTATAATCATACAGCATCACAGAAATGGAAATCACAGAATCGGTAAATAATCATAAAGTATCACAGAATCAGTATATAATCATAAACTATCACAGTAATCAGAATCACAGAATCAGTACATGTATATGACCATATGTACAGTATCACAGAATCATGTAGAATAAGAAAAAGAATCCTTATAAGACATAATCCTTATAAGACATATAGAGATAGATTTCACAAATTAAAAACACTTATATGGATATACTACTTCTGAATTTATTAACATGCTACGTTTCGATACAGATATCGTTATCAAGCAAATAATGATATATAACATCGTTCGTTCGTTTCTGGGGTTTTACGTCCACTTCCACCTAAGGTGATATCGTAGACAAGATATATAACAATAAAACACACTTATATGGATATACTACTTCTGAATTTATTAACATGCTACGTTTCGATACACATACAGATATCGTTTTCAAGCAAATAATGATAATCAACAATAAATGTGGTACAATATATAGGTAACAAGTGGAAACCATTTAACAGAATAATCAATACTATCAACAACGCATTATCAAGATCAAAGAAGTTATATGAATTAACATGATGAAAGAATAACACTAATAATACAAAAGGAAGAGATTAGAGGATATGTCCCGAGTCCCTATTTAATTTAGGCTTACGTTTTTGAATTTCTAGCGCTTCTCGTAGAATTCTATTTTTCCATGTTGATAAATTTCTAGCTACTATTTCTGTATTCTCCCATTTGATTTTATGCTTTGGATTTTGGTAGATGTGTTCTGCTATTGCTGATTTATTATATTATTGTTTTATAACTGCCGTGTGATGCTCTTTTGTTCTCACTGAAATCGGTCGGGATGTTTCTCTAATGTACGCTAAATCGCACTCACAATTTATTTTATATACGACACCCTTTGGATCATATCTTGGTTTTAGTATCCTACCATCAGCTTTTAACATAGTTTTGAGTGTGGTTCCGCTGCTGAATACTACCTCTGCGCCGATTTGCTCTATTTAAAATGCTTTTAATATGGTGGCTAGCTGGTCCTATAAAGGGGATGGTGATAAATATCAGACGACATTTAGTATGGGCATCGGGTGGGGTTGTTTTAACTGTGTTGACAGGGTAGTTGTTATATTCTGTAAGGACGTGGTTGATGTGCTGTAGTTCAGCGTCGAGTAGATCATCATGACATACTAATTTTGCGCGTCTTGTTAAGCTACTTATGATTCCTGTTTTTACTTTGGTTGGATGGTTAGAACTATTATGAATATATTGGTCCGTGTGGGTTGGCTTGCGGTAAACAGTGGTTTTTAGGCTATCTGCGGAGTTTATTACTAATACGTCTAGGAAAGGTAATTGGTTGTCTTTTTTTAATTCTACAGTAAATTTCATTCTAGGGTGGACGCTATTGAGGTGTTCGAGAAGGTGATGTGGATTCTGACCTGATTCCAAAATTGCAAATACATCATCAACTTTCCTAATCCATGTTATAGGTGGGATAGGTGTAGACTTTAGGACAGATTCTTCTTCAAAATGGGTCATATACACTTCTGTTATGAGAGGACTTACGGGGGGTCCCATGGGTAAACCATGCACCTGTTCTTAAAGACCGGATTTCCATGAGAAATATGAAGAATTGATGCATTGCTCTATTAGTTGAATGATACTGTCGATTTTGAGGTTTGTGGTTAGTTCTTGGTAAATGGATTCAATTTTTTTCTTTAACACTTGTACTGCTTCATCCCGAGGTATATTCGTAAACAAATCAACAACATCATAACTAACTAACTGGCCATTCACATTATTTGGCAGAATTCTACTGAATCTTTAATATAGGAATTAGCACTAGTTGCAATGGGAATATACTGATCCACGAGAACAATGTTAACAGTCTAATTTTGATTGGGTCTTTGTGAATTTTAACCTGTACTCTAGCATAAGGTGGCGTCGGATGGGATTTGTTTAGTTTCTCATAAAGTTGTTTATCTATTTCATTATTTTGTTACACGTAAGTCGCTGTCTTCATCTGTCGGTTTGGTGTTTGCTATCTTCTGGATCCAGTTTTTCATAGCTGATTTGTAGCCATGTTGATGGAGAAAATATCATTGTCGATAACCAGTTTATCATTCTTAAGAAACGATCTCTTCTCTTGATCTTTTTTTTTAACGTGTTGATTGAATTAATCATGACACACAGGACATCGGGGTTGACCATGTGTGTCCTTATTTTGCAGAGTAGGTTGGTCATCTAGGTAGTTTGGTCCTCATTGGACACGGCCCCTGAGGAACTCGATCATGAAGTTCATGAAGCCACTTTCCGTTTTAAATTTAGGGATAAAGTGTGATTCATGAACATTCGTTTTCGGTTCCTCTTCCTTCTTGGATTTGGTCTTGTTCTTTGGTGTTGGTTTGTCCTTTTGGTTGGGTGCCGTGGTTGTTTTTTTCGGCGTTGTTTGGGATGTCGATGGAATCAGCTCCGGAGTTGGTTTTGCAACCGGAGCCCTATTCCTGACATCTTTTTTCTTCCCTTCCTTCTTTTGCAGCATCAATAGGGCTTCATTGAAACTTACTTTCTCTTTTACCTGGATCTTTAGAGTTTCCTTGGTGTTCTGGATTTTCGGGCATTCGGGAGAGTTCGCTGCGTGACCGCCTTTGCAGTTCGAACATTTTTTTTGAATGCCCGCCCTGCAGTCGGTCGCCGCATGACTAATAGCTACCGCATGGAATGCAGGTGATGCTTGGGATCATCGTGGGGGTCCAACCCAAGATTTGCACGACTCTGACTTTGAATGTTACAGTCATTGTGGCATTGAATTCCAGGGTGGAAACATCAGTTTAATTGTTTTAGTGACCAGAAAACAAATTTTGATATGCGTCGGCTTACCCAAAATGAAAGGTTACGTGCCCTTGGCATGCTACAGATCGGCACAACACAGGCGGTTGTGGCGCGGACGATGAATGTTTCTCAGTCTGTCATAAGCAGGCTATGGTCCAGATACCGTGATACACAATCTGTACAGGACAGACCACGCTCAGGTCGACCAAGGATCGATTTATCCGTACCTTGGCCTTGAGAAATCGTGTCATCACAGCAAATCAGATCAGCGCTCGTCTTCAAACAGACATTGGTGTGAGAGTGAGTGGCACGACGTCATGGCCGCCGTTTCATCTTCCAGGATGACAACGCAAGATGTCACAGGGCCAGGATTGTTACAGGTTACCTCCAACAACAGAACAGCACCACATTACCTTGGCCAGCACTGAGTCCCGACCTCTCCCCCATCGAGCATGTCCCAGACATGCTTGGACAGAGATTACGTCAACGTGAACAACGTCCTGCCTATGTCCAAGAACTTGCTGCTGCGTTGCAACAGGAATGGGACAATCTGGACCAAAATGACCTTAGACGTCTCATTAGGAGTATGCCACGTCGGATCAATGCTTGTTTGGCAAACAGAGGAGGATTTACCCGTTACTGACTTGGTTGTGATGCTGTGGTAACTTTGCTGTTTGACCCCGGGTATCATTTTACCCTTATAATGGTCAGTCTGTGCCTTACTTAGTCTAACGATCATTTGGAATAAATCGATGAATGTGAACTTGATTTCATTTTGTCATTTGTTTCTTCGTCAGTTTCATTAGGTGACTTTAATAACACTTAAAAATCAAATATCCCCTACTTTTTTTGAATAGTATATATCACATTATATCAGCTTATAATAAAGAAATATCAAACAAACAAGAGAGTAAGAAAGAAAGAAAAAAAGGCAAATAAATATACATTCAGAGGACAACAGTAATTAACATTGGTTCAAAGTTTCAACGTGTTTTACTCCTTTTTGAAGATAAACTTGAAGACGCATGTTTCACAGTTTGAGGTGGTGAATTCCAGAATACAGAGGTGGTATATTGGAATGTTCTTGTCATTGCCTTTTTCTTACTTTTTGGAATTGCTAATTTAGGTTGACTTTCTGATCTCAATGTCATGGTAGTTTCGTCAATTTAGAAATTTCACAGAATGTGTTATAGAAATATGATGGTAATTTGTCTCTTAGAATTTTGAATGTGAGCATTCCTTGATTGTATTGAATGTGTTGGTAGTTTGTGAGCAAATTTAGAGATTCAAACAAAGGTGCCGAATGTGAATCTGGTTTTTCATCCAAAATGCTCCTTGCCGCATCCACGGACCACAGTATTAGCATATATTATCACAAAATATGAATTATTATAATCAATACAGCATCACAGAAATGGAAATCACAGAATCGGTAAATAATCATAAACTATCACAGAATCAGTATATAATCATAAACTATCACAGTAATCAGAATCACAGAATCAGTACATGTATATGACCATATGTACAGTATCACAGAATCATGTAGAATAAGAAAAAGAATCCTTATAAGACATAATCCTTATAAGACATATAGAGATAGATTTCACAAATTAAAAACACTTATATGGATATACTACTTCTGAATTTATTAACATGCTACGTTTCGATACAGATATCGTTATCAAGCAAATAATGATATATAACATCGTTCGTTCGTTTCTGGGGTTTTACGTCCACTTCCACCTAAGGTGATATCGTAGACAAGATATATAACATTCGTTCGTTCGTTTCTGGAGTTTTGCGTCCACTTCCACCTAAGGTGATATCGTAGACAAGAGATATATAACAAAAATGTGGTGCAATATATAGTTAACAATTGGAAACCATGTAACAGATAAATCATTAATTAAGAATAAACAAGATGAGAGAAGTAATAATATGGATAAACAATTACAAAGGATTAACAAGATGAAAAACTGTAATGTATTAGCAGATCAAACTAATAATTATAAGAGATTAACTATATGAGAGATAGGAATATATAGATAACAATTAATACACTAATAAGCAGGTAAAACCATAACTACACAGGCAAGAAATCGAAAACTAGGGGAAGGACCAGCGCTAGGTCCATGTCAGACCTACTTTTTAGGGCAAGTCTAGCATGTCTCGGCACTGTGATCTTTATGTCGGGTATGTTGATAATACCCCACTTACTCTTCAATTCCTTCCCCACGGCCGTAAGTTTGGCTCCTTGGAAGGACTTACCTTCCAGTGGCCTCACAAGTACGACGTGGGTCTGTTCTTCTCTCCTTTTTGTCGCATGAAAGGACTTTGGTGCAGGGCTGCTTTTAAAAGCGTCAGCCATTGACATGGGTGAGCTAGCCTCTGTCGCCATCGTTCTTATGCTGCCGAAAAGTAAAATCGAAAACAAAAGGAGTGACTGAACAGTGTTGATTAAGGTTGTATGCTGTTGTTAATTAATGGCGTAAGCTGATATAACTGTCATTAACCCTTTCCACAAAGAGCCGCTAGTCAATCAGTGTTATCAATACTAATTAACTATGGGTTGCTATTGCTTGTATGAGTTTACTTAACAGTTATGAGGCTTGGTAACTATAATAATAATTTAGATTGTTAAGTGTTGTTTTAAGCTGTTATAACTGTCGTTAACCCTTTCCACAAAAAAACCGCTAACAGAAGAAACATTTCCAGTTACATGTGACGCCCAAACGCACCAATAGCTACCGCATGGAATGCAGGTGATGCTTGGGATCATCATGGGGGTCCAACCCAAGATTTGCACGACTCTGACTTTGAATGTTACAGTCATTGTGGCATTGAATTCCAGGGTGGAAACATCAGTTTAATTGTTTTAGTGACCAGAAAACAAATTTTGATATGCGTCGGCTTACCCAAAATGAAAGGTTACGTGCCCTTGGCATGCTACAGATCGGCACAACACAGGCGGTTGTGGCGCGGACGATGAATGTTTCTCAGTCTGTCATAAGCAGGCTATGGTCCAGATACCGTGATACACAATCTGTACAGGACAGACCACGCTCAGGTCGACCAAGGGCGACAACTCAAGCCCAGGATCGATTTATCCGTACCTTGGCCTTGAGAAATCGTGTCATCACAGCAAATCAGATCAGCGCTCGTCTTCAAACAGACATTGGTGTGAGAGTGAGTGGCACGACGTCATTGGCCGCCGTTTCATCTTCCAGGATGACAACGCAAGATGTCACAGGGCCAGGATTGTTACAGGTTACCTCCAACAACAGAACAGCACCACATTACCTTGGCCAGCACTGAGTCCCGACCTCTCCCCCATCGAGCATGTCCCAGACATGCTTGGACAGAGATTACGTCAACGTCAACAACGTCCTGCCTAGGTCCAAGAACTTGCTGCTGCGTTGCAACAGGAATGGGACAATCTGGACCAAAATGACCTTAGACGTCTCATTAGGAGTATGCCACGTCGGATCAATGCTTGTTTGGCAAACAGAGGAGGATTTACCCGTTACTGACTTGGTTGTGATGCTGTGGTAACTTTGCTGTTTGACCCCGGGTATCATTTACCCTTATAATGGTCAGTCTGTGCCTTACTTAGTCTAACGATCATTTGGAATAAATCGATGAATGTGAACTTGATTTCATTTTGTCATTTGTTTCTTCGTCAGTTTCATTAGGTGACTTTAATAACACTTAAAAATCAAATATTCCCTACTTTTTTTGAATAATATATATCACATTATATCAGCTTATAATAAAGAAATATCAAACAAACAAGAGAGTAAGAAAGAAAGAAAAAAAGGCAAATAAATATACATTCAGAGGACAACAGTAATTAACATTGGTTCAAAGTTTCAACGTGTTTTACTCCTTTTTGAAGATAAACTTGAAGACGCATGTTTCACAGTTTGAGGTGGTGAATTCCAGAATACAGAGGTGGTATATTGGAATGTTCTTGTCATTGCCTTTTTCTTACTTTTTGGAATTGCTAATTTAGGTTGACTTTCTGATCTCAATGTCATGGTAGTTTCGTCAATTTAGAAATTTCACAGAATGTGTTATAGAAATATGATGGTAATTTGTCTCTTAGAATTTTGAATGTGAGCATTCCTTGATTGTATTGAATGTGTTGGTAGTTTGTGAGCAAATTTAGAGATTCAAACAAAGGTGCCGAATGTGAATTAGGTTTTTCATCCAAAATGCTCCTTGCCGCATCCACGGACCACAGTATTAGCATATATTATCACAAAATATGAATTATTATAATCATACAGCATCACAGAAATGGAAATCACAGAATCGGTAAATAATCATAAAGTATCACAGAATCAGTATATAATCATAAACTATCACAGTAATCAGAATCACAGAATCAGTACATGTATATGACCATATGTACAGTATCACAGAATCATGTAGAATAAGAAAAAGAATCCTTATAAGACATAATCCTTATAAGACATATAGAGATAGATTTCACAAATTAAAAACACTTATATGGATATACTACTTCTGAATTTATTAACATGCTACGTTTTGATACAGATATCGTTATCAAGCAAATAATGATATATAACATCGTTCGTTCGTTTCTGGGGTTTTACGTCCACTTCCACCTAAGGTGATATCGTAGACAAGATATATAACATTCGTTCGTTCGTTTCTGGAGTTTTGCGTCCACTTCCACCTAAGGTGATATCGTAGACAAGAGATATATAACAAAAATGTGGTGCAATATATAGTTAACAATTGGAAACCATGTAACAGATAAATCATTAATTAAGAATAAACAAGATGAGAGAAGTAATAATATGGATAAACAATTACAAAGGATTAACAAGATGAAAAACTGTAATGTATTAGCAGATCAAACTAATAATTATAAGAGATTAACTATATGAGAGATAGGAATATATAGATAACAATTAATACACTAATAAGCAGGTAAAACCATAACTACACAGGCAAGAAATCGAAAACTAGGGGAAGGAAACCATAATGTATTGATAACAATTAGAAATTAGCAGATAAAACTAATAATTATACGAGATTATTGGGATAACAGATAGCAATATATAGAGACATGCAACAAATAAACACTAATATAGCAGGTGAAACCATAACTACAAGATGTAAATAGTTAACCGCACAGGCAAGAAATTGAAAACTTCACATTAATAAGGATTAAATAAATTCACCCAAAGATTTGGGAGAAAATGTCCCGAGTCCCTATTTAATTTAGGCTTACGTTTTTGAATTTCTAGCGCTTCTCGTAGAATTCTATTTTTCCATGTTGATAAATTTCTAGCTACTATTTCTGTATTCTCCCATTTGATTTTATGCTTTGGATTTTGGTAGATGTGTTCTGCTATTGCTGATTTATTATATTATTGTTTTATAACTGCCGTGTGATGCTCTTTTGTTCTCACTGAAATCGGTCGGGATGTTTCTCTAATGTACGCTAAATCGCACTCACAATTTATTTTATATACGACACCCTTTGGATCATCTCTTGGTTTTAGTATCCTACCATCAGCTTTTAACATAGTTTTGAGTGTGGTTCCGCTGCTGAATACTACCTCTGCGCCGATTTGCTCTATTTAAAATGCTTTTAATATGGTGGCTAGCTGGTCCTATAAATGGGATGGTGATAAATATCAGACGACATTTTGTAATGGCATCGGGTGGGGTTGTTTTAACTGTGTTGACAGGGTAGTTGTTATATTCTGTAAGGACGTGGTTGATGTGCTGTAGTTCAGCGTCGAGTAGATCATCATGACATACTAATTTTGCGCGTCTTGTTAAGCTACTTATGATTCCTGTTTTTACTTTGGTTGGATGGTTAGAACTATTATGAATATATTGGTCCGTGTGGGTTGGCTTGCGGTAAACAGGGATTTTTAGGCTATCTGCGGAGTTTATTACTAATACGTCTAGGAAAGGTAATTGGTTGTCTTTTTTTAATTCTACAGTAAATTTCATTCGAGGGTGGACGCTATTGAGGTGTTCGAGAAGGTGATGTGGATTCTGACCTGATTCCAAAATGGCAAATACATCATCAACTTTCCTAATCCATGTTATAGGTGGGATAGGTGTAGACTTTAGGACAGATTCTTCTTCAAAATGGGTCATATACACTTCTGTTATGAGAGGACTTACGGGGGGTCCCATGGGTAAACCATGCACCTGTTCATAAAGACCGGATTGCCATGAGAAATATGAAGAATTGATGCATTGCTCTATTAGTTGAATGATACTGTCGATTTTGAGGTTTGTGGTTAGTTCTTGGTAAATGGATTCAATTTTTTTCTTTAACACTTGTACTGCTTCATCCCGAGGTATATTCGTAAACAAATCAACAACATCATAACTAACTAACTGGCCATTCACATTATTTGGCAGAATTCTACTGAATCTTTAATATAGGAATTAGCACTAGTTGCAATGGGAATATACTGATCCACGAGAACCAGTTAACAGTCTAATTTTGATTGGGTCTTTGTGAATTTTAACCTGTACTCTAGCATAAGGTGGCGTCGGATGGGATTTGTTTAGTTTCTCATAAAATTGTTTATCTATTTCATTATTTTGTTACACGTAAGTCGCTGTCTTCATCTGTCGGTTTGGTGTTTGCTATCTTCTGGATCCAGTTTTTCATAGCTGATTTGTAGCCATGTTGATGGAGAAAATATCATTGTCGATAACCAGTTTATCATTCTTAAGAAACGATCTCTTATTCGCCTCCTTCGCTGTGATTAAATGTGGTATCAATGCTTTTCGAACTTCTCTAACACGTTTTGAAATGTCTTCAGATATTTTGACATGAGCATCTTTGGGTTGTTTTCTTCCTGACGACAAAATCAAATCTCTATCTCTGAGTTTATTAAATACAACTAATATCGGTCTGGTCTTGTCTCTTTATTTCTTACCTAGCCTAAACACCCACTCAATACAAACATCTGAATCCCTGCTCACATCTTGTAAGTTTGCTATCACACCTTCTCTGATTAATTGTTCACATTCACTAGGCGTTTCAATTCCGATTTTCTTTTCTTCTAATCCATATAATATTAAATTACGCTCTTTTCTCCTATTTTCTCTGTCTTCAAGCCTTTGTTTTATATCCTCGTTTTCTGTTCTTAACTGCTCGATGTCCGTCCTAATATTTGCCACCTATTCCTTAATGTTCATATCACGAACTTCATTTCTAAGCTGGTAAATTTTATCTCTTATGTCTTGGAGTAGGCATAACTCTCTGTAAGGCAAGTTAGCTTTGGCATGAAATGTCTATACAAATACTTGTATGCAGTAAACTAATGAGTGGATGATAGCACATGCCATGATTGTGATTAGTAAATGCTAATTTTGTTTGTCCAAAATACTAATCAACCCTGAAATATCACATCAAAACTATTCTAACATTAGTAGTAGTTGTAGCACATGCAAGTATAGATAGCAGTGGGCAAATTTTGCAATCTATATTTATAATAATAATTTTTGAAATGATACCTAAATAAAGATTTGCATTATATTGCAAATTCAACAGGTAGACATTATTTAATCACAATTTTCCCAAATGGTGATCAAAACCGGAAATTGATAATCAATTGCCTAACTTAACCTCATCTGATTGGCAGTTCTGCAAATTATGTTCGAAAAAATATCAAGAACCCTGGCGACAATAACATTAGAATATGTGTTATGATTCCTGATAAAATTATGCCGTAAAACGTTTAGTGGTGGTCTCAAACACCAAATAAAGATACACACTTTAAATACTTACTTCTCTGCTAAGATTTTTGCAAATCTATTTAGATCTCATCAAGTCTTTGGACTGGAGTCACACTTAAGTTTTGGACTTATGATTTTCTCTGGCCCGATGAAGTTTCACAATTACTGGAATTTAACAGACTGATGGACTGGCTTTTATGACAACAGTATTCTTTCAAATTGAAAATATGATAAAAAAAAAAAGTTGATTACCTCAGCAATTCAAGGGTATCCCCAATGGAATCATTGATGTCTTTAATAGTACTGCTTATATGTAATTTTCTACAGCTTTAATTTTTTAATTACTTACAGAACAGACAATACATTATTTTTTATTAACTTTTACTAAAACTTTAGGTTTTGATGGCAATTGTTACAAGTACATTATCTAGTCAACAATCAAACTCCAATCATTTCATGAACAATCACTACACAATACCGTAGACTCTACCCTTCAATGTGTATGAATTTAAATCAATTGGCTGACAGCTTTAGTCATCAATGGCAATAACCTTGGCAGTAATTATCTATGGCAGGATAACGTTGCCAATATTATTTCAATGCCCACAGTGCAAAATCCACGTCAGCACTTCAAAATACCTATTTTAGTTATACAATTTCCATTACTCCAAAATACTAATGTCACAGTGTTAAAATACATAATACATTTTTCAATAATACAAAATACAGTATAATAGTTATTTTGTACATTACACTTCATTTTGCATAATAGACAAATGCATAAAAGAACTTCGCAAATTAGAACATATTATATACCTTACATGGGATCTACGGCGAAGCTCATTTCCACACGGAAAAAAGTCTGGACTATGACGGAGATTAATAATTTACGCGATCAATCTACAAGGTCAATTTCAGTAGAAGGGAGTGGTACTCATATTTACAGACCTTCGGAAAAAGAAATGGGCTAATGAAAACAGACATATGGCATGCAAGTGTGCTATGAGGTAAAATTTTCCCGGACAGCAGCGCTATAAACGGCCTACTCTTGTAACGAATTTCAGCTACCAAGGGATCTTTTACATGCTTGGACAGAGATTACGTCAACGTCAACAACGTCCTGCCTAGGTCCAAGAACTTGCTGCTGCGTTGCAACAGGAATGGGACAATCTGGACCAAAATGACCTTAGACGTCTCATTAGGAGTATGCCACGTCGGATCAATGCTTGTTTGGCAAAAAGAGGAGGATTTACCCGTTACTGACTTGGTTGTGATGCTGTGGTAACTTTGCTGTTTGACCCCGGGTATCATTTACCCTTATAATGGTCAGTCTGTGCCTTACTTAGTCTAACGATCATTTGGAATAAATCGATGAATGTGAACTTGATTTCATTTTGTCATTTGTTTCTTCGTCAGTTTCATTAGGTGACTTTAATAACACTTAAAAATCAAATATTCCCTACTTTTTTTGAATAGTATATATCACATTATATCAGCTTATAATAAAGAAATATCAAACAAACAAGAGAGTAAGAAAGAAAGAAAAAAAGGCAAATAAATATACATTCAGAGGACAACAGTAATTAACATTGGTTCAAAGTTTCAACGTGTTTTACTCCTTTTTGAAGATAAACTTGAAGACGCATGTTTCACAGTTTGAGGTGGTGAATTCCAGAATACAGAGGTGGTATATTGGAATGTTCTTGTCATTGCCTTTTTCTTACTTTTTGGAATTGCTAATTTAGGTTGACTTTCTGATCTCAATGTCATGGTAGTTTCGTCAATTTAGAAATTTCACAGAATGTGTTATAGAAATATGATGGTAATTTGTCTCTTAGAATTTTGAATGTGAGCATTCCTTGATTGTATTGAATGTGTTGGTAGTTTGTGAGCAAATTTAGAGATTCAAACAAAGGTGCCGAATGTGAATTAGGTTTTTCATCCAAAATGCTCCTTGCCGCATCCACGGACCACAGTATTAGCATATATTATCACAAAATATGAATTATTATAATCATACAGCATCACAGAAATGGAAATCACAGAATCGGTAAATAATCATAAAGTATCACAGAATCAGTATATAATCATAAACTATCACAGTAATCAGAATCACAGAATCAGTACATGTATATGACCATATGTACAGTATCACAGAATCATGTAGAATAAGAAAAAGAATCCTTATAAGACATAATCCTTATAAGACATATAGAGATAGATTTCACAAATTAAAAACACTTATATGGATATACTACTTCTGAATTTATTAACATGCTACGTTTCGATACAGATATCGTTATCAAGCAAATAATGATATATAACATCGTTCGTTCGTTTCTGGGGTTTTACGTCCACTTCCACCTAAGGTGATATCGTAGACAAGATATATAACATTCGTTCGTTCGTTTCTGGAGTTTTGCGTCCCCTTCCACCTAAGGTGATATCGTAGACAAGAGATATATAACAAAAATGTGGTGCAATATATAGTTAACAATTGGAAACCATGTAACAGATAAATCATTAATTAAGAATAAACAAGATGAGAGAAGTAATAATATGGATAAACAATTACAAAGGATTAACAAGATGAAAAACTGTAATGTATTAGCAGATCAAACTAATAATTATAAGAGATTAACTATATGAGAGATAGGAATATATAGATAACAATTAATACACTAATAAGCAGGTAAAACCATAACTACACAGGCAAGAAATCGAAAACTAGGGGAAGGAAACCATAATGTATTGATAACAATTAGAAATTAGCAGATAAAACTAATAATTATACGAGATTATTGGGATAACAGATAGCAATATATAGAGACATGCAACAAATAAACACTAATATAGCAGGTGAAACCATAACTACAAGATGTAAATAGTTAACCGCACAGGCAAGAAATTGAAAACTTCACATTAATAAGGATTAAATAAATTCACCCAAAGATTTGGGAGAAAATGTCCCGAGTCCCTATTTAATTTAGGCTTACGTTTTTGAATTTCTAGCGCTTCTCGTAGAATTCTATTTTTCCATGTTGATAAATTTCTAGCTACTATTTCTGTATTCTCCCATTTGATTTTATGCTTTGGATTTTGGTAGATGTGTTCTGCTATTGCTGATTTATTATATTATTGTTTTATAACTGCCGTGTGATGCTCTTTTGTTCTCACTGAAATCGGTCGGGATGTTTCTCTAATGTACGCTAAATCGCACTCACAATTTATTTTATATACGACACCCTTTGGATCATCTCTTGGTTTTAGTATCCTACCATCAGCTTTTAACATAGTTTTGAGTGTGGTTCCGCTGCTGAATACTACCTCTGCGCCGATTTGCTCTATTTAAAATGCTTTTAATATGGTGGCTAGCTGGTCCTATAAATGGGATGGTGATAAATATCAGACGACATTTTGTAATGGCATCGGGTGGGGTTGTTTTAACTGTGTTGACAGGGTAGTTGTTATATTCTGTAAGGACGTGGTTGATGTGCTGTAGTTCAGCGTCGAGTAGATCATCATGACATACTAATTTTGCGCGTCTTGTTAAGCTACTTATGATTCCTGTTTTTACTTTGGTTGGATGGTTAGAACTATTATGAATATATTGGTCCGTGTGGGTTGGCTTGCGGTAAACAGGGATTTTTAGGCTATCTGCGGAGTTTATTACTAATACGTCTAGGAAAGGTAATTGGTTGTCTTTTTTTAATTCTACAGTAAATTTCATTCGAGGGTGGACGCTATTGAGGTGTTCGAGAAGGTGATGTGGATTCTGACCTGATTCCAAAATGGCAAATACATCATCAACTTTCCTAATCCATGTTATAGGTGGGATAGGTGTAGACTTTAGGACAGATTCTTCTTCAAAATGGGTCATATACACTTCTGTTATGAGAGGACTTACGGGGGGTCCCATGGGTAAACCATGCACCTGTTCATAAAGACCGGATTGCCATGAGAAATATGAAGAATTGATGCATTGCTCTATTAGTTGAATGATACTGTCGATTTTGAGGTTTGTGGTTAGTTCTTGGTAAATGGATTCAATTTTTTTCTTTAACACTTGTACTGCTTCATCCCGAGGTATATTCGTAAACAAATCAACAACATCATAACTAACTAACTGGCCATTCACATTATTTGGCAGAATTCTACTGAATCTTTAATATAGGAATTAGCACTAGTTGCAATGGGAATATACTGATCCACGAGAACCAGTTAACAGTCTAATTTTGATTGGGTCTTTGTGAATTTTAACCTGTACTCTAGCATAAGGTGGCGTCGGATGGGATTTGTTTAGTTTCTCATAAAATTGTTTATCTATTTCATTATTTTGTTACACGTAAGTCGCTGTCTTCATCTGTCGGTTTGGTGTTTGCTATCTTCTGGATCCAGTTTTTCATAGCTGATTTGTAGCCATGTTGATGGAGAAAATATCATTGTCGATAACCAGTTTATCATTCTTAAGAAACGATCTCTTATTCGCCTCCTTCGCTGTGATTAAATGTGGTATCAATGCTTTTCGAACTTCTCTAACACGTTTTGAAATGTCTTCAGATATTTTGACATGAGCATCTTTGGGTTGTTTTCTTCCTGACGACAAAATCAAATCTCTATCTCTGAGTTTATTAAATACAACTAATATCGGTCTGGTCTTGTCTCTTTATTTCTTACCTAGCCTAAACACCCACTCAATACAAACATCTGAATCCCTGCTCACATCTTGTAAGTTTGCTATCACACCTTCTCTGATTAATTGTTCACATTCACTAGGCGTTTCAATTCCGATTTTCTTTTCTTCTAATCCATATAATATTAAATTACGCTCTTTTCTCCTATTTTCTCTGTCTTCAAGCCTTTGTTTTATATCCTCGTTTTCTGTTCTTAACTGCTCGATGTCCGTCCTAATATTTGCCACCTATTCCTTAATGTTCATATCACGAACTTCATTTCTAAGCTGGTAAATTTTATCTCTTATGTCTTGGAGTAGGCATAACTCTCTGTAAGGCAAGTTAGCTTTGGCATGAAATGTCTATACAAATACTTGTATGCAGTAAACTAATGAGTGGATGATAGCACATGCCATGATTGTGATTAGTAAATGCTAATTTTGTTTGTCCAAAATACTAATCAACCCTGAAATATCACATCAAAACTATTCTAACATTAGTAGTAGTTGTAGCACATGCAAGTATAGATAGCAGTGGGCAAATTTTGCAATCTATATTTATAATAATAATTTTTGAAATGATACCTAAATAAAGATTTGCATTATATTGCAAATTCAACAGGTAGACATTATTTAATCACAATTTTCCCAAATGGTGATCAAAACCGGAAATTGATAATCAATTGCCTAACTTAACCTCATCTGATTGGCAGTTCTGCAAATTATGTTCGAAAAAATATCAAGAACCCTGGCGACAATAACATTAGAATATGTGTTATGATTCCTGATAAAATTATGCCGTAAAACGTTTAGTGGTGGTCTCAAACACCAAATAAAGATACACACTTTAAATACTTACTTCTCTGCTAAGATTTTTGCAAATCTATTTAGATCTCATCAAGTCTTTGGACTGGAGTCACACTTAAGTTTTGGACTTATGATTTTCTCTGGCCCGATGAAGTTTCACAATTACTGGAATTTAACAGACTGATGGACTGGCTTTTATGACAACAGTATTCTTTCAAATTGAAAATATGATAAAAAAAAAAAGTTGATTACCTCAGCAATTCAAGGGTATCCCCAATGGAATCATTGATGTCTTTAATAGTACTGCTTATATGTAATTTTCTACAGCTTTAATTTTTTAATTACTTACAGAACAGACAATACATTATTTTTTATTAACTTTTACTAAAACTTTAGGTTTTGATGGCAATTGTTACAAGTACATTATCTAGTCAACAATCAAACTCCAATCATTTCATGAACAATCACTACACAATACCGTAGACTCTACCCTTCAATGTGTATGAATTTAAATCAATTGGCTGACAGCTTTAGTCATCAATGGCAATAACCTTGGCAGTAATTATCTATGGCAGGATAACGTTGCCAATATTATTTCAATGCCCACAGTGCAAAATCCACGTCAGCACTTCAAAATACCTATTTTAGTTATACAATTTCCATTACTCCAAAATACTAATGTCACAGTGTTAAAATACATAATACATTTTTCAATAATACAAAATACAGTATAATAGTTATTTTGTACATTACACTTCATTTTGCATAATAGACAAATGCATAAAAGAACTTCGCATATTAGAACATATTATATACCTTACATGGGATCTACGGCGAAGCTCATTTCCACACGGAAAAAAGTCTGGACTATGACGGAGATTAATAATTTACGCGATCAATCTACAAGGTCAATTTCAGTAGAAGGGAGTGGTACTCATATTTACAGACCTTCGGAAAAAGAAATGGGCTAATGAAAACAGACATATGGCATGCAAGTGTGCTATGAGGTAAAATTTTCCCGGACAGCAGCGCTATAAACGGCCTACTCTTGTAACGAATTTCAGCTACCAAGGGATCTTTTACATGCACGCTAAATGTGTACACGGGACCTTGTGTTTGCGTTCAATCCAAACGATTAAACAGTTTCCCTTGTCAGGCCCTTCGTCCTGCATCACTGACAAAGTCGGTGGTACGAATCTCTATTAAATGACGGGGGTGGGGGTATCTATAGTCTCTGTCTTAATACAAATTCCAAATATACTATTCAAAAAAAGTAGGGGATATTTGATTTTTAAGTGTTATTAAAGTCACCTAATGAAACTGACGAAGAAACAAATGACAAAATGAAATGAAGTTCACATTCATCGATTTATACCAAATGATTGTGCCGATCTGTAGCATGCCAAGGGCACGTAACCTTTCATTTTGGGTAAGCCGACGCATATCAAAATTTGTTTTCTGGTCACTAAAACAATTAAACTGATGTTTCCACCCTGGAATTCAATGCCACAATGACTGTAACATTCAAAGTAAGAGTCGTGCAAATCTTGGGTTGGACCACCATGATGATCCCAAGCATCACCTGCAATTCCATGCGGTAGCTATTGGTGCGTTTGGGCGTCACATGTAACTGGAAATGTTTCTTCTGTTAGGTTCTATAGTGACTTTTTTCGTAGTCATTTGCATATTTTAGTATTATGCCCCCAAAATCAAATATCCCCTACTTTTTTTGAATAGTATATGTTACATATCACTAAAAAGCACATTCATTACTCTTTTCAAATATTTAAATAATTTTTTGGCACATTTATATTTTCATATTAATGGAACACAGTTTTTATGAGATACTCTAAAAGCGCGACATTTTGACAAGTATTCTTAATGGAACACAGTTTTTATGAGATACAGTCATAACAGCATCGTTCGTTCGTTGTGTTTAACGTCTGCTTCCACATAAGTGATATCGCAGACAAGACATAGGAGAGCCGAAGCTGATTCCTGTTTTTTAGAATATGATTTTGCAATCTTTCCATTTGGCCTTAGGCCATGGATTTGGGTTAGTGGGAAGTTCTTCCCTTTATTTAATATAAAACATATCGTTTGATAGATGATCTCGTCTGCTTCTAGATTGGTAGATGTCATCGTTTGGGGTTAGTGTTTAGGTGCCAGGCCCGTCTTATCGTGGCCTCCCCTTACTCCACTATCCCACTCTCTGGGTTTGGTATCAGTTTTATTTGCGGAATAGTGTTTAGGTGCCAAGTTCGTCTGACCGTAACTCCCCCTTACTCCACTATCCCACTATGTAGGTTTGGTGTCTGTTTTTGGTGGAATAGTGTTTAGATGCCGAGTCCGTCTGACCGTGACTCCCCCTTACTCCACTATCCTGCCAGTATGGTATAAATCCCCTATATAGTTTAGTGTTTAGATGCCGGGCCCGTCTAACCGTGACCCCCTCTTACTTCACTATTCTACTTAGTCCAACTGTGTCCATTAGGGCGTGGATTTGTTCGAAGATTTGCAGTTTCAGATCTGGTCTCGGGAAGAATTAAAATTATTTTCCAAAATTAAAAATTATTTTCCGAAATTAAAAATTATTTTCCAAAATTAAAAATTATTTTCCAAAATTAAAAATTATTTTCCAAAATTAAAAATTATTTTCCCAAATTTCGATTTCCATATTCCCCTGGCAATACAATCTTTTGTTATTCAAGTGCTGACAGCTTATTGAGGATTCCGCCATATAATAAACATTCTGGAGAATATGTTTTTCACTGTCAGAGCATCTAAAATATGAAATAATCTTCTAGATACACACTTAGTCTTCGTTGTGTTATTAGTAACAATAAACAAATAGAGGGGGGGGGGGGGAGACAAGAAAACTAACACAATTCATACTTTCAAATGAAATCTTTATTATACACATTACGGTATCAGAAATTTAAATCGAAAAGATTATGTCGAATATATATTTAAAAAAAAAACATATTAACCATGCCAGTATGACAAAATGTGTTTTGTTTTCAATACGTTTTAGGTATGCCACTCTAGAATTTTGTTGGATTTCGTAATGGGGTTTTATTATCTTTCGATGACTTTTTGTCGCAGAATCTCCATTTTAAGTTTATGTTCATTCACGATAGCATTGATCTTAGCATTTAACAATGCCAGTCTTAAATCATGCGCAGATGTCCTATTATGACTGATTACATTCGGATCTACATTACCGCCGTGGCGAACGCCATTATATTCAGTATTATCTGAAAAAAGAAAATATCCAAATAATTTAGTCTAACAAGGACATATCAATATTTTAATCATGTGAATAATTTATGTTGTTGCAATGTATCTAAATCTTTCAAGCACAAAACAACGTATCCACCGATGCATCTAATGTGTCGTTTTAACATAGTATAGTGTTTTAAGTGGCTTTTTATTACTTACCAAAAGAAGCCCCATTTTTTACGATTTCACCCGGCCTTTTTTCACAGTGTTAAAATACATAATACATTTTTCAATAATACAAAATACAGTATAATAGTTATTTTGTACATTACACTTCATTTTGCATAATAGACAAATGCATAAAAGAACTTCGCATATTAGAACATATTATATATACTATTCAAAAAAAGTAGGGGATATTTGATTTTGGGGGCATAATACTAAAATATGCAAATGACTACGAAAAAAGTCACTATAGAACCTAACAGAAGAAACATTTCCAGTTACATGTGACGCCCAAACGCACCAATAGCTACCGCATGGAATGCAGGTGATGCTTGGGATCATCATGGGGGTCCAACCCAAGATTTGCACGACTCTGACTTTGAATGTTACAGTCATTGTGGCATTGAATTCCAGGGTGGAAACATAAGTTTAATTGTTTTAGTGACCAGAAAACAAATTTTGATATGCGTCGGCTTACCCAAAATGAAAGGTTACGTGCCCTTGGCATGCAACAGATCGGCACAACACAGGCGGTTGTGGCGCGGACGATGAATGTTTCTCAGTCTGTCATAAGCAGGCTATGGTCCAGATACCGTGATACACAATCTGTACAGGACAGACCACGCTCAGGTCGACCAAGGGCGACAACTCAAGCCCAGGATCGATTTATCCGTACCTTGGCCTTGAGAAATCGTGTCATCACAGCAAATCAGATCAGCGCTCGTCTTCAAACAGACACTGGTGTGAGAGTGAGTGGCCAGACGATTCGGAATCGACTGCATAGGGGTCACCTTCGCGCCCGACGTCCTCGCGTGATCCCTTGTTTGAGAGATCATCACATTCAGGCAAGACGTCGTTGGTGTAGGGATCGTCAACACTGGGATAATCGACGCTGGAGCAATGTAATGTTTTCAGATGAGTCAAGGTTCACTGTTGATTTTTTGGACAGACGTAGGAGGGTGTGGCGTCGTCGAAACGAGCGCTTCCAAGACGTTAACGTCATCAGACATGATCGATTTGGGGTGGTTCTGTTATGGTGTGGGGAGGCATCACTGTTGCTGGAAGAACGGCTTTACATGTTGTTGCAGGGCGTGTTACAGGCCAGTACTACCGGGACAACATCTTGGCAGTCCATGTTGTGCCGTTCGCACGACGTCATGGCCGCCGTTTCATCTTCCAGGATGACAACGGAAGATTTCACAGGGCCAGGATCGTTACAGGTTACCTCCAACAACAGAACATCACCACATTACCTTGGCCAGCACTGAGTCCCGACCTCTCCCCCATCGAGCATGTCTGGGACATGCTTGGACAGAGGTTACGTCAACGTCAACAACGTCCTGCCAATGTCCAAGAACTTGCTGCTGCGTTGCAACAGGAATGGGATAATCTGGACCAAATTGACCTTAGACGTCTCATTAGGAGTATGCCACGTCGGATCAATGCTTGTTTGGCAAACAGAGGAGGATTTACCCGTTACTGACTTGGTTGTGATGCTGTGGTAACTTTGCTGTTTGACCCCGGGTATCATTTTACCCTTATAATGGTCAGTCTGTGCCTTACTTAGTCTAACGATCATTTGGAATAAATCGATGAATGTGAACTTCATTTCATTTTGTCATTTGTTTCTTCGTCAGTTTCATTAGGTGACTTTAATAACACTTAAAAATCAAATATCCCCTACTTTTTTTGAATAGTATACCTTACATGGGATCTACGGCGAAGCTCATTTCCACACGGAAAAATGTCTGGACTAGGACGGAGATTAATAATTTACGCGATCAATCTACAAGGTCAATTTCAGTAGAAAGTAGGGGATATTTGATTTTTAAGTGTTATTAAAGTCACCTTATGAAACTGACGAAGAAACAAATGACAAAATGAAATGAAGTTCACATTCATGGTCAAACAGCAAAGTTACCACAGCATCACAACCAAGTCAGTAACGGGTAAATCCTCCTCTGTTTGCCAAACAAGCATTGATCCGACGTGGCATACTCCTAATGAGACGTCTAAGGTCATTTTGGTCCAGATTGTCCCATTCCTGTTGCAACGCAGCAGCAAGTTCTTGGACATTGGCAGGACGTTGTTGACGTTGACGTAACCTCTGTCCAAGCATGTCCCAGACATGCTCGATGGGGGAGGTAACCTGTAACAATCCTGGCCCTGTGACATCTTGCGTTGTCATCCTGGAAGATGAAACGGCGGCCATGACGTCGTGCGAACGGTACAACATGGACTGCCAAGATGTTGATCCGGTAGTACTGGCCTGTAACACGCCCTGCAACAACATGTAAAGCCGTTCTTCCAGCAACAGTGATGCCTCCCCACACCATAACAGAACCACCCCCAAATCGATCATGTCTGATGACGTTAACGTCTTGGAAGCGCTCGTTTCGACGACGCCACACCCTCCTACGTCTGTCCAAAAAATCAACAGTGAACCTTGACTCATCTGAAAACATCACATTGCTCCAGCGTCGATTATCCCAGTGTTGACGATCCCTACACCAACGACGTCTTGCCTGAATGTGATGATCTCTCAAACAAGGGATCACGCGCGAAGGTGACCCCTATGCAGTCGATTCCGAATCGACTCGCCACTCACTCTCACACCAGTGTCTGTTTGAAGACGAGCGCTAATCTGATTTGCTGTGATGACACGATTTCTCAAGGCCAAGGTACGGATAAATCGATCCTGGGCTTGAGTTGTCGCTCTTGGTCGACCTGAGCGTGGTCTGTCCTGTACAGATTGTGTATCACGGTATCTGGATCAGTAGCATGTCAAGGGCACGTAACCTTTCATTTTGGGTAAGCCGACGCATATCAAAATTTGTTTTCTGGTCACTAAAACAATTAAACTTATGTTTCCACCCTGGAATTCAATGCCACAATGACTGTAACATTCAAAGTCAGAGTCGTGCAAATCTTGGGTTGGACCCCCATGATGATCCCAAGCATCACCTGCATTCCATGCGGTAGCTATTGGTGCGTTTGGGCGTCACATGTAACTGGAAATGTTTCTTCTGTTAGGTTCTATAGTGACTTTTTTCGTAGTCATTTGCATATTTTAGTATTATGCCCCCAAAATCAAATATCCCCTACTTTTTTTGAATAGTATACAAATTCCAAATATGTTACATATCACTAAAAAGCACATTCATTACTCTTTTCAAATATTTAAATAATTTTTTGGCACATTTATATTTTCATATTAATGGAACACAGTTTTTATGAGATACAATCACTAGTTTTATTCTAAAAGCGCGACATTTTGACAAGTATCCTCTTTTTCATACTTTGAAAAATTAATGCAACACAGTTTTTATGAGATACAATCACTAGTTTTATTCTAAAAGCGCGACATTTTGACAAGTATCCTCTTTTTCATACTTTGAAAAAATGAAATGAAATGGTGTTTAACGCCCCCTACTGTTCTGCCAATAAGCCATACGGTGTGCTATGAGGGAAATTTTGCCCGAACAGCATCGTTCGTTCGTTCGTTCGTTGTGTTTAACGTCTGCTTCCACATAAGTGATATCGCAGACAAGACATAGAGAACCGAAGCTGATTCCTGTTTTTTAGAATATGATTTTGCAATCTTTCCATTTGGCCTTAGGCCATGGATTTGGGTTAGTGGGAAGTTCTTCCCTTTATTTAATATAAAACATATCGTTTGATAGATGATCTCGTCTGCTTCTAGATTGGTAGATGTCATCGTTTGGGGTTAGTGTTTAGGTGCCAGGCCCGTCTTATCGTGGCCTCCCCTTACTCCACTATCCCACTCTCTGGGTTTGGTATCAGTTTTATTTGCGGAATGGTGTTTAGGTGCCAAGTTCGTCTGACCGTAACTCCCCCTTACTCCACTATCCTGCTTAGTTTGGTAGATGTCATCTTTGTGGGGTTTGTGTTTAGGTGCCAGGCCCGTCTTATCGTGACCTCCCCTTACTCCACTATCCCACTATGTAGGTTTGGTGTCTGTTTTTGGTGGAATAGTGTTTAGATGCCGAGTCCGTCTGATCGTGACTCCCCCTTACTCCACTATCCTGCCAGTATGGTATAAATCCCCTATGTAATTTAGTGTTTAGATGCCGGGCCCGTCTAACCGTGACCCCCTCTTACTTCACTATTCTACTTAGTCCAACTGTGTCCATTAGGGCGTGGATTTGTTCGAAGATTTGCAGTTTCAGATCTGGTCTCGGGAAGAGTAGGTTCTTAGTGTTGAATGGTATGTTGTTGGACTCCATTGTTCTCACTAGTTCCCTTCTCTCCTCCCTGTATACCTCGCAGTCTACCAGGACATGGTTTGGTGGTACATTCTTCTCCGCACTCACAGATGATGACTTGGTGTTTGTAGTCTCGCAGCCGCTCTTTCACCCTTAGCTTCGATATAAGTCTACAAATATCTCTACTAGGGTGATCGAGTGTTATCTTTGTGTAGATCTTGTCATCCAGCCGGAATCAAGTTCAACGAGATTTAATTCCCAGATTGAATTGACGTGTCTTTTGACCATACTGTAGATTTCCGTGGTGCTGTAGTCTATGGTGCAGAGTGGTGCTGTGTTCTTGTGACCTTCATTGGCGAGTCGATCTGCCTCCTCGTTTCCTCTAATGTTGACATGTGATGGAATCCACACGAGTTCTACTTTGCCTCCCGTCTCTAAAACCCTCTGGTACAGCTGCCTGATTTCCAAAATAACTTCTGGTCTTGAGTCCGAGTTGTCATTTTGGATTGAAATCAGACTGCTCAGAGAGTCGCTTGGAATGACGAACTTACTAGTCTTTTGATGGGAAATCCATGATATAGCGTCACGAATGGCCACAAGCTCTGCAGTGTACACCGAACAGTTATTGGGCAGTTTCCTGCAGCAGTGGGGTTGTTTTTCTTGTCGGTTTTCTGTAGTAGATCTAGATTAACCGGCGGTATAGGGAGCGTCCAAGGGGCGATCACTTGGGGTCGTGTTTATTTATCACGAGCTCCCCCAGTCGCAGTTCCTTGATTGTTTCCCTGATACCCTGGCCGAAGCCCCAAGTGCTGCCCGTTATTTTCCTCATTAAATTTAGGATTTTGGTGCATCTATCTACAGTCTCGACGATGTGCGGTTTCCAGGTCAGCCTTCGGTCAAAGATTACGCCAAGGAACTTGGTTTGGTCTTTAAACTCGATGGTTTTCCCGTTCATACACAGAGTCATTCTGCTTATCCCTCTATCCCTGCTTACAAGCATGCCGACTGTTTTCTTCTCCGAGACTTTGAATCCCCGATCGTTTGCCCATGCCATGAATTTGTCTAAGGCCTTCTGCATTTTCTTTTGTAGTTCACAGAAGTTCCTCCCTTTCCTCCACATGGTACTGTCATCAGCAAATTTAGCTAACTCAGTTTTGGCTTCGAGGTAGGAAGATTTCTGTATGTCGTTGATCATGATATTGAAGAGAATGTGACTGATAACCGACCCCTGAGGCGTGCCATTTTCTAATGTTTGCACGGCACTCAGGAATATGCCAACATTCACCTGTATCCTTCTATCACTCAGAAAGCTTTTGATCCACCGAAACATATTGCCCGTTATACCAATACGTCCTAACTTGAAGAGCAGCCCGTCTAGCCAGACTAACTCGAAAGCCTTAGTTAAATCTACGAACACGACACATAACAGGTTCCCAGAGAGGAGTGATTTTCGTCGATCAGTCGGTTGCTCTCCAGATAGAACTGTAGTCGTTTGTTAACCATTGTTTCCAAGGTTTTGCATAGTGTGGATGTCAAACTTACTGGTCGATAGGACTCTGCCTTTGTTCTCTCTTTACCTGGTTTTGGAAGAGGGATGACGTTGGCTTTCCGCCATTCTTTAGGTACCTCTCCTGCCAGCCAGGATGTGTTGAAGAAGTTTAGTAGTATCCTTGTGGCGTTTCTAGGCAGATGTTTGGTATGTTCAATGATCTGCGCTTCCCGTTCATGGCGTTCAGCTTCTGTTTGCGTGTTTTGATTCAACGCATTACAGAATGCCACCCAGTGTCCGCTTTGTGTCTCTTGCGGCGTATTTCAACTTCAGGTAGTTTTGGTGATTGACTTCATTGTAGTGGCGTTTCCGTAGGCGTATTGTCTTCTTTCTTTCGTTAACCGCCTTCTGACATTCTGGTGACCACCAAGGTTTTCTAATCCTTGATTGCCCTCCAGAAGTCTTGGGAATGGAGTCGTCTGCGGCACCTATAATAGCACTCGTGATGTTGGCTGCGTACACGTCGATGTTGGCATCGATGATGTCTTCTTCTTTCCACCCAAGGCAGCCTACACGGAAGTTAGCCTATCAGCCTCTTTTATTTTCCAATTGGGTTTCCCGTTATAGACTTCCCTGGTTGTTTCACTTTGGATGCAGAGTTCTATCAGTAGATGGTCGCTGCCAAGTGTTTCATCTTCGTGTACTTGCCAGTCGCAGCGGTTTGCCATACCAAGCGTACAGAGCGTGAGATCCAGGTGTGAAGGTGGGGCATTTCCTTCAACAAAAGTAGGACTCTCGTCGTTCAGTAAGCATAGGTCGTTCTCTTCTATTATTGAGCATCACCACATTACCTTGGCCAGCACTGAGTCCCGACCTCTCCCCCATCGAGCATGTCTGGGACATGCTTGGACAGAGGTTACGTCAACGTCAACAACGTCCTGCCAATGTCCAAGAACTTGCTGCTGCGTTGCAACAGGAATGGGACTATCTGGACCAAAATGACCTTAGACGTCTCATTAGGCGTATGCCACGTCGGATCAATGCTTGTTTGGCAAACAGAGGAGGATTTACCCGTTACTGACTTGGTTGTGATGCTGTGGTAACTTTGCTGTTTGACCCTGGGTATCATTTTACCCTTATAATGGTCAGTCTGTGCCTTACTTAGTCTAACGATCATTTGGAATAAATCGATGAATGTGAACTTCATTTCATTTTGTCATTTGTTTCTTCGTCAGTTTCATTAGGTGACTTTAATAACACTTAAAAATCAAATATCCCCTACTTTTTTTGAATAGTATATCTAGAATCAATATACTGGGCTTTAATGTCGCCTATTATTCGACTACGTGGACGTACTCCGAAATGAGTGTACTACAAAAACGAAGGTCCTGTACCTTGAAAACGTAAATCTTGATGTCCTTAGAACAATCACTGGATTAGTGAGAGCTACATCTTATAAACTATCGTAAATTGCATCAGGGTTCACTTCGATTAAAATGAGACGGTGGCCCCATAAATTAACCCTGTTTTACGAAATGGCGAATTTAGAAATTCTCGTCTGCAATTGTCGAAATCATTTATTTATTTGGACATTTATTGTTTTAATGAAAGAATTCATACTTTATTTTTTTTATTTTGGGGAATATTTTACACTTCTTGCCAAAATATTTGTAGACAAAACAAATTTTCAAATTGTGGAACCTTTGAAAACTAGTAGATGTTATTTAAATTTGACCCCCCCCCCCCTCCCGGTCCCGCCCTTCACATGCGCACACACCCACAAACACCCAACACCCCATCACAGACTTTAACATCAACACGAATAATATCTTTTCATGTTGTTTTATTATAAAATGTATATATTCCCCCCATACGGTCGTTTTTTTTTAATTATGCATACCAATCTTACTCAGCTTTATCTCAAAAATGATGATTAGAACGCTCCAGTACACATGTAATGGTGAAAAGACAGACAACCAGCACGAATAATACCTTTTCATGTTGTATGTTACAAAATGTATATATTTCCGCCACGGTCGTTTATTTTTAAAAATATACATACCAAACCTTACTCTTTTTTCTCCTCAAAAATTGGTGATTAGAACGCTCCGTTACTCATGTCATTGTTTTTTTTGACTTTATGTCATTATGTATTTGAACTCCCTTTTCAGCCTGAAACACGTAACTTATTAGTAAATGATATAGCCGCGTGTGAAACTATTATATCGTTTAGTTTCGAGTAATATTCATTTTGAGCTTTTTAAAGCTTCCCCGTGAAAAAATATTACCTAAAATACATAATCATTCAATATTCCATTATTTTGAGAAAAAAAAACCACACAAAAAAATGTTTAGGAAGCAAATTTCTGAGCGTTAATATCCCCGTGAATAATATTATCTAAAATACTAAATCATTCGAGTTACCGTATATCCCCAAAACCTGTAAGAAATAAATTTGTTAATTATCGTCCTAGTTTATACATGCAATGTGTTCATTTTATTGTATTTCATACTTGGTCATTTTTGAGAGTAAATAGCAGTTTTATCAATAATTTTCTCAAATTGCATCAATCACACACCAAACGTCAATTGTGATTAGCTTATCAAACGGAGGAATTTGTTGCAATAAGAAATACCTATATTCGGACAGTGATTTACTATAACATTAATACATCATAATCTTTAAGAGGCATTTAGTAACTGGGTAGAGCAATACACAAAAAACACATACTTATGGAAAAACAGCTACTTATTTATTTGGGCGACGTTTCGAAGAGTATTCTCTCAACGTTATCAAGCGAAGAGTATTCTCTCAACGTTATCAAGCGCTTGATAACGTTGAGAGAATACTCTTCGAAACGTCGCCCAAATAAATAAGTAGAAGTTTTTCCATAAGTATGTGTTTTTTGTGTATAATACATCAGCAGTAACTATAAAGAACGTTAAAAGAGCTAAATCGCTAATATTTATGGGACCTAGAAATTGACAGAAATGGGTCGCAACGAATATAATAATGTAATATGAATGTATATAAACTGATTTACATTCAATCGTTTCTGTTTTTACCGTAATTTCTAATCAGTTATCTTCGGCGAAATGCGCCAAAGTCCCAATTGAATGACGATCTTTAGCGTCTGGTTATTCCAGTCTAAACCGATGGTATTTATTGCGCATGCTCTCCATATAAGAATATAGCGTTGACATGACTTGTGGAATATGTCTAGCCTCGTTCTTCGAGTCCCTTGTGCCAAATGGCACTGAAACGCATTATGGTACACAAAATGTTTATTTTGTCATGAATATTGGATATCAGAAGCATATCTATTCCTTGTAAGATCACAAGACCAATGCTGATTTGAATTGACAAATAATTCGTGTTTTCAATGTCGAAGATTTTGGTGATATTGAGTTAGAGACTTAGCTACTTTAACAATAATTTTTGTAGATATGGAAAAAAAGATATTGATCACATAGAAATACCAAAATATTTGTAGATATGGAAAAAAGATGTTAATCACAGAAATACCAAATTTATATTCCATAAATGGTAGATGTAGACATTAAACATACATTATGCAAGGGCTAAATCTCCCTATTGCAGGACTTCCTTTAGGCCTGAAATGTTTTCTAAATTATTAATTAGACGTTAATTAACTGATCCAAGGCCATAATCAACTCTCGATTGCTTCGGATTTCTCAGATATTAAATAGATTAGAACGGTTCAGTCATATTTTAATGACTGCAATTATTGCAACGTCTTGTCAAACCTTCAAAGGCTAATATCTTCTCTCGCAATAGAGTAATTGGAATGAAAATGTCAAATTATTCACTTTACTTTATCTATTGTCGAACTATTATAGCAAGAATGGCTAGCTCTTTATCGAAATCTTACTTACTGTATCTTTAAGTTAAAGATAAAAGTTACAAGTTTGTTTTTTATATGAAATTTACAATTTTATAATAATCTACCGGAAATATACATAACAGGGAAAAAGCATAACGTTTCCACGATATAATAACCATGAATGTAAGTGAATAAACAACAAACAACACTTCAAAATTCATACGTTCATGAAAAAATCTTACCAATCGGTGCATAGATACGATAAGCATTCATTAAAAATCACAGAGAATATAAAATATGTGACTGGACAAAAATATTACTATACTATTAAAAAAAAGTAGGAGATATTTGATTTTGGGGGCATAATACTAAAATATGCAAATGACTACGAAAAAAGTCACTATAGAACCTAACAGAAGAAACATTTCCAGTTACATGTGACGCCCAAACGCACCAATAGCTACCGCATGGAGTGCAGGTGATGCTTGGGATCATCATGGGGGTCCAACCCAAGATTTGCACGACTCTGACTTTGAATGTTACAGTCATTGTGGCATTGAATTCCAGGGTGGAAACATCAGTGTAATTGTTTTAGTGACCAGAAAACAAATTTTGATATGCGTCGGCTTACCTAAAATGAAAGGTTACGTGCCCTTGGCATGCTACAGATCGGCACAACACAGGCGGTTGTGGCGCGGACGATGAATGTTTCTCAGTCTGTCATAAGCAGGCTATGGTCCAGATACCGTGATACACAATCTGTACAGGACAGACCACGCTCAGGTCGACCAAGGGCGACAACTCAAGCCCAGGATCGATTTATCCGTACCTTGGCCTTGAGAAATCGTGTCATCGATTTGGGGGTGGTTCTGTTATGGTGTGGGGAGGCATCACTGTTGGTGGAAGAACGGCTTTACATGTTGTTGCAGGGCGTGTTACAGGCCAGTACTACCGGGACAACATCTTGGCAGTCCATGTTGTGCCGTTCGCACGACGTCATGGCCGCCGTTTCATCTTCCAGGATGACAACGCAAGATGTCACAGGGCCAGGATCGTTACAGGTTACCTCCAACAACAGAACATCACCACATTACCTTGGCCAGCACTGAGTCCCGACCTCTCCCCCATCGAGCATGTCTGGGACATGCTTGGACAGAGGTTACGTCAACGTCAACAACGTCCTGCCAATGTCCAAGAACTTGCTGCTGCGTTGCAACAGGAATGGGACAATCTGGACCAAAATGACCTTAGACGTCTCATTAGGAGTATGCCACGTCGGATCAATGCTTGTTTGGCAAACAGAGGAGGATTTACCCGTTACTGACTTGGTTGTGATGCTGTGGTAACTTTGCTGTTTGACCCCGGTTATCATTTTACCCTTATAATGGTCAGTCTGTGCCTTACTTAGTCTAACGATCATTTGGAATAAATCGATGAATGTGAACTTCATTTCATTTTGTCATTTGTTTCTTCGTCAGTTTCATTAGGTGACTTTAATAACACTTAAAAATCAAATATCCCCTACTTTTTTTGAATAGTATATATACATTTCGATAATTGCACTTTTATTAAAGTTCAAATGTTCGGGGTGCATATTCCATATGCGGCGAGGAAAATGATGCATGCCTATTTTTTAAGTCTTCATAATAAACCATCTAGAAACCTCAATTTAAAGCCGGAATTCTGCTGTATCGCGTTATGGGGAATGGAAGTACATGTATAAGGTATTGGACTGGGAAAGATTTGTCAATGAATGTCGGTGAAGGGGAAATTTCCAAATAATGTATAACCCGTTTCATATAAGTTGTGAATAAAAGGGGTAGCTTATTCCAAACCATATAGCTCATATTGTCTTGATCATCATATCTGCAGTTTTGCAGAACGACGAAGTCCAGTTAAGTTTATCCACGTAAAAGTAACTCCATCTCGACAAATAACGACACCCCAGGTATATTATTTGTGTGCTGGTGATATCAAATGGAAGTACTAAAATGGCTGAAGTATGTCGAATGTACAACCGTCTGTTATCAACACAATGACGACAGGGTATTCCCTTATAGTAGTAAACCAAGCATCCATTTTTTTAAATGCAGTTATATAATTATATAATCTGTTACTCTAATGAACTTTAAAAAAAAAACCCCAAAAAACGAAGAATTAATTTATAAAATTAAAAATGAAATTATAAAATTAAAAATGAATTTATAAGATTAAAAATGAATTTATAAGATTAAAAATGAATTTATAAAATTGAAAATGAATGTCATTATAAAATTGAAAATGAATTTATAAAATTAAAAATGAATTTATAAAATTAAAATGAATTTATAAAATTAAAAATGAATTTATAAAATTAAAAATGAATTTATAAAATTAAAAAATGAATTTATAAAATTAAAAATGAAATTATAAAATTAAAAATGAATTTAAAAAATTAAAAATGAATTTATAAAATTAAAAATGAATTTATAAAATCAAAAATGAATTTATAAAATTAAAAAAATGAATTCATAAAATTAACAATGAATGTATAAAATTAAAAAATGAATTTACAAAATTGAAAACAAATTTACAAAAATAAAAGTTATTCTACAAATTTAATTTATTTCTTTTTTTCCAAAATTAAAAATTATTTTCCAAAATTAAAAATTATTTTCCAAAATTAAAAATTATTTTCCAAAATTAAAAATTATTCTCCCAAATTTCGATTTCCATACTCCCCTGGCAATACAATCTTTTGTTCTTCAAGTGCTGACAGCTTATTGAGGATTCCGCCATATAATAAACATTCTGGAGAATATGTTTTTCACTGTCAGAGCATCTAAAATATGGAATAATCTTCTAGATACACACTTAGTCTTCGTCGTGTCATTAGTAACAATAAACAAATTGAGGGGGGGGGGGGGACAAGAAAACTAACACAATTCATACTTTCAAATGAAATCTTTATTATACACACTACGGTATCAGAAATTTAAATCGAAAAGATTATGTCGAATATATATTTTAAAAAAAAAACATATTAACCATGCCAGTATGACAAAATGTGTTTTGTTTTCAATACGTTTTAGGTATGCCACTCTAGAATTTTGTTGGATTTCGTAATGGGGTTTTATTATCTTTCGATGACTTGTTGTCGCAGAATCTCCATTTTAAGTTTATGTTCATTCACGATAGCATTGATCTTAGCATTTAACAATGCCAGTCTTAAATCATGCGCAGATGTCCTATTATTTACACTGAATGGTTCGGAAATGATGTCGAGTGGTTGCTGACTGATTACATTCGGATCTACATTACCGCCGTGGCGACCGCCATTGTATTCAGTATTATCTGAAAAAAGAAAATATCCAAATAATTTAGTCTAACAAGGACATATCAATATTTTAATTATGTGAATAATTTATGTTGTTGCAATGTATCTAAATCTTTCAAGCACAAAACAACGTATCCACCGATGCATCTAATGTGTCGTTTTAACATAGTATAGTGTTTTAAGTGGCTTTTAATTACTTACCAAAAGAAGCCCCATTTTTTACGCTTTCACCCGGCCTTTTCGCAGTGTTAAAATACATAATACATTTTTCAATAATACAAAATACAGTATAATAGTTATTTTGTACATTACACTTCATTTTGCATAATAGACAAATGCATAAAAGAACTTCGCATATTAGAACATATTATATACCTTACATGGGATCTACGGCGAAGCTCATTTCCACACGGAAAAAAGTCTGGACTAGGACGGAGATTAATAATTTACGCGATCAATCTACAAGGTCAATTTCAGTAGAAGGGAGTGGTACTCATATTTACAGACCTTCGGAAAAAGAAATGAAATGGGGGTTTAACATCCTTCCATTCTGCTTCAACTGGGCTAATGAAAACAGACATATGGCATGCAGTGTGCTATGAGGTAAAATTTTCCCGGACAGCAGCGCTATAAACGGCCTACTCTTGTATAGAATTTCAACTACCAAGGGATCTTTTACATGCACGCTAAATGTGTACACGGGACCTTGTGTTTACGTCCAATCCAAACGATTAGACAGTTTCCCTTGTCAGGCCCTTCGTCCTGCATCACTGACAAAGTCGGTGGTACGAACATCTATTAAATGACGGGGGTGGGGGTATCGATAGTCTCTGTCTTAATACAAATTCCATATGTTACATATCACTAAAAAGCACATTCATTACTCTTTTCAAATATTTAAATAATTTTTGGGCACATTTATATTTTCATATTAATGGAACACAGTTTTTATGAGATACAATCACTAGTTTTATTCTAAAAGCGCGACATTTTGACAAGTATCCTCTTTTTCATACTTTGAAAAATTAATGGAACCCAATTTTTATGAGATACAATCACTAGTTTTATTCTAAAAGCGCGACATTTTGACAAGTATCCTCTTTTTCATACTTTGAAAAAATGAAATGAAATGGTGTTTAACGCCCCCTACTGTTCTGCCATAAGCCATACGGTGTGCTATGAGGGAAATTTTGCCCGAACAGCATCGTTCGTTCGTTCGTTCGTTGTGTTTAACGTCTGCTTCCACATAAGTGATATCGCAGACAAGACATAGAGAGCCGAATCTGATTCCTGTTTTTTAGAATATGATTTTGCAATCTTTCCATTTGGCCTTAGGCCATGGATTTGGGTTAGTGGGAAGTTCTTCCCTTTATTTAATATAAAACATATCGTTTGGTAGATGATCTCGTCTGCTTCTAGATTGGTAGATGTCATCGTTTGGGGTTAGTGTTTAGGTGCCAGGCACGTCTTATCGTGGCCTCCCCTTACTCCACTATCCCACTCTCTGGGTTTGGTATCAGTTTTATTTGCGGAATAGTGTTTAGGTGCCAAGTTCGTCTGACCGTAACTCCCCCTTACTCCACTATCCTGCTAGTTTGGTAGATGTCATCTTTGTGGGGTTTGTGTTTAGGTGCCAGGCCCGTCTTATCGTGACCTCCCCTTACTCCACTATCCCACTATGTAGGTTTGGTGTCTGTTTTTGGTGGAATAGTGTTTAGATGCCGAGTCCGTCTGATCGTGACTCCCCCTTACTCCCCTATCCTGCCAGTATGGTATAAATCCCCTATGTAGTTTAGTGTTTAGATGCCGGGCCCGTCTAACCGTGACCCCCTCTTACTTCACTATTCTACTTAGTCCAACTGTGTCCATTAGGGCGTGGATTTGTTCGAAGATTTGCAGTTTCAGATCTGGTCTCGGGAAGAGTAGGTTCTTAGTGTTGAATGGTATGTTGTTGGACTCCATTGTTCTCACTAGTTCCCTTCTCTCCTCCTTGTATACCTCGCAGTCTACCAGGACATGGTTTGGTGGTACATTCTTCTCCGCACTCACAGATGATGACTTAGTGTTTGTAGTCTCGCAGCCGCTCTTTCACCCTTAGCTTCGATATAAGTCTACAAATATCTCTTCTAGGGTGATCGAGTGTTGCCTTTGTGTTGATCTTGTCATCCAGCCGGAATCAAGTTCAACGAGATTTAATTCCCAGATTGAATTGACGTGTTTTTTGACCATACTGTAGATTTCCGTGGTGCTGTAATCTATGGTGCGGAGTGGTGCTGTGTCCTTGCGACCTTCATTGGCGAGTCGATCTGCCTCCTCGTTTCCTCTAATGTTGACATGTGATGGAATCCACACGAGTTCTACTTTGCTTCCCGTCTCTAAAACCCTCTGGTACAGCTGCCTGATTTCCAAAATAACTTCTGGTCTTGAGTCCGAGTTGTCATTTTGGATTGAAATCAGACTGCTCAGAGAGTCGCTTGGAATGACGAACTTACTAGTCTTTTGATGGGAAATCCATGATATAGCGTCACGAATGGCCACAAGCTCTGCAGTGTACATCGAACAGTTATTGGGCAGTTTCCTGCTTATTCCCTGTTCCCCGTTTGGCAGGTATATTCCAAACGAGCTGGTGCCCCTTTCAGGATTGCGTGAGCCATCCGTGTACACATGGTCCCAGTCATCAGACGGCCAGTTGTCTTCCAGGTGTTCTAGAGAGAAAGCACGTGCAGCAGTGGGGTTGTTTTTCTTGTCGGTTTTCTGTAGTATACTATTCAAAAAAAGTAGGGGATATTTGATTTTGGGGGCATAATACTAAAATATGCAAATGACTACGAAAAAAGTCACTATAGAACCTAACAGAAGAAACATTTCCAGTTACATGTGACGCCCAAACGCACCAATAGCTACCGCATGGAATGCAGGTGATGCTTGGGATCATCATGGGGGTCCAACCCAAGATTTGCACGACTCTGACTTTGAATGTTACAGTCATTGTGGCATTGAATTCCAGGGTGGAAACATCAGTTTAATTGTTTTAGTGACCAGAAAACAAATTTTGATATGCGTCGGCTTACCCAAAATGAAAGGTTACGTGCCCTTGGCATGCTACAGATCGGCACAACACAGGCGGTTGTGGCGCGGACGATGAATGTTTCTCAGTCTGTCATAAGCAGGCTATGGTCCAGATACCGTGATACACAATCTGTACAGGACAGACCACGCTCAGGTCGACCAAGAGCGACAACTCAAGCCCAGGATCGATTTATCCGTACCTTGGCCTTGAGAAATCGTGTCATCACAGCAAATCAGATCAGCGCTCGTCTTCAAACAGACACTGGTGTGAGAGTGAGTGGCCAGACGATTCGGAATCGAGTGCATAGGGGTCACCTTCGCGCCCGACGTCCTCGCGTGATCCCTTGTTTGAGAGATCATCACATTCAGGCAAGACGTCGTTGGTGTAGGGATCGTCAACACTGGGATAATCGACGCTGGAGCAATGTGATGTTTTCAGATGAGTCAAGGTTCACTGTTGATTTTTTGGACAGACGTAGGAGGGTGTGGCGTCGTCGAAACGAGCGCTTCCAAGACGTTAACGTCATCAGACATGATCGATTTGGGGGTGGTTCTGTTATGGTGTGGGGAGGCATCACTGTTGCTGGAAGAACGGCTTTACATGTTGTTGCAGGGCGTGTTACAGGCCAGTAATACCGGGACAACATCTTGGCAGTCCATGTTGTGCCGTTCGCACGACGTCATGGCCGCCGTTTCATCTTCCAGGATGACAACGCAAGATGTCACAGGGCCAGGATCGTTACAGGTTACCTCCAACAACAGAACATCACAACATTACCTTGGCCAGCACCGAGTCCCGACCTCTCCCCCATCGAGCATGTCTGGGACATGCTTGGACAGAGGTTACGTCAACGTCAACAACGTCCTGCCAATGTCCAAGAACTTGCTGCTGCGTTGCAACAGGAATGGGACAATCTGGACCAAAATGACCTTAGACGTCTCATTAGGAGTATGCCACGTCGGATCAATGCTTGTTTGGCAAACAGAGGAGGATTTACCCGTTACTGACTTGGTTGTGATGCTGTGGTAACTTTGCTGTTTGACCCCGGGTATCATTTTACCCTTATAATGGTCAGTCTGTGCCTTACTTAGTCTAACGATCATTTGGAATAAATCGATGAATGTGAACTTCATTTCATTTTGTCATTTGTTTCTTCGTCAGTTTCATTAGGTGACTTTAATAACACTTAAAAATCAAATATCCCCTACTTTTTTTGAATAGTATAGATCTAGATTAACCGGCGGTATAGGGAGCGTCCAAGGGGCGATCACTGGAGGTCGTGTTTATTGATCACGAGCTCCCCCAGTCGCAGTTCCTTGATTGTTTCCCTGATACCCTGGCCGAAGCTTTTCTTTCTAGGATCTCTCACATATCTTGTATTTCACAGAAGTCATGGTCATCCAGCGAATTCCTTACTACATGCTAGCTTGATTTGCCGTTATTGCATAGTAAGCTGACTTATTGTATGCAGCTTGATCTCAGCCCATTTACCTTGTAGATTGATCGCATAAATTATTAATTTCCGTCCTAGTTCGGACTTTTTTCCGTATGCAAATGAGCTTTGCCGTAGATTCCATGTTCTATGCAAAGTTCTATTATGCATTTGTCTATAATGCAGAATGGAGAAGTGTGATGTGCAAAATAATTATCATACTGTATTTTGTATTATATTGAAAAATCTCTGTATTTTAACACTACAATGGTATAGTAGAGCAATGGAAATTACAAATTGTAAAACTAAAATACGTACTTTGAACTACTGACATGCAACTGACATGCAGTTTGTATAATGAACATATGAAAATAATATTGGCAACGTTATCCTTCCATACAATTATCGGTAATCATTGCAACTAAATATAATTCTTCGTCTCATGACCTTAAACGGTGCGTATAAATCCAAACTTTATCGGATTATGACTTTGGTCTCCAAATGATCATAATTTTGGCAGTAATAACCACAATTTGTTGAAAATCAGTAAGCTTCTTCGTCTAGGTGTTGTGGTAGAAATACAAAAAATCATTCAACAGAGAAATTTGTTTCAAAGAAACTTCTAATTAGCAAAATGCGCAACTACTAGTTTCATGAAGACGTCTTTAACAGTTTAAACTTGTGCTTATACATGTATGCACCGGAATACAAAATGTAATACAAAAAAAAAGCGGTAGCCATGCAAGATGTGCAAGAGATGGACAGAGAACAAGCTAAAAAAAAAGAAGCGATTTTCCTTACAATCAGGGGCCATTATCCAGGACGATGTGGTATGACATGCGACAATATCAAAAGGAAGCAAGAGCTTCAGGACATAAACATAATTTGAAGTTTTATCAACATCGGATAAGAATTGTGACAGATAGGGGAACCACCACCTAGGTGTTACATAATTTTACAGTATTGATGTACAAGAAGCGACAATTTGTCTGGCAGTTTTGAAACCATTTTCACAAAATCCAAACATTAGGGTGTAACAGTGATATATTTGAATGTTTTTTACAGTCAAATAAAAATTGTGACCGCCAGAGGGTTAACAAATTAAAAACACAATATTTCGTACAATCAGGAGGTATAATCGAGGACATTATGGTCAGATATGTGCCAATATTGATGGGAACCAAAATCTTTGGGATATTTAATAAACATGTTTTATGTTTCATCAAAATCAGATACAAATTGTGACCGTAAGAGCGCAATTACCTAAAATGCGATTTTTCATACAATCAGCAGCTATAATCCCGGAAGTCACAATCCGATATGCGCTAATAACTAAAGGGCGTTCAAGTCGTTTGTTCTTGTCACCTGCCTTTCGTTGTTTTTTTTTCTAAGTCAATTTACGGCTTCCATGAGGGGAAAAAAGTGGAATTTCGCCGTGACACCGGCACCGATTGTACGAAAACCATGAAATTTGGACACAATACGCCCATTACCACCCCAAACTCTGTGCTTTACCCCCATTTTGATCCCATTAAAAAAAAAGAGTTTTAGCAAAAAAACGATTTTCGGAATTTAATATTGGTTTCAACCCTGTAATACCAAGACATGATATACATATTATTATAATCCCTATGAAATATTTTAATTATTTACTGCTATAATATGAATTATCACTTATTCCCCGTTAAATAAATATCGGTCACCGGGTGCAGCTGTACAACTTCAAGGACCCTGGCCTCAAGTCAATTTACGGCTTCCATGAGGGGAAAAAAGTGGAATTTCGCCGTGTCACCGGCACCGATTGTCCGAAAACCATGAAATTTGGACAAAATACGCCAATTACCACCCCGGACTCCGTGCCTTACTCCCATTTTGATCCGATTAAAAAAAAAGAGTTTTAGCAAAAAAACGATTTTCGGAATTAATATTGGTTTTAATTAATTTTGAAATTGCAAATGCAAAGAGATTTTATCGCCTCTTCCGTATGTGATAGGTATTGGTACTATACACATTATCTGACGATAATTACCGTCAGAGTTATTGCCCTTGATCACTTCAAAAAATCTTGTGGACGCTCTAGAGGCTAAATTCAATATCCGATTGACTTTAAATTTATACAGTGTTTAAGGTCATGAGATGAAGAAGCCAATTGATTTTCAGCGATTTTCGATTAAATCCTTTGAAAATCACACCTAACTCTAAAACTAATGGCAAGAAACGGGCCGGTTTACATTGAAGCAAAACTAATTCCTGTCCTGCGTACTCTGTATATAATATACGTTTTTCGAAATATGCCTTGGATGGTAGCCACAAGTCGACAATTTTTGTTTTGTATTTTGCCCATTTTGTTCATAAGGTAAATGTAATTTTTCAGATACCTGATGACATTTATACTTATTGTTTCAATAGATTGTGATAACCCCCTTTGCAGTTAATATGAAAGCTTTCATATCTGCTATGCAGATCTAGTTATTAAGCTTTCATATGTATTACATATGAAAGCTTATTGTTTCTGTTAAGATTATTAAGCTTTCACATGTATTACATATGAAAGCTTATTGTTTCTGTATTAAGCTTTCATATGTATTACATATGAAAGCTTATTGTTTCTGTTAAGATTATTATTAAGCTTTCATATGTATTACATATAAAAGCTTATTGTTTCTGTTAAGATTATTATTATTATTATTATTATTTTTTTTGGTGTTTTTCCTGCACATCTTATATCTCAGAATCTAACCGTGGGATCTTTCTGAAACTTTGACCTAACCCGCCAAGAATGGGTGGTGGCTTTGGAATAGGTATATTTTCAAAACGTTTTGCAGTAACTTTGTGACTTTTTGACCTATTTTACTAAAAACAAATTCTTTGAGTGCCTTGAATCATTTACTTCAAATCTGCAATTTCGGATTTTCGAATTTCGAAAATTCGTCGCTGTGATTTCGAACCGGAAGTTAAAATCAACTTGACAACTTCTTTAATAGTTGCACGATTTTCATGAAATTAAGTATGTAAGTAGATCTTACCGATACAACTTCAAAAATGTCATTAGAAATTTTCTGTATTATCTCCCCTTGATGAAATTAAGGATCAAAGTTTTCAAAAAAAATCGACGAAATATAAGTCCGATTGCCTTGAAATTGTATTTCTTTACTAGTTACGACACTACTGATTCGTACACAAAAAATGGAGTTTGTAGCCCAAACCGGAAGTGCCTCCATCTTGAAGGCTTTTTTGATATTTTAATTACAGACAAGGTAATTATATTTTCCGAATCGACGCAGAATTTTGATTAAGGTCAACTGATGGACGCCATTTTGAATTGAAAATGAAAAACAGTGAAAAATCAACATTAACGGGCTTGAAAACATACACAATTGGTCGTGGCTTAGAGAATATGTCCCCTATTACCGAAATTAATACATTTCAGGATAGTCTGGATGATGGTCGAATGTTTGGTATTTGAATATTTCAAAAATTCGAATTTCGCCTTTGATGTTTTCCGTGCCGACAAGGTTGTTTTCGAGTTTAGCTGGTTTTGACTTCGCGCTTGCGCTACGCTGGAACCAACCGTACCATGAGTACTAAATTCCGGCGAGCAACTTTTCACGTTGGTACCTAGGTACCCTGAAAATTTCAAGGTGATACCTGCATTCGTTCAAGTCGTTTGTTCTTGTCACCTGCCTCAAGTCAATTTACGGCTTCCATGAGGGGAAAAAAGTGGAATTTCTCCGTGACACCGGCACCAATTGTCCGAAAACCATGAAATTTGGACACAATACGCCCATTACCACACCGGACTCTGTGCCTTACTCCCATTTTGATCCCATTAAAAAAAAATAGTTTTAGCAAAAAAACGATTTTCGGAATTTAATATTGGTTTTAACCCTGTAATACCCAGCATATCAGATATTCACACCTACATGATATACATATTATTATAATCCCTATGAAATATTTTAATTATTTACTGCTATAATATGAATTATCACTTATTCAGCGTTAAATAAATATCGGTCACCGGGTGCAGCTGTACAAATTCAAGGACCCTGGCCTCTAGACAATTTACGGCTTCCATGAGGGGAAAAAAGTGGAATTTCGCCGTGATACCGGCACCGATTGTCCGAAAACCATGAAATTCAGACACAATACGCCCATTACCACCCCGGACTCTGTGCTTTACCCCCCATTTTGATCCCATTAAAAAAAAAGAGTTTTAGCAAAAAAACGATTTTCGGAATTTAATATTGGTTTTAATTCATTTTGAAATTGCAAATGCAAAGAGATTTTATCGCCTCTTCCGTATGTGATAGGTATTGGTACTATACACATTATCCTTAAAAGACAATTTTTTAAAATGACCGTAACGATGTATCAACACTAGAAACAGAAATCGCCTATTTTGACCTTTTTTGACTGCTGAAGCATCTTTTCCGGTGGTCCAAATCTCTGGAATTTCTAGCGGTTGGCTGCGCCGCGATGATATATATCACATATTAATAGGAGTAAAAGCTCAGATATGAAGAACAATAAAAATTCGATAAAATACGGCAATTTTTTAAGCAAAAAAACTTTGATGGGTGGGGGTGTGTTTCGAATTTTGAACGTTCTCGGAATCCCACACTCTTCTATTTTTAATATGTGATAGCTAGAATCCCAAGGTACAGTCTGTGCAAATTTAAAGGCAATCGGAGCACATTTGCTCATTCTTCAAAGTGATTATCCACCGTCACCTACCAAACCACTCCGAAATATACCCAAAATCCCAAAATCGACCGTAATTTCTTTTTACTTCGCGCATGCGCCACACTGGAACCAAAGGTACGTTGACTACCAAATTCCGGCGAGGAACTTTTCACGTTGGTACCTAGATGCACTGAAAACTTCAAGGCGATACCTGCATTCGTTCAGGTCGTTTGTTCTTGACACGGTTCCTGCCGTTCGTTTTTTTCCGCCATTTACGGCTTCTGTAAGGGCGAAAAAAGTGGAATTTCGCCACGACACCGGCACCGATTGTCCCAAAACTATGAAATTTGGACAGAATACGCCCATTACCACTCTGTGACTTACTCCCATTTTGATCAGATTAAAAAAAGGAGTTGCAGCAAAAAATAAACAACCGATTTTCGGTTTTAATTAATTTTGAAATTCCAAATGCAAAGGGATCTTATCGCCTCTTCCGTATGTGATTACTATTAGTACTATACACATTATCCGTAAAAGACATTTTTTTTAAAATGAACGCAACACCAAAACCGAAATCGACTATTTTGGCTTTATCATGCATTAAATATTATATGCCATCGGTTAATTTTTTTACGCCCACGGCTGAAGTTAATATCCGATTATTTTAAATTTATACACAGTGTTTAAGGTCATGAGACGAAGAATTCTATTGATTTTCAGAGATTTCCGATAATTACTGTCAGAATTATGGTCCTTGACCACTTCAAAAAATCTTGTGCACGCTCTAGAGGCTAAATTCAATATCCGATTGACTTTAAATTTATACACAGTGTTTAAGGTCATGAGATGAAGAAGCCAATTGATTTTCAGCGATTTCCGATAATTACTGTCAGAGTTATGGCCCTTCATCACTTAAAAAAAATCTTGAGGATACTATAGAGTCAAAATTAATGTCCGATTGACTTTAAATTTATGCACAGTGGTTAAGGTCATGAGTCGAAGTAGGCGATTGATTTTCAGCGATATCTGATATTTACTGCCAGAGTTGTGGCCCCTGATCACTTCAAAATATCTTGTGGACGCTCTAGAGGCCAAAGTTAATATCCGATTGACTTTAAATTTATGCGCAGTGTTTAAGGTCATGACACGAAGATGCCTACAGTATTGATTTTCAGCGATATCTGATATTTACTGCCATTTCCGATAATTACCGTCAGAGTTATTGCCCTTGATCACTTTAAAAAATCTTGTGGACGCTCTAGAGGCTAAATTCAATATCCGATTGACTTTAAATTTATACAGTGTTTAAGGTCATGAGATGAAGAAGCCAATTGATTTTCAGCGATTTCCGATTGAATCTCTAAAACTAAAGGCAAGAAACGGGCCGGTTTACATTGAAGCAGAACTAATTCCTGTCCTGCGTACTCTGTATATAATATACGGTTTTCTAAATATGCCTTGGATGGTAGCCACAAGTCGACAATTTTTGTTTTGTATTTTTCCCATTTTGTTCATAAGGTAAATGTAATTTTTCAGATACCTGATGACATTTATACTTATTGTTTCAATAGATTCTAATAATCCCCTTTGCAGTTAATATGAAAGCTTTCATATCTGCTATGCAGGTCTAGTTATTATTAATTTTTTTTTTTGCGTTTTTCCTGCAAATCTTATATCTCAGAATCTAACCGTAGGATCTTTCTGAAACTTTGACCTACGCCCCCCCCCCCCCGCAAGAATGGGTGGTGGCTTTGGAATAGGTATGTTTTCAAAACGTTTTACACATCCGAAATCACCGAATTTTACGAACGAATGCATTTGACCTACATTGCTGTAACTTTGTGACTTTTTGACCTATTTTACTAAAAAAAAAATTCTTTGAGTACCTTGAATCATTTACTTCAAATCTGTAATTTCGGATTTTCGAATTTCAAAAATTCGTCGTTGTGATTTCGAACCGGAAGTTAAAATCAACTTGACAACTTCTTTAATAGTTGCACGATTTTCATGAAATTCAGTATGTAAGTAGATCTTACCGATACAACTTGAAAAATGCCATTAGAATTTTTCTGTATTATCTCCCCTTGATCGAAATATAGATCCGATTGCCTTGAAATTGTATTTCTTTACTAGTTACGACACTACTGATTCGTACACAAAAAATGGAGTTTGTAGCCCAAACCGGAAGTGCCACCATCTTGAAATGTGAAATATCGCTAAGGCTTTTTGATATTTTACTTACAGACAGGGGGATTATATTTTCCAAATCCTTGAAGGAAAGCCCATAAAATGTAGGCAGTAAAATTTTGATTTAGGTCAACTGATGGACGCCATTTTGAATTGAAAATGAAAAATAGTGAAAAATCCACATTAATGGGCTTGACTTAGAGATTGCGTCTCCTATTACCGAAATTATTACATTTCAGGATAGCCTGGATCATGGTCGAATGTTTGTTATTTGAATATTTCAAAAATTCGAATTTCTCCTTTGATGTTTTCCGTGCCGACAAGGTTGTTTTCGAGTTTAGCTGGTTTTGATTTCGCGCATGCGCTACACAGGAACCAACGGGACCATGAGTACTAAATTCCGGCGAGCAACTTTTCACGTTGGTACCTAGGTACCCTGAAAATTTCAAGGTGATACCTGCATTGGTTCGTTTGTTCTTGTCACCTGCAATGAGGGTAAACAAGGGGAATTTCGCTGTGACACCGGCACCGATTGTCCGAAAACCATGAAATTCAGACACAATACGCCCATTACCACCCCGGAACCGGTGCTTTACCCCCATTTTGATCCCATTAAAAAAAAGAATTTTAGCAAAAAAACGATTTTCGGAATTTAATATTGGTTTTAATTAATTTTGAAATTGCAAATACAAAGAGATTTTATCGCCTCTTAATTATGTGATACACATTATCCTTAAAAGACAATTTTTTTAAAATGACCGTTACGATGTATCAACCCTAGAAACCGAAATCGCCTATTTTGACATATTTTGACTGCTGGGGCATCTTTCCGTACGTGACAAGGAGTAGGTCGCCCGTCCAACCTGTGTGTTTTTTCAGGATCACCCGGTTTCCTCCCAAGCGAATTATTGAAATAAAATTGAACCATACGTTAGTCCCGAAATGACCTAGTTTGTGTCGGGTGGTCGATCAACCCCATTTCGCTCACTCAATTTTAGCACTCCTAACTCTAAAACTAAATGCAAATTTACATAGGTCACAATTTTAACCCTGTAATACCCAGCATATCAGATATGCACACCTACATGATGTACATATTATTATAATCTCTATGGGATATTTTAATTATTTACTGTTATAATATGAATTATCACTTATTCCCCGTTAAATAAATATCGGTCACCGGGTGCAGCTGTACAACTTCAAGGACCTTGGCCTCACGTGCATGGGACCAACTCTACATTTTCTGAAATGTCAATAAAAGCCCTGGAATGATTTCTTTTTAAAAAAATAATCAGAAAGTAAATCTATTTTTATTTATATGCTATTTGTTGCCAGAAAATATATTTTGTTACTAGTCTAATTCAAATTTAAAAATAAACAATATTTTTTCTGAAAATCAATGTCGAAATTTAGTGTATCATATATGATACAATGGGTCTGAGGCATATTTTATTGATATATAGAAATTAATGCAGTGTTCTCATTATGTGTTAAAAGAGTGCCAGAAATGTCTCGAAATTCAGCCATTTGTGTATTTAGTATATCAAGTATATGCGTGTATTACAAAGCTCTGATTTGTGTACACCCCGCTCCCAAATTTGTTTGATTTCAGATGACTTAGCCCCGGTTTTTCACAGTGAAAGATTTTGATGAAACTTGACATGCATGTTTATAACCCAAAGATATGGTTCCTTTCGATATTTGCGCATATCGAATCGTAACTTCATGAATTATGGTCCCTGATTGTAAGAAAAATCACTTTATATTTCGCGTGTTCTCTATCTATCTCTCGGAAATGGAATATGGAAATACACAAGTTAGCTAGTGTATTACAGGGTGGTGGTGGTGGGGATGAGGTCTTCTATTTGCAATGATTTTTTGACTACAAAATATACGCTCTAACTCATTACTCAAACTACAGCAAAAAAGCGGGACCGTAAACCTCATTTTATATATTCTTACAATAGCAACGCACTTCGGGATTAACTTAGAAATGGTCCCACTACTGATGTCTTCCGCCTTAATCTTGCCACAGTAGTGGCTTGTCCTACGGAGTTTTTTTTAGTCAAATGACTACAAAAAGGTTACTGGCCTATGTATAGCTCCCTTAATTTACACATAAACTGACCTAAAACTGCACTGCACATATAATAAACAAATTCCCATTGAAATAAAGGTGAAGCCGTACCGCATAATTATATGATTTGATGAAACCCAACTGCTACCTGAAGTTTCTCGCCTATCGAAGTTATAATATCCGCCGGTGTCATGGCTGCTCGCACATTATAAGAATCAATGCTTTGAAAATGTAGAACGCATTAACATAAAGAAAAACTGATCGGTATCTTCACTATAATTTGTGATAGAATTACTTATTTAAAAAAAACCTGAATGATGTAAAAATAAAAATGGTTGTAGTGCCCAAGTTTAGATTTGTCGTTGATTTCATAAAGATGTTAGGATATAGAACGTTAAATACTGTGTGATTCAACATGGCGGCCGAGGGGTTTAATATGATATAAGTACGAAATACATGTACATGTAGTACCAAATGGTTTATATGTATGAGAGTCAAGGTTTGGACTAAATGTCTTGGGGAAGTAGGAGGCGACTAGTATGTGCCTCTCTTTAGTGGACCGATGTGAGATTGCCCATTGTATTAACTGGACGGGTAGGCCTATTCACCTTCAGTTATGTGTCAATGTCAAATAAGCGGCTTCTTATCAACACGGTCGGCTCTGGGCCGGTTTAATTCTACGTATCTCTTGTAGCTGAGAGAAAAAAGATTTTTTAGCCGAGAGAATATCTTCCGTCAAAGTGGTTGTTGATTCATAGATTCTAATAACCCCTTTTGCAGTTTATATGAAAGCTTTGATATCTGCTATCCAGATCTAGTTATTATTATTTATTTTTTTTGTGTACTTTCTGCAAATCGGATTTCTCGGAATCTAACCGTGGGATCTTTGTGAAACTTTGACCTACCCCCCCAATATTGGGTGGCAGCTTTTGATTAAATATATTTTCAAAACGTTTTACGAATCCGAAATCAGCGAATTTTACGAAAGAAGATACTGACCTACATACCAATAACTCTGTGACTATGAGACCTATTTTACTAATTCTTTTTTATTTGAGTACATTGAAACATTTAATTCAAATCTGCAATTTCGGATTTTCGAATTTCGAAAATTCGTCTCTGTGATTTCGAACCGGAAGTTGAAACCAACTTGACAACTTCTTTAATAATTTCACGATTTTCATGAAATTTAGTATGTATGTAGATCTTACCAATGCGACTTGAAAAATGTTATTAGAAATTTTCTAAATTATCTTCCCTTGATGAAATTAAGGATCAAAGTTTTCAAAAAAATCGACGAAATATAGGTCAGATTGCCTTGAATTTTTTTTTCTTTACTAGCTACGACACTACTGATTCGTACACAAAAAATGGAGTTTGTTGCCCATTCCGGAATTGCCACCATCTTGAAATGTGAAATGTCGCTAAGGCTTTTTTGATATTTTACTTACAGACAATGGAATTATATTTTCCCGAATCCTTGAAGAAAAGTCCATAAATTGTAGGAATTAGAATTTTGATTTTTGGTAAATGTTAGACGCCATTTTGAATTGAAAATGAAAAATAGTGAAAAATCCACATTAATGGGCTTTAAAACATCCACAATTGGTCGTGGCTTAAAGAATCTGTCTCCTATTACCGAAATGAATACATTTCAGGATAGCCTGGCTCATAGCCTTTGATGTTTTCCGTGCCGAAAAGGTTGCTTTGAGTTTAGTTGGTTTTGACTTCGTGCATGCTTCTATAAGGGGGGGGAAGGTGGAATTTCGTCGCGAAACCGGCACCGATTGTCCGAAAACCATGAAATTTGAACATAATACGCCCATTACCACCCCGGACTCTGGGCTTTACCCCCATTTTGATCACATTAAAAAAATTTGAAATTGCAAATGCAAAGAGATTTTATCGCCTCTCCCGTATGTGATAGGTATTAGTACTATACACATTATCCTTAAAAGACAATTTTTTTAAAATGACCGCAACGATGTATCGACACAAGAAACCGAAATCGCCTATTTTGACCTTTTTTGACTGCTGAGGCATCCTTCCGGTGGTCCAAATCTCTGGAATTTCTAGCGGTTGGCTGCGCCGCGATGATATTTATCACATATTAAAAGGAGAAAATGTTCAGATATCAAGAACAATAAAAATTCGATAAAATACGGCAATTTTTTAAGCAAAAAAAACTTTGATCGGTGGGGGTGGGTTTCGAATTTATTTTCAACGTTCTCGGAATTCCAGACTCTTCTATTTTTAATATGTGATAGCTAGAATCCCAAGGTACATCCCGTGCAAATTTGAAGGCAATCGGCCCAACGGAACGTTGCCTTCGCAGAGCAAATCAACCCCGGTAGCGAAAATTTGCTCATTCTTCAACGCTTATTACAATATATCAATCCGGATCCCCGATCCACCGTCACATACCAAACCACTCCGAAATATACCCAAAATCCCAAAATCGACCGTAGTTTCTTTTGACTTCGCGCATGCGCCACGCTGGAACCAAAGGTACGATGACTACCAAATTCCGGCGAGGAACTTTTCACGCTGGTACCTAGGTGCCCTGAGAAATTCAAGGCGATACCTGCATTCGTTCAGGTCGTTTGTTCTTCACACGGTTCCTGTCGTTCGACTTTTTCCGCCATTTACGGAATGAACAATAGTGAAAAATCCACTTGAAGAGACGTGAAAATAAACCACAATAGGCTGTAATATGTTCAATGCGTCTCTTATTTCTGAAATTAATGCATTTCAGGATAGCTCGAGATCAAGATCGATTTTTTGGTGTTTGAAAATTTTCAAAATTTCGTATTTCGCCTTTGACCTTTTACGTGCCGACAAAGTTGTTAACAGGACAATTTATGCCTTTAATTTTCAAAATTTACAAATTTAACCTAAATATTCGAACAGCTAAGGTCAATCTGATTCAAACAATGTTAGTTTCGTTCAAAGTTATTTATTTTTTTGATATTTTCCTGCCCCTTTTTAGTTCTTTCCCGCCATTTTCGTTTCATGTTCTCATCCGTCCCGTTTTTAAACGGCTTGATCCATTTTTCTGAAACTTCTGGAACGGAAAGTCATTCCGATTACAGTAATCCAACTCCCAGTTATTTCCCTTTAGTTTTCAGATTATTTTGTTGCCCGGGTGCAATGTTTCTCATTATATTTAGACTTGTAACTTCGCGACTTTTTCACCGATTTTGATAATTATGTTTTGTTGTTCTTTTTTCTTTTAAGATACTTGATATAATCCATGTCACGTGACGATGCATATGAAAGCTTTCATATCTGCATGGGACAGTAGCAGATCTTGTTATTATTATTATTATTTAGAAAATTGTGGACTGATGTCCAGACAGGGGCAAGTCAGGTGACGACAAGATATACCGGAACATCCACATGAAAATGTGAGAAACTCCCAAAATATGGGCGTATAAAAAACAGTAAATTTATATTATCCAACATTGATATAAATTATTTTTATACGAGTTGAAATAATAATGGATTTGGTTACAACTTCACAAATTACTTGGAAATCAAATCTGGAGGGGACCATTAGTTACACAAAAAAAAAACCCGTTAATTGTGGGCTTACTTTTTAAAATTAACTAGCGGCTGCCAGGCAGGATATGTCCACATTTTGCACGAGATGGATAGAGAACAAATTTAAAACAAAAAGGATTTTTTGTAAAATCAGAGGCCATAATCCAGAAAGTGATGGTCTAAAATGCGCCCAAGCTAAAAACGTGATTTTTCGTACAATCAGGGACCATAATCCATGAAGTTATGGTCCTGTTTATGCCAATATCGAAAGGAACCGAGATCTTTGTGAGATAGACCTATATTTTAAGTTTCGTCAAAATCGAACCTGCGGCTGCCAAACAGGATACGCCCACACTTTGCAAGAGATGGATAGAGAACAAACTAAAAACCAACAGGATTTTTAGTACAATCAGGGGCAATAATCCAGAAAGTTATCGTCTGAAATGCACAAATATCAAAATGGACTGAGATTATTGTGATATGAAGATATTTGTTCAGTTTCATCAAAATCGGATAAAAGTTGTGACCTCTAGAGGTCCACACAGTCGTATTGCATACTTTTACACAATTTGCCCACAAAGAGCGGCCATTTTGTCGATCAGTTTCATTTCGATTTTCGGTTTTTAAAATCAGAGAAAAAAATTGTGACCTCTAGAAAATGCAATTTTTCAAACAATCGGGAGCCATAATGCAGGAAGTTACATTCGGATATGCGCGATTATGCAAAGGAACCAAGATCTTAGTGTGCAATGATGATATATTCAAATGTTTTTTTTTAAATCGGATAAAAATTATGACCTCTATGACCAGTTCGATATGTGCGAATTTTGAAAGCAACCGAGAAATTTGGGTTATAAACTTACATTTTACAAATTTCAAGAAAATCGGATAAAAATAGTGACCTCTATAATATAGGTTCCACAACCTTGATATACCATATTTTTACGCTATTTGAGAACGAAGGGCGGCCATTTTGTCTGTCAGTTTTGGGACGATTTTCACGAAATTCGAAGTCAGCTGTCCTTAGGGGGTAACGGTGAGATAATAATACGTTTTGTAAATCGGATAAAAATTATGACCTCTAAAGGGTTCAAAAGCTAAAAACGCGATTTTTCGTACAATCGGGGGCTATAATTTAGGAAGTTACGGTCCGATATGCAGGAATATCGAAAGGAACCGAGATCGTTGGGTTATGAACTTACATTTCAAGTTTCAACAAAATCGAATAAAAATTGTGACCTCTATACGGTCACAACCTTGATATACCATAATTTAACATATTTTTACGCTATTTGAGAACGATGGGCGGCCATTTTGTCTGTCAATTTTGGGCCAATTTTTACGAAATTCGAACTCAGCCGTCCTTAGGGTGTAACGGTGATATAATAACACGTTTTTTTTTTAAATCGGATAAAAATTATGACCTCTATAGGGTCCACAATCTAAAAACGCGATCTTTCGTACAATCAGAGGTCATAATTCAGGAAGTTACGGTCCTATATGCGCGAATATCAATAGGAACCAAGATCCTTGGGTTATAAAAATTGTGACCTCTATAGGGTCCACAAGCTAAAAACGTGATTGTTCGTACAATCAGGGGCCATAATTCAGGAAGTTACGGTCCGATATGCGATAGGGGCGACGACAAATGAAAATGTGGACGTATAAAAATGGTGACCCTAGAGTGTCCACAAACAATTGTGGACGTCAAGACGTACAGGCCCGACGACAATATACATGACATGACTTGTGGAATATGTCGAGCTTCGAGTCTCTTGTTAAAAATGGCGCATTATGGTGCACGATTCGTGTGTGTACCAATGGTAAAATGTTTATTTTGTCGTAAATGTTGGATATCAGAAGCCCATCTTTTCCCAGTAAGATCACAACATCAATGTTGATTAAAATTGAAAAATAATTCATGTTTTCAATGTCGAAGACTTTGGATGATATTGAGTAAGAGACTTAGCTACTGTACTTTAAACATTATTAAATGTGGACATTTCTAATACAGACCTCCAACTTTCATGATCACCCCAGAGTACTGTAGGTCTACACAACATTTTACGAGTCGGAAGCTTGTCAAGTCCGTAATGTGGTCACAGAGCTGCACTTAATTACGATGTTAATCTGGACCTGTCAAGTCCGCAATGTGGTCACAGAGCTGCACTTACCATTTTAGCCTATAGGCCTACCATTTGTTTCATGTAGGCCTACTTAGGCTACTTATCATTTTAATACGGTATTCGTTAAAAACGACCGTACCACTTTTTGGGGCCAAGACTTCAGAATGAAGCAAAATGCCCTTTTTTTACATTCCTGGGCTCTTCGTCCACTCCATCTTACCAAGCAAATCGTCGCTTTTAAAATTTAATGATTTATTGAGAGAACCGATTTGAATACCCACACAAGACCTGCGTCATATAGGTGGAATTCAATATAAGAGTAGGCCGTAGCGTAGTTACTTTAGTAACGTAAATTGTATAGGCTCTGATCTCTACTACGTTACTGTCAGCTCCTAATGACAACTAATATGAAAATAAGGCTTTTCCCCTATCTCGGTTCTGAGGTAATTTTGGAATCCTTACCGTCTATTTTCACCGTGATTCTTCTTTGGTCACTAAAAGGAACCATTTCTTGCCATATCAGACACAAATTTATAAAAATCCAACTCTATGTTCATGTAGAATTGTGCGATACAAAAACATAAACAACTTTCATTTGAATTGGGCCGCCATTTGACCTTTATAAAATATTTTAAATATTCTATGTGTTATTCTTATGTACAGCGAGAATTTTCGTTTACAGTAAAATTCCATTCCTAAATTTGGAATATTGGCTGAGCGTTAGTTTAAACATGGCGGCCCAATTCAAATGGAACCAGATCATACACAGTAGATTGCGATTGTGGCTTTCTTGTAGCGACCTAAACGGACATAAACTTTTACGACATATCTCCGATGATTCATCATGCAGCTGCGGTCATCGCTTTGAAGATTCTGAACATTTTCTCCGCTGGTGCCCACTGTATTCAGATGCATGAAAAAATACAATAATCTTTTACCATCACACCTGCAATCAATTAAACCACTTCATTTTGGCATGGATAATCAGGCTACATCTAATAACATCTTTAAAATAGTAAAGAATTCTTCGATGTCACCAGACGCTTCAATATCTGATTCTATTTATAGAACCCGTTTTTATTATGTTATAAAACAGAACTTCCTCCTTTTTCATTTATTTTAAATAGTGTGTATATGAATTATTTAATTTATATGATTTTCACCATTTATTTTATAGTATGTACATAGCAGATCTGTATATTATATGTTTTATATTCCTTGTATCAGGAGAGGGGTGATATAGGCTTTGCCTGTTCCGTGATCCCTTTTCATAAATTTCTGAAATAAAATATTGTTTACACAAACAAAAACAAAGAAAAAAAATAAAAGCAAGATATATTTTATTAAGTGAAATTCTATTAATTTTATATTTCAGTATGCATAAAATATTTAGTCGACCACAAGCTTTCTGGTATATATTGGAAATGTGTTTTGAGCATAATCCCAAATGGCAATGAGTGTTTACGTTTTCAACTTTTGTATTTCGGAAAACAACGTCTGGATGGATTGTATTTTTCCTAGTAAAAGTAATATTTTTAGTTTTATTGTGGTTAAAAGTTACACACCACTGTTTAGCCCACGATGAGACAATATCCAGGTCTTTAGGTATATAGTTCGCGCTACATAGAGGATCATTATGAATAATGGTAAAAAGTGAAGTCTCATCGGCAAATACTCGTATATTGTTAGAAATATTATCGGAGATATCATTTAGGTAAATTAAAAATAAAAAAGGACCCAGTACGCTACCTTGGGGGACTCCAGAATTAGTATGCAAATAAATTGATTTGAAACCTCCGAAAACTACACATTGTAGTCTATTATTTAAATAGTGCTCAATCCATTTACATAATATTTTATTCATTCCATGTTGTTTTAATTTAGACAATAAACCTCCATGCCAAACTTTATCAAACGCTTTTGATACATCAGAAAATATAATTCGAATTTGCTTTTCTTTATCAAGATTACTTATTATCACATTATTATCAAACGCTTTTGATACATCAGAAAATATAATTCGAATTTGCTTTTCTTTATCAAGATTACTTATTATCACATCATAAATTTCTAAAAGTTGATTTATTGTAGAATCGTTTGGTTGAAAACCAGACTGATACTTATATAACAGGTTATTTTCTTTTATAAAATTATAAAGATTTTCTTTAATATTTTCTTTAATATTTTACATAATGAACATGTTAATGAAATTGGTCTATAGTTGTCAGGTTAATGCGGATCACCCTTTCCTTTATACGCTGCAGTGATATGTGGAGTCTGCCATAAAATCAGGTAATAACTGGAGTTCTAATGAAAGATTAAAAAGATTAGTGAGAGGGCTTGTGATTGACCGAGATAACTATTTTTGTACAACTGGACTGATATTATCGGGGCATGAAAGCTTTGGGCAGTTAAGAATTATTACCTGGTCTTTACTTCTTATACCCATACTTTTTCTCCACTCTTTGATGAAAAGTGTCCGTGTATCAGTTGAAAAGTGTCCGTGTATCAGTTCAAAAGGGACAAAAATAACAAAATCATGATTTACATATTTATTTGAACATCTACAACCCGTTTTGAACATGTTACGGTAAATGAGTCATCATTTTCAACTGTCTCAGCACTTTTCGAATGTGCGTCACTCTCAGTCATATTCTTACATTTTGTCTCACATTTCTTTACATTTTGATATCTAGTCGCACTTTCACATTTTGTTGCACTTTCGAATTTTGTCGCGGCGTATGCTCATCCGCAGCACATAATCCAAATATTTTACTATTATAAATTTAATCTCTTGACATTTTCAACACTAAAAACTTTCACATTTTGTCGCGGTTTATGTTCATCCGCAGCACGTAATCCAAATATATTACTAGTATAAATTAATCCATTTGCATTTTCTACACTAAAAACTTGTGAACTCTACAATTCCAACTCGTCTTCATTTAATGGCCGTTCTTGTTTTCGTCTGTCAGTGGATGTCAATACCTCGCGAAGTTAATGAATTGATCTGTGCGGAAATTAGCAAATGTATCTTGCTTATCAAAAAATTTAAAATCCAATCTGTTGTACTGATCTCGAAATGTCACCATATTCCTATGCAATTGGTATTTTTCCTCGTGTTTGGCAGAATTCGACTCGTCTGCATGGCTTTAATTTCTTGTTCTGTGAAGGATCGGGCTTCTAAATCTTCGCGATCATTGACCTCTCTTGCAGAACTGATATTCTCGGTCTTAGAAATATATATCTGTGACATTATAAAGTAGGATTCTTCGACGAATTCCCGCATTCGTTTCTGCCATCCACTACAATCGACGCAGCCAGGATGATGGCAAAACAACAAGAAATGGCTATTGTACAAAATGATTGGATGACGTTTGCTTTTCTCAACCAATCAATATCCCTGTTATGAACATTTTCCCTGACCTGATTTAAAACGTGAAATGCACGTGCGGTGTACTGGCATCATTTACCTGAGTAGAAATAAGCGTTTGCGATGAGATAAATGGACGCCATTTTGAATTGAAAATGAAAAACAGTGAAAAATCCACATTAATGGGCTTGAAAACATACACAATTGGTCGTGGCTTAAAGAATATGTCCCCTATTACCGAAATTAATACATTTCAGGATAGCTTGGATCATGGTCGAATGTTTGGTATTTGAATATTTCAAAAATTCGAATTTCGCCTCTGATGTTTTCCGTGCCGACAAGGTTGTTTTCGACTTTAGCTGGTTTTGACTTCGCGCGTGCGCTACGCTGGAACCAAAGGTACCACGAGTACCAAATTTCAGGATAGCCTGGATCATGGTCGAATGTTTGGTATTTGAATATTTCAAAAATTCGAATTTCGCCTTTGATGTTTTCCGTGCCGACAAGGTTGTTTTCGAGTTTAGCTGGTTTTGACTTCCCGCATGCGCTACGCTGGAACCAAAGGTACCATGAGTACCAAATTTCAGGATAGCCTTGATTATGGTCGAATGTTTGGTATTTGAATATTTTAAAAATTCGAATTTTACCTTTGATGTTTTCCCTGCCGACAAGGTTGTTTTCGAGTTTAGCTGGTTTTGATTTCGCGGATGCGCTACGCTCGAACCAAAGGTACCATGAATACCAAATTCCGGCGAGGAACTTTTCACGTTGGTACCTAGGTACCCTTAAAATTTCAAGGTGATACCTGCATTCGTTCAAGTCGTTTGTTCTTGGGGAAAAAAGTGGAATTTCGCCGTGACACCGGCACCGATTGTCCGAAAACCATGAAATTTAGACACAATACGCCCATTACCACCCCGGACTCTGTGCTTTAACCCCATTTTGATCCCATTAAAAAAAGAATTTTAGCAAAAAAACGATTTTCGGAATTTAATATTGGTTTTAATTAATTTTGAAATTGCAAATACAAAGAGATTTTATCGCCTCTTAATTATGTGATACACATTATCCTTAAAAGACAATTTTTTTAAAATGACCGTAACGATGTATCAACCCTAGAAACCGAAATCGCCTATTTTGACCTATTTTGACTGCTGGGGCATCTTTCCGTACGTGACAAGGAGTAGGTTGCCCGTCCAACCTGTGTGTTTTTTCAGGATCACCCGGTTTCCTCCCAAGCGAATTATTGAAATAAAATTGAACCATACGTTAGTCCCGAAATGACCTAGTTTGTGTCGGGTGGTCGATCAACCCCATTTCGCTCTCTCAATTTTAGCACTCCTAACTCTAAAACTAAATGCAAGGAACGGGCCTATTTACATAGGTCACAATTTTAACCCTGTAATACCCAGCATATCAGATATGCACACCTACATGATGTACATATTATTATAATCTCTATGGGATATTTAAATTATTTACTGTTATAATATGAATTATCACTTATTCCCCGTTAAATAAATATCGGTCACCGGGTGCAGCTGTACAACTTCAAGGACCTTGGCCTCACGTGCATGGGACCAACTCTACATTTTCTGAAATGTCAATAAAAGCCCTGGAATGATTTCATTTTAAAAAAATAATCAGAAAGTAAATCTATTTTTATTTATATGCTATTTGTTGCCAGAAAATATATTTTGTTACTAGTCTAATTCAAATTTAAAAATAAACAATATTTTTTCGGAAAATCAATGTCGAAATTTAGTGTATCATATATGATACAATGGGTCTGAGGCATATTTTATTGATATATAGAAATTAATGCAGTGTTCTCATTATGTGTTAAAAGAGTACCAGAAATGTCTCGAAATTCAGCCATTTGTGTATTTAGTATATCAAGTATATGCGTGTATTACAAAGCTCTGATTTGTGTGATTTGTGTACACCCCGCTCCCAAATTTGTTTGATTTCAGATGACTTAGCCCCGGTTTTTCACAGTGAAAGATTTTGATGAAACTTGACATGCATGTTTATAACCCAAAGATATGGTTCCTTTCGATATTTGCGCATATCGAATCGTAACTTCATGAATTATGGTCCCTGATTGTAAGAAAAATCACTTTATATTTCGCGTGTTCTCTATCTATCTCTCGGAAATGGAATATGGAAATACACAAGCTAGCTAGTGTATTACAGGGTGGTGGTGGTGGGAATGAGGTCTTCTATTTGCAATGATTTTTTGACTACAAAATATACGCTCTAACTCATTACTCAAACTACAGCAAAAAGCGGGACCGTAAACCTCATTTTATATATTCTTACAATAGCAACGCACTTCGGGATTAACTTAGAAATGGTCCCACTACTTATGTCTTCCGCCTTAATCTTGCCACAGTAGTGGCTTGTCCTACGGAGTTCCTTTCCGCAAGTTTTTTTTAGTCAAATGACTACAAAAAGGTTACTGGCCTATGTATAGCTCCCTTAATTTACACATAAACTGACCTAAAACTGCACTGCACATATAATAAACAAATTCCCATTGAAATAAAGGTGAAGCCGTACCGCATAATTATATGATTTGATGAAACCCAACTGCTACCTGAAGTTTCTCGCCTATCGAAGTTATAATATCCGCCGGTGTCATGGCGGCTCGCACATTATAAGAATCAATGCTTTGAAAATGTAGAACGCATTAACATAAAGAAAAACTGATCGGTATCTTCACTATAATTTGTGATAGAATTACTTATTTAAAAAAAAACTGAATGATGTAAAAATAAAAATGGTTGTAGTGCCCAAGTTTAGATTTGTCGTTGATTTCATAAAGATGTTAGGATATAGAACGTTAAATACTGTGTGATTCAACATGGCGGCCGAGGGGTTTAATATGATATAAGTACGAAATACATGTACATGTAGTACCAAATGGTTTATATGTATGAGAGTCAAGGTTTGGACTAAATGTCTTGGGGAAGTAGGAGGCGACTAGTATGTGCCTCTCTTTAGTGGACCGATGTGAGATTGCCCATTGTATTAACTGGACGGGTAGGCCTATTCACCTTCAGTTATGTGTCAATGTCAAATAAGCGGCTTCTTATCAACACGGTCGGCTCTGGGCCGGTTTAATTCTACGTATCTCTTGTAGCTGAGAGAAAAAAGATTTTTTAGCCGAGAGAATATCTTCCGTCAAAGTGGTTGTTGATTCATAGATTCTAATAACCCCTTTTGCAGTTTATATGAAAGCTTTGATATCTGCTATCCAGATCTAGTTATTATTATTTATTTTTTTTGTGTACTTTCTGCAAATCGGATTTCTCGGAATCCAACCGTGGGATCTTTGTGAAACTTTGACCTACCCCCCCAAAATTGGGTGGCAGCTTTTGATTAAATATATTTTCAAAACGTTTTACGAATCCGAAATCAGCGAATTTTACGAAAGAAGATACTGACCTACATACCAATAACTCTGTGACTATGAGACCTATTTTACTAATTCTTTTTTATTTGAGTACATTGAAACATTTAATTCAAATCTGCAATTTCGGATTTTCGAATTTCGAAAATTCGTCTCTGTGATTTCGAACCGGAAGTTGAAACCAACTTGACAACTTCTTTAATAATTTTACGATTTTTATGAAATTTAGTATGTATGTAGATCTTACCAATGCGACTTGAAAAATGTTATTAGAAATTTTCTAAATTATCTCCCCTTGGTGAAATTAAGGATCAAAGTTTTCAAAAAAATCGACGAAATATAGGTCAGATTGCCTTGAATTTTTTTTTCTTTACTAGCTACGACACTACTGATTCGTACACAAAAAATGGAGTTTGTTGCCCATTCCGGAAGTGCCACCATCTTGAAATGTGAAATGTCGCTAAGGCTTTTTTGATATTTTACTTACAGACAATGGAATTATATTTTCCCGAATCCTTGAAGAAAAGCCCATAAATTGTAGGAATTAGAATTTTGATTTTTGGCAAATGTTGGACGCCATTTTGAATTGAAAATGAAAAATAGTGAAAAATCCACATTAATGGGCTTTAAAACATCCACAATTGGTCGTGGCTTAAAGAATCTGTCTCCTATTACCGAAATGAATACATTTCAGGATAGCCTGGCTCATGGTCGAATGTTTGGTATTTGAATATTTCAAAAATTCGAATTTCGCCTTTGATGTTTTCCGTGCCGAAAAGGTTGCTTTGAGTTTAGTTGGTTTTGATTTCGTGCATGCTTCTATAAGGGGGAAAAAGGGGGAATTTCGTCGCGAAACCGGCACCGATTGTCCGAAAACCATGAAATTTGAACACAATACGCCCATTACCACCCCGGACTCTGGGCTTTACCCCCATTTTGATCACATTAAAAAATTGTGAAATTGCAAATGCAAAGAGATTTTATCGCCTCTCCCGTATGTGATAGGTATTAGTACTATACACATTATCCTTAAAAGACAATTTTTTTAAAATGACCGCAACGATGTATCGACACAAGAAACCGAAATCGCGTATTTTGACCTTTTTTGACTGCTGAGGCATCCTTCCGGTGGTCCAAATCTCTGGAATTTCTAGCGGTTGGCTGCGCCGCGATGATATTTATCACATATTAAAAGGAGAAAATGTTCAGATATCAAGAACAATAAAAATTCGATAAAATACGGCAATTTTTTAAGCAAAAAAAACTTTGATCGGTGGGGGTGGGTTTCGAATTTATTTTCAACGTTCTCGGAATTCCAGACTCTTCTATTTTTAATATGTGATAGCTAGAATCCCAAGGTACATCCCGTGCAAATTTGAAGGCAATCGGCCCAACGGAACGTTGCCTTCGCAGAGCAAATCAACCCCGGTAGCGAAAATTTGCTCATTCTTCAACGCTTATTACAATATATCAATCCGGATCCCCGATCCACCGTCACATACCAAACCACTCCGAAATATACCCAAAATCCCAAAATCGACCGTAGTTTCTTTTGACTTCGCGCATGCGCCACGCTGGAACCAAAGGTACGATGACTACCAAATTCCGGCGAGGAACTTTTCACGCTGGTACCTAGGTGCCCTGAGAAATTCAAGGCGATACCTGCATTCGTTCAGGTCGTTTGTTCTTCACACGGTTCCTATCGTTCGACTTTTTCCGCCATTTACGGAATGAACAACAGTGAAAAATCCACTTGAACAGACGTGAAAATAAACCACAATAGGCTGTAATATGTTCAATGCGTCTCTTATTTCTGAAATTAATGCATTTCAGGATAGCTCGAGATCAAGATCGATTTTTTGGTGTTTGAAAATTTTCAAAATTTCGTATTTCGCCTTTGACCTTTTACGTGCCGACAAAGTTGTTAACAGGACAATTTATGCCTTTAATTTTCAAAATTTACAAATTTAACCTAAATATTCGAACAGCTAAGGTCAATCTGATTCAAACAATGTTAGTTTCGTTCAAAGTTATTTATTTTTTTGATATTTTCCTGCCCCTTTTTAGTTCTTTCCCGCCATTTTCGTTTCATGTTCTCATCCGTCCCGTTTTTAAACGGCTTGATCCATTTTTCTGAAACTTTTGGAACGGAAAGTCATTCCGATTACAGTAATCCAACTCTCAGTTATTTCCCTTTAGTTTTCAGATTATTTTGTTGCCCGGGTGCAATGTTTCTCATTATATTTAGACTTGTAACTTCGCGACTTTTTCACCGATTTTGATAATTATGTTTTGTTGTTCTTTTTTCTTTTAAGATACTTGATATAATCCATGTCACGTGACGATGAATATGAAAGCTTTCATATCTGCATGGGACAGTAGCAGATTTTGTTATTATTATTATTATTTAGAAAATTGTGGACTGATGTCCAGACAGGGGCAAGTCAGGTGACGACAAGATATACCGGAACATCCACATGAAAATGTGAGAAACTCCCAAAATATGGGCGTATAAAAAACAGTAAATTTATATTATCCAACATTGATATAAATTATTTTTATACGAGTTGAAATAATAATGGATTTGGTTACAACTTCACAAATTACTTGGAAATCAAATCTGGAGGGGGCCATTAGTTACACAAAAAAAAACCCCGTTAATTGTGGGCCTACTTTTTAAAATTAACTAGCGGCTGCCAGGCAGGATATGTCCACATTTTGCACGAGATGGATAGAGAACAAATTTAAAACAAAAAGGATTTTTTGTAAAATCAGAGGCCATAATCCAGAAAGTGATGGTCTAAAATGCGCCCAAGCTAAAAACGTGATTTTTCGTACAATCAGGGACCATAATCCATGAAGTTATGGTCCTATTTATGCCAATATCGAAAGGAACCGAGATCTTTGTGAGATAGACCTATATTTTAAGTTTCGTCAAAATCGAACCTGCGGCTGCCAAACAGGATACGCCCACACTTTGCAAGAGATGGATAGAGAACAAACTAAAAACGAACAGGATTTTTAGTACAATCAGGGGCAATAATCCAGAAAGTTATCGTCTGAAATGCACAAATATCAAAATGGACTGAGATTATTGTGATATGAAGATATTTGTACAGTTTCATCAAAATTGGATAAAAGTTGTGACCTCTAGAGGTCCACAACAGTCGTATTGCATACTTTTACACAATTTGCCCACAAAGAGCGGCCATTTTGTCGATCAGTTTCATTTCGATTTTCGGTTTTTAAAATCAGAGAAAAAAATTGTGACCTCTAGAAAATGCAATTTTTCAAACAATCGGGAGCCATAATGCAGGAAGTTACATTCGGATATGCGCGATTATGCAAAGGAACCAAGATCTTAGTGTGCAATGATGATATATTCAAATGTTTTTTTTTTAAATCGGATAAAAATTATGACCTCTATAGGGTCCACAAGCTAAAAACGCAATTTTTCGTAAAATCTGGGACCATAATTCAGGAAGTTACAGTTCGATATGTGCGAATTTTGAAAGCAACCGAGAAATTTGGGTTATAAACTTACATTTTACAAATTTCACGAAAATTGGATAAAAATAGTGACCTCTATAATATAGGTTCCATAACCTTGATATACCATATTTTTACGCTATTTGAGAACGAAGGGCGGCCATTTTGTCTGTCAGTTTTGGGACGATTTTCACGAAATTCGAAGTCAGCTGTCCTTAGGGGGTAACGGTGAGATAATAATACGTTTTGTAAATCGGATAAAAATTATGACCTCTAAAGGGTTCAAAAGCTAAAAACGCGATTTTTCGTACAATCGGGGGCTATAATTTAGGAAGTTACGGTCCGATATGCAGGAATATCGAAAGGAACCGAGATCGTTGGGTTATAAACTTACATTTCAAGTTTCAACAAAATCGGATAAAAATTGTGACCTCTACAGGGTCCACAACCTTGATATACCATATTCTTACGCTATTTGAGAACGAAGGTCGGCCGTTTTGTCAATTTTGGGCCGATTTTCACGAAATTCGAACTCAGCCGCCCTTAGGGTGTAACGGTGATATAATAATACGTCTTTTTTTTAATCGGATAAAAATTATGACTCTATAGGGCCCACAAGCTAAAACTGCGATTTTGCGTACAATCAGGGGCCACAATAATTCAGGAAGTCAAGGTCCGATATGCGCGAATAGCGAAAGGAACCGAGATCTTTGGGTTATGAACTTACATTTCAAGTTTCAACAAAATCGAATAAAAATTGTGACCTCTATACGGTCACAACCTTGATATACCATAATTTAACATATTTTTACGCTATTTGAGAACGATGGGCGGCCATTTTGTCTGTCAATTTTGGGCCAATTTTCACGAAATTCGAACTCAGCCGTCCTTAGGGTGTAACGGTGATATAATAACACGTTTTTTTTTTTTAAATCGGATAAAAATTATGAACTCTATAGGGTCCACAATCTAAAAACGCGATCTTTCGTACAATCAGAGGCCATAATTCAGGAAGTTACGGTCCTATATGCGCGAATATCAATAGGAACCAAGATCCTTGGGTTATAAAAATTGTGACCTCTATAGGGTCCACAAGCTAAAAACGTGATTGTTCGTACAATCAGGGGCCATAATTCAGGAAGTTACGGTCCGATATGCGATAGGGGCGACGACAAATGAAAATGTGGACGTATAAAAATGGTGACCCTAGAGTGTCCACAAACAATTGTGGACGTCCAGACGTACAGGCCCGACGACAATATACATGACATGACTTGTGGAATATGTCGAGCTTCGTTCTTCGAGTCTCTTGTTAAAAATGGCGCATTATGGTGCACGATTCGTGTGTGTACCAATGGTAAAATGTTTATTTTGTCGTAAATATTGGATATCAGAAGCCCATCTTTTCCCAGTAAGATCACAACATCAATGTTGATTAAAATTGAAAAATAATTCATGTTTTCAATGTCGAAGACTTTGGATGATATTGAGTAAGAGACTTAGCTACTGTACTTTAAACATTATTAAATGTGGACATTTCTAATACAGACCTCCAACTTTCATGATCACCCCAGAGTACTGTAGGTCTACACAACATTTTACGAGTCGGAAGCTTGTCAAGTCCGTAATGTGGTCACAGAGCTGCACTTAATTACGATGTTAATCTGGACCTGTCAAGTCCGCAATGTGGTCACAGAGCTGCACTTACCATTTTAGCCTATAGGCCTACCATTTGTTTCATGTAGGCCTACTTAGGCTACTTGTCATTTTAATACGGTATTCGTTAAAAACGACCGTACCACTTTTTGGGGCCAAGACTTCAGAATGAAGCAAAATGCCCTTTTTTTACATTAATGGGCTCTTCGTCCACTCCATCTTACCAAGCAAATCGTCGCTTTTAAAATTTAATGATTTATTGAGAGAACCGATTTGAATACCCACACAAGACCTGCGTCATATAGGTGGAATTCAATATAAGAGTAGGCCGTAGCGTAGTTACTTTAGTAACGTAAATTGCATAGGCTCTGATCTCTACTACGTTACTGTCAGCTCCTAATGACAACTAATATGAAAATAAGGCTTTTCCCCTATCTCGGTTCCTAGGTAATTTTGGAATCCTTACCGTCTATTTTCACCGTGATTCTTCTTTGGTCACTAAAAGGAACCATTTCTTGCCATATCAGACACAAATTTATAAAAATCCAACTCTATGTTCATGTAGAATTGTGCGATACAAAAACATAAACAACTTTCATTTGAATTGGGCCGCCATTTGACCTTTATAAAATATTTTAAATATTCTATGTGTTATTCTTATGTACAGCGAGAATTTTCGTTTACAGTAAAATTCCATTCCTAAATTTGGAATATTGGCTGAGCGTTAGGTTAAACATGGCGGCCCAATTCAAATGGAACCAGATCATACACAGTAGATTGCGATTGTGGCTTTCTTGTAGCGACCTAAACGGGCATAAACTTTTACGACATATCTCCGATGATTCATCATGCAGCTGCGGTCATCGCTTTGAAGATTCTGAACATTTTCTCCGCTGGTGCCCACTGTATTCAGATGCATGAAAAAATACAATAATCTTTTACCATCACACCTGCAATCAATTAAACCACTTCATTTTGGCATGGATAATCAGGCTACATCTAATAACATCTTTAAAATAGTAAAGAATTCTTCGATGTCACCAGACGCTTCAATATCTGATTCTATTTATAGAACCCGTTTTTATTATGTTATAAAACAGAACTTCCTCCTTTTTCATTTATTTTAAATAGTGTGTATATGAATTATTTAATTTATATGATTTTCACCATTTATTTTATAGTATGTACATAGCAGATCTGTATATTATATGTTTTATATTCCTTGTATCAGGAGAGGGGTGATATAGGCTTTGCCTGTTCCGTGATCCCTTTTCATAAATTTCTGAAATAAAATATTGTTTACACAAAAAAAAAACAAAGAAAAAAAATAAAAGCAAGATATATTTTATTAAGTGAAATTCTATTAATTTTATATTTCAGTATGCATAAAATATTTAGTCGACCACAAGCTTTCTGGTATATATTGGAAATGTGTTTTGAGCATAATCCCAAATGGCAATGAGTGTTTACGTTTTCAACTTTTGTATTTCGGAAAACAACGTCTGGATGGATTGTATTTTTCCTAGTAAAAGTAATATTTTTAGTTTTATTGTGGTTAAAAGTTACACACCACTGTTTAGCCCACGATGAGACAATAGCCAGGTCTTTAGGTATATAGTTCGCGCTACATAGAGGATCTTTATGAATAATGGTAAAAAGTGAAGTATCATCGGCAAATACTCGTATATTGTTCGAAATATTATCTGAGATATCATTTAGGTAAATTAAAAATAAAAAAGGACCCAGTACGCTACCTTGGGGGACTCCAGAATTAGTATGCAAATAAATTGATTTGAAACCTCCGAAAACTACACATTGTAGTCTATTATTTAAATAGTGCTCAATCCATTTACATAATATTTTATTCATTCCATGTTGTTTTAATTTAGACAATAAACCTCCATGCCAAACTTTATCAAACGCTTTTGATACATCAGAAAATATAATTCGAATTTGCTTTTCTTTATCAAGATTACTTATTATCACATCATAAATTTCTAAAAGTTGATTTATTGTAGAATCGTTTGGTTGAAAACCAGACTGATACTTATAGAACAGGTTATTTTCTTTTATAAAATTATAAAGATTTTCTTTAATATTTTCTTTAATATTTTACATAATGAACATGTTAATGAAATTGCTCTATAGTTGTCAGGTTAATGCGGATCACCCTTTCCTTTATACGCTGCAGTGATATGTGGAGTCTTCCATAAAATCAGGTAATAACTGGAGTTCTAATGAAAGATTAAAAAATTTAGTGAGAGGGCTTGTGATTGACCGAGATAACTATTTTTGTACAACTGGACTGATATTATCGGGGCATGAAAGCTTTGGGCAGTTAAGAATTATTACCTGGTCTTTACTTCTTATACCCATACTTTTTCTCCACTCTTTGATGAAAAGTGTCCGTGTATCAGTTGAAAAGTGTCCGTGTATCAGTTCAAAAGGGACAAAAATAACAAAATCATGATTTACATATTTATTTGAACATGAGTCATCATTTTCAATTGTCTCAGCACTTTTCGAATGTGCGTCACTCTCAGTCATATTCTTACATTTTGTCTCACATTTCTTTACATTTTGATATCTAGTCGCACTTTCACATTTTGTTGCACTTTCACATCTTGTCGCGGCGTATGCTCATCCGCAGCACATAATCCAAATATTTTACTATTATAAATTTAATCTCTTGACATTTTCAACACTAAAAACTTTCACATTTTGTCGCGGTTTATGTTCATCCGCAGCACGTAATCCAAATATATTACTAGTATAAATTAATCCATTTGCATTTTCTACACTAAAAACTTGTGAACTCTACAATTCCAACTCGTCTTCATTTAATGGCCGTTCTTGTTTTCGTCTGTCAGTGGATGTCAATACCTCGCGAAGTTAATGAATTGATCTGTGCGGAAATTAGCAAATGTATCTTGCTTATCAAAAAATTTAAAATCCAATCTGTTGTACTGATCTCGAAATGTCACCATATTCCTATGCAATTGGTATTTTTCCTCGTGTTTGGCAGAATTCGACTCGTCTGCATGGCTTTAATTTCTTGTTCTGTGAAGGATCGGGCTTCTAAATCTTCGCGATCATTGACCTCTCTTGCAGAACTGATATTCTCGGTCTTAGAAATATATATCTGTGACATTATAAAGTAGGATTCTTCGACGAATTCCCGCATTCGTTTCTGCCATCCACTACAATCGACGCAGCCAGGATGATGGCAAAACAACAAGAAATGGCTATTGTACAAAATGATTGGATGACGTTTGCTTTTCTCAACCAATCAATATCCCTGTTATGAACATTTTCCCTGACCTGATTTAAAACGTGAAATGCACGTGCGGTGTACTGGCATCATTTACCTGAGTAGAAATAAGCGTTTGCGATGAGATAATTGGGGGGCTCTAAATGGGAAACTTTGATAAATTTGTGAAATGAAAAATGCTTTTGAAATTGGGAAAAATAGAAAAAATCTCTATTTCTCGAAAAAGTATTTAGTATAAGTCAAGTATATACCTTGTTTTCTCGGTGTATGTGTTGATACACCGCCTCGGAGCCCCACTCAAAAAAGAGACGGTGTATCAACCCATACACCTTGAAAACAAGGTATATAACTATTACTTGTTCACTTGTGACAAATTTCTGTAATTCGTTGTTACTGTGAGAAGCAAAGTTTGGAAGGTCGGATATATTACTTAATCTTGAAATCGAGGCAATATAAGTGTTATGGATATTTGCCTTATAAAGTGGGTGTGTGTATACACAGTTTTCATATAATAATGGGGAGATGGCTGCCTTTTCATTATCAAAATTCGTAATAGGTTTTGCTATTTTCTACCATTTATTTCGAGGCAGGGTTTTATTATCTATTTGTTTTTCTAATTTGTCTTCATCCTCGGTTACCCAGTGTACTCATTCCGTTCTACTCCACTATACCCTGGGTTAATCCACAGGGATTCCACGATTTCAAATTATCTGCCCTGGCCTAGAATGTAGCTACAGTCTACGAACCAATCAGAAAACAGTTTAAAAACCAATCGTTTCGCCTTCGTTTTTATAAGGGTAGATAACCATATCCATGTCCATTTACTGAACGATTTATGTAAATAATGTATATATTTATAATTTATTTATATTTAATTGTATTATCAAAATCTGTAGTATGTGTTGTTGATTTCAAAGATATATAACATCTATATGTTTGACTTTTGTTATTATTATTACTATTCGTTCTTTGTCTGAAATATGTCATTCTGTTATGTTTATTATTATTGGACTTATACTTGGCAATTTGATTCATAATAACTTGTCTACGATATCAATTGGACATAAAATTCCGGGAACGAACGATCGAACGATTCTAAATAAAACTAATGACCCTACATTATTATATGAACGTCTGGTCTTCATTAACATAATAAAATAATTACGCATTTAGAATAGGCCAACTCCTAACATTGTCCGATGAGAGTTACTTACCTTTGCCAACTTCCTTTTCAAATAACAATTTATGGGATTGGTCGATAAAAATAGCACAATCATCAAGGGCGGATAACTTGAAAAAGTGTCTCCCTCATAGATTAACCCATGGTATAGTGGAGTAGAACGGAATGAGTACACTGGGTAACCGAGGATGATTTGTCTTTAAAATTATTTAAGCTTGCTTTATTAATGTTAATGTTAATGTTGGCTAAATAATAGCCAATGATTAGGATTATTAGGTTATTTTGGCGCGTTTGCGCGCTCTGTTTCGTTTTCGAATTTGTATACGTATGGCGTTATTCATAAATGGTTTATCATTTGTTCTTACAGTTATTAATTTTGTTGGGATATACTGTATTATTGCTTTATTTAAGATATCTAAAAAAACTTGCATATACTTTATTGATATCATCATTATTAAAAACATAATTTGTCCAATCGACAACTAATAATTGGTTATTTAAAAATTCATCATCAATAAGTTTATAATTTCTAGTTTGTATGTTTTTATTTTTAAAGATAATATTATTGGTGAATGTGTACTGCATATAGGAGCATTAACATTAGTATCTGATAGAAGTGATTTCTTATTAGTAATAAAAAGATCAATACATGACCCCGGTAGTCGGTAGGTACTTTTATTAAGTTTTCAAGATTCAATCTTTGTAATGGTTTTTATACGCCCACATTTTCATGTGGACGTATATTGACGTCGCCCCTGTCCGTCCGTCCGTCCACAATTGTTTGTGGACTCTCTACAGGTACATTTCTTATCCGATTTTGACGAAACGTGACATATAGGTTTATCCCCAAAAGATCTCGGCTGCTTTCGATATTGGCATGTATCAGATCGAAACTTCATGGATTTAGGCCCCTGTGGCGCGGTTGTGGCGCGGACGATGAATGTTTCTCAGTCTGTCATAAGCAGGCTATGGTCCAGATACCGTGATACACAATCTGTACAGGACAGACCACGCTCAGGTCGACCAAGGGCGACAACTCAAGCCCAGGATCGATTTATCCGTACCTTGGCCTTGAGAAATCGTGTCATCACAGCAAATCAGATCAGCGCTCGTCTTCAAACAGACACTGGTGTCATAGTTAGTGGCCAGACGATTCGGAATCGACTGCATAGGGGTCACCTTCGCGCCCGACGTCCTCGCGTGATCCCTTGTTTGAGAGATCATCACATTCAGGCAAGACGTCGTTGGTGTAGGGATCGTCAACACTGGGATAATCGACGCTGGAGCAATGTGATGTTTTCAGATGAGTCAAGGTTCACTGTTGATTTTTTGGACAGACGTAGGAGGGTGTGGCGTCGTCGAAACGAGCGCTTCCAAGACGTTAACGTCATCAGACATGATCGATTTGGGGGTGGTTCTGTTATGGTGTGGGGAGGCATCACTGTTGCTGGGAGAACGGCTTTACATGTTGTTGCAGGGCGTGTTACAGGCCAGTACTACCGGGACAACATCTTGGCAGTCCATGTTGTGCCGTTCGCACGACGTCATGGCCGCCGTTTCATCTTCCAGGATGACAACGCAAGATGTCACAGGGCCAGGATCGTTACAGGTTACCTCCAACAACAGAACATCACCACATTACCTTGGCCAGCACTGAATCCCGACCTCTCCCCCATCGAGCATGTCTGGGACATGCTTGGACAGAGGTTACGTCAACGTCAACAACGTCCTGCCAATGTCCAAGAACTTGCTGCTGCGTTGCAACAGGAATGGGACAATCTGGACCAAAATGACCTTAGACGTCTCATTAGGAGTATGCCACGTCGGATCAATGCTTGTTTGGCAAACAGAGGAGGATTTACCCGTTACTGACTTGGTTGTGATGCTGTGGTAACTTTGCTGTTTGACCCCGGGTATCATTTTACCCTTATAATGGTCAGTCTGTGCCTTACTTAGTCTAACGATCATTTGGAATAAATCGATGAATGTGAACTTCATTTCATTTTGTCATTTGTTTCTTCGTCAGTTTCATTAGGTGACTTTAATAACACTTGAAAATCAAATATCCCCTACTTTTTTTGAATAGTATATATTCGACAACAATATTGATATTAATGAAGTAATTGAGAGAAATCAAAGACAGTTAAAAGTTATCACCACAAACAGACCATATGAACCTCTAAACACTAATCAACTGAATATTAACATTAATCATAGCAATGTCACCCAGCTCATTTCAAACTCTATCAAAAATCACAAACAGATCAAAAACTTTAGAACAAAACAGAAGATAAACAACATTACACACTGGACCCTTTGTTCTGACGCGGGTGTTCAAGTTACTGATCAACCTGTAATGTGTTGTTTTAGTACGTGCACAGGTGATCATTTGAGGAAAAGTAGGTGTTCATATAAATGAACACCCCAACATACTAACCCGTCGATTGTCAAAACAGACCATGCATTTTCGTGCGTGCACTGTATTATAAATAGTTAAAACAATAAATAAATATTTTTTCAATGTAGATTGTGAAATAGTATCATTAGCTAGAAAACGCACCCAATAGTATAAGGAACATATACACAAAAACTAGCGAACTGGGATAAATTTCTGTTTGGTCATGTTTTAGATAATTGTAATCTTGTAAAATAACTTTCCTACATCATCGCACATGCTATTTTTTTCGCACATGGATAGTTTGTTCTGTGGCTGACAATTCGTGAATGTAAAACGTATTCCAGTCAATGGAGTATACCCCATTCACACCAAATTGATATTACATTATTCATTGGCCTGTTGTGGATTTTAAAGAAAGATTGCCAGTCACCGAAACATACGCCCACAGCAGCTGATGCGTCGAGGCAGTCAACAAGGGGTGTCGCACATTTTTTGCCGGTAAGGATAGAGAAATGGGGTTTAACATCCACTCGACACAAACTAGGTCATTTCGGGACTCACATGGTTCAATTTTATTTAAAAAATTCGCTTGCGCGTAGGGGTCCTTAGCAGTGGGAGGACCCGGAGAAAACCCACGAGGTTGAATAGGCTACCCTACACCTTGTCACGTACAACCGGGGAATCGAAACCACGCCAGTTGACTTAACGACAGACCTTATGATACAACGCGCACGCGGTAACCATTCGGCCATCGAACCCCCCATGTCGGTAAGGAAAACATTTACAACACACTAAAATATAATTATGAATAACAAACCCATTAAGTAATTGCAGGGCCGGCGAAAGCAAATCTTGATTGGGGGGGGGGGGGCTTCAATCCTAGGCCCTTATAGGCGTGGGTCCTTGGCCCCCCCCCCCAAATCCGCCGGGCCTGAATTGTCATACTTGATTGGCTTCTAATTCTGCCCTATACTGACGTTGAGTACTAAAAACATTAAATATCAAAGGCCATAAATCTGGAAGTCATTATCGGAAATCATTCAAAGTCAACAGGATTCTTCGTCTCATGACCATATTTGACGGGAGCGACGACAATATACGACATGTTGATGTATAAAAAAGTGTCGAAAACCGGAAATCAGCAAATCGGCTTAAAATATATTTATCCATATACCAATCCACCATTTCTTAATAAAAAGTGGCATTGGAATGATCTGAATTGTATGCATCGTAAATAAACAGGTATACACATATTCAGGTTATTGACCCACTCCCCAATCTGCCGAGTAAACAACAATATATTATGACGTGCAAAATAATGTATTGATATCTGTTATAGACGAATTGGTAAAATTATTTTGTGTGATAAAGGGGCTGTGATAAACTTGCGTCTCTCTCGTATCCGCCCATTTTCATTGACTCATTCAACTTTGTAGCTTGTACATTCCTTCTACTATCTACTAAAGGCGGGTTTAGATGGGGTGGCTATTAATGCGCCCTTTCAGACATAAAAACAAACGAAATTTCTGAGAGGAACGTGGCAGATTTGTTATCCACCATAGCTAAACATATAGGCAAAACCACGAAATTCACCTACACATAAGCAAAACCACGAAATTTACTTATACATAAGCAAAACCACGAAATTTACTTAACAAATTCTAACCCGCGAAAAGGGCGGAAGTACAAAAAACAGCAAACCTTGTCCTTCCAGACACTCAAGTTGCCAATCATTAAAGCATTGGGAAAGCCACGAATTTCCAGACAAAAAGAAACGTCAAATGGACCAAAAGAAATACAGCTCAGTGTATTCGAACCTTACATACCGGCCCTCTTAATTGTTACATTCTATGCTAACAATTAAAAAATATTTCAAATAAACATTAACATGTAAACAAAAATGCATGTACAAAACATAAACACAGTTCAAATATCATGCACACTAAGTTTATGTGTCCATAACGATAATTTACGATTCATCAGCTTCTAATATAGTACACAACTTATGAACAGGTCTAGATAATGTTGCCGTTTTTGTCTTGAGAGTAACTATACGAACGAAACCGTGTTTATCAAATGTTACATCAGTCACGCGACCCAAAGCCCAGGAGTTTCTCACAGTTCCTTCAACAAGGAGAACAATGTCACCAATGTTTACATTTGCTTTGGGTTTAAGCCACTTCTGTCTTTCCTGCAGATTTGGGAGATATTCTTGTACCCATCTCTTCCAGAATATATCACTTAAATACTGAACTTTTTTCCATCTTCTCTTAATATAATTATCGGTTTTATTCGAAACAGTAATAGAGTATTCACAGTTATCACCGAGTCCAAGGAGATGATTAGGGGAGAGACAATCCAAATCATCTACAGAATCTGAGTGTCTAGTTATAGGTCTCTTATTTAATATTGCTTCTATTTCACAAAACAGAGTTCTGAAGCCTTCGTCATCCATTGTACTTAACTGTTCATGCTGAAGCGAATATAAAAGCTTTCTTACTTCGCGAATAAGCCTCTCCCAGGCCCCACCAAAATGCGAGGCTGAAGGGGGGTTAAAATACCATTGGATACCACGTTGTAAAAGTTCACCAGCTATTTTATTGTTGTTAAGTTCTAGAATGTTTCTTTTAAGATCCGCAGCAGCACCTACTAAGTTAGTCCCGTTATCGCTCCTAATCGAATGCACATGACCTCTTCGCGCAACGAATCTCCTAACAGCATTTACACAGGAGTCTGTGTCGAGCGTATCAGCGACTTCCAAGTGCACTGCGCGAGAATTAAAACAGGTAAAGATTACTCCGTATCTTTTAACCACAGAACGACCACGTTTAATTTCAAATGGACCTAGGTAATTCATTCCAGAATGATAAAAGGGTTTATGAAATGGTTCAATTCTGATTTAATGTTTGTGCCTTATATCGTCTACAAATCACACACTTTGAGAGTATCTGTTTAATTAAAGTACTACAGCCAACTATCCAATATGTTTTTCGAATTTCCGACAATACAGCATTCTTGCCAAGATGACCAACCATTTTGTGAGCCTTTCTAATGATGAGACTTGCTAATTTTGATGTTTTCGGAATAATTATCTGGTGCTTCGAATGAAATGGGATATCAGCTTTACTTAACCTACCGCCAACTCGTACTAGACCATCTAATACAACTGGATCTAGTTTCTTTAAAGAGTTTATATTCAAATTTTGATTGTCTTTCATTTTATTCTGGTCAATATCCCACGCTTTAGATTGTTCATGTTTGATAATTACCATTTCTGCATCAGTAATATCATCCAGATTCAATTTTCTTCCTGACAACGTATCCTTCCGAAAATATCTGAAGTACAATTTCCACCATGCTACAGCTCTAATTAACTTATTGTAATCGGAGTAATGTTGTATTAGTTTATCCAAAGGCCTTTCTTCTTGAGTTGTTTCAATTGTAGCACAGGTATTGACTTTAACATTAACATCATCTTCAGCTATTTGAAATTTATTAACTTGCTCAGGCCAATCAGCTTCTGGTTTTTTTAAGGAATTCTGGGCCATCGAACCATCTCTTCTGACCAATCAACTTATCAAAGGTTAATCCCCTCGACGCATGATCCGCCGGATTTAATTTGCTGCTAACATGTCTCCACTGACAGAAATCTGTAGCTTCTTGAATTAGAGAAATCCTGTTGGACACGAACGTTTTAAATCTGGTTGTTCTATTACTAATATATCCTAATATGGTCATGCTATCTGTCCAAAAGTAAGTCTTATCTATTGGAACATTTAGCTCTTGACTCATCTTCAAACTAATTTTCACAGCTACTGTAGCTGCTGTTAATTCCATTCTTGGGATTGTCTGTTGTTTAATTGGAGCCACTCTGGATTTTCCTAACAGTAGACTGCATGATATATTACCATATATATCTATAAATCTCATATAGCAAGCTATACCGTATCCAATGTCGCTTGCATCAGCAAAATAGTGTAGCTGATAAGAAATTACTTGTCCAAAGTTTGTAGGTTTTAAACAGCGAGGTACTTCAAGGCCTTCTAATAACCGTAAGTTTTCAATCCATTCCCTCCACTTAATGAGTAGTTCACCACCAATTGGTTGATCCCATGTACACCCGTTTGTACAAAGTGTTTGCATTAGTCTTTTTGCAGGTAGAATTCCAGGAGATGCCAGTCCCAGTGGATCAAAAACAGATGACAAGATTGATAAAAGACCTCTATGTGTATTAGGCTGATCTTGAAAATTGACTTTAAAGGTAAGTGTGTCATTTGACACGTTCCAGTACACCCCAAGAGCACGTTCTATAACATCTTCTGTTTCTCCTAACATAAACAAATTGTCATTTGCTCTTTCAGATTATGGAATTGTCGTAAATATTGATGAACTATTACAAATCCATTTATGTAACCTAAAACCACCACGTTTACAAAGTTCCATAAGTTCTTTAATTAATCTGATGGCTGAATGTTCATCGTCCAGAGAATGTAAACAATCATCCACATAAAAGTCACTAAGTAAAGTTTCTATTGTTTCATCATCAAAATCATCTTTATTATCAAGTGCTGTTCTTTTAAGGGAAAAGTTGGCAACGCTTGGGGAAGAAACAGCACCAAATAAGTAAGCTGTCATTCTATATCTTGCAGGCGGGCTATCCCACGAACCATCAGGCCACCAAAGGAAACGAAGTTTATCACGGTCATCTTTAGGTATCTTGACCTGGTGAAACATCGCCTCTATGTCAGACATAAATGCGTATCTTCCAAAACGAAACCTTAATAGAACACCAATCAGCGAATTAGCCAAGTCCGGACCTTGCAGTAGGACATCATTCAGCGAAATACCATCTTGACGGGCAGAACAATCGAAGACTGTACGAAGTTTGTTCTTGCGCTTGTGGTATACACCATGATGTGGTACATACCATACAACATTATTAGAGTGAATTTCAGCTTCAGGAATTCTTTCAGCATAACCATTTCCAATTAAATTAGTCATAAACGAAATGTAGTCGTGACGAAATTTTTCATTCTTCTCCATTTTCTTTTTCAGAGAAATAAGCCTGTTGTGAACCTGTGAGTAATTATCTGGTAGTGATAGATTATCATCTTTCAAAGGGAGGGCGACCTCGTAATGTCCACCGTGGAATGAAATTGTATTTTCAACCTTTTGAATAAATAAGTTATCCTCAACTGACTTTTCTGTTTTATCATTAACTATACTTTCTGGGAAATCAAAATCGAAACTTCTTCTTACAAGTAGGTCTAAAGATTTAAGATACTCTGCCTCTGAAATAATCTTAGCTTCTATTCTGTTAACTTGAACTACATTACATGGGGAACCAATTTCTCGAACCACGTTCCACAATATCCAACCTAGTGCAGATCTCGAAGCGTAGGGACTTCCATTAGGTCCAACTTTGATATCAAATGGGGCATATGCCTCCGCTATATTATTACCAATAAGTAAACCAATATCAACTTCTTTGGGTAAGTCTGATATGTAAACCTCTGAAAGGTGAGACCACCTTTTGATGTCGCTCTTTACTGGAATGTGTTGTCTGGTAACAGGTATGTTGTCTTTTGAATAACAAATAGGTATACAGACTTTATCACTTAAATCAGGATTAAAAATTTCTAAATTCTTAACCAAAGATGAAGATATGAAGTTGGAACCATGCATAGTTTCAATATTCAGGTGAGGTTTTGGTGCGAAAATGCCTAACTTTTGCCTAAGAGAGTTTGTTATAAAGCAAACACTGCTTCCTGGGTCCATAAAAGCATACGTATCCACTACGACCAATCCATCAGTAGTTGTGACCTTTACAGGAATTATGGGCATCGTAACTAAACCTGAGTTGTCTTCTCCGGCCCTCGTATAACTCCCATGTGTTACATATGCTGCAGTCTTGGGCTGTGTGTTTGCATAATCAATATGTAATACAGACGGATGGTACTTTTTGCAGCGAGTGCACATCAAACGACTTCGACATGCTGGACTAAAGTGTCCTGGTTTAAGACAGGCGAAGCAAAGGTTAAGGTTTCTAATAGCATCTAATCTTTATTCCTGTGGACGTTTATACAGTGATTGGCAGTCTTTAAGTTGGTGATTTCCATTACAGTGTTCGCACTCCAGCTTGGATTTCGGTTCACATGCAGAGTTAAAGCCTGGTTTAGTTTGAGTTGTAAATGTGCCCTTTGACCTTGGCTGACTTAAAGAGTTATTACTATATGACGAACTAGAGTGTTTAATTGTTTCCTTCCTGGAGTTATCAAGCAAAGCATCCTTTCCATAAAGGGGGTCAGTAGATTTCTTTCCTTCTAGCTTAACAAAATCTACCAAGTGCTTAAAGTTGACGTCGTCACCATTGTCTCTATGTTTCTGTACTACATTTCTCCAACGGTCGTGTAGGTGATATGGCAACTTGCGAATTAGTTTCTTCATGTTATCAGGATACTGAAGGACTCGAATAGCATCTATTCCACGTATGGCATTCAAGCACTCTGTTAGAAAAATACCAAATTCATCTAGGGAACGGGAATTATCTGATTTTATAGTTGGCCAGTCCAAAGCTCGCTTAACAAAGGCATTGGCAATAATATTGGGATCTCCGTAGCGTTCCTCCAATTCCTTGACCACTGCAGGGTAGGCAATACAAGCTTCCAGATAACTGTAGCCACATACAATCTTATTCGGCTGTCCATACGTATACTGCTCCAAATAGTTAAGGCGCTCATCGTCGTTTGAGGTACAACTTACTACCTTAGTCCGAAACTGTCTCATGAACTGAGGAAATCTCTATCGGATTTCCACCAAACTTCTTGATTTCTGTTGCAGGTCTCCTTAAATGTTGAACTATATCAGTAATGGCCGATGTCTGCGAAGGTTGAATGTCAGCATTATTAAATTCTGAAAGCGGTTGTTGACCTTGCACGTAAGCAGGGGCACGGATATGAATATTATTTAATTTTGAAAAATGTTTTTGATCTTGGGTGTTAGTAGGGGAACGGATATTAGAATTCAGTTCTAAATCAGAATTAGCAACACTTCTTGTAACCAGAGTCTCTGCATTACTAACGTCTAGCACGACTTGTGTATTGGCATTAGCTATGGCTATTTCTTCTTCAATATTCAATAATTCTTCCTTTTGTTGTAAATTAAGTCGCTCCCTTTCTAACTTTTGTTTTCTTAAAATAAATTTCTGCCTTTCTAAAAGTTCTGCATTTTTCTGTTCCTGTTTAACGCGAAGTGACGTAACAGATCCTCTAGAATTCCTGGATGTCTGAGAAACACTGTCCTCGGGGAATAAGATCGTTTTCTGACTCCATGATGATGGCTAGATGAATAAATCTGTTAATATATGTAGCTTGTACATTCCTTCTACTATCTACTAAAGGCGGGTTTAGATGGGGTGGCTATTAATGCGCCCTTTCAGACATAAAAACAAACGAAATTTCTGAGAGGAACGTGGCAGATTTGTTATCCACCATAGCTAAACATATAGGCAAAACCACGAAATTCACCTACACATAAGCAAAACCACGAAATTTACTTAACAAATTCTAACCCGCGAAAAGGGCGGAAGTACAAAAAACAGCAAACCTTGTCCTTCCAGACACTCAAGTTGCCAATCATTAACGCATTTGGAAAGCCACGAATTTCCAGACACAAAAAACCTCAAATGGACCAAAAGAAATACAGCTCAGTGTATTCGAACCTTACAAACTTCTTACACAAAGAATCCAGTGTGTAAGTCAGTTACCGACCTTCGACCCTCGGGGTCAAGTTAGATGAACACCCGAGTTCGCGCAATTGAACACTTCGAACGCTAACGCGTTCTCAGTGTACAACCTTGCACGAGCTCGGGTGTTCATCTAACTTGAACCCCTCTGTCTCAGTCGATAACCCTTACATCTTATACAAATTAGAAAGGCGGTCGAAAATGAAGCGTCAGTTTTAACAACTTCGTTTGGATTAATTAATATCAGATCCGTAAGGAATAAAACAACAATTTTATCTGATTATATTGTTGAAAATTCTATTGATATTTGTGGAATAACTGAAACGTGGCTGAATATTGACTGTTTGGATTCATCGACAATCGCAGCTTTAGTACCTGATGGATATTCTATACAACATTGCCCTCGAGGTTCACGTGGAGGAGGTATAGCACTTATATTTAAGTCATCTATTAAGTGTAAGAAAATCCGTCATGAACGTTTTGATTCTTTTGAAATTTTAGATTGTTCTCTACAGTTTTCTTTCAAGGAAACTAGGATTATTACAATTTACCGCCCGCCCAATAGCAAATTGTGTCAAAAGTTTATGGAAGAATTTGGATTATTTCTGGACCAGTTGATGATGACTACGTGCTGCACTATTATTTGGGGGGATTTTAATTTTCATGTTGATGATTCGAACGACTCTTCCGCTTTTGACTTTTGTGAAATGTTGAATAATAGATCTCTCACACAACATGTTTCTTCTTCGAATCATAACGGTGGACATATTCTCGATCTGGTGATAACTAATCCATGTGATATTAAACTGGATAATCTCTGTCTCGGACAAATTAATATCTGATCATTTCCCGGCAAGTTTTAATCTTAAGATCCAGAAACCACAACCAACAAGAAAGACTGTAACATATCGAAGGTTTAAATCACTTGACACTAATAAACTTAAAGCGGAAATAGTGAACTCGAATTTCAATGACATTCAACGTATTCAAGATATACAAGAGAAGGCAACCCAATATAACTCTAAGCTTGCTGAAATTTTGGACTCACCTGAGCCTCTTCAAACGAAAACATTTACTATTCGTCCCAATACGCAGTGGTTTAATGATTCTATTTTAGAAGCCAAAAGGGACCGTTAAGGCTGAACATCTTGTGGCGGAAAACAAATCTACATGTCACTAAACAGATTTATAAATCTTTAAAAAAACAATGTGAATAAATTAATTGAAGACGCTAAAATTAAATTTTACTCTGATAAAACAGAAAATGGCGAAAACAGACAAAAAGATCTGTATAAAGTTGTGAATTCCCCTTTGGATCATAATGCTGAGCGGACTATTCTCCAGGACAATGATAATGACACTGAACTTGCGAATTTATTCTCTGATTTCTTTCAAATAAAAATACAAGAAAATACGAACTGAATTGATGATTTAAATAAAACTTTTGTCTTTAACGCTCATGATTTTGATCACTTCGAAAATTCTGTTTATTTAGAAAATTTTATCTTGGTTAGTGAATCTTTTGTTTTAAAGCTAATTAAATCGTCTGCTCCTAAATCTTGTTCATTAGATCCTGTTCCGAATCCTGTTCTTAAGGACTGTCTAGACGAAGTTATTCGAGTTTTTATCAATATTGTTAATTCTTGTATATCATCCTCTACTATTCCCAACGTTTTCAAACAAGCTTTTGTCACCCCTTTAATAAAAAAAAGTCTACACTGGATCCTAATGTTTTTAAAAATTACAGACCTGTCTCTAACTTAAGTTTTATTTCTAAAATATTGGAGAAATGTATTGCTTCTCAGAAAAAGGCCCATCTAGATGGTAACTGTTTGTATGAACCATTTCAAAGTGCTTATAAAATTTTTTACAGTACCGAAACAGCTTTAACCCGGGTTTCAAATGATATTTTAATGGAAATTGATAATAAAAAATATACATTTATAATTTTATAAGATTTATCTGCTGCTTTCGACACGGCGGACCCTTCCATTCTTCTACATAGACTTCAATTTAAATTCGGTGTTTGTGGCTCTGCATTAAATATTTTAGAATGCTATCTTGTGGGTAGAAAACAGTGTATTTTAGTTAATTGTAAATCGTCGTCTGAATCTGTTTTGTCATCTGGGGTTCCCCAAGGTTCTGTTCTTGGTCCGATTTTATTTACCCTCTATGCGTCACCATTAGGTGATATTGTCAGAACATATGGTCTCAGCTTTCATTTGTATTACATGTATGTAATAATCTTACTTTCTTGATGCGATGCAGGGATGCCGATATAAGTTACATCCCTGGTTTGTCAGCATTAACTAAGCATTGTGGTGTACATGTATATATTGTCCTGTCATATTTTCATTTTTTATCATAGCTTGATAATGACTAGAGAAGCCTAGTCGAAACGTCGCTCAGTAAAAAGCAGTAATTGTATTCCATAGAATTGTGACCTGTATACTCTAGTTCAATTACTAAATGCCATTGAAACAGTTTATCAGACATCAGTATGGAGATGTGGCAGTCAAACTCATTGATCAGATACGAAGAACAGAAGGAAAATATGTACATGTATGTAATAATCTTACTTTCTTGATGCGATGCAGGGATGCCGATATAAGTTACATCCCTGGTTTGTCAGCATTAACTAAGCATTGTGGTGTACATGTATATATTGTCCTGTCATATTTTCATTTTTTATCATAGCTTGATAATGACTAGAGAAGCCTAGTCGAAACGTCGCTCAGTAAAAAGCAGTAATTGTATTCCATAGAATTGTGACCTGTATACTCTAGTTCAATTACTAAATGCCATTGAAACAGTTTATCAGACATCAGTATGGAGATGTGGCAGTCAAACTCATTGATCAGATACGAAGAACAGAAGGAAAATATGTACATGTATGTAATAATCTTACTTTCTTGATGCGATGCAGGGATGCCGATATAAGTTACATCCCTGGTTTGTCAGCATTAACTAAGCATTGTGGTGTACATGTATATATTGTCCTGTCATATTTTCATTTTTTATCATAGCTTGATAATGACTAGAGAAGCCTAGTCGAAACGTCGCTCAGTAAAAAGCAGTAATTGTATTCCATAGAATTGTGACCTGTATATCCTAATGAGACGTCTAAGGTCATTTTGGTCCAGATTGTCCCATTCCTGTTGCAACGCAGCAGCAAGTTCTTGGACATTGGCAGGACGTTGTTGACGTTGACGTAACCTCTGTCCAAGCATGTCCCAGACATGCTCGATGGGGGAGAGGTCGGGACTCAGTGCTGGCCAAGGTAATGTGGTGATGTTCTGTTGTTGGAGGTAACCTGTAACGATCCTGGCCCTGTGACATCTTGCGTTGTCATCCTGGAAGATGAAACGGCGGCCATGACGTCGTGCGAACGGCACAACATGGACTGCCAAGATGTTGTCCCGGTAGTACTGGCCTGTAACACGCCCTGCAACAACATGTAAAGCCGTTCTTCTACCAACAGTGATGCCTCCCCACACCATAACAGATTCACCCCGAAATCGATCATGTCTGATGACGTTAACGTCTTGGAAGCGCTCGTTTCGACGACGCCACACCCTCCTACGTCTGTCCAAAAAATCAACAGTGAACCTTGACTCATCTGAAAACATCACATTGCTCCAGCGTCGATTATCCCAGTGTTGACGATCCCTACACCAACGACGTCTTGCCTGAATGTGATGATCTCTCAAACAAGGGATTACGCGAGGACGTCGGGCGCAAAGGTGACCCCTATGCAGTCGATTCCGAATCGTCTGGCCACTCACTCTCACACCAGTGTCTGTTTGAAGACGAGCGCTGATCTGATTTGCTGTGATGACACGATTTCTCAAGGCCAAGGTACGGATAAATCGATCCTGGGCTTGAGTTGTCGCCCTTGGTCGATCTGAGCGTGGTCTGTCCTGTACAGATTGTGTATCACGGTATCTGGACCATAGCCTGCTTATGACAGACATCGTCCGCGCCACAACCGCCTGTGTTGTGCCGATCTGTAGCATGCCAAGGGCACGTAACCTTTCATTTTGGGTAAGCCGACGCATATCAAAATTTGTTGTCTGGTCACTAAAACAGTTAAACTGATGTTTCCACCCTGGAATTCAATGCCACAATGACTGTAACATTCAAAGTCAGAGTCGTGCAAATCTTGGGTTGGACCCCCATGATGATCCCAAGCATCACCTGCATTCCATGCGGTAGCTATTGGTGCGTTTGGGCGTCACATGTAACTGGAAATGTTTCTTCTGTTAGGTTCTATAGTGACTTTTTTCGTAGTCATTTGCATATTTTAGTATTATGCCCCCAAAATCAAATATCCCCTACTTTTTTTGAATAGTATATTCAGAGATTTATTAACTCGCCTTTGATGATACTTGCTGTTTTATGATGCGATTTTTTGTTACCTAGGGAAGACTTGGCCTAGTCGTGCCTCCCTGATGCCAGCGTTACTGGTAAGAATCAGGAGACCGGCGCAATCGGCATATAATGAGGCCCTCCGAGGGCAGTGTTTAATCTACTGAAATACTGAAACACTGAAATCTACTGAAATTACTGAAAACTAAAATTAAAATACAAAATAAAATATGGTCAATGATAGAGGTAGACTGATTGCGTCTTTTAAAACATTCAAAACATAATAGGCATCAACAAAATTTTGGAGGAAAAAAATCTGAATTTTTAAAAAAAAAAAATTTGGGGGGGGGGGGGGCTATTTGTAAAACAAACATCGTAATGACCCTGACCTTCCTTCATCGGCGCTCACTTGGTCCAAAACCGCACACAGAGGACCAGGCTCCGGGTTACCTATTTAGGGTGTTTTCCGGTATTTAGGATGTTTTCCTGTGTTTTCCGGGGTTTTCCGGTATATTGTATGGCCCATCAGAACGTAGCAGATTAAGAAGATTCTCACTTTTTCATTTGATAATTTATAACAATTCAACACACTATCTTACCTTGCAACAAATAATTACAACCTACCTAACAATGCTGACATCCCGTTTTCTATTTGTAAACGTTGTATCATAGGGGCTGTCATTGTGTTATACAGTGTACGTGAAAAGGAGTAGGATCTGTATAAGGACACCATTAGCCTTTGCTGCTGTTCTATGGAAACAATATGTAGAATTTGCTTTTTTTCTTTTGTTTTTCAAGGCTTTCAATAAAAAAATTGTAACATTGAGTTATTTTTTCCCGTGACGACAAATTCCTGGCTATCTATGGTGGCCTACAGTCTGATAATATACATATGGCTCAGCAAGTTAGAATAAGAAACGGAGATTGGAAAGAGGATCTTAGATTAAAATCTGACTTAACTTCGTACGTTGAACAAAATCTTCAACGTCGAGAGGTTTTGGATTTTGCCACCAAAAATTACCCTCAATATTCCTGGAGTCTTGGTAGCCTTGATCTGAGATTAAAATACTTTGACATAAAATATACAGGTTATGGGATTGACTTTGATATTGTTGAAAGAAGAACTGGATGGTCCAGGAAAATGTCTCGGATACAGAGCTGTACATAAAAATTAAGAGAGGTCCGTCATCTAAATGTGCCAAGAGACTTAGTTTATTACATTATGGAACATGTAGATGAGTCTCGTTTGCGGGAGAGGGGTGAAGTGGGATTACCAAAGCGTCCCAAAAGACAAAAGCAGTTTGTACCATAGGTAATAGTTCCTAAACCTATTGGGTAATTGTTTACCAAAATAATTTCGATTTCTGGGGATTAAAAAAATATTTATGGTGGATCACTAATAAAGAAGGCTACTGGTAGGGTTACTGGTAAAAAAGTTATGGGTGATGGAGACTACGAAGGAAAAAGGTTATGTGTTCGAAAGTCACATGTTCAGTAATCTATACTTAACGCGTCTTCTTTATTAGAGATTTATCGTGGACTGATGACGTAGTACTTTTCGTATCTTCTTTAGGGCATAGCACGGTTACTAGGCCAAGATTTGACTTTTCTGGACGAGACCACACTTTTTACATCAATCTTTTTCAAACTTTGGGATAATAATCCTTATGGGTATAATAGACGACGGTTGGGATTGAATTTCACCGTAATTGCATTTCTCATTTGAGAGTTATGGCCCATTCCAGTGTCAAAGCTGCCAAGGGTGATGTTTCCCACACTGTGTGTAGCTATCTTCATGAATTTTCAGCACAAAGTAATTTATTCAGAAGGCTTCAACTGAAGTTGGAAACAGAAAGGTGCATCCTCTGTTTCCCCAGGGGCATCGTTCTGCTCCGTACTACTCGACTAACCTCTGAGTACATCCTAGCAGCTAGTAGCTATAGACGTGATATCAAATTAGCTGCTCTTAATAAAGTTGCAATTGCAAATTTTCAAGTTATATTTTTAAAATGTATTAAAATAAAGCCTTAAAATAGATGGTATACATAAACAGTCCTACCTTGTTAAAGAATAATCCTATTAATCCTATAATTCGCTATTGCCAGCTGAGAAATTGGCAAAAATATCATTTTTAACTTCAAATTCCAACGTTGGAAAATGGCTGCCCCATGTTGTCAAAACAGGGGAGGTAATTGTGTTTTTATTTCCTGTGTCATAGATTTTTAAGGGTGGGAAATAATGCCCATGATCGTATAATAGTGATTTGATAACCTATTGAGCAAAAGACATAGAAATAATTATGTTTTGACTTTCTTAGAAAATTTGAAATTCTCGCTTTAAGTAGTTCATAATGATAAGCCAATTGGACATTCTTAGACACACTGATGTCATTGTCTGATTGGTTCGTCTGTGTGAACTAGGGCAGGTTATTTGCTTTTGTGTCAATTGCTAGTATTTACCAAGTGGTTAGTGGAGTAGTGTACGGAGCAAGAGCAATGCACCTAGGTAAACTTATTATGTGGTAGGCCTAGACTACTTGAATTCTGACTACAAAAATAATGAATTAAAGTATGGTATTGAAATATTGAGGAAGCTGCTGTGCTGTGACATATATTTTTACCCACTTTAGTTGCAGAGTTGATGCACTAATTTATTTTCCTACGAGAAAGGGTCACACATTACGACTGTCTGCATTACAGGCTAGGGGGCACAGAAGAGTTTCATAGCATCAAAATGTGGAGTAAGTTTCCCCACCATACAAAACTATCGGTCGTAACAATAGCTCTTAATAGTCAATTAAGACACAAACCCCGTGAACAGCCATTTTCACCAGAATTTGGTGGTAAATCTGACGTCATTGTAATCATCTCACATTCAAAATCATGACATCATATGATCAAAATGGTTGCTCACAGTGTCCGAGATATGTCTTGCAGTAGCAGATCGAGATATTTTCCGATTGGCTGCTGGTTTTTGAGGTGCTGCCATCGGAACGGTAAACTATAGTAACTGAAAATCTTATGTGAACTTGACAAGGTAAGACACAGGAAGAATGGATGGGTCTTGACTTGAGAAGATGTATACACGTAGGCCTATACCAATATGATCAAAATGGTTGCTCACAGTGTCCGAGATATGTCTTGCAGTAGCAGATCGAGATATTTTCCGATTGGCTGCTGGTTTTTGAGGTGCTGCCATCGGAACGGTAAACTATAGTAACTGAAAATCTTATGTGAACTTGACAAGGTAAGACACAGGAAGAATGGATGTATACACGTAGGCCTATACCAATATAGGATAGGTCCACAAGTGTTTTGCACAGTTAAGATTCCCATGATATGAAAGTTTATTTGTTGGCTTACTGTTTTCTAAATATACTGAGCGCCATGGAAAACGCATCACTTAGTTTTTCGTATAACAAAATGATCCTGTAAACATATCTTATTTATTTTGCTTCCTATTGTGAACAATATTCAAATGGGAACACATCAATAACAACACATTTATACACTTATGGATGTTTAATCTGTAATCAACGGTACAAAGTCAGAGGGGTCAAAACCAAAAGTACGACACAGATGTCAGTAGCGCGTGTGTCTTCCACGGGATCTTACGCACGCTGTGCAGCGACGTCGCATGGAATTAACCAATGTTTGAAAGAAGGCCTGGGGCAAATTGTTCCATTCTTGGACAAGAGCAGCTTCTAAAGCAGCAATGATGTGCATCTGTGGTCTCCGATACAGACGGCGTCCAATCTCATCCCAGACATGTTCTATCGGTGCCATGTCTGGAGACATGGCTGGCCAGTCCAAGACATAATTGTTGTTAGCAGCCATGTAGTCCATACTAATACGGGCGGTATGCGGACGTGCATTATCCTGTTGGAAGTGCTGAAGTTGTGGGTGCGCTCGAAACATCGGAACAACAATTGGTTGCAAGACATCATCACGGTAGGCTACAGCATTAACGCGACCCCTGCAAATGTGTAGGGCGGTCCGGTGATGAAATGTGAAGCCCCCCCCCCACAAAATTCCACTTCCCCCACCCCATCGATTCGTTTCGAAGACGCAGCATTCTGCAAGACGTTCCCCAAGACGTCTCCACACACGTTGACGGCCATCAGCGTGATAAAGATGGCTTCATTCTGTTGATTTTCAGTAAGTCTCGGCATCTCTAGCTCGATTCCTTAACACGTCCAACAACAAATTACGACAGATTGACGTTTCACAGTTCATGTACTGCACATTAAGTTGAAAACATGCTTTTAAAGGGCTCACACACAATGCTGCACGTGAATATTGGGTTTTTCATGTGCATCTCGTGCCGATATTTTTTGCGTTTGGGAGCATTGTGTGAAACAATAGTTCATAGTATTGCATAATATTATACATATAAAACCACCTAGTAATAAAATATTTCGGAAAAAAAAGTGATGCGTTTTCCATGGCGCTCAGTATATTTCTTTCAGGGTTCAGATTATACCATGTCGTTGGATGGACACGACAAATTCTGCGGTTTTCAGAAATCCATGTTTCCGCTAGCAATATATGGTGGGCAAGACACATATAGTGGGAGAATAAATTTTCTTAGAATTTGGACAATCAACAACGATCCCAAAATAATTGGTCGATTTTATTTTGATTACTTGTTTGATAATAAAGGTAAGCCGTTAAATCTGGAAGCATGAGTCATGCATGTTTTGGTGCAACAGAAAGGTACAAATCTTACTGAAAACTGTCAGTTTGCATCGCATAACCTAATCTGTGAATCTGATCATTCAGGACTTCCATATTTGAATAAGAAATGAGCATAACTTGTGCTTCGATACCAAATGGTACAGTAAGTTCGTCCTAGTTTATTAAAATTTGGAGCCAGGGTGGCTAGGTGGTTAAGACGCTGGCTCGCTAGCCAGGAGGTCGGGTGTTCGATCCCTGCATTGGCCGAGAAAGTTCATCTGGATTTTCTGACGTGGTTTCCCCTTGTCAGTGGTGCAGAACGGAGGGCCTGACAAGGACAGCTGTCTAGTCCTTCGGATGAGACGAAAAACCGAGGTCCCGTGTATACATTGGACTGCACGTAAAAGATCCCTTGGCAGTTATAATTCGATATAAGAGTAGGCGATAGTGCCGCTGCGCGGGCAAAATTTCCCCCATAGCACACTGTATGGCGTATGCCCATCTTCATTAGTCCAGTATAGGAGCAGAACAATAGGACGTTAAACCCCATTTCATTTCATTGAATTTAATAAAATTTATTTTGAAGTTAGGAGAACTTTGTTATGGTTGCCTGTCTACAATTAGCATGATCTCTGAGCAAAAAAATCCATTTTTATACACCAGCTGTTACAAGCAGAGGGCATACCTATACATTAGTGGTCTGTGTCCCTCGGTCCAAATGTTCATTGAGAATTGAAGTTTTTAGGCCTACTTGAAACTTATTAAATGTTCGGTCCCTAAAAATTGACAAAGCTCCTGGATGGGCATTTTCTCACACTCTGAATGATTATCTTTTAAGTGACATTTAATCTTGTTCTAGTTGGTGTTAAGAAAATTATTAAATAATGTCTTATTTTCAGTGTTGTGTGAAAGGCATCGAATAGATAGAGGAACAGAAACAGGTATTCTGTCTACAATCCATGTTTATCTTCTAAATAAGTTGGGTGGGGGCAATGAAGATGATCCTATAGATTCTATTATTCATGGCCCGTCGACCGAAAATAAAATTGAAAGGTGGTGGAGGGAGCTGCATCATCGCTTAGAGAAATATTTTAAACAACAGTTAGCAGGTTTATTAGAGAATGGACAGTATGATCCTGGTAATAAGTTACATAGGTAATTCAATTCCCCTTTCCAGTCTACATATTCACATTTATCAGGGGCTCACTGTAAAGAGTAAAATCTCCATGGGTTTCTTTCAAATTCTATTTGGTCAATATAATTGCAAACATGATCTCGCTCAAATTATTTTTTGAAGTGTGTTTATTATTTACTAAAGGTGAAAATATGATAGCTTATAGGGTCGTGTATAATTTATAGTCAAATAAGTCAGTGTTAAAACTACATATTGGGGAAAAAGGAGTTGTCGAGAATGTGTTTTCCAAAGATCTGGTCTTCTAGGCATAATCTAATTAAATAAAATAAGACATTTTGATAGGGTGTTTGTGAATTGTTTTGTATTGTATCTTTCAGAAATACTTTAGCTTACATATATATCCCTATGCTCCAAAAGGAACTGGATACATTCAGGATAACAGTGTGGAATAATTCACGAGGACGTTATCAAGATGAAAAAGAACTCCCTTCAGGTGTACCCAAACTTATTTACCATTTTCCAGAAAAATATAATGGTGAGAAATGTGGTAGGACAATAACAGAAGAGAACCTTGAGGAAGTGGCAGAGGTGTCTGATATGATTATCTATCTTCAGATTTTCGTGGAAAATGCCAACAAATTATTGAAAACCCAGAGGATATTAAACCTCATGATGCTGTTGAAAGATTTATCTTTTTGAAAGATCACCTGGAACATAACCAATCATCAAATTAAGTCTATTTTACATTTTATATATTACATGTACATGTACCTTTAAAAATTCTTGTAAGTTACTTATGAGTTATTTAGGGTTGTTTATATACACTTGTGGTCAAAATTATGTACATTTTTGGGGGTGATTTCATTGTCTCACAACAGGCAGCCAAAAATATCATGTATTTTTGAAGAAAAATATAATGCATTTCCACACGAGTAAATATATCCACATGAAATTTGGTACACTGATTGGCACCACAGAGGCCAAGGTAAATATATTTGGAATTTTAGAAATATCGTTCCATTACCGTAGTAACCATGGACACATTTTATTTTGACCAATTTCAGGAAAGTGCTTTAAAATTTTACATAATATTACTAAATCCACACATATGTTGATGATTGATTGAATGGGCTTTCCAACGATACCAAAATTTTAAATTGGTTGAAACAGTGTGAATTATACATTTTGTTTACGTTTAGCGTGTTTGGTGACGTCAAGGAAAAGACTTGCATTGAGTCAAGACACTGCGTTACTATAAATAGCCCAATGTTTACATTTTTAACGCGTGATTAGATTGTCACGATTTGTTGTGTGTAGGGTGTTTCTACTATGGGGATAACATTGAACTCAACAAATAGTTAAAGCAAGGCTGAGGCTTATATGGGAATATATTTTCTCTGTTTAAAAACCTTCAAATAGACCTACCATGAAAGAATATAATCAGAATTTATAAATAGGTGAAAATAGTTTATTTACATTTTGATATAAGAGATAGATTTTACTGCTGGCACCCAAAAAATACTCAGTCAGTCAGACGCCCCGTATAAATAAAGCCCAGGAACTTTCTTTGATCTATGACTCCTGCACTTTATTAATACTATGTTCCAGCAGTAAAATCTATCTCTTATATCATATTGTCACAATTTCCCAACTTGACAGACAAGCATGGTAATGGAAGAATGGATGGGACATATGAATAGTCTTGAGATCTTCTGAGAGAAGATGTTGGTTCCCAGCCATTCTACATGTGCTATGCCTTGTCATTGGTAGTTGAAAGTTGACTTACTACACAGAACATTGGGATTAGTTTTGGGTCCGGGGGGGGGGGGGGGGGGCTTATGTTAATATTTTAAAAAAAGAAGAAGAATGAAACAGATGCCCTTCTAGGAATTTTTAAACTCTGATATTGCCCAAAATTCAACCAAATTCCATATTATCAATATCATTGGTTTCAAATCTTGTTGTTTTGCAAAATACTCATTTTTCGAAATTGGCTCATAAATATTTCATTCCTTGTCCTCTTTTATAATAACATAATTCACTCCCCATGACCAAAAACTAACCCATATGCCCTGTGCTGTGCTTACACTTTAAAATGTCAAAGGTGGAATATCAACAAACAATTATGTAACTTTGCAATATTTTAATTTTTGATCATTACTCTGAAAGGACTAGATGATAAACGTTTTACACAATGATCATCTCAAGATTCAAAGTCTATTGTTTTCTAAGATTTTTCTCTCTAATTCCATATATTGTTTTACATGAGTTGTATATACATGTATCGAGAAGATGGCACTGATTTTTATACGCCCATACTGTGTGGGCGTATAAAAATCAGTCGTCTCCCCTGTTCGTCCATCAACAATTTGTGAATGCGATAGGGGCTACAGTTTTTAACAGATTTTTTTTCCAATTTGGTGTAAAGCATTGGGGTCATGCGAGGACGACCCCTATCGATTTTCAGTGTTCTGCGCCCTTCCGTTCCGGAGTTATGCGCCCTTTGCTGAAAACCATGTGAATGCGATAGAGGCTAGTTTTTAATAGATTTTTCTCAAATTTGGTGTGAAGTATTGTGGTGATGAGAGGACGAACCCTATCGATATTCAGCTCTCCGCGACCTTCCGTTCCAGAGTTACCCCCCCCCCCCCCACCACTCCAAGAACCTTGTGAAGGCGATAGAGGCTGCAGATTTTTTCAAATTTGATGTGAAGCATTAGGGTGATGAGAGGACGAACCCTATCGATATTCAGCTCTCCGTGACCTTCCGTTCCAGAGTTACACCCCCCTCCCCTAAAACTTTGTTAGCGCAACAGAGGCTACAGTTTTTAACAGATTTGTTTCAAATTTGGTGTAGAGCATTGGGTTCATGAGAGGACAAACCCTATCGATTTTCAACATTCAGCTGAAAGTTCTTTATAGATTCTTCTGAATTTTATTTTAATAGTCAGTACCAAAATAAAGAGGATCCCCATTGAATTTGTTGACATTCTAATAATTTTCATTCAACTAATAGCTGCTGTGTGGGCGTATTTCCACGCATTGCGTGGCTATCTTTAAATATAATGATATCATTAATGTATTATATAATATGATTAATAAGACAGTAAACTGATTTAGAACTAAAACTTTAGTTTGCTTCTTGCAAACATGATTTGTATTGTCAAATCCTTAGATCACATTTCACTGTAGCATGAAATCCTGAATAGGCCCAGGGTGTATGAATTTCAGTCAAACCAAGCATTTTGCAATATTCATTGCACTTATGATTGTCCAAAAAGTTATTAATTGGACAAAACATGACATCTTGTACTTTTTCAGGGTCATACACATTATATGCAGAACCTTGGATGTCAAGAACCATAAGACTTTTGTCTGTTTTAATATATGTGAAATGTACAAACGCCTGTGCCTTCACAATCACTCAAATCATCTATTACGATCATACCATTATTGTTTATATATTTACAAAAATCTCCTTCTATGTATTTTTCAACTGTCTTACAGTCTCCATTTGTTGAGTTTTTTGCGTAGCATACCCTATGATATTTGAAACTTTCGCCAAACTCTGGAGGTGACTGGGACTCCATCCTCTGGCATAAGTTTTTTGCTAAGCAATGCATTTGAACACTCTTCCTTGTGTGTACCTCCACGGTTCCAAAATCTGCTGCAACATCTCCAATTTGGTCTGGTCTGGGTCGTTTCACTACATATATATTTACCACCTGGTAGTCATGTGATACTCTCTGCAAGGAGGCATCACGAAACCCGCCACTTGCAAATGGGGTATTACAGACAGATAGCCTGAGTTATGTTGGTGCTGTCCATTTCTGATCATTTACATCAAATTCTTCCATTAAAAAACAGTGAATATTTGCATTTTGTGTTGGCGGTATGACTTTACCAAGATTCATCATAGAAGCAAGTGAAAGAGAGGCTGGATACCTAGACCATTTAACAATATTCAGAGACTCATGTCTAGCTACAGGTAAACGCGTAGATGATGATGAAAGAGACACAGTGCTTGTGACAGTTGATGAATGTAAGCGTGGTAAGTCTACATGATCTGGCCTATTTGTTGGTGTTGGAATCGAAAAATCTTACATGTATAAGTTTAAAATTTTTGATATGTGACAGTTCTGTAAAAGAAGGACCCCTTTCTCCAGCAACAATGTCATATTCCATGTTTTCTTTAACTTTGAAGTGGTTTTTACATGCACTTTTTATTCCTTCAAATGTCAACTGTCCCTCAATAGGGACAAGAGTAAGGGGTCCAATACGTCCATATTTTTGACATTTTCCCTCAACATTAGATGTAAGTCTTTGAACCGTTATATGGAAAATGTCTTCTGGTTGATTTGGTTTCCTGTTTTTTTAAAAACACATCCCATTGGGCTTTTCTTTTTGTAGGCTCAGACATGTTTTTTCTAATTTAGGCTTGTTTACACTTTACGACGATTATTACTTTCGGAAGGGAGATAACTCACACTGAGCGTCTGGTTAATCAAGACGCTATTAGGACGCTAGGCAAATGTACCTTAAATTTTTTTATTTTTTTTTCTGAATATGTATTTAATTTTTTTTTTAATTTTTTTTTTAGCCTATTTAGAAAAAAATGCTATTCAGACTGTAGGCCACCATAGCTATCTTTAACGCGTAGTCTTTACCTTTTATTGCTAACCATGATATCCCCGCTTGTTGACCAAGAAAGTTCCTCAGGATTTTCCGATGTGTTGGCGTACACGTAAAGCAACCATTGTTGCTGATATTCCCGATTGTTGGCCAAGAAAGTTTCTCTGGATTTTCCGTAATGTTGGCGTACACGTAAAGCAACCATTGGACGTTGGAATTCTATATGTAGGCCTTGAGCCGCCGTCCGGGCAAAATTTCCCTCATTGCACACCGTATATTGTATGCCCGTCTCCATTTCCCCTGAACGAGCAGAAACTGGAACGTAAAACCCCTTTTCATTTCAACATTGACAACTTAAACATACACGCTAACACAGATCACACCTTTAAAGTCTATAAAGTAACCTTTCTTGATGTTTCTATTTACGATAAACTAGTGGATTTACGGAAGTCTCGTTTACCCTTACAACAATATATTTGTGTATAGTTTTCCAGAATCTACAGTATTCTCGACAAGGTACCTTTCTACTAAACCAAAATCTAAATTTTGTTTTCCGGTGTTTTCCGGTAAATAGTATGGCCCGGACAATCTTATGGATGTTGTTGAAGTACACGGCAATACTATATACCGGAAAACACCAGAAAACAACCGGAAAACACCATTATATACTGAATACCGGAAAACACCGGAAAAATACTAAATACCGGAAAACATCCTAAATACCGGAAAACACCCTAAATAGGTAACCCGGAGCCAGGTCCTCTGTGTGCGGTTTTGGACCAAGTGAGCGCCGATGAAGGAAGGTCAAGGTCATTACGATGTTCGTTTTACAAATAGCCGCCCCCCCTCCCAAAAAAAAATTCCGATTTGTTTTTCTCCAAAATTTTTTGGACGAAAAAATTTTCTGTCACAAAAAAAAAAAAAAATGAATTTTTCCGAAAAATTGGTTTTACAAAAAAACATTCCATAGAAAATAATTTTACAGAGAAAAATACTTGGAAAAAATTTGATTTTTTTTTTTGAGAGAAATTTGGGAGAAGAAATTGTTAAAACAAATCTGAAAATAAATTTTTCTTTGACCGTTAGGCGATCCCTCGCTTGTATGTTAATGAACTTATTTCATCAGCGCTCACCTGGTCCAAAACCACACACGAGGACCAAACGAACATAGATCTTCCGTTCCTCAACCCATTTTATTTCCACAGTCATTGTCATTAATCACAAATTACGGGATGATATACGAAAATGCAGGTTTACTTTGAAATAGTGAAAATGATACTTTTCCATCTACAATCTTCAGATCAAAGGATGCAAGTTCTTACACAGTGCAGCATAATTTGTGCAACAGAAGACATCTCGAATATCGATTGTCGGAAAAAACATTTTCTCGGGGACATTTTTTTTCCGAATACGCATTCGGTGTAAGTCTTCAGCCACCAGGAAGTGGTTAACATAGTAATGTTTTATTACGATAGTAGTACATAAAATAAATTGGTTGCCTGAGGTTCTCGGGGGGAAAGTAGCCTCATCGGCCAGAGTCCTCTATTTCACAAACAAAAACAACAATTGCTTCCTTGAAATTGATCGATCAACCCTTTTCACAGACGTCCAGCTTACCACTTCCCGTCAATACAGTAAGATAGAATATGTAGTTTTCTCATGGACAATTGGGCGAAAGTTGGGGTTTTCTCAAGGAAAACTGGTCAACGAGTTGGGGAAAAAAGCTCGAAAAGTAATCCAGAAAAAAATCCTGTGTGCGGCCCTTGGAATATGATGGAATATGTTGAATATTATTATGGTTCAAGTGATTATATTTGATCCTGGAATGAAAGTAAGCTCAGAAACAAGTAGATTTTTAGCCCTTCCAACGAGATGGATAGCTCTTGGAAAGGATAGACACTTTTCAGATTACAGCCTGTCCGAGAATTGCGTGGCATCCATTTCGTTTGGTGATTAGGACACATAGCGGTTAAACCTGGAACTTCAACTCGAACTATTCAGAGATTTATTAACTCGCTTTTGATGATACTTGCTGTTTTATGATGCGATTTTTTGTTACCTAGGGAGGAGTTGGCCTAATCGTGCCTTCCACTAATTCGTACAACCCTGATGCCAGCGTTACTAGTAAGAATCAGGAGACCGGCGCAACCGGCAAATAACGGGGCCCTCAGAGGACTGCGTTTAAACTACTGAAACACTGAAATTTACTGAAATTTACTGAAAACTAAAATTAAAATACAAAATCAAATATGGTCAATGATGGAGGTAGACTGATTGCGTCTTTTAAAACATTCAAAGCATAATAGGCATCAACAAAATTTTGGAGAAAAAAAAATCGGAATTTTTTTTTTTTTTGGGGGGTGGGGGGGGGGGGGGGCTATTTGTAAAACAAACATCGTACTGACCTTGACCTTCCTTCATCGGCGCTCACTTGGTCCAAAACCGCACACAGAGGACCAGGCTCCGGGTTACCTATTTAGGGTGTTTTCCGGTATTTAGGATGTTTTCCGGTATTTAGTGTTTTTCCGGTGTTTTCCGGTATTCAGTATAAAATGGTGTTTTCCGGTTGTTTTCCGGTGTTTTCCGGTTGTTTTCCGGTTGTTTTCCGGTATATAGTATGGCCCGAAGTACATGACCCCAAACAACATTATAGAAGTCATGTTAAACCTCCCTGAACATGGCTTATTCCATTATGCAATGGAATTGTCGTGGTCTGAAACCATTAATCTCTTAGCTATTTGCTTACAAGAAACATTTTTAAAGAATTCAGACATTTTGTTGTCTATCACCATTTTGCTAATAATGATAGTAGAGCATACGGTAGTGTTTCCATTTTTGTTAATGGAAATATTCCGCAGTTGCAGTGAAGGTGACTCTACATATTCCTATCACACTTTGCTCTGTATATCTTCCACCAAGTTTACATCTGAACCCCAGAGATCTTGATGACTTTGTTGCACAACTGCCGCTCCCGTTTATAATTACGGGAGACTATTCACTCTGGGGTAGTCCGGATGAAAATAACAGAGGTAAACAGATAGCGAACTTCATTAACATTAATAATTTGTGTTTGTTAAATGACGACTCGTCTACTTATATACATCCTGCCAACGCTTCTTTTTCTTCCCTCGATCTCAACATTTGCTCTCCGGTCCTGTTTCAGGATTTTACATGGAGGGTAAATGAAGATATGTGTGGCAGTGACCATCTTGATAGATAATAATGGTCCCTCTCCAGTTCAAAGACCTCAGAGGTGGAAGTTGCATAGGGCTGACTGAGCTCTTTTTGAATCATTTTGTCTCTTCTCTTTTGATACAAAAGAGTTAGAAGAGGCAGATGAGCCCATGGCCTTATTCACTTCAATTCTTTAAGATGTGGCTGAGCATGCGATTCCGGAGACCAAGACTGGGCCAAAACGTTTCAATACACCATGGTATAATAACGATAGCAAATCCGCTCTGAAAGAGCGTGATCGTATTTTAAGACGCCTTGAGAAGCACCCCTCCATTGAGAAAATTGCAGCATATCAAATGGTCCGGGCGAAGTACGCCAAGCAAAGAAATCTTCGTGGCAGGGTTATGTCTCAAGGATAAATTCCCGTACCACTTCCAAATCGGTATGGGATAGGATTCGTAGATTTAAAGGTAAAAGTAGTGCATTATCAGTTAACCATCTATATGTTGATAATTCCACCCTAACAACATTTCCTGATATCGCTAATTCTCTGGCTAGTACTTTCTCATTCAATTCATCATCCAATTTCTCCTCGGATGCCTTTCGGGGAATTAAACATCAACAGAAGAAAAAATGATGAATGTTATAATAAAAAGTTTTTTATTGCTGAATCCAGTTATTCATTTAAACGAGCTCAGGATACTGCAACTGGTCCAGATGAAATTCACTACCAGATTTTAAAACATTTACCTTTTTCTACACTCCTAATATTATTAAAAAAAACGGATTTGGGTTGATGGGAATTTCCCTCCTTCGTAGCATGAAGCCACCAAAATTCCCATCCCTAAACCGGGTAAAAATCCTACGAATCCTTCCAATTATCGTCCGATCGCTTTAACTTGCTGCATTTGTAAAACAATGGACAGATTGATCAATCGAAGGCTTGTTTGGTACCTTAAGTCCAACAAACTTATTACAGACCTCGAATGTGGATTTCGGTCCCATAGGAGCACTCTTGATCATCTCGTTAGATTTGAAACGTTTGTCAGGGATGCTTTCATACAGAAACAACATTTAGTTGCTATATTTTTTATCGGGAGAAAGCTTATGGTATTATGCGCGACCTGCATAACCTCGGTCTGCGGGGTCGGTTACCTATCTTCATTAAAAACTTCTTAGAAGATAGGTCGTTTAAGGTACGCTTGGGATCAATTTTCTCTGACCCATTTTCCCCAGAAATGGGAGTTCCGCAGGGAAGTATTTTATCTCCCACTTTATTTTCTATTAAAATTAATACAATACCAGCGTGCCTTAAACGTGGAATCGGTGGCTCTCTTTATGTTGGTGACTTTCAGATGTGTTACTGATCGACAAGTATGCAGACAATCGAACTTCAGTTGCAGCTTTGCTTAAATTTTATTCAACGATGGGCAACTGAAATGGATTTCGATTTTCGAAATCCAAGACTGCTTGTATACACTTCTGTCAAAGAAGAGGATTACATCCTGATCCGGAAGTTACACTGGATGGTAGTCACATTCCAGTTGTAGATGAAACAAGATATTACCATTTATCCCTCATATAAGAACACCCAAGAAGAAATGTCTGAAAGCCCTCAACATATTGAGAGTCTTGCTCAGATTATATCAAGCATTAATAAGATCTAAACTCGATTATAGGTGTATTGCGTATGGGTCGGCCCGCGAGTCTTATCTCAAAGAGTTTTCCACCGTACACAACTAAGGACTTAGAATCAGTCAAGGAGCATTCCGTACATCTCCAGTGCAGAGTGTATACGTCGAGGCTCACGAGCCCTCGTTGCACGACAGGCGTGATAAACTGGCATTGCAGTATGCTACAAAAATTGCATCTCTGCCTCATCATATTTCATATAACACCGTATTTAGACCATATCATGAACATCTATATTTTCTGAAAACTAACGTTATTCCACCATTCGGTATTCGCATTCAACCCCTTTTGTTAGAGGCTGGGATCAGTCATGACAGTATTGCGAATACTCCTTTATTTGTAACTCCACACTGGACTTTATTGCCTCCAAAGATCGATTTAGATCTAACGAAAAAAAAGAGAGGTACTAGTTCCACGGTATTTCAGTCCCTCTTTTAGAGAGTTGAGGTCTAAATATGGTGATTATGCTCCCATTTACACAGATGGATCCAAAGATGGTGATCGGGTAGCTTCGGCTACCGTCACACCATCTGAGACCATTTCTGTTCGTCCTCCTCCTACTGCTTTCATATTAACTGCTGAACTTCAGGCCATCTTTTAGGCATTGGAGTTCAAATAAATCCTCTTCTTCTTTAAAACACATTATATTTACTGATTCTTTGTCCTCTTTACAGGCGATATACAATAAGCATCTTGTACACCCGTTAGTAGCAGACATTTATCGTCTGTCTGCTACCATCACACGAGTTTAACAGCAAGCTATCACACGAGTTTAACAGCAAGGACATTGTCCTTTGCTGGCTCTCCTGTCATGTTGATATTACAGGGAACGATCAAGCAGACTTAGCTGCCAAGTCTGCTTTATATCACAATTCCTTTTACCTTTCAAAGATTTTAAATCTTCCATCAAACTTTTTATTGCAGGAACAAATAAACATCATCAAATTAAGCCTCCCTTAGGAGATTAACTAAGCTCCCATAGAACCAACAGGAGAGATGAAGTTGTTTTGTGTCGCTCTCGCATTGGTCATTTGTTTTTAACCGATATTTTCATCTTAAAGCGAGAACCTCAACATTTTGATTGAGTGTAATCACCTCAAGTATTACCATTGCCAGTCAGTACGTCAGTTATTTTCCCAACCGGAGGTATATAGCAAAGTCCTAACATTTTTAAAAGAGAAATTTTTATTCAAAATTTTAATTGTATATAGTCTAGCATATATTATATATACTCTTCAAAAATGTAGGGGATATTAAAATGCAAATACATATGCAGGTTGTGATATGATAAATAGTCATGGACACTTGACATGCTTTGAGAATATGTTCACAGATGAAGAACTGAGCTGCACCTGGGAGGGGTTCATTGTCAAATTTGACACTTCAAGGAAGGGTTGATGAAAACTGCCGCGTGCTGGTTTATCCTATCCATGTTTGCTTTCCTATCGGTTCTTGCATAAGATTTACTGTTTAGCGTATCTTTAATTTGAAATAAGACGTCTTCAACATGATGAACGTCTACGTGCTATTGGCATGCTTCAAATGGGTTCTACACAGCGAGCAGTAGCCAACATGCTTAATGTGTCACAGTCCGTGATCAGCAGACTGTGTAACCGGTACCAACAAACACACAGTGTTGAAGATAGACCTCGTTCAGGTCGTCCTAGAGCCACTACACAAGCCCAAGATCGATACATTCCTACACAGGTCCTGTCAAATCGAGGACTAACGGCCAATCATCTTTCTGTACAAATTTACAGGAATTCGAGTTACACCCCAAACGATTAGAAATCGGCTACATGCAGCCCATTTGCATGCGCGACGACTGCGTCTTGTGCCTCCATTAACTCACGAGCACATGGCAAACAGGCGTCAAGTCTGCTTTAGATTTTCCCATATCACAATTTCTTTTACCTTTCACAGATCTTCCATCAAACTTTTTATTTATGACCGCTGGCAACGGTCTTTCGATCTTGCAGGCACAAATAAACGTCATCAAATTAAGCCTCCTCCCATAGAACCAACAGGAGAGATGAAGTTGTCTCGCATTGGTCACTCGTTCGTTCGTTTCTAGAGTTTTACGTCCACTTCCACCTAGGGTGATATCGTAGACAAGATTGGTCACTCGTTTTTAACCCATATTTTCATCTTAAAGCGAGAGCCTCAACATTTTGATTGAGTGCAATCATCTCAAGTCCATAAGATCAAAATATTATAGCAAAGTCCTAACATTTTAAAAAGAGACAAATTTGTATTCATCATTTTAATTGTATATAGTCTAGCATATATTATATACTCTTCAAAAAAAAAGTAGGGGATATTGTATTGAAATGCAAATACTTATGCAAGTTGTGATATGATAAATAGTCATGGACACTTGACATGCTTTGAGAGTACGTTCACAGATGAAGAACTGAGCTGCACGTGCGACACATAATAGCTTCATACACGTGGGAGAGGTTCATTGTCAAATTTGACCCTTCAAGGAAGCGTTGATGAAAACTGCCGCGTGCTGGTTTGATAATGCTTTAATTTGTCTCGTTAAATTCACAATATGTTTGGCGCAATATAGCCCGGTTGGAGCTGACGTGCCATAAAACTCCATTTCATTTTATTTCATTTTAAAGACAGAATTGAACCCAGGAAATGTTCTCAAAAACGCAGCCTGACTTCTGAGATGGTAATGTGTTTTTCTCCATGATTTTCATATAACTCATACTGCACGTGCTGTTCACCGCGACCAGCCCTATAAAATGCATCCCCATATCTGATTGAATCATTCACACTACAACGTCAGCAGCATGCCATGACAGCTCAGAGGAACCAGGCTCTGGGAAGACTGGACGCTGGCCACACTGCCCAAGCCGTTGCCAATCACTTCCAGGTCAATGTTCGGACCATCAACGCTTTCGGGCCACCAACACCAGGGGTGATCGCCCCTTAACTAGTAGACCAAGGATTACCACAAGGCGACAAGACCGCCATGTTGTGCGACAGCACGTGCAGAATCCCTTCACACAGGCATCTGAGACAGCACGTCAGACAGTGGGAACACACGGAAGACCCACCAGTACCGATGCATTGCGCCGACGTCTTACCAGAGAGAACATCCATTGCCGTAGACCTTATTGTGGACCGATCCTCACCCCTCGATATCGACGTGAACGTCTACAGTTTGCCCAACAACACCAGAACTGGCAATGGAGAACTGTCCTGTTCCCAGATGAGAGTCGGTATTGCGTATAACTTCAGATGGAAGGACCAGAACATGGCGTCGACGTGGCCAGCGTTATTCTGACCAATGTGTCATGGAATGAGAGTTATGGGAAGGTCAAAGCATAATGGTTTGGGGTAGAATCGGCCTGAACGAGGGAGTTGGCCCTGTGGTGTTCCAAAATCTTGGTTCAGGGAGAGGAGGCGGCATTACAGCAGTGCGTTACATCGATCAAGCTCTCAGACCCCACGTCATACCACATTTCGCACGTCATCGAAATAACGTTTTCCTGCATGACAACGTCCGTGCCCACACCGCCAGAGTTACTAGTAGACTGGACAGCCTGCTCTAAATGACGTCAGGCTGGTTCCTACGTCACTGCGCTAGTCTGACCGACTTCAATATAGAGACAGGTAGCGGGCACCTCTTTCTGCGCACATTACCAATGTATTGTAAACAAAAACATGAAGTATGCAATAAAGATGTCAACACCAATTAAATGGAGCGGTAGTATAGGTTTAGCTTGTGGATTAGAGCCGAAACTATGCAATTTTTTTCTCAATAATGGAATTTAACGGAACAATAATTAATATTTTGGAATTTGAGAAATACGGCAATAAATCAAATGAAATATGACTTATTGACTATGATGAGCGATTTGACATGGCCGGTAGGCCTACGATTGTATCTGATTATTATAAGAGCTGATTTTAAACTGTCGCTTTGTTTGGGTTTAAGATAACAATAAGATGTCGCACGATCAACGTTTAATTTGGTTAGCAATCTTAGACATTAAAGAAAAGCTTAACAAATCTTCTAGCTTATTCATTTTAACGCTGAACGCCATCATTAGGGTTACCCGTCTTTTTTTAGTAACACTACGTCAAAACATGGCTGCCCACTACCTGTCTCTATATGCAAGTCAGAAAAGGAACGACGTAGAAGCGAGTCTGACGTATTAGAGCAGGTTATCCAGTCTAAGTTACTAGGGACTTTCTACAGCAGAACGGTATCAACGTTATGCACTGGCCAGCCCTTAGTCCGGACGTAAACCCGATTGAACATCTTTAGGATGAAATTCAGAGGAGTCTTAATAACGTCACAGCCGATGGATTGCGCCAGGCTTTTCTGCGAGTGTGGTTCCAGGTGGCAATGGCGTTGATCAATCGTCTGGTCCACTCCATGTAGGCCTACAGACGCTGTGCTGCTGTTATTGGCACTCGCGGTGGACACACCAGATACTGATGTATAGACTGTGTACAGACCCTAAACCTTCTCGTGATGTCTTGGAATTGTGATGAATTAATCACTAATGTGTCAACATACTGTTCACAAGAAAATGCTTTGATCCATTTAGTAAGTTGTTTTCTAGAATGATTTGATTAAAGTGCCTCTCTGATTTTGAAATCGTATTGACGTTGTTTTCGCTGTTTAGTATATGTTATTTCCGAAACGATCTAATTGATATTGAATGGTCGTCAAACCCAATTTTTTGTTCATAGCTTTCAAACTTTGACCCTTCCCAGAGGTCAACACCTAATATTTCTTTCTTCAAAGAAAAGAAAAAAATACCCCATTGCTTTATTACAGCACATAAAATAGCACATGAATTAATTACGGGTGCAAATTTATTTCATCAATTTCTGCTCTAGTCAATAATAACATGGATACAATCGAGTTAACAATCAATTAGGCCAGCACAATTAAATGCAGCATGGAACATAATAACAACACCGAAATTGATTGAAGACGCCTTCCGGACGAATCTGAAATCATAAATAATTTATCATAAAATAAATAATTTAAAAAACATAGCAACAGAGTATTTAAAAATCACTTATTCGTTAAATTTTTTATGTTATATTGTAAATTTAAATTTACTTCCCATGCAACAGTGCTGCCAGTTAACAAAAAAACGCTCATCACAATCACAGAAGCAAATAGGGGCGTATAAAAAGAATTGACAAATTGAATCTAGATACCACGTTACATCTTATCCATCTCGGGTCAATTTTCTAAGCAGTAAAGTGTCCTGTGGTCCATTATTTTACATAAAATTGTATTATTTTCGGATGACAAATAAATATTCATGTAATCTTTTGGCAAATATTCTGCTGTTTTGCTACGAACTAAATTAATGTTTCTGGGTGTTTTTTGAATTGCAATCCATGCGGTCAGTAATATAGGAAGCTATCCGAAAGACAAAATCTACATGCCAAAATTACTTACTATTTCTATAATATTTACTCCCGTCCGGTGTTTGTATTAGACCTGGATCAGATTTGTATCTTCTAGGAGCGGCAGTAACTACTGGTTGTGATGTCTTAGCGGGCAAGCTTTGTACACTTCGAACTGTAGTTCGGGAAGTGGGATAAGTTGTAAGCCGCGTAGGTGTGTGAACTGGTGTGAAACCTGGTTTTTTATACTGTCCCGGATTTGGTCTTTGAACTATCGGTCTGACCAAAGGCCTCTTTACAACTGACGGTACAGCATGCCCTGGAGTTATACCAACAATGGGTTTATAAGCAGGACGCCGCACGATAGGTCGCTCTTGTCTTGCGGGTTGTCGGGTTTGCCATCCAAAAGGGACAGCCTCAGTAGTTGTGGCCCTAGTTGAAAGTATTTGAGGGATAGCAGAACCTGCAAAAATATACAATTTATATCAATTTGATGATTATTGTCCTATCTTTTAAAATCACAATGAAATGCAATGCAAGAGAGTGGACATAAGCCACGTACTCAAAAGCATAACGATCTGAAATTCCTGTGTAATTATAGTAGAACGTGGTATCAGGTGTTTCGGAAAGGGTACACATAGCATGCCCTGTATCGTGAACGACAGTATGTGCTTTTTTGCATCAAAATAATACCACCTATAGGCAATCTAAACATTTCCCCGAAAAGGGATTGCAAGTGTACCACCATTATATTTACTCCCATTTCACAATATGATACATTTCGCATTAATATGTACTTACACCCATTAGGGTCATCGGCTTTAATGTTGTCTGCTTCAACTACAAGATATGCTGAAAGTTCATCCATCTGATTTGCAGAACAAATCATCGCCATGTTTTTGAAACACGTTGTATGAAGGTCTAATAAACTGAAATACAATCAATCATTTCTGACTAAGATCCTGTTTGCACAAAATTCAAGAAGGATTTGTTTAATATCCGCTCTTTAAGAATGTGGTGTCAAATATCAACTAATGTTTCCTTTAAACACATGCAAATCCCCACCTCACAGTTTTCGGCTCCCCCAATAGAACTGATGACAAATTATTATACTGTTGTCATATACTCTTCAAAAAAAAGTAGGGGATATTGAAATGCAAATACCTATGCAGGTTGCGATATAATAAATAGTCATGGACATTTGACATGCTTTGAGAGTATGTTCACAGATGAAGAACTTATTTCCCCAACAGAACCATTGAGCGGTTCATGGGACACGCAATAGCGCCATACATTGTCAAATTTGAAACTGCCGCTTGCTGGTTTATCTATCCATGTTTGCTTTCCTATCGGTTCTTGCATAAGATTTCCTTTATCTTTGCTTTAGTGTTTTATCAACCGACAACACTGCAAGTAAGTCAGATTGGGCCAAATCGTGATTGGACGATTGATTGGGAGCATGCCACGACGAATTGCTGAATATCCGAGGATTGGTGGAGCAATTACTCATTATTAAGACAAAAATCAAAAACGTCCATTTTCACTTTTGACGGTGTATTTCTTTTGCGTGTGAAATTGGACCGTCAGATAAGCCGCCCATATGAACTGTTTATGTTCATGTGTAGGCAATTAGCTTGTTATTCATACACTGGTTACCTCTAATAAAAACAGCAGTGCATTTCCCCAGTTTTGTATTGTTTCTGATCATCCCCTACTTTTTTTTGAAGAGTATATAACGAATACGGCTATCAATACAACGAAATTCAGATAACAGACTTTGACCACTGCGGCACTTCAGTCAATTACAAATGATCATGTGACAACTACTACGTATTTTGAATGATTGATAGCGGTCATCGGTTGTACTTGTTCATATGGAGCAACTACAAACTAAAGTATTTTTCAAAGAAACTGATACACATCAACTATTGTTCAAGAGCTCCTTTCACCCCAAACATACCTTCTCTGGCATCATAAAATCTCAGATTCTCCGTTTTCATAGGATATGTACTCAGAAGACCGACTTTGAGTCAGCATGTACGCTGGTATTTAGCAAACTAAGAGAAAGGGGATACTCCAAACGCTATCTACGACGTATAAAAAACAACACTCTAGCTGAGCTTGCCGCCAAAAAAACAAATAATATGCAATCAGAAGTTAAAACCAAAACTTGTGGCCATCCAAGATGTCAAACATGCAAAATCTTAAACATATCCGACCATTTCCATAACAAAACATCTGGCACGCAATTCCCAATATTAAACCAACTTTCATGCAATAGTTCAAACATAATTTATCTAATTTCAATCAGACAATGTGACAAGCAATACGTGGGGGAGACTCAAAATGCACTTAGGGAAAGAATTAACGGTCACCGATCAGACATAGTCACCAAAAAAGACAAACCTGTCTCAATTCATTTCAACCAACCAAATCATGATATTTCTGATCTCATTGTCACGCCAATAGAACAGACCAAGAGCGACTTTCAAACTACAGAAGAAATTAAAACGTTTAGGCTAACAAGAGAAAAATTCTGGATTGACAAATTGAAAACAACAGCCCCCCCCCCAGGTTTAAATATTCATACGTCTAGCGCAATAGTCCCTTTTGTAGTTCCATATAGCGCAACAGCAGCAAGTGCATCGAAAATCATCAGAAATCACTATACTGATCTCCAAGAAAATCACCCGAAAATATTCACACAGAAACTTATAATTGCATATTCTAAAAATAAAAATCTGAACGACATCCTAGTGCACAGTAAATTAGATTAAATAAGACCAGTCTCCACCCCAACCCAAAACAAATCATATATCAAATCCTATCCCTAACCGTTAGTAAATAAAAATCAACTAGATATAAGAAGCCCTAACCCGGTGATGTGGAACAAAGACGATTTTTTAGAAAATCCAATCCGTAGTAGTAAACACACTAATGTTAGGGTGACCCACCATAAATAAATATCTCCATATCTCGACAATTTCGCCACAATATTTATATATATGCCAAGCCTCAAATCAGTTTCACACAATTATAGTCACTAAATAAACGATCATGTTGTACTTAATAAGCTATGACCATTAATCATCTATAAATAATAGACTGAAAACTGGTTCCATGTGTCGTCCATAACATCCAGACACTCTTGAGTAAAAGATAGGTTACGTGCCCTTGTTTTGAAATTAGTCTCGCTTAACCAGTCTATCGACCATTCTAGGGCTGATTGACAGGTCGGGATAATCAAGACTACTTATTTACGAAACATAACAGAAAGCTAGAACAAGAAATTGAATTTAGAAATGAGCACGTTAGCTAGCTAAACAATTGTTTTAAGAAGCTTGTAAAAGTAAAATGAAACTACTGCTAGTATCATGTTCCTGTCTAACCCGAGTGCTTCAGAGATATTATTTGTACTAAACCAAAAGATGCCGCTCTTAACGGTACAGTTAATGATAAAGCAATTTAAAAAATGAAACGAACGTAATTTCTAAATCTGCTGTAATAACCAAGAAGCTTTATTTTACTGCTATTCAAAATCGTCAACAATAAATTTTTTACGGCTGTAATAGTTGATAGATTTGTAGAGAATTGCACGTGCCATGGCTATTTATAGTATCATACTGTCAGAAAGTTGGACTCGACACGGCGAATGTGCACGCTTCAGAGGTAGTCTCGAACTATCAGCGGTTGACTGTATTTCTGCAGGTGCATGGGTCACCCTACTAATGTGGCTCTCTCCCGAGAGCCTCAAATTTATTTTTTTTTTCTTCAGAAACAATACCAGAAGCGCCATTCAAGGAAGACCATCAGCACCACCAACATCAAAACAGTGAAATCGCCTTTGTATATAAATCTAATGTATTGTATGTATTTTCAATAAAACTAGGAAATATCACGAACTAACTTTTCATCATCCTAGGTCAGTGCTTATGTGGAGACTTAACCTCTCCCCCAAATTCTTAAACCTAACTCCCCGCAAACAGAGAGAGGACCAGGCTCTGGGTTACCTATTAAGGGTGTTTTCCGCTATTTAGTGTGTTTTTCGGTATTTAGTGTTTTTCCGGTGTTTTCCGGTATTCAATATAACATGGTGTTTTCCGGTATATAGTATTGTCGCAAAATACGTAGTTGTCACATGATCATTTGTAAATCGCCTGAAGTGCCGCAGTGAGAAAGTGCCGCGTGACGAAATTGCCGCAAGACGAAACTGCCCCGGGACGAAACTGCCCCAGGACGAAACTGCCCCGGGACGAAACTGACCCACTACCTAGAAAGTACCCCCTATACTACTCACATGAATAACAATTTTCAAATTTTGCAAATAATTATGATGATTTCCTTTTATCCAAATTTGTTTTTATATTTACTTTATATTTACAACATACTAAAATGTCCCGGTATCCATTCCGGCCATGATTTGAACTATCTGAGACATTTTTTAAATACGTTGGTTCGGAAGTAAATATATAAAAAACATTGTTGTTTTAGTACACGATCACGAGACATAGAGACACTAGCTACTTACTCGCAACTATTGTGTACATTAACGGCAGCAGTTTTATTACATTGTTCAAAGATTTTGATGCATGGATTTGCTGAAAAGAAATAAACATACTATTTTCAAAAGAATTAAACGAAGTGCATGGGTATAAATTTTATATACAATTTAAAAACCAATTAAACCTTTTTAAAAATATAGTAAATATAAAACATATAGCCCTTTTTGTTTTACGTATGGTAGCTAATGTAGGAATTGGGGGAATTGTTGTCCTTCCAGAGCTGATGCCAAAGGATAGCTGTATACCTATAACCCGGTAATGCAATAAGCTCGTTTACAGATGAGGTCCTGTGACTCGCACAAGCTGAATATTCAAATTAAGTCGCGCCTGTATGTGGCCAGTAGCATATCTGTTAAAAATTCATACTAAGGAACCGGTTGAATATAAGCTGATAAAGCTTGTTATCGTTTCTTAAATTTACCATATCAATGCTGAAAATTTATTAAATAAAATGTTTTTTTAAATCCACCTAACCAACCTGAAAGATAAAACTCAAACTATATTATAGTGTTTACAAGGTTTGGGCAAGAGTGGCAGTAAACTCCACAAAACATCAACTTCCAGGACGTTTGAAAAAGAAATCTCAAAATCTGTAGAGTGCTTTTTGGGATTAAGATATTTGGATAGGGTTCAGTTTGATGGCTCAAAATTAAAACCTTTTCGAACACCATAACTGAACTATACTTAAATACTCACCCGTTGTGGTTAATACATTTGTCGTAGAAGATATCAAATTACTAGTATAAATCTCGGTAGTAGTTTTAATATCTACTGTGGTTTTAACGCCTACAAAAGTTGTAGCGGCAATTGCTGTTAAACCTTTCAAAATAATAATGAACAGTATTTATCAAGTTTTATAAATTGAATAGTAGTCGATGCTTTACATGTATTATACTAACACGATATCCTTTAGCCAAAAATGTTCAACCCCGGTTCTCATATGATAGCAGTGGCTCTTGTGGGGCTAAATGAATAAATGGTTTGAATTCGAAGTACAGTACGTCAATCCCGGCTTTCTTATGACAGTATTGGCGCATAATGGGCTGAAAATGAAAGTGTTTCTAGTCGGATGAATGGGTTAAAATATCTCGTCTACACATGTAGACATTGTCCTGTAGGTAACACAAAACGTTTAGCAATTGGAATTCGAAGTACAGTAACCCCCCCCCCCCTTCCTTTCCGCGGACTTCACATAGAAATGAAAATTATCATATGACCGAACCGAAGTTATTTGTTGAGTACTTAAATCCAATTCCTTTTATGTGTTACGATGAGTAATAACGCCGTCATTTATAACTTACATTGATTAAGATCAGCCGATCTAGTTTCATTTTCAAATTGAGCTAAGGTTAAAGTCACATTAGCCAATTGATCTGCGTCACACACTGGTGATATATGAATTAAACAACCATTATGTATTGAGAGTAATCTGAAATACAAGGATATACAGCTGTGGCCTGAAATGCATGAATTTGGATTGGAAAACGTATCCAACATATGTACATGTCCTGATAAAAGTGTAGAGGGTCGAACATATCACGTAATTATACTTCTGAGAAAATATATTTACATGGTGTATCAAGAAAACATACGCTCACAGAGCCGCTTTTCCAAAAGGAAAACATGGATGTTAACTAAATTTGATTCATTATGCCTTTATGAAATCTGATCTGTTCAGAAGCTTGAAAACTCTAGCCCCTCATCACGTTCACAGGCTTCCCAGAAAGCGGGGGAGTGAGGGTGACCCGGCACGTGGGAATTTTACAAGGCTTGTCCTTGCATGTCCCCAATGATTCACAAAAGATTTGAAACTATAGCCTTACACAGTTTTTAGAAAAAGGTGCGTATCAATATGACCCCAATGCTTCGAATAAGAAATATAGCCTCTGTCGATTTCACAAGGTTTTCGGTAACGTGGGGTAACTCCTCCGATCGAAAGGTGCCAGAACGTCGATAAACAGTAGGGCTCGTCTACTCAGGATCACAATGATACCCCCAAAATTTGCAAAAAGATCCATTAAAATCTATAGCCTGTCTATTGCGTCAACGAGTTTTTCGGCAAAGGCTTGTGGAGGTGGGGATAACTCTCGAGCGGAATGTCGTGGAAAGCGGAATATTGTCCTCTCATGACCACAATGTTTCAGATTTCAAAACAATCCGCTAAAAAGTAGTATCTATCGGGTTCATAGTCCAATTGTTGACGGACGGATCGACGGACCGACAGCTGAAAAGTGGACTTAAAAAGACGCTATCATTTGTATGGAACACAGATGCGTTTTTCAAACAATTTTCAAAATTTCCCTGTCATCATCATTCCAAAATTCACCTTTCTTGGCTAATCAATTTGTGTGCAGTGATACAGTTGAATAAAACGTTTTTTTTATGGTATAATACCACATACATTTAGTCTGGAAAATACATGCATTCTGTTACTTACTCGCATGTACCTTGAACATTACCACCAATTGTTTTATTGCAATCATTAAATAAATTTTCACAGGCATTTTCTGAAGGCAAAGATAAAAACTCATTAAAATAACTATAAATTATCGAAGAATTTGCATTAGGAAACTGCACAGTTTCGAAGTACTTATTTAAATCAAATTTTTGATATTTCATGAACAACAAAAGTAAGAAAATCGTGTAAAACCATGTTTTTTCAAAATAGAACACAAATTTCACAGCCTAGAAATTATTATTTGTAGTAGAAGTTATTTTTACCTGCACCGCAGAAATAAGGCACACCTATGAAACTATCTGATGTTCTCTGCGAATATTCGTTGTAGAATAGTTTTATTTTTGGTGTACATGATTGGGTCATATGAATGGTACAATTATTATAAATATCTACAATCCTGAAATAATAAAATAATTTACCAAGCTCCAAACAATATGATCAATTATTTAAGACACGTCAAACGTAAAACTAACTGGAAACGACATGTCTTTGCAAGTCCTCATTTTTTTTTACAACGAAAATATTTGTTCAAGTTTGTGTTAATAAAGGTCCCGCGTAAACCAAATCATTCCATGCAAGCTGTGTCTCTCTCTTGCAGCAATCTAAATGGACATAAATATTTCTGACAATCCATCTTGTAAATGTGGTCATCAAAGATACTGAACATTTTCTATTGAAATCCTCCTTATATTCAGCTGCCCGAAATAATACCAATGTACCGTCTACCCACCGAAATTACTAATATTCTACTGCAATTAATTGACGACCCGGAAAACTCATTTATTTAATATTTGTAAAACTGTCCACTTGTTTTTGGAATTCACCAGAAGGTTCCAGGGACAACTATTACACCCTCACTGTAATTATATTTTCACTCGTAGATTCTTTGTTTATTTATAAATTGTAAACAATATATCTGACATGGAGAGGGGTCCAATATAAGCTATACCTGTTCCCCAATCCATATTCAGATACAAATCTGAATAAAATATTGTTTATAAAAAGAACCTAGAGACTAATACAAATCTAAATAAAATATTGTTTATAAAAAAAACCTAGAGACTAATACAAATCTGAATAAAATATTGTTTATAAAAAAAAAACCTAGAGAAAAACTCACGGACATACATCTGTAGATGTGATAACTGTTCTACCTATGTTTATTAATATATTATTACACTCGTCATAAGCTCTGTCACATTCTGTTAAATTATTGTTGTTTCCTGGGATAAAAAAAAACCCCACAAAAGTTTTAATTATAATGTTACTTTAGTAATGCTCCACACAATTTAAATAACTATTGCTGATGACTTTCCATGTTATTCCCATATCAAATATGTTTATACTTACTTTCATCACAAAAAAACTTCTGCTGGTTAAAGAATGTGTCGGCATCTTGGATATTCTTAGAAAGTGTATCATTGAACTTAGCATCACACGATGTTGTGTTTTCTTTTATACATAGCTTGTAATCTTCGTTTGACCTACAACAAAAAGTTATCCAGTGCATTCATTCTGATATTGGATCAGATATCTGAATGGAACTAATACAATAATCCTACAGCCATGTCTAATAGATTGTTCATTTAATTTGCAGTTTGCCAAACACAGGATTAATATTACATTTAGCATTCCATAGGGCCCACTTAGGCACACTTCCATCTTTCCTCCTATGATCAGTTCAGTCACCACTAATATGTCCCTAAAATTAGGCAAATTTTTATTTAGCAAAATATAAATTTCACTTACCGACATGCAAAATTCGCATTTGTATAACCTTTAGCTTTTGCTAATTTCTGCCCACAATATGCAAGTGCTATAGAACAATCATCAAGCTCAAATGCTGGATTATTTGAATTTTCTAATGTACAGTTATTAGGTGGACCTTGGTAACCTTTAATAATATCCGTCATACTCTGGGCAACAGTAGCAGCAGATATTGGATCACATAGAGATGTAGTATTAGCAATACAACTCAATGTTCTATCTACAGCTCTGAAAACAAAAATTCTTATTCCTAAGGAAGGGCATAGTTATCATTAAAATGAAATGAAATGAAATGGGGTTTAACCTCCTACTGTTCTGCTCCTAAACTGGGCTAATGAAGACGGGCATACGCCATACAGTGTGCTATGAGGGAAATTTTGTCAGGGCAGCAGCGCTACGGCCTACTCTTATATCGAATTCCAACTGCCAAGGGATCTTTTACGTGCACGCCAATATGTACACGGAACCTCGGTTTTTCGTCCCATCCGAACGACTAAACAGCTGTCCTTGTCAGGCCATCCGTTCTGCATCACTGACAAAGGGAAACCAAGCCGGAAAATCGGGATGAACTTTCTCGGCCAATGCAGGGATCGAACACCCATAGTTATCATTAAAGTGCCGTTTAGCAAACATAACAATTGAAGTATATAAAACATTAATACGTACTGGCAAATTAGTAGACCGGTTCCATTAGCAGAACCTTCATCTTGATTAAACTGATTAATACAGGTCATAGCACCAAACGCACAATTCTCTAATCCTGACAACAGTTCTGTAATAATGAATGAATGAAATGTTGGTTAATGGCACGTCAGCTCCAACCGGGCGATATTGCGCCAAACATATGATGAATTTAACGAGACAAATTAAAACAATATCACAAAAATGTGTTAATATATGCAAATAAAAACAAATATCACAGAAAATATAATTAAACATAAATGTAACAAACGATTTACATATATAAATGTTTAAAATTTACTATTAGTCTGCCGGATAAACACAGGTTTATGTGTTTTCCTGGAAAAAAGTCCCATCAAAGCAAACTTGGTCTTAAATGAAAGGTGGGGTTCGTAGGTACTCCAGAAAAAAAATGACCCATCATGATCGCTTAGGGAAATGTTTTGGGGTAGGGTCAAATGGTACGGTCGGCCAATCAGAAAAAACCCAGTCAATATCTCAAAAACTATCAATGTTAGATCGTATAAATGTATTATCAACATCGCGTATAAAATTTCTACTATGCTAGATGACTGAAGAGCGATGTCCGATATTCTGAACCTTGATTCTTAAGTTGCGGGTCCCCTTCCCATGGGGCTGGGGGGTTTGACAAAACGTCGAAATTTCGAATTTAATTCTTTGCGTACAACAATCAACTTTCTTCGACCAGCTCTAGATGTCGCCAAAAACACTGCTTAAGAAGGCTCCCGACCCTTCCTTCCTCCCTTAAGAACACCCCTTGAGAGAGGAGTTAATTCGACTTCCACATACAACATTATTTTTTTTGTTCAAAGTTTCACTATTGGTCGGCTAGAACATAACACTAACTTAAGAACGCGAAATCCCCTTCTATCTTGGAAAAGGACGAGAAAACGGGGGTGCGGTGGGTAGGGTGAAATGGCCAAAACTGACGATTTAAGTCAACTTGACCCTACAAATATCATCCTTCTTGCCTATATAAACTTAACTTGGATAACATCAAAAACTATTATGGATATATCCGTGGATTACCGATGGGAAATCCTTTATCCCCGCTGATTTCCGATGTCATCTGAAGAAGGCACTCTATCCGCTCCGTTTCAACCTATTTTCTGGTTTAGAAAGATGGATAACACCTTCGTCATGTTACAAAAAGAAGATGATACTGTCGTCCCCCTGAAGTACTTGAACAACCAACATCCAAGAATGAAGTTCACAATGGAGAATGAAACCAACGGCAGCCTACCATTTCTTAATGTAATGGTAAGAAGTGATAACTCCAATGTCACCACCTCAGTGTACAGACAACCAACACACATCGACCAGTATATCTACTATAAATCTAATCACCCAAATGCACAAAGAGCAGGCATTATCACCACGTTTACTAAAAGAGCCAAAAGCATTTGTGACCCTGAATGGCCATTCAGTACATATGGTAAACAAGTTCACCAAAGCCACATTATCCAACCTATCAAAACTTGATAATCCAAAAAATGATAAACCCCCAACCAATCAGAAGGTTATTTAAACAGAACCAGGCATAGAAACCACATCTCTCAAAGGCGCAACATCTAAAGAATTAACTAAATGGAAAGTCAAACCCCACAAAGCCTACCTTACCGAAAGGCTGTGTCTACCAAATTAACTGTAGATGCGGTGAATTCATTGGTGAATTCAAACGACCCTAGACCTAGTAAAGAGCATGTGTCTAAAGCCCCCCACCAATATCTTTCCAAGGCCTCTTACTATAATCTTACCCAATGCTCTTTTAATTTTTTTAAAATAAAATATAATAGAGTTAAACGTTTCGTCGACACATTACCTCGGTCATTTTGGGACAACCTTATGGGTTATTTTTTCTATGGTGTAACTTTGCAAAGGTGGAACTTTGCCCAGGCACTGGCATTTAAGTCCATTAATACAGACTGCTTTATTCGACTCGGAGAAATAGAGTTCCTATATCTTGATAATACATTTATAGGGTCTAGCATTGATAGTTTTTGAGATATTGACTGTTGTTTTCTGATTGGTCGACCTTGACCTTTGACCCCGCCCAAAAAATTTTCCCCAAGGGATCATGATGGGTCATTTTCTTTTTGGAGTACCTACGGACTCCACCTTTCATTTGAGACCAAGTTTGTTTTTTAAAAAATCTAACACTTTACAATATAGACCCGGTTGGGCAAACAAGATGCTTGCACTCAGTCAAAATGTGCTTAACTGTCAAAGGAACAATGACAGTGTTGACATTCTGGTTGAGGCTCTCGCTTTGAGATAACATATGTGTTTAAAAAGTATGAGCAAGAAGAGAGCGACACAAGACAACTTCATCTCTCTTGTTAGACCTGTAGGAGCTTGGCCAATTTCCAAGGAGAGGCTTTATTAGGGCGCGGTGTGAAATTTCTAGCTAGCTTACTTCTGTTTCTCCGTTCCGACCAGTTTCGGATGAAAAAACGGCTTTTCTTCTATCAAATCCTTGACGTTTGATAGAAAACGTAAATTAAATATGGGCTTACGTGTCAATGTGCAATGGTATTTGAACTTCGCGGTGATTTGGTTTTAACAGATCACGTAACTGGCCAATCAGACATACACGACAAAAGGTTCAACAGGTCGTATGGTGTCAAAGATCACCGCTCTGATTACATTTTGATAGTAACATGGCGGAAAGAGGATATAAAACTGTTATTCATGCATTTTTCATATAAATTCTGTAAAAACAACTGAGCTAACACCGTTCACTGCGACACCGTTCACTGGGCAAAGTTTAAGGTATATGCTAACCAGTGGATCAAATTAGATGGAAATGGCTGGCTTTTGGTGGAGAAAAATGCTGATTTGTTAGACAAAGGACACCAGGAATGTGCAGACGAGACACTGGGGTATCATCTTCCATGTTACCAGCGTTTTACGCTCGCTCATCATGGAACATTACCAACCGTCACAGTCAGTGAGAGAAAATCCATTTTACCCAATGTTTGCATTATTTGCAAAAGAGTAACGTCATTTGTGTATGGCTTTGTAGAAAAAGGGTACGAGATCAATTGGTACAAGGCACAAACACCTACGGCTGGTAAGTAACAAGCATTTACCTATGCATTCTTTACGGTATTAATGCTAAATAACTTTAGGCCAGTACAAATAGTGTACTATAGCCTAGGTGTAGTGGTAGTCCCACCGTACTCAGGCTTCATTTAACACATCACGTCAGCACCTCTGCATAGCCAGGGTATCACCACATTTTGGTCCAACAACCTTTCGGACTCGATCAGACGACGGTTCAGGCTTGATATGAACAAGGTTACAGAAAATAATAGGTGTGGTTATTTTTAATGGAACTATAATATCTTAACATTTTTTTCATTTTCTTGCAAGCTGTGAATAAAACGTTATTTTTTTGTACATATACATGTACTTTTAGGCAATTTACTTGAAGCTGTTATCCAGAAGGCAGATGAGGATATTCTCCTGCATATACGTGGTAAAGACTGTGTCGCCGTTGAGGTGAAATGCCATGCACAGTGCTTTAAGAAATATACCCAAGTTGTTGTGGATAAAAAGAGAACCGAATTAGATATGTTGGTATAAGTGCACTTACGTTTTAAAAACAAAATACATGTATGAACTGAATCTGCACTGGATTAAGCTTAAAATGTCGCTAGGGTCCATGTATCAACAGTGAAAACGAGGCATTTTCCTCTGGTTGCCTTAACCGTACATGTAGCTGTGCACGTTTTTTATGGTACAAAGTTTTTTTTAGAACAAACTGGGAGGGGGGCACTATCATATTGGGGCCCTTGCAGCCCAGCCCCCCCCCCCCTAATGTGGGTCATGGTTCTACATTCAATGTTTCTACTGTCTGTCTTATCACAACTTTCTGTTTGAATATTTCCTAGTCTTTGTGACTATTACATATGTAAGATCATGACTAGTACTACATGTACCATATGCTGCTGGGTTGCATTACAGAGACATGACTTCGATTGTTTATCCAGGTTTTATTTTATATTTATCTATTACTTTCAGCTCACAAAAAAACATGTATGGTATGTATGAATTCATTTCTTTTCACTGCATGCCCGACCACATTTGTCAGTGTAAACCAAGAGATGGATGACATGGAAATCTGGCTATTCATTTGGATTGGATAAAATGGAACTGTGTGCTAGAGAAAATAAACAAATCAGACTTTGAAGAAGGGTGATTAAATATACTACTTCAATGTAGAAATGTTTTAATTCCACATGTTAACATTTACATGTATAAACAATTATCCAATTTATTACTTTCCAACGAACAGCAGTGACTTCGGTTAACTTGTGTGTGCAAATTGTTGATGATTAGAACATTATACTCATTATTTTTTCGTTGTGCTGGAAGTATGATTTTCTCTTTCATGAATGATCAGCTGAAATATTTCCCTAAGGAATGAACAGCAGGGGATTTCCTTCAGAATGATTCATTTTCATCAGTAACAGAGGATAGTACCAGTACAGGGGGTGAGGATCCGACAATCCCAGCTTTTGATGCAAATCCAGTGAGGGCACTGTATAATGCTGGACTATAAGTGCATTGAATGACTCTGACCACCTATATCTGTTGATCTTACAACTGATGCAGTACGATCGGTGGTTCCAGCAGTCCTATTTAATTTTTTAGCCTGGGCTGTTTGGGCATCTCCAACCTCGTGGGTTTTCTTCGGGTCCTCCGATTTCCTCACAATGCTAAAGACCCCTACGCGCAAGCGAATTATTGGAATAAAATTGAACCATGTGTTAGTCCAGAAATGTCGAGTGGACGTTAAACCACATTTCTCTCTCTCTCTCTGTTGGGGCATCTGAGGATTCTCTTCTAGACAGACTTGTTGATGTTTCAGATGATGTTCTTCCAAAGTTGTTGTTATTTTGTTAGGATTTGGTTTCTTTAGCATCTAATGGTAGAAAATGGACTCCCAAATCTATACTGAGCCAAATTAAAAACTTGACACTCGGGATTTTTGGGACTAGATTTTTAATATTTGGATTAAGGCAACTATTTTAGTGTTATGTTGTGCACAGACGACCTTGACATCAACAGAAAGCAAGAATACGTCTCTCCGAAAGTCCTTGACATTGATAACGTTCGTGATGTCACAGTACCCCCAAAATGAAATTCACAGACTTGGAGAACAATCGGATTAAAGTGTTTAGTAACAGTTGTGGCCTCCTCTAGCGTCTCGTACTGCCACACAACGTCTTCCCATGGATCTCAGAACATTAGTAAACACTACCCGAGGAAGACGTCGCCACTGCTCAGCAAGAGCATGTTGAAGGTCCTGCAACGTCAGTGGTGGATTCACTTGCTGACGAACACGTCGACCCAGTTCGTCCCAGATGTGTTCAATAGGATTAAGGTCGGGGCTAAGCGACGGCCAATCCAGGACTTGGACACCGGCATTTTTTTAAAAATTCTGGTAGGGTGACCCATGTACTCACAGAAATACAGTCCACCACCGATAGTTCGAGACTACCACTGAAGCGAGCACATTCGCCGTGCCGAGACCAACTTTCTGACAGTATGATACTATAAATAGCCATGGCACGTGCAATTCTCTACAAATCTATCAACTATTACAGCCGTAAAAAATTTATTGTTGACGATTTTGAATAGCAGTTAAATTAAGCTTCTTGGTTATTACAGCAGATTTAGAAATTACGTTCGTTTCATTTTTTAAATCGCTTTATCATTAACTGTACCGTTAAGAGCGGCATCTTTTGGTTTAGTACAAATATGATACTAGCAGTAGTTTCATTTTACTTTTACAAGCTTCTTAAAACGATTGTTGAGCTACCTAACGTGCTTATTTCTAAATTCAATTTCTTGTTCTAGCTTTCTGTTACGTTTCGTAAATAAGTAGTCTTGATTATCCCGACCTGTCAATCAGACGTAGAATTGGTCGATAGACTGGTTAAGCGAGACTAATTTCAAAACAAGGGCACGTAACCTATCTTTTACTCAAAAGTGTCTGGATGTTATGGACGACTCTTGGAACCAGTTTTCAGTCTATTATTTATACATGATTAATGGTCATAGCTTTTTAAGTACAACATGATCGTTTATTTAGTGACTATAATTGTGTGAAACTGATTTGAGGCTTGGCATATATATAAATATTGTGGCGTAATTGTCGAGATATATGGAGATATTTATTTATGGTGGGTCACCCTAATTCTGGGTAGCAATTGCTGTATGGGGTCGAGCATTGTCTTGTTGAAACGTTAGTCCTGGCCCATGTCTCTGCATAAACGGAAGAAGAACAGGTTGCAAAATCTGATCCCTGTGTACTGGACAGCATTTAAGTTCCCTTGGACAACAACAAGAGGAGAACGTCCATGTGCACAAAAAGAACCCCAAACCATGACGCTGCCGCCACCAAATCGGTCAACTTCTCTGACGCATACTTGAGCGTAACGTTCACCTCGTCTGCGGTACACTCGGACCCTGCCATCGGCAAATCTCAAAGTGAATCAAGATTCGTCACTCAAGACAACCGAATTCCACTGTCTTTGAGTAAATCTTATGTGTTTTGTGGCCCACACAAGTCGGTTAGGGCGATGAAGAGGTGTCAATATTGGTCCATTATAGGGCCCCCGAGCTCGAAGACCAGCAGCCTGCAAGCGATTTCGAACAGTTTGTGCAGTTAACCTTCCACCAAACATCTCTCTACTTGTGGAGGTTGCAGTGACAAATCTGTTTCTAAGATGACGTAATCGTATTGCTTGATCTTCCTGGAGTGACGTCACACGTGGCGCTCTCGCCCTTGGGCGGTCGGCAATAGTTCCACTTTGAAGCACCCTCATTCTAAGATTAATTATTGTCTGGCGTGAACAATTAAAGGCTCTTGCAACAGTGACCACAGACTGACCAGCATAGAGCCTACCTATAGCACGTAGACGTTCTACGTTTGAAAGGCGCGGCATTTTCTAACAAAGATGAAAATAACAATTTTAATTTGTTTTTCCAGTTCAAGTTACGTGTACGTGTTCAGTTTAAGCAAACTTGTATCGACTGACCTCACGAGTTTGTGTTTGCACGTGTTTTTCAGGTTTTTCATATTTATATGCTCAAAAGTCACGTGATCCACGTGACTTTACAATTTTATGAAATTAAAGGCTTCTTACTACTTACTATCGTTAGAAACACTTTAAAATTTATTTGAAATGAATTTGTTGAAATTCATCAGTGTCAAGTTTTTAATTTGGCTGTATTATACGTTCGAGAAGTTTACTAACAGTGCTTAAAAGAGAAATAGGTCTGTAGTTTGATGGAACCCATGGGTCGCCCTTTTTGAAGACGGGGATTACATTTGCTATCTTCCATTGAGCCGGGAATATTCCCTCAGTAATGGAGTTGTTAAAAAGAATAGTCAAGGGAACACATGTTGAATTAATAGAGTGTTTAAGTAAGATGTGACTAATCCTGTCAGGACCACTGGCCTTTTTGGCATTAAGACATTTGATTATATGCATTAGTTCAGACTCAACAATAAGTGGTAGAGAAAATAAACAAAGGGTTCTAGAATTAAAAGAAATTGTTTAGCGTTTGTGCTTTATCAAAGTTTGAGCGGGCAAAGCTTCCGTCTTCTTTCTGTAATGGAGGAATATTTGAAAATTTGTTTCTTTTCAACAACTGGTTCATACATTTCCAGTAATTTTCGTTTGGTTTGGATATGTTATTAACGTTATCTATAATTTTCTCATTATAATTTGCTTTTAGAATTGTTTTCAAATTGTTAACTTTGTTGCGTTGATTTTTATATTTTTTAATGTCATGTGGATGCTGGGATTGTTTGGCTTTTTTCCGTAATCTTTCGCGGATTCGGATATCTCTTCTTATATCTGAATTAAACCACGGTTTATCGTTTGGCCTTATGATAACTTCCCGTTTTGGAATTGTGTTGCCTATAAATTCACTTATGTAAAACATGAAATTATTGCGAAAATTGCGAGCGAGGCCCTCTCGCAATAATTTCATGTTCGCAATAATTTCGTGAAAATTCGTTAAAATGTCCGCCATATTGAATTACTCCCCCTTTATTACTCTTCACAAGAAAGAGTCCCAATAAGTACATTAGAATCTGTATGAGCAGCCACTCCTATTCAGCGACATCTCCTTGTAAACGGTCACAATAAATTCCCCCCGTAAAAATTCTGTTGTTTCATCTCTTTATTCAACGGTCACTCCTCTAAAGCGGTCAGCGGTCACTATTTTACAAATAAATTTAACAAAACATCGCCATTGTTGAATGTTACCATCTTGTCGTTCTTTGTAACGACCCCGCTAATCCCGTGAGTAGTAGTTAATTAACTGGACCCCCACTGATCAGGTAAAAAGAAATGTAACCCAGGATTATCTATTAATTAATCTTTTGTTTTATTAAACAACTAACCTGGTCATTGTTTTCACGCGTAACCACACATTATTTGATACTGATTGAATAAAATAAAAGTACCGAGTTTTGACACGATCATCTAGTATCTCTTTTCCACAGACGTTTTAGTGCCTCCTATAATATTACATACAGAGTTACACCCCCTGTAAATAGGAGATAAAATTAGCGGTGTTTTTTTTGTTCATGTGCTTTTTTGATAAAATAAAGTTAATTCATCGATTTTCTTCACAAAAATGAATAAATATTATCGAATGCATCACAATGGTAGACAGTAGTATCGAAGTTTGGTACAAAATGATAAGTTTACACTATTTGCTGTTACTAATGATCACCAATCAAACCGATGTTTTGAAAAGCCGACTGTCACCTCAAAATTAACAATCTACCACATTTTATAGACAAATTTACTAAAAAAAAAATATTTAAATTCGCAATAATTTCATGTCGCAATAATTTTTTCCCCACTATAGAAATTCGCAATAATTTCATGTCGCAATTATGTTTCACCATCCCAACTCGCAATAATTTCATGTCGCAATAATTTCATGTTTTACAGTATTTTGTCATAAAATAATGTGCACGCATCTTCAATGTTAAAAATATTCAAGATCGACTTTCCAGTCGACGTTTTGTATAAGTCTATTGAGCTCATTAAAATATTTCTCTCTTGAAGACTTGGTGTTGTTGGATTTTAATATCTATTTCACAACCTATTCCTTTATCATCTGAGATATACTGAGCGCCATGGAAAACGCATCACTTAGTTTTTCGTATAACAAAATGATCCTGTAAACATATCTTATTTATTTTCCTTCTTATTGTGAACAATATTCAAATGGGAACACATCAATAACAACACATTTGTACACTTATGGATGTTTAATCTGTAATCAAGGGTACAAAGTCAGAGGGGTCAAAACCAAAAGTACGACAAAGATGTCAGTAGCGCGTTTGTCCTCCACGGGCCATCATCACGGTAGGCTACAGCATTAACGCGACCCCTGCAAATGTGTAGGGCGGTCCGGTGATGAAATGTGAAGCCTCCCCACACCATTACACTTCCCCCACCCAATCGATTCGTTTCGAAGACGCAGCAGTCTGCAAGACGTTCCCCAAGACTCTCCACACACGTTGACGGCAATCAGCGTGATAAAGATATAAGCGACTCTCATCAAGAAAGAGCACACTCTGCCAGTCTACTCTTCTCCATGTCTGGTGTCCTTGAGCCCATATCAAACGCCCATGACGGTGATGATCCCTGGGGATAGCTCCAACATAAGGTCGTCGTGCACGAAGTCCTACTTCTCCTAAACGACGTCTTACGGTGTTGGAACTTACGGGTCCTTGTCTTCCGACGACTGCTGCACCTGTTCGAGTCGCTGGGCGGAATCTGTCACGTAGATGAGTGACCCGGATGTAGCGGTCTTGAGCCTGGGTTGTAACGCGTATTGGACCAGGACGTTGACGGTCACGTGTTTATCCAGTAACTCGAACACGTTCCACCAACCTTACAATAGTGGACTGATGACGATTGAAGTATCTGGCAATAGCACGTGTAGACATGCCAGCCCTTGACATTCCCGTGGCTTCATTCCGTTGATTTTCAGTAAGTCTCGGCATCTCTAGCTCGATTCCTTCACACGTCCAACAACAAATTATGACAGATTGACGTTTCACAGTTCATGTACTGCACATTAAGTTGAAAACATGCTTTTAAAGGGCTCACACACAATGCTGCACGTGAATATTGGGTTTTCATGTGCATCTCGTTCAATTTTTTTTTGTGCACACGGGCCGATATTTTTTGCGTTTGGGAGCATTGTGTGAAACAATAGTTCATAGTATTGCATAATATTATACATACAAAACCACCTAGTAATAAAATATTGGGGGAAAAAAAGTGATGCGTTTTCCATGGCGCTCAGTATGTATGAGTCAACATCAAAAGTTTCGGTAAAAACAACACTGATATCCATCGAGACTAGAATAAGATCTAATAGAGGCGAACAAGAAGGTGTGATTCTAGTGAGCTCCTGGATAACATTTGTTAGACTGTTTGTTAAAAGCAAATCATGAAGGGTACCTGAGCGGTTTCGTAGTACATGTAGCTGTGCACGTTTTTTATGGTACAAAGTTTTTTTTAGAACAAACTGGGAGGGGGGCACTATCATATTGGGGCCCTTGCAGCCCAGCCCCCCCCCCCCCTAATGTGGGTCATGGTTCTACATTCAATGTTTCTACTGTCTGTCTTATCACAACTTTCTGTTTGAATATTTCCTAGTCTTTGTGACTATTACATATGTAAGATCATGACTAGTACTACATGTACCATATGCTGCTGGGTTGCATTACAGAGACATGACTTCGATTGTTTATCCAGGTTTTATTTTATATTTATCTATTACTTTCAGCTCACAAAAAAACATGTATGGTATGTATGAATTCATTTCTTTTCACTGCATGCCCGACCACATTTGTCAGTGTAAACCAAGAGATGGATGACATGGAAATCTGGCTATTCATTTGGATTGGATAAAATGGAACTGTGTGCTAGAGAAAATAAACAAATCAGACTTTGAAGAAGGGTGATTAAATATACTACTTCAATGTAGAAATGTTTTAATTCCACATGTTAACATTTACATGTATAAACAATTATCCAATTTATTACTTTCCAACGAACAGCAGTGACTTCGGTTAACTTGTGTGTGCAAATTGTTGATGATTAGAACATTATACTCATTATTTTTTCGTTGTGCTGGAAGTATGATTTTCTCTTTCATGAATGATCAGCTGAAATATTTCCCTAAGGAATGAACAGCAGGGGATTTCCTTCAGAATGATTCATTTTCATCAGTAACAGAGGATAGTACCAGTACAGGGGGTGAGGATCCGACAATCCCAGCTTTTGATGCAAATCCAGTGAGGGCACTGTATAATGCTGGACTATAAGTGCATTGAATGACTCTGACCACCTATATCTGTTGATCTTACAACTGATGCAGTACGATCGGTGGTTCCAGCAGTCCTATTTAATTTTTTAGCCTGGGCTGTTTGGGCATCTCCAACCTCGTGGGTTTTCTTCGGGTCCTCCGATTTCCTCACAATGCTAAAGACCCCTACGCGCAAGCGAATTATTGGAATAAAATTGAACCATGTGTTAGTCCAGAAATGTCGAGTGGACGTTAAACCACATTTCTCTCTCTCTCTCTCTCTCTCTCTCTCTCTCTGTTGGGGCATCTGAGGATTCTCTTCTAGACAGACTTGTTGATGTTTCAGATGATGTTCTTCCAAAGTTGTTGTTAATTTGTTAGGATTTGGTTTCTTTAGCATCTAATGGTAGAAAATGGACTCCCAAATCTATACTGAGCCAAATTAAAAACTTGACACTCGGGATTTTTGGGACTAGATTTTTAATATTTGACGTAAGATGACGTAATCGTATTGCTTGATCTTCCTGGAGTGACGTCACACGTGGCGCTCTCGCCCTTGGGCGGTCGGCAATAGTTCCACTTTGAAGCACCCTCATTCTAAGATTAATTATTGTCTGGCGTGAACAATTAAAGGCTCTTGCAACAGTGACCACAGACTGACCAGCATAGAGCCTACCTATAGCACGTAGACGTTCTACGTTTGAAAGGCGCGGCATTTTCTAACAAAGATGAAAATAACAATTTTAATTTGTTTTTCCAGTTCAAGTTACGTGTACGTGTTCAGTTTAAGCAAACTTGTATCGACTGACCTCACGAGTTTGTGTTTGCACGTGTTTTTCAGGTTTTTCATATTTATATGCTCAAAAGTCACGTGATCCACGTGACTTTACAATTTTATGAAATTAAAGGCTTCTTACTACTTACTATCGTTAGAAACACTTTAAAATTTATTTGAAATGAATTTGTTGAAATTCATCAGTGTCAAGTTTTTAATTTGGCTGTATTATACGTTCGAGAAGTTTACTAACAGTGCTTAAAAGAGAAATAGGTCTGTAGTTTGATGGAACCCATGGGTCGCCCTTTTTGAAGACGGGGATTACATTTGCTATCTTCCATTGAGCCGGGAATATTCCCTCAGTAATGGAGTTGTTAAAAAGAATAGTCAAGGGAACACATGTTGAATTAATAGAGTGTTTAAGTAAGATGTGACTAATCCTGTCAGGACCACTGGCCTTTTTGGCATTAAGACATTTGATTATATGCATTAGTTCAGACTCAACAATAAGTGGTAGAGAAAATAAACAAAGGGTTCTAGAATTAAAAGAAATTGTTTAGCGTTTGTGCTTTATCAAAGTTTGAGCGGGCAAAGCTTCCGTCTTCTTTCTGTAATGGAGGAATATTTGAAAATTTGTTTCTTTTCAACAACTGGTTCATACATTTCCAGTAATTTTCGTTTGGTTTGGATATGTTATTAACGTTATCTATAATTTTCTCATTATAATTTGCTTTTAGAATTGTTTTCAAATTGTTAACTTTGTTGCGTTGATTTTTATATTTTTTAATGTCATGTGGATGCTGGGATTGTTTGGCTTTTTTCCGTAATCTTTCGCGGATTCGGATATCTCTTCTTATATCTGAATTAAACCACGGTTTATCGTTTGGCCTTATGATAACTTCCCGTTTTGGAATTGTGTTGCCTATAAATTCACTTATGTAAAACATGAAATTATTGCGAGCATGAAATTATTGCGAAAATTGCGAGCGAGGCCCTCTCGCAATAATTTCATGTTCGCAATAATTTCGTGAAAATTCGTTAAAATGTCCGCCATATTGAATTACTCCCCCTTTATTACTCTTCACAAGAAAGAGTCCCAATAAGTACATTAGAATCTGTATGAGCAGCCACTCCTATTCAGCGACATCTCCTTGTAAACGGTCACAATAAATTCCCCCCGTAAAAATTCTGTTGTTTCATCTCTTTATTCAACGGTCACTCCTCTAAAGCGGTCAGCGGTCACTATTTTACAAATAAATTTAACAAAACATCGCCATTGTTGAATGTTACCATCTTGTCGTTCTTTGTAACGACCCCGCTAATCCCGTGAGTAGTAGTTAATTAACTGGACCCCTACTGATCAGGTAAAAAGAAATGTAACCCAGGATTATCTATTAATTAATCTTTTGTTTTATTAAAGAACTAACCTGGTCATTGTTTTCACGCGTAACCACACATTATTTGATACTGATTGAATAAAATAAAAGTACCGAGTTTTGACACGATCATCTAGTATCTCTTTTCCACAGACGTTTTAGTGCCTCCTATAATATTACATACAGAGTTACACCCCCTGTAAATAGGAGATAAAATTAGCGGTGTTTTTTTTGTTCATGTGCTTTTTTGATAAAATAAAATTAATTCATCGATTTTCTTCACAAAAATGAATAAATATTATCGAATGCATCACAATGGTAGACAGTAGTATCGAAGTTTGGTACAAAATGATAAGTTTACACTATTTGCTGTTACTAATGATCACCAATCAAACCGATGTTTTGAAAAGCCGACTGTCACCTCAAAATTAACAATCTACCACATTTTATAGACAAATTTACTAAAAAAATAATATTTAAATTCGCAATAATTTCATGTCGCAATAATTTTTTCCCCACTATAGAAATTCGCAATAATTTCATGTCGCAATTATGTTTCACCATCCCAACTCGCAATAATTTCATGTCGCAATAATTTCATGTTTTACAGTATTTTGTCATAAAATAATGTGCACGCATCTTCAATGTTAAAAATATTCAAGATCGACTTTCCAGTCGACGTTTTGTATAAGTCTATTGAGCTCATTAAAATATTTCTCTCTTGAAGACTTGGTGTTGTTGGATTTTAATATCTATTTCACAACCTATTCCTTTATCATCTGAGATATACTGAGCGCCATGGAAAACGCATCACTTAGCTTTTCGTATAACAAAATGATCCTGTAAACATATCTTATTTATTTTCCTTCTTATTGTGAACAATATTCAAATGGGAACACATCAATAACAACACATTTGTACACTTATGGATGTTTAATCTGTAATCAAGGGTACAAAGTCAGAGGGGTCAAAACCAAAAGTACGACAAAGATGTCAGTAGCGCGTTTGTCCTCCACGGGCCATCATCACGGTAGGCTACAGCATTAACGCGACCCCTGCAAATGTGTAGGGCGGTCCGGTGATGAAATGTGAAGCCTCCCCACACCATTACACTTCCCCCACCCAATCGATTCGTTTCGAAGACGCAGCAGTCTGCAAGACGTTCCCCAAGACTCTCCACACACGTTGACGGCCATCAGCGTGATAAAGATATAAGCGACTCTCATCAAGGAAGAGCACACTTTGCCAGTCTACTCTTCTCCATGTCTGGTGTCCTTGAGCCCATATCAAACGCCCATGACGGTGATGATCCCTGGGGATAGCTCCAACATAAGGTCGTCGTGCACGAAGTCTTACTTCTCCTAAACGACGTCTTACGGTGTTGGAACTTACGGGTCCTTGTCTTCCGACGACTGCTGCACCTGTTCGAGTCGCTGGGCGGAATCTGTCACGTAGATGAGTGACCCGGATGTAGCGGTCTTGAGTCTGGGTTGTAACGCGTATTGGACCAGGACGTTGACGGTCACGTGTTTATCCAGTAACTCGAACACGTTCCACCAACCTTACAATAGTGGACTGATGACGATTGAAGTATCTGGCAATAGCACGTGTAGACATGCCAGCCCTTGACATTCCCGTGGCTTCATTCCGTTGATTTTCAGTAAGTCTCGGCATCTCTAGCTCGATTCCTTCACACGTCCAACAACAAATTATGACAGATTGACGTTTCACAGTTCATGTACTGCACATTAAGTTGAAAACATGCTTTTAAAGGGCTCACACACAATGCTGCACGTGAATATTGGGTTTTCATGTGCATCTCGTTCAATTTTTTTTTGTGCACACGGGCCGATATTTTTTGCGTTTGGGAGCATTGTGTGAAACAATAGTTCATAGTATTGCATAATATTATACATACAAAACCACCTAGTAATAAAATATTGGGGAAAAAAAAGTGATGCGTTTTCCATGGCGCTCAGTATGTATGAGTCAACATCAAAAGTTTCGGTAAAAACAACACTGATATCCATCGAGACTAGAATAAGATCTAAGAGAGGCGAACAAGAAGGTGTGATTCTAGTGAGCTCCTGGATAACATTTGTTAGACTGTTTGTTAAAAGCAAATCATGAAGGGTACCTGAGCGGTTTCGTAGTATATCAACATTAAAATCACCAAGAAGTATAATTTTATTTGTGGTATTGTATGCGGCGTCTATAGAGATATCAAGTTGGTGCCAGAAATCTTGTTATGAATTAGATGGCCTGTACACACATGAAATAAGTAGAGGACCTGTTTGGAGATTGATTTCAATCCAGATACATTCTATATTACCTACTTCGAGATCATGTCGTCGTTTATATATCAGTAGTTCAGATACATAAACGAGCACTCCACCTCCAAAGCAGTTCCTGTCCCTACGAATTGGTGGGTGAAATCCAGACCAAGAAATGGTCCCATTACTAATGGATTCGTCAAGATGGGTTTCAGAAAAGGTGAGAATGTGGAATTCATTAGTCCGGTTTTGTATCTCGGTTAGTTTATTTCTGAAACTGCGAGTATTTAGATGGAAGATAGTAAGGTTGTGGAATTCTACTTGTTTTCGTGATGAATTGGGGCCTGCATTAGGAGAAATATCGTTTGCTAGTACAACTAACAGTAAACTTATATATATATATATAGATTTTGGCTTTTGGGAGTGATAGTGAAATTGTTAAAGGGGCAATCCCGATAATATATTGGAGAATAAAACTGCTTAATTTTGTGTTAAAATCCCTTAAAATCCTCTACCTTAGGGCCGAACAACTAACTCAATATATGTGATACGTTTTCGAACAACTTAAACCCGTCAGTCTTCATCTGGAAATGGAGATGGGTGTCCCAAGCTGTATTGTGCGATGTCTGGATAAAACCAGACCTTTATTTTATAAAAATAATATGTAGGTGAAATTTACCTTTCGTTATGAAGTACAGCACATGGGTAATTCATTGTATAGATATCTAAAGGAACAAAACTCGATCATCAGGACACCCAACAAAAAAAATTAAGCCGAACTCTTAAAAGGGTTATGTGTCCGGATAAGCAGTTTTGACGTTCACGTCCAAACGATTCAATATTTTGAGCTGAAATTTTGAGACAAGATAAATGCAGCATTCCTCTATATTTTGGCACTTAAATTTCATAAGCACTCAGTCTTTTATTTTTAAGATTATGTTCAAATCGGGAAAGTCCCTTTAAGCAAAAACCTATTATTCGTTAGAGTTCTAAACACACGTTTGATTGATATCTTGAAAATGTGTTACTGGTGGTGTAATGGCAATTGGCTTCATACCAATGTGTTTCGCTGAATGTTGTGATTTGGGTCAATGATATAACAAATAGAATGTGCTGAAAGAAAATGTGCGGAAGTGAATTAAAGTAAGGAATAAACAAAGTCATAAAGATAATATAAATAGGAAAATTCGCTCTAGGCACCCTTTTCCTGGGTATTGTGATGGAACAAATAATTTCGTGTAATGTTGTAGAGACAGTCCGTTTTCTTACATTTCAGCGTTTGTTCAAATACCGGTTGTTTAATTTCTTCTGTCCGATTTGGTGGATGACGACAGACTGACCCTTTGAATTTATAAATAAAATAGTTTTCTGGGCATTTAAAACTTATATGAATCACTGAAGCGATCGTGCTTGAATGTCGTTAAGTCTGACAAAATTTGGTTCGAAATAGCATTTTCCATGCAAATATTATTAGGCAGTGTGAAGTTAGCTCGATTTTCGTTTTTCGTTTTTCGATATTGGTGAATAACGAAAAACGAGCTACTCGTTTTTCGATATTGGCGAATAACGAAAAACAACTAGCTCGTTTTTCGATATTGGCGAATGTCGAAAAACGAGCCACTCGTTTTTGGATATTCAAACATGGAATTCAAAAAAGCAGATTTGATGGATGGATATCTACAGAATATCTCCAAAACACATTTGATTAAATCAGTTTTCCAAAACGAACTAAAGATATCATAAATGAGGATGCCTGAGCAGTGGATTCACATAAAACTGATATTTCTCCTTGTTTTTGATATTGGCGAATCTCGAAAAACGAGTAGCTTGAATCTCAAAAAAGTAAATTTAATTGATGTACATCGACAGAATGTCTCCAAAACACATTTGATTAAATCAGTTTTGTAAAACGAACTAAATATATCGTAATAGAGGATGTCTGAGCAGTGTATTCACATAAAAACTGCTCTTTCTCCTTGATTTTTGATATTGGCGAATCTCGAAAAACGAGCTACTCGTTTTTCGATATTCAAACTTGAATCTCAAAAAGGTAGATTTAATGGATGTACATCGATAGAATGTCTCCAAAACACATTTGATTAAATCAGTTTAGTAAAACGAACTAAATATATGGTAATAGAGGATGCCTGCAGTGTATTCACATAAAAACTGCTCTTTCTCCTTGTTTTTTGATATTGGCGAATCTCGAAAAACGAGCTACTCGTTTTTCGATATTCAAACTTGAATCTCAAAAAAGCAGATTTGATGGTTGTATATCTACAGAATTTCTCCAAAACACAGCAGATTTGATGGTTGTATATCTACAAAATTTCTCCAAAACACATTTGATTAAATACCTTTTCTAAAACGAACTAAAAATATCATAAATGAGGATGCCTGAGCAGTGGATTCACATAAAACTGATATTTCTCCTTGTTTTTTGATATTGGCGAATCTCGAAAAACGAGCTACTCGTTTTTCGATATTCAAACTTGAATCTCAAAAAAGTAGATTTAATGGATGTACATCGACAGAATAAGCAGATTTGATTGTTGTATATCTACAGAATTTCTCCAAAACACATTTGATTAAATATGTTTTCTAAAACGAACTAAAAATATCATAAATGAGGATGCCTGAGCAGTGGATTCACATAAAACTGATATTTCTCCTTGTTTTTTGATATTGGCGATTCTCGAAAAACGAGCTACTCGTTTTTCGATATTCAAACTTGAATCTCAAAAAAGTAGATTTAATGGATGTCTTAACAAAATCGAGGTAAACTTAAGACGTATGAGTAAATGCGTTGTACACTCAAATCAAAGATTCATATAATTGTCACCGAGTGAGTAAATTTCAGGTTCGAGTTTTTACAAGATAATCCTCTGCTTGAGTTCGCGTTGACCTTGTCGGGATATTTGGCTAATTATCAGATTTAACGAGCTCTGTCACGTTTTGTAGCTTTTAAAAGTTGTTCATCAATATCAACATCTGGTTGTAGCTTGCACGAGTTACCTTGATGTCCCTCAACAAAAATCTTCCCATTTGCAAACCACGCATTCTTAACACTAGAATGAGCATTCATTGTGGTTAGTAATTGAACATTTCTGAAGGTCATGTCATCAGATATTGAGATACTGAATGCTTTAATTTTTTTTTAAAACATTGGAATGTGATCACGAGGAGGCAGACACAAGATTATTGTTACATGCTTTATACGCGCCTGAGAGCTATCCGTGTGTATTGATAAGAAGTCATGATACTGATGTTGCAGTACAAGCCTTCAATGTCAAATTCCAGCTCAGTTATATTTTCTTACGGGCGTGGTGGAAAAATCAAGGATTATTGACATTGACCTCGTACCAATCTGTGTAAAGCTCTAATTAGATTACATTGCTTCTATGTGTGTGACTGCATTACAGATAGATGTACTTGTTACAAGTCAAAACTTTCTTGTTCGGATTTGTGTAAATGTGTAAATTGTTTACAGAGGTAGATGTTAGGTGATTCATTATTAATATTCTGTTGTATCGTTCAGCTCAGATGGTATTATTATTTTTGTCTTTTTCTCAACCGAACCAGTATTTCAATCATGCCAAAAACGTTTTCATCTGTATTATTGTTCATATTTCTTTTGGGTATTGTTTCACTGAAATAAATTTGAAAAAATACTTGTTTCCAGAAAATATAACATTCATTGGTGCAATTTCTCTTTTGACCTTATTTATGCCACAAATTTGGGGCTAGCCTTATTCACTGTGTCAATGCAATATTTATCTGATGTTATTGTCCCGTAATCCTGGCATATTTGCAGAGAAATTCTCTCTGACAAATGTGAACAAACCAACGTGTTCCGTCTCGTAAAACGTATTCTCTGGTCTATTTATGGCTATTGACCTGTGACCCAATGACGTTGTTTGCTTTTATGGTTTCTGTTTGGCTTAGAATTTGATTTTTTCACCCCATTATGGCTAAACTTGACAAATATAGTTCGTGGCGTATTTCGAGTGCTAGACTGATTGTGCAATGCATCACAAAAGAAATTTTTATGACAGTGACGGCTTACTGGTTTACTTATGCAACAAAGCGTCAGATTTTCACCTGAAATTTGCTGGGACGACATGAAACGATTTTCGGCCTATATATGATGAAGTTTGTTTGTGCCTGCAAGATCCCAACACCGTTGCCAGCGGTCATATATGAAATTATTAATTATGGAATTAAAATTCTTATATGGTGTTAAAAATTCGGATATATGAAGATCTTAAGCCGACGACTTGATATCAATGTGACTGGGGAGACAGCGAAGGCCAGTGTCCTTGCTGATAAACTCGTGTGATAGTTGTAGACGATAAATGTCTGCTACTAATTGGGGATCAAGCTGTTTGTTATTTATTGCTTGTAACGAGGACAAACAATCAGTACAAATTATGTATATTAAATTAGATGATAATTGAATGAACTCCAAATGCCTGAAGAATGTCCTGAGGTTCAGCTGTAAAGATTGGAGTAGCAGGTGGAAGGCAGACAGAAATGGTCTCGGTTGGTATCACGGTAGCCGAAGCTACCCGATCATCATCCTTCGAACTATCTGTATATATTGGAGCATAATCACCATATTTAGACCTTAGCTCTCGAAAGAGAGACTATAACACCGTAAGCTGGTATCTCTCTTTTTATGTTGAGTAAGACCGAAATCGATCTTTGTCGGAGATATAGCCCACGGTGGAGTCCTAAAGAAAGGGGTATTCGCAATACTGTCAAGGCTGATAACAGCCTCAGACAAAAGGGGTTGTATGCGAATACAGAATGATGGAATAACATTAGTCTTGAGCAGATACAAATGCTCATGATAAGGTCTAAATATGATGTTAAATGAAATATGATTTGGAAGTGATGCTAATTTCGTAGCATACTGCTGGGCAAGTTATCACGTCTGTAGTGCAATGAGGGCTCGTGAGCCTCGACGTATAAACTGTTCACTGGAGATGTACGAAATTCTCCTAATCTGATTCTAAGTTCTTGACTGTTTATGGTGTCGAGGTCTTTCCGATAAGACTCGCGAGCAGACCAGGACCGTACGATCTGCTCCCCAGCCAGTATTTGATAAGACTCTCAGTATGTTGAAGGCTTTCAGACATTTCTTCTTTTAGGTTTTTAATGTGGGGGATAAATGGTAATTTCTTATCAAATATCAGCCCCAGAATTTTGTTTTAATCCACGATTGGAAGCCGATTTCCATCCAAGAACAGATCTGGATCAGGATGCAAACCTCGTTTCTGACAGAAATGCATGCAGTTTCGAAAAAAAAATCCATTTTCGGTTGCCCATTGTTGAAGTGAATTCAAACAAAGCTGCAACTGACGTTCGATTTGATAAGAATATAATATCCTTCGTATGTCCTGCGACTAAAAGAATCCATGTAAAGGGGTAACGTGTTTGCCGTGCGTTGCGACCCGTGTCGGTGGAGAGTGGAATCCTGGTAATTGAGTGGGGACTTGGCTTGCGAGCCCTTTCTCTGCAACACATTACTTTGCCCCATGGCTTTGGTCGTTTTAGCTCTATAGAATGTATTCTTTTCCAATTCAATGCTCTGTTGTTTATTCACTCAGCAATTACCCACCTTTGTGTCCTTAGTACATTCTACAGAGCGGCGGCTTGTGACAATATTTTTACTTACTGGCTTGAGTATACACCTCGTCGAGCCCTGACGTCACGCGCTGGTTAGCCGTGCTAGACCTCCCCCTCTGGTAGGCAGGGCAGTAACCTGGGGGACGACGAGGTGTGAAATACTTTCATTGATTCCCCAGTCCCAGCCATCCCAATCAATAAACAGAAACTTATTTTAATACAAATAAAAACATTCTAAAGGCTTGGCCGATGTTTCTCTTGATTGAGAGTCCCTCTACCGACATTCTAAAGTTTCGCCATTTTTGATAGCTAAAGGTATTGCCGGCTTAGCCGATGAACCCAAAGCTATTCATAAACTTAAAAATGGAACACTTTTGATAGAATGTGCCAAAGAGCAGCATGCTACCATGCTACTCCAGTCAACGTCCTTGGCAGACATTGCTATCAAAGTTTCCCCACATAGGTCACTTAATTTAAGTAGAGGTGTAATTAGATGTCGAGATCTTGAAGGCAGCAATGAGGATGGAATTGTAGAATACCTTTCATCTCAAGGCGCCTCACATGTTAAAAGAATTAGTGTACTCCGAGGAGATAAGGTGATTCCAACAAGCACCTATATCCTTACTTTCAATCGCCCCGATATTCCAAAGACTCTCAAGGCTGGTTATTTAAATATACCTGTTGAATCGTATATTTCAAATCCTCGTTGCTGCTACAAATGCCAAAGGTTTGGTCACAGCAAAACCGTCTGCTCTGTTTGAATTCACTTCAATAATGGGCAACCGAAAATGGATTTCGTTTTTCGAAATCCAAGACTGTCTGCATGCAAGTCTGTCAGAAACGAGGTTTACATCCTGTTCTTCCAATTGTGGACGAAACCAAATTTCTCGGGCTGATATTTGATAAAAAATTATCATTTATCCCCCACATTAAAAACATAAAAAAGAAATGTCTGAAAACCCTCAACATATTGAGAGTCTTATCAAATACTGACTCGATTATGGGTGTATTGTGTGTGGGTCTGCCCGCGAGTCTTATCTCAAAGAGCTCGACACCATACACAACCAGGGACTTAGAATTAGTTTAGGAGCTTTGTGTACATCTCCAGTGGACAGTTTGTTTGTCGAGTTTGGTATGCCATGTCATCAGAACAGCCCGCGTAGGATTTTTATGCTAAAATAGAGTTTGTTGTTGTTTTGAGTTGATTAGGGTCCAAGCTATCCAAAAATGTCGGGGTTCAAATTTTTCGACCACTTGACCCCGGAGAAGCATTCTTGAAGTCGGGACCCCCCTGAACTAGGACATGGCTATCTCCGCCAATAATGGTTGGATTTTCATGATCTGAAGTCCATTCTCGTGTTTCTCGTGGAAGTAGTTTTCGTTGACTCGGATAGATTTCAGCCAATAATCTTTGGATTTTCATGATCTGAAGTTCATTCTGGGTGTTTTTTCATCATGCCGACCCCATCTATGATACACTTAAAGCGAATGAAAGTAGTTTTTTTATCGACTTCCGGTTGGAAATATCAATTTCCGGTGTCAAACTCGGCTCGATTTCACCTTTGAGAAATTTATCACGAAGTACCACTTTGTGTGGCTTCTGAAGCATGCTAAACGTTTCATGCAGTCACTTTTGGGTCATTGGAATGTTTTGTTGTGACAAGTAAACAAGTTTGATATCAAAAACAAAAAGATATCATAACAGGCCAGAAGTCGCCAGAAACGAAAACAACGGAAATCCTCGGCCGCTTGCACATCCCTGATCATATTGGTACGCGCCCTATCAAAACCCTTGCACAGAGATGTACAAGGTCGACCATTATTCCGAAACCTGCATCGCTCCGTGCAGACTGTTCTGCAACCACTTTTCGTTAGTTCAGTAAACGCACGAGGGTCAGGCAGAGTAAGATTCTGCACAGGAACATACATGCCTTTGTACAAGTGCCAGCCAGTTTGTTCAATGGCAGGAAGGTTCGAAGATCTGGTCTAGTACAACCTGTCGAGCACGGTGGTGTAATTCACCAATTCAGTAATTATCACGCCTTCGAAAAGCTCTTAAAACAGTTAATTACGGGGTCGTCACCATCAAGCTTAAGGTATGCATGAACCCATATTTTTTGTGGTGCCCACAAACTTACCTTCGCAGTCAACACCGGGGAAGTTGTGAAATCCAATCAGACCTTGATACAGTTAAACCTTGGAACGACCGCGAGATACAAGGTCTAGGTGAATTGTGAGGCCATCACTATAAGCTACAGATGCAAGAACTTGGTGATGTGTGTTATCCTATTCATGTGCGACCAAATACTATGCGTCCTCAACTATATTCAACCAGCATGGGGTCGATTCGCTTGGCGAAGGCCTCTTGTAGGCCAGAGAGTTTCTGCATGTTTGATGTTTTCTTCATACTCTGAAGTACAGTCATAGCATCAATGATGCGAACTTTGGGTGGTGTAGCCCGTGCTGTATCAACCTGGCTAGCATATGACACTGGTTAAGCCTTTGCTCCTTCAACAACATATGCTAGTCTGTTTGATACAGTAAAGGCTACACCACTCTTGGTTCTCATCATTGACAAACTCTAGAATCTTGCATTATTGTAGGTGAGGGTTACCGGGGGTCACGTGACGCCGATGCCCTCACAATTCTCATGAGCTTTATCTGCCAAGTCTACTCTTCATCTATTCCATTAAACCTACCAGCACTTAGATGGCAATTGTTCATAAAAACTTGGAGGGAAAGATGCTCCACCGACTCGTGCTGCATTGTTGCCCCACATCACAGGAACAAAGTACACCACGATACGCGACAAGTCCTACCTAACCAGATCCCATAACCTTCCTGCCATTTAACGAAGGCGGCTGGCAGTTGGACAAAGGCATTTATTTTCCTGTGTCGAATCATGATTTGCCTGCCCTTCGTACCGCAATTGAACTCACAACATGTGGTTGTAAAACAGGCTGTAAAGGGGCGATGCAGTTGCCGCAAAATGGTTTGCCTTATATATCTCTCTGCATGTGTTTTGATAGGGATCGTACCAATATGATAAGGGGTGTGCAGGACGACGAGGATGATGAATAATGTAGTGAACTGCATTGTATTTATTTCCAAGATTGTATTTATTTCGTTTCTGGCTTGTTAAGTTTGTTTTTGTTTTTTACTTGTTACAAATGTCAAAGCGTCTTGAATCTCATGACAGATCATTTCAGTCACCCAAATATGACCATATGAATCATTTTAGCATGCTTCAAAAGCCACAAAAAGTGGTAGGCTGAGACACCGGAAATTGGTATCCCCCACTGGATTTCAATGAAAACTACTTCCATTTGCTTTAAGTGTATCATAGATGGGATCGGCATGATGACAAAACCCCAGAATGAACTTCAGATTATGGAAATCCAACCATTGTTGGCAGAGATAGCCATGGACTCGGTCAGAGGGGTCTGGATTTCAAAAAGGCCCCTCCCAGACGGGTCAAGGGTCGAAAACGAAACATTTGAACCCAAGAATGGGGTCCGCATGATGAACAAACACTAGAATGAACTTCAGATCATGACAATCCAAAGGTTATTGGCTGAATTTGATCCGAGTGTGACACCGGAAATTGTTATTTCCTACCGGAAGTCAATGAAGGCTACTTCCATTCGCTTTAAGTATATCATATATAGATGGGGTCGACATCATGTAAAAACACCAGAATGAACTTCAGATCATGAAAATCCAACCATTATTGGCGGATCACGGGGTCGGAAAATTTGAACCCCGACATTTTTGGATAGCTTGGTCCCAACAAGAAAATTTAAAACTAAAATAACTGATAAAGATAAAAATATACCACCTTGTTTCAACTTTGGCAAACGTAAAAATCAAATATTACATAGTCGTCTTCGTCTCTCTTGCAGTGACCTTAATGGGCATACATTCTTAAGGCATATTTCGGACAGCCCCGAGTGTGATTGCGGTCATTCCTTCGAAGATACCGATCATTTTCTTTTACATTGCTCCTTACATTCAGATGCACGCAAAATATCTATAAATCTTTTACCACCGAATTTTATCAATACACATAATCTGTTATACGGTGTAAGCAGCAGTCATATTTCTTTAGCAATCTTTGAAAAGATCCACACGTTTTTTGACAGCAGCAGAAGGTTTTAAGATCAGTGTAACATCTAGATCGATTAAAATGCAAACATGAACAACTGCGTAGCCAATGTGTAAATATGTATATATAAAATGTTGATGATTAAGTATTCATTTTATTCTTTTGTTGTTTACTCACTTATTTCTTTTACATATCCATATTATTTCTTGCATTTATAGTCCAGGAGCTAATGACAAAATAATATGGTCATCAGTTACAAAAGGTTTGAACACCCAAATTCGTAGCAGGTGTCCGTACGAGTAAAAATCAGTTGGTCAGATCGGGCACTGCTGGGGCGTATAGCCGCAGCAGCACCTTAAAGTAGATCATAAGTTACATGGCTGAAACTTTGTAGGGACAATGGTATCCATAGTCGGAGTAAATATTTCACATATCTAACGAAAATTTCCGGGGCTTTCCCCAAGTCAGACCACGCCCAATATCGCCTCACGGGGCTAATAATATGGTCATAAGTTACATGGCTGAAACTTACCAGAAACAAAGATTCACACTTGGTAAATACAATTTTCAAAAATCTAACCAAAACTTTGAGGGCTTTCCCCAAGTCAGATCGCTCTTAAGTATGTCCGACCACACCCTAAAAATGGGGCTTTTTATATGGTCATAAGTTACATAGCTGAAACCTACCAGAAACAAAGATCCACACTTGGTAAAATTTGGGGGCTTTCCCCAAGTCATATCGCTTTAAAGTATGTCCGACCACACCCTAAAAATGGGACTTTTTATATGGTCATCAGTTACATGGCTGAAACTTACCAGAAACAAAGATCCATCCTTGGAAAACATATTTTTCAAAAATCTAACCAAAAATGTTGGGGCTTTCCTCAAGTCAGATCGTCCTAAAGCCCACCTGACCACGCCCTAAAAGTGGGACTTTTTATATGGTCATTAGTTACATGGCTGAAACTTACCAGAAATATTGTTCTATGAATGAAAAATGTATTTTTCGAAAATCTAACCATAAATGTGGGGGCTTTCCCCAAGTCAGACAGGCCTTAAAATTGCAGCCCCACCCACCCCCTCTATAAAGAGCTTATAATAATGTAATATCAATAATACATTGTTGATCCGCATCAAGATTCAAAATTATAGCACAAAAATAGAACAAATGTTTATTAGCTATGTGAAATCCTAAAATGAGCAATGGTATCAAGTGTTGTAGGAAGAGAAAGCATGTCATACCTCATTCACGACACATGTCATGAATAGATAGTTAGGACTGATGCTAAATTTATGTCTTCAAACGTTCTGTATTCCATCACAGCAACCCATTCAACAATGATTCAGAATGTTATTCAATATCTTATATCAAAGTGGGAAATTCAAACAAATATTTCGAAAGTATGTGAAATCCTAAAATGAGCAATGGTATCAAATGTTGTAGGAAGAGAAAGCATGTCATACCTCATTCACGACACATGTCATGAATAGATAGTTAGGACTGATACTAAATTTATGTCTTCAAACGTTCTGTATTCCATCACAGCAACCCATTCAACAATGATTCAGAATGTTATTCAATATCTTATATCAAAGTGGGAAATTCAAACAAATATTTCGAAAGTATTTATTGGATTAATAAGTTGCTTTGGTTTGAATTCGGTAGTTTTTGCCTTTCCCGATCTTCGATAATGAATAACAACCTAATGGATTTTCAAAAATGTTAGTCAGTGATGAATTTCTGAAATTATAAAATCTATTCATAGTTTTAATACATATAACTTTAGTTATCCTTCCTCTTCATTGGTAAATATTTGTTCCACATAACATTTTAATGATTTAAAATAAGTGAGTAAGCGTGGCTGGGTAACGCAAATAGTTAACCTGTCACACTTTTATCATCATACAAGAATTGTTTGATTCGTCATCGGAGTCCTTGCTTTCTTGGTCACTATCTTCATCTATGCGAATACTCTCAACTAACACGGGAGCAACATCACCATCAAACCACTTTAATTCATACACCCCATCATCATTTAAAACCCTCCTTCTATTCTCTGGATGGAAATTGGGGAGATTATTTTTGACGCATTTATCCAGATACTACAAATATAATTCACTCTCCTGATTTTCAAAGTTAATACATGTGAGCATGGCGGCAAATGGCTTGTTTCTATGCCTTTAATACCAGAAAGACATCCATTTTTAGGCATCCAATAGATACTACAAACAAATCCTTCAATAACTATTTACTCCAGAAAGAATGGATTCGCTTTTACCGAGAGAAAACAAGGCTTTCTGGCCATAAACAGCCTTTTCTAATAATTTTAAAGGTCGGGCATCCCCTTTCCTATTAAACGATGCAGTATGATCAAAGCCAGTGAGTGCATGGATGCTTCAAATCTTTTCTCCTTTTACGGCTTATTGGTTTATATGCAATTATTGGCGATTGGTTGAATGCCTACTGCATCAAGAAGACTGTCTTTACCAGAAAGAATTTCAACAAATCTATCCTAATTTTTAAAAACAACCCCAGTTGATAGGTGTGGTGACACCATCATGCCAATGGGTGTTTCTTGGTTGCGCTCAGTGGATGTAAATGTCAATTCTGTTTGAGTTCCTCAATGCTATTGTAACTTAATGTATGTCCCAAACGATTAAGAATCTCAATAACCTTTTTACTGCCTGTAAGGCTTTTCACTGCAAGACCCAGTTATAGGTGTTTTGATGGCTTAGTTCTACCCCTGGTTAGAGAATAAATGGCATGCTGACTAATGGAATTAATTCTCTTGACTTTGTTTTATCCACAATTAGATTATGGACCAACTAGTAGATGTGTAAAGAAAGCGGAGACCATGTCTGGTACTGCTATTTCACCATTTGTGATATGTTGTATGGTTAAATTTTCAGGCAGTTTAATTTTCTTTGTACTGAATATTTCTCATCGGAGTAAGAAAGTGACACCCTGAACTGTAAGTTCAGTTTCTCTGGCGTTGTCAGATGACTTGCGAACAGCGTCATCAACATTTAAACCTTTACTGAAGACAATATTACCACATCTTTTATTTCCACTGTCAATTGAAATATTCTCACCAAAGAATTTATATAACCAACTTGTTTTGCAAATCGCTGGGCAAAATACCTAACTCTGTATAGTTTCCGCCACCAAATTCTAATAAACATGACTGATAGTATTGCAGTAAGCTATTTTTAACAGGTAGATCTCTTGTTTTTCCAGAATAATGTCAGTCACAAAACTACATAAAGCATCAAATGCTTTGGTATGTATATTCCTAGCATCATGTCATTCACTTTTATCATATGAACTGCTTACTTCTCGCATCTTTTCAGCTCTGCGTTGATATTCTATTCTGCACATTACATGATAATGAATGTCTTTGCCAATGAAATCTATATCTTGGATGTTCTTAAGCATATTTTCATCCTGAAGAATTGTTGCATATTCTTGAATATTTTTTTCGATTGTCGTTGTGACACAGGTTATTACTTTCTGTTTCTGACCTTGATGTTTTCTGTTTGATTTTCTGCAAAACCGACAGACCTTCTCGAACACACCAGAACTGGATGCAGAAGTCAATGTTAAACATGATCTCATCAATTTGGGATTGGAATTTGGATTGTCATTTTCTTGTACTTCATCATTCTATTTCTTTTGAATTTTAGATAGCTCCGTAAATCTTCTACATCATTCCATATGAAATCCTGTTAACTCATTAACAACTTTGAGGAGCATAATTTCAGCATACTTCAAACGTGACTTTTTCCGGATTTCTAAAATTTGTTGACAGTTTTGTAGAGTATCTTTCTTAAAAACAAGAATCCGACCGACATCGGCACCATTGCCATAATGAAGACAGCACCAGCCTTCGTACGATATGATGTATACCAGAATAAAGAAGTAAGAGTGGTTGATTTTTCCAACTTGACGTATTTGTATTTTTGTATGTATTTATCTACCGTAATCATGGACATATTTGTACTGGAACTACTCTAATCTATATACATGCTTATATATATTACTGCTTGACTTTATGCCTTAATTCAGAATATTTGGAAATTTCAGTTATATTACCAATTGGATTGATTTTACCATCGTCTTTTTCAATTTCCATGTTGTAATGAGTTCTTAGGCTTCAACTTGCAAAATGAATGAAATTTGTTCCGAGTGTAAAAATTGCATACGTGTTATGTGGAAGAAAACAAAATAATTGTACTCTATGAGACACTGTAACTGAAGACTAATATACAATACATGTACACCTATAGAATATTATATTGTACAAAATATTTATATTATGAGATAAAAAAGTTCATTGTTGGTGGCACAGAGATAAACTGTTCTAATGATTACCATGGGAACTGCCAGGCCCAAGTTATAAACCATACTACAACACTGTTATTTAATTTTAAATGTAAATATGTTTAGATGATTTATATAGAGGGAGTGGGTGGGGCTGCAATTTTAAGGCCGTTCTGACTTGGGGAAAGCCCCCACATTAATGGTTAGATTTTTGAAAAATACATTTTCCATGCATGGGACAATATTTCTGGTAAGTTGCAGCCATTTAACTGATGACCATATAAAAAGTCCCATTTTTAGGGCGTGGCCAGGTGGGCTTTAGGACCATCTGACTTGAGGAAAGCCCCAACATTTTTGATTAGATTTTTGAAAAATATGTTTTCCAAGTATGGATCTTTGTTTCCAGTAAGTGTCAGCCATGTAACTTATGACCATATAAAAAGCCCCATTTTTAGGGTGTGGTCGGACATACTTTAGAGCGATCTGACTTGGGGAAAGCCCCCAAATTTTTGGTTAGATTTTTGAAAATTGTATTTACCAAGTGTGGATCTTTGTTTCTGGTAAGTTTCAGCCATGTAACTTATGACCATATAAAAAGCCCCATTTTTAGGGTGTGGCCGGACATACTTTAGAGCGATCTGACTTGGGGAAAGCCCCTAAATTTTTGGTTAGATTTTTGAAAATTGTATTTACCAAGTGTGGATCTTTGTTTCTGGTAAATTTCAGCCATGTAACTTATGACCATATAAAAAGCCCCATTTTTAGGGTGTGGTCAGACATACTTTAGAGCGGTCTGACTTGGGGAAAGCCCCCAAATTTTTGGTTAGATTTTTGAAAATTGTATTTACCAAGAGTGGATCTTTGTTTCTGGTAAGTTTCAGCCATGTAACTGATGACCATATTATTAGCCCCACGAGGCGATATTGGGTGTGGTCTGACTTGGGGAAAGCCCCGGAAATTTTGGTTAGATTTGTGAAATATTTACTCCGACTATGGATACCATTGTCCCTACAAAGTTTCAGCCATGTAACTTATGACTTAATTTTAGGCCCCCTGGGGCCTACTTTAAGGTGCTGCTGCGGCTATACGCCCCAGCAGTGCCCGATCTGACCAACTGATTTTTACTCGTACGGACACCTGCTACGAATTTGGGGGGGTCAAACCTTTTGTAACTGATGACCATATTAGCTCCTGGACTATTAGGAGAGAGGTCATATAGGCTATGCCCGTTCCTCAATCCCTTTCAATTTCTGAATAAAATATTGTTTAAAAAAAAATTAGTAGCAGATGTTTATCGTGTGCTATTATCACACGAGTTCAATAGCAAAGACGCTGATATACGTGGAAATGATCAAGCAGATTTAGTTGCCAAAGCTGTTTTAGACCTTCCCCTAAAAAACTTTTTAATATCCTATAAAGATTTTAAAACATGTATAAATCATTTTATTTATGACCGCTGGCAACGGTCTCTGGATCTTCCAGACACAAACAAACTTCATTTCATTAAGCCTCTCTTAGGAGACTGGCAAAGCTCCTACAGGTCTAACAGGAGAGATGAAGTTGTTTTGTGTCGCTCTCGCATTGGTCATACTGTTTGATGGATATTTTTATCTTAAAGCGAGAGCGTCAAACAAAATGTGAACACTGACAGTTAAGCACATTTTGATTGAGTGCAAGCATCTCAATGATATTAGATCGTATTTTTTACCGTTTTACATCACATGTTTACCCAACCGGGTTTATATGGTAAAGTGTTAGACTTTTTAAAAGAGGCAGGTTTTTATCATAAATTTTTAATTTGTATTTATATATCATTTCATTTGTGTATTTTAGATAGTTATATGCATAAAAGGTGGATTTTATTTTTAATGTTACTTACTGTGATATTGTTTTTATTTGTGCATGTAATTTGTTCTGTGATATAATTTAGCCTGTCTCGAAATAATCACCATATGTTTGGCGCAATATAGCCCGGTTGGAGCTGACGTGCCATTAAACAACATTCCATTCATTCTGTAGAACCATAGCACATCTGAAAGTCATCAAAGATTAAAGAGCGCCGTTTGTACCTGGTTTAAGGACGCTGGAATCATATTATATTTTATTGCAAAAAGAGTTGGAGATAAAATACTTCCCCGAGGAACCCCCATTTCAGAGAATATTGATCCCAGTCGTACCTTAAATGACTTATCTTCTAGGAAATTTTTTATGAAACAAAATAACATGTAGTATCGTAAGCTTTCTCCAGATCGAAAAATATTGCAACTAAATGTTGCTTCTGGATGGAAGCGTCCCTGGCGAACGTTTCAAATCTGACGAGATGATCAATAGTGCTCCTTTGGGACCGAAGTCCACATTGGAGGTCAGTAAATAAGGTTGTTGGATTCGATTGCTCCGTCTCTCCAGGGTATTGTAAATACAGCTAGTTAAAGCGACCGGACTCGTATGATCTTTACTAGGTTTAGGGATGGGAATTATTGTGGCTTCATGCCACGAAGGAGGGAAATTCCCATCAACCCAAACCCGGTTAAAAAGATCCAGTAAGATTAAGATTGTTGGAATAGGTAAATGTTTTAGAATTTGGTAGTGTATTTCATCTGGACCAGCTGCCGTGTCCCGAGCTTGCTTTAGCGAATCCCGAAGCTCTGCAATGGAAACAGTATCATTGCTCCTGTTGTGTTTAATGCCTCGAAAGGCATCAGAGGAGAAATTGGATGATGAATTGAATGAAAATGTACTGGCTAGAGAATTAGCAATATCAGGAAATGTTGTTAAGGTGGTATTATCACTATTTAGATGGTTGACTACTTTTACCTTTAATCCTACGAATCCTATTCCATACTGATTTGGTTGTGGTACGGGAATTGATCCTTGAGACATAACCTTGCCATGAAGTTGCTTGACGTATGGTTCTACGGGCCTTCGAAAGGACCATTTGGTATACCGCAATATTCTCCATGGAAGGATGGTTCTTTAATCGTCTCAGGATACGATCACGCTCTTTGAGAGCAGATTTACAATCGTCATTATACCATGGTTTATTGAAACTTTTTGTTTCGGTGGTGGTTTTTTTTTTTTTTTTTGAATCGCCTGCTCAGCTACATCCTGAAGAATTGAAGTGAAAAAGGCCATGGGCTCATCTACATCTTTGTATCAAAAGAGAAGAGACACAAAGATTCAAAAGAGCCCAAGACCTTTTAGGTCTTTCGACCGGAGAGAGGCCATTACTATCAATTAAGATGAAAAAGGTAGTTACTACCAGATAGGTCTTTATTTACCCTGCATGTAATATCCTGAAACATAACCAGAGAACAAAGAGGGAAGAAAAAGAAGCTGTCGAAGGATGTAGAGAAGTAGGCGAGTCATCATTTAATAAACAAATGTTAACGAAGTCTGCTATTTGTTTACCTCTGTTGTTATCATCTGGACTACCCCAAATTGAATGATTACCATTGAAACCTCCCGTAATTATAAACGCGAGAGGTAGTAACAAGGTCATTAAGATCTCCGGGGTTCATATGCAAACTGGGAGGAAGATACACAGAGCAGAGTGTTATAGGAATATGCAAAGTTACTCTAATTCCAACTGCCAGTCAAGGCTAGTTTAGGGCGACTTGACTCTGAGGAATGTCTCCATTAAGAATAATAGAAACACCCTCATGAGCTCTACCATCACCAACTGAATGATGACGGTAACTAACAAAACGTCTAAAAAAATCAGAATTCCTCAAAAAGGTTTCCTGTAAACAAATAGCTAAAGGATTATATTTTTGAATTAAAAGTTGAACCTCATTAAAATTTTGTTTTAAACCATTTTGCTCATTTTCATTCTCTTGCAGAAATATATACTTTTTCCTGTGAGGGTGGGATAGCCGTTGACTGCTATCCTGACCCAGTGGACCTGGGATCAGGAGTTGCAGCTTTCGGTTTATCCAATGAAGGTTGTTCCTTGCCATTCTGAGTAGAAGAATTGAGATTGGTCCCAATAACTTCAGTTTGGGACAAGGAAGATGAACCCTCACCAGGCAAGGAAAAAGTTGTTTCCGAAATTAATGGGCTAACATGTTTCTTAGACTCTACTTAGTGGTATAGTAATATTTTTCATAAAAAATATCCAGATACTTGGCTAAAATATTTATAAAATCGTGTTAATCTGTGTATACTGAGTAGTGAGAACTGAGCATAGTTCACAAACATGGCGGATGGACAAAAACTGATTAAAAACTCTCAACTTACTGGCCAAACAAAACCTAGAATATCAACTAGAACAAATGACTATGGGAAAAACTGTCGCCACAGTACTTTTCCAGGTATAGTTGAAAATTCACTCTTTGCTGCTGATAAATTTCATAAAGTAATCGAAGACGCAATTTCTGTAGCAGTGGCGGGTATCGAGAAGAAACTAGTATCGTATATTCAGGACCAGTTTTCTGCATACGAGGAGAGAATGACGGAAATAGAACTAACACAAAGAAATACGGGCCTTGATATTGATGAATTTCATAAGCGATTTGACTCACTAGAGTCTAAATTCCAACAGAAGGAGAGTGAATGCCAATTGTTAGCCTCAAAATTAAACAATCTTGAACAATATACTCGCAAGTCACATCTGCGAATTTTTGGCGTTAAAGAATCTCCAAACGAAGACTGTGTGTGTATCGTCTCAAATCTCATTAAAGAAAAACTAAAAGTTGAACGACCCATAGAGATCGAAGTAGCACATCGTGTTGGTAATAATACTCGCGAAGACATGTCCAGGAAAGACGCCAAACCACGAGGCATCATTGTCCGTTTCCTACGACGAGACGAGAGACAACTGGTACTCTCTAACAGAAAAAAATTGAGCAAAACAGGTATATCCATAGCTGAAGATATGTCAGCTGAAAATGTCAAACTCCCCCGTTGCCTTCATAAACATCCATTGGTAAAATCTTCTTGGTTCACAAACGGGAAAATTCGTGCCCAGGGACATAATGATATAATATCTAAGATTGATCTCAGTCCGGATCTTGAGGACAAATTAGTGAAAAAATTTAGTACCGGTACATAGACTTTAAAATATTTTGTATAATATAATACGTGTCAAAATGTGTCCCCATCCCACCATTATATTCTTATTAAAGTCCTGATATGATTATTTTTACTAATAATATTATAATTCTATAATTTTAAAATAATATGTTCTCTACTCCATCATTCTATTATTGTCAATATCATGTTGTAAAACTTTGTAAAGTTGGCCTAAATTCTATTAATTTATGAGTTTAATAAGTTCACCACCCCCATCATTTCAATATTGTCAATGCCAAGATGTAATCACCTTGTGGTGTTGACCTATGTTACTATTCTACCCCATCATTCTGTTATTATCAATATCATGGTGAACTATGTCCTATTTATTTATAAAAATAATCCCCCAACCCAATCATTCTAATATTATCAATATAATGATGTGTTAACCATAGGGCGGTGGACTTTATTCTATTTACTTATAATTATAATAAGCTCCCCACCCCCATCATTCTTATATTATCAATATAATGATGTGTTAATCATAGGGCGGTGGACTTTATTCTATTTTCTTTATGGTTAGAGTGAGTTCCCCACCCCCATCAATCTAATATTATCAATATAGTGTTGTGTTAATCATAGGGCGGTGGACTTTATTCTATCTATTTATGATTATAATACGCTCCCCACCCCCATCATTCTAATATTATCAATATAGTGTTGTGTTAATCATAGGGCGGTGGACCTTATTCTATTTATTTATGCTTAGAGTGAGTTCCCCACCCCCCATCATTCTAATATTATCAATATCATGATGTGTTAATCATTGGGCGGTGGACTTTATTCTGTTTTATTTATGCTTAGAGTGAGTTCCCCACCCCCATCATTCTAATATTATCAATATAGTGATGTGTTAATCATAGGGCGATGGACTAAATTCTATTTATTAATGATTATAATAAACTCCCCACCCCCATCAATCTAATATTATCAATATAGTGTTGTGTTAATTATAGGGCCGTGGACCTTATTCTATTTATTTATAATTAAAGTGAGTTGCCCACCCCCATCATTCTAATATTATCAATATCATGATGAGTTAATCAAAAGGGAGGTGGATCATATTCTATTTATTTATGATTATAATAAGTTCCCCACTCCATCTTTCTAATATTATCAATATAATGATGTGTTAATCATAGGGCGGTGGACTTTATTCTATTTATTTATGATTAAAGTGAGCTTACCACCCCCATCATTCTAATATTGGGCTATCAATATAATGATGTGTTAATCATAGGGCGGTGGTCTTTATTCTATTTATTTATGATTAAAGTGAGTTTCCCACCCACATCATTCTAATATTATCAATTTCATGATGTGTTAATCAATGGACGGTGGACTTTATTCTATTTATTTATGATTATAATAAGCTCCCCACTTCCATCAATTTAATATTATCAATTTCCTGATGTGTTGTCATGGAGCTGTGGACTTTATTTATTGACTTTTGATTATAATGAGTTCCCCACCCCCATCATTCTGATATTATCAAAAACGTGCTGTATTGATTTCAATACGTAAGTATATGTTAATATAAACTGGCCCCTCCAACAATTAGTATAAAGAGTATATAGATCTATAATAATTGTCATTAAAGCTGGGTTTTCTCACGAAACATGCCTAAATTAATATCCAATATACATAGATCAAAAAAAATACAGACCTTACATTGTGTGAATTATGGAATTCAACTTTATTGACTTTGAGAAAACCTAACTTTAAGCAATATTAAAGCTTACAACTCGTTTGAGTTGTAATATGTCCTATATCACGATGTCTTCTGAAAAGGCTATCACCTTTCGCTTGGCTCCTTTCGACCATCAGTACTATCTAAGTTATATACATTCAGTTTTTTATTAAACAAGATGGTATCCGATAGCCTTTCACTTGGAGAACGTCTGACTACCGTAAACTGAATCCTAAATATAACAGGAATGCAGCTCATGCTAATATAAACTTACTTACTTAAATAATTAGCCTGATTATACTATTATGTAATAGTAACTGTTATTGTTAAATTCTTAAAATACTCCGAATGGGTATGAGATATAATATTATATTTATTAATATTATAGGGAACATATTTTCATATAAATATGCTTAGCTTTATCTGTGTAATACTCCTCCATATAAAAATTACTTTATCATTTACAATATCAACCAATGCTTTAATACAACTAAGGTCATAGTTAGCTAATAAATAAGCAGCAGATGGGTTTTTGGCTAGCAAGGAAACCACTCTCATTATCGTTTAATGTATTGTATATATTTTTTTCTCGTTTATTGTATGTCATTGTATATATGTTTTGACCTTATGTATTTATTTTATATTGCACTCACAACTTGCGTCATGAATACTGGTAACTTTAACACATACTATCTTCATGCGAGGATAATATTATCCTTAGTTATGTCAATTTCTTATGTATATCCTTACTTACTTATATATATGTATTTTTTGTCTGTATATATGTTTTATTTGTTTACTATTTATATACATCATGTTCTCATGTCTCTATATCCACCAAAACTAACCACTAAATATTTAAGATCTAACAGTTTGATGATTTCTCAGTCCCCTCGTGTAATACTGGCGCAAGTGCAACACTCATTATATTTTCATCGATATTGTAATAGTTGACATTTACGACATAGTAAAGCGCGAGGCATCTGAGAAATCGCAATGTCGAATAATATTTCTAATAGTTTTATGTGAACTTGATAATTTATGTCTGTTATGTACTGTTTTAGCCTTATTAGTTCTAAGATCAGGAGACGTTCATAAAAATCCTGGACCTTCAAATCACGATTCAAATGAAAACCTATCGGTCTATCACTTAAATTCACGTAGTATAAGACACAAACTTGAAACAATATACAACGATGTCAATGATTACCATATTTGTAGTTTCACTGAGACCCATCTGGATAACTATGTGTTAGATTCATCTCTACAATGGGACGGTTACCATTCTCCATACCGGAAGGATCGGACGTCGCATGGTGGCGGATTATTATTATATGTTAATAAAACCATTTACTGCAAACGGCGAGATGATCTTGAGGTTACAGGTATAGAGAGTATTTGGATAGAATGCAAATTTCCAAACACCGTATTACTTGTTGCTCTATTTTACCGCCCGCCAAACAGCACAATTGAATTCTGCTCATTGTTCGAGAGATCCATTGAACTAGCCCATCAAACCACGCTTAAGGTTGTAATTTTAGGTGATCTAAATGATGACTTGCTAGCACCACGCTGCAAGCTACGGGATGTTTTATCTTTTAATAATCTCAGAAATGTTATTGATGAACCTACACGCGTTACTCTGACGTCATCAACCTTATTAGATGTAATTTTAGTAAATGATGAAATTCAGATAAGTTCCTGTGAAACGATTAATGTCACTGCTGACATATCCGATCATAAGGGTGTTTATGCATTATTAGATTGTCCAGTGTCAACTCCCAGGAATTTTAAACGGCAGATATTTGTATATAAGGATGGTAATTATAATAGGTTAAATACTCTTATCAAAGAACACGATTGGGAGAGTACCTTTGCAAATTCTGATATTAACCTTATATGTTCAAAATTTTATGAAATTCTAAATAGCTATATTACATTGATTGTAATCAAAGAAATCAATAATTATAAGACTAACTGACAAACCATGGTTCAATACAGAAATACGTAGAGCGATAAGAATCAAAAACAGGTTACACAAAAAAGCTTTGAAAACACACCATGAGTGCGATTTAAGAAAATACAAAGTTCAAAGAAATAAAGTAAATAATTTTAAAAAAGCGTTAAAAACAAAATACAAAGAAGAAATCACAAATTCTTTGAATTCTAACGATACAAATAGCCAGAATTACTGGAATAATCTAAGGAAAGTATTAGGCCAAAATGTATCAAATGATATTCCTCCACTTTTAGACGCCAATGGAAGAATTGCTCATTCAAATTTTGATAAAGCTGAATTACTAAACAACTATTTCGGATCAATTTCAGATAACACTCAGCAAGGTGAATTACCAAAGCGAACAAATTGTCTATTTGATATTCCTTTAGTCGAAGAAAAGGAAATCACAGATCTTATAAGTACACTGAAATTGAAAAAAGCCAATGGATTTGATAATATTAGTAACAAGTTACTAAAATATACCAAAACCTCAATATGTGTACCATTAAAATATATTTTTAATAAATCACTAGAATCAGGCGTTTTTCCAACAATTTGGAAAAAAAGCAAATGTCCTACCTTTCTATAAAAAAGGACACAACTCTCTAGTCTCAAACTACCGACCTATAAGCCTATTAAGTACTTTGAGTAAATTATTAGAAAAGGTAGTTTTCAAACACCTGTTTAACTACTTTCATGAAAACAATCTCTTGTACAAATACCAATTAAGGTTTCGACCGAACTACTCTACTGTTCAACAACTTTTAGAGGTGTATCATGATATCTCATCTGCAATAGATAAGCAACTATATTCCTGCTATGTTTTTTGCGATATATCTAACGCGTTTGACCGCGTATTTTTACCTGGTTTGATACACAAATTAAGTCAGTATGGGGTTTCAGGCATGCTAATTACGTGGTTGTCTAGTTATGTCCAAGACCGGACTCAACGGGTATTCGTAAATGGCTCTGTGTCATCAGAAATTACTCTTCAATCAGGAGTTCCCCAGGGATCAGTTTTGGGCCCCTTTTTGTTTTTGACTTACATCAATGATGTACTTCATAATGTGGCTAGATTATTTGCAGACGATATGGCACTTGGGTGTAACAAATAGTCAGTTGCAGAGATAGAACAGTCCCTTAACTACGATCTGACAAATCTCAACATTTGGGCGAAAAATTGGCTTATAAACTTTAATCCAAACAAAACAAAAGCTATTTTATTTAGTTCTAAAAAAACAGAAAATTATCCGAATCTGATATTCGATAATCAAGAAATGAAGTGGTTAAATGTCACAAACACTTGGGCATTACCCTTTCAAATGACGCCAAATGGACCATCCATATAGAAACTATTATCTCCTCCACCTCAAAATTATTAAACATTTTGCGTAAATTAAAATTCACCTTTAATAGACAAACTCTAAATAACCTATATTTGATATTCATAGGGCCAAAATTGGAATACGCATGTGAAGTGTGGGATGGGTGTAACGTTTCCAATACTGAAGAACTTGAAAAGGTACAGCTAGAAGCTGGCAGGATTGTCACTGGACTAACTAAAACTTGTTCTCGTGAAGCGCTTTATTTTGAAACCGGATGGAATAAATTGTCAGACAGACGTACACAAAAGCGACTAACTACATTTTTTCAAATTAAAAATCAGAGAAACCCAGCATATTTATATGACATTCTAGAATATTATCAACAAACACCACAACAATACAATTTAAGAAATATTAGCGAATATAGAAATACTTATTGTAGAACAACATTACACCAAACTTCGTACTTCCCCACAACAATTCGAGATTGGGAATTATTAGAGGACCCCATAAAGCAATCAACCAACTTTAAATCCTTCAAATATCTATACAAACAAAAATTACGATCCTTAATACATAAAGCGCCAATCTACTACAGTAAAGGTAATAGACATGAAAATATTATTCACACTAGAATACGGCATGGGTGTAGTTCGTTGCAAAATGATTTGTATGAAATAAACGTTGTGAATGATCCCACATGTTCTTGTGGCAAATCTATAGAAAATGCTGAACACTATTTTCTGCAATGTCCCTTATATGATGTAATTCGTGCCGAGCTATTAAATACATTGTCAAATTATTCTATGATAAATATAGATATCCTATTGTGCGGCAATTCAGAATTGTCAACTGAGATGAATACAAACCTTTTCCTAGAAGTTCACAAATATATCAAACTTTCAAAACGATTTAAATAAAAGTTAATGATATTAGTTACATCTTAGTATATATTATTAGCAATCGCTTTTTTGGTGGATAACATCTTGTTTGTATTAAATTTTGTTTATTATTTGTATGTATGGAAAGGGCTTTTCTAAGTTTTTGAAACTTGTGCTCAATCCTTTTGATATTTGTCAATAAAATATGTTTAAACTAATCGAACTGTCACATGAATGAGAAGAGCTCAAAACCCCTTTATTTTGATCTGATGTCGTCAAAGTCTTAGGTTCCTGCTTATCGGGCCAGGTTAAGTCTGTCTGAACGAAGACGGTTTTGTTGGAAAATTTAACTGCACTTGAAAATGATTTCCCTTTCTAGCATCGAAATATGTTATCTTTCGTTCAGACATGACCTGTTGGATGCTTTTCGCTTTTTGCCATATTGGACGTTTACGGGAATAAGCAAAGTGCTTTCCCTTACAATTCACACAACAAAACTCAGCCTGACAGGTAGCGCTCCCTTGGCCATCATGACCACAACGAGCGCAGGTGTCTTTACCCCTTCAGACAGTTTTGCTATGTCAAAACGTTTGGCACCTGTAGCAACGAAGACGATGGGATATGTAAGAATCCACAGGTATGTTTAAATAATCTACCTAGAGAGTCTTTGGTATGTCGAGACGATTGAAAGTGAGGATGTAGGTGCTTGTTGGAATCACCTTATCCCCTTGACGAACACTGATTCTCACTGCGGCCTTAGAGGTCTCGGCAACGTATTACACCTCTACTAGAATTTAAAGACCTATGAGGAGACACCTTAATAGGAATGTCTGCTAAAGATGAAAATTTAAGAAGCACGGTAGCATGGTGCTCTTTGTCACATTCTATTAAGAGTGTTCCGTTTTTTAGTTTTTTGATAGCCTTGGGCTCGCGAGCTAAGCCTTTGGTTATCAAAAATGGTGACACTTTTGATAGGTCTTTTGATGGACTCTCAATTAAGAGGAACCTCGGCCAAGATTTTGACATTTTACAATTATTATTAACCAAATTCCATTTCTTGAATGTTCTCAGTAATAGGCTATAACAACATGAATCAAGATGTGTTCATATAAATCAAAAAGTCGAGTCACCTGCATAATTTCATTTTTCAACCAGCAGCTATATTTGACGAACTCCGTGTTTGACTTTTACTACGTTATCAACTGATCAATTACCTTTGCGAATCAAATAAAGAGTTGGTTAAGTCAGATTCTAAGTCATAAGCAAGACATATTATGCTCATTTGTCAAAACTGTCATTTCAGTACCTGTTTTGGTAGCTGCACCTTCTGTTGCTTTTTCTTCACCTGTTGTAGTAGCTGCAATTTCTCTTGTCGTGTCTTCGCCCGCTGTAAATGTTGTAGATTCCATTTGCGGTGTTGTTACACCTATCAAAATTAGAAGTTCTTATTTTCCATTTATTTACTTTCGTTCATAAATACATAAACGAATAATAGGATTTATATCTTCTTGGACAATTAATTTTTAATAAACAATACAGTGAATCTATTAGAGGAAAACAGACAAAAAAATGGTGCAATTAAAACTATTGCTGCGACAATGCGTTCATGCCTTTGTTATCGTAGCATTATCGTCTAAACTACACGTTAAGGACACCAAGTGGATGTTATAACGGTTCTAAAAAGGTCAAACCATCCAGCCATTTAGTAAGATGTAGTGGCGAGCCTGATCTACCACGGTAGCATGCTGCTCTTTGTCACATTCTATAAAGAGTGTTCCGTTTTTTAGTTTTTTGATAGCCTTGGGCTCGCCAGCTAAGCCAGCTATGCCTTTGGTTATGAAAAATGGTGACACTTTTGATAGGTCTTTTGATGAACTCTTAATTAAGAGGAACCTCGGCCAAGATTTTGACATTTTACAATTATTATTAACCAAATTCCAACTCTTGAATTTACTCAGTAATAGGCTATAACAACATGAATCAAGATGTGTTCATATAAATCAAAAAGTCGGGTCACCTGCATAATTTCATTTTTCAACCAGCAGCTATATTTGACGAACTCCGTGTTTGACTATTACTACGTTAGCAACTGAGCAATTACCTTTGCGAATCAAATAAAGAGTTGGTTAAGTCAGATTCTAAGTCATAAGCAAGACATATTATGCTCATTTGTCAAAACTGTCGTTTCAGTACCTGTTTTGGTAGCTGCACCTTCTGTTGCTTTTTCTTCACCTGTTGTAGTAGCTGCAATTTCTCTTGTCGTGTCTTCGCCCGCTGTAAATGTTGTAGATTCCATTTGCGGTGTTGTTACACCTATCAAAATTAGAAGTTCTTATTTTCCATTTATTTACTTTCGTTCATAAATACATGAACGAATAATAGGATTTATATCTTCTTGGACAATTAATTTTTAATAAACAATACAGTGAATCTATGAGAGGAAAACAGACAAAAAAATGGTGCAATTAAAACTATTACTGCGACAATGCGTTCATGCCTTTGTTATCGTAGCATTATCGTCTAAACTACACGTTAAGGACACCAAGTGGATGTTATAACGGTTCTAAAAAGTTCAAACCATCCAGCCATTTAGATGTAGTGGCGAGCCTGATCTACCACTCCTAATCATCATAGGCCTAGCCTGTTCCTCAGTCTAATTTCAAATAAAATATTGTTTACATTCCAACACCCCTTCCCTGGCTCTCTCTATTGTTGGTTCTGCTTCACATCGAATATGAAAACAAACAGTGGCCTTTATCGCAATCGAAATGCTTTCGGAAATGAGCGCAAATTCCGGCGAGGAACTTTTCATGCTGATACCTAGGTACCCTGATAATTTCAAGGTGATACCTGCATTCATTCAAGTGGTTTGTTCTTGGCACGGCTTCTATACGGGGAAAAATGTGGAATGCATTCGTTCAGCTCGTTTGTTCTTGACACGGTTCCTGCCGTTCGTTTTTTTTCCGCCATTTACGGCTTCTGTAAGGGCGAAAAAAGTGGAATTTCGCCACGACACCGGCACCGATTGTCCGAAAACCATGAAATTTGGACACAATACACCCATTACCACCCCGGACTCTGTGCTTTACTCCCATTTTGATCCCATTAAAAAAAAAAGAGTTTTAGCAAAAAAAACGATTTTCGGAATTTAATATTGGTTTTATTAATTAAAATTAATTTTGAAATTGCAAATGCAAAGAGAATCTATCGCCTCTCCCGTATGTGATAGGTATTAGTACTATACAGATTATCCTTAAAAGAAAATTTTTTAAAATGACCGCAACGATGTATCGACACCAGAAACCTAAATCGCCTATTTTGACCTTTTTGACTGCTGAGGCATCCTTTCGGTGGTCCAAATCTCTGGAATTTCTAGCGGTTGGCTGCGCCGCGATGATATTTATCACATATTAAAAGGAGAAAATGCTCAGATATCAAGAGCAATAAAAATTCGATAAAATACGGTAATTTTTTAAGCAAAAAAACTTTGATCGGTGGGGGTGGGTTTCGAATTTATTTTCAACGTTATCGGAATTCCAGACTCTTCTATTTTTAATATGTGATAGCTTGAATCCCAAGGTACATCCCGTGCAAATTTGAGGGCAATCGGCCAAACGGAACGTTGCCTGGGCAGAGCAAATCAACCCCGGTAGCGAAAATTTGCTCATTCTTCAACGCTTGTTATAATAGATTAATCCGGGTTCCCGATCCACCGTCACGTACCAAACCACTCCGAAATATACCCAAAATACCCAAACCGACCGTAATTTCTTTTGACTTCGCGCATGCGCCACGCTGGAACCAAAGGTACGATGACTACCAAATTCCGGCGAGGAACTTTTCACGCTGGTACCTAGGTGCCCTGAGAAATTCAAGGCGATACCTGCATTCGTTCAGGTCGTTTGTTCTTCACACGGTTCCTGTCGTTCGGCTTTTTCCGCCATTTACGGCTTCAGTAAGTGCGAAAAAAAGTGGAATATCGCCACGACACCGGCACCGATTGTCCGAAAATCATGAAATTTGGACACAATACGCCCATTGCCACCCCGGACCTTGTGTCTTACTCCCATTTTGATCCGATTAAAAAAAAAAGAGTTTTAGCAAAAAAAAAAAGATTTTCTGTCAACTGGTGGTCTCCATTTGGAACTGAATATGAAGAACAGTGAAAAATCCACTGGAACAGACGTGAAAATAAACCACAATAGGCTGTAATATGTTCAATGCGTCTCTTATTTCTGAAATTAAAGCATTTCAGGATAGCTCGAGATCAAGATCGATTTTTTGGTGTTTGAAAATTTTCAAAATTTCGTATTTCGGCCTTGACCTTTTACGTACCGACAAAGTTGTTTACAGGACAATTTATGCCTTTAATTTTCATAATTTATAAATCTAACCTAAATATTCGAACAGCTAACGTCAATCTGATTCAAACATTGTTAGTTCCGTTCAAAGTTATTTCATTTATATTTTTGATATTTTCCTGCCCCTTTTTAGTTCTTTCCCGCCATTTTCGTTTCATGTTCTCATCCGTCCCGTTTTTAAACGGCTTGATTCATTTTTCTGGAACGGAAAGTCATTCCGATTACAACAATCCAACTTGTAACTTCGCGACTTTTTCACCCATTTTGATAATTATTTTTTGTTGTTCTTTTTTCTTGATATAATCCATGTCACGTGACAATGAATATGAAAGCTTTCATATCTGCATGGGACAGTAGCAGATCTAGTTAAGCTTTCATATTTCATATGAAAGCTTATTGTTTCTGTTAAGATTATTATTAAGCTTTCATATGTGACCGATATTTATTTAACGGGGAATAAGTGATAATTCATACTATAGCAGTAAATAATTAAAATATTTCATAGGGATTATAATAATATGTATATCATGTCTGGGTATTACAGGGTTAAAACCAATATTAAATTCCGAAAATCGTTTTTTTGCTAAAACTCTTTTTTTTAATGGGATCAAAATGGGGATAAAGCACAGAGTCCGGGGTGGTAATGGGCGTATTGTGTCCAAATTTCATGGTTTTCGGACAATCGGTGCCGCTGTCACGGCGAAATTCCACTTTTTTCCACTCATGGAAGCCGTAAAGGCAGGTGACAAGAACAAACGACTTGAACGAATGCAGGTATCACCTTGGATTTTTTGAGGATACCTAGGTAACAACGTGAAAAGTTGCTCGCCGGAATTTAGTACTCATGGTACCGTTGGTTCCTGTGTAGCGCATGCGCGAAATCAAAACTAGCTAAACTCGAAAACAACCTTGTCGGCACGGAAACATCAAAGGAGAAATTCGAATTTTTGAAATATTCAAATACCAAACATTCGACCATGATCCAGGCTATCCTGAAATGTAATAATTTCGGTAATAGGAGACACATTCTCTAAGTCACGACCAATTGTGTATGTTTTCAAGCATATTAATGTGGATTTTTCACTATTTTTCATTTTCAATTCAAAATGGCGTCCATCAGTTGACCTAAATCAAAATTCTACTGCCTACATTTTATGGGCTTTCCTTCAAGGATTTGGAAAATATAATCCCCTTGTCTGTAAGTAAAATATCAAAAAAGCCTTAGCGATATTTCACATTTCAAGATGGTGGCACTTCCGGTTTGGGCTACAAACTCCATTTTTTGTGTAGGAATCAGTAGTGTCGTAACTAGTAAAGAAATACAATTTCAAGGCAATCGGACCTATATTTCGTCGATTTTTTTAAAAAATTTGATCCTTAATTTCATCAAGGGGAGATAATACAGAAAATTTCTAATGACATTTTTCAAGTTGTATCGGTAAGATCTACTTACTATTAAAGAAGTTGTCAAGTTGATTTTAACTTCCGGTTCGAAATCACAGCGACGAATTTTTGAAATTCGAAAATCCGAAATAACAGATTTGAAGTAAATGATTCAAGGTACTCAAAGAATTTTTTTTTAGTAAAATAGGTCAAAAAGTCACAAAGTTACAGCAATGTAGGTCAAATGCATTCTTTCGTAAAATTCGGTGATTTCGGAGGTGTAAAACGTTTTGATAACATACCTATTCCAAAGCCACTACCCATTCTTGGGGGGGGGGGGGTAGGTCAAAGTTTCAGAAAGATCCCACGGTTCGATTCTGAGATATAAGATTTGCAGGAAAAACACACACAAAAAAATAAATAATAATAATAATAACTAGATCTGCATAGCAGATATGAAAGCTTTCATATTAACTGGAAAGGGGTTTATTAGAATCTATTGAAACAATTAGTATAAATGTCATCAGGTATCTGAAAAATTACATTTACCTTATGAACAAAATGGGAAAAATACAAAACAAAAATTGTCGACTTGTGGCTACCATCCAAGGCATATTTAGAAAACCGTATATTATATGCAGAGTACGCAGGACAGGAATTAGTTATGCTTCAATGTAAACCGGCCCGTTTCTTGCCTTTAGTTTTAGAGTTAGGTGTGATTTTCAAAGGATTCAATCGGAAATCGCTGAAAATCAATTGGCTTCTTACACTGTATCAATTTAAAGTCAATCGGATATCAAGGGCAATAACTCTGACGGTAATTATCGGAAATGGCAGTAAATATCAGATATCGCTGAAAATCAATACTGTAGGCATCTTCGTGTCATGACCTTAACCACTGTGTATAAATTTAAAGTCAATCGGACATTAACTTTGGCCTCTAGAGCATTCACAAGATTTTTTTTAAGTGATGAAGGGCCATAACTCTGACAGTAATTATCGGAAATCGCTGAAAACCAACTGGCTTCTTCATCTCATGACCTTAAACACTGTGTATAAAGTCAATCGGATATTGAATTTAACCGCTAGAGCGTGCACAAGATTTTTTGAAGTGGTCAAGGACCATAATTCTGACAGTAATTATCGGAAATCGCTGAAAATCAATAGGCTTCTTCGTCTAATGACCTTAAACACTGTATAAATTTGGAGTAATCGGATATTAACTTTAGCCGTCCGGACGGCGGCGACGACAATATACGACCACATTTCAATGTGGGCGTATAAAAATTAACCGATGGCATATAATATTTAATGTATGATAAAGTCAAAATAGTCGATTTCGGTTTTTGGTGTTGCGCTCATTTTAAAAAAAATGTCTTTTACGGATAATGTGTATAGTACTAATAGCAATCACATACGGAAGAGGCGATAAGATCCCTTTGCATTTGGAATTTCAAAATTAATTAAAACCAAATTTAAATTCCGAAAATCGGTTGTTTATTTTTTGCTGAAACCCCTTTTTTTAATCTGATCAAAATGGGAGTAAGTCACAGAGTGGTAATGGGCGTATTGTGTCCAAATTTCATGGTTTTGGGACAACCGGTGCCGGTGTCGTGGCGAAATTCCACTTTTTTCGCCCTTACAGAAGCCGTAAATGGCGGAAAAAAACGAACGGCAGAAACCGTGTCAAGAACAAACGACCTGAACGAATGCAGGTATCGCCTTGAAGTTTTCAGTGCACCTAGGTACCAACGTGAAAAGTTCCTCGCCGGAATTTGGTAGTCAACGTACCTTTGGTTCCAGCGTGGCGCATGCGCGAAGTAAAAAGAAATTACGGTCGATTTTGGGATTTTGGGTATATTTCGGAGTGGTTTGTGAAGACGGTGGATCAGGGACTCAGATTGATCTAACATGGCGATCATAATACAACATGATAATCAATTTGAAGTATGAGTAAATTTTCGCGACCGGGTTGGTTTGCTCTACCGAGGCAACGTTCCTGTGCTCCGATTGCCTTCAAATTTGCACAGAATGTACCTTGGGATTCTAGCTATCACATATTAAAAATAGAAGAGTGTTGGATTCCGAGAACGTTCAAAATAAATTCAAAACCCACCCCCAACAATCAAAGGTTTTTTGCTTAAAAAATTGCCATATTTTATCGAATTTTTATTGTTCTTGATATCTGAGGATTTTCTCAATTTAATATGTGATAAATATCATCGCGGCGCAGCCAACCGCTAGAAATTCCAGAGATTTGGACCACCGGAAGGATGCCTCAGCAGTCAAAAAAAGTCAAAATAGGCGATTTCGGTTTCTAGTGTCGATTCATCGTTACGGTCATTTTAAAAAATTGTCTTTTAAGGATAATGTGTATAGTACCAATACCTATGACATAAGGAAGAGGCGATAAAATCTCTTTGCATTTGCAATTTCAAAAATTAATTAAAACCAATATTAAATTCCGAAAATCGGTTTTTTGCTAAAACTCTTTTTTTTTAATCGGATCAAAATGGGAGTAAGGTACAGAGTCCGGGGTAGTAATGGGCGTATTCTTTCCAAATTTCATGGTTTTCGGACAAACGGCGCCGGTGTCGTGGCGAAATTCCTCTTTTTTCGCCCTTACTGAAGCCGTAAATCGCGGAAAAAACCGAACGGCAGGAACCATGTGAAGAACAAACGACCTGAACGAATGCAGGTATCGCCTTGAATTTTTCAGGGCACCTAGGTACCAACGTGAAAAGTTCCTCGCCGGAATTTGGTAGTCATGGTACCTTTGGTTCCAGCGCGGCGCATGCGCGAAGTCAAAAGAAATTATGGTCGATTTTGGGATTTTGGGTATATTTCGGAGTGGTTTGGTAACTGACGGTGTATCTAAGATGGCGGTCATAACACAGTATTATAATAACTTTAAGGAATGAACAAATTTACGCGACCGGGTTGATTTGCTCTGCCCAGGCAACGTTCCTGTGATCCGATTGCCTTCAAATTTGCACAGAAAGTACCTTGAGATTCTATCTATCACATATTAAAAATAGAAGAGTGTGGGATTCCGAGAACGTTCAAAATAAATTCAAAACCCACCCCCAACCATCAAAGTTTTTTTTGCTTAAAAAATTGCCGTATTTTATCGAATTTTTATTGTTCTTGATATCTGAACATTTTCTCATTTTAATATGTGATAAGTATCATCGAGGCGCAGCCAACCGCTAGAAATTCCAGAGATTTGGACCACCGGAAGAATGCCTCAGCAGTCAAAAAAGGTCAAAATAGGCGATTTCGGTTTCTAGTGTCGATAAATTGTCTTTTAAGGATAATGAGTATAGTACCAATACCTATCACATACGGAAGAGGCGATAAAATCTCTTTGCATTTGCAATTTCAAAATTAATTAAAACCAATATTAAATCCCGAAAATGGGCGTATTGTGTCCAAATTTCATGGTTTTCGGACAATCGGTGCCGGTGTCACGGCGAAATTCCACTTTTTTTCCCCTCATAGAAGCCGTAAATTGACTTGAGGCCAGGGTCCTTGAAGTTGTACAGCTGCACCCGGTGACCGATATTTATTTAACGGGGAATAAGTGATAATTCATATTATAGCAGTAAATAATTAAAATATTTCATAGGGATTATAATAATATGTATATCTTGTCTGGGTACAGGGTTAAAACCAATATTTAATTCCGAAATTCTTTTTTGTGCTAAAACTCTTTTTTTTAATGGGATCAAAATGGGGGTAAGGCGTATTGTGTCCAAATTTCATGGTTTTCGGACAATCGGTGCCGGTGTCACGGTGAAATTCCACTTTTTTCCCCTCATGGAAGACGAAAGGCAGGTGACAAGAACAAACGACTTGAACGAATGCAGGTAACACCTTGAAATTTTCAGGGTACCTAGGTACCAACGTGAAAAGTTGCTCGCAGGAATTTAGTACTCATGGTACCTTTGGTTGCAGCGAAGCGCATGCGCGAAGTCGAATCCAGTTAAACTCGAAAACAACCTTGTCGGCGCGGAAAACATCAAAGGAGAAATTCGAAATATTCAAATACCAAACGTTCGACCATGATCCAGGCTATCCTGAAATGTATTAATTTCGGTAATAGGAGACATATTCTCTAGGTCACGACCAATTGTATATGTTTTCAAGCCCATAAATGTGGATTTTTCACTAATTGTCATTTTCAATTCAAAATGGCGTCCATCATATGCCGGAAATAAAAATTGTGTTCTCTACCGTTTTTCGGCTTTCCTTCAAGGATTCGGAAAATATAATTGCCTTGTCTGTAAGTAAAATATCAAAAAAGCCTTATGTAATTTTCACATTTCAAGATGGTGGCATTTCCGGTTTGAGCTACAAACTCAATTTTTTGTGTACGAATCAATAGTGTCGTAGCTAGTAAAGAAAAAAAAATCAAGGCAATCTGACCTATATTTCGTCGATTTTTCTGAAAACTTTGATCCTTAATTTCATCAAGGGGAGATAATTTAGAAAATTTCTAATGATATTTTTGAAGTCGCATTGATAAGATCTACTTACATTCTAAATTTCATGAAAATCGTGCAACTATTAAAGAAGTTGTCAACTTGATCTCAACTTCCGGTTCAAAATCACAGCGACGAATTTTCGAAATTCGAAAAGTCGAAATTGCAGATTTTAAGTAAATGCTTCAAGGAACCCCTCAAAAAAAAAATTAGTAAAATAGGTCAAATAGTTACAAAGTTACAGTAATGTAGGTCAAATGAATTTGTTCGTAAAATTCGGTGATTTCGGATTCGAAAAACGATTTGAAAATATATTTAATCAACATTCGCACCCCATTTTAGGGGGGGGGGGGTAGGTCAAAGTTTCAGATTGATTCTATGGTTAGATTCTGAGAAATCCGATTTGTAGAAATGACACAAAAAAAAAATAATAATAACTAGATCTGCATAATGAACAAAATGGGAAAAATACAAAACAAAAATTGTCGACTTGTGGCTACCATCCAAGGCATATTTAGAAAACCGTATATTATATACAGAGTACGCAGGACAGGAATTAGTTGTGCTTCAGTGTAAACCGGACCGTTTCTTGCCTTTAGTTTTAGAGTTACGTGTGATTTTCAAAGGATTCAATCGGAAATCGCTGAAAATCAATTGGCTTCTTCATCTCATGACCTTAAACACTGTATAAATTTAAAGTCAATCGGATATTGAATTTAGCCTCTAGAGCGTCCACAAGATTTTTTAAAGTGATCAAGGGCAATAACTCTGACGGTAATTATCGGAAATGGCTGTAAATATCAGATATCGCTGAAAATCAATATTGTAGGCATCTTCGTGTCATGACCTTAAACACTGCGCATAAATTGAAAGTCAATCGGATATTAACTTTGGCCTCTAGAGCGTCCACAAAATATTTTGAAGTGATCAGGGGCCACATCTCTGGCAGTAAATATCAGATATCGCTGAAAATCAATCGCCTACTTCGTCTCATGACCTTAACCACTGTGTATAAATTTAAAGTCAATCGGACATTAACTTTGGCCTCTAGAGCATCCACAAGATTTTTTTTAAGTGATGAAGGGCCATAACTCTGACAGTAATTATCGGAAATCGCTGAAAATCAATTGGCTTCTTCATCTCTTGACCTTAAACACTGTGTATAAATTTAAAGTCAATCGGATATTGAATTTAACCTCTAGAGCTTGCACAAGATTTTTTGAAGTGGTCAAGGACCATAATTCTGACAGTAATTATCGGAAATCGCTTAAAATCAATAGGATTCTTCGTCTCATGTCCTTAAACACTGTGTATAAATTTAAAGTAATCGAATATTAACTTAAGCCGTCCGGACGGCGGCGACGACAATATACGACCACATTTCAATGTGGGTGTATAAAAATTAACCGATGGCATATAATATTTAATGTATGATAAAGTCAAAATAGTCGATTTCGGTTTTTGGTGTTGCGCTCAATTTAAAAAAAATGTCTTTTACGGATAATGTGTATAGTACTAATAGCAATCACATACGGAAGAGGCGATAACATCCCTTTGCATTTGGAATTTCAAAATTAATTAAAACCAAATTTAAATTCCGAAAATCGGTTGTTTATTTTTTGCTGAAACTCCTTTTTTCAATCTGATCAAAATGGGAGTAAGTCACAGAGTGGTAATGGGCGTATTGTGTCCAAATTTCATGGTTTTGGGACAATCGGTGCCGGTGTCGTGGCGAAATTCCACTTTTTTCGCCCTTACAGAAGCCGTAAATGGCGGAAAAAAACGAACGGCAGGAACCGTGTCAAGAACAAACGATCTGAACGAATGCAGGTATCGCCTTGAAGTTTTCAGTGCGCTAACGTACCAACGTGAAAAGTTCCTCGCCGGAATTTGGTAGTCAACGTACCTTTGGTTCCAGCGTGGCACATGCGCGAAGCAAAAAGAAATTACGGTCGATTTTGGGATTTTGGGTATATTTCGGAGTGGTTTGGTAGATGACGGTGGATCAGGGACTCAGAATGATCTAACATGGCGATCATAACACAACATGATAATCACTTTGAAGTATGAGTAAATCTTCGCGACCGGGTTGATTTGCTCTACCCAGGCAACGTTCCTGTGCTCCGATTGCCTTCAAATTTGCACAGAATGTACCTTGGGATTCTAGCTATCACATATTAAAAATAGAAGAGTGTTGGATTCCGAGAACGTTCAAAATAAATTCAAAACCCACCCCCAACAATCAAAGGTTTTTTGCTTAAAAAATTGCCGTATTTTATCGAATTTTTATTGTTCTTGATATCTGAGGATTTTCTCAGTTTAATATGTGATAAATATCATCGCGGCGCAGCCAACCGCTAGAAATTCCAGAGATTTGGACCACCGGAAGGATGCCTCAGCAGTCAAAAAATGTCAAAATAGGCGATTTCGGTTTCTAGTGTCGATACATCGTTACGGTCGTTTTAAAAAATTGTCTTTTAAGGATAATGTGTATAGTACCAATACCTATCACATAAGGAAGAGGCGATAAAATCTCTTTGCATTTGCAATTTCATAATTAACTAGAACTGCGATGCAGTAATGACGGGTTTCACCGGTGCCACGTTACCCTAAACATGTCACTTCCGGTACCAATGAAACCATTAAACAGGTTTCCACATAAGCATTGCACACATCAAATAAAATGGATGCCGAATCAACCAAATCCAGCAATATCAATTCATTTTATACATTTGTTACATGTAAGTGTACAGTACGTCCGGTGATAATGAAAATGTTCAATTAATTTTATGAAATCAGAAATGGCATAAGGCATCACATGGTGAAAATTTTATGTAAATCAAATAATAATTGCCACTTTTATAGACCAAAAACCTTGAAAAGTGACTTGTAGAAAATCGTCTATTTCTCTGCAACCGTACAAGTTAGAAACCATTTTCTGGTATCTGTATGATCGTATGGGGTCAATCTATTTGCTGAATGGAATCAAATATCATAATTTTAAAAACATTACAAATCAGACTCATTTGAATAAAATATGTTTTGAAGGCTAAAAATACAGTTTTTGCCAAAATGACGTTACTTTCGGTGATAATGAAAATCTTAAATTACTTGTATGAAATCGTAAATGGCATTAGGTATCACACAGTGAAAATTTCATGAAAATCGAATAATAATTGACACTTTTATGGACAAAAAACCTTGAAAAGTGACCTGTTGAAAATTGCCTATTTCTCCGCAACTGAACAAGTTAGAAACCATTTTCTGATATCTTTATGATCGTATATGTTCATTCTTTTAGTTGATTAGAATCAAATATCAAAATCTTAAACAAACAACAAATACAACTCATTTGAATAAATTATTTGTTTCGAAGGCTATAAATACAGTTTTTGTCCAAATTTCGTCATTTCCGGTGACATTGAAAATGTTAAATTGAGTTGAACTAGTCACAATTGACAAATGGTTTCACTTTTATGAAAATCCAATAATAATTGACTCTTTTACAGGCACAATAGCGTAAAGAGTGACTCATGCAAAATTGACCATTTCTCGGCAACTGCGCATATTACAAATTAATTTTTACATACATTCTCTCCGTATAGATTATTGCTACGAGTTTATGAAAGTTACGAAGTAATATTTTAAAATATGAAAACGCTGGATGGGTTGTAAATAGCTTAATTTTACACCTTTCATCACCTTTTAATCGAAATAGCCCGAAAACAGAATCGAAATTAAAAAAACTGGGCCCAACATTTTGTGCGCCTGTAAAGGGTGCACCCTTTCAGTTATACCAGATTCGAAAAGTGGTACCTAACTGTCAAAATTGTAGTTTTTGGTAAAATTACGCCACTTCCGGTGCCGACAGATAACTCTATAAGTAACAAAAAAAATGGCAATTGAGACAACGGAGCATATGCACTTTGTTTTAAACAAATCGAAGAATAAATAATTAATGTAGGACTGAAAAACTGAATTAGTCAATGGCGGCCAAGAAAAATTACTGAGACAAAAAAAATTAAAATTTTTGCTCAAGTCAGATGACTCGTTAATTTTGCGTAAAACACGAATAAAAAATATTTATAAATAAAAGTTTTTTGTAAAAATTTAAATTTTCGAAATTTGGCGCCTAATATCTGCGAAGATTTGCCGAAAATCAAAAATCAAAAGTAGCGTAGCTATGTGCCCCGTCTCCAGCTATGCCAAAATGTATCGAAAGTTAAAATAGTATGATTATTGTTAAAATTACTGCAATATTTCTAAAAACGATAGCTTCGGTGATTTCGGACATTTCGCATTGTTGCAGAACGTTCAAAATAGCTTTATCCTCTAAGTCACACCCACTTTTCCAGTAAAACCGAAGAAATCGTAACGATCAGACAAGCAGTTGCTGAGATCTACTCAAAACAAAAGAATAATAATAATAATAAGAATAATAATTTTAACAAAAACAATAGTGTTTCACACAAGCTACGCAGTGTGAAACCCTAATTAACACCAATATAAAATTCCAAAAATCGGTTTTTTGCTAAAACTCTTTTTTTTCTTAATGGGATCAAAATGGGGGTAAGGCACAGAGTCCGGGGTGGTAATGGGCGTATTGTGTCCAAATTTCATGGTTTGTCCGGACAATCGGTGCCGGTGTCACGGCGAAATTCCACTTTTTTCCCCTCATGGAAGCCGTAAATTGACTTAGAAAAAAAACGACGAAAGGCAGGTGACAAGCACAAACGACTTGAACGAATGCAGGTATCACCTTGAAGTTTTCAGGGTACCTAGGTACCAACGTGAAAAGTTGCTCGCCGGAATTTAGTACTCATGGTACCTTTGGTTCCAGAGTAGCGCATGCGCGAAGTCAAATCCAGCTAAACTCGAAAACAACCTTGTCGGCACGGAAAACATCAAAGGAGAAATTCGAATTTTTGAAATATTCAAATACCAAACGTTCGACCATGATCCATGCTATCGTGAAATGTATTAATTTCGGTAATAGGAGACATATTCTCTAGGTCACGACCAATTGTATATGTTTTCAAGCCCATAAATGTGGATTTTTCACTAATTGTCATTTTCAATTCAAAATGGCGTCCATCATTTGCCGGAAATCAAAATTGTGTTCTCTACCGTTTTTCGGCTTTCCTTCAAGGATTCGGAAAATATAATTGCCTTGTCTGTAAGTAAAATATCAAAAAGGCCTTATGTAATTTTCACATTTCAAGATGGTGGCATTTCCGGTTTGAGCTACAAACTCAATTTTTTGTGTACGAATCAGTAGTGTCGTAGCTAGTAAAGAAAAAAAATATCAAGGCAATCTGACCTATATTTCGTCGATTTTTTTGAAAAATGTGATCCTTAATTTCATCAAGGGGAGATAATTTAGAAAATTTCTAATGATATTTTTGAAGTCGCATTGATAAGATCTACTTACATTCTAAATTTCATGAAAATCGTGCAACTATTAAAGAAGTTGTCAAATTGATCTCAACTTCTGGTTCAAAATCACAGCGACGAATTTTCGAAATTCGAAAATTTGATATTGCAGATTTTAAGTAAATGTTTTAAGGCACCCCTCAAAAAAAGAATTAGTAAAATAGGTCAAATAGTTACAAAGTTACAGTAATGTAGGTCAAATGAATTTGTTCGTAAAATTCGGTGATTTCGGATTCGAAAAACGATTTGAAAATATATTTAATCAACATTCGCACCCCATTTTTGGGGGCGGGGGTAGGTCAAAGTTTCAGATTGATCCTATGGTTAGATTCTGAGAAATCCGATTTGTAGAAATGACACAAAAAAAAAAAAATAATAATAATAATAGGAATAATAATAATAATCTTAACAGAAACAATAAGCTTTCATATGTTATACATATGAAAGCTTAATAATCTTAACAGAAACAATAAGCTTTCATATGTTATACATATGAAAGCTTAATAACTAGATCTGCATAGCAGATATCAAAGCTTTCATATAAACTGCAAAAGGGGTTATTAGAATCTACGAATCAACAATCACTTTGACGGAAGATATTCTCTCGGCTAAAAAATCTTTCTTCTCTCAGCTACGAGAGATACGTAGAATTAAACCGGCCCAGAGCCGATCGTGTTGATAAGAAGCCGCTTATTTGACATTGACACATAACCGAAGGTGAACAGACCTACCCGTCGAGTTAATACAATGGGCAATCTCACATCGGTCCACTATAGAGAGGCACATACTAGTCGCCTCCTACTTACCCAAGACATTTAGTCCAAACCTTGACTCTCATACATATAAACCATTTGGTACTACATGTACATGTATTCCGTACTTATATCTTATTAAACCCTTCGGCCGCAATATTGAATCACACAGTATTTAACGTTCTATATCCTAACATCTTTATGAAATCAAAGACAAATCTAAACTTGGGCACTCCAACCATTTTTATTTTTACATCATTCAGTTTTTTTTTAAATATTATATCACAAATTTAAATATCACAAATTATAGTGAAGACTGGACCACTAAACTAGTTACCGATCAGTTTTTCTTTGTGTTACTGCGTTATACATTTTCAAAGCAATGATTCTTATAATGTGCGAGCCGCCATGACACCGGCGGATATTATAACTTCGATAGGCGAGAAACTTCAGGTAGCAGTTGGGTTTCATCAAATCATATAATTATGCGGTACGGCTTCACCTTTATTTCAATGGGAATTGGTTTATTACATGTGCAGTGCAGTTTTAGGTCAGTTTATGTGTAAATTAAGGGAGCTATACATAGGCCAGTAACCTTTTTGTAGTCATTTGACTATAAAAAACTTGCGGAAAGGAACTCCGTAGGACAAGCCACTACTGTGGCAGGAGTAAGGCGGAAGACATCAGTAGTGGGACCATTTCTAAGTTAATCCGGAAGTGCGTTGCTATTGTCAGAATATATAAAATGGGGTTTACGGTCCCGCTTTTTTGCTGTAGTTTGAGTAATGAGTTAGAGCGTATATTTTGTATTCAAAAAATCATTGCAAATAAAAGACCTCATCCCCACCACCACCACCCTGTAAGACACTAGCTAGCTTGTGTATTTCCATATTCCATTTCCGAGAGATAGATAGAGAACACGCGAAATATAAAGTGATTTTTCTTACAATCAGGGACCATAATTCATGAAGTTACGATTCGATATGCGCAAATATCGAAAGGAACCATATCTTTGGGTTATAAACATGCATGTCAAGTTTCATCAAAATATTTCACTGTGAAAAGCCGGGGCTAAGTCATCTTTAATCAAACAAATTTTACAATGTAGGTAGTGAAAACAAAATGTTATGTTAAGCGTTGTTCGAGGGTGGGGTGGGTGCATAACATTCCAAATGCAAAGGGTTATTTTTTGTGCACGCCAATATGCACACAGGATTTCGATTTTTTGTCCTACCCAAAAAACTGCACGCAAAGTTAGTTGTCGGGCCTTCGGTCAAGAACCACGGACAAAGGGAGAGAACGGGGACCTCTGTTTTGCTTACCATCCAAGCGACTAGGCACTAATCCTTGTTCCATGGACGAGGGGACGGGCGTTTTTTGTCCCATCGAAACGACTAGACACAGATCCTTGCTAGGCCTTCCATACTTCACCACTGCCAACGGGGAACCACTTTGACCTCGGGTTTTCGTACCATCCGAACGACTAGACACTAATCCTTGCAAGGCCTTCCGTTCTGCACAAATGAGCCACGGTGGCCTCGTTTTGTCGTAACATACAAACGACTAGAATATGTTTCATAATTTAGTCATGTTCGCGTGGGTGGGTTGACAGCCGAATTGATATGTACATGATAGTGACACGAGGGGGAGGTGGAGGGAGCGGGGTGTACACAAATCACACAAATCAGAGCTTTGTAATACACGCATATACTTGATATACTAAATACACAAATGGCTGAATTTCGAGACATTTCTGGCACTCTTTCAACACATAATGAGAACACTGCATTAATTTCTATATATCAATAAAATATGCCTCAGACCCATTCTATCATATATGATACACTAAATTTCGACATTGTTTTTCAGAAAAAATATTGTTTATTTTTAAATTTGAATTAGACTAGTAACAAAATATATTTCCTGGCAACAAATAGCATATAAATAAAAATAGATTTACTTTTATTTTTTTTAAATGAAATCATTCCAGGGCTTTTATTGACATTTCAGAAAATGTAGAGTTGGTCCCATGCACTTGACGCCAGGGTCCTTGAAGTTGTACAGCTGCACCCGGTGACCGATATTAATTTAACGGGGAATAAGTGATAATTCATATTATAGCAGTAAATAATTAAAATATTTCATAGGGATTATAATAATATGTAAGCTGATATCATGTCTGGGTATTACAGGGTTAAAACCAATATTAAATTCCGAAACTCTTTTTTTTGCTAAAACTCTTTTTTTTTAATGGTATCAAAATGGGGCTAAAGCACAGAGTCCGGGGTGGTAATGGGTGTATTGTGTCCAAATTTCATGGTTTTCGGACAATCGGTGCTGGTGTCACGGCGAAATTCCACATTTTTCTCCTCATGGAAGCCGTAAATGCAGGTATCACCTTGAAATTTTCAGGGTACCTAGGTACCAACGTGAAAAGTTGCTCGCCGGAATTTAGTACTCATGGTACCGTTGGTTCCTGTGTAGCGCATGCGCGAATTCAAAACCAGCTAAACTTGAAAACAACCTTGTCGGCACGGAAAACATCAAAGGAGAAATTCGACCATGATCCAGGCTATCCTGAAATGTAATAATTTCGGTAATAGGAGAAACATTCTCTAAGTCACAACCAATTGTATATGTTTTCAAGCCCATTAATGTGGATTTTTCACTATTTTTTATTTTCAATTCAAAATGGCGTCCATCAGTTGACCTAAATCAAAATTCTACTGCCTACATTTCATGGGCTTTCCTTCAAGGAATTGAAAAATATAATCCCCTTGTCTGTAAATAAAATACCAAAAAAGCCATAGCGATATTTCACATTTCATGATGGTGGCACTTCCGGTTTAGGCTACTAACTCCATTTTTTGTGAACTAATCAGTAGTGTAGTAACTAGTAAAGAAATACAATTTCAAGGCATTCGGACCTATATTTCGTTGATTTTTTTTAAAACTTTGATCAAGGGGAGATAATACAGAAAATTTCTAATAACATTTTTCAAGTTGTATCGGTAAGATCTACTTGTGTACTGAATTTCATGAAAATCGTGCAACTATTAAAGAAGTTGTCAAGTTGATTTTAACTTCCGGTTCGAAATCACAGTGACGAATTTTTGAAATTCGAAAATCCGAAATAGCAGATTTGAAGTAAATGATTCAAGGTACTCAAAGAATTTTTTTTTAGTAAAATAGGTCAAAAAGTCACAAAGTTACAGCAATGTAGGTCAAATGCATTCGTTCGTAAAATTCGGTGATTTCGGATGTGTAAAACGTTTTGAAAACATACCTATTCCAAAGCCACCACACATTCTTGGTGGGGGGGGGGGGGTAGGTCAAAGTTTCAGAAAGATCCCACTGTTACATTCTGAGATATACGATTTGCAGGAAAAAAACACACACAAAAAAAATAATAATAATAACTAGACCTGCAAGCAGCACTGAACCGGCTTTCAGGAATCAGACAGAAAGTGTGTCATACAATAGCCCATTTATCGAGCTACCAAACGATACTTTAGATGTTTTGATCCGGTCACACCCGACGGTGAAATCCCGATTGTTGCAAGAGCACCGATTTTTTTTACTGTCTTTTTTTTTTAAATATCGAATATGTATTTGACTACTTCCTGTTTACGGATCATTATCGGGATAGATTTAACAAGTGGTATGGGAATTTAATTTCCTGTACCAGAAGTTTCAGAAAGATCCATTGCACACTTTTACCTCCCTTATACCATTAGAAGCAGATTTACAGATATAACGATTTTTCGACTTCTTTTCAAAGATTGTGGCCCTTTTGGACCATTTATACTATATTGAGGCTTTTAAATTTGGATTCACAACATAGACCACCGTTAGGACTCTAAGAAACAGAAGTTTAAGAAAGGAAATAAGAGAAGTTTTCGAAATAAAAGCGTCTTAATAGGCTCCAAAAAGGAAAATAATAGATTTTCAGGGTTCCATTATATATTGCCTAACCCGCGAATTTTTACCATTTAGATCTCATAAGATTGTCCATTGTTCGAACTATCCAATGACACTTTTGTTGTTTTGATTCGGTGAAATCTGGCGTATTAATCACTATTTTCGCAAGATCTCCATTTTTTTAATTTTTACGGTTTTTTTTTCTCAAAAAATCTGAAATTTTTTCGACTATTTCCGTTTTTTGGATCATTGTCGGGATAGCTTTAACAAGTTGTTTGGTTACCTTACCTTCTGTACAAGAAGTTTCAGAATAATCCATTCAGCTGTTTTCCAAAGAAAGAAAATTAGAAGATCATTTTCAGTAATCTAAGGATTTTTCAACTTTTTTCCAATATTGAGGCTCTTTTTGGACAACTTATGTTATTTCAATGCTTTTATTGTTGGACTCACGCCATAGCCCACCCATAGGACTCTGCGTTAAAAAGGTTTCAGAAATATTGGGGTTTTAGTTTTCGAGAAAAAAAACGTCTAAAAAGGCTCCAAAAACGGAAAATACTAGATTTTCGGCGTACCACAATTTATTTCCTAACCATCGAAATCGTCCCATTGAGATGCCATATAATAGTCCATTAATGGGGCTATCCAAAGACACTTTACTTCTTTTGGTCCGGTAATATCTGACCGAGAAATCCAGCTTTTCGCAAGAGCGACAATTTTTTAACCTTTTTTTTTCATTTTTTGAATACTTCCGGTATGGAGATTATTGTCGGAATAGTTTTAATAACCAGTTTGGGCAATTAAATAGCGGCAGTGCTCTGTAATGATATACTATTCAAAAAAAGTAGGGGATATTTGATTTTTAAGTGTTATTAAAGTCACCTAATGAAACTGACGAAGAAACAAATGACAAAATGAAATGAAGTTCACATTCATCGATTTATTCCAAATGATCGTTAGACTAAGTAAGGCACAGGCTGACCATTATAAGGGTAAAATGATACCCGGGGTCAAACAGCAAAGTTACCACAACATCACAACCAAGTCAGTAACGGGTAAATCCTCCTCTGTTTGCCAAACAAGCATTGATCCGACGTGGCATACTCCTAATGAGACGTCTACGGTCATTTTGGTCCAGATTGTCCCATTCCTGTTGCAACGCAGCAACAAGTTCTTGGACATTGGCAGGACGTTGTTGACGTTGACGTAACCTCTGTCCAAGCATGTCCCAGACATGCTCGATGGGGGAGAGGTCGGGACTCAGTGCTGGCCAAGGTAATGTGGTGATGTTCTGTTGTTGGAGGTAACCTGTAACGATCCTGGCCCTGTGACATCTTGCGTTGTCATCCTGGAAGATGAAACGGCGGCCATGACGTCGTGCGAACGGCACAACATGGACTGCCAAGATGTTGTCCCGGTAGTACTGGCCTGTAACACGCCCTGCAACAACATGTAAAGCCGTTCTTCCAGCAACAGTGATGCCTCCCCACACCATAACAGAACCACCCCCAAATCGATCATGTCTGATGACGTTAACGTCTTGGAAGCGCTCGTTTCGACGACGCCACACCCTCCTACATCTGTCCAAAAATCAACAGTGAACCTTGACTCATCTGAAAACATCACATTGCTCCAGCGTCGATTATCCCAGTGTTGACGATCCCTACACCAACGACGTCTTGCCTGAATGTGATGATCTCTCAAACAAGGGATCACGCGAGGACGTCGGGCGCGAAGGTGACCCCTATGCAGTCGATTCCGAATCGTCTGGTCACTCACTCTCACGCCAGTGTCTGTTTGAAGACGAGCGCTGATCTGATTTGCTGTGATGACACGATTTCTCAAGGCCAAGGTACGGATAAATCGATCCTGGGCTTGAGTTGTCGCCCTTGGTCGACCTGAGCGTGGTCTGTCCTGTACAGATTGTGTATCACGGTATCTGGACCATAGCCTGCTTATGACAGACTGAGAAACATTCATCGTCCGCGCCACAACCGCCTGTGTTGTGCCGATCTGTAGCATGCCAAGGGCACGTAACCTTTCATTTTGGGTAAGCCGACGCATATCAAAATTTGTTTTCTGGTCACTAAAACAATTAAACTGATGTTTCCACCCTGGAATTCAATGCCACAATGACTGTAACATTCAAAGTCAGAGTCATGCAAATCTTGGGTTGGACCCCCATGATGATCCCAAGCATCACCTGCATTCCATGCGGTAGCTATTGGTGCGTTTGGGCATCACATGTAACTGGAAATGTTTCTTCTGTTAGGTTCTATAGTGACTTTTTTCGTAGTAATTTGCATATTTTAGTATTATGCCCCCAAAATCAAATATCCCCTACTTTTTTTGAATAGTATATATTACATTATCTGATCAGATAAAATGACCCTGAGAAATCCTATGTTCAAAGATGCCAAAAATGTCAAAATATCGAAAATTAAATTTCAATAACTCAATAAATATTATACATCGTTAGAATCGTAATTAGGTCAGCTATCCGAATCTGTAATCTTTTTGTAAAAATTTGTTTAAATAATAAAGTAATAGAACATTTTGCAAAATTTCACGATTTTTCGACTTTTTTCGATTTTCAGTCCCTTTTTTATCGTATTCCAGACATTTCAAAGTCTTATTGGATGGCATAATTCACAAGACTATCGAATGGACTCTCGATAGAGAAAGTTAAAAAAAAAAGTTGCGTTAAGATTTCGAGGCGTCCAAAAACGCTCCAAATCAGAAAATACTTGATTTTCTGCTTGTCATATTTTGCTGCTTGGTAACAATATCCGTATAAATTGGGCATCATTCGACAGTCCATTCCTCGGGCCACTCAACGAAAGTTTAATTCGTTTAATCCATTGATACTGGACGGAGAAATCAAGTTTTTCCCCAAAACACCCATTTTTTGCATTTTTTTCGAAATATCTATCATTATTTTGACTACTTCCGGTTTCCGGATCGTTTTTGAAATTGCTTTATGCAGCGGTCTGACTATATAGCTTTATGTTCCAGGAATTTCAGAACTATCGATTTATCCTTTCCCAAAAATATAAGGGTTGGGAAATGGGCAGAAAATTCGAAAAAAATCGAAAAATAAAGGGCGATAACTCGGAATGAAACTTATATTTCTGGTATCGGATTGTTTTCAGGTATCCAAAAATGTAGGTCAAATTTGAAAATTTTGAAAAATAACAAAAATTGTGTTTTAAACAAAAATTTTCATTTTTCGAACGCTAGAAGTCAGCGACGAAGTTTCGAAATTTCGAAATTTTCAACTGCTATCGTCCGAGAAAAGACTCAGGGTTTCTGAAAATGTCATTTGTATGAAAATAGGTACAGAATTGACGAAGCTACGGCCGTTTTTTAATATTTATGCACCGCACGAAATTCGGCCACTTCCGGTCTGCGCAGAAGTTTCAAAATTGTTTTATGGAGTAGCCACCACATGGTTTTCCAATAGAAAATTTGGCTCAAGACCGATATCTGTTTCCGATCATGGAGAAATAGGCTACAGCGGAAAAAAATAATAATAACTAGACCTGCAAGCAGCACTAAACCGGCTTTCAGGAATCAGACAAGAAGTGTGTCATACAATAGCCCATTTATCGAGCTACCAAACGATACTTTAGATGTTTTGATCCGGTCACACACGACGGTGAAATCCCGATTGTTGCAAGAGCACCGATTTTTTTTACTGTCATTTTTTTTTTAAATATCGAATATTTATTTGACTACTTCCTGTTTACGGATCATTATCGGGATAGATTTAACAAGTGGTATGGGAACTTAATTTCCTGTATCAGAAGTTTCAGAAAGATCCACTGTACAGTTTTACCTCCCTTATACCATTAGAAGCAGATTTACAGATATAACGATTTTTCGACTTCTTTTCAAAGATTGTGGCCCTTTTGGACCATTTATTCTATATTGAGGCTTTTATATTTGGATTCACACCATAGACCACCGTTAGGACTCTAAGTCACAGAAGTTTAAGAAAGGAAATAAGAGAAGTTTTCGAAATAAAAGCGTCTGAATAGGCTCCCAAAAGGAAAATAATAGATTTTCAGCGTTCCATTATATATTGCCTAACCCGCGAATTTTTACCATTTAGATCTCATAAGATTGTCCATTGTTCGAACTATCCAATGACACTTTAGTTGTTTTGATTCGGTGAAATCTGGCGTAGTAATCACTTTTTTCGGAAGATCTCCATTTTTTTAATTTTTACTTTTTTTTTTCTCAAAATATCCGAAATTTTTTCGACTACTTCCGTTTTTTGGATCATTGTCGGGATAGCTTTAACAATTTGTTTGGTTACCTTACTTTCTGTACAAGAAGTTTCAGAATAATCCATTCAGCTGTTTTCCAAAGAAAGAAAATTAGAAGTTCATTTTCAGTAAACTAAGGATTTTTCAACTTTTTTCCAAGATTGAGGCTCTTTTTGGACCACTTATGTTATTTCAATGCTTTTATTGTTGGACTCACGCCATAGCCCCCCATAGGACTCTGCGTTAAAAAGGTTTCAGAAATATTGGGGTTTTAGTTTTCGAGAAAAAAACGTCTAAAAAGGCTCCAAAAACGAAAAATACTAGATTTTCGGCGTACCACAATTTATTTCCTAACCATCGAAATCGTCCCATTGAGATGCCATATAATAGTCCATTAATGGGGCTATCCAAAGACACTTTACTTCTTTTGGTCCGGTAATATCTGACAGAGAAATCCCGCTTTTCGCAAGAGCGACAATTTTTTAACCTTTTTTTTTCATTTTTTGAATACTTCCGGTATGGAGATTATTGTCGGAATAGTTTTAATAACCAGTTTGGGCAATTAAATAGCGGCAGTGCTCTGTAATGATATACTATTCAAAAAAAGTAGGGGATATTTGATTTTTAAGTGTTATTAAAGTCACCTAATGAAACTGACGAAGAAACAAATGACAAAATGAAATGAAGTTCACATTCATCGATTTATTCCAAATGATCGTTAGACTAAGTAAGGCACAGACTGACCATTATAAGGGTAAAATGATACCCGGGATCAAACAGCAAAGTTACCACAACATCACAACCAAGTCAGTAACGGGTAAATCCTCCTCTGTTTGCCAAACAAGCATTGATCCGACGTGGCATACTCCTAATGAGACGTCTAAGGTCATTTTGGTCCAGATTGTCCCATTCCTGTTGCAACGCAGCAGCAAGTTCTTGGACATTGGCAGGACGTTGTTGAAATTGACGTAACCTCTGTCCAAGCATGTCCCAGACATGCTCGATGGGGGAGAGGTCGGGACTCAGTGCTGGCCAAGGTAATGTGGTGATGTTCTGTTGTTGGAGGTAACCTGTAACGATCCTGGCCCTGTGACATCTTGCGTTATCATCCTGGAAGATGAAACGGCGGCCATGACGTCGTGCGAACGGCACAACATGGACTGCCAAGATGTTGTCCCGGTAGTACTGGCCTGTAACACGCCCTGCAACAACATGTAAAGCCGTTCTTCCAGCAACAGTGATGCCTCCCCACACCATAACAGAACCACCCCCAAATCGATCATGTCTGATGACGTTAACGTCTTGGAAGCGCTCGTTTCGACGACGCCACACCCTCCTACATCTGTCCAAAAAATCAACAGTGAACCTTGACTCATCTGAAAACATCACATTGCCCCAGCGTCGATTATCCCAGTGTTGACGATCCCTACACCAACGACGTCTTGCCTGAATGTGATGATCTCTCAAACAAGGGATCACGCGAGGACGTCGGGCGCGAAGGTGACCCCTATGCAGTCGATTCCGAATCGTCTGGCCACTCACTCTCACACCAGTGTCTGTTTGAAGACGAGCGCTGATCTGATTTGCTGTGATGACACGATTTCTCAAGGCCAAGGTACGGATAAATCGATCCTGGGCTTGAGTTGTCGCCCTTGGTCGACCTGAGCGTGGTCTGTCCTGTACAGATTGTGTATCACGGTATCTGGACCATAGCCTGCTTATGACAGACTGAGAAACATTCATCGTCCGCGCCACAACCGCCTGTGTTGTGCCGATCTGTAGCATGCCAAGGGCACGTAACCTTTCATTTTGGGTAAGCCGACGCATATCAAAATTTGTTTTCTGGTCACTAAAACAATTAAACTGATGTTTCCACCCTGGAATTCAATGCCACAATGACTGTAACATTCAAAGTCAGAGTCATGCAAATCTTGGGTTGGACCCCCATGATGATCCCAAGCATCACCTGCATTCCATGCGGTAGCTATTGGTGCGTTTGGGCATCACATGTAACTGGAAATGTTTCTTCTGTTAGGTTCTATAGTGACTTTTTTCGTAGTCATTTGCATATTTTAGTATTATGCCCCCAAAATCAAATATCCCCTACTTTTTTTGAATAGTATATATTACATTATCTGATCAGATAAAATGACCCTGAGAAATCCTATGTTCAAAGATGCCAAAAATGTCAAAATATCGAAAATTAAATTTCAATAACTCAATAAATATTATACATCGTTAGAATCGTAATTAGGTCAGCTATCCGAATCTGTAATCTTTTTGTAAAAATTTGTTTAAATAATAAAGTAATAGAACATTTTGCAAAATTTCACGATTTTTCGACTTTTTTCGATTTTCAGTCCCTTTTTTATCGTATTCCAGACATTTCAAAGTCTTATTGGATGGCATAATTCACAAGACTATCGAATGGACTCTCGATAGAGAAAGTTAAAAAAAAAGTTGCGTTAAGATTTCGAGGCGTCCAAAAACGCTCCAAATCAGAAAATACTTGATTTTCTGCTTGTCATATTTTGCTGCTTGGTAACAATATCCGTATAAATTGGGCATCATTCGACAGTCCATTCCTCGGGCCACTCAACGAAAGTTTAATTCGTTTAATCCATTGATATTGGACGGAGAAATCAAGTTTTTCCCCAAAACACCCATTTTTTGCATTTTTTTCGAAATATCTATCATTATTTTGACTACTTCCGGTTTCCGGATCGTTTTTGAAATTGCTTTATGCAGCGGTCTGACTATATAGCTTTATGTTCCAGGAATTTCAGAACTATCGATTTATCCTTTCCCAAAAATAAAAGGGTTGGGAAATGGGCAGAAAATTCGAAAAAAAATCGAAAAATAAAGGGCGATAACTCGGAATGAAACTTATATTTCTGGTATCGGATTGTTTTCAGGTATCCAAAAATGTAGGTCAAATTTGAAAATTTTGAAAAATAACAAAAATTGTGTTTTAAACAAAAATTTTCATTTTTCGAACGCTAGAAGTCAGCGACGAAGTTTCGAAATTTCGAAATTTTCAACTGCTATCGTCCGAGAAAAGACTCAGGGTTTCTGAAAATGTCATTTGTATGAAAATAGGTACAGAATTGACGAAGCTACGGCCGTTTTTTAATATTTATGCACCGCACGAAATTCGGCCACTTCCGGTCTGCGCAGAAGTTTCAAAATTGTTTTATGGAGTAGCCACCACATGGTTTTCCAATAGAAAATTTGGCTCAAGACCGATATCTGTTTCCGATCATGGAGAAATAGGCTGCAGCGGAAAAAAATAATAATAACTAGACCTGCAAGCAGCACTGAACCGGCTTTCAGGAATCAGACAAGAAGTGTGTCATACAATAGCCCATTTATCGAGCTACCAAACGATACTTTAGATGTTTTGATCCGGTCACACCCGACGGTGAAATCCCGATTGTTGCAAGAGCACCGATTTTTTTTACTGTCATTTTTTTTTAAAATATCGAATATTTATTTGACTACTTCCTGTTTACGGATCATTATCGGGATAGATTTAACAAGTGGTATGGGAACTTAATTTCCTGTATCAGAAGTTTCAGAAAGATCCACTGTACAGTTTTTCCATCCCTTATACCATTAGAAGCAGATTTACAGATATAACGATTTTTCGATTGTGGCCCTTTTGGACCATTTATTCTATATTGAGGCTTTTATATTTGGATTCACACCATAGACCACCGTTAGGACTCTAAGTCACAGAAGTTTAAGAAAGGAAATAAGAGAAGTTTTCGAAATAAAAGCGTCTGAATAGGCTCCCAAAAGGAAAATAATAGATTTTCAGCGTTCCATTATATATTGCCTAACCCGCGAATTTTTACCATTTAGATCTCATAAGATTGTCCATTGTTCGAACTATCCAATGACACTTTAGTTGTTTTGATTCGGTGAAATCTGGCATAGTAATCACTTTTTTCGCAAGATCTCCATTTTTTTAATTTTTACTTTTTTTTTTCTCAAAATATCCGAAATTTTTTCGACTTCTTCCGTTTTTTGGATCATTGTCGGGATAGCTTTAACAATTTGTTTGGTTACCTTACTTTCTGTACAAGAAGTTTCAGAATAATCCATTCAGCTGTTTTCCAAAGAAAGAAAATTAGAAGATCATTTTCAGTAATCTAAGGATTTTTCAACTTTTTTCCAAGATTGAGGCTCTTTTTGGACCACTTATGTTATTTCAATGCTTTTATTGTTGGACTCACGCCATAGCCCCCCATAGGACTCTGCGTTAAAAAGGTTTCAGAAATATTGGGGTTTTAGTTTTCGAGAAAAAAACGTCTAAAAAGGCTCCAAAAACGGAAAATACTAGATTTTCGGCGTACCACAATTTATTTCCTAACCATCGAAATCGTCCCGTTGAGATGCCATATAATAGTCCATTAATGGGGCTATCCAAAGACACTTTACTTCTTTTGGTCCGGTAATATCTGACCGAGAAATCCAGCTTTTCGCAAGAGCGACAATTTTTTAACCTTTTTTTTTCATTTTTTGAATACTTCCGGTATGGAGATCATTGTCGGAATAGTTTTAATAACCAGTTTGGGCAATTAAATAGCGGCAGTGCTCTGTAATGATATACTATTCAAAAAAAGTAGGGGATATTTGATTTTTAAGTGTTATTAAAGTCACCTAATGAAACTGACGAAGAAACAAATGACAAAATGAAATGAAGTTCACATTCATCGATTTATTCCAAATGATCGTTAGACTAAGTAAGGCACAGACTGACCATTATAAGGGTAAAATGATACCCGGGGTCAAACAGCAAAGTTACCACAACATCACAACCAAGTCAGTAACGGGTAAATCCTCCTCTGTTTGCCAAACAAGCATTGATCCGACGTGGCATACTCATAATGAGACGTCTAAGGTCATTTTGGTCCAGATTGTCCCATTCCTGTTGCAACGCAGCAGCAAGTTCTTGGACATTGGCAGGACGTTGTTGACGTTGACGTAACCTCTGTCCAAGCATGTCCCAGACATGCTCGATGGGGGAGAGGTCGGGACTCAGTGCTGGCCAAGGTAATGTGGTGATGTTCTGTTGTTGGAGGTAACCTGTAACGATCCTGGCCCTGTGACATCTTGCGTTGTCATCCTGGAAGATGAAACGGCGGCCATGACGTCGTGCGAACGGCACAACATGGACTGCCAAGATGTTGTCCCGGTAGTACTGGCCTGTAACACGCCCTGCAACAACATGTAAAGCCACTCACTCTCACACCAGTGTCTGTTTGAAGACGAGCGCTGATCTGATTTGCTGTGATGACACGATTTCTCAAGGCCAAGGTACGGATAAATCGATCCTGGGCTTGAGTTGTCGCCCTTGGTCGACCTGAGCGTGGTCTGTCCTGTACAGATTGTGTATCACGGTATCTGGACCATAGCCTGCTTATGACAGACTGAGAAACATTCATCGTCCGCGCCACAACCGCCTGTGTTGTGCCGATCTGTAGCATGCCAAGGGCACGTAACCTTTCATTTTGGGTAAGCCGACGCATATCAAAATTTGTTTTCTGGTCACTAAAACAATTAAACTGATGTTTCCACCCTGGAATTCAATGCCACAATGACTGTAACATTCAAAGTCAGAGTCATGCAAATCTTGGGTTGGACCCCCATGATGATCCCAAGCATCACCTGCATTCCATGCGGTAGCTATTGGTGCGTTTGGGCATCACATGTAACTGGAAATGTTTCTTCTGTTAGGTTCTATAGTGACTTTTTTCGTAGTCATTTGCATATTTTAGTATTATGCCCCCAAAATCAAATATCCCCTACTTTTTTTGAATAGTATATATTACATTATCTGATCAGATAAAATGACCCTGAGAAATCCTATGTTCAAAGATGCCAAAAATGTCAAAATATCGAAAATTAAATTTCAATAACTCAATAAATATTATACATCGTTAGAATCGTAATTAGGTCAGCTATCCGAATCTGTAATCTTTTTGTAAAAATTTGTTTAAATAATAAAGTAATAGAACATTTTGCAAAATTTCACGATTTTTCGACTTTTTTCGATTTTCAGTCCCTTTTTTATCGTATTCCAGACATTTCAAAGTCTTATTGGATGGCATAATTCACAAGACTATCGAATGGACTCTCGATAGAGAAAGTTAAAAAAAAAAGTTGCGTTAAGATTTCGAGGCGTCCAAAAACGCTCCAAATCAGAAAATATTTGATTTTCTGCTTGTCATATTTTGCTGCTTGGTAACAATATCCGTATAAATTGGGCATCATTCGACAGTCCATTCCTCGGGCCACTCAACGAAAGTTTAATTCGTTTAATCCATTGATACTGGACGGAGAAATCAAGTTTTTCCCCAAAACACCCATTTTTTGCATTTTTTTCGAAATATCTATCATTATTTTGACTACTTCCGGTTTCCGGATCGTTTTTGAAATTGCTTTATGCAGCGGTCTGACTATATAGCTTTATGTTCCAGGAATTTCAGAACTATCGATTTATCCTTTCCCAAAAATATAAGGGTTGGGAAATGGGCAGAAAATTCGAAAAAAATCGAAAAATAAAGGGCGATAACTAGGAATGAAACTTATATTTCTGGTATCGGATTGTTTTCAGGTATCCAAAAATGTAGGTCAAATTTGAAAATTTTGAAAAATAACAAAAATTGTGTTTTAAACAAAAATTTTCATTTTTCGAACGCTAGAAGTCAGCAACGAAGTTTCGAAATTTCGAAATTTTCAACTGCTATCGTCCGAGAAAAGACTCAGGGTTTCTGAAAATGTCATTTGTATGAAAATAGGTACAGAATTGACGAAGCTACGGCCGTTTTTTAATATTTATGCACCGCACGAAATTCGGCCACTTCCGGTCTGCGCAGAAGTTTCAAAATTGTTTTATGGAGTAGCCACCACATGGTTTTTCAATAGAAAATTTGGCTCAAGACCGATATCTGTTTCCGATCATGGAGAAATAGGCTACAGCGGAAAAAAATAATAATAACTAGACCTGCAAGCAGCACTGAACCGGCTTTCAGGAATCAGACAAGAAGTGTGTCATACAATAGCCCATTTATCGAGCTACCAAACGATACTTTAGATGTTTTGATCCGGTCACACCCGACGGTGAAATCCCGATTGTTGCAAGAGCACCGATATTTTTTACTGTCATTTTTTTTTTAAATATCGAATATTTATTTGACTACTTCCTGTTTACGGATCATTATCGGGATAGATTTAACAAGTGGTATGGGAACTTAATTTCCTGTATCAGAAGTTTCAGAAAGATCCACTGTACAGTTTTACCTCCCTTATACCATTAGAAGCAGATTTACAGATATAACGATTTTTCGATTGTGGCCCTTTTGGACCATTTATTCTATATTGAGGCTTTTATATTTGGATTCACACCATAGACCACCGTTAGGACTCTAAGTCACAGAAGTTTAAGAAAGGAAATAAGAGAAGTTTTCGAAATAAAAGCGTCTGAATAGGCTCCCAAAAGGAAAATAATAGATTTTCAGCGTTCCATTATATATTGCCTAACCCGCGAATTTTTACCATTTAGATCTCATAAGATTGTCCATTGTTCGAACTATCCAATGACACTTTAGTTGTTTTGATTCGGTGAAATCTGGCATAGTAATCACTTTTTTCGCAAGATCTCCATTTTTTTAATTTTTACTTTTTTTTTTCTCAAAATATCCGAAATTTTTTCGACTTCTTCCGTTTTTTGGATCATTGTCGGGATAGCTTTAACAATTTGTTTGGTTACCTTACTTTCTGTACAAGAAGTTTCAGAATAATCCATTCAGCTGTTTTCCAAAGAAAGAAAATTAGAAGATCATTTTCAGTAATCTAAGGATTTTTCAACTTTTTTCCAAGATTGAGGCTCTTTTTGGACCACTTATGTTATTTCAATGCTTTTATTGTTGGACTCACGCCATAGCCCCCCATAGGACTCTGCGTTAAAAAGGTTTCAGAAATATTGGGGTTTTAGTTTTCGAGAAAAAAACGTCTAAAAAGGCTCCAAAAACGGAAAATACTAGATTTTCGGCGTACCACAATTTATTTCCTAACCATCGAAATCGTCCCGTTGAGATGCCATATAATAGTCCATTAATGGGGCTATCCAAAGACACTTTACTTCTTTTGGTCCGGTAATATCTGACCGAGAAATCCAGCTTTTCGCAAGAGCGACAATTTTTTAACCTTTTTTTTTCATTTTTTGAATACTTCCGGTATGGAGATCATTGTCGGAATAGTTTTAATAACCAGTTTGGGCAATTAAATAGCGGCAGTGCTCTGTAATGATATACTATTCAAAAAAAGTAGGGGATATTTGATTTTTAAGTGTTATTAAAGTCACCTAATGAAACTGACGAAGAAACAAATGACAAAATGAAATGAAGTTCACATTCATCGATTTATTCCAAATGATCGTTAGACTAAGTAAGGCACAGACTGACCATTATAAGGGTAAAATGATACCCGGGGTCAAACAGCAAAGTTACCACAACATCACAACCAAGTCAGTAACGGGTAAATCCTCCTCTGTTTGCCAAACAAGCATTGATCCGACGTGGCATACTCATAATGAGACGTCTAAGGTCATTTTGGTCCAGATTGTCCCATTCCTGTTGCAACGCAGCAGCAAGTTCTTGGACATTGGCAGGACGTTGTTGACGTTGACGTAACCTCTGTCCAAGCATGTCCCAGACATGCTCGATGGGGGAGAGGTCGGGACTCAGTGCTGGCCAAGGTAATGTGGTGATGTTCTGTTGTTGGAGGTAACCTGTAACGATCCTGGCCCTGTGACATCTTGCGTTGTCATCCTGGAAGATGAAACGGCGGCCATGACGTCGTGCGAACGGCACAACATGGACTGCCAAGATGTTGTCCCGGTAGTACTGGCCTGTAACACGCCCTGCAACAACATGTAAAGCCACTCACTCTCACACCAGTGTCTGTTTGAAGACGAGCGCTGATCTGATTTGCTGTGATGACACGATTTCTCAAGGCCAAGGTACGGATAAATCGATCCTGGGCTTGAGTTGTCGCCCTTGGTCGACCTGAGCGTGGTCTGTCCTGTACAGATTGTGTATCACGGTATCTGGACCATAGCCTGCTTATGACAGACTGAGAAACATTCATCGTCCGCGCCACAACCGCCTGTGTTGTGCCGATCTGTAGCATGCCAAGGGCACGTAACCTTTCATTTTGGGTAAGCCGACGCATATCAAAATTTGTTTTCTGGTCACTAAAACAATTAAACTGATGTTTCCACCCTGGAATTCAATGCCACAATGACTGTAACATTCAAAGTCAGAGTCATGCAAATCTTGGGTTGGACCCCCATGATGATCCCAAGCATCACCTGCATTCCATGCGGTAGCTATTGGTGCGTTTGGGCATCACATGTAACTGGAAATGTTTCTTCTGTTAGGTTCTATAGTGACTTTTTTCGTAGTCATTTGCATATTTTAGTATTATGCCCCCAAAATCAAATATCCCCTACTTTTTTTGAATAGTATATATTACATTATCTGATCAGATAAAATGACCCTGAGAAATCCTATGTTCAAAGATGCCAAAAATGTCAAAATATCGAAAATTAAATTTCAATAACTCAATAAATATTATACATCGTTAGAATCGTAATTAGGTCAGCTATCCGAATCTGTAATCTTTTTGTAAAAATTTGTTTAAATAATAAAGTAATAGAACATTTTGCAAAATTTCACGATTTTTCGACTTTTTTCGATTTTCAGTCCCTTTTTTATCGTATTCCAGACATTTCAAAGTCTTATTGGATGGCATAATTCACAAGACTATCGAATGGACTCTCGATAGAGAAAGTTAAAAAAAAAAGTTGCGTTAAGATTTCGAGGCGTCCAAAAACGCTCCAAATCAGAAAATATTTGATTTTCTGCTTGTCATATTTTGCTGCTTGGTAACAATATCCGTATAAATTGGGCATCATTCGACAGTCCATTCCTCGGGCCACTCAACGAAAGTTTAATTCGTTTAATCCATTGATACTGGACGGAGAAATCAAGTTTTTCCCCAAAACACCCATTTTTTGCATTTTTTTCGAAATATCTATCATTATTTTGACTACTTCCGGTTTCCGGATCGTTTTTGAAATTGCTTTATGCAGCGGTCTGACTATATAGCTTTATGTTCCAGGAATTTCAGAACTATCGATTTATCCTTTCCCAAAAATATAAGGGTTGGGAAATGGGCAGAAAATTCGAAAAAAATCGAAAAATAAAGGGCGATAACTAGGAATGAAACTTATATTTCTGGTATCGGATTGTTTTCAGGTATCCAAAAATGTAGGTCAAATTTGAAAATTTTGAAAAATAACAAAAATTGTGTTTTAAACAAAAATTTTCATTTTTCGAACGCTAGAAGTCAGCAACGAAGTTTCGAAATTTCGAAATTTTCAACTGCTATCGTCCGAGAAAAGACTCAGGGTTTCTGAAAATGTCATTTGTATGAAAATAGGTACAGAATTGACGAAGCTACGGCCGTTTTTTAATATTTATGCACCGCACGAAATTCGGCCACTTCCGGTCTGCGCAGAAGTTTCAAAATTGTTTTATGGAGTAGCCACCACATGGTTTTTCAATAGAAAATTTGGCTCAAGACCGATATCTGTTTCCGATCATGGAGAAATAGGCTACAGCGGAAAAAAATAATAATAACTAGACCTGCAAGCAGCACTGAACCGGCTTTCAGGAATCAGACAAGAAGTGTGTCATACAATAGCCCATTTATCGAGCTACCAAACGATACTTTAGATGTTTTGATCCGGTCACACCCGACGGTGAAATCCCGATTGTTGCAAGAGCACCGATATTTTTTACTGTCATTTTTTTTTTAAATATCGAATATTTATTTGACTACTTCCTGTTTACGGATCATTATCGGGATAGATTTAACAAGTGGTATGGGAACTTAATTTCCTGTATCAGAAGTTTCAGAAAGATCCACTGTACAGTTTTACCTCCCTTATACCATTAGAAGCAGATTTACAGATATAACGATTTTTCGATTGTGGCCCTTTTGGACCATTTATTCTATATTGAGGCTTTTATATTTGGATTCACACCATAGACCACCGTTAGGACTCTAAGTCACAGAAGTTTAAGAAAGGAAATAAGAGAAGTTTTCGAAATAAAAGCGTCTGAATAGGCTCCCAAAAGGAAAATAATAGATTTTCAGCGTTCCATTATATATTGCCTAACCCGCGAATTTTTACCATTTAGATCTCATAAGATTGTCCATTGTTCGAACTATCCAATGACACTTTAGTTGTTTTGATTCGGTGAAATCTGGCATAGTAATCACTTTTTTCGCAAGATCTCCATTTTTTTAATTTTTACTTTTTTTTTTCTCAAAATATCCGAAATTTTTTCGACTTCTTCCGTTTTTTGGATCATTGTCGGGATAGCTTTAACAATTTGTTTGGTTACCTTACTTTCTGTACAAGAAGTTTCAGAATAATCCATTCAGCTGTTTTCCAAAGAAAGAAAATTAGAAGATCATTTTCAGTAATCTAAGGATTTTTCAACTTTTTTCCAAGATTGAGGCTCTTTTTGGACCACTTATGTTATTTCAATGCTTTTATTGTTGGACTCACGCCATAGCCCCCCATAGGACTCTGCGTTAAAAAGGTTTCAGAAATATTGGGGTTTTAGTTTTCGAGAAAAAAACGTCTAAAAAGGCTCCAAAAACGGAAAATACTAGATTTTCGGCGTACCACAATTTATTTCCTAACCATCGAAATCGTCCCGTTGAGATGCCATATAATAGTCCATTAATGGGGCTATCCAAAGACACTTTACTTCTTTTGGTCCGGTAATATCTGACCGAGAAATCCAGCTTTTCGCAAGAGCGACAATTTTTTAACCTTTTTTTTTCATTTTTTGAATACTTCCGGTATGGAGATCATTGTCGGAATAGTTTTAATAACCAGTTTGGGCAATTAAATAGCGGCAGTGCTCTGTAATGATATACTATTCAAAAAAAGTAGGGGATATTTGATTTTTAAGTGTTATTAAAGTCACCTAATGAAACTGACGAAGAAACAAATGACAAAATGAAATGAAGTTCACATTCATCGATTTATTCCAAATGATCGTTAGACTAAGTAAGGCACAGACTGACCATTATAAGGGTAAAATGATACCCGGGGTCAAACAGCAAAGTTACCACAACATCACAACCAAGTCAGTAACGGGTAAATCCTCCTCTGTTTGCCAAACAAGCATTGATCCGACGTGGCATACTCATAATGAGACGTCTAAGGTCATTTTGGTCCAGATTGTCCCATTCCTGTTGCAACGCAGCAGCAAGTTCTTGGACATTGGCAGGACGTTGTTGACGTTGACGTAACCTCTGTCCAAGCATGTCCCAGACATACTCGATGGGGGAGAGGTCGGGACTCAGTGCTGGCCAAGGTAATGTGGTGATGTTCTGTTGTTGGAGGTAACCTGTAACGATCCTGGCCCTGTGACATCTTGCGTTGTCATCCTGGAAGATGAAACGGCGGCCATGACGTCGTGCGAACGGCACAACATGGACTGCCAAGATGTTGTCCCGGTAGTACTGGCCTGTAACACGCCCTGCAACAACATGTAAAGCCACTCACTCTCACACCAGTGTCTGTTTGAAGACGAGCGCTGATCTGATTTGCTGTGATGACACGATTTCTCAAGGCCAAGGTACGGATAAATCGATCCTGGGCTTGAGTTGTCGCCCTTGGTCGACCTGAGCGTGGTCTGTCCTGTACAGATTGTGTATCACGGTATCTGGACCATAGCCTGCTTATGACAGACTGAGAAACATTCATCGTCCGCGCCACAACCGCCTGTGTTGTGCCGATCTGTAGCATGCCAAGGGCACGTAACCTTTCATTTTGGGTAAGCCGACGCATATCAAAATTTGTTTTCTGGTCACTAAAACAATTAAACTGATGTTTCCACCCTGGAATTCAATGCCACAATGACTGTAACATTCAAAGTCAGAGTCATGCAAATCTTGGGTTGGACCCCCATGATGATCCCAAGCATCACCTGCATTCCATGCGGTAGCTATTGGTGCGTTTGGGCATCACATGTAACTGGAAATGTTTCTTCTGTTAGGTTCTATAGTGACTTTTTTCGTAGTCATTTGCATATTTTAGTATTATGCCCCCAAAATCAAATATCCCCTACTTTTTTTGAATAGTATATATTACATTATCTGATCAGATAAAATGACCCTGAGAAATCCTATGTTCAAAGATGCCAAAAATGTCAAAATATCGAAAATTAAATTTCAATAACTCAATAAATATTATACATCGTTAGAATCGTAATTAGGTCAGCTATCCGAATCTGTAATCTTTTTGTAAAAATTTGTTTAAATAATAAAGTAATAGAACATTTTGCAAAATTTCACGATTTTTCGACTTTTTTCGATTTTCAGTCCCTTTTTTATCGTATTCCAGACATTTCAAAGTCTTATTGGATGGCATAATTCACAAGACTATCGAATGGACTCTCGATAGAGAAAGTTAAAAAAAAAAGTTGCGTTAAGATTTCGAGGCGTCCAAAAACGCTCCAAATCAGAAAATATTTGATTTTCTGCTTGTCATATTTTGCTGCTTGGTAACAATATCCGTATAAATTGGGCATCATTCGACAGTCCATTCCTCGGGCCACTCAACGAAAGTTTAATTCGTTTAATCCATTGATACTGGACGGAGAAATCAAGATTTTCCCCAAAACACCCATTTTTTGCATTTTTTTCGAAATATCTATCATTATTTTGACTACTTCCGGTTTCCGGATCGTTTTTGAAATTGCTTTATGCAGCGGTCTGACTATATAGCTTTATGTTCCAGGAATTTCAGAACTATCGATTTATCCTTTCCCAAAAATATAAGGGTTGGGAAATGGGCAGAAAATTCGAAAAAAATCGAAAAATAAAGGGCGATAACTAGGAATGAAACTTATATTTCTGGTATCGGATTGTTTTCAGGTATCCAAAAATGTAGGTCAAATTTGAAAATTTTGAAAAATAACAAAAATTGTGTTTTAAACAAAAATTTTCATTTTTCGAACGCTAGAAGTCAGCAACGAAGTTTCGAAATTTCGAAATTTTCAACTGCTATCGTCCGAGAAAAGACTCAGGGTTTCTGAAAATGTCATTTGTATGAAAATAGGTACAGAATTGACGAAGCTACGGCCGTTTTTTAATATTTATGCACCGCACGAAATTCGGCCACTTCCGGTCTGCGCAGAAGTTTCAAAATTGTTTTATGGAGTAGCCACCACATGGTTTTCCAATAGAAAATTTGGCTCAAGACCGATATCTGTTTCCGATCATGGAGAAATAGGCTACAGCGGAAAAAAATAATAATAACTAGACCTGCAAGCAGCACTGAACCGGCTTTCAGGAATCAGACAAGAAGTGTGTCATACAATAGCCCATTTATCGAGCTACCAAACGATACTTTAGATGTTTTGATCCGGTCACACCCGACGGTGAAATCCCGATTGTTGCAAGAGCACCGATATTTTTTACTGTCATTTTTTTTTTAAATATCGAATATTTATTTGACTACTTCCTGTTTACGGATCATTATCGGGATAGATTTAACAAGTGGTATGGGAACTTAATTTCCTGTATCAGAAGTTTCAGAAAGATCCACTGTACAGTTTTACCTCCCTTATACCATTAGAAGCAGATTTACAGATATAACGATTTTTCGACTTCTTTTCAAAGATTGTGGCCCTTTTGGACCATTTATTCTATATTGAGGCTTTTATATTTGGATTCACACCATAGATCACCGTTAGGACTCTAAGTCACAGAAGTTTAAGAAAGGAAATAAGAGAAGTTTTCGAAAAAAAAGCGTCTGAATAGGCTCCCAAAAGGAAAATAATAGATTTTCAGCGTTCCATTATATATTGCCTAACCCGCGAATTTTTACCATTTAGATCTCATAAGATTGTCCATTGTTCGAACTATCCAATGAAACTTTAGTTGTTTTGATTCGGTGAAATCTGGCGTAGTAATCACTTTTTTCGCAAGATCTCCATTTTTTTAATTTTTACTTTTTTTTTTCTCAAAATATCCGAAATTTTTTCGACTACTTCCGTTTTTTGGATCATTGTCGGGATAGCTTTAACAATTTGTTTGGTTACCTTACTTTCTGTACAAGAAGTTTCAGAATAATCCATTCAGCTGTTTTCCAAAGAAAGAAAATTAGAAGATCATTTTCAGTAATCTAAGGATTTTTCAACTTTTTTCCAAGATTGAGGCTCTTTTTGGACCACTTATGTTATTTCAATGCTTTTATTGTTGGACTCACGCCATAGCCCCCCATAGGACTCTGCGTTAAAAAGGTTTCAGAAATATTGGGGTTTTAGTTTTCGAGAAAAAAAACGTCTAAAAAGGCTCCAAAAATGGAAAATACTAGATTTTCGGCGTACCACAATTTATTTCCTAACAATCGAAATCGAGATGCCATATAATAGTCCATTAATGGGGCTATCCAAAGACACTTTACTTCTTTTGGTCCGGTAATATCTGACCGAGAAATCCAGCTTTTCGCAAGAGCGACAATTTTTTAACCTTTTTTTTTCATTTTTTGAATACTTCCGGTATGGAGATTATTGTCGGAAAAGTTTTAATAACCAGTTTGGGCAATTAAATAGCGGCAGTGCTCTGTAATGATATACTATTCAAAAAAAGTAGGGGATATTTGATTTTTAAGTGTTATTAAAGTCACCTAATGAAACTGACGAAGAAACAAATGACAAAATGAAATGAAGTTCACATTCATCGATTTATTCCAAATGATCGTTAGACTAAGTAAGGCACAGACTGACCATTATAAGGGTAAAATGATACCCGGGGTCAAACAGCAAAGTTACCACAACATCACAACCAAGTCAGTAACGGGTAAATCCTCCTCTGTTTGCCAAACAAGCATTGATCCGACGTGGCATACTCCTAATGAGACGTCTAAGGTCATTTTGGTCCAGATTGTCCCATTCCTGTTGCAACGCAGCAGCAAGTTCTTGGACATTGGCAGGACGTTGTTGACGTTGACGTAACCTCTGTCCAAGCATGTCCCAGACATGCTCGATGGGGGAGAGGTCGGGACTCAGTGCTGGCCAAGGTAATGTGGTGATGTTCTGTTGTTGGAGGTAACCTGTAACGATCCTGGCCCTGTGACATCTTGCGTTGTCATCCTGGAAGATGAAACGGCGGCCATGACGTCGTGCGAACGGCACAACATGGACTGCCAAGATGTTGTCCCGGTAGTACTGGCCTGTAACACGCCCTGCAACAACATGTAAAGCCGTTCTTCCAGCAACAGTGATGCCTCCCCACACCATAACAGAACCACCCCCAAATCGATCATGTCTGATGACGTTAACGTCTTGGAAGCGCTCGTTTCGACGACGCCACACCCTCCTACATCTGTCCAAAAAATCAACAGTGAACCTTGACTCATCTGAAAACATCACATTGCCCCAGCGTCGATTATCCCAGTGTTGACGATCCCTACACCAACGACGTCTTGCCTGAATGTGATGATCTCTCAAACAAGGGATCACGCGAGGACGTCGGGCGCGAAGGTGACCCCTATGCAGTCGATTCCGAATCGTCTGGCCACTCACTCTCACACCAGTGTCTGTTTGAAGACGAGCGCTGATCTGATTTGCTGTGATGACACGATTTCTCAAGGCCAAGGTACGGATAAATCGATCCTGGGCTTGAGTTGTCGCCCTTGGTCGACCTGAGCGTGGTCTGTCCTGTACAGATTGTGTATCACGGTATCTGGACCATAGCCTGCTTATGACAGACTGAGAAACATTCATCGTCCGCGCCACAACCGCCTGTGTTGTACCGATCTGTAGCATGCCAAGGGCACGTAACCTTTCATTTTGGGTAAGCCGACGCATATCAAAATTTGTTTTCTGGTCACTAAAACAATTAAACTGATGTTTCCACCCTGGAATTCAATGCCACAATGACTGTAACATTCAAAGTCAGAGTCATGCAAATCTTGGGTTGGAACCCCATGATGATCCCAAGCATCACCTGCATTCCATGCGGTAGCTATTGGTGCGTTTGGGCATCACATGTAACTGGAAATGTTTCTTCTGTTAGGTTCTATAGTGACTTTTTTCGTAGTCATTTGCATATTTTAGTATTATGCCCCCAAAATCAAATATCCCCTACTTTTTTTGAATAGTATATATTACATTATCTGATCAGATAAAATGACCCTGAGAAATCCTATGTTCAAAGATGCCAAAAATGTCAAAATATCGAAAATTAAATTTCAATAACTCAATAAATATTATACATCGTTAGAATCGTAATTAGGTCAGCTATCCGAATCTGTAATCTTTTTGTAAAAATTTGTTTAAATAATAAAGTAATAGAACATTTTGCAAAATTTCACGATTTTTCGACTTTTTTCGATTTTCAGTCCCTTTTTTATCGTATTCCAGACATTTCAAAGTCTTATTGGATGGCATAATTCACAAGACTATCGAATGGACTCTCGATAGAGAAAGTTAAAAAAAAAAGTTGCGTTAAGATTTCGAGGCGTCCAAAAACGCTCCAAATCAGAAAATATTTGATTTTCTGCTTGTCATATTTTGCTGCTTGGTAACAATATCCGTATAAATTGGGCATCATTCGACAGTCCATTCCTCGGGCCACTCAACGAAAGTTTAATTCGTTTAATCCATTGATACTGGACGGAGAAATCAAGTTTTTCCCCAAAACACCCATTTTTTGCATTTTTTTCGAAATATCTATCATTATTTTGACTACTTCCGGTTTCCGGATCGTTTTTGAAATTGCTTTATGCAGCGGTCTGACTATATAGCTTTATGTTCCAGGAATTTCAGAACTATCGATTTATCCTTTCCCAAAAATATAAGGGTTGGGAAATGGGCAGAAAATTCGAAAAAAATCGAAAAATAAAGGGCGATAACTCGGAATGAAACTTATATTTCTGGTATCGGATTGTTTTCAGGTATCCAAAAATGTAGGTCAAATTTGAAAATTTTGAAAAATAACAAAAATTGTGTTTTAAACAAAAATTTTCATTTTTCGAACGCTAGAAGTCAGCAACGAAGTTTCGAAATTTCGAAATTTTCAACTGCTATCGTCCGAGAAAAGACTCAGGGTTTCTGAAAATGTCATTTGTATGAAAATAGGTACAGAATTGACGAAGCTACGGCCGTTTTTTAATATTTATGCACCGCACGAAATTCGGCCACTTCCGGTCTGCGCAGAAGTTTCAAAATTGTTTTATGGAGTAGCCACCACATGGTTTTCCAATAGAAAATTTGGCTCAAGACCGATATCTGTTTCCGATCATGGAGAAATAGGCTACAGCGGAAAAAAATAATAATAACTAGACCTGCAAGCAGCACTGAACCGGCTTTCAGGAATCAGACAAGAAGTGTGTCATACAATAGCCCATTTATCGAGCTACCAAACGATACTTTAGATGTTTTGATCCGGTCACACCCGACGGTGAAATCCCGATTGTTGCAAGAGCACCGATTTTTTTTACTGTCATTTTTTTTTTAAATATCGAATATTTATTTGACTACTTCCTGTTTACGGATCATTATCGGGATAGATTTAACAAGTGGTATGGGAACTTAATTTCCTGTATCAGAAGTTTCAGAAAGATCCACTGTACAGTTTTACCTCCCTTATACCATTAGAAGCAGATTTACAGATATAACGATTTTTCGATTTCTTTTCAAAGATTGTGGCCCTTTTGGACCATTTATTCTATATTGAGGCTTTTATATTTGGATTCACACCATAGATCACCGTTAGGACTCTAAGTCACAGAAGTTTAAGAAAGGAAATAAGAGAAGTTTTCGAAAAAAAAGCGTCTGAATAGGCTCCCAAAAGGAAAATAATAGATTTTCAGCGTTCCATTATATATTGCCTAACCCGCGAATTTTTACCATTTAGATCTCATAAGATTGTCCATTGTTCGAACTATCCAATGAAACTTTAGTTGTTTTGATTCGGTGAAATCTGGCGTAGTAATCACTTTTTTCGCAAGATCTCCATTTTTTTAATTTTTACTTTTTTTTTTCTCAAAATATCCGAAATTTTTTCGACTACTTCCGTTTTTTGGATCATTGTCGGGATAGCTTTAACAAGTTGTTTGGTTACCTTACTTTCTGTACAAGAAGTTTCAGAATAATCCATTCAGCTGTTTTCCAAAGAAAGAAAATTAGAAGATCATTTTCAGTAATCTAAGGATTTTTCAACTTTTTTCCAAGATTGAGGCTCTTTTTGGACCACTTATGTTATTTCAATGCTTTTATTGTTGGACTCACGCCATAGCCCCCCATAGGACTCTGCGTTAAAAAGGTTTCAGAAATATTGGGGTTTTAGTTTTCGAGAAAAAAAACGTCTAAAAAGGCTCCAAAAATGGAAAATACTAGATTTTCGGCGTACCACAATTTATTTCCTAACAATCGAAATCGAGATGCCATATAATAGTCCATTAATGGGGCTATCCAAAGACACTTTACTTCTTTTGGTCCGGTAATATCTGACCGAGAAATCCAGCTTTTCGCAAGAGCGACAATTTTTTAACCTTTTTTTTTCATTTTTTGAATACTTCCGGTATGGAGATTATTGTCGGAAAAGTTTTAATAACCAGTTTGGGCAATTAAATAGCGGCAGTGCTCTGTAATGATATACTATTCAAAAAAAGTAGGGGATATTTGATTTTTAAGTGTTATTAAAGTCACCTAATGAAACTGACGAAGAAACAAATGACAAAATGAAATGAAGTTCACATTCATCGATTTATTCCAAATGATCGTTAGACTAAGTAAGGCACAGACTGACCATTATAAGGGTAAAATGATACCCGGGGTCAAACAGCAAAGTTACCACAACATCACAACCAAGTCAGTAACGGGTAAATCCTCCTCTGTTTGCCAAACAAGCATTGATCCGACGTGGCATACTCCTAATGAGACGTCTAAGGTCATTTTGGTCCAGATTGTCCCATTCCTGTTGCAACGCAGCAGCAAGTTCTTGGACATTGGCAGGACGTTGTTGACGTTGACGTAACCTCTGTCCAAGCATGTCCCAGACATGCTCGATGGGGGAGAGGTCGGGACTCAGTGCTGGCCAAGGTAATGTGGTGATGTTCTGTTGTTGGAGGTAACCTGTAACGATCCTGGCCCTGTGACATCTTGCGTTGTCATCCTGGAAGATGAAACGGCGGCCATGACGTCGTGCGAACGGCACAACATGGACTGCCAAGATGTTGTCCCGGTAGTACTGGCCTGTAACACGCCCTGCAACAACATGTAAAGCCGTTCTTCCAGCAACAGTGATGCCTCCCCACACCATAACAGAACCACCCCCAAATCGATCATGTCTGATGACGTTAACGTCTTGGAAGCGCTCGTTTCGACGACGCCACACCCTCCTACATCTGTCCAAAAAATCAACAGTGAACCTTGACTCATCTGAAAACATCACATTGCCCCAGCGTCGATTATCCCAGTGTTGACGATCCCTACACCAACGACGTCTTGCCTGAATGTGATGATCTCTCAAACAAGGGATCACGCGAGGACGTCGGGCGCGAAGGTGACCCCTATGCAGTCGATTCCGAATCGTCTGGCCACTCACTCTCACACCAGTGTCTGTTTGAAGACGAGCGCTGATCTGATTTGCTGTGATGACACGATTTCTCAAGGCCAAGGTACGGATAAATCGATCCTGGGCTTGAGTTGTCGCCCTTGGTCGACCTGAGCGTGGTCTGTCCTGTACAGATTGTGTATCACGGTATCTGGACCATAGCCTGCTTATGACAGACTGAGAAACATTCATCGTCCGCGCCACAACCGCCTGTGTTGTGCCGATCTGTAGCATGCCAAGGGCACGTAACCTTTCATTTTGGGTAAGCCGACGCATATCAAAATTTGTTTTCTGGTCACTAAAACAATTAAACTGATGTTTCCACCCTGGAATTCAATGCCACAATGACTGTAACATTCAAAGTCAGAGTCATGCAAATCTTGGGTTGGAACCCCATGATGATCCCAAGCATCACCTGCATTCCATGCGGTAGCTATTGGTGCGTTTGGGCATCACATGTAACTGGAAATGTTTCTTCTGTTAGGTTCTATAGTGACTTTTTTCGTAGTCATTTGCATATTTTAGTATTATGCCCCCAAAATCAAATATCCCCTACTTTTTTTGAATAGTATATATTACATTATCTGATCAGATAAAATGACCCTGAGAAATCCTATGTTCAAAGATGCCAAAAATGTCAAAATATCGAAAATTAAATTTCAATAACTCAATAAATATTATACATCGTTAGAATCGTAATTAGGTCAGCTATCCGAATCTGTAATCTTTTTGTAAAAATTTGTTTAAATAATAAAGTAATAGAACATTTTGCAAAATTTCACGATTTTTCGACTTTTTTCGATTTTCAGTCCCTTTTTTATCGTATTCCAGACATTTCAAAGTCTTATTGGATGGCATAATTCACAAGACTATCGAATGGACTCTCGATAGAGAAAGTTAAAAAAAAAAGTTGCGTTAAGATTTCGAGGCGTCCAAAAACGCTCCAAATCAGAAAATATTTGATTTTCTGCTTGTCATATTTTGCTGCTTGGTAACAATATCCGTATAAATTGGGCATCATTCGACAGTCCATTCCTCGGGCCACTCAACGAAAGTTTAATTCGTTTAATCCATTGATACTGGACGGAGAAATCAAGTTTTTCCCCCAAAACACCCATTTTTTGCATTTTTTTCGAAATATCTATCATTATTTTGACTACTTCCGGTTTCCGGATCGTTTTTGAAATTGCTTTATGCAGCGGTCTGACTATATAGCTTTATGTTCCAGGAATTTCAGAACTATCGATTTATCCTTTCCCAAAAATATAAGGGTTGGGAAATGGGCAGAAAATTCGAAAAAAATCGAAAAATAAAGGGCGATAACTCGGAATGAAACTTATATTTCTGGTATCGGATTGTTTTCAGGTATCCAAAAATGTAGGTCAAATTTGAAAATTTTGAAAAATAACAAAAATTGTGTTTTAAACAAAAATTTTCATTTTTCGAACGCTAGAAGTCAGCAACGAAGTTTCGAAATTTCGAAATTTTCAACTGCTATCGTCCGAGAAAAGACTCAGGGTTTCTGAAAATGTCATTTGTATGAAAATAGGTACAGAATTGACGAAGCTACGGCCGTTTTTTAATATTTATGCACCGCACGAAATTCGGCCACTTCCGGTCTGCGCAGAAGTTTCAAAATTGTTTTATGGAGTAGCCACCACATGGTTTTCCAATAGAAAATTTGGCTCAAGACCGATATCTGTTTCCGATCATGGAGAAATAGGCTACAGCGGAAAAAAATAATAATAACTAGACCTGCAAGCAGCACTGAACCGGCTTTCAGGAATCAGACAAGAAGTGTGTCATACAATAGCCCATTTATCGAGCTACCAAACGATACTTTAGATGTTTTGATCCGGTCACACCCGACGGTGAAATCCCGATTGTTGCAAGAGCACCGATTTTTTTTACTGTCATTTTTTTTTTAAATATCGAATATTTATTTGACTACTTCCTGTTTACGGATCATTATCGGGATAGATTTAACAAGTGGTATGGGAACTTAATTTCCTGTATCAGAAGTTTCAGAAAGATCCACTGTACAGTTTTACCTCCCTTATACCATTAGAAGCAGATTTACAGATATAACGATTTTTCGATTTCTTTTCAAAGATTGTGGCCCTTTTGGACCATTTATTCTATATTGAGGCTTTTATATTTGGATTCACACCATAGATCACCGTTAGGACTCTAAGTCACAGAAGTTTAAGAAAGGAAATAAGAGAAGTTTTCGAAAAAAAAGCGTCTGAATAGGCTCCCAAAAGGAAAATAATAGATTTTCAGCGTTCCATTATATATTGCCTAACCCGCGAATTTTTACCATTTAGATCTCATAAGATTGTCCATTGTTCGAACTATCCAATGAAACTTTAGTTGTTTTGATTCGGTGAAATCTGGCGTAGTAATCACTTTTTTCGCAAGATCTCCATTTTTTTAATTTTTACTTTTTTTTTTCTCAAAATATCCGAAATTTTTTCGACTACTTCCGTTTTTTGGATCATTGTCGGGATAGCTTTAACAATTTGTTTGGTTACCTTACTTTCTGTACAAGAAGTTTCAGAATAATCCATTCAGCTGTTTTCCAAAGAAAGAAAATTAGAAGATCATTTTCAGTAATCTAAGGATTTTTCAACTTTTTTCCAAGATTGAGGCTCTTTTTGGACCACTTATGTTATTTCAATGCTTTTATTGTTGGACTCACGCCATAGCCCCCCATAGGACTCTGCGTTAAAAAGGTTTCAGAAATATTGGGGTTTTAGTTTTCGAGAAAAAAACGTCTAAAAAGGCTCCAAAAACGGAAAATACTAGATTTTCGGCGTACCACAATTTATTTCCTAACAATCGAAATCGAGATGCCATATAATAGTCCATTAATGGGGCTATCCAAAGACACTTTACTTCTTTTGGTCCGGTAATATCTGACCGAGAAATCCAGCTTTTCGCAAGAGCGACAATTTTTTAACCTTTTTTTTCCATTTTTTGAATACTTCCGGTATGGAGATTATTGTCGGAAAAGTTTTAATAACCAGTTTGGGCAATTAAATAGCGGCAGTGCTCTGTAATGATATACTATTCAAAAAAAGTAGGGGATATTTGATTTTTAAGTGTTATTAAAGTCACCTAATGAAACTGACGAAGAAACAAATGACAAAATGAAATGAAGTTCACATTCATCGATTTATTCCAAATGATCGTTAGACTAAGTAAGGCACAGACTGACCATTATAAGGGTAAAATGATACCCGGGGTCAAACAGCAAAGTTACCACAACATCACAACCAAGTCAGTAACGGGTAAATCCTCCTCTGTTTGCCAAACAAGCATTGATCCGACGTGGCATACTCCTAATGAGACGTCTAAGGTCATTTTGGTCCAGATTGTCCCATTCCTGTTGCAACGCAGCAGCAAGTTCTTGGACATTGGCAGGACGTTGTTGACGTTGACGTAACCTCTGTCCAAGCATGTCCCAGACATGCTCGATGGGGGAGAGGTCGGGACTCAGTGCTGGCCAAGGTAATGTGGTGATGTTCTGTTGTTGGAGGTAACCTGTAACGATCCTGGCCCTGTGACATCTTGCGTTGTCATCCTGGAAGATGAAACGGCGGCCATGACGTCGTGCGAACGGCACAACATGGACTGCCAAGATGTTGTCCCGGTAGTACTGGCCTGTAACACGCCCTGCAACAACATGTAAAGCCGTTCTTCCAGCAACAGTGATGCCTCCCCACACCATAACAGAACCACCCCCAAATCGATCATGTCTGATGACGTTAACGTCTTGGAAGCGCTCGTTTCGACGACGCCACACCCTCCTACATCTGTCCAAAAAATCAACAGTGAACCTTGACTCATCTGAAAACATCACATTGCTCCAGCGTCGATTATCCCAGTGTTGACGATCCCTACACCAACGACGTCTTGCCTGAATGTGATGATCTCTCAAACAAGGGATCACGCGAGGACGTCGGGCGCGAAGGTGACCCCTATGCAGTCGATTCCGAATCGTCTGGCCACTCACTCTCACACCAGTGTCTGTTTGAAGACGAGCGCTGATCTGATTTGCTGTGATGACACGATTTCTCAAGGCCAAGGTACGGATAAATCGATCCTGGGCTTGAGTTGTCGCCCTTGGTCGACCTGAGCGTGGTCTGTCCTGTACAGATTGTGTATCACGGTATCTGGACCATAGCCTGCTTATGACAGACTGAGAAACATTCATCGTCCGCGCCACAACCGCCTGTGTTGTGCCGATCTGTAGCATGCCAAGGGCACGTAACCTTTCATTTTGGGTAAGCCGACGCATATCAAAATTTGTTTTCTGGTCACTAAAACAATTAAACTGATGTTTCCACCCTGGAATTCAATGCCACAATGACTGTAACATTCAAAGTCAGAGTCATGCAAATCTTGGGTTGGACCCCCATGATGATCCCAAGCATCACCTGCATTCCATGCGGTAGCTATTGGTGCGTTTGGGCATCACATGTAACTGGAAATGTTTCTTCTGTTAGGTTCTATAGTGACTTTTTTCGTAGTCATTTGCATATTTTAGTATTATGCCCCCAAAATCAAATATCCCCTACTTTTTTTGAATAGTATATATTACATTATCTGATCAGATAAAATGACCCTGAGAAATCCTATGTTCAAAGATGCCAAAAATGTCAAAATATCGAAAATTAAATTTCAATAACTCAATAAATATTATACATCGTTAGAATCGTAATTAGGTCAGCTATCCGAATCTGTAATCTTTTTGTAAAAATTTGTTTAAATAATAAAGTAATAGAACATTTTGCAAAATTTCACGATTTTTCGACTTTTTTCGATTTTCAGTCCCTTTTTTATCGTATTCCAGACATTTCAAAGTCTTATTGGATGGCATAATTCACAAGACTATCGAATGGACTCTCGATAGAGAAAGTTAAAAAAAAAGTTGCGTTAAGATTTCGAGGCGTCCAAAAACGCTCCAAATCAGAAAATACTTGATTTTCTGCTTGTCATATTTTGCTGCTTGGTAACAATATCCGTATAAATTGGGCATCATTCGACAGTCCATTCCTCGGGCCACTCAACGAAAGTTTAATTCGTTTAATCCATTGATACTGGACGGAGAAATCAAGTTTTTCCCCAAAACACCCATTTTTTGCATTTCTTTTCGAAATATCTATCATTATTTTGACTACTTCCGGTTTCCGGATCGTTTTTGAAATTGCTTTATGCAGCGGTCTGACTATATAGCTTTATGTTCCAGGAATTTCAGAACTATCGATTTATCCTTTCCCAAAAATAAAAGGGTTGGGAAATGGGCAGAAAATTGGAAAAAAATCGAAAAATAAAGGGCGATAACTCGGAATGAAACTTATATTTCTGGTATCGGATTGTTTTCAGGTATCCAAAAATGTAGGTCAAATTTGAAAATTTTGAAAAATAACAAAAATTGTGTTTTAAACAAAAATTTTCATTTTTCGAACGCTAGAAGTCAGCGACGAAGTTTCGAAATTTCGAAATTTTCAACTGCTATCGTCCGAGAAAAGACTCAGGGTTTCTGAAAATGTCATTTGTATGAAAATAGGTACAGAATTGACGAAGCTACGGCCGTTTTTTAATATTTATGCACCGCACGAAATTCGGCCACTTCCGGTCTGCGCAGAAGTTTCAAAATTGTTTTATGGAGTAGCCACCACATGGTTTTCCAATAGAAAATTTGGCTCAAGACCAATATCTGTTTCCGATCATGGAGAAATAGGCTGCAGCGGAAAAAAATAATAATAACTAGACCTGCAAGCAGCACTGAACCGGCTTTCAGGAATCAGACAAGAAGTGTGTCATACAATAGCCCATTTATCGAGCTACCAAACGATACTTTAGATGTTTTGATCCGGTCACACCCGACGGTGAAATCCCGATTGTTGCAAGAGCACCGATTTTTTTTACTGTCATTTTTTTTTTAAATATCGAATATTTATTTGACTACTTCCTGTTTACGGATCATTATCGGGATAGATTTAACAAGTGGTATGGGAACTTAATTTCCTGTATCAGAAGTTTCAGAAAGATCCACTGTACAGTTTTACCTCCCTTATACCATTAGAAGCAGATTTACAGATATAACGATTTTTCGACTTCTTTTCAAAGATTGTGGTCCTTTTGGACCATTTATTCTATATTGAGGCTTTTATATTTGGATTCACACCATAGACCACCGTTAGGACTCTAAGTCACAGAAGTTTAAGAAAGGACATAAGAGAAGTTTTCGAAATAAAAGCGTCTGAATAGGCTCCCAAAAGGAAAATAATAGATTTTCAGCGTTCCATTATATATTGCCTAACCCGCGAATTTTTACCATTTAGATCTCATAAGATTGTCCATTGTTCGAACTATCCAATGACACTTTAGTTGTTTTGATTCGGTGAAATCTGGCATAGTAATCACTTTTTTCGCAAGATCTCCATTTTTTAAATTTTTACTTTTTTTTTTCTCAAAATATCCGAAATTTTTTCGACTACTTCCGTTTTTTGGATCATTGTCGGGATAGCTTTAACAATTTGTTTGGTTACCTTACTTTCTGTACAAGAAGTTTCAGAATAATCCATTCAGCTGTTTTCCAAAGAAAGAAAATTAGAAGATCATTTTCAGTAATCTAAGGATTTTTCAACTTTTTTCCAAGATTGAGGCTCTTTTTGGACCACTTATGTTATTTCAATGCTTTTATTGTTGGACTCACGCCATAGCCCCCCATAGGACTCTGCGTTAAAAAAGTATAAGAAAAATCAGAGTTGTCGTTTTCCAGAAAAAGACGTCTAAAAAGGCTCCAAAAACGGAAAATACTAGATTTTCGGCGTACCACAATTTATTTTCTAACAATCGTACCATTGAGATGCCATATAATAGTCCATTAATGGGGCTATCCAAAGACACTTTACTTCTTTTGGTCCGGTAATATCTGACCGAGAAATCCAGCTTTTCGCAAGAGAGACAATTTTTTAACCTTTTTTTTTATTTTTTGAATACTTCCGGTATGGAGATTATTGTCGGAAGAGTTTTAATAACCAGTTTGGGCAATTAAATAGCGGCAGGTCTCTGTAATGATATATTACATTATCTGATCAGATAAAATGATCCTGAGAAATCCTATGTTCAAAGATGCCAAAAATGCAAAAATGTCAAAATATCGAAAATTAAATTTCAATAACTCAATACATATTATACATCGTTAGAATCGTAATTAGGTCAGCTATCCGAATCTGTAATCTTTTTGTAAAAATTTGTTTAAATAATATAATAAAGTAATAGATCATTTTGAAAAATTTCACGATTTTTCGACTTTTTTCGATTTTCAGTCCCTTTTTTATCGTATTCCTGACATTTCAAAGTATTATTGGATGGCATAATGCACAAGACTATCGAATGGACTCTCGATAGAGAAAGTTAAAAAAAAAGTTGCGGTTAAGATTTCGAGATACAGGCGTCCAAAAACGCTCCAAATCAGAAAATACTTGATTTTCTGCTTGTCATATTTTGCTGCTTGGTAACAGTATCCGTATAAATTTGGCATCATTTGACAGTTCATTCCTCGGGCCACTCAACGAAAGTTTAATTCGTTTAATCCATTGATACTGGACGGAGAAATCAAGTTTTTCCCCAAAACACCCATTTTTTGCATTTTTTTCGAAATATCTATCATTATTTCGACTACTTCCGGTTTCCAGCACTGAACCGGCTTTCAGGAATCAGACAGAAAGTGTGTCATTCAATAGCCCATTCATCGAGCTACCAAACGATACTTTAGGCGTTTTGATCCGGTCACACCCGACGGTGAAATCACGATTTTTGCAAGAGCACCGATTTTTACTGGGGTTTTTTTACTTTTTTTTTAATATCGAATATTTTTATGATTACGGTTTCACCGGTGCCACGTTACCCTAAACATATGTCACTTCCGGTACCAATGAAACCATTAAACAGGTTTCCACACAAGCATTGCACACATCAAATAAAATGGACGCCGAATCAACCAAATCCATCAATATCAATTCATTTTATACATTTGTTACATGTAAGTGTACAGTACTTCCGGTGATAATGAAAATGTTCAATTAGTTTTATGAAATCAGAAATGGCATAAGGCATCACATGGTGAAAATTTTTATGTAAATCGAATAATAATTGCCACATTTATAGACCAAAAACCTTGAAAAGTGACTTGTAGAAAAGCGTCTATTTCTCTGCAACCGTACAAGTTAGAAATCATTTTCTGGTATCTGTATGATCGTATGGATTCAATCTATTTGTTGATTGAAATCAAATATCATAATTTTAAAAACATTACAAATCAGACTCATTTGAATAAAATGTCTGTTTTGGAGGCTAAAAATACAGTTTTTGCCGAAATGACGTTACTTCCGGCGATAATGAAAATCTTAAATTACTTGTATGAAATTGTAAATGGCATTAGGTATCACACAGTGAAAATTTTATGAAAATCGAATAATAATTGACACTTTTATGGACCAAAAACCTTGAAAAGTGACCTGTTGAAAATCGCCTATTTCACCGCAACTGAACAAGTTAGAAACAATTTTGTGAAATCTATATGACCTTATGAATTTTATTAATATGTGAATATAAACCAAAAGTTAAAATTATTAATACATATTAAAGAATTCTTGGTTGAAAAAAATATTGATTTTAAAAGTTAAAAATTCATTTTTTGACAAAATAGCGTCACTTCCGGTGTCAATTTTAAATTGTAATCAATTTGATACTTGCTTTTTGAATCAAATGGTGTCATTTTTGTGAAAATCTAATAATAATTGACTATTTTACAGGCAAAATCACGAAAACAGTGACTTATGCAAAATTGCCCATTTCTAGGTAACTGCTTACATTACAAACTAATTTTAACATACATTTTCTTCGTATGGTTTATAGCTACAAGTTTATAAAAGTTACGTAGAAATATTTTAAAATCTGAAAAGCCTGAATGGGTTGTAAATATTTCAATTTTACACCTTTTTTCACCTCTTAATCGAATTTGCTCGAAAATGAAATCTAAATTAATAAAAACGATCCCAACATTTTGTGCGCCTTTAAAGGGCACACTCTTTTAGTTATATCAATTTTTAAAAAAAATAATATTTGCTTTTGAAAAATGGTACCTAACTGTCAAAATTGTAGTTTTTGGTAAAAATAAACCACTTCCGGTGCCGACAGATATCTCTATCGATAACAAACAAAATGACAATTGAGACAACGGAGTATATGAACTTTGTTTTATACAAATCGAGCAATAAATAATTAATCTAGGACTGAAAAACTGAATTAGCCAATGGCGGCCAAGGAAAATTACTGAGACAAAAAAATATCACATTTTTGCCCAAGTCAGATGACTCGTTAATTTTGTGTAAAACACGACTAAAAAATATTAATAAATAAAACAGTTTTTTGTAAAAATTTGAATTTTAAAATTTCGAACGACAAAAGCCATAGATAAATGTTCGAAATTAAAATATGTGAGATATCCATTGTCTCGGAAAAGATTCAGGGTTTCCAAAAATGTGAATTGTTTTAAAATAGGTAAAGAATAGGCGAAACCACGGCCGATTTAGCCAAAGTCAACTAAGAGTTGCACCCCTTCCCACAATAAATCCCATAATTCTTGCATTGATATAAACAAACCTGAATCGTGACGACGAATTAGGATTAATTTTAAAAGAATAGATATGGCCCATGAAGAGTGAACTTTTACCAAAAAAATTGAATGTTAGATATTGAACTGGGATGCAATCAAATGGATTTTTTGAAATGACATTCTTAAATTAATTTCGTGGGCGTAAATATCTGGTTTGAAGAGGAGTTACCTCCCTTGGATAATGTAAAAGACCGGATTATCTAGTGGGAGAAAACCCATGCGTAACCGGGAGTTTGGTTTTTAATGTGGTTGATTATCCAGTCTCTTTAGGCAAAGTCAACTAAGAGTTGCGCCCCTTCCCACAATAAATCCCATAATTCTTGCAAAGATATAAACAAACATGAATCGTGAAGACGAATTAGGATTAATTTTAAAAGCATAGATATGGCCAATGAAGAGAGAACTTTTACAAAAAAAATTTAATGTTTGATATTGAACTGGCATGCAATCAAATGGATTTTTTGAAATGACATTCTTAAATTAATTTCGTGGGCGTAAACATCTGGTTTTAAGAGGAGTTACCTCCCTTGGATAATGTAAAAGACCGGATTATCTAGCCACTTTTTCTCAAATATTGACAACGGATCCAGACTAATATTCGTAGAATATTTTTCTGGACGATAGAGACTAATAATTAGTAGCCGGATTCCACCGTGCTTAGAGATAGTTACCTCCCTAATACCCTTATAGTACATATACAAATATAACGATTTTTCCACTTTTTTTTCAAAGATTGGGGCCCTTTTTGGAACCTTTATACTATACTGATGTACAAAAGAAAGTATACACACTAAAAATATGTCTAAGTTTTGTTTAGATTAAAAACAATTGATAAAACATTACTGAGCTTGTCTCTTGCATCCAAACTCAACATTTCTAAGCAACAAAAGGTGAAACAAATTGAAATTGTACCCAAATACCGCATAGAATGGAAAAACGACTTTGGTTGATGCAGTATGAAATGCACAGCGTATACTTTCTTTTGGACATGAGTATATATTGAGGCTAGACCACCCTAGGACTCCAAGTAACAGAAGTTTATGAAATGAATTAAGAGTAGTTTGCGAAATAAAAGCGTCTGAATAGGCTCCAAAAAGGAAATTACAAGGTTTTCAGCGTCCCATAATGTATTGCCTAACCAGCAAATTTTTTACCATTTAGATGTCATAAAATCGTCCATTGATCAGGATATACAATGATACTTTAGTTGTTTTGATTCGGTGAAATCTGGCATAGTAATCACTTTTTCACAAGATCACCACTTTTTACTTTTTACGTTTTTTTTTCAAAAATATCGGATATTTTTTCGACTTCTTCCGGTTTTTGGATCATTGTCGAGATAGTTTTAACAATTTGTTTAGATACTTAACTTTCTGTCACAGAAGTGTCAGAAACATCTATTCAGTAGTTTCTTGTAAAAAAGATAAATAAAAGAACATTTTCAATAATTTAACGATTTTTCAACATTTTTCAAAGATTGAGGCCATTTTTGGACCCCTTATATTATTTCAAACCTTTTCCTTTTGGATTCACGCCACAGACTACAGATAGGACTCTGCGTTATTTTTACATCATTCAGTTTTTTTTTAAATAAGTAATTCTATCACAAATTATTGTGAAGACTGGACCACTAAACTAGTTACCGATCAGTTTTTCTTTGTGTTAATGCGTTCTACATTTTCAAAGCAATGATTCTTATAATGTGCGAGCCGCCATGACACCGGCGGTTATTATAACTTCGATAGGCGAGAAACTTCAGGTAGCAGTTGGGTTTCATCAAATCATATAATTATGCGGTACGGCTTCACCTTTATTTCAATGGGAATTGGTTTATTATATATGCAGTGCAGTTTTAGGTCAGTTTATGTGTAAATTAAGGGAGCTATACATAGGCCAGTAACCTTTTTGTAGTCATTTGACTAAAAAAAAAACTTGCGGAAAGGAACTCCGTAGGACAAGCCACTACTGTGGCAGGAGTAAGGTGGAAGACATCAGTAGTGGAATCATTTCTAAGTTAAACTCGAAGTGCGTTGCTATTGTAAGAATATATAAAATGGGGTTTACGGTACCGCTTTTTTGCTGTAGTTTGAGTAATGAGTTAGAGCGTATATTTTGTAGTCAAAAATCACCACCACCACCACCCTGTAATTCACTAGCTAGCTTGTGTATTTCCATATTGCATTTCCGAGAGATAGATAGAGAACACGCGAAATATAAAGTGATTTTTTCTTACAATCAGGGACCATAATTCATGAAGTTACGATTCGATATGCGCAAATATCGAAAGGAACCATATCTTTGGGTTATAAACATGCATGTCAAGTTTCATCAAAATCTTTCACTGTGAAAAACCGGGGCTAAGTCATCTGAAATCAAACAAATTTTTCAATGTAGGTAGTGAAAACAAAATGTTATGTTAAGCGTTGTTCGAGGGTGGGGTGGGTGCATAAAATTCCAAATGCAAAGGGTTATTTTTCGTGCAGGCCAATATGCACACAGGATTTTGATTTTTCGTCCTACCCAAAAAACTGCACGCAAAGCGGGCCTTCGGTCAAGAACCACGGACAAAGGGAGAGAACGGGGATCTCTGTTATTCATACCATCCAAGCGACTAGGCACTAATCCTTGTACCATGGACGAGGGGACGGGCGCTTTTCGTCCCATCGAAACGACTAGACACAGATCCTTGCTAGGCCTTCCATACTTCACCACTGCCAACGGTGAACCACTTTGACCTCGGGTTTTCGTACCATCCGAACGACTAGACACTAATCCTTGCAAGGCCTTCCGTTCTGCACAAATGGGCCACGCTGGCCTCGTTTTGTCGTAACATACAAACGACTAGACAATGTTTCATAGTGACACGAGTAGGAGGGGGGGGGGGCGGGGTGTACACAAATCACACAAATCAGAGCTTTGTAATACACGCATATACTGGATATACTAAATACACAAATGGCTGAATTTCGAGACATTTCTGGCACTCTTTTAACACATAATGAGAACACTGCATTAATTTCTATATATCAATAAAATATGCCTCAGACTCATTGTATCATATATGATACACTAAATTCCGACATTGATTTTCAGAAAAAATATTGTTTATTTTTAAATTTGAATTAGACTAGTAACAAAATATATTTTCTGGCAACAAATAGCATATAAATAAAAATAGATTTACTTTCTGATTATTTTTTTTAAATGAAATCATTCCAGGGCTTTTATTGACATTTCAGAAAATGTAGAGTTGGTCCCATGCACTTGAGGCCAGGGTCCTTGAAGTTGTACAGCTGCACTCGGTGACCGATATTTATTTAACGGGAATAAGTGATAATTCATATTATAGTAGTAAATAATTAAAATATTTCATAGGGATTATAATAATATGTAAGCTTATATCATGTCTGGGTATTACATGGTTAAAACCAATATTAAATTCCGAAAATCTTTTTTTTGCTAAAACTCTTTTTTTGTTAATGGTATCAAAATTGGGGTAAAGCACAGAGTCCGAGGTGGTAATGGGCGTATTGTGTCCAAATTTCATGGTTTTCGGACAATCGGTGCCGGTGTCACGGCGAAATTCCACTTTTTTCTCCTCATGGAAGCCGTAAATTGATCAAAATGGGGGTAAAGCACAGAGTCTGGGGTGGTAATGGGCGTATTGTGTCCAAATTTCATGGTTTTCGGACAATCGGTGCCGGTGTCACGGCGACATTCCACTTTTTTCCCCTCATGGAAGCCGTAAATTGACTTAAAATGTAAAACGACACGAAACGACGAAAGGCAGGTGACAAGAACAAACGACTTGAACGAATGCAGGTATCACCTTGAAATTTTCAGGGTACCTAGGTACCAACGTGAAAAGTTGCTCGCCGGAATTTAGTACTCATGGTACCGTTGGTTCCTGTGTAGCGCATGCGCGATTTCAAAACCAGCTAAACTCGAAAACAACCTTGTCGGCACGGAAAACATCAAAGGAGAAATTCGAATTTTTGAAATATTCAAATACCAAACACTCGACCATGATCCAGGCTATCCTGAAATGTAATAATTTCGGTAATAGGAGACACATTCTCTAAGTCACGACCAATTGTGTATGTTTTCAAGCCCATTAATGTGGATTTTTCACTATTCTTCATTTTCAATTCAAAATGGCGTTCATCAGTTGACCTAAATCAAAATTCTACTGCCTACATTTTATGGGCTTTCCTTCAAGGATTTGGAAAATATAATCCCCTTGTCTGTAAGTAAAATATCAAAAAAGCCTTAGCGATATTTCTCATTTCAAGATTTTGGCACTTCTGGTTTTGGCTACAAACTCGATTTTTTGTGTACGAATCAGTAGTGTCGTAACTAGTAAAGAAATACAATTTCAAGGCAATCGGACCTATATTTCGTTGATTTTTTTTAAAACTTTGATCCATAATTTCATCAAGGGGAGAAAATACAGAAAATTTCAAATGACATTTTTCAAGTTGGTTCGGTAAGATCTACTTATATACTGAATTTCATGAAAATGGTGCAACTATTAAAGAAGTTGTCAAGTTGATTTTAACTTCCGGTTCGAAATCACAGCGACGAATTTTTGAAATTCGAAAATCCGAAATAGCAGATTTGAAGTAAATGATTCAAGGTACTCAAAGAATTTTTTTTAGTAAAATAGGTAAAAAAAGTCACAAAGTTACAGCAATGTAGGTCAAATGCATTCGTTCTTAAAATTCGGTGATTTCGGATGTGTAAAACGTTTTGAAAACATACCTATTCCAGAGCCACCACCTATTCTGGGGGGGGGGGGGTCAAAGTTTCAGAAAGATCCCACGGTTAGATTCTGAGATATAAGATTTGCAGGAAAAACACAAAAAAAATTAATAATAATAATAACTAGATCTGCATAGCAGATATGAAAGCTTTCATATTAACTGCAAAGGGGGTTATTAGAATCTATTGAAACAATAAGTATAAATGTCATCAGGTATCTGAAAAATTACATTTACCTTATGAACAAAATGGGAAAAATACAAAACAAAAATTGTCGACTTGTGGCTACCATCCAAGGCATATTTGGAAAACCGTATATTATATACAGAGTACGCAGGACAGGAATTACTTGTGCTTCAAGTTTCTTGCCTTTAGTTTTAGAGTTAGGTGTGATTTTCAAAGGATTCAATCGGAAATCGCTGAAAATCAATTGGCTTCTTCATCTCATGACCTTAAACATTGTATAAATTTAAAGTCAATCGGATATTGAATTTAGCCTCTAGAGCGTCCACAAGATTTTTTAAAGTGATCAAGGGCAATAATTCTGACGGTAATTATCGGAAATGGCAGTAAATATCAGATATCGCTGAAAATCAATACTGTAGGCATCTTCGTGTCATGACCTTAAACACTGCGCATAAATTTAAAGTCAATCGGATATTAACTTTGGCCTCTAGAGCGTCCACAAGATATTTTGAAGTGATCAGGGGCCACATCCCTGGCAGTAAATATCAGATATCGCTGAAAATCAATCGCCTACTTCGTCTCATGACCTTATCCACTGTGTATAAATTTAAAGTCAATCGGACATTAACTTTGGCCTCTAGAGCATCCACAAGATTTTTTTTAAGTGATGAAGGGCCATAACTCTGACAGTAATTATCGGAAATCGCTGAAAATCAATTGGCTTCTTCATCTCATGACCTTAAACACTGTGTATAAATTTAAAGTCAATCGGATATTGAATTTAACCTCTAGAGCGTGCACAAGATTTTTTGAAGTGGTCAAGGACCATAATTCTGACAAAATTATCGGAAATCGCTGAAAATCAATAGGCTTCTTCGTCTCATGACCTTAAACACTGTGTATAAATTTAAAGTAATCGGATATTAACAATATACGACCACATTTCAATGTGGGCGTATAAAAATTAACCGATGGCATATAATATTTAATGTATGATAAAGTCAAAATAGTCGATTTTGGTTTTTGGTGTTGCGCTCATTTTAAAAAAAATGTCTTTTACGGATAATGTGTATAGTACTAATAGCAATCACATACGGAAGAGGCGATAAGATCCCTTTGCATTTGGAATTTCAAAATTAATTAAAACCAAATTTAAATTCCGAAAATCGGTTGTTTATTTTTTGCTGAAACTCCTTTTTTTTAATCTGATCAAAATGGGAGTAAGTCACAGAGTGGTAATGGGCGTATTGTGTCCAAATTTCATGGTTTTGGGACAATCGGTGCCGGTGTCGTGGCGAAATTCCACTTTTTTCGCCCTTACAGAAGCCGTAAATGGCGGAAAAAAACGAACGGCAGGAACCGTGTCACAAATAAACGACCTGAACGAATGCAGGTATCGCCTTGAAGTTTTCAGTGCACCTAGGTACCAACGTGAAAAGTTCCTCGCCGGAATTTGGTAGTCAACGTACCTTTGGTTCCAGCGTGGCGCATGCGCGAAGTAAAAATAAATTACGGTCGATTTTGGGATTTTGGGTATATTTCGGAGTGGTTTGGTAGGTGACGGTGGATCAGGGCCTCAGATTGATCTAACATGGCGATCATAACACAACATGATAATCACTTTGAAGTATGAGTAAATTTTCGCGACCGGGTTGATTTGCTCTACCCAGGCAACGTTCCTGTGCCCCGATTGCCTTCAAATTTGCACAGAATGTACCTTGGGATTCTAGCTATCACATATTAAACATAGAAGAGTGTTGGATTCCGAGAACGTTCAAAATAAATTCAAAACCCACCCCCAACAATCAAAGGTTTTTTGCTTAAAAAATTGCCGTATTTTATCGAATTTTTATTGTTCTTGATATCTGAGGATTTTCTCAATTTAATATGTGATAAATATCATCGCGGCGCAGCCAACCGCTAGAAATTCCAGAGATTTGGACCACCGGAAGGATGCCTCAGCAGTCAAAAAAGGTCAAAATAGGCGAATTCGGTTTCTAGTGTCGATACATCGTTATGGTCATTTTAAAAAATTGTCTTTTAAGGATAATGTGTATAGTACCAATACCTATCACATAAGGAAGAGGCGATAAAATCTCTTTGCATTTGCAATTTCAAAATTAATTAAAACCAATATTAAATTCCGAAAATCGGTTTTTTGCTAAAACTCTTTTTTTTTTAATCGGATCAAAATGGGAGTAAGGCACAGAGTCCGGGGTGGTAATGGGCGTATTCTTTCCAAATGTCATGGTTTTCGGACAAACGGCGCCGGTGTCGTGGCGAAATTCCTCTTTTTTCGCCCTTACTGAAGCCGTAAATCGCGGAAAAAACTGAACGGCAGGAACCATGTGAAGAACAAACGACCTGAACCAATGCAGGTATCGCCTTGAATTTTTCAGGGCACCTAGGTACCAACGTGAAAAATTCCTCGCCGGAATTTGGTAGTCATGGTACCTTTGGTTCCAGCGCGGCGCATGCGCGAAGTCAAAAGAAAAATTTTGGTCGATTTTGGGATTTTGGGTATATTTCGGAGTGGTTTGGTAATTGACGGTGTATCTAAGATGGCGGTCTTAACACAATATTATAATAACTTTAAAGAATGAACAAATTTCCGCGACCGGGTTGATTTGCTCTCCCCAGGCAACGTTCCTGTGATCCGATTGCCTTCAAATTTGCACAGAATGTACCTTGGGATTCGAGCTATCACATATTAAAAATAGAAGAGTGTGGGATTCCGAGAACGTTCAAAATAAATTCAAAACTCACCCCCAACCATCAAAGTTTTTTTGCTTAAAAAATTGCCGTATTTTATCGAATTTTTATTGTTCTTGATATCTGAACATTTTCTCATTTTAATATGTGATAAGTATCATCGAGGCGCAGCCAACCGCTAGAAATTCCAGAGATTTGGACCACCGGAAGAATGCCTCAGCAGTCAAAAAAAGGTCAAAATAGGCGATTTCGGTTTCTAGTGTCGATACATAGTTACGGTCATTTTAAAAAATTGTCTTTTAAGAATAATGTGTATAGTACCAATACCTATCACATACGGAAGAGGCGATAAAATCTCTTTGCATTTGCAATTTCGAAATTAATTAAAACCAATATTAAATTCCGAAAATCGTTTTTTTGCTAAAAGTCTTTTTTTTTAATGGGATCAAAATCGGAGTAAGGCACAGAGTCCGGGGTGGTAATGGGCGTATTGTGTCCAAATTTCATGGTTTTCGGACAATCGGTGCCGGTGTCACGGCGAAATTCCACTTTTTTTCCCCTCATAGAAGCCGTAAATTGACTTGAGGCCAGGGTCCTTGAAGTTGTACAGCTGCACCCGGTGACCGATATTTATTTAACGGGGAATAAGTGATAATTCATATTATAGCAGTAAATAATTAAAATATTTCATAGGGATTATAATAATATGTAAGCTTATATCATGTCTGGGTATTACAGGGTTAAAACCAATATTAAATTCCGAAAACCGTTTTTTTGCTAAAACTCTTTTTTTTTAATGGTATCAAAATGGGGGTAAAGCACAGAGTCCGGGGTGGTAATGGGCGTATTGTGTCCAAATTTCATGGTTTTCGGACAATCGGTGCTGGTGTCACGGCGAAATTCCACTTTTTTCTCCTCATGGAAGCCGTAAAACGACGAAAGGCAGGTGACAAGAACAAACGACTTGAACGAATGGAGGTATCACCTTGAAATTTTCAGGGTACCTAGGTACCAACGTGAAAAGTTGCTCGCCGGAATTTAGTACTCATGGTACCGTTGGTTCCTGTGTAGCGCATGCGCGAATTCAAAACCAGCTAAACTCGAAAACAACCTTGTCGGCACGGAAAACATCAAAGGAGAAATTCGAATTTTTGAAATATTCAATAACCAAACACTCGACCATGATCCAGGCTATCCTGAAATGTAATAATTTCGGTAATAGGAGACACATTCTTTAAGTCACGACCAATTGTGTATGTTTTCAAGCCTATTAATGTGGATTTTTCACTATTTTTCATTTTCAGTTCAAAATGGCGTCCATCAGTTGACCTAAATCAAAATTCTACTGCCTACATTTTATGGGCTTTCCTTCAAGGATTTGGAAAATATAATCCCCTTGTCTGTAAGTAAAATATCAAAAAAGCCTTAGCGATATTTCACATTTCAAGATGGTGGCACTTCCGGTTTGGGCTACAAACTCCATTTTTTGTGTACGAATCAGTAGTGTCGTAACTAGTAAAGAAATACAATTTCAAGGCAATCGGACCTATATTTCGTTGATTTTTTTTTAAAACTTTAATCCTTAATTTCATCAAGGGGAGATAATACAGAAAATTTCTAATGACATTTTTCAAGTTGTATCGGTAAGATCTACTTATATACTGAATTTCATGAAAATGGTGCAACTATTAAAGAAGTTGTCAAGTTGATTTTAACTTTTGGTTCGAAATCACAGCGACTAATTTTTGAAATTTGAAAATCCGAAATAGCAGATTTGAAGTAAATGATTCAAGGTAGTCAAAGAATTCTTTTTTAGTAAAATAGGTCAAAAAGTCACAAAGTTACAGCAATGTAGGTCAAATGCATTCGTTCGTAAAATTCGGTGATTTCGGATGTGTAAAACGTTTTGAAAACATACCTATTCCAAACCGACCACCCATTCTTGGGGGGGGGGGGGTAGGTCAAAGTTTCAGAAAGATCCCACGGTTAGATTCTGAGATATAAGATTTGCAGGAAATACACACAAAAAAATAATAATAATAATAATAATAATAATCTTAACAGAAACAATAAGCTTTCATATGTAATACATATCAAAGCTTAATAATAATAATAATCTTAACAGAAACAATAAGCTTTCATATGTAATACATATGAAAGCTTAATAATAATAATAATAATCTTAACGGAAACAATAAACCTTCATATTTAATACCTATGAAAGCTTAATAATCTTAACAGAAACAATAAGCTTTCATATGTAATAGATATGAAAGCTTAATAATAATAACTAGATCTGCATAGCAGATATGAAAGCTTTCATATTAACTGCAAAAGGGGTTATTAGAATCTATGAATCAACAATCACTTTGACGGAAGATATTCTCTCGGCTAAAAAATCTTTCTTCTCTCAGCTACGAGAGATACGTAGAATTAAACCGGCCCAGAGCCGATCGTGCCGGCCCAGAGCCGATCGTGTTGATAAGAAGCCGCTTATTTGACATTGACACATAACCGAAGGTGAATAGGCCTACCCGTCCAGTTAATACAATGGACAATCTCACATCGGTCCACTAAAGAGAGGCACATACCAATCGCCTTCTACTTCCCCAAGACATTATAGTCCTAACCTTGACTCTCATACATATAAACCATTTGGTACTAAATTAAACCCCTCGGCCGCCATGTTGAATCACACAGTATTTAACGTTCTATATCCTAACATCTTTATGAAATCAACGAGAAATCTAAACTTGGGCACTCCAACCATTTTTATTTTTACATCATTCAGTTTTTTTTAAATAAGTAATTCTATCACAAATTATAGTGAAGACTGGGCCACTAAACTAGTTACCGATCAGTTTTTCTTTGTGTTAATGCGTTCTACATTTTCAAAGCAATGATTCTTATAATGTACGAGCCGCCATGACACCGGCGGATATTATAACTTCGATAGGCGAGAAACTTCAGGTAGCAGTTGGGTTTCATCAAATCATATAATTATGCGGTACGGCTTCACCTTTATTTCAATGGGAATTGGTTTATTATATGTGCAGTGCAGTTTTAGGTCAGTTTATGTGTAAATTAAGGGAGCTATACATAGGCCAGTAACCTTTTTGTAGTCATTTGACTAAAAAAAACTTGCGGAAAGGAACTCCGTAGGACAAGCCACTACTGTGGCAGGAGTAAGGCGGAAGACATCAGTAGTGGAACCATTTCTAAGTTAATCCCGAAGTGCGTTGCTATTGTACGAATATATAAAATGGGGTTTACGGTACCGCTTTTTTGCTGTAGTTTGAGTAATGAGTTAGAGCGTATATTTTGTAGTCAAAAAATCATTGCTAATAGAAGACCTCATCCCCACCACCACCACCCTGTAATACACTAGCTAGCTTGTGTATTTCCATATTCCATTTCCGAGAGATAGATAGAGAACACGCGAAATATAAAGTGATTTTTCTTACAATCAGGGACCATAATTCATGAAGTTACGATTCGATAGTTACGGTAATTAAATGACGTCGACGTCACGTGGTTGCCGTCTGCGTTCATTTTATGTTTGACGAAGTACATGCCAGACAAGTATATCGTTTACCAGTTCTTTTGATATTTACAAAGCGAAGCTTATAAATGCTAGAGATGTTTTCTCTTGTACTCTTTAAGTAACCACCAATTTCGGTAAAACGCTGTTAAAAAGTAACCACCATTTTCGATAAAACGCTGTTAAACGCTGTAGTAAGAAGATTCAGGATTCAGGTCGGTAAAATTTTGTGCTATATTTATATCCATTATCTTTCTTTGTTGAAATGAATTTTAATAAGCCATCCCATTAAATGAAAAGATGCATGCATGGCGAAATGTGGACGTTTATTTGTTTGTAGTGTTTCAGTTCCGTGTACACATTGGAGTGTAAAAGTTCCCTTTTTACAGTTGGAAGTCAATATAAGGGACTAGCGCCGGGCGCCGTTGTTCTAGCAAAATTTCCCTCATCATTATAGCACACGGTATGGCGTACGTATGTCCGTCTTCATTAGTCCAGGGTAGGCCTAGCGCTGTTGTCCTAGAAAAATTTCCCTCATGATTGACATTATAGCACACGGTATGGCGTATATCCGCCTTCATTAGTCCAGTCGGAGCAGAGCAGTAGAACGTTAAAACCCATTTCATTTCATTTCAAATTGTATTGTTTATTTAGCAATGTAACAGTTTAGGATTAGTTAAGTTTCTAGCATAATTATTTGATTCGAGTGGGCCTAATCTTCCTATTTTGTTAGCTGCATGACAGGTGTTAGATTTGCACCAATTGACTGGTCTGTGCATTACAAGATATTTGTATTTATATTGCTAATATCCTAATGGTATAAGTATCATAAGTATCAACAAAGTATATTAATTTATCTATGTCAGCATTAAAGGGTCATTCCCTTGGTATTTGAATTAATGCATTTCAAGTTTTCCATTTCTCTTTTTACGTGTACCATTCTCTATTGAGTTTCAGGCAAAATGTTAAGAACCAGGAAGCGCACGACAGTCACCGCAAGAATTGTAAATTCTGTACAAGGATCGAGTGCCGTACCCGCCGCTAAACGTCCAAAAGTAACCAAATCAAAGAAGAAGGCCGACGACGGGAGGGGGAAATCAACACCAGAGTCTGGTATCCCCACACTTGACAGCTTGATAGAGCCTCACGGCACCATAGAGCCTTTGGCTGTGTCAGAACCGTCCGGTAATATAAATTTATCACTAAATTCAGATTGCCCTCCTCAAATTCAAGGTGTCGGTGACACCATTGCAGCCAGTGTCTCGCAACAAATTAAAACAAAAATTGTGCAAGGAGAATATGTTGATCTAGCTACTCTTTTAGATCATTCCTCTCCAGTTGCTCGTGGGAAACGAGTTATAATCCAGCAGGGTCAGCTTTTTCTTGAGCCGTCTAAACCTGAATCAAAAATTACGACGATCGAAGTTTGGTCAGACGCTTTTATAGTTTTTATGAGCATCTATTGTTCGATACATAAAGACAAATACCCAGACTTGCTGAAATATATGCAAGTTATTCGAATGGCATCAAAAAGGGCAAATGATTTAGGGTGGAAGTTATATGACGAACAATATCGTCTGCGCAAAGCAAAACACCCCACCGGTCCATGGTCTGTCATAGATACGGAATTGTGGCTCATATATATCAACTGTGTAAATCAATTGGGTGATGCTAAGGCTTCCCTTTCAAACTCCACGACCTTTAATAGTTCTACTCAAAATAACAGACTATGCTATTCCTATAATTATAATGGGCAATGTCTTAGAGCATATTGTTCTTACCAGAATAGATGTTTGCGCTGTGTTAGGAATCATCCATTAATTTCATGTTCAGCTGAAATGTTTCATACCACCAAATTCAGTCCCGGTAGAGGTACAGGTTTTCGGCCGGCAACCCCTCTTTATCAATCCTTCCCAAGATATCCCACAACAACTGTTAACCACAGATTTTCACGTCCTCAAGTTAGAGCCCCATTTTCCAAAGGTTCGGGCATCCCGCGTTATAATTAGTAGATATTTCAAACTCCATCTTTAACGTTATATTTTATTGTCATAGTAAGTAGTTCACGATTTTTGTTTGTTTTATAACAGATCTATGGTCCAAGGGTTGGACACCTATAAACCTTGCAGTATTAAATGGTTTACTTAATTCCTATCCCAAACATGAAGACGCCGAATTGTTGAGATCAGATTTCAATGATGGATTTCGATTAAAATTTCAAGGCCCACGTCTGACCCGTATTTCACATAATCTTAAATCTTCTAAAACACTAGAGGTTGAAAGTTGGGTAAAATTAATTAAAGAAGTTAAGGCCGGTAGAATGATTGGACCATTTTTATTCAAACCAATTTCTTATTTACAAGTTTCCCCAATCGGATTAGTGCCCAAGCTTTCTGGGGGTTATAGGCTTATCACACATTTGTCTTATCCCCCTGGTGGTAGTATAAACGATTTTATTGACCCCGAAGATAGCAGTGTATCATACTCTTCTTTTGATAATGTGGTAAACATGATAGCTACTTTGGGCAAGGGTGCACTTTTAGGAAAAATGGACATTAAGTCTGCTTTTCGTTTATTACCTATTTTCCCAGGTGATTTTGACCTACTTGGCATATATTTTCGTGGATTTTATTTTATCGACAAATGTCTCCCCATGGAGTGCTCGTTATCCTGTGCCCTTTTCGAAACATTTTCCAGTTTCCTTCAGTGGGTATTGGTGATTAAGTCTGGCCTTGAATCCGTAGATCATTACCTGGATGACTTCCTATTTGCAGGTCCATCTAATTTAAGCGACTGCCAAACTTTAATGAGCTATTTCGCTGATATTTGTTACTCTCTTGGGGTTCCTCTAGCGGAAGAAAAGACGGTAGGTCCCACAACCCAACTTACCTTTCTGGGTCTTGACATTGACACCAGTACGTTAGAGGTAAAAATCCCTGACGATAAGCTTACTAAATTATCAGCGCTGTTACTAGACATTTTGTCGAAACGCAATGTAAAATTGGCAGATTTAAAAGCGGTTAAAGGTTTGATGTCTTTTTGTGCCAGAGCCATCCCATGTTCTCGGGCTTTCCTCAGACGTTTTTATGACGTCATTGCTGCTTTTAAGTGTAAAAACCCAAAACACTATTATACAATCAGGGTAACCCGTACCCTTCGAGAGGACTTTCGGATCTGGCAATTATTTCTTGAAAACTTTAATGGAATTAGCTACATTTCACACCAAAAATGGCTGTCAAACAACAAGTTACAGTTATTTACCGATAGTTCTGGAAACAAAGAATTGGGTTGTGGGGCATAATTTAATGGTCGCTGGATCCAATTTAGATGGCCTGTCAGTTGGTCAAACAAGGACTTAATTCGGGACATGACATTTTTAGAGTTGATTCCGGTTGTGTTAGCATTCCTGACTTGGAAAAAGTATCTAAAACAGAACTGTGTCATTTTAAACATTGATAATTCCGCGCTTGTGTCAATCATCAACAAACAGTCATCGAAATCCCCACGAGTAATGCATCTTTTGCGTCCTCTGGTGTTAGAACTCCTGATTAACAAGATTCAAGTTAAGGCAAAGTACATAGAGTCATCTAAGATTAACATAGCTGATAGTCTTTCACGTTTTCAGGAACAGCGCTTCCGAGAATTGGTTCCGATGGCACGCAAATTTCCCGAACCTTTTCCGGTTTCTTTTCTGGAGGCAATTTCAAAAGCGGAATTTACCAACTCTTAATAAATTCAGTTGCTCATAATACATTAAACACCTATAACTGTGGCATGAGTTCATTTCATGAATTTCGAAAGTGGTTTGGTATTGAAAATTCCTGGCCTCTGACTGTTCAAGAAATAGCTTCCTTTATTGTTTACTTGTTTCGTTTGGGTGTATGCCAAATGTTACGTGTCGGGGTTGGGGTTTTATAGTAAAATTAATAATTTGGACGACCCTACAACTTCATTTATGGTAAAGAAAGTCTTAGGGGGCTATAATAGGATCAAAGGGGTGTCCAGGGATACCCGTTTACCTATTACAAAAGACTTACTATCAGACATGATTTCTTCATTACGCATGGTCTGTTTCTCAACGTTTGAGAGGTTTTTATTCTCTGCGGCATTTTCTATTGCATTCCATGGCTGTTTTAGGGTAGGGGAATTAACCTATGACAAAAGGAAATCACAAAGACATTATTTAAAGCTAGCGGACATATCCTTTTTTCCCGATGCCATTATAATTTTTCTCAAATCTTCAAAAACTGATCAAGTTGGGACTGGAAGCAAAATTACTCTAAATAGAAAGAGGGGAGACCCTACGTGTCCTGTGTCTTTGTTGTCCTCTTATGCTGATCAACGCCCCCCAGGTTCCGAGATTATCTTTACCCATTTTGATGGTAGTCCACTAACAGGGTATCAATTTTCAGCTATTTTAAAAAAGTCATTGACGGTTTTAGGCATTGATCACACTCGTTATACATCTCACTCATTTAGGATTGGTTCTGCATCCAACGGCTTTCTGAGTGGTCTCTCAGAATCAGACATCAAGGAATTAGGACGTTGGAAATCAAAAGCTTATACAGCTTATATACGTTCATAATCAAATACTATTTATGCTTTCTTACATCGTGTTTTCAGCGTTATATTCAGTCTGGATCGTCGATTATAAGGGATGCATTTATCGCGTCTAGATCACGGCCTGGTGGAACTAGTTTAGGCCTTAAACGACAAAATGTGGAAATTTGGTGGCAGTCTCGTCGTAGTATGCAATGGAAAGATCTTTCTGGCTTAATTGACATTATGTTGAAATATGAACCTGCCCCAAACTATTTGGTCTTGCATGTTTCTGGGAACGATATTGGCGAAACTAAAGTCGGCTTTCCCCGGAATGAAATAAAAGAGACATTGGCAAATATAGCTGCCAAATTGCAAAACACTACTTTAATCTGGTCACAAATTTTGCCTCGCCTACGTTGGCGTTATTCGTCTAATGGTCATGCTATGGACACTTCTAGAAAGCGCATTAATAGTTCGTCCTCCGGATACATTATAAAACATGGTGGCCGTTACATTAGATACCCAGACATCTGCCGTGATAAAATCTTTTTCGCAGAGGACGGGGTACATCTATCTCCGTTAGCATATGAAATATTTTTGAGTACACTTCAAGGGGCCTTAGAATATTTCTTATCTGGATCGACTGATGAAAGTTATCCTTAATCGCCATGATCAGGTACACGAAGTTGACACAAGTCGTTTAGTTCAGTTCTTTTTAATTGTAAATATGTTCCTTTCTAATTATATTTTATGTAGAAAAGTTAAATGAGCTAAATTTAAGCAATATTTCGGAAGTTTGATACCGCTTGGTCACAGCTCGCAGCTAAGTTCCCACGTTTGTGGCGTTTGACAGTGATGACTCTGTTATCACTGTCAATATGGCATACTCAGCTGCAAATCCAGAATATTTTCGACGTCATCGGATATCTCAGTCTGATTTCTGCTTCCCAGAATCAAACTGAACTATAAGGTATCCCATAAATGCATGGATTGGCCTGCCTTTATGACCATCTGTCGGCGACCAATGTAGTTTTATGAATGAGTAGATTGATAAATTATGGAATTGAAACAGATATATTGAATTGATTACATGGATCAGATATACATGGAAGATTTAGTGGAACAGTTTTGATTTGACAAAGTAAAATGAAAATGTGATGAACTTTTAAATTATGAAATAGATAAACTCTAATAAATGATTTAATATATTGAAATGTACTATTGGGCTGTGACCATTATTGCCAATAAATATTATTCCTCTTAGAATTGTCTTTGATAGTATGTATATCATGTCTGGGTATGACAGGGTTAAAACCAATATTCAATTCCGAAAATCGTTTTTTTACTAAAACTCTTTTTTTTGATGGGATCAAAATGGGGGTAAAGCACAGAGTCTGGGGTGGTAATGGGCGTATTGTGTCCAAATTTCATGGTTTTCGGACAATCGGTGCCGGTGTCACGGCGAAATTCCACTTTTTTCCCCTCGTGGAAGCCGTAAATTGACTTAAAATGTAAAACGACGACGAAACGACGAAAGGCAGGTGACAAGAACAAACGACTTGAACGAATGCAGGTATCACCTTGAAATTTAGTACTCATGGTACCGTTGGTTCCTGTGTAGCGCATGCGCGAAATCAAAACCAGCTAAACTCGAAAACAACCTTGTCGGCACGAAAAACATCAAAGGATAAATTCGAACTTTTGAAATATTCAAACAGCAAACATTCGACCATGATCCAGGCTATCCTGAAATGTAATAATTTCGGTAATAGGAGACACATTCTCTAAGTCACGAAAAATTGTGTATGTTTTCAAGCCCATTAATGTGGATTTTTCACTATTTTTCATTTTCAATTCAAAATGGCGTCCATCAGTTGACCTAAATCAAAATTCTACTGCCTACATTTTATGGGCTTTCCTTCAAGGATTTGGAAAATATAATCCCCTTGTCTGTAAGTAAAATATCAAAAAAGCCTTAGCGATATTTCACATTTCAAGATGGTGGCACTTCCGGTTTGGCCTACAAACTCCATTTTTTGTGTACGAATCAATATTGTCGTAACTAGTAAAGAAATACAATTTCAAGGCAATCGGACCTATATTTCGTTGATTTTTTTTAAAAACTTTGATCCTTAATTTCATCAAGGGGAGATAATACAGAAAATTTCTAATGACATTTTTCAAGTTGTATCGGTAAGATCTACTTATATACTGAATTTCATGAAAATCGTGCAACTATTAAAGAAGTTGTCAAGTTGATTTTAACTTCCGGTTCGAAATCAGATTTGAAGTAAATGATTCAAGGTACTCAAAGAATTTTTTTTTAGTCAAATAGGTCAAATAGTCACAAAGTTACAGCAATGTAGGTGAAATGCATTTGTTCGTAAAATTCGGTGATTTCGGATGTGTAAAACGTTTTGAAAACATACCTATTCCAAACCCACCACCCATTCTTGGGGGGGGGGGGTAGGTCAAAGTTTCAGAAAGATCCCACGGTTAGATTCTGAGATATAAGATTTGCAGGAAAAACACACAAAAAAAATAATAATAATAACTAGATCTGCATAGCAGATATGAAAGCTTTCATATTAACTGCAAAGGGGGTTAATAGAATCTATTGAAACAATAAGTATAAATGTCATCAGGTATCTGAAAAATTACATTTACCTTATGAACAAAATGGGAAAAATACAAAACAAAAATTGTCGACTTGTGGCTACCATCCAAGGCATATTTAGAAAACCGTATATTATATACAGAGTACGCAGGACAGGAATTACTTGTGCTTCAATGTAAACCGGGCCGTTTCTTGCCTTTAGTTTTAGCGTTAGGTGTGATTTTCAAAGGATTCAATCGGAAATCGCTGAAAATCAATTGGCTTCTTACCTTAAACACTGTATAAATTTAAAGTCAATCGGATATTGAATTTAGCCTCTAGAGCGTCCACAAGATTTTTTATAGTGATCAAGGGCAATAACTCTGACGGTAATTATCGGAAATGGCAGTAAATATCAGATATCGCTGAAAATCAATACTGTAGGCATCTTCGTGTCATGACCTTAAACACTGCGCATAAATTTAAAGTCAATCGGATATTAACTTTGGCCTCTAGAGCGTCCACAAGATATTTTGAAGTGATCAGGGGCCACATCTCTTGCAGTAAATATCAGATATCGCTGAAAATCAATCGCCTACTTCGACTCATGACCTTAACCACTGTGTATACATTTAAAGTCAATCCGACATTAACTTTGGCCTCTACAGCATCCACAAGATCTTTTTTAAGTGATGAAGGGCCATAACTCTGACAGTAATTATCGGAAATCGCTGAAAATCAATTGGCTTCTTCATCTCATGACCTTAAACACTGTGTATAAATTTAAAGTAATCGGATATTAACTTTAGTCGTCCGGACGGCGGCGACGACAATATGTGGACGTATAAAAATTAACCGATGGCATATAATATTTAATGTATGATAAAGTCAAAATAGTCGATTTCGGTTTTTGGTGTTGCGCTCATTTTAAAAAAAAATGTCTTTTACGGATAATGTGTAAAGTACTAATAGCAATCGCATACGGAAGAGGCGATAAGATCCCTTTGCATTTGGAATTTCAAAATTAATTAAAACCAAATTTAAATTCCGAAAATCGGTTGTTTATTTTTTGCTGAAACTCCTTTTTTTAATCTGATCAAAATGGGAGTAAGTCACAGAGTGGTAATGGGCGTATTGTGTCCAAATTTCATGGTTTTCGGACAATCGGTGCCGGTGTCGTGGCGAAATTCCACTTTTTTCGCCCTTACAGAAGCCGTAAATGGCGGAAAAAAACGAACGGCAGGAACCGTGTCAAGAACAAACGACCTGAACGAATGCAGGTATCGCCTTGAAGTTTTCAGTTCACCTAGGTACCAACGTGAAAAGTTCCTCGCCGGAATTTGGTAGTCAACGTACCTTTGGTTCCAGCGTGGCGCATGCGCGAAGTAAAAAGAAATTACGGTCGATTTTGGGATTTTGGGTATATTTCGGAGTGGTTTGGTAGGTGACGGTGGATCAGGGACTCAGATTGAACTAACATGGCGATCATAACACAACATGATAATCAATTTGAAGTATGAGTAAATTTTCGCGACCGGGTTGATTTGCTCTACCCAGGCAACGTTCCTGTCCTCCGATTGCCTTCAAATTTGCTCAGAATGTACCTTGGGATTCTAGCTATCACATATAAAAAATAGAAGAGTGTTGGATTCCGAGAACGTTCAAAATAAATTCAAAGCCCACCCCCAACAATCAAAGGTTTTTTGCTTAAAATTTTTTTATTGTTCTTGATATCTGAGGATTTTCTCAATTTAATATGTGATCAATATCATCGCGGCGCAGCCAACCGCTAGAAATTCCAGAGATTTGGACCACCGGAAGGATGCCTCAGCAGTCAAAAAAGGTCAAAATAGGCGATTTCGGTTTCTAGTGTCGATACATCGTTACGGTCATTTTAAAAAATTGTCTTTTAAGGATAATGTGTATAGTACCAATACCTATCACATAAGGAAGAGGCGATAAAATCTCTTTGCATTTGCAATTTCAAAATTAATTAAAACCAATATTAAATTCCGAAAATCGTTTTTTTGCTAAAACTCTTTTTTTTATTAATCGGATCAAAATGGGAGTAAGGCACAGAGTCCGGGGTGGTAATGGGCGTACTGTGTCCAAATTTCATGGTTTTCGGACAATCGTTGCCGGTGTCACGGCGAAATTCCACTTTTTTTCCCCAAATAGAAGCCGTAAATTGACTTGAGGCCAGGGTCCTTGAAGTTGTACAGCTGCACCCGGTGACCGATATTTATTTAACGGGGAATAAGTGATAATTCATATTATAGCAGTAAATAATTAAAATATTTCATAGGGATTATAATAATATGTAAGCTTATATCATGTCTGGGTATTACAGGGTTAAAACCAATATTAAATTCCGAAAATCGTTTTTTTGCTAAAACTCTTTTTTTTTAATGTTATCAAAATGGGGGTAAAGCACAGAGTCCGGGGTGGTAATGGGCGTATTGTGTCCAATTTTCATGGTTTTCAGACAATCGGTGCCGGTGTCACGGCGAAATTCCACTTTTTTCCCCTCATGGAAGCCGTAAATTGACTTGGAAAAAACCCGACGAAAGACAGGTGACAAGAACAAACGACTTGAACGAATGCAGGTATCACCTTGAAATTTTCAGGGTACCTAGGTACCAACGTGAAAAGTTGCTCGCCGGAATTTTGTACTCATAGAACCGTAGGTTCCTGTGTAGCGCATGCGGGAATTTAAAACCAGCTAAACTCGAAAACAACCTTGTCGGCACGGAAAACATCAATGGAGAAATTCGAATTTTTGAAATATTCAAATACCAAACACTCGACCATGATCCAGGCTATCCTGAAATGTAATAATTTTGGTAATAGGAGACACATTCTTTAAGTCACGACCAATTGTGTATGTTTTCAAGCCCATTAATGTGGATTTTTCACTATTTTTCATTTTCAATTCAAAATGGCGTCAATCAGTTGACCTAAATCAAAAATCTACTGCCTACATAACTAGTAAAGAAATACAATTTCAAGGCAATCGGACCTATATTTCGTTGATTTTTTTTAAAACTTTGATCCTTAATTTCATCAAGGGGAGATAATACAGAAAATTTCTAATGACATTTTTCAAGTTGTATCGGTAAGATCTACTTATATACTGAATTTCATGAAAATCGGGCAACTATTTAAGAAGTTGTCAAGTTGATTTTAACTTCCGGTTTGAAATCACAGTGACGAATTTTTGAAATTCGAAAATCCGAAATAGCAGATATAAAGTAAATGATTCAAGGTACTCAAAGAATTTTTTTTTAGTAAAATAGGTTAAAAAGTCACAAAGTTACAGCAATGTAGGTCAAATGCATTCGTTCGTAAAATTCGGTGATTTCGGATGTGTAAAACGTTTTGAAAACATACCTATTCCAAAACCACCACCCATTCTTGGGGGGGGGGGATAGGTCAAAGTTTCAGAAAGATCCCACGGTTAGATTCTGAGATATAAGATTTGCAGGAAAAACACAAAAAAAAAAAAAAAAAAAATAATAATAATAACTAGATCTGCATAGCAGATATCAAAGCTTTCATAAAAAACTGCAAAAGGGATTATTAGAAATTCTCTCGGCTAAAAAATATTTTTTCTCTCAGCTACGAGAGATGCGTAGAATTAAACCGGCCCAGAGCCGACCGTGTTGATAAGAAGCCGCTTATTTGACATTGACACATAACTGAAGGTGAATAGGCCTACCCGTCCAGTTAATACAATGGGCAATCTCACATCGGTCCACTAAAGAGAGGCACATACTAGTCGCCTCCTACTTCACCAAGACATTTAGTCCAAACCTTGACTCTCATACATATAAACCATTTGGTACTACATGTACATGTATTTCGTACTTATATCATATTAAACCCCTCGGCCGCCATGTTGAATCACACAGTATTTAACGTTCTATATATTAACATCTTTATGAAATCAACGACAAATCTAAACTTGGGCACTACAATCATTTTTATTTTTACATCATTCAGTTTTTTTTAAATAAGTAATTCTATCACAAATTATAGTGAAGATACCGATCAGTTTTTCTTTGTGTTAATGCGTTCTACATTTTCAAAGCAATGATTCTTATAATGTGCGAGTCGCCATGACCCCGGCGGATATTATAACTTCGATAGGCGAGAAACTTCAGGTAGCAGTTGGGTTTCATCAAATCATATAATTATTCGGTACGGCTTCACCTTTATTTCAATGGGAATTGGTTTATATGTGCAGTGCAGTTTTAGGTCAGTTTATGTGTAAATTAAGGGAGCTATACATAGGCCAGTAACCTTTTTGTAGTCATTTGACTAAAAAAACTTGCGGAAAGGAACTCCGTAAGGCAAGCCACTACCGTGGCAGGAGTAAGGCGGAAGACATCATTAGTGGAACCATTTCTAAGTTAATCCCGAAGTGCGTTGCTATTGCAAGAATATATAAAATGGGGTTTACGGTCCCGCTTTTTTGCTGTAGTTTGAGTCATGAGTTAGAGCGTATATTTTGTAGTCAAAAAATCATTGCAAATAGTAGACCTCATCCCCACCACCACCACCCTGTAATACACTAGCTAGCTTGTGTATTTCCATATTCCATTTCCGAGAGATAGATAGAGAACACGCGAAATATAAAGTGATTTTTCTTACAATCAGGGACCATAATTCATGAAGTTACGATTCGATATGCGCAAATATCGAAAGGAACCATATCTTTGGGTTATAAACATACATGTCAAGTTTCATCAAAATCTTTCACTGTGAAAAACTGGGGCTAAGTCATCTGAAATCAAAGAAATTTTACAATGTAGGTAGTGAAAACAAAATGTTATGGGTGCATAAAATTCCAAATGCAAAGGGTTATTTTTCGTGCACGCCAATATGCACACAGGATTTCGATTTTTCGTCCTACCCAAAAAACTGCACGCAAAGTTAGTTGTCGGGCCTTCGATCAAGAACCATGGACAAAGGGAGAGAACGGGGACCTCTGTTTTGCATAACATCCAAGCGACTAGGCACTAATCCTTGTACCATGGACGAGGGGACGGGCGTTTTTCGTCCCATCGAAACGACTAGACACAGATCCTTGCTAGGCCTTCCATACTTCACCACTGCCAACGGGGAACCACTTTGACCGCGGGTTTTCGTACCATCCGAACGACTAGACACTAATCCTTTCAAGGCCTTCCGTTCTGCACAAATGAGCCACACTGGCCTCGTTTTGTCGTAACATACAAACGACTAGACAATGTTTCATAATTTAGTCATGTCCGCGTGGGTGGGTTGGCAGCAGAATTGATATGTACATGATAGTGACACGAGGAGGAGGGGGGGGGGGAGCGGGGTGTACACAAATCACACAAATCAGAGCTTTGTAATACACGCATATACTTGATATACTAAATACACAAATGGCTGAATTTCGAGACATTTCTGGCACTCTTTTAACAGATAATGAGAACACTGCATTAATTTCTATATATCAATAAAATATGCCTCAGACCCATTATTTATTTTTAAATTTGAATTAGACTAGTAACAAAATATATTTTCTGGCAACAAATAGCATATAAATAAAAATAGATTTACTTTCTGATTATTTTTTTTAAATGAAATCATTCCAGGGCTTTTATTGACATTTCAGAAAATGTAGAGTTGGTCCCATGCACTTGAGGCCAAGGTCCTTGAAGTTGTACAGCTGCACCCGTTGAACGATATTTATTTAACGGGGAATAAGTGATAATTCATATTATAACAGCAAATAATTAAAATATCCCATAGGGATTATAATAATATGTATATCATGTAGGTGTGCATATCTGATATGCTGGGTATTACAGGGTTAAAATTGTGACCTCTGTAAATAGGCCCGTTCCTTGCATTTAGTTTTAGAGTTAGGAGTGCTAAAATTGAGAGAGCGAAATGGGGTTGATCGACCACTCGACACAAACTAGGTCATTTCGGGACTAACGTATGGTTCAATTTTATTTCAATAATTCGCTTGCGCGTAGGGGTCTACTAGTGGGAGGAAACCGGGTGATCCTGAAAAAACACACAGGTTGGACGGGCGACCTACTCCTTGTCACGTACGGAAAGATGCCCCAGCAGTCAAAATAGGTCAAAATAGGCGATTTCGGTTTCTAGTGTCGATACATCGTTACGGTCATTTTAAAAAAATTGGCTTTTAAGGATAATGTGTATAGTACCAATACCTATCACATACGGAAGAGGCGATAAAATCTCTTTGCATTTGCAATTACAAAATTAATTAAAACCAATATTAAATTCCGAAAATCGTTTTTTTGCTGAAACTCTTTTTTTTAATCTGATCAAAATGGGAATAAGTCACAGAGTGGTAATGGGCGTATTGTGTCCAAATTTCATGGTTTTCGGACAATCGGTGCCGGTGTCACGGCGAAATTTCACCTTTTTCCCCGCATGGAAGACGTAAATTGACTTGAGGCCAGGGTCCTTGAAGTTGTACAGCTGCACCCGGTGACCGATATTTATTTAACGGGAAATAAGTCATAATTCATATTATAGCAGTAAATAATTAAAATATTTCATAGGGATTATAATAATATTTATATCATGTTTGGGTATTACAGGGTTAAAACCAATATTAAATTCCGAAAATCGTTTTTTTGCTAAAACTCTTTTTTTTTTTTAATGGTATCAAAATGGGGGTGAAGCACAGAGTCCGGGGTGGTAATGGGCGTATTGTGTCCAAATTTCATGGTTTTCGGACAATCAGTGCCGGTGTCACGGCGAAATTCCACTTTTTTCTCCTCATGGAAGCCGTAAATTGACTTAGAAAAAAAACGACGAAAGGCAGGTGAAAAGAACAAACGACTTGAACGAATGCAGGTATCACCTTGAAATTTTCAGGGTACCTAGGTACCAACGTGAAAAGTTGCTCGCCGGAATTTAGTACTCATGGTACCGTTGGTTCCTGTGTAGCGCATGCGCGAATTCAAAACCAGCTAAACTCGAAAACAACCTTGTCGGCACGGAAAACATCAAAGGAGAAATTCGAATTTTTGAAATATTCAAATACCAAACACTCGACCATGATCCAGGTTATAATGAAATGTAATAATTTCGGTAATAGGAGACACATTCTCTAAGTCACGAAAAATTGTGTATGTTTTCAAGCCCATTAATGTGGATTTTTCACTATTTTTCATTTTCAATTCAAAATGGCGTCCATCAGTTGACGTAAATCAAAATTCTACTGCCTACATTTTATGGGCTTTCCTTCAAGGATTTGGAAAATATAATCCCCTTGTCTGTATGTAAAATATCAAAAAAGCCTTAACGATATTTCACATTTCAAGATGGGATACAAACTCCATTTTTTGTGTACGAATCAGTAGTGTCGTAACTAGTAAAGAAATACAATTTCAAGGCAATCGGACCTATATTTCGTTGATTTTTTTTAAAACTTTGATCCTTAATTTCATCAAGGGGAGATAATACAGAAAATTTCTAATGACATTTTTCAAGTTGTATCGGTCAGATCTACTTATATACTGAATTTCATGAAAATGGTGCAACTATTAAAGAAGTTGTCAAGTTGATTTTAACTTCCGGTTCGAATTCACAGCGACGAATTTTTGAAATTCGAAAATCCGAAATAGCAGATTTGAAGTAAATGATTCAAGGTACTCAAAGAATTTTCTTTTAGTAAAATAGGTCAAAAAGTTACAAAGTTACAGCAATGTAGGTCAAATGCATTCGTTCGTAAAATTCGGTGATTTCAGATTTGTAAAAAGTTTTGAAAACATACCTATTCCAAAGCCACCACCCATTCTTGAGGGTGGTAGGTCAAAGTTTCAGAAAGAAACCACGGTTAGATTCTGAGATATAAGATTTGCAGGAAAAACACACAAAAAAAAAATAATAATAATAATAATAATAACTAGACCGGCAAGCAGCACTGAACCGGCTTTCAGAAATCCGACAGGAAGTGTGTCATACAATAGCCCATTCATCGAGCTACTAAACGATACTTTAGGTGTTTTAATCCGGTCACACCCGACCGTGAAATCACGATTTTTGCAAGAGCACCGATTTTAACTGGTTTTTTTTTAATATCAAATATATTTATATGACTACGGTTTCACCGGTGCCACGTTACCCTAAACATATGTCACTTCCGGTACCAATGAAACCATTAAACAGGTTTCCACATAAGCATTGCACACATCAAATAAAATGGACGCCGAATCAACCAAATCCAGCAATATCAATTCATTTTATACATTTGTTACATGTAAGTGTACAGTATTTCCGGTGATAATGAAAATGTCCAATTAGTTTTATGAAATCAGAAATGGCATAAGGCATCACATGGTGAAAATTTTATGTAAATCGAATAATAATTGCCAAAAACCTTGAAAAGTGACTTGTATAAAACCGTCTATTTCTCTGCAACCGTACAAGTTAGAAACCATTTTCTGGTATCTGTATGATCGTATGGGTTTAATCTATTTGTTGATTGGAATCAAATATCATAATTTTAAAAACATTACAAATTAGACTCATTTGAATAAAATATCTGTTTTGAAGGCTAAAAATACAGTTTTTGCCAAAATGACGTTACTTCCGGTGATAATGAAAATCTTAAATTACTTGTATGACATTGTAAATGGCATCAGGTATCACACAGTGAAAATTTTATGAAAATCGAATAATAATTGACACTTTTATGGACCAAAAACCTTGAAAAGTGACCTGTTGAAAATCGCCTATTTCTCCCCAACTGAACAAGTTAGAAACAATTTTGTAAAATATATATGACCTTATGGATTATATTAATATGTGAATGTAAACAAAAAATTAAAATTATTAATACATATTAAATAATTCTTGTTTGAAAAAAATATTGATTTTAAAAGTTAAAAATGCACTTTTTGACAAAATGTCGTCACTGCCGGCTATCAGTTTTAAATTGTAATCAATTTGATACGACGAATACTTGCTTTTTGAATCAAATGGTGTCACTTTTGTGAAAATCCAATAATAATTGACTATTTTACAGGCAAAATAACGAAAATAGTGACTTATGCAAAATTGCCCATTTCTAGGTAACTGCTTATATTACAAACTAATTTTAACATACATTTTCTTCGTATAGATTATAGCTACAAGTTTATAAAAGTTACGTAGAAATATCTGAAAATCTGAAAAGCCTGAATGGGTTGTAAATAGGTCAATTTTACACCTTTTTTCACCTCTTAATCGAATTTGCTCGAAAATGAAATCGAAATTAAAAAAACTGTTCCCAACATTTTGTGCGCCTTTAAAGGGCACGCTCTTTTAGTTATATCAGTTTTTTAAAAAAATAATATTTGCTTTCGAAAAATGGTACCTAACTGTCAAAATTGTAGTTTTTGGTAAAATTAAGCCACTTCCGGTGCGGACAGATAACTCTATTGGTAACCAAAAAAATGACAATTGAGACAATGGAGTATGTGAACTTTGTTTTATACAAATCGAGCAATAAATAATTAATCTAGGACTGAAAAACTGAATTAGCCAATGGCGGCCAAGGAAAATTACTGAGACAAAAAAAATCACATTTTTGCCCAAGTCAGATGACTCGTTAATTTTGTGTAAAACACGACTAAAAGATATTCATTAATAAAAAAGTTTTTTGTAAAAATTTAAATTTTCAAAATTCGAACGACAAAAGCCATAGATGAATGTTCGAAATTGAAAAATGTGAGAAAGCCATTGTCTCGGAAAAGATTCAGGGTTTCCAAAAATGTGAATTGTTTTACAGTAGGTAAAGAATTTGCGAAACCACGGCCGATTTTTGATTTATTGCTCCCGTTCAAAATTCGGCCACTTCCGGTCTGCGCAGAAGTTTCAAAAGTACTTTATCGAGTAACCACCACATGGTTTCCGTAGAGAAAATTGAACCCTAGATCGATATCTGTTTTCGATCATGGAGAAATAGGCTCCCGCTGTAAATAATAATAATAATAATAATAATAACTAGATCTGCATAGCAGATATCAAAGCTTTCATATAAACTTCAAAAGGGGTTATTAGAATCTATGAATCAACAACCACTCTGACGGAAGATATTCTCTGGGCTAAAAAATCTTTTTTCTCTCAGCTACGAGAGATAGGTAGAATTAAACCGGCCCAGAGCCGACCGTGTTGATACGAAGCCGCTTATTTGACATTGACACATAACTGAAGGTGAATAGGCCTACCCGTCCAGTTAATACAATGGGCAATCTCACATCGGTCCACTAAAGAGAGGCACATGCTAGTCGCCCCCTACTTCCCCAAGACATTTAGTCCAAACCTTGACTCTCATACATATAAACCATTTGGTACTACATGTACATGTATTTCGTACTTATATCATATTAAACCCCTCGGCCGCCATGTTGAATCACACAGTATTTAACGTTCTATATCCTAACATCTTTATGAAATCAACGACAAATCTAAACTTGGGCACTCCAACCATTTTTATTTTTACATCATTCAGTTTTTTTTTAAATAAGTAATTCTATCACAAATTATAGTGAAGACTGGACCACTAAACTAGTTACCCATCAGTTTTTCTTTGTGTTAATGCGTTCTACATTTTCAAAGCAATGATTCTTATAATGTGCGAGCCGCCATGACACCGGCGGATATTATAACTTCGATAGGCGAGAAACTTCAGGTAGCAGTTGGGTTTCATCAAATCATATAATTATGCGGTACGGCTTCACCTTTATTTCAATGGGAATTGGTTTATTATATGTGCAGTGCAGTTTTAGGTCAGTTTATGTGTAAATTAAGGGAGCTATACATAGGCCAGTAACCTTTTTGTAGTCATTTGACTAAAAAAAACTTGCGGAAAGGAACTCCGTAGGACAAGCCACTACTGTGGCAGGAGTAAGGCGGAAGACATCAGTAGTGGAACCATTTCTAAGTTAATCCCGAAGTGCGTTGCTATTGTAAGAATATATAAAATGGGGTTTACGGTCATATGCCTCAGACCCATTGTTTATTTTTAAATTTGAATTAGACTCGTAACAAAATATATTTTCTGGCAACAAATAGCATATAAATAAAACTAGATTTACTTTCTGATTATTTTTTTTAAATGAAATCATTCCAGGGCTTTTATTGACATTTCAGAAAATGTAGAGTTGGTCCCATGCACTTGAGGCCAAGGTCCTTGAAGTTGTACAGCTGCACCCGGTGACCGATATTTATTTAACGGGGAATAAGTGATAATTCATATTATAACAGTAAATAATTAAAATATCCCATAGGGATTATAATAATATGTATATCATGTAGGTGTGCATGTAGGTTAAAATTGTGACCTCTGTAAATAGGCCCGTTCCTTGCATTTAGTTTTAGAGTTAGGAGTGCTAAAATTGAGAGAGCGAAATGGGGTTGATCGACCACTCGACACAAACTAGGTCATTTCGGGACTAACGTATGGTTCAATTTTATTTCAATAATTCGCTTGCGCGTAGGGGTCTAGCAGTGGGGGGAAACCGGGTGATCCTGAAAAAATACACAGGTTGGACGGGCGACCTACTCCTTGTCACGTACGGAAAGATACCCCAGCAGTCAAAATAGGTCAAAATAGGCGATTTCGGTTTCTAGTGTCGATGCATCGTTACGGTCAGTTTAAAAAATTGTCTTTTAAGGATAATGTGTATAGTACCAATACCTATCACATACGGAAGAGGCGATAAAATCTCTTTGCATTTCCAATTTCAAAATTAATTAAAACCAATATTAAATTCCGAAAATCGTTTTTTTGCTAAAACTCTTTTCTTTTTAATGTGATCAAAATGGGGGTAAAGCACAGAGTCAGGGGTGGTAATGGGCGTATTGTGTCCTAATTTCATGGTTTTCGGACAATCGGTGCCGGTGTTACGGCGAAATTCCACTTTTTTCCCCTCATGGAAGCCGTAAATTGACGCAAGGAGTAGGGTCGCCTGTCCAACCTTGTGGGTTTTCTCCGGGTCCTCCGGTTTCCTCCCACTGCTAAAGACCCCTACGCGCAAGCGAATTATTGAAATAAAATTAAACCATATGTTGGTCCCGAAATGACCTAGTTTGTGTCGAGTGGACGTTAAACCCCATTTCTCTCTCTCTCTCTCTCCGTAAATTGACTTGAGGCCAGTGTCCTTTAAGTTGTACAGCGGCACCAGGTGACCGATATTTATTTAACGGGGAATAAGTGATAATTCATATTATAGCAGTAAATAATTAAAATATTTCATAGGGATTATAATAATATATCATGTCTGGGTATTACAGGGTTAAAACCAATATTAAATTCCGAAAATCGTTTTTTTGCTAAAACTCTTTTTTTTTAATGGGATCAAAATGGGGGTAAAGCATAGAGTCCGGGGTGGTAATGGGCGTATTGTGTCCAAATTTCATGGTTTTCGGACAATCGGTGCCGGTGTCACGGCGAAATTCCACTTTTTTCCCCTCATGGAAGCCGTAAATTGACGACGAAAGGCAGGTGACAAGAACAAACGACTTGAACGAATGCAGGTATCACCTTGAAATTTTCAGGGTGCCTAGGTACCAACGTGAAAAGTTGCTCGCCGGAATTTAGTACTCATGGTACCGTTGGTTCCTGTGTAGCGCATGCGCGAAATCAAAACCAGCTAAACTCGAAAACAACCTTGTCGGCACGGAAAACATCAAAGGAGAAATTCGAATTTTTGAAATATTCAAATACCAAACATTCGACCATGATCCAGGCTATCCTCAAATGTATTAATTTCGGTAATAGGAGACAGATTCTCTAAGCCACGACCAATTGTGTATGTTTTCAAGCCCATAAATGTGGATTTTTCACTAATTTTCATTTTCATTTCAAAATGGCGTCCATCAGTTGACCTAAATCAAAATTCTAAACCGATAGATTTTTAGGCTTTCCTTCAAGCATTCAGAAAATGTAACTCTTATGTCTTTAAGTAAAATATTGCAAAAGCCGTATGGACTTTTCACATTTTGAGATGGTGGCACTTCCGGTTTGCTCGACAAACTCCATATTTTGTGTACTCATCAGTACTGTCTTAGCTAGTACAGAAAAAAATATTTCAAGGCAATCTGACCTATATTTCGTCGATTTTTTTGAAAACTTTGATCTTTAATTTCACCAAGGGGAGATAATTTAGAAAATTTCCAAGGACATCATTGAAGTCGCATTGGCAAGATCTACTAACATTCTAAATTTCACGAAAATCGCACAACTATTAAAGAAGTTGTGAAATTGGTAATAACTTCCGGTTCGAAATGACAGCGACGAATTTTCGAAATGCCAAAATCCGAAATTGCAGATTTGAAGTAAATGTTTCAAGATACTCAAAGAAAAAAGAATTAGTAAAATAGGTCAAATAGTCACAGAGTTACAGCATTGTAGGTCAAATGCATTCCTTCGTAAAATTCGGTGATTTCGGATTCGTAAAACGTTTTGAAAATATATTTAATCAACAGCCACCACCCATTTTTGGGGGGATAGGTAAAAGTTTCAGAACGATCCTATGGTTAGATTCTGAGAAATCCGATTTGTGGACAAAACACAAAAAAAAAATAACAATAATAATCTTAACAGAAACAATAAGCTTTCATATGTAATATGAAAGCTTAATAATTTTAGTAATCTCAATAGGCTTTCAGACGAAAGTCTGAAAGCCTAATAATAATAATAATTTTAGTAATCTCAATAGGTTTTCAGACGAAAGTCTGAAAGCCTAATAATCTTAACAGAAACAATAAGCTTTCATATGTTATACATATGAAAGCTTAACTAGATCTGCATAGCAGATATGAAAGCTTTCATATTAACTGCAAAGGGGGTTATTAGAGTCTATTGAAACAATAAGTATAAATGTCATCAGGTATCTGAAAAATTACATTTACCTTATGAATAAAATGGGAAAAATACAAAACAAAAATTGTCGACTTGTGGGTACCATCCAAGGCATATTTAGAAAACCGTATATTATATACAGAGTACGCAGGACAGGAATTAGTTGTGCTTCAATGTAAACCGGCCCGTTTCTTGCCTTTAATTTTAGAGTTAGGTGTGATATTCAAAGGATTCAATCGGAAATCGCTGAAAATCAATTGGCTTCTTCATTTCATGACCTTAAACACTGTATAAATTTAAAGTCAATCGGATATTGAATTTAGCCTCTAGAGCGTCTACAAGATTTTTTAAAGTGATCAAGGGCAATAACTCGGACGGTAGTTATCGGAAATGGCAGTAAATATCAGATATCGCTGAAAATCAATACTGTAGGCATCTTCGTGTCATGACCTTAAACACTGCGCATAAATTTAAAGTCAATCGGATATTAACTTTGGCCTCTAGAGCGTCCACAAGATATTTTGAAGTGATCAGGGGCCACAACTCTGGCAGTAAATATCAGATATCGCTGAAAATCAATCGCCTACTTCGACTCATGACCTTAACCACTGTGTATACATTTAAAGTCAATCCGACATTAACTTTGGCCTCTACAGCATCCACAAGATCTTTTTTAAGTGATGAAGGGCCATAACTCTGACAGTAATTATCGGAAATCGCTGAAAATCAATTGGCTTCTTCATCTCATGACCTTAAACACTGTGTATAAATTTAAAGTCAATCGGGTATTGAATTTAGTCTCTAGAGCGTGCACAAGATTTTTTGAAGTGGTCAAGGACCATAATTCTGACAGTAATTATCGGAAATCGCTGAAAATCAATAGGATTCTTCGTCTCATGTCCTTAAACACTGTGTATAAATTTAAAGTAATCGGATATTAACTTCAATGTGGGCGTATAAAAATTAACCGATGGCATATAATATTTAATGTATGATAAAGTCAAAATAGTCGATTTCGGTTTTTGGTGTTGCGTTCATTTTAAAAAAATGTCTTTTACGGATAATGTGTATAGTACTAATAGTAATCACATACGGAAGAGGCGATAAGATCCCTTTGCATTTGGAATTTCAAAATAAATTAAAACCAAATTTAAATTCCGAAAATCTGTTGTTTATTTTTGGCTGAAACTCCTTTTTTTTAATCTGATCAAAATGGGAGTAAGTCACAGATTGGTAATGGGCGAATTGTGTCCAAATTTCATAAATTTGGGACAATCGGTGCCGGTGTCGTGGCGAAATTCCACTTTTTTCGCCCTTACAGAAGCCGTAAATGGCGGAAAAAAACGAACGGCAGGAACCGTGTCAAGAACAAACGACCTGAACGAATGCAGGTATCGCCTTGAAGTTTTCAGTGCACCTAGGTACCAACGTGAAAAGTTCCTCGCCGGAATTTGGTAGTCAACGTACCTTTGGTTCCAGCGTGGCGCATGCGCGAAGTAAAAAGAAATTACGGTCGATTTTGGGATTTTGGGTATATTTCGGAGTGGTTTGGTAGGTGACGGTGGATCAGGGACTCGGATTGATCTAACATGCCGATCATAACACAATATGCTAATCACTTTGAAGAATGAGCAAATGTGCTCTGATTGCCTTCAAATTTGCACAGAATGTACCTTGGGATTCTAGCCATCAAATATTAGAAATAGAAGAGTGTTGGATTCCGAGAACATACACAATAAATTCAAAACCCAACCCCACCGATCAAAGTTTTTTTGCTTTAAAAATTGCCGTATTTTATCGAATTTTTATTGTTCTTGATATCTGAGCATTTTCTCCTTTTAATATGTGATAAATATCATCGCGGCGCAGCCAACCGCTAGAAATTCCAGAGATTTGGACCACCGGAAGGATGCCTCAGCAGTCAAAAAAGGTCAAAATAGGCGATTTCGGTTTCTAGTGTCGATACATAGTTGCGGTCATTTTAAAAAATTGTCTTTTAAGGATAATGTGTAAAGTACTAATACTTATCACATACGGAAGAGGTGATAACATCTCTTTGCATTTGCAATTTCAAAATTAATTAAAACCAATATTAAATTCCGAAAATCGTTTTTTTGCTAAAACTCTTTTTTTTTTTAATGTTATCAAAATGGGGGTAAAGCACAGAATCCGGGGTGGTAATGGGCGTATTGTGTCCAAATTTCATGGTTTTCGGACAATCGGTGCCGGTGTCACGGCGAAATTCCACTTTTTTCCCCTGATGGACGCCGTAAATTGACTTGAGGCCAGTGTCTTTGAAGTTGTACAGCTGCACCCGGTGACCGATATTTATTTAACGGGGAATAAGTCATAATTCATATTATAGCAGTAAATAATTAAAATATTTCATAGGGATTATAATAAGATGTATATCATATCTGGGTATTACAGGGTTAAAACCAATATTAAATTCCGAAAATCGTTTTTTTGCTAAAACTCTTTTTTTTTAATGGGATCAAAATGGGGGTAAAGCACAGAGTCCGGGGTGGTAATGGGCGTATTGTGTCCAAATTTCATGGTTTTCGGACAATCGGTGCCGGTGTCACGGCGAAATTCCACTTTTTTCCCCTCATGGAAGCCGTAAATTGACTTGGAAAAAAACCCGACGAAAGGCTGGTGACAAGAACAAACGACTTGAACGAATGCAGGTATCCCCTTGAAATTTTCAGGGTACCTAGGTACCAACGTGAAAAGTTGCTCGCCGGAATTTAGTACTCGTGGTACCGTTGGTTCCTGTGTAGCGCATGCGCGAAATCAAAACCAGCTAAACTCGAAAACAACCTTGTCGGCACGGAAAACATCAAAGGAGAAATTCGAATTTTTGAAATATTCAAATACCAAACATTTGACCATGATCTAGGCTATCCTGAAATGTAATAATTTCGGTAATAGGAGACACATTCTCTAAGTCACGACCAATTGTGTATGTTTTCAAGCCCATTAATGTGGATTTTTCACTATTTTTCATTTTCAATTCAAAATGGCGTCCATCAGTTGACCTAAATCAAAATTCGACTGCCTACATTTTATGGGCTTTCCTTCAAGGATTTGGAAAATATAATCCCTTTGTCTGTAAGTAAAATATCAAAAAAGCCTTAGCGATATTTCACATTTCAAGATGGTGGCACTTCCGGTTTGGGCTACAAACTCCATTTTTAGTGTACCAATCAGTAGTGTCGTAACTAGTAAAGAAATACAATTTCAAGGCAATCGGACCTATATTTCGTTGATTTTTTTTAAAACTTTGATCCTTAATTTCATCAAGGGGAGATAATACAGAAAATTTCTAATGACATTTTTTAAGTTGTATCGGTAAGATCTATTTATATACTGAATTTCATGAAAATCGTGCAACTATTAAAGAAGTTGTCAAGTTGATTTTAAATTCCGGTTCGAAATCACAGCGACGAATTTTTGAAATTCGAAAATCCGAAATAGCAGATTTGAAGTAAATGATTCAAGGTACTCAAAGAATTTTTTTTTAATAAGATAGGTTAAAAACTCACAAAGTTACAGCAATGTAGATCGTAAAATTCGGTGATTTCGGATGTGTAAAACGTTTTGAAAACATACCTATTCCAAAGCCAACACCCATTCTTGGGGGGGGGGGGTAGGTCAAAGTTTCAGAAAGATCCCACGGTTAGATTCTGAGATATAAGATTTGCAGGAAAAACACAAAAAAAAAAAAAAAAATAATAATAACTAGATCTGCATAGCAGATATCAAAGCTTTCATATAAACTGCAAAAGGGGTTATTAGAATCTATAAATCAACAATCACTTTGACGGAAGATATTCTCTCGGCTAAAAAATCTTTCTTGTCTCAGCTACGAGAGATACGTAGAATTAAACCGGACCAGAGCCGATCGTGTTGATAAGAAGCCGCTTATTTGACATTGACACATAACCGAAGGTGAATAGGCCTACCCGTCCAGTTAATACAATGGGCAATCTCACATCGGTCCACTAAAGAGAGGCATATATTAGTCGCCTCCTACTTCCCCAAGACATTTAGTCCAAACCTTGACTCTCATACATATAAACCATTTGGTACTACATGTACATGTATTTCGTACATTTTCAAAGCAATGATTCTTATAATGTGCGAGCCGCCATGACACCGGCGGATATTATAACTTCGATAGGCGAGAAACTTCAGGTAGCATTTGGGTTTCATCAAATCATATAATTATGCGGTACGGCTTCACCTTTATTTCAATGGGAATTGGTTTATTATATGTGCAGTGCAGTTTTAGGTCAGTTTATGTGTAAATTGAGGGAGCTATACATAGGCCAGTAACCTTTTTGTAGTCATTTGACTAAAAAAAACTTGCGGAAAGGAACTCCGTAGGACAAACCACAACTGTGGCAGGAGTAAGGCGGAAGACATCAGTAGTGGAACCATTTCTAAGTTAATCCCGAAGTGCGTTGCTATTATAAGAATATATAAAATGGGGTTTACGGTCTTGCTTTTTTGCTATAGTTTGAGTAATGAGTTAGAGCGTATATTTTGTAGTCAAAAAATCATTGCAAATAGAAGACCTCATCACCACCACCACCACCCTGTAATACACTAGCTAGCTTGTGTATTTCCATATTCCATTTCCGAGAGATAGATAGAGAAAACGCGAAATATAAAGTGATTTTTCTTACAATCAGGGACCATAATTCATGAAGTTACGATTCGATATGCGCAAATATCGAAAGGAACCATATCTTTGGGTTATAAACATGCATGTCAAGTTTCAAAATCTTTCACTGTGAAAAACCTGGGCTAAGTCATCTGAAATCAAACAAATTTTACAATGTAGGTAGTGAAAACAAAATGTTATGTTAAGCGTTGTTCGAGGGTGGGGTGGGTGCATAAAATTCCAAATGCAAAGGGTTATTTTTCGTGCACGCCAATATGCACACAGGATTTCGATTTTTCGTCCTACCCCAAAAAATGCACGCAAAGTTAGTTGTCGGGCCTTCGGTCAAGAACCACGGACAAAGGGAGAGAACGGGGACCTCTGTTTTGCATACCATCCAAGCGACTAGGCACTAATCCTTGTACCATGGACGAGGGGACGGGCGTTTTTCGTCCCATCGAAACGACTAGACACAGATCCTTGCTAGGCCTTCCATACTTCACCACTGTCAACGGGGAACCACTTTGACCTCGGGTTTTCGTGCCATCCGAACGACTAGACACTAATCCTTCCAAGGCCTTCCGTTCTGCACAAATGAGCCACTCTGGCCTCGTTTTGTCGTAACATGCAAACGACTAGACAATGTTTCATAATTTAGTCATGTTCGCGTGGGTGGGTTGGCAGCAGAATTGATAAATAAATACACAAATGGCTGAATTTCGAGACATTTCTGGCACTCTTTTAACACATAATGAGAACACTGCATTAATTTCTATATATCAATAAAATATGCCTCAGACCCATTGTATCATATATGATACACTAAATTTCGACATTGATTTTCAGAAAAAAATATTGTTTATTTTTAAATTTGAATTAGACTAGTAACAAAATATATTTTCTGGAAACAAATAGCATATAAATAAAAATAGATTTACTTTCTGATTATTTTTTTTAAATGAAATCATTCCAGGGCTTTTATTGACATTTCAGAAAATGTAGAGTTGGTCCCATGCACTTGAGGCCAGGGTCCTTGAAGTTGTACAAGCTGCACCCGGTGACCGATATTTATTTAACGGGGAATAAGTGATGATTCATATTATAACAGTAAATAATTAAAATATCCCATAGGGATTATAATAATATGTATATCATGCAGGTGTGCATATCTGATATGCTGGGTATTACAGGGTTAAAATTGGCCCGTTCCTTGCATTTAGTTTTACAGTTAGGAGTGCTAAAATTGAGAGAGGGAAATGGGGTTGATCGACCACTCGACACAAACTAGGTCATTTCGGGACTAACGTATGGTTCAATTTTATTTCAATAATTCGCTTGCGCGTAGGGGTCTAGCAGTGGGAGGAAACCGGGTGATCCTGAAAAACACACAGGTTGGACGGGCGATGTACTCCTTGTCACGTACGGAAAGATGCCCCAACAGTCAAAATAGGTCAAAATAGGCGATTTCGGTTTCTAGTGTCGAAACATCGTTGCGGTCATTTTAAAAAATTGTCTTTTAAGGATAATGTGTATAGTACTAATAATTATCACATACGGAAGAGGTGATAACATCTCTTTGCATTTGCAATTTCAAAATTAATTAAAACCAATATTCAATTCCGAAAATCGTTTTTTTGCTAAAAAATGGGGGTAAAGCACGGAGTGCGGGGTGGTAATGGGCTTATTGTGTCCAAATTTCATGGTTTTCGAACAATCGGTGCCGGTGTCACGGCGAAATTCCACTTTTTTCCCCTCATGGAAGCCTTAAATTGACTTGAGGCCAGGGTCCTTGAAGTTGTACAGCTGCACCCGGTGATCAATATTTATTTAACGGGGAATAAGTGATAATTCATATTATAGCAGTAAATAATTAAAATATTTCATAGGAATTATAATAATATGTATATCATGTCTGGGTATTACAGGGTTAAAACCAATATTAAATTCCAAAAATCTTTTTTTGCTAAAACTCTTTGCATTTGCAATTTCAAAATTAATTAAAACCAATATTAAATTCCGAAAATCGTTTTTTTGCTAAAACTCTTTTTTTTTTAATGTGATCAAAATGGGGGTAAAGCACGGAGTCCAGGGTGGTAATGGGCGTATTGTGTCCAAATTTCATGGTTTTCGGACAATCGGTGCCGGTGTCACGGCGAAATTCCACTTTTTTCCCCTCATGGAAGCCGTAAATTGACTTGGAAAAAAAACGACGAAAGACAGGTGACAAGAACAAACGACTTGAACGAATGCAGGTATCCCCTTGAAATTTTCAGGGTACCTAGGTACCAACGTGAAAAGTTGCTCGCCGGAATTTAGTACTCATGGTACCGTTGGTTCCTGTGTAGCGCATGCGCGAAATCAAAACCAGCTAAACTCGAAAACAACCTTGTCGGCACGGAAAACATCAAAGGAGAAATTCGAATTTTTGAAATATTCAAATACCACACATTCGACCATGATCCAGGCTATCCTGAAATGTAATAATTGCGGTAATAGAAGACATATTCTCTAAGTCACGACCAATTGTGTATGTTTTCAAGCCCATTAATGTGGATTTTTCACTATTTTTCATTTTCAATTCAAAATGGCGTCCATCAGTTGACCTAAATCAAAATTCTACTGCCTACATTTTATGGGCTTTCCTTCAAGGATTTGGAAAATATAATCCCCTTGTCTGTAAGTAAAATATCAAAAAAGCCTTAGCAATATTTCACATTTCAAGATGGTGGCACTTCCGGTTTGGGCTACAAACTCCATTTTTAGTGTACAAATCAGTAGTGTCGTAACTAGTAAAGAAATACAATTTCAAGGCAATCGGACCTATATTTCGTCGATTTTTTTTAAAACTTTGATCCTTAATTTCATCAAGGGGAGATAATATAGAAAATTTCTAATGACATTTTTCAAGTTGTATCGGTACGATCTACTTATATACTGAATTTCATGAAAATTGTGCAACTATTAAAGAAGTTGTCAAGTTGATTTTAACTTCCGGTTCGAAATCACAGCGATGAATTTTTGAAATTCGAAAATCCGATTTTTTTTAAAACTTTGATCCTTAATTTCATCAAGGGGAGATAATTTAGAAATTTCTAATGATATCTTTCAAGTCGCATCGGTAAGATCTACTTACATACTTAATTTCATGAAAATCGTGCAACTATTAAAGATGTTGTGAAGTTGGTTTCAACTTCCGGTTCGAAATCACAGCGACGAATTTTCGAAATTCAAAAATCCGAAATTGCAGGTTTGAAGTAAATGTTTATATGTACTCAAAGAAAAAAATAGGTCAAATAGTCACAAAGTTACAGCAACGTAGGTCAAATGCATTCGTTCGTAAAATTCGGTGATTACGGATGAGTAAAACGTTTTGAAAATATATTCATTCCAAAGCCACCACCCATTCGGTTAGATTCTGGGATATAAGATTTGCAGGAAAGACACAAAAAAAAATACTAATAATAATCTTAAGAGAAACAATAAGCTTTCATATGTAATACATATGAAAGCTTAATAATCTTAACATAAACAATAAGCTTTCATATGTAATACATATGAAAGCTTGATAATAATCTTAACAGAAACAATAAACTTTCATATGTAATACATATGAAAGCTTAATAATAATCTTAACAGAAACAATTAGCTTTCATATGTAATACATATGAAAGCTTAACTAGATATGCTACTACTGTCCCATGCAGATATGAAAGCTTTCATATTCATTGTCACGTGTCATGGATTATATCAAGTATCTTAAAAGAAAAAGGACATAGAAAAAATAATTATCAAAATCGGTCAAAAACTCGCGAAGTTACAGGTCTAAATATAGCAAGAAACATTGCACCCGGGCAAACAAATAATCTGAAAATAAAAGGGAAATAACTACGACTTGTATTGCTGTGATCGGAATAACATCCCGTTCCAGAAGTTTCAGAAAAATGTATCAAGCCGTTTAAAATCGGGACGGGTGAGAAAATGAAATGAAAATGGCGGGAAAGAAATAAAAAATGAGATATGGAAAATATGGAAAAATTAAATGAGATTACTTTGAATGGTAGTTATATTTTTGGAATCAGACTGACCTCCGTTGTTCGAATATTCAGGTTAAATTTGTAAATTTTGAAAACTAAGGACATAAATTGTCCTGTAAAAAACTTTGTCAGCGCGTAAATGGTCAAAGGCGAAATTCGAAACTTTGAAATTTTCAAATAACAAAAATTCAAACCTGATCTCGGCTATTCAGAAAATTATTCTTATCGGAAATAGGAGACGAATTCTCCAAACTACGGCCTATTGTGTTTATTTTGACGTCCGTTAAGGTGGATTTTTCACTGTTTTTCACATTCAATTCCAAATGGTGATCAGCAGTTGACCGAAATTAAAATTCTGCTCTGAACGTTTTTAGGCATTCCATCAAGGATTCAGAAAATGTAACTCCCTTGTCTGTAAGTAAAATATCGCAAAAGCCTAGGGATTTGTCACGTTTCAAGGTGGTGGCACTTCCGGTTCGATCGAAAAACTCTATATTATACGTACGCATCGGTACTATCATAGCTAGTACAGAAATAAATTTTGAAGGCAATCTGACCTACTTTTTTGTCGATTTTTTTGAAAAAGTTCATCCTTAATTTATCCAAGGGGAGAAAATGCCACTTTTCAATTCGAATCAAAAGCCTTAGTGATTTTTCACATTTCAAGATTGTGGCACTTCCGGTTAGATCGATAGACTTCATATTTTGTCTACGCATCAGTAATGTCTTAGCTAGTACAGAAAAAAACATTTCAAGGCAGTCTAACCTATATTTTGTCGATTTTTTAAAAAAAAATTTATCCTTAATTTCTCCAAGGGGAGATAACTTATAAATGTTCTAATGACATCGTTGAAGTTGGATGAACCAGATCTACTTGCATTTCCAATTTCATGAAAATCGTATTGTCACAAAATCATGCTTTGAGTGAGGTATTGCCCCTTTATAAAGTTGGGTACTGTCTCTTTAATGTACGCATTGACCTTGTTTAATGCCATAGATTGTTTACTGATTATCCAGACTGAAATTAATGCATTGAATTTAAAAAGGTCTTCTGGTTGTCAATTATAAAGCCATGAGTGATGTTCATTATGACTTGAAATCATGCTGTGTGTGAGTTTTAGTTTGAGGTAGAGTATTTAAGAAGCTTGTTTACTGCTATAGATTGTTTACTGATTATCCAGACTGAAATAAATGCATTGAATTTAAAAAGTTGTTCTGGTTGTCAATTATAAAGCCATGAGTGATGTTCATTATGACTTGAAATCATGCTGTGTGTGAGTTTTAGTTTGAGTCAGAGTATTTAAGAAGCTATTCTGAATGTGTTAGTTGCTGTATAGTAGGGAGTAAGCGACATGTCTAATGTTTGATCTGTGTAATTTTAAACGTGGTTGTAAGAATCCTAGGTGAATATTTCTTGTCCTGGTGACAAATGATGGTCTTGGTGACATAAAAAATTTTCTTGTCTTTAATGGCAAATGATGGTCTTGGTGACATGTGTATTTTCTTGTCTTGGTGACAAATGATTGTCTTGGTGACATTGTATATAACGTCAAACTGACATGAAGTCTAGGTGACGGACATTGTATAGCGCTATTCCACACTGTATACCCACGCGCACGTGTTAAACCACTAGACCACCCAAACCCCATGTATGTTGTTGTATATTGTATATATCGGTAAGGGATATTTGTTTTATAATAGGCCTATATAATACATTAAATTGTTGTAGCCTAAGGTGTGTTTTTTTTATCAGACATTTTTGGCAGATAAAATATCCCAGTTGGCGGGAAAAAAATATGAACATCTTTTTTATATAAAAATTATTATCCATTTTGACGGAAAAGAATGAAATACAGTGTGAGCCGTGATTACACGTATTCAAATGCGACCTGGAAAACTGGGACTACAACAACTTCCGAGGCGAAAGTCGAAAAGTCGCTAATAGCGTGGTGTGTTAATTTCCTAATTTCTACTTTTCGAGTTGCATTTTGGCTTGGTATGCGTGTTGGCGCCTTCTTACTGACATCAATAAATACAAAAATATGACTAAGTCGAAAGTCGACAAGACGGTATACAAGCCAAAATGCAAGTCGAAAATAAGAAATTAGGAAAAAACGAGGGGCGCTATTATCGCTGTGTGTTATTTCTTAATTTCCTATTTTCGAGTTGCATTTTGGCTTGTATAGCGTGTTGGCGCCTTCTTACTGACATCAATAAATACAAAAATATGAATAAGTCGAAAGTCGACAAGACGGTATCTAAGCCAAAATGCAAGTCGAAAATAAGAAATTAGGAAAAAACGAGGGGCGCTATTATCGCTGTGTGTTATTTCTTAATTTCCTATTTTCGAGTTGATTTTGGCTTGTATAGCGTGTTGTCGCCTCACATTTTGTCGTTACTTCTACTTTTCGACTTTCGTGTTTTGAAGAGGCGAAAAGTAGAAATTATGAATGGTAGTTATAGGCTTCGATACATTACCACCTAAATGAATAGACACGGTCTCCAGTTTCCTCCCACAATGTGTAATGCTCTACTCGTATATACATTCAACCTGACTTAACAATTAATAAACGGGGTTAAGATTGTTGATTGGGTAATCAAGTTCTGTTTTATTTATATTATCAAAGAAACCGACAGAGCTGTAAACAGGCCGCAAATGATAGTTTTGATGAACTGAGATGTTTCGCGTCGAGAATTACACACTGGAAAGAAACATGTGGAATTTCCTTAATTTTAAAATAAAACATCGTGCAGTCAGTAAATACGCAATAACTTAATAGTTGACATGAAAAAATGAATATAAACATTATGTAATTATTTTGTTAACGCATTAATTTTAAAATAGATACAAACAATCGACACTAACTAGGTAATTTCGGGACTTACATATAGTTCAATATTTTTTCCTTAACTCGCTTGCGCGAAGGGATATTTAACAGTGAGATGAAACTGGGGGACCCAAGAAAACCCATCTTGTTTGACAGACGACCCTATCAAGTGGTATGAGACAGATGGGTCATTTTGGGAATAAAATATGGTATATCGCCATACTTGTTTTTCTTATTTTATTTTTGTCGTCTCGGAAATCAATTGCAAAGGCAAAGAAGATGAATAATCAGAGTAGCATTCTAAAATCTATTTACCGGTTGGTGGCTAAGTGGGTAAGACGCTAGCTCGCTAGCCTGGAGGTCGGGTGTTCGATCCCTGCATTGGCCGAGAAAGTTCATCCAGATTTTCCGGCGTGGTTCTCCCTTGTCAGTGATGCAGGACGGAGGGGCTGACAAGGAAAGCTGTCTAGTCGTTCGGATGGGACGAAAAACCGAGGTCCCGTGTACACATTGGAGTGCACGTAAAAGATCCCTTGGCAGTTGGAATTCGATATAAGAGTAGGCCGTAGTGCCGCTGTCCGGGCAAAATTTCCCTCATAGCACACTGTATGGCGTATGCCCGTCTTCATTAGCCCAGGTTAGGAGCAGAACAGTAGGACGTTAAACTCCATTTCATTCATTTACCGGTTGTAAAGGGAGATAACTGTGTAACAATTTCAATTTTCTGCAAAATATCGAATATTCGTTGCAGTAATTATACTAATGTGCTGTTGTTTGACAATATTAGGTTGTTATTTGATCATATTGGGTAGTATTTGGTAGTATTGGGTTATTATTGGCTTTTTTGGGGTGGTAGAGGGAGGCAAATGGAACAGCCAGACATCGGTATCGCATTTGAAGTACATTTCCCGCGATGTAACTCTCTATTTTTGAAAAAAAATCAAATGATATGTCTATTTTGCATCATTATGTTGTAGTATTGGGTAGTATGTGGTGATATTGAGGTGGTATTGGGTGGTATTGGGTGGTATTGGGTAAATCGTCCCACCCTATACTCATAGCGGATGGAAAGACTTCAGTTCTCTACAATTCAAGCAATATTTACAACACAATACTAAACATAACGTTGAAACAGATAAGTCTTCAGTGACGTTTTGATAGTTAATAAGGGTGGGTCCTGTTTCAAGTAAGTAGGAAGGTTATTCCAATGAGAACCGGCAGATATGAAAATGATCTTGCGCCAAATGTTTTTAAATTTTAAGTTGGTAATTGTAGCTGAAAAACATTTCCTGGTCGAAGGTTCCTAAACGGTAAATGTCCCTGAACAAGAAATACACAGGTGAATTGCCTGGTATGTTAAACACAATGATTAAAATTCAAAACGTTCACTGATACGAAGCGAATGACGAGAGGATAAAACAGACGATATGTGGTCACAATCCTTTGCCCATGAATCGTGTAACCACTGAAGGCGTTTTAGTTGTTCTTTTTATTTAATTGGTTATTCCAGATAACAGACTTTTATAGTAGTCTAGACGAGAAAGTATGACACACCGTACCAGAGTTCCTGCAGCATCTGCTGTTATAAAATGACCTACTTATAATGTTCTTGGTGTGGTAATAACATGTTTTGCAAAAATAACTGGTAGGATTTTTCATTGATAAATTTGTGTCCATGATGACACGAATATTTAAATTAGAAACAAGAGCGATCGTTTTTCAAAACTTCACACCCAAGAGACGGTTTTATTGGTAAAGGTTTTATGACAGAATGCTTGAAAGGCTGTGTACGATATTTTCGTACAATCAGGGGCAATACGATCTGTGCGAAAAAATGAAATGAAATGAAATGAAATGAAATGAAATGGGGTTTAACCTTTTACTGTTCTGCTCCGACGTGGGCTAATGAAGACGGGCATACGCCATACAGTGTGCTATGAGGGAAATTTTGCCAGGATAGCTGAACTACGGCCTACTCTTATATCGAATTTTACGTGGACGCCAGTATGTACACGGGACCTCGGTTTTTCGCCCCATCCGAACGACTAGACAGCTGTCCTTTTCAGACCCTCCGTCCTGCATCACTGACACGGAGGAACCAGGCTAGCGAGCCAGCGTCTTACTCACTTAGCCACCGAGACCCCCGATCTGTGCGAAAATGGAAGATCTTTGTGATAATAACATTTTATGACAGTATGCTTGAAAGGCTATGTACGAGATTTTCGTACAATCAGGGGCAATACGATCTGTGCGAAAATGCAAGATCTTTGTGATATAAACATTTATCTTAAGTTTCCACAAAATGTCAATGGACGTACGGGCAGACAGGGGCGACGATATGTTCGCACACGCGAAAGTGTATGAGTATAATAAGTAACCATCTAGTCATAAAGTATAAAGTTAGCCTTTGTTTAGTTGTAACTTACATCCACGTGGATCAGTAGATCTTATGACTTCATTCATTGTATTCAAGTATGCTGTTAAATTTGCTAGAGGATCAGCATCGCACAGTGGAGATATACCACTTAAACAAGTATTGTGTTGAACAATTAAGCTGTCATGTGAATAAATGAAATATACATCAACAATACAAAGATGTGGATGTCTACAAAGTAAATGAATATGGTAATATTATCATACTTAATTGTAAGTATATTGATGAAGTATATTGATGATGTGATTTCGCACACTAAATATGATGAGACCAATTAAATTACCGATAATGCTTCGACACGTTGTTTTTTGATGGATTATATATCTTCAATATATGTAGATTCAGAATCCGGATGATCCCATCCTGTCATTCTTGGGAAAATTCAAATATTCAAGATGGCCGCCATGGGGAATTGTCTGGAAATCTAGTTAAGTAACATTTGTGACCAATGTATCACACCCTCACGTGACGGCTAATTCTGCTAGGGGGCCAATTTCAAAACCGGGGTTCGTTTTGGCGAGAAAATCATAAATTTCCTCATATTGGGGGCGGGGGGGGGGGGGGAGATATATTGCAATATAGGTTTCCGGGGTCAAATAATTCAGATATAAACATAAAAATATGTTACGACTAAAAAATGTCAAATATGATCGCTATATTCAAAATGGCGAAAACATTTGCTGTCAACTCACTATGGTCTGGTGGTGGATTGGGTTTGGCTGTGAAGAATTTGTGTTCTTATAAGATTACAAGGGGCAGTGTATCTTGTTAACGCCTATCCTGCCTTGCTCTTAGTCCTTTGATACAGAAGTGTTTACATTACTATTTTCTTTCATGGTCCCCTAAACTTAGCTATTATGTCGTATTTGAGAACCATATTTACGTTTATAGTTTGAAGTATTACATCATTACATTACTAACATCAAAGTTTCCTGTCAAACGTGGCCGACATTTTGAATATAGCAGTCATATTGGAATTTATCCCGAGCACCAGATGCGTTGTGACTTTCCCGCCAAAATTAATTAGCTGTCACTTTTGAGAGGGATACCCGACCACGTTCATTGGATTTAGCTCGTCGAATTCTTATAGACACACCTTCAAACCAGGGTGGCATCATACAGATTCTGAATCTACACATATTTTAATATATATTATAATCCATCAAAAACATTTGGTGGGTTATATTTTCAGGTTGGTCGACCTGCTGCCAGTTATATGGCAAAGGGGATGAGTTTGATTATTAAGTGCCCTTTCATATGCAATATACCCCAAGATCCAGCTTATGTGGTATATTGCCAACATCTTAATTACTACTAAGACAATGCTAAAGTCAAAAGCACATTCAAAAAGTTGCATGGTAGTATTGTAGAGATTATTGAGATATATTCCGTGAATACTCTATAATGTACGACGGGTTCGCGCGCCTAAAATAGAATGTTTATTATCCGAGGCTCTTGATACTGCTTTACATCTTGGTAATCGTACTCGGGACAGAGTATGCTTACTTTGTCATGTACACCTAATTATTCAGTTTTCCACTTAGGAAGCCCACTTACTATTTACTTGATATCGCCTATATTTTTATGGACTCGCTGTCTATGATTACCCCTTAGGATTTATTACGTATAGCAATTTTATACTCACTCGCAGCCATATTGGACTGATCTGGTTTGATTACAAGATTGAAAAACGACGAAACAGGCATCCTCTGAAAATAATTATATTCTATTATAGCACACAGAGAACAGCAGTAAGCCTACTAAACTAAAGTTTGGTTGCCATTACAGAGTTCTGACCGAAATTGCCAGTTTTCTAGTTAATATATAAATAAAAATGCATGGTTTTCATTAAACATTAAGCAGGCGGTTTAATTGGGGGATTAAACTATATTGAAATAACATAAAACACCCATTCCGTATAGAAAAAACTGGATAACAAACCGTCATCGCATAAATATGGAATCTCTTTAAAACTGGACCAGGTAATATTTGTTGTTTCTAAATATAAAGTTTTTATCTTTGTTGTACAATTTCCAACCATTTCATCTACACAATTCTTATAGTCGTCAGCAACACTGAAATAACAGATTAAATTAAGGACTCGTTCCAAGATGTAACCAGGCATGGTGAATTGAAGTTGGATTTAAATCCTATTCTTCTTCACAAACTGGGCTAGTGAAGACGGACATCTATGGGAACTTTCTTGGCATTACTCACTTAGTCAACGTTGTCTCTATCAAATTTTAATGATGAATTGTCAACATCTGAGTATATCTAGGCCATTGGTTAGATTATCCGGTATTTTAATGTTACCATGAACGAAAAGTATACTTACCATGATCGTCTATTTTACACCATTCGCTTTATACTAAAAATGGTTATACTTACGGACAGACTTCAGTGGACGATACAGCTGTTAAACCAATAACTTTCAGTTTATCATAACAGTCGACAAAACCAGTATCACAATCAGTCAGATCATTACCAAGTCCTTTTGGATAAAGGCGGTCATTATAGAGTTGGTTAAGTCAATAAAACCCATAGTTCAAGATACACTATAAGCTAAAATCATGATTTTTAATAAATACAATTTTATTTACTTACTTTCATCACAAAAGTATTTTCTGTTTTGAAAGACAGCATCGGCATCTGCTACATTTTTATCAATTGTTGGCTGAAGACTTGCATCACATGATGCTGTATTATCTTTCATACATAGCTTGTATTGCTTGTTCATGCTAAAGAGAGAGAGAGAGAGATGGGGTTTAACGTCCACTCGACACAAACTAGGTCATTTCGGGACTAACATATGGTTTGATTTTATTTACATAATTCGCTTGCGCGTAGGGGTCTTTAGCAGTGGGAGGAAACCGGAGGACCCGGAGAAAACCCACGAGGTTGGACAGGCGACCCTACTCCTTGCCACGTACAACCGGGGATTCGAAACCACGCCAGTCGACTCAATGACAGACTTTATGATACAGCGCGCGCACGCTAACCATTTAGCCATCCAACCCCCCTGTGTTCATGCTAAAAAACAGGGAGGAATCTTGATGATAATACAAAGTAACATGGTCACCTGTAAAAGGGTCTATTTTCGTTTGAATTCGGGTACAGGCGATCAACACCAAAGAAAGATAGTTAGGCGTTTGTAATTAAACGACAGCTTCAAAGAACAATATACACAAAACAAGGCAATAGTCCGGTAAAGGTAATAAATAACCTAGAACAAATTGCAACATAATATTTTTCCCACGAAATCTGGTAGACGTGTCCATGGAGGTCTCCCAAACGCAAATCTTCAAAAATAAAAAAAGATAGGTTTTCGAGTAATTAGCATAAATCCAATACGGCCGTCATGGAAATCTTAAATCTCCAATATCCCGGGAATGGTTGAGTTTAGAGGGTGTAAATGTATTACGTCCAATAATTACCATTGATGTAATATAGTTAAAAAGTACACAACGTGTGGAGTTAAGCGAGTTGAGGACCTTGTGATAGATAAAAATAGTTAGGCTTTTGTAATTACACGGCAGCTTCAAAGAACGATGTACGCGAAACAAGCAATGCGGACGTTTCTATTTTTCGCGCTTTCTCTGATCTCATGACAGTCAATTTATTTTATGAACAGCTTGTTTCAAACAGATATCATCTTATCATATTTTCTTCTTCAACTGTAGATACGATCTACATGTTAAAATCGTATCTGGAATGTGTTTAAACAGTTATATCACATATTATGTAAAATTTGTGGACACCAACATTGTCTTTTAAAAATGGATGTGTGTTTTAATGATAAAGACTGAAAAACTTACAAGCTTTCGATTCTCCTGCAGGATAAAATAATACAAATCAGTACTTACTGACAGGCTAGTGATCTATTTCCTTCTTTCTTGGCTTCATTCAATATGATCGTACAATTGGCTAATTCCCCAGGACAGCCGTCTAGTTTCTCTACTTTATTATCTGTAATTGGAGAGGTTCGTGGAGTGGATTGTACGTCGCACACTTTGTGGGATATATTTGTGTTTATACACTAAAGAACGGAAAGTCATGAAAACAATACCAGGGAGATATATTTTGTTCCGCAGATAGCGACGTCAGGTATTGCAGAAGAATAGACACTCCCTACTATGCATGCAACACCCTTTGTATCTGTATTTCAGACGCTGAATTTCTTATGCAACGGTCGCCAGTAGAGGCAAATAACCTCTGGTATAAACACAACAAATTGAAATTAGTATAAAGGGCTTTAGAAATAGTAAGTAAACCTTACCTCGCACACGACACGCATATTCGTGATTTAATATATAATTGGAACTGTGGTTATTTGTGAAATAACTATTTTGACGATACATTATGTAAGATTTAGATAAATAGCTGTCCGTCATTGCTAACATGGTTCAAAAATAGATAATGAAAAAATTAAAATATTGAAAATTTCAACAATACACATATTTAAAACATAATTGGAACGATGCATTATGTAAGATTTAGATGAAGAGCTGTCATTGCTACCATGGTTCAAAAATAGATAATGAAAAAATTAAAATATTTAAAATTTCAACAATACACATATTTAAAACATAATTGGAACGATGCATTATGTAAGATTTAGATGAAGAGCTGTCCGTCATTGATAGAGTTCAAAAATAGATAATGAAAAATGAAATATTGAAAATTTCAGTCAAATGATGAGTGTTTGAAATTTTGACAATTTTGATACAATAATAAACTATGTCTCGGTTATCCAGTTTAATGTAAAATTATTAAATGGAGCGGGTTTTCTAATCCACCCAATATATCGGCCTTACGATGACCCAGAGAGTTGATTATGGTCTTGTCATGTAAATAATAATTTATATAATATTTGAAGCCAGAAAACGACATAATCCCATTAAATCTTCTACTAACAATTTGTATGTTACTTTGCTGGTTCAGTGTTTCCTCCAGGCAGTTTAGGAGATGGAATACCTTCCAAAACGTACACTGAAAAGAACTTGCGTTAAAACTAATCTACACAAGTTTGTGTTGTTTTGCATTGCAATGACACAAACTTGAGTAGATTTATAAAATCCTGTGTGTTTTTTTCATATCATTAACACAAGTAATTTGTACCGTCAACGATTTTTTTTCTTTAAAAATAAACTCCATACAAAATCTGAATTCGGGAGTCCACAAGTTTAAGAAAAGTAATAAAAGGCTTAATTCAAATCCCGAAAATTAAGTGTTGTTTTTGACTGGAAGAGTGTCAGTACTAATTAATCAGACAATTGTCAGACAGACTTTAATGTTAATTTTAATTGGTGTTAAATGTTGTAACTGAATAATATGTCCCAATTTTTATTCTGGTCAACAAATTGTACTATATTACAATATTCCAATTAATTGGTGATACAAATTTCATCTTAACACACACTAAATGATTTAAAAATATTTTCGAACCCTCTGGACAAGTAAAATAGGATGTAATGGATAATTTACACAACAGGTAGGACACTTAAACATCTAGTACTTAGAATAAGGCTATTATTTATTTTCTCGAGCTGTCAAGCCAGCAAGAGTGTTATTGTCCCTTTAAGTTGTCTGTATTGGCCCAATAAACTGATAGATCAAAGGAATATATAGAGTACATGTGATTTTCAGCACCCTGGTGTTTTCGAAAATTGATTCAATTTGCATTGGAAAAAAATGAGTAAAACTCTAAATATTGTAATTGGTTGATGTAATCGAAATTGGACAGTATTGGTTAACTGAAAAGTAACCAATCAAATTTAATTGATCGTCCAGATGTATCTCATATTATGTCAGTGACATTCAGTTAGATATCTGAATGTAGTACGCTACATTTCGCAAGTAGTGAAGTTAGCATCAACAGAGTGCTTCAGCCCTCATATTTTTGAAAATTATAATGGTCACATAGAATACCAGACCGCAGGTTTGTAAATTTTCACAAAAAATAAAACCGTGTATTTAATTTAGCATCGATATATTGCTTCTATGTATACATGTATTAATAATTTATTTCGTTTAAAACGAACAAGTCAGATTCAGAACCATTGCACCGAAAGTGTGGTTTTTTTTATAATGGCGGACAAGGAAAATTTAAGCGTTCCGGTAATTCAGCAATCTAATGAATCTGTTTTAATTTTTCTGAAACCGTGCTTAATTAATATTAGTTATTCGGTGCTACACCCGTTGTTCAAATACTTATAATTGCAAAAAAAAGACTACGACCAGCAGGTAAGAATCTGTCTTGATTTCATACCCGGGGGCAATTGGCCGCCATCTTTGATTTTTAAATAACAATGTGTAAATTAGATTCAGAACTAGCACCCGTCTTCTGAAGTTTCTCTTTACTATAGTTTTTTTTTTTTTCAGTCATTGCTGTTAGGGGGGTTGGATGGCCGAATGGTTAGCACGCGCGCGCTGTATCATACGGTCTGTCATTGAGTCAACTGGCGGGGTTTCGATTCCCCGGTTGCACGTGACAAGGAGTAGGGTCGCCTGTCCAACCTCGTGGGGTTTTTCCGGGTCCTCCGGTTTCCTCCCACAGCTAAAGACCCCTACGCGCAATCGAATGATTGAAATAAAATTGAACCATGTGTTAGTCCCGAAATGACGTAGTTTGTGTCGAGTGGACGTTAAACCCCATTTCTCCCTCTTTAATATACTATTCAAAAAAAGTAGGGGATATTTGATTTTTAAGTGTTATTGAAGTCACCTAATGAAACTGACGAAGAAACAAATGACAAAATGAAATGAAGTTCACATTCATCGATTTATTCCAAATGATCGTTAGACTAAGTAAGGCACAGACTGATTATTATAAGGGTAAAATGATACCCGGGGTCAAACAGCAAAGTTACCACAGCATCACAACCAAGTCAGTAACGGGTAAATCCTCCTCTGTTTGCCAAACAAGCATTGACCCGACGTGGCATACTCCTAATGAGACGTCTAAGGTCATTTTGGTCCAGATTGTCCCATTCCTGTTGCAACGCAGCAGCAAGTTCTTGGACATTGGCAGGACGTTGTTGACGTTGACGTAACCTCTGTCCAAGCATGTCCCAGACATGCTCGATGGGGGAGAGGTCGGGACTCAGTGCTGGCCAAGGTAATGTGGTGATGTTCTGTTGTTGGAGGTAACCTGTAAAGATCCTGGCCCTGTGACATCTTGCGTTGTCATCCTGGAAGATGAAACGGCGGCCATGACGTCGTGCGAACGGCACAACATGGACTGCCAAGATGTTGTCCCGGTAGTACTGGCCTGTAACACGCCCTGCAACAACATGTAAAGCCGTTCTTCCAGCAACAGTGATGCCTCCCCACACCATAACAGAACCACCCCCAAATCGATCATGTCTGATGACGTTAACGTCTTGGAAGCGCTCGTTTCGACGACGCCACACCCTCCTACGTCTGTCCAAAAAATCAACAATGAACCTTGACTCATCTGAAAACATCACATTGCTCCAGCGTCGATTATCCCAGTGTTGACGATCCCTACACCAACGACGTCTTGCCTGAATGTGATGATCTCTCAAACAAGGGATCACGCGAGGACCCCTATGCAGTCGATTCCGAATCGTCTGGCCACTCACTCTCACACCAGTGTCTGTTTGAAGACGAGCGCTGATCTGATTTGCTGTGATGACACGATTTCTCAAGGCCAAGGTACGGATAAATCGATCCTGGGCTTGAGTTGTCGCCCTTGGTCGACCTGAGCGTGGTCTGTCCTGTACAGATTGTGTATCACGGTATCTGGACCATAGCCTGCTTATGACAGACTGAGAAACATTCATCGTCCGCGCCACAACCGCCTGTGTTGTGCCGATCTGTAGCATGCCAAGGGCACGTAACCTTTCATTTTGGGTAAGCCGACGCATATCAAAATTTGTTTTCTGGTCACTAAAACAATTAAACTGATGTTTCCACCCTGGAATTCAATGCCACAATGACTGTAACATTCAAAGTCAGAGTCGTGCAAATCTTGGGTTGGACCCCCATGATGATCCCAAGCATCAACTGCATTCCATGCGGTAGCTATTGGTGCGTTTGGGCGTCACATGTAACTGGAAATGTTTCTTCTGTTAGGTTCTATAGTGACTTTTTTCGTAGTCATTTGCATATTTTAGTATTATGCCCCCAAAATCAAATATCCCCTACTTTTTTTGAATAGTATATATATATCTTTTTAATAATGCTCAATAATTGTTATTGTATGTAAAGATACAGTTCCACGAAAAGTATTTATTAGGTAGTAATATCCAGTAGAGAGAGAGGGAGATCGGAAATGGAGTTAAAGGTTCACTTGACAAAAACTATGCAATATATGTCCTTGTATTAAATTGGTCGATCAAGTAGGTCCATGCTATATCCATGTCCTAGAATCAAGTAGGACAGGTAGTCTTCTTCCGCTTCCGCCCTTTGCCTGAGCACTGTCTCATTCTATTACCATCTTTGTATGTTGTGTTATATTAATTCTGCATAAACCTAGAGTTGTTGTTGGTGTTTGTTGGATAGATTTTTTTATACTTACTGGCGCTAGACTAAAATATGTTCCAATTTTATTTGAATGATTTGCTTACGCGAAAGGGTATTTAGCAAAGGGAGGAAACCGGAGGACCCGGAGAAAACCCACACGGCGTTACAAGCGACCCTATTCCTATCACATTCAAGTGGGGAATCACATAACAGTATGGCCTATTTCAAATATGATATTTGCAAATAAAGAAAGTAAAGACTTAAATCTTCAGCGTTGGACACTGACATTCGCCCGAATCAAACATGTTTTATATATTCGGCCGAATTTGACTGGGGTGTCCGCTTCGCCGAAGCATTCGTTTAATTTTAGAATTGATTAGCCAGTCACCACTCATTATTCATATCGAGAAGTCGCGTGATTGTTTAAAAACATATGTTCAATCATGTGGCGTGAAAGGTGATGCAATCGTCTAGAGTGTCCACTCATTCAGCCGAAACTCATCCGGCTTCAATTCTGCGCCATTTGATTTGGACAAACGATTCGGCCGCATCATTCGGGTAGTGTGTCCACCGCTTTACTTGAAAAAAAACTTGATTCCCTAAAAAACAACGATGGGGCATGCACAGACCAAAAATGTAAGAGTATCACAAACTGGCAGTCGAACTGTGACATGGGTGCTACAGCCTACAAATTCCAACTATCATGGGATCGATTACATACACGTGTACATAGGACCTCGTTTTTTTGTTCCATCGAAACGACTAGACAGGGAATCCACATGGCTCTCTTCTAATTACCCTGACAGTCCAGTCACATGGCAAACAAGGGTTATTAAAACAGATTTTCACAGCTTAGGTAAGATCTTAAGTTAAGGATTCAAATGGTTTTAGATAGATATTTTAGTTTTAATTTCATATCACACAGTTTGTATATTAGATGCCATAGCAAATCAAAGATCATATAATAAAATAAGTCAAAAAACCAAAAAATGGGAGAAGAATGAGCTGAAGAAATAATGATTCGAGCACCTATGATTTCTGATTGGTGTTTTTGCGGGGTACGTGTTCAATTCTAATAGAAAAGATTGTTGTAATGGTATTTTGGCACAATATAGCCCGGTTGGAGCTGATGTGACATAAAACTCCATTTCATTTCATTATTTTGAAATCTAAAATTCCGTTTAGATAGATGTTTTAGTTTCAATTTCATATCACACAGTTTGTATATGGTAAGGTATCTTAAACACTTAATTACATGTCACTTATTCATTTTTTTCAGTTACCAAATCAAACATCATATAATAAAATAATTAAAAAAAAAAAAAAATTGGGAGAAGAAAGAGCTGCAGAAATGATGATTGGAGGACCTATGATTTCTCATAGGTGTTTTTTGGGGGTGAGTGTTCAATTCTAATAGAAAAGATTGTTGTTACGGTATTTTGGAATCTCACCATAATGTGTTTGGCACAATATAGCCCGGTTTGAGCTGATGTGACATAAACCTCTATTTCATTTTATTATTTTGAATTATTTAGTAAAACTGTACAGGTACATGTATGTGCACAGATAGAATCTTACGGGCTCGCATATTTTAAGGTCGCGGGTTGGATAAGAAGAAAATTCTGGGCGAAGGGCATCACAAGGACTAGTCGTTCAGATTGAACAAAAAAACTGGTTCCTTGTACACATTGGCATGCATATAAAAGATCCCCTGGAAGTTGCAATTTGATATAAGAGTAGGCCTTAGTGTCGCGGTGCAGGGCAAAATTGTATGATAACAACAAGAGAACCCAAGCAAACGCAATTAGATTTTAATTCTCTTCAGAAATTTATGTATAATATAGAAAGTAAATTGACATATAAATCACTTAGAATTTGGTCGGAAATCATAAAGTATTTAATAGGCATTATCTAGAAACCAAATGTGGATCAAATACACCCAAAATTACAAACAACCTTGACCTACATTAAGGTGACTTTCCCTTGCTTATGTAATGAAATAGAGTTTAATATCCTACTTTTCTGTGTTATTAGGGTGATTCTGCCCTACAAGCTACTCTTATAACAAATATTTTAACTGTCAAAGGTTCTTTAAAGGGAACCCAAGAGGACCGAATGGTTAACACGCGCACATTGGATCACAAGGTCTGTCACCGAGTCAAATAATTCAATTGTCAAGGATTCTTTAAAGTGAACGCAATGGGGGTGGTTTCGATTCCGGGGTTGTACCCAATTTTCTCTTGCCATGTCCTACACTACTGACATGGGGGAACTATGCCGGAAAATCGGGATTAAATTTCTCGGCCAACGTCTTATACTCACTGAACCACTGTGCCCCCCCCCCCTCTTGCTTATGACTTATGATTGTATATAAATATTTTGTACATATTATTTAATATTTGCCATTTTCTCAGATATTTTTTTTTATTGCAATCCTGTAATTTTGATGCTTTGCTCCTTTTATATACAAAATATTCATTTTGTTTGGGTTTTTTTAAATGAGGAATGGATTCTACGTCATTTTATTACTCCTGCAAAATAGTGCATTTTTCTTTTGTTAGTTTTCTGTGTATGCTAGTTATTTCTAGATGTACCACAAATCCCTTGTAATATGACCTTGTAGCACTTTTCAGTTTTTGAAAGTATTTCAGTTTAGTGCATAATTAATATTATTAGTGCTTGGTTTGGATTTATTTAAATTTAGATATATTTGAATTATATATTTTTGGGTAGGGCAGGGGCACCGGAACGGCGCGAGGGCCAGGGTACCAAAAGATGTGGGGGTCCGGGTGGGGGAGTCTCCCCACGGCCTCTAGAAAATTTTGAAATTTGGAAATTCCGAGAACGCTGTTTAGGGCGCCTCTAGCATTCCAAATTCCAACGTAAAACCCTTTAAAATACATGATAATGAAAGAGACAAAAGTCTGATTATACACAATTTTCGTATCATGAGCAATTTATCTCATAAAAATTTCTTTTTAATTTGACATTCAATACACCAATCTTCATCAAGAAAATAGAATAAACTATAAACAGAAACTACTATCACTAAATCACTTGCCTTTATCATCTTATGAACTGGATTAACTAAGGAATGCACTGATAGCTGAAAGTGACCAGAGAGCAGTTACATATCTATCATTTAAAAATGAATAGACTAGAAAAGGGCAGGGTACCATGGGGTAGGGATATTGTGTACATATCCTTATATTCTCAGTTCTTGTTTTAGGGTAAAGAAAAATTTGAATAGCTATTTTATATTTTGTGATTGGGAAAGGGGGAGGGGGGTCATTATATAACATAATTTTATTTGTATTAGAATTATTTCTCTGTTTTTCTGTTAGTATTCCAAATGTCTATTTAGTTTTGATTTGGCCGCATTAATTTACTTTTTCCTATCATTTTATGAATAAATAATAATTTAACCAAAAAATATTGTTACCTCATTTATCAAACTTTACAGGTTAAACAGAGCAAACGTAAAGGTGCTGCATGGGAAAGGTTGCTATACTAGATATAAATTGGGGGAAAATACAACACAAGTTTTTGTTGATGGTTATACACAAGTGTGTATGAAACCACACAAGTTTCAGAAATTTCATCCCAAATATTGTATAGATTTTCACACAAGTTTCAACACAAGTTTGTGTTGTTTCAACACAACTTTATGTTGTTAAATAGAGACACCTAACTTGTGTTGAAAACAACACAAGTTTGCGTTGTTTCAACACAAGTTTTTTTTTCAGTGTATAATAACATGTTTGATCAAACTTTTTTTTTTCTTCTGGTGACGATCGTAAAACTTGTCTCAGCATACATCACCTGCATCAAGCACAACACACTTACTATTACAGCTCCACGAAGTGATAGCTTTAACATGTATTTCGGAATGCCTAACAATGGGATATATATAGAAGTGATGATTTACCTAATGTGCAGTTGTGTGGTGATTGTGTATACTGTAAAATGGCACCGTTCATACTCTGTATAACATCTGCAGCTGCTATAGGATCACAACTATCACTGACATTCTTTATACATGTTATCGTTTCATCAACAGCACTATAAAAATTGAGCACATACAAGTTAATGTGTATACCGATAGCAATACTGCCTAAAGACTAAAGGGGAATTGCAGGATATTGGAACTTTACCACGGCGACACACATGATGTTATGCGTACAAATATGACAGACTGTATTATGCCAAGACGAGGATCCCCATTTGTAGTCGGCAAAATCGGATTTATATTTTTAGAGTTATGTCGCCATTTTGCGAAAACATGGTGAGCGCGATAGTTTTTTCCGAGCTTGTGAACACGATAGAGATTAGATTTCTAATTTATTCGAGCTTTACAGAAATTACGTATAAATATAGTTACATATAGTTTTCACTAAATAATTCTTTTGTCGAAGACTTTAGAAAGAGGTGTCATTTTAAAACTAAATTTACATGGCAAAGTTGTATATATAATGAGCGCCATGGAAAACGCATCACTTAGTTTTTCGTATAACAAAATGATCCTGAAAACATATCTTATTAATTTTGCTTCTTATTGTGAACAATATTCAAATGGAAACACATCAATAACAACACATTTGTACACTTATGGATGTTTAATCTGTAATCAACGGTACAAAGTCAGAGGGGTCAAAACCAAAAGTACGACACAGATGTCAGTAGCGCGTTTGTCCTCCACGGGCTCTTACGCACGCTGTGCAGCGACGTCGCATGGAATTAACCAATGTTTGAAAGAAGGTCTGGGGCAAATTGTTCCATTCTTCTTGGACAAGAGCAGCTTCTAAAGCAGCAATGGTGTGCATCTGTGGTCTCAGATACAGACGGCAAGACATCATCACGGTAGGCTACAACATTAACGCGACCCCTGCAAATGTGTAGGGCGGTCCGGTGATGAAATTGAAGCCTCCCCACACCATTACACTTCCCCCACCCCATCGAATCGCAGCAGTCTGCAAGACGTTCCCCAAGACGTTTCCACACACGTTGACGGCCATAGGCGTGATAAAGATGAAAGCGACTCTCATCACTGAAGAACACACTTTGCCAGTCTACTTTTCTCCATGTCTGGTGTCCTTGAGCCCATATCAAACGCCGCTGACGGTGATGATCCCTGAGGATAGCTCCAACATAAGGTCGTCGTGCACGGAGTCCTACTTCTCTTAGACGACGTCTTACGGTGTTGGCACTTACTGGTCCTTGTCTTCCGACGACTGCTGCACCTGTTTGAGTCGCTGGGCGGAATCTGTCACGCAGATGAGTGACCCGGATGTAGCGGCCTGGGTTGTAACGCGTTGTGGACCAGGACGTTGACGGTCACGTGTTGATCCAGTAACTCGAACACGTTCCACCAACCTTACAATAGTGGACTGATGACAATTGAATGTCTGGCAATAGCACGTGTAGACATGCCAGCTCTGGACATTCCCATGGCTTCATTCCGTTGATTTTCAGTAAGGCTCGGCATCTCTAGCTCGATTCCTTCACACGTCCAACAACAAATTACGACAGATTGACGTTTCACAGTTCATGTACTGCACATTAAGTTGAAAACATGCTTTTAAAGGGCTCACACACAATGCTGCACGTGAATATTGGGCTTTTCATGTGCATCTCGTACATTTTTTTTTTGCACACGGGCCGATAATTTTTTGCGTTTGGGAGCATTGTGTGAAACAATAGTTCATAGTATTCCATAATATTATACATACAAAACCACCTCGTAATAAAATATTTGGGAAAAAAAGTGATGCGTTTTCCATGGCGCTCGGTATCACAAGGTCAACAAAGTTGGCAGTGACTCTTTAAAAACATCACTGCTACCATTACTACTACTATAACGAAACTTGCTAGGCGTTGTATACCATTTAGCTGTTGGATAACGATAATGATGCAGAGTTTAGTTTAAGTGACTCCCCCAGACGACTGAATCGAGTGAACTAAACTGTAAAACCAGTAGTCCACAATATAGTGACTGATAGTGGCCATGTAAAATCTTTGCATAGCACGACAACACGACATTATTAGCGCAATCATACGACAAAATAGACTTGCGATATTATCCATTGATTGTTATCGACTTATCGCCACAGTCACTTTGTTCAAAGGACTACAGTTGGACACAATACATCATGCTAGAAGCACAATAGATAAATATAAATGAAACCAGTAAAATGAGATAACAGGAAAATGTTGATTAATTATTTGTTTTCTCAAAATAATGAAACCTGTTGCGTACAATGGTAAATTATTTTTGGTATTATTCAAGTAATCGAGAATTATAATAGAAAGTTAGTTAGGTATGTTAATTCCACGAGTAAGAAGTGGCATCAGGAGTTCTCGAACACTGCTTAGTGTGCGACCCATTGCCAATACTTATAGATAACAGGAGCGATAGTTTTGATCGAGATTTCAGAAGATTTCACATTTGTTGTTGTATTTAAGTGTGGAAAGGGAATTGTAGAAAGCCTTCAATCGGGTCAAAAGCTTTTAAATCATCGCATTAGTCTTAGCACGCCACATTAAGAGAGGTAGGCGAGTTTTTTTTATGATTCGCAGTTCTTTTTGACCTTAATGTATATTATTCCGTTTGGCGTCATCACTAATTGGACCAAGGCCTAGATGATTGAAAATAGGCACAATATTGCCATCAGCGAATGTGAACACTCTCTAAATCATATTATAATGCTCTTCAAAAAAAAAGTAGGGAATATTCACAAACAATGCAAAACTGCGGAAATGCACTGCTGTTTTTATTAGAGATAACCAGTGTATGTTAATAACAGGTCAATTGCCTACACATGAACATAAACAGTTCATATGGGCGGCTTATTTGACGGCCCCATTTCACTCGCAAAGAGATACGCTGTCAAAAGTGAAAATGGACGTTTGTGATTTTTGTCTTAATATTGAGTAATTGCTCCACCAGTCCCCAGAAATTCAGCAATTCGTCGTGACATGCAGTGCCACGGCCAATTCTTGCAGTGTTGTCGGTTGACGTTGACGTCGACGAACACGTCTCCCGACCATGTCCCAGACATGCTCTATAGGGGAAAGGTCAGGACTCATGGCTGCCCAAGGCATATGAACAATATTATGACGCTGGAGGTAGTCATTCACGACAGGAGCGCGGTGGGCACGGGCATTATCACTTTGAAAGATGAAACGTCGACCTGCACGTTGAGCAAAGGGCAGAACTATCGGTGCCAGGATATGGTCACTGTAGTACACACCAGTGACCCTTCCTTGAACAATATGTAAGTCCGTTCTGCCAGTCATGGTGATTCCTCCCCACACCATAACAGACCCCCGGCCGAATCTGTCATGCTGTCTGACGTTAACGTTAGCATGACGCTCATTTACACGCCTTCAAACGCGAGCGCGCCTATCGGTGAAATCCAGAGTAAATCTGAGAACATTACACGCGCCCATCGACGATTACCCCAATTTCTACGCTGCCTACACCATTGACGCCTGTTTGCCATGTGCTGGTGAGTTAATGGAGACACAACACGCGGTCGTCGCGCATGCAAATGGGCTTGCATGTAGCCGATTTCTAATCGTTTGGGGTGTAACTCGAATTCTGTAAATTGGTACAAGTTTACAGAAAGCTGATTGGCCGTTTGTCCTCGATTTCGCAGGACCTGTGTACGAATGTATCAATCCTTGGCTTGTGTAGTGGCCCTAGGACGACCTGAACGAGGTCTATCATCAACATTGTGTGTTTGTTGGCACCGGTTCCCCACAGTCTGCTGATCACAGACTCTGGCACATTAAGCATGTTGGCTACTGCTCGCTGTGTAGAACCCATTTAAAGCATGCCGATAGCAGGTAGACGTTCATCATGTTGAAGACGTCTCATCGCAAATTAAACGTAACACACTAAAGCAAAGATACGCTAAACAGTAAACCTTATGCAAGAACCGATAGGAAAGCAAACAGCACGCGGCAGTTTTCATCAACCCTTCCTTGTAGTGTCAAATTTTACAATGAACCCCTCCCACATGTATGGCGCTATTGTGTGTCGCACGTGCAGCTCAGTGGTTCTGTTGGGGCGATAAATTTTCATCTGTGAACATAGTCTCAAAGCATGTCAAGTGTCATATCACAACCTGTATAGGTATTTGCATTTCAATATCCCCTACTTTTCTTTAAGAGTATATATAAAAAATATAAATAATTAAGCATAACTCTAATCGATCACATTTGTAGATTAAGCCAACTTCTACTGATAGATCTTCACGGATAAGCCAGTATTTTAATATGTCTGAAGGGCATTCATGTCTGTGATCTGGTCACCCATCTATAATAGTTTTCTCAAGTGTTTGAAGATTCAGGCCCTGAGTTCACAAATTTACTCAAACTTGTTCACCTTATTGTAACTAAAATATAGCCCTTTATAATAATTTTGTTGTTTTAATGCATCAAATACATCAATAAGAAACTATGTGCAAAGTTTTGTGTTTCTGCATCAAAGATATTTCTCATAAACAGTGATTGAAAGTTGAGCAAATTCTTAATTTCCTATTTTCGAGTTGATTTTGGCTTGTATACCGTCTTGTCGCCTCACATTTTGTCGTAACTTCTACTTTTCGACTTTTCGACTTTCGTGTTCTGAAGAGGCGAAAAGTAGAAATTATGAATGGTAGTTATAGGCTTCCATATAAAACCCCTCTCCCTAAATAATTTGTATATATATCATTAATACAAAAATGTGTGTATATACATAGTTATAATGGCAAACACATACCTATTATATAAGCAAAATAAAATATAATGGGTGAAAATGTACAGTATATATAGTAATTAATAATTATACATATACAACTATAGTAAGAATTTTTAATAATAGGCAACATTAGAGAGATTAACCAAAATTATACATAAAATAGACGATAAATATTAATTGATCGAGTTTAAAATCTGTTTGACATATCTATAAACTTATGGACCTGGTTAAAAATATTAGTGTTAACGTCAAGACTGTAGGTTGTGGAACCAAATAAAAGACAGTTTATATTTTTAAAATTATGTTGTAATTTGTCTATGGTTTCTGTTCGTGCATTTGAATGTAAGGAACATCGCAGAAGGTAATGGTCGGGATCTTCAAATATATGCCCGCAGAGGCACGCGGGACTGTCGGCAACATGTCTTAGGAATTTGTGACTCTGCAGGTCAGAGCATCGAAGTCGTAATTTGCAATGAATTATTTGAGGTTTCCGCAGACCGTTATAATAAAACGAAGGAATTTTAATATCATATTTGGATAGATGATCGAAGAAAATTTTCAGAGTTCTAGAATTCCTTGCAGGAGTACTGAGTTTATTCCACTCTCTTATGCTGAATGGGATAAATGATTTAGCAAAAATGTCAGTACGGCATCGAATTTCTTTTAATGTGTCTGCATTACGAAGGGAATATTTGTTTGTAGGTTCAAGGTTTACGAGATTCTTAAGATAAGGAGGGGTTAGGTTATTGATGCTTTTGTAAAGTAGTTTTAATTTATGTCGATTTCGTCTCTCTTTGAGTGGAATAAACCAAGATTCCGCGTAGAGGTAAGCATGGCTAGTACCTTTAACTGCCCCGCAAATAATGCGTAGTGCGTCAAGCTGAAGGTATTCGAGATTATTACATAAGTAGTCAGTGCACCCGTCCCATATAACATCGGCATAATCAAAGTGCGGCAGAATGAAGGAAGAATATAGGGTATGTTGCGATTTTCTATTTAAACGATATTTCAGGGAGCGAAGACTGTTTACTAGTTTTGATACTTTGCTAATTATACTATTAATGTGGCTGTTCCATTTACAATTGCTTTGAAAGATAAGTCCGAGGTGTTTAGGTTCAGTTACTTCCGTTATTCCTATTGAGTTCATTAAAAGGGGTGGTTTCACAACGTTGCCAGACTCTGTCAAAAGCCTTGCTGATGTCACAAAAGACGATCCTGGTATATTTGTTATGATCAATGGCTTGACAAAAGAAGTGATCTAGATCTATTAATTGGAAGATAGTTGAATCTCCCGGAAGAAAGCCACTTTGAAGTGCTGTTAGAATTGAATTATCCTTGAAGAAGTTAAAGACGTGTTTATATAATATTTTCTCAAATATTTTTTATAATAATGCTGAGGAGTGAGATGGGTCGGTCTGTAATTGCTGCAGTCAGTTGGGTGTCCTTTTTTGAAAATAGCCATGACATTTGCAAATTTCCATAAGTTTGGAATAGTGTGTGTATCTAGCGAAAAACGAAAAAGTTGGCATACGGGATTACTAATTTCATTTACTATATATTTTAAAATTTTTGAACTGATTTCATCCGGACCTGAGGCTTTTGGTGTATCTAGGCTATTTAGTATGTCCTTAACTTCTCCAGAGGTTGGTACAATCGAGTCTAGGCTATTAGTATTCATTTGGGGGGGTGGGGGGTGGAAGAGTTTTGTTAGTACTTGGCAGTTCAGTTTGTTGAATGAAAATAATATTAAGGGCATTGGCTTTATCAGTGGGCGTAAACATTGTATCATTTCCAACTGTTAATGGGGGGATGGCTCGTTTGAAGATGCAGCCTGTGTCTTAGTATATGCGTTTATTAGGTTCCACCATTTTTTAGTGCCAAAGTTTTCTTTATCATTAATTTTTGCGTCAATTTTCTCAAAGTATTCTTTTTTGCATTTCCTTATCAGATTTATATACTATTCAAAAAAAGTAGGGGATATTTGATTTTGGGGGCATAATACTAAAATATGCAAATGACTACGAAAAAAGTCACTATAGAACCTAACAGAAGAAACATTTCCAGTAACATGTGACGCCCAAACGCACCAATAGCTCCCGCATGGAATGCAGGTGATGCTTGGGATCATCATGGGGGTCCAACCCAAGATTTGCACGACTCTGACTTTGAATGTTACAGTCATTGTGGCATTGAATTCCAGGGTGGAAACATCAGTTTAATTGTTTTAGTGACCAGAAAACAAATTTTGATATGCGTCGGCTTACCCAAAATGAAAGGTTACGTGCCCTTGGCATGCTACAGATCGGCACAACACAGGCGGTTGTGGCGCGGACGATGAATGTTTCTCAGTCTGTCATAAGCAGGCTATGGTCCAGATACCGTGATACACAATCTGTACAGGACAGACCACGCTCAGGTCGACAACTCAAGCCCAGGATCGATTTATCCGTACCTTGGCCTTGAGAAATCGTGTCATCACAGCAAATCAGATCAGCGCTCGTCTTCAAACAGACACTGGTGTGAGAGTGAGTGGCCAGACGATTCGGAATCGACTGCATAGGGGTCACCTTCGCGCCCGACGTCCTCGCGTGATCCCTTGTTTGAGAGATCATCACATTCAGGCAAGACGTCGTTGGTGTAGGGATCGTCAACACTGGGATAATCGACGCTGGAGCAATGTGATGTTTTCAGATGAGTCAAGGTTCACTGTTGATTTTTTGGACAGACGTAGGAGGGTGTGGCGTCGTCGAAACGAGCGCTTCCAAGACGTTAACGTCATCAGACATGATCGATTTGGGGGTGGTTCTGTTATGGTGTGGGGAGGCATCACTGTTGCTGGAAGAACGGCTTTACATGTTGTTGCAGGGCGTGTTACAGGCCAGTACTACCGGGACAACATCTTGGCAGTCCATGTTGTGCCGTTCGCACGACGTCATGGCCGCCGTTTCATCTTCCAGGATGACAACGCAAGATGTCACAGGGCCAGGATCGTTACAGGTTACCTCCAACAACAGAACATCACCACATTACCTTGGCCAGCACTGAGTCCCGACCTCTCCCCCATCGAGCATGTCTGGGACATGCTTGGACAGAGGTTACGTCAACGTCAACAACGTCCTGCCAATGTCCAAGAACTTGCTGCTGCGTTGCAACAGGAATGGGACAATCTGGACCAAAATGACCTTAGACGTCTCATTAGGAGTATGCCACGTCGGATCAATGCTTGTTTGGCAAACAGAGGAGGATTTACCCGTTACTGACTTGGTTGTGATGCTGTGGTAACTTTGCTGTTTGACCCCGGGTATCATTTTACCCTTATAATGGTCAGTCTGTGCCTTACTTAGTCTAACGATCATTTGGAATAAATCGATGAATGTGAACTTCATTTCATTTTGTCATTTGTTTCTTCGTCAGTTTCATTAGGTGACTTTAATAACATACGGTCTGTCATTGAGTCAACTGGCGGGGTTTCGATTCCCCGGTTGCACGTGACAAGGAGTAGGGTCGCCTGTCCAACCTCGTGGGGTTTTTCCGGGTCCTCCGGTTTCCTCCCACAGCTAAAGACCCCTACGCGCAAGCGAATGATTGAAATAAAATTGAACCATGTGTTAGTCCCGAAATGACGTAGTTTGTGTCGAGTGGACGTTAAACCCCATTTCTCCCTCTCTCTCTCATTGCTGTTAGCATGTACTCTACAAAGAAAAACTGGTAACAATTTCATTTTCTTTAATATACTATTCAAAAAAAGTAGGGGATATTTGATTTTTAAGTGTTATTGAAGTCACCTAATGAAACTGACGAAGAAACAAATGACAAAATGAAATGAAGTTCACATTCATCGATTTATTCCAAATGATCGTTAGACTAAGTAAGGCACAGACTGATTATTATAAGGGTAAAATGATACCCGGGGTCAAACAGCAAAGTTACCACAGCATCACAACCAAGTCAGTAACGGGTAAATCCTCCTCTGTTTGCCAAACAAGCATTGACCCGACGTGGCATACTCCTAATGAGACGTCTAAGGTCATTTTGGTCCAGATTGTCCCATTCCTGTTGCAACGCAGCAGCAAGTTCTTGGACATTGGCAGGACGTTGTTGACGTTGACGTAACCTCTGTCCAAGCATGTCCCAGACATGCTCGATGGGGGAGAGGTCGGGACTCAGTGCTGGCCAAGGTAATGTGGTGATGTTCTGTTGTTGGAGGTAACCTGTAAAGATCCTGGCCCTGTGACATCTTGCGTTGTCATCCTGGAAGATGAAACGGCGGCCATGACGTCGTGCGAACGGCACAACATGGACTGCCAAGATGTTGTCCCGGTAGTACTGGCCTGTAACACGCCCTGCAACAACATGTAAAGCCGTTCTTCCAGCAACAGTGATGCCTCCCCACACCATAACAGAACCACCCCCAAATCGATCATGTCTGATGACGTTAACGTCTTGGAAGCGCTCGTTTCGACGACGCCACACCCTCCTACGTCTGTCCAAAAAATCAACAATGAACCTTGACTCATCTGAAAACATCACATTGCTCCAGCGTCGATTATCCCAGTGTTGACGATCCCTACACCAACGACGTCTTGCCTGAATGTGATGATCTCTCAAACAAGGGATCACGCGAGGACGTCGGGCGCGAAGGTGACCCCTATGCAGTCGATTCCGAATCGTCTGGCCACTCACTCTCACACCAGTGTCTGTTTGAAGACGAGCGCTGATCTGATTTGCTGTGATGACACGATTTCTCAAGGCCAAGGTACGGATAAATCGATCCTGGGCTTGAGTTGTCGCCCTTGGTCGACCTGAGCGTGGTCTGTCCTGTACAGATTGTGTATCACGGTATCTGGACCATAGCCTGCTTATGACAGACTGAGAAACATTCATCGTCCGCGCCACAACCGCCTGTGTTGTGCCGATCTGTAGCATGCCAAGGGCACGTAACCTTTCATTTTGGGTAAGCCGACGCATATCAAAATTTGTTTTCTGGTCACTAAAACAATTAAACTGATGTTTCCACCCTGGAATTCAATGCCACAATGACTGTAACATTCAAAGTCAGAGTCGTGCAAATCTTGGGTTGGACCCCCATGATGATCCTAAGCATCACCTGCATTCCATGCGGTAGCTATTGGTGCGTTTGGGCGTCACATGTAACTGGAAATGTTTCTTCTGTTAGGTTCTATAGTGACTTTTTTCGTAGTCATTTGCATATTTTAGTATTATGCCCCCAAAATCAGGCTATAACATTTTCTAGTAAGATGGTCATTGTTATTAGGTTAGCATTACCCAATATTGGGTCTAAACTTAGTTTGCATTTTGATTCAATCAGTAGAAAATATGTACATGTATTATTGAGTTAAAGTTCACCGGTTTGCACCGGTTTACTTCTAGAGCAGAAGATAAGACAGAGATGTAAGTATTATAGTGCAATTACAAATATACATACAGCTGAAATACACTTTGCCATGAAGATAAGTACAAAATACATTTTTGTTTTCATAATGCTAGTAATAACAGTTTCTATAGTATCAAGTAATTAAAGCAAGCAATTATAAGAAGCTTATAAGGAACTATACTATAGTAATTTGTTCCTGCTGATTGGGTTTGGCGTCATATTAGTCAACAGTACATGTATATGATCATTAAGTGTGCTAAGTTTTCGACTGTCATGGAGATAATACTATGGCACTTTCTACAAGAGAATCATATTTCATTCATAAAATCATATAGTTTGAATTAATTTCAGGTAAATAATACTTCGGACAGAGTGGTTATGGTTGAAGGGGTGAAGACGACAGGGGTATAAAACAATTGTGGACATCTGTAGTGCATATGAAGAAAATTACTGGTCTTAATCATAGTATGATGAAATTGTAGGTTGGAGTAATCTCCCTTGGAGAGAATGTTTTTGTAATGAAATGAAATGAAGACGGGCATACGCCACACAGTGTGCTATGAGGGAAATTTTGCCCGGGCAGCGGCACTATCGCCTACTCTTATATCGAATTCCAAAGGGATCTTTTACGTGCATTCTAATGTATACACGGGACCTCGGTTTTTCGTCTCATCCGAAGGACTAGACAGCTGTCCTTGTCAGGCCCTCCGGAATGTTTTTGTGGACTCCATCTTTTGAAAAACACATGTTTTGACTGTTTTACAGTTTCAGTATGTGTTGTTATTACAACACATTAGTTTTAAACTATGATAAGATATGATAAGAGCTGCATGGTGTATGTGTTCAATATAATTATATGTTTAACAATTTAAATCAGATAGAAAGCTTTTTAAAGAAAGTAATCGTAAATCAAGTTGTACTTCACAAGTTGGTCGTCTCAATTTGGTCATGTCGTCTGGTCTTGCTACAAGAAATACTGTTAAATTATTAAGTCAACTGTTACATAATGGCAACTTGGTTTGTTTATCATAGTTAACTTATGCTTTGTCTCCATGTTTGTTTACATTGTTTACATGTACTTAGAGGTTGTTTTATGTTTTATTGTAGTTTTCACGGTAAGATTGGTTCTGCAATAAAGTACAGAAGAATTGGTTTTATCGTTAGCCGATTGATTATCTGTGTCCCATAGAGAGTCATGATAATGAAAAACCACCGCCTTTCTTACCAGACAAGTAACAAGACAAGTACCCATAACAAGATCCATAACAAGACCGATAACAAGTAAACATGGACGAACAAGACAAAGCAGACCAGGCGATTGGTGGATATGAACTTAGACAAGTACACAAACTCACTGACAAGTCTCAAAGTATATATCACGAAACAGTACAAACATACAAATCTAAATTACTGAAACAAAAGTACAAGATTAATGAACTATTTAAACATGTTAAATCCGGAATTCAAGACAAGTCCCTGCAGCCGTCTGTAACACAGGAACTCAAGTCTGCGTTCAGAATTTATGGTGAATTATCTGAGCAATTTAAAGAATGTCTAATAAGAATTAAGACAACTGAAAGTGAGCAAGAACTGTCAGGTCACAATTATGTCTTTAACTCACTTCGTACACAATTGGAACAAGTTTTCGATGAAGTAACAAACTTTTTATGGGAAAATAAAAGTGAAGGTAAAAGTTCACATGGCACATCAAAAAATGTTCCGTTAGTTCAGTTTCCTCTAGTATATTAGCAAAGCAACGGATGAAGGCAGAGACAGCCAAAGTAAGGTTTAAGTTTAATTATGTGAAACAAGAAACTGACTTACAAAAACGTTCAGTAGAGCAAGAAATGCTTCATAAGAAAGAGCAGGTTGAACTAGAAACTGCACGAAAAATACTTCAATCAAAAATGGAAGTAGACGAAGCGGAAGCTGAACTTCAAGTTATGACATTTACTCAAACAAATCGTAAATCAAATTTTCATGATGTATCCACTAATAGTTGTGTAGGTACCGAAAACCAAACAAGAGACATATCATGCAAGAAAACTAAACATTGTTGAAGATGTTTCTCGTTATCTCTTAAAGAAAGACCAAAAAACATGCCAAACGTCCAACTCAAGGAATCCAGCTGCTGGTCTAAAATTTATGAGGGCAAGACTCAATGAAAGGTATGGAAGCCCAGAAATGATAGAATCATCTATCAAAAATAAACTTGCTAACTTTCCCAAGGTTACAACCAGAGATAGGGTCAAAATTTATGAACTCGCTGACACATTGTGATGAGATTCTATCGCTGAAAAGTGACACTAATTATAGCAATCTTTTAAGTTACTATGATGCCTCAGCAGGCGTGAATCCTATCCCGCTGAAGCTTCCATCCTTTGTACAGGTCAAGTGGCGAAGTAAGGCAATTAATTACAAAAAAGTGCACCAAGTGACTTACCCTCAGTTCAGCTTTTTCGTTGAGTTCTTGTATGAGCTTGCAACGACCATGAATGATCCAGCCTTTATATTTGAAGAAAACTTGACTTGTCTTCCCCGTAAAGAGTATCATAAACCATCTTTCAAGGTAGCTGTACATAAAACAGCTGTTTTAGAACCAAAGACTGATAGGCATATTCCACGGTCTCAGTTTAGGTGTCCATTGCATAATGCCCACCACTCTTTAAATACGTGTGTAGCCTTTAAGGACAAATCAATTGAAGATAGAAGGAAGATTGTCAAAGATAATGATATATGTTTCAGGTGTATTGATTCAAAGGAGCACAGGGGTTACAAGTGCCCTGTTGCTATCCAGTGTAATGATTGTGGCAGTGACAGACATTCCACAGGCATGCATTATGACTACTTACCTAAATATAATGTACCAACTGACAGTAACCATTTTGATAAACCTACAGTCAAGCATGGCGGGGAGCATACCGAAACAGTATCTACTAAATGTACTCAAGTATGCAAAGATAACTCGGTCGGACGATCTTGCGCAAATTTTGTTTTAGCGAAAGTTTTCAGCGGTAAAGACCCAAATCACCACAAACTTGTATATGCCATACTTGATGACCATAGTAATAGAACCCTGGCAACACCAGAACTCTTGAATCAATTCCATGAATGTGATTCAAAAATAATTAACTATAAATTGTCTTCACGTGTGGGTAATGTTTTGACAACTGGTAGACAAGCTGATGGGCTGATTATTCAGTCTGTTGATGGCTCGTATACATTTGATTTACCTTCTGTGATCGAATGCAGTAATATTCCAAATTCCAAAGAAGAGATAGCGAGCCAAGATTTAGTTAAACAGTATGCACATTTATGTGAACTGGAATGTTTCATTCCACCAATACAAGATGGCTGTGACATATCTTTGCTTATCGGTAGAGACTTGCCCGCCGTACATCAGGTGTCAGATCAACGTATAGGCAGTGAAAATGCTCCATTTGCTCAGCGCCTTCCAATGGGGTGGGTGATCATTGGTGAAGTATGTGTTGGAGAGGTACATGCGTCAACAGACATTAAAGTGAACAAGATAAATATCCTTAGTAATGGTAGACCCACCTTACTAGACCCATGCAAACAGTCAGTGACGTGTACGATTGAAGATTCTTCAATTTTTGATCAAACTCCAGATGATGACAAGGTAGGACTTTCACACGAAGACAGGACGTTCCTAAAATTAATGGACAAACAATTTGAAATGAACTCTCGAGGCCAATGGTCAGCACCATTACCCTTTAAGACTTTAAGATCGCGACTTCCGAACAACAAGGTACAAGCCGAGAAGAGAGCTAAAATATTAGATAAGAATCTCCACAGGGATATTATCAAACGCGACCATATGATGACCTTCATGACAGGTATTTTAAATAAAGGTCATGCAGAAGTAGCGCCACCTATACAAGAAAATGAGGAGTGTTGGTTTCTACCACTCTTCGGCGTATATCATTCCAAAAAGCCAGATAAGATAAGAGGATTATTCGACTCATCAGCAAGTTTTCATAACATTTCTTTTAACGAAGTTATGGTGTCAGGCCCTGATCTTACAAATAACCTAATCGGCGTTTTACTACGATTTAGACAGGAAAAAATTGCTGTTTCAGCTGATATCGAGCATATGTTCTATTGTTTCTATGCGATACCAGAGCACCGAAGATATTTACGATTTTTATGGTACAAGGACAATATCTTTGGTAATGAACTTATAGAATATCAAATGTGTGTTCATGTATTCGGAAATCGACCTTCAGCCTCAGTTGCAAACTACGAGTTACGGAAGGCTGTTGAAAACGCAGATCCTGAAGTAAAAAACTTTGTTTCAAATAACTTTTACGTAGATGACGGACTTGCGTCCTTTTCAAGCGAAGCCGAAGCTTCTGCGGTTCTGAATAAAAGTAAGGAAACTTTATGGTGTAACGGAAACATTCGACTTCACAAGTTCGCTTCGAACAGCAAGGAATTCTTAACTAAATTTGATTCCAAGGACTTGGCGAAAGATTTAATTGACATGGATCTAAGTGAAGATTAGTTTAGGACTGGTCTGGGATTTGAACTGTGACAAATTTGTGTACAAGGTTTCATTACAAGATAAACCGTCTACAAGACGTAGTATTCTATCCATCATAAATGGATTATATGATCCACTCGGATTGCTGTCAAGGGAAAGATTATTCTCAGAAACTTGTTAAGGAACAACCCCGACTGGGATGAACTGTGACAAATTTGTGTACAAGGTTTCATTACAAGATAAACCGTCTACAAGACGTAGTATTCTATCCATCATAAATGGATTATATGATCCACTCGGATTGCTGTCAAGGGAAAGATTATTCTCAGAAACTTGTTAAGGAACAACCCCGACTGGGATGAACAGTTGTCACCAGACGTTCTCGGTGAATGGAATAACTGGAGGGATTCGTTGTATGCACTGAATGATGTCAGTATTCCAAGATGCTATGGTGCTGATGGTCTGAATTCTCTTCAAGAAAAAACAGGTGTTGGTGTATTGTGATGCATCCGAGTCAGCTATTGCGGCAGTGGCATATATCAAGGGCATTGATAAGAGTAAAAAGGAACATCATGGATTCATTCTTGGAAAAAGTATGGTCGCGCCTCTAAATTGTAACACTGTGCCTCGTCTCGAGTTATGTGCTGCCTTGTTAGCAACCCATATAGCTAAGATCATTTCAGAAGAGTTAGCGATACCGTTAAGTGGATTCACATATTTCAGTGACAGTAGAGTGGTTTTAGGCTACATTAACAATAAAAAAAACGTAGATTCTATGTCTATGTTTCTAACTGGGTGGAACGTTTTAGACATGTTTCCTTACCACAACAGTGGAACTACATACCCACTAACTTAAATCCTGCAGATCAAGGCACACGTTTCGTAAATCCCACTGATCTACAGGAAAGTCTATGGTTAAATGGACCAATCGCTAAAGCTCAAGAATCGCGAATACTTTGGTTCTCGCGACAATGAAATATTTCCTCTGATTCAAGTTACAACCAATAAGACTCAAGTTCAAGAACAAGACTGTTTAGGTTCAGATCGATTCTCAAAGTTCTCTTCATTGAAGAGACTAGTTTGTGCTATTATGGTATTGCGAACATTTGTGAAACACTTTAAGAATGGTAGATCTAAAATAACTTCTACTATTAATCATAAACTTGATGAATACAAGAACACCGAGATTTTTGTATTCAAAACTGTACAAAATGAACATTTTGCAAGTGAGGTACAGTGTCGACAGAACAAGAAACATGTTAACAAGAAAAGCAGTATTCGGGATTTAAATCCATATTTAGATGACAACGGACTTTTACGCGTAGGTGGTCGTCTAAATAATTCGGACATGAACATTAGTCAGAAAAATCCGATAATTCTTCCAGGAAAGAGTCATGTGGCCAAATTATTGGTTTTGCAATATCATGAAAATACAAAACATCAAGGTAGACACTTCACAGAAGGAGCCGTAAGAGACGCAGGTTTTTGGATAATTTGAGGCAAGAAAATTATTCGCTTTTTATTGTACAAGTGTGTCACTTGCAAAAAGTTACGTGGCAAGTTAGAGGTACAAAGAATGGCCGATTTGCCAGCCGATCGATTGATCCCAGGTCCACCATTCAGCTCAGTGGGTGTAGACACGTTTGGTCCATGGGCTGTAACAGATCCTTTAAAAATCGATGTTGTGTAATGTCGAAGACCAGAAAGTAAGCAACTTTCTTTTCAACAGAGGCTGTAAGTGGTTATTCAATCCGCCCCATGCGTCACATATGGGTGGCGTATGGGAACGTATGATAGAAATTGTGAGAAAAGTTTTAAATGGTATTATGCTGGAACATGGTAATCGAGAAATTACACATGAAGTATTAGTTACATTCTTTGCTGAAGTTGCTGTAGTTAACTCCAGACCATTAGTACCAGTTAGTTGTGATTCCGAACAACCGTTCATTCTTTCACCAAACATGTTACTAACACAAAAATCCGGTTCATGTCCATCGTTTGACATAGGTGAATTCAATACCAAAGACATGTTTAAAGCACAATGGAAGAGAGTTCAGTTTCTATCAGATTTGTTTTGGACAAGGTGGAAAGGGGAATTTTTGTGTTGTCTTCAGCAAAGACGAAAGTGGTTAGAATCCAAACCAAATATTATGGAGAATGATATTGTTCTACTCAGAGAAAAGGATATCCATTGTAACATATGGCCTATGGGTATAGTCGTGAATGCATTAAAGAGTAACGATGACATTGTGCGAAAAGTACAGGTTCGCGTATGCAAAGATGGTAAAACCGCGGTATGCACTCGTCACATTAGTGAATTGATAGTTTCGGTTAGTGAACAGTAACTGTTTTAATATAAATCTACTGAATATCAAATTAAGACTATTTGAACATTTTCAGTGTAAGCTAGTAAAGCTTTTATATTAACTGTTAATATTATATGTTGTTTTATTTGTCAAATGTAAATGTTTTATGTAAGTTTTATAAGTGACAAATTATCATTGTCAGGCGGGAAGTGTAGTGCATATGACGAAAATTACTGGTCTTAATCCTAGTATGATGAAATTGTAGGTTGGAGTAATCTCCCTTGGAGAGAATGTTTTGTGGACTCCATCTTTTGAAAAACACATGTTTTGACTGTTTTACTGTTTCAGTATGTGTTGTTATTACAACACATTAGTTTTAAACTATGATAAGATATGATAAGAGCTGCATGGTGTAAGTGTTCAATATAATTATATGTTTAACAATTTAAATCAGATAGATAGCTTTTAAAAGAAAGTAATTGTAAATCAAGTTGTATTTCACAAGTTGGTCGTCTCAATTTGGTCATGTCGTCTGGTCTTGCCACAAGAAATACTGTTAAATTATTAAGTCAACTGTTACATAATGGCAACTTGGTTTGTTTATCATAGTTAACTTATGCTTTGTCTCCATGTTTGTTTACATTGTTTACATGTACTTAGAGGTTGTTTTATGTTTTATTGTAGTTTTCACGGTAAAATTGGTTCTGCAATAAAGTACAGAAGAATTTGTTTTATCGTTAGCCGATTGATTATCTGTGTCCCATAGAAAGTCATGATAACACCTTACTTGGAGACACGTTTGGTAGGGTATGGTGCTCCTTTTTAGGGATAAGTGAATTTGCCTGTTCCTTTTAAAAGCTTGCATTAGCTGTCGACCTGTTGGATTTGATCAGATGGTAGTAGGGTGGATATGAAGGTTGATGTATTACAGTCATCACAATTAATGTGCTTTATCTAAAGATTATTATGGCTTAGTTAAATAACAATACTTAAAGGTTATACCATAAAAGGAAGTTGAACCTGATTTGAAATGTGCGAGCTGATTAGGTCTTGTTAATGCTTGTATAGAGAAATTATACAGGGAAGCCATATTTCTTTCATAAATTCACGCAGTTTAACTTGGTTTCAGATAAATCAAGGTTAGAACATAGTATCTTTGAATGGAGGGATGAAGATGATGGTGTAGAACCATTGTTTACACCTTACTGAGAGACTGTTTAGGTAAAATTATGATGCTCTTCTTTTGGGGTGAATCATGAATCATACTTAGTGGCTTTAAATCGGATATACAAGATTGCTAATTCCTATAAAAGCTTGCATTAGCTGTTGTGCTTTTGGATATGAGCAGATGCTAGTAAGGTGGATCACAATTATTATGTTTTAACTAAAGATTATTATGGCTTAATTAAATAACGATACTTAGAGGTTATACCATAATGGATAATACAATATGTGATTCAAAACAGGCAATCTAATTTGGCCTGGGTACAGGAAATACCAGTATGCATATTATACAAAGGAGTCATAGTTCATTCATGTATTCGTACAGTGTAAATTTGTTTCAGATAAGTCATGGTTTAAGCATACTAGCTTTGATTAAGGGCCTGAAAACAAGAGAGTAGGGACTATTTGTGGACAATTTATGAATACTTGGAGACAAGATTGGTAAGTTATGATGCTCGTCTTTTGAGGTATGCTTAAGTGCTGGTAAAAAAAACAACAAAAAACAACTTTCATTGGCTGTTGCGCTCTTGGTTTGATCAGGTGCTAGTAAGGTGGATATGTGGTTCAACCATTCGGCCATCTCAATTAATTTTCTTAATTTGTAGATCATTATGGCTTAATTAATTCATGATATTTAGAGGTACATGTATTACCATAGTAGTAGGGTCTACTGTGATTTAAGAAGGTCAGTCTAGTTGGTGACTGTCAAGTTATTGATTGGATTATTTTACTTGCTAACAGAATAAATCAATTGCATGATTGATTAATAGAGTTTGGGATGAACCGATATAATTTGGCCTGTGGGTTTATCTAATCAGAGAGCGAGTTAGTTATAATTTACTTGGGACTAGCCATTTCACACCGGTTAACAATAGCATATAGTATAAGGGATATAAACTAAGATAGTATTGATAATGATAATAATAATAATAATAATTAATAATAATTATAATAATAATAATATTAACTATGTATTTTATAGGGGAGCTAGCTGGTGGATCACAAGATTAATTAAACAGCTGTTGATAATAATAATTAATAATAATAATTATAATAATAACTAGATCTGCATAGCAGATATCAAAGCTTTCATATAAACTGCAAAAGGGGTTATTAAAATCTATGAATCAACAACCACTCTGACGGAAGATATTCTCACGGCTAAAAAATCTTTTTTCTCTCAGCTACGAGAGATACGTAGAATTAAACCGGCCCAGAGCCGACCGTGTTGATAAGAAGCCGCTTATTTGACATTGACACATAACTGAAGGTGAATAGGCCTACCCGTCCAGTTAAAACAATGGGCAATCTTACATCGGTCCACTAAAGAGAGGCACATACTAGTCGCCTCCTACTTCCCCAAGAAATTTAGTCCTAACCTTAACTCTCATACATATAAACCATTTGGTACTACATGTACATGTATTTCGTACTTATATCATATTAAACCCCTCGGCCGCCATGTTGAATCACACAGTATCCTAACACCTTTATGAAATCAATGACAAATCTAAACTTGGGCACTCCAACCACTTTTATTTTTACATCATTCAGTTTTTTTTAAATAAGTAATTCTATCACAAATTATAGTGAAGACTGGACCACTAAACTAGTTACCGATCAGTTTTTCTTTGTTTTATGCGTTCTACATTTTCAAAGCAATGATTCTTATAAGGTGCGAGCCGCCATGACACCGGCGGATATTATAACTTCGATAGGCGAGAAACTTCAGGTAGCAGTTGGGTTTCATCAAATCATATAATTATGCGGTACGACTTCACCTTTATTTCAATGGAATTGGTTTATTATATGTGCAGTGCAGTTTTAGGTCAGTTTATGTGTAAATTAAGGGAGCTATACATAGGTCAGTAACCTTTTTGTAGTCATTTCACTACTGAAATCAAAAAATTTTTACAATGTAGGTAGTGAAAACAAAATGTTATGTTAAGCGTTGTTCGAGGGTGGGGTGGGTGCTTAAAATTCCAAGGGTTATTTTTCGTGCACGCCAATATGCACACAGGATTTCAATTTTTCGTCCTACCCAAAAAACTGCACGCAAAGTTAGTTGTCGGGCATTCGGTCAAGAACCACGGACAAAGGGAGAGAACGGGGACCTCTGTTTTTCATACCATCCAAGCGACTAGGCACTAATCCTTGTACCATGGACGAGGGGACGGTCGTTTTTCGTCGCATCGAAACGACTAGACACAGATCCTTGCTAGGCCTTCCATACTTCACCACTGCCAACGGGGAACCACTTTGACCTCGGGCTTTCGTACCATCCGAACGACTAGACACTAATCCTTGCAAGGCCTTCCGTTCTGCACAAATGAGCCACACTGGCCTCGTTTTGTCGTAACATACAAACGACTAGACAATGTTTCATAATTTAGTCATGTTCGCGTGGGTGGGTTGGCAGCAGAATTGATATGTACATGATAGTGACACAAGTGGGGGGGGGGGGAGCGGGGTGTACACAAATCACTCAAATCAGAGATTTGTAATACACGCATATACTTGATATACTAAATGCACAAATGGCTGAATTTCGAGACATTACTGGCACTCTTTTAACACATAATGAGAACACTGCATTAATTTCTATATATCAATAAAATATGCCTCAGACCCATTGTATCATATATGATACACTAAATTTCGACATTGATTTTCAGAAAAAATATTGTTTATTTTTAAATTTGAATTAAACTAGTAACAAAATATATTTTCTGGCAACAAATAGCATATAAATAAAAATAGATTTACTTTCTGATTATTTTTTTAAAATGAAATCATTCCAGGGCTTTTATTGACATTTCAGAAAATGTAGAGTTGGTCCCATGCACTTGAGGCCAGGGCCCTTGAAGTTGTACAACTGCACCCGGTGACCGATATTTATTTAACGGGGAATAAGTGATAATTCATATTATAGCAGTAAATAATTAAAATATTTCATAGGGATTATAATAATATGTAAGGTTATATCATGTCTGGGTATTACAGGGTTAAAACCAATATTAAATTCCGAAAATCGTTTTTTTGCTAAAACTCTTTTTTTTTTAATGGTATCAAAATGGGGGTAAAGCACAGAGTCCGGGGTGGTAATGGGCGTATTGTGTCCAAATTTCATGGTTTTCGGACAATCGGTGCCGGTGTCACGGCGAAATTCCACTTTTTTCTCCTCATGGAAGCCGTAAATTGAATTTTTGAAATATTCAAATACCAAACACTCGACCATCATCCAGGCTATCCTGAAATGTAATAATTTCGATTATAGGAGACACATTTTCTAAGTCACGACTAATTGTGTATGTTTTCAAGCCCATTAATGTGGATTTTTCACTATTTTTCATTTTCAATTCAAAATGGCGTCCATCATTTGACCTAAATCAAAATTCTACTGCCTACATTTTATGGGCTTTCCTTCAAGGATTTGGAAAATATAATCACCTTGTCTGTAAGTAAAATATCAAAAAAGCCTTAGCGATATTTCACATTTCAAGATGGTGGCACTTCCGGTTTGGGCTACAAACTCCATTTTTTGTGTACGAATCAGTAGTGTCGTAACTAGTAAAGAAGTACAATAACAAGGCAATCGGACCTATATTTCGTTGATTTTTTTTAAAAGTTTGATCCTTAATTTCATCAAGGGGAGATAATACAGAAAATTTCTAATGACATTTTTCAAGTTGTATCGGTAAGATCTACTTATATACTGAATTTCATGAAAATCGTGCAACTATTAAAGAAGTTGTCAAGTTGATTTTTACTTCCGGTTCGAAATCACAGCGACGAATTTTTGAAATTCAAAAATCCGAAATAGCAGATTTGAAGTAAATGATTCAAGGTACTCAAAGAATTGTTTTTTACTAAAATAGATCAAAAAGTCACAAAGTTACAGCAATGTATGTCAAATGCATTCGTTCGTAAAATTCGGTGATTTCGGATGTGTAAAACGTTTTGAAAACATACCTATTCCAAAGCCACCACCCATTCTTGGGGGAGTAGGTCAAAGTTTCAGAAAGATCCCACGGTTAGATTCTGAGATATAAGATTTGCAGGAAAAACACAAAATAAAAAAAAATAATAACAATAATAACTAGATCTGCATAGCAGATATGAAAGCTTTCATATTAACTGCAAAGGGGGTTATTAGAATCTATTGAAACAATAAGTATAAATGTCATCAGGTATCTGAAAAATTACATTTACCTTATGAACAAAATGGGAAAAATACAAAACAAAAATTGTCGACTTGTGGCTACCATCCAAGGCATATTTAGAAAACCGTATATTATATACAGAGTACGCAGGACAGGAATTAGTTGTGCTTCAATGTAAACCGGCCCGTTTCTTGCCTTTAGTTTTAGAGTTAGGTGTGATTTTCAAAGGATTCAATCGGAAATCGCTGAAAATCAATTGACTTCTTACCTTAAACACTACAAATTTAAAGTCAATCGGATATTGAATTTAGCCTCTAGAGCGTCACAATATTTTTTAAAGTGATCAAGGGCAATAACTCTGACGGTAATTATCGGAAATGGCAGTAAATATCAGATATCGCTGAAAATCAATACTGTAGGCTTCTTCGTGTCATGACCTTAAACACTGCGCATAAATTTAAAGTCAATCGGATATTAACTTTGGCCTCTAGAACGTCCACAAGATATTTTGAAGTGATCAGGGGCCACAACTCTGGCAGTAAATATCAGATATCGCTGAAAATCAATCGCCTACTTAAGTGACCTTAACCACTGTGTATAAATTTAAAGTCAATCGGACATTAACTTTGGCCTCTAGCGCATCCACAAGATTTTTTTTAAGTGATGAAGGGCCATAACTCTGACAATAATTATCGGAAATCGCTGAAAATCAATTGGCTTCTTCAACTCATGACCTTAAACACTGTGTATAAATTTAAAGTCAATCGGATATTGAATTTAGCCTCTAGATCGTGCACAAGATTTTTTGAAGTGGTCAAGGACCATAATTCTGACAGTAATTATCGGAAATCGCTGAAAATCAATAGGCTTCTTCGTCTCATGACCTTAAACACTGTATAAATTTAAAGTAATCGGATATTAACTTTAGCCGGCCGGACGGCGGCGACCACAATATACGACCACATTTCAATGTGGGCGTATAAAAATTAACCGATGGCATATAATATTTAATGTATGATAAAGTCAAAACAGTCGATTTCGGTTTTTGGTGTTGCGTTCATTTTTAAAAAAATGTCTTTTACGGATAATGTGTATAGTACTAATAGCAATCACATACGGAAGAGGCGATAAGATCCCTTTGCATTTGGAATTTCAAAATTAATTAAAACCAAATTTAAATTCCGAAAATCGGTTGTTTATTTTTTGCTGAAACTCCTTTTTTTTAATCTGATCAAAATGGGAGTAAGTCACAGAGTGGTAATGGGCGTATTGTGTCCAAATTTCATGGTTTTGGGACAATCGGTGCCGGTGTCGTGTCGAAATTACACTTTTTTCGCCCTTACAGAAGCCGTAAATGGCGGAAAAAAACGAACGGAAGGAACCGTGTCAAGAACAAACGACCTGAACGAATGCAGGTATCGCCTTGAAGTTTTCAGTGTACCTAGGTACCAACGTGAAAAGTTCCTCGCCGGAATTTGGTAGTCAACGTGCCTTTGGTTCCAGCGTGGCGCATGCGCGAAGTTAAAATAGAAGAGTGTTGGATTCCGTGAACGTTCAAAATATATTCAAAACCCACCCACAACAAAGGTTTTTTGCTTAAATAATTGCCGTATTTTATCGAATTTTTATTGTTCTTGATATCTGAGGATTTTCTCAATTTAATATGTGATAAATATCATCGCGGCGCATCCAACCGCTAGAAATTCCAGAGATTTGGACCGCCGGAAGGATGCCTCAGCAGTCAAAAAAGGTGAAAATATGCGATTTCGGTTTCTAGTGTCGATACATCGTTACGGTCATTTTAAAAAATTGTCTTTTAAGGATAATGTGTATAGTACCAATACCTATCACATACGGAAGAGGCGATAAAATCTCTTTGCATTTACAATTTCAAAATTAATTAAAACCAATATTAAATTCCGAAAATCGTTTTTTTGCTAAAACTCTTTTTTTTTTTAATCGGATCAAAATGGGAGTAAGGCACAGAGTCCGGGGTGGTAATGGGCGTATTGTATCCAAATTTCATGGTTTTCGGACAATCGGCGCCGGTGTCGTGGCGAAATTTCTCTTTTTTCGCCCTTACTGAAGCCGTAAATGGCGGAAAAAGCCGAACGGCAGGAACCATGTGAAGAACAAACGATCTGAACGAATGCAGGTATCGCCTTGAATTTTTCAGGGCACCTAGGTACCAACGTGAAAAGTTCCTCGCCGGAATTTGGTAGTCATGGTACCTTTGGTTCCAGCGCGGCGCACGCGCGAAGTCAAAAGAAATTATGGTCGATTTGGAATTTTGGGTATATTTCGGAGTGGTTTCGTATGTAACGGTGTATCTAAGATGGCGGTCATAACACAATATTATAATAACTTTGAAGAATGACCCAATTTTCGCGACCGGGTTGATTTGCTCTGCCTAGGCAATGTTCCTGTGCTCCGATTGCCTTCAAATTTGCACAGAATGTACCTTGGGATTCTGGCTATCACATATTAAAAATAGAAGAGTGTTGGATTCCGAGAACGTTCAAAATAAATTCAAAACCAACCCCCACCGATCAAAGTTTTTTTGCTTAAAAATTGCCGTATTTTATCGAATTTTTATTGTTCTTGATATCTGAGCATTTTCTCCTTTTAATATGTGATAAATATCATCGCGGCGCAGCCAACCGCTAGAAATTCCAGAGATTTGGACCACCGGAAGGATGCCTCAGCAGTCAAAAAAGGTCAAAATAGGCGATTTCGGTTTCTAGTGTCGATACATCGTTGCGGTCATTTTAAAAAATTGTCTTTTAAGGATAATGTGTAAAGTACTAATACCTATCACATACGGGAGAGGCGATAAAATCTCTTTGCATTTGCAATTTCAAAATTAATTAAAACCAATATTAAATTCCGAAAATCGTTGTCACGGCGAAATTCCACTTTTTTTCCTCTCATAGAAAGCGTCAATTGACTTGAGGCCAGGGTCATTGAAGTTCTACAGCTGCACCCGGTGACCGATAATTATTTAACGGGGAATAAGTAATAATTCATATTATAGCAGTAAATGATTAAAATATTTCATAGGGATTATAATAATATGTATATCATGTCTGGGTATTACAGGGTTAAAACCAATATTAAATTCCGAAAATCGTTTTTTTGATAAAACTTTTTTTTTAATGGGATCAAAATGGGGGTAAAGCACAGATTACGGGGTGGTAGTGGGCGTATTGTGTCCAAATTTCATGGTTTTCGGACAACCGGTGCCGGTGTCACGGCGAAATTCTACTTTTTTCCCCTCATGGAAGCCGTAAATTGACAGAAAAAAAAACGACTAAAGGCAGGTGACAAGAACAAACGACTTGAACGAATGCAGGTATGACCTTGAAATTTTCAGGGTACCTAGGTACCAACGTGAAAGGTTGCTCGCCGGAATTTAGTACTCATGGTACCGTTGGTTCCTATGTAGCGCATGCGCGAATTCAAAACCAGCTAAACTCGAAAACAACCTTGTCGGCACGGAAAACATCAAAGGAGAAATTCGAATTTTTGAAATATTCAAATATCAAACATTCGACCATGATCCAGGCTATCCTGAAATGTAATAATTTCGATAATAGGAGACACATTCTCTAAGTCACGACCAATTGTGTATGTTTTCAAGCCCATTAATGTGGATTTTTCACTATTTTTCATTTTCAATTCAAAATGGCGTCGATCAGTTGACATAAATCAAAATTCTGCTGCCTACATTTTATGGGCTTTCCTTCAAGGATTTGGAAAATATAATCCTATTGTCTGTAAGTAAAATATCAAAAAAGCCTTAGCGATATTTCACATTTCAAGATGGTGGCACTTCCGGTTTGGGCTACAAACTCCATTTTTTGTGTACTAATCAATAGTGTCGTAACTAGTAAAGAAGTACAATTTCAAGGCAATCGGACCTATATTTCGTCGATTTTTTTTAAAACTTTGATCCTTAATTTCGTCAAGTGGAGATAATACAGAAAATTTCTAATGACATTTTTCAAGTTGTATTGGTAAGATCTACTTACATACTGAATTTCATGAAAATCGTGCAACTATTAAAGAAGTTGTCAAGTTGATTTTATCTTCCGGTTCGAAATCACAGCGACGAATTTTTGAAATTCGAAAATCCGAAATAGCAGATTTGAAGTAAGTGATTCAAGGTACTCAAAGAATTGTTTTTTAGTAAAATAGGTCAAAAAGTCACAAAGTTACAGCAATGTAGGTCAAATGCATTCGTTCGTAAATTTCGGTGATTTCGGATGTGTAAAACGTTTTGAAAATATACCTATTCCAAACCCACCACCCATTCTTGTGGGGGTAGGTCAAAGTTTCAGAAAGATCCCACGGTTAGATTCTGAGATATAAGATTTGCAGGAAAAACACACAAAAAAAAATAATAATAATAATAACTAGATCTGCATAGCAGATATGAAAGCTTTCATATTAACTGCAAAGGGGTTTATTAGAATCTATTGAAACAATAAGTATAAATGTCATCAGGTATCTCAAAAATTACATTTACCTTATGAACAAAATGGGAAAAATACAAAACAAAAATTGTCGACTTGTGGCTACCATCCAAGGCATATTTAGAAAACCGTATATTATATACAGAGTACGCAGGACAGGAATTAGTTGTGCTTCAATGTAAACCGGCCCGTTTCTTGCCTTTAGTTTTAGAGTTAGGTGTGATTTTCAAAGGATTCAATTGGAAATCGCTGAAAATCAATTGGCTTCTTACCTTAAACACTGTATAAATTTAAAGTCAATCGGATATTGAATTTAGCCTCTAGAGCGTCCACAAGATTTTTTAAAGTGATCAAGGGCAATAACTCTGACGGTAATTATCGGAAATGACAGTAAATATCAGATATCGCTGAAAATCAATACTGTAGGCATCTTCGTGTCATGACCTTAAACACTGCGCATAACTTTAAAGTCAATCGGATATTAACTTTGGCCTCTAGAGCGTCCACAAGATATTTTGAAGTGATCAGGGGCCACATCTCTTGCAGTAAATATCAGATATCGCTGAAAATCAATCGCCTACTTCGTCTCATGACCTTAACCACTGTGTATAAATTTAAAGTCAATCGGACAGTAACTTTGGCCTCTAGAGCATCCACAAGATTTTTTTTAAGTGATGAAGGTCCATAACTCTGACAGTAATTATCGGAAATCGCTGAAAATCAATTGGCTTCTTTATCTCATGACCTTAAACACTGTGTATAAATTTAAAGTCAATCGGATATTGAATTTAACCTCTAGAGCGTGCACAAGATTTTTTGAAGTGTTCAAGGACCATAATTCTGACAGTAATTATCGGAAATCGCTGAAAATCAATAGGCGTCTTCGTCTCATGACCTTAAACACTGTGTATAAATTTAAAGTAATCGGATATTAACTTTAGTCGTCCGGACGGCGGCGACGACAATATACGGCCACATTTCAATGTGGGCGTATAAAAATTAACCGATGGCATATAATATTTAATGTATGATAAAGTCAAAATAGTCGATTTCGGTTTTTGGTGTTGCGCTCATTTTAAAAAAATGTCTTTTACGGATAATGTGTATAGTACTAATAGCAATCACATACGGAAGAGGCGATAAGATCCCTTTGCATTTGGAATTTCAAAATTAATTAAAATCAAATTTAAATTCCGAAAATCGGTTGTTTATTTTTTGCTGAAACTCCTTTTTTTAATCTGATCAAAATGGGAGTAAGTCACAGAGTGGTAATGGGCGTATTGTGTCCAAATTTCATGGTTTTGGGACAATCGGTGCCGGTGTCGTGGCGAAATTCCACTTTTTTCGCCCTTACAGAAGCCGTAAATGGCGGAAAAAAACGAACGGCAGGAACCGTGTCAAGAACAAACGACCTGAACGAATGCAGGTATCGCCTTGAAGTTTTCAGTGCACCTAGGTACCAACGTGTAAAGTTCCTCGCCAGAATTTGGTAGCCAACGTACCTTTGGTTCCAGCGTGGCGCATGCGCGAAGTAAAAAGAAATTACGGTCGATTTTGGGATTTTGGGTATATTTCGGAGTGGTTTGGTAGGTGACGGTGGATCAGGGACTAAGATTGATCTAACATGGCGATCATAACACAACATGATAATCACTTTGAAGTATGAGTAAATTTTCGCGACCGGGTTGATTTGCTCTACCCAGGCAACGATCCTGTGCTCCGATTGCCTTCAAATTTGGGATTCTAGCTATCACATATTAAAAATAGAAAAGTGTTGGATTCCGAGAACGTTCAAAATAAATTCAAAACCCACCCCCAACAATCAAAGGTTTTTTGCTTAAAAAATTGCCGTATTTTATCGAATTTTTATTGTTCTTGATATCTGAGGATTTTCTCAATTTAATATGTGATAAATATCATCGCGGCGCAGCCAACCGCTAGAAATTCCAGAGATTTGGACCACCGGAAGGATGCATCAGCAGTCAAAATAGGCGATTTCGGTTTCTAGTGTCGATACATCGTTACGGTCATTTTAAAAAATTGTCTTTTAAGAATAATGTGTATAGTACCAATACCTATCACATAAGGAAGAGGCGATAAAATCTCTTTGAATTTGCAATTTCAAAATTAATTAAAACCAATATTAAATTCCGAAAATCGGTTTTTTGCTAAAACTCTTTTTTTTTTAATCGGATCAAAATGGGAGTAAGGCACAGAGTCCGGGGTGGTAATGGGCGTATTGTTTCCAAATTTCATGGTTTTCGGACAATCGGTGCCGGTGTCACGGCGAAATTCCACTTTTTTCCCCATCATAGAAGCCGTAAATTGACTTGAGGCCAGGGTCCTTGAAGTTATACAGCTGCACCCGGTGACCGATATTTATTTAACGGGGAATAAGTGATAATTCATATTATAGCAGTAAATAATTAAAATATTTCATAGGGATTATAATAATATGTAAGCTTATATCATGTCTGGGTATTGGAGGGTTAAAACCAATATTAAATTCCGAAAATCGTTTTTTTGCTAAAACTCTTTTTTTTTAATGGTATCAAAATGGGGGTAAAGCACAGAGTCCGGGGTGGTAATGGGCGTATTGTGTCCAAATTTCATGGTTTTCGGACAATCGGTGCTGGTGTCACGGCGATATTCCACTTTTCTCTCCTCATGGAAGCCGTAACGAGGAAAGGCAGGTGACAAGAACAAACGACTTGAACGAATGCAGGTATCACCTTGTAATTTTCAGGGTACCTAGGTACCAACGTGAAAAGTTGCTCGCGGGAATTTAGTACTCATGGTACCGTTGGTTCCTGTGTAGCGCATGCGCGAATTCAAAACCAGCTAAACTCGAAAACAACCTTGTCGGCACGGAAAACATCAAAGGAGAAATTCGAATTTTTGAAACATTCAAATACCAAACACCCGACCATGATCCAGGCTATCCTGAAATGTAATAATTTCGGTAATAGGAGACACATTCTTTAAGTCACGACCAATTGTGTATGTTTTCAAGCCCATTAATGTGGATTTTTCACTATTTTTCATTTTCAATTCAAAATGGCGTCCATCAGTTGACCTGAATCAAAATTCTACTGCCTACAAGGATTTAGAAAATATAATCCCCTTGTCTGTAAGTAAAATATCAAAAAAGCCTTAGCGATATTTCTCATTTCAAGATGGTGGCACTTCCGGTTTGGGCTACAAACTCCATTTTTTGTGTACGAATCAGTAGTGTCGTAACTAGTAAAGAAATACAATTTCAAGGCAATCGGACCTATATTTCGTTGATTTATTTTTTAAACTTTGATCCCTAATTTCATCAAGGGGAGATAATATGGAAAATTTCTAATGACATTTTTCAAGTTGTATCAGTAAGATCTACTTATATACTGAATTTCATGAAAATGGTGCAACTATTAAAGAAGTTGTCAAGTTGATTTTAACTTCCGGTTCGAAATCACAGCGACGAATTTTTTTTTAGTAAAATAGGTCAAAAAGTCACAAAGTTACGGCAATGTAGGTCAAATGCATTCGTTCGTAAAATTCGGTGATTTCGGATGTGTAAAACGTTTTGAAAACATACCTATTCCAAAGCCACCACCCATTCTTGGGGGGGTAGGTCAAAGTTTCAGAAAGATCCCACGGTTAGATTCTGAGATATAAGATTTGCAGGAAAAACACAAAAAAAAAACAAAAAAAAATAATAATAGTAATAATAATCTTAACAGAAACAATAAGCTTTCATATGTAATACATATGAAAGCTTAATAATATTAACTATGTATTTTATGGGGGAGCTAGCTGGTGGATCACAAGATTAATTAAACAGCTGTTGATTCCGGTTCACTTTGGATATTTTGGCTCAAGTTGAAGTGAAGTAGTTCCTCTGCCGATGACTTATAACCAGGAATTTGAACTATACTGTGTATACGTTTTATAGAACCATCTGTTCCATCAGGTTTTCGTTCACGGATAAAGATTTTTCCGTGACGAGTCCAACATCCATTGATTAAGTTTGATTTGAATGATTTTCTAGTGTCTTTAAAGATATGAGCTCTGTACCGTGTTAAGTCCTCATTTATATATATGTTATCTTTTGCTGAGTTAACGACTTTCTTGCCATGCATAATTTATACTTTAGTTTTATAACTAGACAGTCTAACAATAACCTTTTTGGGGTTTCCCATGACAGGTTTACCAACCCTGTGACTATTTTCAATGTCAGTGGGTGTTATGGCTAGGATAACTTTTTTGAGGACTTCGATTACTTTATTTTCAACTACTTCGTTTGTTGTTTCAGCAATACCACTTATCCGGATGCAGTTTCGCCTACCATATTGCTCCAAGTCATCACATCGTTCATTTAACATGCCATTTAGCTGCAGTGTGACAGACGAAATCTCATATTTTAGTTCATTTATTTCCTTTCGTAAGGGAGCAATATATTTATCCATCTCTCCTCTCAGAATAAGTCTTATCATAGGTCGGATGGCATTCTGGACCTCTGGTTTCCCAAATCCTCTGGATAATTCCAGGGTAACTGCATTTAGTGTGCTGGTAAAAAGCCTCATCAGGGACTGGAGTGGATGAAAGAGGGATGGAGTTTTCAGGCTTGTCATTTATTGGGGATTCCGCGTCACTCATAGTGGTTTCTAAATATTCGTAGTTGTTGTTAGGTTCAATGTTTTCAGACATGAAGTTGGTAATTGTACTCTGCTGGAGTTTACTTTTTTTTAAATTACAGCTTTTAACACCAGTAGCCAAGAGTAAGTCTATTTGGATTTGAAATGGGGAAGTGGAACCCTTTCTTTTCCTGTCTTGATTGATATTGATAGTAATGATTTAATAGTAATAAAGTATATGATACCACTGATAAGTTGATGTTGCTTGCCTTTAGTTTAGGGTCTGGCTGTTAAACTTGAGTCAGTCAAAGAAATCACAAAACATAAACAACAAAGGTGGCTGCTCACAAAGCAAGCTTTCACAGTCGATGGAGATTTTCTCTCAAAGGTCCTTTTAATTCAATATGAGTTATTACTTTTATATATTGATTACTCCAGGCACTTCAGGGTGTATGGATTTTATCTCAATACCTTAGTTATTATGTGTTATTTAATCACTTTCACTAATTATTAAAGCTCACAAAGAGGAGTCTAACTACTGGCGGCCATGTTGTTCGGTTGTTTATATATTCTTGAAGGAGACATGGGTGGCTTCAAATAATGGTATACATAAAAAAAATCGAATGGGCCCTTTCCTATTACTTTTATATATTGATTACTCCAGGCACTTCAGGGTGTATGGATTTTATCTCAATACCTTAGTTATTATGTGTTATTTAATCACTTTCACTAATTATTAAAGCTCACAAAGAGGAGTCTAACTACTGGCGGCCATGTTGTTCGTTTGTTTATATATTCTTGAAGGAGACATGGGTGGCTTCAAATAATAGTATACATAAAAAAAAATCGAATGGGCCCTTTCCTAAAACGAATAAAATTTCAAAATACCCTAAAAATAGTGAAATTCAGAGACAAAGTGCTCAAACTATTCAAAAAAAGTAGGGGATATTTGATTTTTAAGTGTTATTAAAGTCACCTAATGAAACTGACGAAGAAACAAATGACAAAATGAAATGAAGTTCACATTCATCGATTTATTCCAAATGATCGTTAGACTAAGTAAGGCACAGACTGACCATTATAAGGGTAAAATGATACCCGGGGTCAAACAGCAAAGTTACCACAGCATCACAACCAAGTCAGTAACGGGTAAATCCTCCTCTGTTTGCCAAACAAGCATTGATCCGACGTGGCATACTCCTAATGAGACGTCTAAGGTCATTTTGGTCCAGATTGTCCCATTCCTGTTGCAACGCAGCAGCAAGTTCTTGGACATTGGCAGGACGTTGTTGACGTTGACGTAACCTCTGTCCAAGCATGTCCCAGACATGCTCGATGGGGGAGAGGTCGGGACTCAGTGCTGGCCAAGGTAATGTGGTGATGTTCTGTTGTTGGAGGTAACCTGTAACGATCCTGGCCCTGTGACATCTTGCGTTGTCATCCTGGAAGATGAAACGGCGGCCATGACGACGTGCGAACGGCACAATATGGATTGCCAAGATGTTGTCCCGGTAGTACTGGCCTGTAACACGCCCTGCAACAACATGTAAAGCCGTTCTTCCAGCAACAGTGATGCCTCCCCACACCATAACAGAACCACCCCCAAATCGATCATGTCTGATGACGTTAACGTCTTGGAAGCGCTCGTTTCGACGACGCCACACCCTCCTACGTCTGTCCAAAAAATCAACAGTGAACCTTGACTCATCTGAAAACATCACATTGCTCCAGCGTCGATTATCCCAGTGTTGACGATCCCTACACCAACGACGTCTTGCCTGAATGTGATGATCTCTCAAACAAGGGATCACGCGAGGACGTCGGGCGCGAAGGTGACCCCTATGCAGTCGATTCCGAATCGTCTGGCCACTCACTCTCACACCAGTGTCTGTTTGAAGACGAGCGCTGATCTGATTTGCTGTGATGACACGATTTCTCAAGGCCAAGGTACGGATAAATCGATCCTGGGCTTGAGTTGTCGCCCTTGGTCGACCTGAGCGTGGTCTGTCCTGTACAGATTGTGTATCACGGTATCTGGACCATAGCCTGCTTATGACAGACTGAGAAACATTCATCGTCCGCGCCACAACCGCCTGTGTTGTGCCGATCTGTAGCATGCCAAGGGCACGTAACCTTTCATTTTGGGTAAGCCGACGCATATCAAAATTTGTTTTCTGGTCACTAAAACAATTAAACTGATGTTTCCACCCTGGAATTCAATGCCACAATTACTGTAACATTCAAAGTCAGAGTCGTGCAAATCTTGGGTTGGACCCCCATGATGATCCCAAGCATCACCTGCATTCCATGCGGTAGCTATTGGTGCGTTTGGGCGTCACATGTAACTGGAAATGTTTCTTCTGTTAGGTTCTATAGTGACTTTTTTCGTAGTCATTTGCATATTTTAGTATTATGCCCCCAAAATCAAATATCCCCTACTTTTTTTGAATAGTATATTACGCCAACTGGGGAGGAGAATCGCACCACTATTTAATAACGTATATATATTACGCCGACTGGGGGCGAAAATGGTACCACTATGTCTGTAACATGAACTGGTGGATAGGAATAGACGGTTTTGTATACAATATGTTTTATTTTATTTTTCAGTTATCGGAAATGGATGACAGATCCAGACTTTGTATGTTTCACTTCAGTTTGGGGTTAAAATATAGCCACATATTGTCAATGTTGGCTCAGGCCCATTCCATTATAATTAGTCTGAGTACATTGAAAAGGATTCTGCGAGTGAATCGGTTGCACAGAAGAAAGAACTATTCTGATCTTCTCCGAGTTGTTTTATTCATAGAAAACAAACTGAATGTAACTGGGGGGCAGGTCGGAGGATACCGTTGGCTGCATCTACAGTGCCGTCATAATGGGTTAAACATTTCGAGACACACAGTTCAAACTTTATTGCAAATCCTTGACCCTGTTGGTGTACAGCTGCGTTTGTCTAAACGCTTAAAGAGAAGACAATACTACGCCAAAGGGCCAAACTATCTGTGGCATCTGGATTCCGACGACAAACTAAAACGATACGGATTGTGTATCAATGGCTGTATGGACAGATTTTCCAGGTGTATTATATGGCTCAATGTATTTCAGACTAGCAATGATCCAAAAGTTATTGCTGGATATTTTATCGAATCAGTCCGTGAAAGAAAAGGGTGTCCGTTTTTGATGAGAGGGTATCGTTGTACTGAGAATGAACATGTGGCACACATGCAATATTTTATGACGGAAAGAAAATCATTTATTTATGGAAGAAGTACTGCAAACCAAAGAATTGAAATGTTTTGGAACCTGGTTCGAAAACAATGTGTCCAGTCATGGATGGATGTATTGGGTTCTTTGGCTGATGATGGAATGTTTGATGGCTATTTTCTTGATAAATGTCTTATTCAATTTTGTTTTCTTCATGTACTGCAGGTGAGTAATGCCCCGATAGATTACAATGACGATAGTCATAATTATTGATGGTTATTATTGATTATATGCTTTTCGTTTCTCTTTCAGGAAGATCTCGATGAAATGTCAAAAACCTGTAATACCCATCAAATACGGCCTACAAAGAACCAGAACTGCCCACATGTTAGGCCACTGGTCATGTATTCATTACCAGCGCTGTACGGCACAAATAATTACCTTCACGAAGTCAGTGAACATATGATGAATGCTTGTGCTGGAGAATGTAGATTTCGGGGTGGTATCATATGTGACGAGGATATTGCTGAACATGTACGAGAACTACTGGCACCCCGCATCGGATCGCCAAGGAGCCGTACAGCTTTATAGAAATCTGCGAATGGCTATTTACAGAGATTTAGACTTAAATTAAGCAATACTTGATTTATATCCTATTTTGTGCTTTAAATAAACGAAGTTATTATTTCCAAAAGTCTTTGTTGTCAAACGGAAGGGATTAAAATAGCCAAAGTACTCTACTAATACACATTATCGGTTAGGCCTACCTGGCTGAATCATTTGTCAATAAAGTCCCAACCTAAGAAAGCTATTACGAAAATTGTTTCGCATCGCTCCGCTAGACTTGAACATAAATATGAAGATAAAATCTACATTTCAAGCTTCAGATTTCTAAGTTTACTTGTGTTTTTATATATTACATTTGCTTGACCTGTTGGGACACAAGAAATATACAACCAGCTTATACATCATAGAAAATGTTATAAAAATCCCCAAATCACAATACTAAACCTGGGTCGCTAACCTCGAAGGCTTAGGGTCACCAAGAAAGTTCCGGCGAGGTTTCCTAGTGTCAGTTGTGCAGGGCCCTGTGGGGATTGGGGGAGGCTGATGACAAGGAACAGTGCATAGTTCTTCGGATGGTACAAAACAAACCAAATACCCGTAAGAGCGAGCCGTATTGCCGATTTCTGAGCAACATTTACCCCATAGCACAACCCATTACCTCGGATGGAGCAAAAAAATATGACATAAAATCCAATTTTTTCATTATAATATAAAAACGCAGGAGGTGGGTGGCCGAACTGTTAACGCGTGCGCGTTTGATCACAAGGTCTGTCATTGGGTCAAACGGCATGGCTTCGAATTTCCACTTGTACGTGGCAAGGAGTAGGGTCACCTGTCCAACCCCGTGGTTTTTTTTTCTGGTCCCACGGCTTCCTTTCAATGCGAAAGTCCCCTACACGCAAGCGAATAATTGAATTTAAACTAAACCAAATGTTAGTTTGTGTCGAGTGGACGTTAAACCGCTCTCTCTCCCTCCCTCTCTCTCTCAATGTCTAAAAACGCAATATATATTTCAAGGGCTAGAATAAATATGCATGAGTTAGGCTGGGTCCACCCTTTTGTTACATCCATTTGCCGGGAATGATAGGTGTTCCCACATGTTCGTGGGAAATCAGAACTAAGCCAGGGGCAACATATACAATGGAAGTAAGAATGTCCCAAAGTGTGATTTTGGGAAACAACGTAGGCAAAGGCCCCAATAACAATTTGCATAGCCTATGCTCGACATAAATCTAGTTTCAGCCCCACCTTCATACTCCTCGCAGTGTTTCGTTTGATTAGAGCTAAACCCACTTAACACTGCTGTAATGGAAGCTAATTTCTGTTCTAAATTATGACTGGTCATTAGTCCTATTAACAACCAATAGCTAACTACGTAACAATATCATAAGGCTTTAAACAGAGTCCCAAATTGGACCAAATAATGTTTACATAACGTTACGTCATGACTCACGATTTTATTACACCCAATTAACCAGTGGATAGCAGAATATTGCAAAAAAAACTAATTGTGTGACGAACCAAGCCATCAAAATGGATACAATGTAAACAATTCTGTTTGGAGACGAACAATACTTCCATCGTTTTTAATAGCTTAAATCACTGTCCAAAGTTTTAAGGAAGACCCCAGATGAAACGAAGGGCTGCCAAGTTGCTGTACTTGGGATATATTTGATTGAACGGGACGAATAGTCACACTCCCTCAAAAGCTCAAGTATCAGAAGCCAATCCAGCAATGGCCAGAGAGGGATTTCTCGGGCCAATGCTTCAGGAATATGTCCCACCCCTTCCCTCCAAATTTCTATATGAGGCAAAAACAGCATGTAACTTATGCATGAAGAGTAAACTGACTAGTCTGGATTTGAAATCATGACAGCTAGATTAGACGATGCCACCTCTTGGCTATTTAGACCATGTGAAGAATTTAAATCAGCACTTTATTAACAAATTCTAAGTACGAAATGAGTAACTAACATAAATCAAAATTAATGCAACCTTTTCATTTGCTGTATGCATGTAAAATTTAAATAGTTAATAAAGTCCTCTTATATTGATAACCCTAAACAGTTCTGTTGAATAAAACAAAAATTATACTGCACGCTACTTTCTTTGTGCCCGTGTACACGAATCAAATAACTACTACAATATAATACTGTGTGTAATTAAAAGTTGTTTGTAAGATATGTTATCATTTATCAACAATATTATATTATATCCATGATCCAAATATTATGGCTGAGTATGCTGTCAAATTCATATCGGAAATCCATAAAACTTTCATATGCTCTTGGCAGTTGAAGCACGCAACCACATGTGTGGGCGGTAGGTCGCCGTTCTAACCCTGTTAAAGCTGTGAACTCAACTGTTATTTCTTTAACTGTCATGAGATCAGACCCTGTGCAGGATCTCATGAACTGGCCTAGTTTTCCGATATCTATGGTTTTTATATATCTTTTGAGATCCTTAGCAACGTCATTCTCAATGGCATTCATGGTTTCAGGAAATCGGAGTAATCCTATGACCTTTTTAGCTGTAGGCGTAATAGTCCCGTATATTTCGTCTATTTTATTACGGTCAACTTTTGCTTTCAACAATTCTTCTTTCATGCAGTTACCTACAAAAGTGGGCTTTTGTACAAGAAGAGTGTGCGCAATTTCAAGGAGTATAGGTTTGATGGTTTCTGCTGTTGGGCGATTTCTACAATCATACGAATCTAAGCTTTCTAGCAAATCATCAATGTCCACTAACTGAAAGGTTTCACATGCCTGTTGAAAAACATCTTTGTCTGGTTCAGCTATGAAATGCCAGAAATCATCCATCAAAGTAGAACTTTCTACTTCTTGTTTGTAAATAATGGAAAGAACAAATGCTCTTGAAAGTTTTACAGGCCCGTATCCTGTTGTGTTATTGCCATACAGCAATAAACGCCCAACTGCCTGCCATTCTATCGTCCCCATGTCATGTCGAAGGGAAGGGACCTTTGCCTCGCGCCCCACTGTACACATATCATAAACATGCTCCCAGAATTCACTTAGCATGTCTCTTATCACCCCACCAGTGTCCATTGCCATTTCCATTTGATCATTCGGCAGCACCCTACTAACAGTGATACGTTTGGTGGCTATTTCCGGATCCTTAAAATAAGAAATTATCTCAAAAAGCGATGTGGAACCCCTGCGTATGGTCATTTCATGTGAATTTGGTGGTTCCGGCGTGGAACGGTCTTCGGGTTGGGCCAAATCGTCGTCACTTAAAAAGTCTAATGTTGGTGGCAGTTGTGAACCAGCTGCTGTTGGGAGTGATGACTGGAACTCAAAAGAAACATCTTCATCTTGATAATGTATTGGGCTAGGTTCCTCTTGTGAACAAGTGATAGAGGTGCTTGCAGTCATACTCTCTGTTGTAATATTTTCATTCCTAAATCCTCCATCCCAATGGAAAGGAGACTCGAAAAATTCTAATTCATCAATAACATCTGGCAGAGAACTTGCAATACTTGTTGAACTAGATGCATTTACTGTTGGTGATACTGGTAGTTATTTGTGTCTTGGTGGATACATCATCATCCGCTATCACAGGAAATTTGGATGAAGTTCTCTCGCGTCTCTTTTTAGAGGTAAATTTAGGCGATGTTGTCCCTATTCCAGTTTGACTATCCTCTTTAGCCTTTGTTGTCATGTGAAAACGTAAAATATTCATACCAGTTTGTTCATAAAGTTTACCAACTGTATCTTCGGTATTAACTTCCTCTTCAGAGAAATCTCAAAATCTTCAATTCTGCCAAGTTTTGATTTGCCATCAACAAAAAAAGCTGTTTGGCCTTTTCAATGATGTCAGATTTTGTTGCAGTTTTTAATATATCAACCTTCCTCGTCCCGCCTCCTGACAGTTTCCGTATTTGTTTGAAAACATCATCCTCTTTATGGTAATTTAACCACCCTATTTCTATTTTCCGGGATTTTTTAGAAGCGTGGGTATTTCCACTCAAACGGACACTTACATCGTTTTTTGGCATTTTAGAAGTCGATCTGCTTTCACCTTGATCGCAAAGTCTTTGTTTTAAAGCGTCCAGAAGTTTCTGCTTTTTGTCTGTTTTAGGCTTTGAAGAACAAAATTGCTTTACCGCTATTCTATCGCCTTGTTTTGAAATAAATCTAGCAAGTGGGCTATCATCAGCTGCTTCTATGGCTTCTCTGTTAATTTATAAACACAATGTCAGAAGATAAAGATTTTGGATGGACCATAAAGTATGCAATAAATAAAAATATGCCCAGTTAATCATATCGCGACACCGCCGTGCACGAGAAGGTCAAAGGAAAAAGCCGCCTCATTACGCTTTTCTCTATATTAACACGCACGAAATTAATAAGGACAATTTGTGCAGAATTTCCCTAAAGCCTAGACCATTTGAAGGAGCTAAACCTGTTACTCAATATTTTCCATAATATTCGAAATTAAAATCACGAATTAGAATTCAATATTGGCCCATTTCAATTAATATTGATGTTGTTATTATGCTGTGAAATTATAGGATCCTAATATCCAATATTAAAGACGCAATAAAAATTTTGAAATCTGTACACTACGGTTTCGGGTGCGATTTGCATCGAACAAAGACAAAAATATCCTACAAGACAATGTGGAAGTAATTAGTAATGGGTGGTTAAAAAACGAGAAACTTATCATTTAAAAATAAACTTGTAGTGTGGCCTGAGCAGGCGGAAACGACTGCCGTTCAATTTGGACAGTTCAAGTATTTCAACTAACATAACTGATTATAAATTGCAATAAGAATTTAAGAATTGAATATAAATCACTTCGTATACATTCTATTACATTAATATTAAAATATGTGCTTCTAGCATCATCGATTGTAATGATGTAACTCCCACTCCGTCAACTGCTCCACACCCATCGATAAAATGAAACGACAAATACCAATACTAGACAAATACTTGAAAATACGCATTATATCTCTACCTTTTCCTCCACCATTATCTCCATTTCTCGTTTAGTGAGTCCCCTATTGTACAAGAATTGCTCTAATTTCTCGTCCATGCTGGTGAATAATGGTGATTTTGGCCTATCTTATAATAACGATAGCTATCTTGTAATTACAAGATAGTTATTTTGTAAGCTATCTTGTAATATCAAGATAGCCTATCTTGTAATTATTACAAGATAGCTATCTTGTAACTACAAGATAGCCTATCTTGTAACTACAAGATAGTCAGAATTTTTTTTTCATTTAATTGACCCTAATGGGCTTCCGTATAAAACTCTTTTGTACGTGGTAATCAACCCAATCTTTAATAACAGATATAAACTTGTAACCATTCGGACAAATCAAAGGCCAAAAACTCGCTGTACCATAAGCTTTACATTCAACCACATATTTCAAAATACGTGATATCAAACACACACTCCAATATCTATATAGAATAAAATACATCATGATTATGTTCTGATGCAATTAACCTTTTGTTACCATTGCTCTGAATAGACACTGATAGTGGATTAACATCTCTTGAAGGAACTTGACATCTACTCACCAGACCCCTTACCTCTAAATCTTTAGGGGGGGGGGGGGCTGAATGGTTAGCACGTGCGCGCTGTACCATAAAGTCTGTCATTGAGTCAACTGGCGTGGTTTCGAATCCCCGGTTGTACGTGGCAAGGAGTAGGGTCGCCTGTCCAACCTCGTGGGTTTTCTCCGGGTCCTCCGGTTTCCTCCCACTGCTAAAGACCCCTACGCACAAGCGAATTATTGAAATAAAATTAAACCATGTGTTAGTCCCGAAGTGACCTAGTTTGTGTTGAGTGGACGTTAAACCCCATTTCTCTCTCTCTCTCTCGATCTTTAATAGCCCCTTCTACAAAATCTGAATTATCTAAGGCAGATCTATTATTTCTTAAGAACTTAAAATCTGGAACATCACTAAAAGGAATCTTATAACCATTTTCAATAGCATCTAATATATACGAATTACAATTAATATCTTTCCAGAATTTTACATTTTTACGTAATTGTAACGTTTCCTTGAAGGGGTAACCGCGTTTGGGGTATGGGGAGTTTGGCATCTCTGCCACCAGTGATCAATTCCTGGCTGATCACGAGCCACCGGTAAACGGAACTTCGGAAGGGCGTGTAACGGTGTTTTGCTAAAATTATAATAAGCGTCACTGTAGGAATAAGACAGGCTCGTTCAGTTTTCAAACCTTTATGTAACAAAAACTTTCAAAATATATATACTGAGCGCCATGGAAAACGCATCACTTTTTTTTCCCCAAATGTTTTATTACTAGGTGGTTCTGTATGTATAATATAATGCAATACTATGAACTATTGTTTCACACAATGCTCCCAAACGCAAAACATATAGGCCCGTGTGCACACAAAAAAATTGCACGAGATGCACATGAAAACCCCAATATTTACGTGCAGCATTGTGTGTGAGCCCATTAAAAGCATGTTTTCAACTTAATGTGCAGCACATGAAGTGTGAAACGTCAATCTGTGTGAAGGAATCGAGCTAGAGATGCCGAGACTTACTGAAAATCAACGGAATGAAGCCATGGGAATGGCCAGGGCTGGCATGTCTACACGTGCTATTGCCAGACACTTCAATTGTCATCAGTCCACTATTGTAAGGTTGGTGGAACGTGTTCGAGTTACTGGATCAACACGTGACCGTCAACGTCCTGGTCCACAACGCGTTGCATCCCAGGCTCAAGACCGCTACATCCGGGTCACTCATCTGCGTGACAGATTCCGCCCAGCGACTCGAACAGGTGCAGCAGTCGTTGGAAGAGAAGGAACAGTAAGTGCCAACACCGTAAGACGTCGTCTAAGAGAAGTAGGACCCCGTGCACGACGACCTTATGTTGGAGCTATCCTCAGGGATCATCACCGTCAGCGGCGTTTGGTATGGGCTCAAGGACACCAGACATGGAGAAGAGTAGACTGGCAAAGTGTGCTCTTCAGTGATGAGAGTCGCTTTCACCTTTATCACGCTGATGGCCGTCAACGTGTGTGGAGACGTCTTGGGGAACGTCTTGCAGACTGCTACGTCTTTGAAACGAATGGATGGGGTGGGGGAAGTGTAATGGTGTGGGGAGGCTTCACATTGGAAAGTATAGGCAACCAATCTTACTATAAAAATACTGGATTACCCGATAAACACCAGGGTATCATCAACTGGCAACCCGTCGCATTGTCTGCCAGCTTATTTTCGGCCAACTTGACTTTAGGGACCGGTTGTTATTTCTGGATCGAAAGGTTAGACGGTTTTTGGGGAGAGAGAGAGAGACAGAGAGAGAGGGACAGACAGACAGAGAGATGGGTTTAACGTCCGCCCAACACAGATTAGATCATTTCGGGACTAACATATGGTTTAATTTTATTTCAATAATTCGTCCGCGCCTAGAGATCTTTAGCAATGGGAGAAAACCCACGAGGTGAACAGGTAACCCTAAACCTTGTCACGTACAACCGGGGATTTGAAAGGGCGGTTTTGGGAAAATTGAGGATAACATACTATACAATTAAACGGCAGAAAAAGAAGTTTGCAGAAATTTTTTAGGCCTCAATATGTATGGTAAATGGACAGTAAAATAATGACAAATACATTCTGAAAAAGGTAGTGTTGTCGCGTTAATGCCAGATTTTGGTCATCAGCTACTATACCACAAAAAAAACTAAGCCAGTAACCTCTTACTTGAGTGTGAAATGAAAACTAGAATATAACTATATAGATTAACCTACATGCAAACAACATCTACGTTTCCATTAGCAGACCTTTCGTCATTCTGGAATTTCAAAATACACGACATTGCCCCCGCAGCACAATGTTCCACACCAGATGGCATTTCTGAAATAGTGGAAATTTTTAATACTGTTTTAGTTTAATCACAGTTTATTGACACATATCAAAAGGATCTGGCACAAGTTTAAAAAATTCTAGAGTAGCCCACTCAAAGCATATTGTTATAAAAATTACAAGTTAAACAATATTTAAATAAGTATATGGTTGTATCAGTTAATAAATAACGTAAATAAATATTAAGTAAAAACAAATAAGTATAATATAAATTATATCACAGGAGCCTTAGTTTTTGTTTATATTGATAGTTGCCAGATTGGGGGTAAGTTTATCGGGTTCTTTAATAATCTCGTAGGGTTACTGGGAAGTTAAGAGGTTTGGAGTAGGTGTGTCGGTATTCATAAGAGGTCTTTCTCGATTTTTTAATCGGAAAAAGGATTGTTCTATCTTCTCTAATGACTTTTTTTATTGACATTCTAGTGCACTACCGTCTGCAAACAAATGAAATAAAATATGGTTTAATGGCACGTCACCTCCAACCGGGATATATTGCGAAAACATATGGTGATTATTTCGAGACATAGACATGGCAAGGTTTGGGGGCGTTTGGAAATGTGGACAATGAAATATTTATGAAATATTTTCTCTTTATTTCGCTGAAACAATACTAGTTCATCCTATCATCTTGTAAGATGTGGGGAAAATATATTCTACAAAATATTATACTGTGGTGTTTTTGACCACAAGAGTTCCACAAGAAATTGGACAATTTTTTCCAAAAATTCTTCTCAGACCTCCTTATACGCCTGTGTGGTACCACATTCCACAAGATTTTCGATACAGCGTTTTGGGTCTGTGGGTTTTTTTTACCACAAGAGTTCCACAAGATATTGGACATAGAAAAAAAAAATTTTTTGTCAAAAAATTCTTCTCAGGCCTACCTATGTGCCTGTGTGGTACCACATTCTACCAGACTTAGATAAAAAAAAAAAAAAAATTTTTTCAAAAATTTATTTAGAATTAAGTTTCTGGTGGTACTTCTCAATAAAATAGCTTTCTTTTGCCTCCAAGAGATCGTTGTTCTTGCTATTAAGACTATATAAAGGAAAAACACTAAATTTGCTTCATAAAATGTTAAATAGAATAGATGACAGTATTCAGTTTACAATTGAGCAGAGTCAAACCACATTAAATTTTCTGGATGTGACAGTTAAGCTACACGCGAACGGCTCTATTGAAACTGATGTGTATTACAAAAAAAACCCGATACACATCAATATCTTAAAAGACAAGATGGCCGACAGGTTGTAGTCACGAATCTTCGCTCTGTCCCTTTTGTGACAAAATTACTAAGAGATCTTTACACGTGCATATATGGATAGTTATAAATTCAAAATATATTACATCCGTACAAACTAGTTTCAAATAATATAGTGTGTGCATTATTTTCGTGTTCTGAACAACAACAACAACAACAGACAGTCTAGTGTGTTTGGATAAGTCCGCCATACTTGTTTGTGTAACCATCGCCTCATCACCACAGCTGAAGAAAACACAGTGTGATATACAGAATGTTAGAGGAGGAAAGCAATATTGAAAATTCGGCAACTTCTACCCTGACTGGGCTTCTAGAAAAAGGTCGAAACGAGCTTCCAATCTCTTCTAAACCGAAAGGTAAGAAACGCCTCCACTCTGTTTCTCCAAAGTATATGCAGAAGGCTATCTACAGAATGTCAAAATCCCTCTACAACATGAAATCACCTAAAAAACAAAGAGGAATTAAATCAATGTTAACCCAAAGTGAGCTACGGGGAACGTCCTTATCAAAACCTAATGATATAGAGAATACAGTCCCTAAAACCTTAGTCGAAAACACCCTTCCAAAGACCTTTAACTTTAACCAAACACCAGAATCCACCTCTGTTCTTTTACCTGATGATAGCGATACCATGGAAAGTGTTTTTCTAAATTCCACCGCTGACTCAATCTCAGAAAAAATTGTCGAGGCTTTGTGCCTACCAAATGTCCAAAAAGCTCTACAGCTCTCTATTAAAGAACTCTTGCAAGAAAATATAAAAGATTTCATTAAACCCCTAAAAGAGGAAATCGAAGACTTAAAGGGACAGTTACTAAGCTGTGCACTGGATCTAGAACAAAAAATCATCAATGATACAGACGAACTCGAGCAATACAGTCGTCGGAATTGTGTCCGGATAAATAGGGTAGGTGAAAATGCAGATGAAAATGTAGAGGATGTTGCCCTTGAAATAATTAACTGTGTATGTCCTAGTTTTGGTCACGGTCATATAGAAAATTGTCATCGAGTAGGGAGAAAGAGAATCCCGTATAATACAAAGGGAGAAACGGAAAATGGGCCCCGCCAAATTATTGTTCGACTATCTAGCTACAAACACAAAAGACAACTTATGAGTGATCGTAAAAAGTTGAAAATATTCCGTGCAAACAATCCTACAGTCTACATAAACGAAGATCTGACAAGACGACGATCGTATCTTTTTAGTCTTGCTAGAAAAGCATATCGCTCCAAAGATCTGCATAGTTGTTGGACGTTTGATGGAAGGATTTATTTCCGAGAGTTCTTAAAGGATGGTAAAGGGAGTGATCCAATTCGAATTAACCAGAAAAGCGATATACCAGGCTACAAAATTGGCGACCCACTTAACGCACACGAAACACTAGATGTTTATTAGTAGTCTTATAATTGTTGGTTATAATTACCATGTTATTGTCAAATATAATATAATTTATACTAGACTATATTTCAGAAAACTTAATCTAAGTTCTAGAATATGCTAAACACATTGGTTGGATAATCATTTTTACTATAAAGCTCTGGCATGTCATCACTGTGTCAGGTCATGTCAAGTCATATGTCACGTATTTGTCAGGTTGATAATATGCCTGCCATTAGATAATACTTATAATAAGCAAACACTTATAATAACTAAGCATATAAGTTGGTAGCCCCTATTCTACCACATGTCACTGTTAATAGCATATTATATTATAGATTGTTAAAACAAAGTAACAACAATTGACATTACTATAACTGTCAAGTTAATCTACAAAAGTGGAATTAATAATTCTCATGCGGTTGAAAATCAAAATATTAAACTATACCAATAAGATTATACCAATAAAATTACTTACAGATAAGATTGATTTATATAGATTACATTTGTACTAAATTAGAACTGTCGTATTACCATCATGAAGACAATATTAACACTTGTAACAGATTGTGTTCACCTAAATTTTACATGTTATAGATATGATCCACATTGATAGAATATTTTTTGTTATAACGCTGGGGGAGGGGGTGGGGGTGTTAGGCAATTTTCTTTCATATTTGTCATGTCATTGTTAATCGATAATATTTAACACGTATTAGGTTTTCTTAAGCTAATAGATACTTCTTTGTTTACAACTGACATGACAATGGGGGTGTCATGTCCTGTGATGCCTCTGTCAAGTATACATAGATCATTATCTGTCAAATTTCTAAGACATTGTCAGTTGAAAATATTTAACATGTATTAGTTATATAGAGACTTCTTTGCTCACAACTGTCAGTGACACTGTCAGTGTCACATCCTGCCATACTACTGACAAGTATAAAGATCATTATCTGTCATATTGTCATTTCATTGCCAATTGAAAATATTTAACATGTATTATCAGTGACATTGTCAGTGTCACATCCTTCCATACTACTGTCAAGTATAAAGGTCATTATCTGTCAAATTGTCATTTCATTGCCAACTGAAAATATTTAACATTTATTAGATTTTTAACAGTTACGTCAATGTCAGTCGGAAACACGTTGTTCTGTTTACAAACTGTGAGCGACTTTGTTGTTGCCATGTTTTGCCATACCATTTGTCAAGGACCTAGATATTTTGTCAAAATGTCATGCCATTGTCAATTGAAAACATTGTTTTGCCATTTCAGTCGAAATTATTTCAGAAGTATTAGCTCTCTCTTAAGTTAACAGACATGACTTATTACCGAAGCAAAGGTATATTGTCCTTGTCATAACCGGCCGGGGACATTGTCCCTGTCAAACACGAAGATCACTATCTGTCAAAACTGTCATTTCATTTCTAATCAAACATAGATAGCATTATCCCAGTGCCAGTAGAAATTATTTAGCATGTAATGGGTTTCCTTTAATTTAATAAAACTTGTTTTTGTATTAAACTGTGAGCGACATTGTAGTCATGTCATGTCCTGTCATGCCACTGTTAAATTCATCAATATCACGACATTGCCAATTGAAAATATTTAACATGTATTAGTTATATCTTAAGACTGCTCTGCTCACAATTGTCAACGACATTGTCAGTGACACACCCAGCCATACTACTGTCAATTAAAAAGATCATTATTTGTCAAAAAATTTTTTTATTTTTTTTTATTTTTTTTATTTTTTTATTATATTCATATCTATATGTTAAAAAGGTTGTGTCAATGTGAATCGGTACTGTTAGAAATTTGTTTTGCTTGCAACTGTGAGCTACATTGTAGTTGTCATGTCCTGCAACACCACTGTCAAGTACTTAAAACATCTGTTAAAATGTCATGTCATTGTCAATTGTAAAAACATTGTTTTGTCAGTGTCAGTTGAAATTATTACATAAGTATTAGTTTCTCTCCTAATTTAAGAGAAATGTTTTTGTTAACGAAGCCAGGGGCATTGCCCTTGCCATAACCGGCCATGCCACTGTATCATTCTATCTATCTGTACAAAAATGATATGTCAATGTAATTTGAAATTATTCATCATGTATTATTAATTGTTTGGTAGACTTTATGCATGCACGAAGCCGCAAGGGTGACACTCCATTCACATATCTACTAAGTATATGAACCCTTTCATGTATTAGATTGTGCTATTATTGACAGATAATTTCTGACATAGCTGTCGTGCTTTGTTAAATTTTAATGAAGTTACTAAGCTGGAAACTTTCATACATCTATAAGACATTGCTTTAGTTATATGAATTGCATCATGTCATAAAAATGAAGAATTGAAAACAATTATACATATATGGGGCTACATCTAGGTATTGTGTTTATTTTATTTGGGACAAACTTAAGCAAATATCGAACTATTATTGCTGCAATTATATTCTCAGGTTACTGTAAAGTTTGTCTTTAACTGCTAAATCACTGTTGACAATATTAGTTATTAGTATTTATTATAATTACTGTTAGTATAACATGATAATATCTTAGTTATTAGTATTTATTATAACTCTTATTACTACATCATAATATCTTAGTTATTAGTATGTATTATAACTGTTATTATTACATGGTGATATCTTAGTTATTGTCATTTATTATTACTGTTATTATTAATATAGCGCACAACTTGGCAGGTTAATGATATTCGTATAATCATTGATATTAGTTTGTAATATTCTACATATAATTGACTATTTTTTGTTCTTTTTCAGCTAACATGGTGTTTATATATATCCAACTTTAACTATATATGCGTGTATTTAAATATAGTACAAAATGGAAATGTCACTTAGGGATGGCCTAGTGGGGTTTCAAACAAAACCTGTGCCGTCAGAAACCGCTCGTCTTTATTTATTTTCAGTTATGTATATATATAAAACCATTGATGTGTGTATATATTTGTGCCGTTCCGTTATACACATACTGGAAACAATAAATTACTCCATTCAACTGTACCGTTAGCTTCAAATTTACTTATTCCCTTACTAGTCTCAACTGCTGCTCAATTACATATTTTAATTCGCCATTGGCTCCAAAGGCGAAGTATTATCAGTAAATTTGATATTTTATACAGGACTATATGTTTTTGAAAATATATTTAATACTTATATTAATAAAGCTCTCTGGTGATATTGAAACGAACCCTGGCCCTATTGCACCTAATCACATATCTGTCGTACACCTGAATGTAAGGAGCATTAGAAACAAGATTGACTTAATTTCAGCTGAACTTTCTGAGTATGACATCATATCGGTAAGTGAAACATGGCTTGACAAAAATATCCTTTCATCATCTATTTCTATACCCTCATATAACACCCCTGTTCGCAACGACAGAAATAACCATGGTGGCGGTGTCGCGGTCTATGTTCGAAATTCACTACTTTTTAAAAGACGCCATGATCTAGAATTTGACGAAATAGAGGTTATATGGTTAGAAGTTAAAACTTTAAATAATGTATTTTTAATAGGAACGTTTTATAGACCGCCAAATTCCACAAATCTCATAAATAACCTTATAGTTGAGTCTATAACTTTGGCCGCATCTGATGATGTTACTAATTGTTTTATTTACGGCGATTTTAATATTGATATGTAAGCAAAGCAGAATACTTTTTTACATAATGCTATGATTATATTAGATCTTAACCAGGTTATCAAAGAACCATCTCGGCATGATGATTATGGGAAAAATAGTCTTATTGATTTAATTCTAACAAATTCGAAACATTTTATAGTCGAATCCGGTTGCCTTGATAATTTTTGTAGAGACCATTGTCCGATTTTTAGTAGACTAGCATTTAATTCACCCCATTATAAAAGCTTTCAAAGAATTATTTGGGATTATGGGAACATGGACCACGACAACCTTATCTTGGATGCATCTAATGTAGCTTGGTACGATCTATTTGATGAAAAGCGTGTCTCGACTTCACAAGTGAGTTAATTAAGTTAGCCAAAAAGAATTTTCCAAACAAATTAGTAACAATAAGACCAAATGATAAACCATGGATGAATTCTAAAATTAGGAAAATGAAAAGACGGAAAAACAAAAAGCAAAATTATCTGGGAATCCTATAGATTGGGCAAACTTTCGCAAGATTAGAAATGATCACATAACTTTAATACGGAAGAGCAAAAAAGATTATTTTGAGAGACTAGATGGTAGAATTAACAATAAAGCTACCTTCGGTACAAAGGATTGGTGGAATTTAGTTAATTCATTTGTGAAGTCAAAACCTGCGGTCAACAACGAACTGACACCTCTGCAAGTAAATAACCACACCCACTTTACACCACTGGACAAGGCGAACGCCCTAAATAACTTTTTTATTAACCAATCCAAACTTAACGACAATATTAATAACTTGCCTGTTCTTCAACAAAACCTAAACTCTCTTACAGAGATCGTACTAAGCCCAAAAGAAGTTAAAGATATCATTCTATGTTTAGATACTTCAAAAGCTAAAGGCCCTGATGATATCAGTGGGAAAATATTAAAAACTATTGTAAATGAAATAAGCGAACCACTCTGCTATATTTTTAATTTGTCCCTTTCTCATAAAAAAGTCCCCGAAATTTGGAAATCAGCAAATGTAGTAGCAATTTTCAAAAAAGGATCTCCTCATGAATGCGGAAACTATAGACCTCTATCATTATTAAGCATCGTTGTAAAAATATTCGAAAAATGCATATATAAGCATGTCTTTAACTTCTTTTGTGAAAACAATATACTAACTTCGTTTCAAAGTGGCTTCTTAAAGGGAGATAGCGCTATCTATCAACTAATTGACTTAACTCACACTTTTTGTCAAGCCATAGATCACGGAACGTATACAAGAGCAGTGTTCTGTGACATCAGCAAGGCTTTTGACAGTGGATACAATATTGAGAAAAACAAATATAATCAACAGTCTAAAGCAACCTTCCAATCTAGGTAGGATTATAACATCTTTTAAATATGATTCAGTCGCTTCAATACCAATAGTTTCGAAATGAGTAACCTGTAACATTATCATTGAGGGATCATCCATAAAAATTAATGATGATATACTGTTTATATCAAACAGGCAATGAATTGCCAATCCAACTATGTAATATACCTTATAGCGTGTCGGGGACGCAAGGGGAGGTATATAGGAAAGACCCAAATAATGCTTAGCTTGAGAATGAACCTCCATCGACAGCACATACTTCAACCAAAATACAGGATGATCCTGCTCAGTGAGCATCTTGAAGTATGTGGTGGGGGCAAATTTAGTGTTTTTCCTTTATATAGACTTATAGCAAAAACAACGACCTCTTGGAGGCAAAGGAAAGCTATTTTATTGAAAAGTACCACCCGAAACTTAATTCTAAATACGAGAATAATTAAATTAAATAAAATAAAGACCGTGGTGGGATTGAATATTTGAAGGCTAAGAAATAACTACCCTTGCCTGTATAATAATTTTATCATGTAACTATGACATTGTGACGTCATAGACTATTGTTAATTGAATTATTGTTTAATAAATGTCTGAAAACGTTAGCATAAAAATGAATTTTTATTTTGCCATCTTTAATTTCAATTATATATAACGAAAGAGCAGCTTTAATTAACTATTCTAATATATATATAAAGTCTAACAAAGTCTTACAAAGTCTAACGCTTTATTATATAAACCCAGTTGGGCAATTGGGCAAACATGTGATGTAATGACTGACAACGGTAAAAATGCTTCAACTCAATCAAAATGTGCTTAACCGTCAAAGGAAATTGACAGTGTTCACATTCTGGTTGAGGCTCTCGTTTTAAGATGAAAATATTTGTTAAAAATGTTTGAACTATATGAGAGCGACAGGAGAGGCTTAATGTGATGAAGTTTGTTTGTGCCAAGCCCGTTGCCAGCGGCCATAAATAAAATGATCTATACATGATTTAAAATCGCGATATGGTACTAAAAAGGGTGATTGGGGTGGGGGGGGGGAGATCTAAAGCAGCTTTGGCAGCTTAATCTGCTTTATCATTCCCCCTTATATCAACGTCTTTGCTGTTGAACTCGTAAGATAGTAGCAGACGATAATATCTGCTACTGATGGGTGTTCAAGCTGTTTATTATTAATTGATGGAAGAGAAGACAGAGAATCAGTAAAGATGATATGCTGTAATATACTGAGCGCCATGGAAAACGCATCACTTAGTTTTTCGTATAACAAAATGATCCTGTAAACATATCTTTTTTTTTTTTGCTTCTTATTGTGAACAATATTCAAATGGGAACACATCAATAACAACACATTTGTACACTTATGGATGTTTAATCTGTAATCAACGGTACAATGTCAGAGGGGTCAAAACCAAAAGTACGACACAGATGTCAGTAGCGCGTGTGTCCTCCACGGTCTCTTACGCACGCTGTGCAGCGACGTCGCATGGAATTAACCAATGTGTGAAAGAAGGTCTGGGGCAAATTGTTCCATTCTTGGACAAGAGCATCTAAAAAAGCAGCAATGGTGTGCAGCTGTGGTCTCCGATACAGACGGCAAGACATCATCACGGTAGGCTACAACATTAACGCGACCCCTGCAAATGTGTAGGGCGGTTCGGCGATGAAATGTGAAGCCTCCCCACACCATTACACTTCCCCCACCCCATCGATTCGTTTTGAAGACGCAGCAGTCTGCAAGACGTTCCCCAAGACGTCTCCACACACGTTGACGGTCATCAGCGTGATAAAGATGAAAGCGACTCTCATCACTGAAGAGCACACTTTGCCAGTCTACTCTTCTCCATGTCTGGTGTCCTTGAGCCCATATCAAACGCCGCTGACGGTGATGATCCCTGAGGATAGCTCCAACATAAGGTCGTCGTGCACGGAGTCCTACTTCTCTTAGACGACGTCATACGGTGTTGGCACTTACTGGTCCTTGTCTTCCGACGACTGCTGCACCTGTTCGAGTCGCTGGGCGGAATCTGTCACGCAGATGAGTGACCCGGATGTAGCGGTCTTGAGTCTGGGTTGTAACGCGTTGTGGACCAGGACGTTGACGGTCACGTGTTGATCCAGTATTTCTAACATGTTCCACCAACCTTACAATAGTGGACTGATGACAATTGAAGTGTCTGGCAATAACACGTATAGACATGCCAGCCCTTGACATTCCCATGAGTTCATTCCGTTGATTTTCAGTAAGTCTCAGCATCTCTAGCTCGATTCCTTCACACGTCCAACAACAAATTACGACAGATTAACGTTTCACAGTTCATGTACTGCACATTAAGTTGAAAACAGGCTTTTAAAGGGCTCACACATGTGCATCTCGTGCAATTTTGTGCACACGGGCCCATACCGATTTGGATGTGGTACGGGAATTGATCCTAGAGACGTAACCTTGCCACGAAGACTTCTTTGCTTGACGCATGGTTCTACGGGCCTTCGTCCGGACCATTTGGTATACCGCAATATTCTCCATGGAAGGGTGTTTCTTTAAGCGTCTCAGGATACGGTCACGCTCTTTTAGAGCGGATTTGCAATCGTCATTATACCATGCTTTATTGGAACGTTTTGGTTCAGTCGTGGTTTTTGGAATCGCCTGCTCAGCCATATCTTGAAGAATTGACGTGAATAAGGCCATGGCCTTATCTGCATCTTCTAACTCTTTTGCATCAAAAGAGAACAGACACAAAGATTCAAACAGAGCCCAATCAGCCTTATGCAACTTCCACCTCTGCGGTCTTTCGACCGGAGAGGGGCCATTTTTATCAATTAAGATAGGAAAGTGGTCACTACCACATAGATCTTCATTTACTCTCCACGTAAAATCCTGAAACAGGACCGGAGAGCAAATGGTGAGATCTAGGAAAGAAAAAGAAGCTGTGGCAGGATGTAAATAAGTAGGCGAGTCATCGTTTAACAAACACAAATTATTAATGTTAAAGAAGTGCGCTATGTTGTTATCATCTGGACTACCCCAGAGGGAATGATGACCATTGAAATCTCCCGTAATTATAAACGGGAGGGGGAGTTGTGCAACAAGGTCATCAAGATCTCTGAGATTAAAATGTAAACTTGGTGGAAGATAAATAGAACAGAGCGTAATAGGAATATGTAAAGTCACTCTTACCGCAACTGCCTGTAAAGGTGAGTTGAGGGTGACTTGACCCTGAAGGATATCTCCATTAAGAATAATAGACCCCCCCCCCCCCATGAGCTCTATCATCACCAACTGAATGATGATGGTAACCAACAAAATGTCTAAAAGACAAAGTGTCAGAATTCCGTAAAAAAAAGTTTCCTGTAAACAAATAGCTAAAAGATTGTGCTTTTGTATTAATAACTGGACTTCATTTAAAAAATTTCCATTGAATAATGTAATTTAACATTGTCAGGGAATTTTATTTTTTGACGGCTTACCACGTGGGTCCTTATGGACATCCAATACGGCAATACCGTCCATCAGATCATCCCCATATCTATTATAGAGAGAGACAGATCCCTCCCTCTCGAAACTTTGCTAAATTTTCTTCCTTTGATTACCCTTTGACTGCGATCCTAATCCAGTAGAACTGGAATCAAGGATGACAGCTTCAAGGGGAGGCGAGGGAGATGACACCTTGCCGTTCTGGAAGGAAGTGTTAGGAACGATCCCAACAACTTCAGATTGAGGCAAGGAGGACGAACCCTCGCCAGTCAAAGAAATAGTTTCGATCGAGCTCTCTTTTGTTTGAGAGGCGCTCGATACCCCTTTATCATGATCTGATGATATGATAGACATTTTCCCTTTACTTGGCCAGGTTATATCTGTCTGAACAGAGATGCTTTTGGTAGATACTTTTACTGCGCTTGCAAAAGATTTCCCTTGAGATGGAACGGGAAAGCGCAGTTAAGTCTACTTGCTTTCGAGCATCATAATATGGTATTTTACGCTCAGACATTACCTGTTGAATTATTTCTTTCCTTTTGTTATATTGGACATTCGCGAGAGTAAGCAAAGTGCTTACCCTTGCAATTAATACAACACAAATCCGCCTGGCAGGTGGTGCTCTCATGGCTATCATGACCACAGCGAGCGCAGGTGTCCTTACCTCTACAGGCGGTTTTGCTATGTCCAAATTTCTGACATTTATAACATCGTAGTGGGTTACTGATGTACGAATCAACGGGTATGTTAAGATAGCCTGCCTTGAGAGTCTATGGAATGTCGGGACGATTGAACGTGAGCATATAGGTGTTTGTAGGAATCATCTTTTCTCCTCAAAGTACACTAATTCTTTGTACATGTGACATGCCTTGAGAAGAAAGGTATTCTACCATTTCTTCCTCACTGCTGCCTTCAAGATCCCGACAGCGAATTACGCCTCTACTGGAGTTCAATGACCTATGAGGTGAAACCTTGATAGGTATGTCTGCTAAGGATGTTGATTTAATCAGCATGGTAGCATGCTGTTCCTTAGCACATTCTATCAAGAGAATTCCAAGCCAGCAATGCCCTTGGTTATTGAAAGGTCTGTAGAGGGACTCTCAATTAAGAGAAACCTCGGCCATGCCTTTAAACTTTTCTATGGGTTAATAAATAAGTTTCGGACGTTTCTGTTTGTTATTGACTGGGGTTTGGGGGATATCCGGTGCATAGCCTCAATACTTATCTAACCCGATTGACCCTAGCCGCCGCTCTGTAGAATGTACTAAGGACAAAAAGGTAAACTTGTTGAGTTTAAAAAACAACAAAGCATTGGAAATGTAAAATGTACATTCTACAGAGCTAAAACAACCAAAGCCGATTGATCAGAGTGGACTACCCCAGAGTGAATGATGACCATTGAAATCTCCCGTAATAATAAAGTTGTGCAACAAGGTCATCAAGATCTCTAGGCTTCAGATGCAGACTTGGTGGTAAATATACAGAGCAGATTGTGATAGGAATATGTAGAGTCACCCTAACTGCAACTGCCTGCAAAGGCGAGTTGAGGGCGATGAAAACACCACCGCGTGCTCTACCAACATTATTAGCAAAATGATGATAAGCAACAAAATGTCTGAGAGATAAGATATCTGAATTCTCAATTAAGAGAAACCTCGGCCATGCCTTTAAACTTTTCTATGGGTTAATAAAAAAGTTTCGGACGTTTCTGTTTGTTATTGACTGGGGTTTGGGTGATATCCGGTGCATGGCCTCAATACTTATCTAACCCGATTGACCCTAGCCGCCGCTCTGTAGAATGTACTAAGGACACAAATGTAAACTTCCTGAGTTTAAAAATCAACAAAGCATTGGAAATGTAAAATGTACATTCTACAGAGCTAAAACAACCAAAGCCGATTGATCAGAGTAGACTACCCAAGAGTGAATGATGACCATTGAAATCTCCCGTAATAATAAAGTTGTGCATCAAGGTCATCAAGATCTCTAGGGTTCAGATGTAGACTTGGTGGTAAATATACAGAGCAGATTGTGATAGGAATATGTAGAGTCACCCTAACTGCAACTGCCTGCAAAGGCGAGTTGAGGGCGATGGAAACACCACCGCGTGCTCTACCATCATTATTAGCAAAATGATGATAAGCAACAAAATGTCTGAGAGATAAGATATCTGAATTCTTTAAAAAAGTTTCTTTTTGAATTAAAATTTGAACTTCATTAAAATTATGTTTAAGACCACGACAATTCCATTTTCAGGGAGGTTTAACTTGACTTCTATGATGTTGTTAGGGGTCATGTACTTCCAACAACATCCATAAGATTGTCCTGAATCCCGAACCTGTTAAAGGTTAGGACAGGATACTCGTCACCCTTCCTACTACGGGAGGTATTTAATTTTCGAGGAACGTTTTTATCAGAACGTTCCTTGATCTTGTTGGTTTTGGGTGGATTTCAACATTTGGTAGAGGAGTTATTAACAGTCTGAGTGCTGAGGGTTACAATTGCGGGTTTTGGAAGAATATGAGGTTTTGTTTCTTTTGACGAGGAAACTTCTGTCGCGGCTGGAAATTCAACAGGCGTTTGGCTAGCAATAGAAGTGGCCTTCGGCTAGACTGCATTTGCAGCACAACTTCCTAGCTTCCGGATACGATATATTTTTCTCCGTTTTGACCTGTTGAACTTGTTTTTCTTTCTTCCATATTGGGCACTCTCTAGAATAAGCTAAATGAGGCCCTTTGCAGTTAATGCAATGTTGATCGAGTTGACAAGATGTACTTTCGTGACCATCTTGTCCACATCGAGCACACACCGCTTTCCCCTTACATACATTTTTACTTACTGTGTCCAAAGCGTTGACAATGAAAACAACGCAATGGATTTGAGATGTAAGGGGTAACTGGTACGGCAAGAAAACGAGCTTTGATCATCCTAGGAAGATCTGGTTTATAAAAGGTCAGGATATAGGTGTTGGTTTGGATAATATTCCCATTATGTCGGATGGAAATACGTTTGACGTATGTAACACCTTGTGAGGCGAGATTTTCAAGCATCTCTTCCTCACAGCTGCCTTCTAAATCCTGAGACCGAATAACACCTCTTGAAGAATTAAGAAAGCTGTGCGGTGCAACTTTGATCGGAATGTTTTTGATTTTAATAATGAAGTAGCATGTGATTCTTTAGCACATTCCACTAACAGAGTACCATTTCCCATTTTTTTACGCTTTTGGGCTCACCAGCTTTTAGCAATCAAAAAAGGAGAGGTTTTAGCTAAGTTGATATCATTCGTTTTATATATATATATATAAAAATATCACAAACTTTATGTATATATATTTAAAACATGAAAGCGAAAATCAGCTAAATACACAAAAAATTTTCTATAAAAATTTGTTTCTTTTTAAAAATCTAGCGCTTTACAATATAGAACCGGCTGGGCAAACAACTGATGTAGTGACTGGCAACGGTAATACTTTGATCTTCTATGTTTGAGATGCTTCCAACTAAATCAAAATGGGCTTCACTGTCATAGGAACATGACAGTGTTCACATGCTGGTTAAGGCTCTCTCTTAAAGATGAAAATGTGAGTTAAAAACGTATGACCTATGCGAGAGCGACACAAGACAACTTCATCTCTCCTGCTCGTACTATAGAAGCTTGGCCAGTCATCTTAGAGAGGCTTGATGGGATGAAGTTTATTTGTGTCTGCAAGATCCCAATACCGTTGCCATCGGCCGAATATAAGTTATATTTACGGCTTTCGAATGAATGAATGAAGCGTGCTATAAATGACTTGTAACATTGACACCTGATCAACATGCCTTTTGTTATTGCACAGAAAACCCACCCCACTTCTCTATATGATTTCTACTAAAACTAGTGTAAACCAGCAAAAGAGAGCAATAACATTGAACATGTCTAGTTAATCAACGAAAAGAACAAAGGAAGATTTCCCGTCCATGTTACAAATTGATTTATATATGATTAAAAATCGGTGAATGGTGTTAAAAATTCGGATATGGGAAGATCTAAAGCAGACTTGACAGCCGAGTCTGCTTGATCATTCCCTTTGATATCCATATGACTGGGGAGCCAGCAAAGAACAATGTCCTTGCTGATTAACTCGTAAGATAAAAGCAGACAAGAAATGTCTGCTTTTAATGGGTGATCAAGCTGTTAGTTATTAATTGCTTGTAAAGAGGACAAAAAATCCGAAAATATGTGTTTTACTTGTGATGAAGACTGAATGAATTCAAGGCTTGAAAAATGGCCTGAAGCTCAGCTGAAAAGATGGAAGCAGCAGGTGGAAGTCGAAGGGAAATGGTCGCCAATGGTGTCACGGTAGCCGTAGCTACCCGATCACCAGCTTTCGATCCATCTGTATAAATTAGAGCCTAATCACCATATTTAGACCTTATGTAGCTCTCGAAATCGCCATGGAGCTAGTATCTCTCTTTTTATGTTGCGTAAAATCGAAAACGATCTTTGGAGGAGATATAGCCCACGGTGGAGTCCTAAAGTAAGGGATGTTCGCATCGCAATACTTTCAAGGTTCATACCAGCCTCAGACAAAAGGGGTTGTATGCGAATACCGAATGATGGAATAACTTTAGTCTTGAGCAGATATAAATGCTCATGATAGGGTCTAAATATGGTGTTAAATGAAATATGGTTTGCTAAAGATGCTATTTTCGTAACATACTGCAGGGCCAGCTCCTAAACTGATTCTATGGCATAACGCGCCCAGACTGAAATACGGGCGTATAAAACTGGAGATAAAATTAAAACTAAACATGCTTGTGAATGAGATAAATAAAATCAACTTACCAGTTGGAAGTAAAGGATATGACGTCGAAGTCACCGGTGTAGTAGTTTTGACTGTAAAGCAGAAATGTATTAATTAAACAATCTATAAATTAAAGAATCTGCTTTTAGCTGAAGAGAACTCTTATCAAGAAAGCCTATATAGTAGTCCGGTCACCAAACCGAATATTTCAAATCAACCTGGAAATTGTATACAAAGTTTTTTTTTATGATTGATTTTAGTAGCCTAGGGTGTCCTCTTATATAATCTGCCGGGTGAACCTCGGTCATACTTGAGCGTTTTGAAAAATTCAAGATGGCGTCCAAGACGGCCGCCACATCAAATCCCATCCTATAGCTCCCATAGTATGTATTCTAGGATGATAATTTTGATGTCTAACCGTAGATTTCTGGGGTCAAGGAATACACTGAAATCGTTCATTATGTTGTGGGGTGATTAGATGATGGCAATATTCAAAATGCCAGACAATATGACCCTTTAACTTGTTAGCGGCCTTTGAGGGCCATTATTTCACCAAAACAAACTATATCTAGAGACAAATAATATATTTCTGAATATAGGTGCATGGAAGTGATACGATAACACCATATACATGTCTATCAGGGGCTCCAGGGCCACATGGGTCGGGACTCAAAAGGGACACACAAGCTGATTGTTGAAAATTTAAAAAAACAAATTCTACCCGCAAAACAGGAACATAACCTCCCCAAAACTAGGTAATATCCAGTTTAATCCCTTAGTCGTGTTTGTGGCTGCAACCTGAGATAACACAAGCGCAAAATACTGTATATTCTAAGTCATCCATATTGCTGCTACAGGCACAAGTACTACATGAGCTGTCACTCTTGCATCTACATATGGCAGATTCCGGAGCAAATTGGCCGGTTGTATGTTCTCAATTTGGTATCCTTCTCCAGGCAATACTGTTCCAGATCAAGTTCCGGTGGATTCCGATCTTCCAGTGAACGCCACACAATAGCTTGGTGATGAGCTCTTTTTACTTTCTCTGCAAATGTATCAATCGTTGAGCAAGATTACATGGTTTGGGTGGGGAATAATGATGATACATTTCCAGTTTTAAATGTCCACACCCTCCAGCGTGTTTCAGACACATATTTCTAGAACCATGTCCATAACAAGCTGACATAAATACAGTGGTCTGTGTAAGCAATGATTCTATTGGCGTGTCTATTACCCCGACGAGTGAGAGAGAATACAATCAAGCTCTAACCACTTTCAAAGCTGTTCCTTTCCCCACGGCGTAGCCGCATGTAATCGTGTCACATCCAGTAAGAGCATGAGCTGGCAGGATTTCAATGATAATTGAAATGTGTTTCTTCGTAGTTTGACCAATGTCAACGATTGTTCTTTCCTCGATTGGCGATTTCACTGTAAGCTTGATATGGACCGGGCTTTTGGAAATCGATGACTGGAACACACTGGGGGTATAGACATCCCAAACTGGAAATGTATCGACACCATCTCCACCTAAACAATGTAGTCTAGCTCCAACGAATTATGCATGTGTAGCGAACGTAAAAATATGTAATCGCAAAGCTATTGAGTGGCATTCACTGGAAGATCGGAATCCACCTAAACTTAATCCGGAACTGTATTGCTGGGAGAAGGACACTAAATTGAAAACATTACAACCGGTAAACTTGCTCCGGACGGAGTCTGCCATGTGGCTCATCAGATGTGGATACAAGAGTGGCAGCTCATGTAGTACGTGTGCTTGTAGCTGCACTAGGTAGGGATGGCTTAGAATATACAATATTTTGCGCTTGTGCTGTCACAGGTTGCAGCCAGAAACACGACTAAACGATTAAACTGGATATTACCTAGTTTTGTGGTGGTTATGTTTCTGTTTTGCGGGTAGAATTTGTTTTTTTAAATTTTCAATAAACAGCTTGTGTCTCCCTTTTCAGTACCGACACATGTGGCCCTGGAGCCCCTGATAGGGGTGTAATGTGGTGTTATCATATCCCTCATACGCTCCTATGACCAGAAATATATAGTTTGTCTCTAGATATAGTTTGGTACGGTGAAATAATCGCCCTCAACCGCTGCTAACGAGTTAAAGGGGCATATTGTCTGGCATGTTTGATTTTACTATCATCTAATCACCACACAACATAATAAATGATTTTAGTGTATTCCTTAACCTCAGAAACCAAAATTATCATCCTAAAATAAATACTATGGTAGTGTGACCCACGCACCTACAGAAATACAGTCAACCGCTGATAGTTCGAGACTACCACTGAAGCGGGCACATTCGCCGTGTCGAGGCCAACTTTCTGACAGTATGATACTATAAATAGCCATGGCCCGTGCAATTCTCTACAAATCTATCAACTATTACAACCGTAAAAAAATTATTGTTGACGATTTTGAATAGCAGTAAAATTAAGCTTCTTGGTTATTACAGCAGATTTAGAAATTACGTTCGTTTCATTTTTTAAATCGCTTTATCATTAACTGTACCGTTAAGAGCGGCATCTTTTGGTTTAGTACAAATAATATCTCAGAAACACTCGGGTTAGACAGGAACATGATACTAGCAGTAGTTTCATTTTACTTTTACAAGCTTCTTAAAACAATTGTTGAGCTAGCTAACGTGCTCATTTCTAAATTCAATTTCTTGTTCTAGCTTTCTGTTATGTTTCGTAAAAAAGTAGTCTGGATTATCCCGACCTGTCAATCAGCCCTAGAATGGTCGATAGACTGGTTAAGCGAGACTAATTTCAAAACAAGGGCACGTAACCTATCTTTTACTCAAAAGTGTCTGGATGTTATGGACGACACATGGAACCAGTTTTCAGTCTATTATTTATAGATGATTAATGGTCATAGCTTATTAAGTACAACATGATCGTTTATTTAGTGACTATAATTGTGTGAAACTGATTTGAGGCTTGGCATATATATAAATATTGTGGCGAAATTGTCGAGATATTTATTTATGGTGGGTCACCCTAACTATGGTAGCTATTGGGGATTATTTGATGTGGCGGCCGTATTGGACGCCATCTTGAATTTCTCAAAACGCTCAAGGGTGACCGAGGTTCACCCGGCAGATTCTGAAAGAGGACACCATAAAAAAAACTTTGTATACAATTTCCAGGTTCTACCATAGTTCTGCCCGACTATACGTACACTGGTTACAGTTGAATGGATCTTTTTTGTACTCTTCCACCAGCGTTGTGATTGTTGACTTCAGCTGTTCTGCTGCACTTGCGTTGCAAAATGAAGTTGTGGTGTCAATGCATACTAATAAAGTATCAACGGCACTACAAAGAAATCATATTTATATTCCAGTCAGCGTGTAAAAGTGAATACACCAGATATTGCATAATCAAATACATATATTAAGGGTTAGGTTAAAGACATACGTATATTAAGGGTTAGGTTAAAGACAAGTAGGGCTACAGACTTTCATAATATACAGATAAAAAGTCTTACCAAAAAGCATGTTCGTCTAAATTACATTAAGATAGCAGCGGGAAGCTTTTAAATACGACGACACAGCAGCCATGTTTCAAACACAAAATAAAACCGTAGACAGTAGCTTTACAGAAAAGAAAACTTGGATGTTGACCACAAGCTTTTCCAGACATATAATATGTCTCTGGAAGAGAAGGTCATAGAATGCTGAAAATCTCTGAGCCCAGTGCCTCATACCAAATTTAAAATGAACCACTTAAAAACGATAAAATCTTATCACATTCACGTGATTTTCGGCCCATTGACACTTTCACGCATTTTGAATTCGCAATGGCAATCATTAATGCTTACCAATACGGATGGATATCACCTGTCAATCAAATAGTTCGTGCCGTTGCTGACCAACCTTTGCTCATAGTATGCAAAATCTGTCCGCACTGCTGCGCATTCGTACCATGTTAGTTGTCTCTCATGTGTCTCGCATCGTCCATCATTGTCCCTTTACAGTACGCAATATCTGCGGATAGTTTTCGCACAGTTTGCGCAGGTGACCGCGCACTTGCGTTATGATACGCCAGTTCCTGTACTGTCAGGTATTGGTTACGCTAGTGTACTCAGTTTTAAGCATGCGTGACCATTTTGTGAGTCATTTTGTGGCACGCACTGGCACGCTTCATAGAAATATAAAGGAAATATATTGGGATATGGTGCATTCCGTCGGCAACTCTTCAAAATGATGAACTCCAGAGACCTTGAAGAAAGGAACCTTACTTTGCAAAACGTACATCTTACAGCAGCTGCTGGTCTACTACTTTTGGAAGAAGATGAAAGTGAAGGAAATTATTATTTTTTTATTATTATTTTTATTTCAGTAATCTAGGCCTCCGGCCCATAGTACATCTAAATACATTTGGTAAAATATACAATATCAAATAATTAACCGTGCAATGTGTAGAGTGAACAACATAATGATAAATATTAACCTATAACAAAACAACAAGATAGGTTATAAAATAAATAGCAGAATCACCGTATTATACATAATTCATTTGATTTATAAATTTTTACGATACAAGGAAACATTGTGAGTAAACATAGCTAAGTTTTTACATATATTCCTATTTGTCATGATGTTTATAAAAATACTCTTACTCGTTTTATAAAGTTTCTGATTTTGAATATTTGGGAGTAAATTTGATCTAAAATTATCGTAATAAGGACATTCAACAATAACATGGACTTCATCTTCTATTACAGATATATTGAGATTTACCTGGCAATATTTACATATTCTGTTTTCCCTGGCTATATTGCCCCAGCGCCCCGTTTCAATGGCTAAGTCATGGTTTGAGCACCTAAATCTCGTTAAAGATCTCCTATATTTATAAATTATCAATTCAGATAAATAATTTTCATAGAGTAAATCATATTTGAATAATCTGTAATTATCAAGTTTCGATTTTCTTCCAATTTCACTGGCCCATTCTTGACGAGCACAATCAGACAATCTCTGTTTAAATGATGATAAGAAACCACTGACATACACCCTGTTGATTCCATATATATCCAAATCCGTATTCATGAAGAAGTTTTTTAACCTGTGTAGCCCAAGTTGACCTTCCAGCTTGATCTAGCTTATATAGCATATCATAAACTGCTTTTGGATATCTGGAGTCCGGTAAATGCAGCACCTTTAGCCAATATTTGACACAACTACACAGATAATGTACATAAAGAGGTAATCGTCCAGTTTCACCGTATACTGCTGCATTACAGACACCTGAATTTACACCCAGGATGGATTTTAGGAATTTTAAATGAAGTTTTTCAATGGAGTCGATCTTATGATAACTCATGAACCATAACTCAAAATCGGTAGTATCATTCGGTCAAATAAAAACAAGGCTTGTTTTACACCAATGTCACATTTAACAATGTAACATAAAGCATATTCGTTGCTTTTCTAGCCTGTTGCACGAGGGTGTTAGTCGCGAGAATCCAACATATTTTCGGAGTAAAGAAGATACCCAGGTATTTATAATGATTGACACATTGTATTTGTTTACCTTCGAGATACCAACGTTCGTACGACTTTATAACCCCTCCACGTCTGAACACAATTATTCTAGTTTTATTAGGATTAATTTTAATTCCGTATTCTATACAGAAATTATGTATGCAATCAATTTGAAACTGAAGTCTTGCCACAGTATCTGCTACAGCAGCGATATCATCTGCATATAATAGTGATATTATATTGTCAATAGATTGGTTTACAAAAACACCTTGGCATCCTAACACGTAACTTTTCGACTAATTCATTTCAAAATAAAGTGAATAATAAAGGACTAATCATGCACCCTTGTTTAATACCAATATTACACTTAAAGAACTCCGTGACTCTAGTTTTATCAATTCGTATACATGATTTTAGCTGTTGGTACATTGATTTGATGACACAGAACAATTTTCCATTAATGCCGTTTTTAAGTAGCACATATTGCAATCTATGGTGCTGTATTCCATCATAAGCTCTGGAAAAGTCAACATATATGGCATACAGACGACCTCGAGGTTTCGTGACGTACTTTTGTATAAGACCTTGTAGAGTGAAGATTTGGTCAACCGTGCTATACCCTTTTCTATATCCACTTTGCTCCTCAAATAATTTATCGTTAATTAGGCACCAGTTCGTTAATCTTGTATTTAATATTTTCGTAAAAAGTTTACCTATCACAGATAAAAGAGATATGCCACGATAATTTCCAGGATCATGAATACTTCCCGATTTATTAATAGGCTGAATAACTGCCTCTCCCCCAGCTTATCGGAAATTGGCCAGATTGTAAGATTTGATTAAACAGTAATAATAGGGTCGGTAGCAAAATTTCTAAAGCACATTTGATCATCTCGTTTAGTATACCATCTGGTCCAGATGCTTTTCCTGATTTGAGTTCAGTTGTTGCTTTTCGTATCCCAGAGACACCAATTTCGGAGTCCAGAAGCTCGTCAAAGACAGGTATGTGTTCAGCAATCGTCTTTTTAGCAAGCTCATCGAGAGATTCATCAGTTTTAAATTTGTTGGAATTCAGTAATCGTTCAAAATGAGAAAACCAATCTGCAGATGTTATGCTAGGTTTGATGTTACTTGACTTAACGTAATTCCTAACGCTTGCCCATAATTCATTAGTGTTAGTCGGGATTATAGGTGATGGGTTGTGTACTTCATGTTGATTCTTTCTAGTCGAACAAGCTAACTTAAACTTACTTTTAGCTTTTTTGTAATTGTTTAGATCACCTGTGGAGTTGGTAATTCTAAAAATGTCTAAAAGCTTGTATTTCTCTGTCTTTAGAACATCACACTCGTGATTCCACCAATGTGGTTGAGTTTTAGAATTTGTGACACTCGTATGTTTGGTCTGCATTGAGTCTGCTGCATCCTGTAAAATTTCGGTAAGATTAGTTACCGCCTCATCAATGTGGCTATCGCCAAGTTTTGACTGAATTTGTAATAGTCTGGAATCATTTTCATTGTTTGACAAAGCTTGGAGGAATGTAGATTTTTTGGAATTGTTTCATCGGAATTTCTTGTGAACGACAACCTGTTCTTCTGAAATGGCATAATCAATCGTGTGGGTGCTGTAGGTTAATTCACAAAGGGTTGGGAAATGATCAGATTCACAAAAGGACATGATTTCAAATTTGGTGATACGTTCATAGATTGTATTTGAGACTATCACAAAGTCAATTACACTTTCCTCATTATGGCATATAAATGTGAAATTACCCTCTTTATCCATACCAGCTCTGCCTTTGAGAATGTGAATATCAAACGCGCGACACATATTTAAAAGCGAGATGCCATATTTGTTTACGACTGTGTCTTTAGACTTTCTGATAATATCAAATGTATTTACATCATAATTATCTTTACAGCATAAATAATCAACAGAATCGTCCAATATAAAGTCTTGTTCTGAACCTACTCTAGAATTAAGATCACCGGCTATTATTATATCATTGAACGAATATTTTGATTTTATGGACAACAAGTTGTTCTCTAAGTTCACAATTCCATTTGGCTCGTTGGGATTAGTATACACGGAAGATTCGGGTGGTATATAGACAAAACAGAATAGAGTAACATTTATTGGGGTTTTAGCTATAAGATAGATACCGTTATCTAAATTATGTTCTATTCGATTGAATAAATGAACAATGGGTTTCTCCTTATATATACAATAATCCCCCCTGATAATCTACCTTTACCCCTGTATTCTCTGACAAGTGAGAATGCTTCATGATTTGGTAATAGGCTTGTGAACTCAGTTAAGTGCTTACACCATGTTTCTGACAAATTAATTACATCGCATTGCGATAACATATGTACAAAATTCTCATTAACATGCCTTTTAAGACCGTTAATGTTTAGTGAAAATAGTGAAAAAGTGTTAATAAATGATGTACTACTCAGGCCTTGGCCACACCCCTATTGTTCAATGGTGAGCTCATGCGGAACACCTTTCCCATCACAAGCCAGAATACTGTTCAGTTCTTCATTGTAAACAAAGGCTCGGTTAAGTTAGATCAGTTTGTCATAGCTTAAAGATACCTTCTCGTGAGGATTTTCGTCTTTTATTTTCATTAAAAAAGCTCCCAGTTTCTTCCTGCAATTTCTGACCCTTTCGCTGTAATCCTCTTTAACATATACACTAGCTGTCCTATTTTCCGGTGTCCCTATGGTATTCCTTTTTAGAGTCTCTTTATATGCATTTATGATAACTATTTTATGCTTTAATCTTCCTAGAAATATTGTTCTACAATCAAAACCTGACACCGACAGAACGTCTGCCTGCAGCAAGAAAAGAAAAGTCAGGAGACTCTGGGTGGGGCAATGGTTGACAAGGAGACAACATATTGGCCATTATGACCAGTTATTGTCGGAACTACACAAGGAAGATCGCAGAGGTTACCGGAACTTCCTACATATCACCCCCGAACTGTTTCAAGAGATGATTGAAAAGTTGACCCCACACCTGAAGACGAATAAAACATTTATGAGAGAACCTCTTGAAGTTGGCAATCACACTCCGCTTCTTAGCCAGTGGCGATTCCTATGCAAGTCTCCAATACAATTTCAGAGTTGAACTTAGCACTATATGCAAGTTTCTACCAGAAGTATGTAAAGCTATCGTCAAGGCCTACAAGCCAGAAGTAATAGTTTGTCCTAGAACAGAAGACCAGTGGAAGACTATTGCTGAAGGTTTTAGTAGCAGATGAAATTACCACAACTGTCCTGGAGCCGTTGACGGCAAGCATGTTGCTATGAAGAACCCCCCCTCGGGCGGATCCTTCTAATTTAACTACAAGAACTTTCATAGCATCGTGATTCTTGCAGTGCTTGATGCTGGGTACCAATTTCTGTACCTTGATGTTGGAACGGAAGGTGGAGCTTCTGATGGTGGAACATGAAGCAACTGTACGTTACATGAAGCTGTTGAGAACAAGAGGGCCATACTGCCTCCACCCGCGTCCCTACCCAATGATGACAGGCCTGTCCCCTACCACTTTGTTGCCGACGACGCCTTTGCACTGAAAACATGGCTCATGAAACCCTACTCACACCGTTCATTGGATCAAAGGGAGCTCATTGACAGCTACCGGTTGTCTCGTGCTCGGCGTGTTGTAGAGAATGCATTTGGGATCTTGTCTCAAAGGTAAGCATGTTGATATGTTTTATAACCTTGTATAGCTTTGTAATAGCTTTGAATCTGTAATTACTATATATTTTATATTATCCTTTCAGGTTCAGGTGTTTCTCTACTACCATGCAACAACACCCACAGGGGAGTACTTATCCTACTACTACTCATCATCAGCTGGTGCGGCGTCTGTGAGTGAAGCAAACCTGCCAATGAGTATATGAGAGTAAACTATGCGCACCAGTGAGTAAATTATGAGCACCAGTGAGTAGACTGTGAGGATCAATGAGTAAACTGTGAGCACCAATGAGTGACACACGTCAAGTGGCGGGAAGAATTCCTGACCACTGGCAGATACCTACATCAACCCATGAGCACCATTGCCGATCTTGTCGTACCAGTGATGAACCTTGCGCACCAATGCGTGACATTGAGTACCCCTCAGTGCGTGACAGTGCGTGACATAATTTCCATTGACACTTTTACGCACCGGGTACGCATAGTTTACGAAAATGGTACGCCCTGGATTGCGTGGCATGAGCTTGGACAAATCCAAGGTTTTGGGTCGGCACTGTCACGATTGCGTGAAAGTGTCAATGGGGCATAACTCTGAATCGGAACGCTAAGTATCTATAGGGATATGCCCCATTGACACTTTCACGCAATCGTGGTACGCTAAAGTTCGTACCAAGACGGAAACTATGCGTACCATCGCGGGAAACAGTCGTAAACTATGCGTCCCATTCTTTCCGCGCTGACCTTGCTCCATCTGACCTAGTTTGTAACCCTCCTCAAGATCCAGAGGACCTTGCTGTCCTGTACAACACGACGCTGCTCACCATCCTGTCGTTACAAGACAGATTATACCTCGACCTGGTATTAACTGGTATAACACCGAGGTAAGCGATGCAAAGAAAAGTCGTCGTTTGGCTGAACGGAAATGGAGGTCTACTCATCTTGAGGTACATCGGCAATTATATAACGATGAAAGAGCCAGAGTATCTAAAACTATCAGAGAGGCTAAGTCACGCTACTGTCTTGAAAAACTGACTGAAGATGTCAACTCTATTGATAAGTGTCATTCCTTCATGAAATCATTGCTTGGTACCAAATCCACAGCCACTCAGCCACATTCAGAGGATTGCGAGAAATTGGCAAACTCTTTCTCTGCCTCGAAGATTGACAAAATTAGAAAGGAGTTTACTGATCATGGAGTCCTTAGTGATACAAATACGTGTACACCCGTGAACTTGACTGGTGTCGTGTCACTCAACGAGTTTGAGAGTTTTAGTCAGAATGACATTTTAAAGATCATCAAATCCGCCAACAAAACGACATGTCCACTTGATCCGATACCGTCCAAGCTACTCATTCAACTTCTAGACATTCTGCTTCCTGTTATTACTTTATTAGTCAACTTAAGTTTAAGTACTGGATGTTTCCCATCGGTGTTTAAACAGGCGGTGGTGAGACCACTAATAAAAAAGGAGTCTCTTGATCCCAATATTTTCAAAAACTATAGACCTGTATCCAGCCTGTCATTCCTTTCCAAAATTGTGGAAAGAGCTGTCAATCTTCGTCTTCAATCCTATATTTCGAAATATGAGTTGTTGGATAAGTTTCAGTCTGCTTACAGACCCCACCATGGCACTGAGACCACTGTGTTGAGGGTCCTCAACGACCTACAGTGTGCAGTGGATACAGGGAATGTAGCATCTTTGACTCTTTTGGATTTATCTGCAGCGTTCGACACTGTGGACCATCAGATTCTATACAATAGACTTAAAAACCAGTTTTGGATTTCCGGTACACCGCTTTTATGGATCACATCATATCTTAGTAATAGACATCAAACAGTTCTACTTGGTGAGGCTAAATCTCTACCGTTTAAACTTGACTGTGGCGTACCGCAAGGCCGTGTTTTAGGACCCATTTTCTTTGTTCTTTATACAACCGCTTTAGGGTCTGTGATCGATGGCTATGATACTCAACTCATTGGTGTGTCTAGTCCTATGCTAATCAGAAATGCCTTACAAAAAACTACTGACTGTTCGCTGGCAGTTAAACAGTGGATGAAAGCGATCAAACTAAAATTGAACGACGATAAAACAGAGGCTCTTTTAGTAGGTTCATCACAACAACTCAAGTTACTACCTGATCTTAAAATCACCATTGGTAATTCAGAAATACATTTCTCCAAAAATGTTCGAAACCTTGGAGTGATATTTGATCCTTCTCTGACAATGGACGCTCAGGTATGCCGTACATGCTACTATCATCTACGCTGTATATGCAACATCAGAAACTATCTCACTGCTGACGCTTGTAAACTACTTGTGAGATCACTGATTTTATCAAGGATTGATTATTGTAATAGTTTACTCTGTGGAATCCCACAAGCACTTCTAGCCAAGATCCAAAAGGTTCTTAATACTGCAGCCCGAATAATAACAAGGACACATAAGTTTGATCACATCCAGAATGTGCTGGCTTCTTTACACTGGTTACCTGCTGAGGCGCGAGTCAAATACAAACACTAACATTATTGTATAAATGTCGCAATAATGCAGCTCCTCAATACTTATCTGAACTCTTATATGACTACAGCCCTATTAGATCACTTCGCTCTCAAAATAAACAGTCACTAGTTGTTCCAAGATATAATTTAAAGTCATATGGGTATAGGTCTTTCAGTTCAGCTGGTCCTGGATTATGGAACGAACTTCCACAACAGATCAAGAATCAACAAACTTTTAATCAATTTAAATCCGCACTAAAGACTTTCCTGTTTCGACAGTTTTACCAGTAGAGCCATTACAAAAAGCGTTTTGAGCATGTGTTAACATGGAGTAGACGCTATATAAAACCTCATTATTATATTATTATTATTTATTGCCCAAAACCTTGGATTTGTCCAAGCTCATGCCACGCACTCCAGGGCGTGCCATTTTCGCAAACTATGCGTACCCGGTGCGTGCAAGTGTCAATGGAAAATATGTCACGAACTGTCACGCATTGGTGCGCAAGATTCATCACTGGTACGAGAAGATCAGCAATGGTGCTCATGGGTTGATGTAGGTATCTGCCAGTGGTCAGGAATTCTTCCCGCCCCTATAATTTACTCACTGGTGCTCATAGTTTACTCTCATATACTCATTGGCAGGTTTTCTTCACTCACAGACGCCGCACCAATCAGAGGCCTCCACGTTTTCACAACGTTTTGTATAAATAACCAGGTTCATGTGATTTCCATCTCATTTCAGAATGCTCTGTTTGTGTTCAGTCTTATTTACTTGGTGCTATTTCTTAATTTCGTATTATGAAAACTGTTGAGTTTGCAGTTTGATTTTATTTTGTATGTTATTTTAATAAAAGTTTTATTACTTTTTACTGGACTTTGTTCTTGTTATCAAATATATATAATCATATATTATCTCTGTGAGAAATAACAGTATTGTAATCTACCTTTCAATAACAAATGTATACAATGACCCTATTGCAACGAGACCAGATAATGTTCACACACTTTGAACTAAATAGGTATTAACAACACATGAATCGAATGGCAAAGAACAGTGTTTATTAAAATATTGATAAATTGTTATAGAGACATTATCTCACAACTTCACTGGGTTTTGATATCTGTTTTGATACTACTCTCAAGTTCTACACATTTCAGGGGTTGACCAATTTCTCTTGCCATGCACCAGCTGATGATGAGTAGTAGTAGGATAAGTACTCCCTTAGTTATTTGCTTTTCTGGTAGAAGCGTCCAGACAAAGACTTCAGACCTTCCATCTGCTCACTGTCCCTCCATGAACCAGGCCGAAGGTAGTGTGTTACTTGATCTTCATTGTCAACATCTGTTGTCGCCAATGAGTACCTTTGAAGAATGAGGTTGTGCAGAATACAGGCACACATGGTTATCTCATTGATCGTCTGTGGGTGTTGTCCATGTACGAGTTCACATCACTTTCTATTGATATCTTCTTGGTCTTTGACACATCAGACAACTAGGGATAACTAAATTTCTAACCATCAATATCGAGGTCAAAATTCTGCCCTTCATCTAACAAACCCACTCACCACGTCCCTGCCTTTAATTATGTTAATTCATAGAACACTATATAATACATAGCATTAAAAAATATATACCACATTGTCCATCATTAAAACTAAGGTTATAAATTATTGTGGACATACCCGCACATGAGATGTACATCAGTAGCACTTGTTGAAGATTGTAAAACAGTAAATGTGTTTACACATGGGGTAGCTGCTGCAGAACATGCATCTAAAGCTAAATAATAAAATGTACATTGCTTTAAACAAAATCAGGACAAATGAATGGCAGCTTTTACTTAAATACCATTTTGACAAAATAATTTGAAGGATAAATCTTGTTACATTATCTGAAATTGCATTTTATGTCAGCTTTAACGAAAGGTAAATGATTTCTGATTCTGGTAGCATAAGAGGTACGCGTCATTACATTTTCGCAGATTTGAAAGGTTTGTAAGAATTCGATAAGCGTTTCAAGAAAATCAAAGAGAATGACACAGCAATTAGTAATTCGATATACGTAAGGTATTCTCTGTAATAATCATGTCACTGAAAACTTCACTTTCAATGAACATGGCTAAGTGGGTAAGACGCTGGCTCGCTAGCCTGGAGGTCGGGTGTTCGATCCCTGCATTGGCCGAGAAAGTTCATCCAGATTTTCCAGCGTGGGTACCCCGTGTCAGTGATGCAGGACGGAGGGCCTAACAACGACAGCTGTCTAGTCGTTCGGATGAGACGAAAAACCGAGATTTCCATGTATACATTGGAATGCACGTAAAAGATCCCTTTACAGTTGGAATTCCATATAAGAGTAGGCCGTAGTGCCGCTGTCCAGGCAAAATTTCCCTCATAGCACACTGTATGGCGTAGACCCGTCTTCATTAGCCCAGTTCGGAGCAGAACAGCAGGACGTTAAACCTCATTTCATTTCATTTCAATGAACAACTAAGATCAATAAACGACTGATCTAGTTTAAGAAATTGTATTTTTCTTAATAAATTGATCTGGCACCGACGATGGTTCTTATTCTTATATTTAAAAAAATAGAAAGCAATACTTATGAAACATCCTTAAAGAGGATACATTGTAATGGGTAATATATACTGAGCGCCATGGAAAACGCATCACTTAGTTTTTCGTATAACAAAATGATCCTGTAAACATATCTTATTTATTTTGCTTCTTATTGTGAATAATATTCAAATGGGAACACATCAATAACAATACATTTGTACACTTATGGATGTTTAATCTGTAATCAACGGTACAAAGTCAGAGGGGTCAAAACCAAAAGTACGACACAGCGACACAGATGTCAGTAGCGCGTGTGTCCTCCACGGGCTCTTACGCACGCTGTGCAGCGACGTCGCATGGAATTTACCAATGTTTGAAAGAAGGTCTGGGGCAAATTGTTCCATTCTTGGACAAGAGCATCTAAAAAAGCAGCAATGGTGTGCAGCTGTGGTCTCCGATACAGACGGCAAGACATCATCACGGTAGGCTACAACATTAACGCGACCCCTGCATATAATTTTACAATAAAGAATACACAGAGTCCATTTCAAAAACGATTCTATTTGTCCAAAATCGATATTATCTACCGGAGAGTCAATTCTTAGCCATATATTAAAATACGAAGGGCCTAGGGGGCATTGACCAAAATAAATATATCATATCACAATAGGAATTGTGAATCGAAGCCTTACCAGGGCCTTCAACGTCTGGTCCGATTTTTGGGATTCGGAATAATAATTGTTGATATCATAAAATATTCCGGACTGACACCCCCATTCACCTATAGTGTCATATGAGAGCTACAGCTAGGCGCGGTCTACATTTAGGTGCGGAATCTGCTCTCCAAAAATAGCTTCTTCACCGGGTTAATATATATGTTTTCTGGCTTGCGTGAGTATCACAAAAGTTTCCTGGCTGACCCAACTTATATATAATTGTTTGCAGTATTACATTTTGTACATTTATATAATAACAAGCCCAACTTACTACTGTCAGATATGCCGAAAGACGCGCTGTCACACAAGGAAAATAGATACAAAGTATGTATTGCGTGTTTTCGAAAAGGTTCGATAGCATCAAAATATACTATATCGTTTCCCCTCAGCAATATGTGGACGATGTCAAATTCTAACCCGAAAATTGAACAGGGGGAGAATAATATCGACGATCTACCGGAGCCTTTTGACTTCTCTCAAGTTGTTTTGCCTTCCGTGGGTACCAGGTTTAACCAAATGCCTTTCAGAATTTGTAATTGTGCAATTTGTGAAGTTGCGAAAGACAATCCTATCATCGAAGGGCTCGGGAAGGCTGCGACTAAATCAGCACCTTTCCCCTCGGTCGCCCCCCGAAGGCTTCAGAGGCCCAGCAGCTCTTGTTCCCTCAACAAAACAAAGGAGGGACTGTCAGTGAAGGGATTAGGCTATTGAAGCGAACAAACATCAGAATCTGTACATACCGATTTTAAGAAACTGTGGATAGGGGGAAGTTATAAACGGGGCAAAATTATGGAGAAAACTGCTACAATGTGTAGTAACATACTGTTCGCGACATTATATCCATTATATAAAGATTTAAGAGAACAGCTTATTCCTTTTTATTATAGAAATCGCACTTCACTCCAAAAATTTATAGATATTATGTCCTCCACATCACCAGTTATTTTAAACTCATTAGCAAAATATATACATTTATCATTTACCAGCAGGATACCCGGACTCGCTCGGGGGTCATAACTCCGAAACCGGAAGTGGTAGACTAACGCCACCTGGCCTATGTTACTCCCCGGTCCGAGCTAGACCTATACCCCAAATTTCAGACTCGGGGCAGACCAAGTGTAGCTGTCAACCCCGAACAGACTGGCTTCGCTCGGGGGTCATAACTCCGAAACCGGAAGTGGTAGTCTAACGCCACCTGGCCTATGCTACTCCCCTGTCCGAGCTACCCCTATACCCGAAATTTCAGACTCGGGGCAGACCTAGTGTAGCCGCCAACCCCGAACAGACCGGCTTCGCTCGGGGGTCATAACTCCGAAACCGGAAGTGGTAGACTAACGCCACCTGGCCTATGTTACTCCCCGGTCCGAGCTTACCCTATACCCCAAATTTCAGACTCGGGGCAGACCTAGTGTAGCCGCCAACCCCGAACAGACAGACAGACAAACGACAGTCACAAATATACTATTCAAAAAAAGTAGGGCATATTTGATTTTGGGGGCATAATACTAAAATATGCAAATGACTACGAAAAAAGTCACTATAGAACCTAACAGAAGAAACATTTCCAGTTACATGTGACGCCCAAATGCACCAATAGCTACCGCATGGAATGCAGGTGATGCTTGGGATCATCATGGGGGTCCAACCCAAGATTTGCACGACTCTGACTTTGAATGTTACAGTCATTGTGGCATTGAATTCCAGGGTGGAAACATCAGTTTAATTGTTTTAGTGCCCAGAAAACAAATTTTGATATGCGTCGGCTTACCCAAAATGAAAGGTTACGTGCCCTTGGCATGCTACAGATCGGCACAACACAGGCGGTTGTGGCGCGGACGATGAATGTTTCTCAGTCTGTCATAAGCAGGCTATGGTCCAGATACCGTGATACACAATCTGTACAGGACAGACCACGCCCAGGTCGACAACTCAAGCCCAGGATCGATTTATCCGTACCTTGGCCTTGAGAAATCGTGTCATCACAGCAAATCAGATCAGCGCTCGTCTTCAAACAGACACTGGTGTGAGAGTGAGTGGCCAGACGATTCGGAATCGACTGCATAGGGGTCACCTTCGCGCCCGACGTCCTCGCGTGATCCCTTGTTTGAGAGATCATCACATTCAGGCAAGACGTCGTTGGTGTAGGGATCGTCAACACTGGGATAATCGACGCTGGAGCAATGTGATGTTTTCAGATGAGTCAAGGTTCACTGTTGATTTTTTGGACAGACGTAGGAGGGTGTGGCGTCGTCGAAACGAGCGCTTCCAAGACGTTAACGTCATCAGACATGATCGATTTGGGGGTGGTTCTGTTATGGTGTGGGGAGGCATCACTGTTGCTGGAAGAACGGCTTTACATGTTGTTGCAGGGCGTGTTACAGGCCAGTACTACCGGGACAACATCTTGGCAGTCCATGTTGTGCCGTTCGCACGACGTCATGGCCGCCGTTTCATCTTCCAGGATGACAACGCAAGATGTCACAGGGCCAGGATCGTTACAGGTTACCTCCAACAACAGAACATCACCACATTACCTTGGCCAGCACTGAGTCCAGACCTCTCCCCCATCGAGCATGTCTGGGACATGCTTGGACAGAGGTTACGTCAACGTCAACAACGTCCTGCCAATGTCCAAGAACTTGCTGCTGCGTTGCAACAGGAATGGGACAATCTGGACCAAAATGACCTTAGACGTCTCATTAGGAGTATGCCACGTCGGATCAATGCTTGTTTGGCAAACAGAGGAGGATTTACCCGTTACTGACTTGGTTGTGATGCTGTGGTAACTTTGCTGTTTGACCCCGGGTATCATTTTACCCTTATAATGGTCAGTCTGTGCCTTACTTAGTCTAACGATCATTTGGAATAAATCGATGAATGTGAGAACTTCATTTCATTTTGTCATTTGTTTCTTCGTCAGTTTCATTAGATGACTTTAATAACACTTAAAAATCAAATATCCCCTACTTTTTTTGAATAGTATATATATAGATAGATAGAATAGATTAAACGTCAGTCTATTCACGAAGCTATTCTTCCCTAGAACTGTACATACTTTTCTAACTTGTTCTGTACTATTTGTATCATTATCACCTTTACATTAAATATTTATTTATTTATTCATTGTATTTGATATAAGTTACGTAACTTTCAGCAATAAAACATTACTTACTTAATAATGTGTAATCATCACATAAAATATATAATTCTAATGTCCTAGATATATGCACATTTATTGATATATATTGAGCATTTTGTCTCTGAGTTTCACTATTTTAGGGTATTTTGAAATTTTATTCGTTTTAGGAAAGGGCCCATTCGATTTGTTTTTATGTATACCATTATTTGAAGCCACCCATGTCTCCTTCAAGAATATATTTATAAACATTACTTGGTGAACTTTTTTTTAACCCTATGAGTATCTCAACGCACCCGTGCAGCAATAGTGTGCATCTGTGGTCTCCGATACAGACGGCGCCCAATCTCATCCCAGACATGTTCTATCGGCGCCATGTCCGGAGACATGGCTGGCCAGTCCAAGCCATTGATGTTGTTAGCAGCCAGGTAAGTCCATACTAAAACCGGCGGTATGCGGACGTGCCTTATCTTGTTGGAAGTGCTGAAGTTGTGGGTGCGCTCGAAACATCGGAACAACAATTGGTTGCAAGACATCATCACGGTAGGCTACAGCATTAACGCGACCCCTGCAAATGTGTAGGGCGGTCCGGTGATGAAATGTGAAGCCTCCCCACACCATTACACTCCCCTACCCCATCGATTCGTTTGGAAGACGCAGTAGTCTGCAAGACGTTCCCCAAGACGTTGACGGCCATCAGCGTGATAAAGATGAAAGCGACTCTTATCACTGAAGAGCACACTTTGCCAGTCTACTCTTCACCATGTCTGGTGTCCTTGAGCCCATATCAAACGCCGCTGACGGTGACGACACCTGAAGATAGCTCCAACATAAGGTCGTCGTGCACGGAGTCCTACTTCTCTTAGACGTGGTCTTACGGTGTTGGCACTTACTGGTCCTTGTCTTCGGAAGACTGCTGCACCTGTTCGAGTCGCTGGGCGGAATTTGTCACGCAGATGAGTGACCCGGGTTTAGGGGTCTTGAGCCTGGGTTGTAACGCGTTGTGGACCAGGACGTTGACGGTCACGTGTTGATCCAGTAACTCGAACACGTTCCACCAACCTTACAATAGTGGACTGATGACAATTGAAGTGTCTGGCAATAGCACGTGTAGACATGCCATCCCTGGACAATCCCATGGCTTCATTCCGTTGATTTTCAGTAAGTCTCGGCATCTCTAGCTCGATTCCTTCACACGTCCAACAACAAATTACGACAGATTGACGTTTCACAGTTCATGTACTGCACATTAAGTTGAAAACATGTTTTTAAAGGGCTCACACACAATGCTGCACGTGAATATTGGGTTTTTCATGTGCATCTCATGCAATTTTTTTTTTTTTTTTTTTTGCACACGGGCCGATATTTTTTGCGTTTGGGAGCATTGTGTGAAACAATAGTTCATAGTATTGCATAATATTATACATACAAAACCACCTAGTAATAAAATATTTGGGAAAAAAAGTGATGCGTTTTCCATGTCGCTCAGTATATATTACTGACATTCTATTGTAAATATAGCAGATTTGAAAAGTTTGTAAGAATTCGAAAACATATTAGTTATCACAAGCGTTTCAAGAAAATCACAGAAAATGACACGGAAATTAGTAATTCGAAATACGTAAGGAATTCTCTGGAATAATCATGCCACTGAAAACTTCACTTTCAATGAACAACTAACTAAAAAACAATAAACGACTAATCTAGTTTAAGGAATTGCATTTTCTTAATAAATTTATCTGGCACCGACATATAAAGCAATACTTATGAAACATCCTTAAAGAGGATACATTATAATAGGTAATATATTACTGACATTCTGTTGTAAATATAGCAGTAGAAGGTATTGGTATAGCTGTGTTAGACGTGGTAGTTTCTACTACGCGTGTTGCCGGTTCCGTTGTTGTAAGTGGAGCGGCCTGTTCTACTATGGAACTTTTTGTTTTAGGATCAGGACTGGTAGTTTGGAACAAAGTTGGCATAACTGGCGTGGAAACTAAATAGAAGTCATTCAACGACATATTAACTAATTCTTCTTGAGATAATTCTGAATACATAAAGTGAACATATTAACTAATCCGTCTAGAGATTATTCTGAATACATAAAGTGAACATTGAACTAGATATAAATTTATCTCACAAGTTGCAATTCCCCTAATAGCGTGGTCGGGAAACAGTAATATAGCATGTTAGAGGGAATTAAGTGAGGGTGTTGGGGGGGGGGGGGTCTTAGTTTCTTTATGATCTATTGGTCCAATTCTAACCTTCCATGGAGTTACCCATCTTTACCCCTTGAGGAAAGCTTTTGGCGCCATTTTGAATTTAATTCCTAAATAACATATGAATATTGACCCAACAAGTATGGTTTGTACGAACAGGAGATCGATAGCACAGATAAAATACATCTTTTATGCATATAAATAATTAAGTACAAATTAAAATTTATAATGAAAACCTGTCTCTTTTAAAAAGTCTAAAACTTTACCATATAAACCCGGTTGGGGAAACAATTGATGTAATGATTGGCAACGGTAAAAATGCGATCTTGCACTCAATCAGAATGTGATTAACTGACAAGTGTTCACATTCTGGTTGAGGCTCTCGCTTTAATATGAAAATGTGAGTTAAAACAGTATGACCTATAGGAGAGCGATTCTCCTGTTGGTTCTGTAGAAGTTTGGCAAATCTACTAAAAGAGGCTTAATGTGATGAAGTTTGTTAGTGCCTGCAAGATCCCACGACCATTGTCAACGGCCATAAATTAAATGGTTTATTGAAGGTTTAAAATCCTTATATAGAATTTAAAAAGGGGGATTTGGGAAGATCTAAAGCAGCTTTGGCAGCAAAATCTGCTTGATCACCCCCCCCCCCCCTATATCATCGTGACTGGGGAGCCAGCAAAAGACGACGATTTTGCTGTTTAACTCGTAAGATAGTAGCAGACAATTAATATCTGCTACGAATGGGTGTTAAAGTTTTTATTGTTAATTGCTTGGTGGGAGGACAGAAAATGAGTAAAGATGATGTACTGTAGTAGATGTGATAAATGAATGAACTTCAGAGCATGGAGCTCAGCTGTAAATATTGAAGCAGCATGTGGAAGACACACAGAAACGGTATGAGATGGCGCCATACCAGCTCTTTGAGACAAGACTCACGGTCAGACCCATACAGAATACACCCATAATCGAGTTTAGATCTTATTAATGCTCGATATAATCTGAGCAAGTCCTCGCGGTCTGCTCCCCAGTCGGTATTTGATATTTGATAAGACTCTCAATATGTTGAGGGCTTTCAGACATTTCTTTTTGAGGCTTTTAATGTGGGAGATAAATGACAATTTCTTATCAAATATCAGCCAAAAAAATTTGGTTTCATCCACAATTGGGAGGCGGTTACCATCAAAGAAAAATTTACGATAAAGATGCAAGCCTCGTTTCTGACGAAACGCATGCAGACGGTCTTTGATTTCGAACAACGAAATCCATTTTCGGTTGCCCATTGTTGAAGTGAATTCAAACAAAGCTGCAACTTACGTTCGACTATCCGCATGTCTGTAGAACCATATCTGAAAGTCATCAACATAAAGAGCGCCGTTTGAACCTGGTTTAAGGCACGCTGAGATAGTATTCATTTTTATCGCAAAAAGAGTCGGAGACAAAATACTTCCCTGTGGAACACACAGCTCCTGAGGGAATGGGTCGGAAAATATTGATCCTAGTTGTACCTTAAATGACATATCTTCCAGGAAATTTTTAATGAAGATAGATAAGCGACCTCGTAGGCCGAGGTTATGGAGGTCGCGCATGATACCATGTTTCCATGTAGTATCATATGCTTTCTCCAGATCAAAAAATATTGCAACTAAATGTTGCTTCTTGATGAAAGCGTCCTTGACGAACGTTTCAAATCGAACGAGATGATCAAGAGTGCTCGTGTGGGACCGAAATCCACACTGGAGGTCAGTAATGAGGTCGTTGGACTCAAGGTACCGAACAAGCTTTCGATTGATCAATTTCTCCATAGGTTTTGCAAATACAACTAGTTAAAGCGATGGGACGATAGTTCGTAGGATTCGTATGATCTTTACCCGGTTTAGGGATGGGAATTATTGTGGCTTCATGTGGGTAAAAGTTAAAATACGGGTTATCGTGTAATGTATGACCGGAAAGTATTTTTATTATCCCTCTTTCAATATATATATTACTTATTCCCCGGCACATTTATGAAAACATGATTTAGAAGAGATAAAACACACTTTCGTTTGAGCAAAGAAGCGGGGTTGGATGGCCGAATGATTAGCACTGTATCATAAGGTCTGTCATTGAGTCAACTTGCGTGGTTTCGATTCCCCGTTTGTACTTGACAAGGAATAGGGTCGCCTGTCCAACCTTGTGGGTTTTTTCCCGGTCCTCCAGTTTCCTCCCACTGTTAAAGACCGCTACGCGCAAGCGAATTATTGAAATAAAATTGAACCATGTGTTAGTCCCGAAATGACCTAGTTGTGTCGAGTGGACGTTATACCCCATTTCTCTCTCTCTTTGAGCAAAGAAATATGTCAGACAAAACCTAATTTCTGAAAACAGACTAGTTTCCATCCATTTTCTTTATCGAAGGCCCTGTCACGCACATGGTTTCACTGAGTCCCGGTCATCGAGCGATTTTTCTTGTTGTACATATGCTTATACTCGATTCGCCAAAAGTTAGGTCTGGTTTTGTGCCCATTTGATGCCCCCCCCCCCCCGCACTGAGCTACCAGACTAGTAGTGTACGAGGTATAACGCTTGCTCTTGTACATAGACCAGTTTCTTTATTGTCTCCTGGATGACCTGGCGCCTGGTACGTTCGGGCATTTTTATGCGCGAACTCTTAGGGTTTTTTTTACTGGCATGCGCACAGGTACTATTTCTTTTTCTTTTAACAAGTACCCAAATCGGGGATTTCGTGCGGAGGTAGTTCGGAGGTAAACAATCTGTGAAGTACAACACTTGCCACTGTACCTGTGTATCGCTAATTATAAACCGAATGTGTGAAGACAGTTCATACATATCACTCAAAAATTTTTCAGTACAAACTCAGTTGATTCACGCTCGATTTGCTACTAAACAAACCCATCGGTTTATTTTCTCAACAGTGTGACCCGAAGTGACCGCGGATTTATTGACCTTGTATGAACTTATCCATAGCTATATCCTTACACCGAGAGAAATTATCTAGTCTCGGTGAAAAGAACCATGGTCATCTGGTAGAAAATTACTTTTGGATTTTTTTGGAACGGAAAACAGTGTTTTTAGAAGCAAACTAACCTGCCGCACATGAGGAAGTCATTATACTAATAATAAAAGGCGAGACCTCTTTTTGCGGCGCAGGCTTATCACTGAGTAGTAAACCGTCCACAAACAATAATATAGGAAGCCAAGTGACGAGATTACTCGCTTTCAGTTTACTCTGTTTTTGCGATAACCAATTATGTGAGAAATACCATACTGACATTCGGTTTTTAAAAGTTGTACGCCAACTAAATGCGTTTGTTAGATACTGACAGAGCAGCCCCGAGTCGAACAATCGCCGCCCGAGCTGTCTTCGTCAGCTAGTTTCACAATATCGTGCAATAGGTGTATTAATGTGATTTTTAGGTTTAACCCCGCAAACAATGCCAAAATAGTGTTTTCACTGCTTACAGAAAACTGAAATTTAAAAAAAAAAAAATTTATGAGGGTGACCCTCCCACACACTCCCTATCGAGCTGCCGCTCGGTCTGCGCAGCCTCATGCCTGGCACATACTGTCAACATTGTATATTTTTCCGTTTCCGCCCTTCCCCCCCACAACATATATTTCACGGCTACGTTGCAACGGTACCAGCATACCCAGTTGTTGACACCCATTACATCACTCCTGTCTAACAAATCATAAAGCTGTGTTGTTACGGTGGCGGCATAGTATTTCACCGTAACACCACAGCCACTCTAACCATTCATAATACATCTAACTATCCCTTTACAGCACTTCACTCCCTACACATTTCCCCTCGTCCTACTTTCCCAAACGTCAACAACACATCTCATACATCCAGTTCGCTGATTAACCCTTGTACCACGTCTACTGGATTAACTTCGGTATGTCTATCTTCTTCTGATGGTTTTCCTAATTGGTTTTCCGGATTCTGTTACTGTCTTGCCCCATGCAAAGTTATTAAAATGGTACACAAATGCGCCTTGATCTACTTTTTCAAGTCTTTTAATAACCCTATCTTAAATCGTCCTTCAGTCATCATTCGGAGTGCCGGCTATTCAATTGTATAAAAAAACACTTATCATCGGAGGCCTGGAATCAATGGAATAACTACAGAAATGAGTATAATCATTGTTGTTTGCACAAATATTGTGTTTGCATTTGTTTACAACATGTACTTGGTACCATCCTACAAACCATCATTGATAACTTGTAAACCATATAATTTGGTGGCGACCATCTTAGATTTTATGTCTAACGGTTGGTTGTAATAGGTTGTCTCACCCGTTAAACCTAGGTAAAGACACCAAATGTGTTCCCCTAGCATGAATAGTAAGGGCTTTAAGGCCATTTATATTGAATGGTGGCCATCTTGGACGCCATTTTGAATTATTTTACCCTTCCTTCCCATGACTGAGTTACCACCAAATTGAGGTGACATACAAATGCTCACGACTTCCCTCAGCTGATCGAGTGACGTCATAACGTTAAATTGATGGGCTTTGTATAGACACCAAAATCAACTTTCTAGGATGCTCATTGTGACAGTTTATATAGTTTGGTGGCAACCATCTTGGATTTCACAATGATGTCACGCGTTTTTCATCTAGCGGGTGGTTGAATAGGATTGCTTCGCTTTACCCTTCAATCCTAGGTATAGACACCAAACTATACCAAACATGAATAGTAAGGACGTTCTGGTCAGTTATATGGAATGATGACCATCTTGGGCGCCATTTTGAATTTTACGTCATAGTGATGTCTTAGCGTAAAAAAGTGGGATTTTTAAAATCTGTGGTATCGATTTCCTATGGGTAAACACCATACTTGTTGGGTTTAGAGGTCAATTTTCACACCTTATTTAGGAGTTTGTGCTCTCGAGCGTGATTGGGAGAGGCAAAAATTCAAAATTGCGCTAAAAAGTTTCCCCAAGTTGTAAAGATGGGTGGGTTACTACTGGACCAATAGATCATAAGAACCAAATTCCCCCCACTTAATTATGCAAGGGTGTCGCTGCCAATATTAAATATTCTGCTACAATGTCTTTTCCATTGGTTATATGTAAAAAGTACTATGTACTAATACCGGTAATGTTAAAGTCAAAATACCTCTAAGGCAAGAGTTAAATGTAAAACGTCAAATATTAAGTGTTAAATGACAAATGTTTTGTGGGAACATGCTTTTTTTGACGTGTCTACATTTTACATTTCTCTCATTACATTTTACATTTGCTCCCTGCCACATCCCGTTAAATTTTCCTTCACGCATTCTGCATAGCATGTTTCGCACAGCATCAACTTTCATATGCAAATGTAGGATACCACGTGACTTATTAACATATACGGAAACCTGGCACACTATAAGCCAGAACAAAGATATTCATGACACTATAACAGGAAATCAGCCTAGCACGCACACAATACAAATTTACTTACCTTGACACTTTGGATGGTACTTTACCATGATTACGGGGGGTGGGTGTGGAGGCTGTGCAATGTCCAAATACGAAATGCCAGGTATCATGTTACATATTAGTGAAAAGCACCTTCATTTCTGTTTGTAAATATGTAAATAGTTTTCTGGTACAATCGTATTTTCATAATTCAAATCCAATAAATAACCACACTATTAAAGGGGTATTCAAGTAAAAATACTAGTCTAAATAGGAAATTCCAGATAACATGTTACGTATCACTGATTGCTCTTTTCGAATATGTAAATAAATTTCTGGCACATTCATTTTTGCTTAACTTTACAAAATAAGATTCAAGTTGAAGTGAAGGAATGGTGGGGGGGGGGGGGGGGCTAAACTAAACTAAACTAAAGATACGGGGCTTAATCAAAAATTCTCTATGTCCATACTAAAAAATGTATAACCATTCCTCTCTTTAAATAAATTATTTATTTGTTGGGCACAATGCTTATATATTGTTGTATTTTTAATGGATCAAAGTTAATTAGGGTGTACTCAACTCTGTTTATAGAGAGACCGGAAAGAGAGTGTGTGTGTGTGTGTTTGGGGGGGGGGGGGTGTAAAATATCAAAATACGGGTATTAATACGAAATTCCGGTTATTGTGTTATAAATTACTGTTTGGCTGTTTGAATCTATCAATTATTGCGCACGGTCGTCTAGATAGTTTCTTATGGTGTGTCAGCTTGATTTACTGTTATCGTGTGGTGAATATCCTTATAGTGAGCTGGTTTATAGTGTGCCGGGTTTCCGTATATGTTAGTAGGTCACGTGATATAAAGTTGATGCTGTGCGAAAGTTGCTATGTAGAAAGCGTGAAGGACAAATGGGATGTGGCAGGGCGCAAATGTAAAATGTAATGAGAGAAATGTAAAATGTAGACATGTTAAAAAAGCATTTTCCCACAAAACATTTGCCATTTAACTCTTAACATTTGGCTTTTACATTTAACTCTTGCCTTAGAGGTATTTTGACTTTATCATTATCGGTATTAGGACTTTGTACATTGTACCTTTTACATATAATCAATGGAAACGACATTGTTGCAGAGCATTTAATATTGGCAGCGATACCCTTCCACACTTAATTCCCGTACTCCGACCACGCTAACAATCTGGCAAAATTATATTAAAAAGATTTTTTGGTTTTCTTGCTCAAAGTGTAACAGGGTGAGGACCTTTAAAGGACGATTTTATACTATGACATTGACAAGCAGCTTCAGATTAATCTGAATTCAGATGATTGTTGCATGATTCAAATATTTAAAATTAAAATATTTCATCTTACCACAGTTTTGCGGATCTTTGTTTGCTAGCCTTTCGTTTTCTGACGTTGCAATATTGTACACTGCTTCAAGAACCGTAAATGGACACATTTTTTTGGACACTATATTGGCTAGGCATTCGTTATTTTTTTCAACTTTCCTATAAACATGGCATTTCATGGTTAATATATATATATATACATATATATTACAGATTATTTGTGAAAAGTATTATTTACAATAAAACAACATTGAAGTTAAACTTACACACAATAAGAGGTCGTGCCGTTCGTTAGGAATTCAAAGCACTGTTTAAAGATTGATTCACAAGCAGGAACTGAAAAATATAATTTGATTATCCATATAATTCAATATTATTACGTCTTACAGGGGAGGGGGTAGTATTATTTCGTTATAAATTCATCATCTAGGCCGTAATAAAATTCAACTGTAATAGTCAGGCATTTTGGACCAGATCGGAGATGGATGTGAACGTTCCGGATAAAAGCGCAAAAATGTTCTCTGTTGGTACCTTTCTATTTGTGATAAGCATTACTATAGTGCATTTCCATTGGGCCTTTCTGCATGAACACCTAGCTCTAGAATGTGCAATGAAGTTTTCCTACTCACTGAACTCTGTTGTTGTCGAAGTAAGACAGGCATAAAGATCATGCATTTTGGGTGAGGAAAATACGTATTTTCATTGATTACAGTACATTAAGAGCACACTACTTAATTGTTTAGGGTTTTTTTATTATCCCTCGACTTTCGACGAAATAAGGGTAATGTTAAAATGGGTTTGTGTAAGTGTCTATTAGGTAAATGCCTTGGTGGAGTTCGAAATGAAATATGGTTGTATGGCACGTCAGCTCCGACCGGGCTATATTGCGCCAGACATATGGTGAAAAGTATGAGACAAACTAAATAGTATCACATGAATTTATGTACACAAATAAAAGCAAATATCACAGTATATTAAGTAATTTAAAAAAATAAACATCACAACTTCATGTACACAAATATACTGAGCGCCATGGAAAACACATCACTTTTTTCCCAAATATTTTATTACTAGGTGGTTTTGTATGTATAATATTATGCAATACTATGAACTATTGTTTCACACAATGCTCCCAAATGCATAAAATATCGGCCCGTGTGCACAAAAATAAATTGCACGAGATGCACATGAAAACCCCAATATTCACGTGCAGTATTGTGTGTGAGCCCTTTAAAAGCATGTTTTCAACTTAATGTGCAGTACATGAACTGTGAAACGTCAATCTGTCGTAATTTCTTGTTGGACGTGTGAAGGAATCGAGCTAGATATGCCGAGCCTTACTGAAAATCAACGGAATGAAGCCATGGGAATGTCCCGGGCTGGCATGTCTACACGTGCTATTGCCAGACACTTCAATTGTCATCAGTCCACTATTGTAAGGTTGGTGGAACGTGTTCGAGTTACTGGATCAACACGTGACCGTCAACGTCCTGGTCCACAACGCGTTACAACCCAGGCTCAAGACCGCTACATCCGGGTCACTCATCTGCGTGACAGATTCCACCCAGCACGACGACCTTATGTTGGAGCTATCCTCAGGAATCATCACCGTCAGCGGCGTTTGATATGGGCTCAAGGACACCAGACATGGAGAAGAGTAGACTGGCAAAGTGTGCTCTTCAGTGATGAGAGTCGCTTTCATCTTTATCACGCTGATGGCCGTCAACGTGTGTGGAGACGTCTTGGGGGACGTCTTGCATACTGCTGCGTCTTCGAAACGAATCGATGGGGTGGGGGAAGTGTAATGGCGTGGGGAGGCTTCACAATTCATCACCGGACCGCCCTACACATTTGCAGGGGTCGCGTTAATGCTGTAGCCTACCGTGATGATGCCTTGCAACCAATTGTTGTTTCGAGCGCACCCACAACTTCAGCACTTCCAACAGGATAATGCACGTCCGCATACCGCCCGTTTTAGTATGGACTACTTAGCTGCTAACAAGAAGCAAAATAAATAAGATATGTTTACAGGAAGGTGGAGGGAGATTGGTGAACCATATTGGGGCTGATATTTTCATTAGAGATTCAATTCTGCAAGGGTTTTCTATATCACTCAAATTACGAGATCTTTAAAGTTTGCAGAATAAAAATATCTGTTTCTCGGGAAATATCTGGAAAGGTTATAATCGGTCCCTATTTGATGGTAATGGGATAATAATGCCAACCAATCATAAGCCAGGATGTCGACTGTTCAGGGTGAAAAATGAAATGAAATGGAGTTTAACGTCCTACTCTGCTCCGAGCTGGGCTAATGAAGACGGGCACACGTCATACAGTGTGCTATGAGGGAAATTTTGCCTGGACAGCGGCACTACTTCCTGCTCTTATATCGAATTCCAACTGTCACAAGGGATCTTTCACGTGCACGCCAATGTGTACACGGGACCTCGTTTTTTTTGTCCCATCCGAACGACAATACAGCTGTCCTTGTCAGGCCCTCCATCCTGCATCACGGACAAGGGGGGACCAAGCCGGAAAATCTGGCTGACTTTTCTCGACCAATGCAGGGATCGAACACCCGACGACCTCCAGGCTAGCGAGCCAGCGTCTTACCCACTTAGCCACCGCGACCCCGTTGAGGATGCAAATATTTAAACACGCGTTACAATCGATTTAAGCCGATAATAAATTTTGTTTCTAAATGTGCAGACATATTTATATCGGTTTCTGCATTGATGTTGTTATATACTATTCAAAAAAAGTAGGGGATATTTGATTTTGGGGGCATAATACTAAAATATGCAAGTGACTACGAAAAAGGTCACTATAGAACCTAACAGAAGAAACATTTCCAGTTACATGTGACGCCCAAACGCACCAATAGCTACCGCATGGAATGCAGGTGATGCTTGGGATCATCATGGGGGTCCAACCCAAGATTTGCACGACTCTGACTTTGAATGTTACAGTCATTGTGGCATTGAATTCCAGGGTGGAAACATCAGTTTAATTGTTTTAGTGACCAGAAAACAAATTTTGATATGCGTCGGCTTACCCAAAATGAAAGGTTACGTGCCCTTGGCATGCTACAGATCGGCACAACACAGGCGGTTGTGGCGCGGACGATGAATGTTTCTCAGTCTGTCATAAGCAGGCTATGGTCCAGATACCGTGATACACAATCTGTACAGGACAGACCACGCTCAGGTCGACCAAGGGCGACAACTCAAGCTCAGGATCGATTTATCCGTACCTTGGCCTTGAGAAATCGTGTCATCACAGCAAATCAGATCAGCGCTCGTCTTCAAACAGACACTGGTGTGAGAGTGAGTTGCCAGACGATTCGGAATCGACTGCATAGGGGTCACCTTCGCGCCCGACGTCCTCGCGTGATCCCTTGTTTGAGAGATCATCACATTCAGGCAAGACGTCGTTGGTGTAGGGATCGTCAACACTGGGATAATCGACGCTGGAGCAATGTGATGTTTTCAGATGAGTCAAGCTTCACTGTTGATTTTTTGGACAGACGTAGGAGGGTGTGGCGTCGTCGAAACGAGCGCTTCCAAGACGTTAACGTCATCAGACATGATCGATTTGGGGGTGGTTCTGTTATGGTGTGGGGAGGCATCACTGTTGCTGGAAGAACGGCTTTACATGTTGTTGCAGGGCGTGTTACAGGCCAGTACTACCGGGACAACATCTTGGCAGTCCATGTTGTGCCGTTCGCACGACGTCATGGCCGCCGTTTCATCTTCCAGGATGACAACGCAAGATGTCACAGGGCCAGGATCGTTACAGGTTACCTCCAACAACAAAACATCACCACATTACCTTGGCCAGCACTGAGTCCCGACCTCCCCCCCATCGAGCATTTCTGGGACATGCTTGGACAGAGGTTACGTCAACGTCAACAACGTCCTGCCAATGTCCAAGAACTTGCTGCTGCGTTGCAACAGGAATGGGACAATCTGGACCAAAATGACCTTAGACGTCTCATTAGGAGTATGCCACGTCGGATCAATGCTTGTTTGGCAAACAGAGGAGGATTTACCCGTTACTGACTTGGTTGTGATGCTGTGGTAACTTTGCTGTTTGACCCCGGGTATCATTTTACCCTTATAATGGTCAGTCTGTGCCTTACTTAGTCTAACGATCATTTGGAATAAATCGATGAATGTGAACTTCATTTCATTTTGTCATTTGTTTCTTCGTCAGTTTCATTAGGTGACTTTAATAACACTTAAAAATCAAATATCCCCTACTTTTTTTGAATAGTATATATACTTTTCCTCATACATGAACATAATCGACCCATAAGCCACGTTTATCTTGAATAACCAATCACGAGCAAGGATTTAAACACTAAAGCACCAATATAAAATATTATTTCCGGGACAAAAATGAAAGCAACATGTCGACAAGAAGTTGATAGCTAAAACCTTTAGATCTAAAATTAACGACCACATAAAAGTTACTGATTTTATTTCCAAACACAATTGATGCATACTACTTGCAGCGAGAACCCCCCAATAATTATTTCTTTTTAACGCAAGGATACTTCCCACAATTAGACTATTGAACATGGGAGGTTATCATTTGTTTTATACACAAATAACTGATCACATGACGTGTTCGTTTGAACATAAATATAAAACATATAACGTTGCCATCTCATCATGATGCCCATGAATACAAAGGGAATTAATAACATTAATATAACTTTTATTGTGCAAGGACAATACATTTTCTGGTTATACTTTGTCTGAAAAACCCGCGTGCTCATGACAACTCGGCAGTTATATCCGAATGGCTCCGTATTTTAAACTGACAATAAAAACTGGTTACATTTCTTTAACTTACTATTCTGCGTTTGTATTCTACTTTTTATTAACGTACTTTATAAACACGTGTGATTAGAAATAGGGCCTGTGTTGTCTTATATTTATATGATATATTGAAATAAAAACTGGTTCAAATAAACCAATATTAATCAAGTTAGTTTTATCGTAATTAATATAATGAGCCAATTTATTCTGGCGTAAACCGGCACGGTATTAGAGTAGGAAAATAGTCCCGAAACTCGATTTGCTCATATCCGTTCTACTGCACGTCTTGGAGGCTTACACAACCATACTACTGGTGGTTGTAATCATTTATCTAGCACCTACTTACCGTTGAAAGATTTAAAGCTTGGGTTAAGTCAAGTGAGTGTAGATCAACTATGCCCCTGGCAGAGTGTGTATTGAGATGTTTATGATGAATGTTATTCCCCACTATGTCGTTCTAAGGTTCTTACTACATGCAATAACTTAACTGTGAAATAAGCCAAACCAATGATGAAATGGAATTAATAAAATAAATATACGATAGAGTTAGGGATGGGACCAAGTGTACGTTTCTACCATCTAAAAATTCTGCAGGGGTGTTTCTCAGGCGAAATTGATTGAAACCAGCGGCTGCCAGGCAGGATACGCCCACATTTTCGAGAGATGGATAGAAAACAAGCTAAAACGAAAGTGATTTTTCCTACAATCAAGGGCCATAATACAATTCGATATGCGCAAATATCGAAAGGAACCAAGATCTTTGAGTTATAAACTTACATTTCAAGTTTCAACAAAATCGGATAAAAATTGTGACCTCTATAGGGTCCACAACCTTGATATACCATATTTTTATGCAATTTGAGAAGGAGGGGCGGTCATTTTGTCTGTCAGTTTTGGGCCGATTTTCAGGAAATTCGAACTCAGTCGTCCTTAGGGTGTAACGGTGATATAATAATACGTTTTTTTAAATCGGACAAAAATTATGACCTCTATAGGGTCCGCAAGCTAAAAACGCGATTTTTCGTACAATCAGGGGCCATAATTCAGTAAGTTACGGTCCGATATGCGCGAATATCGAAAGGAACCAAGATCTTTGGGTTACAAACTTACATTTCAAGTTTCAACAAAATCGGATAAAAATTGTAACCTCTGATATACCATATTTTTACGCTATTTGAGAACGAAGGGCGGCCATTTTATCTGTCAGTTTTTGGTCGATTTTCACGAAATTCGAACTCAGTCGTCCTTAGGGTGTAACGGTGATATAATAATATGATTTTTTAAATCGGATTATAATTATGACCTCAATAGGGTCCACAAGCTACAAACGTGATTTTTCGTACAATCAGGGGCCATAATTCAGGAAGTTACGGTCCGATATGCGCGAATATCGACAGCAACCGAGATCTTTGGCTTATAAACTCACATGTCAAGCTTCAACAAAATCGGATAAAAATTGTGACCTCTATAGGGTCCACAACCTTGATATACCATATTTTTACGCTATTTGAGAACGAACGGCGGCCATTTTGTCTATCAGTTTTGGGCCGATTTTCACGAAATTCGACCTCAGCCGTCCTTATGGTGTAAAGGTGATATATTAACACAGTTTTTTAAATCGGATAAAAATTATGACCCCTATAGGGTCCACAAGCCAAAAAACGCGTTTTTGCGTACAATCAGGGGCCATAATTCATGAAGTTACGGTCCGATATGCGCGAATATCGAAAGGAACCGAGATCTTTGGGCTATAAACTTACATTTCAAGTTTCAACAAATCGGATAAAAATTGTGACCTCTATAGGGTCCACAACCTTGATATACCATATTTTTACGCTGTTTGAGAACGAACGGCGGCCATTTTGTCTGTCAATTTTGAGCCGAATTTCACGAAATTCGAACTCAGTCGTCCTTATGGTGTAACGGTGATATAATAATACGTTTTTTTTTTAATCGGATAAAAATGATGACCTCTATAGGGTCCACAAGCTAAAAACGCGATTTTTCGTACAATCAAGGGCCATAATTCAGGAAGTTATGGTCCGATATGCACGAATATCAAAAGGAACCGAGATCTTTGGGTTATAAACTTACATTTCAAGTTTCAACAAAATCGGATAAAAATTGTGACCTCTATAGGGTCCACAACCTTGATACACCATATTTTTACGCTATTTGAGAACGAAGGGCGGCCATTTTGTCTGTCAGTTTTGAGCCGATTTTCAAGAAAGGCGAACTCAGTCGTCCTTAGGGTGTAACGGTAATATAATAATACGTTTTTTTTAAATCGGATAAAAATTATGACTTCTATGGGGTCCACAAGCTAAAAACGCGATTTTTCGTACAATCAGGGGCCATAATTCAGGAAGTTATGGTCCGATATGCGCCAATATCGACAGGAACCGAGATCTTTGGGTTATAAACTTACATTCCAAGTTTCAACAAAATCGGATAAAAATTGTGACCTCTATAGGGTCCACAACCTTGATATACCATATTTTTACGATATTTGAGAACGAACGGCGGCCATTTTGTCTGTCAGTTTTGGGTCGATTTTCAAGAAATGCGAACTCAGTCGTCCTTAGGGTGTAACGGTGATATAATAATACGTTTTTTAAATCGGATAAAAATTATGACCTCTATAGGGCCCAGAAGCTAAAAACGCGATTTTTCGTACAATCAGGGGTCATAATTCAGGAAGTTACCTTCCGATATGCGGAAATATCGAAAGGAACCGAGATCTTTGGGTTATAAGCATACATTTCAAGTTTAAACCAAATCGGATAAAAAGTGTGGCCTCTACAGTGTTCACGAGCTAAAAACGTGATTTTTCGTACAATCTGGGAACATAATCCATGAAGTTACAGTCCGATACATGCCAATATCGAAAGGATGATAAACTTATATTTCAAGTTTCATTGAAATCGAATAAAAATTGTGACCTGTAGACTGTTCACAAACAATTGTGGACTGACGTCCGGACGGACGGACAAGGGCGACGACAATATACGTCCACATGAAAATGTGGGCGTATGAAAATGTATTGTCAACTGTACCTGGTTGATTTAGTGGTGACTCGTCATTGCTTTTTGGCTCACCCGCTATTTTCGCAGTTTAGTGAATATTCCTGGCTAGAAGTACTGGATATACTGTGACGATAATTTTTAACATAATCATTTGTCCTAGATGACAACTTGATCCTAACTTCATTGCTTTTTGACTCACACGATGGTTCACCCGCTATTTTCGCAGTTTAGTGAAGATTCCTGGCTAGAAGTACTGGATATACTGTGACGATAATTTTTGGGTTTTTATTTCTAAAGTAATGTGTTGATTTCCAGGTTTACTATTACACGTGCGGATAACCGTTTTTACAAAGTCTGTGAATACTGTTTAGAAAAGAAATGTAGAAAGTAGGTCAGGACACTGTGACAGTCTTCTGATCACTTAATTTCCTAATTAACTGGTCATCTAATTCTGGAACTAACTCCACTCTACAAACATTATTATTGTGTCCCTGTGATTTAACCTTTCCATTTGAGAACCATGATGATTTTACGAGTGGGTGTTTTTGATGTTTATCTAAGAGTCTTATGTTCTCCACTGTCATATCTTCGACGATAGAAACACCTGATTTGGCCAATTTTCGTCTGTTTGAAACAACTAATTGTCTCTCGTCCCTTCTCAAAAATCTGACGATAATTCCCCTGGGTTTCACAGTTTTTGGAGTAGTGTCATCACTTGAAACATGGGGAAGAGGACCAACACGATGAGCCGCCTCAATAGAAATTGATTTATCAATTCTGATCTTATCTTTGATTAACTTGGAGACAATTTTGACAATCTTCATTTGGCGTTTCTTTTACCCCAAATACTCGCAGATGGGCTTTCCGTGTATATTGTTCTAAGTTGTTTAATTTGTTTGCTAATTATTTACACTCGCTTTCTTTTGCATTCATACCAGCCTCCATTTGCTCAAATCGTTCGTGGAAATTATCTACGTCAAGTCCTGTGCTTCTTTGTGTTAGCTCAACCTCAGATAGTCGTTCATCGAATACATGGAACTGATCCTTGACATAGGATAGAAGAGTTTGTTCTATTCCTGCAACTGCAGTTTGTACAGCTTGTTCAATGACAAGGTGAAAGGCTTTACTATCAAACCAGCGGCTGCCAAGCAGGATACACCCACATTTTGCAAGAGATGGATAGAGAACAAGCTAAAAACAAACAGGATTTGTTGTACAATCAGGGGCAATAATCATGAAAGTTATGGTCTGAAATGCGCAAATATCAAAAGGGACTGAGATCTTTGGGATATAAAGATATGATTTAAGTTTTTTCATCAGAATCGGACAAAAATTGTGACCCCTAGAGGTTTGAAAACATTCGTATTGAATACTTTTACACAATTTGCGAACAAAAAGCGGCCATTTTGTTCGGCAGTTTCATTTCGATTTTCCCGAAATTCGAATTCAACCTTCATTATGGTGGAATGGTGAAATATTTAAAATCGGAAAAAAATTTGTGATCTCTAGAGAATCCGCAAGCTAAAAATGCCATTTTTCGAACAATCAGGGGCCATAATCCAGGAAGTTAAGTTCAGGTATCCGCAATTATCAGAAGGACCAATGATCTCTGTGTGTAATGGTGATATATTCACACATTCTGTTTAAATCAGATACAAATTTTGACCTCTACAAGGACCACAAGCTAAAAACGCGATGTTTCGTACAATCAAGGGCCATAAGTCAGAAAGTTACTATTCGATATGCCGAATATCGAAAAGAACCAAGATCTTTGGGTTATTAAATTATATTTCAAGTTTCATAAAAATCAAAAGAAAATTGTGACCTCTAGAGGGTCTACAACATTGATATATACCATATTTTTACACAATTTGAGTACGAGGGGCGGCCATTTTGTCTGTCAACTTAGGACCGATATTTACGAAATTTGAACTCAACTATCCTTAAGGTGTAATGGTGATATATTCGAACGTTTTTTTTAAAATCAGATAAAAATTATGACCTTTATAGGGTCCACAAGCTAAAAACGCGATTTTTCGTACAATCAGGGGCCATAATTCAGGAAGTTACGGTCAGATAAGCGCGAATCTCGAAAGGAAACGAGATTTTTGGGTTATAAACCTACATTTCCAGTTTCAACAAAATCGAATAAAAATTGTGACCTCTATTATAGGGTCCACAACCTTGATATACCATATTTTTACGCTATTTGAGAACGAAGGGCGGCCATTTTGTCTGTCAGTTTTGGGCCGATTTTCACGAAATTCGAACTTAGCCGTCCTGAGGACGTAATGGTGATATACTAAAATGATTTTTTAAATTGGATAAAAATTATGACCTCTACTTGTCCACAAGCTAAAAACGTGATTTTTCGTACAATCAGGGGCCATAATTCAGGAAGTTACGGTCCGATATGCGCGACCATCGAAAGGAACCGAGATCTTTGGGTTATAAACTTACATTTCAAGTTTCAACAAAATCGGATAAAAATTGTGACCTCTATAGGGTCCACAACCTTGATATACCATATTTTTACGCTAGTCGAGAACGAACGGCGGCCATTTTGTCTGTCAATTTTGAGCCGAATTTCACGAAATTCGAACTCAGTCGGTCTTAGGGTGTAACGGTAATATAATAATACGGTTTTTTAAATCGGATAAAAATGATGACTTCTATGGGGTCCACAAGCTAAAAACGCGATTTTTCGTACAATCAAGGGCCATAATTCAGGACGTTATGGTCCGATATGCACGAATATCGAAAGGAACCGAGATCTTTGGGTTATAAACTTACATTTTAAGTTTCAACAAAATCGGATAAATATTGTGACCTCTATAGGGTCCACAACCTTGATATACCATATTTATTACGCTATTTGAGAACGAAGGGCGGTCATTTTGTCTGTCAGTTTTGAGCCGATTTTCAAGAAAGGCGAACTCAGTCGTCCTTAGGGTGTAACGGTAATATAATAATACGTTTTTTTTAAATCGGATAAAAATTATGACTTCTATGGGGTCCACAAGCTAAAAACGCGATTTTTCGTACAATCAGGGGCCATAATTCAGGAAGTTACCTTCCGATATGCGCGAATATCGAAAGGAACCGAGATCTTTGGGTTATAAGCATACATTTCAAGTTTAAACCAAATCGGATAAAATTTGTGGCCTCTACAGTGTTCACGAGCTAAAAACGTGATTTTTCGTACAATCTGGGGCCATAATCCATGAAGTTACAGTCCGATACATGCCAATATCGAAAGGGTGATAAACCTATATTTCAAGTTTCATTGAAATCGGATAAAAATTTTGACCTGTAGACTGTTCACAAACAATTGTGGACTGACGTCCGGACGGACGGACGGACGGACAGGGTCGACGACAATATACGTCCACATGAAAACGTGGGCGTATGAAAATGTATTGTCAACTGTACCTGGTTGATTTAGTGGTGACTCGTCATTGCTTTTTGGCTCACCCGCTATTTTCGCAGTTTAGTGAAGATTCCTGGCTAGAAGTACTGGATATACTGTGACGATAATTTTTAACATAATCATTTGTCCTAGATGACAACTTGATCCTAACGTCTTTGGTTTGTATTGGTAGTGAGCTCTTAGTCACTGTGTGTCAATCATCTGCCATATTTAGACAATGACTGAGTCTCAATATCTCCCCCGATGTGTAACTAACACAAATTTAGGGACCACAGGTTTGAAATTCAAATTAATAATAGTCTAGGAATTGCACAGAAACATAAGTCAGTCAGATTAGAACATAGTTGACCGTACTTTCTTCATAGGAGCATAAAAATAAAATTTACTCAGACCGAATTTTTAAGCGTCCTCTCACATCCGCCATCTTGTTTTCGTTACTGTGATATTGTTTTTATTTATGCATATAATACTTTTTCTGTGACGTTTTTTTAAAGTTGCAATTGCAAATTTTCAAGTTATATTTTTAAAATGTATTAAAATAAAGCCTTAAAATAGATGGTATCCATAAACAGTCCTACCTTGTTAAAGAATAATCCTATTAATCCTATAACTCGCTATTGCCAGCTGAGAAATTGGCAAAAATATCATTTTTAACTTCAAATTCGAACGTTGGAAAATGGCTTCCCCATGTTGTCAATAGCAAAACAGGGGAGGTAATTGTGTTATTTCCTGTGTCATAGATTTTTAAGGGTGGGAAATAATGCCCATGATCGTATAATGGTGATTTGATAACCTATTGAGCAAAAGACATAGAAATAATTATGTTTTGACTTTCTTAGAAAATTTGAAATTCTCGCTTTAACTTGTCTCGTATAAATCAACCATATGTTTGGCGCAATAAAGCCCGGTTGGAGCTGACGTGGCATTAAACAACATTTCGTTCATTCCTTCAAAATAATGTTTCTTTGGAGTTATATTTATTATTCGTTTAACATTATCATATTTGATTCCAATTGACATATAGATTGGATCATATAGATGTCCAAAAATTGCTTCTAGCATCTTCCCTTGTCGAGAAATTTCCCATTAGAAAGTCAGCTAACTTAGCGGTAAGTTAGAGACAAATTTTGTCAGGGTCTCTTTTTTGACATATGTAACACATGGTAACAAATGTATCAATGGAATTGATATTGCTGGATTTGGTTGATTCTGCGTCTATTTCACAACACGTGTGCAATGCTTATGTTGAAAGCTGTTTAACGGTTTCATTGGTACCAAATGTAAATGAAATGAAATGGGAATTAACGTCCTACTGAACTGGGCTAATGAAGACGGGGGTGCCGAATGTGACATAAGTTCGAGGGTAACGTGGCACCGGAAATGGCATAAGTTCACTGGTAACGTGGCATCGGCGAAACCCGTCATTACTGCATCGCAGTTCTAGTTCATTTTATTTTTACCTTTTGAGACTCAAATTTCATTATAAGCCCATAATAAATAGAGCAAACTTTTAAAAGCGTTATTAGAAACTGACATTACGAGTTAGTGAAGACCTTATTCACTGCCACTGCTCTCACGTTAGCTGTTCTCCATTCATCGTCTTGCACATGTTCCACACAATGGCGGTTTCGCTTAAAGGAGCTAAATCGCTAATATTTTGGAACTAGAAATTGACACAAATGGGTCGGAACGCATATATACTGAGCGCCATGGAAAACGCATCACTTAGTTTTTCGTATAACAAAATAATCCTGTAAACATATCTTATTTAGTTTGCTTCTTATTGTGAACACTATTCAAATGGGAACACATCAATAACAACACATTTGTACACTTATGGATATTTAATCTGTAATCAAGGGTACAAAGTGAGAGGGGTTAAAACCAAAAGTACGACACAGATGTCAGTAGCGCGTGTGTCCTCCACCGGCCATCATCACGATAGGCTACAGCATTAACGCGACCCCTGCAAATGTGTAGGGCGGTCTGGTGATAAAATGTGAAGCCTTCTCACACCATTACACTCCCCCCACCCCATCGATTCGTTTCGAAGACGCAGCAGTCTGCAAGACGTTCCACAAGACGTCTCCACACACGTTGACGGCCATCAGCGTGATAAAAATGAAAGCAACTCTCATCACTGAAGAGCACACTTTGCCAGTCTACTCTTCTCCATGTCTGGTGTCCTTGAGCCCATATCAAACGCCACTGACGGTGATGATCCCTGAGGATAGCTCCAACATAAGGTCGTCGTGCACGGAGTCCTACTCCTCTTAGACGACGTCTTACGGTGTTGGCACTTACTGGTCCTTGTCTTCCGACGACTGCTGCACCTGTTCGAGTCGCTGGGCGGAATCTGTCACACAGATGAATGACCCGGATGTAGCGGTCTTGAGCCTGGGTTGTAGCGCGTTGTGGACCAGTAGCTCGAACACGTTCCACCAATCTTACAATAGTGGACTGATGACAATTGAAGTGTCTGGCAATAGCACGTGTAGACATGCCAGCCCGGGACTTTCCAATGGCTTCATTCCGTTGATTTTCAGTAAGTCTCGGCATCTCTAGCTCGATTCCTTTAAACGTCCAACAACAAATTACGACAGATTGACGTTTCACAGTTCATGTCATGCACATTAAGTTGTAAACATGCTCTTAAAGGGCTCACACACAATGCTGCACGTGAATATTGGGGTTTTCATGTGCATCTCGTGCAATTTTGTTTGTGCACACGGGCCGATATTTTTTGCGTTTGGGAGCATTGTGTGAAACAATAGTTCATAGTATTCCATAATATTATACATACAAAACCACCTAGTAATAAAATATTTGGGAAAAAAAAGTGATGCGTTTTCCATGGCGCTCAGTATAATAATGTAATATGAATGTACATAGATTGTTTTACATTCAATTGTTTCTGTTTAACTGTAGTTTCTAATCACTTATGTTCGGCGAAATACACCAGGAATCTCAATCGAATGACAATCTGTAGCGTCTGGTTATTCCAGTCTACACCGAAGGTATTTATTACGCGCATGCTCCCCAGATAAGAATATGGCATCACCGTTCGATATGACTTGTGGAATATGTCTAGCCTCGTTCTTCAAGTCCCTTGTTACAAATGGCACTGATATTGGATATCAGAAGCCGGTAAGATCACAACATCAATGTTAATTTAAATTGACAAATAATTCGTGTTTTTAATGTCGAAGACTTTGGGTGGTATTTCGCAAGTTATAGTGTTTTGAGTAACAAATATATTTTCTCGTTAGTTTGAATAATCCATACTTATATCTTTTTGGAACTTATATCACTTTGGATAGAGAGAGAAATGGGGTTTAACGTCCACTCGACACAAACTAGGTCATTTCGGGACTAACATATGGTTTAGTTTTATTTCAATAATTCGTTTGCGCGTAGGGGTCTTTAGCAATGGGAGGAAAACGGAGGACCCGGAGAAAACCGACGGGGTTGGACAGGCGACCCTACTCCTTGTCACGTACAATATCTTTTTGGAGCTGGGCGGCGGAGAAAATATATCGTTAAGTAACACGGGGAAGCAGTGCAGTGGTGTTACGTCGATATTTCGTTTATAAATAATATGTTACTTACTTGCTGGATTTGGTATCTCTGTTAGACCACCTGTGATAGAAACGTCACAATATTGACATGTTTTAATTATGTTAATAAAACAAAAGTATTTTCGAGAAAGCCCCTAATCACCTCAAAACGTTTTGTTTTTAAAAATGACGTAATAGCCCGAAAGCTATTATATCCGTCACGGTCAAACACAACACATAAATATATCCATAAGAAAATAAATAAAATGGGTTTAACGTCCTACTCCTACTGTTATACTCCGACTGGGCTAATGACGACTGCAGGCAAACCCATGGACACGACACCCAGAATAGAAGCAGTAAAGCAAATCATATCAGACTGATAAACGAAAGAGATATCCCCACCTTTCTGCTTCTAGTGTTCGCGCCAGTAAGGAAGGAGGCATAACATAAAAATTGTACAATATTCCAGCAACCACATATTTTCCACAACGTAAATCGACCTTATTGAACGGACTTTAAACAAATTTAGTAAATAAAACCAACAATATTCTATTAAACTGATTTACAATCGCAAGTGTTTAGTGACCCGAAATATCCAACCGGGATAATGAAAACGAGCATACGCTATGCAGTGTGCATTGAGGGAAATTTTGCTCAAACAATATTCCAGCAACCACATATTTTCCACATCGTAAATCGACCGTATTGAACGGACTTTAAACAAATTTAGTAAATAAAACAAACAATATTCTATCAAACTGATTTACAATCGCAAGTGTTTAGTGACCCGAAATATCCAACCGGGATAATGAAAACGGGCATACGCTATGTAGTGTGCATTGAGGGAAACTTTGTTCAAACAGCTGCGCTTCCACTTACTCTTCTCTTCATCGAGTTCACTTTACGTACACGCCAACGTGTTCAGCGAGACCACGGTTTTGCGTACCACTAGAACGACTAGACGCTGTACTTTTTCAGGCCCTCCGTCTTTTTGATTTGGGAAGCCATGAGTGTATTTTATAAGATTCATTCCTGCCTGCTCTCCAACCACCAAAGGGTTACAATATCCACACAGGCTACTGCGCGGATATCCATGGTATGCGCCCTAAGAGGACAGACAGGGATATACCTAGACAAAGTAAAGAATTGATATTTTTACTTTATCCAGTTGAACCAAGCCGCTGCTTTAGAGTAGGCACTCAGGACACAAAGGAAAAACTGCGATAAATACATTACAGATTTATGGGAAAGATATAGCCCACGGTGGAGTCCTAAAGAAAGGAGTATTCGCAATACTGTCAAGACTGATACCAGCCTTAGACAAAGGGGGGTGTATGCGAATACCGAATGATGGAATGACGTTAGATATATATTGGTTTCTGAAAATAAATATTTTTTTGATACAATGTTTTGTGTGTATGTGGTGTTTTTCACCACATGAGTTCCACAACATATTGCACATATATCAATTATTTCAAAAAATTCTTCTCAGACCTCCCTTTATGGCTGTGTGGTACCACATTCCACAAAATTTTCGAATAATTTTGATAAAGTGCTTTTGGTTTGTGGATGGTCTTAAATGAAAATAGCATACTGCAGGGCCAACCTGTCATGCCTGTTCCGCAGTGAGGGCTCGTACGCCTCGACGTATAAACTGTCCACTGGGGATGTACGAAATGCACCTAAACAGATTCTAAGTCTCTGGTTGTGTATGGTGTCGAGCTCTTTGAGATAAGATTCGCGGGCAGACCCATACACAATACACCCATAATCAAGTTTAGATTTTATTAATGCTCGATATAATCTGGGCAAGACCTTACGGTCTGGTCCCCACTCAGTATTTGATAAGACTCGCAATATGTTGAGGGTTTTCAGACTTTTCTTTTTTAGGTTTTTAATGTGGGGGATAAATGATAATTATTTTATCAAATATCAGCCCGAGAAATTTGGTTTCGTCCACAATTGGAACTACAGGATGGAAACCTCGTTTCTGACAGACTTGCATGCAGGCAGTCTTGGATTTCGAAAAACGAAATTCATTTTCGGTTGCCTATTATTGAAGTGAATTCAAACAGCTGCAACTTACGTTCGATTATCCGCATGTCTGTAGAGCCATAGCACATTTAAAAGTCATCAACATAAAGGCACGCTGGGATAGTATAAATTTTTATGGCAAAAAGAGTTGGAGATAAAATACTTACCCATGGAAATATGGTATCATGCGCGACCTCTATAACCTCGGCCTACGAGGTCGATTACCCTTCTTCATTAAAAATTTCCTGGAAGATAGGTCATTTAAGGTACGACTGGGATCAATATTCTCTGACCCATTTCCCCTGGGGGTTCCTCGGGGAAGTATTTTATCTCCTACATTGTTTGCAATAAAAATTAACACTATCCCAGCGTGCCTTAAACCAGGTACAAACGGTGCTCTTTATGTTGATGACTTTCGGATGTGCTATGGTTCTACAGATATGCGGATAATCGAACGTAAGTTGCAGCTTTGTTTGAATTCACTTCAATAATCGGCAACCGAAAATGGATTCCGTTTTTCGAAATCCAAGACTATCTGCATGCATTTCTGCCAGAAACGAGGTTTGCATCCTGATCCAGAACTTTCCTTGGATGACAGCCGCTTTCCAGTTGTGGATGAAACCAAATTTCTGTGGCTGATATTTGATAAGAAATTATCATTTATCCCCCACATTAAAAGCCTAAAAAAGAAATGTTTGAAAGGCCTCAACATATTGAGAGTCTTATCAAATACTGACTGGGGAGCAGACCGTAAGGCCTTGCTCAGATTATATCGAGCATTAATTCGATCAAAACTCGATTATGGGTGTATTGTGTATGGGTCTGCCCGCGAGTCTTATCTCAAAGAGCTCGACACCATACACAACCTGGGACTTTGAATCAGTTGAGGAGCATTTCGTACATCTCCAGTGGACAGTTTATACGTCGAGGCGCACGAGCCCTCATTGCACATCAGACGTGATAAACTAGCCCTGCAGTATGCTACGAAAATTGCATCACTTCCGAATCATATTTCATTTAACACCATATTTAGACCCCTTTTGTCTGAGGCTGGTATCAGCCTTGACAGTATTGCGAATACTCCTTTCTTTAGGACTCCACCGTGGGCTATATCTCCTCCAAAGATTGATTTCGATCTTACACAAGACGGTGTTTCAGTCTCTCTTTCGAGAGCTAAGGTTTAAATATGGTGCCTATGCTCCAATTTATACAGATGGTGATCGGATAGCTTCGGCTGCCGTGACACCATCTGAGACCATTTCTGTAAGCCTCCACCTGCTGCTTCTATTTTTACAGCTGAGCTCCAGGCTATTCTCCAGGCCTTGGAGTTCATACAGTCCTCATCAGATTTAAAATACATCATCTTTTCTGATTCTTTGTCCTCACTACAAGCAATTAATAACAAACAGCTTGGACACCCATTGGTAGCAGATATCTATCGTCTGCTACTATCTTACGAGTTAAACAGCAAAGACATCGTCTTTTGCTGGCTTCCCAGTCACGTTAATATAAGGGGGAATGATAAAGCAGATTTTGCTGATAAAGCTGCTTTAGATCTTCCCCTATCACCATTTTTAATTCCATCAATAATTCATCTCATTTATGGCCGCTGGCAACGGTCATGGGATCTTGCAGGCACAAATAAACTTCATCACATCAAGCCTCTCCTTGGGCATTGGCCTAACCCTATAGTACCAACAGGAGGGATGAAGTTGTTTTGTGTCGCTCTCGCATTGGTCATACTTTTTGATTGAGTTTAAGTATCTTGAAAATATTAGATCTAAATATTACCGTTGTCAGACATTACACCATTTATTTGCTCAATCGGAGCTATATTGTCAAGTCCTAAACTTTTTAAAAGAGACAAATTTTTATTACATGTTTTAATTGTGTATATATATAACATTTTTCTCTTTCATTTTACTTGTTTATATCCATAAAGTATTTGATATTTATTTTTAATTGTATACGTTATCTGTTATATTTGTTTTTATTTATGGATATAAATATTCTTTGTGATTTTTTTTTGTCTCGAATAATTCATCATGTGTTTGGCGCAATATAGCCCGGTTGGATCTGACGTGCCATAAAACCTCATTTCATTCATTCATATGATACCACATGGAAATATGGTATCATGCGCGACCTGCATAACCTCAGTCTGCGGGGTCGCTTACCTATCTTCATTAAAAACTTCTTAGAAGATAGGTCGTTTAAGGTACGTTTCGGATCAATATTCTCTGACCCATTCAAGGAAGTATATTGTCTCCCCCACTTTTTTCTATCAAAATAAATACGATACCGAAATCCAAGACTGTGTGCATGCACTTCTGTCAAAGAAGAGGTTTACATCCTGATCCGGAGCTTACACTGGATGAAACGAAATTCTTGGGTTTGATATTTGATAAGAAATTATCATTTATCCCTCATATTAAAACCCTCAAGAAGAAATGTCTGAAAGCCCTCAATATATTGAGAGTCTTATCATATACTGACTGGGGAGCTGACCGTAAGGTCTTGCTCAGATTATATCGAGCACTGATAAGATCTAAACTCGATTATGGGTGTACTGTGTATGGGTCTGCCCGCGAGTCTTATTTTTTTTAAAAAAAACATATTTTATTCACTATAAACGAATGGGAAATTGGGAAACAGGCAAAATGCCTATGTCAGACCACTATCCCTATTTACAATACAAATTATATACTAATAATGAAAAGCAGTATATACAATATATACAACCCTTACTTAGTTGAATACACCTCAAGTATTATAGTATGTAATAATAATAATAATATTAATAACAATAACAGCAACAATAATAGTTTAAAGTCGTTTAGTTAAATTGAAGTATGATTGAACTGTTGTAAAGATAAGGTTATTAATTTCGTTTGTGGAGTCTTGTACCGTACCGTACAGCGACCGGAAAATGTACAAGGTCGCCACCAAACGTGAACACAACGCGAGACATGTCCCCAAAAATTACAGACTTAAATTACAGACGTTCTTTTAGAGGAATGAAACCGGTCTCTTTGTAAAGAGAATCGTGGCTCGTACCTTTAACCGCTCCGCAGATTGTGCGTAGTGCGTCCAGTTGCGAGTGCTCAAGTTGATTAGTTAGTAGTTCCGACCACCCATCCCAAACGATATCCGCGTAGTCGAAGTGAGGCAGAATGTAGGCGTTATAGATAGTCAGTAAGGATCTGCGTTTCAAGCGATATTTTAGAGATCTCAAACAATTTACTAGTTTTGATACTTTTTTGCATAAATTTCCTATGTGGACATCCCATTTGCCGTTATTTTGAAAATTAGTGGTGGCTTAGTAATTTTCGTTCTAGTGCTGATCGACAAAGTTTCAGTTTTAAGGGAATAAAGGTAACCAGCCAGGTTTTAGCCCAGTCATTAATAGTTTCGAGATCAGTATTAAGAGTATTGGCGCTTGCAAATCGGCAAATAATCTGACATTTGATGTAATATTCTCAACAATATCGTTGATGTAAATAAGGAACAGCAAAGGACGGAGCCTTGGGGGACACCAGCAGGGATTACTTTGGCTTCAGAGGCAACTTCATTTAGTACTACTTTCTGTTGTCTATTTGAAAGATAATTGCCAAGCCAATCTAGGAAGTCTACCTAGCTTCCAACATAGTCCAGCGTGCCAGACACGGTCAAAGGCCTTGCTGATGTCACAGAAGACAATTCTTGTTTGTGAATGGTTATCAATGGCTTGACAAAACGTGTGTTAATTCTATTAGTTGGTATATAGTACTGTCACCTTGAAGAAATCCGCTTTGAAACGTTGTTAGTATTTGACAATCCCGCAAGAAGTTAAAGACATGCTTATAGATTACTTTTTCGAATACTTTAATTATAATGCTTAACAATGAGACAGGTCTGTAGTTTCCACATTCATTAGGAGATCCTTTCTTACATACGGCCGTGGCGTTGGCAAATTTTCAAATTTGGGGAACCTTTTTTGGTTCTAGAGAGAGTTTGAATAAAGTACAAAGTGGAGAGGAAATTTCAGTGGAAATTTGGCACTGATGTCATAGGGACCAGATGCTTTTGATATATTCAAACTGTTGATGATATCTTTAACTTCTTGATGGGTTGGTACGATCTGCGTTCGTGAGTTCGGATTTTGTCTAATAGGGGGAAAAGCGGTGTTAGTGTCGTTTAATTCGGATTGTTCAATGAAGAAATTATTGAGTACATTGGCCTTTTCTTCTGGTGCAAAAAGGGTGTCTTTGTTCACAACTAAAGGTGGCATATCTGTCTTGGTTGTCCCTTGGCCTTTCACAAATGAATTAATAATATTCCAAAAGGTGTTATTTCCAAAAGTTTCCGAATCATTTTGATAGTATTTAATTTTTGCAGTTTGAATAAGATTAATATATTGGTTGCGGATATATCTGAAATGTCGCCAATGGATGTCGTGATTTGATTTCGTTGCTTTTTTGTGTATTCGATTTTATTTATTTTTTTGCGTAATTTCCTAATTTCTAGTGTCATCCATGGTTTATCGTTGGGCCGAATAGTTACAATTCGATTAGGTATGTTGACCTTAGCAATTGATATTAACTCACTTGTGAAGTCTATAGAAGCACGGTCAATGTCTTTTCCATCTATCAGATCGTACCAATTTTTCCTATGGTATCCCGTTTTAGTTTGTCGATGTCAATGTTATTGTAGTCTTTTAAAACATTGTGCCTTTGACATTTTGAAAGATAAGTCGCATGATACAGGACAATGATCACTGCAGAAATTATCAGATACGTCGCAATGTTTAGTAAATTCAGGAAAATTGGTCAAGATCAAGTCAATTAAAGTTATTGTTGCCGTTTTTTTGGTATCTTGTAGGTGTTGTCACTAATTGTTCGAAGTCGAGTAAATTTATTGCGAGTCTTATCTCAAAGAGCTTGACATTATACATAACCAAGGACTTAGAATCAGTTTAGGAGCATTTTGAACAGAACATCTCCAGTGCAGAGTTTATACGTCGAGGCGCACGAGCCCTCATTGTACGATAGACGTGATAAACTTGCACTGCGGTATGCTACAAAAATTGCATCTCTGCCTCATCGTATTTCATTTAACACAATATTTAGACCCTATCATGAACATCTATATTTACTGAAGACTAATGCTATTCAACTCCTTTTGTCTCAGGCTTCGTATCAGTCAAGTAAGTATTGCGAATACCCCATTCTTTGAGACACCACCATGGTCTATATGGTGATTATGCTCCAATTTATACAGATGGTTCCAAAGATGACGATCGGGTAGCTTCGGCTACTGTCACGCCATCTGAGACCATTTCTGTTCGTCTTCCTCCTGCTGCTTCCATATTTACTGCTGAACTCCAGGCCATCTTTCAGGCTTTGGAGTTCATTAAATCCTCTTCATCTTTAAAATACATTATATTTACTGATTCTTTGTCCTCTTTGCAGGCAATAAACAATAAGCAGCTTCTACACCCGTTAGTAGAAGACATTTATCGTCTGCTACTATCACACGGGTTTAACGGCAAGGACACCGGCCTTTGCTGGCTCCCCAGTCATGTTGATTTCTGTTCGTCTTCCTCCTGCTGCTTCCATATTTACTGCTGAACTCCAGGCCATCTTTCAGGCTTTGGAGTTCATTAAATCCTCTTCATCTTTAAAACACATTATATTTACTGATTCTTTGTCCTCTTTGCAGGCAATAAACAATAAGCAGCTTCTACACCCGTTAGTACAAGACGTTTATCGTCTGCTACTATCACACGGGTTTAACGGCAAGGACACCGGCCTTTGCTGGCTCCCCAGTCATGTTGATATTAAAGGGAATGATCAAGCCGACTTCGCTGCCAAGCCTGCTTTAGATTTTCCCATGTCACAATTTCTTTTACCTTTTATCGATTTCAGATCGTCCATTAACTCTTTATATATGACCGCTGGCAACGGTCTTGGGATCTTGCAGACACAAATAAACTTCATCACATTAAGCCTCTCTTAGGAGACTGGCCAAGCTTCTATGGAACCAACAGGAGGGATGAAGTTGTTTTGTGTCGCTCTTGCATTGGTCATACTTTTTTAACTCATATTTTCATTTTAAAGCGAGAGCCTCAACCAGAATGTGAACACTGTCATGTTCCTTTGACAGTTAAGCACATTTCGATTGAGTGCAAGCATTTCAAGAAGATTAGATCGAATTGTTACCGTTGTCAGTCATTACATCACATGTTTGCCCAACCAGGTTTATATGGTAAAGCATTAGACTTTTTAAAAGAGACCGGATTTTATCATAAATTTTAATTGTATATATATATATCATTTCATTTTTGTATTTAATTTTTATATGCATAAAAGTTGTATTTTATTTTTAATTTTAATAAAAGTGATATTGTTTTTATTTTTGCATATAATGTTTTTCTGTGATATATTTAGTCTGTCTCGTAATTTTCACCATATGTTTGGCGCAATATAGCCCGGTTGCAGCTGATGTGCCCATAAAACCACATTTCATTTCATTTTTTTTAAATCGGATAAAAATTGTGATCTCTATAGGGTTCACAAGCTAATAACGTGATTTTCCGTACAACCAGGGGCCATAATTCACGAAGTTATTGTCCGATATGCGCGAATATCGACAGGAACCGAGATCTGTGGGTTATAATCATGTATTTCAAGTTTAAACCAAATCGGATAAAAATTGTGATCTCTACAGTGTTCACAAGCTAAATACGTGATTTTTCGTATAATCGGGGGCCATAATCCATGAAGTTACGGTCCGATGCATGCCAATATCGAAAGGAACCGAGATCGTAAGGGTGATAAACCTATTTTTCAAGTGTCATTGAAATCGGATAAACATTGTGACCTGTAGAGTGTTCACAAACCATTGTGGACGGACGTCCGGACGGACAGGGGCGACGACAATATATGTCTCCATGAAAATGTGGGCGTATAAAAATTTAATCCCTTGGCTATTTGTTTACAAGAAACTTATTTAAAGAATTCAGATGTCTTACCACTCAGACATTTTGTTGCCTATCATCATTTTGCTAATCAGTTTAGGAGCATTTCGTACATCTCCAGGGAGAGTTTATACGTCGAGCCCTCTCTACACAACATATGTGATAAACTGGCCCTGCCAGTATGCTACGAAAATGGCATCTTTACCAAACCACATTTCATTTAACACAATATTTAGACCATATCATGAATATTTATATCTGCTCAAAACTAAAGTTTTTCCACCATTCCGTATTCGCGTACAACCCCTTTTGTCTGAGGCTGGTATCAGCCTTGACAGTATTGCGAATACCTCTTTCTTTAAGACTTCACCGTGGGCTATATCTCCTAAGATCTATTTCGATCTTACACAACATAAAAAGAGAGATACTAGCTCCACCATATATACAGACGGTTCGAAAGATGATGATCGGGTAGCTTCGGCTACCGTGACACCATCTGAGACCATTTCTGTCCGCCTGCCATCTGCTGCTTCCATCGATACAGCTGAACTACAGGCCATTCTTAAGGCTTTGGAGTATATTCAATCATCATCTGATATATAATTTTTACTGATTCTTTGTCCTCATTACAAGCAATAAATAACCAACAGCTTGACCACCCATTAGTAGCAGATATTTATCCTCTGCTAGTTTCATACGAGTTGAGCAGAAAGGACATTGTCCTTTGCTGGCTACCCAGTCACATTGATATTAAAGAGAACGATCACGCAGATTTGGCTGCCAAGTCTGCCTTAGATCTCCCCTTATCCTATTGTTTAATACTATAAACAGATTTTAAATCTTGCATTAATCATTTCATTTATGGCCGCTGTCAACGGTCTTCGTATCTTGCAGGCACAAATAAACTTCATCACATTAAGCCTCTCTTAGGAGATTGGCCCAACTCCTATAGAACGAACAGGAGGGATGAAGTTGTTTTGTGTCGCTCTCGCAATGGTCATACCTTATATTTTTAATGTTACTTACTGTGATATTGTTTTTATTTATGCATGTAATTTGTTCTGTGATGTATTTTAGCCTGTCTCGAAATAATCGCCATATGTTTGAAGCTGATGTGCCATAAAACAATATTTCAATTATTCATTTGTAAATGGGGGAGTAAGTTGCACAACAAGGTCAGCTCGATCTCAACTGCAGTAACTGCAAAGGACCCCATTTTCCTTATTCCAGAGGGTGCCCAATATGGAAGAAAGAAAGAAAAGTTCAGCAGGTGAAAACGGGAAAAATATACCATACCCTGAAGCAAGCAAGCTGGTTGAGGCCAAAACTCGCTTCTATTGATGGCCAAACGCGTGTTGAAGTTCTAGCGGAGACCGAAGACTCCTCGTCGAAACAAGCACCGCTTATTCCTCTAAAACCCGCAATGGTTACTCTCAGCACTCAGACTGTTAATAAGTCTGGAAAGTCTGTGATAAAGCTGATTGTGCCCCCAATTCATCCACCAAAAACAAACAAGATCAAGGAACTTTCTGATAAAGACTGTAAGCCTTATCTTCGTTTTACGACACGGAAAAGCGAGGCTACTTTCTGTTTTTTAGTTTAGCCAGTCGTAAGGGGAATGACCATGTGCACCTTTTGACCGAGCTGGAGATTTCGAAACTTTAGGACCATGGAGGCACACAAATTCGGTAACTACAATTGTATAATCTTTCATATATATAATATAATCAGCATTTCGTAGCATATTTGGTTCTTTATTATTAAGATAATGTGAGTTTTGTTTGTGCACGCTGGTTTGTATTTCTTCAACTAGACCGCCCGCCATTTGCATTAGTTACCTGTCATTCGACCTAGTATTTGCATAGCTACTTTTAGCAATAAGTATTGCCTTTTATTTAGTTTATACATATTTATACCTAAACAGTATGCATGTTGTAATATTTACCATGCATGTTTTGATTTCCATTGGGCAACTGTGTGTTTTTTGGTTCTGTGGAAGCTCTCACAAAACAAGAGTTGTCTCCATCTAGTCACTTTACAATTAATTTCACACTATACAAATTTTACAGACTTAATGTAACTTACGGTATATAATTTTATTCTGTGTTTTAATTCTTGAAACATATTTGTATTTTTATACGCCCACATTTTCATGTGGACGTATTTATCTGATTTTGTTGAAACTTGAAATGTAAGTTTATAACCCAAAGATCTCGGTTTTCTTGGGATATTCGCGCATATCGGACGATAACTTCCCGAATTATGGCCCCCGATTGTACGAAAAATCGCGTTTTTAGCTTGTGGACCCTATAGAGGTCGTAATTTTTATCCGATTTAAAAAAAACTGTATTATTATACCACTGTTACACCCTAAGGACGACTGAATTCGAATTTCGTGAAAATCAACCCAAAATTGACAGACAAAATGGCCTCCGTTCGTTCTCAAATAGCGTAAAAATATGGTATATCAAGGTTGTGGACCCTATAGAGGTCACAATTTTTATCCGATTTTGTTGAAACTTGAAATGTAAGTTTATAACACAAAGATCTCAGTTCCGTTCGATATTCGCGCATATTGAATTGTAATTTCCTGAATTATGGCCCTTGATAGTTGGAAAAATCACTTTCTTGTTAGCTTGTTCTCTATCCATCTCTTGAAAATGTGGGCGTATCCTGCCTGGATCACGTGACTTTTGAGCATATAAAGATGATAAACCTGAAAAACACGTGCAAACACAAACTCGTGAGGTCAATCGATGCAAGTTTGCTTAAACTGAACACGCACACGTAACTTGAACTGGAAAAACAAATTAAAATTGTTATTTTCATCTTTGTTAGAAAATGCCGCGCCTTTCAAATGTAGAACGTCTACGTGCTATAGGTAGGCTCTATGCTGGTCAGTCTGTGGTCACTGTTGCAAGAGCCTTTAATTGTTCACGCCAGACAATAGACCAATGGACCAATATTGACACCTCCTTCATCGCCGTAACCGACTTGTGTAGGCCACAAGACACATAAGATTTACTCAAAGACAGTGGAATTCGGTTGTCTTTAGTGACGAATCTCGATTCACTTTGAGATTTGCCGATGGCAGGGCCCGAGTGTACCGCAGACGAGGTGAACGTTACGCTCAAGTATGCGTCAGAGAAGTTGACCGATTTGGTGGCGGCAGCGTCATGGTTTGGGGTTCTTTTTGTGCACATGGACGTTCCCCTCTTCTTGTTGTCCAAGGGAACTTAAATGCTGTCCAGTACAGGGATCAGATTTTGCAACCTGTTCTTCTTCCGTTTATGCAGAGACATGGGCCTGGACTAACGTTTCAACAAGACAATGCTCGACCCCATACAACAATTGTCCTTTGCTGGCTACCCAGTCACATTGATATTAAAGAGAACGATCACGCAGATTTGGCTGCCAAGTCTGCCTTAGATCTCCCCTTATCCTATTGTTTAATACTATAAACAGATTTTAAATCTTGCATTAATCATTTCATTTATGGCCGCTGTCAACGGTCTTCGTATCTTGCAGGCACAAATAAACTTCATCACATTAAGCCTCTCTTAGGAGATTGGCCCAACTCCTATAGAACGAACAGGAGGGATGAAGTTGTTTTGTGTCGCTCTCGCAATGGTCATACCTTATATTTTTAATGTTACTTACTGTGATATTGTTTTTATTTATGCATGTAATTTGTTCTGTGATGTATTTTAGCCTGTCTCGAAATAATCGCCATATGTTTGAAGCTGATGTGCCATAAAACAATATTTCAATTATTCATTTGTAAATGGGGGAGTAAGTTGCACAACAAGGTCAGCTCGATCTCAACTGCAGTAACTGCAAAGGACCCCATTTTCCTTATTCCAGAGGGTGCCCAATATGGAAGAAAGAAAGAAAAGTTCAGCAGGTGAAAACGGGAAAAATATACCATACCCTGAAGCAAGCAAGCTGGTTGAGGCCAAAACTCGCTTCTATTGATGGCCAAACGCGTGTTGAAGTTCTAGCGGAGACCGAAGACTCCTCGTCGAAACAAGCACCGCTTATTCCTCTAAAACCCGCAATGGTTACTCTCAGCACTCAGACTGTTAATAAGTCTGGAAAGTCTGTGATAAAGCTGATTGTGCCCCCAATTCATCCACCAAAAACAAACAAGATCAAGGAACTTTCTGATAAAGACTGTAAGCCTTATCTTCGTTTTACGACACGGAAAAGCGAGGCTACTTTCTGTTTTTTAGTTTAGCCAGTCGTAAGGGGAATGACCATGTGCACCTTTTGACCGAGCTGGAGATTTCGAAACTTTAGGACCATGGAGGCACACAAATTCGGTAACTACAATTGTATAATCTTTCATATATATAATATAATCAGCATTTCGTAGCATATTTGGTTCTTTATTATTAAGATAATGTGAGTTTTGTTTGTGCACGCTGGTTTGTATTTCTTCAACTAGACCGCCCGCCATTTGCATTAGTTACCTGTCATTCGACCTAGTATTTGCATAGCTACTTTTAGCAATAAGTATTGCCTTTTATTTAGTTTATACATATTTATACCTAAACAGTATGCATGTTGTAATATTTACCATGCATGTTTTGATTTCCATTGGGCAACTGTGTGTTTTTTGGTTCTGTGGAAGCTCTCACAAAACAAGAGTTGTCTCCATCTAGTCACTTTACAATTAATTTCACACTATACAAATTTTACAGACTTAATGTAACTTACGGTATATAATTTTATTCTGTGTTTTAATTCTTGAAACATATTTGTATTTTTATACGCCCACATTTTCATGTGGACGTATTTATCTGATTTTGTTGAAACTTGAAATGTAAGTTTATAACCCAAAGATCTCGGTTTTCTTGGGATATTCGCGCATATCGGACGATAACTTCCCGAATTATGGCCCCCGATTGTACGAAAAATCGCGTTTTTAGCTTGTGGACCCTATAGAGGTCGTAATTTTTATCCGATTTAAAAAAAACTGTATTATTATACCACTGTTACACCCTAAGGACGACTGAATTCGAATTTCGTGAAAATCAACCCAAAATTGACAGACAAAATGGCCTCCGTTCGTTCTCAAATAGCGTAAAAATATGGTATATCAAGGTTGTGGACCCTATAGAGGTCACAATTTTTATCCGATTTTGTTGAAACTTGAAATGTAAGTTTATAACACAAAGATCTCAGTTCCGTTCGATATTCGCGCATATTGAATTGTAATTTCCTGAATTATGGCCCTTGATAGTTGGAAAAATCACTTTCTTGTTAGCTTGTTCTCTATCCATCTCTTGAAAATGTGGGCGTATCCTGCCTGGATCACGTGACTTTTGAGCATATAAAGATGATAAACCTGAAAAACACGTGCAAACACAAACTCGTGAGGTCAATCGATGCAAGTTTGCTTAAACTGAACACGCACACGTAACTTGAACTGGAAAAACAAATTAAAATTGTTATTTTCATCTTTGTTAGAAAATGCCGCGCCTTTCAAATGTAGAACGTCTACGTGCTATAGGTAGGCTCTATGCTGGTCAGTCTGTGGTCACTGTTGCAAGAGCCTTTAATTGTTCACGCCAGACAATAGACCAATGGACCAATATTGACACCTCCTTCATCGCCGTAACCGACTTGTGTAGGCCACAAGACACATAAGATTTACTCAAAGACAGTGGAATTCGGTTGTCTTTAGTGACGAATCTCGATTCACTTTGAGATTTGCCGATGGCAGGGCCCGAGTGTACCGCAGACGAGGTGAACGTTACGCTCAAGTATGCGTCAGAGAAGTTGACCGATTTGGTGGCGGCAGCGTCATGGTTTGGGGTTCTTTTTGTGCACATGGACGTTCCCCTCTTCTTGTTGTCCAAGGGAACTTAAATGCTGTCCAGTACAGGGATCAGATTTTGCAACCTGTTCTTCTTCCGTTTATGCAGAGACATGGGCCTGGACTAACGTTTCAACAAGACAATGCTCGACCCCATACAACAATTGCTACCCAGAATTTTTTAAGAAATGCCGGTGTCCAAGTCTTGGATTGGCCGTCGCTTAGCCCCGACCTTAATCCTATTGAACACATCTGGGACGAACTGGGTCGACGTGTTCGTCAGCAAGTGAATCCACCACTGACGTTGCAGGACCTTCAACATGCTCTTGCTGAGCAGTGGCGACGTCTTCCTCGGGTAGTGTTTACTAATGTAATGTTGACAATGCGACTCGGATACAGGGAGACCTAACGAGGGCCGGTACCTGCACCATGCCAATCATTCCAGTCTGCGTGAAGAGTCATGCTGGTTTGACGACTATTCGTACCTTAGCTTTGATGGATCAAGGTAGTAGCATTTCGTTCTGCACAGAAAGCGTAATGCACCAATTAGGCGTTTCCGCACCTAAAACTAAACTCTCAATAGAAACTATGCATGGTGTGAAAGATAAGTCCACACACATTATCCAAGATCTGGAAGTTTATTCGAGTGATCATTCGGACAGTGTTAGAATACCAACTTGTTTCACTACGGATAAAGTACCGGTATCAAAGACATGTATTCCCTCTAATGTGGATATTAAACACTGGAATCATTTGTCGGACATAAATATGGAATACTATGATGGTGAAGTGGGTATGATTATCGGAAATAATGTCCCAGATGCTTACACACCAAATGAGTTTAGGACTGGACCCAGGGGTAGTCCACATGCCTTTCATACACCCCTTGGGTGGATAATTTGGAAATTAGTGAGACCTATTGATAATTCAGAACCACAGTGTGTTTTCACAGAATTGAGGCAAAAATATTGCGAGATGCTGAACATTTAAAATCACTGGAAATTCTCTTACAAAAGAGTTTCAATTTAGACTTTCCGAAAAACTCTGTAAACAATAAAAGAGAATACTCGATTCTAGATAAACAATTTCTTAATAGTGTAGAAAATTCAACTATTTTGAAAGACAATAATTATGAAATTGGTCTACCAATTAAAAACAAAGACATCCTCTTGCCTAATAACTTTAGTTTTGTAAATAACAGACTCTCTAATCTACGAACGAAATTTGTTAGAGATCCTGGATTTCATAATAAATACGCTTGCATTGTTAATTCTCTCCTATCAAATGGTTATGCTGAGAAAGCCGATGTAAGCAGGGGAGATAACTCCAAGTTATATTTAATTCCTCATCATGCAGTTCAACATAAAAAAAAAGAAGAAATATCGTGTAGTTTTCGATTGTTCAAGTCAATTTCAAGGCATATCTTTAAATAATGTTTTGCTACAGGGGCCAGATTTAACTAACACATTAGTTGGTGTCCTACTACGTTTCCGTTTAGGACAGATAGCCTTCATAGCAGACATAGAAGCTATGTTCCATCAGGTTCGAGTCCCTGAGCAAGACCGGGACCTACTAAGTTTTCTATGGTGGCCTGAAGGAAACATCAACGTTAAGCCACAACAATACAGAATGACGTCTCATTTGTTCGGTGCAGTTTCGTCCCCAAGTGTCGCAAACTACGCCTTACGTCGCGTAGCACTTGACAACCGTCAAAACTTTAGTCAGCAAGTCAGTTCGATTGTGTTACAAGACTTTTATGTAGATGACTGTCTACATTTGACAGACGATGAGAAAGAAGCAGTTCAGATGGTAGAACAGTTAACTAAACTCTGTAGCTTAGGTGGATTTCACTTACACAAGTGGGTCTCAAACAATTTAAATGTTCTATCCTCAATACCAGAGCATGAACGTGCGATTTATAACCCATTTCTTGACGGTCATGACACAATAGAGCGAGCTCTTGGAGTTCAATGGAATGTTTCGTCAGATACGATTACATATAAGATTAATATACCTGACCAACCCACAACGCGTCGAGGGCTGCTACCCATTGTTAGCTCGATATTCTATCATCTAGGGTTAGTGGCACCTGCAATACTACCTGCTAAGCGTATAATTCAACAATTATGTTCATCGGGATATTCCTGGGATAATAAGGTTGAGGAACCGTTACTTGGGCAGTGGACTAAGTGGTTGAGAGAACTTCCTAAATTGGAAGCTCTTAAAGTTAAAAGGTGTGTTAAAGTTAAACACCAACTTAAAATCAAATGTACGGAAATTCATCACTTCTCCGATGCCTCCGAGATTAGTTTTGGAACTGCGTCATACATTCGATTAACAGATGAAGCAGATGTTACTAGTTGTACGTTAATTTTAGGAAAATCTAGGGTTTGTCCGCTTAAAAGGGTCACAATACCTAAGTCGGAACTTACTGCTGCGTACATAGCTGCCAAATTAAATAAGAAAATTATGTCCGAACTACAAATACCTGTGGACAGAGTTTGCTTTTGGACAGACAGTTCTACAGTGCTAGGTTATATTCGTAATGAATCCTCAAGATTCAAAACTTTCGTGGCGAATAGAGTTTCCTTTATTCATGAGGCTACATATGTTCATCAATGGCGTCATGTCAGTGGCTCAGATAATCCTGCAGATATAGCTAGTTGGGGTGCGAATATTCAGAACCTACTAGAAAGTAAGAAGTGGTTTGAGGGACCTGACTTTCTACCAAAACCGGAAAGTGACTGACCTACGTCTGTATGCGACTTTCACATTGCCGAAACTGACCCAGATGTCAAGAGGTCAGTTTGTTTAATTGCTCAACAGAATCATCCGTTAGAAAGTTTAATTGACTATTATTCAGATTATGATAGATTTATCAAAGCTGTTGCTTTATTGAGACTTTTGATAAAGTGTGTTAGGTCCAATGCCAAACTTGACTTACATCTTTCAGTTAGTGACATTACGAATGCTGAAAATTTTATAATTAATTATGAACAAGAGAAACATTGGAATATTAAAATAAAAGACAATAAAATTGATATTCCTCAAGTATCTAAGTTAGACCCCATAGTGCGAAGTGGTATGGTATGTGTTGGAGACGGTTAAAATCAGCAGAAATGGTATTAGATGCTAAGCATCAAATTATTGTGCCAAAACAATCAAAGCTTGCTGAACTTTTGGTTGTTAAATCACACCAAAGAATTGGACATTTAGGTAAAAATTCCATTTTATCTAACTTGCGAACAAGGTATTGGATCTTAGGTGTCAGTAAGACTATAAAGTCTATAACATCCAAGTGTGTTACATGTAGGAAGTATCGTGCGAGTACGGTGAATCAGAAAATGTCCGATCTGCCTGTAGAGAGACTCACATCAAACAATCCTCCCTTCTATCATACAGGCATGGATTACTTCGGACCTTCCGAGCTGCGCCATAAACGTTCGACTGTAAAACGATATGGTGTTATTTTTACGTGTTTGAATTCGAGAGCCGTACACCTTGAAGTTGCCAATTCACTAGATACAAACTCCAGTATAAATGCGATTCGTCGGTTTGTTGCTCGCAGAGGCAAACCTAACTCCATTAGATCCGATAATGGAAGTAATTTAGTTAGTGCAGACAAGGAGCTGAAAGCAAGTATTCTACTAGTGAATGAAGCTCAAATTAACTCGAAATTGACTAATATTGGTATTCAGTGGTATTTTAATCCTCCGTCTGCCTCACACTTCGGTGGTGCATGGCGAGACTTATACGTCAAGTTCGTAAAGTGCTACACTCTCTCAAACATGACCCGTTGAACCATATGGATGATGAAGGTTTCACAACTTTATTTTGTGAGGTCGAGTCTATTTTAAATAATAGGCCAATTACAAATGCCTCAGATTCGCCCGATGATTTGGATGCGTTGATCCCAAATCATTTACTTGGAGTTAATACACAGAGAGATTATTAAATAACTATTCCTGACAAAACTGATAATTACATTAGGAAACGTTGGCGTCAAGTCCAATATATGTGCGATTTATTTTGGAAACGGTGGCTTAAAGAATATTTGCCATTGTTACAGTTGCGACAGAAATGGCTAAAACCCAAGAAAAATGTTGAAATCGGTGACATTGTTCTTATTGCTGATGGAAATATGAAACATTCGTGGACATTAGCTAAAGTTGTTGATACCAAATTAGATAAGCAAGGTTTAGTCCGTGTTGTTACCGTTAAGACAAAGACAAATACTTTGACACGCCCTATACATAAATTGTGTTTATTATTAGAAGCTGACAATGGTTAATAATTGTATTTGTAGATTGTCATTTTGATATACAGACTATTTGCTTTGTTAGTATTTTAGATTTTAAATTTTCACAGGAATGGTAATTTTATAGTCTCATCAAGATTTTTCCATCATTATGATATATACCCAGCCAAATTAAAAACTTGACACTGATGAATTTCAACAATTTTTTTTTTCTGGTAAGTCAAATAAATTTTAAAGTGTTTCTAACGATAGTAAGTAGTAAGAAGCCTTTAATTTCATAAAATTGTAAAGTGGATCACGTGACTTTTGAGCATATAAAGATGAAAAACACGTGCAAACACAAACTCGTGAGGTCAATCGATGCAAGTTTGCTTAAACTGAACACGCACACATAACTTGAACTGGAAAAACAAATTAAAATTGTTATTTTCATCTTTGTTAGAAAATGCCGCGCCTTTCAAATGTAGAACGTCTACGTGCTATAGGTAGGCTCTATGCTGGTCAGTCTGTGGTCACTGTTGCAAGAGCCTTTAATTGTTCACGCCAGACAATAATTAATCTTAGAATGAGAGTGCTTCAAACTGGAACTATTGCCGAAGGCCCAAGGGCGGGAGCGCCACGTCTGACGTCACTCCATGGAAGATCAAGCAATATGATTACGTCATCTTAGAAACAGATTTGTCACTGCAACCTCCACAAGTAGAGAGATGTTTGGTGGAAGGGTAACTGCACAAACTGTTCGAAATCGCTTGCAGACTGCTGGTCTTCGAGCTCGGAGGCCCTATAATGGACCATTATTGACACCTCTTCATCGCCGTAACCGACTTGTGTGGGCCACAAGACACATAAGATTTACTCAAAGACAGTGGAATTCGGTTGTCTTTAGTGACGAATCTCGGTTCACTTTGAGATTTGCCGATGGCCTAGGGTCCGAGTGTACCGCAGACGAGGTGAACGTTACGTTCAAGTATGCGTCAGAGAAGTTGACCGATTTGGTGGCGGCAGCGTCATGGTTTGGGGTTCTTTTTGTGCACATGGACGTTCTCCTCTTGTTGTTGTCCAATGGAACTTAAATGCTGTCCATGACACATGGGCCTGGACTAACGTTTCAACAAGACAATGCTCGACCCCATACAGCAATTGCTACCCAGAATTTTTAAAGAAATGCCGCCGGTGTCCAAATCCTGGATAGGCCGTCGCTTAGCCCCGACCTTAATCCTATTGAACACATCTGGGACGAACTGGCTCGACGTGTTCGTCAGCAAGTGAATCCACCACTGACGTTGGAAGACGTTGTATGGCAGTACGAGACGCTAGAGGAGGCCACAACCGTTACTAAACACTTTATTCCGATTGTTCTCCAAGTCTGTGAATTTCATTTTGGGGGGTACTGTGACATCATGAACGTTATCAATGTCAAGGACTTTCGGCGAGACGTATTCTTGCTTTCTGTTGATGTCAAGGTCGTCTGTGCACAACATAACACTAACATAACACTAAAATAGTTGCCTTAAACCAAATATTAAAAATCGAGTCCCAAAAATCCCGACTGTCAAGTTTTTAATTTGGCTGAGTATATGTCAAGATGATCAAAGTATATTGTCTTAATTGCTTGTGTAATTTGTATGATTTGAACCTGATATCCAGTTTTATGTTATAACTTTCGATTACATGTATTTAGGTTAAATATTTTGAATAATCTGCGGGTTTTATTCATAATTATTCTAAGTATATTGACTAATTTGTACATGTACAATCATTTCGATTTTTAGGATTGTGCTGGATAACTTTAACATGCAATGTATATTGCTTATTTCAAATGATGTTCATTTCGTTTTACGGATTATCAGACACTTTGTGTATTGTTTCGACTTGATGTAGTACATGTAGCTATCCAATTAGGTGTTTCGTATTTCGTCCTTTTATGGATTTGCTTTATATTGTACTTCGTTTATGTCAATTGATTATAAGATAATATATACAATTGAGAGGGTCGGTGTAAGCCTTATCTTCGTTTTACGACACGGAAAAGCGTGGCTACTTTCTGTTTTTTTAGTTTAGCCAGTCGTAAGGGGAATGACCATGTGCGTCTTATGACCCAGCTGCTGGAGATTTCGAAACTTTAGGACCATGGAGGCACACAAATTCGGTAACTACAATTGTATAATCTTTCATATATATAATATAATCAGCATTTCGTAGCATATTTGGTTCTTTATTATTAAGATAATGTGAGTTTTGCTTGTGCGCGCTGGTTTTTATTTCTTCACTAGCCCGCCCGCCATTTGCATTAGTTACCTGTCATTCGAACTAGTATTTGCATAGCTACTTTTAGCAATAAGTAGTTGCCTTTTATTTAGTTTATACATATTTATACCTAAACAGTATGCATGTTATAATATTTACCATGCATGTTTTGATTTCCATTGGGCAACTGTGTGTTTTTTGGTTTTGTGGAAGCTCTCGCAAAAACAAGAGTTGTCTCCCTCTAATCATTTTACCATTAATTTCACACTGTACAAATTTTACAGACTTAATGTAACTTACGGTATATAATTTTATTCTGTGTTTTAATTCTTGAAACATATTTGTATTTTTTAGTAAATCATCATCATCATCATTAGTAGTACTAATAAAATCATCGGTATGAAACATACAACTACGAGTTATTAATAGTGATATGGTGCATCGACGAGAAGCCCCTCCCGTGCCTACTTGTCTACATCCAACAACTGCTTCTTTTTCTTCCCTCGATCTCTTTATTTGCTATCCGGTCCTGTTTTAGGATTTTACATGGAGAGTTAATGAAGATCTTTGTGGCAGTGATCACTTTCCGATCTTGATAGACAATAATGGCCCCTCTCCGGTTGAAAGGCCGCAGAGGTGAAAGTTGCATAAGGCTGATTAGGCTCTTTTCGAATCTTCGTGTCTCTTCTCTTTTGATGCAAAGGCGTTAAAAGATGCAGATGAGCCCATGGCCTTATTCACTTCAATCCTTCAGGATGTAGCTGAGTAGGCGATTCCATAGACCACGACTGAGCCAAAACGTTTCAATAAACCATGGTATAATAACGATTTCAAATTCGCTCTTAAAGAGCTTGATCGTATTTTATGACGCCTTGAGAACCATACGCCAACAAAGAAGTCTTCGTGACAGGGTTATTTCTCAAGGATAAATTCCCGTACCACTTCCAAATCCGTATGGGATAGGATTCGTAGAATTAAAGCTAAAAGTAGTGCATTATCAGTCAACCATCTAAATGTGCCTTAAACCAGGTACAAACGGCGCTCTTTATATTGATGACTTTTAGATGTGCTATGGTTCTACAGATATGCGGATAATCGAGCGTAAGTTGCAGTTTTGTTTGAATTCACTTCAACAATGGGCAACCGAAAATGGATTTCGTTTTTCGAAATCGAAGACTGTCTGAATGCATTTCTGTCAGAAACGAGGTTTGCATTCCGATGATCGAGAACTTTCAGGCATTGGAGTTCATTCAATCATCTTTATCTTTAAAACACGCTATATTCATAACTTAAAGGACAATATTGGTGCCAGTCATTATCACATATGTGATAGAGCTGGTTAAACACGTTCCAAATATTATTTTATCACAGAGATCATTGCTACGATAGATGAGTAATCAATGTTTCAACAATAGGAAGTGACGAACGCAAAAGGAAGACACGAGTTATCCCTCTATATAACTGGCTGAAGTGACGGGTTATGACAGATACATGGGTGAATTTTTGCTCACTAAAAATTCCTTCGAAGACCAAAACTTGTTATATGGGACTGTAAGAGTATATCTGGCAATTCAAAAAAGTAATTGAATGTCATTAGATAAGAGAACACGAGGAAAATAGAAACAGTCCGTACATTCACGGGTGTTTTTTCATTCTATACTTATAAAAACATGGTAATGCACGGACTTTTTCTGTTTTTCTTTCATGTTCTCTTATCTAGTGACAGTCAATTTTGTTTATGAATTGTCAGATATCATTTCACAGTCCCTACAACAACTTTTGGTCTTCAAAGGAATTATTAGTGAGCAGAAATTCGCCCATGTATCTGTTATCACCCGAAACGTGAGTCAGTTAAATAGAGGGATAACCCGTGTTTTCCTTTTGCGTTCGTCACTTCCTATATTGTTGAAACATTGATTACTCATCTATCGTTGCAATGATCTCTGTGATAAAATGATATTTGGAACGTGTTTAACCAGTTCTATCACATATGTGATAATGACTGGCACCAATATTGTCCTTTAAGCTACCATCACCCCATCTGGAATCATGTCTATCAGATTTCCACCCGCTGCTTCAATCTTAACTGTTGAGCTTGTGATAAAATGATATTTGGAACGTGTTTAACCAGTTCTATCACATATTTGATAATGACTGGCACCAATATTGTCCTTTAAGCTACCATCACCCCATCTGGAATCATGTCTATCAGATTTCCACCCGCTGCTTCAATCTTAACTGTTGAGCTCCTCGCCATCTTTCATGCATTGGAGTTCATTCAATCATCTTCTTATTTAAAAAACGTCATATTTTCTGATCCTTTGTCCTCTTTACAGGCAATAAACAATAAGCAACTTGTACACCCATTAGTAACAGACATTTATCGTCTGCTACTATCGCACGAGTTTATCGGCAAGGACATTATCCTTTGCTTGGTCCCCAGTCATGTTGATATTAAAAGGAATGATCAAGCAGACTGCTTTAGATGTTCCCATATCACAATTCCTTTTACCCTTTACAGATTTTAAAGCATGTATCAACCAATTTATTTATGAATGCTGACAACGGTCTTGGGATCTTGCAGACACAAATAAACTTCATCACTTTAGAAATGAAATGGGGTTAACGTCCTACTTTTTTGCTCCGAACTGGGCTAATGAAGACGGGTATACGCCATACAGTGTGCAATGAGGGAAATTTTGAGCGGACAGCGGCACTACGGCCTACTTTTATATCAAATTCCAACTGTCAAGGGATCTTTTAGGTACAAACCAATGTGTACACGGGACCTCGGTTATTCGTCCCATCCGAATGACTAGACACCTGTCCTTGTCAGGCCCTCTGTCCTGCGTCACTCACAAGGGGTAACCACGCCGGAAAATCTGGATGAACTTTCTGGGCTAGCGAACCAGCGTCTTACCAACTTGCCACCGTGACCACCTAGCCTCTCTTAGGAAACTGGCAAAGTTCCTATAGAACCAACAGGGCAGACGAAGCTGTTTTGTGTCGCTCTCGAATTGGTCACATTAACTCACATTTTTATATTAAAGCGAGAGCCTCAATCAGAATGTGAACAATGTCATGTTCCTTTGACGGTTAAGCACATTTTGATTGAGTGCAAGCATCTCAAGGATATTAAATCGCATTTTTACCCTTGTCAATCATTACATCACATGTTTGCCCAACCGGGTTTTTATGGTAAAGTGTTAGATTTTTTAAAAGAGACAGGATTTTATCATAAATTTTAATTGTATATATATCATTTCATTTTTGTATTTAAATATTTATATGCATAAAAGATGTGTTTTATTTTTAATTTCTACTTACTGTGATATTGTTTTTTTTTATGCATATAATGTTTTTCTGTGATATATATATATTTTTTTTTTAGCCTGTCTCGTAAAAATCACCGTATTATGTTTGGCGCAATATAGACCGATTGGAACTGACATACCATAAAACTACATTTATACTTACCCGTTTAACGAGTTGAACACCCTAAGGAGAAAGGTATACATGGATTTAAAGACATATGAGGAGACACCTTGATAGGAATGTCTGCTAATGTTGATTATTTAAGCAACATGGTAGCATGCTGACCGCGGCTAAGCCAGCTATGCCCTTTGCTATCAAGGACGGTGAAACTTTTGATAAATCCATAGAGGGACTCTCAATCAAGAGAAACCTCGGCCAAGGTTTTAATACCTTACATGTAAACATTAAATAAATTAGAAACGTCCTCTGTATTAGGACTTCTGTTTTTAACTCTTATTTATCCATGACGTATTTTTGTTTTTTTAATTATTATTCACCCCTCGTAGTCCCCAAGCTTACTGCCCTGCCTACCAACGGGAGGACTAGCACGGATAACCAGTGCAATCCTCAGGGCTTGACGAGGGGTATACTCAAGCCAGAAAGTATAAATACTTAGCCAACCTGATTGACCCAAGCTGCTGCTCCACAGAATGTACTTAAGGACACAAAGGTAAATCTGCTGAGTGCAAAAACTACAAAGCATTGATGTTAGGAGAACGTACATTCTACAGAGCTAAAACGACCAAAGCCGATTGATCAGAGTGGGCCACTCTGATCTTCCGTCTAGGTGAACCATGGGCCAAAGTAATGTGTTGCAGAGATTGTAAACAGGACAAAGAATTAGTAAATAATGTGTTTTAAAGACGAAGAGGATTTAACGAACTCCAAATCCTGGAGTTCAGCGGTAGATATGGAAGAAGCAGGAGGAAAACGAACAGAAATGGTCTCAGATGGCGTGACAGTAGCCGAAGCTATCTTTGGAACCATCTGTATAAATTCGAGCATATTCACCATATTTAGACCTTAACTCTCTGGGGAGAGACTGAAACACTGTGGAACTAGTATCTTTCTTTTTATTTTTTGTAAGATCTAGATCGATCTTGGGCGGAGATACAGACCATGGTGGTGTCTCAAAGAAAGGGGTATTCGCAATACTGTCATGACTGATACCAGCCCGAGACAAAAGGGGTTGAATGCGAATACCGAATGATGGGATAACATTAGTTTTCAGTAAATATAGATGTTCATGATAGGGTCTAAATATGGTGTTAAATAAAATATGATGAGGCAGCGATACAATTTTTGTAGCATACTGCAGTGCCATTGTTACCCCTGGGCCACCGCGGCTCCATTGGCGTGCGACTTTCAGTAGGAATATCAGTAGGATTACAGAGTTTCATGACAAGGATAATAACTCTGCGAATAATTGATGTGCGATCTTGAATTCTATACAATCTGTATGTTATTCTATAAATTTATACGATGTTCAAGTATATGTTCAGTATAAAATATGCTACTTGCTGAGCCATGGTAAAAAACAATAATGTGTTTTGCTCCCGTATAAACAAACTACTTAATTATGGTTATTAAGAGGTTGCCCAATTAAAAAACCCAACGCATAAAAAGTTGAAATATCAACGGGATTACTTCTGATGTTATTGTTTGTTTTGTTTGTTTCGTTTCTGTGTGAGTTTGAGTGTTTATGTGTGTATGGAGGAGGTGTGGGTAAAGATTATTAGATGTGGATACGCCCACATTTTGCAAGAGATGGATAGAGATCAAGCTAAACAAAAAGCGATTTTTCGTAACATCAAGGGCCATAATTCAGGAAGGTACGATCAGATACTTGGGTCATAAACATGCATTTCAGGTTTCGTCAATATCGGATCAAAATTGTGACCTCTAGAGGGTCCACAACCTTGATATACCAGATGTTTATACTATTTGCGTAGAGGGGCGGCCATTTTGTCTAGCATTTCAACCAACATTACCATTTAACGGTGATATATTCGAACAATTGTTTTTAAATCAGTTAATAATTGTGACCTTTAGAGGGACCAAAAGCTAAAAACGCGATATTTCGTGCAATCAGTAGACATAATTCAGGAAGTTACGATCTGATGTGCGCGAATATCGAAAGCAACAAAGATCTTTGGGTTATACACATGCATTTCAAGTTTCATCAAAATCAGGTGAAAATTGTGACCTCCAGGGATAAAAATTGTTACCCCCAGAGGGAACACAAGCTTAAAACGCGATTTTCCATACCATCAAGTTACGATCCGCGCATATCAAAAGGAACCAAGATCTTTGTGATATAAGCTTAAATTTAAGGTTTCATCAAAATCGAAAAAAAAAATATGTGGCCTCTAGAGGGTCTACAACTTTGATATACCATATATTTACACCGGTATACGAGGGGCGGCCATTTTTGGTCCGATTTTCACGAAATTCGAACTCATTACGGTGTAACCGTGATATATTAACACGTTTCTTTTTCAATCGGATAATAATTGTGAACTTTAGATGGAGCACAAGCTAAAAAACGCGATTTTTCGTACAGACAAGGGCCATAATTCAGAAAGTTACTATCCGATATGCGCAAATATCAAAAGGAACCAAGATCTTTGGGTTATAAACACGTATTTCAAGTTTCATCAAAATTGTGAGCTCTAGAGGGTCCACAATCTTGATATACCATATTTGTACACTGTTTACGTACGAGGGGCGGCCATTTTGTCCGGCAGTTTTGGTCCGATTTTCACGGAATTCGAACTCCACCGCCATTAAGGTGTGACGGTGATATATTCAAACGGTTTTTTAAACGTGATGGTCCGATATGCGCGAAGATTGAAAGGAACCAAGATCTTTGAGGTATAAACTTATTTTTTTAAAATTTCAGCAAAATCAGATAAAAATTGTGACCTCTATAGGGTCCACAAGCTACAAACGCGATTTTTCGTACAACCAGGGGCCATAATCCATGAAGTTACGGTCCGATACATGCCAATATCGAAAGGCACCGAGATCTAAGGGAGATAAACCTACATTTCATGTTTCGTTGAAATCGGATAAAATGCAATTGTGGACGGACGTTCGGACGGACAGGGTCGACGACAATATACGTCCACATGAAAATGTGGGCGCATAAAGACACCACCAGACTTACAAGGAATATATCAATATCACTGATGGAGCGTGTACTAGATGAAAGAAAACATTTCGACCTTTAACACTAGTATTATGATCAAACTAACGTTAACGACGGATTTTATTAATTTTTATGCGCAACCCATAGGTCTACGTTTCTCTCACACGCAATCGTGTGATAGGCCATTACTAGGAAGTTTAAAGCCCGTGTCACACGGAGCGACCTAATTGTGCCGTACGTATTGAATCAAATCTAACTAGGACGTTTAAAGCCAGCCAGTGTCACACAAAGCTACCTTATGCCTACCGTGCTGAATTTTTTCTGTCGAAATTTGGCAAAGTCCATATACGCTCTAATGCTCGGTGGTTGGAGAGCAGGCAGGGATGAATCTTTTCAATCAGTCAAATGGCTTCTCAAACAAAGAAGACTCGTGCTACTAAGCGTATGTCTACCGAGGATTTAGAACCATTAGCAATAAAATCATCCCGAACCTTGCCTAGATTTCTGGTCAAACAAAGTACTAACGATATAAATCTTATTAAAAGCATCACATGCTACGCCATTATTAAAATCAAAAACTTGTCGTAAGAGGCGACTAAAAGGATCCCTGTAATGGGGCAACGTGTTTGCCATGCGTTGCGACCCGTGTCGGTGGAGAGTGGAATCCTGGTGATTGAGCCCTTTCTCTGCAACACATTACTTTGGCCCTTGGTTCACCTAGACAGGAGGTCAGGATGACTCACTCTGATCAATCGGCTTTGGTCGTTTTAGCTCTGTAGGATGTACGTTTCTCTTTTTTGCTTTGTTGGTTTTTATACTCAGCAAGTTTACCTTTGTATCCTGGAGTACATTCTACATAGCAGCGGCTTGGGTCAATCAGGTTAGACAAGTATTTTAACTTTCTGGCTTGAGTATACCCCTCCCTCGTGGAGCCCCGAGGCCACGCGTCGGATATCCGTGCTAGCCCCCCCCCCCCCGTAAGCAGGGTAGTACCTACCTGGGGGACGGCGAGGAGTGAATAAAAAAAATATCATCTATGGATTCCCCAAACCCCAGTCAATAACAAACAGAAACGTCCGAACACTGAGGACGTTTCTAACTTACTTAACAACCCAAAGAAAAGTTTAAAGGCATGGCCGAGGTTTCTCTTAATTGAGAGTCCCCCTACAGACCTTTCAAAAGTTTCACCATTTTTAATAACCAAGGGCATTGTTGGCTTGGCCGGTGAGTCCACGGCTATTACAAAACTCAAAAATGGAACTCTCTTGATAGAATGTTGGTTAAATCAACATTCTTAGCAGACATACACCTATCACGGTTTACCACATAGGTCATTGAACTCCAATAGAGGCGTAATTCGCTGTCGGGATCTTGAAGACAGCAGCGAGAATACCTTTCTTCTCAAGGCGTGTCATATGTAAAAAGAATCAGTGAACGCGGGGGAGAAAAGGTGATTCCTACAAGCACCTATATCCCCACGTTCAATCGTCCCGACATTCTTAAGACTCTCAAGACAGGCTATCTTAACATACCTGTTGATTCTTACATCAGTAACCCCTACGCTGTTACAAATGTCAGAAATTAGGACATAGCAAGACCGTCTGTAGAGGTAAGGACACCTGCGCTCGTTGTGGTCATAATGGCCACGAGAGCGCTACCTACCATGCGGAATTGTGTTGTCTCTATTGCAAGGGTAAGCACTTTTCTTATTCTCGCGAATGTCCAATATGGTAAAAAGAAAAAAGAATTCAGCAGGTAATGTCTGAGAGGAAAATACCATATTATAATGCTAGAAAGCAAGTAGATCTAACTGTGCTATTTCCCGTTCAATCCTAAGGGAAGTCTTTTGCAGGCGCAGTAAAAGTATCTACCAAAAGCATCTCTGTTTAGACAGATTTAAACTGGCCAAATAAAGGGAAAATGTGCATAATATCAGATCATAATATCCCCGACAATTCTAAATTGAGGAGCTCACCAGGTGGCGCGCATGAATTATGGATTATAGTTCACGGCCTTATGTCAACATACGATCTATGATGTAAACATCTAAACTCTAAAGACGCACAATGCCGCAGTATTGCTGTGTACCAAACTGCAAAAACTCAAAAGGTGGGCACACTTTTCCGAAAGATCCAATACTGCGGAAGAGATGGATTGTTGCAATAAAGCGGAATGATCAACAGACTGGAAAATTATGGCAACCAGGGGAGCACGATCGTGTTTGTAAAGATCATTTTACCAATGACGACTATACAAGTACACTTCTCGGTAAGAAAAAATAATAAAAACATAGACCCCTACATACATGTTCATCATCTTTGCACTCAGATGCAAAATGCATATATTAAGGTTTTGAATTTAATATTGTTCAAATCCCCATACGAGAATAAATTAGGGCTAGGTCTGTTCAGAAAAAATAATAAATAAAATAACACTCGTCATCCAAAAGATTGAGACTCTGGGCAACTCGATGATAAATTATTTGAAAAAGGATGCTGTTCCATCGTTATTTACATTCAAAAAGTCTGTATGCCCAAGGAGAAAGTTGAGGAGAGTCTTTGAAGCTTCAATTAACCCGGTAATGTTACAGAATGAAGAGAATGAAGTCATCAATGAAATTGTAATTGATCACTCTTGCGTTGATGTTGCCGTGTATGTTGATTGTGAACCATCCCAAAATTATAATGTTGAAATTCAATGTCACCTTTTGTCAGATATAAATTCTAAGTTCTCCATTGAAAATTTCTGTGAAAATCCAAGAGCCATTAAATATTACTCTCTTGGCCCTGTAGTTTTTTATTTAAATTATAAGTGTTCTTTGTTGGAACCTAAGGATCAACTTTTCTTAACTCTCATGAAATTAAGACAAGCCAAGGAAGATTTGGAACTCAGTATTTTTTTCAAAGTCAGTGAAAGTACCGTTTCACAACTAATTAATGTATGGATCAATTTTTTATATTTCCAATTAAAAGAAATCAATATTTGGCTCGAAAAATCTATTGTACAAGAGAATATGCCCAGTAACTTTAAATCTGCATTTTCTACAACACGTGTAGTACTAGACGCCACAGAAATTCCTATTTCAAAGCCACAGAATGTTGATGCCCAAAGTATGACATTTTCTACGTACAAAAATAAAAACATACTGAAAACCATAATCGGTTGTTCACCTCGAGGACTTTGTATCATATGTCAGTGACAGTTATGGCGGATCAGCTAGTGACAGACAAATAATTGACGATCCACACTAGTCAATAATAATGGTATGTTTGAATCAAAGGATAGCATAATGGCTGACCGGGGTATTATGGTCCAGGATATCTTTGCATCCAAAAATGTTTTGGTCAACACCCCAACAATGTTGAAAGGCAAGTCGCAACTAGAACCTGAACAAGTCATACATGATCGTCGAATTGCTTCAAAGAGAATTCATGTCGAAAGAGTGATAGGTTTAGGCAAAACCTACACAATTTTGAAAAAAGATCTGCCTGCCAGCAAACGAGCTCTTGGTTCAAGAATTGTATTTGTATGCTATATGCTATCAAATTTCCGTCCATCAATTGTCAACAGACTTGCCTAATCACATTCCCCCCCAATAGATCAAACAAAGAAATCTAGTAGGCCTGTAATATAATAGTGTGTTTATTACTGTAACTACATGTATTTAATATCATAAATAAAGCCTTTTGTATAACATAACATATACCTATATTAATAATAACAATAATAACAATAGTACACAATCTTTGCATTGTACATTTTTCTTAAAAATACATTATGTAAAATTTAGATAAGAGCCGATCGTTCTCGCTATGATAGTTTAAAAATAGATAATGCAAAATGAATATATTGAAAATTTTATTCAACTTACTTTATTGTAAGCCAAGTTACCAATGTCTGTAGTTTCGACAAGATGTGTGCATTGATTGTGTATGTTAATAAATGTCTGATAATTTATTATAACATTTAATGCCAAAAGAAAGACCTGCAATTATAGGTAAATGTAGCACACTTGAGTAATGTATATTTAACTTGCCATGAATGATGGTAGCGGCAATTAAAAGAGAAAATCTCTTATTAAAAACTTTCAAGAGATAACACTTCTGTGGAACCAGACAAGTAACATGCAACTTTGTTTATCAATATAATAATCATGTTCTAATTTTTAGATATTGTACGTATCACCATTGTTATAAGACCTTACAAAAAATATTCTGGTTCTCAGACAATCATGTGTAACCTGAAAAGCACTGCATGACCCGTTTTTATTTAAAAATTAAAAAAAAACATGAAAAAAAGACTATTTAATTATCGCATATAAATATTTTGCACTCCACCCCCCCCCCCCCGGACGCTGTAGGCTACTTTATCATAAATGTAACCCTGACACTTTTAAGTGAAACAGGATAATTGTACATTCCTTTAAACAACATGACATATACTTAGTCAATGGAAATATGTGATGTATATAAGAAGGCATTTGATTTAGCCCAGTAGTGATCCAGTAGAAATTGTAAATATCACCGTTGTTATAAAAGGGATGCTTTATATAAGGTCTTGTTTAATCTGATATCAAATTGATTAATTTTGTTTTACAGAACTGTTGTAATTATACATATCACCATTGTTATAATTATAAATGAGATGCAATATAAGGTCTTAAATATTTATGATAAAATAATTCAAGCTTAGGTAATAAAGAACCTTTACAATAATCATTGTCAATTTCTATTTTTTCTATATAAAGATCTTTGTGTGTAGATATTAAAAAAAAAAACATAACTGGTGTTTAGATAAATAAAGCTGTCCTTGTACCTGAGAATAATATCGACTGTTTCTAGAAAGCCAGACTTTGCTGCTACCATCCAAATATTCCAGATAAGGGAAATATTTTCCCGGAGCAATATTTAAATCCCTTCCTGTATATGGACATTTAATTTCAATTATTTTATTATCATCAATTACTCCATCAGGAGTTGCACCAAGATACGGATAACTTGGGTGCACAAAAACTCCACATTTAGACACAATGAAACCCATTTTTTCATTGAAAAATTTGCATGCAACAGTTTCAAATTTAAGACCATGTATTACAGGCGGGCCACTAAGAACAGGTGGAAAACAAATACTTTCACAAAGTTTGTCAATATTTCGTCTTGCAGTCATATGCATAACATTCCCAATTCGAGATGCCGTCAAACGCCACTCCCTGGCATCATGCTATTTTGAACACAAACCCTGTCTCCTTGTAGCTGCCTCTAGCTTTATTGCTTCAGCATCTTTTATCTGAAAATAACTGTCAACCCAATATTGAGTATATGGTAACATTAAATAATCATGGTCTTTAACTGCAGTTAAAATATCAGCTTTGGGATATAAAAATTTGATCGTTAAATCAGTTTGTTCTGTAGAGCAGTAGTTGTACACACGGTTCCTAACATCAGCTTCAAAGCCAGGCTTGTTGCGATGCGCTGAAGGACGTGGATCATCTAAACAAGGTTGTTTTGATGCAGGGAAATTCTCTTGATTTTACTGGGGATCCTGAAAATAAATCAAAATTTTATTAAAGGGGCATTGGCATTAGGTAAGATTAGATAAAGAGCCGACAGTTCTTGATATAATAGTTAACAAATAGATAATGAAAAGGGAATATGTTGAAAATTTCAGTCAAATTACTTCACTCGGAGCCTGGCTATTGACGACACATTGAGAGTCTAGCTCTGATTGTCATTGTTACAATAATAAACCGCAAAAGTATTTAAATCTACTTAATATCAGTGATATCTGATGGCAATCATGGCATTGATCATTCATGATTCATTGTGTTGATCTTGGTAGTTAATTAATGTCTTATTAATAATTTATATAAAATCTAAGGTCTGAAAAAAGACCTTCAATTGGCCGATTTAGCTTAAATAGATAGCTTAAGACAAGGACATGCTATTGCTAAGGAATTACATTGTCAACCAAGGACATACATGTAAGTAAAAATAAAACCCCTAACTCTGCCCAAGATTCCTTGACTAAGAGGGAAATGAAAATTTTGTATCTTAACATATTCTCTTACCTTCATATTGCCTTTTTGGCATGTGGAAAGATTGCAAATTCTCAGTACAACTGCTCTTGATTTTACACTGCCCATCTTCAATGAATTGAACCAGCATCAGTAAAACTGCAGCCAGATGTTTGCAGGTTCCATGTGGCCTTTACCAGCAGGACATTCACAGTGACTATTTACAATTTCACCACTACTTTTTTCAACGCTGAGTTTATAGTTGTAAGTTACCTATAATAAAATGCATAAGTTTCATTTGGGCCGATTTTCTTAATACTATATGGATATTCAATAATGGTGTGCCAGATATTATATTTAGGAAATTGAATGATTCCTTTACATGAGCTGCAGCCTGTAAGTCTACTAATCAATCTATACATGTATACATACAACAAAAGTAATAAAGTATCTCTTGCAAAGAAGAATATGTCTATCAATGTTCATAAGAAATACATCAGGAGTAATTTCAGAATATCTGATCATTTCTTTTTTACCAGAAATCTAATTGTTGTTTACTAAAAATGCAATGCAGATAATGTGATTGGCATGATTGACAGAGATAGGCTTTTAATATCTAGCCAATAAAACAGGAAACAAAATTCCCTGATCAGCTCACCAGTTCTCCCTATTAAATTATAACATAAATAAAGATTTAAGCTCACAAATTACCTTCTTTTTCATTGCAGCAGCAACAATTTCTGTAAAGTAAATACAAGTATCTATTTCACATAAACTGCATGCAGAAACTCGATCACTTTCCATCAACTCCTCTCCTTTCTGCAGTGTTTTTAAATCATGGGCCATCCCATGATCAGATACCATTCTGTATTTAAAATAACCATCTATTTGACAATTGACATCTATCAATTTTTGGTAATGTTGATCTGTGTTCACATACAAGTTGTCGAAATCCTGAACTAGGCCACTGTGGAATTGTGTACTCAGGAAGATGGATAACAGGATTTCTAAAGCTATTAATTATTAATTTTATTAGAACACATAATATACATTGTCTTAAAATTTAATTTAGAACACAAGGCTTCTATAAACACCACAAAGCAAGTCAATCACCACTTGGAATTTGGAACAAAGTTTATAATAATAGGCCTATCTATATAATATTAATAATAATATATGGTAATCAGCATGCTATCTACATGCGTACACAAATAATTGTACTTTAGGACTATTAATATTAACTCTCTCATCAAGTTGAATGCAGAAATCCAAAATACTGTGGCACAACAGAATACTAGGCCTATAGGCTAAGTTTTCTTATTTCAAGCTAAGATATACACTGACAACAGTGTCTCTGAGTCAGTGTAATAACTTCCATGTTATTGTTAGTTAAAATAGGCCTAGTTAATGAATTAGGCCTATTCAGATTTAAAACTTTCGTGGGCTTGCCTAGGCTAGTTGATATGCTATAGATAGGCTAAGGCCTAGCTCGAGTAGCTAAGGCCTGTGAAAATCAATAAATTACACTACCGACAATGTGAGTAATGCCAAATCCGTACCTATACCTACGGGTGTAATTTGTTTGTTTCTAAATGCCGACGAATGAACGTCTGAACCGCTTATAAACTTGAAAGTGGGTCGCAGGTTTGTGAAGCGTACGAACATAAGGCAGTCGCTGGAATGGGAACAGGGCTTAATTAGGTTATTATAGGCTAATGTTTACTCGATGACACTTACCTCTCAATAAGTGCCTCTTTTCTGCCCGTTGTCCATGCACCTCGTTTAGCTAACTCGTCTTTCAATTTTCCAACAGTAAATCGACCGTAATTATTTTCCGCCATGATTTTGCCGTCTGCTGTGAAAGAGTAACTCAATGACGTCTTGGAGTAACCCATAATCCAGTGGAAAAACCTGAGAATCAGTGCGCGAGCGGACAACCCCATTGTCGTGGTTTCAAACCAAATTTTAATGAAGTCCAACTTTTAATTCAAAAATCAACAATACAACCCTTTAGCTGTTTGTTTACAGGACACTTTTTGGAGGAATTCTGACACTTTGTCTTTTAGATATTTTCTTAGTTATCATCAATAGTCAATTAATGATGGTAGAGCTCATGGGGGTGTTTATATTATTCTTAATGGAGATATCCCTCAGAGTCAAGTCACCCTAAACTCGCCTTTACAGGCAGTTGCAGTAAGGGTGACTTTGCTTATTCCCATAACACTCTGCTCTGTATATCTTCCACCAAGTTTACATCTTAATCCAGATGATAACAACAGAGGTAAACAAATAGCGGACTTCATTAACCTTCATAATTAGTGTTTATTAAATGGTGACTCGCCTACTTATCTACATCCTGCCACAAATTCGTGTTCTTCCCTAGATCTCACCATTTGCTCCCCGGTCCTGTTTCGGGATTTTACATGGAGAGTAAATGAAGAACTATGTGGTAGAGACCATTTTTCTATCTTAATTGATAAAAATGGTCCCTCTCCGGTCGGAAGACCCCAGAGGTGGAAGTTGCATAAGGTTGATTGGCCTCTATTTGAATCTTTGTGTCTTTTCTCTTTTGATACAGAGAGTTAGAAGATGCAGATGAGCCCATGGCATTAATCACTTCAATTCTTCAAGATGTAGTTTAGCAGGCGATTCCATCCAAAAATCACGACTGAACCAAAACGTTTCAATAAACCATGGTATAATGACAATTGCAGATCCGCCCTAAAAGAGCTAGATCTTATTTTGAGACGACTAAAAAAACCCACCCTTCCATGGAGAATATTGCGGCATACCAGATGGTCCGGGCGAAGGCCCGTAGAACCATTAGAACCATACATCAAGCAAATAAGTCTTCATGGCAAGGTTACGTCTCTAGGATCAATTCCCGTACTACACCCAAATAGGTATGGGATATGATTCGTAGGATTAAAGGTAAAAGTAGTGCATTATCAGTTAACCATCTAAATGTTGATAATACCGACTTAAGAACATTTCCTAATATTGCTAATTCTCTGGCCAGTACATTTTCATTTAATTCATCATCCAAATTCCTACGGCCACAATAAAGATCATACGAATCATACAAATTATCGCCGATCGCTTTAACTAGCTGCATTTGCAAAACCATGGAGAGATTGATCCATCGAAGGCTTGCTTGGTACCTTGAGCCCAACAACCTCATCACTGACCTCCAATGTGGATTTCGGTCCCAAAGGAGCACTCTTGATCATCTCGTTCGATTGGAAACGTTCGTCAGGGACGCTTTCATCCAGAAGCAACATTTAGTTGCAATATCTTTTGATCTAGAGAAAGAATATGATACCACGCGCGAACTCCATAACCTCAGCCTACAAGGTCGCTTACCTATCTTCATTAAAAATGTCCTGGAAGATAGGTTATTTAAGGTACGACTGTGATCAATATTCGCTGACACATTTCCTCGGGAAATGGGGGTTACACAGGGAAGTATTTTATCTCCAACTCTTTTAGCAATAAAAATTAATACTATCCCAGTGTTCCTTAAACCAGGCACAGACGGCGCTCTTTATGTTGATGACTTTCTGATGTGCCATGGTCTACAGACATGCGGATAGTCGAACGTAAGTTGCAGTTTTGTTCGAATTCACTTCAACTATGGGCAACCAAAACTGGATTTCGTTTTTCAAAATCCAAGACTGTCTGCATGCATGTCTGTCAGAAATGAGGTTAGTATCCTGATCCAGAACATTTCTTGAATAGCAACCGCCTTCCTGTTGTAGATGAAACCAAATCATTTATCCCCCATATTAGAAACCTAAAACAGAAATGTCTCAAACCCCTCAACATATTGAGAGTCTTATCAAATACTGACTGGGGAGCACACCGTAAGGTCTTGCTCCGATTATATCGAGCATTAATAAGATCATAACTCGATTATGGGTGTATTGTGTATGGGTCTGCCCGCGAGTCTTATCTCAAAGAGCTCGACACCATACACAACCAGGGACTTTGAATCAGTGTAGGAGCATTTCGTACATCACTAGTGGACAGTTTGTACGTCGAGGCGCAAGAGCCCTCGCTGCACAACAAACGTGATAAACTGACCCTGCAGTATGCTACGAAAATCGCATCTCCTCCAAATCATATTTCATTTAACACCATAATTAGACCATAAAATGAGCATTTATATCTGCTCAAGACAAAAGTTATTCCACCATTTGGTATTCGGATACAACCCGTTTTGTCTGAGGCTGGTATCAGCCTTGAAAGTATTGTGAATACCCCTTTCTTTAAGACTCCGCGGTGGGCTATATCTCCCCTAAAGATCGTTTTCGATCTTACGCAACATAAAAAGAGAGATACTAGCTCTACGGTGTTCTAATCTCTCTTTGTAGAGTTAAGGTCTAAGTATGGTGATTATGCTCCTATTTACACAGATGGTTCTAAAGATGGTGATCGGGTAGCTTCGGCTACAGTGACACCATCTGAGACCATTTCTGTGTGTCTTCCACCTGCGTACATTCATGATTGCATGATTTAGAAGAGATAAAACCCTCTTTCGTTTGCCCAAAGAAATATGTCGCTATCAAATAATAACCTAATTACTAAAAATAGACTACTTTCAATGTATTTTATTTAATGCTAGATCAGATTAACAGATTTCACTAAAGTCACGGTCATCGAGCGATATTTATGTTTGCTCGATTCCACTTTGTTGTATACCGACTTATTGTATGCCAAGATGATTTCCGCTTATGTCGTCATGATGTTCCGAATCGACGAATTTCGAGAAATATTTTTGGAGAAATGTTTTGCAAGATTTGTATTTGGAGATTTGTATTTAGAAATTTGTTCTGCGAGATTTGTTTTTAGTTGTATACAAGTAACCATATCGGTGAAATGTATAAAGAAAAAATTAGTCTAAAAACTAAATGCTCTAAATCAATATGATGATGATATCTGAATGAGCCGCACCAGCATGAGTCGCTTTGTTTTGTTTACGCGCGTTGCTACGATTCCAAGTGCCCGTCTGTGTTAATCATTCATTCACGCAAATTTCAAACTTCACGGGTTATTAGGAAGGGGTTGTCCACGTTGGCTTGCGCTTAACCGAACCGTTGACCGTTAGAATTCGGTCAAGGGTATGCGGAATAAGTTTTAAATAATTAAAAAACTAAGTAGCTTGTTCAAACGGGACGAAAACATTTATGTTGCTTACACAGCGGAATTCTTTCAAAAATAATGCAATAAAGAAATCACTTACAGTTACCGGGATCATTCGCAATAATTGTCTGATAATTTGATTCCTTTTGAGTAAATAGCTCACTTAATTCATGAATGGTACAGTATGAATTAGTATAAGCCTCCTGTAGACATTGATATTGTATTGAAAAGTATCTGCAATGTATAGATTATATGAAATTGTACTAAACTATTCGAGTTAAAACAGTCCAAGGTGTATCCTCTGTTTTATGCAGATTAAAGCGATATTTTTAACTACTCTGAATAAGAAACCTGGGTACAAATCATTTGAAAAAAAAACCTTTATTCTGAAAGAAGCACATTATCTCAAAATCATTAAGTGTAATTTTAGCGACTGTAGTAACAGTTGCGGGTAGTCTGCGCTGACTTGCACTTAGGGCTTCGTATTGGTAAATTACCTTTAATCTCGTTTCTTGGAATGTAGTGTAGTTTTTACTATCAAAAAATAAAAATTAATATCAGAATAATTTTGATGCCTTGAAAGGTGATATTGGTGTACTATAGTAAAGAATCACTTACTCGCAAAACGTGGTTGCGGATGACCCATTGGTGTTTTCACAATAATCATAAAAAGGTGCACAAGTCTCCGCTGGAAAAAACAAAGCCAATATAGTTTTAACAGTATCTTGTTGCCATTGTCAAACATTTCATTTTTGTGCAAAGTTTATATACTTTTCGATTGAAAACCAGAACTAACTGACTTTCTAAGAGGGGTACTCCACAAGTGCAGTTCGTATATATTTTCGTGATGAATGTTCGTGGTTGAATAAAAGAAAATAAGAATCGTGTTGGATTTCGATATTTCTATAGTCTTAGTTAATAATTAATCACCATGAATTACAACGTAAAATTAATGTAACAACGAGTTAATAATCTTGGTTCAAATGCTTAATGGTAGATAAGCTTCAATATGATGATGGGAATTGACATAAACGTGTGTCTCCAGATATCCAAATACAGGTTCATACAGTTTGTCCTAATGATTGTGATCTGAAGTTGACCTTCTAATATGAAGGTTTGTAGAAATGATTTTCCTTGATTGACTCGTTTGGGTCTAGATACGAAGACGCGTTACCTATGGCATTAAATCCTATGCAAACAAACAATGTGGTAACTGAAAGGGTTTAGTCCGTAGACGTTAAATACAATTTATAAAATAGATGTAAAGCATAAAACAAAAAAACATTTGAGACAGGCGATTAGGGAAATATATCATACAATATGAAATAGAATAAGACACAGAAAAATGGGGGTAATTAAAAGGGTGTCTTAAGATCCATTGCAATATTCCTCACTGAATTTTAAGTAACACTAATTGGCCGAATTCACCACCATTATTATTTGGATTTTACTGAAGTTCGCCCTACTATAATACTAGAGGATATTGTTATGTGGATAGAATTCCCGCATTTATTCATTCGCCCCTTTATTAAGTCCTTCATTAAAGGGATAATTTCACTCTTGCTGTAACTACATAAAATGTCCCAATCTTCATTCCGGTCAACAAAATGTACTAATTTACAATATTCCAATTAATTGATTGTATAAATTTAATCTTAACACACCTAATTAAGAAAATTGGAAAATTCAACTAGAAATTGAGCGTTTTCACAATTTCACAATATCTTCCACCAAGTTTACATCTTAATCCCAGAGATCTTGATGACGTTGTTGAACAACTTCCTCTTCCGTTTATTATTACGGGAGATTTCAATGGTCAACATTCACTCTAGGATAACAACAGAGGTAAACAAATAACGGACTTCATTAACCTTAATAATTCGTGTTTATTAAATGATGACTTGTTTACTTATCTACATCCTGCCACAGCTTCTGTTTCTTCTCTCGATCTCACCATTCCTGTTTCAGGATTTTACATGGAGAGTAAATGAAGATCTATGTGGTAGTGACCACTTTCCTATCTTGATTGATAATAATGGCCCCTCTCCAGTCGAAAGAATTCAGAGGTGGAAGTTGCATAAGGCAGATTGGGCTCTGTTTGAATCTTTGCGTCTCTTCTCTTTTGATACAATTCTGAAGATTTTGAAGATTCGAAAAACCACGACCGAACCCAAACGCTTCAATAAACCATGGTATAATGACGATTACAAGAGCGTGATCGTATTTTAATACGACTAAAGAAGCACCCTTCCATGGAGATTATTGCAGCATTCCAATTGGTCCAATAAACCATGGTATATTAACGATTGCAAATCCGCTCTTTAAGACGTCTTGAGAATCACCATTCCATGCAGAATATTGCAGCATACCAGATGGCCCAGGCGAAGGCCAGTAGAACCATACGTCAAGCAAAGAAGTATTCATGGCAGGGTTACGTCTCTTAAGTCGGTATGGGATAGGATTCGTAGGATAAAAGGTAAAAGTAGTGCTTTATCAGTTAACCATCTAAATGTTGATAATAGCACCTTAACAACATTTCCTGATATTGCTAATTCTATGGCCAGTACATTTTCATTTAATTCATCATCCAATTTCTCCCCCGATGCCTTTCGAGGCATTAAAAAACAACTGGAGAAAAGGCGACTTCATTCCAAGTCCAACAATGATAAATGCTACAATGATACCTTTTCCAATGCATAGTTTCGGGTTTCGCTAAAGCGAGACCGGGATACTGCAACAGGTCCAGATGAAATACACTACCAAATTCTAAAACATTTACCTTTTTCCACTCTCTTAATTTTATTGGATCTTTTTAACCGGATTTGGGTTCATTAAAAATTTCCTGGAAGATGTAAGGTACGACTGGGATCAATATTCTTTGACCCATTTCCTCAGGAAATGGGGGTGGGGGGAGAGGGGGTTCCTCGGTTAAGTATTTTATCTCCAACTCTTTTCACAATAAAAATTAATACAATTCCAGTGTGTCTTAAACCAGGTACAAATGGCGCTATTTCAAATATCGAACATAATTATATCGAGAATAAATAAGATCAAAACTCGATTATGGGTTATTGTGTATGGGTCTGGCTGCGTGCGAGTCTTACCTCAAAGAGCTCGACACCATACACAACCAGGGACTTGGAATCAGTTTTGGGGCATTTTGTACATCTCCAGTGGACAGTTTATACGTCGAGGCGCGTGATCCCTCTCATTTCATTTAACACCATATTTAGACCATATCATGAGCATCTATATATATCTGCTCAAGACTAAAGTTATTTGTACATCTCCAGTGGACAGTTTATACGTCGAGGCGCATGATTCCCCTCATTTCATTTAACACCAGATTTAGACCATATCATGAGCACCTATATATATCTGCTCAAGACTAAAGTTATTCCACCATTCGTTATTCGCATACAACCCCTTTTGTCGGAGGCTGGTATCAGCCTTGACAGTATTGCGAATACCCCTTTCGTTAGGACTCCACCGTGGGCTATATCTCCCCCATACCATATTAAGATTTTAAGTCATCAATAAATCATCTCATTTATGGCCACTGGCAACGGTCATGGGATCTTGCAGGCACAAACAAATTTCATCACATCAGGCCTCTTCTTGGGGATTGGCCCAACTCCTATAGTACCAACAGGAGGGATGAAGTTGTCTTGTGTCGCCCTCGCATTGGTCATACTTTTTTAACACATTTTGTCATCTTAAAATGAGAGTCTAAACCGGAATGTGAACACTGGCAAGTGCCTTTGACGGGGAAGTACATTTTGATTGAGTGCAAGTATCTTGGAAATATTAGATCAAAATATTACCGTTGTCAGACATTACACCATTTGTTTGCTCAACCGGAGCTATATTGTAAGATCCTAAACTTTTCAAAAGAGAAAAAAAATTATTATAAGTTTTAATTGTATACATGTAACCCGTTTTCATTCATTTTACTTATTTATATTCATAAAGTATTTGATATTTATTTTTAATTTTATATATTATCTGTGATACTTGTTTTTATTTATGGATCTAAATATATTTCTGTGATTTCTGTTATTTTGTCTCGAATAATTTCACACATATAACCGAGTTGGAGATAAGGTGCCATAAAATCACATTTCATTTCATATCGTTTTCAATGATTTCCGATAATTACTTCTAGATTTATGGCCCTTGATATCTGATGTTTTGTGTACTAAACGTTAGTATAGGGCAGAACTAGGAGCCAAACAAATCTGAAAATTACTTAATGGGTTAGTAGTAGGGGAGGGTTTATGGCTACGCACTGCCCTTGACCTTGCACTGAGTGACCCTATGACATAGTTCGTCATGACCTAACCTTGCATTGAGTGACCCCTGTAACGTAGTTCGTCGTGACCTGATTATAACCCCGTGACCTAGTTGGAGGGCGAAAAAGAGGAGCGCGTGCACTGGAAAGAAGAAGGAAAGACAGAAGGAAGAAGAGGGAAGGGGAATAAATTCTTTCTGCTTTGATTATGTTGGCCCTGAAAAGGGCCGTTGTCCTCACTAGAATGTGAGGTATTTTCCTAGGAGGTGTTTTTAATACCTTGTCAGGTAAGACGAAGACATCGTCAGGGGTAATCACGGCAAGAGCATTACCCCTGAGATACACGAGAGTGTCTACCCTGCGGTTTTCTTCGAGGCGTATGATGGGAGCAACTTCACCCATTCTGATAATGAGAGACGGATGGTGTTTCGTTTTATAACCGTAAGGACGAATCCATTTAAGGGGTATGACGTCACAGACGAGTCCATTAATGGAGTGGGGTATAACGTTACAGCGCTTAGGGTAACGTGATGTAACGTTATGCATCGTAGGTTGAACGTTGGGGGATAAAAATAGACGTGATGCAACGTTATGCATCGTAGGATTACGTTGGAGGCTAAATATAGACGTGATGCAACGTTATACTACTTATACAAAGCATGTGCAACGTTATACCACATAGGGTGTACGATATCGAACGTTTGATGACGTCACGAAATTAGTGGGATAAAAGGGACGCGACGCGACAGGTTCTAACACTTTTCTGCTATCACCGAGCCGAGCAAGATGAGTTTTTCTTTACGACCAGTAGATTGTTTAGAACCGAATCGCTATGTGTGGAAATATACTTTCTGGAGGAGTGGTCCCACGTTCCGGCCATAGATGTGCCACTATAATTACACGACACCTTTGAAGCCATCATTGAGGAAATTCGCCGAACCTTGGATGCCAGAGAAAGTAACTACGTTAGAATCGCCATTAGTTACCCAATATTCAAATCACCCATCTGGTTACCGTTCCGTGAGCATCGCTTGTTAAAAGCCGAAGAGGTTTTACAGAAAGCGGCTGGCGTATTACAGAGTAATGAAGAATTTCGACTGGACCAGCGGTTGTCCATGAGTATCTGTCACGTGTCCCTTCCCGATAGCAGGGGTAGCGGTAAAACAAATGTGAAGAAGAGACACTGCGCTAATTTCGAAGAATATTTGAAGAAAAAGAGATGCCTCGTCACCATCAAGAATACCGACGAATTATGTTTTCAGAGAGTCATTGTCGACGCTCGTCACTTTGCGAACAAACAGGACTTGCCTGAATAGGAAAGAGAGTAGAAAAGACTACAGAGGACAGGACCCCAATCGTGGCAGACGAGGAAAACGGAGGCTCTTCATCGAGGCCGTCGATGGAACCAGGCAAGCCTGTACGGGGGTGGAAAGGTGGGAATGTATGCCAAGTATTTGGGAGCACAAGGGTACCAACTCAACGTTTTCTCTCAAGCCATCTTCGGTAAGGCGATCTATCTCGGAACAAAATATAACACCGGAACACCAAAACATCCGAACCTGTATTTACACAACAGACATTACGACGTCATTTCCTCCATGCCCGCCTTTGTGGAAAGGTCATATTTTTCTGAGACCTGTCAGTTGGGATACCATAGTGCCGAGAAACATTTGTGTCACGTCATGTGCCAAGGATGCCAGAAAGTGGTTCCACCCGATCCCAATAAAAAGACTTGTTACCGATGTCATCGCGTGTTCATGAGCCGGCAGTGTTTCAACAACCACCTCGCCACCCGTTCCAGAGCCATGTGCAGTATATGTCATCGCTGGAAGAAGTGCCAGAAGGAGTGGGACGTCATCAAGGCCAAGCGAAATTTGGAAGAACACCGATGCGGAGAATACGAGTGGTACACGGCCGAAAAGCAGTTTTGTTACATCCAGCCACTAAAATCACCCATCGACATGAACGGAGACAGGAAGACACAAATCGACAAACAGAAGATAACGTTGACCCGCTTCGTCTTCTTTGACGCCAGCAAGATTCCGGTGAATACATTCCCAATCTATGTGTCCTGCTTTTCCATCGACAACCACGAACCTTGCGAGCACTGTGACCAATATTGGAATCACCAGAGAGAAATTGTTTTTAAAGGCTAAGACACGCTGGACGTTGTGGGTAAATGGTTTTTGCAACTCGCTGCACACGGTACGGTGGTAGATGGTCCGAAAAATGACAATCACGAATCGAGTCCCGTCATCGCCGTGGCGCACAACTTCAAAGGTTACGACGGACTGCTAATTTTACAGACCCTGCACAAACATTCCCTGGCGCAACCCGAAGTGATTATGAATGGTGGGAAAGCGATGACGATCGCTGTCGGCACGGTAAAATTCATCGATTCCCTCAACTCTTTACCTATGCCTTTACGCGAAATACCCAAGACCTTCGACCTGCAAGAACTCAAGAAAGGTTATTTCCTTCATCACTTTAACAGACCGGAGAATGAAGATTACGTGGGCGCCTCTCCTCCAGACACCGATTACGATCCAGATGGCATGAGTGTATCGGAACGAGAGAAATTTCACGATTTAGTCCGGCAGAACTATGGCTGAACCTGGAAATTGTATACAAAGTTTTTTTTTTATGATCGACTTTAGTAGCCTAGGGTGTCCTCTTTCAGAATCTGCCGAGTGAACCTCACCCTTGAGCGTTTTGAGAAATTCAAGATAGCGTACAATACGACCGCCTTATCAAATAATCCCCTATAGCTCCCATAGTATTCATTCTAGGATGATAATTTTGGTGTCTTAACCGTATGTTTATGGGGTCAAGGAATACACTGAAATCATTTATTATATTGTGGGGTGATTAGATGATAGTACAATCAAACATGCCAGACAATATGGCCCTTTAACTCGTTAGCGGCGGTAAAGACTGGCATCGCTTCCAACATCGACAACAGTCCAACAAAGCACTTCGTTGGTTGGAATGGGAACAACACCGATAGACCATGGCAGCTTTTTGAAACCAGACCCCTCTACCAAACATTCGACACGCCCGTAACGGCATGAATGCCGAGTCGGACCTTACAGTTTGGATGGTATGGCCACGACCACAGGCACGGTGTACGAATTTCATGTGAGTGCCTTTCACGGTTGTCCCAAATGTTTTCCGGGCCCCGTCCAAGACGTCCAACATAAACATCCCTACGATCCATCTCGCAGTATGAGAGACTTGTACCAGAAGACCCAAGAACGTCACCGTCGACTCCAGGAGCAGTACGTTATGCAGACCATCCTCTTCATGTGGGAGTGTGAGATGGGGGAAGAACGGCGCCATGATCCTGAGATGAATGAATTTCTAAGAGGATTAGAAGACCAGCAATAGCCCGCCCCGAACCCCTGATGCCTCTCGACGCTTTCTTCGTTGGAATAACCAATGCCATCCAACTGTTGGTCAACGAGTCGGTCGAAGACATGCGCTACATCGACGTGGTGTCTCTCTACCCCTACATCTGCAAGTACGGTACGTTTATCATCAAGGAACCCACGATCTCCACACAGCCCGATCAAGACCAATGGCAGCAGTACGAAGGATTGATCCAGTGTTCGGTCTTTTCGCCTCGTGGCCTGTACCACCCGGTGCTCCCTGTTCGACGCAAACAAAAGTTGGTGTTTGCCCAGTGTCGAAGCTGCGTCGACGAAAACATGCAACAAGGGGAGATTGCGGAATACCAAACTTGTGATCACGCCGACGAACAGCGAGCCTGGGTCGGTACGTTTGTCACCCTGGAACTCAAGAAAGCGGTGGCCCTGGGATACCACATATTGAAGATGTACGAAGTCTGGCACTGGAAACTATTCAGCACCTACGATCCCGGGGCCAAAACGGGAGGTCCTTATACCGGTTACATCAACCACTATCTGATGAAGAAGATGGAAAGTAGCGGTTATCCCGACACCTGTCCCACAGAAGAAGACAATACCCGCTTCGTGAACGGAACGACGTGTACGACACCGAAGGTGTTCGCCTGGATCCCACGTCGATAAAACCAAACAAAGGTATGCGGACGTTTAGTAAGCTTCAACTCAACACAGCCTGGGGGAAATTCGGACAGAGAGACAACTTTCGCAAGACCGAATACATCACGGAGCCCAGTGACTATTTGAGAAATTGTTGGACGTCACCCAGACCGTGCGAGATGTGCAGTTAGTCAACGATAACATGATACTGGTAGAAACGCTGAAGAAAGAAGAACACGTCGCACCCTGCCCCATCACCAACGTAGTTATCGCGGCCTTTGTCACCGCCCAGGCCCGATTAAAACTCTATTCCGTCCTGGAAAAGTTGGGGGAACGTGTTTGTTATTTTGACACCGATAGCGTCATTTACCAATACCACTCCACGTCATGGAACCTGAAGGTTCCAGTTTGGGTCAATGGAAGAACGAGCTGCCCGAGAATGTCACTATTCGAGAATTTGATAGCGGGGGGTGGCAAAGAATTACGCGTACCGCCAGAGCGACGGATGAACTGTCTGCAAAGTCTCGGGATTCATCCTGAATTATCGTGCCTTCTAACAATTAAATTACGCCATCATGAAGGAGAACGTACGCCCCGAGAACAAAAAGTATAAAATCGTGTACGACAAGCGTTTCGTTCAATTCAATGGCGATGGACAACCAATCAACACTTATCCCTACGGATACTGACTTTCGTGTCTCTGGACATAAATAGGGATATGATCAAGCAACTAAGACGGCGATGGCTCACTTTTCGGGTCTTCAAGTGTTACCTACCCATCGTAGAGGAAAAGCAACGCGAGGAGTGTAACGCTGCAAGTACGATCACCCCAGTCAGAGATACCACTCGTGTCTAGGATTGGGTGTATCTTCCATAACCGGCCAACCCTCACATCCCGTCGATGATTACAATCATAACTCTGGGTGGATGAGCCGAAACTACAAGACATCGATTGCGTGCTAAGCAGTATGATGGACGATCCACTGGAGCGAGTCAAGAAGTGGGAGGACATTTAAGGCGGTGTTGATCAAACGCAAAGACGAGTTCATCGAACACAAAGACGAAGAGAATCCCAAACGACGGTGGATGGACGATTTACCGAAGAAAAAGAAACGGTGGTTTCAGAGAAACGCGAATCAGTCAAGCCAAGATAAGTCATCCTAACAATGGATATAAACGTCATGTCCGGCAAGCTGGGAGAAGGTTGGAAATCTATTGGCAAACATCTGGGGATCAGAAAAGCGCGAATCAGTCAAGCCAAGATAAGTCATCCTAACAACGCGCGCGTGCGAATTTTCACCGTATTCAACCAGTGGCGACGAAAACACGGTAATCGAGCCGACCTGATGACGTTGTTGGAGGCCTGTCACGTGAGTGAAGTCGTCATCGATTGGGAAGAAGTGCAAAAGTACTAGTACGTGGAAAGCATGGACATCATAGACTAGACACGAACGAAGGAAAAGAAAGAACCAATCAAAAGAGAGTGACGTCACGACCAAGACTATAAGAGCAAAGTTTCAGAATAAAATTTCATTCTGCTCTCGATGGCTTGTCAAGCTTGTTTCTCCTGTAACAATGTCGGACACTGGTATAGAGACTACCCTGCTCGTTCCCAACGGCAACGAAAACCTGAACCAAGACAAGACAGACCAGCCTATGGCTCTGGAAGTTGTTACCTCGGTGGAGAATCAAGACACCAGAGACAACACCCGTAGTCAGCGATACTGGTACTGGTGTGGAGAAGCGTTCGAACTCGACAGACGATACACAGAGAAAAAGAAAACAGCCAACGAAGCTTTCCATCCCATCAACTATTCCCCGACTACCAGTGAAACCCCGAACGACGAAACCACGAAGCCGACTGTTCTCTTGTTGGCGGAGAAGGAAGCAGAAAGTTTTTCCCGAGCACTCATCCAATACGCGGGTCCGAAAGATATGCCCCCTGTTCCGATATGAGCGAATGAATACCCGTCGTCGTCACGTTTGCCGAGGTGGAAGACTGGAACCCACAAGATACGATGCAGATACTTTTGGGAAAAGTGTATTGGACTCCTTGCGCCCTGAGAAACGCACCCTGGTTGAGACAAGAGATCCTGAAGAGAGAGCGTGAAAACTAACATTTGTACTATTTGTCATGTTTTATGTATTGAATGTTTTTTTGTATTGAATGCCATGCCATGTCTGTTGTTCTGTGGTGGGCTCGAAGGTGGGGGAACAGTGGAAGATGGATGTGGCGTTCAAACACCCCTTTACCCATCTTCAATAGAAGGCTCGATCTCGCTTTAACTACGTTCATCTTATCAAGGCCTTCACGTAATACCCTGCATATTGCGGCACTAATTTCGATTGGGTACAAGCCCAACTTGTGAGTCTATACGAAGTCTCGCGCTTTCAAGCTAAAATGTCTACCTGTGATAATCGAGTTGCAAAATTCAAGGTTCATTCAATGTCAAGGTTTCCGTGGAGGTCGCGATGTCACAACCTCTGATTGGACGCTACTGCTCACGTGTCTGTAGATAACATAGCTGTAAGTTCGGGAATTGTGAAGTAAACAAGCAACGGCCAGATGTTTACCTAAAGAGGAACCGCCCATCGCCTACGTCCCAAAAGTATAAAAGAGGATCTACACCCTCGAATTGATTCTGTTAGTCACGATGGCTCGCACGAAGAATACCCACATCCGACCCTTCCCCCAGCTTTGGCCCCCTTTGTATCTAAACTATGGGGGGACAACTGGAAGGACAGCAGGGTGGTAAACATCCCTTCCTCAGAACGCGCGATAGAGCGAAAATTATGGCCGCCGAGCTATCTAAACTATACTCTTCAAAAAAGGTAGGGGATATTGAAATGCAAATACCTATGCAGGTTATGATATGATAAATATAGTCCAGGCAAGATAGCAAAAGTGCGGGCAGTTGGTGCAATAGAAATGCCGAAAAAAATCTCTTTGATCATGAAACGTGGGGGACGAGGGTTTTTTCGGGGGGGGGGGGGAGGGGGTTGATTCGAATCTTGCTACGATGGATGGAAGAACGAAACAAGAAACGAAATAAATTCGTTCGACGGACCACTCAGCGCGGTAGGGGTCTGCACACTGAGCAGTTGAACCTAGATCGAGCGTTGCTTCGCAAATTGACTAATCCACGAACACCACCCGACGTTAAACAGAGGCTTCTCGATCAACAGGGTGGTGCCCTCGGTGCATTGCTCGCTATGCCCCCCCCCCAGCTTTGGCCCCCTTTGTATCTAAACTAGGGGGGGGGGGACAATTGGAAGGACAGCAGGGTGGTAAACATCCCTTCCTCAGAACGCGCGATAGAGCGAAAGCTATGGCCGCCGAGCTATCTAAACTATACTCTTCAAAAAAGGTAGGGGATATTGAAATGCAAATACCTATGCAGGTTGTGATATGATAAATATAGTCCAGGCAAGATAGCAAAAGTGCGGGCAGTTGGTGCAATAGAAATGCCGATCACGGTTTATGGTCGGTTTAGACGTATATTATGACCCAAAAAAAGTCCCAGTCCGAAATCCGTGCCCAAATGGGTCAAATTGGCCAAAAAATCCAAAATGGCCACCGCTTTTGGCTTGTAAATTCCAATTTCCACCCAATTATCACAATATGATCGAATTTGGTATCAAAATATACGTTTTTGGGGTAACTGAATCCATTTCCATGCACATTTTTGTGATAAGGGTTACCACTGAGTCAATATTAGGGGTTGTTCAAGATGGTGGTCAGTTTTGGCGGGAAAATTCGAATTTTACATAAGGATCAAGTTTGGTGTCAAAATATATGTTTTCGGGTTAGCTGAATCTATTTTTGTACATATTTTAATGATTAAGTGATTCCCTGTGTCAATATAGGAGAAATTCCAATTTGGGGTTTAGATTTCCGATTAGGGATTGGAGATTAATGATACTCCTACCTTAGACCTAATACAATGAATTTCATCCAGTATCAACTAAATTTCATTTGGAGTGTCTCCCAGTTCACTGCGGTAGCGGCATAGGGGTATGTCGACTGGGGTCACTCTCGGGTCACTGCGGAAGCTGGTCGTGCCTTTTGAAGCACGTGGCACAAAATTATTCAGATGTTGAGACACAGATGGATACAGTATCGCCTGTTTGTCAGATATGCAGTGAACAATTTAACAATGAAAACCCATAATTATTGGTCATTGTTTTAAGGTTAATGAAGTGGAGGAGTATGTATCAAGGTCTAGAGGGTCCGCGGTGCCAAAATCCATTTTTGCGGATCGTTGTCTTTTACATGGTCTGTAGGAAAGACTAGCAGACGTTCCATTACAACATATAAAATCGGTCACCGCTGTTACAACAGTAAACAGTAGTACTCGCAATGCCTATTTTTTGGACAAGCCAAGACGGTTCAAATGACGACTTGACATAAATCTAGTTGTATTTAATAAATCAGCATTGAGGCTGGTGTCCCTAAATAGATGACACTTATTAATTACTTGCACATCTAACTTATTTATAAAACATCTATCACAGAAATTGTTCTTCACTCTGTGTAACCTAAGCAAAAAATCTAATTGCAGAGGCATGCTGGCCAGGTAGTCAACCGCCTACCCTACCCTCATAAATGTAAAAACAAAAGAAACTCGAAATGGTTGATAACGCTCGAATCCGATGAGATTTCCTAACAAGGTATATGGAAGGAAGCGGGGGTGGCTATGCGCCCTCTCTTCCGAAAATGTGCCATCGAATATTGTGCCCCCTTTTTCTGCTGCCCTTCCCTTGTTCCAACTAACTCCAGAGATACTACAATGTCCGTTTTTCATTGATGATATAAGGGCCCCATACAAGCTCAATCAGACCATGATTTCCACGGCTGACTTCCAGAATAGTTTTATTTATATATCTAAATGAATTTAGGGAAATTGTAACACGGGCGACGGGAACCATTATTGCCGGTTAGCATACTCAAGGCCAATACGCAAACCGTCACAACGAATGACATTTAATCTGTCACCAGTAACTTCCTTGGCCTGGCTTAAAGTGTATTTTGATCGTCGCCTCGTTCTTGGGGTTGTCAGTCTACTTTCAATTCTACCTCCCTACCCCTACCCCCATTAGGGAACAGAATCGAATGGAACTTGGCAGGTATCCTTTGTAAGGAATACCAGTCCCTTTTGATGCTTGTTTTTATTTACTCACAGGTCGTTTAGTTATTGATTGCAGATGACTATGTTCATGTTCGGATCTTTGTGACTTAATCATAATCCCTTAACCAAGTGTCAATGTATGGTATGTCATGGCATATACAGGGCATAGACCAGCTCCAGAAAAGGGGCTAAATTTTGGATGTTTGTGTTGTGTCCAGTTCACTAACATTTAATTGGCTGGTATGCTAATCTAAACAACATGTCCGACTTGATAGCATTAGTATCCTTATATGTTGACAACTATAAACCTGCCTGCTATTGGGAGTATCAAATGACATCATTTATTATAATCGGTTTTATCATTAAAAAGAATGGTAATGGATGCCAGAATAAAGAATTGACATCTTTCAATAAAGGTGAGCTATTTATAATTATAATTCTATTCTTTCTGAAAACAGAACATAAGTATTATGTAGTTTAATTGGATAAGGATTTGCATGTTTAAACCCGAGACAGAGTACATGTACTGCAGTAGTGTGTATTTTCGTACGAATTTGCAAATACTTAACTAGATAAAATTTAAATTGCACATTTCATTTGAAAATTAAAGTAACATTTCTTAAACTGTCATTTTAAATATGATGAATTAACTTAATGATAAAGTTGAAGTTGATAGATAACAGCTTAACACAGTTACATATGGAGACTGTCATATAACCAATATTCTAACCAACCCAATACATAACATATTCTTTATATTCAAGGAAGAATACAGATACCAGACCAGAGCTGTTATTTTAATTTGAGAGGGCTCATTTCATCCGATCCTGATTTTTATACGACTACATGTTCTTGTGAATGTATACTGCTGTCGCCACTGTCCATTTTGTCCGGCCATAATTTGTTTGTGGACACTCAACAGGTCACAATTGTTATCCGATGTTGACATTCTATGGTAAAGGGGTATAAACTTTCTGAAATGATACATTAGTGAAGCCACTAAGGAGTACTGACGTGTTTCAGTAAAATATGTCACGTCCATGCCTTGTCACATCAACATTCAAGTTACACCATAAATTATTGAGTATAGTAACAATCAATACATATTAAAGTGGAAAAACCTGTCATTTTGAACTCTTAATAAAACCGGAAGTTATACTTCATGATCGAACTTGTTTATAGTAATTGTTAGTAGACATCAGGGTCATCATACATTATTATTATTATTAAGCTTTCATATTTCATATGAGAGCTTATTGTTTTTGTTAAGATTATTAAGCTTTCATATTTCATATGAAAGCTTATTGTTTTTGTTAAGACCGCCATCTTAGATCCATCTGGGTCACGATCCACCGACCATTACCAAACCACTCCGAAATATACCTAAAATCCTAAAATGGACCTTAATTTCTTTTGACTTCGCGCATGCGCCACGCTGGAACCAAAGTACCATGACTACCATGACTTTTTAGTTCTTTCCCGCCATTTTCGTTTCATGTTTTCATCCGTCCCGTTTTTAAACGGCTTGATCCATTTTTCTGAAACTTCTGGAACGTAAAGTCATTCCGATTACAGCAATCCAGGTCTCAGTTATTTCCCTTTAGTTTTCAGATTATTTTGTTGCCCGGGTGCAATGTTTCTCACTATATTTAGACTTGTAACTTCGCGACTTTTTCACCGATTTTGATAATTATTTTTTGTTGTTCTTTTTTCTTTTAAGATACTTGATATAATCCATGTCACGTGACGATGAATATGAAAGCTTTCATATCTGCATGGGACAGTAGCAGATCTATTATTATTATTATGTGTGTACTTTCTGCAAATCGGATTTCTCAGAATCTAAATATGGGATCTTTCTAAATCTTTGACCTACCCCACCAAAATTGGATGGCACCTTTTGATTAAATATATTTCCAAACGTTTTACGAATCCGAAATCACCGAATTTTACGAACGAAGATATTGACCTACATACCAATAACTCTGTGACTATGTGACCTATTTTACTAATTTTTTTTTCTTTGAGTACGATTTTCATGAAATTTGGAATGTATGTAGATCTCATTGACCCAACTTCAACAATACCATTAAAATGCCCTAACTTATCTCCCCTCGGAGAAATTAAGGATTACAGTTTTCAAAAAAATCGACTAAATATAGGTCAGATTGCCTTGAATTTTTTTTTCTTTACTAGCTACGACACTTCTGATTCGTTCACATAAAATGGAGTTTGTAGCCCATTCCGGAAGTGCCACCATCTTGAAATGTGAAAAGTCGCTAAGGCTTTTTTGATATTTTACTTACAGACAAGGGAATTATATTTTCCGAATCCTTGAAGAAAAGCCCATAAATTGTAGTAATTAGAATTTGGATTTCTGGCAAATGATGGACGCCATTTTGAATTGAAAATGAAAAATAGTGAAAAATCCACATTAATGGGCTTGAAAACATCCAAAATTGGTCGTGGCTTAAAGAATCTGTCTCCTATTACCGAAATCAATACATTTCAGGATAGCCTGGCCCATGGTCGAATGTTTGGTATTTGAATATTTCAAAAATTCGAATTTCGCCTTTGATGTTTTCCGTGCCGACAAGGTTGCTTTGAGTTTAGCTAGTTTTGAATTGGCGCATGCGCTACGCTGGAACCAAAGGTACCATGAGTACCAAATTCCGGCGAGGAACGTTTCACGTTGGTACCTAGGTACCCTGAAAATTTCAAGGCGATACCTGCATTCGTTCAAGTCGTTTGTTCTTGGCACCCAGGTCACCTGCTCTTTTATCGTTCCCCCCCCCCCCCAGTCAATTTACGGATTTCATAAGGGGACAAAAGTGGAATTTCGCCGCGACACCGGCACCGATTGTCCGAAAACCTTAAAATTTGGACACAATACGCCCATTACCGCCCATTTTGATCCCATTAAAAAAAAACAGTTTTAGCAAAAAATCGATTTTCGGAATTTAATATTGGTTTTAATTAGGGTTTCGCACTGCGTACCTTGTGTGAAACACTATTGTTTTTGTTAAGATTATTCTTCTTCTTATTATTATTATTTTATTATTCCAATTTATTTTTGATTAGATCTCAGCAACTGCTTGACGGATCAATACGATTTCTTCGGTTTTACTGGAAAAGTGGGTGTGACTTAGAGGATAAAGCTATTTTGAACGTTCTGCGACAATGCGAAGCTATCGTTTTTAGAAATATTGCAGTAATTTTAACAATAATCACTGGATTTTAACTTTCGATACATTTTGCAATAGCCGGAGACAGGGCACATAGTTAGGCTACTTTTGATTTTTGATTTTAGGCGCCAAATTTCGAAAAATTTAAATTTTTACAAAGAAAATTTTTTATTTATGAATATTTTTTAGTCGTGTTTTACACAAAATTAACGAGTCATCTGACTTGAGCAAAAATCTGATTTTTTTTGTCTCAGTAAATTTCCTTGGCCGCCATTGGCTAATTCAGTTTTTCAGTCCTAGATTAATTATTTATTGTTCAATTTGTATAAAATAAAGTTCATATGCTCCGTTGTCTCAATTGCCATTTTTTTTTGTTACCGATAGAGTTATCTGTCGGCACCGGAAGTGACGTAATTTTACCAAAAACTACAATTTTGACAGTTAGGTACCACTTTACGAAAGCAAATATTATTTTTTTCAAATCTAGTATAACTGAAAGGGCGCGCCCTTTAAAGGCGCACAAAATGTTGGGCCCAGTTTTTTTTAATTCCGATTCCGTTTTCGGGCTATTTCGATTAAAAGTTGAAAAAGGGTGTAAAATTAAGCTATTTACAACAAATCCAGCGTTTTCATAATTTAAAATATTACTTCGTAACTTTCATAAACTCGTAGCAATAATCTATACGGAGAGAATGTATGTGAAAATTAATTTGTAATATGCGCAGTTGCCGAGAAATGGTCAATTTTGCATGAGTCACTCTTTACGCTATTGTGCCTGTAAAAGAGTCAATTATCTTTGGATTTTCATAAAAAAGGGCCATTTGATGCATAATGTCAATTGTGACTAGTTCAACTCAATTTAACATTTTCAATGTCACCGGAAATGACGAAATTTGGACAAAAACTGTATTGATAGCCTTCGAAACAAATAATTTATTCAAATGAGTCGTATTTGTTGTTTGTTTAAGATTTTGATATTTGATCCTAATCAACTAAAAGAATGAACCCATACGATCATATAGATATCAGAAAATGGTTTCTAACTTTCAAGGGTTTTTTGTCCATAAAAGTGTCAATTATTATTCGATTTTCATGAAATTTTCACTGTGTGATACCTAATGCCATTTAAGATTTCATACAAGTAATTTAAGATTTTCATTATCACCGAAAGTAACGTCATTTTGGCAAAAACTGTATTTTTAGCCTTCAAAACAGATATTTTATTCAAATGAGTCTGATTTGTAATGTTTTGAAAATAATAATTTTTGATTCCAATAAGCAAATAGATTGAACCCATATGATCATACAGATACCAGAAAATGGTTTCTAACTTGTACGGTTGCAGAGAAATAGACGATTTTCTACAAGTCATTTTTCAAGGTTTTTGGTCTATAAAAGTGGCAATTATTATTGGATTTACATAAAATTTTCACCAGGTGATGCCTTATGCCATTTCTGATTTCATAAAACTAATTGAACATTTTTATTATCACCGGAAGTACTGTACACTTACATGTAACAAATGTATAAAATGAATTGATATTGTTGGATTTGGTTGATTCGGCGTCCATTTTATTTGATGTGTGCAATGCTTATGTGGAAACCTGTTTAATGGATTCATTGGTACCGGAAGTGACATGTTTAGGGTAACGTGGCACCGGTGAAACCCGTCATTACTGCATCGCAGTTCTTGTTAATTTGGAAATTATCACATATTATAAGGAGAAAATGCTCAGATATCAAGAACAATAAAAATTCGATAAAAAACGGCAATTTTTTAAGCAAAAAAACTTTGATGGGTGGGGGTGGATTTTCGCATTTATTTTCAACTTTCTCGGAATTCCACACTCTTCTATTTTAAATATGTGATAGCTAGAATACTAAGGTACATTCCGTGCAAATTTGAAGGCAAACGGACCAACGGAACGTTGCCTGGGCAGAGCAAATCAACCCCGATCGCGAAAATTTGATCATTCTTCAACGTTATTATAATATTGTATTATGACCGCCATCTTAGATCCATCTGGGTCCCCGATCCACCGTCACTTACCAAACCACTCCGAAATATACCCCAAATCCCAAAATCGACCTTGTATCCTTTTGACTTCTCGCATGCGCCACGCTGGAACCAAAGGTACCATGACTACAAAATTCCGGCGAGGAACTTTCACGTTGGTACCTAGGTGCCCTAAGAAATTCAAGGCGATACCTGCATTCGTTCAGGTCGTTTGTTCTTCACACGGTTCCTGTCGTTCGGCTAAGGTCAATCTGATTCAAAAAATGTTAGTTCCGTTCAAAGTTATTTCATTTATTTTTTTAATATTTTCCTGCCCCTTTTTAGTTCTTTCCCGCCATTTTCGTTTCATGTTCTCATCCGTCCCGTTTTTAAATGGCTTGATCCATTTTTCTGAAACTTCTGGAACGGAAAGTCATTCCGATTACAGCAATCCAAGTCTCAGTTATTTCCCTTTAGTTTTCAGATTATTTTGTTGCCCGGGTGCAATGTTCCTCACTATATTAAAACATGTAATTTCGCGACTTTTTCACCGATTTTAATAATTTTTGTTGTTCTTTTTCTTTTAAAATGCTTGATATAATCCATGTCACGTGAAGAAGAATATGAAAGCTTTCATATCTGCATGGGACAGTAGCAGGGTTAGTTATTATTATTAAGCTTATTAAGCTTTCATATGTTAAGATTATTAAGCTTTCATATGTATTACATATGAAAGCTTATTATTTCTGTTAAGATTATTATTAAGCTTTCATATGTATATCATATGAAAGTTTATTGTTTCTGTTAAGATTATTATTATTATTAAGCTTTCATATGTATTACATATGAAATCTTATTGTTTCTGTTAAGATTATTATTATTATTATTTATTATTATTTTAGCTGGTTTTGATTTCGCGCATGCGCTACACAGGAACCAACGGTACCATGAGTACTAAATTCCAGCGAGCAACTTTTCACGTTGGTACCTAGGTACCCTGAAAATTTCAAGGTGATACCTGCATTCGTTCAAGTCGTTTGTTCTTATCACCTGCCTTTCGTCGGTTTTTTTTCGGAATTTAATATCGTACACAAAAAATGTAGTTTGTAGCCTGAACCGGAAGTGCCACCATCTTGAAATGTGAAATATCGCTAAGGCTTTTTTGATATTTTCCTTACAGACAAGGGAATTATATTTTCCAAATCCTTGAAGGAAAGCCCATAAAATGTAGGCAGTAGAATTTTGATTTAGGTCAACTGATGAACGCCATTTTGAATTGAAAATGAAAAATAGTGAAAAATCCATTTTAATGATCTTGAAAACATACACAATTAGTCGAGGCTTAGAGAATCTATCTCCTATTACCGAAATTAATACATTTCAGGATAGCCTGGATCATGATCGAATGTTTGGTATTTGAACATTTCAAAAATTCGAATTTCGCCTGATGTTTTCCGTGCCGACAAGGTTGTTTTCGAGTTTAGCTGGTTTTGACTTCGCGCATGCGCTGCGCTGGAACCAACGGTACCATGAGTACTAAATTCCGGCGAGCAACTTTTCACGTTGGTACCTAGGTACCCTGAAAATTTCAAGGTGATACCTGCATTCGTTCAAGTCGTTTGTTCTTGTCACCTGCCTTTCGTCGTTTTTTTTTCGGAATTTAATATCGTACACAAAAAATGTAGTTTGTAGCCTGAACCGGAAGTGCCAGTCAATTTTCGGAATTAAATATTGGTTTTAACCCTGTAATACCCAGCATATCAGATATGCACACCTACATGATATAAATATTATTATAATCCCTATGAAATATTTTAATTATTTACTGCTATAATATGAATTATCACTTATTCCCCGTTAAATAAATATCGGTCACCGGGTGCAGCTGTACAACTTCAAGGACCCTTGCCTCAAGTCAATTTACGGCTTCCATGAGGGGAGAAAAGTGGAATTTCGCCGTGACACCGGCACCGATTGTCCGAAAACCATGAAATTTGAACACAATACGCCCATTACCACCCCGGACTCTGTGCTTTACCCCCATTTTGATCCCATTAAAAAAAAAGAGTTTTAGCAAAAAAACGATTTTCGGAATTTAATATTGGTTTTAATTAATTTTGAAATTGCAAATGCAAAGAGATTTTATCGCCTCTTCCGTATGTGATAGGTATTGGTACTATACACATAATCCTTAAAAGACAATTTTTTAAAATGACCGTAACGATGTATCGACACTAGAAACCGAAATCGCCTATTTTGACATTTTTTGACTGCTGAGGCATCCTTCCGGTGGTCCAAATCTCTGGAATTTCTAGCGGTTGACTGCGCCGCGATGATATTTATCACATATTAAATTGAGAAAATCCTCAGACATCAAGAACAATAAAAATTCGATAAAATACGGCAATTTTTTAAGCAAAAAACCTTTGATTGTTAGGGGTGGGTTTTGAATTTATTTTGAATCCAACACTCTTCTATTTTTAATATGTGATAGCTAGAATCCCAAGGTACATTCTGTGCAAATTTGAAGGCAATCAAATTGCATGGGCAGAGCAAATCAACCCGGTCGCGAAAATTTGTTATTATAATATTGTGTTATGATCGCCATGTTAGATCAATAGGAGTCCCTGATCCACCGTCACCTACCAAACCACTCCGAAATATACCCCAAATCCCAAAATCGACCGTAATTTCTTTTTACTTCGCGCATGCGCCACGCTGGAACCAAAGGTACGTTGATTACCAAATTCCGACGAGGAAAGTTTCACGTTGGTACCTAGGTGCACTGAAAACTTCAAGGCGATACCTGCATTCGTTCAGGTCGTTTGTTCTTGAGACGGTTCCTGCCGTTCGTTTTTTTCAGCCATTTACGGCTTCTGTAAGGGCGAAAAAAGTGTAATTTCGCCACAAAACCGGCACCGATTGTCCCAAAACCATGAAATTTGGACACAATACGCCCATTACCACTCTGTGACTTACTCCCATTTTGATCAGATTAAAAAAAAGGAGTTTCAGCAAAAAATAAACAACCTATTTTCGGAATTTAAATTTGGTTTTAATTAATTTTGAAATTCCAAATGCAAAGGGATCTTATCGCCTCTTCCGTATGTGATTGCTATTAGTACTATACACATTATCCGTAAAAGACATTTTTTTTTCAAATGAACGCAACACCAAAAACCGAAATCGACTATTTTGAATTTATCATACATTAAATATTATATGCCATCGGTTAATTTTTATACGCCCACATTGAAATGTGGTCGTATATTGTCGTCGTTGCCGTCCGGCCGGCTAAAGTTAATATCCGATTGACTTTAAATTTATACACAGTGTTTAAGGTCATGAGATGAAGAAGCCAATTGATTTCCAGCGATTTCCGATAATTACTGTCAGAGTTATGGCCCTTCATCACTTAAAAAAAATCTTGTGGATGCTCTAGAGGACAAAGTTAATGTCCGATTGACTTTAAATTTATACACAGTGGTTAAGGTCATGAGACGAAGTAGGCGATTGATTTTCAGCGATATCTGATATTTACTGCCAGAGTTGTGGCCCCTGATCACTTCAAAATATCTTGTGGACGCTCTAGAGGCCAAAGTTAATATCCGATTGACTTTAAATTGATGCGCAGTGTTTAAGGTCATGACACGGAGATGCCTACAGTATTGATTTTCAGCGATATCTGATATTTACTTCCATTTCTGATAATTACCGTCAGAGTTATTGCCCTTGATCACTTTAAAAAATCTTGTGGACGCTCTAGAGGCTAAATTCAATATCCGATTGACTTTAAATTTATACAGTGTTTAAGGTCATGAGATGAAGAAGCCAATTGATTTTCAGCGATATCCGATTGAATCCTTTGAAAATCACACCTAACTCTAAAACTAAAGGCAAGAAACGGGCCGGTTTACATTGAAGCACAACTAATTCCTGTCCTGCGTACTCTGTATATAATATAATGTTTTCTAAATATGCCTTGGATGGAGCCACAAGTCGACAATTTTTGTTTTGTTTTTTTCCCATTTTGTTCATAAGGTAAATGTAATTTTTCAGATACCTGATGACATTTATACTTATTGTTTTAATAGATTCTAATACCCCCCTTTGCAGTTAATATGAAAGCTTTCATATCTGCTATGCAGATCTAGTTATTATTATTTTTTTTTGTGTGTTTTTCCTGCAAATCTTATATCTCAGAATCTAACCGTGGGATCTTTCTGAAACTTTGACCTACCCCCCCCCCCCAAGAATGGGTGGTGGCTTTGGAATAGGAATATTTTCAAAACGTTTTACACATCCGAAATTACCGAATTTTACGAACGAATGCATTTGACCTACATTGCTGTAACTTTGTGACTTTTTGACCTATTTTACTAAAAACAAATTCTTTGAGTACCTTGAATCATTTACTTCAAATCTGCAATTTCGGATTTTCGAATTTCGAAAATTCGTCGCTGTGATTTCGAACCGAAAGTTAAAATCAACTTCACAACTTCTTTAATAGTTGCACGATTTTCATAAAATTAAGAATGTAAGTAGATCTTACCAACACAACTTGAAAAATGCCATTAGAAATCTATTGTATTATCTCCCCTTGATGAAATTAAGGATCAAAGTTTTCAAAAAAATCGACGAAATATAGGTCCGATTGCCTTGAAATTGTATTTCTTTACTAGCTACGGCACTACTGATTCGTACACAAAAAATGTAGTTTGTAGCCCGAACCGGAAGTGCCACCATCTTGAAATGTGAAATATCGCTAAGGCTTTTTTGATATTTTTCTTACAGACAAGGGAATTATATTTTCCAAATCCTTGAAGGAAAGCCCATAAAATGTAGGCAGTAGAATTTTGATTTAGGTCAACTGATGAACGCCATTTTGAATTGAATTTGAAAAATAGTGAAAAATCCATTTTAATGGTCTTGAAAACATATACAATTAGTCGAGGCTTAGAGAATATGTCTCCTATTACCGAAATTAATACATTTCAGGATAGCCTGGATCATGATCGAATGTTTGGTATTTGAACATTTCAAAAATTCGAATTTCGCCTGATGTTTTCCGTGCCGACAAGGTTGTTTTCGAGTTTAGCTGGTTTTGAGTTCGCGCATGGGCTGCGCTGGAACCAACGGTACCATGAGTACTAAATTCCGGCGAGCAACTTTTCACGTTGGTACCTAGGTACCCTGAAAATTTCAAGGTGATACCTGCATTCGTTCAAGTCGTTTGTTCTTGTCACCTGCCTTTCGTCGTTTTTTTTTCGAAGTCAATTTTCGGAATTTAATATTGGTTTTAACCCTGTAATACCCAGCATATCAGATATGCACACCTACATGATATAAATATTATTATAATCCCTATGAAATATTTTAATTATTTACTGCTATAATATGAATTATCACTTATTCCCCGTTAAATAAATATCGGTCACCGGGTGCAGCTGTACAACTTCAAGGACCCTGTCCTCAAGTCAATTTACGGCTTCCATGAGGGGAAAAAAATGGAATTTCGCCGTGACACCGGCACCGATTGTCCGAAAACCATGAAATTTGGACACAATACGCCCATTACCACCCCGGACTCTGTGCCTTACTCCCATTTTGATCCGATTAAAAAAAAAAGAGTTTTAGCAAAAAAACTATTTTCGGAATTTAATATTGGTTTTAACCCTATAATACCCAGCATATCAGATATGCACACCTACATGATATAAGTATTATTAAAATCCCTATGAAATATTTTAATTATTTACTGCTATAATATGAATTATCACTTATTCCCCGTTAAATAAATATCGGTCATCGGGTGCAGCTGTACAACTTCAAGGACCCTGGCCTCAAGTCAATTTACGGCTTCCATGAGGGGAAAAAGGTTGACTTTCGCCGTGACACCGGCACCGATTGTCCGAAAACCATGAAATTTGGACACAATACGCCCATTACCACCCCGGACTCTGTGCTTTACCCCCATTTTGATCCCATTAAAAAAAAAGAGTTTTAGCAAAAAACCGATTTTCGGAATTTAATATTGGTTTTAATTAGGGTTTCACACTGCGTAGCTTGTGTGAAACACTATTGTTTTTGTTAAAATTATTATTTTTATTATTATTATTCTTCTTTTGTTTTGAGTACATCTCAGCAACTGATTGTCGGATCGTTACGATTTCTTCGGTTTTATCGGAAAAGTGGGTGTGACTTAGAGGATAAAGCTATTTTGAACGTTCTGCGACAATGCGAAATGTCTGAAATCACCGAAGCAATCGTTTTTAGAAATATTGCAGTAATTTTAACAATAATCATTGGATTTTAACTTTCGATGCATTTTGGCATAGCCGGAGACGGGGCACATAGCTACGCTACTTTTGATTTTTGATTTTCGGCAAATCTTCGCAGATATTAGGCGCTAAATTTAAAAAAATTAAATTTTTACAAAAAACTTTTTTATTTATGAATATTTTTTAGTCGTGTTTTTTACACAAATATAACGAGTCCTCTGACTTGGGCAAAAATGTGAAAATTTTTTGTCTCGGTAATTTTCCTTGGCCCCCATTGGCTAATTCAGTTTTTCAGTCCTAGATTAATTATTTATTGTTCGATTTGTATAAAACAAAGTTCATATGCTCCGTTGTCTCAATTGTCATTTTTTTTGTTACCAATAGTGTTATCTGTCGGCACCGGAAGTGGCGTAAATTGACAAAAAAACTACAATTTTGACAGTTAGGTACCATTTTTCGAAAGCAAATATTATTTTTTTCAAATCTGGTATAACTGAAATTGTGCGCCCTTTAAAGGCGAACAAAATGTTGGGACCAGTTTTTTTAATTTCGATTCCGTTTTCGGGCTATTTCGATTAAAAGGTGAAAAAAAGGTGTAAAATTAAGCTATTTACAACCCATCCAGCGTTTTCATATTTTAAAATATTACTTCGTAACTTTCATAAACTCGTAGCAATAATCTATACGGAGAGAATGTATTTGAAAATTAATTTGTAATATGCGCAGTTGCCGAGAAATGGGCAATTATGCATGAGTCACTTTTTACGCTAGTTTGCCTGTAAAAGAGTCAATTATTATTCGATTTTCATAAAAGTGACACCATTTGATGTGTAATGTCAATTTTAACTAGGTCAAACCAATTTAACATTTTCAATATCACCGGAAATGACGTAATTTGGTCAAAAATTGTATTTATAGCCTTCGAAACCAGTAATTTATTCAAATGATTCATATTTGTTATTTGTTTAAAATTTTGATATTTGATTCAAATCAACTAATACAATGATCCCTTACGATCATATAGATATCACAAAATGGTTTCTAACTTGTTCAGTTGCGGGGAAATAGGCAATTTTCAACAGGTCACTTTTTAAGTTTTTTTGTCAATAAAAGTGTCAATTATTATTCGATTTTCATGAAATTTTCACTGTGTGATACATAATGCCATTTACGATTTCATTCAAGTAATTTAAGATTTTCATTATCACCGGAAGTAACGTCATTTTGGCAAAAACTGTATTTTTAGCCTTCAAAACAGATATTTTATTCAAATGAATCAGATTTGTAATGTTTTTAAAATTATGATATTTGATTCCAATCAACAAATAGAATGAACTCATTCGATCATACAGATACCTCAAAATGGTTTCTAACTTGTACGGTTGCAGAGAAATAGGCGATTTTCTACAAGTCATTTTTCAAGGTTTTTGGTCTATATAGGTGGCAATTATTATAGGATTTACATAAAATTTTCACCATGTGATGATGCTATTTCTGATTTCATAAACCAATTTAACATTTTCATTATCACCGGAAGTAATGTAATTTTGACAGGATCACTGACATGTAGCAAATGAATTGATTGCTGGATTTGGTTGTTTCTGCGTCCATTTTATTTCATGTGTGCAATGCTTATGTGGAAACCTGTTTAACAGTTTCATTGGTACCGGAAGTGACATTAATTTCAAGGGTAACGTGGCACCGGTGAAACCCGTCATTACTGCTTCGCAGTTCTAGTTAATTTTGAAATTGCAAATACAAAGAGATTTTATCGCATCTTGCATATGTGATAGGTATTGGTACTATACAAATTATCCTTAAAAGACAATTTTTTAAAATGACCGTAACGATGTATCGACAATAGAAACCGAAATCGCCTATTTTGACATTTTTTGACTACTGAGGCATCCTTCCGGTGGTCCAAATCTCTGGAATTTCTAGCGGTTGGCTGCGCCACGATGATATTTATCATATATTAAATTGAGAAAATCCTCAGATATGAAGAACAATAAAAATTCGATAAAACACGGCAATTTTTTAATCAAAAAAACTTTGATTGTTGGGGGTGGGTTTGAATTTGTTTTGAACGTTCTCGGAATCCAACACTCTTCTATTTTTAATATGTGATAGCTAGAATCCCAAGGTACATTCTGTGCAAATTTGAAGGCAATCGGAGCACAGGAACGTTGCCTGGGCAGAGGAAATCAACCCGGTCGCGAAAATTTGCTCATTCTTCAAAGTGATTATCATATTGTGTTATGATCGTCATGTTAGATGAATCTGAGTCCCTGATCCAAACAACTCCGAAATATACCCCAAATCCCAAAATCGACCGTAATTTTTTTTAACTTCGCGTATGCGCCACACTGGAACCAAAGGTTCGTTGACTACCTTCGAGGAACTTTTCACGTTGGTACCTAGGTGCACTGAAAACCTCAAGGCGATACCTGCATTCGTTCAGGTCGTTTGTTCTTACCACGGTTCCTGCCGTTCGGCTTTTTCCGAAATTTACGGCTTCTGTAAGGGCGAAAAAAGTGGAATTTCGCCACGACACTGGCACCGATTGTCCCAAAACCATAAAATTTGGACACAATACGCCCATTACCACTCTGTGACTTACTCCCATTTTGATCAGATTAGAAAAAAGGAGTTTCAGCAAAAAATAAAAAACCGATTTTCGGAATTTAAATTTGGTTTTAATTAATTTTGAAATTCCAAATGCAAAGGGATCTTATCGCCTCTTCCGTATGTGATTGCTATTAGTACTATACACATTATCCGTAAAAGACATTTTTTTAAAAAATAAACGAACACCAAAAACCGAAATCGACTATTTTGACTTTATCATACATTAAATATTATATGCCATCGGTTAATTTGTATACGCCCACATTGAAATGTGGTCGTATATTGTCGTCGCCGCCGTCCGGCCGTCCGAGCGGCTAAAGTTAATATCCGATTACTTTAAATTTATACACAGTTTTTAAGGTCATGAGACGAAGAAGCCTATTGATTTTCAGCGATTTCCGATAATTATTGTCAGAATTATGGTCCTTGACCACTTTAATTGTGCACGCTCTAGAGGCTAAATTCAATATCCGATTGACTTTAAATTTATACACAGTGTTTAAGGTCATGAGATGAAGAAGCCAATTGATTTTCAGCGATTTCCGATAATTATTGTCAGAGTTATGGCCCTTCATCACTTAAAAAAAATCTTGTGGATGCTCTAGATGCCAAAGTTAATATCCGATTGACTTTAAATTTATACACAGTGTTTAAGGTCATGAGATGAAGAGGCCAATTGATTTTCATCGATTTCCGATAATTACTGTCAGAGTTATGGCCCTTCATCACTTAAAAAAAATCTTGTGGATGCTCTAGAGGCCAAAGTTAATGTCCGATTGACTTTAAATTTATACACAGTGGTTAAGGTCATGAGACGAAGTAGGCGATTGATTTTCAGCGATATCTGATATTTACTGCCAGAGTTGTGGCCCCTGATTACTTCAAAATATCTTGTGGATGCTCTAGAGGCCAAAGTTATACACAGTTTTTAAGGTCATGAGACGAAGAAGCCTATTGATTTTCAGCGATTTCCGATAATTATTGTCAGAATTATGGTCCTTGACCACTTTAATTGTGCACGCTCTAGAGGCTAAATTCAATATCCGATTGACTTTAAATTTATACACAGTGTTTAAGGTCATGAGATGAAGAAGCCAATTGATTTTCAGCGATTTCCGATAATTATTGTCAGAGTTATGGCCCTTCATCACTTAAAAAAAATCTTGTGGATGCTCTAGAGGCCAAAGTTAATGTCCGATTGACTTTAAATTTATACACAGTGGTTAAGGTCATGAGACGAAGTAGGCGATTGATTTTCAGCGATATCTGATATTTACTGCCAGAGTTGTGGCCCCTGATTACTTCAAAATATCTTGTGGGCGCTCTAGAGGCCAAAGTTAATATCCGATTGACTTTAAATTTATGCGCAGTGTTTAAGGTCATGACACGAAGATGCCTACAGTATTGATTTTCAGCGATATCTGATATTTACTGCCATTTCCGATAATTACCGTCAGAGTTATTGCCCTTGATCACTTTAAAAAATCGTGTGGACGCTCTAGAGGCTAAATTCAATATCCGAATGACAGTGTTTAACGTCATGAGATGAAGAAGCCAATTGATTTTCAGGGATTTCCGATTGAATCCTTTGAAAATCACACCTAACTAAAGGCAAGAAACGGGCCGGTTTACATTGAAGCACAACTAATTCCTGTCCTGCGTACTCTGTATATAATATACGGTTTTCTAAATATGCCTTGGATGGTAGCCACAAGTCGACAATTTTTGTTTTGTATTTTTCCCATTTTGTTCATAAGGTAAATGTAATTTTTCAGATACCTGATGACATTTATACTTATTGTTTCAATAGATTCTAATAAACCCCTTTGCAGTTAATATGAAAGCTTTCATATCTGCTATGCAGATCTAGTTATTATTATTATTATTTTTTTTTTTTTGTGTGTTTTTCCTGCAAATCTTATATCTCAGAATCTAACCGTGGGATCTTTCTGAAACTTTGACCTACCCCCCCCCCCCAAGAATGGGTAGTGGCTTTGGAATAGGTATGTTTTCAAAACGTTTTACACATCCGAAATCACCGAATTTTACGAACGAATGCATTTGACCTACATTGCTGTAACTTTGTGACTTTTTGACCTATTTTACTAAAAAAACAATTCTTTGAGTACCTTGAATCATTTACTTCAAATCTGCTATTTCGGATTTTCGAATTTCAAAAAATCGTCGCTGTGATTTCGAACCGGAAGTTAAAATCAACTTGAGAACTTCTTTAATAGTTGCACGATTTTCATGAAATTCAGTATATAAGTAGATCTTACCGATACAAATTGATATATGTCATTAGAAATTTTCTGTATTATCTCCCCTTGATGAAATTAAGGATCAAAGTTTTTAAAAAAAATCGACGAAATATAGGTCCGATTGCCTTGAAATTGTATTTCTTTACTAGTTACGACACTACTGATTCGTACACAGAAAATGGAGTTTGTAGCCCAAACCGGAAGTGCCAACATCTTGAAATGTGAAATATCGCTAAGGCTTTTTTGATATTTTACTTATAGACAAGGGGATTATATTTTCCAAATCCTTGAAGGAAAGCCCATAAAATGTAGGCAGTAGAATTTTGATTTAGGTCAACTGATGGACGCCATTTTGAATTGAAAATGAAAAATAGTGAAAAATCCACATTAATGGGCTTGAAAACATACATAATTGGTCGTGACTTAGAGAATGTGTCTCCTATTACCGAAATTATTACATTTCAGGATAGCCTGGATCATGGTCGAATGTTTGGTATTTGAATATTTCAAAAATTCGAATTTCTCCTTTGATGTTTTCCGTGCCGACAAGGTTGTTTTCGAGTTTAGCTGGTTTTGATTTCGCGCATGCGCTACACAGGAACCAACGGTACCATGAGTACTAAATTCCGGCGAGCAACTTTTCACATTGGTACCTAGGTACCCTGAAAATTTCAAGGTGATAAAGTCAATTTACGCCTTCCATGAGGGGAAAAAAGTGGAATTTCGCCGTGAAACCGGCACCGATTGTCCGACAACCATGAAATTTGGACACAATACGCCCATTAACACCCCGGAGTCTGTGCTTTACCCCCATTTTGATCCCATTAAAAAAAAGAGTTTTAGCAAAAAAAAAGATTTTCGGAATTTAATATTGGTTTTAACCCTGTAATACCCAGACATGATGTAAGCTTACATATTATTATAATCCCTATGAAATATTTTAATTATTTACTGCTATAATATGAATTATCACTTATTCCCCGTTAAATAAATATTGATCACCGGGTGCAGCTGTACAACTTGAAGGACCCTGGCCTCAAGTCAATTTACGGCTTCCATGAGGGGAAAAAAGTGGAATTTCGCCGTGACACCGGCACCGATTGTCCGAAAACCATGGAATTTTGACACAATACGCCCATTACCACCCTGGACTCCGTGCTTTACCCCCATTTTGATCACATTTAAAAAAAAGAGTTTTAGCAAAAAAACGATTTTCGGAATTTAATATTGGTTTTAATTAATTTTGAAATTGCAAATGCAAAGAGATGTTATCGCCTCTTCCGTATGTGATAGGTATTAGTACTATACACATTATCCTTAAAAGACAATTGTTTAAAATGACCGCAACGATGTTTCGACACTAGAAACCGAAATCGCCTATTTTGACCTATTTTGACTGCTGGGGCATCTTTCCGTACGTGACAAGGAGTAGGTCGCCCGTCCAACCTGTGTGGTTTTTTTTCAGGATTACCCGGTTTCCTCCCACTGCTAGACCCCTACGCGCAAGCGAATTATTGAAATAAAATTGAACCATCCGTTAGTCCCGAAATGACCTAGTTTGTGTCGAGTGGTCGATCAACCCTATTTCCCTCTCTCAATTTTAGCACTCCTAACTCTAAAACTAAATGCAAGGAACGGGCCTATTTACAGAGGTCACAATTTTAACCCTGTAATACCCAGCATATCAGATATGCACACCTACATGATGTACATATTATTATAATCTCTATGGGATATTTTAATTATTTACTGTTATAATATGAATTATCACTTATTCCCCGTTAAATAAATATCGGTCACCGGGTGCAGCTGTACAACTTTAAGGACCCTGGCTTCAATCTATTTTTATTTATATGCTATTTGTTGACAGAAAATATATTTTGTTACTAGTCTAATTCAAATTTAAAAATAAACAATATTTTTTCTGAAAATCAATGTCGAAATTTAGTGTATCATATATGATACAATGGGTCTGAGGCATATTTTATTGATATATAGAAATTAATGCAGTGTTCTCATTATGTGCCAGAAATGTCTTGAAATTCAGCCATTTGCGTATTTAGTATATCAAGTATATGCGTGTATTACAAAGCTCTGATTTGTGTGATTTGTGTACACCCCGCCCCCCTCCTCGTGTCACTATCATGTACATATCAATTCTGCTGCCAACCCACCCACGCGAACATGACTAAATTATGAAACATTGTCTAGTCGTTTGTATGTTACGACAAAACGAGGCCAGCGTTGCTCATTTGTGCAGAACGGAAGGCCTTGCAAGGATTAGTGTCTAGTCGTTCGGATGGTACGAAAACCCGAGGTCAAAGTGGTTCCCCGTTGGCAGTGGTGAAGTATGGAAGGCCTAGCAAGGATCTGTGTCTAGTCGTTTCGATGGGACGAAAAACGCCCGTCCCCTCGTCCATGGTACAAGGATTAGTGCCTAGTCGCTTGGATGGTATGCAAAACATAGGTCCCCGTTCTCTCCCTTTGTGCGTGGTTCTTGACCGAAGGCCCGACAACTAACTTTGCGTGCAGTTTTTTGGGTTGGACGAAAAATCGAAATCCTGTGTGCATATTGACGTGCACGAAAAATAACCCTTTGCATTTGGAATTTTATGCACCCTCCCCACCCTCGAACAACGCTTAACATAACATTTTGTTTTCACTACCTACATTGTAAAATTTGTTTAATTTCAGATGACTTAGTCCCGGTTTTTCACAGTGAAAGATTTTGATGAAACTTGACATGCATGTTTATAACCCAAAGATATGGTTCCTTTCGATATTTGCGCATATCGAATCGTAACTTCATGAATTATGGTCCCTGATTGTAAGAAAAATCACTTTATATTTCGCGTGTTCTCTATCTATCTCTCGGAAATGGAATATGGAAATACACAAGCTAGCTAGTGTATTACAGGGTGGTGGTGGTGGGGATGAGGTCTTCTATTTGCAATGATTTTTTGACTACAAAATATACGCTCTAACTCATTACTCAAACTACAGCAAAGAAGCGGGACCGTAAACCCCATTTTATATATTCTTACAATAGCAACGCACTTCGGGATTAACTTAGAAATGGTTCCACTACTGATGTCTTCCGCTTTAATCCTGCCACATTAGTGGCTTGTCCTCCGGATTTCCTTTCCGCAAGTTATTGGTTATTGGCCTATGTATAGCTCCCTTAATTTACACATAAACTGACCTAATACTGCACTGCACATATAATAAACCAATTCCCATTGAAATAAAGGTGAAGCCGTACCGCATAATTATATGATTTGATGAAACCCAACTGCTACCTGAAGTTTCTCGCCTATCGAAGTTATAATATCCGTCGGTGTCATGGCGGCTCGCACATTATAAGAATCATTGCTTTGAAAATGTAGAACGCATTAACACAAAGAAAAACTGATCGGTAACTAGTTTAGTGGTCCAGTCTTCACTATAATCTGTGATAGAATTACTTATTTAAAAAAAACGGAATGACGTAAAAATAAAAATGGTTGGAGTGCCCAAGTTTAGATTTGTCGTTGATTTCATAAAGATGTTAGGATATAGAACGTTAAATACTGTGTGATTCAACATGGCGGCCGAGGGGTTTAATATGATATAAGTACGAAATACATGTACATGTAGTACCAAATGTTTTATATGTATGAGAGTCAAGGTTTGGACTAAATGTCTTGGGGAAGTAGGAGGCGACTAGTATGTGCCTCTCGTTAGTGGACCGATGTGAGATTGCCCATTGTATTAACTGGACGCGTAGGCCTATTCACCTTCAGTTATGTGTCAATGTCAAATAAGCGGCTTCTTATCAACACGGTCGGCTCTGGGCCGGTTTAATTCTACGTATCTCTCGTAGCTGAGAGAAAAAAGATTTTTTAGCCGAGAGAATATCTTCCGTCAAAGTGGTTGTTGATTCATAGATTCTAATAACCCCTTTTGCAGTTTATATGAAAGCTTTGATATCTGCTATGCAGATCTAGTTATTATTATTTTTTTTTTCGTGTACTTTCTGCAAATCGGATTTCTCAGAATGTAACCATAGGATCTTTCTGAAACTTTGACCTACTCCCCCAAAATTGGGTGGCAGCTTTTGCTTAAATATATTTTACGAATCCAAAATCACCGAATTTTACGAACGAAGATACTGACCTACATACCAATAACTCTGTGACTATGAGACCTATTTTACTAATTCTTTTTTCCTTGAGTACATTGAAACATTTACTTCAAATCGGCAATTTCGGATTTTCGAATTTCGAAAATTCGTCGCTGTGAATTCGAACGGGAAGTCGAAACCAACTTGACAACTTCATTAATAATTGCACGATTTTCATGAAATTTAGTATGTATGTAGATCTTACCAATTCTCTAAATTATCTCCCCTTCATGAAATTAAGGATCAAATTTTTCAAAAAAATCGACGAAATATAGGTCAGATTGCCTTGATTTTTCTTTTCTTTACTAGCTACGACACTACTGATTCGTACACAAAAAATGGAGTGTGTTGCCCATTCCGGAAATGCCACCATCTTGAAATGTGAAATGTCGCTAAGGCTTTTTTGATATTTTACTTATAGACAAGGGAATTATAATTTCCGAATCCTTGAAGGAAAGCCCATAAATTGTAGGAATTAGAATTTTGATTTCTGGCAAATGATGGACGCCATTTTGAATTGAAAATGAAAAATAGTGAAAAATCCACATTAATGGGCTTTAAAACATCCACAATTGGTCGTGGCTTAAAGAATCTGTCTCCTATTACCGAAATTAATACATTTCAGGATAGCCTGGATTATGGTCGAATGTTTGGTATTTGAATATTTCAAAAATTCGAATTTCGCCTTTGATGTTTTCCGTGCCGACAAGGTTTCTTTGAGTTTAGCTAGTTTTGACTTCGCGCATGCGCTACGCTGGAACCAAAGGTACCATGAGTACCAAATTCCGGCGAGGAACGTTTCACGCTGGTAACTAGGTATCCTGAAAATTTCAAGGTGATACCTGCATTCGTTCAAGTCGTTTGTTCTTGGCACCCAGGTCACCTGCCGTTTGTCGTTTTTTTTTCTTAGTCAATTTACGGCTTCCATAAGGGGAAAAAAGTGGAATTTCGCCGCGACACCGGCACCGATTGTCCGAAAACCATGAAAGTTTGACACAATACGCCCATTACCACCCCGGACTCTATGCTTTACCCCCGTTTTGATCCCATTAAAAAAAAGAGTTTTAGCAAAAAACCGATTTTCGGAATTTAATATTGGTTTTAATTAATTTTGAAATTGCAAATGCAAAGAGATTTGATCGCCTCTCCCGTATGTGATAGGTATTAGTACTATACACGTTATCCTTAAAAGACATTTTTTTTTTTAAATGACCGCAACGATGTATCGACACTAGAAACCGAAATCGCCTATTTTGGCCTTTTTTGACTGCTGAGGCATCCTTCCGGTGGTCCAAATCTCTGGAATTTCTAGCAGTTAAAATATGGCAATTTTTTAAGCAAAAAAACTTTGATGGGTGGGGGTGGGTTTCGAATTTATTTTCAACGTTCTCACATATCAAAATGAGAAAATGCTCTGATATCAAGAACAATAAAAATTCGATAAAATACGGCAATTTTTTAAGCAACAAAACTTTGATGGGTGGGGGTGGGTTTCGAATTTATTTTCAACGTTCTCGGAATTCCACACTCTTCTGTTTTTAATATGTGATAGCTAGAATCCCAAGGTACATTCCGTGCAAATTTGAAGGCAATCGGGCCATCGGAACGTTGCCTGGGCAGAGCAAATCAACCCCGGTCGCGAAAATTTGCTCATTCTTCAACGTTATTATAATATTGTATTATGACAGTCATCTTAGATCCATCTGGGTCCCCGATACACCGTCACTTACCAAACCACTCCAAAATCCCAAAATCGACCTTAATTTCTTTTGACTTCGCGCATGCGCCGCACTGGAACCAAAGGTACCATGACTACCAAATTCCGGCGAGGAACATTTCACGTTGGTACCTAGGTGCCCTAAAAAATTCAAGGCGATACCTGCATTCGTTCAGGTCGTTTGATCTTCACACGGTTCCTGTCGTTCGGATTTTTCCGCCATTTACGGCTTCAGTAAGTGCGAAAAAAGTGGAATTTCGCCACGACACCGGCACCGATTGTCCGAAAACAATGAAATTTGGACACAATACGCCCATTACCACCCCGGACTTTGTGCCTTACTCCCATTTTGATCCGATTAAAAAAAGGAGTTTTAGCAAAAAAAAAAAGATTTTCGGTCAACTGATGGTCTCCATTTGGAATTGAATATGAAGAACAGTGAAAAGAAAAATCAACTTGAACAGACGTGAAAATAAACACAATAGGCCGTAATATGTTCAATGCGTCTATTATTTCTGAAATAATCTATGTCACGTGACGATGAATATGGGGAGAGAGAAATGGGGTTTAACGTCCACTCGACACAAACGAGGTCATTTCGGGACTAACATATGGTTTAATTTTATTTACATAATTAGCTTACGCTTAGGGGTCTTTAGCAGTGGGAGGAAACCGGGGGACTCGGAGAAAACCCACGAGGTTGGACAGGCGACCCTACTCCTTGCCACGTACAACCGGGGATTCGAAACGATGAAGATGAAAGTTTTCATATCTGCATGGGACAGTAGCAGATCTAGTTATTATTATTATTATTAATACAGCATATTTATAGTGCGCCCTTTCATATAACATGTTCAGGGGCACTTTACTAAGTGACAATGTAATCATAAATAAACAACAAGATGATAGACATGTTAACGATTGAAAACAGAGTCAGTTAAAAGCCTGATCAAATAAATGTGTTTTAAGTTGTTTTGTAAAGAATATAGAGATGTACAACATCTTAAACTAAATGGTAGATTTTCGGTCAACTGATGGTCTCCATTTGGAATTGAATATGAAGAACAGTGAAAAGAAAAATCAACTTGAACAGACGTGAAAATAAACACAATAGGCCGTAATATGTTCAATGCGTCTATTATTTCTGAAATAATCTATGTCACGTGACGATGAATATGGGGAGAGAGAAATGGGGTTTAACGTCCACTCGACACAAACGAGGTCATTTCGGGACTAACATATGGTTTAATTTTATTTACATAATTAGCTTACGCTTAGGGGTCTTTAGCAGTGGGAGGAAACCGGGGGACTCGGAGAAAACCCACGAGGTTGGACAGGCGACCCTACTCCTTGCCACGTACAACCGGGGATTCGAAACGATGAAGATGAAAGTTTTCATATCTGCATGGGACAGTAGCAGATCTAGTTATTATTATTATTATTAATACAGCATATTTATAGTGCGCCCTTTCATATAACATGTTCAGGGGCACTTTACTAAGTGACAATGTAATCATAAATAAACAACAAGATGATAGACATGTTAACGATTGAAAACAGAGTCAGTTAAAAGCCTGATCAAATAAATGTGTTTTAAGTTGTTTTGTAAAGAATATAGAGATGTACAACATCTTAAACTAAATGGTAGATTTTCGGTCAACTGATGGTCTCCATTTGGAATTGAATATGAAGAACAGTGAAAAGAAAAATCAACTTGAACAGACGTGAAAATAAACACAATAGGCCGTAATATGTTCAATGCGTCTATTATTTCTGAAATAATCTATGTCACGTGACGATGAATATGGGGAGAGAGAAATGGGGTTTAACGTCCACTCGACACAAACGAGGTCATTTCGGGACTAACATATGGTTTAATTTTATTTACATAATTAGCTTACGCTTAGGGGTCTTTAGCAGTGGGAGGAAACCGGGGGACTCGGAGAAAACCCACGAGGTTGGACAGGCGACCCTACTCCTTGCCACGTACAACCGGGGATTCGAAACGATGAAGATGAAAGTTTTCATATCTGCATGGGACAGTAGCAGATCTAGTTATTATTATTATTATTAATACAGCATATTTATAGTGCGCCCTTTCATATAACATGTTCAGGGACACTTTACTAAGTGACAATGTAATCATAAATAAACAACAAGATGATAGACATGTTAACGATTGAAAACAGAGTCAGTTAAAAGCCTGATCAAATAAATGTGTTTTAAGTTGTTTTGTAAAGAATATAGAGATGTACAACATCTTAAACTAAATGGTAGATTATTCCATAAAACCGCTGCTTTGTAATGGAAAGATTAGGTCACCATCTAGATGGTGAAAAGTCGACCAAACTTCAAAGTGAAACCGGAAGTAAACAAAATTGAAATTACAAAAACGGCTCCCTAAGATTTCTTGCCATTACAATACAAAAAAAAGTTTTCGAAAATCGGAAACAAAATGGCGGCTGAATATCATATTCCTGAAGCATATGTCGAAAAACTGTCAGTCAGGGCCCAAAGAATCCAAAAATGAAAACCTAAAGAAGATCCGTTGAGAAATGACCGAGATAAGGGCAATCTGAGATTATTTATTGTCCTATCCGTAAAACACTTTCTGTTTGTCAAAAATGACCCAATTTATATTTAATAAATAGATCCACGGAGGCCAGCAGCATCTACGTTGACAGAATGTTTCCACCATGTACAGTTTTGGCTTCACAGACTGACTAAATTCCCCGCAAAATATAATAAAAATACAGAAACAATACGTGTTTCGACACGTAATAGAGACTTTTGTCAAGCGTAAATTCCTGATCCGTATCTTGTATCAGTATCGATTTTGCGTGTGACGTCATCGATGTGTGTGTATTTCTCATACATGATACGGCACACGGATACGGTAGCACAGCTTTTATAAGGAAAAGAGTCGTATAACATCGTCGTCTTTTTACCGTCCTTTTTGCTACTTTTCGACGCTGAAATGTTGTGTCATAGCGTTTTTATGAATCTATGTGTATCTTATACCCATACTTTTTCTCGACTCTTTGATGAAAATGGGAGGGTATACACCGATACACAGCCACTTTTCACGGCCGCTTTTGAAAAGTGGCTGTGTATCAGTTGAAAAGTGGCCGTGTATCCGTTGAAAAGGGACAAAAATAACAATCATGTTATGGTAAAAGAGTCATCATTTTCAACTGTTTCAGCACTTTTCGAATGTGCGTCACTCTCAGTCAGATTCTTACATTTTGTCTCACATTTCTTTACATTTTGATATCTAGTCGCACTTTCACATTTTGTCGCGGCTTCTGCTCATCCGCAGTCCATAATCCAAATATTTTACTATTATAAATTAATCTCTTGGCATTTTCAACACTAAAAACTTTCACATTTTGTCGCGGTTTATGCTCATCCTTTATGCTCATCCGCAGCACGTAATCTAAATATATTACTAGTATAAATTAATCCATTGGCATTTTCTACACTACAAACTTGAGAACTCTACAATTACAACTCGTCTTCATTTAATGGCTGTTCTTGTTTTTGTCTGTCAGTGGATGTCAATACCTCGCAAAGTTAATGAATTGATCTGTGCGGAAATTAGCAATTGTACCTTGCTTATCAAAAAAGTTAAAATCCAATCTTTTGTACTGATCTCGTAGTGTCACCATATTCCTATGCAATTGGTATTTTTCCTCGTGTTTGGCAGAATTCGACTCATCTGCATGGCTTTAATTTCTTGTTCTGTGAAGGATCGCGCTTCTTAATCTTCGCGATCATTGAAATCTCTTGCAGAACTGATATTCTCGGTCTTAGAAATATATATCTGTGACATTATAAAGTAGGATTCTTCCATGAATTCCCGCATTCATTTCTGCCAGGATGTTGGCAAAACAACAAGAAATGGCTACATGTATTGTACAAAATGATTGGATGACGTTTGCTTTTCTCAACAAATCAATATCCCTGTTATGAACATTTTCCCTGACCTGATTTAAACCGTGAAATGCACGTGTGGTGTACTGACATCAATTACCTGAGTAGAAATAGGCGTTTGCGATGAGATAATTGGGGGGCTCTAAATGGGAAACTTTGATAAACTTGTGAAATGAAAAATGCTTTTGAAATTGGGAAAAATAGAAAAAATCTCTATTTCTCGAAAAAGTATTTAGTAAAAGTCAGTTATATACCTTATTTTCTCGGTGTATGGGTTGATACACCGTCTCGCCTCGGAGCCCCACTCAAAAAAGAATGAATGAATGAAATGGGGTTTAACGTCCTACTGTTCTGCTCCTATGCTGGGCTAATGAAGACAGGCATACGCCATACAGTGTGCTATGAGGGAAATTTTGCCCGGGCAGCGGCACTATCGCCTACTCTTATATCGAATTCCAACTGCCAAGGGATCTTTTACGTGCATTCTAATGTATACACGGGACCTCGGTTTTTTGTCTCATCCGAAGGACTAGACAGCTGTCCTTGTCAGGCCCTCCGTTCTGCACCACTGACAAGGGGAAACCACGTCGGAAAATCCAGATAAACTTTCTCGGCCAATGCAGGCATCGAACACCCGACCGCCAGGCTAGCGAGCCAGCGTCTTACCCACTTAGCCACGTGATCCCCCCCCCCACTCAAAAAAGAGACGGTGTATCAACCCATACACCTTGAAAACAAGGTATATAACTATTACATATAACACGAAGGTGTATATTTGATGTGATTCAAACCATGATAAATTTAAGACTTGAATTTAATCATTATTTCTCCTGAGTTTTTCTATGAATTTTCATATTTTTCCTGTCTGCCCGTCTGTCTGCGTGCTGGTAGATCGACGTGCTAAACTTAGGGAGGTGGGACCTTGCAAATCTGTAAATGATGTGATTCAATGGTAAAGGGGTATAAACTTTCTGAAATGATACATTATTTTTACCAAAAATTGCTGTCGGAGTCGAAGTCGAAGATTTTTAATAAGATTCGACATTAAATTTTATTTAATAGCTCAGCGATTGTCGAGCGACTTTACTCCCTCCAGGAATTTGAGGACTAGGCACTTGACTAGTACTGATGGTGATCTTGGTAGATAACGCTGTAATAGAACTAAGCTCAGCTCCGCCACTCATGCGTACGCGGCGCGAAAATCTGCCAAAACTCTAACTACAGTGACGCAACGTATCACGTGGCGATACGAATACGTGATACGATACGAATGGGGAAAATTCCACTTGCCAAAAGTCTCCAATAACTAGAACTCCAAAGATTACAGACGTGTTTCGGTACGTCAGGTCACGTCAACGGTCAAGTTACACCATTCTTTATTGAGTATAGTATTCTAAAGCAACTGTATTTTTTTACCCACCTTACACCATGGATAATACGATATTTACTATTATCACCCAATAATACACTCTACGGTAGATATCGCTTGTATGATAAATTTCATAATCTACTGATTGGTCAATCAAAAAGGAAATACCTATTTTTATACGCCCACATTTTCATGTGGACGTATATTGTCGTCGCCCCTGTCCGTCCGTCGACAATTGTTTCGGAACACTCTAGAGGTCACAATTTGTATCCGATTTCAACGAAACTTGAAATATAGGTTGATCACCCTAAGATCTCGGTTCCTTTCGATATTGGCATGTATCGGACTGTAACTTCTTGGATTATGGCCCTTGATTGTACAAAAAATCATGTTTTTAGCTTGTGTACACTGTAAAGGTCACAATTTTTATCCGATTTAAAAAACGTTTTAGTATATCACCGTTACACCCTAAGGATGGCTGAGTTCGAATTTCGTAAAAATCGGACCAAAACTGACTGACAAAATGGCCGCCCATCGTTCTCAAATAGCGTAAAAATATTGTATATCAAGGTTGTGGACCCTATAGAGGTCACAATTTTTATTCGATTGTGTTGAAACCTGACATGTAAGTTTATAACCTAAAGATCTCAGTTCTTTTCGATATTTGTGCATATCGGATGGTAACTTTCTGAATTATGAATTGTATATCAAGGTTGTGGACCCTATAGAGGTCACAATTTTTATTCGATTGTGTTGAAACCTGACATGTAAGTTTATAACCTAAAGATCGCAGTTCTTTTCGATATTTGTGCATATCGGATGGTAACTTTCTGAATTATGGCCCCTGATTGTACGAAAAATGGCGTTTTTAGCTTGGAGTCGCTCTAGAGGTCACAATTATTATCCGATTTAAAACACCGTTTGAATATATCACCTTTACACCGTGTGAATCGAACCAAAACTGCCAGACAAAATGGCCGCCCCTTGTACGCAAATAGTGTAAACATCTGGCATATACTCAGCCAAATTAAAAACTTTACACTCGGGATTTTTGGGACTAGATTTTTAATATTTGGTTTAAGGCAACTATTTTAGTGTTATGTTGTGCACAGACGACCTTGGCATCAACAGAAAGCAAGAATACGTCTCGCCGAAAGTCCTTGACATTGATAACGTTCGTGATGTCACAGTATCCCCAAAATGAAATTCACAGACTTGGAGAACAATCGGAATAAAGTGTTAAGTAACGATTGTGGCCTCCTCTAGCGTCTCCTCATGGATCTCAGAACAATAGTAAACACTACCCGATTAAGACGTCGCCACTGCTTATCAAGAGCATGTTGAAGGTCCTGCAACGTCAGTGGTGGATTCACTTGCTGACGAACACGTCGACCCAGTTCGTCCCAGATGTGTTCAATAGGATTAAGGTCGGGGCTAAGCGACGGCCAATCCAGGACTTGGAAACCGGCATTTCTTAAAAAATTCTGGGTAGCAATTTCTGTATGGGGTCGAGCATTGTCTTGTTGAAACATTAGTCCAGGCCCATGTCTCTGCATAAACGGAAGAACAGGTTGCAAAATCTGATCCCTGTACTGGACAGCATTTGGACAACAACACGAGGAGAACATCCATGTGCACAAAAAGAACCCCAAACCATGACGCTGCCGCCATCAAATCGGTCAACATCTCTGACGCATACTTGAGCGTAACGTTCACCTCGTCTGCGGTACACTCGGACCCTGCCATCGGCAAATCTCAAAGTGAATCGAGATTCGTCACTAAAAACAACCGAATTCCACTGTCTTTGAGTAAATCGTATGTGTCTTGTGGCCCACACAAGTCGGTTACTGCGATGAAGAGGTGTCAATATTGGTCCATTATAGGGCCTCCGAGCTCGAAGACCAGCAGCCTGCAAGCGATTTCGAACAGTTTGTGCAGTTACCCTTCCACCAAACATCTCTCTACTTGTGGAGGTTGCAGTGACAAATCTGTTTCTAAGATGACGTAATCGTATTGCTTGATCTTCCTGGAGTGACGTCACACGTGGCGCTCCCGCCCTTGGGCGATCGGCAATAGTTCCAGTTTGAAGCACTCTCATTCTAAGATTAATTATTGTCTGGCGTAAACATTTAAAGGCTCTTGCAACAGTGACCACAGGCTGTCCAGCACAGAGCCTACCTATAGCACGTAGACGTTCTACATTTAAAAGCGCGGCATTTTCTAACAAAGATGAAAATAACAATTTTAATTTGTTTTTCCATTTCAAGTTACGTGTGCGTGTTCAGTTTAATCAAACTTGCATCGATTGACCTGACGAGTTTATGTTTGCACGTGTTTTTCAGGTTTTTCATTTTTATATGCTCAAAATTCACGTGATCCACGTGACTTTACAATTTTATGAAATTAAAGGCTTCTTACTACTTAATATCGTTTGAAACACTTTAAAATTTATTTGACTTACCAGAAAAAATTTTTTGTTGAAATTCATCAGTGTCAAGTTTTTAATTTGGCTGAGTATATTAAGGTTGTGGACCCTGTGGGGGTCACAATTTTGTACCGATTTTGATGTATCTTGAAATGAATGTTTATAACCCAAAGATCTTGGTTGCATTCGATATTCGCGCATATCGGATCGTAACTTCCTAAATTATGGCCCCTGATTGTACGAAAAATTTATTTGTGCATATAAGAAAGGATTGGGTGATAAATAAAATCTCCAACTCGTCTTTTTTTTATATCAAAAGAGAATCGTAGGAGATTCTCTATATATTATACACACGGGACGCTTTGACAAGTTTTCAATAGCCGTTATCAAGCATACGCAATTTAAAATGCGCAGAGATGCGAAAGCTTTATCTCTACACACAGTTGATAATAACTTAAAGCTGAACTCCGGTTACAAAAATACCAAAATAATTAAATAAAAAAAAGTAAACGCCCCCAAGCCGCCATACTTGTTTCCAATTTATGAAATAAATATGTCGGACATGGAGGCTTATGACCTGGAAAGGTTAGTCGATCTCACTTCCAGTTTGTTTCTTGTCAGCCAGCTGTACACATCCGGTTTTATTCTCTACACACGCTTCACCGATTGCTCTATTTTTCCCAATAGTATACCAAATTATTGAAGATTGCAAAATGTCTGATCAGGTAAACCTGTAAATAATTATATGAACTGCGTCTACTACAATATAGCCTAAGCTTTAATCTAAAACAAAAGATGCAAAAAGATGGCTTACCCCAACCTGAAATTTTCAACCAAAACAAAATCACCTACACACACTATTGTCTTCTTCATATTATTATTATTATTTTTATTGGCACGTCTTCTTGTGAATATCTTACACATATATGTAAATCACCAAAAAAGTTACCGCATCATAATGTCCAGTGTAATTATAACTAATACTATGCAATAAACAGATAATTTAGATTAGATTTTCACAGGTCGCCATGCTCGTGGTTGTATTATTGTCCGGTTTCCCCTCGTTGGTGATACAGGGCGGATGAACTGTCGATGAAAAACTCCTAGTCCTTCGGATGGAATAGAAAACTGAGGCCCATGTATACCATTGATATAGCACTGCTGCCCGGGAAAAATTTCCCTCATAACCAACTGCATGGCGCATGCCCGTCGTCATTAGCATGGGCGTTAAAACCCATTTTATTTTATTTTTATGTCGACTAAAGTCAAAGACAAGTTGCGACTTGGCGTCAGAAACTTTCACATCATTGCTTTAAAAGTAAGACCTGTATAAAGAATGATATATGCTGCTTTTTAATTGACCTATATTCTATTTACTGTTTACCTACCTTACAAAATAGATAATAAGGGATTAAAAATAAAATACAATATAACTATTATCCATACAGTACGTTTTGATAAGATTCCAATAGCAGTTATGAAGCATACACAATATACATATGAGCAATTGATAATAAGGTTATCTCAGAAAAAAAAAACAACAAAAAAACATGAGCTATACCTGATACATTCGTAACTAAGTATTTGGATAATAAATATCGCAGACAATCCCTGAATTTCACGGAATTGTCCTGTTTAATACTGAATATTTCATAGAACACGTGATTTGAAGAAATAATTCACACTTTTAACATAAAAATTATTTTCTCCAAAAAAAAGTCATCGATCAACAGAAAAAACGAGTTAAACTACGGAATTCGGCCACATAAAAAAAAAGAATAATTTTTACAGTGTAGATCAACCAGCATGCAGACAAACACAGGAAAAATATGAAAATAATGATTAAATTCCAGTCTTTATCATGGTTAAAATCAAATCAAATATACACCTTCGTGTTTTATGATACACATAGATTCATAAACACACTATGGCACAACATTATAGCGTCTAAAGAGAGCAAAAAAGACGTTAAAAAAAAATAACGATGTTATACGGACCTTTTCCGTATGAAAGCTGTTCGATACGTTCTGCCGTATCCATGTGCCGTATCACGTATGACAAATACACACACATTGATGACGTCACAAGCAAAACCGATACGGATACGTGATACGTACCAATGATTTACGCTTGCCAGAAGTCTCAACTTACAGAAACACGTAATAATATTTCTTTTATAAAATTTAACATCCTACATTTAATAGTATATATCTTTGATACGCCTGAATGTAAAAGGCATTGGAAACAAGATTGATTTAATTTCAGCTGAACTTTCTGAGTATGATACCAAAAATGTAAGTAAAACATGGCTTGACAGAAATGTCATACCAGTTTCTATTTCTTCACATTCATATAAAACCACTGTTCGTAACGGCTGAAATAACCCCTGTGGCAGGTTTGCAGTCTATGTTTGACATTCACTACTTTTTAAAATAAAAACCACTATGGTCTGGAAAAGGATGAAATCGAGGTAATACTATAAAACTATAAATAACACATTTTATTAGAAACGCTTTATAGACCGCCAAATTCCATAAATAATTTGATATTTGATTCTATAAGTAGCTTTATTTACGGTGATTTTAATATTGATATGTTAAGAAAATGGAATACTTTTTACATAATTTTATGGTTAAATTAAATTTTAACCATGTTATCAAAGAATTTACTGATTGATTTAATTTCTAACCAACAATCAACATTTTATTGTAGAATCTGGTTGTCCTGCTCATTTTGCTAGCGCCCACCGTCCGATTTTTAGTAGACTTTCATTTAAATTACCTTAGTATAAATTTTTTAAAAAGAATTGTTTGGGAACATGGACCACGACAAACTTATTAAAGATTCATCTAATATAGCTTGGTACGATCTATTTGATAAAAATAATATTACTTAAGCCTGTGGTGATTTCACAAATGAGTTAATTAAGTTAGCCAAAAATAATATTCCAAACAAACCAGTAACAATAAGACCAAAAGACAGACCTTTGATGAATTCTACAATTAAGAAAATGAACAGATGGAAAAATATTTTGAAATCCTTTTAGACTGGGCAAACTTTTGTAAAATAATAAAAGACCATAATATAGCACTAAGTTCATCGAAATATAATTAATACAAAAAACAATTTCGGCACCAAAGTGGAACTTAGTTAATGTACTTAAGAAATCAAAATAGGTTGTCAACAACGAACTAACCCTCCCTCTACAAGAAAAAAACACACACACACACACACCTTTTTTACACCCATTAATGACCTCTTTGCTGAAGATGAATTATGTAAGAATCAAATACAGAGCTGGTCGCTCTTGCTATGAAAGTTGAAAAATAGATCATGAAAAATGATTATGTCCAATTTTAGTCAGAAATTATGCATATTTAAATGTTTCACTATAGATTGTTTATTATCATAGCAACGGTACTTGACAATCAAGAGTAAGTCTCGATTATCTATTTTATCGTTAAATTTTTGAATGGCCTCAGTGTGGGTCCACTGATTATGGTCTTGGCATATTCATAAATAATTTATATAACATTTGAAGCCAGAATATAAAACCTGCAATGGGCAGAGAGAGAAATGGGGTTTAACGTCCACTCGACACAAACTAAGTCATTTCGGGACTAACATATGGTTTAATTTTATTTACATAATTCGCTTGCGCGTAGGGATCTTTAGCTGTGGGAGGAAACCGGAGAAAACCCACGAGGTTGGACAGGCGACCCTACTCCTTGTCACGTACAACCGGGGATTCGAAACCACGCCAGTCGACTCAATGACAGACTTTATGATACAGCGCGCGCACGCTAACCATAAGCCATCCAACCCCCCTGCAATGGGCAGATTTAGCTCTTACATAATACATCTTTAGATAAGCGAAACACGTACTTCGTCAAATCACAATTCTCGCTCGTTCTAAGTCCGAGAGAAGTTGAAGACGTCATTCTATGTTTAGATAGTTCCCTGAAAATCAGGAAAAGTGTGTGTGTGTATGATTTTTTTTTTTGGGGGGGGGGGGGGGCGTGTGCGTGTGGGGGGAGTGTCGGGGGGGGGGGATCTCTTAACTGATTGATTTAACATATTATTAAACGCCCACATTTTCATGTGGAGGTATATTGTCGTCGCCCCTGTTTGTCCATCCGTCCGCAATTGTTTGTGAATACTCTACAGTTCACAATTTTTATCCGATTTCAATGAAACTTGAAATATAGGTCTATCACCCTATGATCTCGGTTCCTTTCGATATTGAAATGTATCGGACTGTAACTTCATGGATTATGGCCCCTGATTGTACGAAAAATCACGTTTTTAGCTTGTGAACACTGTAGACGTCACAATTTTATCCGATTTGTTTTAAACTTGAAATGTATGTTTATAACCCACAGATCTCAGGTCCTTTCGATATTCGCGCATATCCGACCATAACTTCCTGAATTATCGCCCCTGATTTTACGAAAAATCGCGTTTTTAGCTTGTGGTCCCTATAGAGGTCACAATTATTATCCGATTTAAAAGAACGTTCGAATATATCACCGTTACACCGTAATGTTTTCTGAGTTCGAATTTCGTGAAAATCAGGCAAAAACTGCCGAACAAAATGGCCGTCCCTCGTACGCAAATAGTTTAAACATCTGGTAAATCATGTTTGAGGACCCTCTAGGGTCACAATTTTGATCCGATTTCGATGAAACTTGAAATACATGTTTATAGCCCAAAGATATTGGTTCCTTTCTATACTTGCGCACATCGGATCGTAACTTCCTGAATTATGACCCTTGATTGAACAAAAAATCACGTTTTTAGTTTGTGGTCCCTGTAGAGGTCACAATTTTTATCCGATTTAAAAACACGTGTGAGTATATCACCATTACACACTAAGATCTTGGTTCCTTTTGATAATCACGGATACCCGAACTTAACTTCCTGGATTATGGCCCCTGATTGTTCCAATAATCGCATTTTTAGCTTGCGTATTTCCTAGAGGTCACAATTTTTTCCGATTTAAAAAAAAACCGTTTAAATACATCACCATTCATCCATAATAAAGGTTGAATTCGAATTTCGGGAAAATCGAAATGAAACTGCCCGACAAAATGGCCGCCCCTCGTTCGCGAATATTGTCAAAACATTGTGTATCAGGGTTGTGGACCCTCTGAAGGTCACAATGTTCATCTGATTTTGATGAAACTTCCTGAACTATAGCCCCTGATTGTACGAAAAATCGCGTTTTTAGTTTGTGGTCACTCTAGAGGTCAATTATTATCCGATTTAAAACAAAACCGTTCGAATATATCACCATTACACCGTAATTTTGTCTGAGTTTGAATTTCATGAAAATCGGACCAGAACTGCCGGACAAAATGGCCGCCCCTCGTACGCAAATAGTGTAAACATCTCGTATATCAATGTTTTGGACCCTGTAGAGGCCACAATTTTGATGAAACTTGAAATGCAAGTTTATAACCCAACGATCTTGGTTACGCTAAAGATCTCAGTTCCTTTCGATATTTGTGCATATCAGATCGTAACTTCCTGAATTATGGCCTCTGATTTTACGAAAAATCGCGTTTTTAGCTTGTGGTCCCCCTAGGGGCTCAACTATTATCCGATTTTAAAAAAACGTTCGAATATATAACCGTTACACCGTAATGTTTGTTGACTTCGAATTTCGTGACAATCGGGCCAAAACTGCCATCCAAAATGGTCGCCCCTCGTACGAAAATATCGGATCGTTACTTCCTGAATTATGGCCCTTGATTGAACAAAAAATCACGTTTTTAGAGCTTGTTAATATATCACCATTATACACTAAGATCTTGGTTCCTTTTGATAATCGCGGATACCCGAACTGAACTTCCTGGATTATGACCCCTGATTATTCGAAAAATTGCATTTTAGCTGGCGTCTTCTCTAGAGGTCACAATTTTTTTCCGATTTTAAAAACCGTTTGTACACAAATTGTGTAGAAGTGTGTAATACGAATGTTTTGGACCCTCTAGAGCTCACAATTTGTATCCGATTTTGATGAAACTTAAAACATACCTTTATATCCCAAATATCTCAGTCCCTTTTGATATTTACACATTTCAGTCCATAACTTTCTGGATTATTGCCTCTGATTGTACAAAAATCGTGTTTGTTTTTAGCTTGTTCTCTATCTGGCAGCCGCTGGTTTTTGTCAAGCCATAGATCACAGAGCAAGGGCAGTGTTCTGACATCAGCAAGGCTTTTGACAGAGTCCGACACGTAGTACTCTGTCATAAACTGCTGGCGTCTGGTATTCAAGGGACTACCTGTTTGATTTGTTGATTTCATGTCGTGTGTGGGTCAAACTGAAGCTGCAAACCAAGAAGTCTAATATTTATTCTGGCTGTTTTATTCAGTGACTAGAAACGGTTGTGGCACACTTTATCTACATAATTAGAAATCACGTGAACCCGAAAATATGTAATGTATGTTTCAATGAGTCCTTCTCAAAAAGTGTAACGCGGCTATCGTGCTTTGAGTAGGGAACCACCAGTTTCAGCCATAAATTATCACCTTGGTTTTATGTGATTCACATGACAAGACAGACCAACAAAACATGGATAATGATACATTTTATACTAACTTACGAATGCTTAATAAACTAGATATATTCCATGTTGCACGACGACTACAGACCGTAATTATCGACGGATTTAATTGAAATTAACAGAGTAGCACTAGGCAAAATCTACCACACGTTTCATGTAGCACGGCTACAGACCGTAATTATCAAACGATTTCTACGACCTGTATCCGTGCCACATGAAATTTGTGGTAAAATGATATCTCCAAAACCGCAAACCGGAAGTAGTCGAAATTTTGTTTACTCATAGATAGTATTAATTTTATCATATTATGTAATTAGCCATAAGGCTATTGTGAACTTCTTGCATTCCATATGTGGTAATTAGCCACTCCGAATGAAAACACAAATTCACATTTTAGAGTAAATTTCTAATATTAATTAGAGATGATAGCGAATATTAGGGTTCGTGTTCAAGTATTATTCTGACCGGGTCCTATTGACTACTCAACAGTTTCAAATAAATTTTGATGTTATTTTGAATTCCTAAGGCCTAAATGTACCTCCAGGTTTGTTTGAATTTAATAAGTCCTTATAGTTTAATTTTGTGTAATTAATGACGTGTATTATTTTGGTTTACCAATTAACACATTGCTTAATCACTACTTCATATACTCTCACATCCTACAAATAAAACTACTAAGACCAATAAAGTGGAATAAACTGTACCAAACCCCAACTGACTTGTTATTTATTTAAACAACTTAAACATGCATTATGCGAGAGGTAAATCTGCCTATTGCAGGTCTTTCTTTATGCCCGAAATGTTATATAAACTATTAATTAGACATTTTTTAACACGAAAAAAAAAGACATAATCAACTCTCGATGCCATCTTAGGTGTCCGAATTTCATTGGATTTGAATCTGATCTGCTGTTCAACGTCCGTTGGTGATTAAACGCAAAATTGTATAATCGAGCGTAACAATGACAATCGAGGCTACAGTGATTTTAAAATAAGGATTTTCTCGGCTTACAGTGAAAACAATTTGACTGACATTCTCAGCATATTCCCTGATCTATCTAATCTCCCATAATGCATATTTAACAAAACTCATAAATGTAGGATAGCTAAGAAACAGATGTACAGGTTTATTTGTTTGGTTTTTTTGGGAGGTAACATAACCATATTAAAGATATCGTGCGCATGGCTGGGTTATAAGAAGAGGTTCTTTAGGATGAAGTGATTCAATTGAATACAAATGAATATGGGATAAATATAAAATATTAATTGGTGTTGGTGCCGAATAAATTTATAGTATAAATGAGTGGTGTGCTTAAAGCCATTAGGGGTTTGAAATTAAGCTATTACAATGGACAGCATGGCAAGCCATGAACTAGTGGGTCATCTAAAAAGTAATACCTGCTCGTTTGTGTCTTTTGTTGACTAATGCGAAAAATGTAAAAAAAAAAGAAGAATTTATTACCAGTAACATAATTGAAATACAGACTTACAAAAACGTAAATATACATGCAAGATAAATGTTATAAAATGAGTTAGTTAATAAATATCGATTTTTGTTTTATCTAAAACTTAAATCAGTGCATGAAAATGTATGATATCACAGGAAGTAATCAATAAATATTATATATATTATTTGTTAAATTAATGATACATTTACACAATCTTCTAATTTGTGATATCATATTTTACTTTATCATAAGTCTTAAATATAGCCAAGCAAAGTGCGGAAATGCGCTCACACAGCAACAATGCCTGGACACTAGCTTATGTTCACCAGCTTTGACAATGCAAAGGAGGGGGGGGGGGTAATCCTGGAACTGGAAGACACAGAATTCTGAATATCGATATCGATAGGTTTTGTCCTCTAATAGCTGTAATGCTTCACATCAAATTTGAAGAGAATCCGTTACAAACTATAGCCTCTATCGCATTTACAGGGGTTTTTTTTTGCAAAAGGGGTTATTTTTGAGCGGAGAGTTGCGGAGCGCTGAATAGCGATAGGGTTCGTCCTCTCGTGGCGCAATGCTTCCAATAAAATTTGAAAGGAAGCGGTTAAAAATTATAGTCGCAGAACGCTGAATATCATGATCACAGTGTTTAAAAACAAAATCGTATAAAAAAAACTGTAGAATCTATCCCGTTCACAAGGTTTTCGGCGAAACCTAAAATCGATAGGTTTCGTCCTTGCTTGCCCCAAATGCTTCAAACCAAATTTGAAAAAAAAATTGTGTTAAAAATTGCATTCTCTGTATCATTCATCAAGGTATTCGGCAAAGGGTGGATAACTCCGGAAAGCTACAAATCGATAACGTTCAACCTCCCAACAAATTTGTAAAACTGCCGCCCCTATCGTGTTGCGTTCACAGGGTTTTCGGCAAAGCAGGATAACACTGGAACGGAACGTCGCGGATCCCTGAAAATCGAAGGGTTTAAACTTCCCGTGACCCCAATGCTTTCCACCAACATCTGTTAACCAGCGGCTGCCAGGCAGGGTACGCCCACATTTTCGAGAGATGGATAGAGAACAAGCTAAAAAGAAAGTGATTTTTCCTACAATCAAGGACCATAATTCAGGAAATTCCAATTCGATCTGCGCAAATATCGAAAGGAACCGAGATCTTTGTTATAAACTTACATTTCAAGTTTCAACAAAATCGGATTAAAATTGTGACCTCTATAGGGTCCACAGCCTTGATATACTATATTTTTACGCTATTTGAGAACGAAGGGCGGCCATTTTGTCTGTTAATTTTGGGCCGATTTTCACGAAATTCGAACTCAGCCGTACTTAGGGTGTAACGGTGATATAATAATACGTTTTTTTAAATCGAGGGTCCACAAGCTAAAAACGCGTTTTTCGTACAACCAGGGGCAATAATTCAGGAAGTGACGGTCCGTTATGCGGAAATATCGAAAGGAACCGAGATCTGTTGGTTATAAACTTATATTTCAAGTTTCAACAAAATCGGATAAAAATTGTGACCTCTATAGGGTCCACAACCTTGATATACCATATTTTTACGCTATTTTAGAACGGACGGCGACCATTTTGTCTGTCAATTTTGGGCCGATTTTCACGAAATTTGAACTCAGCCGTCCTTAGGATGTAACGGTGATATAATAATACGGTTTTTTTTAAATCGGATAAAAATTATGACCTCTATAGGGTCCACAAGCTAAAAACGCAATTTTTCGTACAATCAGGGGCCATAATTCAGGAAGTTACGGTCCGATATGCACAAATATCGAAAGGAACCGAGATCTTTGGGTTATAAACTTACATTTCAAGTTTCAACAAAATCGGATAAAAATTGTGACCTCTATAGGGTCCACAACCTTGATATACCATATTTTTACGCTATTTGAGAACGAACGGCGGCCATTTTGTCTGTCAATTTTGGGCTGATTTTCACGAAATTCGAACTCAGCCGGCCTTAGGGTGTAACGGTGATATAATAATACGGTTTTTTAAATCGGATAAAAATTAGGACCTCTATAGGGTCCAAAAGCTATAAACGCAATTTTTCGTACAATCAGGGGTCATAATTCAGGAAGTTACGGTCCGATATGCGCGAATATCGAAAGGAACCGAGATCTTTGGGTTATAAACTTACATTCCAAGTTTCAACAAAATCGGATAAAAATTGTGAGCTCTATAGGGTCCACAAGCTAAAAACGTGATTTTTCGTACAATCAGGGGCCATAATCCATGAAGTTTCGATCCGATACATGCCAATATCGAATGCAGCCGAGATCTTTTGGGGATAAACCTATATTTCAAGTTTCGTCAAAATCCGATAAGAATTGTGACCTGTAGAGAGTCCACAAACAATTGTGGACGGACGGACAGGGGCGACGGCATAATACGTCCACATGAAAATGTGGGCGTATAAAAACTACAATCTCTATCGCATTCACAAGCCAATTGTTTACGGACGGACAGACGAATTGGGCGTGTTAAAATGACTGAAACAAAAGAAAATAATACGTAGAAGAGGAATATTCTAAGAAATGTGCATAATTAATATTTAAATAGCGGGTATAAAAATAAGACATTTAAAAAATCTTTGGCATTCGGCCAAAATCTGAAAAGAGATAAAAGTAAGATTACTATATGAAGCATCTTTATTCAAAAAATAAACCGTTGGTCATTAGGTGTAGTCATGGTAAATTATTGTTTGAGATTGATTAAAATTTAAAACATTAATCACAGAAATGTATTTACACTACATGTAAATATGTTTTACATCAATATAATAACCACAATTATCGCTGTACAGTGTATTTAGTTCTAAACGCAAGAATGAATGAGGTTTAACGTCTCGTTGACATTTCATTTAGGTCAATTGTTTTTGTACTGAAAACAGATATTTCGTACGAATGCTAGTTCATAAATATATCCATTATTCTAAATAGATCAGTGCTCAGATTTTCAACCATCATATATTCGAAACTGTTCAGGAATTCAGAAATATTGAAACCTTTGATCTCTGATTTTGAACAGTTTATCGAATCGGCTTGCATCATAGCATCTTTTTGCTTATCATAAGATACAGTTTTCCTTTTATTCAAGGTACTTGATACATAGATTTATTGTTTCAAATAAGGAAAAGAAAGGTTCAGTAACATGCCGAAATATTTACTAATTGAATTTTTCGTCATTTCATTTTTGTTGAAATTCTGGGCGTCGTTTGGTACGTTGCTGTTGTTTCAACCGTAGCTGAGTCTTGGCTGTTGTTACAACTCTGAGTGTACTTTCGATGGTAATTTGAGTAGAAGCCGAAAATATGGTATCAGACTCACCTACAGAATTACAAAAACAAATTCTTAAGACCAATAATTATTACCGAATTACAAAAACAAATTCTTAAGACCAATAATTATTACCGAATTACATCTCTGTATAAGTATGTCGCTTGAGATGAAGATGTTCTATTCTCAGCCATTTTGATGATAACAGATGTAGTGATAGGCCAGTGTACTCTATGGCTTAGGGTGCCATTTCTAATGAACAAGGAAAACATATCCTACAAGGAAGTGCGGAAGTAATTAATAAAAACGACAAAATAATAATTTTTTAAAAAAGTGTAGAATGGACTATGCAGGCGAAAACGACTGCCGTTCAGTTTGGACAGTTCAGTTGTTTCACGTAACACAAATGATTATCAATAACAATTGTTTTGGGTTTTTTTAAATTGAATATAAATCATTTCATATACATTTATATTATATTAATATTAAAATATGTGCTTTTAGAACCATTTTGGTTTATTTTAAATGTCCAAAGAATAGTGCCATACACCCTTCAAACAAGTGTTGGATTTGGGGAATTCTAAAAAATTTAATCCTTCAGTGGCATTTAGCGATTGAGCACATTAAAATACACATCACAATTTATATGGAAAACAATCACTGGTTTATACACAAATGACTTGAAAATGATAAGAGAATAGTTGTCGAAACGTCGTGCTATATGTGTATAAACCAGTGATTGTTTTCCATATAAATTGTGTTTTTTAATTCTAAAATTATTATTAAAGTTTGACTCTTGTTGAAACAATGACTGTATTTGACACAAATACAAATTGGTGTGATTATAAAATAGGTCTCCCCTTTGAGTCGTATTCCACGTGCATTATCTTCAAAAGAAATTATAACTTTCAGAAAGTTCTCGATAATGGCAAAATAATATTAAAGGTGAATGGTTATATGCTGTATTGAAAACGAATAGTCGTTCGGTTGGGACGAAAAACCGAGGTCCTACGTAAAAATACCCCCTGACAGTTGAAATTCGATCTAAGAAAAGGCCATAGTTACGCAGTTCGGAAAATTTGCCTCATAGCACATTGTATGGCGTATGCCCGTCTTCATTAGTCCAGTCGGTGCAGAAAAGTAGAACGTTAAACCCCATTTCATTTCATTTTCTAAAGACTTTCTAGCTCCACGGGTGTTTCAAATTGCAAGTGAGATCTGAAGGGCGGGATTCGGAACCGGTGTGCTTCGAACGAGGAATGAATCATTTTCTGTACCTTTGCCACATAAATAAGGTGCTGTTTCATATTCGGTAGAAATGTCAGCAGCCCTGTCCTTCAGATAGTTATAGATTTTTGGAGTACACTTAGTACCTAAATCGTGGATACAAATAATAAATTCATCAATTGTCCTGAAAATCAGAAATAATTAAAACTGCGGTAATTGTACGACACTGCTAAATACACACGAATTGTACATGTATACCCTTCAAAAAAAGTAGGGGATATACAGAAACAATATAAAACTGTGGAAATGCACTGGTATTTTTATTAGAAGTAAGCAGTGTATGTTAATAACAGGCCAATTGCCAACACATGAACATAAACAGTTCATATGGGCGGCTTATCTGACGGCCCCATTTCACTCACAAAGAGATACTGTCAAAAGTGAAAAGTGACGTTTTTGATTTTTGTCTTAATAAAGAGTAATTGCTCCACCAACCGTCAGACATTCAGTAGTTCGTCGTGGCATGCTCCTAATCAACCGTCCAATCACGAATTGGGGCAATCTGACCCACTCCTCTTGCAGTGCCACGGCCAATTCTTGCAGTGTTGTCGGTTGACGTTGACGTCAACGAACACGTCTCCCGATGAAATTAAACGTAAGACACTAAAGGAAAGATAAGCTAAACAGTAATTATTATGCAAGAACCGATAGAAAAGCAAACATGGATATGATAAACCAGCAAGCGGCAGTTTTCATCAACCCTTCCTTGAAGTGTCAAATTTGACAATGAACCTCTCCCACGTGTATGACGCGATTGCCTGTCGCACTGGTTCTTCGTCTGTGAACATACTCCCAAGGCATGTCAAGTGTCCTCGATTATTTATCATATCACAACCTGCATAGGTATTTGCATTTCAACATCCCCTACTTTTTTTAAAGAGTATATATAGAAGACCAAACGGCGCAATATTAATATTGTTTTTCAAACTTTCAGTTTGAACATTTTATATGCAACAGCAATATTTCTACATTCTTATGCCAACACTTTATGCACAAATCAACATTTTAAACAAGACATTGTTGGGTTTTTATCGCCAACATGTTTATATCCTAAAGTGTTGAAATTAACATCATAATTTCTTAAATTTCTAAAATGTTACTTGAATTTGAAGTCTTATGAAAATAATGACTACGTTTAAAAACGTTTTGACGTTGAAATCTTGCAATAAAATTGTCCAGAAAACACAATGAATTAGCAACATTATTACATCAGATGGCGTATGAGTGTACCTTTCGTATAAACTGGGTATAAGAAATCAAAAATAAACATGTCACGGGCTGAAGTGGGCACTGTTGTGTTAACATTAATTAGTTGCATTGATGAAACAGAAATAAAACTCGAGATATTTAATAATAACAATACTAATAACTTCTTAATTTAACGACTTGGTTAAACCTACAAATATAACATTGAGATTTTACAAACAGAATAATAAGCTAGTAATACAAGGATAACTACATGTACATATATATAAGTAACCGATCTAATGAGAATGAAGATAAGCAGCTGTCAAATTAAACAAGATGACTAGTCATCAACATCCCGCGCCCTTGCACTTGTTTGGAAGAAATAAGGAAAAGTAACTTGTTAATGTTATTGGTAATCAATAAAAAAATGTATCAGATTTCGCAAACAGTGTCACTGGTCCTGTTTAGTAGATATTGCTCTCTATTTCTGAAAACTAATGACTGATTGCTATTTACTAGAAGATTTGAGATAATTTATGACATTAAGCTCTGGTTTTAAAAATTAAACATGACTACATAGAAAATAGAGATATTTTGCAAGTGGAGGGAACTGGAGCTTTAGACAAATCTCATATTCTGACGCATGAAATATCAATTCACAGAAATTCATACTCTGATCACAGTAGCTCGACAAGGCAGGGTCGCTACTCCCTGTAAGGTTTGCACAACAACCTTTGCCTACCTCAATCAGCTGCTGTATGTTAAAGGCTCAATACCACTCTTGTTGTAACTGAATAATATGTCCCAATCTTTATTCTGGTCAACAAATTGTACTGTTTTAGAATATTTCAATTAATTGATGATACAAATTTCATCTTTGCACACCTTATTTCAAAATTTTGAAAAATTCAACATAATGGTTTGAAACGTCTAACGTAAACCTTTTCAAATGAAACTTTGATTTAAAAATATTTTCGAACCCTCTGGACAAGTAATAAAATAGGATGTAATGGATAATTTACACAACAGGTAGGACACTTAAACATCTAGTACTTAGATAGAGATATTATTTATTTTCTGGAGCTTTCAAGCCAGCAAGAGTGTTATTGTCCCTTTAAACAATAAACTTATACATCAGAAAATAAAATACTATTATAGGTTAATGTTTGTACAAAGTTTCAAAAAGATTTCTTGAACACATTATAAAATATGTTCCAGAAACAAAATCAGGATGGAAGGCTGGATTTCAGAAAATAAAATAATGGGTAAAATTATTTTAAAGGTATCTTGAACAGCCAAATGTGTTTCCATGGAAACACATAAAATTATCAAATCTGAGAAATTCAAAATAAGTGCCAAGAAGATATCTTGAACAATTTATGAGATATGCTCCGGAAACAAAATTGTACACCAAAAACTAAGTCAAATTTGTTTCCATGGAAACACAAAATATCAATTCCAGAAATTCCTAAATAGCAAAAGACACAACTACTGTAATGGGTAGATGTCTGTACAAAGTTTCAAAAATATATCTTGAATGGTTTATGAGATATGCTCCGGAAACAAAATTATACACGAAAAACTTAGTCAAATTTGTTTCCATGGAAACACAAAAAATATTAATCCCAGAAATTCCTAAATAGCAAAAGGCACAACTACTGTAATAGGTTGATGTGTATGCAACGCTTTGGAAAGATATCTTGAACGGTTTATGAGATATGCCCCGGAAAAAAAATTGTACACCAAAAACTAAGTCAAATTTGTTTCCATGGAAACACAAAAAATATAAATCCCAGAAATTCCTAAATAGCAAAAGGCACAACTACTGTAATAGGTTGATGTGTGTACAAAGTTCCAGAAAGATATCTTGAACGGTTTATGAGATATGCTCCGGAAACAAAATTGTACACCAAAAACTAAGTCAAATTTGTTTCCATGGAAACACACAAAATATCAGTCCTAGAAATTCCTAAATAACAAAAGGCACAACTACTGTAATTGGTAGATGTTTGTACAAAGTTTCAAAAAGATATCTTGAATGGTTTATGAGATATGCTCCGGAAGCAAAATTATACACCAAAAACTAAGTCAAATTTGTTTCCATGGAAACACAAAAAATATAAATCCCAGAAGATATCTTGAAAAATTTATGAGATATGCTCCGGAAACAAAATTGTACACCAAAAACTAAGTCAAATTTGTTTCCATGGAAACACACAAAATATCAATTCCAGAAATTCCTAAATAGCAAAAGACACAACTACTGTAATGGGTAGATGTCTGTACAAAGTTTCAAAAAGATATCTTGAATGGTTTATGAGATATGCTCCGGAAACAAAATTATACACGAAAAACTTAGTCAAATTTGTTTCCATGGAAACACAAAAAATATTAATCCCAGAAATTCCTAAATAGCAAAGGGCACAACTACTGTAATAGGTTGATGTGTATGCAAAGCTTTGGAAAGATATCTTGAACGGTTTATGAGATATGCTCCGGAAACAAAATTGTACACCAAAAACTAAGTCAAATTTGTTTCCATGGAAACACAAAAAATATAAATCCCAGAAATTCCTAAATAGCAAAAGGCACCAACTACTGTAATAAGTTGATGTGTGTACAAAGTTTCAGAAAGATATTTTGAACGGTTTATGAGATATTCTCCGGAAACAAAATTGTACACCAAAAACTAAGTCAAATTTGTTTCCATGGAAACACACAAAATATCAATCCTAGAAATTCCTAAATAACAAATGGCACAAATACTGTAATTGCTAGATGTCTGTACAAAGTTTCAAAAAGATATCTTGAATGGTTTATGAGATATGCTCCGGAAACAAAATTATACACCAAAAACTAAGTCAAACTTGTTTCCATGGAAACACAAAAAATATAAATCCCAGAAATTCCTAAATAGCAAAAGGCACAAGTTTCAGAAAGATATCTTGAACGGTTTATAAGCTATGCTCCGGAAACAAAATTGTACACCAAAAACTAAGTCATTTTTGTTTCCATGGAAACACAAACAATATAAATGTCAGAAATTCCTAAATAGCAAACGGCACAACTACTGTAATAGGTTGATGTGTGTGCAAAGTTTCAGAAATATATCTTGAACGGTTTATGAGATATGCTCCGGAAACAAAATTATACACCAAAAACTAAGTCAAATTTGTTTCCATGGAAACACAAAAAATATAAATCCCAGAAATTCCTATATAGCAAAAGGCACAACTACTGTAATAGGTTGATGTGAGTGCAAAGTTTCAGAAAGATATCTTGAACGGTTTATGAGATATGCTCCGGAAACGAAATCGGACAGACGGACGGACCCCATTTCAATATCCCTCCCTAACTTCGTTCGGCGCGGGATAATAAAAGGAACGTCGTATAACAACTCTTAGTAAGTAATAAAAATAACTCCACATTATGCGTTATTATTTTCAAAATAAATGATAAATATGATACTATGCATATTGACCTTAACATTTTAATTGCCCACCTTTCCTTGTAAATACCATTTAAGGAACGTCGTATAACAAGTTTTAGTAAGTAATAAAAATACCTTCACATTATGCGTTATTATTTTCAAAATAAATGATCAATATGATACTATGCATATTGACCTAAACATTTTAATTACTCACTTTTCCTTGTAAATACCATTTAAAGATATGAGATAAATTAGCAGACTATTGAAATAAGCACATGTTATAAGCAAAAACAGAAAACCGAAGTCGGGTTCACAGAACAGCATAATATAAGATACTAATTTTTGATTGGTTAAAATAATAGACAATGTCAGGGTCATTGTAAGATGCAAGTTCAAGGCCAGGTCTATTAATAGACCACAATAATTATGCACACATAACATGATACAATAAATGAGTCTGTCAATAACTTATTCCAACACACCGGAAGGACCAGTTTCGCTGCGATCAGAGTGTACTACACTTTCAAAATATGAAATGAAATTACGAAGTTCGAATGAAATATTTAGACAAATATATTGGACAATATAAAACGGTTATAACTAAATAATAAGCAAGTGATCATATTTTGATCATTAGAAAGATTGGAAATATAACAAATTCACAATAAGCTGTTTATATGATTTCAAATTATTCTGTGTCTCCAGATTTAAAGTCTATTGGAACTAATAAAGCTAAGCTGTGTAGACTTCTCGTGACGACAGTATCTTTAGCACCACAATATTCACATGATTTTTCACCAATTTTATAGTTCTTGTAACTTAGTGAAACGTCTTTTACCAATCCTAAGCGATATTCACTACGAAGTTTGTTTCTGTCAGCAATCAGTACAACATCTCCCGGTTGTAAATTCCGATTTGAAATTCCATTTTTGTTGAAGGGGTATAGTGAAGGGGCATATTATAGTTCAATCCATTTCTTCAAAAAATTATCTGTAATCTTCTGATCGAGTTGATATCTCGACAAAATCGATGATTAAGGTTGCCAGCACTCTTCCGAACACAGGAATTTTTGTTAATCTTTACCCATGCATTTTTTAATTCATTTTCAGCTCCAATTAATTGGGTTCCAGGGTCACTGTAAATGATTTCTGGCCACCCTCGTATGCTACTAAACCGACTGGGGGCCATTAAGAATGAGTCTGTACTATAACTATACACTGCTTCAATGTGGACTGCTCTCATCCATAAATCAGTAAAGATTTCACCATAAGCTTTACCACTTGTCCTCTTCTTTACCTTCCCTCTGACTAAATGGTCCAAACAGATTACAGTGTTAAAAGGCAGAGGGGGTTTTAAACGAGATTCAGGAAGTTGACCCATTTGTTGTTTAAGTAACATTGGTTGCATTTCTTCCTAGATGACCAGATCTGTGAGCTTTTGTCATAAACAGTACAATACCTTATGTCCATAGGGTAGAAGTTTTTGCAACGTTGAATCAGCTGTCATGGAATTATATCTAAGCATTCGCTGACCGACCACCTATAAACCATCAGCACCTCTAGTAGGAGTAAGTTTTGAGTATCGATCACGTATTTCAGATTTGCGAGTGTGTGTTGGCAAATCATTATACATGGTGCTCTGTATGTCTTTAATTGTGTATTTCTCAGCTTCCTGTAGATTTGTAGGCGTAATATGATAAATATGTCCACCAGCAAATGATTTCATTTTCAGACTGTTATGAATTCTAGCAACAACCCATATTAGTCGATCAATACTGCTGTAGCGGTTGTATTCTAGAAATTTGCGGTTGATGGAAGAGGTTGCTAAGCAATTATTTCTCTTCGAGACCCAAATTTAAGATGCCATTCTTCTAGAGGGTTAGATACACGGGCAGGTCCGTTCCACTATTCTGTATCAGCTCCCAGTTGTTTAGGTGTTCTATCCCGGGTTAACCAATCAGCGATGTTGTTATTACCAGAAATCCAAGCCCAGCTAAACATATTACCATTTGAAGCAGCCTGAATTTCTCCTATTCATAGGCTTTGAATCTTGTGCTGGTCTTGTTGATCATGTTTAAGACTGTTTCAAAATCAACGAGATGTAGGACGCTTTCAAACGTGAATCTCATCTAATTTTCTATGATGACACAGGCTCGTTTAGACACAACTTGTGCATTAAGCTCCATTTGAGGTGTAGAAAGTCTATTAATGGGTGCAATTCTAAATTTTGCCATAAGTAGACGTAACCGGTTAGTCCCATTTTGCATTTTCCACAAAATATATGCAGTAAAACCATATGCAATGTTACTTCCATCATTATTAGACTTGGTTGTCTAATTTAAGGTTTCGAATTTAAAGAATTCGAACATTGTTTTAAAGAAATAATTCCACTTTGACCTCATTTTCTCGGGAAGTGGTTCATCCCAGCCAAGATTCAGTTGCCATGTTTCTCTCAGATATACTTTAGCCAGAAGTGTGAAAGGAGAGAAAATTCCTAGGGGATCATCAATCACCATATCTTGTTCTAAGACAATTCTTCTGGTTAAAACTGTGGGAATGTCTCTTGGAATGTTTTCCGCTTGTAAATTAGGACCTGTACGTTGACCCTTTTTCTTCGCAGAAAAATGTAATGTTACTTCAAACACCATTACGTCTTGATCAGATATCCAACCAATACCTAGTATTCTTAAATATTTCTTTGTGCCTTTAAGCAAACGTTTGACGTTTTGATTTTGTGTGTTTTGCAGTCTGTGTGAGTGTGATTGCCGCGGAACTGTCAGCATTTAACAAATCCACCTTTATTCAGCATTTTCTCTGCTTCAGTTGTAACATGTGCTTCAGGAAGGGAAGCAAAAGAATGAATGAGGTCGTCAACATAACTTCTTGAGAAGATTAGCCGCTCTAGGGTTATCACCATAAAACATGTCAGTTGTTTTGTATATGGCTTCAGAACTAATTGCAAGAGCTGGTGTGTCACCCATATTGACACTTATAATTAAATAAGTATCAGGAGGTTTATCAGGTTTTTAAGTCTCGCCAAAGAAAGCGATGACAGTGTTGTTCTAGTGGTTTAAGATGACTACTATTGAACTACTACTTCTTGATGTCTCCCCCTCAGCAATAAACCAATTAGATTATTAAGATATGCGTCTGGGCTTTAGCAAGACAACTGTTAAGTGAGATGCCTCTATAAACTTGACTAGAATTAAAGACTATCCTTACTGGAGTAGATTGAGATTTTGGATTTAGTACAGCTAGGTGGCTAATATAAAACGTAGGGCCATTCCAATTTTTAAGTTCGTAGACTGTAACTTTTCTTGCTACCTTACATCCACCATATCCTGAATTTGACTCTGATATGTTGGAGCCCATTGAGGATCTTTCTGTAGCATCCGTTCCGTGTTCAGCAATGTAGAATAAGCAGCACTATAATTATCTGGTAAAATGCTAGGACTTACTAGCCATGGATTACTAGTAATCCAACACTGTTTCGCTTTGTCATAATGAAGATTTTCCTGTATCATACTAAGTTCTTGTTCTTCTTTGAAGGAATATGTATGACCTACAGTTGGACACTTACCACAGCGACATGCTCCGCAACTTGGACTTGCACTTGTACAAAGCTCTTCACCCAAAATGAATTCATTGGTATTTTGCTCTTGGTTCTTGGTAAGAAAGTGGTTACTTTCAGCATTAGACAGATATTCATTAATGTCTTCAGTAGATGTGTCATTCTGATTACATTTGAGAGATTGAGTATACACATTTTGATGACTTGGTGTAACAAACTCTGAGTGCGTATACAAGTGATAAGATGAAGCAGTGTACTCAGGTATAAGCCGTGTCTCGTGCACTTTTTTCGCAAGATTAGAGTCAAATTGAGTTTCCTCATTGAGATCAGAATGTGTACCTTATAGACAGATTCCAAACTCCCCACACATACTACTTAAGCTATCACCAGCTTTTACTAATTCAGTCTTTGGATGTAGTCCAAAATAATCACACCCTAATAAGATGTCAACGGTATCAGAGTGACGTCGCAGTAAGTTCACACAGAGTCAGGAAACAGTTTATGTAATGTGTTAGTGTCTATTTTGCTAACTTTTCCAGTAATTTGGTTCATGCCATAAGCGATAATTTTAACTTTTCTACCACTTTGCGTTTGCAGGTAAAATTCATATAAACAGGTATTATAAGTTTTCTGTACATTTCCCATGGTGGTTACTTCCAAGTGTACTTGTTAAGCTTACGAACATTGTAGCGATCGACTGCTTGATGTTTTATGTATGTCGTATTAGATCGACCATCATGGAATATAGTTGCCTTTTTATTTGCGCCTGAGACTTTTGCTTGTTGGATTGGGTACAACGCTACATTTTCTCATTTGCTTCTTTGTATTCAGTATTGTTTGTTTTTTGCTCTGTTTTTATGATGGGTGGAACATTTACTCTACTGTGCTCAATATGCCTCTAATCTATTAGAACATTTAGTTTTAGACTACCTGTTTTTTTTTTAAACAATTCACTCACCTATGTGGTTACTTGTATAGGTAAATTTTACTACAATATGCTTACATTCATATTTCTTGTAACTATAGCAGATCATGACTCATGCTGGCATTACACAATGGTTTCTCTGGGTTTTATTCCTGATTGTTTTCAAATTTGAGTGAAGTCTGTGTCACTACAGGCCCGGGACTGTACAGGGCAGTGGACGCTTACGGCTAATCCCCGGATCCATTCACTTTATTTGAATTGTGCGTTTGTTTGTGAGTTCTACGTAATATGTCTTGTCCGTATATTTGTTTTTGTGTAAATTATGTGTGGTGCAGTCCCCCTGCACTTAATATTAGAGATGTTGATTTTTTTTGTGTCTGCACTTAATTTGTTCCATTCTCTAATTGACGAAGGTATGAAAGAATTATAGAAAATATTGTTTTGACACTGTTATTCGAGTTTTAAGGAGATTATAATGTGCGCTTTTTGTCAAAATTAAATCATGGATAGAGAATGGCCGTTTATAATTTTATAAATGAATTTTAGTAATCTTTTGCGTCACTCTTTTAGTGCAATAAAACTGGTTTCCTCATATAACAGTCTATGGCTGGTCTAAGTGCACCCAGTTGTAGGATTTCTAATGTGTAGACGGGATCTCGGTTTTTCGTACCATCCGAGCGACTATACGTTGTTCCTTGCCAGACTTTCCACCACTGACAAGGGGAAACCACGGCGATGAACTTTCTTGGCCAACTCCGGGATCGAACATGGGATTGCTAGTTTAACGAGCGAACTTATTACTCACTGAGCCACCGCGGCCCACTAATGACAGAGACGTGCGCAGCCAAGATTGTATGCAAAATAAATGAAAACGATGGTTTTTATGAATATAGGGACAGATTTTATGAATACAGGGATCCGACCAATCAACGTTAGAGATAGAAATGCGGGTTTCATTTTTTATTTATTTAATTATCTGTTTATTCTTTTTTTGTTGTTGTTTTTTTTTAGCAATTTTGCTGAAAATTTATGACATGTTGCAAATCATCTCAACGTATGCCTAAAAAGAATTCTCCTGTAGTTAGTGAACAGATGGCACCTATAGAAACATACGGAGACGAAAATGTTTGATTCGGACCACCAGTTCGGCGTGCAATAGACATATGATGTATCATCTGTTGTTAAGATTATTGTGTGCAATTTTAAATTGAGAGTGCTGTGAAGAAAATCACAGAAGTAAAAGGACCATGGGTAGCTCCGTGACTACACAATTGTTGTACCAATTTACATTGTATTCGCAATTGCGCGAAACTAGGCAGTAGCATGGAAGTGAACCAGGTTTAACCCTTAGCAGCATTTTGAAATTGTCAATAATATCTAATTATCCACACACAGGACAGATAGGGTATGAATTATGTAACACGATTGTATGTGGCCGAGAGGTAAAAGCACAGAACGACCCTCGCAGCTGGCTGATGTAGACAATATGTGACTCCTTTTGTCCTGAACCACTTTGTGCTGCTGCTAAAAAACATGTCGAACGAAATCAACTTTTATCGAGCTAATAAGCGATGGCGGTAACGATGTATGGAAGACCAAACAGTTCTTTATTCAATACTCTTAGTTCTTATTTCTTAATTCATAGTCCTTAATTCTTATTTCTTAATTTGTTGTCGTATTTCGACATTTGTACACTAAAATAACATTTATATCTTAAAAATCAATATTTGTAAAGTATTAGATTTGTAAAATGTATTTTAATATAAAGATAAAATTTATTTTAGAAAATGAAAAATTAGCCTACATTTACATTTCATCAGAGAAATACAACGAAAAACAAATCTGGAAGAAATGAAATGAAATGGAGTTTAACGTCCTACTGTTCTGCTCCGAACTGGGCTAATGAAGACGGGTCCTCGTATTGGGAAATAATGGAATCGGGTTGGGAGGGAGTGCCAATGGGACAGGATGCAAGAGAGAGTGTAAATCCGATGACGGACTCTCTTTCGTAGTCTGCAAGCCAGATGAGGACTCGTCTCTCTCTCTCTCCCCCCTCTCTTTCTCTCCCCCCCCTCTCTCTCTCTCTCTCTCTCTGTGTTTTCTGCAAATCTGATTTCTAAAAATCTAACCATGGGATCTTTCTGAAACTTTGACCTACACCCCAAGAAATGGGTGGTGAAGTTTGAACGTTTTAGGAATCCGAAATCACCGAAATTAACGAACGAAAAAAAAAATGAAAATGACCTACATAGCTCTAACTTTGTGACATATTTTACTGTTTCTTTTTTCTTTGAGTACCTTTCTGCAAATCGGATTTCTTATAATTTAACCATGGGATCTTTCTGAAACTTTGACCTACACCCAAAACATGGGTGGTACCGAAATCACGGAATTTAACGAAAAACAAAATGACCCATATAGCTCTAAGTTTGTGACATATTTTACTGTTTCTTTTTTCTTTGAGTACCTTTCTGCAAATCGGATTTCTTATAATTTAACCATGGGATCTTTCTGAAACTTTGACCTACACCCAAAACATGGGTGGTACCGAAATCACCGAATTTAACTTTGTGACTTAGTTTACTATTTCTTTTTTTCTGTGAGTATCTTGACTGAATTCATTTTCAACTGCAATTTCAGAATTTCGAAAATTCGCCCGGAAGTTGAGACCAACTTGAAAACATCTTTAATATTTGCCCGATTTTCATGAAATTTGGAATGTAAGTAGATCTTACTGATGCGACTTGCCTACCCTTGGTGAAATTAAGGATCAAATTGCCTTGAATTTGTTTTTGTGTACGCAAAATATGAAGTCTGTCGAACGAACGGGAAGTGCCACCATCTTGAAACGTTAAAAATCCCCAAGGCTTTTGCGATATTTTAGTTACATGTTATTTTCTGAATCCTTGAAGGAATGCCTAAAAAGCGTTCAGAGCAGAATTTTTATATAGGTCAAATGATGGTCACCATTTTGAATTAAATATGAAAAAAAGTGGAAAATCTACGTTAACGGGCGCGAAAATAAACACAATAGGCCTATTTCCGAAAGGAATACAGTTCTGAATATCCGAGATCAGGGTCGAGTTTTTCCTTTTTGAAAATTTCGAATTCGCCTTTGATCCTTTACAATTTTTCGATATTTTCCCGCCATTTTTTATTTATTTCCCACGTTTTTAAATGAAATGAAATGGAGTTTAACGTCCTACTGTTCTGCTCCTAACCTGGGCTAATGAAGAAGGGGGAATACGCCATACAGTGTGCTATGAGGGAAATTTTGCCCGGACAGCGGCACTACGGCCTACTCTTATATCGAATTCCAACTGCCAAGGGATCTTTTACGTGCACGCCAATGTGTACACGGGACCTCGGTTTGTCGTCCCATCCGAACGACTAGACATTTTTCCTTGTCAACCCCTCCGTCCTGCATCACTGACAAGGGAGAACCACGCCGGAAAATCTGGATGAACTCGTTTTTAAATGGCTTGATACATTTTTCTGAAACTTCTGGAACAGGAAGTCAATCCGATTACAGCAATAAATGTCTCAGTTATTTCCCTTTATTTTTCAGATTATTTTCTCGTCCGGGTGAAATGTTCCTCGTTATATTTAGGCTGATAACTTCGCGAGTTTTCGACCGATTTTAATGATGATATTTTCTTATTGAGATTCTTTATATAACCCATGACATGTGACAGGAAGTGACCATGAATATGTAAAAAACGGGAAATTTTTAGTACCGTTATACTTAAGTTAATAATACTTTAATCTTTTTGACAAGTCAGTAACCCCTGGCGTGAATTGATGCCTGGTTGAAACATTTCCCGTTTTAACTCGGTCAGATTTTGGCCGTTATTTAATTTAATTTTTATCAAAGACTATAGATTTTTGAAATCGTGCCAAACGTTGATCCCTAACGATTAATTTGGTCATTAGGTGCTTATTTTGTAAGTTTTATCAAAATCGACTGGTAAAAAAAGGGTTATCTGCAATTTATAAAATTAATGTTAAACGGAACATTTTGCCCGGCTGAAATGTTTCTCGTTATAAGTTGTTGGCCAATATGTTTATTAATGTGAAGTCATTGATATGCCTTTTTAAAAGAGCAGTAGTTTAAAACCAGGTCAGATGTTGATCGCAAACGATTAAGCTGGTCAGTGGGGCTTATTTTTAAAGTTTTGTCAAAATCGGTTGCAACTTTTAGAATGTTGAAACGGGAAATTTTGCCCGGTTGAAATGTTTACTGTTATAATTTAGTTAATAATACTTTCCTCTTTAAGATTTTTGACAAAATCAGTAACACCAGACGTGAAGTAAGGCCAGGTTGAAACAGTTAGATTTTTTCCGATTTTGTTTTTATTAAAGTCACGTTATTCAATTTAATTTTTTTTTAAAACTGCAGAAATTTGAAATCAGGTTAAATGTTGATCTCGAACGATTAAGTTGGACATTAGGTGCTTATTTTGAATTTTTTTTCATAATCGGTTGGTAACCAAGGGTTCTGTGCAATATATAAAATTTTAGAACGGGAAATTGGGCCCGGTTGAAATGTTTACCCCGATAATCTAGTTAATAATTCTGTTCGCTTTAAGATTGTTGACAAAATCAATAACTCCTGATGAGAATTAATGCCTGGTTGTTATGTCTTAGGCAGTTTTGGGCAGATTAATTCAAAACAAATAACAATTCCTTTTCCTTTATGAGATTCTTTATATAACCCTTGACATGTAACAGGAAGTGACCGTTATTATTATTCTTTTGTTATTTTCCCACAAACCTTATATCCCACAAACCTTAAATCTAACCATAGGATATTTCTGAAATTTTGACCTAGCCCCCCCCCCCACACACACACACACACAACTCCAAAAGAATTTTACGAACGAAATAACTGTAGAGGCATAGTCGTGACTTAGTGGGTTTATTTTTTTACCTATTTTACTAATTCTTTTTTTCTTTGACTACCTTTACGATATTCATTTTACCGGCAATTTCATATTTTCAACTTGTCAATTTATCTCCCCTTGGAGAATTTAAGGATCAATTTTTTCAAAACAAATCGACAAAATATAGGTCAAATTGCCATGATGGTTACGATTTTGAATTGAATATGAAAAATAGTAAAAAATATACATTAACAGGCTTGTAAATAAACACAAGAAGTGGTAGTTTGTTGAATTCATCTTCTATTTCTGAAATTAATACATTTCTGGATAGCGAGGCTCATGGTCGAAATTTTGGTATTTGAAAAATTTAAAATTTCGAATTTCAACTTTGACGTTTTTCGGTGCCGACAAAGTTGTTTACAAGTGAAAAATCCGCATTAACGACTCGGAAATACTCGCAATAGGCCGCAGTTTCGTGTATTCGTCTCCTATTTCTGAAATTGATACATTTCTGGTTAGCCTCCTTGCACGAATGGATGGTGGCTTTTGAATGAATATATTTTCAAAACGTTTTACGAATCCGAAATCACGGAATTTTACAAACGAAAAGACTGAAGATGCATAGTCATAACTTTGTGGTTTTTGACCTATTTTACTAATTCTTTTTTTCTTTGAGTACCTTGACAAAGGTCATTTTCAACTGCAATTTCGATTTTCGAATTTCGAAAATTCATCGGTGTGTTTTCGTCCCGGAAGTTGAGACCAACTTGACAACTTCTTTAATATTTGCACGATTTTCATGAAATTTGGAATGTAAGTAGATCTTACTGATGCGACTTGCAAGAGGTCATTAGAATTTTCTAATTTATCTCCCCTTCATCATTCGACGAAAATTAGGTCAGATTGCCTTGAATATTTTTTTTCTGTACTACTGATGTGTACACAAAATATGAAGTCTGTGGATCGAACCGGAAGTGCCACCATCTTGAAACGTGAAAAATCCCAAGGCTTTTGCGGTATTTTGCTTACAGACATGGGAGTTACATTTTCTGAATCCTTGAAGAAATGCCTGAAAAGCGTTCAGAGCAGAATTTTGATTTAGGTCAAATGATGGTCACGATTTTGAATTAAATATGAAAAAAAGGGAAAAATCCACGTTAACGGACTCGAAAATAAACACAATAGGCCTATTTCCGAAATGAATACATTTTTGAATACCCGGGATCAGGGTCGAATTTTTGCTATTTGAAAATTTCGAATTTCGCCTTTCACCTTTTACATGCCCACTAAGTTGGTTTCCCGCCATTTTTGAGTAGTTCTCACCTTTTTCCAAGTTTTTAAATGGCTTGATCCACTTTTCTGAAACTTCTGGAACGGGAAGTCAATCCGATTACAGAAATACAAGTCTCAGTTATTTCCCATTATTATTTTTGGGGTTATTTTCCCCACAAATCTTATATCCCACAAACCTTATATCTTACCATGGGATGACCTAATTTTACGTTCAGAACAGAATATAGATTATAGATTTAGCTCAACTGGGGGGTCACCATTTTGAAATCAATATTAAAAAAAGTGAAAAATCTACGTTAAGGGGCGAGAAAATTAACACAATAGGCCGTATTTTGAAAAATTCCTGTCCTATTTCCGAAATTGATACATTTCTGGCTACGGGGGATCAAGGTCGAATATTTGGTATTTGAAAATTTCAAAATTTTGCCTTTGACTTTTTACGTGTTGACAAAGTTGTTTACAAATTTTCGATATTTTCCCTCTATTTTTTAGTTCTTTCCCGCCTTTTTCATTTCCGCCCCATTTTTCAACAGCTTGATCCATTTTTCTGAAACTTCTGGAACAGGAAGTCAATTTGATTACAGCAATGCAAGTCTCACTTATTTCCGTTTATTTTTCAGATTTTTTTCGCCCGGGTGAAATGTTTCTCGCTATATTTAGGCTGACAACTTCGCGAGTTTTCGATCGATTTTAATGATTATTTTTTCTTATTGAGATTCTTTATATAACCCATGCCATGTGACAGGAAGTGACCGTGAATATGTAAAAACGGGAAATTTTTCCCGGTTAAAATGTTTAGTACTGCTATACCTTAGTTAATAATACCTTCATCTTTTTGACAAAGTCAATAACACCTGAGGTGAAGGGATGCCTGGTTGATACATTTCCCGTTTTAACTCAGTCAGATATTGGTCGATATTATTTTACTAAAGTGACGTTATTCAATTTAATTTTTTCAAAGACTACAGAACTTGACATGCTTTGGGAGTATGTTCACAGATGAAGAACATATCGCCCCAACAGAACCACTGGGCTGCACATGCGACACGCAATAGCGCCATTCACGTAGGAGGGGTTCATTGTCAAATTTGACACTTCAAGGAAGGGTTGATGCAAACTGCCGCTTGCTGGTTTATCTATCTATGTTTGCTTTCATATCGGTTCTTCCATAAGAATTACTGTTTAGCGTATCTTTGCTTTAGTGTGTTACGTTTAATTTGATCGGGAGACGTGTTCGTCGACGTCAACGTCAATTGACAACACGGCAAGAATTGACCGTAACAATGCAAGAAGAGTGGGTCAGATTGCCCCAAATCGTGATTGGACGGTTGATTAGGAGCATGCCACGACGAATCGCTGAATGTCTGAGGATGGGTGGAGCAATTACTCATGATTAAGACAAAAATCAAAAACGTCCATATTCACGAAGGTATGAAAGAATTATAGAAAATATTTGTTTGACTCTGTTATTAGGGTTTTAAGGAGATTATAATGTGCGCTTTTTGTCAAAATTCAATCATGGATACAGGATGGAGAATGGCCGTTTATAATTTTATAAATGAATTTTAGTAATCTTTTGCGTCACTCTTTTAGTGCAATAAAACTGGTTTCCTCGTATAACATTCTATGGCTGGTCTAAGTGCACCCAGTTGTACGATTTCTAATGTGTAGACGGGATCTCGGTTTTTCGTACCATCCGAACGACTATACGTTGTTCCTTGCCAGACTCTCCACCACTGACAAGGGGAAACCATGGCGATGAACTTTCTTGGCCAACTCCGGGATCGAACATCGGATTGCTAGTTTAACGAGCGAACTTATTACTCACTGAGCCACCGCGGCCCACTAATGACAGAGACGTGCGCAGCCAAGATTGTATGCAAAATAAATGAAAACGATGGTTTTTATGAATATAGGGACAGATTTTATGAATACAGGGATCCGACAAATCTCTCTCTCTCTCTCTGTGTGTGTGTTTTCTGCAAATCTGATTTCTAAAAATCTAACCATGGGATCTTTCTGAAACTTTGACCTACACCCCAAAAAATGGGTGGTGAAGTTTGAACGTTTTAGGAATCCGAAATTAACGAACGAAAAAAAAAATGAAAATGACCTACATAGCTCTAACTTTGTGACATATTTTACTGTTTCTTTTTTCTTTGAGTACCTTTCTGCAAATCGGATTTCTTATAATGTAACCATGGGATCTTTCTGAAACTTTGACCTACACCTAAAACATGGGTGGTACCGAAATCACGGAATTTAACGAAAAACAAAATGACCTACATAGCTCTAAGTTTGTGACATATTTTACTGTTTCTTTTTTCTGTGAGTACTTTTCTGCAAATCGGATTTCTTATAATTTAACCATGGGATCTTTCTGAAACTTTGACCTACACCCAAAACATGGGTGGTACCGAAATCATCGAATTTAACGGAAAAAAAATGACCTACATAGCTCTAACTTTGTGACTTAGTTTACTATTTCTTTTTTTCTTTGAGTATTTTGACGGAATTCATTTTCAACTGCAATTTCAGAATTTCGAAAATTCGCCCGGAAACTTGATATACATATTATTATAATCCCTATGAAATATTTTAATTATTTACTGCTATAATATGAATTATCACTTATTCCCCGTTAAATAAATATCGGTCACCGGGTGCAGCTGTACAACTTCAAGGACCCTGGCCTCAAGTCAATTTACGGCTTCCATGAGGTTAAAAAAGTGGAATTTCGCCGTGACACCGGCACCGATTGTCCGAAAACCATGAAATTTGGACACATTACGCCCATTACCACCCCGGACTCTGCGCCTTACTCCCATTTTGATCCGATTAAAAAAAAAGAGTTTTAGCAAAAAAACAATTTTCGGAATTTATTATTGGTTTTAATTAATTTTGAAATTGCAAATGCAAAGAGATTTTATCGCCTCTTCCGTATGTGATAGGTATTGGTACTATACACATTATTCTTAAAAGACAATTTTTTAAAATGACCGTAACGATGTATCAACCCTAGAAACCCGCATTCGTTCCGGTCGTTTGTTCTTCACACGGTTCCTGCCGTTCGAATTTTCCGCCATTTACGGCTTTAGTAAGGGCGAAAAAAGTGGAATTTCGCCACGACACCGGCGCCGATTGTCCGAAAACCATGAAATTTGGACACAATACGCCCATTACCACCCCGGACTCTGTGCCTTATTCCCATTTTGATCCGATTAAAAAAAAAGAGTTTTAGCAACAAAAAAAAAAATGATTTTCGGAATTTAAATTTGGTTTTAATTATTTTTGAAATTGCAAATGCAAAGGGATTTTATCGCTTCTTCCGTTTGTGATTGCTATTAGTACTATACACATTGTCCTTAAAAGACATTTTTTTAAAATGACCGCAACACTAAAAACCGAAATCGACTATTTTGACTTTATCATATATTAAATATTATATGCAGGCGGTTAATTTTATACGCCCACATTGTCAACGCCCACGTCCGGCCGGCTAAAGTTAATATCCGATTACTTTAAATTTATACACAGTGTTTAAGGTCATGAGACGAAGAAGCCTACTGATTTTCAGCGATTTCCGATAATTACTGTCAGAGTTATGGCTCTTGATCACTTGAACAAATCTTGTGGACGCTTTACAGGCTAAATTTAGTATCCGATTGACATTAAATTTATACACAGTGTTTAAGGTCATGAGATGAAGAAGCCAATTGATTTTCGGCGATTTCCGATAATTACTGTCAGATTTATGGCCCTTCATCACTTAAAAAGAAAATCTTGAGATGGTCTAGAGGCCAAAGTTAATGTCCGATTGACTTTAAATTTATACACAGTGGTTAAGGTCATGAGACGAAGTAGGCGATTGATTTTCAGCGATATCTGATATATACTGCCAGAGATGTTTAAGGTCATGACACGAAGATGCCTACAGTATTGTTTTTCAGCGATATCTGATATTTACTGCCAGAGTTGTGGCCCCTGATCACTTCAAAATATCTTGTGGACGCTCTAGAGGCCAAAGTTAATATCCGATTGACTTTAAATTTATGCGCAGTGTTTAAGGTCATGACACGAAGATGCCTACAGTATTGATTTTCAGCGATATCTGATATTTACTGCCATTTCCGATAATTACCGTCAGAGTTATTGCCCTTGATCACTTTAAAAAATCTTGTGGACGCTCTAGAGGCTAAATTCAATATCCGATTGACTGCCATATTTACTGCCATTTCCGATAATTACCGTCAGAGTTATTGCCCTTGATCACTTTAAAAAATCTTATGGACGCTCTAGAGGCTAAATTCAATATCCGATTAACTTTAAAATTAAATTTTTGTTTTGTATTTTTCCCATTTTGTTCATAAGGTAAATGTAATTTTTCAGATACCTGATGACATTTATACTTATTGTTTCAAGAGATTCTAATAACCCCCTTTGCAGTTAATATGAAAGCTTTCATATCTGCTATGCAGATCTATTTTTTAAGCTTTCATATGTATTACATATGAAAGCTTATTGTTTCTGTTAAGATTATTAAGCTTTCATATGTATTACATATGAAAGCTTATTGTTTCTGTTAAGATTATTATTATTATTATTATTATTATTATTAAGCTTTCATATGTATTACATGTGAAAGCTTATTGTTTCTGTTAAGATTATTATTATTATTTTTTTTGTGTGTGTTTTTCCTGCAAATCTTATATCTCAGAATCTAACCGTGGGATCTTTCTGAAACTTTGACCTACCCCCCCCCCCTCCCCCAAGAATGGGTGGTGGCTTTGGAATAGGTATGTTTTCAAAACGTTTTACACATCCGAAATTACCGAATTTTACGAACGCATGCATTTGACCTACATTGCTGTAACTTTGTGACTTTTTGACCTATTTTACTAAAAAAAATTCCTTGAATACCTTGAATCATTTACTTCAAATTTGCTATTTCGGATTTTCGAATTTCAAAAATTCGTCGCTGTGATTTCGAACCGGAAGTTAAAATCAACTTGACAACTTCTTTAATAGTTGCACGATTTTCATGAAATTTAGAATGTTAGTAGATCTTAACGATACAACTTGAAAAATGTCATTAGAAATTTTCTGTATTATCTCCCCTTGATGAAATTAAGGATCAAAGTTTTTAAAAAAAATCGACGAAATATAGGTCCTATTGCCTTGAAATTGTACTTCTTTACTAGTTACGACACTACGGATTCGTACACAAAAAATGGAGTTTGTAGCCCAAACGGGAAGTGCCACCATCTTGAAATGTGAAATATCGCTAAGGCTTTTTTGATATTTTACTTACAGACAAGGGGATTATATTTTCCAAATTCTTGAAGGAAAGCCCATAAAATGTAGGCAGTAGAATTTTGATTAAGGTCAACTGATGGACGCCATTTTGAATTGAAAATGAAAAATAGTGAAAAATCCACATTAATGTGCTTGAAAAAATACACAATTGGTCGTGACTTAGAGAATGTGTCTCCTATTACTAAAATTATTACATTTCAGGATAGCCTGGATCATGGTCGAGTGTTTGGTATTTGAATATTTCAAAAATTCGAATTTCTCCTTTGATGTTTTCCGTGCCTACAAGGTTGTTTTCGAGTTTAGCTGGTTTTGAATTCGCGCATGCGCTACACAGGAACCAACGGTACCATGAGTACTAAATTCTGGCGAGCAACATTTCACGTTGGTACCTAGGTACCCTGAAAATTTCAAGGTGATACCTGCATTCGTTCAAGTCGTTTGTTCTAGTCACCTGCCTTTCGTCATTTTTACGGCTTCCATGAGGAGAAAAAAGTGGAATTTCGCCGTGACACCAGCACCGATTGTCCGAAAACCATGAAATTAGGACACAATACGCCCATTACCACCCCGGACTCTGTGCTTTACCCCCATTTTGATACCATTAAAAAAAAGAGTTTTAGCAAAAAAAGGATTTTCGGAATTTAATATTGATTTTAACCCTGTAATACCCAGACATGATATAAGCTTACATATTATTATAATCCCTATGAAATATTTTAATTATTTACTGCTATAATATGAATTATCACTTATTCCCCGTTAAATAAATATCGGTCACCGGGTGCAGGCGTACAACTTCAAGGACCCTGGCTTCAAGTCAATTTACGGCTTCCATGAGGGGAAAAAAGTGGAATTTCGCCGTGACACCGGCACCGATTGTCCGAAAACCATGAAATTTGAACACAATACGCCCATTACCACCCCGGACTCTGTGCCTTACTCCCATTTTGATCCGATTAAAAAAAAAGAGTTTTAGCAAAAAAACGATTTTCGGAATTTAATATTGGTTTTAATTAATTTTGAAATTGGAAATGCAAAGAGATTTTATCGCCTCTTCCGTATGTGATAGGTATTGGTACTATAGACATTATCCTTAAAAGACAATTTTTTAAAATGACCGTAACGATGTATCGACACTAGAAACCGAAATCGTCTATTTTGACCTTTTTTGACTGCTGAGGCATCCTTCCGGTGGTCCAAATCTCTGGAATTTCTAGCGGTTGGCTGCGCCGCGATGATATTCATCACATATTAAATTGAGAAAATCCTCAGATATCAAGAACAATAAAAATTCGATAAAATACGGCAATTTTTAAGCAAAAAACATTTGATTAATGGGGGTGGGTTTTGAATTTATTTTGAACGTTCTCGGAATCCAACACTCTTCTATTTTTAATATGTGATAGCTCGAATCCCAAGGTACATTCTGTGCAAATTTGAAGGCAATCGGATCACAGGAACGTTGCCTGGTCAGAGCAAATCAACCCGGTCGCGGAAATTTGTTCATTCTCTAAAGTTATTATAATATTGTGTTATGACCGCCATCTTAGATACACCGTCACTTACCAAACCACTCCGAAATATACCCAAAATCCCAAAATCGACCATAATTTCTTTTGACTTCGCGCATGCGCCGCGCTGGAACCAAAGGTACCATGATTACCAAATTCCGGCGAGGAACTTTTCACGCTGGTACCTAGGTGCCCTGAAAAAATCAAGGCGATACCTGCATTCGTTCAGGTCGTTTGTTCTTCACATTGTTCCTGCCGTTCGTTTTTTTCCGCGATTTACGGCTTCAGTAAGGGCGAAAAAAGAGGAATTTCGCCACGACACCGGCGCCGTTTGTCCGAAAACCATGAAATTTGGAAAGAATACGCCCATTACCACCCCGGACTTGGTGCCTTACTCCCATTTTGATCCGATTAAAAAAAAGAGTTTTCGCAAAAAAACAATTTTCGGAATTTAATATTGGTTTAAATTAATTTTGAAATTCCTTATGTCATAGGTATTGGTACTATACACATTATCCTTAAAAGAAAATTTTTTAAAATGACCGCAACGATGTATCGACACTAGAAACCGAAATCGCCTATTTTGACATTTTTTGACTGCTGAGGCATCCTTCCGGTGGTCCAAATCTCTGGAATTTCTAGCGGTTGGCTGCGCCGCGATGATATTTATCACATATTAAATTGAGAAAATCCTCAGATATCAAGAACAATAAAAATTCGATAAAATACGGCAATTTTTTAAGCAAAAAACCTTTGATTGTTGGGGGTTGGTTTTGAATTTATTTTGAACGTTCTCGGAATCCAACACTCTTCTATTTTTAATATGTGATAGCTAGAATCCCAAGGTTCATTCTGTGCAAATTTTAAGGCAATCGGAGCACAGGAACGTTGCCTGGGTAGAGCAAATCAACCCGGTCGCGAAAATTTACTCATACTTCAAAGTCATTATCATGTTGTGTTATGATCGCCATGTTAGATCAATCTGAGTCCCTGATCCACCGTCACCTACCAAACCACTCCGAAATATACCCCAAATCCCAAAATGGAGCGTAATTTCTTTTGACTTCGCGCATGCGCCACGCTGGAACCAAAGGTACGTTGACTACTAAATTCCGGCGAGGAACTTTTCACGTTGGTACCTAGGTGTACTGAAAACTTCAAGGCGATACCTGCATTCGTTCAGGTCGTTTGTTCTTGACACGGTCCTGCCGTTCGTTTTTTTCCGCCATTTACGGCTTCTGTAAGGGCGAAAAAAGTGGAATTTCGCCACGACACCGGCACCGATTGTCCCAAAACCATGCAATTTGGACACAATACGCCCATTAACACTCTGTGACTTATTCCCATTTCGATCAGATTAAAAAAAGGAGTTTCAGCAAAAAATAAACAACCGATTTTCGGAATTTAAATTTAGTTTTAATTAATTTTGAAATTCCAAATGCAAAGGGATTTTATCGCCTCTTCCGTATGTGATTGCTATTAGTACTATACACATTATCTGTAAAAGACATTTTTTTTAAAAATGAGCGCAACATCAAAAAGCGAAATCGACTATTTTGACTTTATCATACATTAAATATGATATGCCATCGGTTAATTTTTATACGCCCACATTGAAATGTGGTCGTATATTGTCGTCGTCGCCGCCGACCGGACGGCTAAAGTTAACATCTGATTACTTTAAATTTATACACAGTGTTTAAGGTCATGAGACGAAGAATCCTATTGATTTTCAGCGATTTCCGATAATTACTGTCAGAATTATGGTCCTTGACCACTTTAAAAAATCTTGTGCACATTCTAGAGGTTAAATTCAATATCCGATTGACTTTTAATTTATACACAGTGGTAAGGTCATGCGATGAAGAAGCCAATTGATTTTCAGCGATTTCCGATAATTACTGTCAGAGTTATGGCCCTTCATCACTTAAAAAAAATCTTGTGGATGCTCTAGAGGCCAAAGTTAATGTCCGATTGACTTTAAATTTATACACAGTGGTTAAGGTCATGAGACGAAGTAGGCGATTGATTTTCAGCGATATCCGATATTTACTGCCAGAGATGTGGCCCCTGATCACTTCAAAATATCTTGTCGACGCTCTAGAGGCCAAAGTTAATATCCGATTGACTTTAAATTTATGCGCAGTGTTTAAGGTCATGACACGAAGATGCCTACAGTATTGATTTTCAGCGATATCTGATATTTACTGCCATTTCCGATAATTACCGTCAGAGTTATTGCCCTTGATCACTTTAAAAAATCTTGTGGACGCTCTAGAGGCTAAATTCAATATCCGATTGACTTTAAATTTATACAGTGTTTAATGTAAGAAGCCAATTGATTTTCAGCGATTTCCGATTGAATCCTTTGAAAATCACACCTAACGCTAAAACTAAAGGCAAGAAACGGGCCGGTTTACATTGAAGCACAGGTAATTCCTGTCCTGCGTACTCTGTATATAATATACGGTTTTCTAAATATGCCTTGGATGGTAGCCACAAGTCGACAATTTTTGTTTTGTATTTTTCCAATTTTGTTCATAAGGTAAAGGTAATTTTTCAGATACCTGATGACATTTATACTTATTGTTTCAATAGATTCTAATAACCCCCTTTGCAGTTAATATGAAAGCTTTCATATCTGCTATGCAGATCTAGTTATTATTATTATTTTTTTTTTTTTTTTGTGTTTTTCCTCCAAATCTTATATCTCAGAATCTAATCGTGGGATCTTTCTGAAATTTTGACCTACCCCCCCCCCCCTCCAAGAATGGGTGGTTGCTTTTTGACCTATTTTACTAAAAAAAAATTCTTTGACTACCTTGAATCATTTACTTCAAATCTGCTATTTCGGATTTTCGAATTTCAAAAATTCGTCGCTGTGATTTCGAACCGGAAGTTAAAATCAACTTGACAACTTATTTAATAGTTGCACGATTTTCATGAAATTCAGTATATAAGTAGATCTTACCGATACAACTTGAAAAATGTCATTAGAAATTTTCTGTATTATCTAACCTTGATGAAATTAAGGATCAAAGTTTAAAAAAAAATCAACGAAATATAGGTCCGATGGCTTTGAAATTGTATTTCTTTACTAGTTACTACACTACTGATTCGTACACAAAATATGGAGTTTGTAGTCCAAACCGGAAGTGCCACCATCTTGAAATGTGCAATATCGCTAAGGCTTTTTTGATATTTTACTTACAGACAAAGGGATTATATTTCCCAAATCCATGAAGGAAAGCCCATAAAATGTAGGCAGTCGAATTTTGATTTAGGTCAACTGATGGACGCCATTTTGAATTGAAAATGAAACATAGTGAAAAATCCACATTAAAGGTCTTGAAAACATACACAATTGGTCGTGACTTAAAGAATGTGTCTCCTATTACCAAAATTATTACATTTCAGGATAGCCTGGATCATGGTCGACTGTTTGGTATTTGAATATTTCAAAAATTCGAATTTCTCCTTTGATGTTTTCCGTGCCGACAAGGTTGTTTTCGAGTTTAACTGGTTTTGACTTCGCGCATGCGCTACACAGGAACCAACGGTACCAAGAGTACTAAATTCCGGCGAGCAACTTTTCACGTTGGTACCTAGGTACCCTGAAAATTTCAAGGTGATACCTGCATTCGTTCAAGTCGTTTGTTATTGTCACCTGCCTTTTGTCGGTTTTTTTCTAAGTCAATTTACGGCTTCCATGATGAGAAAAAAGTGGAATTTCGCCGTGACACCAATTTACGGCTTCCATGAGGGGAATTTCGCCGTGACACCGGCACCGATTGTCCGAAAAACATGAAATTAGGACACAATACGCCCATTACCACCCCGGACTCTGTGCTTTACCCCCATTTTGATCCCATTAAAAAAAAAAAGAGTTTTAGCAAAAAAACGATTTTCGGAATTTAATATTGGTTTTAACCCTGTAATACCCAGACATAATATACATATTATTATAATCCCTATGAAATATTTTAATTATTTACTGCTATAATATGAATTATCACTTATTCCCCGTTAAATAAATATCGGTCACCGGGTGCAGCTGTACAACTTCAAGGACCCTGGCCTCAAGTCAATTTACGGCTTCTATGAGGGGAAATTTCGCCGTGACACCGGCACCGATTGTCCGAAAACCATGAAATTTGGACACAATACGCCCATTACCACCCCGGACTCTGTGCCTTACTCCCATTTTGATCCGATTAAAAAAAAAGAGTTTCAGCAAAAAAACGATTTTCGGAATTTAATATTGGTTTTAATTAATTTTGAAATTGCAAATGCAAAGAGATTTTATCGCCTCTTCCTTATGTGATAGGTATTGGTTCTATACACATTATTCTTAAAAGACAATTTTTTAAAATGACCGTAACTATGTATCGACACTAGAAACCGAAATCGCCTATTTTGATCTTTTTTGACTGCTGAGGCATCCTTCCGGTGGTCCAAATCTCTGGAATTTTTAGCGGTTGGCTGCGCCTCGATGATACTTATCACATATTAAAATGAGAAAATGTTCAGATATCAAGAACAATAAAAATTCGATAGAATACGGCAATTTTTTAAGCAAAAAAACTTTGATGGTTGGGGGTGGGTTTTGAATTTATTTTGAACGTTCTCGGAATCCCATACTCTTCTATTTTTAATATGTGATAGCTAGTATCCCAAGGTACATTCTGTGCAAATTTGAAGACAATCGGAGAACAGGAACGTTGCGTGGGTAGAGCAAATCAACCCGGTCGCGAAAATTTACTCATACTTCAAAGTGATTATCATGTTGTGTTATGATCGCCATGTTAGATCAATCTGAGTCCCTGATCCACCGTCACCTACCAAACCACTCCGAAATATACCCAAAATCCCAAAATCGACCATAATTTCTTTTGACTTCGCGCATGAGCGGCGCTGGAACCAAAGGTTCCATGACTACCAAATTCCGGCGAGGAACTTTTCACGTTGGTACCTAGGTGCCCTGAAAAATTCAAGGCGATACCTGCATTCGTTCAGGTCGTTTGTTCTTCACATGGTTCCTGCCGTTCGGTTTTTTCCGCGATTTACGGCTTCCGTAAGGGCGAAAAAAGAGGAATTTCGCCACGACACCGGCGCCGTTTGTCCGAAAACCATGAAATTTGGAAAGAATACGCCCATTACCACCCCGGACTCTGTGCCTTACTCCCATTTTGATCCGATTAAAAAAAAAAGAGTTTTAGCAAAAAACCGATTTTCGGAATTTAATATTGGTTTTAATTAATTTTGAAATTGCAAATGCAAAGAGATTTTATCGCCTCTTCCTTATGTGATAGGTATTTGTACTATACACATTATCCTTAAAAGACAATTTTTTTAAAATGACCGTAACGATGTATCGACACTAGAAACCGAAATCGCCTATTTTGACCTTTTTTGACTGCTGAGGCATCCTTCCGGTGGTCCAAATCTCTGGAATTTCTAGCGGTTGGCTGCGCCGCAATGATATTTATCACATATTAAATTGGGAAAATCCTCAGATATCAAGAACAATAAAAATTCGATAAAATACGGCAATTTTTTAAGCAAAAAACCTTTGATTGTTGGGGGTGGGTTTTGAATTTATTTTGAACGTTCTCGGAATCCAACACTCTTCTATTTTTAATACGTGATAGCTAGAATCCCAAGGTACATTCTGTGCAAATTTGAAGGCAATCGGAGCACAGGAACGTTGCCTGGGTAGAGCAAATCAACCCGGTCGCGAAAATTTACTCATACTTCAAAGTGATTATCATATTGTGTTATGATCGCCATGTTAAAGTCCCTGATCCACCCTCACCTACCAAACCACTCCGAAATATACCCAAAATCGACCATAATTTCTTTTTACTTCGCGCATGCGCCACTCTGGAACCAAAGGTACGTTGACTACCAAATTCCGGCGAGGAACTTTTCACGTTGGTACCTATGTGCACTGAAAACTTCAAGGCGATACCTGCATTCGTTCAGGTCGTTTGTTCTTGACACGGTTCCTGCCGTTCGTTTTTTTTCCACCATTTACGGCTTCTGTAAGGGCGAAAAAAGTGGAATTTCGCCACGACACCGGCACCGATTGTCCCAAAACCATGAAATTTGGACACAATACGCCCATTACCACTCTGTGACTTACTCCCATTTTGATCAGATTAAAAAAAGGAGTTTCAGCAAAAAATAAACAACCGATTTTCGGAATTTAAATTTGGTTTTAATTAATTTTGAAATTTCAAATGCAAAGGGATCTTATCGCCTCTTCCCTATGTGATTGCTATTAGTACTATACACATTATCCGTGACAATAATAATAATAATATGAAGAAGACAATAGTATGTGTAGGTGACTTGTTTTAGTTGAAAATTTCAGGTTGGGGTAAGCCATCATTTTGCATCTTTTGTTTTAGAGTAAAGCTTAGGCTATATTGTAGTAGACGCAGTTCATATAATTATTTACAGGCTTACTTCATCAGACATTTTGCAATCTTCAATAATTTGGTATACTGTTGGGAAAATATAGAGCAATCGGTGAAGCGTGTGTAGAGAATAAAACCGGATGTGTACGGCTAGCTGACAAGAAACAAACTGGAAGTGAGATCGACTAACCTTTCCAGGTCATAAGCCTCCATGTCCGCCATTATGGCATTCTGAAGTGTATCTTTGATTTTCGACATCATACAAAATTACTTCTTCCCCACGAGGTTAGGACTAACAACCAGTTTTTTTATTTGTCAAAACTTTATTATTATTAGCCTTCGCGCGAATCAATTCTTTTGAGTTCTTCCTTAGTCGGTTTTTTAAACGCAAAATTGTTAATGTATACCTATTGATCCTTCTTAATAAATTCTTATTTTTCCTATTTAACTTGGTCAAATTCACAGCATCGACAGATGTCTGCGTCCCGCTATTTATTAAATGTATCGTGCTGGTATCTGCCGATGGTGTCTTATCCACTATCTCCACTATCCCGGGGAAAAAGAGGCTGTCGAGATAATCGTCATATAATTTTAAAGATTTATTACAATTTGTCTTCAGTCTGACCAGCCTACTTCGAATACCGTTCTGTATTGGTCGGAAATTTATTAATGATGCATACCTAGTACCAGCCTATTTTTAATTTTTGCAAAGGGGATTTTAGTTATTGTACCAAGATCATAGTGATCGCCCAAACAAATGCTGGATAGTAATTCATCTTTGGACGTCATGCCTGCTAATTGAATCGATTGACAACAAATCAAAAAGAGTCTTCGGTCAATTCCTGAACAAAATAAAAAGAATTGTTTACCCTGAACTCTAAAAGCCAATAGTCTCGAACAGTAAATCTGGTCAATCGAGGCTACCCTTCGTTTCGATTAATTTCCGGTAGCAAATTTAAAATACGAAACAATTTGTTAAATTTCTTAACTTTGCAAAACTCGTCTTGGGCAATTTAACGACTATTTCACGAACCTTGCAAAATTAAAAAAAAAATACCGGTTGTACTCTTTTCTTGCCCAACACACGTTATTGGGAGGTATGAAATCGCCGAAACTAAACGACAGCACTCTGTAAATAAATACCGAATTGAAAAATAAAAACTACAATAATTTTTAACGTAGTTAGCGATCCAATAATATCTAAAGACAAAAGCGTAATGAGAATATTTTTAACATGTCTTTATTTACCATTTGATGTTGTGACAATACCACGTGCATGGCCTATATAGTGAATATTTTCTCCGAACACGTGCTCCAAGTGTGCCCGAGCCTGTTTCGTCATCATTGAGAAATTCGTCTTTGCACAGTCAACATCTCTCCAGGTAAGACCAAATTTCTTAGAGCTGCTCGGGGCACCCTACTTTTAAAAACTGTCCAATGGACCTTTCTGAAACTTCTGGTACAGGAAGTTAAGTTCCCATACAACGTGTTAAATCTATCCCGACAATGATCCGTAAACCGGAAGTAGTCGAAAAAATATTCGATATTAAAAGACCCCAGTAAAAATCGGTGCTCTTGCAAAAATCGTGATTTCACCGTCGGGTGTCACTGAATCAAAACAACCAAAGTATCGTTTGGTAGCTCGATGTATGGGCTATTGTGTGACACACTTCCTATCTGATTCCTGAAAGCCGGTTCAGTGCTGCTTGCAGGTCTAGTTATTATTATTTTTTTTCCACGGAAGCCTATTTCTCCATGATCGGAAACAGATATTGATCTGGAACCAAGTTTTCTATCGGGAAACCATGTGGTGGCTACTGGATAAACTATTTTTGAAACTTCTGCGCAGACCAAAAGTGACCGAACTTGGTACTTTTTCCCGGAAGTGAAAATCGTCAATTCTTTACCTATTTTCAAACAAATGACATTTGTGGAAACACCGAATCTTTTCCCAGATAATGGCTATCTCACATTTTTCAATTTCGTACATTTGTCTATGACTTCTATCGTTCGAAAATTGAAAACACGTTGTTTTCGAGACAATTTTTCAAAATTTTCAAATTTGACCTACATTTTTGGATGCATGATGTCCACCCGATTCCAGTAATATAAGTTTCATTCAGAGTTATCGCCCTTTATTTTTCGAATTTTCTGCCCATTTTCCAACCCTTATATTTTTTTGAAAGCATCAAGCGATCTTTCTGAAACCACTGCAGCATAAAGCCATATGGTCAGACCGGAAGTAGTTGAAATAATGCTCGATATTTTGAAAAAAAACCGCAAAAAATGGGTGCTTTTGGGAAAAACGGGATTTCTCCGTCTAATTTCAACGGATTAAACAAATTAATGTATCGTTGGGTGGCACGATGATTAGACTGTCGTATGATACCCAATTCATACGGATACTATGACCAGGCAGCAAACTATGGTACGCTGAAAATCTAGTATTTTCTGATTTGGAGCCTTTTTTGGACGCCTTTATCTCGAAAACTGCTCCAAGGATTTTTCTTAATTTTTCTCGATAGAGAGTCCTTTCGGTAGTCTTGTGCATGAAACCATCCAGTAAGGCTTTGAAATGTCTGGAATAGGATAAAAAAAAAAGAGGTTGAAAATTGAAAAAAGTCGAAAAATCGTGAAATTTTGGTAAATGCTCTATTACTTTATTATTTAAACAGATTTTTACAAAAATGTTACACATTCAGATAGCTGACCTAATTACGATTCTAACGATGTATAATATTTATTGAGTTATTGCCCAAACCAGTTATTAAAACTATCCCGACAGTATTCAAAAAATGAAATTTTTTTTTTAAAAAAATGACACTCTTGCGAAAAACTTGATTTCGCCGTCAGATATTAAAGTGTCGTTGCATAGCCCCATTAATGGACTATCATATGACATCTGAATGATAAAATTTCGAGGGTTATAAAATGAATTATGCTACGCCGAAATTGTAGTATTTCCGTTTTGGAGCCTTTTGAGGCGCCTTTTTCTCGAAAGCGACACCTACGATTTTTCTTAAACTTTTTTTACTCAGAGTCCTATCGGTGGTCTATAATATAATTGAAATAATATAAATGGTCCAAAAAAAGCTTCAATCTTTGTAAAAAGTAGAAAAACCCTTAAAAGACTGAAAATGCTCTTCTATTTGTCGAAAAAAGATTCGATATTTTGAAAAAAAAACGACAAAAATTTGGTACTCTTGCGAAAATGGCGATTTCTCCGTCGGGTGTCACTGAATCAAAACAACTAAAGTATCGTCTGGTAGCTCGATGAATGGGCTATTGTATGACACTCTCCCTGACTGATTCCTGAATGCCGGTTCAGTGGCTGATCTAATGACGGTTCTAATGATGTATAACATGTATTGAGTTATTGCAATTTTAACATTTTTGCATTTTTGGCACTTTGAAGCTTACAATACCTGAGGGTGATTCCATCTGATCAGATAGTTTGGTTAACCCAAATCGGTTGACCAAACTATCTAAACAGTATTTCGTATACTGAAAGTAGTCAAAAAAATGCGAAAAAAAGTTGGTGCTCTTGCGAAAAACTCGATTTCGCCGTTAGATATCAGCGGGTCAAAACAACTAAACTGTCGTTCGGTAGCCCCATGGACGGGCTATCATATGGCATCCAATTGATACGAATTCGATAGTTACGAAATAAATTATGATACGCCGAAAATCTAGTATTTTTCAATTTGGAACCTTTTGAGACGCCTTTATCTCGAAAACTACGCCATTGTTTTTCTTACAATTCTCTAACTGAGAGTCTTATCAATGGTTTAGGGTGTGCATCCAAATGTAAAAGACTTGAAATGATATAAATGGTCCAAAGCCTCAAACTTCGAAAAAAGTTAAAAAAAAATTGTTAAATTACTGAAAATGCTCTTCTATTTTTCTTTTTCTTTTCAAGCAAATGACACTTTTTGGAAACCCTGAATCTTTTCCGAGACACTGGCTATCTCAAATTTTTAAATTCGAATATTCGTCTATGACTTCTATCGTTCGAAAATTGTTTATGAGACAATTTTTGTTAGTTTTCAAATTGACCAGGTTCCAATAATATAAGTTTCACTCAGAGTTATCGCCCTTTTTCAAATTTTCTGCCCACTTTATAACCCTTATATTTTATGAAGCCTTAATCGAAGTTTCTGAAACCCCCTGGTCATACCGTTGGATAAAGCAATTCCAACAACGATCTGCAAACCGGAAGTAGCCGAAATAATGTCCAATATTTTGAAAAAACGCAAAAAATGGATGCTTTTGGGGAAAACGCGATTTCGCCGTCCGATATCAACGGATTAAAATTTTTTAAGGTATCGTTGGGTCGAGTGGTGATTGGACTACGGTATAATACTCAATTCATACAGATATGATGATCAAATCTCAAAATATGGCAAGTCGAAAATCAAGTATTTTCTGATTTGGAGTCTTTTTGGACGCCTTTATCTCGAAAACTATCGAGATAATGTAGTATATCATTTAAAATCTCTGCTACCATTCAAATGCGCAAATCGGTTGACCAAACAATCCAAAAAGTAATTCGTATACTGAAAGTAGTATAAAAAATGAACAAAAAAGGTAAAAAAGTTGGCGCTCATGCGAAAAACTTGATTTCGCCGTGATATGTCAGCGATCAAAACAACTAAACTGTCCCATGGATGGACTATCATATGGCATCCAACTGATACGAATTCGTTAGTTAGAAAAAATATTATGGTACGCCGAAAATCTATTATTTTTCAATTTCGAGCCTTTATCTCGAAAACTACTCCAATTTCATACAATTCTGTAACCGAGAGTCTTATCGATGGTCATTTTGGCAAAAACTGTATTTTTAGCCTTCAGAACAGATATTTTATTCAAATGAGTCTGAGTTGTAATGTTTTTAAAATTATGATATTTGATTTCAATCAACAAATAGAATGAACCCACACGACAATACAGATACCACAAAATGGTTTCTAACGTATACGGTTGCAGGGAAATAGACTTTTCGAGGTTTTTGGTCTATAAAAATGGCAATTATTATTCGATTTAACATTTAACATTTTCATTATCACCGGAAGTAATGTAATTTTGTCAGGATCACTTACATGCAACAAATGTATAAAATGAATTGATGGCCGAATTTGGTTGATTCTGCGTCCATTTTATTTCATGTGTGCAATGTTTATGTGGAAACCTGTTTAACGGTTTCATTGGTACCGGAAATTACATAAGTTCAAGGGTAACGTGGCACCGGAAGTGATATAAGTTCAAGGATAACGTGGCACCGGTGAAACACGTCATTACTGCATCGCAGTTCTGGTTATTTTAATTATTATTATTATTATTATACAGATGATAATTATGGTCGATATAGCGTCCACAACGTTCAGCAGAGAGAAACAACGGCCATAACTCTAGAAGTAATTAACGGAAATTGTTGATATTTAAATACGCTTCTTCGTTTACCTAATCTAAATGATGCATGTAAATTTAATACAGATCGGGTGATATCGTTAGTCATTAGAGCGTCCACAAGGTTCTACAAAGTGATTCAAGGACAGTAACTCTAGCAGAAAGTAACGAAAATTGTCGAAATTAAATAAGATTCTTTGTCTTACTAATGTAAACAACATATATAAATTTCAAAAGGATCAGATAATAAATGTAGTCTGTAGAGTGTTCACAAGAAATTGTGGACGACGGACGGACGCACGAACTGACGGACAGGCAGATGCGACGGCAATACACGACCACATTTCCATGTGGGCGTATAAAACTAATACGTAGGTTCAAACATACTGTTTTTCGTTTTCTTGAATTCATTAATGAAATAATATCACATTGGTTATAAGGAATATTACCAAAGCGGGTGATGTTTGGGTAAAGGAGACAGAATCTGAAAAAAAGAAATACAAGTTAAATCCTCAGTATACAAAAGATAGCGACGCAAAATGTGGAAATACGCACACACAGCAGATATGTATCGATAGCAAAAATGAAATGAAATGAAATGGGGTTTAACGTCCTACTATTTTGCTCCGAACTGGGCTAATGAAGACGGGCATATGACATGTGGACACGAAAGGGTTATCAAAAAGTTGGATCCAGATATTAGCAATCACCATGGTGGACATATACAATCAACAACTCAAATAGTATCAACTTTGTTACTTGGAATGTTAACGGCTTGAGAAGTATGCTAGTATAAATCCAGATTTTACAACTATCTTCACAAATTCATAGAAACCGGGTATGGTGACCCTATATTTTACTGAAGAAGCCGAATAGAGATACGACGATTTTTGTACATCCCGAAATTGAAATGACAAGTAAACAATCTTGGCAGAGACCTTTCAAGGTTATGTTCTAGATTTAATCTACACATTGCTAATGGGTTAAGTGTATATAACCCAACTGTTGGATTTATATGTGTTAAATACAACGGCACTTCCGTTGTGGACTATATACTGGTGTCAACTGATATTTATTAACCTCTACGACCCTTCGGTCGGATCATCTACCACTCATTGTTCATTACCATACTATATAGCCTCAAACAATTCTAAGTGTTGTTTCATAGATGGCACACTCCCTAATTCCAAATTACTTTGGAAAGATAAACGGACAGATGTTTATAGAGATAATGTTGCCAAAAATATTGTCAATTTCAAGTTAATGTTCCCCATTCTATTTCAAAACAATGCTGAAAATGTGGTCAGGGTTGTATTGTTAAACCTTCTGCTAATACAAGCCATTCCTACAAGAAACAAACCCCATGGTTTGATCACCAATGTTTAAAAGCGAAAAGTACACTACATTACAATTGTTTAAAACAAGAAATAGTTCACAGCAAATGTCTTCGTAAAAGTAAGAAAGCTTCACTTGAAAAAGATCGCAATGATAAACTTCTCCAGAAGTTATCTGGTCCAAAAATTTTGGAAAACACTGAAAATTTGGAAACCAAGGGATATTACAAATTGTAGTATTTTCCCGGTTCAATGGGCTAATTATTTCAAAAATTTACTTAACCCATTAGTCGATGAAATTGACGAATCTTTTGCGCATGGTGCTTCCTACGTCATTGAATCATTTAGGAACATTTGTAATGATTAAACATGTATAAGCGACTTATTTTTAAACTGTAATTTCGGAACATGAAGCTAGTAGATGGCCCACATGGATTGATTATCGATTTCATAACAGCCTGCTCCGAACAGTACATACCCATTCTTACTTTGTTATTCTATAGTAGTTTTGACTCTGGGTATTTCCCGACTTAATGGTCCAAAGCACTGATAAATCCATTGCATAACAAATCTGAATCGAATAATTACAGAGGAATTTCAATGTTATTACCCAGTCACAGGCTGACGTCAAGGTGTACCGTGCCATCTTGGCGTATGCCTGACGATTGAGAAACGTATTTAACGTATCACTAGCGTCTAGGGCAATAATGCTGAAATGTTACTGTTGTTATTCTTAGTGTTTAACGTCCGCTTCCACCGAAGGTGACGTCGCAGACAAGTTGTCTTATTTTCATTTTTGTAATCTTAGCACAGGGAGGAAACCGGAGTACCCGGAGTAAACCCACGAGGTTGAGTATTCGTCCCTATCTCCTAGCCACATACGCTCACACCTGGGATCGAAACCACAACCACAAGCCAGAGATGACCAGCCAACCCACCCCACCCCAACTGGAATGTAAAAAGGCCACCGCTTATATCAGCACTTTGTCACGTGACATGCGCAGTTCATATGCTACTCAATCGTTTGACATGCGCTCGCTGACATACACTGGGCAAACACTGGCGATGCGGTAAGTATACGAACAATTCTGTATTTTCAAGGTCATTCTGTGCGTATGGAAATTATTGTTTCTCTCATACGCAGTACTTATATGTTAAAACAATTATATGTCAAAAATGGCCGGCAACACCTCCAAATGACCGCAAGTCCATAACTATTGACTCAAATTTGATGATCTTGATGTCTATCCCCAGATTTTGGGGGACAAGGAACACATAAAGACCACTTTGGATGTCACTGAGCTGTTCAATCATTACGAAACTGAATTTTGATTAAATATACTTTCAAAGCATTTTACGAATCCGTGACGTTCAGAGCAGAATTTTGATTTAGGTCAACTGATGGTCACCAATTTGAATTGAATATGAAAAATAGTGAAAAATCTAAATTAACAGGCTTGTAAATAAACAAAACAGGATAGCCAGGATCAGGGTCGAAATGTTGGTATTTGAAAATGGTAAAATTTCGACGTTTTCGTGAAGACAATTTTTTTTTACAGGACAATTAATTTCCTTAATTTTCAAAATATACACATTTGACCTAAATATTCGCATAGATGAGGTCAATCTGATTCACAAAATATAGGTTAAATTCAAAGTTATCTCATTTTATTTGTCGACATTTTCCCGGCATTTGTAGTGTTTCCCCGGCATTTTTAGTCCTTTCGCGTAATTTTTAATTCACATTCTGAATCTGATCCGTCCCGTTTTTAAACGGCTTAATCGATTTTTATGAATTTTCTGGAGCGGGAAGTCAATCCGATAACATAAATACACATCCCAGTTATTTCCCTTTATTTTTATACGTTCAGATTTATAATATAAAAATATTAACAACCTAATTGCGCCATGATATTTCTCTGACTTATTAGAACTTTCCTCTAAACCTAGTAATTATTCTCTTAGAAACAAAGATAAACTAAAGGAAATCAGATGCAGAACCGAAATTTTCTCCGAGTCTTTCATCCCTTCAAGTATACGAGAATGGAACAAACTCAACCTTGAAATTAGAAACTCTCGATCCCTTGCTATCTTTGGAAATTCACTAAACAAATTTGATACCACCGTGCCACCATATTACTATCTAGGGAAAAGAAAAAATTACAAATAATCCACTGTAAACTTAGATTATGTTGCTCAAATCTACAAGGCCATAAATTCCTCAGACACGTCGATGATAGCTCTGCTTGCCTCTGTGATCACAACTTCGAAGAACCCGAACACTATTTCCTCCCTCGTATGCCCCTTACATTCAGATGCAAGAAAACAGACAATCGACAACCTTCAACACAACCATAAAACAATCAGTTGTCTCCTGTATGGTTCAACAAAACTTAGTCCAGAGATAAACACACTTATTTTCCAAGAAGTTCAACAATTTATTCCTTTATCAAAAAGTGGGCCGATCATCTGAGGACCCGTCTATAAATTGGTGTCCACGTTAAAGATCACTTGGCAGATGGAATTCGATATAAGAGTAGGCCATAGTGCCGCTGCCAAAATTTCCCTCATAACATTCTGCATAGCGTGTGCATGTCTTAATTAGCTCAGTAGAAGAGGAACAGCGGGACGTTAAAGGACCTAAGTCCGTAACTCAAAATCCTCCAAAATCTTCGACATCGAAAACACGAATTATTGGTCAATTTAGATCAACATTGATGATGTAAACTTACCGGGAAAAGATGAGCTTCTGATATCCGATATTTAAGGTAAAATAATTTTTTTAACATTGGTACACGAATCGTGTACCATAATGCGCTTCAGCCCCAGTTGTATTGAGAGACTCGAGGGACGAGGTTAGACACATTGCACCAAATCAAATGGAGTTATGTAGACTAGAATAACTAGACGCTAGAAATTTGCACTCGATTGAGATTGCTGACTTATTTCGCCGAACATAACTGATTTGAAATTGGAGTAAAAACGGAAACCATTAAATGTAAATCAGTTTATATACATTCATATTACAGTATTGTATGCGTTGCGACCCACTTTTGTGAATTTCTAGGTCCCAAATGTTAGCGATTTAGCTCCTTTAAAGTCTATTTCATTTCATATTAATAACCGTGCAATTTAGGGTTGTATGATTTTCCAAATGATCATTCCACGACACAATTTACTTGTTCGACATTTTCTCATCTGTCCCGTTTTTCAACATCTAAATCCGTATTTTAAACTTCTGGAACGGGGAGTCAATTCGATTACAGCAATACAAGTCTCAGTTATTTCCCAGATTTTTTTGGCTCGGGTGCACTGTTACAAAATATATATACCTATATAACTTCGATATTTGATCGATTTTAATAATTCCTTTTCTTTGTCGAGATTCTTTATATAACCCATGACATGTGACAGAAACTGACCGTGAATATGAAAGCTTTAATATCTGCCTAGCAGATCTAGTTAAGCTTTCATATTTCATATGAAAGCTTATTGTTTTTGTTAAAGTTATTATTAAGCTTTCATATTTCATATGAAAGCTTATTGTTTCTGTTCAGATTATTAAGCTTTCATATTTCAAATGAAAGCTTATTGTTTCTGATAAGATTATTATTATTATGTTGTGTGGGTGTGTGTGTTTCAGCAAATCGGATTTCTCAGAATCTAACCATAGCATGTTTCTGAAATTTTGACCTACCCCCCCCCCCCCCCAAAAAAAAAAAAAATGGGTGGTGAGTATTGTTTACATATTTTTCAAAACGTTTTAAGAATTGAAAGTCACCGAATTTTAAGAACGGAAAACTAACAATGCATAGTCGTAACTTTGTTGTTTATTGACCTATTTTACTAATTATTTTTTCTTTGAGTACCTTGACGAAAGGCATTTTCACCTGCAATTTTAGATTTTCGAATTTCGAAAATTCGTCGCTGCGATTTCGTTGCGGAAGTTAAGACCAATTAGACAACTACATTAATTCTTTAATAGTTGCGCGATTATCTTAAAATTTGGAATGTAAGTAGACCTGATCAATGCGACTTGAAATATGACATTAGAAATTTTCTAAATTATCCCTCCTTGGAGAAATTAAGGATCAAAATTTAAAAACAAATCGACTAAATATAGGGCAAATTGCCTTGCAATTTTTTTCTTCTGTACTAGCTGAGGAATTCCTGACGCGTACACAAAATATGAAGTCTATCGATAAAAGCGGAAATGCCACCATCTTGAAACGTAAAAAGTGCCTAAGGCTTTTGGGATATTATACTTACAGACATGGGGGTTACATTTTCTGAATCCTTGAAGGAATGCCTAAAAAAATTTCAGAACAGAATTTTGATTTCGGTCAACTGATGGTCTCCATTTGGAATTGAATATGAAGAACAGTGAAAAACCCACTTTAACGGACGTGAAAATAAACACAATAGGCCGTAATATGTTCAATGTGTCTCTTATTTCTGAAATTAATACATTTCAGGATAGCTCGGGATCAAGGTCGAATTTTTGGTGTTTGAAAATTTCAAAATTTCGAATTTCGCATTTGACCTTTTACGTGTCGACAAAGTTGTTTACAGGACAATTTATGTCTGTAATATTTTAAAATTTACAAATTTAACCTAAATATTCGAATAGCTGAGATCAATCTGATTCAAAAAATATTAATTCAAAAAATATTAGTTCCGTTCAAAGTTATCTCATTTAATTTTTGGATATTTCCCTGCCTTTTTTAGTTCTTTCCCGCCATTTTCATTTCATTTTCTCATCCGTCTCGTTTATAAACGGCTTGATTCATTTTTCTGAAACTTCTGGAACGGGAAGTCATTCCGATTACAGCAATACTAGTTTCAGTTATTTCCCTTTAGTTTTCAGATTATTCTTCAGCCCAGCTGAAATGTTTGTCGCTATATTTAGGATGATATGTTCGCGAGTTTTTGACCGATTTTAATAATCATTTTCTTTGTTGAGATTCCTTATGTAACCCATAACATGAGACAAAAAGTGACCGTGAATATGTAAAAACGGGGAATTTTACCTGGTTGAAATATTTAGTACCGTTATACTATATTCAATGATACTTTCATCTTTTTGACAAAGTCAGTAACATCTGACGTGAGGTGATGTCTGGTTGAAACATTTTCCTTTTAACCCGGTCTGATTTTAACTGATTTTGTTTTTATTAAAGTGACGTTATTCAATTTAATTTTTTAAATAAAACCTGCAGAAATTTGAAATCAGGTCAAATTGTGATCACGAACGATTATCTTGGACATTAGTTGCTTATTTTTAAAGTTTTATCAAAATCGGTTGGTATAACGAAACGTTCTCTGCAACTTATGAAATGTTAAACGGAAAATTTTGCCCGGTTGAAATGTTTCTCGTTGTAACTCAGCTCCTTTTTTGGGCGATTTTAATAATTCCTTTTTGCTTTAAACATTCTTTACAGCATCAGTGACACCCGACGGGAAGTGATGCTTTGTTGAAATATTTCTCGTTATAACTCAGTCAGTTGTTGGCTAATTTGTTTATTAAAGTGACACCATTCAATTCATTTTTTTTTTAAAAAGTGCAGAACTTTCAATTCAGGTCAAACGTTGATCGTAAACGATTAAGATGGAAATGAAATGAAATGAAATGGGGTTTAACGTCCTACTGTTCTGCTCCTAACCTGGGCTAATGAAGACGGCCATACGCCATACAGTGTGCTATGGGGGAAATTTTGCCCGGGCAGCGGCGCTACGGCCTACTCTTATATCGAATTCCAACTGCCAAGGGATCTTTTACGTGCACGCCAATGTGTTCACGGGACCTCGGTTTTTCGTCCCATCCGAACGACTAGACAGCTGTCCTTGTCAGGCCCTCCATCCTGCATCACTGACACGAGGAAACCACGCCGGAAAATCTGAATGAATTTTCTCGGCCAATGCAGGGATCAAACACCCGACCTCCAGGCTAGCGAACCAGCGTCTTACCCACTTAACCACGTGATCCCCTCGATTAAGATGGTCAGTGGGAGCCCTTTTTACAAGTTTTGTAATAATCGGTTGGTATTCAAAGGTACTGTGCAAATTAAACTGTTAAAGCATAAAAGTTTGCCCGGTTGAAATGTTTTTTGCCGATTTTAGGCGGGTTGGATAGCCGGATGGTTAGCACATGCTTGCTGTATCATAAGGTCTGTCATTGAGTCAAATGGCGTCGTTTCGATTTCCCGGTCCAACCTCGTGTGTTTTCTCCGGGTCCTCCGGTTTCCTCCCACAGCTAAAGTCTCCTACGCGCGAGCGAATTATTGAAATAAAATTCAACAATGTATTAGTCCCTAAATGACCTGGTTTGGGTTGAGTAGGAGTTAAACCCCATTTCTCTCTCTGTTGCCGATTTTAATAATTCTTTTTCCTTTTTGAGATTCTTTATATAACTCATGACATGTGACTGGAAGTGACCGTGAATATGTAAAAACAGGAAATTTTACCCGGTTGAAATGTTTAGTATTGTTATACTTTAGTCAATAATACTTTCACCTTTTTGACAGTCAGTAACACCTGACGTGAAGTGATGTCTGGTTAAAACATTTCCCTTTTTAACCCGGTCAGATTTTAGCTTATTTTGCTTTTATTAAATTCACGTTATTCAATTTTTTTTTTTTAAATAACTGCAGGCATTTGAAATCAGGTCAAATGTTGACCGCGAACGATTAAGTCGGACAATAGTTTCTAATTTTGAAAGTTTTACTAAAATCGGTTGGTAACGAAACGTTCTCTGCAACATAAAATGTTAAACAGAAAATTTTGCCCGGTTGAAATGTTTCTCGTTATAACTCGGCGCCTTTTTGGGCGATTTTAATAATTCCTTTTTGTTTTTAACATTCTTGACAACATCAGTAACATTCGACGTGAAGTGATGCATTTTTGAAATATTTCTCGTTATAACTCAGTCAGTTGTTGGCCAATTTGTTTATTAAAGTGACATTTCGTCCCGGAAGTAAAACCAAACTGACAACTTCTTTAATATTGGTAAGATTTTCATGAAATTTGGAATGTATGTAGATCTCATTGACCCAACTTCAACGATACCATTAGATATGTCCTAACAATCCCCCCTTGGAGAAAATAAGGATCAAATTTTAAAAAAACAATAGACAAAATCTATGTCAGATTGCATTAAATATTTATCTATACTAGCCAAGACATTACTGATGCGTACACAAAATATGAAGCCTATCGATCGAACTGGAAGTGCCACCATCATGAAATGTGAAAAATCCCCCAGTCTTTTGTGAAATTTTACTTACAAACATGGGATTTACATTTTCTGAATCCTTGAAGGAATGCCTAAAAAAACGTTCAGAGCAGAATTTTGATTTAAGTCAATTGATGGTCTCCATTTTGAAGCGAATATGAAAAATGGCGAAAAATCTACATTAATGGGCTTGTAAATAGACAATAGACCGTAGTATGATCAATGTGTCTCCTATTTCTGAAATTAATACATTTCAGGACAGCATGACTTATGGTCTAATTTTTGGTATTTGAATATTTCAAAAATTCGAATATTACGTAATTGACATGTCAACCAACATGACAACTTCTAGAATATGTCCTAACTTATCTCTCCTTGGAGAAATTAAGGATCAAAGTTTTAAAAAAAAATCAACAAAATATATGTCAGATTGCCTTGAATTTTTTTTTCTGTTCTAGCTAAAACATTAATGATGCGTACACAAATATGAAGTCTATCAATCGAACCGGAAGTGCCACCATCTTGAAACGTGAAACAAGAAAAATCCCTAAGGCTTTTGCGATATTTTACTTACAGACACGGGACGGTGAAAATCTAGTATTCTCCTTTTTGGAGCCTATTCAGACGTTTTTATCTCGAAAAGTACTCTTATATGATTGAAAAAGCTTCTAATGGCATAAGGGAGGTAACTAGTCCTAACAAGATGGGCTCAGGCTAGCAATTATTTGCTGAATATCGTTAAATATGTGATAATGGTCTTCTAAATTTCCTTTCTTTTAAAAACTGTAAAAATGGATCTTTCTAAAACTTTTGGTACAGGAAGTTAAGTTCCCATACCACTTGTTAAATCTATACCGACAATTATCTGTAAACTGGAAGTAGTCGAAAATACATCCGATATTTTGAGAAAAAAAACAATAAAAAATTAGTGCTCTTGCGAAAATCGCGATTTTTCCATCGGGTGCCACTGAATCATAACAACTAAAGTATCCCTTTTCTAGCTCGATGGATCGGCTATTGTATGACACTCTTCCTATCTGATTCCTGAAAACCATTTCAGTGCTGCTTGCAGGTCTAGTTAGGGCTTCACCTCCGGTGAAAGACTATTGTAATTACTAAGATTATTACGCTTTCATATTTCATATGAAAGCTTATTGTTTTTGTTAAAGTTATTATTAAGCTTTCATATTTCATATGAAAGTTTATTGTTCTTGTTAAGATTATTAAGCTTTCATATTTCATATGAAAGCTTATTGTTTCTGTTAAGATTATTATTAGTTTTTGTGTGTGTGTGTGTTTTCTGCAAATCGGATTTCTCAGAATCTAACCATAGGATGTTTCTGAAACTTTGACCTGCTCCCCCCCCCCCAAAAAAAAAATTGGGTGGTGAGTATTGTTTAAATATATTTTCAAAACGTTTTACGAATTCGAAATCACCGAATTTTACCAACGAAAAAATTAACAATGCATAGTCGTAACTTTGTTGTTTATTTACCCTTTTTACTAATTCTTTTTTCTTTGAGTACCTTGCAATTTCAGATTTTCGAATTTCGAAAATTCGTCGCAGTGATTTCGTTCCTAAAGTTAAGACCAATTTGACAACTTCTTTAATAGTTGCACGACTTTCATGAAATTTGGAATGTAAGCAGATTATACCAATGCGACTTGAAAAATGTCATTAGAAACTTTCTAACTTATCTTCCCTTGGAGAAATTAAGGATCACTTTTTTCGAAAAAATCGACGAATTATAGGTCAGATCACCTTGAATTATTTTGTCTGTACTAGCTACGACACTACTGATTCGTACACAAAAAATGGAGTTTGTAGCTTAATCCGGAAGTGCAACCATCTTTAAATGTGAAATATCCCTAAGGCTTTTTTGATATTTTACTTACAGACACGGGCGTTATATTTTCGGAATCCTTGAAGGAATGTCTAAAAAACGTTCAGAGCAGAATTTTGTTTTAGGTCAACTGATAGTCACCATTTTGAATTGGATATGAAAAATACTGAAAAATCTACATTAAAGAGCTTGTAAATAAACAGAATAGACCGTAGTTTGTTGAATTCGTTTCCTATTTCTGAAGTTAATACATTTCAGGATAGCCTGGCTTATGGTCGCATTTTTCGTATTTGAATATTCTAAAAATTCGAATTTCGCCCTTGACGTTTTCCGTGCCGACAAGGTTGTTTAGGAGTAACGGCTTGAAAATAATCGAAATCGGCCGGCGTTTCGTAAATTTCCGAAATTAATGTATTTCTGGTTAGCCTCCTTCCAAGAATGGGTGGTGGCCTTGGAATTAATATATTTTCAAAACGTTTTACTAATTCTGTTTTCTTTGAGTACCTTAAAACATTTTCTTTCCGATTTTCGAAATTTGAATATTACGTCATTGACAGCTCATCCAACATGATAACTTCTTGAATATTAGTACGATTTTCAGAAAATTAAGACTGTAAGTAGACATGGTTGATCCAACTTCAACGAAGTCATTATAAATTTTCTAAGTTATCTCCCCTTTGAGAAATTAAGGATCAAAGTTTTAAAAAAAATCGACAATATATAGGTCCTATTGCCCTGGATTTTTTTTTCTATACTAGATAAGAAATTACTGATGCGTACACATAATATGAAGTCTATCGATCGAACTGGAAGTGCCACCATCTTGAAACGTGAAAAATCCCTGAGGCTTTTGCGATATTATACTTACAGAAATGGGAGTAACATTTTCTGAATTCTTGAAGGAATGCCTAAAAAACGTTCAGAGCAGAATTTTGATTTCGGTCAAATGCGTCTCTTATTTCTGAAATCAATACATTTCAGGATAACCCGAGATCAGGGTCGAATTTTTGGTATTTGAAAATTTCAAAATTTCGAATTTCGACTTTTACCTTTTACGTGCGGTGCCGACAAAGTTGTTTACAGGACAATTTATATCTTTAATTTTCAAAATTTACAAATTTAACCTAAATATTTGAACAGCTGAAGTCACTCTGATTCAAAAAATATTAGTTCCGTTCAAAGTTATCTCATTTATCTTTTCGATATTTTCCTGTCTTATTTAGTTCTTTCCCGCCATTTTCCTTTCATTTTCTCATCCGTCCCGTTTTTAAAAGGCTTGATCCATTTTTTTGAAACTTCTGGAACACGGAAGTCATTCCGATTACAGCAATCCAAGTCTCAGTTATTTCCCTTTAGTTTTCAGATTATTTTTTTGCCGGGGTGCGATGTTTCTCATTATATTTAGACCTGTAACTTTGCGGGGTTTTTACCGATTTTAATGATTATTTTTTCTAGTTCTTTTTTTCTTTTAAGATACTTGATATAATTCATGACACGTGACGATAAATAAGTAGCAGATATAGTTATTTTATTTTATTTTATTTTATTTATTTATTTTTTTTTTTTTTTTTGTATTTTCTGCAAATCGGATTTCTCAGAATCTATCCATAGGATCTTTCTGAAACTTTGACCTACCCCCAAAAATGGGGTGTGAACGTTGATTAAATATATTTTCAAAACGTTTTACGAATCCAAAATCACCGAATTTTACGAACGAAGAAATTACCTACCTACCCATAACTCTGTGACTATGTGACCTATTCTTCTAATTCTTTTTTCTTTGAGTACCTTGAAATATTTACTTCAAATCTGCTATTTTCGAATTTTGAAAATTACGTCACTGATAATTCGTCCCGGAAGTAAAACAGAATTGACACCATCTTTAATATTGGTACGATTTTCATGAAATTTGGAATGTATGTAGACCCCATTGACCCAACTTCAGCGATACCATTAGATAGGCCATAACGTATCTCCTCTTGGAGAAATTAAGGATCAAAGTTCTAAGAAAATATCGACTAAATATATGTCAGATTGCCATGAATTGAGGAATTCCTGTTGCATACACAAAATATGAAGTCTATCGATAGAACCGGAAGTACCACGATCTTGAAAAGTGAAAAGTCCCTAAGGCTTTTGCGATATTATATTTACAGACATGGGAGTTACATTTTCTGAATCCTTGAAGGAATGCCTAAAAAATGTTGAGTGCAGAAATTTGATTTAGGTCAACTGATGGTCACCATTTTGAAGTGAATATGAAAAGTGGTGAAAATTCTACGTTAACGGGTTTGTAAATAAACACAATAGGCCGTAATATGTTCAATGCTTCTCTTATTTCTGAAATTAATACATTTCAGGATAGCCCGAGATCAGGTTCGAATTTTGGGTGTTTGAAAATTTGAAAATTTCGAATTTCGCCTTTGACCGTTTACGTGCCGACAAAGTTGTTTACAGAATTTTGATTTCGGTCAACTGATGGTCTCCATTTGGAATTGAAAAATCCACTTTAAAGGACGTGAAAATAAACACAATAGGCCGTAATATGTTCAATGCATCTCTTATTTCTGAAATCAATACATTTCAGAATAACCCGAGATCAGGGTCGAATTTTTGGTATTTGAAAATTTCAAAATTTCGAATTTCGACTGTGACCTTTTACGTGTCCTGCCGACAAAGTTGTTTACAGGACAATTTATATCTTTAATTTTCAAAATTTACAAATTTAACCTAAATATTCGAACAGGTGAGGTCAATCTGATTCAAAAAATATTAGTTCCGTTCAAAGTTATCTCATTTATTTTTTCGATAATTTCCTGCCTTTTTTATTTCTTTCGTATTTATGTTTCTTCATTCATTCAATACCTTAAAATACTACCACTACGTGTTACAATTTAATCACAACTTTCAACTTTGCCCGTTCTTTTTGTTTCCGTTGCTGTTGTAATGTTTCGGGCCTATAAATACATTTATTTTGTATGTTGTTCTATACTATCAAAGCCTATACATCCATTTCTTTTTGGATAATATTGTATTCAAGATATAGACCTTAGAAACTCGCTGGCCTATGTAAGGAAATCCCGGCGTTTGCTGAATAATTTGAAAATTTGTATGTCTACGACTCACCAAGGAGCCGTGGTGGCTCAGAGAGTATGGCGCTGGCTCGCTAACGAGGAGGTCTCCGGTTCGTTCCCGTTGTTGGCCGAAAACGGTGTTTGAAAATTTCAGGACAATTTATGTTTTAATTTTCAAAATTTACAAATTTAACCTAAATATTCGAACAGCTGAGGTCAATCTGATTCAAAAAAATAGTAGTTCCGTTCAAAGTTATCTCATTTATTTTTTCGATATTTTCTTGCCTTTTTTATTAGTTTATGTTTCTTCATTCATTCAATACCTTAAAATACTACCACTACGTGTTACAATTAAATCACAACTTTCAACGTTGCCCGTTCTTTTTGTTTCCGTTGCTGTTGTAATGTTTCGGGCCTATAAATACATTTATTTTGTATGTTGTGCTATACTATCAAAGCCTATACATCCATTTCTTTTTGGATAATATTGTATTCAAGATATAGACCTTAGAAACTCACTGGCCTATGTAAGGAAATCCCGGCGTTTGCTGAATAATTTGAAAATTTGTATGTCTACGACTCACCAAGGAGCCGTGGTGGCTCAGAGAGTATGGCGCTGGCTTGCTAACGAGGAGGTCTCCGGTTCGTTCCCGTTGTTGGCCGAAAACGGTGTTTGAAAATTTCAGGACAATTTATGTCTTTAATTTTCAAAATTTACAAATTTAACCTAAATATTCGAACAGCTGAGGTCAATCTGATTCAAAAAAATAGTAGTTCCGTTCAAAGTTATCTCATTTATTTTTTCGATATTTTCTTGCCTTTTTTATTAGTTCTTTCGTATTTATGTTTCTTCATTCATTCAATACCTTAAAATACTACCACAGGTGAGGTCAATCTGATTCAAAAAATATTAGTTCCGTTCAAAGTTATCTCATTTATTTTTTCGATAATTTCCTGCCTTTTTTATTTCTTTCGTATTTATGTTTCTTCATTCATTCAATACCTTAAAATACTACCACTACGTGTTACAATTTAATCACAACTTTCAACTTTGCCCGTTCTTTTCCTTCCGTTGCTGTTGTAATGGTTCGGGCCTATAAATTCATTTATTTTGTATGTTGCTCTATACTATTAAAGCCTATACATCCATTTCTTTTTGGATAATATTATATTCAAGATATAGACCTGAGAAACTCACTGGCCTATGTATGGAAATCCCGGCGTTTGTTGAACAATTTGAAAATTTGTAGGTCTACGACTCACCAAGGAGCCGTGGTGGCTCAGAGAGTATGGCGCTGGCTCGCTAACGAGGAGGTCTCGGGATCGTTCCCGTTGTTGGCCGAGAAACTTCCTGGGGATTTTCCGGTGTGGCTTGGCAAACATAAAATGCAAAATGCGGCAAACTCAGAGAGCACGGCGCCGGCTTGTTAACAAAGTGGCCTTGGGTTCGTACCTACTGTTGGCCGAGAATGTTGCTCGGGATATTTTCCGGCGTGGATTGCCCTGGTCAGGGTCCAGGACCGGACGGCCTGGCAAAAATAAAATGTAAAATGCGACAAACAATGACGTATACGCGTCATTGGCGGTAGAGGGCTATTTTTAAGGCTGGGGTTTCTCTGAAGAGAGAAGCTGCCCTCCTACTTTTCTAGGCTAGAAATAGCAGGAAACCACCGAAATTATTTTATCTGGATATCTAATTTTGATAGAAAAACTGTAAATAATAACAAAATATATAAAAGACTTAAGTATGTACGGATTTTTTTAGAAGTATTTCTAATAATTTTTATCAATTCAGTCTTTATTATTATAAATATCATTAGTTTTAGTTTGAAGAAAATGAAATTAACATTTTCATTTCACTTTCGGATACTTTCCGTTTTTAAATGGTTTGGTCGATTTTTTTTTAAGTTCTGGAACGGAAAGTCAATCCAGCAAGATAAACCCAAGTATCTCCCTTTTTTTATATTATTGTTTTTTCGCCCGGGTGACGTGTTTCTTGCTATATTCTAGCTTATAACTTCGTGAGTTTCATTGATTTTAATAATTAATCAAATTGTTTTGAGATTCTTTATATACTCGTCAAAAAAGTAGGGGATATTCAGAAACAATACAAAACTGCAGAAATGCACTGCTGTTTTTATTAGAGGTAACCAGTGTATGTTAATAACAGGCCAATCGCCTACACATGAAGATAAACAGTTCATTTGGGCGGCTTATCTGACGGCCCCATTTCACTCTCAAAGAGATACACCGTCAAATGTGAAAATGGACGTTTTTGATTTTTGTCTTAATAATGAGTAATTGCTCCACCAATCCTCAGACATTCAGCTATTTGTTGTGCCATGCTCCTAATCAACCGTCCAATCACGATCTGGGGTAATCTGACCACCTCCTCTTGCAGTGCCACGGCCAATTCTTGCAGTATTGTCGGTTGACGTTGACGTCGACGTCGACGAACACGTCTCCCGATCAAATTAAACGTAACACACTAAAGGAAAGATATACTAAACAGTAAATATTATGCATGAACCGATAGGAATGCAAACATGGATAGATAAACCAGCACGCGGCAGTTTTAATCAACCCTTCCTTTAAGTGTCAAATTTGACAATGAACCCCTCCCACGTGTATGGCGCTATTGCGTGTCGCATGTGCAGCTCAGTGGTTCTGTTGGGGCGATAAGTTCTTCATATGTGAACATACTCTCAAGGCATGTCAAGTGTCCATGACTATTTATCATATCATAGGTATTTGCATTTCAATCTCCCCTACTTTTTTTGAAGAGTATATAATCAATGACATGACAGGAAGTGATCTGTGGATATCCATCTTTCTCCTTTCAAAAAAAATAGCTTTCGTCCAATATCTCTATTAGTTGGCTCGATTTACCGGAACGGGAAGTCATTCCGATTACAGAAATCCAAGTCTCGGTTATTTCCCTTTAGTTTTCAGATAATTCTAACTATGTTTAGACTTGTAACTTTGCGAGTTTTTCGCCGATTTTGATAATTATTTTTTCTTGTTCTTTTTTATTTTAAGATACTTGATATAATCCATGTCACGTGACGATGAATATGAAATCTTTCATATCTGGGACAGTAGCAGATCTATTTATTATTATTTATTTATTTTGTGTATTTTCTGCAAATCGGATTACTCAGAATCTATCCATAGGATCTTTCTGAAACTTTGACCTTCCCCCCCCCCCCAAAAAAAGGGGGGTGCGAACGTTGATTAAATATATTTTCAAAACGTTTTACGAATCTGAAATCACCGTTAGATATGTCATAACTTATCTCCCCTTGGAGAATTTAAGGATCAAAGGTTGCTTTTTTTTTTAAAAATCGCCTAATTATAGGGCAGATTGCCATAAGGAAAACCTGTTGTGTACACAAAATATGAAGTATATCGATAGAACCGGAAGTGCCACCATCTTGAAACGTGAAAAGTCCCTAAGGCATTTGTGATATTGCGTACACAAAGTATGAAGTCTATCGATAGAACCGGAAGTGCCACCATCTTGAAATGTGAAATATGCCTAAGGCTTTTTTGAAATTTGATTTAGGTCAACTGATGGTCACCATTTTGATGTGAATATGAAAAATAGTGAAAAATCTACATTAAAGGGCTTGTAAATAAACACAATAGGCAGTATTATGTCCAATGTGTCTCCTATTTCTGAAATTAATACATTTCAGGAAAGTCTGGCTCATGGTCGAATGTTTGGTATTTGAATATTTCAGAATTTCGAATTTCGACTTTGACCTTTTACGTGGCGACAAAGTTGTTTACAGGACAATTTATGTCTTTAATTATCAAAATTTACAAATTTAACCTAAATATTCGAACAGCTGAGCTCGTCTTCATTAGCCCAGGTTAGGAGCGGAACAGTAGGACGTTAAACCCCATTTCATTTCATTTCATTTCGAACAGCTGAGGTCTATCTGATTCTGAAAATATTCCGTTCAAAGTTAGCTGATTTAATTTTTCGATATTTTCCTGCCATTTTCATTTCATTTTGTCATCCGTCCTGTTTTTAAAAGGTTTTGAAACTTCTGGAACGGGAAGTCATTCCGATTACAGCAAACCAAGTCTCAGTTATTTCCCTTTAGTTTTCAGATTATTTTTTTGCCCTAATTCTCACAAAATTTAGATTTGTAACTTCGTGAGTTTTTCACCGATTTTGATAATTATTTGTTCTTGTTCTTTTTTCTTTTAAGATACTTGATATAATCCATGCCACGTGACGATGAATATGAAAGTAGCAGATCTAGTTCTTAATTATTATTTATTTTTTTTTGGGGGGGGGGGGCGAGCCTATTTTTCAGCAACTATAAGAGATAGGGGTCTGGTGTTTGGGTTTCTCTCGGAAAACTGGGTAGTATTTAGTGTTTAAATGTAAAACGAAATTTGTGCCCATACCGGAAATGCGTCAAATCTTTAACGTGCACGTTAAAAATCGGCCATAATTCTGTTAATTCTCAACCGATTGTCCTGATATATACATTTATCGATAGCTGAAGACAATCCTGATTACAGCAATCCAAGTCTCAGTTATTTCCCTTTAGTTTTCAGATTATTTTTTTGCCGGGGTGCGATGTTTCTCATTATATTTAGACCTGTAACTTTGAGGGTTTTTTTTACCGATTTTAATGATTATTTTTTCTAGTTCTTTTTTTCTTTTAAGATACTTGATATAATTCATGACACGTGACGATAAATAAGTAGCAGATCTAGTTATTTTATTTTATTTTATTTTATTTTATTTATTTATTTATTTTTTTTTTTTTGTATTTTCTGCAAATCGGATTTCTCAGAATCTATCCATAGGATCTTTCTGAAACTTTGACCTACCCCCAAAAATGGGGTGTGAACGTTGATTAAATATATTTTCAAAACGTTTTACGAATCCAAAATCACCGAATTTTACGAACGAAGAAATTGACCTACCTACCCATAACTCTGTGACTATGTGACCTATTCTTCTAATTCTTTTTTCTTTGAGTACCTTGAAATATTTACTTCAAATCTGCTATTTTCGAATTTTGAAAATTACGTCACTGATAATTCGTCCCGGAAGTAAAACAGAATTGACACCATCTTTAATATTGGTACGATTTTCATGAAATTTGGAATGTATGTAGACCCCATTGACCCAACTTCAGCGATACCATTAGATAGGCCATAACGTATCTCCTCTTGGAGAAATTAAGGATCAAAGTTCTAAGAAAATATCGACTAAATATATGTCAGATTGCCATGAATTGAGGAATTCCTGTTTCATACACAAAATATGAAGTCTATCGATAGAACCGGAAGTACCACGATCTTGAAAAGTGAAAAGTCCCTAAGGCTTTTGCGATATTATATTTACAGACATGGGAGTTACATTTTCTGAATCCTTGAAGGAATGCCTAAAAAATGTTGAGTGCAGAAATTTGATTTAGGTCAACTGATGGTCACCATTTTGAAGTGAATATGAAAAGTGGTGAAAATTCTACGTTAACGGGTTTGTAAATAAACACAATAGGCCGTAATATGTTCAATGCTTCTCTTATTTCTGAAATTAATACATTTCAGGATAGCCCGAGATCAGGTTCGAATTTTGGGTGTTTGAAAATTTGAAAATTTCGAATTTCGCCTTTGACCGTTTACGTGCCGACAAAGTTGTTTACAGAATTTTGATTTCGGTCAACTGATGGTCTCCATTTGGAATTGAAAAATCCACTTTTAAGGACGTGAAAATAAACACAATAGGCCGTAATATGTTCAATGCATCTCTTATTTCTGAAATCAATACATTTCAGAATAACCCGAGATCAGGGTCGAATTTTTGGTATTTGAAAATTTCAAAATTTCGAATTTCGACTGTGACCTTTTACGTGTCCTGCCGACAAAGTTGTTTACAGGACAATTTATATCTTTAATTTTCAAAATTTACAAATTTAACCTAAATATTCGAACAGGTGAGGTCAATCTGATTCAAAAAATATTAGTTCCGTTCAAAGTTATCTCATTTATTTTTTCGATAATTTCCTGCCTTTTTTATTTCTTTCGTATTTATGTTTCTTCATTCATTCAATACCTTAAAATACTACCACTACGTGTTACAATTTAATCACAACTTTCAACTTTGCCCGTTCTTTTTGTTTCCGTTGCTATTGTAATGTTTCGGGCCTATAAATACATTTATTTTGTATGTTGTTCTATACTATCAAAGCCTATACATCCATTTCTTTTTGGATAATATTGTATTCAAGATATAGACCTTAGAAACTCACTGGCCTATGTAAGGAAATCCCGGCGTTTGCTGAATAATTTGAAAATTTGTATGTCTACGACTCACCAAGGAGCCGTGGTGGCTCAGAGAGTATGGCGCTGGCTCGCTAACGAGGAGGTCTCCGGTTCGTTCCCGTTGTTGGCCGAAAACGGTGTTTGAAAATTTCAGGACAATTTATGTCTTTAATTTTCAAAATTTACAAATTTAACCTAAATATTCGAACAGCTGAGGTCAATCTGATTCAAAAAAATAGTAGTTCCGTTCAAAGTTATCTCATTTATTTTTTCGATATTTTCTTGCCTTTTTTATTAGTTTATGTTTCTTCATTCATTCAATACCTTAAAATACTACCACTACGTGTTACAATTTAATCACAACTTTCAACGTTGCCCGTTCTTTTTGTTTCCGTTGCTGTTGTAATGTTTCGGGCCTATAAATACATTTATTTTGTATGTTGTTCTATACTATCAAAGCCTATACATCCATTTCTTTTTGGATAATATTGTATTCAAGATATAGACCTTAGAAACTCACTGGCCTATGTAAGGAAATCCCGGCGTTTGCTGAATAATTTGAAAATTTGTATGTCTACGACTCACCAAGGAGCCGTGGTGGCTCAGAGAGTATGGCGCTGGCTCGCTAACGAGGAAGTCTCCGGTTCGTTCCCGTTGTTGGCCGAAAACGGTGTTTGAAAATTTCAGGACAATTTATGTCTTTAATTTTCAAAATTTACAAATTTAACCTAAATATTCGAACAGCTGAGGTCAATCTGATTCAAAAAAATAGTAGTTCCGTTCAAAGTTATCTCATTTATTTTTTCGATATTTTCTTGCCTTTTTTATTAGTTCTTTCGTATTTATGTTTCTTCATTCATTCAATACCTTAAAATACTACCACAGGTGAGGTCAATCTGATTCAAAAAATATTAGTTCCGTTCAAAGTTATCTCATTTATTTTTTCGATAATTTCCTGCCTTTTTTATTTCTTTCGTATTTATGTTTCTTCATTCATTCAATACCTTAAAATACTACAACTACGTGTTACAATTTAATCACAACTTTCAACTTTGCCCGTTCTTTTCCTTCCGTTGATGTTGTAATGGTTCGGGCCTATAAATACATTTATTTTGTATGTTGCTCTATACTATTAAAGCCTATACATCCATTTCTTTTTGGATAATATTGTATTCAAGATATAGACCTGAGAAACTCACTGGCCTATGTATGGAAATCCCGGCGTTTGCTGAACAATTTGAAAATTTGTAGGTCTACGACTCACCAAGGAGCCGTGGTGGCTCAGAGAGTATGACGCTGGCTCGCTAACGAGGAGGTCTCGGGATCGTTCCCGTTGTTGGCCGAGAAACTTCCTGGGGATTTTCCGGTGTGGCTTGGCAAACATAAAATGCAACATGCGGCAAACTCAGATAGAAAAACTGTATATACGGATTTTTTTAGAAGTATTTCTAATAATTTTTATCAATTCAGTCTTTATTATTATAAATATCATTAGTTTTAGTTTGAAGAAAATGAAATTAACATTTTCATTTCACTTTCGGATACTTTCCGTTTTTAAATGGTTTAGTCGATTTTTTTTTAAGTTCTGGAACGGAAAGTCAATCCAGCAAGATAAACCCAAGTATCTCCCTTTTTTTATATTATTGTTTTTTCGCCCGGGTGACGTGTTTCTTGCTATATTCTAGCTTATAACTTCGTGAGTTTCATTGATTTTAATAATTAATCAAATTGTTTTGAGATTCTTTATATACTCGTCAAAAAAGTAGGGGATATTCAGAAACAATACAAAACTGCAGAAATGCACTGCTGTTTTTATTAGAGGTAACCAGTGTATGTTAATAACAGGCCAATCGCCTACACATGAAGATAAACAGTTCATTTGGGCGGCTTATCTGACGGCCCCATTTCACTCTCAAAGAGATACACCGTCAAATGTGAAAATGGACGTTTTTGATTTTTGTCTTAATAATGAGTAATTGCTCCACCAATCCTCAGACATTCAGCTATTCGTTGTGCCATGCTCCTAATCAACCGTCCAATCACGATCTGGGGTAATCTGACCACCTCCTCTTGCAGTGCCACGGCCAATTCTTGCAGTATTGTCGGTTGACGTTGACGTCGACGTCGACGAACACGTCTCCCGATCAAATTAAACGTAACACACCAAAGGAAAGATATACTAAACAGTAAATATTATGCATGAACGTTGATTAAATATATTTTCAAAACGTTTTACGAATCTGAAATCACCGAATTTTACGAACGAAGAAATTGACCTACATACCCATAACTCTGTACCTTGAAATATTTACCTCAAATCTACTAGTTCCGATTTTCGAATTTCGAAAAATACGTCACTGACATTTCGTCCCGAAGGTTAAACAGAATTGGCAACTTCTTTAATATTGGTACGATTTTCATGAAATTTGGAATGTATGTAGACCTCATAGACTCAACTTCACCGATACCATTAGATATGTCATAACTTATCTCCCCTTGGAGAATTTAAGGATCAAAGGTTGCTTTTTTTTTAAAAATCGCCTAATTATAGGGCAGATTGCCATAAGGAAAACCTGTTGTGTACACAAAATATGAAGTATATCGATAGAACCGGAAGTGCCACCATCTTGAAACGTGAAAAGTCCCTAAGGCATTTGTGATATTGCGTACACAAAGTATGAAGTCTATCGATAGAACCGGAAGTGCCACCATCTTGAAATGTGAAATATGCCTAAGGCTTTTTTGAAATTTGATTTAGGTCAACTGATGGTCACCATTTTGATGTGAATATGAAAAATAGTGAAAAATCTACATTAAAGGGCTTGTAAATAAACACAATAGGCAGTATTATGTTCAATGTGTCTCCTATTTCTGAAATTAATACATTTCAGGAAAGTCTGGCTCATGGTCGAATGTTTGGTATTTGAATATTTCAGAATTTCGAATTTCGACTTTGACCTTTTACGTGGCGACAAAGTTGTTTACAGGACAATTTATGTCTTTAATTATCAAAATTTACAAATATAACCTAAATATTCGAACAGCTGAGCTCGTCTTCATTAGCCCAGGGTAGGAGCGGAACAGTAGGACGTTAAACCCCATTTCATTTCATTTCATTTCGAACAGCTGAGGTCAATCTGATTCTGAAAATATTCCGTTCAAAGTTATCTGATTTAATTTTTCGATATTTTCCTGCCATTTTCATTTCATTTTGTCATCCGTCCTGTTTTTAAAAGGTTTTGAAATTTCTGGAACGGGAAGTCATTCCGATTACAGCAAACCAAGTCTCAGTTATTTCCCTTTAGTTTTCAGATTATTTTTTTGCCCTAATTCTCACAAAATTTAGATTTGTAACTTCGTGAGTTTTTCACCGATTTTGATAATTATTTGTTCTTGTTCTTTTTTCTTTTAAGATACTTGATATAATCCATGCCACGTGACGATGAATATGAAAGTAGCAGATCTAGTTCTTAATTATTTATTTTTTGGGGGGGGGGGGAGGGGGCGAGCCTATTTTTCAGCAACTATAAGAGATAGGGGTCTGGTGTTTGGGTTTCTCTCGGAAAACTGGGTGGTATTTAGTGTTTAAATGTAAAACGAAATTTGTGCGCATACCGGAAATGCGTCAAATCTTTAACGTGCACGAAAATTAAAAATCGGCCATAATTCTGTTAATTCTCAACCGATTGTCCTGATATATACATTTATCGATAGCTGAAGACAATCCTGATCTGATAATTGTTCAAAACCATCGAATTTAGAAACTTTGTTGCATTCATTTTTTCTGTGATAATTAGAAAATTTTCAAAATTTTCTAAAATTTTTATTTCTTCGAATTTAACTTTGTCAATCGAGAGTCTAATGGGTAGTCTGTTGTGTGAAACCATTGTATCATTTTTTTAAATGTTTGGGGTAGCCGAAAAAAGAGATCGAAAATCGAAAACGTTTATTTTTACGATTTGAAGCAATTTAAGAGGTTGTTTTTCTCGAAAATTCAACATAATATTTTTTTCGAACTTCTTTTACGTTGAGTCTTATCGGTGGTGTTATGTATGAAACCATTGTACAACAGTCCAAGATATCAGGAGTAGGAGAACAAAGGGATCGAAAATTGAAAACGGCACCTTTCATTGTTAAGCGAAACATGCAGTAAGGGTGGATACAAACTGTACGTTTTGTCAACGTATAGAGCATATTCAAGAGTGTTTTTTTGTTTCACAGTGACGATATTTGAGCTAAAATTATTTCAACTATGGGTTTAGTGACCCTATAACAGAAATAGTTGATTTCTGTGTTTTAATAGTTAGTCTTTGAATTAATATTGTTGCTTCTTTCTCAAAATTATCTCATAACCGTAATCATCTTGACCGAATCGACGGCTCACGCTGTTTATAAGCAAGTCCAATTTGACATGTGTTCGTAGTAGTATTGAATATTGTACTTGTTACAGAAAAACTGATGTTTAAGCATGAACTATCTGTAATTATTATCAAGTATTTACATGTTAGTGACGTCAAATCTTTAACGTGCACGAAACCAGGAAATTCTCGATAATTCATTGAATATTCAATCAATTTATGAACCAGTTACATATTTGAGTAGCTGACATGAATGCGAATCTGAGGTCCCACGTACACATTGGTGTGACCGTAAATGATACCTATGCAGTTGGTTTTCTATATAAGAGTAGACTAGCGGGCATGTTTAGAGGTCTTTTTCTCAAAAAGGCAATCTAATATTTTTGGGGAAACTTCTTCTATAGAGAGCCTAATCGATATTTTTGTGTATGAAACCACCGTACAAGGGTCAAAGGTATCAGGAGTAGCAAAAAATAAATGGCACTGGACATCGGCAAAAGTCCGAAAGGGTCATAATCAGAACGTTTTGCACACGTATAAAGCATATAGAGTGGCAATATTTGAACTAAGGGTGTTTTACTGTTAACCAAAATAAAGGATTGATGCTTCTAGAGTAAAAAATATTTTTTTTAATAAATAACATTTAGTCGTCGAATTTATGTGCCAGGTTTTTGTCTATAAGACGTCACCATTTGATACCAGTGAAAATAAAGCGGATTGATCCGATGCAGCTATTTATAATTTTTCTCTTTGTGAATCTCAAAAACTTAGTGTTATCACTTTATTATGTAAAGACAGAAATCATGATTATGATATAAAATGTTGGAGACCAATATCTTTACTTAATGTAGATTTTAAGATTCTTTCAAAAATTATTCAACGAAGATTGAGCTGTGTTATCGGGGAAATCGTACATTTTGATCAAACTTGTTCTGTTCCTGGCCGCCAAATCTCTGCTAATCTTCACTTGATACGGAACGTAATTGACTACTGTCAACAAAAACACTTGAAAGTCGCATTTGTTAATCTAGATTCGGCAAAAGCATTTGACGGAGTAGATCACGATTTCCTTTTCGCGTGTTTAAAACGATATAATTTTGGTGAATCTTTTATTAAGTGGGTGAAACTTTTATATACAGATGTATCCAGCTCAGTCCTCGTTAATGGTTTTATATCTAAATCTTTTAAAGTGACACGTTCTGTTAGACAGGGTTGTCCGTTATCACCATTATTATATGTTTTAGCTTTAGAACCTTTTTTGGTTCGCCTTAGGTCTGATCCATTTATTAAAGGTATTTCCCTTCCCGGTAATAACGGCGAGGCTCGTGTCACTGCTTATGCAGATGACGTCACCGGTATTTGCACAACAGCACTGAGTGTCCAGCGGGTTTTAGATGTTTATGAACAATACGGTCGAGGTTCGGGGGCCCGTTTAAATAAAAGTAAGACGAAGGTTTTAACTTTTGGTAATTTTAATATTTCGGATCAGGCCTATGGTGTATCCTGGGTAGATTCTCAGAAAGTTTTGGGAGTTAAATTTGGGAAATCCATTACTGTAGATGATAATTTTAATAAGATTTTGAATTCTTTTATATATGTTACTTTTGATTATGGTGATAGAGATATGAGCATATTTGGTCGTGCTAATATTATAAAAGCAGTTGGTTTATCAAAACTTTGGCATGTTGGAAGTATAATCGACGTTCCGAATATATTAATTCAAAAATTTAATTCAATAATGTTCAAATTTATATGGGGCACTAAACGTTTTGAATGTCTTAAACGTCTGGTTTTATACGGTAGTAAGCGGGAAGGGGGTTTGTCAGTTGTGCATATTTTATTAAAATTTCAATCTCTTAGACTTAAACATATACATAATATTGTTAATGGTTGTAATTCTAATTTTAAGTATTTTGTTTTTTATTGGCTAGGGTTTACTCTCAAAAAAATTGACTCTTCCTTATTTACAAATAATATGCCACATGGTGATTCTGTAGCAAGTTTCTATAAGAATTGTAAGGTAATTTTAGAGAATTTCATTAAGCTGTATCCGGATTTTAATTGGCATGATCATACTTCATCTAAAGAATTTTATTATTTATTGTTGAAACCTATAGTTAAACAAAATTTTATAGTTAAGATTATGCCTCAGATTAATTTTCAAACTGTATTTTCTAATGTTCATTGTAATTTTGTTGATCCTCATGTAAGAAGTTTTGCTTGGCGTTTCGCGCATGATATTGTTCCTTGCATGTGGACACTTTTTACACGTAAGCATTCTTTAGAAAAAAAATGTACTTTTTGTAATAATATTGAAACACTGGAACATTTATTTTATACATGTGGAGTTGTCTCCCCTATATGGGTAATTATTCATAATTGGATTGACAGTTTATCTTTAGGCTCTATTGCATTAACTTTTGAATTGATTCGGTTTTTAACTTTTCCTAAAATGAACAAATTTATTTTTGATGTTATTTTGTATATTGTTAATTTAGCGAAAGCTGTTATATGGCGTAATCGTCAGGATTGTAAATTTAAACAGAAGTCTGTATCTACGGAAACTATTATTTGTGATTTCTTAGAGAAATTAAGATTTAGAATAACTGTTGATAAATTTAGATTTACCCCTAGCAAATTTCATAAATATTGGCTTGATCCCGGTTTATTTTGTTTGTTAGATAAAAATGGTAAGTTGTCTTTTAGTTTTTGAATTATGAAAATTTCTCGACTTTTTAATTTAGATTCTTTTCACTTCACATTGTGATTATTCTGTTGTATTAGCTATAGTTTGTTGTGTATTATAATATTGTACATGTGTTTATGTGTATTATGCTTGTAAATATGTTTATTGTTTTATATTATTTGGTGTATATACGTTTTTGGTAATATTTTTGTTAACAGTTAAATTTGTAATTTGTTTATTTTTCTAATTGCAATTTAAAGTAAATAATGACAATATTTTAACATTATTCACTCCCCATCATCAATTTTTTAATTTTTATCTTTGTACATTTTTACACTGTTTGTACATAGATGATGGGATTTTTGATATGATGTATAATATTTTTATTGAGTGAATAAATTCTTTATAAAAAAAAAAAAAAAAAAAAAAAAGTATGATTCGGGTCGTATTTAGTTATATTAGACTTAAGAAACTTCTTTTGTCCCATTCGGAAAACTGTTTATTTTATTCCTTTTCCATTTTTCCCATGTTTTTAACAGTTATTACTTATAACAATTGTGAAAGTTGTGAACAGACCGTAAGTGATGTATATCTTTAACGTGCACGAAAATAGAAAATCGGCCCTAATTATGTCAATCCCCAACCAATTTTCGAAAAAGTTATATTTTTGTACAGCCGGGAATATTGCGGATGCGATAACGGCCGAATTGAGATACCATGTCGTTCTCATTGTTTCTTAAAAATTTACTAAAATTGTTATTTCTTGGAATTTTGGGTTTTCGATTACATATTTGGATTGCCGGCGTCTGTGTGATTCTACCGATCTAGGATTATCATGATGTGGGTTTTTTGTGGGGTGAGTGGTGGGGATAGTATTTGTCATGCATCTGGCGACCGTGTGACACCTTGGCTACGGTGAAAGCCTTCAGTCTTGCGAGCAAGTCTAGTTAGGCGTTCACCTTCGGTGAAAGACTATTGTTATTACTAAGATTATCCTTATTAGGCTTTCACCTTCGGTGAAAGACTTTTGTTATTACTAAGAATATTAGGCTTTCACCTTCGGTGAAAGACTATGGTTATTACTAAGATTATTAGGCTTTCGTCTGAAAGACTATTGTTTTTACTAAAATTATTATTATTAGTCTGAAAGCCTACTGTGAATACTAAAATTTTTATTATTATTATTTACCGCAGGAGCTTATTTCTCAGTGCCTGTAACAGATACCGATCTGAAACCTAATTATCGACCGGGAAACCATGTGATGGCTACTCAATAAACTATTTTCTAACCTTCTGCGCTCACCGCAAGTGTCCGAAATGGCCGAAATCAAAAATCGGCCATAGTTTCCTCAATTCTTCACCAATTTGAAAAACAATGACATTTTCGAAAAGCAGACTTTTCCTGGAAGATAGAAGTTGAATATTTCGAAATTTCGAAACTTCGTCGCTGTCATTTTACGTCCGAAAATTTAAAAAAGTTGTTTAAGAGACAATTTTTGTTATTTTTCCAAATTGTCATGTTTGACCTACATATTTGAATACCTGCAGTCCATCAGATTCCAGCAATATAAGTTTCATTCAAAGTTACCGCCCTTTATTTTTCGAATTTTTTCGACTTTTCTGCCCATTTTCCAACCCTTATATTTTTTTGAAAGCCTAAATCGATGTTACTGAAACTCCTGGATCGTAAAGTTATATTGTCAGACCGTTGGATAAAGCAATTTCAACAACGATCTGTAAACCGGAAATAGTCGAAATAATGTCCGATATTTTGAAAAAAAAAGGCAAAAAAATGCGCACTTTGGGGAAAAACGCGATTTTTCCGTCCAATTTCAACGGATTAGAAAAATTAATGTATCGTTGGGTGGCACGATGATTGCACAGTCGTATGATACCCAATTAATACGGATACTATGACCAGGCAGCAAAATATCGCACGCTGAAAATGAAGTATTTTCTGATTTGGAGCGTTTTTGGACGAATTTATCTCAAAAACTTAACCTACAATTTTTTTAACCTTCTCTTTCGAGAGTCCATCCAATAAGACTTTGAAATGACTGGAATAGGATAAAAAAAAAGGGACTGAAAATCGAAAAAAGTCAAATAATCGTGAAATTTTGGAAAATGCTCTGTTACTTTATTATTTAAACAGATTTATACAAAAAGGTTACACATTTAGATAGCTGACCTAATTGCGATAGTAAAGATGTATAATATGTATTGAGTTATTGAAATTTAATTTTCGATATTTTGACATTTTTTTCATTTTTGGCACATCCACACCAATCGATTCAATGATAGACCTCATGATGGAATACGGACGCGTTAACCATTTGGTCACCCCAACCCCACCCTTCCTTAAAATATGTGAATGGGACCCCCAGAGCTGCTTAAGTAGAAAATGGCATTACCAGAAATAGATAATCAATTTAGAAAATTGTGGTATGAAGCTTGAAGGATTTTTTCCCGGACAGCAGCGCTATAGGAAACTTATTTAGTATTCCAATTGTTTTGGGTTGTGTTACGTGCAAGCAAATGCGTACATAGGACCTAGGTTTCTCATACCCTCCGACTATATGTTGCCCTTTGTCAGGTCATCCATCATCCTTACACTTTTCAGAAGGGAAGAACAAAGCTGGAAAATCTGATAATTTCTCGACTAAAATGGGGATTAGCTATTGGACATAGAGGTTAGCGAATTGTGGTCTAAGGTGTGCATCCAAATGATATAAATGGTCGAAAAAGAGCCTCAAACTTTGAAAAAAATTGAAAAATCGTTAAATTACTGAAAATGCTCTTTTAATTTTTCTTTTTATTCAAAATTGCTCAATGGATGTTTCTGAATCTTCTGGTACAGAAAGTTAAATGACAACGCCACGTTTTAAAACTATCCCGAAATTGATACGTTAAAGGGAAGTAGTTGATAAGATCTCCGATATTTTGAAAAAATGCGTAAAAATGAAGATTTATGCCAAAAACGCGATTTCTCCGTTGGATATTACTAGATCAAAAGAGCTAAAGTATCGATCGATAGCTCAGTGAATAGACTTTCGTATGCTTTCGTCGGGTCTGTAATGCCGATTCAGTACTGCAATGCAGGTGTAGTTATTAGGCTTTCAGACTTGTCTGTAAGACTATTGTTTTTACTAAAACTATTAGACTTTCGGACTTTTGTCTCAAAGACTATTGTTTATACTAAAATTATTATTATTATTATTAGGCTTTCAGACAAAATCACCGAATTTTACGAACGAATGCATTTGACCTACAATACTGTAACTTTGTGACTTGTGACCTATTTTACTAAATCTTTTTTCTTTGAATACCTTGAGACAATTACTTCAAATCTGCAGTTTCAAATTTTCGAATTTCGAAAATTCGTCCCTGTGATTTCGAACCGGTATTTAAGACCAATTTGACAACTTCTTTAATAGTTGTACGATTTTCATGAAATTTAGCATGTAAGTAGAACTTACCGATGCGACTTCAAGAATATGATTAGAAATTTGCTAAATTATCTCCCCTTAATGAAATTAAGGATCAAAATTTTCAAAAAAATCATCGAATGACCTAATTTTTTTTTTCGATACACAAAATATGGAGTTTGTCGATCGAACCGGAAATGCCACATCTTGAAACGTGAAAAGTCCAGAAAGCTTTTGCGATATTGCACTTACAGACATGGGAGTTATATTTTCTGAATTCCTGAAGGAATGCCTAATAAACGTTCAACTGATGGCCGCCATTTTGAAGTAAATATGAAAAATAACGAAAAATCTACATTTAGGGTCTTCTAAACAAACACAATAGGGCATAGTATGTTCAATACGTCTTCTATTAACGAAAGTAATACATTTCAGGATAGCCTGGCTCATGGTCGAATGTTTGGTATTTGAATATTTCAAAAATTCGAATTTCGCCTTTGATGTTTTCCGTGCCGAGAAGGTTATTTTCGAGTGTAGGATCGCGCATGCGAGTCACAGCCTACTATCGTGCACACCAACTTGAAACTCACCGGGTATCTGGCTTATGGTCCAAAGCACAATTCCAAAGAAGAAATTTTAGGGCCCGACCCATTCGGGGCGAGCGGTGGTCATTTTCCTGGGGGTACCTAATGTAAAACAAAAAAATAGAGATGGAACTAGGTGTTCGATTTTAATTTGGAGACAATTTTTGGATGCGCCGAGGTCGGAAATGGAGGGTTAGCCGAAGTTTCGAAGAGATAGGTCCATTTTGTAAAAAAATCCCTTCATAACAAACATATTTAGATGCTTTTGACTTCGCGCATGCGCAACACTGGAACCAACGGTACCATGTCTACCAAACTTTTCACGTTGGTACCTAGGAGCCCTGAAAATTTCAAGGCGATACCTGCATTCCTTCAAGTCGTTTGTTCTTGGCACGGCTCCAGGTCGGCTGCCGTTCTCATTTCCGTAAGGGGAAAAAGGGGGAATTTCGTCACGACACCGGAACGGATTGTCCGAGAACCATGAAATTTAGACACAATACGCCTATTACCACCCCAGATTCTGTACTTTACTCCCATTTTGATCCGATTAAGAAAAAGAGTTTTAATTAATTTTGAAATTGCAAATTGAAAGGGATTTTATCGCCTCTTTCGTATGTGATAGGTATTAATACTATACAAATTGTCCTTAAAAGACAATTTTTTAAAATGACCGCAACGATGTTTGCGACACTAAAATCCGAAATCGCCTATTATCGATGCGACTTGAAAAATTAGAAATGTTCTAAATTATCTCCCCTTGATGAAATTAAGGATAGAATTTTTTAAATAAATCGACGAAATATAGGTCAGATTGCCTTGAATTTTTTTTTTTTGTACTAGCTAAGAAAGTATTGATGTGTACAGAAAATATGAAGTCTGCCGATTGAACCGGAAGTGCCACCATCTTACGAATGCATTTGACCTACATTTCTGTAACTTTGTGACTATTTGACCTATTTTACTATTTTTTTTTCTTTGAGTACATTGAAACATTTACTTTAAATCCGCAGTTCGAAAATCCGTCGCTGTGATTTCGAACCGGAAGTTGAAACCAACTTGACAACTTCTTTGATAGTTGCACGATTTCATGGAATTTAGTATGTAAGTAGATCTTACCGATGCGACTTGAAAGATGTCATTAGAAATTTTCTAAATTATCTCCTCTTGATGAAATTAAGGATCAAAGTTTTCAAAAAAATCGACGAAATATAGGTCAGATTGCCTTGAATTTTTTTTTTCTGTACTAGCTTAGACAGTATTGATGTGTACACAAAGTATGAAGTCTACCGATAGAACCGGAAGTGCCACCATTTTAAAACGTGAAAAATCCATATGGCTTTTGCAATATTTTAATATAGACATGGGAGTTACATTTACTGAATCCTGGAAGGAATGCCTAAAAATCGATCGGATTTGAATTTTGATCTAGGTCAATTGATGGAAACCATTTTGAACTGAATATGAGAAAAAGTGAAAAATCGACGATAACGGACATGAAAATGAAAACAATAGGCCGTAGTTTGGAGAATACTTCTCCTATTTCGAAAATGAATACATTTCTAGATAGCCGGTTTCAGGGTCCAATTTATGGTATTTGAAAATGTCACAATTTTGAATTTTGCCTTTGTCGTTTTTCGTGACGACAGAGTTGTTTACGAGTAAAAAATAGCATTAACTTCGCGAGTTTTTGACCGATTTTAATTGGGTTTTTTTATCTTGTTGAGATTCTTTATAGGACTCTTGACATGTAACAGGAAGTGGTTGTGAATATGAAAGCTTAAACATCTGCTTAGCAGATCTAGTTATTCTTCTTCTTTTTTTTTTTTGTTTGTATTTTATCCACAAATCGGATTTCTCAGAATCTAATCATAGGATCTTTCTGAAACTTTTACCTATCCCCCCAAAAATGGGTGGTGGCTGTTGATTAAATATAATTTCAAAACGTTTTACGAATCCCAAATCCCCGAATTTTACGAACGGATGCATTTGACCTACAATGCTGTAACTTTGTGACTATTTGACCTATTTTACTAAATCCTTTTTCTTTGAGTACCTTAAGACAATTACTTCAAATCTGCAGATTCAGATTTTCGAATTTCAAAAATTCGTCGCTGTGATTTCGAACCGGTATTTATGACCAATTTGACAAGTTCTTTAATAGTTGTACGATTTCATGAAATTTAGTATGTAAGTAGATCTTACCGATGCGACTTCAAAAATATGATAAGAAATTTGCTAAATTATCTCCCCTTAATGAAATTAAGGATCAAAATTTTCAAAAAAAATCATCGAAATATAGGTCAGAATGATGTAATTTTTTTTTGCGATACTAGACAAGTAATTACTGATTCATATACAAAATATGGAGTTAGTCGATCGAACCGGAAATGCCACCATCTTGAAACGTGAAAAGTCTTAATAACTTTTGCGATATTGCACTTACAGACATGGGAGTTATATTTTCTGAATCCCTGAAGGAATGCCTAAAAAACGTTCAGAGCAGAATTTTGATTTAGGTCAACTGATGGCCGCCATTTTGACGTGAATATGAAAAATAGGTAAAAATCGACATTTACGGTCTTCTAAACAAACACAATAGGGCATAGTATGTTCAATTCGTCTTCTATTTCTGTAATTAATACATTTCAGGATAGCCGGGATACGAGTCGAATGTTTGGTATTTGAATATTTCAAAAATTCAAATTTCGCCTTTGATGTTTTCCGTGCCGACAAGGTTGTTTTCGAGTGTAGGCCCGCGCATGCGCGTCACAAACCTACTATCGTGCACACCAACTTGAAACTCACCGGGTATCTGGCTTATGGTCCCAAGCACAATTCCAAACTTTAGGGCCCGACCCATGGAGGGCGAGTGGTGGCCATTTTCCCGGGGGTACATAACGTAAAACAAGAAAATAGAGATGTAACTAGTTGTTCGAATTTAATTTGGAGACAATTTTTGGATGCGCCGAGATCGGGAATGGCTGGTTAGCCGAAGTTTCGAAGAGATAGGTCTATTTTGTAAAAAAAATCCCTTCATAAACATATTTAGCTGCTTTTGACGTCGCGCATGCGCAACACTGGAACCAAAGGTACCATGTCTACCAAATTCCGGCTAGGAACTTTTCACGTTGGTACCTAAATGCCCTGAAAATTTCAAGGCGATACATGCATTCGTTCATGTCGTTTGGTCTTGACACGGTGCCTGCTGTTGGTCAATTTACGGATTCTGTAAGGGGAAAAAATTGGAATTTCGCTACGACACCGGCACCGGTTGTCTGAAAACCATGAAATTTGGACACAGTACGCCCATTACCACACCGGATTAAAAAAAAAGAGTTTTAGCAATAAAAAACAATTTTCGGAATTTAAATTTTGTTTTAATTAATTATGACGTTGCAAATGTAAAGGGATCTTATCGCCTCTTCCGTAAGTGATAGGTGTTAGTACTATATACATTATCCTTACAAAACAATTTTTTAAAATGATCGCCTATTTTGACTTTTTTTGACTGCTAAAGCATCCTTCCGGTGGTCAAAATCTCTGGAATTTCCAGCGGTTGGCTGCGCCGCGATAATATTTATCATATATTAAAAGGAAAAAAATCGCGATATTATACTTACTGACATGGGAGTTACATTTTCTGAATACTTGAAGGAATGCCTAAAAAACGTTCAGAACAGAATTTTCATTTCGGTCAACTGATGGTCTCCATTTGGAATTGAGTATGAAGAACAGTGAAAAATCCTCTTGAACAGACGTGAAATTAAACACAATAGGCCGTAATATTTTCAATGTGTCTATTATTATTTCTGAAATTAATGCATTTCAGGATAGCTCGGGATCAAGATCGATTTTGGGGTGTTTGAAAATTTTCAAAATTTCGTATTTCGCCTTTGACCTTTTATGTGCCGACAAAGTTGTTTGCAGGACAATTTATTTAATTAATTTACAAATTTACAAATTTAACCTAAATATTCGAACAGCTAAGGTCAATCTGATTCAAAAAATATTAGTTCCCTTCAAAGTTATTTCATTTATTTTTTTGATATTTTCCTGCCCCTTTTTAGTTCTTTCCCGCCATTTTCGTTTCATGTTCTCATCCGTCCCGTTTTTAAACGGCTTGATCCATTTTTCTGAAACTTCTGGAACGGAAAGTCATTCCTATTACAGCAATCCAAGTCTCAGTTATTTCCCTTTAGTTTCCAGATTATTTTGTTGCCCGGGTGCAATGTTTCTCACTATATTTAGACTTGTAACTTCGCGACTTTTTCACCGATTTTGGTAATTATTTTTTGTTGTTCTTTTTTCTTTTAAGATACTTGATATCATCCATGTCATGTGACGATGAATATGAAAGCTTTCATATCTGCATGAGACAGTAGCAGATCTAGTTAAGCTTTCATATTTCATATGAAAGCTTATTGTTTTTGTTAAGATTATTAAGCTTTCATATTTCATATGAAAGTTTATTGTTTTTGTTAAGATTATTATTATTATTATTATTATTATTTTGTGTGTACTTCCTGCAAATCGGATTTCTCAGAATCTAACCATAGGATCTTTCTGAAACTTTAACCTACCCACCCCCCCCCCCCCCAAAAAAAAAAAAAAATGGGTGGCAGCTTTTGATTAAATATATTTTCAAAACGTTTTACGAATCCGAAATCACCGAATTTTACGAACGAAGAAATTGACCTACATACCAATAACTCTGTGACTATGTGACCTATTTTACTAATTCTTTTTTCTTTGAGTACTTTGAAATATGTACTTCAAATCTGCTATTTCCGATTTTCGAATTTCGAAAATAACGTCATTGACATTTCGTCCCGGAAGTAAAACAGAATCGATAACTTCTTTAATATTGGTACGATTTTCATGCAATTTGGAACGTATGTAGATCTCATTGACCCAACTTCAACGATACCATTAAAAATGCCCTAACTTATCTCCCCTTGGAGAAATTAAAGATTAAATTTTTCAAAAAAATCGACTAAATATAGGTCAGATTGCCTTGAATTTATTTCTTTACTAGCTACGACACTTCTGATTCGTTCACAGAAAATGGAGTTTGTAGCCCATTCCCGAAGTGCCACCATCTTGAAATGTGAAATGTCGCTAAGGCTTTTTAGATATTTTACTTACAGACAAGGGAATTATATTTTCCGAATCCTTGAAGTAAAGCCCATAAATTGTAGGAATTAGAATTTAGTTTTCTGGCAAATGATGGACGCCATTTTATTTTAAATTGAAAATGAAAAATAGTGAATAATCCACATTAATGGGCTTGAAAACATACACAATTGGTCGTGACTTAGAGAATGTGTCTCCTATTACCGAAATTATTACATTTCAGGATAGCCTGGATCATGGTCGAATGTTTGGTATTTGAATATTTCAAAAATTCGAATTTCTCCTTTGAGAACCGACAAGGTTGTTTTCAGGTTTAGCTGGTTTTGATTTCGCGCATGCGCTACACAGGAACCAACGGTACCATGAGTACTAAATTGCGGCGAGCAACTTTTCACGTTGGTACCTATAGGTACCCTGAAAATTTCAAGGTGATACCTGCATTCGTTCAAGTCGTTTGTTCTTGTCACCTGCCTTTCGTCGTTTTACATTTTAAGTCAATTTACGGCTTCCATGAGGGGAAAGGGGGGTTGGATGGCTGAATGGTTAGCGTGCGCGCGCTGTATCATAAAGTCTGTCATTGAGTCGACTGGTGTGGTTTCGAATCCCCGGTTGTACGTGACAAGGAGTAGGGTCGCCTGTCCAACCTCGTGGGTTTTCTCCGGGTCCTCCGGTTTCCTCCCACTGCTAAAGACCCCTATGCGCAAGCGAATTATTGAAATAAAATTATACCATATGTTAGTCCCGAAATGACCTAGTTTGTGTCGAGTGGACGTTAAACCCCATTTCTCTCTCTCTCTCTCCATGAGGGGAAAAAAGTGGAATTTCGCCGTGACACCGGCACCGATTGTCCGAAAACCATGGAATTTTGACACAATACGCCCATTACCACCCCGGACTCTGTGCTTTACCCCCATTTTGATCCCATTAAAAAAAAAGAGTTTTAGCAAAAAAACGATTTTCGGAATTTAATATTGGTTTTAACCCTGTAATACCCAGACATGATATACATATTATTATAATCCCTATGAAATATTTTAATTATTTACTGCTATAATATGAATTATCACTTATTCCCCGTTAAATAAATATCGGTCACCGGGTGCAGCTGTACAACTTCATGGACCCTGGCCTCAAGTCAATTTACGGCTTCCATGAGGGGAAAAAAGTGGAATTTCGCCGTGACACCGGCACCGATTGTCCGAAAACCATAAAATTTGGACACAATACGCCCATTACCACCCCGGACTCTGTGCTTTACCCCCATTTTGATCACATTAAAAAAAAAAGAGTTTTAGCAAAAAAACTATTTTCGGAATTTAATATTGGTTTTAATTAATTTTGAAATTGCAAATGCAAAGAGATGTTATCGCTTCTTCCGTATGTGATAGGTATTAGTACTATACACATTATCCTGAAAAGATAATATTTTAAAATGACCGCAACGATGTTTCGATACTAGAAACCGAAATCGCCTATTTTGACCTATTTTGACAGCTGGGGCATCCTTCCGGTGGTCCAAATCTCTGGAATTTCTAGCGGTTGGCTGCGCCGCGATTATATTTATCACATATTAAATTGAGAAAATCCTCAGATATCAAGAACAATAACAATTCGATAAAATACTGCATTTTTTTAAGCAAAAAACCTTTGATTGTTGGGGGTGGGTTTTGAATTTATTTTGAACGTTCTCGGAATCCAACACTCTTCTATTTTGTAATATGTGATAGCTAGAATCCCAAGGTACTTTCTGTGCAAATTGGAAGGCAATCGGAGCACAGGAACGTTGCCTGGGTAGAGCAAATCAACCCGGTCGCGAAAATTTACTCATACTTCAAAGTGATTATCATGTTGTGTTATGATCGCCATGTTAGATCAATCTGAGTCCCTGATCCACCGTCAGCTACCAAACCCCTCCGAAATATACCCAAAATCCCACAATCGAAAGTAATTTCTTTTTACTTCGCGCATGCGCCACGTTGGAACCAAAGGTACGTTGACTACCAAATTCCGGCGAGGAACTTTTCACGTTGGTACCTAGGTGCACTGAAAACTTCAAGGCGATACCTGCATTCGTTCAGGTCGTTTGTTATTGACACGGTTCCTGCCGTTCGTTTTTTTCCGCCATTTACGGCTTCTGTAAGGGCGAATAAAGTGGAATTTCGCCACGACACCGGCACCTATTGTCCCAAAACCATGAAATTTGGACACAATACGCCCATTACCACTCTGTGACTTACTCCCATTTTGATCAGATTAAAAAAAGGAGTTTCAGCAAAAAATAAACAACCGATTTTCGGAATTTAAATTTGGTTTTAATTAATTTTGAAATTCCAAATGCAAAGAGATATTATCGCCTCTTCCGTATGTGATTGCTATTAGTACTATACACATTATCCGTAAAAGACATTTTTTTATAAAATGAGCGCAACACCAAAAACCGAAATCGACTATTTTGACTTTAACATACATTAAATATTATATGCTATCGGTTAATTTTTATACGCCCACATTGACATGTGGTCGTATATTGTCGTCGCCGCCGTCCGGACGGCTAAAGTTAATATCCGATTACTTTAAATTTATACACAGTGTTTAAGGTCATGAGACGAAGAAGCCTATTGATTTTCAGCGATTTCCGATAATTATTGTCAGAATTATGGTCCTTGACCACTTCAAAAAATCTTGTGCACGCTCTAGAGGTTAAATTCAATATCCGATTGACTTTAAATTTATACACAGTGTTTAAGGTCATGAGATGAAGAAGCCAATTGATTTTCAGCGATTTCCGATAATTACTGTCAGAGTTATGGCCCTTCATCACCGGGTGCAGCTGTACAACTTCAAGGACACTGGCCTCAAGTCAATTTACGGAGAGAGAGAGAGAGAGAAATGGGGTTTAACGTCCACTCGACACAAACTAAGTCATTTCGGGACTAACACATGGTTTAATTTTATTTCAAATTTAAAAATAAAGAATATTTTTTTCTGAAAATCAATGTCGAAATTTAGTGTATCATATATGATACAATGAGTCTCAGGCATATTTTATTGATATATAGAAATTAATGCAGTGTTCTCATTATGTGTTAAAAGAGTGCCAGAAATGTCTCGAAATTCAGCCATTTGTGTATTTAGTATATCAAGTATATGCGTGTATTACAAAGCTCTGATTTGTGTGATTTGTGTACACCCCGCTCCCCCCCCCCCCTCTTCCTCGTGCAAGGATTAGTGTCTAGTCGTTCGGATGGTACGAAAACCCGAGGTCAAAGTGGTTGCCCGTTGGCAGTGGTGAAGTATGGAAGGCCTAGCAAGGATCTGTGTCTAGTCGTTTCGATGGAACGAAAAACGCCCGTCCCCTCGTCCATGGTACAAGGATTAGTATGCAAAACAGAGGTCCCCGTTCTCTCCCTTTGTCCGTGGTTCTTGACCGAAGGCCCGACAACTAACTTTGCGTGCAGTTTTTTGGGTAGGACGAAAAATCGAAATCCTGTGTGCATATTGGCGTGCATGAAAAATAACCCTTTGCATTTGGAATGTTATGCACCCACCCCACCCTCGAACAACGCTTAACATAACATTTTGTTTTCACTACCTACATTGTAAAATTTGTTTGATTTCAGATGACTTAGCCCCAGTTTTTCACAGTGAAAGATTTTGATGAAACTTGACATGCATGTTTATAACCCAAAGATGTGGTTCCTTTCGATATTTGCGCATATCGAATCGTAACTTCATAAATTATGGTCCCTGATTGTAAGAAAAATCACTTTATATTTCGCGTGTTCTCTATCTATCTCTCGGAAATGGAATATGGAAATACACAAGCTAGCTAGTGTATTACAGGGTGGTGGTGGTGGGGATGAAGTCTTCTATTTGCAATGATTTTTTGACTACAAAATATACGCTCTAACTCATTACTCAAACTACAGAAAAAAAGCGGGACCGTAAACCCCATTTTATATATTCTTACAATAGCAACGCACTTCGGGATTAACTTAGAAATGGTTCCACTACTGATGCCTTCCGCCTTACTCCTGCCACAGTAATGACTACAAAAAGGTTACTGGCCTATGTATAGCTCCCTTAATTTACACATAAACTGAACTAAAACTGCACTGCACATATAATAAACCAATTCCCATTGAAATAAAGGTGAAGCCGTACCGCATAATTATATGATTTGATGAAATCCAACTGCTCGCACATTATAAGAATCATTGCTTTGAAAATGTAGAACTCATTAACACAAAGAAAAACTGATCGGTAACTATACTCAGCCAAATTAAAAAATTGACACTGATGAATTTCAACAAGTCAAATAAATTTTAAAGTGTTTCTAACGATAGTAAATAGTAAGAAGCCTTTAATTTCATAAAATTGTAATGTCACATGGATCACGTGACTTTTGAGCATATAAAGATGAAAAACCTGAAAAACACGTGCAAACACAAACTCGTGAGGTCAATCGATGGAAGTTTGCTTAAACTGAACACGCACACGTAACTTGAACTGCGAGACGTATTCTTGCTTTCTGTTGATGTCAAGGTCGTCTGTGCACAACATAACACTAAAATAGTTTGCCTTAAACCAAATATTAAAAATCTAGTCCCAAAAATCCCGAGTGTCAAGTTTTTAATTTGGCTGAGTATAGTTTAGTGGTCCAGTCTTCACTATAATTTGTGATAGAATTACTTATTTAAAAAAAACTGAATGATGTAAAAATAAAAATGGTTGGAGTGCCCAAGTTTAGATTTGTCGTTGATTTCATAAAGATGTTCGGATATAGAACTTTAATTACTGTGTGATTCAACATGGCGGCCGAGGGGTTTAATATGATATAAGTACGAAATACATGTACATGTAGTACCAAATGGTTTATATGTATGAGAGTCAAGGTTTGGACTAAATGTCTTGGGGAAGTAGGAGGCGACTAGTATGTGCCTCTCTTTAGTGGACCGATGTGAGATTGCCCATTGTATTAACTGGACGGGTAGGCCTATTCACCTTCAGTTATGTGTCAATGTCAAAAAAGCGGCTTCTTATCAACACGGTCGGCTCTAGGCCGGTTTAATTCTACGTATCTCTCGTAGCTGAGAGAAAAAAGATTTTTTAGCCGAGAGAATATCTTCCGTCAGAGTGGTTGTTGATTCATAGATTCTAATAACCCCTTTTGAAGTTTATATGAAAGCTTTGATATCTGCTATGCAGATCTAGTTATTATTCTTTTTTTTTTCTTTTTTTCCTGCAAATCTTATATCTCAGAATCTAACCGTGGGATCTTTCTGAAACTTTGACCTACCCCCCTCCAAGAATGGGTGGTGGCTTTGGAATAGGTATATTTTCAAAACGTTTTACACATCCGAAATCACCGAATTTTACGAACGAATGCATTTGACCTACATTGCTGTAACTTTGTGACTTTTTGACCTATTTTACTAAAAAAAAATTCTTTGAGTACCTTGAATCATTTACTTCAAATCTCCTATTTCGGATTTTCGAATTTCAAAAATTCGTCGCTGTGATTTCGAACCGGAAGTTAAAATCAACTTGACAACTTCTTTAATAGTTGCACGATTTTCATGAAATTCAGTATATAAGTAGATCTTACCGATACAACTTGAAAAATGTCATTAGAAATTTTCTGTATTATCTCCCCTTGATGAAATTAAGGATCAAATTTTTTAAAAAAATCAACGAAATATAGGTCCATTGCCTTGAAATTGTATTTCTTTACTAGTTATGACACTACTGATTCGTACACTAAAAATGGAGTTTGTAGCCCAAACCGGAAGTGCCACCATCTTGAAATGTGAAATATCGCTAAGGCTTTTTTGATATTTTACTTACAGACAAGGGGATTATATTTTCCAAATCCTTGAAGGAAAGCCCATAAAATGTAGGCAGTAGAATTTTGATTTAGGTCAACTGATGGACGCCATTTTGAATTGAAAATGAAAAATAGTGAAAAATCCACATTAATGGGCTTGAAAACATACACAATTGGTCGTGACTTAGAGAATGTGTCTCCTATTACCGAAATTATTACATTTCAGGATAGCCTGGATCATGGTCGAGTGTTTGGTATTTGAATATTTCAAAAAATTCGAATTTCTCCTTTGATGTTTTCCATGCCGTCAAGGTTTTTTTCGAGTTTAGCTGGTTTATAATTCGAGCATGCGCTACACAGGAACCAACAGTACCATGAGTACTAAATTCCGCGAGCAATTTTTCACGTTGGTAATTAGGTACCCTGAAAATTTCATGAGGAGAAAAAAGTGGAATTTCGCCGTGACACCGGCACCGATTGTCCGAAAACCATGAAATTTGGACACAATACGCCCATTACCACCCCAGACTCTGTGCTTTACCCCCATTTTGATACCATTAAAAAAAAGAGTTTTAGCAAAAAAACGATTTTCGGAATTTAATATTGGTTTTAACCATGTAATACCCAGACATGATATAAGCTTACATATTATTATAATCCCTATGAAATATTTTAATTATTTACTGCTATAATATGAATTATCACTTATTCCCCGTTAAATAAATATCGGTCACCGGGTGCAGCTGTACAATTTCAAGAACCCTGGCCTCAAGTCAATTTACGGCTTCCATGAGGTTAAAAAAGTGGAATTTCGCCGTGACACCGGCACCGATTGTCCGAAAACCATGAAATTTGAACACATTACGCCCATTACCACCCCGGACTCTGTGCCTTACTCCCATTTTGATCCGATTAAAAAAAAAGAGTTTTAGCAAAAACCAATTTTCGGAATTTATTATTGGTTTTAATTAATTTTGAAATTGCAAATGCAAAGAGATTTTATCGCCTCTTCCGTATGTGATAGGTATTGGTACTATACACATTATCCTTAAAAGACAATTTTTTAAAATGACCGTAACGATGTATCGACACTAGAAACCGAAATCGCCTATTTTGACCTTTTTTGACTGCTGAGGCATCCTTCTGGTGGTCCAAATCTCTGGAATTTCTAGCGGTTGGCTGCGCCGCGATGATATTTATCACATATTAAATTGAGAAAATCCTCAGATATCAAGAACAATAAAAATTCGATAAAATACGGCAATTTTTTAAGCAAAAAACCTTTGATTGTTGGGGGTGGGTTTTGAATTTATTTTGAACGTTCTCGGAATCCAACACTCTTCTATTTTTAATATGTGATAGCTAGAATCCCAAGGTACATTCTGTGCAATCGGAGCACAGGAACGTTGCCTGGGTAGAGCAAATCAACCTGGTCGCGAAAATTTACTCATACTTCAAATTGATTATCATGTTGTGTTATGATCGCCATGTTACATCAATCTGAGTCCCTGATCCACCGTCACCTACCAAACCACTCCGAAATATACCCAAAATCCCAAAATCGACCGTAATTTCTTTTTACTTCGCGCATGCGCCACGCTGGAACCAAAGGTACGTTGACTATCAAATTCCGGCGAGGAACTTTTCACGTTGGTACCTAGGTGCACTGAAAACTTCAAGGCGATACCTGCATTCGTTCAGGTCGTTTGTTCTTGACACGGTTCCTGCCGTTCGTTTTTTTTCCGCCATTTACGGCTTCTGTAAGGGCGAAAAAAGTGGAATTTCGCCACGACACCGGCACCGATTGTCCCAAAACCATGAAATTTGGACACAATACGCCCATTACCACTCTGTGACTTACTCCCATTTTGATCAGATTAAAAAAAGGAGTTTCAGCAAAAAATAAACAACCGATTTTCGGAATTTAAATTTGGTTTTAATTAATTTTGAAATTCCAAATTCAAAGGGATCTTATCGCCTCTTCCGTATGTGATTGCTATTAGTACTATACACATTATCAGTAAAAGACATTTTTTTTTCAAATGAGCGCAACACCAAAAACCGAAATCGACTATTTTGACTTTATCATACATTAAATATTATATGCCATCGGTTAATTTTTATACGCCCACATTGAAATGTGGTCGTATATTGTCATCGCCGCCGTCCGGACGGCTAAAGTTAATATCCGATTACTTTAAATTTATACACAGTGTTTACGGTCATGAGACGAAGAAGCCTATTGATTTTCAGCGATTTCCGATAATTACTGTCAGAATTATGGTCCTTGACCACTTCAAAAAATCTTGTGCACTTTCTAGAGGTTAAATTCAATATCCGATTGACTTTAAATTTATACACAGTGTTTAAGGTCATGAGATGAAGAAGCCAATTGATTTTCATCGATTTCCGATAATTACTGTCAGAGTTATGGCCCTTCATCACTTAAAAAAAATCTTGTGGATGCTCTAGAGGCCAAAGTTAATGTCCGATTGACTTTAAATTTATACACAGTGGTTAAGGTCATGAGACGAAGTAGGCGATTGATTTTCAGCGATATCTGATATTTACTGCCAGAGATGTGGCCCCTGATCACTTCAAAATATCTTGTGGACGCTCTAGAGGCCAAAGTTAATATCCGATTGACTTTAAATTTATGCGCAGTGTTTAAGGTCATGACACGAAGATGCCTACAGTATTAATTTTCAGCGATATCTGATATTTACTGCCATTTCCGATAATTACCGTCAGAGTTATTGCCCTTGATCACTTTAAAAAATCTTGTGGACGCTCTAGAGGCTAAATTCAATATCCGATTGACTTTAAATTTATACAGTGTTTAAGGTAAGAAGCCAATTGATTTTCAGCGATTTCCCATTGAATCCTTTGAAAATGACACCTAACGCTAAAACTAAAGGCAAGAAACGGGCCGGTTTACATTGAAGCACAAGTAATTCCTGTCCTGCGTACTCTGTATATAATATACAGTTTTCTAAATATGGCTTGGATGGTAGCCACAAGTCGACAATTTTTGTTTTGTATTTTTCCCATTTTGTTCATAAGGTAAATGTAATTTTTCAGATACCTGATGATATTTATACTTATTGTTTCAATAGATTCTAATAACCCCCTTTGCAGTTAATATGAAAGCTTTCATATCTGCTATGCAGATCTAGTTATTATTATTTTTTTTTGTGTGTTTTTCCTGCAAATCTTATATCTCAGAATCTAACCGTGGGATCTTTCTGAAACTTTGACCTACCCGCCCAAGAATGGGTGGTGGCTTTGGAATAGGTATGTTTTCAAAACGTTTTACACATCAGAAATCACCGAATTTTACGAACGAATGCATTTGACCTACATTGCTGTAACTTTGTGACTTTTTGACCTATTTTACTAAAAAAAAATTCTTTGAGTACCTTGAATCATTTACTTCAAATATGCTATTTCGGATTTTCGAATTTCAAAAATTCGTCGCTGTGATTTCGAACCGGAAGTTAAAATTAACTTGACATCTTCTTTAATAGTTGCTCGATTTTCATGAAATTCAGTATATAAGTAGATCTTACCGATACAACTTGAAAAATGTCATTAGAAATTTTCTGTATTATCTACCCTCGATGAAATTAAGGATCAAACTTTTTAAAAAAAATCAACGAAATATAGGTCCGATTGCCTTGAAATTGTATTTCTTCACTAGTTACGACACTACTGATTAGTACACTAAAAATGGAGTTTGTAGCCCAAACCGGAAGTGCAACCATCTTGAAATGTGAAATATCGCTAAGGCTTTTTTGATATTTTACTTACAGACAAGGGGATTATATTTTCCAAATCCATGAAGGAACGCCCATAAAATGTAGGCAGTAGAATTTTGATTTAGGTCAACTGATGGAGGCCATTTTGAATTCAAAATGAAAAATAGTGAAAAATCCACATTAATGGGCTTGAAAACATACACAATTGGTCGTGACTTAGAGAATGTGTCTCCTATTACCGAAATTATTACATTTCAGGATAGCCTGGATCATGGTCGAGTGTTTGGTATTTGAATATTTCAAAAATTCGAATTTCTCCTTTGATGTTTTCCATGCCGACAAGGTTGTTTTCGAGTTTAGCTGGTTTTGAATTCGCGCATGCGCTACACAGGAACCAACAGTACCATGAGTACTAAATTCCGGCGAGCAATTTTTCACGTTGGTACCTAGGTACCCTGAAAATTTCAAGGTGATACCTGCATTCGTTCAAATCGTTTGTTCTTGTCACCTGCCTTTCTTCGTTTTGTTTCTAAGTCAATTTACGGCTTCTATGAGGAGAAAAAAGTGGAATTTCGCCGTGACACCGACACCGATTGTCCGAAAACCATGAAATATGGACACAATACGCCCATTACCACCCCGGACTCTGTGCTTTACCCCCATTTTGATACCATTAAAAAAAAAGAGTTTTAGCAAAAAAACGATATTCGGAATTTAATATTGGTTTTAACCATGTAATACTCAGACATGATATAAGTTTACATATTATTATAATCCCTATGAAATATTTTAATTATCACTTTTCCCCGTTAAATAAATATCGGTCACCGGGTGCAGCTGTACAATTTCAAGGAACCTGGCCTCAAGTCAATATACGGCTTCCATGAGGTTAAAAAAGTGGAATTTCGCCGTGACACCGGCACACATTCTCCGAAAACAATGAAATTTGGACACATTACGCCCATTACCACCCCGGACTCTGTGCCTTACTTCCATTTTGATCCGATTAAAAAAAAAGGTTTAAGCAAAAAAACGATTTTCGGAATTTAATATTGGTTTTAATTAATTTTGAAATTGCAAATTTATCGCCTCTTCCGTATGTGATAGGTATTGGTACTATACACATTATCCTTAAAAGACAATTTTTTAAATGACCGTAACGATATATCGACACTAGAAACCAAAATCGCCTATTTTGACCTTTTTTGACTGCCGAGGCATCCGTCCGGTGGTCCAAATCTTTGGAATTTCTAACGGTTGGCTGCGCCTCGATGATACTTATCACATATTAAAATGAGAAATGTTCAGATATCAAGAACAATAAAAATTCGATAAAATACGGCAATTTTTTAAGCAAAAAAACTTTGATGGTTGGGGGTGGGTTTTGAATTCATTTTGAACGTTCTCTGAATTCCACACTCTTCTATTTTTAATATGTGATAACTAGAATCCCAAGGTACATTCTGTGCAAATTTGAAGGCAATCGGATCACAGGAACGTTGCCTGGGCAGAGCAAATCAACCCGGTCGGGAAAATTTGCTCATTCTTCAAAGTGATTATGATCGCCATGTTAGATCCATCTGAGTCCCCGATCCACAGTCACCTACCAAACCACTCCGAAATATACCCAAAATCCCAAAATCGACCATAATATCCTTTTATTTCGCGCATGCGCCACGCTGGAACCAAAGGTTTCATGACTACCAATTTCCGGCGAGGAACTTTTCATTTTGGTACCTAGGAGCCCTGAAAAATTCAAGTCGATACCTGCATTCGTTCAGGTCGTTTGTTCTTCACACGGTTCCTGCCCTTCGAGATTTTCCGCCATTAAAAAATCTTGTGGACTCTCTAGAGGCTAAATTCAATATCCGATTAACTTTAAATTTATACAGTGTTTAAGGTCATGAGATGAAGAAGCCAATTGATTTTCAGCGATTTCCGATTGAATCCTTTGAAAATCACACCTAACTCTAAAACTAAAGGCAAGAAACGGGCCGGTTTACATTGAAGCACAACTAATTCCTGTCCTGCGTACTCTGTATATAATATACGGTTTCTAAATATGCCTCGGATGGTAGCCACAAGTCGACAATTTTTGTTTTGTATTTTTCCCATTTTGTTCATAAGGTAAATGTAATTTTTCAGATACCTGATGACATTTATACTTATTGTTTCAATAGATTCTAATAAACCCCTTTGCAGTTAATATGAAAGCTTTCATATCTGCTATGCAGATCTAGTTATTATTATTTTTTTTTGTGTGTGTGTTTTTCCTGCAAATCTTATATACTATTCAAAAAAAGTAGGGGATATTTGATTTTTAAGTGTTATTAAAGTCACCTAATGAAACTGACGAAGAAACAAATGACAAAATGAAATGAAGTTCACATTCACCGATTTATTCCAAATGATCGTTAGACTAAGTAAGGCACAGACTGACCATTATAAGGGTAAAATGATACCCGGGGTCAAACAGCAAAGTTACCACAGCATCACAACCAAGTCAGTAACGGGTAAATCCTCCTCTGTTTGCCAAACAAGCATTGATCCGACGTGGCATACTCCTAATGAGACGTCTAAGGTCATTTTGGTCCAGATTGTCCCATTCCTGTTGCAACGCAGCAGTAAGTTCTTGGACATTGGCAGAACGTTGTTGACGTTGACGTAACCTCTGTCCAAGCATGTCCCAGACAGGCTCGATGGGGGAGAGGTCGGGACTCAGTGCTGGCCAAGGTAATGTGGTGATGTTCTGTTGTTGGAGGTAACCTGTAACGATCCTGGAAGATGAAACGGCGGCCATGACGTCGTGCGAACGGCATAACATGGACTGCCAAGATGTTGTCCCGGTAGTACTGGCCTGTAACACGCCCTGTAACAACATGTAAAACCGTTCTTCCAGCAACAGTGATGACTCCCCACACCATAACAGAACCACCCCCAAATCGATCATGTCTGATGACGTTAAGGTCTTGGAAGCGCTCGTTTCGACGACGCCACACCCTCCTACGTCTGTCCAAAAAATCAACAGTGAACCTTGACTCATCTGAAAACATCACATTGCTCCAGCGTCGATTATCCCAGTGTTGACGATCCCTACACCAACGACGTCTTGCCTGAATGTGATGATCTCTCAAACAAGGGATCACGCGAGGACGTCGGGCGCGAAGGTGACCCTTATGCAGTCGATTCCGAATCGTCTGGCCACTCACTCTCACACCAGTGGCTGTTTGAAGGCGAGCGCTGATCTGATTTGCTGTGATGACACGATTTCTCAAGGCCAAGGTACGGATAAATCGATCCTGGGCTTGAGTTGTCGCCCTTGGTCGACCTGAGCGTGGTCTGTCCTGTACAGATTGTGTATCACGGTATCTGGACCATAGCCTGCTTATGACAGACTGAGAAACATTCATCGTCCGCGCCACAACCGCCTGTGTTGTGCCGATCTGTAGCATGCCAAGGGCACGTAACCTTTCATTTTGGGTAAGCCGACGCATATCAAAATTTGTTTTCTGGTCACTAAAACAATTAAACTGATGTTTCCACCCTGGAATTCAATGCCACAATGACTGTAACATTCAAAGTCAGAGTCGTGCAAATCTTGGGTTGGACCCCCATGATGATCCCAAGCATCACCTGCATTCCATGCGGTAGCTATTGGTGCGTTTGGGCGTCATATGTAACTGGAAATGTTTCTTCTGTTAGGTTCTATAGTGACATTTTTCGTAGTCATTTGCATATTTTAGTATTATGCCCCCAAAATCAAATATCCCCTACTTTTTTTGAATCTAACCGTGGGATCTTTCTGAAACTTTGACCTACCGCCCCAATAATGGGTGGTGGCTTTGGAATAGGTATGTTTTCAAAACGTTTTACACATCCGAAATTACCGAATTTTATGAACGAATGCATTTGACCTACATTGCTGTAACTTTGTGACTTTTTGACCTATTTAACTAAAAAAAAATTCTTTGAGTACCTTGAATCATTTACTTCAAATCAACTATTTCGGATTTTCGAATTTCAAAAATTCGTCGGTGTGATTTCGAACCGGAAGTTAAACTTGAAAAATGTCATTAGAAATTTTCTGTATTATCTCCCCTTCCTGAAATTAAGGATCAAATTTTAAAAAAAAATCAACGAAATATAGGTCCGATTGCCTTGAAATTGTATTTCTTTACTAGTTACTACACTCCTGATTCGTACAAAAAAAATGGAGTTTGTAGCCCAAACCGGAAGTGCCACCATCTTGAAATGTGAAATATCCCTAAGGCTTTTTTGATATTTTACTTACAGACAAGGGGATTATATTTTCCAAATCCTTGAAGGAAAGCCCATAAAATGTAGGCAGTAGAATTTTGATTTATGTCAACTGATGGACGCCATTTTGAATTGAATATGGAAAATAGTGAAAAATCCACATTAATGGGCTTGAAAACATACACAATTGGTCGTGACTTAGAGAATGTGTCTCCTATTACCGAAATTATTACATTTCAGGATAGTCTGGATCATGGTCCAATGTTTGGTATTTGAATATTTCAAAAATTCGAATTTCTCCTTTGATGTTTTCCGTGCCGACAAGGTTGTTTTCGAGTTTAGCTGGTTTTGATTTCGAGCATGCGCTACACAGGAACCAACGGTACCATGAGTACTAAATTCCGGCGAGCAACTTTTCACGTTGGTACCTAGGTACCCTGTAAATTTCAAGGTGATACCTGCATTCGTTCAAGTCGTTTGTTCTTGTCACCTGCATTTCGTCGGGTTTTTTTCGAAGGCAATTTACGGCTTCCATGAGGGGAAAAAAGTGGAATTTCGCTGTGACACCGGCACCGATTGTCCGAAAACCATGAAATTTGGAAACAATACGCCCATTACCACCCCGGACTCTGTGCTTTAACCCCATTTTGATCCCATTAAAAAAAAGAGTTTTAGCAAAAAAACGATTTTCGGAATTTAATATTGGTTTTAACCCTGTAATACCCAGACATGATATACATATTATTATAATCCCTATGAAATATTTTAATTATTTACTGCTATAATATGAATTATCACTTATTCCCCGTTAAATAAATATTGGTCACCGGGTGCAGCTGTACAACTTGAAGGACCCTGGCCTCAAGTCAATTTACGGCTTCCATGAGGGGTAAAAAGAGGAATTTCACCGTGACACCGGCACCGATTGTCCGAAAACCATGAAATTTGGTCACAATACGCCCATTACCACCACGGACTCTGTGCTTTACTCCCATTTTGATCCCATTAAAAAAAAAGAGTTTTAGCAAAAAAACGATTTTCGGAATTTAATATTGGTTTTAACCCTGTAATACCCAGACATGATATACATCTTATTATAATTCCTATGAAATATTTTCATTATTTACTGCTATAATATGAATTATCACTTATTCCCCGTTAAATAAATATCGGTCACCGGGTGCAGCTGTACAACTTCAAGGACACTGGCCTCAAGTCAATTTACGGCTTCCATGAGGGGAAAAAAGTGGAATTAATTTTGAAATTGCAAATGCAAAGAGATTTTATCGCCTCTCCCGTATGTGATAGGTATTAGTACTTTACACATTATCTTTAAAAGACAATTTTTTAAAATGACCGCAACGATGTATCGACACTAGAAACCGAAATCGCCTATTTTGACATTTTTTGACTGCTGAGGCATCCTTCCGGTGGTACAAATCTCTGGAATTTCTAGCGGTTGGCTGCGCCGCGATGATATTTATCACATATTAAAAGGAGAAAATGCTCAGATATCAAGAACAATAAAAATTCGATAAAATACTGCAATTTTTTAAGCAAAAAAACTTTGATCGGTGGGGGTGGGTTTTGAATTTATTTTGAACGTTCTCGGAATCCAACACTCTTCTATTTTTAATATGTGATAGCTAGAATCCCAAGGTACATTCTGTGCAAATTTGAAGACAATCAGAGGACAGGAACGTTGCCTGGGCGGAGCAAATCAACCCGGTCGCGAAAATTTGCTCATTCTTCAAAGTGATTATCATATTGTGTTATGATCGCCATGTTAGATCAATCCGAGTCCCTGATCCACCGTCACCTACCAAACCACTCCGAAATATACCCAAAATCCCAAAATCACCGTAATTTCTTTTTACTTCGCGCATGCGCCACGCTGGAACCAAAGGTGCGTTGACTTCCAAATTCCGGCGAGGAACTTTTCACGTTGGTACCTAGGTGCACTGAAAACTTCGCCACGACACCGGCACCGATTGCCCCAAAACTATGAAATTTGGACACAATACGCCCATTAACACTCTGTGACTTACTACCATTTTGATCAGATTAAAAAAAGGAGTTTCAGCAAAAAATAAACAACCGATTTTCGGAATTTTAATTTGGTTTTAATTAATTTTGAAATTCCAAATGCAAAGGGATCTTATCGCCTCTTCCGTATGTGATTACTATTAGTACTATACACATTATCCGTAAAAGACATTTTTTTTAAAATGAACGCAACACCAAAAACCGAAATCGACTATTTTGACTTGATCATACATTAAATATTATATGCCATCGGTTATTTTTTTTACGCCCACATTGAAATCCGGCCGTCCGGACGGCTGAAGTTAATATCCGATTACTTTAAATTTATACACAGTGTTTAAGGTCATGAGACGAAGAAGCCTATTGATTTTCAGCGATTTCCGATAATTACTGTCAGAATTATGGTCCTTGACCACTTCAAAAAATCTTGTGCACGTTCTAGAGGTTAAATTCAATATCCGATTGACTTTAAATTTATACACAGTGTTTAAGGTCATGATATGAAGAAGACAATTGATTTTCAGCGATTTCCGATAATAACTGTCAGAGATATGGCCCTTCATCACTTAAAAAAGGCCAAAGTTAATGTCCGATTGACTTTAAATTTATACACAGTGGTTAAGTTCATGAGTCGAAGTAGGCGATTGATTTTCAGCGATATCTGATATTTACTGCCAGAGTTGTGGCCTCTGATCACTTCAAAATATCTTGTGGACGCTCTAGAGGCCAAAGTTAATATCCGATTGACTTTAAATTGATGCGCAGTGTTTAAGGTCATGACACGAAGATGCCTACTGTATTGATTTTCAACGATATCTGATATTTACTGCCATTTCCGATAATTACCGTCAGAGTTATTGCCCTTGATCACTTTACAAAATCTTGTGGACGCTCTAGAGGCTAAATTCAATATCCGAATGACTTTAAATTTGTACAGTGTTTAAGGTAAGAAGTCAATTGATTTTCAGCGATTTCCCATTGAATCCTTTGAAAATCACACCTAACTCTAGAACTAAAGGCAAGAAAAGGGCCGGTTTACATTGAAGCACAACTAATTCCTGTCCTGCGTACTCTGTATATAATATACGGTTTTCTAAATATGCCTTGGATGGTAGACACAAGTCGACAATTTTTGTTTTGTATTTTTCCCATTTTGTTCATAAGGTAAAGGTAATTTTTCAGATACCTGATGACATTTATACTTATTGTTTCAATAGATTCTAATAACCCCCTTTGCAGTTAATATGAAAGCTTTCATATCTGCTATGCAGATCTAGTTAAGCTTTCATATGTATTACATATGAAAGCTTATTGTTTCTGTTAAGATTATTATTATTATTATTATTATTATTAAGCTTTCATATGTATTACTTATTGTTTATTGTTTCTGTTAAGATTATTATTATTATTATTATTATTTTTTTTTTTTTTTTTTTTTTTGTGTTTTTCCTGCAAATCTTATATCTGAGAATCTAACCGTGGGATCTTTCTGAAACTTTGACCTACCCCCCCAAGAATGGCTGGTGGCTTTGGAATAGGTATGTTTTCAAAACGTTTAACATATCCAAAATCACCGAATTTTACGAACGAATGCATTTGACCTACATTGCTGTAACTTTGTGACTTTTTGACCTATTTTACTAAAAAAAAAATTCTTTGAGTACCTTCAATCATTTACTTCAAATCTGCTATTTCGGAATTTCGAATTTCAAAAATTCGTCGCTGTGATTTTGAACCGGATGTTAAAATCAACTTGACAACTTCTTTAATAGTTGCAGGATTTTCATGAAATTCAGTATATAAGTAGATCTTACCGATACAATTTGAAAAATGTCATTAGAAATTTTCTGTATTATCTCCTCTTGATGAAATTAAGGATCAAAGTTTTAAAAAAAATCAACGAAATATAGGTCCGATTGCCGTGAAATTGTATTTCTTTACTAGTTACTACACTACTGATTCGTACACTAAAAATGGAGTTTGTAGCCCAAACCGAAAGTGCCACCATCTTGAAATGTGAAATATCGCTAAGGCTTTTTTGATATTTTACTTACAGACAAGGGGATTATATTTTCCAAATCCTTGAAGGAAAGCCCATAAAATGTAGGCAGTAGAATTTTGATTTAGGTCAACTGATGGACGCCATTTTGAATTGAAAATGAAACATAGTGAAAAATCCACATTAATGGGCTTGAAAACATACACAAATGGTCGTTACTTAAAGAATGTGTCTCCTATTACCGAAATTATTACATTTCAGGATAGCCTGGATCATGGGAGAGTGTTTGGTATTTGAATATTTCAAAAATGCGAATTTCTCCTTTGATGTTTTGCGTGCCGACAAGGTTGTTTTCGAGTTTAGATGGTTTTGAATTCGCGCATGCGCTACACAGGAAACAACGGTACCATGAGTACTAAATTCCGGCGAGCAACTGTTCACGTTGGTACCTAGGTACCCTGAAAATTTCAAGATGATACCTGCATTCGTTCAAGTCAATTTACGGCTTCCATGAGGAGAAAAAAGTGGAATTTCGCCGTGACACCAGCACCGATTGTCCGAAAACCATGAAATTTGGACACAATACGCCCATTACCACCCCGGACTCTGTGCTTTACCCCCATTTTGATACCATTTAAAAAAAAAGAGTTTTAGCAAAAAAAAACGATTTTCTGAATTTAATATTTGTTTTATCCCTGTAATACCCAGACATGATATAAGCTTACATATTATTATAATCCCTATGAAATATTTTAATTATTTACTGCTATAATATGAATTATCACTTATTCCCCGTTAAATAAATATCGGTCACCGGGTGCAGCTGTACAACTTCAAGGACCCTGGCCTCAAGTCAATTTCGCCGTGACACCGGCACCGATTGTCCGAAAACCATGAAATTTGGACACAGTACGCCCATTACCACCCCGGACTCTGTGCCTTACTCCCATTTTTATCCGATTAAAAAAAAAAGAGTTTTAGCAAAAAAACGATTTTCGGAATTTAATATTGGTTTTAATTAATTTTGAAATTGCAAATGCAAAGAGATTTTATCGCCTCTTCCGTATGTGATAAGTATTGGTACTATACACATTATCCTTAAAAGACAATTTTTTAAAATTGCTGAGGCATCCTTCCGGTGGTCCAAATCTCTGGAATTTCTAGCGGTTGGCTGCGCCTCGATGTTACTTATCACATATTAAAATGAGAAAATGTTCAGATATCAAGAACAATAATAATTCGATAAAATACGGCAATTTTTTAAGCAAAAAAACTTTGATGGTTGGGGGTGGGTTTTGAATTTATTTTGAACGTTCTCGCAATCCCACACTCTTCTATTTTTAATAGGTGATAGCTAGAATCCCAAGGTACATCACAGGAACGTTGCCTGGGCAGAGCAAATCAACCCGGTCGCGGAAATTTGTTCATTCTTTAAAGTTATTATAATATTGTGTTATGACCGCCATGTTAGATCAATCTGAGTCCCTGATCCACCGTCACCTACCAAACCACTCCGAAATATACCCAAAATCAAAAAATCGACAATAATTTCTTTTGACTTCGCGCATGCGCCGCGCTGGAACCAAAGGTACCATGACTACCAAATTCCGGCGAGGAAGTTTTCACGTTGGTACCTAGGTGCCCTGAACAATTCAAGGCGATACCTGCATTCGTTCAGGTCGTTTGTTCTTCACATGGTTCCTGCCGTTCGGTTTTTTCCGCGATTTACGGCTTCAGTAAGGGCGAAAAAAGAGAGAGAGAGAGAGAGAAATGGGGTTTAACGTCCACTCGACACAAACTAGGTCATTTCTGGACTAACATATGGTTTAATTTTATTTCAATAATTCGCTTGCGCGTAGGGGTCTTTAGCAGTGGGAGGAAACCGGAGGAGCCGGAGAAAACCCACGAGGTTGGACAGGCGACCCTACTCCTTGCCACGTACAACCGGGGATTCGAAACCACGCCAGTTGACTCAATGACAGACTTTATGATACAGCGCGCGCACGCTAACCATTCAGCCATCCAACCCCCCGGCGAAAAAAGAGGAATTTCGCCACGACGCCGGCGCCGTTTGTCCGAAAACCATGAAATTTGGAAAGAATACGCACATTACCACCCCGGACTCTGTGCCTTACTCCCATTTTGATCCGATTATAAAAAAAGAGATTTAGCAAAAAACCGATTTTCGGAATTTAATATTGGTTTTAATTAATTTTGAAATTGCAAATGCAAAGAGATTTTATCGCCTCTTCCTTATGTCATAGGTATTGGTACTATACACATTATCCTTAAAAGACAATTTTTTAAAATGACCATAACGATGTATCGACACTAGAAACCGAAATCGCCTATTTTGACCTTTTTTGACTGCTGAGGCATCCTTCCGGTGGTCCAAATCTCTGGAATTTCTAGCGGTTGGCTGCGCCGCGATAATATTTATCACATATTAAATTGAGAAAATCCTCAGATATCAAGAACAATAAAAATTCGATAAAATACGGCAATTTTTTAATCAAAAAACCTTTGATTGTTGGGGGTGGGTTTTGAATTTATTTTGAGCGTTCTCGGAATCCAACACTCTTCTATTTTTTATATGTGATAGCTAGAATCCCAAGGTACATTCTGTGCAAATTTGAAGGCAATCGGAGCACAGGAACGTTGCCTGGGTAGAGCAAATCAACCCGGTCGCGAAAATTTACTCATACTTCAAAGTGATTATCATGTTGTGTTATGATCGCCATGTTAGATCAATCTGAGTCCCTGATCCACCGTCACCTACCAAACCACTCCGAAATATACCGTAATTTCTTTTTACTTCGCGCATGCGCCACGCTGGAACCAAAGGTACGTTGACTACCAAATTCCGGCGAGGAACTTTTCACGTTGGTACCTAGGTGCACTGAAAACTTCAAGGCGATACCTGCATTTGTTCAGGTCGTTTGTTCTTGACACGGTTCCTGCCGTTCGTTTTTTTCCGCCATTTACGGCTTCTGTAAGGGCGAAAAAAGTGGAATTTCGCCACGACACCGGCACCGATTGTCCCAAAACCATGAAATTTGGACACAATACGCCCATTACCACTCTGTGACTTACTCCCATTTTGATCAGATTAAAAAAAGGAGTTTCAGCAAAAAATAAACAACAAATTTTCGGAATTTAAATTTGGTTTTAATTAATTTTGAAATTCCAAATGCAAAGGGATCTTATCGCCTCTTCCGTATGTGATTGCTATTAACACTATACACATTATCCGTAAAAGTCATTTTTTTTTTAAAATGAACGCAACACCAAAAACCGAAATCGACTATTTTGACTTTATCATACATTAAATACTATATGCCATCCGTTAATTTTTATACGCCCACATTGAAATGTGGTCGTATATTGTCGTCGCCGCCGTCCGGCCGTCCGGACGGCTAAAGTTAATATCCGATTACTTTAAATTTATACACAGTGTTTAAGGTCATGAGACGAAGAAGCCTATTGATTTTCAGCGATTTCCGATAATTACTGTCAGACTTATGGTCCTTGACCACTTCAAAAAATCTTGTGCACGCTCTAGAGGCTAAATTCAATACCCGATTGACTTTAAATTTATACACAGTGTTTAAGGTGATGAGATGAAGAAGCCAATTGATTTTCAGCGATTTCCGATAATTACTGTCAGAGTTATGGCCCTTCATCACTTAAAAAAAATCTTGTGGATGCTCTAAGGCCAAAGTTAATGTCCGATTGACTTTAAATTTATACACAGTGGTTAAGGTCATGAGACGAAGTAGGCGATTGATTTTCAGCGATATCTGATATTTACTGCCAGAGTAGTGGCCCCTGATCACTTTAAAATATCATGTCGACGCTCTAGAGGCCAAAGTTAATATCCGATTGACTTTAAATTTATGCGCAGTGTTTAAGGTCATGACACGAAGATGCCTACAGTATTGATTTTCAACGATATCTGATATTTACTGCCATTTCCGATAATTACCGTCAGAGTTATTGCCCTTGATCACTTTAAAAAATCTTGTGGACGCTCTAGAGGCTAAATTCAATATCCGATTGACTTTAAATTGATACAGTGTTTAAGGTCATGAGATGAAGAAGCCAATTGATTTTCAGCGATTTCCGATTGAATCCTTTGAACTAATTCCTGTCCTGTGTACTCTGTATATAATATACGGTTTTCTAAATATGCCTTGGATGGTAGCCACAAGTCGACAATTTTTGTTTTGTATTTTTCCCATTTTGTTCATAAGGTAAATGTAATTTTTCAGATACCTGATGACATTTATACTAATTGTTTCAATAGATTCTAATAACCCCCTTTGCAGTTAATATGAAAGCTTTCATATCTGCTATGCAGATCTAGTTATTATTATTATTTACCGCGGGAGCCTATTTCTCCACGATCGAAAACTGGGTGGTGGCTACTTGATAATTTTCGAAACTTCTGCGCAGACCGGAAGTGGCCGAATTTCGTGCGGTGCATAAAAATTAAAAAACGGCCGTAACTTCGTCAATTCTCTACCTAATTTCATACAAATGACATTTTCAGAAAACCTGGGTCTTTTCTCGGATGATATCAGTTTAAAATTTCAAAATTTCGAAACTTCGTCGCTGACTTCTAGCGTTCGAAAAATGAAAAATGTTGTTTAAGATACGTTCGAATTTTGAAAATACGTTGTTTAGGAGATAATTTTTGTAATTTTTCAAAATTTTCAAATTTGACCTACATTTTTGGATACTTGAAGGCAATCCGATTCCAGTAATATAACTTTCATTCAGAGTTATCACCCTTTATTTTTCGATTTCTTTCGAATTTTCTGCCCATTTTGTGAGACCGAGTTTCGTTTTACGGCCGAATCGACGATTCTGAAACTTCTGGAACATGAAGTTATTGTCCAAATCCAACTGATAAAGCTATTTCGACAAGGATCCTTAAACGTGAAGTGGTCGAAAAATTGTCCGATATTTTGAAGAAAACGCAAAAATTGGTGCTTTTGGGAAAAACGTGATTTCTCCACCCGATATCAACGGATTAAAGAAATTAAGGTATCGGTGGGTAGTCCAGGGATTTGACTATCATATCAAATTTGACCTACATTTTTGGATACTTGAAGGCAATCCGATTCCAGTAATATAACTTTTATTCAGAGTTATCACCCTTTATTTTTCGATTTTTTTCGAATTTTCTGCCCATTTTGTGAGACCGAGTTTCGTTTTACGGCCGAATCGACGATTCTGAAACTTCTGGAACATGAAGTTATTGTCCAAATCCAACTGATAAAGCTATTTCGACAAGAATCCTTAAACGTGAAGTGGTCGAAAAATGGTCCGATATTTTGAAGAAAACGCAAAAATTGGTGCTTTTGGGAAAAACGTGATTTCTCCACCCGATATCAACGGATTAAAGAAATTAAGGTATCGGTGGGTAGCCCAGGGATTTGACTATCATATGATACCAATTCCACACGAATCCTATGAGAGGGCAGCAAAATATGACATGCTAGAAATCAAGTATTTTCTGATTTGGAGCGTTTTTGGACGACTGTATTTCGAAAACTGCTTCAAGGATTTTTCTTAAACTTTACCTATCGAGAGTCCCTCCGGTAGTCTTGTGCATGAATCCATCCAATAAGACATTGAAATGTCTGGAATAGGTAAAATAACGTACTGAAAATCGAAAAAAGTTGAAAAATCGTGAAATTTTTGAAAATGCTATATTATTTTATTATTTAATCAGATTTTTACGGAAAGGTTACACATTCAGATAGCGGACCTAATTAGGATTCTAACGATGTATAATATGTATTGAGTTATTGAAATTTAATTTTCGATATTTTGACATTTTTGAATTTTTGGCACTTTTGAACATAGGATTTCTCAGGGCCATTTTATCTGATCAGATAATGTAATATATCATTACAGAGCCCTGTGGCTATCTAATTGCCCAAATTGGTTATTAAAACTATCCCGACAATAATCTCCATACCTGACGTATTCAAAAAATGAAGAAAAAGGTTTAAAAAAATTAGCGCTCGTGCGAAAAACTTGATTTCTCAAATTAGCGCTCGTGCGAAAAACTTGATTTCTCCATCAGATCTTAGCGGACCAAAAGAACTAAAGTGTCGCTGGATAGCCCCATTAATGGATTATCATATGACATCTGAATAATACGATTTAGATGGCTAGAAAATAAATTATGGTACATCGAAAATCTAGTATTTTCCGTTTTGGAGCATATTGAGACGCCATTTTCTCGAAAACGAAAACTATGATTTTTTCTTAAACTTTTTTTACTCAGAGTCCTATCGGTGGACTATGGCGTGAGTCCAAAAATAAAAGCATTGAAATAATATAAGTGGTCCAAAAAGAACCTCAATCTTTGAAAAAATCCTTAAATTACTGAAAATGATCTTCTAATTTTCTTTCTTTGGAAAACAGCTGAATGGATTATTCTGAAACTTCTTGTACAGAAGGTAAGGTAACCAAAAAACTTGTTAAAGCTATCCCGACAATGATCCAAAAACCGGAAGTAGTCAAAAAATTTCCGATATTTTGAGAAAAAAAAAACGTAAAAAGTAAAAAAAAATGGCGATCTTGCGACAAAAGTGATTACTACGCCAGATTCCACCGAATCAAAACAACTAAAGTGTCATTGGATAGTTCGAACAATGGACGATCTTATGACATCTAAATGGTAAAAATTCGCGGGTTAGGCAATATATAATGGAACGCTGAAAATCTATTATTTTCTTTTTTTGAGCCTATTCAGACGCTTTTATTTCGAAAACTTCTCTTATTTCCTTTCTTAAACCTATGTTACTTTGGCGTGAATCCAAATTTAAAACCCTGAATATAGAATAAATGGTCCAAAAGGGCCACAATCTTTGACAAAAGTCGAAAAATCGTTATATCTGTAAATCTGCTTCTAATGGTATAATGTCCAATGGATCTTTCTGAAACTTCTGGTACCGGAAGTTAAGTTCCCATACCACTTGTTAAATCTATCCCGATAATGATCGGTAAACAGGAAGTAGTCAAATAAATATTCGATATTTAAAAAAAAAAAGACAGTAAAAAAAATCGGTGCTCTTGCAACAATCGGGATTTCACCGTCGGGTGTGACCGGATCAAAACATCTAAAGTATCGTTTGGTAGCTCGATAAATGGGCTATTGTATGACACACTTCCTGTCTGATTCCTGAAAGCCGGTTCAGTGCTGCTTGCCGGTCTAGTTATTATTATTATTATTATTTACCGCGGGAGCCTATTTCTCCATGATCGAAAACAGATATCGATTTAGGGTTCAATTTTCTCTCGGGAAACCATGTGGTGGTTACTCGATAAAGTACTTTTGAAACTTCTGCGCAGACCGGAAGTGGCCGAATTTTGAACGGTAGCAATAAATCAAAAATCGGCCGTGGTTTCGCAAATTCTTTACATACTTTAAAACTATTCACATTTTTAGAAACCCTGAATCTTTTCCGATACAATAGCCATCTCACATTTTTCAATTTCGAACATTCATCTATGGCTTTTATCGTTCGAAATTAGAAAATTAAAATTTTTACCAAAAACTTTTTTATTAATGAATATTTTTTAGTCGTGTTTTACACAAAATTAACGAGTCATCTGACTTGGTCAAAAATGTGATTTTTTTTTGTCTCAGTAATTTTCCTTGGCCGCCGTTGGCTAATTCAGTTTTTCAGTCCTAGATTTATTATTTATTGCTCGATTTGTATAAAACAAAGTTCATATACTCCATTGTCTCAACTGTCATTTTTTTTGTTAGCAATAGAGTTATCTGTCGGCACCGGAAGTGGCTTAATTTTACCAAAAACTACAATTTTGACAGTTAGGTACCATTTTTCGAAAGCAAATATTATTTTTTAAAAAAACTGATATTACTAAAAGAGTGTGCCCTTTAAAGGCGCACAAAATGTTTTTTTAATTTCGATTTCATTTTCGAGCAAATTCGATTAAGAGGTGAAAAAAGGTGTCAAATTGACCTATTTACAACCCATTCAGGCTTTTCAGATTTTAAAATATTTCTACGTAACTTTTATAAACTTGTAGCTATAATCCATACGAAGAAAATGTATGTTAAAATTAGTTTGTAATATAAGTAGTTACCTAGAAATGGGCAATTTTTCATAAGTCACTATTTTCGTTATTTTGCCTGTAAAATAGTCAATTATTATTGGATTTTCACAAAAGTGACACCATTTGATTCAAAAAGCAAGTATGCGTCGTATCAAATTGATTACAATTTAAAATTGACACCGGCAGTGACGACATTTTGTCAAAAAGTGCATTTTTAACTTCTAAAATCAATATTTTTTTCAAACAAGAATTATTTAATATGTATTATTAATTTTAATTTTTTGTTTACATTCACATATTAATAAAATCCATAAGGTCATATAGATTTCACAAAATTGTTTCTAACTTGTTCAGTTGCGGAGAAATAGGCGATTTTCAACAGGTCACTTTTCAAGGTTTTTGGTCCATAAAAGTGTCAATTATTATTCGATTTTCATAAAATTGTCACTGTGTGATACCTAATGCCATTTACAATGCCTTACAAGTAATTTAAGATTTTCATTATCACCGGAAGTAACGTCATTTTGGCAAAAACTGTATTTTTAGCCTTCAAAACAGATATTTTATTCAAATGAGTTTAATTTGTAATGTTTTTAAAATTATGATATTTGATTCCAATCAACAAATAGATTAAACCCATACGATCATACAGATACCAGAAAATGGTTTCTAACTTGTACGGTTGCAGAGAAATAGACGGTTTTATACAAGTCACTTTTCAAGGTTTTTGGTCTATAAAAGTGGCAATTATTATTCGATTTACATAAAATTTCACCATGTGATGCCTTATGCCATTTCTGATTTCATAAAACTAATTGAACATTTTCATTATCACCGGAAGTACTGTACACTTACATGTAACAAATGTATAAAATGAATTGATATTGCTGGATATGGTTGATTCGGCGTCCATTTTATTTGATGTGTACAATGCTTATGTGGAAACCTGTTTAATGGTTTCATTGGTACCGGAAGTGACATATGTTTAGGGTAACGTGGCACCGGTGAAACCGTAGTCATATAAATATATTTGATATTAAAAAAAAACAGTTAAAATCGGTGCTCTTGCAAAAATCGTGATTTCACGGTCGGGTGTAACCGGATTAAAACACCTAAAGTATCGTTTAGTAGCTCAATGAATGAGCTATTTTATGACACACTTCCTGTCTGATTCCTGAAAGCCGGTTCAGTGCTGCTTGCAGGTCTAGTTATTAATTATTATTATTTTTTTTTGGTGGAGCCTATTTCTCAGTGCCTGTAACAGATACCGATATCGGACCTAATTTTCTATTGGGAAACCATGTGGTGGCTACTTGATAAACAATTTTTGAAACTTCTGCGCAGACCGGAATTGGCCGAATTTCGTGCGGTGCATAAAAATTAAAAAACGGCCGTAGCTTCGTCAATTCTTCAATTTTCATACAAATGACAGTTGAAAATTTCGAAACTTCGTCGCTGACTTCTAGCCTTCGAAAAATGAAAAATTTTGTTTAAAAGACAATTTTTGTTATTTTTCAAAATTTTCAAATTTGACCTACATTTTGGGATACCTGAAGACCATCCGATTCCAGAAATATAATTTTCATTCTGAGTTATCGCCCTTTATTTCTCGATTTTTTTCGAATTTTCTGCCCATTGCCCAACCCTTATATTTTTGGGAAAGAATAAATCGATAGTTCTGAAAGTCCTGGAACATAAAGCTATATAGTCAGACCGCTGGATAAAGCAATTTCAACAACCATCCGAAAACCGGAAGTAGTCGAAATAATGATAGATATTTCGAAAAAAAGGCAAAAAATGGGTGTTTTGGGGAAAAACTCGATTTCTCCGTCCATTATCAATGGATTAAACGAATTAAGCTTTCGTTGGGTGGCCTGAGGAATGGACTGTCGAATGATGCCCAATTTATACGGTTACTATGACCAAGCAGCAAAATATGACAAGCTGAAAATCAAGTATTTTATGATTTTTAGCGTTTTTGGTCGCCTTTATCTCAAAAACTTAACCTACAGTTTTTTTTAACTTTCTCTATCGAGAGTCCTTTAGTTAGTCTTGTGCATGAAAACATCCAAGAATTCTTTGAAATGTCTGGAATAGGATAAAAAAGGGACTGAAAATCGAAAAAAGTCGAAAAATCGTGAAATTTTGAAAAATGTTATATTATTTTATTATTTAATCAGATTTTTACGAAAAGGTTACTCATTCAGATAGCTGACCTAATTACGATTCTAACGATGTATAATATGTATTGAGTTATTGAAATTTAATTTTCGATATTTTGATTTTTTTGAATTTTTGGCACTTTTGAACATTTTATCTGATCAGATAATGTAATATACCATTACAGAGCCCTGTGGCTATCTAAATGCCCAAATTGCTTATTAAAACTATCCCGACAATAATCTCCATACCGGCGTATTCAAAAAAGGAAGAAAAAGGTTAAAAGAAAATAGCGCTCTTTCGAAAAACTTGATTTCTCCATCAGATTTTAGCGGACCAAAAGAACTAAGGTGTCGCTGGATAGCTCTATTAATGGACTATCATATGACATCTGAATGATACGATTTAGATGGCTAGAAAATAAATTATGGTACGCCGAAAGACTAGTATTTTTCGTTTTGGAGCAATTTGAGAGGCCTTTTTCTCAAACACAATAACTATGTTTCTTCTTAAACTTTTTTTACTCAGAGTCCTATGGGTGGACTATGGCGTGAGTCCAAAAATAAAAGCATTGAAATAACATAAGTTGTCCAAAAAGAGCCTCAATCTTGGAAAAAAGTTGAAAAATTCTTAGATTACTGAAAATGATTTTCTAATTTTCTTTCTTTGGAAAACAGCTGAATGGATTATTCTGAAACTTCTTGTACAGAAGGTAAGGTAACCAAACAACTTGTTAAAGCTATCCCGACAATGATCCAAAAACCAGAAGTAGTCGAAAAAAATTCCGATATTTTGAGAAAAAAAAGGAAAAAGTAAAAAGATATGGTGATCTTGCGAAAAAAGTGATTACTACGCCAGATTTCACCGAATCAAAACAAATAAAGTGTCATTGGATAGTTCGAACAATGGACGATCTTTTGACATCTAAATTCGCGGGTTAGGCAATATATAATGGAACGTTGAAAATCTATTATTTTCCTTTTTGGAGCCTATTTAGACGCTTTTATTTAGAAAGCTTCTCTTATTTCCTTTCTTAAATTCTGTTACTTTGTGTCCTAACAGTGATCTATGATGTGAATCCAAATCTAAAAGCCTTAATATAGTATAAATGGTCTAAAAGGGCCACAATCTTTGAAAAAAGTCGAAAAATCGTTATATCTGGAAATCTGCTTCTAATGGTATAAGGGAGGTAAAACTGTTCAATGGATTTTCTGAAACTTCTGGTACATGAAGTTAAGTTCCCATACCACTCGTTAAATCTATCCCGTTAATGATCCGTAAACAGGAAGTAGTCAAAAAAATATTCGATAATTAAAAAAAAAAGACAGTAAAAATATCGGTGCTCTTGCAAACAATCGGGATTTCATCGTCGGGTGTGACCGGATCAAAACATCTAAAGTATCGTTTAGTAGCTAGATAAATGGGCTATTGTATGACAGACTGCCTGTCTGATTCCTGAAAGCCGATTCAGTGCTGCTTGCAGGTCTAGTTATTATTATTAAGCTTTCATATTACATATGAAAGCTTATTGTTTCTGTTAAGATTATTATTGTTATTTTTTTTTTGTGTTTTGTCCACAAATCGGATTTCTCAGAATCTAACCATAGGATCGTTCTGAAACTTTTACCTATCCCCCCAAAAATGGGTGGTGGCTGTTGATTAAATATATTTTCAAAACGTTTTACGAATCCGAAATCACCGAATTTTACGAAGGAATGCATTTGACCTACAATGCTGTAACTCTGTGACTATTTGACCTATTTTACTAATTCTTTTTTCTTTGAGTATCTTGAAACATTTACTTCAAATCTGCAATTTCGGATTTTGGCATTTCGAAAATTCGTCGCTGTCATTTCGAACCGGAAGTTATTACCAATTTGACAACTTCTTTAATAGTTGTGCGATTTTCGTGAAATTTAGAATGTTAGTAGATCTTGCCAATGCGACTTCAATGATGTCCTTGAAAATTTTCTAAATTATCTCCCCTTGGTGAAATTAAGGATCAAAGTTTTCAAAAAAATCGACGAAATATAGGTCAGATTGCCCTGAAATTTTTTTTCTGTACTAGCGAAGACAGTACTGATGAGTACACAAAATATGGAGTTTGTCGAGCAAACCGGAAGTGCCACCATCTCAAAATGTGAAAAGTCCATACGGCTTTTGCAATATTTTACTTAAAGACATAAGAGTTACATTTTCTGAATGCTTGAAGGAAAGCCTAAAAATCTATCGGTTTAGAATTTTGATTTAGGTCAACTGATGGACACCATTTTGAAATGAAAATGAAAATTAGTGAAAAATCCACATTTATGGGCTTGAAAACATACACAATTGGTCGTGGCTTAGAGAATCTGTCTCCTATTACCGAAATTAATACATTTGAGGATAGCCTGGATCATGGTCAAATGTTTGGTATTTGAATATTTCAAAAATTCGAATTTCTCCTTTGATGTTTTCCGTGCCGACAAGGTTGTTTTCGAGTTTAGCTGGTTTTGATTTCGCGCATGCGCTACACAGGAACCAACGGTACCATGAGTACTAAATTCCGGCGAGCAACTTTTCACGTTGGTACCTAGGCACCCTGAAAATTTCAAGGTGATACCTGCATTCGTTCAAGTCGTTTGTTCTTGTCACCTGCCTTTCGTCGTTTTTTTTTTCTAAGTCAATTTACGGCTTCCATGAGGGGAAAAAAGTGGAATTTCGCCGTGACACCGGCACCGATTGTCCGAAAACCATGAAATTTGGACACAATACGCCCATTACCACCCCGGACTCTGTGCTTTACCCCCATTTTGATCCCATTTAAAAAAAAGAGTTTTAGCAAAAAAACGATTTTCGGAATTTAATATTGGTTTTAACCCTGTAATACCCAGACATGATATATTATTATAATCCCTATGAAATATTTTAATTATTTACTGCTATAATATGAATTATCACTCATTCCCCGTTAAATAAATATCGGTCACCTGGTGCCGCTGTACAACTTAAAGGACACTGGCCTCAAGTCAATTTACGGAGAGAGAGAGAGAGAGAAATGGGGTTTAACGTCCACTCGACACAAACTAGGTCATTTCGGGACCAACATATGGTTTAATTTTATTTCAATAATTCGCTTGCGCGTAGGGGTCTTTAGCAGTGGGAGGAAACCGGAGGACCCGGAGAAAACCCACAAGGTTGGACAGGCGACCCTACTCCTTGCGTCAATTTACGGCTTCCATGAGGGGAAAAAGTGGAATTTCGCCGTGACACCGGCACCGATTGTCCGAAAACCATGAAATTAGGACACAATACGCCCATTACCACCCCTGACTCTGTGCTTTACCCCCATTTTGATCACATTAAAAAGAAAAGAGTTTTAGCAAAAAAACGATTTTCGGAATTTAATATTGGTTTTAATTAATTTTGAAATTGGAAATGCAAAGAGATTTTATCGCCTCTTCCGTATGTGATAGGTATTGGTACTATACACATTATCCTTAAAAGACAATTTTTTAAACTGACCGTAACGATGCATCGACACTAGAAACCGAAATCGCCTATTTTGACCTATTTTGACTGCTGGGGTATCTTTCCGTACGTGACAAGGAGTAGGTCGCCCGTCCAACCTGTGTATTTTTTCAGGATCACCCGGTTTCCCCCCACTGCTAGACCCCTACGCGCAAGCGAATTATTGAAATAAAATTGAACCATACGTTAGTCCCGAAATGACCTAGTTTGTGTCGAGTGGTCGATCAACCCCATTTCGCTCTCTCAATTTTAGCACTCCTAACTCTAAAACTAAATGCAAGGAACGGGCCTATTTACAGAGGTCACAATTTTAACCTACATGCACACCTACATGATATACATATTATTATAATCCCTATGGGATATTTTAATTATTTACTGTTATAATATGAATTATCACTTATTCCCCGTTGAATAAATATCGGTCACCGGGTGCAGCTGTACAACTTCAAGGACCTTGGCCTCAAGTGCATGGGACCAACTCTACATTTTCTGAAATGTCAATAAAAGCCCTGGAATGATTTCATTTAAAAAAAATAATCAGAAAGTAAATCTAGTTTTATTTATATGCTATTTGTTGCCAGAAAATATATTTTGTTACGAGTCTAATTCAAATTTAAAAATAAACAATGGGTCTGAGGCATATTTTATTGATATATAGAAATTAATGCAGTGTTCTCATTATGTGATAAAAGAGTGCCAGAAATGTCTCGAAATTCAGCCATTTGTGTATTTAGTATATCAAGTATATGCGTGTATTACAAAACTCTGATTTGTGTGATTTGTGTACACCCCGCTCCCCCCCCCCTCCTCGTGTCACTATCATGTACATATCAATTCTGCTGCCAACCCACCCACGCGAACATGACTAAATTATGAAACATTGTCTAGTCGTTTGTATATTACGACAAAACGAGGCCAGCGTGGCTCATTTGCTGCAGAACGGAAGGCCTTGCAAGGATTAGTGTCTAGTCGTTTGGATGGTACGAAAACCCGAGGTCAAAGTGGTTCCCCGTTGGCAGTGGTGAAGTATGGAAGGCCTAGCAAGGATCTGTGTCTAGTCGTTTCGATGGGACGAAAAACGCCCGTCCCCTCGTCCATGGTACAAGGATTAGTGCCTAGTCGCTTGGATGGTATGCAAAACAGAGGTCCCCGTTCTCTCCCTTTGTCTGTGGTTCTTGACCGAAGGCCCGACAACTAACTTTGCGTGCAGTTTTTTTAGGTAGGACGAAAAATCGAAATCCTGTGTGCATATTGGCGTCCACGAAAAATAACCCTTTGCATTTGGAATTTTATGCACCCACCCCACCCTCGAACAACGCTTAACATAACATTTTGTTTTCACTACCTACATTGTAAAATTTGTTTGATTTCAGATGACTTAGCCCCGGTTTTTCACAGTGAAAGATTTTGATGAAACTTGACATGCATGTTTATAACCCAAAGATATGGTTCCTTTCGATATTTGCGCATATCGAATCGTAACTTCATGAATTATGGTCCCTGATTGTAAGAAAAATCACTTTATATTTCGCGTGTTCTCTATCTATCTCTCGGAAATGGAATATGGAAATACACAAGCTAGCTAGTGTATTACAGGTTGGTGGTGGTGGGGATGAGGTCTTCTATTTGCAATGATTTTTTGACTACAAAATATACGCTCTAACTCATTACTCAAACTACAGCAAAAAAAAAGCGGAACGAAAACCCGATTTTATATATTCTTACAATAGCAACGCACTTCGGGATTAACTTAGAAATGGTTCCACTACTGATGTCTTCCGCCTTACTCCTGCCACAGTAGTGGCTTGTCCTACGGAGTTCCTTTCCGCAAGTTTTTTTTAGTCAAATGACTGCAAAAAGGTTACTGGCCTATGTATAGCTCCCTTAATTTACACATAAACTGACCTAAAACTGCACTGCACATATAATAAACCAATTCCCATTGAAATAAAGGTGAAGCCGTACCGCATAATTATATGATTTGATGAAACCCAACTGCTACCTGAAGTTTCTCGCCTATCGAAGTTATAATATCCGCCGGTGTCATGGCGGCTCGCACATTATAAGAATCATTGCTTTGAAAATGTAGAACGCATTAACACAAAGAAAAACTGATGGGTAACTAGTTTAGTGGTCCAGTCTTCACTATAATTTGTGATAGAATTACTTATTTAAAAAAAATTGAATGATGTAAAAATAAAAATGGTTGGAGTGCCCAAGTTTAGATTTGTCGTTGATTTCATAAAGATGTTAGGATATAGAACGTTAAATACTGTGTGATTCAACATGGCGGCCGAGGGGTTTAATATGATATAAGTACGAAATACATGTACATGTAGTACCAAATGGTTTATATGTATGAGAGTCAAGGTTTGGACTAAATGTCTTGGGGAAGTAGGGGGCGACTAGCATGTGCCTCTCTTTAGTGGACCGATGTGAGATTGCCCATTGTATTAACTGGACGGGTAGGCCTATTCACCTTCAGTTATGTGTCAATGTCAAATAAGCGGCTTCGTATCAACACGGTCGGCTCTGGGCCGGTTTAATTCTACGTATCTCTCGTAGCTGAGAGAAAAAAGATTTTTTAGCCCAGAGAATATCTTCCGTCAGAGTGGTTGTTGATTCATAGATTCTAATAACCCCTTTTGAAGTTTATATGAAAGCTTTGATATCTGCTATGCAGATCTAGTTATTATTATTTTTGTGTGTACTTTCTGCAAATCGGATTTCACAAAATCTAACCATAGGATCTTTCTGAAACTTTGACCTACCCCCCCCCCCCCAAAAAAAAAAAATTGGGTGTCAGCTTTTGATTAAATATAATTTCAAAACGTTTTACGAATCCAAAATCACCGAATTTTACGAACAAAGAAATTGACCTACATACCAATAACTCTGTGAATATGTGGTCTATTTTACTAATTCTTTTTTCTTTGAGTACCTTGAAATATTTACTTCAAATCTGGTATTTCCGATTTTCGAATTTCGAAAATAATGTCCTTGACATTTCGTCCCGGAAGTAAAACAGAATTGATAACTTCTTTAATATTGGTACGATTTCATGAAATTTGGAATGTATGTAGATCTCATTGACCCAACTCCAACGATACCATTAAAAATGCCCTAACTTATCTCCCCTTGGAGAAATTAAGGATTAAATTTTTCAAAAAAATCGACTAAATATAGGTCAGATTGCCTTGAAAAATTGTTTCTTTACTAGCTACGGCACTTCTGATTTGTTAACGGAAAATGGAGTTTGCAGCCCATTCCGGAAGTGCCACCATCTTGAAATGTGAAATGTCGCTAAGGCTTTTTTGATATTTTACTTACAGACAAGGGAATTATATTTTCCGAATCCTTGAAGAAAAGCCCATAAATTGTAGGAATTATAATTTTGATTTCTGGCAAATGATGGGCGCCATTTTGAATTGAAAATGAAAAATAGTGAAAAATTCACATTAATGGGCTTGAAAACATCCACAATTGGTCGTGGCTTAAAGAATCTGTCTCCTATTACCGAAATTAATACATTTCAAGATAGTCTGGCTCATGGTCAAATGTTTGGTATTTGAATATTTCAAAAAGGTGGCTTTGAGTTCAGCTGGTTTTGACTTCGCGCATGCGCTACGCTGGAACCAAAGGTACCATGAGTACCAAATTCCGGCGAGGAACTTTTCACGTTGGTACCTAGGTACCCTGAAAATTACAAGGTGATACCTGCATTCGTTCAAGTCGTTTGTTCTTGGCACGGTTCCAGGTCAATTTACGGCTTCTATAAGGGGAAAAAGTCGTTTGTTCTTGGCACGGCTCCAGTTCGTTTTTTGTTTCTAAGTCAATTTACGGCTTCCATAAGGGGAAAAAGGTGGAATTTCGCCGCGACACCGGCACCGATTGTCCGAAAACCATGAAATTTGGACACAATACGCCCATTACCACCCCGGACTCTGTGCTTACCCCCATTTTGATCCCATTAAAAAAAGTGTTTTAGCAAAAAACCGATTTACGGAATTTAATATTGGTTTTAATTAATTTTGAAATTGCAAAAGCAAAGAGATTTTATCGCCTCTTCCGTATGTGATAGGTATTAGTACTATACACATTATCCTTAAAAGACAATTTTTTAAAATGACCGCAACGATGTATCGACACTAGAAACCGAAATCGCCTATTTTGACTTTTTTGACTGCTGAGGCATCCTTCCGGTGGTCCAAATCTCTGGAATTTTTAGCGGTTGGCTGCGCAGCGATGATATTTATTACATATTAAAAGGAGAAAATGCTCAAATATCAAGAACAATAAAAATTCGATAAAATGGGGCAATTTTTTAAACAAGAAAACTTTGATCGTTGGGGGTGGGTTTCGAATTCATTTTCAACGTTCTCGGAATTCCAGACTCTTCTATTTTTAGATGCTGGGGCATCCTTCCGGTGGTCCAAATCTCTGGAATTTCTAGCGGTTGGCTTGCGTCGCGGTGATATTTAGCACATATTAAAAGGAGAAAATGCTCAGATATTAAGAACAATAAAAATTCGATAAAATACGGCAATTTTTTAAGCAAAAAAAAATATTGATGGGTGGGGGTGTGCTTCTATTTTTAATATGTGATAGCCATAATCCCAAGGTACATTCTGTGCAAATTTGAAGGTAGTCGTCCACAGGAACGATGCCTGTGCATTGAAAATCAACCCCGGTCGCAAAAAACCACTCCGAAATTCAGCCAAAATCCACCGCAACTTCTTTTGACTTCGCGCATGCGCCACGCTGGATCCAAAGGTACCATGACTACCAAATTCCGGCTACTAACTTTTCACGTTGGTACCTAGGAGCCCTGAAAATTTCAAGGCGATACCTGCATTCGTTCAGGTCGTTTGTTCTTGACACGATTCCTGCTGTTAGCCAATTTATGAATTTTAGCAAAAAAAAAAAAAAAAAAAAAAAAACGATTTTCGGAATTTAAATTTGGTTTTAATTAATATTGAAATTGCAAATGCAAATAGGTCTTATAGCCTCTTCCGTATGTGATAGGTGTTAGTACTAGACACATTATTCTTACAAGACAATTTTTTAAAATGACCGCAACACTAAAAACCGAAATCGCCTATTTTGACATTTTTTGACTGCTGAGGCATCCTTCCGGTGGTCAAAATCTCTTGAATTTCCAGCGCTGGGCTGCGCCGCGATAATATTTATCACATATTAAAAGGAGAAAAATTTCGCGATATTATACTTATTGACATGGGAGTTACATTTTCTGAATCCTTGAAGGAATGCCTAAAAATGTTCAGAACAGAATTTTGATTTCGGTCAACTTATGATCTCCATTTGGAATTGAATATGAAGAAACGTGAAAATAAACACAATAGGCCGTAATATGTTCAATGCGTCTCTTATTTCTGAAATTAATGCATTTCAGGATAGCTCGGGATCAAGATCAATTTTTGGGTGTTTGAAAATTTTCTAAATTTCGTATTTCACCTTTGACCGTTGATGTGCCGACAAAGTTGTTTGCAGGACAATTTATGCCTTTAATATTCAAAATTTACAAATTTAACCTAAATATTCGAACAGCTAAGGTCAATCTGATTCAAAAAATATTAGTTCCGTTCAAAGTTATTTCATTTATTTTTTTGATATTTTCCTGCCCCTTTTTAGTTCTTTCCCGCCAATTTCGTTTCATGCTCTCATCCCTCCCGTTTTTAAACGGCTTGATCCATTTTTCTGAAACTTCTGGAACGGAAAGTCATTCCGATTACAGCAATCCAAGTCTCGGTTATTTCCCTTTAGTTTTCAGATTATTTTTTTGCCCGGGTGCAATGTTTCTCACTATATTTAGACTTTTTCACCGATTTTGATAATTATTTTTTGTTGTTCTTTTTTCTTTTAAGATACTTGATATAATCCATGTCACGTGACGATGAATATGAAAGCTTTCATATCTGCTTGGTACAGTAGCAGATCTAGTTCTTATTATTATTATTATTTACCTCGGGAGCCTATTTCTCTATGATCGAAAGCAGATATCGATCTGGGGTTCAATTTTCTATCGGGAAACCATATGGTGGTTACTTGATAAAGTATTTTTGAAACTTCTCCGCAGACTGGAAGTGGCCGAATTTTGAACGGTAGCAATAAATCAAAAAGCGGCCGTGGTTTCGCTAATTCTTTACCTATTTTAAAACAATTCACATTTTTGGAAATCCTGAATCTTTTCCGAGACAATGGCTATCTCACATTTTTCACTTTCGAACATTCATCTATGGCTTTTGTCGTTCGAAATTTGAAAATTTAAATTTTTACAAAAAACTTTTTTATTTATGAATATTTTTTAGTCGTGTTTTACACAAAATTAACGAGTCATCTGACTTGGGCAAAAATGTGAAATTTTTTGTCTCAGTAATTTTCCTTGGCCGCCATTGGCTAATTTAGTTTTTCAGTCCTAGATTAATGATTTATTGCTCGATTTGTATAAAACAAAGTTCATATACTCCGTTGTCTCAATTGTTATTTTTTTTGTTACCGATAGAGTTATCTGTCGGCACCGGAAGTGGCTTAATTTTACCAAAAACTACAATATTGACAGTTAGGTACCATTTTTCGAAAGCAAATATTATTTTTTTTAAAAAAACTGATATAACTAAAAATGTGTGCCCTTTAAAGGCGCACAAAATGTTGGGTTCGGTTTTTTTAATTCAGATTTTGAAATATTTCTACGTAACTTTTATAAACTTGTAGCTATAATCCATACGAAGAAAATGTATGTTAAAATTAGTTTGTAATATAAGCAGTTACCTAGAAATGGGCAATTTTGCATAAGTCACTGTTTTCGTTGTGTCGTAACAAATTGATTACAATTTAAAATTGACACCGGAAGTGACGCCATTTTGTCAAAAAATGCATTTTTAACTTTTAAAATCAATATTTTTTTCAACCAAGAATTATTTAATATGTATTAATAATTTAAACTTTTGGTTTACATTCACATATTAATAAAATTCATACGGTCATATAGATTTCACAAAATTGTTTCTAACTTGTTCAGATGGGCGATTTTCAACAGGTCACTGTTCAAGGTTTTTGGTCCATAAAAGTGTCAATTATTATTCGATTTTCATAACATTTTCACTGTGTGATACCTAATGCCATTTACAATTTCATACAAGTAATTTAAGATTTTCATTATCACCGGAAGTAACGTCATTTTGGCAAAAACTGTATTTTTAGCCTTCAAAACAGATATTTTATTCAAATGAGTCTGATTTGTAATGTTTTTAAAATTATCATATTTGATTCCAATCAACACATAGATTGAACCAGTATGATCATACAGATACCAGAAGTCACTTTTCAAGGGTTTTGGTCTATAAAAGTGGCAATTATTATTCGATATACATAAAATTTTCACCGTGTGATGCCTTCTGCCATTTCTGATTTCATAAAACTAATTGAAGATTTTCATTATCACCGGAAGTACTGTACACTTACATGTAACAAATGTATAAAATGAATTGATATTGCTGGATTTGGTTGATTCGGCGTCCATTTAATTTAATGTGTGCAATGCTTATGTGGAAACCTGTTTAATGGTTTCATTGCTACCGGAAGAGACATTCATTGAATCAAAACAAGTAAAGTGTCATTGGATAGTCCGAACAATGGACGATCGTATGACATCTAATTGGTAAAATTTCGCTGGTTAGGCAATATATAATGGGAGGCTAAAAATCTAGTATTTTCATTTCTGGGGGCTATTCAGATGCTTTCATCCCGAAAACTTCTCTTATTTCCTTTTTTAAACTTCTGTTACTTAGAGTCCTAACAGTGGTCTAGGGTGTGAATCCAAATTTAAAAGCCTCAATATAGTATAAATGGTCCAAAAAGGGCCACAATCTTTGAAAAAAGTGGAAAAATCTTTATATCTCCTTCTAATGGTATAAGGGAGATAACACATTGGGATCAGACTACCAATTATTTGCTAAATATCGTTAAATATCTTCTGATTTTCCTTTCTTTTAAAAAGTGTCCAATGGATCTTTCTGAAACTTCTGGTACAGGAAGTTAAGTTCCGATACCACTTGTTAAATCTATCCCGACAATGATCTGTAAACTGGAAGTAGTCGAAAAAATACCCGATATTTTGAGAAAAAAAAACAAATAAAGTATCGTTTGGTGGCTATATGGATCAGCTATTGCATGACACCCTTCCTGTCTGATTCCTGAAAGCATGTTCAGTGCTGCTTGCCAACCTTGTTATTATTATTATTATTATTATTACAGCATATTTATAGTGCACCCTTTCATATAACATGTTCAGGGGCACTTTACAAAGTGAACAACAAAATAAACAACAAGATTATGAAGAGTCAGTTAAAAGCCTGATTAAATAAATGTGTTTTAAGTTGTTTTTTTAAAAGAATATAGAGATGTGCAACATCTTAAACTAAATAGTATACTATTCCATAAAGCAGATGCTTGATAACTAAAAGAGCGCGGAACGTAATGTTCGGCCAAGTGTATAAAGTTCTAAACGATCTGAGAGGTATTCAGGAGCTACATTATTTAAACATTTAAAACTAAGTAATAAAATCTTAAAATCAGTTCGATATTTAACAGGTAACCAGTGTAAATTATATAAAACAGGAGTTATGTGGTTACATTTCTTAGTTAAAGTAACAAGTCTAGCTGCAGTATTCTGTACTTTTTGTAATTTATCTATAAGCTTTTAACGTAACCCAACTAAAAGTGAATTAAAGTTATCTAATCAAGAAGTGACTAGAAAATTAACAAGTGACTTAGTGGCCTCTACAGTTACAAATTTACCTATTTTACATATATTTCTGATATTAAAATAGCACAATTTACAAATACTATTTACTTAAGCTCCCATAAGCATAAAACTATCAATGATTGCGCCAATATTACGAGCAGAATAAGATGAAAATATATCACAATTACCATTTACAACAGGTGGTTTATCATGTGCAAATTTACTTAATTGATGAATTGAGCCTAATAATAAATATTCGGTTTTATCTTCATTCAATTTTAGAAAATTCTATGACATCCATTTTCTAATTTCACTAATTCAGTTCTCAAGTTCTCAAGTTGCAATTTTGATAAATTGAAAGAAGATGGATAATTAGGGGTAAATGAAATATATAATTGAGTATCATCGGTCTCATCGGCATACAAATGAAAGCTGAGACCATATTTTCTGACGTTTAGAGGGTAAATAATATCGGAACAAGAAAAGAACCTTGGGGAACCCCAGATGAAAAAACAGATTTACAATTAACTAAAATACACTGTTATTTTCCAAATGGTCACGTTTGACCTACATATTTGAATACCCGAAGTCAATCCGATTTCAGCAATATCAGTTTCATTCAGAGTTTTCGTCCTTTATTTCTCGAATGTTTTTGAATTTCCTACCCATTTGATAACCCTTATATTTTTTTGAAAGCCTCAATCGATCCTGGATCATACAGCCATAAGGTCAAACCGGTGAATAAAGCAATTCCAACAACGATCCGTAAACTGGAAGTAGTCGAAATAATGTCCAATTTTTGAAAATAACGCAAAAAATGGATGCTTTTGGGAAAAACGCTATTCCTCCATCCCATATCAACCGATTTAACAAATTAAGGGATCTTAGGTGGCATGAGGATTGGACTGGCGTATGATACCCAATTTATATGGATACGATGATCAGGAAGCAAAATATGGCACGCTGAAAATCAAGTATTTTCTGATTTGGAGCGTATTTGGACGCCTTTATCTCGAAAACTTAACCTACGATTTTCTTTTAACTTTCTCTATCGAGAGTCCCTTCGGTAGTCTTGTGCATGAAGCCATCCAATAAGACTTTGAAATAATTGGAATAGCATAAAATCGAAAAAAGTCGAAAAATAGTGAATTTTTGGAAAATGCTCTATTATCTTTTTTATTTTAACAGATTTTCAAAAAAGGGTTATACATTCAGATAGCTAACCTAATTCTAATTCTAACGATGTATAATATGAATTGAGTTATTGAAATTTAATTTTTGCATTTTTGGCACTTTTGAACATAGGATTTCTCCGTGGCATTTTATCTGATCAGATAATGTAACGTATCATTACTGAGCCCTGCGACTAATTATTTGCTCAAACCGGTTATTAAAACTATCTCCGTACCGGAAGTATTCAAAAAATGAAAAAAAAGGTTAACAAAATTGGCGCTCTTTGAAAAAACTTGATTTCTCCGTCAGATGTTAACGGACCAAAAGAACTAAAGTGTCATTAATGGACTTTCATATGACATCTAAATGGTACGATTTCGATGGTTAGAAAATAAATTTTCCGTTTTGAAGCCTTTTGAGACGCCTTTTTCTCGAAAATGATACTTACGATTTTTCTTAAACTTTGTGACTCAAGAGTCCTATCGGTGGTCTATGGCTTGAATCTCAAAATAAAAGCATTGAAATAATATAAGTGTTCCAAAAAGAGCCTCAATCTTTGATAAATGTAGAAAAATCGTTAAATTACTGAAAATACTCTTCTATTTTCCTTTGTTTTGAAAACAAGTCAATGGATATTTCTGAAATTTCTGGTACAAAAGGTTAAGTATCCAAACAACTTGTTAAAACTATCCCGACAATGATCCAAAAACCGAAAGTAGTCGAAAAAATATCCGATATTTTGAAAAAAAAAACACCGTAAAAAGTAAAAAAAAAAAAGGTGATCTTGCAAAAGAAAGTGATTACTACGCCACCTTTAACCGATTTAAAACAACTAATTTGGATAGCCCGAATAATGTACGATCTTATGACATCGAAATGGTACATTAGCTGGTTAGGCAATATATACTATTCATAAAAAGTAGGGGATATTCAGAAACAATACAAAACTGCGGAAATGCACTGCTGTTTTTATTAGAGGTAACCAGTGTATGTTAACAACAGGCCAATTGCCTACACATGAACAGTTCATATGGACGGTTTATCTGACGGCTCCATTTCACTCGCAAAGAGATACACCATCAAAAGTGAAAATGGAAGTTTTTGATTTTTGTCTTAATAATGAGTAATTGCTCCACCAATCCTCAGACTTTCAGCAATTCGTCGTGGCAAGCTCCTAATCAACCGTCCAATCACGATTTGGGGCAATGTGACCCACTCCTCTTTCAGTGCCACGGCCAATTCTTGCAGTGTTGTCGGTTGACGTTGACGTCGACAAACACGTCTCCCGGTCAAATTAAACGTAACACACTAAAGCAAAGATATACTAAACAGTATAAACCAGCAAGCGGCAGTTTTCATCAACTCTTCCTTGAAGTGTCAAATTTGACAATGAACTCCTCCCACGTGTATGGCGCTATTGCGTGTCGCATGTGCAGCTCAGTGGTTCTGTTGGGGCGATAAGTTCTTCACCTGTGAACATACTCCCAAGGCATGTCAAATGTCCATGACTATTTATCATATCGCAACCTGCATAGGTATTTGCATTTCAATATCCTCTACTTTTTTTGAAGAGTATATTTTTGGACGCTGAAAATCTAGTATTTTCATTTATGGAGCCTTTTGAGACGCCCTTTTGTCGAAAATGAAACCTACGATTTTTCTTAAACTTATTTTACTTAGGATCCTATCGGTTGTCTATGGCGTGAATCCCAAAATAGAAGCATTGAAATAATATAAGTGGTCTTTGAAAAAAGTAGAACAATCCTTAAATTACTGAAAATACTCGTCTATTTTTCTTTGTTTTAAAAACAGTTCAATGGATGTTTCTGAAACTTCTAGTACAGAAAGTTAATTCTCCAAACAACTTGTTAAAACTACAGTGATCCGAAAACCGGAAGTAGTCGAAAAAATATCCGATATTTTGAGAAAAAAAACGTAAAAATTAAATCACAAAAGTGATTACTACGCCAGATTTCACCGAATCGAAGCAACTAAAGTGTCATTGGATAGCCCGAATCATGGACGATCTTATGACATCAAAATGGTACAAATTTTCTAGTTAGGCAATATATTATGGGACGCTGAATATCTAGTATTTTCCTTTTTTGAGCCTATTCAGAGGCTTTTATCTCGAAAATTACTCTTATTTCATTTCTTAGGGTGTGGTCTAGGGTGTGAATCCAAAATTTAAAGCCTCAATATAGTATAAATAGTTCAAAAAGGGCACCAATCTTTGAAAAAAGTCGAAAAATCGTTATATCTCCTTCTAATGGTATAAGGGAGATAACACATTGGGATCAGACTACCAATTATTTGCTAAATATCGTTAAATATCTTCTGATTTTCCTTTCTTTTAAAAAGTGTCCAATGGATCTTTCTGAAACTTCTGGTACAGGAAGTTAAGTTCCGATACCACTTGCTAAATCTATCCCGACAATGATCTTTAAACTGGAAGTTTTCGAAAACATATCCGATATTTTGAGAAAAAAACCCAGTAAAAACGGATGTCACTGAATCAAAACAAATAAAGTATCGTTTGGTGGCTCGATGGATCGGCAGGTGCTAGATAACTAAAAGAGCGCGGACCATAAGAGACTAGTTGAACAGTTTTGGGCTTTAAACATTTAAATCTAAGTAATAAAATCTTAAAATCAATTCGATATTTAACAGGTAACCAGTGTAAATTATATAAAACAGGAGATATGTGGTTACATTTCTTAGTTAAAGTACCAAGTCTAGCTGCAGTATTCTGTACTTTTTGTAATTTATCTATAAGCTTTTAACGTAAACCAACTAAAAGTGAATTAAAGTTATCTAATCAAGAAGTGACCAGAAAATTAACAAGTGACTTAGTGGCCTCTACAGTTACAAATTTACGTGTTTTTCCTATTTTTCTGATATTAAAATAGCACAATTTACAAATACTATTTACTTAAGCTCCCATAAGCATAAAACTATCAATGATTGCGCCAATATTACAAGCAGAATAAGATGAAAATATATCACAATTACCAATAACAACAGGGGGGTTATCATGTGCAAATTTACTTAATTGATGAATTGAGCCTAATAATAAATATTCGGTTTTAACTTCATTCAATTTTAGAAAATTCTATGACATCCATTTTCTAATTTCACTAATTCAGTTCTCAAGTTCTCAAGTGGCAATTTTGATAAATTGAAAGAAGATGGACAATTAGGTGTAAATAAAATATATAACTGAGTATCATCGGCATACAAATGAAAGCTGAGACCATATTTTCTGACAATATCACCTAATGGTGACGTATAGAGGGTAAATAATATCGGACCAAGAACAGAACCTTGGGGAACCCCAGATGAAAAAACAGATTCAGGCGACGATTTACAATTAACTAAAATTCACTGTTTCCTACTCATAAGATAGCTTTCTAATAGATTTAATGCAGAGCCACAAACATCGAATTTAAATTGAAGTCTACGTAGAAGAATGGACGGGTCAACCGTGTCGAAAGCAGCAGATAAATCTAACCTCAAAATCTTACATCTGTATCACTACGGAAAACACTATGACGTCATTACTTCAATGCCTCCTTTTTTCGAAATACATTATTTTTGCCAATCCTGCCAAAAAGGGTGTGCTTATCCAGACCGACACGACTGTCACGGCATGTGTCCCAGTCGGGACTCCCGTGTTTAGAAAACGCTACCAGTCGAGAATATAAGACATGCCTTCGACGATTTCTCATCTATACCTGCTACGATCGTCACCTGCAAACACTACAACCAGGTGAACGATTGACAAAATGGTCTACCTAGCGGTAAAGAAATAGGTACTTTGAAAAGACATGGGACATTGCTAAATAAGAAATGGCATCAGCTCGGAGATCGTTAGTGTTACTACATAAAACCATTTAATTTACTTGGGGTTTTTTGGTGTTTTTTTTTTGGTTTTACATTTCACAAAAAAAGTTAGTTACAAAGGTTTTTCCTGCAATGTACCTACATTAAAATTCCTTGTAGCACACAGCCGATCATTACTCACACCAGTATTATACAACGTTTGGTAAATATTCCTTTTTTCTTGATGTGCTTCCCTTATGCCTAGTTTGGGTGAAGCTCGTATCACTACAGCCCCCTGGCTGCACAGCGCTTTGAAGACTTACCTTTTGTCCCTCGATCAATTAACTTGATATGTGTGTTTGTTGCCTGAGGTGTCTGTGTATATTGTGTCCTGTTCGCAGGTTTGTCTTGTGTAGGGGGTTGGATGGCCGATTGGTTAGCGTGTGCGCGGTGTCTCATAAGGTCTGTCATTGAGTCAACTGGCGTGGTTTCGATACCCCGGTTGTACGTGACAAGGAGTAGTGTCGCCTATCCAACCTCATGGGTTTTCTCCGGGTCCTGTGGTTTCCTCCACTGCTAAAGTCCCCTACGCTCAATCGAATTATTTAAAACAAAATTGAACCACGTGTTAGTCCCGAAATGGTATATAAACTATTATTTAAACTCCCGCGAGATTCAAACAATTATCGATAAACTGGATAATCGAGACTTAGTCAAATACGGTAACTAAGAATTAAAAAAAATCAATTCACACTACATCATCAAATACCCATTACTTCGGTAAGAACTGACTATTTAGAAAAGTAAAGCTATAAAAAATCTTACAAGGAATTAAAAGATGGACTACGGGCATGCCGACACCCCTTTGTACGAATTAATCTGTCCGGATGAGTGACGTAATTAGCTTCAAATTTGGAATTTTTCGATGTCAAAGTTTACTTTTTATTCGTTGGAATATCTAATTGTAGAATTTTCCCGGGTGTGATTTCTAACACATAGATATTTTTTAAAAGCCGAAATTAAGTTTGTTCATACAGTAATGTTAGACTCAATATGACCTATGCATATCGACAAAGCCCGAAAACTTCATGCAAGGTGTTGGTATGTGTTACGGCAATAATCCACTTGTGGTCATTTATGTCATCCATTCTTTCGAACGGATCCTAGTCCAGAATTTAGTTATTAATTGGTCCTAGTTAATATTTTTGATACATGTGCAACCCCATATTTTTTTTTTTCTGTTTGTTTGTTGTTGTTGTTTGTATCAGCCATGTTTTTTCTGTTAAGATGTTGAACGTTGATTGTTTTATCGTTTCGTTAATCACGAGACTATTGTTTTTACAGTCCCCACAAGCTGTAAGTAACATTATTATTATTCAATTTAATGTCCATTTATGGTACCTAAAGCAAACGTAGATTATTATTCAATTTAATGTCCATTTATGGTACCTAAAGCAAACGTAGATTATGCCTAAATGTTTATTTACTTGTATATCAAACTTAAAATTATTTTTATTTTTTTATTTTTGTTGTAACAAAACCTGTCTGGTACTACTTTTGCTGTTGTTGTAACCAAAAGTAAAGTTCCACATGTAGATCTATTGTATAACGTCATAAAGTTAACGTGATGAATCGTATAAAAAAGAATTAACGTAAACGTTCAAATGATAATGTAAATATAACAAGAATAGAGTATCGGTAGCGACAGTGTAAAAAAGAAGCTTGTGTGTTTATTGTTAAACGACTCCTATACTGGCTTTGGTCATCATATTATGGTTTCCTGGTTGGATTAGCTTAGAAATTAAAAACATAATTAATTGTTATATTGGCTTCTGCAATAAACAAGGGATATCAGACAGCGACACACAGCCCACCAGTCCGCGGATTTATGAGCAAATTATTATTTGCTTACAATTGCGATCATATTGAAGTGTTGAAGGTATGTGCTAATATAAGATTTCGTAACAATGGTTAATGACTAACAAGCAATTTGAACTACATACGGTCAGACGTGAGTGGGCGTATAAAAATCCAAATCTTTTTGATGAGCCAATATTTTGTAATTATTGAGTTTTATATTTAAAAACTAAACTACACACTTACATTTTCTAGTGTCGGGTTTATTGAACGCAGAATTTATACTAGTTTCGCCTGTAGTTTGGTTATCTGTTCCGCCTGCTGCTTGTTTGTTAGCTGTTTTTTTTTCTGTTGCTTCGGTATTGCTTGGTCGCGCTGCATTTGTAACAGGGTTTTCCTTCCGTGTACCTTCGGTGTTTGCTGTTTCCCCAACAAAACTTTTTGTTGTTTCCATACTGCTTGGTTGTTCTGCATTTGTGACAGGATTGTTACTACTTTTCTCTTTGACAGAGCTTGTGAAAGGTTGGGGTAGGTTAGTGTTGGTGTCAACGGAAGTCAAGCTGTCTGGGAAAGTGGAAAGTTTTGAAAAAAAAGCAGTTGTGTGCGCATTGGAAGAAATGGGGCATAATTATAAGTTGGATAAAAACAGAACTGTTGAAAGGGGTTGTCTAGTACTACCAATGCACGGCGATTACGGAAGGGTGGTTAGAGTTGCCAATACAGGATGGACGTAAGCTGGTATGAGAAATAATGTGTAAAATATAATTATACCAGATGACGTTGTTATATCTGAAACTATCTGGCCTTTAAAAAATCAAAAATATCAGATATAAAGCCAAATGCTCCTGTCAGTGTTGGCTATAGGCCTTAATTACCACCATTAAAAAGTTCGCAACAGTACTGGGTAGGGCCTCTTTATAACCATTTGAATCTAAGCCGTGGCTTTCTTTTCTTAAATGAATTTCACCTGCAAACCCGACAACCAGGTGCACGATTGACAAAATGGTCTACCTAACGATAAAGAAATAGGTACCTTGAAAAGACATGGGACATTGCTAAATAAGAAATGGCATCAGCTCGGAGATCGTTAGTGTTACTACATAAAACCATTTAATTTACTTGTTGTTTTTTTTTTGTTTTTTTTTACATTTCACAAAAATAGTTAGTTACAAAGGTTTTTCCTGCAATGTACCTACATTAAAATTCCTTGTAGCACACAGCCGATCATTACTCACACCAGTATTATACAACGTTTGGGAAATATTCCTTTTTTTCTTGATGTGCTTCCCTTATGCCTAGTTTGGGTGAAGCTCGTACCACTACAGGCCCGGGGCTGCACAGCGCTTTGAAAGCTTACCTTTTGTCCCCGGATCAATTCACTTCATATGTGTGTTTGTTGCCTGAGGTGTCTGTGTATATTGTGTCCTGTTCGCAGGTTTGTCTTGTGTAGGGGGTTGGATGGCCGATTGGTTAGCGTGTGCGCGGTGTCTCATAAGGTCTATCATTGAGTCAACTGGCGTGGTTTCGATACCCGGTTGTACATGAAAAGCAGTAGTGTCACCTATCCAACCTCATGGGTTTTCTCCGGGTCCTGTGGTTTCCTCCACTGCTAAAGTCCCCTACGCTCAATCGAATTATTAACAAAAAATTGAACCACGTTTTAGTCCCGAAATGGTATATAAACTATTATTTAACACCCGCTAGATTCAAACAATTATCGATAAACTGGATAATCGAGACTTAGTCAAATACGGTAACTAAGAATTAAAAAACAAATCAATTCACACTACATCTTCAAATACCCATAACTTCGGTCAGAATTAACTATTTAGAAATGTAAAGCTATAAAAAATCTTAAAAGGAATTAAAAGATGGACACCCTTTGTACGAATTAATCTGTCCGGATGAGTGACGTAATTAGCTTCAAATTTGGAATTTTTCGATGTCAAAGTTTACTTTTTATTCGTTGGAATATCTAATTGTAGAATTTTCCCGGGTGTGATTTCTAACACATAGATATTTTTAAAAAGCCGAAATTAAGTTTGTTCATACAGTAATGTTAGACTCAATATGACCTATGCATATTGACAAAGCCCGAAAACTTCATGTAAGGTGTTGGTATGTGTTAGGGCAATAACCCACTTGTGGTCATTTATGTCATCCATTCTTTCGAACGGATCCTAGTCCAGAATTTAGTTATTAATTGGTCCTAGTTAATATTTCTGATACATGTGCAACCCCATTTTTTTTTGGTTTTTTTTTTGTTTGTTGTTGTTGTTGTTGTTTATATCAGCCATGTTTTTTTCTGTTAAGATGTTGAACGTTGATTGTTTTATAGTTTCGTTAATTACGAGACTGTATTGTTTTTACAGTCCCCACAAGATGTAAGTAACATTATTATTATTCAATTTAATGTCCATTTATGGTACCTAAAGCAAACGTAGATTATGCCTAAATGTTTATTTACTTGTATATCAAACTTGAATTTATTTTAATATTTTTATTTTTGTTGTAACAAAACCTGTCTGTTACTACTGTTGCTGTTGTTGTAACCAAAAGTAAAGTTCCACATGTAGATCTATTGTATAACGTCATTAAGTTAACGTGATGAATCGTATAAAAAGAATTAACGTAAACGTTCAAATGATAATGTAAATGTAAAAGAATAAAATATCGGTAGCGACAGTGTAAAAAAGAAGCTTGTGTGTTTATTGTTAAAGGACTCCTATAATGGCTTTGGTCATTATATACTCAGCCAAATTAAAAACTTGACACTCGGGATTTTTGGGACTAGATTTAGTGTTATGTTGTGCACAGACGACCTTGACATCAACAGAAAGCAAGAATACGTCTCGCCGAAAATCCTTGACATTGATAACGTTCGTGATGTCACAGTACCCCCCAAAATGAAATTCACAGACTTGGAGAACAATCGGAATAAAGTGTTTAGTAACGGTTGTGGCCTCCTCTAGCGTCTCGTACTGCCACACAACGTCTTCTCATGGATCTCAGAACATTAGTAAACACTACCCGAGGAAGACGTCGCCACTGCTCAGCAAGAGCATGTTGAAGGTCCTGCAACGTCAGTGGTGGATTCAATTGCTGACGAACACGGCGACCCAGATGTGTTCAATAGGATTAGGGTCGGGGCTAAGCGACGGCCAATCCAGGACTTGGACACCGGCATTTCTGAAAAAATTCTGGGTAGCAATTGCTGTATGGGGTCGAGCATTGTCTTGTTGAAACGTTAGTCCAGGCCCATGTTTCATGGACAGCATTTAAGTTCCATTGGACAACAACAAGAGGAGAACGTCCATGTGCACAAAACGAACCCCAAACCATGACGCTGCCGCCACCAAATCGGTCAACTTCTCAGACGCATACTTGAGCGTAACGTTCACCTCGTCTGCGGTACACTCGGGCCCTGCCATCGGCAAATCTCAAAGTGAATCGAGATTCTTCACTAAAGACAACCGAATTCCACTGTCTTTGAGTAAATCTTATGTGTCTTGTGGCCCACACAAGTCGGTTACGGCGATGAAGAGGTGTCAATATTGATCCATTATAGGGCCTCCGAGCTCGAAGACCAGCAGCCTGCAAGCGATTTCCAACAGTTTGTGCAGTTACCCTTCCACCAAACATCTCTCTACTTGTGGAGGTTGCAGTGACAAATCTGTTTCTAAGTTGACGTAATCGTATTGCTTGATCTTCCTGGAGTGACGTCACACGTGGCGCTCCCGCCCTTGGGCGGTCGGCAATAGTTCCAGTTTGAAGCACTCTCATTCTAAGGTTAATTATTGTCTGGCGTGAACAATTAAAGGCTCTTGCAACAGTGACCACAGACTGACCAGCATAGAGCCTACCTATAGCACGTAGACGTTCTACATTTGAAAGGCGAGGCATTTTCTAACAATTATGAAAATAACAATTTTAATTTGTTTTTCCAGTTCAAGTTACGTGTGCGTGTTCAGTTTAAGCAAACTTGCATCGATTGACCTCACGAGTTTATGTTTGCACGTGTTTTTCAGGTTTTCATCTTTATATGCTCAAAAGTCACGTGATCCACGTGACTTTACAATTTTATGAAATTAAAGGCTTCTTACTACTTACTATCGTTAGAAACACTTTAAAATTTATTTGACTTACCAGAAAAATTTTTTTTTGAAATTCATCAGTGTCAAGTTTTTAATTTGGCTGAGTATATTATGGTTTCCTGGTTGGATTAGCTTAGAAATTAAAAACATAATTAATTGTTATATTGGCTTTTGCAATAAACAAGGGATATCAGACATCGACACACAGCCCACCAGTCCTCGGAATTATGAGCAAATTATTATTTGCTTACAATTCGGATCATATTGAAGTGTTGAAGGTATTGTGCTAATATAAGATTTCGTAACAATGGTTAATGACTAACAAGCAATTTGAACTACAAACGGTCAGACGTGAGTGGGCGTATAAAAATCCAAATCTTTTTGATGAGCCAATATTTTGTAATTATTGAGTTTTATATTTAAAAACTACACACTTACTTTTTCTAGTGTCGGGTTTATTGAACGCAGAATTTATACTAGTTTCGCCTGTAGTTTGGTTATCTGTTCCGCCTGCTGCTTGTTTGTTAGCTGTTTTTTCTGTTGCTTCGGTATTGCTTGGTCGCGCTGCATTTGTAACAGGGTTTTCCTTACGTGTACCTTCGGTGTTTGCTGTTTCCCCAACAAAACTTTTTGTTGTTTCCACGTTGCTTGTTTCTGCATTTGTGACAGGATTGTTACTACTTTTCTCTTTGACAGAGCTTGTGAAAGGTTGGGGTAGGTTAGTGTTGGTGTCAACGGAAATCAAACTGCCTGAGAAAGTGGAAAGTTTTGACATAAAAGCAGTTGTGTGCGTATTGGAAGAAATGGGGCATAAATGGGATAAAAACAAAACTGTTGAAAGGGGTTGTCAAGTACTACCAATGCAGGGCGATTACGGAAGGGTGGTTAGAGTTGCCAATACAGGATGGACGTAAGCTGTTATGAGAAATAATGTGTAAAATATAATTATACCAGATGACGTTGTTATATCTGAAACTATCTGGCCTTTAAAAAATCAAAAATATCAGATATAAAGCCAAATGCTCCTGTCAGTGGTGGCTATAGGCCTTAATTACCACCATTAAAAAGCTCGCAACAGTACTGGGTAGGGCCTCTTTATAACCATTTGAATCTAAGCCGTGGCTTTCTTTTCTTAAATAAATTTTAATTAATCATTTTGAATACATTTAGCATGGATTAATCCGTGAAAAATTAGATATTATCCGAAAATCGGCCTTTAGGTATCTCCAATTTAATATGACAGCAGTAAGGCATCTTTCAAGCGCCATTACCAGGTAAATATGCTGTGATGATGATATAATTAGATAATTTTATATTGTTAAAACTTACATCCTGTGGGCGATTGTGCTATTATGTCATCATTTAACTGCCCTACCGTTGTATTGATAGCGTTCATTTGACTAGCTTTACAAAGACTCTCAATGTTACCTAAACAAGCTTTCTGGGTAGACACCAACCTGTAAGGAAGAATTATATATAAACAAACTATAAGTTTTGTAATGTTGTTAAATAATAAAAAGGAATTATAATATAGTTATGTTGTTCTCGTTGTTTGCTATTTAACAGCTACGAACCTGCAACTGTCTTGAACTTCAACAGAAAGTGTATTATTACAAGCATCAAATAAATCTTGGCAGGTATTTGCTGGAATTAGAAGCAAATTATTATTTGTTTTAAACTGATTTTAAGCACATTTTTAAATCAATAAAACAGTTGCAAAAACAGCCGATGTAGATTACCTAGTGTCTGTTATCATTACCAGATTCATGTAATATGCAATGTGTTTATTCAAAATACCAATACCAATTCGGATTTCCTTTCCAGATATAAATCTAAGTATAAATATAATGGGGGCAATCTAAACAGTCATTATGATTTAATGTTAAGTAGTTCATTTATCAATTACTTTTTTCGTTAGAACATGAAAATGTACAACTCACTTGATCCACAGAAATAGGGTAACTCTTTAAACGAAACTGTCAAATTAGTGGACACTTCTTTATAATAAGCCATAACGGTTGATGGACATGTTAAGGCACTTGCGCAAGTGTTAAATGTATCAATCAATCTGAAAATGGGATGGACATATTAAATACGTGAACACTGTGCTGGTATATTTACACTTTGAACCAAAACTTTCCAAGCACATTTCTTATCACATTATTTTCCTACGGAGCCACTTAAGTGCACGATTCCACTCTTATATAAGTTTTTCGTGTATGATTCCACTCTTATATAATTATTTCGTTATAACGAAATAATTAATTCGTTATAACGAAATAATTAATTCTTTATAACGAATAATTAATTCGATATAACTAAATATTAATTCGTTATAACGAAATATTAATTCGTTATAACGAAATATTAACGTTAAATCGAATTAATTGATTTACGATCTAACACGTCGACTAATGACCCTAATGCTCCAAACACCCAATTTAAAGAAAACAAAATCTGTTAAAAAAAACAATCGTGACCTCTATCGTTAGTTTTGGATTAACACATGGTTCAATTTTAATTCAATAATTAGCAGTGGGAGGGTGGGGGAACAGGGTGACCCGGAGAGAACCTACGAGGTTGGACAAGCTACCCTGCTCCTTGTCACGTAGAAGCCGTCAATTGAAACAACGCCACCTAATTCAGTGACAGACCTCGTGTAAACAAGTTTTTCGTAATGGGGACCAATTGAGGGGTGGGGACTCTATGAAGCATTGGTGACATAAAGAGATCAACTGGGTTCCCGAGTTGCTCCTCCCGTTATTTTGAAAACATTATGCACACGAATGAGGATACACTTTAAATCAGTTCTTTACTTCATATATTGGTGTGAAGCATTGGAGTTAAAACGAATTAATATTTCGTTTAATCAAATTAATATTTCGTTTAATCAAATTAATATTTCGTTTAATCGAATACGAATTAATAATTTCGTTATAACGAATTAATTACATAACTAAATCGTTTAAACGAAATGACAAATTCGTTTAAACGAAATAACTAATTCGTTTAAACGAAGTAACTAATTCGTTTTAACTCCAATGCTTCACACCAATATATGATATTAATATATAAAATAATATTTCGTATTAACGAAATAATATTTCGTATTAACGAAATAATATTTCGTATTAACGAAATAGTATTTCGTATTAACGAAATAATATTTCGTATTAACGAATTAATATTTCTTTTAAACGAATTAATTATATCGTTTAAACGAATTAATTTTTTCGTTATAACGAATTAATTATTTCGTTATAACGAATTAGTATTTCGTTTAAACGAAATAATTATATAAGAGTGGAATCATGCACGAAAAAATTATATAAGAGTGGAATCGTGCACTTAAGGGGCTCCGTATTTTCCTACATTACTTGTAGAACTTTATTTTGGAACTCGTCATTTGCCTATATCTGAATCTGTACAAATAATGATTGGCTGTGTTTATACATATCAATCTACCAATCTAATATTTTAAAATTGAAACTTACGAACAGATTTCAGCAGCTGTTTGAGTCGTGACACCAATACTAGACAGACCATTGTTACATACCCCATAACCAGTATCACATGCTGTCATATTTACAGCTAACCCTTTAAATTCAAGTTTCCATAGTACATTTAGATTAGAACTCATAAAAAACAGAACTTCATGATCATCTGTGATATTTCTTATAACTTTTACTTAAAGACCCAGGGGGCAGTTTCACAAAGGCTCGTAACTTACCTTTAAGAAAAAAATAGGAAAAAGATACGAATTATTTACGTCGATTTCACACAGACCTACATAAGGTTTTTCTTAATTTAATTCGTATCTTTTTTGTAAAAACGTCATGTTGCGTCACTTCATTCTTACTTCTGTAAACATTCCCACGGTCAGAATTTTAACAATTTGAACTTATCGTTACCTCTTGAAACATTAACGTCCAAAAATATATATATATATATTCCTTCTACAAATGCTAAGATTTTACTGCCAATTTATGAATAAAATGCTATTTTCAACACTTTTGTACTACGCCATAGCGTGTGACATAGATTAGTATACGTCGTCTGTCATTCTGCACCATAGAGTTATAAATAGAATAGTGGGGCGGTTAAGCAAAAAATCGTGCACTTTGGGTTAAAAGCATGAAACTTGGCACATAGCTGTCATCAACCCTACTGATTATTTTGGGATGTGGATCCACCTCAGCAGCTCCCCCTGGTGGTCGTTACGGCCATCTTTTCCAAAATGGCCACCTATCCATTGAAATACATATAACTAGGGTGTCACAATAAGACATTTTTTTTTACAAATCATTTCAGCCCAGCAATTTCCAAAGGCGAAATTGCTAGCTGAACACGATTTTTGAAAAAAGATTTATCTACGACGTAATTTTCGGTTTGTCTGCTTTAAAAAATGGCCGCCAAAATTTGAAGAAAACTGAATTTCCAGATGGGTGATTATCATGCAAGGTATGGCTTGTAATATACCAAATATAAAGTTTTTGTTGTAATTAAACTGAAAAAAAATCTCTAAAACTAGTTTCCCCAAATCCAAGATGGCGGAAATTCAAAATGGCGGCCAAAATATACCCAAAATGGCCGATTGGTCAGATTAAAGTCATTTCACTGTTTGATTTGGTTTGTAATATATAATTTAAAGGGTTTACAGTGTCACTGAGCTTAAAATTAATCTAAAGAAAAAAATAGTTTCCAAAATACAAGATGGCGGAAATTCAAAATGGCAACCAACATTTATCTAAAATGGCCGATTTGTCAGATAAAAGTCATTTAACGCTTTGATATGGTTTGTTATATGTAATATAAAGGGTTTTCGGTGTCACTGAACTTAAAATCAATTTAAAAAAAGAGTTTCCAAAATCCAAGATGACGGAAATTTAAAATGGCGGCCAGAATTTCCCTAAAATGATCAAATTTTAAGATAATCGTCAATTTTCTGTTTGATATGGCTTGTAATATATCCTCTATTAAGTTTTCAGAGTCACTGAATTTGATAATTGTAGATGATTGTTTCAGAAAAAAAAGGGACAATCATCAATCTTTCTATTGGATTGGTTTATAATAGCAAAGTTTGGGGGGGGGGGGGGCAACTGAAATTGACCGGACTGAGGAATCTACCTGTCAGTCAATTAACCATAAGCTAATTAGAATTTCAAAGAATTTAACCTTCAGACACAGTAAATGTAGTTTAATTGTTTTATGCATAAGAACATATGATGCTAATGATAATGTTAAGAATTGACACATTCTTTGGAGAAAGGGGGGATCACGGTGGCTAAGTGGGTTAGGCGCTGGCTCGCTAGCCTGGAGGTCGGGTGTTCGATCCCTGCATTGGCCGAGAAAGTTCATTCAGATTTTCCGGCGTGGTTCCCCCTTGTCAGTGTTGCAGGACGGAGGGCCTAACAAGGACAGCTGTCTAGTCATTCGGATGAGACGAAAAACCGAGGTCCCGTGTACACATTGGCGTGCACGTAAAAGATCCCTTGACAGTTGGAATTCGATATAAGAGTAGGCCGGGCAAAATTTCCCCCATAGCACACTGTATGGTGTATGCCCGTCTTCATTAGCCCAGTTCGGAGCAAAACAGTAGGACGTTAAATCCCATTTCATTTGATTTCATTTCATTTCTTTGGAGAAAATATCTGATTATTCTGACCCTCCACCCCACCCCATAACAATACAACGGGGCCAACTGAGGCATTTTTAATTTCATCTCCTTTGTCTTTGCACCGTTTTACCGGAGTGAGAATCATTTATGGTATATGCAGTTGTTAAGAATTTAAGTTCTCCTATTCGTTCAGAAATGGCGATGTGATCCGTTTTTGCATCGAAGACTCTGTGTCTAGTAAATTTTGTGGTAGAGTCTAGATGTGGTATCCATAGGTCATTTTCGTCAGTGACGTATTTCACAACAAGTTTTACATGTAATAACAACAGATTAGAAAAGAGGAAATCGTGGTGGATGACTTTTGGGATAACAATACTATTCGTAAATGCATTTCAAATTATTTTCGTGATGATTATTTTTAAACTTAGAACTTGGTGTGCAATACATTACAGACGAAAATGATCTGTGGATACCATATTTAGACTATACCACAAAAGTTGCCGGACATAAGAGACTTTGATGATTCATTTTACACTTTTCACTTTGTGAAATACATGACTGACAAATGTGAATTCATCTGTCTAGATGATACCACAAACTGTTTCCGGGCATAAGTCTTCTGAACCAGAAATGGTGCAATGGGGTTTAATGTCCAACTGCTCTGTACTAACAAAGTTAATAAATATTGTTATTCGTCAAGCAGTGTGCTATGAGGAAAATTGGTCCAGACACTGGTGCTATGGCCTACTCTTATTTCGAATTCCAACTGTTTAGGGTTCTTTTATGCGCACGTCAACGTGTACATATGAACCTGATTTCTTGAGAAGCCCCCGAACTGCATCCTGGAAAATCCTGAGGTACTTTCTCAGCAAACATAGGGATCGAACCCCGGACCTCGTTCTCAGTCGTTGTTTTTTGTATATCAGAGGAGAGCAAAAAAAAGCTCCCCTCAATCAACAAATTGAAAAAAATCGCTCCACTAAAAAAGCTCTCACAGTTTCGATAAGAAGAATAATTTAGAAATTAAGGAGAGTGATTTAGAAATTAAGGAGAGTGATCTGATATTAAGGAGAGTGATAAGTTGTGTGTATGGGAAATGATTCTGAAGATCAATAACTGCATGTAATGGGGTCATTCCTGGTTTCATAAATGATAATAAACCCCCAATGACTTTATAAAGGAGAGCGATTTTCAATATTAAGGGGAGGGAAAAAAAACTCCCCTCGGTCAACATTCAGGTGAGCGGCAGGCGCTCGAGAGCCATCACTAGCCTTAAAAAACATTGACTGCTTTCTTGGCGAGTCTTACTCACTGAACCACTGTTTTGAACCATTTCTGAATAAACAATAGATAAATTCGTAACAATTGGATATATATGCCTCATTGTTTTGCTGGAATAATATTAAATCTTGTTTAGCTGAGATCCAGTATAACAATTCCAGTTACCATCAAAATAACTACTACTCTTTGCTATTACAAGCCAATCCAAGAGGAAAATTCACAATTGTCCCTTTTTATTTTTAAGCAATCATCTACCATCTTCAAAATTTATTGTTGATGTAATATTCATTTTCAAAATTCATTTTTGAGGTAATATTCATTTTCAAGATTCATTTCTGAGGTTATTTTCAAGTTCATTAACTTTGAAACCTAATAAAGAACATTCTTACAAGCCATACAAAACCGAAAAAATGACGATTATCTGTAAAATCTTTCCTTTTAGGGAAATTCTAGTCGCCATTTTTGATTTTCAACCATCTTGGATTTTGGAAACTCTTCTTTTGAGGTTGTATTTAAGTTCAGTGACACAGAAAACCCTTTAAATTGCATATCACTAGCCATATCAAACTTAAAAATGACGATTATCCGAAAAATCGACCAGTTTAGAGAAATTCTGGCCGCCATTTTGAATTTCCGCCATGTTGGATTTTGGAAAATCCTCTTTTGAGGTTGTATTTAAGTTCAGTGACACAGAAAACCCTTTACATCGTATATCACTAGCCATATCAAACTTAAAAATGACGATTATCCGAAAAATCGACCATTTTAGGGAAATTCTAGCCGCCATTTTGAATTTCCGCCATCTTGGATTTTGAAAACTCTTCATATTTAGATTGATTTTAAGTTCAGTGACACTGAAAACACTTTAAATTACATATTATAAACCATATCAAAGAGTGAAATGAGCTTGAAAAGTTATTTCCAATATTTATTTTTAAGTTTAAACAAAAATTTTTTAAAATTTATTTTGAATGTGGTGTTTGATGTAATTGATTATATCTTATGTTTTTGTGTCCGCTGGCTTGGTTGACCTTAGAGCAATACATTTAGACACCTAGGTCATGGTTCTACAATGTATACTTCTAAAGATATAAAATGGGGGCCATTTTGAGAAAAATCGCCGTAACGACCACCAGGCGAGGCTGCTGAGGTGGATCCACACCCCAAAATATTCAGTAGGGTTGATGCCATCTGTGTGCCAAGTTTCATGCTTTTAACCCAAAATGCACGATTCTACCAAAAATTCTTCCTTAACCGCCCCACTAGAACTAGTTCTATTACGCAAGACCCTGGTCTATAGTGTCGACGTCGGCTGCAAATGGTGATAACGTGTGTTTTTGGTTGCTACAACCTTTTTTGTAAGGATTTGGAGATAAGAGTTACCATTCGTAAGTTTCGTTAGACATTTTATTTTATAATATACATTTAATAGGCTATAAATAACTGAAGAAAAGACGCCCAAAGTAAAATAAATACGATCTAGGCCTAGCCTATATTATTACTACACTATATATTGTTGGGTTTTTTTTTCTCTGATAATAGCAATTAGCATGTCAATCAACATCATGTTTTTACCGTCAGCACTCTTGCTTTATTTGGATTTAATACTTATAAATATTATTGACATTAATCATCAGGGGCGGATCAAGGCGGAGGCCTTATAGCGTCTGATCACTGCGCGTCGCTCTAAACTAGAATAATAGTATAAAAAAATAACTTATTATAGATATTATTCTGTTGTTCAAATGTGTAACTTTTTATCTTTTTGTAGGTTCGGTGATAAGGGTGTGGGCCGTTGGGACGCAAGTTTTTCACCACCACCGACCCCGCCCCCCCCCCCCACCCCACGCACACACACATGACACAGCAAATATCCTGCGTCCGCCAATGTTACTAATTAAATGAATGTACACCTGTTAATAAGGGTAGGTCTAGAGCCTATTGAAATTCCCACGCAGATCCAATCAATTTGAATAATAGGGGCCTAGTAAATATTTTCTATTTTCCGAATGATTTTTCGAATATTTTTTTCTCAAATGTAATGCCTAATTGACTACTGTCTATTTTAAGCCTATTTGACTTACAAGTCAGGTTGAGATATTTGACTGGAAAGTAATGATTTTGGTCTTATAACAGTAATATGGCCTACAAGCGAAGTACCTGGCAGACTATCTATATTGTCATATATTCATTGTTTTAATTCGATCCCTGCATTGGCCGAGAAAGTTCATCCCGATTTTCCGGCGTGGTTCCCCTTGTCAGTGATGCAGGACGGAGGGTCTGACAAGGACAGCTGTCTAGTCTTTCGGATGAGACGAAAAACCGAGGTCCCGTGTATACATTGGAATGCACGTAAAAGATCCCTTGGCAGTTAGAATTCGATATAAGAGTAGGCGATAGTGCCGCTGCCCGGACAAAATTTCCCTCATAGCACACTGTATGGCGTATGCCCGTCTTCATTAGCCCAGTATAGGAGCAGAACAGTAGGACGTTAAAAACCCATTTCATTTCATTTCATTGTTTTAATCGGAATGCATTCAATAATTTTATCAAATCTTTTTATTTTAGGTTTTCAAAGAATGGTGTTTTAAGAGAGAAATTGGCGAGCAGATTAGGAAAAAGATGATATTTAATTGTCGCAACCATCTAATTATTCCACTGTTTGCAGTGATCATTTTTTGCCATCGGACTTTTATTTTCATGGAGAAAGTGTTTGAAGAAAGATTCTTCTTTCAAATGAAATTGCCTCACTGTTCAAAAATCATCAACCTCACAAACAAGTTGGTCATATAACAGCTCGAAATCCTATGAAGATATATCATGTTTAAGGTTGCCAAATGTGAAGACAGTGTAGTCAGGTATATGATGTGAATTATCAAATAATTTTAGTCTCTTGTTGAATTTGAATTGTTTATTATTGTTATTAAACTATTTTTTTTATTTATTACTGTATATTATATATGAGAGAGAGAGAGAGAGAGACAGAGAGAGAGGGGGGGGGGGTCAACATCCACTTGCTACAAACTAGGCTATTTCAGGACTATCATAATGGTAGAATTTTATTTTAATAATTCGTTTGCTCCTATGGAAGAAAACCCACAAAGTTTGGCAGGCGACCATAATCCTTGTCACATACATTGTACATGCTTGGGATAGAAACCACGTCATTTGACAGACCCTATGATCTGAAGCGCCCACATCTGACCACTCGACCCCAGATCACCCTGTTTATTATTACTGTATATGATTGTTATTTCCGCCGTGCTGCCTCTAATAAAAACTGGTGTGCTGATATAAAAGTCTTATTCGGGAAACTCAATCTGTCTGAATACTATAAAAATAAACTGGCGATAAATATCAATGTAATAAAATCAAATAGAGCCTAAAAAACGTAAACAAAATTGGAATTCTGCAGCTCCCAGTATTATAGGTGTCGAGAGGATTTAATCTATAGGTCTACCTGAATAGTCTCTCTCGCCGAAGTTGGCGATCCGTAACATTTTGTCAAAGGTGCGTAAAAAATTCCTTCTTACGACAGGGTAAGAGTTGTCGTAGACCTTACGATAAAAGTTGCGACTTTCTTAAGTTAAGAAGTTTATTGAAACGCGAATTTTCCAAAGTTTGCGTTACGATAAAGTCACGTAAATTTTTCATCGTAAGTTAATTTGTGAAACTGCCCCCAGATATGATTTAAATTGGACGTAATGTGAACTGGTATTTAATTTTTTAGGACTGGTAGTTTATTGATTTGCAGGTTCTGGATAAAAAATATTCTTATAAACCAAGTAACAAAATGGGAAAAAGCATTGTCCTGAATTCAATTTCTTATCATTTATTTTAATATAATATCGACTTAAAATGATTCCACAAAATTTAACGGATAAAATTTTTTCTTATAAACCAAATAACAAAATGGGGAAAAAGCATCGTTCCGAATTCAAAGAGCTACGGTTACAAAACGAAGAACCAATTTCTTATCATTTACTTTAAAACAATAGGGGATTATCGGCTTAAAAACACTGAAAAAAAAACTTGTGTTTTCAACACAAGTTAGGTGTCTCTATTTAACAACACAAACTTGTATTGAAATAACACAAACTTGTGTTAAATGTTGAAACAACACAAAACTTGTGTTAAAAATTATCAAACAACACAAACTTGTGTGAAAATCTACACATAACTTGTGTTAAAATGTCTGAAACTTGTGTTGGAATTTCTGAAACTTGTGTTGGAATTTCTGGAACTTGTGTTAAAATTTATGAAACTTGTGTTGTTTCATACAAACTTATGTATTTAACCAATTTATATCCAGTATAGCAGCCTTTACCATGCAATGTTTGATAAATGACATGACAAAATTTTGTGTGTTATATTATTATTTATTCATAAAATTATATAAACAATTAAATTAATGCCAAATCAAAACTAAACAGACAATTTGATGGGTAATAAAAACAAAGTAAATCCAATACAAATAAAATTGTGATATATAATGAAAAAATACAATAAATAAACAAATCATAAAATAAACCCTCAAAACAAGCACTGAGACATTTGGAATACTAATAAACAAATAAAAAAAATATATTAAATTTGTTAATTAAATATATTAAATATATTATTTAATATATTAAATATATTAATTATGCACAAAAACTGAAAAACTACATACAAATGAAATATAAGAAAGAGAGAGAGAAATGGGGTTTAACGTCCACTCGAAACAAACTAGGTCATTTCGGGACTAACACATGGTTCAATTTTATTTCAATAATTCGCTTGCGCGTAGGGGTCTTTAGCAGTGGGAGGAAACAGGAGGACCCGGAGAAACCCCACGAGGTTGGACAGGCGACCCTACATCCGAAATATAAGAGACATGTACAAAATATTTATATATAAGTCATAATCAAGGGTGATCCATGGTATAAAGTTGGTTCGCTTACATGGAGGTCCTTTTTTGGATCCCGATTTTAAACCCCTTTTCAGTTTATAATGAGAAAGAGAGAGTCATTTTGGGACTAACATATTGTTCAATTTTATTTCAATAATTCGCTAGCGCGTAGGGGTCTTTAGCAGTGGGAGGAAACCGGATGACCCGGAGAAAACCCATGAGGTTGGACAGGCGACCCTACTCCTTGTCACGTACAACTAGGGAATCGAAACCACCCCAGTTGACTCAAAGACCGTCCTTATGATAAAACGCACACGTCCTACCCCCCCCCCCCCCCCTCCTCATTTTATAAGCACGACAAAGTCACCTTAATGTACAAAAGGTTTTTTGTAATTCTGGGTATATTTGATCTATATTTGGTTTCTAGATAGTGCCCTATATCTTTACAGTCTACATTTTACACAAATTTCTGGAGAGAATTGCAATATAATTGGGTTTGTTAAGGAGAGAGAGGGAGAAATGGGGTTTAACGTCCATTCGACACAAACTGGGCGGAAACCGGAGGACCTGGAGAAAACCAACGAAGTTGGACAGGCGGCCCTATTTAACATTAAAAACAAAACAAAAAACCCAGAAAAGTAGGATGATACCTTAAAGATAAATTATGGGAGATTAGATAACAAGTTGGTAGTTCTCATTATAATAGTTAAAAACTAGATACTGTAAAGGCAATTTGCTGAACATTTCAGTCAAAGTGATCCACTATGAACCGAGAAATAAGCGATCGAAAGTTCCGCATTGCCTCGGTCATCATTACTAAAGTCGGTACGATAAAAATCATAGTCTCGATTATCCATTTAATCGTTAAATCAAGAAGGAAAGTTATGCAGCAAATCGGTTCATAATCCAACAAATATCGCAGGCTAGCGTTGACATCGAGAGTTGATTATGGTCTGGATACGTTAATTAATGTCTAATTAATTGTTTATATAACATTTCAGGCCTAAAGAAAGACCCACAATAGGCAGATTTAGCTCTTGCATAATGTATGTTTAACTACCAGGGCAGAAATTCCCTCATAACATAAAAAAGTGGGATGTTAAATCCCATTTCATTTTATAAGCAAGGGAAAGTTACCTTAATGTACCTCAAGGGTTTTTTGTAATTCTGTGTATATTCGATCTACATTTGGTTTCGAGATATGCCTATTTAATAATTTATGATTTCCGACCAAATTCTAAGTTATTTATAGGTAACTTTACAATCTATAATTTACACAAATTTCTGGAGAGAATTAATATATAATTGTGTTTGGGAAGGATATTTAACATTAAAAACAAAAATAAAAAATATTTAAATAACAGGCCAAATGCAACAGATAACTTATTAGCATTTACAATCACTACATGCTTTTTCAAACTTATAAAATAATTTTGTGGCTTAATATTCAAAAGGTTTATAGTTGAGTTTTCTTGTTGTTAACATACATCAAATGCTCTCTAGCCTGAAAAAAAATAATATTATACATTGTAGTAGACAATAAATACATTTTCTATGGTTCAGAATGTTTAAATAAACAACTCATTTTGCCACATGTTAATTCTCTATTGTTTCAACTTTGAATAATACTTATTGTGCCTTTTCCAATTACAGACCCAGGCAGATTATTATGCCTCAATGGGTCAGAAGCCAGAACAAAAGTCTTGAAAAAATGACAATAACATGAAAAATTAACCATTTGGTTTATCAAATAGCTCCACTAAGGCAATTGTAAATGCGGTATTGCAAACAGTATTATAATATGATATTATTTATATTTTACAAATTCATGCATTTGAACGATTTATAATATTTGTTATGAAATGGTGTAACATTGCATCCATCTTATAGTTTTGACGTAATATATCAAAACTCTTAAGAAAATCAACCAATCAAATGAAATGAAATGGGGTTTAACGTCCTACGGTTCTGCTCCGAACTGGGCTAATGAAGACGGGCATACGCCATACAGTGTGCGATGAGGGAAATTTTGCCCGGACAGCGGCACTACGGCCTACTCTTATATCGAATTCCAACTGTCAAGGGATCTTTTACATGCACACCAATATGTACACGGGACCTCGGTTTTTCGTCCCATCCGAACGACTAGACAGCTGTCCTTGTCAGGCCCTCTGTCCTGCATCACTGACAAGGGGAACCACGCCGGAAAATCTGGATGAACCTTCTCGGCCAATGCAGGGATCGAACACCCGACCTCAAGGTTAGCGAGCCAGCGTCTTACCCACTTAGCCACGTGATCCCCTCAACCAAACAAGCCTCCTGAGTTTCATGTTGATCGTATTTAAAATGGCAGAGCCCGAGACGCTTCCACAATATCAATAGCCATTTCCAACTGTCTTGATCTTCCGAGGTGTGTAACTGAAAAAAGATATACGCTATGTATTATTTGTCTTGAATTGACTAGACAGTTTTGATTTAGTTAAAAAATGTTAATTTAATTACATGTGTTGGTTTGCTTTGCCACTGATGAGACAGTCATATCTACATGTAACTAAGATTCTGTCCATGCACCTGTACAGCTTTACTATACTAAACTGAATTTTAGATTCCAAAACAGCATAACAACAATCTTTCCTATTAGAATTGAATAGTTACCCACCAAGAACAAGCTGCTCTATCACCATTTCTTCTTCCATTTTTTTTCTTTTTTAATTTCTTTTATTATATGATCTTTTTCTGGGTGATTTGTGTATGCATCCAATATTGAAACTGAAAAAATAAATACATGACAAATATATGTATCAAAAGTTTTAATCCCAAGGAACTAAAATCTATTTTAATAATCCTTGTTTGTCACATGATTTCACTGTCGCAGTAATTAGAAAATGGCCATGATGACTGAATGAGTTAGGCGCTGGCTTCCCCTGAGGTCCATTTCAATGTACACATTGACGGACACTTAAAAGTTTCCTTGGCAGTTGGAATTCGATATGAGAGTAGGCCATATTCCCGCTGCCCGGGAAAAATTTTTCTCTTAGCACAATGCATTAGATCAGTCGGAGCTGAACAGTAGGATGTTAAACCCCATTTCATTTCAGGTAATCCAGTATTTTTCTAGTAAGACCGGAGTCTCTACTTTCTTTATATGCAAATATGAATAATATCATATTTGAAATAAGCCATACTTTTATTCGATATGGGGTGGGGTGGGGGGGATGCTCTAGTGGTTTAATAAATATGCACATGAAATCACAGGGTCTGTCATTGTGTCGAGTGGCATGGTTTCGATTTCAAGGAATAGGGTCACCTGTCCAACCTCTTGAGTGTTGTCTGGGTCCTTCGGTTTCCTCATTTTGCTAAATACCCCTACGCGCAAGCGAATTATTCATATTAAATTTAACCATACCTTAGTCCCAAAACGACCTAGTGCCAGTAAGTAGATAAGGACCCATCCTACAACAACTCTAGGTTGATGCAGAATTAATATTACACAACATACCAATTCTTAATACATGTAGAATGAGGCAGTATGCTGATTACCGGTAACCTGGTATGCATGTAGGACATCGCATATCTTGGACTACTTGATTCGGCAAATGCAAGTACATGTAAGGCCTTGTTTGTGTCATTCCCCTCTCTCTCTGTTGCATATAAGTGCCATATAAACACGTTACGTGGGATTGTATCTTCACATACACTAATAATTGTAGGACAGTGGTAAAAAAAAAGAAAATTTAAGAATAATATGAAATCGTTACCAGATTTTCTTCAATGGAGTCCTTGGTTAAATTCTCAATGTTTGTTTAAAATTTGAGGGTGGAAAGGGTCACATAGCATCACTGACTGGAATAAAATAATGAAACTACAGAGCAACTTGTTCTACTTGGACTACTTGATTGGGCAAATGCAAGTACATGTAAGGCCTTGTTTATGTCATTTCCCTCTCTCTCTCTGTTGGAAAGGGTCACATAGCATCACTGACTGGAAAAAAATAATGAAACTACAGAGAAACTTCCACAGATTGATTCTAGTTCTATCAGTGAAATAATATTTATTACACAGAGGTTGAACGGCGTGTGTGGGAAAAATATATGCTTATTTGATTAGAGGGGTTTTGTTTTGTTTTTTTTTAAAACAGAAATTAGATTACATTTCAACTAACGCAAAAGTTTAAAAAGTTATTTTCTAGTCGTGCCCGGGTTCATGTTTACTCTTGCCAAAATGTTTATAAAAAATCATGAAACAAGAATCAAGATGGCCGCCAATCGGTTCTCCCCTGCCAATCCACCCTCCCTAGGTATAATTTCAAAACAGATTCTTACCTGCTGGCTCAAGTCGAGCCGTTTCTGGTTTAATGTGATTCTGTAATATAAGTATTTGAACAACATCGTAACGCCGAACAATTAAGCACGATTTCAGAAAAATTAGACAGATTCAATTATAACATGCCGAAATTTTTTCACCTGTCCTCGCGCCATTGTTAACCTTTTACTTCCGGTTGAATTGTTGGGGTTTGGGGATTTTTTGGGGTTTATTTTTAAGGAAACGGAATACTACTATACATAGAAACAATATCGATGCTAAATTAAATACACGGTATTATTTTAGTTATAAATATTTACAAACCTGCGGTCTTGTATTTTCTGTGATCATTGCATTTATCAATCATATCACTGCTCAAAAATTATTTCAGCACGCTGTTAATGGTAAATGTCTGTGTATAAAATTGCTTTATTTAACGTTCACTTCCCCCGAGGTGATATCGCAGACAAAATTTAGCCTATAGTACGTCGATTTTATCATCTCATTACATTTACCCATTTTCTTGTCAACGCATTTTGAGTCAATTGTTAAAATCACACCGGGCATGCTCACCAGGCCTATTATGTATTCCTTTGATCTACCAGTTTATTGGGCCAATAGAATAACCAACAACTGTATTTTAACTACAGACATCTAAACACCAATTAGCATTTAAGTCTGTCTGGCTATTGTCTGAGTAAAAAAAAAATACGTTTCTTATACTTGTGGACCCCCGAATTAAAACTTTGTATGGAGTTCAATTTTTAAAAACACAAAATATTTATTGACGGTACACATTACTTGTGTTAATTATATGAAAAAAAAAGATTTTATAAATCTACACGAGTTTTGTGTTAACGCATTGAACAGAACACAAGTTTGTGTTAATGCAATGCAAAACAACACAAGTAATGTGTAGCATAATTTTCACACAAGTACTTGTGTTGAGATCCAACACAAGATTTTTTTTCAGTGAACCTTCTGTATTATATTCAAGCCAGATTTTCAATTTGGGCGCAGACTGATTCCACTAAATTTAACATAGATTTCTTTGATTTAGGAATCCGCAAAAAAATATTGTGCAATTAGTACAATGGTAACTTCAAACATAAATGATTTAATATTATCATTACGTGGTGGTTATCTTTCCTTACTTTCTAGGCAGAAAAATGGCTGTTTATTATAAGTGGTATCTGCTACCGCCACATTACTGTTTATTATTGGTTGTAAACTAGCATCACAGGCTGTTGTATTAACTATCATACAGCTTTTATACTGTTCTTTCAATCTACGTAAAAGAGAGATAATAACAATATTATATGATTGAGGGAGTTTCTGGGATGCAACCGCGGATTCAGTGTGTCTTACATTGATCTCCATTGAAAATTTTCCCAAAATGTAGACAAGATTACAAATTTTTCGTTTTTTTTTTTTTTTCATTTTTTGATAGACAATTGTTGAAGTAGAAAATGCGATTTTATGCAATATGGTTCACAGTCTAGGCGCTATGGTTGTATCACTGTCACTATAGTGCATACGCTATCATTACGTATTCTTAGCAGGATGTTACACTTTTCGAGCGAATGTTTGAAGTAACAGACAAATTAAAAGGATGAACTTACAATGAATACCCTTTTTAACAGTAACGTTTGTCTTGAATTATTGTTTTTTTCAAACATTGTCAAATCCATAATATCACCAAGGTCCAAGGAACAGGCATGTCAAGTTTCATGTCGATCGTACTTGAATTGACGGATCATTAAGACTTTATCGAACAGCGTCGCCCCAAAGAACAACAAGACGAGTAGCGTTAGGGGACCAGTTTCTGGTCCAAAACTGTAGCTGATGGTATATGAAAAGAAAGTCGATGCAAAGTTGACTTACAAACAAGATCGGCTTAGCTGATCTGGATCTATGCTAGCTCTGTATAATATTTCAGGACAATAAGCTAAGGCAATAGAACATGAGAAAAAGTCGATGCAAAGTTGACTTACACACAAGATTGGCTTAGATCTGGATCTATGCTAGCTCTGTATAATATTTCAGAACAATAAGCTAAGGCAATAGAACATGGGTCCAACGTAAACAAGGGATCATCAGCATTTTCTGAAATGTACAAAGAGTAATAAATGTGTGTTTAAAGAGAAAAAAATGATACTGGTATAAAAGTTTAAATCGACAGCACCATGTTGTTTTTTTAAGGAGCCAAATCTGGTTGATTTAGGTACAAATAAAGTGTAGAATAGGATCGATCTGGTGTGTTATTTCTTTTTTATTGGAATGTCGCCTTTTCCAACACCCTGAAAATATATACATTTATATGCACAGCATAACATCTGTATTGGTAGATAGTCAGCTATTATACGAAAGAAATACAGGTTTTCCCGAAAATATATATGTTAAAAATTAACAAACAAGTGTGTTCACTTTAACAAACAAAACATAACTCAAATCTCACCCGATAGCACGATCGTTTACGATATTTCACAAATCGATTGATAATAAATAGTATATATAATATTTGCGCATTGTCGAAAAAATCATGTAAGTTTTGATAAATATGTTTCGTATCAAGAGAATTAATGCCGCTTTCTTATATGTGCCACAATTTATCTATCAAGCCCAAAATCTGGTACTCAATATAAAAAAGCGGAATTTTAATATCGAAAAATTTGTTTTAGGGTAATCTATTTTCTACGCCAAAATCACCAAGAAAATTGTTTATATGCTTGGCCATATAATTTATATTTGCGGCATTGTGGAAAATAATATTAAACCGGTTACCATGAAATGGCGTTAGCGGTAATTTTGAAATCCCAAGGGACTTGAGATATAACATAAAAAGTAAATAACGACCCAGGTTCGTTTGGCAAAAAAATAAACATTTGGACCGAATACAGCCTAAAATACAGTTCCTCTGCGCATATTTATCAGCCACATTTCGAAAACCAAGAGCCAAATTTTGTGAGGGGTTTTCGGGGCTATACTATATACCGGAAAACACCGAGAAACCACCGGAAAATGTTTAGGCTAACAAGAGAAAAATTCTGGATTGACAAATTGAAAACAACAGCTCCCCTAGGTTTGAATATTCATACGGCTAGCGCAATAGCCCCTTTTGTAGTCCCATTTAGCGCAACAGCGGCAAGTGCACCCCAACTCATCAGAAAACACTATACTGATCTCCAAGAAAATCACCCGAAAATATTCACACAGAAACTTATAGTTGCATATTCTAAAAATAAAAATCTGAACGACATCCTACTACACAGTAAATTAGATTAAATAAGACCAGTCTTCACCCTAACCCAAAACAAACCATATATCAAATCCAATCCCTAACCGTTAGTAAATAAAATCAACTAGATATAAGAATCCCTAGCCCTAACCCGGTGATGTGGAACAAACACGATTTTTTAAAAAAATCCAATCCGTAGTAGGAAACACACTAATGTGGCTCTCCCCCGAGAGCCTCAAATTTATTCTTTTTATTCTTCAGAAACAAAAATACCAGAAGTACCATCCAAGGAAGACCATCAGCGCCACCAAAACCAAAAAACAGCGAAATCGCTTTTGTATATAAATCTAATGTATTGTATGTAAAATAAAACTAGGAAAAACTAACTTTTCATCATCCTAGGTCAGTGCTTATGTGGAGACTTAACCTCTCCCCCAAATTCTTAAACCTAACCCACCGCTGGTTCTCTGGAAAACGCCGGAAAAAACCTAACCCTAACCCCCCGCAAATCTCTAGAGGACCAGGCTCTGGGTTACCTATTTAGGGTGTTTTTCGGTATTTAGTGTGTTTTCCGGTATTTAGTGTTTTTCCGGTATTCAGTATAACATTGTGTTTTCCGGTAGTTTTCCGGTTGTTATCCGGTGTTTTCCGGTTGTTTTCCGGTGTTTTCAGGTATATAGTATTGCCGTTTTTTCGTATATAAAGTGATGTATTTCGTTGACTTTAACCGGCAATACTATATACCGAAAAACATTGGAAAACTACCGGAAAACACCATTTTCCGGTGTTTTCCGGTATTCAGTATAACATGGTGTTTTCCGGTAGTTCTCCGCTGTTTTCTGGCGGTTGTTTTCCGGTATTTTCCAGTATATAGTATAGCCCGACTTTAATGTTTCCGAACATGTTTTAACGATACACCGACGCGATAACATGATATTCTTTGAACTGTATTTTTTGAGAGAGTGTAATTAGATTTGATTACCGCGACAGCCAAAGATATGGTTATAACCGCTTCGACGTTCCTATCGGAAGAGTTAAGGTATTTTAGTTGCATGACCAAATTATGGCATTCTGTGGTCTTTCTTGGTTTATTTTTAAAAGGCAAATTTTATTTGATGCCTATTGATCCTACTTAATAAAGATTTAATCTTGCTATTTAGATTGGTCAAAGTCGCATCGACTGATGTCTGTGTCTTTACATTTTTTAAAATTTATTGTGCTAGTATCTGCCGATGGTATCTCGTCTACTATCCCAGGAAAAAAAGGGCCGTCGAGATAACCATCATATAATTTTAAAGATCTATTAAAATTATTTACATTTTGCCGAGGTTTCTAGTCTTTGTCTTCAGCACACAGTCGTCTTGTAAAAACAATAACTATAGACTGGCCGGAGATGTATTAACAATGCCTAGTACAAGCCTATTTGTAATTCTCGCAAAGGAATGAATGAATGAAATGGAGTTTAATGGCACGCCAGTTCCAACCGGGCTATATTGCGCCAAACACATGATTAATTTAATGAGACAAATTAAGGAAATATCACAAAATTGTAATTATATGTGAAAATAAAAACCAATATCACAGACAATAAAATTAAAAATAAATATATCACTTTACATATAGAAATATTTAAAAAGATATAATACATATGATAAAATATATACAGTTAAAATTTGAGTAAAAGTTTGTCTCTTTTAAGAAGTTTAACGTTTTATTATATAGTTCGGTTGAGCAAATAATTAACGTAGAGACTGGCAACGGTAATAATTTGATCTAATATCCTTGAGATGCTTGCACTCTATCAGAATGTTCATATTCTGGTTGAGGCTCTCTCTTCAAGATAAAAATGTCAGTTAAAAAGGTATGACCTATGCGAGAGCGACACAAAACAACCCCATCCCTCCTGTTAGTTCTATAGGAGCTTGGCCAGTGTCCTAAGAGAGGTTTTATGTGATGAAGTTTGTTTGTGCCTGCAAGATCTCATGACCGTTGCCAGCGGGCATAAATGAACAAATTTATTGATGAATTAAACTCTTTAAAAGGTAATAAAAACGGTGATGGGGGGAATCTAAAACACAAGTTTGGCAGCAAAATCTGCTTTATCATTCCCCTTATATCAACGTGATTAGAGAGCCAGCAAAAGACAATGTCTTTGCTGTTAAACTTGTAAAATAGTAGCAGACGATAAACATCTGCTACCAATGGTGGTTCAAGCTTTTATTATTCTTATGGTGTGTAAGATCGAAATCGATCTTTAGGGGAGATATACCCCACGGGTTGTATGCGAATATCGCATTATGGTGGAATAACTTTAGTCTTGAGCAGATATAAATGCTCATGATATGTTCTAAATATGGTGTTAAATGAAATATGGTTTGGTAAAGATGTTATTTTAGCAGCATACTGCAGGGCTAGTTTATCACGTCATTTGTGCAGTGAGGGCTCATGCGCCTCGATGTATAAACTGTCCACTGGAGATGTACGAAATGTTCCTAAACTGACTCTAAGTCCCTGGTTGTGTATGTTGTCGAGCTCTTTGAGATACGACTCGCGGGCAGACCCATACACAACACACCCATAATCGATTATAGATCTTATTAATGCTCGATATAATCGAAGCAAGACCTTACGGTCTGCTCCCCAGTCAGTATTTGATAGGACTCTCAATATGTTGAGGGCTTTCAGACATTTCTTTTTTAGGCTTTTAATGTTGGGGATAAATGATAATTTCTTATCAAATATCAGCCTCATCAACAATTGGAAGACGACTGCCATCCAGGAATAGTTCTGGGTCGGGATGCAAACCTCGTTTCTGACAGAAATGCATGCAGACAGTCTTGAATTTTGAAAATCGAAAACCATTTTCGGTTGCCCATTGTTGAAGTGAATTTAAACAAAGCTGCAACTTACGTTCGATAATCCGCATGCCTGTAGAACGATAGAACATCTGAAAGTCATCAACAAAAAGAGCGTCGTTTGTCCCTGGCTTAAGGCACACTGGGATGGTATTAATTTTTATTGCAAAGAGTGTTGGAGATAATGTGCTTCACCGAGGGACTCCCATTATTTCCTGAGGAAATGGGTCAGAGAATATTGATCCCAGTCGTAGCTTAAATGACCTATCTTCCAGGAATTTTTTAATGAAGATAGGTAAGCGACCTCGTAAGCCAAGGTTATGGAGGTCACGCATGATACAATGTTTCCATGTAGTATCACATGCTTTCTACAGATCGAAAAATATTGCAACTAAAGCGTCTCTGGCGAACGTTTCAAATCGAACGAGATGATCAAGACTGCTCCTTTGGGACCGAAATACACATTGGAGGGCAGTAATAATATTCTCCATGGAATGGGGATTCTCAAGGCGCCTTAAGATACGATCACGCTCTCCAAGACCGGATTTGCAATCGTTATTATACCATTGTTTTTTTAAACGTTTTGGCTCAGTCGTGGTCTTCGGAATCGCTCAGCAACATCCTGAAGAGACACAAAGATTCAAATGAAATGAAATGAAATGAAATGGGGTTTAACGTCCTACTGTTCTGCTCCTATACTGGGCTAATGAAGACGGGCATACGCCATACAGTGTGCTATGAGGGAAATTTTGCCCGGGCAGCGGCACTATCGCCTACTTTTATATCGAGTTCCAGCTGTCCTTGTCAGGCCCTCCGTTCTGCACCACTGACAAGGGGAAACCACGTCGGAAAATCCAGATGACCTTTCCCCGCCAATGCAGGGATCGAACACCCGACCTACAGGCTAGCGAGCCAGCGTCTTAACCAACCAGCCACCGTGGCTCCCCACAAAGATTCAAAAAGAGCCCAATCAGCCTTATGCAACTTCCACCTCTGGGGTCTTTCAACCGGATAGGGACCATTATTATCTATCATGATGGGAAAATGGTCACTACCACACAGATCTTAATTTGCTCTCCATGTAAAATCCTGAAACAGGACCGGGGAGCAAATGGTTAGATCAATAGAACAAAATGAAGCGGCGGTAGGATGTAGATAAGTAGGCCAGTCATCATTTAAATTATTAATGTTAATGAATCCGCTATTTGTTTACCTCTATTATTATCATCTGGACTATAATTGAAATCTCCTGTAATTATAAACGGGGGGGGGGGGGGGGCTGTGCAACAAAGTCATCAAGATCACTGGGGTTCAGATGTAAAACTAGTTGGTAAATGTACAGAGAAGAATATGTAGAGTCACCCTCACTGCAACTGCCTGTAAAGGCGAGTTCAGGGCGACTTTACTCTGCGGGACAGCTTTGATCATCCTAGGGAGATCTGGTCTATCAGAGATCTGATGGAAATACGTTTAACGTAAGTAACACCTTGTGAGGCGAGACATTCAAGCATCTCTTCCTCACTGCTGCCTTCTAAATCCTAAGACCAAATAACACCTCTTGAAGAATTAAGAGATGGAAATGTTGGCTTAAGTCTTTGATTTTAATAAAGATGAAGCATGTGACTCTTTAGCACACAACAAAGTTGCGTTTCTCATTTTCTTGACGCTTTTAGGTTCACCAGCTAAGCCGGTCTTTAGCAATGAGAAAAGGGGGAGTTTTACTTAAATTAATGTCATTGGTACTGTGTATCACCAGAAACCTAGGCCAAGTTCGGGGTGTTTTATTTGGTACGTCATTTGTTTCCAAATTGTCGGTCGACGTCCGTTTTAAAGTAAGAGTCTTCTTGATATGGGAAGCCATGTATTATTATTAAAGGTTCACCCCTGCCTGTTACAATCTCCATGCAGGCTACTACGCGGATATCCATCATATACGCCTTGTGAGGATAGACAGGGATATACCCAGACGATGCACCTACTCGTCAGCTAATCATGACCAAAGCCGACTGATCAGAGTGGGCCACTCTGACCTCCCGTCTAGGTGAATTGTGGGCCGAAGCAATGTGTTGCAAAGAAAAGGGCTCACAAGCGAAATCCCCACTCAATTACCAGCATTCCACTCTCCCCCGACACGGGTCGCACCGCACGGCAAACACGTTGCCCCATTACAGGGATACTTTTAGTCGCCTCTTACGACACGCATGAAATATGAAGGGTATATTGTTTGGATGGCCGACAGGTTAGCACGTGCGTGCTGTATCATAAGGCCTGTCATTGAGTCAACTGGCGTGGTTTCGAATCCCCGGTTGTACGTGACAAGGAGTAGGGTCGCCTGTCCAACCTCGTGGGTTTTCTCCGAGTCCTCCGGTTTCCTCCCACTGATAAAGACCCCTACGCGCAAGCGAATTATTGAAATAAAATTAAACCATATGTTAGTCCAGAAATGACCTAGTTTGTGTCGAGTGGACGTTAAACCCCATTTCTCTCTATCTCTTTTCACCCCCTACACCGCAGGGAGGTCCTCTACTTGAATGAAATGTTGTTTTATGGCACGTCAGATCCAACCGGGCTATATTGCGCCAAACATATAGAGATTAAAATTTATGATAAAAACCTGTCTCTTTTACACAGTCTAACACTTTACCATATAAACCCGGTTGGGCAAACAATTGATGTAATGATTAACAACGGTAAAAATGCGATCTTACATCTTTGAGATCCTTGCACTCAATCAGAATGTTCTTAACTGTCAAAGGAACATGACAATGTTCACATTCTGGTTGAGGTTCTCGCTTTAATATGAAAGTGTGAGTTAAAAAAGTATGACCTATACGAGAGCGACACAAAACAACTTCATCTCTCCTGTGGGTTCTGTAGGAGTTTGGCCAATCTACGAAGAGAGTCTTAATCTGATGAAGTTTGTTAATGCCTGCAAGATCCCACGACCTTTGTCAACGGCCATAAATTAAATGATTTATTGAAGGTTTATATTCCTTATAAGGAATTAAAAAGGGTGATTGGGGAAGATCTAAAGCAGCTTTGACACCAAAATCTGCTTGATCATTCCCCCTTATATTAACGTGACAGTGGAAGCCAGCAAAAGACGTTGAACTCGTAAGATAGTAACAGACAATAAATATCTGCCACTAAAGGGTGTTCAAGCAGTTTATTGTTAATTGCTCGAATAGAGGACAGAGAAACAGAAATGGTATCAGATGGCGTCACGGATCACCATCCTTAGAACCATCTGTGTAAATAGGAGCATAAACACCATACTTGCCCTTATCTCTCTAAACAGAGATTGAAACACCATCGAGCTAGTATCTCTCTTTTTTATATTGACAAAGATGGAAATCGATCTTTGGGGGAAATATAGCCCACAGTGGAGTCCTAAAGAAAAGGGGTATTCGCAATACTGTCTAGGCTGATACCAGCCTCAGACAAAAGGGGTTGTATGCGAATACCGAATGGTGGAATAACTCTAGTCTTAAGCAGATATAGATGCTCATGATATTATCTAAATATGTTGTTAAATCAAATATGATTTGGTAAAGACGCTATTTTCGTAGCATACTGCAGGGCCAGTTTATCACGTTTGTTGTGCCGTGAGGGCTCACGCGCCTCGGCGTATAAACTGGCCACTGGAGATGTACGAAATGCTCCTAAACTGATTCTAAGTCCCTTGTTGTGTATGATGTCGAGCTCTTTGAGATAAGACTCGCGAGCAGACCCATACACAATACACCCATAATCGAGTTTAGATCTTATTAATGCTCGGTACAATCTGAGCAAGACCTTACGGTCTGTTCCCTAGTTTGTACCTGATTTAAGGCACGCTGGGATAGTATTAATTTTTATCGCAAACAGATCAAAAAATATTGCAACTAAATGTTACTTCTGGATGAAAGCGTCCCTGACCAACGATTAAAATCGAACAAGATGACCAAGAGTGCTCCCTTGGGACCGGAATCCACATTGGAGGTCAGAAATGAGGTTGTTGGACTCAAGGTACCAAACAAGCCTTCGATAGATCAATCTCTCCATGGTTTTGCAAATACAGCTAGTTGAAGCGATCGGACGATAGTTGGTAGGATTCGTATGATCTTTACCCGGATTAGGGATGGGAAATATTGTTGCTTCATGCCACGAAAGGGGGAATGTCCCATCAACCCAAATCCGGTTAAAAAGATCTAATAAAATTAAGAGAGTTGGAAAAGGTAAATGTTTTAGAATTTGGTAGTGAATTTCATCTGGACCAGTTGCGGTATCGCGAGTCGGGGGATCACGTGGCTAAGTGGGTAAGACGCTGGCTCGCTAGCCTGGAGGTCGGGTGTTCGATCCCTGCATTGGCCGAGAAAGTTCTTCCAGGACAAAATTTCCCTCATAGCACACTGTATGGCGTATGCCCGTCTTCGTTAGCCCAGCATAGGAGCAGAACAGTAGGACGTTAAACACCATTTCATTTCATTTGGTATCGCGAGTCACGGAGCTCTGCAACAGAAAAAAGGTCATTGTAACATTCATCATTACGGGACTTGAAATTAAGTCGCCTTTTCTTCTCTTGATGTTTAATACCCCGATAGGTATCCGAGGAGAAATTTGATGATGAATTGAATGAAAATGCATTGGCCAGTGAATTAGCAATATCAGGAAATGTTTTAAAGGTGTTATTATCATCATTTAGGTGGTTAACTGATAATGCACTACTTTTACCTTTAATCCTACGAATGTAAACTTGGTAGAAGATACAGAGTGTTATAGGAATATGCAAAGTCACCCTAACTGCAACTGCTTGTAAAGGCGAGTTGATGGTGATCAACAAAATGTCTAAAACACAAAGTGTCAGAATTCTTTAAGAAGGTTTCCTGTAAACAAATAGCTAAAGGATATTGTATGTTTGGATTAATAATTGAACTTCATTAAAATTTGGTTTTAAACCACGACAATTCCATTGAAAATGGAATTTACCATTGTCAGGGAAATTTAATTTTTGGCGGCTTACTGAGTGGGTCCACATGGACATCCACTACAGTAATGTCGTCCATCTGATCATCCCCATATTCATTAAAGAGAGTGATAGAGATTTTTGAACCCTTTGAATCTTTCTCTCGAAATTTTAAAAAAAAATTGATGTTTTTTTGAATGCACTATTTTCTCTTTTGCAGATGGAGTACTCTTGAACTGCACTCCTGACCCAGTGGAACTGCAATCAGCAGTGTCAGCTTTAGAGGAGCGCAAGGGAGGGGTCCCCTTGCCATTTTGTATGGGAATATTGGGAATAATCTCAATAGCTCCAGATGGAGACAATGGGGATACAACCTCATCAGGTAGAGGGGCAGGGCTTTGAGTCGAGCTCTGTGGAGCTCGAAACCCCTTTAATATGATCTGATGTAATAGTAAAATCTTAGGTGTTTTCTGATTTTAAGGCCAAGTTATATCTGTTTGAACAGATATGGTTTTAGAAGATACTATAACTGCACTTGCAAAAGACTTCCCTTCAGATGTTTTCGAGCATCAAAGTATGGTATTTTTCGCTCTGACATAACCTGTTGGATTCTTTTTTCTTTCTGCCATATTGGACATTCACGGGAATAAGGAAAGTGCTTTCCCTTACAATTTACACAACAAAACTCAGCCTGGCAGGTTGCACTATCATGGCCTTCATGGCCACAACGAGCGCAGGTGTCTTTACCTCTGCAGACAGTTTTGCTGTGTCCAAAGGTTTGAAACTTGTAGCAACGAAGAGGGTTGTAAATGTAGGAATCCACAGGTTTGTTTAAATAACCTGCCTTGAGAGTCTTTGGTATGTCGGGACGATTGAATGTGAGGATGAAGGTGCTTATTGGAATCACCCTATCTCCTCGACGAACACTAATCCTTTTGACGTATTGTACACCTTGAGAAGAAAGGTATTCTACCATTTCTTCCTCACTGCTGACTTAAGGTCCCGGTAACGCATTTACACCTCTACTAGAATTTAGTACAAAGCCAAACAATTTGTGAACAGTATTTTGACACATTAGTGATTAATTCATCACAATTCCAAGACATTACGAGAAGGTTTGGAGTCTGTACACAGTCTATACATCAGTATCTGGTGTGTCCACCGCGAGTGTCAATAACAGCAGCGTGTGTACATGGAGTGGAACAGACGATTAATGAACGCCATTGGCACCTAGAACCACACTCTCAGAAAAACTGGCGCAATCCATCGGCTGTGTTTGGTCTCGGTACGACGTTATTAAGTCTCCTCTGAATTTCATCCAAAAGATGTTCGATCGGGTTTAAATCGGGAATAAGGGTTGGCAAGTGCGTAACGTTGACACGTAGAAAGTAGAAAGTCCCGAGTATGGACCAAGATTTTGGAACACCAGAGGACCCACTCTCTGATTCAAGCCGATTCAACCCCAAACCATTACGCTTGGACCTCCCCATGAGTCTCGTTCCATGACACATTGGTCAGAATAACGCTAGCCACGTCGACGCCATATTCTGATCCTGCCATCCTGCAGTTGATACACATTGCCTGTGTCGCCAGTTCTGGTGTTGTTGGGCAAACTGTAGATGTTCAAGTCGATGGTGAGGATCGTCCGTGTGTTCCCACTATCTGACGTGCTGTCTCAGATGCCTGTGTGAAGTGATTCTGCGCGTGCTGTCGCACAACATGGCGTTCTTGTTGCCTTGTGGTAACCCTTGTTTTACCAGTTCGGGTGCGATCATCCGTGGTGTTGGTGGCCCGAAAGCGTTGCTGAAGCCTGTATATGGTCCGAACATCGACCTGGAAGTGATTTGCAAGCGCCTGGTTCATCTGAGCTGTCGTAAGTCGTGGCATGCTGCTGCCGTTGTAGTGTGAATGATTCAACCAGGTATGGGGTGCATTTTATAGGGCTGGTTCCGGTGAACAGCACGTGCAGCAGGAGTTACATGAAAATCATGGAGAACACATTACCATCTCAGAAGTCAGGTTGCGTTGTTGAGAACATTTCCTGAGTGAATTCTGGGTTTGGGAAGGAGCCTTATTGCTCAGGTAAAGTTGGAGATGTGGTCACAAATATACAATAAAAACATTTGGCAAGTTTTATGCAATGCGTCTGTTCAGTGTAACATACCAACCTGACGTTTCTTTTGCTGCTTAGTATTATGGAATTGTGCCTTTCGTCATAAAAAAAAACATGACATTTTCGATAAACGTAAATTATGCCCTTATGAAGATTTCCAGATAAGGGGTCACTTCAAAATCTCCAGCGACATACCAATATGGTTATTTACTTTAGAACATAACATAAAGAATATGTTATTGACATTTCTTTTAAGAATTGTCAATATTTTGTATATCATTCCAGGTGTACGTATACTAAATCTGCACGGTGTCCCGTAGGGCTGCTATTCCCGAAAGCAGCAGCCATCGCTGTTTCAAATTTCTGTACCCATACACTTAAACTTTTAAATTTGGTTGCTCTGGGTGCAAAATATCATGCGCGTTGGTTGGCTTCCTTCTATAACAAACATTCTACCCAACAAGAAAAAACCCACAGAGAGCAGTGGCAATGAATCCCGTAATATAGCGTTTGCAGAACTTGTGTCATCCATAAAAGATCTCCATTGAGATGAAGACATGTGTAGTACCATGCAGTACCATGCAGTGCTACGAGTCGCTGGTTAGGTGTGGAAAATACACGGGGAAACTCTCCACATCCAACGTGTGACGTATACTCTCTCTCTCTTCTCTACTACATATTTTAGAACAGCCCTTGATCGTCTAGTATTTTCACTTGTCATCTTTGGCTTCCTTTTCACGTTGTGTATTCTCCTCTTACTATCTCAGTAGTTAAGACGTTTATCTTCTCATTAGTTAAGACGTTTGCCTTACCAGGAATAACAATGCAACAGATCATTTTTACATTTTATATATCATAACTGGATGCATAGATACAAGCATAGTAGATTACAATATTACAATATTTTCATTCTCTCAAACCCCATCCAGCCAGAGGGGGGTTGAATGGCTGAATGGTTAGCGTGCGCGCGCTGTATCATAAAGTCTGTCATTGAGTCGACTGGCGTGGTTTCGAATCCCCGGTTGTACGTGGCAAGGAGTAGGGTCGCCTGTCCAACCTCGTGGGTTTTCTCCGGGTCCTCCGGTTTCCTCCCACTGCTAAAGACCCCTACGCGCAAGCGAATTATGTAAATAAAATTAAAAACCATATGTTAGTCCCGAAATGACCTAGTTTGTGTCGAGTGGACGTTAAACCCCATTTCTCTCTCTCCATCCAGCCAGACTCGCTGGGAGCCTGTCTGCTAATAGTAATTACTACACCCTCTCCCTATGGAATCAACCGGCTGTCTGACGAATGCCCAAAGATATGATGATCTTGTAGCTTTGGACCTTCAATTATCTAATTGGTAAGATATGACGTAATTAATTATAGCGATTGGTTAATTAGCCTAATGACGTCGAAAACCATCCGTATATGGATAGTGGAAACTTACACCAGAAATTTCACACGTGATATCTATTATCAACCTAGAATTTAATGTTTATCAAACAATAACTCTTTTTTATGTCAACTTATCAATCATTCCCTTATTTTGATTTAAGTGCATATGAGACTATATGACTTCTATACAATGTGTGAATCTAATAATTAGCCAAATATATTAATTAATACAATGTTACTAATTTAAAGAGCAAAAATTCTAGCAATTTGCTATATTCCCTCTGTTAAGACTTTTTGCTTGGTATTATTAGCTAAAAGATCCCTTGGATCCTTTACAACGACCATACCAATATCTATAACCTTATATAAATATTCATACATGCAGCACAAATCTCGCCATTGATATTCTATCACCTTCCCCTTTTTAAGATTTGTGCGAACTAAACAGGTACGAAACTCTTAAAAACTTCCATTTCTAACCCATTATTTATGCAACATGCACATAATTCGATTGCTATAGGATTAACATACAAGATTACATATGATCACAATCTGATTCAATCTGTTTCCAGAATATAAGTATCAATGAAAACACAAATAAACAAACATCAAAACAAAAACACGTGTAATCGATCTCCAAAAGTTCATCACTGCACTTTAACGTCCTATGAGAATTCACTTTAAACTAAACACAGAAAACACAATTGTAATTGTTTATTAAATCTTCAAGTGTCCTAATTTCAAAATACTATAACACTACACTTAATATGTTCAGTTTCACTTTAACTTCTGCAATTCATCATCTTGAATTCCCATTGGTCTAGCTCAGCAACCATAGTCTCACAATGAAAAACTTTATTTTTCTTATGAGTAAGGATTCTCAAAGTTAATCACCAGATCCCAACCTCTGAAAAATTTCCTTCACTCTTCTGTGATGATTGGTTTTGGACAAAGTACAATTTCATCCGTCAATAAACATGTCATTGCCATCAGACCAAGAAGTAACGATTCCTAAATCTTACTATTAACTCTTACTTTTATTTAAAATTAAACGTTAATTATTATTAATAAACTTTGATGTGTCTCTTTAATTATAAATCTACAAACTAACTTGACCTTAACTCAGTAATGGACAATTTTATAATTTATTTTTTGTTTTATAATTCCGCCAAAACAATTTTAAATTTCCCCGTCAGTAATGTCACCTTTTGTCCTAATCATTTACAATTTTGTATTTCGTTTTTTATAAACACTATCCAACATTACATAAACATTTCCTATCAGACCGAGACAAGCTGAGCCCAAACTTATGACAATACCAAACTATAATTTATTTAGGACTATGTCCAAAGTAAGTGACGTGCACTTCAATCTCTCGGATCACCAGTCCATATTTTATAAATACAATAATCACAACACATCTAGCTTTTAATCACTAATAACTATATCCTATATATTAACGTAGCAAGTGACTCGCTTACACATTTTAACACACACACTGCATCGAACAGTAACACTTAGCAAAAATATATTTAACGTTCATTACGTTTTTAAAGCAAAATTTAATGACACAAAATTATATATAGATAACATTTACAGTATATCCTACCCACATTTCTAAAAAGTGTTTTATTCTCACCTTAACCTCGTATTAATTCGTATGAAAGACTTTGCGATAATCTCACAAATTCAATGTGTCATTAATTTTAGTTTTTCCAGGAAATACTATACCTACATCCCTAGATTTAAATACATGGGAACATAATCAATCCTTATATTCAAAAGTTTTCAACCATAATTTTGAAACTTGGACTAAGAGTCTCAAAATTATATTAGCTCTACATAGCCGAACACATATACGGACGACACAAACAACACAATTGGTAGCAATCTAACCTTTTATTCAAAAGCTAAATTACCATAATTTTGTCTTTACTTGACCAACCCATAATTTTCAATCTTGGACTAGAGTCTTAAAATTATATCAGCTCTACATAGCTAAACACATATATCTAAATAACGGATTCAGCGGAAAATAAATCAAGAAAATTATAGGAGTTAAGCACGAACAATTCAATTCTTGATTCCGTCTTTCTCCTAGATCCTGAGACAACATTAATTCCTTATTTTATTCCCTAATCCGTTTCCTTATTATTATTCCTTAGTCATACGAGAAAAAAAAAATTGTAACCTACCCCTAGGCCCACTTTATTTTCAATATAATTAATAACTCAAATTTGTAATATAGATCATGTTAACCTGATAATACACATACCTAGCTAGTGATATTTTATTGTTTATAAACCTGTCCATCAAAACTTATTAATGACTATTGTTGAATTATAAACATTTAATTTTTAATCTGATTGTAATCTTACATTAATATTATTTGACTTACTAAACAACTTTACATTAAAAAATAAATAAATAAATAAATCAATAAAAAATGAAAAAAATTATAATTCTTTCACCGGGGTTCTTTTCCGCCAATTTTTTTTTTTTTTTTTTACCAAATTTTTCCATCAGATATCTTTTGGGTACTGGTTCTACGGGTTTTCTTATCTTCCAGATTTCTTCCAGGTTACTCGATCTTTATGTAGCACTGTAGGTCTTTTGTCAGACGTGGAAAGCGAGCATCCGATAAACCGGTCGCCACATCCTACGTATGACCCATGCACTCTTTCCATACTACATATCTTAGTAGCCTTCTGATCGTCTATAGTATTTTCACTTGTCTTCTTTGGCTTCCTTTTCACGTTGCGTATTCTCTTCTTACTATCTCAGTTGTTAAGACTGTCTTACCAGGAATAACAATGCAACAGTTCATTTTTGCATTTTATATATAATAGCTGGATACATAGATACAAGCATCCATAGAAATTACTTCATCTTCTCCCTTTGAAATCAAACGGCTGTCTGACGAATGCCCAAAGATATGATGGTCTTGTAGCTTTGGGTTTTGGACCTTCAATTATCTAATTGGTCAAATATGACGTAATTAATTATAACGATTGGTTAATTAGCCTAATGACCTCGAAAACCATCCGTATATGGATTTGAAACTTACACCAGAATTTTCACTCGTGATATCTATTATCAACATAGAATTAAATGTTTACCAAATTATAACTCTTTTTTATGTCAACTTATCAATCATTCACTCATTTTGATTTAAGTGCATATGAGATAATATGACGTCAAAAACCACCATTATATGGATAGTGGAAACTTGCACAAGAAATTTCACACGTGGTATCTGTTATGAACCTAGAATTGAATGTTTACCGAATTATAGCTCTATTTTATATGCCAAATATTTTAATTAATACAATGCTACTAATTTCAAGAGCAAAAATTCTAGCAATCTTGCTACATATGGCGCTAATCTTGAAGCCCAGATATTTGATCGAAAAGTACCCCACTAGTCTAGAACAATACAGGACAACTGGCGGATATGAGTGGTTATAAAGAGAGGTGCGTTGTACTGTTAGCGTTGAAAAAAAAAAGGCAAAGAACAGGATCAACTATGCTGGAGTCTAAATTCGCAGGTTCATTTTAGCCAGAGTGCCAGCTAAGCTCTGTTCCAACGGCATTGTTGGCGCTGGTAGGTATGATCCTCAATTACCCAAACATTGCGTAACCGGGTGTGTGGAATTAACATACCTGTCCAATGATAACATAGATCCAAACACCCGTCCCACAAGTGATACCCGCTCATTCGATGGGACAGGGATGTCACTCTTCCAGCATCCCAAGGGGCGTGTTCAAGAAATGGATTAGTGTTCCATCTGCATCTTACTTGCGGCTTGATTTTGCCCTCCTTGTAGAATGCAGTGGTGTAGTCCGACTGACAAATGTACGAAGCGTAACCCTCTGCTTGACTCCAAAACATGCCCCTGAAGGTCAACCAGGCCAGAATAAAGGACATGAGTTTGTTCATTATATGGTCTGACGGGCGACACGAAGGGTGTAAAACTATATCAGATGACTGGATAAATGAAGAAGGTGCTAGTATCCTTAGGGCACCCTTCACCATGGGGGGAAAGGGCAGCACAATATGTCATCATGTACTAATCTGGGGGCTTCATTATGGCATATACTTTTATGCATCTAGCATGAAGAGAGTAAACGGTCACGAATTGCTAAGTCTGACGGGGCATATATAGCAGTCACTTTGCCTGGTATTCAATGAAGTGTACCTGTCCATTTTTTAGGCATGCTCTTTGGGGATTCAAGGATCACCCACAGCAACTGAACACTCTGAATATGTTAGGTTACACAGTAAACGACCCGGAACTCGGATATCGGTACTTTGTTCCTTTGACCAAAGTGCTCTGGAGTGCTGTTCTAGTAGCTAGCGACCAAATAATATCCGAAGGCAAACGCCTGCTTAGCAGAATTTTTACATGGCTTGGAAAAAAACGATTTGACTTTCAAAAACCTCCTACAGCTACGTGTTGCCTGTGTCTGTGGCGTCGCCCTACGCTAGGGTAGCGCACATTTGTGAGAGACAGGCTTATGTCGCATGAAATATCCAACTTTTAATTAAAAATAAGTTTTCAGCTTCCAATTACTTCTAGGAAACATATTATTGGATAAGCAAATCTAGAAAAAAAAACATTTGCAATTACTTCTAGGAAACATATTATTGGATAAGCAAATCTAGAAAAAAAAACATTTGTATAGGGAAAATCTACTTGACAAATCACAGGTTAACGTTTCTTGGGGAAAACAATTCTTACGTAGAGTACAATTGTAAGGCGATTTCTTGTATTCATCAATGAATGCCGCCATACTAGAAGTTACGTCAGCAGCTGCTATTAGGTCACATGTCGCCGTTGCATTTGCTACACATTCTATCGCAATATTCACGGCCCTGTAATGAAAAAGGGATCACATATTACCAAATATTTTCACTTTTTAAAAAAATGAATACGTTTACGGATCACACGTGTTTGGGAAAAAACAACCTAGAAGCATAACAAAATAAGCATGAAAGCTGCTCTTCTTAATATGCTATAGATCTTTATATTTAAAAAAAACCATAGATCAATAAAACGGTAAGCGTGTGGGATATTTCTAGAGCATTGGTAACTAGTTATTAAATACCAATACAAAAAAGTGTGTTATAAGGATATCTGGAATTAATACATATGCCCTACATAAACCTACAATTAATTGTAGCTAAATGGGGTGATGGTTTGGACATAGTGTAGTACAAACACGAAAGTATGTTGGGTAAACATACTTTCCAAATGAAAGTGATACTTTCAATCGATAACTGTGACTAATAACTACATGACATTGAACACTTAAAAAATACTTTAGAAACTATAAACATACAAGCATGTTTCGTCGTTGGATGTTGAAATTGCCTCAGCATTAAATAAAGTTTCTGCGCATGCATTGGCCCCGGCAGCACATTCTAATCCAGCTTCGTTTTCTTGAACACCTAAAATATAATATAAGATAATAAAATACGAGACTAGTTTCTGTTTACAGTACATGCATTATAATAGTGTATTTTATTTGTGTATTTAATCTACCATAATTTGTAAAGCGCAAGTGAGCACTTAGTCATAGAAATTGTGCGCTCAAAACATTTATAATAATAATAGTCTGGAGGCTCAGTGCGGGGGTGGGTAGGGGTCCATCAAATGGGCACAAAACCAGACCCAACTTTTCTAGAGTAAAAATTTCGCGTAGAATACGATGCCGAGTGGTAATTAGTCCGCCGTTGGGGCGTTTTCGAGATATTCGGGGTCAAAGGTCAAATGGGTTCATTTGCACTGAAAGTGAATGCGGAGTCATTCTTGTATCATGAAAATTAGCTGAAAATGATCGAAAGTAATTTTACTCTTGAAAAGTTGGGTCTTGTTTTGCGCCCATTTGATGGACCCGCCCCGCCCCCCACGCGCTGAGCAACCGGTCTATAATAATAGTAACTAGAGTTGTCCTAGAAACAACTTTGATAATTTTTATACAGCACAATCACACACGTATACATTATTTACTATATCTAATGGATTAATGTGTATTGTTGGCCTCTTTTTTTCCCTCAAGAATCTTAAAGAAAAAAGAATAATTATGAGAATCCGTCAAGAAGTCGCTATGATATAACGAACAAGCGGTTACCATGCAAGATACGCCCACATTTTGCAGGAGATGGACATAGAACAAGCTCAAAAAAAGAAGTGATTTTTCGTACAATCAGGGGCCATAATTCAGAAACAAGATCTTTGGGTTATAAACATGAATTTCAAGTGTAATCAAAATCGAACCAAAATTGTGTCCTCTCTCTAGAGGGTCCAAAACCTTGATATACCATATATTTACAATATTTGCGTACGAGGGGCAGCCATTTTGTCCGGCAGTTTTAGTCCGATTTGTACGAAATTCGGACTCAACCATCATAAGGGTCTAACAGTGATATATTCAAAAGTTTTTTTAAATCGGATAAAAATTGTGACATCTAGAGGGATCACATCCTAAAAACGCGACTTTTCCTACAATCAAGGGTCATAATTCAGGAAGTTACGATCCAATATGCGCGAAAGGAACCAAGATCTTTGGGTTATAAATAAGTATTTTAAAATTCATCAAAATGGGATCAAAATTCTGGCCTCTAGAGGATCCACAACCTTGATATACCATATATTTACACTATTTGTGTGCAAGAGGCGGCCATTTTGTCCGGCAGTTTTGGTCCGATTTCCACGAAATTTGAACCCAGCCATCAAAATGGTGTAATGGTGATATATTCGAACGTTTTTTTTAAATCGGTTAATAATTGTGACCTCTAGAGGGACCACAAGCTAAAAACACGATTGTTCGTACAATCAGGGGCCATAATTCAGGAATTTACGATCCGATATGCACGAATATCGACAGCAACCAAGATCTTTGGGTTATAAACATGCATTTCAAGTTTCATCAAAATCGGATTAAAATTGCGACCTCTACAGGGTCACAACATTGATATACTATATATTTTTTACGCTATTTGACTACGAGGCGTGGCCAGTTTCGGTTCGATTTTTACGAAATTCGAACTCAACCATCCTTAGGGTATAACGGTGATATATTCACACGTTTTTTAAATCGGATAAGAATTGTGACGGCTATAGGGTCCACAAGCTAAAAACGCGATTTTTCGTACAATCAGGGGCCATAATTCAGGAAGTTACGATTCGATATGTGCGAATATCGAAAGGAACTGATATCTTTTGGTTATAAACATATATTTCGAGTTTAAACCAAATCGGATAAAAATTGTGACCTCTACAGTGTTCACCAGCTAAAACGTGATTTTTCGTACAATCAAGGGTCATAATCCATGAAGTTACAGTCCGATACACGCCAATGTCGAAAGGAACCGAGATCTTAGGGTGATAAACCTATTTTTCATGTTTCGTTGAAATCGGATAAAAATTGTGACCTCTAAACAATTGCATGTGGACGGACGGGCGGACGGACGGACGTCCGGACGGACGGACGGACGGACGGACAGGGGCGACGACAATATACGTCCACATGAAAATGTGGGCGTATAAATACATTTCAGGCGGGAAGAATTACATTGTTTTAATAGTTGCACAGAACCTCTGGTTACTAACCAATTTTGATAAAACTCTCAAAATGGGCACTATACGACCTATTTAAACGTTTAAGAATGCGTTTGCGAGAGAACCCTGCAGGGGCCGGAACATGGTGGGTGACCGATTTTCACCATTTTTTTTATGCATGATGGGTAACCCCTCCAAGCCCCACTGCCACAATTTTAGATCAATCGAACCATTTTTAAATTATGGCTTACAACTAAACTACGGCGAGTAGATTAATGAAACTTTATAGGGTAGCAGATATGGTTAGTAAGTATACATTCTGAAAGTTTGATGGACTTTCAATGAGCGGTCTTTGGTATAGAGACTTAGTGCTGTGAGGTACCAAAAAAGCTCAATTTAGGTATGTAATTTTATTCCATCTCACCCACTGCGGGTTTAAGTATTTTTTTGGAATGCTGACTGAAAAGGCAAATACTCTATAGTATTAAGATCAAGAAAAAAATTGGGTGGCACTTGACCCGTTTAGTAGTAAATAATTTCCATTTTTTCCAAAAATAACGATTTTCAACAAAAATGACGAAACATAAACCGCTTTATTTACATACTGAAAAGTGTTACATGGCACTGGAAATCAAATTAACGCGGGTTCCAGTTCAAGTAAATATAAACACATTATATACTTTCATCAAATAATTCAAGTTTAAAAAATGTTTCATTATCAAAACTACAAATACTTATTACCAATAAGTATTTCAAATTAAAAAATATCGCTATACTTTACTATCTACTATCTATCTAATCATCTATCTATCTATCTATCTGTTTATCTGTCTAATAAGTATCTAATCACGAAAACTGAGCTTACCGTTAAAATTTTGAAAAGCTTAATTTACTGTAAATGCCAAAAAAGCTGTTCTTGGTAAATACAATTAATCTCTCTAGACTATTTTTCAATACTTTATTAATTCGGCAATATCTAGTAGAAGGATGATGGTGCAGTTTATCCTGGATTAATAGAAGATGTTGATGAAGTGGAAGTTCGGGCGATGTACAAGACCGAATTTAATAAATTCTTTTGGCCGTTCATGGAGGATCGTGTCTGGAACCGACAAGACAAAGTAACTGCCCTCATCCCTTCTTTAGAACGGGTTACCGGCAGACATTACAAAATAAGAGATGATATATTTAAGAAACTTTCCGAAAGATATGATGAGTTTAACCGATTTTAATAAAATCCAAAACGTTTTCTTGTTGGCGACACTTACGCCCATACGTGCTCCTATATTGAATTGAACTTTCCTCTCAGGCGCCACCCGTAACAAGTGGGGATCGGGTTTAAATGTTTGTTATTTTGTTATTGTTGTGTTGTTTTGCATTGTTTCATTATAGAAAATAATTATGAAATTGATGAGATAAACCCTTTCCTTACCGAAGATTTACATAGAACAGTGGACCCAATATGGAGCGATTATTTCTAGTAACAACCCCATATCGACAGTACGACAGTAAATCGTCTTAACAATCTTCGACAGTGTGTCAACTCCACGATCTTAAGATGGGGAAAGTTTCTCTGGTTCGCAGATTAATATTCTATGTTCCCCCGATTTGTATCCCCAGTTGATCTCAAATGCCAACAATAAAGTTAGTTCGGGCATCGTCTCTAAAATGCGATTCCTATTTCCAATGTCAACTCCGCCAAATGGTGTCATTACCGCTACCGTTGTGTCAACGTGCACAATTGGCTTGTGTTTGTTTATTTTCAACGGAACATGATACAAAGTTTTCATTAATTTGCTGTCACTCCTGTCCTCGCGATGGAAGTAAATTAATCAGTATAGCTCACATATTAATTCCATCAGTTAATGGTAAAGGTTCCGATTATCAAGTGTCTTTCAAAAAGTAAGATATTTGCCTGCTCCACCCACCCACGTGCATAATGTGAAGGTGTCCCTCAAATATATATTTCAGGTAATGTATTAAAATATTCCAACAACTTAATTTCAGTAATACACATTATTTTAGTTACATCGATATATATATTTCGATCTCGCGGTGTAAATATATATGACGAGTAAGTCGGGGGTCAAATACAAATATTTTAATTAATACTGTTTGGACGTCAAGGCCAACTAGCACAATTCACCCATGATATATTATATACAAAACACAATAAGGCAATCAACGAGCTAAAAAGTCATATTTTATTTTCAACTTCTCATTCCTAAAAGTTCACCGAATTGGTAGAATCACCCTAATGCGCAGTGCATCTATTTGTAGGGATTATAGTTTGTTAGCTAAGTAATCGCTGCACGCACCCCAGATAATAGAGAGCGAATGCAATTTACTAGTTTTGATACTTTGCTTACAATGCTATCTATAGGATTCTTCCATTTACAGTTATGTTGAAAGATTAGACATAGGCGTTTGTGTTCGCTTACTTCTTTGATTTGTACCTGGTTCATAAATAATGGTGGCTTAACTATGTGGGGTTTAGTAGTAATAGTCATTGTCTGTTTTTTGGAGGTTAAACGTAAATAGCCATGTCTCAGCCCAATTTTTGTGTCCACGAGAGCACCATGCAGAGGGTAATAAGTCTTGGATCGGGGATTTAGACCAATTTTTTTTCTGTTAGTTGGGTTAGTGCCCAAATATGAAAATGGAATGGAATAGGGTTTAACGTCCTATTGTTCTGCTCCGAATTGTGCTATGGGGGGAATTTTGCCCGGACAGCGGCACTACGGCCTACTCTTATATCGAATTCCAACTGTCATGGGATCTTTTACGTGCACGCCAATGTGTACACGGGACCTCCGTTTTTCGTCGCATCCGAACGACTAGACAGTACCAAGATAATGAAAACAAAAGTTTGAGCGGCTATAGTTCGACTAGGACCAAAGTTGTATATTATCCACAACTAGCAACCTTCCTTCTAACAAAATAAAAAATACAAATGACCGGCACAGGCATAATAAAAAAAAGTAGAAATAAATTAAAAACTCCAAAATATGGGATTAAATGTTCCATTTATCAATACCCCAGATAAAGAATACGTATGGACATCTTTACAAATTTAATATATTCCATTTAACCCTTGTCGGTGCTCGTGGGGTCTCCGTGGAACACATGTACATGTTTTATTGTGTTATGCAATAACTAATGGGCACTACCTTCTGAAATTTAGTGACTTTGTCTCTATACATTTTTACACGTAGCGAAGAGTTCGGTTTCCATCTGCTTCCCACATGCAGAGTTATGTTACATGCAAACCAGGCCCAACGCTTGAAGGGAACAAGGGGTCCAATCGGACCCCTAACTTACAACTCACAGTAGGGATTTTGCTAATGTGTTTTCTGCCTGATACCATATTGGGTATGCCAGAGTATTCTCTCTTTTAACATCTGCATGTTACAAATACCGGTACCAAAAATTAAATCATGAATTCCAAATATTCAGAGGTTTGTGTATCAAGCGTGAATTGCCATTTAACCTCTTTATCACATAGTACACAAAGTAGCAATTTTGTGAGAATTATTAAATCTTTTCCAAATGTCACTAAAATGTTTTGGTATAATAATTTAGTTGTTTTTCAGTTGTCAAATATGAATGCAAATAAAAACTAAACCACTGCCTTTTAATTCAAATATATCTGTACGTAAAAACTTTGAATTATAACTGGGGTCCATATGGACCCCTTGATACCTGCTATGTGATTCTCACAACGTGAACCCATAAGGGTTAATCATTATGTTCGGTAAGGAAAACACTACAAAGATGCTTGGTTGTCATTATTGTATTGTAGATCATTCAATACCATACAGAAGAAAGTGATATGTATATGTATATATATATAAGTAAAATTCAAGTATTAGAGAAAAAACACTAAAAATTAAAATTTTGGCTAGTACTTTCATCGTTATCAAACAAATCGTCAGGCCATTTTAATGCGTTTCTATGCTGTTACAATAACGTTACGTCATAAAAGAGGACAATGACTATGTGAAATATAATAATTAAAACGAAATAACATTAATTAAATATCAAACATAATTAAAATAATCACCCCTTAGCATTCAAAATTGGGTTATATTTAGCAATAAAGTTGCTTTCTTTTGTCTCCAAGAGATCATTATCGCTAATATTGAGTTTGTACAAAGGAAAAATCTTGAATTGACCTTTACCACAAATATCCAAATGTTCGCTCAACGGCAAAACTCTATTTCTTGCGAGTTTTATATTAGAACGATGTTGGTTAATTCGTAAATTCAACTGATCAGTAGTTTTTCCGATGTACTTGCCATTACAACCATTACATATTAATACGTAAATTACATACTTCGATTTGCAATTCATATTTTGTTTAACATAGAATTTAACATCTTTAGTAATTTGGACAAATGTTCCTTCTAATATAATGGAACATGTCATACATCGTAGGTCCCCACACTTGGATACGCGGGGTACCGAAATATCAGAATCAAACTTTGATGATGTTAATATTCTTCTAAGATTTTGAGGTTGTTTTGGACCGGCAATACTATATACCGGAAAACACCGGAAAACAACCGGAAAACATCATTTTATACTAAATACCGGATAACACACTAAATACCGGAAAACACCCTAAATAGGTAACCTGGAGCCTGGTCCTCGGTGTGCGGTTTTGGACCAAGTGAGCGCCGATGAAAGAAGGTCAAGGTCATTACGATGTTCGTTTTACAAATAGCCCCCCCACCCCCCCCAAAAAAATTTTAAAAATTGGTTTTACAAAAAAACATTCCGTAGAAAATAATTTTACAGAGAAAAATACTGGAAAAATGAATTTTTTTTTGAGAGAAATTTGGGAGAAGAAATTGTTAAAAAAAAATTGAAAAGAAATTTTTCTTTGACCGTAGGCGATCGCTCGCTTGTATGTTAATGAACTTATTTCATCAGCGCTCACCTGGTCCAAAACCACACACGAGGACCAAACTCCGGGTTACTAAATAGCTACCGGAAAACTTAGAAGAGTAAACTGTGCCCGAGATTTTTTTAGAGAGCGCGCCGCGCCGCTCCGGGAGGGATCATCGTCAGGGTGGGACGGGGGTGGAATTTTCAGTCACGTGACGAACATAGATCTTCCGTTTCTCAACCCATATTATTTCCACAGTCATTGTCATTCATCACAAATTACGGGATGATGTACGAAAATGCAGGTTTTCTTTGAAATAGTGCAAATGTTACTTTGAAATAGTGCAAATGTTACTTTTCCATCTACAATCTTCAGATCAAAGGATGCAAGTTCTTACACAGTACAGCATAATTTGTGCAACAGAAGACATCTCGAATATCGATTGTCGGAAAAAACATTTTCTCGGGGACATTTTTTTCCGAATACGCATTCGGTGTAAGTCTTCAGCCACGAGGTAGTGGTTAACATAGTAATGTTTTATTATGATAGTAGTACATAAAACAAATTGATTGCCTAAAGTAGCCTCATCGGCTAGAGTCCTCTATTTCACAAACAAAAAAAACCCAATTGCTTCCTTGAAAATATATCGATCAACCCTTTTCACAGACGTCCAGCTTACTTACCACTTCTCGTCAATGCAGTAAGATAGAATATGTAGTTTTCTCATGGACAATTGGGCGAAAGTTGGGGTTTTCTCAAGGAAAACTGGTCAACAAGTTGGGGAAAAAAGCTCGAAAAGTAATCCAGAAAACAATCCTCTGTACGGCCGTCGGAATCTGATGGAATATGTTGAATATTATTATGGTTCAAGTGATTATATTTGACCCTGGAATGAAGGTAAGCTTAGAAACAAGTAGATTGTTAGCCCTTCCAACAAGATGGATAGCTCTTGGAAAGGATAGACACTTTTCAGATTACAGTCTGTCCGAGAATTGCGTGACATCCATTTCGTTTGGTGATTAGGACACATAGCGGTTAAACCTGGAACTTCAACTCGAACTATTTAGAGATTTATTAACTCGCTTTTGATGATACTTGCTGTTTTATGATGCGATTTTTTGTTACCTAGGGAGTGGTTGGCCTAGTCGTGCCTTCCACTAATTCGTACCACCCTGATGCCCGCGTTACTGGTAAGGATCAGGAGACCGGCGCAACCGGCATATAATTGGGCCCTCCGAGGGCAGTGTTTAATCTACTGAAATACTGAAATCTACTGAAATTTACTGAAATTTCGTGAAAACTAAAATTAAAATACAAAATAAAATATGGTCAATGATGGAGGTAGACTGATTGCGTATTTTAAAACATTCAAAACATAATAGGCATCAATAAAATTTTGGAGAAAATAAATCGGAAATTTTTTTATTTTATTTTTTTGGGAGGGGGGGGGGGGGCTATTTGTAAAACGAACATCGTAATGACCTTGACTTTCCTTCATCGGCGCTCACTTGGTCCAAAACCGCACACCGAGGACGGACGGACGGACGGACAGGGGCGACGACAATATACGTCCACATGAAAATGTGGGCGTATAAATACATTTCAGGCGGGAAGAATTACATTGTTTTAATAGTTGCACAGAACCTCTGGTTACTAACCAATTTTGATAAAACTCTCAAAATGGGCACTATACGACCTATTTAAACGTTTAAGAATGCGTTTGCGAGAGAACCCTGCAGGGGCCGGAACATGGTGGGTGACCGATTTTCACCATTTTTTTTATGCATGATGGGTAACCCCTCCAAGCCCCACTGCCACAATTTTAGATCAATCGAACCATTTTTAAATTATGGCTTACAACTAAACTACGGCGAGTAGATTAATGAAACTTTATAGGGTAGCAGATATGGTTAGTAAGTATACATTCTGAAAGTTTGATGGACTTTCAATGAGCGGTCTTTGGTATAGAGACTTAGTGCTGTGAGGTACCAAAAAAGCTCAATTTAGGTATGTAATTTTATTCCATCTCACCCACTGCGGGTTTAAGTATTTTTTTGGAATGCTGACTGAAAAGGCAAATACTCTATAGTATTAAGATCAAGAAAAAAATTGGGTGGCACTTGACCCGTTTAGTAGTAAATAATTTCCATTTTTTCCAAAAATAACGATTTTCAACAAAAATGACGAAACATAAACCGCTTTATTTACATACTGAAAAGTGTTACATGGCACTGGAAATCAAATTAACGCGGGTTCCAGTTCAAGTAAATATAAACACATTATATACTTTCATCAAATAATTCAAGTTTAAAAAATGTTTCATTATCAAAACTACAAATACTTATTACCAATAAGTATTTCAAATTAAAAAATATCGCTATACTTTACTATCTACTATCTATCTAATCATCTATCTATCTATCTATCTGTTTATCTGTCTAATAAGTATCTAATCACGAAAACTGAGCTTACCGTTAAAATTTTGAAAAGCTTAATTTACTGTAAATGCCAAAAAAGCTGTTCTTGGTAAATACAATTAATCTCTCTAGACTATTTTTCAATACTTTATTAATTCGGCAATATCTAGTAGAAGGATGATGGTGCAGTTTATCCTGGATTAATAGAAGATGTTGATGAAGTGGAAGTTCGGGCGATGTACAAGACCGAATTTAATAAATTCTTTTGGCCGTTCATGGAGGATCGTGTCTGGAACCGACAAGACAAAGTAACTGCCCTCATCCCTTCTTTAGAACGGGTTACCGGCAGACATTACAAAATAAGAGATGATATATTTAAGAAACTTTCCGAAAGATATGATGAGTTTAACCGATTTTAATAAAATCCAAAACGTTTTCTTGTTGGCGACACTTACGCCCATACGTGCTCCTATATTGAATTGAACTTTCCTCTCAGGCGCCACCCGTAACAAGTGGGGATCGGGTTTAAATGTTTGTTATTTTGTTATTGTTGTGTTGTTTTGCATTGTTTCATTATAGAAAATAATTATGAAATTGATGAGATAAACCCTTTCCTTACCGAAGATTTACATAGAACAGTGGACCCAATATGGAGCGATTATTTCTAGTAACAACCCCATATCGACAGTACGACAGTAAATCGTCTTAACAATCTTCGACAGTGTGTCAACTCCACGATCTTAAGATGGGGAAAGTTTCTCTGGTTCGCAGATTAATATTCTATGTTCCCCCGATTTGTATCCCCAGTTGATCTCAAATGCCAACAATAAAGTTAGTTCGGGCATCGTCTCTAAAATGCGATTCCTATTTCCAATGTCAACTCCGCCAAATGGTGTCATTACCGCTACCGTTGTGTCAACGTGCACAATTGGCTTGTGTTTGTTTATTTTCAACGGAACATGATACAAAGTTTTCATTAATTTGCTGTCACTCCTGTCCTCGCGATGGAAGTAAATTAATCAGTATAGCTCACATATTAATTCCATCAGTTAATGGTAAAGGTTCCGATTATCAAGTGTCTTTCAAAAAGTAAGATATTTGCCTGCTCCACCCACCCACGTGCATAATGTGAAGGTGTCCCTCAAATATATATTTCAGGTAATGTATTAAAATATTCCAACAACTTAATTTCAGTAATACACATTATTTTAGTTACATCGATATATATATTTCGATCTCGCGGTGTAAATATATATGACGAGTAAGTCGGGGGTCAAATACAAATATTTTAATTAATACTGTTTGGACGTCAAGGCCAACTAGCACAATTCACCCATGATATATTATATACAAAACACAATAAGGCAATCAACGAGCTAAAAAGTCATATTTTATTTTCAACTTCTCATTCCTAAAAGTTCACCGAATTGGTAGAATCACCCTAATGCGCAGTGCATCTATTTGTAGGGATTATAGTTTGTTAGCTAAGTAATCGCTGCACGCACCCCAGATAATAGAGAGCGAATGCAATTTACTAGTTTTGATACTTTGCTTACAATGCTATCTATAGGATTCTTCCATTTACAGTTATGTTGAAAGATTAGACATAGGCGTTTGTGTTCGCTTACTTCTTTGATTTGTACCTGGTTCATAAATAATGGTGGCTTAACTATGTGGGGTTTAGTAGTAATAGTCATTGTCTGTTTTTTGGAGGTTAAACGTAAATAGCCATGTCTCAGCCCAATTTTTGTGTCCACGAGAGCACCATGCAGAGGGTAATAAGTCTTGGATCGGGGATTTAGACCAATTTTTTTTCTGTTAGTTGGGTTAGTGCCCAAATATGAAAATGGAATGGAATAGGGTTTAACGTCCTATTGTTCTGCTCCGAATTGTGCTATGGGGGGAATTTTGCCCGGACAGCGGCACTACGGCCTACTCTTATATCGAATTCCAACTGTCATGGGATCTTTTACGTGCACGCCAATGTGTACACGGGACCTCCGTTTTTCGTCGCATCCGAACGACTAGACAGTACCAAGATAATGAAAACAAAAGTTTGAGCGGCTATAGTTCGACTAGGACCAAAGTTGTATATTATCCACAACTAGCAACCTTCCTTCTAACAAAATAAAAAATACAAATGACCGGCACAGGCATAATAAAAAAAAGTAGAAATAAATTAAAAACTCCAAAATATGGGATTAAATGTTCCATTTATCAATACCCCAGATAAAGAATACGTATGGACATCTTTACAAATTTAATATATTCCATTTAACCCTTGTCGGTGCTCGTGGGGTCTCCGTGGAACACATGTACATGTTTTATTGTGTTATGCAATAACTAATGGGCACTACCTTCTGAAATTTAGTGACTTTGTCTCTATACATTTTTACACGTAGCGAAGAGTTCGGTTTCCATCTGCTTCCCACATGCAGAGTTATGTTACATGCAAACCAGGCCCAACGCTTGAAGGGAACAAGGGGTCCAATCGGACCCCTAACTTACAACTCACAGTAGGGATTTTGCTAATGTGTTTTCTGCCTGATACCATATTGGGTATGCCAGAGTATTCTCTCTTTTAACATCTGCATGTTACAAATACCGGTACCAAAAATTAAATCATGAATTCCAAATATTCAGAGGTTTGTGTATCAAGCGTGAATTGCCATTTAACCTCTTTATCACATAGTACACAAAGTAGCAATTTTGTGAGAATTATTAAATCTTTTCCAAATGTCACTAAAATGTTTTGGTATAATAATTTAGTTGTTTTTCAGTTGTCAAATATGAATGCAAATAAAAACTAAACCACTGCCTTTTAATTCAAATATATCTGTACGTAAAAACTTTGAATTATAACTGGGGTCCATATGGACCCCTTGATACCTGCTATGTGATTCTCACAACGTGAACCCATAAGGGTTAATCATTATGTTCGGTAAGGAAAACACTACAAAGATGCTTGGTTGTCATTATTGTATTGTAGATCATTCAATACCATACAGAAGAAAGTGATATGTATATGTATATATATATAAGTAAAATTCAAGTATTAGAGAAAAAACACTAAAAATTAAAATTTTGGCTAGTACTTTCATCGTTATCAAACAAATCGTCAGGCCATTTTAATGCGTTTCTATGCTGTTACAATAACGTTACGTCATAAAAGAGGACAATGACTATGTGAAATATAATAATTAAAACGAAATAACATTAATTAAATATCAAACATAATTAAAATAATCACCCCTTAGCATTCAAAATTGGGTTATATTTAGCAATAAAGTTGCTTTCTTTTGTCTCCAAGAGATCATTATCGCTAATATTGAGTTTGTACAAAGGAAAAATCTTGAATTGACCTTTACCACAAATATCCAAATGTTCGCTCAACGGCAAAACTCTATTTCTTGCGAGTTTTATATTAGAACGATGTTGGTTAATTCGTAAATTCAACTGATCAGTAGTTTTTCCGATGTACTTGCCATTACAACCATTACATATTAATACGTAAATTACATACTTCGATTTGCAATTCATATTTTGTTTAACATAGAATTTAACATCTTTAGTAATTTGGACAAATGTTCCTTCTAATATAATGGAACATGTCATACATCGTAGGTCCCCACACTTGGATACGCGGGGTACCGAAATATCAGAATCAAACTTTGATGATGTTAATATTCTTCTAAGATTTTGAGGTTGTTTTGGACCGGCAATACTATATACCGGAAAACACCGGAAAACAACCGGAAAACATCATTTTATACTAAATACCGGATAACACACTAAATACCGGAAAACACCCTAAATAGGTAACCTGGAGCCTGGTCCTCGGTGTGCGGTTTTGGACCAAGTGAGCGCCGATGAAAGAAGGTCAAGGTCATTACGATGTTCGTTTTACAAATAGCCCCCCCACCCCCCCCAAAAAAATTTTAAAAATTGGTTTTACAAAAAAACATTCCGTAGAAAATAATTTTACAGAGAAAAATACTGGAAAAATGAATTTTTTTTTGAGAGAAATTTGGGAGAAGAAATTGTTAAAAAAAAATTGAAAAGAAATTTTTCTTTGACCGTAGGCGATCGCTCGCTTGTATGTTAATGAACTTATTTCATCAGCGCTCACCTGGTCCAAAACCACACACGAGGACCAAACTCCGGGTTACTAAATAGCTACCGGAAAACTTAGAAGAGTAAACTGTGCCCGAGATTTTTTTAGAGAGCGCGCCGCGCCGCTCCGGGAGGGATCATCGTCAGGGTGGGACGGGGGTGGAATTTTCAGTCACGTGACGAACATAGATCTTCCGTTTCTCAACCCATATTATTTCCACAGTCATTGTCATTCATCACAAATTACGGGATGATGTACGAAAATGCAGGTTTTCTTTGAAATAGTGCAAATGTTACTTTGAAATAGTGCAAATGTTACTTTTCCATCTACAATCTTCAGATCAAAGGATGCAAGTTCTTACACAGTACAGCATAATTTGTGCAACAGAAGACATCTCGAATATCGATTGTCGGAAAAAACATTTTCTCGGGGACATTTTTTTCCGAATACGCATTCGGTGTAAGTCTTCAGCCACGAGGTAGTGGTTAACATAGTAATGTTTTATTATGATAGTAGTACATAAAACAAATTGATTGCCTAAAGTAGCCTCATCGGCTAGAGTCCTCTATTTCACAAACAAAAAAAACCCAATTGCTTCCTTGAAAATATATCGATCAACCCTTTTCACAGACGTCCAGCTTACTTACCACTTCTCGTCAATGCAGTAAGATAGAATATGTAGTTTTCTCATGGACAATTGGGCGAAAGTTGGGGTTTTCTCAAGGAAAACTGGTCAACAAGTTGGGGAAAAAAGCTCGAAAAGTAATCCAGAAAACAATCCTCTGTACGGCCGTCGGAATCTGATGGAATATGTTGAATATTATTATGGTTCAAGTGATTATATTTGACCCTGGAATGAAGGTAAGCTTAGAAACAAGTAGATTGTTAGCCCTTCCAACAAGATGGATAGCTCTTGGAAAGGATAGACACTTTTCAGATTACAGTCTGTCCGAGAATTGCGTGACATCCATTTCGTTTGGTGATTAGGACACATAGCGGTTAAACCTGGAACTTCAACTCGAACTATTTAGAGATTTATTAACTCGCTTTTGATGATACTTGCTGTTTTATGATGCGATTTTTTGTTACCTAGGGAGTGGTTGGCCTAGTCGTGCCTTCCACTAATTCGTACCACCCTGATGCCCGCGTTACTGGTAAGGATCAGGAGACCGGCGCAACCGGCATATAATTGGGCCCTCCGAGGGCAGTGTTTAATCTACTGAAATACTGAAATCTACTGAAATTTACTGAAATTTCGTGAAAACTAAAATTAAAATACAAAATAAAATATGGTCAATGATGGAGGTAGACTGATTGCGTATTTTAAAACATTCAAAACATAATAGGCATCAATAAAATTTTGGAGAAAATAAATCGGAAATTTTTTTATTTTATTTTTTTGGGAGGGGGGGGGGGGCTATTTGTAAAACGAACATCGTAATGACCTTGACTTTCCTTCATCGGCGCTCACTTGGTCCAAAACCGCACACAGAGGACCAGGCTCCGGGTTACCTATTTAGGGTGTTTTCCGGTATTTAGGATGTTTTCCGGTATTTAGTGTTTTTCCGGTGTTTTCCGGTATTCAGTATAAAATGTTGTTTTCCGGTGGATTCCGGTATATATATAGTGTTGGGCTATTTATAATTTTTGAATTATTTAGGATGTATGTAGTAGTTATTAGCACACTTTCCTCGGTGTATCGGTGAATATCAGGACAGTTTTGGTCCGGAGCCGCCTCGGCCTCGGCGGCGTCTCCCGACCAAAACTGTCCTGATATTCACCGATACGACCAAAACTGTCCTGATATTCACCGACCAAAACTGTCCTGATATTCACCGATACGACCAAAACTGTCCTGATATTCACCGATACACCGAGGAAAGGTGCTAATAAGTTACTTACATCACATTTCTATCGAGCATTGTGAGGCAAAATGTGAAAAATAGTATTTATTATCGAGTCGTTTCAACCGAAAGGTGACAAATACTTTCTGCTCTTTCATTATTTATCCCTTTCTGAGCCTCACGTTACATTTCATATGGTAGAATGATTTTGCAGTGGAGAGACGACCTGAGTAGTATTTACACGTGCGTCTTGCTATGATACTCTGAGCGTAAAACAATCACGTGTTTGTTTAGATCACATCGTCAAAACAACTTGTCTATGCAGTCTGTAGACTAGGTCCAGAAAAAGGGCTAAATTTTGGATGTTTGTGTTGTGTTGGGTTCACTGACATTTAATTGCTTGGTATGCTAATCTAAACAACATGTCCCACTTGAGTAGTTTACTGTGATATAAATTGTTCAATTAGATCATGAGTGTTAACAACTATAAACCTGCCTGCCATTGGGGGTATCAAATGACAACATTTCGATTTACAAAATAAAAAGCTCTTTTTATTTAAAGTCTTTGATATCATTTCTGAGAAATCGGTTGTTTATTGCTTCCAAAAACCAAGTTTTATCAACGTTGATAGATAACAGCTTAAAACTGTTACATAAGAATATTGACTGAATATGACACTTGAAGAATTTAGCCAGTCAAGATTGATTTTTAACCAATCAATGGTTAAGTCTCTGGTTTTTCATGATGTTTGGAAAAAATGATTACGCATCTACTAATCAAATTACTAGAAAAAAAGTAAGTAGGCGTGTTATTAAGTTTAGATTCGAAAATTCAAGCCTTTAAATTCGCAGACAAATTGTCTAATCGTCACTTGAATAGATTATATCAACAAATGCAGAACTGGATGACCTGGCGCCTGGTACGTTCGGGCATTTTTATGCGCGAACTCTTAGTTTTTTTTTTACTGGCACGCGCACAGGTACTATTTCTTTTTCTTTTAACAAGTACCCAAATCGGGGATTTCGTGCGGAGGTAGTTCGGAGGTAAACAGTCTGTGAAGTACAACATTTGCCACTGTACCTGTGTATCGCTAATTATAAACCGAATGTGTGAAGACAGTTCATACATATCACTCAAAAATTTTTCAGTACAAACTCAGTTGATTCACGCTCGATTTGCTACTAAACAAACCCATCGGTTTATTTTCTCAACAGTGTGACCCGAAGTGACCGCGGATTTATTGACCTTGTATGAACTTATCCATAGCTATATCCTTACACCGAGAGAAATTATGTAGTCTCGGTGAAAAGAACCATGGTCATCTGGTAGAAAATTACTTTTGTATTTTTTGGAACGGAAAACAGTGTTTTTAGAAGCAAACTAACCTGCCGCACATGAGGAAGTCATTATACTAATAATAAAAGGCGAGACCTCTTTTTGCGGCGCAGGCTGAGTAGTAAACCGTCCACAAACAATAATATAGGAAGCCTAGTGACAGTGTAGTAAGTGGGCTATAGACTATAGGTTTGAGTCGAGATTACTGGCTTTCAGTTTACTCTGTTTTTGCGATAACCAATTATGTGAGAAATACCATACTGACATTCGGTTTTTAAAAGTTGTACGCGAACTAAATGCGTTTGTTAGATACTGACAGAGCAGCCCCGAGTCGAACAATCGCCGCCCGAGCTGTCTTCGTCAGCTAGTTTCACAATATCGTGCAATAGGTGTATTAATGTGATTTTTAGGTTTAACCCCGCAAACAATGCCAAAATAGTGTTTTCACTGCTTACAGAAAACTGAAATTTAAAAAAAAATTTTTTTATGAGGGTGACACTCCCTATCGAGCTGCCGCTCGGTCTGCGCAGCCTCATGCCTGGCACATACTGTCAACATTGTATATTTTTCCGTTTCCGCCCTCCCCCCCCCCCCAACCACAATATATATTTCACGGCTACGTTGCGACGGTACCAGCATACCCAGTTGTTGACACCCATTACATCACTCCTGTCTAACAAATCATAAAGCTGTGGTGTTACGGTGGCGGCATAGTATTTCACCGTAACACCACAGCCACTCTAACCATTCATAATACATCTAACTATCCCTTTACAGCACTCCCTACACATTTCCCCTCGTCCTACTTTCCCAAACGTCAACAACACATCTCATACATCCAGTTCGCTGATTAACCCTTGTACCACGTCTACTGGATGACCTGGCGCCTGGTACGTTCGGGCATTTTTATGCGCGAACTTTTATGGGTTTTTTTACTGGCATGCGCACAGGTACTATTTCTTTTTCTTTTAACAAGTACCCAAATCGGGGATTTCGTGCGGAGGTAGTTCGGAGGTAAACAGTCTGTGAAGTACAACACTTGCCACTGTACCTGTGTATCGCTAATTATAAACCGAATGTGTGAAGACAGTTCATACATATCACTCAAAAAATTTTCAGTACAAACTCAGTTGATTCACGCTCGATTTGCTACTAAACAAACCCATCGGTTTATTTTCTCAACAGTGTGACCCGAAGTGACCGCGGATTTATTGACCTTGTATGAACTTATCCATAGCTATATCCTTACACCGAGAGAAATTATCTAGTCTCGGTGAAAAGAACCATGGTCATCTGGTAGAAAATTACTTTTGTATTTTTTGGAACGGAAAACAGTGTTTTTAGAAGCAAACTAACCTGCCGCACATGAGGAAGTCATTATACTAATAATAAAAGGCGAGACCTCTTTTTGCGGCGCAGACTTATCACTGAGTAGTAAACCGTCCACAAACAATAATATAGGAAGCCTAGTGACGAGTGTAGTAAGTAGGCTATAGACTATAGGTTTGAGTCGAGATTACTCGCTTTCAGTTTACTCTGTTTTTGCGATAACCAATTATGTGAGAAATACCATACTGACATTCGGTTTTTAAAAGTTGTACGCGAAATAAATGCGTTTGTTAGATACTGACAGAGCAGCCCCGAGTCGAACAATCGCCGCCCGAGCTGTCTTCGTCAGCTAGTTTCACAATATCGTGCAATAGGTGTATTAATGTGATTTTTAGGTTTAACCCCGCAAACAATGCCAAAATAGTGTTTTCACTGCTTACAGAAAACTGAAATTTAAAATAAAAATTTTTTATGAGGGTGACCCTCCCACACACTCCCTATCGAGCTGCCGCTCGGTCTGCGCAGCCTCATGCCTGGCACATACTGTCAACATTGTATATTTTTCCGTTTCCGCCCTTCCCCCCCACAATATATATTTCACGGCTACGTTGCGACGGTACCAGCATACCCAGTTGTTGACACCCATTACATCACTCCTGTCTAACAAATCATAAAGCTGTGGTGTTACGGTGGCGGCATAGTATTTCACCGTAACACCACAGCCACTCTAACCATTCATAATACATCTAACTATCCCTTTACAGCACTTCACTCCCTACACATTTCCCCTCGTCCTACTTTCCCAAACGTCAACAACACATCTCATACATCCAGTTCGCTGATTAACCCTTGCACCACGTCTACTGGGTACTAATTAAAAGGTAAGTCTCTTTACTTATTGTATGTAAAAAATTTTAAGTTTATTACTCTATAGTGTATGAATTGTGGAAGAATAAGATTTGATATTGAAACAATGTTTTATAGCATCGGTGAACTGAATGAATAGAAGATATATTCCATACTTCTACTTCATACTAGCTATATTAAATAGAGAATCTCCTACGAGTCTTTTTTGATATCAAAAAACAAAACAAAAAAAAACAAGTCGATAAAGTAAAAAAAAAACTAGGCTTTGCCCCTTCCCCCTGGCTTCTTAACCTATGTTTATATAAACCGAAAAGTATGTTTATTTAAACGAAATATAATTCCTACTTGCATATTTTTAAATTTACATGATTTATTAACAATATATTTTATTTAATTATATATATTAGATTTTAAAGAACTGAAAAGTACGATTCTGCAATAATCGAATTAAAACTTGTTTTACTACAATGGATAGTCTATTCTTAAATCAGGCCCCAAGGTCACAAAGTATTCTCAGACTTAAGTTAAGAATTTACTCAACTTTCAATCACTGGTTATGAGAAATATCTTTGATCCAGAAACACAAAACTTTGCACATGTATCTGATACAAGTGTTTTAAAGGGCTATTTTGAGTAAATTCTTAACTTAAGTCTGCAAATGCTTTGCGAATTTGGGGCCAGATATCTCCCACAAAGCGAGTTATATTTATTTTCTGTTTTAATATTACACCACCAATATTTGATTATTTTTGTGTGTTTACTCCATTGATAATTGTTTATATATTTTATTTCATATATTTTGATATTAGACTTGAATAATTTATACTAATAACTACATTATTGGAGAAGGAGAGATATAAACTAGGTCATCTCTGGACTAACACATGGTTTAATTTTATTTCAATAATACGCTTGCGCATAGGGGTCGTTAGCAGTGGGAGGAAACCGGAAGATCTGGAGAAAACCTACGAGGAACGCGGTAAATCACTGCCCCCCTACATTATTGGAATTCTATTTTTATATGCCCATATTTTCATGTGGACATATATTGTTGTCTCCCCTATCCGTCCGGACGTCCGTCTACAATTTGTCACAATTCTTATCTGATTTTGCCGAAACTAGAAATATAGGTTTATCTCCAAAAGATCTCGGTTCCTTTCGATATTGACATGTATCGGATCGAAACTTCATGGATTATGGCCACCGATTGTACGTAAAATCAGGTTTAGCTTTTGATGAAACTTGAAATGTATGTTTATAACCTAAAGATCTTGGTTCCTTTCGATATTCGCGCTTATCGGATCGTAACTTCCGGAATTATGTCCCCAGATTGTACGAAAAATCGCGTTTTTAGCTTGTGTTTCTCAAGGGGTCGCAATTATTATTCGATTTAAAAAGCACTTCGAATATATCACTGTTACACCGTAATGTTGGTTCAGTTCGAATTTCCTGAAAATCGGACCAAAACTGCCAGACAAAATGGCCACCCCTCGTTCACAAATAGCGTAAAAATATGGTATATCAAGGTTGTGGACACTATAGAGGTCACAATTTTTATCCGATTTTGATGAGACTTAAAATACATCTTTACAATTAAACTGATGTTTCCACCCTGGAATTCAATGCCACAATGACTGTAACATTCAAAGTCAGAGTCGTGCAAATCTTGGGTTGGACCCCCATGATGATCCCAAGCATCACCTGCATTCCATGCGGTAGCTATTGGTGCGTTTGGGCGTCACATGTAACTGGAAATGTTTCTTCTGTTAGGTTCTATAGTGACTTTTTTCGTAGTCATTTGCATATTTTAGTATTATGCCCCCAAAATCAAATATCCCCTACTTTTTTTGAATAGTATATTTACATATATACAGATCGCATAATGATATACATTGTTTTCGGATAAAATTGTAAGATAACGGTACTTTATACTTACCTAGATGTAGATCTTATAATAATATAACATTTTGAACATAGTTCTAAGATAATAGTACTCTAGTCCTACCTATATAAATTACTCAGATTAATTTATTGTTTTGAATATAGCTGTGAGATGATGGTACTCTGGACATGCCTAGATATATGTCTCATAATGATATATTGTTCTGTATACTGTCTTACGATAATATACTTGACACAATATATATACTTGGAACATGCTAGTAAAATATGACTAATTTTGCGTTGCATACATTTATTGTATAGTAGTGTATTGTTATGGACTCTGTATTTGATATACTAGGTACATTTGTTACATAATAGTATATTATGATTAACTTAATTTTGATACTTATGATTTAACGTTATAATAATGTTTTTATGTTCAATTATGGATTTTCTTACATTGATTATAGAGTCTTACACTCAACGAAAATTCGTATATGCATTCGAAATCTGCTTCATAACAGATCATAATCCAATAACAATGTCTGTCGTAACAATCTTTTAATAAAACGCAGGTCTGATTTAGAAACCGACAATACAGAGGGCATTTGGGTAGAAATGAATATTCATAATAAATATTTTTTAACTGGCACTTTCTATAGACCCCCAAATTCCACTGTTCAATTAGATAATTCTATTTTCAATTCGTTTTCATTGGCAGCAGCAGACGACATAAATAATATCTTTATATTAGGTGATTTTAACATTGACCTCTTTAAAAAATCCAATACTTTTATTCATTCGGCAAATGTTCTTTTCGATTTTAAACAAATTATCAAGGATCCAACCAGATATGGTAATAACCAATTGTTCCGGTTATATTTTTGATTCAGGTTGCTTAGATAATTTATGTAGTGATCACTGCCCTGTGTACTGTCGGTTAAATTTTCATCGTCTGAAATCAATTAGCTTTACACGTACTATATGGAATTATGATAAGACCGACTTTGACCAACTACAACGTGAAGCTGGGAGTATCTTATGGGACTCCACTATTGATACAAATTCTATTGATATTACATGTGCTGCCTTCACAAGCGAGTTAATAAATTTGGCAAGAACACATATCCCAAACAAAACTGCAACCATTAGATCAAAAGACAAACTTTGGATGAACAACACTATTCTTAAAATGAGTAAAAAGAAAAACAAAATTCACCGGAAAGCAGTAAAATCAAACTTGGACCTCGACTGGCAAACATTTAGAAATATAAGGAATGACTATATTAGCTTGATTAGAAAATGCAAAAAAGAATATTATGAAAAATTAGACCATAAATTAAATGATAATCAAAATTTTGGCAAAAAGGATTGGTGGCATATAGTCAACTCGTTTGTGAAGGGTCAAAGATCAGAAAAGGGAGATATTCCGCCTCTTATGAATAATGGGGTTCCATATTTTAATCCGAAGGACAAAGCAAATTGTATAAACGAATACTTTATTGACCAATCACAGCTTGACTACACAAATGCACAACTTCCTGAACTCGAACAAAATCCCCCTTCACTTTGTCACCTAAAATTAACACCTAAAGAGGTTGAAGACATGATTTCCATTATTGATACTTCAAAAGCTACAGGTCCAGATAACATCAGCGGAAAATTCCTAAAATCCATCTCCCTCGAAATGAGCAAACCTTTATGTAACATCTTTAATCATTCACTTGAGCTAAAAACTGTTCCTAATATTTGGAAATCAGCAAACGTAACAGCAATTCATAAATAAGGCGACCCATCACTATGCGGAAATTACAGACCAGTTTCTTTATTGAGCATTATAATCAAAATTTTCGAAAAATTTATTTAACTTCTTTAGGGATCACAATATTATTACTAATTTGCAAAGTGTTTTTTTGCAAGGAGACTCAACTACTTACCAACTAATAGATCTTACACACTTCTTCTGTCAAGCCATCGACCAAGGCCAAAATACGAGAACGGTGTTCTGTGACATCAGTAAAGCTTTTGACAGAGTTTGGCATGCCGCACTCTGCCATAAGCTTGGGGCCGTGGGGATCAGAGGAGACTTGTTAGAATGGTTCAGAGACTACTTGTCTAACAGACAACAGAAGGTTATTGTCAACGGAACCTCCTCTGAGCCATTAACGGTCCTTGCTGGTGTTCCACAGGGCTCCGTTCTCATATATACATCAACGAGATAGTAAACAGTATAAAATCAAATATTAGATTATTTGCTGATGACATTAGTTTATATATATAAAAATAACTGACCCAACCGAATGTGCAGAAGTCTTAAATGGTGATCTAGAGAGAATAAACCTTTGGGCTAAGACGTGGCTTGTATCTTTTAACCCGTTGAAAACTGAAACCCTAGCACTAGCAAATTAAAAAGAATTTTTTTCTTCCGACACTAAATCTAGACAATGTTGCAATTAAAGAAGTTTCTGAGCACAATCACCTGGGGCTGACTTTCCAAACAAACTGTAAGTGGGATACTCATATAAATAAGATTTTGGCCAAAACAAGTAAACTTGTAAATTGTCTTCGCTCGTTATAATATAGGTTAAGTCGTAGATCTCTCCAAACCATGTATACATCATATATTCTTCCTCATTTCGATTACAGTGACGTTATTTGGGATGGGAGTACCGCCGAACTAACACATAAACTAGAACTTTTACAACTAGATGCACTCAGGACTATATGCGGTGTTGTGAAAGGTACAAGTCACCAAGTGTTATATAAAGAAACCGGATTTATTACACTGCAGGAGAGAATAAGGCGACATAAATCAATTTTATTCTACAAAATCATAAACCATATTACTCCCGAATACTTATTTCAACTGATACCGCCTAATATAAATTCGTATCGCCTACGAAACCAAAGTAACATCCCAACATACTTCTGCAGAACTTCTGTATTTTCTTCTTCTTTTATACCATCTACAATTCGAGAATGGAATCTACTCGATCTTTCTACTAGAAACTTACCTACTTTATATTCTTTTAAATCTAAACTCGGCTACCTTGATCAAATTATACCTTCATCATACTACTCTGGCAGCAGGAAAAATCAAATACATCATTCTCGCCTTGCGGTGATTTAAACGGACATCGTTTTCTCAGGCATATTTCTGACAGCCCTACATGCGATTGTGGTCACGCCTTTGAAGACTCTGAACATTTTCTTCTAAATTGTCCCTTACGTTCATATGAACGATCTGTAACAATATCAAAACTTCCAAAACTTTATCAAAATTTATTATTCGGCAGTACATAACTTCCTCGACATCTCCCAAAGATTTTGAAAATTCCGTATGTAAATTTATGAAATATAAACATTCTGATTGTGGTTTGTACATATCGTGTATATAGTGTATATAGCCATCTTATAATTTAATCGATCACTTTACTTTACTTTACTTTTCATTATAATAATTATATATTTATGTTTGTACTTTTATGGAGAGGGGGTCTATAGGCTTTTGTCTGTTCTCCAATCCAGTTTCTGTGAATAAATATTGTTTAGAAAAAAAAACCAGGAGATGTCTGAAAGGAAGATCCATTACTACGACGCTAAGACACAGGTGGAAGTAATAACTTTTATTCCACCATCGAGATCTATTGGCGTTCAGACATGAGAAACCTGCCTAAAAGGAGAAACACGGGTTTTACAGGATAAAAATGCTTCAACGAGTGCTTCGAGCTCTTCACAAACGTCTGTCAGCTCGGATAAAAATAATAATAAAAGTAATAAACATACTGGCACCAACGAGTCCTGATATAGCCATATCTCTGGCCAGTACATTTTCATTCAATTCATCGTCCAATTTCTCCTCTAATGCCTTTTGAGGCATTAAAACACATTAAAAGGGCGGCTTAATTCCGCAATGATAATGTTACGATTATCATTTTCCATTGCAGAGCTTCCTGACACTGCAACTGCATTTACCTTTACCTTTAAACTTGATGAGGCCACAATAATTCCCATCCCTAAACCTGGTAAAGATCCTACGAAACCTACCAATTATCGTCCGATCGCTTTAACTAGTTGTATTTGCAAAACCATGGAGAGATTGATCAATCGAAGGCTTGTTTGGTACGTTGGGTCCCACAACCTCATTTACTGACTTCCAGTTTGGATTTAGGTCCCAAAGGAGCACTCTTGATCATCTCGTTCGATTTGAAACGTTCGTCAGGGACGCTTTCCTCCAGAAGCAACATTTAGTTACAATATTTTTTTATCTGGAGAAAGCATATGATACCACGTGAAAACATGGTATCATACGCGACCTCCATAACCTCGGCCTACGAGGTCGCTAACCTATCTTTATTATACATTTCCTGGAAGATAGGTCATTTAAGGTACGACTGGGATCAATATTCTCTGGCCCATTCCCTCAAGAAATGGGACTTCCCCAGGGAAGCATTTTATCACCAACTCTTTTCGCGATTAAGATTAATACAATCCCAGCGTGCCTTACCCCAGGTACAAACGGCGCTCTTTATGTTGATGTGCTATGGTTCTATACGGATAATCGAACGTAATTTGCAGCTTTGTTGGATTTCGTTTTTCTAACTGGCTGCATGTATTTCTGTCAAAAAACGAGGTTTCCATCCCGATCCAGAACTTTACTTAGATGGCAATCGCCTTCCAATTGTGCATGAAACCAAATTTCTGGGGCTGATATTTAATAAGTAATTATCATTTATCCCCCACATTAAAAACCTAAAAAAAAAATGTCCCAAAGCCCTCAAATACTGACTGGGGAGCAGACCGTAAGGTCTTGCTCAGTTTATATCGAGCATTAATAAGATCTAAACTCGATTATGAGTGTATTGTGTATGGGTCTGCCCGCGAGTCTTATCTGAAAGAGCTCGACGCCATACACAACCAGGGACTTAGAATCAGTTTAGGAGCATTTCGTACTACTCCAGTGGACAGTTTATACGTCGAGGCGCATGAGCCCTCACTGCACAACAATCATGATAAACTAGCTCAGTATGCTACGAAAATGGCATCTTTACCAAATCAGACGGTGTTGCAATCTCTCTTTAGAGAGAAAAGGTCTAAGGATGGTGATTATGCTCCTATTTACACAGATGGTTCTAAGGATGGTGATCGGGTAGCTTCGGCTACCAAGAGGCCATCTGATATCATTTCTGTGTGACTTCCACCTGCTGCTTCAATATTTACAGCTGAGCTCCATGCCATTCTTCAAGCTCATTCATTCATCGCATCAACTACAGTACATCATCTTTACTGATTCTCTGCCCTCGCTTCAAGCAATTAACAATAAACAGCTTGAACACCCATTAGTAGCAGGGGGGTTGGATGGCTGAATGGTTAGCGTGCGCGCGCTGTATCATAAAGTTTGTCATTGAGTCGACTGTCGTGGTTTCGAATCCCCGGTTGTACGTGACAAGGAGTAGGGTCGCCTGTCCAACCTCGTGGGTTTTTCTCCGGGTCCTCCGGTTTCCTTCCACTGCTAAAGACCCCTACGCGCAAGCGAATTATAGAAATAAAATTAAAAACCATATGTTAGTCCCGAAATGACCTGGTTTGTGTCGAGTGGACGTTAAACTCCATTTCTCTCTCTCTCCATTAGTAGCAGATATTTAGTGTCTGCTACTAAATATCTTAAGAGTTCAACAGCAAAGACGCCTTTTGCTGGCTCCGCAAACAGATTTTGCTGTCAAAGCTGCTTTAGATCTTACCCAATCACCCATTTTCGTTCCATATAAGGATTTTAAACCTTCAATAAATCATTTGATATATGGCCGCTGGCAACAGTCGTGAGATCTTGCAGTCACTAACAAACCTCATCACATTAAGCCTCTCTTAGGACATTGGCAAAACTCCTACAGAACCAAAAGAAGAGACGATTGAGTGCAAGCATCTTGAAGATGTAAGATCGGATTTTTACCGTTGTCAATCAATTGTTTGCCCATCCGGGTTTATATGGTAAAGGGTTAGACTTTTTAAAAGAGACAGGTTTTTATCATAAATTTTAATGCGTATACTCTTCAAAAAAAGTAGGGGATATTGAAATGCAAATACCTATGCAGGTTGTGTGTGATATGATAAATAGTCATGGACACTTGACATGCTTTGAGTGTCACAGATGAAGAATTTATCGCCCCAACAGAACCACTGAGCTGCACGTCCGACACGCAATAGCGCCATACACGTGGGAGGGGTTCATTGTCAAATTTGACACTTCAAGGAAGGGTTGATGAAAACTGCTGCGTGCTGGTTATCTATCCTTGTTTGCGGCTTTGGCAATCAGGTTAGACAAGTATTTTTATTTCTGACTTGTGTAAACTCCTCGTCGAGCCCCGAGGCCACACGCTGGATATCCGCGCTAGCCCCCCTTGATAGACAGGACGACGACCTTTCTAAAGTTTCGCCATTTTTGATAACTAAGGGCATCGCCGGTGAGCCCAAGGCTATTAAAAAACTTCAAGGGACTATCCCGATTTCAAGAGAGTCTCAAAAATAAAAGTCGGAGTACGTATAAAATTTAAGCATCAAAATATAGAGGAATGCTGTATTTACCTTCTCTCAAAATTCCAGCTCAAAATATTGAGTCGTTTGGATGTGAACGTCAAAACTGCTATTACGCCATACAGGGGGATATGAGGGAAATTTTGCCCGGACAGCGACCCTACAGCCTACTCGTATATCGAATTCCAACCGCAAGGGTTCCTTTACATATATATGAATGTGTACACGCGACCTTGGTTCCTCGTCCCATCCGAACGATTAGGTCCTCCGTCCTGTATCATTGATATGGGGAACCACGCCAGAAAATCCCGATGAACTTTCTCCGCCATCCCCAGGATCGAACAAGGGACTTCTAGGTTACCGAGCCAAGGTCTTACTCCAGATTGTCAACCTTCCAGGGTCGCTGAAAATAAAACACTATTCTATGTTTTTTTGGTATATCGATCAAAGATTAACTACCAAGTTCCTTACTGTGTATAAAATAACACAAGACAAATACGTCATGCGTACTTTCTTTGTCTTACCGCCATTGTAACAGATCAAATACTGACATTAGATCGTCTTAACATTCCTTGTTTAATTGACAACAATCTAATCAAAAATTCATTATACATTGTTTACATTGGCTCTTTGTCAAAAATCGTTGAAGTTTTCGTCGCCATTCTAGAAGTTTCTTGAAATTGTATCAACAAATTACTAAGGTGCGAACTGTATGACACCAATTTAATTAAATATTCAATTTACATTGTTTACTTTGGTTCTTTGAATTCTATTTTAATTTAGGTTTGGGTTTTTTTCCAGATTATTAAGGTGTGAAATGTTTGCATTGAAAAAAAATAACTGTGTCCTCCCGTACTTACTATTTATATAATCTTGTAAATATGAAAATGTACAATCCCTTTCTGTTATCATATATTGGTGGAGACATGAAGATGAATGTAAACACTGGCTTTTATTTAATTATACTTTAAGTTAAAAGTAAATAAATAATATAACATAGAAGTTTTCAGATTTTTAAAAACTGGAGCATCATTTTTCAAGGAAATAACCATCATTATAATAAATATAGTTACAAAAGTTCAGTTCAAGTTATAAAGCAAATTGTAACAGAAAGTATTTACCTGCTAAGATCAAGGTTAATAGTAAAAGCCGTTTCATCTCCGAGGCAAGAAGCCACAACAGCGCCACGGTACTGATAAATAACTTGTTTATTGATATAAAATTTGTCAATATTCTGGAATAATTTTAAAACGATTCAAACCGTCACCTTTTACTCGCACAGCGAATTCCTTCTGCAAATGGTGCCTCTGAAGTGAACTTCACCTTGCAAAATTGGATAGTAAATAGGTGTCGACTGAGAAGTAAAACCCTTTATTAGTATATAAATATATAAGCCTATCTTTTTGATTGGCCATCAGTTATGTAGATATGGATTATCGAGGCGTGGTCACCAATAGTTATAATGACGTCACAATCAATTGCTTTAACACTGACTGATGTATGTATATTTTATGTAGCTTGTATTGTATATTATAATATCCTTTTATGGTTGATATTTACTAGTTGATATTCAAAAACAATTCAATAAATGATTTAGAAACAGCGGATACGATGTCGCCCTTCTCACTGTCGAAATCATATATGTGCAAACACACCGATATTTATTACGCTCCCTCTTTTCAATACCGTTTAGATCCTTATTTCCATGACTCTCTAAATCGTGGAGAAGTGTTTGGATTTCAAATATTTCAAACGTGAGACACGGAGAACCAACTGGCGTGTCGCCTGACATGAATTTACAAAGCAAACAATAGGCTGTCTTTCTTGTTTATTTGTGTGCTAAAGATTTTTTACCCTCTTCTTTAGAATGTATTAAGAGATTTTCACATATCAAGCCCTCCTACAAAATGCAGGGTGTACGAAATTACATAGTCAGCAGTAAAAACTGTGCGCACGTTTCATTAATATGATAAGCAGTGTTTGTGGATACTGATGATTATTAATAACACCTGTCAGTTATTGGCATATTTTACCTGGTAGTCCATCTTCCAGCGAAACATGGACAGGCACTATGATATGGTACTAGACTGAGAGTTGGACCAATATAATTCTTAATGGCACATAGCAGTTCTTGAGATATTTTACTTGGTCCAACTTCCAGCGAAAGGCGGGCAAGGATTGAGAAATGACTGTAAAATAACGCATATTTCTATCATTCCAGATTGCCCGATTATTACTAATAATATAGCTAATAACGAATATATCGACAAATGACTAGCACCATTTGTATTTCTGTACTTTTAGAGAATAGTTTGGGATATCAAGTATTATGGGGTCATCCAAATTAACGGTAAATCCGCAAATTGCTTGGATCGTCTTCATGTGTTTGAACAAAGGCACCTTAAATGGATCTACGGCATGATACCATGCCACTTAACTCAATGACTGACCTTATAATACAATGTGCATTCGACCACGCAACCACCTAAGTATTTTTAAGGCACTTTTAGAAATAAAAAGAATCTTGCAGTACCAGTACTTTTGAAGCATGTGCGACAACAAAATTTAGTGTATATTTCTTATAAAGAGAACAACAGGATGATATCAAAATGCGTATATAATATGTTAATATTATTTTACTTTAACTGCAGTCTCCTTTTTTCAGGTTTTGCATAAGGATGATACCTCAACTTCAATTAAGAGTCGTGTTATTAAAGAGGATGAAATTAAGAAGATTATCAAATCAATTGCTAGAAGAGATACAGACTATTCTATGTTTTTTTGGTATATCGATCAAAGATTAACTACCAAGTTCCTTACTGTGTATAAAGTAACACAAGACAAATACGTCATGCGTACTTTCTTTGTCTTACCGCCATTGTAACAGATCAAATATTGACATTAGATCGTCTTAACATTCCTTGTTTAATTGACAACAATCTAATCAAAAATTCATTATACATTGTTTACATTGGCTCTTTGTCAAAAATCGTTGAAGTTTTCGTCGCCATTCTAGAAGTTTCTTGAAATTGTATCAACAAATTACTAAGGTGCGAACTGTATGACACCAATTTAATTAAATATTCAATTTACATTGTTTACTTTGGTTCTTTGAATTCTATTTTAATTTAGGTTTGGGTTTTTTTCCAGATTATTAAGGTGTGAAATGTTTGCATTGAAAAAAAATAACTGTGTCCTCCCGTACTTACTATTTATATAATCTTGTAAATATGAAAATGTACAATCCCTTTCTGTTATCATATATTGGTGGAGACATGAAGATGAATGTAAACACTGGCTTTTATTTAATTATACTTTAAGTTAAAAGTAAATAAATAATATAACATAGAAGTTTTCAGATTTTTAAAAACTGGAGCATCATTTTTCAAGGAAATAACCATCATTATAATAAATATAGTTACAAAAGTTCAGTTCAAGTTATAAAGCAAATTGTAACAGAAAGTATTTACCTGCTAAGATCAAGGTTAATAGTAAAAGCCGTTTCATCTCCGAGGCAAGAAGCCACAACAGCGCCACGGTACTGATAAATAACTTGTTTATTGATATAAAATTTGTCAATATTCTGGAATAATTTTAAAACGATTCAAACCGTCACCTTTTACTCGCACAGCGAATTCCTTCTGCAAATGGTGCCTCTGAAGTGAACTTCACCTTGCAAAATTGGATAGTAAATAGGTGTCGACTGAGAAGTAAAACCCTTTATTAGTATATAAATATATAAGCCTATCTTTTTGATTGGCCATCAGTTATGTAGATATGGATTATCGAGGCGTGGTCACCAATAGTTATAATGACGTCACAATCAATTGCTTTAACACTGACTGATGTATGTATATTTTATGTAGCTTGTATTGTATATTATAATATCCTTTTATGGTTGATATTTACTAGTTGATATTCAAAAACAATTCAATAAATGATTTAGAAACAGCGGATACGATGTCGCCCTTCTCACTGTCGAAATCATATATGTGCAAACACAACGATATTTATTACGCTCCCTCTTTTCAATACCGTTTAGATCCTTATTTCCATGACTCTCTAAATCGTGGAGAAGTGTTTGGATTTCAAATATTTCAAACGTGAGACACGGAGAACCAACTGGCGTGTCGCCTGACATGAATTTACAAAGCAAACAATAGGCTGTCTTTCTTGTTTATTTGTGTGCTAAAGATTTTTTACCCTCTTCTTTAGAATGTATTAAGAGATTTTCACATATCAAGCCCTCCTACAAAATGCAGGGTGTACATAGTCAGCAGTAAAAACTGTGCGCACGTTTCATTAATATGATAAGCAGTGTTTGTGGATACTGATGATTATTAATAACACCTGTCAGTTATTGGCATATTTTACCTGGTAGTCCATCTTCCAGCGAAACATGGACAGGCACTATGATATGGTACTAGACTGAGAGTTGGACCAATATAATTCTTAATGGCACATAGCAGTTCTTGAGATATTTTACTTGGTCCAACTTCCAGCGAAAGGCGGGCAAGGATTGAGAAATGACTGTAAAATAACGCATATTTCTATCATTCCAGATTGCCCGATTATTACATGCATAACACGTTGACCGGGTCTCGGCATTTTAGTATGTACTATGGTTGAACCATTTGAATTATTGTGCAAAAGCTAAATCCGACTATTGCCGGTCTTTTTTTCTGGCTTCGATGTTATATCCATTATTATACTCTTCACAAAGAGTAGGGGATATTGAAATGCAAATACCTACGCAGGTTGTGATATGATAAATACATGTAGTCATGGACTTTTGACATGCTTTGAGAGTATGTTCACAGATGAAGAACTTATCGCCCCAACAGAACAACTTAGCTGCACATCCGACACGCAATAGCGCCATGCATGTGGGAGGGGTTCATTGAAAAATTTGACACTTCAAGGAATGGTTGATGAAAACTGCCGCATGCTGGTTTATCTATCCATGTTTGCTTTCCTATCGCTTCTTGCATAAGATTTACTGTTTATTGTATCTTTGCCTTTAGTGTGTTACGTTTAATTTGATCGGGAGACGTGTTCGTCGACGTCAGCGGAGAACACTGCAAGAGGAGTGGGTCAGATTGCCCTAAATCGTGATTGGACGGTTGAATAGGAGCATGCCACGACGAACTGCTGAATGTCTGAGGATTGGTGGAGCAAAAACGTCCATTTTCACATTTGACGGTGTATATCTTTGCGAGTGAAATGGGGCCGTCAGATAAGCCGCCCATATGAACTGTTTATCTTCATGTGTAGGAAATTGGCTTGTTATTAATATACACTGGTTACCTCTAATAAAAACAGCAGTGCATTTCCGCACTGAATATTCCTACTTTTTTTGAAAAGTATATCTTAATATTATTTATTGTAATTTATTATTGTTAATAACATTCATGTAACTTCACAGAAGTTTGTTTTTGAATAAAGACTATTTATACAAACATTTCAGCACGCCACAACTAATCGTTGAATCGTACACACGTTAATTGTATAGAATAATTAAGTTTTACTCATCAGTTGATAATATTTATTATTTACCCAATAATCAATTAGCTTTGTTCACCGATGTTTTTGTAATAAAGTAGCCTCGTATTTTTTATTGATTTGCGTTTAGACAACATTTAAATTGACTTGATATGAAATCTGAATATAAATTATTCGATGAATGAGATTAGGTTATAATGTCTAATACAAAAAGAAGTTATGCACAGTCATCGGAAAATTCCGAATTTCAAATGTAGTTACGAAAAAAGTTGCTCTTTGTGTAGAGAAATGATTATTATTATTATATATAGCTAATAACGAATATATCGACAAATGACTAACACCATTTGTATTTCTGTACTTTTAGAGAATAGTTTGGGATATCAAGTATTATGGGGTCATCCAAATTAACGGTAAATCCGCAAATTGCTTGGATCGTCTTCATGTGTTTGAACAAAGGCACCTTAAATGGATCTACGGCATGATACCATGCCACTTAACTCAATGACAGACCTTATAATACAATGTGCATTCGACCACGCAACCACCTAAGTATTTTTAAGGCACTTTTAGAAATAAAAAGAATCTTGCAGTACCAGTACTTTTGAAGCATGTGCGACAACAAAATTTAGTGTATATTTCTTATAAAGAGAACAACAGGATGATATCAAAATGCGTATATAATATGTTAATATTATTTTACTTTAACTGCAGTCTCCTTTTTTCAGGTTTTGCATAAGGATGATACCTCAACTTCAATTAAGAGTCGTGTTATTAAAGAGGATGAAATTAAGAAGATTATCAAATCAATTGCTAGAAGAGATACAGACGATTGCATTGCTAAAAAGATTTTTAAATCAAATCTAAAAGAAAGCTTGATTAAAACTTTTATTAAAGATCTTGATATGTCTTGCAAAAAAATATGCTCAAAAACTTTTAATTCAAAATTACGTGAAATCGCACCAGAAAGAATGAAATCTATAAGTTTAAAAGATATTGCTTTTGAATTTCAAGTGGATTCATCATTACTATATCAAACTTTACAGTGCTTGACAAAATGTAGCCCACAAGCCATAGCCATTAATGGGCCGATGTCATTATTTTCAAGAAATAACAGCATGTCATTGGTACATCATGTTGTTGGATAGGTATTGGAACTAAAGATGAGGTTACTAAATGTTATCAATTTAAATAAACCTAAATTCAATAAAAACAAAAGAACATAAATAGTTGATTAATCATATAGCATTTTAAATTATGGCTCAGTACGGTTCTACCTTAAACCCTCTCCTCTAGGCCTTACATGATTTATTTTTCGAGAAGACAGAAAGACCTACAAATAAATTGATCTTTTATCGTATCAATATTATTATTATTATTATTATTATTGTTCGATTTATATAGCGCTTCATTACACGTGAAGTGTTTCTAAGCGCATATCACAAACATATACTTCAAACACACAAAAACAATCAAAATCAGGAGAACATAATTAAACACAGCTGCCTGTTAGGCGCTATTATTCAAAGGTTTATATCCAACAAATCAACCGGCTAATCTCTATATTGAACTCAGTCGAGGTATTACCTGATGAACACCTACACCAAGTAGAGTTCAAAAATAAAAATGAAGTTTAAAAGAATCAACTTCATTAACAAAAATTAAACAATCAAAAACTAAACTGATAAATCAAATTCAAACGAAACAAATAAAACAAAGAAAATGAAAAGAGCAGTTCATTACCATTCTACATTAACAAAATAAAGGAAATCAACTTGTGAAAATCAACTACAGATTGTAGATATTAATTTTATTTAATTTTTTTTAGGCATTAGGCATTATGAATCATATGGGCTTGACGGTTTCCACTTCAAGTATCCATAAACAGAAGAAGAACATTCAGACATATCCTGAAATACATATCAAGGAAATGTTTAAAGTTCCTGAATTAGGTAGGTCACATAACATTGAGGTAATAATGTTGATATAACAAGAAATCCTTCCCAGATGAGCAAAGAACGTCGTAGGAAGAGTTGGCATTGGTTTTTGTTATTGGGGATCGAAAAAAGAGCCCTATTTCCAACTCTTCCTGACAGTAAACCGAAAGCTGTCATTTTATCAGTACCAAAATGCAGACTTTATTTCAAATGAATTAGATTGTAAAAGTTTGAAGGAGAATTTTATATTCCATATCATGCACATTTTAGCAAGGCATGTGTCGTTTTTCCAGAACTTTAAAATGCTTCCTTCTTCAATACCTGATGCACATGAAAAAGAAACATCACAGAAGTCAGAGTATGCAATCCTGGACATGCTCGACAAACATATTCACAACAACTATGTACCTCAAACTGGGACCCCTCCATCTGTTGTAAAAAAAGTAGTTTTTGGTGGTGATTGTCTTACCAATGAACGTGCTTACTCAGCACAAACAGCCATGTTGAACCATTCAACTGATAGCGAAAGATTAGCTGGAGTCATTCACAGACCAGAGGGTTTACATCGAATGAAGATGAATCTCTGTTTGGTATTCCTAGAATTACTGTTAAAGTTCTATCTTTGGTTCAGTTTATAGTTTATTATTTATTCTGGACAAAGTTAGTCCATCACGTTACCAAAGACGTTCAGAGTAAGTCATGATTTATTATTTCATACAGCAATTTGAATGACTTAATATCATAAATAACATTTGTTCTAAATAGTGTAACAAAACAAAACAATTGCTATCTAATTTAAAATATAAAAAAATAATGGCAGTGCCATGATAGCATCATTGCAAATAGAGCCGTTATAGATTAGTTTTGCTTGCAATTGAAAGTTCGTTGTTTTAAGTTATAAACTCTCATCTCCACAAAGAAAATGGAGATTTTCATTTTATCATTCTTTATTTTGTTTCTTGCATGTTGTTGTTGTTCTAAAGATTAAGTTCATACACATTCAAAGTAAGTTTACTACAAAGCATTGATGTCCAACTATCGATTATTCATAAATCATAGTTTTAATCTTGGTTACAATAATTCTGAGTATATATTTTATGCGGTCAAGTCAACTGTAATATTCATTGGTCTTTTTCTGATTTCTTTAATATTACTGTAATACAGTAACTATTCACAGTTTCTTTGTAATATATAGTTGCCATAATCCCAATAACTCTTGGTCCCTTTGTTGCAGCATGTTTTTTGAACGAAAATGAATTTTTAAAATATAGAGAACTTATTTATGTGCCGTTCTGTTTTATTATTTAAACCTGCATGCCACCAATATGTGCAATTACTTTTATCTACTTCAAATAATCATGTTTCTATGTTGTTTTGGGCTAATAATTAAAAACCGAGCATTACTTGGTAGCCTAATTATTGCATAATTTTATTATATTTTTGATTTTTGACCTTTAAATCTATGCAGCTGACTAAAGATGGCATATATTTTTAGATAATGTTTTTCTTTATTAAAATAATTGTTGATAACTGGATTTTCATTCTAATCTTGTTTGTATAGTCTAAATAGTCAATTATCTCAATGATTGCATTAATTTACTTTATTAATTATACATATTAGTTTATTTATCAACAATTTTACAAGCAGTCATCAGCTCAAGATGCTGGTACACCATACCAGTTGATGTTCATGGTCCAGATGAAGAAATTGGAAAATATAGGTATTCTTTATTTGATTTGTAATATATTAATTTTGTATTATTCAAAGAATAGTTACCATCGTGATTAAAGATTTTATAGATGAGATTTATAATTTATTTTACAAATATCAGATCACGCATTGCAGGAATCACTGGGAGACAGTCCCATATTGCAGTCAAAAACTAATTAATGATACAATGGCTTTGCAGCTCTAGCTACATAGTTTCATTAAATGTTACGATCTTTCTGAACTCGTTTCAGGAGCCACTATTCGTTTATTCAGGATTGTCTTTATGGATATGTTGTCGGCGCATGCATGGAATTATTGAATTAGCCTGAACTGCATAGTGAAGCCGGAGTCAAACCACCACCTTTGTTCAATATAAATGACACCAGTCGATATCAGTACATTTATAGTGTTGCCAGAGATATATTGGAGAAATTTATTAAATTATCAGATGGTAAGTAAACCGCAATAATATTTTAAAAGTTAGAACATTTTTATGTAATATTGTTTACTTTTGTATTGATAAACAGAATGTTCTGTATAATGTATATTGCTTTCATTATTGAAAACACAACGAATGACCAGGCGTCGGCAATACTATATACCGGAAAACACCATTTTATACTGAATACCGGAAAACACCGGAAAAACACTGAATACCGGAAAACACACTAAATACCAAAAAATACCCTAAATAGGTAGGTAACCCGGAGACTAGCACCCTAAATAGGTAACCGGGAGCCTGTTCCTCTGTGTGCCTGGGTTAGGTTTAAGAATTTGGGGGAGAGGTTAAGTCTCCACATAAGCACTGACCTAGGATGATGAAAAATTAGTTCGTGATATTTCCTAGTTTTATTAAAAAATACATACAATACATTAGATTTATATACAAAGGCGATTTCACTATGTTTTGGTGTTGGTGGCGCTGATGGTCTTCCTTGGATGGTGCTTCTGGTATTCTGGTATTATTGTTTCTGAAGAAAAAAGAAAATAAATTTGAGGCTTTTCTACGACGGATTGGATTTTCTAAAAAATCGTGTTTGTTCCACATCACCGGGTTAGGGCTAGGGATTCTTATATCTAGTTGATTTTATTTACTAACAGTTAGGAATAGGATTTGATATATGGTTTGTTTTGGGATAGGGTGGAGGCTGGTCTTATTTTATCTTATTTACTGTGCACTAGGATGTCGTTCAGATTTTTATTTTTAGAATATGCAATTATAAGTTTCTGTGTGAATATTTTCGGGTGATTTTCTTGGAGATCAGTATAGTGTTTTGCTGCTGTTGCGCTAAATGGAACTACAAAAGGGGCTATTGCGCTAGTCGTATGAATATTCAAACCTAGGGGGGCTGTTGTTTTCAATTTGTAAATCCAGAATTTTTCTCTTGTTAGCCTAAACGTTTTAATTTCTTCTGTAGTTAATTCTTTCCCTAAGTGCATTTTGAGTCTCCCCTACGTATTGCTTGTCACATTGTCTGCATGAAATTAGATAAATTATGTTTGAACTACTGCATGAAAGTTGGTCTAATATTGGGAATTGTGTGCCAGGTGTTTTGTTATGGAAATGGTCGGATATGTTTAAGATTTTGCAAGTTTGACATCTTGGATGGCCACAAGTTTTGGGTTTAACTGCTGATTGCATATTATTTGTTTCTTTGGCGGCCAGCTCAGCTAGAGTGTTGTTTTTTATACGTCGTAGATAGCGTTTGGAGTATCCCCTTTCTCTTAATTTGCTAAATACCAGCGTACATGCTTGACTCAAGAACGGTCTTCTGAGTACATATCCGATGAATACGGAGAATCTGAGATTTTATGATGCCAGAAAAAGGTATCTTTGGGGTGAAAGGCGCTCTTGAACAATAGTTGATGTGTATCGGTTTCTTTGTAAAATACTTTAGTTTCTAGTTGGCCAGTGTTTTTGGTGTTGCTACTTTTAAAGACGGTGGTGTCAAGAAAATCTATGCTGTTATGACTTACATTTGCGGTTAATTTGACAGATGAATGATGATTGTTCAAAATGTCTAGTGTGTACGTCCAGACTATGAAAACGTCATGTAGAAAGTGTCCATAGAAATCTGGTTTTAATGGACAGAGTGGCAGAACTACCCTTTCCCACTCCGCCATGACTTGGGGCAAATCGTTTTCCCATCGCAGTTCCGGATGACTGGAGGTATACTTGGTCGTTGAAAGCGAAGTCATTCCTCCTCAGACAAATGTCGAGTAGTTTGAGGATTTCTTCGTCCGGCCTGGATGCTTGCGGGTTCCTAAGAAATGTTTTCCTAACTGCTTCAATACCTGTGTTATTATCAATGTTCGTGTACATGCTCTGTACGTCGATGGATATTAAAATGGTCTGTTCGGGGACTCTTAAGTTTTTGATTTTGTGAATGAAATCGTTAGTGTCTTTAAGGTAGGGTGGGTGTTGGCATGCTAGGGGTAATAAGAAATGGTCTATATATTGTGATACGTTGTATGATTCGCTGCCACAGTCTGATATTAGTGGGCGTCCCTTGGGTAATTTATTAGGTATAAACCATTCTGTTTCTGGATTTTTATGTATTTTTGGTGGTGTATAGAGATGTCTTTGTCGGCAATCAGATTTAGCAGATAGATAATCATATTGTTGTGCTGTTATGTATTCCTTATCCTTCAATTCATGTAAGATGTTGTTTAATAAAGTTGCGGTGTCCTTAAAGATGGGTTGGTCTAATTTAGTGTAATGTATAGGATTACTTAATTGGTTTTCTGCCTCTGAGATATAGTCTGCGCGATTCATTATGACACAACACGAGCCTTTGTCGCTTTTCTTAATTATTATGTTTTTTTCTTTTTTAAGGGTGTTTAATGCTGTTTTAGTTGCTCGGTTGAGATTTGTTTTTTGTGATTGTGGTTGAAGGGATGATATTTCTATATTCATTTCGTCGAAAGTTTTTAGGATGGCTAGTAATAATGAATTTTTAGGTGGTTTCCATGTGGATGTTGCTGTGAATAATTTTTTACCTCTGCCGGGTTTGTTCCTAAAAAAATAAGTCAACGAAAGTGTTCTTTGGAAGCGATCGGTTACCTGGGTGATGGGGTCCATGGATGTTATTGTGGGGGTTGAGATGAATGAAAGGCCTTTATCAAGAATGTTCATTTCTAGGGGGTTGAGAAGTCTGTCGCTCAAATTGACAACTGTCTGTCCTAAAGACGGCTTCTCATTCCCTTTCCCTAATCCTAGTTTAAATTCCTCATCCAGCAGTTGATGGTCTCTCTGGCCGTGTCTGGGCTCCAGTGGATGGCGTCGTTACCTTTCAGTTCTATTTTGCCCTTGAAGGTTGGTAATGTGGTGGCGTTTGGTGAAGGTGCAGTGGAGATCAGTTGGTTGTATCTGGTGATGTTTTGGTAGGCGATCGGATTTTCTTGTCGGAGTCGGGAAGAAGTGGAGATCTGTGTGGCGAAGAGCTTGGTTGTTGGGAAAGCTGCTCTGGTCACCTTGCGTAGATCTAGCATCTGCTTGTGTATCCTTGGTCCACTTTCCTCCCTGTTGTTGAGTCCGAAATGTATAACTAATTCCTCTGGTGCAGGACCCATGTAGTTCTGGAGGATCTGTTTGATGTGGCTGATCTTGGCTCCAGAATAGCTATGGATCTCCCAGTCCCCGAGGAAGGATGCAATCCTAGCCAGGTTAGAGGATCCAATAACCAGGGTCTTTGCCATGACCGGTGGTAGGTACCACAAATCCTTCTCGTCTTTACCTTTGTAATCTGTGAAGTCTCTTTAGGGATAGGTTGAGTGGTCGCCTACATCTGGTGGAAGATCTGGTGGCGATTCTAGGGTTAGGAATGATGGGTGATCTAGGGGACAGACAGTCGACAAGCCCGTTTAGTGGCGATATAGATCCCGAGGGAGTAGATAAGCCAGACACAACCCGGGGCGAACTGGTTGATCTAGCTTGCACGCTTCGAGGGAGTGTTAATGCAAGTGCCTTCTCCAGGGGATAATTTTCTCTTGTTGGGTGTGTATCGTTTTAGTGTGTCCCGGAGAAGGTTGTGTGTAATGTGCATGGGTGATGGGGCGTGACAGTTTTAGAGACCGTGGACAGTAGGCGATGGAACACTATCCTGAAGTCGCTTGCCGTAGGACTTCTTGGCCCATCCTAGAGCGTGGCTAGAGTACTCTTGTACAGCATCTTTGGTAAAGTGACATGACTTCAAGTACTCCAGTTTCTCCGCTAGCATGGCTCGGTAGTGTGTTGGCCCATTTCAAGATCTTGGCTCCAGAATAGCTATGGATCTTCCAGTCCCTGAGGAAGGATGCAATCCTAGCCAGGTTAGAGAATCCAATAACCAGGGTCTTTGCCATGACGGGTGGTAGGTACCATAAATCCTTCTCGTCTTTACCTTTCTAGCTGTGAGGTCTCTTTAGGGATAGGTTGAGTCGTCGCCTACATCTGGTGGAAGATCTGGTGGCGATTCTAGGGTTAGGAATGATGGGTGATCTAGGGGACAGACAGTCGACAAGCCCGTTTAGTGGCGATATAGATCCCGAGGGAGTAGGTGAGCCAGACACAACCCGGGGCGAACTGGTTGATCTAGCTGCACGCTTCGAGGGAGTGTTAATGCAAGTGCCTTCTCCAGGGGATAATTTTCTCTTGTTGGGTGTGTATCGTTTTAGTGTGTCCCGGAGAAGGTTGTGTGTAATGTGCATGGGTGATGGGGGAGGGGGCGTGACAGTTTTAGAGACCGTGGACAGTAGGCGATGGAACACTGTCTTCACACTATCCTGAAGTCGCTTGCCGTAGGACTTCTTGGCCCATGCTAGGGCGTGGCTAGAGTACTCTTGTACAGCATCTTTGGTAAAGTGACATGACTTCAAGTACTCCAGTTTCTCCGCTAGCATGGCTCGGTAGTGTGTTGGTCCATTTCAAGTTCAATGTCTCAATGGTAGTGGCTATGGTAGGCGTCTTCATGGCCGGCTTCACGAACCTATTCAGGTCTTGGATCTTCCAAGTGAAACTATTGGTTGGTATTCCATTCTCCTGACTCTCTATAATGGTCAAGTGGTGGAGGCATTGGAGGACCTGAAAGAAGGCTTTCACGACACCTGCATTTTCTGGGGGTGGTTGGCGCTGGTTTGGTTGTCGACTTGGTTGGCGCTGGTTTGGTTGGTGCTGGTTTGGTTGTCGACTTGGTTGGTGCTGGTAGCGGAATCCAGGTGGTGGTTGGTGGAATCCTGGTGGTGGTCGGTGGAAGCCTGGTGGTGCTTTGTGGATTCTACAGAACTATAACGACCAAAGGTGATTGATCAGAGTGGGCCACTCTTACCTCCCGTCTAGGTGAACCATGGGCCAAAGTAATGTGTTGCAGAGAAGGGGCTCGCAAGCCAAATCCCATCTCTCCACCGACACGGGTCGCAACGCACGGCAAACACGTTGTCCCATTACAGGGGTCCCTTTAGTCGCCTTTTACGACACGCAGGATATACGAAGGGTATATTCTTATCACCCCACTACACCCGGGGGGGGGGGGCATCAAATTGTTTTCCATTATCTATCGAAACCAAGAATTCTGGTGCGTAGTACAATGAGCTTAAATTACAGAGGAAAACAACCCGCATTGGGAGAATGGTACTTATATGTATATTAAAGTAGATGAAGTGTATATTAAAATAGATTAAGTACAAGCCAAATTAAAAACTTGACACTGATGAATTTCAACAAAAAAAAATTTCTGGTAAGTCAAATAAATTTTAAAGTGTTTCTAACGATAGTAATAAGTAAGAAGCCTTTAATTTCATAAAATTGTAAAGTCACGTGGATCACGTGACTTTTGAGCATATAAAGATGAAAAACCTGAAAAACACGTGCAAACACAAACTCGTGAGGTCAATCGATGTAAGTTTGCTTAAACTGAACACGCACACGTAACTTGAACTGGAAAAACAAATTAAAATTGTTATTTTCATCTTTGTTAGAAAATGCCGCGCCTTTCAAATGTAGAACGTCTACGTGCTATAGGTAGGCTCTATGCTGGTCAGTCTGTGGTCACTGTTGCAAGAGCCTTTAATTGTTCACGCCAGACAATAATTAATCTTAGAATGAGAGTGCTTCAAACTGGAACTATTGCCGACCGCCCAAGGGCGGGAGCGTCACGTGTGACGTCACTCCAGGAAGATCAAGCAATACGATTACGTCATCTTAGAAACAGATTTGTCACTGCAACCTCCACAAGTAGAGAGAGATGTTTGGTGGAAGGGTAACTGCACAAACTGTTCGAAATCGCTTGCAGGCTGCTGGTCTTCGAGCTCGGAGGCCCTATAATGGACCAATATTGACACCTCTTCATCGCCGTAACCGACTTGTGTGGGCCACAAGACACATAAGATTTACTCAAAGACAGTGGAATTCGGTTGTCTTTAGTGACGAATCTCGATTCACTTTGAGATTTGCCGACGGCAGGGTCCGAGTGTACCGCAGACGAGGTGAACGTTACGCTCAAGTATGCATCAGAGAAGTTGACCGATTTTGTGGCGGCAGCGTCATGGTTTGGGGTTCTTTTTGTGCACATGGATGTTCTTCCTCTTGTTGTTGTCCAAGGGAACTTAAATGCTGTCCAGTACAGGGATCAGATTTTGCAACCTGTTCTTCTTCCGTTTATGCAAGAGACATGGGCCTGGACTAACGTTTCAACAAGACAATGCTCGACCCCATACAGCAATTGCTACCCAGAATTTTTTAAGAAATGCCGGTGTCCAAGTCCTGGATTTGGCCGTCGCTTAGCCCCGACCTTAATCCTATTGAACACATCTGGGACGAACTGGGTCGACTTGTTCGTCAGCTAGTGAATCCACCACTGACGTTGCAGGACCTTCAACATGCTCTTGCTGAGCAGTGGCGACGTCTTCCTCGGGTAGTGTTTACTAATGTTCTGAGATCCATGAGAAGACGTTGTGTGGCAGTACGAGACGCTAGAGGAGGCCACAACCGTTACTAAACACTTTATTCCGATTGTTCTCCAAGTCTGTGAATTTCATTTTGGGGGGTACTGTGACATCACGAACGTTATCAATGTCAAGGACTTTCGGCGAGACGTATTCTTGCTTTCTGTTGATGTCAAGGTCGTCTGAGCACAACATAACACTAAAATAGTTGCCTTAAACCAAAGATTAAAAATCTAGTCCCAAAAATCCCGAGTGTCAAGTTTTTAATTTGGCTGAGTAATGAGTATATATCAAGGTGGATCAAGCACAGGTACGTATATATCAAAGTAGTTAAAGTACAAGTACTTCTATATCAAAGTAAAGTAGATAAACTGGTTGACTCGTTTTTTTAATTGACATATGTTTTAATTGACGTTTGTTTTATTTATATACTTATGTATACATTTGTAAAACAGATCAAAGAGTTTTTCAAAATAACAATACACTATAACAACTCACTACAATATGTTGAACGCTACGGTGTTCAATATTACCGTCACGATTTCCAATGATAGTTATAATGCTATATAGTATAGAAAAGAAAAAGGATGAGAAGTCACGTAACTTATATTATTCAAGCACTAATTGACACAACTTATAAATGGCAGAAATATAATGGCCTTTTGAATTGTCGCTACAAATTAACGCAGAGTAAATAGTAATAATAATATTGTGCCGTACTATTTATATATAATCAATATTGATACAAGTGTTTCGATTCCGAGGACAGTACAGTGAGAGACTAACAAACACATTTTCGTGGTAACATCACGTTCATTGTTGCTATTTTGCGCACAAGTTAATATCATAAGTCGATATCAATATAAGGGCGCTCTAAAACAAACAAGGCACACATCTCTTGCCTTATCCTTTTTAGCAAAGCACATTAGGAAGTTGATGTGGATTACTGAAGAAATCGACTTTTCGAAGAATTTACTATACGGAATTCATTACCTAATATACAAGAGAGAGAGAGAAATGGGGTTTAACGTCCACTCGACACAAACCAGGTCATTTCGGGACATGGTTTTTAATTCTATTTCAATAATTCGCTTGCGCGTAGAGGTCTGTAGCAGTGGGAGGAAACCGGAGGACCCGGAGAAAACCCACGAGGTTGGACAGGCGACCCTACTTCTTGTCACGTACAACCGGGGATTCGAAACCACGCCAGTTGACTCAATGACAGGCCTTATGATACAGCACGCACGTGCTAAACATTCATCATCCAGCCCCCCCCCCCCTACTTAATATACAAGAGGATGAATGTACAAATATTACATAAAGAACATGCTTAATTAATTATAACATCGATGAAAATGACCGTGCAAGAACTACGCAATGTTAATTTTACACACCCCTCCTTGAACATTATTGCAGCAATAATAACTTTCACTAAGGGTTGGTTGTACACGTCCAAATGAGATGAGGTAAATCTGACTCGCTTGCTCCGACTTGGTTCCAATGTTGTATTGTCTTTTATCGTCGGTGGTTCAGTATCTGTGTTAGTACCCCCTCGGGTGTCTTCATCTGTCTTCTTGATAGGACGAAGAAGGCGTCGGTTACGCCATATACAGATGGAGAGGATCGTAGCACATCTGTCCCAAGCTTGATCTGTGGGTTTTGTATGCGCACCTCAGTGCCAACCTTGAGCGGGGCGAATCATAGAATTCCTTCGCCTTTTTGATAAACTCTATAGACTTGAACCATCTCTTGTCAGGTTGGTATGTTACTCTGAATAGACGCATTGCATAAAACTTGCCAAATGTTTTTATTGTATATTTGAGACCACATCTGCAACTTAAATCTCCTTAAAATCGTCTTAAACTAAAATCCCATCCTAACTTAAGATAGATTCGTTTAACAAAACGATTTTAAGCATTTTAGATAAAATCCTACGCTACGCTGTTAGATCTATTGCGACATATAATTTTAGCATACTATCATTCCCAAAAATAATTCTCATTCAATTTCTTTTCATTGCATGAGAAATATAGCTGCGGCCCACCCGTTTAATTTATTGTAAGGCAATATAAGCAATTAGATGACACCCCAAATTAAAACCCCAAGAACAAACAAAAAAACAACCCCACCTCAAACCCCCAATTTCTTAGTATTAAAAGGCCTACAGTGCTATAATACTAGACACGGCATATACAAAGTATACTCAGCCAAATTAAAAACTTGACACTGATGCATTTCAACAAATTTTTTTTTCTGGTAAGTCAAATAAATTTTAAAGTGTTTCTAACGATAGTAAATAGTAAGAAGCCTTTAATTTCATAAAATTGTATCACGAAACTTTTGAGCATATTAAGATGAAAAACCTGAAAAACACGTGCAAACACAAACTCGTGAGGTCAATCGATGCAAGTTTGCTTAAACTGAACACGCACACGTAACTTGAACTGGAAAAACAAATTAAAATTGTTATTTTCATCTTTGTTAGAAAATGCCGCGCCTTTCAAATGTAGAACGTCTACGTGCTATAGGTAGGCTCTATGCTGGTCAGTCTGTGGTCACTGTTGCAAGAGCCTTCATTGTTCACGCCAGACAATAATTAATCTTAGAATGAGAGTGCTTCAAACTGGAACTATTGCCGACGTCACTCCAGGAAGATCAAGCAATACGATTACGTCATCTTAGAAACAGATTTGTCACTGCAACCTCCACAAGTAGAGAGAGATGTTTGGTGGAAGGGTAACTGCACAAACTGTTCGAAATCGCTTGCAGGCTGCTGGTCTTCGAGCTCGGAGGCCCTATAATGGACCAATATTGACAACTCTTCATCGCCGTAACCGACTTGTGTGGGCCACAAGACACATAAGATTTACTCAAAGACAGTGGAATTCGGTTGTCTTTAGTGACGAATCTCGATTCACTTTGAGATTTGCCGATGGCAGGGTCCGAGTGTACCGCAGACGAGGTGAACGTTACGCTCAGGTATGCATCAGAGAAGTTGACCGATTTTGTGGCGGCAGCGTCATGGTTTGGGGTTCTTTTTGTGCACATGGACGTTCTTCCTCTTGTTGTTGTCCAAGGGAACTTAAATGCTGTCCAGTACAGGGATCAGATTTTGCAACCTGTTCTTCTTCCGTTTATGCAAGAGATATGGGCCTGGACTAACGTTTCAACAAGACAATGCTCGACCCCATACAGCAATTGCTACCCAGAATTTTTTAAGAAATGCCGGTGTCCAAGTCCTGGATTTGGCCGTCGGTTAGGCCCGACCTTAATCCTATAAGCCAAATCGCTAATACAAGTGCGCATGTCTGACTGTTGCTGGCATCGGGATAGACAAAGGAATCACGTGATACGTCCATACTGTTTAGTCAATACAGGAGTAACGAAAATTCAGAAGTAAAGTAAATTAGTTTTTAACCGAGATTAACGTCATACTTTTATATATCAACAAGCTAAACTAGACGGATATAACACGGAACAGTATTTCAGTAATTATGCGTATTTGTGCAGTAATAAATTGTGGAAATAGCACGTACACAAATGAACGGTGGCGAAAGAAAATGTGTCGACTGCATAATACACGCCATGAAACAGGAAACTGTGATTGTCCAAGACCGTTTAAACTTTTCCCATTTCCATCCCAAAAGACTGACCCTGAAGCTAGAAAGAGGTGGATAAAAGCTATTAATCGAAAGGATACCAAAAGCAACAAAAATTGGAACCCCACTGCCGATTCTCGGATATGTAGTAAACATTTTAATAATGGCTGTCCTACAGCGGTGAATCCTGACCCAATAATGGACATGGGTTATGAGATGTACATGTATCAAAACAGTAATAAGAGAAAGCTCCCCACAGAAAGACTGCCACCCCCTAAAAAAACAAAAACAATGTCTTGAAGTGAATGTAGATAAAGAGGTAGCATTTCATGATGACAATTATACTTATAAATGTGCCTGTACTAAAAACTGTGCCTGTTCAGGATGTACTGTCAAACAAAAGGAAATTATTGTTCTTACTGAAGAATATCAGCTCTTGAAACAGTTATTAGCCAATAAACAAAACAAGACCAAGTCTTCATTAACAAAAATATTTTTAAAATCAAATAAATCTGTTAAAGCCTTTACAAATTTACCTAACCGAAAAGCCTTTTGGAGCCTTTTAAACCATCTTCAACCCATAGCCAAAAAATGACTTACTGGAAGGGATCAAAAAAAGTTCTGTTCATAAAAATAAGAAAGTACAGTAAAGTTAGTCCTGCTAAGCAGGGTCCGAAAAGAAAACTACCAGCTAAAGACGAACTCTAATTGGTACTGATGAAACTTAGACTTGGGCTAACAAATCTATTGTTATCATCGATATTTGGTGTGTCGCAATCAATTGTGAGTCAGGTGTTTAACACATGGATTAAGTTAATGTCTGCTGAACTTGAACCGCTTGTGTTTTGGCCCAACAAACAAATGATAATTTCACAAATACCATCCACGCTGCAAAAAAATTTCCCCAACTACGATGTACGCTAGACTGTACTGAAATATTTATTGATAGGCCACGTCATTTAGAACTGCAGGCGCAAACCTGGTCAGATTACAAGAAACACAACACTGCCAAGTTACTTGTAGCTATTGCCCCTAATGGAATGATAACATTTTTATCAAAGGCCTGGGGTGGGAGAACATCAGATCGACACATTACCAAAGAGTCAGGATTTCTTGATTTAACCGATCCATACGATACAGTGCTTGCTGACAGAGGTTTTACGATACAAGAGGACCTTATGTTACAGCATGCTACATTATATATTCCTCCCCCTAGTTCCGGATTGGAACAACAATCAAGACCAGATGTTTTAAAGACAAAGACAATTGCAAATGCAAGGATTCATGTTGAACGTGCCATTGGGCGACTTAAGTGTTTCCAGTTGCTAAAAACAACTCTGCCAATAACACTTATTCCATTATTAGATGAGATTGTTTAATTTTTGCTGCTCTGTGCAACCTTATGCCACCCTTAGTTCAATAGTTGAATAGGTTTTGATATTTTTTTTCATATATATTGTATAATACATTTTGTTTTGTTTTAAATATATTTATTTACTTTAAAAGAGAAGGATTAAAACAGTTGTTTATATAATATTATTTAAAAACAACAAAAGTGTTTGTATTTGCTTAAAAAGGGGGGTAATTTATTCAGTACTGAAATGAAATGGGGTTTAAATATAACATCCTGCTGTTCTGCTCCTATACTTGTCAAATGAAGACGGGCATACGCCATACAGTGTGCTATGAGGGACATTTTGCCCGGGCAGCGGCACTATCGCCTACTCTTATATCGAATTCCAACGGATCTTTTATGTGCATTCCAATGTATACACGTGACCTCAGTTTTTTGTCTCATCCAAAGGACTAGACAGCTGTCCTTGTCTCCACCACTGACAATGGGAAACCACGTCTGAAAATCTGAATGAACTTTCTCGGCCAATGCAGGGATCGAACACCCGACCCCCAGGCTAGCGAGCCAACGTCTTAACCACCTAGCCACTGTGTCTCCCATTATTCAGTACTATGTACAAATATGTGTAGGAAGATTATGTCAATTACTAAACACAATCGAATAGTCAATGAATTACTGAATATTGCTTTATGGCACACCAGAACCGTAATCAGGCCATTTCGCGCCAACAGCACCACATAAAATAAAACAAATTTCATAAAAATATTATCACAAAAACATTTAAACTACAGATAATGGAGTAAAGGAGAATAAGATAGCCCATGTTAGTCGATAAATATAATATGAGCACAGAATACTGCAAGAAATATATGATGTATGTTAACAAGTAGTAGTTAACCTTATACTCTCTCGTCTTAGGCTTGCTATAAGGTTTTTTTTACTTTCTTTAATAGATAGAATGGTCGAAATCTTTGATATGTATCATATATTTCTAACACTTCCCTTTACTCACAATATATATTCTGTTAGTCAATAACAATTGCTTGATTGACGAGTTCAAAAGCTATATAGTTCTTGAAAAAGTGCTCTGCAGAAGTAAGTAGCTCAGTCCACCTTTCCTTGTCAAATTGTACCCTAATTTTGATATGCCCGTGACGGGGGTATACAAAAAAATCACACCACTGTCTGTCACACCCAACTGCAACTGAATTTGGCTGTAATAAGTGTGATTTTTTGTTAAAGAAAAGGCTTCGCCAGTTTTTATCAAATAAGGCAAAGCTACATTTTCCGGTTTATCATGAGAACACTTTGGAGGATATTTGATTTCTACTAAACCCTCGCCACAGCATGTGCACCGAACAAGAACATCTGGAGGGGCAGCGATAAAGATATTATCAGGGCTAACATGAAGACCAGTTTTTACAAGTTCTACTTTCTTGTGACCCCAAAGTGTGTGCTTGTAACTTTCTAGTGCTTCTGCCTCCATTGACCCCCCATATTTAATGGCAGGTAAATGGTCAATAGATGACTGGGTTCCCATTATTTGGTCCAGCAAGGGTTGCACAGCAAGTGATCTACATGTATTTTGAGATGTTATAACATCATGCGCTGTCGTACCAGTAATGCGGCCAATTCTATATTCCCTCCATACACATGATTCTGACTGCAGTTTAGTGATATTTGTGATTGCTTGTATTTCACTTTGTGTGTATTTTGGTAGTTTTGAATAAAATCCCCATGCAGTGTTTACACTTTTAGCTAATGTTGGGAGACGTTCTGGAACTGCTACAGAAGTAGAAACTTCAACAGTACTGGAAACGTTAAAGTCTTCTTCTGGTGGATACTCGTCCTCGGCAACCATTGAAACATATTGAAATACACACGATGATCTACAGCTGTTAAACATGCTGTTAACGATAGCATTAGTGGAGGGTTTTCTTTTACAATTAGAAGGCGAAAATAACTGTCTTGATGCTGGGTTGATACATTCTATTAACATATTTCACAAATAAAAAGCTTCAAAATTTTATAAAAGAACCCTCATTTACTTCCAATATTACTGATATAACATCTGGCGTATGATTCAAACTGAACACTGAAAACTAATTAGAAATTTGATCTTCTGGATTAATAAATCAAACACGGTATACCTTTTTATTATAATGAGGTTTTTTCCACTCCATTTCACAAATCCTTTTTGGCTCAATAACTTTCTTAGATCCATACTGATTCCATTCACATGGCCTAGATGTACATGCCTTACTTGTCCAACCTTGTTGCCAAGAAAATTCTACTTTGAACAAAACGGCTGCCACATGGTTACATGTAGATCCCAGTCTGAAAGATGAAAACAGTATGAATTAATAATCTATGAAGTACATGTACCTATAAATTTTAGTAGGTAAAGACAAGTGTTCGACTGAACAGGTGCAATGGGTGTCATTCTGTCGCAAAACGAAAGGGTATTTTCCTATGCCGCACTCAGTGTTTTCAATTTCACATTCAGTTCCCCACAAATTTGAGCTACATATAGAGATGTATGTGTACTAAACGGTTAGTAAAAATAGTAAAACAAAAGCATGCACTTACAGATCAAAAGGATTTATAGAATACTGGTAGGTGGGGTTTCTTTCTTATAAATTAGGGTCCAAGGGTGTGTTTACATTAAACATAAATGTTAATATATCTTATGTTATTAATGAACAAATAATGTAAAAAATGTTTACCATATAATTATAATTAGGCATCCACCGGCAGTTTTTTTTATGAAATAATTATTAATATCAGGTATCTGTAATACATGCTCAAAGATGAATGGAAATAAATCTGAAAAAGTTAATACAAAAACAAATAATTCAAATAAAACAAAAAACACTTCAAATAAAACAAAACACAATTCAAATAAAACAAACTGTAGACACACATACTGACATAGTTTTGATATGTATTTTTAAATAGTGTGGCAGTACGAGACGCTAGAGGGGGCACAACCGATACTAAACACTTTATTCCGATTGTTCTCCAAGTCTGTGAATTTCATTTTCGGGGGTACTGTGACATCACGAACGTTACCAATGTCAAGGACTTTCGGCGAGACGTATTCTTGCTTTCTGTTGATGTCAAGGTCGTCTGTGCACAACATAACACTAAAATAGTTGCCTTAAACCAAATATTAAAAATCTAGTCCCAAAAATCCCGAGTGTCAAGTTTTTAATTTGGCTGAGTATATTTACTCATATGGTTTTGGGGATCAGTAATGTGTTTATTGAAAAATTTTTTAGGCCTATTTGATATCAAATTTTAATATCATGAATTTATTATTATTTCTTAATAAAGGTGTTCGTTAATAACACAGAACTGAACCCAGGAAATGTTCTCAACAAGCCAACCTGACTTCTAAGATGGTAATATGTTCTCTATGATTTTCATGTAACTCAAGCTCCACGTGCTGTTCACCTGGACCAGCCCTATAAAATGAACCCCATACCTTGTTGAACCATTCACACTACACCGTCAGCAGCATGCCACAACTCACGACAGCTCAGAGGAACTAGGCGCTTGGACGACTCGACGCTGGCCACACTGCCCAAGCCGCTGCCAGTCACTGCCAGGTCAATGTTCGGATCATCTACAGGCCCCAGCAACACTTTCGGGCCTTGACCGCCCCTAACTGCTAGACCGCCATGTTGTGCGATCTACGGGCTTTAGCAACGCTTTCGGCCACCAACACCACGGATGATCGCCCCCGAACTGGTAGACCAAGGGTTACCACAAGGCGACAAGACCGCCATGTTGTGCGACAGCACGTTCAGAATCCCTTCACACAGGCATCTGAGACAGCACGTCAGACAGTAGGAACCAGTACTGATATAGTGCGCCGACATCTTACCAGAGAGAACATTCATTGCCGTAGACCTTACCGTGGACAGATCCTTACCCCTCGCCATCGTCTACAGTTTGCCCCAAAACACCAGTTTTTTTTTTAAAAAAATTTAATAAGTAATGATAACAATAAATTAAAAAGTATAGGCCTAAATCAATATCACAGAAATCATACATCAATATCACAGAAACAGTAAATAATCCTACAGTAATCAGAATCTCAGAATCAGTATATAATCATATAGTAACACAGAATCAGTATATTATCATACAGTATCAGTGCATCACAGCATCATTGAATAATCCTACAGTATCACAGAATCAGTATACATGTGTAATCATGCAGAATCAGTATTATAATCATGCAGTATCAGTATTATAATCATATAGTATCAGTATTATAATCATATAGTATCACAGTCTCACAGAATCAGTATATTATCATTAAGCCTAGCTTATGTCACCCTACGACGCGATAAAATTGACAGCTTATGTCGCTACGACTGAATTTATCCACGACTGGACGCAACCACGAGCAACCAGTTGAGCGTAGTCATGTCGCCCGGCGTCAGTTGAAGAATCGGAGCCACAACTGATCATATGACTGACACGTGATAACCTTCAAAATGGCCTCATTCAACTTGTCTCCCGTGGTTGTTGCCGCCCCCTGGGTACCACGTGACTAAATAACCGAATCTTACTGGCTAGGTCAGCGAATCGCCAACTTAAGTCAGTCGTAGGTGCGCTCATGTCGCTTGCGACTAGGGACAACTAGTTGTCTCCAGTCGTAAGAGTAGAACATGTGCGACTCAGAGAAACTGGAGACGACTGGACGGCGACTGGTTGCCGTCCGACTTACACCAGTCGTAAGAGCGCTCAGGTCGCCCTCATAGTCACGACTGATCAGTTCCACTTGATCGTAAACTAGTCGCCGATTTCGAATCTCCGTCAGTTTTATCGCGTCGTAGGGCGACATAAGCTAGGCTTAAAGTATCACAAAATCAGTACATTATCATACAGTATCAGTATATAATCATAAAGTATCACAGAATCAATAATCATAAAGTAGCATACAGTATCGATATATAATCACAAAGTTTCACAGAATCAGTATATTATCAGATAGTATCACAGAATCAGTATATTATCATAGTATCTCTCTAATCACAATCTTATCATACAGTACCACAGTATAAGTGTATTATATTGTATCACAGAATTTTATTATACTCATACAGTATCACAGAAATTGGTATCACAGAATCAGTATATAATCATACAGTATCACAGTAATCAGAACCACAGAATCAATATATAATCAACTAGTATCACAGAATCAGTACATATAATCATATAATATCACAGAACCAGTATATAATCATGCAGTATCAAAGTAATCAGAATCACAAAATCTGTATACAATCATATATCACAGTATCAGAACCACAAAATCAGTATATTATTATACAGTATCACAGAATCAGTATATATATTGTCATACAGTATCACAGAATCAGTTTATATATTGTCATACAGTATCACAGAATCAGCATATAATCATGCAGTATATAATTATGACTCATCACTATCATTTCTATCTTGTAAGGTAACTCTTCTGTAATTTTAAAACAAATTGAGGCAAGTTAGCTTTGGCATGAAATGTCTATACAAATATCCAGTAAACTAACGAGTGGATGACAGTACATACTATGGTTGTGCTTTTTGTGTCTAAAATACAACCGTCTTCATTTGCTCAATTCTGAGCAGAAATGCAGTAGGACATTAAACTCCATATCATTACATGTCATTTCCAAAATACCAATCAACCCCGAAATATCATATCAAAACTATTCCGATATGTTTACAACCAGTGTCTCAACTGACACTGCTTTGAAGAAAGTATTTGTAAGACATGCAAGTATAGACAGCAGTGGGCAAAGTTTGAAATCTATATTTATAATAATAATTTTTGAAATATTTATACTTAAATAAAACTTTGCATTATATTGTAAATTCAACAATTTGCATTTTAAAGACATTATTTAATCACAATTTTCCAAAAATATTGCTAATCAAAACCGGAAATTGCTAATCATTTGCCTAAATTTACCTCATTTGATTGGCAGTTCTGCAAATCATGTTCGAAAAAATATTGAGAACCATGGCTGCAATAACATTTGAATATGTGTTATGATTCCTGATAAAGGCTTTAAGCGGTGGACACACTAGCCGAATGATTCGGGCGAATCGTTCGGCGTCGAAATTCGTCTAGTGTGTCCACTGTCATTCGGCCGAATGATTCGCCCGAATCAAACAGGTTTGATATATTCGGCCGAATTATATTCGCCTGGTGTGTCCACTTCGCCGAAGCATTCGGCCGAATATAGAATTCATTAGCCAATAACCACTCATATCGAGAAGTCACGTGATAGATTGAAGACATAGACGCCGCCATGTTTAATCATGTGACGTGAAAGGCGATGCATTCGGCTAGTGTGTCCACCCATTCGGTCGAATAAAATTTGGCGCCGATTGGTTCGGCCTAACGATTCGGCTAATTTGTCCACTTCTTAAGAAACTTCTCAGCTAAGATTTTCGCAAGTCTGTTTAGATCTCCTCATCGTAGATAAGACAAATCTTTGGACTTAAGTTTTGGACGTTCTCTGGCCCAATGAAGTTTCACAAATACTGGAATTTTACAGACTGATAGACTGACTTTTATGGCAACAATATTCTCTCAAATTGAAAATATGATAAAGTTGATTACCTGAGCATATTTGATGGTATCTCCAATGAAATCATTGATCTCTTAGTACTGTTTATATGTAATTTTCTACAGGCTTCTGAAATCAAATTTAAGATTAGTTAAACATATTGTGTTAGTGTTAGAGTGCATTTTAAAGATACATTATGGGAGATTTTAATAGAGAGTTGGTCATTCTTGCTATAACAGTTCAAAAATTAAAAATAAGACTTTTAATATATAGATAAGAAGCGAAAGTTTGAAAGGAATGGACCAAATCAATGAGGCATAATTATAGCCTACTTCTTGTTAGCCTGCGTGTACTCTGTAACTGGTAGGCCTACGTAACTTCCGAAGCAGACAAATAGGAAACAGTGATCCAATGGGGCTGCAATTCAACTGGGGTGATGTTAGCTACGATGTTTATCAATTTCCATAATTTTTCTGTAAACGCAAGTGACAAAAGAGCGTATAATACCGACATGCAAACTCTCATTTTAACCACAACTAAACATAATATCAAGGTCGTATATATCGAACTTTCAATCAAATTGACTGACATGTGGCCTCGCTTCGTACACTCTATCATTTAGCCTCGATCTAAAATTTCCAGGAGTATGACGTCAACGTAATGGTTAATCTCCGCTTACGACACCATTTAAAAATTTAATCCAAGCCGAATCCAAGCCATCCGTGGGTCTACTGAGTTGATTTTATGCTTGTTGTGTAAATAAAGATCTAATTTATAATTTCTATGACATCTGAAGCCTAAATAAAGACTTGCAATAATCAGATTTAGCTCTTGCATAATGTAGGTTTAACCAATATTTCAAATAACAGCTTTTCTACTTCAACAGATTTAATTTTTTTCATTACTTACAGAACAGACAATACATGTTTTGCTCAACTTCTACTAAAGCTTTATGTTTCGATAGCAATTGTCACAAGTTAAAACCTTAGCCTACACAAAAATTTTCAAAGTTATCAAGGGCAATAACCTGGACAGTAATTATCGGAAATCATTGAAACTCAATAGAATTCTTCATCTCATGACCTTAAACGGTGTGTATGATAAATATAAACTTAATCAGATTAGGGCCATACTATATACCGGAAAACACCGGAAAACAACCGGAAAACACCATTTTATACTGAATACCGGAAAACACCGGAAAAACACTAAATACCGGAAAACATCCTAAATACCGGAAAACACCCTAAATAGGTAACCCTGAGCCTGGTCCTCTGTGTGCGTTTTTGGACCAAGTGAGCGCCGATGAAGGAAGGTGAAGGTCATTACAATGTTCGTTTTACAAATAGCCCCCCCCCCCCCAAAAAAAAAAAAAAAATATGAGAAAACTACATAATCTATCTTACTGCATTGACGGGAAGTGGTAAGCTGGACGTCTGTGAAAAGGGTTGATCGATAAATTTTCAAGGAAGCAATTGTTGTTTATGTTTGTGAAATAGAGGACTCTAGCCGATGAGGCTACTTTCCCCCCGTGAATCTCAGGCAACCAATTTGTTTTATGTACTACTATCGTAATAAAACATTACTATGTTAACCACTTCCTGGTGGCTGAAGACTTACACCGAATGCGTATTCGGAAAAAAATGTCCCCGAGAAAATGTTTTTTTCCGGATCGATATTCGAGATGTCTTCTTTTGCACAAATTATGCTGCACTGTGTAAGAACTTGCATCCTTTGATCTGAAGATTGTAGATGGAAAAGTATCATTTGCACTATTTCAAAGTAAACCTGCATTTTCGTATATCATCCCGTAATTTGTGATTAATGACAATGACTGTGGAAATAATATGGTTTGAGGAACGGAAGATCTATGTTCGTCACGTGACTGGACAATTTCACCCCCGTCCCACCCTGACGATGATCCCTCCCGGAGCGGCGCGCTCTCTAAAAAATCTCGGGCTCAGTTTACTCTTCTAAGTTTACTCTTCTACGTTTTCCGGTAGCTATTTAGTAACCCGGAGTTTGGTCCTCGTGTGTGGTTTTGGACCAGGTGAGCGCTGATGAAATAAGTTTATTAACATACAAGCGAGCGATCGCCTACGGTCAAAGAAAAATTCTTCTCCTACATTTCTCTCAAAAAAAAGATTTTTTTCCAGTATTTTTCTCTGTAAACTTATTTTCTACGGAATGTTTTTTTGTAAAACCAATTTTTCGGAAAAATTCGAATTTTTTTTTGGTGACAAATTTTTTTTCGTCAAAAAAATTTTGGAGAAAAAAAAAATCGGAAATTTTTTTTGGGGGGTGGAGGGGTATTTGTAAAACGAACATCGTAATGACCTTGGCCTTCCTTCGTCGGCGCTCACTTGGTCAAAAACCGCACACAGAGGACCAGGCTCCGGGTTACCTATTTAGGGTGTTTTCCGGTATTTAGGATGTTTTCCGGTATTTAGTGTTTTTCCGGTGTTTTCCGGTATTCAGTATAAAATGGTGTTTTCCGGTATATATTATTGCCGATAAGATTATGATTTTGTTGACAATCAATAGGCCTTTTCGTCTGGGTGTTGTGGTAGAAATACAAAAATCATTTAACAGAGAAATTTGTTTCCAAGAAACTTCTAATTAGCAAAATGCACTACCACTATAATAAATAGGTTTATGTTTGTACAAGCTTAAAAGCTTATCATGTATGTATGCTCTGGAATACAAAATTGTAAAAGGAACAAGCGGTTGTCATGCAAGATATGCAAGAGATCAACAGAGAACAAGCTAAAAAAGAGATTTTTCATACAACCAGGGGCCATAATCCAGGATGATATGGTCCGACATGTGACCCAAATGTCATTAGGGTGTAACAGTGATATATTTGAACGTTTTTTACAATCAAATAAAAATTGTGACCTCTAGAGGGTTAACAAAATAAAACCATGATATTTCGTACAACCAGGAGGCATAATCGAGGACGTTATGTTAGTTAGTGTTAGTTGTATTTTACGTCCGCTTCCACCGAGGTTATGGTCAGATATGCCTTAATATTGTAGCAGCCCCGGCAAGGGTGGTCTTGCCTCTAAAGAAGGAAAATACGATTTTCGGTAACATAAAAAAATATGAAACTTTATTCCAGGTTCACTCGGCCATCAAATATTGAACATACACTTGAAAATATAACTCAGTAGATCCTTCTTAGGCTTTCCTTCCGGTGGCTTTGAATTTAGGACTAGCGATCAGAATAGTATACAAAAATGATGGCTATTTAATTGGTGGAATTGTGTAATTTATGAAAATATATTTATGATTTACTTCATATGTTATTTGGGAAAATTTACTTTACTTTAAAATAATCATGGAATGTGCCCTTTAAGACGAGGTTCTAAGAATTGGGGAGGGAGGAGTTAGTGCTCTTTGACTCTTACCTGGCAAGCGCCAATGAGTGAATGACAATGGAAAGCCTGAGGGCCTTATATACTCTCGCTTTAGGCGTCACGTGATTGTCTCGACCAATCAGATCACGTAAAAAGGGGACGTATTTTGCCTAGGAAGGATCTACTTTACAATACTGGTACATGAAATGTAATCATTATTAATGAACAGACAACTTTTGAGGAGGCAATAAGTTGGCAATACAAATGTATAGCTAATCTGACTAATATCCAACTCTTACAAGACTAATGGATGTACAAAATAATAATGAAATTAATGTAATAACAATGCGTCCTTGGTTACGTCTCGATTACGTCCCACGACGTTACCGTGAATCAGCATTACGCCTCAAATACAAAAGACTAATTTTAACAAGGTAGAACTCAATATCGCTATATACAACCGTTACAAATTATGCTAGGAATAACATGCTCCATCCGATTTCAATAAAGATGAAAATGTAAATTAACGAATAATTATATCATTAGCCCCGAAAATATTAGCACAGTCGCCGTTGCCAAGATGATCACGGCGTATGAATTTCCTACTCAAGGCGAGTCAAGGCCTTGCTTGCACCGAACGTAATATTGAATCTAAATACAATAGATTTAACTGAACCTGGATACGATTATCTAATCATCCTTAATAAATATCGCTTTATTAGCGATCATCTCTTAAACATTTATTTATTGTTTGTGATAACTAGAAATAAGATGTATTTGTGTCCCCGTTATCGACATCGCGCTAACAACAGTTTTTTGAAAATGGCGGCTTCGCCAAACCCTCGTAGAAAACGAGACGAACTTTTAAGAAATTACTGTGTGAATCAGGATTATAACCGTTCGTGGATATAACAGTGAACATATATGAAGGTAAGGCAAATTACTGATATTTAATTGACACGTTTAATGTTACTCAAACGACGATACGGTACGTATCAAAATTCATCGAGTAAACGACGTGTCGTTCAGCGGACACAAATACTAGAAACGTCTTCACTCGTTCTAGGTTTAAACTAACTCAAAATTTAGACAACACATGATGGCATTTCACACGATTAATAGCTTAGGTTACTCAACAATTAATATTACTTATGCTAATCATTGTTTCTATAACATTTATCATTACAATTCCTGTAAACAATCACCGATTACATACGTTATCATAAAGAAACGAAAGGGATCCCCATGTTACTATAATTAGAATATAGGCTCACGAACGTCAACAAGCGAACGAGTGAAAACATACAAAAACAACAAGAATGGCCCAGGCCATTTCATCATTGATAATTAATAAATACATTTTAAATTTCATCAAAATCGGATACAAATTGTAACTTTCAGAGGGCCAATAACCTAAAACGCGATTTTCCGTACAATCACGAGCTATATAATTCCAGAAGTCACAATCCGATATGCACTAATAACTAAAGGAACCAAGATCATTGGTATAGAAACATATAAAGATTTATCAAAATCAGATAAAAATTGTAACATAGTTTTATACTATTTTGTCGGGCAGTTTCGGTCTGATTTTCACGAAATTGTGACCTAGAGGCACCACAAGCTAAAAACATGATTTTTTTTGTACAATCAGGGGTCCTAACAAAATGGAACCAATATTTTTGGGTTATACACATACATTTCATGTTTTATCCAAATCAGATATAAAAAAAAACACTTTTACACAATTTGCATACACAGAGACCGTGTTCATTTCGTCAGGTAGTATCAGTCTGATTTTCAAGAAATTTGAATGGAACTACCATTAGGATGTAAAGGTGATATAAATTATAATATATTTAAATGTTTTTTAAAATTGAATACAAAGGTGATTTTTCGAACAATTAGGAAGATGCAATACGATATGCGCAAACAAGGAACCAAGATCTTTGGGTTATAAACATACATTTCAAGTTTCATAATGAAGAGCGGCCATTTTATCAGACCGCTTTGGTTTGATTTTCACAAAATTCAAACCAAATTTGGTGTAACGGTGATATATATGTTTAAACAATTTTTGAAATAGGACAAAAAATGTGATCTCTAGATGTACCACAAGCTAAAAATGGTAATATTGTTTGAACGATATTTGAAATCCTATAAATTTGTGACCTTTAGCGAGACCACAAGCTAAAAACAAGATTTTCCATACACCCAGTGGTAAATATCCCGGTAATCCATACTGTCTTGCTTAATTATCGCAAGGAACCAAGATCTTTTCGTTATAAAATTTCTAGTTTCCTCAAAATCGGATAGAAATTGTGATTCCTACAAGAGGGTCCAGGTGCCTTAAACATGATTTTTCGTTCAATAAGGGGCCGTTATTCGGATTCCACAAGTTACGAACTGATAATGTTAATATTAGACCACGATTGCATCTTTACTGCAATGCAATGGCGACAAAAATGGCCTCGGAGCGAGTCAATATCACCATAAGCGTGGTGGAAACGCCAGATATCATTGGTGGCAATGAATGCCGAGTCACAGGGTCTGTTTTGAGCGATTTTACCTGGAGAGCTGTGATACCGCAGTGGGAAAGCGAATGTCGTGAGACAAATGTGCGAACATCTCCATGAATGTACGTAGTACATGCACAAAATACCACAATAATACAGGGTATGATAATAATAGTTAACACCATTCTTCAGACCAAATAGTCATTTTTAACTGAAAACCGTTATGGTTCTGTGTTAAAAAGACCCTCAAAATGCGAATTCCAAGCAAGTGATTTCGTTTGAAACACGAGTTACCAGTTACGTACCTTGGTTACAACTTCCAAACTTGCTCCAAAATTTCATTTTTCAATTAAGGGCGTTGCGCGGTCTAAAATGCACATTTTAAAGCTAGCACTGTAACTTTTGTTGATAAGATATGCAATCTTTTGTTACATGGGGTGATAAACTACATATTAATCACCAAAACAATACCATTTTTTTTTTACCATCTATGTTCCAAACTTGGCCCAAAAGTATGATAACAAGCCAACGGTGAGGCTGATGTCCCCCGCCGAAATCCCAAAATAAATAGAGGACACATATTAATTAATCGCACATTTTTCAAAAGTATCAAGCAATCAAATTGATTATCAACTATACACTATGTTTCATCACTCTATATCAGACAGAATCAAAGTTATCTTGTCCCAAAGCACCGACCAATGAAATTGCTTAGCTTTAGCTTGAAATGTTAATCATTGAACTCAGTCAAGACATTCACCTAATGAACATCTACGTCAAGTTAAAACATTGTACCTCAATTAAAAGCAGTGCTGTTATGTTCCAAATTCTTGACCAATCAAATTGCTTATCGCTCCTTAGCCTAAGTAGAAAATTCTCATCATCGAACTTAGTCAAGGTAATGATATGATGAATCTATACTCAAGAGTTTCATCACTCTCACTTAATTATAACCAACGTTATCGTGCCCCAAAGCATCAACCAATCAGATTGCTTATTTCTGCTTACCGTAAGCAGACAATGTTTTCTTACCGTAAGCAGACAATGTTTATCACTGAACTCCATCAAGGCATTCACCTAAAGAACGCCTACACAAGTTTAAACATTCTACCTCAATCAGAAGGAGAGTTATTGTGTTCCAAAGTCTCAACCAATCAAATTACTTAAACATACATTATGCAAGAGCAAAATCTGATTATTGCAAGTCTTAATTTAGGCTTCAGATGTTATAGAAATTATAAATTAGATCTTTATTTAAACAACAAGCCCAAAATCAACTCTGTAGACCCACGGATGGCTCAGCTACAGCTCGGATTTAAATAGGATTTCACTTATTAATTAATTCAAATATGGCGCATCCTGATGAGAATGCGTCAGTTAGATCGAGGCTAAATGATAGAGTGTACTTAGCGAGGCCGCTGTAGAGCGTTTCCGCATGCCATTGAAAACTTTACTTGATAATCGAGATATGTAGGTGGAGTTAACGCCTGTCAATCAAATGATCAGCCAAGGTGAAAGCACATTTAACTACCATTTCTAGTCAAATATTACAACGATGATAACTATGTTCAGAATAAAGTAATTTTCAATATATTCTTCTTCCATCATCTACTTTTGAACTGTTATAGCAAGAATGGCCAATTCTCTATAAAAAAAATCTCCCATAATGTATCTTTAATTATCGAACTTAGTCAAGGTATTGATATAATAAAACTATACACCAAATTTCATCACTCTCACTAAATTAGAATTAAAGTTATCATGTCCCAAAGCAGAAAATGTTCATCTTCGAACTACATCAAGGCACTGACCTAATAAACACCTACACCAAGTTTGAACATTCTAGCTCATTTAGAAGGAGAGTTATTGTTTTCCAAAACGTGTGACGGACAGATAGACGAACGAAACCATTTTAATAGTCCCATTCTTTCTTTGGAAGGCGAGGGACAATAAAGAGGGTCGATGAGAACAAAAGTCAAATTTTCTCTGTTATCATGGATTTTCATTAAATTTGGCATGAACAATGAACAATGCTAATTGCAAGTCCAAAAAAAAACAAAACACCGGACAATTTTGGTCTATAGACTGCGGTTTGTCAGGTATCGATGGAAACGCCAAAAAACGATGAGTTTTCTCAAATTTATTTGAATTTCTATAAGTACCGTACATGCCGAATAGATTTAATGATAATCCCCCCAGTAGATCGAAAGTCGAGGTTATAAGTGACATTTGGACACCAAAAACGTAAAATATCACCTCAAAGTCTTTTAAAATCTTTGTTCATTATTTACCTTCAAACGAGATTTTGTGAATTCGGTTGATTTGTTGATTACGTCCACAACAAGTTCTACCAGCGGCTGCCAGGCAGGATACGCCCACATTTTCGGGATTTGGATAGAGAACAAGCTAAAACGAAAGAGATTTTTCCTACAATCAAGGGCCATAATTCAGGAAATTACAATTCGATATGCGCAAATATCGACAGGAACCGCGATCTTTGGGCTATAAACTTACATTTCAAGTTTCAATAAAATCGGATAAAAATTGTGACCTCTATGGGGTCCACAACCTTGATATACCATATTTTTACGCTATTTGAGAACGAAGGTCAGCCATTTTGTCTGTCAGTTTTGGACGGATTTTCAGGAAATTCGAACTGTAACGGTGATATAATAATACGTTTTTTTTTTAAATCGGATAAATATTATAACCTCTATAGGGTCCACAAGCAGGGACCATAATTAAGGAAGTTACAGTCCGATAAGCGCGATATCGAAAGGAACAGAGATCTGTCAGTTATAAACTTAGATTTCAAGTTTTAACAAAATCGGATAAAAATTGTGACCTCTATAGGGTCCACAAGCTAAAAACGAGATTTTTCGTACAAACAGGGGCCATAATCCATGAAGTTTCAATCCGATACATGCCAATATCGAAAGCAGCCGAGATCTTTTGGAGATAAACCTATATTTCAAGCAAGAAAGCAGCCGAGATCTTTTGGAGTTAAACCTATATTTCAAGTTTCGTCAAAATCGGATAAGAATTGTGACCTGTAGAGTGTCCACAAACAAATTGTGGACGTCCGGACGGACAGGGGCGACGACAATATACGTCCACATCAAAATGTGGTCGTATAAAAACGTGATTTTCAGTGCAATCAGTGGCCATAATCAATAAAGTGGTCCCACACATGTCAATTTCGAAAGGAACCGAGATCTTTAGAAAATTTCGGATAATATTGTGACCTGTCCAGCGCCCACAAACAAATTGTGGACTGACATCCAATGAATGAATGAAATGGGGTTTAACATCCTACTCCTAAACTGGGCTAATGAAGACAGGCATATGCCATACAGTGTGCTAAGAGGGAAATTTTGCCCGGGCAGTGGCGCTACGGCCTACACTTATATCGAATTCCAAATGCCAAGGGATCTTTTACGCGCACACTAATGTGTACACAGGACCTCGGGTTTTCCGTCTCATCCGAATGACTAGACAGCTGTCCTTGTCAGGCCCTCCGTCCTTCATCACTGACAAGGGGAAACCACGCCAGAAAATCTGGATGAACTTTCTCGGCCAATGCAGGGATCGAACACCCGACCTCCAGGCTAGCGAGCCAGCGTCTTATCCACGTGACCCCCCTGGACTGACGTCCCGATAGGGGGGTGAGTCAGGTGGACGACATGATATACCGGTACGGTCACATGAAAATGTGAGAAACTTCCAAAATGTGGGCATATAAAAAACAGTAAGCTTATATATCCAACATTGATATACATGTAAATTATTGCGATACGAGTTGAAATAATAGTGGATTTGGTTACAAGTTGAACTTCACAAATTACTTGGATATCAAATTTGGAGGGGCCATTAAACACAATGAAATGAAATTTAGCGCCTACTGTTCTGCTCCAATCTGGGCTAATGAAGACGGGCATATGTCATACAGTGTGCTATGAGGGAAATTTAGCCCGGGCAGCGGCCTACTCTTATATCGAATTCTAACTGTCAAGGGATCTTTTATGTGCACGCCAATGTGTACACAGGCCCTCGGTTTTCGTACCATCTGAACGACTAGACAGCTGTCCATGCCCTCCATCCTGCAGCACTGACAAGAGAAAACCACGTGAAAAATCTGGATGAACTTTCTCGGTCAATGCAGGGCTCGAACACCTGACCTCCAGGCCAGCGAGTCAGCATCTTTCCCACTTAGCGCCATTAGACATAAAAACCATTGAATAAAGGCAGTGGCTATTTACCACATGTGATAAGCAAGAATTTCAAAATGGCTTTACGACTACAGACCGCAATTGTTCCCCGATTTTAATGAAACTTACAATGATAACATTGATAACATCTCTGAGTAGCCAAACTTTCGGCCACTTCCGCTTGGCGGTTTCCGAGATATTGGGGTTACCACATATTTCATGTGGCACGGCTACAGACTGCAATTACCAACCTATTTCAATGAAACTTGCAGATTATAATTACATTAATAATATCTCTGAGTAGCCAAAATTTCGATCAATTCCGGTTGAAATCGGTTGGTAATTGCGGTCTGTAGCCGTGCCACATGTGTGGTAACCTGATATCTCGGAAACCGCTAACCGGAAGTGGTCGAAATTTTGGCTACTCTGAGATATTATTAATGTTATCATATTCTGTAAGTTTCATGGATATCAGATCGGTTGATAATTGTGGTCTGTAGCCGTGCCACATGAAATGTGTGGTAACCTGATATCTCCGAAACCGCTAACCGGAAGTGGTCGAAATTTTACCTATTGAAATCGGTTGATAATTGCGGTACGGAGACTTGCCACATGTGGTAAATAGTCTCCGGATTGTCTTACCACATGTGGCAAATAGCCCCAGACTTAAATAAATGTGGACCTATTTTTTATTATTTTAAATTAAAAATGACAATTTGGTATATAGAACAGCAAATATTCATATAAATTACAGTTGGTCAATAAAATTGGTATTTTTTTGGTGAATGTGTTTAATAATTAATGTCAATTTATCACCCCAGAGAGAGAAGGGGGGGGGGGTAATATCCACTGGACACAAACTAGGTCATTTCGGGACTAACATATGGTTCAATTTTATTTCAATAATTCGCTTTCGCGTAGGGGTCTTTAGCAGTGGGAGAAAACCGGATTACCCCAAATAACAAAGAAGCGGCTTCCAGGCAGGATACGCCCACATTTTGCAAGAGATGGATAGAGAACAAGCTAAGAACGAACAGGATTTTTTTGTACAATCAGGGGCAACAATCCAGAAAGTTATGGTCTGAAATGCGCAAATATCAAAAGGGACTGAGATCTTTGGGATATAAAGATATATTTTAAGTTTCATCAGAATCCGATAAAAATTGTGACCTCTAGAGGGTCGACAACCTTCGTATTGCATATTTTTATAAAATTTGCATACAAAGAGCGGCCATTTTGTTGGGCAGTTTCATTTCGATTTTCCCGAACTTCGAATTTAACCTTCATTATGGTGGAATGTTGAAATATTTAAACGGTTTTTAAAATCGGAAAAAAAATTGTGACCTCTTAGAGAATCCGCAAGCTAAAAATGACATTTTTCAAACAATCAGGGGCCATAATCCAGGAAGTTAAGTTCGGGTATCCGCGATTATCAGAAAGGATCCAAGATCTTAGTGTGTAATGGTGATATATTCACACATTTTTTTTTAAATCAGATAAAAATTGTGACCTGTAGAGAGACCTCAAGCTAAAAACGTGATTTTTCGTACAATCAGGGGCCATAATTCAGGAAGTTACGGTTCGATATGCGCGAATATCGAAAAGAACCACGATCTTTGGGTTATAAACTTACATTTCAAGTTTCAACAAAATCGGATAAAAATTGTGACCTCTATAGGGTAAACAACCTTCATATACCATATTTTTACGCTATTTGAGAACGAGGGGCGGCCATTTTGTCTGTCAGTTTTGGACCGATTTTCACGAAATTCGAACTCAGCCGTCCTTAGGGTGTAACGGTGACATAATAATACGTTTTTTTAAATCGGATAAAAATTATGACCTCTATAGGGTCCACAAACTAAAAACGCGATTTTTCGTACAATCAGGGGCCATAATTCAGGAAGTTACGTTCCGATATACGCGAATATCGACAGGAACCGAGATCTTTGGGTTATAAGCATACATTTCAAGTTTAAACCAAATCGGATAAAAATTGTGACCTCTACAGTGTTCACAAGCTAACAACATGATTTCTTGTACAATCAGGGGCCATAATCCATAAAGTTACAGTCCGATACATGCCAATATCGAAAGGAACCGAGATCTTATATTTTAAGTTTCATTGAAATCGGATAAAAATTGTGACCTGTAGACTGTTCACAAACAATTGTGGACGGACGGACAGGGGCGACGACAATATACGTCCACATGAAAATGTGGGCATATAAAAATTACAGTGCTCAGCACCCTTAATACTGGTGAAACTTAAATATTATTAATGTGGGCATTTCTAATAGTAATACTACTAATACGGACCTCCAACTTTCACATCACCCCAGAGCAGGGTTCAAATCAATTTAGTCTAAAACCAATGAGTAGCAAATTTTTGTGACAGAATCACATTTTGGCTAATCAATTCAAAATTTGAATAAATGAAATGAAATGAAATGGGGTTTAACGTCCTACTGTTTTGCTCCGAACTGGGCTAATGAATACGGGCATATGCCATACAGTGTGCTATGAGGGAAATTTTGCCCGGACAGTGGCACTACGGCCTACTCTTATATCGAATTCCAACTGTCAAGGGATCTCTTACGTACACGCCAATGTGTACACGGGACCTCGGTTTTTCGTCCCATCCGAACGACTAGACAGCTGTCCTTGTCAGCTCCTCCGCCCTGCATCACTGACATGGGAGAACCACGCCGGAAAATCTGGATGAACTTTCTCGGCCAATGCAGGGATCGAACACCCGACCTCCAGGCTAGCGAGTCAGCGCCTTACCCACTTAGCCACCGTGACCCCCAAAAATTTGAATAGCATTTGCTCAGATTTGAGGAGCAGTAAACCAAACATCACAAAAATTTGCAATTCTGATAAATAAACAATATTATAATCTTTAGTCTTGTTTATTATTCATTTACATGGACATGTAACACTTAACAAATAAACAATTAACATTAACATTAACAATTAAATAACGTGTCTTAGTTTATTTTATATTACTCGAATGAATGAATGCTGTTAGGCCTATATGGCATTTCCATGTGACATGTCGGTACAGTACTCTGGCCATTTTGCGCCAAATTTATTTCATGTTCATACTTACTTAGCACAAAGTTTGCAGGAAACTTTATTTACAATATCGGCTGTTTCAGGTTCATAGTTTAACCATGTATGATCTTTATCATATTTTTGTATCCACGAATGTACCGTGGCTAATTTTATTCCATTTGTTTGTTTTTTCGAGCTAGCAGTAGGAGTAAGACTAGTAATGATGGACGAATGTAGTGCGAGTTATAAATAGATAATTTTTCCCTTAATTTTTTTCTCCCCTCTTCCTGCATTTTTGGGTTGACTTTTTGGTCTAGAATAGGAAAAAAGGGATCAAATTTGCAATTTTATAGCAGTTTGGGGTAATACTGATGATATTACAGCGGAGGGATAGGGGGTGTAAAATGTCTTTCTGCGGAGCAATCATTGTATCGGAAGTGAGATTTGCACCCCAGTCAACTTCAAATCCCCGTAGCAAAAAATCTAAACGGTCAACCCCCTACAAGTTTATGATGAGGAGATTGCCAAATGTGGTCCCCATTGTGCCTATAAAGATTGGAACCAACGGAATGTTGAGCAAAAAGCTACAGCCTGTGATGTTATAGCCATTTAACATTGAAGTCAATGGGCAAATAATTACTAGTCTGAGTCCAGTAGCAGACCACGCCATTTTGTCTTCGCGTGCGCTCACTGTAGTCTTAAATAACCAGACGGACAACCGGCAGTGATTTACCTTGGATTTACCAGACAGTTTTTTTCTATATTGAACGCAGTATACATGTCCGCCTGGAAAATCGCAAGCAAAACTGACTTTTGATCGCGTCGCGGAATAGACAAATGAATTGAAATGAAATGGGGTTTAACGCCCTACTGTTCTGCTCCTAAACTGGGCTATAATGAAGACGGGCATACGCCATACAGTGTGCTATGAGGGAAATTTTGCCCGGGCAGCGGCGCTACGGCCTACTCTTATATCGAATTCCAACTGCCAAGGGATCTTTTACGTGCACGCCAATATGTACACGGGACCTCGGGTTTTCGTCCCATCCGAACGACTAGACAACTGTCCTTGTGAGTCCTCCGTCCTGCATCACTGACAAGTGGAAGCTACGTCGGAAAATCTGGATGAACTTTCTCGGCCAATGCAGGGATCAAACACCCAACCTCCAGGCTAGCGAGCCAGCGTCTTACCCAATTAGCCACGTGATCCCCCCGGAATAGATAAAATAATTAACTAAAGTTTAAGACTGGAAAAACAAGACAAGATGGGGTTTTTTTTACCGGCGGTATTGTTTTCTCCAATTTACCGATTTATTAATTAAATTAGTCATGATAATTTTATCCAAATGAAGTATTTTCATCCAAAATATAATGAATCGCACTTCACAAGTTTGAAAGCAATTTTTGGCTAATGAATAAAATAATTTTATCGCTTTTACCGCGATTTGAATCGCTTTTTGCGATGCGATACAGCTTAAATTGAACCCTGTCCCAGAGTACTATAGACCTATACAATATTCTACCGTCTTCGTCCATCTTGCAAAGTAGATCATAGCATTTAATTAACAATTTATTGAGAACCGATTTGAATACCGCACCGACACGTGACCTGCGTCATATAGGCCTAGCCTACAAATTGAAATTGGTATCGGTAATCGAAACCAATTTTATCTTTACGTAAAAACTTCGACTTTTCAATATTCTGATAGAGATCTAAATGATCATGATCTAGAATAGATCTGAACAACCTACAAAAAGGGCAGTTTATGGGTTTATAATACATGTATATAGATTTCAAACTATTACTATTCGCATTATATATATAGTAGAGTAATGCTCTATAGGGCTTAATACCTAATCATCATCTAGTCTAGGCTATTTATTTATTTATTTTTTGGGCTAGGGCTACTGACTTCTGTAGTAAGTCACGAAGTGTTTGTTACACAAGGCTGTCAAGCGCCTACAAAAGCCCACGTAAAAAACTAACAACATCCGCAGTTTTATTGGCAATGACTTATGGTTTAACAATAAATAAATTGTACTCACCGTCTAATAAATCTTCTTTTCGGCCTGTCTTCGCCTTAGATATTGGTCAAATTTTGTCCACTTCGACAGTAACTCACTAACTGTGACAAAAATAGCGCCATTTTTGAACGGGAAACGAAAATTCGATACACTTCGTTTTTTTCCCAATACCGTGCATAGGACCTAACCGGCACGAAATGAAATGAAATGAAATGGGGTTTGACGTCCCACTATTCTGCTCCTAAACTGGGGTAATGAAGATGGGCATACGCCATACAGTGTTATATGAGGGAAATTTTGCCCGGGCAGCGGCGCTACGGCCTGCTCTTATATCGAATTCCAACTGCCAAGGGATCTTTTACGTGCACGCCAATATGTACACGGGACCTCGGGTTTTCGTCCCATCCGAACGACTAGACACCTGTCCTTGTGAGTCCTCCGTCTTGCATCACTGACAAGTGGAAGCCACGTCGGAAAATCTGGATGAACTTTCTCGACCAATGCAGGGATCGAACACCCGACCTCCAGGCTAGCGAGGCAGCGTCTTACCCAATTAGCCACCGTGACCCCCCCCCCCCCATAACCGTCACATTACTTGGCCTATAACATTTTTTTTACATCCCGGCTGGGTAAAAGAATTAAAAAACGTAAAATAATTTAGAGATAAAATTAAATAATATTTGCTTTTTTTTAAAAAAAAATAGATCATTTATTTGAGACGCTAAAGATTGGATGTTTGACAAAGTTCAAGGTCGTGGTTCAAAAGAACATTAGAAGACTTTCGAACCATCTGAACTGTCTCAAGGTCCTAGGCCAAGGTCAAATAGGTGAAACTGACTTTGAAATAAAACTAGGTCAATTTTCCACCCTTGGCCTTGACCTACAAATAACCTTCCATAAATGATCTTGAATTTGGCTTTACGTCCCATATTTATTTAGCTATATCTCAAAACACAAAGTCCCTTGTAGATGCATGTCCCAGATGTCAAGGCCAGGGCCATTGTGTTGGTTAAGTAGATAATTGTTAGTGTTTCAACACACCAAAAAATAATGGCCATAGATGCAACACCGAGGTACAAAAGCCCAAGATACCTATTACAAATGGCCTTTATAAAATATGCGTCAACCAAAGAGTAACCATTTTGAAAAAAAAGATGGTAGCCCTAATTAAGGCCAAAACTAGTTTACGGCGCATCTATCCGGGCTACTTCTGAAAATTATGTCCGGAGAAGCCGACCCACGGTATTAAAGTCTGACCTTATACCATAAACATTTCCTGGGGTGTGAAATCCCCCCCCCCCCCCCTGGGTAAAGGAAGTTGACAAATTACTAACGGAGTAAGGTCGACTAGGGTTCTGAACTAAGTTTTAAAACAAATTTCATTTTTTGTCTTTCCCGCTGCCTATTTGAAGGATTGGCTTGGAATTGTTAGGGCCCTCAACAACAGCTTAAAGAAACTGACAGAAGAAATGTAAAATCTTAAAGTGGGGGTTTAAAGGTGCTTACTAACATGTGCTGTACTAAAAACATCAAAAATTAATATACACAAAAAATTGTAAAATACATTCTATTTTACCACCTGTAACACATGTACCTCATTCGGACACACGATGAATTTCAGATTGATATTCATTAGGGTTCCAAAGATATGGCGTCTGCACGAACTTGAGTCAAAGTTAAAATTTTGGACTAAAATAATTTAGCTTGAACATTTGCTTTTTGGGAAAAATCTTTAATTTGATAACTTACAACTTTAAGGCTCCGGCTGTCCCAACTAAATCGTCCACGGTGAACCAGAACATCGCCTTGTATTTTACCTCAGAGGTCAAAGTCATATCAAACTTGAAAATTGTTAAAAAAAATGGAAAATAAAAATGGTAAAGTCGGGTAGATTGACCTTTAATGTGTTGAAGTCCATGTAATTGCCTACCGAGAAGTGATCTTGAACTTGAAAAAAGCTCTGAAAGTCATATCACGACAAGCCAATTTGTGTTTGACCTAATATCCAGATTAAGACGAAACTTGTGGCCAAGTTCAAGTTCATGGGTCAAAAAGAACATTAAAGAACCATCAAATCTACTGAGTGAAAAATGACTCCGAAATAAGATTTCTTTTTCAACGTAAAAGTTCGAAGCTTTGGCTTTGACCTATTGTATATATAATGTCCTTTCATGAATGACCTTGAACTTGACCTTACCTCCCCCATTTACTTACCTATATCTCACAACGGAAAGGCCCTTGTAGAACATGCCCCAGAGATCAAGGTCATAATGTCGGTTACGGAGAGAATTGTCAGTGTTTCAACATACTAAAAACTGATGGCCACAGATGCAATACCCAAGGAACAGTGGGGTACAAAATACCAAGATTCCTATTAAAAAAGACCTTTAATGAATTTGCTCCAGCTAAAGAGAAGCCAATTTGAAAAAAAAAGATGACAGTCTAATGTCTAATGTAAACGTTCATAGAACACGTTTAATTATTGTAAAATAACGCCCCATAGTATCACCGATGTAACGCCAAATAAAACGAGCCTGAAACATAAATTTAACGTTTCAATGGAACGTTTGTCAATGAAACATTACAAAAACATCTAAAATAACATTAGGTCATTGTTAAATTACAGGAGAAAGATGTAAAATAAAAATAGAACGTTTTACGAACTTTATTGGAGATTATTTTTGTTCTTTTAATTTAAACATTTTTAGATTAGGAAAACAGAACATTTTGAAAACTCGATTCCAATACAATCAATATAACGTTGCAAACAAATATATTAATAAGTTCAAAGAATCATAAGTTAAAACGCTACAAAAGTTAAAAAAAACCCACATACATTAGTTTACTGACGTTGACAGGTTGTTTGACCAGTCTTGTGAAATAACCTTGAATCAGATGGTTCATTTGACGATCTGGATGTTTCTAAAGTAAACGTCAATAGAACGATACTAATTAATGTTTAGTAACGTCTCACAGTATCAACGATGTGACGACAAAAAAACCGGGATTCAAACATTCATCTAATGTTTTAATACAACGTCTGTCAATGAACATTAAAAAACATCCGAAATAACATCAGGTCATTGGTAAATTACAGGAAAACGATGTAACATGGAAATATAACGTTTTTACGAACTTTATTGAGGGGTTATTGTTTTCGTTTAATTTCAACATTTTTCGATTAGGAAACAGAACATTTAAAAACCAAAATCCAATATAACCAATAGTACGTTACAAACAAATATATTAATAAAGTTCAAACAATCATAAGTTAAAACGTTACAATAGTTACGTTAGAATAACGTGGTTTACTAACGTTTACAGGTTGTTTGATCAGGTTTTGGAAATAACGTTGAATCAGGTGGTTCAGTTCACGTTCTTGGAACAAGTAATCTGAACGTTTCTAATGTAAACGCCACTAGAACGATATTAATTAACATTTTGTAAACGTTTCACAGTATCAAGGATATAAAGTCATAATAAAACGAGGTTTAAACATTAATCTAATGTTTTAATGCTAATGATGTAAGATGTAAAAAAGAAGTAAAATGGAAATACATTTTGCGAATTTTATTGTAAGGTTGATTTTATTTTCATTTAATTTCAACGTTTTTAGATTAGGAAAACAGAACGTTTTAAAAACTAAAATCCAATAATCAATATAACGTCACAAACAAATATATTAATAACGTTCAAAGAATCATAAGCTAAAACGCTACGAAAGTTACGTTAAACGAACATAGTTTACTGACGTTTACTGACGTTTACATGTTGTCTGACAAGGCTCAGGAAATAACGTTGAATCAGATGGTTCATTTGACGTTCTCGGAACAACTAATACCAACGTTTCTGAAGTAAAAGTCGCTAGAACGATAATAATTAATGCTTAGTAACGCCTCACAGTATCAAGTATATAACGTAAAAAAAAAAACGGGTTTGAAACATTGTTTTAATGTAACGTTTGCTAATGATGTAAGATTTAAAAAAAAGATGTAAAATGGAAATACAACATTTTACGAAATTCATTGTAAGTTTTTTTCTTTCGTTTAATTTCAACGCTTTTAGATAAGGAAAACAGAACGTTTTAAAAACTGAAATCCAATATAATCAATATAACGTTACAAACAAATATATTACTAACGTTCAAAGAATCATAAGTTAAAACGCTACAATAGTTACGTTAGAAGAACATAATTTACTGACGTTTATAGGTTGTCTGGTCAGGCTTGGGAAATAACGTCGATTCGGGTGGTTCAGTTGACGTTCTTGAAACAACTAATCTGAACGTTTCTAAAATAAACGTCACTAGAACGATATTAATTAATGTTTAGTAACGTTTCACAGTATCAAGGATATAACGTTATAAAACATGGGGTTGAAACATTAATCTTATGCTTTAATGCAACGTTTCCTAATGATGTAAAATAGAAATGCAACGTTTTACAAACTTTATTGGAAGGGTTTAATTTTCGTTTAATTTTAACGTTTTTAGATTAGGAAAATAGAACGTTTTAAAAACTGAAATTAATATAATGTCACAAACAAATATATTACTGACGTTCAAAGAATCATAAGTTAAAACGCTTCTATAGTTACGTTAGAAGAACATAATTTACTGACGTTTACAGGTTGTCTGACCAGGAACGTTGATTCAAGTGTCTCAGTTGACGTTCTTGGAACAACTAATCTGAACGTTTCTTAAGTAAACGTCACTAGAACGATATTAATTAATGTTTAGTAACGTTTCACAATATCAACGATATAACGTCATAAAAAAACAGGGGTTGAAACATTAATCTAATGTTTTAATGCAACGTTTGCTAATGATGTAAGATGTAAAAAAGAAGTAAAATGGAAATACGTTTTGCGAATTTTATTGTAAGGTTGCTTTTATTTTCATTTAATTTAAACGTTTTTAGATTAGGAAAACAGAACGTTTTAAAAACTAAAATCCAATAATCAATATAACGTCACAAACGTTGCCGATGAAACATTATAAAAACATTCAAAATAACATTCGGTCAATGTTGAATGAAAGTAATATTAAAACGTCAAAAGATAACATTCTGGTGATGTTTCTGGAACGTTTATAAAAAGTACAGTCTATCTCTGAACCCTTTTCGAACGTTTGGAGAACGTGCTTAAACAAACATTCTGAACGCAACCATATTAGAACCAATTACGAATGTTACCAAAACGTTTTGTGTTTGCTGGGATGTACCATTTCCCAATTTAATGTTTTGTTGTTTTATATACACAGCAAGCTTACCTTTGTGTCCTTAGTACGTCAATCAGGTTGGGGATGTATTTTATACTTTCTGGCTTGAGTATACCCCTCGTTGAGCCCTGGGGCCACGCACAGGTTATCCGTGCTAGTCCTCCCCTTAGTAGGCAGGGACGTAACCTGGGGGTGAATTAACATAATATAATTATGTTCATGGATTCCCCAATCCCCCCACCCCAACAAATGAAGGACAAAAACAGAATCCTCCTAATCCTAAAAAAGTACGGGATATTGAAATGCAAATACCTATGCAGGTTGTGATATGATAGTCATGGACACTTGATATGCTTTGAGAGTATGTTCACAGACGAAGAACTTATCGCCCCAACAGAACCACTGAGCTGCACTTTGCGACACGCAATAGCGCCATACACGTGGGAGGGGTTCATTGTCAAATTTGACACTTCAAGGAAGGGTTGATTAAAACTGCTTTATCCTATCCATGTTTGCTTTTCTATCGGTTCTTGCATAATATTTACTGTTTAGCGTATCTTTTGTGTTACGTTTAATTTGGTCGGGAGACGTGTTCGTCGACGTCAACGTCAACCAACAACACTGCAAGAATAGGCCGTGACACTGCAAGAGGAGTGGGTCAGATTGCCCCAAATCGTGATTGGACGGTTGATTAGGAGCATACCACGACGAATTGCTGAATGTCTGAGGATTGGTGGAACAATTACTCATTATTAAGACAAAAATCAAAAACGTCCATTTTCACTTTTGACTGTGTATATCTTTGCGAATGAAATGGGGGCGTCAGATAAGCCGCCCATATGAACTGTTTATGTCCATGTGTAGGCAAATGGCCTGTTATTAACATACACTGGTTACCTCTAATACAAACAGCAGTGTATTTCCGTAGTTTTGTATTGTTTCTGAATATCCCCTACTTTTTTTGAAAGCATGCAGACAATCGAACGTCAGTTGCAGCTTTGCTTGAATTCTATTCAACGATGGGCAACTGACAATGGATTTCGATTTTCGAAATCCAAGACTGTGTGCGTGCACTTCTGTCAAAGAAGAGGTTTACATCCTGATCCGGAGCTTACACTGGATGTTAGTCCCATTCCAGTTGTAGATGAAACGACATTCTTGGGTTTGATATTTGATAAGAAATTATCATTTATTCCTCATATTAAAACCCTCAAGAAGAAATGTCTGAAAGCCCTCAATATATTGAGAGTCTTATCAAACACTGACTGGGGAGCAGACCGCAAGGTCTTGCTCAGATTATATCGAGCACTGATAAGATGTAAACTCGATTATGGGTGTATTGTGTATGGGTCTGCCCGCGAGTCTTATCTCAAAGAGCTTGACACCATACACAACCAAGGACTTAGAATCAGTTTAGGAGCATTTCGAACAGCTCCAGTGCAGAGTTTATACGTCGAGGCGCACGAGCCCTCATTGCACGACAGACGTAATAAACTTGCACTGCAGTATGCTACAAAAATTGCATCTCTGCCTCATCATATTTCATTTAACGCCATATTTAGACCCTATCATGAACATCTATATTTACTGAAGACTAATGTTATTCCACCATTCGGTATTCGCATTCAACCCCTTTTGTCTCAGGCTGGTATCAGTCAAGACAGTATTGCGAATACCCCATTCTTTGAGACACCACCATGGTCTATATCTCCTCCCAAGATCAATCTCAATCTTACAAAAAACAAAAAGAAAGATACTAGTTCCACAGTGTTTCAGTATCTCTTCAGAGAGTTAAGGTCTAAATATGGTGATTATGCTCCAATTTATACAGATGGTTCCAAAATGGAGATCGGTAGCTTCGGCTACTGTCACGCCATCTGAGACCATTTCTGTTCGCCTTCCTCCTGCTGTTTCCATGTTTACTGCTGAACTCCAGGCCATCTTTCAGGCTTTGGAGTTCATTAAATCCTCATCATCCTTAAAACACATTATATTTACTGATTCTTTGTCCTCTTTGCAGGCAATAAACAATAAGCAGCTTGTACACCCTTTAGTAGCAGCCATTTATCGTCTGCTACTATCACACGAGTTTAGCGGCAAGGACACCGTCTTTTTCTGGCTCCCCAGTCATGTTGATATTAAAGGGAATGATCAAGCAGACTTAGCTGCCAAGTCTGCTTTAGATCTTCCCATGTCACAATTTTATTTAGCTTTCACCGATTTCAGATCGTCCATTAACTTTTTTTTATATATGACCGCTGGCAAACGGTCTTGGGATCTTGCAGACACAAATAAACTTCACCACATTAGGCCTCTCTTAGGAGACTGGCCCAGCTCCTATAGAGCCAACAGGAGGGATAAAGTTGTTTTGTGTCGCTCTCGCATTGGTCATACTATTTTAACTCATATTTTCATTTTAAAGCGAGAGCCTCAACCAGAATGTGAACACTGTCATGTTCCTTTGACAGTTAAGCACATTTTGATTGAGTGCAAGCATTTCAAGAATATTAGATCGAATTTTTACCGTTGTCAGTCATTACATCACATGTTTGCCCAACCGGGTTTATTTGGTAAAGCATTAGACTTTTTAAAAGAGACAGGATTTTATCATAAATTTTAATTGTATGTATTTGATATTTATATGCATAAAAGTTCTATTTTATTTTTAATTTTATTAACTGTGATATTGTTTTTATTTATGCTTATAATGTTTTCTGTGATATAATTTAGCCTGTCCCGTAATATTCACCATATGTTTGGCGCAATATAGCCCGGTTGGAGCTGACGTGCCATAAAACTACATTTCATTTCATTTCATTTCACTTTTTTTGAAGAGTATATTTAAAAATATATAAGCACCTATATCCTCACTTTTAATCGTCGTCAATCAACGCAGGTTATTTAAATATACCTGTTGATTCTTGTATTTCCAACCCTCTTCGCTGCTATAAATATCAGAAATTTGAACACAGTAATACCGTCTGCAGGGGGAAAGACACCTGCGCTGCGTGAATTGCAAGGGTAAGCATTTTGCTTATTCTCGCGAATGTCCAATATGACAGAAAGAGAAAAGAATTCAACAGGTAATGTCTGAACGAAAGATTCCATATTTTGATGCTAGGAAGCAAGTAGAGCTTACGTCACTCATTCCCATTAAACCACAAGGGAAATCGTTTTCGAGTGTAAAAGTTTCTACAAAATCCATATCTTGGCTATATAAGTAGAAAAAAACAAAGACTTTGCCTACATCAGATCATGTAAAAGGGGTCTTGAGCTCCGCCCAGAGCTCGACTCATAGCACTACCTTACTACCTGATGAGGTTGTATCTGTTCCGAAAACTTTGTTTTATAATTAATTTTCATATTTTACTTTTTTAGAACTTGGAGCAGAGTTATCTTTTCTTTATTGAGTTTAATTATGCCCCCTAGAGCTTACGTCATTTTTTCTTCTGTAGTGCGCCATTTTTGCAGAATGTTAAGAGTTCCTGAAACTTTTCTATCATTATGACATTATAGGGCTTAAGATAAAAACTCTTCGGGTATTTAATTTATTATACTTGTGTCCATTTAATGTTTACTTTATATATACATATCACTTTCTTCTGTATGGTATTGAATGATCTACAATACAATGATAACGACAACCAAGTATCTTTGTAGTAGTGTTTTCCTTTCAATACTATATACAGAGTGTTTATTACTGAAACTTTTATCTGAGCCAAGCCCATGTTCTCTACCGAACATATTTTTCTAAAGAGTTTTTTTTTATCTGAAAGAGAGATTCAGGCGTTGATGAGTTAAAATTAAATCTACGTTTGAAGAGAATTTCCACCAGTGATAGAGCTTTTAAAATTTGGTACGGGAAGAGAATCAATATGGCATCTAGGTCATTGTTAGAAGAAATAAATTTACAGAAACTATTTTTTGACTCTCCTCAACTGAATTTATTTCTTCTAACAATGACCTAGATGCCATATTGATTCTCTTCCCGTACCAAATTTACAGAAGAGAAAGAGAAGAAAAATCATAAAGGGTAGAATAACACGAGCAATCAACAGCGTAAGAGAATTAATCAGAAGAAGAGAGGATAATCATAGAAGGCTGGAGAGAGAATTTTCCGAGTTTAAGGGTGAGTGTGATAGAGCCAGAGAAATAAACCTTAGGTTATATAATTTAGTTCCGGAAGCAGAACATGACCGACTTAATCAATGGGATGATGACTTGATTTCTGAAATATACAACATTGAAGAAGAGATAGAAGATTTCTTAAAAGGTACAAAATCCCAATCTACGTGCAGTTCATCGAGAAATTTAACCTTCATATTCACGACAAGCCACATTTAAAAGATGGCATTAGAATGCTGCAGTTAAAGATGCGTTTAGAGGGAGACACCAGCAGAATTATTTCGGGTATGGGCATGCAGGGTATTATGTATGCCACAGCTCCAAAGTGTATTAAAGAAGAATTTGGTCAACACAGCACAAAAGCACACATTAACAAATTAACCAGAGGAAGTAAAATTGTGATAACAGACAAAAATAAACTGAGAGAACTTTCGCTTGATATAGTCAGCTGTATTGCTACATTAAAGCAGATGAACTACGAAGCAGATATTAATGCCAGTGACTATTATTCGTCGGTCACCAGATCAAATGATAGAGTCTTGGCAAAACGCTGTTTCTAACATCAGGGATAAAGGTCAAGTCCCAACAATAGAACATATTAGCAGCTTTCTCCAGAAAAAGGTCAAAGCTTTGTTTGATCCTGACTTTGACGACCTTAATAAGGCAGTCAAGAGTGATAATAATTATGTCTCAAGGTACAGCACAAATCAGGGGAGATCAATCCATTCTACTCAGAAGAAGTTTAATGTTTATTGTTGTCCGGTTTGTAAAGGCGAACATAAAGTGTTTGAGTGTCCTGAATTCAAGAAGTTTACCCATTCGCAACGGATAGATAAAGTGAGAGAGCTGAAGCTATGTTTTTCTTGCTTTCATCAAGGGCACATTAACACAGACTGTAGACTTAAGTGGAAATGTAGCATAGATGGTTGTGCTAGAGTTCAGAATAGACTTCTTCACGTTGACCCACCAACTAGTAGCGGTGTTTCTACATTAGACACAGTAGGGATACTTCCAGTAGTCAGAGTTGGAGGGAGAACGATAAACCAGAACGACAGTAGAAGATTGTGTAAAGGACCTTGCCTGTTAGGAGATCTGTTTGGAGTTTGGATCCGTTTTAGAGAAGACCAAATAGCATTCACGGGTGACATATCGAAAATGTTTTTGCAAATACGTCTTCCAGAGAGAGATACACATATGCATCGATTCCTTTGGAGAGATCTAGATACATCTAGAGAGCCAACTGTTTATAGATTACTCGGCGTAACCTTCGGTGATAAATCGTCTCCGTCTATGGCTAGTTATGTTATGTTGAAGATGCAGCCACAATACTCAGGAGAGATTGCTGCTATATGAATGAACTTATCCATTCATGCTCCTCATCTGTAGAAGCCTTTGAAGCCATCCAACAGTTAGAAACAGTTTTAGCAACGGGTAGTTTTAGAAGTACGTCAACGATTACTCCGAGACACAAACTTCGTATCTTCACATATTTCATCGCTTGATTTTGACTTGGATGAAGAGAAAGACAATAAAACATTAGGCATCATTTGGTACTCAGTGAATAACCTTGTTGCCGAAAAGTTAACAAAACGAACTGTATTATCCAGAATTTCAATGTTCTATGATCCCTTAGAATTGGCGTCTGTAGTTACAATCAGAGCACGGATAGAGGTGCAGAATATATGGCGTCTAAAGTCACACGATTAGGATGACCCACTACCGGATACATTTGTTAGCGTATGGAATGACATATTTAATGACACCATGAAACTTCAGTCGATAGAATTTCCAAGATGCACGAAACCAGAGAATGCTATTGGACAACCCGAGTTACACGTCATTTCGGATGCAAGTATGTTACCGTTTGGTGGAGTAGCATATTTACGATGGATTACAGATAATGGTCCAGAGTCACGAATTGCATCCGCTAAAGCGAGAGTTGCGCCCCTTCACCAAACTACTATTCCGAGATTAGAACTGATGGCATGTTTAGTTTCTTCGAGACTATTTTTGATCAATTCAAAATTAAACTAAGTTGAGTTATTATATGGTCTGATTCTCTAGTAGTAGTATTCTGGCTTTGTTCTGAATCAGTAACTTTGAAAGCATTTGTGGGTGTTAGAGTAGCCGAAATACAATCCAGATGTGATATAAGCAGTTTTAGATATGTACCAACACATTTAAAGGAGCTAAATCGCTAATATTTGGGACCTAGAAATTGACAAAAATGGGTCGCAACGCATATAATAATGTAATATGAATGTATATAAACTGATTTACATTCAATCGTTTCTGTTTTTACTGTAATTTCTGATCAGTTATGTTCGGCGAAATACGCCAGAAGTCTCATGTGAATGGCAATCTTTAGCGTCTGTTTTTTTCAGTCTACACCAATGGTATTTATTGCGCATGCTCTCCGGATAAGAATATAGCGTCACCATTTGACATGTCTTGTGGAATATGTCTAGCCCTGTTCATTGAGTCCCTTGTTCCAAATGGCGCTGAAACGCATTGTGGTACACGATTCGTGTACCAATGGTAAAATGTTTATTTTGTCTTGAATATTGGATATCCGAAGCCCATCTTTTCCCTGTAAGACCACAAGACCAATGTTGATTTGAATTGACAAATAATTCGTGTTTTCAATGTCAAAGATTTTTGATGATATTGAGTTAGAGACTTAGCTACTTTAAACCCAGCAGACAGTTTAAGTAGAGGTTTTCATGTAGAGCAGTTAAATGATACATGGATGCACGGTCCAGCATTTTTACAAGAACCCGAAACAACTGGCCAAATATACAGACATATCTTGAGCAGAGAAATCAAGGGATTATATATTCAGTCAATACGTTAAGCAAGCTAATGAATTCTAGTTGGTCTAAATTGATCAGAGTGACTGTTTACTGCTTACATTTTCTTAAAAGGTTGCGAAAACGATCTTTTAATTTCAGTAATATCCTCCAAACAGAGAAATTTGAGGAAACAGATAATTGTCTAATTATAGCTTCACAAACTTCGTTTACTGACTGGGAAGTCAGATACCGAGATTTAGTGTCATTTATGAAGGATGGTATTATACGCGTCGGAGGACGATTAAGGAAATCGTCATTAGAGAACGATGTTGTTCATCCAGTCTTACTGTCATCGGACAGTCCAATTACAAAACTTATAGTAAGAGAAGTTCAGAGAGAACTCTAAGCGATGCGAGACGTAAATATTGGATAATTCGTGGTCGCAATTTTGTTAAGGGTATTGTGAGAAACTGTGTGATCTGCAGAACGTTAAGAGCGCCTATACATTCCACGCTAATGGCAGACCTACCTTCAGATAGCTGAGAGCCTTCACGCCGCCATTTTCAGTAACCGGGGTAGACCTTTTTGGTCACTTCCATCTAAAGGTCTCAAGAAACAAAACGACTAAAGCGTTCGCAACCGTCAGAGCTATACACCTGGACAATGTTGAAGGTCTTTCAACGCAGGCCTTTCTACAAACGTTAAGAAGATTCGTAGCTACACATGGGTGGCCTTCAGTGTTTATATCAGAGAGAGAGAGAGAAATGGGGTTTAACGTCCACTCGACACAAACTAGGTCATTTCGGAACTAACATATGTTTTTTTTAATTTTATTTCAATAATTCGCTTGCGCATAGGGGTCTTTAGCAGTGGGAGGAAACCGGAGGACCCGGAGAAAACCCACGAGGTTGGACAGGCGACCCTACTCCTTGTCACGTACAACCGGGGATTCGAAACCACGCCAGTCGACTCAATGACAGACTTTATGATACAGCGCGCGCACGCTAACCATTCAGCCATCCAACCCCCTGTTTATATCAGATAATGGATCCAATTTCGTTGGAACACAAAAGGTGTTAAAACGCTTGTTTGAGGAAGGGAGAAAACACCTCGAGGATTTTGCGATGTTACATAAAGTCACCTGGAAGTTTAAGTCACCTGGAAATTTAATACTCCGTTAAGTCCACACCAGGGAGGATTATTCGAGAGCTTAGTAAAACAAACCAAAAACGAATTAAAGGTAGTCGTCGGAGAACAAATTCTTTCTTGGAACAAAATGTCTACTGTTTTAGCAGAGATTAAATGTTTGATTAATAGCCGCCCATCAGTTATTCATCAAATGATCCTAACGATTTAAGACCGATCACACCAAACCATCTTCTTCTAGGAAGAACATCAGCAGAAGTACCCCAAGGGCCTTTTCAAGAGACTAAAAATTTGCATAAGAGATTCGAATTTGTACAGATGTTAGTTTCAAGATGTTTTACACCTTTAGTGAAGGAGTATTTTCCTACTCTTATGCGTAGATCTAAATGGCACAGAATAAAGGCAGACAACTTCAAGTAAATGATATAGTGTTATTAGTAAATTCAAATGTACCCCGTGGTAAATGGGAACTTTCGCGAGTCATAGAGGTATTTCCCGGTTCTTATGGGATAATACGGAATGTGAGAGTGGGTAACAAGAATGGCGAGTACAGAAGATCAATACAGCAATGTTGTTCAATACTAGAGTGTGACGATATGAAAGTTGACTCTTAAAGTGTAAACTGATGTTAACATTTATTATGTTGTAATAAGTTCTTAAACTTGTTCACTTGTTTTGGGGTTCGGAGGATTGTTCCGAAAACTTTGTTTTAGAATTAATTTTTACATTTTACTTATTGAGAACTTGGAGCAGAGTTGTTTTCTTTATTGAGTTTAATTATTCCTCCTAGAGCTTACGTCATTTTTCTTCTGCAGTTCGCCATTTTTGCAGAGTGTTAAGAGTTCCTGAACTTTTCTATCATTATGACATTATAGGGCTTGAGATAAAAACTCTTCAGATTTAATGTTTACTTTTAGTAGCTAATGAAGAGTATACGACATGATGTAAAGTTTCATGTTGATTGAAATCATCGTAATAATAACTATTATGTATCGAGTGTTATATTTAGTCTTTTAATCATTGAGAGTTCGATCAAAAGCGTTTTATAGCTGGGGCGCTGGAGGCGCCAGCCTTCCCGCGAAAAAATTCAAAGAAGTTGAAAAAATAAACCGATGAGAAAAATGAAAATGTACCCTAGTTAGGGAGGGCCCTAAAGGCAGACAAAAGGGCCCCACGTCTGACAAAAGGGCCCATCTGGCCAAGGAAAAGGGCCCCGAGTCCGAGTCAATCGTTATCTATACACTGTTACTGGAGGATAAGTCAGAATGCACCAAAATATTTTCCATTTTGCAAAATATACTCAGCCAAATTAAAAACTTGACACTGATGAATTTCAACAAAATTTTTTTTCTGGTAAGTCAAATAAATTTTAAAGTGTTTCTAACGATAGTAAGTAGTAAGAAGCCTTTAATTTCATAAAATTGTAAAGTCACGTGGATCACGTGACTTTTGAGCATATAAAGATGAAAAACCCGAAAAACACGTGCAAACACAAACTCGTGAGGTCAATCGATGCAAGTTTGCTTAAACTGAATACGCACACGTAACTTGAACTGGAAAAACAAATTAAAATTGTTATTTTCATCTTTGTTAGAAAATGCCGCGCCTTTCACATGTAGAACGTCTACGTGCTATAGGTAGGCTCTATGCTGGTCAGTCTGTGGTCACTGTTGTAAGAGCCTTTAATTGTTCACGCCAGACAATAATTAATCTTAGAATGAGAGTGCTTCAAACTGGAACTATTGCCGACCGCCCAAGGGCGGGAGCGCCACGTTTGACGTCACTCCAGGAAGATCAAGCAATACGATTACGTCATCTTAGAAACAGATTTGTCACTGCAACCTCCACAAGTTCACGCCAGACAATAATTAATCTTAGAATGAGAGTGCTTCAAACTGGAACTATTGCCGACCGCCCAAGGGCGGGAGCGCCACGTGTGACGTCACTCCAGGAACGTGTGACGTCACTCCAGGAAGATCAAGCAATACGATTACGTCATCTTAGAAACAGATTTGTCACTGCAACCTCCACAAGTAGTGAGATGTTTGGTGGAAGGGGTAACTGCACAAACTGTTCGAAATCGCTTGCAGGCTGCTGGTCTTCGAGCTCGGAGGCCCAATAATGGACCAATATTGACACCTCTTCATCGCCGTAACCGACTTGTGTGGGCCACAAGACACATAAGATTTACTCAAAGACAGTGGAATTCGGTTGTCTTTAGTGACGAATCTCGATTCACTTTGAGATTTGTCGATGGCAGGGCCCGAGTGTACCGTAGACGAGGTTAACGTTACGCTCAAGTATGCGTCAGAGAAGTTGACCGATTTGGTGGCGGCAGCGTCATGGTTTGGGGTTCTTTTTGTGCACATGGACGTTCTCCTCTTGTTGTTGTCTAAGGGAACTTAAATGCTGTCCAGTACAGGGATCAGATTTTGCAACCTGTTCTTCTTCCGTTTATGCAGAGACATGCGCCTGGACTAACGTTTCAACAAGACAATGCTCGACTCCATACAGCAATTGCTACCCAGAACTTTTTAAGAAATGTCGGTGTCCAAGTCCTGGATTGGCCGTCGCTTAGCCCCGACCTTAATCCTATTGAACACATCTGGGACGAACTGTGTCGACGTGTTCGTCAGCACGTGAATCCACCACTGACGTTGCAGGACCTTCAACATGTGGCGACGTCTTCCTCGGGTAGTGTTTACTAATGTCCTCGAGAAGACGTTGTGTGGCAGTACGAGACGCTAGAGGAGGCCACAACCGTTACTTAACACTTTATTCCGATTGTTCTCCAAGTCTGTGAATTTCATTTTGGGGGGTACTGTGACATCACGAACGTTATCAAAGTCAAGGACTTTCGGCGAGACGTATTCTTGCTTTCTGTTGATGTCAAGGTCGTCTGTGCACAACATAACACTAAAATAGTTGCCTTAAACCAAATATTAAAAGTCTAGTCCCAAAAATCCCCGAGTGTCAAGTTTTTAATTTGGCTGAGTATAGTTAGAAGATGCAGATGAGTCCATGATGGCCTTATTCACTTCAATTCTACAAGATGTAGCTGAGCAGGCGATTTCAAAAACCACAACAGAACCAACATGTTTCAATAAACCATGGGATAATGACGATTGCAAATCCGCTCTTAAAGAGCGTGATCGTATCCTGAGACGATTAAGGAAACATCCTTCCATGGGGAATATTGCGGCATACCAAATGGTCATCATGGCAAGGTTATGTCTCAAGGATAAATTGCCGTACCACATCAAAATCGGTATAGGATAAGATTCGTAGGATTAAAGGTATAAAGGTAAAAATAGTGCATTATCAGTTAACCATGTAAATTTTGATAATACCACCTTAACAACATTTCATGATTATTGCCAGTACATTTTCATTCAATTCATCATCAAATTTCTACTCCGATGCCTTTTGAGGCATTAAACATCAGCAGGAGAAAATGCGACTTAATTTCAACTAGCTGCATTTGCAAAACCATGGAGAGATTGATCAATCGAAGGCTTGGTTGGTACCTCGAGTCTAATAATCTAATGTGGATATCGGTCCCAGAGGAGCACTATTGATGATCTCGTCAGATTCGAAACGTTCGTCAGGGACTCTCTCATACAGAAGCAACATTTAATTGCAATATTTTTTCGATCTGGATAAAGCTTATGATACTACATGGAAATAATGGTAACATGCGCGACCTCCATAACCTCGGCCTGCGAGGTCGCTTACCTATCTTCATTAAAAATTCCTGGAAGAAAGGTCATTTAAGATACGACTGGAATTAATATTCTATGACCTCAGGAAATAGGAGTTCCTCGGGTCAGCATATTTTCTCCTACTCGGCGCTCTTTATGTTGACGACTTTCACATGTGCTATCGTTCTACAGACATGCGGATAATCGAACGTAAGTTGAAGCTTTGTTTCAATTCACTTCAACAATGGGCAACCGAAAATGGATTTCGTTTTTTGAAATCTAAGAACTGTTCTTGGATGGCAGTCTCCTTCCAATTGTTGATGAGGCCAAATTTCTGGCGTTGATATTTGATAAGAAATTATCATTTATCCCCCACATTAAAAGACTCTAAAAGAAATGTCTGAAAGCCCTCAACATATTGCTAATCTTATCAAATACTGACTTGGGACATGGGTTGCCTTTGCGGGAAGTCCATATAACAATGCATCCCCGTAGTCCAAAACGAGACGTCACTAAGGAGCAAAAAAGTGTTTTCGTGGCATCTGCCGTTATGTGTGGACGAATTCGACCGATATTTCTGATCTGGTAGAAACAGGATTTCGAGGTCGCACTAATTTGTTGGTTCATTGCTAGTGTGTTATTATCAAGTGCAACAGTTATGTCGTGATGAACCCGTAGTAATGCCGTCTCAGTGGAATGGTAAGTACGGTAAGCCGATTGTACACTATCATAAAGTTCATTCGTCTGAAGATGATTCTCCAATCGACTTTCCACAACCTTTTCAAGGACTTTCGACAGAAACGGAAGATTAGAAACTGGACGACAGTTCGTCGAGTCCAGGTTTCTCCAGTAAGGGTCGTACAACGGCTTCCCTAAATGTTTTTGGAACATACGACTCCTGTAACGACATGTTAACTATTTTCGTTATGATTGGTGCTAAGCTGTTCAAACATGGTTTTAATAACGAAGTTGGCAGCGGGTCGAGTTCGCGAGTTCGCACGATTTCGAAGGAGCCTTTCAAATGATCTTCTGAATTTCATCCACCGACGTAGGTGCAAAGACAGTAGGTGCACAAAAAGGGTCATTTCCATTTGAAGGGGAATCAGTGGTACTTGTAATTGATAGATGTCTACTGATGGTTTCAATCTTGTTGAAGAAGAATTCGCCAAACCTATTCGACAGTTTTTTTTATCGCACTCACGTGATGGTAAAACTATAGTCTTAGTATTACCCATTAACTTGTTTGTTATGTTTAACAGTTTCTTTTGATCACATCCGACCTTAAAATTTTTATTTGAATAGTCTTACATTCCAAAAGTAGTTTGCCACTAATCGCTGAGACACAATTGTAGGAATAGTTCTCATATGATTGTCATAATTTGTTAAGATGTCACTGTGCGTCATGACATGAACTAGATTACTTTGATTAACACCACAAGTTTTCCTCTCTATTTTATCTCTTTTTGAGTCAATTATAGTTCTAATAGATCGCAAAAAGTTTCGACCAGCTTTAGTTCCGCGTCGTGTCCGTTTTTTTGTTTTTCCCTGAACGTACTGTATTGTGAATCACCTGTGTGCGTGATTAGTGGTCTAAGATTAGGTGTAGCTAAAAATAGCCTTCGTATACACAATGCACTCATGGCGAATCGATATTGATAAACAGTGAACAGAAAAAGTTTCTTTGTCTATCTTGGGTTTAAATAAAACTCTTGTTCAATTTTGATAGTTCAAATTGTTTCAGTTGTATCTTAGGCATTAAGAGTTCGTAAATAAGCAAAATATCACTTACGTAGTGGGAGCAGCCGACCAGCGCTAACCACATACTTCATCAGTTGTTTTCCCAAACGGGTCTATATTGTAAAGCGCTAGATTTTTTTTAAAAGAGACGAATTTCTATCGATTTTCTCTTTCTATCGAAAATTTTAATGATTTTCTCTTTCTATCGAAAATTTTAATCGTATATATCTGATTTTCTCTTTCATGTTTTAAATATATACTTTTTTAAAAAAAAAAGTAGGGGGTATTGCAATGCAAATACCTATGCAGGTTGCGATATGATAAATAGTCATGGACATTTGACATGCTTTGAGAAGAACTTATCACCCCAACAGAACCACTGAACTGCACATGCGACACGCAATAGCGCCATACACGTGGGAGGGGTTCATTGTCAAATTTTGAAACTTCAAGGAAGGGTTGATGAAAACTGCCGCGTGCTGGTTTATCTATCTATGTTTGCTTTCCTATCGGTTCTTGCATAAGATTTACTGTTTAGCGTATCCTTTCTTTAGTGTGTTACGCTTAATTTGATCGGGAGACGTGTTCGTCGACGTGAACGTCAACCGACAACACTGCAGGAATTGGCCGTGGCACAGCAAGAGGAGTGGGTCAGATTGCCCCAAATCATGATTGGACAGTTGATTAGGAGCATGCCACGACGAATTGCTGAATGTCTGAGGATTGGTGGAGCAATTACTCATTATTAAGGCAAAAATCAAAAACGTCAATTTTCACTTTTGACGGTGTCTCTTTGCGAGTGAAATGGGGCACTGTTTATGTTCATGTGTAGACAATTGGCCTGTTATTAACATGAAACAGCAGTGCATTTCCCAGTTTTGTATTTTTTCTGAATATCCCCTACGGTTGTTGAAGAGTATATATACATACAGTTTATATTTATTTTTATTTGATATTTACTGTGATAATTGTTTTTATTTATGTTTATATTTTCATCATTTTTTTTATTTGAACGGGATCTTCGTTTCCATCAATCTTGCTTGTTTTAATGCTATTATGTAAGGATAAAATAAATTCATTATTGGTTTTAAATGTAGGGTCACTAATTGTGACTGGTCATTCTTTTTGCCTAAATTTGTTTAACAACTTCGCAACCTTTCGCATGAAACCCAAATCTAAGGCCTTTAAAATCCCGGGGTTCTCGGTTTCAAAATCAGTTGCACAAGCCAAGTGATGCCACATCCGAACAAAGACCAACGCAACAACGGTATCGATTGGTTACAAGCAGGTGAATACCCCCCCCCCCCCCAAAAAAAAAAAAAAAAAAAATAATGAAAATGCTAGATTTTCAGCGTCCCATTATATATTGCCTAACCAGCGAATTTTCGGCGTGCCATAATTTATTTTCTAGCCATCTAAATCGTATCATTCAGATGTCATATGATAGTCCGTTAATGGGGCTATCCAGCGATACTTTAGTTTTTTGGGTCCACTAACATCTGATGGAGAAATCAAGTTTTTCGCAAGAGCGCTATTTTGTTTAACCTTTTTCTTCATTTTTTTTAATACTTCCGGTATGGAGATTATTGTCGGGATAGTTTTAATAACCGCATTGGCTTATCAAACGGAGTGGATATTGGCGAATAGCCTAGAGCCATAAGGATGGTTATTCGCCATTCGTTTTATATAATAAACCTAACATTCTTGCAGATTGTTTGTGCTTTTATTCAAAATACAGACCCAGAATCCCTTTTTAATTGCCATTTGTTATTTGAAGCTTCATAGTGCATATGAAAACCTTTTTTCACAGCGAAGCGTAGACACCGTGTGTAGATGGAAGTAGCACACATGTGAAAAGTTCCGTATTCTGTGAAATTTGTTATCTTTACTAATCCAGAAACATTGAAAACGCATTTCTTTGCACTTTTGTTTATCACAAAGTAGATCAAACACAAACTTAATATAATTTCATTCCTGCGAAAGCAGCAGAGGCTTATTGAAATTGTTCTACCTGATCTGCCCGCCCGCCTACCACCCGGAGGAGTAGGCTACCCATATTTTTTCATTGCCAACCGCATGTTCTATCTATATACCATTCGTATATTTCATTTCCTACCAATACTTCATTTCCAACTGCGTGTTATGGAGGGCCTGACAAGGACAGCTGTCTAGTCGTTCGGATGGGACGAAAAACCGAGGTCCCGTGTACCGTAGCGCCGTAGCGCCACCGCTCGGGCAAAATTTCCCTCATAGCACACTGTATGGCGTCGAAAAAGTTATATTTTTCTACAGCTGGAGATATTGCGGATGCGATAACGGCCGAAGTGAGATATCGTGTCGTTCTCATTTTTTCTTCAAAATTTGAAAATTTAATAATATTGTTATTTCTTGGAATTTTGAGTTTTCCATTACATATTTGGATTGTCGGCATCTGTTCGATTCTACCGATCTAGGATTATCATGATGTGAATTGTTGAGCTATATTTTTCAATTCCCGTCTATCGTAATGCGCATGCAAAGAACGTGTCAATATCTGAGTTATGCAAGTATGTGATTTTATTTGTGGGGTGGGGGGAGCAGCGGGGATAGTCTTTGTCATGTATCTGGCGACCGTGTGACGCCTTGGCTAGGGAGAAAGCCTTCAGTCTTACAAGCAAGTCTAGTTATTATTATTATTATTATTATTTACAGCGGGAGCCTTTTTCTCCACGATCGAAAACAGATATCGATCTGGGGTTCAATTTTCTCTAGGGAAACCATGTGGTGGTTACTCGATAAAGTATTTTTGAAACTTCTGTGCAGACTGGAAGTGGCCGAATTTTGAACGGTAGCAATAAATCAAAAATCGGCCGTGGTTTCGCCAATGTTTTACCTATGTTAAAACAATTCACATTTTTGGAAATCCTGAATCTTTTCCGAGATAATGCCTATCTCACATTTTTCAATTTCGAACAATCATCTATGGTTTTTGTCATTCAAAATTTGAAAATGTGAAATTTTTACAAAAAACTTTTTTATTTATTAATATTTTTTAGTCGTGTTTTACACAAAATTAACGAGTCATCTGACTTGGGCAAAAATGTGAATTTTTTTTGTCTCAGTAATTTACCTTGGCCGCCATTGGCTAATTCAGTTTTTCAGTCCTAGATTAATTATTTATTGCTCGATTTGTATAAAACAAAGTTCATATACTCCGTTGTCTCAATTGTCATTTTTTTTTTGTTACCTATAGAGTTATCTGTCGGCACCGGAAGTGGCTTAATTTTACCAGAAACTACAATTTTGACAGTTAGGTACCATTTTTCGAAAGCAAATATTATTTTTTTTTTTTTTTAAAAACTGATATAACTAAAAGAGTGTGCCCTTTAAAGGCGCACAAAATGTTGGGATCGTTTTTTTTAATTTCGATTTCATTTTCGAGCAAATTCGATTAAGAAAGGTGAAGAAAGGTGTAACTTTGACCTATTTACAACCCATTCAGGCTTTTCATATTTCAAAATATTTCTAAACAACTTTCATAAACTTGTAGCATTAATCCATACGAAGAGAATCTATGTCAAAATTAGTTTGTAATATGAGTATTTGCCGATAAATAGTCAATTTTGCATGAGTCACCTTTTACGCTATTTTGCCTGTAAAAGAGCCACTTATTATTGGATGTTCATAAAAATGGCACCATTTGATGCGTAATGTCAATTTTGACTGGTTCAAACCAATTTAACAATTTCAATGTCACCGGAAATGGCGCCATTTGGGCAAAAAATGTATTTATAGCCTTCAAAACAGATATTTTATTCAAATGAGACTGATTTGTAATGTTTTTAAAATTAAGATATTTGATTGCAATCAACTAATAGAATGAACCCATACGATCATATAGATATCACAAAATGTTTTCTAACTTGTTCAGTTGCGGAGAAATAGGCGATTTTCAGCAGGTCACTTTTCAAGGTTTTTGGTCCATAAAAGTGTCAATTATTATTCGATTTTCATAAAATTTTCACCATGTGATGCCTGATGCCATTTATGATTTCATGGAACTAATTTAACATTTTCATTATCACCGGAAGTAATGTCGTTTTGGCAAAAACTGTATTTTTAGCCTTCAAAACAAATATTTTTTGAAGTGAGTTATATTTATTATTCGTTTAACATTATGATATTTGATTCCAATAGAGATATAGATTGGATCAATACGATCATATAGATGTCCAAAAATTGCTTCTACCATCTTTCTTTGACGAGAAATAATCAATTTTGTCAGGATCACTTTTTAAGACTTCTTTTCACATTTTAAGTTCCCATTAGATAGTCGGCTAACTTAGTGGTAAGTTAGTAATAAATTTTGTCAGGATCACTTTTTTGACATATCTTACGCTTGGTAACAAATGTATAAATGGAATTGATATTGCTGGATTTGGTTGATTCTGCGTCCATTTCATAAAACGTGTGCAATGCTTACGTGGAAATCTGTTTAACGGTTTCATTTGTACCGAATGTTACATAAGTTCAACGGTAACGAGGCACCGGAAGTGACATAAGTTCAAGAGTAACGTGGCACCAATGAAACCCGTCATTACTGCTTTGCAGTTCTAGTTATTAGGGTTTCACACTGCGTAGCTTGTGTGAAACACTATTGTTTTTGTTAAAATTATTCTTATTTTTAGGGTTTCACACTGCGTAGCTTGTGTGAAACACTATTGTTTTTGTTCGGATTATTATTCTTATTATTATTTTTTTTTCTCCATTTTGATCATATCTCAGAAACTACTTGTCGGATTGATCCAATTTCTTCGGTTTCACTGGGAAAGTGGGTGTGACTTAGAGATTAAAGCTATTTTGAACGTTCTGTGACAATGCGAAATGTGATGCCTTATGCCATTTCCGAATTCATAAAACTAATTGAACATTTTCATTATCGCCGGAAGTACTGTACACTTATATGTAACAAATGTATAAAATGAATTGATATTGCTGGATTTGGTTGATTCGGCTTCCATTTTATTTGATGTGTGCAATGCTTATGTGGAAACCTGTTTAATGGTTTCATTGGTACCGGAAGTGACATATATTTAGGGTAACGTGGCCCCGGTGAAACCGTGGTCATAAAAATATTCGATATTAAAAGAAACAACAGTAAAAATCGGTGCTCTTGCAAAAATCGTGATTTCACGGTCTGGTGTGACCGGATCAAAACACCTAAAGTATCGTTTGGTAGCTCGATGAATGGGCTATTGTATGACACACTTCCTGTCTGATTCCTGAAAGCCGGTTCAGTGCTGCTTGCAGGTCTAGTTATAATTTTTTTTCCCGCGGGAGCCTATTTCTCCATGATCGGAAACAGATATTGATCTGGAACCAAGTTTTCTATCTGGAAACCTTGTGGTGGCTACTGGATAAATATTTTTCAAACTTCTGCGCATACGGAAGTGACCGAACTTTGGACTTTTTCCCGGAATTGAAAATCGGCCGTTGTTTCGTCAATTCTTTACCTATTTTTAAATAAATGACATTTTCGGAAACCCTGAATCTATCTCACACTTTTCGATTTCGAACATTTTTCAATGACTTTTATCGTTCGAAAATTGAAAACACGTGGTTTTCGAGACAATTTTTGTTATTTTTCCAAATTTTCAAATTTGACCTATATTTTTGGATACCTGAAGTCCTCCCGGTTCCAGTAATATAAGTTTCATTCCGAGTTATCGCCCTTTATTTTTCGATTTTTTTTTCGAATTTTCTGCCCATTTTTCAACCCTTATATTTTTTTGAAAGCCTCAATCGATCTTTTTGAAACTCCGGGATCGTAAAGTCATATTGTCAGACCGTTGGATAAAGCAATTTCAACAACGATCCGTAAACCGGAAGTAGTCGAAATAATGCTCGATATTTTGAAAAAAAAAGCAAAAAATGGGTGCTTTTGGGGAAAACGGGATTTCTCCGTCCAATTGCAACGGATTAAACAAATTAATGTATCGTTGGGTATCACGATGATTGGACTGTCGTATGATACCAAATTTATAAGGATACTATGACCAGGCAGCAATCTATGGCACGCTGAAAATCAAGTATTTTCTGATTTGGAGCGTTTTTAGACGCCTTTATCTCGAAAACTGCTAGAAGGATTTTTCTTAAACTTTCTCTATCGAGAGTCCTTTCGGTAGTCTTGTGCATGAAACCATCCAATAAGAATTTTAAACGTCTGCAATAGGATAAAAAAAGGGACTGAAAATTGAAAAAAGTCGAAAAATCGTGAAATTTTGGAAAATTGGCTATTATTTGTTTATTTTAACAGATTTTAAAAAAAAAAAATTTATAAATTGATAAACCTGACCTAAAAGCAAATCTAACAATGTATAATATGTAGTCAGTTATTGAAATTTAATTTTCGATATTTTGACATTTTTGCATTTTTGGCACTTCTGAACAGGGGGATTTTATCTGATCGGTTAATTTAGTATATCATTATAAAGCACTGTGCCCATTCAAGTTCCAAAACCGGATGTTAAAACTACCCGACAATGATTCGTATACCGGAAGTAATTTAAAAAACGAAAAAAAAGGTAAAAAAATTATAAAAAATGGCGCTCTTGTTAAAATGACGAATTCTCCGTAAGATATTAGCGGACCAAAACAATTAAAGTGTCGTCAGATAGTCCCATGAATAGACTATCTTATGACATCTAAATGATACGAATTCGATGGTTAGGAAATAAATTATGGTGCGCGGAAAATCTAGTATTTTCCGTTTTGGTGCATTCTGAGACGCCTTTTTCTCGAAAACGACGCCAACGATTTTTCTTAAACTTTTCTTAATCAGAGTCCAATCGGTGGTCTAGGGTGTGAATACAAAAATAAAAGCATTGAAATAATATAAGTGGTCCAAAAATGGCCTCAATCTTGGAAAAAAGTTGAAAAATAGTGAGATTATTGAAAATGCTCTTTTATTTATCTTTTTTTTCGAAAACTACTGAATGGATCTTTCTAACACTTCTGGCACAGGAAGTTAAGTATCTATACAACTTGTTAAAGCTATCTCGACAATGATCCAAAAACCGAAAGTAGTCGAAAAAATATCCGATATTTTGAAAAAAAAATGCAAAAAAATGCAATTTTTTTGCCAAAAACGTGATTTCACCTTTGGATTTCACCGAATCTAAACAAATAAAGTCTCATTTGATAGCCCGAATAATGGACGTTCTTATGACATCCAAATGATACAAATTCGATGCGTAAGGCAATAGATTATGGGACGCTGAAAATCTAGAATTTTCCTTTTTAGAGCCTATTCAGACGCTCTTTTTTTACGAAAACTACTCTTAATTTGTTTCTTAAACTTCGGTTACTTAGGGTCCTAACGGTGGTTTAGGGCGTGATTGCAACTCTAAATAGGTCAATATAGCATAAACGGTCCAAAAAGGGTCCCAATCTTTGAAAAACCGGCACCGATTGTCTGAAAACCATGAAATTTGTACACAATACGCCCATTACCATCCCGGACTCTGTTCTTTACGAACAAGGGAGGGATAACCACGCCGGAAGATATCGGTTATATCATAGAAATATATATCTATGAGTTATAGAACATCGTCAGCTAGTATATACACTGGCAAAACTAAGCTTTATAACATTTCTGACATTATAATTTCCGTCCCTGTGATTTGCAGAGGCTGCCGTTATTGTAGACAGGGGCAGTGTCTAGTCGTTCGGATTGGACAAAAAACCTTGGCAGCTGTAATTCGTAATAAAAGTATAATATTTCTGATATTATTAGTTCTATCCTTGTGATCTGTGGAGGCTGTCGTTATTGTAGACAGGGACAGTGTCTTGTCGTTCGGATCATACGAAAACCCCTGGCAGCGCGTAATTCGTAATAAAAGTAGACCGTCATGGGGGCGCTATCCGGGCTAAATTCACAGGTGGCACACTGTATGTCATAAGTCCGTCTTCATTAGCCCAGTTGGTGTAGAAAAGTAGGACGATAAACCACAATACATTTTGGTTTTATTTCGTCAAGAACACCGCTATCTATGAAATTAAGTATCGCTTTATGCAACTTCAATAAATATTGTCGGAAAAACACTACAATAAAGTTAGTCAGGTCAGTAAATGAAGGAATCAAAAAGAATGAAAAATTGTTGTTTAGCTTATATTTGAAAATAGTATTTGCCAAGCGTATCACGCCCGATGTTGTTTTCAATTTCAGCATCGATTCCCCGGTTGTACGTGACAAGGAGTAGGTCGCCCGTCCAACCTGTGTGTTTTTTCAGGATCACCCGGTTTCCTCCCACTGCTAGACCCCTACGCGCAAGCGAATTATTGAAATAAAATTGAACCATACGTTAGTCCCGAAATGACCTAGTTTGTGTCGAGTGGTCGATCAACCCATTTCGCTCTCTGAATTTTAGCACTCCTAACTCTAAAACTAAATGCAAGGAACGGGCCTATTTACAGAGGTCACAATTTTAACCCTGTAATACCCAGCATATCAGATATGCACACCTACATGATATACATATTATTATAATCCCTATGAAATATTTTAATTATTTACTGCTATAATATGAATTATCACTTATTCCCCGTTAAATAAATATCGGTCACCGGGTGCAGCTGTACAACTTCAAGGACCCTAGCCTCAAGTGCCTGGGACCAACTCTACATTTTCTGAAATGTCAATAAAAGCTCTGGAATGATTTCATTTTAAAAAAATAAACTGAAAGTAAATCTATTTTTATTTATATGCTATTTGTTGCCAGAAAATATATTTTGTTACTAGTCTAATTCAAATTTAAAAATAAACAATATTTTTTCTGAAAATCAATGTCGAAATTTAGTGTATCATATATGATACAATGGGTTTGAGACTATTCAAAAAAAGTAGGGGATATTTGATTTTGGGGGCATAATACTAAAATATGCAAATGACTACGAAAAAAGTCACTATAGAACCTAACAGAAGAAACATTTCCAGTTACATGTGACGCCCAAACGCACCAATAGCTACCGCATGGAATGTATGTGATGCTTGGGATCATCATGGGGGTCTAACCCAAAATTTGCACGACTCTGACTTTGAATGTTACAGTCATTGTGGCATTGAATTCCAGGGTGGAAACATCAGTTTAATTGTTTTAGTGACCAGAAAACAAATTTTGATATGCGTCGGCTTACCCAAAATGAAAGGTTACGTGCCCTTGGCATGCTACAGATCGGCACAACACAGGCGGTTGTGGCGCGGACGATGAATGTTTCTCAGTCTGTCATAAGCAGGCTATGGTCCAGATACCGTGATACACAATCTGTACAGGACAGACCACGCTCAGGTCGACTAAGGGCGACAACTCAAGCCCAGGATCGATTTATCCGTACCTTGGCCTTGAGAAAACGTGTCATCACAGCAAATCAGATCAGCGCTCGTCTTCAAACAGACACTGGTGTGAGAGTGAGTGGCCAGACGATTCGGAATCGACTGCATAGGGGTCACCTTCGCGCCCGACGTCCTCGCGTGATCCCTTGTTTGAGAGATCATCACATTCAGGCAAGACGTCGTTGGTGTAGGGATCGTCAACACTGGGATAATCGACGCTGGAGCAATGTGATGTTTTAAGATGAGTCAAGGTTCACTGTTGATTTTTTGGACAGACGTAGGAGGGTGTGGCGTCGTCGAAACGAGCGCTTCCAAGACGTTAACGTCATCAGACATGATCGATTTGGGGGTGGTTCTGTTATGGTGTGGGGAGGCACCACTGTTGCTGGAAGAACGGCTTTACATGTTGTTGCAGGGCGTGTTACTACCGGGACAACATCTTGGCAGTCCTTGTTGTGCCGTTCGCACGACGTCATGGCCGCCGTTTCATCTTCCAAGATGACAACGCAAGATGTCACAGGGCCAGGATCGTTACAGGTTACCTCCAACAACAGAACATCACCACATTACCTTGGCCAGCACTGAGTCCCGACCTCTCCCCCATCGAGCCTGTCTGGGACATGCTTGGACAGAGGTTACGTCAACGTCAACAAAGTCCTGCCAATGTCCAAGAACTTGCTGCTGCGTTGCAACAGGAATGGGACAATCTGGACCAAAATGACCTTAGACGTCTCATTAGGAGTATGCCACGTCGGATCAATGCTTGTTTAGCAAACAGAGGTGGATTTACCCGTTACTGACTTGGTTGTGATGCTGTGGTAACTTTGCTGTTTGACCCCGGGTATCATTTTACCCTTATAATGGTCAGTCTGTGCCTTACTTAGTCTAACGATCATTTGGAATAAATCGATGAATGTGAACTTCATTTCATTTTGTCATTTGTTTCTTCGTCAGTTTCATTAGGTGACTTTAATAACACTTAAAAATCAAATATCCCCTACTTTTTTTGAATAGTATATAAAAATTAATGCAGTGTTCTCATTATGTGTTGAAAGAGTGCCAGAAATGCCTCGAAATTCAGCCATTTGTGTATTTAGTATATTAATTATATGCGTGTATTACAAAGCTCTGATTTGTGTGATTTGTGTACACCCCGCCCCCCCCCTCCTCCTCGTGTCACTACCATGTACATATTAATTCTGCTGCCAACCCACCCACGCGAACATGACTAAATTATGAAACATTGTCTAGTCGTTTGTATGTTACGACAAAACGAGGCCAGCGTGGCTCATTTGTGCAGAACGGAAGGCCTTGCAAGGATTTTGGATTTTGATGAAACTTGACATGCATGTTTATAACCCAAAGTTAGAGTCCCGTCAACTGTTAACGACAGTGGCGGTAGCGGGCACTGGGCAGCAACTTGTGCCTCGCCGACCACCTCTGGGCGACGCCTGGTCGTAGCCGACCTAACGAGAATATGCATTCCGGGTCACTGGCCGACCCGCGGGTCGACCATCGACAATCTGTCGTGGCCGTCACTGGCCGACGGCAGATACCGTTTGTGTCACGGGGCCTAACCGTTCCGTTGCCGGTCAACGAGAGGCACACGCGGACGTCGTGGGATGGGATTCCGGCTTAGAGGCGTTCAGCCGTAAGCCCGGGGACAAAAGCAAAGCGCCAATGGCAGTCACCACCAAGCACCAACGCTTTCAATCCCGGGCCAACGTTCCTCTCGTACTAGTCAGCCCTACCCGCTCGTATGATTCCCTACCAGTAGGGTAAAACTAACCTGTCTCACGACGGTCTAAACCCAGCTCACGTTCGCAATGATAGGAAGAGCCGACATCGAAGGATCAAAAAGCAACGTCGCTAAGCACGCTTGGCTGCCACAAGCCAGTTATCCCTGACACCTCTTGCGGGAAGCAGTAATATTGGGCTCTCCCATCGTCGCCCCTCGATAGGATCGATAGGCCGTGCTTTCACATGGATACCTCCTACTGAAAGGCATCCTCAAGCCAGTATTTGCCCTTTCGCTCGACCAAGGGTTTCTGTCCCTTGTGAGACTGGCCTTGGGGCGCCCGCGCTATCGTTTCGCGGGCACACCGCCCCAGTTAAGCTCAAAACTGAATCTGTCCTGGAACACCCTCGCGAGGTAAAGGAATTCCTCGCTTAGCCCCTTGAGCTCGCCGATGCCGCCCCGAGTGCGGCCGCTCCTGCGGTTATCACCGAGTGAGTCGAACGAGGAACGCAGTAGTGGTCTTTCACTTGCGCCACAGGGCAGTCCCACCTAGGCTACACCTGCGCTCTCGCCCGACAAAGCCAATCGTGAGCCAAACTGAACAGGGTCTTCTTTCCCCGCTGACAGCCCCGTACCCGTTCCTCCGGTCGTGGCTTCGCTAGATAGTAGATAGGGACAGTGGGAATCTCGTTAATACATTCATGCGCGTCACTAATTACATGACGAGGCATTTGGCTACCTTAAGAGAGTCACAGTTACTCCCGCCGTTTACTTGCGCTTCCGTACATTTCTTCACCGTGACATTCAGAGCACTGGGCAGAAATCTTGTCCCGTCAACACCGATCTCCGGCCTTCGAGACGCTATGTTTCTACTAAACAGTCGGATTCCCCCGGACCGTGCCAGTTCTGATCGAGCCGTCCTCGGCGCCCGTGCCGCGAGCGGCCTAAGGGATACAGTTTCATGGACCGTCGAGTCGTAGCCGAACAGGCCCCCGCTGGAGCCGGCTTTGCGGATAAATTGATTGCCCTCGCTCCCTATCTCCGGCAGAACCGCTTCCAGGGCCAGCGAGCGCACCTCAAAAAGAAAAGTTAACTCTTCTCGACTCTCCCGACGGCGTATCCGACCTTCCTTGCGTCGCCGCTTGTGCTCCGCCTTCGGGTACGGGAATACTAACCCGTTTCCCTTTCGGCCCCGTGCCAGACCGCTTGATCCAAAAATGTCTGGCTTCCCGTAGGATTTCTCCCAGGCCTTAAGACCGACTAACCCGCGGCCGATCGAAGGAGCAACGCGGAACCCTTCTTCACTTCAGCCTTCGAGGTTCTCGCTCGAATATTTGCTACTACCACCAAGATCGGCACCCGCGGTCGATACACCCAGACTCGCGTCTAAGGCTTCAGCGCTGACCGCGGCGACCCTCCTACCGTCTCGGCTTCGGTCTGTCCCCCCGGCGGGCCGGAGAGAATTTGCCAAGACGGCCGGGTGTATGTTGCACGCTATAGCGCCATCCATTTTCAGGGCCCACCAATTCGGCAGGTGAGTTGTTACACACTCCTCGGCGGGTACCGACTTCCATGGTCACCGTCCTGCTGTCTTTACCGATGGACGCCTTTTGTGGGTTCTGCTGAGCGTGACGATCGGGCGCCTTAACCCGGCGTTTGGTTCATCCCACTGCGCCAGTTCTGCTTACCAAAAGTGGCCCACTTGGCACTCGTACATTTCTGCGGGGGTCCAGCCTCCCAGATCGAGCGGAAGACACCCCTCCTCGCCCGTTCAAAGTTTGATAATAGCTCCACGCCCTTTCGGCACGGACTGCTCTAGTCATTCGCTTTACCGGACGAAACTGTCGCGGCGAGCGCCAGCTATCCTGGGGGAAACTTCGGAGGGAACCAGCTACTAGATGGTTCGATTAGTCTTTCGATCCTAAACCCAAGTATCGAGATCGATTTGTGCGTCAGAACCACTTAGGACATCCACCGACATTTCTGTCGGCTTCATCCCGCTCGGGCCTAGTTCACCATCTTTCGGGTCCTAACGCCGAGGCCGTAACAACCCCCGACGGGCCGGTCCTGCGCCTCGCTCGCCCGAGAGAGGATCGGACCACGTCGCTTTCACTGAGCCCAAGGGAATGTTTTTCCCTGTGACTCGCGCTCACGTTAGACTCCTTGGTCCGTGTTTCAAGACGGGTCCTGAAGAGTGCCGCCACGGCCAGCCGCGGACCCTCTAGACCGCCCTCCAAGGCCCGTCAACGACAGACCGCACTCGCACTGTTAAGTCTACGAGAGACAGTCAAGGCGGCCGGTCGGGAGCGAGGACGGGGCCGTTCCTCGGCCCGGAGCTACGTTCGCCCTAGAACCGACCAGTGCAGATGGAGGGGGTTGGGTAGCGTCCCGAGAGACGCGGCCCTTGCCTGATTCCAGCCGAGACGAAGCACTCCGAGTCGGTCGCGACTCGCGACACAGCAGAAGATACGCCGACGGTGTTGAACCCTCTCGGTCGACCGAGCCCGTCGTCCGAGAAGAACAGGTCCCGAACGCACGAGGAGCCGCCAACCCGCCGAGCTGGATTCCGCTGATCGCACCGGCGGTTCCACCCGTTTGCCCGTAGGCGCTTTCACGGTCTCTTGAACTCTCTCATCAAAGTTCTTTTCAACTTTCCCTCACGGTACTTGTTCGCTATCGGACTCGTGCCAGTATTTAGCCTTGGATGGAGCCTACCACCCGCTTTGAGCTGCGATCCCAAGCAACTCGACTCTCGGGCACCGAATGCGCCAGGCCGAAGACCCAGGCCGAGGTAAAGGCCTCACACCCACTCTGGGAGCAGACCTGTCCCGCGGGACTTGCTCGGACAGTCAGACACCTGGCGAGTCGGGCCCTTACGCCCCAGTTCCCGGACCGCCGCTGACTGACGGGGGATTCGGCGATGGGCTCTTCCCGCTTCGCTCGCCGCTACTGAGGGAATCCCGGTTGGTTTCTTTTCCTCCGCTTAATGATATGCTTAAGTTCAGCGGGTGATCTCGCTCGATCCGAGGCCGGTGAAAGAAAGAATTGGCGGAGAGGACGTACCTGGAAGGACGCTCGCCTATTGGCACTCGTTCTGGCGAAGGTTCGTTCCAGGCGAGAGCTTGGCACCGTGCTACCTTCCGTGCAGTCACGGCACTCCCCTCCGCCTGTCTGTGTTACGATTGGTAATATATGACTATTTACATGTGTTTAATATTTATATTCCAAATCTAACAACAGACATACTTTGACCGGGAAAGTCGCGCATTCCAGCTTCAGCCAAGCGCTGCGTTTAGTTTGTAATTAGAGTCTTGTAAATCGGGACTAGGGAGTGCGACGTTCTTCGTTTCCGGTTAATAAAAAATGGATGTTTGAAAATATCTTGTCTCTCTCTTTTCAGGTATTTTGATAATTTTATATACTTTGTCATTGTTTATCCTGTATGTGATAGTGTTATAAGAGATTAGGGATTAATTCTGTCTAACATTTAAACCTTTACAAGTAAAGGCCTTTCGGTGATCGGTGATAGAAAATTTAGTCACAAAGCGCTGTACACCATGCCATTGATCACGTGGGAAACGGTCACTTGTAGATGTTTAGTTTTGTAGACCACTGAAATGTATGATTGTAACAACACATTTTCTGGGCATAATATCAATATCTAGATGTGTTAGAATTTGTTAACAATAAGACTTATTGTAAAAGTGTCAGTTTCTTGATGCACAATCCCTCAAATAGGTGCATGTCAATTGGCGGGAAAACATACTGTTTTCTGCGCAGCACCGCAAGTCTTTTATGCGCATTATGAATATTTATGAGGTCTCTCGCGTGGTTCTGCGTGGTCTTGCAATATTTCATTTGTATAAAAAAGGTAAACAACATTAGGGATTTTGATTATCTTTATTCTTATATTCAAATTGTTTATGTTGATAAATCTTAAAGGCAAACATAGTAGTTGAGATCTTTGAAGCAGAGTTAGTGGCATTGAGTAATTTGTAATTTGCCTTGATGTTTATACCCATGACACTTGAACATATGTCAAGAACATATATAATTAAGGCCTTGGTCTACGTTAAGGGAGATAACTCCACTTTTGTATTATGGATGTAATGTATTATTGACATTATTGTAGACGTTCTTCGTTTCCGGTTAATAAAAAAATGGATGTTTCAAAATATCTTGTCTCTCTCTCTTCAGATCTGGTGGCGAGGTGGCATGTCATCAATTAGGGGATAGAACCCAAACCCTGGCCTATACAGAGCAAGTAATAAGGCTCGACCCAATCTCAACTTAAAATGCACCCCTCGGCCAGGTGGGGGTAACATTTTTGGGGGTTTGTCTGGCATGATGTCTATGCTAGCCCATCAAGGTCTTGAAAAGTGATGAAGACTAACCACTAGCTTTGCCGGAATGTCCAGCTTGTAATACCTGCAAGGAAAACTTGTTGAAATGGAGGCAATTTGATGGAACTAGTGTTGAGTGCACGAGAGGGACTTTATCAATCTGATGTTAAACAGCTCAAAGATGTCGTCAGAAAAGTTGATGACAATGCTGATGTTGTGAAGATGGACCGTTTAAGTTTAATAAAGTGGGTAGAACGGAAAATAACAGATTTTCAGCGTGAGGATGAAGACAAGGGGTTGAAAAATTTAACAATTCTAGCCACTTTATTAGAATTTGAAGAACCAGTTGGTGTTGAATATGAAATAAAGGCTGACGACAATCGGGGATCAGATATCCAGGTAGTTAAGGAGGAAACTTCATTCCCGTTGGAGCACCACACCGAACAGTCACAGTCACAGATGTGGAGAAAAGATTTTAAGATTAATAGAGTTATAGGAGAAATTTCGGTTATCAGTCTTATCAGACAACTAGAGGTTGCAGAAAAGAAGGGATACAGTCAGTCAGAACGTATTGAGGGAGTCTTGAAGTCCATTCCGAATGCTAGTACCATGACATCATATTTAGAAGGAAAACCCGATCTCAAATTAGACGAAATTATAAATGTAATTAAAGCCTTCTATAAAGAGGAAAACTCGACCGACCTCTACAATCAATTAACGAACTTAACACAGCAACGGAATGAGACAGCCTTATCATTTGTGATGAAAGCTTTGGACATGCGACAAAGGTTGCCTTTTTCCTCGCGACAACATTATTAAAACAAAAGGTTTGATTAGTAATGTTTACGGTTGGATATATATATATATATATCAATAGATGTATGAAGTTAAAACCGTAGTAGTGTTAATATAGAAAAAAATAAAGGTTAAAAATGCCTAAAGAAAGTATATACTATTGTTTAATTGTCTACATGTTTCGCCTGAGCTTGTCAAGACATACAATAACAATAACAATGACGTGACGTCATGGAAGAATAAACAAATAATAATATAGTAATAATGAAGTAGATAATATATAATATATAGCATAATATTGTAATTATTTTGAAATGTTTAATTTGGGTTTGAATTTGTCAATGAAATATTGTTCCTTCAATCACATTTTCATGGGATCTGAATACGGCATCTTAAAGAAAGGGTATATTTTGAACTCGCCCTTACCGCAGATATCAAGGTGCTCACTTAAGGGATCTTCCTTAAATTTGGTTCCCTGATATGTTGTCTATGAACCGTTACTCTGTTTTGAAACTTGTTCGTGCAGCCGATGTACAGTTCGGCACAGCCACTACATTTTATGACATATAATACATGAGTTACTTTACAGTTCATACTTTCATTGGCAAAAAATTCTTTTCCACTGTCAAATATAAATGATTTACCTTCAATTAAATATCTACACGTGCCACAATTATCCATTCCACATTTTACAACTTCCTTAATTGGACTGAATGATTCAAATTTAGCCCTAGTTAACAGTGATTTAAGGTTTTTAGGTTGTCTTTTTGACGGGATAAATGTTTGTGTATCAATAAGTTTTTTTAATTTTTTATCTTGTTGAAGTAGTGGAAAATGTGTTTTAATTACGCTGGAAAAATTAGGATTGTGAGGATTAAAGGTGGTGACAAATGCAATTATATTGTGATTTGTATCTTTTATCTTTACCTGCCTTAATTTCGTTATCGGTATTTTACTAGCCCTTTGAATTCCGTCATTAATTAATGTGGAGGGATATTTGCGGGCTAGCAGAAATTCTCTCAATTCCCGTAGTCTTTGAAATTTAGTTACTGTGTTAGACACAATGGTACAGATACGCCTGGCCAAATTATATGGTACAGCCGTTTTTATGTGTTTAGGGTGACACGAATTTAAATTCGAGATACTGTTTAGTATCAGTATCTTTATAACATATATCAGATTCAATAATGTCCCCGCTTTTGATTATCATTATTTCTAAAAATGGTATTCTATCTGTACTAGTTTCCATTGTAAATTGGATATTCGGATGAATATTATTGATTTTGTTATAAAATAAAAGGAGATTATCATATGATTGGAGCCAGATGAAGAAAAAATCATCTAAGTATCGTTGCCACTGTTTTTCGAAATATATTTTGGTCAAATGTTTCTTCTACTTTCGTAGCAATGGCTAATTCTAAATATCCAAGGACTAAAATTGCCAGCGAGGGTGAGAATTTACTACCCATTGCACAGCCAATAAGTTGTTTATAATAGTTAGAATCAAAATAAAAGCAGTTGTTTTCTAATATAAAGTCGATGCTTTCTAATATAAATGACTCCGAAAAACGTTCTTCTCTATCGTTTGTTTGGATATTTAGATAACCAGTGCTTTACAGCTGTTAATCCTAAAACATGTGGTATATTAGAATAAAGGTTTGTAACATCGAAAGTAACTAGGCTAGCGTTTTGTGGGACATTTTGGGGTAAGTAGTTCAAACAATCTACGCTATCTCGAGTATAACTTTTGACATGTTTAATATAAGGTTGAAGTATGATGTCTATCAAATTGCTTAAACGATGAGTTTCACATGAAGGACCTACTATAATTGGTCGGAGTTTCAAATCTTGAGGATGATTCACTTCAATATATGTCGAATTTTGGTTTACACATGCTGTGTGTATTTCTTTACATTTGTGAATCTTGGGTAAACCATAAATATTACTGGTTTTCACATTAAACTCTTTTAAGTATTTGATTTCTTTCTCCGTTAAACAGGAACTGTGTGTCCATATCAGTCGACGTAGTGCGGTCATATTTCTGGATAGTGGCGGAGAGTTTAATTTTTGATAGTAGTTGGTATCGTTCAATATGTCTAATACCATTCTTTTATAGTTCCCGATTCCAAAATGACTGTTGCACCACCTTTATCTGCTTGTTTTATCACTATGGATTCATCTTTTGATAGAGTTAATTTTTTGATAGAGAATTTTTTGTCAATGAAAGTATGAACTGTAAAGTAACTCATGTATTATATGTCATAAAATGTAGTGGCTGTGCCGAACTGTACATCGGCTGCACGAACAAGTTACAAAACAGAGTAACGGTTCATAGACAACATATCAGGGATCCAAATTTAAGGAAGATCCCTTTAAGTGAGCACCTTGATATCTGCGGTAAGGGCGAGTTCAAAATATACCCTTTCTTTAAGATGCCGTATTCAGATCCCATGAAAATGAGATTGAAGGAACAATATTGTATTGACAAATTCAAACCAAAATTAAACATTTCAAAATAATTACAATATTATATATTATCTACTTCATTATTATTATATTATTGTATGTTTATTCTTCCATGACGTCACGTCATTGTTATTGTTATTGTATGTCTTGACAAGCTCAGGCGAAACATGTAGACAAGTAAACAATAGTATATACTTTCTTTAGGCATTTTTAACCTTTATTTTTGTATATATATATATATATATATATATATATATATTGTGTTCGCAAATCCATAAGAAAATACTGTTCTGATTCAGTTTTATTTGTACCGCGGGAGAACAAACCGTCGAGTCGAAGCGGTCGGAAATAGCCGACGGTTACCGATTGGGGTCAAGGACGTTGAATGATAGCGATAGGCCGACCAAATATTTTTATTTTACTTTTGCGTGAAAAAAAGTTGAATGATAGCAATAGGCCGACAAATATTTTTATTTTGTTTTTTACTTTTACTTTTGTTTTACATTTCAAATTACTTTTAAAAATGATTTTAGTTTTCATTTGTGTTTTGATTTTAATTTACATTTTGGTTTTACTTTTACTTTTATTTTTATTTTTGCTTTTGATTTAATTTTTAGTTTTGATTTAACTTTTGCTTTTGGTTGAACTTCTGCTTTACATTTCAAATTACTTTTAAAAATGATTTAAGATTTCATTTGTGTTTTGATTTTAATTTACATTTTGGGTTTACTTTTACTTTTATTTTTGCTTTTGATTTAATTTTTAGTTTTGATTTAACTTTTGCTTTTGGTTGAACTTTTGCTTTTAATTTATTTTTGATTTTGATTTTGCTTTTTATTTTCATTTCATTTTATTTAAGTTTTTAAAGAAATTTTGTTAAATCCTGAATGATAACGATGGCCGGCCACCATACTGGTGTCCCTAAATAGATGACACTCATTAAACATACATTATGCAAGAGCTAAATCTGCCTATTTGCAGGTCTTTCTTTAGGTCTGAAATGTCATATAAACTATTATTTAGACATTGATTAACATGACAAGACCATAATCAACTCTGGATGCCATCGAATATTTTCGATATCAAACAGATTAAAACGGTTCAGCCATAGTTTGATTTAATCATAAAATGGAGGAGCGAGACTTAGCTTCGAACAACCAGTACGGTGGTCTTGTCAAACCTTCAAAGGCTAATATCTTCGCTGGCAATAGAGTAATTTGAATGAAATTTTCAAATTATTTATTTTACATTATAGCAAGAATGGCTAGCTCTTTATCTAAATCTTGCATAATGTATCTTTAATTACTTGCACATGTAACATAATTGTAAAGCATTTCGTATTAAAATAGTTCATCACTCTGTGTAACCTAAGCAAAAAATCTCAGTGCAGAGTCGTGCTGGGAAGGTAGTCAATCATAAATGCAAAAACAAAAGAAACTGGAAATGGTTGATAACGCTCAAATTCGATGAGATTTCCTACCTGGCTATAGGGGAGGGAGTGGGGGGGCTGTGTCCTCTCTTCCGAAAATGTGCCTTCGAATTTACCCTAAATATTCAAGGAACTGCCTACCCTAATGAAAAACAGTGTGCCCCTTTTTTCTGCTGCCCTTCCCCTGTTCCAACAAAATCCAGAGATACTAAAAAAACAATCGCATTCATTGTACGTACAGAATATGTCCGTTTTTCATGATGATGTAAGGGCCCCATACAAGCTCAATCAGACCCTAATTTCCACGGATGACTCCCAGGCCCCGAGTTCACAAAGCATTCTCAGACTTAAGTTGAGAATTTGCTCAACTTTCAATCACTGTTTATGACAAATATCTTTGATGCAGAAATACAAAACTTTGCACATAGTTTCTTATTGATGTATCTGATACATTCAAACAATAAAATTATTATAAAGGGCTATATTTTAGTTAAAATAAGGTGAACAAGTTTGAGTAAATTCTCAACTTAAGTCTGAGAATGCTTTGTTAACTCGGGGCCAGAATAGATTTCACAGCCGGATTAATATTCTCATAATATTCAGAATCTTAGTTTTATTTATTTATCTAAATGAATATAGGAAAATTGCAACACGGGCGACGGGGCCTGGCTTAAAGTGTATCTTGATCGTCTTCTTGTTCTTTGGGTTGTTAGTCTACTTTCATTTCTACTCACCCCACCCCCATAATTAGAATCGAATGAAACTTTATGGTTACCCTTTGTAAGGAGTATCAGTCCCTTTCTCATTGCCCACAGGTCGTTTAGTTCTTCATAGCAGCTATCTATGTTCATGTTTCGATCTTTAGGACTTAATCATAATCATAATCCCTTAACCAAGTGTCAATGTATGGTATGTCATGACCCACATAGATGTCAAATCGATTTTACCATCCTGCCCCCTCCTCTCCTATTTCAAGTGCTCTAACTTTGGTCTGCCTATCCTTATTCGGAGGCATGATCAGCTTCCGCAGTGACCCGGGAAAGGCCCCAATCCGCAACAATGAATTTTAGTACCACGGACCGCCTAGACCTTGATTACAGGCTCCTCCACTTCAATTTCGTTACAACATTGTGCAAGAGTGACAGTTGCGACATTCCACATGTTATTTTTCACTGACCTTAAAATCACGACCATAATTTCCCAGCTTAGCCGCCTGATTAAGGCCTCCAATAACCGTTATTTCGGAATAACGATAGGCTGTTCATTATCAAATGGTCCACTGCATATCTGATAAACAGGCGATACTGTATCCATTTGTGTCTCAACATTTGAACCATTTTGAGAATTATATTCGCCACCTGCTTCAATAGGCATGATCAGCTTCCGCACTCGACATACCCCTACGCCGCTACCGCAGTGTGACATTCCAAATGAAATTCACTTGATACTGGATGAATGTCACTGTATTAATTCTAAGGTAGGAGTATTATTAATATCCAATCCCTAATCGGAAATCTAAATCCCTAATTTGAATTTCTCCTATATTGACACAGGGGAATCACTTAATCACTAAAAATGTGTACAAAAATGGATACAGCTACCTCAAAAACGTATATTTTGACACCAAATTTGATCCTTATGTAAAATTCGAATTTTCCCGCCAAAACTGACCGCCATCTTGAATAACTCCCAATATTGACTCCGCGGTAACACCTATCACAAAAGTATGTATGGAAATGGATTCAGTTACCCCGACCCCGAAAATGTATGTTTTAATACCAAACTCGATCATATTATGATAATTGGGTGGAAATTGGAATTTACAAGCCAAAACCAGCGGCCATTTTGGATTTTGGCTTCTTAAAAGTTTTCCCTTTGGCCAATTGATGGGGCTTTTTTTTCTGTAACACTACTGGGTGTAATCTATCATTTAAAACCGAGAAAGCTTAGTTTGCACATTTCTGCCACAAACGTGAGATGCAGGCCTAATTCTGGCAGCCTATTATATATGCAAAGAGGTAGAGCTCGTAGATAGTAATTTAAGTAATCTTTTTTGCACTCAGATGGAACTTGAGTCTACAGTAATAGGGACACGTGAATAAAAGTGTGCTATTCAAGTAATACTTATGTTTTATCACAAATATGTTCAATAACAGAGTTCTTTTCATTGTTGAGAACGTTATTTCAATGTAATTTATTTGATTCTAGTATTGAATAAGATATTCAATATACATACTATTCAAAAAAAGTAGGGGATATTTGATTTTTAAGTGTTATTAAAGTCACCTAATGAAACTGACGAAGAAACAAATGACAAAATGAAATGAAGTTCACATTCATCGATTTATTCCAAATGATCGTTAGACTAAGTAAGGCACAGACTGACCATTATAAGGGTAAAATGATACCCGGGGTCAAACAGCAAAGTTACCACAGCATCACAACCAAGTCAGTAACGGGTAAATCCTCCTCTGTTTGCCAAACAAGCATTGATCCGACGTGGCATACTCCTAATGAGACGTCTAAGGTCATTTTGGTCCAGATTGTCCCATTCCTGTTGCAACGCAGCAGCAAGTTCTTGGACATTGGCAGGACGTTGTTGACGTTGACGTTACCTCTGTCCAAGCATGTCCCAGACATGCTCGATGGGGGAGAGGTCGGGACTCAGTGCTGGCCAAGGTAATGTGGTGATGTTCTGTTGTTGGAGGTAACCTGTAACGATCCTGGCCCTGTGACATCTTGCGTTGTCATCCTGGAAGATGAAACGGCGGCCATGACGTCGTGCGAACGGCACAACATGGACTGCCAAGATGTTGTCCCGGTAGTACTGGCCTGTAACACGCCCTGCAACAACATGTAAAGCCGTTCTTCCAGCAACAGTGATGCCTCCCCACACCATAACAGAACCACCCCCAAATCGATCATGTCTGATGACGTTAACGTCTTGGAAGCGCTCGTTTCGACGACGCCACACCCTCCTACGTCTGTCCAAAAAATCAACAGGAAACCTTGACTCAACTGAAAACATCACATTGCTCCAGCGTCCATTATCCCAGTGTTGACGATCCCTACACCAACGACGTCTTGCCTGAATGTGATGATCTCTCAAACAAGGGATCACGCGAGGACGTCGGGCGCGATGGTGACCCCTATGCAGTCGATTCCGAATCGTCTGGCCACTCACTCTCACACCAGTGTCTGTTTGAAGACGAGCGCTGATCTGATTTGCTGTGATGACACGTTTTCTCAAGGCCAAGGTACGGATAAATCGATCCTGGGCTTGAGTTGTCGCCTTTGGTCTACCTGAGCGTGGTCTGTCCTGTACAGATTGTGTATCACGGTATCTGGACCATAGCCTGCTTATGACTGACTGAGAAACATTCATCGTCCGCGCCACAACCGCCTGTGTTGTGCCGATCTGTAGCATGCCAAGGGCACGTAACCTTTCATTTTGGGTCGACCTGAGCGTGGTCTGTCCTGTACAGATTGTGTATCACGGTATCTGGACCATAGCCTGCTTATGACAGACTGAGAAACATTCATCGTCCGCGCCACAACCGCCTGTGTTGTGCCGATCTGTAGCATGCCAAGGGCACGTAACCTTTCATTTTGGGTAAGCCGACGCATATCAAAATTTGTTTTCTGGTCACTAAAACAATTAAACTGATGTTTCCACCCTGGAATTCAATGCCACAATGACTGTAACATTCAAAGTCAGAGTCGTGCAAATCTTGGGTTGGACCCCCATGATGATCCCAAGAATAACATGCATTCCATGCGGTAGCTATTGGTGCGTTTGGGCGTCACATGTAACTGGAAATGTTTCTTCTGTTAGGTTCTAGAGTGACTTTTTTCGTAGTCATTTGCATATTTTAGTATTATGCCCCCAAAATCAAATATCCCCTACATTTTTTGAATAGTATATAATAGATTAAATTAATAACTACAATATCATCTTTGTATTAGTAGAATAGAATAACGTTGTTTAACTTTATAATTTAAGCTAGTGAACTTTCATCAGGATATAGCATTATTTCATGTTATTTCGTTCATAGCTTTGTAAATTTCCATGTCATTTTGGCAAATCGAATGATATTTTTTATTGGTAATAATCAAGTTAGAACTACAAACGTTTGTGGGTAAAATGTAAACAGTAAACAACCAGCATTTTTTATTTAAAGGAGCTAAATCGCTAATATTTGGGACCTAGAAATTGACAAAAATGGGTCGCAACGCATATAATAATGTAATATGAATGTATATAAACTGATTTACATTCAATCGCTTCTGTTTTTACTGTAATTTCTAATTAGTTATGTTCGGCGAAATACGCCAGAAGTCTCATGTGACTAGCAATCTTTAGCGTCTGGTTTTTCCAGTCTACACCGATGGTATTTATTGCGCATGCTCTCCAGATAAGAATATAGCGTCACCATTTGACATGACTTGTGGAATATGTCTAGTCCTGTTCTTTGAGTTCCTTGTTCCAAATGTCGCTGAAACGCATTATGGTACACGATTCGTGTACCAATGGTAAATTGTTTATTTTGTCTTGAATATTGGATATCAGAAGCCCATCTTTTCCCTGTAAGATCACAAGACCAATGGTGATTTGAATTGACAAATAATTCGTGTTTTCACTGTCGAAGATTTTTGATGACTTAGCTCCTTTAATATACATTTTGGAATAACATAGCGCACATAACGTGTTGGTGTTAAGTATTTACCTATGTTCATTTATAATCGACCTTATTTATCATTTTCATTCCGTTTGGGATTGGGTGTAGAAGTAAATAAACCTAGGTCTAACCAGGACTGTTGTCGTAACAAGGGGCTTGATTGTATTGAATCCGGTAAATTAACCGGTTGAGCTGTGAATACAGATGTAGTTGGTTTCGCTGTTAGTTGGTTTAACAATGTCAGGTGATCGGGCTGATCAGTGTTCATTTGCTGTTCAACATTTGGCGTGTCATAAAACTGATTTATGTCATCTTCACAATTAATTAATATGTTTTTGTCATCATCTAGATTTCTTACATATATACGGCCTTCATATGTCCAACAGTTTTTTTTTTTATTTTATTCAGTTTGAAGAGTTCGCGTGTCCTTTTATACAGCTGTGATTTTCTATGTGTCAAGGCTTCATTAATAAAGATTTTTGTTTTATTTATTATGTTGAATTGTTTTAGCCTCTTTTTATTGCCATATACTGCAGCACGATCCCTGTAGCTGATAAATCTAACAATTATATCTCTGTAGTAATCATTATTACGACCTGGGGTAATGAAGACGGGCATACGCCATACAGTGTGCTATGAGGGAAATTTCCCCCGGACAGCGGCACTACGGCCTACTCTTATATCATATCGAATTCCAACCGTCAAGGGATCTTTTACGTGCACGCCAATGTGTACACGGGACCTCGGTGTTTAGCCCCATCCGAACGACTAGACAGCTGTTCTTGTCAGGCCCTCCATCCTGCATCACTGACAAGGGGGAACCACGCCGGAAAATCTGGATGAACTTTCTCGGCCAATGCAGGGATCGAACACCCGACCTCCAGACTAGCGAGCCAGCGCCTTACCCACTTAGCCACCGAGCAGACTGTAGAACCAGTACCAACAAACACACAATGCTGATGGTAGACCTCGTTATGATATATTATTTGAAAGATAAGAGTCCACTGGCAAATCCATCTGTTTTATATACAATTACTCCTCTAACTGTTTTCGCACCAAAGAGCGAGTTGCTTTAGGTTTTGGCGAGGTCATTACGGTATTATTTTAGTCTGCAAGCACACAATAAGCACAAATATGTGAAAATATAGACAAACATAGGTGAGTGTATAGACAATAAATATAGATAAGTATACATAAAAAGTCTTATAGACAAGAAAATGTAACAGTAAACTGTTAGACAAGTCGTTTACACATTGAGAAAATATCAACACGTATGGAATTTGTGGAAATATTACTGCCATCTTGGATTTCCGCCATTTTGGATTTTCAAATCTTAAATTTAACGTCACCAATGAACTCAGCGACCCCGAAAACCCTAAAATAGAGTCAAGATGACGTTTTTAAAGGGAAAAATAATGAAGATTTTTAATGAAATCTAAATTATCACCCTCATTTTATCCCCCACGATCTTCAGGGGGCTGTGTACTAGCGGGGTTAGGGGGGGGGGGGGCAGAAAAAAATGTTCATACATGGGTAGGGTAACTACAACTTTTGAAGGGGGCCCCGAATTTGAACATCAATATGTATAAAATAACACCACCCCTTATTAAACAAAGGGCTGTCATGTTCCTGTACTTGGGATAGATTGGATTGAACGGGAAGAATAGACACACTCCCTCAAAAGCTCAAGTATCAGAAGTCAATCCAGCAATGGCCAGAGAGGGATTTCTCGGGCCATTGCTTCAGGAATATGAGATCAGGGTTGAATTAAGATTTAAATCAGAATTAAATTTCGTCAGGTTAGCAAGGACCGAATCATTTTCAATTTTGATTAGAGTTTCAAATGGGTGTGATTTACCTTCAATAAAGTTTTGAATATTCGGGTTTTCGAAAACAAATCACGTAATTTCTGATAAATAGTTTTCATGTCAAGTGCATTAATGCCGCTTTCTAATATGCGCCACAGTAGAGCAGTAATTAATTTATCTATCAAGGCCAAAGCATGGAACTCAATATGAAATAACGGAATTTCAATATCTAAAAATCTGCTTTGGGTCAATCTGTTTTCTGTCCCAAAATCACCAAGAATTTTTTTATATGCTTGGCCATATAATTTACAATTGCGGCATTGTGGAAAATATTATTAAACCAGTTACCATACAATGGCGTTAGCGGTAATTTTGACATCCCAGGGCACTTGAGATATAACTTAAAAAGTAAATAACAACCCTGCGTTTGGCAAACATGAAAAGGCGGTTTTAAACGTTTGGGCCGAATACGTTTTAAAATGCATGTCCTCAAATTTCTTGAATTCAAACGCACTTTTATCGGCCAAACAGATGAAGACCGCAAAAGAAATGACTTATATTTAGGTGAATATTTCGCTCTAAATCTCGTAAATCTGACCAGTTTTCTACTAATTTAGAACAAGCCAGTTGTTGACGTGGACGTATAAATACTAGTGCATTAGCTCTCATATCAAACCTCTACTTAACATTAAACAATTTACAAGGACGCGACATTCGAGAGAGAAATAGGGTTTAACGTCCACTCGACACAGACTAGATCATTTCGGGACTAACATATGGTTTTAATTTTATTTCCATAGCAGTGGGAGGAAATCGGAGGACCGGGAGAAAACCAACGAGTTTGGACAGGCAACCCTACTCCTTGTCACGTACAACCGGGGATTCGAAACCAACACGACATTCGGTAATGAAGTAGAAATTTCGAAAATGCTATATAAGGCATAAAACATTCGAACTATACTCATCAAAAAAAGTAGTGGAATATTCAGAAACAATACAAAACTGCGGAAATGCACTGCTGTTTTTATTAGAGGTAACCAGTGTATGTTAATAACAAGCCAATTGACTACACATGAACATAAACAGTTCATATGGGCGACTTATCTGACGGCCCCATTTCACTCGCAAAGAGATACACTGTCAAAAGTGAAAATGGACGTTTTTGATTTTTGTCTTAATAATGAGTAATTGCTCCACCATTCGTCAGACATTCAGCAATTCGTCGTGGAATGCTCCTAATCAACCGTCCAATCACGGTCTGGGTCAATCTGACCCACTCCTCTTGCAGTGCCACGGCCAATTCTTGCAGTGTTGTCGGTTGACGTTGACGTCGACGGACACGTCTCCGGGTCAAATTAAACGTAATACACTAAAGCAAAGATACACTAAACAGTAAATCTTATGCAAGAACCGATAGGAAAGCAAACATGGATAGGATAAACCAGCAAACGGCAGTTTTCATCATCCCTTCCTTGAAGTGTCAAATTTGACAATGAACCCCTCCCACGTGTATGGCGCTATTGCGTGTCGCACATGCGGCTCAGTGGTTCTGTTGGGGCGATATATTCTTCATCTGTGAACATACTCTCAAAGCATGTCAAGTGTCCATGACTATTTATCATATCACAACCTGCATAGGTATTTCCATTTCAATATCCCCTACTTTTTTTGAAGAGTATATATGAATCATTTTCAATTTTGATTTAGAGATTCAAATGGGTGTGATTTACCTTCAATAAAGTTTTGAATATTCGGGTTTTCGAAAAAAAAAATCACGTAATTTCTGATAAATAGTTTTCATGTCAAGTGCATTAATTCTAATATGCGCCACAGTAGAGCAGTAATTAATTTATCTATCAAGGCCAAAGCCTGGAACTCAATATGAAATAACGGAATTTCAATATCTAAAAATCTGTTTTGGGTGAATCTGTTTTCTGTCCCAAAATCATCAAGAAATTTTTTTATATGCTTGGCCATATAATTTACAATTGCGGCATTGTGGAAAATATTATTAAACCAGTTACCATACAATGGCGTTAGCGGTAATTTTGACATCCCAGGGCACTTGAGATATAACTTAAAAAGTAAATAACAACCCTGCGTTTGGCAAACATGAAAAAGCGGTTTTAAACGTTTGGGCCGAATACGTTTTAAAATGCATGTCCTCAAATTCCTTGAATTCAAACGCACTTTTATCGGCCGAACCAGTTAACAGATGAAGATGGCAAAAGAAATGACTTATATTTAGGTGAATATTTCGCTCTAAATCTGGTAAATCTGACCAGTTTTCTACTAATTTAGAACAAGCCAGTTGTTGACGTGGACGTATAAATACGAGTGCATTAGCTCTCATATCAAACCTCTACTTAACATTAAACAATTTACAAGGACGCGAAATTCGAGAGAGAGAGAGAGAGAGAAATGGGGTTAACGTCCACTCGACACAGACTAGGTCATTTCGGGACTAACATATGGTTTTAATTTTATTTCCATAATTCGCTTGCGCGTAGGGTTCTTTAGCAGTGGGAGGAAACCGGAGGACCCGGAGAAAACCCACGAGGTTGGACAGGCAACCTTACTCCTTGTCACGTACAACCGGGGATTCGAAACCAACGCGACATTCGGTAATGAAGTAGAAATTTCGAAAATGCTATATAAGGCATAAAACATTCGAACTATACTCTTCAAAAAAAGCAGGGGAATATTCAGAAACAATACAAAACTGCGGAAATGCACTGCTGTTTTTATTAGAGGTAACCAGTGTATGTTAATAACAGGCCAATTGCCTACACATGAACATAAACAGTTCATATGGGCGACTTATCTGACGGCCCCATTTTATTCGCAAAGAGATACACTGTCAAAAGTGAAAATGGACGTTTTTGATTTTTGTCTTAATTATGAGTAATTGCTCCACCAATCGTCAGACATTCAGCAATTCGTCGGGGCATACTCCTAATCAACCGTCCAATCACGATTTGGGTCAATCTGACCCACTCCTCTTGCAGTGCCACGTCGGTTGACGTTGACGTCGACGGACACGTCTCCCGATCAAATTAAACGTAACACACTAAAGCAATAATACGCTAAACAGTAAATCTTATGCAAGAACCGATAGGAAAGCAAACATGGATAGGATAAACCAGCAAGCGGCAGTTTTCATCAACTCTTCCTGGAAGTGTCAAATTTGACAATGAACCCCTCCCACGTGTATGGCGCTATTGCGTGTCGCACATGCAGCTCAGTGGTTCTGTTGGGGCGATAAATTCTTCATCTGTGAACATACTCTCAAAGCATGTCAAGTGTCCATGACTATTTATCAAATCACAACCTGCATAGGTATTTGCATTTCAATATCCCCTACTTTTTTTGAAGAGTATATATAAACAATAATCAATCAGTACAGGATATAGGGGTTGAAATTTGAAACTCGATGTGATTCGTTTTTGCGTTCGATTTCATTCCATATTCCAAATTTTACAATTAAAAAAATTAAACTATAAAAAGGAAACTATATAATTTTAATTGGACCGAACCCTTTTTATACGCCCACAATATAGTGTGGGCACATACTGCTTGGGTCCACGCGAGAGGACAATAACAGTAAATGTTTAAGATAACAGTACATCTAGGGTGTAATATATAGCTTAGTAAATCTTCAAAACATCTTATTTTTAAAACATACTCATCTTAGAATAAGCCTGGTCTGTTATTATCCAGACACGTACTGTTTTGGCAATAGTCATTTGGTCAATCCCGGGGTCCTCTCGCATTACTGTGAGCTTTCTTTATAACAGCTATTGCCCACGGATAAGATACGCCTCATTCGCCAAGGGGCAGTTATGATAAGTTATGCCTTGAGGGAAAAATATAAAAGCAGTTGGCTTATACTTCGAACATATTAAAATTACTTGTGACGTATATTATGTACAATTCCCTTTCTTTAATTTGTACACCTATGAAGATAAAAGAATATAGTTTAAATATTTTGATCGCACGAAGATTCATTATAGTTTATTTTGATATTTTAGTCACACATTGGCCAATTCCTGGTCACATGTAATTCATGACTATAATTATGAATACGCGACCAACCATAAAAAGTTTAATTTCCGCTAGCCTACGAATAATTACCTATATAATACCGTATGATTACCGTCTCCAGAATTCTCGACGTTATGTTGAGAAACGGGGAGAAGGGTGGGTTGACTACTTCCGGTTTTGTCTGATCTCGCGGTGTGTTTTGCATTAGGCCTAGTGGTATCAGGATTTTCTTGTACCGGTAATTAATTTCTTAAATATGTCATAACCGGGGTGGTGATATCAAGAATTAGAATCAATTTTAGAGATAAGAATATATTTTTGGTGGCCTAATTTTATTGATCTTGATACAACCAATATTCTGCGTATTAGTACGTCAAGTTGCCCTTGTCGAAAATCTCTATCTCGATAATATGGATATGTAAAGTTCAACTGCTGTGACTCACTTTTTAAAAACCGACAACAGCGAGCTTTCATCATTTTTTTTTTTAAATTGAAATAATATAGGCCTTATTGAAATGAAATAATATAGGCCTAATTGAAATAATATAGGCCTAATTTAAACAAGCAAGAGTGAGACTGATGTCCCCACTGCAATCCCAATATAAATAGATGGTACATATCAAATAATTGCACATGTATTTTTTTGAAAAGTATCGAGCAATCAAACTGATTATCTATACTTAGTCTAAGCAGAAAATGTTTTGTCATTCTCCATCATTGTTATCTTGCCCCAAAGCATCGACCAATGAAATTGCTTAGCTCTGCTTACCTTTAGCGGAAAATGTTATTCAATGAACTCAGTCAAGACATTCACCTAATGAACATCTACACCAAGTTTAAATATCCTGTCTCAACTAAAAACAGAGTTGATATTTTCCAAAGTCTTGACCAATCAAATTGATTACCGCTACTTAGTCTAAACAGAAAATTATTACCATCGAACTTAGTCAAGGTATTGATATAATGCATCTATATTCTGAGTTTCATCACTCTCGCCCAATAAGAACCGAAGTAATCGTGTTCCAAAGTCTCAACCAATCAAACTGCTTAGCCTTAGTGGAAAATGCACATGATCGGACACTGTCAAGGCATTCATCTAATAAACACCTACACCAAGTTGAACATTCTACCTCAATTAGAAGGAGAGTTATTTTGTCCCGAAGTCTCGACCAATCAGATTGATGTCTCTTGTTAGCCTAAGCAGAAATGCTAATCATCGAACTTAGTTAAGGTATTGATGTAATGAAACTATACATGAAGTTTCAACTCTATCCCTCAAATAGAATCAAAGTTATCGAGCTCCAAAGTCTCGACAAAGCAAATTGCTTATCGCTCTGCTTACCCTGGGCATTAATATTGAACTTAGTCGGGGTATTGATATAATGAAACTATGCACCAAGTTTTGTCACTCTCACTTAATTAGAACCAAAGTTATCGTGTCCCAAAGCATCAACCATTCAAATTGCTTATCTCTGCTTAGTCTAGGATGACAATTTACATCTTCGAACTCCATCAAGGCAGTTACCTAATAAACACCTATACCAAGTTTGAACACTCTAGATCGGTTAGAAGCAGAGTTAGTGTGTCTCAAAAAGTGTGACGGACGGACCGGCAGACAGACGGACGGACAGACCCATTTATACAGTTCCTGCTTTTTTCGAAAGGCGAGGGACCATAAATTTTTAATATATTGTAAATATTTTTTCAGTTCCAGATATCAAGGATGAAATAAAACCTTTTATTAATTCATACAGATTAAACAAGATTCGTGGAAGAAATATCATTAAGCTATTTTAGAAAATAAATCAAACATTTCCATTTTTTCTTTAAATTTATTTTCTTATTTCTTAATAAGAACGGTAATGCCCACTGAAACCACTTTAATTGCACAACAAAGCTTAGATGAAGAAAGACTGCGAATCATGAAATAATTGCATACAAGGGGGCTATGAGCTTTATTCAGATATGTTCAAGCCGGAAAAAAAGAATGCATTCAAATGCTTTCATGAAATGTGAATGGGGAGGGGGTGGGTATATAAATTCCCATTTATTAAATGGACTAGAACAGAATTTTATAGCGATATTTATACAACCTATTTCAAGTAATGTGTACAAGATGAATTGATAAACCAATGTAGTTCTGAACGTAAAAAGAGTTTCTGAACTGTTTTATTAAACCAATATATAATTTCAATAGATTAGTACTCTCAAAGCATGTCAAGTGTCCATGACTATTTATCATATCATAACCTGCATAGGTATTTGCATTTCAATATCCCCCACTACAATTTTTTTGAAGAGTATATTATTGTTGTTATTACTTGATGCTTTTATAATTTTATATATAAAGTATCACCTGGATTGTTTTTGTTAATATTATTGTTGTTATTACTTGATGCTTTTATAATTTTATATATAAGTATCACCTGGATTATCTTGTGTTTTTATCTTATTGAAACTAGAAAGAGAGAATTTGGGGATTTTTAAACGTCAAGACATTAACATAAATTCAGGGTAAAGTGTCTGGCAGTATATGAGTATAGTTACTTTTGAGTTGACAATTGCCCCCGTTTTCTCCGAAGAGTAGCTGTGGTTCGAGGGTAGACGGAAAAACCACATCCCTTGGATTCCCGTCCAGTGTTGAGCACACCCGCCCTTTCCATTGCATTAAGAGTAGCCGATAGAGTGACCGAATCGGACGCCACAATACTGCATTCGATGCTTAAACTAATTTAGACCGGAGGGTGCCTTTTTGCTAATAAATACCATAGTAACATAGTTCCTTAACTCTTACGGTCAATTTATAATTTAAATAATTTGGGAATATTGTTCCTTATTTTAAAAATTATCCCATCTTGGCTAGCCATACTCGCCCTCACCCCGTCCTCCCAAAGCTAAAATGAATTTCCCTCCAAGGGTCCTATAATGACCTATTTTTAAGCTGCAAAGAACTTAGCATTGTGTATCGTCTAGGTCACCTTTATTATTTTGGATGTCCAAATAATATAGCTGAATTTAAACGGTACTTCAAAACGACAGAAACCAAGTTGAATTAGTTGGGGTTACATCTATATCAACTAAGACTAATATTTGCTTCTCCTGATTTCAATGTGCCAAAACTTTCTTTTCTTACATTGAATATCAAAATAAAACTTAAAATAAAAGGTATATAGACTAACGCTAGTAAATGTTTCCTCCGATTTCTTATGTACTTCTCCCATTTATAGCAATTCTTCCTTTTTCCCACTTTTTCATGGCATTTTTTGTCGACTTTTTGGTTTATAATTGAAGAAGAGTATTCGAGTTTCCATTTACATGCCAGTTTTTGGTGAATATTCATGATTTTGAGGCGGACGGACCAGGAAGTAAAAAGACACGAACTACAGAAAACACGTACGAAAACGAGGAGATTATTACTAGTTGGAGTCATGCTATCTAATAGTAAGCGTAGGACCTCACCACACATAAACAAAACCCATAAGACAAAACCCGCGGACAAGACGCATGATATACACTGGCATTGTAATTAATAAACAACAAACGCAGATAGTAACTCCGCTTGGGTATCTATGACAGACCATTTTTGTTTATCAAGATGGCTATTAAATAGACGGATTCCACTTTAACAGATAATCATTGGAAACAAAAATATAAGTACTTGATGAACTATATAACATGACTGAGTATATGCCGCTTTCTTTTGATATAGTTGAAAATCTAACGCTGCAATCAAACGACGATACTGGGTGTTACATTGAGTCATAACCAATGGTAAAATCTAAGTTAAGAAAGAAAATAGTAATTTATTTCAGCAATGTGAATTATTATCCTGACAGCGCATTTAAAATTAACTATCCCAGCTATACAATGAAACCGAAAGTGAGAAACTCTACTTGCTGTACTACCAGATTGAGAACATTGTTTGCTTTATATAACAAATTATGCATATTACATTTGATTTAAATTAATTTCACTGTAGCACTGTGTTTTTCTTCGACAAATAATATTTCTTAGTTTCTGAACATGACAGCTATCAGTGTAGAGACAACTAGTAAAAATAAGGCATAGGATACGATGGCAGCGCCGTTGTCTGAAAAAGAATAGACAGAGTATTTAAACGTTGTTCGTAAGTGAATGATATTTTACGATTGGTATTACCGTATTTTGTCTTATAATTCAGAACGGGGGTTTAATAAAAAGCAAGGAAATCTACATTAATTTATTAAACTATAATATAATGAAAAAGTGCACAAAACACATCTCGAAATCATGTAAAGCCAAGAGATGATATGATATGTTATGTACGAGAAGAAGTTACCGTCTTTTAATTCTAGTCGTGCATATAAATAAAGAGAATACTTACTACCATAATTGTCCCAATTCACAGTACTCCCTAAAAATAGAAACAAACATACATATTGCAACAATTGCAAACTCATAGTGTGTGCTAGGAAATATACTATTCAAAAAAAGTAGGGGATATTTGATTTTGGGGGCATAATACTAAAATATGCAAATGACTACGAAAAAAGTCACTATAGAACCTAACAGAAGAAACATTTCCAGTTACATGTGACGCCCAAACGCACCAATAGCTACCGCATGGAATGCAGGTGATGCTTGGGATCATCATGGGGGTCCAACCCAAGATTTGCACGACTCTGACTTTGAATGTTACAGTCATTGTGGCATTGAATTCCAGGGTGGAAACATCAGTTTAATTGTTTTAGTGACCAGAAAACAAATTTTGATATGCGTCGGCTTACCCAAAATGAAAGGTTACGTGCCCTTGGCATGCTACAGATCGGCACAACACAGGCGGTTGTGGCGCGGACGATGAATGTTTCTCAGTCTGTCATAAGCAGGCTATGGTCCAGATACCGTGATACACAATCTGTACAGGACAGACCACGCTCAGGTCGACCAAGGGCGACAACTCAATCCCAGGATCGATTTATCCGTACCTTGGCCTTGAGAAATCGTGTCATCACAGCAAATCAGATCAGCGCTCGTCTTCAAACAGACACTGGTGTGAGAGTGAGTGGCCAGACGATTCGGAATCGACTGCATAGGGGTCACCTTCGCGCCCGACGTCCTCGCGTGATCCCTTGTTTGAGAGATCATCACATTCAGGCAAGACGTCGTTGGTGTAGGAATCGTCAACACTGGGATAATCGACGCTGGAGCAATGTGATGTTTTCAGATGAGTCAAGGTTCACTGTTGATTTTTTGGACAGACGTAGGAGGGTGTGGCGTCGTCGAAACGAGCGCTTCCAAGACGTTAACGTCATCAGACATGATCGATTTGGGGGTGGTTCTGTTATGGTGTGGGGAGGCATCACTGTTGCTGGAAGAACGGCTTTACATGTTGTTGCAGGGCGTGTTACAGGCCAGTACTACCGGGACAACATCTTGGCAGTCCATGTTGTGCCGTTCGCACGACGTCATGGCCGCCGTTTCATCTTCCAGGATGACAACGCAAGATGTCACAGGGCCAGGATCGTTACAGGTTACCTCCAACAACAGAACATCACCACATTACCTTGGCCAGCACTGAGTCCCGACCTCTCCCCCATCGAGCATGTCTGGGACATGCTTGGACAGAGGTTACGTCAACGTCAACAACGTCCTGCCAATGTCCAAGAACTTGCTGCTGCGTTGCAACAGGAATGGGACAATCTGGACCAAAATGACCTTAGACGTCTCATTAGGAGTATGCCACGTCGGATCAATGCTTGTTTGGCAAACAGAGGAGGATTTACCCGTTACTGACTTGGTTGTGATGCTGTGGTAACTTTGCTGTTTGACCCCGCGTATCATTTTACCCTTATAATGGTCAGTCTGTGCCTTACTTAGTCTAACGATCATTTGGAATAAATCGATGAATGTGAACTTCATTTCATTTTGTCATTTGTTTCTTCGTCAGTTTCATTAGGTGACTTTAAGAACACTTAAAAATCAAATATCCCCTACTTTTTTTGAATAGTATATATGTCATTTAAAGCGAGGGAACCAAATTTTACTTCAACGCACTGTAAACGAGAGCATCGCTACCGCTGCAATATACATCCACATTCCTGCTTTGATTGATATGGCACTTTTTAAAATAAAGAGAATGAAACATGAAATGGCTGCAACGACTGTAATGTTACAAGAGGCAAAGCGTTGGGCTTGTTTTGCCAAATTTACAGACTAAATATTAACAAAAAAGTGGGTGTGACACCGACCCTGGGGGTTGGGGCATGCACAAAAATAAATAGTTGCTGCCCTTACGGTATAAGGAATAAATATGCGAATTCGGAATTCCAGCCTGTAGACAAAAAAACCATAAAACTTGGCATGGCCCTGCCCCGAGGTAGAACCCTATGATGGAACATGTCGAAATGGAACAAAATATGTTAATAATTGCAACCTTTAGAGTATTTACCGACAAAATATTTACTGCCCAAGGGGGTCGGATCATGCACCAAAGTCAAACCAATAGTTGCCGTCCTTGGGCTACAAGAAATACATATGCCAAGTTCCAAGATGATCCATTCAGAATTGCGGTCTGTATACGATAAACTGTATAATCGGGTGTGGCTCTGCCCCTGGGATTCGGCACATGTACCAAAATCAATAGTTGCCGTCCTTAGGCTATAAGGAATACATATGGCATGTTCCAAGACGACCCATTAAGACATCTGATCCTCCTGAGCGAATAGGATTAACATTTGCCGCTGATGTTATGAAACAAAATCGCCAATGTGTACTTATTCTCCGAGAGACAGTCACGTCATACACTACTTCATGCATTATAAACGATGAACAAAAGGCTACCCTTCGTTCCGCACTCATACAATTATACATTGCAATGATATCTCTCGACGCCACCGTTAGCATCCGAGTTGATCCTGCGACAGCCTTTAAGGGTCTTCTTGACGACCAACTCCTTCAGCAACAGGAGCATCCGAGTTGATCCTGCGAGAGCCTTTAAGGATCTTCTTGACAACCAACTCCTTCAGCAACATGGCTTCAAATTAGATACCGGTGTCTTACTATTCATCCCCACAGTGAAAGGGCTAACCCCCTAACCGACAAAGGCCTTCTTCTCCACCGGTCGCAACAGGCGACATTGTATATATCACTTGTGATGGTAATAAACCCGCTGCTTGTGATAGATAATCGTCATTTCAACCGACGGAAATCGGTGTAGTGTTCGTAATTTTTTGGTTCCCAACTACGATCAACACCCTACCAGGTCAAAGTCATTGAACATTATCGTGAAAATAACACCCAGCTTTATTCTTAAATTCTTTGGTACTATCACAATTGATATTAACATCAAATAATCTGCATGACTCATAAGTTGGCTTTTTATCCTATTTTGACAACTAAATCCCCGTTTGGCGTGAATACTCGGAACTGGTATAACAAGTACAATGGCTCCCAACTTGGCAAACTGGGGAAATAATTCCTTCATTTCAGAAAGCAGACTCTCTCACCCAGAAACTCGGATAACTGTTTTCACTTGGCAAAATTCACTCTTTAACTCGAGATTATCCAGAAGCCCAGAAAAAAATTCACAAACGAATTCTAATTGTGCAATAAAATATTGTCTAATAGATATATCATTTGCATAGTTGGTAAGATTTAAAAGTAAGTCCAGAAAATCCAGAGAGTTAAGGGTGGATAAATCTTTGCTAGAAAAACGAAGTTAGTGTTGGGGATGAAATCAAATGATTGATAAATCGAATCCCTTCGGCAGATTTGTGATAGACGTTGGTACACGATTTCTGTAATAGTTTACTGCCAAAGGCATCTAGTTCATCCCAGATTTGCTGTGTTAAATTTTCAATCTCCTCGATTGATGAAGTCACCCCGGCGTTTATTGTAGAACTAATAACGTGATAATCTACCTAATATTGGTAGGATATCCATCAAAAGACAGTTATGGCAATGAAAGAATACGATTTCACCAACCGAGACAGTCCATCTGCCGTAGCATTTATAACAGGTGGTTCGGCGTGTTGGTATCTCTGCCCCCGCGATAAGATTTTGAAATTTAACGGCCGCAAACGCGTTTTCCTGCTACTCAAACAGCAACTTCCGTGTGGTCAAATATAGCCTAATTTGGGTGGCTGACCTTAATTCCAAACAGACATTAGAGCCACGGTCATCCGGGAGTGGGGTGGTGATGAGGGGCGGTATGGAAAGCAACTTCAAAGTGGTCCAATATTTTTTATGCAACAGACATCACACACTATGCCGGCCTGAAATCCAATCAATCAATCAGACCCGTGCTATTACATTCACAAATAATAATCGATGCCCGAAAAGCAGAGTGTCCCCTGGCAAAATGTTTTAATCCACAGTCAATGTCGTTAATTCATGCATTTGGCCACAAAATGATACCTTTAAAAATATAACATAAGGTTCTTACTTTCTGTGTTATCAACATTCTTTCTCGTGCTTTCTGTAAACAAAACAGTAAAACTGTAGCGTCATCACGTTTTTTAGGTTCACGACAAGAGGGATAATGACACGAATGTTTCACACAAATATCGCGTTCACAATGTTTTCAGCAAAGTAAGAGGTAAATCCAAAACGGAATGTCGCCAAAAGCTCAATATCGATAGTGTTTGTCCTCAGGACCACAATGCGAAACTGAACGCTGAATATCGATAGGGCTCGCCCTCCCAAGAGCACAATGCTTCACACCAAATTTGAAAACAAAACCGTTAAAAACTATAGCATCTACCGCGTTCACAAGGTTTTGGGCAAAGAGGGTGGGGGGAGGGGGTTAACTCTCAAACGAAAACTCGCAAAACAACCCATCCTCTTATGACCACAATGGTTCACACCATATTTTAAAATATTCCGGTAAAACTGCCGAACGGAAAGATGAATATTAATAGGGTACTTTCTCTCATGACCCAAATGGAAATCGCACAGCAACTAGGTCTCAACAGAAGCTTATCTGAAAGAAAAACTTGGATGATGACCAAAGTTGATAAGTATCAAAAAATTCTTCAAGAAATCGAATCTCTGTCGTGTGTACATGCTTGACAAAAATATGTTTAAAACTGTTACTCTATCGCGTTCACAAGGTTTTCGGTAAAGAGTGTAACTCTGGGATGAAAAGTTACAGATCACTGGATATAGATAGAGTTCGTCCTTCCATGACCACAATTATTCACAACAGATTTGAAACAAATCCTTTACAGATTGTAGCCTCTTATCATCTTGACGAGGATTTTGACTGTCGATACGGTTCGTCCCCTCACGACTCCAGTGCGTCACACCCACCTTGAAAAAACATGTTAACAAGACGTTGAAGGAAGAATTTGGCCAACAAAGTGTTATAGTCAGAACATATATCCACAAACTGGTGATAGAAATACACTCAGAGAATTATCGATGGCCATTATCGCTTGCTTAGCCACGCTTAAACAGATACATTATGAGGCCGACGTTAATGCCACTGAGAACCTTCGTACTTTAATAAAGCGCTTACCAGACCCATTCATAGAGTCGTGGAAGAATAAAGTGACAGACATTAGAGAGAAAGGAGAAGTTCCATCTATTGGACACATTAGAAATGTCATGGAGGGGGTTTTACATAGGCTAAGCCTGTTCCCCAATCCCATTCTGACAACCTGAATAAAAATATTGTTTAAAAAAAAAAAAATGTCGCGTAAAAATGTCGTATTGTCGGGTTCAAATGTCGTGATGTCGGGTTGTCGCCCATCTTCCACACAATGTACAGTGTCGTAAAATGTCGTAATGTCGCGTAAAGATGTCGTATTAAAATGTCGTGATGTCGGCCATCATCCTGTACGGTATGATTATTTACACTGATCCTGGTGTTGGTCAAAAAAGTTCCCCGGGATTTTGTAGGGTGGTTTCTGCCTGTCGGTAGTGCAGGACAAACGTTCAGGCAACGAATAGTGTCTAGTTGTGTAGACGGGACAAAACACAGGCTCATGTGTACTGTTACATAATCACAGATTATCTGATGTTATAGACGCTTCCTGCCAACTTGACACCTGATCGCTATCGACATCCCTGGAGTTCTTGGTCTGTGATTATGTAACGATTAGTTAACCTTACCTTGTTGGCATGTCTTATTCAAACTTTCTTTGGTGATAAGCAAATGTTAAACCTGATATGATACATGATACATCAGCCAGATGTCTAATAAGATTCCTTTGTCTGGAAGGATTTATAAGCTCAGAGAAGAAATGAATCGACAGTCGGGTCCGGCCAGGACACGAAAGCTGAGGCCGTGGGCGCCTCGGCTCGGCACGAGACGGAACGATTGAGAGCGCCCGAGAGTTGGCACATTTATGTATATAATATGTTAGTAGAAGAATAAAAGTATTATGAGATGTTAAACTAGTCTTGTCATCTGAACCTGCTTTAAAGACACAATACTGTCACATATTAATTGGCGCCGTAGACCAGAGCAACGTGTAAAGTCCTAAACCACTAGAAGACCACAGGCCACAGCTATTAGTCTTCACGGGTAAGTCTTTTTCTAATCCTACCATGGCTACGGTAACAATGACATTAATGCTATGTATTATAATTTAACTGGGAAATCAGCAGTTTATCATCACGCTGTATTAAATATCATGGTGTAGTTACTAAATTTAATATATTGCCTTTCAAGCTAGTAGTGGAACAGTCCTTAACTATTTGTAGGAAAATGACTAAAACAAAATTGTATATATATTGTTTGTTTTACAATGGGTCATGTTGTTTTTAAAAGGTTATAGATTATAATTGGGTTTTTTTTAACACATATTTTGGCATTTAAAATTAGTATTAACAGGTTAATATCGAGATGTAAAATGTTTTGTGATTGTTTAACTAGAATTGGGTTAACAGTATCGTAATTTGAAATTTAACCCAATAACATTCACAAAGTATTAAACGCGTTTATCTTAAGATTTTTATTTGTTTTGTCTATACGTGTATATTACCCCAAATGTTAATGGGATGGCTCGATATTTACGGGAGAGATTTTATTCGTGTTTAACGTAGTACCCCAAATGTTAATGGGATGCCCCGATATTTACGGGAGAGATCTTTATTTGTGATACCCCAGATATTAATGGGATGGCCCGATATTTACGCGAGAGATTTTATTTGTGTTTTGTTTTTGACGTAGTACCCCAGATATTAATGGGATGCCCCGAAAGTTCGGGAGAGATTTTATTTATATTCTCAATAGAAATTGAGCCCGCGCTTAAAGTAGAGCGAACGTATTGGGTTTTTTTGTGTTGTGTTTAAAAATTATAGAGATAAACCGTTATTAATTTTGATAAGTTCTTTCAAAATATCTTATTGAAGATTGGTGAAATGTGTTCAGATCATTCATTATTCTTTATCTCGAGATAAAACAATGTGACATCCTAATTTTAATTGTCCATGTAAATAATAATGTAAATATCATTACATAGCTAACTTAAGTCTGTTCCACTTGCTTATTTGATTAACTATTAATTAAGTTCACTCCATGATATGATAAACAGATGATAAAACTTTCGCATGGGTGGCAGTTATAATACTCTTCATAGCACATGTCATAACGCACCGTTCCGACAAGGCGGTATGGAAAAGATAAGACTACCGGAAAACACCGACCCCTTGCTATTACGGAAAACTTATACAAGAAGAAGACGACGGAATAAAGGAAGAAGAAAAAAATGAATTTGTATCTTCGAGTGTGTGCGAACATTAGAATAGTTTTACAGTGGGTTTTTTTTTGTTTTTTATAATTATTAGTGATTGTGTGCGAACATTAGAATAGTTTTACAGTGGTTTTGTTATACTTAGTAACTTGATACTGATGAATTTCAACAAATTTTTTCTGGAAAGTCAAATAAATTTTAAAGTGTTTCTTACGATAGTAAGTAGTAAGAAGCCTTTAATTTCATAAAATTGTAAAGTCACATGGATCACGTGACTTTTGAGCATATAAAGATGAAAAACATGAAAAACACGTGCAAACACAAACTCGTGAGATCAATCGATGCAAGTTTGTTAAACTGAACACGTACACGTAACTTGAACTGGAAAAACAAATTAAAATTGTTATTTTCATCTTTGTTAGAAAATGCCGCGCCTTTCAAATGTAGAACGTCTACGCGCTATAGGTAGGCTCTATGCTGGTCTGTCTGTGGTCACTGTTGCAAGGGCCTTTAATTGGTCACGCCAGACAATAATTAATCTTAGAATGAGAGTGCTTCAAACTGGAACTATTGCCACGTGTGACGTCACTCCAGGAAGATCAAGCAATACGATTACGTCATCTTAGAAACAGATTTGTCACTGCAACCTCCACAAGTAGAGAGATGTTTGGTGGAAGGGTAACTGCACAAACTGTTCGAAATCGTTTGCAGGCTGCTGGTCTTCGAGCTCGGAGGCCCTATAATGGACCAATATTGACACCTCTGCATCGCCGTAACCGACTTGTGTGGGCCACAAGACACATAAGATTTACTCAAAGACAGTGGAATTCGGTTGTCTTTAGTGACGAATCTCGATTCACTTTGAGATTTGCCGATGGCAGGATCCGAGTGTACCGCAGACGAGGTGAACGTTACGCTCAAGTATGCGTCAGAGAAGTTGACCGATTTGGTGGCGGCAGCGTCATGGTTTGGGGTTCTTTTTGTGCACATGGACGTTCTCCTCTTGTTGTTGTCCAAGGGAACTTAAATGCTGTCCAGATCAGATTTTGCAACCTGTTCTTCTTCCGTTTATGCAGAGACATGGGCCTGGACTAACGTTTCAACAAGACAATGCTCGATCCCATACAGCAATTGCTACCCAGAATTTTTTAAGAAATGCCGGTGTCCAAGTCCTGGATTGGCCGTCGCTTAGCCCCGACCTTAATCCTATTGAACACATCTGGAACGAACTGGGTCGACGTGTTCGTCAGCAAGTGAATCCACCACTGACGTTGCAGGACCTTCAACATGCTCTTGCTGAGCAGTGGCGACGTCTTCCTCGGGTAGTGTTTACTAATGTTCTGAGATCCATGAGAAGACATTGTGTGGCAGTTCGAGACGCTAGAGGAGGCCACAACCGTTACTAAACACTTTATTCCGATTGTTCTCCAAGTCTGTGAATTTCATTTTGGGGGTACTGTGACATCACGAACGTTATCAATGTCAAGGACTTTCGGCGAGACGTATTCTTGCTTTCTGTTGATGTCAAGGTCGCCTGTACACAACATAACACTAAAATAGTTGTCTTCAACCAAATATTAAAAATCTAGTCCCAAAAATCCCGAGTGTCAAGTTTTTAATTTGGCTGGGTATATATGCGATTCCTGGAAGGCGTGTGTGTAAACAGTAAAATCATCTGCGACATAATTATGTGATTTCAATGTCTCGCGTGTATGAACACTTTAGTATATATTTGTGTACTTTTCAACCAGTGTTTTATTACTTCTCAACCAGTGTTTTATTCTTTTGCCATTTACATTTTTGTTGTTCATATAACTTTTAATCAGTGTATTGTTATTTTTCGTATTTTTGTTTATATATTAATTAGGGTAGTTACCATCGACTCCATTTATATTTAATTTTGTAATGGTCTTGAAAAGTTATTTCATATAATTCATAACTTTATTCAAAAAAAAGGGAAGGTATGTTACATAATCACAAATTATCTGATGTTCCTGCCAACTATCGACATCCCTGGAGTTCTTGGACTATGTGATTATGTAACGATTAGTTAACCTTACCTTGTTGGCATGTCTTATTCAAACTTCCTTTGGTGATAAGCAAATGTTAAACCTGATATGATACATGATACATCAGCCAGATGTCTAATAAGATTCCTTTGTCTGGAAGGATTTATAAGGTCAGAGAAGAAACGAATCGACAGTCGGGTCCAGCCAGGACACGAGAGCTGAGGCCGTGGGCGCCTCGGTTCGGCACGAGACGGAACGAGGGAGAGCGCCCGAGAGTTGGCACATTTATGCCAAGCTAGGACATGGCTCCCCCAACACGAGTTAATTAGTTAAACGAGTCTTAAGTTTTGTATATAATATGTTAGAAGAAGAATAAAAGTATTATGAGATGTTAAACTAGTCTTGTCATCTGAACCTGATATAAAGACACAATACTGTCACAGTATGGGGTGCACATAAAAGAACCCTTTACATTTGGAATTCGATGACGAAATGCCATTGTCAATAGAAAATTTCCGTCACAGAACTCTGCATAGCGTATGCCTATCTTCCATAGTCCGATTGCTGCAAAAAGTAGGAAAATTAAATGAAATGAAATGAGGTTTAACGTCCTACTGTGCAGAAATTTTCTAGGGACAGTGGCATTCCTCCATTGAATTCCAACTGTGAAGGTTTTTTATGAGTACGCCAATGTACACGGGCTTGTGTTTTGTCCCATCTGCACAACTAGACAATGTTCTTTGCCAGGCCCTTCGTTCTGTACTACCGACAGGGAGAAACCACACTGCAAAATCCTGGGGAACTTTCTTGACCAACACCCGGATCAGTGTACATAATCATACTGTATATTGAGAGGAAGATGGCCGACAACCCGACAATACATCACAACATTTTAGCCCGACAATACATTTTTTTACGCGACATTACGACATTTTTAATGTCGTGGGGTCGGGTGAAAATGTATTTGTGGGGCTAAAGTGTCGTGATGTATTGTCGGGTTGCACAATGTTGAAGTGAAATACCACTATGACAGAATCTTTATGGACCGACAAAATGAGAGATAGACCCCACCCCTCTCCCATCGAGACAATATCATATGACGAATCGTTATATGGTCACTAGATAGTTCTTGCAAAAATTATTCGTGCTTTCATCGCAAGAAAAAACCCTTACCTGGCGAGTGAAGACCCTTGAATGCTTTGATCATCGCCATTGACAATGATGCAACACACAGCCACTTCGTATTAGCATTCATACGTTTTACTTACCTAATTACCCACCAACGGATATTTAAGAGAATAATGATAGCATCTTAATGGGTTTTTTCTGACTGGGATTTTTCCCCTGGCTACAACATGACCACAAACGAAAGTACATGCTAGCTAACGTGCCAACGGTACCAATATAGGATTAAATCTGCAGTCGATAGATGTCAATAGTGTGTAATCCTGGGGCTAATAACTCCCATGTAAGTATATTTCAGCAAGTTGTGTAAATGGTGATCAGCTTCCATTGGACGAATGGTACAATGGACAGGTCGACACCAATAACCTATGTTTAGATACCAAATGACAGTTCTAGCATGCTTATGTGAAAACGTTATGACAGTTTATATGGTTGGGGGGGGGGGGGTGATGGCTGAATGGTTAGCACGTGCGCGCTGTATCATAAAGTCTGTCATTGAGTCAACTGGCGTGGTTTCGATTCCCCGGTGTACGTGACAAGGAGTAGGGGCGCCTGTCCAACCTCATGGGTTTTCTCCGGGTCCTCCGGTTTCCTCCCACTGCTAAAGACCCCTACGCGCAAGTGAATTATGGAAATAAAATTGAACCATATGTTAGTCCCGAAATGACCTACTTTGTGTCGAGTGGACGTTAAACCCCATTTCTCTCTGTATATATGGTTTGCTGGCTATTTGGCGACCATCTTATATATCACGATGCTATCGTGCGTTTTCCATAGTGGTTGGTTTTAATGGATTTGCTTAACCCCTAAAACATCGGTATAGACAGTAAAATTGCTGTAGTCAACGGCTGGGGATGGGGTAACTCTGAAACGAAGAGCTATGGAACGCTTAATAATATCGATAGGGTTCATCCTCTCAGGATTCAAATACTTCACATCAAATTTTTAAGAAAATATGTTAATATCTGTAGCAACTCTCACGTTCACAAGTTTTTTTTTTTAAAAAAAAATAAAAGGGGCCATAACACTGGTACGGAATATCGAGAGGGTTCGTCCGCTCATGACCACAATGCTTCACTCATAATTTGAAAAAGAAATCCGTCAATCAAGGTAAAGGAATTTTTTTAGAATTATGATTCCTTAACCCTGAAATATCATGTTTTGACAGTTATCCGTTAAAAATAGAAATAAGGGATATAGTGTTTACCTTTGGTAGTAAATCTAAGAATACTGCTAGTTCTAAAAGGGTAGGCGTTGGTATTGGGTTTACCTCCTGGAAATATAGAATTTTGATAACATTTTTTCGGATTTGTGCCATACAGGAAAATATGTATGCATGTATTTTAACCGAAGCATCTTGAACCAGGGGATCAATGGGATTCCATCCTGGATTATGTGGCGGCTTATATATGCTAAATGTGAAACGATTTCAAGTTTCCATAATTGGTAAATTTAGTGCTGGTGTGTGGTGAAGGGCCGGTGTAAATCCAGTGATGAACTCGCTTGGATCGTGGACTACGGTACGAATCATGAAGACGTTAATACAGTTATACGACGACAGGCAATTGACACGTTAGTTTTCATATTCTCATTGATAATCTAGTAATGTACCGATAGGTTTAGTTGGTGTGTGTTTATTATCCCCATTCTTTGGCGTTGTTTGTTCCTCCTCTACTGATGGTGTTAGGGATGTTCCTCGTGTTCTGGAAGATGTACGTGATGGGTTTGAAGACGGTGTGGTAAAGTTATTTCTGGGATCTGCAACAAAGACATTTCTACTGTTAGCAGATTATCAGGCGCAGAGTTCACAAAGCATTCTCGGACTTAATTTAAGAATTTACCCAACTTTCAATCACCGTTTATGAGAAATATCTTTGTCCCAGAAAAGCACATAAGTTTCGCATTGTTGTATTTGATACATTAAAAAGACAAAAGTTTTATAAAGGGCTATATTTTAGTTAAAATTAGGCGAACAATTTTGAGAAAATTCTATGAATGCTTCGTGAAATTGAGACCTAATCAGTATGGGCTTACATAATCGGATGATGCCCAACGTATACAAAAATCAACAAAAAGCGGCGGAACGATTTACCCAATACTACCCAATACCACGCAATACCACCTCAATACCACTTCAATATCACCACAATATTGCAGAAAAATTAAATGTTTGACAGTTATCACCCTTTACAAGCGATAAATAGATGTTAGATTGCTATTCAGATTAATCATCTTCTTTTGCGTTGCAGTTGGTTTCCAAGTCGACGAAATTAAAATAAGAAAAACAAGTATTTTGTTGTGTATATTTTAATCATTATATATAATAAACAACTATAGTATTAGTATATAAGATGGCCGTCAGACTATAAATAACTGTTTCAACCCCTCCATGGGTATCGTCAGGAGGTATGTCATTTAACAAAAACAGCTGCATATGTTTATATTTATTTTTTCTTTCAACTATTAAGTTATTGCATATTTATTTTTATTTTAAAATGAACGAAAGTGCACATGTTTATTACAAATGTGTAATGTTCTACTCGTATATACATTCCCCAATTAATCAACGGGATTAAGATTGTTGATTGGATAATCAAGTTCTGGTTTATTTATATTATCTCTCGATGAAACTGCTACCAAATAATACATTTGGAGATATTTTTTTGTCAATATTGGGTTTTAGCCTGTTTCTGTTATATATAAACCCTTCATGTAAATAAAGTAATTGAGCAAAAAGTGTCAATTATGATTGACGCCGGCTATAATATTGTTGTTGTTTATTACAAATACGCCGGCTATGATTATCAATCCGTATATATGTAACAGTCAATGTCTACAATCAGGCAATGTGTACAATGTCTGAAATATACCAGTCAATGTGTACATTGCCGGGTTAGGGTTACAAAGTCATTGCACACATTGCCTGATTGTAGACATTGACTGTAACATATACAGTGTTATCAATGTTAAACATATAATAGAGATAACGTTCACCAGATAACGTTCGCCGTGGTCAACAACAAAAACATGTCCAACGGCATTGCGGTAAATGCGCTGTGAAGTGTAAAAATGGAAATATATTTTGTGACACGTGTTTGAAATGGTACCACATAGATTGTGAAGGCATTTCAGATGTAGAATTAAAAGCCCTTTCTGCCAGCCCAAAAACATATATTTGTGAAATATGCAGAAGTTCTGGTGACAAGTTTGATTATCTCCTGGGAATAACACGACTGGGGAAGGTTTTGGGGTTTTTTCTCATGTATATATTAAATAAATGCATACTTACTTAAAGATACATTGTGGGAGATAAGATAAAGAGGTGGCAGTTCTCGCTATAATAGTTAAAACCTAGATAGTGTAAAGGTAATTTGCTGAAAATTTCAGTCAAATTGATCCACTATGAGCCGAGATAGAAGCGGGTGAAATTTTGGCATATTCTCGGTCATCATTACTAAAATCATTAATATAAACAGCATAGTCTCGATTAACCGCTTTTATTGATTTAATTATCAATAGCCGTTAGCGGCATATAGGAATCTAATCGAGCCAACATCGAAGGCTAGCCTTGACATCTAGAGTTTATTATGGTCTGGATAAGTTAATTAATGTCTAATTGATAATTTAGATAACATTTCAGGCCTAAAGAAAGACTTGTAATAAGCAGATTTTGCTCTTGCATAATGCATGTTTAACGGACGATGTTTTATTATTCAATTTACAAAATTGCATATTTATATTTATTTTGTCCAATATCGTGGATTTTCTCCGAGTTCTCCGGTTTCCTCTCACTGTTAAAGACCCCTACGCGCCAGCGAATTATTGAAATAAAATTGAACCACCAGGTTAGTCCAGAAATGAACTAGTTTCGGTCGAGTGAAGGGTAAGCGCTTGTAATTATTTTAATTCGCATATGTTTCTATTTATTTTTTCATGTCAATTATTAAGTTATTGCATATTTACTTGAATGATGTTTATTTAAACATTAACGAAATTGCACATGTTTATTACAAGTGTGTAATGCTCTACTCGTATATACATTCCTCCTGACTTGACAATTAATCAACGGGATTAAGATTGTTGATTGGCTAATCAAGTATGGTTTTGCTTCATCATCAAAGAAACCGACAGAGCTGTAAGTGTTTAAGCAGATTAGTGAAAGTAAGGCTTTTTATTTTATTTTCAGGCCGCAACTCACAGTGTTGACAAACTGAGAAGTGTCGCAGAAAGAAGGATGCTAATTCACAAAGAAAGGCGTGTCGATTTATCTCTTACAATAGTACCTAAAACGTTCCTTGTTGACGAAGTAGCTGACAAATTACTGCGGCAGTATACCAAAGAAACCAATGTCAATGCAGTAAAATCTACGGGCCATGTAAAGGGGATTGTCTATTCAATGCAGTCCAAACGCTGCTCATAGGGTGCGAATCTCTTTTAGTAGAGTTGAGATATCGCACTTGTTTGGAGATGGTTCTGAACCAAACAAACATAGAAAGTCATAAATTATTAATGAATCTTTTGAACTATAATATGAGTAATGGAACCAACGTATTTAGCGTTGACAACACGGTATACATTTTCATATTCCTTTTTTTTTTTACATTTTATATGTGATATCATTTTGAAAATAATAAAATTAACTGCCAAACGACTCGTTACCTCGTTGGGTAGCGCATTCGTGCGTAGAATTGTATATACTTAATACATATCGTTTTTAAAGGGTAATAAAATTAACTGCCAAACGACTCGTAATTTCAATTCTTATGTTATTCATATAAGCTATGTATTAAATCTTTGTTAATTTTATAAACTTATTTTAAACTTATGTTAATATTTTTCCATTCTTACATGGATGTATACTGAGCGCCATGGAAAACGCATCACTTTTTTTCCCCAAATATTTTATTACTAGGTGGTTTTGTATGTATAATATTATGCAATACTATGAACTATTGTTTCACACAATGCTCCCAAACGCAAAAAATATCGGCCCGTGTGGAAAAAAAAAATTGCACGAGATGCACATGAAAAAGCCAATATTCACGTGTAGCATTGTGTGTGAGCCCTTTAAAAACATGTTTTCAACTTAATGTGCAGTACATGAACTGTGAAACGTCAATCTGTCGTAATTTGTTGTTGGACTTGTGAAGGAATCGAGCTAGAGATGCCGAGACTTACTGAAAATCAACGGAATGAAGCCATGGGAATGTCCAGGGCTGGCATGTCTACACGTGTTATTGCCAGACACTTCAATTGTCATCAGTCCACTATTGTAAGGTTGGTGGAACGTGTTCGAGTTACTGGATCAACACGTGACCGTCAACGTCCTGGTCCACAACGCGTTACAACCCAGGCTCAAAACCGCTACATCCGGGTCACTCGTCTGCGTGACAGATTCCGCCCAGCGACTCGAACTGGTGCAGCAGTTGTCGGAAGACAAGGACCAGTAAGTGCCAACACCGTAAGACGTTGTCTAAGAGAAGTAGGACTCCGTGCACGACGACCTTATGTTGGAGCTATCCTCAGGGGTCATCACCGTCAGCGGCGTTTAATATGGGCCCAAGGACACCAGACATGGAGAAGAGTAGACTGGCAAAGTGTGCTCTTCAGTGATGAGAGTCGCTTTCATCTTTATCACGCTGATGGCCGTCAACGTGTGTGGAGACATCTTGGGGAACGTCTTGCACACTGCTGCGTCTTCGAAACGAATCGATGGGGCGGGGGAAGTGTAATGGTGTGGGGAGGCTTCATATTTCATCACCGTATGGACTACCTGGCTGCTAACAACATCAATGCCTTGGACTGGCCAGCCATGTCTCCGGATATGGCACCGATAGAACATGTCTGGGATGAGATTGGACGCCGTCTGTATAGGAGACCACAGATGCACACCATTGCTGCTTTAGAAGCTGCTCTTGTCCAAGAATGGAACAATTTGCCCCTGGCCTTCTTTCAAACATTGGTAAATTCCACGCGACGTCGCTGCACAGCGTGCGTAAGTGCCCGTGGAGGACACACGCGCTACTGACATCTGTGTCGTACTTTTGGTTTTGACCCCTCTGACTTTGTACCGTTGATTACAGATTAAACATCCATAAGTGTACAAATGTGTTGTTATAGATGTGTTCCCATTTGAATATTGTTCACAATAAGAAGCAAAATAAATAAGATATGTTTACAGGATCATTTTGTTATACGAAAAACTAAGTGATGCGTTTTCCATGGCGCTCAGTTATAATAATACAGTAGTTAATTATATATAATGATTAAAATATACAACAAAATACTTGTTTTTCTTATTTTAACTTTGTCGTCTTGGAAACCCACTGCAATTATAATTATATATAATGATTAAAATATACACAACAAAATACTTGTTTTTCTTATTTTGATTTCGGCGACTTGGAAACTAACTGCAGCGCAAAAGAAGATGATTAATCTGGATAGCAATCTAAAATCTAATTATCACTTGTAAAGGGAGATAACTGTCAAACATTTAATTTTTCTGCAAATTATCGATTATTCGTTGCAGTAATTAGGGTTCCACAATGCGTAGCTTGTGTGAAACACTATTGTTTTTGTTAAAATTATTATTATTATTAAGCTTTCATATGTATTACATATGAAAGCTTATTGTTTCTGTTAAGATTATTATTATTATTTTTTTTTTTTGTGTGTTTTTCCTGCAAATCTTATATCTCAGAATCTAACCGTGGGATCTTTCTGAAACTTTGACCTACCCCCCCCCCCCACCAAGAATGGGTGGTGGCTTTGGAATAGGTATATTTTCAAAACGTTTTACACATCCGAAATTACCGAATTTTACGAACGAATGCATTTGACCCACATTGCTGTAACTTTGTGATTTTTTTACCTATTTTACTAATTTTACTAATCTGCAATTTCGGATTTTCGAATTTCGAAAATTCGTCGCTGTGATTTCGAACCGAAAGTTAAAATTAACTTGACAACTTCTTTAGTAGTTGTACGATTTTCATGAAATTAAGAATGTAAGTAGATCTTACCAATAAAAGTTGAAAAATGCCATTAGAAATTTTCTGTATTATCTCCTGTATTTTTCCCAAAAATCGACGAAATATAGGTCCGATTGCCTTGAAATTGTATTTCTTTACTAGCTACGACACTACTGATTCGTACACAAAAAAAGGAGTTTGTAGCCCGAACTGGAAGTGCCACCATCTTGAAATGTGAAATATCGCTAAGGCTTTTTTGATATTTCACTTACAGACAAGGGAATTATATTTTCCAAATCCTTGAAGGAAAGCCCATTAAATGTAGACAGTAGAATTTTGATTTACGTCAACTGATGGACGCCATTTTGAATTGAAAATGAAAAATAGTGAAAAATCAATTTTAATGGACTTGAAAACATACACAATTGGTCGAGGCTTAGAGAATCTGTCTCCTATTACCGAAATTAATACATTTCAGGATAGCCTGGATCATGATCGAATGTTTGGTATTTGAATATTTCAAAAATTCAAATTTCGCCTTTGATGTTTGATGTGCCGACAAGGTTGTTTTCGAGTTTAGCTGGTTTTGACTTCGCGCATGCGCTACGCTGGAACCAACGGTACCATGAGTACTAAATTCCGGCGAGCAAATTTTCACGTTCGTACCTAGGTACCCTGAAAATTTCAAGGTGATACCTGCATTCGTTCAAGTCGTTTCTTCTTGTCACCTACCTTTTGTCGGGTTTTTTTCTAAGTGACACCGGCACCGATTGTCCGAAAACCATGAAATTTGGACACAATACGCCCATTACCACCCCGGACTCTGTGCCTTACTCCCATTTTGATCCGATTAAAAAAAAAGAGTTTTAGCAAAAAAACGATTTTCGGAATTTAATATTGGTTTTAACCCTGTAATACCCAGCATATCAGATATGCACACCTACATGATATAAATATTATTATAATCCCTATGAAATATTTTAATTATTTACTGCTATCATATGAATTATCACTTATTCCCAGTTAAATAAATATCGGTCACCGGGTGCAGCTGTACAACTTCAAGGACCCTGGCCTCAAGTCAATTTGTGGCTTCCATGAGGGGAAAAAGGTGGACTTTCGCCGTGACACCGGCACCGATTGTCCGAAAACCATGAAATTTAGAAACAATACGCCCATTACCCGGTCGAAAAAATTTGCTCATTCTTCAAAGTTATTATAATATTGTGTTATGACCGCCATCTTAGATACACCGTCATTTACCAAACCACTCCGAAATATACCCAAAATCCAAAAATCGACCATAATTTCTTTTGAATTCACGCCATTTACGGCTTCAGTAAGGGCGAAAAAAGAGGAATTTCGCCACGACACCGGCGCCGATTGTCCGAAAACACAATACGCCGATTACCACTCCGGACTCTGTGCCTTACTCCAATTTTGATCCGATTAAAAAAAAAGAGTTTTAGCAAAAAACCGATTTTCGCAATTTAATATTGGTTTTAATTAATTTTGAAATTGCAAATGCAAAGAGATTTTATCGCCTCTTCTGTATGTGATAGGTATTGGTACTATACACATTATCCTTAAAAGATAATTTTTTAAAATGTCCGTAACGATGTATCGACACTAGAAACCGAAATCGCCTATTATGACCTTTTTTGACTGCTGAGGCATCCTTCCGGTGGTCTAAATCTCTGGAATTTCTAGCGGTTGGCTGCGCCGCGATGATATTTATCACATATTAATAGGAGAAAATGCTCAGATATCAAGAACAATAAAAATTCGATATAATACGGCAATTTTTTAAGCAAAAAAACTTTGATGGGTGGAGGTGGGTTTTGAATTTATTTTGAACGTTCTCGGAATCCCACACTCTTCTATTTTTAATATGTGATAGCTAGAATCCTAAGGTACATTCTATGCAAATTTGAAGGCAATCGGACCACAGGAACGTTGCCTGGGCAGAGCAAATCAACCCGGTCGCGAAAATTTGCTCATTCTTCAAAGTTATTATAATATTGTGTTATGCCCGCCATCTTAGATACACCGTCACTTACCAAACCACTCCGAAATATAACCAAAATCCCCAAATCGACCATAATTTCCTTTGACTTCGCGCATGCGCCGCGCTGGAACCAAAGGTGCTATGACTACCAAATTCCGGCGAGGAACTTTTGACGTTGGTACCTAGGTGCCCTGAAAAATTCAAGGCGATACCTGAATTCGTTCAGGTCGTTTGTTCTTCACATGGTTCCTGCCGTTCGGCTTTTTCCGCCATTTACGGCTTCAGTAAGGGCGAAAAAGAGGAATTTCGCCACGACACCGGCGCCGATTGTCCGAAAACCATGAAATTTGGATACAATACGCTCATTACCACCCCGGACTCTGTGCCTAACTCCCATTTTGATCCGATTAAAAAAAAGAGTTTTAGCAAAAAACCGATTTTCGGAATTTAATATTGGTTTTAATTAATTTTGAAATTGCAAATGCAAAGAGATTTTATCGCATCTTGCATATGTGATAGGTATTGTTACTATACAAATTATCCTTAAAAGACAATTTTTTAAAATGACCGTAACGATGTATCGACAATAGAAACCGAAATCGCCTATTTTGACCTTTTTTGACTGCTGAGGCATTCTTTCCGGTGGTCCAAATCTCTGGAATTTCTAGCGGTTCGCTGCGCCGCGATGATATTTATCACATATTAATAGGAGAAAATGCTCAGATATCAAGAACAATAAAAATTCGATATGATACGGCAATTTTTTAAGCAAAAAAACTTTGATGGGAGGGGTGGGTTTTGAATTTATTTTGAACGTTCTCGGAATCCCACACTCTTCTATTTTTAATATGTGATAACTAGTATCCCAAGGTACATTCTGTACAAATTTGAAGGCAATCGGACCACAGGAACGTTGCCTGGGCAGAGCGAATCAACCCGGTCGTGAAAATTTGCTCATTCTTCAAAGTGATTATGATCGCTATGTTAGATCCATTTGAGTCCCCGATCCACCGTCACCTACCAAACCAATCCGAAATATACCCAAAATCCCAAAATCGACCATAATTTCCTTTTATTTCGCGCATGCGCCACACTGGTACCATAACTACCAAATTCCGGCGAGGAACTTTTCATCTTGGTACCTAGGAGCCCTGAAAAATTCAAGTCGATACCTGCATTCGTTGAGGTCGTTTGTTCTTCACACGGTTCCTGCCGTTCGAGTTTTTTCCGCCATTTACGGCTTTATTAAGGGCGAAAAAAGTGGAATTTCGCCACGACACCGGCGCCGAATTTCCGAAAACCATGAAATTTGGACACAATACGCCCATTACCACCCCGGACACTGTGCCTTACTCCCATTTTGATCCGATTTAAAAAACAAAGAGTTTTAGCAACAAAAAAGATTTTCGGAATTTAAATTTGGTTTTAATTATTTTTGAAATTGCAAATGCAGAGGGATCTTATCGCTTCTTCCGTATGTGATTGCTATTAGTACTATACACATTGTCCTTAAAAGACATTTTTTTAAAATGACCGCAACACTAAAAACCGAAATCGACTATTTTGACTTTATGATATATTAAATATTATATGCATGTGGTTAATTTTAAACGCCCACATTGAAATGTGGTCGTATATTGTCATCGCCCACGTCCGGCCGGCTAAAGTTAATATCCGATTACTTTAAATTTATACACAGTGTTTAAGGTCATGAGACGAAGAAGCCTACTGATTTTCAGCGATTTCCGATAATTACTGTCAGAGTTATGGCCCTTGATCAATTGAAAAAATCTTGTGGACGCTTTACAGGCTATATTTAGTATCCGATTGACTTTAAATTTATACACAGTGTTTAAGGTCATGAGATGAAGAAGCCAATTGATTTTCGTCGATTTCCGATAATTACTGTCAGAGTTATGGCCCTTCTTGTGGATGCTCTAGAGGCCAAAGTTAACGTCCGATTGACTTTAAATTTATACACAGTGGTTAAGGTCATGAGACGAAGTAGGCGATTGATTTTCAGCGATATCTGATATTTACTGCCAGAGTTGTGACCCCTGATAACTTCAAAATATCTTGTGGACGCTCTAGAGGCCGATTGACTTTAAATTTATGCGCAGTGTTTAAGGTCATGACACGAAGATGCCTACAGTATTGATTTTCAGCGATATCTGATATTTACTGTCATTTCCGATAATTACCGTCAGAGTTATTGCCCTTGATCACTTTAAAAAATCTTGTGGACGCTCTACAGGCTAAATTCAATATCCGATTGACTTTAAATTTATACAGTGTTTAAGGTCATGAGATGAAGAAGCCAATTGATTTTCAGCGATTTCCGATTGAATCCTTTGAAAATCACACCTAACTCTAAAACTAAAGGGAAGAAACGGGCCGGTTTACATTGAAGCAAAACTAATTCCTGTCCTGCGTACTCTGTATGTAATATACAGTTTTCTAAATATACCTTGGATGGTAGCCACAAGTCGACAATTTTTGTTTTGTATTTTTCCCATTTTGTTCATAAGGTAAATGTAATTTTTCAGATACCTGATGACATTAATACTTATTGTTTCAATAGATTCTAATAACCCCCTTTGCAGTTAATATGAAAGCTTTCATATCTGCTATGCAGATCTAGTTATTATTATTATATGTATTACATATGAAAGCTTATTGTTTCTGTTAAGATTATTATTAAGCTTTCATATGTATTACATATGAAAGCTTATTGTTTCTGTTAAGATTATTAAGCTTTCATATGTATTACATATGAAAGCTTATTGTTTCTGTTAAGATTATTATTATTAAGCTTTCATATGTATTACATATGAAAGCTTATTGTTTCTGTTAAGATTATTATTATTATTTTTTTTGTGTGTGTTTTTCCTGGAAATCTTATATCTCAGAATCTAACCGTGGGATCTTTCTGAAACTTTGACCTACCCCCCCCCCCCCAAGAATGGAATAGGTATGTTTTCAAAACGTTTTACACATCCGAAATCACCGAATTTTACGAACGAATGCATTTGACCTACATTGCTGTAACTTTGTGACTTTTTGACCTATTTTACTAAAAAAAAATTCTTTGAGTACCTTGAATCATTTACTTCAAATCTGCAATTTCGGATTTTTGAATTTCAAAAATTCGTCGCTGTGATTTCGAACCGGAAGTCAAAATCAACTTGACAACTTTTTTAATAGTTGCACGATTTACATAAAATTCAGTATGTAAGTAGATCTTAATGATACAACTTGAAAAATGTCATTAGAAATTGTCTGTATTATCTCCCCTTGATGAAATTAAGGATCAAAGTTTTAAAAAAAATCGACGAAATATAGGTCCGATTGCCTTGAAATTGTATTTCCTTACTAGTTACGACACTACTGATTCGTACACAAAAAATGGAGTTTGTAGCCCAAACCGGAAGTGCCACCATCTTGAAATGTGAAATATCGCTAAGGCTTTTTTGATATTTTACTTACAGACAAGGGGATTATATTTTCCAAATCCTTGAAGGAAACCCCATAAAATGTAGGCAGTAGAATTTTGATTTATGTCAACTGATGGACGCCATTTTGAATTGAAAATGAAAAATAGTGAAAAATCCACATTAATGGGCTTGAAAACATACACAATTGGTCGTGACTTAGAGAATGTGTCTCCTATTACCGAAATTACTACATTTCAGGATAGCCTGGATCACGGTCGAATGTTTGGTATTTGAATATTTCAAAAATTCGAATTTCTCCTTTGATGTTTTCCGTGCCGACAAGGTTGTTTTCGAGTTTAGCTGGTTTTGATTTCGCGCATGCGCTACATAGGAACCAACGGTACCATGAGTACTAAATTCCGGCGAGCAACTTTTCACGTTGGTACCTAGGTACCCTGAAAATTTCAAGGTGATACCTGCATTCGTTCAAGTCGTTTGTTCTTGTCACCTGGGATTTCGCCGTGACACCGGCACCGATTGTCCGAAAACCATGAAATTTGGACACAATACGCCCATTACCACCCCGGACTCTGCGCTTTACCCCCATTTTGATCCCATTAAAAAAAAAGAGTTTTAGCAAAAAAACGATTTTCGGAATTTAATATTGGTTTTAACCCTGTAATACCCAGACATGATATACATATTATTATAATCCCTATGAAATATTTTAATTATTTACTGCTATAATATGAATTATCACTTATTCCCCGTTAAATAAATATCGGTCACCGGGTGCAGCTGTACAACTTCAAAGACCCTGGCCTCAAGTCAATTTACGGCTTCCATGAGGGGAAAAAAGTGGAATTTCGCCGTGACACCGGCACCGATTGTCCGAAAACCATGAAATTTGGACACAATACGCCCATTACCACCCCGGACTCTTTGTTTTACCCCCATTTTGATCACATTAAAAAAAATGAGTTTTAGCAAAAAAACAATTTTCGGAATTTAATATTCGCCGTGACACCGGCACCGATTGTCCGAAAACCATGAAATTTGGACACAATACGCCCATTACCACCCCGGACTCTTTGCTTTACCCCCATTTTGATCACATTAAAAAAAAAAGTTTTAGCAAAAAAACAATTTTCGGAATTTAATATTGGTTTTAATTAATTTTGAAATTGCAAATGCAAAGAGATGTTATCGCCTCTTCCGTATGTGATAGGTATTAGTACTATACACATTATCCTTAAAAGACAATTTTTTAAAATGACCGCAACGATGTTTCGACACTAGAAACCGAAATCGCCTATTTTGACCTATTTTGACTGCTGGGGCATCTTTCCGTACGTGACAAGGAGTAGGTCGCCCGTCCAACCTGTGTGTTTTTTCAGGATTACCCGGTTTCCTCCCACCGCTAGACCCCTACGCGCAAGCGAATTATTGAAATAAAATTGAACAATACGTTAGTCCCGAAATGACCTAGTTTGTGTCGAGTGGTCGATCAACCCCATTTCGCTCTCTCAATTTTAGCACTCCTAACTCTAAAACTAAATGCAAGGAACGGGCCTATTTACAGAGGTCACAATTTTAACCCTGTAATACCCAGCATATCAGATATGCACACCTACATGATATACATATTATTATAATCCCTATGGGACATTTTAATTATTTACTGTTATAATATGAATTATCACTTATTCCCCGTTAAATAAATATCGGTCACCAAGTGCAGCTGTACAACTTCAAGGACCCTGGCCTCAAGTGCATGGGACCAACTCTACATTTTCTGAAATGTCAATAAAAGCCCTGGAATGATTTCATTTAAAAAAAATAATCAGAAAGTAAATCTATTTTTATTTATATGCTATTTGTTGCCAGAAAATATATTTTGTTACTAGTCTAATTCAAATTTAAAAATAAACAATATTTTTTCTGAAAATCAATGTCGAAATTTAGTGTATCATATATGATACAATGGGTCTGAGGCATATTTTATTGATATATAGAAATTAATGCAGTGTTCTCATTATGTGTTAAAAGAGTGCCAGAAATGTCTCAAAATTCAGCCATTTGTGTATTTAGTATATCAAGTATATGCGTGTATTACAAAGCTCTGATTTGTGTGATTTGTGTACACCCCCCACCCCCCCCCCCCTCCTCGTGTCACTATCATGTACATATCAATTCTGCTGCCAACCCACCCACGCGAACATGACTAAATTATGAAACATTGTCTAGTCGTTTGTATGTTGCGACAAAACGAGGCCAGCGTGGCTCATTTGTGCAGAACGGAAGGCCTTGCAAGGATTAGTGTCTAGTCGTTCGGATGGTTCGAAAACCCGAGGTCAAAGTGGTTCCCCGTTGGCAGTGGTGAAGTATGGAAGGCCTAGCAAGGATCTGTGTCTAGTCGTTTCGATGGGACGAAAAACGCCCGTCCCCTCGTTCATGGTACAAGGATTAGTGCCTAGTCGCTTGGATGGTATGCAAAACATAGGTCCCCGTTCTCTCCCTTTGTGCGTGGTTCTTGACCGAAGGCCCGACAACTAACTTTGCGTGCAGTTTTTTGGGTAGGACGAAAAATCGAAATCCTGTGTGCATATTGACGTGCACGAAAAATAACCCTTTGCATTTGGAATTTTATGCACCCACCCCACCCTCGAACAACTCTTAACATAACATTTTGTTTTCACTACCTACATTGTAAAATTTGTTTGATTTCAGATGACTTAGCCCCGGTTTTTCACAGTGAAAGATTTTGATGAAACTTGACATGCATGTTTATAACCCAAAGATATGGTTCCTTTCGATATTTGCGCATATCGAATCGTAACTTCATGAATTATGGTCCCTGATTGTAAGAAAAATCACTTTATATTTCGCGTGTTCTCTATCTATCTCTCGGAAATGGAATATGGAAATACACAAGCTACCTAGTGTATTACAGGGTGGTGGTGTTGGGGATGAGGTCTTCTATTTGCAATGATTTTTTGACTACAAAATATACGCTCTAACTCATTACTCAAACTACAGCAAAAAAAGCGGGACCGTAAACCCCATTTTATATATTCTTACAATAGCAACGTACTTCGGAATTAACTTAGAAATGGTTCCACTACTGATGTCTTCCGCCTTACTCCTGCCACAGTAGTGGCTTGTCCTACGGAGTTCCTTTCCGCAAGTTTTTTTCAGTCAAATGACTACAAAAAGGTTACTGGCCTATGTATAGCTCCCTTAATTTACACATAAACTGACCTAACTAAAACTGCACTGCACATATAATAAACCAATTCCCATTGAAATAAAGGTGAAGCCGTACCGCATAATTATATGATTTGATGAAACCCAACTGCTACCTGAAGTTTCTCGCCTATCGAAGTTATAATATCCGCCGGTGTCATGGCGGCTCGCACATTATAAGCATCATTGCTTTGAAAATGTAGAACGCATTAACACAAAGAAAAACTGATCGGTAACTAGTTTAGTGCTCCAGTCTTCACTATAATTTGTGATAGAATTACTTATTTAAAAAAAACTGAATGATGTAAAAATAAAAATGGTTGGAGTGCCCAAGTTTAGATTTGTCGTTGATTTCATAAAGATGTTAGGATATAGAACGTTAAATACTGTGTGATTCAACATGGCGGCCGAGGGGTTTAATATGATATAAGTACGAAATACATGTACATGTAGTACCAAATGGTTTATATGTATGAGAGTCAAGGTTTGGACTAAATGTCTTGGGGAAGTAGGAGGCGACTAGTATGTGCCTCTCTTTAGTGGACCGATGTGAGATTGCCCATTGTATTAACTGGACGGGTTGGCCTATTCACCTCCAGTTATGTGTCAATGTCAAATAAGCGGCTTCTTATCAACACGGTCGGCTCTGACCCGGTTTAATTCTACCTATCTCTCGTAGCTGAGAGAAAAAAAGATTTTTTAGCCGAGAGAATATCTTCCGTCAGAGTGGTTGTTGATTCATAGATTCTAATAACCCCTTTTGAAGTTTATATGAAAGCTTTGATATCTGCTATGCAGATCTAGTTATTATTATTATTATTATTTTTTTTTTTTTTTTTTTTTGTGTGTTTTTCCTGCAAATCTTATATCTCAGAATCTAAAACCGTGGGATCTTTCTGAAAGTGAAACATTGACCTACCCCACCCCCCAAGAATGGGTGGTGGCTTTGGAATTGGTATGTTTTCAAAACGTTTTACACATCCGAAATCACCGAATTTTACGAACGAATGCATTTGACCTACATTGCTGTAACTTTGTGACTTTTTGACCTATTTTACTAAAAAAAATTCTTTGAGTACCTTGAATCATTTACTTCAAATCTGCTATTTCGGATTTTCGAATTTCAAAAATTCGTCGCTGTGATTTCGAACCGGAAGTTAAAATCAACTTGACAACTTCTTTAATAGTAGCACGATTTTCATGAAATTCAGTATATAAGTAGATCTTACCGATACAACTTGAAAAATGTCATTAGAAATGTTCTGTATTATCTCCCCTTGATGAAATTAAGGATCAAAGTTTTAAAAAAAATCAACGAAATATAGGTCCGATTGCCTTGAAATTTACTAGTTACGACACTACTGATTCGTACACAAAAAATGGAGTTTGTAGCCCAAACCGGAAGTGCCACATCTTGAAATGAGAAATATCGCTAAGGCTTTTTTGATATTTTACTTACAGACAAGGGGATTATATTTTCCAAATCCTTGAAGGAAAGCCCATAAAATGTAGGCAGTAGAATTTTGATTTAGGTCAACGGATGGACGCCATTTTGAATTGAAAATGAAAAATAGTGAAAAATCCACATTAATGGGCTTGAAAACATACACAATTGGTCGTGACTTAAAGAATGTGTCTCCTATTACCGAAATTATTACATTTCAGGATAGCCTGGATCATGGGTGAGTGTTTGGTATTTGAATATTTCAAAAATTCGAATTTCTCTGATGTTTCCCGTGCCGACAAGGTTGTTTTCGAGTTTAGCTGATACCTGCATTCGTTCAAGTCGTTTGTTCTTGTCACCTGCCTTTCGTCGTGTTTTTTCGAAGTCAATTTACGGTTTCCATGAGTAGAAAAAAGTGGAATTTCACCGTGACACCAGCACCGATTGTCCGAAAACCATGAAATTTGGACACAATACGCCCATTACCACCCTGGACTCTGTGCTTTACCCCCATTTTGATACCATTAAAAAAAAAAAGAGTTTTAGCAAAAAAACGATTTTCGGAATTTAATATTGGTTTTAACCCTGTAATACCCAGACATGATATAAGCTTACATATTATTATAATCCCTATGAAATATTTTAATTATTTACTGCTATAATATATATGAATTATCACTTATTCCCCGTTAAATAAATAACGGTCACCGGGTGCAGCGGCACCGATTGTCCGAAAACAATGAAATTTGGACACAGTACGCCCATTACCACTCCGGACTCTGTGCCTTACTCCCATTTTGATCCGATTAAAAAAAAAAGAGTTTTAGCAAAAAAACAATTTTCGGAATTTAATATTGGTTTTAATTAATTTTGAAATTGCAAATGCAAAGAGATTTTATCGCCTCTTCCGTATGTGATAGGTATTGGTACTATACACATTATCCTAAAAAGACAATTTTTTAAAATGACCGTAACTATGTATCGACACTAGAAATCGAAATAGCCTATTTTGACCTTTTTTGACTGCTGAGGCATCCTTCCGGTGGTCCAAATCTCTGGAATTTATAGCGGTTGGCTGCGCCTCTATGATACTTATCACATATTAAAATGAGAAAATGTTCAGATATCAAGAACAATAAAAATTCGATAAAATACGGCAATTTTTTAAGCAAAAAAACTTTGATGGTTGGGGGTGGGTTTTGAATTTATTTTGAACATTCTCGAACCCCACACTCTTCTGTTTTTAATATGTGATAGCTAGAATCCCAAGGTACATTCTGTGCAAATTTGAAGGCAATCGGATCACAGGAACGTTGCCTGGGCAGAGCAAATCAACCCGGTCGCGGAAATTTGTTAATTCTTCAAAGTTATTATAATATTGTGTTATGACCGCCATCTTAGATACACCGTCACTTACCAAACCACTTCGAAATATACCCAAAATCCCAAAATCGACCATAATTTCTTTTGACTTCGCGCATGCGCCGCGCTGGAACCAAAGGTACCATGACTACCAAATTCCGGCGAGGAACTTTTCATGTTGGTACCTAGGTGCCCTGAAAAATTCAAGGCGATACCTGCATTCGTTCAGGTCGTTTGTTCTTCACATGGTTCCTGCCGTTCGGTTTTTTCCGCGATTTACGGCTTCAGTAAGGGCGAAAAAAGAGGAATTTCGCCACGACACCGGCGCGGTTTGTCCGAAAACCATGAAATTTGGAAAGAATACGCCCATTACCACCCCGGACTATGTGCCTTACAACCATTTTGATCCGATTAAAAAAAAAGAGTTTTAGCAAAAAACCGATTTTCGGAATTTTATATTGGTTTTAATTAATTTTGAAATTGCAAATGCAAAGAGATTTTATCGCCTCTTCCTTATGTGAAAGGTTTTGGTACTATACACATTATCCTTAAAAGACAATTTTTGAAAATGACCGTAACGATGTATCGACACTAGAAACCGAAATCGCCTATTTTGACCTTTTTTGACTGCTGAGGCATCCTTCCGGTGGTCCAAATCTCTGGAATTTCTAGCGGTTGGCTGCGCCGCGATGATATTTATCACATATTAAATTGAGAAAATCCTCAGATATCAAGAACAATAAAAATTCGATAAAATACGGCAATTTTTTAAGCAAAAAACCTTTGATTGTTGCGGGTGGGTTTTGAATTTATTTTGAACGTTCTCGGGATCCAACACTCTTCTATTTTTAATATGTGATAGCTAGAATCCAAAGGTACATTCTGTGCAAATTTGAAGGCAATCGGAGTACAGGAACGTTGCCTGGGTAGAGCAAATCAACCCGGTCGCGAAAATTTACTCATACTTCAAATTGATTATCATGTTGTGTTATGATCGCCATGTTAGATCAATCTGAGTCCCTGATCCACCGTCAGCTACCAAACCACTCCAAAATATACCCAAAATCCCAAAATCGACCGTAATTTCTTTTTACTTCCCGCATGCGCCACGCTGGAACCAAAGGTACGTTGACTACCAAATTCCGGCGAGGAACTTTTCACGTTGGTACCTAGGTGCACTGAAAACTTCAAGGCGATACCTGCATTCGTTCAGGTCGTTTGTTCTTGACACGGTTCCTGCTGTTCGTTTTTTTCCGCCATTTACGGCTTCTGTAAGGGCGAAAAAAGTGGAATTTCGCCACGACACCGGCACCGATTGTCCCAAAACCATGAAATTTGGACACAATACGCCCATTACCACTCTGTGACTTACTCCCATTTTGATCAGATTAAAAAAAGGAGTTTCAGCAAAAAATAAACAACCGATTTTCGGAATTTAAATTTGGTTTTAATTAATTTTGAAATTCCAAATGCAAAGGGATCTTATCGCCTCTTCCGTATGTGATTTCTATTAGTACTATACACATTATCCTTAAAAGACATTTTTTTTAAAATGAGCGCAACACCAAAAACCGAAATCGACTATTTTGACTTTATCATACATTAAATATTATATGCCATCGGTTAATTTTTATACGCCCACATTGAAATGTGGTCGTATATTGTCGTCGCCGCCGTCCGGACGGCTAAAGTTAATATCCGATTACTTTAAATTTATACACAGTGTTTAAGGTCATGAGACGAAGAAGCCTATTGATATTCAGCGATTTCCGATAATTACTGTCAGAATTATGGTCCTTGACCACTTCAAAAAATCTTGTGCACGCTCTAGAGGTTACATTCAATATCCGATTGACTTTAAATTTATACACAGTGTTTAAGGTCATGAGATGAAGAAGCCAATTGATTTTCAGCGATTTCCGATAATTACTGTCAGAGTTATGGCCCTTCATCACTTAAAAAAAATCTTGTGGATGCTCTAGAGGCCAAAGTTAATGTCTGATTGACTTTAAATCTATACACAGTGGTTAAGGTCATGAGACGAAGTAGGCGATTGATTTTCAGCGATATCTGATATTTACTGCCAGAGATGTGGCCCCTGATCACTTCAAAATATCTTGTGGACGCTCTAGAGGCCAAAGTTAAAATCCGATTGACTTTAAATTTATGCGCAGTGTTTAAGGTCATGACACGAAGATGCCTACAGTATTGATTTTCAGCGATATCTGATATTTACTACCATTTCCGATAATTATTGTCAGAGTTATTGCCCTTGATCACTTTAAAAAATCTTGTGGACGCTCTAGAGGCTAAATTCAATATCCGATTGACTTTAAATTTATACAGTGTTTAAGATAAGAAGCCAATTGATTTTCAGCGATTTCCGATTGAATCCTTTGAAAATCACACCTAACTCTAAAACTAAAGGCAAGAAACGGGCCGGTTTACATTGAAGCACAACTAATTCCTGTCCTGCGTACACTGTATATAATATACGGTTTTCTAAATATGCCTTGGATGGTAGCCACAAGTCGACATTTATACTTATTGTTTCAATAGATTCTAATAACCCCCTTTGCAGTTAATATGAAAGCTTTCATATCTGCTATGCAGATCTAGTTATTATTATTATTATTTTTTTTTTATGTGTGTTTTTCCTACAAATCTTATATCTCAGAATCTAACCGTGGGATCTTTCTGAAACTTTCACCTACCCCCCTAAGAATGGGTGGTGGCTTTGGAATAGGTATGTTTTCAAAACGTTTTAGACATCCGAAATCACCGAATTTTACGAACGAATGCATTTGACCTACATTGCTGTAATTTTGTGACTTTTTGACCTATTTTACTAAAAAAAATTCTTTGAGTACCTTGAATCATTTACTTCAAATCTGCTATTTCGGATTTTCGAATTTCAAAAATTCGTCGCTGTGATTTCGAACCGGAAGTTAAAATCAACTTGACAACTTCTTTAATAGTTGCACGATTTTCATGAAATTCAGTATATAAGTAGATCTTACCGATACAACTTGAAAAATGTCATTATAAATTTTCTGTATTATCTCCCCTTGATGAAATTAAGGATCAAGATTGTCCGAAAACCATGAAATTTGGACACAATACGCCCATTACCACCCCGGACTCTGTGCTTTACCCCCATTTTGATACCATTAAAAAAAAAGAGTTTTAGCAAAAAAACAATTTTCGGAATTTAATATTGGTTTTAACCCTGTAATACTCAGACATGATATAAGCTTACATATTATTATAATCCCTATGAAATATTTTAATTATTTACTGCTATAATATGAATTATCACTTATTCCCCGTTAAATAAATATCGGTCACCGGGTGCAGCTGTACAACTTCAAGGACCCTGGCCTCAAGTCAATTTACGGCTTCTATGAGGGGAAAAAAAGTGGAATTTCGCCGTGACACCGGCACCGATTGTCCGAAAACCATGAAATTTGGACAAAATACGCCCTTACCACCCCGGACTCTGTGCCTTACTCCCATTTTGATCCGATTAAAAAAAAAAGAGATTTAGCAAAAAAACGATTTTCGGAATTTAATATTGGTTTTAATTAATTTTGATAGGTATTGGTACTATACACATTATCCTTAAAAGACAATTTTTTAAAATGAACGTAACTATGTATCGACACTAGAAACCGAAATCGCCTATTTTGACATTTTTTGACTGCTGGGGCATTCTTCCGGTGGTCCAAATCTCTGGAATTTATAGCGGTTGGCTGCGCCTCGATGATACTTATCACATATTAAAATGAGAAAATGTTCAGATATCAAGAACAATAAAAATTCGATAAAATACCGCAATTATTTTTAAGCAAAAAAACTTTTATGGTTGGGGGTGGGTTTTGAATTTATTTTGAACGTTCTCGGAATCCCACACTCTTCTATTTTTAATATGTGATAGCTAGAATCTCAAGGTACATTCTGTGCAAATTTGAAGGCAATCGGATCACAGGAACGTTGCCTGGCCAGAGCAAATCAACCCGGTCGCGGAAATTTGTTCATTCTTTAAAGTTATTATAATATTGTGTTATGAACGCCATCTTAGATACACCGTCAGTTACCAAACCACTCCAAAATCCCAAAATCGACCATAATTTCTTTTGACTTCGCGCATGCGCCGCGCTGGAACCAAAGGTACCATGACTACCAAATTCCGGCGAGGAACTTTTCACGTTGGTACCTAGGTGCCCTGAAAAATTCAAGGCGATACCTGCATTCGTTCAGGTCGTTTGTTCTTCACATGTTTCCTGCCGTTCGGTTTTTTCCGCGATTTACGGCTTCAGTAAGGGCGAAAAAAGAGGAATTCCGCCACGACACCGGCGCCATTTGTCCGAAAACCATGAAATTTGGAAAGAATACGCCCATTACCACCCCGGACTCTGTGCCTTACTCCCATTTTGATCCGATTTAAAAAAAAGAGTTTTAGCAAAAAGCCGATTTTCGGAATTTAATATTGGTTTTAATTAATTTTGAAATTGCAAATGCAAAGAGATTTTATCGCCTCTTCCTTATGTGATAGGTATTGGTACTATACACATTATCCTTAAAAGACAATTTTTTAAAATGACCGTAACGATGTATCGACACTAGAAACCGAAATCGCCTATTTTGACCTTTTTTGACTGCTGAGGCATCCTTCCGGTGGTCCAAATCTCTGGAATTTCTAGCGGTTGGCTGCGCCGCGATGAAACTTATCACATATTAAAATGAGAAAATGTTCAGATATCAAGAACAATAAAAATTCGATAAAATACGGCAATTTTTTTAAGCAAAAAAACTTTGATGGTTGGGGGTGGGTTTGGAATTTATTTTGAACGTTCTCGGAATCCAACACTCTTCTATTTTTTATATGTGATAGCTAGAATCCCAAGGTACATTCTGTGCAAATTTGAAGGCAATCGGAGCACAGGAACGTTGCCTGGGTCGCGAAAATTTACTCATACTTCAAATTGATTATCATGTTGTGTTATGATCGCCATGTTAGATCAATCTGAGTCCCTGATCCACCGTCACCTACCAAACCACTCCGAAATATACCCAAAATCCCAAAATCCCAAAATCGACCGTAATTTCTTTTTAATTCGCGCATGCGCCACGCTGGAACCAAAGGTACGTTGACTACCAAATTCCGGCGAGGAACTTTTCACGTTGGAACCTAGGTGCACTGAAAACTTCAAGGCGATACCTGCATTCGTTCAGGTCGTTTGTTCTTGACACGGTTCCTGCCGTTCGTTTTTTTCCATTTACGGCTTCTGTAAGGGCGAAAAAAGTGGAATTTCGCTTTTAGTACTATACACATTATCCGTAAAAGACATTTTTTTTAAAATGAGCGCAACACCAAAAACCGAAATCGACTATTTTGACTTTATCATACATCAAATATTATATGCCATCCGTTAATTTTTATACGCCCACATTGAAATGTGGTCGTATATTGTCGTCGCCGCCGTCCGGACGGCTAAAGTTAATATCCGATTACTTTAAATTTATACACAGTGTTTAAGGTCATGAGACGAAGAAGCCTATTGATTTTCAGCGATTTCCGATAATTACTGTCAGAATTATGGTCCTTGACCACTTCAAAAAATCTTGTGAACGCTCTAGAGGTTAAATTCAATATCCGATTGACTTTAAATTTATACACAGTGTTTAAGGTCATGAGATGAAGAAGCCAATTGATTTTCAGCGATTTCCGATAATTACTGTCAGAGTTATGGCCCTTCATCATTTAAAAAAAATCTTGTGGATGCTCTAGAGGCCGATTGACTTTAAATTTATACACAGCGGTTAAGGTCATGAGACGAAGTAGGCGATTGATTTTCAGCGATATCTGATATTTACTGCCAGAGATGTGACCCCTGATCACTTCAAAAGGTCATGAGACGAAGTAGGCGATTGATTTTCAGCGATATCTGATATTTACTGCCAGAGATGTGACCCCTGATCACTTCAAAATATCTTGTTGACGCTCTAGAGGCCAAAGTTAATATCCGATTGACTTTAAATTTAAGAGCAGTGTTTAAGGTCATGACACGAAGATGCCTACAGTATTGATTTTCAGCGATATCTGATATTTACTGCCATTTCCGATAATTACCGTCAGAGTTATTGCCCTTGATCACTTTAAAAAATCTTGTGGACGCTCTAGAGGCTAAATTCAATATCCGATTGACTTTAAAGAAGCCAATTGATTTTCATCGATTTCCGATTGAATCCTTTGAAAATCACACCTAACTCTAAAACTAAAGGCAAGAAACGGGCCTGCGTACTCTGTATATAATATACGGTTTTCTAAATATGCCTTGGATGGTAGCCACGAGTCGACAATTTTTGTTTTGTATTTTTCCCATTTTGTTCATAAGGTAAATGTAATTTTTCAGATACCTGATGACATTTATACTTATTGTTTCAATAGATTCTAATAAACCCCATTTGCAGTTAATATGAAAGCTTTCATATCTGCTATGGAGATCTAGTTATTATTATTTTTTTTTTTTTTTTTTTTTTGTGTGTGTGTTTTTATTGCAAATCTTATATCTCAGAATCTAACCGTGGTGGCTTTGGAATAGGTATGTTTTCAAAACGTTTTACACATCCGAAATCACCGAATTTTACGAACGAATGCATTTGACCTACATTGCTGTAACTTTCTGACTTTTTGATCTATTTTACTAAAAACAAATTCTTTGAGTACCTTGAATCATTTACTTCAAATCTGCAATTTCGGATTTTCGAAATTCGAAAATTCGTCGCTGTGATTTCGAACCGGAAGTTAAAATCAACTTGACAACTTCTTTAATAGTTGTACGATTATCATGAAATTAAGAATGTAAGTAGATCTTACCAATACAAGTTGAAAAATGCCATTAGAAATTTTCTGTATTATCTCCCCTTGATGAAATTAAGGATCAAATTTTTTCAAAAAAATCGACGAAATATAGGTCCGATTGCCTTGAAATTGTATTTCTTTACTAGCTACGACACTACTGATTCGTACACAAAAAATGGAGTTTGTAGCCCCAACCGGAAGTGCCACCATCTTGAAATGTGAAATATCGCTAAGGTTTTTTTTTCCAAGTCAATTTACGGCTTCCATGAGGGGAAAAAAGTGGAATTTCAACGTGACACCGGCACCGATTGTCCGAAAACCATGAAATTTGGACACATTACGCCCATTACCACCCCGGACTCTGTGCCTTACTTCCATTTTGATCCGATTAAAAAAAAAGAGTTTTAGCAAAAAAACAATTTTCGGAATTTATTATTGGTTTTAATTAATTTTGAAATTGCAAATGCAAAGATATTTTATCGCCTCTTCCGTATGTGATAGGTATTGGTACTATACACATTATCCTTAAAAGACAATTTTTTAAAATGACCGTAACGATGTATCGACACTAGAAACCGAAATCGCCTATTTTGACCTTTTTTGACTGCTGAGGCATCCTTCCGGTGGTCCAAATCTCTGGAATTTCTAGCGGTTGGCTGCGCCTCGATGATACTTATCACATATTAAAATGAGAAAATGTTCAGATATCAAGAACAATAAAAATTCGATAAAATACGGCAATTTTTTATGCAAAAAAACTTTGATGATTGGGGTGGGTTTTGAATTTATTTTGAACGTTCTCGGAATCCCACACTCTTCTATTTTTAATATGTGATAGCTAGAATCCCAAGATATATTCTGTGCAAATTTCAAGGCAATCGGACCACAGGAACGTTGCCTGGACAGAGCAAATCAACCCGGTCGAGAAAATTTGCTCATTCTTCAAAGTTATTATAATATTGTGTTATGACCGCCATATTAGATACACCGTCACCTACCAAACCACTCCGAAATATACCCAAAATCCCAAAATCGACCATAATTTCTTTTGACGTCGCGCAAGTGCCGCGCTGGAACTAAAGGTACCATGACTACCAAATTCCGGCGATGAACTTTTCACGTTGGTACCTAGGTGCCCTGAAAAATTCAAGGCGATATCTGCATTCGTTCAAGTCGTTTGTTCTTCACATGGTTCCTGCCATTCAGCTTTTTCCGCCATTTACGGCTTCAGTAAGGGCGAAAAAAGAGGAATTTCGCCACGACACCGGCGCCGATTGTCCGAAAACCATGAAATTTGGACACAATACGCCCATTACCATCTCGGATTCTGTGCCTTACTCCCATTTTGATCCGATTAAAAAAAAAAGGTTTAAGCAAAAAAACGATTTTCGGAATTTAATATTGGTTTTAATTAATTTTGAAATTGCAAATGCAAAAAAATTTTATCGCCTCTTCCGTATGTGATAGGTATTGGTACTATACACATTATCCTTAAAAGACAATTTTTTAAAATGACCATAACGATATATCGACACTAGAAACCGAAATCGCCTATTTTGACCTTTTTTGACTGCTGAGGCATCCTTCTGGTGGTCCAAATCTCTGGAATTTCTATTGGTTGGCTGCGCCTCGATGATACTTATCACATATTAAAATGAGAAAATGTTCAGATATCAAGAACAATAAAAATTCGATAAAATACGGCAATTTTTTAAGCAAAAAAACTTTGATGGTTAGGGGTGGGTTTTGAATTTATTTTGAACGTTCTCTGAATTCCACACTCTTCTATTTTTAATATGTGATAACTAGAATTCCAAGGTACATTCTGTGCAAATTTGAAGGCAATCGGACCACAGGAACGTTGCCTGGGCAGAGCAAATCAACCCGGTCTGGAAAATTTGCTCATTCTTCAAAGTGATTATGGTCGCCATGTTAGATCCATCTGAGTCCCCGATCCACCGTCATCTACCAAACCACTCCGAAATATACCCAAAATCCACCATAATTTCCTTTTATTTCGCGCATGCGCCACGCTGGAACCAAAGGTACCATGACTACCAAATTCCGGCGAAGAACTTTTCATCTTGGTACCTAGGAGCCCTGAAAAATTCAAGTCGATACCTGCATTCGTTCAGGTCGTTTGTTCTTCACACGGTTCCTGCCGTTCGAGTTTTCCGCCATTTACGGCTTTAGTAAGGGCGAAAAAAGTGGAATTTCGCCACGACACCGGCGCCGATTGTCCGAAAACCATGAAATTTGGACACAATACGCCCATTACCACCCCGAACTCTGTGCCTTACTCCCATTTTGATCCGATTAAAAAAAAAGAGTTTTAGCAACAAAAAAAAAGATTTTCGGAATTTAAATTTGGTTTTAATTAATTTTGAAATTGCAAATGCAAAGGGATCTTATCGCTTCTTCCGTATGTGATTGCTATTAGTACTATACACATTGTCCTTAAAAGACATTTTTTTAAAATGACCGCAACACTAAAAACCGAAATCGACTATTTTGACTTTATCATATATTAAATATTATATGCATGCAGTTAATTTTATACGCCCACATTGAAATGTGGTCGTATATTGTCATCGCCCACGTCCGGCCGGCTAAAGTTAATATCCGATTACTTTAAATTTATACACAGTGTTTAAGGTCATGAGACGAAGAAGCCTACTGATTTTCAGCGATTTCCGATAATTACTGTCAGAGTTATGGCCCTTGATCACTTGAAAAAATCTTGTGGACGCTTTACAGGCTAAATTTAGTATCCGATTGACTTTAAATTTATACACAGTGTTTAAGGTCATGATATGAAGAAGCCAATTGATTTTCGGCGGTTTCCGATAATTACTGTCAGAGTTATGGCCCTTCATTACTTTAAAAAAATCTTGTGGATGCTCTAGAGGCCAAAGTTAATGTCCGATTGACTTTAAATTTATACACAGTGGTTAAGGTCATGAGACGAAGTAGGCGATTGATTTTCAGCGATATCTGATATTTACTGCCAGAGTTGTGGCCCCTGATCACTTCAAAATATCTTGTGGACGCTCTAGAGGCCAAAGTTAATATCCGATTGACTTTAAATTTATGCGCAGTGTTTAAGGTCATGACACGAAGATTCCTATAGTATTGATTTTCAGCGATATCTGATATTTACTGCCATTTCCGATAATTACCGTCAGGGTTATTGCCCTTGATCACTTTAAAAAATCTTGTGGACGCTCTAGAGGCTAAATTCAATATCCGATTTAAATTTATACAGTGTTTAAGGTCATGAGATGAAGAAGCCAATTGATTTTCAGCGATTTCCGATTGAATCCTTTGAAAATCACACCTAACTCTAAAACTAAAGGCAAGAAATGGGCCGGTTTACATTGAAGCATAACTAATTCCTGTCCTGCGTACTCTGTATATAATATATGGTTTTCTAAATATGCCTTGGATGGTAGCCACAAGTCGACAATTTTTGTTTTGTATTTTTCCCATTTTGTTCATAAGGTAAATGTAATTTTTCAGATACCTAATGACATTTATATTTATTGTTTCAATAGATTCTAATAACCCCCTTTGCAGTTAATATGAAAGCTTTCATATCTGCTATGCAGATCTAGTTATTATTTTTTTTTGTGTTTTTCCTGCAAATCTTATATCTCAGAATCTAACCGTGGGATCTTTCTGAAACTTTGACCTACCCCCCTAAGAATTGGTAGTGGCTTTGGAATAGGTATGTTTTCAAAACGTTTTACACATCCGAAATCACCGAATTTTACGAACGAATGCATTTGACCTACATTGCTGTAACTTTGTGACTTTTTGACCTATTTTACTAACAAAAAATTCTTTGAGTACCTTGAATCATTTACTTCAAATCTGCTATTTCGGATTTTCGAATTTCAAAAATTCGTCGCTGTGATTTCGAACCGGAAGTTAAAATCAACTTGACAACTTCTTTAATAGTTGCACGATTTTCATGAAATTAAGTATGTAAGTTGATCTTACGGACGCCACTTGAAAAATGTCATTTGAAATTTTCTGTATTATCTCCCCTTGATGAAATTAAAGATCAAAGTTTTCCAAAAAATCGACGAAATATAGGTCCGATTGCCTTGAAATTGTATTTCTTTACTAGCTACGACACGACTGATTCGTACACAAAAAATGGAGTTTATAGCCCGAACCGGAAGTGCCACCATCTTGAAATGTGAAATATCGCTAAGGCTTTTTTGTTATTTTACTCACAGACAAGGGGATTATATTTTCCAAATCCATAAAGGAAAGCCCATAAAATGTAGGCGGCAGTAGAATTATTTTGATTTAGTCAACTGATGGACGCCATTTTGAATTGAACATGAAAAATAGTGAAAAATCCACATTAATGGGCTTGAAAACATACACAATTGGTCGTGACTTAGAGAATGTGTCTCCTATTACCGAAATTATTACATTTCATTATAGCCTGGATCATGGTCGAGTGTTTGGTATTTGAATATTTCAAAAATTCGAATTTCTCCTTTGATGTTTTCCGTGACGACAAGGTTGTTTTCGAGTTTAGCTGGTTTTGAATTCGCGCATGCGCTACACAGGAACCAACGGTACCATGAGTACTAAATTCCGGCGAGCAACTTTTCACGTTGGTACCTAGGTACCCTGAAAATTTCAAGGTGATACCTGCATTCGTTCAAGTCGTTTGTTCTTGTCACCTGCCTTTCGTCGTTTTTTTTAAGTCAATTTACGGCTTCCATGAGGGGAAAAATGTAGAATTTCTGTGCTTTACCCCCATTTTGATCCCATTAAAAAAAAAGAGTTTTAGCAAAAAAACGATTTTCGGAATTTAATATTGGTTTTAACCCTGTAATACCCAGACATGATATACATATTATTATAATCCCTATGAAATATTTTAATTATTTACTGCTATAATATGAATTATCATTTATTCCCCGTTAAATAAATATCGGTCACCGGGTGCAGCTGTACAATTTCAAGGACACTGGCCTCAAGTCAATTTACGGCTTCCATGAGGGGAAAAAAGTGGAATTTCGCCGTGACACCGGCACCGATTGTCCGAAAAACATGAAATTTGGACACAATACGCCCATTTCCACCCCGGACTCTGTGCTTTACCCCCATTTTGATCACATTAAAAAAAAAGGAGTTTTAGCAAAAAAACGATTTTCGGAATTTAATATTGGTTTTAATTAACTTTGAAATTGCAAATGCTAAGAGATGTTATCGCCTCTTCCGTATGTGATAGGTATTAGTACTATACACATTATCCTTAAAAGACAATTTTTTAAAATGACCGCAACGATGTTTCGACACTAGAAACCGAAATCGCCTATTTTGACCTATTTTGACTGCTGGGGCATCTTTCCGTACGTGAGAAGGAGTAGGTCGCCCGTCCAACCTGTGTGTTATTTCAGGATCACCCGGTTTCCTCCCACTGCTAGACCCCTACGCGCATGCGAATTATTGAAATAAAATTGAACCATACGTTAGTCCCGAAATGACCTAGTTTGTGTCGAGTGGTCGATCAACACCATTTCGCTCTCTCAATTTTAGCACTCCTAACTCTAAAACTAAATGCAAGGAACGGGCCTATTTACAAAGTCACAATTTTAACCCTGTAATACCCAGCATATCAGATATGCACACCTACATGATATACATATTATTATAATCCCTATGGGATATTTTAATTATTTACTGTTATAATATGAATTATCACTTATTCCCCGTTAAATAAATATCGGTCACCAGGTGCAGCTGTACAACTTCTAGGACCCTGGCCTCAAGTGCATGGGACCAACTCTACATTTTCTGAAATGTCAATAAAAGCCCTGGAATGATTTCATTTAAAAAAAATAATCAGAAAGTAAATCTATTTTTATTTATATGCTATTTGTTGCCAGAAAATATATTTTGTTACTAGTCTAATTCAAATTTAAAAATAAACAATATATTTTTTCTGAAAATCAATGTCGAAATTTAGTGTATCATATATGATACAATGGGTCTGAGGCATATTTTATTGATATATAGAAATTAATGCAGTGTTCTCATTATGTGTTTAAAGAGTGGCAGAAATGTCTCGAAATTCAGCCATTTGTGTATTTAGTATATCAAGTATATGCGTGTATTACAAAGCTCTGATTTGTGTGATTTGTGTACACACTGCTCCCCCCCCCCCTCCTTCTCGTGTCACTATCATGTACATATCAATACTGCTGCCAACCCACTCACGCGAACATGAAACATTGTCTAGTCGTTTGTATGTTACGACAAAACGAGGCCAGTGTGGCTCATTTGTACAGAACGGAAGGCCTTGCAAGGATTAGTGTCTAGTCGTTCGGATGGTACGAAAACCCGAGGTCAAAGTGGTTCCCCGTTGGCAGTGGTGAAGTATGGAAGGCCTAGCAAGGATCTGTGTCTAGTCGTTTCGATGGGACGAAAAACGCCCGTCACCTCGTCCATGGTACAAGGATTAGTGCCTAGTCGCATGGATGGTATGCAAAACAGAGGTCCCCGCTCTCTCCCTTTGTCCGTGGTTCTTTGCGTGCAGTTTTTTGGGTAGGACGAAAAATCGAAATCCTGTGTGCATATTGGTGTGCTCGAAAAATAACCCTTTGCATTTGGAGTTTTATGCACCCACCCCACCCTCGAACAACGCTTAACATAACATTTTGTTTTCACTACCTACATTGTAAAATTTGTTTGATTTCAGCTGACTTGAAAGATTTTGATGAAACTTGACATGTATGTTTATAACCCTGTATCTCGAAATCTTAACAGCAACTTTTTTTTTAACTTTCTCTATCGAGAGTCCATTCGATAGTCTTGTGAATTATGCCATCCAATAAGACTTTGAAATGTCTGGAATACTATAAAAAAGGGACTGAAAATCGAAAAAAGTCGAAAAATCGTGAAATTTTGCAAAATGCTCTATTACTTTATTATTTAAACAAATTTTTACAAAAAAAGTTACACATTCAGATAGCTGACCTAATTACGATTCTAACGATGTATAATATGTATTGAAATATTTAAATTTAATTTTCGATATATTGACATTTTTGCATTTTTGGCACTATTGAACATAGGATTTCCCAGGGACATTTTATCTGATCAGACAATGTAATATATTATTACATAGCCCTGTGGCTATTTGATAAGCCAATCCGGTTATTAAAACTATCCCGACAATAATCTCCATCGGATAGCTGACCTAATTACGATTCTAACGATGTATAATATGTATTGAGTTATTGAAATTTAATTTTCGATATTTTGACATTTTTGCGTTTTTGGCACCTTTGAACATAGGATTTCTCAGGGTCATTTTATCTGATCAGATAATGTAATATATCATTACCGAGCCCTGCCGCTATTTAATTGCCCAAACTGGTTATTAAAACTATTCCGACAATAATCTCCATACCGGAAGTATTCAAAAAATGAAAAAAAAAAGGTTAAAAAATTGTCGCTCTTGCGAAAAGCTAGATTTCTCGGTCAGATATTACCGGACCAAAAGAAGTAAAGTGTCTTTGGATAGCCCCATTAATGGACTATTATATGGCATCTCAATGGTACGATTTCGATGGTTAGAAAATAAATTGTGGTACGCCGAAAATCTAGTATTTTCCGTTTTTGGAGCCTTTTAGACGTCTTTTTCTCGAAAACGACAACTCCGATTTTTCTTACACTTTTTTAACACATAGTCCTATGGGTGGGCTATGGCGTGAGTCCAACAATAAAACATTAAAATAAAATAAGTTGTCCAAAAAGAGCCTCAATCTTGGAAAAAAATTGAAAAATCCTTAGATTACTGAAAATGATCTTCTAATTTTCTTTCTTTGGAAAACAGCTGAATGGATTATTCTGAAACTTCTTGTACAGAAGGTAAGGTAACCAAACAACGTGTTAAAGCTATCCCGACAATGATCCAAAAACCGGAAGTAGTCGAAAAATCTTCCGATATTTTGAGAAAAAAAAAACGTAAAAATTAAAAAAATGGAGATCCTGCGAAAAAGTGATTACTACGCCAAATTCCAACGAATCAAAACAACTAAAGTGTCATTGGATAGTTCGAACAATGGAAGATCTTATGACATCTAAATGGTAAAAATTCGCGGGTTAGGCAATATATAATGGAACGCTGAAAATCTATTATTTTCTTTTTTTGAGCCTATTCAGACGCTTTTATTTCGAAAACTTCTCTTATTTCCTTTCTTAAACTTCTGTTACTTAGAGTCCTAACGGTGGTCTATGGTGTGAATCCAAATTTAAAAGCCTCAATATCGTATAAATGGTCCAAAAGGGCCACAATCTTTGAAAAAAGTCGACAAATCGTTATATCTGTAAATCTGCTTCTAATGGTATAAGGGAGGTAAAACTGTCCAATGGATCTTTCTGAAACTTCTGGTACAGGAAGTTAAGTTCCCATACCACTTGTTAAATCTATCCCGATAATGATCCGTAAACAGGAAGTAGTCAAAAAAATATTCGATATTTTAAAAAAAAGACAGTAAAAAAATCGGTGCTCTTGCAACAATCGGGATTTCACCGTCGGGTGTGATCGGATCAGAACATCTAAAGTTTGAAAAATTACAAAAATTGTCTCCTAAACAACGTATTTTCAAATTTCGAACGACAATGTGAGATAGCCATTGTCTCGGAAAAGATTCAGGGTTTCCAAAAATGTGAATTGTTTTAAAATAGGTAAAGAATTGACGAAATCACAGCCGATTTTTGATTTATTGCTACCGTTCAAAATTTTTGGAGCCTATTCAGACGCTTTTATTTCGAAAACTTCTCCTATTTCCTTTCTTAAACGTCTGTTACTTAGAGTCCTAACGGTGGTCTATGGTGTGAATCCAAATTTAAAGACCTCAATATAGTATAAATGCTCCAAACGGGCCACAATCTTTGAAAAAAGTCGAAAATCGTTATATCTATAAATCTGCTTCTAATAATTTAAGGGAGGTAAAACTGTCCAATGGATCTTTCTGAAACTTCTGGTACAGGAAGTTAAGTTCCCATACCACTTGTTAAATCTATCCCGAAAATGATCCGTAAACAGGAAGTAGTCAAAAAAATATTCGATAATTTTAAAAAAAAAACTTCCTCGCTGACTTCTAGCCTTCGAAAAATGAAAAATTTTGTTTAAAAGACAATTTTTGTTATTTTTCAAAATTTTCAAATTTGACCTACATTTTTGGATACCTGAAGACAATCCGATTCCAGAAATATAATTTTCATTCTGAGTTATCGCCCTTTATTTTTCGATTTTTTCGAATTTTCTGCCCATTGCCCAACCCTTATATTTTTGGGAAAGAATAAATCGATAGTTCTGAAAGAAAGTCATGGAACATAAAGCTATATAGTCAGACCGCTGGATAAAGCAATTTCAACAACGATCCGGAAACCGGAAGTAGTCGAAATAATGATAGATATTTAGAAAAAAACGCAAAAAATGGGTGTTTTGGGGAAAAATTCGATTTCTCCGTCCAGTATCAATGGATTAAACGAATTAAGCTTTCGTTGTGTGGCCCGAGGAATGGACTGTCGTATGATGTCCAATTTATACGGATACTATGACCAAGCAGCAAAATATGACAAGCTGAAAATCAAGTATTTTCTGATTTGGAGCGTTTTTGGACGCCTGTATCTCGAAAATGGCTCAAGGATTTTTCTTAAACTTTCCCTATCGAGAGTCCCTCCGGTAGTCTTGTGCATGAATCCATCCAATAAGACATTGAAATGTCTGGAATAGGTAAAATAACGTACTGAAAATCGAAAAAAGTTGAAAAATCGTGAAATTTTGGAAAATGCTCTATTACTTTATTATTTAAACAATTTTTTACAAAAAAGTTACACATTCAGATAGCTGACCTAATTACGATTCTAACGATGTATAATATGTATTGAAATATTTAAATTTAATTTTCGATATATTGACATTTTTCTATTTTTGGCACTATTGAACATAGGATTTCCCAGGGACATTTTATCTGATCAGACAATGTAATATATTATTACATAGCCCTGTGGCTATTTGATAAGCCAATCCGGTTATTTAAACTATCCCGACAATAATCTCCATACCGGAAGTATTCAAAAAATGAAGAAAAAAGGTTTTAAAAAATAGCGCTCTTGCGAAAAACTTGATTTCTCCATCAGATGTTAGCGGACCAAAAAAGCTAAAGTATTGCTGGATAGCCCCATTAATGGACTATCATATGACATCTGAATGATACGATTTAGATGGCTAGAAAATAAATTATGGTACGCCGAAAATCTAGTATTTTCCGTTTTGGACCATTTTGAGACGCCATTTTCTCGAAAACGTAAAATAATTTTTTTCTTAAACAATTTTTACTCAGAGTCCTATCGGTGGACTATGGCGTGAGTCCAAAAATAAAAGCATTGAAATAATATAAGTGGTCCAAAAAGAACCTCAATCTTGGAAAAAAGTTGAAAAATCCTTAAATTACTGAAAATGATCTTGTAATTTTCTTTCTGAATGGATTATTCTGAACGAGTCCTAACGGTGGTCTATGGTGTGAATCCAAATTTAAAAGCCTCAATATAGTATAAATGGTCCAAAAGGGGCACAATCTTTGAAAAAAGTCGAAAAATCGTTATATCTGTAAATCTGCTTCTAATGGTATAATGTCCAATGGATCTTTCTGAAACTTCTGGTACAGGAAGTTAAGTTCCCATACCACTTGTTAAATCTATCCCGATAATGATCCGTAAACAGGAAGTAGTCAAAACATTATTCGATATTTAAAAAAAAAGACGGTAAAAAAATCGGTGCTATTGCAACAATCGGGATTTCACCGTCGGGTGTGACCGGATCAGAACATCTAAAGTATCGTTTGGTAGCTCGATAAATGGGCTATTGTATGACACACTTCCTGTATGATTCCTGAAAGACGGTTCAGTGCTGCTTGCAGGTCTAGTTAGGCTTTCAGACTTTTGTCTGAAAGACTATTGTTTTTACCAAAATTATTATTAGGCTTTCAGACTTTCGTCTGAAAGACTATTGTTTTTACTCAAATTATTATTATTAGGCTTTCAGACTATCGTCTGAAAGCCTATTGAGATTACTAAAATTATTATTATTAAGCTTTCATATGTATTACATATTAAAGCTTATTGTTTCTGTTAAGATTATTATTATTATTTATTTTTTTTTTTTTGTATACTTTCTGCAAATCGGATTTCTCGGAATCTAACCGTGGGATCTTTCTGAAACTTTGACCTACCCCCCCCCCCCCCAAAATCGGGTGGCAGCTTTTGATTAAATATATTTTCAAAACGTTTTACGAATCCAAAATCACCGAATTTTACGAACGAAGATACTGACCTACATACCAATAACTCTGTGACTATGAGACCTATTTTACTTTTTTTTTTCTTTGAGTACATTGAAACATTTTCTTCAAATCTGCAATTTCGGATTTTCGAATTTCGAAAATTCGTCGCTGTGATTTCGAACCGAAAGTTGAAACCAACTTGACAACTTCTTTAATAGTTGCACGATTTTCATGAAATTTAGTATGTATGTAGATCTTACCAATGCGACTTGAAAAATGTCATTAGAAATTTTCTGTAATATCTCCCCTTGATGAAATTAAGGATCAAAGTTTTCAAAAAAATCGACGAAATATAGGTCCGATTGCTTTGAATTTTTGTTTCTTTACTAGCTACGACACTACTGATTCGTACACAAAAAATGGAGTTTGTTGCACATTCCTGTAGTGCCCCCATCTTGAAATGTGAAATGTCGCTAAGGCTTTTTTGATATTTTACTTACAGACAAGGGAATTATATTTTCCGAATCCTTGAAGAAAAGCCCATAAATTGTAGGCATTAGAATTTTGATTTTTGGCAAATGATGGACGCCACTTTGAATTGAAAATGAAAAATAGTGAAAAATCCACATCAATGGGCTTTAAAACATACACAATTGGTCGTGGCTTAAAGAATCTGTCTCCTATTACCGAAATTAATACATTTCAGGATAGCCTGGCTCATGGTCGAATGTTTGGTATTTGAATATTTCAAAAATTCGAATTTCGCCTTTGATGTTTTCCGTGCCGACAAGGTTGCTTTGAGTTTAGCTGGTTTTGACTTCGCGCATGCGCTACGCTGGAACTAAAGGTACCATGAGTACCAAATTCCGGCGAGGAACTTTTCACGCTGGTACCTAGGTACCCTGATAATTTCAAGGTGATACCCGCATTCGTTTAAGTCGTTTCTTCTTGGCACGGCTCCAGGTCGTTTTTTTTTCTAAGTCAATTTACGGCTTCTATACTATTCAAAAAAAGTAGGGGATATTTGATTTTTAAGTGTTATTAAAGTCACCTAATGAAACTGACGAAGAAACAAATGACAAAATGAAATGAAGTTCACATTCATCGATTTATTCCAAATGATCGTTAGACTAAGTAAGGCACAGACTGACCATTATAAGGGTAAAATGATACCCGGGGTCAAACAGCAAAGTTACCAAAGCATCACAACCAAGTCAGTAACGGGTAAATCCTCCTCTGTTTGCCAAACAAGCATTGATCCGACGTGGCATACTCCTAATGAGACGTCTAAGGTCATTTTGGTCCAGATTGTCCCATTCCTGTTGCAACGCAGCAACAAGTTCTTGGACATTGGCAGGACGTTGTTGACGTTGACGTAACCTCTGTCCAAGCATGTCCCAGACATGCTCGATGGGGGAGAGGTCGGGACTCAGTGCTGGCCAAGGTAATGTGGTGATGTTCTGTTGTTGGAGGTAACCTGTAACGATCCTGGCCCTGTGACATCTTGCGTTGTCATCCTGGAAGATGAAACGGCGGCCATGACGTCGTGCGAACGGCACAACATGGACTGCCAAGATGTTGTCCCGGTAGTACTGGCCTGTAACACGCCCTGCAACAACATGTAAAGCCGTTCTTCCAGCAACAGTGATGCCTCCCCACACCATAACAGAACCACCCCCAAATCGATCATGTCTGATGACGTTAACGTCTTGGAAGCGCTCGTTTCGACGACGCCACACCCTCCTACGTCTGTCCAAAAAATCAACAGTGAACCTTGACTCATCTGAAAACATCACATTGCTCCAGCGTCGATTATCCCAGTGTTGACGATCCCTACACCAACGACGTCTTGCTTGAATGTGATGATCTCTCAAACAAGGGATCACGCGAGGACGTCGGGCGCGAAGGTGACCCCTATGCAGTCGATTCCGAATCGTCTGGCCACTCACTCTCACACCAGTGTCTGTTTGAAGACGAGCGCTGATCTGATTTGCTGTGATGACACGATTTCTCAAGGCCAAGGTACGGATAAATCGATCCTGGGCTTGAGTTGTCGCCCTTGGTCGACCTGAGCGTGGTCTGTCCTGTACAGATTGTGTATCACGGTATCTGGACCATAGCCTGTGTTGTGCCGATCTATAGCATGCCAAGGGCACGTAACCTTTCATTTTGGGTAAGCCGACGCATATCAAAATTTGTTTTCTGGTCACTAAAACAATTAAACTGATGTTTCCACCCTGGAATTCAATGCCACAATGACTGTAACATTCAAAGTCAGAGTCGTGCAAATCTTGGGTTGGACCCCCATGATGATCCCAAGCATAACCTGCATTCCATGCGGTAGCTATTGGTGCGTTTGGGCGTCACATGTAACTGGAAATGTTTCTTCTGTTAGGTTCTATAGTGACTTTTTTCGTAGTCATTTGCATATTTTAGTATTATGCCCCCAAAATCAAATATCCCCTACTTTTTTTGAATAGTATATAAGGGGTAAAAGGTGGAATTTCGTCGCGAAACCGGCACCGATTGTCCGAAAACCATGAAATATGGACACAATACGTCCATTTCCACCCCGGACCCTGTGCTTTACTCCCATTTTGATCCCATTAAAAAAAAAAAGAGTTTTAGCAAAAAAACGATTTTCGGAATTTAATATTGGTTTTAATTAATTTTCAAATTGCAAATGCAAAGAGATTTTATCGCCTCTCCCGTATGTGATAGGTATTAGTACTATACACATTATCCTTAAAAGACAATTTTTTAAAATGACCGCAACGATGTATCGACACTAGAAACCGAAATCGCATATTTTGACCTTTTTTGACTGCTGAGGCATACTTCCGGTGGTCCAAATCTCTGGAATTTCTAGCGGTTGGCTGCGCCGCGATGATATTTATCACATATTAAAAGGAGAAAATGCTCAGATATCAAGAATAATAAAAATTCGATAAAATACGGCAATTTTTTAAGCAAAAAAACTTTGATAAGTGGGGGTGGGTTTCGAATTGATTTTCAACGTTCTCGGAATTCCACACTCTTATATGTTTAATATGTAATAGCTACATACCGTGCAAATTTGAAGGCAATCGGCCCAACGGAACGGTGCCTGGGCAGAGCAAATCAACCCCGGTAGCGAAAATTTGCTCATTCTTCAACGCTTATTATAATAGATCAATCCGGGTCCCCGATCCACCGTCACATACCAAACCACTCCGAAATATACCCAAAATCCCCAAATCGACCGTAATTTCTTTTGACTTCGCGCATGCGCAACGCTGGAACCAAAGGTACGATGACTACCAAATTCCGGCGAGGAACTTTTCACGCTGGTACCTAGGTGCCCTGAGAAATTCAAGGCGATACCTGCATTCGTTCGAGGTCGTTCGGCTTTTTCCGCCATTTACGGCTTCAGTAAGTGCGAAAAAAGTGGAATATCGCCACGACACCGGCACCGATTGTCCGAAAACCATGAAATTTGGACACAATACGCCCATTGCCACCCCGGACTTTGTGCAAAAAAAAGAGTTTTAGCAAAAAAAAAAAAAAGATTTTCGGTCAACTGATGGTCTCCATTTCGAATTGAATATGAAGAACAGTGAAAAATCCACTTGAACAGACGTGAAAATGAACCACAATAGGCTGTAATATGTTCAATGCGTCTCTTATTTCTGAAATTAATGCATTTCATGATAGCCCAACCTTTTACGTGCCGACAAAGTTGTTAACAGGACAATTTATGCCTTTAATTTTCAAAATTTACAAATTTAACCTAAATATTCGAACAGCTAAGGTCAATCTGATTCAAACAATGTTAGTTCCATTCAAAGTTATTTCATTTGTTTTTTTGATATTTTCCTGCCCCTTTTTAGTTCATTCCCGCCATTTTCGTTTCGTGCTCTCATCCGTCCCGTTTTTAAACGGCTTGATCCATTTTTCTGAAACTTCTGGAACGGAAAGTCATACCGATTACAGCAATCCAACTCTCAGTTATTTCCCTTTAGTTTTCAGATTATTTTGTTGCCCGGGTGCAATGTTTCTCACTATATTTAGACTTGTAACTTCGCGACTTTTTCACCGATTTTGATAATTATTTTTTATTGTTCTTTTTTCTTTTAAGATACTTGATATAATCCATGTCACGTGACGATGAATATGAAAGCTTTCATATCTGCATGGGACAGTAGAAGATCTAGCTGTTATTATTATTTTTCTTTTGTGTTTTATCCACAAATCGGACTTCTCAGAATCTAACCATAGGATCTTTCTGAAACTTTTACCTATCTCCCCAAAAATGGGTGGTGGCTTTTGATTAAATATATTTTCGAAAGGTTTTACGAATCTGAAATCACCGAATTTTACGAACGAATGCATTTGACCTACAATGCTGTAACTTTGTGACTATTTGACCTATTTTACTAAATCTTTTTTCTTTGAGTACCTTGAGACAATTACTTCAAATCTGCAGATTCAGATTTTCGAATTTCGAAAATTCGTCGCAGTGATTTCGAAACCGTATTTATGACCAATTTGACCACTTCTTTAATAGTTGTACGATTTTCATGAAATTTAGCATTTAAGTAGATCTTACCAATGCGACTTCAAAAATATGATTAGAAATTTACTAAATTATCTCCCCTTAATGAAATTAAGGATCAAAATTTTCAAAAAAATCTTCGAAATATAGGTCAGAAAGACCTAATTTTTTTTCGATACTATACAAGTAATTACTGATTCATACACAAAAAATGGAGTTTGTAGCCCAAAGCGGAAGTGCCACCATCTTGAAATGTGAAATATCGGTAAGGCTTTTTTGATATTTTACTTACAGACAAGGGAATTATATTTTCCAAATCCTTGAAGGAAAGCCCATAAAATGTAGACAGTAGAATTTTGATCTAGGTCAACTGATGGACGCCATTTTGAATTGAAAATGAAAAATACTGAAAAATCCACATTAATGGGCCTGAAAACCCACACAATTGGTCTGTCTCCTATTACCGAAATTAATATATTTCAGGATAGCCTGGCTCATGGTCGAATGTTTGGTATTTGAATATTTCAAAAATTCGAATTTCGCCTTTGATCTTTTCCGTGCCGACAAGGTTGCTTTGAGTTTAGCTGGTTTTGACTTCGCGCATGCGCTACGCTGGAACCAAACCTACCATGAGTACCAAATTCCGACGAGGAACTTTTCACGCTGGTACCTAGGTAACCTGAAAATTTCAAGGTGATACCTGCATTCGGTCAAGTCGTTTGTTCTTTTCACCTGCCTTTCGGCTCCGGGTCGGTTTTTTTTCTAAGTCAATTTACGGCTTCCATGAGGGGAAAAAAGTGGAATTTCGCCGTGACACCGGCGCCGATTGTCCGAAAACCATGAAATTTGGACACAATACGCCCATTACCACCCCGGACTCTGTGCTTTACCCCCATTTTGATACCATTAAATAAAAAAGAGTTTTAGCAAAAAAACGATTTTCGGAATTTAATATTGGTTTTAACCCTGTAATACCCAGACATAATATACATATTATTATAATCCCTATGAAATATTTTAATTATTTACTGCTATAATATGAAATATCACTTATTCCCAGTTAAATAAATATCGGTCACCGGGTGCAGCTGTACAACTTTAAGGACCCTGGCCTCAAGTCAATTTACGGCTTCCATGAGGGGAAAAAGTGGAATTTCGCCGTGACACCGGCACCGATTGTCCGAAAACCATGAAATTTGGACACAATACGCCCATTACCACCCCGGACTCTGTGCTTTACTCCCATTTTGATCCCATTAAAAAAAAGAGTTTTAGCAATAAAACGATTTTCGGAATTTAATATTGGTTTTAATTAATTTTGAAATTGCAAATGCAAAGAGATTTTATCGCCCCTCCCGTATGTGATAAGTATTAGTACTTTACACATTATCCTTAAAAGACAATTTTTTAAAATGACCGCAACGATGTATCGACACTAGAAACCGAAATCGCCTATTTTGACCTTTTTTGACTGCTTAGGCATCCTTCCGGTGGTCCAAATCTCTGGAATTTCTAGCGGTTGGCTGCGCCGCGATGATATTTATCACATATTAAATTGAGAAAATCCTCAGATATCAAGAACAATATAAATTCGATAAAATACGGCAATTTTTTAAGCAAAAAACCTTTGATTGTTGGGGCTGGGTTTTGAATTTATTTTGAACGTTCTCAGAATCCAACACTCTTCTATTTTTAATATGTGATAGCTAGAATCCAAAGGTACATTCTGTGCAAATTTGAAGGCAATCGGAGTACAGGAATGTTGTCTGGGCAGAGCAAATCAACCCGGTGGCGAAAATTTGCTCATTCTTCAAAGTGATTATCATATTGTGTTATGATCGCCATGTTAGATCAATCTGAGTCCCTGATCCACCGCCATCTACCAAACCACTCTGAAATATACCCAAAATCCCCAAATCGACCATAATTTCTTACTTCGCGCATGCGCCACGCTGGAACCAAAGGTACGTTGACTACCAAATTCCGGCGGGGAACTTTTCACGTTGCTACCTAGGTGCACTGAAAACTTCAAGGCGATACCTGCATTCGTTCAGGTCGTTTGTTCTTGACACGGTTCCTGCCGTTCGTTTTTTTCCGCCATTTACGGCTTCTGTAAGGGCGAAAAAAGTGGAATTTCGCCACGACACCGGCACCGATTGTACCAAAACCATGAAATTTGGACACAATACACCCATTACCACTCTGTGACTTACTCCCATTTTGATCAGATTAAAAAAAGGAGTTTCAGCAAAAAATAAACAACCGATTTTCGGAATTTAAATTTGGTTTTAATTAATTTTGAAATTTCAAATGCAAAGGGATCTTATCGCCTCTTCCGTATGTGATTGCTATTAGTACTATACACATTATCCGTAAAAGACATTTTTTTAAAAAATGAACGCAACACCAAAAACCGAAATCGACTATTTTGACTTCATCATACATTAAATATTATATGCCATCGGTTAATTTTTATACGCCGTCCGGCCGGCTAAAGTTAATATCCGATTACTTTAAATTTATACACAGTGTTTAAGGTCATGAGACGAAGAAGCCTATTGATTTTCAGCGATTTCCGATAATTACTGTCAGAATTATGGTCCTTGACCACTTCAAAAAATCTTGTGCACGCTCTAGAGGCTAAATTCAATATCCGATTGACTTTAAATGTATACACAGTGTTTAAGGTCATGAGATGAAGAAGCCAATTGATTTTCAGCTATTTCCTATAATTACTGTCAGAGTTATGGCCCTTCATCACTTAAAAAAAATCTTGTGGATGCTCTAGAGGCCAAAGTTAATGTCCGATTGACTTTAAATTTATACACAGTGGTTCAGGTCATGAGACGAAGTAGGCGATTGATTTTCAGCGATATCTGATATTTACTGCCAGAGTTGTGGCCCCTGATCACTTCAAAATATCTTGTGGACGCTCTAGAGGCCAAAGTTAATATCCGATTGACTTTAAATTTATGCGTAGTGTTTAAGGTCATGACACGAAGATGCCTACAGTATTGATTTTCAGCGATATCTGATATTTACTGCCATTTCCGATAATTACCGTCAGAGTTATTGCCCTTGATCACTTTAAAAAATCTTGTGGACGCTCTAGAGGCTAAATTCAATATCCGATTGACTTTAAATTTATACAGTGTTTAAGGTCATGAGATGAAGAAGCCAATTGATTTTCAGCGATTTCCGATTGAATCCTTTGAAAATCACACCTAACTCTAAAACTAAAGGCAAGAAACGGGCCGGTTTACATTGAAGCATAACTAATTCCTGTCCTGCGTACTCTGTATATAATATACGGTTTTCTAAATATGCCTTGGATGGTAGCCAAGTCGACAATTTTTGTTTTGTATTTTTCCCATTTTGTTCATAAGGTAAATGTAATTTTTCAGATACCTGATGACATTTATACTTATTGTTTCAATAGATTCTAATAACCCCCTTTGCAGTTAATATGAAAGCTTTCATATCTGCTATGCAGATCTAGTTATTATTATTATTATTATTTACCGCGGGGGCCTATTTCTCCATGATCGAAAACAGATATCGATCTGGGGTTCAATTTTCTATCGGAAAACCATGTGGTGGCTACTTGGTAAAGTATTCTTGAAAATTCTGCGCAGAACGGAAGTGGCCGAATTTTGAACGGTAGCAATAAATCAAAAATCGGCCGTGGTTTCGTCAATTCTTTACCTATTTTAAAACAATTCACATTTTTGGAAACCCTGAATCTTTTCCGAGACAATGGCTGTATCACATTTTTCAATTTCGAACAATCATCTATGGCATTTGTCGTTCGAAATTTGAAAATACGTTGTTTAGGAGACAATTTTTGTAATTTTTCAAACTTTTCAAATTTGACCTACATTTTTGGGTACTTGAAGGCAATCCGATTCCATGATATAACTTTCGTTCAGAGTTATCACCCTTTATTTTTCGATTTTTTTCGAATTTTCTGCCCATTTTGTGAGCCCGAGTTTAGTTTTACGGCCGAATCGACGTTTCTGAAACTTCTGGAACAGGAAGTTATAGTCCAAATCCAACTGATAAAGCTATTTCGACAAGGATCCTTAAACCGGCAGTGGTCGAAAAATTGTCCGATATTTTGAAGAAAACGCAAAAAATGGGTGCTTTTGGGAAAAACATGATTTCTCCACCCGATATCAACCGATTAAAGAAATTAAGGTATCGGTGGGTATCATATGATACCAATTTCACACGAATCCCATGAGAGGGCAGCAAATTGTGACATGCTGAAAATCAAGTATTTTCTGATTTGGAGCGTTTTTGGACGCCTATATCTCGAAAACTGCTCAAAGGATTTTTCTTAAACTTTCCCTATCGAGAGTCCCCCCGGTAGCCGTGTGCATGAATCCATCCAATAAGACTTTGAAGTGTCTGGAATAGGTAAAATAACGGACTGAAAATCGAAAAAAATTGAAAAATCGTCAACTTTTAGAAAATGCTCTATTATTTCTTTATTTTAACAAATTTTCAAAAAAAAAGTTATATATTCAGATAGCTGTCCTAATTACGATTCTAACCATGTATAATATGTATTTGAGTTATTGAAATTTAATTTTCGATATTTTGACATTTTGATATTTTTGACACATTTGAACATAGGATTTCCCAGGGGCATTTTATCTGATCAGACAATGTAATATTTCATTACATAGCCCTGTGGCTATTTGATAAGCCAATCCGATTATTAAAACGATCCCGACAATAATCTCCATATCGGAAGTATTCAAAAAATGAAGAAAAAAGGTTAAAAAAATAGCGCTCTTGCGAAAAACTTGATTTCTCCATCAGATGTTAGCGGACCAAAAGAACTAAAGTATCCCTGGATAGACCCAATAATGGGCTATCGTATGACATCTGAATGATACGATTTAGATGGCTAGAAAATAAATTATGGTACGCCGAAAATCCAGTATTTTCCGTTTTGGAGCATTTTGAGACGCCATTTTCTCGAAAACGAAAACTACGATTTTTCTTAAACTTTTTTTTACTCAGAGTCCTATCGGTGTTTCTATTCCAATAATTTCTGAACAAATCGATCAACGCCCAGACAACACACAATTGTGTCGTAAACAGTCGCTTTGAATGATTATATATGATTATAACAATGAAGTAATTGGGAGAAATCAAAGACATTTAAAAGTTATCACCACCTACAGACCATATCAACCTCTAAACACTAATCCACTGAATATTAACATTAATCATAGCAATCTCATCCAGCTCACCTCAAACTCTATCAAAAATCACAAACAGATCAAAAACTTTAGAACAAAACAGAAGATAAACAACAATCTTATACAAATTAGAAAGGCGGTCGAAAAGGAAGCGTCAGTTTTAACAACTTCGTTTGGATTAATTAATGCCAGATCCGTAAGAAATAAAACAACAATTTTATCTGATTATATTTTTGAAAATTCTATTGATATTTGTGGAATAACTGAAACGTGGCTGAATAATGACTGTTCGGACTCATCGACAATCGCAGCTTTAGTACCTGATGGATATTCTATACAACATTGCCCTCGCGGTTCACGTGGAGGAGGTTTAGCACTTATGTTTAAGTCATCTATTAAGTGTAAGAAAATCCGTCATGACCGTTTTGATTCTTTTGAAATTTTGGATTGTTCTCTACAGTTTTCTTTCAAGGAAACTAGGATTATTACAATTTACCGCCCGCCCAATAGCAAATTGTGTCAAAAGTTTATGGAAGAATTTGGATTATTTCTGGACCAGTTGATGATGACTAAGTGTTGCACTATTATTTGGGGAGATTTCAATTTTCATGTTGATGATTCCAACGACTCTACCGCGGTTGATTTTTGTGATATGCTGAATAATAGATCTCTCACACAACATGTTTCTTCTTCTACTCATAACGGTGGACATATTCTCGATCTGGTAATAACTAATCCACGTGATATTAAACTGGATAATCTCTCTGTCTCGGACAACTTAATATCTGATCATTTCCCGGCAACTTTTAATCTTATGATCCAGAAACCACAACCAACAAGAAAGACTTTAACATATCGAAGGTTTAAATCATTTGACATAAATAAATTTAAAGCGGAAATAGTGAACTCGAATTTCAATGACATTCAACGTATTCAAGATATACAAGAGAAGGCAAACCAATATCACTCAAAGCTTGCTAAAATTTTGGACTCGCTTGTTCCTCTTCAAACGAAAACATTTACTATTCGTCCCAATACGCAGTGGTTTAATGATTCTATTTTAGAAGCCAAAAGGGACCGTAATAAGGCTGAACATCTGTGGCGGAAAACAAATCTACATGTCCATAAACAGATTTATAAATCTTTAAAAAAACAATGTGAATAAATTAATTGAAGATGCTAAAATTAAATTTTACTCTGATAAAATAGAAAATGGCGAAAACAGACAAAAAGACCTGTATAAAGTTGTGAATTACCTTTTGGACCATAATGCTGAGCGTACTATCCTCCGGACAATGATAATGACACTGAACTTGCAAATTTATTCTCTGATTTCTTTCAAATAAAAATACAGAAAATACGAACTGATCTTGATGATTTAAATAAAACTATTGACTTTAACGCTCATGATTTTGATAAGTTAGAAAATTCTGTTTATTTAGAAAATTTTAACTTGGTTAGTGAATCTTTTGTTTTAAAGCTAATTAAATCGTCTGCTCCTAAATCTTGTTCATTTGATCCCGTTCCGACTTCTGTTCTTAAGGACTGTCTAGACCAAGTTATTCCAGTTTTTACCAATATTATTAATTCTTGTATATCATCCGCTACTATTCCCAACGTTTTCAAACGAGCTTATGTTACCCCTTTAATTAAAAAGTCTACACTGGATCCTAATCTTTTTAAAAATTACAGGCCAGTCTCTAACTTAAGTTTTATTTCTAAAATATTGGAAAAATGTATTGCTTCTCAGATAAAGGCCCATCTAGATGATAACTGTTTGTATGAACCATTTCAAAGTGCTTATAAACAATTTCACAGTACCGAAACAGCTTTAACCCGGGTTTCAAATGATATTTTAATGGAAATTGATAATAGAAAATGTACATTTTTAATTTTATTAGATTTATCTGCTGCTTTCGACACGGTGGACCCTTCCATTCTTCTACGTAGACTTCAATTTAAATTCGGTATTTGTGGCTCTGCATTACATCTTCTAGAGAGCTATCTTGTGGGTAGAAAACAGTGTATTTTAGTTAATTGCAAATCGTCGTCTGAATCTGTTTAGTCATCTGGGGTTCCCCAAGGTTCTGTTCTTGGTCCGATTTTATTTACCCTCTATACGTCACCATTAGGAGATATTGTCAGAAAATATGGTCTCAGCTTTCATTTGTATGCCGATGATACTCAATCATATATTTCATTTACACCTAATTGTCCATCTTCTTTCAATTTATCAAAATTGCAACTTGAGAACTGTATTAGTGAAATTAGAAAACGGATGTCAAAGAACTTTCTAAAATTGAATGATGATAAAACCGAATATTTGTTATTAGGCTCAAGGCATCAATTAAGTAAATCTGCACAAGATAACCCCCCTGTTGTAATTCGTAATTGTGATATATTTTCATCTTATTCTGCTCGTAATATTGGCGCTATCTTTGATAGGAGCTTATAGGAGCTCAAGTAAATAATATTTGTAAATTGTGCTATTTTAATATTAGAAATATAGGTAAAATACGTAAATGAGTAACTGTAGAGGCCACTAAGTCACTTGTTGATTCTCTGGTCAATTCTCGATTAGATAACTTTAATTCACTTTTAGTTGGTTTACCTTTAAATCTTATAGATAAATTACAAAAAGTACAGGATACTGCGGCTAGACTTGTTACTTTAACTAAGAAATGTGACCACATAACTCCTGTTTTATATAATTTACACTGGTTACCTGTTAAATATCGAATTGATTTTAAAATTTTATTACTTACTTTTAAATGTTTAAATAATTTAGCTCCTGTTTACCTCTCAGATCTTTTAGAACTTTATACACCTGGCCGAACATTACGTACATCAGATAAACTACTTTTAAAGCCCAAAACTGTTCAACTAGTCTCTTATGGTCAGCGCTCTTTTAGTCATCAAGCACCTGTTTTATGGAATGATCTACCATTTAGTTTAAGATGTTGTACATCTCTATATTCTTTAAAAAACAACTTAAAACACATTTATTTAATCAGGCTTTTAACTGACTCTGTATACAATCGTTAACGTGCCCATAATCTTGTTGTTTATGTGTGATTTACATTGTCACTTTGTAAAGTGCCCCTGAACATGTTATATGAAAGGGTGCACTATAAATATGCTGTAATAATAATAATAATAATAACTAGACCTGCAAGCAGCACTGAACCGGCTTTCAGGAATCAGACAGGAAGTGTGTCATACAATAGCCTATTTATCGAGCTACCAAACGATACTTTAGATGTTTTGATCCGGTCACACCCGACGGTGAAATCCTGATTGTTCCGAGAGCACCGATATTTTTACTGGTTTTTTTTAAAAAAATATCGAATATTTTTTTGACTACTTCCTGTTTACGGATCATTATCGGGATAGATTTAACAGGTGGTATGGGAACTTAACTTCCTGTACCAGAAGTATCAGGAAGATCCATTGGACAGTTTTACCTCCCTTATACCATTAGAAGCAGATTTACAGATATAACGATTTTTCGACTTTTTAAAAATATTGTGGCCCTTTTGGACCATTTATACTATATTGAGGCTTTTAAATTTGGATTCACACCCCAGACCAGCGTTAGGACTCTAAGTAACAGAAGCTTAAGAAAGGAAATAAGAGTAATTTTCGATATAAAAGCGTCTGAATAGGCTCCAAAAAGGAAAATACTAGATTTTCAGCATCTCATAATATATTACGTAACAAGCGATTTTTTACCATTGAGATGTCATAAGATCGCCCATTGTTCGGGCTATCCAATGCCACTTTAGTCGTTTCGATTCGTTGAAATATGGCGTTGTAATCACTTTTTTCGCAAGATCACCATTTTTTACTTTTTAAGTTATTTTTTTTCAAAATATCGGATATTTTTTCGACTACTTCCGGTTTTTGGATTATTGTCGGGGTAGTTTTAATAACCAATTTGGGCAATTAGATAGCCACAGGGCTCTGTATTGATATATTACATTGTCTGATCAGATAAAATGGCCCTGAGAAATCCTATGTTCAAAAGTGCCAAAAATTCAAAAATGTCAAAATCTCGAAAATTAAATTTCAATAACTCAATACATATTATACATCGTTAGAATCGTAATTAGGTCAGCTATCTGAATGTGTAACCTTTTCGTAAAAATCTGATTAAATAATAAAATAATATAGCATTTTCCAAAATTTCACGATTTTTCGACTTTTTTCGATTTTCAGTCCCTTTTTTATCCTATTCCAGACATTTCAAAGACTTCTTGGATGTTTTCATGCACAAGACTAATTAAAGGACTCTCGATAGAGAAAGTTAAAAAAAAATTGTAGGTTAAATTTTTGAGATAAAGGCGTCCAAAAACGCTCAAAATCAGAAAATACTTGATTTTCAACTTGTCATATTTTGCTGCTTGGCCATAGTATCCGTATAAATCGGGTACCATTCGACAGTCCATTCCTCGGGCCACTCAACGAAAGCTTAATTCGTTTAACCCATTTTTTGCCTTTTTTTCGAAATATCTATCATTATTTCGACTACTTCCGGATTTCGGATCGTTGTTGAAATTGCTTTATCCAGCGGTCTGACTATGTAGCTTTATGTTCCAGGACTTTCAGAATTATCGATTTATTCTTTCCCAAAAATATAAGGGTTGGCCAATGGGCAGAAAATTCGAAAAAAATCGAAAAATAAAGGGCGATAACTCAGAATGAAAATTATGTTTCTGGAATCGGATGGTCTTCAGGTATCCAAAAATGTAGGTCAAATTTGAAAATTTTGAAAAATAACAAAAATTGTCTTTTAAACAAAAATTTTCATTTTTCGAAGGCTAGAAGTCAGCGAGGAAGTTTCGGAATTTCGAAATTTTCAACTGCTATCAGACGCTTTTATTTCGAAAAGTTCTCTTATTTCCTTTCTAAAACTTCTGTTACTTAGAGTCCTAACGGTGGTCTATGGTGTGAATCCAAATTTAAAAGCCTCAAAATAGTATAAATGGTCCAAAAGAGCCACAATCTTTGAAAAAAGTCGAAAAATCGTTATATCTGTAAATCTGCTTCTAATAGTATAAGGGGGGGGGGGGTAAAACTGTCCAATGGATCTTTCTGAAACATTTGGTACAGGAAGTTAAATTCCCATACCACTTGTTAAATCTATCCTGAAAATGATCCGTAAACAGGAAGTAGTCAACAATGTATTCGATATTTTAAAAAAAAAGACAGTAAAAAAATCGGTGCTCTTGCAACAATCGAGATTTCACCGTCGGGTGTGACCGGATCAAAACATCTAAAGTATCGTTTGGTAGCCCGATAAATGGACTATTGTATAACACACTTCCTGTCTGATTCCTGAAAGCCGGTTCAGTGCTGCTTGTAGGTCTAGTTATTATTATTTTTTTCCACGGGAGCATTTTTCTCCATGATCGGAAACAGATATTGATCTGCAACCAAGTCTTCTATCGAGAAACCATGTGGTGGCTACTGGATAAACTATTTTTCAAACTTCTGCGCATACCGGAGGTGACCGAACTTTGGACTTTTTCCCGGAATTGAAAATCGGCCGTTGTTTCGTCAATTCTTTACCTATTTTTAAACAAATGACATTTTCGGAAACCCTGAATCTTTTCTCCGAGATAATGGCTATCTCACATTTTTCAATTTCGAACATTCGTCTATGACTTTTATCGTTCGAAAATTGAAAACACGTTGTTTTCGAGACAATTTTTGTTATTTTTCAAAATTTTCAAATTTAACCTACATTTTTGGATACCTGAAGTCCTTCCGATTCCAGTAATATAAGTTTCATTTCGAGTTATCGCCCTTTATTTTTCGATTTTTTTCGAATTTTCTGCTCATTTTCCAACCCTTATATTTTTTTGAAAGCATCAATCGATCTTTCTGAAACTCCAGGATCGTAAAGCCATATTGTCAGACCGTTGGATAAAGCGATTTCAACAACGATCCGTATACCGGAAGTAGTCGAAATAATGCTCGATATTTTGAAAAAAAAGGCAAAAAATGGGTGCTTTTGGGAAAAACGGGATTTCTCCGTCCAATTTCAACCGATTAAACAAATTAATGTATCGTTGGGTAGCACGATGATTGATTGTACTGTCGTATGATACCAAATTTATAAGGATACTATGACCAGGCAGTAAACTATGGCACGCTGAAAATCAAGTATTTTCTGATTTGGAGCGTTTTTGGACGCCTTTATCTCGAAAACTGCTCCAAGGATTTTTCTGAAACTGTCTCTATCGAGAGTCTTGTGCATGAAACCATCCATTAAGAATTTGAAACGTCTGGAATAGGATAACAAATGGACTGAAAATTGAAAAAAGTCGAAAAATCGTGAAATTTTGGAAAATTCTCTATTATTTGTTTATTTTAACAGATTTTCCAAAAAAAAGTTATAAATTGAAAAACCTAATAGCAATTCTAACCATTTATAGAATGTAGTCAGTTATTGGAGTTTAATTTTCGATATTTTGACATTTTTGCATTTTTGGCACTTCTGAACATAGGATTTCTCAGGGGGATTTTATCTGATCGGTTAATTTAGTATATCATTATAAAGCCCTGTGCCCATTCAAATTCCAAAACCGAATGTTAAAACTACCCGACAATGATTCGTATACCGGAAGTAGTTTAAAAAACGAAAAAAAAGGTAAAAAAATGAAAAAAAAAATGTCGCTCTTGTTAAAAACTCGAATTCTCCGTCAGATATTAGCGGACCAAAACAATTAAAGTGTCGTCGGATAGTCCCATGAATAGACTATCTTATGAGATCTAAATGATACGAATTCGATGATTAGGAAATAAATTATGGTAAGCGGAAAATCTAGTATTTTCCGTTTTGGTGCATTCTGAGACGCCTTTTTCTCGAAAACGACGCCAACGATTTTACCTATCGGTGGTCTAGTGTGTGAATCCAAAAATAAAAGCATTGAAATAATATAGGCGGTCCAAAAATGGCCTCAATCTTTGAAAAAAGATGAAAAATAGTGAAATTATTGAAAATGCTCTTTTATTTATCTTTTTTTTCGAAAACTACTAAATGGATGTTTCTAACACTTCTGGCACAGGAAGTTAAGGATCCATACAACTTGTTAAAGCTATCCCGACAATGATCCAAAAACCGGATGTAGTCGAAAAAATATCCGATATTTTGAAAAAAAAATGCAAAAAAAATGAAGATTTTTTGCCAAAAACGTGATTTCACCTTTGGATTTCAACGAATCTAAACAAATAAAGTCTCATTGGATAGTCCGAATAATGGACGTTCTTATGACATCCAAATTATACAAATTCGATGCGTAAGGCAATAGATTATGGGACGCTGAAAATCTAGAATTTTCCTTTTTAGAGCCTATTCAGACGCTTTTATCACGAAAACTACTCTAAATTTGTTTCTTAAGCTTCGGTTCCTTAGGGCCCTAACGGTGTTTTAGGGTGTGAATGCAAATCTAAAGGGTCAATATAGCATAAACGGTCCAAAAAGGGCCCCAATCTTTGAAAAAAAGGTCGAAAAATCGCTATATGATTGATATTGATGATAACGCTTGTAACGGTATAAGGGAGGTAACTACACCTAACGAGATGGGTCAGACTAGCAATTATTTGCTAACTATCGTTACATATCCGATATTTTGAGGGAAAAAAAAACAGTAAAAGATTGGTACTCTGGCGGAAATCAAGATTTCTCCGTCGGGTATCATTGAATCAAAACAAGTAAATTATCGCTTGGTAACTGATGTGGCTAGATGGATGCAGAACACTATTAATTTTGCATATCTCGGTAGTGCCGGTTATTTTTAGATATATTTTTCTCCCTCCTTTTATGGCATATTGTTTGCCTATCTGTATTGACATTTTGGTGTAGAATTGATGAAGAGGTATTGAATATCTAAGTTCTGCCTGATTTGATGTCCGTCTCGTTTCTTTTTTGCCATTTTGATTGCCTATCTGTATTGACATTTGGGTGTAGAATTGATGAAGAGGTATTGAATTTCTATTTTCTGCCTGGTTTGAGACTTTTATGACGTAATAATACACCAAGTCGAGAAGCGTTGTTTTGTTTTTGCACTAACACGGTCATGATATTCTGTCCCCAGTCTGCTATGAATATCAGTGAATTGAAATTTTGGTGGTCAACCCTTATACAAATTTAGTACTCTGATGATCCCATAATATCATACTAGCTGTGCTGTAAAGGGAAGTTCTCGACGAAATTTAGGGAATCGGCTACTGCATGTAGAACACCAGTGATTCAACATTGGAGAAATTAATAGTGGTCTGCCTCCAAATATATTGGATAATCAACCATCTAAAAAAAAATAACTCCCGGTTAGGCATGGGCAAGGGAACTGTTCGTGAAAAATTGACAACCGTCTAAAACCCCTCCTGTACGTTGAAGATTAGGGGTGTCGGAGACTACGCAACTTGATGCAGTGACAGACCATTGTTATTTCACGTGTATAATAGCTAATCGTGAAAATCTATTTCTTATACCGACTTGGCTGATGAAGAAATGTGGTTTAACATCCATCGACACAAAATATGTCATTTTGGGCATAACTTATGGTTAAACTTCATTTCAATAATATGCTTGTGCATTGGGGTCTTTACCAGTGGGGGGAAACCAGATGACTCTATGCCCTGGTCACGTACAGCAGGATTCTGGATTTAACAGCACTTTGACTTCGTGACAAAACTTTCGCAGTGGGAGGAAAGCCAGAAGATTGGACAGGCCCTAGTCCTTGTCATGTATAATCTATGACAAATCCACACCATTCGATTCAATGATAGACCTCATGCTGGAATACGGACGCGTTAACCATTTGGTCACCCCACCCCCACCCCTCCTTAAAATATGTGACTGGCACTCCCACAGCTGCTTAGGTAGAAAATGGCATCAAAGTGGTGCACATTACCAGAAATAGATAATCAATTTAGAAAATTGTGGTATGAAGGATTTTTGTCCGGACAGCAGCGCTATAGGGAACTTATTTAGTATTCAAATTGTTTTGGGTTGTCTTACGTGCAAGCAAATGTGTACAAAGGACCTAGGTTTCTCACCCCCTCTGACTATATGTTGTCCTTTGTCAGGCCATCCATCATTCTTACACTTTTCACAAGGGAAGAACCAAGCTGGAAAATCTGATAATTTCTCGACTAATATGGGGAATGACTATTGGATCTAGAGGTTAGCGAGTTGTGGTCTAGGGTGTGCATCCAAATGTAAAAGACTTGAAATGATATAAATGGTACAAAAAGAGCCTCAAATGGTCCAAATTACTGTAAATGCTCTTCTATTTTTCTTTTTATTCAAAATTGCTTAATGGAGGTTTCTGAATCTTCTGGTACAGGAAGTTAAAGGCCAACGTCACGTTTTAAAACTATCCAGAAATTGATACGTAAACCGGAAGTAGTTGATACGATATCCGATATTTTGAAAAAATGCGTAAAAATAAAGATTTATGACAAAAACGCGATTTCTCCGTTGGATATTACCAGATCAAAAGAGCTAAAGTATCGTTCGATAGCTCAGTGAATGGACTTTCGTATGCTTACTTCGGGTCTGTTACCTGAAAGCCGATTCAGTACTGTCATGCAGGTCTAGTTATTATTATTTTTTTTCCGCAGGAGCCTATTTCTCCATGATCCAAAACAGATATCGATCTAAAACGAAATTTTCTATCTGGAAACCATGTGGTGGCTACTTGATTAAACAATTTTGAAACTTCTGCGCATACCGGAGGTAACCGAATTTTGTACTTTTTTCCGGAATTGAAAATCGGCCGAGGTTTCGTCAATTCTTTACCTATTTTCAAACAAATGATATTTTCGGAAACCCCAAATCTTTTCCGAGATAATGGCTATCCGATTCCAGAAATATAAGTTTCATTCTGAGTTATCGCACTTTATTTTTCGATTTTTTTCGAATTTTCTGCCCATTTCCCAACCCTTATATTTTTTGGAAAGGATAAATCGATATTTCTGAAAGTCCTGGAACATAAAGCTATATAGTCAGACAGCTGCATAAAGCAATTTCAACAACGATCCGGAAACCGGAAGTAGTCGAAATAATGATAGATATTTGAAAAAAAACGCAAAAAATGGGTGTTTTGGGGGAAAACTCGATTTCTCCGTCCAGTATCAATGGATTAAACGAATTAAGCTTTCGTTATTTCTGAAAGTCCTGGAACATAAAGCTATATAGTCAGACCGCTTGATAAAGCCATTTCAACAACGGTCCTGAAACCGGAAGTAGTCGAAATAATGTCCGATATTGCGAAACCCCAAATCTTTTCCGAGATAATGGCTATCCGATTCCAGAAATATAAGTTTCATTCTGAGTTATCGCACTTTATTTTTCGATTTTTTTCGAATTTTCTGCCCATTTCCCAACCCTTATATTTTTTGGAAAGGATAAATCGATATTTCTGAAAGTCCTGGAACATAAAGCTATATAGTCAGACAGCTGCATAAAGCAATTTCAACAACGATCCAGAAACCGGAAGTAGTCGAAATAATGATAGATATTTCGAAAAAAAACGCAAAAAATTGGTGTTTTGGGGGAAAACTCGATTTCTCCGTCCAGTATCAATGGATTAAACGAATTAAGCTTTCGTTATTTCTGAAAGTCCTGGAACATAAAGCTATATAGTCAGACCGCTTGATAAAGCCATTTCAACAACGGTCCTGAAACCGGAAGTAGTCGAAATAATGTCCGATATTTCGAAAAAACGCAAAAAATGGGTGTTTTGGGGGGGAAAAACTCGATTTCTGTGTCCAATATCAATGGATTAAACAAATTAAGCAGCTTTCCTTGAGCGGCCCGAGGAATGGACTGTCGTATGATGCCCATTTTATACGGATACTATGACCAAGCAGCAAAATATGACAAGCTGAAAATCAAGTATTTTCTGATTTGGACCGTTTTTGAACGCCTGTATCTCGAACACGGCGGCAAGGATTTTTCTTAAACATTCCCTATCGAGAGTACCTCCGGTAGTCTTGTGCATGAATCCATCCAATAAGACATTGAAATGTCTGGAATAGGTAAAACAACGTACTGAAAATCGAAAAAAGTTGAAAATCGTGAAATTTTGGAAAATGCTCTATTACTTTATTAAACAATTTTTTTACAAAAAAGTTACACATTCAGATAGCTGACCTAATTACGATTCTAACGATGTATAATATGTATCGAAATATTTTAATTTAATTTTCGATATATTTACATTTTTGCATTTTTAGCACTATTGAACATAGGATTTCCCAGGGACATTTTATCTGATCAGACAATGTACTATATCATTACATAGCCCTGTGGCTATTTGATAAGCCAATCTGGTTATTAAAGCTATCCCGACAATAATCTCCATACCGGAAGTATTCAAAAAATGAAGAAAAAAGGTTTAAAAAAATAGCGCTCTTGCGAAAAACTTGATTTCTCCATCAGATGTTAGCGGACCAAAAGAACTAAAGTATCGCTGGATAGCCCCATTAATGGACTATCATATGACATCTGAATGATACGATTTAGATGGCTAGAAAATAAATTATGGTACGTCGAAAATCTAGTAGTTTCCGTTTTGGAGCATTTTGAGACGCCATTTTCTCGAAAACGAAAACTAAGTTTTTTCTTAAACTTTTTTTACTCAGCGTCCTATCAGTGGACTATGGCGTGAGTCCAAAAATAAAAGCATTGAAATAATATAATTCCACCGAATCAAAACAACTAAAGTGTCATTGGATAGTTCGAACAATGGACGATCGTATGGCATCTAAATGGTAAAAATTCGGTGGTTAGGCAATATATAATGGGACGCTGAAAATCTAGTATTTTCATTTTTGGGGGCTACTCAGATGCTTTCATCCCGAAAACTTTTCTTTGTTCCTTTCTTAAACTTCTGTTACTTAGAGTCCTAACGGTGGTCTAGGGTGTGAATCCAAATTTAAAAACCTCAATTTATACTGAGCGCCATGGAAAACGCATCACTTAGTTTTTCGTATAACAAGATGATCCTGTAAACATATCTTATTTATTTTGCTTCTTATTGTGAACAATATTCAAATGGGAACACATCAATAACAACACATTTGTACACTTATGGATGTTTAATCTGTAATCAACGGTACAAAGTCAGAGGGGTCAAAACCAAAAGTACGACATAGATGTCAGTAGCGCGTGTGTCCTCCAAGGGCTCTTACGCACGCTGTGCAGCGACGTCGCATGGAATTTACCAATGTTTGAAAGAAGGCCTGGGGCAAATTGTTCCATTCTTGGACAAGAGCAGCTTCTAAAGCAGCATTGGTGTGCATCTGTGGTCTCCGATACAGACGGCGTCCAATCTCATCCCAGACATGTTCTATCGGTGCCATATCCGGAGACATGGCTGGCCAGTCCAAGACATTGATGTTGTTAGCAGCCAGGTAGTCCATACTAAAACGGGCGGTATGCGGACATGCATTATCCTGTTGGAGGTGCTGAACTCGTGCTGAAGTTGTGGGTGCGCTCGAAACATCGGAACAACAATTGGTTGCAAGACATCATCACGGCAAGTTACAGCATTAACGCGACCCCTGCTAATGTGTAGGGCGATCCGGTGATGAAATGTGAAGCCTCCCCACACCATTACACTTCCTCCACCCCATCGATTCGTTTTGAAGACGCAGCAGTCTGCAAGACGTTCCCCAAGACGTCTTCACACACGTTGACGGCCATCAGCGTGATAAAGATGAAAGCGACTCTCATCACTGAAGAGCACACTTTGCCAGTCTACTCTTCTCCATGTCTGGTGTCCTTGAGCCCATATCAAACGCCGCTGACGGTGATGATCCCTGAGGATAGCTCCAACATAAGGTCGTCGTCCACGGAGTACTACTTCTCTTAGACGACGTCTTACGGTGTTGGCACTTTCTGGTCCTTGTCTTCCGACGACTGCTGCACCTGTTCGAGTCGCTGGGCGGAATCTGTCACGCAGATGAGTGACTCGGATGTAGCGGTCTTTAGCCTGGGTTGTAACGCGTTGTGGACCAGGACGTTGACGGTCACGTGTTTATCCAGTAACTCGAACACGTTCCACCAACCTTACAATAGTGGACTGATGACAATTGAAGTGTCTGGCAATAGCACGTGTAGACATGCCAGCCCCGGATATTCCCATGGCTTCATTCCGTTGATTTTCAGTAACTCTCGGCATCTCTAGCTCGATTCCTTCACACGTCCAACAAAAAATTACGACAGATTGACGTTTCACAGTTCATGTACTGCACATTAAGTTGAAAACATGCTTTTAAAGGGCTCACACACAATGCTGCACGTGAATATTGGATTTTCCATGTGCATCTCGTGCATTTTTTTTTTTGTTGTGCACACGGACCGATATTGTTTGCGTTTGGGAACATTGTGTGAAACAATAGTTCATAGTATTGCATAATATTTTATATACAAAACCACCTAGTAATAAAATAGTTGGGAAAAAAGTGATGCGTTTTCCATGGCGCTCAGTATAGTATAAATGGTCCAAAAAGAGCCACAATCTTTGAAAAAAGTTGAAAAATTGTTATATCTTCTTCTAATGGTCTAATGGTATAAGGGAGATAACACATTAGTATCAGACTACCAATTATTTACTAAATATTGTTAAATATCTTCTAATTTTCCTTTCTTTTAAAAACTGTCCAATGGATCTTTCTTAAACTACTGGTACAGGAAGTTAAGTTCCCATACAACGTGTTAAATCTTTCCAGACATTGATCCGTAAACCGGAAGTATTCGAAAACATATTCGATATTTAAAAAACAAAACAGTAAAAATCGGTGCTCTTGAAAAAATCGTGATTTCGCCGTCAGGTGTGACCGCATCAAAACATCTAAAGTATCGTTTGGTAGCTCGATGAATGGGCTATTGTATGACAAACTTCCTGCCTGATTCCTGAAAGCCGGTTCAGTGCTGCTTGCAGGTCTAGTTTATTATTTTATTTTTTTTTCGTCGGACCATGTGATGGCTACTTGATAAACTATTTTAGAAACTTCTGCGCAGACCGGAAGTGGTGCATAAAAATTAAAAAACGGCCGTAGCTTCGTCAATTCTGTACCTATTTTCATACAAATGACATTTTCAGAAACCCCGAGGCTTTTCTCGGACGATAGCAGATGAAAATTTCGAAATTTCGAAACTTTGTCGCTGACTTCTGGCGTTCGCAAAATGAAAGATGTTGTTTAAGTGACAATTTTTGTTATTTTTCAAAATTTTCAAATTTGACCTACATTTTTGGATACCTGAAGACCCTCGGATTCCAGAAATTTAAGTTTCATTCCGAGTTATCGCCCTTTATTTCTCGATTTTCTTCGAATTTTCTGCCCATTTCCCAACCCTTATATTTTTGGGAAAGGATAAATCGATATTTCTGAAAGTCCTGGAACATAAAGCTATATAGTCAGACCGCTTGATAAAGCCATTTCAACAACGGTCCTGAAACCGGAAGTAGTCGAAATAATGTCCGATATTTAGAAAAAACGCAAAAAATGGGTGTTTTGGGGGAAAAACTCGATTTCTGTGTCCAATATCAATGGATTAAACAAATTAAGCTTTCGTTGAGTGGACCGGGGAATGGACTGTCGTATGATGCCCAATTTATACGGATTGTATGACCAAGTAGCAAAATATGACATGCTGAAAATCAAGTATTTTCTGATTTGGAGCGTTTTTGGACGCCTGTATCTCGAAAACTGCAACAAGGATTTTTCTTAAACTTTCTCTATCGAGAGTCCCTCCGGTAGTCTTGTGCATGAATCTATCCAATAATACATTGAAATGTCTGGAATAGGTAAAATAACGTACTGAAAATCGAAAAAAGTTGAAAAATCGTGAAATTTTGGAAAATGCTCTATTACTTTATTATTTAAACAAATTTTTACAAAAAAGTTACACATTCGGATAGCTGACCTAATTACGATTCTAACGATGTATAATATGTATCGAAATATTTAAATTTAATTTTCGATATATTGATATATATCGTATAATATGTATCGAAATATTTAAATTTAATTTTCGATATATTGACATTTTGGCATTTTTGGCACTATTGAACATAGGATTTCCCAGGGGCATTTTATCTGATCAGACAATGTAATATATCATTACATAGCCCTGTGGCTATTTGATAAGCCAATCCGGTTATTAAAACTATCCCGACAATAATCTCCATACCGGAAGTATTCAAAAAATGAAGAAAAAAGGTTAAAAAAAATAGCTCTCTTGCGAAAAACTTGATTTCTCCATCAGATGTTAGCGGACCAAAAGAACTAAAGTATCGCTGGATAGTCCCATTACTGGACTATCATATGGCATCTGAATGATACGATGTAGATGGCTAGAAAATAAATTATGCCACGCCGAAAATCTAGTATTTTCCGTTTTGGAGCATTTTGAGACGCCATTTTCTCGAAAACGAAAACTACGATTTTTCTTAAACTTTTTTTACTCAGAGTCCTATCGGTGGACTATGGCGTGAGTCCAAAAATGAAAGCATTGAAATAATATAAGTGGTCCAAAAAGAACCTCAATCTTGGAAAAAAGTTGAAAAATCCTTAAATTACTGAAAATGTTCTTCTATTTTTCTTTCTTTGGAAAACAGCTGAATGGATTTTTCTAAAACTTCTTGTACAGAAGGTTAGGTAACCAAACAACTTGTTAAAATTATCCCGACAATGATCCAAAAACCGGAATTAGTCGAAAAAATATTCGATATTTTGAGAAAAAAAACATAAAAAGTAAAAAAATGTTGATCTTGCCAAAAAAGTGATTACTACGTAAGATTTCAAAACAACTAAAGTGTCATTGCATAGCCGGAACAATGGACGATCGGATGACATCTAAATGGTAAAAATACGCTGGTTAGGCAATATATAATTGGACGCTGAAAATCTAGTATTTTCATTTTTGGGGGCTATTCAGATGCTTTCATCCCGAAAACTTCGTCTAATGGTCTAATGGTATAAGGGAGATAAGACATTAGTATCAGACTACCAATTATTTGCTAAATGTTGTTAAATATCTTCTAATTAGGCTTTCAGACTTTCGTCTGAAAGCCTATTGCGATTACTAAAATTATTATTATTATTATTATTTACCGCGGGAGCCTATTTCTCCACGATCGGAAACAGATATCGATCTGGGGTTCAATTTTCTATCGGGAAACCATGTGGTGGCTACTTGATAAAGTAATTTTGAAACTTCTGCGCAGACGGGGAGTGGCCGAATTTCGTGCGGTGCATAATAATTAAAAAACGGCCGTAGCTTCGTCAATTCGGTACCTATTTTCATACAAATGACATTTTCAGAAACGCTGACTTCTAGCGTTCGAAAAATGAAAAATGCTTTTTAAGAGACAATTTTTGTTATTTTTCAAAATTTTCAAATTTGACCTACATTTTTGGGTACTTGAAGGCAATCCGGTTCCATTAATATAACTTTCATTCAGAGTTATCACTCTTTATTTCTCGATTTTTTTCGGATTTTCTGCCCATTTTGTGAGCCCGAGTTTCGTTTTACGGCCTAATCGACGTTTCTGAAACTTCTTGAATATGAAGTTATTGTCCAAATCCAACTGATAAAGCTATTTCGACAAGGATCCTTAAACCGGAAGTGGTCGAAAAATTGTCCGATATATTGAAGAAAACGCAAATTTCACACGAATCCTATGAGAGGGCAGCAAAATATGACATGCTGAAAATCAAGTATTTTCTGATTTGGAGCGTTTTGGGACGCCTATATCTCGAAAACTACTCCAAGGATTTTTCTTAAACTTTCCCTATCGAGAGTCCCCCGGTAGTCGTGTGCATGAATCCATCCAATAAGAAATGAAATGAAATGGGGTTTAACGTCCTACTTCATCCAATAAGACTTTGATGTGTCTGGAATAGGTAAAATAACGGACTGAAAATCGAAAAAAGTTGAAAAATCGTCAAATTTTAGAAAATGCTCTATTATTTCTTTATTTTAACAAATTTTCAAAAAGAAGTTATACATTCAGATAGCTGTCCTAATTACGATTCTAACCATGTATAATATGTATTGAGTTATTGAAATTTAATTTTCGATATTTTGACATTTTGATATTTTTGACACTTTTGAACATAGGATTTCCCAGGGGCATTTTATCTGACCAGACAATGTAATATTTGATTACATAGCCCTGTGGCTATTTGATAAGCTAATCCGGTTATTAAAACTATCCCGACAATAATCTCCATACCGGAAGTATTCAAAAAATGAAGAAAAAAGGTTTAAAAAATAGCTCTCTTGCGAAAAACTTGAATTCTCCATCAGATGTTAGCATATCAAAAGAACTAAAGTATCGCTGGATAGCCCCATTAATGGACTATCATATGACATCTGAATGATACGATTTAGATGGCTAGAAAATAAATTATGGTACGCCGAAAATCTAGTATTTTCCGTTTTAGAGCATTTTGAGACGCCATTTTCTCGAAAACGAAAACTATGATTTTTCTTAAACTTTTTTTTACTCTCAGAGTCCTATCAGTGGACTATAGCGTGAGTCCAAAAATAAAAGCATTGAAATATTATAAGTGGTCGAAAAAGAGCCTCAATCTTGGAAAAAAGTTGAAAAATCCTTAAATTACTGAAAATGCTCTTCTATTTTTCTTTGTTTTGAAAACAGGTCAATGGATGTTTCTGAAACTTTAGGTACAGAAAGTTAACTATCCAAACAACTTGTTAAAACTATCCCGACAATTATGCAAAAACCGGAAGTAGTAAAAAAATATCCGATATTTTGAAATAAAAAACTTAAAAAGTAAAAAATGGTGATCTTGCGAAAAAAGTGATTACTACGCCATATTTCACCGAATCAAAACAACTAAATTGTCATTGGATAGCCCGAACAATGGACGATATTATGACATCTCAGTTGTAAAAATTCGCTGGTTAGGCAATATATTATGAGATGCTGAAAATCTAGTATTTTTCTTTTTGGAGCCTATACAGACGCTTTTTTCTCGAAAACTATTCTTATTTCCTTTCTTAAACTTCTGTTACTTAGAGTCCTAACGGTGGTCTAGGGTGTGAATCCAAATATAAAAGCCTCAATATAGTATAAATGGTCCAAAAAGGGTCAAAATCTATGAAGAAAGTCGAAAAATCGTTATATTTGTATAAATCTAATGTACGTCTAATGGTACAAGGGAGGTAACACAATGAAATCAGACTACCAATTATTTGCTAATTATCGTTAAATATCTTCTAATTTTCCAACGGATCTTTCTGAAACTTATGGTACAGGAAGTTAAGTTCCCATACCACTTGTTAAATTTATTCCGACAATGATCCGTAAACCGGAAGTAGTCAAAAAAGTATTCGATATGTTGAGAAAATATAGTAAAAAATCGCAATTTCTCAGCCGGGTGTCACTGAATCAAAACAACTAAAGTATCGTTTGGTAGCAAGTTGAATGGGCTATTGTATGACACACTTCCTGTCTGATTCCTGAAAGCCGGTTCAGTGCTGCTTTCAGGTCTAGTTTTCCTTTCTTTTAAAAACTGTCCAATGGATCTTTCTGAAACTTCTGGTACAGGAAGTTTAGTTCCCATACAACGTGTTAAATGTATCCCGACAATGATCCGTAAATCGGAAGTAGTCGAAAAAATATTCGATATTTAAAAAAAAAACCCAGTAAAAATCGGTGCTCTTGCAAAAATCGTGATTTCACCGTCGGGTGTGACCACATAAAAACATCTAAAGTATCGTTTGGCAGCTCGATGAATGGGCTATTGTATGACAAACTTCCTGTCTGATTCCTGAAAGCCGGTTCAGTGCTGCTTGCAGGTCTAGTTATTCTTATTATTATTATTCAAATTCCATTTTGATTAGATCTCAGCAACTGAGTGGGTGTGACTTAGAGGATAAAACTATTTTGAACGTTCTGCGACAATGCGAAATGTCCGAAATCACCGAAGCTATCGATTTTAAAAATATTGCAGTAATTTTAATAATAATCTTTGGATTTTAACTTTCGATACATTTTGGCATCGCCGGAGACAGGGCACATAGCTACACCACTTTTAGAAAATTTAAATTTGTACAAAAAACTTTTTTATTTATGAATATTTTTTAGTCGTGTTTTAAACAGAATTAAAGAGTCACCTGACTTAACCACAGCGTGATAAAGATGAAAGCGACTCTCATCACTGAAGAGCACACTTTGCCAGTCTACTCTTCTCCATGTCTGGTGTCCTTGAGCCCATATCAAACGCCGCTGACGGTGATGATCCCTGAGGATAGCTCCAACATAAGGTCGTCGTCCACGGAGTACTACTTCTCTTAGACGACGTCTTACGGTGTTGGCACTTTCTGGTCCTTGTCTTCCGACGACTGCTGCACCTGTTCGAGTCGCTGGGCGGAATCTGTCACGCAGATGAGTGACTCGGATGTAGCGGTCTTTAGCCTGGGTTGTAACGCGTTGTGGACCAGGACGTTGACGGTCACGTGTTTATCCAGTAACTCGAACACGTTCCACCAACCTTACAATAGTGGACTGATGACAATTGAAGTGTCTGGCAATAGCACGTGTAGACATGCCAGCCCCGGATATTCCCATGGCTTCATTCCGTTGATTTTCAGTAACTCTCGGCATCTCTAGCTCGATTCCTTCACACGTCCAACAAAAAATTACGACAGATTGACGTTTCACAGTTCATGTACTGCACATTAAGTTGAAAACATGCTTTTAAAGGGCTCACACACAATGCTGCACGTGAATATTGGATTTTTCATGTGCATCTCGTGCATTTTTTTTTTGTTGTGCACACGGACCGATATTGTTTGCGTTTGGGAACATTGTGTGAAACAATAGTTCATAGTATTGCATAATATTTTATATACAAAACCACCTAGTAATAAAATAGTTGGGAAAAAAGTGATGCGTTTTCCATGGCGCTCAGTATAGTATAAATGGTCCAAAAAGAGCCACAATCTTTGAAAAAAGTTGAAAAATTGTTATATCTTCTTCTAATGGTCTAATGGTATAAGGGAGATAACACATTAGTATCAGACTACCAATTATTTACTAAATATTGTTAAATATCTTCTAATTTTCCTTTCTTTTAAAAACTGTCCAATGGATCTTTCTTAAACTACTGGTACAGGAAGTTAAGTTCCCATACAACGTGTTAAATCTTTCCAGACATTGATCCGTAAACCGGAAGTATTCGAAAACATATTCGATATTTAAAAAACAAAACAGTAAAAATCGGTGCTCTTGAAAAAATCGTGATTTCGCCGTCAGGTGTGACCGCATCAAAACATCTAAAGTATCGTTTGGTAGCTCGATGAATGGGCTATTGTATGACAAACTTCCTGCCTGATTCCTGAAAGCCGGTTCAGTGCTGCTTGCAGGTCTAGTTTATTATTTTATTTTTTTTTCGTCGGACCATGTGATGGCAACTATTTTAGAAACTTCTGCGCAGACCGGAAGTGGTGCATAAAAATTAAAAAACGGCCGTAGCTTCGTCAATTCTGTACCTATTTTCATACAAATGACATTTTCAGAAACCCCGAGGCTTTTCTCGGACGATAGCAGATGAAAATTTCGAAATTTCGAAACTTTGTCGCTGACTTCTGGCGTTCGCAAAATGAAAGATGTTGTTTAAGTGACAATTTTTGTTATTTTTCAAAATTTTCAAATTTGACCTACATTTTTGGATACCTGAAGACCCTCGGATTCCAGAAATTTAAGTTTCATTCCGAGTTATCGCCCTTTATTTCTCGATTTTCTTCGAATTTTCTGCCCATTTCCCAACCCTTATATTTTTGGGAAAGGATAAATCGATATTTCTGAAAGTCCTGGAACATAAAGCTATATAGTCAGACCGCTTGATAAAGCCATTTCAACAACGGTCCTGAAACCGGAAGTAGTCGAAATAATGTCCGATATTTAGAAAAAACGCAAAAAATGGGTGTTTTGGGGGAAAAACTCGATTTCTGTGTCCAATATCAATGGATTAAACAAATTAAGCTTTCGTTGAGTGGACCGGGGAATGGACTGTCGTATGATGCCCAATTTATACGGATTGTATGACCAAGTAGCAAAATATGACATGCTGAAAATCAAGTATTTTCTGATTTGGAGCGTTTTTGGACGCCTGTATCTCTTAAACTTTCTCTATCGAGAGTCCCTCCGGTAGTCTTGTGCATGAATCTATCCAATAATACATTGAAATGTCTGGAATAGGTAAAATAACGTACTGAAAATCGAAAAAAGTTGAAAAATCGTGAAATTTTGGAAAATGCTCTATTACTTTATTATTTAAACAAATTTTTACAAAAAAGTTACACATTCGGATAGCTGACCTAATTACGATTCTAACGATGTATAATATGTATCGAAATATTTAAATTTAATTTTCGATGTATTGATATATATCGTATAATATGTATCGAAATATTTAAATTTAATTTTCGATATATTGACATTTTGGCATTTTTGGCACTATTGAACATAGGATTTCCCAGGGGCATTTTATCTGATCAGACAATGTAATATATCATTACATAGCCCTGTGGCTATTTGATAAGCCAATCCGGTTATTAAAACTATCCCGACAATAATCTCCATACCGGAAGTATTCAAAAAATGAAGAAAAAAGGTTAAAAAAAATAGCTCTCTTGCGAAAAACTTGATTTCTCCATCAGATGTTAGCGGACCAAAAGAACTAAAGTATCGCTGGATAGTCCCATTACTGGACTATCATATGGCATCTGAATGATACGATGTAGATGGCTAGAAAATAAATTATGCCACGCCGAAAATCTAGTATTTTCCGTTTTGGAGCATTTTGAGACGCCATTTTCTCGAAAACGAAAACTACGATTTTTCTTAAACTTTTTTTACTCAGAGTCCTATCGGTGGACTATGGCGTGAGTCCAAAAATGAAAGCATTGAAATAATATAAGTGGTCCAAAAAGAACCTCAATCTTGGAAAAAAGTTGAAAAATCCTTAAATTACTGAAAATGTTCTTCTATTTTTCTTTCTTTGGAAAACAGCTGAATGGATTTTTCTAAAACTTCTTGTACAGAAGGTTAGGTAACCAAACAACTTGTTAAAATTATCCCGACAATGATCCAAAAACCGGAATTAGTCGAAAAAATATTCGATATTTTGAGAAAAAAAACATAAAAAGTAAAAAAATGTTGATCTTGCCAAAAAAGTGATTACTACGTAAGATTTCAAAACAACTAAAGTGTCATTGCATAGCCGGAACAATGGACGATCGGATGACATCTAAATGGTAAAAATACGCTGGTTAGGCAATATATAATTGGACGCTGAAAATCTAGTATTTTCATTTTTGGGGGCTATTCAGATGCTTTCATCCCGAAAACTTCGTCTAATGGTCTAATGGTATAAGGGAGATAAGACATTAGTATCAGACTACCAATTATTTGCTAAATGTTGTTAAATATCTTCTAATTAGGCTTTCAGACTTTCGTCTGAAAGCCTATTGCGATTACTAAAATTATTATTATTATTATTATTTACCGCGGGAGCCTATTTCTCCACGATCGGAAACAGATATCGATCTGGGGTTCAATTTTCTATCGGGAAACCATGTGGTGGCTACTTGATAAAGTAATTTTGAAACTTCTGCGCAGACGGGGAGTGGCCGAATTTCGTGCGGTGCATAATAATTAAAAAACGGCCGTAGCTTCGTCAATTCGGTACCTATTTTCATACAAATGACATTTTCAGAAACGCTGACTTCTAGCGTTCGAAAAATGAAAAATGCTTTTTAAGAGACAATTTTTGTTATTTTTCAAAATTTTCAAATTTGACCTACATTTTTGGGTACTTGAAGGCAATCCGGTTCCATTAATATAACTTTCATTCAGAGTTATCACCCTTTATTTCTCGATTTTTTTCGAATTTTCTGCCCATTTTGTGAGCCCGAGTTTCGTTTTACGGCCTAATCGACGTTTCTGAAACTTCTTGAATATGAAGTTATTGTCCAAATCCAACTGATAAAGCTATTTCGACAAGGATCCTTAAACCGGAAGTGGTCGAAAAATTGTCCGATATATTGAAGAAAACGCAAATTTCACACGAATCCTATGAGAGGGCAGCAAAATATGACATGCTGAAAATCAAGTATTTTCTGATTTGGAGCGTTTTGGGACGCCTATATCTCGAAAACTACTCCAAGGATTTTTCTTAAACTTTCCCTATCGAGAGTCCCCCGGTAGTCGTGTGCATGAATCCATCCAATAAGAAATGAAATGAAATGGGGTTTAACGTCCTACTTCATCCAATAAGACTTTGATGTGTCTGGAATAGGTAAAATAACGGACTGAAAATCGAAAAAAGTTGAAAAATCGTCAAATTTTAGAAAATGCTCTATTATTTCTTTATTTTAACAAATTTTCAAAAAGAAGTTATACATTCAGATAGCTGTCCTAATTACGATTCTAACCATGTATAATATGTATTGAGTTATTGAAATTTAATTTTCGATATTTTGACATTTTGATATTTTTGACACTTTTGAACATAGGATTTCCCAGGGGCATTTTATCTGACCAGACAATGTAATATTTGATTACATAGCCCTGTGGCTATTTGATAAGCTAATCCGGTTATTAAAACTATCCCGACAATAATCTCCATACCGGAAGTATTCAAAAAATGAAGAAAAAAGGTTTAAAAAATAGCTCTCTTGCGAAAAACTTGAATTCTCCATCAGATGTTAGCAGATCAAAAGAACTAAAGTATCGCTGGATAGCCCCATTAATGGACTATCTTATGACATCTGAATGATACGATTTAGATGGCTAGAAAATAAATTATGGTACGCCGAAAATCTAGTATTTTCCGTTTTGGAGCATTTTGAGACGCCATTTTCTCGAAAACGAAAACTACGATTTTTCTTAAACTTTTTTTTACTCAGAGTCCTATCAGTGGACTATAGCGTGAGTCCAAAAATAAAAGCATTGAAATATTATAAATGGTCGAAAAAGAGCCTCAATCTTGGAAAAAAGTTGAAAAATCCTTAAATTACTGAAAATGCTCTTCTATTTTTCTTTGTTTTGAAAACAGGTCAATGGATGTTTCTGAAACTTTAGGTACAGAAAGTTAACTATCCAAACAACTTGTTAAAACTATCCCGACAATTATGCAAAAACCGGAAGTAGTAAAAAAATATCCGATATTTTGAAATAAAAAACTTAAAAAGTAAAAAATGGTGATCTTGCGAAAAAAGTGATTACTACGCCATATTTCACCGAATCAAAACAACTAAATTGTCATTGGATAGCCCGAACAATGGACGATATTATGACATCTCAGTTGTAAAAATTCGCTGGTTAGGCAATATATTATGAGATGCTGAAAATCTAGTATTTTTCTTTTTGGAGCCTATACAGACGCTTTTTTCTCGAAAACTATTCTTATTTCCTTTCTTAAACTTCTGTTACTTAGAGTCCTAACGGTGGTCTAGGGTGTGAATCCAAATATAAAAGCCTCAATATAGTATAAATGGTCCAAAAAGGGTCAAAATCTATGAAGAAAGTCGAAAAATCGTTATATTTGTATAAATCTAATGTACGTCTAATGGTATAAGGGAGGTAACACAATGAAATCAGACTACCAATTATTTGCTAATTATCGTTAAATATCTTCTAATTTTCCAACGGATCTTTCTGAAACTTATGGTACAGGAAGTTAAGTTCCCATACCACTTGTTAAATTTATTCCGACAATGATCCGTAAACCGGAAGTAGTCAAAAAAAGTATTCGATATGTTGAGAAAATATAGTAAAAAATCGCGATTTCTCAGCCGGGTGTCACTGAATCAAAACAACTAAAGTATCGTTTGGTAGCAAGTTGAATGGGCTATTGTATGACACACTTCCTGTCTGATTCCTGAAAGCCGGTTCAGTGCTGCTTTCAGGTCTAGTTTTCCTTTCTTTTAAAAACTGTCCAATGGATCTTTCTGAAACTTCTGGTACAGGAAGTTTAGTTCCCATACAACGTGTTAAATGTATCCCGACAATGATCCGTAAATCGGAAGTAGTCGAAAAAATATTCGATATTTAAAAAAAAAACCCAGTAAAAATCGGTGCTCTTGCAAAAATCGTGATTTCACCGTCGGGTGTGACCACATAAAAACATCTAAAGTATCGTTTGGCAGCTCGATGAATGGGCTATTGTATGACAAACTTCCTGTCTGATTCCTGAAAGCCGGTTCAGTGCTGCTTGCAGGTCTAGTTATTCTTATTATTATTATTCAAATTCCATTTTGATTAGATCTCAGCAACTGAGTGGGTGTGACTTAGAGGATAAAACTATTTTGAACGTTCTGCGACAATGCGAAATGTCCGAAATCACCGAAGCTATCGATTTTAAAAATATTGCAGTAATTTTAATAATAATCTTTGGATTTTAACTTTCGATACATTTTGGCATCGCCGGAGACAGGGCACATAGCTACACCACTTTTAGAAAATTTAAATTTGTACAAAAAACTTTTTTATTTATGAATATTTTTTAGTCGTGTTTTACACAGAATTAAAGAGTCATCTGACTTGAGCAAAAATGTGAAATTTTTTTGTCTCCGTAATTTTCCTTGGCCACCATTGGCTAATTCAGTTTTTCAGTCCTAGATTAATTATTTATTGTTCGATTTGTATAAAACAAAGTTCATATGCTCCGTTGTCTCAATTGTCATTTTTTTGTCGGCATCGGAAGTGGCGTAATTTTACCAAAAACTACAATTTTGACAGTTAGGTACCATTTTTTGAAAGCAAATATTATTTTTTTCAAATCTGGTATAACTGAAAGGGTGCGCCCTTTAAAGGTGCACAAAATGTTGGGCCCAGTTTTTTTTAATTTCGATTCCGTTTTCGGGCTATTTCGATTAAAAGGTGAAAAAAGGTGTAAAATTAAGCTATTTACAACCCATCCATCGTTTTCATATTTTAAAATATTAGTTCGTAACTTTCATAAACTCGTAGCAGTAATCTATACGGAGAGAATGTATGTGAAAATTAATTTGTAATATGCGCAGTTACCGAGAAATCGTCAATTTTGCATGAGTCACTCTTTACGCTATTGTGCCTGTAAAAGAGTCAATTATTCTTGGATTTTCATAAAAGTGAAACCATTTGATGCATAATGTCAATTGCGACTAGTTCAACTCAATTTAACATTTTCAATGTCACTGGAAATGACGAAATTTGGGCAAAAACTGTATTTATAGCCATCGAAACAAATAATTTATTCAAACGAGTCGTATTTGTTGTTTGGTTAAGATTTTGATATTTGATTCTAATCAACTAAAAGAATGAACCCATACGATCATATAGATATCCCAAAATGGTTTCTAACTTATTCAGTTTCGGAGAAATAGGCAATTTTCAACATGTCACTTTTCAAGGTTCTTTGTCCATAAAAGTGGCAATTATTATTCGATTTTCATAAAATTATCACCATGTGATGCCTTATACCATTTATGATTTCATAGAATTAATTTAAGGTTTTTCATTATCACCGGAAGTAACGTCATTTTGGCAAAAACTGTATTTTTAGCCTTCAAAACCGATATTTTATTGAAATGAGTCTGATTTGTAATGTTTTTAAAATTATGATATTTAATTCCCCAATCAGCAAATAGATTGAACCCATACGATCATACAGATACCAGAAACTTGTTTCTAACTTGTACGGTTGCAGAGAAATAGACGGTTTCTACAAGTCTATTTTCAAGGTTTTTGGTCTATAAAAGTGACAATTATTATTCGATTTACATAAAATTTTCACCATGTGATGCCTTATGTCATTTCTGATTTCATAAAACTAATTGAAAATTTTCATTATCACCGGAAGTACTGTACGCTTACATGTAACAAATGTATAAAATGAATTGATATTGCTGGATTTGGTTGATTCAGCGTCCATCTTATTTGATGTGTGCAATGCTTATGTGGAAACCCGTTTAATGGTTTCATTGGTACCGGAAGTGACATATGTTTAGGGTAACGTGGCACCGGTGAAACCCGTCATTACTGCATCGCAGTTCTAGTTATACTAATGTGCTGCTATTTGACAATATTAGGTTGTTAATTAATAATATTGGGTAGTATGTGGTAGTATGTGATAAGTATTTGGTAGTATTGGGTCAGTTTTTGCTTGCTTTGGTTGATATAGGGAGGCAAATGGAACAGATAGACATCGGTAATCGCAATTAAAGTACAATTCCCGCGGTATAACTAATTATTTTTGAAAAAATTCAATTGATATGCACATTTTACGTCATTGTTGTATTATTGGGTAGGATGTGGTTATATTGTAGTGGTATTTGGGTGGTATTGGTTGGTATTGGGTAAATCGTCACACCCACAAAAAGGACTTACCGTAGCTCATAGATTGATATGTATAGGCAGTGGCAAAGTGTCCTACTGCTGAAATACAATATTCAATTACTTGGTTTTTCATGAATTAAGAACAGAGAGGAACGAATACAAAACAGCAGATAACAAATCAAAGATACACGATGCAGTAGCAACGATACAATTAGAGACACAGGGAATAAAAGCTGAAATATCGTAAAGTAATAATAAATTTTAACAGTAAATATGATTATTTATAACTTGAATATCTTACAGTTAACATTTTGAGTTGCATCGGGTATTGTTATGGAAGCTTCAATATCATTATCACTATAATCTGCATAAAATAAAAAATATCAATATATACACAGATAAGAGTTCGTGGTTCCAACAATGATCAAGTATCGTTATTTGTATAAACTATATCATTCAATCCATGCCCACAAGTGGAATTATTCGGTTTCCTGCCAATGGGAAATTAGTATCTACGTTGTATCAAATTTTCTTAAGAAATGCTTCGCCTGAACCCCTAATTTTCACATTATTTCATTAGTTTTTATAATTTGCCACGCCATAAGATATATTCATACAAAATAAGTAGAATTTGAAACTAAATTACACGAAACCAAATTCATATGGTTTTAACCAAATAGTTTAAAACACTTACACTGAGTAACGGAGCCTTCTAGAAGAGGTAACTGGGTGTCATTGGGGTTACCTGTCAGATCATCATCTGGTATGGTAACTATAAAGATATGGAGATTAAAGTATTAGTAAACTTATCTGCTTGATGACCAGTAACTCTTATTTAAAATAAAATTTATATTCCATATTTAAAACTTTGACAATTGGGTTTATTATTTTTGACAAATCAATTGAAATATAGTATAATATACTAAATGCCATTCTAGTTCCCGGTTTTATATTTACGAAATAGTTTTCTTTGGGTGGAAAACACAGTACAGATGATGTTAAATTGGCATTTATTGAAAGTCTAGCGCTTTCAATCTTGCGGCATCTTCAGAGTTATTACAGCAACGTCTTCAATACATGTCGCCATAAGTTACGTTACGACTAAGTTCGAACCAATAAAAACTTAAGTGTTTGCATTTAACTTTGGCGAAAATAATAATTTTCGTAAACAAAATCTATTTTCCTTGGCCTCAAAAAGTTTTTTATTTTTTAAAATTTCATTTATATAGTGGCATGACTTTGGTGTGTCAATTCGCGCATTTTTCAAAATTTTAACTAACAGGAATTTGTCTGTTTTCTGGATAATGTATTTGCTAGCGATATAGTTTAAAGGAGCCAAATCTCCATTCTTTAAAACTTTTATTGTAATCAGTTTTGTTCGGCGAAATACGTGAGCGATCCAAATACGGTTTGACATTTCACTGGCGTTTAACCTTGCTCATCAAGGCGGCTCATTTCAAATAACGCTTTTTAGCATAGAGTACACGCCGGTGTGCACTGGTTTTAAAATAGTTTACTGTGTCTTAAATATTAGATATCAGGAGCACATATTTTCACAGTAAGCTAACAACATCACTATTGATTGGAATGGACCAATAATTCGTGTTTTTAATGACGAAGACTTTGAATAATATTGAGTTAGAGCTTTACGCCCTTTAATTATCTTAGTCATTTGCATAGCCGACACAGATAAAAATAATAGACACAATATTTAGATTTGCAATTTATATTGTTATGTCTTGTAAATGGTCGACCTTTTGTTTTCGATATTGTAATTCCCTTCTTTTATGTCCTTGCATACCAAACCTCCTAGATCTTCACATTTTGAGACCGAGAAGAACTAAACCGCGAGGCGGTACTGTCGTGTTCGGCTAAATGCGACACGTCGCGTCATCATTTAACGTTTTACGATTTCAAAAGCCTTTATCAAGCATACACAATTTACAAATGAGTAGAGATGCGAAAGCGCTATGTCTACATACATTGGATATTAAGGTAACCTCGTAAGAAACTAAGGGTTCTATTAACTGCTACATTCGCAAATAACAGTTTCGATAATCACAGTGAGAGTGAGGGATAAAATAAAATAAAACCAAGTACGAACAATCCAAACCATTAGACAAAATTCGAAGTCCTAAAAAAAACGGTATGAGAAAATTATATGGTATGAATACTGGGGATACGGGATTGATAAATAAATAATCGCACTGATTCATTTTCAATATTACTGATCAATAGGCTTATTAAATTTAGTATTTTGCTTACTAGTATAGAACTGTGATATATCAATACTCATGTAACACTGGACCCCTATTGATATATCAAACTACGTCACCGCGTTACGTCATCAAGTAATATTCCGCCATATCACGGCATGTTAAGGAACATTAACAATCAAGATACAAAATGCAATATCGAGTACAGTAATATCAAGTATCTAAAGAGTCATTGTCAACTCCAAATACGTCACCGCGTCATGCGTCATGCTATGCCACATCATGATGTCACGTCATGTCACAGAACATCAACATCAAGTATCTAAAGAGTCATCTTCAACTGTTAATAGAACTGGAAGTTAAAAATGACTCTTAAGATAAATGATGTTGATGTTCTGTGACTATTTGCGGTCATTTTGTCCGGCAGTTTTGGTCCGATTTTCATGAAATTAGATATCAACCGACATTATGGTGTAGCGGTGATATATATTCGAGCGGTTTTGTTAAATCGGATAAAATTTGTGATCTCTAGAGGGACCACAAGCTAAAAACGCAATCTTTCATACAATCAAGGGCCATAATCCAAGAAATTACGATCCGATATGCGCGAATATCGAACGGAGCCACGATCTTTGGGTTACAAATATACATTTCAAGTTTCATCAGAATCGGATGAAAACTGTGACCTCTAGAGTGTTCACAAGCTAAAAACATGATTTTTCGTACAATCAGGGGCCATAATCCATGAAGTTATGGTCCGATACATGCCAATTTCGAAAGTAACCCAGATCTTTTGGAGATAGAAATATATTTCAAGTTTCGTCGAATAACAATTCTGTCCACAAACAAATTGTGGACGGACAGACGGACGAACGAGTGGACGTCCAGACGGAGAGGGGCGACGACAATATACGTATACGTATCTATAAAATCCATCAGCCTTTCAAAAGATGCACTAAAGGTTGTTAACAAAGTTACAATATTCTCTGTTATGAGGGTGGGGGGGGGTGTTTTTTGTTTTTGTGTGTGTGTGTGTGTGTGTGAACTCTGACCTATCTTGGGTGATAGGAGAGTAGTATCTTTCCCTGTTTTCTAAAGTATATGGAGAACCAATTCCTAGTGGTTTATTCAAACCCAAATATCCCACACTTAATAAGGCTTATAAAAGTATATTCAAACTCTCCAGCACAGAGGTTAAGCTGAAAAAATTAGAAGATAAACAGTTCGCCAAACTTACCAGTCGTCGATTCGCATTGCTTCTCACCTATAATACAAAAACGACATAATATCCATATTCAACACTGTATTCAAATCATGCAACAGTAATACAATGGGAAATGTGGTTGAATAAGCAAATTTGCAAGATGAGTGATATTACTTGCATAGTATCAGCCCAGGGGGTGGTATTATTGAGTGATGTCACTAATGTCACTGTGGCCTTGTTTACAATTTAAACTAATTTATTTTAAGGATGCAACCTTTGCATTGATTGAGTTAAAATCCTAGTACAACTTGTGATCCGTGGCTAATGAGGGCGTTGCATTCTTAAAATATTTTAGTTAAAGTGTTTGTGGATAAGACCCCTGATTTCAGTCATTTAATTTCAAATCGTATGAAATTATGTACAAGCAAAGGCAGATCCAGGGAGGTGGTGACTTTGGGGACACATCCAAAAAGAAACAATTTGTAGTCTTACCATAACAGTTAAAGGGACAGTCAGTCATTATTGTAGTAGAATTAGTAAGAGCTTCGTTTATGTCATCTCTATCAGTACCATTGCATGTTGTTGTATTCTCAGCCATACATGTTTTATATATCTCATGATAACTAAAATAAAGTTATATCGAGGATTGAATATGAAAAAGTCTCATTTTGTAGAAAATGAATTTATATAACTCATGATTCTGATTTGTATTAACCCCCTACCACCGGCTAACAATTTAACAGTGCGCCAAATAGAAAATTAGCTACCAGAAGCACAAGACATACTAATTACAAGTATTTCTGTCTTAAAAGCGGGATTCGTGTTCGAAGCAGAGTTCACTTACGCTTTTCGAAACACTCGAGAGTTCAGCTCGTCTCCTAACAATACACTCATTTATTTGTATTTAGGATCGATGGAATTATATTTTATCTATCCAAAATTGTGCCTTGTATATAGATACACAATAAGGTTTCTGGACTAGGTCTAACACGGTACAAATATTTGTGTTTTCATACCTACATGCTTGTCTAGAATTGTCGGTAGTAGACTTAGCTTGTAAATCATAAGCAGCACAGTTACCAATCTCTAGTGTACAATCTGATAGTGTTACATTATCTTTCGATTCTGAAAGAATACATACAAACAAATATTTGAAATGAAAATGAAACGCTGACAGAGAAAATTGAATTGATAGGATGGCATCACTGCGAAAACCAAACCTTTAACCTATTGATAGGGTGGTCCACAGCCTCAAATATTTATGTTAATAAAAACTGCACCTACTTGTCTCCTTGTTGCCTCTCACTTGACAATTTCTCGAGTGAGCAAAGGTCAATCCCGCACACATTCACGTGACAATATTGATTAAATTATTACGCATTGGGCTTATAAAAATACATTGTTACGAATTTGATTAAAACATTTGAGAAAACTCGGCGATTTTATTTTTCATTTATTTTATAATAACGATTCGTTTGTGAATAAAATATTGTTTAAATCAAATCAACGATTCTCCGTTCAGAGCCATCTCAAGTAGTTTCGTCCTTTTGCTATTTTTTAAACTGACTGATGCTGTAGGACTGTGAAATTTACTTTTATTTAATCGTAAAACCTGTCGTTTTACTTATCGCTCTCGCGAGTTTAGGAGACAGATTTTGCTAGCTCTAAATACGCAGTAAAATTTTAAGACTGGAAAATAACCGAAACAAATTTTGTATTCGTAGTTTTCATTTTCCAGACAAGTATTCTTTTTGTATTCGTGTAAATCATTTTCACAGTATTTTAAATTATTTAATTATTTAATTGTAATTATTTAATTATTTAATTGTAATTATTTAATTATTTAATTGTAATTATTTAATTATTTAATTGTAATTATTTAATTGTAATTATTTAATTATTTAATTGTAATTATTTAATTGTAATTATTTAATTGTAATTATTTAATTGTAATTATTTAATTGTAATTATTTAATTGTAATTATTTAATTATTTAATTGTAATTATTTAGTTATTTAATTGTAATTATTTAGTTATTTAATTGTAATTATTTAGTTATTTAATTGTAATTATTTAATTGTAATTATTTAATTGTAATTATTTAATTGTAATTATTTAATTGTAATTATTTAATTGTGTAATTGTAATTATTTAATTGTAATTATTTAATTGTAATTATTTAATTGTAATTATTTAATTGTGATTATTTAATTTTTTAAAAAATCCGAGGGGGGGGGGACTTAAAGGAGCTATGTCTCTAACTCAATATTTTCCATAATATTCGAAATTAAAAACACGAATTAGAATTCAATATTGATCAATTCAAATCAATATTGATGTCGTTACCCTCATATCCAATATTTAAGTCACAATTAACATTTTATAAGCAGTACACGAGTCGTGTACCCTATGGTTTCGGGTGCCATTTTGTAATGAACAAATAAAAGCATATCCTACAACATAATGTGGAAGAAATTAGTAAAAGCTGATTCACAAACGGCAAAATAATAATTTTAAAAAACGCGGAGATTGCATTAAACGACTGTCGTTCAATTTGAGCGTATGTCATCCACTATAATTGATTAGAAATAACAAATTTTTTTTCTCTAAAATTGACATACATTTATATTACACATGTGCTTTTAGAACCATTTTTGTCTATTTCAAGGTTCCAAAAAATAGAGCCACACACCCTTTAGGCGTTGAACGACGGACTTAGTTTTGTTCTTCTTGAAAATCTCAGACAGCTAGAAAGATGGCGTCCGCAGATATTTGCTATCTAGCATTGGATTTGACAAGTACCCCTTTTCTGATTCGAGCACTAAGGAAACTACCATGGTTAAAATCAGAAATAGGCCTGTACTAGACACTATTAATAAATTCCCCAAAAGTGCCGAGGATCAGTCTATCAAGTTCGGGTTCTGCCATATCAAATTTCCGAAAAGCGTGTTCAGCCATCTTGATAGATTAATGAGGATTGAACCCTCACCTAATACTTTTGGCAACGAAGCATCCATTTTATAAAAAAAAAAATGAAAAACTCAAACTGTAACCAAAAATCATCTTTCTAAATTTAGACAAAGGCGCGAAGAGATTGGGAGAAAACGGGTACCGGTTCTTTATGTGAAATAGCGGAAAACAGAAAGTAAAGGTGTGCGGGGGGGGGGGGGACTTGAGATTAGATAAAAAGGGCACCTAACATCAGAAATTGTCGGGATGAGACAATTTTGCAGATACTTCATGATTCAGCGAGTTTCTGATAAATCTTTTTATTTTTCTTCTGGGGACAAGGAACGTTCTTTTCAAAATGTTAAGGCAAATTTATAAAAAAAATACATTTGTATAAAATATTCATAGCGGTTGTAAATGCAGTTTATTGCAAGAAATTGCAATAAAAAGTTATATCATGGTTTCTTGTAGAGTTGGATGTTCTGAATGACATCCTAAAAGTTTACCAAAATAGGAGTACCGGAAAGTCCCAAATTTTTAAGATAACTGTCAAGTTTTGTAAGTAATTTTCCTTTAAAAGGTAAAACTTCAAACACGCATGAAGTCGTCAATTTTTAAGAGAAACAAATGGACACCTTTCCATAGATTGCCTTGGCCAATCTTTCATATGAAATGGTTTTCATAGATTCCGATGCTCCTTTGTACCATTTTTTTTTGGGGGGGGGGGGGGAGCGGTAACCCTACCCAAATACCTGCGTCAAAGAACCCCAATTTATGAATGAGCATAACTCTGCATTGTTTTATCATAAATTAACAAATCTGGTCTCTAAATTAATGTTTTGGGGGTCATTCTTTAATTTGAAGATATACCCAGTGGAGTTAACTGGTCCCTTATACCATTTTTTCAAGTGTACTCCTAACCCCACAACCCGTTACCGAGGACCCAAATTTACAAACAGGCACAATTCTCCATTGCTTCATAATACTATGAACTATGGTGTTAGGTCAATATTTCATTTGAAGATATGCTCTGTGGTGTTAACTGACCCCTTACACCCTTTGTGGGGTACTCCCTACCCCAAAACTCCCTACCAACAAAAGATGTGACCGTGAACCCAAATTTATGAATATATTTATGGTATATTTGGTATGCAAGACATTATTTACCAATCTGCTCCACATAGTCATATCATCTATGATTTCTAAAACACACGGAGTTACTCTTCATAAGGTAAGCAACTTTTGTTTGGCTATAGAAACGTTACAGTTTTCATCATTTTCTTGTTATTCATTCGTAGAACCTCAAGATAATACCAAAGTTCAATAAATCAGACTGCTTTACGCTACTCCCGATTTTGAAATAACGGTGTGGCTTTTTCATTTCAATGATGGTGTGTAATAAGTCTTTGAAGTTTACATGAGAAAGTGGTTCACTGCATCTTGTGTTTACCAATACTTTTGGGGTGATTTTAAGTACCATACTAAAAATGAGTGCAAGCGTTGGCCAAGAAACTTGTCCATTCTGCCACGAAGAGCTTGGCAACAAAAAGACAACCATTATTGATGAAAGGGGTGCAGTTGGTATAGTCCGGTGGCTGAAGGGGGAGAATCGCCACCCGAGCTGTGAATTTATGAGACCATGTTTTTCTAGACCAGTTTTTCGCGTAGATTCCGAATCTGGGCGGTGAAGAGGCATTTGAGGGGGAGTTTTGGAGATGGGGGGGAGGGGGTCGAATGTCTACAATAGGGGAAATGTCATTAAATTCTAGGAATGTCCAACTCCAAAGACGTGTATATAATGCCCCTCCTGGAGAACTGTTTTGATTTGTGGTGAGGGCGGATTGGGTTCCAGGTATATGTGTGTGGAAGGGGGAGAGGGGTGAGGTAAATTGGCGGAAATGATGATAGGTCTTGGTAAAAACATTACTTTTTAATTCCGCTGCACATTTCTAAATATGTGTTTAAGATAAGATCACCATTGTATGGTGGAGGGGGGGGGCAAAATGTATTTTTGGGGACAGAAACCACTTGGTTCAAAATTGATCCGAAAAGTGTTTTCTCGTTAGCTTTTTCATTCAGTACCAATTTCATCATTCAAAATATTGATCTGAAAAGTGTTTTCTCGTTGGATTTTTCGTTCAGTAACTTTCTTTCTTTATTACCATCTTGCCTGAGTAGTCCTTTGCTGCACATTAAATGCAAAAATATGCAAAACCAATGATCGAACAATGTGAATGGGTATCTGAAGCACATCCAAAGGATATATACAGGATATAAAGGATGATTTCTGTCCACAAAAATACATGTTGCCCCGCCCCCCCCCCTCCGACCTCCCACACACACACCACGGGCACCCACCCCGGCGCCCACTCCCACACAATGAGAATCTTATACGCATATTTAGAGATGTTTCATCAATCTCTAAGAAAATCATTATTTAAATCAATGTGAACTCATTTCCCGCCAATTTTACCCCGTCCCCTCTCCACACACGCACACCTGCTACCCCCACTCTACCTCGCCACAAATCAAAATAGTTGGACAGGGGCATCATATACACTTCTTTAGAGATGGACAGTCCTCGAAATTTATGTTTTATATATTGTAATATATAGAATTCAGTCCTGTACATATTATTATATATTTTTGCATTCTTTGATTGTTATATTGTTATCAAAGTTTTAGATCGTTTGTTAAATTATTAGTATTTGGCGAGGTTTTCGGTACTGGTATATAGCGTGATTACCGACAGTCGATTTGTAAGATGCCAAATCAAGGCCTCGTGTAAACAAACCATTTCAACTAATATTTTGTATAAAACTAACAAGGTTTACTTACTTGTTAGCCTCTCGAATAATCTTCCCCGTATTTGTGCACTTATTATTAATTACAACATTGCATAGTTCTTTTTCGAAACGTTCAATTTTGCATTAGAATAGTCCTTAGTTACGAGCACATCCATAAATTTTGCATTAGAATAGTCCTTAGTTACGAGCACATCCATAATTCACAACGTACACGTCCATCTTGTGTCACGTCGATATTAGCACCGACTTGTCAGATTTTTATATAATATTTCTATTTGCTTAATGATTATGCTTATTGTACATCATTGCCAAGACTAGTAATTCATCTTGGTTGCTATAATAATTATTACGGGTTTTAATATGTTTTATGGCCAAAGGGGACGTAGTTCAATTGGATTATATTGTTACCTATTACGTCTTGAATAATTATGCGTGGTGTGGTCACATTTGATAAAATTACGCTGTTCATAGTTATTGTCCGTTTTGTCTGTTTATAATCAATCTTTTCGTTGTACATCTCAAATTATTCCTGATCAAATTTAAGTAAAACGGACAAGAACCGGACAAGTTCGATATATTATTTCAGTAGAATATTTTAACGTCGAACACTTCAATTTTCAAAGAAGTGCCGACACGGAGAAAAGGACAATTATTGATTGGTTAATGACGTCACGTGATACTCTAATTTTCTTATATAAAGGGTGCTTGAACGTCGGAAGGACAGATAACGGTTCGTCGTATCCACGGCTAACTATCTTTCTTTATAATTCCAAGAGCTAAAATCGGAACTTTGTAATCACAACCTCTTGATAAATTACTTAATTAGAAAGGTGAGAATCGTGCCCGCGAGGGAACTCAGATATACATGTAATGTTTCGAACGGGAATACCATAATATTACGTTCATTAGTAGGTAGAGTATACATATGCCGCCATTATCACCGGGTTAACGATATGTAGCCTAATAGGGCCGCTAAGTCTCGCGACGATTTCTTCGGTAATCTACTTCCGGTGACATGCATCGCGCATGGCGGAAAATACGATGCTTCGCAAGGCATTGAATGTGAATCAATGATGTGTTTACGGCACCAATTACTTTTGTTTTACAAAAGAAAAATAACAGATATTTCAATTTGTTTATCAAGGTATGTAAATCAATTATTTAAACATATATCTTAATAAAATATTTCATTTTAATCTCGAAATAGTAGGCCCTACGGCCCAAGCCTTGGTTTTACAGTTTTAGCCTTTTTCGATCGGTAGCGGTCTGAGTTAGATTTGTTTACAAACAAACCCCATTACCAGTAGGCCTACATTATTCATCCGCCTGCACATTAGTGCTTCGTGAAATTTAAATTTAAATTTCTTGATTGTTATATAAAGTTAAAAGAATTATTCCCATGGGTTATAATTAAAAGTACCGGTAATGCCAATTTGGAAAATATGTTATTATTAGTAGGCCTACTTGTGTTTTAAAATAATAAAAAAACCTCGAATACATACGCTCACGTATTAGTATTACGATCTCCCTTGAATTTTTCGACAAGTTAAAACTTTACTTAGTTAGATGTGTTTTATTTCAGCAGATTGGTGGATTATAATATGATGTTGAGGAAATGTTCAAGTTTTTAGCGCAGAGAGAATGGGCGAAAAACGGCCTTAGCACACGTGGAGGGTCTTCCGATTCAAGAAGTAGGTAATTTGTCAAATAAATAAAGAATATGGACGAATATTAAAATTAAAATATTTAATTTTACTTAGTCTAGGCCTATATTCAGTATAATTTAGTACCTTTTTGCATTTTATGGTTTTACTTGACAGACCGATCTCACGGCATTTTCCGAAGATTAGTAAAAAAAAAATAATACTAGGCCTCATGAAGATTTTTCATTTTGTGAAGATTTGTAAAGTTTAAAAATTAAATATTTGGTCTCATGATCTATAGGGCCTGCCTTTTTGAAAAAAAAATGATCAGTTCTCAAAAAAGTCCCGATAAGCAGGCAGAATATCTCCCTGCATTTTGTGAGGATTTGTAAAGTTAAAATAATATAGGCCTACTAGGCCTCATGATATAGGCCTACATGTACCTATTTCTAAAAACCGTGATCAGCTGTCAAAAAACACTGTCACAATATATAGGCAGAATTCTCACAGCATTTTATGAAGATTTGTAAACTAAATTTAAAATAATACTAGGCCTTTGGATATAGGCCTATATATTTCTAAAAAAAAAAAGGTGATCAGCTCTCAAATAAAAACTGTCACAATATGCAGGCAGGATATCTCACAGCAGTTTGTGAAAAAAACCAATGATGAACTATCAAAAGATAGGTTGCCAGGCAACAAAACATACGCCCACAGCAGCTAAATCATCCGAGCGGTTGTCAAGGGTTGTCGCATATTTATTTCTTTGTAGGTAATTGGGGGCCTTTACAAGACAGTTCCATACAGATCAGATTATAAATTTTGTCGTTTGAGGGTTTACAAGGTTCTACAAACTGAAACAAGGGTCTCAACTCTGGAAGTAATCTACAGAAATTGTTGAAATTTGACAGGCTTTTTCATTTTACTAATTTAAATAATGCATATAAATTTCATACAGATCACATGATCACTTTTGTCATTCAAACGTTCACAATCGCGATAACTCTAGAAATTATGGACGGAACTTGCTGAAATTCAATAGACCTTTTTCACAAATTTAAATGATGCATATAAATTTCATACATATCGGATGATAATATCATCAATCGAGCATTAACAAGGTTTAACAAAGTGAAACAAGGGCAATAACTCTAGAAGTAATTATTGTAAATTGCTGAAATTCAATAGGCTTTTTCGTTTCACTAATTTAAATCATGAATATAAATTTCACAAAGACCGGGTGATAACTTTTTGCGTTAGAGCGTTCACAAGGATCAATAAAGTGAAACAAGGGCCATAACTCTAGACGTAATAAACGGAAATTGGCGAAATTCAATAGGCTTCTTCGTTTCAGTAATCTAAATAATTCATATAAATTTCAGAAAGATCGGATGATAACTTTTGGCGTTAGAGCGTTCACAAGGTTCAATAAAGTGAAACAAGGGCCATAACTCTAGAGGTAATAAACGGAAATTGCTGAAATTCAATAGGCTTCTTCGTTTCACTAATTTAAATAATGCATGTAAATTTCAGAAAGATCGGATGATAACTTTTGGAGTTAGAGCGTTCACAAGAAATTGTGGACGACGGACGGACCGACGGACCGACAGACGGACGGACGGGGGCGACGGCAATATACGTCCACATTTCAATGTGGGCGTATAAAAAAGTAAATAAGGACACACGATATGCAAGATCTTTAATTATATGGCAACACATTTGTCTAATTTATTACATTTGTTTCCTCAGGTGAACAAAAAGGGAAAAACGTTTGTGACAGGTTATACCAGAATTAGAAAGAACTTGGTGTTCTGTTAAAGGTGGGCATATACGGTTCTAATTGTGACGGAATTCTAACAGGAGTTAGGAAATGAAATGAAATGAAATGGGGTTTAACGTCCTATTGTTTTGCTCCGAACTGGGCTAATGAAGACGGGCATACGCCACATACAGTGTGCTATGAGGGAAATTTTGCCCGGACAGCGGCACTACGGCCTACTCTTATATCGAATTCCAACTGCCAAGGGATCTTTTACGTGCACGCCAATGTGTACACGGGACCTCGGTTTTTCGTCCCATCCGAACGACTAGACAGCTCTGCTTGTCAGCCCCTCCGTCCTGCATCACTGACAAGGGAGAACCATGCCGGAAAAAAATCTGAATGAACTTTCTCGGCCAATGCAGGGATCAAACACCCGACCTCCAGGTTAGCGAGCCAGCGCCTTACACACTTAGCCACTTGATCCCCACATGAGTTAGGCATACATAGCAACATCCACTTACCGTAGCAGTAATTACATGATGGCACTGTTACATTGGGAAAGGAATACCTTTAACATGATTCTTTTTACCTGTATAACAGTGCCATCATGTAATTATTTAACATGATTGGGGAACCACTGTGGCTAAGTGAGTAAGACGCTGGCTTGCTAGACGGGAGGTCATTTTGGATCCCGGTGTTGGCTGCGAAAGTTCGACATTTACCGATGTGGTTTCCTCTTGTCAGTTGTGCAGAATGGAGGGCCTAACAAGGACAGCTGTCTTAGTCGTTTGGATGGGACGAAAAACTCAGGTCCAGTCTACTCATTGGCATGTACGTAAAAGATTCCTTTGGCAGTTAGAATTCGATATATGAGTAAGCCGTAGCAAAATTTCCCTCATAGCACACTGTATGGCGTAAGTCTGTCTTCATTAGCCCAGTCGGAGTAGGATGTTAAACCAAATTTCATTTCTCTAACATGATTGCCTATGGTTGTTCATTTAATTCAGAAAACATTCATTTCCACTGCTGTGGTTCCCAATCAACAATTGATGCAAAATTTTATGTTTTACATTAATTGACATTTACAGTGAGTAAGATTTTAGCCCACTAACAGGGGTCACGGTGGCTAAGTGGGTAAGACGCTGGCTCGCTAGCCTGGAGGTTGAGTGTTCGATCCCTACATTGGCACACTGCATGGCGTATGCCCGTCTTCATTAGCCCAGTTCGGAGCAGAACAGTAGGACGTTAAACCTCATTTCATTTCGCTCACTAACAAGGAAATTTGGAGTTTGATTCCGGTATTATCGAGAAAATTTCCTGGCTTCACCCTTTGTCAGTGGAGCAGGACCACGCATCCGGCTAGGAACAGTGTCTAGTCATTCTGATTGGATGAAAAATCAAGGGTCTGTTGGCATGCACGTAAAAGAATCAATGACATTTGGCATTCGAAATAAGCGTAGGCTGTGGAGCTTTTGTTCCATCAACTATTCCTAATTTAATTTCATTTGCATTTTCTACATTTCAGGTAGCATTGTAAATATTATAGAAGTTACAAGACAACTGATGTTTGAAAAGAAGACTATTTTAAAATAGAGATTGAATTAGATATCAAGACTAAGTTTGGATTGGCACCAAGTTCATTTCTCATAGACTACCAAGAACATTTGTCATATGCGAATCAGAACGAAATAATTAATTTTGTTTTTTAATGGAAATAATAAATTTGAAATGTGAATAGTTGTGGATTTACTTTTGCAATATAATAGACCCATAAAATCCAAAGACATCACTATGCTGATCTATCCTTATACTTATAGTTCAAACTGTGTAAAGTTAAACTTTTTGTGACCTCGAAAATTTGCTCATGTACTACATGCAAGTCTTACCTACATTTAAAGGCAAAAAGAAATGTTCTTTAAATTAAAGGAAAATTCTGAGATTTCACAGGATACCTGTATAAAAGTTACAATAATCGGTTTTATGCCATCATAAAGGGGGGTGGGGGAGTCAAATTCAATTCAAAATCGATAATATTTGCAGTTTACTGAATACAGGTTCATTTCATTGAGTGAGGAAAATTCATAATTTCATGAGTACCGTAGATAGTCTCTATATCTAGTACATTCCCCGAATATTCAGTTAGATAGAAATATTTCACAATAATCCAATGATTTCATTTCATATATTTATTGAAATTATTTCAAAACAAAGAAATGTGTAACTAAAAGTGGCTAATGTACAGTTGAGAGTTAAATGTATTCCAATCCTTTACAAGATTTCTTTACAAGAAATATGCATTTCAAAGTCATTCAGGCACTCAATCGCTCAGTGCCAGTGGTTATTTAAGCATTATATTTACATTGTCCTTCCATGTTAGAAATTTGTCGGTTTAAAAATCCCTGTGGTCATCAAGTGAAAGTTCTTCATAATAGTAAATACAGAGGCTTCTATATTGGTGGGCTGGAAAAAAAAAATACATATTAATTATTAGTATGTTTGAACATAATATAATGTTTCTTCAGGCAATTTCAGTATCCACAAATAATTTTTACACCTGAATTAATAAAAATTCAGTTTTTGTTATAAGTTATGCCTAAATTAAAGGCAGTTCTCAGATTTCATAGGCTACGACTTTACAGATTGATTTATAATCAAATCAAACTCAATGCCAAGAAAGTACCACAGAGTTCAGGTAGTTCGAATTTGCACAAGACTTTGATAAAGGTTTTTAAAGAGTTCCTTTAGGCTTCAACCAGCATCTTTGTATTTTCCCAAAAAGGCCCTAATTTATGTACAAATCCGCCCCTTTCATGACACCAATCTGATATTCATTATAATGTTATTCTTCTCACAAAGAAATAATATTCCAAATTCCACTGATATTCTGCTTAGCTGCACATTATTCTCCAATTGGTTAAAATTATTTAAATTTAATTTAAAAACAAAATACTCAGCTAAATCTACATCTTATTATTTTGCCTTTTTATTAATTCCAAAACTTTGTAAAATAATACGTATAAGGGTGCTCACTTCAATATATTACTTAGAAACACTTTTCGAAGTTCAGTGGTTTGGGAAGTGGATGAATGTGTTTATGACTATTCCAAGTCAAGAGACAATCCGTAATATATTATGCGTGAATGAAAACAGTAAACAATAGTGCTTGGTATGTAAGCGTAAGCCGCTCGGTGTGACGGCTCAAGCCCAGTGCCAGTACTGTTTTGTATTTAACTTTATATATTAACCAGTCACTACATTATTATTATTCAATCGCTTGATTTATATGGGGGGGGGGGGGTTGGATGGCTGAATGATTAGCGTGCGCGCGCTGTATCATAAAGTCTGTCATTGAGTCGACTGGCGTGGTTTCGAATCCCCGGTTGTACGTGACAAGGAGTAGGGTCGCCTGTCCAACCTCGTGGGTTTTCTCCGGGTCCTCCGGTTTCCTCCCACTGCTAAAGACCCCTACGCGCAAGCGAATTATGTAAATAAAATTAAACCATATGTTAGTCCCGAAATGACCTAGTTTGTGTCGAGTGGACGTTAAACCCCATTTCTCTCTCTCTCTTTGATTTATATTTTCTCAAATAAATGGAACGATGACTAGATTGTACAAATTATAGGCCTAACTAATGATAATGGATTTTCAACATACCTGCTTGCAGGACTCAACGGAGTTTAATCGTGCAGGCAGATGGCAGTCAGTCGATCGTCGCTTCGTCATTTTTACAGCTAATAAATCTCCACAACTCTCCCTTTTGCATATTTTATGACATTGTTTTTCGTATAAATAATTACTGGTGAGCGAAGATCACAACATTGTTTGGAGTAAGGCACAAATAAATAAATATTTAACCCGATTCACTCGCTTGCTTTCACCGTGTTATCAGGCTAAAAAAAAATCGCTTGATATTGACACATGTGGTACGGAAATGGCGAAAAGGGCATACTGTGATCTGGATGCAATGGCTCAAGAGGCTTTAGCTTTAAATCAGTTATATAAAATTATATCTATCGATATGAAATGCCGATGCATAGATCGAGATTGTAGAACCGTCCTTGAAGCCGTAGACGTCATCGAAAGATATGAGTCTATGGTTGGGGAGATGGGCGATACGAAGAAACCCATCGTAAGGGCAATTTCATAAAGCGATGAGACGCGCAGTGTTGATCGAGGCCAAGATACGCGGAAAAGGAGGATAAGACGCAAACTTGTCAGCTTGAGGAAGATTTAAAGCAGATAATGGCGCGTTTGGAACGTCTCGAAACTAATGGGAAGTCATTTTATCAAAGAGATTCCGATACTATTGGCCCAATAACTTGCTACGGCTGTGGTGCTCCTGGCCATATCGTTCGAAACTGCCCGACATACGATCAAAATTATAGGAACAAACGCACCCACAATCAGCGAAACTCCGGCTCCTCAGGACACATACAGGGAAACGGGAGGCCAAGGGTTAGCGGAGATTAAAAGGCCGGAAAGGAGATTGAATACAGGCAATGCAAGGACGGGACACATAGGGGAAATCGATCATACTTGGGATAACGCGTTTTACACGAATGGTCGTATTGTAGACAAAAATATAATATTTCTTATCGACAGTGGATCTACGGCCTCGATATTGTCAAAAACTAGTTACGACGGCCTTTCAAACAATGAGTCTACCATGACACCCTGTAATATGAATATACACGATGTAAATGGGAACAGAATTAACGCCTACGGGTTTATCAATTTAAACGTTCATTTCGGAGAGCTATCATTCGAAATAAAATTTATTGTATGCGACATAGAGCAGGACGGGATATTAGGGCAAGATTTTCTTCTGGCCCATGTAAACAAAATAAGCTATAAACGGATAGTTTTGTCAGTCGCCGACCATAAGGAAAACAGTGTTTGGTAGGGGGAACGGCAAACATGATTTGCAGATTAGAGGTCAGGGAACAATTACTATATCCCAGGGGTAAAACATCTTACCGACGACGGATACGTTGAGGGCGATGATACTCGGAGTGATATCCATGTAGTTTCAGGCGTAATCTCAACCACGTCCGAGAGACTCGTTATCAATATAATTAACTATGGAGACAATCCGAAAACTTTTAACCCTCGCCAAACCGTCGGAACATGCGAATCGGTTATCGAAAGGCAGCGCCAGGAGCGAGTCGCGGCTACTAAACTTTCTACTATAACTAACAACGCCCCTAGCAATTTCCAGAACATTTAGAAGACCTTTTAGCGAGGAGCTCTGAATTCTTAAGCGATCATAAACGTGATGTCCTTTCCACACTGCTTCGGAAATATAGACAAGTCTTCTCAAAATCCGCTGACGATATCGGTAGGACCAGTAGAGTGACTCATGCTATTAACACAGGCAGCGCCTTACCGATACGGCAATCTAAGCGGAGATTACCTTTTGGGAAAAGGGAAATTGAAAAGGCCGAAATAGAAAAGATGTTAGACAGGGGGATTATAGTGCCATCCAGCAGTGCAGGGACTTCGAATATTGTTCTTGTAACGAAAAAGAATGGGCAGGTACGGTTTTGTGTTGACTATAGAAGGCCCAACGAGATCACCGTAAAGGACGCCTATCCATTGCCTAGGGTAGACGACTGTCTTGATTCGCTATCACGTGCCAAATGGTTTAGCTCTATGGATATGAACCAAGGGTTTTGGCAGATCGTCATGTCGCCCGAAGACAAGGAAAAAGGAAAAGACCGCCTTCTCGACAAGCTTAGGACTTTTTCAATTCACTGTTATGCCGTTCGGACTTGTCAAGTGACGTCTACTTGAGGACGTTTTACGGGGTTTACAGTGGGTGGAATGTTTATTATATATGGATGATGTGATTTCCCCGTGTGCGGACTTTGAAGAGGGTATCTCCCGTCTTGAGAATATCTTCAAGCGATTCCAAGAGGCTAATCTGAAATTAAAACCATCGAAATGTGTATTATTTCAAAAAGAAGTTAAGTTTTTTAGGACATCTTGTTTCAGAAAATGGAATATCGACGGACCCCGAAAAGACATGGCCGTTACCTAAATCTGCCCAGCCGGTACGCAGCTTTTTAGGTCTCTGTTCGTACTACCGACGATTCGTCAAGGGATTTGCACATAAAGCTAGACCACTACATAGGATATGCGAGAAAGGAATCATTTTTAATTGGACGGATGAATGCCAATTGGCATTTGACGACTTGAAACTTGCACTCACAAGTACACCATACATCATTGATTCGGATGCAAGTGACCGAGCTGTCGGGGCTGTCCTCTCGCAAATGGAAAACGGAGCGGAACGAGTGATTGCGTACATGAGCAAATCGATGAACAAGCACGAACAACTGTACTGCGTGACACGGAAGGAAGTCTTGACCGTTATACTTGCTCTAAAAACGTTTCATTCCTACGTGTATGGACAGGAGGTAACCCTGCGAACTGACAACGCAGCAGTCAGTCGGATGAGGAATTTAAAAAGACCTACAGGGCAGACCGCACGGTGGCTCCAAGAGATGGGTACTTACAACATCACGGTCGTACATAGAGCCAGTCAGATACACACCAACGCGGACGCACTGTCGCGGAAACCGTGTGGAGCGTGCGAACGGCAACAGAAAAACGGCAACGACTCTGGGGGTAGCGACGAAGATGACTTAAGTTGCGAGGAAGACGAGCCATCTACTGTGAGCTTGCGAGCCGCTCAGCTACGCTCAGGTCAACCAGGAGTCCAGGGCGCGCTAGCATTAGACGGTTGGTTACCCGATCAAATAAGAGAGGCCCAGATTTCTGACCTAGACTTAGGAATAATATTACGGGATATCGCAAATGGCAATTCTAGGCCCCACTGGGATCGAACTTCGGCTGGGACTAAAACTTTGAAAATTTTATGGAATCAATGGGATAGATTTTTAATCAATAAAGGGATGTTATATAGGTCGTCATACGAGGAGACATCAAGCTCGCTTCAGTTACTTGTCCCTAAATCACACATAGATGAATTAATAAAATACTATCATAGCCTACCTACTGCGGGATATTTAGGCTCTGAGAAAACTTTAGAAAGAATAAGGGATTTATTTTACTGGCCGACAATAGGGAAGTCCGTACGATTGTATTGCAAAAGTTGCGACGTTTGCGCGGCACGGAAACCGCCGAGCCGCCCTTCAAAGGCGCCCCTGGAACAATATTTAGTCGGAAAACCGATAGAGAGGATCGCGATGGATATACAGGGGCCGCTGCCTATCACAGAAAATCGCAATAGATTTATTCTAGTATTATGCGACTGTCTCACAAAGTGAACAAAAGCTTACGCTATTCCTAACCAAGAGAGTAAAACCATCGTTACCGATATGTCGTTTTGGAACGCCATTACAAATCCATACCGAGTCTAAACTCTTTAGGGAAATGTGCGATCTATTTCGGATCGAGAAGACTAGAACTAGTAGCCGACAGGTCAAGCTAACGGTACGGTGGAAAGATTTAATAGGACACTAGCCACAATGTTAACCGCTTTCTGCGAGAATGAACAAAAGAAGTGGGACGAATATTTACCTCAAGTTATGATAGCGTTAGGTCGTCCATGCACTCGAGCACAGTTCAGACTCCGAACATAATGACTTTAGGACGGAACCTTGTAATGCCCATTCAAGCCCTTATACCTAGGACTCACGATGACGCGCAAACCGTCGAAGAATACGTGGAAAATTTACAGTATACATTATCAAATGCCCATGCCTTAGCTCGAATAAAACTTAAACGAAATTCAGATTATCAAAAGCGTCACTACGATCTCAAGGCTACTAAAATGTCATTTAAAGAGGGACAACCCGTTTGGTTATACGACTCATCCAGGAAACTAGGAGTTTGTAATAAACTGACCTCCAAATGGAAGGGTCCTTATGTGATTATGCGTAAAATCGACGACCTCACGTATCTCGTGAAACGATCAAAGAAACAAATGGCTAAGGCTTACCACATCAACAGGTTACTGCTATACAAGGGGAGAAACCCACCCACTTGGTTTAAACAATCGGGAAGTCTAGGGGACAGGAATTCTGGGATAGTAGGTAGAGTATGAATATGCCGCCATTATTACTGGGTTAACAATATGTAGCCTAATAGAGAATCGCGAACGTTATCTCCCACCACGCCGAACACCCATATTTTAACACGTTATAGAATAATTAAATGTATTTCATTGTTATTTTTAAATCTTTATCACGAAATAAAGGACCAGGCATATCGAACGTCTTATTAGCCTTAGTCGTTACTTACGGGGTAGGGGAAATGAAGAGTTATCCCCTTTAATCGTTGGGACTAGCTTCAAAGAATCCCGTATCTTGAACGTTTGGGCTGGGTGTTATAGTATACGATGGACGAGGGATGGGAGTGCATGAATGGAATCGGGAAAAGGAGGAAACCACAATATCAGGCGCCATCTCGGAGATCCTGACTAGATCCGCTCTGGCGATCTTCCCCTCCCATCCTCACATTTAATTTATCGTAGGCGCCGATACGGACAGGGTGTCGGTAACCTTACAATATATATAACATGATCATCCTTTAAGTCAACATAATCATATTTTTCCCCAATTGTAGACATTGGACCTTCCATATCTCGAAAACGACCCCTCAAATGCCTGATCACCACCCGGATTCGGAATCTACGCAAAATACTGTAGAAAAACTTGGTCTCATAAATTCACAGCACTGCAAGAGGTATTAATATCACCGTGTCAGATGGAACTGAACTTCATACAGACTGTCGCCAAAGGCACCTGAGTAAAAAAAGAAATAAAACTCTCACTTGCAAAGAAAAGTTGACGAAAGTAAAGCAGCGACAACAAATTAAGTTCACGCACTTTAATAGGACATTTTGATAACAAATCTGATTGTTTATTTTGTGGAACGAAGGTGTTGGGGTCAGATTCAAAATACACCCCCGGGAGTTCCAAATTCTGTTTAGTCACGACGATTGATTTGTGGACTTTCAAAAGTTCCAAACGTTCTGATAATTGGGCGCAAACTGTTACTGGGCGCTTAACGTATTATAATGGACACGATCTACATGCGGCCGACTGTGTATACCACTCGAACTTTCGAACGAACAAAGGTATACCAAATAAATATCAATCCGACATGTCTGCCGGGCCATAGAAAAAACAAAGGAATCTTGGTAGGCCCAAAGGCATGGACAAGAAACAAGCTTTTCTTAAAGTGTGTTCATACCTTGAAGCTAATGATGAGGAGCAATTAGTTGTTTCTAATTTGACAAGTAAAATGAAAGAATATTTAGAGAATAAAGAGTCTGCTCCATATGGTAATTATTATCTCAAAAGAAAACTGAAAGCACATTATGAAGACTCATTAGTATTTTCAGAAAATATGAGGGATAGCGGAACAGATTCTTCGGTCATATTTCAAAAATGTACCAAATGGGGATGATGACTCCAAAAAGAAAGAAATTATAGAAACTGCTGCTCGTTGATAAAAAGTGATGTAAAGACCAGTGTGTCTTCAAACGATGCCGTTTATCCAGAACCACCAGAACTGAAGCTCATACCTGCACTAAAGTACATTCCTGATTCCCTTCGGTATGCTACTTGATTTACTCTTTGTAGGAAAGAATTCAAAACAAAAGATAGCTAGCACTGGTCAATGTATTGTCCAAGCTATTCGGCCGAGGGCTGTATTGGCCCCCGTTACAAATTGGGCTCTCCGCTCAGATGTATCATATGTATCGGTCCAAATTTCTGATAGATACCATCTGGTCAATGGGATTTGGTAGTTCAGATTCAGAAGTGCAAGGGTTTGAAAAAAACAAAACAACGCTGATACCGTTGCTCCTGACATACTGGGTACTGGTGCAGAGCTTCTAGACACGAGCTTGCTTTTCGCTGTCGATAACGTTGAAAATAACATATTGATGGCCAGGGTACTTTCCATGGGATGGAAATGATAGCCGCATTAACACCAGGCCAGCATGTTAGTCGTACTGTCCCTAGAAAAAACAATTGTTGAAATTGTTGAATATCGCTTTGCTAAGCATTTGTACCATTCAGTAGTAGTCTTTAAAGAATTGCAAATACCCGAGGTGTCATTGATATATTGTGGGAACTATCTTTCACCTATAAACAACCAGTACCCCAGTGGCAAGGCATGATGCATTTGATTCATAAAGACTTCCAGCATCCAGGACAGTCATCCATAGTTTTCCTGCCAATGATTGACTTGTATCCTGGTGACAAATCATGAATTTTGTCTACTCCGGAGTACCTGCACATCCTTGCCCGTAAGAGTCATATACCAACCATCGTTACTTTTGATCAACCTTTATATTGGAAGGCATCCGATATCCTGCATGACTCGCACAAGAATAGCCACCTGAGAGATATCACAATTCGACTAGGGTGTTTTCATACCATTATGAATCTGCTAGGAGCAATTGGAACCATTATGAATGGCTCTGGACTGGAGACTCTTTGAGGAGGTCTATGGAGAGACTGCGGTTGTGCATATGGGAGATGGGAGATAACAACTCTATATGCCAATGCCATACTTCCGATAAATTGTCCTGTGCAGCTAGTGTAGTCAACCTAGCCCGACAAATTGTACACACCAATAATAGACACTTACCTGAAAAATGAACATGTATTTTGGGATAATTTATTCTCTGAACAAATTAAATTACTTTAAAACCCCATAGTTACCGAATGTTGATTTCACGTGTTTGTCTACATAAAGAATTCCACTTACATCCGTCCGTTACTGTTGTTTTTGATAAAGAAAAGTTTCAAAGCATCATACATCTTCTCAATGATAATGCTATATTTGAGGATGGGGATCAAATAATACAGCAAACTATTGGTTTACCAATGGGAACTGACCCCGCCCCCATTTATGGAAATGCACATTTATATAAATATGAATTCTGCTTTCAGGATCATAAACGAAAAACTGATTACAAATTAGCTAAAAGTCTAAACTATACCTTCGGTATTTTCGACAAATTGGACAAATTTGGTTTTAAATTAGTAAAATACCTATCAATTTATAGTAACATACCAGATACCACGCTATATAGTGTGTTCTATTCACAAGCATTACGATTGTTGACAATATGTAAAGATAAAGAACTATTTCTTTCCTGAATAAAATCTCTTTATTTTAAGTGCACTGCCAAAGGCGGTACACAATTACGCATTTTAAAAGAAATTTTGAAACTTCCATTTCTTCAACATACTAAGTCTGACATTTCTTATGACCACATCTCCAACTTTACCTGAGCAATAAGGCTCCTTCCCAAACACAGAATTGAACACAGGAAATGTTCTCAAAAACGCAACCTGACTTCTGAGATGGTAATATGTTCCCCGTGATTTTTATGTAACTCATGCTTCACGTGCTGTTCACCGGGACCAGCCCTATAAAATGCAGCCCCATACCTGGTTAAATTATTCACACTACAACGTCAGCAGTATGCCACGACTCACGACAGCTCAGAGGAACCAGGCGCTTTTAAGATTCGACGCTGGCCACACTGCCGAAGATGTTGCCAATCACTTCCAGGCCAATGTTCAGGCTTCAGCAACGCTTTCGGGCCACCAACACCACGAATGATCACCACCGAACTGGTAGACCAAGAGTTACCAGAAGGCGACAGAACCGCCAAGTTGTGCGACAGCACGTGCAGAATCCCTTCACACAGGCATATAAGACAGCACGTCAGATAGTGGGAACGCACGAAAGTGCCGATACAGTGCGCCGGAGTCTCACCAGACAGAACATCCATTGCCGTAGACCTTACCGTGGGCGGAACCTCGCCCCTCGCCATCGACGTGAACGTCTATAGTTTGCCAAACAACACCAGAACTGGCGATACAGGCAATGGGGAACTGTTATGTTCACAGATGAGAGTCGGTATTGCGTATCAACTGCAGATGGCAGGACCAGAATGTGGCGTCGACCTGACCAGCGTAATTCTGACCAATGTGTCATGGAACGAGACTCATGGGGAGGTCCAAGTATAATGGTTTGGGGTGGAATCGGTCTGAACCAGAGAGTGGATTCTGTGTTGTTCCAAAATCTTGGTCCAGGGAGAGGAAGCGGAATCACAGCAGTGCGCTACATCGATTCAGACCCCACGTCATACCGCATTTCGCAGGTCATCGAAACAACGTTTTCCCGTGCTCACACCGCCAGAGTTACTCGGCACTTTCTACAGCAGAACGGTGTCAACGTTATGCACTGGCCAGCCCTTAGTCAAGATTTAAACCCGATTGAACATCTTTGGGCTGAAATTCAGGGGAGACTTAATAACATCGTAATGAGACCAAACACAGCCGATGGATTGCGCCAGGCTTTTCTCAGAGTGAGGTTCCAGGTGCCAATGCCGTTCATCAATCGTCTGGTCCACTCCATTCACAGACGCTGCCAGATACTGATGTTTAGCTGTGTACAGACTCTAAATCTTCTCGTAATGTCTTGAAATTGTGATGAATTATTCACTAATGTGTCAACATACTGTTCACAAAAAATTGCTTTGATCCATTTAGTAAGTCGTTTTCTAGAATGATTTGATTTAAGTGCCTCTCTGATTTTGAAATCGTACTGACGTTTTTTTGTTGTTTTTTTTTTTTGGGGGGGGGGGGTGCTGTTTAGTATATTTACATACCTTGAAAAACGATACAAGTTGGATGGTATGAGGCTCTGTGAAGTGATGGGGAGGGATATTTAAATTCCAGTTATCATGCTACACACAACTGAAAAGCAAACTAATTTCTCCTTTCAAATCTATAAATTATTTTCTGACAAGTTCACATTTACCTACCTTGAAAAGTTACATCGTACTATAAAAACTCCCTGTTAAGTGATTTGAGTGGTTATTTAATGTCAAAATACTGATCCTTATACGAAATTCCAGATATCAAGTTCCTTACCAATGCAAAGTATTAATCTTTTCAAATCCGTAAATTATTTTCCGACACATGTATTAGCAATCACGTGATTTCATTACGTTCGTCTGATCATAGATTGTGTGCCAAGTTGATTTCAGTCGACTTCCGTTAGCCTCACTTTCCATGTGTACAGAAAAATCGCTGAAAGTGAGGATTTCTCTTTACAGCACGGAGCCGGACATTGTTTACACTCAGTCGCCGCCTTTATATATTAACATCATGTCCAAAAAAACCTGCCATTTGCAAGCTGAATTTACAAGAGCGGTTGATTGACTTAAGACGAAGAGAACCCCTGTTTGTACGCCAGAAAGTAAACATCCCGTTGGCACTCATGTCCGCACTTCTTGCAAGAAGAAACGCCGCGGAAAAGCGCGCTTTCGGTGAGGATCTTTGTTTTCAAAACAACGATTGGTTGTTGTTAGATATTACATTTTAGCCACACAACTACACTTAAGCATATTTCCTAATCAGGGCTTCAATAACGCAGAATGGGGGAATCGTGTGATAGCGCACGATTGTGAAATAACGTGTATATGATTATCGTGGTCAACTGGCGTAACGTTGTTAAATCTGTGCTCTGCTGGGTTTTTGTTATTGGAGGGTAGCAATATATTAATGATAACTATAAATATTACCTAATGTACAACTATATGGCGCCCTCTCATAGTTATTAATGAGATTATCCATGGCACTGAGTAACGAAGATCTTGTAGCTAGATCACATGGTTGTAACACTCTGTCTAAACAAGCTATAAAAATATCCACTTGTCTGAAATGTTAAAAACATATACATTACAATAACATTAGAATTGTAAATAAGGTTGATGGCCTACGGAGCTCAATGAACGGGCCTTTTTGTAAATCAACGGAATGATAAGGCGTCGAGACGAGTATGCGTAAATCAGTGTATGCAGCAGCTTCCAGACTACATATCACTATTTCTGAAATTTTAAAAACATATACATTACAATAACATTAGAATTGTAAATAAGGTTGATGACCCACGGAGCTCTATGAACAGGCCTTTTTGAAAATCAACGGAATGATAAGGCGGCGTCGAGACGAGTATGCGTAAATCAGTGTATGCAGCAGCTTCCAGACTACATATCACTATTTCTGAAACACTTACAGTAAGCTTATTTACAATAACTTATGCTTATGCTTTATTCTAGACATCTTGAAGATGCACTTCCACGAAAGTATTAAAAGGGCAGCTATTTCCAATAAAAGTGTGGCATATCTTGTGGACAGAAGAGACTCTCAATCTTACTATAAAATTGATGGATTACCTAATGGGAGGCCCACAGGACGAAAATGGAAGGGTGTTACTAACACAAAAGGCTAATCCAATATGGCGGCCAAAATCCAAAATGGCGACAGCAATTAGCGCGTGTTAAAATAGGAACTAGAGTCCACACTGATCACGCGACAGCTTATCGACACGCGACCTTGTCAGCCATGTTAGTTCCGGGGAGTTTGAACGTAAATACCCGGTGCCATTATAGTTAATTGTATATGTTACAAGTCCCTTCGTTCAATACCAGTTCTCGTGATACGAGACATCCTGGTTATGGGTATTGTAATGGCGGTATGTCAATTAAATTATCAACAGTTGCCGCTGTCTATGTTTGTTCCTGTAGTGCCCCCTACTAATCTGTTGTGGTGGCTGATTGTACAAGTGGATCTATTCCTTACGTCTACGTGAACTGCAGGACTCGGCAAACAAGAAAAAACAAGAAATATCAACAGGCAGGTTGCAGTGTACTGCAAATAGATTTCTGTTGGCTCGCGTAGAAGCGCGCCATCTTCTTTATAATTTTCAAGACGAACCCCCATCAATACGCCCCAAAGCAACGTGTTTTGATAGAATCCAGAGAGAGGATTGTATTCCATTTTTATTTCCGGGTTGTTTTTTTTCCAAAAATTGTGTATATTTGATATTATAAAAAGTAGACAATTGATATAATATTGTCCAATAGACATGTCCTGAGATCATTAGGACCCAAGACGCGTTAGCGTCGCGGGTTCTAATGTAAAATTTCAGGGCATGTCTATTGGACAATAACACCCCTCTAAATGCGAAACAGGAGGTGTTTATCGATATTGTAACATGCTATTTTTTAGAATTTTTAAAGAACTTGTGTTAACTTCAAAATTCGTCCCACTGCAAATCGATTTTAGTGACGTAAAAACCAAAGAAATCAATTTTGAAGTAATGAAAACGTCGTGACGTAGGGGGGTAACTGGTTGCTCATGTTAGATTTGGCTCGCTTATCGTCTGGTTGCTATAGTAGCCGTATGAGTTTAGACACACAAAAAAAACATAAAATTCTCACTTCATTTTTTTAAAAGTACTTTTTGAAACAAAATTTATGTTTCTGTAATAGATTTTTGAATATTTTGTGGTTTGTAGCTGTTACCTGACAAGGGGGTTGGCGTTTCAAGTTCATCTTCGGACATATCTCCAAATATTTCATCTAATGTACCGAGATCAAAATTGATTGTCTTCCGTTGTGGTTATCGCCATTAAAGTAGTACGCATAATATTAATACGCAGTGATTTTTCTAATTTAGAGGGGTGTTATTGTCCAATAGACAGTGTCTAATCGACCAATCAAAACGCAAGATTCACTCTTAAGCATGTTACAATATATAATATATATAGCATAATATTGTAATTATTTTGAAATGTTTAATTTGGGTTTAAATTTGTCAATAAAATATTGTTCCTTCAATCTCATTTTCATGGGATCTGAATACGGCATCTTAAAGAAAGGGTATATTTTGAACTCGCTTTTACCGCAAATATCAAGGTGCTCACTTTAATAGTAAGTGCACAGGACCGCACCACACGCAAAACAAAAATCCACAAGATAAACCTGCGGACAAGACAGAAAACAGACATTGCACCAAATAAACAAATATTAAATCAAGTGAATGGATCTTGGGGCCAGCCGTAAGCGTCCACTGCGCTGTACAGTCCCGGGCCTGTAGTGACACAGACTTCACTCAAATTTGAAAATAATCAGGAATACAAAAATGACGTAACAGAAATAATGCCACCAAAGGGATCTTCCTTAAATTTGGATCCCTATTATGTTGTCGATGTACAGTTCGGCACAGCCATTACATTTTATGACATATAATACATGAGTTACTTTACAGTTCATACTTTCATTGACAAAAAATTCTTTTCCACTGTCAAATATAAATGATTTACTTTCAATTAAATATCTACACGTGCCGCAATTATCCCTTCCACTTTTTACAACTTCCTTAATTGGACTGAATGATGAAAATTTAGCCCTAAAATTTGTGTATGAATAAGTTTTTTCAATTTTTTATCTTGTTGAAGTAGTGGAAAATGTGTTTTAATTACGCTGGAAAAATTAGGATTGTGAGGATTAAAGGTGGTGACAAATGCAATTATATTGTGATTTGTATCTTTTATCTTTACCTGCCTTAATTCTGTTAACGGTATTTTACTAGCCCTTTGAATTCCGTCATTAATTAATGCGGAGGGATATTTAGTCCTTGGATATTTAGAATTAACCATTGCTACGAAAGTAGAAGAAACATATATATATATATATATATATATATATATATAGAAAAATGAGGTTTCTAGAAAAGAAAAACTAATTTCATCTTAGCTAGCGCTTTCACCCACTACGGGGATCATCAAATATATATATTTGCATTATACTAAAATCCATTTGGAAAGTAATGCTTAACTTTTAATGTTATTCATTTCTAACTAAATTGAAGTCAAAGTACTGTCATGACATGTACTTATAAATGTGATCTTAAATTGATCATTAGTAATACACAATATGGTAAAGATATTTGATATACACGTTTCGAAAGACTGTAAGAAAGCAACAATGGAAATTTATGAAAAGCCATACAACAGTTAACTTGTTATTGAAAATACTTGAAAGATTACTTATAAACAGTCTATGAATAACGTTATTATTCACAATTTATCCGAAAGTTATTCCATTTAAATATATTAATATTATAATCTATTATATGTTATCTTGGAATTTTCTTAAAGAAATAATTAAGTGTCGTTTACGGTGGGATTTTGGAGTGGAGGTGGCTGTAAACAGATCGGCGTCTAACAAAGTTTGTTGTCTTAAGGTTGTATTTGGCCCGAGCAGGATTATCTAGTGAATTATGAATCGAAACCGGCCTACTTTTATGGATTAACTAAAATCTACAAAAGTAAAGAAATTCAGCAACAAGTAGAGAAACAGAATTCCGAGGTAATAATATAGGCCAACTAAACAGAAAAAAAACGTCAGTACGATTTCAAAATCAGAGAGGCACTTTAATCGAGTCATTCTAGAAAACGACTTACTAAATGGATCAAAGCAATTTTCTGTGAACAGTATGTTGACACATTAGTGATTAATTCATCACAATTCCAAGACATTACGATACGAAAAGGTTTAGAGTGTGTACACAGTCTATACATCAATATCTGGTGTGTCCACCGCGAGTGTCAATAACAGCAGCGCAGCGTCTGTACATGGAGTGGCCCAGACGATTGATGAACGTCATTGGATCAAACCAATTTTCTGTGAACAGTATGTTGACACATTAGTGATTAATTCATCACAATTCCAAGACATTACGATACGAAAAGGTTTAGAGTTTGTACACAGTCTATACATCAATATCTGGTGTGTCTACCGCGAGTGTCAATAACAGCAGCGCAGCGTCTGTACATGGAGTGGCCCAGACAATTGATGAACGCCATAGGCACCCGGAACCACACTCCCAGAAAAGCCTGGCGCAATCCATCGGCTGTGTTTGGCCTCGGTACGACGTTATTAAGTCTCCTCTGAATTTCATCCCGAAGATGTTCAATCCGGTTTAAGTCCAGACTAAGGGCTGACCAGTGCATAACGTTGACACCGTTCTGTAGACGTTCACGTCGATGGTGAGGAACGATCTACCGTAAGGTCTACGGCAATGGATGTTTTCTCTGGTGAGACGTCGGCGCACTGTATCGATACTGATGGGTCTTCCGTGTGTTCCCACTGTCTGACGTGCTCTGTCCGATGCCTGTGTGAAGGGATTCTGCACGTGCTGTCGCACAACATGGCGGTCTTGTCGCCTTGTCTACCAGTTCGGGGGTGATCATCCGTGGTGTTGGTGACCCGAAAGCGTTGCTAAGGCCTGTAGATGTCCGATCTGGAAATGATTGGCAACGGCTTGGTCAGTGTGGCCAGCGTCAGGTCTTCCAGGCGCCTGGCTCCTCTGAGCTGTCGTGATTCTTGGCATGCTGCTGACGTTGTAGTTTGAATGATTCAACCAGATATGGGGGTGCATTTTATAGGGCTGGTCCCGGTGAACAGCACGTGTAGCATGAGTTACATGAAAATCATGGAGAACACATTACCATCTCAGAAGTCAGGTTGCGTTTTTGAGTACATTTCCTGGGTTTAATTCTGTGTTTGGGAAGGAGCTTTTTGCTCAGGTAAAGTTGGAGATGTGGTCACAAATATACAATAACAACTTTTGGCAAGTTTTATGCAATCCGTCTATTCAGATTAACATACCAAACTGACGTTGTTTTTTTTTTGCGTAAACAATATTTTATTTCAGAATTTATGAAAAGGGAACAGGCAAAGCCTATATCACCCCTCTCCTCATACAAGGAATATAAAACATATAATATACAGATCTCCTATGTACATATTATAAAATAACGGTGAAAATCATATAAGTTAAATAATTTATATACACATTATTTAAAAAAATGACAAAAAGATGAAGTGCTGTTTTATAGCATGATAAAAGGGTTCTTTAAATAGAATCAGATATTGAAGCGTCTGGTGACATCGAAGTATTCGTGAACTATTTTAAAGATGTTATTAGATGTAACCTGATTATCTATGCCAAAATGAAGTGGTTTAATTGATTGCTGTTGTGATGGTAAAAGATGTATTGTATTTTTTCGTGCATCTGAATACAATGGGCACCAGCGGAGAAAATGTTCAGAATCTTCAAAGCGATGACCACAGCTGCATGGTGGATCCTCGGAGATATATCGTAAAATTTATGCCCATTTAGGTGGCTACAAGAAAGCAGCAATCTACTATGTACGACCTATTTCTTTCTTTTGTCCTGTAGAAATGAATTTGGAATAATGAGATCGTTTAGTTTTAGTTTTTGTTTGAAAGTAGTGAGAGACGGAGAAATTCTTATATTGATATCAAGTTTGTTCCATTACCGTCCAGCAATTAGTAATATACTTTGATTTTAACAGATCTCTAGTCTTCTTGTACACCAGCGATCGTCTATGAGTTAACTCTTCGTTAACAAATATTTTAGGACTACGTCCTTCGTTGAAGGGTTTTAATTTACGTTTGTTGCCAAAAACAGCGACCCTGTCACGATAACTAATAATTTTGACAATGATATCCCTGGTTTTATTAGGAACACGCTTTCCAGCTTGATGGCTACGTCCAATGTGGATTATTGTAATTTGTGGAAATTCACCACCCAGTATTTTATTATTAATTAAGTCTAATACTAAGTGGTCCGTATTTTCTGTATTATTTTCTATCAGACCAGAAAATTTAAGTCACGTCCTTCTTGAGTATTGCTCAAGGTCATCTTGTCGTTCTGCTAGTGATGAAATTCTTTCAATCAGTGGCGTTGTTAGAGTAGGCTGGATGAGGGTGGCCAATTTATTTACTATTGCGCCCCTTTTTAAGAGTTCAACTAAAACATATCGTATGGATTCATCATCCTTTATCACGCTATCCAAGAAATTAGTTATACTGCGGTTGGCAGAATTTGTACTTGAATGGTTTGGTTTGGTCGTTTTTTTCTGTTTTTACCCATTATATGTAGACGCTTGCTTGTGTTCACAAAATAAACGATACTCACAAAACCTCGGGTGAGCTGTATTCGGACAGTATATATTCAAGAAAGTTGATTTTGTATATATTGTTTTGAAATATATGCATAATCTGTGTCACTGAGGTATAACAATCATCATACCTATTCATGTTATCACTGAACTTACTGGAAAAACTCTATCCGGCTATCTACTCGACCTCTTGGTTACAAGGTTGTTTTAAAACTATTTCGACAATAACCGAGAGGTAGTGAATGACAAATCTTTCAAAAAAGACAGACAACGATGCAAGTGGAGGCAAAACACCGTTAATTTTACCATTGACTTCAATGTTAATTCTGTCTCTTTGCCCGGCTCCAACTTTCCAAAAGATTTTCGTTGGGCTGAATGCTTTTCACTACAGAGAAACAAATGGTCATGTGTTTGCATCAAACTTTGTATGAGGTTGACAACCAAAACTTTGAGATATACAAACTTGAATAGCATACCAAAAACATGTAACTATTCGCCGCACATATCACCGTAACCAGTCTGTTAACTCTGTTATCGGTCCACCTCTAAACCATGAATATGTGACAAAACCTGTTGGAAAATGTTAATTCAAACCCATTTTCGTCCATTCTAGAGCTAAATAACAACAAAAATGGGCATGCAAAAGGGAAGAAAAGAGAGAGAGAGAGAGAGAGAATTGCGGGTACGAATATGATACAATTTAATAGTGGTCTGCCTTCACGTGAAATGTATTACTTCTCTCCCCTGTAAGCGACATTATTTAAACTGTGATTACAATATCAATTGATAATTGTGGATATCTACGTTTCTGCTTCATTTTAATAAAGTGTTTACAAGGTTGGATAAAAAAAACTTGATACAACTGCTTTTATACATCTTCACTCGATTAGTTCACTCGATTTCACTGACGACTGTTTCAGTCCAACTCATTTCTTACTAGGTTTGCGCCATGTCCGTAGCATAGTTTTGATTCGGTCTGATGTATGGAAACACCTGACCTAGCTAGGTAACTGTATTTTACCTCTTTGAAACTTGATATATACAAATATACCTTAATTTTCAAAAAAATCTTAAGCATACATTACGCAAGAGCTAAATCTGTCTATTGCATGTCTTTCTTTAGGTCTGAATTAACCTATTCAGACCATAATCAACTCTAGATCTTTAGTGGATTATGAGCAGATTTACTGTATAACTTTCCTTCATAATTTAACGATTAACTGGATACTCGAGACTATGCTGTTTATCGTACTGACTTTAGTAATGATGATCGAGGCTAAGTTCATAGTGGATCAATTTGAATGAAGTTTTCAACAAATTGCCTTTACATTATCTAGTTTTTAATTATTATAGTGAGAACTGCCAACTCGTTATCGACTCTCCCATAATGTATCTTTAATCAAGTCAAAAAACTAAAATTATTGGGCTTATTTTTTGTTACCCCTAAGGTCTATATCTCAAAGAATGTAAGAGATATCGATCAGGGGTTTCAATTTTTGATGGAAAACGATGTGACTGCTACTCGGAAAATCAATTTCCAAAGTTCTACCTCGAACGGAAGTGGTCCAAAAAGGGCATCAATCTTTTGGAAAAAGTTTGGTTTTTGCTTTAAAGCATTTCTGAAACTTCTGGTACAGAAAGTTAAATATCCACACAACTTGTTAAAACTATGCCAACAATGATCCAAAGACCGGAAGTTGTCGAAAAATATCCGAAATTTTGAACAAAAAACAAAAAAAGGAAGAAAAAAAACCACAACAAAAAACCCCAAACAAATGGTGCTCTTGCCAAAAAGTGATTACTACGCCAGATTTCGCCGAACCAAAACAACTAAAAATTCATTGGCTAGTCTGAATAATAGATGATTTGATCTGATGACATCCAAATGATACAAATTCGATGGTTAGGCAACAGATAATGGGACGCTGAAAATCTAGTATTTTCCTTTCTGGAGCCTATTCAGATGCGTTTATCTCGAAAACTACTCTTATTTCTTTTTTTAAAACTTCTGTTACTCAGAGTACTATCGGTATTCTCCCATAAATCTTATATCTCAGAATCTAACCATGGGATCTTTCTGAAACGTTCACCTACCCCCCCCCCCCCCACACACACACACACACACACACACACACAAGAATGAGTGGCGTCTGTGGATTAAAACCATTTTCAAAACATTTTACGAATTCGAAATCAGCGAAAAAAACTAACAATGCATAGTCGTAACTTTGTTAAATTTTGTTTGTCTATTTTACTAATTCTTTTTTCTTTGAGTACCTTGAAAAAATTATTTTCCACATGCAATTTCAGACTTTCGAATTTCTAAAATTCGTCACTGTGATTTCGTCCCGGAAGTTGAGACCAAATTGACAACTTCTTAATATCTGCACGATTTTCATGAAATTTGGAATGTAAGGAGATTTTACTGATGCGACTTGAAAAATGTCATTAGAAATTTCTTAACTGATCCCCCCTTGGACCAATTGCGGATCCAAATTTTCAAAAAAATCGACAAAATATAGGTCAGATTGCCTTGAATTTTTTTGTTCTATACTAGATAAGTCATTACTCATGCGTAAACAAAATATGACATCTATCGATCGAACCGGAAGTGCCACCATCTTGAAACGTTAAAAATCCCTAAGGCTTTTGCGATATTTTACTGACATACATGAATATTTTTTGAATCCTTGAAGGAGTGCCCAAAAAACGTTTAGAGCAGTATTTTGATATACGTCAAATGATGGTCACCATTTTGAATTAAATATGAAAAATAGTGAAAAATTTACATTAACGGGCTTGTAAAAAACACAAGAGGTCGTAGTTTCTTGAATTCGTCTTCTATTTCTGAAACAAATACATTTCTAGATAGCCGGGCTCACGGTCAAATTTTTCGTATTTGAAAAATTCAAAATTTCGAATTTCTACTTTGACGTTTTTAGTGCCGACAAAATTCTTTACGGGTAAAAAAATCCGCATTAACGACTTGCGAATACTCGGAATAGGCCGTAGTTTCGTGAATTTGTCTCCTATTCCCGAAATTAATACATATCTGGTTAGCCTCCTTCCAGGAATGGGTGGTGGCTATGGAATGAATATATTTTCAAAACGTTTTACCAATCTGAAATCACCGAAATTTACTGATGAAAAAATTGACCTACATAGCTGTAACTTTGTGACTTTTTGATCTATTTTACTAATTCTTTAAATCTACTATTTTCGAATTTCGAAAATTACGTCATTTTCTCATCCCAGAAGTAAAAAGCAAAATGACAATTTCTTGAATATTAGTACAATTTTCATAAAATTTGGAATGTAAGAAGATTTGTTTAATCCAACTTCAACGATGCCATTAAAAATTTCGTAACTTATCTCTCCTTTGAGAAATTGATGGTCAAAGTGTTCAATAAAATGGGTCAGATTGCCTTCAAAATTTATTTCGGTACTAGCTAAATAATTACTGATGCATACACAGAATATGGAGTTTGTCGATCGAACCGGAAGTACCACCATCTTGAAACGTGAAAAATCCCAAAGGCTTTTGCGATATTTTACTTACAGACATGGGAGTTCTTGAAGGAATACAAAAAAAAGTTCAGAGCAGAATTATTATTTCGGTCAACTGACGCTGGCCATTATGAATTGAATATGAAAAAAAGTGAAACACCCACGTTAACGGGAGTGAAAATAAACGGATTAGGCCGCAGTTTAGAGAATTCGTCTCCTATTTTCGAAATAAATATATTTCTGGATAGCCGGCAACTGGTCGAATTTTTGGTATATGCAAATTTGAAAATTTCGTATTTCGCCTTTGACTTTTTTCGTACCGACAAAGTTGTTTACAGGAAAATTTAATTCAAAGTTATCTCATTTAATCTTTCGATATTTTCCTGCCTTTTTTTAGTTCTTTCCCGCCCTTTTCATTTCATTTTCTCATCCGTCCCGTTTTTAAATATTAGTTCCGTTCAAAGTTATCTCATTTAATTTTTCGATATTTTCCTGCCTTTTTTTTAGTTATTCCCCGCCATTTTCGTTTCATTTTCTGATCAGTCCCGTTTATATACAGCTTGTTCGATTTTTCTGAAATTTCTGGAACGGGAAGTCAATCCGATACAAGTCTCAGTTATTTCTCAGATAATATTTTCGCCGGGGTGAAATGTTTCTACGGTAATTTCCGATTTTAGAATTTCGAAAATTCGTCCCTGTGAGTTATCCCTGGAAGTTGAAACGAATTTGACAACTTCTATAATATTAGCACGTTGTTTTAATGAAATTTGGAATGTAAGTAAAGACTAATGTGACTTGAACAATGACATTAGAAATGTTTTTTCTCTACTAGCTAAGACACAACTGATGCGTACACAAAATATTCACTAAGGCTTTTGCGATATTTGAAGGCATGCCAATAAAATGTAGAGAGCAGAATTTTGATTTCGGTCAACCGATGCTCGCCATTTTGAATTGAATATGAAACATAGTAAAAAACAAAAAACACTTTAACGGGCTTGAAAATAAACACAATAGTCTGTAGTTTTGATAATTTGTCTCTTATTTCCGAAATCAATACATTTGTTGATAGTCTAACACATGGTCGAATATTTGATATTTCCACTTTGACGTTTTTCGTGCCGTTTCTTGAAGTCGTGTTTCATTTCAGGTACATGAAAATTTCAAAATCTCGAATTTCCACTTTAAGGCTTTACCTTCCGACAAAGTTGTTTACATGACATTTTTTCCCCTTAATTTTGGAAAGCTTTCATATATGCCTGACAGATCTAGTTACGTATTGTTTATGTAAGTGTTTTTATTACTTATTGTTTCTGAAAGTGTTTTTTTTTTATGTGTGTGCGTGTGTGGGGGGTTGGGCGGGGGTTGCAGCCAAAACTGAACATGGTGCAAACATTCTGAAAATATTCTGTCAACGTATGACATATATCTTCCATTTTCAGAGACCTTGTTCGATAACATTTCCAACTGTCTGTCCGTCATATTGGATTTGACAAAATATCGTTAAATCGATATTCAGCTTCGATTTTGATTCCGATTTTCGAAACCTTTTTTTTTGTTTTGAACCTACTACAAATGGCAACAATCCTTAGGGGGCCGATTTTTTTAATTTCGATTTTGTTTACTTCCGTTTTTACTTTGGATTTTGTTCGACTTTCCACCTAACCTTTCCATGACCCATGACCTTTGTCATATTTTTTGTTCTTTTCCTGCAAATCTTACATCTCAGAATCTAACCATAGGATCTTTCTGAAAGAATGGGTGGTGGCTTTGGAATGAATATATTTTCAAAACGTTTTACGAATCCAAAATCACCGAATTTTACGAACGAAAAAACTCATAATGCATAGTCGTAACTTTGTGGTTTTTTGACCGATTTAACTAATTCTATTTTCTATGAGTACCTTGAAAAAAAATCATTTTCACCTGCAATTTCAGATTTTTGAATTTCGAAAATTCGTCGCTGTCATTTCTTCCCGGAAGTTGAGACCAACTTGACAACTTCTTTCATGAAGTTTGTAATGTAAGTAGATGTTAAAGATGCGACTGGAAAAATGTCATTAGAAATTTCCTAACTGATCTCCCCTTGGTGAAATTAAGGATAAAAGTTTTCAAAAAAATCGACAAAATATAGGTCAAAATGACTTGATTTTTTTTCTGTACTAGCTAAGAAATTACTGATTAGTACACAAAATATGGAGTTTGTCGATCGAACCGGAAGTGCCACCATCTTGAAACGTGAAAAATCCTTAAGGCTTTTGCGATATTTTACTGACAGACATGAATATTTTTTGAATCCTTGAAGGAATGCCCGAAAAATGTTTAGAGCAGAATTTTGATATACGTCAAGTGATGGTCACCATTTTGAATTGAATATGAAAAATAGTGAAAAATCTACATTAACGGGCTTGTAAATAAACACATTTCTGGATAGATTGGCTCATGCTCGAATTTAGGATTTCGCCTTTGACGTTTTTTGTGCCGACAAAGTTGTTTTCGAGTGAAATATTCCCATTAACAGCTTGAAAATAATCAAAATCGGCCGCTGTTTCGTGAATTCGTCTCCTATTTGGGAAATTAATAATTTCTGGTTAGCATCCTTCCAAGAATGGGCGGTAGCTTTGGAATCAATAGATTTTCAAAATGTTTTACGAATCCGAAATCCCCAAAATTTACTGATGAGAAAATTGACCTACATAGCTGTAACTTTGTGACTTTTGAATCTATTTTACTAATTCTTTTTTCTTTGAGTACCTTAAAACATTTACTTTAAATCTGCTATTACCGATTTTCGAAATTCGAATATTACGTTATTGACACCTCATTCCGTAAGTAAAACGAACATGACAACTTCTCGAATGACAACTTCATGAAATAAGGAATGTATGTAAGTAGATCGGGTTGATCCAACTTCAACGATGTCATTAGAAATTTTCTACGTTATCTCCCCTTGGAGAAAATAATGATCAAAGTTTTCAAAAAAATCGACAAAATATAGGTAAGATTGCCTTGAAGAGATTACTGATGTGTAGACAAAATATGAAGTCTATCGATCGAACCGGAAGTGCCACCGTCTTGAAATGTGAAAAATCCCTAAGGCTTTTTCGATATTTTTCTTACAGACATGGGAGTTACATTTTTAGAATCCTTGAAAGAATGCCTAAAAAAAGTTCAGATCAGAATTTTGATTTCGGTCAAGTGATGGTCACCATTTTGAATGGACGTACGTAAAAATAAACACAATAGGCCGTAGTATGTTCAATTCGTCTCCTATTTCTGAAATTAATACCTTTCAGGATAGCCGGAATCAGGGTCGAATATTTTGTGTTTGAAAATTTCAAATTTCGAATTTCCACTTTAAGGCTTTACCTTCCGACAAAGTTGTTTACAGGACATTTATGTCTTTAATTTTCAAAATTTACAAATTTAACCTAAATATTCGAACAGCTCAGGTCAATCTGATTAGTTCCGTTCAAAGTTATCTCATTTAATTTTTCGATATTGTCCTGCCTTGTTTTAGTTCTTTCCCGCCATTTTCATTTCATTTTCTCATCCGTCCCGTTTTTAAACGACTTGATCCTTTTTTCTGAAACTTCTGAAAAGGGAAGTCATTCCGATTACAGCAATACAAGTTTCATTTATTTCCCTTTATTTCTTCTTGTTCTTTTTTCTTTTAAGATACTTGATATAATGCATATGACACGTGACGATGAATATGAAAGCTTCCATATCTGCATGGGACAGTAGCAGATCTAGTTATTATTATTTTTTTTTTTTTTTTTTTTTTGTTTCTTTTAAGATACTTGATATAATGCATATGACACGTGACGATGAATATAAAAGCTTTCATATCTGCATGGGACAGTAGCAGATCTAGTTATTATTATTATTGATGGGTTGTTTTTTTTTGTGTGTGTTTTTTTACAAATCGGAATTCTCAGAATGTAACCATAGGATCTGTCTGAAACTTTTAACCCCCCCCCCCTTCTGAAAAAAGAAATGGGTGGCAGCTTTTGATTAAATATATTTTCAAAACGTTTTACGAATACGACATCACCGAATTTTACGAACGAAAAAACTGACAGTGCATAGTGGTAACTTTGTGGGGTGGTTTTTTTTACCTATTTTATTAATTCTTTTTTCTTTGAGTACCTTGAAGAAAATCATTTTTGTCTGCAATTTCAGATTTTCGAATTTCGAAAATTCGTGGCTGTAATTTCGTCCCGGAAGTTGAGACCAACTTTAGCTAAGAACGTGAAAAATCCATAAGGCTTTTGCAATATTCTACTTACAGACATGGGAGTTAATTTTCTGAATCCTTGAAGAAATGTCTAAAAATCTATCGAATCAGAGTTTTGATTTCGGTCAACTGATGGTCACCAAATTTCATAATTTCGAATTTTGCCTTTGACATTTTTCGTGCCGAAAAATTTGTTTACGAGTGAAAAATTCACATTAACGGCTTGGAAATATTCGGAATAGGCTGTCGTTTCGTGAATTCGTCTCCTATTTCCGGAATTAATACATTTCTGGCTAGCTTCCTTCCAAGAATGGTAAGTGGCTTTCGAATCAATATATTTTCAAAACGTTCTACGAATCCGAAATCACCGAAATTTACTGATGAAAACATTGACCTACATAGCTATAACTTTGTGACTATTTGACCTATTTTACTGTTTCTTTTTTCTTTGAGTACCTTGAAACATTTACTCTAAATCTCCTAATTCTGATTTTTGAATTTCGAAAATTACATCCTTGATATTTCGTCCCGGAAGTAAAACCAAATTGGCCACTTCTTTAATATTAGTACTAGTTTTATGAAATTTGGAATGTTCGTAGTTCTCATTGACTTAACTTCAACGATATCATTAGAAATATCCTAACTTATCTCCCCTTGGAGAAATTAAGGATCAAACTTTAAAAAAAATAGACAAAATATAGGTCAGAATGCTTTGAATTTTTTATCTGTACTAGCTAAGAAATTACTGATTCGTACACAAAATATAGAGTTTGTCGATCGAACCCAAAAGTGCCACCATCTTGAAACGTGAAAAATCCCTAAGGCTTTTGCGATATTTTACTTACAGACATGGGAGTTGCATTTTCCGAATCCTTGAATTTTGGTATTTGAAAATATCACAATTTCGAATTTTGCCTTTGACGTTTTTCGTGCCGACAAAGTTGTTTACGAGTCAAAAATCGCATTAACTTCGCGAGTTTTTGATCGATTTTAATGATTATTTTTTCTTATTGAGATTTTTTATATGACCCAGATCTAGTTATTATTATTATTTTTATTTTGTTGGGTTTTTTTCCTGCAGATCTTATATCTCAGAATTTAAATAGAAAAAAGTAGGTCAGATTACCTTGAAATGTATTTTGTGTACTAAGACACTACTGATGCGTGCACATAATCTGGAGTTTGTTGATCGCACCGGAAGTGCCACCATCTTGAAACGTGAAAAATTCCCAAGGTTTTTGCGATACTTTACTTCCAGACATGGGAGTTACATTTTCTGAATCCTTGAAGGAATGCCCAAAAATCTACCGGAGGAAAATTTTGATCTTGGTCAACTGATGGTCGCAATTTTGAAAAAAGTGAACAATTCACGTTAACGGACGTGGAAATGAACACAATAGACCGTAGTTCGGAGGATATGTCTACTATTTTCGAAATGAATACATTTCTGGATAGCCGGGATCAGGCTTGAATTTTTGGTATTTGAAAATTTCAAATTTCGGTTTTGACCTTTTTTGGTGCGCCAAAGTTGTTTACAAGACAATTCATTTCTTTAATTTTCAAAATTTACAAATCTGACCTAAATATTCGAACAGCTAAGGTCAATCTGATTCCAAAAATATATGTTCCATTCAAAGCTACCTCATTTAATTGTTCGATATTTTAAACGGCTCGATCGGTTTTTCTGAAACTTCTGGAACGGGAAGTCAATCCGATTTACAGCAATACAAGTCTCGGTTATTTCCTTTTATTTTTCAGATCAGTGAAATGGTTCTAGCTATATTTAAGCTAATAACTTCGCGAGTTTTTGACCTAATTTAATAATCATTTTTCTTGTTGAGATTATTTATATAACTCATGGCATGTGACAGGAAGTGACCGTGAATATGAAAGCTTTAATATCGGCCTGGTAGATCTAGTTATTATTATTATTATTCTTTACCTCCAAGGCCTATATCTCGAAGACTGTAAGATATATCGATAAGGGGTTTCAATATTTGATGGAAAACCACGTGACTTTATCTTTCTTTCTTTATTTCAAGGCAAAGCAAATCACTTGCTATAGCCAACATCGGTACATAGAATATATTTGGTGATTATTGCACAACAGAAAAGGAATATAAGGAACATAATATAAAAATAAAATAATAATGATATATATACTATTCAAAAAAAGTAGGGGATATTTGATTTTGGGGGCATAATACTAAAATATGCAAATGACTACGAAAAAAGTCACTATAGAACCTAACAGAAGAAACATTTCCAGTTACATGTGACGCCCAAACGCACCAATAGCTACCGCATGGAATGCAGGTGATGCTTGGGATCATCATGGGGGTCCAACCCAAGATTTGCACGACTCTGACTTTGAATGTTACAGTCATTGTGGCATTGAATTCCAGGGTGGAAACATCAGTTTAATTGTTTTAGTGACCAGAAAACAAATTTTGATATGCGTCGGCTTACCCAAAATGAAAGGTTACGTGCCCTTGGCATGCTACAGATCGGCACAACACAGGCGGTTGTGGCGCGGACGATGAATGTTTCTCAGTCAGTCATAAGCAGGCTATGGTCCAGATACCGTGATACACAATATGTACAGGACAGACCACGCTCAGGTCGACCAAGGGCGACAACTCAAGCCCAGGATCGATTTATCCGTACCTTGGCCTTGAGAAATCGTGTCATCACAGCAAATCAGATCAGCGCTCGTCTTCAAACAGACACTGGTGTGAGAGTGAGTGGCCAGACGATTCGGAATCGACTGCATAGGGGTCACCTTCGCGCCCGACGTCCTCGTGTGATCCCTTGTTTGAGAGATCATCACATTCAGGCAAGACGTCGTTGGTGTAGGGATCGTCAACACTGGGATAATCGACGCTGGAGCAATGTGATGTTTTCAGATGAGTCAAGGTTCACTGTTGATTTTTTGGACAGACGTAGGAGGGTGTGGCGTCGTCGAAACGAGCGCTTCCAAGACGTTAACGTCATCAGACATGATCGATTTGGGGGTGGTTCTGTTATGGTGTGGGGAGGCATACCTGTTGCTGGAAGAACGGCTTTACATGTTGTTGCAGGGCGTGTTACAGGCCAGTACTACCGGGACAACATCTTGGCAGTCCATGTTGTGCCGTTCGCACGACGTCATGGCCGCCGTTTCATCTTCCAGGATGACAACGCAAGATGTCACAGGGCCAGGATCGTTACAGGTTACCTCCAACAACAGAACATCACCACATTACCTTGGCCAGCACTGAGTCCCGACCTCTCCCCCATCGAGCATGTCTGGGACATGCTTGGACAGAGGTTACGTCAACGTCAACAACGTCCTGCCAATGCCCAAGAACTTGCTGCTGCGTTGCAACAGGAATGGGACAATCTGGACCAAAATGACCTTAGACGTCTCATTAGGAGTATGCCACGTCGGATCAATGCTTGTTTGGCAAACAGAGGAGGATTTACCCGTTACTGACTTGGTTGTGATGCTGTGGTAACTTTGCTGTTTGACCCCGGGTATCATTTTACCCTTATAATGGTCAGTCTGTGCCTTACTTAGTCTAACGATCATTTGGAATAAATCGATGAATGTGAACTTCATTTCATTTTGTCATTTGTTTCTTCGCCAGTTTCATTAGGTGACTTTAATAACACTTAAAAATCAAATATCCCCTACTTTTTTTGAATAGTATATATACTATTCAAAAAAAGTAGGGGATATTTGATTTTGGGGGCATAATACTAAAATATGCAAATGACTACGAAAAAAGTCACTATAGAACCTAACAGAAGAAACATTTCCAGTTACATGTGACGCCCAAACGCACCAATAGCTACCGCATGGAATGCAGGTGATGCTTGGGATCATCATGGGGGTCCAACCCAAGATTTGCACGACTCTGACTTTGAATGTTACAGTCATTGTGGCATTGAATTCCAGGGTGGAAACATCAGTTTAATTGTTTTAGTGACCAGAAAACAAATTTTGATATGCGTCGGCTTACCCAAAATGAAAGGTTACGTGCCCTTGGCATGCTACAGATCGGCACAACACATGCGGTTGTGGCGCGGACGATGAATGTTTCTCAGTCAGTCATAAGCAGGCTATGGTCCAGATACCGTGATACACAATATGTACAGGACAGACCACGCTCAGGTCGACCAAGGGCGACAACTCAAGCCCAGGATCGATTTATCCGTATCTTGGCCTTGAGAAATCGTGTCATCACAGCAAATCAGATCAGCGCTCGTCTTCAAACAGACACTGGTGTGAGAGTGAGTGGCCAGACGATTCGGAATCGACTGCATAGGGGTCACCTTCGCGCCCGACGTCCTCGTGTGATCCCTTGTTTGAGAGATCATCACATTCAGGCAAGACGTCGTTGGTGTAGGGATCGTCAACACTGGGATAATCGACGCTGGAGCAATGTGATGTTTTCAGATGAGTCAAGGTTCACTGTTGATTTTTTGGACAGACGTAGGAGGGTGTGGCGTCGTCGAAACGAGCGCTTCCAAGACGTTAACGTCATCAGACATGATCGATTTGGGGGTGGTTCTGTTATGGTGTGGGGAGGCATCACTGTTGCTGGAAGAACGGCTTTACATGTTGTTGCAGGGCGTGTTACAGGCCAGTACTACCGGGACAACATCTTGGCAGTCCATGTTGTGCCGTTCGCACGACGTCATGGCCGCCGTTTCATCTTCCAGGATGACAACGCAAGATGTCACAGGGCCAGGATCGTTACAGGTTACCTCCAACAACAGAACATCGCCACATTACCTTGGCCAGCACTGAGTCCCGACCTCTCCCCCATCGAGCATGTCTGGGACATGCTTGGACAGAGGTTACGTCAACGTCAACAACGTCCTGCCAATGTCCAAGAACTTGCTGCTGCGTTGCAACAGGAATGGGACAATCTGGACCAAAATGACCTTAGACGTCTCATTAGGAGTATGCCACGTCGGATCAATGCTTGTTTGGCAAACAGAGGAGGATTTACCCGTTACTGACTTGGTTGTGATGCTGTGGTAACTTTGCTGTTTGACCCCGGGTATCATTTTACCCTTATAATGGTCAGTCTGTGCCTTACTTAGTCTAACGATCATTTGGAATAAATCGATGAATGTGAACTTCATTTCATTTTGTCATTTGTTTCTTCGTCAGTTTCATTAGGTGACTTTAATAACACTTAAAAATCAAATATCCCCTACTTTTTTTGAATATATATATATATAAATAAAGTAGTTTCAATATCTAAACATGTCATGAAGATAGTACAACAGTATATACAAGAAAGTTCCCAATAGGTGTTTAGTTTCATTTTTGGGTGTTTAATAATTGATTACGTAATTTCATACTTTGATATAGATATTTTCCTAAATAGATTATATGTTTATGTTTGGTGTTCGTTAAAATATTTTTGAATTTATGTAAAGAAGGAAAGGACCAAAATCTGCGATGAAAGAACTTGCGACGTAAATTTATATATGCTGGGCAACAGAGGAGAAAGTGGTATTCGTCTTCGACGGCGTTCGATGTGCAGCATGTACAAATTCTTTTTTCACGGTCCGTTCTTGTATAACGCCCAGTTTCAACATTATTTTTAAGCATACCACAACGAAACTGACATATTATATTTTGATATTTATTTTCAATAAATGAATTTAGGTAAATTTCAGGTTCATGTACAGTTTTGAACAATTTAAAAAAACGCAACTTACTCGAATTTTCCAAGGAAGATAACCACTCTTGTTTAAATTGGTCTTGGATACGGGTTTTAATTAGAGATAGACTCGTTTGGTTTATGGAAGAAGGGTTATGCCAAAATTCAGGAAATCCAAGATTATTCAATAAGTGTCTAATCCCCCCCACCCAATTATTTTTCCATTCTCATTGTCAGCACACATTATACTCGGAAAAACATTTTCCAAAGTTAACACATGGTTCAATTTTATTTCAATAATTCGTTTGCGCGTAGGGGTCTTTAGCAGTGGGAGGAAACCGGAGAAAACCCACGAGGTTGGACAGGCGACCCTACTCCTTGTCACGTACAACCGTGACTCAATGACAGATGTTATGATACAGCGCGCACGTGATAACCAGTCGGCCATCCAACCCCCAGTTCTTTAGCCATTTCAAAAGTAATTACATTTTTGGATAACTTGTCACAGGGTCTAAAATATAGCAGTTGAACATTTCGAAATTTCAAAATTAGTCGTTGACTTCTATTTCAAAAGTAATTACATTTTTGGAAAACTTGTCACAGGGTCTAAAATATAGCAGTTGAACATTTCGAAATTTCAAAATTAGTCGTTAACTTCTATCGTTCTAAAATTGAAAACACGTTGTGTGCGAGACAATTTAGTTATTTTTCAAAATTTTAAATTTGACCTACATTTTTGGATACCTGAAATCTATCCGAGTTCAATAATATGTTTCATTCGGAGTTATCGCCCTTTATTTTCGAAATTTTTCGAATTTTTTACCCTTATTCTTTTTAAACGGCCAAATCGATGTTTCTGAAACTTCTGGAACATGACGCCTTATGGCCAGGTCGGCTGTTAAAGCAATCCGAACAATGATCCGTAAACCGGAAATAGTCGAAATATGTCCGAGATTATAAAAAAAAGAAACCCACAAAATATGGATGCTTTTTGAAATACCGCGATTTCTTCGTTGGACATCACCGGATCAAACCAACCGAAGTATCGTCTTGTGGTCGGTCCGATGCATAAACTACCATATAGGCGTGTCAAACGACGTCTAAATGATGCCGTACGTAGAACAAATTGCAACAAAAGGTTTTTTGTTTTCTATTGACTCATTATGATGTCCCAAGTATCGTCTTGTGGTCGGTCCGATGCATAAACTACCATATAGGCGTGTCAAACGACGTCTAAATGATGCCGTACGTAGAACAAATTGCAACAAAAGGTTTTTTGTTTTCTATTGACTCATTATGATGTCCCAAGTACGGAAAAGAAAGTTTACCAAAATCAGAGTACAAATAAAGACAGTGGGCGTGGCCAAATCCAAGATGGCGGCTGTCGATCAAAAATTTCAAATGTCTTTAAAACTATTGGATTTAGACACCATAAATGTATTGCGGACAGATAGGAAGTCGGTACCAGCGAGTCCAAAAATGACGACGTTATGTCTCTACGACGCCATGACGTTACTGTGACGTCACAACGGCATATCAGAAGTCGCATTTCTTCCAAAATTAGTCCATTTATGCATGTTAACAGTAATTTGGGCCACTTAGAAGTAGGTTAATACCCAAAATCATCAAAAGGATTTATATTTTGACACAGGTGTATTCGAGATGTGTTACAAAAACAAACAGTGTTCCTAAAAACATCACTTAAAGAATTACGTTTTGGGGGCCCCGTTCATGTGAACAGACAGGAAGTCAATATCACAGAGTTCAAAAAGATGAAAACTTGTCTACCCGGGACAGGTGATTTATATTGGAATACCTTTGGCTGGAACACATTTTATGTTAATACCTGAATTAGGGGACCACGAAAAACTATACAGGGGACTTTATGATTTTCTCTAAAAAAAATGGGTCCCATTTTGAATTTGCCTTCCTGGCGGAATTTGCCGTCACTTTTGGGGGCGGGGGGATGCCCAAGCTCTTTGGATTCAGCGAGTCGTATTCTTATAAAAACAACTTTCAAACCGACGTCTGAGATAAATAACCAGAAAATGTGGCCTAACATAACTAGTATAAAGACGATAGAATCAATTTTGAGGATGAAGCCGAATGTTTGACACCCATTTTGTGTTTGTACTGTGGAAATGTTTGGATGTTGCTTGGACAGGGCCGGATTCATTTCAATTGTTGACAAAAATAGCCTACATCAATAAAAAGGAATGAAATGAAATGGGGTGATGCATAGGTCCTACTGTTCTGCTCCAACTGGGCTCCATCACCGGATCAAACCAACCAAAGTATCGTCTTGTGGTCCGATGCATAAACTACCATATAGGCGGGTCAAACGACGGCTAAATGAAGTCGTACGTAGAACAAATTGCAACAAAAGGTTTTTTTGTTTTCTATTGACTCATTATGATGTCCCAAGTACGGAAAAGAAAGTTTACCAAAATCGGAGTACAAATAAGGACAGGGGGTGTGGCCATATCCAAGATCCATATGATCTGGACCCACAAAACGCCACTATAAAGTAATGATTTTGGGGACACCGCCAGGGGGTGCTGTTCACATTGCCGCGAAAGTTGGTTTTGTAACACATCTCGGGTATATCTACGAAACCGGTGTCAAAATATAAATCTTTCTGATGATTTTTGGGCCAAATGTCAAAATTGATCAGCCCCACCCATTCAACCTTTGATGCACTACTTCTCCAGTAAAAGACCTCTTGGCGGATGAAATTCGATATACTCGTAGGCTGTTGCGCCACTGCAGGGCAAATTTTCCCTTATAGCACACTGTAGATGGACAAGGCTGTAGATTACTGGATAGATAAGCTGGATACAGAATGCCCAATAAGATTTCCAAAATCATTTGTTGTAGAAGCACTTCAAATTGTTCTCTCAAATAATATATTTTATTTTGCTGGGCAATTTTATGATCAAATTAAAGGGGTAGCTATGGGCACTAAAGTCGGCCCAACATATGCAACGCTTACTCTTGGCTATTTGGAAGAATTGTGGTATTCTGAAATTGGACAGAATTTTGGTCGTGAAACACAATTATTCATTGAAGCAGCATGGAGGAGATTTCTGGATGATTCCTTCATAATATTGCCAAATAATCCAGAACTCCTTATTCAACTCCATTCCCTGCATAATTCGATGAACAAAAGTTTAAATTTCACGATCGAAAAAAGCACAACCAGTCTCAACTTTCTAGATGTGTCAGTAAGGCTCTTATCCACTGGAGAAATAATAACCGACTTATTTTATAAAACCACTGATACACATCAATACTTAGACTTTCGTTCATGTCATCCAGCGCATACCAAAAGGAATATTCCTTATAATCTTGCAAGACGGATATGTACAATAGTATCTTCGGAAGAGGATAAATCAAAACGTCTGAAAGAGCTAAGAGAATTCCTTACAAAACAAAATTATCCTTTAAACTTGATAAATATTGGTATAGAAAACGCCTCTAAACTTAACATTGGTGATCTCAGAAAACCCAAAATAAAAGACGATTCTAATAATATAACACTTGTGACAACATTTAATCCTTCTCAAGAAAGAGGGTTGTCCATTGTAAAGGGGCGGTTGGATATTTTAAAGAACAATAGTCGTAAATTAAAATACATCCTAAATAATTCAAAAATTATAAATAGTCTAAAACAACCTCAAAATCTTAGAAGAATATTAACATCATCAAAGTTTGATTCTGATATTTCGGTACCCCGTGTATCCAAGTGTGGGGACCTACGATATATGACATGTTCCGATATATTAGAAGGAACATTTGTCCAAATTACTAAAGATGATAAATTTTATGTTAAAGAAAATATGAATTGCAAATCGAAGTATGTAATTTACCTATTAATATGTAATGGTTGTAATGGCAAGTACATTGGAAAAACTACTGATCAGTTGAATTTACGAATTAACCAACATCGTTCTAATATAAAATTCGCAAGAAATAGAGTTTTGCCGGTGAGCGAACATTTGGATATTTGTGGTAAAGGTCAATTCAAGATTTTTCCTTTGTACAAACTCAATATAAGTGATAATGATCTCTTGGAAACAAAAGAAAGCAACTTTATCGCTAAATATAACCCAATTTTGAATGCTTAGGGGTGATTATTTTAATTATGTTTGATATTTAATTAATGTTATTTCGTTTTAATTTTTATATTTCACCTAGTCATTGTCCTCTGTTATGACGTAACGTTATTGTAACAGCATAGTAACGCATTAAAATGGCCTGACGATTCGTTTGATAACGATGAAAGTACAAGCCAAAATTTTAATTTTTAGTGTTTTTTTCTCTAATACTTGAATTTTACTTATATGTTTAACTGAGAGTTAGATCGTTTTATATATATATATGCGTCTGTTAACAGCTGACTATCTTCAAATTTCAAATGACCGATGATTATCACCTACGGTACCTTTTCTACCATGGTTGGTTACTTAAACGTTTCTTGTGCCAAATAGGTTATTTTGGCCAAAGATATTTTAGGAATCAGACTGCGCTTATTCCCATCTGTATATAGGAGCCAATCACTGTATAGAACAATTTGGAGGTTTTCATGGAGACTAAAATACATTCCATATTGAAATCCCCGACCGAGAAGATGACATAGGCCAAACTAAAAAACCAGGAAGGCAGGCTACAGAGCATTGTATCATGTATTTTGTTATCTTACTGTTCGGCGTCACATGCCATTTATATGGTGCAACATGGAAGATTGGTATTCAAATTTAAAAACAAACTGAAAATTCAAATCAAAGAGTGCACGATAGTCTAATCTTTTAGTCCATGTGGTTGACTTCGGATTTCGGAGTATCATTACCAATTTGATGAATAAATTCAACCATGATTTTCAGTTAGCCTGGTGCCCGAAGTGTTCAAATTTGGTTGATGGACTTCCGGGTCACTTTGCTAAATGCCATTTTGACGGCCATCTTTAAAAATGGCCGTCGTTTTTTTCATTGCAATTGAGCGCGTCAAGGAAACCTTCATAACTCTTTCACAGATTGACCTATTGATATGGAATATGGCTCAAAATGTTCGCAATAACATTCTACAGCTGCTGTTATATGATACATGTTGGTGAATGAATCATATATTTTCCAAATCAACAGATTATTCTGAAAAAAGCAACGTTTTGGCATTTATTTTCAAGATTTATTTTATAAGTTTACTACCAAATCATGTTCAGGGTAAATTTAGCAAAATTGTGTGGGGTATTCTTAAGTTATTCATTTGGCATAAATCAATACGCTCAGTGACCCAGTCTGTACAGCTGCGATGGCCGCAAACTCAACAAAAGTCTTGAGTAGACTGTCAATTTTAAAATGTTGAGCCTCGGCGCGGTAGGGTACACTACTAACCATGTGAACGTTTATTTAGGGTTGTCGCAATCGCAACGATATTTGGGGACCGGTTGTTTCTGAGGAAAAATTCATTATACTAGATCTCGTAAATCAGACAACAAGATTTAATATTATTCCAGCAAAACTGTATGGAATTTTAATATATCTTTGCAAATATATCTAGTTGTTAAGAATTTACTTATTCTGTTTGTTCAGAAATAAGCCGAACTAGTGGCTCAGTGGGTAAGGCTCAACGAGGTCCGGAATTCGATCCCTGTGTCTGGGCAAATTTTTCCTAATTTCACACTGTATGACGAATAGCCATCTTCATTGACCAAGTTAGAACAGTAGGACGTTAACCCACATTGCATTTCATTTCTGGTCCACAAATGGTAACTTGATAGATTTTTACTTTGAAGACTATCTCTGGCAACCTTTTGTGGTATCATCTAGAATGTAGACAGATGGTATCATGGATTAATAGTTGTCAATTGTGAAAGTGTAAAATGTATTTCACAACAAGTTCTAAGTTTAAAAATGATAATTACAGATATAATTTGAAATACATTTACAACTAGGTATCCCAAAAACCATGGCTCACGATTTCCTCTTTGTTATTATCACAACCATCCACCTCATTGGAATTACTGTGACAATCGCAACTACTGTTTTTCTTCAGCAATGGACACTAGCCAAAGTACAAGAAGAAACAGGAGATCTCAACAGAGACAATGATGATATCATTTTAATATCATAGGCCTGCCTAAAGCGAAAGGGGAAATTGGTCGACATTACTTTTGTGATGCCTAGTGGTAAATGCATTTCAAATTGTCTTCGCAAGGATTCTTTTTAAACTTTCAACTTGTTGTGAAATAGATCTGTGGATACGATATCTAGACTATACCACAAAAGTTGCCAGGCATAAGGTCTTTGATGTAAAACCGGTTCGGTTGTACCATATAACGAAAAAAGTACCGAGATAAAAATCTGAAAAGTATCGAAAAATGCAGAAAAAGTACTGAAAAATCAGTGATAAATACCGAAAAACTTTTTTGATACTTATTACCGAAAAAATCCGAAAAACCCAAAATATCAAAAAATCAATAAATAACGAAAAACCAACACTAATTACCAAAAAGACCCTAGGCCACACATAAAAATTGCTAGGTGTAAACATATGAAAAAGTAAACAAATAACAGCGAATATGTAAGAAAGGCCTTTGTCCTAATTTTTCTAGCTGTTTAAATTATAGAAGTTATTTGTATTGTTATTATATCTCGAGCTTAATTTCTGTTTCATGCAACTAATTACTGTAAACACAACAGGGGCCCACTTCCACTCGTGGAAAAGTCTACTTTTGATTTCTAATCTATAGTCTATATCAAAGTTGTACGCATACGCTAACGCCCTCTGGTGTAATAATGTGGTGTAATAATGTTGATAATTCATTATATTTTTCTGGACATTTTCATTTCAAGATTTTAACTTCAAGACTTTTTGAAACGTAGAAAATATTTTCATAAGAGTTCAAATTCTAGATTTTTTTTTAGATACTTTCAGAAACCAATGAATTGATTTCTTTGTCGTGTAAAATTAAGAAATTATTTTTTAATTTTAATATTAAAATGATATATAAAAGTTACCGATAAAAAGCCGAAAATGGAACATAAAGTCAATTTTTTGTTTAAAATGTTGATTTTGTGCATGAAATGTTGCCATAAGAATGTAGAAACAAGAATCATTAGTTAAGAATGTTGCGTTCGTGTCTAAAATGTTCAAACTGGAATGTAGAAACAAGAATCATGAATATTGTCCCATTTGGTCTTCCATAATCGTGCCCCAAAGCATCAAACAATCAGATATCTTATCTCTGCTTACCCTAAGCCGACAATGTTCATCATCGAACTCCATCAAGGCATTCTATGGTGGCTGATTGGTATCATGTCGTGATGTCGTGGTGTCGCCCTTCATAAGGCGACAACCCGACAACCCGACATCACAACATTATAACCCGACACCACTACAACCCGACATCACGAAATCAACCCGACACTACGACATTTTCACCCGACACCACGACATTAAGAATGTCGTAATGTCGCGTAAAAATGTCGTATTGTCGCGTAAAAATGTCGTGATGTCATGATGTCGTGGTGTCGTGATGTCGGGTTGTCGACTTTATTTATCAATGTTGAAGCGGCCACGAGATCAAGTCAGCCCTCAATACCTCATCTTTCACTAAGAATATTTACCCTTCACTAACTGCGAATCAAGCTGGCCCTCACTACCAAATTACTACGAAATTCCCGATATCATGTTACATATCACTGAAAAGCACGTTCACTGCTTTTTTCAAAAATATAAATAATTTGCTGGCACATTTATATTTACTTGCCTTGAGAGGTAATCAAAGACAAAAATCTATTAAATGATGGGGGTATTCAAAGTAAAAACTACGGGTCTTAATACGAAATTCCAGATATCATGTTATATATCACTGAAAAGCACTTTTATTTCTCTTTTCAAATATTTAAATAATTTTCTGGCACATTTATATTTACTTACCTTGAAAAACTATCAAAGTTGGATAATACTGAACTCTATTAAGTAATTAGGTGTGTGTGTGTGGGGGGGGGGGGTATTCAATGTCTAATTACGGGTGTCAATACGAAATTCCAGATATCATGCTACATATCAGTAGAAAGCACGTTCACTGTTCTTTTCAAATATGGGGGGGGGGGGTGGCCGAATGGTTAGCACGTGCGCGCGCTGTATCATACTGTCTGTCATTGAGTCAACTCGCGGGGTTTCCATTCCCCGGTTGTACGTGACAAGGAGTAGGGTCGCCTGTCCAACCTCGTGGATTTTCTCCGGGTCCTCCGGTTTCTTCCCATTGCTAAAGACCCCTACGCGCAAGCGAATTATTGAAATAAAATTGAACCATGTATTAGTCCCGAAATGACCTAGTTTGTGTCGAGTGGACGTTAAACCCCATTTCTCTCTCTCTCTCTCTTCGGGATACAAAGCAAACGGACAGACTGATCACTATGATTTTGCACGAGAAGCCAGATCCCGTGGGGGCACGACCCAATATTTATCTCTCCCACGTCCGCCAAGACATCTTGGGTTGTATGGAACCCAGTCGATTTGTAGCATATGGGAAACAGGATATATGTTTGACGCTGGAAATATAAGTATTATGATTAGGGCGTTGAAACCACGTGGGTTTTTTTTATCTGAACAACTAGACAGCTGTCGGTTGTTGTCAGGCAGTCCGCCCTGCCCCACTGACAAGAGGAAACCAAGCCGGAAAATTCAGAGGAACTTTCTCGGCCGACGCCATAGGACCGAACTAGGAAAGCCAGACTATAACAGAGAACTCCAGACTATAACTCGCGTGGTTTCGATTCCCCGGTTGTACGTGACAAGGAGTAGGGTCGCCTGTTCAATCTCGTGGGTTTTCTCCGGTTTCTTCCCACTGCTAAAGACCCCTACGAGCAAGCGAATTATTGAAATAAAATTGAACCATGTGTTCGTCCCGAAATGACCTAGTTTGTGTCGAGTGGACGTTATATAAATAATTTTCTGGCTTAATCCAAAATTCCGTATATCTGTACTGAAAAGTAAAGTTAATCCTCTCTTGAAATGTATTTATTATATTTTCGGCGAAATGCATATATACTTTTTTAAATTAAAATTGATACAAGTTTGGTAGCCTTCACTGGCTGAATTAAAGGTAGTGGTGGGGGTGGGGCGAAATACGAAATTCCAGTTATTGTGTCATACAAGGGACAGCACTCTATTATTCATGGCCGCTTCAACAGTGATAAATAAAGTCGACAACCCGACATCACGACACCACGACAACACGACATCACGACATTTTTACGCGACAATATGACATTTTTACGCGACATTACGACATTCTTAATGTCGTGGTGTCGGGTTGTTGAAACGTCGGAGTGAAATAAACTATAGTAATTGTTATCCCAAAAATGCTCATCTTGGAACTCCATTAAGGCATTGACCTAATAAACACCTACACCAAGCTTGAACATTTTAGCTCAATTAGAAAGAGAGTTATTGTGTCCCAAAAAGTGTGACGGTCGGACGGACAGACGAACCCATTTTATTAGTCCTCTGCTTTCTTCGAAAGGCGGGGGACAATAAAATGAAAAGAATATGGTTATATATATATATACAAGAGCAGTACGGACCCTCCACTGGGATGCAAAATCAGCTTGCATGGGCAACTGTCCCAAGCCGTTAGATAAACAAATGTACATAGACAGGTATAAACTGTAATTGGTATAGATAAGCACAAGAATAAAAGATTAAACAATTATTTAAGCGGTATAATGAACCACGAGCAATAGGCCATAACAGTAAAAACATGATAACGACTTGTGAAATCTTGTTGAAACGTCGGAGTGAAAAAAAACTATAGTAATTGTTATCCATAAATAGTGTGTTATTTACTTATAAAAGACATATTACAAGCTACATCAAACAGAAAATCGATCATTTTACGGAAATTCTGGCCACCATTTTGAATATTCACCATCTTTGATTTTTTTAAAACGCTCTGGGGCCTGTTTCACGAAATTTTAACTAAGATAAAATCCAAATTTTAGTAATTTGATTGGATAATATTAGGTTGATTTTAATGTTTAGCCAATCAAAATTGAAGTATCTACTAAAATTTGGATTTTATCTTTAGATATAATATGTATTACTGAATCCCATCTAGACAACTCTATAAAAGATTCGACGATTTTATTGCCTGGTTATACAAGTCCTGTTAGATTAGATAGAAACAGGCATGGGGGTGGGGTTGTTGTTTATATTAAAAATAACCTACATTTTCAGATAAGGCATGATCTCATAAACCCTGATATTGAATTAATTTTTATAGAGATTTTTACCGATAATACTAAATTCTTACTCGGGGTTATTTATAGACCTCCAAATACAAGGGTTGCATTTCGGGATATATTTTACGACACGTTATCTAATGCACTTGATAGTGGCCCCTTTCTAATTCTAACAGGGGATTTTAACGTTAACATTCTAAGTACTTCAAGCAATTATATTAAATTTAAAAAACTATTACAAAAATTAAACCTCGAAAACTTGATAAATGTTCCCACAAATTTCACAACGCTACCCGGCTCGTGTATCGACCTTTTTATTACTAATAAAAAATCATTTATATCAGATACTAATGTTTATGCTCCTATATGCAGTACACATTCACCAATAATATTATCTTTAAATATAAAAACATACAAAAAATTAACATACAAAAGAACTATTAGAAATTATAAACTTGCTGATTATGAAGGTTTAAATAATGAATTAATAAATGTCGATTGGTCAAAAGATGTTTTTAATAATGATGATATTAATAAAATTTACCAAAGTTTTTTGGATGTTTTAAATAAAGCATTAATAAAGTATATCCCAACAAAAGTAGTAACTATAAGACCAAATGATAAGCCATTTATGAATAACACTATACGTATAAAAATACGAAAAAGAAATAGAGCACACAAACGCGCCAAAAAAACTAATAATCCTAATCATTGGCTATTATTTAGAAAAATACGAAATGAAGTAATAACATTAATTAGGGAAGCTAAAAGTAATTATAAAAGCAAATTAGAACAACAAATAAATAATAACAACCTGCCTTCAAATAAATGGTGGAAAATAGCTAAATCTATTGCAAATTTGGAAAATGAAAAGATAGCCACCTCCCCATGAATATTTCAAAAACGCGTTTACACACACCCACTTGATAAGGCAAATATCCTCAACTCCTATTTTGCCTCGATTTCAAAATTAAATGGTGTACCTGACCTCCCAAATTTTGCTTCTCGTAGTAACAACGAATTACATCAATTTATTGTAAGTGAACAAGAAGTAAGAGACCAGCTACTAATTCTTAACTGTTCAAAGCCTTCTGGTCCCGATAACATCAGCCCAGCTGTGCTAAAAAAGATAACTCTGTCAATCACAAAAACTCTCACTAAATTTTTTAATCTTTCATTAGAACGCCAATTATTACCTGATATTTGGAAGACTTCTCATATCATTGCAGCGTATAAAGGAAAAGGTGATCCGCATTACCCTGACAACTACAGACCAATTTCATTAACATGCTCATTATGTAAAATACTAGAGAAAATCTTATTCAAAAATCTTTATAATTTTATAAAAGAAAATAAACTGCTATATAAGTATCAGTCTGGCTTTCAACCAAACGATTCCACAATAAATCAACTTTTTGAAATTTATGATGTTATAATAAGTAATCTTGATATAGGAAAGCAAATTCGTTTTATATTTTGTGATGTATCAAAAGCGTTTGATAAAGTTTGGCATATGGGTTTATTGTCTAAATTAAAACAATATGGAATTAATCAAATACTATGTAAATGGATTGAACACTATTTAAGTAATAGACAACAATGTGTAGTTTTAGAAGGTTTTAAATCAAATTATTTGCATACCGATTCTGGAGTTCCCCAAGGAAGCGTACTTGGTCCGTTTTTATTTTTAATTTATTTAAATGATATCTCTGATAATATAACTAACAACATAAGGCTATTCGCCGATGATACTTCACTTTTTACCATTATTCATAATGATCCTCTAAGTAGCGCGAACACTATAAATAAAGATCTTGATATTATCTCATCGTGGGCTAAACAGTGGTGTGTAACTTTTAACCCAAAAAAAACCAAAAATATTATTTTTACTAGGAAAAATACAATTCATCCAGACGTTACCTTCGAAAATACAAAAGTTTTAAATGTAAATACTCATTGTCATTTGGGATTAACATTTCAGTCTAATGCATTATGGTCAAATCATATTTCAAATATATACCAGAAAGCTTGCGGTCGTCTAAATATTTTGTGTATACTGAAATATAAAATTAATAGAATTTCACTTAATAAAATATATCTTGCTTTTATTCGCCCTATTTTAGAATATGTTGATATTGTATGAGATAACTGCTCAATGAAAGATTCTGACCTACTAGAAAGTGTCCAAACTGAAGCGGGTAGAATAATAACTGGCCTTAGAAGAAATTCATCTAAAAACAATTTATACAATGAACTGGGATGGGAATCACTATCCAATCGCAGAACAAAACACAAATTAATATATCTATATAAAATAAAAAATAATCTATGCCCTAGCTATCTGTCTGAAGTCTTTAACAAATTTAAACCATTAGTTTCCAATTATAACCTTCGTAATGAAAATCAGAACCTCAATCCACCATTTTGTAAAACCAATTCGTATTTTAATAGCTTCTTTCCCTGTACAATTAAACTTTGGAACAATCTACCAGAACTTATTAAAAACTCACAAACGTTAAGTACATTTAAATCAGGTCTTTCACGTGTATATCCTTTAATTAGACCACCCTCATATTATAATACTGGAAATAGAAAGAGAATATTATTCATTGTCAATTAAGAAATAAAGCTAGTAACTTAAATAATCACTTATTCCACCATTTTCTGAGTGAAACAAAAGCGTGCCCAAACTGTAATTCTACAGACGAAAATAATTATCATTACTTTTTCATATGTCCAGACTACTCTGCCACAAGATCATTTCTCCGAAATAATATACACCAGCTTAAACTAAATGTTACAATGGATCTAATTTTATATGGCAACACCGATCTTCCAGATGATACCAATTATAACATATTTGTAATAGTGCAAAAATTTATAAAAGATAGCAAGCGGTTTTGAAGCTTTAATTATTAAATCTATGTCTACATTATGTAATATTTTTTATAACCTTAAATGTAATTATAATATACATGTATATCTAAACATTACACTCCAAGAAATGTATATATGTTTGTAACTCACTACCTATACATATGTCCACCATTGGTTACTGTAAACATTAGATTAAACTATTTTATATGTTTGGAGAGAACTTATATAGGCATTTGCCTGTTGTTCAATCCATTTCAGTTTATTAAATAAAATATTGTTTAAACTAAACTGGTTAAGATTTCGAGAAACAGAGCCCTGTGTTTTGGTTAATTGTAAGTTCAGTAATCCCTTTCAATTGGATATTACATGTAATATCAAACTGTGAAATAACTACTATCTGACAAATTGGCCATTTGAGCAACTTTTGGCCGCCATTTTGAATTTCTGCCATCTTGGATTTGGGACACTCATATTAGAGATTATTTTTTATGATCAATGTTTCTGATATCTAGTAAATCACTTTAGTTGACCAAATAGATAATTTGGCTTATATGGGTCTGAACAAGATGTTTTAGTAAACTTATGAACAGACATCATGAAAAAAAACCCGAAAATATTGCTGTTTTCAGATTAGTCTTTTATTTTGAAACCGATAGCATTGATTAAACAACATGTATCATATACTAGCAGATTCAAAATTGCATTATGAACATTTTGAGCCATATTACATATCCGTAGGTGAACCTGTTGAGGAGTTGTGGAGGTTTCCCTGACTTGCACTATTTCAAATTAAAAAATGGCGTCCATTTTTAAAGATGGCCGCCAAACTCACATTTGGCAAAGTGACCCAGATGTCTATCAACCAATTTTGTACACTTTAGACCTAAGGCTAACTGAAAATCATGGTTCTATCATGTGATAGAACTGGTTAAACACATTCCAAATATAATTTTAACTGAGAGATCACTGATACGATAGTTGAGTAATACAGGATTCCCGAATCGGAAGTGACGAACGCCAAAGGAAAACACGAGATATACCTCTATATAACTGGCTGAAGTGCCGACTGATAACAGATACATGGCCGAATTTCTGCTCACTAATAATTCCTTCGAAGACCAAAAGTTGTTATATGGGACTGTAAGAGGATAGCTGACAATTCAATACAGTAACACGAGAAAAATAGAAATAGTCCGTACAGTCCCTTGTTTATATTCATTCTGTAGGGGAGAGCGGGGCTAGTTCGCACCATTTTTAATAAAATAATAAAACCAACATAGCTCGATAACTTTTGAAGCTACGTTACCGTAGACCAGTGATTCCCAACCTGTGCCGTGAGATCTTCCTATGTGTGCCGTTTAGTTTGAGCCATACTATGTGTCTATGACTAGTCTGTGGCTACAGTTGTATGCCGTGTATGATTTGCCATGTTTTTTATTTTGCAAATAAATCAAATATTTTTCATATATATTAAATCGGGTGTGCCGCTGTTTTTTCATGTGTTTCAAGGTGTGCCGTTGGCACAAAAAGGTCGAGAACCACTGCCATACTAGATTAAAGACAGTGGAGTTGGCTAATTTACGGCATACATTAAATAGTTTTATTGACAGGCGTATAGAAGTAATTTCATCTCAAAGCCACCATGTCCGAATGGACGAACATCAAGCCTCGGCTGTATAACAGTAAGTGATATGCACCTACGCCTTTACAATTGCGATGCGGCACCGGTTTACTTATGTCCCCGTCAGACCGGGGTGGCGTCCTTACTGCGCTGCTGCGACCGTACGGCGACCAGGAAATGCACAAGGTCGCCGGCAAACGTGAACACAACGCGCGAAAATGTCCCCAAAAACTACAAACTTGAAAAAAAGTCGTATTCTCATAGTTTTACAGTTCAGATCGCAGAACCTTGGCGTTTGCTTTGAACATGCTCAAAATAAACGCGGTGACTCGGCGATCATTGGCGACCATGGTGACTACAGCACGATAGCTAGCGTTTCCACTACGCTTATGGCGATCTTAACGCGCTCTAAAACTATTTTCCATCGCCGTATCAGCGAAGTAAGTACGCTACCCTGGTCTGACTGGGGTATTATTAGGAAAACTTGCCGCTTTTAGAAAGAAGTTCTAAAAACTGCGCCGTTCGAAGAGTATGTAGACTTTTCAGTTCAAACTGGTCCGTGTCTAAAGCAAATAGGATAAACTTGAAAGAAAAACAGCTTCAGACTTTGAAATCTTTGTATGGTAAAACATTCTTCAAATGCGTCGTCATGGGCAACGGCGTTGGTAATCCGGAACTTGAAAGTAGTCCCAATGGCGGATTCGTCATACAGCCGAGGCTAGATGTAGGGTACTGGAATCTGCTGAGGTTTGGCCGAGTGGGCGCGAGATATGAATGGGGTCGAACTAACCCCGTTTTCCCCTACCTTATAAAAACATGGTAATGCACGGACTTTTTTTTCTGTTTTTCTTTCGTGTTCTCTTATCTAGTGGCAGTCAATTCTTTTTAAAAGGTGTCAGATATCTTCTCACGGTCTCACAAAACAACTTTTAGTCTTCGAAGGAATTATTAGTGAGCAGAAATTCGCCCATGTATCTGTTATCAGTCGGCACTTCAGCCAGTTATATAGAGGTATGTCTCGTGTTTTCCTTTGGCGTTCGTCACTTCCGATTCAGGAATCCTGTATAACTCAGCTATCGTAGCAATGATCTCTGAGTTAAAATTATATTTGGAACGTGTTTAATTAGTTCTATCACATTTGTGATAATGACTGGCACCAATATTGTCCTTTAAATTTATTCATCAAATTGGTAATGAAAATCTTGTCTGTCACATGGACTAGTTCGAATGTATTGCCATTCAGTTTAGGTCAATGATTATTCAATATCTTTGATCAAAGTGGTCGTGATTAGAAAACACCTTCTTTCATTTTAACCTGTTAATAAAACAAATGATTTCTACTCGTCCTCACTCTTTAAATAGTCGGATCCTTAATGTAAATCCGTCGGCTTTTCGGGGAGAAATCGTGGAATATTTTGAAGGTTTCAGTGTTTAATGACAAAAAAATAATGTTGACATTTTTTCTGAGTAGGTCTTCATGTAGGTCTTATTTTTTTTTAATTTCCACCCTATTTATAATTTTATCGACATATCAACTGTGATTTGGCACTGTATTAGTATTCACAGGGGTCATGACTATATTTCAAATTTTTTCCCATCACTTCATGACCATATTTAAAAGATGGCGGCCATTTTAGTGGGAAAATGGGACGATGTGAAGATTTTGTTTTAAGAGTAGTGTTTGGCGTCAATATATATGTTTTCGGGGTCGCAGATTCCATTTCTGACATTTACAAACTTGTAAAATGACCACACCTTCACATATCAGCTGTGATTTGGCACTGTATTACTATTCACAGGGGTCATGACTATATTTTAAATAGTGACTGCGCCATGCTCACTCCGTCCTCATTCACTTTCAAAGCAGAGGACAACCAAACGTCAAGCAATCAAGAACATTTTTTAGTTTCTTGATGTTTCCTCTTAGGATGCTCGACTGGAAATGATGAACGAGACTGAGTAGCTTATGTTATCAACTGAGTTTCAAGCTGAATGTGGAATGAGCATGTGGAATGTTGTTGCGTTGGAAACATAAAGTATGTCACCACTTACACAACCAGTGAACGGCTACTTTACATTACTGCCACCAGTTCTTTCAATTGTGGTGGCAGTGATGTCATAGATGTCGGGTCACGTCGTCGTTTAATTGCAAATTGGTGCTATAGTTTGTTTGCAACAGCATTCCTTTGGACGACTCCTTCCATACGCAGCTTTATGTCAGTTGATAATATAATCTATGCCACGAAGTTTTTTTGATAGCAAGTGTTACTATTTCATTTGCAGTGCTTGTTTATATTTCTTTGTGTACCTCTTTATATTTAATATCATACATTTCTGTTCTACCTTTTAATTTATTAATTACCTTTTCAAATGTTGGAAGTCTCACATTTTTAACCATCGTTAATTTTGTATCTATAACCGACAGACAACATAAACTGAAAGTCTCGATGGCGCCACTAAGTCTTAAAATGAGACTGATCGACCAAGTAAATGCACTTTTTTCCTGGAAAATCGATACTAGATCTGTGGTCAACTCGGATGAGGAATGTTCATCGTTGGATAAGATACCTAATGGGTAAAACACGGCAATGACTTCCAGGAACATGCTACAAGCTTATACATAGCAGAAATGGATTCAGAAACCGTTTCGGTAATGTGTTTAGAAAACGTCCTGTCACAAACGGCAGCCATCTTGGTAATATGCTGAATGAGTGAACATACCATCATTTCACGCAGTTGTTAATGGCAGAATTCGAATCTGCGTCCAGAAAACACACTGACATAAAACACGATTACTTAATCAAAATCAGCACATCGTCCCATTTTCCCGCCACAAATGGCAGCCATATTAGAAATATGCTTAATATGTGAACATGTTATCATATTACTCAGTTGTAAACGGCAGAAATGGAATCTGCGACCCGAAAACAGATATATTTACATCAAAGACGACTACTTAATCAATATCAGAACATCGTCCCATTGTCCTGCCAAAAATGGCGACCATCTTGGAAATATGCAAAATAGATGAACATGTGATCATTTTACACATTTTCGGTGCCGCTGAAAAGATATATATTGACACCAAAGACAACCACTTAATCACTTAAACTTAAACATATTTATTGACATCAAACTCTACTACTTAATCGAAATAAGCACATCGTCCGATTTTCCCGCCACAAATGGCCGCCATCTTGGAAATATCTTCATGAAGTGATCGAAAAAAATCTGAAATATTGTCACGACCCCTGTCAATATTAACACATTGCCAAATCACAGTTGATATGTCGATAACATTATAAATAAGGTAAAAATAAAAAAAATAAATTGGAATATTATCCCAAAATGGCCACCCTCAAATAATGGCCTCTCATACTATGAAGACGTACTCAGAAAAAATGTCAACATTGGTTTTTTTATCATTAAACATCAAAACCTTCAAAATAAAGCTTACTCCACGATTTCTACCCGACGGATGAGAATTATGTAACAGACCCAATCGGACTAAAATATGCATTTTGTAAGAACTAAATCGGCCTATTGCAGGTCTTAATTTTGGCTTCAAATGTTATGTAAATTATTATTTAGCCTTTTATTCACATGACAAGCCTATAATCAGCTCTCTAGATCATCGGGTGGCGGAGATTTAAAGGGATTAAAATACGGTCGACATTTCATGATATAATTCAAATAGTGATAATTTTGCCCAGAATAAAGTAACTTGAACGAAATTTTCAATATATTCATTTGGCATTATTTATTTTTGAACTATATAGCAAGAACGGTCAGCTTTCCAGTAATGTAAATGGAAAACATCTTCTTACTTGCAAGTTTCTGTTGCATTGCCACCAACTTGTTGAACGCCCGTCTGAAAGCTCATAACACACCCCTGAACACTACTTGTACAGAGTGGATCCAGTGATTGATTACATTCTGAAAAAAGGTAAGAAAACACAAATACATCTATCTGGATAAGTGTTTTAAAAGGTTTAAGATAAAGGATGAGAACAATCTATCGGATAATACAACCTCCTTTTTGTTCCGATTCTCAAGCATTGGTTGTGACAAAACTTCGATTAGTTTGTGGTTAAAAATAAACGATTAACTCAATGAACAATATTCGACGTGGTGTTGAAATGAAAGATTTTTCGTGTCCACAATTATAGGATATCGTTTAAAAATATACACTAATAAAACTAAACTATCTTCTACCCAATAGCTTCGGTTTTCAAACCGTTGTTCTATTTAGTTGTAAATAGTGCAAGGTATCGTACACAAGATAGTGTGTGTTTTTAGCCTTTAGATAAATCAAGCAGTGCCATTCATTCTGTACATGTTTATTAGGTGTCAATTTTAAGGGCATTTTAAAAGGAATGTCAAACCTGAAACAGATAACACATACATGGTCAACAGACATTTTCTTATCATTTTTTTTGTCATCTCTGTTAAGCTATTTTGTTAATCTAACATCAAGGATAATCGATTAAAAACTTTAATTTGTAAATGTTATGATACTTTCTGTAGCTATATATTGCTATGATTTTGTGCATGATATTAGGACGTTAGTCATTTCACAGAGTTTCTTTAAATACTCGATGTAAAGTCAAACGTGTTGTTTTGTTGTAGTATGAAATGAACTTTAAGATTGTAAGTAAATAGGTAAATACTTTAACGTAAGTACTCATCTTGATAGTAAAAGAGATGTGTTGGGTTTAATCTGACTAGACATAACTAGAACTGCGAATCAGTACTGACTAGTTTCGGTGCATAAAAGTAATAAATCCACGTCACTTCCACAGCCAAACGAGGCGAAGTGTTGGTTTTCTTGGTGTTGCTTCGCGTAATAAGGAAAGGGGCTAGGCATGGACAAATTACTTGTTTTATTATCTAAAATAGAGTCATAGACATTGTCACAGGGGAATTGTCGATTAAACCCAACACTCCCTGCCCTTTGGTTGGTCTGTATTAAATTCAGTATTTTTACTTACGAGTGTATGGAAATGGATTCAGCTACCCCGAAAAAATACATTTTGATAGCAAGCTCGATCATATTATGATAATTGGATACACATTGACATTTTCCAGTCAAAACCGGCGGCCATTTTGAATTTTGGCCAATTTGACCCATTTTGGCACGGATTTCGGACTGGGACTTTTTTTGGTGATACTATATTCTAGACCGACCATAAATCATGGCCGTCATGCCTATTGCAGCAATTGCCTGCACTTTTGCTATCTATCCATCTACAACCTCAAATGAAATGGTTAACAAACCATCAGAAAGGAAAAATTTTCATCATGACGTCATAAGGACCCCTTATAACGCCATGGCGTTACTTGGAGACACTGCACAACACTGACAGAGTGATGAATTACTAAGATATTGCTTTTATAATAGCATTGTCTTACACCTAAGCTTTCTTAAACAACAGCTTTGATAGAATATGAGCAGAAAAAAGGGATTTTGGTCCAATGGCGGCCATTTTGTTTGACGTCATATTTAGACCCTTTGCGGTAGCTCAATTTCAGACAACTTTTGATATGTTGTTCTCTGGACCAAATACTATAAGAAAATGCAATAAAACGTGTTCTTGCAATTGTTTTAGGGTTATTCTGCAATTTGACTCTACTAGTAAGCAACAAGATTTTTGCTAAGCACAAGTGAATCACTAACTATACCCTCTTCATATTTATCCAGGAAAATTCCTCAGAGGATAATCAAATAATAGATAATCTATAGGTACACTTAGTGAACAGTGATATGATCAAATATTTAAAGATATCATCAGAATTATAAGGGGTTTCACACTGCGTAGCTTGTGTGAAACACTATTGTTTTTGTTAAAATTATTCTTATTATTAAGCTTTCATATTACATATGAAAGCTTATTGTTTCTGTTAAGATTATTATTGTTATTTTTTTTTTGTGTTTTGTCCACAAATCGGATTTCTCAGAATCTAACCATAGGATCGTTCTGAAACTTTTACCTATCCCCCCAAAAATGGGTGGTGGCTGTTGATTAAATATATTTTCAAAACGTTTTACGAATCCGAAATCACCGAATTTTACGAAGGAATGCATTTGACCTACAATGCTGTAACTCTGTGACTATTTGACCTATTTTACTAATTCTTTTTTCTTTGAGTATCTTGAAACCTTTACTTCAAATCTGCAATTTCGGATTTTGGCATTTCGAAAATTCGTCGCTGTCATTTCGAACCGGAAGTTATTACCAATTTGACAACTTCTTTAATAGTTGTGCGATTTTCGTGAAATTTAGAATGTTAGTAGATCTTGCCAATGCGACTTCAATGATGTCCTTGGAAATTTTCTAAATTATCTCCCCTTGGTGAAATTAAGGATCAAAGTTTTCAAAAAAATCGTCGAAATATAGGTCAGAATGACCTAAAAAATAAATTCGATACTAGACAAGTAATTACTGATTCGTACACAAAATATGGAGTTTGTCGATCGAACCGGAAGTGCCACCATCTTTAAACGTGAAAAATCAAAAAGGCTTTTTTGCTATTTTACTTACAGACTCGGGCGTCATATTTTCGGAATCCTGGAAGGAATACCTAAAAATCTATCGGATCAGAATTTTGATTTCGGTCACGTGATGGTCACCATTTTGAATTGAAAATGAAAAATAGAAGCAATTTGAAGGGCCGGGACTTTGGAACACAAGAACTCTCCTTCTAATTAAGCTAGAATGTTCAAACTTGGTGTAGGCGTTCACTAGGTCAATGTCATGATTGAGTTCAAAGATGAGCATTTTTTGCCTAGGGTAAGCAGAGATAAGCAAGCTGATTTGTTGATTCTTTAGGGCACGATGACATTGGTTATAATGAATGGAGGGCGATGAAACTCTTGTCAATCGAGAGGCTAATAGCTGGCCTGTTGTGTGAAATCATTGTATCATTTTTTATTCGAATTTCTCCTTTGATGTTTTCCGTGCCGACAAGGTTGTTTTCGAGTTTAGCTGGATTTGACTTCGCGCATGCGCTACGCTGGAACCAAAGGTACCATGAGTACTAAATTCCGGCGAGCAACTTTTCACGTTGGTACCTAGGTACCCTGAAAATTTCAAGGTGATACCTGCATTCGTTCATGTCGTTTGTTCTTGTCACCTGCCTTTCGTCGTTTTTTTTCTAAGTCAATTTACGGCTTCCATGAGGGGAAAAAAGTGGAATTTCGCCGTGACACCGGCACCGATTGTCCGAAAACCATGAAATTTGGACACAATACGTCCATTACCACCCCGGACTCTGTGCCTTACCCCCATTTTGATCCCATTAAAAAAAAAGAGTTTTAGCAAAAAAACGATTTTCGGAATTTAATATTGGTTTTAACCCTGTACCCAGACAAGATATAGATATTATTATAATCCCTATGAAATATTTTAATTATTTACTGCTATAATATGAATTATCACTTATTCCCCGTTAAATAAATATCGGTCACCGGGTGCAGCTGTACAACTTCAAGGACCCTGGCTTCAAGTCAATTTACGGCTTCCATGAGGGGAAAAAAGTGGAATTTCGCCGTGACACCGGCACCGATTGTCCGAAAACCATGAAATTTGGACACAATACGCCCATTACCACCCCGGACTATGTGCCTTACTCCCATTTTGATCCGATTAAAAAAAAAAAAGTTTTAGCAAAAAAACGATTTTCGGAATTTAATATTGGTTTTAATTAATTTTGAAATTGCAAATGCAAAGAGATTTTATCGCCTCTTCCGTATGTGATAGGTACTGGTACTATACACATTATCCTTAAAAGACAATTTTTTAAAATGACCGTAACGATGTATCGACACTAGAAACCGAAATCGCCTATTTTGACCTTTTTTGACTGCTGAGGCATCATTCCGGTGGTCCAAATCTCTGGAATTTCTAGCGGTTGGCTGCGCCGCGATGATATATATCACATACTAAATTGAGAAAAATCCTCAGATATCAAGAACAATAAAAATTCGATAAAATACGGCAATTTTTTAAGCAAAAAACCTTTGATTGTTGGGGGCGGGTTTTGAATTTATTTTGAACGTTCTCGGAATCCAACACTCTTCTATTTTTAATATGTGATAGCTAGAATCCCAAGGTACATTCTGTGCATATTTGAAGGCAATCGGAGCACAGGAACGTTGCCTGGGCAGAGCAAATCAAAGGCTTCTTCGTCTTATGACCTTAAACACTGCGTATAAATTTAAAGTCAATCGGATATTAACAGCAAAAGGGGGGCGACGACAATATACGACCACATTTCAATGTGGGCCTATAAAAAGTAAATCATTGCCAATAGAAAAGACCCACCTTTCCCCCAACAACAACCATGTAATGCACTAGCTATAATGGGGATTTTTCTGGAACACAGCGAAATGGGTCTTTTAAAATGTTCACAAGTGTATCACAAGGAGGGTTTGCTTCTTATCTATGGGACACCCGATACCACTTCTCAACGAGGAATTCAGTCACACAGCCAACACCATTTTGTATGTTTGTGTAATCTTTATTCAGTATAAATCAAGTAATACAAATAAAAAAATACTTGGATTGATGAAAACATAATTTTTGAGAGTTATTCATACATGTAGCATAATTGTTCTTATTTAAAAAATGTACATGATTACATGTTTGTCATAAACAACATTAAATAAACAATCATGTTTCTTCACGATAACAGTAACAGTATAACAATTGTATGAAATATATTTTCCTTTATTTTTTTTTATTTTTAGAAAGGCCACTTCCTTGGTTTAAAATATATCATAAATTGTAGTTATCTAACATATACTTCCATGTATGTTTATCTAACAGATTACCACGTCGCCTTATCTAACAGAGAGTAAATGGTATACAATATCAAATTATAATCTACCAGCATTACTTGTTTCAGTAATTTAATCGTGTGTTATTCTTGTATTTAAGTGAGAAGAGTGAATAAACTATCATGGGTTGAAACAAATATATTGGAGTAGAAATAAACATTGTATATTGGTTTGCAAATAAATAATTGGTACAGATAATGCAATGTCATACAACATACTTTTTGGATTCGGTACAAATACAACCTTTTTATCATCAATGAAAATAATGTTATTTCAAAGTAACGATGAATAAAAAAACATTGCTTATATAACGTACATGTAATTGGGTTCATTTAATTCACTTTGTATCTATAATATACATGTAGTATTAAACAATAAATATATTGATTAATGCCAATTCTATACAAATCTCATAGTTGTATTCATGTTTTCTTTACCATAACAAGAAACAGTACAACAGATTTAGTAACAATATATTCCTTTCTACATCCGTCAGAGTGGTTGATGATTCATAGATTCTAATAACCCCTTTTGAAGTTTATATGAAAGCTTTGATATCTGCTATGCAGATCTAGTTAAGCTTTCATATTACATATGAAAGCTTATTGTTTCTGTTAAGATTATTATTGTTATTTTTTTTTTGTGTTTTGTCCACAAATCGGATTTCTCAGAATCTAACCATAGGATCGTTCTGAAACTTTTACCTATCCCCCCAAAAATGGGTGGTGGCTGTTGATTAAATATATTTTCAAAACGTTTTACGAATCCGAAATCACCGAATTTTACGAAGGAATGCATTTGACCTACAATGCTGTAACTTTGTGACTATTTGACCTATTTTACTAATTCTTTTTTCTTTGAGTATCTTGAAACATTTACTTCAAATCTGCAATTTCGGATTTTGGCATTTCGAAAATTCGTCGCTGTCATTTCGAACCGGAAGTTATTACCAATTTGACAACTTCTTTAATAGTTGTGCGATTTTCGTGAAATTTAGAATGTTAGTAGATCTTGCCAATGCGACTTCAATGATGTCCTTGGAAATTTTCTAAATTATCTCCCCTTGGTGAAATTAAGGATCAAAGTTTTCAAAAAAATCGTCGAAATATAGGTCAGAATGACCTAAAAAAAAAATTCGATACTAGACAAGTAATTACTGATTCGTACACAAAATATGGAGTTTGTCGATCGAACCGGAAGTGCCACCATCTTTAAACGTGAAAAATCAAAAAGGCTTTTTTGCTATTTTACTTACAGACTCGGGCGTCATATTTTCGGAATCCTGGAAGGAATACCTAAAAATCTATCGGATCAGAATTTTGATTTCGGTCACGTGATGGTCACCATTTTGAATTGAAAATGAAAAATAGAAGCAATTTGAAGGGCCGGGACTTTGGAACACAAGAACTCTCCTTCTAATTAAGCTAGAATGTTCAAACTTGGTGTAGGCGTTCACTAGGTCAATGTCATGATTGAGTTCAAAGTTGAGCATTTTTTGCCTAGGGTAAGCAGAGATAAGCAAGCTGATTTGTTGATTCTTTAGGGCACGATGACATTGGTTATAATGAATGGAGGGCGATGAAACTCTTGTCAATCGAGAGGCTAATAGCTGGCCTGTTGTGTGAAATCATTGTATCATTTTTTATTCGAATTTCTCCTTTGATGTTTTCCGTGCCGACAAGGTTGTTTTCGAGTTTAGCTGGATTTGACTTCGTGCATGCGCTACGCTGGAACCAAAGGTACCATGCGTACTAAATTCCGGCGAGCAACTTTTCACGTTGGTACCTAGGTACCCTGAAAATTTCAAGGTGATACCTGCATTCGTTCAAGTCGTTTGTTCTTGTCACCTGCCTTTCGTCTTTTTTTTTTAAGTCAATTTACGGCTTCCATGAGGGGAAAAAAGTGGAATTTCGCCGTGACACCGGCACCGATTGTCCGAAAACCATGAAATTTGGACACAATACGTCCATTACCACCCCGGACTCTGTGCCTTACCCCCATTTTGATCCCATTAAAAAAAAAAGAGTTTTAGCAAACAAACGATTTTCGGAATTTAATATTGGTTTTAACCCTGTACCCAGACAAGATATAGATATTATTATAATCCCTATGAAATATTTTAATTATTTACTGCTATAATATGAATTATCACTTATTCCCCGTTAAATAAATATCGGTCACCGGGTGCAGCTGTACAACTTCAAGGACCCTGGCTTCAAGTCAATTTACGGCTTCCATGAGGGGAAAAAAGTGGAATTTCGCCGTGACACCGACACCGATTGTCCGAAAACCATGAAATTTGGACACAATACGCCCATTACCACCCCGGACTCTGTGCCTTACTCCCATTTTGATCCGATTAAAAAAAAAAAAGTTTTAGCAAAAAAACGATTTTCGGAATTTAATATTGGTTTTAATTAATTTTGAAATTGCAAATGCAAAGAGATTTTATCGCCTCTTCCGTATGTGATAGGTACTGGTACTATACACATTATCCTTAAAAGACAATTTTTTAAAATGACCGTAACGATGTATCGACACTAGAAACCGAAATCGCCTATTTTGACCTTTTTTGACTGCTGAGGCATCATTCCGGTGGTCCAAATCTCTGGAATTTCTAGCGGTTGGCTGCGCCGCGATGATATTTATCACATACTAAATTGAGAAAAATCCTCAGATATCAAGAACAATAAAAATTCGATAAAATACGGCAATTTTTTAAGCAAAAAACCTTTGATTGTTGGGGGCGGGTTTTGAATTTATTTTGAACGTTCTCGGAATCCAACACTCTTCTATTTTTAATATGTGATAGCTAGAATCCCAAGGTACATTCTGTGCATATTTGAAGGCAATCGGAGCACAGGAACGTTGCCTGGGCAGAGCAAATCAAAGGCTTCTTCGTCTTATGACCTTAAACCCTGCGTATAAATTTAAAGTCAATCGGATATTAACAGCAAAAGGGGGGCGACGACAATATACGACCACATTTCAATGTGGGCCTATAAAAAGTAAATCATTGCCAATAGAAAAGACCCACCTTTCCCCCAACAACAACCATGTAATGCACTAGCTATAATGGGGATTTTTCTGGAACACAGCGAAATGGGTCTTTTAAAATGTTCACAAGTGTATCACTAGGAGGGTTTGCTTCTTCTCTATGGGACACCCGATACCACTTCTCAACGAGGAATTCAGTCACACAGCCAACACCATTTTGTATGTTTGTGTAATCTTTATTCAGTATAAATCAAGTAATACAAATAAAAAAATACTTGGATTGATGAAAACATAATTTTTGAGAGTTATTCATACATGTAGCATAATTGTTCTTATTTAAAAAATGTACATGATTACATGTTTGTCATAAACAACATTAAATAAACAATCATGTTTCTTCACGATAACAGTAACAGTATAACAATTGTATGAAATATATTTTCCTTTATTTTTTTTAATTTTTAGAAAGGCCACTTCCTTGGTTTAAAATATATCATAAATTGTAGTTATCTAACATATACTTCCATGTATGTTTATCTAACAGATTACCACGTCGCCTTATCTAACAGAGAGTAAATGGTATACAATATCAAATTATAATCTACCAGCATTACTTGTTTCAGTAATTTAATCGTGTGTTATTCTTGTATTTAAGTGAGAAGAGTGAATAAACTATCATGGGTTGAAACAAATATATTGGAGTAGAAATAAACATTGTATATTGGTTTGTAAATAAATAATTGGTACAGATAATGCAATGTCATACAACATACTTTTTGGATTCGGTACAAATACAACCTTTTTATCATCAATGAAAATAATGTGATTTCAAAGTAACGATGAATAAAAAAACATTGCTTATATAAAGTACATGTAATTGGGTTCATTTAATTCACTTTGTATCTATAATATACATGTAGTATTAAACAATAAATATATTGATTAATGCCAATTCTATACAAATCTCATAGTTGTATTCATGTTTTCTTTACCATAACAAGAAACAGTACAACAGATTTAGTAACAATATATTCCTTTCTACATCCGTCAGAGTGGTTGATGATTCATAGATTCTAATAACCCCTTTTGAAGTTTATATGAAAGCTTTGATATCTGCTATGCAGATCTAGTTATTCTTATTATTATTATTTTTTTTCCAATTTGATTGTATCTCAGAAACTACTTGTCGGATCGATTCTATGTCTTCGGTTTTACTCGGAAAGTGGGTGTGACTTAGAGATTAAAGCTATTTCGAACGTTCTGCGACAATGCGAAATGTTGTTGATTTTTGAAATATTGCCATAATATTAACAATAATCGTTGGATTTTAACATTGGATACATTTTGACATAGCCAGAGACAAGGCACATAGCTACGGTTCTTTAGATTTTTTATTTTCCACGAATCTTCGGAGATATTAGGCGCCAATTTTGAAAATTTAAATTTTTACGAAAAACTTTCTTATTAATGAATATTTTTATGTGGTATTTTACCCAGGGTTCAAGAGTCATCTGATTTGACCAAAAATGGCAACATATTTTGTCACCGTATTTTTCCTTGGCCCCCATTGGCTAATTTAGTTTTTCAGTCCTGGATTAATTATTTATTGTTCGATTTGTATAAAACAAAGTTCATTTGCCCCGTGGTCGAAAATGTCATTTTTTTTGTTACCGGTAAAGTTGCCTTTCGGCAACGGAAGTGACATAAATTTAGCAAAAACTAAAATTTTGAAACTTCGGTACAACTTTTTGAAAGCAAATATTATTTTTTTCAAATCTGTAAAGGCACAGAAAACATCGGGCTCAGTTTTTTTAATTTCGATTTCGTTTTCGGGTCATTTCGATTTAAAGGTGAAAAAAGGTGAAAAAATGAGCTATTCACAACCCATTCAGGCTTTTCATGTTTTAAAATATTTCTTCGTAACTTTCATAAACTTGTAGCAATAATCCATACGAAGAGAATGTATTAGTTTGCAATATGAGCAGTTGCCGAGAAATGAGCAATTTTGCATGAGTCACTATCTACGCTAGTTTGCCTGTAAAAGAGTCAATTATTATTGGATTTTCATAAAAGTAATAATAACAATAACTAGACTGAAGGCTTTCACCCTAGCCAAGTCGTCACACTGTCGCCAGATCCATGACAAAGACTATCCCCGCCACTCCCCCCACCCCCAAATAAAAACACAAATATGCATAACTCAGATATTGACAAGTTCTTTGCATGCACATTACGATAGAGACGGGAATTGAAAAATATAGCTGAACAATTCACATCATGATAATCCTAGATCGGTAGAATCGAACAGATGCCGACAATCCAAATATGTAATCGAAAACTCAAAATTCCAAGAAATAACAATATTAGTAAATTTTCAAATTTTGAAGAAAAAATGAGAACGACACGATATCTCACTTCGGCCGTTACCGCATCCGCAATATCCCCAGCTGTACAGAAATATAACTTTTTCGAAAATCGGTTGGGAATTGACATAGTTAGGGCCGATTTTCAATTTTCGTGCACGTTAAAGATTTACTTCACTTCGGGTCTGTTCATAACTTTCGCGATAGTTATAAGTACTAACAGTTTAAAACATGTGAAAATCAATATTCAGAACTCTACCTGTCACAGTTTCAAAGATCTACACGAATTGGAAAAGGAATAAACAAAACAGTTTTCCGAATGGGACAAAAAAGGAATCTTAGGTCTGAGATAACTACCAAAACCTAAAACATACTTACAAACATTAGATTTTCATTTTTGATGAGAAGAAGGCGACTTCCTTATAAATAGCCGCATCGGATTCCTTTATTTTCAATGGTATCAAGTGATGACGTCATGTAGACAAATGACCTCGCACATAAATTCTACGACTAAATGTTATTTACTAAAATAACTTATTTTCAGCCTAGAAGCACCAATTCCGTATTTTGGTTGACAGTAAAATACCCTTAGTTCAAATATTGCCACTTAAAAAAAAAGGTCTCTATATATGCTTTATACGTATGCAAAACGTTCCGATTATGACCATTTCGAACTTTTGTCGATATACAGTGCCATTTGTTTGGCCACTCTTGATACTTTTGACCGTTGTACGGTGGTTTCATACACAAATATACTATTCAAAAAAAGTAGGGGATATTTGATTTTGGGGGCATAATACTAAAATATGCAAATGACTACGAAAAAAGTCACTATAGAACCTAACAGAAGAAACATTTCCAGTTACATGTGACGCCCAAACGCACCAATAGCTACCGCATGGAATGCAGGTGATGCTTGGGATCATCATGGGGGTCCAACCCAAGATTTGCACGACTCTGACTTTGAATGTTACAGTCATTGTGGCATTGAATTCCAGGGTGGAAACATCAGTTTAATTGTTTTTGTGACCAGAAAACAAATTTTGATATGCGTCGGCTTACCCAAAATGAAAGGTTACGTGCCCTTCGCATGCTACAGATCGGCACAACACAGGCGGTTGTGGCGCGGACGATGAATGTTTCTCAGTCTGTCATAAGCAGGCTATGGTCCAGATACCGTGATACACAATCTGTACAGGACAGACCACGCTCAGGTCGACCAAGGGCGACAACTCAAGCCCAGGATCGATTTATCCGTACCTTGGCCTTGAGAAATCGTGTCATCACAGCAAATCAGATCAGCGCTCGTCTTCAAACAGACACTGGTGTGAGAGTGAGTGGCCAGACGATTCGGAATCGACTGCATAGGGGTCACCTTCGCGCCCGACGTCCTCGCGTGATCCCTTGTTTGAGAGATCATCACATTCAGGCAAGACGTCTTTGGTGTAGGGATCGTCAACACTGGGATAATCGACGCTGGAGCAATGTGATGTTTTCAGATGAGTCAAGGTTCACTGTTGATTTTTTGGACAGACGTAGGAGGGTGTGGCGTCGTCGAAACGAGCGCTTCCAAGACGTTAACGTCATCAGACATGATCGATTTGGGGGTGGTTCTGTTATGGTGTGGGGAGGCATCACTGTTGCTGGAAGAACGGCTTTACATGTTGTTGCAGGGCGTGTTACAGGCCAGTACTACCGGGACAACATCTTGGCAGTCCATGTTGTGCCGTTCGCACGACGTCATGGCCGCCGTTTCATCTTCCAGGATGACAACGCAAGATGTCACAGGGCCAGGATCGTTACAGGTTATCTCCAACAACAGAACATCACCACATTACCTTGGCCAGCACTGAGTCCCGACCTCTCCCCCATCGAGCATGTCTGGGACATGCTTGGACAGAGGTTACGTCAACGTCAACAACGTCCTGCCAATGTCCAAGAACTTACTGCTGCGTTGCAACAGGAATGGGACAATCTGGACCAAAATGACCCTAGACGTCTCATTAGGAGTATGCCACGTCGGATCAATGCTTGTTTGGCAAACAGAGGAGGATTTACCCGTTACTGACTTGGTTGTGATGCTGTGGTAACTTTGCTGTTTGACCCCGGGTATCATTTTACCCTTATAATGGTCAGTCTGTGCCTTACTTAGTCTAACGATCATTTGGAATAAATCGATGAATGTGAACTTCATTTCATTTTGTCATTTGTTTCTTCGTCAGTTTCATTAGGTGACTTTAATAACACTTAAAAATCAAATATCCCCTACTTTTTTTGAATAGTATATATCAATTACGCTCTCTATAGAAGGAGTTCCCCAAAAAAATATTAGATTGCCTTTTTGAGAAAAAGACCTCTAAACATGCTCGTACAGCGGCGCTAGTCTACTCTTATATAGAATTCCAACTGCCAAGGGATCTTTTACGGTCACACCAATTTGTACACGGGACTTCGGAATCGCGTTCATGTCAGCTACTCAGATATGTAACTGGTTCAAAAATTGATTGAATATTCAATGAAATATCGCCAATGTTCTGGTTTCCTGCACGTAAAAGATTTGAGGTCACTAACATATAAAAATTTAATAATAATTGCAGATAGAGTCCATGCTCAAACAACGTCATGCCTTTATCAGCGGTGCAATATTCGATACTTCTGTACAATACTACTGCATACACGTAACGATGATGATGAGTTAGTTGTATTTTACGTCCGCTTCCACCGAGGTGATATCGCAGACACGTAACAAATTGGATTTGCTTATAAACAGCGCGAGTCGTCCATTTCTGTCTAGATGATTACGGTTATAAGATAATCTTGACAAAGAAGCAACAATATTAATTCAAAGACTAATTATTACACACTGCAATCAACTATTTCTGCTACAGGGTCACTAAACCAATATTTTGGATAGAAGTAAACACTCATAGTTGAAATAATTTTAATTCAAAATATCGTCAATGTGAAAGAAAAAAACACTCTTGAACAGGCTCTATACGTTGACAAAAAGTACAGATTGTATCCACCCTATGTTTCGCTTAACAATGAAAGCTGCCGTTTTCAATATTCGATCCCTCTGTTCTCCTACTCCTGATATTTGGGACTGTTGTACAATCGTTTTATGTATAACACTACCGATAGGCCTCTCTGTAGAAGAAGTTCCAAAAAATAATTATGTTGACTTTCGAGAAATAGGCCTCTAAAAATGCTCCAAATCGTAAAAATACGACGTTTTCGATTTCTTTTTTCGGCTACCCCTGACATTTCAAAAAATGATACAGTGGTTTCACAAAACAGAGTACCCATTAGCCTCTCGATTGAGAAAGTTTTTAAAAAATCGTTGGCGGCGTTTCCGAGAAACATGCGTCCAAAGTTGCTCGAAATCGTAAAAAACGTTACTTTTCAAAGTCACATAACTTTTTAAATTGTTGATAGCAACATGCCGCTTTAGTACCATCCGATAGACAAATCAATTGGCTATTAAACGATATAAAACTTTAACTAATCGACAAGAACACAATTGATACATCGCATTTTCCGCACAGACACCCATTTTTCACAATTTCGTCAAAGTTTGGATACCTTTTTTGACTACTTCCGGTGATTAGAGGATTTTCATTTATAGTTCATGGACTGATTTGGTCCTTCGACTTGATATTCCTGAAGTTTCAGAAAAATCGTTGTAGCCGTTTTAAAAAAATAAGAACTCTACGATTTGACCAAAATGCGAAAAAAAAAGTTAAAAATCAAAGTTAACATTTCAGAACAAAACTTATATTGTTGGAATCGGATTGATGTCAGCCATCCAAAAATATAACTGAAATTTCAAAATTCCCAAAAGTAAAAATTTTAGAAAATTTTTCAATTTTCACCAAAAAAATGAAAGCGACCAAGTTTTCAAATTCAGCGTTTTTCAACTGCTGTCTGCTCAGCAATGTCTTCGGCTATCCAAAAATGTAACTATCTGAAAAATAGGTCAAGAATTAAAATAATTCTGGCCGATTTTCCACTTCAGTGCATGTTAAAGATTCTACAAAAGTCGGACATTCTGGTAATTTCGTTTTACATTTAAGCACTAGTACATGAAACAGTTAATTTGATTCCAGAGTTTCGAAACATTCGTTCAAATAGTTTCTGAGATTTAGGCTCCCCCATATGAGTTAAACATATAACGCGTTTTGTAATTGATTTTGCATAACTCAGATATTGACATGTTCTTTGCATGCGCATTACGATAGAAGGGAATCGAAAAATAAAGTTGATCTACGCGAAATGGAAAAAGAACAGTTTCGCGAAATGGACGAAAAGCAATAACGTGGTCCACACCGAAGTTATGGTAAAAACTGAAATCGCAATAGATATTAATATCAAAGTAAAATGAAATGGGGTTTAACACCATTCTGCTCGGAATGGACCATGAGGAAAGTTTCGAACGTACAGCGGCGCTAGCCTACTCTTATATACAATTCCAACTGCCAAGGGATCTTTTACAATCACACCTATGTGTACGCGTTCATGTCAGCTACTGAAATATGTAACTTGTTCAAAAATTAAATATCGCCAATTTTCTGGTTTCGTGCACGTTAAAGATTTGACGTCACTAACATGTAAAAGTTTACTATTAATTACAGACAGAGTCCAGGATCAAACAACTGAAGCAGACAAGAGCCAGGATGTTCGCGACTACTTTGTTTTTTATATTTACTGATACTATCATATTTCATTATTTGTTAGCGTAGGACATTGTCATTTATATATATATTAAACATGTATACTCAGCCAAATTAAAAACTTGACACTCGGGATTTTTGGGACTAGATTTTTAATATTTGGTTTAAGGCAACTATTTTAGTGTTATGTTGTGCACAGACGACCTTGACATCAACAGAAAGCAAGAATACGTCTCGCCGAAAGTCCTTGACATTGATAACGTTCGTGATGTCACAATACCCCCCAAAATGAAATTCACAGACTTGGAGAACAATCGGAATAAAGTGTTTAGTAACGGTTGTGGCCTCCTCTAGTGTCTCGTACTGCCACACATGGATCTCAGAACATTAGTAAACACTACCCGAGGAAGACGTCGCCACTGCTCAGCAAGATGTGTTCAATAGGATTAAGGTCGGGGCTAAGCGACGGCCAATCCAGGACTTGGACACCGGCATTTCTTAAAAAATTCTGGGTAGCAATTGCTGTATGGGGTCGAGCATTGTCTTGTTGAAACGTTAGTCCAGGCCCATGCCTCTGCATAAACGGAAGAAGAACAGGTTGCAAAATCTGATCCCTGTACTGGACAGCATTTAAGTTCCCTTGGACAACAACAAGAGGAGAACGTCCATGTGCACAAAAAGAACCCCAACCCATGAAAAGAAGGCGACCTCCTTATAAATAGCCGCATCGGATTCCTTTATTTTCAATGGTATCAAGTGATGACGCCATGTAGACAAATGACCTCGCACATAAATTCTACGACTAAATGTTATTTACTAAAATAACTTATTTTCAGCCTAGAAGCACCAAATCCGTATTTTGGTTGACAGTAAAATACCCTTAGTTCAAATATTGCCACTTAAAAAAGGGTCTCTATATATGCTTTATACGTATGCAAAACGTTCCGATTATGACCATTTCGGACTTTTGTCGAAATACAGTGCCATTTGTTTGGCCACTCTTGATACTTTTGACCGTTGCACGGTGGTTTCATACACAGATATATCAATTAGGCTCTCTATAGAAGGAGTTCCCCAAAAAAATATTAGATTGCCTTTGCATATCTATCGGAGCTAATAAACTATTACGTACCATCCCGTAACTTAAGATCACAAGACATGTCCTTATTATGCATTCCAAAGTACAATCTACAAACTTTCGGTTCTAGAACATTCCAGTACAGTGCACCCTTTTTGTGGAATTCTTTACCCCATCATCTTAAAACAGCTCCATCACTCGAATCTTTTAAAACAAAATTAAAAACTCATCTATTTACCACTGCGTTTTAGTTGGAGTGGATCAGGATTTGTGTGTAAATAGTGACCATAGAGTACATAGTACGCGCCTAGAGCATGCATTTGTGGATGGATGGGCGCTTTACAAATATACATTATTATTATTATTATTATTAAACATGCTCGTACAGCGGCGCTAGTCTACTCTTATATAGAATTCCGACTGCCAAGGGATCTTTTACGGTCACACCAATTTGTACACGGGACTTCGGAATCGCGTTCATATCAGCTACTCAAATATGTAACTGGTTCAAAAATTGATTGAATATTCAATGAAATATCGCCAATTTTCTGGTTTCGTGCACGTAAAAGATTTGACGTCACTAACATATAAAAATTTAATAATAATTTCAGATAGAGTCCATGCTCAAACAACGTCATGCCTTTATCAGAGGTGCAATATTCGATACTTGTGTACGATACTACTGAGTACATTTACCAAATTGGATTTTCTTATAAACAGCGCCAGCCGTCCATTTCTGTCTAGATGATTACGGTTATAAGATAATCTTGACAAAGAAGCAACAATATTAATTCAAAGACTAATTATTACACGCTGCAATCAACCATTTCTGCTACAGGGTCACTAAACCCCTATTTTGGATAGAAGTAAACACGCATAGTTGAAATAATTTTAATTCAAAATATCGTCAATGTGAAAGAAAAAAAAACACTATTGAACAGGCTCTATACGTTGACAAAACGTACAGATTGTATCCACCCTATGTTTCGCTTAACAATGAAAGCTGCCGTTTTCAATATTCGATCTCTCTGTTCTCCTACTCCTGAAATTTGGGACTATTGTAAAATCGTTTTATGTATAACACTACCGATAGGCCTCTCTGTAGAAGAAGTTCCAAAAAAGAATTATGTTGACTTTTCGAGAAATAGGCCTCTAAAAATGCTCCAAATCGTAAAAATACGACGTTTTCGATTTTCGATCTCTTTTTTCGGCTACCCCTGACATTTCAAAAAATGATACAGTGGTTTCACAAAACAGAGTACCCATTAGCCTCTCGATTGAGAAAGTTTTTAAAAAATCGTTGGGAGACTTTCCGAGAAACATGCATCCAAAGTTGCTTTTCAAAATCACATAACTTTTTAAATGTTTGATAGAAACATGCCACTTTAGTACCATCCGATAGACAATTCAATTGGCTATTAAACGATATAAAACTTTAACTAATCGACAAGAACACAATTGATACATCGCATTTTTCGCACAGGCACCCATTTTTCTGACCACTTCCGGTGATTAGAGGATTTCATTTATAGTTCATGGACTGGTTTGGTCCTTCGACTTCATACTCCTGAAGTTTCAGAAAAATCGTTGGAGCTGTTTTTAAAAAATAAGAACTCTACGATTTGACCAAAATGAGAAAAAAAGTGAAACATCAAAGTTAACATTTCAGAACAAGACTTATATTGTTGGAATCGGATTGATGTCAGCTATCCAAAAATATAAGTCAAATTTCAAAATTCCAAAAAATAACAATTTTAGGAAATTTTACAATTTTCACCGAAAAAATGAGAGCGACAAAGTTTCTAAACTCGACGTTTTTGAACTGCTATCTGCTCAGAAATGTCTCCAGCTTTCCAAAAATGTAAATGTCAGAAAAATTGGTTGAGAATTAACAGAATTATGACCGATTTTCGTTTTTCGTATTAAACGTCACTTACGGTGTGCGCACAAATTTCAAAATAGCTTTAAGCAGTAGCTGCACACCACTTTTTTGGCAGAAAATCAAATTTCAAACCTCTATCTCTTATAGTTGCTGAGATCTAGCTTCCCCCAATAAAAAAAAAATAATAATCTTAGTAATAACAATAGACCTGCAAGCAGCACTAAACCGGCTTTCAGGAATCAGACAGGAAGTGTGTCATACAATAGCCCATTTATCGAGGTACCAAACGATACTTTAGATGTTTTGATCCGGTCACACCCGACGGTGAAATCCCGATTGTTGCAAGAGCACCGATTTTTTTACTGTCTTTTTTTTAAAATATCGAATATTTTTTTGACTACTTCCTGTTTACGGATCATTATCGGGATAGATTTAACAAGTGATAGGGGAACTTAAACCAGAAGTTTCAGAAAGATCCATTGGACACTATACCATTAGAAGCAGATTTACAGATATAACGATTTTTCGACTTTTTTCAAAGATTGTGGCCCTTTTGGACCATTTATACTATATTGGGGCTTTTAAATTTGGATTCACACCATAGACAACCGTTAGGACTCTAAGTTACATAAGTTTAAGAAAGGAAATAAGAGAAGTTTTCGAAATAAAAGCTTCTGAATAGGCTCAAAAAGGGAAAATAATAGATTTTCAGCGTTCCATTATTTATTGCCATAGACAATCGTTAGGACTCTAAGTAACATAAGTTTAAGAAAGGAAATAAGAGAAGTTTTCGAAATTAAAGCTTCTGAATAGGCTCATAAAAGGAAAATAATAGAGTTTCAGCGTTTTATTATTTATTGCCTAACTCGCGAATTTTTACCATTTAGATGTCATAAGATCGTCCATTGTTCGAACTATCCAATGACACTTTAGTTGTTTTGATTCGGTGGAATCTGGCGTAGTAATCACTTTTTTCGCAAGATCGCCATTTTTTCTACTTTTTACGGTTTTTTTTTCTCAAAATATCGGAAATCTTTTCGAATACTTCCGGTTTTTTGGATCAAAATATCGGAAATTTTTTCGACTACTTCCGGTTTTTTGGATCACTGTCGAGATAGCTTTAACAAGTTGTTTGGTTACCTTATCTTCTGCACAAGAAGTTTCAGAATAATCCATTCAGCTGTTTTCCAAAGAAAGAAAATTAGAAGATCATTTTCAGTAATTTAAGGATTTTTCAACTTTTTTCCAAGATTGATGTTCTTTTTGGACCACTTATATTATTTCAATGCTTTTATTTTTGGACTCACGCCATAGTCCACTGATAGGACTCTGAGTAAAAAAAGTTTAAAAAAAACCCCTTAGTTTTCGATTTCTAGCCATCTAAATCGTATCATTCAGATATCATATGATAGTCCATTAATGGGGCTATCCAGCGATACTTTAGTTCTTTTGGTCCGCTAACATCTGATGGAGAAATCAAGTTTTTCGCAAGAGCGCTATTTTTTAAAACCTTTTTTCTTCATTTTTTGAATACTTCCGGTATGGAGATTATTGTCGGGATAGTTTTAATAACCGGATTGGCTTATCAAATAGCCACAGGGCTATGTAATGATATACTACATTGTCTGATCAGATAAAATGTCCCTGGGAAATCCTATGTTCAATAGTGCCAAAAATGCAAAAATGTCAATATATCGAAAATTAAATTTAAATATTTCGATACATATTATACATCGTTAGAATCGTAATTAGGTCAGCTATCTGAATGTGTAACGTTTTTGTAAAAAATTGTTTAAATAATAAAGAAATAGAGCATTTTCCAAAATGTCACGATTTTTCAACTTTTTTCGATTTTCAGTACGTTATTTTACCTATTCCAGACATTTCAATGTCTTATTGGATGGATTCATGCACAAGACTACCGGAGGGACTCTCGATAGGGAAAGTTTAAGAAAAATCCTTGTAGCCGTTTTCGAGATACGGGCATCCAAAAACGCTCCAAATCAGAAAATACTTGATTTTCAGCATGTCATATTTTGCTGCTTGGTCATAGTATCCGTATAAATTGGGCATCATACGACAGTCCATTCCTAGGGCCACTCAACGAAAGCTTAACTCGTTTAATCCATTGATATTGGACGGAGAAATCTAGTTTTTCCCCAAAACACCCATTTTTTGCGGTTTTTTTCGAAATATCTATCATTATTTCGAATACTTCCGGTTTCCGGATCGTTGTTGAAATTGCTTTATGCAGCGGTCTGACTATATAGCTTTATGTTCAAGGACTTTCAGAAATATCGATTTATCCTTTCCAAAAAATATAAGGGTTGGGAAATGGGCAGAAAATTCGAAAAAAATCGAAAAATAAAGTGCGATAACTCGGAATGAAACTTATATTTCTGGAATCGGATGGTCTACAGGTATCCAAAAATGTAGGTCAAATTTGAAAATTTTGAAAAATAACAAAAATTGTCTCGTAAACAACGTATTTTCAAAATTCGAACAACAAAAGCCATAGATGAATGTTCGAAATTGAAAAATGTGAGATAGCCAACGTGAAAAGTTCCTCGCCGGAATTTGGTAGTCATGGTACCTTTGGGTCCAGCGTGGCGCATGCGCGAAGTCAAAAGAAATTAAGGTCGATTTTGGGATTTTGGGTATATTTCGGAGTGGTTTGGTAAGTGACGGTGGATGGATCTAAGATGGCGGTCATAATACAATATTATAATAACGTTGAAGAATGAGCAACTTATCTGAGCATTTTCTCCTTTTAATATGTGATAAATATCATCGCGGCGCAGCCAACCGCTAGAAATTCCAGAGATTTAGACCACCGGAAAGATGCCTCAGCAGTCAAAAAAGGTCAAAATAGGCGATTTCGGTTTCTAGTGTCGATACATCGTTGCGGTCATTTTTAAAAAATTGTCTTTTAAGGATAATGTGTATAGTACTAATACCTATCACACACGGAAGAGGCGATAAAATCTCTTTGCATTTCCAATTTCAAAATTAATTAAAACCAATTTTAAATTCCGAAAATCGGTTTTTTGCTAAAACTCTTTTTTTTAATGGGATCAAAATGGGAGGAAAGCACAGAGTCCGGGGTGGTAATGGGCGTATTGTGTCCAAATTTCATGGTTTTCGGACAATCGGTGCGGGTTTCGCGGCGAAATTCCACTTTTTTCCCCTTATGGAAGCCGTAAATTGACAAAGTCTGAAAGCCTAATAATAATAATTTTAGTAAAAACAATAGTCTTTCATGAAAGCCTAATAATTTTCTTAAAAACAATAGTCTTTCAGACAAAAGTTTGAAAGCCAAATAATAATTTTAGTAATCTATATAGGCTTTCAGACGAAATAATAATAATAATTTTAGTAAAAACAATAGTCTGAAAGCCTAATAATAATTAATCTTAGTAATAACAATAGCCTTTCACCGAAGGTGAAAGCCTAACTAGACTTGCTTGCAAGACTGAAGGCTTTCACCCCACTGCATACATTTAACAAATTGGATTTGCTTATAAACAGCGCGAGCCGTCCATTTCTGTCTAGATGATTACGGTTATAAGATAAAGAAGCGGTTATATGACAAAGAAGCAACAATATTAATTCAAAGACTAATTATTACACACTGCAATCAACCATTTCTGCTACAGGGTCACTAAACCCTTATTTTGGATAGAAGTAAACACGCATAGTTGAAATAATTTTAATTCAAAATATCGTCAATGTGAAAGAAAAAAAACACTATTGAACAGGCTCTATACGTTGACAAAACGTACAGATTGTATCCACCCTATGTTTCGCTTAACAATGAAAGCTGCCGTTTTCAATATTCGATCCCTCTGTTCTACTACTCCTGATATTTGGGACTGTTGTACAATCGTTTTATGTATAACACTACCGATAGGCCTCTCTGTAGAAGAAATTCCAAAAAAGAATTATGTTGACTTTTCGAGAAATAGTCCTCTAAAAATGCTCCAAATCGTAAAAATACGACGTTTTCGATTTTCGATCTCTTTTTTCAGCTACCCCTGACATTTCAAAAAATGATACAGTGAATTCACAAAACAGAGTACCCATTAGCCTCTCGATTGAGAAAGTTTTTGAAAAATCGTTGGGGGCGTTTCCGAGAAACATGCGTCCAAAGTTGCTCGAAATCGTAAAAAACGTTACTTTTCAAAGTCACATAACTTTTTAAATTTTTGATAGAAACATTCCGCTTTAGTACCATCCGATAGACAATTCAATTGGCTATTAAACGATATAAAACTTAAATAATCGACAAGAACACAATTGATACATCGCATTTTCCGCACAGGCATCTATTTTTCACAATTTTGTCAAAGTCTGGATACTTTTCTTGACTACTTCCGGTGAGTAGAGGATTTTCATTTATAGTTCATGGACTGGTTTGGTCCTTCGACTTCATATTCCTGAAGTCTCACAAAAATCGTTTGAGCCGTTTTAAAAAAAATAAGAACTCTACGATTTGACCAAAATGCGAAAAAAAGTGAAAAATCAAAGTCAACATTTCAGAACAAAACTTATATTGATGGAATCGGATTGATGTCAGCTATCCAAAAATATAACTGAAATTTCAAAATTCTGAAAAATAAACATTTTAGAAAATTTTGACAATTTTCCATTTTTCACCCAAAAATGATAGCGACAAAGTTACTAAATTCCACAGTTTTGAACTGCTATCTGCTCAGAAATGTCTCCAGCTATCCAAAAGTGTAAATATCTGAAGAATCCATTGAGAATTAACCACCACCCAGTTTCCCAAGAGAAAACCAAACTTCAGACCTCTATCTCTTATAGTTGCTGAGAAATAGGCAAAACGGAAAAAAAAAAAATAATACTAGACTTGCTTGCAAGACTGAAGGCTTTCACCCTAGCCAAGGCGTCACACGGTCGCCAGATCCATGACATAGACTATCCCCGCCACTCCCCCACCCCCAAATAAAAACACAAATATGCATAACTCAGATATTGACAAATTCTTTGCATGCGCATTACGATAGAGAAGGGAATTGAAATATATAGCTGAACAATTCACATCGAGATAATCCTAGATCCCAGTGAGGTTCATGTCTCCAGGCCCCTGGTATGATATTGTGCTCTTCACCCTTGTGATCCACCTCATTGGTTGCCATCACTACCCTCTGCCTCAGCAGGTTGTGCAGCACCACAGCAGTCTCCACCAAATGTCTGACGGTCTCTACCTTCTGTTCCAGTGTTCCCAGCAGGCACCTGAACCTGTTTGCCAGGATGCCAAAGGCATTCTCCACCACTCTTCTACCCCTTGAGATTCTGTAGTTGTAGATTCTCTGTTCATCTGTTGTCAGTCTTCTACTGTATGGCTTCATCATGTAGCTCTTCAGGACAAACGCATCATCAACTAGGATGAAGTATGGAATATCTGGCTCAGTTTCCCCAGCGGACAGGGGGTGCCTGTAGTTAGTTTGCTGCTTCTGGATGACTGGTGCCGCTCTCTCCAGGATATCATCGAACACCTCGGGGGTAAATCTGGTGAAGTTTCTGACGGCAGCAGGGTCTTCTAATCTGAGTTGTGTATCCAGGAGGCTAGTGTATTGACCATACTGTTGTCTTCTTTCTTCAGTGAACCATGGCCTGGTCCAGCAGCTCCTGATGAATAGTCTTCTCCCTCCCGCTGGTAGATCAACCTCCCCTTGTCTTTGCTGTTCTTCCTCCGCCTCAAGGGCTAGGATGTATTTATACAGTAGGGAGACAAACATCATGTCTTCTTCAGATAGATTATGCTCTGGTACATCTGGAACTTCTGAATCTTGTAGTTCTGCCATCGTGTTTTGGAGTCAAATATGCAATGATTTTGTGGATCTGCTCTGGATCAAAAGCGGCATAAAATTGTCCAATGCGTATCAAAGCGTGATTTAAAGCGTAACAAAGCCTGGTCAAATCGGGAAATAATTTGTCCCCCAAAGCGTAACCAATTCGTATCAGAGCTTATCAGAGCGTAACATTAGGAGATCGTGATATTTTTGGAAAAGTAAACAAAAATGATGGCGCTTTGCTCGCCGATTTAAAGCGCGACATTCGCCGTTGGTGTGAACTAGACTGAAGGGGCGAAAAGTAGAAATTATGAATGGTAGTTATAGGCTTCCATACATAAGATAGGAAAGCCCAAGAAAACGTTTATTAGAAATATTTCACGAATATCGGAAAACACCGGAAAACAACCGGAAAACACCATTTTATACCGAATACCGGAATACACCGGAAAAACACTAAATACCGTAAAACACACTAAATACCGTAAAATACCCTAAATAGGTAACCCGGAGACTAGCACCCTAAATAGGTAACCGGGAGCCTGGTCATCTGGGTTAGGGTTAGGGTTAGGGTTAGGGTTTGTTTCCGGTTTATAGTATAGCCCTTCTGCGGGTTACCTATTTAGGGTGGTTACCGGTATTTAGTGTGTTTTCCGGTATTTAGTGTTTTCCGGTATTCAGTATAACATGGTGTTTTCCAGTAGTTTTCCGGTGTTTTCCGGTTGTTTTCCGGTATATAGTATAGCCTAGCGCTGTCGGCAAAACTATATTCACTGATTATTTACAGATCAGGGTTTTGAAATAAGAATGTTTTGAGTTGACATTTAAAATGGCCCACAGACGGTAATTGTTTCATTGATTGTGGTAGTCTATTCCATAGAAAAGAACCAGCATAAGAAAAGGCGCGTTTTCCAAGTTGTAAGTTAATGGCTGGAGATTTTAGAAGATGTTTTTTCCGAGAACGGAGATTTCTGCTAGTATTATAGGTTTCTACAAGACTTTTTATATAAGATGGAGCTTGGCCGTTTAACGCTTTGAAGACGAAGAGGAGTAACTTAATTCTTTGCTGAATTGGGAGCCAATGTAAAGATAGCAATACAGGGGAGATGTGTTGATGTTTTCTAGTTTTAGTGAGGAGTCGAGCTGCTAAATTTGGAACATGTTGTAGTTTGTTAATCTGATAGTCTGGTAAGCCGTATAGTAAACCATTGTGGTAACCTTATATTAATCATTATTATATTTACTGTAAATATTAAAATCTTTAATACGTATAGTACATAGATAGTTCATATTTATCTTGACAATGAATCATATATGTGTGTTAATCTGATTTATTAATTACACATACATGTCGATTTAAATAAACAATGCGAACGTCATATTCTTGTCTAATTCGTATGCTTTTTCCTTTGGTCCGGATTCATAATACAGAGAACTGTCTAATTTGAGAAATTAAAGCGATATGAATACTCTTCAAATATTTGGGAAGCGATTTAACAGTTGATTGAAAATATTAAGCAGTCATAATACCTGATCGACTCCTTTTTTGTGATTGTTTAAATTGGACGAAAATCAAATACATTGTTGGCCAAATTCCACATTTTATGACGATATGACACGATGTGTGTATTTCGATAGGAAAGATATAATCAAAACCAGGTGGACAAGCTGTCTAACATTTTTTGATTGCGTATCTGTACGTGTCACGTGTAAAGGAATATACTACTATTATATTAATCAGTATTATATTTATTGTAAATATTAAAATCTTTAATACGTATAGTACATAGATAGTTCATATTTATTTTGTTAATGAATCGTATATGTGCGTTAATCTTATTTATTAATTAAACATACATATCGATTTAAATAAACAATGCGAACGTCATATTCTTGTCTGATTCGTATGCTTTTTCCTTTGGTCTGGATTCATAATAGAGAGAACTGTCTACTTTGAGAATAGATATCCGCCCTGAATGACCGCCATTTTAAAAAAATTAGTTTATTGTTTTGTTATGCGGTTCTGTTCGGTTAACAGCTTTGAAAGGGTGAATAATTGCAGCAGTTGAGGAGGCTTTAAATTTGAAGAAAACATACGTGAATTAAATGCAGAACTAAAAACGAACAAGCCATAAAGCAGGCCTATTCATAATCAATAGAAGTTTTGATCTCGCTTTAACATTTTTGGAAAGCTAATAAGACCAGGAACACAAATCCAGAGAGTTCCAAGCAAAAAGTTTGCACTAACTCGATTTAGGGCCAGATGGAAATTGTGATAAATGTGATATTGGCGAAAACACCGGATGCCTTCATCCTATGCCAAGAATATGCTATTGGTTAAATTTTGATTTTAAGCAAAATGCAGAAAACATAATGGACAGGGGAACATACACAATTTCGGAAATCCATTTATGGTAAAAGGAGTTATCCCCCTTTATGGAAAATATCGAAAATTATTGATAACAGTATTTTGTTTAAAGAATTTATTCGATAAACTGAATAGGATTTAACTACAGACAAGGGCCTATATAAGTTCAGCTTTTTTTCAGATAGGATTTGAGGCTACAGGTCTAACAAATATTTAAACTGAAACATAGCATCTACAGATATTTAGTTTTCTCACTCAAATAGATATGGCCAAAACTAAATAATACTGTAATGGGAGTGACAATATTGTAATGAAGAGAAAAAAAAATCAAATGGAGTTAAATGTTTTACCGTTTTGCACCAACCCGTATAATGAAGATGAGCATACGTCATATTTTATATTTGGAGGGGGGGGGGGGCACTTTACCTGTACAGCTAGTATGCAAGCGTCATCATCAGTGTGCAAGGGAGTCGCGGTGACTCAGTAAAGGGCTGGCCAACATAAATAGACACCCAGGGTTTAACCCTAGTCCGGCGTGGTTTCCCCTTGTCCGTGACTCACTAATCAGGAGGTTCGGGGTTTGATCCACGTGTTGACCCAGACAGTCTCCCAAACTTTCCAGCGTTGTTTCCCCTTGTCAGTGGTGCAGGAAGTGGGGGGGGGGCTGTGATGAGTAGCATCTAGTTATTCGGATGGAATATAAAACTGAGGTCCCGTGCACACGTTGGCGTGCACACAAAGAGTTGACCGTAACGTTGCTGTTTGGACCAAATTCCCCCTAAAGCATAATGTATGGCGGGCGTATGTACATCTTCATTATCCCGGTTAATACTGAACAGTTAGGCATTAAACTCCATTTGATTTTGTTTTCTCTTCATTACAATTGCCACTCCCTTGCAGTATTATTTAGGTTTTGCCATATATCTATTTTAGTAAGAAAATTACATATAGATGCTTTGTTTCAATTCAAATATTTGTTAGGAATTTAGCCCCAAATCTAATCTAAACTAAAAGTTTACAGATATTGAATTAATTTTTATAGAGTTATTTACTGATTACACCAAATTTTTACACAGACCCACTTGATAAAGCAAATATCCTAAACTCTTATTTTGCCTCGATTTCAAAATTAAATGATGTACCTGACCTTCCATACTTTGCTTCTCGCAGTAACAACGAACTACAGAATTTTATTGTAAGTGAGCAAGAAGTGAAAGACCAGTTACTAATTCTTAACTGTGCAAATCCTTCTGGTCCCGATAATATTAGTCCAGCTGAATTGAAAAAGATAACTCCATCAATCACAAGCCCTCTCACTAAACTTTAGAACTCCAATTATTACCTGATATTTGGAAGACTTCACATGTCATTGCAGCGTATAAAGGTAAGGGTGATCCGCAGTTCCTTGACAACTATAGACCAATGTCATTAACATGCTCATTATGTAAAATACTACAGAAAATCTTTATAATTTTATAAAAGAAAATAACCTGTTATATAAGTATCAGCCTGGTTTTCAACCTAACGATTCTACAGTAAATCAACTTTTAGAAATTTATAATAAGTAATCTGGATGAAGGAAAGCAAATTCGATTTATATTTTGTGATGTATCAAAAGCGTTTGATAAAGTTTGGCATATAGGTTTATTGTCTAAATTAAAACAATATGGAATTAATAAAATATGTAAATGGATTGAACACTATTTAAGTAATAGAAAACAATGTGTATAGTTTTAGAAGGTTTCAAATCAAACTAGTTGCATACCGATTCTAGAGTCCCCCAAGGAAGTGTGCTGGGCCCTTTCCTATTTTTAATTTATTTAACTGATATCTCCGATTTATTTTTCTAACAACATACGACTATTCGCCGATGATACTTCACTTTTTACCAATATTCATAATGATCCTCTAAGTAGCGCGAACTCTTATAACTGAAGATCTGAATATTATCTCATCGTGGGCTAAACAATGGCGTGTAACTTTTAACCCTAATAAAGCAAAAAATATTATTTTAACTAGGAAAACTACAATCTATCCAGACGTTATTTTTGAAAATACAAGAGTTGAAAACGTAACTACTCATTGTCATTTGGGATTAACATTTCAGTCTAATGCATTATGGTCAAAACACATTTCAAATATAATATACTAGAAAGCTTGTGGTCGACTAAATATTTTGCGTATACTGAAATATAAAATTAATAGAATTTCTCTTTAAAAAATATATCTTGCTTTTATTCTGATCTATTAGAAAGTGTTCAAACTGAAGCAGGTAGAATAATAATTGGCTAATCGCAGAATAAAACACAAATTAATTTATTTATACAAAATAAAGAATAACCCAAGTCCCACTTATCTGTCTGAAGCCTTTAAAAATTTGAACCGTCAGTATCAAATTATGACCTTCCTCATGAAAATCTGAACCTCAATCTACCATTTTGTAAAACCAGTTCATATTTAATATATAGTTTCTTTCCCTGCACAATTAAACCACCACTTGACCGTAAAAACAAACTGAAACTTACAAAATGGACAGAAAATTCGAAAATAAAGGACGATAACTCTGAATGAAAATTATATTACTGTGATCGGATTGACTTGAGCTATCCAAAAATGTAGGTCAAATTTGAAATTTTTGAAAAATAAGAAAAAGCGTCTAGTAAACAACGTTTTTTTTCATTATTCGAACCATAGAAGTCAACCACAAAGTTTCGAAATTGCAACATGTGAGATTGGTATTGTTTGGAAAAACGTTCTGGGATTCCGAAAATGTCTTTTGCTTGAAAATAGGTAAAGAATTGAAAAAACTACAGCCGATTTTCAATTTTGAGGCAACGTACAAAATTCGACCACTTTCGGTCTGCGCAGAAGTTTCAAAAATATTTTATCAAGTAGCCACCACCCAGTTTCCAAATAGAAAATTGGGTTCCAGATCGGTATCTGTTCTCGATCATGGGGAAATAGGCTCCCGCGGTAAATAATAATAACTAGACCTACAAGCAGCACTGAACCGGCTTTCAGGAATCAAACAGGAAGAGTTTCATACAATAGCGCATGGATCGAGCTGCAAAACGATACTGTAGTTGTTTTATCCCGGCAATACTATATACCGGAAAACACGGGAAAACACAGTTCTTTAGATTTTTTATTTTCGACGAATCTTCGGAGATATTAGGCGCCAAATTTTGAAAATTTAAATTTTTACAAAAAAGAATCATCTGATTTGACCAAAAATGGCAACATTTTTGGTCACCGTTTATTTCCTTGGCCCCCATTGGCTAATTTAGTTTTTCAGTCCTGGATTAATTATTTATTGTTCGATTTTTATAAAACAAAGTTCATATGCTCCGTGGTCCAAAATGTCATTTTTTTTTTGTTACCGGTAAAGATGCCTTTCGGCAACGGAAGTGACGTAAATTTAGCAAAAACTGTAATTTTGACAGTTCGGTACCACTTTTTGAAAGCAAATATTATTGTTTTCAAATCTGGTATGACTAAAAGGGTGTGCCCTGTTAAGGCGCAGAAATCGTCGCGCTCAGTTTCATATTTTAAAATATTTCTTCACAACTTTCATAAACTAGTAGCAATAATCCATACGAAGAGAATGTATGTGAAAATTAGTTTGTATTATGAGCAGTTGCCGAGAAATGGGCAAATTTGCATGAGTCACTTTTTACGCTAGTTTGCCTGTAAAAGAGTCAATTATTATTCGATTTTCATAAAAGTGACACCATTTGATGCGTAATGTCAATTTTTACTAGGTCAAGCCAATTTAACATTTTCAATGTCACCGGAAATGACGTAATTTGGGCAAAAATTGTATTTATAGCCTTCAAAACCAGTAATTTATTCAAATGAGTCGTATTTGTTATTTGTTTAAAATTTTGATATTTGATTTCAATCAACTAATGGAATGACCCCATACGATCATATAGATATCACAAAATGGTTTCTAACTTGTTCAGTTGCGGAGAAATAGACGATTTTCAACAGGTAATTTTTCAAGGTTTTTGGTCCATAAAAGTGTCAATTATTATTCGATTTTCATAAAATGTCCAGTGTGTGATACCTAATGCCATTTACGATTTCATACAAGTAATTTAACACTTTTACTGTCACCGGAAGTAACGTCATTTTGGCTAACATCATTTTAGCCTTCAAAACAGATATTTTATTCAAATGAGTCTGATTTGTATTGTTTTTAAAATTATGATATTTGATTCCAATCAACAAATAGATTGAACCCACACGACAATACTGATACCGAAACATGGTTTCTAACTTGTACGGTTGCAGAGAAATAGACGATTTTCTACAAGTCACTTTTCAAGGTTTCTGGTCTATAAAAGTGGCAATTATTATTCGATTTACATAAAATTTTCACCATGTGATGCCTTATGCCATTTCGGATTTCATAAAACCAATTTAGCATTTTCGTTATCACTGGAAGTAATGTAATTTTGTCAGGATCACTTACATGTAACAAATGTATACAATGAATTGATATTGCTGGATTTGGTTGATTCTGCGTACATTTTATTGGGTGTGTGCAATGCTTATATGTAAACCTGTTTAATGGTTTCATCGGTACCGGAAGTGCCATATGTTCAAGGGTCACGGGGCACCGGTGAAACCCGTCATTACTGCGTCGCAGTTCTAGTTATTCATTTGCAATTATTCTTTATCTGGTTTCTTCTCAGTCACTTTTGTTTACATTAAAATCATAATCAATGTTTTCTTATATACCGAGGGTGTTAGTAGTTACATGTCACTTAGAGAGGCTATTTCGCACTGATGAATCAGGAGATCTGCCTCAAATTTTATAGTCAAATCATGACCGACAAAAATCTCCTACGAAAATCTACTGAGAAAAAAACATAGTTTAGTAGATAGTAGGACATTACAATTCGATTATTTGCTACGGCGAATCCCTAGAGTGAAACTTGTCTTGCTGATAATCATAAGAAAAGAATAAATTATTTCTGGGATATAACATAGTATTTGTCTATGTAAAATATACACCTGTCTGTCAGTGTGATGACATTATTATGGCCACCCTTTAAATAACATAAAATCACATTAACCGCCCTCTTAATGTGTCATATTTTAATTGTTTTAAGGATAACGTAGTTATATCAATGTTCCTGAAGCAACGACTGCGAGTTTGACAACATCTTGATGTTGCCAGATTACTTCAAAATTCCCGAACTTAATAATAATGGCTACTTTATCTACGTGAATAGTTGTGACATCGCGACCTCCACGGAAACATTGACATTGAACGAACCTTGAACTTTGCAACTCGATTGTCACAGGTAGACATTTTAGCTTGAAAGCGCGAGACTTGGTATTCGCGACGACCGAGGAATCTCATAGGTTCACAAGCTTGTACCCAATCGAAATTAGTGCCGAAATATGCAGGGTATTATGTGAAGGCCTTGATAATATGTACGTAGTTAAAGCGAGATCAACCCTTCGATTGAAGATGAGTTACATCCAGTGTGCTTTAAATTAGCGGATGTATATGGTTTAGTTCGACGCTAACTGGTCCAGCGCTTAGAACCTTATTAGTGATTTTTTTTAAAAAAGAAATATTCCACAGTTTTAAATGAACTATAGACATTTCTGATTTATGCTTTAAAATTTTTAGATCTGCAAAATTCATACCCGACACGAGCTGGATTACATCCCTGTGTGCTTATCAGATTTCGATGGGGTTTTATTTTTCACGCAAAATGCATTTTATCTTTACATCTCTTATTGAAGGATTTTCCAAATAATGTAAATTAAAACGTAGCCTAGCGTGGCTAAATTTACATCTTGGCAATATCAATTATCAAAAATTAAATCTATGGACATACTTAATAATTACACAAAACAAAACTACGGGCAACATACAATACGCAGAAATCACAAACAAACGTACATCAGATTAAGTGAATGGACCCGGGGGCTAGCCGTAAGCGTCCACTACGCTGTTCAGTCCCGGACCTGTAGTGATAGAGACGACTTCCCTCAAAACTGAAAGTCCTACAATCAGGAATATAACCCATAGACAAATATTGGGTAGTATTAGCAGGGGCGGATTGGGCCCGGACGGGGGGGGGGGGTGTCCGGGTGCTCTCCCCCGGGAACATTTTGAAAAATGAACCCCAAATATGCGATTTGGTGGCATATCTGATTATAGTCTCTGTCAAATTCAGCCAGCAGACCAGCTATCACCAAATTTTGCTGAGGCCTTAAAATTGATTTTTTTTGGGATATACGAACCATTGGCAGACGTTTCTGGCCGATGAAATTTTCGGATGAAATTCGGAATCCCCATTGCAAGATTCCGAATTCCGGCCCACACCCAGCACACCCGGCCCAGAAAGTCTATTATACCAGCCCATTCCAGACTCCAGTGATGGCGTGGCGGCCCGTTAAAGCCACCGGCCATATACAACATGATCATCATCGTCCCCCCCCCCCCCATATAATGTTCAGCAGAAAAAGGTTTTTTAGACGAATTGGACAAAAATATTTTTTTCATTTTTTGTCCGCCCCTGAGTACTAGTATAAATCATCATCTGCTATATGCCATATGAAACATGCTAGTAAGCATATCGAAAAAAAAAAAATACCTATACATTACAAGTAACCATATCGGTATGACCTATATTGTAGTGAGAAACATTTTAAGTGTTCAAAAGAACTGAGGTACATTGACTATAAAGTAAGGGCATATGTTCCATTTACAACAAAAACAGAGGAAAACCGAAAAATACTAAGTACACAAAAGCAAACCGATAAAGTGCAAACCGTATCGAAGAGATCCGTCTGCTAACTAAATGACGTGACGTAAAAGGCGATAGGTTGCCAATTTTGTGATGCCTAGTCGTAAATGCATTTCAAATTATCTTCGCAACGATTCTTTTTAAACTTTCAACTTGTTGTGAAATGGATCTGTGGATACCATGTCTAGACTGTACCACAAAAGTTGCCAGACAAGAGTCTTTGATGTAAAAACGGATCGGCTTTACCATATACCGAAAAAATTCAAAATTTACCGGAAAAATATCCGAAAAATGACGAAAAATACCGAAAAATCATTGATAAATACCGGACAAACTATTTTTGGTACTAATTACCGAAAAAATCTGAAAAACCCCAAATACCGAAATATCACTAAACTAAATACCGTTAAAACAACACTAAATGGTGTAAATGGGAGAAATTGCTCTAACCCGCCGTTGACCAATCTAGAGTACCCCAGAATTTGTGTATGTGGCCTAGCCTGGCCCATGACCCACCTACAGTGCCCAACAAGTCTTATACGAGACATATTTTGGGCAATGACCAACCGAGAGTGTCCCACTATATTTAGGCGTGGCCTAGTCTCACCCATTACCCACCTAGAGTGTCAACCATTTTCATACGTGATCTAGAGTTCCCCACAATGTTTATGCGCGATCTAGCTTCTTGACCCACCTAACAATTCGTATGTGTGGCCTAGGGTTTTTTTCTTCTGTAATTAGGGGCGGGGGTGTCTTCGGTATTTAGTGATGTTTCGGTATTTAAGCTTTTTCGGATTTTTTCGGTAATTAGTATCAAAAACTTTATTCGGTATTTTCCGGAGTTTTTTCGGTACTTTTCAAAAGGATTACCATTTCTGAACGAATAGGAGAACTTAAATTCTTAACAACTGGTTATTTCATAAATGATTCTCACTCCGGTAATTAGTATCAAAAACTTTATTCGGTATTTTCCGGAGTTTTTTCGGTACTTTTCAAAAGGATTACCATTTCTGAACGAATAGGAGAACTTAAATTCTTAACAACTGGATATTTCATAAATGATTCTCACTCCGCTATAAATGGTGCAAAGGCATAGGGGATGAAATTAAAATGCCTCATTATTTTTGCGGAATGTCTTAAGATCTGTAAGATCCAGTATAATCAATTCCAGATACCCCATTTAATATTTATAGGGTGGGGGGTGGAGGGTCGGATAAGCCAGATATATTGTCTAAAGTATGTGTCATTTTAGCATTATCATTAGCATCATTTTTAACATATTATTTTTGAGGGTTTGTAAAGTTCAGTGACTCTGAAAAACCTTATAAAAGACATTCCAAGCTATATCAAACAGAAAATCGATCATTTTACGGAAATTTTGGCCGCCATTTTGAATATTTGCCATCTTGGATTTTTAAAACTCTTTGTTTTGGTTAATTTTAAGTTCAGTAACACATGATATTACATGATAAATGATTATTATCTGACAAATTGGCCATTTTAGCTAATTTTGGCGCCATTTTGAATTTCCTTTATCTTGGATTTGGGACACTCATATTAGAGATTATTTTTTATGATCAATGTTTCTGATATCTAGTAAATCACTTTAGTTGACCAAAGAGATAATTTGGCTTATATGGGTCTGAACAAGATTCTTTAGTAAACTTATGAACACACATTACGAAAACAAAACGGAAAATATTGCTGTTTTCAGATTAGCCTTTAATTTTGAAACTGATAGTATTAATTAAACAACATAAAAAAAACGACGGCCATTTTTAAAGATGGCCGCCAAACTGACATTTGGCAAAGTGACCCGGAAGTCCATCAAACAATTTTGGACACTTTAGACCTAAGGCTAACTGAAAATCATGGTTAAATTTATTCATAAAATTTGTAATGAAAATCTGTCTGTCACATGGACTAAAGAGTTAAAAAAAAAAATAGGGCGATAATCCAGATAAGATAACGCCGAAAAGTTAATAAACTAACAATTTAGGAACTAATCGGAATTATTCAGCTATGTTATTGCACAAAATATAAGATAAGATAACGCCAAAAAGTTAATAAACTATCAATTTAGGAACTAATCGGAATTATTCAGCTATGTGATTGCACAAAATATAATGCACCTATAAGAAATGCCAACCAGGCATGTTGAAGAAATAGTACTTATATACAGGCATAATCCAGAAACTGCAGAAAAATTTAAATAATTATTGAATTAGATCATTGCCAATATATAGTCGGTTATATATTTATAGGAAATGTCAAACTTGTTATGTTGAAGAAATGGAAGTTTCGAAATTTCTTTTAAAATGTGTAATTGTGTTCCGCCTTTGGCAGTGCACTTAAATTAAAGAGATTATGACAAAACTATTAATGCCAGTGCAACTGCGAAGTGATCTGCACCAAATAGCATGTTGGGTTTGGCATAATTTAAGTCCCTTGGTTATCGTTTTAGCTAATGGTTTAGTTTGGCAGTTTGCTGGAGGATATTATGTACCTGAAATTTACAGGGTTTTTATGGAATTTAGGCATATAATAAATGTAAGGTAGTGCATCTATTTTAACATTACCTTTAATACCACTGCTCCTGTTGAAGGTATATTGATTATGTAAAATACCTAGTTTAGTTAAATCCGTAATGCATTTATAAGTGTCATTTTTGGTGTTGGGGTCAAAGTCCAACTTCAGTAAGAATATTCTTACTTTTACAGATAAAAGCAATAGTATCACGGCATTCAGCTGCAGATGTATTGTTCTTTGGGACCTCGGGTGGGAGGAGCGTCTTGGGTTTTGTTTAATATACTTGATTCTCTGATACAAGAGATAAAACACGTGTTTTTTCCATTCTCCAAAAGATTCTAGAGTTGCCTGAAATTTAACAGACCAAGCTACTATACATTTCGTGATATGAGATTTTAGATTATTATCTAGCTTTTTGAAATTTGTTATATTTGGTTGTTCTCGAAATAGTGGTCCAAGGCGGAAAAAAGTTTTTTAGATTTTTATCTTCAACAATTACTTTCAATGACTAGTAATTAATAAATCGTAAAATACAAGATTTGCTATCATTCCAAAAATGATCTAGTTCTTACAATGTATTATGGAAAGACTCCATCGGATTTCCGTTGGGTCATTAGGTCCTATCGCTAGCACCCTTTCATAATGTAGTTATCTTAGGCAAATATCAGAAATATTATCGCTTAAATCATGGAAATTCGTACACAGAAAGCTACTTTGTCCTGGTAGACTTAACTTTGTTTATCACTATGGTTAACTGTCTCGCCTCAGCCTAGGCTATAGAATTCATGCTCGGTCATGGTTTTTTTTGTTTTTGTCATTGAATGCTGACGTCTATTTTAATTTATATTTCTCAAGCTAGAAAATGTCCCTATAATCATCGCATTCCGGGGACAGATCCATTCACTTGAGTTTACATTTGTTGTTTATTTCTTGCAATGTCTGTGTAGTTTGACTTGTCCGCACGTTTGTCTTATCGATTTTGTATGCGTGTAGTGTGTTCTCCTGCACTTACTATTAAAAGCGGCTGAATGGCGTTACGACCCCCCCCCCCCACATCCCCCACCTCAAAAAAAAAATCAATCAATAAAATAAATATAAGGCATGGACAAATTTTAGTTCTACAATTAAATAATAATGCTTATAGTGATAATATACAGTTAGCGAAATAATACTTTAGATTTGTTTCGGTTCATTAAGTATTAAGGGATAGAAAGAAATGTACTCACGTATACAAATAAAGAAAACAATACATCCTAATATTTGAAATCCCATTTTTCACTGTCATTCACCAGAAATCCCGTCTTCTGCCTTCTATACTTTTAGCGACAATACTTGTGTCGGTGGCTTTGAAGTCACGTGGCACACACTATTCACCTGTTCGCTGGGGGGTTTATTTACGTATGTCATAAGTTTAAAGAAGCAAAAAGTTAACGTGATTTCTTGTCCAAAATCCCAGCTCTTCTCGAACTAAGTCTAAACCACAACTAACGCTTCATGCTATTGGCTTGTTTTTGTATATGTTTATTTATGTTTTATACTGAGCTGAAGAAACACACCCCACTCTCTCCCTCTCTCTTGGCAATTATAAGCTGGTTAAACTAGAAACTAATGAAAGTAACATGCCAAAGGTATTACGTGTACCTGGAACTTTGTTCCTACTACCATGTTCTACACATTTAAGTTAAACTTGTAACGCTTATAGCAATCATTAAAAAGATGATGTTGGGGGGGGGGGGCTAAGAGTACATTTTGCAAAGCTTTTGTGTACGTTTGCCTCGTATCAAATAAATATTTCTAGTTTTAGATAAAACAAAAAATGTGATATGTGTACCCGGTTTGGGTCGACCATAGTTTTTAAAAGGCAATCTTAATCTTCACATTTTTGCAAATAAAATGGCAAGCGTACTTAATGTATAAGGCAGTACCAACAAGACTTAATAATAATAATTAAAAGTGAAGATAATATAAATAAACAATGAATTACGCCGAATAATAACCACCACTCTAGCAGACGGTTAAATAAAGGAAATAAAAAATAACGAAGCAGCGGGATTAATCAATATTTAACATTTAGAAAAACGGAACCAAAACACCAGTTTCAGTAATTTAGTAACTCTATTATACTATTCAAAAAAAGTAGGGGATATTTGATTTTGGGGGCATAATACTAAAATATGCAAATGACTACGAAAAAAGTCACTATAGAACCTAACAGAAGAAACATTTCCAGTTACATGTGACGCCCAAACGCACCAATAGCTACCGCATGGAATGCAGGTGATGCTTGGGATCATCATGGGGGTCCAACCCAAGATTTGCACGACTCTGACAGTCATTGTGGCATTGAATTCCAGGGTGGAAACATCAGTTTAATTGTTTTAGTGACCAGAAAATAAATTTTGATATGCGTCGGCTTACCCAAAATGAAAGGTTACGTGCCCTTGGCATGCTACAGATCGGCACAACACAGGCGGTTGTGGCGCGGACGATGAATGTTTCTCAGTCTGACATAAGCCGGCTATGGTCCAGATACCGTGATACACAATCTGTACAGGACAGACCACGCTCAGGTCGACCAAGGGCGACAACTCAAGCCCAGGATCGATTTATCCGTACCTTGGCCTTGAGAAATCGTGTCATCACAGCAAATCAGATCAGCGCTCGTCTTCAAACAGACACTGGTGTGAGAGTGAGTGGCCAGACGATTCGGAATCGACTGCATAGGGGTCACCTTCGCGCCCGACGTCCTCGCGTGATCCCTTGTTTGAGAGATCATCACATTCAGGCAAGACGTCGTTGGTGTAGGGATCGTCAACACTGGGATAATCGACGCTGGAGCAATGTGATGTTTTCAGATGAGTCAAGGTTCACTGTTGATTTTTTGGACAGACGTAGGAGGGTGTGGCGTCGTCGAAACGAGCGCTTCCAAGACGTTAACGTCATCAGACATGATCGATTTGGGGGTGGTTCTGTTATGGTGTGGGGAGGCATCACTGTTGCTGGAAGAACGGCTTTACATGTTGTTGCAGGGCGTGTTACAGGCCAGTACTACCGGGACAACATCTTGGCAGTCCATGTTGTGCCGTTCGCACGACGTCATGGCCGCCGTTTCATCTTCCAGGATGACAACACAAGATGTCACAGGGCCAGGATCGTTACAGGTTACCTCCAACAACAGAACATCACCACATTACCTTGGCCAGCACTGAGTCCCGACCTCTCCCCCATCGAGCATGTCTGGGACATGCTTGGACAGAGGTTACGTCAACGTCAACAACGTCCTGCCAATGTCCAAGAACTTGCTGCTGCGTTGCAACAGGAATGGGACAATCTGGACCAAAATGACCTTAGACGTCTCATTAGGAGTATGCCACGTCGGATCAATGCTTGTTTGGCAAACAGAGGAGGATTTACCCGTTACTGACTTGGTTGTGATGCTGTGGTAACTTTGCTGTTTGACCCCGGGTATCATTTTACCCTTATAATGGTCAGTCTGTGCCTTACTTAGTCTAACGATCATTTGGAATAAATCGATGAATGTGAACTTCATTTCATTTTGTCATTTGTTTCTTCGTCAGTTTCATTAGGTGACTTTAATAACACTTAAAAATCAAATATCCCCTACTTTTTTTGAATAGTATATGTTTAGTTATTTAATATTTACTTTTCGATCAAAATCCTCATTTTTGTATCACCTTTAATCAATAAGAACTTTATTATATCAATAAATAATAATTTCTTTAAAAAATAATTCAAAATTATTTACGCTGCACCATGTTAGCTTTGCTAGTTCTAATATTGTCACGTATAAAATAAATCTTATGTAAAGAGTTATAGTGATAGGTTATTTATTTACATAGTGTTTTAACTATTAGTCAAACAGACTCTGATATATCTAAATGTCAAAGTAAATTACTTACTGGTGTACGGGTGACACACATTTCTACAAAAAAATATAAAAAAAAAACTTTTTAAAAATAATTACGTATATAGGTTATGCGTTTTGACATTACATGTACTGTGCTTTTTCGTTCATGCCAGAGTCACATTCTGTCATCGCCGCCATGAATTCAGAGAGAAAGGGACGTTAAACCGCATTTCGTTTACGAAGCTTATATAAATTCATACATTTCAATACAATTGATATAATATGCACAAAAGTACTTAGTCCGATCGTTAATGTAAATCCGTCGGCTTTTCGGGTAGAAATCGTGGAATAAGCTTTATTTTGTAGGTTTTGATGTTTGATTACAAAAAAACAATGTTGACATTTTTTTTGAGTAGGTCTTCATATTATTGGAGGCCATTATTTGAGGGTAGCCATTTTGCGATAATATTCCAAATTATTTTTTATTTTCACCTTATTTATAATGTTATCGACATATCAACTGTGATTTGGCAATGTATTAATATTGGCGGCATTCATGACTATATCTCAGATTGTTTTCCATCATTTCATGATGATATTTCCAAGATGGCGCCTATTTTTAGCAGGAAAATCGGTCGATGTGTTGATTTCGATTATGTAGTAGTGTTTGGTGTCAATAAATATGTTTTCGGGGTCACAGATTCCATTCCTGACATTTACAACCCTGTAAAATGATCACATGTTCATATACTTAGCATATTACCAAGATGGCGGGCATTTTTGGCGGGAAAATGAGACGATGTGCAGATTTTGATTAAGTGATAGTGTTTGGTGTCAATACATGTATATATGTTTACAGGGGCGCAGAATCAATTTCTGACATTTACAACCTTGTAAAATGATCACATGTTCGTATATTTCCAATATTGCTGCCACTTGTGGCGGGAAAATCGGACGATGGGTTGATTTCGATTAAGTAGTTGTCTTTGGTGACAATATATATGTTTTCGGGGAGGCAGATTCGATTTCTGCCATATACAACTACGTAAAATGGTCGTATGTTCACCAATTTAGCATATTTCCAAGACGATGGAACGTTTTCTAAACACATTATTAGCATTTATTTATCATCGATTTTCCTGGGAAAGTAAAGCCTATTCCTGCACTGTAAAACTTTTTCCGTAAAATTTACGGACAAATGGCTGGCAGCTAGGTTGCCAACCAATGTACGTAAAAATTACGACACACCGTAAATATATTTTTAAAAAAACATGTCGTAAAAATTACGTCCAAAGATTGGCAACCTAGCTGCCAGCCATTTGTTCGTAAATTTTACGGAAAATGTTTTACAGAAGTAAAAAACTTATGGTATGATAAGCATCAAAAAGACATTTACTTAAGATTTAAAACAGAATTTAATTATTCAAAACAATATAAGATACAATTAATTCCTCAAAAATGCTTTTACATGATAGTTTAAGATATAATAAAAGACCTGAAAATACTCTAACAACTGCCTTAAAAAAAAACCTGTCAACCACAAATTCATATTTTTAACACATTGGATCAAGAGCAGATTTGATATTACAATATGGAGAATGTTTCGAGATCTAACATATTCTTTGGCTGTCAAGCAGTTTGGTGGTATGTTTCAACAAAAACAAAGCTCCTTACATAATTCTTCATTAATAATAATGAACATTTGTACATGGAATAGTGACCACTTTAAAAAAAAAGAAGAGAATTTGTTGCCCTATTAACAAGGGAAATAACTCTCCAAAATATTTATCAAGTTCTCACAAGACAAGCAAACAAAAATTCCCAGCAATTAAAAAAATGTATGTGAAAATTTCCATGGATGTATCAAATATTGAGTAGCAACAAAATATAAATTTAACAATAATGAAATTATCCATTCAAATTTTTGTACATGTAACATTTACATTATAATATTCAAATGAATTTTTTTTTATAGTAGAACAACAACATTCTGAATCTATTCTACAAATATATAATTAGTGTGTTACAATAGAATTATCCTCAAATCTTTTTCTAAAATCTTAACCAAGGTGTTGTAATATTTACCTCAAATCTATTATTTAAAACATCAACAACATGAAAGTAAATTATAACAGTAAAACATGATCTAATGAAATAATGAAATCATTCAAATTTTTGGAATTAATGAATTTGCATTCTAAATGTTTAAATGAACATTTTAAAATCTAACAATTATTGAACCCCAAAAGTATCATGACTTTAAAACAAGAACAGCATCAATGCAGAATTCCTATTATTCCACCTTAAATGTACAGCTTGTTTCAATGATTAGCTTAATCTCTGTTTGAAAATGTATATCATTAAATTTTGCACAATAACTCTGCCTAAGCATGTACATTCCTTAGTGAGAATGGCATAAATTGATTCAGTCTCGTAGATAAAAATTTAGATGGAACTCGACCACTGAAAAAGTTAATGAACCAGTCCCAAAATGAAATGTGTAGATGAGAGTTACACATTTTTAATGTTTATGCAACACGGCCGCATATTTAGAGACAAAATGAACTGAGGATAATTTTACAAATGTACCAAATTGTTGATGGACAAATTAAATGACCAAAAGATTTTTCCATTAAAGTAAACGGACATTAATCAAAAGTACAATAAGAAGATCAAGTTTAATTAAGAAGATTCATTAAAAAGATTTCTTGCAGTGTGTTTAAAGTCTCATTTACAAAGTATCACTCATAAAAGGGTTGTGGCTCGGTCCCTTATCACCTATTTTATACACACTATGTGCTGGTGTATAAAAACTAACCATACATTCAATAGGCCTATCCCTAAAGTTTGCATGCATGAACATTATTGCATCATAGGTTGCAACTATACATATCACAGTATTTCTTCTTGGACGTGTTTCCAGCTCTCTAGCCACTGCTTTTCCATCTGACGTTTTTGATTCAAAATGTTCCTATATCCGTGATTTGTGGTTCGCCGGAGGGGAATGTACTTTCAGCGGGACACATGTTTCATTGCCGAAAGCCATCTTTTCTCCTTCTTGTCACATGAACTACAGGGGAGTATTCTGCATCGGATTAAAATGGACATTTAAAATATCTGTACCATGTTAACCAAACCTTGGTCCAGAATTTAAAGCACCTTGAACCAAAATGTGGCATCTATACCGTCGTATACCTTCTCACAGTACCGGTATATTGTTGCTATTGTTGTAACTGTACTTCATCCATTTAAAGTTTGACAGTTTAGTGATTAGTTATATCACTTTTTGGCACACTCGAGTCTTCCTCTTTTTCATGATTTCTGTGCGTTATCTGGGTTAATTTCAAAAATGCACCTGCAAAACAAATATTCTCAATCAGGTTGTTTCTTATGACATCCATTTCAAAAGAACACATTTTAATTAAGGAAAAGGGAGCTAAATGTGCGAGAAAATGAAGTTTCATGTCCACAAACAGGAGACTAAACATATCACACATACTATCAGTGTAGACTGGAATAACCAGACTGCCATTCAATTTGGACATATTTCGCTGAGCATAACTGATTACAAATTACACTAAAAACAGAAACGACTGAATGTAAATCAGTTTATAGACATTCATAATAGATTATTATCGTTGCGACCCATTGTGTTCATTTCTCGGGGCCAAAGAATACAGATTTAGCTCCTTTAAGTTAGGTTGAACTTTTCTGATCATGATTCATATTGGTAGTAGCTGTAACTAACGTAACACCCATTGCTTTCCGGGTTAAAACCCATGCTTTCTTCTATCGTTACCGCAACTTGGGTTTCTGATCAGATTTTTGGACTAACCAGTGGCGACTCTGCACCTATGACAGGTAAAACTAAAAGCAGACTAAAATGGGATTCACCTGTTGCTAATAAGACCTACCCCAAGGTTCAAGCTGGGAGAGAGAAATGGGATTTAACATCCACACACAACACGAACTAGGTCATTTTTGGACTAATAAACATAGAATTTTATTTCAATAATTCGCTTTAACCGTAGGTCTTTTATAAACAGTGGGAGGAAAACGAACGACCCAGAAAAAATGAACACGGTTAGTCAGGCAATCTTACTCCTTTCAACGCCACTTGACTCAAAGACATAGGCTTCATTCTGACCTAAGGCCCATGTTAGACCATGGACCTTATATAAGCTTCATGGTTAGACCATTCGTCCAACCACCCCCTCAAATTTCAAGGTCCAAGCAGAGGGCAGGAAGTGTTGGTTTTCATTAACAATGCACTCAACTCCCAAAATTATTATCTTCAGTAAGTTCAATCTTATAATTTTTCTTTACCGGTAGGGCCTACCTTTGAAAAAACTTTACTAACCCAGAAAAAGGCTGGGTAGCCCACTCTATAGATGACAGGAATGGCACTCAAGGATGCAATAAGCTGTGCCTAAAAAAATTAGTAAAATAAAAAATTAAAGATCATTATCCAGACAATGCATTGATAATTCAATAAATTCTTAATAATGGTTTTCAGTGGTAGGCCTAGCCTACAGACCTGAGACTATGAACTTAATGAAGCCCAGAAATGTTAGCCCTTCATACTCATAGTTCATATATTTTTTTTCTATATCAATGTTATTATTATGTCATCCGAGTAGCCTCAACTAGAACTGAAGCCTCCAAAAACAATGCGAAAAAATATTAGGCCTAGCACTAACACTATTTTTACTCTGTGCTAACACTAACACTGTGACAGTGTATGTGAGTATCATGTATGTCCATTTGTCTAGAGTAGAAGTAGAAGAGTCTATTCCTACTATTTCATAAATCAGTTACCGTACATTTTTACGAATGCTAAGAATCAATCTATGTCAAACAAAGATGTGTCCCTACTGTATACTTACCTAAAACTGCAGTGTTTGGTATTGACTGTAGTGTTCAACTATTGTGCTCGATGTTGAGGGATTCCTCTTTGCCGCTAACTAACGGTCTTCGCAGTATAATGGCGCCCAGGAAGACCGATGACGTCACTTTAATTTAAACACCCGTATGTCATATTTACGGACGAAATTCTGTATTTCTCAAATATTAACAGTGTGGAATGAAGGCAAAAAGAGCATAGCGGCAGCGTGGTGCTTACGCCACGTGCCCATCATGCACCTGCAACGACCACACCAAGCGCTTACTACAATTAAGATCTTTCTACGCTCATGGCCAAGATCTGGCTGCGCAAAAAGTGTTCACACCATGATCTCGCGGACAGACCGGAAGACTTTCTCACCACACTCCAGTGACGTGCCTACCAGGCGTAAGGAGTTCTCTTGCCACGCCTATAGAGACTGTGCCATGCTCACCCGTCCTCATTCACTTTCAAAGCAGAAAACAACCAATAGTCAAGCAATCAAGAACATTTCATAGTTTTCTTGAGGTTTCCTCTTTGGGTGCTAGACTGAAGCTGACGGACGAGGCTCAGTATCTTCCTTATACAGTCTTAAGACCAACTAGAAATCAGCCAGACTTCTTCAAGTTTGGGAATGTGACCTCAAAGATTTGTTGAAGAGAATCCTGTCATCAACCCCTCAAAGACAATAAATTGTCGCCCAATTATTATCTATTCAGATGGTGTATTGTATGAATGTCATGTTACACTGCTCTATATTTAGAATGTAAAACTAAAGCTAGATGGGTTTGGAATCAGATTCTATGAGATTTGAATAAGAGAATAAGAAAAACTAATCAAATTAAACATAGAAATAAACAAATTTCATAACAGTTTAATATAATAAAAAAAAATTGATTCAAATATTACATAATGTAATAATAAGCTTATTAATTAGATGTAATATCTACAGCAGCTTGTCTAAGCCAGGGTATAAAATATCTTACATTATTTTACTCATATTTGACATTGACCAATTTGTTGTTAACCAATTAAATGATTTTGGAACTTTTTCCTGTGGAGATTAATATTCATAAGTAAAACAAGGGTTGTTGAGCACATTACGATTGTATAACTTTTGCAAATATTTATTTCTATAGAAAGGGTTCAATGTCGAAATATTAACGGCCTACAGTACTATTTACGAACTTATCAATTATCATTAAAAGAAAATTTGATCCCAAATTATCTCTGTTGGTGCAAAAATATGAACATTTACTGATTATTTACATACAGGGAAAAGGTCACCCCAAAACAATCTACATGTACACGTATTTGTTATTTAAAGGAGCTAAATCGCTAATATTTAGGACCTAGAAATTGACACAAATGGTTCGCAACACAAACTGATAATGTAATATGAATGTACATAAACTGATTTAGTATTTATTGCGCATGCTCTCCAGATAGGAATATGACGTAACCGCTTGAATGACTTGTGGAATATGCCTAGCCTCGTCCTTCGAGTACCTTGTTACAAATGGCGCTGAAAGGCATTCGTGAACCAATGGTAAAATGTTTATTTTGTCATACAATTTTATGGAAGCCTATAACTATCATTCATAATTTCTACTTTTCGCCCCTTCAAAACGCGAAAGTCGAAAAATGACCTTAAAAGTAGAGACTACATCAACTTCCGAGGCGAAAAGGCGACAGTACGAGAGCAAGCCAAAATCATAGGTCGCTAATATCGCCATCAATACTAGACTTTATCAAAAAACTATTTTGTTAACGCGAATTGTATGTATCCTAATGTGACCTGGTAAATTGAGACTACAACAACTTCCAAGGCGAAAGTCGACAGTTCGACAGCAAGCCAAAATGATATGTCGCTAATAGCGCGTTGTGTTTATTTGCTAAATTCTACTTTTCGAGTTGCATAATGGCTTGGTATGCGTGTTGGCGCCTTTTTACTGAAATCAATAAAGACAAAAATATGATTTAAGACGAAAGTCGACAAGAGGGTACACAAGCCAAATCGCAAGTCGAAAATAAGAAATTAGGAAAAAACGAGGGGAGCTATCATCGCAGTGTATTAGTTCTTAATTTCCTATTTTTGAGTTCATTTTGGCTGTATAGCATGCTGTCGCCTCACATTTTGTCGTAACTTCTACTTTTCGACTTTTTGACTTTCGTGTTTTGAAGAGACGAAAAGTAGAGATTATGAACGGTAGTTATATGCTTCTATACAATTTGGATATCATAAGCATAGGCCTATCTTTTCTCGGTAAAATCACAACATCAACGTTCATTTAAATTGACAAATGATTCGTGTTTTCAATGCCGGAAGACTGCGGATGATATTTAAGTTTTTTTCAAAACCGGATACAAATCGTTAAAGGGACCACCGCCTTCGGTCCGATTATCACGAAATTGGAACCCAGGATGTAACAGTGATATATTTAAACGGTTTTTAAAATCCGGTATAAACTGTAATTTTTGGTACAACCAAGGCCCATAATCTAGGAGGTTACGGACCGATGTGTGCGAATATGGAAAGAAGCCAAAATCCGTGGAATATAGACATATATTTTAAGTTTGATAAAAATCGGATTAAAAAAAATTGTGACCTCTACAGTGTCCACAACCTTGGTATTACATACTTTTACACTATTTGCGAACGAGGAGCGAGCAGTTGCAATCCGATTTTCATGAAATTCGAACTCAACTATCATAAGGGTGGAATGGTGATATGTTAGAATAGCTTTTAATACTGGATAAAATGCCAATATTGAAAGGAACCGCGTGACCACAAATAAATTATGGACTGACAGGGGCGACTCAATACACGTCCACTTAAAAATACAAAAATAGCTCAGCATGATAAAACTTGGTTTTTGAAAGACTAAACAACTGATTTCCCAGAAATGATATCAAAGACTTTATATAAAATGAGATTTTTATTTTAGAAATTAAAATGTTGTCATTTAATACTCCCACTGGCCGGTTCATAGTTGTCAACGCTTATGTAATTTATATTAGGGCAATGCTACTCAAGACGGACATGTTGTTTAGATCAGCATACCAAGCAATTAAAATCAGTGAACCGGACCAAACCCAAACATCCAAAATTTAGCACTTTTTCCTAGATGGTCCTAGCACTGTATATATACATAAAGGTCGTAACAGCGTAGCAAGCATATGGCCAGGAGCTTCGTTCCAGCCTGGCAGCAACGTGGATGATAGTGGTGGGGACGTGGCTGTAAATGAAATACTTGCTAAGAAGCCCTTTATAATATAGATTATGTTATCAACTGACTTCCAAGATGAATGTAGAACGAACATGTGGAATGATATTGCGCTGGAGTTCAACTACTACATTGTTGGATGATATACCTAATGGGTAAACTCGGCACAGGGTTCCAGGAACATGCTACAAGCTTATACATAGCAGAATTGGATTCAAAAACCTTTACAGTAATGTGTTTAGAAAACATCCTGCCACAAACAAAAATATGCTGAATGTGTGAACATACCACGATTTCACGCAAATGAAAATGGCAGAAATCGAATCTGCGTCCCCGAAAAACAAATATTGACACAAAAACGCAACAACGTAATCAAAATCAGCACATCGTCCCATTTTCCCGTCCGACATGAAAGCCATATTGGAAATATGCTAAATATGTGAACATGTGATAATTTTACACAGTTGTAAACGGCAAAAATGGAATCTGCTCCCCAAAAAATATATCCTGATACCATAGACGACTACTTAATCAATATCCGCACATCGTTCCATCTTCCCGCCAAAAATGGCCGTCATATTGTAAATGTGCAAAATAATCATTTTACACAGTTGTTACTGACTGAAATGGATTATGTGCCCTTGAAAACATATATATTGACACCAACGACGACTACTTAATCATATCAACTCATCGTCCTATTTTCCCGCCAAAAATGATCGCCATCTTGGAAATATGCTAAGTATATGAACATGTGATCATTTTACAAGGTTGTAAATGTCAGGAATGAAATCTGTGGCCCCGAAAACATATATATTGACACCAAGCACTACTTCTTTTTCGAAATCAGCACATCTTCCGATTTTCCTGCCAAAAATGGTCGCCATTTTGGAAATATCATAATGAATTGATGGAAACTATCTGAGGTATAGTCATGAACCCTGCCAATATTAATACATTGCCAAATCACAGTTGATGTGTCGATAACATTATAAATAAGGTGAAAATAATAAAATAAGTTGGAATATTATCGCAAAATGGCTACCCTCAAATAATGGCCTCCCATACTATGAAGACCTACTCAGAAAAAATGTCAACATTGGTTTTTTGTAATCAAACATCAAAACCTACAAAATAAAGCTTATTCCATGATTTCTACCCGAAAAGCCGACGGATGGGAATTATGTAACAAACCGAATCCGACTAACTATACAGTGTTTCGGGGAGAGAAGCTGTGTGGAAATTCTTAAAATTCAGAACCATCGAAGGTTTGGAAAACCATAAAACAAAAAATCAGTCACATGCCCTAGTGTAATATAATTGGAGATTGATGCCATATTGAAGTATAACTCTCAGTTAGACTACATTACGGAGCCCGGCAAGGGACGCAAAATAAACAAGCAAACAGTGAGGCTGATGTCCCCCGCCGAAATCCCAAAATAACTAGATGACACATATTAATTAAGCACACATTTATTTTTTTCAAAAGTATCGAGCAATCAAACTATACACTAAGTTTCACCAATCTCTATCAGATAGAATCAAGATTATCTTAAACCAAAGCATCGACCAATGAAATTGGCTTAGCTTTAGCTCGAAATGTGAATTATTGAACTCAGGCAAGACATTCGCCTAATGAACATCTACATGAAGTTTAAACATTCTACCTCAATTAAAAGCAGAGTTGTTATGTTCCAAAGTCTTGACCAATCAAATTGCTTATCGCTCCTTAGCCTAAGCAGAAAATTTGCACCTTCGAACTTAGTCAAGGTAATGATATAATGAATATATATTCGGAGTTTCATCGCGCTCACTTCATTATCGTGCCCCAAAGCATCAAACAATCAGATTGCTTATCTCTGCTTAACGTAAGCAGACAATGTTCATCATCGAACTCCATCAAGGCATTCACCTAGTGAACGCCTACACCAAGTTTGAACATTCTACTTCAATTAGAAGGAGAATTATTGTGTTTAAAATTTTCGACCAATCAAATTGCTTCTCGCTCTGCTTACCCTAAGCAGAACATGATCATTATCGAACTTAGTCAAGGTATTGATGTAATGAAAATATACACTAAATTTCATCACTCTCATCTAATTAGAACTAAAAATATCCTGTCCCAAAGCATCAACCAATCAAACTGGTTATCTCTGCTTACCCTAAGCAGAAAATGCTCATCTTCGACCTCCATCACGGCATTGACCTAATAAACACCTACACCAAGTTTAAACATTCTAGCTCAATTAAAAGGAGAGTTATTGTGTTCCAAAGTCTCGGCCAATGAAATTGCTTATCGCTCTGCTTACCCTGAGCAGAAAATGCCCATTATCGAACTGATGTAATGAAACTGTACATCAAATTTCATCACTCTTACTTAATTAGAACTAAAGTTATCGTGTCCCAAAGCATCAACCAATCAAATTGCTTATCTCAGCCTATCTCTAAGCAGAAAATGCTCATCTTCGAACTCCATCAAGGTATTGACGTAATAAACACCTACACCAAGTTTGAACATTCTAGCTCAATTAGCAAGAGAGTTATTGTGTCCCAAAAAGTGGGACGGACGGACGGACGGACGGACAGACAGACATCTCAGCCTATCTCTAAGCAGAAAATGCTCATCTTCGAACTCCATCAAGGTATTGACGTAATAAACACCTACACCAAGTTTGAACATTCTAGCTCAATTAGCAAGAGAGTTATTGTGTCCCAAAAAGTGGGACGGACGGACAGACAGACAGACAGACAGACAGACAGACAGACAGACAGACTATCTAGCGCGCGCCGGATAATAACTACCGCGTGCCAATTAATACCTATTCCTTGCTAATGAATGCCAGAATATGAGAAAATTTTGCAAGGGCATCGGGTTTTTCGTCACACACCCCCCCCCCCCCACTGTTAAAACCCCAACCCTAAGCGCGAGTTCCGCACGTATTACGGCCCAGCTCACACAATGATAACGATCTGGTTTGTTGTTCATTATTCGCCAGATATGGAATTGGTAATATAATAAAGGCATTTTTATAGGGAATACGCCAGGAGTGCCGTTTTATTAGCCTAACTGGTTAAAAAAACTTTAAAGTCTTGGGAAATAGATTCTAACAACCCCTCTTTCTACCCGAACAACGAGCTGCTTCATATTGGTGAATAACGAACAACGAGCCAGTTTGTTGTTGGTTATTCACCAGATAGGGAATTAGTAATATAATAAAGATACTTTTATAAGGAAAACCCCATCTCTCTCGATAAATGTTATGGGGGCAGAACTTGAAATGTCCGAAAAAATTTCAGGTTATAGACGACGGTGCCGGTCGTCTGCGAGAGGCGGCGGAGCGAAGCTAAATTATAGCCCCCCCCCCCCCCCAACAGGAAAATTTGGAAAGTTTGACCGCCGCAAACGCATTTTCCTGGCGCGAGTCGTGATAGTGGGAACCTAGCGTTAAGACGGTTGTATTAAAATCTTTTATTTCAATGTAATTATTGTAAAACCTCACTGGTTTGCAAGATAAAATGAATAGTCAGACCTTTTATGCTCCTTAAAATAGATGTTTGAGTAACGTCCTTTTTGAATAACTATGCCAATAATAAAATGTGATATAAAGTAGACGGTGTGTGAAATTGTATACGTATGTATAACATCAACGATAATTAAATTCATTATTTATACATTTGGATTATGACGTGACTTTTTTTTTAATAACCAGAAACCTTTTATGAAGGGTGTTCACGTTTTACCGGTGTCCTCTTACCAAGATAAATCTAGAAATATCAGATACATTTATACATAAAATGGTAATGTTATGCATAGACGTACGAGCTCGATGAAAGTTTGGAAATTTAACTGCCTCACATGCGTTTTCCTGCTATTCCAGTTAGCAACTTCAATGTGGTTCAATATAGTCTACCTTAGGTGACTTCCCTGAATCCCAAATCCCAATCGGGTTGCAACCGAAATCCTACTCTATGCCGACCTGAATTCCAACCATCCAATCAGTCTGTTGCAGCTGCTTTCACAAATAATAATCGATGCCCGAAAATGTCGAACAAAGTAAAGTGGCGCCAGACAAAATGCTTTAATCCATTGACAATTAAGTACACATTCGTGGTATTCAATTAAAAGAAAAGTAAAATTAGTATTTTATCAAATTTCGGGCACTTTATTTTGCCAACTAGATGAAATAATAATTTTTGTTTTCACTTTACCCGTCTCGTTGTTCGTTATTCGCGAATACCGAACAATAAACTGGCTCGTTGTTCGTTATTCATCTATACGAAACTTCTTGTTCGGGTAGAAAACGGGTTGTTAGAATCTATTTCCGAAGTTTTATGAACCAATTCGGCTAATACAAACCAACGAACAACCAGTCACTTACTTTTTCGGTATTCGCGAAAAACGAACAACGAGCTGGTTTGTTCGTTATTCACCAGATATGGAATTAGTAATAATAAAATAAAACCAAGTACGAACAATCCAAACCATAAGACAGAATTCCTTAAAAATGTTATAGGCAAAATAGTGTATTCAAGCAAAATAGTGTAATCAGCAAATGGACTGCTCCTCGTGTACTAGCCGACCTGAATTCCAACCATCCAATCAGTCTGTTGCAGCTGCTTTCACAAATAATAATCGATGCCCGAAAATGTCGAACAAAGTAAAGTGGCGCCAGACAAAATGCTTTAATCCATTGACAATTAAGTACACATTCGTGGTATTCAATTAAAAGAAAAGTAAAATTAGTATTTTATCAAATTTCGGGCACTTTATTTTGCCAACTAGATGAAATAATAATTTTTGTTTTCACTTTACCCGTCTCGTTGTTCGTTATTCGCGAATACCAAACAATAAACTGGCTCGTTGTTCGTTATTCATCTATACGAAACTTCTTGTTCGGGTAGAAAAACGGGTTGTTAGAATCTATTTCCGAAGTTTTATGAACCAATTCGGCTAATACAAACCAACGAACAACCAGTCACTTACTTTTTCGGTATTCGCGAAAAACGAACAACGAGCTGGTTTGTTCGTTATTCACCAGATATGGAATTAGTAATAATAAAATAAAACCAAGTACGAACAATCCAAACCATAAGACAGAATTCCTTAAAAATGTTATAGGCAAAATAGTGTATTCAAGCAAAATAGTGTAATCAGCAAATGAACTGCTCCTCGTGTACAAAATACACGACAAACAGTGGTAACAGGTGTCCGGAAGAGTAAGCTTACCCTGCGAAATGTCGGTAAAATAGCGTGATTGGCCAATGAACTATCGGTATGCAAAATGCACGCGATGAACTGTGTTAACGATGTAGTAGACATTATCAGGGAGATAGTAATAGTATACGTATCAATTAAATATATCTAGAATACTAGCCGAGAGAGACACGTTATATTTACCAATTAAATCAATTGGACGGCCATAAAACTTTTTAAAGGTTTTAATAAGTTTAGTGCGCAAGTATCCTTGTAGTTGAAGCTTAGATACTTAAAAAATCAGAATAAAAGGAACAAGCTCTCGCGTAACGAATTAGCTGAGACACAAACACTCCATAAGCTGGTGATATTGGAATGTTACTACTAATAAATGGAAAGTTAACAATCGGAAAGTCAGTCATCACGTTTATCGTACAATTTAACACTCAGTTTATGGCAATTGTCAAAATTGAGACGCAGATCCAAGTAGGAAGCGTAATTGTCACTGTCAATGGTGTTTTTAATTTCGAGCTTATCAGGATATATGAATTCTACATAATCACTAAATTTAGGATTATTAAGTGATAAAACGTCATCGATATATCGATAAGTGAAATTAAATAGTCTGACTGATCGTTTATTAGTTTTTACAAGCGTCTGTATGTAATCGGCTTCGTACGAATAGAGAAACAGATCAGCAAGCAGCGGTGCACAGTTGGTGCCCATGGGGATGCCAACCACTTGCTGATATATTTCCCCTCCAAATTCAACAAAGATGTTATCAATTAAAAAATCCAACATCTGAATTATCTTGATGGCCGTGAATTTGTTTTTGGAATCACTGTGATTCTTTACGAAATATGTGGAATTGTAATTTACAACTAAATATTGATATCCAGCATTACCTGATTTAGACGAAAAGACACTGTGAATAATGTCTTTCAACCGGGCTTTTAATTTACTATGGGGAATTTTAGTGTACAAAGTAGAAAAGTCAAACGTTTGAATAGATGAGACTGAAGCAAGGGATCTAGATTGCAAATCATCAAGTAATTCTTTGGAATTTTTCAATATCCACATTTGATTTATAACACTACGAGAGTATATTTTGTCACAGTATTTTTGAATACCCTCTTTAACAGCCGTTAGTATAGATGTCAATACTTTTGAAAGTGGTTTTGTGGAACAACGGGATGAACCTGCTATAAAACGTTGCTTGTAGGGATTTTTATGTAGTTTAGGTATCCAATATAACAAGGGCAAATCTGTATCGGTATCTCCACACGGAGTACCAAATGAAGTGAGTACAGATTTGTGATTGGATATAATTTCATCCTTACTAAGAGTAGATCGTTTATATGTAGCACTGTCGATTGGTTTCCCGAAATTAAGTTCTTTGAACAGATAGTCAAAATAATGTCGTTTACATATAAACACTATGTTATTGGACGCCTTGTCATCCGGAACAATGACATACTTGTCATGCAAGGCATTGAGATTTTCAACAATTCTAACATCATTGAAAATAGACTTAGGCCTAGTGTCAACTGACAAACGTTGCATGTATATTCTTCGTTTAAGTAAACGACTGATAGACTTAGTCCAATCAGAGAGAGAATCCGAGATAACATCTTCCCTCTTGGCCCATGATCTAGCGTAGTCCTCTATGGCATCCATAATAAGTTTGAAATTTTGATCCAATGAAAATGGTTGCGGTTCCCGGTATTTGGGTCCTTTGGACAAAATTTCACGTAGCTTATTATTCTGGACTATGTTCAAATCACCAGTGACCACATGTCCAGCTGGTGGGTAAAGGAAGGAGGATGTAGAGCAAGAACATGGTAGAGGGTTATTATTTAAGTCTTTTGCATTGATGTCAGATAATGCGTTTCTGTAAATAAATATTTTGGATGCAATGGGTTTAGTATAAGTATAAGAAATCCTAGGAACAGTAACAGTTTTGAAATAAGGAGGGATGTGTGTTAGGGTTAGCACATGCTTATGGTCTAATATTTGGCTTAACCCGATAGCATCAATGCCTTTATTAGCAAATTTCAGTTTTAGAAATGAACTGTTGGTGGTGTGCGACGCATCAGGCTCAGTCGCAATGTCCAAACGACGGTGGGCAATGTCAAGAACAATGGATACAACCCTGTATTCAGTGGATGCAGGATCAGTACAAAATCGAATCCAAACATTCAGATTTAAGTAATTTCAAAATAGTAAGTGGAATAGAATATAATTTAGTACGGATATGGTGTGGCCCTAATGGTTCTTGAATTTCCAAAAGGGCATCCAGTGATATAGTGCTGAGCTTAGGTGGTGTGTAGCGACGATGTCCATGACTGCGTTTTCGACGACGAAACTTTGGGAATAACGTCATGACATTAACATCGCTACACGCAGGGCTTGATAAATTCCCATTACTAGCTACATTGTCATTGCATCCATAAGGGGTGGCAGTACCTAATGTTCGTATCCAATATTCCTCTCGGTCTCTGCGAAAGGGAGTACTCAAAGTAGGGCAGTTAGTATGGTGGTAAATTTTCTCTAATATGGACACTCTCATTGATAGTATAGAGTGGTCCGGTTGGTTAAAATGTCTATAGAGAATCTGGTTACTACCCTTATTAATGTTGTGACGATGTCCATTAATACGTAAGTGTAAAGGTCCTTTAGTTTCGCCAACATAAATCAGTCCAGATAGGGAATTAGTAATATAATAAAGAGTCTAGTTTGTGTCGAGTCGACTCTCTCTCTCTCTCTCTCTCTCTCTCTCTCTCTCTCGCATAGGCCCACGGGCTCGACGAATGTTTTGGGGCAGAATTATTGTAATAAAATTGAACCATGTGTTATTCCCGAAATGACATAGTTTGTGTCGAGTGGATTTTGAACCCCATCTCTCTCGATGAATGTTATGGGGGCAGAACTTGAAATGTCCGAAAAAATTTCCGGTTATAGACGACGGTGCCGGTCTTCTGCGAGAGGCGGCGGAGCGGAAGTAATTTATAGCCCCCCCCCCCCCCAAGGGGAAATATTGGAAAGTTTGACCGCCGCAAACGCATTTTCCTGGCGCGAGTCGTGATAGTGGGAACCTAGCGTTGACGTCGACGAACACTCCTCTCTCGATCATGTCCCAGACATGCTCCATAGCGGAAAGGTCAGGACTCATGGCTGGCCAAGGCATATGGTCAATATGGTGACGCTGGAGGTAGTCATTCACGACACGGGCGCGGTTGGCACGGGCATTATCATCTTGAAAGATGAAACGTCGACCTGCACGTTGAGCAAAGGGCAGAACTGTCGGTGCCAGGATGTAGTCACGGTAGTACCCACCAGTGACCCTTCCTTGAACAATATGCAAGTCCGTTCTGCCAGTCATGGTGATTCCTCCCCACACCATAACAGACCCATGCCCGAATCTGTCATGCTGTCTGACGTTAACGTTAGCATGACGCTCATTTACACGCTTACAAACGCGAGCACGCCTAACAGTGAAATCCAGATTAAATCTGAGAACATTACCCAAAATTCTAGGCTGTCAACACCATTGACGCCTGTTTGCCATGTGCTGGCGAGTTAATAGAGGCACAACACGCGGTTGTCGCGCATGCAAATGGGCTGCATGTAGCCGATTTCTAATCGTTTGAGGTGTAACTCGAATTCCTGTAACTTCGTACAAGTTTACAGAAAGCTGATTGGCCGTTTGTCCTCAACTTCGCGGCACCTGTGTACGAATGTATCGATCCTGGGCTTGTGTAGTGGCTCTAGGACGACCTGAACGAGGCCTATCATCAACACTGTGTTTTTGTTGGTACCGGTTCCACAGCCTGCTGATCACAGACTGTGACACATTAAGCATGTTGTCTACTTCTCGCTGTGTAGAAGCATGCCAATAGCTCGTAGACGTTCATCATGTTGAAGACGTCTCATTGCAAATCAAACGTAACACACTAAAGCAAAGATACGCTAAGCAGTAAATCTTATGCAAGAACCGATAGGAAAGCAAACATGGATAGAATAAACCAGCACGCGGCAGTTTTCATCAACCATTCCTTGAAGTATCAAATTTGACAATGAACCCCTCCGAAGCAGTAAATCTTATGAAAGAACCGATAGGAAAGCAAACATGGATAGAATAAACCAGCACGCGGCAGTTTTCATCAACCATTCCTTGAAGTATCAAATTTGACAATGAACCCCTCCCACGTGTATGGCGCTATTGCGTGTCGCAGGTGCAGCTCAATGGTTCTGCTGGGGCCATAAGTTTTTCATCTGTGAACATACTCTCAAAGCATGTCAAGTGTCCATGACTATTTATCATATCACAACCTGCATAGGTATTTGCCTTTCAATATCCCCTACTTTTTTTTTGAAGAGTATATTACTAATGCCATATGTGGTGAATAACGAACAACAAACTAGCTCGTTGCTAGTTATTCGCGAATACCGAACAACAAACTGGCTCGTTGTTCGTTATTCGCCAATATGAAACAGTTCGTTGAAAGAAGACTTGGAAGTTTCATAAACCAGTTAGGCCCATAAAAACCCACTCCCGGCGTATTCTCTATAAAAGCGCCTTTATTATATACTATTTAAAAAAAGTAGGGGATATTTGATTTTGGGGGCATAATACTAAAATATGCAAATGACTACGAAAAAAGTCACTATAGAACCTAACAGAAGAAACATTTCCAGTTACATGTGACGCCCAAACGCACCAATAGCTACCGCATGGAATGCAGGTGATGCTTGGGATCATCATGGGGGTCCAACCCAAGATTTGCACGACTCTGACTTTGAATGTTACAGTCATTGTGGCATTGAATTCCAGGGTGGAAACATCGGTTTAATTGTTTTAGTGACCAGAAAACAAATTTTGATATGCGTCGGCTTACCCAAAATGAAAGGTTACGTGCCCTTGACATGCTACAGATCGGCACAACACAGGCGGTTGTGGCGCGGACGATGAATGTTTCTCAGTCTGTCATAAGCAGGCTATGGTCCAGATACCGTGATACACAATCTGTACAGGACAGACCACGCTCAGGTCGACCAAGGGCGACAACTCAAGCCCAGGATCGATTTATCCGTACCTTGGCCTTGAGAAATCGTGTCATCACAGCAAATCAGATCAGCGCTCGTCTTCAAACAGACACTGGTGTGAGAGTGAGTGGCCAGACGATTCGGAATTGACTGCATAGGGGTCACCTTCGCGCCCGACGTCCTCGCGTGATCCCTTGTTTGAGAGATCATCACATTCAGGCAAGACGTCGTTGGTGTAGGGATCGTCAACACTGGGATAATCGACGCTGGAGCAATGTGATGTTTTCAGATGAGTCAAGGTTCACTGTTGATTTTTTGGACAGACGTAGGAGGGTGTGGCGTCGTCGAAACGAGCGCTTCCAAGACGTTAACGTCATCAGACATGATCGATTTGGGGGTGGTTCTGTTATGGTGTGGGGAGGCATCACTGTTGCTGGAAGAACGGCTTTACATGTTGTTGCAGGGCGTGTTACAGGCCAGTACTACCGGGACAACATCTTGGCAGTCCATGTTGTGCCGTTCGCACGACGTCATGGCCGCCGTTTCATCTTCCAGGATGACAACACAAGATGTCACAGGGCCAGGATCGTTACAGGTTACCTCCAACAACAGAACATCACCACATTACCTTGGCCAGCACTGAGTCCCGACCTCTCCCCCATCGAGCATGTCTGGGACATGCTTGGACAGAGGTTACGTCAACGTCAACAACGTCCTGCCAATGTCCAAGAACTTGCTGCTGCGTTGCAACAGGAATGGGACAATCTGGACCAAAATGACCTTAGACGTCTCATTAGGAGTATGCCACGTCGGATCAATGCTTGTTTGGCAAACAGAGGAGGATTTACCCGTTACTGACTTGGTTGTGATGCTGTGGTAACTTTGCTGTTTGGCCCCGGGTATCATTTTACCCTTATAATGGTCAGTCTGTGCCTTACTTAGTCTAACGATCATTTGGAATAAATCGATGAATGTGAACTTCATTTCATTTTGTCATTTGTTTCTTCGTCAGTTTCATTAGGTGACTTTAATAACACTTAAAAATCAAATATCCCTTACTTTTTTTGAATAGTATTACTAATCCCATATGTGGTGAATAACGAACAACAAACTAGCTCGTTGTTAGTTATTCGCAAATACCGAACAACAAACTGGTCCGTTGTTCGTTATTCGCCAATATGCAACAGCTCGTTGTTCGGGTAGAAAGGCAGATTATTAGAATCTATTTCCGAAGACTTTGACGTTTTATGAACCAATTCGGCTAATAAAAACCCACTCCAGGCGTATTCCCTATAAAAGTGCCTTTATTATATTACTAATTCCATAGCTGTTGAATAACGAACAAACCAGCTCGTTGTTTGTTATTTGCGAATCCCGAACAACAAACTGGGTCGTTGTTCGTTATTCGCCAATATGAAACAGCTCGTTGTTCGGGTAGGAAGACAAGTTGTTAAAACTATTTTCCAAGACGTTGAAGTTTTATAAACCAATTAAGCTCATAAAAACTCAATCCCGGCGTATTCTTTATAAAAGGGCATTTATTATATTACTAATTCCATATCTTGGGAATACCGAACAAGTAACTGACTCGTTGTTCGTTATTCGCCAATATGAAACAATCTATTTCCGAAGCCTTTGACGTTTTATGAACCAATTAGGCTAATTAAAAACCCACTTCAGGCGTATTCCCTATAAAATTGCCTTTATTATATTACTAATTCCATATCTGGTGAATAACGAACAAACCAGCTCGTTGTTCGTTTTTCGCGAATACCGAAAAAGTAAGTGACTCGTTGTTCGTTATTCGCCAATATAAAACTGCTTGTTGTTCGGGTAGAAATACAGGTTGTTAGAATCTATTTGCCAAGACTTTGAAGTTTTATGAACCAATCAGGCTAATAAAACCCCATTCCTTGCGTATTTCCTATAAAAGTGCCTTTATTATATTACTAATTCCATATCTGGTGAATGACGAACAACAAACGAGCCAGTTTGTTGTTCGTTATTAACGAATACCGAACAACAAACTAGCTCGTTGTTCGTTATTCGCGAATACCGATCAACAAACTGGCTCGTTGCTCGTTATTCACAAACAACGAACAACAAGCTAACTTCACGTCGCCCGATATCCATGACATTGACCACTTCTGTGATTTGAGATAAATAACTTGTATTTTTACCATATCTGTTGCTTTAGTTGCATTTCTGTATTTGGACAGAAACGTCTGTAATTTTACACACTTTTCAGTATATAAGCTGATAGAAACTGTGTATTAACAATATAAATCGTATCATTAATCAAAAGACCTGTAATATTCCAAAATCACTTGTATATTAACGGCACTGTTCTGTTAATTCACATAGTTATACTCTTGAATTTGGTTAACGCATGCGCATCACAGGCTTAACTTATGGGGGGAATGTTCGAATGTGCGCTGACGATACAGAATAAAGAACAGAGGGAAATCAACAATAAGATGTGAAGGTAAGAATTCCTAATAATATGCATGTGTGAAGGCAAATCTACAGCATATGTACTGTTTGTTTAGTTTGCCGTTTTTTTATGTTTAGAATCTATGATTAATACACATACACATGTTAAAAATGCGGATAATTAAAACTATAAGTAGTGATAATTAAGTTTAAAGTTTACACCACAGCTAGCATTTCTAAAAGGTAACACTTTTACAAGGGTCACCAAATAAACGAGCTACACATACCAACTGTAACCGATATTCATGACTACTGAACACCTGAATAGGTGTAATTGTGGAGTGTTTTGGAAAAGCTACACCACTACCAGTGCTATACAGCATTTACACCAAGGGGTGTAACTATTATTGGGGAATAAATCCTATGCAAAAGTGCAATCGATATTCATGGGTACCGAACACCATGATGGGTGTAATTGTAGCCGCTAAAGAGTGTTTAGGATGAGCTACACTTCTACAAGCGTTTTATTGCAATTATACGAACAGGTGTAATTTTTATTAGGGAAATATTCCTCTAAATAAGGTGTTAATTTTAAACCGTATATTGCGTTACAAAAGTGTTTCTGTACTCCAATTATTTATTTATTTATTTTTATTTTTTTTTAAATAATACACTTTCATTTACTTCAATATTTACAAGCATATGTTACGTCCATTTATATCATAAAAATAAAAAAGATTGTTCTGTATAAACGGTTAATCGCAAGGGTTCCTACCATACACAGATCTGAGTACATAGATCCATCAATGGGGAATCGGTATGGAGGAAGCCTTAAAAAAATATTTCCATTTATTTATGTATAATTCCCGAGATATCTCATTCTCCAATTTAGCATGTTTTACTAAAAAGAGAGAAAGAGTGAAATGGGGTTTAACGTCCACTCGACACAAACTAGGTCATTTCGGGACTAACATATGGTTTTTAATTTTATTTTAATAATTCGCTTGTGCGTAGGGGTCTTTAGCAGTGGGAGGAAACCGGAGGACCCGGAGAAAACCGTTTTCCTAAAAAGCTTTTATACTTATTAATATTGAGTATTTAGTTTCGTAGTTTTGCGCGATATATATATATAGAATTTGGTTAAAATAATTACATGATTAATGAAGATCCATTCAGTATTATTTATATAATCTGGTTTGTTAGTTAAACCAAGATGTTTGATGGGTTTTTTTTTATATCTATCTTTATATTGCTGCGATCTAAGATAGTATGAAAATGATTCCATATTATTTGTGAAAATGGGCAGAAAACAAAGAGATGTTTTTCTAAATATTGATTATCGATCTTATTTTTCTTATCAAAATATTCACTTACGTACTCCAATTTGAGTGTTTTTGTATCATGTATAATAATATTAATAATATTTCGTAACGCCTCAAGTATATTATATTAGCTTGCATACACTTAAAGACGTGTAAATGTTCCAAAATATTACCAAGTACTATATCTTGATTAATTATTCTTGATTTAGGCAAGGTGCATAAATGAATAAACCACATTATTCAGCTTAGTTGTAAGATTATGTGTATTGATTTTTCTCATGATTTATATTCATTGGAAATTGATAAAGATTGTCTAATTGCCCAACAGTAGTCGATTTTGAATCAGTCTGATGGATATTTTTCAATTTAATTTCGTTGTAAAATGAAGGGAAGTAGCCGACGGTCATTATGTAATCTAGATTAGGGCTAAACGTCCTATAGCTAATTTCAAGTTTTCTGAACTTAGAAGTCGTTGGCTTGAAATAAATATCCAACAAAACAAATACACCCGCGTTGGTGTAATGATTAAAATGGGAGTGTAATTTACGAAATATCCTTGAGGGGTAATACTTAATCTACACCCACGGGTGTAATATTACACTGTCTGTGTGCATCAGGCAGGTAACACTACTGGAAGTGGCAACTAGTTTCCACCTGAATTGGTGTAATGTTCTACACTAGTTGGGTGTTATCAGTTTACACCACTAAAGGCTAGAAGATACCCCTATTAAGGTAGCAACTAGTTTCCATAGGAATTGGTGTAAACTACCATATTATTTTTATACGCCCACATTTTCATGTGGACGTATATTATCGTCGCCCCTGTCCGTCCGTCCGTCCGTCCGGACGACCGTCCGTCCGTCCACCGTCCACAATTGTTTGTGAACACGCTACAGGTCACATTTTTTTTTCGATTTCAATGAAACTTGAAATATAGGTTTATCACCCTAAGATCTCGGTTCCTTTCGATATTCGCATGTATCCGACTATAACTTCATAGATTATGGCCCCTGATTGTACGAAAAATCACGTTTTTAGCTTGTGAACACGGTAGAGGTCACAATTTTTATCCGATTTGATTTAAATTGAAATGTATGTTTTCGATATTCGAACTGACGGACAAAATGGCCACCCCCTCGTTCGCAAATACTGTCAGAATATTGCGTATCAGGGTTGTGGACCATTTTCATCTGATTTTGATGAAACTTGAAATGTATGTTTATAACCCACAGATCTCGGTTCCTTTCGATATTCGCGCATATCGGACCATAACTTCTTGAATTATGGCCCTTGATTGTACGAAAAATCGCGATTTTATACGCCCACATTTTGATGTGGACGTATATTGCCGTCGCCCCTGTCCGTCCGGACGTCCGTCCGTCCACAATTTGTTTGTGGACACTCTACAGGTTACAATTCTTATCCGATTTTGACGAAACTTGAAATATAGGTTTATCTCCAAAAGATCTCGGTTGCTTTCGATATTGGCATGTATCGGATCGAAACTTCATGGATTCTGTATGGCCCCTGATTGTACGAAAAATCACATTTTTAGCTTGTGGACCCAATAGAGGTCACAATTTTAATCCTATTTTGATGAAACTTGAAATGTAAGTTTATAACCCAAAGTTCTCGGTTCCTTTCGATAGTCACGCATATCGGATCGTAACTTCCTGAATTATGGCCAAAATCGCGTTTTTAGCTTGTGGACCCTATAGAGGTCACAATTTTTATCCGATTTAAAAAACCGTTTTAGTATATCACCATTACACCATAAGGATGGTTGAGTTCCAATTTCGTGAAAATCGGCCCAAAACTGACAGATAAAATGGCCGTCCCTCGCTCTCAAATAGCGTAAAAATATGGTATATCAAGGTTGTGGACCCTCTAGAGGTCACGATTTTCTTCTGATTTTGATGAAACTTGAAATGAAAGTGTATAACCAAAAGATCTCGGCTCCTTTCGATATTCACGCATATCGGATCGTAACTTCCTGAATTATGGCCCCTGATTGTACGAAAAATCGCGTTTGTAGCTTGTGGACCCTACCGAGGTCATAATTTTTATCCGATTTAACAAAAAACGTTTCAGTATATCACAGTTATACCCTAAGGATGGTTGAGTTCGAATTTCGTGAAAATCGGCCCAAAGCTGATAGACACAATGACCGTCCCTCGTTCTCAAATACCTCGTGGGTTTTCTCCGAGTCCTCCGGTTTCCTCCCACTGCTAAAGACCCCTACGCGCAAGCGAATTATTAAAATAAAATTAAGCCATATGTTAGTCCCGAAATGACCTAGTTTGTGTCGAGTGGACGTTAAACCCCATTTCTCTCTCTCTCGTACTCAAATAGCGTAAAAATATGGTATATCAAGGTTGTGGACCCTCTAGAAGTCACAATTTTCTATTGATTTTGATGAAACTTGAAATGTAAGTTTATAACCCAAAGATCTGGGATCCTTTCGATAGTCGCCCATATCGGATCGTTACTTCCTGAATTATGGCCAAAATCGCGCATTTAGCTTGTGGACCCTATAGAGGTCACAATTTTTATCTGATTTAAAAAACCGTTTTAGTATATCACCATGACACCCTAAGTTCGAATTTCGTGAAAATCGGCCCAAAACGGACAGACAAAATGGCCGTTCCTCGTTCTCAAATAGCGTAAAAATATGGTATATCAAGGTTGTGGGCCCTCTAAAGGTCACAATTTTCTTCTGATGTTGATGAAACTTGAAATGTAAGTTTATAACCCAAAGATCTCGGTTCCTTTCGATATTCGCGCATATCGGATCGTAAATTCCTGAATTATGGCCCCTGATTGTACGAAAAATCGTGTTTGTAGCTTGTGGACACTATAGAGGTCATAATTTTTATCCGATTTATAAAAAACTTTTTAGTATATCACAGTTACACCCTAAGGTTGGTTAAGTTCGAATTTCGTAAAAATCAGCCTGAAGCTGACAGACACAATGACCATCCCTCGTTCTCAAATAGCGTATAAAATATGGTATATCAAGGTTGTTGATCCTCTAGAGGTCACAATTTTCTTTTGATTTTGATGAAACTTGAAATGTAAGTTTATAACCCAAAGATCTCGGGTCATTCCGATATTCGCGCATATCGGATCGTAACTTCCCGAATTATGGCCCCTGGTTGTACGAAAAATCGCGTTTTTAGCTTGTGGACCCTATAGAGGTCATAATTTTTATCCGATTTAAAAAAACAATGTTTTAGTATATCACCGGTACACGCTAAAGATGGTTGAGTTCGAATTTCGTTAAAATAGGACCAAAACTGACAGACAAAATGGCCGCCCCTCGTACTCAAATAGCGTAAAAATATGATATATCAAGGTTGTGGACTCTAGAGGTGACAATTTTCTTCTGATTTTGATGAAACTTGAAATGTAAGTTATAACCCAAAGATCTTGGTTCCTTTCGATATTTGCGCATATCGGATCGTAACTTCCTGAATTATGGCCCCTGATTGTACGAAAAATCACTTTTTGTTTAGCTTGTTCTCTATCCATCTCTTGCAAAATGTGGGCGTATCCTGTCTGGCAGCCGCTAGTTAGCTTGTGGACCCCATAGAGGTCACAATTTTTATCCGTTTTACAAAACCGTTTGAATATATCACCGTTACACCCTAAGGGTGGTTGAGTCCGAATTTCGTAAAAATCTGACCGAAACTGGCGGACAAAATGGCCGCCCCTCGTTCGCAAATAGTATCAAAATATTATGTATCAGGGTAGTGGATCCCCTGCAGGTTACAATTTTCATCTGATTTTGATGAAATTTGAGATGCATGTTTATAACCCAAATATCTTGGTTCCTTTCTATTTTCATGCAAATCGAATCGTAACTTCCTGAATCGTGGCCCCTGATTGTACGAAAAATCGCGTTTTTAGCTTGTGGTCCCTCTAGAGGTCACAATTATTATCCGATTTTGATGAAACTTAAAACATATTTTTATATTCCAAAGATCTCAGCCCCTTTTGATATTTGGGCATTTCAGACCACAACTGTCTGGATTATTGCCTCTGATTGTACAAAAAATCCTGTTCGTTTTTAGCTTCTTCTCTATCCATCTCTTGCAAAATGTGGGCGTATCCTGTCTGGCAGCCGCTGGTTAACAGTGTAGGGAGGATCAAAAACATAAACATTTTCTATCTTTGTTCCAACTTGCAGGGCTTACTTGTGCATGGAAAGAGCAATGTCAAGAGGAATGAAAAGACAATGGTAGTAAACGTATATATAACACAGAGACGGATTCACACTTAGTAAAATGAAAATTATAGAGGGGGTGGGTCTAGAGGGAGAGCCTTTTCTCAGGGTTCTAAGAAATTGGAGGTCGTCGTATTTAATATTTGACATATGTTCAAAAAAATATCCAGGCAAAATTTTCCCAAGACCCATGCCATGTAATTTTCCAGATCTTAATCGAAATATATTCTTCGATGGTTTCCATGGAAAAGAACATGGGTTCTCAAAATAACTTGTATACACACGGTGACATCGGAAAAGTGAACTGAATGAATGTTAATTTATAAAATCAAACATAATTCACCTTTTCTTACCTTTTGTAAACTTATTTTTCCTGCCTTTGAAATTTAGTTTTACACCCAATAGATCGTCTACGGTTTGTCTTCTATCATTACATGTCCAACGCCAACTTCAATAAAGCTCTGTCCGAATTCAAGTATTATTCTATTACTCTTATAATATGTCTTGGTTAATATAGTGAAATTCCTCGTGATGTTATTCGAAAAGAATATTGGTGTAATGCGGTTTTTTCTACAGTTTTGATTTCTCCCACGGCATAAATCTAAATGCAACAGACAGCGCTCCTCGTGTGTCAAATGTCTGGTAAAACTGGTTAATTCTGTTAAAATCCCATTTTCTTCGGTGGATTTATTATTCAATCGAATAAAATGAGCTGTTTCCGTGTTATTGCTCAGACAATCCTGATACGACGCTGGTTTTCCGTTCGTCGAAGCCAATTTACTTTCGTTTGTTTACAAGATGATATTCTGGCACAACAAAAGGAGTGCGTTGACCTCATGACCTGTGACGTTTAGATAACGTCATATGGATATCCACCCAATTAGATTTTATTACATACTTCGAGAAGGTATTTGTTGAGTAATAAAACCTTCTAGTAGTTTATCGAGGGCTGGCCGTCCTTACCGCACGGTACAAATATTATCACCACTAGAAGCAACAAATTCCAGAACAAGCCAGAACTCATACCAAAATGGCCGCTTTATACAAATGAGTATTTAGGGGAATACTAACCCGAACCCTAACCATAACCCTTTTAAGAGAAGTAAAAACTAAATTAGAGGTTGTAAGTCTATTCTTACTTTTAGTTTTCAAAAGAGCTGTGTTGGCTCAGTGAGTAAGGCGCTGCCTCGCTAACCAGGAGATTCGCTACCGGTATTGCCCGAGACAGTTCCTCGTGGGTTCCTCTTGTACCTGGTGCAGATTGGAGGGCCTGGCAATGTACAATGTTGAGTCGTTCAGATGGGACAAAAATTGCGGTCCCGTGTTACACATTGTCGTACAACAAAAGGAACCCATGGCAATAAGAATTCGAAATGGTAGACCGTAGCGCCACTGTCCAGCGAAAAAAATCCCTTTTAGTACACTGCATGATAGGGCGTCCAGAGGTTCCGCGTACACAATGGCATTCGCGTAAAAGAATTCTGGAAGGAATTCGAATTAAAAGCAGGCCTGAGCGCCGCTGTCCGGGTAAAATGTCCTTATAGCACACTGCATAATATATGTTTGTCTGTAATGGACTAGTTAGTTTAGGGTGCTATGGCGGGTGTGGCGCCAGGCAGGGTAAGCTTACTCTTCCGGACACCTGTTACCACTGTTTGTTGTGTATTTTGTACAAGGTGAACAGTCCATATGCTGATTACACTTCTTTGCCTTATTACACTATTTTGCCTATACCGTTTTTTTAGGACTTCGAATTTTGTCTAATGGTTTGGATTGTTCGTACTTGGTTTTATTTTATTTAGTTAAATGAAATGAAATGAAATGGGGTTTAACGTCCTACTGTTCGGCTCCTACACTGGGCTAATGAAGACGGGCATACGCCATACAGTGTGCTATGAGTGAAATTTTGCCCGGGCAGCTAGTTTAGTTAACTCAATTAGCAAGCATTTCACTCGCTCGCCGGTAGGAAAGGGTTCGCCCCCGGTGTTGGCGGTATGTGTTTTGTTTTACTTTTTCAATTTTATAAAATCAAGGTCAACAACACACATTACTTTACTGTATATTTGTAATTAATGTATAATTTTGTGATAATCGAGTATAAAAACTCTCAAACTTGGCACTTTGCCAAGTCTAGTTTATTATTATTGTTGAATGAAATCAGAACTATTTCATTGTACATATTGTTGTATTGACTTTACAATAAACCTATTTATTTATTGATTATAATTTGTGAATGGAGCTATTTATTTCTACATTTCTTCGTAACTATTAACTGTTCAATTTACAATAAGCCTAATTATTTATTTATTTATTGGTTCATAATCATTTGTGAATGGAATAAGAACTATTTATTTTGACATTGCTTATGTTTGAATGCGTAAAATAATATTGCTTTAATTCGTAAAATAAAATTGTTTATAGAATTCAAAATGAGTTGACAGTCATTGAAAAGGGCTGTTTTGATTTGCAATGATCTGACTACACATGTTGTAATGCATTCAAATTAGATTGCATGCAAATTTGAGACAAATCTACAGTGTAAAGGCCATTTTACACGATCCTACTTTTGTTCAAGAACATCATCCAACATTTGTAGGATGATGATCACAGGAAAATGTCCTATCGTGTGTATGGGAATTTGAACAACTGTGAACAAGCTTGGACAAGCTTGAACATGTTGGATGGTGTTCGAGCATGCACATTAATTTGAACATGGTAGGACAGTGTTCAAGGTCTTGAACCAATGAGAATGCTTCTCTGGGTCACGTGGTGTATTGGGTCACATGACAATCAGGCAAAATGGCAGCCTATACATCTCAAATCAAGACCACCATATCAAAACAAAATACAACCGGTAAAAAGAAGTGGACCCGTCAAGAAACCACTGATTTGATTCAGATCTATGAAAAGAATCTTTGTCTCTACAATACAAAAATTGAGGACTACAAAAACCGGGATAAAAAGAGCAAAGCCCTTGATGATATTGCAGCTGTTTTTTCTACAACAGGTAAGTCATGTATACTGCAGGGCTGGGGCCATTAAAATGCCAATGTAATTAACTAAATTACCATTACAATTACAAATGTAATCAATTACTTTCTTATTTTTCGCAATGTAATTTATTACCATTACATTGAAAGTAATTAATTACCATTACCCATTACTTTTTGACTATATAAATAAAAACCTTTTTTACAGACATTAAAAAGACAACCTCATTTTTTCCTACCATGAAGCACCAAGAAAATTGGGCTCAAAATAATCTTCGATTCACAATAATAGATTTTTCTGTTTGAATTGTGATTTCTATAAAATATCACGAGGCAAAAATAAAGTTTAAAGAGAGGGGCAATGGTGACAAAAATCTTGAACATGTTCACTAAATGTTGTATGGTGTTAATTGACATGTTCGTGGACGCCTCATGACCTTGAACATCATCCTACAAATGTTGGATGATTTTCTTGAACAAAAGTAGGATCGTGTAAAATTGCCTTATCAGTCCATTAGGTCAGTAGTCAGTGCATGCTAAAATTGAGACAATGCAGGGGACTATTTGGAATAAAATATTATAGATTAGGCTTAAGGTTAATATCTCTAGATTATTTGCCGAATGAAAAATATTTCGGCTATAATAATTATTAAATTATGCAAAAAATATTACCATTCTTGAAATGGTCGGAACAAATCTGATGCCAATCTTCATACTCAAAAACGTCCAGTCTTATGACAGCAAGCCAAAGCTTGAACTGCTTACTACTATGTTGGGGAAACCTGTAGTATTTCGTTTTGGTTTTATCACTGCCACTCTGATTACTGCACAGCGGTACGCAGCAAAAACTACCAGCGCCACTCTTTTTTTCTAAATGAACGCGGCGAATTATTTACGTCATCAACGGAAGCCATAACGTTGACAATTCCGGTAAGCGTGGCGACTCGCATTACGGCCAATAGAAACACTGCGACGCGCAATGCATCTTGGGAATTGTCTGTAATAACCACACACTGACAGTTCGCTCAACGACGTTACGATATCTATATCGATGAACTAAATCTCTTTAATTCCGAAGTTTTATAGTATTTTCGGTAACGAAACTACTGAGAATTATCACATACAATCATAATATGTTAGTTGTGTGTGTGTTTCGGTAATTCATAAAACATGATTCATATTTTTAAAACATATAAAGCTTGGTACGGCCCGAAATGAAAGAACTGAGACGAGAGACGGCATTTGTGACTGTTTACAAATTGGTCTATTTAAGGCCGTAAATTATTGTCGATTTTTAAGAGGTTTTATTAACTTTGAAACTATTCCACCAAATCCTTGTTGTTTCCATTCCTAGATTAGAAATGTAATTTCCATACACCTTAAAATGGGCCATTTGAAAATGTCAAAGTGCCCCGCCCTTTTTTGGATAAGGCCTATTTTACTCAACATGATTTATTTTTTCTCCCAAAGAAAAATTCCTTTGTCTTCTAGAGCTTATTACTGTGTGCTTCTCTTATTTATGTTATGTTAATAAAGTAAATTTTCATTAAAATATAAAATAATAATTTAAGAATATTTAAATGAATTTCAAATAGGCATATAACGTTTTCCAATAAACAGATTTGAGACGTTGGTTGTTTTCCAAGATAAAATACCTTTGGCTCTAACGTTGACTCACCGTGTGCTTTTATGATTTTTGTTCTATTAATCAATGTAGGCTTTCATTTTTAAAAAATAAAATAATTAAAGATATTAAAATTCTATTTAAATGGGCCTTTTACATTTTTCAATAAACATTATTTGAGTTGATTGGTTTATCTTTTTACAAACAAGTATAAACCAAAAACAACTTGAGAATGAATATTTTGCATATTGCTCTGGGTGTCATGTAATGTTTTTATGGCCTTTATTGGCCCCCTAATGAAAGTGTCCATTTAACACTACTGTACAAGAATATATTAAATTATTATAAATCTGAAGTTTGCTCTAGATATCCATGCCATTAGGTCTGATCTGTGTTCAGAGTTACTTTTATTTTTGTGGGGTTTTTTTGTCAACTGATTATTTAGAAATAGAAAATTTAATTTATACTGTGTACTATTATGGAATTATCTGCCATACAAACTGAAGTTAACCATACAGCACACTGATACTATATAGATAATCACACAGTAAATTAAAATTATTTTGAATTACTGAATGGTTTAAAATTAGTGATAGTGTTTCAGTAAATATTTTATTGCTCGGATTAAGGCCTACCAGTAAAAGGGGAAATGTGATTTTGAATAGCATAACAGTATTAGGCTTACTGTTTTTATTAAAAGCTTATTGCAACTGAAAATTGAGCAAAATAATATTTTTGTTATGAAATTTGGAAAGGTATATAAATATAACACACCGTACCATAAACTTAACACTTAAAGTGTTTACCACAAGTAATTGTAGGCCTACATAGAATCACATTTTGCGATAGCCTACACAATCTTAGAAAAAATTAGGCTTGTCCATTATCCTTTTGCCAGAATACAACATATTCTTCAGAAAATATAGTTAGTTCCCTCGCATATGATTCTTTTTCAATTGCTTTTAATGACAACATATGAATCTAAATTTATTTTATTCGGTAGACTGTAGGCCTATTATTGTGTTTGTAGAGTTTATTTGTTTTTACAAAAAATTTATTTTATTCGGTAGACTGTAGGCCTATTATTGTGTTTGTAGAGTTTATTTGTTTTTACAAAAAATATAGAATGTAAAAAGAACATGTGCAACTACAGACATTAATAGCACATTGATTTGATATTATCATAAGATAAAGACGTATAGAGATCTACTTCTTCTAGACCTACGGCTACAGACAGTACTCAGTACTCTACATTGGAATGGAATATATCATAATATGCAATATAATGCCAAATATGAAAATATCTTTCACCAAATATGTACTCTTACAAAATACAATTTTTGATGATATATATTGCTGTTCTTATAATCTATTAGATCTTTCTTATTATGGCTCAGTATTTATTATATATTTAGCCTATAGCACTAGGCCTAGCAGTAGCACTCGACGATGATTCGTAAATATTGTACTCGTACTCGTGGCAGACGACGCGACGTAGACTGAGCTCTTTTTCTTCAGGAATGCTGAATTTTTTGAATCCCTCAATAGTCCCTAAAATTAAAACACCCGGCATAGGACCTACTCTGGGTACCATATCCACCACTCGGATGTTTACATTTTCTTCTGTTCAACTGCGAAACGTCTTCTTTAGCCGCCATGTTTAGTGAGATTACAGACAAACCCCAAGATGCAGTGCGCGACCTACTTTTTATGCAAATGAAGCAGTCGCCACTCTGTGTATTTTTACTCTATGATTTCTTTCCATCCACCGCAACCAGGTGGTGTGCGCATGACTCAAATTTACGTGTTTTACTGGATCACGTGTTCAAAATATTGTGTATTATATCACATACCATGTGCCAAAGCGGGATCATGTTGTGCGTAAGGTTCATCGATGAACTAATTCGCTCGAATCTAGTCGTTTTTATTATATTTTCGTAAAGGAAAACTATCGAGAATTATCACTGATAAACAGATAATATTAGTGTGTATTCGGGATTGTATAGAACGCGATTGATATTTTTAAAGGAGGAATAATAATAATGGAGCGTAGTGTCGTACGGTCAGAATCAAACGACGTTAATTTCGATGTTTTTGGAACTAGCATATTAATATATAGACTATAGACTTAATTATTGTCGAATCATAAAAGCGTTTTATAACTTTGAAACTTATCTATGTTGCGATGCCTTGCTTTGAAAATAGCAGTGCCACGCTCCAGTTTGGATAAGGCCTTTCTTACATATGATTTATTTTTTTCCCAAGGGAAATACAATTGGCTCCAAAAGCTTCTTACAGTGTGCTTATCTTATATATGTTATATTGTTAAAATCAGCTTTCATTAATATTAATGACAATTTAATAAAAATTGAATTTCAAATAGATTTGAGTTGAGCCTTTAATTTTTTTTTTTTTTTTTTTTCAAGATAAAAATATACTTCTGGCTCCAACATTTGTCTGGCTGTGTTTTCATGATTTATGTTCCGTTAATTAAAGTAGGCTGTATTTTAAAAAAAAAATAATAAATAATTAAAGATATGAAAATTGAATTTCAATCAAATGGGCCTATACCATTTATCAATAAACAGATTTGGGCTTATTGGTTTATCATTTTACAAATAATCTTGACCCTAAACCTACATAAGAGTGAATACTTTGCATACATTATATTTAACATAATGGTTCTGGGTGACATGTATTGTAATGTAGGCCATTACTGCCATAAGGCTTTAGGACTTCTAACGCCAAGTTTTTCATAGTTTTATAACTCCTTTTTCATTTCAAAGATCTATCTATTATATGGCTTTTTTTTTTAATAAATAAATAATTCAAGAAATTAAAATTGGGTTTTAAAATGGGTTTTATAATAAATTTTCCAGCAAACATATAGGAATGAACATTTTGCACACATCAGAACTGAGGGTTTCCAGAATATATTTAAATTGAATGTCGACATAAATATGTATCATACAGTACACTTTTAAAGGCCTACTAATTCAAAGAACCTGTTAATGAAACAGGCATTATTCAAGAGCTAAATCTGCCTAATGCAGGTCTTTCTTTAGGCCTTAAATGTTATATACGGTACATTATTAATTAGACATTTGTTAACATGACAAGACCGTAACCAACCCTCTATGCCATCGGATAGCTCCAATTTTAAATAGATTATCATCGGTAGAACGATTCGGTCATTTGATGATTAATTTAAAAATGGGAAAGCGAGGCCAGGGCTTTAATATATACTAGTATATTATGGCAATGCAGATATCTTATCAAAACTACAAACAGTGATAACTTGGCTTAGAATAAAGTAATTTGAATAAAATTTTCAATATCTTCATTTTGCATTATCTGTTTTTGAACTACATAATGTATCTTTAAAATGTAATACTTTAGGCCAATAAAGGCAAACCAAAGTTACTATAGGGGTGGGATGAGGACTTTGGTTGGGGGGGGGGGGGTAACCATATGGAGTATGGAGATAAATTGTAATGACTTTTAGAAATGTAATACAAATGAAATGAAATGGGGTTTAACGTCCTACTATTCTGCTCCGACTAAGCTAATAAAGACGCTATATAGTGTGTTATGAAGAAAATTTTGCCCGGGCAGCGGCACTATGACATACTCTTGTATCGAATTCCAACTGCGAAGGGACCTCGGTTTTTTGTCCCCTCTGAACGATTAAACAGTTGTTCTTGTCAGGCCCCCAATCATGCACCAATGACAAGGGGAAACCACGTCGGAAAATTCTGACAAACTTAATCAGCCAATGCAGGGATCAGACATGTAATACAGGTGTTTTTGGTGTAGGTCTTCATTTCCTAATACTAGAAAGGCAAGATTTTATCATTGAGAATGTACAACATTACATTTGATTTGCAATAGATATATTTAATGCACCAGCTAAATAAATTCAATCTTTGAATTTCTTGAATAAGAAATGTCTGTCTTATCGCACTTATAAAAGATAAATAGGCCTGTGATTTAGAATAACATACCGTTCCCTGTTTTATTATAGGCCTTTGGCTTACTAATACTCGCGCTTGTTTTTCATGAGGAATTAGAAATTGGATATGCTTTTTCTTTTTGGTAGATTCTCCACAATAATTAATATGGATCAGCTTGATTACATGATTGCCACAAGTGCTGTTGAATCACATTTTCCATTCCATAAAACTATTCCTTCTTTGGTGTGGTGTGATATGAATTTAGTCAAACCCTTTTCTGTCTTTCACTCATTTCAGAAAATGAAGAGTATGCCTTCCGTACGTACCTTCCCTATATTTCTTTCTCATTATTGGCGCACAATTTTATTTTCTCAGAAGCTTAAAAACATTTTATTCTGTAATTAATTAATTTTATAGAGTAAATCTGTTTGAATGTTTGAAATCATAAGTTAAATATTAAAATTATGAAATAGTTTTGAAAATTACTTTTTAAAATTGTGAAATAGTTTTGAAAATTATTTTTAATATTAAAAAATCAAGATTAAAATTAAAATTACAAATAGCCGCCCCCCCCCCCCCACACACACACACACACACACACCCACCCACACGCGCGCGCACAAAAAAAGAAAAACAACAAGAAACAGTTCGTATATTTAAAAATCTAAAACAGCAAGTAAATCAGAAAGAGTGACGTAAGAACACCGATCTATATAATAACTGGATAGCTCATTGGCTGAGAAGTGTGAAGTCACCGGAAGTACCAATTCCGCCATGTTACCACACTCAAAACATTGATTTTCTACTGTTGTATTTACCTCAAGGTAAACTTCGATAATTAATACCGTAATAAGTTTTTAAAATAATCATCAATTTTCAAAATTAATTACAAGTTATCCTGAATGAAATGTCCGACAGTTTATGAAAATAAAATAAACTAAAACGTGAAAATTACCGTTTACGTGGTCATGCCTTGGTCTTTCTTTTCATTCATATTCATAATCATAATCATAAATATGGTCGCATGGATGGTAAATAGACGTAATATGGATCTTTTCATATCATAGAGGAAGGAAGGAGAAATGAATTCAAGTGTGAAAAGAAAAGCAAATAAAAACATATCGGCTTTATAGATTAAGCATTAAGGCAAAACATGCCGCTATTTATAGGCCTACCATAAGGCTAACTACAACAGTTATATTTATGTATTTTAAGATAGTTCTTCAAGGTTTCTTCTTTTTTTTTGTTGTTTTTTGTTATATATATTTCTTCTTTTATATATATTTATTTGCTATTGACTTAGATTTAAAGAAAAAAAAAAGAAATTGGACACATATTTAGGCCTATATGTGAATAGCCTTTTTAAAAAAAATAATCACTACATTCTGGCCTTTTTTCCTAGAATTAAGTGTGAAATTACAGATTAGTAAAGAAGACAACAAGTTATATGTATTTTTTGAAGAATAATGAATAAACAGTGAAAATACAGAATTGTAAAGTGTAGAGAAGAAAATGGGATACAGGCAGGAGTATGCAATGAGTAAGGGTCTTTTATAAAGAAGAAAATAGGATATAGGCCTAAGCTATGGAAAGTTTTGTTTTTTTTATCATACAATTAACTTTTCAAAAAATATAAGAAAACACAGAATAGCAGCCCCCCCCCCAAAAAAAAAAAAAAAAAATTTTTTTTAGATGCATGTATATATTGATTATATTTGGTTCATTTTCATTTATTTCTCTTTTTGTTTGTTTAAACATCAGTGAAAAAAGAAGTAATAAAACAAGCTAGACACATATCAAATATACATAGACCTATAATTTGTTTTATTATGCGAATAGTCCATATTTTTTAAAATAAAGACTTTAAAGTTACAGATTATTCTGTCCAAAATACCAAAGGGATAACTAACTGGACGTCAAATCTTAGTCCCCCCCCCCCCCTAAAATTAACTGTGAAAATTACAGAAAAGTAAAGACGAAAATGGTAATTTAGGCCTATATATTAGTGAAAAAATAAATTTTGACTATTTTTTATTTAATAAACAGTGAAAATACCGAATTTAAAATTGGGATCTAGGCTCATAAAATATAGTTATATAATGTAATCCTATATTTTATTACAAATAAATTTGTGCTTTTATTCTCTCTGAAATTACGATTTAAAAACGGCATTGTAAATAGTAAGGAAGAGAATGTGATATAGGCCTATAATATAAGTAGTTATTTGTTTTAAAAAAAATAAGATATAGGCCAATACTGTAAGTATAGGCCTATAATATAAGTATTATTTTTTTGAAAGAAAAGGGGATATAGGCCTATGCAATGACAGGTGTTTATTAATATAAAGACCCCACAAAAAAATAACTTATATATAGGCCTATATATCTTTGAACTTTTCTAAAATTACTAGAAATCGGATGCAAATATAGGCCTATATGTGAATAGCCTTTTTTTTTAAAAAAAAAAAATAATAAAGACTCTAAAATTACAGATTATACTGACCACAAGACGAAAGAAAAAAAAAATAACTGAACAATACATCATGAGGTTTTTTTTCCTCTAAAATTAACTGTGAAATTACAGAAAAGTAAAAGAAGAAAATGGTGTAAGGCTTATATATTTCTAAAGAATAAATTTGGACTGTTTTGTATTTAATTAACATTGAAATACAGAATTTAAATTGTAAAGAAGAATATGGGATACAGGCTTGTAAAATATCGTTGTGTGATGTAACCCGATATATTTAAAAAAAAAAAGACGAATTTGTGCTATTTTTTCTTTGAAATTAACACTGAAAACACAGAATTGTAAATTGTAAAGGAGATAATGGGATATAGGTCTATAATGTAAGTAGTGTTTTTAAAGAATATGATATAGGCCTATAACATTAGTAGTTTTTTTAAAAGAGGAAAATAGGATATAGGTCCGTGCAGTGAAATGCTTTTATTAAACAATATACAGTTTCCATAATTACAGTAGACTTTGAAGGAAATATACGAAAAAATTAACTTCTATATCTCTAAACTTTTCTAAAATTACTAGAAAAAAATACAACTGGGCATTTAATGTAAATCTTTTTATATATACATAGGCTCTAGAATTACAGACTATGAAGATAATAATATACTCTTCAAAAAAAGTAGGGGATTTTCAGAAACACTACAAATCTGCGGAAATGCACTGCTGTTTTTATTAGAGGTAAGCAGTGTATGTTAATAACAGGCCAATTGCCTACACCTGAACATAACAGTTCATATCTGACGGTCCCATTTCACTCGCAAAGAGATACACCGTCAAAAGTGAAAATGGACGTTTTTGATTTTTGTCTTAATAACGAGTAACTGCTCAACCAATCCTCAGACATTCAGCAATTCGTCGTGGCATGCTCCTAATCAACCGCCCAATCACGATTTGGGGCAATCTGACCCACTCCTCTTGCAGTGCCACCGTCAATTCTTACAGTGTTGTCGGTTGACGTTGACGTCGACGAACACGTCTCCCGATCAAATTAAACGTAACACACAAAAGCAAAGATACGCTAAACAGTAACTCTTATGCAAGAACCCATAGGAAAGCAAACATGGATAGATAAACCAGCAAGCGGCAGTTTTCATCAACCTTTCCTTCAAGTGTCAAATTTGACAATGAACCCCTTCCACTTGTATGGCGCTATTGTGTGTCGCATGTGCAACTCAGTGGCTCTGTTGGGGCGATAAGTTCTTCATCTGTGAACATACTCTCGAAGCATGTCAAATGTCCATGACTATTTATCATATCGCAACCTGCATAGGTATTTGCATTTCAATATCTCCTACTTTTTTTGAAGAGTATATTATATAATACAACATAAAATAACTGTTCTATATATCTTGACCCTTTTTTTCTCTAAAATACTGAATAGTAGAAAAAGAAAATGGGATATTTATATAAAGATCCTAAAAGGTAAAAAAAGAAAGTAGAATATAGGTTTAGATGTATGTATGTGTGTAGGTAGAAAACAGCTATAGTCTTATATTTTAGGATAAAGAAGAGCACACAATCAAAATCAGCTGAACAGTATTTAAATTTGAATATTGTAATGCACCATTGCAAAGACAAATTGGTAGTGTAAATACTGCTTATACATTTATTATTTTATCATGAACCCTATATGTCAACGTTCAATAGATATTATGTACTCTTTTTTTACCAAAGGACATGATACAATTTTGGTATTCGTAAATGTTTAAAATATAGTAGAAAATTCTGGACGAATACAACTGGCTGATTTACAAACATTTTTAAAATCCAAAATCAAAACTATAATTAACAAAAAAAGGGGTGGCAGCTTACATTTTCTTTTTCTTCAGATGATTTTTTTTTCCAAACAATGACTGATTTAGTAGGTATTATCAATAGTAATGGTAATGGTACAAAAGTCCATGCCTTACACCATCATTTAGTATTTTTTATTTTTAACTGATAAATTCAACGTTATAATCTAATTTACGGCAAAATGTATGGTTCGCTTCAAAACTTTTTATGGCGTCAGCCGATATATTATAATGAGAATGTGCACTTTTAAGAATAAAATTAATGTTGCACCCTTGTGAATTTATTTTATATAAAAATGCCAATAATGTTTTAGACAAAATATAATGTTTTGTTAATGTTTTCGTCGAATTTGCTTGTAAACAAAGCGCATACTGATAGTGGAAATAAAAGACTTCTGGGTGTAGCAAGATGGCGGACGGTGGCTTCAAGCTACGTCATTTGTTGATTGTGTCATGAGCTATCCAGTTATATTTATATAGATCAGTGCGTATGAGCGGGTCTGGCGTCAAATAGTGGGTGATGTCATCAATTTCTGCCAATAGTATAGAGCATGCGCATAACACCTGGCTCCAGTGGATGGAAAAAAAGGCTTACCAGTCAAGCACGCTATAACCCGGAATCACTACATGACGCGTTCTTCGCGTTGCATTGTGGGGGACTATGAAAGCCCGTATCACTCGGCAAACCTCAGCAGAGATGTAGAGTAACGGAATCTGCCGAGCTTTGCCAGGTGAGCCCGTATATGGCCACATATCACTAATGATTTCCCCATTGACTATGTTCATTCTCGTCTCTTAAACCGGCTCTAACTATTCCCCAAATTTTCGTTGTGTAGAACGCTTCCTACCACAGATGGAGCAACATGTGGCAACCACTTGCTCAAAAGCACGTATGAGGTTCATCGTGGAAAACTTGAGATACACAAACTGGAAGTAAAGACCACTAACATGCAATTTTCGGCCCTACCTTTCAACCTATCCAACCTCTAAACTCTCGTATTATTCCGCCTCAAAATCATGAAGAAGAATACTGTGTAGGTTTGATGCTGTGGGTTCCACAAAAGTTCATGTTCACTATACAGAGTTATAAGATATACCCTAATTCAGTCGCGGATGGGTTTAAATCATAGAGTTATATATCGAAACTTGTCATTTAGTCAACTGGCGGGGTTTCGATTCCCCGGTTGTACGTGACAAGGAATAGGGTCGCCTGTCCAACCTCGTGCGTTTCCTCCCACTGCTAAAGACCCCCACGCGCAAGCGAATTGTTGATAAAAAATTAAACAATGTGTTATTCCCGAAATGACCTAGTTTGTGTCGAGTGGACGTTAAGCCCCATTTCTCTCTCTCTCTCTCTCTCTCTCTATATATATATATATATATATATATATCGAAACTAGAGTCCGCACTGATCGATTCCCCGGTTGTACGTGACAAGGAATAGGGTCGCCTGTCCAACCTCGTGCGTTTCCTCCCACTGCTAAAGAATGTGTTATTCCCAAAATGACCTAGTTTGTGTCGAGTGGACGTTAAGCCCCATTTCTCTCTCTCTCTCTCTCTGTCTCTCTCTCTATATATATATATATTAGTTTAAGATGTTGTACATCTCTATATTCTTTTAAAAAAACAACTTAAAACACATTTTTTTAAATCAGGCTTTTAACTGACTCTGTATACAATCGTTAACATGCCCATAATCTTGTTGTTTATGTGTGATTTACATTGTCACTTTGTAAAGTGCCCCTGAACATGTTATATGAAAGGGTGCACTATAAATATGCTGTAATAATAATAATAATAATAATAATTGAATGCCACTAGATGAGAGAAAACGAAAAAATACAAAAGCCCGTGCATGACCATGTTTTTGTTAAGTATAAAATGAATAAAAACAAGGGAATGTACGGGCTATAACACTAGATAGGGTTCAACCATAGTCACCACCATTGAGACATTGAACTTGAAATGGCCAAGGACGTCGCCTCACCCTTGTCGACAGACTACCAAAGCCATGCTAGCGGAGAAACTGGAGGACTTGAAGTCACGTAACATATTTTATTACCACACAGTAAATGGATCGGACAAAAGTTACATAAACTTACAAAAACATCCTTTCCTTCATAAGTACATGAAATTATTCAAGATAACAAGAGGTGCAAAATAAGACGAGAATTGAGACGGTGCTGGGGAATAAATCTCAAGATTGATGAAGATGATGATCATAAGATTACCATCTGAGAATTATTCCAGTGAGTGCAAGGATCTTGAAATTTTAACCCCATTTGCAACTATCTTACAGGAGAAAATATCGAAAGGTTGAAAGAGCTGTTGGTACGAGGTTATTTCAAGCTTAAAGGGCCACTCTTAAACCACTGGCGAATGTTCGTTTACACACCTCACTAGAATCTATGGTATTGGAAGTACACTTTTAAAATGTTGACCCAAATCAGGTTTTAAACAAATTTTACTGTTTATTTCGAATATAAAGAAAAGTAATAATTAAATAACATTGTCAAATCTTTTTGTTTGTATCTTTGAGATATTTATGTATGTTTTGAATGAGTCGATTATTTTGAGAATTTCTTAAGTAATAATTAAATAACATTGTCAAATCTTTTTGTATCTTTAAGATATTTATGTATGTTTTGAATGAGTCGATTATTTTGAGAATTGCTTAAGTTATCATCACCCCATAATAATGTACTAATATTAATGTTAATATGATCTGGCGTGTTGTTTACCAAATCGTGGCGCTGTGTCTTGTAATTTGGACAGTCCAAGAAATCATGCTGTGCATTTTCAATGGTATGGCCGCATTGGCAATTTTGATTTTGGACCAGGTTAGCTCGGTATATATGGCGGGGTATCAGGTTCAAAATGCGATCGGCAGTAGAAAGTAGAAAATAAAAAGCAAAAGAGAAAATTCTTATCCAAATTGGACATTTTCATGTGGGGAAACATATACCGCTCGTGCTTTTCAGCCTAATACGTCCACCTTTTCAACTTTAAGTCGTAAATATTCTACTTTCAACAACAGAATTTCTACTTTCAATAATCAACTTTTGACATTCGACTTTCAACTTCAGATTTTCTACTCGAGATTTTCTGCTCGCGATTTTCTCCATGCATATTACGGAAATAAATTTGATCACGTGACTATTTCTGCATGTCATTAAAATACGGTATTTTACCAGAAAAATAAACGATCCCAGGGAAAGATAACTCTAGTTGTAAGACTAAGATAAGATGGAATCAGACTAGCAATTATTTGCCCATTGTAATCAGTTTGGGTTCCAGCCCCGAGGACCTCTGTAAACTTTGCTGTTTGGTGATGACTTCATTTCCGAGCTTGAAAAGGACGCCCTTGTTTTTATCATGGCCTCTCATATTTGAAGATAACATAAATGGCTTGTGTGTTGACGGTTGTGCATATCTCTTGGTCAGGAAAGTTGTAGGCACCATCGCCATTGTAAATCATTTGACAGGCCAGAGTGAACAGGGAGGCCTATGAATGGTCAGCAATGTTTCAGATTCCATACTGGGGGTGGGGATGAAAAAACTGTTGTAGTGTTACATAATCGGATTATTTTAACTTACTTATCCTGTGGAAATACAGCTATATAGGAGATATTTTGAAATTCATGGGCACTGCATGTTTCAACATTTTAGATTTGACCACAATTTGGCACTTGAAACTATGTTAACAGAGAAAAACTGTGTGGTTTTCGATGAAATTGTTAAAAGTCTAATATTGCATCATGATTACTGTTTTAAAGTATTTTCATGTTTGATTTACATTGAATTCATCTCATCTTTTTGAAGAATGCATTTATGTTCAAAAATAAAAATGTTCTGTGGAATTCAAAATTCCTGTGCTTTTAAATTATCAAATTCCAACTGGGTGGTGGGGATGAAAAAGCTGTTGTAGTGTCACATAATCAGATTATTTCAACTTACGTATCCTATGGAAATACAGCTATATATGAGATATTTTAAAATTGATAGGCACTGCTTGTTTCAACATCTTAGATTTGACCACAATTTGGCACTCGAGACTACGTTAACAGAGAAAAACTGTGTGGTTTTCGATGAAAGTGTTAAAAAGTCTAATATTGCATCATGATTACTGTTTTAAAGTATTTTCGTGTTTAATTTATATTGAATTTATCTCATCTTTTTACAGAATGCATTTATGTTCAAAAATAAAAATGTTCTGTTTAATTCAAAATTCTTGTGCTTTTATATTTCCGTCTGAAATTCCGCAGTTTTCTGATATATTACAGTGTTTGCAGAATGCTGCACAGCTCATCTGAAAATGCATAGGGGGGGGAGTCGAATGGTTAGCACGTGCGTGCTGTATCATAAGGCCTGTCATTGCGTCAACTGGCGTGGTTTTGAATCCCCGGTCGTACATGACATGAGTAGGGTCGCCTGTCCAACCTCGTGGGTTTTCTCCGGGTCCTCCGGTTTCCTCCCACTGCTAAAGACCCCTACGCGCAAGCGAATTATTGAAATAAAATTAAAACTGTATGTTAGTCCCGAAATGACCTAGTTTGTGTCGAGTTGACGTTAAACCCCATTTCTCTCTCTCGCTTGAAAATGCATAGATTTTCATAATCTTTGGTCAGGGCATTGCATATATGTTTGTTTATTAAATTACAACAGATTTGTTTAAACTGCGAGTTATAAATAGACAATTTTTCTCCACTCTTCCTGCATTTTAGGGTTGACTTTTTGGTCTAGAAATGGATAAAAGGGATCAAATTTTTTGCAATTTCGTAGCAGTTTGGGGTAATACTGATGATATTTAGCGGAAGGATAGGGGGTGTAAAGTGTCTTTCTGCAGAGCAATCATTGTGTCGGAAGTGAGATTTTCACCCCAGTAAACTTCAAATTCCCGTAGCAAAAAATCTAAACGGTCAACCCCGTACAAATTTATGTTGAGAATATTGCCAAATGTGGTCCCCGTTGTGCCTATAAAGATTGGAACCAATGGAATGTTGAGCAAACCGCTACAGCCTGTGCTGTTACAGCCATTTAACATTGAAGTCAATGGGCAAATAATTGCTAGTCTGATTCCATCTTATCTTAGTCTTACAACTAGAGTTATCTTTCCCTGGGATCGTTTATTTTTAAATATCGTATTTTAATGACATGCAGAAATAGTCACGTGATCAAATTTATTTCCGTAATAAGCATGGAGAAAAACTCGAGCAGAAAATCTCGAGTAGAAAATCTGAAGTTGAAAGTCGAATGTCAAAAGTTGATTATTGAAAGTAGAAATTCTGTTGTTGAAAGTAGAATATTTACGACTTAAAGTTGAAAAGGTGGACGTATTAGGTTGAAAAGCACGAGCGGTATATGTTTCCCACACGAAAATGACCATTTTGGATAAGAATTTTCTCTTTTGCTTTTTATTTTCTACTTTCTACTGCAGATCGCATTTTGAACCTGATACCCCGCCATAGGTATAGATCCGATTTCAGTGTACTGCACTTAAGGCGTAGTTTTGTATGGATTATCACATATTTACGTTCCCCTGTACATAGGACGTCCGAAATAGTTTTTTGTTGGGTTTAGGTTTGATATTACGTTTAAGAATTGTCTTATTTATCGATGTTTTAGTAGTAGTGTTCAGACGATTCCAGGCTTTGATGGTAGAGGGGAAGAAGGATTTTTGGAATGTTGTGGTTCTAGCAAGTGGTGGTTTTAGGTTTTGAGGGTTTCGTAGTTTGTATGTAGTATTAGGATGTTTATAATTGTTTAAGATTTCAGATTAGTACGTAGGACATGCCACGTGGCCCTGGGACCCAACCAGATGCCCCGGAACACCCGAGTCAGTAGATATTTTGGTGACCTTGACACTTGCAGATGACCTTGACCTACCAGGGTCACGCGGGTCCCCATGCCATGTCGAAAGGTCAAGGTCCGGTGGTCCTGACTTAATTAGTTTGGCCCCTAGGAGGCAAAAACCGAAATATTTCTGGGGTCCTTAGCGGGTCAAGGTCACGACTTTGGTTGGCGATTTTAAAAAATAAAGAACAAATGTTGCGTCGGTCTATCGGGTCACCAAATCTCGAGCCGATCGGAAGATATTTTTGGGGCAAAATTGTCTGAGCAAGTCAAATAGCTGGCTTTTTTAATGCTGTGGTCAAAGGGGAGGTAACTGGCCTTTCCCGAATCGCATCCGACGACCTTGAGGTCGCGGCCGCTTATACAAAATCGACGCCTGGGAGTCGCTTGGTGACCTTGGTTTGACCCTCAGATGTCAAGGTTAAATGACCTGCCAAAAGTTCATAAAAGCAAGGCTATCAATGAGATATGCTCCTCAGCTACCAGTGAATTTGTCAATATGCCACATCCACCAGATTTGAAAACAAGGCCAATAATTGCGGGGCCAACATGTTCAACACACCGCCTCAGCAACTTTATTGACATCTTATTGAAACCATATATATGCCACGTGAAAAGCTATGTACGTGACACAATGGATTTCCTACATCAACTGCCAACAAAAGTCCAAGAAGAATCCATGATGGTGTCATTTGATGTAACGTCTCTATACAGCAACATCCCACATGATCTCGGTCTAAAAGGTTTAAAATACTGGTTGGATAAATACCCGACCGAATTACCAGGCCGGATATCTGACTCACTGGTCATCTCAAGTGTGGAATTCATACTTCAAAACAATACCTTCCACTTTGATGGTGACCACTACAAACAGATGAAAGGAACAGCTATGGGGACAAAAATTGCGCCAACATATGCAACTCTGGTACTAGCCTATTTAGAAGAACGACTATATGAAAAAGTTCAACTACAATTCGGAGACGCATTTATTAGCTATTTCATAAAAGCTTGGCGTCGGTATTTGGACGACTGTTTCATAATATGGACCCGTTCAAAAAATGACTTGGATATTTTCTTTAAAATATTAAATGATATGGATGTCAATATACAATTTACAATGGAAATGTCAAACACTAGATTAGCATTTCTGGACACGTTGGTTATCAAAAAAGGAGAAAAGATTGAAACTGATATCTTTTACAAACCTACTGACACCAAGCAGTATTTGATGTTCACGTCATGCCATCCAAGTCACACCAAACGGAGTTTACCGTATAATCTAGCCAGGCGAATCCGAACAATAGTATCTGACAACAACCAACAGAAAGTTCGATTCGAGGAGCTGCGAATATTCCTTCGAAACAGACAATATCCACTAAATCTAATAAACGATGGAATATCCAAAGCTTTAAAGCTAGAGAGACGCGATCTGCTAACGGTGAAGGAGAAAAACACTTCACAGCGAAAACCTATTGCATTCGTTTCGACCTTCAACCCTAAAAACCCGGATATTATGAATAAAATTAGATATAATTTACCAGTGCTAGAAAATGATGAACGGATGAAAGAAGTTCTTAAGTCAATAGAAATCATCAACAGCAAACGTCAAAGCAATAGTTTGAAAAACATCCTTACGAAGGCTAAATTCACGTCTGAATCATCACACCCAACAAAATATGAGGTGAAAAAATGCCAGCGTGGAAACTGTGGTACCTGCGAACACCTTATGGAAGGGCCATCAATCACCTTCAAAGGTCACGGGACATTTAACGTGAATGCTAATTTAACATGTGCATCACGAAATGTGATCTATGCCATAACTTGCCCGGGTTGTACGGAGCAGTATATCGGTCAAACTGAATATTTGAGATCGCGAGTTGCTGTACACAAATCACAGATAAAAAATCCAGAATATCGCATGATATCCCTGAGCGAACATCTGGACATATGTGCACACAACTTTAATACAAAATTCCAAATATTCCCGTTTTACCAGTTCTTAAATGATTGCACAAAACAGAGAACAGTTAAAGAGGAATATTTCATTAAAAAATTTAGACCTCTGCTAAACAAATAAATTAGCTTAATTGATCTCCTATTGATAAGTAGCTAACTGAATAGTGTGTTATGTACATATTATATTTGTTTATTCATTCATCACTATTCATTCATTTATTCATTCATTCATGCAATGTAATGTACCTCTATTGTGACGTCACGAGGGTAACCTTGCAACGTTATTAGTATCAATGGCTTCCTGATGAAAATATATTGAAACATGTAGAAGCAAATCGGTGTTATTTTTATATTTTATACTTTGATATATGATACTGTACATTAGAACAACAACTCACTACAGCTATATATATATATATATATATATATATATATATATATATATATATTCCGTTACATTGTCTAGTACAAAAGTGCGATAATTGCACGTTTATTAAAGTTTAAATGTTCGGGGTGTGTAATTTAGTTTAGTACGAACGTTAGCTGTACAATATACACAACACCTTTCAACGCGTCTTTTCCGACAATGACACCATTTCTTTCAGCCCGTCAGTTATTTCTCTAGGACCAATTTTGTGTTAATTCATTTTGTATTTCATTTGATACAACGTCACTGGTTCAACAAATAAGCTTCGAAATCATGTGTTTTGGCTAATATATTATCTACACCTCATTGTTTGGCTTTATCTTCTTTGAAATTCCACTCGGTTAGGAATAAATAGGCTCTACTCGTACTATTAATAAAGCTAAATGCAAATGCATCATTCATTGAGCGAAACGACATGGTTTGGGTGGGGATGATGACGATATTTAGGACTCCTCAATAAGCTACTATAAATTGAAGAACAAAACGGCTAGTATGGAAAATCAAAGGAGTTCTTTTAAATAATTGTGTGCGTTGGCAGAATAAATTGATTTACCACATTTACAAATGCTTTTAAATTGAACATTCACTCGAGCTGGAAAATTTGGAAAATAATTTTTAATTTTGTGGAATCATTTTTAATTATGTAGAATAATACTTAATTTTGTAAAAACAAATTAAATTTGTAGAATATTTTTTGATTTTTTGTAGAATAATTTTTTTTTTTTTTTTTCAAAATATTTTTTTTTTTTTAGTAGTATGAAAAAAACAGCAATAAAATGAAAATTAAAAATATCATCAATTGTAATTTGTACCTAATAATCCTATCTGCTGTTACGAAATTGTCTCGTCTAATGTTTAACAGCCATCTCTTCAGAAGCTTCTTGTTTTTTAGTGGAAATCTGTAATTTAAGAAAATAATGTTTTAAGCCCCGTGGGTGCTTGCATTGATATTTATTTACTGCAGAGGAGAGGTGGAGGGACAGTGAATGGTGGACTGGAACTTCGAGAGACGGTCATAAAGTTTGCTTCACTTTTTGAGGCCTATGTCATAGAGTATTAGAAAAAAACACCTAGGTGAAAAAACCAGAACAACTGTTACAGTAACTGTAGGTTCATAAGAATCGAAACCCCGCCAGTTGACTCAATGACACATAGGCCTACGAGTTAGAAGATATGGTAGCTGTATAATTTAATATATTATTTTTTTAAAAAAGGTGTTAAATGTGTCAAATTATGTGTGTGTGGGTGTGTGTGTGTGTGTGCATTGACCATCACCAGAGGACCCTCGTTAGAAAACACAGCTTTTACCCGAGGACCAACAAATCGTCCGAGGACCAAAATCGTGGTCCTCGGAGAATTGAAGTCTATTTTCATGTTGGATAACCTAGTCTACTTCACCTGACAAAATTTCTACGTGGTCCACTCTTAGTGCGTAAAACCCGTTATGTGTGTGCTCTCTTCACACAGTTTACTCTCGGTCAACAGACATACGAGGTTCCTGGGTAATTTAGCGAATCACGTGACGTCACCCAGCAAACACACGTTCCTCGGAGACGCTATTATGTTAGAGGTAAGAACGAAGAATACGTTTCCTTAATTTAAGTGTGAATTATTAGTAGATGAGTTAGTTTGTATTTTTGCACAGGACGTTTGTTTGTTCAAGAGCATATTGCAGTGAATAACAAGTAAAATTATTTTGGTCTTCGAAGCCAACGAACGTATTTTGTAAACTTCGTTTCAATTTAACACACATGGTTGAAACAGTATGGCGTCGACGGATCCGTAAGATTAGGTTTTTTTTCTGACTCTGTGTTGTCTACTCATAGACAGTAGCTCATAATAATATGTTGTCGTTTTCGTTGAAGTTATGTCATTTCTTTAAATAGGCGACTTACATCAATACCGTATGCATTTTAGTTTACCTGCCAATAGATGGCAAGAACTTTGTTTACATTGTCACAGCTCCTTGCATTCAGATTTTTTTTTTGATACCGTAGCCCTTTTAGACAAGCCATTTTGGTCAATAGCCATTTTTTCCATATTCTTATTAGTTTCTTATGTTTGAGGATTTTACCGCCTGCACAAATAAATAAACAAATAGAAAAACAATAATGCCAAAGTGCTAATCTAAAAGGATAGTCCTGAACACAGGCAAATTTACATGTAAACAAGGAATTCATGGACCTGTATTAACTGTTAATAAATCTTTTAATGTGTATTTTTAATAGATTGTAATAATTTTAATATTGGACTTCGCAATATGAATATGGATGATGTTGCTGGAAAACCTGTACTCAAAGGTAAGTCTCTTTTTGAATTATGGTGGTCGAATGGTCTAACGGATGCGCTTTAGATCGTAAGGTCCGTCATTGAGTCAAGTGGTGTGGTTTCGATCCAACACTTGTACGTGACAAGGCGTAGGGTCGCCTGTCTAACCTCGTGGGTTTTCACCGGGTCCTCCAGTTTCCTCCCACTCCTAAAGACACCTACGTGCAAGCGAGTTATTGAAATAATATTGTACTATACGTGAGTTCCGGAATGACCTAGTTTCTGTTAAGTGGACGTTAAACCCCCACTACTGCAGTGGAATGTTATTATGTCTTCTGACTTAAAAACTCTTGTTCCGATGTCCAATTATACCAACTACCCCGTACTGGTCACTTTTCTCACCCACATTAAGCCATGGTTAATTGGACATACTTGTGGGGGATATCTCTTTTTCCAGTTGAACCATGGTTGTTTCTTATTCTAGCCTAAAAGCTTGCATTCACCCCACCATGACATGGCCAGTAGAGCGAGTTTACTTGAATGTGTAGGAAAGTTTTGGGAAGCGACCTACCTAAAAGTCTTACTACTTTTATATTTTTCTTATTTCAGGAAACTGTGTATGGGATAAAATACCCGGCTGTTTTGTAATGTGGCCCGTTAAAATCTTAGACATAAACATTGCAGATAATAGGCCTAATGTTGATGTCTATGTTCATTCTGATGATACAATGTAAGTTTCTTGAGTTATCCCAGTGTGAGCTCTGTCATTTTTACATTCATTCTGGGAACCTTTTATAGGGTAGCTCAATAAATCCAAATTTTGTCACGGCTTGCAATATCTCCATTAACTGACTATGTTGTATGTGTTGTTTAGGAGTTATAGCATGTGAAAATACTTTCTAACATATGTCTGCTTTTTTGCGTCTAGATATACCATCCCTTCTGAAAACATCATTTATTACCCACAACTAAAAGAAAAGGGTATAGCTAACGAGTTCTGTAAAGATAGTTATATTCTTAAATCACTTGAATTAATGTTTGTATTAGGGCCGAAACAATTATCGGTGAATCGGTTTACCAAAATTTATTCTATCAAAACAAACAATATTTTTTAGTAGAAAATCTATAACTGCGATTATTATTTCAATTTAAGGTTCACAATCTATTTCTCACCGTATCATGATATTTATCCAATAAATTAGCCGAAAGGTCTTATTAGAAAATAGCTCATCAGTTCAGTGTAAAGAAAAATCCTGGTAGCTATAAATAGAATATAATGTCGGCACTTGGCCTGAGTCTTTAGTTGTCCCGGCCATTCAGACTTCATATCATTGCAAAATCTGACATACTAATGGCGTGCAAAATAGGATCTGGAAACATGATAAGACAATATTTTCCATTGGACAAAATACCGGAAGCTGTCAATTTCACACAAATTAAATCGCATTATACAGTTATTTCGTCTTCGCGATGCCGGTGGCTTAAGAAAACCGTATTGAAATTTGGTTTTGATTTCGGCGGTATTTCACGTTCGAGTATTATGTCCAGTATGAACCGGCCACTATGGTATCATAAATCAATCTTCTTTCGGATCAGTACAAATAGTTAATTAATACTTGTTGATTAACACGTCAATCAACTAGTCAGCTACATGTACAATAACAGTCATACCTTAGTGAGCATCGGCCACGTCGAACATATGATCCGAGTAATTAGCACATTTAACAGTAATTTTGATAATCCCGTAAAATACATAACTGGTCCAGTAAGTTGCCTTTGTGATAATGAATGCACCCAAGTAATTAACGCAGTTTACGGTACGTAGCAAACGCGGACTGCTACGGCAAAGTTGTGCCGTGCGTGTAGTAGGACCACGTACACATATCAAGCTTCCATGTAATACAAATATCACACCAACCAAATAGGTGCACAAAAATGTTATTCGTTTAAAAATGGATTAAGAACCCTGGTCTGTGTCCTAGTCTTTTCCAAGTTTTCACCTGATTTACCAAGTGCATTGTGTAATGGTATTGTTATTTTTGGATTTTATTAAGCTAATAGGTCGGAATATTTGTTATTGGTGACACTGAAATGTTTCTTATTGAAATCTTTCATTCGCCCAAATGTTGTTTGAAAGCACATCTGGCTACGACAGTGTCTTGTCTTTCGGATGGGACGAACAACTGAGGCCCCGTTTACATGTTGGTGTGCACGTAAGAGAACCCTTGACAGTTGGAATTCAAAATAACTGTAGCACCTCTGTCCGGGCAAAATTTCCCCCATAGCACTCTGCGTGGCATCCCCTTTGCAGTGGTGCAGGTGTAGTCGTTCGGATGGGACAAAAAAAACGAGTCCCCATTCACACGTAGCATGTAAAAGAACCCTTGACAGTTGAAATCTAAATAAGAGTATGTCCGTCTTCATTAGCCCGGATGAAGCAGAAAAGTCTGATGTTAAACCCTCTTTTCATTACATTTCGTTACATATCAACTCCAGTATTAGCAAGCATATACACAGGATTGTATATAACCCTCTTACAAACAAATCCAAAACTATAATGCTCAGATTTGTGAAAGCACTCGACGAATAATCATACATTCAAACAATTTAACATTCATTCTGATATGTTTTCAGGGGTTAATTTGAATGATGGAAGTAAGAAAGGTACACGTAAGCAAGTCAGAAGATATTGGACAGCCGATGATAAGAGAGCTGTTTCTGAGGAGTTGGGTAACAACATTCGACAAATGAAAGTTCCCGGTAAGCTGGTTTGTGGCAGATGTTTAAGAAAGAGAATGGAACTGTCAAGAGGATCATGGAGAGACATTAAAAATTATATTCTTAATGTCATCCAGTCTAAAAAAAAAACAAACCATGAAGCATTTTTAAACATGTTCTGTTGTCCTCCGCCTTTCGTTCGCTTGTCCGTCCGTCACAGTTTTTGGGACACAATAACTCTTCTAATTGAGCTATAATGTTCAAACATGGTGTAGGTGTTTATTAGGTGAATGCAAAGATAAGCAATTTTATTGGTCGATGCTTTGGGACAAAATAACTTTTATTCTAGTTAACTAAGAGTGGTGAAACATGTTAGTCCCGAAATGACCTAGTTTGTGTCGAGTGGGCGTTAAACCCCATTTCTCTCTCGCTAAGACTTTATTAGGTGAATGCCTTGACTGTTCGATGATGAGCATTTTCTACTAAGGCTGACAGATAATTTGATGGGTCAATGATTTGGGACGCAATAACTTGTATTCTAATTAACTGAGAGTGGCGAAACATGGTGTATAGTTTCAGTACATCAATACCTTGACTAAGTTTGATGATCATAATTTTCTGTTGGGCTCTGTAGCGATAAGCGATTTGATTGGTCAAAACAATAACTTTGCTTTTAATTGAGGTAGAATGTTCAAACTTGGTGTTGATGTTCATTGGGTAAATGGCTTGACTGAGTTCGATGATTAACATTTTCCGTTTAGGCAAAGCAGGGATGAGCAATTTGATTTGTCGATGCTTCCGGACGCGATAACTTTTATTATCCCGCGCTGAACGAAGTTAGGGAGGGATATTGAAATGGGTTTCGTCCGTCCGCCCGATTTCGTTTCCGGAGCATATCTCATAAACCGTTCAAGATATCTTTCTGAAACTTTGCACACATATCAACCTATTACAGTAGTTGTGCCTTTTGCTATTTAGGAATTTGTGGGATTTATATTTTTTTGTGTTTCCATGGAAACAAATTTGACTTAGTTTTTGGTGTATAATTTTGTTTCCGGAGCAAATCTCATAAACCGTTCAAGATATCTTTCTGAAACTTTGCACACCCATCAACCCATTACAGTAGTTGTGCCTTTTGCCATTTAGGAATTTCTGGGATTGATATTTCGTGTGTTTCAATCGAAACAAAAAGGACTTAGTTTTTGGTGTACAATTTTGTTTCCGGAGCATATCTCATAAACCGTTCAAGATATCTTTCTGAAACTTTGCACACACATCAACCTATTACAGTAGTTGTGCCTTTTGCTATTTAATAATTTCTGGGATTTATATTTTTTGTGTTTCCATGGAAACAAATTTGACTTAGTTTTTGGTGTACAATTTTGTTTCCGGAGCATATCTCATAAACCGTTCAAGATATCTTTCTGAAACTTTGCACAGACATCAGTCCATTACAGTAGTTGTGCCTTTTGCTATTTAGGAATTTCTGGGATTGATATTTTGTGTGTTTCCATGGAAACAAATTTTACTTAGTTTTTGGTGTACAATTTTGTTTCTGGAGCATATCTCATAAATCGTTCAAGATATCTTCATGGCACTTATTTTGAATTTCTCAGATTTGATAATTTTATGTGTTTCCATGGAAATATATTTGACTGTTCAAGATACCTTTAAAATAATTTTATCCATTATTTTATTTTCTGAAATCCAGCCTTCCGTACTGATTTTGTTTCTGGAGCATATTTTATTATCTGTTCAAGAAATCTTTTTGAAACTTTGTACAAACATTAACCTATTATAGTATTTTATTTTCTGATGTGTAAGTTTATTGTTTAACATACAGCAGCTAATTGAGGTAGGCAAAGGTTGTTGTGCAAACCTTACAGGGAGTAGCGACCCTGCCTTGCCGAGCTACTGTGATCAGAGTATGAAATTCTGTGAATTGATATACCATGTGTCGGAATATGAGATTTGTCTAAAGCTCCAGTTCCCTCCACTTGGAAAATATCTCTATTTTCTATGTAGTCATGTCTAATTTTTAAAACCAGAGCTTAATGTCATAAATTATCTCAAATCTTCTAGTAAATAGCAATCAATCATTTGTTTTCAGAAATAGAGAGCAATATCTACTAAACAGGGCCACAATATTAGGACCAGTGACACTGTTTGCGAAATCTGATACATTTTTATATTGATTACCAATAACATAAACAAGTTATTTTTCCTTATTTCTTCCAAACAAGTGCAAGGGCGTGGGATGTTAATGACTAGTCATCTTGTTCTAATTGAGGGAGAGTGATGAAACTTCGTGTATAATAAGTTTCACTACATCTGCTTAGGCCAAGTATAGAGAAGCAGATTGATTGCTCGATGTTTATCAAAAAGATAAATAATGTGCAATTAATTAATGTGTCATCTATTTATTTGGAGATTGCGTTGGGGACATCAGCCTCACTTTTGGCTTGTTTATACTGTTATGTTTGTTTAAATTTTTGTCATTACGTACTTGTGCATGACAAGATGTAGGGTCGCCTGTCTAACCTTGTGGGTTTTCTCCGTTTTAAGAGAACTGTGATGTCATTCAATCTAAAACGAAAACCATGAAACATTTATAAACATGTTCTGTTTGTTTATGCTGTTATGTTTGTTGCTCTCATGATAATGAGTAAGAGAGAGGTCAAACTTTCATAGTTAATATTGGATATTATCAATATTGAATTGGTTAAGTAAGTTTTTAAAATATTAATTATAATATGTTTTCAAAAAGTTATTTACACTTTAGGTTACATCTGTTAATCTTCATAAATTAATCAAGTTGCTTTTATTTGCAATACATTTTAGAGATTACAATTTATTATTGTGTGTTTTCGTTGAGGATATTTAAGATTTTCTTTCATAGTAACTAATTACAATTCAAAGTTTTTTGAATGAATCGGCTTAATTGATTTTTTGAATAATCTTGTTGATGCTCAAGATGCTAAAGTTATCATTCGATTGACTTGAAATATATACACAGGAAGAACGAGAAGCCAATCAATTTTTAATTATTTCTGATAATTACTTGATGGATTGTTACTCATAATCAGTTTTTGATGTCTTGTGAATGCTCCCATTACCTACAAAAGAATAAATATGTGACATCCTTTGTACTCATTACTTTTCAAATCCTCCATTACTCATTACATGACCATTACTTCAAAAATGTAATGATTAGATTCCATTACCATTACACCAGCCCTGATTACAGGCAAATTGGAGCATGTACAGTAGCACGTTTTATTCATTAAATGACGGGCAACGCCCCAAAATCAATGGAATGTGCATGGTTTTTGGCCGATAGATATCTTCGTTCCTGGAAACCCCAGAGACTAAGTCTTGAAACATTTAGGACTAGTTCAGAATAACGGTCCAGACATGCCCTGGAAACCCCAGAGACTAAGTCTTGAAACATTTAGGACTAGTTCAGAATAACGGTCCAGGCATGTCAAGTCTCTATCTTTAGTAGAAATCATTTTATAAGCCAAAATACATAAATTCAACAAAAAGATGTGCAACTTTTGTTGAAACTGCTCATTTTTAGGTGTTTTTTCAGCCATATATTTATTTCTATTTTGGATAGAGACTTCCGTTTCCGCCGTACCCTTGGTAATGTTGAGACACACTACCGTGTAAAATACCAGCATTCGAGCTTTCATAGGTTTAAAGGGGCACTCTCCTCTTCAAAGAAAAATACTCCCGAATGCATGTGTATGAAGGGCCATAATTTTATTTCTAATATTTCACGTCCAATGAAACATCCCCAAGAGCAGCCTAAGGAATGTACTCAACCTGGAGGTCCAATTTTGACTTAGAAACTTAAAAGTCCCTGGAAGTGCCCCAAATTGGGCTATGGGGCAGAAAATGCAATCCCCTGACGCGATTAGAAAAAATGTTATGTCCAAAAAAACACCGGAATGTGCTTTGCGTCTGTACATATTGGCGTATAAAATCATTTAATTTGAAATTTTCTACGCCTGTGATCATCGCCAAGACCTGAAATATCACACTGAGGAGATGATAATATCATTCTGCACCCGTTAGTTTTCTGTTCAATCATTCTTGACATTCTTCCTTTCATTCATTTCTTGTTTTTATGCCAGGGTTAGTTTGCAATGCTTATGGTGTCATTGGTGGTCAAAGGAGAGATAACTCCCCAAGTCCTTTGAGGAAGAGCAAAGTTTGTTAAATCTCTAATAGTGTTAAATCTACATTGTAGTCCTTAAAGTAAAGTATTAAACACTAAAGTCCTCAGGAATAAGGTAAAGTAAGTTGTATTTAGTGAACAATAACGGTCCAAGAACGGACCCTCGTGGTACACCATATTTTAGGATAGTGGCTTTTGATTGAATTCCGTTGACAGATATAGTTTGTGTTCTTGAGGTCAGGTAAGATCTGAACCAGCGCAGCGCAGTGCCTTAGATTCCGAAAAGGGGCCGGAGTCGCTCTAGTATCCTTTTTGAGGGAAAGAGCCTTATTTAACTCCTCCTCAGAGAAAGGTAGATTGATTGGTTTAGCCCCTTCATTAGGTTCAATTTCTAATGAAGGGTGCTGTGAGTAAAAGATTTCCTTTCTCTTCAAGAACTCTGGTGATTGGTTTTCGTCCCTGCTTGCGTCAGCGAAAGCTTTTGCAAGTAGATCTGCCTTTTCATTGCCGTTGGTAACGTACTCATCTCCATTGTTTAGGTTTGGTATGTTGAATGATCTGCGCTTCCCGTTCATGGCGTTCAGCTTCTTCCAGACGGCACCTGTTTGCGTGTTTTGATTCAACGCATTACAGAATGTCATCCAGTGTCCGCTTTGTGCCTTCCGGATGGTGTCTCTTGCGGCGTATTTCAACTTCAGGTAGTTTTGGTGATTGACTTCATTGTAGTGGCGTTTCCGTAGGCGTAGTGCCTTCTTTCTTTCGTTAACCGCCTTCTGACATTCTGGTGACCACCAAGGTTTCCTAATCCTTGATTGCCCTCCAGAAGTCTTAGGAATGGAGTCGTCTGCGGCACCTATAATAGCACTCGTGATGTTGGCTGCGTACACGTCGATGTTGGCATCGATGATGTCTTCTTCTTTCCACCCAAGGCAGCCTATACGGAAGTTAGCCCAATCAGCCTCTTTTATTTTCCAATTGGGTTTCCCGTTATAGACTTCCCTGGTTGTTTCACATTGGATGCAGAGTTCTTTCAATAGATGGTCGCTGCCAAGTGTTTCGTCTTCGTGTACTTGCCAGTCGCAGCGGTTTGCCATACCAAGCGTACAGAGCGTGAGATCCAGGTGTGAAGGTGGGGCATTTCCTCCAACAAAAGTAGGGCTCTCGTCGTTCAGTACGCATAGGTCGTTCTCTTCTATTATTGAGCATAAGCTAATCCCCCGACAGTCATTCCTCGGTGACCCCCACAGAACGTGTTTTGCGTTGAAATCCCCGCAAAACACAAATTCGCCCTGAGGAAGCTGGTCGAGAAGTGACTGGAAGTCAGCTGGTTTTCTCGTGACATCTGGGGGTACATACACATTCACTATTGTCAATTTTGTATTATTGCTCAATGTGATGGCTATGCCCATTGCTGCTAGAGGGTCCTCTACGTCAAGCGAAACAGAAATATAATTTAAGTTATCACTGACGTAGATGGCAAGACCGCCGCCACGTGTCGTGCTGCCCGGTCTGTCCCTTCTCTGACAAGTGTATCCGGACAAGTAGATGTCGTTCTTGGCTGGTAGTAGCTTGGTTTCTTGGAGGCATATTACATCTTTGGGGTTGCGGGTGATGTATTTTCTCAGCTCAGCACATCTGGGAGCCAGTCCATTAACGTTTAGTTGTAGAACTTTTACCTGGCCCGCCATGATGACTGTCCAGATGGATGCCTCTCTGTCTAGTCTATTTATTGGTCAATTGGCGTGTCACATTCCATAGGAGGTACCTCATTAGTGTTCGTCTTTGGTGTTAAAACCGGCAGGCAACTGGGCATATCGCCAGTGCTGTAGTGATGAACATGAGATATCCTCCTACGGAGTGCGAGGTTGTTTTGGTTCCACCACCGGTTCTCTGACTACTTTTGCTTCTCTCTCCTTGTTCTTTACTTGCTGGGTTGCCTCCCTAAAGGTAAGTTTATCTTTGCTTTGCAGACGTAGCGCTGCTTTGGTCGCTTGTATTCTTGGGCATTGTGGGGAGTTGGCTGCGTGGCTGCCCTTGCAGTTTGAGCAGTTAATTTTGCTACCCACCCTACACTCAGCCACCGCGTGTTCTCCTCCGCATTGGGCGCATACAGTTTTTCTCTTGCAGTACTTTACCGTATGTCCTAGTTTCTGGCAGTTGGCGCACTGCCTCACCCTCTGAACATAGGGGTGGGTACGGCGGTTGAGGTACACGATTTTAAGGGACTCAGGTGCGGTACCTTTCTTGAAGGATAGGGCGACGCTTCCCTGATCCTTCCACTGGGCCACATTAAACCGATATACCTCGGTAGCTTGGTACCCCCTCTCTGTAAGATCTTCCAGAATTTCCTCCCCGGTATATTCGGCCGGTATCCCATGAACAACCACCTTATCAATAGACAAGGTGATCGGTTCGGACACCGTCACGGTCATACCGAGAAGTACGTTCTGAGCCAGCGCCAGATCCATCTCAGACCTACTTTTTAAGGCAAGTCTAAGTTGGCCTGACACAGTGATCTTTAAGTCGGGTATGTTAGTAATACCCCACTTATTCTTTAGTTCCTTCCCCACAGCCGTAAGTTTGGCTCCTTGAAAGGACTTGCCTTCCAGTGGCCTTACTAGTACGACGTGAGGCTGTTCCTCTCTACTTTTTGCCGCAGGAATGAACTTCGGTGCGGGGCAGCTGTAAAAAGCGTCAGCCATGGACATGGGTGCGCTAGCCTCTGTCGCCATCGTTCTTATGCTGCCGAAAGATACAATCGAAAACAAAAGGAGGGACTGAACAGTGTTGATTAAGGATGTATTCTGTCGTTAATTAATGACGTAGGCTGATATACCTGTTGTTACCCCTTTCCACAAAGAAGCGCTAGTCAATCAGTGTAATTAATACTAATTAACTTTGGGTTCCTATTGCTTGTATGAGTGTACTTAACAGTTATCAGGCTTATTAGCTATAGAAATAAATTAGCTTGTTATTGTTTTAAGAAGCTTGTGACGAGTTCAATCAGTTGATTGGCTTGTACACTGAGCTTCTTTGTTAGTAGATGATAGAAAGAAAAGTGAAATATCCTAACAATAACGCACTGAGGAAGGAGGTAAGGAAAAGAAAATAAAGTAAATTAAAGAAAATAAAGTAAAATAAAACAAGATAAATTAAGAATGCAAAATATAAAGAAAATAAACATTATACCTTGTGAAGGTATAACAATAAAAACAAAGACAACCTTAAATCTATTTTTGGACTAGATGATCTTTGTAGTATCTAATGGTCTTTCTGGGTTTGAGAAGTCTTTTTTGAGTCTTAGCTAGGCTACTTTATCTGAGATAAATTTAGTCGATGGCTTTTGAGCTCTGGTGCATTAGGTGTTATCAGTACGAGTGCTAATTAACATCTGATCATTTAATATTATAGCTATATTTATTTATTTATACTTGCAAATTGTGTCGATTGTCACTTTCTGTCATCGACATCGTAACTGGTTTTGAAATAAATAAATGAAATCAATTTAAATAAGTTCCGCTGACAATTAATTGTCTTTGTTCAGAGTATTCTCATGTTATGATAGTTTATTATGTCGTGATTGTATGTAATTTGTCACTTTATACAATGACAATATTTACATTTAATATGATTTGTAAATCCGATATTTTGACCATTAAAGGGAGATTACTCGACATGTGTGGAGAAAATCTCGTAACTCGTCAAATTTGAGATGTTTTAAAACAATTATGTGTAGAACCTATTTGTAATTCATCAAAAAGACTCTTTTATCAGCATTTCAGTCCTAATTTTAACTTACAATATTATTTGATCAAATCCATACACCGGAATTATCACTTTGGAGGGGCGCGTCGAATTACCCAATAACACCCAATAACGGCCCAATAACACCCAATAACGACCCAGGAACACCCAATAACTCCAAAATAACAACCAATAACTACAAAATGTTGACTTTGGAAACACAAAATAACAATTTAGTTGAATTTAAGAAGCATCGTTGCTTTGTGTCCAAATCGGAATTTCACGCTTACTCGCCTGAAGGAAGATAACTCGTATATGTGATTTTTGTTGACAAGAAATTAATAACACCCAATAACGGGCGCGTCGAATTACCCAATAACACCCAATAACTACAAAATGTTGACTTTGGAAACACAAAATAACAATTTAGTTGAATTTAAGAAGCATCGCTGCTTTGTGTCCAAATCGGAGTTTCACGCCCACTCGCCTGAAGGGAGATAACTCGTATATGTGAATTTTGTTGACAAGAAATTAATAACACCCAATAAATGCTCAATAACACCCAATAACTGCCCAATAACACCAAATTGTTGACTTTGGAAGTACAAAATAACAATTTAGTTGAATTTAAAAGCCTCGCAACGTTGAGCCCAAATAAGAGTTTTACGCTCACTCGCCTGAAGGGAGATAACTCGTGTATGTGATTTTTGTTTACAAGAAATTAATGTATGCTTTCTATGCAATTCGTTTTAATTATACATGATAGGAAAAATCCCCGATTTGAATATCCTTGCGGATCATGTTTGAAAGAAACTCGCGATATTCAAAGCTTATATTGTGAAGTAGATATTACTCAGTTGAATTTTTTTTCAATGTTCACGTGAAGACTACATATGTAGGTCTTGCAGATCCAACTATGCTGGTTTTGATATTCAAATCGGAGTTTCACGCTCACTCGCCTGAAGGGAGATAACTTGTGTATGTGATTCCCCGGTTATACCTGACAAGAAGTAGTGTCGTCTGTCCAGAATCGTGGGTTCTCTCTGGGTCATCACACTGGTAAAGACCCCCCACCCCCCACACACAAGAGAATTATTGAAATGACATAGTGGACGTTAAACCTCATCCCTCTATCTACATAACTAATACTCACGACAAAGTATTTTGTGTACGTTTTAATCCTTATATATCATTACATATCGTTAAATCAAACATCGCTTTAACTAGTGCATTATTATCATTATATACTATTCAAAAAAAGTAGGGGATATTTGATTTTTAAGTGTTATTAAAGTCACCTAATGAAACTGACGAAGAAACAAATGACAAAATGAAATGAAGTTCACATTCATCGATTTATTCCAAATGATCGTTAGACTAAGTAAGGCACAGACTGACCATTATAAGGGTAAAATGATACCCGGGGTCAAACAGCAAAGTTACCACAGCATCACAACCAAGTCAGTAACGGGTAAATCCTCCTCTGTTTGCCAAACAAGCATTGATCCGACGTGGCATACTCCTAATGAGACGTCTAAGGTCATTTTGGTCCAGATTGTCCCATTCCTGTTGCAACGCAGCAGCAAGTTCTTGGACATTGGCAGGACGTTGTTGACGTTGACGTAACCTCTGTCCAAGCATGTCCCAGACATGCTCGATGGGGGAGAGGTCGGGACTCAGTGCTGGCCAAGGTAATGTGGTGATGTTCTGTTGTTGGAGGTAACCTGTAACGATCTTGGCCCTGTGACATCTTGCGTTGTCATCCTGGAAGATGAAACGGCGGCCATGACGTCGTGCGAACGGCACAACATGGACTGCCAAGATGTTGTCTCGGTAGTACTGGCCTGTAACACGCCCTGCAACAACATGTAAAGCCGTTCTTCCAGCAACAGTGATGCCTCCCCACACCATAACAGAACCACCCCCAAATCGATCATGTCTGATGACGTTAACGTCTTGGAAGCGCTCGTTTCGACGACGCCACACCCTCCTACGTCTGTCCAAAAAATCAACAGTGAACCTTGACTCATCTGAAAACATCACATTGCTCCATTGTGTATATTTTTAAAAAAATATTGTTTTGTAAAGGAATTAAAATTAAACGCCAAGTATCTCGTTACCTCGTCAGGTAGCTCCTTTGTGCGTAGAATATTTGGCAGTTAATTAGAATTTCTTTACAGGCTAATTATTTTATTATCTTTATAATATTTTGATATGAAACATTTTTAAATATGTATATGTTTTTTTTATAAAACATTGGTTTGTAAAGGAATTAAAATTAAACGCCAAGTATCTCGTTACCTCGTCAGGTAGCGCCCTTGTGCGTAGAATGTTTGGCAGTTAATTAGAATTTCTTTACAGACTAATTATTTTATTATCTTTATAATATTTTCATATGAAACATTTTTGAATATGTGTATGTTTTAATAAAATATTGGTTTGTAAAGGAATTAAAATTAAACGCCAAGTATCTCGTTACCTCGTCAGGTAGCGCCTTTGTGCGTAGAATGTTTGGCAGTTAATTAGAATTTCTTAACAGACTAATTATTTTATTATCTTTATAATATTTTCATATGAAACATTTTTGAATATGTGTATGTTTTAATAAAATATTGGTTTGTAAAGGAATTAAAATTAACAGTCAAGTATCTCGTTATCTCGTCAGGTAGCGCCTTTGTGCGTAGAATGTTTGGCAGCTAATTAGAATTTCTTTACAGACTAATCGTTATGTCGTCGGGTAGCGCATTTTTGCGTTAAATTATTGGAAGTTAATTTGAATTTCATGAAAAACTATAGCGGGGACATTTGTAATAACGTTTTGTTATTGCAACCGCCTGACGATACCCATGGAGGGGTTGAAATAGTTATTCCATATTTGACGCCCATGTATAATTAAAACGAATTGCAACGAAAGCATACGGCCACAGATCACTAAACATTTGCCCATTGACTTTAATGTTAATTCTCTTCTCTTAGACCGGCTCTAACTTTTTCCCAAATTTTCGTTGGGTAGAACGCTTTCTACCACAGATGGAGCAACATGTGGCAACCTCTTGCCCAAAAGCACGTATGAGGTTCACCATGGAAAACTTGAGATACACAAGCTGGAAGTAGAGAGAAGAAAACATGCAATTTTGGACCCTACATATCAACCTAACCAACCTCTCAACTCTTGTATCCTTCCGCCTCAAAATCATGAATATTCACCAAAACCTGGTAGAAAATGTATTTTCAAACCCTTTTCTTCGATTCTACACCTAAAAGTCAACAAAAATCGCCATGCAAAAGGGGGAAAAAGGGAAAGGGAGAGAATGACTAAAAATAACTTTTGCCCTACATTCGTGGGTGACGGCGTAGAAATATTTGGTGAGCTGTGTCCTATATAGGGGTGAAACTTCAGGTATCACCAAAAAGTCTTTTTTATATGCTTCCCATATGTTCTGGTAACATACTGGTGAAAGGAAATCAAAATCAAAGAATAACTGCAAAAATGATGGCCCTTTAAGTATACATGCCGCTTTATGTACAGTAGTGCATCTCAGGTCCATGGGCCTTTTGTGCTAAAATTTAAAAATCTTTCTTATTAAAGGCAGTATTTGAGTTCAGTGAAAAAATTAGACAAGTTACAAACAAATTACACAGAAAACACTCATAAGCTGGATTTTTTTTCAAAAATATAATTTTTTACTGCCATGTCATGAAAAATGTACAAAATTTACATGTAGCATCTTTAAAAAAAACCCAATTATTTTCCACTTTTTAGATAGCCAGACCGAAAAGGGATATACTTTTAGAAACCCTGGCCAATATACAAACAGAAAAATCACAAATCAGCTGCATTGATTGTAATATTAGAGATCTATACTTAAACATGTATCCCCACCCCCTAAATGTCACTGACTGAATGAATCTAATCTTTGGTTGCAAGTAACATCATCAAAGCAATCTGTCAAATAGCTATGTTTTACCATCCCTGGCTAACATATGTACATATAAACTAAAATATGTGCAATAAATATGAATTATGGTTAAAAATAGGCCTTGATGAAAGAAAAAAATGACGTATTTGGTCTATGACCACCCCTCTCTAACAAAAGGGTCACAGAATACACAATTTTCACAAATTTGGGAAAATGTCAATGTTTTCAACATCTCAAGGCTCAGAGGCACCATGCAAATCTTTATTGCAATTCTTGTGCTGAAGCAAGATGTCTGGACCTTTACATCAATTGCCTGAAAAAATGAAGTCCAAAAAGCCTGTAAAGGAGCAATATTAACATTTAACTGTTCTATTATATAACATAAATGCAAAAATCACCACAAATCCTAGACTTTGATAAGAAAATATTGAACATTAAGCCGACATTTACACATCTACACCAGTTTTATATTAGGGTGTGGTCTCATTGGCCTGACATGTCTCTGGGTTCTAAGTTTGACTTTAAACAAAAAGGCTTAGAAATTTTTGAAATGTACAAAATAGCTATTTATTAGTGAAAAACAACATTCCTAGCTGTAATTCAACCACAAATTCCAATTACTATCATTTTATTGTCAACACAGGTGCAATTAAATCTCTCAAAACACATTAATATAAAAGGTGGGGTGGGGCATTTATAGCCTCTCCTAAGGAAATGGTGGAGATAAAAATTGCTAGAAAGACTGGAATATTGCTTTCTACGTGAAGGAAATGCAAGAATTTAATATTACAAAGAAGAAAAAAATGCTTGTTCTGGGTAAAACAGTAGCAAAATTGAGCCAACCCCTGTTTTGAACATTTTGTACAAACCCATCTGCTGTACATTATTAACTCAGTTTTACCAATTTTCAATTTTCTGTAGGAAAGCTGGGGCTATTTCTAAACCTGATAAACTTGTAGATCCCATCTAAGTTATATTAGCAATGAAAATCAGATGCATTTTAGACATTTTGACTCATTTGAGTAGTCATGAAAGGATTGATTTCTACATTGAAATGGGGGGAATCCAAAGATTTTCTGTGAATATTTCTGATTTTTAGACAAAATTTGGTGAAATTACAATACTGTTCACTGTATCTGTGCTTTCTGAGATTGAATGAACCAAAATTGGGCATTATAATATTTTTTTCTTACTATTAGAAATTAAATAAAAACTGAAAATTGAGAAATTTGCAGTAAAATCACAATTTTTCTCCAAATTTTGATTTTTTTTTTTAAATTTAACTTTTTTTAGTTTTTTAGTAGTCAAAATATTTTATTCATATTTTCTGAGAGTTTAATCGTCATATTTTCAAAACTAAGGCATATCAGTCTCAGCCTGTCACACATAGACAGGCCACAGATCACTAAACATTTGCCCATTGACTTTAATGTTAATTCTCGTCTCTTAGACCGGCTCTAACTTTTTCCCAAATTTTCGTTGGGTAGAACGCTTTCTACCACAGATGGAGCAACATGTGGCAACCTCTTGCCCAAAAGCACGTATGAGGTTCACCATGGAAAACTTGAGATACACAAGCTGGAAGTAGAGAGAACAAAACATGCAATTTTGGACCCTACATTTCAACCTAACCAACCTCTCAACTCTTGTATCCTTCCGCCTCAAAATCATGAATATTCACCAAAACCTGGTAGAAAATGTATTTTCAAACCTTTTTCTTCGATTCTACACCAAAAAGTCAACAAAAATCGCCATGCAAAAGGGGGAAAAATGGAAAGGGAGAGAAAGACTAAAAATAACTTTCGCCCTACATTCGTGGGTGACGGCATAGAAATATTTGGTGAGCTGTGTCCATTAGTTTCTTGTCAACAAAAATCAACACGAGTTATCTCCCGTGAACCTCCGATTTGGGCACAAATCAGCGAGGCTTCTTAAATTCAACTAAATTGTTATATTGTGTTTCCACAGTCAACATTTTTGGGGTTATTGGCTGTTATTTTGGAGTTATTGGGTAATTCGACACAAATTGTTATTATGTGTTATTTTGGAGTTCGGCCTATTGGGTAATACGACGCGCCCTACGTTATCATAATCATGATGCATATATTTGAAATGAATTCCGGTAGTCTTTCAAATAAATTCACCTACAGCGCCTTTTTCTGGCCTGCGGAGAGATCAAAATGTATTATACATTTTTGGGAGGAATCGGGGATTAAAATACGTTCCGATATCCACGAATATCGAAAGGAAATTACAATTCGATATGCGCAAATATCAAAAGGAACCGAGATCTTTGGGTTATAAACTTACATTTCAAATTTCAACAAAATTGGATAAAAATTGTGACCTCTATAAGGTCCACAACCTTGATATACGTACCATATTTTTACGCTATTTGAGAACGAAGGGCGGCCATTTTGTCTGTCAATTTTGGGCCGATTTTCTTGAAATTCGAACTCAGTGTCCTTAGGGTGTAACGGTGATATAATAATACGTGTTTTTAAATCGGATAATAATTACGACCTCTATAGGGTCCACATGTGGGCCATAGTCTCCCTTGTGAAAAAGTCCTATAGAAAAAGTACAGGGCCCTTATTCACGAAAACTTAAACTAAGATACAATCGAAATTTTAAGAAATACTGCAATTCGATTGGCTGACCAGTAAAATCAATTTGCATATATCCAATGAAGTTGCAGTATTTCTTAAAATTTTGGTTGTAACTTAGTTTAAGTTTTCGTGAATAAGGTCCCAGGTTTCTATAGAAGTTTGTTGGATTTTATAGAATGCTGCAGGAAAACAACTTCATTCTGTAGTTTTTTTCACATGACTATAGATTCAAAAACATATACTATAGTTTTGTGTAGGATTGATAGATGAATATTTTCCAACTGTAATTTCCTACAGAATTCTACAGAATACTGTAAGAAACTATTGGAAAAAAAATAAACCTACAGATTCATTGGTGCTGCTATAGTTTTCTATAGAACTAACCTGTATCCACGAGTCATTTGAGTAATCCTTCAGTTTTCTATAGCGTTTGTGGTAAAAACTATAGTTTGCTATAAAACTAACTTGTATTCTCATGTCAGCTGGCGTTCTTATAGATTTGGTGGTAAAAACTATAGTTTTCTATAAAACTAACTTATTGTCTCAAGTCAGTTGTGTAATCCTATAGTTTTCTATGACATTCTGACAATTTTTTCTATAAATTTTGTGGAGAAAAATATAATGCATGAGCCTTCTATAGTTTTCTGTAGAATTTATATGTATACTGTACTTAAACCATTTTAACAAATAGCCCACTATAGTTTCTCCTACATAATAATGTAGAAACAATGTTCTATACTACAGATTTCATAAATTGGCGATGTCTTTTATTCATACTATAGTTTACAACAGAATTTAGTGAGGCACTTGTGTGAATTATGAAAACTTTTCCAACATAATTTTCCTAGATGCAGTTTTCCTTAATTTATTGTGATACCAAATGACAAACTAAAATAAGCTTACCACGAAAAATAAAATATTAAGTATAAAATAGTGTATATAATATGAATGAAATAGTGATACATGTTGACACTCAAAGGAATTCCCCACCCAACCTCCAAAAAATGCCAGTAAATGTAGATCTTCACAACAAAAATATCAGATAATAAATTATTCTTCAGATAAGTCAATAAAATAAAGACAAAGTTTATTTAGAACACAGTCTGACTGTTATGTGATCCTGCTAGTTAGATCTTAATGACTATAGCAGATTCTTTACTCAAATTATATAATTTGTTCAAGTCACCAGGTCAGCCGTGCATACCTGTCAACAAACTATAATTAACAGCCAATGTACTCTTTTGAAATCTGTTTGGCCATTGGTTGAATTTTAAATTCAAAAATTCAGTGTAAAACAACTTAATATGTTAGTATTAACAAGAAACTGAAGAGAATGGTGCTATTTTTTTCACAGATTCGTTTAAAGATAGAAAGATAAGTATACTTTATTACTTTTTAACAATATTAAATTACTTTAATGAGATAAGATTTATGTGATTTTGTTATTTATTCTTTTCCTTATATTTCAGTTATACCAAGAAAAAAAAACTTTTCATGGTTCTGGCTGGTGAATCATCAACAGAATTCAGATTTATCCATGAGAGAAAAAATAAGCTTATCAATTTAGAAGAGTCCATGAGAGAAAAATAAGCTTATCAATTTAGAAGAAATCATGGGCCAACTATATTTTTATTCCCAAAATAAGATTTAATAAAAAAAAGTCTATAGAATTCTATAATACCCATTCCTACAGAAAACTATAGTGGCTCAATTTTCAAACTACAGGATACTACAGTATTCATTCCTATACATAACTGTAGAATTTCCTACAGAAAGTGCAATAATAAAAACCCTATAGAATACTGTAATATTTTCCTATAGAAATTTTGCCATAAATCTGTAGGAAAAACTATAGGATGTGCGCTACAGAAATTATAGAATATTTGGGGCCGTTATTTCCTACAGGCCCCCAAAATTCTGTAGAATACTATAGAATTTTATCCTATAGAAAATGGGACACGCCCCCCAAAAAACTCTATAGTTTTTCTATAGAATTATATACAATACTACACTGGTATTCTGTAGGACTTTTTGCTAAGGGCTGGGTAGCACTTGGCAACTATTGGCTCACTACTGATGAATAAAACTTATTTTCGTAACTGGTATCTAAGAATATCTTGTCAGTTTGTTAAAAGGTTTTAAATTTTTTGTTTTATATTCCAAACATTTGAAAAAATAATATTATGCGAGAAGTTTGCCATGTTTCGGCCAGAGTTGGCCCACATCCAACTGGCCAAATGCCTCAAAATATCAATTCAATAAATTTCGGCTCAGAATAGGACTTCTAGTTTCCAGCAGAATTTTCCTGGGTGCTGTGGTCCTGGTGTTCTACATTAGTTTTATTACGAACAAAAAAAATAAAGTCTTAAAACAATATCTTTTTAATGTACTGTATATAATATGGAATCACCTCACCCCACCCTTCAAAAAAAAGCCAGTAAATGTAAATCTTTAAAGCAAAAATAATAAATTATTTTTAAAAGAATTCAATGAAATAAAGACAAAGTTTATTTGAACACAGTCCGGTCGAGTGTTAGTTATCATGCTATAAAGTAGCTAGATTTTAATTACTATAGCAGATTCTGTACTCAGTTATACAATTTGTTAAAGCCAGCAGGTCAACCCTGCACACCTTTCAACAAAGCATAATTAACATCGAATTTACTATCTTGAAATCTGTTTGGTCATTGGCTGAATTTAAATTCTAATAGAAGTTAGCATTAACAAGAAACTGAAGACATTGCAGTGGTATACAACTGTGCATTATTTTCACATAACTTTGTTCAAGACAAAAAGATAAGTATGTTTTATTACTTTCTCTACAATAATATTAAATTAGATAAGATTCATATGATTTTATTATTTAGATAACTTCATTTAACTATTCCTTTGCCTTGGCATCATTAACAGAATTCAAATTAATCAACAGAGAGAAAAAATGATGTTATCAGATTAGAAGAAATCATGTGCCAACTATATTTTTTTCCAAAAGTAAGAATTATCTGACTTAACTCTTCGACACTTGCATTGACAGACCCCTAGAATATAATTTGGTTGAATGGGGGAAGAACAAGACAATGGGAAAAGAGGAGGCGACAGCTGCAGGAGAGGGAACAGGGGAAGGATGATATTGACTTAGATGAATAAATTTTATAATTGAAGATTTTGCTTGTTAATGTATGTTGTTTGTGCTGCATGCAAGATACAACTTGGAAGAAAGTCTTGGCTGTTTCTGCTGGAGAGACTTTAAGAAGGGGAGAGGAATCGGTTTTAACGTCCATTTGACACAAACTAGGTCATTTTAGCTTGTTCTCTATCCATCTCTCGAAAATGTGGGCGTATCCTGCCTGGCAGCCGCTGGTTTTAAAATCTGATAAAAATTTTGACCTTTATAGGGACAAGAAGCTCAAAACCCGATTTTTCGTACAATAAAGGGCCATAATTCAGGTAGTTACGAATATCGAAAGGAACCAAGATATTTGGGTTATAAACATGCATTTCAAGTTTCATCAAAATCGAATCAAAATTGTGACCTCTAGGAGGTCCACAACCTTGATATACCAGATGTTCACACAATTTGCGTACAAATTGTGACCTCTAGAGGAACCACAAGTTAAAAGCGCAATTGTGACCCCCCACGGCATACCAAGTCGCAAAGAGGAAATTTTGAAAATTGAGTTATTGTTATTTTCACATTATCCGACTCATTACCTTCAATTTGATGTATAGTTAAAGCCACCCAACTCACCAAAGTAAGTTTTGAGAAAAATCAAGTTAAAGATTTGGTATGTTTCAAAACAAAATCCCATAGCAACCAAGCCATTCATTTGCTGTTTTGTCGTTGAATATTGTTTTCTAGAGGTTTTCAGGGGTGCTGAAGACGAAAATTGTAGTAACAATTTGATCCGACAATTTCCGCCATCGTTTTTTTTCAAAATGGACGCCAAAATGACAAATTTTTGAGTTTTCATAAGTTATGTGTTTATGGGTTTTGGGGGGTGCTACATCAAACAATTGCAGTATAAGAGTAAATCCAATAATACCTGCCATTTTGTTTTTCATAATGGCGACCAAAATGATAATCGTAGTAGTAAAATTAATCCGTCAATATCAACCATTTTGTTTTATCAAAATGGCGACCAAAATGACAATTCTGGTTTTTTTTTATCACCATATATTTGTAACCGTGTCATTTTATATGTTTTATTAGGCATAAAGGTTGTAGCATCAGGGGTTGACTGGACTGTATCCTCCATCTTGTTTTTCAAAATGGCCACCAAAATGGCAATTATTGGAGTTCTTATACATGGTACTTGTGTAATATATCATTTTAGAGGTTTTTGGGGATGCTGAATACGAAAGACATGGTGTTGGGTCGATGCAACGAATATTTATCATTTTACATATTCGATGATTTTATGGTCACCCATCAGTTATGGTCACACCTTGCAGGGTAGGGTATACCAATGAAACGACGGTATTCAACACCTTATGCTATCAAGTATTATAAAAGAGAACATATACTATGGAGTTTTCGTATGGCACGGTTACGATGCCAGTGTATAGAAAGCTGTAAACAAACGCTATTTACAGTGGATATAATTGCATTACGAGAATTTAATTTATTAATTCATCGGGCATGGGTGACTGTTTAAGGTTCGAGAATGGAAAAGGGCGAGCTCTCAGTTGCAAATGAATTGAATGCACTGACATCTGCAGTTTTTAGAAAAAGCAAGTTAAAAGTGTCGGTATCACACAGCAACCATGCCATTAAATCTTTCGTTATTTTGTCGTTTAATATTAATATTTTCTTCTTTAGGTTTTCAAGGGTGCCGATAACGAAAATCGTAGTAAATGCGCTCTTTTCATAGTAAAACATCCACAACACATGCGGCATATTCACATTTTCTATGATAGCGTTACAATTTAGAACAGTGTATACATTAGTAGTCTAAGTTTGTATATTATAACTTTGGTGAGATTAACTTCAGTTCAGTTAATCTCATCAATTATTTAGCACCTTGGTGCTGATTGGGTAATCAAGTTTAGTAGCCTATCTTAATCATCAAAGAAGCCAACCCAGCAGCATGCCTGAATTAAAATTTTGCGTGTACAATAAGTCTATTGTTATTTTAAGCCTGAGGTACCGTAACGGTATCAAAATATGAGTCCATAATAGAATAGAAATTTCAATTTCATTGGCATGAAATGCTTACTTTCATTTTGGAAGCGGTGTAATTAAACAATGGCAGATTATTTTTCCCACTCAATAATCGTCGCGTTTCGACTCATTGGTCGTTCTTATTTTCCCGACCCATGGTGATAATAGAATTTTAAACAATAATAATATCCAAAATGCATTCTTAACTTTGCATGCCGTATGAAGCGACAGTAAACGGAATTCACCTAAGAAAATTATTGGCTATTTTGTTTATTTCCATTTAAGGACTATAAATTATTTTCTAACAGTAACAGACCAAACGAGACATTAAATCATCGCCGCTTTGTTTAGTTATTCGGAGTAAATAATGAATTGTCGGTGGCCTTATCATTGTTAATTATCAATCAACCAGTCATTAATCCCTGAGAAGTGATTACAGATTAGTATTACTCAATGACACGAACGGCTTGTTGATTGATTTACAATGTTTTGATTAACACTCAACGGCTATCTATATACGATCAGAATTAAGTTGTTGGTATCCGAGGAGCTTTTTATTTTGTGTTTTTAACAGTTTTCAAATGTAAATAATTTAATTAAATCAACCTGTCCATAATATCATATTCATTGTATTGAACGTTAAATCTTTAATAAACAACAGCAACAGTTGTTTTCTGCCACTTCTCAGAGTAAATCGCATGTAGATACACCATAACATTGCCCAAATCTAATTTCTAAAGTCTGCTTGAGCCTCGATGCGGCCACGGAACCACAATGCTTTGCACGCGTCATCTGGGCCAATCAGAAAACGAGTCGTGTTGGAAGCATAGCAACAAGCGGAGTATGTTTACATTTTTAGGGGTTTTAAAACCCTTTTGTATTTCTTCAAAATGAATTCATCGGCAATACTTTGGTCATATTTATAAACTAGAGATTCTCCGCTTTACAACGATGCCAAGCATTTTGCAAGAGGATTGACAGGTCGCCCCGCTGCGAGAAAAATATCTAATTCCGCTGAGAATATTCAGAAATAGACAGATTTAAGAATACGGTACTCTTACAAAACGTCCAAATAAAGGCGTTTTAAAATGTTTTATTGCTATTTTGATCTTTTGAGTCGATAGATAGTATATTTATAGACTCATTTTTGTGAAAATCTCAATTTCGATCAAAATCAATATTTTCGCTTATTTTGTCTCTTGTGCAAAATAAATTTTACCGCATTCCGACTCATTTACATGCGGCGGTTCACAATTTTTCGTACAATCAGGGCCATAATTCAGGAAGTTACGATCCGATATGCGCGAATATCGAAAGGAACCAAGATCTTTGGGATATAAACATACATTCCAAGTTTCATCAAAATGGCATGAAAATTGTGACTAGAGATTCTACAACCTTGATATACCATATTTTAAGACAGGAAACAAGATATGTGGGTTATAAACATGCATTTCATGAAGTTATGGTCCGATACATGCAAGATCTTTGGGAGATAGACCTATATTGCAAATTTGGTCAAAATCGGATAAAAATTGTGACCTGTAGAGAGTCCACAAACAGGGACAACGACAATATACGTCCACATGAAAATGTGGGGGCATAAAAATATTAATATGATTTTGACCCCAAAATATATGGATCCTACAAGCTTCCTGAAAGTTGCAGAAAATTTTTATGAAAACTCTCTGGCCTCTGGCTCTATTGTGCTGACAGGTTTTGGCAAAAAGGGGAAAAATATCAATATTAATTAGATTTTGACAAAAAGAAATAAGGACCCTCATATCTTGTCATAATACCGGTACTAGTTTCCTGAAAGTTTAAAAAAAAAACACAAAAAAACCTAGCATCTACTGCTCTGAAAAGAAGTGTGGACAGGCCAGAAGAAAGGGCCATAACTCTAAAAATGTTAATGGAGGAAGACCACCATTAATTTCCCCATTGACTTCAATGTTAATTTTGGCCTCTTTGCCCACCTCCAACTCTTCCCCAAATTTTCGTTGGGCTGAATGCTTTTCACTATAGACAGAAAGACAAATGGTCATGTCTTTGCACTAAAATTTGTATGAGGTTGACCACCAAAATTTTGAGATACACAAACTTGAAGAAGCATACTAAAAACATGTAACTAGTTGCCGTACATATCACCGTAGTCAACCTGATAACCCTGTTATCCTTCCACCTCAAAATCATTAATATTTACCAAATTCTGGCAGAAAATGTTAATTCAAACCCTCTTCGTCTATTCTAGACAAAAAATCAACAAAAATGGGCATGCAAAATGGGAGAGAAAAGAGACAGAGAGAGAATTGCTATAAATAGATGAACTACATTTTGTGGGTACGGAGATGGTGAAATTTAATGGTGGTCTGCCTCCTATATGCTTTTATAAATTCATATATCATCAAAATTCTTTTCTTTATAGCTTAACATTTATTTTTGCAAAATTATTATAATACAGAATCAAAACCAGCGGCTGCCAGGCAGGATACGCCCACATTTTTGAGAGATGGATAGAGAACAAGCTAAAAAGAAAGTGATTTTTCCTACAATCAAGGGCCATAATTCATGAAGTTACAATTTGATATGCGCAAATATCAAAAGGAACCAAGATCTTTGGCTTATAAACATGCATTTCAAGTTTCATAAAAATCGGATTAAAATTGTAACCTCTACAGGGTCCACAACCTTGATATACCATATTTTTACACCTTTTGCGTACAAGCGGCGGCCATTTTGTCCGGCAGTTTTGGTTTGATTTTCAGGAAATTTGAACTCAACGTTTATGATGGTGTTACGGTGATATATTCAAACAATTTTTAAAATCAGATAATAACTGATAATAAAATATGCTCCAGAAACAAAATCAGGACGAAAGGCTGGATTTCAGAAAATAAAATAATGGGTAAGATTATTTTAAAGGTATCTTGAACAGTCAAATGTGTTTCCATGGAAACACATAAAATTATCAAATCTGAGAAATTCAAAATAAGTGCCAAGAAGATATCTTGAACGGTTTATGAGATATGCTCCGGAAACAAAATTGTACACCAAAAACTAAGTCAAATTTGTTTCCATGGAAACACAAAAAATATAAATCCCAGAAATTCCTAAATGGCAAAAGGCACAACTACTGTAATGAGTAGATGTCTGTACAAAGTTTCAAAAAGATATCTTGAATGGTTTATGAGATATGCTTCGGAAACAAAATTATACACCAAAGACTAAGTCAAATTTGTTTCCATGGAAACACAAAAAAATATAAATCCCAGAAATTCCTAAATAGCACAAGGCACAACTACTGTAATAGGTTGATGTGAGTGTAAAGTTTCAGAAAGATATCTTGAACGGTTTATGAGATATGTTCCGGAAACAAAATTGTACACCAAAAACTAAGTCAAATTTGTTTCCATGGAAACACAAAAAATGTAAATCCCAGAAATTCCTAAATAGCAAAAGGCACAACTACTGTAATGAGTAGATGTCTGTACAAAGTTTCAAAAAGATATCTTGAACGGTTTATGAGATATGCTCCGGAAACAAAATTATACACCAAAAACTAAGTCAAATTTGTTTCCATGGAAACACAAAAAAATATAAATCCCAGAAATTCCTAAATAGCAAAAAGCACAACTACTGTAATAGGTTGATGTGAGTGCAAAGTTTCAGAAAGATATCTTGAACGGTTTATGAGATATGCTCCGGAAACAAAATTGTACACCAAAAACTAAGTCAAATTTGTTTCCATGGAAACACAAAAAATATAAATCCCAGAAATTCCTAAATAGCAAAAGGCACAACTACTGTAATAGGTTGATATGTGTGCAAAGTTTCAGAAAGATATCTTGAACGGTTTATGAGATATGCTCCGGAAACAAAATCGGACAGACGGACGGACCCCGTTTCAATATCCCTCCCTAACCTCGTTCGGCGTGGGATAAAAAGGCGATTTTGCATACAATTAGGGGCCATAATTCAGGAATTTACGGTCCGATATGCACCAATATCGAAAGGAACTGAGATCTTTAGGTTATAAACTTACATTTCAAGTTTCAACAAAATCGGATAAAAATTGTGACCTCTATAGGGTCCACAAGCTAAAAACGTGATTTTTCGTCCAAACAGGGGCCATAAGCCATGAAGTTTTGATCCGATACATGTCAATATCGAAAGCAGCCGAGATCTTTTGAGGATAAACCTATATTTCAAGTTTCGTCAAAATTGGACAAGAATTGTGACCTGTAGAGAGTCCACAAACAAATTGTGGACGGACAGGGGCGACGACCACATACGTCTTCATGAAAATATGAGCGTATAAAAAAATAATTACAGAAGAAATGGTGACCTTTTAGAGTTATGTACTGTTTTGTATAGCGGGTTGCAGCTCAGGTCCATGGGCCTTTTGTACTAGAATTGAAGATTCTTGCTTAATTTTGTCAAAATATGAGTTCTGCAAAAAGATTTAAAGAGTTTCAAACAAGTCACATCAAAAATATTCAAAATACTGGAATATTTTTTAAAAATTGACTTTCTTTTACCCTTTTCTACAAAATGGTCCATTTTTTACACTTTGTATGTCTCAAGATGCCAATATTTCCCTATTTCTTGGAAAGTCTGAGATGAAAGGCATTTATTTCTAGAAACCTTGGCCAGTATATGACAAGACAAGCTGCAAATTGGTTGGATTGAAGGTAACTGTAAGGAACTACAATGAAACTCAGGGGCGTACATAACGATTTTGTTTGGGGGGGTGTTTAGCCAAAATGCAACCGACTGATGCACATACCCCCAATACGAGTGACATAGTCAGGAGCCACCCACCACACGTGCCAGTTTTCTAGGGGTCATGTGCAGTAGCGGATCTAGAAGCTGGGAATAGGGGGTGGGGCAGTGATGGGATTTCCAAAAAATTATTGTCGGACATTTTTTCCCGAAAATAAAGGGGCCTAACTCTTATCGTAATTTAAGCAGACGTTTTCAAAACACAATTAAGAATCACGTGTCAATAAAATATATTCAAATTCATATGTAAAAAAAATAGGTGCACCTCGTTATATTTCATGTTTAAAACCCGTACGGTATTCAAATTTATGTCAATAATATTCCTACAAAATTACATGACATCAATACTATAGAATGGCAGCGTGCCGACTGCTGTCGATCTGTTTCAAACTCCCCCAAAATTACCGTATTTTTCGGGTCATACATCGGTACATTTTTCAGCAAAGTCCGACATTCATCTGATACTACGTTTCGATTTATATACGGAAGGTAAAAAAATGACATCCCGAAATTTATTTGGCCGTAAACCGAAGTTAACGACGCTCAAATACAACGAGCGTGTGACACCAACTAACTGCTAAATAATTGCATTCGACTGTAGCACGCGCTATCGTCTTAAACAATTAACTACTTACGTCATTCCAATCGAAATATTCGTCAACATTTCTTAGCGTGTTTATTTATTTATTTATTTATTTAAAGACATAAACCCCATTCAAAATATGATCATAAATCCGACAATATGCCATAAAAATAGAATCTTTTCCCGGACATCAGTCGTATTGGATTCGGCACGTATACACCTCTTAATTTCACGTGTCTCGCGAGATTTGTACTTTCATTTTAATTACTGAACTATAGCGCCATATGCGTGTGTGTGAAATATCTTTATTTAACTTCGGCTTCCACCGAAAATATTTGATATAATTTTATAGTTACCATCTTGATATATCTTGGATTCATTTATAATTTTAGTATTTGACACTGTTTCTTGTAAACAGAGTATCTCTGGGTAGCTGAATTTATCTGTTAAGATGTTTATTTTTTCATCAAAGCCTCTTTGAATATTAGAGGATATAATATGCATAATTAGTGAGATAATCAAGATTTTCACTATAGACATTGTAGAATAATAATTGTATTGTTATATATAAACTTATTCAGTTAATATGATTTCACAATTGAGTCCAATTCACTTTTTAGTTATTATATCAGTTTTTTCTAGTCAGTCTATTAAAGACCTCAACTATTGGACTTTTCATTCTTAGTTTTTTATCTGTTACATCTTCATTATTGCTGATATTCCTTTTCTTTGTATTTTTGCTATCTTGGATTTTAACATAGTCTGCACTGGTACACTCAGTTTCCTGTGCTTCTTTGACTGCAACATCATTTTTGTTTATATTAAAATCCATTAATGTATCAATAATTTTATGGTCGTCTTTATTCACATCATTATTTGGATCAAATGTGTCAGAGTGGGTTTGTTTCAACTCTGTTTCATCATTTTCTGTTGTAGAATTCTCCTGAGGAGAGTATTCCAGATTTAGATCCATTTTGGGAGTTATAGGTAGCTCATCTATATTTCTGTATGGATCAGGAGTTATAGGTAGCTCTGTAGATGGAGAGGATTGCAGGGGTGGAAAATCCTCTGGGATGGGTGAGAAGTTAGATTTATTTGTACGTTTGTCAGGCAAGGGACAATCCCTTCCTAGGTGGCCCTGTTCTCCGCAGTTGAAACAAGTCTTATTATATCTGATCTGCCCTTCGTATTTGACGCCTACTCGTAGGCCTTTTATGAAAATATGGGATGGGATAGGCTTGAACACGCGTTTGACATGAATGATTCTCACCCCACTTTCTATTGTTGGAAAATTTTTGTAGCATGGCCTCTCACATCTGATGACATCGGCATAGTTTGATATTTTTCGTGCAATGTCCTTATTATCTATTTCATAGAATAGATTATAGATAACTATTGGGATAGAGTCTACTGGGTATTCCCAGATAGCTTTGATGGTGCCTTTCGACTTATATTCCAGATCATTGATGGTAAATGATTCAAAGAGTCCAACAAAGATATCTTTAGATTGTTGAGAGTCAACTGTCAGATAGAAATTCCCATTTCCTATATTCTGAAGACATTTAATATATTTTATATCAAAATTATCATGGGCTAGGATAAATGTTAAAAGTTCAACTGATGACAATTTTGTCTCACCATATACTGGAGATATAAGTATTGTATTCTCTCTATTGAGTTCATTTGTCACACTAACACCTTCAGGTCCCACAGTTGTTTTTGTAGCCCTTATATTTTGCATGGCTTTTGTTTATATAGTTTTGTTTATAATTTTTTTTTTTTTTTTTTTTTTTTTTTTTATTTCACTTTTATATACGACGCAAATATACACTATAGTACAGTTTAGAGAAGAGTCACGACCAAGTTATCACTATTGTTCTTCTTGGCCGCCATATTGGCTCTTCAGCTCTCGGTTATTGTAAGCAACACAAACTTCAATTATCCTCTATCGATCCTTCACAGGACGCCAGATTCGTTTTGATATTTATCACATTTTAGTTCATATGTAAAACTCTATACATTGTTTCAGATGATATATTTGAAAACACTATATATATCTTTACTTTAGTAGACCTCTAACAAAAACACGTCTAGCCATGTAGGAATGACCATTTGCGATCAATATCACAGACAAGTTATCGGATACAATGTATGTTGATTTGAGGTGTTATATACTATCAGGATATGTGACATGTATGACTAATTTCTACGTGTTATTGTCCGACACAAAGAAGATTAAAACGTGAGACAATGGACAAATCACGGGTTAATCAGATTAAGTTTATAATCTCTCTTATTGGATTGATATATCGTCCGACAAAGGAGAAGCAATGACACCTGTTCAGGATTGATTTGATGAATCATCCGACAAAGGATTAAGTCAGCCAATCAAGGCAGAATAGTAGTTAATCAAGGTAGGTGTGTAGACGACATAACACGATAAATAGTCGATCACTTAATTACCTAATCAATCCAGCCTATTATCAACGATAATCGGGTTGCACGGTAGTTATACACTCAGTGGCTGAATAATGACTGTTCGGACTCATCGACAATCGCAGCTTTAGTACCTGATGGATATTCTATACAACATTGCCCTCGCGGTTCATGTGTAGGAGGCGTAGCACATATATTTAAGTCATCTATTAAGTGTAAGAAAATCCGTCATGACCGTTTTGATTCTTTTGAAATTTTGGATTGTTCTCTACAGTTTTCTTTCAAGGAAACTAGGATTATTACAATTTACCGCCTGCCCAATAGCAAATTGTGTCAAAAGTTTATGGAAGAATTTGGATTATTTCTGGACCAGTTGATGATGACTGAGTGTTGCACTATTATTTGGGGAGATTTTAATTTTCATGTTGATTTTTGTGATATGCTGAATAATAGATCTCTCACACAACATGTTTCTTCTTCTACTCATAACGGTGGACATATTCTCGATCTGGTGATAACTAATCCACGTGATATTAAACTGGATAATCTCTCTGTCTCGGACAAATTAATATCTGATCGTTTTCCGGCAACTTTTAATCTTATGATCCAGAAACCACAACCAACAAGAAAGACTTTAACATATCGAAGGTTTAAATCATTTGACATAAATAAATTTAAAGCGGAAATAGTGAACTCGAATTTCAATGGCATTCAATGTATTCAAGATATACAAGAGAAGGCAACCCAATATCACTCAAAGCTTGCTGAAATTTTGGACTCGCTTGTTCCTCTTCAAACGAAAACATTTACGATTCGTCCCAATACGCAGTGGTTTAATGATTCTATTTTAGAAGCCAAAAGGGACCGTAATAAGGCTGAACATCTGTGGCGGAAAACAAATCTACATGTCCATAAACAGATTTATAAATCTTTAAAAAACAATGTGAATAAATTAATTGATGATGCTAAAATTAAATTTTACTCTGATAAAATAGAAAATGGCGAAAACAGACAAAAAGACCTGTATAAAGTTGTGAATTCCCTTTTGGACCATAATGCTGAGCGTACTATCCTCCCGGACATTGATAATGACACTGAACTTGCAAATTTATTCTCTGATTTCTTTTAAATAAAAATACAGAAAATACGAACTGATAACTTGATGATTTAAATAAAACTATTGACTTTAACGCTCATGATTTTGTTTATTTAGAAAATTTTAACTTGGTTAGTAAATCTTTTGTTTTAAAGCTAATTAAATTGTCTGCTCCTAAATCTTGTTCATTAGATCCTGTTCCGACTTCTGTTCTTAAGGACTGTCTAGACGAAGTTATTCCAGTTTTTACCAATATTATTAATTCTTGTATATCATCCGCTACTATTCCCAACGTTTTCTAACGAGCTTATGTTACCCCTTTAATTAAAAAGTCTACACTGGATCCTAATGTTTTTAAAAATTACAGGCCAGTCTCTAACTTAAGTTTTATTTCTAAAATATTGGAGAAATGTATTACTTCTCAGATAAAGGCCCATCTAGATGATAACTGTTTGTATGAACCATTTCAAAGTGCTTATAAACAATTTCACAGTACCGAAACAGCTTTAACCCGGGTTTCAAATAATATTTTAATGGAAATTGATAATAGAAAATGTACATTTTTAATTTTATTAGATTTATCTGCTGCTTTCGACACGGTGGACCTTTCCATTCTTCTACGTAGACTTCAATTTAAATTCGGTATTTGTGGCTCTGCATTAAATCTTTTAGAGAGTTATCTTGTGGGTAGAAAATAGTGTATTTTAGTTAATTGCAAATTGTCGTCTGAATCTGTTTTGTCATCTGGGGTTCCCCAAGGTTCTGTTCTTGGTCCGATTTTATTTACCCTCTATACGTCACCATTAGGAGATATTGTCAGAAAATATGGTCTCAGCTTTCATTTGTATGCCGATGATACTCAATTATATATTTCATTTACACCTAATTGTCCATCTTCTTTCAATTTATCAAAATTGCAACTTGAGAACTGTATTAGTGAAATTAGAAAATGGATGTCAAAGAACTTTCTAAAATTGAATGATGATAAAACCGAATATTTGTTATTAGGCTCAAGGCATCAATTAAGTAAATCTGCACAAGATAACCCCCCTGTTGTAATTGGTAATTGTGATATATTTTCATCTTATTCTGCTTGTAATATTGGCGCTATCTTTGATAGTTTTATGCTTATGGGAGCTCAAGTAAATAATATTTGTAAATTGTGCTATTTTAATATAAGAAATATAGGTAAAATACGTAAATGTGTAACTGTAGAGGCCACTAAGTCACTTGTTAATTCTCTGGTCACTTCTCGATTAGATAACTTTAATTTACTTTTAGTTGGTTTACCTTTAAAGCTTATAGATAAATTACAAAAAGTACAGAATACTGCGGCTAGACTTGTTACTTTAACTAAGAAATGTGACCACATAACTCCTGTTTTATATAATTTACACTGGTTACCTGTTAAATATCGAATTGATTTTAAGATTTTATTACTTACTTTTAAATGTTTAAATAATTTAGCTCCTGTTTACCTCTCAGATCTTTTAGAACTTTATACACCTGGCCGAACATTACGTACATCAGATAAACTACTTTTAAAGCCCAAAACTGGTCAACTAGTCTCCTATGGTCAGCGCTCTTTTAGTTATCAAGCATCTGTTTTATGGAATAATCTACCATTTAGTTTAAGATTTGTACATCTCTGTATTCTTTTAAAAAAAAAATTAAAACACATTTATTTAATCAGGCTTTTAACTGACTCTGTATACAATCGTTAACATGCCCATAATCTTGTTGTTTATGTGTGATTTACATTGTCACTTTGTAAAGTGCCTCTGAACATGTTATATGAAAGGGTGCACTATAAATATGCTGTAATAATAATAATAAAAGTAGTATGAAAAGGCTATTAATTAATATTTTATTGCTCTGTAAGTGCCACATTTTAAAAGATCACCACAAATAATAGATTTACATCCAAAATGTAAAACAATAAGCTGCAGAAGACACATCTAAAAAATATCCATTTTGGTTTGTGGACTCATTTGGAAGAAATGTCATAGGATTACATGTTTGGCCATAAACAAAAAGTCTTAGAAATCCTTGAAATCTTATATGTAACTATTTGTTTGTGCAAAATAAAATGCCTGGTTACAATTCAAGCACAAAATCCAAATACTGCTAATTTGGAGTCAATATATGTTCAATTGAATATCCAAATATCATGTTCAAGAAAATTGGAGGGGAGGGGTGGGGTGGGGAAGGTGAGCCAGTCTAAATGAAATGAAGACAGAGAAATTTCCCTGCAAACACATAGATTTTACTTTCTCAAAAAGGGAAATGCAGCAATTTCAGGTTTTAAAAGATTAAAATAGTGTTGAGCCAGAAGAACACAGCTTCAAAATGCAGTTCACTCATGTTTTGAAAATTCTAACATACTTCAGCAGTACATAATTTTTAAATTTCTGACAAACACATGGATACTTTATCAATATCTGACAAACACATGGATCCTTTCAAAGTTATTTAACAATGGAAATAAAGACATGCAAGACATTTTGGTTCATTTTACAACAGATGAATAATTAAAATTTTGACGGCATTACAGGGGGTAATCTGAAGAATTTCAGATTTTTAGGCAAAATTGAGTGAAATTATGATTACTATCTTCCCGTCTAACTTTCATGATGCAGAAAAAGTAAAAATTACACATTAAAATATTTTCCACTAATTTTGAAAAGTAAATAAATACCAAAATCAAAAATTCCCCTTACAACTTTGTAAAATATTTTTGAAATTTTACCATTTCACTGTTTTTTTTATCAAAATGTCCTACATGTATATCACATTTTCTGATAATTTGGAGATCATATCATGAAATTTAGGCCCCTCATCCACTGTCAGGTTGTTTACATACAGGAGGCAGACCACAATTAATTTCCCCATTGACTTCAATGTTAATTCTGGCCTCTTTGCACTAAAATTTGTATGAGGTTGACCACCAAATTTTGGAGATACACAAACTTGAAGAAGCATACTAAAAACATGTAACTAGCTGCCGTACATATCACCGTAGCCAACTTGATAACCTCCTAAATCCTTCCACCTCAAAATCATGAATATTTACCAAAACCTGGCAGAAAATGTTAATTCAAACCCTCTTCGTCCATTCTAGACAAAAAAAATCAACAAAAATGGGCATGCAAAAGGGGAGAAAAGAGACAGAGAGAGAATTGCTATAAATAGACGAACTACAATTTGTTGGTACCGAGATGGTGAAATTTAATGGTGGTCGGCCTCCTAATCAGAGTTCAATGAAAATTGGGATGACTGGTTTTAACTAAAAGAAATAGGGATCAGAAAAATCTGATAAAAACTAGTGGCGTCTGAGTGCTAACAAGAAATAAGTGTGGATGGATCGATAGATGGAAATGGTGATTACAACACATTAACATGTCAGTGTATAAAAAGCAACATATTCTCAAATATCTGAGGATTCTGAAAATATAAACAGATTTTTTATAGGCCATGTATGTAATTTCGAAAATTATACACTTCAAAAGATACTCTCGCGCCTGTACACACATGTGCTGATTGAAAGTGCTAACTCAATGGTTCAATTCACAAAATATTCAGACAATTTTTCACATTATCTGAGCACCTATTGCAAAGAGTGTATCCTGAAAAAAGCAATAAAACTTGTTACACATGAACAATATTACAATGTATTTTAAGAATAAACTCATCAAATAATTTGCCAATGTCCTACTTTTCTTCACCAACCAGGATAGTGAAGATGGGACCTTGCCAAGGGGCACAACATCCAGTTCCTAAATTAAGGGCAAAGGCATTAGTATTTTTTACTAAGCCATTGTCAAATATTTAATAGCACTTGATGAAAAATGTGAAGCTTTAGAAAAGGATTTCTTTGGTCCTCTTTCCACAAACTATCTTTAAAAGTGTAATGTAGATCAAGACAACAGGGATCCTGACATCTGTAATTTTTGTAATGGATACCACTGACATTGTTCCTGTGTTAATTTGACATTGTGTAATTTTATGTAGACAGCACCAAGAAAATTATTTTCCTTTAAAACATCATGATCCCACACTGTCACTTGCAGGATACGATACTTCAGTTGTTCTAATGACATTTTGTATTCAAGCTGAAAAATTCAAGAATAAAAAAAATTAGGGAAAAGCTGCTACTTTTATTAAATAAGAAGTTTCACTATGGCAATCATCACAGCTAAAAATTTGGAATATGGTATAATATCAGTTTTGATTTACATTTGTCTAAGAGGACATGGGTGAATGGTTTAAGTAACAATAGGTTTAATGGCTATCAATAATGGCAAAGAGGGGAATTTAGAGAAAAGCAACTAAAATTGGGGTGAACTAGTTTCTCTTTTCAGACTAACAGATATTGCATATGATATGGGTTTGCCCCCCACCACTGTCCGTCACATCGTGAAACACAATATCATTTACAAGGTTTTCTGACAACCAAACTAATTTGAACAAAAATGTAGCCTCTATCGCGTTAACAAGGTTATCAAAAAAATGGGTATAACTCAAGAAAATCTATAATGACGGACAGATAGAAGCGATGACTATTTACACAAAAACTTCATGTGGGCTTTTAAAAATGTTACTTTCTCTACTGAATGTGAAATTCATATTAAATTGTTAGAAATAATAGGGAAGACTAACCAGTTCATTAAATGTTGGATTGGCTGAACTACGAGCTATTTTAGTTTTACGTTTTGTATGTTTATCTGGATCAGGTAATAGATAGGCTTTAACATATGGACTTGGTGTATCTGTTCCTCTACATGTCTGCAATAAAAATCAATAATATTGATAAATGTAGTAATGTTTCAAATCAATTACAAGAGGTATCAGGTGTTCATCAAAGAGTAAGCTTACAAATTCTGCATAGTTATTTGCAATCAACACAACAGATGGACAGGGTCTTTAGTGTGACTCTACCCTTTGTCACGTACAAACCAAGCTGTTGCCCACATTTTGGAACAAGCTAACAATGAGGCTGATATGTCCCCCGCCGAAATCTCAAAATAAATAGATGACACATATCAATTAATCGCATATTTATTTTTTTCAAAAGAATCAAGCAATCAAACTGATTATCATCTATACACTAAGTTTTATCACACATTATCCTGTCTCAAAGCATCGACCAATGAAATTGCTTAGCTCTGTTTAGCTTTAGCTCGAAATGTTAATTACTGAAGTCAGTAATGAACACCTACATCAAGTTTAACCATTCTACCTCAATTAAAAGCAGAGTTGTTATGTTCCAAAGTCTTGACCAATCAAATTGCTTATCGCTCCTTAGCCTAAGCAGAAATTCTAATCATCGAACTTAGTCAAGGTAATGATATAATGAATCTATGCTCGGAGTTTCATCACTCTCACCAAACTTATCGTGCCCCAAAGCATCAACCAATCAGATTGCTTATCTCTGCTTACTGTAAGCATACAATGTTTATCATCGATCTTCATCAAGACATTGGCCTAATGAACACCTACACCAAGTTTTAACATTCCACTTCAATTAAGGAGAGTTATTGTGTGCCAAAGTCTCAACCAATCAAATTGCTTATCGCCCTACTTACCCTAAGCAGAAAATGCTCATTATCGAACTTAGTCAAGGTATTGATGTAATAAAATTATACACCAAATTTCATCACTCTCACTTAATTAGAACTAAAGTTATTGTGTCCCAAAGCATCAACCAATCAAATTGCTTATCTCTGCTTACCCTAAGGAGAAAATGCTCGTCTTCGAACTTCATCAATGCATTGACCTAATAAACATTTACACCAAGTTTGAACGTTCTAGCTAAATTAGAACTAAAGTTATCGCGTCCCAATCAACTAATCAAATTGCTTATCTCTGCTTACCCTAAGCAGAAATGCTCATCTTCTAACTCCATCAAGGCATTGACCTAATAAACATCTACACCAAATTTGGACATTCTAGCTCAATTAGAAGGAAAGTTATTGTGTCCCAAAAAGTGTGACGGACAGACAAGGTAATGATATAATGAATCTATGCTCGGAGTTTCATCACTCTCACCAAACTTATCATGCCCCAAAGCATCAACCAATCAGATTGCTTATCTCTGCTTACTGTAAGCATACAATGTTTATCATCGATCTTCATCAAGACATTGGCCTAATGAACACCTACACCAAGTTTCAACATTCCACCTCAATTAAGGAGTGTTATTGTGTGCCAAAGTCTCTACCAATCAAATTGCTTATCTCCCTACTTACCCTGAGCAGAAAATGCTTAGTCAAGGTATTGATGTAATAAAATTATACACCAAATTTCATCACTCTCACTTAATTAGAACTAAAGTTATTGTGTCCCAAAGCATCAACCAATCAAATTGCTTATCTCTGCTTACCCTAAGGAGAAAATGCTCGTCTTCGAACTCCATCAAGGCATTGACCTAATAAACATTTACAGCAAGTTTGAATGTTCTAGCTCAATTAGAAGGTGAGTTATTGTGTTCCAAAGTCTCAGCCAATCAAATAGCTTACCCTGAGCAGAAAATACTCATTATCGAACTTAGTCAAGGCATTGATGTAACGAAACTATACCCCAAGTTTCATCACTCTCACTTAATTAGAACTAAAGTTATCATGTCCCAAAGCATCAACCAATCAAATTGCTTATCTCTGCTTACCCTTAGCAGAAAATGCTCATCTTTGAACTCCACCAAGACATTTAGCTAATAAACACCTACACCAAGTTTGAACATTCTAGCACAATTAAAGGAGAGTTATTGTGTTCCGAAGTCTCAGCCAATCAAATAGCTTATAGCTCTGCTAACCCCGAGCAGAAAATGCTCATTATTGAACTTAATCAAGGTGTTGATGCAATGAAACTATACACCAAGTTTCATCACTCTCACTTAATTAGAAGTAAAGTTATTGTGTCCCAAAGCATCAACCAATCAAATACCATATCTCTGCTTACCCTAAGCAGAAAATGCTCATCTTCGAACTCCATCAAGGTATTCACCTAATAAGCACCTACACCAAGTTTGAAAAATCTAGCACAATTAGAAGGAGAGTTATTGTGTTCCAAAGACTCAGCCAATCAAATAGTATATAGCTCTGCTTACTCTGAGCAGAAAATGCTCATCATTCAACTTAGTCAAGGCATTGATGCAATGAAACTATACACCAAGTTTGATCACTCTCACTTAATTAGAAGTAAAGTTATTGTGTCCCAAAGCATCAACCAATCAAATTGCTTATCTCTGCTTACCCTAAGCAGAAAATGCTCATCTTTGAACTCCATCACGGCATTGACCTAATAAACACTTACACCAAGTTTGAACGTTCTAGCTCAATTAGAACTAAAGTTATCGTGTCCCAATCAACTAATCAAATTGCTTATCTCTGCTTACCCTAAGCAGAAATGCTCATCTTCTAACTCCATCAAGGCATTGACCTAATAAACATCTACACCAAATTTGGACATTCTAGCTCAATTAGAAGGAAAGTTATTGTGTCCCAAAAAGTGTGACGGACAGACAAACAGACGGACAGACAGACAGACAGACGGACAAACCCATTTTAATAGTCCCCTGCTTTCTTCAAAAGGCGGGGGAGAATAAATAGACAGGGGACATGGAATCAACGACACATCTATCTATAGACTTGGGAACCCCGACCCTTTTTTACTTTGCTATACAACTGGGTGTTCCAACTTTGGATTTATATTTATTTATTTATTTTATTTTTTTCCATGTACAATTCATTGACTGAAAAAACAACCTCTAAAGTAAGAACAAGCGGTTGTCAATCAAGATACGACCACATTTTGCAGGAGATGGACAGAGAACAAGGTAAAAAAAAAGAGGCAATTTTTCACACAATCAAGGGCCATAATCCAGGAAGGTATGGTCTGATATGCGCAAGTATCAAAAAGGAACCCAGATCTTATCAAAATCAGATAAAAATTGTGACCTCTAGAGGATCCACAACTTGTTATTACATACTTTTACACTATCAGTGGCCATTTTGTCCGGCAGTTTCAGTCCGATTTTCACGAAATTCGAACTCAACCGTCATTAGGGTGTGTATAACCAGGGGTCCGAGAAACTTAAATCTAAAAGCCTGAATCTGACCCAAAAATTGTGAGTTTGTATACATTGAGTTGAGTCATGACTTTCATTCCATTGTGGGCAAAAACAAATAGTCACATACAGCTCTGGCAATTAGCCAAAAACGTCGACAGCATAAATTGCCGTCGGGACCAATTAATCCCACGGCAAATCACCTATTGACGATTATGAAAATATAAGTTTATTGAAATTCAATGAGTTTTATTAACGCTGTTCACCTGTTGACGTTGAATATTGTTGTGTTTGCTTTTTAATTTTATCGGCAACGTTGATAAGAAAAAAACCCTGGTCATTTATGTGTGAAAATTCCCTGTAAACGTCTACATTTATGATTAAGCCTGTGCAACTATTACAAGCTATATTATTTATTTTTATGCGCTGAAAGTAAAAACAGTAAACCAAGTCTATAGACTTTTCATCTGTGAAAGTTTGTGCTCTGGAAAACCCCGGCCAACTTTCCTATACTTAAATGGACTGGTTACTCTTAATAGTAAATTGATACTGCTAATAAAGCTTGTTAAGAACAACCATAATATGGTATCTGAAGATATTTTGTACCTCACCTGTGAAGGGAGCATCCCCCATCAACATTTTAAGGACATTTAATGTGATTTTATTGGCGATTTTTAGACCTGTAATTTTGGAATTTACCTTCCGGAAATACGTCAGAATGCACCAAATTGAATCTAATTAATAACCAGATTTTTCAGGGGGAGGGCCCCCAGACACCCCATTACAACGTGTAGCACCTTCGGCGCTCGCAGCGGTGGGCTATGCCCACCGCAATTAGTTAAGCAATTATCCAACCTAGACCCCCCCCCTGCAAAAAATCCTGGATCTGCGCCTGATAACAGTGATATATTTGACCGGTCTTAAAAATTTGCGCACAATCAGGAGCCATCCTCCAGGAAGTTACGGTCCAGTGAGCGCCATTATCGAAAGGAACCAAGATCTTTGGGTTATAAACATAAATTACATAATAAAAATTGGATCCTCTCGACCCATAGTTTATTAGTACCGGGAGAAAAATAATAATGCTATTTCATGCAATCTTTAACAATAGAAATATTAACACGTGTTTAAGTTTAGCTCTTCTTATAAAGCCCCTATTTCCATATTAAGTCAAAGGTCTGTATTTTGCAAGCAAAGACAACTTTGTGACATAACATTTGATCAAATCACAAGAGGCTATATGGACACGTGTAGGTCATACATAGCTCAGTATTGTGCATGCAAAAGTTCGACAATGGGCAATATCACCGCGGGTCGACGCGGGCGCATGTCCCTATTTGCATTAGTGTTATTTGATATGTGAATTATCAAATCAGGGGCAAAAAATCAAGAAAGTTATGGCCTGAAAGGGACAGAAATCTTTGGGATATAAAGATATGTTTTAAGTTTCATCAAAATTGGATAAAAATTGTGATCTCTAGAGGGGCCACAACCTTCGTATTACACACTTCTACACAATTTGCGTACAAAGAGCAGCCATTTCGATTTTCCTGAAATACAAATTCAGCCTTCATTATGGTGGAATGGTGATGTATTTAAACTGTTTTTAAAATCGGAAAAAAAAAATTGTGACCTCTAGATAATCCACAAGCTAAATATGCGGTTTTTCGAACAATCAAGGGCCATAATCCAGGAAGTTAAGATCCGATATGCGCGAATATTGCAAGGTACAGAGATATTTGGGTTATAAACTTGGTTATCAAAAGGAACCAAGCAAGATCTTAGTGTGTAATGGGGATATATTCACACGTTTTTTTTAAATCGGATAAAAATTGTTACCTCTACAGGGACCACAAGCTAAAAACGTGATTTTTTGTTCAATCAAGGGCCATAATTCAGGAAGTTACGATTAGATATACGTGAATATCGACAGGAACCAATATCTTTGGGTTATAAACATGTATTTCAAGTTTCATCGAAATCTGATTAAAATTGTGACCTCTAGAGTGTCCACAACCTTGATTTACCAGAGGTTTACACTATTTGGCGAAGAGGGGCGTCCATTTTCTCCAGTAGTTTTGGCTCGATTTTCACGAAATTCAAACTCAACAAACATTATGGTGTAATGGTGATATATTCGAACGTTTTTTTAAATTGAATAATAAATGTGACCTCTAGAGGGACCACAAGCTAAAAATGTGATTTTGCGTACAATTAGAAGCCATAATTCAGGAAGTTAAGATTCGATATGCGCGAATATTGCAAGGTACCGAGATATATGGGTTATAAACTTGCGTTTCAAGTTTCATCAAAATCGGATCAAAATTGTGGCCTCTAGAGGGTCCACAGCTTTGATATACCAGATGTTTACACTATTTGATCAGCAAATTTTGGTCTGATTTTCATGAAATTAGAACTCAACCATCCTTAGGGTGTAATGGTGATATATTCAAACGTTTTTTTAAATCGGATAATAATTGTGACCTCTAGAGGAACCTCAAGCTAAAAACGCAATTTTTCGTACAATCAGGGGTCATAATTCAGGAAGTTATGGTCCAATATGTACGAAAATATTTGGGTCATAAACATGCATTTCAAAATCAGATGAAAATTGTGACCTAATTTGCCAACGAGGGGCGGCCATTTTGTCCGTCAGTTTCGGTCTGATTTTTACGAAATTCGAACTCAACCATCCTTAGGGTGTAACGTTGACATATTGTAATGTTTTTTTAAAATTGGATAAAAAATGTGACCTCTATGGGGTCCACAATCTAAAAACCTTATTTTTCGTACAATCAGGGGCCATAATTCAGAAAGTTATGGTCCGGTATGCATGAATATCGAAAGGAACCGAGATCTGTGAGTTATTAACATACATTTCAAGTTTACACCAAATCGGATAAAAATTGTTTTTATAAATCGAATAATAATTGTGACTTCTAGAGGGACCACAAGCTAAAAACGTGATTTTCGTACAATCAGAGGCCATAATCCATGAAGTTACAGTCCGATACATGCCAATATCGACAGGAAAAGAGATCTTAGGTTGATAAACCTATTTTTTAAGTTTCATTGAAATCGGATAAAAATTGTGACCTGTAGAGTGTTCATAAACAATTGTGGACGTCCGGACGGACAGACAGGGGTGACGACAATATACGTCCATGTGAAAATGTGGGCGTATAAAAAGTAGGGGATATTCAGAAACAATACAAAACTGCGGGAATGCACGGCTGTTTTTATTAGAGGTAACCAGTGTATGTTAATAACAGGCTAATTGCCTACAAAGAACATAAACGGTTAAATGGGCGGCTTATCTGACGGTCCCATTTCACTCGCAAAGTGATACACCGTCTAAAGTGAAAATGGACGTTTTTGATTTTTGTCTTAATAATGAGTAATTGCTCCACCAATCCTAAGACATTCAGCAATTCGTTGTGGCATGTTCCTAATCAACCGTCCAATCACGATTTGGGGCAATCTGACCCACTCCTCTTGCAGTGCCACAGCCAATTCTTGATCTCCCGATCAAATTAAACATAACACACTAAAGCAAAGATACGCTAAACAGTAAAACTTATGCAAGAACCGATAGGAAAGCAAACACGGATAGATAAACCAGCACACGGCAGTTTTCATCAACCCTTCCTTGAAGTGTCAAATTTGACAATGAACCCCTCCCACGTGTATGGCGCTATTGCGTGTCACATGTGCAGCTCAGTGGTTCTGTTGGGGCGATAAGTTCTTTATCTGTGAACATACTCTCAAAGCATGTCAAGTGTCCATGACTATCATATCACGCATATGTATTTGCATTTCAATATCCCTTACTTTTTTTGAAGAGTATATATGTGGAAATTACTTTTTTCTTGGAAAGTCCTATTTACAACCCAGGTAAGAAACAATACATTAATAACTTAAAACACCCATGTGTAGTGTAGGGAACGCACAATAATACGTAAACAAATTAAACCCACAAGAAAGACAAATATATGAATAACTGCAGCCCGACTATGGTACGAAGTATAAAACACGTAGTATTCATCAACAAATGAAATACACATAGATTAAAGAAGGCACGTATAAAGACCTACACTTAACAAAGACCTATCTGCGTAAAACACACCGTCGAACAAGAAATTGCACGGTAAATTGGATTTAACACCTACGTCCTACGCGTCAGATTAAGCCTGCTAGTCCTTGATAAAACACCTTTGGTGCAGTTATAACACGCTTTCGAGAAAACTCACCAAACAAAGAATTCACACCGTGTCAGTCGTTTTTAACCCGTCTGTTAAATAAAACACCCAATACATAGAACGCACCTAGCGATAATTAAATCTTCTTTCAGTCACTTTCACATCCCTGTTAATTAACACACCGTATGTACAGGTTTTAGCCTCTTCGTATTAGATTTGTTGCGATAATTAGAATTTTACCGATATTCATACAAATTTACCAAACTCGGTAGATATCTATGCCCTAAAAGTACAAATAACACTATTACTACTTCTCAGTGTTTCTAAATAAACGCAAATATTGATGGACGCTGCGTAACTCACACGCAGAAAATTTTCCCGACGTGAGAATAATTAGATTATTCTCTTTTGTAGTTTGTACGCTAGTCATCAATTTCCGTGCTTCACACGGCATTTACACACCTCTACTGTACGTAGTCTCCGTAGGTTTTTATACTTCCTCTTCTTATATTTCGTTCGGGGTGGGGGGGGCTGGATGGCTGAATGGTTAGTCTGTCATTGAGTCAACTGGTGTGGTTTCAATTCCCCGGTTGTACGTGACAAGGAGTAAGGTCGCCTGTCCAACCTCGTGGGTTTTCTCCAGGTCATCCAGTTTCGTCCCACTGCTAAAGACCCCTATTAAACCATACGTCAGTCCCGAAATGACCTAGTTTGTGTCGAGTAGACGTTAAACCCCATTTCTCTCTCTCTCTTATTTCGTTCATAATCTTTAAGTTTGTGGCAGTAAGCCTTCTATACGTAGCTATTCTGAGACCCCCTGAAAGATTGAAATGACAGTGCCGTCAACCATAGATATGCCGTCAACCTTCAGTTGTCATTAGACTAAATACAGTATCAATGAAATAAGGATGCGCCAGTATGCTTGTTAATCATACGTGTTTATTAGTTATGTCCATTATATGTTTCCATACTAATGCTGAACTGTAACCTGGCCTTCACCTTTTGTTCTGCCTCGTTTTGGTTTGTACCCTCTGGATGCCCGCCATGTTCTTTAAATAAACAACCACAATTTGACCTGCACAATTGAGTCGTCTGATTATTCCTGATCTTACTGACGTGGTGGCTAAAGCTGGGATTTTTCATCGAACCTACAGTCAGCGGAAACAACCAACAGTTTCAGAGTCAACTCAGTTACACGTAAGACGAACAACAGGGCACCGAAACAATGGTCCCTTACTGAGCATGAGTCATTGACGTCATACGAAGCATGGCAGTCTAATATACTATACATTTTGACTCTCGATCAAAATTTCACTAGTTTCCTTGCCACCAACGCCACCTGGTTAAAGAAATCCTCTGTCAACCCTAATCGGGGATTTGTTAATGATGATGAGACCGTTCCCGCTGCCAACCGTCGAACTGCTCAACAAAAAAGTCAAATGCTCGACCTTATGCTCGACAAATTGCAAATTATGCTCCAGTAATTTCGAGAAACACCATAGTTTGATCCTCAACCTCTGTTTCGAGTATATGGCATGCCTTGAGATTACACTATGGCTTTCAAACAACTGGAAGAGCGCCCTGAAACTCTCTTTCAGAGGCTTATGTCTTTTATAGAAGACAATCTTGTCAAGCTAAATGGAGGTCTGACCCACCATACCGAACAAATCAGGTCGGACAAAGAAGTATCTCCTATATTGGAAAACCTCATCGGCTTATTTTGGCTTCGTCTGCTTCATGAGGGCCTCCCTAAACTTACCTTCTCACATGGACGAACTTTCCTCAACAGACGAAATGAGAATAATGTGTTCTTCTTCCTACCACAACCCCGGAAACATTAAACCTACACCCAGTCGTCGTTCCAATACTAGACAGAAGGGTTTTCACCAAATATGCCCTATTTGCCGACAAGCAGGCCGATCCGATTATCGACATTATCTAAGCAAGTGCGAATACTTTCCTGACGCAGATCGCCAATTTTTGTCAAAAGCCAGAATTGTCCTAGGCATCGAAGACGACGATGACTTAGAAACTGTAGAACAAACCCCACAACAATTAGACCTTAAAGCCTGTCAAGTCTCAAGGCGAGTTACTCCTCGTCAGTCACCTTATTTTTCTACATTTTATCAGCACCACACCCTACGCCTCACACTTGATACCGGTGCCGAAACAAACATGATACGTGCATCTGTGGTGTCTTCTATCAATGCCAAAGTGTCTCCTAGCACACAGAATGCTCTTCAAGCTGATGGTCTCACCCCTCTAACAGTTGTTGGCGAAACTCACCTATCATTATCCAGAGATGGTATAACCCTTCAGCTAGACGCCCTAGTGGTCGAAGAGTTGGATGTTGATGTCCTTGCTGGAACCCCTTTTATGACTCTTAATGATGTGTCTGTACGTCCTTCCAAGAATCAAATCACCATCGGTCCCTCACATAACATCACTTATGGCATTGGTCAATTAACACCAAGCTCCACTGCTCACGTGGGCCTCCTTCGTGCCCCAAACACTACTACGACTATCTGGCCTGGTGAGCACATAGAAGTTTCAATTCCTACCGAAATAAAGTCAACCCACGTTGCAGTTGAGCCACGCCCTGATCTACTATCAATAGACCCCACCTTAATGTGGCCTATTACAGCAATCCTGGAACCCGTCGACAGCAAGATCCGTCTCATCAATCCTTATGACCAACCAATCACTTTGAAACGCCATCAACACTTTGGTCATGTTACACCTACCATTAGCTCTCCCCCATCACCACCTCTACCCACAACTACCCCTCAGGCCATCACAAAATCAACGACCCCTTATTCTGCATCGATTATGGTTGATCCAGACAACATCCTAAATACTCACCTCACACACGACTTTAACCAAACCCACAGCCTGTTTGATCACGTGTTTGATCCTACCATTTCTCATTACAATGGTCATTTCGGAAAACTCGAGGCAACTGTAAATATGGGGCCGGCACTGCCCCCTCAAAGGAAAGGTAGAATGCCCCAATATGCTCGTAATAAGATGTCTGAACTTCAAGCAAAGTTTGATGAACTAGAAGCCCTCGGTGTAATCAAAAAGCCTGAAGAACTTGGAGTCGTTGTTGAGTATCTCAACCCATCATTTTTGATCAAGAAACCCGACGGTGATTTCCGACTAGTAACCGCCTTCGGCGAAGTCGGACAGTACAGCAAACCGCAACCCTCCCTGATGCCGGATGTCGAAAGTACCCTACATAAAATTGCCCAGTGGAACTACATCATTAAAACAGACCTTACCAAGGCGTTCTATCAGATTCCCTTATCGCATTCCTCGCTAAAGTATTGTGTTGTGGCCACCCCTTTCAAGGGTGTACGAGTTTATTGCCGTTCTGCCATGGGCATGCCTGGATCAGAAACTGCCTTGGAAGAACTAATGTCCCGTGTGTTGGGTGACCTAGCAAAAGGTGTTGTAGCCAAATTGGCGGACGACCTGTACTGTGGTGGTTCAACCCCAACTGAACTAACTGCTACATGGAAGCGGTTATTGCAGCTCTTAGACAAAGGTAACCTGAAACTTTCACTCTACATGGAAGCGGTTATTGCAGCTCTTAGACAAAGGTAACCATGGAAGCGGTTATTGCAGCTCTTAGACAAAGGTAACCTGAAACTTTCACTTAAGAAGACAGTTATTTGCCCCCAGTCTACAACCATACTAGGATGGATTTGGTTTAATGGAACCATCCGTGCAACTCCTCACAAAATTTCTACCCTCAGCACATGTGAACTTCCCTCAAACGTAAAGGCTATGCGCTCATTCATTGGTGCGTACAAGATTCTTGCCAGGGTTATCAAGGATTGTGCCAGCTACCTTACGCCACTGGAGGACTACATCGCTGGTAAAGATTCAAAAGACAAGATAGCTTGGAATGACGACTTGTCAGCTGCTTTTAGAACAGCCCAACAAGAGCTTCACACCAGGAACCACATCAACCTTTCACGTAATGATGACAAGCTGTGGATTATCACTGACGGCTCAGCAAAGTTATCTGGCCTCGGAGCTACCCTGTATGTCTCCCGGAACGGCTCCTTACTCCTGGCAGGTTTTTTCAGTGCCAAGTTGAAACATCATCAAACCACCTGGATACCTTGTGAAATCGATGCTTTGTCCATTTCTGCTTCAATTAAACACTACGCCCCTTATATTCTCCAGTCCAAACACCGCACATCCGTTCTGACTGACAGTAAACCATGTGTCAAAGCTTATGCCAAGCTTTGTAGAGGAGAATTTTCAGCCAGCTCCAGAGTAACCACCTTCTTATCGATCGTAAGCCGCTACCAGATTACTGTCAATCATCTTGCAGGGTCAGTAAACATGCCTTCAGACTTTTCCAGTCGTAATGCCCCAAATTGTGTCCATCCTAATTGTCAACTGTGTAACTTTCTACAGTCATGTGAAACCAGCGTAGTTTGTTCGATATCAGCCGATGACGTCTTACATGGATCTACCAGAATGCCCTATACTACCCCATCAACCTGGTTACAATTCCATCAGGAATGTCCTGATCTACGACGATTCCATGCCCACATCACCCAGGGAACCCGCCCATCCAAAAAGTTAACTAACATCCCCGACGTCAAAAGATACCTACGTGTGGCAACAATTAGCTCATCTGGTCTTCTAATAGTTAAACATCAAGACCCCCTATCACCCATCCGGAACTGTACTATAATCCCTCGACCATTCCTCCATGGTTTCCTAGTATCTCTCCACATTAGATTCAACCACCCATCGAAGCATCAGCTGAAACTGCTATTTAATCGCCACTTTTATGCTTTAGATCTCAACAGAGCCATTAACGAAACAGTTGATGGATGTCACCAGTGTGTGTCCCTAACGAAAATCCCTAAAACACGCAAAGAGCAGTCTACCTCAGATACCCCTCCTCACCAGCTCGGAATAACATTTGCAGCAGACGCAATGAAACGGAATAAACAACTTATCCTCGTCTTACGCGAAACAGTATCCTCATTCACTACCACTTGTGAAGTACCTGATGAACGCAAGAGCACTCTATGTACAGCCCTTCTCCAGTAATGTCTCCCCATGGTTCCCCTTAATGCCCTTGTTACCATCTGGGTTGATCCCGCTCCTGCCTTCACTGGACTTCAGAATGATGAAACCCTCCAACAGCACAACATATCCCTCGACATCGGCCGACCCAAGAATGTCAACAAAAACCCTGTGGCTGAATGCGCCATTCTGGAACTCATTGAAGAACTTCTTCGACTGAAGCCGGAGGGGGGTGTTATTACTCCTCTTGAACTTACAGTCGCAACTGCCCATCTTAACACTAAGATTCGCTCAAGAGGATTATCATCTCGAGAAATGTGGACCCAACGCGATCAGTATACCAATCTTCAAATTGAGATGTCAGACGACAAATTAATATCTGACCAGTTTAAGCAGCGGATTACCAATCATCCGTACAGTGAAAGATCTAAGAATCCGGGTAGGCCTCATCCGCCTGCTTGCCCTGTTGAAGCGGGTGACCTCGTCTACTTAACCTGTGATGGCAACAAGTACAATGCACGTGATCGTTACTTTGTACTCTCCGTTGATGGTCAATGCTGTACTCTTAGAAAGTTCGCTGGATCCCAGTTCCGTTCCAAGGAATACCAAGTAAAGGTTACAGAATGTTACAAGGTCCCTCCATCATCCCCTCCCCCCCTGTTCCAGTCTTCTAGACTCAGACAGCGATACCGACGATTCCTTGACTGCTACGCCTATGCAGTCACCTACTGGTAGATCACCTCTAGTCCAGGCTCCTGTGGATACACAACAGCCTAAACCCCTAATGTTCAACCTTCCTTTGCCTGCCCCACCTCCGTTGGAAATACCCCCGGAATTGATTCTCCCAGACCCTTCAACCCATCCTGATACGCCTGGTTCCAGTCAACAATTAAGATGTACCCAAGAATCAGAATGGTTCAAACAGACGTCCAGTGAGAACTCGCCGTCCACCAACTTATCTGAGAGAATACGAAACTACTACGAAACGCTGATATAATCATCATTTATTATACATGAACAGTTACAGTTTTATAAACTTTTATTTTCCACAAAAGAAAAAGTGGTCGCGCCAGTATGCCTGTTAATCATACGTGTTTATTAGTTATGTCCATTATATGTTTCCATACTAATGTTGACCTGGCCTTCACCTTTTGTTCTGCCTCGTTTTGGTTTGTACCCTCTGGATGCTCGCCATGTTCTTTAAATAAACAACCACAATTTGACCTGCACAATTGAGTCGTCTGATTATTCCTGATCTTACTGACGATGCTTAAAATTGGGTCGTTCACATAACGATTTTACTTGCTTCTATTGAGTATTTTGAAAGACTCTAAATCAAGCAGATGTAGAGAGCAAAAACGCAAAATTTTTGAATGTCTGCATATTTTTACACAATTCGAAATTGATCCACTGCGACCTCTGTCCATGCACAATGGATTATAAATAATGTTAGGTAATGTACAACAAAAGGTTAAAAGTATAAAATACATAATATGACATTATATTCCATACATGCCCTTCAGGCATATCTCGGATTTATATTGCATATTACTTATTACTCTTCTAACCATGCACACTCGCAATCTGATTCACAGAGATCTTTTAATATCTCTGTTACAGATGATTGTTTCGACACGTGACGTCACATCACGCGGCGTCAATCATTGACTCAATAGCGCGTGCATTGTTTACATAAGACATTACTGATTCAGGCTAAATGGTGAATTTTACTTATTTTAATACCCATTTACACTAAATAGGAAAGGATTTTTACCTACAAACAATTCAAACGTCTTTATTTATTTTTCTTATAAATGAAAAAAATGTTTTAGAATTTAATTTGACGGAAGAAAAAAGTTAATATTTGGAACTCATTAAGTCGCATCAATATAATAATTATCAGTGATTGTAGCAGCCTAGCGAAAATTCACTGCTGATCAGTGTGGCACACTCGCTCAAACTTAAAAGGCTAAAAACAGCTCAGCGCATTGGTGTGTTTTTGCACTTAATGACACGTGACCACACCTCATATAAATGATCACACCACTTCCCGTATTGTCTTTTTTTTATTTGATCTAGACCGTGCACTTTGTATGTAAGTGATAACGCTATTATCAATTGCTATAATTTTCTTTTCCGATTGTTTGTATTTTGTTTTGATCATTTATATTTTTTCGTTTACATCGACAGGTAGAATCGATCGCTGATCATTCACCTGTTTGTTGATCGTAATACAATTATTAGTTGCGGTCATCACGCAGTGTTGACTTTATTTTCACTCTATGGAGGCAAGCGACTTTGAGGGGTTCTGCGAGGCAGACCTTTTAAATGATCATAATGTAGCTGCTAATGTGGATATATAGTGGACTCTGTCAAATCATACATCGTACAGATCGTTACAATATGTCGGATTACACAGAGTGTCGGAATACCCAGTTTTCTCAAAACCGGAAATATTGTAACTTCGAAAACCGGAAGTATTATTATAATGTAGCTTCGAATCACCAGAATGTTATTTCCTTTAAAAATGATAAACCTTTCTGTACATTCAAAATATTACATTTTTATTTCATTTAATATGCGTAGGTATTTTGAATAGGTCAAGTCTGTCATTAATTTATCTTCTTCGCCATCTTCAGTTGATCGCACTCTTGTCTTTGCTATCACATGTACATTGATAATGGGCGTACTCAATTGAACATTCCGGAATTGAATTCTCTCAATCCCAAAAGTAGTGACAATCGAGTGAAAATGGGTACTTCAGGCTACAATGCATGCGTCGACTGGATATATAAATATCTCATCCAACCATGCAGCCGAAACCCATTCGATGTGTTTAATTACGTCACAATTCTACTCACACAAGCTCCGTCGTTGGGACTGACAGAACTGTGACAGGACTGAATTCCGCGTCACTCGATTGCAATTCTGTCAATTCGGGACGTTCTGGACTGTGAATCGAGCATTCCCATGTTGTCGTCACACGGTTCCTTAGCAAAAAGTCCTACAGAATACCAGTGCAATATTGTATAGAATTCTATAGAAAATCTATGTCGTTGTCACACGGATCCTTAGCAAAAAGTCCTAAAAATATCAGTGCAATATTGTATAGAATTCTATAGAAAATCTATAGAGTTTTTTGGAGAGGTGTGTCCCATTTTCTATAGGATAAAATTCTATAGTATTCTACAGAATTTGGGGGGCCTGTAGGAATTAACGGCCTCAAATATTCTATGGTTTATAATGTCCAATATGTGCCAAAAACAAACCCATCCAAGATCTTTTGGATATAAAGAATATTTATTTTAAGTTTTATCAAAAACCAGGTAAATATTGTGACCTGTAGGTAGAGTGTCCACAAACAAATCTGAATGGACACACGAACAGATGAACAGGGGCGATGGCATAATATGTCCACATAAAAATGTGGGTGCATAAAAATTTGTGTGTCGAAGACAGATGGTATACCTGATTATAAATAGATAATGTTGACTACTTACCAAATTTCGAACATGGATAATCATAACATGAAAGACATCTCTTCTGTGTAGTAGAGATAACTTTATATCACCTTGTATACCAGACGTATTTAGTAGTGGTTGACTTATTATTGGTTCTACAATAAAAGAGAAAGATAGCCACGCAGTTTTGTTGTCAAATTCAATAAGGATGTCGTGAAGAAATATAATCTCGATTGTGTGCACAAGCTTTTGCAGACAATAGGCTTTTTTATCAACTTGCTAAATTGCTTTGAATTTAGTTAAATGCACCGATTAGGTGTCAAATATGTGACCTGGACAATTCCTCATTGAAAGCCATATAAGTACCTCTTTTATCGATTAAAAGTTTAATTTTCATGAAAAAAACATCTTTAATTGCATTTTGTAAAAGGCAATCAGCAAAGAAGTCATTAATTATCTCAGAATAAAAGCAAAACAATTGCTCATTTACTTGCCGTTTTCGTAAAATATCGAAGCAGGGAATTCCCAACATACGGGTATGAGTATAATTTATAAAGGGGAGGATTTCCCCTTGCTACTTGTGATACTCATTATAATAACGCCACGTCTTTATGAACTAAAAACAGATCGAGAATCCACATAATTTTCATGAACAAGCCCTATTGTTGACATGTTAGAGGTCATGACCTTAAAATCCCAACCTCTGATTGGTTGATTGCCGTTCTGTTGGATAGCTCGAGTCATGCACAGTGCATTGGAGGATGTTATCAAGATGGAGCGCCCATGTTCAGAAACACGGGATGCTGGTGGCACCACCCAACTTCAAATCGCAATTTCTCAGAGATGATAATGCAAAAACCTCATTTTGAACTATTGGTCACTGTGACTTATTTTGCTATGCCGGGTCACATTAGGCCAAGATTTATTGGTCATAAAAGCGTATTACTTTTATGATCCCTAGATTTATTTATAACAAGCCACAGCGAGGCTGACATCCCCTGCCGTAATCCCAAAATAAATAGATGACACCTATTAATTAATTGCACATTTATCTTTTTGAAAAGTATAGAGCAATCAAACTGATTATCTATACTTAGTCTAAGCAGAAAAAAATGTTCACGATCAAACTCAGTCAAGGTTTTGAAGTACCTGGTAGTGAAACTATATACTAAGTTTCATCACTCTCCGTGGGTTAGAATTAAAGTTATCTCGTCCCAAAGCATCGACCAATCAAATTGTTGAGCTCTGCTTAGCTTTAGCAAAAAATGTTAATTATTGGACTCGGTGAAGACATTCACCTAATGAACATCTACACCAAGTTTAAACATTCTACCTCAATTATGTTCCAAAGTCTTGACCAATCAAATTGCTTATCTCTGCTCAGCCTTAGTGGAAAATGCACACAGTCAAACATTGTCAAGGCAATAACCCAATAAACACCTACACCAAGTTTGAACATTCTACCTCAATTAGAAGACCTCAATTAGAAGGAGAGTTATTGTGTTCCAAAGTCTCGACCAATCAGATTGAAGTCTCTACTTAGCCTAAGGAGAAAATGCTCATCAACGTACATAGTCAAGGTATTGATGTAATGAAACTACACACAATGTTTCACCACTCTCACTCAATTAGTATCAATGTTACTGTTGAGCTCCAAAGTCTCTACTTAGCCTAAGGAGAAAATGCTCATCATCGTACATAGTCAAGGTATTGATGTAATGAAACTACACACAATGTTTCACCACTCTCACTCAATTAGTATCAATGTTATTGTTGAGCTCCAAAGCCTCGACCAATCAAATTGCTTATCGCTCTGCTTATCCTGAGCAAAATGCTCATTATCGAACTTAGTCATGGTATTGGACGTAATGAAGCTAGCTATACACCAAGTTTCATCACAAAAGTTTATAACCAAAGTCATCCTGTTCCAAAGTATCAACCAATCAAATTGTTTACTGTAAAACATGAAATTATTGCGAGCATGAAATTATTGCGAAATTGCGAGCAAGGCCCTCCCGCAATAATTTCATGTTCGCAATAATTTCGTGAAAATTTGTTAAAATGTCGGCCATATTGAATTACTCCCCCTTTATTACTCTTCACAAGAAAGAGTCCCAATAAGTACATTAGAATCTGTATGAGCAGCCACTCCTATTCAGCGGTCGCCATAAATTCCCCCCGTAAGAATTCTGTTGTTTCATCTCTTTATTCAACGGTCACTCCTCTAACGCGGCCAGCGGTCACTATTTTACAAATAAATTCAACAAAACATCGCCCATTCAACGGCCATTGTTGAATGTTACCATCTTGTCGTTCTATGTAACACCCCCGCTAATCCCGTGAGTAGTAGTTAATTAACTGGACCCCCACTGATCAGGTAAAAAGAAATGTAACCCGGGATTATCTATTAATTAATCTTTTGTTTTATTAAACAACTAACCTGGTCATTGTTTTCACGCGTAACCACACATTATTTGATACTGATTGAATAAAATAAAAGTACCGAGTTTTGTCAAGATCATCTAGTATCTCTTTTCCATTGCCACTTTATTGTTAAACAGACGTTTTAGTGTCTCCTATAATATTACATACAGAGTTACACCCCCTGTAAATAGGAGATAAAATTAGCGGTGGTTTTTTGTTCATGTGCTTTTTTGATAAAATAAAATTAATTCATCGATTTTCTTCACAAAAATGGATAACTATTATCAAATGCATCACAATGGTGGACAGTAGTATCGAAGGTTGGTACAAAATGACAAGTTTACACTATTAGCTGTTACTAATGATCACCAATCAACCGATGTTTTAAAGAGCCGACTGTCACCTCAAAGCTATAATCCTCAATAGTTGTTTATTGACTGTTACAAATGATCACCAATCAACCGATGTTTTGAAGAGCCGACTGTCACCTCAAAATTAACAATCTACCACATTTTATAGACAAATTTACTAAAAAAAATTATTAAAATTCACAATAATTTCATGTCGCAATAATTTTTTCCCCACTATAGAAATTCGCAATAATTTCATGTCGCAATTATGTTTCACCACCCCAACTCGCAATAATTTCATGTTTTACAGTATCTCTGCTTAGCCTAATCAGAAATTGCTCATCTTCGAACTCCAAGGCATTCACCTAATAACACTGCTGGATGCATAGTGTGTAGAACTGATCTCTGAGCTTTTCGTAACTGGCTTCTGCGTTAGAATATAATCGAAGCACACAGAAAAGGTTAATTCTGGTTACTATTCATGGTATCAAACTGGGTGATTTAATGGTATATATGGACTAAAAACATATTCAAACTAATTAATTTGTCATAATTTTGCTTCAAATCCTTCTCAAACATTGTAATTGCGAAGGAATGCCCTGCTATAAAAATTCGATCAAACCAGGTCATGTTTACGTCACGTGACTTACCTCAGAGGAGAATTCATTGCATACATAAGACGATGTTGTCTTTAAGCGCTTACTATTTATTACAAATATCAAATCCTAATTAAATTCTCAGATTATCCACTACCCACGTCTTTTTCCGTCATTTTTATCTCCGAAAGTGATGTACGTCTAACTCTTCATAAAGTTTATCAACTTGTACATCCAGTGCTCAATGTTCGCGTGTGATCTTTGACATCACGCGTGCAGAAATTCCTAATCGTCGGGCCGTCGATTAGGGGAACCCTTACATTTTTTTTTTACAGTATTTTTCTAGTAAGATTGGATATCTCTACTTTCCATATATACCAAAATTGCCATACTTTTATTGGCAATAACCACCCGATAAATACTTTTTTGGGAACCCATCTTTAAAGAGTATTTTTTAACTTTGATAAATTAACATTTGCTAACCTCTTAGCTTGGCAACTTTAAGTTTACTAGCTTCCTCCTGTTCATCCCTTAATAATGTATGAAAAAATGTATAGACCAAATCACACTGAAAAGAACAAAAAAAAAAGAAAAGTTAATGGATTTCAACATTTCATTGGTTTTATCTTTTTATATGTTGGCCAGCAGCGGTAGAGATCTGCAGCTGAAAAAATGTATGAAAAAATGTATAGACCAAATCATACTGAAAAGAAAAAAAAAACTTAATGGATTTCAACATTTAATTGGTTTTATCTTTTTATATGTTGGGCAGCAGCCCTAGAGATCTGCAGCTTGTCACCAATATTCTTGTTGTGAGTTCAATACCACAGTAGTAACTTCATAAACTTGTTAGTTTTCCCCACAGCTAAAGTGTGACCCGTTGAAATATATATTTTTATGTAGGGTGGTCCACAGCCTCAAATATGTGTGCTAATAAAAACTGAATCTACTTTTGTTGCTTCTCAAATGATCACAATTCAGTCATGTGCACGTGCATTTGCTGCACACAGTAAACATTCACTCAAAATAGGCATTCACATGACAATATTAATTAATTTGAAAATACTTTATATGAACTTGATCAAAACATTTGATAAAACCCTGTAATTTTAATTTTTTATTTAGGTTATGGTAACGGTTCTCAGTTTGGAGTCATCTAAAGTAGTTTTGTCCTTTTGCTATTTTTTAAAACTCATGCTAGTGGCAACTGACTGATACTGTAAGACAGTGAAATTTACTTTATATGTTGTTTACTTGCCGCTCTCATGAGATAAGGATGGATATTTGCTAGCTCTAAATACATAGTAAAAAGGTAATGGCGGGGCATTTACAAGACAATTTCCAGATCAGATTATAATTTACGTTGTTTGAGAGTTCAAAAGGTTCAACAAAGTGAAACAAGGGCCTTTACTTTGGAAGTAATTTATAGAAATTGTTGAAATTTCGTTTTAAGATTGGATGATAACTGTTATTTGAGCGTTCACATGGTTGAACAAAGTAAAACTAGAGCCATAACTCTAGATGTAACTGACAGAAATTGCTGAAATTCAATAGACCACTTCGTTTCATAAATCTAAATGAGGCAAATATTTTGTACAGATTGGATGATAACTTTTGTTGGAGTGTTCACAAGGTGCAACAAAGTGAAACACAGGCCATAACTCTAGATGTAATTAAGAGTCATTCCATGAGAAAACCACGCAGAATCATGCAGAATCGGGAAGATGGGGGGTCGGCAGATCGTGTTCATCTCTAGGGGATTTTATGGACTCCTCCAGACTACTTCACAGCCAGAAGAGCCGATCTCAAAATTTAACCGTTATTGAGATACAGCATTTGGCTGATTTTTGGCCAATTTTGCCCTTTTTCAGGTCATTTTTTGGTCAATTTTCAGCCACCTATTCTGGCGAGTCTAGGGTTTGGATGAAAATGGTGGTGGTTGGTGATGTTAGTGGGGGTCTTCCTGTGTCCCAATGTGAAGACCATAAAGTCGCATCTATTCTCTGGGAGTAATGGTCAGCAAAATTGTAACATATGGCGAATAAAATAGAAAATATACAACTTCGGAGATTAGCTCTATTTTCTATGATGCGGGGGAAGGGAAAAATATCGAAATGGTTTTATGCACAGCTCAACACCCTCTATCGATATAAGAAATAAAATCTTTGTCACCTCTTTTTATTCAATGCGAAATCATAAGTCAAAGTTGGTGAATTTTCCCTATTGTAAATCTCTGATTCTATATGAAATGGCCAACTACTTTCATTCAGGGTAAGCCAGCTTTCTCCGTATCTTCACCAAATCATTCACCCATGCTCGCTGGTAGCAGCAGTAAACCGGCTTGAGCAAAACGGGTCTCTTTAATGAGGCTTGGTATCCAATCCAAGATGGCCACGCCTGAGACCACAGAAAATTGCGTTTTCCATTCATTTTTGGCCATAGAATGTGGTACATATCCCAGATATAAGCCAGAAAATCACTTCCTACAATTGAAAGAGTGTACCAAGGATATTAAGGCCCACTCTTAAGCACATTACATAGCAATAAGTGATGTGAGAACCGAATGGGAGCTGATTTCTTGACGAAGTGATAATTTTGATCTTAATTTGTCAATTTTAGATGGAAAGGTGATAATGTGCTGCCCATCGCTACCGCCTGGATCTAAAACGGAATATTCCAAAAGGATGTAAACATCCACTGCATGGAACCACACCTAATGGGAATCCATACAAAGACCGTGCTGTGTTACTTAGAGCTTATTCCTATTGTATCGGGTAAGTGAAATATAATGCTATTGAAAAAAAAAGAAGAAAGAAATTGTGTCTTTGAAATATCGACAAAAGCCTTTTGTGTGTGCTGGACCACAATCAATTTAGCAGAAAAGAATTGTGCGTTACACTTGAGTTCTTGACTGCAATAAAATTAGCAGAAAAGAGTTTTGTGGTGAAGCTCGAGTTGATCAAGTAAAGCCATGGGCTTCAGAAGTCCTCAAACTCACTGCATTGAGTCTGATATAGCTGTAATACCTTTACTGACGGCTAGCTCTAACTTTGGCAGCATTAAAAAATTCTTGTTAATTTTAGAATTTGTTTGTTCTATTCTAAGTACATGCCGGAAATGTTATGCTGCCCATAATAAGGAAATGGAGCGTCAAAAGAACCAGGTTAGTTCTTCAAATAAAAAATATGGCATAGGGTCAAAAATTTAACTTCATCATAAGATCTTTTTCAGAGCCAAAAATGGATCTTGCCAGGCCTTTTAAAACTAAATATGTATATGAAGGATATTTCTATTAGGGGCCACCTTTCAAAATATTCTTAATATCAACCCCAACGTATATTTGCCATTGAAAATTTTCTTGTATCTAGTCTCCGAATGATGGACTGGCTGGTAAAAGGGACCAGACTAGGCGATCAATCGGAGACTTGATTTCTTCATAAATTTTTTCAAATTTTGATCCATGCAAATACTTAGGAAATAAGTTTAGTTAATTATTTTATGTGGAATAAGTTTAGAAAATTATTTTATGTGGTTTGAAGTTACTGTGGGAACTGATGACAGCACTCCCACTGTTGGTAGTTCTAAGTCATTACTGTCACTGATGTTGCTACCAGTAGCTGTTACAGGAAGAGGAGGCCGTATGTCAATTCCACTACCCAAAGCTGCAGATGATGTAGTAGCAGTAGATTGATGATGAGTGTTAGAGTCACTACCAGTAGCTGCAGATGATGTAGCAGTGGGATGGATGTCATCAGCCCCCACAGTAATGTCAAACCAGTAGCTGCAGATGATGTAGCATTGGGATGGATTTCATCAGTTCCCACAGTAATATCAAACCACATGAAATAATTTAGTTTTAAAAGGTCTGGCAAGATCCATTTTGGGCTCTGGAAATGATCATATGATGAAGTTGAATTTTTGACCCTATGGCATATTATTTATTTGAAGAACTAACCTGGATCTTTTTACGGTCCATTTCCTTATTATGGGCAGCATAACATTTCCAGCATATACCTAGAACAGAAGAAAAAAAATTCTAAAATTAACAAGAATTTTTTAATGCTGTCAAAGTTAAAAAAGCAACATAGAGCTAGCCATCAGTAAAGGTATTACAGCTACAGTATATCAGACTCAATGCTAAATTGATTGTGGTCGCGCACACATACAAGATTTTCATCGATATTTCAAAGACACAATTTTTTCCCTCTTTATTTTTGAATAGTATTTTATTTCACTTACCCGATCCAATAGGAATAAGCTAATGCTAAGTGACACAGCACGGTCTTTGTATGGATTCCCATTAGGTGTGGTATCATGCAGTGGATGTTTACATACTTTTGGAATATTCCGTTTGAGATCCAGGGTAGCGATTGGCAGCACATTATCACCTTTCCATCTAGAATTGACAAATTAAGATCAAAATTATCACTTTTTTAAGAAATCAGCTCCCATTCGGTTCTCACATCACTTATTGCTATGTAATGTGCTTAAGAGTGGGCTTTAATATCCTTAGTACACTCTTTCAATTGTAGGAAGTGATTTTCTGGCTCATATCTGGGATATGTACCACATTCTATGGCCAAAAATGAAGGGAAAACCCAATTTTCTGCGGTCTCGGGCGTGGCCATCTTGGATTGGATACTAAACCTTATCAAAGAGACCCGTTTTGCTCGAGCCGGTTTACTGCTGCTACCAGCGAGCATGGGTGGAAGATTTGGTGAAGATACGGAGAAAGCTGGCTTACCCTGAATGAAAGTAGTTGGCCATTTCATAGAAAATGAGAGATTTACAATAGGGAAAATTCACCAACTTTGACTTATGATTTTGCATTGAATAAAAAGAGGTGACAGCGATTTTATTTCTTATATCGATAGAGGGTGTTGAGCTGTGCATAAAACCATTTCTATATTTTACCTACCCCCACATCATAGAAAATAGAGCTGATCTCCGAAGGTGTATATTTTCTATTTTATTTGCCATATGTTACAATTTTGCTGACCATTACTCCCAGAGAATAGATGCGGCTTTATGGTCTTCATTTTGGGGCACAGGAAGACCCCCACTAACATCACCAACCACCACCATTTTCATCCCAACCCTAGACTCGCCAGAATAGGTGGCTGAAAATTGACCAAAAATGACCCGAAAAAGGGCAAAATTGGCCAAAAATCAGCCAAATGCTGTATCTCAATAACGGTTAAATTTTGAGATCAGCTCTTTTGGCTGTGAAGTAGTCTGGAGGAGTCCATAAAATCCCTCCCCCCCCCCCCCCCCCGAGATGAACTCGATCTGCCGACCCCCACCTTCCCACCTTCTGCATGGTTTTCTCGTGGAATGGCTCGTAACAGAATTTGCGGAAATACAATTGGCTTCTTCGTTTCACTCATATAATTGATGCATATAAATTTCTTACAGATCGGATGATAAATTATGGTGTTGGATTGTTCACATGGTGCAACAAAGTGAAACAAGGGCCATAACTCTAGAAGTAATTAATCGAAATTGCTGAAATTAAATAGGCTTATTTATGTCACTAATTTAAATAATGCAATTTCATACAGATCGGTATATAACTTTTGTTGTGAAAGTGTTCACTATGCAATCAAGTGAAACAAGGGCCATAACTCCCGACATAATTAACAGAAATAACTGAAATTCAATAGGCTTCTTCATTTCACTAATATAAGTGATGCATATAACTTTCATAGAGAAAATAATTGCTGACACAACCTGTTGAAATAATGTGGCTCTTGCCTGGGCCATCAATGCGAAAAATGCACTTCAAAATGTTTATGGGTATAGTCCTAACCAGTTAGTCTTTGAAAGAAACCCAAATGACCCATACGTGTTGAGTGACAAACACCCTTCTTTGGAAGGAATTACTGCAAGTGAATTGATTGCAAAACATCTGAACTCTTTACATGCAGCAAGGAGAGCATTTGTTGCAAGTGAATCAAGTCAGAAAATTCATAGGGCACTGTGTCATCAAAGTGAGGCCTTAAGAATGAGTTCGCGAAAGAATCATGCAAAATTTAAAAAAAAATTGCACAAGCGGTGTCGGGCGATTTTGACCAAACTTTGCAGATTTGGTCATTGGGTACCCTGTATACCCCACATGAAATATGAGGGTCAGCAAACTTGTAGTTACAGAGAACCAGCTATGGCCATTTTAGGGTTAAAAAAAAGCCATTTTTTAAAAAAAAAATAACCCCTAAATTCAAATATTTTCCATAAATTGTCTATTGATTTATTATTTTTTTTTAATTATTTTTTATGAATGATCATGTCTACTACTTCAATATATATGACTATTAAATTTTTCCGAAACCATTTGAGGCTATGAGGAATTTATTTTGAGACGTAGTTTTTGCTATATGCTAAAACATATAAATTTCATGATGCTATATCTCACCCACTGCAGGACTGAGGACAATTCTATTAATAATGGAAGTTGAGGACTACTAATACTAATATTTGGTTTTGACAAAATGACTGGCACAGATTTCTTTCATATTAAATTTGATGGTCGAACTTGAAGAAAATGACTTCATTTTTTACATCATTTTTCCAATAAAATCATTCATTGCCTGGATTATTAGGCCTGATAATGCCCCATGCAACTGCCTTCCAGCAACCCTCTGTTGGGCCGGTACAGAAGGTTCGGGAGTTCTACAACGATCAGTCCTTGGACCTGTCTTTTCTGTAATGTGTACTAAGAATTTGGACAACTAATCGATAATCATGGTTTCTAGGACGACATTCTTATGCAGATGATATACAGGTGATCGCAAGCTATTCCCTTTCAAAAACTGTTTCATTCCCTAATTATTCTGACATCAAATTGTGTACACATGACATTAAACATAGGATGAAAAGAAATATGTTGAAATTAAATCTAAATGAATTAAGTAAATCAGAATGACGTGGTCAAAATACACATCTGAAAAATACAAGTTCAAATGATGTAGTTGTATGAGATGCAATATTTGTACCATAAGACACTGTGAAGAGGTTAGGTTTCCTTTTGGGGTCCAATTTGAGCATGGACAGTCACATTAGTGAAATTTGTCGAAACTGTTATCTTTGGTCCAGGAACATTAGCCATATAAACACTTTATTAGCCAGGAAGCAGCTGCTACACTTATATGTTCTTTGGTATTCCCAAGGATTGACTACTGTAACAGCTTGTTAGTAGAAACATCTAGTGCCAATATTAAAAAAAAATCAACTTGTAGAAAATACCGCAGCTCGAATTCTTACCTGATCATCAAAACGCTCTCATATTATTACTCCTGTTCTGAAATCAATCTATTGGCTGCCAATCATCTTCAAAAGTCTTTTTGACGTATCGGTGTGTGAATGGCTTAGCTCAAATATACTATCTAACTTTATCTACCTACAAGTTCCCTCGAGTAACCTCCAGCCAAAACCACATTCATCAGTTTTGTTGCTCAAGATTAATTAAATTAATTTAATTGTATGCGCAGTGGACATGCTTCTGTACATGTACATATTAATATTATTATTATTCGTCAGGCCGAAGTTAGATTTGCACTCCAGCATCCAAGATGGCGGATGAAATCAGCTGTTCATTTTCCCATCCTTTGCACAAATAAAATGCGGTTTAGTAGCCAGTTATCCGAAAGAAACTACAATAGCATATTCCTGAAGCAATAGCCAGAGAAATGCCGCTCTGGCCATTGCTGGATTGACCTTTGATCAGTGGCGGCGCCAGCCGTTGGTGATTGGAGGGGCAAAGCTGGGGCAAAGCTTCAACTAGGGGTAGGGGGCCTCCCCCAGAAAATTTTGAAAAACAGGTTGCCGGAAATGCAGCCTGGCAGTATGTCAAATGAACTGACTTGCGAATCACGACGAAGCCCACTCACGAACGTCAAAGTAGGGAGTCCTCCCCCAGAAAATTTTGAAAAATAGACTGCCAGAAATGCTGTCTTACAGTATTCTGTCAGGCACTGATCGTCGAGATAAATAGATCTGCCCAGATATCGTTCGTGGCCTGATCACTAGTTTATCCGACTAGAGTATTCTGTCAGGCACCGATCGTCGAGATAAATAGATCTGCCCAGATACCGTTCGTCGCTGATCACTAGTTTATCCGACTAGAGAACAAAATGTTAAACGAACGGGCTTGCTAACCTCAACGAATTCCCCTTGTGAGCGCCGAAGTAGCGAGTCCATTGGGGACCTCCCCAAGAAAATTTTGAAAAATAGGAAATGCTCTACAAAATGCAAGTTTATGACTGAGTGGAGATGTGGGATTTATTCACCGTAGAAGGTATTGATTACCGAAACGTATCACAAATACTTTTTTTATTTTCTAAAATTATCGGGGGGGGGGGGGCAAACAGAGGGCAGATCAGATTAATGGGGGGGCAAATGCCCCCCCCCCCCCCTGGTGCCGCCACTGCCTATGATAATTACATATTTGAGGGAGTTGGTCTAATCTTCCAGTTTAATCAAATCGCTCCTAAGTAAAGTCTTTCGTTTAATCTGGGGTTTTCCCTAAAACTTTGGACAGTGATTTAAGGTATTAAAAACAGTAAAAGTATTGTTCGTCTCCAAATAGTATTGTTTACATTGCAGCCATTAGTTTTGTTTACATTCACGCAATTAGTTTTTCTGCAATATTCTGCTATGCACTGGTTAATTGGGCGTAATAAATTTCGTGAATCATGATGTAACGTTATGTTAACATATTTGAAACTCGGTTTAAACCAGAATGATATTGTTACGCAGTTAGGTATTGGTTGTTAATCGGACTATTGACCAATCATAATTTGGAACAAAAATTTGCTTTCACTACGGCAGTGTTGAGTGGGATTAGGTCTAATCAAACGAAACACTGTGGGGAGTATGCTAAAATAGTGACCTTATGCTCATAATCAATTTGTTTTTGTCTTTATGAAATATTGCTTGATTCGTTTGTCAAGTATAGACAGATGTATACAACTAGTACACTATTTAGTTTTTACGATTTGATGTTCAAAAATTCATCATCCTTCTACTAGACCATGAGGTTATATTGCCGAATTAATAAAGTGTTGAATAATAGTCTAGAGAAATTAATTGTATTTACCAAGAACAGCTCTTTTGGCATTTACAGTAAATTAAGCTTTTCAAACTTCATCGTTTGAAAATTTTAACGGTGTAATTGTGAGCTCAGTTTTCGTGATTAGATACTTATTGGATAGATAGATAGATAAATAGATAGATAGCGCTAGATAGATAGATAGATAGAAAGATAGATAGTAATAAGTAATTCTAGTTTTAATAATGGAACATTTTTTAAACTTGAATTTTTTGATGAAAGTATATAATCTGCGTTTATATTTATTTGTTTATTTCTGGAAAGTTAATTTGGTTTCAAGTGCCATGTTACACTTTTCAGTGTGTAAATAAAGCGGTTTATGTTTCGTCATTTTTGTTGAAAATCGTTATTTTTGTACAAAAATGGAAATTATTTACTACTAAACGGGTCGAGTGTCACCCAATTTTTTTCTTGATCTTAATACTATAGATCATTGCCTTTTCAGTCAGCATTCCAAAAAAATACTTAAACCCGCAGTGGGTGAGATATAGATAGAATAAAATGGCATACCTAAATTGAGCTATTTTGGTACCTTGCAGCAATAAGTCCCTGTACCAAAAACTGCTCCATGAAATTCCATCAAACTTTCCAAATGTATACTCACTAACCATATCTGCTACGCTATAAAGTTTCATTAATCTACTCGCCGTAGTTTAGTTGTACGAAATAATTGAAAAGTGGCCCGAAAATGATGTTTTGGCTTTTTTCGGTCTTAAAATTTCAAATTTTTTTCTACGCTCTAAAAATGGTTCGATTGATCTAAAATTGTGGCGGTGGGGTTTGGAGGGGTAACCCATCATACATAAAAAAAAAGGGTGAAAATCAGTCACCCACCATGTGCCGGTCCCTGCATGGTTCTCTCGCAAACGCATTCTTAAGTGGCTTTAACCAGTTTAATCTTTGAGCAGGGCGACCATGTTTTCTTTAAAAGAATTGACTCTAATAAATGGAAGGGTCCAGGTGTTGTAATTGGGAAGGACAATCATCAAGTTTTTATATGCCCACATTTTCATGTGGACGTATATTGTCGTCGCCCCTGTCCGTCCACAATTTGTTTGTGGACACTCTACAGGTTACAATTCTTATCTGAATTTGACTAAACTTGAAATATAGGTTTATCTCTAAAAGATTTCGGTTCTTTGCAATATTGACATGTATCGGATCAAAACTTCATGGATTATGGCCCCTGATTGTACGAAAATCACGTTTTGAGCTTGTGGACACTCTAGAGGTAACAATTTTTATCTGATTTTGATGAAACTTGAAATGTATGTTTATAATCCACGGATCTTGGTTCCTGTCGATATATGTGCATATCGGATCATAACTTCCTGAATTATGGCCCCTGATTGTACGAAAAATCCATTTTTCGCTTGTAGTTTCTCTAGAGGTCCAAAAATGCCAGACAAATTACCGCCCTGGGGGCAGTTTCACAAAAGTTCGTAACTTTAAGAAAAAAAACTACGTTAAGAAAAACTTACGAAAAAGATACGAATTATTTACGCCGGTTTCACAAAGGCCGGCGTAAGTTTTTTCTTAACTTTTTCTCGTATCTTTTTTCGTAAATACGTCACGAATGGTCGTGACGTCATGTTGCGTCACTTCATTCACACTTCTGTAAACATTCCCACGGACTGAATGTTGACAATGTCGGCATTATAGCCGTTATGTTTGATTTGATCCTTACCTTTTGAAACATAAACGACGAAATGATATATTCCTTATATACGCTAAGATTTAGCGGTGTATTTATGAATAAAATGCTATTTTCATGCCTGTTGTTTACATACGATAAGATTTAGCGGTGTATTTATGAATAAAATGCTATTTTCATGCCTGTTGTTTACTTGTTTTTGTTTGCTACGTCATAGCGCGTGACATATAGTACCATACTTTATTATTATTATTATTATTACAGCATATTTATAGTGCACCCTTTCATATATCATGTTCAGAAGCACTTTACAAAGTGACAATGTAAATCATACATAAACAACAAGATTATGGACATGTTAACGATTGTATACAGAGTCAGTTAAAAGCCTGATTAAATAAATGTGTTTTAATTTGTTTTTTAAAAGAATATAGAGATTAACAACATCTTAAACTAAATGGTAGATTATTCCATAAAACAGGTGCTTGATAACTAAAAGAGCGCTGACCATAAGAGACTAGTTGAACAGTTTTGGGCTTTAAAAGTAGTTTATCTGATGTACGTAAATGTTCGACCAGGTGTATAAAGTTCTAAAAGATCTGAGAGGTAAACAGGAGCTAAATTATTTAAACATTTAAAAGTAAGTAATACAATCTTAAAATCAATTCGATATTTAACAGGTAACCGGTGTAAATTATATAAAACAGGAGTTATGTGGTCACATTTCTTAGTTAAAGTAACAAGGATAGCCGCAGTATTCTGTACTTTTTGTAATTTATCTATAAGCTTTAAAGGTAAACCAACTAAAAGTGAATTAAAGTTATCTAATCGAGAAGTGACCAGAGAATTAACAAGTGACTTAGTGGCCTCTACAGTTACACATTTACGTATTTTACCTATATTTCTGATATTAAAATAGCACAATTTACAAATATTATTTACTTGAGCTCCCATAAGCATAAAACTATCAAAGACTGCGCCAATATTACGAGCAGAATAAGATGAAAATATATCACAATTACCAATTACAACAGGGGGGTTATCATGTGCAGACTTACTTAATTGATGCCTTGAGCCTAATAACAAATATTCGGTTTTATCATCATTCAATTTTAGAAAGTTCTTTGACATCCATTTTCTAATTTCACTAATACAGTTCTCAAGTTGCAATTTTGATAAATTGAAAGAAGATGGACAATCAGGTGTAAATGAAATATATAATTGAGTATCATCGGCATACGTCTGCCAAAAGCCGAAATGAAACCAAAAAGGCGAAAACAAAATTGGAACCCGGCAGCTCTCGGTGTTTTAATTGAGGGGGTTGAACAGAATTATGGGATTCTGAAAGGAAATTAAGCAGCAGTTTGACTAGGTCATCAAAAGACGGAGTATGGGAGAATATTTGTACAGTAAGTGTCGGTCTTTGCCGCGATAGGCTTACATACATGTAGTACAGGGCCTACTAATAGCCGACTGCATTAATACCATTAGCCATAGTCTTGTTTAATGAAAACTAGCGTACTGAGATTATTTTTCCTGAGCTCCTGTTTGTAATAAATTAAATACTATGTAAATGTTGTAGTATATGCTGGCTTACAACCGAAGGCCCACGAGGCCCTATAATTACTACGCTGCACTTCAGCCTGAGCCTGCAAAACCTAGGCCTATAGCCTATAGGCATACCGGTACTAATCCGACCCTGGCCATTAAAGGGAATTTTTATATCAATCGTGAAGTCTGAACACTAGTCTCAAATTGTGTAAATTTTACTTGCAGAGTGAACAGCGTTAAAACAAGACGATAATTCGTACGTTTACCTGAGTTTAGAATCAGCTGTTGCTTGAACATTAATGGAATGAAACCCTTTCCTGCAGACGAACAGCGGCTCATTTTCTCCCGATGGTGCTATGATGGCAACTTGTGTACCATCAATCGTTCCCACTACATTTGGGAAGCCTGCTATTTGGTGAAAACCTTCCTTTGTAGAATTGATATCTCCAATGGAATAGGGGAAATTTATTGATAAATTATCGTCAACACAGGTTGTTATTGCTCGTGAAACACGATAAATTACTCTAGACACTGATGGTACACTTACCCCATGTGCATCAGCAATGAGTTTTTGGAAGCTACCTGTGGCAGAGTATCGTAATGCACTCAGGACTTGTACAGGTGATGACAAGGATTTCGATCGGTAAGTTGCGGTTTCGATATCATCATTAATACAATAAATAACATGTAATATAGTGGTCCGATCAAGTCTGTACCGCGAAACTAACTCCTCATCTGTATGAGTGTCGAGAGGGTTTAATCTATCCTTGAATTTTCTCTCTCGCCGAAGTTGCCGATCCGCATAAAGTAACAAGGCGGCCATTTTGTCAAAGATATGAAAAAATTTCCAACTTACGACAAGGTAAGAGTTGCTGTAGACTTTACGATAAAAGTTACGAATTTCTTAAGTTAAGAATTTTAGTGAAACGCGATTTTTACGTAAGTTTACGTTACGATAAACTTACGCAAATTTTTCATCGTAAGTTGCTTTGTGAAACTGCCCCCTGGTACGCAAATATGGTTCCTTTGACTATTCGCGCATATCGAATGGTAACTTCTTTAATTATGGCCCTTGATTGTATGAAAATCGAGTTTTTAGTTTGTGGTCCCTCTAGAGGTAACAATTTTTATCTGATTTAAAAAAAAACTGTTTGAATATATCCCCGTTACACCTTAATGAAGGTGGAGTTCAAATCGGACTAAAACTGCCGGAAAAAATGGCCGACCCTCGTACGCAAATAGTGTAAATATATGGTAAATCTTGTTTGTGTACCCTGTAGAGACACAATTTTGATCCTATTTTGATGAAACTTGAAATACATGTTTATAACCCAAAGATCTTGGTTCCTTCCGATATTCAGGATCGTAACTTCCTGAATTATGGAGGTCACAATTATTATCCGATTTAAAAAAATGTTCAACTATATCACTGTAATACGAAGGTTGTGGACCCTAAGAGGACACCTAAGTTCTTCACAGTGTCTCATGGTACAACTATTGCATCTCGCACAACTACATCATTTGAACTTTTATTTTTCAGATATGTATGTGGACTAAATAAAATACATTCTGATTTACTTAATTCAATTACATTTAATTTCAACATATTTCTTGTGTACACAATTTGATGTCAGAATAATTAGGGGATAGAACAGTTTTTGAAAGGGAGTAATTTGCGATCATCTGCATAAGAATATTGTCCTAGAAACCATGATTATCAATTAGTTGTCCTAAATTCTTAGTATTACATTACAGAAAGGACAGGTCCAAGGACTAATCCTTGTGGAACTCCTGAATCATCTGTACCGGCCCTACACTTGGTTGCTGGAAGGTGGTTGCATGGGGCATTATCAGGCCTAATAATCCAGGCAATGAATGATTTTATTGGAAAAATGATGTCAAAAATCAAGTCATTTTCTTCAAGTTCGACCATCAAATTTAATATGAAAGAAATCCGTGCCAGCCATTTTGTCAAAACCAAATATTAGTATTAGTAGTCCTCAACTTCCTTTATTAATAGAATTGTCCTCAGCCCTGCAGTGGGTGAGATATAGCATCATGAGATTTATATGTTTTAGCATATAGCAAAAACCACGTCTCAAAACAAATTCCTCATAGCCTCCAATGGTATAGGAAAAATTTAATAGTCATATATATTGAAGTAGTAGACAACATCATTCATAAAATAAATAATTTAAAAAAAATAAAAAAAACAATAGGCAATTTATGAGAAATATTTGAATTTAGGGGTTATTTTTTTTAAAAAATGGCTTTTTTTTAACCCTAAAATGACCATAGCTTGTTCTCTGTAACTACAAGGTTGGTGAGTCTTATATTACATGTGGGGTATCCAGGGTACCCAAAGACCAACTCTGCAAAGTTTGGTCGAAATCGCACGACACCGCTTGTGCTGTGGTTTTTTTAAATTTTTTTACGTAACTAATTATTTCTTTCTGTAGGCTACATATTCAATTTTGGTTTAATTACATAAATAATTTAAGATATGGTACCATTGCTTGTGTATATTTTATCTATTACCCATTTAATGCAATTTTTGTATTGTTGGGCCTGCAGTTCAGTGTATCATATCTAAATTAATTACCCTTGGAAGTGCTAATTTACGCGTTTTTGGAAATCTACTGCCAAATCATGGTTTCTACTGCATTTTTTACACTACTCTACTGCATTTCAGCTCTAAAGGGTTGACGGGTCTGGTAGTCAATCAGCCACCCTAAAAAAAGTCGTTTACAGCTGACGGGACATCATCATTACTAGGAAAATGACGACCAGCTAGTTACTTTAACACTTTTGGAAACCGGTTTCATCCATGGTTACAAATCTGGCCAAAAAATTATCATGATCTGCTTCAAATGGCGCAGATTGTCACAGGACATCAGGAATCTGATATGTTTCTGATCCGCAGTCAAGAGCTTTGGCACCCATCTTGCAGAAACTTTTGTCACTCCTAACTTGTTGGCGATAATGTGCTCAACCTTCTCATGAAGATGGTCTGGTACAAAAACAATAATAACAGTTGCAGTTCTTGTCTATGATTCATTCAATGATTATACTTGTTGGTGGCAAAAGTTTGTTTCAACCAAATTGATCTATCCTTTTCAGGCTTAGAACTCGTAGACTGTATAATACAATATAAACTTTGATCACTTAATTACCTAATCAATCCAGTAGACGTGGTACAAGGGTTAATCAGCGAACTGGATGTATGAGATGTATTGTTGACGTTTGTGAAAGTAGAACGAGGGGAAATGTGTAGGGAGTGAAGTGCTGTAAAGGGATAGTTAGATGTATTATGAATGGTTAGAGTGGCTGTGGTGTTACGGTGAAATACTATGCCGCCACCGTAACACCACAGCTTTATGATTTGTTAGACAGGAGTGATGTAATGGGTGTCAACAACTGGGTATGCTGGTAACGTCGCAACGTAGCCGTGAAATATATATTGTGGGGGGGAAGGGCGGAAACGGAAAAATATACAATGTTGACAGTATGTGCCAGGCATGAGGCTGCGCAGACCGAGCGGCAGCTCGATAGGGAGTGTGTGGGAGGGTCACCCTCATAAAAAATTTTTTTTTTAAATTTCAGTTTTCTGTAAGCAGTGAAAACACTATTTTGGCATTGTTTGCGGGGTTAAACCTAAAAATCACATTAATACACCTATTGCACGATATTGTGAAACTAGCTGACGAAGACAGCTCGGGCGGCGATTGTTCGACTCGGGGCTGCTCTGTCAGTATCTAACAAACGCATTTAGTTCGCGTACAACTTTTAAAAACCGAATGTCAGTATGGTATTTCTCACATAATTGGTTATCGCAAAAACAGAGTAAACTGAAAGCGAGTAATCTCGACTCAAACCTATAGTCTATAGTCTACTTAAACTACACTCGTCACTAGGCTTCCTATATTATTGTTTGTGGACGGTTTACTACTCAGTGATAAGCCTGCGCCACAAAAAGAGGTCTCGCCTTTTATTATTAGTATAATGACTTCCTCATGTGCGGCAGGTTAGTTTGCTTCTAAAAACACTGTTTTCCGTTCCAAAAAATACAAAAGTAATTTTCTACCAGATGACCATGGTTCTTTTCACCGAGACTAGATAATTTCTCTCGGTGTAAGGATATAGCTATGGATAAGTTCATACAAGGTCAATAAATCCGCGGTCACTTCGGGTCACACTGTTGAGAAAATAAACCGATGGGTTTGTTTAGTAGCAAATCGAGCGTGAATCAACTGAGTTTGTACTGAAAAATTCGGTTTATAATTAGCGATACACAGGTACAGTGGCAAGTGTTGTACTTCACAGACTGTTTACCTCCGAACTACCTCCGCACGAAATCCCCGATTTGGGTACTTGTTAAAAGAAAAAGAAATAGTACCTGTGCGCATGCCAGTAAAAAAAAACTAAGAGTTCGCACATAAAAATGCCCGAACGTACCAGGCGCCAGGTCATCCAGTCTTTTATCAACGATAATCAAGATGAGTAGTAGTTATACACTCAGAACAGTCAAGTGACATCTGAATATTATTCACTGTATTTGCCATATTCCTAGTCAGACTTTTGAAAAATAGCGTAGGAGAGTGCACATTGTTCAAAAACAAAGTGTTACACATGCGTACAGATGTTAACAAAAATCGTCTCAGAGAGTTTATTCCGTCATTCAGAAGCAAGTAATTAAATAATGGTTCCTGACTGAGATAATTAAGTATTTGTTACAGGACAAAGGTTGAAACTTTAATATGACCAAGGACATCAACTAATTTTGTTACAGGAGGCCGATCATTTTTTCAAGCATTTAAAAAAAAAATATCCAAATGGTTATATTCTTAGAAACCAAACGTGGTCAGACATCGATTGCTGATGAACTATGTTTTTTATGGCAAGTCTTATCACATAATATGTTAAGATAGGTTGCCAGGCAACGAAACATACGCCCACAGCAACTAAATCGTCCGGGCAGTCAACAAGGGTTGTCGCATATTTTTACTTTTTTCGGTGATGAAACATTTATAATACACTAAAATCTGATTAAGAGCAACAACTCACGAAGTAATTATCAGAAAACTATTAGAATTTGTTTGGTTTTTATAAAGTTCTGCCCCATGCTAACGTTTTGTATGCAAAGCTTTTAATATCATGGATTTAACTGTTCAAGTCATAAAAATTCATTGAAAATCAATATACTTGTTCGTCTCAAGATCTTAAACTCTGTGTATCAATCTGAAGTCAATCGGATGATAACTTTAGTCTTTAGAGCGTCACAAGATTTTGCAAAGTGATCAAGGGCCATAACTTTGGCAGTAATTATTGGAAATCGCTGAAAATCAATAGGCTTCTTCGTCTCATGACCTTAACCACTGTGTATAAATTTAAAGTCAATCAGATATTAACTTTGGCCTTTAGAGCGTCCACAAGATTTTTTGAAGTGATAAAGGGCCATAACTCTGGGAGTAATTATCGGAAATTGTTGAAAATCAATAGGCTTCTTCGTCTCATGACCTCAAACACTGTGTATAAATTTAAGGTCATTTGGATATTAACTTTGGCCTCTAGAGCGTCCACAAGATTTTTCGAAGTGATCAAGGGCCGTAACTCTGGCAGTAATTATCGGAAATCGCTGAAAATCAATAGGCTTCTTCGTCTCAAGACCTTAAACACTGTGTATAAATTTAAAGTCAATCAGATATTAACTTTAGAATCTAGAGCTTGTGGACGCCGGACCGACGGACCGTCGTCCGACGGACGGACGAGGGCGACGACAATATACGACCACATTTCAATGTGGGCGTATAAAAATTAGCCATAAATATTGTCTCTTTGTTTTATTTTTTTTCTGGCCAGGTATGTTGTGAAATAACAGTCTATATTAATAAGTTAAGTCTATATTAATAATTTTTTCTCACAAATCATATGCATACCTGTGAAATTTCTGGTGCCTTGACCAATAAATATTCTAAAAACTGTTCAATTTCCACTTTTCTACTTTCAGCTACAGACCTTATATTACTTCTACCCAACACCATCCTATAATAAGAAACATATATCAATATTACATGATGATCTAATATCAATTGTCATCTGAATTCTGATTTAAAAATTCCTTACTCTTTGTTGACGAGTTTAGAATGAGTGCTGAGATATTTCTTTAATCAATCCTGGTAATGAAATTCATGGCCATGGTTTTCACTTTTTTGTGTTTCTGACTTATCGTCGGTGGTGAGTCAAAAGGTCGTATGTCGGTTTTTCAAAATTGTTCAGGAGAGACAAAAAACTTCATAAAATTGCGGCTAAAGACAGTAGAAAGGTCATCTTTTAATATAAACTGCATGTTAACACAGCGCATCATCTGATATTGTCGTCATAAAGGACATCGTTTTGCGAGTTGCATCTGCCGACTTAAGAGCTTTTGACGCCACAAAAAAAACTCGTCAAACCAAAAGTACGAGCTTTTGTCATTTAAATCAGGAAATGAAATTAATTGGTTTGGGGTTAGGCGTCCTACTTTTCTGTAGCAACCATGCTAATGAAGACAAACATACGCCATTTATTGTGCTATGAGAAAATTTTGCCCTGGAAGCTGTCCTACGACCTACACTTATATCGAATTCCAAAAGTCAAGGCTGATTTTACGTGTACGCTAATTTTCTTGTCCCCTTGGAATGATTAGACACTGTCCTTGTTAGGCCCCCGACCTGTACCAAGGAAATAACACCGAAAATACCCGAGGAACATTTTCGGCCAAGACCAGGAGCAAACCCGAGACCTCCAGGCTAGCGAACCAGCTTCTTAGTGGCTGAGCCACTGCGGCTCCACATCTAAATCAGGACCTTATTTTGCAGTTTAATAAGATAAATAAATAACAATTTGTTAAACAATTTTAATATACCTTTTAATTATCTAACAAGTAATACATAATTTAAATTTAACATTTGATGCTGTCTAATTGACAGAAAATATTGACAAAAACACAACAATCATAGGAAATTAAACAATAACACGAATTTGGCACGTCTAGGAAAGTCTTGGAATTCTTCTCTGTACATCAATGCGGTAATCGTTGCCGGGGGTATATTTTAATCGACGTATGATACTTTCGTTTACTGTAACCTTAAAACTGAAAAACTAATTTCACAATTCAAATGAATATAAGCGATTATGACTAAACAATTTAACAAGGTACTGATGTACTAAATTGAGATCAAGTAAATGGCATGGCCGAATCCGTAACATTGATTTAAATGGAATAATAATACGTGAACAATTTATATTTGATACGCCCAAAAAGGCAATTACTCGTGTAATAAATTGTCGTAGAATGGATGATAAAATCCTGGCAGAACAGCCTTTAATTCTTGAAGGTGACGGTACTTCGAGGATTTAATCTTCAAGGGTCCGGTGTTCACATTTTCGACAATGTCATCGTTAGATGGGGAGTTAACTTTGGCACGTCTAGGAAAGTCTTGAAATTCTTCTCCGTACATTAATTTATATTCAATGCGGCAGTCGTCGCCAGGGATATATTTTAAGACACGTAGATCCGTAACGACCGGTTCTCCAACTTTGATTCTAGGACGAATGGACGTATAATTTAGTTTACTGTAATCTTTAAAGAAATCATATGAGATACATTTTACATCATAGGGCGTGGGAATATTTCGAGCAACTTTAATGAAGTTGACGTAGTTCTGTGGACAATAGATGGGTTTATTACGCAGCTGGCGTTCAATTGTACTGTGGATACTGTCAGCCTCCATCTGGGTATGACCCTTTTCTAGGTATTTTTGGTAAATAGTTATATTCTGCTGAACAGCGACTCTGAGCAGGGCATTAGATAGCGTGCAGTTTCTATTCTGATAATTACACCCGTCACTGTATATAATAAGTGTCTTAATATTCCTACCTAAATGACAAATATAATCAACTACACAGGACGCGAAAGAATTAGCGGACAGATCGCCGTCCCCCTCATGCCAAAAATAGCAAGTTACACCCTTGGTGGTCAGATTAAATATAGTAAAATTGTGGCATGCCAGTTTTGTTTTATAATACATTGCGCTTGCCTTTAAAAGTGGGCTTAACAGTACGGCTTGCAAGTCAAGAGTTATCACAGCCATGGAATCATCAGTTGACGCAGCAACCTTGTCTTTTGATTTTTCGTCTCTGGCGGAGTTTTTCTTTTCAATATGAATATTATATTCATCTTCAGTAATGTTACCTGCCTGAAACGAACAACATGTATCACACTGGTCTTTTTTAGGCTTAAACAGCGAAATGTTCATCTCATCAAAAATATATTTAAACGACCTGTGGCGATTCATAATATTTTTATGTTGAGTACGGCAGTGTTCGCTGTATACTTTATAAAGATTCATAAAGGTTGTAAAAACGGGTTCCAAATACAATTTATTTGTACTTGATCTGCAGTAATGCGAAGGAAGTTTGGCTAGATTCTCAAGAAAATTTACAACATGTAAATAAACCTCACTTTTTCTGTCAATTGGGTCTCTTTTGATCCTAGTACGTCGGGGTGTTACCGACGACGGGTCGGATTTAAGTATATCTATCCACTTGTAGACAGATTTCTCTCCTATACATAGAGTAGAAAGAAATAAATGTTTACAAACTGGAACTCGTTCACCATCTCTTTTCAGAAAGTAATAATATGAATACTTCTTCCTGTAGTTGGCTTCATCTGGTTCAATGGTACCTCGTTATTGCACAGTGGGTCTATCAATCATATTAGACACCCATATTTTCTTCTCATCCCAAGTCATTGACCAAAAAAGACTGAACATTTGCTGTCGATCTTCCTCTGTTATCATATGAAATTTTCTAGTTGTGACCGGATTTAAGCATTGATCCGTGCATTTTCGTGGCTCAATCATTCTCCCCTTTCTAGGTTTAGAAACACACGTGTAGGCTTTTCCTTCCATTCTCAACTGTTTATTTGTGTTTCTTGACCATTTTTCGGGTTCAGCCCTTCCTGGTTTTGCTCTTTGTTTAGTGACAACTAACTCCTCATTATCTATGACATTGTTATCCAATTCTACTGTGGGATATTGTATGTTTTCGTCAATCTGTTGTGTCATATTATTAGGTTACGTATCTTTATCACCCACTGTTTGGAGTTCTATGATGTTATCCTGTTGTGCTGCCATGTGTTCTGTGTTGCTGTGAATGAGGTTGGGTTCCATGTTTATCTCATTTTCTGGTGGCATGACTTGTATGTTTCTTTGTAGAGGTTCTGTGTTTATATCTATGTGGTGTCTTTTGCGGGGTGCGTGGAGTTTACTATTAGAAGATGCATTTAAGCCCAGGTGTTCTTCGTTTCTAAACGTTATTAGCTTTACGTTGTTATCCGTTTTCTGTGTTCCTGAATCATATAATTTTCTAATATAAGGTTCAGTAGTTTCCGTAGCCTCTTTTCTTTGTTTCACTTTCCTACAATGTGTAAAAAGTAGATCATCCTCATCTGAGCTCAAATTGGCGTGTCTTAGGTCCCTTTGCCTTGGCGCAAAACTGGGATCTTTGCCCGAGTCATCTGAATCTATAGACTCCACGTCACTCAAAACACCGTAACCTACAGCTTGTCGGGGTGATAAATCATCTGTAGAATCTTCGTCACCCGAAATACCACATTCTAGAACTTGTTGGTTGGATAAATCGTCAAATGTACGGGTACTATTTAATGCATTGCTGTTTTCCGTGTCACGAAGAGCCCCAGATACCGTCGAAACAGATGTGCTTGAAATTAGTGATAGTTGGACCAGGCGTTTTCCTCGTGAAAGGATGTTGTCCGTTGACATATTTCGATCTTCAGATAATCAACCAAGAACGTGTTGTTATTCTGTAATCAGAAACAAAACAAATTGTAGTTAAATACCATGCAGATGACCCAAGAGGCTACATAAAATGTATTATATGGTCAATACAAAATATCGTATTTCGGTATAAAACGTATTTAGAATAGAACAAATAAACTGAAAAATGTCGTATTTCTATAAATTTCGTTTTAGGACTGTGCTATAGGTTGATAAAATCGTTTTAATACCAGATTACTTCATTGAGAGTTATAAAATATAGTTAGGTTGGATATTGTAACGCATATCGGGTGACAAATTGAATATTTTTCGATTTAACCGCTAACATACTTATCTGTGATGAAAGGTGACGATGATACACCGTATAAACCTGCATAAATGGCGCCCTCCAGTTCAGCAGCAATTCAGAAGGACCATGAAATCTGTATTATATAGATTTTCACCAATAATTACCTGTAGTTTTTGTTTTGCTGGAAGCAACTTGTTTGTCACATGGCAGTGCTTCATCGAAATACGACTTTTTGACATGTCATTTTTTTATCGAATCGGGTTACGAGATATCAACACATGACCATATGAATAGTTTTTATTGGGCTAGATATACGACTCTTAGATCAAAAGATGCGCCACGCAACGCAGATTCTGAAAAAACAAAAAAGTGCATTTCGAAAAATTTGCCACATACGACCTTTTGACTCCCCACCGACATTATTTTTTTTCAAATTTGGTGTGAAGGAAAAGTGGTCATGCGAGGACGAACCCTATCGACATTCATTCAACGTTCTGCAACCTGTGTACCAGAGTTATGCCCCCCGCATCTGAAAACTTTGTGAATGCGATAGGAGCTATAGTATCCAACAGATTGTTTTCAAATTGGGGTATTGAGAGAATGAACCCTATCAATTTTCAGCATTCAGCAAAATTCCGTTCTGGAGTTATCCCCCCCTTTCCCTAAAAACTTGTGAACGCGATATTCATTTTTGACAGATTCTTTTCAAATTTGGTGTGAAGCAATGTGGTCATGAGTCGACCAACCATATCAACATTCACCATCTGTTCTGGGGTTATCCCCCCATTGCTAAAAAACTTTGTGAATGTGTTACAGGCTACATTTTTTAACAATTTTTTTTTCAAATTTGGTTGCAAGCATTTGGGTCATGAGAGGATAAATCCTATCAATTTTCAGCTTTCCACAACTCTCCATTCCAGAGTAATCCTCCCTTTACCAAAAATTGACAGTTTTTAACAGATTTTTTTTCAAATCTGGTTTGAAGCATCGGGGCCATCCCCTGGTTTCATAAAGCATTCTTCGACTTAAGTTGAGAATTTACTCAACTTAAAAAATATCTTTGATCTAGAAACACACAAATTTGCACATAGATTCTTATTGATGTATTTGATACATTAATACAACAAAAGTTTATCAACTATATACTAAGTTTCATTACTCTCTATCAGATAGAATCAAAGTTATCTTGTCCCAAAGCATCGGCCAATGAAACTGCTTAGCTCTGCTTAAGAGCTTTAGCTTGAAATGTTAATCATTGAACTCAGTCAAGACATGCACCTAATAAACATCTACATTAAGTTTAAACATTCTACCTCAATTAGAAGCAGAGTTGTTACGTTCCCAATTCTTGACCAATCAAATTGGTTATCGCTCCTTAGCCTAAGCAGAAAATTCTCATCATCGAACTTAGTCAAGGTAATGATATAATGAATCTATACTCGGAGTTTCATCACTCTCAATTAATTATAACAAAAGTTATCGTGCCCCAAAGCAACAGCCAATCAGATTGCTTATCTCTCCTTACCGTCAGGAGACAATGTTCATCATCGAACTCCATCAAGGCATTCACCTAATCAACACCTACACCAAGTCTGAACATTCTACCTCAATAAGAAGGAGAGTTATTGTGTTCCAATGTCTGGACCATTCAAACTGCTCATCGCTCTGCTTACTCTCAGCAGAAAATGTTCATTATCGAACTTAGTCAAGGTATTGATGTAATGAAACTATACACCAAGTTTCACCACTCCCACTTAATTAGAACTAAAGTTATCGTGTCCCAAAGCATCAACCAATCAAATTGCTTATCTCTGCTTACACTTAGCAGAAAATGCTCATCTTCAAACTCCATCAAGGCATTGACCTAATGAATACCTACACCAAGTTTGAACATTCTAGCTCAATTAGAAGGAGAGTTATTGAGTCCCAAAAGTGAGACGGACGGACGGACAGGGGCGACGACACTATACGTCCACATGAAAATGTGGGCGTATAAAAATAAAAAAAAGTAGTTCCTTTTTAACTGACCAATCAAATTGATCACACAAGCGATATCTACTGTAGAATGTTTTATTGGGTGATAAAAGTCATTCCATGGAACTTTATTATTATTTTTATCACACAATAAATATTTGGGTAAGAAAAAATTAAAAATTTAATATTTGTGCACCTTTTAAGGTAGTTGTACACAGATTGACTGATGGGATAACATAGTGAACATCCAGGTATTTACTTTCAAATTCCCCGGAACTAACACGGCAGCCGTGTTTGAATTGACTCACATGTGGGTTTGCTCCTGGGCACTTGCGCATATCCGAAACTGTTGTTAGCGATAACAACAAAGCGATAACTACTTCCGGTGGTGTGAGATGGTTCCTGATAACTGATCACAATCTGTTTCACAGAGTATTACGAAAGTTTTCTAATATCTCTATAAAAGATGACTGCCTTCATCACATGACATATCATGTGGCGTCAATCATTGGCTCAGTGGCGCGTGCATTGTTTACACAAGACGTTACTGATTCGAGCATACCCATTTACACTAAAATAGGAAATAATTTTTACCTACAAATACTTCAAACGTCTTTATTTATTTTTCTAATACATACAAAAAATGATTTAGAATTTAATTTGTCGGAGGAAAAAGGTCAATATTTGTGGCTCATTAAGTCATCCTCAATGTCATCCTTATTAGTGATTGTCACGGCCTAGCGAATATTCACTGCTGATCAGTGTGAACTGATCAGTTCAGGAACAAGAGCATCTCTAACGCTGCAATATACGTCCACATTCGGGCTTTGATTGATATGGTACTTTTTAAAATGAAGAGAATGAAATATGAAATGGCTGTAATATGACAAGAGGCAACGAAGGCTAGGCATTTGTTTTGCTAAATTTACACACAAAATATTAACAAAAAAATGGGTGTGACACTGATCCAGGGGATCGGGGCATGCAACAAAATAAATAGTTGCCGACTTTACGGTATAAGGAATAAATATGCAAAGTTCCAAGATGATCCATTCAGAATTGCAGCCTGTTGACGATAAATACAACCAGTGGCTGCCAGGCAGGATACGCCCACATTTTGCAAGAGATGAATAGAGAACAAGCTAAAAACAAAAAAGATGTTTTGTACAATCTGGAGTCATAATCCAGAAAGTTCTGGTCTTAAATGCGCACATATCAAAAGGAACTGAGATTTTTGGAATATAAAGATATGTTATAAGTATCATCAAAATTTGATAAAAATTGTGACCTCTAGAAGATCCATAACCTTTGTATACACAATTTGCGTACAAAGACCGGCCATTTTGTCGGGCGGTTTCATTTTATTTTCCCGAAATTCCAATTCAACCTTCAATATGGTGGAATGGTGATATATCTAAACGGTTTTTAAAATAGGAAAAAAAAAATTGTGACCTCTAGAGAATCCACAAGCTAAAAATGCGATTTTTAGACCAATCAGGGGCCATAATCCAGGAAGTTACGTTCCGAGATGTGTGATTATCAACAGGAACCAAGATCTTTATGCTAAAAAAATATGTTTAAAGTTTCATCCAAATCAGATAAAAACTGTGACCCATAGGGGGTCCACAACCTTGATATACCATATTTTTACACTATTTGCGTACAATTTTTGTCCGATTTTCACGAAATTCGAACTCAACCATCTTTAGTGTGTAACTGTGATGTTTTTATCGGGTAAAAATTATGACCTCTATAGGGTCCACAAGCTCAAAACGCGATTTTTCGTATAATCAAGGGCCATAATTCAGGAAGTTACAATTTGATATGCGCGAATAACGACAGGAACCAAGATCTTTATGTTATAAACATGCATTTCAAGTTTCATCAAAATCAAACCAAAATTGTGACCTCTAGAAGGTCCACAACCTTGATATACCAGATGTTCACACTATTTGCATACAAGGGGCGGCCATTTTGTCCGACATTTTTCGTCCAATTTTCACGAAATTTGCACTCAACCATCACCAGGGTGTAACAGTGATATACTAAAACATTTTTTTAAATCAGGTAAAAATTGTGACCTGCAGAGGAACTACAATTTAAAAGCGCTATTTTTCGTACAATCAGGGGCCATAATTCGGGAAGTTACGATCCGATATGCGTGAATATCAAAAGGAATCAAGATCTTTGGGATATAAATATGCATTCCAAGTTTCGTCAAAATCGGATGAAAATTATACCATATTTTACACTATTTGCATACAAGGGGCGGCCATTTTGTCCGGCAGTTTTGGTCCGATTTTCACGAAATTTGAACTCGACCATCATTAGGGTGTAACGGTGACATACCAAAAATGTTTTTTTAAATCGGATAAAAATTGTGACCTCTAGAGGGACCACAAGCTAAAAACGTAATTTTTCGTACAATCAGGGGCCATAAGTTACAATCCGATATGTGCGAATATCGAACGGAAGCAAGATATTTGGGTTATAAACATGCATGTCAAGTTTCATCAAAATCGGATCGAAATTGTGACCTCTATAGTGTCCACAAGCTAAAAACTTGATTTTTCGTACAATCAGGGGCCATAATCCATGAAGTTATGGTCCGATACATGTGAATATCGGATAAAAATTTTGACCTGTAGAGTGTCTACAGACAAATTGTGGACGGCAGACAGGGGCAACGACAATATACTTCCACATGAAAATGTTGGCATATAAAAATTGGTCATGGCTTTCCCCTGGGGGGTGGATATGGAATAATAAGATAGGTTGCCAGGCAACAAAACATACAATCACAGCAGCTAAATCCTCCGAGCAGTCAACAAGGGTTGTCACATATTTATTCTTTTGTAGGTAATTAGGGGAATTTAATAGACAATTCATACAGATGACATTACAATTTTCGTCATTTAAAGGTTCACAAGGTTCTAAAAACTAAAACAAGGGCCGTAACTGTGCAAGCAATCTACAGAAATTGTTCAAATTCAACAGGCTTTTTCATTTTACTAATTCAAATAATGCATATAAATTTCATACAGATCGGATGATAACTTTTGTCGTTCGAAAGTTCACAAGGTGCAACAAAGTAAATCAAGGGCCATAACTCTAGATGTAATTGATAGAAATTGCTGACATTCAATAGGCTTGTTCGTCTTCATTTCACTAATTTAGGTGATAACTGAAGCTCAATAGGCTTGTTCGTTTTACTAATTTTAATGATACATATAAATTTCATACAGATTAGGTGATAACTTTTGTCGTTCAAGCGTTCACAAGATTCAACAAAGTTAAAGAAGGGCCATAACTCTAGATGTAATTAACAGAAATTTGCTGAAACTCAATAGGCTTGTTCGTTTTACTAATATAAATTTCATACAGATCGGATAATAACTTTTGTTGTTAGAGCATTTACAAGGTACAACAGCATGAAACAAGTGCCATAACTCACAGCGTAATTAACGGAAATTGCTGAAATTCAATAGGATTCTTCGTTTCACTAATTTAAATGATAATAATAATAATATGTACATTTATAAAGCGCTAGTACTCCATGCACAGAGGCATGCTCACAGCGCATACAGTTAATTAATTTGATTAATCATGATAACATTTCTCAAAAAGATGAGTTTTAAGTCTTGATTTAAAACAAGAGAGAGTTGGAGATGCTTTAATGATTTCTGGTAGATTGTTCCACTCTTTAGGTGCATTAACTGCGAACGATCTGTATCCAAATGATTTTAGCTTCCACCTTGGGCAACACAACTGATGAAGTCTGTTTGATCGGAGATTACGTGAGGGAACATGTATTTGCATAAGGTTTGATAAGTATTTTGAAGCTAAGCCATTTACACACTGATAAGTTAAGGACAGGATTTTGAAGATGATTCTTTCGTTTATTGGCAGCCATTGGAGTTATTTCAGAACAGGAGTTATATGAGAGTATTTCGATGATCTGGTAACAATTTGAGCTGCAGTATTTTGTACAAGTTGAAGTTTTTTAATATTGGCACTAGATGTTTCTGCTAACAAGCTGTTACAGTAGTCAATCCTTGAGAATACCAGAGAACACACAAGTGTGGCAGCTGCTTCCTGGCTAATCAAGTGTCTTGTATGGCCAATGTTTCTGAATTTGCGCGAATTTGACTGTCCATGCTTAGATTAGGCTCTAAGAGGACACCTAAGTTCTTCACAGTGTCTGATGGTGCAATTATTGCATCTCCTACAAGCACACCATTTGAACCTGGATTTTTCAGACGAGTATTTGGACCAAAGAAGATACATTCTGTTTTAGTGTCATTCAATTTCAACATGTTTCTTGTCATCCAGTCTTTAATGTCACGTGTACACAATTTGATGTCAGAAAATTTTGGGATGGAACAGTTTTTGAAATGGAGTAATTTGCAGTCAGCTGTGTATCATCTGCATAAGAATGTCGTCCTAGACCATGTTTATCGATTAGTTGTCCTAAATTCTTAGTATACATCACAAAAAGGACAGGTCCTAGGACTGATCCTTGTGGAACTCCACAGTTTAACAGAATCTTGTCTGATTTCACTTTATCTACTAGAACAGATTGGCGTCTATTAGTAAGGTATGAATCAAACCAATTTAATATGACACCATCTAGACCAGTCTTGTTTAAGACACACAAGCAGCCTGTCATGATTGATTGTGTCAAAAGCTGCGGATAAGTCCAAGAGGACCAATAGGTAGATATGCGGATTGGAATTCATCCATAAGATCATGATGAATCAGATGGTCCATAAGTTGAGATTTGACAGCCTTCTCTAGCATCTTAGAAAGAAAAGATAAATTGGAGACAGGGCGGTAGTTTGATAGGGAGGAAACTTCAAGATGAGGTTTCTTTAACAGGGGCTTAACCACTGCTTCTTTGAGACTTTGGGGAACAACGCCACATTCTAAGCTTTTATTAATGATACACGTAATGACTGGGAGAAGCACACTCACATAATCCAAGAGGAATTTAGTTGGAACAGGGTCTAACTCACAACTTGTAGGCTTAGAATCTTTTATTATTTTCAATACTTGATCTTCGGTATAAGGTTTGAAGAAACAAAGAGACGGTGGAGACAGCCTGGATGTGTGTTGTGATGTATATGTAGTGTCATTCCTTACCGATTTAATCAAGTCATCTCAGATTTTATCAATCTTCCCTTTGAAAAAACGTGAAAGTCATTGCCAGGGTGGTATAATCCTGTGCTGCTGGAAGTGGGGACGATATTTTTAGTCCTAATAAATCAAACAGATGAGTGAATAAAGCCTTAGAATTTCTAGAATTGGTTAAGATTTGGTTATTGTAATAACGAGTTTTCACATGTCGGAGTTTATTGTTCACATCTGATCTGGCTCGACAGAAAATTTGTCTGTGTACTTCAAGTCTTGTCTTCCGCCATCTTCTCTCAGCTACCCGTCGCTTACATTTCAATACAGCAATTTCATCAGTGTACCACGGTGCATGGGATTTGACACGAACAATTTTGGATTTACATGTAGCGTGTTTGTCCAAAAGGGGGGTAAGGGTTGAATTGTACAGGTCAACGAGTTCGTCAACCTTCTCGGGTGTATTTATAAAGAGGCCTGAATCTAACAAATCCTTTTCAAAATCTGTCTTTGAGATACACTTAATGTTTCTGCAATCTATCACCTGCTTTGGGTTTGGTGGTTTAGAACAGTTCAAAGATATTTTGATCATAAAATGATCAGACATTTGATGATCTTTAACAGAGACTGACTGAACTACTGAATCAGATTGTCGAGAAACAACCCAGTCAATGATGTGTCCATTTTTATGAGTGGCTGTGTTTACGTGCTGGATAAGCTTATGAGTATTTAAAAGACTAAGAATCTTTTTGACATATGGTTGATGCTGTTCATCATAGTGGGTATTCAAATCACCCAGAAGGAGCAGTTTCCCCTTTTTGACACTTAAGGAACCTAGAAATGTAGATAAATTGTCATGGAATTGACCACATGTCAGTTTGTTTGTTCTTGATGGAGGGGGCCTATAGATACAAACAGCACAGGTGGATGTTTTGCAATGCTTGATTAATGTCTCAATATATTCAAATGAGGAGTACTTAACATGTTTCGGGGGGTTTAGAATCTCAACATTCAGCTGGTATTTATAGATAACGGCGACTCCACCACCTACTGATGTATTCCTGGGAACATGCTTGAACGTATAGCCTGGTGGGGTAAATTCAGCTATTTTAGCCTCATCGCCGTTTGACCTTAACCAAGTCTCTTTTAGATACAGAATATCAATTTGATTTTCAATGATCAAGTCGAAAATTTCAAGAGTCTTGTTACGGTAGGAACGTGAGTTCCAGAGAAATAGATTCAGTTGAGATACCCTGATCATAGTTCACCTTGCGCTTTCCTCCCCGACTTCTTCGACGACTGCGAGATATTCCAAGATGTTTCAGAAAGTTAACCTCTAAATTTTCACAAATTTTTTCATCAAAGTTTTTAATTGAGAAAAGTTTTTCCCTTGAATAAGTGTACATCACTGTGTTTAAATGAGTAGAAACCGGGTTTAACAAACTGTTGAATAAAGAAAGTTCAATGAGACAGCTCGCAAACACTAACACTGAGAAGTAGTAAAGGTGGATTTGTACGTTTACAGTATAGTTTTCTCGCTTTTTAGTAAATTTCTATGAATATCGGTAAAATTCTAATTATCGCAACAAATCTAATACGAAGAGGCTAAAATCTGTAGGTACAGTGTGTTAATTAACAGGGGTGAGAAATTGACTGAGTGGTGATATAATTATCGCTAGGGGTGAAAATCTCGGCGACGGTGCGTTTTCTGTACCGGTGTGTTAATTAACGAACGGGTTAAAAACGACTGACACGGTGTGTATTCTTTGTTTGGTGAGTTTTCTCGAAAGCGTGTTATAACTGCAACAAAGGTGTTATATCAAGGACCAACAGGCTTTATCTGACGCGTCGGTGTTAAATCCAATTTACCGTGCAGTAATTATCGAAATTCGCTGAAAATCAATAGGATTCTTCGTCTCATGACCTTAAACACTGTGTATAAATTTAAAGTCAATCAGATATTAACTTTAGCCTCTAGAGCGTCCACAAGATTTTTCAAAGTGATCAAGGGCCATAACTCTGAAAGTACTTATCAGAAATCGCCGAAAATCAATAGGCTTCTTCGTCTCATGACATTAACCACTGTGTATAAATTTAAAGTCAATCGGATCTTAACTTTAGCCTCTAGAGTGTCCACAAGATTTTTCAAAGGTATCAAGGGCCATAACTCTGGCAGTAATTATCGGAAATCGCTAAAAATCAATAGGCTTCTTCGTCTCATGACATTAAACACTGTGTATAAATTTAAAGTCAATCGGATATTAACTTTGACATCTAGAGCGTCCACAAGATTTTTGAAGTGATGAAGGGCCATAACTCTGGCAGTAATTATCGGAAATCGCTGAAAATCAAAAGGCTTCTTCGTGTCATGACCTTAAACACTATGTATAAATTTAAAGTCAATCAGATATTAACTTTAGCCTCTAGAGCATTCACAAGCAATTTTGGATGTCGGACCAACCAACGACGGACAGGCGGGGGCGACAACAATATACGACAACATTTCAATGTGGGCGTATAAAAAGTATTACATATTTGGTTCTAGTTTTGTCATTAATAAATATACTTGTTATTGTGATTAGCTGTTTTAGTGATCAATAGGGACACGATCAACGGATCTAAGTTGATTGGCTTGAAATTGATAGTTCTATCGTTCGTGAATTGTTGCTGTTGGTTTTTTTTTTAGTGATTAGTCGTGACACTTTTTGATGTTTTAATGATTACCTATTTTGTAGATTGAATGTTGGCCTTTATATGATTTATAGTTATATATAACTCTATGATCAGGTATATATTGCCATTCTGGCAGGTCTGTCAGCGTGTGATCCAGATGATATAAATTTTACCTGCGTGTTATATAGGGGAATATCAATTTTTCCAGAATTCCTGATTCGAGAGGGAGTGTTTTATTTATGATGGCATATTATACATAGGTGTATCTGTAAATCATTATGTCAATGAAAAACATATTTTTATTTTTCAAATCAATTAGATATATTTACCTGGTGGAGAAATTAGGCCATTGAATTAAAGGAAACATGGCAGCTAATTTATCTCTGAATTCAACAAACTCAGCAAACATACGGAATATATAGGAAGGAACCTGCTGTTTTTCTCTCTCTATTTGAAATATATAGATCTGCAAACACAAAAAAATATTCACAATATTACAGATATAGAGAAACCTACCATAAATCAGAAACACAAGAAAGTGGCATTTACAGAAAATGTCACACAATAACAGTAGGCCCTATTTTGTGCTTTGGTTCATAATTTAGTCATTTACTGATCAATTTCTCTGGGTATACCCTACATACACACATTAAAGATACATTTTGGGAGATTCGATAACGAGTTGGCAGTTCTCACTATAATAGTTAAAGATAGGTTGCCAGGCAACAAAACATACGCCAACAGCAGCTAAATCGTCCGAGCAGTCGACAAGGGTTGTCACATATTTATTCTTTTGTAGGTAATTAGGGGCATTTAATATACAATTTCATACAAATGACATTATAATTTTCGTCGTTTGAGGGTTCACAAGGTTCTAAAATGATGCATCTGAATTTCATACAGATTAGGTGATAACTTTTGTCGTTCAAGCGTTCACAAGATTCAACAAAGTTAAAGAAGGGCCATAACTCTAGATGTAATTAACAGAAATTTGCTGAAACTCAATAGGCTTGTTCGTTTTACTAATATAAATTTCATACAGATCGGATAATAACTTTTGTCGTTAGAGCATTTACAAGGTACAACAACGTGAAACAAGTGCCATGACTCACAGCGTAATTAACGGAAATTGCTGAAATTCAATAGGATTCTTCGTTTCACTAATTGCGTCTAATTAACTATTGTTTAGTTTCTCGACACGTGTTGAATTATAAGCGTCCCGTCTAATTAGCACGACTGTTCAATAATTAATAATGCTTTCTATAGATCCCATATTATGTAATATATGATTGGTGCAATATCCATGCTGTTAGTCTTAATTGCGAAGACATTTAAACAAAAGGATTTAATAAGGGTAGGGAGTCGACGTGTACACAAGTAAATCAGATGCGTGAGATTTATCATTCATGGATGGGTTGTCAGTGTGGGAAATACTGTTTTAAATGGATATATAAATACACGTTTTATGATTGTGGACGAAACGGTATGTGCATCTCAAGAAAGCTTTGCTTCGGAACCTTCCCGTCGTTATTAAAAATCCAACATCTGTTTCACCGTAGTGATTTTGAAAAATAATCCCTGGATAATGACAGGCATTACAGATACCTGCCGTCGTATGATTCCTGAAAAATAATATTTCACCATATCGCAACAGGTCAGTACTAAAACTAACACTAATTACAGTTTTTTAACATTGTGCTGCAAAACTGAACGATGACCAACAACCAAACACATCGTATTATCTGAACATCGCACGTGAAATTAGATGTTTGACAACAAAATTTAACACCTTGCGTAATTGGACACCTTGAAATTCGATAGAAGTACAAATTGAGCACTATTCGCCGAAATTCAACAATATTTATGAATAATTGGACACAGAGTAGAAATTAGCGCTATTTACGCAAGATTAAACGGTAACAATTAAAGCAGTCTGGACTTAAATGCCAGTGCCTGAGCAAAGTTCCACCATAGAAAAGATAACCTATGGGGTTGTCCCAAAATGACCGAGGTAATGTGTCGATGAAACGTTTAACTCAAGTCTATTTTATTTTTTAAAATTTAAAGGGGCATTAGGTTTTTTAAATCGGATAAAAATTATGACATCTTAGGGTCCACAAGCTAAAAACGCAATTTTTCGTACAATCAGGGGCCATTATTCAGGAAGTTACAATCTGATATGCGCAAATATGGAAACGAACCAAGATCTTTGGGTTATAAACTTACATTTCAAGTTTCATCAAAATAGGATTAAAATTGTGACCTCTATAGGGTCCACAACCTAAAAACGTGATTTTTCGTACAAACAAAGGCCATAATCCATGAAGTTTCGATCCGATACATGCCAATATCGAAAGCAACCAAGATCTTTTGGAGATAAACCTATATTTCAAGTGTCGTCAAAATCGGATAAGAATTGTGACCTGTAGAGTGTCCACAAACAAATTGTAGATGGACGGAGGGACAGGGGCGACGACAATATACGTCCATTTAACCCCTTTAGTCTTTGTCCGGTATATAGATGATATCTTTCTTATCTGGACACTTGGAAACTCCAAATTATTAGATTTCCTCCAACTGATGAACACCTTCCACAAAACTATTTAGTTCACAGCCGAATACTCTACTCATAAAGTGCCGTTTCTAGACACTATGATAAGCTTTAACCCTGTAACCAAGAAACTCTCATTTAACCTTTACTGTAAACCTACAGACACACACTCTTACCTTTCCTACACCTCATCCCACCCGCCACATATGTAGGCGAAACTAAAAGACTGTTCCGCATTAGGCTGAAGGAACACTATGCGTGATATTACCCACAAGAGAGACACCCCAGTCACCTCCCACTTCCATTTACCGAGACATTCCAGTCGAAACCTTGACTATCAAATAATTAAACAACTTGGCACAGACCCTGAGCTATATACTTCTACTACCAATAGACGCACAATCGAATTACATTGGATTATAAGATTAAAAACCTTTCAACCTCACAGTATCAACGACAAAATCTGAACTTGGGCACCCCCCCTTTATTTTCTTTGTAATATTTTACCTTTATTATAAGCTAACCTTTGATGTTATGTATTCCATGACGTCATCATTCCAGTCATTTTGTATTTAGTTCATAACTGAAGAAGTTAATATTTTTAGTGACGAAATGTTGGATAAATTGATGGGTTTTTTTTATACTGTATTCTATTAATTACTGTATATCAACTTATCTGAATATCAAATGCATCATTTTGACTTAGTCAAAATTTATCCAATCAAAGCATCTGTAATTGGTTTGTGTTACCTGTTTCTATTGATTGGAAGTTTCACATGAAACTGTGGGCATATAAAAAACAAAGTAGTGACCTATGTGTACTTAGAAAAACTTAGATAAATCAACTTGAGGAAACATATTAAAATAGTCATTAAAAAAAAAATAGCGGCTGCCAGGCAAGATACGCCCACATTTTGCAAGAGATGCATAGAGAAGCTACGATCCGATATGCGCGAATTTCTAAAGGAACAAAGATCTTTGGGTTATAAACATGTATTTCAAGTTTCATCAAATCGAATCAAAACTATGATCTGTAGAGGGTTCACAACTTGATATACCATATTTTTACACTATTTGCATACCAGGGGTGGCCATTTTGTCCGGCAGTTTTGCTCCGAAATTCAAACTCAAGCATCATTACAATGTAACAGTGATATATTAGAACTATTTTTTAAAACGGATAATAATTGTGACCTCTAGAGGGACCACAAGCTAAAAACATAATTTTTCATACAATCAGGGGCCATAATTTGGTCATTTTTTTTATCAAGTCGTCATGACCGTGCATATACAGTGATGTAAAACCCAGTGTCCTTCAGTTCTGTCTACAGGTATCTTTCCTACCACCATCATAATTACAATAATGAAATGATGTTATAAAATGTCAAAGAATGTTTCATCTTGTTGGAAGACAATGCCATACAATTATAGCTTCAGGGCGTTGCCATGTCTAACCAATGGTAACTTCGCAATTAATTAGGGTTTCACAATGCGTAGCTTGTGTGAAACACTATTGTTTTTGTTCGGATTATTATTCTTATTATTAATATTATTTTTTTTTCCACTTGAGCATATCTCAGAAACTACTTGTCGGATCAATTCGATGTCTTCGGTTTTCCTGGGAAAGTGGGTTTGATTTAAATTTTAAAGCTATTTCCAACGTTCTGCGACAATGCGAAATGTCCAAAATCGCTGAAGTTGCCGTTTTTTTAAATATTGCCGTAATATTAACAATAATCATTGGATTTTAATATTTGATACATTTTGACATGGCCACAGACAAGGCAGATAGCTACGGTTCCTTAGATTTTTGACGAATCTTCGGAGATATTAGGCGCCAAATTTTGACAAAAAACTTTTTTTATTAATGAATATTTTTTATGGCATTTTACCCAGGGTTAAAGGTCTGATTTGAGCAAAGATAGGTTGCCAGGCAACGAAACATACGCCCACAGCAGCTAAATCGTCCGGGCAGTCAACATACTTGTTCACCTCAAGATCTTAAACTCTGTATCAATCTGAAGTCAATCGGATATTAACTTTGGCCTCTAGAGCGTCCACAAGATTTTTCAAAGTGATCAAGGGCCATAACTTTGGCAGTAATTATCAGAAATCTTTGAAAATCAATAGGATTCTTCGCCTCGTGACCTCAAACACTGTGTATAAATTTATAGTCAATGAGATTAACTTTAGCCTTTAGAGCATCCACAAGGTTTTTTGAAGTGATCAAGGGCCATAACTTTGGCAGTAATTATCAGAAATCTTTGAAAATCAATAGGATTCTTCGCCTCGTGACCTCAAACACTGTGTATAAATTTAAAGTCAATGAGATTAACTTTAGCCTTTAGAGCATCCACAAGGTTTTTTGAAGTGATCAAGGGCCATAACTCTGGCAGTAATTATCGAAAATCACTGAAAATGAATAGACTTCTTCGTCTCATGACCTTAAACACTGTGTATAAATTTAAAGTCAATCAGATATTAACTTTGGTCTCAAGAGCGTCCACAAGATAAAGTGATAAAGGGCCATAACTCTGGCAGTAATTGTCGGAAACTGCTGAAAATCAATAGGGAATCCCCGTCTCATGACCTTAAACACTGTGTATGAATTTAAAGTCAATCGGATATTAACTTTGACCTCTACAGCGTCCATAAGATTTTTTGAAGTGATCAAGGTCCATAACTCTGGCAGTAATTATCGGAAATCGCTGAAAATCAATAGGCTTCTTCATCTCATGACCTTAAACATGTATCGCAAATTGCGCTGCGATACTGGTTGTCGGCAGCCCTGACTGGAAGTGATATGAGTTCAAGGGTAACGTGGCACCGAAAGTGACATACGTTCAAGGGTAACGTGGCACCAGTGAAACCAGTCATTACTGCATCGCAGTTCTAGCTTTATATTATTTTTCAAACTCTGCTCCACATAAATTTGGTATGATCTTTAAATAGACATCTGAAGCTGCAATCCAAGTCATAGTTTTGGCACATATCTCTTGTAATTTTAAAGATATTAATTTTGAAATCAGCTTAAAAATGATCAATTTTCATCATAAATCTAAAAAGTTCTCAGTCTTGCCTGATCCGAATTAAATGATTTTTGGCATGTAAATAGCTAAGCTAATGCTTAATAAAATTACGGGAGTGTTTTTTCATGGTGTCAATAATAATGCCAAATTTCCAGAAAATCAAACCAGCGGCTACCAGGCAGGATACGCCCACATTTTCGAGAGATGGATAGAGAACAAGCTAAAAAAGGGTCTTCAACCTTGATATACCATATTTTTTTGCTATTTGAGATCGAAGAGCGGCCATTTTGTCTGTCAGTTTTGGGCCGATTTTCATGAAATTCGAACTCAGTCGTTCTTAGGGTGTAACAGTGATATAATAATACGTTTTTTTAAATCGGATAAAATTATGACCTCTATAGGGTCCACAAGCTAAAAACGCTATGTTTCGTACAATTAGGGGCGATAATTAAGGAAGTCACGGTCCGATATACGCAAATATCGAAAGGAACCACGATTGTTGGGTTATAAACTTACAGTTCAAGTTTCAACAAAACCGGATAACCAGAGGCTGCCAGGCAGGATACGCCCACATTTTCGAGAGATGGATAGAGAACAAGCTAAAAAGAAAGTGATTATTCCTACAATCAAGGGCCATAATTCAGGAAATTACAATTCGATATGCGCAAATATCGAAAATAACCAAGATCTTTGGGTTATAAACTTACATCACAAGTTTCAACAAAATCGGATTAAAATTGTGACCTCCATAGGGTCCACAACCATGATATACCATATTTTTACGCTATTTGAGAACGAAGGGCGGCCATTTTCTTTGTTAATTTTGGGCCGATTTTCACGAAATTCAAACTCAGCCATCCTTAGGGTGTAACGGGGATACAATGATACGTTTTTTTTAATTGGATAAAAATTATGACCTCTATAGGGTCCACAAGCTAAAAACGCGATTTTTCGTACAATCAGGGGCCATAATTCAAGAAGTTACGGTCCGATATGCGCGAATATCGAAAGGAACCGAGATCTTGGAGTTATAAACTTACATTTCAAGTTTCAACAATCGGATAAAAATTATGACCTCTATAGGGTCCACAACCTTGATATACCATATTTTTACGCTATTTGAGAACGAACAGCGGTGTTTTTGTCTGTCAATTTTGGGCCGATTTTCACGAAATTGGATCTCGGCTGTCCTTAGGGTGTAACGGTGATATAATAATATGGTTTTTAAAATTGGATAAAAATTATGACCTCTATAGGGTCCACAAGCTAAAAACGCGATTTTTCGTACAATCAGGGGCCATAATTCAGGAAGTTACGGTCCGATATGCGCTAATAATGAAAGGAACCGAGATCTTTGGGTTATAAACTTACATTTCAAGTTTCAACAAAATCAGATAAAAATTGTGACCTCTATAGGGTCCATGCGAATCTTAGACATGGCAACGCCCTTAAAATGCACTAGACTATTTTGGGGTAATTATATGAAATAGGGAATAAAGTCCTACTGTTCTGCTCCGACTGGGTTAATGAAGCAGGGGTAAGTAAATGCTAAAAACTTACATAGCGTTTTTCCGGTGTATAACGTTTCTGTATGGAGAACAGTTTAACTCTTTCTATTTTACCATCTGTACTCATACTGTTAAAATAAAAAACAAGCCAACAGTAAGGCTGATGTCCCCCGCCGAAATCCCAAAATAAATAGATGATACATATTAATCGCACATTTATTTTTTTCAAAAGTATCGAGCAATCATACTGATTATCAACTAGACACTAAGTTTCATCACTCTCTATCAGATAGAATCAAAGTTATCTTGTCCCAAAGCAACGACAAAGGAAATTGCTTATCTCTGCTTAGCTTTAGCTCGATATGTTAATCATTGAACTCAGTCAAGACAACATCTTCATCAAGTTTAAACATTCTACCTCAATTAGAAGCAGAGTTATGTTCCAAAGTCTTGACTAATCAAAATGCTTTTCGCTCCTTAGCCTAATAAGAAAATTCTCATCATCGAACTTACCCAAGGTATTGATGTAATGAAACTATACACCAAGTTTCATCACTCTCACTTAATTAAAACTAAAGTTATCATGTCCCAAAGCATCAAGCAATCAAACTGCTTATCTCTGCTTACCCTATGCAGAAAATGCTCATCTTCTCATTCCATCAAGGCACTGACCTCATAAACACCTACACCAAGTTTGAACATTCTAGCTCAATTAGAATGAGAGTTATTGTGCTCCAAAGTCTTGGCCAATCAAATTGCTTATCGCTCTGCTTACCCTGAGCAGAAAATGCTCATTATCGAACTTAGTCAAGGTATTGATGTAATGAAACTACGCACCAAGTTTCATCACTCTCACTTAATTAGAACTAAAGTTATCATGTCCCAAAGCATCAACCAATCAAATTACTTATGTCTACTTACCCTAAGCAGAAAATGCCCATCTTCGAACTCCATCAAGGCATTGACCTAATAAATACCTACCCCAAGTTTGAACATTCTAGCTCAATTAGAAAGAGAGTTATTGTGTCCCAAAATGTGTGCCAGACCGACGGACGGACAGACAAACAGACAGACAGACGAACCCATTTTAATAGTCCCCTGCTTTCTTCGAAAGTCGGGGGACAAAAAGTTCAACCAATTATCTCTATACTTAATGTCAATAGAATCAAATAAATAGTACCCACAATAAATTCACATCTGAGTCATTCCGTTTCAAGTGGACCAAATTCTAAGAAAGTTGTCCGGTGACCCTCTCAGAATATTATGAAAAAAAAATGTCTTATAGTACATATACAAACTTATGTAAAATTGCAAAGTTATATGACTCTAGCATTAATATTGACAGAGCTATGGCCTTTTGAATTGGGGTACCCATTCACAAGTTTTAAAACTACTATTCCATGGCTCTATTTTGATGTACTGGTTTTATGTCTTCTAGTTAGACAATATTCTTAAATTTTGGGGATTTGAAAAAACTTTTTATGTAGATTAATAATCATCCATCAGATTTTCCGAACAAGTACTGTCTACTATGTATGCATGCATTAAGTGCCAAAAATCATTACTTGTGAGAAAAAAATCAATATTTCGAAAAAATGTAGGTATTTTACTACAGTATATTAGAGGTTGTAACGGTGATATACTGAAACGTTTTTTTAAATCAGATAAAAATTATGACCTCTATAGAGTTCACAAGCTAAAAACGCGATTTTTCGTTCAATCAGGGGTCATAATTAAGGAAGTTACGGTCCGTATGCGCACATTTCAAAAGGAACCGAGATCTTTGGGTTATAAACTTACATTGCAAGTTTAATCAAATTAGGATTAAAATTGTGACCTCTATAGGGTCCACAAGCTAAAAACATGATTTTTCGTACAATCAGGGGCCATAATCCATGAAGTTTCGATCCGATACATGGCAATATCTAAAGCAACCGAGATCTTTTGGAGATAAACCTATATTTCAAGTTTCGTCAAAATCAGATAAGAATTGTGACCTGTAGAGTGTCCATGAAATGTGGGCGTATAAAAAACATGTTTGCTTTAAGGGTTGATAATATAGGTTTTTTTTTTCAAAATCACTATAGATGTGTTGGGCAAAACAATGTAAAAGTTACTTTTGGACAATGGAACAAGTTATAAACTGTCTTTTGATAATGATATCTATATGTACGCATTGACGTCATTTCTAATGACAAGAAGGTTACAATAATGAACAGTCGCAGTAGGCATCAAATTGTGCATATGTCATGAAAATAGAACAATATTATATACTTTTGAAAAGTGACTCCCACAAAATTGCCTATTTCTCACAAATGGCAAAAATTCAGAATGATTCATGGGTTTTCGGTTGATCTTATATATCAACCCTACATTAAAGTTTAGAAAATATAAATATTATATAATAAGGGAGTTAAATAACATTTTCAGGAAAAAGGAATACGAAAATTGATTTCCGCCCTCCTCTACTTATTTACGAGGGCTATTCAGATATATATCAGCTAAATTGCGATGAAATAATATTTTGTATCAATAATTATTATAGCTAGTACCATCGTGTATACTATGCCGTTGATTCTGCGTCAATCGGATAATAATTATCGGATAATAATTATCTAGTTTATACGCTAAAAACTGTATCACCAAAGGGAGATAATTTAGATAAATAGATTTTAAATGTTTCTTTACAGCTGATCAGAATCTATGTACTTTGGAAAACTAATAAAGTGTTTATAAAAAAGTCCTTGATCTCAAGAACCGAGTGGCTTAATGATCAGTTACTGCAAAATAAGCAGCTGGAACCAGAACAGAACATAATATTATTCTGAGCAAAAAACATCGGTGTTTAACACAAGATTCAAAGTGTGAAATCTAATAAGTATTACTGCCCGAAACGGGCAAATTTTCGGTCACTAAATATTTCTAACCGAATGTACCAGAATTGTAGATTTCTGTCTACCCTTTACTTGAAATGCAAGTGTCCCATTACGCAGACGCACTCTGCAATGTTTTTATTTTGAGAAAGAAACAACGTCAAAATATGTGAAATTTACAAGAGAATAGTGAGGCTTTAAGACTCGACGAAGAGAACAACAAGATGACAATTTCAAGTATGTCACCAAGTTTTGGCGGTTTAAATTAAAAACTGAAGAAATGGCAAAAGAATTTTAGAATCGGAGTATCTTTTGAAACAGACAGTAAGTTGAAAATCTTGTGGAATGTAGTACCACAGAGGGAGATAAGGCAGTCTGAGGAGATATTTTTGAAAAAAATAGATTTTTTTTCTATGTCCAATATCTTGTGGAACTCTTGTGGTAAAAAACACAAGAACACTCTATCAAATTTATTTTATGTCAAAAATGTGGAGTGTGGTACCACACAAAGAGATAAGGGGGTCTGAGAAAATAGGCCATATTTGAGAAAAATTTGTTAACAAGTGGTTGCCATGCAAAATATGCCCACATTTTGCAAGAGATATAAACATATATTTTAAGTTTCATCAAAATCAGATAAAAATTGTGACATCTACAGGTATCACAACATCTTGTCAGGCAGTTTCGGTTCGATTTTCATGAAATTCGAACTCAACAATCATTAGAGTGCAACGGTGATATATTTGAACGGTTTTGAAATCGGATAAAAATGTGACTTTTCGTACAATCAAGGGCCATAATCCACGAAGCTAGGGTCCAATATGCATAAACATAGAAAGGAACCAAGATCTTTTGGTTATAAATATACATTTCAAGTTTCGTCAAAATCAGATAAAAATTGTGACCTCTGGAATGGCCACAAGCTAAACACAAGGGGCCATAATCCATAAAGTTACGGTACGATACATGCCATTATCCAAAGGAGCCAAGATCTTTGGGATATAAACCTTTCAAATTTCGTCAAAATTGGATTTAAATTATGAACTGTAGAGTGTCTACAAACAAAATGTGGACGGGTGGGTGGACGGACAGGGGCGACAACAATATACGTCCATATCAAAATGTAGGTGTATAAAAACTCTAGTCTCTTATCGTATACACAAGTCAATTGTTGACAGATGGAGGGACGGACCGAAAGAGAGGGTGATGAAATAATAAAAAGTTTTGTAGAGCTCTCCGTTCTCAGAAAAAGCATCACCTAATTATGTCCAACTATTAACTCACAAATTGGAAAACATGCTTTTTCCTGTGCAGGACCTTTCAAAGCAACAATTACCGTCAATGCGAAATGTCTGAAATCACCGAAGTTGTTTTTAAAAATATTGCAATCATTTTCACAATAATCATTGGATTTTAACTTTCCACACATTTTTGGCATTGCCAGAAACAGTGCACATAGCTATACTACTTTTGATTTTTGGTTTTCGGCAAATCGTTGTAGATATTAGGTGCCAAATATAGAAAATATAAACTTTTCCAAAAATCTTTTCTATTTATGAATATTTTTTTATGGTATTTTATAACAGGATTAAAGAGTCATCTGACTTGAGCAATTTGCGTTAGCTGCTATTGGCTTATTCAGTTTTTCGGTCCTAGATTAATTATTTATTGTTCGATTTGTATAAAAGGAAGTTCATATGCTCCAAAGTCGCAATTGTGATTCTTTTTGTTTCTGATAGAGTTTCATGTCGGCACCGGAAGTGGTGTTATTTTACCAAAAACTACAATTTTTACGTTTTATGAAGCGAGATCATTCAAAAAAGTGCAGAACTTTCAAAATCGGGTCAAATGTTGATCACAAGCGATTAAGCTGGTCAGTGGGAGCTTATTTTTAAAGTTTTGTGAAAATCAGGGTTGCAATTTCTAATGCAACACCATGTCACTGCTACTGAACAAAACCATTTCCGAAGTTCTACCTTGAACAGAAGAGGTCGAATGGTTGAAAACCGGAAGTTGGTCAGAGTTTCAGAAGTTCTTTAGCTATCCCCTAAAAAAATTACATTTTTGGATAGCTTGCCTCAGGGTCTAAAATTTGAAAATTTTGTTGCTGTCTATTTTAGTACAAAAATTTGATCTCAAGTCAATTTTGTTTAATTATTCGAATTTTTCAAATTTGACCTACATTTCCAGCAATATTAGTTTCATTAGAGTTATTGCCCTTTATGTTTCGAATTTTTCGAAGTTTCTGCCTATTTTCTAACCCTCATTATTTTTTAAAAATTTCCAATAGAGGTTTCTGACACTTCTAGATCATACAGTGATATGCCCAAACCATCTGATAAAGCTATCTCGACAGTGGCCTGTAAACCAGAAGTACTCAAAATGATGTCCGATATTTCATAAAAAATGCAAAAATGGATACTTTTGGGAAAATGTTTATCGTTTGGCTGCCCAATGAATGAACTACCGTATGATACCAAATTAACCTAAGATTTTTTCAGACTTTCTCTTTTGAGAGTCCTGTTATGTCTAACCCATACTTTAGAGTAGAAAATGTTAGTTTGTTTTCAGACTTTATTTTTCTCATACACCAAAATGGCGGCTCGCTCGCAGACAGCAATATCTGCGCGCACAGTCTATAAGTACAACGTTACGTATATTTAAAGGCCCATTCCCATGTACATATCAGATACAACATTTCCCCCCTTTTTAGAGAGATGTTTATATACATACTTAATTGAAATAAAAGGATTGTGTGCAATTAACAGTTTGAACAATTTTTACTTTACATGTCACTTATATATGAACTTTACTGTTATCACTGATAATTATCTAACAACAATAGTCTTTCGAATTCTATTAGACTGTCTTGTTGGGATCGGTGGTGGATCGTTGTGGGCTGCCGTTGTACCGGGAAGATTGTATTTAGGACGGATAGGTTGTGGGATTACAACTGGACCATGCTTTGATAAAACACATCTTCTTGCATTCCATATTGTACCATCATCTAATCTGAATGACGAATCTCCGACTATCTTTATGATATGAGGATTCGAAAATGCTGAAGAGAGTTCATGTGATCTGATTGGACGTTTAACACGAACAAAGTATGTGTCAACGTGTGAGGTGTTGCCCTGTAGTTTTGAGGAATAGATCTAACTGAATCTGCAAAGTTCTTCCCCTCTAAAAGATTAGTTTTACGTCCATTGAATCTTTCAGTGCCTCTATTACACTGAGAATTTTAAAGTGAAGTTGGGCGATGCTTGATACCCAAGTTTTCCAAATACTTCTCAAACTGATGCGAGATAAACTGAGGTCCGTTGTCAGATGTAAGTGTATCTGGTATTCCCCATCTTGAGAACAATTCATCAAGTATTTTGATAATAGCAGTTAAAGTTATAATTCCTGTTGAAGCTACCTCTGGCCACTTAGAATGTAATTCGTGCACAACTACTAGAAAACGTTGTCACCTGTACTGCTCCAAAAATGTCAATCTGGATAGACTGCCAAGGTTGTGTAGGCCAAGGAGTAGGTTGTAATGGTGGTTGTCCGGGTTTAGAAGCTTTACCACTTACAGCACACGCCTCACAATTACAAACATATCTTCTATCTGTGAATCCATTTTTGGCCACCAAACTGTTTCGCGACACCGTTGCTTCATCCGAACTATGCCTGGATGACCATCATGTTACCTTTTTTAGGACACGCTCTTGCAATGACGAGGGAATAACACCACGTAAAACACAAGATATACACGAACGATTAAATAAGGTAATTTCATCCTCATGAGTGTGGTATACTCTGAGTTCTGGTTTAACTTGTTTTGGCCAACCGTCTTGAATGTAGGCCCTCAGCTGTTGAAAAAGAGGATCTTCTTGTGAAGATGCTTGAAGTTCTGAAGGTGTAACAAGACCATTCAGGTTAATATCCATATCATCAGTATCAGAATCCTGGGGGGTATGAGTCTACTGAGCATACCTGCGACTATATTCTTATTACCGCTTACATGCTGAACATCAAAATGATATTGGAGCAATCTGTCGGCCCATCTGTAGGTATGTAGAGGACGATGTCCAGAACCAGACGTCAAGAGCAGTGTTTTAAGTGTTTCGTGATCTGTTCGTAGGATGAAATATCTACCATATCATCAATTAAACTAATGGTTCCTTCGCACGAGTTGATAACTGATGTTTTAAAAATCTTCTGAAATTCACCGGGTGCTGATGACAATCCATATGGCATACGTTTATACGGAAATACACCATCATGGGTAATGAAGGCTGTGAGGTTCCGACTGTTAAGTTCTAATGGTACCTGGAGATAGCTACGTCTAAGATCATGCTTGGAGAAAATTGTTGAACCATGGAATTCAGACATCAGTTCATCCAGTGTTGTAAGTGGGTACTTGTCTGGAATTATGGCTTTGTTAACTTCACGTAGATCAACACAGAGTCTTATTTGATCAGTTTTTCCGGTGAGCAATGACTAGATTGGATATCCAGGGCAATGAGTCTATTTTTTTCAATGATATCCTCACTTTCAAGACATTTCAATTCCTTAGAAACTTCATCCCTAACTGTGAGAGGTAACCTTTGCAGTTTTAGTGAAACAGGTGCAATGTTTGGATTCACCCTTGGTTTGTGAACAAATGTAGTGACTTTACCGAAACTGGAAACTAGACTCGGAAAATCATTCAACATACTGATTGTGTTAACATCCGAGCATGGTTGAGGTTGTCTTAGAATCTGGAAACCAAGACAATTGAATAAGTCGACACCCATTAAATTGTTACCCTGTTTGACGATATAGAATTGAAAGTTTGGTATAAGCTGTTCTTGATATTGAACCAGCAAGGAGACAATCCCAACTGTTGGAATAACACTTCCATTGTAACCAGTTAAAGCTTGTGTGGTAGATTTTAAAGGAAAGGTTTGAAAGTTTTGGTCATATGGAAATTCATTTAGAATTGATACTTTGGCACCCAAATCCATCATTAGGTCTACATCGACATCATTTATGTTGACAGTACAGTTCTTGAAACTATTATCTGCTGAAGTTGAATCTATACTGTAAACAAAGACATCTGTAGGACACTGTGAATTGGGCTGTAGAACTGGCTGTTGAACTTGTCTGACAGTTTTCTTGTCCGGAGCTTCGACACATTTTGGTCCAAAATGTGCTGCTAGTTTACGAACTGCTTCAAGAAACATTGGGCATTCACCTAGAGAGTGAAAAATATGCTGTCCCTCTGCACCAAGACAGTGCAACAACACTGAATGTTTGCGAGCGTCTGCAACATCTTGCGTGTCAAGGTTCGTGGCGATCACATAGGTTTCAAATCCACTGTACCAGATTCCATGGGACTGGAGGCTCACCTGGTGTAGAAAGAAATGGTGTGGGTGGTGGGAGGTGTAACACCACCATCCTCGTCGCCAAATGTCACGTCAGCTCCAACCGGGCTATATTGCACTAAACATATGGTGATGCTACGAGACAAACTAGAAACAAATAATCACATTATTATTATTTATATATATAAATAAATAAAAACTAATATCACACACTGAGAAATAGGTAACGGTTAAAACGTACGTTTGCCGCATTAAAAACTCGCAAAACGGTCAATACCTACGTATCTCGATAAAAAAATAAAATTCGGATTATAACTCCTCATTATGGCTTAAAATCTCTAGATAAGGTGTGTTAATTAACCAGGGTGAAAAATGGACTGAAAGGCGAGTTAATTATCGCTAGGTGTGAACAACTCTGGGACGGTGCGTTTTCTGTACTGAGTATGTTAATTAACCGACGGGTTAAAAACGAATGACACGGTGTGTATTGTTTAATTGGTGTGTTTTCTCGATAGTTGTTATAACTGCACCAAAAGGGTATAATCAAGGACCAACCGACTTTATCTGACGCGCGAGTGTTAAATGGAAACTTGGGAAGGAAAATTGTTTTTACCGTGCGATTTTTCATTCGCCGGTGTGTTTTTCGCAAATAGGACTTTGTATAAAGACAGGAGTTTATATGTGGAAGTTGTACGGGGCTGTTTCTTCTATGCGTCTTTTGTATTTGTTGATGAACATAAGACGCAGTACGTGTTTTATAGTCACGCCACTTATAAAGTTGCATAATAAAATATAAATGTAAAAATCGACGACGTCAGTTAATCAATCTGCTCTGGCCCAAGCTCAAAATTCCGCTCTAAATTTCCTTCGCGAATTTGAGTAAACTGCCGACCTCCGTGATTATTTTAAACCGCCATCCACGGCGAATTTTAAAAAGTCTGACTTTCACGCATGTACAGTCAGCACATCCATAGCTGGTTTGAAATAGGTTTATGTATTTATCGTGCGATTCCCTCCGTCTTCATTAGCCCAGGTTAGGAGCAGAACAGTAGGACATTAAATTCCATTTCATTTCTTTTCGTGCGATTCCACGGCTGTGATATCGTAGTCGAATATCAGCAAAAAAAGATTGTTAATTTAACACGGTTAGACACGCAGATTTTACTGGCTTATATTGAAAATATAACAAATATCAAACATTGGCAGGCATTTATATAATAAAATAAACAGAATTATGGTTGTACCGATACATTACTTCATCAATATGTTCGACATTTTAATACTTGCATCGATCGACTATTTCAAACTCATTAAAATTACGAAATTTCAAAATTTACACACATAGATGCTGGTCTTACCGTGGGCGAAAGTTTTGTCCATTGAAATAGCCATTTCCATTCTGACAAATAAGTTACACAATGCATTTTAAATTGATAAATCACATCTGAAGTAATATATCTTCGGGTTTAAATCACAAATGAATTAAATGCCTTCATCTCCTGTTTTTAAGCACACATCGTCAGAAGTCACTGTCAACCTTGCTGAACACATGCACATTAACACGTTATCAGTCGGATAATACCTTGATGACCTTTTCATTTCGCCACCAAAAAGTGTGAGTCAATGCATACTGCCAGCCAAGTTTCCAAATTACGTGAATTCACACGTGCTATCAATAGGAATCGATAATTGACTAAAATAGAAGCCCCTTTAACAACAAATTGCTACCATGCCGTAGTCTTGTAGACAATACTTATATTCTGTATTGTCAGTAAGTCAGGCCCGTAACTAAGGGGCAGGTGGGGCAAAGCCCCCCACCCCCGCAAAAATTTGCCCCCTCCCCTTTGAAAAAATTGTCGTCCATAAAAACAATAGATATACATTGTCCGTCAATTTTACAGCACCCCTTGAGAACACTCCCCACCCCATCGTTTCTCTGAGCTAGTTACGTCCTTGTAGTAAGAAATCATTGGGACGCGACCAATCTGGATTTTCACACAGAATATGTGCCGTTGTCATGGCTAAATTACGAACGGGCTACGATGAATAGCACACCCCATCTCCTGCAATTTACATCATGTATTACCAGTAGGTTACAACGGATTCTATTAATTTTATTTACGATAATACTCAGGCTTTAAAAATTGTGGATATGAGAGATAATTAAATTTTTGAATCGGTATAGACTTGAAGGTTGGCGCATGCAGCGTGTGAAAAGAATACTTAATCATCATATTCGCAGTTGACATACTCCTGTCAATAAAATCATTCCTTAACCGGTGGTGATAATTTTTGTAATTTGGCACAAAAATCATCCCTTATATCGCACCATGCCCCTTTAACTAATACACGCTTTTTTGTTAGGCAATTTCCTTTGTACTCTTTTGATGTGGACTCTTTGATGTAATTGTCGCATCAGTTACTATTAATCTAAGTTCTGTCCTGACAAGATTCCATTCATAAGATCTGGTTGTTAGGTGTTTTATTGAAAGCTTCTTCAATATGTTAACTGGAAAAATGAAATTTAATGATTTGTTTTTGTGATAATTATTGGAAAGAAACTGAACCGGGTTATTCTTTGGGATATTTATCGTCTATTGTATAAATACGGTAAGCAGTTTGTGTCTTGCATTTTTAAGTTAAAGTATAAAAAAATATATATCTAAAGGGACGAAGGGGCTATTTAAGACATGATATTTTAAAACCTTATACCAGTAACTGAATCGATTTGACATGTTGATCTGTTTTGCAATGTGGGAAATGGGGAATCTGTTGGATCAGCTAGCAATTTTCCAATAGACGTTCTCTGAAAATGAAATTAATATTGATTTTCAAAAATATGTTGGTTTCTCTTTTATAACTTTAAAACTCCATGTTAATATATTATGGTAAAATCATATGTTGGCTAATCTTATAATCGGCTCATAATCTCGGGTAATAAACATATCAGTGTTAAACTTTATAAACAGACCAATACACATTCAGATGAGTCAACATTTGGTAGAGTTTATAACACTGACGTGTTAATTAATCAATTAAGATTATGAGCCGACAAGATTAGTCTCTCAGCTATTAATTAGCTTTCATGATCAATAATGGTATTATTGAAAATATCAAAAATGTGAAAAAATTTATGACGATTATTGTCTTATTTTGATTTGGTTATTTGTGATTATTATTTCTTGTTAGCTTGTTCTCTATCCATCTCTCGAAAATGTGGGCGTATCCTGGCAGCCGCTGGTTACACTATTCGCGTACAAGAGGCGGCCATTTTGTCTGGCAATGTTGGTCCTATTTTCAAGAAATTCGAAATCAACCTTCATTACGGTGTACCGGTGATATAATCAAACGTTTTTTTTAAATCGGATAATAATTGTGACCTCCAGAGGGACCACAAGCTAAACAAGCCAACAGTGAGGCTGATGTCCCCCGCCGAAATCCCAAAATAAATAGATGACACATATTAATTAATTGTACATTTACTTTTTTCAAAAGCATCAAGCAATCAAACTATAAACTAAGTTTAATCACTCTCTATCAGTTAGAATCAAGATTATCTTGTCCCAGAGCATCTACCAATGAAATTGATTAGCTCTGCATAGCTTTAGCTCGAAATGTTAATCATTGAACTCAGTCAAGACATTCACCTAATGAACATCTACATCAAGTTTAAACATTCTAACATCATTATAACTAAAGTTATCGTGCCCCAAAGCATGAACCAATTAGATTGCTTATCTCTGCTTACCGTAGGCAGACAATGCTCATCATTGAACTCCATCAAGGCATTCACCTAATGAACGCCTACATCAAGTTTAAAGGTCACCGGAAAAGGTTCATAAATTTTTTAAATAATGCAAGTAATTATGTCAACATATCCTTTCCATAAGTATAACCCGAGCCCGAACGTCAATAATACCTGCAACAGGTAAATTTCAACATTAGTAATTTCCGCCGTTCTCCGTCGGTAGTCGGAACTTTCCCTCAATAAGCAATATTACCTGCAACAGGTAAATTTCAACGTTAGCAATTTCCGCCATTCTCCGTGGGTAGTCGTAACTTTCCGTAAATTTGACGTCATTTTAGTCCTTCTGCTCATATTCTAGTCTATATTTCTATGTGCAGAAGGACTAAAATGACGTCACGGATTGCTTATTGAGGGAAAGTTCCGACTACCGACGGAGAACGGCGGAAATTACTAATGTTGAAATTTACCTGTTGCAGGTATTATTGACGTTCGGGCTCGGGTTATACTTATGGAAAGGATATGTTGACATAATTACTTGCATTATTTAAAAAAAAAATTGATGCTTTTCCGGTGACCTTTAAACATACTAACTCAATTAGAAGGAGAGTTATGGTGTTCCAAAGTCTCAACCAATCAAATTGCTTATCGCTTTGCTTACCCTCCGCAGAAAATGTTCATTATCGAACTTAGTCAAGGCATTGATCTAATAAAGTTATACACCAAGTGTCTTCACTTTCACTTAATTAGAACTAAAGTTATCGTCTCCCAAAGCATATCAACCAATCAAATTGCTTATCTCTGCTTACCCTAAGCAGAAAATGCTCATCTTCGAACTCCATCAAGACATTGCGCTAATAAACACGTACACCAAGTTTGAACATTCTAGCTCAATTAGATGGAGAGTTATTGCTTTCCAAAGTCTCGGCCAATCAAATTGCTTATCGCTCTGCTTACCCTGAGCCGAATGCTCATTATCAAGGTATTGATGTAATGAAACTTTACACCAAGTTTCATCACTCTCACTTAATTAGAACTAAAGTTATCGTGTCCCAAAGCATCAACCAATCAAATTGCTTATCTCTGCTTACCCCAAGCAGAATATGCTCATCTTCGAACTCCATCAAGGTATTGACCTAATAAATACCTACCCCAAGTTTGAACATTCTAGCTCAATTAGAAAGTGTGATGGACAGACAGACGGACGGACAAACCCATTTTAATAGTCGCCTGCTTTCTTCGAAAGGCGGGGGACAAAAAGGCGAATGTGCGTACAACCTTGATTTACCATATTTTTACACTATTCGCGTACAAACGGCGGCCATTTTATCCGGCAATTTTGGTCCGATTTTCACGAAATTTGAACTCAACCTTCCTTAGGGTGTAACGGTGATAAAATAATACGTTTTTTTAAATCGGATAAAATTATGACCTCTACAGGGTCCACAAGCTAAAAACGCGCGAGCGAATTATTGAAATAAAATTGAACCATATGTTAGTCCCGAAATGACCTTATCTCTGCTTAGCCTTAGGAAAATCATAAACAAACAACAAGATTATGAACATGTTAACGATTGTATACAGAGTCAGTTAAAAGCCTGATTAAATAAATGTGTTTTAAGTTGTTTTTTAAACGAATATAGAGATGTACAACATTGGGAAAAGATATAACGCGACAACCCGACATCACGACATTTTTACCCGACATCACAACATTTTTACCCCACATTACGACATTTTTAGTGTCGTAATGTCGTGTAAAAATGTCGTGATGTCGGGTAAAAATGTCGTGGTGTCGGGTTGTCGTAATGTCGGGTAGAAATGTCGTGATGTAGGGTTGTCGCGTTATGAAAGGCGACATCACGACATTACGACATGATACCAATCAGCCACCATACTTATGCCATTTCTGATTTCATAAAACTAATTTAGCATTTTCATTATCACCGGAAATAATGTAATTTTGTCAGGATCACTTACATGTAACAAATGTATACAATGAATTGATATTACTGGATTTGGTTGATTCTGCGTACATTTTACTTGGTGTGTGCAATGCTTATATAGAAACCTTTTTAATGGTTTCATCGGTACCGAAAGTGACACATGTTCAAGGGTAACGGGGCACCCGTGAAACCCGTCATTACTGCGTTGCAGTTCTAGTTAACCAATTAAGATTATGAGCCGACAAGATTAGTCTCTCAGCTATTAATTAGCTTTCATGATCAATAATGGTATTATTGAAAATATCAACAATGTGAATAAATTTATGACGATTATTGTCTTATTTTGATTTGGTTATTTGTGATTATTTGTAATAAAGAAAATAACTCTTATTGCAGTAGTCTGTACTGACATGCCATGATATACTTGGAATCAATTAATTATTTGACTTGTTTGAATTATTATTATTTCAGAAAATTTATTATTGTGCGCATTATGTGGGTCCTGACTATTTCTAAGGACATTTCATTATCCGGCGAACTGTTAAACCGGATGGCAAAATAAACACCATTATGCAATACATCTTTTAATAATCCCTCTGTCTCTTTCGTCTACGATGTGTTCCTCGACAGTTCGACGATTATATTCTTCACTTCCATCAAAACGCGTACACCAACACTGATATCGAACCGACATCGTAAAGAAAATTAGTTTAATTATAGAAGAGTGTGTCTCAAATAACTTAATGTAGCGCCCGCTTCCACAATGAAGTGATTTGACGAAATTACATGGGATTTATATAATATATGAAATTTCATGTCCTCCCACCAATACTCAACTATGTACTTTAATCTGACGGCTATGGAAACCATCTATATGTGACGATTGTTAAATAAGTTTTGCTAGGTCTAATTAATTATTAATGAAACACTGTTCAAACCCTCACGGTATAGGAAACCATCTATGTGATGATTGTTAAATACGCTGGCTATATAACAATTATTATTGAACAGCTAACATTTTTTTGTTTATAATATAAATATAATTGCAAAATGGTTATCTATTTAAAGTTGCAACGAAACAAGTACGGGTTACGTACATTGTACTAATTTCAACACGCAAAACAATAAACTGGCTATGAGCTACGGGTTGCGCGGTACTCATTTCAACACGCAAAACAATAAACCGGCAATGAGTTACCGTTTACGTGGTACTAATTTCAACCCGCAAAACAATAAATTGTCAGAACAAAAGAATATATATAGACATACGGTAAATTTAGCTTATCGCTATATACCCGGATATATTCAAATTGGGGCCTGACTGCTGGATACTTATAAATGACGACATTGTTACGACAGATTAGGGTCCATATTTATATTTTATTATGCAACTTTATAAGTGGCGTGACTATAAAACACATACTGCGTCTTATGTTCATCAACAAATACAAAAGACACATAGAAGAAACAGCCCCATACAACTTCCACATATAAACTCCTGTCTTTATACAAAGTCCTATTTGCGAAAAACACACCGGCGAATGAAAAATCGCACGGTAAAAACAATTTTCCTTCCCAAGTTTCCATTTAACACTCGCGCGTCAGATAAAGTCGGTTGGTCCTTGATTATACCCTTTTGTTGCAGTTATAACAACTATCGAGAAAACACACCAATTAAACAATACACACCGTGTCATTCGTTTTTAACCCGTCGGTTAATTAACATACTCAGTACAGAAAACGCACCGTCCCAGAGTTGTTCACACCTAGCGATAATTAACTCGCCTTTCAGTCCATTTTTCACCCTTGTTAATTAACACACCTTATCTAGAGATTTTAAGCCATAATGAGGAGTTATAATCCGAATTTTATTTTTTTATCGAGATACGTAGGTATTGACCGTTTTGCAAGTTTTTAATGCGGCAAACGTACGTTTTAACCTTTACCTATTTCTCAGATGATATATATCTGCTACTAATGGGTGATCAAGCTGTTTGTTATTTATTGCTTGTAATGAGGACAAAGAATCAGTAAAAATTATATATTTTAAATTAGATGATGATTGAATAAACTCCAAAGCCTGAAGAATAGCCTGGAGTTCAGCTGTAAAGATGGAAGCAGCAGGTGGGAGGCGGACAGAAATGGTCTCAGATGGTGTCACGGTAGCCAAAGCTACCCGATCATCATCTTTCGAACCATCTGTATATATTGGAGCATAATCACCATATTTAGACCTTAGCTCTCGAAAGAGAAACTGGAACACCGTGGAGCTTGTATCTCTCTTTTATCTCGATCTTTGGGAGAGATATAGCCCACGGCGGAGTTCTAAAGAAAGGGAGAGAGAAATGGGGTTTAACATGTACTCGACACAAACTAGGTCATTTCGTGACTAACATACGGTTTAATTTTATTTCAATAATTCGCTTTCGTGTAGGGGTCTTTAGCAGTGGGAGGAAACCGGAGGACCCAGAGAAAACCCACAAGATTAGACCGACGACCCTAATCCTTGACAAGTACAACCGGAGATTCGAAACTCTCAAGATTGGGGTATTCGCAATACTGTCAAGGCTGATACCAGCCTCAGACAAAAGGGGTTGTATGCGAATACCGAAAGGTTGAATAACATTCGTTTTGACCAGTTATAGTTGCTCATGATAAGGTCTAAATATGTTGTTAAATGAAATATGATTTGGTAAAGATGCTATTTTCGTAGCATACTGCAGGGCCAGTTTATCACGTCTGTTGTGCAGTGAGGGCTCATGCGCCTCAACGTATAAACTGTCCACTTGAGATGTACGAAATGCTCCTAAACTGATTCTAAGTCCTTGGTTGTGTATGGTGTCGAGCTCTTTGAGATAAGACTCGCGGGCAGACCCATACACAATACACCCATAATCGAGTTGTGATTTTATTAATGCTCGATATAATCGGAGCAAGACTCTCAATATGTTGAGGGCTTTCAGACATTTCTTTTTGAGGCTTTTAATGTGGGGGATTAAATTTGGTTTCATCCACAACTGGAAGGCAGTTGCCATCCAAGAAAAGTTCTGGATCAGGATGCAAACCTCGTTTCTGACAGAAATGCATGCAGACAGTCTTGGATTTCAAAAAACAAAATCCATTTTCTGTTGCCCATTGTTGAAGTGAATTCAAACAAAGTTGCAACTTACGTTCGATTATCCACATGTCTGTGAAACCATAGCACATCTGAAAGTCATCAACATAAAGAGTGCCGTTTGTACCTGGTTTAAGGCACGCTGGGATAGTATTAATTTTTTATTGCAAAAAGAGTTGGAGATAAATACTTCCCTGTGGAACCCCCGGGTCAGAGAATATTGATCCCAGTCATACCTTAAATGACCTATCTTCCAGAAAATTGTTTAATGACGATAGGTAAGCGCCCTCGTAGGTCGAGGTTATGGAGGTCGCGTCTGATACTGTGTTTCCACGTGGTATCATATGCTTTCTCCAGATCAAAAAATATTGCAACTAAATGTTGCTTCTGGATGAAAGCGACCCTGAGGGAAATTTTGCCCAGGCAACGGCACTATCACCTACTCTTATATCGAATTCCAACTGCCGGGGGATCTTTTACGTGCATTCCAATATATACACGGGACCTCGGTTTTTCGTGCCATCCGAACGACTAGACAGCTGTTGGTTCCCCCCGGAAAATCTGGATGATCTTTCTCGGCCAATGCAGGGATCGAACACCCGACCTCCAGGCTAGCGAGCCAGCGTCTTATCCACTTAGCTGAAATTCAATAGGATTCTTCGTTTCACTTAATTGAATAATGTATATAAATTTCGTACAGATTACATGATAACTTTCGTCATTCGAATGTTCAAAAGGTGGGGCAATAACTCTATACGTAATAATTGGAATTTGCTGAAATTCAATAGGCTTCTTCGTGTTAGTAATTTAAATGATGTGTATAAATTTCAAACGGATGATAACTTTTGTCGTTAGAGCATTCACAAGGTGCAACAAAGTGAAAGAAGGGCCCTAACTGCAGATGATTGCGGAAATTCAATGATTCTTCGTTTTACTAATTTATATGATGCATATAAATTTCATACAGATCATACTTTTGTCAATCGAGCATTCATAAGGTTCAACAAAGTGAAATAAGGACCATAACTCTAGAAGAAATTAACAGAAATTATTGAAATTAAATAGGTTTTTTCAACTCACTGATGTGAACAAAATATATCAATTTCAAAACAATCAGATGATAAATGTAGTCTGTAGAGAGTTCCCAATACGTGGGCGTATAAAAATAATTCACCAAATGAACATCCATCTCGGCTCAATTAGAAGCAGCATGATTGTGTTTTCCGAAAAGAGCTGTGCGTAATAAACGTTTATAATCAACTTTTACATGTTTAACTTACCTGTATGTTTTTGGTACAAAGGATAAAAGTGCACCTTCGTTATGGCTAGAAAACTTTAATTGAGCCAGATTATGTATAAAGAAATTAAATTGAGTGAACACAGATTTGATACTCTCTTCTATCATCCTGAAATACAATCAAAAATATTTACAACAAGGAGTTGCCATGCTAGATACGTCCATTTTGCAAGAGATCTTTGGGTTATTAACTTACATTTCAAGTTTCATCAAAATCAAAAGAAAATTGTGACCTCTAGAGGGTCCACAGCATTGATATACCATATTTTTTACACTATTTGAGTACAGGGGGAGGCCATTTTGTCTGTCAGTTTTGGTCCGATTTTTACGAAATTCAAACTCAACTATCCTTAAAGTATATACCATATTTTTATGCTATTTGAGAACGAGCGGTGGCCCTTTTTTTCTGTCAGTTTTGGGCCAATTTTCACGAAATTCGAACTCAGCCGTCCTTAGAGTGTAACGGTGATATACTAAAACGTTTTTTTAAATCGGATAAAAATTATGACCTCTATAGGGTCCACAAGCTAAAAACAAGATTTTTCGTACAATCAGGGGCCATAATTCTGGAAGTTAGGGTCCACAACCTTGATATACCGTATTTTTACGCTATTTGATATAATAATATGATTTTTTAAATGGGATAAAAATTATGACCTCTATAGGGTCCACAAGCTAAAAACGCAATTTTTCGTACAATCAGGGGCCATCATTCTGGAAGTTATGGTCCGATATGGGCGTATAAAAATCAGGAAAGTAATGTATTTATACATGTTGTGAATGTTATGAAAAATTTTATACAGCTGATTTAGCAGTCGATTCTGATGAGCAGACGACACTTTGTAACCATGCTTCAAGTAGACTGAGTGATATCGATAGCCAGTCATGTGACCGGCAGATCGCACCTACTGAAATTTATACAGCAATTAACGGTATGAAACGAGGCAAATCCCCGGGTAATGACGAATTAACTGTTACTTGGTATTTACGCATGTGGGATGTGATAGGTCCTATCTATTCATATATTTTAAATCATATAATTAATGTTCAATCCTTATCTCACACAATGAAATATGGGGTTATTTCCTTATTTTATAAATTGAAAGGTTATAAGCGAGATCTGAAGAATTTTAGACCTATAAACTTGTTGAATGTTGATTACAAGATATATTCTCGAATTTTAGCTCTAAACTATATGGTCAGTAATTAGTACACTTATCTCGCCTGATCAGTCATGTGTTCCAGGTCGAGATATTGCCAGTAATATATTCTCGATTGGAGTTATTTTAGATTTTGTAGACTTTGAAAACATACAATGTTATTTATTAAAATTAGATGCCCTTTAGGCATTGGATAGAGTGTCTCATTCCTATATTATTTCTTTTTTAAAACACTTCAACTTTGGAACTAATTTTATTAACCATGTTAAAACTTTATACACAGATGTACGTAGTTGTGTTAGAATTAATGGTCATTTGTCACGTTCTTTTCCCGTTACCATGTCAGTCAGACAGGGCTGTCCATTGTCTGCACTACTGTATGTCCTTACGGCACAACCTCTAAACGCCCTCATCAAATCTAATATTAATATTACTTGTATTTCAATACCCGGCTTCGTTCGTTCGTTCGTTTCTGGAGTTTTACGTCCACTTCCACCTAAGGTGATATCGTAGACAAGACCTGGCTTCCCCACCCGATCTCTTTTATATCAGCACGCTGTCAACTGTACGCTCACCCTAGCTAATATGTGGTCCCAAAGACACCTTACTTTAATGGGAAAATCTTGTTATTAATATGTTATATATGTCAATTTCATGGTATCCATTAAGAATCTTAAACATACCGAACTACATTGTCAATGAGATCGAATCAGTTATTAAGAATTTCTTGTGGTTTGGTAAAAAAAAAAACTTAATAAAAGGTTCAACTATTCTTGGCAGTCATGCCCAAGGAGGTTTAAATATTCCCAAAATAATTTTAAGACAAGATGCTTTTAGACTTGTTTGGCTAAAAAGATATATTGATAATTCTTATAATGCTGTATGGAAACACTTATTCAATTACTTTTTAAAATCATATTATAGAATGAATTTAGATATAGAAGTATTTTCTATGAAATGTTTCAAAGGTGGTCTTGGAAATATACCAACATTTTATAGAGCTTTGATAATTGCCTGGAATAATATTAATAATGACGCTTGTATAATGCCAGGGCATCTATGTTTTGTTATTTTAAAAGCAATGAATGTATTGAAAATGACTGTAGAATTGTACATAATGTTATATACACTAATGAGAAATTATATACATATAGACTTATTGATGAACCCTTTTGTACACTCTGCCAAAGAAGACAAATTGAAGATATGAATCATTTTTTATTCTCCTACTTTCATTTGCCTGCCTAGCCATAATAAAACTTCGAAATAAGTTTGTTAAAACTGGGAAAGTAATAGATGTAATCAAATTATTCATTAAATGTACCGAATCTCATTTTCAATATCTGTTGTTTCATTATAAATAAAACCACTTTAGAGAACTATTCAAGACATCTAATGTATTACATATTGAGAATAATGAAGATAAATTACGCCTTAATCCCTAAAATTAAAAGGAATCGAATAGCTAGTCCATCACAATTTATTTATAAATATATTATTATGCTTTGTATTTCAAAAGGCTATGTACCGCTATGTATAGATGTACAGATAAGTATGATATGTTATTATATTATTCATTTAAAATTGAAAATTGATGAAATATATTTTAGTTAAGTAACTATGTCTCGATAATTTCCTTCGACACCCTAACTTGCCTCGAGAATTTTCGTTAAGTTTCGCTCTCTTGAGGTCCACGTGGTTCAAAGTTATTTGAAATAGATTTCTTATTTTGGGTTTAGAGCGAAACCTTTTACAATATAGAATTATGCTTTCCAACACAATCATACATTAACATAATTTTAACACGACAACAGATCACATACTGACTATATAATTACATATTTTTATATTAACTATATTATAATTACTTATCACAGGTAACATTTAATGAAATTACAAATAGATATATTTGTATTAATATACCAACTGAAAAATATACTTTTATTTAAGATGTATAGATGAGTGTGTGATTGGGTGTGTGTGTGTGTGTGTGTGTGTGTATGGGTATATTTATATATACAACTTTTAAACTGTAAATATTCTGTGAAATTATTCTTGTAGAATGAAAATAGAAAAGAGAACTACTACGAGGTTGATCTGTACGCAGCCCTTATATAAATCTCTGTTTGGCTTGTTATTTGTATGTCTATCCAAAGAAAATTAATTTCCCGACTATTACTCAGTATAACCGCATTAAAACTGTAAAAAAGGTGTGTTAATTAACAAGGGTAAAAAATGAATGTAATGGTGTGTATTGTTTATTTGGCGTGTTTTCTCGCTAGTTGCGATAACTGCACCAAAAGGAGTATAATCAAGGACCAATAGGCTTTATCTGACACCTACGTGTTAAATCAAACTTTGGGAAGTAAAACTGTTTTACTGTGCGATTTATCATTTGACCGTGTGTTTTACGCAAATCTTTGTATAATTAAAGACAGGTCTTTAGATAGGCTTGTGTGCTCGCTATGATCTACGTTTCTCTTATGCGTCTTTTGTATTGCGTACCATATATATAAAGTTGCATTTAATGAAATAAAAATATGGACCATAATCTATCGTATACGGAAAGGCGAATTTAATGTTGTCATTTATAAATACCCAGACGTCAGCGCCCAATTTGAATATCCACGCGAATATAGCAAGTAAATCCAGCAAAAACTATTTTTTCTACAACCGATATATATTTCTGCTTTATTACTAAAAAGAGGCGCACTCACCGTTTCACATTTATTAAATTCATAAAAACCTGCTACAATGCGTAAATTGTGCATCCTACCTTCAATAGCAATATCCATAAAACAGAAATCTCCATATTGATAAATACTACGACACAACCAACCGAACAGTGGTAATTCCCACACAAATGATATATTTAAACTAAAATTACTTTAGCTTTTCACTAAATGTACATTGCATACAATCCAACTATCCTCATTCCAGAACTTATAATAGCCGGTTTTCTTATGCAATTACAGAATTGTCCCGTGATATAACATATCAAAGAAACATATGCGCCCGAATTGTCACGTAATCATTTTTTGTGGCTTGTCTTCTATCGTTACGACTATACCTGGCGTTTATACTGCGTACCATATACTCACGCTAGTTATAGATGAAGTTGCATTTAATCAAATAAAAATATTGACCTTAATCTATCGCACGAATTGCAATGTCGTCATTTATAGATATCGAACAATATACTTAATCTCGTCTTCCGACAAGTTATTTGTGTCTTCAAATTTGTACCATATAACCAGATTGCTGATCAAAAAAATAATATAATTCAAATGTCAACCCAACCATTTCAGACTTGGCGTCTCACCGTTTCACACATAGTCCGGGCATAGCACAGTGTCAGCAGTCTCCTTGATAAAGTAACAATTCTATTTATACATGTAAAGGTGTGCATGAGCTTATTCGCACATATTGGAAAACTGTTCTGTTGCTTTATTTGAGAAGATACTGATATTAAACTATAAAATTTGTCAACTTTTTCTTTGAAAATTCTGATAAATCGGTAGCTTTTCGGGAGCGTTGTGTATTGCATGTTTTTATAATAGCTGAAAGAACATATAGCTTGTTAAATAGATGAACAGCCCAATGTAGATTCGAAACAAACAGCTTTGTAATTTTGGGCAAAAATACATTACCCTGTTCCCCAATCCAATTTGATTTGCTTAAACTTCACATTTCATTTAGACCTTAAACAATTACGTTTCCAACTGGTACGGAGAAGTAATTAAAATTTATAATCATCATCTGAGAGATGTTTTTGCAAATAAAGGGGACAATGTAATATTAATACTATAAATCAAAATTTTGTTACTGTTATACATATATAAAAGGACAATATTGGTGCCAGTCTTTATCACATATGTGATAGAACTGGTTAAACAAGTTCCAAATATTATTTTATCACAGAGATCATTGCTAATCAATGTTTCAACAATCGGAAGTGATGAACGCAAAAGGAAAACACGATTTGTCCCTCTATATAACTGACTGGAGTGACCAGTGATAACAGATGCATGGGTGATATTGATACACTATATATTATTATAGTGCGCCCTTCCATGTAACTTAATTGTTTAGGGACACTTTACAAAGTGACAATTTAATCATATTAAAAAAATCAAGATTATGGACATGTAGTGTCTATTAAAAGTCCATTTAAATAACAGTGTTTTAAATAGTTTGTTATAAAGAATATAGATATGTACAACATCTTAAACTAAATGGTAGGTTATTCCATAAAACAGGTACGCATGTATCAAAAGATAGTTTGTTGCTAGTTGCAGTAAATTTTACTATACACGTTTCTGTGTATTCTATTTACATGCCATAAAAGTTTTAACCATAAATTACCTTATTTTTCATTTTGCACGATTTTTTAATTTAGCGAAAACAGTCAATTAATTAATCTATAAACAAAATTAACAACCGCAATTCAGACAGCAACTTCTAACACACATTTTGGTTGAAATAAATAATCCATGTAGCTTGTTAATTAGTTTATTACTTTATGGCCCCAATCAAGTATCAAAACACCACATTTGTTACGCAACACCTATATAGGTCAAAGTTTTCAAACATTCTGATCAATCAACTATGACCAGATAGTATTTAATACAGCCATTCACCCAATACAGGGCTAGACTTACACCACAACTTGGCTCCCAAGATGGATTATCTATTATATAGTAAGTTATCAATGGTCAGCTATGATAGAGATTAGAGACAATAGTAGTAATGAGATAATCCATCTGTAAACATTAGTCAACTTAGTAAATGAATGAATGGATGTCACTTAAATACTACCCATTAACAACTATAAAATATTATTAAGTTTAGATATATATAATTACTATGTATTGTTTATTGTTACCAAGTAACCTCTAGTATTATTTGAGGAAAGATTGTAGATCATAGGAGTTAACCACAAGCAGGCAAGGGACATACTGAAGGGCAGGTCTCTGATAGTTATTTCTTAGATGCTGTTCCTTATTAAGTTACCTAGCCTGTGGGTCAGTATTATGTATATACATTATCATTGTTAAATATTGTTACAGAATATAAGATTATACTAAGAGAAGTGGGTTATTGAATTATTGTATGTTCAATCGTACACCCCCAACTAAATTGAACATACAACCCATCGTCCTTAATCAGGTCCTTAAACCCCGGATGATACAACCATAGCAAAAAGATGACAATACTTTCCCCCAGTTTGACTGTATATACAGGATACCAGATAGGTTGCCAGGCAAGGAAACATACGCCCACAGCAGCTAAATCGTCCCGGCAGTCAACAAGTGTTGTCGCATATTTTTACTTTTTTCGGTAATGAAACATTTATAATACCCTAAAATCTGATTAAGAGTAAGAACTCATGAAGTAACAAGATGACTAGTCATCACAATCCCGTGCCCTTGAACTTGTTTAGAAGGCATAAGGAAAAACAACTTCTATGGGACTAGTAATACCATCAAGATTCATCAAATAACGCCCAGTTTGTACTACCGTTTAGTTTAAGAAACACCATTTAGTTTTGAGATCGGTCATCTAGTTTATGACCATTTAGTTTAGTTTTGATATTGGTCATCCAGTTTATGACCATTTAGTTTCATAAACTAGACAACCGATGTCAAACTAAACGGTAGCACAAACTGGGCAGTTTTTGATGAATCTTGATGGTATTTAACACTTTTGCATGGCAATCTATTAACTGAATATGTGTATTAGATAATAGATGGTACGCTCAGTTTCTTTCCTTTTTTCATCAAATCTGAATGATACCCGGTCCCTAGTGTAAATATCTATGGGCTTCTTTGTCTCATGACCTTAAACACTGTGTATAAATTTAAAGTCAATCAGATATTAACTTTAGCAATTGTGGACGCCGGACCGACGGGGCGACGACAATATACGACCACATTTAAAGTAGCTAAGTCTCTAACTCAATATCATCCAAAATCTTCAACATTGAAAATACGATTTATTTGTCAAATTAAATCAACATTCATGTTATGATCTTACCGGAAAAAGATGGGCTTTTGATATCCAATATTTAAGACAAAATAAACATTTTACCATTGGTACACGAATCGTGTACCATAATGCACTTCAGCCCCAGTTGTATCAAGAGACTCGAGGGACGAGGCTAGACACATTGCACCAAATATAACGGCGTATGTAGACTGGAATAACCAGACGCTAGAAATTTGCACTCGCTTGAGACTGCTGGCTTATTTCGCCGAACATAACTGATTTGAAACTGGACTAAAAACGGAAACCATTGAATATAAATCAGTTTATATACATTCATATTACAGTATTATATGCGTTGCTACCCACTTTTGTCAATTTCTAGGTCCCAAATGTTAGCGATTTAGCTCCTTTAAATGTGAATAAATTTGTTAATGTAACCGATATTTTAATTTGCGTAACCCGGAAATCCGTCGCATGTTTTTGAGCTGGCGCGACCGCACATAACCGATTGGTATCGTTCGCATGAAATTTCGAGGCCTGCTTACTTGTGTGGATGCAAATTACGGGGGATTACTGGCGTGGATGCGAATTAAAAGACTTACGTGTGTTGAAACAAATTAAGGGGGCTTGCCTGTGTTGAAGCAATTTCAGAGGCTTAACCTGTGTGGAAGCAGATCAAGGTGCTTATAGTAGGGGAGCTAGCTGACAGTTGTTTCTAAACTCGCAGACAAAATTGGCACTATGCCTAACGGAGGCACCATGATGGCCGATGATCAGAATGGGAATTCTTAAGTTGCACATCCCCAGGGTTTAGGGGCTGTAGGCCCCCGAAATCGCCGAAAAAGTTGATTTAATTCAAATGTTTGCAGACAAAGCTAATTTTCGCTACATATGTTCACGTTGCTAAGGCAAACTTTAAAAGTGCCCTTCAGAACAAAAAATCCCCAGGCTTCAGAACGCCCTAGTGACCCGAGTACGGAGATTTATTTAAAATATGAAGGACAACTTTGATTCCTTTCTTAGCTGATAGGGTATGATCCCAAAGTAAATAAAATACAACTTCAGAACAAATAATCCCCTGGCCTTGGTTCCTACACCAGAACGGGTTCCAAGCTGAACACATCACAAAATCACGGTAGATCTAGTAGAAGACTGATTTGTTTCAAGTATAGCGGACAAAATTCTTCTTTCGTGAGAATGGTGCCACAGTTGACCTATAAATAAAAAATGCCCTTCAGAAGAGAATATCACCTGGTTTCTGTACTTCAGAGCACCCGCTACTGACCCAGATAGAGAGGTTTATTTCAAATATGACGAACAACTTTTATTCGTGTTTCAGCTGATAGGCTATGGCCCCAAAGTAAATAAAACACCACTTCAGAACAAAAAATCCCCTGGCTTCCTACTCCAGAACCGGTTCCAAACTGAACACATGACGAAATTCCAGTAGAAGACTGATTTGTTTCAAGTAAGGCGGACAAAATTCTTCGTTCGTGAGCATAGTGCCACAATAAATTGACCTATAAATAAAATTGCCCTTGAGAAGAGAATATCACCTGATTTCTGCACTTCAGAACGCCCCCTAGTGACCCCGATAGACATGTTTATTTCAAATATGACAGAAAACTTGGATTCCTTTTTCAGCTGATAGAGTATGGTCCTAAAGTAATTTTAACACAGAGATCATTGCTACGATAGATGCGTAACGATGATTTCAAGAAACGGAAGTGACAATGGCAAAACGAAAACACGAGCTATCCTTCTATATAACTGACTGAAGTAACGAGCGATAACAGATACCCAGGTCATTGGATTTACATGCAGCAAATACTTATTGTTTGGTTTTCAGTAAATATACTCTTCAAACCAGCGGCTGCCAGGCAGGATATGCCCACATTTTTGAGAGATGGATAGAGAACAAGATAAAAAGAAAGTGATTTTTCCTACAATCAAGGGCCATAATTCATGAAGTTACAATTCGATATGCGCAAATACCGAAAGGAACCAAGATCTTTGGCTTATAAACATGCATTTCAAGTTTCATCAAAATCGGATTAAAATTGTGACCTCTACAGGGTCCACAACCTTGATATACCATATTTTTACACCTTTCGCGTACAAGAGGCGGCCATTTTGTCCGGCAGTTTTAGTTTGATTTTCAGGAAATTTGAACTCAACCGTTATTATGGTGTTACGGTGATATATTCAAACGATTTTTAAAATCAGATAATAACTGTGACCTTCAGAGGGACTACAAGCTAAAAAAGGCGATTTTGCGTACAATCAGGGGTCATAATTCAGGAAGTTACTATCCGATATGCACAGATATCAAAAGAAACCATAATCTTTAGGTTATAAACATGCATTTCAAGTTTCATCAACATCGAATAAAAATTGAGACCTCTACAGGGTCCATAACCTTGATATACCATATTTTTATACGCCCACATTTTCATGTGGACGTATTATGCCGTCGCCCCTGTCCGTCCGGACGTCCGTCCACAATTGTTTGTGGACTCTCTACAGGTCACAATTCTTATCCGATTTAGACGAAACTTGAAATATAGGTTTATCCCCAAAAGATCTCGGCTGCTTTTGATATTGGCATGTAGCGGATTGAAACTTCATGGATTATGGCCCCTGATTGTAAGAAAAATCACGTTTTTAGCTTGTGGACCCTATAGAGGTCACAATTTTTATCCGATTTTGTTGAAACTTGAAATGTAAGTTTATAACACAAAGATCTCAGTTCCTTTCGATATTTGCGCATATCGAATTGTAATTTCCTGAATTATGGCCCTTGATTGTAGGAAAAATCACTTTCTTGTTAGCTTGTTCTCTATCCATCTCTCGAAAATGTGGGCGTATCCTGGCAGCCGCTGGTTACACTATTCGCGTACAAGAGGCGGCCATTTTGTCTGGCAATGTTGGTCCTATTTTCAAGAAATTCGAAATCAACCTTCATTACGGTGTACCGGTGATATAATCAAACGTTTTTTTAAATCGGATAATAATTGTGACCTCCAGAGGGACCACAAGCTAAACAAGCCAACAGTGAGGCTGATGTCCCCCGCCGAAATCCCAAAATAAATAGATGACACATATTAATTAATTGTACATTTACTTTTTTCAAAAGTATCAAGCAATCAAACTATAAACTAAGTTTAATCACTCTCTATCAGTTAGAATCAAGATTATCTTGTCCCAGAGCATCTACCAATGAAATTGATTAGCTCTGCATAGCTTTAGCTCGAAATGTTAATCATTGAACTCAGTCAAGACATTCACCTAATGAACATCTACATCAAGTTTAAACATTCTAACATCATTATAACTAAAGTTATCGTGCCCCAAAGCATGAACCAATTAGATTGCTTATCTCTGCTTACCGTAGGCAGACAATGCTCATCATCGAACTCCATCAAGGCATTCACCTAATGAACGCCTACATCAAGTTTAAAGGTCACCGGAAAAGCATCAATTTTTTTTTTAAATAATGCAAGTAATTATGTCAACATATCCTTTCCATAAGTATAACCCGAGCCCTAACGTCAATAATACCTGCAACAGGTAAATTTCAACATTAGTAATTTCCGCCGTTCTCCGTCGGTAGTCAGAACTTTCCCTCAATAAGCAATATTACCTGCAACAGGTAAATTTCAACGTTAGCAATTTCCGCCATTCTCCGTGGGTAGTCGTAACTTTCTGTAAATTTGACGTCATTTTAGTCCTTCTGCTCATATTCTAGTCTATATTTCTATGTGCAGAAGGACTAAAATGACGTCACGGATTGCTTATTGAGGGAAAGTTCCGACTACCGACGGAGAAAATTACTAATGTTGAAATTTACCTGTTGCAGGTATTATTGACGTTCGGGCTCGGGTTATACTTATGGAAAGGATATGTTGACATAATTACTTGCATTATTTAAAAAAAAAATTGATGCTTTTCCGGTGACCTTTAAACATACTAACTCAATTAGAAGGAGAGTTATGGTGTTCCAAAGTCTCAACCAATCAAATTGCTTATCGCTTTGCTTACCCTCCGCAGAAAATGTTCATTATCGAACTTAGTCAAGGCATTGATCGAATAAAGTTATACACCAAGTGTCTTCACTTTCACTTAATTAGAACTAAAGTTATCGTCTCCCAAAGCATAAACCAATCAAATTGCTTATCTCTGCTTACCCTAAGCAGAAAATGCTCATCTTCGAACTCCATCAAGACATTGCGCTAATAAACACGTACACCAAGTTTGAACATTCTAGCTCAATTAGATGGAGAGTTATTGCTTTCCAAAGTCTCGGCCAATCAAATTGCTTATCGCTCTGCTTACCCTGAGCCGAATGCTCATTATCAAGGTATTGATGTAATGAAACTTTACACCAAGTTTCATCACTCTCACTTAATTAGAACTAAAGTTATCGTGTCCCAAAGCATCAACCAATCAAATTGCTTATCTCTGCTTACCCCAAGCAGAATATGCTCATCTTCGAACTCCGTCAAGGTATTGACCTAATAAATACCTACCCCAAGTTTGAACATTCTAGCTCAATTAGAAAGTGTGATGGACAGACGGACGGACAAACCCATTTTAATAGTCGCCTGCTTTCTTCGAAAGGCGGGGGACAAAAAGGCGAATGTGCGTACAACCTTGATTTACCATATTTTTACACTATTCGCGTACAAACGGCGGCCATTTTATCCGGCAATTTTGGTCGGATTTTCACGAAATTTGAACTCAACCTTCCTTAGGGTGTAACGGTGATAAAATAATACGTTTTTTTAAATCGGATAAAATTATGACCTCTACAGGGTCCACAAGCTAAAAACGCGCGAGCGAATTATTGAAATAAAATTGAACCATATGTTAGTCCCGAAATGACCTTATCTCTGCTTAGCCTTAGGAAAATCATAAATAAACAACAAGATTATGAACATGTTAACGATTGTATACAGAGTCAGTTAAAAGCCTGATTAAATAAATGTGTTTTAAGTTGTTTTTTAAACGAATATAGAGATGTACAACATTGGGAAAAGATATAACGCGACAACCCGACATCACAACATTTTTACCCGACATCACAACATTTTTACCCCACATTACGACAATTTTAGTGTCGTAATGTCGTGTAAAAATGTCGTGATGTCGGGTAAAAATGTCGTGGTGTCGGGTTGTCGTAATGTCGGGTAGAAATGTCGTGATGTAGGGTTGTCGCGTTATGAAAGGCGACATCACGACATTACGACATGATACCAATCAGCCACCATACTTATGCCATTTCTGATTTCATAAAACTAATTTAGCATTTTCATTATCACCGGAAATAATGTAATTTTGTCAGGATCACTTACATGTAACAAATGTATACAATGAATTGATATTACTGGATTTGGTTGATTCTGCGTACATTTTACTTGGTGTGTGCAATGCTTATATAGAAACCTTTTTAATGGTTTCATCGGTACCGAAAGTGACACATGTTCAAGGGTAACGGGGCACCCGTGAAACCCGTCATTACTGCGTCGCAGTTCTAGTTAACCAATTAAGATTATGAGCCGACAAGATTAGTCTCTCAGCTATTAATTAGCTTTCATGATCAATAATGGTATTATTGAAAATATCAACAATGTGAATAAATTTATGACGATTATTGTCTTATTTTGATTTGATTATTTGTGATTATTTGTAATAAAGAAAATAACTCTTATTGCAGTAGTCTGTACTGACATGCCATGATATACTTGGAATCAATTAATTATTTGACTTGTTTGAATTATTATTATTTCAGAAAATTTATTATTGTGCGCATTATGTGGGTCCTGACTATTTTTAAGGACGTTTCATTATCCAGCGAACTGTTAAACCGGATGGCAAAATAAACACTATTATGCAATACATCTTTTAATAATTCCTCCGTCTCTTTCGGCTACGATGTGTTCCTCGACAGTTCAACGATTATATTCTTCAAACCCTCACGGTATAGGAAACATCTATGTGATGATTGTTAAATACGCTGGCTATATAACAATTATTATTGAACAGCTAACATTTTTTTGTTTATAATATAAATATAATTGCAAAATGGTTATCTATTAAAAGTTGCAACGAAACAAGTACGGGTTACGTACATTGTACTAATTTCAACACGCAAAACAATAAACTGGTTATGAGCTACGGGTTGCGCGGTACTCATTTCAACACGCAAAACAATAAACCGGCAATGAGTTACCGTTTACGTGGTACTAATTTCAACCCGCAAAACAATAAATTGTCAGAACAAAAGAATAAATATAGACATACGGTAAATTTAGCTTATCGCTATATACCCTGATATATTCAAATTGGGGCCTGACTGCTGGATACTTATAAATGACGACATTGTTTTCACCTTTTTACGACAGATTAGGGTCCATATTTATATTTTATTATGCAACTTTATAAGTGGTGTGACTATAAAACACGTACTGCATCTTATGTTCATCAACAAATACAAAAGACGCATAGAAGAAACAGCCCCGTACAACTTCCACATATAAAGACCTGTCCTTATACAAAGACCTATTTGCGTAAACACACCGGCGCAGTTATAACAACTATCGAGAAAACACACCAATTAAACAATACACACTGTGTCATTCATTTTTAACCCGTCGGTTAATTAACATACTCAGTAAAGAAAACCCACCGTCCCAGAGTTGTTCCCACCTAGCGATAATTAACTCGCCTTTCAGTCCATTTTTCACCCTTGTTAATTAACACACCTTATCTAGAGATTTTAAGCCATAGTGAGGAGTTATAATCCGAATTTTATTTTTTTATCGAGATACGTAGGTATTGACCGTTTTGCGAGTTTTTAATGCGGCAAACGTACGTTTTAACCTTTACCTATTTCTCAGTGTAAAATAGCCATATGGTCAGTGAAGTGTGGAAGCAAAGAAAGGGGGTAAAATGAAATGAAATGGGGTTTACGTCCTACTGGTCTGCTCCTATGCTGGGCTAATGAAGACGGGCATACGCCATACAGTGTGCGATGAGGGAAATTTTGCCAGGCAGCGGCACTATCACCTTCTCTTATATCGAATTCCAACTGCCAAGGGATCTTTTATGTGCATTCTAATGTATACACGGGACCTCCGTTTTTCGTATCATCCGAAGGACTAGGCAGCTGTCCTTGTCAGGCCCTCCGTCCTGCATCACTGACAAGGGGGAACCATGCCGGAAAATCTGGATGAACTTTCTCGTCCAATGCAGGGATCGAACACCCGACCTCCAGGCTAGCGAGCCAGCGTCTGTAAGGGGGCAAAGCAATTTGGGTTTTGGGTAGTCATCTAAAATAGCCTTATGGTCGGTGAAGTGTCAAAAGGGTGTATCTTGGGAAATTAGTCAAATACACTTTTTTGCATTTTTAAAATCTCCCAATTAATATGCACATTTCTTTCTAAGCTGTGTATCTCTATGCCAATTAGAACTATTCTGGGTATCATGTGTCCAAATGTTGTATCTTGATCATGATTTGTGGAAATTTTGAAATGCAAAAGGTTCTCTTTCTTAATCTTTAGACACTTCACCAACGATATGACCTTTTTAATCTGGGGAATTAAAATTTAGCCAGAATCATTGGGGGTAAACAATAAAGTGGGGGACCCCTCAGGACTACATCTTATCGTTAATGCCATCCGGTGCGAATGTTCTTAAAGTTTGAATCCATTTGAATTCATTGGCTTTCCTTACGGCATCGTTTTTGCCGTTATCTGGGTCAGTCTTAAAAAGCTCTATAATTTTAATCATAACATTTCTACTTCTAAAAGTATGTCAGTAACTGTAATACCACCTTTACTACCGATCACTTATATTGAGCCAATGAAGACTGTCGGTAATGGCCAAGAGTATACGGAATAGCAGAAATAAATGATGTAGAAATGGCAAGAAATATTAACGATACGTATGCTATTTTTTAAAACACCGTTAACATTGAACGACTACCGGCCGATGGTGTTTACATTGCCGGTTATGACAACACTATACCGTACATGGAACAGCAGAAAATGTCGACATCTTTTTATGCACGAAATAACAGAAATACGGGTGATAATTATTGACATATTTTAACCGTATCTAAAAGGTTATTGACAAATATGGACGCATTTTAAACTATCTAAAACATTATCGACAAATATAAATGGACACGAAAGGGAACAGTACTGTATTTAATTTGAGTGATAATATATCATAAACATTTGAGGTAGCATTACCCGGCCGACATGTGTTGATTCTAGGGCAGTTATTTCTTGAACCCCCAGTGTTGACACGGGAAAAGACTGGATTTGCTGTATTAGCCGCACCCCTTCTAGAAAATAAAATATTTGGTAAAAAAAAGTGTGCCTAATACACCAAAAAATACGGTACTTACATCTATAGGCAGCACATTTCTGCAATACTTACATCTATAGGCCAGATTTTAATTCAGAGGAAAGTATACTATTTGCGTAAAGGGGAGTGGCCATTTTGTCAGACTGTGTTGGTACAGTTGTCAAGATATTCTAATTCAACTGTAATTATGGTGTAACCAGGGGTTTAATTAAGAGTCGGTGGCCAGTGAATTTATTTCCCAGCTTACTTTGCTCCTTGCATCGGCTATATTCTATATCCACCTGACTATTTGTTAAATATAAATGTACTGGTAGTACGGTGTTTCGCTACGTAATATATAATGTGTAACCGATAAGTTTACAAACTGCACACCCAACGATAAACCTAACTATGTCACGGTTATCCGGTACTGTAGTCAAGTAAAAAATTACGTGATAATCAAGAAACAGGCGGTATTCGGTATCTCCTTTCAGAATAGTGCCTTACCTTTTTTCAACCACTCGACCCGAAATCTTAACCATCAATTACTTTTATACCCAATATAAAAAGAGGTGTGAGGCTTATCTCTTTATAAGCTTACCTTACTATTTGACATACTCTTTTGAAAACTGTCATTGTACTGGCTAGTTTTCATGCATTATATATATATATCGGTCAACTGACATACATAGCAACTAGCCAACCCTACACCTATGTGGTGGCGCTGGCTGGTAAACTGCGAAGAATGATCATTTCTTATCACAAATTGAGTTTTCAAACCTTTTCACAAGTTAAATACCTTATGCTAACTTTTACATTTAAAAAAGCCAACAGTGAGGCTGATAAAGTCAATGCTCTAATATCGACACAAAATAAACTTATTGGAAATTCATCTACATGTAGGCCTACATCAAATGCAGTAAAAACATTTAATGACAAATCAACAAGTACATCAAATATAGTAAAAACAGTTAATGACAAATCAACAAGTACCTGCAGTTCAGCAATTCAAGATAAGTCTACCAACACATGTTCTATCTATACCGTGGCTAAATGTGTATCAACTAGTGTTGATAATAATACCAATAGGCCTATTACTGATGTATGTATTTCTACCGGTGCAAAATCAGCAATAAATTCGACCAACTCAACTACTAGTACCAGTTCAACAAGATTTCTAGAAAAACCTATACCTTTCAACTTAAGTAAAGCTAAAACACTGTTAATAGGAAGTTCAGTTACAGCTGGTATTAAAACACCTAACATTACAAAATTATTCGATCACGAATGCGTAGCTGACACCAATGGTGGAGTCTACTATACTAATATAAATGATAGACTTGTGCAACTTTTAAACTGTAAGCAATCTCTTAAAAACATTATTATATGTGCTGGGGGGAATGATATTTATATTTGTTCGGCATTGCCAAGAAATATACATCGTCCATATATTAGAGAATGTAAAAAATTTAATACTTATATCCAGGAGTTCTGTAATAAAAATAACTGCACGTTTATTGATGTATTTACACACTTCTACCAAAGATGTCCAAAGGATGTAATGAAACTGGACGAGTTCATCCTAATTATAATAGAAATGATCTATTAATGAATATTTTAAGTAATACTCTTGTTTCAGCTAATTCAACTAATGCGCATGAACATGTACCTGTTAAATCAACAAATTACTATGAATACTATGACTATAAAAGATCTCGCCAATATGAGTACAGGTGTAATGTATATAACAATAGATCATTGCACAATCCTTATTACTTCCCGCAATATAACTCTTCCCCATATCATAAACATTCTTAAGCTAAGCTTGTTTATTCATAATTGCCTATACTGTACCTTGGCAGTAACCCAAATCAAACTTTCATTAATCAATAACTTTTCCATTTTCTCATTAGAAAGTTTTTCAGGTAATTGTGTGTCCTTATTTCCAGTCATTTATTAATTTGTTTATTTATGATTATTATGAATATTGTTTTAGTTAAGAAAGGTCTACATATTGCTCATCTAAATGGACAGTCTGAGGCTATTATCAAACTTAAAACATAGCACCATAGAGATACAAATAATGGATAGTTTTCTAAAACATCAAGCCATAAAATAATGGATCTATTCTTAAAACAACATGCACATGCTCATGAATGCATGTGACAAAACACTCCAGTCATACAATGCAAGCATACACAGACAGTCCAATATATTCTACATGGAGACATGTTTACAACACAGTCGAAAACAAACATTAATAATGAGAATATATTATGTGATAAGCATTTGGATACTGATTACATTGGTAATGTACACGATATGGAAGATAATAGCCGTAAAAATTGTGATGTTTTTAATATGGGGGGGTAATAGCCGTCAAAATTATGATGGAAAGGCTGTATACGAGAATGATTTAGATATTGATAATATTCTTAGAACTGTGGTTAATATGGAGGTTACTAGCCTTCCCAATTTTGATTTAAAATTTAATATATGCTCTGATATAAGTGACAGGACATAGGATCAAAGGCATAAACCAATTCACGAAATTCAAACTCAACTGTCATTATGGTGTAACGGTGATATATTTGAATTTTTTTTATAATCGGATAAAAATTGTGACCTGCATAGGTTCCACAGGCTCAAAACACGTTTTTTTTGTTCAACCCGGGGCCATAATCCAGGACGTTTCGATCTGATATGCGCCAATATAGCAAGGAATCGAGATCTTTGGGTTATAAACACACATGTTCAGTTTCATCAAAATAGGCTTATAATTGTGACCTTTAGTGTGTACAGTCAGGGGCCATAATCCATGAAGTTACGGTCCCATGCAAGCCAATATCGAAAGGAACCGAGATCTTTGGGATATATACCTATATTTCAAGCTATGACCTGTAGAGTAATAAACTATAACACATACTTATGGAAGAACAATTACTGATTTATTTGGGCGAGTGTCCACAAAGAAGGTATGGAAATGTGGGCGTATAAAAACATATCATCGATCTAGTGCCGAACGTACTATATTAAACGGATAAGTGACATATAACGGACGGATTTAAGTGGAATTCCTTATGTAGACGAACACGTGAAATCAACATTCGGTCATGTGACATTTCGGTAACTATGAGGTTTTAAAGTAATCTAGTTCTGTAATTTAATTTGTTCAGAGAATAAATTATCCCAAAATACATGTTCATTTTTCAGATACGTGTCTATTATTGATATTTTCTTAAACAATCGTCTATTATTTATAAAACTGTCCATTATTTATTGAAAAATATGGTCTACATCAAATTATTAGGTCACCTACTAGAATTACTTCTTCCTCTAAATCACTAATTGATCATATATACTATTCAAAAAAAGTAGGGGATATTTGATTTTTAAGTGTTATTAAAGTCACCTAATGAAACTGACGAAGAAACAAATGACAAAATGAAATGAAGTTCACATTCATCGATTGATTCCAAATGATCGTTAGACTATGTAAGGCACAGACTGACCATTATAAGGGTAAAATGATACCCGGGGTCAAACAGCAAAGTTACCACAGCATCACAACCAAGTCAGTAACGGGTAAATCCTCCTCTGTTTGCCAAACAGGCATTGATCCGACGTGGCATACTCCTAATGAGACGTCTAAGGTCATTTTGGTCCAGATTGTCCCATTCCTGTTGCAACGCAGCAGCAAGTTCTTGGACATTGGCAGGACGTTGTTGACATTGACGTAACCTCTGTCCAAGCATGTCCCAGACATGCTCGATGGGGGAGAGGTCGGGACTCAGTGCTGGCCAAGGTAATGTGGTGATGTTCTGTTGTTGGAGGTTACCTGTAACGATCCTGGCCCTGTGACATCTTGCGTTGTCATCCTGGAAGATGAAACGGCGGCCATGACGTCGTGCGAACGGCACAACATGGACTGCCAAGATGTTGTCCCGGTAGTACTGGCCTGTAACACGCCCTGCAACAACATGTAAAGCCGTTATTCCAGCAACAGTGATTCCTCCCCACACCATAACAGAACCACCCCCAAATCGATCATGTCTGATGAGGTTAACGTCTTGGAAGCGCTCGTTTCGACGACGCCACACCCTCCTACGTCTGTCCAAAAAATCAACAGTGAACCTTGACTCCTCTGAAAACATCACATTGCTCCAGCGTCGATTATCCCAGTGTTGACGATCCCTACACCAACGACGTCTTGCCTGAATGTGATGATCTCTCAAACAAGGGATCACGCGAGGACGTCGTGCGCGAAGGTGACCCCTATGCAGTCGATTCCGAATCGTCTGGCCGCTCACTCTCACACCAGTGTCTGTTTGAAGACGAGCGCTGATCTGATTTGCTGTGATGACACGATTTCTCAAGGCCAAGGTACGGATAAATCGATCCTGGGCTTGAGTTGTCGCCCTTGGTCGACCTGAGCGTGGTCTGTCCTGTACAGATTGTGTATCACGGTATCTGGACCATAGCCTGCTTATGACAGACTGAGAAACATTCATCGTCAGCGCCACAACCGCCTGTGTTGTGCCGATCTGTAGCATGCCAAGGGCACGTAACCTTTCATTTTGGGTAAGCCGACGCATATCAAAATTTGTTTTCTGGTCACTAAAACAATTAAACTGATGTTTCCACCCTGGAATTCAATGCCACAATGACTGTAACATTCAAAGTCAGAGTCGTGCAAATCTTGGGTTGGACCCCCATGATGATCCCAAGCATCACCTGCATTCCATGCGGTAGCTATTGGTGCGTTTGAGCGTCACATGTAACTGGAAATGTTTCTTCTGTTAGGTTCTATAGTGACTTTTTTCGTAGTCATTTGCATATTTTAGTATTATGCCCCCAAAATCAAATATCCCCTACTTTTTTTGAATAGTATATTTGTATCTGAAACTAAACATGTCAAAGAATCTATTGTTCCTTCATACACAATATCAGACCATTTCCCTATTTGTTTTACTTGGCAAAAGAAAGGTGTAAAATTCCCCAAATCTTCACATACTAATATTACTTATCGCTCACTTAAACATTTTAATAATGATTTATTCCTCTGATTTACAATGGGCTCCATATAATTCTGTATATGATCACTGTGATCCTAATACTGCACTAGACAACTGGTATGATATTACACTGCCCATTATTAATAAACATGCCTCTTTAAAAACCAAACGAGTCAAAAACGTTCATAAATCTGATTGGATAACCCCTGAAGTGTTTCATTATTATTATCATGAACGTGATTTTCATAAGAAAAAAGGCAATACTCTGCAATTTAAAGATTTTTGTAATAAAGTTAAATCTCTTATTCGTAGTAATAAAAGGAAATGTCTTGGATTATTAGTCACTGATCGCAAAAACAGTAAACAAATTTGGAAAGCAATCAATACTGCCAATTCTGAGGGTAAATCTCATGATTGTTCTTCCATTCCTGTTGCCCCTGATATTTTTAATGCTCATTTTGTTAATGTTACTAAGTCCATTATACCTAGTCCATCAAATCATTTAGATCGTTCTTCCTCTAAAGTGATATCTACATTTGTATCTATTTATCGTGAAAACAATACCTTGTGTCATCTTCCCTACATATCAAAATTTGATGTATTCCAATATCTTCATTCTCTTGATACTTCCAAATTAAAAGGATTAGATCAAGTTGGTCCTCATTTTCTTAAACTTGGTGCTCCAATTCTTTGTCATTCATTGACATTTATTTATAATCTTTGTATAGATAAGAACATTTTTCCGTCCACCCTTAAACAGGCTAAAGTTCTTCCAATTTATAAATCAGGTCCAAAATCCCAGCCCAATAATTATCGTCCCATATCTATACTTCAAACTATTTCTAAACCCTTGAAAAAGCATATTTGTAAACACAAACACGATTTACTTTATTCTCATCAGTCTGGTTTTAGGTCCAAATTTTCTTGTCATACTGCTCTTACAAATATTGCAGAAAATGTTTATTCTGCCATTAATAAAGGTCAATACACTGGTTTAGTTTTCTTTGATTTCCGTAAAGCCTTTGATATGGTCAACCACTCCCTGTTACTTGAGAAACTAAAATTATACCAAATTTCTACCAAATTATGCACATTATTAGAATCGTACTGATCTGAGCGTTATCAATGCACTCAAATTGTTGAAACCAAGTCCTCTCTTGATCTCATAACTCATGGTGTTCCTCAAGGCTCCCTTCTTGGACCACTACTATTTAACCTGTTTTTTAAAGACCTGATGATCAATGAATCTAAAACTAAATGTATGATTATTGCTTCAAAACCTAAAATAAATTCCTTATCTACACATTTGTCTATTTCTATTAATTCTACCTTCATTGAACATGTTTCCGACTTTAAACTCTTAGGAGTATATTTCGACTCTAATCTTTCTTGGGACACTCATGTAAACCATTTATGTACTATTTTAAAACAGAAAAACTTTCAACTTAGGAAAATCAAATCATTACTTCCAACTGATGTATTAAAATTATTTTATAACGCTCACTTTCAATCAAATCTTGACTACTGCACTACCATTAGGGACTCCTGTCAAATTTCTTTTCTTCATAAAATTAAAATTATCCAAAAATTATCATCTAAAATTATATTCAACAAACCTATTATTAAAGATAGGTTGCCAGGCAACCCACAGCAACTAAATCGTCCGGGCAGTCAACAAGGGTTGTGCATCGACGAACTGTGTCCTGTTCTTACTTATATTGTGAATACATCATTGTCAACTGGCACCTTCCCTGATGTTCTGAAAGTTTTTCCCTTAATCAAAGATAGGTTGCCAGGCAACAAAACATACGCCCACAGCAGCTATATCGTCCGGGCAGTCAACAAGGGTTGTCGCATATTTTTACTTTTTTCGGTAATGAAACATTTATAATACACTAAAATCTGATTAAGAGCAACAACTCCCGAAGTAATTATCAGAAAACTATTAGAATTTGTTTGGTTTTTATAAAGTTCTGCCCCATGCTAACGTTTTGTATAGAAAGCTTTTAATATCATGGATTTAACTGTTCAAGTCATAAAAATTCATTGAAAATCAATATACATGTTCGTCTCAAGATCTTAAAATCTGTGTATCAATCTGAAGTCAATCGGATGAAACTTTAGCCTTTAGAGCATCACAAGATTTTGCAAAGTGATCAAGGGCCATAACTTTGGCAGTAATTATCGGAAATCGTTGACAATCAATAGGAATCTTCGTCTCATGACCTCAAACACTGTGTATAAATTTAAACTCAATTGGATATTAACTTTAGCCTCTAGAGCATCCACAAGATTTTTTGAAGTGATCAAGGGCCATAACTCTGGCAGGAATTATCAGAAATCGCTGAAAATCAATAGGCTTTTTCGTCTCATGACCTTAAACACTGTGTATAAATTGAAAGTCAATCGGATATTAACTTTGGCCTCTAGAGCGTCCACAAGATTTTTCAAAGTGATCAAGGGCCATAACTCTGGCAGCAAATATTGGAAATCGCTGAAAATCAATAGGCTTCTTCGTCTCATGACCTTAAACACTGTATAAATTTAAAGTCAATCATATATTAACTTTCGCTTCTAGAGCATCCACAAGATTTTTTGAAGTGATCAAGGGCCATAACTCTGGCAGTAATTATCAGAAATCAGTAATTATCAATAGGCTTCATCATCTTTTAACCTTAAACACTGTGTATAAATTTAATGTCAATCGGATGTTAACTTTAGCCTCTAGAGCATCCACAAGATTTTTTGAAGTAATCAAGGGCCATAACTCTGGCAGTTATTATCGGAAATCGTTGAAAATCAATAGGTTTCTTCGTCTCATGACCTTAAACATTGTGTATAAATTGAAAGTCAATCGGATATTAACTTTGGCCTTTAGAGCATCCACAAGATTTTTTGAAGTGATCAAGGGCCATAACTCTGGCAGTAATTATCGGAAATCGCTGAAAATCAATAGGCTTCTTCGTCTCATGACCTTAAACACTGTGTATAAATTTAAAGTCAATCGGATATTAACTTTGGCCTTTAGAGCGTCCACAAGATTTTTTGAAGTGATCAAGGGCCATAACTCTAGCAGTAATTATCGGAAATCGTTGAAAATCAATTGGCTTCTTGTTTCATGACCTCAAACACTGTGTATAAATTTAAGGTCAATTGGATATTAACTTTGGCCTGTAGAGCGTCCACCAGATTTCTCAAAGTGATCAAGGGCCATAACTCTGGCAGTAATTATCGGAAATTGCTGAAAATCAATAGGCTTCTTCGTCTCAAGACCTTAAACACTGTGTATAAATTTAAAGTCAATCAGATATTAACTTTAGACGGACGGGGGCGACGACAATATACGACCACATTTCAATGTGGGCGTATAAAAATAATCCTTCTGATTCTTCATATTCCATTCTTTCAAAATCTTTAAAACTGCCTACCATTCAACAACGTCATTTAATGAATATATATATATTTCTGTTCAAAATATTAAACTATAAAAGTCCAAATTACTTGTGTTCCTTTTTTCAATTTAAAAATACTCCTTACAACTCTATAAATCTTAAATTACAAATTCCACATCCAAATTGTACTAAATTTAAACATAGTCTTAGTTATAATGGACCAGTTTTATGGAATTCACTTCCAAATAATTTTAACTCATTGCATGTTCTCTTAACTTTTAAAAAATCACTGCATAATTATATCCATAATTATATTCTGTATATTTAAATTTAAACCATTATCGTTTTCTGCATTTGATGTTATTTGTATGTATAATGTTTCCTTGTATGTATAATATATGTGTATGTTTGTTTTGTCTATTGTCATTTAAGAGCAGAATTGTAAACAGGCTGCAAAGCCTAATTTTTCACCCTTTTGAAAATAAAGAATTTATTATTATTATTATTATGTCCCCTGCTGAAATCCCAAAATAAATAGATGAAACATATTAATTAATTGCACATTTATTTTTTTCAAAAGTATCGAGCAATCAAACTGATTATCAACTATATATACTAAGTTTCTTCACTCTCTATCAGATAGAATCAAAGTTATCTTGTCTCAAATCATCGACCAATGAAAATGCTTAGCTCTGCTTATCTTAGCTTAAGCTCGAAATGTTAATCATTGAACTCAGTCAAGACATTCAGCTAATGAACATCTACCTCAATTAGAAGCCGAGTTGTTTTTTTTTTGTTCCAAAGCCTTGACCAATCAAATTGCTTATCGCTTCTTAGCCTAAGCAGAAAAGAACTTAGTCAAGGTAATGATATAATGAATCTATACTCGGAGTTTCATCACTCTCACTTAATTATAACCAAAGTTATCGTGCCGCAAAGCATCAAACAATCAGATTGCTTATCTCTGCTTACCGTAAACAGATAATGTTCATCATCAAACTTCATTAAGGCATTCACCTAATGAACACCTACACCAAGTTTGAACATTCTACATCAATTAGGAGAGTTATTGTGTTCCTATGTCTCGTCCATTCAAATTGCTTATCGCTCTGCTTACCCTCAGCAGAAAATATTCATTATCAAACTTAGTCAAGGTATTGATGTAATAAAACTTCCACCAAATTTCATCACTCTCACTTAATTAGAACTAAAGTTATCGTGTCCCAAAGCATCAACCAATCAAATTGCTTATCTCGGCTTACCCTAAGCATAAAATGCTCATCTTCAAACTCCATCAAGGCATTGACCTAATAAACACCTACACCAAGTTTGAACATTCTAGCTCAATTAGAAGGAGAATTGTTGTGTTTTAATAGTCCCCTGCTTTGTTTGAAAGGCGAGGGACAAAAATATTTACCTGATATAGGTTCTGATTGAAATGCAAAGTTCCCCTTATATTGGCCTGTAAGTGTAGACTTCTGAACGTGGTGTAAAATCAACCAAATTGCATCATATTGCATGCCAAAAAACGCAAAATTTTCGCCCATGGAAGGTGGAAGGTGGGGGTGAATGGCCACATCATCGAACTTCTGTCTGTCAAGAAATTAGCTGCCTAATCTAATCCTTTATTCACCTACAGCAATATTTAATGCAACCCCTGTGTAACGGTGATATAATACTTGAACGGATTTTAAAATTAAATAAAAATTGTGACTTCTAGAGAGGGTCCACAAGATAACAAGCGGTTGCCATGCGATATATACGCCAACATTTTGCAAGAGGACAGAGAACAAGCTAAAAAAGCCATTTTTCGTACAATCAGGAGCCTTAATCTTGTATAATCTGTTTTGTCCTGCAGCTTTCCTATTTTGTCTATTTCATTTGTCACTAAAAAGGCACGAAAGAAATTTTTTACCTTGTAAACATGGCTGAAGCTTGAGCGTCTGTTTGCCCTGGTAGTAGTGTCCTCTTCACATATTGAGCTGCTGTTTCTGTAACACCTGGTATACCTGATCTTGACATCTGTACGCCAAGTAAGAATCAATAAATGAAGAATTTGCTAATATAAACAAATACTACTAGTAAGTAGTAGTTCACTAAATTAATTTCTAGAGCAATTATAACTGGGTAAAATAATTTAGAAAACAGTTGTTCCTTATTTATTCGTTTGTAGCTAAATACTGATTAAGCATTAAATATGGAAAATATTGAGGTCAATCTGATTAAAACACAGATCCTATTTCGTTTTGTTTTTTATAGTTCAAAATTTTCGTTTCTTGGTCTGTACTACACTAGGATCTGGAAGAATTGTTATTATATAACCTGTATTCTGGATGGCGTGAGGGATTAACCAATGCAACGGTCTTTTATGGCGACTTCTTGGCATGCAATCTACGGAACTGTGGATAAACCACTTGAAGAAACGTCAACACTGATTGATTATTCAATGTCTGACGTCATACTAGTGTCAAAAGTCACTAGTACGACCTCTGACATGAGCTTCCAGTACAACTGGTCAAATCTTCATACAGTAGAGGCCATCGAAAGTATAAAAGATATATTACGAGGCAATGAAACATATGCCACAGCAGCTAAATCGTCCAGGTCGTCAACAAGAGTTGTTGCATATTTTTACTTTTGTCGGTAATGAAACATTTAGTATACAAAACATTTAATATCATGGATTTAGCTGTTCAAGTTATCAAAAATCATTGAAAATCAATACACATGTACTTGTTCGTCACATGACCTTAAACTCTGTGTATCAACCTAAAGTCAATCGAAACGATTATATATAGGCGTAAACATAGTGTATAAATATAAAATCAATCAGATGGTAACTATGGTTTCTAAGGCATCCACAAGATTTTTCAAAGTGATCAAGTGCCATACCTCAGACAGTAATCATCGGAAATCGTTGAAAATCAATAGGCTTTTTCGTCTCATGACCTTAAACACTGTGTATAAATTTAAAGTCAATTGAATATTGACTTTAGCCTCTAGAGCGTCCACAAGATTTTTCAAAGTGATCGAGGGCCATAACTCTGGCAGTAATTATCAGAAATCTGTCAAAATTGATAGGCTTCTTCGTCTCATGATCTTAAACAATGTGTATCAATTTAAAGTCAATCGGATACTAACTTTAGCCTCTAGAGCGTTCATAATATTTTTGAAAGTGATCAAGGGCCATAACTCTAGCAGCAATTATCTGAAACTGGTGAAAATCAATAGGCTTCTTCGTCTCATGACCTTAAACACTGTGTATAAATTTAAAGTTTATTGGATATTAACTTTAGCCTCTAGAGTGTCCACAAGCAATTGTGGATGCAAGACCGACGGACGGACAGGGGCGACGACAATATACGACTACAATTCGATGTGGGCATATAAAAACGAAACGAAATATAAAATCTGTATTGTATTGAGGTGCACCTCTTTTTATTGACCTTTATGTTGTTATCATAAATATTAATCAGAATACAATATAACATAAGAAATATTTGTAGTTGAAGTCTATTAAAGTGTGAGTGAAAGCTTATTGGCTCTTTTTGATGAGGCTGACGACTTCTGATGACCTAATTTTAGCTCCTGTTAACCTCAACTAAATATGTCTGATAGTCAAAATTTGGGAAAAGAAAACCTGCTCTAGAGTATCCACAAAATTTCTCAAAGTGATCAAGGGCCATAACTCTGGCAGTAATTATGGGAAAGTGTTGAAATTTATTAGGCTACACTTCATCCCATGAACATAACACTGTACAAATTTGAAGTCAATCAAATGTTAACTTGAGTCTCTATAAATAATGATACAGAGTGCAGAATACACCCACACTGCAGCTTTGTCTCAGCTGTAGCTTATTCGAAAGGAAAACTTAGATGTTGAGCAAATTTGACCAGCGGCTGCCAGGCAGGATACGCCCACATTTTCGAGAGATGGATTTGTCCTACAATCAAGGGCCATAATTCAGGAAATTACAATTCGATATGAGGAAATTACAATTCGATATGCGCAAATATCGAGAGGAACCGAGATCTTTGGGTTATAAACTTACATTTCAAGTTTCAACAAAATCGGATTAAAATTGTGACCTCTATAGGGTCCACAACCCTGATATACCATATTTTTACGCTTTTTGAGAAATTCGAACTCAGCCGTTCTTAGGGTGTTAACGGTGATATAATAATATGTTTTTTTAAATCGGATAAAAATTATGACCTCTATAGGGTCCACAAGCTAAAAACGCGATTTTTCGTACAATCAGGGGTCATAATTCAGGAAGTTACTGTCCGATATGCGCGAATATCAAAAGGAACCGAGATCTTTGGGTTATAAACTTACATTTCAAGTTTCAACAAAATCTGATTAAAATTGTGACCTCTATAGGGTCCACAACCTTAATATACCATATTTTTACGTTATTTGAGAACGAAGGGCGGCCATTTTATCTGTCAGTTTTCAGTCGATTTTCAAAAAATTCAAACTGAGCCGTCCTTAGGGTGTAACGGTGATATAATAATACGTTTTTTAAAATCGGATAAAAATTATGACCTCTATAGGGTCCACAAGCTAAAAACGCGATTTTTTTAACAATCAGGGGCCATAATTCAGGAAGTTACGGTTCGATATGCGCGAATATCAACAGGAACCAAGATCTTTGAGTTATAAACTTACATTTCAAGTTTCAACAAAATCGGATAAAAATTGTGACCTCTGTAGAGTCCACAACCTTGATATACCATATTTTAACGCTATTTGTCTGTCAGTATTGGGCCGATTTTCACAAAATTTGAACTCAGTCGTCCTTAGGGTGTAACAGTGATTTATTTATACGGTCTTTTAAATCGGATAAAAATTATGACCTCTATAGGGTCCACAAGCTAAAAACGCGATTTTTTCGTACAATCAGGGGCCATAATTCAGGAAGTTACGATCTGATATGCACAAATATCGAAAGGAACCGAGATCTGTGGGTTATAAGCATACATTTCAAGTTTAAACCAAATATCAAAAGGAACCGAGATCTTTGGGTTATAAACTTACATTTCAAGTTTCAACAAAATCTGATTAAAATTGTGACCTCTATAGGGTCCACAACCTTAATATACCATATTTTTACGCTATTTGAGAACGAAGGGCGGCCATTTTATCTGTCAGTTTTCAGTCGATTTTCAAAAAATTCAAACTGAGCCGTCCTTAGGGTGTAACGGTGATATAATAATACGTTTTTTAAAATCGGATAAAAATTATGACCTCTATAGGGTCCACAAGCTAAAAACGCAATTTTTTTAACAATCAGGGGCCATAATTCAGGAAGTTACGGTTCGATATGCGCGAATATCAACAGGAACCAAGATCTTTGAGTTATAAACTTACATTTCAAGTTTCAACAAAATCGGATAAAAATTGTGACCTCTGTAGAGTCCACAACCTTGATATACCATATTTTAACGCTATTTGTCTGTCAGTATTGGGCCGATTTTCACAAAATTTGAACTCAGTCGTCCTTAGGGTGTAACGGTGATTTATTTATACGGTCTTTTAAATCGGATAAAAATTATGACCTCTATAGGGTCCACAAGCTAAAAACGCGATTTTTCGTACAATCAGGGGCCATAATTCAGGAAGTTACTATCTGATATGCACAAATATCGAAAGGAACCGAGATCTGTGGGTTATAAGCATACATTTCAAGTTTAAACCAAATCAGATAAAAAGTGTGACCTCTACAGTGTTCACAAGCTAAAAACGTGATTTTTCGTACAATCAGGGACCATAATCCATGAAGTTACAAATACTACCAGATCATTCGAGTTTTCTAAATATTTTACTTAAAAGATTGATAATATTAGGACTGAACATGAAACAGACAATAACTCCGAGACAACATGCCTATCAGTTATATCACCACCTTCTCAAGTTTTGTCAGAATTTTCCCCAACGTCAGACAAAGAAATCAAGCAGCTTGTTACCAAATCATCATCTTCGACATGCGAAGTTAGATCCGCTTCCATCGCCGCTTCTGAAACTGTGCATCGACGAACTGTGTCCTGTTCTTAGTTATATTGTGAATACATCATTGTCAACTGGCACCTTCCCTGATGTTCTGAAAGTTTTTCCTTTAATCAAAGATAGGATGCCAGGCAACGAAACATACGCCCACAGCAGCTATATTTTTACTTTTTTCTGTAATGAAACATTTATAATACATTAAAATCTGATTAAGAGTAACAACTCATTAAGTAATTATCAGAAAACAATTAGAATTTGTTTGGTTTTTATAAAGTTTGGGCACATGCTAACGTTTAGTATACGAAACTTTTAACGTCATGGATTTAGCTTTTCAAGTCATAAAGATTCATTGAAAATCAATATACTTGTTCGTCTCAAGACTTTAAACTCTGTGTATCAATCTGAAATCAATCGAATGATAACTTTAGCCTCTAGAGCATCACAAGATTTTTCAAAGTGACCAAGGGTCATAACTTTTGCAGTAATTATCTGAAATCGTTGAAAATCAATATGATTCTTCATCTCATGGCCTCAAACACTGTGTATAAATTTAAAGTCAATCGGATATTAACTTTAGCCTCTAGAGCGTCCACAAGATTTTTTGACGTGATCAAGGGCCATAACTCTGGCAGTAATTATCGGAAATCGCTGAAAATCAATAGGATTCTTCGTCTCATGACCTTAAACACTGTGTATCAATTTAAAGTCAATCGGATATTAACTTTAGCCTCTAGAGCATCCACAAGATTTTTCAAAGTGAGCAAGGGCCATAACTCTGGCAAAAATTATCGGAAATCACTGAAAACACTGTGTATAAATTTAAAGTCAATCGGATATTGACTTTAGCCTATAGAGCGTCCACAAGCAATTGTGGACGCCGGACCGCCGGACGGACGGACAGACGGGGGCGACAACAATATACGACCACAAAGAGGGTGTAAATGTATTACTTGTATCGTCTTGTCAAACAATTCATGGATTTCTTGAATATTATTATCTATATACATGTTATCATTTCCTCTTGGTGATAATGGCAAATCGTACCAGCGCATTAACACATAGTCCATGACAAAATATCCACGTGTTGCCTTGGCATATGCCTTCCCGCTCAAAATGTGTCCAACTGTGTTTTCTCGGTAGATCTTCTTTAAAATTTGCCTCAACCCAGAACTGTCCCTAAAGTGAGCAAATAAAGCTAGAAAACTCATAACCGTATGGAAACTTCCCAAATAAGAACACTATACATTTCAGCTTAAAAGTCGTATAACTCATTATTCATAATGTAATACTATATGTATCTATGGGGGTATTTAGTTCGGTGAATTTTGTTTTGTTCAGTGTATTGAATTGAAGTCGTTACCTACAAACGATTGACGGTTAGATTTAGGACAATTGTAGGTACCTTGCAAATAAACTCTGTCAATAACATAAAATTGTTTGCTGAATTGTCAGATATTCTGGTTGTTTTGGATATCTAACCATTAGCAGGCCAGAAAATACCAATCGGTTACGTGCGGTCGCGCCAGCTCAAAAACACGCAATCGATTTCCTGGTTAAGCAAATTGAAATACCGCTTACCTTAACAAATTTCATTTATTCACATTTGATTAATTTTTATACAGGATGACTTTGTGACACAGGTCTAAATTATTTGTATATAGCACAAACTCCATTTATTCATTCTTAGCATTTCATTTCTCCATCTTACCAGTACTTTGACAGATCACGTATTGACCAGTTGCAAGCAGGTTAATTTAAAAATGCCCCCCCCCCCCACCTCTAATTCTTTAAATGATTAAAGTTATGCCATAATATTGAAAGCGTACCTTTGGATTTTCAAACACAAAATGAGAAATGAGTTTGACTATTTAACATGTCAGCTATATTTCCAAAGAATTTACTACATGTGTTCCTTTTACTATAGCCGTGCTGTATGGTAGTACCAATGACCCGTATGTATGTCTTCAACTTTGACCCCCATAGTGCCTGACTGACAGAGTGGTGTATCTGGATTCAACAGCTACGAAAAGAGGCAAGAAAGACAGTTTGTAAAGGTTTTAACAGGAATATTTTACTTGGTTTCTGATAGACCTGGATTTCAACGAAACATATGCCCACAGCAGCTAAGTCGTCCGAGCAGGCAACTAGAGTTGTCGCATATTTTTTCTATCGGTTATGAAACATTTATGATACACTAATATCTAATTAAGAGTAACAACTCATTAAGTAATTATCAGAAAATCATTAGAATTTGTTTTGCTTTTAGTTTTGCCCCATGCTAACATATAGTATACAAAACATTTAATATCATGGATTTAGCTGTTCAAGCTATCAAAATACATTGCAAATGAATATACTTGTTCGTCTAAAGATCTTAAACTCTGTGTATCAATCTTAAGTCAATCGGATCATAACTTTGGTGTCTAGAGCATCCACAAGATCACTGAGCTTCTTCATCTCACAGCTTTAAACACCGTGTATAAATTTAAAGTCAATCGGATATTAACTTTAGCCTATAGAGCGTCCACAAGATTTTTCAAAGTGATCAAGGGTCATAACTCTTGTAGTAATTATTGGAAATTGTTTAAAATCAATAGACTTCTTCATCCCATGACCTTAAACACTGTGTATAAATTTAAAGTAAATCGCATATTAACTTAGGCCTCTAGAGCTTCCACAAGATTTTTCAAGGTGATCAAGGGCCATAACTCTGGCAGTAATTATTGGAAATTGCTGAAAATCAATAGGCTTCTTCGTATCATGACCTTAAACACGGTGTATAAATTTAAAGTCAATGGGATATCAACTTTAGCCTCTAGAGCGTCCACAAGCAACTGTGGCCGCCGGACGGACGGGGGCAACGACAATATACGACCACGTTTCCATGTGGGCGTATAATAAAGGGTAAACAAATTTGATGCAAAATTTGTCATTCCACTCAAAAACTGTATTTTTTCTGTTACAGGTAATAATACTCTTCTGGATGGGTGATGGATTTTGTTTAATAATCTTGCTGCAGATTAGTTTTGGCTGCAGATTAGTTTTGGCTGCTGTTTTGATAAATCTCTTTTGGTCGAATTCCAAATCCCCCTCATGAATTTTCATAACATTCTCGAAGAATTGTCCCGGTTCTTCGCTTAATCATTACATCCTGTCACATTGTTTGCCCATAATACATTAGCATGCTCTAAACTCAACCATTCCCAAGATATTAGAGTTTTAAGGTCTCCAAAGGCGGCCATGTTGGATTTATACTAAAGATTGGACTATAGCGTTATGACGTCCCATGGACGTAATTTGGAAATGTTTTTCTGATTCTTAAGTAGCAGTTTCCTATCTACCTGCAATACATTTACACCCTCTGAACTTAACTATTCCCGATATATTGCAGTTTTAAGGTTCCAATGGCAGCCATATTGGATTGATGTCAACTGTTGGACGTATGACATTATGACGTCTCAGGGACGTCATGGGTTATGCTTTTTTTGATTCTTTGGCACCACTTTTATATCTACCCCTAATACATTTACACCCTATAAACTCAATCATGGCAGCCATATTGGATTTATGATAATTGTTGGTCATATGATGGTATGACATCACAGAGACATCATTTAGCTATCTGTACCACTTTCCTATCTACCCGTAATACAATTACACCCTCCAAACTCAACCATTCCCGAGATTTGGAGTTTTAGGTACCAATGGCGGCCATATTGGATTTATGTTAATTACTCGAAAACTTATCTTTTTATTTTGGGCGATTTTTGTTTGGGTGACCTCCAGGGACCCCTCTACCTGATTCTGTCGAGAATTTTTTTTTTTGTTTTTTTGTTTTTGTTTTTATTGACTGAAAGATAATTTCTACAGTAAGAAATATATAATCAAATAGCAATAGTAGTGTGGGAGTTTTCATTTTTTGAAAATCCCTTTATAATAGAACTAGCGAACGACATGCTTCAAAACTACTTCTAAGATATTGAAAGCACTCTCTACTTTCGTGTTTAGGACTGTTTGAGCACTGAACATCTATTTATTTACCATATTACATCAATAATTGTTGATTCTCATTATTTATTGTCAGAAGTCCGCCATGCTTGATTGGAGCCTTGAGCTTTTGCTACATGCTCTCTGTTTGGCTACGCGCGACCAATCAAATTGGCGTTTGAATAGTACTGTCTGCGCTGATCACATGAGCGTTTCGCGAGTAAGAGGGTATATAAGCAGCCGAATTCATCACTTGTTCTTGTACCACGGCCATGGAGTAATATAGGTACGGGAATAGTAACTATTCCATTTATTAGCCGGGAAAAGTAGCTTTTCCGCCATGTTAATAAACTATATTTAATTTTGGCCGTTATTTGTCGATGATTAAAAAAGTATTTAAATGTCGTGATTTAGTTAGGTTTAGTTATGAATTCTTCGCGCTCATACATTTAGCATTTAAAGTGGCTTTCTGCGTTTTCTAATATTACTGCACTTTCGGTTCGATTTTGTTTTGTATTTATACTCGTCGATCATACTTGGTGTGGGTCACTCTCGCGAAGTGATTCTGTGGAGCTTTTTTTAATTTGCGGACTTTTAGTTTTATTGTGCGGACTTTGTGCAAACCGGTACCTGCATTGTTTCGTGTGTAATGACTGTGCCTGCCATCTGAATTTTATTTTGCTTGACATAGCCAGAGACAAGGCACATAGCCACGGTTCTTTAGATTTTTGATTTTCCACGAATCGTCGGAGATATTAGGCGCCAAATTTTGAAAATTAAATTTTTACAAAAAACTTTTTTATTCATGAATATTTTAATGTGGTATTTTACCCAGGGTTAAAGAGTCATCTGATTTGACCAAAAATGGCACCATTTTTTGTCATCGTAAATTTCCTTGACCCCCATTGGCTAATTCAGTTTTTCAGTCCTGGATTAATTATTTATTGCTCGATTTGTATAAAACAAAGTTCATATGCTCCGTAATCCAAAATGTCATTTTTTTTGTTACCGGTAAAGTTACCTTTCGGCAACGAAAGTGACGTAAATTTAGCAAAAACTACAATTTTGACAGTTCGGTACCACTTTTTGAAAGCAAATATTATTTTTTTCAAATCTGGTATGACTGAAAGTGTGTGCCCTGTAAAGGCGCAGAAAACATCGGGCTCAGTTTTTTTAATTTCGATTTCGTTTTCGGGTCATTTTGATTTAAAGGTGAAAAAAGGTGTAAAAATGAGCTATTTACAACCCATTCAGGCTTTTCATATTTTAAAATATTTCTTCGCAACTTTCATAAACTTGTAGCATTAATCCATACGAAGAGAATCTATCTCAAAATTAGTTTGTAATATGAGCAGTTGCCGAGAAATGGTCAATTTTGCATGAGTCACTCTTTACGCTATTGTGTCTGTAAAAGAGTCAATTATTATTGGATTTTCATAAAAGTGACACCATTTGATGCATAATGTCAATTGTGACTAGTTCAACTCAATTTAACATTTTCCATGTCACCGGAAATGACGAAATTTGGGTAAAAACTGTATTTATAGCCTTAGAAACAAATAATTTATTGAAATGAGTCGTATTTGTTGTTTGTTTAATATTTTGATATTTGATTCTAATCAACTAATAGAATGAACCCATACGATCATATAGGTATCACAAAATGGTTTCTAACTTGTTCAGTTGTAGAGAAATAGGTAATTTTCAACAGGTCACTTTTCAAGGTTTTTTGTCCATAAAAGTGTCAATTATTATTCGATTTTCATGAAATTTTCACTATGTGATACCTAATGCCATTTACGATTTCATACAAGTAATTTAAGATTTTCATTATCACCGTAAGTAACGTCATTTTGGCAAAAACTGTATTTTTAGCTTTCAAAACAGATATTTTATTCAAATGAGTCTGAGTTGTTATGTTTTTAAAATTATGATATTTGATTCCAATCAACAAATAGAATAAACCCATACGATCATACAGATTCCAGAAAATGGTTTCTAACTTGTATGGTTGCAGAGGAATTGACGGTTTTCTACAAGTCACTTTTTAAGGTTTTTGGTCTATAAAAGTGGCAATTATTATTCGATTTACATAAAATTTTCACCATGTGATGCCTTATGCCATTTCTGATTTCATAAAACTAATTGAATATTTTCATTATCACCGGAAGTACTGTACACTTACATGTAACAAATATATAAAATGAATTGATATTGCTGGATTTGGTTGATTCGGCGTCCATTTTATTTGATGTGTGCAATGATGAGGTGGAAACCTGTTTAATGGTTTCATTGGTACCGGAAGTGACATATGTTTAGGGTAACGTGGCACCGGTGAAACCCGTCATTACTGCATCGCAGTTCTAGTTTTACTTTGATATTAATATCTATTGCGACATTGCTTTTTGTCCATTTCGCGAAACTGTTCTTTTAACATTTCGAGTAGATCAACTTTATTTTTCGATTCCCTTCTATCGTAATGCGCATGCAAAGAACATGTCAATATCTGAGTTATGCAAATGTTTGTTTTTATTTGGTTGGTGGGTGAGTATGTGTTTGTTTAGGGGGTGAGAGGTGGGGATAGTCTTTTGTCATGCATCTGGCGATCGTGTGACGCCTTGGCATGGTGAAAGCCTTCAGTCTTGCAAGCAAGTCTAGTTATCATTATTATTACAGCATATTTACAGTGCGCCTTTTCATATAACATGTTCAGGGGCACTTTACAAAGTGACAATGTAATCATAAATAAACAACAAGATTATGGACATGTTAATGATTGTAAACAGAGTCAGTTAAAAGCCTGATTAAATAAATACGTTTTAAGTTGTTTTTTCAAAGAATATAGAGATGTACAACATCTTAAACTAAATGGTAGATTATTCCATAAAACAGGTGCTTGAGCCCTGACCATAAGAGACTAGTTGAACAGTTTTGGGCTTTAAAAGTAGTTTATCTGATGTAGGTAATGTTCGGCCAGGTGTATAAAGTTCTAAAAGATCTGAGAGGTAAACAGGAGCTAAATTATTTAAACATTTAAAAGTAAGTAATAAAATCTTAAAATCAATTCGATATTTAACCAGTGTAAATTATATAAAACAGGAGTTATGTGGTCATATTTCTTAGTTAAACATGTTTTGTGTAGCCTATTCTTATTAATTTTACCATTTTTAAAAACTTAGGTCTTGTTTAAATGAATGAATATGAAAATTTTTCTGAAACATGGAATGAAGAATATTGTAAATGAAGTAATACTTACAAGCATGAAGAGACTGTAGAACAAGTCATGATGTTTACGTATAATATTAAAAGCTTGCGAACACAGATCAATAAAATGTTGAAACTGTCCAGTTTGTTTATCACCATCATTAATAACGTATACCATATCAGAAGTCAGAACAAAGGGAACACGATCTCTGTCAAAATATAAATAGTATGACAGATATAATGGCCAGCGCTTGTGAGAACATTCAGAGACTTAAACATATCCAGTAGACTTGTCGCTTAACCCTTTCAATGCTAGACGTAAATCCACTGCCTGTGCTAGACCCTTTTTTGAGGAAAAAAGGGGGGTTGGAACTGAATGCCAAACAGTACTTATAGCTTTTATGAAAAATCTTTTTGTCTTTTGGGATGGGCATGAGGTTGGGCTATGAGGAAAAAATAGAATTTTGGAAATTTGCATAAATATGTAGTCACGTGACGTCATGGTGGCCATTTTGGATTTCTCATTTCTCACTAAAGCTAACACGAAAACAAATTTTTCTCCATGAAATACTTATGAGATATTGTTTTTTTCACTGGATTTTGATAAAGATATATAAAATGAACAAAAATATCAATAGCAGCCATGAGCAATCCCACCACGAACACGTGCATCATGTCTCCCGCTGCCATGACCACGTGTGGATTGCAATACCTTGTTTTTACTTTCACTTTCATCCCCAAGTCCCATATCATTATCAATATAGTCAGTCAATAGATCTACATACATGTTCGGGACTCAGGAATTGCCTACGTCTTTTACGATCCTGCAGGCCAGCATTATTATCAACATCAGAATTGTCAGAATCTACTGCAGACACAGGGCTATCGTGTTCACATTGGGATTGTTCATCATGCACGGGAGACATAGCCAGCCATGGGCGGAACATCGCGCAACAAATCACACACTTCATAATACCAATCACTGTCCTGACTACTATCATTATCAAGTAACTGGAAACGAATTATGTGTATCACCCGCCTCGAAATTGTTCACGTGTTGGTCAGCTAGACGTCATTCAAAACTTCGTCGAGAGTGCATCGTCTACATGGTCACTATGCACTCCACCATTTTACGGTTTGCCGCTTTGAAACACGTGGAAATATGTTCTAGTGTATAGAAAATACAATAGATGGCACTTGCAGTTACGGTACTAATTTTAGCGAGGGCTTTACTGAGTACACGGTAATACCGGGTACGCGTATTTTACCGACATTTTATAATACCTGGTACTACCGGGTAGACGCAATGAAACGGTGGAAACGGTGGAAAAAGAATCTATTTAGACTTGGATATTTATGGTAAATGGAATTGAGATCTCCAAGTCAAATTTTGTGTACTCCAGTAAAAGTCAAAAAGTTTGTGAAGTTTTAAAATTACATATCTTTACGCTTGTGTGTGTGTGTGTGTGTGTGTGTGTGTGTGTGTGTGTGTATATATATATATATATATATATATATATATATATATATATATATATTAGAATAGTTAATGAAAGCTGCTCTTTGGTAATATATAATTGAAATTAAAGATGGCAAAATAAAACTACATTTTTTTGGTAACGTTTTCACAGGGATAGCGCCTCTTTAGGCATTTATTAAACAATAATTCAATTAACAATAGTCTATGACGTCACAATGTCATAGTTACATGATAAAATTATTATACAGGCAAGGGTAGTTATTTCTTAGCCTACAGACTACAAATATCCAATCCCACCACAGTCTTTATTTTATTTAATTTAATTATTCTCTTATTTAGAATTAAGTTTCGGGTGGTACTTCAATAAAATAGCTTTCTTTTGCCTCCAAGAGGTCATTATCGTTTATTAGAAGGTTTTTACCCGCAATTTGTGGTAATTAGTCAATTGCTGCGCAGGCATGTAGAGCCGTGTCAGAACTTTAATGCAAACCTTTGAGAGACAAATTTTATAGTAAAGTGTTCTATGCGTCAATCTCCCTAACTTTAATTTTTGAAGACATCGATCAGGGTTGTTGAATCCAGTGATGCATATCTGTGGTCCTTTTTAACTCTATAATTCCCGCCTGCTCTATCTAATATAGAGTGGCCCACACACTCAATTAGCATGTATATAAACTGACCTGTTTTAACAGCATGTTGTCACGCGGATCAAAACTTGGTTTATGAGAAAAGTGCTCTCACGGGCTCGCTCGTGCACTGTAAGCAGCAAACAGTCGCCCAAAATAGACATTCACGGGACAATATACATTCACTTATTTATCAATGAAGCCATGTAAAAAAAATTATTCTTTACTCGTTGGACTTATAAAAATAAGTAGTTAAGAACTAGATTAAAATTTTGGCTAAAACTCGGCGATTTAATTTCTAAGTTAGTTGATTGTAACCAATGACGTATATATTGTAAAGGTTCTCGGTTCAGAGTCAACTCATGTAGTTTCGCCCTTTTTCTATCTTTTAAATCCACTCTCGTGGCAACATACCGACACTGCAAGACTGTGAAAGTTACTTTTATTTAACCGTAAAACTCTGTTGTTAGTGGGCGCTTTAGTTACTTTAGAAGTTACATTGTTGCTAGCTCTAAATACGCAGAAAAAAATTGAGACTGGAAATTAATTGAACGAAATTATTTTCCCTAGTCTCGATTAACCAGACGTGTATGATTAAAATAAAATGACTGTACTGGTCACAAGACTCGGATTCTAATCATTTTAGGGCGCAGCGAATTTGGCCTCCGGTTTTGTGTCAAATTTAATAGGAGGATGCGCCATTATGGCTATGCCATTCGTGTTTAGTATCCTTATGCATTCGCCATTTCTAACATGGTGGTTACAAAACGTTTCAGTTATTATAAATCCAGCAACAACTCTTTTTTCTAGAACTGAAATATATTTCCCAAAAGACGCGCATTGACTGTTTCATAATTATTAAAAATATGAAAACGTGACACAATGCGTCTTACTTTCGAGAACAATAGCTATAAAACAGAAATTTCCAGATTGATACATAATACGACACAACCAACTATAAGTGGTAATTCAAACACAAAGGATATATTTAAACATAAATTTCTCTAACATTTCACTAAAAGATCCCCATTGTAGAACTTCCAACTTATTATGTAGTCATTGCCATGCCGGTTGTTTTTAATAACAGAATTTTCCAGTCATATAACAGATCAAAGAATTTTTCAAGACGCATTGTAGCGTATCGACTTCTATTTTTGGATTATCTGGCACGACAATTAGCCCAATCATATCAAAAAGCATGCAGTTCCACCTTGAAATGGGTTCAATGGATTTACGGTTTATTCTATAATTTATAACACAGTTTAGAGCACAATGTGTAGGAGTCGCATTTTTGACTTCTAAGTAGATTCTTATACGGAATTCCGGATGCAATGCTAGACATTTGGACCACTGCTGCCGAATCGATTTGAAAATGCTTAAGGCTTTTTTTCTTTGCGCATGTCGTGTGCTCCTCTGTTTTTAATGTGTGTGATTTTTATATTTGTGATAATTATTTCAAACAAAATACACGTAGGATTATCATAAAGGATATTTAACATCTACAATATGAGAACGGTAAGCACTCTCTACATACTGCGTTTGTAAACCACGAAATTCACCCCTTATTAGAAAGTTTTAACTATAGTCTATTGCATGTAAACGTTAAAAAAATCAGCTCAAAATACAGACATCTCTCTCTCTCTCTCTCACTAAGGGCTGCGCACGCGTACAAATGTTAAATTCAATCAATTGTACGTACGTAAAAAAACGAAGAAAGCCGACTGCGGAAATTAAGAATTCGTTTTTCAGAGCAAAATTTGAAACTTTGATGTGACCAAGAAACATAACTCTTTTTAATGAAAAAATCTACCGCTGTAACGCTACTTGGCCGATCAACTTTTCCATATTATTAGAAAGTCCCATTCAAATGGCCAAATCACACAAATATTCAACTTAGCAATAGTTTAATTGTTAATGAATGATGATTTTAACGGTAAGTCTTATCATATTTGTTAAAATAAGCCCCAAATATAGCTCGTTTATTGGATTTTTGTTATTTGCACGAACCACCCTATCTAATAATGGATTTAGTACGTTATTAAAATCGCCTCCAATTATTATGTTGGAGTTTTCATTTCTTCTAGAATTGTTTCTATTTTATTAAGAATATGTAAGTAGTATACCGATTGTTCTAAGTTGTTTACAGGACTATAGATGTTGAAGAGGATATATTTTTCATTACTTATTAATAATAATAAAGCAGTATAATATCCTTCAACATCTAAATATTCCTTTAGGATGTCAAAGCTGTCTTCCACTTTAAATAGGATAGCAGTTCCAGCTGAGTTGGATCTATTGTGTGAGAATACAGCTCTACCACCCCATTCTCTAACCCAGGAACCCTCATCATCCTTTATGCTATGAGTTTCTTGTAAGAAGCAAACATTACATTCTGTATTTTTTATCCAGTTAAATACCTTTTTACGTTTAGTTTTATCACGTAAATAATCCCCTAACGTTTAATGATAACAGTTCTAACTTGGCCATTTTTGTTTTAATGGGTTGGATGCAATAATTGACGGTAAAGCATATGCATACCCTGAAATGTGATTACATTTAATACAATGATAAGTTACTCTAATATAAAAATGCTTGTAATTAGAATTTTGTAAGTTTCATTATGTTTTTCTTTTCAAATATACAATATATAATATACCGATAGTATACAATTTTTTCTACATTTACATCAATTAATTTTCGTAAAGCTATAGAGAATTTACATTCTTTGTGTATATTCAAGGTGAACATGTTACTAAGATGCAGATTCGAAGAGGGTGGTGATGGGGGAGTGGGGGTGTGTCTTAGTTATTTATAATTATCTGTTGATACAAAGGAAGATGATTTTCCATTTGATGTGGTTCCTTACAATATTGAAATCATTTTAATGGTAGGAATTATTTATACATATTGGTTCCTGAACATTACTATTGCCTCTATATAATAATCATTATAAGATTCACTTTAGGTTTTTTATTAACTGAATTTAACCATATTTAACATGTACAGCATCATTATCTTATAATATTTATATCTATTTAGAAAGTTGATTTGTTAATGAAGTGTGAATACATATCATTTGAATTTTATTTTCATGCAGTAGATCGAATGTCCGAATTGATCACATTAACAACCTATCTCTTTTTACAGGTTTATGCTGGGGTGGAGATAAAATGGCCTTTTGAAATGGGTTTCAATATACACATATAAAGATAACTTACAGTTTGAGTCCTTCAATATAACAGTTAAATTAATTTATTTCATTTAGTTTTATAGCGTTCCTGTTTTTTCATCACGAATGTCTGTCATGAATTCATCTATTTGTCTAGCTATTTCCGGAGATGCATTGTTCAACTTGTCTACAACTTTTTGGACCTCTTCAAACAGTTCAATTTTAACACGTTTCTTCCCTTCCAGCTTCGCATAAACATTGCAGTTATTATACCAGGACGAAACTCCATCTAATGATTTCGGCCTGTTTATTAATCCTCTGTTTTTAAAAGTTATATCATCAAATATCATGAAGTTATTGATAAAGAAAGCTTTTCGTTTAAGCATCACCTTAGACTTTGATTCACTATTTAAAAATTTAACTAAAATTAGTTTAGGTTTGTCACTATATTTTGAAGGCAGTCTGTGTATAGCCAATAAATGGTCTGGCGATAAACTAACACCTGTAACAAGGTTTTCAGCGGTTTCTTCTCTTATCCCAAAAACCTTCACATTCAGTTTTCTCGAGTATTGTTCGTTGTAATTTGCCATACTAATTGCTTCATTATTTTTCAGTTTGAGTACATTTTGATATTGTTTTATTTCAGCTATTTCTCGTTGTAAACTTTTATTTTCAGCAATAAGCTCATCATTTATAGTTTTTGACTCTAGGTATTTTTCTTTCAGGTCATTAGATTCTTCAACCAAGGCTTTTATATCATTTTGAATTTCAGTTTTTACTTGATGAAGGATAGTAGTCCTTAACTGTTCAATTACATCTTTTATGTCGTCTTTTGTTAACATGTTTTTGAAGTTTTGATCCATTTCATCCCTAAGAGATGCTATATTTTCATTTATTTCTGTAGACATGTCCAGACTTAGGTCACTGATGTCAGATTGGGTGGAGTTTTCTCTAATTCTCTCATGTGGTGGTCTATTTGCTGAGATTTTTTTTCCTTCTTTAGATGTTATTGTTAGATCTGATTTCTGACTCATTATAAGTGTCTAGTTGGGTAGCTTGTAAAAATAAACTCACAATGTCAGGCTTGTTTTCATAAGTACAGTTCACTATTGGTCTATTTTGTCCACTGATTTTCAGCTCACCTTACAAAAGTTAGCTATTTCATATAGTTTTTTTGCTAATAACTTTTTAATTTGTACCTAGATTTTACTTAAAATTTCACAATCTGTTCTTGGTACCATTACACTTATTATTACCAACTTCCTACATTTACATTACAATAACATCACATCTATGAGCTTAAATAACCAAGAGCACTTTATACCACCATTACCTGGCTGCCATCAGTGTGTTCACAGGGTTCACAAAATAAAACAAGGGCCATAACTCTAGAAATTATTGACGAAAATTGCTGAAATTCAATAGACCTCTGTTTCACAAATTTAAATGATACATATAAATTTCATACATATCGGATGATAACTTTCATCAATCGAGCATTAACATGGTTGAACAAAGTAAAACACAGGCCATAACTCTAGAAGTAATTATTGTAAATTGCTGAAATTCAACAGGCTTCGTGGTTGCACTAATTTAAATAATGCATATAAATTTCACAAAGATCGGATGATAACTTTCGGTGTTGGAGCGGTCACAAGGTTCAATAAAGTCAAACAAGCCACAATTCTAGACATAATTAACTGAAATTGCTGAAATTCAATAGGATTCTTCTTTTTACTAACTTAAATGGCATATATAAATTTCATACAGATCGGCAGATAACTTTAGAGGTTAGAGCATTCACAAAGTGCAAAATTCATACAGATACGATGATCAGATTTGAAAATATGGCATGTCAAAAATCAAGTATTTTTGTATTTTGAGCCTTTTTGGACGCCTTTATCAAGAAAACTACTCAAATGATTTTTTTTACACTTCCACTATCAAGAATTCCATAAGACTTTGAAATAATTGGAATAGCATAAAAAAGGGACTGAAAATCGAAAAAAGTCGAAAAATCATGAAATTTTGGAAAATGCTCTATTATTTTTTTATTTTAATAGATTTTCAAAAAATTGTCCCATAGGAGGTCTTGTGCATAAAGCCATCCAATAAGACTTTGAAATAATTGGAATAGCATAGAAAAGGGACTGAAAATCGAAAAATTGTGAAGTTTTGGAAAATGCTCTATTATTTTTATATTTTAATAGATTTTCAAAAAATTGTTATATGAAATTCAGATAGCTGACCTAATTCCGATTCTAACGATGTATAATATTAGGCTGTGATTTAGCCCCGAAAATCGTTTCATCTCGTCCCAGCAAATTCCGGGTGAAAATCTGACGCTTTGTTACATAATTTAACCAGTAGGCTGTCACTGTCTCATACTTTTCTGTTCTGATGCATTGCACAATACGTCTTGCACTCGAATTACGTCTCGAACTATATTTGTCAAGTGTAGCCATAATCGAGTGAAAAAATCAAATTCTAAGCCAATCAGAAACCATAAAAGCAAAGATCGTCATAGGTCAAGGGTCAACAGCCATAAATAGACCAGTGAATACCTTTTATGAGACGGAACACGTTGGATTGTTTACATTTGTCTGAGAGAATTTCTCTGCAAATATGCCGGGATTACTGGATAATATCACCTGTTAAATGTTGCATTGACACGGTAAAGATGACTTAACCCTGATCTGTGGCATAAATATGGCCAATAATTAGGAAATAGCACCAATGATTGAATGAATCTTTTATTTTCTGGAAACAAGTATTTCTTCAAAACTACTTCAGTGAAACAATATCCAAGAGAAATATATACCTAATACAGATGAAAACGATTTTGGCATGCTTGAAATACTGGTTCGGTCTTATAATTATATATAATGCTAAGAAAAAACAAAAATAATAATACCATGTGATCTGATCGATACAATTAATAATAATTCACCTTCATCAATTTTACTATTTTTTTAAAACGAGAAAACAATAGACTTATTATAAGAGTATAGAGAGAGAGAAATGGGGTTTAACTTCCACTCGACACAAACTATGTAATTTTGGTTCAATTTTATTCCAATAATTCGCTTGCGTGTAGTGGTCTTTAGCAGTGGGAGGAAACCGGAGGACCCGGAGAAAACCCATGAGGTTGGACAGGCCACCCTTCTCCTTGTCAAGTACAACCGTGGAATCTAAACCATGCCAGTGGACTCAATGACAGACCTTATGATATGCTACCCATTCGGCTACCCAACCCCCTATAAGAGAGTATAAGATTACATTTATTTAAAGAAAGAAATTTAAAAAAATAAACAAATGCAATTATGTAAATTTCCTCGTACACAACAATACCATACACCACTAGTATTAATGAAAAATGTATATAATAATAATAATAACATCATCATTTTTTAAAGTGTATTAATACTGGAGAATGGTTTCTAATGTGCTGTTCAGGTTCTTATATTCACAGAATACATGTATTTACACAGAGATCAGGTCTTGTGCCCATATACACTGTACAAAATTGAAAGATATATACCAACCAGTAAATAAAAGTACATATCAGAGAAAAACAAATAGTAATTACCTAAGTAAAATGGTTCTAGTAAAATGAATTAGAAATGAAATGGTCTAATGAAGATGGGCATATACGCCATACAGTGTGCTATAAAGCAAATTTTGCCTGGGCATAACACTATGGCCTACGTTTATATCAAATTACAACTGCCAAGGGATCTTTTTACGTGCACACCAATGTATACACAGGACCTTGACTAGACTGCTGTCCTTGTGCCTTGTCAGCCCTCCGCCTGCACCACTGACAAGGGGAAACCGTCGGAAATGAATTAGAATAAAAAAGTAAAATAGAAACATATAGTAAGCATAAAGTGTCAAAATATAATATGAAAATTTATTGACATGTACAGTACATTTAAGTAAAACATATTTAAAATATGTAATATTAAAAAAACGCTTACAAAAATACATGTATACAGGTGTAGGCCTACTCACATAATTTCATCAATATCATCATCACTATTAAAATCAATGTCACTGTCAGCATAGGTTTGGCTGTCACTTTTATATTCGAACAATGTACACAAAACCATACAAGAAAGTTTTCACTTGTAACAAGTACATCTATTACTGATCTATCTGTAAAATGGTAATGCAGCTTGATTTACATTCACATTGAAAATTTTGTTTGGTGCTTGATCTCTAGTCACCCTAACCCTGTCATTTGTTCAATAGAGTTTAACAAGAGGGGTTTAAATTTCCACAGCTACAGTCAGGCAAGCTGGTAGGAATGTGCCAGAATATGCCTCCTTTTTGACTGGTGATTCAAAGGCAGAAATAATTCTTCATACATATTTTTTTCCAAAAAAGTAAGTGCACTTGTACCAACTCATCTATTTCGGTTCTAATTTTCTCCATAACATGGGGGTTGGATGGCTGAATTGTTAGCACGTGCGCACTGTATCATAAAGCCTGTCATTGAGTCAACAGGCGTTGTTTCGAATCCCCGGTTGTACGTGACAAGGAGTAGGGTCGCCTGTCCAACTTCGTGGGTTTTCTCTGGGTCCTCCCCTTTCCTCCCACTGTTAAAGACCCCTACGTGCAAACGAATTATTGAAATAAAAAAATTAAACCATATGTTAGTCCCAAAATGACCTAGTTTGTGTCGAGTGGACGTTAAACCCCATTTCTCTCTCTCCATAACAACTTGTTGGGTATGAGTACTGCACATTGTATTTCACCTCAATAATGATGACACAGTCTTAACCATAGTGGACTTCTGTCTTTGACTGAGTGGACTTCTCTATTGGTCTGAGTGGTCTTGGGCGGAGTAGTCCTTGGTCTGGGTTGTAATGCATTTGGGAGAATATCTTCATCAGCTTGCATTTGCAAGAAAATGGGGAAAATGTTAAGATATGATCCGATCCCCTTAAACAAATTAACCAGACCTATTATTTCATTCTCTTTTTCTTCTTTTTTTTCTGCTTGTTTATGTTTCTAAACATCACTTTCTTCAACAATTTAGGAATCGTGATAATGTTTCATACACAGTTTGGTAACGTGGAATGTGATAAGTAGGCCTAGTAGCCTCTACCATACCCCAGTGAGAGTTTTGTCTTCACATTCCTGCCTGGAGTTTTTTTTTTCTAACACTATTTATTCAATAAATATTTACATAATATAAATATAATATGTATAAATCTGGGATCTGAAAACAAGCCGGGGCTTATATAAATTCATCTCCCTGCCTGGAGTTCTGATTCAGCTTTGTCCAGCAAATCGGCATTTGTCTCCGGCACATTTCCATCTAATTTGATCCACTGGTTAGCACATACTTAAATTTTTCCCAGCTTGTCGCAGTAAACAGTTTTAGCTCAGTGTTTTAACAAAATGTACTCGAGGTATGCAGTTTTACTTTAGCTATCCTTCCGCCATGTACAAAACGTAAACAAAGAGCAGGTGACCTTTCACCACATGACCTGTTGAACTTTTCGTCGTGTATGTTTGATTGGCCAATTATGTCACGTGATCTGTTTAAACCGAGTCACCGCGAAATTCAAATACCATTGCACATTGACAAGTAAGCCCATATTTAATTTACGTTTTCTATCAAACGTCAAAGAATTAATAAAAGAAAAGTTGTGTGACAATACAAAGTAATACTAGAAAAATTAGATGATGTATTTTTTTTTTCACCCGAAAATGGTCGGGACGGAGAAACAGAAGCAAGCTAGCTAGAAATTTCACACCACGGCCTACATGTATTGAGTTATTGAAATTTAATTTTTGATATTTTGACATTTTCGCATTTATGGTACATTTGAACATGAGATTCCTCATGTTGATTTCATCTGATCAGATAATGTAATATATCACTATAGAGTCTTGCGATTATTTAATTCCCTGAACCAGATATTAAAACTATCACGACGATGATCTCCATACCAAAAGTATTAAAAAAATGAAAAAAAAAGGTTAAAAAATTGGCATTCTTGCGAAAAAACCTTATTTCCCCGTCGGATAGTAGCGGACCAAAAGAACTAAAGTGTCGTTGGATAGCCCCGTTACTGGGCTATCATATGACATCTAAATGATACGATTTCAATGGTTAGGGAATAAATTATGGTACGCCGAAAATATAGTATTTTCCGTTTTGGAGCATTTTGAGACGCTTTTTTCTCGAAAACGACACCTACGATTTTTCTTAAACTTTTTTTACTCAGAGTCCTATCGGTGGTCAATGGCGTGAGTCCAAAAACAAAAGCATTGAAATAATATAAGTGGTCCAAAAAGAGCCTCAATCTTTGAAAAAAGTTCAAAAATCCTTAAATTACTGAAAATGCTCTTCTATTTTTCTTTGTTTTGAAAACATGTCAATGGATGTTTCTGAAACTTCTGGTATAGAAAGTTAACTTGTTAGAACTATCCGGACAATGATCCAAAAACCGGAAGTAGTGGAAAAAATATCCGATATTTTGAAAAAAAAAAAAAAAAAGGTAAAATAATGGTGATCTTGCGAAAGGGTTATTACTACGCCAGATTTCACCAAATCTAAACAACTAAAGGCTCATTGGATAGCGCAAACAATGGACGGTCTTATGACATCTAAATGGTAAAAATTCGCTGGCAATATATTATGGGACGCTGAAAATCTAGTATTTTCCTTTTTTGAGCCTATTCAGACGCTTTTATCTCGAAAACTACTTTTATTTCAGTTATTAAACTTCTGTTACTTAGAGAGTCCTAACGCTGGTCTAGGGTGTGAATCCAAATTTAAAAGCCTCGATATAGTATAAATGGTCCAAAAAGGGCCACATTCTTTGAAAAAAGTCGAAAAATCGTTATACTTGTAAATCTAATGTACTTCTAATGGTATAAGGGAGGTAACTAGTCTTAAGCTAGATGGAGTCAGACTACCGATATTACTAGGGCGCAAATCTTACTTGATTTGGTCAACTATATTGGATAATCAACCACATAAAAATAAAAAAAAACTTGCTTTTATGCATGGGCAATGGAAAGTTTTGTCAAATATTGACATTGTGATTTCACGTGCATAATATGTAATCGTGAAAATATTTTCTTTTACTGACTTGGCTAATGAAAACGGGCATATATCATGGAGTTTGCTACGACGGATTATCTGCCCGGACAGCAGCGCTATGGTCTTTGCAGTGCGATTTCCACCCTGGGAGTGTAACTTTGTGATGGAATATGAAAGTCAGGGGCTACAGATCAGAGTTCCCAACACAGCCACCACTTCCCCATTTGTCTCACAAAATTGACGAGCATAGTATGCCATGCAGTGTGCTGTAAGGGATTATTTGGCTGGACAGCGATGGAAGCCTATTTCTCCATGATCAGAAACAGATAACCGAACACTAACTTATACCTGTGCCCCTCAATTTGTCTATATTTTCAATATCAATTTCCCGATTGAAAAAACAAATTTACATGAAAAAAATATAAAGACAAGGATCTTTGTGAAATATTATTTCTAATTACATAAAAACTTGTTAGATAATAATAACTTGATAAATGTTATTATCTTGTTAAAAATAACTCTAACACTAACCCCTAGGGGTTAAAAAAAATCTCAGTTCAAGTCATTTATTACAACATTGGTGTGAAACAACAGACAGCAAGAAGAAATTTCTTTTAAGACTTTTAGATTTAGATTGAAGGCTTAAAATGATTTTTTTACCCATATATGGCCAAAACGTAAGACAAAGAAATGTTGATCGCAAGCCAACTGATTTACGAGAAATTTCAGATTATTCCACTGAATAATGATCAAATGAGACTACAAAAATTCAACATAAATCCTAGTTACTTAATTTCATGGAAGCGGTTAGTTTTCCTCAATTACATTTCTTTTGCTGTTTTTATACGCCAACATTTTCATATGGACGTATTATGCCATCGCCCCTGGACGTCTGCCCGTCCACAATTTGCTTGTGGACACTCAACAGGTCACTATTTCTATCCGATTTTGACGAAACTTGGAATATAGGTCTATCTCCCAAAGCTCTCGGTTCCTTTCGATATTGGCATATATCGGACAATAACTTGCTGGATTATGGCTCCTGATTGTACGAAAAATCACGTTTTTAACTTGTGGACTCTCTAAGAGAATTTTTACCGAATTTTTTTTTTTTTTTAAAAAACGTATAAATTGATCACCGTTACACCCTTGTACGCAAATAATGTACAAAATATGGTATGTCTAGAGGACACAATGTTTACCGATTTTGATGAAACTTTAAATTTATGTTTATATCACAAAAATCTTGGTTCCTGTTGATAATCGCACATATCCAAACGTAACTTCCTGGATTATGGCCACTGATTGTTCGTAAAATCGGAATTTTAGCTTGTGGGCCCGCTACAACTAGAAGTCACAATTTGTATTCAATTTTAAAAACCGTTTAAATATATCACCATTACACATTAATGAAGGTTGAGTATGAATTTCATAAAAATCTGACAGAAACTGCCAGACAAAATGGCCGCTCCTTGTACGCAAGGTTGTGGACACTCTAGAAGTCACAATTTTTATCCGATTTTGATGAAATTTGAAATGTATGTTTATAATCTAACGATCGAGGTTCCTCTTGATATTTCCGCATATCGGACCGTAACTTCCTGGATTATGGCCTCTCCTTGTATGAAAAACCATGTTTTTAGCTTGTGGACTCTGTAGAGGTCACAATTTTTATCCAATTTTTAAAAACGTATAAAGTGATCACCGTTACACCCTCATGATGGTTTAGTTCTAATTTTGTGAAAATTGGACCAAAACTGCCTGACAAAATGGCCGCTCTTTGTACGCAAATTGTGTAAAAGTATGTAATACGAAGGTTGTGGCACTCTAGAGGTCACAATATTTATCCGATATATATTTATGTCCTAAAGTCCCTGTCGATATTTGTGCATTTCAGACCATAACTTTCTGGATTATGACCCCTGATTGAATGAAAGATAGGTTGCCAGGCAACGAAACATACGCCCACAGCAGCTAAATCGTCCGGGCAGTCAAGTTCAAACATTCTACCTCAATTAAAAGCAGAGTTGTTATGTTCCAAAGTTTTGACCAATCAAATTGCTTACTGCTGCTAGCCTAAGCAGAAAATTCTCACAATCAAACTTAGCCAAGGTAATGATATAATGAATCTATATTCAGAGTTTCATCGCTCTCACTTCATTATAACCAAAGTTATCGTGCCCCAAAGCATCAACCAATCAGATTGCTTATCTCTGCTTACCGTAAGCAGACAATGCTCATCTTTGAACTCCATCAAGGCATTGACCTAATGAACGCCTACACCAAGTTTGAACATTCTAACTCAATTAGAAGGAGAGTTATCGTGTTCCAAAGCATCAACCAATCAAATTGCTTATCTCTGCTTATAGAGCAGGAGTCCAGGGGGTTAACCTAGCTGAAAAATGTACCAATTTTCTCCTATATGGTATCAATGTATGTACATCTGGTATCATCAGAATGTAAGTCTGCCGGGTTTCTGGTGGTGGGTGTGGTATTCCACGCCCAAAATGCCATGCCCCCCAACTAGTCTAGATTAGCTCAAAAGTGTACCACATGAAAATCGCACAGAAATGTACCATACATCTTCAGGTATTACAAAAACACTCTGAAAGACATTTCTAGTGGTGGGGTACGCCTGACAGAGCTATGTAATTGCCAGATATTTGTAGTGATGGAGTATCCCTGACAAGAGTTGTATAATTTCCAAACCAAAGCTAGGCTAGATTAGCTCAAATCTGTACCACCTAAGACAGCTTTGGAATTGTTCAGTACCACCACAGGAATTATGAATGACCACTGCCAGACAGTTTGTGCGGTGGGTTGCCCCTAACAGACACGCCCAAAATAACATCTATATGATCGTATTGATCCCATCAATATGTCCATTGGAATCAAATATCATAATGTTAAACGAATAATAAATATAACTCACTTCAAAAAAAAAATTTGTTTTGAAAGCTAAAAATACAGTTTTTGCCCAAATGACATTACTTGCGGTGATAATGAAAATGTTAAATTAGTTCTATGAAATCATAAATGGTGAAAGTTTTATGAAAATCGAATAATAATTGACACTTTTATAGACCATAAACCTTGAAAAGTGACTGCAACCGTACAAGTTAGAAACGTTTTTGTGGTATCTGTATGATCGTATGGGTTAATTCTATTTGTTGATTGGAATCGAATATCATAATTATAAAAAAATTACAAATCAGACTCACTTGATTAAAATATCTGTTTTGAAACAAAAAAAACAATCATCCAACACATTGGCCGTTTTATTTTCCACTTGAATATATGGCATGACTTAGAGATCAAATCTTTTTCGAACATTCTATGACAATGCGAAATGTCCGAAGTTGTTTTTTTTCTAAATATTGCCGTAATATTAACAATAATTGCCGTATTTTAACATTTGATACATTTTGACATAGCCAGAGACAAGGCACCTAGCTACGGGTCTTTAGATTTTTGATTTTCGATGAATTTCAGAGATATTAGGTGCCAAATTTTGAAAATTTAAATTTTTACAAATTTTTTTTTATTAATGAATATTTCTTTATGGTATTTTATCCAGGGATAAAGGGTCATCTGATTTGAGCAAAAATGTGAACAATTTTTGTCTCAGTACTTTGCGTTAGCCGCCATTGGCTAATTCAGTTTTTCGGTCCTAGATTGATTATTTATTGTTTGATTTGTTGAAAACAAAGTGCATATGCTTCTTTTTCCAAAATATCATTTTTTTTTGTTACCGATAGAGTTATCTGTCAGCATCGGAAGTGACATAATTTTAACAAAAACTATAATTTTGACAGTTCGGTACCATGCCTTATGCCATTTCTGATTTATTAAAACTAATTGAACTTTTTCATTATCACCGCAAGTAATGTAATTTTGTCAGGAACACTTGTTTTACATGTAACAAATGTATAAAATGACTTGATATTGCTGGATTTGGATGATTCTGCTTCCATTTTATTTGATGCGTGCAAAGTTTGTGGATATCTATTTATCGGTTCCATTGGTACTGGAAGTGATGAGTTCTTGGGTAACATGGCACCAAAAGTGACATAAGTTCAAGGGTAACGTGGCACCAGTGAAACCTGTCATTACTGCTTCGCAGTTCTAGTTAGGCTTTCAGACTTTGTCTGAAATACTATTGTTTTTACTAAAATTATTATTAGGCTTTCAGACTTTGTCTGGAAGACTATTGTTTTTACTAAAATTATTATTATTATTATTTTTTCCGCGGGAACCTATTTCTCCATGATCGAAAACAGATATCGATCTGGGACCTAATTTTCTATTGGGAAACCATGTGGTGGCTACTTGATAAACTATTTTTGAAACTTCTGCGCAGACCGGAAGTGGCCGAATTTCGTGCGGTGCCAAAAAATTAAAAAACGGCTGTAGTTTCGTCAATTCTGTACCTATTTTCATACAAATGACATTTTCAGAAACCCTGAGTCTTTTCTCGGACGATAGCAGTTGAAAATTTAGAATTTTCGAAACTTCGTCGCTGACTTCTAGCGTTCGAAAAATAAAAAATTTTGTTTAAGAGAATTTTTTTTATTTTTCAAAATTTTCAAATTTGACCTACATATTTGGATACCTGAAGACCATCCGATTCCAGAAATATAATTTTCATTCTGAGTTATCGCCCTTTATTTTTCGATTTTTTTCGAATTTTCTGCCCATTGCCCAACCCTTATATTTTTTGGAAAGAATAAATCGATAGTTCTGAAAGTCCTGGAACATAAAGCAATATAGTGAGACCCCTGGATAAAGCAATTTCAACAACGATCCGGAAACCGGAAGTAGTCGAAATAATGATAAGATATTTCGAAAAAAAGGCAAAAAATGGGTGTTTTGGGGAAAAACTTGATTTCTCCGTCCAATATCAATGGATGAAACGAATTAAGCTTTCGTTGAGTGGCCCGAGGAATGGACTGTCGTATGATGCCCAATTTATACGGATACTATGACCAAGCAGCAAAATATGACAAATGGAAAATCAAGTATTTTCTGATTTGGGGCGTTTTTCGACGCCTGTATCTCGAAATCTTAACTGCAACTTTTTTTTTAACTTTCTCTATTGAGAGTCCATTCGATAGTCTTGTGAATTATGCCATCCAATAAGACTTTGAAATGTCTGGAATACGATAAAAAAGGGACTGAAAATCGAAAAAAGTCGAAAAATCGTGAAATTTTGCAAAATGCTCTATTACTTTATTATTTAAACAAATTTTTACAAAAAGATTACAGATTCGGATAGCTGACCTAATTACGATTCTAACGATGTATAATACGTATTGAGTTTTTGAAATGTAATTTTCGATATTTTGACATTTTTGCAGTTTTGGCACCTTTGAACATAGGATTTCTCAGGGTCATTTTATCTGATCAGATAATGTAATATATCATTACAGAGCCCTGCCGCTATTTAATTGCCCAAACTGGTTATTGAAACTATTCCGACAATAATCTCCATTCCGGAAGTATTCAAAAAATGAAAAAAAAAGGTTAAAAAATTGTCGCTCTTGCGAAAAGCTGGATTTCTCGGTCAGATATTACCGGACCAAAAGAAGTAAAGTGTCTTTGGATAGCCCCATTAATGGACTATTATATGGCATCTCAATGGTACGATTTAGATGGTTAGAAAATAAATTGTGGTACGCTGAAAATCTAGTATTTTCCGTTTTTGGAGCCTTTTTCTCGAAAACGACAACTCCGATTTTTCTGAAACTTTTTTAACGCAGAGTCCTATGGGTGGGCTATGGCATGAGTCCAACAATAAAAGCATTGAAGTAACATAAGTTGTCCATAAAGAGCCTCAATCTTGGAAAAAAGTTGAAAAATCCTTAGATTACTGAAAATGATCTTCTAATTTTCTTTCTTTGGAAAACAGCTGAATGGATTATTCTGAAACTTCTTGTACAGAAGGTAAGGTAACCAAACAACTTGTTAAAGGTATCCCGACAATGATCAAAAAAACGGATGTAGTCGAAAAAATTTCGGATTTTTTGAGAAAAAAAAAAAGTAAAAATTAAAAAAATGGAGATCTTGCAAAAAAAGTGATTGTTACGCCTGATTTCACCGAATCAAAACAACTAAAGTGTCATTGGATAGTTCGAACAATAGACAATCTTTTGAGATCTAAATGGTAAAAATTCGCGGGTTAGGCAATATATAATGGAACGCTGAAAATCTATTTTTTTCGATTTTGGAGCCTATTCAGACGCTTTTATTTCGAAAACTTCTCGTATTTCCTTTCTTAAACTTCTGTTACTTAGAGTCCTAACGGTGGTCTATGGTGTGAATCCAAATTTAAAATCCTCAATATAGTATAAACGGTCCAAAAGGGCCACAAACTTTGAAAAGAAGTCGAAAAATCGTTATATCTGTAAATCTGCTTTTAGTGGTATAAGGGAGGTAAAACTTTTCAATGGATCTTTCTGAAACTTCTGGTACAGGAAATTAAGTTCCCATACCACTTGTTAAATCTATCCCGATAATGATCCGTAAACAGGAAGTAGTCAAAAAAATATTCGATATTTAAAAAAAAAAGACAGTAAAAAAATCGGTGCTCTTGGAACAATCGGGATTTCACCGTCGGGTGTGACCGGATCAAAACATCTAAAGTATCGTTTGGTAGCTCGATAAATGGGCTATTGTATGACACACTTCCTGTCTGATTCCTGAAAGCCGGTTCAGTGCTGCTTGCAGGTCTAGTTAGGCTTTCACCTTATTATTTATTTTTTTATTGGGGGAGCCTATTTCTCAGCAACTATAAGAGATAGAGGTCTGAAGTTTGGTTTTCTCTTTGGAAACTGGGTGGTGGTTAGTTGATAATTGTAAAACTAAATTTGTGCGCATAGCGGAAATGCGTCAAATCTTTAACGTGCGCAATTAAATCGGCCATTATTCTCTTAATTCTCAATGGATTCTTCAGATATTTACATTTTTGGATAGCTGGAGACATTTCTGAGCAAATAGCAGTTCAAAACTGTGGTATTTAGAAACTTTGTCGCTCTCATTTTTTTGGTGAAAAATGGAAAATTTTCAAAATTTTCTAAAATTTTTATTTTTGGGAATTTTGAAATTTCAGTTATATTTTTGGATAGCTGACATTTTGGTCAAATCGTAGAGTTCTTATTTTTTTATAACGGCCCCAACGATTTTTCTGAAACTTCAGGAATACAAAGTCGAAGGACCAAACCAGTCCATGAACTATAAATGAAAATCCTCTAATCACCGGAAGTAGTCAAGAAAGGTATCCACACTTTGACAAAATTGTGAAAAATGGGTGCCTGTGCGGAAAATGCGATGTATCAATTGTGTTCTTGTCGTTTAGTTAAAGTTTTATATCGTTTAATAGCCAATTGAATTGTCTATCAGATGGTACTTCAGCGACAAGTTTCTATCAAAAACTAAAAAAGTTGTGTGACTTTGAAAAGTAAGGTATTTTGCGATTTCGAGCAATTTTAGACACATGTTTCTCGGAAACGCCCCCAACGATTTTTTTAAAACTTTCTCAATCGACAGATAAATGGGTACTCTGTTTTGTGAAACCACTGTATCATTTTTTGACATGTCAGGGGTAGCCGAAAAAAGAGATCGAAAATCGAAAACGTCGTATTTTTACGATTTGGGGCATTTTTAGAGGTCTATTTCTCGAAAAGTCAACATAATATTTTTTGGGAACTTCTTCTACAGAGAGGCCTATCAGTAGTGTTATATATAAAACCATTGTACAACAGTTCCAAATTTCAGGAGTAGCAGAACAAAGGGATCAAAAATTGAACACGACACCTTTCATTGTTAAGCGAAACACAAAGAGGGGATACAATCTGTACGTTTTGTCAACGTATAGAGCCAATTCAAGAGTGCTTTTATCAGTGATGATATTTGAACTGAAATTATTTCAACTATGAGTGTTTTCTTCTATCCAAAATATGGGTTTAGTGACCCTGTAACAGAAATAGTTGATTGCTGTGTGTAATAATTAGTCTTTGAATTAATATTGTTGCTTCTTTGTCAAAATTATCTTATACCGGTAATCATCTGGATAGAAATCGACGACTCGTGCTGTTTATAAGAAAGTCCAATTTGTTAAGCGGTTGCAGTAGTATTGTACAGTAGTATCGAATATTGCACCTGTGATAAAAGGCATGATGCTGTTTGAGCATGGACTCTATCTGTAATTAATATTAAATTTTTATTAGTGACGTCAAATCTTTATCGTGCACAAAACCAGAAAATTGGCGATATTTCATTGAATATTCAATCAATTTTTGAACCAGTTACATATTTGAGTAGCTGATATGAACGCGATTCCGAAGTCCCGTGTACACATTGGTGTGGCCGTAAAAGATCCCTTGGCGGTTGGAATTCTATATAAAAGAAGACTAGTGCCGCTGTACGAGCATGTTTAGAGGTCCTTTTTCTCAAAAAGGCAATCTAATATTTTTTGGGGAACTCCTTCTATAGAAAGCCTAATTGATATATATTTGAATAAAAAGAGAGAGAGAGAGAGATGGGGTTTAACGTCCACTCGACAGAAAACTAGGTCATTTCTGGACTAACATATGGTTTAATTCTTTTATTTCTATAATTCGCTTCCGCGTAGGGGTCTTTAGCAGTGGGAGGAAACCGGAGGACCCGGAGAAAACCCACGAGGTTGGACAGGCGACCCTACTCCTTGTCATGTACAACCGGGGAATTGAAACCCCGCCAGTCGACTCAATGACAGACTTTATGATACAGCGCACTCACGCTAACCTCTCAGCCATCCAACCCCCCACCCTGGTTAGAAAGGTATGAACAATTAGAGAGAGAGAGAGAGAAATGGGGTTTAACGTCCACTTGACATAAACTAGGTCATTTCGGGACTAACATATGGTTTAATTTTATTCCAATAAAATTCCCTTATGCGTAGGGGTCTTTGTTGGTGGGAGGAAACCGGAGGACCTGGAGAAAACCCACGAGGTTGGACAGGCGACCCTACTCCTTGTCACTTACAACCGGGGATTCGAAACCACGCCAGTCGACTCAATGACAGACTTTATGATACAGCGCGCGCGTGTTAACCCCCCCCGGGCATGAAACCACCGTACAACGGTCAAAAGTATCAAGAGTGGCCAAACAAATGGCACTGTATATCGACAAAAGTCTGATAGGGTCATAATCGGAACGTTCTGCATACGTATAATATGGAGAGCTATTTTTCTAAGTGGAAATATTTGAACTAAGGGTGTTCTACTGTTAACCAATATCTGGCACTGGTGCTTCTAGAGTGAAAATATTTCATATCAGTAAAAAACAGTTGCTCCTGAAATTAATATCCCAGTTTTTTGGTGTACATGACGTCATCTCTTTATACCATTTAAAATAAAGCTCCCTGCTGCAGCTATTTATAAGAAAGTCGCCCCTTTCTTAGTATAAAGTAAAGTTGAGGTTGAAAATTATGATTTTGGGTTTTATTTGTTATCTGAGACTAAAAGACTGTTTTTGTCCCATTCGGAAAACTGTTTTTTGTTGATTTTTTTATTCCATTTACAATAGTGTTCTGAATATTGATTTTTCCCTTGTTTTTAACAATTATTACTTATAACTATTGCGAAAGTTGTGGACAGACCGTAAGTTGTGTAAATCTTTAACGTGCACGAAAATTGAAAACCGGCCCTAATTATGTGAATTCCCAACCGATTTTCGAAAAAGTTATATTTTTGTACAGCATGGGATATTGCGTATGCGATAACGGCCGAATTGAAATACCATGCCGTTCTCATTTTTTCTTCAAAATTTGAAAATTTACTAAAATTGTTATTTCTTGGAATTTTGAGTTTTTCGCTTACATATTTGGATTGGCGGCGTCTGTTCGATTCTACCGATCTAGGATTATCATGATGTGAATTGTTCAACTCTATTTTTCAATTACCTTCTCTATCACAATGCGAATACAAAGAACGTGTCAATATCTGAGTTATGTTAGTGTATTGGGTTGGTTTTTTTAGGGTGTGGGGGAGTGGTGAGGAAAGTCTTTTGTCATGCATCTGGCACGGTAAAAGCCTTCAGTCTTGCAAGCAAGTCTAGTTATTATTATTATTATTATTTTTTTCCGCGGGAGCCTATTTCTCCATGATCGAAAACAGATATCAATCTGAAACCAAATTTTGTATCGGGAAACCATGTGGTGGCTACTTGATAAAACAATTTTGAAACTTCTGCGCATACCGGAAGTAACCGAATTTTGTACTTTTTTCCGGAATTGATAATCGGCCTTGGTTTTCTCAAATTGTTACCTATTTTCAAACAAATGACATTTTCGGAAACCCCAAATCTTTTCCGAGATAATGGCTATCTCACATTTTTCAATTTCGAACATTCATCTATGGCTTCAGTCGTTCGAATTTTGAAAATACGTTGTTTACGAGACAATTTTTGTTATTTTTCAAAATTTTCAAATTTGACCTACATTTTTGGATACCTGAAGGCCATCCAATTCCAGAAATATAAGTTTCATTCCGAGTTATCGCCCTTTATTTTTCGAATTTTCTGCCCATTTCCGAACCCTTATATTTTTTGGAAAGGATAAATCGATAGTTCTGAAAGTCCTGGAACATAAAGCTATATAGTCAGACCGCTGCATAAAGCAATTTCAACAACGATCCAGAAACCGGAAGTAGTCGAAATAATGATAGATATTTCGAAAAAAACGCAAAAAATGGGTGTTTTGGGGAAAAACTCGATTTCTCCGTCCAGTATCAATGGATTAAACGAATTAAGCTTTTGTTGAGTGGCCCGAGGAATGGACTGTCGTATGATGCCCAACTTATACGGATACTATGACCAAGCAGCAAAATATGACAAGCTGAAAATCAAGTATTTTCTGATTTGGAGCGTTTTTGGACGCCTGTATCTCGAAAACTGCTCAAAGGATTTTTCTTATACTTTCCCTATTGAGAGTCCCTCCGGTAGTCTTGTGCATGAATCCATCCAATAAGACTTTGAAATGTCTGGAATAGGTAAAATAACGTACTGAAAATCGAAAAAAGTTGAAAAATCGTGAAAGTTTGGAAAATGCTCTATTACTTTATTATTTAAACAAATTTTTACAAAAACGTTACACATTCAGATAGCTGACCTAATAACGATTCAAGCGATGTATAATATGTATTGAAATATTTAAATTTAATTTTTGATATATTGACATTTTTGCATTTTTGGCACTATTGAACATAGGATTTCCCAGGGACATTTTATCTGATCAGACAATGTAATATATCACTACATAGCCAATCTGGTTATTAAAACTATCCCGACAATAATCTCCATACCGGAAGTATTCAAAAAATGAAGAAAAAGGGTTTTAAAAAATAGCACTCTTGCGAAAAACTTGCTTTCTCCATCAGATGTTAGCGGACCAAAAGAACTAAAGTATCGCTGGACAGCCCTATTAATGGACTATCATATGACATCTGAATGATACGATTTAGATAGCTAGAAAATAAATTATGGTACGCCGAAAATCTAGTTTTTTCCGTTTTGGAGCATTTTAAGATGCCATTTTCTCGAAAACGAAAACTACGATTTTTCTTAAACTTTTTTTACTCAGAGTCCTATCATCGGTGGACTATAGCGTGAGTCCAAAAATAAAAGCATTGAAATAATATAAGTGGTCCAAAAAGAACCTCAATCTTGGAAAAAAGTTGAAAAATCCTTAAATTACTGAAAATGATCTTCTAATTTTCTTTCTTTGGAAAACAGCTGAATGGATTATTCTGAAACTTCTTGTACAGAAGGTAAGGTAACCAAACAACTTGTTAAAGCTATCTCGACAATGATCCAAAAACCGGAAGTAGTCGAAAAAACTTCCGATATTTTGCAAAAAAAACCTGTAAAAAGTCAAAAAATGCCGAGCTTGCGAAAAAAGTGATTACTACTCCAAATTCCACCGAATCAAAACAACAAAAGTGTCATTGGATAGTTTGAACAATGGATGATCTTATGAGATCTAAATGGTAAAAATTCGCGGGTTAGGCAATATATAATGGAACGCTGGAAATCTCTTATTTTCTTTTTTTGAGACTATTCAGACGCTTTTATTTCGAAAACTTCTCTTATTTCCTTTCTTAAACTTATATTACTTAGAGACCTAACAGTGGTCTATGGTGTGAATCTAAATTTAAAAGCCCCAATATCGTATAAATGGTCCAAAAGGGCCACAATCTTTGAAAAAAGTCGAAAAATCGTTATATCTGTAAATCTGCTTCTAATGGTATAAGGGAGGTAAAACTGTCCAATGGATCTTTCTGAAACTTCTGGTACAGGAATTTAAGTTCCCATACCACTTGTTAAATCTATCCTGATAATGATCAGTAAACAGGAAGTAGTTAAAAAAATATTCGATATTTAAAAAAAAAAAAGACAGTAAAAAAATCGGTACTCTTGCAACAATCGGGATTTTACCGTCGGGTGTGATCGGATCAGAATATCTAAAGTATCGTTTGGTAGCTCAATAAATGGGCTGTTGTATGACACACTTCCTGTCTGATTCCTAAAAGCCGGTTCAGTGCTGCTTGCAGGTCTAGTTCTTCTTATTATTATTATTATTATTCCATTTAAGCATATCTCAGAAACTACTTCTGTGACATTGCGAAATGTCCGAAATTGTCGTTTTTCGAAATTTTGCCGTAAGGTTATCAATAATTGTCGGATTGTAATATTTGGTACATTTTGACATAGCCGGAGACAAGGCACACAGCTACAGTTCTTTAGATTTTTTATTTTCGACGAATCTTGGGAGATATTAGGCGCCAAATTTTGAAAATTTAAATTTTTACAAAAAACTTTTTTATTAATGAATATTTTTATGTGGTATTTTACCTAAGGTTAAAAAGTCATCTCATTTGACCAAAAATGGCAACATTTTTTGTCACCGTATTTTTCCTTTGCCCCCATTGGCTAATTCAGTTTTTCAGTCCTGGATTAATTATTTATTGTTCAATTTGGATAAAACGAAGTTCAAAATGTCATTTTTTTTGTTACCGGTACATTTTCATTTCGCCAACAGAAGTGACGTAAATTTAGCAATAAACTGCAATTTTGACAGTTCGGTACCACTTTTTGAAAGCAAATATTATTTTTTTCAAATCTGGAATGACTGAAAGGATGTGCCCTGTTAAGGCGCAGAAATCCTCGCGCTCAGTTTTTTTTTGTTTTTTTTTTGTTTTTTGGATCATTTCGATTTAAAGGTGAAAAAATGAGCTATTCACAACCCATTAAGGTTTTTCATATTTTAAAATATTTCTTCGCATCTTTCATAAGCTCTTGGCAATAATCCATACGAAGAGAATGTATGTGAAAATTAGTTTGTAATATGAGCAGTTTCCGAGAAATGGGCAATTTTGCATGACCCCATTTTTACGCTAGTTTGCCTGCATGTAAAAGTCAATTATTATTGGATTTTCACAAACGTGAAATTAAACATTTTGAATGTCACCGGAAATGACGTAATTTGGGCAAAAACTGTATTTATAGCCTTCAAAACCAATAATTTAGTCAAATGAGTCGTATTTGTAATTTTTTTTTAAATTTTGATATTTGATTCCAATCAACTAATAGAATTAATCCATACGATCATATAGATATCACAAAATGGTTTCTACCTTGTTCAGTTTCGGAGAAATAGACGATTTTCAACAGGTAACTTTTCAAGGTTTTTGGTCCATAAAAGCGTCAATTATGGTTCGATTTTTATAAAAATTTCACTGTGATTTCATACAAGTAATTTAGTATTTTCATTATCCCCGGAAGTAAAGTTATTTTGGCAAAAACTGTATTTTTAGCCTTTAAAACATATTTTATTCAAATGAGTCTGATTTGTAATGTTTATGAAATTATGATATTTGATTCTAATCAACAAATAGATTGAACCCATACGATCATACAGATACCACAAAATGGTTTCTAAATTGTTCGGTTGCAGAGAAATAGACGATTTCTACAAGTTACTGTTTAAGGTTTTTGGTCTATGAAAGTGGCAATTATTATTCGATTCACATAAAATTTTCACCGTATGATGCCTTATGCCATTTCTGATTTCATAAAACTAATTTAACATTTTCGTTATCACCGGAAGTAATGTAATTTTGTCCGGATCACTTACATGTAACAAATGTATACAATGAATTGATATTGCTGGATTTAGTTGATTCTGCGTAAAATTTTATTTGATGTGTGCAATATTTATATGGTAACCTGTTTAATGGTTTCATCGGTACCGGAAGTGACATATGTTCAAGGGTAATGGGGCAACGGTGAAACCCGTCATTACTGCTTCGCAGTTCTAGTTAATTTTGTTTTTTAATGGAAATAATAAATTTGAAATGTGAAGAGTTGTGGATTTGAAAGCTTATGTGTATTTACATTTGCAATATAATAGACCCACAAAATCCAAAGACATTACCAGTTATTGATTTTTAAGGCGAGCGATCGCTCTCGAGCACCTGCCGCTCACCTGAATGTCGACCGAGGGGAGTTTTTTTTCCCTCCCCTTAAAACTGAAAATCGCTCTCCTTTACATAGTCATTGGGGGTTTATTATCATTTATAAAACCAGGAATGAACACATTACATGCAGTTATTGATCTTAGAACCATTTCCCATGCACATAACTAATCGCTCAGATCATACTCCTTAATTTCTAAATCACTCTTATCAAAACTGGGAGAGGTTTTTGAGGGGAGCGATATTTTCAATTCGTTGATTGAGGGGAGCTTTTTTTTTGCTCTCCTCTGTAATACAAACAACAACGACTGCATTACTATGCTGATGTATCCTTATACTTACAGTTCAAACTTTAAATTTGTATATATTTATATGACAAGAAATGTTTCACACATTTGGTAAGTTACATGATCAAAGAGAAACTTTACCAGATATATGGGGAAAATAAAGTATGACATATTTTCATTCACTGTGTGCATGTTTAGTTTTCCTTGCCAATGGTTGGATAAATTTAACTTAACAATGCATTTATGTAGCCCAATACGTTTCTTGTAACAGTATGGTAGTAATATCATACATTTGTTAGAGTATGTTTAAAATTAAAAGGGACATAAAGCTACATACACATAAATTCAATAGAGTTGCATTGTAAAATGTTTGATTTAAAGGCAAAAAGAAATGTTCTATAAATTTAAAGAAAATTCTGAGATTTCACAGGATACCTGTTGATAGACAAATTAAAGAAATAGCCCACATAACTTGTCGAAAAAGTTTCAGCTCAATACATTTTGCCATTTGAAGGGGGTTGTGTAACCTATTTATGGAATTCCACTTTAATATTTCATGAACTAATCGATAAATGTGGCGAAATGTGAAAATATCTTACATGAATAAATTTCTAGTGTCGCAAAAAATATTTTGAAAATTGTGATCTGTGTATAAAAGTTACAATAAATGGTTTTATGCCATCATAATTTTTGCAGTTTACTGAATACATGTACACATGAGAGCTATGTATAATAGAAATTGACTTTTACACAAATATCACGTTCATTTCATTGAGTGAGGAAAATTCATAATTTCATGAGTAGATAGTCTCTATATCTAGTACATTCTCCCAATATTCAGTTAGATAGAAATATTTCACAATAATCCAATGATTTCATTTAATATATTTATTAAAATAATTTCAAAACAAAGAAATGTGTAACTAAAAGTGGCTAATGTACAGTTGAGAGTTAAATGTATTCCAATTCTTTACAAGATTTCTTTACAAGAAATATGCATTTCAAAGTCATTCAGGCACTCACATAACAAGCCTGCTTATCGTTCATTGGAAACAACTGTTTTAAAATTAGGATTTATGGATGAATCAATCGCTCAGTGCCGGTGGTTATTTAAGCATTATATTTACATTGTCCTTCCATGTTAGAAATTTATCAGTTTAAAAATCCCTGTGGTCATCGAATGAAATTTGTTCATAAAAGTAAATACAGAGCCTTCTATATTGGTGGGCTGAAAAAAAAAAAATACATATTAATTATTAGTATTTTCGAACATAATGTTTCTTCAGGCGATTTCAGTGTCCACAAATAATTTTTACACCTGAATTAATAAAAATGCAGTTTTTGTTATAAGTTATGCCTAAATTAAAAGGCAGTTCTCAGATTTCATAGGCTACAACTTTACAGATGGGTTTATAATCAAACTAGCAGGATACCCGGCTTCGCTCGGGGGTCATAACTCCGAAACCGGAAGTGGTAGACTAACGCCACCTGGCCTATGTTACTCCCCGGTCCGAGCTACCCCTATACCCCAAATTTCAGACTCGGGGCAGACCTAGTGTAGCCGCCAAACCCGAACAGACAGACAGACAGACAAACGACAGTCACAAATATATATATATAGAAGATTAAACTCAATGCCAAGAAAGTACCATTCAGTTCAGGTGGTTGGAATTTGCACAAGACTTTGAAAAGGGTTTTTAATGAGTTCCTTTAGGCTTCAACCAACATCTTTTAATTTTCCCCAAAAGGCCCTAATTTATGTACAAATCCACCCCTTTCAAGACCAATCTGATATTCATTTCTTCATGATTATAATGTGATTTTTCTCACAAAGAAATAATATTCCTAATTCCACTGATATTCTGCTTAGCTGCACATTATTCTCCAATTGGATAAAATTATTTAAATTTAAATTTAAAAACAAAATATTCAGCTAGATCTACATCTCATTATTTTGCCTTTTAATTTTTATTAATTCCAAAACTTTGTAAATTAAGTATAAGGGTGCTCACTTTTAAAAATATATTACTTGGAAACACTTTTCGAAGTTCAGTGGTTCGGGAAGTGGATGAATGTGTGTATGACTATTCCAAGTCAAAAGACAATCTGTAATATATTATACGCGTATGAATACATTAAACAGTAATACAGTTTTTCTGGTAATTGTCCCCGGTATTAACCAGTCACTACATTATTATTTTTCAATCGCTTGATTTATATTTTCTCCAAAAAAAAATGGAACGATGACTAGATTGTACAAATTATGGGCCTAAATAATGATAATGGATTTTCAACATACCTGCTTAAGGACTCAACATAGTTTTATCTTACTGCCTACTGATCGTCGCTTCATCATTTTTACAGCTAATAAATCTCCACAACTCTCCCTCTTGAATAATTTATGACATTGTTTTTCATACAAATGGTAAATGGAGTTTGGAGTAAGGCATAAATGAATAAATATTTAACCCAATTCACTCGCTTGCTTTCAACATTATCAGGCTAACAAAATCGTGTGATATTGACACATGTCACCGGAAGTTCAATTTCTCGAGAAATCTCGCAATTTTGCAGGATTTACTTATCGGCCCTATTGATGTAACAAAACTATACACCAAATTTCATCACTCTCACTTAATTAGAACTAAAGTTATCGTATCCCAAAGCATCAACCAATCAAATTGCTTATCTCTGCTTACCCTAAGCAGAAAATGCTCATCTTCGAACTCCATCAAGGCATTCACCTAATAAACACCTACACCAAGTTTAAAAAATCCAGCTCAATTAGAAGGAGAGTTATTGTGTTCCAAAGTCTCCGCCAATCAAATTGCTTATTGCTCTGCTTACCCTGAGCAGAAAATGCTCATTATCGAACTTAGTCAAGAAAATGATATAATGAAACTATACACCAAGCTTCATCACCCTCACTTAATTAGAACTAAAGTTATTGTGTCCAAAAGCATCAACCAATCAAATTGCTTATCTCTGCTTACCCTAAGCAGAAAATGCTCATCTTCGAACTCCATCAAGGCATTCACCTAATAAACACCTACACCAAGTTTAAAAAATCCAGCTCAATTAGAAGGAGAGTTATTGTGTTCCAAAGTCTCCGCCAATCAAATTGCTTATTGCTCTGCTTACCCTGAGCAGAAAATGCTCATTATCGAACTTAGTCAAGAAAATGATATAATGAAACTATACACCAAGCTTCATCACCCTCACTTAATTAGAACTAAAGTTATTGTGTCCAAAAGCATCAACCAATCAAATTGCTTATCTCTGCTTACCCTAAGCAGAAAATGCTCATCTTTGAACTCCATCAAGGCATTGACCTAATAAACACCAACACCAAGTTTGAACAATCTAGCTCAATTAGAAAGAGTTATTGTGTCCCAAAAAGTGTGACGGACAGACAGACAGACCCATTTTAATAGACCTCTGCTTTCTTCGAAAGGCGGGGGATAATAAATGGAAATTGCAGAAATTCAATAGGATTCTTCTTTTCACTAATTGAAGTGACGTATATAAATTTCATACAGATCCGCAGATAACTTTAGATGTTAGAGCGTTCACAAGGTGCAACAAATACGGCAAGATGCATAGCTAGTGTGTAGAACTGGTGTCAGAGCTTTTAATAACTGGCTTCTGCGTTAGAATATCCATCAGTCAAGTATAAAAGCTTAATTGTGGTTACTATTTATGGAAACCTGTGAGAAATATACGTGTTGTCAGTAGTCACTTAAACCTGTCAGTACTTGTACCATACGTCAGTATTCCTATAAATGGTCATTAATAATCATAAGGTGAGTATTTAAGTTAATTGGTTAGTATTTCTTACTTGTGTCAGTATGCAAAAATAATGTGAGTAATTAAACAAACGTGAGTTAATCCGAACATATCACTGGTCAGTTGCGTGCGGGAGAAATTGGAAAAAGCGTGACTAATTAAGAAAGCGTCAGTATTTGGGCTACCGTTCACTACCTGGGTGAAACCGCCAGTTATCTTTGATCTGCGTCAGTAACTGGAACCGACGTCAGTAGGGCGTGAAATCATTAACTATATAAATTTCTGGTGAGTTTTTCGATTTAAATAAGTGATTAGTATCGGTTTAAATTGTGACTTTTTACCGTTAAACCGTCACTACATTCTGAATAAATGATTAATTATTTATTAATATACTCAAATCGAGGGAAATGTTTTTAAAGGAATGAACTTACAACGCTTGCCCCAAATATAACAATGTGTATTGTTATTTGATTTACAATTTATAGTTATTCTCGTTACATGTGGATTGGCACATGTTTTGGGACAGGCGAGATTTTATATCTGTATGGATTGAATTTGGAATCACTACTAATGGTTAAAACACAATCAACAAATTTATTGAAACAGATAATATGATAGTAATGAATTTCATACACATACCAATGCATACATACAAGCTAAAATTTTGAGCACTGAAGAATCGTGTGAATATCTATTTACATTATTATTTGTAAATTTGTACCATATAATGGGATTCCTGATATAAAAAAAAAACCCATATAATTTAAACGTCAACCCGACTATTTCAGACTTCGCGTCTTACTGTTTTACGAATAGTCCATGCTAAGCACGAAGTCGGCAATCAAGTAACGCCTTCTCGATCAAAGAAGCAATTCTATTTATACATGTACAAGCGTGCACTAGCTTATTCAGGGTTCATATTTGAAAACTTTTTGGTTTCAAGGCGACTGCAGTTCGGTTGCTTTATTTAAAAAGATAACTAATATTAACTGTAAAATGACTAAGCTATATCCATTTGGGGTCGCCCAAGTCAGAAAAGGTAGTTTTGAGAAAAAGCAAATTAAAGATATCGTTATGTTCTAACACTAAATCACATAGCAACCACGCCATATATTTGTTAATTTTTGTTTAATATTTCTCTCGGTGTTATAATTTTGAACCAAAGAGAATAGTCCATACATTAGTCATGTAGGTCTTATATATTAAATCTTTTATGGGAATAAATTCTGTTAATCTCATCACTTAATTAGCACCTATGTGTTATAGTGCTCAAGAGATTAAGAATGTTGATTGGGTAAGTTTACCGACGTCAGTAGAGCGTGAAATCATTAACTATATAAAATTCTGGTCAGTTTATTGATAAAGTAATTTTTAGATCTACAAGAACTATTTTATTATTTTAAAACTGTGTTTTAAAGTGACTTTTAGATATACAAGAACTTTTTACTTTTAGTGCTTTTACACATCTTCTATATATTACTCCTCCATATAACTTAATTTAATCAACCTGTCCATAATATCATGCCTTATGTATTGGACGTTAAATTTGTAATATACAAAAGCTTTGCTATAGTGTTTGTAATTTCTTGTAATTTCTCGTGTTTTGAATTGTCTCAGTTATGGTGTAGTATAAGGATTAAATGTGGTTTTTTTTGATAATTTTCAATGTGCCTTTCTATGTATTTCTATCAGCTTTAGTTTTAATAAAAAAAATTTAATCGTACGGGATATCTACATGACTTTCGAATTTCGCCCATGAGAGATATCCCAAGATCAAACGTTGTACATGGTTTTACTATTTCACCGTTGCATGCAGTGCATAAGTTATATTTTTCGTGTGCTAAATAAAAACCAGCGGCTGCCAGGCTAGACTGGACAACCTGCTCTAAATGACGTTGGGCTGGTTCCTACGTCACTGCGCTATTCTGACTTCAATATAGAGACAGGTAGCGGGCAGCCATCTTGCCAGGAGGAATTCCTCCCGGCAGTGCGCATCTCTTTCTGCGCACATTACCAATGTTTACAAACAAAAACATGATCGGACGCTGAAGATGTCAACACCAATTAAATGCAGCGGTAGTTTATGTTTAGCTTGTGGATTAGATCCGAAACTATGCAATTTTTTCTCAATAATGGAATTGAACGGAACAATAATTAATATTTTGGAATTTGAAAAATGCGGCAATAAATCAAATGAAATATAACTTATTGACTATGATGAGCGATTTGCCATAGCCGGTAGGCCTACGATTTGTATCTGATTATTATAAGAGCTGATTTTAAACTGTCACTTTGTTTGGGTTTAAGATAACAATAAGATGTCGCCCAATCAACGTTTAATTTGGCTCGAGCAATCTTAGAAATTAAAGAAAAGCTTAACAAATCTTCTTCTAGCTTACTCATTTTAACGCTGAATGTCATCATTAGGGATACCCATCTATTTTTAGTAACACTACGTCAAAACATGGCTGCCCACTACCTGTCTCTATATGCAAGTCAGAAAAGGAGGGACGTAGGAGCGAGTCTGACGTATTAGAGCAGGTTATCCAGTCTACTGCCAGGCAGGATACGCCCACATTTTCGAGAGATGGATAGAGAACAAGCTAAAAAGGAAGTGATTTTTCCTACAATCAAGGGCCATAATTTAGAAAATTACAATTCGATATGCGCAAATATCGAAAGGAACCAAGATCTTTGGGTTATAAACTTACATTTCAAGTTTCAACAAAATCGGATAAAAATTGTGACCTCTATAGGGTCCACAACCTTGATATACCATATTTTTACGCTATTTGAGAAAGAGGGGCGGCCATTTTGTCTGTCAGTTTTGGGCCGATTTTCACGATATTCAAACTCAGTCGTCCTTAGGGTGTAACGGTGATATAATAAAACGGTTTTTTAAATCGGATAAAAATTATGACCTCTATAGGGTCCACAAGCTAAAATGTGATTTTTCGTACAATCAGGGGCCATAATTCAGGAAGTTACATTCCGATATGCGCGAATATCGAAAGGAACCGAGATCTTTGGGTTATAAACTTACATTTCAAGTTTCAACAAAATCGGATAAAAATTGTAACCTCTATAGGTTCCACAACCTTGATATACCATATTTTTACGCTATCTGAGAACGAAGGGTGGCCATTTTGTCTGTCAGTTTTGGGCCGATTTTCACGAAATTCATACTCAACCATCCTTAAGGTGTAATGGTGATATAATAATACGTTTTTTTAAATCGGATAAAAATTATGACCTCTATAGGGCCCACAAGCTAAAAACGCGATTTTTCGTACAATCAGGGGCCATAATTCAGGAAGTTACATTCCGATATGCGCGAATATCGAAAGGAACCGAGATCTTTGGGTTATAAACTTACATTTCAAGTTTCAACAAAATCGGATAAAAATTGTGACCTCTATAGGTTCCACAACCTTGATATACCATATTTTTACGCTATCTGAGAACGAAGGGTGGCCATTTTGTCTGTCAGTTTTGGGCCGATTTTCACAAAATTCATACGCGGCCATCCTAAGGGTGTAATGGTGATATAATAATACGTTTTTTTAAATCGGATAAAAATTATGACCTCTATAGGGCCCACAAGCTAAAAACGCGATTTTTCGTACAATCAGGGGCCATAATTCAGGAAGTTACGGTCCAATATACGCGAATATCGAAAGGAACCAAGATCTTTGGGTTATAAACTTATATTTCAAGTTTTAACAAAATCGGATAAAAATTGTGACCTCTATAGGATCCACAACCTTGATATACCATATTTTTACGCTATTTGAGAACGAAGGGCGCCCATTTTGTCTGTCAGTTTTGGGCCGATTTTCATGAAATTCGGACTCAATCGTCCTTAGGGTGTAACGGTGATATAATAATACAGTTTTTTAAATCGGATAAAAATTATGACCTCTTTAGGGTCCACAAGCTAAAAACGCGATTTTTCGTACAATCAGGGGCCATAATTCAGGAAGTTACGTTTCGATATGCGCGAATATCAAAAGGAACCGAGATCTTTGGGTTATAAGCATACATTTCAAGTTTGAACCAAGTTTGTGGCCTCTACAGTGTTCACAAGCTAAAAACGTGATTTTTCGTACAATCAGGGGCCATAATCCACGAAGTTACCGTCCGATACATGCCAATATTGAAAGGAACCGAGATCTTAGGGTGATACCTATATTTCAAGTTTCATTGAAATTGGATAAAAATTGTGACCTGTAGACTGTTCACAAATAATTGTGGACGGACGTACAGACGGACGGGGGCGACGACAATATACGTCCACATGAAAATGTGGGCGTATAACAAATTCTAAAATATTAAAGACTCCTCCGTGCTCATAATTTCGCTTTACTTGGAGGCCTATGTATGAAATTCATATTTTTTTCGTACGATCATATTGTATTTTTTCATTGTATATCGTACATTATTATATTATTATTTGTTATAGCTATTTTCATCGTTATATATTCTATTGTTTAATAATTATTATTTCTCAAATGTAAATAGATATTCACACGATTCTTCAGTGCTCAGAATTTCAGCTTGTATGTATGTGTACGAAATTCATTATTTCTGTTATCAGCTATCATATTCTCTGTTTCAATAAAATTAGTGATTCCAAATTTAATCCATACACGTCCCAAAACATGTGCCAATCCGCATGTAACGAGAATAAATATAAATAACACTACACATTGCGCCATATTCTACGACGGTAATCGAAATCGCCGACAAATAGTCCAGTTGTTCAATGCCATCCATTACTGTTTAAAAACATTTCCTGATTTGAGAATATTAATAAATAATTAATTAATAATTTATTCAGAATGTCGCCATGGGCAAGTTAAGCTACTATTTAACTGATACTAATCGCCTATAGTAACAATACTCACCAGAAGTTTATATAGTTAACGATTTCACGCTCTACTGGTGTCTGTTCCACTTACTGACGCACATCAAAGATAACTGGCGGTTTCATTCAGATAAGAAAGGATATAAGTACCTATCCCACGTATAAATCCATGTATAAAGACCTACACTTAACAAAGACCGATCTGCGTAAAACACACGGTCGAACAAAAAAATCACAAGGTAAATTAGATTTAACACCTACGCGTCAGATAAAGCCTGCTGGTCCTTGATAAATCACCTTTGCTGCAGTTATAACACGCTTTCGAGAAAACTCACCAAACAAAGAATACACACCGTGTCAGTCGTTTTTAACCCGTTCGTTAATTAACACACCAGTACAGAAAACGCACCGTCACTGAGATTTTCACCCCTAGCGATAATTATATCACCTTTCAGTCAATTTCTCACCCCTGTTAATCAACACACTGTACCTACAGATTTTAGCCTCTTCGTATTAGATTTGTTGCGATAATTAGAATTTTACTGATATTGGTACAAATTTACTAAAAGGCGAGAAATCTATACTGTAAACGTACAAATCTCACCCTTACTACTTCTCAGTGTAGTGAAAGTGAAACAAGGGCCATAACTGTAGAAGTTGCTCAAATTCAATAGGATTCTTTTTTTACTAATTTAAACGACACGTATAAATTTCATACAGATTGACAGATAACTTTAGATGTTAGAGCGTTCACAACGTGCAACGAAGTGAAACAAGGGCCATAACTCTACATGTAATTAAGGGAAATTGCTGAAATTCATTAGGCTTCTTCGTTTCACTAATTCAAATAAGGCATATAAATTTCACAAAGATCGGATGATAACTTTTGGCGTTAGAGCATTCATGATGTTCAATAAAGCGAAAGAAGGGCCGTAACGGAAATTATTGAAATTAAATAGGTTTCTTCATCTCACGAATGTCAACAACATACATCAATTTTAAAACAATCAGATTATAACTTTTGGCGTTAGAGCATATACAAGACGGGCGGACGGATGGACGGACGGAGGCGCCGGCAATAGAAGTTCACATTTCCATGTGGGGGTATAAAAATGAAAAGAAATGAACCTACCTTTTAAAGCTGGCAAACATTTGTGAATCACCAAGAAATTTACTGAAGTCTATATGAAACATATGACCGGACTGTTTGAGCATAATATTATCATTATGTCTATCACCAACACCTAATACATACATAGCTACACAATACCCAGCACAAGAATATGTAAAATTCTCAACAGCCTGAAATGTACATAATAATAATTAGTTATTTTTACATTACATATCTTTAAATGAAATGAAATGAAATGGGGTTTAACGTCCTACTGTTCTGCTCCTCTGGGCTAATGAAGAGGGGCATACGCCATACAGTGCGCTAGGAGGGACATTTTGCCCGGGCAGCGGCCCTACGGCCTACACTTATATCGAATTCCAACTGCAAAGGGATCTTTTACGTGCACGCCAATGTGTACACGGGACCTCAGTTTTTTGTCCCATCCGAACGACTAGACAGCTGTCCTTGTCAGGCCCTCCATCCTGCATCACTGACAAGGGGGAAACCACGCTGGAAAATCTGGATGAACTTTCTCGGTCAATGCAGGGATCGAACACCCGACCTCCAGGCTAGCGAGCCAGCGTCTTACGCACTTAGCCACGTGATCCCCCAAAATTCAATAGACTCGTTTCACAAATTTAAATGATGCATATAAATTTCATACATATCGGATGATAACTATCATCAATCGAGCATTAACAAGGTTTAACAAAGTGAAACAAGGGCAATAACTATAGAAGTAATTATTGTAAATTGCTGAAATTCAATAGGCTTCTTCGTTTCACTAATCTAAATAATGCATATAAATTTCACAAAGATCGAATGATAACTTTTGGCGTTGGAGCGTTCACAAGGTTCAATAAAGTGAAACAAGGGCCATAACTCTAGACGTAATAAACAGAAATTATTGAAATTAAATAGACTTCTTCATCTCACTAATGTAAATAACATATCAATTTTAAAACAATTGGATGATAACTTTTGGCGTTAGAGCGTTCACAAATGATATAATGCTTACTTCTTTCTTACATTGATAATCTGACCTTATAGTGTGTGTATCTGGGGCCAATATGGGGTCTATATGGGATTACCCACATTAACAGCTCTGTTTTGTATACATGGGGCCAATATGGTGTCCATATGGGATTACCCATGTGTGTATCTGGAGATAATATGGTATCTGCATATAACTTTTGTATAACCAATCTGCACAGAAAGGATTACGCATATGTGCACCAGAAGCTTGTGTGATATGGATATGATATAACCACATTCATGTATATTATGTATATGGGTTCAATATGGTATCAATATGGGATTACCCACATGTGTATCTGGGGCCAATATCTTATCTATATGGCATTTACCACATATAAAATAATACATTTGGGTCCAATATTTTACCCATATGGGATTAGCCACAACTGTATCGGCTTCAACGTGGAATCATACCCATTGCATTTAGTAGATATTAATAAGTTTTCAGAAAATTAAAATCAGAATATCATTAAAGTGTTTATTTGGGATACGTAAACTTATTGCGCCCTCAACAGTTGCATTTACATGACAAGTAAACAGTCGCACATACAGGTGCGATTTACATTAAATCATGTCGCTTATGCTGTAATTTTACAACTACACAGATTTGTTAAAGAGCATAAGAATTTTTACAGGTAAGGTCTTTTTGCAATTTCTTTATTGATCTACTTTAGTTAAAAATATTTTCAATTTCCCATTTCTCCTTCATTAAAATTTAATGTTTTCGCTTTGTATGTAACCTGTAGGAATTGAGAAGTAAGAGATTAGAATTTAATAAAATTGAGAAATGAAGTTTTTTTTCTTTGTTTTGTTTTAATTTATAATATTGAACATGAACATAACTTTGTAACACAGGGATCACATACAGGGGACAATGGCACAAAATTCTTGAATTATCAATGGATAGGAAGCACATATTGATATAATACCTGAACAAAATATCCAATCTTGCTGAAAATTGGTTTAAGGCATGTTCGATCGACACTCGATGTATACAGGCTGATCACGATGTCGGCCATTATCAATAAATTAAAAACAAAAAATGCGTAAAATTGTTGAAATCGTAACTGGTTATATTCATGGTGATGCGACTATGCAAATTATGGGTGACCAAATTCATCACCAACATATCAAACTCAAAATAAACAACATTTTAAAAAATAACACTTTTGCACTTCTAAAACCAATACAGTAATAACAAATCAGAAAAATATAACTTAAGATTAAATTAATTTTCAAAAAGTATATTATCATATATTAATAATATTATGAAGCAAAGCGGCTAAAGCCTTTACGCGCAATATAAATAGGTACTCCATAGGTAGATGATTTATTCTACTGCCGTACTGAAATTTGTTTTATATTTTAAATAGTAATATTTTAGCTTACTATAGAATTAAGTGATGCACTAATATGTACTTTTCAGAGATTAAACATATAGGTATGTAAGAACAACACTGACAGATATATGCTTTTGTCTGGTGCCCTTTTTTCACAAAAAGCTGTAACCATTTTTATTAATGAACAGGATGATGAAGCTGCTTGGGTGTGTCGATATGTGATATTTTGCAGGTAATATATAGTGCACTTACTTATTTTTTCGTTTTTTCATTCGTTTAAGATAAACTGACTTGGACGATTAGGTGGCAGAGATGTCCTGTCCATCGTTAACAACATCATGAAGAATCTCAGTGTCACTTATGTACAACGCCTTTACAATTGGACAGGATAAAAAGGCAAGCGTGAATTAGGTGCACATGCTACAGCTACCATTGTTTTTAGTAAGTAATATTGATGATACGTCATTGTTGGAAATAAATGCATATCAATAATAGTTCTGGTATGATGGGGTTTATTTTAATGTTTTTACAATCGTTCATCAAAAGTCTTTTTGAACCCTCTGCATATTTCAGGTGCAATTTAGATTTGAATTGTATGTGATTTGCGGTCTAAGGGGAGATCATATGGAAAGAGTTGTGTTGCTTTGTCAGGTTGCACATCAATAGACCTAATGTGCTTTCCTTTTGAATTACAGATCCAGTCAGAAGAAATCCAATGTTTTGAAACACCACAAACAAGGAAATCAAAGCTGCAGTTAGTCGTTTGAACTGGTTTCCTGACAAATTCAAGGGACGGGATGGTGGGAGATCTCAACGAATTTCAACCTAATTGAGAAAGAATAAAAATAAAACATGAAACCAAATATAAATAGTTTTGTACTTATTTGGTACTTGTTGTTTACCATGCTTAAGTTACTAGAGAATTCATCAAAGTTACATAGAGCAGGGTTGAACACTTGATATTTATTAAAATAATGTTACCTAGCATGCAACAGAATATGATCATACATCAGAAGATACTTATATTAAATTAGTCTTAGTTCGGCTATAATTTCTAGTCTTAAGAAACTCTGTTCAAATTGCTTTGTGCTTTAATTATTATTTAAATGAGAGACCCAGAGAAGACTCATATGGATCCCATAGAGGGCCCATATTACATATCATGGCATATCCACAAAGATCCTATATGAGTCCCATATTATGCCCATATTACATTTATTTGCACCCCACATGAGTCCCACATAGAAGACATATTACATTTTTTAACATGGCCATATGGGTCCCATGCAAGCCCCATATCACATTTATTTGTACCCCACATGAGTCCCATATAGTACCCATATTACATTTCTTAACATTGTTATATAGGTCCCATGTAAGCCCCATATAACACCCATATTATTTTAAATGAGTTACCCATATAGATCCCACGCAAACCCCATTTAGTACCCAGATGGTTGCCCATATGAATGTTGGGTGCAAAAATGTTGGGTCCCATATGGGCTCCCCATAATGGCACCTTGACATGACACATGGTACCCATCAGTGAATGTTATCAGGGTGGTTTCCTGATAGAAAATTGAACCCCAGATCGATATCTGTTTTCGATCATGGAGAAAGGCTCCCGCAGTAAATAATAATAATAATAACTAGAACTGCGATGCAGTAATGACGGGTTTCACCGGTGCCCCGTTACCCTTGAACATATGTCACTTCCGGTACCGATGAAACCATTAAACAGGTTTCCATTTAAGCATTGCACACATCACATAAAATGTACGCAGAATCAACCAAATCCAGCAATATCAATTCATTGTATACATTCATTACATGTAAGTGATCCTGACAACATTACATTACTTCCGGTGATAATTAAAATGTTAAATTAGTTTCATGAAATCAGAAATAGCATAAGGCATCACATGGTGAAAATTTTATGTAGATCGAATAATATTTGCCACTTTTATTGTCCAAAATCCTTGAAAAGTGACTTGTAGAAAATCGTCTATTTCTCTGCAACCGTACAAGTTAGAAACCATATTTTGGTATTTGTATGATCGTGTGAGTTCAATCTATTTGTTGATTGGAATCAAATATCATAATTTTAAAAACAATACAAATCAGACTCATTTGAATAAAATATCCGTTTTGAAGGCTAAAAATACAGTTTTTGCCAAAATGACGTTACTTCCGGTGATAATGAAAATCTTAAATTACATGTATGAAATCTTAAATGGCATTAGATATCACACAGTGAAAAATTTATGAAAATCGAATAATAATTGACACTTTTATGGACCAAAAACCTTGAAAAGTTACCTGTTGAAAATCGTCTATTTCTCCGCAACTGAACAAGTTAGAAACCATTTTGTGATATCTAAATGATCGATTGGGTTCATTCTATTAGTTGATTGGAATCAAATATCAAAATTTTAAACAAATAACAAATAAGACTCATTTGAATAAATTACTGGTTTTGAAGGTTATAAATACAATTTTTGCCCAAATTACGTCATTTCCGGTAACATTGAAAATGTTAAATTGGTTTGACCTTGTTAAAATTGACATTACGCATCAAATGGTGTCACTTTTATGAAAATCGAATAATAATTGACTCTTATACAGGCAAACTACGTAAATAGTGACTCATGCAAAATTGCCCATTTCTCGGCAACTGCTCATATTACAAACTAATTTTCACATACATTCTCTTCGTATGGATTATTGCTACTAGTTTATGAAACTAGTTTATGAAAAGCCTGAATGGGTTGTGAATAGCTCATTTTTTCAACTTTTTTCACCTTTAAATAGAAATGATCCGAAAACGAAATAAAAATTTAAAAAACTGAGCGCGATGATTTCTGCGCAATAACAGGGCAAACCCTTTCAGTCATACCAGATTTGAAAAAAATATATTTGCTTTCAAAAAGTGGTACCGAACTCTCAAAATTGCAGTTTTTGCTAAATTTATGTTACTTCCGTTGCCGAAAGGAAAATGTACCGGTAACAAAAAAAAATGACATTTTGGACTGCGGAACATATGAACTTTGTTTTATACAAATTGAATAATAAATAATTAATCCGGGACTGAAAAACTGAATTAGCCAATGGGGGCCAAGGAAAAATACGGTGACAAAAAATGTTGACATTTTTGGTCAAATCAGATGACCCTTGGTAAAATACCACAGACAAATATTCATTAATAAAAAAGTTTTTCGTAAAATTTTAAATTTTCAAAATTTGGCGCCTAATATCTCCGAAGATTCGTCGAAAATAAAAAATCCAAAGAACCTTAGCTATGTGCCTTGTCTCTGGCTATGTCAAAATGTATCAAATATTACAATCCGACAATTATTGATAACATTACGGCAAAATATCGAAAAACAACAACTTCGGTGATTTCGGACATTTCGCATTGTCGCAGAACGTTGGAAATAGCTTTAAAATTTAAATCAAACCCACTTTCCCAGTAAAACCGAAGACATCGAATCGATCCGACAAGTAGTTTCTGAGATATGCTCAAATGGAAAAATAATAATAATAATAAGAACTAGAACTGCGAAGAAGCAATGACGGGTTTCACTGGTGCCACGTTGTCTTTGAACTTATGTCACTTTCAGTGCTACGTTACCCTTGAACTCATATCACTTCCAGTACCAATGAAACCGATAAACAGATTTCCACATAAACATTGCAGACGTGTTATAAAATGGACGCAGAATCAAGCAAATCCAGCAATATCAATTCTATTTATACATTTGTTACCATGTGTTACACGTGTCAAAAAGGTGATGCTGTTACTAACTTACGCTAAGTTAGTTGACTTTCTAATGGGAAATTAAAATGGATAAAAAGTCTTAAAAAGTGATCCTGAGAAAATTGGTTATTTCTCGACAAGGGAAGATGCTATAAGCAATTTTTGGACATATATATGCCCGTATTGATTCAATATATATGTCCATTGGAGTCAAATATCATAATGTTAAACGAATAATAAATATAACTCACTTTAAAAAATTGTTTGTTTTCAAGGCTAAAAATACATTTTTTGCCAAAATAACATTACTTCTGGGGTTAATGAAATTGTTAAATTATTTCTATGAAATCATAAATGGCATAAGGTATCACATGGTGAAATTTTTTATGGAAATCGGATAATAATTGACACTTTTATGTACCAAAAACCATGAAAAGTGACCTGTAGAAAATCGTCTATTTCTCTGCAACCGTACAAGTTAGGAACTATTTTGTAGTATCTGTATGATCGTAGGGGTTCATTCTATTTGTTGATTTGAATCAAATATCATAATTTTAAAATGATTACAAATAAGAAACATTTGAATAAAATATCTCTTTTAAAGGCTAAAAATACAGTTTTTGCCCAAATGATGTCATTTCCTCTGACAGTGAAAATGTTAAATTGGTTTGACCTAGTCAAAATTAGCATAAGGCATCAAATGGTAAAAAAAAAAATGAAAATCGAATAATAATTGACTCTTTTACAGGCAAAATAACGTGAAAAGTGACGCATGCGAAAATTGCCTATTTCTCGGCAACCGCTTATATTACAAACTAATTTTCACATACATTCTCTTCGTATGGATTATTGCTACGAGTTTATGAAAGTTACGAAGAAATATTTTAAAATATGAAGACGCTGAATGGGTTGTAAATAGCTTAATTTTACACCGTTTTTCACCCTTTAATCGAAATAGCCCGACAACGAAATCGAAATTAAGAAAACTGAGTCCGATGTTTTGTGCACATTTGCATGGCGCATCCCTTTGGTAATATCAAATTTTGAAAAAATAATATTTGCTTACAAAAAGTGGTACCGAACTGTCAAAATTATAGTTTTTGTTAAAATTATGTCACTCCCGATGCCGACAGATAACTCTATCGGTAACAAAAAAAATGACATTTTGGAAAAAGGAGCATATGAACTTTGTTTTAATCAAATCGACCAATAAATAATCAATCTAGGACCGAAAAACTGAATTAGCCAATGGCGGCTAACGCAAATTACTGAGACAAAAATTGTTCACATTTTTGCTCAAATCAGATGACCCTTTAGCCCTGGATAAAAAAAACATAAAGAAATACTCATTAATAAAAAAAAAAATTTGTAAAAATTTAAATTTTCAAAATTTGGCGCCTAAAATCTCCAAAGATTCAACGAAAATCAAAAATCTAAAAACCCGTAGCTATGTGCCTTGTCTCTGGCTGTGTCAACATTTATCAAATGATAAAATCCGGCAATTATTGTAAATATTACGGCAATATTTAGAAAAATACAACTTCAGTGATTTCGGACATTTCGCATTGTCGCAGAATGTTCGAAATAGATTTAATCTCTAAGTCATGCCATCTTTCCTGTAAAACCAAAGATATCGGAGTAGTTTCTGAGATATACTCAACTGGAAAATAAAACTGCCTATGTGTTGGATGATTGTTTTTTGGGTAAAAACAATCATCACTAGAACTGCGACGCAGTAATGACGGGTTTCACCGGTGCCCCGTTACCCTTGAACATATTTCACTTCCGGTACCGATGAAACCATTAAACAGGTTTCCATTTAAGCATTGCACACATCACATAAAATGTACGCAGAATCAACCAAATCCAGCAATATCAATTCATTGTATACATTCATTACATGTAAGTGATCCTGACAACATTACATTACTTCCGGTGATAATTAAAATGTTAAATTAGTTTCATGAAATCAGAAATAGCATAAGGCATCACATGGTGAAAATTTTATGTAGATCGAATAATATTTGCCACTTTTATTGTCCAAAATCCTTGAAAAGTGACTTGTAGAAAATCGTCTATTTCTCTGCAACCGTACAAGTTAGAAACCATATTTTGGTATTTGTATGATCGTGTGAGTTCAATCTATTTGTTGATTGGAATCAAATATCATAATTTTAAAAACAATACAAATCAGACTCATTTGAATAAAATATCCGTTTTGAAGACTAAAAATACAGTTTTTGCCAAAATGACGTTACTTCCGGTGATAATGAAAATCTTAAATTACTTGTATGAAATCTTAAATGGCATTAGATATCACACAGTGAAAAATTTATGAAAATCGAATAATAATTGACACTTTTATGGACCAAAAACCTTGAAAAGTTACCTGTTGAAAATCGTCTATTTCTCCGCAACTGAACAAGTTAGAAACCATTTTGTGATATCTATATGATCGTTTGGGTTCATTCTATTAGTTGATTGGAATCAAATATCAAAATTTTAAACAAATAACAAATAAGACTCATTTGAATAAATTACTGGTTTTGAAGGTTATAAATACAATTTTTGCCCAAATTACGTCATTTCCGGTAACATTGAAAATGTTAAATTGGTTTGACCTTGTTAAAATTGACATTACGCATCAAATGGTGTCACTTTTATGAAAATCGAATAATAATTGACTCTTATACAGGCAAACTACCGTAAATAGTGACTCATGCAAAATTGCCCATTTCTCGGCAACTGCTCATATTACAAACTAATTTTCACATACATTCTCTTCGTATGGATTATTGCTACTAGTTTATGAAAGTTGCGAAGAAATATTTTAAAATATGAAAAGCCTGAATGGGTTGTGAATAGCTCATTTTTTCAACTTTTTTCACCTTTAAATCGAAATGATCCGAAAACGAAATAAAAATTAAAAAAACTCAGCGCGATGATTTCTGCGCAATAAAACCGAACTCTCAAAATTGCAGTTTTTGCTAAATTTATGTTACTTCCGTTGCCGAAAGGAAAATGTACCGGTAACAAAAAAAATGACATTTTGGACTTCGGAACATATGAACTTTGTTTTATACAAATCGAACAATAAATAATTAATCCAGGACTGAAAAACTGAATTTGCCAATGGGGGCCAAGGAAAAATAGATGACCCTTTAACCCTTGGTAAAATACCACATAAAAATATTCATTAATAAAAAAAGTTTTTCGTAAAATTTTAAATTTTCAAAATTTGGCGCCTAATATCTCCGAAGATTCATCGAAAATAAAAAATCCAAAGAACCTTAGCTATGTGCCTTGTCTCTGGCTATGTCAAAATGTATCAAATATTACAATCCGACAATTATTGATAACATTACGGCAAAATATCGAAAAACGACAACTTCGGTGATTTCGGACATTTCGCATTGTCGCAGAACGTTGGAAATAGCTTTAAAATTTATATCAAACCCACTTTCCCAGTTAAACCGAAGACATCGAATCGATCCGACAAGTAGTTTCTGAGATATGCTCAAATGGAAAAATAATAATAATAATAATAAGAAGAAGAACTAGAACTGCGAAGCAGTAAGGACGGGTTTCACTGGTGCCACGTTGTCTTTGAACTTATGTCACTTTCGGTGCTACGTTACCCTTGAACTTATATCACTTCCAGTACCAATGAAACCGATAAACAGATTTCCACATAAACATTGCAGACGTGTTATAAAATGGACGCAGAATCAAGCAAATCCAGCAATATCAATTCTATTTATACATTTGTTACCATGTGTTACACATGTCAAAAAGGTGATGCTGTTACTAACTTACCGCTAAGTTAGTTGACTTTCTAATGGGAAATTAAAATGGATAAAAAGTCTTAAAAAGTGATCCTGAGAAAATTGGTTATTTCTCGACAAGGGAAGATGCTATAAGCAATTTTTGGACATATATATGCCCGTATTGATTCAATATATATGTCCATTGGAGTCAAATATCATAATGTTAAACGAATAATAAATATAACTCACTTCAAAAAATTGTTTGTTTTGAAGGCTAAAAATACATTTTTTGCCAAAATAACATTACTTCCGGGGTTAATGAAATTGTTAAATTATTTCTATGAAATCATAAATGGCATAAGGTATCACATGGTGAAATTTTTTATGGAAATAGATAATAATTGACACTTTTATGTACCAAAAACCATGAAAAGTGACCTGTAGAAAATCGTCTATTTCTCTGCAACCGTACAAGTTAGGAACTATTTTGTAGTATCTGTATGATCGTAGGGGTTCATTCTATTTGTTGATTTGAATCAAATATCATAATTTTAAAATGGTTACAAATAAGAAACATTTGAATAAAATATCTCTTTTAAAGGCTAAAAATACAGTTTTTGCCCAAATGATGTCATTTCCTCTGACAGTGAAAATGTTAAATTGGTTTGACCTAGTCAAAATTAGCATAAGGCATCAAATGGTAAAAAAAAAATGAAAATCGAATAATAATTGACTCTTTTACAGGCAAAATAACGTGAAAAGTGACGCATGCGAAAATTGCCTATTTCTCGGCAACCGCTTATATTACAAACTAATTTTCACATACATTCTCTTCGTATGGATTATTGCTATGAGTTTATGAAAGTTACGAAGAAATATTTTAAAATATGAAGACGCTGATTGGGTTGTAAATAGCTTAATTTTACACCGTTTTTCACCCTTTAATCGAAATAGCCCGACAACGAAATCGAAATTAAGAAAACTGAGTCCGATGTTTTGTGCACATTTGCATGGCGCATCCCTTTGGTAATATCAAATTTTGAAAAAATAATATTTGCTTACAAAAAGTGGTACCGAACTGTCAAAATTATAGTTTTTGTTAAAATTATGTCACTCCCGATGCCGACAGATAACTCGGATTGATCTGAAAAGTAGTTTCTGAGATATACTCAACTGGAAAATAAAACTGCCAACGTGTTGGATGATTGTTTTTTTGGTAAAAACAATCATCACTAGAACTGCGACGCAGTAATGACGGGTTTCACCGGTGCCCCGTTACCCTTGAACATATTTCACTTCCGGTACCGATGAAACCATTAAACAGGTTTCCATATAAGCATTGCACACATCAAATAAAATGTACACAGAATCAACCAAATCCAGCAATATCAATTCATTGTATACATTTGTTACATGTAAGTGATACTGACAAAATTACATTACTTCCGTTGATAATGAAAATGTTAAATTAGTTTTATGAAATCAGAAATGGCATAAGGCATCACATGGAGAAAATTTTATGTAAATCGAACAATAATTGCCACTTTTATAGACCAACAACCTTGAAAAGGGACTTGTAGAAAATCGTCTATTTCTCTGCAACCGTACAAGTTAGAAACCATTTTTTGGTATCTGTATGATCGTATGGGTTCAATCTATTTGTTGATTGGAATCAAATATCATAATTTTAAAAACATTACAAATTAGACTCATTTGAATAAAATATCTGTTTTGAAGGCTAAAAATACAGTTTTTGCCAAAATGACATTACTTCCGGTGTTAATGAAAATCTTAAATTACTTGTATGAAATCGTAAATGGCATTAGGTATCACACGGTGAAAATTTTATGAAAATCGAATAATAATTGACACTTTTATGGACCAAAAACCTTGAAAAGTTACCTGTTGAAAATCGTCTATTTCTCCGCAACTAAACGAGTTAGAAACCATTTTGTGATACCTATATGATCGTATGGGTTTATTCTATTGGTTGATTGGGACCAAATATCAAAATTTTAAACAAATAACAAATACGACTCATTTGAATAAAATACTGGTTTTGAAGGCTACAAATACAATTTTTGCCCAAATTACGTAATTTCGGGTGACATTGGAAATGTTAAATTGGTTTGACCTTGTTAAAATTGACATTATGCATCAAATGGTGTCACTTTTATGAAAATCGAATAATAATTGACTCCTTTACAGGTAAACTAGCGTAAAGGGTGACTCATGCAAAATTGCCCATTTCTCGGTAACTGCTCATATTACAAACTAATTTTCACATACATTCTCTTTGTATGGATTATTGCTACTAGTTTATGAAAGTTTCGAAAAAATATATTAAAATATGAAAAGCCTGAATGGGTTGTGAATAGCTCATTTTTTCACCTTTAAATTGAAATGATCCGAAAACGAAATAAAAATTAAAAAAACTGAGCGCGATGATTTCTGTGTCTTAACAGGGCACACCCTTTCAGTCATACCAGATTTAAAAAAATAATATTTGCTTTCAAAAAGTGGTACCGAACTGTCAAAATTGCAGTTTTTGCTAAATTTACGTCACTTCCGTTGCCGAAAGGAAAATGTACCGGTAACAAAAAAAATGACATTTTGGACCGCAGAACATATGAACTTTGTTTTATACAAATCGAACAATAAATAATTAATCCAGGACTGAAAAACTGAATTAGCCAATGGGGGCCAAGGAAAAATATGGTGACAAAAAATTTTTTGTCAAATCAGATGACCCTTTAACCATTGGTAAAATACCACATAAAAATATTCATTAATAAAAAGTTTTTCGTAAAAATTTAAATTTTCAAAATTTGGCACCTAATATCTCCGAAGATTCGTCGAAAATAAAAAATCCAAAGAACCTTAGCTATGTGCCTTGTCTCTGGCTATGTCAAAATGTATCAAATATTACAATCCGACAATTATTGATAACATTACGGCAAAATATCGAAAAAAGACAACTTCGGTGATTTCGGACATTTCGCATTGTCGCAGAATGTTAGAAATAGCTTTAAAATTTAAGTCAAACCCACTTTCCCAGTAAAACCGAAGACATCGAATCGATCCGACAAGTAGTTTCTGAGATATGCTCAAATGGAAAAATAATAATAATAATAATAACTAGATCTGCTACTGTCCCATGCAGATATGAAAGCTTTCATATTCATCGTCACGTGACATGGATTATATCAAGTATCTTAAAAGAAAAAAGAACAACAAAAAAATAATTATCAAAATCGGTGAAAAAGTCGCAAAGTTACAAGTTTAAATATAGTGAGAAACATTGCACCCGGGAAACAAAATAATCTGAAAACTAAAGGGAAACAACTGAGACTTGGATTGCTGTAATCGGAATGACTTTCCGTTCCAGAAGTTTCAGAAAAATGGATCAAGCCGTTTTAAAACGGGACGGATGAGAACATGAAACGAAAATGGCGGGAAAGAACTAAAAAGTGGCAGGAAAATATCAATAAAAATAAATGAAATAACTTCGAACGGAACTAATATTTTTGGAATCAGATTGACCTTAGCTGCTCCAATATTTAGGTTAAATTTGTAAAATTTGAAAATTAAAGGCATAAATTGTCCTGCAAACAACTTTGTCGGCACGTAAAAGGTCAAAGGCGAAAGAGAAATTTTGAAAATTTTCAAACACCAAAAGATCGATCTTGATCTCAAGCTATCCTGAAATGCATTCATTTCAGAAATAAGAGCGCATTGAACATATTACATCCTATTGTGTTTATATTCAATATTGTTCTTCATATTCAATTCCAAATGGAGACCATCAGTTGACCGAAAATCTTTTTTTTTTTGCTAAAACTCTTTTTTTTAATCGGATCAAAATGTGAGTAAAGCACAGAGTCCGAGGTGGTAATGGGCGTATTGTGTCCAAATTTCATGGTTTTCGGACAATCGGTGCTTGTTTCGCGCGATATTCCTCTTCTTTCACCTTATGGAAGCCGTAAATTGACTTAGAAAAAAAAAACGATCTGGAGCCGTGCAAAGAACAAACGACTTGAACGAATGCAGGTATCACCTTGAAATTTTCAGGTTACCTAGGTACCAGCGTGAAAAGTTCCTCGCCGGAATTTGGTACTCATGGTACGTTTGGTTCCAGCGTAGCGCAAGCGCGAAGTCAAAACCAGCTAAACTCAAAGCAACCTTGTCGGCAAGGAAAACATCAAAGGCGAAATTCGAATTTTTGAAATATTCAAATACCAAACATTCGACCATGAGCCAGGCTATCCTGAAATGTATTAATTTCGGTAATAGGAGACAGATTCTCTAAGTCACGACCAATTGTGTGGGTTTTCAAGCCCATTAATGTGGATTTTTTACTATTTTTCATTTTCAATTCAAAATGGCGTCCATCAGTTGACCTAAATCAAAATTCTACTGCCTACATTTTATGGGCTTTCCTTCAAGGATTTGGAAAATATAATTCCCTTGTCTGTAAGTAAAATATCAAAAAAGCCTTGGCGATATTTCACATTTCAAGATGGTGGCACTTCCGGTTTGGGCTACAAACTCCATTTTTTGTGTATGAATCAGTAATTACTTGTCTAGTATCGAAAAGAAAAATTAGGTCATTCTGACCTATATTTCGATGATTTTTTTGAAAATTTTGATCCTTAATTTCATTAAGGGGAGATAATTTAGCAAATTTCTAATCATATTTTTGAAGTCGCATTGGTAAGGTCTACTTACATGCTAAATTTCATGAAAATCGTACAACTATTAAAGAAATTGTCAAGTTTGTTTCAACTCCCGGTTAGAAATCACAGCGACGAATTTTCGAAATTCAAAAATCTGAATCTGCAGATTTGAAGTAATTGTCTCAAGGTACTCAAAGAAAAAAGATTTAGTAAAATAGGTCAAATAGTCACAAAGTTACAGCATTGTAGGTCAAATGCATTCGTTCGTAAAATTCGGTGATTTTGGATTCGTAAAATGTTTTGAAAATATATTTAATCAACAGCCACCACCCATTTTTGGGGGGATAGGTAAAAGTTTCAGAAAGATCCTATGGTTAGATTATGAGAAATCCGATTTGTGGATAAAACACACAAAAAAAATAATAATAACAATAATAATCTTAACAGAAACAATAAGCTTTCATATGAAATATGAAAGCTTAATAATAATAATAATAATAAGAAGAATAATAATCCGAACAAAAACAATAGTGTTTCACACTGGCTACGCAATGTGAAACCCTAACTAGAACTGCGACGCAGTAATGACGGGTTTCACCGGTGCCCCGTTACCCTTGAACACATGTCACTTCCTGTACCGATGAAACTATTAAACAGGTTTCCATGTAAGCATTTCACACATCAAATAAAATGTACGCAGAATCAACCAAATCCGGCAATATCAATTCATTGTATACATTTGTTACATGTAAGTGATCCGGACAAAATTACATTACTTCCGGTGATAATGAAAATTCTAAATTAGTTTCATGAAATCATAAATGGCATAAGGCATCACATGGTGAAATTTTTTATGTAAATCGAATAATAATTGCCACTTTTATAGAACAAAAACCTTGAAAAGTGACTTGTAGAAAATCGTCCATTTCTCTGCAACCGTACAAGTTAGAAACCATTTTTTGGTATCTGTATGATCGTGTGGGTTCAATCTATTTGTTGATTGGAATCAAATATCATAATTTTAAAAACAATACAAATCGGACTCATTTGAATAAAATATCTGTTTTGAAGGCTAAAAATACAGTTTTTGCCAAAATGACGTTACTTCCGGTGACAGAAAAAGTGTCAAATTACTTGTATGAAATCGTAAATGGCATTAGGTATCACACACTGGAAATTTTATGAAAATCGAATAATAATTGACACTTTTATGGACCAAAAACCTTGAAAAGTTACCTGTTGAAAATCGTCTATTTCTCCGCAACTGAACAAGTTAGAAACCATTTTGTGATATCTATACGATCGTTTGGGTTCATTCTATTAGTTGATTGGAGTCAAATATCAAAATTTTAAACAAATAACAAATAAGACTCATTTGAATAAATTACTGGTTTTGAAGGTTATAAATACAATTTTTGCCCAAATTACGTCATTTCCGGTGACATTGAAAATGTTAAATTGGTTTGACCTTGTTAAAATTGACATTACGCATCAAATGGTGTCACTTTTATGAAAATCCAATAATAATTGACTCTTATACAGGCAAACTACCGTAAATAGTGACTCATGCAAAATTGCCCATTTCTCGGCAACTGCTCATATTACAAATTAATTTTCACATACATTCTCTTCGTATGGATTATTGCTACTAGTTTATGAAAGTTGCGAAGAAATATTTTAAAATATGAAAAGCCTGAATGGGTTTTGAATAGTTCATTTTTTCACTTTTTTTCACCTTTAAATCGAAATTACCCGAAAACGAAATCGAAATTAAAAAAAGTGAGTCCGATGTTTTCTGCGCCTTTACAGGGCACACCCTTTCAGTCATACCAGATTCGAAAAAAATAATATTTGCTTTCAAAAAGTGGTACAGAACTCTCAAAATTGCAGTTTTTGCTAAATTTATGTTACTTCCGTTGCCGAAAGGAAAATGTACCGGTAACAAAAAAATGACATTTTGGACTGCGGAACATATGAACTTTGTTTTATACAAATCGAACAATAAATAATTAATCCAGGACTGAAAAACTGAATCAGCCAATGGATGCCAAGGAAAAATACGGTGACATTTTTTGTCAAATCAGATGACCCTTTAACCCTTGGTAAAATACCACATAAAAATATTCATTAATAAAAAAAAATTTTCGTAAAATTTTTTCAAAATTTGGCGCCTGATATCTCCGAAGATTCGTCGAAAATAAAAAAATCCAAAGAACCTTAGCTATGTGCCTTGTCTCTGGCTATGTCAAAATGTATCAAATATTACAATCCGACAATTATTGATTACATTACGGCAGAATATCGAAAAACGACAACTTCGGTGATTTTGGACATTTCGCATTGTCGCAGAACGTTGGAAATAGCTTTAAAATTTAAGTCAAACCCACTTTCCCAGTAAAACCGAAGACATCGAACCGATCCGACAAGTAGTTTCTGAGATATGCTCAAATGGAAAAATAATAATAATAAGAAGAATAATAATAATAATAAGAATAATAATCCGAACAAAAACAATAGTGTTTCACACTGGCTACGCAGTGTGAAACCCTAATAATCCAAACAAAAACAAATAATAAGAATAATAATAATAATAAGAATAATAATCCGAACAAAAACAATAGTGTTTCACACTGGCTACGCAGTGTGAAACCCTAATAATCCAAACAAAAACAATAGTGTTTCATACTGGCTACGCAGTGTGAAACCCTAACTAGACCTGCAAGAGGAGCACTGAACCGGCTTTCAAGAAGAGTGTCATACAATGCTGTATTGTATTATACATCGAGCTACCAAACGATACTTTAAACCATAATTCAGGAAATTACAATTCGATATGCGCAAATATCGAAAGGAACCAAGATCTTTGGGTTATAAACTTACATTTCAAGTTTCAACAAGCCAACAGTGAGGCTGATGTCCCCCGCCGAAATAGGAAAATAATTAGAGAGTTATTGTGTTCCAAAGTCTCAGCAAATCAAATTGCTTATCGCTCTGCTTAATCTGAGCAGAAAATGCTCATTATCGTTATCGATCTTAGTCAAGGTATTACTGTAATGAAACTATACACCAAGTTTCATCACTCTCACTTAATTAGAACTAAAGTTATAGTGTCCCAAAGCATCAACCAATCAAATTGTTTATCTCTGCTTACCCTAAGCGGAACGGACAGACAAACAGACAGACGGACGAACCCATTTTAATAGTTCCCTGCTTTCTTCGAAAGGCGGGGGACAATAAGCATGAACATTTACTCAATTCGAAGATCAACCAATCAAATTGTTTATCTCTGCTTACCATAAGCGGAACGGACAGACAGACAAACAGACAGACGGACGAACCCATTTTAATAGTTCCCTGCTTTCTTCGAAAGGCGGGGGACAATCAAATTAGGAGAGTTATTGTTTTCCAAAGTCTCGACCAATCAAATTGCGTATCGCTCTGCTTACCCTGAGCAGAAAATGCTCATTATCAAACTTAGTCAAGGTATTACTGTAATGAAACTATACACCAAGTTTCATCAATCTCACTTAATTAGAACTAAAGTTATCGTGTCCCAAAGCATCAACCAATCAAATTGCTTATCTCTGCTTACCCTAAGCGGAAAATGCTCATCTTCGAACTCCATCAAGGCATTGACCTAATCAACACATACACCAAGTTTGAACATTCTAGCTCAATTAGGAAGAGAGTTATCGTGCCCCAAAGTATCAACCAATCAAATTGCTTATCTCTGCTTACCCTAAGCGGAAAATGCTCATCTTCGAACTCCATCAAAGCATTGACCTAATAAACACATACACCAAGTTTGAACATTCTAGCTCAATTAAAAGTTATCGTGTCCCAAAGCATCAACCAATCAAATTGCTTATCTCTGCTTACCCTAAGCGGAAAATGCTCATCTTCGAACTCCATCAAGGCATTGACCTAATCAACACATACACCAAGTTTGAACATTCTAGCCCAATTAGGAAGAGAGTTATCGTGTCCCAAAGCATCAACCAATCAAATTGCTTATCTCTGCTTACCCTAAGCGGAAAATGCTCATCTTCGAACTCCATCAAGGCATTGACCTAATAAACACATACACCAAGTTTGAACATTCTAGCTCAATTAGGAAGAGAGTTATTGTGTCCCAAAAAGTGTGACGGACAGACAGACGGACAGACAGACGAGACAGACAGACAGACAGACAGACAGACAGACGGACGAACCCATTTTAATAGTCCCCTGCTTTCTTCGAAAGGCGGGGGACAACAAAATCGGATAAAAATTGTGACCTCTATAGGGTCCACAACTTTGATATACCATACTTTACGCTATTTGAGAACGAAGGGCCGCCATTTTGTCTGTCAGTTTTGGGCCGTTTTTTACGAAATTCGAACTCAGCCGTCCTTAGGGTGTAACGGTGATAAAATAATACGTTTTTTTAAATCAGATAAAAATTTGACCTCTATAGGTTCCACAAGCTAAAACATGATTTTTCGTACAATCAGGGGCCATAATTCAGGAAGTTACGGTCCGATATGCGCGAATATCGAAAGGAATCAAGATCTTTGGGTTATAAATATGCATTTCAAGTTTTATCAAAATCGGATTAAAATTGTGACCTCTACAGAGTCCACAACCTTGATATACCAATTTTTCGTACAATCAGGGGCCATAATCCATGAAGTTATGGTGCGATATATGCCAATATCGAACGGAACCGAGATCTTAGGGAGATAAAGCTATATTTCAAGTTTGACCTGTAGAGTGTCCACAAACAAATTTTGTCCATACGTATGTGTTAAACCGTATAGTATTTTTTACTATGAACCATGCATTAATTATCTCAAAGAAAAATAGCTCAAAATAGATCAGAAAGTCTCATAATAACAAATTTCCATAGTTGTTCCTTCAGCTAATTCGCTTCAGGCTGTTTTTATCTGACAGTCTTTTACTGTTTCAGCTCTAGAAAAATAAACTGAAATTTTGCAAAAATAGTGGTAGTCCTATATATACTCTTCAAAAAAAGTAGGGGATATTCAGAAACAATACAAAACTGCACTGCTGTTTTTATTGCCTACACATGAACACATGTAGTACCATGGCCAATTCTTGCAGTGTTGTCGGTTGACGTTGACAAACACTTCTCCCGATCAAATTAAACGTAACACACTAAAGCAAAGATATGCTTAACAGTAAATCTTATGCAAGAACCGATAGGAAAGCAAACATGGATAGGATAAACCAGTATGTGGCAGTTTTCATCAACTCTTCCTTGAAGTGTCAAATTTGACAATCAACCCCTCCCACGTGTATGGCGCTATTGCTGGTCGCTTCAAACAAATGACATTTTCGGAAACCCTAAATCTTTTCTGAGACAATGGCTATCTCACATTTTTCAATTTCGAATATTTGTGTATGACTTTTATAGTTCTAAAATTGAAAACACGTTGTTTATGAGACAATTTTTGTTATTTTTCAAATTGTTCAAATTTGACCTACATTATTGGAAACCTTATGTCAATATGATTCCAGTAATATAAGTTTTATTCCAAGTTATTGCCCTTTATTTTTCGATTTTTTAAAAATTTTCTGCCCATTTTCCAACCCTTATATTTTTTTTTAAAGGATTAATCGATGTTTCTGAAACTCCTGGAACATAACGTCATATGGTCAAACCATTGGATGAAGCAATTTCAACAACAATCCGTAAACTGGAAGTAGTCGAAATAATATGCGATATTTAAAAAAAACGCGAAAAATGGGTGTTTTGGGGAAAAATGCAATTTCTCCGTCCAATATCAATGGATTCAAGAAATTATGGTATCATTGGGTCGAGGGGAGATTGAACTGTCGTATATGATACCCAATTCATACAGATACGATGACCATATTTGAAAATATGGGACGCTGAAAATCAAGTATTTTCTGATTTGGAGCGTTTTTGGACGCCTTTATCTCGAAAACTACTCCAACGATTTTTTTTTAAACTTCCTCTATCGAGAGTCCCTTCGGAGGTATTGTGCATGAAGCAGTCCAATAAGACTTTGAAATGTCTGGAATAGGATTTAAAAGGTTACACATTCAGATAGCTGACCTAATTACGATTCTAGCGATCTATAATATGTATTGAGTTATTGAAATATCTCGACAATTACGCCACAATATGTATATATACACCAAGCCTTAAATCAGTTTCAAACATTTATTGTCACTAAATAAACGGTCATGCTGTACGTAATAAGCTATGACCATTTAATCATCCATGAATACTACACTGAAAGATGGTTCCGAGCGTCGGCCATAACATCTGAGCATGTGTGAGTAAAAAATAGGTTACGTGCCCTTGTTTCGAAAGTAGTCTTGCTTAACCAGTCTACCGACCATTCTACGTTTGATTAACAGGCCGGGATAATCAAGATTACCTTTTTTACGCAACATAACAGAAAGCTGGAACAATAAATTGAATTTAGAAACACGCACGTTGGGCAACTCAACATTTGTTTTAAGAACCTTGTAAAAGTAAAATGAAACTACTGCTAGTATCATGTTCTTGCCCAACGCAAGTATTTCAGAGATATTATTTGTACTAAACCAAAAGATGCAGCTCCTAATGGTACAGTTAATGATAAAGCAATTTAAAAAATAAAACGAACATAATTTCTAAAGCAGCTGTAATAACCAATCTGATATAACTAAAAGGGTGCTGCGCCCTGTAAAGGCGCACAGAATCTTGAGCTCAGAATTTTTAATTTCGATTTCATTTTCGGGCAATTTCGATTTAAAGGTGGAAAAAAGGTGTAAAATTAAGCTAATTACAACTCATTCAGCGCCTTCATATTTTAAAATATTTCTTTGTAACTTTCATAAACTCGTAGCAATAATCCATACGAAGAGAATGTATGCGAAAATTAGTTTGTAATATGAGCAGCTGCCGAGAAATATTTTTCCTGTAAAAGAATCAATTATTATTGCTTACCTCTGCTTACCCTATGAAGAAACACTCATCTTTGAACACCATCAAGGCACTCACCTAATAAACACCTACACCAAGTTTGAATATTCTAGCTCAATTAGAAGGAAAGTTATTGTGTCCCAAAAAGACGGACCGACAGATAGACAGACCATTTTAATAGTTCCGGCTTTCATCGAAATGCAGGGGACAATTAATTTTTCGATATTGCAGTATTTTATGACAGCCCAAGTTAAGATGAGACAATTTGGGATGGGGAGCTTGCGACTATTAGACAGAATTGAAATGATAAACAACAATAATCAACACTTGTATATTGCTGGTACAATGTTTTGACAGGGGTTGCGATTAAAGATTTGCACAGTTAAAAGTATCATCATTTCAAGAAATAAACACCATATTCAAGTTATTGTTAAACTAACCTTTCTATATTCTAACTCAGTTGGATTATGTCTCTGTAACCATTCTTTGATAGGTCGATCTTTAAATGACCCTGTTACCCCACAGGATACCTGTATTTTACGTAATGTATCAGATTCTGTTACAAGTTCAACAATACCTTTGAATACAAATAAATACTTACAAATAAAACTATCTTTTGAATAAGTTGAATACAAAACAAGCCAACAGTGAGGCTGGTGTCCCCCGCTGAAATCCCAAATTAAATAGATGACGCATATCAATTAATTGCACATTTATCTTTTGCGAAAGTATCAAGCAATCAAACTGAATATCTATACTTAGTCTAAGCATAAAATGTTCACGATAAAACTCAGTCATGGTTTTGAAGCACCTGGTAGTGAAACTATATACTAAGTTTCATCACTCTCCATTGGCTAGAATCAAAGTTATCTTGTCCCAAAGCATCTACGAATGAAATTTCTTGGCTCTGCTTAGCTTTAATAGTGTGAAATGTTAATCAGTCAAGACATTCACCTAATGAACATCTACATCAAGTTTAAATATTCTACTACGAAATATTCTACCGGTATATTAATCCGTTTGAACGAGTTAGTATCTTGTTTGAACAAATTAGTATCTCGTTTGAACGAATTGGTATCTCATTTGAACGAATTATCTCATTTGAAGGAATTAATTATCTCGTTTGAAGGAATTAATTATCTTGTTTGAACGAATTAATTATCTCATTTGAATGAGTTAGTATCTTGTTTGAACGAATTAATTATCTCGTTTGAATGAGTTAGTATCTTGTTTGAACGAATTAATTATCTCGTTTGAACAAATTAATTATTTCATTTGAACGAATTAATTATCTCGTTAATTATCTCTGGGATAATCCTTTACTGCAAAATTCAATTAATATGTAAACCCTGTTGACAAACAATCGTAGTTCTGTTAACTGAGCTAGCGAAAATTCAGCTAAGGCACAATTATTTCTTAATTGGGTGCGTTTCAAATCTACGCCTTTACAATATTATTAAAGATACATTATGTAAGATTTAGATAAAGAGCTGGTCGTTCTTGCTATAATAGTTCAACAATAAATAATGCAAAAAAAATATATGTGACTGGCCACAGCTAAATGAGTCGAAATGCGCACGAATCAATAATGAGATAAAGACAAAATAAGTGAAAATATAGATTTTGATCGAAATTGAGATTTTCACAAAAATGAGTCTATAAATATACTATCTATTGACACAAAAGATGAAAATAGCAATAAAACATTTTAAAACACCTTTATTTGAACATTTTGTAAGAGTACCGTATTCTTAAATCTGTCCTATTTCTTAAAATTCTCGGCGAAATTCATTATTTTTGTTCGCTTGCAGCGTGGCGACGACCAGTCATTCCTCTTGCATAATAAATGCCATCGTTGTAAAGCAGAGCATCTCTAGTTTACAAATATGATCAAAATATTGTCGATGAATTGATTTTGAATGGATACAGTCGAGTTTTAAAACCCCTAAAAAATATAAATAAACTCCGCCTGTTGCCATGCTGTCTATACAACTCGTTTGCTGATTGGCCAACCCACCACATGCAAGGCATTATCGATAAATATTTGGTTTTGGCGATAATGTTTTTGAGTACCTACATGCGATTCACTCTGATAAGTGGCAGAAAAAAAAAAATTCTGATCGAATATAGATTGCCGTTGAGTGTTAATCGAAAACACGTGGCTGATTATGTAAATTAAACAACAAGCGGGTGTGTGTCATTGAGTAATACTATTACTGTCAAGGGTCAGTGATAAAGCCGTCGACAACTCATTATTTACTCCGAATAATTAATCCACGTGGTGATTATTTATATCTCATATCATCTTCAAAAAATAATCTATAGGCCTTAAAGGACAATATTGGTGTCAGTCACTATAAAATATGTGATAGAGCTCGTTAAATACATCTCAAATATAATTTTAACACAGAGATCATTGCTACGGGATATGTGTAACAAGCACGTGAAGAAATGGGAAGTGACGTCAAACATGACAAACACGACTTGTCCTTCTATACAACAGACTGAAGTAGCGAGCAGTAACAGACAAACTATCAAATTTCATTTCACTAATAATTCAGTTGAAGATGAAAAGTTGTTATATGAGACGATGTGAGGATATCTGACAATTCAAAAAAAGAATTGGCTGTCAGTAGATAAAAGATAAGAACAAATTAGAAAATGTCCGTGCATTACCATGTTTTTATTAAGAACAGAATGAATAAAAATGGGGGAATGCACGGGATTTTTCTATTTTTCTCTTTTTCCCTTATCTAGTGAGAGCCAATTCTATTTTTGAATTGTGAGATACCCTCTCACCGTCCCATATAATAACTTTTCCACTTCAATGAATGGAAATGGAAATAAATAATATGGCCAATAATTTTCTTTTCAAAGAGAATTTTATTGATAGCTGAATTCCGTTTACTGTCGCTTCTTCATACGGCATGCAAAGTAAGGAATGCATCTTGGATATTATTGTTTAAAGGAGCTAAATCGCTAACATTTGGGACCTAGAAATTGACAAAAGTGGGTCACAACGCATATAATACTGTAATATGAATGTATATAAACTGATTTACATTCAATGGTTTCCGTTTTTACTCAAATTTTAAAATCAGTTATGTTCGGCGAAATAAGCCAGCAGTCTCAAGGGAGTGCAAATTTCTAGCATCTGGTTATTCTAGTCTACATACGCCGTTTGATTTGGTGCAATGTGTCATATTGCAAGACTACCTACATGATGTCTATAAAATACAAAAACATTCATGGGACAGCAAAGGCTTTTGGATATATTTCTATTCAAAAATAATTTTTGTGTCCATTTTAACACTCTTTGTAGCCCCATAATGGCTGATGCCCCAGGTTTATTAAAAAAAAAATCCAAAAAAACACTAAAATTAAACCTAAATCATAAAACTATTTTTTTAAAAATAGAAACCTATGGGATATTGAGCTACTCGTTAAAAAAAAACTAATATTTTGTAACATGTTTTTTTCACAAAAATCTTTACTTTGACCTTGAACTTGACTCTGAGGCCCACATGACCTTGAGATGACCTTTTATTAAAAATTTAGCCCTGCACGTGTCCTACACAATATCAAAAATTGAAGGTATAATTTTAATTATTTGTCTGTAAAATCAAGGTCATTTGAATAGGAGAAACTTACTTGAATATTGACCTACTTATTTAACAATTAATTTTTTTTATTATACCATGGGTTTCTTCTAACTTTAAAAATACATGTAGCAGTGGACGCTTACAAGTCTAGTCTCCGAATCCACTCAGTTGATCTGATATAATACTTTTGCTATCTATTGCTTGCAATGGATGTGGATTTCTGTTTGTGTGTGGTGTTGTCCTCCTGCATTTACTATAAGGTAAAACGGGGTGACTTTGAGACTTAAGTAGCTTTGACATGCTTGTAGTTTTAATGTCAATTTGGAAAATTGTCAGCTCCAAGTAGTCATATTATGTATGTATGGCATGATGACCCATTACCTATGGAAGAATAACGTTGCCAATATTAATTCAGTCATCATGGTGCAAAATGCAAATGTCACCAGTTCAAAATACGTATTTTAGTTTTACAATTTGCAATTTCTATTGCTCCACAATACCAATGTCACAGTATTTAAATTCAGAATACACATTTCAATAATACAAAATACGGTATTACAGTTATCTTGCAAATTACACTTCTCCATTCTGCATTTTGCATTATAGACAAATGCATAATAGAACTTAGCATATTAGAACCTATACCGTATATGGAATTTCATTTGCATACGGAAGAATGACCAGACTAGGACAGAAATTAATAATTTACGGGATCAATCAACAATGTCCAGATCAATCGATGGGGGCAGAGATCAAGCTGGCATACAATAAGTCACCATACAATAAGTCGACTTGCCATGAAGAAATAAATGTGCCAGAAAAATTATTTACATATTTGAAACGAGAAATAAACCTGCTTTTCAGTGATACGGAACATGATATCTGGAATTTCGTATTAAGGCTGGTATATACCCCATCATTTAATAAGAGTTTCATACCACCCGACTTTGAGCATTTGTCTTTCCCCTTGTCAGTGATGCAGAATGGAGGATCTGACAAGGAAATGAAATGAAATGGGGTTTAACGTCACACTGTTCTGCTCCTATGGGCTACGCCATATAGTATGTTATGAGAGAAATTTTGCCTGGGCACCGGCGCTATGTCCTACTCTTATATTGAATTCCAACTTCCAAGGGAACTTTTAAGTGCACACCAATGTGTACACATGACCTTTGTTTTTTATCTCTGTGATCTATGAGTCGGGCCCATGTGCGGAAGGGTGACTTCCAGTGACGGTTTTCGGCTCTTGTGTGTATTGTTTTTTGTAACATCTTTCCGGTATTAAAAAAATGTTAACAGTTTGTCACTGTCTTCGTGTTTGCTCCTCTACTGAAAACTGTCATGGTGGCTCACTGTGGATTTACTTACCTACATCTCAATCAGCAAATTTATAGCATTGTTCCCGAAGACAGGTTGTACACTCGGTACAAATAGACTACTGTTGGCTCATTGCCAAAAATCTGCCATTTTACACACTTTATAAACGATACCATGTTATAACAGAAAATGTCATCTACAAGAGCTCCTTCTTACCAAAGAAGAGACACTCACATCTTTCGAAGCTTGGAAACAAAATTTAACCTACATTTTGTCCTTGAATGAAAACTTTGCTCCTTTATCTGCTGATGTCGTTTGGACAAAAAAAAACTCGAGATAATCCTCATAGAGGCCTGACTAGTGACAGAAATGGCAAAACAGCTGATCAAAAATTGGTGTTTCTTGAACTAATGTTGGGACAAATAGCAAATTTTTGTCCAATTATTGCTCGTAGCACCATTTCGGATGCCAAAACAGTGGAGCACAAGTATTAGACTATTGTGAATTCAAACTTGAACCAGATGAAAGGCCAGAGGACCTCTACCAACGACTAGTTGCATTTCTCAACAACAATCTCCTTGCCCCGGGAAGTGGTTTGACACATCATGGTGTCGCAGTGACCGAAGAGGAGATCTCGCCAACCCTGGAGAATTTAGTCACTGTTCTATGGTTAAGCCTACTCCACCCAGCTTTACCTAGACTGATCAGAGATATGGTACAAATCTACGCAATTGCACCATTTCATCGCTAAAACCTGAAATATGCCTTGCCCTACCAGCTTTATTAGACGAACTGGAAGCAACTGAGGAAGTCAGATGTATGCGAATGGGCTTCGGATCGAAATTTCCAACGCCCTCGAAAGTACGCACCGAGCTTCGCACCTCCCCTGCCTCAACATCACGGCGCCCTAAACTATGTCCCCTCTGTTCCCAGTCTAGAAGAGGTTCAACCAATCATTTTTTTAGTTTGTGCCCTTATCTACCTAAGAGTGACAGAAAATTCATGGCTCAGGTTCGACAAGTCATTGTTGAAGACAACCAAACTGATGACATATCTGTTGTTTCCACTCGAAAAGTCCAAGTTGACCATTCCCCTTACTTAGATGCCTTTCATAACCATCATACAGTCCGTATTACAATTGACAGTGGCTCAGAACTAATATGGTCAGTACCCAGCATGCCACACAAGCTGGTTGGAGAAACTAAGTTTGAACTATCCCGTGACCATCACATACTCAAATTCACAGTCCATGGATGTTGAAATTCTAGGTGGCACCCCATTTATGGTTGTGAATGATGTTGCTGCTCACCCTACTAAGCTACAAGTCATCCTCAGTGATCAGATTTACCCGTATGGTTCAAGCGCTGTTAAGACTGCTCCCTCGGAACGAAGAACTCAAGCAGTTGTATTAAGATCTAGCTCCTCTACAACAATCTGGCCCGGCAAGTTTATTGAAGTCAATGTTCCAGATGACATGGCCGAGTTAAGCGAAATAGCCATTGAACCCAGAGCTGATAGTTCCAATGGAAGTTTTTGCCAACAATGGCCTTGCTCTGACATTGTCCGCCCAGTGGGTGATAAAGTATGTATACCAAATCCAACAGATTTTCCAATTAATGTTCGTCGTAATGCCCACTTCTCGCAAGTTTTACCAGTATACACACCTGAGGTTGTTTCCCCTCCGACAACAAATGATCTCCTACTTCAAACAAAACAATCTTCACCTGCGGTTCAACTGGATCCCGATAACATCCTTCCTGTTTCTGTACCCCAACAATTCCCGACTTTACTACAACAATATTAACAAGTATTTAGCCCAAACCCAAAGGTTATAATGGTGCTTTTGGTTCTTTTACTGCCAAAGTGAATATGGGTCCGGTACTTCCGCCTCAGCGAAAAGGCCGAGTACCTCAATATGCTAAAGACAAATTGAAGGAGGTGCCATCAAAATTTGATGAATTATAACAGCTTGGTGTGTTTTGTAAACCTGAAGATATTAATGTTGTGGTTGTTGCCCACAGTCCCTTCACCTGTCTCTCTTTGAGGGGTCAAGTGATGATTCGGTAAACCTGCGAAGAAATGAATGACAATTTGGTGAATTGGAAAAATGGTATTTATTACGGAAGGGAAAGATGGCGACAACACAAATTCGCCTCCAACCCCCCGAGAGCTTTAGTCGGGAGAGTTGTTCCCCTTAGTTTTGCCGCAATCCAGCAAAACTACAACGAAAAAAATAAAGCACCCTATTCCTTATCACCAATCCGTCACATGGTCGAATACCTGAATCCATCCTTTCTAATTAAAAAAAGTAGTTAAGTACGCAAAACCTCAGCCGTCCCTAATGCCTGATGTTGATTCCACTCTACAGGCTATTGCCAGCTGGAAGTACATTTTTGCAACTGATTTATCGAATGCATTTTACCAAATACCGCTTTCTACTGAATCAATGAAGTTTTGCGGCGTAGCTACCCCTTTTTAAGGCATCCAAGTCTACACACGATGTGCAATGAGTATGCCAGGTTCCGAAACAGCATTGGAAGAATTAATGTGTCGGGTTTTGGGTGATTTTATTCAACAAGTTTTCGTGGCCAAAATCGCAGACGATTTATATTGTGGAGGTGAGAAACCCGAATTGCTTTGCCAACATTGGGAAGTTGTACTACAGGCTCTTCCTAAAGCTTCACTAAATATCAAAGCCACAAAAACCGTCATAGCCCCAAAACAGACATCTATTCTTGGTTGGATTTGGCATCAAGGCAATCTCAGTGCAAGCCCCCATTAATTGCTACTTTATCATCCTGTCAAACCCCCAAAACTGTCAAAGAATTATGAGCGTTCATTGGCGTTTACAAGTTTTTAGCCAGAGTTCTTCCACAGTGTTCCAGATTGCTTAGTCCCCTCAACAATATTGTCCCCAGTCTAAAGACAGTATCATATGGACCGATGAACTGTTAACAGCTTTTCATGCTGCACAAGCACATTTGAAAGAGGCACAATCCATTACTTTACCCTGTTCCCAGGATCGCCTATGGATTGTCACAGATGGTTCGGTTCGTGACTATGGCTTTGCCTCAACCCTTTACGTACTTCGTAATGACAAATTGAAACTTGCGGGATTTTACAGTGCTAAATTGCCTTAATGACAAATTGAAACTTGCAGGATTTTACAGTGCTAAATTGCCTGAAAGGAAGCATGGTTGGAGTCCATTCGAAATTGAAGTATTGTCAATTGCCGCTTCTGTTAAACATTTTGCACCTTACATCATCCAGTCTGCAGACTCCACTCAACTCCTCACGGACAGCAAACCATGTGTGGAGGCCTTTGATAAGCTTCAAAGAGGAAAATACAGTACAAGCCCACGCATCGCTACCTTCTTATCCATTGCCAGCCATATTAAGTCACCTGCACCCTGTTTGTGGGGATACGCCAGAAACGTCTGCCGATGGTTCGTAACTTAAATCAATTTTAAGGCCTCAGCAAAATTTGGTGATAGCTGGTCTGTTTGCTGAATTTGACAGAGATTATAATCAGATATGCCACCAAATCGCATATTTGGTGTTTATTTTTCAAAATTTTCCCGGGGGAGAGCACTCGGACCCACCGTCTGGGCTCATCGACCAGTAAAAGGGGCCGCTCCGACACGGGAGCCCGAGCCCGGGACGGTTCCAGGCCCCAATCCGCCCCTGATCATCGTACCAGGAATCACCCAAGTAGTGCCCGGTCTAAATGTCCCTGCGCTTCATCAAAGCCTTCTCCTAGTATCAATGTAGGCGATTTAGTCTACTTGTACTGTGACCGCGATAAGAACCGTGCAAGAGATAAATATCTAGACACCAATGTCAGTGATACTTTCATAGTTATCCACAAGTTCAGGAAACCTTACGCCAGAGTGGTATTTTCCCGCAAGTGTCTCCCGTACATAAACGGTAATTGCGCTTATATTTTGATAACTTTTGAGTCAGATTATTTGCATATATTGAGATCGATATCAAAGTATTATAATACAATCGCTAGTAATATATTTAACTGAAAAAGTAATCCAAAATCGCAGATTTTAAGTTGGCTAAATTTCAGTCAATGGTTTCCCATTTCACACTAAAGTCACGTGGCATGAAATGTTTACTCTTAGCCGGAGAATTGTCAAAATCGCATAGATAGACGTTTACTAGCCATGGGGTAAATTGACAGTCATGGAAAGAACCTTGTACAGGTCTCTATTTTATTTGGTACGCTCATGTACTCTGATATCATTAAAATATACTTTATTTACAATACTAATCACAAACACACGTTGGGCTGTCAAGCGTATTACCAGAATTAGAAGTTTCCGGTCAAATTCAGCCAATCATAAGGTCGATTTATGAAAAGGGAGTTACCTCCCTTTGAAAGTAAAAAAAGCATTTGGCATATGACCATTTTCCGTGAGAAATTTCCTCTCGTGCAGGAGATCAGGAGAAAGGTCGTGAATCTGTGAGTGTCACGGAAAAAATGAACTAGTTGACACGTCTGGGCATCAGCCATTATGGGGCTACAAAGAGTGTTAAAATGGACACAAAAATTATTTTTGAATTGAAATATATCCAAAAGCCTTTACTGTCCCATGAATGTTTTTGTATTTTAGAGACATTATGTAGGTAGTCTTGCAATATGACAAAATTAAATTATGGGATACCCAAGGCTTTGGGAGAAAATGACGATTGAAAAAGCTCGAAAATTCATTTTCGCTCACTTTTGAGCCATAACACTTTGCTAAGCCAAAGGTGTCCCATAGGTTTTTCACTATTTTTCATCTCTACTCATAGTAGTTAACAAGAAACAACCAAATAACCAGGTAAGCAGGTACTTTGTTGTAATTTTTCATTTAAAGTTCTCCAAAAGCTGTTTTTGAAAATTTTGGTCTGCCAAGCTCCCATATCTCGGCAACCGACAAAAATAGCAATTTTTTTCTTTAGAATTGTGATTGTAGTACTAAACGGTACAATATGTTGAAAAATTAGAGAATTTGAAGGTGGTCACTAAAGAAAGTCTTGAATTTTGCCTGAATTTTACAGAAAGTGGCTCTTAATTAGAACTAAAGTTATCGTGTCTTAAAGCATCAACCAATCAAATTGCTTATCCCTGCCTACCCTATGCAGGAAATGCACATTTTCGAATTCCATCCAGGCATTTACCTAATAAACACATACACCAAGGTTGAACATTCTAGCTCACTTAGAAGGAGTGTTATTGTGTCCCAAACAGTGTGACTGACAGACAAATAGGCGGATGGACAGACCCATTTTAATAGTCCCCTGCCTTTCGAAAATGCAATATGTAATTTAACCAGCGGCTGCCAGGCAGGATAAGCCCACATTTTGCAAGAGATGGATAGAGAACAAGCTAAAAACAAACAGGATTTTGGGTACAATCAGGGGCAATAATCCAGAAAGTTATGGTCTGAAATGCCCAAATATCAAAAGGGACTCTTTGGAATATAAAGATATGTCATAAGTTTCATCAAAATTGGATAAAAATTGTGACCTCTAGAGCGTCCACAACCTTCCAATTGCATACATTTACATAATTTACGTACAAAGAGCGACCATTTTGTAGGGCAGTTTCATTTTGATTTTGAACACAGTAGGGTAAATGTTCCACCCATCACAAAAACAGAGCAAAAAACAAAAAATACTGAATACAAAGAAGCAAATGAGAAAATGTAGACCGTCTCGAAAGACAGCCGTCAGCTGACTGAATGATGTTGGTTTGAAAAATGTGGGCGAATCCTGTCTGGCAGCCGCTGGTCTTCTGATTTTGATGAAACTTGAAAGGTAAGTTTATAACCAAAAGATCTTGGTTCCTTTTGATATTCGCGCATATCGGATAGTAACTTCCTGAATTATGGCTGATTGTACGCAAAATCACATTTTTAGCTTGTGGTCCCTCTAGAGGTCACAATTATTATCTGATTTAAAAAAACGTTCAAATATATCAGCGTTACAACGTAATTTTGGTTAAGTTTACATTTCATGAATAATATCGGACCAAAACTGCCTGACATAAGGTTTAGAGTCTGTACACAGTCTATATATCAGTATCTGGTGTGTCCACCACGATTGTCAATAACACTAGCGCAGCATCTGTACATGGAGTCGACCAGACGATTGGCGAATGCCATTGGCACCTGGAACTACACTCTCAGAAAGGCCTGGCGCAATCCATCAGCTGTGTTTGGTCTCAGTATGACGTTATTAAGTCTCCTCTGAATTTCATCTAAAGATGTTCAATCTGGTTTAAGTACGGACTAAGGCCTGACCAGTACATAACGTTGACGCCGTTCTGCTGTAGAAAGTCCCGAGTAACTCTGGCGGTGTGGGCATGGGCGTTTTCATGCTGGAAAACGTTGTTTCGATGACATGCGGAATGTGGTATGACGTGGGGTCTGAGAGCTTGATCGATGTAGCGCACTGCTGTGATGCCGCCTCCTCTCCCTGGACCAAGATTTTGGGGAGAGAGAGAGAGAGAGAAATGGGGTTTAACGTCCACTCGACAGAAACTAGGTCATTTCGGGACCAACGTATGGTTTAATTTTATTTCAATAATTCGCTTGCGCGTAGGGGTCTTTAGCAGTGGGAGGAAACCGGAGGACCCGTTGATTATCGCTATCAATGTGTCTGGAGATGGTCAAAACTGTCAAATATGCAACATTTTTAAATTGGAATTACTGGAGGGCAAATAGCCACGGAGGGAGAAAAAGATAGGTTGCCAGGCAACGAAACATACGCCCACAGCAGCTAAATCGTCCGGGCAGTCAACAAGAGTTGTCGCATATTTATAATACACTAAAATCTGATTAAGAGCAACAACTCATGAAGTAATTATCAGAAAACCATTAGAATTTGTTTGGTTTTTATAAAGTTCTGCCCCATGCTAACGTTTTGTATACAAAACTTTTAATATCATGGATTTAGTTGTTCAAGTCATAAAAATTCATTGAAAATCAATATACTTGTTCGTCGCAAGATCTTAAACACTGTCTATCAATCTGAAGTCAAGGGTCATAACTTTGGTAGTAATTATCAGAAAATCAATAGGATTCTTCATCTCATGACCTTAAACACTGTGTATAAATTTAAGGTCAATCGGATATTAACTTTGGCCTCTAGAGCGTCCACAAGATTTCTTGAAGTGATCAAGGGCCATAACTCTGGCAGTAATTATCGGAAATCGCTGAAAATCATTAGGCTTCTTCGTCTCATGACCTTAAACACTGTGTATAAATTTAAGGTCAATCGGATATTAACTTTGGCCTTTAGAGCGTCCACAAGATTTTTCAAAGTGATCAAGGGCCATAACTCTGGGAGTAATTATCGGAAATCACTGAAAATCAATAGGCTTCTTCGTCTCATGACCTTAAACACTGTGTATAAATTTAATGTCAATCGGATATTAACTTTGGCCGTTAGAGTGTCCACAAGATTATTCAAAGTGATCAAGGGCCAGAACTCTGGCAGTAATTATCGGAAATTGCTGAAAATCAATAGGCTTCTTCGTCTCATGACCTTAAACACTGTGTATAAATTTAAAGTCAATCGGATAATAACTTTAGCATTCAGAGCGTCCACAAGATTTTTCAAAGTGATCAAGGGCCATAACTCGGGCAGTAATTATCGGAAATCGCTGAAAATCAATAGGCTTCTTCATCTCAAGATCTTAAACACTGGGTATAAATTTAAAGTCAATCAGATATTAACTTTAGCCTCTAGAGCGTCCACATTTCAATGTGGCCGTATAGTGCACTAAGAAGCATATAAATGACATAATGAAGAGAGTATGAGATAAAACTAAAGTATATAAATATAACGTAGAATTACTGTTGCAATATAATTAAGAAGATTTTTTTTACGGGAGCTTTTTTCTCAATTTTTAAATTGGCGGGAGTTTTTTATGGCTCCTGCACTATTTCGTAAACATGAAGGACTGGGACAGGCTACCCTACTCCTTGTCACGTACAACCGGGGATTCGAAACCACGCCAGTTGACTCAATGACAGGCTTTATGATACAGCGTGCACATGCTATCCAACCCCCCTCCAAGATTCCACCCCAAAACATTATGCTTGGACCTCCTCACGAGTCTTGTTCCATGACACATTGGTCAGCATAACGCTGGCCACGTCGATCCATATTCTGGTCCTGCCATCTGCAGTTGAACAGAACAGTTCTCCATTGCCTGTGTTGCCAGTTCTGGTGTTGTTGGGCAAACTGTAGATGTTCACGTCGATGGCGAGGGGTGAGGATCGGTCCACGGCAATGGATGTTCTCTCTGGTGAGTCGTCGGCGCACTGTATCGGTACTGATGGGTCTTTCGTGTTTCCCACTGTCTGACGTGCTGTCTCAGATGCCTGTGTGAAGGGATTCTGCACATTTTCCTGCACAACATTGCGGTCATGTCGCCTTGTGGTAACCCTTGGTCTAACAGTTCGTGGTCGATCATCCGTGGTGTAGGTGGCCCGAAAGCGTTGCTGAAGCCTTTAGATAGTCCGAAAATTGACCTGGAAGTGATTGGCAACGGCTTGGGCAGTGTGTCCAGCGTCGAGGCTTCCAAGCACTTGGTTCCTCTGAGCTGTCGTGAGTCATGGCATGCTGCTGACATTGTAGTGTGAATAATTCAACCAGGTATGGGGGTGCATTTGACAGGGCTGGTCCCGGTGAACAGCATGTGCAGCATGAGTTACATGAAAATCATAGAGAACACATTACCATCTCAGAAGTCAGGTTGTGTTTTTGAGAACATTTCCTGGGTTTAATTCTGTGTTTGGGAAGGACCTTATTGCTCAGGTAAAGTTGGAGATGTGGTGACAAATATACAATAAAAACATTTGGCAACTTCTATGCAATGCGTCTATTTAGTATATATATAAAGCCTTCAATCAGTTTCGCACATTTATAGTCACTAAATAAACGCTCATGTAGTACTAAAAAAGCTACGACCATTTAACAATCAATAAATAATGGACTGAAAAATGGTTACGAGTGTCGGCCATAACATCCAGGCACTTCTGAGTAAAAGATAGGTTGACAGGCAACGAAATATACGCCCACAGCAGCTAAATCGTCGGAGTGGTCGACAAGGGTTGTCACATATTTATTCCTTTGTAGGTAATTGGGGGCCTTTACAAGACAGTTCCATACAGATCAGATTATAATTTTTGCTGTTTGAGGGTTCACAAGGTTCTACAAATTGAAAAAAGGGTCTCAACTCTGGAAGTAATCTACAGAAATTGTTGAAATTTGACAGGCTTTTTTGTTTCACAAATTTAAATGATGCATATAAATTTCATACATATCGGATGATAACTTTCATCAATCGAGCATTAACAAGGTTGAACAAAGTCAAACAGGGGCAATAACTCCAGAAGTAATAAACGGAAATTGCTGAAATTCAATAGGATCCTTCTCTTTACTAATTTAAATGACGCACGTAAATTTCATACAGATCAGCATATAACTTTTGATGTTAGAGCATTCACAAAGTTCAATAAAGTGAAACAAGGGCCATAACTCTAGACGAAATAAACAGAAATTGCTGAAATTCAATAAGCTTCTTCGTTTCATTCATTTAAATAATGCATATAAATTTCAGAAAGATCGGATGATAATACGTTCACAAGGATCAATAAAGTGAAATAAGGGCCATAGACATAATAGACAGAAATTGCTGAAATTCAATAGGCTTCTTCATTTCACTAATTTAAATAATGCATATAAATTTCAGAAAGATAGGATGATAACTTTTTGGGTTAGAGTGTTCACAAGGTTAAACAAAATGAAACAAGTGCCATAACTCTAGAAGTAATAAACGAAAATTGCTGAAATTCAATAGGCTTCTTCGTTTCCCTAATTTAAATATTGCATATAAGTTTCACAAAGATCGGATGTTAACTTTTGGCATTAGAGCATTCACAAGGTTCAACAAAGTGAAACAAGGGCCATAACTCTAGACGTTATAAACAGAAATTGCTGAAATTAAATAGGCTTCTTCGTTTCACTAATTTAAATAATGAATATAAATTTCAGAAAGATAGGGAGAGAGAGAGAGAAATGGGGTTTAACGTCCACTCGACACAAACTAGGTCATTTCGGGACTAACATATTGTTTAATTTTATTTACATAATTCGCTTGCGCGTAGGGGTCTTTAGCAGTGGGAGGAAACCGGATGGAGGTTGGACAGGCGACCCTACTACTTGCCACGCACAACCAAGGATTCGAAACCACGCCAGTCGACTCAATGACAGACTGTATGATACAGCGCACGCACGCTAACCATTCAGCCATCCACCCCCCCAGAAAGATAGGATGATAACTTTTGGGGTTAAAGCGTTCACAAGGTTAAACAAAGTGAAACAAGGGCCATAACTCTGGAAGTAATAAACGGAAATTGCTGAAATTCAATAGGCCTCTTCGTTTCCCTGATTTAAATATTTCATATAAATTTCACAAAGATCGGATGTTAACTTTTGGCATTACAGCGTTCACAAGGTTCAACAAAGCAAAACAAGGGCCATAACTCTAGACATTAAAAACGGAAATTATTGAAATTAAATAGGCTTCTTTGTTTTACTAATTTAAATTGGGAATATAAATTTCAGAAAGATAGGATGATAACTTTTGGGATTAAAGCGTTCACAAGGTTAAACAAAGTGAAATAAGGGCCATAACTCTAGAAGTAATAAACGGTAATTGCTGAAATTCAATAGGCCTCTTCGTTTCCCTAATTTAAATATTCATATAAATTTCACAAAGATCGGATGTTCACTTTTGGCATTACAGCGTTCACATGGTTCAACAAAGCGAAACAAGGGCCATAACTCTAGACATTATAAATGGAAATTATTGAAATAAAATAGGCTTCTTCGTTTCACTAATTTAAATAATGCATATAAATTTCAGAAAGATAGGATGATAACTTTTGGGGTTAGAGCGTTCACAAGGTTAAACAAAGTGAAACAAGGGCCATAACTCTAGAAGTAATAAACGGAAATTGCTGAAATTCAATAGGCTTCTTCGTTTCCCTAATTTAAATATTGCATATAAATTTCACATAGATCAGATAACTTTTGGCATTAGAGTGTTCACAAGGTTCAACAAAGTGAAACAGGGGCCATAACTCTAGACGTTAAAAACAGAAATTATTGAAATTAAAAAGGCTTCTTCATCTCACTAATGTAAACAACATATATCAATTTTAAAACAATTGGATGATAACTTTTGGCGTTAGAGCGTTCACAAATGAACATATCGGATGATAACTTTCATCAATCGAGCATTAACAAGGTTGAACAAAGTGAAACAAGGGTCATAACTCTAGAAGTAATTATTGTAAATTGCTGAAATTCAATAGGCTTTCCGGGTTTCACTAATTTAAATCATGCATACAAATTTCACAAAGATCAGATGATAACTTTTGGCGTTACAGCGTTCACAAGGTTCAACAAAGTGAAACAAGGGCCATAACTCTAGACGTAATTCAATAGACTTCTTCGTTTCACTAATTCAAATAATGCATATAAATTTCAGAAAGATAGGATGATAACTTTTGGTGTTAGAGCGTTCACAAGGTTCAATAAAGTGAAACAAGGGTCATTACTCTAAACGTAATATACGGAAATTGCTGGAATTCAAAAGGCTTCTTCGTTTCACTAATTTAAAAAATGCATATAAATTTCACAAAGATCAGAAGATAACTTTTGGCGTAATAGTGTTCACAAGGTTCAACAAAGTGAATCAGATAATAACTTTTGGAGTTAAAGCAATCACAAGAAATTGTGGATGACGGACGGACGGACGGACGGACGGACAGGGGCGACAGCAATATCGCTCTGCTTACCCTGAGCAGAAAGTGCTCATTATCGAACTTAGACAGGGTATTGATGCGATAAAACTATACACCAAGTGTCCTCACTTTCACTAAATTAGAACTTAAGTTATTGTGTCCCAAAGCATCAACCAATCAAATTGCTTATCTTTGCCCACCTCCAACTTTTCCCCAAATTTTCATTGGGCTGAATGCTTTTCACTACAGACAGAGGAACAAATGGTCATGTCTTTGCACTAAAATTTGTATGAGGTTGACCACCAAAATGTTGAGATACACAAACTTGAAGAAGCATACTAAAAACATGTAACTACTTGCCGTACATATCACCTTAGCCAACCTGATAACCCTGTTATCCTTCCGCCTCAAAATCCTGAATATTTACCAAAACCTGGCAGAAAATGTTAATTCAAACCCTCTTCATCCATTCTAGACCCAAAAATCAACAAAAATGGGCATGCAAAAGGGGAGAAAAGAGACAGAGAGAGAATTGCTATAAATAGACGAACTACAATTTGTGGGTACCGAGATGGTGAAATTTAATGGTGGTCTGACTCCATATAATGCTGAATATTAATAGGGTTATCCTCTCATGACCTCAATGCTTCACACCAAATTTACAAAAATCTATTAAAAATTATAGCCCTCCATCGTTTTTTCCAATGTTTTCGGAAAAGGTGGATAACTCTGTAATGGAACGTCACTGAATGTGAAAATCAATTGGGATCATCCTCTCATGACCCCAATGCTTCCCAACAAATTTGAACCAGCGGTTGCCAGCTAAGATACACCCACATTTTGCAAGAGATGGATAGAATTGAAATGAAATGAAATGGGATTTATCGTCCTACTGTTCTGCTCCGTACTGGGCTAATGAAGAGGGGCATACATCATACAGTATGCTATGAGGTAAATTTTGCCAGCGGCACTATGGCCTACACTTATATGGCCTAAAGTTGTCCTTGTCAGGCCCTCCATCCTGTATTACTGACAAGGGGGAACCACTCCGGAAAATCTGGATGAACTTTCTCGGCCAATGCAGGGATCGAACAACCAAATTCTTGGCTAGCGAGCCAGTGTCTTACCCACTTAGACACCGTCATCCCTGTGATGGATAGAGAACAAGTTAAAACAAAAACGTGATTTTTCGTACAATCAGGGGCACTAATCCAGGAAGTTATGGATGATGTGGACGAATATCGAAAGGAACCGAGATCTTTGGGATATAAACATATATTTTAAGTTTTATCAAAATTGGAAAAAAATTGTGACCCCTAAAGGATCCAAAAACCTTGGCATTACATACTTTTGCACTATTGGCTATTTTGTCCGGCAGTTTCAGTCCTTATTTTCAAGAAATTCCAACTCAACTGTCATTATGGTGTAATGGTGAAATATTCGAACGTTGTTTTTTTTAATTGGATAAATATTGTGACCTCTAGAGGGACAACAAGCTAAAAACACAATTTTTTTGTACAATCAGGCACCATAATCCAGGAAGTTACGGTCCAATATGCATGTATATCGAAAGGAATCAAGATCTTTGGGTTATAAACATACATTTCAAGTTCAATCTTAATAAGATAAAAATTGTGACCTTTTGAGTGGCCACAAGCTGAAAACATGATCTTAACATACAATCAGGGGATATCATCCGGTAAGTTACGGTCCGATACAAGCAAATATCGAACGGTCAACCAAGGTCTTACTATATTTTAAGTTTCGTCAAAATCGGATAAAAATTGTGACCCGTATAGTGTCCACAAACAAAATGTGAACGGACATACAGACGAACCGACAGACAGGGGCGATGACAATATCCGTCCAACATGAAAATGTGGGTGTATAAAAACATGTTCACAAGGTTGTGGTAAAGGGAGGATAACTCTGGAACGGAAAGTGCAGGATACACTGAATATCGATAGGATTTGTCCTCTCATAACCACAATGCTTCACTCCAAATTTAAAAAATGTACCCCAAATCGTTTTCACAAGATTTTCGGCAAAGAGTGGATAACTCCAGGGCAGAAAGTTTGAAAAGAATCCGTTGAAAACTGAAGCCTCCATTGCGTTCACAAGGTTTTGGGAAAAGGGGCATAACTCTGGATAGAAAAGTCAATCACAAACCCAACAATATTCGGAAACACATAAATATAGAAATAAACATCAATCATCAAACTACCAACTGATCACGATCATCATTTCGTCAACACAACTGTAACTACCGGTATAAATTTTCGGATGGGGGGGGGGTGGATGGCCGAATGGTTAGCATGTGCGCGCTGTATCATAAAGCCTGTCATTGAGTCAACTGGCGTAGTTTCGAATCCCTGGTTGTATGTGACAAGGAGTAGGGTCGCATGTCCACCCTTTTGGGTTTTCTTCGGTTCCTCCGGTTTCCTCCAACTGCTAAAGACCCCTACACGCAAGCAAATTATTGAAATAAAATTAAACCATGTTAGTCCCGAAATGACCTAGTTTGTGTTGAGTGGAGTTAAACCTCATTTCTCTCTCTCTCTCTCCCCCTCTATAAATTTTCGGCAAAGAGTGGATAACTCCTGAGCAGAAAGTTTGAAAAGAATCCATTGAAAACTGTAGTCGGGAACACATAAATATAGAAATAAACATCAATCATCAAACCACCAACTGATCATAATCATCATTTTGTCAACACAACTGTAACTACCAGTATAAAATTAGTAATTACTCACCCTTTTTAGGTCCAGTAGCTAGACAAGAGAAAGTAATCATTTTTAAATCTAGTCTGTTTTTTAACCACAGTTGATCCATGATATTAATCATCTGTAGTGTTAACATATCTTGTCTTAAATCATCTCCAACCTGTAAATCAAATAAATAATAAATAGTGAACAAATAATTTTCTCTTGCTTTCCAATTGGCCCTTTATTTTTAGTGGCGTGCATATATCATGATGTGTTAGTCATAGTAAAAGATTCAACTATCAGATAGAGGCTGTAAAAAGGAAAGAAAATATGATGCACATTTCTTACTGTACTAATTTATTTTCTTAATCCTTATCCATAGAAGGTGATAAAAATGCAGTGATTTATACCGTCAGCAACAATTAATAATTCATAATTTACACTTCAACTGCAGCTTATCCGAAAGGATAATCTCTTTCGTTTGAAATTGCTGAAAAAGAACAGGGTACAACCGTTCCGAATCCAATGCTTCATAACAATTTTGAAAAGCAATAGGGTGAATCTTCCCACATACCTAATGCTTTGCACCAAATTTTTAAAAAAAAATCTATTAAAAGAAAGGTTTATGTAAACAAGACATTTTTCCTATGGAATTTTCGTACAGATTTGGACGGAACACTTTTTTGAAAAATTCAGAAAAGTAGCCTAAAGCCATAAAAATTTGGATATTTGAATTTGATGCATAAATGTATCGGCATACTGTACTCCTAGAGTTATTTAATTAGGGTTTCACACTACGTAGCTTGTGTGAAACACTATTGTTTTTGTTAAGATTATTAGGGTTTCACACTGCATAGTTTGGTGAAACACTATTGTTTTTGTTAAGATTATTCTTATTTTTTTTGTTTTCCACTTGACCATATCTCAGAATTTACTTGTCGGATCAATTTGATGTCTTGAGAGAGAGAGAAATGGGGTTTAACGACCACTCGACACAGACTAGGTCATTTCGGGACTAACATATGGTTCAATTTTATTTCTATAATTCGTTTGCGCGTAGGGGTCTTTAGCAGTGGGAGGAAACCGGAGAACCCGGAGGAAACCCACGAGGTTGGACAGGCGACCCTACTCCTTGTCACGTACAACCGAGGATTCGAAACCACTAAGCTATCCAACCCCCCCCCCCTCGATGCCTTCAGTTTTACCGGGAAAGTGGGTGTGACTTAGAGATTAAAGCTATTTCGAACGTTCTGCGACAATGCGAAATGTCCGAAACGCCAAAGTTGTCATTTTTTTAAATATTGCAGTAATATTAACAATAATCATCGGATTTTAACATTGGTTACATTTTGACATAGCCTGAGACAGGGCACATAGCTACGGTAGTTTAGATTTTTGATTTTTGACGAATCTTCGGAGATATTAGGGGCCAAATTTCGAAAATTTAAATTTTAACAAAAAACTTTTTTTATTATTGAATAATTTTTTTTGGCATTTTACCCAGGGTTAAGGGGTCGTCTTATTTGAGCAAAAATATGAACATTTTTTGTCTCGATAATTTTTCTTGGCTGCTATTGGCTAATTCAGTTTATTAGTTCTAGGTTAATTATTTATTGCCCGATTTTTATAAAATAAAGTCCATATGCTCCATGATGCAAATTCTCAATTTTTTTATTACCGGTAAAGTTTTCTATCGGCACCGGATGTGACGCAATTTTGCTAAAAACACCAATTTTGTCGAGTCGGTACGTCTTTTCACTAGCAAATGTTATTTTTTGCAAATCTGATAGATCAAGATAAATGCCCCTACAAAGGGCGCAAAAAATATCGGACTCGTTTTCTTTAAATTTTGGTTTTGTATTTGCGCCATTTCGATTTAAAGGTGAAAAAAGGTGAAAAAATGAGCTATTCACAACCCATTCAGGCCTTTCATATTTTAAAATATTTCTTTACAACTTTCATAAACTTGTAGCATTAATCCATACAAAGAGAATCTATGTCAAAATTAGTTTGTAATATGAATATTTGCCGAGAAATGGTCAATTTTGCATGAGTCACTTTTTACGCTATTTTGCCTGTAAAAGAGCCAATTATTATTGGATTTTCATAAAAGTGACACCATTTGATGCGTAATGTCAATTTTGACTAGTTCAAACCAATTTAACATTTTCAATGTCACCGGAAATGGCGCCATTTGGGCAAAAAATGTATTTATAGCCTTCAAAACAGATATTTTATTCAAATGAGTCTGATTTGTAATGTTTTTAAAATTATGATATTTGATTCCAACCAACTAATAGAATGAACCCATACGATCATATAGATATCACAAAATGGTTTCTAACTTGTTCGGTTGCGGAGAAATAGGCGATTTTCAGCAGGTCACTTTTCAAGATTTTTGGTCCACAAAAGTGTCAATTATTATTCAATTTTCATAAAAATTTCACTGTGTGATACCTAATGCCATTTACGATTTCATACAAGTAATTTAGTATTTTCATTATCACCAGAAGTACCGTCACTTTGGCAAAAACTGTATTTTTAGCCTGTAAAACAAGTAATTGTTTGAAGTAAGCGATATTAATTATTGGTGTAAAATTATGATATTTGATTCCTATGGACAAATAGTATCAATCAATAGAATCATATTGATATCACAAAATTGTTTCTAATATCTTCCCTTGCCGAGAAATAACCAATTTTGTCAGGATCACCTTTTAAGATTTTTCGCATTTTAATTTCAGTGTATGGGTTCTGGGTTAATTATTTATTGCCTGATTTGTGTAAAAGAAAAGCCCACCTGGTGCAAATTCTCAACTTACTTCTACGTATAAAAGTTTCTGTCGGCACCGCACCGGAAGTGACGTAATTTTGCCTAAAACTTTAATTTTGATGTGTCGAAAGGTCTGTTAAAAAGCATATATACTATTAAAAAAAAGTAGGGGATATTTGATTTTGGGGGCATAATACTAAAATATGCAAATGACTACGAAAAAAGTCACTATAGAACCTAACAGAAGAAACATTTCCAGTTACATGTGACGCCCAAACGCACCAATAGCTACCGCATGGAATGCAGGTGATGCTTGGGATCATCATGGGGGTCCAACCCAAGATTTGCACGACTCTGACTTTGAATGTTACAGTCATTGTGGCATTGAATTCCAGGGTGGAAACATCAGTTTAATTGTTTTAGTGACCAGAAAACAAATTTTGATATGCGTCGGCTTACCCAAAATGAAAGGTTACGTGCCCTTGGCATGCTACAGATCGGCACAACACAGGCGGTTGTGGCGCGGACGATGAATGTTTCTCAGTCTGTCATAAGCAGGCTATGGTCCAGATACCGTGATACACAATCTGTACAGGACAGACCACGCTCAGGTCGACCAAGGGCGACAACTCAAGCCCAGGATCGATTTATCCGTACCTTGGCCTTGAGAAATCGTGTCATCACAGCAAATCAGATCAGCGCTCGTCTTCAAACAGACACTGGTGTGAGAGTGAGTGGCCAGACGATTCGGAATCGACTGCATAGGGGTCACCTTCGCGCCCGACGTCCACGCGTGATCCCTTGTTTGAGAGATCATCACATTCAGGCAATACGTCGTTGGTGTAGGGATCGTCAACACTGGGATAATCGACGCTGGAGCAATGTGATGTTTTCAGATGAGTCAAGGTTCACTGTTGATTTTTTGGACAGACGTAGGAGGGTGTGGCGTCGTCGAAACGAGCGCTTCCAAGACGTTAACGTCATCAGACATGATCGATTTGGGGGTGGTTCTGTTACGGTGTGGGGAGGCATCATTGTTGCTGGAAGAACGGCTTTACATGTTGTTGCAGGGAGTGTTACAGGCCAGTACTACCGGGACAACATCTTGGCAGTCCATGTTGTGCCGTTCGCACGACGTCATGGCCGCCGTTTCATCTTCCAGGATGACAACGCAAGATGTCACAGGGCCAGGATCGTTACAGGTTACCTCCAACAACAGAACATCACCACATTACCTTGGCCAGCACTGAGTCCCGACCTCTCCCCCATCGAGCATGTCTGGGACATGCTTGGACAGAGGTTACGTCAACGTCAACAACGTCCTGCCAATGTCCAAGAACTTGCTGCTGCGTTGCAACAGGAATAGGACAATCTGGACCAAAATGACCTTAGACGTCTCATTAGGAGTATGCCACGTCGGATCAATGCTTGTTTGGCAAACAGAGGAGGATTTACCCGTTACTGACTTGGTTGTGATGCTGTGGTAACTTTGCTGTTTGACCCCGGGTATCATTTTACCCTTATAATGGTCAGTCTGTGCCTTACTTAGTCTAACGATCATTTGGAATAAATCGATGAATGTGAACTTCATTTCATTTTGTCATTTGTTTCTTCGTCAGTTTCATTAGGTGACTTTAATAACACTTAAAAATCAAATATCCCCTACTTTTTTTGAATAGTATATTAATGTTTACAAATCTAATAGATCAAGATGAATGCTCATACGCAAAATATGTCTTGCTTTGTTTTTTTTTTTTCATTTCGGTTTTGCATTTGCATCATTTTGATTTAAAGCTGAAAAAAGGTGTAAAAATGAGCTATCTACAATGCATTCAGGCTTTTCATGTTTTAAAATAATTCTTAACAACTTTCACGAACCTGTAGCATTAATCCATACGATGAAAATGTATGTCAAAATTAGTTTGTAATATTAGCAGTTGCCGAGAAATAGGCAATTTTGCATGAGTGACTTTTCACGTTATTTTGCCTGTAAAATAGTTAATTATAATGCGATTTTCTAATTTTTTTCACCATATGATGTCTAATGCCATTTTTGACTGGGCGGATCCAATTTTATATTTTCACTGTCACCGGAAATGGCGTCATATGGGCAAAAAGTGTATTTATAGCCTTTAAAACAGATATTTTATTCAAATGAGTCTGATTTGTAATGTTTTTAAAATTATGACATTTGATTGCAATCAACAAATAGAATGAACCAATACGATCATACATATACTACAAAATGGTTCCTACCTTTTACGGTTGCAGAGAAAGACGATTTTCAAGGTTTTTGGTCTATAAAAGTGGCAATTATTATTCGATTTTCATAAAATTTTAACCATGTGATGCCTTATGCCTTTTATGATTTCATAGAACTTATTTAATATTTTCATTATCCCCGGAAGCAATGTCATTTTTGCAAAAACTGTATTTTTAGCCTTCAAAACGAACATTTTTTTGAAGTGAGTTATATTTATTATTTGTTTAACATTATGATATTTTACTCCAATGGACATATAGATTGAATCAATAAGATCATATAGATGTCCAAAAATAGCTTGTCGAGAAATAACAATTTTGTCAGGATCATTTATTTGACATATGTAACACATGGTAACAAATGTATGAATAAAATTGATATTGCTGGGTTTGATTGATTCTGCGTCCATTTTATAACACGTCTGCAATGTTTATGTGGAAATCTGTTTATCGGTTCCATTGGTACTGGAAGTGATATGAGTTCAATGGTAACGTGGCACCGAAAATGACATACGTTCAAGGGTAACGTGGCACCGGTGAAACCCGTCATAACTGCTTCGCAGTTCTAGTTAGGGTTTCACACTGCGTAGCTTGTGTGAAACACTATTGTTTTGTTAAGATTATTCTTATTATTATTTATTTTTTCCAATTTGATTGTATCTCAGAAACTACATGTTGGATCGATACGATTTCTTCGGTTTTATTGCGAAAGTGGGTGTGACTTAGAGATTAGAGCTATTTTGGGCATTCTGTGACAATGCAAAATTTGATTGTATCTCAGAAACTACATGTCGGATCGATACGATTTCTTCGGTTTTATTGCGAAAGTGGGTGTGACTTAGAGATAAGAGCTATTTTGGGCATTCTGTGACAATGCGAAATGTCCGAAATCACCGAAGTTGTCGTTTTTTAAAAAAATTCCGTAGTATTAACAATAATCATCGAATTTTAACATATGATGCATTTTGACATAGCCGGAGACCAGGCATATAGCTGTGCTACTTTTGATTTTTGATTGTCGACGAATCTTCGTAGATATTAAGCGCCAAATTTCGAAAATTTAAAATTTTACAAAAAACTATTTTTTTTATGAATATTTTTATATGGCATTTTAACCAGGGTTGAAGAGTTATCCGATTTGACTAAAAATGTCAACATTTTCTGTGTCCGTAATTTTCCTTGGCCACCATTGGCTAATTCTGTTTTTCAGTCCTAGATTAATTATTTATTATTCGATTTGTACAAAAGAAAGTTTATATGCTGCATGGTCCAAAATGTCATTTTTTTGTTACCGGTAAAGATTCCTGTCGGCAACGGAAGTAACGTAAAATCAGCAAAAACTACAATTTTGACAGATTTTGACAGTTCGGTACAACATTTTGAAAGCAAATATCATTTTTTTCAAATCTGATTTAACTGAAAAGGTGCGCCTTTGCGTACAAAACATCAGGCTCAGTTTTTTTAATTTCGATTTTTCGTTTTCGGGCCATTTAGATTCAAAGGTGAAAAAAGGTGTAAAAATAAGCTATTTACAACCCTTCCACCGTCTTAATATTTCATCGTAACTTTCATAACCTCGTAGCAATAACCCATACAAAGAGAATGTATGTCAAAATTAGTTTGTAATATCAGCAGTTGTCGAGAAATAGGCAATTTTGCATGAGTCACATTTCGTGCTATTTTTCCTGTACAAGAATCAATTATTATTCAATTTTCAATTTTCTTTCACCATTTGATGCCGAATGCCACGTTTGACTAGATTAAACCATTTTAACACCTTTACTGTCACCGGAAGTGGCGTCATTTGGACAAAAACTGAATTTTAGCCTTCAAAACCGATATTTTTGTCAAATGAGTCGTACATGTTATTTGTTTAAAAGTATATTTAATTTCAATCAACAAATAGAATGAACCCATACGACCATACAGATACCACAAAATGGGTTCTAAATTGTAAGGTTTCAGAGAAATAGACGATTTTCTACTAGTCACTTTTCAAGGTTTTTGGTCTATAACAGTGTCAATTATTATTCGATTTTCATAAAATTTTCACCATGTGATGCCTTATGCCATTTCTGATTTCATAAAACTAATTTAACATTTTCATTCTCACCGGAAGTAATGTCATTTTAGCAAAAACTGTATTTTTAGCCTTCAAAACAAATATTTTTTTGAAGTCCGTTATATTTAGTATTCGTTTAACATTATATTTCATTCCAATGGAAATATAGATTGGATCAATACGATCATAAATTTGTCAAAATATAGCTTCTAACATCTTCTCTTGCAAAGAAATAACCAATTTCGTCAGGATCACTTTTTAAGACTTTTCGCATTTTTATTACAGTTTATGGGTTCTAAATTATTTATTTATTGCCGGATTTGTATAAAACAAAAGATCATATATTCCTTGGTGCAAATTCTCAACTTGTTTCTACTTATAAAGTTTTCTGTCGGCACCGGAAGTGACGTAATTTTGCCTAAAATTTAAATTTTGACGGGTCGGGAGGTCTTTTCCTAAGGAAAAATCTTAATTTCTACAAATCTTATCAATGAAGATGAATGCTCCTACTACAGGCCCAAAATATGTCGGGCTTAGTTTTTTAGGGTTTTTTTTGTATCAGTTTTGTATTTGCGCCAGGTTGAAAAAAAGGAGTAAAAATCAGCTATTTACAACCCATTCATCGTCTTCATATTTTATTTCTACGCAACTTTCATAATTTTGTAGCATTAATCCATACGAGGACAATGTATGTCAAAATTAGATTGCAATATGCACAGTTGCCGAGAAATAGGCAATTTTGCATGCGTCACTTTTCACTATATTTTGCATGTAAAAGTGTCAATTATCGTTCGATTTTTGTTACCATGTGATGCCTCATGCTACCTTTGACTAGGTCAATCCAATTTAACATTTTCACTGTCACTGAAAATGACGACATTTGGGCAAAAACCCATACGACCATACAGATATCACAAAATGGTTTCTAACTTGTTCGGTTGCAGAGATATAGATGATATTCTAAAAGTCACTTTTCAAGGTTTTGGTCTATAAAAGTGTCAATTAATATTTGATTATCATAAAATTTTCACCATGTGAGGCCTTATGCCATTTATATTTTCATAGAATTAATGTAACATTTTTATTATCACCGGAAGTAATGTAATTTTGGCAAAAACTGTATTATTAGCCTTCAAATTGTTTTGAAGTGAGTTATATTTATCATTCGTTTAATATATGATATTTGATTCCAATTGACATATAGATTGGATCAATACAATCATATAGATGTCCAAAAATTGCTTCTAGCATCTTCCCTTGTCGAGAAATTTCCCATTAAAAAGTCAGCTAACTTAGCAGTAAGTTAGTAACAAATTTTGTAAGGATCACTTCTTTGACATATGTAACACATGGCAACAAATGTATAAATGAAATTGATATTGCTGGGTAACTGGCACCGGAAGTGACATAAGTTCAAGGGTAATGTGGCACCGGTGAAACCCGTCATTACTGCATCGCAGTTCTAGTTCTTCTTATTATTACCGCACTGCCATTGTGAGCTTGACTTATGACCATGTGTACAGATAGAAGACTAGGTTCTTTAGTTGTTATTTAAAAAAAGATACATTACCTGGCGTGTGATTTACCGATTTCCAATTCAGTAATTACCTGAGACGTGATTTACCGATTTTTGATGTATTTGTCAATAGTGGAATACTATTTTCTACGATAATGGGTAATAAATAATACTACGACCACGCTAAGGTGATCATCTATGGGTGTGCATTTTTTTATATTTACCTTTTTTATTCGTACTCCATATGTAAATAATCGTAATCAAAATGAACCGATCGGATAAACAGCTCGCAGGATATTAAAAGGTTCATCTAATAGTTCAACACCGTAGATAAATTAACCGTGTGTTGATTTTTTAACGTATCTCGGGAAAGTAAATGGCTTGTCTAATAAGTAAAGGCCATAGATAAGTAAACAATGTGTTGACTTTTCAACGCATCTTGGAAATGTAAACGGCTTGTCTAATAAGTAAACGCCGTAGATAAGTGAACGGGTCTTCCATTTATAAACGCCTCTCGGAGAAACTAAACCGGTTACCATTAAACTAAGCCATAGTACTAACTAAACCATTTTTGTAATTCTTAAACGATTTTTATCAATTAGCGAACAATATTTTGAAAGAGAGAGAGAGAGAAATGGGGTTTAACGCCCACTCGACACAAACACGGTCACTTCGGGACTAACATATGGTTTAATTTTATTTCAATAATTCGCTTGCGCATAGGGTTCTTTAGCTGTGGGAGGAAACCGGAGGACCCAGAGAAAACCCACGAGTTTGAACAGGCGACCCTACTCCTTGTCACGTACAACCGGGGATTCGAAACCACGCCGTTGACTCAATGACAGGCCGTATGATACAGCACGCACGTGCTAACCATTCAGCCATCCAACCCCCCACGATGTTTTGAAAGTAAACTATATGCATACTTTCCAGCACCAAAAGCATATTACAAGTAATAACCCATGAAGTAATTATCAGAAAACATTAGAATTTGTTTCGATTGTTTGGCTCATGACCTTAAACAATTTATATTAACTTTAGCCTCTAGAGTGAATGAAATGGAGTTTTAGCTTCTAGAGTGTCCACATATCTGTAAAAGTGATCAAGGGCCTTAACTCTGGTAGTAATTATTGGAAATTGTTGAAAATGAATAGGATGCTTTGTCTCATGACCTTTTAAAAACACTGTGTGTAAGTTTAAAGTCAATCAGATATTAACTTTAGCCTCAAGAGCTTCAACAAAATTTTTCAAAGAGGTCAAGGGCTATAACTCAGGCAGCAATTATCGAACATAGTTGAAAATCAATGGGCTTCTTCGTCATATGACCTTAAACAGTGCATATAAATTTAAAGTCAATTGAATATTAACTTTAGCCTCTAGAGTGTCCACAAGATATTTCAGAGCGATCAAGGGCCATAACTCTGGCAGTAATTATCGGAAATCGTTGAAAATCAATAGGCTCCTTCGTTTCATGACCTTAAACACTGTATAAATTTAAAGTCAATTGGATATTAACTTTAGCCTCTATAGTGTCAACACAATATTTCAAAGTGTTCAAGGGCCATAACGCTAGTAGTATTTATCGGAAATCACTGAAAATCAATAGGATTCTTTGTTTCATGACCTTAAATACTGTGGATAAATTTAAAGTCAATCGAATATTAACTTTAACCCCTAGAGCATCCACAAGATTTTCCAAAGTGATCAAGGTCCATAACTGTGGCAGTAATTATTAGAAATCACTGCAATTCAAAAGCCTCCTTGTCTCATGACCTTAAACACTGTGTATAAATTTAAAATCAATCGGATATTAACTTTTGCTTTTGGAAGCGGGATTGCCGAGCCAACAGACGGACGGGGGCGACGACAATACAAGATTCTTTTATAAATGACTTTTTTTAAGGAGTCATGTAGGAATAGAATCTGGGTTGCACAACTTTGTAGTGTTATATGAATATATAGTTTTTTTGTTAGCAAAGTTATAAGGTATAATGTAGATCAGAGATTAATTACCTTATACATGGCATAAACTGGATCAGCTTTTGAGTTGGAATTTTTGAACATAAGTTTTAGAGGAAAGGCGTTGGATGAAAAATATGAACAGGACTGAAACATAAAATCCATAGTATCTATATAGTATCTAAACATTCTGAATAAGTTCTGGACATCACTTTTGACTCTGAATAAGTTTTGAATCTACTGTGGGAACACTGAGAAGTAGTAAGAGTGAGATTTGTACGTCTAGGGCACAGATATCTCCTGATTTGGTAAATTTCTATGAATATCGGTAAAATTCTAATTATCGCAACAAATCTAATATGAAGAGGCTAAAATCTGTAGGTAGGGTGTGTTAATTAACAGGGGTGAGAAATTGACTGAGTGGTGATATAATTATCGCTAGGGGTGAAAATCTCGGCGACGGTGCGTTTTCTGTACCGGTGTGTTAATTAACGAACGGGTTAAAAACGACTGACACGGTGTGTATTCTTCTTTTGGTGAGTTTTCTCGAAAGCGTGTTATAACTGCACCAAAGGTGTTTTATCAAGGACCAACAGGCTTTATCTGACGCGTAGGTGTTAAATCCAATTTACCGTGCGATTTCTTGTTCGACAGTGTTTTACGCAGATCGGTCTTTGTTAAGTGTAGGTCTTTATACATGGATTTATACGTCCTGTAGTTACATTTGTTCGTTCTTATACGTATTTCATTTCTTGGTGAATACTACGTGTTTTATACATCGAACCATAGTCGGGCTGCAATTATTTATATATTTGTCTTTTTTGTGGGTTTAATTTGTTTATATATTATCGTGCGTACCACTGAAGTATAAATGCACGTTATTTACCGATAACCGGACCAGCCTCCATTGATATCAGACTAACGAATCTGTTTCAAAAAGCAAGTTTATAAATATAAAATCGAGCAATTGATGAAAAACTATTGGTTTTGTCATGTCTATATTTACCACACGTGGGCGTTTTATTGCATAAATGTAATTATTCTTACCTGGGTTGTAAAAAGGACTATCCAAGAAAAATTTAATTTCCACATATATAACAAATGATAATTCACATATCAAATAACACTAATGCAAATAGGGACATGCGCCGGCGTTGATATTGTCCATTGACCTTTGACTTAATATGGAAATAGAGGCTTTACAAGAACAGCTAAATTTAAACACTTGTTAATATTTCTATTGTTTACGATTGTATGAAATAGCTTTATTATTTTTCTCCCGGTACTAATAAACTACGGGTCGAGTGGATCCAATTTTTATTATGTGATTTATCAACGTGATGACAGATCGAGAGCACGGGCTCCATGTGTCTATTTATAAAAGCATGCAATCACCTTTGGAGTTGGCTTCCAGTCTAAAACGACTTTAAAATCTCTTTTGTTATTTCGGTCGCTTTATTTGAAAAGATTTTCATAATATGCCGTAGTAATTTGTGATTTTGTTTTTATTGTTAATTCTGTTTAATTGTGAACATTTCGAAATCTAAATATTTAATATTTATTCTTGGATATGGGTTTAGAATAGTGTTATAGCATGATTTATTGTTAAAGATCTGTTAATTCTGAAACAACAATTTATTGCTGTAGTGATCAATTTCAACATTTTCACTATACATGTATTCTAAAGTCATAGTTTTAAACTTAAATAGCTTCATTTACAATATTTCTGGCCATATATTATGCTAAATTGAGTCCACAAGATTTTTCAAAGTGATCAAGGGCCATAACTTTGGCAGTAATTATCAGAAATCTTTGAAAATCAATAGGATTCTTCGCCTTGTGACCTCAAACACTGTATAAATTTAAAGTCAATCAGATATTAACTTTAGCCTTTAGAGCATCCACAAGGTTTTTTGAAGTGATCAGAGGCCATAACTCTGGCAGTAATTATCGAAAATCACTGAAAATGAATAGACTTCTTTGTCTCATGACCTTAAACACTGTGTATAAATTTTAAGTCAATCGGATATTAACTTTAGACTCTAGAGCGTCCACAAGATTTTTTGAAGTGATCAAGGGCCATAACTCTGGCAGTAATTATCGTAAATTGCTGAAAATCAATAGGATTCTTCGTCTCATGATCTTAAGGGCAAGGTAAAGTGACACCATTTTGTCACAACACCTGAAAAGATGAAAAATTTATTTCAAAAACCAGAATAGTGGCCCTTGGATACAAAAGTCTAAAATAAAAAACATTACTCACAGACCATTTTTTTACTACCACTGACCCTTTAAACAGATCTTGTGATCACTGAGGCGTAAATTTATGGTGAAAATATTGCAAAATGTCCAACAAACGCGGTTACACCTACAAGAATTATTTGAACTTTCTGACGTTACTTATCACATTCAACTATTGTCCCATGGTGTGTACAACAACCGTCGAGACTCCAGTCATTGTTTTTTGAGGCGCGCGATCGCTCTCGAGCGCCTGTCGCGCACCCGAATGTCGACTGAGGGGAGGTTTTTCTCCCTCGCCTTAAAATTGAAAATCGCTCTCCATATCTGTAAATCATGGACATGTATTTGTTTTTTTTTTCAAAAGAGTGTGAAAGACTCACATTCCGAGCGCCACCATGCTGTCATTGTGAAGATTTATTTGGTGTATTCGATTAGTATAATGTGATCGCACAAGGTAATAAAATTCCGATGAATATGTTGCTAAAAATAGATGGCGCCTGTGCACCATTGGTTAATTTAACTGAAATGAAAAGTAGGACTCTCACGAGACGTGAGAAATTACGAGAGATGGCACGTGAAAATTTCTAATGAGAATAATTCTGGAAGAAATAGATTATATTTTGATGGAATTTTCAGTCGTTTATGATTATATTTTGAATAGGGGTTATGTTTTTAAACAAAATTTATACAAGCTATATATATACTATTCAAAAAAAGTAGGGGATATTTGATTTTTAAGTGTTATTAAAGTCACCTAATGAAACTGACGAAGAAACAAATGACAAAATGAAATGAAGTTCACATTCATCGATTTATTCCAAATGATCGTTAGACTAAGTAAGGCACAGACTGACCATTATAAGGGTAAAATGATACCCGGGGTCAAACAGCAAAGTTACCACAGCATCACAACCAAGTCAGTAACGGGTAAATCCTCCTCTGTTTGCCAAACAAGCATTGATCCGACGTGGCATACACCTAATGAGACGTCTAAGGTCATTTTGGTCCAGATTGTCCCATTCCTGTTGCAACGCAGCAGCAAGTTCTTGGACATTGGCAGGACGTTGTTGACGTTGACGTAACCTCTGTCCAAGCATGTCCCAGACATGCTCGATGAGGGAGAGGTCGGGACTCAGTGCTGGCCAAGGTAATGTGGTGATGTTCTGTTGTTGAAGGTAACCTGTAACGATCCTGGCCCTGTGACATCTTGCGTTGTCATCCTGGAAGATGAAACGGCGGCCATGACGTCGTGCGAACGGCACAACATGGACTGCCAAGATGTTGTCCCGGTAGTACTGGCCTGTAACACGCCCTGCAACAACATGTAAAGCCGTTCTTCCAGCAACAGTGATGCCTCCCCACACCATAACAGAACCACCCCCAAATCGATCATGTCTGATGACGTTAACGTCTTGGAAGCGCTCGTTTCGACGACGCCACACCCTCCTACGTCTGTTCAAAAAATCAACAGTGAACCTTGACTCATCTGAAAACATCACATTGCTCCAGCGTCGATTATCCCAGTGTTGACGATCCCTACACCAACGACGTCTTGCCTGAATGTGATGATCTCTCAAACAAGGGATCACGCGAGGACGTCGGGCGCGAAGGTGACCCCTATGCAGTCGATTCCGAATCGTCTGGCCACTCACTCTCACACCAGTGTCTGTTTGAAGACGAGCGCTGATCTGATTTGCTGTGATGACACGATTTCTCAAGGCCAAGGTACGGATAAATCGATCCTGGGCTTGAGTTGTCGCCCTTGGTCAACCTGAGCGTGGTCTGTCCTGTACAGATTGTGTATCACGGTATCTGGACCATAGCCTGCTTATGACAGACTGAGAAACATTCATCGTCCGCGCCACAACCGCCTGTGTTGTGCCGATCTGTAGCATGCCAAGGGCACGTAACCTTTCATTTTGGGTAAGCCGACGCATATCAAAATTTGTTTTCTGGTCACTAAAACAATTAAACTGATGTTTCCACCCTGGAATTCAATGCCACAATGACTGTAACATTCAAAGTCAGAGTCGTGCAAATCTTGGGTTGGACCCCCATGATGATCCCAAGCATCACCTGCATTCCATGCGGTAGCTATTGGTGCGTTTGGGCGTCACATGTAACTGGAAATGTTTCTTCTGTTAGGTTCTATAGTGACTTTTTTCGTAGTCATTTGCATATTTTAGTATTATGCCCCCAAAATCAAATATCCCCTACTTTTTTTGAATAGTATATTTAGAAATGTCGACAAGTATTTCTATTGGAATACCGTATGTACTGTAGTTATGGACGCCAGTAGAAGTTTGACTTGACCGTACGACTATGAGTGCTATTATTTAGCAGACGATGTTTATTATCATTTATATAAATGAGTTTTTGGCTCAAGTTTATAATTTGCTGTAATAAGTGTCATATTATGTGGCATACTATTTGACACATATCAGTAAGAATATGTTGCTTGTATTACAATTTGTTGGTGATGTGTAACTTATGGAATTTAAATTGGCTTTGCCGCACTATTGCTATTCGCTGCAGAATTTCTAGAAGGTGTAATTCGGTCTCCAAATGTCAACAATTAAGAAATTTGGCAAAAAACTTTATTTCGTGAATATTTTGAGAGAAATGTTTTTTAAGGAGAAAATTTGAAAGGTACTGTGGCATTATGTAGCATCGATGTCATTTGTGATCGGATAGCCGATCTCTGGAGATATGTTTTTTTTTTAAAAAGATGGGACGAACTGTCAGAAAAGTTGGTTCATGTGGTTTCGTCGTTAAGTGATCTCAAGTTCGTTGAATAAATTTTATTTTCATGTTGGTAAGTACACACTGCATTCTTGCATTGCAACTTATGTTGTGGTGGTATCAATTTGGAAAAAAAATAGTTTTTAATTGCTTATCCTGTATTTTGTTTGGGACTACGGAACGCCACAGGTAGCACATGCCAAAGACGACAGTCTTCAATTTATTTGCCTAATCATTTGGGCTTTTTGAAATTAAAACTTTGCCAAAATGCATTATTATTAACTTGAAAATTAATTGTTGGATATTTTCAATTTCTTCTGGTGATAAATTTTATGGGTTTATATATAAGTTAAAATTATCAAGTTTTAGCCTAGGCCTATATTATTAAATTATTTTTTGTGTCTTACTTTATTTAAGACATGGTTTGTTGGGTTTTTCATTTTTAAAATTATTATATAATAATTATACTATTGTAATTATGTGTCTTTTATTTAGGATTTGTTTCATATAAACTTTTCACTGATATACCTTGTAATTTTTATTCTTATTTTACAGAATTGGACAAGATAATCTACACAGATTATGGTGGCCCTGTTGCTTTAAAGTTATAGGAGGTAAATCGCTAATATTTGAGACAAATTGACACAAATGGGTAGCAAAGCATATAATAATGTAACTGATTTACATTCTCAATCGTTTCGGTTTTTACTCAAATTTCAATTCAATTATGTTCGGCGAAATATGTCAGAAGTCTCAATTGAATGACAATCTCTAGCGTCTGGTTATTCCAGTCTACAATAATAGTATTTATTGTGCATACTCACCAGATAAGAATAGGGCATCACCGCTTAACATGACTTGTGGAATATGTCTAGCCTCGTTCTTCGAATACCTCATTACAAAAGGTCCTAAAACGCATTATGGTACACGATACGTGTACCAATGGTAAAATGATTATTTTGTCTTAAATATCGGATATCAGAAGCCCATTTTTTCCCGGTAAGATCACAACATCAATGTTGATTTAAACTGACAAATAATTTGTATTTTCAAGGTGGAAGACTTTGGATGATATTGAGTTAGACTTGTGTAATTTGACAGATAAACAAGGAAAACTATGATTTCTATGGAATTTAAAGCAGCATTAAAAATTATGATGCATTTATGATAAAAAAAACTTTAAAATGGTACGTATTGTCAATTTATATGAAAAAACAACTCAAAAACATTAAACATTCCGAGTCAAATAAAATATGTGAATATGGTTAATGTATACAATGGTAGCTGTCTTTTTTTAAATCTAGCATACCAAAAGCAACCATTAAATACATGCCAATCAAAAACATTTCCTATCTAGACAGTTAAGTTTGCAAAGTGACAAGTGTTGGGCATGGGCAGGGTATGCCCAAAATATCACTATTAATATTACGCAAACCCTGTTGGCAAGTTTACAAATCTATGTAGGCCTTCTAGAAGACAGAAACATTGTACATATGTGAATGGATGTGATTCATGTATGTCAGCATCTAATTAACTAGAACATCTGATATCACTTCCCATTGGAAAGTTTGCAAATAATGCTGAATGTTTTACACATGTACATGTATATTGAGAATTTGTGTATGTGCTGGATTTAGAAAATGAATTGAAAAATACACCTTTACATTATTTATTTTTCATAAATATAGGCCAGGAACTGAAATGTGATTTAGGATTTGTTGACTTTAATATAATAACAGGTGGGTATAACAAATTGTGCACATTTAACACGTCCACATTTGATCACAAGGTCTGTCATTGAGTCCAGTGGCGTAGTTTCAGTTGTCCACTTGTATGTGACAGGCAGTCGGGTCGCCGGTCAAGCCTCAAGGGTTTTCTCCAGGTCTTTCCACTGCTAAAGACCCCTACACACTAGCGTATTATTGAAATAAATTTGAACCATGTGTTAGTCCCGAAATGACCTAGTTTGTGTCCAGAAGACATTAAACCTCTCTCTCTGTGTCTTTCCCTTTCACACAAATAATACATGTATAACTATAAACATGTAATAAGCCTTAGCAGACATACATACATTGTAATATAGCCCTGTATTCAAGTCATGAAAAATCCCTGCAAAAAGGCTGCTATTATTGTAATTAGATGTCATATCCGGAATATGAAGGCTATTTGTACAATGTGTACCTCATATCATAGGGGCAATATTGCTGTCCATTGTGCCACACCATACATCTGCAGTGAAAGTAGTGCATGAAACAAAATGGCCTTTTGTTTACAAAATATTTGAAAACTTTGAGGTCCTATAACTAATTTTTGATATTTTTTTTTCAGATTTCAAGTCTTGATGGTTGGAGTTTGATTATTTGAGCAACTTTTAGCCAGTTTAATTTTAATGTGTTCTTTTTTATAAAGCTTGTAGCTGCACAGTCCTGACTTAGGAATTTGCTTCATTATTTGGTAAATATTTTATTTCAAAGTCATTATTTTGGATTTCCATCCATTTTTTATTGTTCTGTATCATCTCAGGCACATGTAGATACCAACATATTTGCATTAAAGCTGGTGTAAATCCCTTTTTGAGAACCCCCCATTTCAGGTGTTGTGACAAAATGGTGTCACTTTACCTTGCCCTTAAGCACTGTGTATAAATTTAAAGTCAATAGGATATTAACTTTCGCCTCTAGAGAGTCCACAAGAGTTTTTTGAAGTGATCAAGGGCGATAACTCTGGCAGTAATTATCGGAAATCGCTGAAAATCAATAGGCTTCTTCGTCTCATGACCTTAAACACTGTATAAATTTAAAGTCAATCGGATATTAACTTTGGCCTCTAGAGCATCCACAAGATTTTTTGAAGTGATCAAGGGCCATAACTCTGGCAGTAATTATCGGAAATTGCTGAAAATCAATAGGCTTCTTCGTCTCATGACCTTAAACACTGTGAATAAATTTAAAGTCAATGGATATTAACTTTCGCCTCTAGAGCATCCACAAGATTTTTTTAAGTGATCAAGGGCCATAACTCTGGCAGTAATTATCGGAAATCGCTGAAAATCAATAGGCTTCTTCTTCTCATGACCTTAAACACTGTGTATAAATTTAAAGTCAATCGGATATTAACTTTGGCCTCTAGAGTGTCCACAAGATTTTTTGAAGTGGTCAAGGGCTATAACTCTGGCAGTAATTATCGGAAATCGCTTAAAATCAATAGGATTCTTCGTCTCATGACCTTAAACACTGTGTATAAATTTAAAGTCAATCAGATATTAACTTTGGCCTCTAGAGCATCCACAAGATTTTTTGAAGTGATCAAAGGCCATAACTCTGGCAGTAATTATCGGAAATCGCTGAAAATCAATAGGATTCTTCGTCTCATGGCCTTAAACACTGTATATAAATTTAAAGTCAATCGGATATTAACTTTAGCCTCTAGAGCATCCACAAGATTTTTTTAAGTGATCAAGGGCCATAATTCTGGCAGTAATTATCGAAAATCACTGAAAATCAATAGGCTTCTTCGTCTCATGACCTTAAACACTGTGTATAAATTTAAAGTCAATCGGATATTAACTTTGGCCTCTAGAGCATCCACAAGATTTTTTGAAGTGATCAAGGGCCATAATTCTGGCAGTAATTATCGGAAATTGCTGAAAATCAATAGGATTCTTCGTCTCATGACCTTAAACACTGTGAATAAATTTAAAGTCAATGGATATTAACTTTCGCCTCTAGAGCGTCCACAAGATTTTTTTAAGTGATCAAGGGCCATAACTCTGGCAGTAATTATCGGAAATCGCTGAAAATCAATAGGCTTCTTCGTCTCATGACCTTAAACACTGTGTATAAATTTAAAGTCAATCGGATATTAACTTTGGCCTCTAGAGTGTCCACAAGATTTTTTGAAGTGGTCAAGGGCTATAACTCTGGCAGTAATTATCGGAAATCGCTTAAAATCAATAGGATTCTTCGTCTCATGACCTTAAACACTGTGTATAAATTTAAAGTCAATCGGATATTAACTTTGGCCTCTAGAGCATCCACAAGATTTTTTGAAGTGATCAAAGGCCATAACTCTGGCAGTAATTATCGGAAATCGCTGAAAATCAATAGGATTCTTCGTCTCATGGCCTTAAACACTGTATATAAATTTAAAGTCAATCGGATATTAACTTTAGCCTCTAGAGCGTCCACAATTGCTTGTGGACGCCGGACCCACGGACAGACAGACAGACGGACGGGGGCGACGACAATATACGACCACATTTCAATGTGGGCGTATAAAACTAGTAAATATAGACATGGCGAAACCAATAGTTTTTCATCAATTGCTCGATTTTATATTTATAAACTTGCTTTTCGAAACAGATTCGTTAGTCTGATATCAATGGAGGCTGGTCTGGTTATCGGTAAATAATGTGCATTTATATTTCAGTGGTACGCACGATAATATATAAACAAATTAAACCCACAAAAAAGACAAATATATAAATAATTGCAGCCCGACTATGGTACGAAGTATAAAACACGTAGTATTCACCAAGAAATGAAATACGTATAAGAACGAACAAATGTAACTACAGGACGTATAAATCCATGTATAAAGACCTACACTTAACAAAGACCGATCTGCGTAAAACACTGTCGAACAAGAAATCGCACGGTAGATTGGATTTAACACCTACGCGTCAGATAAAGCCTGTTGGTCCTTGATAAAACACCTTTGGTGCAGTTATAACACTCTTTCGAGAAAACTCACCAAACAAAGAATACACACCGTGTCAGTCGTTTTTAACCCGTTCGTTAATCAACACACCGGTACAGAAAACGCACCGTCGCCTAGATTTTCACCCTAGCGATAATTATATCACCACTCAGTCAATTTCTCACCCCTGTTAATCAACACACTGTACCTACAGATTTTAGCCTCTTCGTATTAGATTTGTTGCGATAATTAGAATTTTACTGATATTGGTACAAATTTACTAAAAGGCGAGAAATCTATACTGTAAACGTACAAATCTCACCCTTACTACTTCTCAGTGTAGTGAAAGTGAAACAAGGGCCATAACTGTAGAAGTTGCTCAAATTCAATAGGATTCTTTTTTTACTAATTTAAACGACACGTATAAATTTCATACAGATTGACAGATAACTACCTACAGATTTTAGCCTCTTCATATTAGATTTACCGATATTCATAGAAATTTACCAAATCGGGAGATATCTATGCCCTAAACGTACAAATCTCACTCTTTCGACTTCTCAGCGGAATTATTCATCATGTTGTAAGAATAAAGATTTATAAATAAATACCCTGATGTCAATACCACAAACTTCAATGCTAGGATTATATGGCATAAGTAATCTCCCTCTTTCTTCAAACTTTTCATACAAAGCTTCCAGATCTCGTCGCAGTATACCCTAAAATAAGTAAGCTAACAGTGAGGCTGATGTCCCCCGCCGAAATTCCAAAATAAATAGATGACACATATTAATTAATCACACATTTATTTTTTTCAAAAGTATCGAGCAATCAAACTATACACTAAGTTTCATCACTCTCTATCAAATAGAATCAAGATTATCTTATCCCAAAGTATCGACCAATGAAATTGATTAGCTCTGCTAAGCTTAAGCTCGAAATGTTAATCATTGAACTCAGTCAAGACATTCACCTAATGAACATCTACATCAAGTTTAAACATTCTATCTCAATTAAAAGCAGAGTTGTTATGTTCCAAAGTCTTGACCATTCAAATTGCTTATCGCTCTGCTTACCCTGAGCAGAAAATTCTCACCATCAAACTTAGTCAAGGTAATGATATAATGAATCTATATTCAGAGTTTCATCGCTCTCACTTCATTATAACCAAAGTTATCGTGCCCCAAAGCATCAACCAATCAGATTGCTTATCTCTGTCAACCATAAGCAGACAATGTTCCCCATCATACTCCATCAAGGCATTCACCTAATGAATGCCTACACCTAGTTTGAACATTCTACCTCAATTAGAAGGAGAGTTATTCGTGTTCCAGAGTTTCGACCAATCAAATTGCTTATCGAACTTAGTCAAGGTATTGATGTAATGAAACTATACACCAAGTTTCATCACTCTCACTTAATTAGAACTGAAGTTATATCGTGTCCCAAAGCATCAACCAATCAAATTGCTTATCTCTGCTTACCCTAAACAGACCTATTGACCTAATAAACACCTACACCAAGTTTGAACATTGTAGCTCAATTAGAAGGAGAGTTATTGTGTTCCACTATGCACTCTGCCATTTTACGGTTTGCCGCTTTGAAACACGTGGAAATATGTTCTAGTGTATAGAAAATACAATAGATGGCACTTGCAGTTACCGTACTAATTTTAGCGAGGGCTTTACTGAGTACACGGTAATACTGGGTACGCGTATTTTAACGACATTTTATAATACCCGGTACTACCCGGTAGACGCAATGAAAGGGTTAATTCGAACTAAAGTTATCCTGTCCCAAAGCATCAACCAATCAAATTGCTTATTTCTGCTTACCTTTTCGCAGAAAATGCCCATCTTCAAATTCCAGTACGGCATTGACCTAATAAACACCTACACCAAGTTTGAACATTCTAGCTCAATTATTGTGTCCCAAAAAGTGTGACGGTCAGACAGAGAGACGGAGAGATAGACCAACCCATTTTAATAGTCCCCTGCTTTCTCGAAAGGCGGGGGACAAATATTATTATTATTATTAACATTTAAAGAGCGAGCCTATCTTTCACAAAATTCCATAATTTGGGTGTCTGCATGGTAAAAGATCGCTCTCCAAATGATAAAAGTCTTGCTGATTTATTTACAAGTAAAAAGATACGTTGCCAGGCAACGAAACATACGCCCACAGCAGCTAAATCGTCGGGCAGTCAACAAGAGTTGTCGCATATTTTTACTTTTTTCGGTAATGAAACATTTATAATATACTAAAATCTGATTAAGAGCAACAACTCAGAAAACCATTAGAATTTGTTTGGTTTTTATAAAGTTCTGCCCCATGCTAACGTTTTGTATACAAAACTTTTAATACTGTATCATGAATTTAGCTGTTCCAAGTCATAAAAATTCATTGAAAATCAATATACTTGTTCGTCTCAAGATCTTAAACTCTGTGTATCAATCTGCAGTCAATCGCATATTAACTTTGGCCTCTAGAGTGTCCACAAGATTTTTCAAACGGATCATTGGCCATAACTTTGGCAGTAATTATCAGAAATCTTTGAAAATCAATAGGATTCTTCGCCTCGTGACCTCAAACACTGTGTATAAATTTAAAGTCAATCAGATATTAACTTTAGCCTTTAGAGCATCCACAAGATTTTTTGAAGTGATCAAGGGCCATAACTCTGGCAGTAATTATCGGAAATTGCTGAAAATCAATAGGCTTCTTCGTCTCTTGACCTTAAACACTGTGTATAAATTTAAAGTCAATCGGATATTAACTTTCGCCTCTAGGGCGTCCACAAGATTTTTTGAAGTGGACGCCGGACCGACGGACGGGCGGACGGGGGCGACAACAATATACGACCACATTTCAATGTGGGCGTATAAAAATGATCAGAAGAAGAGCACAGAGTGCGACTCGGTGTGTACATTTCTAAAAGTGAAGATAAATAAGAAGGTGACATATCATTTATACATTTAAAAGTTAAAAGGAGGATTTTAAATTCAATTCTAAAAATAATCGGTAACCTATGGAGTTTCCGTAAAATAGGAGTAATATGATCATCATATTTACTTCCGGTGATGAGCCTTGCTGCTGAATAAATTCCTGGAGAGTCAAAAAAGCTCTCCTGAAATTGGAAAATCGCTCTCCTGAATCTCTTGAGGAGAGCTTTTTTAGCATTTGTGATAAGAAGAACAGGTATCTGAGGGATCTTAATCCATTTTGAAACCAAAGAGCCAGAATTAGGTCAAATGTGGTCACCGTAGCAAATAGGTTAATTAGGCCTATAAGCTACCATTAACTTTAATATAATTCTTAGTCATTTGTTATGGAGAATGTCATATTCTGATATGTTGAAGTGGGAAAAAAAAATAATATGAAGAACTAGAACTGTGATGCAGTTATGACGGGTTTCACTGGTGCCACGTTACCCTTGAACTTACTTCACTTCCGGTACCAATGAAACAGATTTCCACATAAGCATTGCACACCTGTTATAAAACAGGAGCAGAATCAACCAAATCGAGCTATATCAATTCCATTTATACATTTGGTACCATGTGTTACATATTTCAAAATAATGATCCTAAAAAAATTGATAACTAACTTACAGCTAAGTTAGCTGATGGGAAATGAAAATGCGAAAAAAAAAAACCAAACTTAAAAAGTGACCCAGACAAAATTGGTTATTTCTGAGCCACGGAAGAGATTAGAAGCAATTTTTTGATATCTATAGCATCATATTATATCATTCTATATGTTGGATGAAATATCATAATTTAGTAGGTATATTGAATAACACTCATTTGAAGAAGATAATTGTTTTGAAGGCTAAAAATACAGTTTTTGTCAAAATGTCACTTTCAGTAAAAAAAAAATTGTTTAAATTGGTTTTATAAAATCACAAAGGAAGGCATCAAATGGTGAAACTTTTATAAAAATCAAATAATAATAATTAACAATTTTATAAACCAAAAACCGTTAAAAGTGACTCACAGAAAATAGTAAACAAGCTAGAAACGATTTAGTGACATCTACATGATCATATCTTTGAAGGTTAAAAATACAGTTTTGGACAAAATGGCATCACTTCGGGTGTCAATTTTAAATTGTAATCAATTGGATATAATGCATATTTGCTTTAAGCATCAAATGGTGTCACTTTTATCAAAATCCAATAAGAATTGACTATTTCACAGGCAAAATAAAGTGATTCATGCAAAATTTGTGTTCTATCTTTATAATTATTCATATTTCCATTTGTCTACGATTGTCTTGTTGCCAACAAACAAATCCAACTCTGTCTTTGACACTGTTCTCATAAAGTTGAGGTACTGATCTTTATTTGGGAATTTAATTTTACTTTTACATTCATAGATGTAATATTTTGTAAGGAGGATGAGGTGATTTACAAATAACCATTCATGTTTGTCATTAAACATTTCTATATTATATACTCCTAGATGTATTGATTCTTGACAGATTATGGTGTTAATATTGTTTTTTGATAGGATTTCAGACAAATTGGTTATATTGTTTGTGTTCGTTAATTCTGTACCCATTTTCATACAAATGGCATTTTCAGAAACCCTGATTCTTTTCTCGGACGATATTTAAAATTTAGCAACTTCGTCGCTGACTTCTAGCGTTCGAAAAATGAAAAATGTTGTTTAAAAGACAATTTTTGTTATTTTTCAAAATTTTTTAATTTGACCTACATTTTTGGATACCTGAAGACCATCCGATTCCAGAAATATAAGTTTCATTCCGAGTTGTCGCCCTTTATTTTTCGATTTTTATCGAATTTTCTCCCCATTTCCCAACACCTATATTTTTGGGAAACGATAAATCGATATTTCTGAAAGTCCTGGAACATAAAGCTATATAGTCAGACCGCTGGATAAAGCAATTTCAACAACGGTCCGGAAACCGGAAGTAGTCGAAATAATGTCCAATATTTCGGAAAAAAAAAAAAAAAATGGGTGTTTTGGGGAAAAACTCTATTTCTCCGTCCAATATCAATGGATTAAACGAATTAAGCTCTGGTTGAGTGGCCCGAGGAATGGGCTGTCGTATGATGCCCAATTTATACGGATACTATGACCAAGCAGCAAAATATGACAAGCTGAAAATCAAGTATTTTCTGATTTGGAGCGTTTTTGGACGCCTGTATCTCGAAATCTTAACCGCAACTTTTTTTTTAACTTTCTCTATCGAGTGTCCATTCGATAGTCTTGTGAATTATGCCATCCAATAAGACTTTGAAATGTCTGGAATACGATAAAAAAGGGACTGAAAATCGAAAAAAGTCGAAAAATCGTGAAATTTTGCCAAATGCTCTATTACTTTATTATTTAAACAAATTTTTACAAAAAGATTACAGATTTGGATAGCTGACCTAATTACGATTTTAACGATGTATAATATGTATTGAGTTATTGAAATTTAATTTTCGATATTTTGACATTTTTGCATTTTTGGCACCTTTGAACATAGGATTTCTCAGGGTCATTTTATCTGATCAGATAATGTAATATATCATTACAGAGCCCTGCCTCTATTTAATTGCCCAAACTGGTTATTAAAAATATTCCGACAATAATCTCCATACCGGAAGTATTCAAAAAATGAATGAAAAAAAAAGGTTAAAAAATTGTCGCTCTTGCGAAAAGCTGGATTGGTCCAAAAGGGCCACAATCTTTGAAAAGAAGTCGAAAAATCGTTATATCTGTAAATCTGCTTTTAGTGGTATAAGGGAGGTAAAACTGTCCAATGGATCTTTCTGAAACTTCTGGTACAGGAAATTAAGTTCCCATACCACTTGTTAAATCTATTCCGATAATGATCCGTAAACAGGAAGTAGTCAAATAAATATTCGATATTTAAAAAAAAAAGACAGTAAAAAAAATCGGTGCTCTTGCAACAATCGGAATTTCACCGTCGGGTGTGACCAGATCAAAACATCTACAGTATCGTTGGGTAGCTCGATAAATGGGCTATTGTATGACACACTTCTTGTCTGATTCCTGAAAGCCGGTTCAGTGCTGCTTGCAGGTCTAGTTATTTATTATTATTATTTTTTTTTTCGCCAGAGCCTATTTCTCAGTGCCTGTAACAGATACCGATATGGTACCTAATTTTCTACCTGGAAACAATGTGATGGCTACTTGATAAACTATTTTTAAAACTTCTGCGCAGACCGGAAGTGGCCGTATTTCGTGCGGTGCATAAAAATTAAAAAACGGCCGTAGCTTCGTCAATTCTGTACCTATTTTCATACAAATGACATTTTCAGAAACCCTGAGTCTTTTCTCGGACAATAGTAGTTGAAAATTTCGAAATTTCGAAACTTCGTCGCTGACTTCTAGCGTTCGAAAAATGAAAAATTTTGTTTAAGAAACAATTTTTGTTATTTTTCAAAATTTTCAAATTTGACCTACATTTTTGGATACCTGAAGACCATCCGATTCCAGAAATATAATTTTCATTCCGAGTTATCGCCCTTTATTTTTCGATTTTTTTCGAATTTTCTGCCCATTGCCCAACCCTTATATTTTTGGGAAAGGATAAATCGATATTTCTGAAAGTCCTGGAACATAAAGCTATATAGTCAGACCGCTGGATAAAGCAATTTCAACAACGATCCGGAAACCGGAAGTAGTCGAAATAATGATAGATATTTCGAAAAAAAAAGCAAAAAATGGGTGTTTTGGGGAAAAACTCGATTTCTCCGTTCATTATAAATGGATTAAACGAATTAAGCTTTCGTTGAGTGGCCCGGGGAATGGACTGTCGAATGATGCCCAATTTATACGGATACTAAGACCAAGCAGCAAAATATGACAAGCTGAAAATCAAGTATTTTCTGATTTGGAGCGTTTTTGGACGCCTTTATCTCAAAAACTTAACCTACAATTTTTTTTTTACTTTCTGTATCGACAGTCCTTTCGGTAGTCTTGTGCATGAAAACATCCAATAAGTCTTTGAAATGTCTGGAATAGGATAAAAAAGGGACTGAAAATCGGAAAAAGTCGAAAAATCGTGAAATTTTGGAAAATGCTATATTATTTTATTATTTAATCAGATTTTTACGAAAAGGTTACACATTCAGATAGCTGACCTAATTACGATTCTAACGATGTATAATATGTATTGAGTTATTGAAATTTAATTTTCGATATTTTGACATTTTTGAATTTTTGGCACTTTTGAACATAGGATTTCTCAGGGCCATTTTATCTGATCAGATAATGTAATATATCATTACAGAGCCCTGTGGCTATCTAATTGTCCAAATTGGTTATTAAAACTACCCCGACAATAATCTCCATACCGGACGTATTCAAAAAATGAAGAAAAAGGTTAAAAAAATTAGCGCTCGTGCGAAAAACTTGATTTCTCCATCAGATCTAAGCGGACCTAAAGAACTAAAGTGTCGCTGGATAGCCCTATTAATGGACTATCATATGACATCTGAATGATAATATTTAGATGGCTAGAAAATAAATTATGGTACGCCGAATATCTAGTATTTTCCGTTTTGGAGCATTTTGAGAGGCCTTTTTCTCAAACACAACAACTACGTTTTTTCTGAAACTTTTTTTATTCTATTATTCTTTGATTTGGAAACAGCTCAATGGGTGTTTCTGAAACTTCTGGTACAGAAAGTTAACTATCCAAACAACATGTTAAAACTATCACAACAATGATCCAAAAACCGAAAGTACTCGAAAAAATATTCGATATTTTGAATAAAAAACCTTAAAAAGTAAAAAATAGTGATCTTGCGAAAAACGTGATTACAACGCCATATTTCAACAAATCAAAACAACTAAAGTGTCATTGGATAGCCCGAACAATGGGCGATCTTATGACATCTCAATGGTAAAAAAATCGCTGGTTAGGTAATATATTATGAGATGCTGAAAATCTAGTATTTTCCTTTTTGGAGCCTATTCAGACGTTTTTATCTCGAAAATTACTCTTATTTCCTTTCTTAAACTTCTGTTACTTAGAGTCCTAACGCTGGTCTGGGGTGTGAATCCAAATTTAAAAGCCTCAATATAGTATAAATGGTCCAAAAGGGCCACAATCTTTGAAAAAAGTCGAAAAATCGTTATATCTGTAAATCTGCTTCTAGTGGTATAAGGGAGGTAAAACTGTCCAATGGATCTTTCTGAAACTTCTAGTACAGAAAGTTAAGTTCCCATACCACTTGTTAAATCTATTCCGATAATGATCCGTAAACAGGAAGTAGTCAAAAAAAATATTCGATATTTAAAAAAAAAAGACAGTAAAAAAATCGGTGCTCTTGCAACAATCGGGATTTCACCGTCGGGTGTGACCGGATCAAAACATCTAAAGTATCGTTTGGTAGCTCGATTAATGGGCTATAGTATGACACACTTCCTGTCTGATTCCTGAAAGCCGGTTCAGTGCTGCCTGCAGGTGTAAAAATAAGCTATTTACAATCCATCCACCGTCTTCATATCTCAAAATATTTCAACGTAACTTTCATAACCTCGTAGCAATAACCCATACAAAGAAAATGTATGTCAAAATTAGTTTGTAATATCAGCAGTTGCCGAGAAATGAGTCACATTTCGTGTTATTTTGCCTGTACAAGAATCAATTATTATTCAATTTTCAATTTTCTTTCACCATTTGATGCCAAATGCCACGTTTGACTAGATTAAACGATTTTAACACCTTTACTGTCACCGGAAGTGACGTCATTTAGGCAAAAACTGAATTTTAGCCTTCAAAACCGATATTTTATTCAAATGAGTCGTATATGTTATTTGTTGAAAAGTATGATATTTTATTTCAATCAACAAATAGAATGAACCCATACGACCATACAGATACCACAAAATAGGTTCTAACTTGTAAGGTTGCAGAGAAATAGATGATTTTCTACAAGTCACTTTTCAAGGTTTTTGGTCTATAACAGTGTCAATTATTATTCGATTTTCATAAAATTTTCACCCTGTGATGCCTTATGCCATTTCTGATTTCTTAAAACTAATTTAACATTTTCATTCTCACCGGAAGTAATCTTTGGGTTATAAACTTACATTTCAAGTTTCAACAAAATCGGATAGAAATTGTGACCTCTATAGGGTCCACAACCTTGATATACCATATTTTTACGCTATTTAAGAACGAAGGGCGGCCATTTGTCTGTCAGTTTTGGGCCGATTTTCACGATATTCGAACTCAGTCGTCCTTAGGGTGTAACAGTGATATAATAATATGTTTTTTTAAATAGGATAAAAATTATGACCTCTATAGGGTAAACAATCTAAAAATGCAATTTTTCGTACAATCAGGGGCCATAATTTAGGAAGTTACGTTCCGATATGCGCGAATATCGAAAGGAACCGAGATCTTTGGGTTATAAACTTACATTTCTAGTTTCATCAAAATAGGATTAAAATTGTGACCTCTATAGGGGCCACAACCTTGATATACCATATTTTAATGCTATTTGAGAACGAAGGGCGGCCATTTTGTCTGTCAGTTTTGGGTCGATTTCACGAAATTCGAACTCAGCCATCCTTAGGGTGTAACGGTGATACAATAATACGTTTTTTTTTAAAATCGGATAAAAATTATGACCTCTATAGGCTCCACAAGCTAAAAACGTGATTTTTCGTACAATCAGGGGCCATAATTCAGGAAGTTACGGTCCGATATGCGCGAATATAGAAAGGAATCGAGATCTTTGGGTTATAAACTTACATTTCAAGTTTCAACAAAATCGGATAAAAATTGTGACCTCTATAGGGTCCACAACCTTGATATACCATATTTTTACGCTATTTGAGAACAAACGTCGGCCATTTTGTCTGTCAGTTTTGGACCGATTTTCACAAAATCCGAACTCAGTCATGCTTAGGGTGTAACAGTGATATAATAATAAGGTTTTTTAAATTGGATAAAAATTATGACCTCTATAATCGAAAGGAACCGAGATCTTTGGGTTATAAGCATACATTTCAAGTTTAAACCAAATCGGATAAAAATTGTGACCTCTACAGTGTTCACAAGCTAATAGCGTGATTTTTCGTGCAATCAGGGGCCATAATCCATGAAGTTACGGTCCGATACATGCCAATATCGAAAGGAACTGAGATCTTAGGGTGATAAACCTATATTTCAAGTTTCATTGAAATCGGATAAAAATTGTGACCTGTAGACTGTTCACAAACAATTGTGGACGGACGGATGGATGGACGGACCGGGGCGACCACAATATATGTCCACATGAAAATGTGGGCGTCTTAAAAACTGTAATTTTAGCCTTCAAAACAAATATTTTTTTGAAGTGAGTTATATTTAGTATTCGTTTAACATTATATTTCATTCCAATGGAAATATAGATTGGATCAATACGATCATAAATATGTCAAAAAATAGCTTCTAGCATCCTCTCTTGCAAAGAAATAACCAATTTCATCAGGATCACTTTTTATGACTTTTCGCATTTTTATTACAGTTTATGGGTTCTAAATTAATTATTTATTGCCGGATTTGTATAAAACAAAAGCTCATATACTTCTTGGTGCAAATTCTCAACCTGTTTTTACCTATAAAGTTTTCTGTCGGCACCAGAAGTGACGTAATTTTGCCTAAAATGTAAATTTTGACAGGTCAGGAGGTTTTTTCCTAAGGAAAAACCTTAATTTCTACAAATCTTATCAATGAACATGAATGCTCCTACTATAGGCGCAAAATATGTCGGGCTTAGTTTTTTATACCTGTTTTGTATTTGCGCCATTTTAATTTAAGGGTGAGAAAAAAGGAGTAAAAATCAGCTATTTACAACCCATTCATCGTCTTCATATTTTAAATTATTTCTACGCAACTTTCATAATTTTGTAGCATTAATCCATACGAGGACAATGTATGTCAAAATTAGATTGTAATATGCGCAGTTGCCGAGAAATAGGCAATTTTGCATGCTTCACTTTTCACGTTATTTTGCTTGTAAAAGAGTCAATTATCGTTCGATTTTCAATTTTTGTTACCATGTGATGCCTCATGCCACATTTGACTAGGTCAATCCAATTTAACATTTTCACTGTCACTGAAAATGACGTCATTTGGGCAAAAACTGTATTTTTAGCCCCCAAAACAGATATTTTATTCAAATGAGTCTGATTTGTAATGTTTTTAAAATTATGATATTTGATTCCCATCAACAAAGAGAATGAACCCATACGACCATACAGATATCACAAAATGGTTTCTAACTTCTTCGGTTGCAGGGAAATAGATGATTTTCTACAAGTCACTTTTCAAGGTTTTTGGTCTATAACAGTGTCAATTAATATTCGATTTTCATAAAATTTTCACCCTGTGATGCCTTATGCCATTTCTGATTTCTTAAAACTAATTTAACATTTTCATTCTCACCGGAAGTAATCTTTGGGTTATAAACTTACATTTCAAGTTTCAACAAAATCGGATAGAAATTGTGACCTCTATAGGGTCCACAACCTTGATATACCATATTTTTACACTATTTGAGAACGAAGGGCGGCCATTTGTCTGTCAGTTTTGGGCCGATTTTCACGAAATTCGAACTCAGTCGTCCTTAAGGTGTAACGGTGATATAATAATATGTTTTTTTTAAATCGGATTAAAATTATGACCTCTATAGGGTAAACAATCTAAAAATGCAATTTTTCGTACAATAAGGGGCCATAATTTAGGAAGTTACGTTCCGGTATGCGCGAATATCGAAAGGAACCGAGATCTTTGGGTTATAAACTTACATTTCTAGTTTCATCAAAATAGGATTAAAATTGTGACCTCTATAGGGGCCACAACCTTGATATACCATATTTTAACGCTATTTGAGAACGAAGGGCGGCCATTTTGTCTGTCAGTTTTGGGCCGATTTTCACATAATTCGAACTCAGCCGTCCTTAGGGTGTAACGGTGATACAATAATACGTTTTTTTTAAAATCGGATAAAAATTATGACCTCTATAGGCTCCACAAGCTAAAAACGTGATTTTTCGTACAATCAGGGGCCATAATTCAGGAAGTTACGGTCCGATATGCGCGAATATAGAAAGGAATCGAGATCTTTGGGTTATAAACTTACATTTCAAGTTTCAACAAAATCGGATAAAAATTGTGACCTCTATAGGGTCAACAACCTTGATATACCATATTTTTACGCTATCTGAGAACAAATGTCGGCCATTTTGTCTGTCAGTTTTGGACCGATTTTCACAAAATCCGAACTCAGTCATTCTTAGGGTGTAACAGTGATATAATAATAAGGTTTTTTAAATTGGATAAAAATTATGACCTCTATAATCGAAAGGAACCGAGATCTTTGGGTTATAAGCATACATTTCAAGTTTAAACCAAATCGGATAAAAATTGTGACCTCTACAGTGTTCACAAGCTAATAGCGTGATTTTTCGTGCAATCAGGGGCCATAATCCATGAAGTTATGGTCCGATACATGCCAATATCGAAAGGAACTGAGATCTTAGGGTGATAAACCTATATTTCAAGTTTCATTGAAATCGGATAAAAATTGTGACCTGTAGACTGTTCACAAACAATTGTGGACGGACGGACGGACGGATGGATGGACGGACCAGGGCGACCACAATATATGTCCACATGAAAATGTGGGCGTCTTAAAAACTGTAATTTTAGCCTTCAAAACAAATATTTTTTTGAAGTGAGTTATATTTAGTATTCGTTTAACATTATATTTCATTCCAATGGAAATATAGATTGGATCAATACGATCATAAATATGTCAAAAAATAGCTTCTAGCATCCTCTCTTGCAAAGAAATAACCAATTTCATCAGGATCACTTTTTATGACTTTTCGCATTTTTATTACAGTTTATGGGTTCTAAATTAATTATTTATTGCCGGATTTGTATAAAACAAAAGCTCATATACTTCTTGGTGCAAATTCTCAACCTGTTTTTACCTATAAAGTTTTCTGTCGGCACCAGAAGTGACGTAATTTTGCCTAAAATGTAAATTTTGACAGGTCTGGAGGTTTTTTCCTAAGGAAAAACCTTAATTTCTACAAATCTTATCAATGAACATGAATGCTCCTACTACAGGCGCAAAATATGTCGGGCTTAGTTTTTTATATCGGTTTTGTATTTGCGCCATTTTAATTTAAGGGTGAGAAAAAAGGAGTAAAAATCAGCTATTTACAACCCATTCATCGTCTTCATATTTTAAATTATTTCTACGCAACTTTCATAATTTTGTAACATTAATCCATATGAGGACAATGTATGTCAAAATTAGATTGTAATATGCACAGTTGCCGAGAAATAGGCAATTTTGCATGCGTCACTTTTCACGTTATTTTGCTTGTAAAAGAGTCAATTTTTGTTACCATGTGATGCCTCATGCCACATTTGACTAGGTCAATCCAATTTAACATTTTCACTGTCACTGAAAATGACGTCATTTGGGCAAAAACTGTATTTTTAGCCCCAAAACAGATATTTTATTCAAATGAGTCTGATTTGTAATGTTTTTAAAATTATGATATTTGATTCCCATCAACAAATAGAATGAACCCATACGACCATACAGATATCACAAAATGGTTTCTAACTTCTTCGGTTGCAGGGAAATAGATGATATTCTACAAGTCACTTTTCAAGGTTTTTGGTCTATAAAAGTGTCAATTATTATTTGATTATCATAAAATTTTCAACATGTGATGCCTTATCCCATTTATAATATCATAGAATTAATTTAACATTTTTATTATCAACGAAAGTAATGTAAGTTTGGCAAAAACTGTATTATTAGCCTTCAAAATAATTTTTTTGAAGCGAGTTATATTTATCATTCGTTTAACATTATGATATTTGATTCCAATGGACATATAGATTGGATCAATACGATCATATAGATGTCCAAAAATTGCTTCTAGCATCTTCCCTTGTTGAGAAATTTCCCATTAAAAAGTCAGCTAACTTAGCAGTAAGTTAGTAACAAATTTTGCCAGGATCCCTTTTTTGACATATGTAACACATGGTAACAAATGTATAAATGAAATTGATATTGCTGGGTAACTGGCACCGGAAGTGACATAAGTTCAAGGGTAAAGTGGCACCGGTGAAACCCGTCATTACTGCATCGCAGTTCTAGTGATGATTTTTTTTTACCAAAAAAACAATCATTCAACACATTGGCCTTTTTATTTTCCACTTGAGTATATCTCGGAAACTACTTGTCGGATCAATCCGATATTTTTGGTTTTGCAGGAAAGATGGCATGACTTAGAGATTAAATCTATTTCGAACATTCTGCGACAATGCGAAATGTCCGAAATCACCGAAGATTTTGTCTTCTAAATATTGCCGTAATATTAACAATAATTGCCTGATTTTAACATTTGATGCATTTTGACATAGCCAGAGACAAGGCACATAGCTACAGGTCTTTAGATTTTTGATGAATCTTCGGAGATATTAGGCACCAAATTTAGAAAATTTAAATTTTTTTTTATTAATGAATATTTCTTTATGGTATTTTCTCCAGGGCTAAAGGGTCATCTGATTTGAGCAAAAATGTGAACAATTTTTGTCTCAGTAATTTGCGTTAGCCGCCATTCGCTAATTCAGTTTTTCGGTCCTAGATTGATTATTTATTGTTTGATTTGTTTAAAACAAAGTTCATATGCTTCTTTTTCCAAAATATCCTTTTTTTTGTTACCGATAGAGTTATCTGTCGGCATCGGAAGTGACATAATTTTAACAAAAACTATAATTTTTACAGTTCGGAACCACTTTTTGAAAGCAAATATTATTTTTTCAAAATTTGATATTACCAAAAGAATGCGCGCCTTGTAAATGTGCACAAAACATCGGACTCAGTTTTTTTAATTTCGATTTTATCTGTCAATTTTGGGCCAATTTTCACGAAATTCGAACTCAGCCGTCCTTAGGGTGTATCGTTGATATAATAATAAGTTTTTTTAAATCGGATAAAAATTATGACCTCTATAGGCTCCACAAGCTAAAAATGCGATTTTCGTACAATCAGGGGCCATAATTCAGGAAGTTACGGTCTGATATGCGCGAATATCGAAAGGAACCGAGATCTTTGGGTTATAAACTTACATTTCAAGTTTCAACAAAATCGGATAAAAATTGTGATCTTTATAGGTCCACAACCTTGATATACCATATTTTTACGCTATTTGAGAACGAACGGCGGCCATTTTGTCTGTCAATTTTGGGCCAGGCAACGAAACATACGCCCACAGCAGCTAAATTGTCCGGGCAGTCAACAAGAGTTGTCACATATTTTTATACGTCCACATTCATAATGAGGAGGTATTATGCCGTCGCCCCTCTGTGTGTGTGTATGTGTGTCGCATACAGGGCGCAATTCTTACTCAATTTTCTTCAAACTTTGTATTATATTTATTCCTTATACCCTAAGGATGATCCCTATTGTTTTTGGTGCATGTCCAACCCCCAGGGCCAGAGCCACGCCCATTTATTGTATTTGTTTGTCATCTACAGGCCGCATTTCTTAACGTATTATCTTGAAACTTTGCATACTTATTCTTTGTACCCTAAGGAACATCCCTATCGTTTAGGGTGCATGCCCAATCCCCAGGGTCAGAGCCACACCCCTTTTCTTTCTGTGTATCACCTACAGGCCACAATTCTTAAGTTATCATCTTGAAACTTGACATACTTATTCCTTATACCCAAGAATGGTCCCTATTGTTTTTGGAGCATGCCCATTTCTTATATTTGGGTTTTTTTTTTGTCATCTGCAGGCTGCATTTCTTGAAACTTTGCATATTTATTCTTTGTACCCTAAGGAACATCCCTATCGTTTGGGGTGCATGCCCAACCCCCAGGGACAGTGCCACGCCCATTTTCTCTTTGTGTGTCTGTGTGTCGCCTACAGCCCACAATTCTTAATCGATCGTCTTGAAAACTTTTTTATACTTATTCCTTATACCCTAAGGCTGACCTCTATTATGTTTGATGCATGCCCGACCCCCTGGAACAGAGCCACGCCCAATGTTTGTGTGTCTTGTGTTTTGCGCACAGGCTGCAATTGTTAACAGATCATTTTGAGGATGACCCCTATTGTTTTTTGGTGATTGTCCAACCCCCAGGGGCAGAGCCATGACCATTTTTCTTTGTGTCTGTGTGTGTTGCCTACAGGCCACGATTCTTAATGGATCGTCTTTGAACTTGTGATATGTATCCCTTATAGCCTAAGGACGACAACTGGATGTCCCGACGCCCAGGGACAGAGTCACATTTGTCGTATACAGGCCGCAATTCTGAATGAATCAGCTTGGAACTTGGCATATTCCTTATAGCCTGAAGGCGTCAACTATTGATTTTGGTGAATGCACCGACCCCCAGTGTCAGAGCCACGCCCACTTTTTGCCTTTAGCGCCCGAAAACCACAATTCTGAATGGATTATCTTGGTATACTTATTCCTTATACTCTAAGGACGGCAACTATTTATGTTGATGCACGTCCCCCTCCTCCAAACCCCCTGCACCCCCACCTCATGCCCTTTCGGTGGTGCCACTTTTTGTTGATATTTTGTCTGTAAATGATATACATGTTGCAATTATCAACAGATTTGGATCCAATTTGGAATGATCCAGCATAGGGTTGTACCTATATATATATTGGTCCATGCCCAACCCCGAGGGGCAAAGCCACGCCCAATTTTTGTGTTTTTTGTCTACAGGCTGGCATTCTAAATGGATTATTTTGGAACTTGGCATATTTATTCCTTATACTGTAAGGATAGCAACTATTTATTTTGGTGCATGTCCCGACCCCCCCAGGGTTGTGGTACTGCACCCACTTTTGTTAGTTTTTATTGTTAAATACCCTACAGGTTGCAATAATTAACAGATTTTGTTCAAATTGAGCATATCAATCATTTCAGTAACAGGGCGGTGCCTATTTATATTGTTCCATATCCAACCCCCAGGGGCAGAGCCATGCCCAATTTTTGCATTTATCGTCTACAGGCTGCAATTCTGAATGGATCATATTGGAACTTTGCATATTTATTTGTTATAGCGTAAAGACAGCAACTATTTATTTTGGTCCCTGGGGCAGTGTCACACCTACTTTTTTGTTAATATTTTGTCTGAAAATTTGGCAAACTGCTTTGCCTCTTGTCATTTTACAGCCATTTCATATTTCATTTTAAAAAGTACCATATCAATCAAAGCAGGAATGTGGACGTATATTGCAGCGTTAGCGATGTTCTCGTTACTTTTTTCAGTAATGAAACATTTATAATACACTAAAATATGATTAAGAGTAACAACTCATTAAGTAATTATCAGAAAATCATTAGAATTTGTTTGGTTTTTATAAAGTTCTGCCCTATACTAACGTTTAGCATACAGAACATTTAATATCATGGATTTAGCTGATTCATTGAAAATCAATATACTTGTTTGTCTCAAGACCTTAAACTCTGTGTATCAATCTGAAGTCAATCGGATGATAACATAAGCCTCTAGAGCGTCACAAGATATTTCAAAGTGATCAAGGGCATATAACTGTGGCCCTAATTATCGGATATCATTGAAAATCAATAGGCTTTTTCGTCTCATGACCTTAAACACTGTATAAATTCAATCGGATATTAACTTTAGCCTCTAGAACGTCCACAAGATTTTTCAAAGTGATCAACTCTGTGTATCAATCTGAAGTCAATCGGATGATAACATAAGCCTCTAAAGCATCACAAGATATTTCAGAGTGATCAAGGGCCATAACTGTGGCCCTAATTATCGGATATCATTGAAAATCAATAGGCTTCTTTGTCTCATGACCTTAAACACTGTGTATAAGTCAATCAGATATTAACTTTAGCCTCTAGAACGTCCACAAGATTTTTCAAAGTGATCAAGGGCCATAACTCTGGCAGTAATTATCGGAAATTGCTGAAAATCAATAGTATTCTTTGTCTCATGACCTTAAACACTGTGTATAAATTTAAAGTCAATGGGATATTATCTTTAGCCTCTAGATCAAGGGCCATAACTCAGGTAGTAATTATCAGAAATTGCGGAAAATCAATAGGCTCCTTCGTCTCATGAAGTTAAACACCGTGTATAAATTTCAAGTCAATGGGATATTAACTTTAGCCTTTAGAGCGTCCAGTAGATTTTTAAAGTGATCAAGGGCCATAACTCTGGCAGTAATTATCAGAAATTGCTGAAAATCAATAGGATTCTTCGTCACATGACCTTAAACACTGTGTATAAATTTAAAGTCAATTGGATATTAACTTTAGCCTCCAATCTGGTTAAAACTCAGATCCTATTTCGTTTCGTTTTTATAGTTCAAAATTTTGTTTTACTTGTCTTTACTACACTTGGATCTGGAAGAGTTGTTATTTAACTCGTAAAGCTGTTACGGCGAGCTTTAGTAGTGTTGAAACTACTATTCGGATATTTGTTCACGGATACAAAATAAGGATTATCTGAATCATTTTACTATCCGTTTACTATTCGTTACAATATATTCTGACATTCCGTATGCTCTATATTTAGCCATTTTTACGTCTGATCACTTTGAAATTTTCCCCAATGCAATTGATCACGTACGCAGCTCCATGAGCATAAATGTCAACATTATGCGTATTATTTAGTGATAGTAACTAATAAAATTATTAATGCAGTGCAACGAAAACAGTAGTCTAAATAAAAAAAATATTCATTCATTCCCTGCGCTAGTTTACGGCATACGAGTTTAGACCGTGTTTTGACTTCCCACAATGAAATTTATTCATAACGACCTAGGTCACGTATATTCCCACTCACTGATTGGTTCAATAGTAGTAGATTATCAGAATGAGGCAAACAACCTTGCTGGAATAAATGGCACATGGTTTTATTTTACTTTTTTCATTTGTGTTGATTGAGCAAAATGTTAAGTGGGAGGGTGCGGATAACAGGAGTAGTTATACTATACAAATTCCTTCACCTCATTGATTTTTTGGGATGTCAGACCGATGTCATAGATAGTCTTAATAATTACGGCTAAAGGTAGGCACGTTTTTTTCTTCGCGGCTCAAACAATTTGCAAATCGAAAGTACGATTTCATACTCGGCATACAGACACTCATAAACATTGAAACAAGTAAGAAATAATGAGTACCGGTATATGAACTTTTGATGTAATTGTGTTCAAGAATTTCACGTCTCCGAATTATCCGAATAGTATTCGGATAGCCAACAAAAGTATTCGGATCACAAATCTCGATCCGATTTTCAACACTAAGCTTTAGGTGTGTTTTTCACGGAACTGTGGGTAATCCACTAGTAACATCAATACTGAAGTGATCAAGTATCAGAAATCGCCGAAAATCAATAGGCTTCTTTGTCTCATGACCTTAAACACTGTGTATAAATTTAAAGTCAATCGGATATTGACTTTAGACTCTAGAGCGTCCACGGACGGACAGGGGTGACGACAATATACGACCACATTCCAATGTGGCCGTATGAAAAACTAAGCAAGACATATTTTGCATCTTTAGTAGGAGCATTCATCTTGATCTATTAGATTTGTAAACATTAATATTTGCTTTTTAAAAGACTTTAGGCACGTCAAAATTGAAGTTTTGGGCAAAATTACGTCAGTTCCGGTGCCGAAAGAAACTTTTTATGGTAGAAGAAAGTTGAGTATTTACAAAAAATCTTAAAAAGTGATCCTGACAAAATTGGTTATTTATCGGCAAAGGAAGATGTTAAAAACAATTTTCTGATATACGAATAATGAATATCGCTTATTTCAAACAATTATTTGTTTTAGAGGCTAAAAATACAGTTTTTGCCAAAATGACGTTACTTCCGATGATAATGAAAATCTTAAATTACTTGTATAAAATCGTAAATGGCATTCGGTATCACACAGGGAAAATTGTATGAAAATCGAATAATAATTGACACTTGCCATGATGTCATAACTGAATTCCAGCCAATTTGAATTTGACTCTTCATCCCTGAAGAAGTTAGTATTTTTACTAACGAAATGTTGGATAAAACAATGGTTTTTTTTATATCGTATTCTATTTTTTATTGTAATAACTTACGTCTTTATCCCGGCCAGTCTGTACATGTTCTGCTGTACTAGTTAATATTTTAACTAAAATTTCTTGTTTTTTAAACTCTTGATATAAAGCATCACCAGCTACACTAGCTAAAGCCACAAACATCAACTCATATCTACGTTTAAATGCAGTATCTTGAGCTGCAACACCCTTCAATAACCTGTCCGAAAAACATGTAATTTACAACGATGTCAAAAAGTTTACTCTTCACAAATATCTAACAAGCAGTTGTCATGCAAGATACACCCACATTTTGATGCCTTTAAGAAATCTAATCTCTGTTCAATATTGTCACATCCATGCTGAATATAGATAGGGTTCCTCCTCTCATGATCACATCAGAATAGAAATAAATCTGTTAAAAACTGTAGCCTCTATCGTGTTCACAAGGTTTTCGGAAAAAGTGATAACTTCGGAAAGGAATGTCACGGATCGCTGACTATGGATGGGGTTTGTCTTCTCATGACCCCAATGCTACACACAAATTTGAAATAAATCCATAGCCATAGCCCCTATTGCGTTCAGAAGTTTTTTGCCAAAGGAAGGTAAAATATTGCCTTTTTAATGTTAACATGGCTTTTGGAAAAGGGGGCACACCAAAATCAAACTCATCTGAGATCTTTTGATTCCTAACACATTTTGACTTCAATGTATAGCACATTTGGACACCTAGCAGTGGAAGCTATGCGCTTTATAAATTTTTCACTAATAATAATAATAACTAAAAAACTGCGATGCAGTAATGACGGGTTCCACCGGTGCCACTTTATCCTTGGAATGACGTCACTTCCCGTACCAATGGAAACATTAAACAGATTTCCACATGAGCATTGGACACGTGGTATAAAATGGACGCAGAATTAGGCAATACATCCTGCAATATCAGTTCCATTGATACAACGAAGACTCGACACCATGACATCACTTCCGTTATCAACAAAATATTTAAATTAGATTACAGAAATAACCATTAAGATTGTCCTTTTCATGACACAACTAGCGGTTGTCAGGCAAGAGATGGATAGAGAACAAGCTAATAACAAAAGCGATTTTTCATACAATCAGGGGCCATAATCCAGACAGTTATGGTCAGAAATGTGCAAATATCATCAAAATTTGCGTACAAAGAGCAGCTATTTTGTCGGGCAATTTTGTTTCCATTTTCCCGAAATTTGAATTCAACCTTCATTATGCTGGAATGGTGATATATTTAAACATTTTTTAAAAAACCTATAAAAAATTGTGACCACTAGAGAATCAAAAAGCAAAAAAAAAAATGATTTTTTGTACAACAGGGGCCATAATCCAGGAAGTTACAATCTGGTATGTGTAAATAGCAAAAAGAACCGAGATCTTTGGGGCATAAACATATATTTTAAGTTTCGTCAAAATCTGATAAATAATGATTGTGACTTCTAGTTCTAGAGGGTCCACAAACCCTGGTATGACATACTTTTACACTATTTGTGTACAAGGAACTGCCATTTTGTCAGGCATTTTTTTCCCCGATTTTCATGAAATTAAAACTCAACTGTCATTAGGGTGTAAAGGTGATAAATTTAAACGTTTTTAAATTGGATAAAAATTGTGACCTCTGGAAGGTCCACAAGCTAAAAATGTGATTTTTTGTACAATCAGGGACCATAATCCAGAAAGTTATTGTCCGATATAAGCAAATATCAAAAGGAACCACAATGTTTGCATTATAAACATACATTTCAATTTTAATCAAAATTGGAAAAAAATTGTGACTTCTATTATTGTCCACAACCTTGTAGGCTGTGATTTAGCCCCGAAAATCGTTTCATCTCGTCCCAGCAAATTCCGGGTGAAAATCTGAAGCTTTGTTACATAATTTAACCAGTAGGCCGTCACTGTTGCATACTTTTCTGTTCCGATGCATTGCACAATACGTCTTGCACTCGAATTACGTCTCGAACTATATTTGTCAAGTGTATAGCTATAATCGGGTGATAAAATCAAATTCTAAGCCAATCAGAAACCATAAAAGCAAAGATCGTCATAGGTCAAGGGTCAATAGCCATAAATAGACCAGTGAATACCTTTTATGAGACGGAACACGTTGGATTGTTTACATTTGTCTGAGAGAATTTCTCTGCAAATATGCCGGGATTACTGGATAATATCACCTGTTAACAGGGCTCTATAAAAGTTGAGTGTGCCTGTGCACACACTTGAAAATGTGCCTGCAGGGTCATACTGAAACACAGGGATGTAGCTATGATTTGGTGAGTGGTGTATAAATATATCTGGCGAGCGAAGCGAGTCAAAACATTTTTTGGGAGGGGGGCGTGGTCTTTTATGAAAATTAAACCCTTCTTGGTGTATTTTCAGAGCATCTGCTGCCTTTTGTATTTGGTTCAGTCCAAATCAAATTTCCATTTATATATTCAAATTTTACCAAATTCACTTAATTTTCATCAATGATACAGGGATCTAAAAACTTTTTGACACCACCCGACCAAGCATAAAATTGTCCCGCCCCACTCTGTTTCTCTGGATAGTTGAGGACCTTTCGGTATTTGTTGTTTTGTTGGATTTTTTTTTCAAATATTACTTTATTACTTTGAGATTAAAAATTAAAACGATTCTTAAAACAGTGTTTGTGTTTTATTTGAGTACTGCAACGAATTATGACAACAGGTAGATATTGATAATTAAAACACGTTGTATTATTTGACTTGTTTGTAAAGTTGTTGTACGTGTCTCACGAATATTATTATTATTACGGTGGAATGAGAATCAGGCCAGGCAGAAACTGAGAAAGCTCTCATCGTCCTCCTAGTCCTACTCTCGGGCCGTAGCAAATCCACGGTCAACACAGGTAAGAAATAAAATAAGAAACATGAAAATTTGCTGGCACGTGTTGGACAATTACGACATTCAAACCTGTAACATTGGAGTGCCGTAAATTGGTCTGGGTGACCTATTTACGGCAAAAAAACAAATATAAAGACCGTAGAATAATTGTAAAATGAATATACCTAGGCCTACACATCTTCTAAGTATAAATAAACAAAATACCAAGACATCTTTCTTTAAACTAATTTGGGATGATAGGGTCTACTACGGCACACAAAAATAAATTATGCCGTGACAGACATGGTTTGCGTACATCGGCTTTTACCATGGCTTTGCCGCTTAATTGCCGTGGTAAATTTTGAGCGCCGAGTTTGTGTACAGAGAAGGATGAAGGGGTTTAAATACGACTGGGCGGCTTTCTTCGATTTTTTCTTTGTGCTGGGCGGCAAAAAATAGTGCTGGCCGCAGGCGCCGCCGGGGTGGCTACATCTTTAAAACAAATTTTTAAAGCAATTGTGCCTGCGCATGCCATGCGCATGTGCGCGGAAATATCGATGCCTGCCTGTTAAATGTTGCATTGACACGGTAAAGACAACTTACCCCTGATCTGTGGCATAAATATGGCCAATAATTAGGAAATAGCACCAATGATTGAATGAATCTTTTATTTTCTGGAAACAAGTATTTCTTCAAAACTATTTCAGTGAAACAATATCCAAGAGAAATATATACTTAATACAGATGAAAACGATTTTGGCATGCTTGAAATACTGGTTCGGTCTTATAATTATATATAATGCTAAGAAAAAAACAAAAATAATAATACCATGTGATCTGATCGATACAATTAATAATAATTCACCTTCATCAATTTTACTATTTTTTTAAAACGAGAAAACAATAGACTTATTATAAGAGTATATATAGAGAGAAATGGGGTTTAACTTCCACTCGACACAAACTATGTAATTTTGGTTCAATTTTATTCCAATAATTCGCTTGCGTGTAGTGGTCTTTAGCAGTGGGATTAAACCGGAGGACCCGGAGAAAACCCATGAGGTTGGACAGGCCACCCTTCTCCTTGTCAAGTACAACCGTGGAATCTAAACCATGCCAGTGGACTCAATGACAGACCTTATGATATGCTACCCATTCGGCTACCCAACCCCCTATAAGAGAGTATAAGATTACATTTATTTAAAGAAAGAAATTAAAAAAAATAAACAAATGCAATTATATAAATTTCCCCGTACACAACAATACCATACACCACTAGTATTAATGAAAAATGTATATAATAATAATAATAACATCATCCTTTTTTAAAGTGTATTAATACTGGAGAACGGTTTCTAATGTGCTGTTCAGGTTCTTATATTCACAGAATACATGTATTTACACAGAGATCAGGTCTTGTGCCCATATACACTGTACAAAATTGAAAGATATATACCAACCAGTAAATAAAAGTACATATAAGAGAAAAACAAACAGTAATTACCTAAGTAAAATGGTTCTAGTAAAATGAATTAGAAATGAAATGGTCTAATGAAGATGGGCATATACGCCATACAGTGTGCTATAAAGCAAATTTTGCTTGGGCACAGCACTATGGCCTACGTTTATATCAAATTACAACTGCCAAGGGATCTTTTTACGTGCACACCAATGTATACACAGGACCTCGACTAGACTGCTGTCCTTGTGCCTTGTCAGCCCTCCGCCTGCACCACTGACAAGGGGAAACCGTCAGAAATGAATTATAATAAAAAAGTAAAATAAAAACATATAGTAAGCATAAAGTGACAAAATATAATATGAAAATTTATTGACACTTTTATATTCAAACAATATACACAAAACCATACAAGAAAGTTTTCACTTGTAACAAGTACATCTATTACTGATCTATCTGTAAAAGTGTAATGCAGCTTGATTTACATTCACATTGAAAATTTTGTTTGTGCTTGATCTTTAGTCACCCTAACCCTGTCATTTGTTCAATAGAGTTTAACAAGAGGGGTTTAAATTTCCACAGATACAGTCAGGCAACCTGGGAGGAATGCGCCAGAATATGCCCCCTTTTTGACTGGTGATGCAAAGGCAGAAATAATTCTTCATACATATTTTTTTCAAAAAAAGTAAGTGCACTTGTACCAACTCATCTATTTCGGTTCTAATTTTCTCCATAACATGGGGGTTGGATGGCTGAATTGTTAGCACGTGCGCACTGTATCATAAAGCCCGTCATTGAGTCAACAGGCGTGGTTTCGAATCCCCGGTTGTACGTGACAAGGAGTAGGGTCGCCTGTCCAACCTCGTGGGTTTTCTCTGGGTCCTCCCCTTTCCTCCCACTGTTAAAGACCCCTACGCGCAAGTGAATTATTGAAATAAAAAAATTAAACCATATGTTAGTCCCAAAATGACCTAATTTGTGTCGAGTGGACGTTAAACCCCATTTCTCTCTCTCCATAACAACTTGTTGGGTATGATGAGTACTGCACATTGTATTTCACCTCAATAATGATGACACAGTCTTAACCATAGTGGTCTTCTGTCTTTGACTGAGTGGACTTCTCTATTGGTCTGAGTGGTCTTGGGCGGAGTAGTCCTTGGTCTGGGTTGTCATGCATATGGGAGAATATCTTCATCAGCTTGCACTTGCAAGAAAATGGGGAAAATGTTAAGATATGATCCGATCCCCTTAAACAAATTAACCAGACCTATTATTTTATTCTTTCTCTTTTTTTTTTTTTTTTTTTTTTTGGCTGCTTGTTTCTAAACATCACTTTCTTCAACAACTTAGGAATCGTGATAACGTGGAATGTGAATGTGATAAGTAGGCCTAGTAGCCTCTACCATACCCCAGTCCAGTGAGAGTTTTGTCTGCACATTCCTACCTGGAGTTCTGATTCAGCTTTGTCCAGCAAATCGGCATTTGTCTCCGGCACATTTCCATCTAATTTGATCCACCGGTTAGCACATACAATAAATTTTTCCCAGGTTGTCGCAGTGAACGGTTTTAGCTCAGTGTTTTAACAAAATGTACTCGAGCGATGCAGTTTTACTTTAGCTATCCTTCCGCCATGTACCTTTAATAACAAAACGTAAACAAGAGCAGGTGACCTTTCACCACATGACCTGTTGAACTTTTCGTCGTGTATGTTTGATTGGCCAATTATGTCACGTGATCTGTTTAAACCGAATCACCGCGAAATTCAAATACCATTGCACATTGACAAGTAAGCCCATATTTAATTTACGTTTTCTATCAAACGTCAAAGAATTGATAAAAGAAAAGTTGTGTGACAATACAAAGTAATACTAGAAGAATTAGATGATGTAGGTTTTTTTTCACTCGAAAATGGTCGGGACGGAGAAACAGAAGCAAGCTAGCTAGAAATTTCACACCACGGCCTATTGGTATTACATATTTTTACACTATTTGTGTACTAGGAGCAGCCATTTTGTCTGGTAGTTTTCATCCGATTTTCACAAAATTCGAACTCAACCGATGTTACGGTGCGGCGGTGATATGTTAGAATGGATTTTGAAATTGGAAAATAATTGTTACCTTTTGAGGGACCCCAAGCTAAAAACGCGATTTTTTTTACAATCAGGGGCCATAATTCAGGAAGTTACTATCCGATAATTGCAAATATCGAAAGGAACCAAGATCTTAGGGTTATAAACATGCATTTTAATTTCATCAAAATCAGATGAAAATATTGACATCTAGAGTGTCCACAAGCTAAAAACATGATTTTTCGAACAAACAGGGGCCATAATCAATAAATTTATGGACTGATATATGCCAATATCGAAAGGAACCAAGATCTTTTGGAGATAGATGTATATTTCAAGTTTGGTGAAAATCGGATAAGAATTGTCTTCAAACAAATTGTGGACAGGGGTGACAGCATAATACATCCACATGAAAATGTGGGCTTATAAAAACTGATTAAAGTTACAATTTCATATTTTTAAGTTATATTTTTAAAATGTATTATAATAAAGCCCTAAAATAGATGGTATCTATAAACAGTCCTACCTTGTTAAAGAATAATCCTATTAATCCTATAATTCACTATTGCCAGTTGAGAAATTGGCAAAAATATAATTTTCAACTTCAAATTCAAACGTTTGAAGATAGCTATTCCATGGTGGGGAATGGGAAAACAAGGGAGGAAATTAGGAGGTAATTGTTTTATTATTTCCGGTGTGAAGATTTTTAAATGTAAGAAAGATAACCTATGATCATATAATAGTGAGTTGACAACCTATTGAGCAAAATACATAGAAATAATTATGTTTTGACTTTCTTAGAAAATATGAAATTGTAACTTTAAAATCTGAACAGAATCATCCCTTTATGAAGCCTTATTAAAAAGTGATACTGGCAAAACAGGTTTTTTCTCAGCACGAGAAGACATTAGAAACTTATCTTTGATATTTATATGATAGTATTGATTCATACTATTTGTTCATTGAAATCAAATATAATACGCATAATGAATATCACTTACATCAAACAAATAGTTCTTTTGGAGGCTAAAAATACAGTTTTTGCCAAAATGACATTACTTCCAGTGACAATGAAAATGTTAAATCAGTTTTAGGAAATAATAAATGACAATAGGCATGACATGGTGAAATTTCTATGAAAATTGAATAATAATTTACACTTTCATGGACAATAAACCTTGAAAAGTGACTTGTAGAAACTAAACCATTTTGTGATATCAATATGTTCGTATGGGTTCAGTGATGGCACTTCGCCTGTATATTCCGGACATGTCCGACGCTATTTTCCAAAAGTCTGAAATTGTCCGACCAGAAATATGCCCGATCAGACATCAAAATATGGTGAATCATGCTCAAAATTCCAAAATTAATATAGTGTACTGAGTGTATAACTATCACTCAACCTGATTATCGATGATAATAGGCTGGATTGATTAGGTAATTAAGTGATCAACGTATTTATTGTGTTAAACCGTGTATACACCTACCTTGATTACCTACTTAATCTGCTATGATTGACTGACTTAATCCTTTCTCGGACAATTCATCAATCTAATCTTAAACAGAAGTCACTGCTTCCCCTTCATCGGACTATTCATCAATCCAATAAGAGTGGTTATAATTTTAATCAACGTTTTTACCTTCTGGTTTCTCTGTTGTCGGACATTTGAATCACAGCATGCATCAACTGACAGCATGTATAAACTAGTTATAGATGTCACATATCGTAAGCGTATATAACACCCTAAGTCAATGGACAGTCATTTTGTCTGCGAAAAATTTCACGTCTTTTAAGACTCCATATGTGACCCAGTATGTCAAAATGAGTCGGAATGCACAAAATCTAATTTTAAACTAGAGACAAAATAAGTGAAAATATTGATTTTGATTGAAATTGAGATTTTCACAAAAATGAGTCTATAAATATACTATCTATCGACACACAAGTTCAAAACAGCAATAAAAGTTTTTAGAATACCTTTCTTTGGACGTTTTGTGAGAGTACCGTATTCTTAAATCTGTCCTATTTCTTGAAATTCTCAATGAAATTATAGTTATGTTGAAATCTTCGCTCGCAGCTGGACGACCGGTCATTCCTCTTGCATAACAATTGGCATCGTTGTAAAGCGGAGAATCTCAAGTTTACAAATATGACCAAAATATTGCCTATGGTAATTATTTGGTTTCGGTGATAATATTTTTGGGTACCTACATGCGATTCACTCTGATAAGTGGCAGAAAAAAATTAATTCTGATTGTATATTGATTGCCGTTGAGTGTTAATCAAAACCACGTCGCGGCATATTGTAAATTAATCGACAAGCAGGTGTGTCATTGAGTAATACTAATCAACTGTCACGGATATATGATAAAGCCGTCGACAACTCATTATTTACTCCAAATAATTAATCCAAGCAGTGATTATTTGATATCTCGTTTCATCTTTAAAAAAATAATTTATAGGCCTTAAATGGATATAAACAAAATGGCTAATAATTTTCTTTTCGAAGAGAATTTTATTGATAGCTGAATTCCGTTTACTGTCGCTTCATCATATGGCATTGCAAAGTAAGGAATGCATATTGGATATTATTGTTTAAAATTCTCTTATCACGACCAACGAGCCGAAATGCGACGATTCTCGAGTGGGAAAAATTGTCTGCCATTGTTTAATTACATCGAAGTCAAAATGCACGAAAGTGAACGTAAGCATTTCTTGCCAATGAAATTGACATTTCTATAGGGACTCACATTTTGATACCGTTACAGTACCTGAAAATAATAATGGACCCCTCGTACATGCAAAACTATATTTTAATTCAAGTGTTAAAAGAACACGCATACAGCTGTGGCGGCTTCTTTGATGATTACCCTGATTACCCAAGGTGCTAATCAATTGATGAGATTAACTGAAGTAAAGCTTACCCAAGTTAAAATATACTATTCAAAAAAAGTAGGGGATATTTGATTTTGGGGGCATAATACTAAAATATGCAAATGACTACGAAAAAAGTCACTATAGAACCTAACAGAAGAAACATTTCCAGTTACATGTGACGCCCAAACGCACCAATAGCTACCGCATGGAATGCAGGTGATGCTTGGGATCATCATGGGGGTCCAACCCAAGATTTGCACGACTCTGACTTTGAATGTTACAGTCATTGTGGCATTGAATTCCAGGGTGGAAACATCAGTTTAATTGTTTTAGCGACCAGAAAACAAATTTTGATATGCGTCGGCTTACCCAAAATGAAAGGTTACGTGCCCTTGGCGCGGACGATGAATGTTTCTCAGTCTGTCATAAGCAGGCTATGGTCCAGATACCGTGATACACAATCTGTACAGGACAGACCACGCTCAGGTCGACCAAGGGCGACAACTCAAGCCCAGGATCGATTTATCCGTACCTTGGCCTTGAGAAATCGTGTCATCACAGCAAATCAGATCAGCGCTCGTCTTCAAACAGACACTGGTGTGAGAGTGAGTGGCCAGACGATTCGGAATCGACTGCATAGGGGTCACCTTCGCGCCCGACGTCCTCGCGTAATCCCTTGTTTGAGAGATCATCACATTCAGGCAAGACGTAGTTGGTGTAGGGATCGTCAACACTGGGATAATCGACGCTGGAGCAATGCGATGTTTTCAGATAGTCAAGGTTCACTGTTGATTTTTTGGACAGGCGTAGGAGGGTGTGGCGTCGTCGAAACGAGCGCTTCCAAGACGTTAACGTCATCAGACATGATCGATTTGGGGGTGGTTCTGTTATGGTGTGGGGAGGCATCACTGTTGCTGGAAGAACGGCTTTACATGTTGTTGCAGGGCGTGTTACAGGTCAGTACTACCGGGACAACATCTTGGCAGTCCATGTTGTGCCGTTCGCACGACGTCATGGCCGCCGTTTCATCTTCCAGGATGACAACGCAAGATGTCACAGGGCCAGGATCTTAACAGGTTACCTCCAACAACAGAACATCACCACATTACCTTGGCCAGCACTGAGTCCCGACCTCTCCCCCATCGAGCATGTCTGGGACATGCTTGGACAGAGGTTACGTCAACGTCAACAACGTCCTGCCAATGTCCAAGAACTTGCTGCTGTGTTGCAACAGGAATGGGACAATCTGGACCAAAATGACCTTAGACGTCTCATTAGGAGTATGCCACGTCGGATCAATGCTTGTTTGGCAAACAGAGGAGGATTTACCCGTTACTGACTTGGTTGTGATGCTGTGGTAACTTTGCTGTTTGACCCCGGGTATCATTTTACCCTTATAATGGTCAGTCTGTGCCTTACTTAGTCTAACGATCATTTGGAATAAATCGATGAATGTGAACTTCATTTCATTTTGTCATTTGTTTCTTCGTCAGTTTCATTAGGTGACTTTAATGACACTTAAAAATCAAATATCCCCTACTTTTTTTGAATAGTATATACAAAACATAGACTACTAATGTATAGATTGTTCTTCAGTACAACATTATCACGTGAATATGCCGTATGTGTTGTGGATTTTTCGTTACGAAAAGAGTGCATTTACTACGATTTTCGTCGTCAGCACCCTTGAAATCCTAAATAAAAAAATATTAAACGACAAAATAGCAAATAAACGGCAGAAATCGTCGGATCAATTTTTACTACGATATTTGTCTTCAGCACCCCTGAAAACCCATGGAAAGATATATTCAAAATCAAAACAGCAAATAAATGGCCTGGTCGCTATGGGACTTTGTTTTGGAACTTACCAAATCTTTGACTTGCTTTTTCTCAAAACTTACTTTTTTAAGTTGGGTAGCTTCAAATGGACATAGCTCAGTCAATTTTTTGTTCGATTCAAACAAACTAAAGATCAAATTGAAGGTAATGAGTTGGAGAATATGAAAATAAAAATAACTCAATTTTCAAAATTTCCCCATTGCGACTCATTATGCCAAGACAGGTCACATATAGAAATTCTCATCCACAGCTGCACATTCCCGCACGGAAATTGCTTAACATATAAGATAGTGCTTACTATGAAACTATGTGCTATTAGTCATGTACGCCATATGCTGAAGTTAGCAATACCTTTTTACGAGTGATTTAACTATCAATGTAATTTTAAAATACTGATTTATGAAGAAGAAAAAAGTGTTTTGACATCACCACATGTAATTTTGGAGATATATTACTGATCTGAGTTTGATGCAGGTACGGATCGGCAAGCTTTCATTCTATCGTATTATGACAATTAAATATGACAAGCCAACAGTGGGTCTGATGTCCCCCGCCGAAATCCCCAAATAAATACACTGAGAACTACTAAGTGGTCAATCTGTGCACAGCCCTTATAGAAAATTATGTCTTGGGCGTTATCTATACGTCTTTCGAAAGAAAATTAATTTTTGGACTATTACTCGGTATTACCGCATTAAAACTGTAAATAAGGTGTGTTAATTAACAAGGGTGAAAAACTGTCTGAGAGGTGAGTTAATTAACGCTAGGGGTGAAAAACTGTGCAACGGTGCGTTTTCAGTAGAGGTGTGTTAATTAACCGACCGGTAAAAAATGAATGTCAATGTTGTGTATTGTTTAATTGGCGTGTTTTCTCGTTAGTTGCGATAACTGCACCAAAAGGCGTATAATCAAGGACCGGCAGGCTTTATCTGACACATACGTGTTAAATCAAAATTTGGGAAGTAAAACTGTTTTACCGTGCGATTTATCATTCGACCGTATGTTTTACGCAGTTCTTTGTATAATTAAAGACAGGTCTTTAAGGGTCTGTGCTCGCTATGATCTATGTTTCTCTTATGTGTCTTTTATATTGCGTACCATTTATATAAAGTTGCGTTTAATGAAATAAAAATATGAACCTTAATCTATCGTATACGGAAAGGCGAATTTAATGTCGTCATTTATAAATACCCAGCAGTCAGTGCACAATATGAATATCCACGGGAATATAGAGAGTAAATCCAGCAATAACTATTTTTTCTACTACCGAAATATATTTCTGCTTTATTACTAAAAGGACGCACACTCACCGTTTGACATTTATTAAATTTATAAAAATGTGCCACGTTGCGTAAATTGTGCATCCTACCTTCAATAGCAATATCCATAAAACAGAAATCTCCATATTGATAAATAATACGGCACAACCAACCGAACAGTGGTAATTTCCACACAAATGATATATTTAAGCTAAAATTACTTTAGCTTTTCACTTAATTTATATCGCATACAATCAAAGGATCCTCATTCCAGAATTTGTAATTTATAATAGTCGCTTTTATGCAATTACAGAATTGTCCTGTGATCTAACATATCAAAGAAGCACATACGCCCGATATGACACGTAATCATTTTTCGAGACTTTGTAGATTGGACTTCCTTGTGTTTTCTTCGTGATCCTTTATATAAAACTACATGTTAAATGGTTTCTTCAACTTTATTATTAGGCTGGATTGGCTTCAAAGGTCCCTCGTTCTCAATAAATGATAGCTGCTCGGAATACCTGGGTGAGCTCTGATCAGTCTCACTCAACAATCTCTTTTATAACCCCATAATTTCTGCACGTCCTAGACTGACCTTGACTTTAATTTCCATCCCAAATATGGAATAAACCTCCCCATTTTCCAAGACTAGGGGGGGGGGGGGCGGTGGAACATTACCTTATTTGGTCTACCAACCATATGTCATAAACAGTTAGAATTTGATGGATATTTTGTTTTACATATAAACATGTCGTTCGCTTTTAGTAGTACGTGGGATTTGACTCTATAGAAAGAGTTAACCAACAAATTTTCAAAGACCCAATATTGTCTATATTGTCTTAAGGACCAAAGTCTTACAACTTGTCTTCTATTCTTTCGACTATACCTGACGTTTATACTGCGTACCATATAGTCACACTACTTATAGATAAAGATGCATTTAATAAAATAAAAATATTGACCTTAATCAAGTCGAAACTTTCTTTTTTTCTTCTAAGTATGATTGGTTTGTACAATTTTATCCGTCAATCAAACATGTCATTGCTATCAGACCAAGAACTAAATTTCCTTTTTTTTTTTTTTAAAAAACTTTATTTTGCTATTTATTAGTCTAACATTACTATTTCGAAAACTTATTAGTAAATCTTACTCTTAATTAAAACTAAACTTTATTGAATTATTAATAAACTTTGATGTGTCTCTTTAATTATAATTCTCCAAACTAACTCTGACCTCTTGACCTTACAATTTTATAATTCCCATTTCTGTTTTAGAATTCTGCCAAAACAATTTCATTAATATTTGATATTTCACACGTCAGTAATGTGACCTTTTTGACCTAATCATTTACAATTTTGTATTACGTTTTGACTAATATTTCGTTTTTGACATGTCAACCAAACAACTATATTGTTATCGTACACCACTGAATGTCTAAAACAAGCAGGGCCCTTAGCCTATTCCAACACTATGGTGACATAACATTATTACATAGAATTATGTTCAAAGCAAGTGACGTGCACTTCACTCCCTCGGAACACCAGTTGTTGATATTTATATAACCATGACAATCAGAATATACCTAGCCTTTAATTATACATATAGTTTCATTCACTCACCACTGAAGTCATGTGACTTTTACATACATCAAATTTAACACAGTGTTTATACCTATTGTTTTGAATAAACATACTAGTACAATGTGACATGTCAAATTACTAATTCCTAACCACCTTGGGTGAACAATTTAAAGCAAAATTGAATTAATGACACAAAATAGGACTTAGCAAATATATATTTAACGTTTATATTACATTTCTAAAGCAAAATTTAATTAATGACAAAATAACATTTAGCAAATATATAGTTAACGTTTATATTACGTTTCTTAAGCAAAATTTAATTACATAAAATTATATACGGACAAAATCTACCGTATACCTCCACTTTTCTAAAAAGTGTCGTATTCTTACCTTAACCTCGTATTAAACTCATATTAATGACTTTGCAATAATCTCACAATTTAACGAGCTGTTAATTTCAGTTTTCCAGGAAAAACTATACCAAAATCCCTAAATTTAATTACATGAGATTTTTAACATAACCCAACTTTTTATTCAAAAGTTAAATTACCCAATTTAGTCTAACTCGACTAAAACCATAATCTTGAGTCCCAAAATTACATTAGCTTTATATAGCTAATTAAATACATATACGAACAACACAAAAACACAAATTAACGAATTTCAGTAGAAACCACGGCCAACTTGGAAACTAGAGTTAATCACTCACAAACGTCATCCTTAGCTCTGCCTTCTTCCTACTGCGATCCGGAGACGACATTAGTTCCTTACTTTATACCCTATTCCGTTTCCTTATTATTATTATTCCTAAGTTATATCAACATTTTTTTTTTTTTTAAAACCTACTCCCTAGAGACCCTCACTTTAACTTTAATTTTACTACAGGTTGTGTTAACCTGATAATATACACACCTAACTAGTGATAATATATATTGTTTAATAAACCTATCAATCTCAAATATCCTCTTTAAATGGCATTTAGTAATTGGAACATAATCAAATAACACACTATTTATGGATAACAATTACTGTGGTTTATTTCACTGCGACGTTTCAACAAGATTTCACAAGTCGTTATCAAGCATATAACACAAATAAATAAAATGAAAACAAAATAGCTATATATATATATACACGAGCAGTGCGAACCCTCCAATGGGATGCAAAATCAGCAAGCATGAGCAACTGTCCCAAGCCGTTAAATAAACAATGTACATATATGGTTATAAACTGTAATTGGTATAGATAAGTGCAGGAATGAAGCCAAAGGATCAAACAATTATTAGCAGGTATAATGAGTCACGAGCAACTGGTCCTGACTGTAAAAACATATCAAATAATACAGTAATTAGTTATAGATGAAAGTAATAATAAAAGATGAAAGGACAAGTATTATGGGGGGTGAAACTGAAGCCATAAGCAGTTAATCCTAACAGTGAAGGCAATATGCAGTATCCGCTACAGATGGTCAAAAAGATTATTAATTCCACACTATCCGACCTACCAAAACCAGATAAACTAAAACCTAATAAAGCCCCTATACGAGTGTTTATACCCTTCCATGGAAACATCTCCCACCAAATTAGAAGATTATTAAAACAAGAAGCGCAGATAGAAACCACATATCTCAAAGGCAAGACAACCAAGGATTTAATAAAAGCAAATGGTAAGATAACCCCCACCAAACCCATCTCCCCAAAAGGGTGTGTTTACCAAGTCATCTGCAGCTGTGGGGAATCATACATTGGAGAATCGAAGAGGCCCTTAGACATCAGAATTAAAGAACACATGTCGAAAACACCCACCAACCAATCTGCCATTGCCGAACACCTATTTGAAAACCCGCGCCACCGAGTGAACTGGACTAACGTCAAAAAGTTAGCTGTTAATTGCCACAACAAACGAAACCGAAGAACCCATGAAGCTATTAATATACGCAGGCATGAACCAAAACTAAACAGGGACCCAGGAATTTACATTCCAAGAGCGTATGATCGCATCATTAAAATGTAGTTTACATCGTCTCTGAACTATCCTTTAATTTTAATATTTGTATTGCTTTTAACTTTGTACATCTCCTCAAATCAATTACAATTTGCTTTACTGCATATTGCCTTCACTGTTAGGATTAATTTCTTATGGCTTCAGTTTCACCCCCCATAATACCTGTCCTTTCATCTTTTATTATTACTTTCATCTATAACTAATTACTGTATATATATATATATATAGATTTATTTAATATGTTTTTACAGTCAGGACCAGTTGCTCGTGACTCATTATACCTGCTAATAATTGTTTGATCCTTTGGCTTCATTCCTGCACTTATCTATACCAATTACAGTTTATAACCATATATGTACATTGTTTATTTAACGGCTTGGGACAGTTGCTCATGCTTGCTGATTTTGCATCCCATTGGAGGGTTCGCACTGCTCGTGTATATATATATAGCTATTTTGTTTTCATTTTATTTATTTGTGTTATATGCTTGATAACGACTTGTGAAATCTTGTTGAAACGTCGCAGTGAAATAAACCACAGTAATTGTTATCCATAAATAGTGTGTTATTTGACTATCAATCTCAACTTATGAATAACTATATGTTATTTCCTACACAGTTGCATTTTAACATTTATTGTATTTTAATCTGATTTTAACCTTACTATTATATGGTCTGTAAACAAATTAACAAATTCAATTTTCCAGCCAAAATGTATTTACCTAATTCTGCGAATGAGCTTATTTCCACCAAAAATTTTCTCCATCAGATTTCTTTTTGTTCTTCCACCAATATTTTTCTCCACCAGATTATTTTCTATTGCTGGTTTGTACGGGTTTTCTACTTCCAAAGTTGCTGCTTACTCTAAAGGTCAAAACTGAGGTACTGCACCAAATAGAATATGTATTCTTCTAGATTCCCTTGAAGGTCGAATCCTGGTCACGGCACCAAATATAATATGTAGCACCATGGGCCTTTCTGTGTGACATGGAAAGCGGTGATACCAAAAACCGGTCGCCACATCCTACATACAACCCATGCATCTTTTCTTACTACATATCTTAGTAGCCTTGTGATCGTCTAGAATTTGTCTCTAGCTGTCTTTACTTCTGCTTCACGTGTATTTAAATATTTATTTCTTACTGTTTTCTTAAGACGTTTGTCTTCTCAGTAGTTATAACAATGCAACTGTTTGTTTTTACATTTTATATATCAAGCTGGATACATATAAGCATAGTATAGAATACAATACTAAAGTTATTCTCAACCCTAGCTAGTCAGACACGATATGGGCGAGTCTGCTGATAGAATGGTTACATCTTTCCCCTTCCAGAATCTGTCTGTTATCTAACAAATTCTCACAAGTATGATAGTTTTGTAGCTGTGGGTTTTGGACGTTCAATTATCTAATTGGTCAAATATCATGTAAATAAGTATAGAGATTGGTCAAACAAGCCAAATGATGCAATCGTAATTTTCCGTCACATGTTTTTCAACACAATCTATCCTTGAACTTAGAACCCCTTTCCTGTTATTCTCAGGCTATTTCACAAATAATTAATTTGCGTTTTAAATAAACTCATACCATAGCTAATATACTGACAATAGAGTATAATTTGTAAAGATAAAAAATGTTGTTTAACCCATCTTATTTCTCTATTCCTTGTCTATAAATTTAAAACAATGTGGCAACGACGATATTGCTACACAAATACATGGGTGGTGCTGATAGGCTAGATCAAGTAATGTCATATTATAAGTATCCCTATAAGAAAAGAAAGGCGTACCGTGTCATTTCGCACTTTGTACTGAAGTTACATTAGCTAATGCTAAAGTAGCCTACAATCTAGCTTTCCCTGCGAAAAAACTTAACAGTAAAGATTACCGCATAGTTGTTAGTAAAAGTCTTCTTGCTGAGAAAATTCAATCGGTTAACTACAACAAACCCGAGGCACATTTCCCAGCCCTCTATGAAGATAAAACCCATAAGCCTGACTGTATAGTTTGTTCGGACAGGAAAACTGGAAATCGAAAACAAGTGAAAACCTACTGTAAACGTTGTAATCAACCTATGTTTTGAACGATATCACACAATGCAAGACTATAAAATTTGTTATTGAACTGTAAACGTTGAAATCAAGCTATGTGCATTGTTAAATGTTTTGAATGATATTACACAATAAAAGACTATAAAATTCATTATTGATCTATAAATTTATTTTATTTGTGATTCAAATGAACATTGAATTGTCAAATGCATTACTACTGAATTTATTTTAAAAGTACTGATTGAATAATGTTTTTGGGTTTTTTAAGTACCAATGATAAACACAGCGCAAAGAAAACACCTTTTGAAGTAGAATAAACGAAAAAAAAAAAAAAAGAGAAATTATTTTGTTAATTATGCAAATTAACTGAATTTGCATTTTAAAATGAGGTGAAAAAAAATAGTGCAAATTATAGATCAACTTATCCCCTTCAACTTTTTTATTGGTGTCAAGAGTCTATCCCTTATAATTATCCGGCAGTAGTCATTTGAAATAGGCATATAAAATATTTCACCGTAGCCTTTATTTAGCCTGACCAGTTGAGGTCATGACGTCAAAATGACGATGACCAGTTAAGGGTTAACTTTGGCCTCTAGAGCATCCACAAGGTTTTTTGAAGTAATATTAACTTTAAATTCTAGAGCGTCCACAATTGCTTGTGGACACAGGACCGATGGCCAGACGGGGCGACAATATACAACCACATTAACAAGGTTTTCGGAAAAGAGGGAATAACTCTTGAGCTAAAAGTGGTAGAATGCTGAATATTGATATGAATCGTCCTCTCATGAACAGCAAATGTTGACAGATGGTCAAACTGATGGACAAGGTGACAACAAAAAAACATTTAAATGTCTAATCAAAGCTTTAATTTTGTGAATAACACGGTTACTCTCCTGAACAATGACCACAGACGTAGCTGAATCAAACATTGAAACTTATGAAAGTCCATTTAATAAATAATTTTTAATACTCACCAGAAAAATTGATGTGCGAATCTAATACTTTTACATGATTGTTCTAACAACATTCGAGCTAAAGGACAATTATGATAACTTTCAAACTTTAACGCTTGTATTAATTGAGGTAGAAAATCAATTAAATCATCAGTATTAATTCTTCTGATACATTTTACAGCAAACTCTCGTACTTTCAAATCAGGATATCTGTAAAATTTTAACATAAACATTAGGGTGGTCCTTATTTTGCAAAATTTTGAAAAGTTAAAGGGCTACCCTCAATTTATGTTGGAATTGATGAGAAAAAAATGAAAAAAAATAAATAAAAGAATAAAATAGTTTTTTAGAGGGTGCTACCGTCCATCAAAGTTCAAACAAAATGTGACTTTTTGGCATTTTTTTCAATTTTTTTTTATTTTTATGGAAAAAAGTTATACATGAAAATAAATGTTGTTTCCTGGTTAATTAGAATGTGAACAAGACCAAAATAATATTTATAAAGCTACACAAACGATTCCAGTGTTTTATACAGAGGTTCGAAATTTGGCGAAATCAAGATTTTTCCAGGAAATTGTATCTTTTTCCTAGACCTTTACTTCTAGCCCTTCTGTTGTGGCTTTTGGTGTACCCCAAAGGGTCTGTCCTCGGACTGATCTTGGTTAGCTTATACAGTAAACCACTTGTTCTCATAGTAAGACATCATGGATTATTGTTTCATCTATATGCGAATGATACACAATGGTACATTTTGTTCAAACCTATTAAAATTAACTTTCAAAGCTGAATGTTGAAGCTTCTATTGCACACATAAAAATTTGGATGAACATCAATTTTTTTAAACTTAATGCAGGTAAGACAGAATATTTGGTAATTGGGTCTTTTTTAACCAGGAAAAAGTTAAACTTTGATCTATCGATACAAGCAGGAAATAGTTGCATTGTCACTTTTCAGTCAGCCAGAAATATTGGTGTAATTTTTAATTTAATTTTTTCTTTGGAAAATCACAAACAATATCTTTAAAATAAGTTATTTTAATCTCAGAAACATAGCTAAAATATGTAAATATTTGTCGTCGACAATTAGGGTCTTCAAGTAATAATTTGCTCCATATTGAGAAAGATAGGTTGCCATGCAACGAAACATACGCCCACAGCAGCTAAATCGTCCGGGCAGTCAACAAGTGTTGTTGCATATTTTTACTATTTTCGGTAATGAAACATTTAGAATACACTAAAATCCGATAAGAGTAACAACTCATGAAGTAATTATCAGAAAACTCTTAGGATTTGTTTGGTTTTTATAAAGTTCTGCCCCAATCTAACGTTTAGTATACAAAACTTTTAATATCATGGATTTAGCTGTTCAAGTCATAAAAATTCATTGAAAATCAATATACTTGTTCGTCTCAAGATCTTAAACTCTGTGTATAAATCTGAAGTCAATTGGATGATAACTTTAGGGCCATAACTCTGGCAGTAATTATCGGAAATCGCTGAAAATCAATAGGATTCTTCGCTTCATGACCTTAAACACTGTGTATAAATTTAAAGTCAATCGGATATTAACTTTAGCCTCTAAAGCGTCCACAAGATTTTTTTAAGTGATCAAGAGCCATAACTCTAGCAGTAATCATCGGAAATAGCTGAAAATCAATAGGATTCTTCGTCTCATGACCTTAAACACTGTGTATGAATTTAAAGTCAATCAGATATTAACATTAGCCTCTAGAGCGTCTATAAGAATTTTTGAAGTGATCAAGGGCCATAACTCTGGCAGAAATAATCGGAAATCGCTGAAAATCAATAGGCTTCTTCGTCTCATGACCTTAAACATACTATATAAATTTAAAGTCAATCAGATATTAACTTTAGCCTCTAGAGCGTCCACAAGCAATTGTGGATGCCGGACCGACGGCCCAACGGACGCGACAACAATATACGACCACATTTCAATGTAAGCGTATAAAAATGCCACAGCATAGTTCTCACATTTATTGGTTTTAGACCATATCTTCTTACGGAAGAATTGACGCAAATCCTTATAATGAATAACTAATACCAAATTATAGACTAATTTCACAGCAAGCGACACTAGCGCCCCCTAGAATATTGTCGTGCATAGCAAAAGAAAAATATGTAAGACATTTAAGTGACACATGAATTATCAATATTGATACGTGAATATTCAATATTGGATTATTGCTATCAAATAGCATTGTAATATGTAATTTTCTTAATTTTTCGGTAAGCTTTTATTTCTACAATTGGCACAAGAACATAATACAGTTGTAAAATAATTTGAATGTATTTTTTCTCCCAAAACGTTTAAGATTTGCGTAATTTCTATGCTGTATTTATTTAAAAATACGACAGTTGGTTGGATTTAAAAAGCAGTACTTTATATCTGCTTGCCATTTTTGAAGATCACAATTATCTTGTTTACACTGTGTGTGACCGCAATAGAGGTGAAGGTAATGTCAAATTTGTCTTGAATCTCCAATTCCAATCACCCAAAAGTCACTGCCTCAGAAGCCACAAAAAGTGGTACTGCAAGATAGATTTCTCTTAGATGAAATTAATGAGAGTTTTTGACAGCGTAAATTGGTATTTCCCACCGGAAGTCAATGAAAACTACTTCCATTCGCTTTAAGTGTATCATACATAGATGGTTTTGGCATGATGATAAAAACCAAGAATAAAAATTCAGATCATGAAAATCCCACCATTAATGGCGGAAATAGCCATGGCCTCAATCAGTCGTCCCGATTTCAAAAATGTCCCTCGCAGAGCGGTCAAGGAGTCAAAAAATTTGAACCCAAACATTTTTGGATAGCATGGTCCCAAATCAACTCAAAACAACAAAAAATCAATTTTAGCGTTCAAATTCTACGGGAGCTGTTTTGATGACATGTCATACCACACTGTCACCCCATTTAGATGGGAAGTTTTGGTCCGATTTTCAGGAAATACAATCTTGACTGTAATTCTGGTGTAGCAGTAATATACTTAACAGTTTTAAAGATAGGTTGCCAGGCAACCAAACATACGCCCACAGCAGCTAAATTATCCGGGCAGTCAACAAGTGTTGTTGCATATTTTTACTTCTTTCGGTAATGAAACATTCATAATACACTAAAATCTGATTAAGAGTAACAACTCATGAAGTAATTATCAGAAAACCATTAGAATTTTTTTTGATTTTTATACAGTTCTGCCCCATGCTAACGTTTAGTATACAAAACTTATATCATGGATTTGGGGATCACGTGGCTAAGTGGGTAAGACGCTAGCTCGCTAGCCTGGAGGTCGGATGTTCGATCCCTGCATTGGCCGAGAAAGTTCATCCAGATTTTCCGGCGTGGTTCTCCCTTGTCAGTGATGCAGGACGGAGGGGCTGACAAGGAAAGCTGTCTAGTCGTTTGGATGGGACGAAAAACCGAGATCCCGTGTACACATTGGCGTGCACGTAAAAGATCCCTTGGCAGTTGGAATTCGATATAAGAGTAGGCCGTAGTGCCGCTGTCCGGGCAAAATTTCCCTCATAGCACACTGTATGGCGTATGCCCGTCTTCATTAGCCCAGGTTAGGAGCAAAAAAGTAGGACGTTAAACTCCATTTCATTTCATTTTATATCATGGATTTAGCTGGTCAAGTCATAAAAATTCATTGAAAATCAATATACTTGTTCGTCTCAAGCTCTTAAACTCTGTTTATCAATCTGAAGTCAATCGGATGATAACTTTAGCCTCTAGAGCGTCACAAGATTTTTCAAAGTGATCAAGAGCCATAACTGTGACAGTAATTATCGAAAATCACTGAAAATGAATAGACTCCTTTGCCTCATGACCTTAAACACTGTGTATAAATTTAGAGTCATTCGGATATTGACTTTAGCCTTTAGAGCGTCCACAAGATTTTTTGAAGGGATCAAGGGCCATAACTCTGGCAGTAATTATTGGAAATTGCTGAAAATCAATAGGCTTCTTCGTTTCATGGCCTTAAACACTGCGCGGGTTCGCTGGTACCTTCAAACGGTACTGTGAGTGTTTTTCGATAATTATATATTTATCAATAATGGATGTGATAGATTTTTTGATTTAATGTTTGTGCGTGATCAAAAGGACCATTTTGATGTGAAATATATGTATTGCTTTTGTATTTTGACCTATCTGTTATGGAGAATGTTTACATTGTGTCGATCAGCTGTCAACTGTCAAAAATTCAAAATGGCCGCCCCAATGGGCCTGCCGTTAGCAACCTTTATTGACAAATAGTTTGATCTCTGCAACTTTTATTGTAAACACCATAGTGGTTGACTGTGCCTTGTTGTGCTCTGTGTTTTTCGTGCCTGTGATTAATTGTGGATTAATGTGGATTTCGACATACAAATATATATTATTTATGCGCAGGCGTGGTAAAGCCGTTACTTTCAAATAATTGTATAACAGTTTTTGTTAAGTTATAATTTGTTGATAAATTTGCGACAGATTTCAGTTCTATTGTCGTGCATGTGGAACATTTTTATGCGAAGTAGTGTTTGCTGTTTAAATGTAACTATTGCGAAGAAACATTTAATTATCGCCTTTTCATTAAAATTTAGGCCTAATTTTAGGAAGCCTAGATTGAAAACATTATGTAAGCGCCTAGGAGGCAGCTGTGTATTTGTCCTGCGTGTGTTTTTGTTTAAAATAGTAACTCTGAATGCAGTATTTTATCAAAATGTTTCATAATAATTTGTATCTGTTGTGGCTAGTGAGCTATCTGAATCAACTCACCTACTATCAATCACAACTGAACTCTTACAACAATAACATTCAAGCCAAATCTCATTGTTTTAGTAATAATAATAATAATAATATTAATAATAATAGAGGCGTGAGGAGTGGAAAGCAGTGGGTTAAAAAGATTGATGTTTTAAAATCCAACTACTACTATTAGAAATGATACAGTAAAAAGACACAGAACAGTAAACAGGGGCAATCTTGTTACTATTCCAATAATTTCTAAACAAATCGATCAACGCCCAGACAATACACAATTGTGTCTTAATGCATGGCCCGTCGAAAATAAAACAGTCGCTTTGAATGATTATACATACGACAACAATGAAGTAATTGGGAGAAATCAAAGACATTTAAAAGTTATCACCACCAACAGACCATATGAACCTCTAAACACTAATCCACTGAATATTAACATTAATCATAGCAATCTCATCCAGCTCACCTCAAACTCTATCAAATATCACAAACAGATCAAAAACTTTAGACCAAAACAGAAGATAAACAACAATCTTATACAAATTAGAAAGGCGGTTGAAAATGAAGCGTCAGTTTTAACAACTTCGTTTGGATTAATTAATGCCAGATCCGTAAGAAATAAAACAACAATTTTATCTGATTATATTTTTGAAAATTCTATTGATATTTGTGGAATAACTGAAACGTGGCTGAATAATGACTGTTCGGACTCATCGACAATCGCAGCTTTAGTACCTGATGGATATTCTATACAACATTGCCCTCGCGTTTAACGTGGAGGAGGCGTAGCACTTATATTTCAGTCATCTATTAAGTGTAAGAAAATCCGTCATGACCGTTTTGATTCTTTTGAAATTTTGGATTGTTCTCTACAGTTTTCTTTCAAGGAAACTAGGATTATTACAATTTACCGCCTGCCCAATAGCAAATTGTGTCAAAAGTTTATGGAAGAATTTGGATTATTTCTGGACCAGTTGATGATGACTAAGTGTTGCACTATTATTTGGGGAGATTTTAATTTTCATGTTGATGATTCCAACGACTCTACCGCGGTTGATTTTTGTGATATGCTGAATAATAGATCTCTCACACAACATGTTTCTTCTTCTACTCATAACGGTGGACATATTCTCGATCTGGTGATAACTAATCCACGTGATATTAAACTGGATAATCTCTCTGTCTCGGACAAATTAATATCTGATCATTTCCCGGCAACTTTTAATCTTATGATCCAGAAACCACAACCAACAAGAAAGACTTTAACATATCGAAGGTTTAAATCATTTGACATAAATAAATTTAAAGCGGAAATAGTGAACTCGAATTTCAATGGCATTCAACGTATTCAAGATATACAAGAGAAGGCAACCCAATATCACTCAAAGCTTGCTGAAATTTTGGACTCGCTTGTTCCTCTTCAAACGAAAACATTTACTATTCGTCCCAATACGCAGTGGTTTAATGATTCTATTTTAGAAGCCAAAAGGGACCGTAATAAGGCTGAACATCTGTGGCGGAAAACAAATCTACATGTCCATAAACAGGTTTATAAATCTTTAAAAAAACAATGTGAATAAATTAATTGAAGATGCTAAAATTAAATTTTACTCTGATAAAATAGAAAATGGCGAAAACAGACAAAAAGACCTGTATAAAGTTGTGAATTCCCTTTTGGACCATAATGCTGAGCGTACTATCCTCCCGGACAATGATAATGACACTGAACTTGCAAATTTATTCTCTGATTTCTTTTAAATAAAAATACAGAAAATACGAACTGAACTTGATGATTTAAATAAAACTATTGACTTTTACGCTCATGATTTTGATAAGTTAGAAAATTCTGTTTATTTAGAAAATTTTAACTTGGTTAGTGAATCTTTTGTTTTAAAGCTAATTAAATCGTCTGCTCCTAAATCTTGTTCATTAGATCCTGTTCAGACTTCTGTTCTTAAGGACTGTCTAGACGAAGTTATTCCAGTTTTTACCAATATTATTAATTCTTGTATATCATCCGCTACTATTCCCAACGTTTTCTAACGAGCTTATGTTACCCCTTTAATTAAAAAGTCTACATTGGATCCTAATGTTTTTAAAAATTACAGGCCAGTCTCTAACTTAAGTTTTATTTCTAAAATATTGAAGAAATGTATTGCTTCTCAGATAAAGGCCCATCTAGATGATAACTGTTTATATGAACCATTTCAAAGTGCTTATAAACAATTTCACAGTACCGAAACAGCTTTAACCCGGGTTTCAAATGATATTTTAATGGAAATTGATAATAGAAAATGTACATTTTTAATTTTATTAGATTTATCTGCTGCTTTCGACACGGTGGACCCTTCCATTCTTCTACGTAGACTTCAATTTAAATTCGGTATTTGTGGCTCTGCATTAAATCTTTTAGAGAGCTATCTTGTGGGTAGAAAACAGTGTATTTTAGTTAATTGCAAATCGTCGTCTGAATCTGTTTTGTCATCTGGGGTTCCCCAAGGTTCTGTTCTTGGTCCGATTTTATTTACCCTCTATACGTCACCATTAGGAGATATTGTCAGAAAATATGGTCTCAGCTTTCATTTGTATGCCGATGATACTCAATTATATATTTCATTTACACCTAATTGTCTATCTTCTTTCAATTTATCAAAATTGCAACTTGAGAACTGTATTAGTGAAATTAGAAAATGGATGTCAAAGAACTTTCTAAAATTGAATGATGATAAAACCGAATATTTGTTATTAGGCTCAAGGCATCAATTAAGTAAATCTGCACAAGATAACCCCCCTGTTGTAATTGGTAATTGTGATATATTTTCATCTTATTCTGCTCGTAATATTGGCGCTATCTTTGATAGTTTTATGCTTATGGGAGCTCAAGTAAATAATATTTGTAAATTGTGCTATTTTAATATTAGAAATATAGGTAAAATACGTAAATGTGTAACTGTAGAGGCCACTAAGTCACTTGTTAATTCTCTGGTCACTTCTCGATTAGTTAACTTTAATTCACTTTTAGTTGGTTTACCTTTAAAGCTTATAGATAAATTACAAAAAGTACAGAATAATGCGGCTAGACTTGTTACTTTAACTAAGAAATGTGACCACATAACTCCTGTTTTATATAATTTACACTGGTTACCTGTTAAATATCGAATTGATTTTAAGATTTTATTACTTACTTTTAAATGTTTAAATAATTTAGCTCCTGTTTACCTCTCAGATCTTTTAGAACTTTATACACCTGGCCGAACATTACGTACATCAGATAAACTACTTTTAAAGCCCAAAACTGTTCAACTAGTCTCTTATGGTCAGCGCTCTTTTAGTTATCAAGCACCTGTTTTATGGAATAATCTACCATTTAGTTTAAGATGTTGTACATCTCTATATTCTTTTAAAAAACAACTTAAAACACATTTATTTAATCAGGCTTTTAACTGACTCTGTATACAATCGTTAACATGCCCATAATCTTGTTGTTTATGTGTGATTTACATTGTCACTTTGTAAAGTGCCCCTGAACATGTTATATGAAAGGGTGCACTATAAATATGCTGTAATAATAATAATAATAATAATAATATAAATTTCAAGTCAATCGGATAATAAACAAAATATGAACGTACATCCAGACGACAATAATAATAATACATGTAATAATAAAAACTTTATTTAATGAGGCAACTTATTTACTTTGCAAAAAAACCTAATCTTCCAGAAGTCCCTCCAAAGCTACAAAGACATATATACATGTAATATCAGGAAAAGTTTAAAATCATTTCAAATGCAATAGCATTTTAACGTGAGAAGCTTGGGTTAGTAAGTCACTCCTAAACTACAAAACATATACACGTAAAATATAGGAAGAACATTATAATTACACACAAATTAAGATGGAATGCAGTTGCAAGTTAAATATAGATGAAAAATAGTAAGTATGTCATCAGTTGAATATTATGGTTTCTTCAGTTGATGGTCACGTGTTGATCCAGTAACTTGAACACGTTCCACCAACCTTACAATAGTGGACTGATGACAATTGAAGTGTCTGGCAATAGCACGTGTAGACATGCCAGCCCTGGAAATTCCCATGGCTTCATTCCGTTGATTTTCAGTAAGTCTCTGCATCTCTAGCTTGATTCCTTCACACATCCAACAACAAATTACGACAGATTGATGTTTCACAGTTCACGTACTGCACATTAAGTTGAAAACATGCTTTTAAAGAGCTCACACACAATGCTGCACGTGAATATTGGGTTTTTCATGTGCATCTCGTGCAATTATTTTTTGTGAAACAATAGTTCATAGTATTGCATAATATTATACATACAAAACCACCTAGTAATAAAATATTTGGGAAAAAAAAGTGATGCGTTTTCCATGGCGCTCAGTATAATGCAGAAAAATTAAAAGTACGTTTCATGGATTCCGTTTTGCATTTTGGAAGGAAAAGAGTTTTACGGGTCTGTGAACAGAGCAAGATATCAGTTTTGGAAACAAGAGATTTTTTCAATAAAATAGGAGTTTAGATAATGTGGGGTATTAAATGTAATAATTTTGAATATACAATATACGTCCACATGAAAATGTGGGCATATAAAAAGGGTTGAGGTGCCCAAGTTTAGATTTGTTTTTGATTCCATGATGTAGTAAGTTTTGTGAACGTTTATAATACAGTGTATTTCAACATGGCACCCGAGCAGAATAATATATTTAGGTACAGGTTATTAGTACCAAATAGTTTAATTATATAACCGTCAAGATTTGGACTAAAATGCCTCAGTTTGAAGTTTAAGAACGTGTCAGCGATAAGACCATGCAGGAAGTGATAAGGCTCAATTTGTGATTTCGTCCATTTTTTTTTTCTATGGGCTTACTTAGTGCCCAAACATACATATATCAAATATTAGAAATGACGAGATGGGTTTTCCAGCCTTCAAAATAGCAAACCAGTAGTTGCCATGCAAGATACGCCCACATTTTGCAAGAGATGGACAGATAACAAGCTAAAAACAAACCTGATTTTTCATACTATCAGGGGTCATAATCCAGGAAGATATGGTCTGAAATGCACGAATATCGAAAGGAACTGAACTCAACCTTTATTATGGTGTAACGGCAATATATTTAAATGGTTTTTAAAATCATAAAAAACATAACTTTCAATATGAAAATGTCCCTTTTCAACTTACGGCATAGTTCCTAGTTGCTTCCTTTCAGTGTATGTCAACGAGTCTTGATTATCCAGTTGCTAAAAGAAATACACCGACAGAACGCACATCCTCCCCTGTTTTGTAGGCCTACGTATTATTATTATCGCTTTCAACATCTGTTTTCATAGGCGTTTTTTCTTCTTAAATTTCAGAATGGCTTTTTGAATGAAATTATTCCCCTAATTTTGAGTATTTGCCGACAAATGATCTCAATATATAGCTAAGATTATTTTATGGTGAAGTTAGATCTGGTGAAGGAAAAACACATTCCAAGTAAGGATGCAACGATACATACAAAAATAATCATGATTAATCATGATTATTTAAAAATGAATAATTGCGATATCTTGGATTATCATGATGTTATCATTTATCGCGATAATTTAAATAATCATGCTAGAAGGATTCATTATCGCGATTATTGAAACTAATAAAGAGTTTTCACAGCCTAGACTAAATACAGTAGGCCTACTTATTATAATGGAATGGATGTAAATTGTGAATGTGTGTTTTGTTGTGATATTATCTGTAGGTACTCTGTGTAATGTACTGTTGTTACTGTGTGTAGAAAGTTTGGTACAGTTCTAACTCGTAAGGCGGAATCGTTTAACATGGCCAGGGAAACACTGCGTTAATTGAATGTACCCCCTGCCCCCTTGGTTTTGCAGCTGCAGACTACCCACCCATATCCAGAATATCTTTATGTTCTGATTTTCTTGTTGAATGGCTGAATTAAAATAAAAACTAGAATATACATGTATTTATCACTTTACTTAGTCAGGTTGATCAGTGTCATAAAGAAATTCAGGCATTCAATCCTTTTCATTATACAATGCCAATTATGATTTTCACCACTGGCACATCACAAACAGAAATCAAAATTTTACAAAATAAATAATATTGAGTATTTTACTCATATGTGTCGTTGTTGAAATTGGCACAGTTGAATCATTCATTTTCATTGTTAGTTAACCCTTAAAATTGTTACACATCAATTCATGTAATTACACAGGTTCTCATGCCGTAAATGTGTCATCAAACTTATTTCGTGGCAATAAATTAAAAAAAACAACCAAAAAACAAAAACAGATTCTGTTTCCTACAGATTTGAGAATATTTCAGATTAGTTCAGTGGCAGTTACTATTAATTAGTACACATTCTTACAAGTCTATATTTTTACTTAGAAAAAGCATCCGATTTACAGTATCTGGATGTAGCCGGTTTCTGGTTTTAGTTGCTATTAATCCTGCTCCACTAAATAATCTCTCAGAAGCGCAGCTTGTTGCGGGTACTGATAGGTACCTTTTGGCAAACTTTGATAATTTCTGATAAGTAAACTCATTTTTCTTCCACCAAGCTAGAGGATCTTCAGTTGATGAAATATTTTCACCATCCTCATACAGTTGTAATTCTCTTTTTAATTTTTCTCTGTCACTCAATTCTGTCTTCTGAATTTTTTTATTTTTTTCAATCTTCAGCAATATACTTGTAAGGGAACCACATACATTACTATCAGAAACCGATACTTTATCACTTTCTTCATTCTTCTTTTCTTCAACATCAATAATTTCCTGTACCCATATTTCCTCATCTAATATGTTTAACAAATGATTTTTTACTTTAACTACCATTTCATCACTGACACAGGAGCTTTTAAACCTAGGATCCAGATAGGAACAAACTGATAAAAACAGTTTGATATTCTCTGATTCATATCTCTTTTGAATAGATTTCAATATTGTCTTCCTTAAGTTAATTTCTAATGAACTGTCATCACCTTCATTAATCTTTAATAATGTCCCACTTAAATATTCTAAGACAGGTACCAGAGCACTTACAGTAACATTTTGATCACCACTAAAAGTGTCTGTAAGTTTAGACAACGGAAACAAAACATTATCAGTTTGTTCCAAACATCTTATGATAGCTGTATCTGGCATAACATGCCAGTGCTTTCTGTCTGTAAAAAGTACTGAATTCACTGGTTGTTGTTGCTCTAAAAATCGATGGATCATGCTGGCAGTTGAACCCCATCGAGTGGCCACGTCGTGGATGAGTTTGTGTTCTGGAAAATTCAGTTCTTTCTGTTTAATCGTTAGGTCTCGACTCTTCTTCCAGCTTCTGGTAAATGTATTCACAGCTACTCTGACAAGCCTTACAGCTCTACTGACAGTGTCAATCTTTAAACCTTCATTAACAGCAAGATCCAAATTGTGACCAAAACAGGATAGCTGTTGTTTCTTTAGGGCGGTAAACATTGTAGAATTATTGGAGGCATTGTCTGTTGTTCCACTTATCACATCATCCAACTTTAAATTCCACTTCTCCAGTCTCTTTTATTCCTTCTGCCATGTTTACCCCAGTGTGATCATCATTGAATGGAATAGCACCTAAGTTAATGGACTTTAATTCCCAATCAGGATCTATAAAATGGACAGTTAGGCTCATGTAAGGCTCCATAGTAATCATGTCCACATATCTGTGGTGAAAGAAAGCTTTTCTGCAGTACCTAAAACATCTTGGACTGTAGCTTCAACATCGTTATAGATTGTTGGGATGATTTTCTGTTGAAAATAGGTCCTGGAAGGCACTTGATATTTAGGGTTAATTTGTTCCATGAGATGTCTAAATCCCGTTCTTTCTACGGCAGAAAAACTTATCATATCCTTCGCCATCCAATGGCCTATTGCCCGGTGTGTAATTATTGCAGATTTAGAATTAATGTCCCATTTTTTTACTTTCTCAAATGCTCCAACAATACCGGGTTGGGTTTTAAACTTTGTTGAACTTTGTAAGTTGGATCCCTGTTTTAAATTTTTCGTTTTGTTGGTGTCTGAATAAGCATGCGGGTGGTTGTCTCGCAAATGATGCCATAGATTCGAAGTGTTACCCCCTGGCGTTTTGATGTCTCGAGAGCAAAGTTTGCAGGTCGCGACGTCTTTATCATTGACATTTTTAAGGCCAAAATGACTCCATACCACTGAAGAAGTGTTCTTTTTTGCAGCAAGGATATCATTTGCTGTTGAAATCGGTACAGAACTTTCCTGTTGAGCAGCCATATTGTTTCTAATGACAATAAAAGAAATATCATCCAGACGCATAAATTGTACTATAACATAGTTACCGACTGGATAATCAATGTTCAACAACGCGACGAGTGGAGTTGGTTTCTATGACAACGACACTCTACTCAGCAGCGCGTGCAGTGGCCAAACTAAAAATTGTTAACACGAGATATTTTATCATCCTTCTGTCATTTTGACAAAATTCGACCGAAATAATACAATATACTTTCCATATTTTATAAATGTGATTATCCCAAATCATAATTGTGATTATTTTAAAAATAATCACGATATATCGTGATATAACGATTTTTGCGAAAGGAGGCGATTATTTAATCGCCTGACCCAATAATCGCGATTAATCGCAATCCCCGGGGTATCGCTGCATCCTTAATTCCAAGTCTTCATTTGTAGGCCTTCGAGCGCGGCAATCCACCGTTATATTCATGCCCCACCATTTGAAAGGAATATTAACATTCTAAATGATAAAGAATTCCATTCATCTAATAATGTCTTTGTATCAGTCTTGCGAAAATTAAAAAGATAGGTTGCCAGGCAACAAAACATACGCCCACAACAGCTAAATCGTTGAGCGTTCGACAAGGGTTGTCGCATATTTATTCTTTTGTAGGTAATTAGGGGAATTTAATAGACAATTTCATACAGATGACATTATAATTTTCGTCATTTGAGCGTTCATAAGGTTCTAAAAACCAAAACCAGGGCCGTAACTCTAGAAGTAATCTACAGAAATTGTTGAAATTCGACAGGCTTTTTCGTTTTACTAATTCAAATAATGTATATAAATTCTTAACAGATCGGATCATAACTTTTGTCGCTCGAACGTTCACAAGGTTCAACAAAGTCAAACAAGGGCCATAACTCTAGAAGTAATTGACGGAAATTGCTGAAATTCAATATGCTTCTTCATTTCACTAATTTAAATGATGCATATCAATTTCATACAGATCGGTTGATAACTTTTGTCATTAGAGCGTTCACAAGATTCAACAAAGTGAAACAAGGGCCATAACTCTAGATGTAATTAACGGAAATTGCTGAAATTCAATAAGCTTCTTTGTTTTACTAATTTAAATGATGCATATAAATTTCATACAGATCGGTTGGTAACTTTTGTCGTTAGAGCGTTTACAAGGTGCAACAAAGTGAAACAAGGGCCATAACTCCAGAAGAAATTAACAGAAGTTATTGAAATTAAATAGGCTTCTTCATCTCACTTATACAAACAACATATATCAATTTCAAAACAATTGGTTGATAAATGTAGTCTGTAGAGTGTTCACAAGAAATTGTGGATGATGGACGGACGGACGGACAGCAATATAAGACCACATTTCCATGTGGGCGTATAACAAAAGTGATTTTTCCTACAATCAAAGGCCATAATTCAGGAAATTACAATTCGATATGCGCAAATATTGAAAGGAACCGAGATCTTTGGGTTATAAACTTACATTTCAAGTTTCAACATTTTTACGCTATTTTAGAACGAAGGGCGGCCATTTTGTCTGTCAGTTTTGGGCCGATTTTCACTAAATTCAATCTCAGCCGTCCTTAGGGTGAACCGGTGATATAAGAATACGTTTTTTTAAATCGGATAAATATTATGACCTCTATTGGGTCCACAAGCTAAAAACGCAATTTTTCGAACAATCAGGGGCCATAATTCAGGAAGTTACGGTCCAATATGCGCGAATATCGACAGGAACCAAGATCTTTGGGTTATAAACTTACATTTCAAGTTTCAACAAAATCGGATAGAAATTGTGACCTCTATAGGGTCCACAACCATATTTTTACGCTATTTGAGAACGAAGGGCGGCCATTTTATTTGTCAGTTTTTGGCCGATTTTCACGAAATTCCAACTCACCTGTCCTTAAGATGTAACGGTGATATAATAATATGATTTTTTAAATCAGATAAAAATTATGACCTCTATAGGGTCCACAAGCCAAAAACGTGATTTTTCGTACAATCAGGGGCCATAATTCAGGAAGTTACGGTCCGATATGCACGAATATCGAAAGGAACCGAGATCTTTTGGTTATAAACTTACATTTCAAGTTTCAACAAAATCGGAAAAAAATTGTGACCTCTATAGGGTCCACAACCTTGATATACCATATTTTTACGCTATTTGAGAACGAAGGGCGGCCATTTTGTCTGTCAGTTTTGGGTCGATTTTCACGAAATTCGAACTCAGTCATCCTTAGGGTGTAACGGTGATATAATAATACGTTTTTTTAAATCCGATAAAAATTATGACCTCTATAGGGTCCACAAGCTAAAATGCGATTTTTCGTATAATCAGGGGCCATAATTCAGGAAGTTACGTTCCGATATGCACAAATATCGAAAGGAACCGAGATCTATGGGTTATGAGCATACATTTCAAGTTTAAACCAAATCGGATAAAAATTGTGACCTCATCAGTGTTCACAAGCTAAAAACATGATTTTTTTGTACAATCAGGGGCCATAATCCATGACGTTACAGTCCGATACATGCCAATATCGAAAGGAACCGAGATCTTAGGGTGATTAACCTATATTTCAAGTTTCATATAAATCGGATAAAAATTGTGACCTGTAGACTGTTCACAAACAATTGTGGACGGACGTCAGGACGGACAGGGGCGACGACAATGTACGTCCACATGAAAATGTGGGCGTATAAAAAGTTTAAGTTCATATAATTATGATTCTAGTTCCAAACGGAAAAACAAGTATTCAAATATTTTTCAAGGTTATGGGCCTAACCCAAAGTCTACACACACGTTAGTATCTCACGCATCTTTGCCAATACCTCGTAACTCCAACACTTCGCACATTTTCCAGTATAACTCACTCGATGCATATGCAAATGGAATGTTTTCAATTTCCAGTACTTCTGTAAACAATTATTTTAAATGAGGTAATTTCTCTCTCAATTTAAGCCTCATGTTCTGATTATTTTCATGCGTTTTTTTTGCTTCGAAGAGTCCATTTTGCAGGGTAGTCTAATGAGAATTGGGAATCTCATTGGATAAATTACATCAATGTATGTGTATTATGATTTGTCTGCATACTTTTGAACATGTGATATTTCCGTCATTTATAATAACACCTCTTACTGAGCTTATTGTTTGTTGTTTTTCCGTCTATAAATCTCAAACGTTGGCCCTTCGACTATTATGCCAGCTAATTGAGGGTACGGACAACAACATTTCCATGTGGGTATGTAAAAGTAAACACTGAAAGCTAGATATCAAAAAAAAATACTCGATTATATTTCACATTAGGCAGGTCAGCACTAAATTATAACGATAATACGCAATTTGAAAGAAAATTTCACAAATGGATATATTTATTACTTAATCTGTAAATATTAGCACTATCTTTTCATAAAACTGGAATATATGTGCAACCGGAATATACGTTTATGGAAAGTCTCTTATTTTGTGATTTTAAAGTATACATTGTGCATTGATGTTACCATGTATTATTTATCTTCATACTTACTTTGGAAGCAACAATTCAAAGGCAACCATTGGATCAATTTCTGGCCAATCAGATAACAAACGATAAATATCCGGTAGACAACGCCAGTCCCAACTATGAGCACTCTGAAGTATTTTTGGTAAGAGATTTTTATGTCCATGAAGATAATTACGATATTCCCATAAAATTTCCATTTCTTCAGCACCAAATCTGGCATATAGAAAATGACATATAAGTTATAAGGTTGTCCCAGCTCAACAAATTTTACAACGCATAGACAAAAATTTGGGCTTATATTAACATAATATATGATAAGACTTACCATAAAAACTTCATTCATCAACAATCGAAGTCTGGTCATGCTTGAGTTTTTGAAGATATAACCATTTTGGCATGTTTTAAAAATTGGTTTAAAATATCACATTATCAAGGCAGTTAACTCTTTGTGACAAAAGGAGTTATGGATCATGGTCACATTAAAAGTAAGACCTACGTCCCTGGAACGAAAATTTCTTCATCAGAGTCGGGAAGCACTGTTTATTTTCTTGGTGTGAAGTAACGGAATATACTCTATGAGATGACAGAGTTTTCAACATTGTACGCATGCGCAAACACTTAGGTTGTTTTTTTTACGATATGCCGACGCCTTCAAATGTCTTAATATTAACTACTTATAATGCTACAGTGGAAATTAACCATTTTGGCATCTTTTAAAAATTGCTAGAAAATATCACATTATCAAGGCAGTTAAGTCTTTGTGACAAAACGAGTTATAGATCATGGTCACATTAAAAGTAAGACCTATGTCCCTAAAACGAAAATTTCTTCATCACTGTCAGGAAACATTGTTTATTTTCTTACTGCGAAGTAACAGAATACACTCTATGAATGAGATGATTGAGTTTTCAACATCTGCACGTATTCACAAACGCTTAGGTTGTTTTTTTTTTAAGTTATGCCAAAGCCTTCAATTGTCTTAATATTAACTACTTATAACGCTACAGTGGAAATTAACCATCTTGGCATGTTTTAAAAATTGGTTGAAAATATAACATTATCAAGGCAGTTAACTCTTTGTGACAAAACGAGTTATGGATCATGAGCACATTAAAAGTAAGACCTACGTCCCTGGAACAAAAATTTCTTCATCACAGTCGGGAAACATTGTTTATTTTCTTGGCATGAAGTAACAGAATACACTCTATGAGATGATTGAGTTTTCAACATCTGTATGCATGCGCAAACGCTTAGGTTTTTTTTTTTCTTACGATATGTCGACGCCTTCAAATGTCTTAATATTAACTACTTATAATGCTACAGTGGAAATTAAAATACAAGTTTAGCTGGCCATGGATATCAAAAGATCTGTGCTTGACATGAATTGTTTAAAGATTAGCCTAATATTAAAATGAATAGTGGTTTCATCTCTGTATACCCACAGACACGGGCCTGTTTATAATGGCATGAGAGAGAGAGAGAAAGAGAGAGAGAGAGGTATATAAATCTAATAATTTAACACTTAAATGTTAGTCCCATAGATAAATAAATATATTGTGCAGTATGATGTTTGTTGTGAAAAAAGAACAATTTGTCGGATAAAGTAGAGGAAAACATAATTGCATGTAATACAGAGAGAGAGGGATGAAGACCTCTATAAATCTAGTCCGGTCGCCAAACCCAATTTTTCGAGTGAACCTGGAAATTATATACAAAGTTTTTTTTATGATTGATTTTAGTAGCCAATGGTGTCCTCTTTCAGAATCTGCCGGGTGAACCTCGGTCACCCTTGAGCGTTTTGAGAAATTCAAGATGGCGTCCAAGACGGCCGCCTCATCAAATAATCCCCTATAGCTCCCATAGTATTTATTCTAGGATGATAATTTTGGCGTCTAACCGTATGTTTTTGGGGTCAAGGAATACACTGAAATCATTTATTATGTTGTGGGGTGATTAGATGATATTAAAACCAAACATGCCAGACAATATGGCCCTTTCACTAGTTAGCGGCGGTTGGAGGCAATTATTTCACCGAACCAAACTATATCAGGAGGCACAAGCTGATTGTTGAAAATTTAAAAAAACAAATTCTACCCGCAAAACAGGAACAAAACTAGTGTAACAAAGGGTGAAATCTCTGCTGTCCTTTTGACCTAACCGATGTTACCAACATCAATATGATTTTTGTTAAGATAAGCTACTGCCATATTGGAATGGTCATGTCGGAGAACCCGCCGACCTTTAATTTATTTATTTATTAGTGTTCAGCTGTCATCATAATTCTTTTTTATTCAATATCAATAATATGTAACTTCATACCTTACCTATAAATTGGTTTAGGTTTCAGATGAAGTCAGTTCAGTTAGTTGTGTAGCTCAACACAGAACCATGGAGGCAGACGTGAATTAAGACGATGGCCGTAAAGACAATATTATAATATGTATCGGTTGTTATACATGTAGTGTAGTTTAATGTTTGTTACCGTCTTGCTGAATTTATCTACAGGGTTTAAATATAAGACGAAGCGTTTAATTTCCCGCAAGTCGTTTATCCGATCGTTTATTTTGATTTCAATTATTTACGTATGAATTACGAATAGAAAAGGTGAATATAAAAAAAAATGCACACCCATAGATGCTCACCATACCGTGGACGTAGTATTATTATCCATTATCCATTAAAAAAAATATGATTCCACCATTGACAAATACATCAAAAACCGGTAAATCACGTCCAATGTTATTATACCATTGGAAATCGGTAAAGCACATCCCAGGTAATATAATGTATTTTCTTTAAATCACAAAAGAATGAAAATAGCCTTCCACCTGTACACGTCGCTAGAAGACCTGGCAATGTACACGTGTCACTGTGATAATCTTGTGAGACTTTTTCACTGGCGCCAAATAGTCGATCTCTATACAAGCTATCGCTCATTTTCAGACAATGCTACAGGAATGGCTTCCAACAGCATCAAAAGGATACCGTAGTATTATTATCCATTATCCATTTAAAAAAATAATGATTCCACCATTGACAAATACATCACAAGCCGGTAAATCACGTCCAATGTTACGAATATTTGCATATGAAGTGCGAATACATCAAAGATAGGTTGCCAGGCAACGAAACATACGCCCACAGCAACTAAATCGTCCGGGCAGTCAACAAGGGTTGTCGCATATTTTTACTTTTTTCGGTAATGAAACATTTATAATACACTAAAATCTGGTTAAGAGCAACAACTCACGGAGTAATCATAAGAAAACTATTAGAATTTGTTTGGTTTTTATAAAGTTCTGCCCCATGCTAACGTTTTGTATGCAAAGCTTTTAATATCATGGATTTAACTGTTCAAGTCATAAAAATTCATTGAAAATCAATATACTTGTTCGTCTCAAGATCTTAAACTCTGTGTATCAATCTGAAGTCAATCGGATTATAACTTTAGCCTTTAGAGCATCACAAGATTTTGCAATGTGATCAAGGGCCATAACTTTGGCAGTAATTATCGGAAATCGTTGAAAATCAATAGGACTCTTCGTCTCATGACCTCAAACACTGTGTATAAATTTAAACTCAATCGGATATTAACTTTAGCCTCTAGAGCATCCACAAGATTTTTTGAAGTGATAAAGGGCCATAACTCTGGCAGTAATTATCGGAAATCGCTTAAAAATCAATAGGCTTCTTCGTCTCATGACCTTAAACACTGTGTATAAAATGAAATTCAATTGGATATTAACTTTGGCCTCTAGAGCGTCCACAAGATTTTTCAAAGTGATCAAGGGCTTCCAATGCATCCAAGCGTAATATTTAATTTATGTCGGCACAAAAAGCAACGAGATTTTATTAAGAGGCCACTCCCGTTAAGCGGTCAGTTGTGAAAATTCCCTTGGGTGGCTGCTTAATGCAGATTCTACTGTATGTGACCGTAAGCTTATTCTCGGTCTTTTTCATTTTGATTTTAATATTTTATCAAGAAAAACATACATGTAACAACTTTTGGTCAGGTATCACAGCTTTATAACCATTTAATGATTTATTTCTGTATTAATTTAATACTAATTTGAGAAAACCATTGGTTGTTAAAGAATTATCATACTTTTCCCGGGAACTGATTTTTTTATCATTTACTATAATGTTTTTATTACATCATATATACAAAAATTTCCATAATTGGTAGCGGTATATAAATTTTCATACATCTCACTCAGTTAATCATTTTTTTTGTTTAATCCATAGCAATTAATTAAGTGTTTAACATTTTATTTAAAATCGGATTACGTATGTAAATACAACCGAACTCTCACTTAGCTAATTAAATGAAGCAATCCAAACAATGCGTAATTTTCATGCAATTGAGAATTATATTTACGCATGGTGTAATCGTTGTACTGTAGTCAAGTGTTTACATAACATCAAGGCAGTATTCATTGAAGCATATTTCCTGTTGATACTGTTTGACCCGCATGAAAATGGGCGACAGCTTGTCTATAGAGATTTTGGCGCCAGTGAGAAGTCTCATGAGATTATCGTCGTTCAAAATTACATTGCGGGGTTGACTTCGATCTCTTCCTGTGGCGTCTACAGGTGGAAGTTTATTCATTTGTGAAGATACATTACCTGGGATGTGTGTGACTTGTCTACGATATCACCGATTTTTGATGTATTTGTCAATAGCGGAATTACTATTTTGAATGGATAATGGATAATAATAATACGACCACGGTAAGGCGAGCATCTATGGGTGTGCTTTTTTTTATATTCACCAAATGTTTAATTACCTCGAACGTGATTTACCGATTTTTGATGTATTTGTCAATAGCGGAATTACTATTTTGAATGGATAATGGATAATAATACTACGACCACGGTAAGGCGAGCATCTATGGGTGTGCATTTTTTTTATATTCACCTTTCTTATTCGTAATTCATACGTAAATAATCGTAATCAAAATAAACGATCGGATAAACGACTTGCGGGAAATTAAACGCTTTGTCTAATATTTAAACCCTGTAGATAAATTCATCGGGTGTTAATTTTTTTACGCGTCTCGGGAAATTAAAGTGCTCGGCTAGTAATTAAACCCATGGAGAAATTCAACGTTGTACCATTAAATTAAACGATAGTACTAATTAAACGATTTTTGTAATTTTCAAGCGTTATTATCAATTATCAAACGATGTTTTGAAATTAAACTGTATGCATCGTTATTCGCACTAAAACAACCATATTAAACAATACCAATCTTATAGTGATACTTTAGTCATGTTTCTGGCTGCAACCTGTGACAGCACAAGCGCAAAATATTGTATATTCTAAGCCCTCCCTAGTGCAGCTACAAGCACACGTACTACATGATCTGTCACTATTGCATCCACATCTGATAAGCCACATGGCAGACTCCAGACCAAGTTTACCGGTTGTGATGTTTTCAATTTAGTGTCCTTCTCCCAGCAATACAGTTCCGGATCAAGTTCTGATGGATTCCGATCTTCCAGTGAACGCCACTCAATAGCTTAGCGATGTCGTATATTTATGTTCACTGCAAATGCATCATTCGTTGGAGCTAGACTACATGGTTTAGGTGGGGATGATGTCGATACATTTCCAGTTTTAGATGCCTGATACCTTCCAGCGTGTTTTAAGTCATCGATTTGCAAGAGCTCGGTCCAAAATCACCAATCCAGGAAAGAATAACCGTTGACATTGGTCAAACTACGGAGAAACACATGTCAATTATCATTGAAATCCTGCCAGCTCATTCTCTTACTGGATGTGACACGGGTACATGCGGCTAGGTCGTGTGTGGAAATCAACAGTTTTGAAAGTGGTTAGAGCTTGATTGTATTCTCTCTCACCCCCACTCGTCGGAGTAATAGACACTCAAATAGAATCATTGCTCACACAGTTTCACAGGCCACTGTATTTATGTCAGCTTTTTTATGAACAGAGTTCTAAAAATCTATGTCTGAAACACGCTGGAGGGTGTGGACATCTAAAACTGGAAATGTATCGCCATTATTCTCCACCCAAACCATGTAATCTTGCTCAACGAATTATACATTTGCAGAGAACGTAAAAAGAGCTCATCACCTAGCTATTGTGTGGCGTTCACTGGAAGATTGGAATCCATAGGAGCTTGATCTGGAACAGTATTGCTGGGAGAAAGATACCAAATTCGAAAACATTACAAACGGTAAACTTGCTCCGGAGTCTGCCATGTGGCTCATCAGATGTGGATGCAGTAGTGACAGCTCATGTAGTATGTGTGCTTGTAGCTGCACTAGGGATGGCTTAGAATATACAATATTTTGCGCTTGTGCTGTCACAGGTTGCAGCCAGAAACACGACTAAAGTATCAAACTGGATATTACCTAGTTTTGTGGAAGTTATGTTCCTGTTTTGCGGTTAGAAATATTTCTTTTTAAATGTTCAACAATCAGCTTGTGTCTCCATTTTCAGGACCGACCCATGTGGCCCCGGAGCCCCTGATAAGGCTGTATTTGGTGTTATCCTATCACTCATACGCTCCTATGTCCAGAAATATATAGTTTGTATCTAGATTTAGTTTGGTTCGGTGAAATACTTGCCCCCAAAAGCCGATAACAAGTTAAAGGGTCATATTGTCTGGCATGTTTGGTTTTAATATCATCTAATCACCCCACAACATAATAAATGATTTCAGTGTATTCCTTGACCCCAGAAACATACGGTTAGACACCAAAATTATCATCCTAGAATAAATACTATGGGTGCTATAGGGGATTATTTGATGTGGCGGCCGACTTGGACGCCATCTTGAATTTCTCAAAACGCTCAAGGGTGACCGAGGTTCACCCGGCAGATTCTGAACGAAGAAACCCTAGGCTACTAAAATCAATCATAAAAAAAACTTTGTATACAATTTCCAGAGGATAATATTCTGTAAGTATTACAAATACAACTAGACCTGCATGGCAGTGCTGAAATGGCTTTCAGGCTGCAGACCCAAAGGAATCATACGCGAGTCTCTTCACTGAGCTATCAAACAATAATACTTTAGCTGTTTAGATCTGGCAATATCCGACGGAGAAATCATGTTTTTCAAAATATAGGTTCACGGATCATTGCCGGGATAGTTTAAACTTGGGCTGTATGATATTCTCGATATAGTCATTTATCGCGATATGGTATTTTCAGACCCAACTACGATATCATGTGGCCAAAAATCGTCGATATAGTGGTTTATCGAATATCGCCAAAATCTTCAAATATCGAAAAAAATTATCCTAAAAATGGATAATAAATACACTATACAGCAGTGGAAATTAGCCAACAGCAATAAACTATAATAAAACTAATGTTTTGAGAATCGTTAAATGTTGAAAACATTTGCGCAGTGTCCGCAGCCGTTTTTCACTGCATCGTATATGCGTTATTTTTACTTTGTTTTTAGTTGACAATAAATTGTCAGTTGTTACTACATGCAAAGCTTAGGCCTACTAAATCTTCAAATATCGAAAAAAATTATCCTAAAAATGGATAATAAATACACTATACAGAAGTGGAAATTAGCCGATAGCAATAAACTATAATAAAACTAATGTTTTGAGAATCGTTAATTGTTGAAAACATTTGCGCAGTGTCCGCAGCCGTTTTTCACTGCATCGTATATGCGTTATTTTTACTTTGTTTTTAGTTGACAATAAATTGTCAGTTGTTACTACATGCAAAGCTTAGGCCTACTAAACGCCTGAAATTTCCCACTACCGTGGCTAATTACCAGGCTATAAATAGGTTGTCATATTTTTAAAAAATGAATATTTTTAGAAAACTCTACAAAACTTAATTTCTGAAAGCAAGAATAAAACGATCTGTAAATAGATTACTGTCACTGTTAGGCCAACCGAAGCCAATTGAATGCTTGAATGGAAGATAGTCCGGATCATTTAGTATTTGTTAAACTGTTTGAACTTACAATACAAGACTTGAAGACCGCATCTACTTATAACTTCCACTGCATGTGATATTCTTACACAAGGTCACAAGCAGACGCTTTTTATACAACAGCGGTCGTATTTAATTTAATTATATGTACAGGCATAAGTAATGTCTCCTGTTATTGTGTTAAAAAGCATTGAAACGTTTTTATCCAAAAAGGATGTTGTTTTGTTCATTTTAATAAATCTATATTATAAAAAAAGCAACGTTTAAAGTGTATGATTGAATAAAGCAATTCTTACCCACAATTCTTACTCACACTGTAGTCAGCTTTTTAATGCATTTATATTTAATTTATTTAATAGAAAAGTGACATTATTATTAAATATCGCGATATTTAACTATATCGTTGAAAAAAATGCCAATATCGATATCGTCCCTTTTTGAAATATCGTACAGCCCTAACAGAAGTTTCAGAAACAATCATTGAGCAGTTTTGAAAAATAAATAAATAGAAGATCATTTTCAGTAATCTAATGATTTTTCAACTTTTTTCAGAGATTGAGACCTTTTTTCAACTACTTATTTCATTTAGAGGATTTTACATTTGGATGAACATCTTAGATCACCGATAGAACTCCAGGTAAAAGAAGTTTAAGATAAAAATAGGCGTAGTTTTCGAGATAAAAGTGACTCAAAAGGCTCCAAATTGGAAATACTAGATTTTCGGCATATCATAATTTACTTCCGAACTATTGAATTCGTATTAATTGGATGCCAAATGATAGTCCATCCATGGAACTATGCAACAACTTTTTAGTTGTTTTGATCCGCTGACATCTGACGCAGAAATCAAGTTTTTCGCATGCGCACCAACTTTTTTTTTTACCTTTTTTACCCTTTTTTTGGACTACTTTCAGTACACGAATTACTGTTTGTATAGTTTGGACAACTGGTTTGGGCATTTGAATGGTAGCAGGCTCTATAATGATATACTACATTATCTGATCAGATGAAATCACCCTGAGAAATCGTATGTTCAAAAGTGCCAAAAATACAAAAATGTCAAAATTTAAATTTCAATAACTCAATACATCATTAGATCAGCTATCTAAATATATATTCCTTTTTGAAAATCTGTAAAAATAAATATTTTTTTTTAGTATTTTCCAAAATTTAACGATTTCGACTTTTTTTTTTTCAATTTTCAGTCCCATTTTCGTCCTAGTCCCAGGATATCGCCGTTGTATTGGACTGCTTAGAGCATAATACCCCTGAAGGGACTCTCGATACAGGAAGTTTAAAAAAAATCGCAGGAGTAGCTTTCGAGATAAAGGCGTCCAAAAAGGCTCCAAATCAGAAAATACTTGATATTCGACGTGTTATATTTTGAGATGTGATCATCGTATCTGTATGAATTGGGCATCATAGAGTAGTCCAATCCACGGTTGACCCAACGCTACCTTAATTTAGTTAATCAGTTGATAATGGACGGAGAAATCCTGTTTTTCCAACAAGCATCCATTTTTGGGTGTTTTTTTCAATATATCAGACAATATTTTGACTACTTCCAGTTTACGAATTGTTGTTGGAATTGCTTTATCCATCGGTTTGACTATATGGCTTTATGTACCAGGATTTTCAGAAACATCGATTAAATCGAATAATCCTTTTAAAAAAATATTAGGGTTAGAAATTGTGTAGAAAAATTGAAAAGATAGGTTGCCAGGCAACGAAACATACGCCCACAGCAGCTAAAACGTCCGGGCAGTCAACAAGTGTTGTCGCATATTTTTTACTTTTTTTGGTAATGAAACATTTATAATACACTAAAATCTGATTAAGAGTAACAACTCATGAAGTAATTATCAATCTGAAGTCAATCGGATGATAACTTTAGCCTCTACAGCGTCAAAAGTTTTTTCAAAGTGATCAAGGGCCATAAGTTTGGCAGTAATTATCGGAAATCGTTGAAAATCAATAAGATTCTTTGTCTCGTGACCTCAAACACTGTGTATAAATTTAAAGTCAATCGGATATTAACTTTAGCCTCAAGACATCCACAAGATTTTTTGAAGTGATCAAGGGCAGTAATTATCGGAAATTTCTGAAAATCAATACGCTTCTCCGTCTTATGACCGTTAACACTGCGTATAAATTTAAAGTCAATCGGATATTAACTTTGGTCTCTAGAGCATCCACAATCATTGAACTCAGTCAAGACATTCACCTAATGAACATCTACATCAAGTTCAAACATTCTACCTCAATTGAAAGCAGAGTTGTTATGTTCCAAAGTCTTGACCAAGCAAATTACTTATTGCTCCTTAGCGTAAGCAGAAAATTCTCATCATTGAACTTCGTCAAGGTAATGATATAGTGAATCTATATTCAGAGTTTCATTGCTTTCACTTCATTATAACCAAAGTTATCATGCCCCAAAGCATCAACCAATCAGATTGCTTATCTCTGCTTACCGTAAGCAGACAATGTTCATCATCGAACTCCATCAAGGCATTCACCTAATGAATGCCTACACCAAGTTTGAACATTCTAACTCAATTAAAAGAGAGTTATTGTATTCCAAAATCTCGACCAATCAAATTGCTTGATGTAATAAAGCTATACACCAAGTTTCCTCACTCTCACTTAATTAGTATTAAAGTTATCGTGTCCCAAAGCATTAACCAACCAAATTGCTTATCTCTGCTTACCCTAAGCAGAAAACTCTTATATTTGAACTCCATCAATTTCGAATCCACAGTTGTAAATGAAATGAAATGAAATGAAATGGGGTTTAACGCAGTGATGGGATTATGCCCGTATATTCCAGACTTGTCCGAATCTTTTTTCCAAACGCCCAAAATTGTCCGACCGGGAATATGCCCAATCGGACATCAAGACATGGTGAATAATATTCAAAATTCCGAAATTAAAATAGTTTACTGAGTGTATAACTACCACTCAACCCGATTATCGTCGATAATACGCTGGGTTTATTAGGTAATTAAGTGATCAACGTATTTATCGTGTTATACCAACTATAGTATAAACCTACCTTGATTTAACTACTGAATCTGCCTTGATTGACTGACTTAATCCTTTGTCGGACAATTCATCAATCTAATCTTAAACAGAAGTCATTGCTTTTCTTTTGTCGGACTATTCATCAATTCAATAAGAATGATTATAATTTTAATCCACCTGTTTACCTCGTGGTTTCTCATTTGTCGGGCATCTTAATCGCATTGATGTGAGCCAACATCATCTATAATAAACTAATCATAGATGTCACATATCGTAAGAGTAAATAACACCCTAAATCAATGGACAGTCATTTTGTCTACGATATCTTTTACGTCTTTTAAGAATCCATATAGAAATTCTCATCCACAGTGGCGTGGCACTTTCCCTTGATCTCGAGCGCGGCACGAATATTGCTTAACATATTATTAGGCAGTGCTTACTATGAAGCCGTGTGATGTGAGTCACGTAGGCTATTAGTCTCTATTATCCAGAAAAATATTCTACGAATATGTTGAAGACTAGGAGTTTCTGGGTGACCGAGACTAGTACGCACCCAGCAAAATAACAAAAAGGGGAGGGGCTACCAATAGCTATATGAGCAGAAATTCTAACGTATTTGTAGGCGGGAATTAAGAAGCATGTCAATCATTCTGCTGTGTTGCCTATGATCCCTATCACTCTGTCGTGACTATGAAAGAGTGTTATTCGCTGAAGTTAGCTATGCCTGTTTACAAGTGATTTAACTATTTCGGAAGTTCTGCATTCATTTGCTGCCGTATAAACGAAGACACGTAATTCTAAAGGAATATTATGGTTGTGAATTTGATGCCGAAGCAGGATCGGCAATACAAGCGCTAATTCAACATATTACGAAAATGCTTAATTTACGGACATTTACGGACATAAATTTGAATGCCGTATGGGAATTAAGTGTGAAAAATAGCAAGGTCACCAATTTTTATTACGTGCGGGATTTGAATATTTTGTTGACATGTGGTTTTTAATTGTGGTATGAATTGAATACTGTACAGGAATTAATTATGAAAAATAGCGAGGTTCACCTATTTTTATTACGTACGGGATTTGAATATTTTGACATGTGACTTTTAATTGTGGTACGAATTCGTCTGATTAAATAACGATAAGAGTTATGCCCCTTTATTTTCGGTAAAATGTCCGACAAGAAAAATTTTGAAATCCCATCACTGGTTTAACGTCCTACTGTTCTGCTCTTAAACTGGGCTAATGAAAACGGGCATACGCCATACAGTGTGCTATGAGGGAAATTTTGCCCGGGCAGCGGCACTATCGCCTACTCTTATATCGAATTCCAACTGCCAAGGGATCTTTTACGTGCATTCCAATGTTTACACGGGACCTCTGTTTTTCGTCTCATCCGAAGGACTAGACAGCTGTCCTTGTCAGGCCCTCCGTCCTCCTGCATCACTGACAAGGGGAAACCACGTCGGAAAATCAGGATGAGCTTTCTCGGCGAATGCAGGGATCGAATACCGGACTTCCAAGCTAGCGAGCCAGCGCCTTACCCACCTAGCCACCGTGGCTCCCCGAATCCACAGTTGTACGTGACAAGGAGTAGGGTCGCCTGTCCAACCTCGTTTGTTTTCTCCGGATCCTCCGGTTTCCTCCCACTGCTAAAGACCCCTACGCGCAAGCGTATTATTGAAATAAAAATTAAACCATATGTTAGTCCCGAAATGACCTAGTTTGTGTCAAGTGGACGTTAAACCCCATTTCTCTCTCTCTCTCTCTCTCTTGAACTCCATCAAGGCATTCACCTAATTAGACACCTACGCCAAGTGTTAAAATTCTAACTCAATTAGAATGAGAGTTATTGTGTTCCAAAGTCTCGACCAATCAAATTGCTTATCACTCTGCTTAGCCTGAGCAGAAAATGCTCATTATCGAACTTAGTCAAAGTATTGATGTAATAAAACTATACATCAAATTTCATCACTCTAACTTGATTAGAACTAAAGTTATCGTGTCCCAAAGCATCAACCAATCAAATTGCTTGTCTCTGCTTACTTTAAGCAGAAAATACTTATCTTCGAACTCCATCAAGGCATTGACTTAATAAACACCAACACCAAGTCAGACAGATAGACAAACAGACAGATAGACAAACAGACGGACGAACCCATTTTAATAGTCCATTGCTTTCTTCAAAAGGCGGGGGACAATAAAGATCGAGCTTTGGGTAGATTGGATGAGGATTTGAATTCGAAGTAGGTACAGTGGGGAGGAGTAAATGCAACATAAAACAATATATATTACCAACAAATTCAAAACCAGGACCACATTCTTGTGTGTAGTATGCTTTTATCTGTTCTATTTTCTATACATTTATAAGGCATTCAAAGCACTCAATAACATTTGACAAAACACATTTCATTGTGACCATCGCCCCCTAAATGAACATATCTGTATGTTACAACTGCATTTGCTACCGAATGTTGTCTTTTGCAACATATACATATACATCATATACATGTAATTATACAGTATAACCATATATCTGTTTATCACCCAATAATACATTCTACAGTAGTTATCGCTTGTGTGATAAATTTCAGAGAGAGAGAGAGAAATGGGGTTTAACGTCCACTCGACACAAACTAGGTCATTTCGGGACTAACATATGGTTTAATTTTATTTACATAATTCGCTTGCCACGTACAACCGGGGATTCGAAACCACGCCAGTCGACTCAATGACAGACTTTATGATACAGCGCTAACCATTCAGCCATCCAACCCCCCGATAAATTTCATAATCTACATGAATTTGATTGGTCAGTTGAATAGGAACTACTTTTTTTTATTTTCAAAGAACAGTTCATTTCTTATAAAAAGTAACGTTTTTTTTATTGAAAATGAACTATTGTTATTCAATTGACCTTGATGGAAACACTGGGTCAATATAAAGGATTTGCAATGGTTGAATTGCTGTCAAAAAATCATGTATCACTATGCCGTAATGTTCAGTAAAAGTGAAATCTACAGCAAAGAATTATATTTATCTATTTGTGCATGTAAGAAGGGATTGGGTGATAAATAAAATCTCCTACTCGTCTTTTTTGATATAAAAAAATATCAACACTCGTCGAAAAAGTAAAAAAAAACTCGGCAGAGCCTCGTTTTTCGTTACTTTATCAACTTGTGTTGATATTTTTTGATATCAAAAAAGACTGGTGGGTGTATAAAACCAGAGCATTGCTAACGGTGCAATATACGTCCACATTCACATTCCTGCTTTGATTGATATGGTACTTTTTAAAATGAAGAGAATGAAATATGAAATTGCTGTAATATGACAAGAGGCAAAGAAGGCTAGGCATTGGGATTGTTTTGCCAAATTTTCAGACAAAATATTAACAAAAAAGTGGGTGTGACACTGCCCCAGGGACCAAAATAAATAGTTACTGTCTTTACGCTATAATAAGGAATAAATATTCAAAGTTCCAAGATGATCCATTCAGAATTGCAGCCTGTAGACGATAAATACATAAATTGGGCATGGCTCTGCCCCTGGGTGTTGGATATGGAACAATATAAATAGGCACCGCCCTGTTATTGAAATGATTGATATGCTCAATTTGAACAAAATCTGTTAATTATTGCAACCTGTAGAGTATTTACCGATAAAAACTAACAAAAGTGGGTGTGGTCCCACAACCCTGGGGGGGTCGGGACATGCACCAAAATAAATAGCTGCTATCCTTACAGGATAAGGAATAAATATGCCAACTTCCAAGATAATCCATTTAGAATGCCAGCCTGTAGATAAAAAACACAAAAATTGGGCATGGCTCTGCCCCTCGGGGTTGGAAATGGACCAATATATATATAGGTACAACCCTATGCTGGATCATTCCAAATTGGATCCAAATCTGTTAATAATTGCCACCTGTATATCATTTACAGACAAAATATCAACAAAAAGTGGCACCGCCAAAAGGGCATGGGGTGGGGGTGCAGGGGGTTTGGAGGAGGGGGTCGTGCGTCAACATCCATAGTTACCGTCCTTAGAGTATAAGGAATAAGTATACCAAGATAATTCATTCAGAATTTTGGCTTTCAGGCGCTAAAGGCAAAAAGTGGGCGTGGCTCTGCCCCTGGGGGTCGGTGCATTCACCAAAATCAATAGTTGACACCCTACCCTCAGGCTATAAGGAATATATATGCCAAGTACCAAGCTGATTCATTGGGCGTGGATCTGTCCCTGGGTGTCGGGACATGCAGTTGTTGTCCTTTGGCTATAAGGAATACATATCACAAGTTCAAAGACGATCCATTAAGAATCGTGGCCTGTAGGCAACACACACAGACACAAAGAAAAATGGGCATGGCTCTGCCCCAGGGGGTTGGACAATCACCAAAAAACAATAGGGGTCATCCTTAAGGTATAAGGAATAGGTATGCAAAGTTTCAAAATGATCTGTTAACAATTGCGGACTGTGCGTGAAACACAAACATTGGGCGTGGCTCTGTCCCAGGGGGTCGGGCATGCACCAAACATAATAATGGTCAGCCTTAGGGTATATAAAAGGTTGGGCAAGCCCCCCAAACGATAGGGATGTTCCTTAGGGTACAAAGAATAAATATGCGGCCTGTAGACGACAAACAAATATAAGAAATGGGCATGGCTCTGCCCCTGGGGGTTGGGCATGCACCAAAAACAATAGGGACCATCCTTAGGGTATAAGGAATAAGTATGTAAAGTTTCAAGATGATCACTTAAGAATTGTGGCCTGTAGGTGATACACAGAAAGATAAGGGGTGTGGCTCTGCCCCTGGGGATTAGGCATGCACCCCAAATGATAGGGATGTTCCTATGGGTACAAAGAATAAGTATGTGAAGTTTCAAGATAATACGTTAAGAAATGCGGCCTGTAGACGACAAACAAATACAATAAATGGGCGTGGCTCTGCCCCTGGGGTCGGGCATGCACCAAAAACAATGGGGATCACCCTTGAATAAGTATACAAAGTTTGAAGAAAATCGAGTAAGAATTGCGCCCTATAGGAGACCCACAGACATACATACACACACACAGGGGCGACGGCATAATATGTCCACATTCATAATGTGGACGTATAAAAATGAACATAACATGTATTATATACTTACACAGAAGAGGATTCTTTCTCCAACACATTTAGAACTGTATCATGTATCTCTGGATGTAAAGCATCAAATGGTCGCCTATCACTAAAATAAATACTTCAATTATTTATAATCCATTTTTTTTCATATTTGTCATCTAAACTTTAAAGTACCGGGATTTAATTTATAACAAATTCGCCAATATTCACAAAGAAAATATTGAAAACAATTGTTTTCAATCATTTCAGTTCTAAAAAAATCCTACCTTGTTTTCTTGACATTTGGTGCAGGAAAAAAAATAGTTTTATCAAAATCTGGTAAATTAACCTGAAATAAATTGCATGCGACATACAATAAGACGGAGTGGGTATAAAAACTAATAAATCTCCTGTTAATAACCTAGTTACCTTAATTTGTAACAAACATAAGAGAATATATCTATATGACCAAGAACCATACAAGAAAATATTTACCAAACAGCTGCATTATACAGCACTGGGAAATAGGTAAGGTGTGATCTGTACGTTTTCTATATATAAATCTAGCTCTATAGGTCTATTTCTCAGAAAGGATTGAAAATGGATATTTCATTGGTTAAAATCATGATAATGTGTATTATTAGTATTAATTAACAGAGGTAAGAAATTGGCTGAAAAGTGAATTAATTATCTCTAGGGGTGAAAATCTCTGAGATGGTGTGTTTTCTCTACTGAGTGGGTTTGTTAACTGGGAGGTTAAAAGTGAATAACACAGTGTGTATTAGTTGATTGGTGAGTTTTCTGCACAAAAAGGGTATAATCCGGTGATGGGATTTCAAAATAAAGGGGCATAACTCTTATTATTTAAGCAGGCGGTTTCAGACCACAATTAAAAATCACGTGTCAACAAAATATTCAAATTCGTACGTAATAAAAAAAATAGGTGTGCCTCATTATTTTTCATATTTAATTCCCATACGGTTCAACAAAATATTCAAATTCGTACGTAATAAAAAAAATAGGTGTGCCTCATTATTTTTCATATTTAATTCCCATACGGTATTCAAATTTGTGTCAGTAATATTCCTACAAAATTACGTGTTGTCGTAATACGATAGAATGGAAACTGTCGACCCGTACTTTTGTTCAAAATCACCTCGAAAATTAACGTATTTTCTGGGGTATAAGTCGATATTTTTTTCAGCAGAAATCCGGCATTCGTCTTATACTACGTTTTGACTTCTATATGGATGGAGGTGAAAAAAAAAAAGACATCCCGAAATTTTTTTGGCAGTGATCGTCGCTCCACGATATCGAGCCAGTGACTTCATCTGCTAAATAATAGCACTCACATGCGCTATCGTGTAAAACAATTAACTACTTACATGTACACTATTCCAATCGAAATATTTGTCGAATTCCAATCGAAATATTTGTTGACATTTCTCAGCTTGTTTATTTCTTTTTTTAAACATATACCCCATTCAAAATATTATCATAAACCCGAGAATATGCTATCAAAATAGAATCTTTCCTCCGAAGTAATAATTGTCACGATTACATCTCTTGTAGTTTCACAGATCTCGTGAGATTTCTACTTTAGTTTTTGATTATTGTATTATAACCACATGTGGGTGTTTCTGTAAAATGGCTTTATTTAACGTCCGCTTCCACCGAAGTGATATCACAGACAAATTAACGGATATATTGATTTATAAGTTAACATGATAATTGTCACGTTTACATCTCTTGTAATTTCACGCATCTCGCAAGATTTCTACTTTAGTTTTCGATTATTGTATTATAACCATGTGTGTGTGTGTGTGTGTGTGTGTGTGTGAAATAGCTTTATTTAACGTCCGCTTCCACCGAAGTGATATCGCAGACAAATTAACGGATATATTGATTTACAAGTTAACGGATAATATATTGATTTGGGTGTTATATACTCTTACAATATGTGACATTTATGATTAGTTTATACATATTGTCGGCTCACATCAATGAGATTAAAATGTTCGACAATGGAGAAACCACGAGGTAAACACGTAGATTAAAATGATAGTAACTCTTATTGGATTGATGAATAGTCCGACAAAGGGGAAGCAATGATTTCTGTTTAAGATTAGATTGATGAATTATCCGACAAAGGATTAAGTCAGTCAATCAAAGCAGATTAAGTAGTTAATCAAGGTAGGCGTATAGACGGTATAAGACGATAAATACATTGATCACTTAATTACCTAATCAATCCAGCCTATTATCACCGATAATCGGGTTGAGTGGTAGTTATACACTCAGTACACTATATTAATTTTGGAATTTTGAATATTATTCACCATGTCTTGATGTTCGATTGGGCATATTCCTGGTCAGATAATTTTGAAAATAGCGTCGGACATGTCCGGAATATATACGGGCGAAATCCCATCACTGGTATAATCATATAGATAAGAAGAATGAATGAATCAAATGGAGTTTTATGGGATGTCAGCTACAACCAGACTATATGGTGCCAACCATGTCTATTGCACAATAACACCCCTCTAAATACGAAACAGGAAGTGTTTCTAAATATATTAATGAAGACTGGACAGGTGTGTATGTATATTTAGAATTAAGTTTCGGTTGGTACTTCTCAATAAAATAGCTTTCTTTTGCCTTCAAGAGGTCGTTGTTCTTGCTATTAAGTCTATGTAAAGGAAAAACACTAAATGTTAAATAGTTTAGATAACAGTATTCAGTTTACAATTGATCAGAGTCAAACCACATTAAATTTTCTGGATGTGACAGTTAAGCTACATGAGAACGGCTCTATTGAAACTGATGTGTATTACAAAAAAAAACGATACACATCAATATCTAAATTTTAACTCTTGTCACCCCTCTCATACGAAAGAGAAACATCCCATATAACCTAGCTAGACGAATTTGTACAATTGTGTCCAAATCAAGATGTCAAAGTTCAGAGACTACAGGAACTAAACGGTTTGTTATTAAAATAAAAATATCCAGGTAAATTAACCAAAGAGTATCGAGTCTGGATCAAAGCGTGTTAAGACAACCTAAAGTTCCTGTAAGCTCTGATAAAAGGAACGTTGCTTTAGTTACTACATTCAAACCGTCCCAGGAAAATGGGAAATCTATCACTGAAAATTACATCCATATCCTTAAAAATAGCCAAACGATGGATAAAATTATGAGGAAAAACAAATATAATCAACAGTTCTAAATATGATTCAGTCACTTCAATACCAGTAGTTTTGAAATGTGGTAATTCAAACTGTAAAACCTGTGACATTATCATTTAGGGATCATCCATAAAAATTAATGATTATAATATATTTTATATCAAACAGGCAATGAATTGCCAATTGAACTATGTAATTTACCTTATAGCATGTCCGGGATGCAAGGGAAGGTAGATAGTAAAGACCAAAATGATGCTTAGGTTGAGAATGAACTTCCATCGACAGCACATACTTCAACCAAAATACAGGATGATCCCGCTCAGTGAGCATCTTGAAGTATGTGGGGGTGGGGTGGGGCAAATTTAGTGTTTTTTCTCTATATAAAGAAAGAAAGCTATTTTATTGAGAAGTACGACCCGAAACTTAATTCTAAATAAGAGAATATTTAAATCAAATAAAATAAATACCGTGGTGGGATTGAATATTTGTAGTCTGTAGGCTAAGAAATAACTACCCTTGCCTGTATAATAATTTTATCATGTAACTACGACATTGTGACGTCATAGGTTATTGTTAATTGAATATTTGTTTAATAAATGCCAAAAGAGCCGCTATCAGGGTGAAAACGTTAGCATAAAAATGTAGTTTTATTTTACCATCTTTAATTTCAATTATATATTACCAAAGAGCAGCTTTAATGTAGGTTCAACAGTTTTACTGAGAATGTTGTTGTTCCTAGTGTTTAACGTCCTTCCACCAAAGGTAGCCTAATATTGCAGACAAGTCTTATTTTTTATTTTCATTATCTCAGCGCACGCTCAGGGGTCTTTGGTGTAGGAGGAAACCGGAGTACCCAGAGTAAACCCACAAGGTTGAGAAGGCACCCCTATCTCCAAGCCACATACGCTCACACCAGGGATCGAAACCACAACTATAAGCCAGAGGTGACCGGCCAGCTAGAGAGCAAAGCGGGACACTCTAGACCACTAAGCCATCCCAACCCCCCCTTTATTGAGAATCAAATTGCCCAGTATAAGTTCAATAATAATAAACATAACAGAAGGAAACATTCCAGACAAAGAGCGAATACAGTGGACTCTGTCACATCCGACATCATGCGGGATCATTACAATAATTCGGATCACACAGCGTTTCGGAATACCGAGCTTTCTCCAAAACCGGAAATACTGTAACTTCGAAAACCGGAAGTATTTTTATATTGTAGCTTCGAATCACCAGAATGCTATTCCCTTTATAAATGATAAACTTTTCTGTACTTTCAAAATTTTATTATATTAAATAATTAACAATAACAATGCATGCGTACAATATATTCATAAAATCGTTTACATGTAATATCAATGCATGCGTACAATATATTTAGAAATATCAATGCATGTAATCGTTTAAAGTAGTTTGCTTAGTTAAGATTACCGGAAGCATATCGTAAGGCGGAGTCCTGGGCAACATCTTCTAACAAATGAATTGTTGCGATCATCTTTTCGTCCTTAATCTGAGCGAAGTGTTTTTGTCGTTGAGCATGCGTAGGAATTTTGAATAGGTCAAGTCTGTCGTTAATGTATATTCTTCATCGTCCCCGTCTTCAGTCAATTGTCATTTATAATCTGTCGTTCTATGTCCAGTTTTTCAAGCCAATCAAAGTAAACGGCACCTGTCATCCAAGCTTTGTGATTGGCCGACCAATTGACTGGCAGGTAGATCTTGTCCACTCCCTTAAAACAACTCAGGTTCACTGCTTTACCGATCAAAGTAATCAACACAGTTTTAATCTCACCGATAATTGATTGGTGATTACTTGTTAATCTTTTCTGGCTTCACACCCATTGAGTTTTAATCTCACCGATAATTGGATGCTTCACACCCACCGTTTGAAGTACGGATTATACAGTGTCGATTCAATTTCCTTGATTCTGATTGGTCAAGAAATGTGGTCAAATGGACAATATACCCCCTCTAAATTATCGAAATATTACAGTGTACTATTTTTCTTTTTTGTGTTCAATGATCTTTCGCAACTCAAATCTTTATTGGCAAATATTTTCAAGAAATTCTGCACAGCGAGTATCACACCATTTTCAAACATGACCCCTAATGATAATTAACTTGCCTTTCAGTCTAGTTCTCACCCTTACGTATCAAACAACCATTAGGGCTAGATTTATATACGGCAAACATACATATCACACCTTACCTTTTTCTAAGTGTCAGTGTAGTACCCTGCACAGAAATCTGTCCAGAGAACCTTTCGGAGAACGAATAGCGATTACACTACAAAAATTGAATCGTGCAGTACTGACAATGGTTCTGAGATCACCTCACTTCAGTGGTCCAGTTTGGACAGTTCTGAACACTTACATTTCACCTGTGTAAACTACAAAGATAGGTTGCCAGGCAACGAAACATACGCCACACAGCAAGCAGCTAAATCGTCCGGGCAGTCAACAAGAGTTGTCGCATATTTTTACTTTTTTCGGTAATGAAACATTTATAATACACTAAAATCTAATTAAGAGTAACAACTCATCAAGTAATTATCAGAAAATCATTAGAATTTGTTTGGTTTTTAAAAAGTTTAGTATACGAAACATTTATTATCATGGATTTAGCTGTTCAAGTTATCAAAATTGATTGATAATCAATATACTTGTTCGTCTCAAGACCTTAGACTCTTAAGTCAATCGGATGATAACTTTAGCTAGCCTCTAGAGCATCACAAGATTTTTCAAAGTGATCAAGGGCCATAACTTTGACAGTAATTATCGGAAATCGTTGAAAATCAATAGGATTCTTCGTCTCATGACCTCAAACACTGTGTATGAATATTTAGTTAGCCTCTAGAGGATCCACAAGATATTTTGAAGTGATCACAAGGGACATACCTCTGGCAGTAATTATCGGAAATCACTGAAAATCAATAGGCTTCTCCCTCATGACCTTAGACACTGTGTATAAATTTAAAAACAATCAGATATTAACCGACGGTTTGGGGGTGACGACAATGTACGACCACATTTCAATGTGGGCGTATAAAAAATTGAACCTCTCTATTCTTGGAACCGTTCCTGGGAAGCTTAAAATTTGTAATGAAAACAAAGAGAAAGCTTCTTGCATCTGGTGATTAGTGCGGTGTCATCAAGTCTATGATAGTCAAGGACACACTGATATTATACCTCACTGAATGTACTGCATGAAGTAAAGATAGGTTGCCAGGCAACTAAACATACACCCACATCAGCTAAATCATCCATGGGTTGTTTTATATTTATACTTTGCGGGTAATGGGAGCGTTTACATGATACCGATCTAAATTTAATACAAATCACATGATAATTGTTGTCGTTGGAGTGTTCTACAAATTGAAACAAGGGCTGTAACTGAAATTGTTGAAATTCGATAGGCTTCTCCATTTTCCAACTTTTAATAATGAATATAAATTTCATACAGATCTGATTTTAACTTTTGTCATTGGAGCATTAACAAGGTTCAATAAAGTGAAACAAGGGCCATAACTCTATAAGTAATTAGCTGAAATTATTGAAGATAGGCTTCTTATTTGGTTCACTAATTTAAATAATGCAGATACATTTCATACAGACTGGATGATAACTATTGTCATTTGAGCGTTCACAAGGGTCTACAAAGTGAAATAAGGGACATTAACTCTAGAAGAAATTAACAGCAATTGTTGAAATTAATTAGGCTTCTTCAACTCACAAATGTAAATTATATTATAAATTTCAAAACATGTGGACAAACAGACATACAGGATCAACGACAATATACAGCTACATTTTCATGTGGGCTTATAAAAACTGAGAACAGAAAGCTTATGCAAGAAAAGAGAGAGAGGGAAATGGTGCTCAACGTGCACTCGAAGAAATGAACTGGGTCATTTTCGGGACAAACATTTGGTTCAATTTTCAATGGGCTTTGATATCAACAATAGGAAGCTATAGTTTACCTGTAATAAGACGGAGTCAGACAAAAGCGTTTTACAAGATGGCATTAAATGATCAGCTTTAACTCCCATCTGTAATGGTACTAACTGGTTACCCTGTACCAGATGACTGAAATAAATACATCATGATAATTACCTGTTTACAGAGTCAAACTAGGCATCCAGGAAGCAGTGTCCCAGTAAAAAACATTAATTAGGTTGTTTAACTAGACATCTTGCTTATCACCCCAAAAAAGAAAGCCATGCAAATTGTGGAAATAAGTCTACACAGCAGCTTCATCATTAAAATTATATAGAAATTGACAGCAGCTAATCCAAAATGAAAACTTGCCTGTTGACCAAAATGGATAAGGCATAAAGATGTCATCAAGAAATCCAAAAATGTTCTAAATCAACAAGGTTCATCCTCAACGATACCAATGCATGAAATGAAATGGGGTTTAACGTCCTACTGTTCTGCTCCTAAACTGGGCTAATGAAGACGGGCATACGCCATAAGTGTGCTATGAGGGAAATTTTGCCTGGGCAGCGGCGCTACAGCCTACTCTTATATCAAATTGCAACTGCAAGGGATCTTTTACGTGCATGCCAATATGTACACGGGACCTCGGTTTTTCGTCCCATCCGAACGAACTGTAGTCTCTATCGCATTAACAAGGTTTTCAGCAAAGTGGGCATAACTCCAAAACAGAAAGTCGTGGATCACTGAGTGTCAATACGGTTCACCCTCTGATGACCCCAATGCGTCAAATGAAATATAATGAAATGTTGTTTAATGGCACGTCAGCTCCAACCGAGCTATATTGCGCCAAACATATGGTGAATCTAACGAGACAAATTAAAACAATATCACATAATTGAATTTATATATGTAAATAAAAACAAATATCACAGAAAATATATAATTAAAAATAAATATAACAAATCTTTTACATATATAAATATTTAAAACAATATACATGATTAAATATATACAATTAAAATTGAGAATAAAGGTTTGTCTCTTTTAAAAATGTTAGCACTTTATCCTATAGCTCCGGTTGAGCAAATAGCTGACGTAATGACTGGCAACGGTAGTATTTAGATCTAATATACTTGAGATGTTTGCACTCAATCAAGATGTGGCTCACTGTCAAAGGAACATGACAGTGAACACATTCCGGTTGAGGCTCTCGCTTCAAAATGAAAATATGAGTTAAAAAAGTATGACCAATGCGAGAGCGACACAAAATAACTTCATCTCTCCTGTTAGACGTGTAGGAGCTTGGCCATTCTTCAAGGAGAGGCTTTATGTGATGAAGTTTGTTTGTGCCTGCAAGATCCCAAGACCGTTGCCAGCGGTCATAAAAATTCGAATAAGGGAAGATCTAAGGCAGACTTGGCAGCTAAATCTGCTTGATCATTCCCTTTTATATCCATGTGACTGGGGAGCCAGCAAAGGACAATGTCCTTGCTGATGAACTCGTTTGATAGTAACAGACCATAAATGTCTGCTACTAATGGGTGTTCAAGCTGTTTATTATTTATTGCTTGTAGTGAGGACAAAGAATCAGTAAAAATTATATATTTTAAATCAGATGTTGATTTAATGAACTCCAAAGCCTGAAGAATGGCCTGGAGTTCAGCTGTAAAGATGGAAGCAGCAGGTGGAAGGCGGACAGAAATGGTCTCAGATGGTGTCATGTTAGCCGAAGCTACCCGATCACCATCTTTCGAACCATCTGTATAAATTGGAGCATAATCACCATATTTAGACCTCAGCTCTCGAAAGAGAGACTGAAACACCGTAGAGCTAGTATCTCTCTTTTTATGTTGTGTAAGATGGAAATCAATCTTTGGGGGAGATATAGCCCACGGTGGAGTTCTAAAGTTCTAATAGTTTTCTGATAATTAAACATTGTGTATAAATTTAAAGTTAATCGGATATTAACTTTGGCTTTTAGAGCATCCACAAGATTTTTTGAAGTGATCAAGGGCCATAACTCTGGCAGTAATTATCGGAAATCGCTGAAAATCAATAGGATTCTTCGTCTCATGACCTTAAACACTGTGAATAAATTTAAAGTCAATGGATATTAACTTTGGCCTTAAGAGTGTCCACAAGTGATCAAGGGCCATAACTCTGGCAGTAATTATCGGAAATTGTTGAAAATCAATAGGCTTCTTCATCTCATGACCTCAAACACTGTGTATAAATTTATGGTCAATTGGATATTAACTTTAGCCTCTAGAGCGACCACAAGATTTTTCAGTGATCAAGTAATTATCGGAAATTGCTGAAAATCAATAGGATTCTTCGTCTCAAGACCTTAAACACTGTGTATAAATTTAAAGTCAATCAGATATTAACTTTAGCCTCTAGAGCGTCCACAAGCAATTGTGGACGCCAGACCGACGAACCGACGGACGGACTGGGGCGACGACAATATACGACCACATTTCAATGTGGGCGTATAAAAAAGTATTTGTGATACGTTTCGGTAATCAACACCTTCTACGGTGAATAAATCCCACATCCCCACTTAGTCATAAACTTGCATGTTGTAGAGCATTTCCGACAGGTCCCCAATGGACTCGCTACTTTGGGGCTCACAAGGGGGATTCGTTGAGGTTCGCAAGTCCGTTTGTTTGACATTTTGTTCTCTAGTCGGATAAACTAGTGATCAGGCGAGGAACGGTATCTGGGCAGATCTATTTATCTCGACGATCGGTGCCTGACAGAATATTGTAAAACAGCATTTCTGGCAGTCTACTTTTCAAAATTTTCTGAGGGAGGACTCCCTACTTTGACGAAGTGGGCTTCGTCGTGATTCGCAAGTCCGTTCGTTTGACACTTTACCTCATCGATCAGTGCCTGAAATACTGCCAGGCTGCATTTCCGGCAACCTGTTTTTCAAAATTTTCTGGGGGAGGCCCCCTACCCCTGTTGAAGCTCGTGCCTTTGCCCCCTTAACCTTGGACTCTGCCCCAGCTTTGCCCCTCCAATCACCGGCGGCTGGCGCCACCACTGCATCCACCCCCCGGACGGATGAGGGAGACGACAATATACGACCACATTTGAATGTAGGCATATAAAAAAAAAATTACAACATGGGGGGTCAGCAAATTTCAACAATACTTCTTTCATGGGGACCCTTAGGCGACAGAAGTCACATGACTTTTTGAACGAACAACTGTCGGTACAACCCAAAATTGTTGATTTTGGCAAAATTTGACATATTTCGACCAATTTTTACAATAATTTCAAAACTCTCTTACCCAAAATGTTATGTCTCTAAATTTTTGATATTGGTCAGGTATGATAGGCCTAGTAGTCGACTTAAAATCTGGCAGCCGTTTGGGAATGAATGAATTGTGTGGAATTTTCTATAAATTATCTTAAAGTGGTCATTTTACATATGTTTAAAACTACGCTATCCTAAAACGTGTGTGCTGCAATATTCTAAAAATGTGTAACAAGCGGTTGCCATGCAAGATATGCCCACATTTTGCAAGAGATGGACAGAGAACGAGCTAAAAAAATAATGTGATTTTTTGTACAATCAGGGGCCATCCAGGAAGATATGGTCCGATATGCGCGAATATTGACAGGAACCAAGATCTTTGGGTTATGAACTTACCTTTCAAGTTTCATCAAAATTGGATAAAAATTGTGACCTCTAGTGGGTCCACAACCTTCATATTACATACTTTTATACAATTTGCGTACAAATAGCAACCATTTTGTTGTGCGGTTTCATTTCAATTTTCCCGAAATTCGAATTCAACTTTCATTATGGTGGAATGGTGATATATTTAACGGTTTTTAAAATCAGAAAAAAAATTGTGACCACTAATGCTATTTTTCGAACAATCAGGGGCCATAATCCAGGAAGTTATGTTCGGATATGCGTGATTATCAGAAGGAACTAAGATCTTAGTGTGTAATGGTGATATATTCAGACGTTTTTGTTTTTTTTTAAATCGGATAAAAATTGTGACCTCTAAATTTTGTACAATCAAGGGCGATAATTCAGAAAGTTATTATCCGATATGCACAAATATCGAATGGAACCAAGATCTGTGGGTTACAAACCAGTATTTCAAGTTTCATCAAAATCGGATCAAAATTGTGACCTCTAGAGGGTCCACAACCTTGATATACCAGATGTTTACACTATCTGTGTACGAGGGTCAGCCAATTTCACGAAAATCAAACTCAACCAACATGACAGTGTAAAGGTGATATATTCGAACGTTTTTGTAAATCAGATAATAATTGTGACCTCTAAATGGGCTACAAGCTAAAAACACGATTTTTCGTACAATAAGGGGCCGTAATTCAGGAAGTTACCATCCAATATGTGCAAATATCAAAAGCAACCAAGATCTTTGGGTTATCAACATGCAATTCAAGTTTCATCAAAATCGGATCAAAATTGTGACCTCTAGCGGGTTCATAACCTTGATATACCAGATCAATCTGTTTCACAGAGAATTACGAGTCTTCTCTAATATCTCTGTAAAAGACAACTGTCTTTAACATGTGCCGTCACAGCATGCGGCGTCAATCATTGGCTGAATGGCGCATACATTGTTTACATAAGACATTACTGCTTCAGGCAGAATGCTGCCTTTTAGTCATTTTAATACCCATTCACACTAAATAGGAAATAGTTTTTACCTACAAATACGTCAAACGTCTTTATTCATTTTTCTAATACATCAAAAAAATGTTTTAGAATATAATTTGTCGGCGGAAAAAAGTTAATATTGGAGACTCATTAAGTCGCATTGATGTCATCCTTATCAGTGATTGTAGCGCCTAGCGAATATTCACTGCTGATCAGTGTGATACCAGATGTTACACTATTTGTGTAGAGGGACGGCCATTTTGTCTGGCAGTTTTTTCGTCCGATTTTCTCAAAATTCAAACTCAACCAACATTACGGTTTAACGGTGATGTATTCGAACAGTTTTTTTAAATCAGATAATGATTGTGAACTCTAGAGGGATCACAAGTGAAAAACGTGATTTTCGTACAATCAGGGGCCATAATACAGGAAGTTACGATCCGATATGCACGAATATCGAAAGGAACCAAGATCTTTGGGTTATAAACTTGCATTGTAAGTTTCATCAAAATCGGGTGAAAATTGTGACCTCTAGAGAGTCCACAACCTTGATATACCATATTTTTACACTATTAGTTAGCGTACGATGGGCAGCCATTTTGTCTGGCAGTTTTGGTCTGATTTTCACGAAGTTCGAACTCAACCATCATTACGGTGTAACGGTGATATATTCAAACGGTTTTCTAATGTGGATAACCAGCGGCTGCCAGGCAGGATATGCCCACATTATCTAGAGATGGATACACTGTAACACCTATATCGTCTAATAAGGGGTTTATAGCGATAAAAACTATGCATATAGTTTAATTTCAAAACATCATTTAATATTGATAAAAATCGTTTGGAAATTACAAAAATCGTTTAATTAGTACTATAGTTTAATTTAATGGTACACCGTTTAATTTCTCCGAGAGGCGTTTAGAAATGGCCGAAGCGTTGACTTATCTAATGCGTTTATTTATTAGACGAGATGCGTTTAAAAATCAACACCTGTTAATTTATCTACTATGTTTAACTATTAGATGAATCGTTTATTTTCCTGCGAGCTGTTTATCCGTTCGGTTCATTTTGATTTGTATATGAAGTGCGAATAAAAATGGTGAATATAAAAAAGATAGGTTGCCAGGCAACGAAACATACGCCCACAGCAGCTATATCGTCCGGGCAGTCAACAAGAGTTGTCGCATATTTTTACTTTTTTCGGTAATAAAACATTTATACTACATTAAAATCTGATTAAGAGTAACAACTCATTAAGTAATTATCAGAAAACCATTAGAATTTGTTTGGTTTTTATAAAGTTCTGCCCCATGCTAACGCTTAGTATACAAAACATGTAATATCATGGATTTAGCTGTTTGAGACATAAAGATTCATTGATAATCAATATACTTGTTCGTCTAAAGACCTTAAACTCTGTGTATCAATCTGTAGTCAATCAGATGATAACTTTAGCCTCTAGAGCATCCACAAGATTTTTCAAAGTGATCAAGGGCCATAACTCTGGCAGTAATTATTGGAAATCGCTGAAAATCAATAGGCTTCTTCGTCTCATGACCTTAAACACTGTGTATAAATTTAAAGTCAATCGGATATTAACTTTAGCCTCTTGAGCGTCCACAAGATTTTTCAAAGTGATCAAGGGCCATAACTCTGGTAGTAATTATTGGAAATCGCTGAAAATCAATAGGCTTCTTCGTCTCATGACCTTAAACACTGTGTATAAATTTAAAGTAAATCGGATATTAACTTTAGCCTCTAGAGCGTCTATAAGAATTTTTGAAGTGATCAAGGGTCATAACTCTAGCAAAAATTCTCGGAAATCGCTGAAAATCAATAGGATTCTTCATCTCATGACCTTAAACACTGTGTATCAATTTAAAGTCAATCGGATATTAACTTTAGCCTCTAGAGCGTCCACAAGATTTTTCAAAGTGATCAAGGGCCATTACTCTGGCAGTATTATCGTATATCGCTGAAAATCAATAGGCTTCTTCGTCTCATGATCTTAAACACTGTGTATAAATTAAAAGTCAATCGGATATTAACTTTAGCCTCTAGAGCGTCCACAAGGTTTTTCAAAGTGATCAAGGGCCATAACTCTGGCAGTAATTATCGGAAATCGTTGAAAATCAATAGGCTTCTTTGTCTCATGAGCTTAAACACCATGTATAAATTTAAAGTCAATCAGATATTAAAGAAAGGGTCCGGCACTCGTTTAAGTTGCTGTGGGTGGAAAGACAATTGTCTAAAATTAATGTAAAACTTTATTTTTCGAATATCAGTCTAATAGTTTAAAAGATATGATCCGTTAAAGTTCCAAAATTATCACCTGTCCGCAGAACGGCAGCGAGTATACCCCGTGTTACTAAAAATAGTCGTGACGTAGTGCGAGTTAGCATTATTTCATTGGATATGGCAGCGTTATAAGCATTTACAATGGATTGCGACAGTATGGTGACACAGAGGAAACAGGACCCGAGTATGTATATTAAAGCTATAATTTCATATTTTTAAGTTATATTTTTAAAATTTATTAAAATAAAGCCTTAAAATAGATGGTATCCATAAACAGTCCTACCTTGTTAAAGAATAATCCTATCATTCCTCTAAATCACTTTTGTCAGCTGAGAAAGTGGCAAAAATATCATTTTCAACTTCAAATTCCAACGTTTGAACATAGCTAATGCATGGAGGCAATGGGAAAACAAGGGAGGTAATTGTGTTATTATTTCCTGTGTCAATGATTTTTAAGGGTGGGAAATAATGCCCATGGTCGTATAATAGTGAGTTGATAACCTATTGAGCAAAGGACATAGAAATAATTATGTTTTGACTTTCTTAGAAAATATGAAATTCTCGCTTTAAATAAATCTGTCTTGCAGGAGGAAAAAGCCTTGATCTGTCTGTATACTCATTTGAATTGGTGTTTTCAATTACATATAAAAATATATGCCAAAATAATATAATAATGTTGGCTTGATGCAGGTATCTTTTTCTTACAGACGCAGCCGTTACACTTCGTACAGACAGTTTGTAAGATGGTGTTGGGGATACCTTGGTAAAAAAGTTCGTGTGGCACTACCTTCCTGTTTTGTGACAAAAATTAGAGAAACATTTCCATCCCAGGATTATAAAGGATTTATACAAATAAAAAACTAATTCTGAATTTTTAAACTTATTTATTTGGAAATCGTGAAGTTTTTAACTTCACAGCATCTTCTTTTAGTGGGTGAACATAACCGGAGCATAATGGTGGTGGGAATCTCAAAAGAATTGCAGTTCTGTTTTGATTGTCACACTTTTCCGCTGCGTATTGAATGAGGCTTTTAACATACTCTGAAATAATACAAGACCAGTGTTATTTTTTTCAAAAAGTAAAATCTAAACCATAACGCAAACAATAAATTCAAAATTGTTCCATTGAAAGTAACCATCTTCAATAGCCCAGTTTGAGCAGAACGTTTTTATTTCATTTCATTGAAAAAAATCATTATTCTTTATAATTTTCAGCAAATTACATAATAGGTGACTTATTCCAATAATACATACTATAAGATGTTGGCTCTTTGCACTCCCTAACTATATAATCTCCTTTTTTATATTTTGGATAGATTACATCAAATTTTGGTCTACCATCTTTAGTAACAGCTTGATTTCGTGTACTATTTTCGTTGTAATGGAGTGCAGCAATTAAAAGTCTAAAACAAAGAATAAGAAACTGTTAAATTAGAACTGGGAATAATTGCCATGAACAAAAATTTCTAAGACATTTATACCTGATTTAAATTTCCACATGTTAGATACAGAAGGAATGAATTATAAAATTCAAATAAATAACGATGTTGAACAATTTTTGGGAATCTTTAAATAACAATAATAGAGAATCACATTTTTTAGAGCTCTAATTAATATTTAACGTACATTGAAACAACTTTTTAAAAAATTTGGGGAATCCATCCCAACATATGTTCTTAAAATAACAATATTGGAGAATCACATTTTTAAGAGTTCTAATTAATATTTAACGGTACATTGAAACAACTTTAAAAAAAAATTAAAATATGACCTGCAGACAACATCCCAGCTTGGATTCAATTCAATGCTCACACACATCTTTGACGGTATATTTTAGCATTAGTTACCTGCAATGCATTCCATGAAACGAAAACCCTATCATTTTAGGGGCAAAATGATTTACGACACTATGGTAGGCTTCTATATTTGATGTTTGGTAGATCGGAGAAAGTTTCTTGACATCTCTCTTACTTGATTTGTAGTTAGTAAATCTGTCAACTTCTCACAAGCTTTAGTACCTGTAATTAAATTATTCTTGTAACAAAGATCCAAATATGGAATTAGAAACCTGGGTAATATTAACGATCAAAGGTGGTCATGTAATATATTACCTTAGCAGAACACAGTTTTATGGGAAACAATCACTGGTTTATAATATAGCACCACATTTCGACAAGGATCCCCAATATTACTAAATGCCACTTAAACATTAATATATTACCTGGTTTTAGCCATTTTCTTTTCAATCCATCCTCATGATAACATTTTGGAAAAAATTCACTATGCCCCTCGTACATTTTGAACATGGTTGCATATGGACTCCCACTTCGCCCACATAACATTCCCATCTCCATCTTCAGTGGAGCCAGCTGACCAATACAGGTGGTTTATGATGCTTTTTGTCCACAAACCCACATCTTCGCATTCTTTTTCTTTTGACAATGATGCCATTTTTTTCTTTAGACCTATAGAATATAAAAAATGCTAAATGTAAACAATGGCCTTAACAAGAGCATTTTTTTTGGTTAATAACACCCAGAGTATTGCAAGGAAACAATGTGTTATAGATAAACATATTCTTCACATTATATAAAGATGGTTGGCATAAAGTAAGTTTGAATTGTGGCTAAATTCCATGTTGAGAGGTGCAGTGTGCTAGATTCAAGTATCTTTAAAAATACCTCAACTTACTTTTTGCAAACTTTAAAAATAATATTACCCTTGCTCACATGCCACACATCATAGAAATGATTTGTGCCATCTAAATTTTCTCTGACCCACTTTTGGATTTGTAGGTGCCTGTCTGATACAAATGTTCCTATATCTATATTGTAGGTTTTCAGCCAGTCAACACAGCGGATAAGTCCTTCTTTCTCCATATGTACACTGGATTTAACTTCATTACTCTGAAATATAGGGATATCAAAAACAGTATAACATAGTGATATAAAAAAATTCAAAATGGAAAATAAACTTGCTCATAATTATCTTTATTCTGACTAAGGAATACATTAATTGATGTAGAATAACAGATGACCAAGATTACATCATACTATTAAAACATATGCAGTGCACAAAAATAGTTTTTACCTGAATCAATTCTACAGTGATGATTTTGTTCTCGTCTAGATCCATCATACAATAAGACCCATACTTTGCACAGTGTCCTGGTGTGTCGGCACGACCATCACCTCCAACAACAATGGTACTACCTCGCTTTCTCTGAATATATGTATCTTGAAAATCTTGCCAGTTCTCAGTCACAGCTGGGTACAAATAAAACTTTTGATGCTCCATGTATGTTGAGGATGATATGTGGTTGATGTTCATAAAATCAAAAAGTCGTAAAGACTGAGTAGGTAGAGATCCCGAAAATAAAATAGCACAAGACATCATCAAATTAGCTGCAGGGATAGTACCAATGAAAGGCTGACTCGTCCAGTTATAAATATGTCCACAAAAATTGCACTCGCTAACCACTTTAATTAGTGTACCAAAAGTGGTAGTCACTCTGCTATTAGTAGATGAGGAATAGCAAACATGACACATTTGGAAAAGTTGCAGTAAAGTGGACTTGTTAATAATAAAATTTCTTTGTGTATAAGGATCTTCTGACTCTCCATTACTGAAAAAGACAGAACACTTCAGTATAAATAACTAAGCTCTTGGTAGCAGAATTAAAATTATAGCCATATTTGAATAGCTTACAACTAGAGAAAAAAATGCAAATGCAACCATCACTTACTTAGACTGACTGGGTGAGAAACTTTACTTATGGACTGTGAGTGATTGAATGGAAGTAATCATAAAATGAATTAGTGTATGAATAAATGAAAGGTTAAGCTACCTTAGACTGCTCACATCTGATGATTCGTCTGTAGATTCAGGCCTATATTCAAACTCTGATTCATCCTCACTATTCGTATCACTGTTTGATTCATAGTCTCCAATATCAGAAAGGTCACCATATTTTGATTTATTCCCTTCTTCTGTTAGATTTTTATCTACATATGTATCGCCAACTTGCACACCAATACTTCTGCGGTATGGTTTAAAACTGTAATTGGTGCCTGTTAATAATTAAAGATACATTATGGGAGATTTTTATAGAGAGTTGACCATTCTTGCTATAACAGTTCAAAAGTAGATGATGAAAGAAGAATATATTGAAAATTTCAGTCAAATTACTTTATTCTGAACATAGTTATCATCGTTGTAATATTTGACTAGAAATGGTAGTGAAATGTGCCTTAACCTTGGCTGATCGTTTGATTGACAGGCGTTAACTCCACCTACATATCTCGATTATCAAGTAAAGTTTTCAATGGCATGCAGAAACGCTCTACAGCGGCCTCGCTAAGTTCACTCTATCATTTAGCCTCGATCTAACTGACGTATTCTCATCAGGGTGCGCCATATTTGATTTAATTAATAAGTGAAATCCTATTTAAATCCGAGCTGTAGCCGAGCCATCCGTGGGTCTACAGAGTTGATTTTGGGCTTGTTGTTTAAATAAAGATCTAATTGTATAATTTCTATAACATTTGAAGCCTAAATTAAGACTTGCATTAATCAGATTTAGCTCTTGCATAATGTATGTTTAAATAAATTTTGCAATTATGATTTAATTGTAATTTAAAAGTGTGACAGATCTAACAAGGAAATATCAAGAATATGGCACTTTTTACATAAATCACAAACACTTACACCAATCTTGGTTACCGAATTACGACTATGCAATTTAGTTCTATAATAAAAGAGAAAAGTAAGCAATAAATAAAATATTAAAAACATACATATACCTTTCTCCCTGCATTGAGGTGTAGCTTGAACTTTGACTGACTTTAAGATATTCTACCAGATAAACATGCTGTTAAACTAAGGAACAATTCATTGTGTGTAATAGTAGGGCTTCTTGTCACAAAATCGTGCTCAATTAAAATTCATGCAAAACTATTTGAAAAAGAGTAGTCATTCTCACAAGGTTCTAAAAGGAAATTAATGTGAAGTATTTTATCGCTTATTAGAAAATATCCTAATTATAGGCCTATGTATTTTTTGAACAAAAATATACTTTTATGACCAAAACACTAATTTTACGATATAATGGTTCATGAATTATGAAATAATGATGATAATGGCATATTTCGATCTGCTAATATTTACCTCCTGTATTATTTGTATATTTTCGGAGCTTTCATATTCTATGGTCATGGATGATGCACTAGTGTCATATAATAAGCTTTCATCAACAGTCTCTTTGGACACACTTCGACTTTTACTCTTTGTTGAGCCTTCTTGTAAAATCTATAATTTAAAACAAAAAGAAATGAAATAGACAGTGATCTAATATTATTATATATATAAAAAGTCAATTAAAAATAAAGGGTTAAAAAACGACAAAGTTATGTCATGATTATATTAGGCCTAATTAATTATAAAATTCCTACCCTAGTGACTTCTCTTTTGTGGTAAGCTGATCTCTTTCTTTTCTTTGGAAGGGAACTATCAGTTGCTTCCTGGTTTATTGCTGGATAAATGGATGGCACTGATCCCGGAAGAAGCTTTTTGTATTTTTCTGTGAAGCCCAATGTCATATTTTTGGTCGTAACAATCTGCAGAAAAGTGGACTTCGCATATAGCATGATTGTTAGTTGGTTGGGTAAAGTCGGCTCTTGTCAGTTTAACAAACCGTGTCCATTGAGTCTTCAAGGATTTTTCCGTCAGAAACAAATACACGGATACCCCTTCCTTGTGAGTATTACTGCATCCCGCAACAACACAACGTCTCCCCATCACAAAAAGAAAATTCTGAATCTTTGAAGGCGCGCTGCTGTCTTCTTTACAATGAGATCTTGGCGCTTCCGGCTCCCTGCTAACTCTCATGGCGTCACGCGGGGGAATTCCTTATAATCTAATCAGGAAAGGTATGTCATTCGAGAATTTCGTCTTTTTTCGCCAATAGCTCAGTAAGCCCTCGGCACACGACTTTCAAACTTCCTACACTTGTTAACATGATATAGATGAATGATTTAAAGCAATGATGCTCGAGTTCCGACCCTATCTTTAACTTTGACCTCTAGAGCGTCCACAAGATTTTTTGAAGTGATCAAGGCCCATAACTCTGGCAGTAATTATCGAAAATTGCTGAAAATCAATAGGCTTCTTCGTCTCATGACCTTAAACACTGTGTATAAATTTAAAGTCAATCGAATATTAACTTTAGCCTATAGAGCGTCCACAAGCAATCGTGGACGCTGGACGGACGGGGGCGACCCGCCATTGACAAATACATCAAAAATCGGTAAATCACGTCCGAGGTAATTATACATTTGGAAACCCGAAATCACATCATATTCGTTCGTTCGTTCCTGAAGTTTCATGTCCAGTTCCACCTGAGGTGATATCGTAGACAAGTCACACACATCCCAGGTAATGTATCTTCTATAAGTCACAAATGAATTAACTTCCACCTGTAGACGTCACAAGCAGAAAAGTCAACCCCGCAAAGTAATGTTGCACGACGATAATCTCGTGAGACTTCTCACTGGCGCCAAAAAGTACCTGTCTGTAAATCTCTATAGACAAGCTGATGCCCATTTTCAAACAGGTCACACAGGGCTAACCATGTAACACCATCGCACGCCAAATGCCTCCGATCGCAATAATATTTTCTTTCTTTTACTACCACAACCATTGTTTCGCATACCCTTTCAGTGCTATGAACATCAGATAATCATTTCGCTAACCCCACTACATTTCTACTACATTCCGTAATTTAACTGATTTATACTATAAATGAGAGTAAACACTTTTACCTTGTAATTTTATACCAGTTTGTTATTTATAATTACAATCTTATACAAAGTATTTATATTTTATTGTAAATAATGTCCTCGGGAGATGAATTTATATAAGCCCCGGCTTGTTTTCAGATCCCACAATCATATAGTGTACTTTTATAATATGTAAATATTTATTGAATAAATAGTGTCAGAACAAAAAACCATATTGCATTAAACCAAAGGTACATTTATCACTATTACAATATATGTACATGTATGGTATTAAAAGAATAATGTGTGTCGGGGAGGTCACATAACGGGGATTGGACACCAGGGTTATATTTTTGTGTCAAGATGGGTACTAACTCAAAATCCACATTCCCGAAACCGAAACGGATTTATAAATCAAACAAAACAAATATTTAGCTATTGATAAATTGATAACAAAAAGGAAATTGTATGTATTTATATGTATGCACACTAAACACTAAAAACAATCACAAGTAAGGCAGGTAGGAAGTGATAAAACAATAGCATTTGAGCAATCAAGGCATTAATCCATACTGTAATAACGGAATGTGTATTCAAAAACATGGTTTCATATAGTACCCAGATAGGTGGCCACAGGTGGGAATTAATGAAACAATAGCATTCGACCAATCATAGCGGACATTTATGACTTTGTACTGTATGTGTATTTTCAAAATAACCATCGGATGACCAAAAAGTGAATCGCTCACAATGGCATGTATACACAGACCCTTTCTGTAATTAATGTGTATGGGGATATAGATTCAGAGGTGATTAATGACTAATATGATAATCGTAGTTAAAAGACGATTCTCAATACCTTTTTTACTGTACATATATATAAATATCTAATAATTATTTAATCACTGTTTTAACTAATCACAATGTAAAATATTGCACCATGTATACATAACTTGTTATTGTCTGCGATATCGCCTCGGTGGAAGCGGACGTTAAATAAGGCGATCTCAAACACTTAAATATATCCGATTCGTCGGTTCGCGAGAAGTCCAACGAAATTATCATGGAAGAACTTGTAATGTTTTTAGGTTCATGCAGGTGGATCACAGAATTGCCCCGTGATATGAGATCATAGAATACATTTGCAAGTAGCCAATTTTTCGAGACATGTTGTATTCAATTGTTAAGACTACGTGGCGCCTTAAATAAACCAACATTACCAACTTCTAACATGTTCCATTGATTTATCATTTATTTTATGACAGTTTTAGACCACAATGTGTTACGATTCGCATTTTGGTATTCTAAGCTTATTCTTATACGGAATTCTAGGTGCAATGATATAAATTCAGATTTGTGTGAACGAGTTAACACAATTATACATGTATGTGACCGTAAGCTTATTCTCGGTCTTTTTCATTTTGATTTTAATATTTTATCAAGAAAAACATACATGTAACAACTTTTGGTCAGGTATCACAGTTTTATAACCATTTAATGATTTATGTCTGTATTAATTTTAAACTAATTTGAGAAAACCATTGGTTGTTAAAGAATTGTCACACTTTTCTCGGGAGCTGATTTTTTTTTATCATTGAATATAATGTTTTTATTACATCATATATACAAGAATTTACATAATTGTTACCGGTATATAAAGTTTCATACATCTCACTCAGTTAATCATTTTTTTTATTAATCCATAGCAATTAATTAAGTGTTTAACATTTTATTTAAAATTGAATTACATTTGTAAATACAACTGAACTCTCACTTAGCTGGGGGGTTGGATGGCTGAATGGTTAGCTTGCGCGCGCTGTATCATAAAGTCTGTTATTGAGTCGACTGGCGTGGTTTCGAATCCCCGGTTGTACGTGGCAAGGAGTAGGGTCGCCTGTCCAACCTCGTGGGTTTTCTCCGGGTCCTCCGGTTTCCTCACACTGCTAAAGACCCCTACGCGCAAGCGAATTATTAAAATAAATTTAAACCATATGTTAGTCCCGAAATGACTTAGTTTGTGTCGAGTGAACATTAAACCCCATTTCTCTCTCTCTCTCGCTCTCACTTAGCTAATTAAATGAAGCAATCCAAACTATGCGATTTTTTTATGTTTTGGTTTAAGAATTTTCATGCAATTGAGAATTATATTTACGCATGGTGTATTGATTACATGTCATTTCGGTCCCGCGTCATTTCGGACTCAAATAAAAATGGTCCGACGTCTGTACTCGGACAGGTGACATACTCGCGAAGTATATCAAATACTGGTGAAGTATATAAAATTCTCGTTAATGGGTTGTAATACACGTGAATTATTTCAAGTCCATGAATATTATTAAATACAGTATTGTTGTTGTTTTTTTTAAATAATACTTTTGATTGTGTATGGCCTTAAACTTATCTGGCATGCTGAGGGTTTTCGGTAGAGAAGGGCCTCGCTTTTTTTTTCTTTTCCCTTTTAGTATATTGTTTTTTAACACCGTTGCCCAATCCGCGTTATGACCTCCCCAACAAATTATTTTTGTAATACCATACAGGTACATATATTGGGGTAGAGATAATGTACCTTTGATTTAATATATGATTTGATTCGGGTATAACAAAAATCGTTGTACTGCAGTCAAGTGTATTCATTGAAGCATATTTCCTGTTGATACTGTTTGACCTGCCTGAAAATGGGTGACAGCCTGTCTATAGAGATTTTGGTGCCATTGAGAAGTCTCACGAGATTATCGTCGTTCAACATTACATTGCGGGGTTGACTTCTCTTCCTGTGACGTCTACAGGTGGAAGTTAATTCATTTGTGATTTAAAGAAGGTACATTACCTGGGATGTGTGTGACTTGTCTACGATATCATCTCAGGTGAAACTGGACGTAAAACTCCAGGAACGAACGAACGAACGGGATGTGATTTATGGATTACCAAATGTATAATTACCTCGGACGTGATTTACCAATTTTTGATGTATTTGTCAATGGCGGAATTACTATTTTTAATGGATAATGGATAATAATACTACGACCACGGTAAGGTGAGCATCTATGGGTGTGCTTTTTTTATATTCACCATTTTTATTCGCACTTCATATGCAAATAATCGTAATCAAAATGAACCAATCGGATAAAAGGCTCGCGGGAAAATAAATGATTCATCTAATAGTTAAACATAGTAGATAAATTAACAGGTGTTGATTTTTTTTTAACGCATCTCGGGAAATTGGACGGCTCGTCTAATAAATAAAAGCATTGGATAAGTCAACGCTTCGGCCATTCCTACACGCCTCTCGGAGAAATTAAATGGTGTACCATTAAATTAAATCATAGTACTAATTAAACGATTTTTGTAATTTCCAAATGATTTTTATCAATATCAAACGATGTTTTGAAATTAAACTATATGCATAGTTTTAAGTGCTATAAACCCCATATTAGATGATACAAGGGTTACAGTCATATAGAACAAGCTAAAAAGAAAGTGATTTTTCCTACAATCAAGGGCGATAATTCATGAAGTTACAATTCGATATGTGCAAGTATCGAAAGGAACCAAGATCTTTGGGTTATAAACATGCATTTAAAGTTTCATCAAAAGAGGATTAAAATTGTTATCTCTACGGGGTCCACAACCTTGATATACCATTTGCATACAAGCGGCTGCCATTTTGTCCGTCAGTTTTGGTTTGATTTTCAGGAAATTCAAACTCAACCTTTATTACGGGTAACAGTGATATAATCAAACGTTTTTTTTTTAAATCGGATAATAATTGTGACCTCCAGAGGAACCACAAGCTAAAAGATAGGTTGCCAGGCAACAAAACATACGCCCACAGCAGCTAAATCGCCCGAGCGGTCGTCATGGGTTGTCGCATATTTATTCCTTTGTAGGTAATTGGGGGCCTTTACAAGTCAGTTCCATACAGATCAGATTATAAAGTTTGTCGTTTAAGGGTTTACAAGGTTCTACAAACTGAAACAAGGGTCTTAACTCTGGAAGTAATTTACAGAAATTGTTGAAATTTGACAGGTTTTTTCGTTTTACTAATTTAAATAATGCTTATATATTTCATACAGATCACATGATCACTTTTGTCATTCAAACGTTCACAATCGCCATAACTCTAGAAATTATTGACGGAAATTGCTGAAATTCAATAGACCTGTTTCAAAAATTTAAATGATGCATATAAATTTCATACATATCGGATGATAACTTTCATCAATCGAGCATTAACAAGGTTTAACAAAGTAAAACAAGGGCAATAACTCTAGAAGTAATTATTGTAAATTGCTGAAATTCAATAGGCTTTTTCGTTTCACTAATATAAATCATGCATATAAATTTCACAAAGATCAGGTGAAAACTTTTTGCGTACGAGCGTTCACAAAAGGATCAATAAAGTGAAACAAGGGCCATAAGTCTCGATGTAATAAACGAAAATTGCTGAAATTCAATAGGCTTCTTCGTTTCAGTAATCTAAATAATGCATATATATTTCACAAAGATCGGATGATAACTTTTGGCGTTGGAGCGTTCACAAGTTTCAATAAAGTGAAACAAGGGCCATAACTCTAGACGTAATAAACGGAAATTGCTGAAATTCAATAGGCTTCTTCGTCTCACTAATTTAAATAATGCATATAATTTTCAGAAAGATCGAATGATAACTTTTGACGTTAGAGCATTCACAAGGATCAATAAAGTGAAACAAGGGCCATAACTCTAGACGTAATAAACGGAAATTGCTGAAGTTCAATAGGCTTCTTCGTTTCAGTAATCTAAATAATGCATATAAATTTCAGAAAGATTGGATGATAACTTTTGCGTAAGGGCGTTCACAAGGTTCAATAAAGTGAATCAAGGGCCATAACTCGAGACATAATAAATAGAAATAGCAGAAATTCATTAGGCTTCTTCGTTTCACTAATTTAAAGAATGCATAAAATTTTCAGAAAGATCGAAAGATAACTTTTGACGTTAGAGCGTTCACAAGGATCAATAAAGTGAAACAAGGGCCATAACTCTAGACGTAATAAACGGAAATTGTTGAAATTCAATAGGCTTCTTCGTTTCAGTAATCTAAATAATGCATATAAATTTCAGAAAGATTGGATGATAACTTTTGCGTAAGGGCGTTCACAAGGTTCAATAAAGTGAATCAAGGGCCATAACTCGAGACATAATAAATAGAAATTGCAGAAATTCATTAGGCTTCTTCGTTTCACTAATTTAAATAATGCATAAAATTTTCAGAAAGATCGAAAGATAACTTTTGACGTTAGAGCGTTCACAAGGATCAATAAAGTGAAACAAGGGCCATAACTCTAGACATAATAAACGGAAATTGTTGAAATTCAATAGGCTTTTTCGTTTCAGTAATCTAAATAATGCATATAAATTTCAGAAAGATCAGATGATAACTTTTGAAATTAGAGCATTCACACGGATCAATAAAGTGAAACAAGGGCCATAACTCTAGACGTAATAAACGGGAATTGCTGAAATTCAATAGGCTTCTTCATTTCAGCAATCTAAATAATGCATATAAATTTGAGAAAGATCGAATGATAACTTTTGACGTTAGAGTCTTCACAAGGATCAATAAAGTGAAACAAGGGTCATAACTCTAGACGTAATAAACGGAAATTGCTGAAATTCAATAGGTTTCTTCGTTTCAGTAATGTAAATAATGCATATAAATTTCAGAAAGATCGGATGATACCTTTGGCGTTAGAGCGTTCACAATGTTCAATAAAGTGAAACAAGGGCCATAACTCTAGACATAATAAACGAATATTGCTGAAATTCAATAGGCTTCTTCATCTCACCAATTTAAATAATGCATATAAATTTCAGAAAGATTGGATGATAACTTTTGGAGTTAGAGTGTTCACAAGGTTCAATAAAGTGAAATAAGGGCCATAACTCTAGACGTAAATAAACAGAAATTGATGAAATTCAATAGGATTCTTCATTTCACTAACTTAAATATTGCATATAAATTTCACAAAGATCGTATGTTAACTTTTGGCATTAGAGCGTTCACAAGGTTCAACAAAGTGAAACAAGGGCCATAACTCTAAATGTAATAAACGGAAATTATTGAAATTAAATAGGCTTCTTCATCTCACTAATGTAAACAACATAGATCAATTTTAACCCTTTCCGACTACTTGACGTAATATTACGTCATATAATTTACAACCTTTCCGACTACTTGACGTAATATTACGTCAATGAGGTGAAAGGGTTAAAATTCAGGAATTTCACCTTGACCGTCAATATAGAAGGGAAATAACTCTAAATGTTGTTTACCCTGACGATTCGTCGCGTTTCCTGTCATGTTTTTATGAAATTGTCGATTGAAATGGCCAAGCGAACAGTGGATGTTGTTTTAGCGGACCCCTGTTTCTGGGAAAGCGACGACAGTGACATAGAGCGTGCCAGTGATGATGACAGTGCGTTCGAACTAAATTCCGACGACAGCGTCAGTGAGTCTGCTTCAAGCGACTGTGATTTAGACGGTCTCGCCCGCGATGTGGATGTTGAAATTGATTTGGAACACGATGATTCGGATGAATATGATGACGATGGTGAAGCTCCTAATGAAAATGCAGTGCCGGTAAAGAATTGTGAATGGACCAAAAAATTGACTGAGCTGCCCGATGTTAGTTTTGTTTTTGAACACCTTGTTGGAGTAAATAAAGATCTCGAAGGTGTTGAACATTTTGAAGTCGTCAATTTATTCCAACTTTTATTTACTGACTATATTTTGCGAGATATTGTTGTAGAAACAAACAGGTACGCTAAACAATGTCAAGAAGGCAGACATATTCATAAAGATTGGACAAATATTTCAGTGCCTGAATTGAAAACGTGGCTAGGTCTAGTCATCGCTACTGGTATTGTGCAAAAAAAGGGTCGTATTGCCAGTTATTGGTCAAAACATTGGCTTACCCAAACACCTGGTTTCAATCAGACAATGACCAGCAAAAGATTCCTTCAAATATTGTCGTGTATTCATTTTGTAGACAATTCATCAACAACTGTAAATAAGTCAGATAAATTCTGGAAGATTAGAACACTATTAGACTATGTTGTGAAACGTTTTCAACTTGTGTACAATCCCCAACGTGAAATTGCAGTGGATGAAACTATGTTAAAGTTCAAAGGACGACTTGGAATTAAACAATACATTAAGAATAAGCCTATAAAGTGGGGTATAAAACTGTTTACTTTAGCAGAATCATCTAGTGGATATGTGCTAAACATTATACCCTATGCTGGAAAAAGAGAGGACACACAATTATCTAAAACAGCTCAAATCGTTGTTGACGTTTGTCAGCCTTTTCTCAACAAGGGTCACTACGTATTTATGGATAATTATTATACCAATATAGAACTTATTGAATATCTATCTCAAGTAAAAACCTTATCCTGCGGCACTGTAAACAGCAACCGCAAACGACTTCCATCTGATATGAAAAAAAGTGCAACTAAAAAACTAAAGAAAGGTGAAAGTTTGAAAAGAATCTCAAACAATGTTTTGGCTGTAAGCTGGAAAGACACGAGAGTTGTCAATCTATTAACAAATATCCCAGGTAGGCATATTTTTAAAATAAAAATTAAAAAAATGTTATATTATACAGTTACGGTAATCAAATGTGTCTGCGGTATTGAATATAAAATGGGTGTGTATGTTGAAATGAAATAAAAAGGGGTTTAACGTCCTACTTTTTTGCACGTTTTGTATTGGCTAATTGAGACGGGCATGTGCAATGAGGGAAACTGTCTGAGTTCTCTAAAGTGCGCCCTGATGCAGCACACAAGACTTCGTTTATTGTCCCATCCAAACTACTAGGTGCTATTGCATTTCAGCCCCTCAGGTCTGTGCCACCGACACTGAATTGAAAAATCCGGATGTTCTTTCCCAGACCGGGGATCGAACCTACGACCTCCTGGTTAGTGAGTAAGCACAGTACTCGCTAAGCTACCGCAGCCCCCGGAAGTGTATGTAGATCTTCCATCTTTGTCAATAACTTTTGAATATAAGTGAAACAAATAATTCGAAAATATATTAGTGAAAATTAATTTCATCAATTACGAATAAGCTAAAATTGTATTTTATTCATTTATCATTTTATTTTGTAGGTAATCTTGATGATGTTGATATACAGAGAAGAGACAAGAAACAGGGTGGTAAAGAAGTTACGATCAGCAAACCTAGGGCTATTATCACTTATAATTCTTATATGGGGGGTGTTGATTTATCTGATCAACGTGTTGCTACATATAGACGTCATATGAAATCTTTGACTTGGTACATACAAGTGTTTATGCATTTGTTAAGACTCTCTGCTGTTCAAGCCTTTATTGTACATAAGAAAATTCATTCACAGTTAAAGTTGTCACAACATGAGTTTTTCTTACAACTGGCTGATGGGTTGATAGGTGGCAGAACATTCACTAAGAAACGAGGGCGTCCATCTGTTACATTACCACCAGAAATAAGGTTTGACAGAACCTTGGAACACGCTCCATATAAATATGAGAATCAGGGTAGGTGTGTTGTCCATTCAAACCGCGTTGAAACCACTTATGGTTGTGGTGTGTGTGGTAAAAGAATGTGCCCATATCCCTGTTTCCACAGATATCATTATACTGTTAATTTTCCCTACATGGACCCAAATAAAGAAAATGCAGCACCAGCTAGGAAACACAAAAAAGTCAAATTGTTAGCTTAATTATGATGATATCGAACTGCATATATGATGTATTGTCCTTTTTCATTCAATAGGCACTGTTTCCATTTGGTTGCCATGGTAACACATTCAACATTATCGCTTTCTTATATATATACACACTGTATAATAATGATGAGTATTATCTTGGTTTGTCTCTGACTCAAATTATATATATATATATATATGCGGTGTCTGTACTGTTTATAGAAATCTAAATATGATCAAAATCTGTAAATATCTTTTTCTGTGATATTTTAAATTTTACCACAAAATATATAATTTTATTGTTATTGTTGATCGTGATTGTTAATTTTATCATTGTTAGCTTACTGTGCCTCACATGTAGTGAATAGCTATGATTATATTGAGACTGTAGATGATGTATTTTCCTTTTTTTAAAAAATAGGCATTGTTTTCGATTGGTTGCCATGGTAACACTTTTGTTTTAACAAAACAGTAAACATTCAGTATTGTCGGTTTCTTGTATACATTCTATAATAATTATAAATATTATCTTAGTTTGTCTAAAATTCCATATATTTTGCGGTATCTGTACTATGTATAGAAATCTAAATATGATCAAAATCTGTAAATTTCTATTTTTGTGATATTTTAAATTTTACCACCAAATATCTAATTTTATTGTCATTATTGCTGATGATTGTTAATTTTATCATTGTTAGGTTATTGTGCCTCACATGTAGTGAATAAGTATGATGATATTGAGACTGTAGATGATGTAGTGTCCTTTTTTAGAAAAACCCAAATAGGCATTATTTTCAATTGGTTGCCATGGTAACACTTTCATTTTAACAAAACAGTGAACATTCAGAATTATTGGTTTCTTGTATACATTCTATAATAATTATAAATATTATCTTGGTTTGTCTAAAATTCAAATATATATAGTATCTGTATTATGTATAGAAATTTAAATATGATAAAATCTGTAAATATCTATTTTTGTGATATTTTAAATTTTACCACTAAATATCCAATTTTATTGTTATTGTTGATAATGATTTTTATTTTTATCTTTGTTATTTAAATGTTATTGAATATTAATAAATATTTGAAATTTATTAATGAATTTAAATAATGGTTTACTTTTGTTATTATTCACAAGAATTTATGTATGTTGCTATGGTTACAAGAAAAGGCATAATAGTTTTGGGGGAACTCATGTTTCTAACATAATATCCACCATTCATTCTTCTTCAGGAAAATATATACTTTTTGTCAGTTCCCATCAAAAGCATTTGCATAATGATCAAATATAAGAAAACAGTCAATTAAAATATGATTATCAAAAATAAATGGATTCCGTGGGCATTATGACGTCACGTTAATTGTAGTCTGAAAGGGTTAAAACAATTGGATAATAACTTTTGGTGTTAGAGCAGTCACAAGAAATTGTGGACGATGGACGGACAGACCGACAAACGGGGGTGACGGCAATATACGTCCACATTTCAATGTGGGCGTATAAAAAGGTGATTTTTCCTACAATCAAGGGCCATAATTCATGAAGTTATAATTCGATATGCGCAAATATCGAAAGGAACCAAGATCTTTAGGTTATAAACATGCATGTCAAGTTTCATCAAAATCGGATTAAAATTGTGATCCATACAGGGTCCTCAACCTTGATATACCATATTGATACACTATTCACGTACAAGCGGTGGCCATTTCGTCCGACAGTTTTGGTCTGCTTTTCATGAAATTCGAACTCAGGTGTCCTTAGGGTGTAACGGTGATATAATAATACGATTTTTTAAATCGGATAAAAATTATGACCTCTATAGGGTCCACAAGCTAAAAACGCGATTTTTCGTACAATCAGGGGCCATAATTCAGGAAGTTACGGTCCGATATGCGCAAATACCGAAAGGAACCGAGATCTTTGGGTTATAAACTTACATTTCAAGTTTCAACAAAATCGTATAAAAATTGTGACCTCTATAGGGTCCACAAGCTAAAAACGTGATTTATCGTACAAACAGGGGCCATAATCCATGAAGTTTCGATCCGATACATGCCAATATCGAAAGCAATCAAGATCTTTCGGTGATAAACCTATATTTCAAGTTTCGTCAAAATCGTCTAAGAATTGTGACCTGTAGTGTCCACAAACAAATTGTGGAAGGACGGATGGACGGATGTCTGGACGGACAGGGGCGTCGACAATATACGTCCACATGAAAATGTGGGCGTATAAAAATTATTACCTCTAGAGGGACCACAAGCTTTAAACGTGATTTTTCATACAATCAGGGGCAATAATTCAGGAAGTTACGATCCAATATGCACAAATATCGAAAGGAACCAAGACCTTTGGGTTATAAACTTGCATTTTAAGTTTAATCAAAATCAGATGAAAATTGTGACCTTCAGATTGTGCACATGCTAAAAATGTGATTTTTTACGTACAATCAGGGGCCATAATCCATAGAGTTTCGACCCTCTAGCGGGGTCCACAACCTTGATATACCATATTTTTACACTATTATTAGCGTACAAGCGGCGGCCATTTCATCTGGCAGTTTTGGTCCAATTTTCACGAAATTCGATCTCAACCATCACTACGGTGTAACGGTGATATATTCAAATGTTGGGTTTTTTTTCAATTGGAAAATAATTGTGACCTCTAGTAGAGGGACCACAAGTTAAATTCACGAATTTTCGTACAATCAGAGGCCATAATTCAGAAAGTTATGATCCGATATGCACAAATATCGAAAAGAACCAAGATCTTTGGGTTATAAACATGCATATCGAAAGCAACTGAAATCTTTTGGAGATAAACCTATATTTCATGTTTCGTCAAATCGAATAGGAATTGTGATCTGTAGAATGTCCACAAACAAATTGTGGACGGACAGGCAGATGTTCGGACGGGCAGGGGCGACGACAATATATGTCCACATGAAAATGTGGGTGTAAAAGAAAAAGTTGGGTAAAATCAAAATTGTTCAAGAGACCATCCAGATATAAGACATGGTCTCCTGTATTCAAAATAGCATAGAGACCACCAAAGTACGCATTCAAACTGTTAAAGAGGTTGTGTAAAATCAAAAGTTAATGACCGATTCATCTAAAATTTGGTGTGAGTTCATAATTAGTGGCCCTGAACACCCCCAACAAATTTCAAGTCTCTACAATCAAGGGAAGTACTACGTGTACGAAAGTGCATTAGCAATATATAGTCCCATATATTACAACTGTTAAAGAGACCACCAAGGTGCTATATTATGGTCTCATGTATTAAAATAGTTAAAGAGACCATCGAGGTATATGCCATTGTCTCATGCATTAAAAATGGTCTGAAATTTGGTGTGATTCATAATTAGTGACTGAACACCCTCAACCAATCTTAAGTCTCTACGATCACGGGAAGTATTAGGTGCATTGGCCGAATGGTTAGCGCGTGCGTGTTGCACCATAAGGTCTGTCATTGAGTCAACTAGCGTGGTTTAGATTCCTCGGTTGTACGTGACAAGGAGTAGGGTCGCCTGTCCAACGTCATGGGTTTTCTCCGGGTACTCTGGTTTCCTCCTACTGCTTACGATCCCTACGCGCAAGCGAATTATTTAAATACTAGCGGATGCCAGGCAGGGTAAGCCCACATTTTGCAAGAGATGGACAGAGATCAGGCTAAAACAAAAAGCGATTTTTTGTGCGATCAAGGGCCATAATTCAGGAAGTTATGATCCGATATGCGCCAATTTTGAAAGGAACCCAGATCTTTGGGTTATAAACATGTATTTCAAGGTTCATCAAAATCGGATCAAAATTGTGACCTCTATAGGGTCAACAACCTTGATATACCATTTTACATATTAGGAGTAATCAAAGGCAAATTGTGACCTCTAGAGAGTCCACAACCTTGATATACCATTTTACATATTTGGAGTAATCAAAGGCAAATTCTTTGTCAGTAACGAATCACAGTCAGTTTAACAAAATAAAGTGTAGGCCTGGCTGGCTCTGGCTCGCACTCGGTGTGTAACATGGGCATGCGCAACAAGGATGTAAACACAGATTTGTTGACTTTTGCCAATCTGTCAAATTCATCTTTTTCTTTTTTTTTCAATAGTTTCACTAGATTATAGTGCCCAACAATACATAAATGCGAATTCAAATAGATTACAAGGACCCAAATTATGTTTACCTGATGAAAAAGTTAACCAGTACAATTTGCAAGAACATTATTTTATGCCTCACGCAACAAAACATATGCCCACAGCAGCTACATCGTCCGAGCGGTCGTCAAGGGTTGTCGCATATTTATTCCTTTGTAGGTAATTGGGGGCCTTTACAAGACAGTTCCATACAGATCAGATTATAAATTTTGTCGTTTGAGGGTTAACAAGGTTCTACAAACTGAAACAAGGGTCTCAACTCTGGAAGTTATCTACCGAAATTGTTAAAATTTGACAGGCTTTTTCGTTTTACTAATTTAAATAATGCATATAAATTTCATACAGATCACATGATCACTTTTGTCATTCAAACGTTCACAATTGCCATAACTCTAGAAATTATTGACGGAAACTGCTGAAATTCAATAGATCTGTTTTACAAATTTAAATGATGCATATAAATTTCATACATATCGGATGATAACTATCATCAATTGAGCATTAACAAGGTTTAACAAAGTGAAACAAGGGAAATAACTCTAGAAGTAATTATTGTAAATTGCTGAAGTTCAACAAGATTTTTCGTTTCACTAATTTTATTTCATGCATATAAATTTCACAAAGATCTGGTGATAGCTTTTTGCGTTAGAGCGTTCACAAGGATCAATAAAGTGAAACAAGGGCCATAACTCTAGACGTAATAATCGGAAATTGCAGAAATTCAATAGGCTTCTCCGTTTCCTTAATCTAAATAATGCATATAAATTTCACAAAGATCGACTGATAACTTTTGGCGTTGGAGCGTTCACAAGGTTCAATAAAGTGTAACAAGGGCCATAACTCTAGACATAATAAACGGAAATTGCTGAAATTCAATAGGCTTCTTCGTTTCAGTAATTTAAATAATGCATATAAATTTCACAAAGATCATATGTTAACTTTTGGCATTAGAGCGTTCACAAGGTTCAACAAAGTGAAACAAGGGCCGTAACTCTAGACGTAATAAACGGAAATTATTGAAATTAAATAGGCTTCTTCATCTCACTAATGTAAACAACATATATCAATTTTAAAACAATTGGATGATAACTTTTGGCGTAAGAGCGTTCACAAGAAATTGTGGACGATGGACGGACGGGGGCGACGGCAATATACGGCCACATTTCAATGTGGGCGTATAAAAAAGGGATAGATAATGTTACTTTGATTAATCAAAAAATAAGGATTTTTGATTTTATTAAATGCTTAAAACATGGGGTCATGTTTTTGTTTGAAGTAAGTGGGATATATGACCGATGTCCTGGTCATATGTTATTTTATTATTTTTCAATTCTGTTTTAAATTTTAAATCTATATTTTAATTTTCATTAATGCTTGGTTCAATTCTGTTTTAAATTTTAAATCTATATTTTAATTTTCATTAATGCTTGGTTAGTCATTAGAGGCAGGCAGCATTTAACCTGTCAGTCAAATTATGACAGGCTGGCAACTAAAGTGGTTGATCTGTTAAGTCTCATCTAACTATTGTTTTAAATGCCTTAAATCTTAATCCTTCAACAATCATATGTTTACTAGCAGGATACCCGGCTTCGCTCGGGGGTCATAACTCCGAAACCGGAAGTGGTAGCCTAACGCCACCTGGCCTATGTTACTCCCCGGTCCGCGCTACCCCTATACCCCAAATTTCAGACTCGGGGCAGATGTAGCCGCCAACCCCGAACAGATTTCGCTCAGGTGTCATAACTCCGAAACCGGAAGTGGTAGACTAACGCCACCTGACCTATGTTACTCCCTGGTCGGAGCTACCCCTATACCCCAAATTTCAGATTCGGGGCAGACCTAGTGTAGCCGCCAACCCCGAACAAACAAACTTCGTTCGGGGGTCATAACTCCGAAACCGGAAGTGGTAGACTAACGCCACCTGGCCTATGTTACTCCCCGGTCCGAGCTATTCCTATACCCCAAATTTCAGAGTCGGGGCAGACCTTGTGTAGCGGCCAACCCCGAACAGACCGGCTTCGCTCTGGGGTCATAACTCCGAAACCAGAAGTGGTAGACTAACGCCACCTGGCCTATGTTACTCCCCGGTCCGCGCTACCCCTATACCCCAAATTTCAGACTCGGGGCAGATGTAGCCGCCAGGCCTATGTTACTCCCCGGTCGGAGCTACCCCTATACCCCAAATTTCAGACTCGGGGCAGACCTAGTGTAGCCGCCAACCCCGAACAGACCGGCTTCGCTCGGGGGTCATAACTCCGAAACCGAAAGTGGTAGACTAACGCCACCTGGCCTATATTACTCCCCGGTCCGAGCTACCCCTATACCCCAAATTTCAGACTCGGGGCAGACCTAGTGTAGCCGCCAACCCCGAACAGACAGACAGACAGACAGACAGAAAGACAGACAGACAAACGACAGTCACAAATATATATATAGATGTCAACACTTTCTAAGTAACTGATTTGTATAAATAGACAAATGTATGTTAGATGATGACATTAGTTGGAGAGACCAGATTAGGGAACATACTAGTTGGAGGTCCGATATATATGAAATTATAAGTTGTTAAATTGTTGCTGTTAATTATTTCCTCCTGAAATAAAGTGTTGAAGATCCATTCCAAGAATCTGTATTCATTTCTGAAACTTAGAGAACACACGTCGACAAGCTACATTCCCTGAAAGTCGAACGGTGTTACTTCACACCAAATTTGAAAAGAATCTGTCAAAAACTTTTCGGAAAAAGGAAAGCTGAAAATCGACAGGTTTCGTCCTCTCACAACCGCAATGCTTCACACCAAATTTCAAAACAATTCAACAAAAACTCTAGCCTCTATTGCATTCAAAAGTTATTTTTGATGGACGGACGGACAGAAGGGCGGATGAGCAGGGTGACGACATAATAAAAATACCTTCTCTGACTGAATAGTTGTATAGTAGCTCCTCCTAAAGTGAGAGTTATTTTATTAGTTGGATCTTGGTTATTATTCAGTGGGTATTTTAAACCAACTAATGTTATACATAGCCGCGATTCTTTAGGTAGAGAATAAAGTGGTGTAGAGTCAAACTGTAAACTTAAAGTAGAAAAAATATTTTTAATATAAAACTTATCACATAACATTAATAACAATCAATAACAAGCAGTTGTAAGATACGCCCACAGTTAGTAAGAGATAGACGGGGAACAGGGAAATTCAATAGGGCCCAGTCTCTCATTGTCCCAATGCTTCACATTGAATTCGAGATGAGTTTTGATGCACACCAAAATCGAACTGATTCAAGATCTTTTGACCCTTAACATATCTGATTAAGTTCATTGGGAAACAGACAAAAATTGTAATACCTGTAGGGTCTATAACAGGGATGCTATTTCAAAATTTTGCTCATCAGACATTTTTTGTTGGGGTTAAAGGAGGCCAGAAATAGGTCACCGTAAGTCATTTATCATTTTTTTTAAATGTAAAAGTTAGCACAAGTTAATTAACTAGTGAAAAGGTTTGAAAACTCAGTTTGGTGCAGTCGCGGAAAATGGATCGATCTAACTTTCAACTCAGCGATCCCTTTATCAACCTCTTTTCTAAAGTAGGCCTAGCTATCTAAATCGGTCAATCAATACATCGTGGGCTATTAACCTTCATTTTTGTCTTGTTGAAAATGTGTACAATGCTATCTCCGGACGTCTAGAAAGATACTTTCATGTCAGCCAGCTTTGTTATTTTTGCTAACAAAATAATAAACAAGAATTGTTTATACCGTATTCAAATCAGCAGAGAATCAATTGACTGTGATAAGAAATGACCATTCTTCACAGTTAAACAGCAAGCGTTACCACTTAAACACGCCCCCCGAAATTGCTTCCAAATTTGGTGACGGCAAGACAGATTTTGACAGGTTATTTTTGTATGACAAAGTGAAATTAATTTACAGATTTTAAAATAAGCCAACAGTGAGGCTGATCTCCCCCGCCGAAATCCCAAAATAAATAGATGACACATATTAATTAATCGCACATTTATTATTTTTCAAAATTATCAAGCAATCAAACTGATTATCAACTATACACTAAGTTTCATCACTCTCTATTAGATAGAATCAAAGTTATCTTTTCCCAAAGCATCGACCAATGAAATTGCTTAACTCTGCTTAGCTTTAGCTTGAAATGTTAACCACTAAACTCAGTCAAGACATTCACCTAATGAACATCTTTGTCAAGTTAAAACATTCTACCTCAATTAAAACCAGAGTTGTTATGTTCCAAAGTCTTGACCAATCAAATTGCTTATCGCTAAGCAGAAAATTCTCATCATCAAACTTAGTCACTCTCACTTAAATATAACCAACATTATCGTGCTCCGAAGCATCAACCAATTAGATTGCTTATCTCTGCTTACCGTAAGCAGACAATGTTTATCACCAAACTCCATCAAGGCATTTACCTAATGAACAAATATCAATTAATTAATCCAAACGAAGTTGTTGAAACTGACGCTTCATTTTCGACCGCCTTTCTAACTTGTATAAGATTGTTCTTTATCTTCTGTTTTGTTCTAAAGTTTTTGATCTGTTTGTGATTTTTGATAGAGTTTGAGGTGAGCTGGATGAGATTGCTATGATTAATGTTAAGATTCAGTGAATTAGTGTTTAGAGGTTCATGTGGTCTGTTGGTGGTGATAATTATGATGTCGATGGTAAAAGAAACAGAAACTTCGAAGTACGATGATATTGTTTTTTTACTTTTTGATTCATAAAAACCCCCGTACATAAGAGCTTTGGCAAGGGACACCATCCAATGGCATCCATACACATATGTGGAATCAGACTACTAGAATTTAATAGGTCTGTATTTACAGTCATAAACAGCTTCACTACATCACCCTCCTCTTTAGCTAAACACGAAATAAAACATACATAATAAAACTGAACATTTTAAAACTGGCCCCACAGTTTTTTTTTAGATTTACAAATTACAATGTTTATGCTAACACATAATTCTGGAATCTGCTAGGTAAGCGTCTATGGCGATCTGATTTACGTAAAGGTGTTTGCTGTTCTGTAGGTAAAGGCCTATCAAAGTTCACATTATAGTTGTTATTTTCTGAATCTGCTGCTCCATTTTCATCTATATCAAGTGAATCCCTATCCTCACATTCTGTTGCAGTTGGTAAACGTGGAGATTGCTTAAAGAAGCTGCTGTTGCGTGTGACATTAGATTTCCCACGTGATGCCGTGATCATCGACCCTTTTTTAGCAGTAACTTGAAGAGGTTCTGGATTATATGGTGTTAATGATTTCTTCAATGAAGTCTCCTTGATTAATACCACATATCCAACCTTTATATCAGATGGCCGCACATAAGACTTCTTATCTGCATAAGCTTTCATTTTGAGTTTAGAATCATTGTCTTTCTCCCTCATCTTTTGATCGCCAGCTGGGGAGGAAACTATGTGAGGGAGCCTTGTTTTGATTGTTCTCGAGAACAAGGCTGTAGCAGGTGGAACTCCAGTTGAACTGTGTGGAGTTGTGCGATAGTCCAACAAAAATTTGTACATTTCTTGTTTCCAAGTGTATCCTTGAACTAGAGCACCTTTGATCGCTTTCTTAATTGTTCGCATGAACCTTTCTGTTTCCGCATTTGCACGGGGCCACAAGGGTGTAATTTTACAATGATGAAAGCCCATATGTTCAGCAAACAAGTGGAAAGCTTGACTATTAAATGGCGGGCCGTTGTCAGTCTCAAGAGACTCAGGTATACCAAATTCTGCAAATATTTTGTCCAAATGAGGATTAACACAATTTGCAGATGTTGAATGTAGAACGACAACCACAACATATTGGGTATACTCATCAGTCACAACTAGAAGATATTGATTATTATGGAAGCCTATTGCGGTCATTTCAGAATCTCGTCTTCTCGCCGGGAGAAGTCGAGGGCGAGAACACGAGAAGACGGGAACACGCGGAAATAGGGCGAGAATACGAGGATCTCACCCCGAGAACACAAGATTACTTTCGCCTCGACTTCTTGCTCCCTAGTGTTTTCGCCTTTGAAAAACCTTGTGTTCTCGCACTCTCGCCCTTGACTTCTCGTCTTTGAAAAACCTTGTGTTCTTCCTCCCTTCTTCCCTCGCCTTTCAGTCAATCTCATCTTCTCTTGTTCTCGCTCCCTCGCTTCGTCACAATATCGACTTCTCGTCTCGGAAGTGCAGTTTATACGCATGTCCACTGACTACCATATCGGCATTTATATTTGGACATGAATTATATACGGAAATGTATGAAGGTCTAGAAGATTTAATAGTCCTTATTAAACAATTTTAATCTCTTCTTGCACAGATAGTATTGTATTCTGTAATCGATTTTAAAAGTCTTCAGTCGAATCTTTCTTTTCCCTCTAACTTCATCAACCTTCATCGGGTTTTTTGATGCGTGGTCTTGTCAGTGTTGTAGGATGTAGAGTCTGACAAGGGACAAGGCATAGTCATTCGAATGGGATTAAAAAAAAAGAGGTCCCGTGCCTGTAATCAAAATGAAGTTGGTTCTACAGTGGCCCAGTGAGTAGGACGTTTGCTCTCTAACTTCATCAAAGTTCGTCGTGATTTTTCTGGCGATGTCCACCCTAGGACGGAGGGCCTGAGAAGGGACAACGTATAGCGTTTGGGAATACAAATAACCGAGATCCAGTGTCCGGAATCTAAATGAAGTGTGAGCTATGATGGCTCAGTGAGTAGGACGTTTGCTCTCTTACCTCATCAAAGTTCTCATTTTTCGGTCGTGGTTCCGGCTTTTCAGTGGTAGCCTATAATCGTTCGATTGGTATAAATAAAAAACGAGATTCCATGTCCGAAATCGAATGGAGTGATGGTTACGGTGGCTCAGTGAGTGGCACGTTCGCTCTCTAACTTCATCAAAGTTCGTCGTGATTTTTCTGGCGATGTCCACCCTAGGACGGAGGGCCTGAGAAGGGACAACGTATAGCATTTGGGAATAGCCTACAAATAACCGTGATCCCGTGTCCGGAATCTAAATGAAGTGTGAGCTACGATGGCTCAGTGAGTGGGACGTTTGCTCTCTTACTTCATCAAAGTTCTCATTTTCCGGTCGTGGTTCCGGCTTGTCAGTGGTATAGTCGTTCGAATGGTATAAATAAAAAACGAGATTCCTTGTCCGAAATCGAATGAAGTGAGGGCTACGGTGGCTCAGTGAGTAGCACGTTTGCTTTCTAACTTCATCAAAGTTCATCCTGATAACAGACACAAGTCTGTAAATATTTGAGAAGTCGAAATTTCTTCCGTAAATATGACATACGGGTGCTTAAATTAGAGTGACGTCATCGGTCTTCCTGGACGCCATTACTGCGAATACCGTTAGTTAGAGGCAAAGAGGAATCCCTCTGCATCGAGCACAATAGTTGAACCATAGATGGTATAGTTCTATGGTTGAACACTACAGTCAATACCCAACATTGCAGTTTTAGGTAAGTAATGTTTATATAGTAGGCGCACATCTTTGTTTGATACAGATTGATTCTTGACATTCGTAAAAATGTACGGGGTAACTGATTTTTGACAAATGGACATACTGCTAGTGCTACTCCTAATATTTTTTAGCATTGTTTTTTAAGGCTTCAGTTCTAGTTGAGGCTACTCGGTTGACATAACCCATTCAAACTCATTGATAGAAATAAATATATGAACTATATGAAGGGCTAACATTTCTGGGCTTCATGTCTATCTTTCTTAGTATAGACTACCACTGAAAACCATCATTATTAATAAGCATTAAAGGGCCAATCCCGATAATATTTTGGAGATAAATTTGTCTTAAAATCATCTACCTTAGGGCCGAGCAACTAACTCAATATATGTGATATGTTTTCAAACAACTTAAATCCGTCAGTCTCCATCTAGACTGGAAATGGAGACCGGTGTCCCAAGCTGTATTATACGGTGTCTGGTTAAAACCAGACTTTTATTTTATAAGAATAATGTGTAGGTGGAATTTACCTTTCGTTATCAATACAGCACATGTGCCTTTCACTGTACAGACCGCTAAAGGAACGGAGATCGATTATCAGATCACCCAACGAAAAAATTGTCCCGAAATCTTAAAAGGGTTACGTGTCCGGATAAGCAGTTTTGACATTCACGTCCAAACGACTCAATATTTTGAGCTGAAATTTTGAGACAAGGTAGATACTTAAATTTCATACGTACTCAGACTTTTATTTTTAAGACTCTGTTCAAATCGGGATAGTCCCTTTAAGAATTTATATTGAGGGAATTGTCAATGTCTGGATAATAAGATCTTTAATTTTTTATTTTACTAATTTTTTTTTAGACACAACTTATTGCATCTTTGAGTGCAATTCCTGTCATCTATTGAGTAGCCTACTCAGCCTTTCTCTGGGTTACTGAAATTTTTTCAAAGGTAAAAGTAAAAGAAAAATTACTAGATTGAAGATAATAATTTTGGGAATTGAGCGCATCAACGACATTGTCAGTGAAAACCAACACTTCCTGCCCTCTGCTTGGACCTTGAAATTTGAGGGGGTGGTTTGATGAATGGTCTAACCATGGAGCTTATTATATAAGGTTCATGGTCTAACATGGGCCTTAGTTAGGTCAGAATGTATGTCTTTGAGTCAAGTGGCGTGGAAAGGAGTAAAATTGCCTGACTAACCTTGTTCGTTTTTTCTGGGTCTTTCGTTTTCCTCCCACTGTTTATAAATACCTACGGTTTAAAGTGAATTATTGAAATAAACTTCTACATGTTATATATTATTAGTCCAAAAATGACCCCATTTCTCTCCCTTGGGGTGGGCCCTATTAGCAAAAAGTGAATCCCATTTTAATCTGGTTCATGGGCGCGGATCCCGGTGGGGACACCAGGACGCGTCCCCACCAATATTTTTAGTGGTGGGGACATGCTATACTGTGTCCCCACCACTTATTTCCGATGTTTTGCTTACTGTTTATTTTTTGAAATTGAAATCATTCCAGAGCTTTTATTGACATTTCAGAAAAAACGGAGGGTGAGAGTCAATCGCTGTCCTGGGCTTATTGATTGTCGCATCTTGGTTGTTTGTTTGGTAATGAGAGGATTAATTATATTTAGGATACTCTGGCATATTTCTGGACTCAATTTGAGCTCGTTACATGGAATACTATAAACGTACTGCACTCGACCGGCGTTGTACTAAGACGGCGACGTCGCCGCCTGATCACCATTTACAAAACAATATTAATTGAAGTATTGAACGCGATGACGACTAAAATGCATTTACAGGTGTCACATGACGAAGCACGTGACAGGGGGTTTTCTTTCATGATCGCCAAAGTCGTCGTGTAGTGTGCTCACTCCACTTCTGTTGCAGCGATATTTGTCGCCAAACTCGTCGCTTAAGTTGTCGCATAGTGTGCGCCAGGCTTTAGCTGGGCCAAGAATCGTGTACTTATTATTACAAGTCAGTGAAGTTCTTTTGCTGTTTTGAAGATGGTTTAGAAATGGAGGAAATTTATTGGAAAAGAAATTTTTTAAAACCTGTCATGGGCCGGCCAGAAAGAGGACAAAAGGGAAAAGAAACGGGTAGAATGGATATAATTAAAGTGTACTGTTCTTTAGTTTTAAATATATTAAACACTTTATTGAATTTTTTTTTTCGATTAGAAAATTGCTCTCTGAACTATTTTGTTACTGGTAAAAACTCCTCAGAATCGCTGAGAATGCATATTTAGACACCATTTTGGTGGAGCCATGGTGGCTAGGTGGTTAAGACGCTGGCTCGCTAGCCTGGAGGTCGGGTGTTCGATCCCTGCATTGGCCGAGAAAGTTCATCTGGATTTTCTGGTGTGGTTTCCCCTTGTCAGTGGTGCAGAACGGAGGGCCTGACAAGGACAGCTGTCTAGTCCTTCGGATGAGACGAAAAACCGAGGTCCCGTGTATACATTGGAATGCATGTAAAAGATCCCTTGGCAGTTGGAATTCGATATAAGAGTAAGCGATAGTGCCGCTGCCCGGGCAAAATTTGCCTCATAGCATACTGTATGGAGTATGCCCTTCTTCATTAGCCCAGTATAGGAGCAGAACAGTAGGACGTTAAACCCCATTTCATTTCATTTCATTTCAGACACCATTTTGTAACAAAAATTCAAAAAATTGTAAAAGCCTCCCCCACCCACCCACCCACCACACCTCTAGCAGCTCATGCCAGCGGCGTTCGGTTATATAGTCGGTCCTTTTGTTTCACAAACGAACCCGCCCACCTTGCTTCCAGCCAACGGGCCCGACTCTGTAGGAACACTTATAAATTTCTAAAGAAAATATTCTTTAAATTATTATTAGGATCTACACTGAATGAATAATACAATAAAATGTTACATTTATTTCAATTGGGATTGAATATCGATATGTTTAGTTGTGTGTGTACCTTGTTTTAGTTTGTATAAATTAAAAGATTTGTAGGCCTGTACATTTGTGTATCCAATTGAATACACATTTTGTCAAAGACTTTACGTAGTCTTCTAACACTACTAGAAAAAGGAGGCGGAGCTGGAATCTAAGTAGTGTAAATTTTTTCTAGTTCTTGTAGTGTACATGAGAGAATAAATCGTGAACGGTGGCTTGAAGATTTGTCTTTGGATTAGATTTCGTATCATTTGCTGCCTCAGGAATTAGAATTGTTTGACAGAAAATGATGCTGAAAATACCCAAAGAATGGGTTTTAGAGCGCCTATTTTTCAAAAAATTAAGGGGGAGGACCCCCGAAACCCCCTCTTTACCAATAGTCGCCCGCGCATGGACTGTCCCCACCACTATTTTTGGGCGATCTGCGCCCCTGATCTGGTTATTACCTGTCATAGGTGCAGAGTCGCCACTGGTTTGTCAAAAAATCGGATCAGAGAACGAGAGAAGATTAGAAAGCTTGGGGTTTAACCCACGATAGAAAGATGGGTGTTGCTTTAGCGAATACCAATATGATCAGAGAAGTTCAACCTAACTTAAAAGTAAAGGAGCTAAATCTGTATTCTTTGGCATCTAGAAATGAACACAAATAGGTCGCAAAGCAATAATGTAAAATGAATGTATATAAACTGATTTACATTCAGTCGTTTCTGTTTTTAGTGTAATTTCTAATCAGTTATGCTCGGCAAAATATGCAAAGTGTCCAAATTGAATGGCAGTCATTGGTGTCTGGTTATTCCAGTCTACACTGGTAGTATTCTCCTGTGTGATATGTTTAGTCTCCTGTTTGTGGACATGAAACTTCATTTTCTCGCACATTTAGCTCCCTTTTCCTTAATTAAAATGTGTTCTTTTGAAATGGATGTCATAAGGAAAAACCTGATTGAGAATATTTGTTTTGCAGGTGCATTTTTGAAATAAACCCAGATAACGGACAGAAATCATGAAAAAGAGGAAGACTCAAGTGTGCCAAAAAGTGATATAACTAATTACTGAACCGTCAAACTTTGAATGGATGAAGTATGGTTGCAGCAATATAGTGGTACCGTGAGATGGTATACAGTGGTTTAGATGTCACATTTCGGGTCAAGGTGCTTTAAATTCCGTACCACGGTTCGGTTAACATGGTACAGATATTTTAACTGTCCGTTTTCTTCCGATGCTCAACTATCATGCAGAATACGCCCCTGTAGTTCATGCAACAAGGAAAAAGGATGGCTTTCTGCATTGAAACTTGTCCCACTGAAAGTACATTCCCCTACGCCGAACCACAAATCACGGACATGCGAACATTTTGAATTAAAAACGTCAGATGGAAAAGCAGTGACTAATAATGTGACAGTGTGTCGCCATTGTTTTGTTGACATTTCTTACAGAACTGGAAACACGTCCAAGAAGAAATACTGTGATATGTATCGTTGCAAGCAGCACATAGTGTGGATAAAATTGGGGATAAGGGACCGAGCCACGGCCCTTTTATGAGTGTTACTTTGTAAATGAGGCTTTAAACACACTGCAAGAAATCTTTTTAATGAATCTTCTTAATTAAACTTGATCTTATTTTACTTTTGATTAGATGTCAGTTTACTTTGATGGAAATAACTGTTAGTCATCTAGTTTGTCCATCCACAATTTGGTACATTTGTAAAATCTTTGTAATGAATTTTCTTAATTAAACTTGATCTTCTTATTGTACGTTTGATAAGATGTCCGTTTACTTTAATGGAAAAATTTGTTGGTCATTTAGTTTGTCCATTCACAATTTGGTATATTTGTAAAATTATCCTCCGTTCATTTTGTCTCTAAATATGCGGCTGCGTTGCATAAACATTAAAAATGTGCAACTCTCATCTATACATTTCATTTTGGCACTGGTACATTAACTTTGTCAGTAGTCGAGTTCCATCTAAATTTTTATCAACGAGACTGAATCAATTTATGCCATTCTCACTAAGGAATGTACATACTTAGGCAGAGTTATTGTGCAAAATTTTATACATTTTCAAACAGAGATTAAGCTAATCATTGAAACAAGCTGTACATTCAAGGTAGAATAATAGGAATTCTGCATTGATGCTGTTCTTGTTTTAAAGTCATGATACTTTCGGGGTTCAATAATTGTTAAGATTTTAAATTGTTCATTTAAACATTTAGAATGCAAATTCGTTACTCTCAAAAAATTTTCATGATTTCATTAGATCATGTTTTACTGTTATAATTTACTGATAAGGTGATAGTTTTATTTCATGTTGTTGATGTTTTAAATAATAGATTTGAGGTAAATATTATAATACCTTGGTAAGATTTTAGAAAAAGATTTGAGGGTAATACTATTGTAACACACTGATTTTATTTTTGTAGAATAGATTCTGAATGTTATTGTTATACTATAAAAAATTCATTTAAATATTATAATGTAAATGTTACATGTACAAGAATTTGAATGGATAATTTTATTATTGTTAAATTTTTCATGAACTTTCCTTTGGACATTTGTATTTTGTTGCTACCCATTATTTGATACATCCATGGAAATTTTCATTTTTTACTTGCTGGAAATTTGTGTTTGCCTGTCTTAGAGAACTTGACAAATATTTTGGAGAGTTATTTCCCTTGTTAATAAGGGTAACAGATTCTTTTTCTTTTTTTTTTTAAAGTCTTCATTTTTCCATGTACAAATGTTCATTATTATTAATGTAGAATTATGTAAAGAGCTTTGTTTTTGTTGAAATATACCACCAAACTGCTTGACAGCCAAAGAATATTTTCAATCTCTAAACCTCCATATTGTAATAGCAAACCTGCTCTTGATCAAATATTTTAAAAATATGGATTTGTGGTTGACAGGTTTTTAAGGCAGTTGTTAGCTTTACTTACTGACAGTAATCTCCAATTTCCAGTATTTTCAGGTCTTTTTATTATATCTTAAACTATCATGTAAAAGCATTTTTGAGGAATTATATCTTGTTTTGAATAATTAAATTATGTTTTTAATCTTAAGTAAATGTCTTTTTGATGCTTATCATATTATGTAAAGAGCTTTGTTTTTGTTGAAATATACCACCAAACTGCTTGACAGCCAAAGAATATTTTCAATCTCTAAACCTCCATATTGTAATAGCAAACCTGCTCTTGATCAAATATTTTAAAAATATGGATTTGTGGTTGACAGGTTTTTAAGGCAGTTGTTAGCTTTACTTACTGACAGTAATCTCCAATTTCCAGTATTTTCAGGTCTTTTTATTATATCTTAAACTATCATGTAAAAGCATTTTTGAGGAATTATATCTTGTTTTGAATAATTAAATTCTGTTTTTAATCTTAAGTAAATGTCTTTTTGATGCTTATCATATCATAAGTTTTTTACTGCTATAAAACATTTTCCGTAAAATTTACGAACAAATGGCTGGCAGGTAGGTTGCCAATCTTTGGTCGTAATTTTTACGACATGTTCGTAAAAATATATTTATGGTGTGTCGTATGTTTTACGTACATTAGTTGGCAACCTAGCTGCCAGCCAAAAACCAAAAACCGAGGCTATAAATTGGCGTGCACGTAATTGGAAGTTTGAATTCGATATAAGCCGAGGCCTTGGTGCCGCTGCCCGGGCACAATTTTCCTCATAGCACACTGTATGGCGTATGCCCGTCTTCATTAGCCCAGTTGGAGCAGAACAGTAGTATGTTAAACCCTATTTCATTTCATTTCATCAAAGTTTATCTCAAATTTTCTGGCAGGGTTTACCAATGTCAGTTGTGAAGGAGAGAAAGAGAGAAATGGGGTTTAACGTCCACTCGACACAAACTAGGTCATTTCGGGACTAACATATGGTTAATTTTATTTCATTAATTCGCTTGCGCATAAGGGTCTTTAGCAGTGGGAGGAAACCGGAGGACCCGGGGAAAACTCACGAGGTTGGACAGGCGACCCTACTCCTTGTCACGTACAACCGGGGATTCGAAACCACGCCAGTTGACTTAATGACAGGCCGTATGATACAGCACGCACATGCTAACCATTCGGCCATCCAACCCCCCAGTTGTGAAGGAAGGATGGGATAAAAAAGACCGAAGTTCTGTGTCCGAATTTGAAATGAAGTAGGGGCTGATGTGGCTCAGTGCGTAGTCGGGACTTTTCTGGCAAGGGATCCCCTTGTCAGTGATGTAGGACGGAAGGCATAGGGACAGCATGTTGTTCGGATGGCATGAAAAACCGAGGGACTCTAGTTTCGATCCGCCGCTTATATGTGACAAGGAGTAGGGTCATCTGTCCAACCTTTTGGGTTTTCTTCAGGTTTTCCGCCCCCCACCCCCACTAAAAAAACTGTTAATTGCTTGATTTGTAGAGTGGACGTTCAACCCCATTCCCCCCCCCTCTCATTTCATTTTCATTTCAAACGTCAATAGAGAGAGAGAGAGAAATGGGGTTTAACGTCCACTCGACACAAACTAGGTCATTTCGGGACTAACATATGGTTTTTAATTTTATTTCAATAATTTGCTTGCGCATAGGGGTCTTTAGCAGTGGGAGGAAACCGGAGGACCCAGAGAAAACCCACGAGGTTGGACAGGCGACCCTACTCCTTGTCACGTACAACCGGGGATTCGAAACCACGTCGAACGTCAATAAAAACAGATAATAATTGTTACCTTTGTATATATTAGAAAATAACGTTTTAAAACACATTAGTACCAGACAAAAAATAACCACATTAAGTCATTACTGTACACACACTAAAATGTCGCACACTAGACTAAGTGAGCACGCAGAAAAGGGTACTTGCATCAAAAAGTATTTAAACGATTATATGTTGTCTCTTGCCAGGCTCTCCGTCCTACACCACTGACAAGGGTGGACATCGCCAGAAAAATCACGATGAACTTTGATGAAGTTAGAGAGCAAATGTCCTACTCACTGAGCCACCGTAGCCCCCACTTCACATTTTGATTTCGGACAAGGAACCTCGTTTTTTATTTATACCATTCAAATGACTCTACCACTGACAAGTAGGAACCCCGACCGAAAAATCCAGGAGAACTTTGATGAAGTAAGAGAGTAAACATCCTACTCACTGAGCCATCGTAGCTCACACTTCATTTAGATTCCGGACATGGGATCTTGGTTATTTGTATTCCATCGCCAGAAAAATCACGATGAACTTTGATGAAGTTAGAAAGCAAACGTCCTACTCACTGGGCCACCGTAGAGCCAACTTCATTTCGATTCCGGGCACGGGACCTTGTTCGTTGTTCCTTGTCAGGCTCTACATCCCACAGCACTGACAAGTCCACGCATCAAATAACCCAATGAAGGTAATTGAAGATAGAGAGCAAAGATAGATTCGACTGAAGACTTAAAATCGATTACAGAATACAATACTATCTGTGCAAGAAGAGATTAAAATTGTTTAGGACTATTAAACATTTCTGTTTATTATAATCCATGTCCAAATATAAATGCCGATACGGTAGTCAGTGGACATGCGTATAAACTGCACTTCAGAGGCAAGAACACGAGAAAACGAGAAGTCGAGATTGTGACGAAGTGAGGGAGCGAGAACACGAGAGGACGAGATTAACCCAAAGGCGAGAACACGAGAAGACGAGGTTTTTCAAAGGCGAGAACATGAGAAGTCGAGGGCGAGAACACAAGGTTTTCAAAGGCGAGAACACGAGGGAGCGAGAAGTCGAGGGACGAGAGAGCGAGAAGTATGATGATATTGTTTTTTTACTTTTTGATTCACAAAAACTCCCGTACATAAAAGCTTTGGCAAGGGACACCATCCAATGGCATCCATACACATATGTGGAATCAGACTACTAGAAATGAAATGAAATGGGGTTTAACGTCCTACTGTTCTGCTCCTAACCTGGGCTAATGAAGACGGGCATACGCCATACAGTGTGCTATGAGGGAAATTTTGCCCGGGCAGCGGCGCTACGGCCTACTCTTATATCGAATTCCAACTGCCAAGGGATCTTTTACGTGCACGCCAATGTGTACACGGGACCTCGGTTTTTCGTCCCATCCGAACGACTAGACAGCTGTCCTTGTCAGGCCCTCCATCCTGCATCACTGACAAGGGGAAACCACGCCGGAAAATCTGGGTGAACTTTCTCGGCCAATGCAGGGATCGAACACCCGACCTCCAGACTAGCGAGCCAGCGCCTTACCCACTTAGCCACCGTGATCCCCCCAGACTACTAGAATTTAATAAGTCCATGTTTACAGTCATAAACAGCGACACTACAATAATTTTTAAATGTCTTCGATTTCTCCCAATTACTTCATTAATATCAATGTTTTTGTCGTGTATATAATCATTCAAAGCGGCTGTTTTATTTTCGACGGGCCTTGTATTAAGACACAATTGTGTGTTGTCTGGGCGTTGATCGATTTGTTCAGAAATTAATGGAATAGTAACAAGATTGCCCCTGTTCACTGTTCTGTGTCGTTTGACTGTATCATTTCTAATAGTAGGCCTAATAGTTGGATTTAAAACATTAATCTTTTTAAACCACTGCTTTCCACTCCTCACACCTCTATTATTATTGATATTAATATTATTATTACAAAAACAATGAGATTTGGCTTGAAGGTTATTGTTGTAATAGTTCAGTTGTGTTTGATAGTAGTTGAGTTGATTCAGATAGCTCACTAGCCACAATAGATATAAATTATTATGAAACATTTTGATAAAAAACTGCATTCAGAATTACTAATTTAAACAAAAACACACGCAAAACAACTACACAGCTGCCTCCTAGGCGCTTACATAATGTCTTCATGTTCAACCTAGGCTTCCTAAAATTAGGCCTAAATTTGAATGAAAAGGCGATAAATAAAAAAATGTTTCTTCGCAATAATGACATTTAAACAGCAAACACTACTTCGCAAAAAAATGTTTCACATGCACAACAATAGAACTGAAATCTATCGCATAATTGATCAACAAATTATAACTTATCGAAAATTGTTTTACAATTATTTGAAAGTAACGGCACAGAGTAAAAATACACAGAGTGGCGACTGCTTCATTTGCATAAAAAGTAGGTCGCACACTGCATCTTGGGGTTTGTCTGTAATGTCACTAAACATGGCGGCTAAAGAAGACGTTTCGCAGTTGAACAGGAGAAAATGTAAAGATCCAAGTGGTGGATATGGTACCTATGCCGGGTGTTTTAATTTTAGGGACTATTGAGGGATTTAAAAAATTCAGCAATTCTGAAGAAAAAGAGCTCAGTCTACGTCGCGTCGTCTGCTACGAGTACGATACGAGTCATCGTCGAGTGCTAGGCCTAGTGCTATAAATATATAATAAATACTGAGCCATAATAATATAGATCAAATAGATTATACAAACAGCAATATATATCATCAAAAATATTATTTTGTAAGAGTACATATTTGGTGAAAGATGTTTTCATATTTGATTGGTTAGGCTTAATTGGCATTATATTGCATATTAATTATTATGATATTCCAATGTAGAGCATGGATCGTATATAATACAGTTCTATGTGTAGAGTACTGAGTACTGTAGGCCTAGAAGTAGATCTATACGTCTTTATCTTATGATGATATTTAATATGAATGAATGAATGAAATATGGTTTTATGGCACGTCAGCTCCAACCGGGCTATATTGCGCCAAGAATATGGTGAATCTAACGAGACAAATTAAATCGATATCACATAAATGAATTTATATATGTAAATAAAAACAAATATCACAGAAAATATATTAATTAAGAATAAATATAACAAATCTTTTACATATATAAATATTTAAAAAGATATACACGATTAAATATATACAATTAAAATTGATAATAAAAGTTTGTCTCTTTTAAAAATGTTAGCACTTTGTCATATAGCTCCGGTTGAGCAAATAGCTGACGTACTGACTGGCAACGGTAGTATTTAGATCTAATGTACTTGAGATGTTTGCACTCAATCAAGATGTGTTTCACTGTCAAAGGAACATGACAGTGAACACATTCCGGTTGAGGCTCTCGCTTCAAAATGAAAATATGAGTTAAAAAGGTATGACCAATGCGAGAGCGACACAAAACAACTTCATCCCTCCTGTTGGTTCTATAGGAGTTGGGCCAATCTCCTAGGAGAGGCTTAATGTGATGAAGTTTATTTGTGCCTGCAAGATCCCAAGACCGTTGCCAGCGGTCATAAATAAAATGATTTATACACGAATTAAAATCTTTATATGGTATTAAAAAGGGTGATTGGGGAAGATCTAAAGCAGCTTTGACAGCAAAATCTGCTTGATCATTCCCCCTTATATCAACGTGACTGGGGAGCCAGCAAAAGACGACGTCTTTGCTGTTAAACTCATAAGATAGTAGCAGGTGTTCAAGCTGTTTATTATTAATTGCTTGAAGCGAGGACAGAGAATCAGTAAAGATGATATGCTTTAAAGATGAAGAGGATTGTATGAACTCCAAGGCCTGAAGAATGGCCTGGAGCTCAGCTGTAAATATTGAAGCAGCAGGTGGAAGACACACAGAAATGGTCTCAGATGGTGTCACGGTAGCCGAAGCTACCCGGTCGCCATCTTTAGAACCATCTGTGTAAATAGGAGCATAATCACCATACTTAGACCTTAACTCTCTAAAGAGAGATTGGAACACCGTCGAACTAGTATCCCTCTTTTTATGCTCAGAAAGATCGAAATCAATCTTTGGGGGAGACATAGTCCACGGTGGAGTATTAAAGAAAGGGGCATCCGCAATACTGTCAAGGCTGATACCAGCCTCAGACCAAAGGGGTTGTATGCGAATACCGAATGATGGAATAACATAAGTCTTCACAAGATACAAATGCTCATGAAGAGGTCTAAATACGGTGTTAAATGAAATGTGATTCGGCAGTGATGCAATTTTCGTAGCATACTGCAGGGCCAGTTTATCACGTCTGTTGTGCAGTGAGGGCTCGTGCACCTTGACGTATAAACTGTCCACTGGAGATGTACGAAATGCTCCTAAACTGATTCTAAGTCCTTAGAAGTGTATGGTGTCGATCTCTTTGAGATAAGACTCGCGGGCAGACCCATACACAATACACTCATAATCGAGTTTTGATCGTATTAACGCTCGATATAATCTGAGCAAGACCTTACGGTCGGCTCCCCAGTCAGTATTTGATAGGACTCTCAATATGTTGAGGGCTTTCAGACATTTCTTTTTTAGGTTTTTAATGTGGGGGATAAATGATAATTTCTTATCTGGATGCAAACCTCGTTTCTGACAGAAATGCATGCAGACAGTCTTGGATTTCGATAACCGAAATCCATTTTCGGTTGCCCATTGTTGAAGAGCAACTTACGTTCGATTATCCGCATGTCTGTAGAACCATAGCACATCTGAAAGTCGTCAACATAGAGAGCCCCGTTTGTACCTGGTTTAAGGCACGCTGGGATCGTGTTAATTTTTATGGCAAAGAGAGTTGGAGATAATATGCTTCCCTGAGGAAATGGGTCAGAGAATATTGATCCCAGTCGTACCTTAAATGACCTATTTTCCAGGTAAGCGACCTCGTAGGCCGAGGTTATGGAGGTCGCGCATGATACCATGTTTCCACGTGGTATCATATGCTTTCTCCAGATCAAAAAATATTGCAATTAAATGTTGTTTCCGGATGAAAGCGTCCCTGACGAACGTTTCAAATCGAACGAGATGATCAAGAGTGCTCCTTTGGGACCGAAATCCACATTGGAGGTCAGTAATAAGGTTGTTGGACTCAAGGTACCAAACAAGCCTTCGATTGATCAATCTCTCCATGGTTTTGCAAATACAGCTAGTTAAAGCGATCGGACGATATTTGGTATGATTCGTATGATCTTTACCCGGTTTAGGGATAGGAATTATTGTGGCTTCATGCCATGAAGGAGGGAAATTCCCATCAACCCAAATCCGGTTAAAAAGATCCAGTAAAATAAGAAGTGTTGGATAAGGTAGATGTTTTAAAATTTGGTAGTGTATCTCATCTGGACCAGTTGCAGTGTCCCGAGCTCGCTTTAACGAATCACGGAGCTCTGCAATGGAAAACCGATCATTATAGCATTCATCATTACGGGACTTGAAATTAAGTCGCCTTTTCTCCTGTTGATTCTTAATGCCCTGAAAGGCATCAGAGGAGAAATTGGATGATGAATTGAATGAAAATGTACTGGCCAGAGAATTGGCAATATCAGGAAATGTTGTTAAGGTGGTATTATCAACATTGAGATGGTTAACTGATAATGCACTACTTTTACCTTTAATCCTACGAACCTTGCCATGGAGACTTCTTTGCTTGGCGTATGGTTCTACGGTCCTTCGCCCGTACCATCTGGTATGCCGCAATATTCTCCATGGAAGGATGGTTCATGGTTTGTTGAAACGTTTTGGCTCTGTCGTGGTTTTTGGAATCGCCTGCTCAGCTACATCTTGAAGAATTGAAGTGAATAAGGCCAAGGGCTCATCTGCATCTTCTAACTCCTTTGTATCAAAAGAGAAGAGACACAAAGATTCAAACAGAGCCCAATCAGCTTTATGCAACTTCCACCTCTGTGGTCTTTCGACCGGAGAGGGACCATTATTATCAATCAAGATAGGAAAGTGGTCACTACCACATAGATCTTCATTTACTCTCCATGTAAAATCCTGAAACAGGACCGGAGAGCAAATGGTGAGATCTAGGGAAGAAAAGGAAGCTGTAGCAGGATGTAGATAAGTAGGCGAGTCATCATTTAATAAACACAAATTATTAAGGTTAATGAAGTCCGCTATTTGTTTACCTCTGCTGTTATCATCTGGACTACCCCAGAGTGAATGATGACCATTGAAATCTCCCGTAATAATAAATGGGAGAGGAAGTTGTGCAACAAGGTCATCAAGATCTCTGGGATTAAGATGTAAACTTGGTGGAAGATATACAGAGCAGAGTGTTATAGGAATATGCAAAGTCACCCTAACTGAAACTGCCTGCAATGGCGAGTTGAGGGTGACTTGACTTTGAAGGATATCTCCATTAAGAATAATAGAAACACCCCCATGAGCTCTACCATCACCAACTGCGTGATGATGGTAACCAACAAATTGTCTAAAAGACAAAGTGTCAGAATTCTTTAAGAAAGTTTCCTGTAAACAAATAGCTAAAGGATTGTATTTTTGAATTAATAATTGAACTTCATTAAAATTTGGTTTTAAACCACGACAATTCCATTGAATAATGGAATTAGCCATTGTCAGGGATAGTTAATTTTTGGCGGTTTACCGACGGGGTCCTTATGGACCGTCCATCAGATCATCCCCATATCGATTGTAGAGAGAGATAGGGTTTTGTGAACCCTTTTTCTCTCTCTCACGCATCTTTGCCAGTTTTTTCTCTCTTTTCAAGAGAATTACTTGTGTTGGTGGAATACCCCCTGGCTGCGATCCCGAACCAGTAGAACTGGAATCAAGAGTGACAGCTTCAGGAGAGGGCGAGGGGGTTGACCCCTTGCCGTTCTGGGACGAAGTGTTGGGAATAATCCCAACAGCTTCAAATGGAGGCAAGGAAGATGAACCCTCGCCTGGCAAAGAATTAGTAATCTTGATCGAGCTCTCACTTGTTTGAGAGGAGCTCGATACCCCTTTATTATGATCTGATATTGTTTTAGGCATTTTCTCTTTTCTAGGCCAGGTCAAATCTGTCTGAACAGAGATGCTTCTGGCAGATACTTTTACTGCGCCTGCAAAAGATTTCCCTTGGGATGGAACGGGAAATAGCGCAGTAAGATCTACTTGCTTTCTAGCATCATAATATGATATTTTGCACTCAGACATTACCTGTTGAATTCTTTTTTCTTTTTGCCATATTGGACATTCGCGAGAGTAAGCAAAGTGCTTACCCTTGCAATTGATACAACACAATTCCGCCTGGCAGGTAGCGCTCTCGTGGCCATCATGACCACAACGAGTGCAGGTATCCTTACCTCTACAGACGGTCTTGCTATGTCCAAATTTCTGACATTTGTAACATCGAAGTGGGTTACTGATGTAAGAATCAACAGGTATGTTAAGATAACCTGCCTTGAGAGTCTTACGAATGTCGGGACGATTGAACATGAGGATATAGGTGCTTGTAGGAATCACCTTTTCTGCTCGGCATACACTGATTCTTTTTACATGTGACACACCTTGAGAAGAAAGGTATTCTACCATTGCTTCCTCACTGCTGCCTTCAAGATCCCGACAGCGAATTACACCTCTACTGGAGTTCAATGACCTATGTGGTGACACCTTGATAGGAATGTCTGCCAAGGATGTGGATTTAAGCAGCATTGTAGCATGCTTCTCCTTAGAACATTCTATCAAGAGAGTTCCATTTTTTAGTTTTTTAATAGCCTTGGGCTCACCGGCCAAGCCAGCAATGCCCTTGGATATTAAAGATAGGTTGCCAGGCAACGAAACATACGCCCACAGCAGCTAAATCGTCCGGGCAGTCAACAAGAGTTGTCGCATATTTTTACTTTTTTCGGTAATGAAACATTTATAATACACTAAAATCTGATTAAGAGCAACAACTCAGAAAACCATTAGAATTTGTTTGGTTTTTATAAAGTTCTGCCCCATGCTAACATTTTGTATACAAATCTTTTAATACTGTATCATGAATTTAGCTGTTCCAAGTCATAAAAATTCATTGAAAATCAATATACATGTTCGTCTCAAGATCTTAAACTCTGTGTATCAATCTGCAGTCAATCGGATATTAACTTTGGCCTCTAGAGCGTCCACAAGATTTTTCAAAGTGATCAAGGGCCATAACTTTGGCAGTAATTATCAGAAATCTTTGAAAATCAATAGGATTCTTCGCTTTGTGACCTCAAACACTGTGTATAAATTTAAAGTCAATCAGATATTAACTTTAGCCTTTAGAGCATCCACAAGGTTTTTTGTAGTGATCAAGGGCCATAACTCTGGCAGTAATTATCAGAAATCGCTGAAAATCAATAGGCTTCTTCGTCTCATGACCTTAAACACTGTGTATAAATTTAAATTCAATCGGACATTAACTTTGGCCTCTAGAGCATCCACAAGATTTTTTGAAGTGATCAAGGGCCATAACTCTGGCAGTAATTATCAGAAATCGTTGAAAATCAATAGGCTTCTTCGTCTCATGACCTTAAACACTGTGTATAAATATAAAGTCAATCGGATATTAACTTTGGCCTCTAGAGCGTCCACAGGATTTTTTTAAGTGATCAAGGGCCATAACTCTGGCAGTAATTATCGGAAATCGCTGAATATCAATAGGCTTCTTCGTCTCATGACCTTAAACACTGTGTATAAATTTAAAGTCAATCGGATATTAACTTTGGCCTCTAGAGCGTCCACAAGATTTTTTGAAGTGATCAAGGGCCATAACTCTGGCAGTAATTATCGGAAATCGCTGAAAATCAATAGGCTTCTTCACCTCATGACCTTAAACACTGTGTATAAATTTAAAGGCAATTGGATATTAACTTTGGTCTCTAGAGCATCCACAAGATTTTTTGAAGTGGTCAAGGGCCATAACTCTGGCAGTAATTATTGGAAATCGCTGAAAATCAATAGGCTTCTTCGTCTCATGACCTTAAACACTGTGTATAAATTTAAGTCAATCGGATATTAACTTTAGCGTCCACAAGATTTTTCAAAGTGATCAAGGGCCATTACTCTGGCAGTATTATCATATATCACTGAAAATCAATAGGCTTCTTCGTCTCATGATCTTAAACACTGTGTATAAATTTAAAGTCAATCGGATATTAACTTTAGCCTCTAGAGCGTCCACAAGCAATTGTGGACGCCGGACCGCCGGACGGACGGACGGACGGGGGCGACGACAATATACGACCACATTTCAATGTGGGCGTATAAAAATGGTGAAACTTTTGAAAGGTCTTTAGAGGGACTCTCAATTAAGAGAAACCTCGGCCATGGCTTTAAACTTTTCTTTGGGTTGTTAAATAAGTTAGAAACGTCCTCTGTATTCGGACGTTTCTGTTTGTTATTTATTGGGGTTTGGGGGATTGGGGAATCCATAAATTTTTTTTTTTTGATTCACCCTTCGTCGTCCCTCAGGTTACTTCCCTGCCTACCAGGGGGAGGACTAGCATGAATATCCGGTGCATGGCCTCAGGGCTCGACGAGGGGTATACTCAAGCCAGAAAGTAAAAATACTTATCTAACCTGATTGACCCAAGCCGCCGCTCTGCAGAAAGTACTAAGGACACAAAGGTAAACTTGCTGAGTTAAAACAACAAAGCATTGGAAATTAAAAATGTACTTTCTACAGAGTTAAAACGACCAAAGCCGATTGATCAGAGTGGGCCACTCTGACCTCCCGTCTAGGTGAACCATGGGCCAAAGTAATGTGTTGCAGAGAAAGGGCTTGCAAGCCAAGTCCCCACTCAATTACCAGGATTCCACTCTCCACCGACACGGGTCGCAACGCACGGCAAACACGTTGCCTTTTTACAGGGATCCTTTTAGTCGCCTTTTACGACACGCAGGACATACGAAGGGTATATTCTTATCACCCCCTACACCCCAGGGGGGATATTTAATATGACCTCTCGCTCTAACTTGTCTAAGCTAAATCAAATCAAATCAATGTGCTATTAATTTAATGTAGAGAGAGACTTCAGAGACTAGAGAAAAATTTGGTTTAACGTCCACTCGACACGAACTAGGTAATTTCGGGACTAACATGGTTAGTTTTATTTCAATAATTCACTTGATGGGTCTTTTTTAGCAGGGGGACCTGGAGAAAACCTACGAGGTTGGACAGGCGACCCTACTCTTTGTCTCGTACAAGCGGGGAATCGAAACCACGCCACTTGACTCCATTACATGTCATAGGTCTAATAAACGTATTAATACCCGGTAATTTAAATTGTAGACCCTTTTTTTGCATAGTAGTTTAGTAGTTTGGCATACGCGAGGCAAGAAGTAGTTGCGCTTCGATGTAAACCAAATCATTCCTTGCATTCTTTATTGCATGCTATCTAGTATTTTCGTAATTTTAGAATTACATGTAGTTGTGATTTTTAAAGGATCAAATTTTAAATAGTAAGCTTTACTGTCTGTAGTTGCACATGTTCTTTTTACATTCTATATTTTTTGTAAAAACAAATAAAATCTACAAACACAATAATAGGCCTACAGTCTACTGAATAAAATAAATTTAGATTCATATGTTGTCATTAAAAGCAATTGAAAAAGAATCATGTGCGAGGGAACAAACTATATTTTCTGAAGAATCTGTTTAATATACCTTTCAAAATTTCATAACAAAAATATTATTTTGCTCAATTTTCAGTTGCAATAAGCTTTTAATAAAACAGTAAGCCTAATACTGTTATATGTTATTCAAACTCACATTTCCCCTTTTACTGGTAGGCCTTAATCCGACAAATAAAATATTTACTGAAGCACTGTCACTAATTTTAAACCATTCAGTAATTCAAAATAATTTTAATTTACTCTGTCATTATCTAGTAATAGTATGCTGTATGGTTAACTTCAGTTTGTATGGCAGATAATTCCATAATAGTACACAGTATAAATTAAATTTTCTATTTCTAAATAATCAGTTGACAAAAAAAATCACAAAAATAAAAGTAACTTTGAACACAGATCAGACTTAATGGCCTAGATATCTAGAGCAAACTTCAGATTTATAATAATTTAAGTGATGGATAATGGCCGAAGACTGTCCATTATGTAAATAGAAAAAACAACTGAGGGGCGTCAGCCCCGAAGTTTTTCTTTGTATTTACATAATGGACAGTCTGAGGCTATTATCAAACTTAAAACATAGCACCATAGAGATACAAATAATGGATAGTTTTCTAAAACAACAAGCCATTATTCTTAAAACAAAATGCACATGCTCATGAATGCATGTGAAAAAACACTCCACTCATACAATGCAAGCATACACAGACAGTCAAAAATATTCGACATGGAGACGACATGTTTATAATACAGTCGAAAACAAATATAAATAATGAGAATATATGTGATAAGCATTTGGATACTGATTACATTGGTAATGTACTCTATATGGAAGATAATAGCCGTAAAAATTGTGATGGTCTTGATATGGGGGAATAATAGCCGTCAAAGTTGTGATGGAAAGGCTGCTCACGAGAATGATTTAGATATTGATAATATTCTTAGTACTGTGGTTAATATTGAGGGTACTAGCGGTCCAAATTTTTATTTAAAATTTAATATATGGTGTAACGGTGATATATTTGAACGTTTTTTTATAAAGGGATAAAAATTGTGACCTGTATAGGTTCCACAGGCTCAAAAGACGTTTTTTTGTTCAATCAGATCCACAACAACCTCATTAACATCACAACAGACATGCTAATTCCATCAAATAGGACAACTAGACACACGCACCCTCAAACTTTCCAAATTCCATCTGCCAGGAATGACACCAAGAAATTCTCCTTCTTCCCAAGAACAATAGGAGAGTGGAATGCTTTACCACCAGACATTCCATCCTCCGACACTTTCGAGATCTTCAAGTCCATGTTGTCTGGGGCTCTGTGAGCTTCGACACCACGTCATTTTTATCCTGTTTTTTTTTTTAACTATTCATCCCGTTTTTAACTTTTCATCATCATGCAGGCCATGCGCAACCCATGCCGTGTCAAAATAATCAACCATGATTGTGGACACTACCTGGTAGAAGTAGAAGAAGTAGAAAATCAGGGGCCATAATCCAGGAAGTTAGGGGCCAATATCGCAAGGAATCAAAATCTTTGGGATATAAACACACATGTTCAGTTTCATCAAAATGGGCTAATAATAATTGTGACCTCCAGTGTGTACAGTCAGGGGCCATAATCCATGAAGTTACGGTCCCATACAAAAACAATATCGAAAGGAACCGAGGTCTTTGGGATATATACCTGTATTTCAAGTTATGACCCGTAGAGTGTCCACAAAGAAGGTGTGAAAATGTAGGCCTATAAAAACGTATCATCAATCTAGTGCTGAACGTACTATTAAACAGACAAGTGACATATAACGGACGGATTTAAGTGGAATTCTTTATGAAGACAAACACGTGAAATCAACATTCGGTCATGTGACATTTCGGTAACTATGATCAAGGTTTTAAAGTAATTTCATGTTCTGTAATTTAATTTGTTCAGAGAATAAATTATCTCAAAATACATGTCCATTTTTCAGAGATACGTGTCTATTATTGGTATTTTCTTAGACAATCGTCTATTATTTATAAAACTGTCCATTATTTATTAAAAATAATGGACAGTTTTATAAATAATAGACGATTGTTTAAGAAAAGCGTACATTCTCCTATATACTGGTTAAAAACATCAAAGGGTGACGTCATATCTATGTTTTAATATATATTCTTGTGCAGTAGTGTAAAATGGACAATTTCATAGTATTAGGGGGCCTATATTCCCAAAAAATTTTATTAAATAAATTGCAACAGCTGACAATCCTATGGTTTAATAAATCTATAAATAAATAGATGAATAAATGAATGAATGAAGGAGTTTATCCCTAATCAATTTCTAAGATAAAAGTTTAGATTTATCCCAGTGTTTATCAGATGAATATGAAGGTACGTTTTTACAAAACAACTAATTTAATGTTATCTCGAGATTCCATGACTAATAGTACTATAGTAACTTTCAACAACTACGAATCGTACGCATCTTTCCGCCTACAGTAATACTGGTTCCACCCGTTCAAGACCACGTCCCAAATGCCGGATTTCGCTCCGAGCAAGATAAAATTCAGACGGCAGGCACAGTCATTACACATGAAACAATGCAGGTACCGGTTTGCACAAAGTTCGCACAATAAAACCAATGACATGAAAAACCAAGACCGAATCTACATAAATGCAGACAAAAGTCCGCAAAGTAAAAAAAAGCTCCACGGAATCACTTCGCAAGAGTGACCCGCACCAATGATCGACAAGTATAATTACCAAACAATCCGAACCGAAAGCGCAGTAATATTAGAAAATGTAGAAAGCTACTTTAAATGTTAAATGTATGAGCGCGAAAAATTCCTAACTAAACCTAAATAAATCACAACGTTTAAATACTTTTCAAATCATCGATAAATAAAAGCCAAAATTAAATATAGTTTATTAGCATGGTGGAAAAGCTTCTTTTCCCGGCTAATAAATGGAATAGTTACTATTCCCGTACCTATATTAGTCCCGGACCGCGGTACAAAGACAAGTGGTGAATTCGGCTCCTTATATACCCTCTTACTCGCGAAACGCTCGTGCGATCAACGCTGAAGGCACCATTCAAACGCTGATTTGATTGGTCGCGCGTAGCCAATCAGAGAGCACGTAGCGAAACCTCAAGGCTTGAATCAAGCATGGCAGACTTCTGACAGGTAAATAATGAAAATTAGCAATTATTCATATAATATGATAAACAAACAAATGTTCTATGCGCAAATGGTCCTAAACACAAAAGTTGAGAGTGTTTTCAATAGATATAAGTAGTTTTCAAGCATGTCATTTGCTAGTTTGGTGATAAAGGGATTTTTAAAAAATGAAAAATTCCCACATTCCCCTCCCCTTATTCGCGACTATTCTTATATAAGAACAGGAGAAACAAATTCCTGAACGTTTTTTTTATTTTATTATTGAACAATTGAACCAATTTTAAACTCTTTCATAAATTAAATAATGTACAAATTAAGTTAATAATGTTTTATATTGTCTGTTTGCAGGTATCGTTGGTGGAATCCTCCCACTCCCATGACAGCTCTTCAATAGGATCTGGAACCACAATCTTACTTCCTTGTGGATCTAACATTTGGATCTCTGATTACCGATTTAGCCAAAAGCAATTTCTTATTTTGAATTGTATGATTAGGTTCTAACATCATTATTTTTCCATGCAAATTAACATCAGTATAACCAGTTACTAGTTTCTCTGATTTTGGAGGTATAACAACCGTTTCTGAAAGCATTATGTTAGCACAGATCGGATAATTCGTATCAGTAATTAAAGGCAGGGTTCCCTTATCTGTATTTATAACAAAGTTACTGAAATTTATTTGACATTTATGCTTAAGAATGAAGTCCATGCCAAGAATCCCATGTAAAGCAATGTCCGCTATCAAAAAATCTTGATTATAAATTTCATTTTCTATTTGAATATCCAAATTAACGAGACCCTTTGTAGAAATATCATGACCATTGGCAGTCCTGAGAATAGTGTTTGACTTCTGCAAACATGGTTTTTCTGACCCAATCATGAGATACTGATGATAGGAGAAAATTGAGAAAGATGATCCCGTATCCAACAAAAATCGGTCCAGACTTTTTACCGGCACAAACGTAATCAGACCTATTAGAGTAAGGGGTACTATATTTTGGATTTTTGGAAAATAAAGACGGTGTCCGCTCAGAAAAAAACGCCTCTATAAGGAGATTGTTCTCCTTCGTAAGGCTCTTTAAACTGATACCTATTACTTTTATCCCTACTTATCTCGTATATCGTTTCAGATACATGATGTCTGGGAGAACTGGTTATATCAGATTCGGAGGAGGAATTCGTATCTAATCCGCCTTCCCATAAATCTAAAGTAGGATTTTCTGACGATATAACCAGTTCTCCCAGACGTCATGTATCTGAAACGATATACGAAATAAGTAGGGATAAAAGTAATAGGTATCAGTTTAAAGAGCCTTACGAAGGAGAACAATCTCCTTATAGAGGCGTTTTTTTCTAAGCGGACACCGTCTTCATTTTCCAAAAATAAATTTGGGGGGGAAAAAATAAATCATGTTGAGTAAAATAGGCCTTATCCCAAAAAGGGCGTGGCACTTTGACATTTTCAAATGACCCATTTTAAGGTGTATGGAAATTACATTTCAAATCTAGGAGTGGAAACAACAAGTATTTAGTGGAATAGTTTCAAAGTTAATAAAACCTCTTAAAAAACGACAATATTTTATGGCCTTTATAGACCAATTCGTAAACCGTCAGTCTCACTTCATTCCAGGCCATAGTACCACGCTTTATGCATGTTTTAAAAATATGAATCATGTTTTATAAATTCCTGAAACACACACACAACTAACATACTATGATAGTGTAGTAGGAGGGGCTTGTGACTGGCAAAAATGTACTCCACGAAGCTCGCCAATATGTAATACGAGGGCAAGCCCGGCAAAAATGAAGTATCTAGGGACTTAAAAAGCAAAAATGTAGGTTCAAGCTCGCCAAAACCAAAGTTACCCGGGAGTCAATCGCGTCACGACCCTCAGTTAAAATAAATGCAAAGTAAGTCCTGCCCTTTTTACCAGACACAAAACCTCCAACTGTGGGTTTATTCAGAAGAACCAGGGATTCGTATACTGGATGCTCAATGGTTTGCCCCAAACATCAATTCAGAGAAAACAAACGATTATTCATTATTCCCAAAAAATTTTATTAAACAAATTGCAACAGCTGACAATCGTATGGTTTAATAAATCTATAAATAAATAGATGAATAAATGAATGAATGAAGGAGTTTATCCCTAATCAATTAATTGGGCCTCAATTTCTAAGATAAAAGTTTAGATTTATCCCAGTGTTTATCAGATGAAGGTACGTTTTTACAAAACAACTAATTTAATGTTATCTCGAGATTCCATGACTATTAGTACTATAGTAACTTTCAACAACTACGAATCGTACGCATCTTTCCGCCTACAGTAATACTGGTTCCACCCGTTCAAGACCACGTCCTAAATGCCGGATTTCGCTCCGAGCAAGATAAAATTCAGACGGCAGGCAAAGTCATTACACACGAAACAATGCAGGTACCGGTTTACACAAAGTTCGCACAAAAAAACCAATGACATAAAAAACCAAGACCGAATCTACATAAATGCAGACAAAAGTCCGCAAAGTAAAAAAAGCTCCACGGAAACACTTCACGAGAGTGACCCGTGCCAATGATCAACGAGTATAATTACGAAACAATCCGAACCGAAAGCGCAGTAATATTAGAAAATGTAGAAAGCTACTTTAAATGTTAAATGTATGAGCGCAAAAAATTCCTAACTAAACCTAAATAAATCACAACGTTTAAATACTTTTCAAATCATCGATAAATAAAAGCCAAAATTAAATATAGTTTATTAGCATGGTGGAAAAGTTTCTTTTCCCGGCTAATAAATGGAATAGTTACTATTCCCGTACCTATATTAATCCCGGACGGTGGTACAAAGACAAGTGGTGAATTCGGCTCCTTATATACCCTCTTACTCGCGAAACGCTCGTGCGATCAGCGCTGAAGGCACCATTCAAACGCTGATTTGATTGGTCGCGCGTAGCCAATCAGAGAGCACGTAGCGAAACCTCAAGGCTTGAATCAAGCATGGCCGACTTCTGACAGGTAAATAATGAAAATTAGCAATTATTCATATAATATGATAAACAAACAAATGTTCTATGCGCAAATGGTCCTAAACACGAAAGTAGAGAGTGTTTTCAATAGATATAAGTAGTTTTGAAGTTGGTCATTTGCTAGTTTGGTGATAAAGGGATTTTTAAAAAATGAAAAATTCCCACAATTGTATGTGATAATTCTCAGTAGTTTTGTTACCGAAAATACTATAAAACTACGAAATTAAAGAGATTTAGTTCATCGATATAGATATCGTAACGTCGTTGAAGAAACTGTCAGGTGTTTATTACAGACAATTCCCAAGATGCATTGTGCGTCGCTGTGTTTCTATGGGCCGTAATATGAGACGCCACTCTGTGTATTGTTACTCTGTGGTAACGGCTTTACCACGCCTGCGGATTATATATTTGTATGTCGAAATCCACAATAAAACACAGGCACAAAAAACACAGACCACAACAAGGAACAGTCAGCCACTAAGGTGCTTACAATAATAGTTACAGAGATAAAACAATTTGTCAATCAAGATTGCTAACGGAAGGCCCATCGGGGGCGGACATTTGGAATTTATGACAGTTGACAGCTGATCAACACAATGTAAACATTCTCCATGACAGATAAGTCTAAATACAAAAGCAATACATCTATATCACATCAAAATGGTCCTGGTTATCACGCACCAAACATTACATAAAAAATTTATCACATCAATTATTGATAAATATATAATTATCGAAAAAAACACTCACAGTACCCTTTGAAGGTACCAGCTATTGTTAGTTAATTGCCGTTATGATTTTAGATTAGTTCACCAATGTTTTTGTAATAAAGTATACTCGTCTTGTTTGTTAGCTTATGATGTCTAACATCATTTATCTTCTTTATAAAAAGGTATTTTATAATTACATATTGACAGCTTAATCTCTCGCCAAAATAGATCATGGACTCTACGTATTACCCAATAAACAACTAAATTGTGCAGGAGCCCCTTTTTAAATAAGACAAATTAGATTGATATTATTTCGAAACCATAATTAATTTTAAAACTATTCGTTGATTTAATTTCCATACACGCAATGGAACTTAACAACTCCGAATAACAATCAATTTAGAATACCAAAATGCGAATCATAACACATTGTGGTCTAAACTGTGTGATAAATTATAAATAGTGGCTACGTGCAATTTTATTCTTTGATCTGTTCTATCAAGGGTAATCATGTTATAGTGAAACCAACATGCATGAAAATGACTATTTTCAACTTTCAAGTTGAAAATTTTGCTATGAGCATCACTCGATTGTAAGCAATGTAATTTTATGGTACAGCCCGACTATGGTACGAAGTATTAAACATGAAGTCATGTAGTATTCATCAAGAAATGAAATATGTATAAGAGTAAGAGCGCATATATGTAACTACAGAACGTATAAATCCATGTATAAAGATCTACACTTAACAAAGACCGATCTGTGTAAAACACACAGTCGAACAAGAAATCGCACGATAAACTAGATTTAACACCAACGTGTCAGATAAAGCCTGCTGGTCTTTGATAAATCACCTTTGCTGCAGTTATAACACGCTTTCGAGAAAACTCACCAAACAAATAATACACACTGTGTCAGTCGTTTTTAACCCGTCCGTTAATTAACACACCTAGTACAGAAAACGCACCGTCGCAGAGATTTTCACCCCTAGCGATAATTAAATCACCTTTCAGTAGGTGGAAAAGGTGATTTTGAGATTATGATTATACATTTGATTTTATTAGTTTTTCAGGTTGATCTCATCATTCTTCTCACAAAACATTTTACAGATTCAAAATCGGATGAAAATTATTTTTTTTATGAAGGCTCAAAGTTGCAATTTTTGACCTTCCGCGGAAGAAAGATTTTTCAACACCCTGAAAAAGTCATTTTTGGTGTTTTTTGCGATGTCATATTAAATTTCATAGCAAAACTATCAAAAATGTAGATGTAAATTCATGAAATACAACTTTAAGGCTATTTATGTTTCAATTTTCACATTTTTGTAACAATTACTCTGATTTCCTCAGCAACTCCAAAATACATAGGTTTTCTCAAATATTCTATTTTGTCAAAGTGATTTTGGTCAATTTTTTCATCAAAAATTGTCTTGTCCATATTATATCTGAAATATTGAACCTGGTTGTTATGCATTTTAAAATCAGTAGATATCAAGTAAGATTAAAAAGAAAAAAAAGAGCAAAAATATTTATATGCCTTCTCTCAAGAGCAGGATATATATATCGTCGCTGCGCTTCCAAAATCTCGTATCTCGAATTTTGCTACTTTTCAGGAGACACAAAAAACTTTACAGATCAAATAATAACTGGCGGATTGAATGGTTCCTTCGATATAATACATGCTAAATAAGACTACCTTCAAGGGTGTATGAGTGTATAGCATGTACCTATAAAATCAAATTAAAAAAACGAGATACAATATTTTAAAGAATTTTTGTTCTCCAAAATGAATGACATACGATATTCGTATCTCTACTATATTAAAAAAAAATGAGATACGAGTTTCTGAAAGTTGTTGGACCAATAAAAGATTATTTTAATAAAGCACAATCACGAATCTTGGAGAGTGGATGAGTTACTGAGTGGGTGGATTTGTGAACTGATGGGCTTGATACTGGATAAATTGATCAAATACTACGCGGTGAGTTAGTTACTGAGTAAGTGGGTGGATGGGTGGGTGAGTTACAAAGTGAGTTTCTGAGTGGGTGGGTGATTTACAAAGCGGGTTAGTGAGTTTCTGATTGGGTGGATGAGTTACACACACAGCGGGTTAGTGAGTTTCTGAGTGAGTGGGTGAGTTACAAAGCGGGTTAGTGAGTTTCTGCGTGGGTGGGTGAGTTACAAAGCAGGTTAGTGAGTTTATGAGTGGGTTTGTGAGTTACAAAGCGAATGGATGAGTTTCTGAGCGGATGGGTGAGTTCATGGGCGAGTTTATTGATATAGGTTGGTTATAAGTAATTTGGGATGTCGGTGGGTCAGCGAATGAGTGTTTACATGAGTGCATATTTAGGGATACAAGGCTTTAGGTAAGTAGAGAGGTATCAAAGTGGGTATTAAATCAAAATTTACGTTTCCATTAATAGAACACAAACCTTATTGTTTCCCCCAGTCTCTGTTGGTTTTTAATTCAGACAGAAAAAAAACGGAGAGTATGTTGTTTAATATATTTATTATTATAATAATACATTAAAACCAACACAAACTAAAACTTGTAACACAATTCTGTAATTGTTAAACATGTAATTAAACCAAATCAGTTTTCATGTGGTAAATTATCATAAAATGTATGGTAGTCCTGCAAGTGGCCATACTTTTTCTTCTTGATTGGTAGAGGATCTTCGTGAAGTTGAGGTACTTCATCAAGTGGTGAGAGTTCTCCTATCTTGGCTCTCCTTGGTAAGGGGGAAAACTCGTCACCATAATTTAATTTATACTCAATAACTCCATCTGGATTATCTTATAACTCGTAAATCAGTGACTACTGGTTCTCCTGTCCTTGTTCCTGGCCTTATTGAGTTATAGTATTTTAGCTTAGAGTACTCCTTGAAAAACTCGTGAGTGAGAAATTCCACTTCATAGGGCTGTTTGGGTCTAGCTTCGCGGATTTTATCCACGTAGTTCTGAGGTGAATAGATTGGCTTTCGTTTTATTGCTCTTTCAATGACACTGTGAATGGAGTCACACTCCATTTGTGTGTGACCCCTTTCAAGAATCTTCTGAGTAATAACAATATTTTTTTTTCGAGAAAGCGGTAGAAGAGCCTGAGATACAATTAGATTTCTGTTTTGATATGTGCAGCCATCTGTGTATATAATAACTTCCGTGATTGAATCATCAATGGCCACTTCTAGATAATCAGACAAACAGGAAGCGAATGAGTTGGCAGTAAGGCCTCCCTCTGACTCAAACCAGAAGTAACATTTAACTTGACGAGTGGCTACATTGAAAATAGTGTAATTATGGCACCCTAACTTAGTTTTATAGTAGAGTGCACTAGCCTCTAACTTTGGACACATGAGAATAGCCTGTAAATCCAATGTTAACATTAATAACGATTTATCTTCTAAGGCTCTTTCTTTATCTCGACCCTTTTCATCTCTGGCAGCTTCTTTCTTCTCAATGTGCAAATTATACCCCTCTTCGCTTATGTTCCTGGTTTGATAAGCAATACACGTATCACACTGATCTTTCTTGGGTACATATAATGACAAATTCATTTCGTCAAAAACCTGAAAGAATAATTTACGGCCACAAACTGTTATGTTATTAGATGCACAATAGGTTCTATACACCTTATATATATATCGGCTCTTGTTGAAAATAAAGTTTGGTGCTTGTTGATCTACAGTAATGGGACGGTAGTTTAGGGATGTCGTTGAGAAAATCTCTGGCAGTATCACCCTTTGGCTTTAGTGTAGAACGTGCTGGTTTTGAAATTGCGTTGTCTGGAAATTTGGCTGGTATTCCATACTCATTACAGTCCGCTTTCCACTGGTAAACAGTCTTTTCTCCAAGACAGAGTGTGCTCAAAAACATGGATTTGCACACTTAATATCGTTGATTATTATATTTCAAATAATATTTAAATGAACTTTGTCGTCTGCTCTCCCCCTTGGTCGTTCTTTCCTTTACCTCTCCCCTTTCAACCAATCCACATACATAGACCCTTTTCTCTTCCCAATTCATATTCCAAAAACCCTTGAAAAACCCCTCTCTTGATTCTTCACTTATTTCATTACATTTCCGTCCAAGTTTCTCGCACCTGTCTGTACACTCCCTTGGTCTCAGTTTTCTTTCTTCTCTGTCAATTTTAAATTTATACTGTCAATCTACTTCAGTTAATCCTTTATACTTCTTTCCTTCCATCCTTAAACGCTTGTTAACCTTTTTCTTCCAGTAAAAACTCTTATCATCTAAAGTACGTCTCTTCTCGCCGGTTCCTACATGTATATCATCACTGTTTCCATCTTCATCTTCTTCTGTGCCAGAGTCAGGTTGCCAATCCGGATCTTTCACGGAGTCATCAAGATCCATTTCTTCTATTAGTCCATCCCTGTTTACCATTGGTTGTTTAATAATTATATCCGGCTCAATATACACATCAGTAAGATCAGTTTCAGGATTTCTCTTGTGGCATTGTTTAATATTTTGTGTACTACATGTACTAGTACTCGGTTTGGAGACAACTTTATCATTTGCAGAATAATCTAACTCTATGGTTGCTGTTTCCTTTTCGGGCGGTGCTTCAATTATGCTGGTTATAATTGAGTCTATACCAATATCTCCTATATCAGATATACTAATTTCACCAATATCCTCTTCGACCACAATATCTTCTAAACTAACAATGGTTTGAGCATTATCATCGGATACCAGAGGTGATGTTTTGAAAGAATTTTCAATAATGTTTGATCCAGAATTTTCAATAATGTTTGATCCAGAATTTTCATCTAAATGGGCTGGTTTGTTGTGGTTGTTGGTTATGTTCTGTTGTTTACCATTTCTGTCTATATTACCTTCATGTGATTTATTAGCTATTGGTGGTCTTTCTAAAGACAAACCTATGTTGTTGGAATTGGCATCAGCAAGTTTAAGAATCATTTTCCCCCGAGACAATGGTAGTAAAGGCCGTTGAGACATCTCTAAAATCTTCTTTTCATTCTGAAATGTAAATATTAAATTACGTCAAAATATCGTATGTCGTAAAATATTTTTCCAAATGTTTTATTCCAAAATGTCGTATCTCAAATTTGGAAGTGTTGGCGAATATATAATAGACACTGTAATAGTTTAATTAAAATATAAAAGGCCTTAATGTACTACGTTGTTGTTTATTTGTCAATGTGGGAATAAAATGACTAATTTTCTAGGCAATATTAGCTGAGCTGACAAATTATCTACATTACATACCTAAAATTAACTCCAATTGCTACTAAATCACATCTAGGTAACTTAATTATATATAAAATATTAATATTACTTCTTGTTGTTGATTTATAGAGGTTAAATATCATAAAAACTTACCGTATCAAACAAATGCAGGCTTCTATTGACGTCGTTTCAACGTGGTCTTGAGATACGAAGTTTTGACGAAAATATTTTTTGTCCAATCGAAATACTATTGACGTCGTTTCAACGTGGTCTTGAGATACGAGGTTTTGACGAAAATATTTTTTGTCCAATCGAAATACGACAATTAGTCACAAGCTAAAAATAAGCATTTCTAATTGGTTTAGAGGTCCGAGGTTTTGAAAGGTCATGTATCAATGAAATGTGAATGTAATAAGCCCCAAAAAAGTTTTTGGCTAAATCCGAGATACGAGGTTTTGGAAGCGCAGCGACGATATGTTCATTTTTTAACAATTTTCCGCGGGAGCAAATTGCCTATTTTGTGGGTGTTTTGGGGACATGAATAAAATAAGAAGGAATGGAGATACATAAGTGAAATTATGTGAATTTTTAAAATTACATACTTCTAATCTGTCATATATTATCAGAAATGAAATGAAATGAACTGAAATGGGGTTGAACGTCCTACTCCTAAACTGGGCTAATGAAGACAGGAATATACCATGCAGTGTGCTAGGAGGGAAATTTGTCCGGGCAGCGGCACTACGGCCTACTCTTATATCGAATTCCAACTGCCAAGGGATCTTTTACGTACACGCCAATATGTACACAGGGCCTCGGTTTTTCATCTCATCCAAATCGACTAGACAGAGCAGGAAAGGGGTTCACTTTTGAAAAATATTCCTCAGTAGCAAATTGCCCATTTTGGCCGTTATTACGACATAAATAAAATATGAAGGAATTGAGATATTGAAGTGAAATTTTGTTTACAAGTAAATGTGATTGTGAATTTTTAAAATCACATATCTTTACTCTTGTATATTCCTTAATATTTGGTTGCAAATGATTACCACATTTTAAGTACGATACCAGTAAGCATTTTAGCATATACTTATAACACATGTACTATAAAATATTATGGATTGTGTAATTTTAGGGAAATATTAAAGAATTTGGGTGGCTGCCATAGCAACTACATAATTTAAAAAATAACATAATTGTTGTTGTACTCAGCATTCGTTGCTTTCATGTAGGCCTACATGTTACAAGAAGAATTCTACTTTGACATTATTTTCTACTCAGAAGATAACAAAATTGACCAATAAAAAGTTATTTTTGTTGTGCATAATTCTCTAAAAGTAGGCTATCGATAGGCTACAGTTAAGGCCTATATAAATGGAAGCTACATTATGTGGTCAAAGATAATGCAATGATTTTGACAGAAAGAATTGTTTTGTTTTTACTTCACTTTTGAATTTTCATTATTCATTTTAATCCGTATGACTCTTCTTCCATATTATTTTGTATATTTTCATGAATGTGAATTTTCAAATTAAGCCTTACGTTTGTCGGTAACTTCATATGTTTAACTGGCCAATAAATATAGAGCCCCTATAATTAGGTGTTAAATATATACTGAGCGCCATGGAAAACGCATCACTTTTTTTTCCCAAATATTTTATTACTAGGTGGTTTTGTATGTATAATATTATGCAATACTATGAACTATTGTTTCACACAATGCTCCCAAACGAAAAAATATTGACCCGTGTGCACAAAATAAAATTGCACGAGATGCACATGAAAAACCCAATATTCATGTGCAGCATTGTATGTGAGCCCTTTAAAAGCATGTTTTAATGTGCAGTACATGAACTGTGAAACGTCAATCTGTCCTAATTTGTTGTTGGACGTGTGAAGGAATCGAGCTAGAGATGCCGAGACTTACTGAAAATCAACCGAATGAAGCCATTGGAATGTCCCGGGCTGGCATGTCTACACGTGCTATTGCCAGACACTTCAATTGTCATCAGTCCACTATTGTAAGGTTGGTGGAACGTGTTAGAGTTACTGGATCAACACGTGACCGTCAACGTCCTGGTCCTCAACGCGTTACAACCCAGGCTCAAGACCGCTACATCCGGGTCACTCATCTGCGTGACAGATTCCGCCCAGCGACTCGAACAGGTGCAGCAGTTGTCGGAAGATAAGGACCAGTAAGTGCCAACACCGTAAGACGTCGTCTAAAAGAAGTAGGACTCCATGCATGACGACCTTATGTTGGAGCTATCCTAAGGGATCATCACCGTCAGTGGCATTTGATATGGGCTCAAGGACACCAGACATGGAGAAGAGTAGACTGGCAAAGTGTGCTCTTCAGTGATGAGAGTCGATTTCATCTTTATCACGCTGATGGTCGTCAACGTGTGTTGAGACGTCTTGGGGAAGGTCTTGCAGACTGTTGCGTCTTCGAAACGAACCGATGGGGTGGGGGAAGTGTAATGGTGTGGGAAGGCTTCACCGCCCTACACATTTGCAGGGGTCACTTTAATGCTGTAGCCTACCGTGATGATGGCCCGTGGAGGACACATGCGCTACTGACATCTGTGTCGTACTTTTGGTTTTGACCCCTCTGACTTTGTACCCTTGATTACAGATTAAACATCCATAAGTGTACAAATGTGTTGTTATTGATGTGTTCCCATCTGAATATTGTTCACAATAAGAAGCAAAATAAATAACATATGTTTACAGGATCATTTTGTTATACGAAAAACTAAGTGATGCGTTTTCCATGGCACTCAGTAATTCCCAAAAATACAAAGAATTAAAATTATAATAATTAGTATGACAACTGTTATAATATAATGCTAAATTATTTAATAAAATTATTAAAATGTTTTGAGACAATTGGGTTACGTATCGACATGACTGACCTAATTCTAATGTCGGTTCCATCATCTCAACCTCAAACGAAAAATCCACAATCTGAGCCATTTTTTAAACTATTCTTAGCTTGCGTTAATTCTTTTGTTGTTCCAGCTTTATTTCGGTATAATTCCCTTTTAAGTGGATAGAAATCGTATGTATTATCTGTAAGTTGTCTTCCCTCAAAAGTCATTTTTGGTGTTTTTTGCGATGTCATATTAAATTTCATAGCAAAACTATCAAAAATGTAGATGTAAATTCATGAAATACAACTTTAAGGCTATTTATGTTTCAATTTTCACATTTTTGTAACAATTACTCTGATTTCCCCAGCAACTCCAAAATACATAGGTTTTCTCAAATATTCTATTTTGTCAAAGAGAGAGAAATGGGGTTTAACGTCCACTCGACACAAACTTGGTCATTTCGAGACTAACATATGGTTTTTAATTTTATTTACATAATTCGCTTGTGCATAGGGGTCTTTAGCAGTGGGAGGAAACCGGAGGACCCGGAGGAAACCCATGAGGTTGGACAGGCGACCCTACTCCTTGCCACGTACAACCGGGGATTTCTATTTTGTCAAAGTGATTTTGGTTAATTTTTTCATCAAAAATTGTCTTGTCCATATTATATCTGAAATATTAAACCTGGTTGTTATGCATTTTAAAATCAGTAGATATCAAGTAAGATTAAAAAGAAAAAAAAGAGCAAAAATATTTATATGCCTTCTCTCAAGAGCAGGATATATATATGTTCATTTTTGAACAATTTTCCGCGGTAGCAAATTGCCTATTTTGGGGACATTAATAAAATAAGAAGGAATGGAGATACATAAGTGAAATTATGTGAACATGTCAAAAAGTTTGTGAATTTTTAAAATTACATACTTCTAATCCGTCATATATTATCAAAAATGAAATGAAATGAACTGAAACGGGGTTTAACGTCCTACTCCTAAACTGGGCTAATGAAGACGGGAATATGCCATGCAGTGCGCTAGGAGGGAAATTTTATCTGGGCAGCGGCACTATGGCCTACTCTTATATCGAATTCCAACTGCCAAGGGATCTTTTACGTACGCGCCAATATGTACACAGGGCCTCGTTTGTTCATCCCATCCAAATCGACTAGACAGCTGTCCTTGTCCTGCATCACTGACAAGGGGAAACCACGCCAGAAAATCTGGATAAACTTTCTCGGCCAATGCAGGGATCGAACACCAAACCTCCAGGCTAGCGAGCCAGCATCTTACCCACTTAGCCACGTGATCCCCCTAACCCTGTCATAGCAACAAAAATGGAAAACAATGCAATTTTCAACTGTTTTCAATCCTATATACCATAACCCAAAAGGTGATCTCTACATTTTAAAGTAAGCAATTTAAAATATTTGGAACCCATGCAATATCAAATTATATGGATTGTGAAAGTTTGAGAAAAATATGAAGGAGTTTGAGTTGTTACCATAGCAACCACATTTATTTTTTTCCAAAAAGCATTATTTTCCAATATAATTGTATTATCTTAAAATCAGAAGCTATCAGGCAAGATTTTAAAAAATAAATAAAATCAAAATATTTTTATGTCTCAAGAGCAGGAAAGGGGTTCACTTTTGAAAAATATTCCTCAGTACCAAATTGCCCATTTTGGCCGTTTTTACGACATAAATAAAATATGAAGGAATTGAGATATTGAAGTGAAATTTTGTTTACAAGTAAATGTGATTGTGAATTTTTAAAATCACATATCTTTACTCTTGTATATTACTTAATATTTGGTTGCAAATGATAAATTTAAAAATAACATAACTGTTGTTGTACTCAGCATTCGTTGCTTTCATGTAGGCCTACATGTTCCAGGAGGATTCTACTTTGACATTATTTTCTACTCAGAAGATAACAAAATTGACCAATAAAAAGTTATTTTTGTTGTGCATAATTCTCTAAAAGTAGGCTATCGATAGGCTACAGTTAAGGCCTATATAAATGGAAGCTACATTATGTGGTCAAAGATAATGCAATGATTTTGACAGAAAGAATTGTTTTGTTTTTTCTTCACTTTTGAATTTTCATTATTCATTTTAATCCGTATGACTCTTTTTCCATATTATTTTGTATATTTTCATGAATGTGAATTTTCAAATTAAGCCTTCAAGGCCTTACGTTTGTCGGTAACTTCATTTGTTTAACTGGCCAATAAATATAGAGCCCCTATAATTATGTGTTAAATATATACTAAGCGCCATGGAAAACACATCACTTTTTTTTCCCAAATATTTTATTACTAGGTGGTTTTGTATGTATACAATGCTCCCAAACGCAAAAATTATCGACCCGTGTGCACAAAATAAAATTGCACGAGATGCACATGAAAAACCCAATATTCACGTGCAGCATTGTATGTGAGCCCTTTAAAAGCATGTTTTAATGTGCAGTACATGAACTGTGAAACGTCAATCTGTCCTAATTTGTTGTTGGACGTGTGAAGGAATCGAGCTAGAGATGCCGAGACTTACTGAAAATCAACCGAATGAAGCCATTGGAATGTCCCGGGCTGGCATGTCTACACGTGCTATTGCCAGACACTTCAATTGTCATCAGTCCACTATTGTAAGGTTGGTGGAACGTGTTAGAGTTACTGGATCAACACGTGACCGTCAACGTCCTGGTCCACAACGCGTTACAACCCAGGCTCAAGACTGCTATATCCGGGTCACTCATCTGCGTGACAGATTCCGCCCAGCGACTCGAACAGGTGCAGCAGTCGTCGGAAGATAAGGACCAGGAAGTGCCAACACCGTAAGATGTAGTCTAAGAGAAGTAGGACTCCGTGCATGACGACCTTATGTTGGAGCTATCCTCAGGGATCATCACCGTCAGTGGCGTTTGATATGGGCTCAAGGACACCAGACATGGAGAAGAGTAGACTGGCAAAGTGTGCTCTTCGGTGATGAGAGTCGATTTCATCTTTATCACGCTGATGGCCGTCAACGTGTGTGGAGACGTCTTGGGGAAGGTCTTGCAGACTGTTGCGTCTTTGAAACGAATCGATGGGGTAGGGGAAGGGTAATGGTGTGGGGAGGCTTCACATTTCATCACCGCACCGCCCTACACATTTGCAGGGGTTGCGTTAATGCTGTAGCCTACCGTGATGATGGCCCGTGGAGGCCACACGAGCTACTGACATCTGTGTCGTACTTTTGGTTTTGACCCCTCTGACTTTGTACCCTTGATTACAGATTAAACATACATAAGTGTACAAATGTGTTGTTATTGATGTGTTCCCATCTGAATATTGTTCACAATAAGAAGCAAAATAAATAACATATGTTTACAGGATCATTTTGTTATACGAAAAACTAAGTGATGCGTTTTCCATGGCACTCAGTATTTCCCAAAAATACAAATAATTAAAATTATAATAATTAGTATGACAACTGTTATAATATAATGCTAAATTATTTAATAAAATTATTAAAATGTTTTGAGACAATTGTTGTTCCAGCTTTATTTAGGTATAATTCCCTTTTAAGTGGATAGAAATCGTATGTATTATCTGTAAGTTGTCTTCCCTCACAGCTGCGGAATGTAATAATGGCAGTAGCGGATTATCAGTGAGGCTGATGAGGCTTCAGCCTCAGGCCCAAAGATTTTGTAAAAAAAATTTTTTTTAGACTTGTCTGATACGATTAAAAACGAAATTAATTAGGCCCACGCCATTTTAAATAGGCCCTATTGTTTGGAGATCTGATCTTATTTTTTAAATGTAGGCCTACAATGTACGTTAAATCCTTGTAAGTTTTCGGTTATGTCTTGCTTAATATATTGTATCCACGTGACATCATTTATGGGCATATAAAGTTACATTACCAATATCAAACGACTTTGGCTTAAGCGTGAAAATAAAATGGAATTAACTATTTTTAGGCAAGTTCTTTATTATGAAGTAAGCGTTATGTTATATCATAACGCTTACTTCATAAATGAATATTAAGTTGCATTTCGACGAGATTTATTCGTCCACAAAATGTCACGTTGTATACCATTTTCAAGTGCTCAGCGGCAGCACTTAACATGCTCTGAATTTAATAGCATCGGAACAGCAATAAAACAAACTTTCGATCGGTCGGAGGTGGAATCTTGACGAATTGCCTCATAAAAAGTGAGCATGAATTGTTTTTTCAACTTGAAAAATATACATCGTATTTTTAAATGCCAACATTCTAACCCGACCGATCAAAAGGTAGTTCAATTATCTTTCTAATGGTATCAAAATGTAAAAAAATATATTAATAAGAACTGCCGACGAGCACTTGAGATAGGGTACCCCCCGTTTCAAAACGTGACAATTTTTTTTACCGTAATGTCAAAACACACAAAATTGACGTTTTTCAACTTAAGTTTATGAAATTAATATTATGATCAGGTTCATAAAAAATATATCATACAAAACAACAAGAAATTGGCTTTCAAAATATTTCAAAAGATTAAATAGCGACTATGTCACGTTAAGTTTAAAAAAGGTTACAAATTGGGAAAAAAACCACTTTCTTCCAACGCGAGTTGTGACACCTACTTTCAGTCAATTTCTCACCCCTGTTAATTAACACACCGTATGTACAGATTTTAGCCTCTTCGTATTAGATTTGTTGCGATAATTAGATTTGTTGCGATATTGGTACAAATTTACCAATGTAGTCAGAAATCTATACCCTATTTGCACAAATATCACCTTTGATACTTCCCAGTGTAAGTCGATTCAAAATCAGTCTCAAAGTAAGTTATCCATTTGTAATATATGTCTATTCCATCTGAATTTTGATAATTATTTAAAATATTAAAGATCATAAATATCCGTACACATCTGATCAAACTATAATTAAAAGAAGTATACACAGTGAAAAGAAAAATGTGGTTATTACTCCGTTCTTTAATAAAACACACCGACACTTCCTTTGTATATAATCTGTTAGTCTGATATTTATAGATATTAATTAGGTGAAACATAAATTGGGGCTGAGGTTCTTTTAAAACTCGAATCTTGTAATTAAGTAGATAACATCTGTTTGTTTTTCTTGTCTCGATTGTCCACTTGAAAGATTTCCACTATTTTTTGTCATCTCTTCGAGTCTTATTCTACTTGTGGGCATATAAAAATGGGCAAAAATATTTTAATAAAATTATAGCACATACACATCTTTCTTCTAAAAAGACTATAAAGTAAAACTACAAGTGTAAGCTTACCATTCATCCCATAATATTCTATCACAGAGACCAGAAGATGAGGCTTTTTGGGGTGATGTAGAAACATCGGGGGCTAGTCTTTTATTACCATGAAACAAACTAAATATTACTTGATATTCCTCATATTTAGGATTAATCCTGAAAACAATAAATTGTTGCATGATACAATTGATTACTTACCCACCAGTGGGTAACATCATAACAATGTTTAACTTTCAAGCACATAAAACTAATCAAACATCACCAAAAGTATATTTTCTAGTCAAAATAACTTAATTATGTTAAATCACATGTTTAGTCTGTTACTCCAGAATGTGAATAAAACAAGACAATAGTGAGGCTGAAGTCAATCCCTAAATAAATAGATGGCACATATATTAAGAACGCATCTGCCAGAAGACCATACAAAAATTGAAACCAGCGGCTGCCAGGCAGGATACGCCCACAGTTTGCAAGAGATGGATAGAGAACAAGCTAAAAACAAACAGGATTTTTTGTACAATCAAGGGTCATAATCCAGAAAGTTATGGTCTGAAATGCGCCATAATTCATGAAGTTACTATCCGATATGCGTGAATATCGAAAGGAACCAAGATCTTTGGTTTATAAAATAACATTTCATGTTTCAACAAAATCGGATTAAAAACTGTGACCTCTATAGGGTCCACAACCTTGATATACCATATTTTTACGCTATTTGAGAACGAGGGGCGGCCATTTCGTCTGTCAGTTTTAGGCCAATTTCCATTGTAGGTAATTGGAGGCCTTTACAAGACAGTTCCATACAGATCAGATTATAATTTTTGCCGTTTGAGGGTTCACAAGATTCTACAAACTGAAACAAGGGTCTCAACTCTGGAAGTGATCAACAGAAATTGTTGAAATTTGACAGGCATTTTCGTTTTACTAATTTAAATAATGCATATAAATTTCATACAGTTCACAACCGCCATAACTCTAGAAATTATTGACGGAAATTGCTGAAATTCAATAGACCTCTGTTTTACAAATTTAAATGATGCATATAAATTTCATACATATCGGATGATAACTTTCATCAATCGAGCATTAACATGGTTGAACAAGCCAACAGTGAGGCTGACATCCATCGCCGAAATCCCAAAATAAATTACTTATCTCTGCTTAACCTAACCAGAAAATGCTCATCTTCGAACTCCATCAAGGCACTCCCCTAATAAACACCTACACTAAGTTTGAACATTCTAGCTCAATTATAAGGAGAGTTATTGTGTTCCAAAGTCTCGGCCAATAAAATTGTTTATTGCTCTGCTTACCCTGAGCAGAAAATGCCCATTATCGACCTTAGTCAAGGTAATGATGTAATGAAACTATACACCAAGTTTCATCACTCTCACTTCATAAGAACTAAAGTTATTGTATCCCAAAGCATGAATCAATCAAATTGCATATTTTTGCTTACCCTAGGCAGAAAATACTCATCTTCGAACACCATCAAGGCATTGACCTAATAAACACCTTCACCAAGTTTGAACATTCTAGTTCAATTAGAAAGAGAGTTATTGTGTCCCAAAAAGTGTGACAGACAGACGTACGGACGGACGAACCCATTTTAATAGTCTCCGGCTTTCTTCAAAAGACGTGGGACCACAAAGTAAGACAAGGGCCATAACTCTAGAAGTAATAAATGGAAATTGCTGAAATTCAATAGGATTCTTTTCTTTACTAATTTAAATGACGCATGTAAATTTCATACAGATTGGCAGATAACTTTTGATGTTAGAGCGTTCACAAGGTTCAATAAAGTAAAACAAGGGCCATAACTCTAAACGTAATAAACGGAAATTGGTGAAATTCAACAGCATTCTTCATTTCACTAATTTAAATAATGCATATAAATTTCATACAGATCGGATGATAACTGTTGTCAGTCATTAGAGCATTCACAATGTTCAACAAAGTGAAAAAAGAGCCATAACTCTAGACGTAATAAACGGAAATTATTGAAATTAAATAGGCTTCTTCATCTCACTAATGTCAACAACATATATCAATTTTAAAACAACTGGATGATAACTTTTGGCATTGGAGCGTTCACAAGAAATTGTGGACAATGGACAGACGGACCCACAGGTCGACGGCAATATACGTCCATATTTCCATATAGGCGTATAAAAAGCATAACATCGATATAATTCATCCGCACGTTAACATATTGCTTCACGCCTCTTGGCTACCACTAACTGAAACATATAACTCATGAAAGATTTGGTAATCTGGAAATGTCCCATAAAATATTCAATGCTTTATAAAATGATCTGCTACATTTACGGAATAAGTAAAGATGTTACCTATTGGTCCACAAAGGAGGTAACCTGTGAGCTGTAGCAACATGGACTAGAAAATTATCTGTTAGGCTTGTTATCTCTAAATGGTCTGAAAAATAAAATAACATAATGAATAATTATGCTTAAAAAGAAAGGAATAGTTCTTATAATTATTCGCAACTCATGAAGAGTTATCTAAACCTTCATGCGTTATGCAAAAACTAAATTTGCTTAATAAAGCAGATCTTTTTTCTGGATTCAAATGTTATATAAATTTTTATTTTACATTTATTTACGTGACAAGCCCACAACCAAATCTCTATGTCATCAGGTAACTGGGATATTAAGTTGATTAGAACATCTGTTCCATTTAATCGTTTAACGTTAAAATGGAAAATCCAGACTTTGTTTTAAATCGTAGCAATGACAATCGAGACTATACTATTTTTGTCAAAACTTTAAACATTCATAACTTCCCTCAGAATAATGTAATTTGACTGAAATTTTCAATTTACCGGTATCCATTTCCATTATCTATTTTCAAACTCTAAAAAAAAGTCAGTTGTTTATCTAAATCTTACATAATCATCTTTCAAAAGTATCACAAGATTAAGGTATTTCAATCTGTTGTTTTAGGTACCAGTAGCCAAAATTCATTTCAAGGCATTCCATATCAAATGGGTCAATTTTCAGAAATTTGGGAAGTCGACCCACTCGAAAAAAATCTTGCAAAAATATAAGTTATTGTACATGTAACCAGCGGCTGCCAGGCAGGATACGCCCACATTTTCTAGAGATGGAAAAAGAGTAAGCTAAAAAGAAAGTAATTTTTCCTACAATCAAGGGCCATAACTCATGAAGTTACAATTCGATATGCGCAAATATCAAAATTAACCAAGATCTTTGGGTTATAAACATATATTTCAAGTTTCATCAAAATCGGACTAAAATTGTGACCTCTACAGGGTCCACAACCTTGATATACCATATTTTTACACCATTCGCGTACAAGTGGCGGCCATTTTGTCTGACAGTTTTGGTTTGATTTTCAGGACATTTGAACTCAACCTTTATTACGGTGTAACGGTGATATAATCAAACGTTTTTTTAAATCGGATAATTGTGACCTCTAGAGGAAGCACAAGCTAAAAAAAGTGATTTTTCGTATAATCAGGGGCCATAATTCAGGAAGTTACGATCCGATATGCAACAATATCGAAAGGAACCAAGATCTTTAGGTTATAAACAAGCATTTCAAGTTTCATCAAAACCAAATTAAAATTGTAACCTCTACAGGGTCCACAACCTTGATATACCATATTTTTACACTATTCGCATACTAACGGCAGTCATTTTGTCAGGCAATTTTGGTCCTTACGACGTAACGGCGATTAATCAAACGTTTTTTTAAATCGGATAATAATTGTGACTTCCAGAAGGACCACAAGCTAAACCAGCGGCTGCCAGGCAGGATACACCCACATTTTCAAGAGATGGATAGAGAACAAGCTAAAAAGAAAGTGATTTTTCCTACAATCAAGGGCCATAATTCAGGAAATTACAATTCGATATGCGCAAACATCGAAAGGAACCGAGATCTTTGTGTTATAAACTTACAAATAAAAATTGTGACCTCTGTAGGGTCTACAACCTTGATATACCATATTTTTAGGCTATTTGAGAACGAAGGGCGGCCATTTTTGTCTGTCAGTTTTGGATCGATTTTCACGAAATTCGAACTCAGCCGTCCTTAGGGTGCAACAGTGAAATAATAATACGTTTTTTTAAATCGGATAAAAATTATGACCTCTATAGGGTCCACAAGCTAAAAATGCGATTTTTCGTACAATCAGGGGCCATAATTCAGGAAGTTACGGTCCAATATGCGCAAATATCGAAAGGAACTGAGATCTTTGGGTTATAAACTTACATTTCAAGTTTCAACAAAATCGGATAAAAACTGTGACCTCTATAGTGTCCACAACCTTGATATACCATATTTTTACGTTATATGAGAACGAACGGGGCCATTTTGTCTATCAATTTTGTGCCGATTTTTATGAAATTCAAACTCAGCCGTCCTTAGGGTATAATGGTGATATAACAATACGGTTTTTTAAATCAGATAAAACTTATGACCTCTATAGGGTCCACAAGCTAAAAACGCGATTTTTCAGGAAGTAACGGTCCGATATGCGCTAATATCGAAAGGAACCAAGATCTTTGAATTATAAACTTACATTTCAAGTTTCAACAAAATCGGATAAAAATTCTGACCTCTATAGTGTCCACAACCTTGATATACCATATTTTTACGCTATTTGAGAACGAACGGGGCCATTTTGTCTATCAATTTTGTGCCGATTTTCATGAAATTCAAACTCAGCCGTCCTTAGGGTGTAATGGTGATATAACAATACGGTTTTTTAAATCAGATAAAACTTATGACCTCTATAGGGTCCACAAGCTAAAAACGTGATTTTTCAGGAAGTAACGGTCCGATAGGCGCTAATATCGAAAGGAACCAAGATCTTTGAATTATAAACTTACATTTCAAGTTTCAACAAAATCGGATAAAAATTGTGACCTCTATTGGGTCCACAACCTTGATATACCATATTTTTACGGTGTTTGAGAACGAACGGCGGCCATTTTGTCTGTCAATTTTGGGCCGATTTTCATGAAATTCAAACTCAGCAGTCCTTAGGGTGTAATGGTGATATAACAATACGGTTTTTTAAATCAGATAAAACTTATGACCTCTATAGGGTCCACAAGCTAAAAACGTGATTTTTCAGGAAGTAACGGTCCGATATGCGCTAATATCAAAAGGAACCAAGATCTTTGAATTATAAACTTACATTTCAAGTTTCAACAAAATCGGATAAAAATTGTGACCTCTATAGGGTCCACAACCTTGATATACCATATTTTTACGCTATTTGAGAACGAACGGTGGCCATTTTGTCTGTCAATTTTGGGCCGATTTTCACGAAATTCGAACTCAGCCATCCTTAGGGTGTAACGGTGATATAAGAATACAGTTTTTTAAATCGGATAAAAATTATGACCTCTATAGGGTCCACAAGCTAAAAACGCGATTTTTCGTACAATCAGGGGCCATATGCGCATATATCGAAAGGAACAAAGATCTTTGGGTTTATATAAACATGCATGTCAAGTTTCATCAAAATCAGATTAAAATTGGGATCTATACAGGGTCTACAACCTTGATATACCATATTTCGTACAATCAGGGGCCATAATCCATGAAGTTATGGTCCGATACATGCCAATATCGAACGGAACCGAGATCTGAGGGAGATAAAGGTATATTTCAAGTTTCGTTGAAATCAGATAAAAATTGTGACCTGTAGACTGTCCACAAACAAATTGTGGACGGACGGACAAACAGGGGCGACAACAATATATGTCCACATGAAAATGTGGGCGTATAAAAAGGGGATTTTTCGGATAATCAGGGGCCATAATTCAGGAAGTTACGTTGTTTACTTCTGGCACAGAAATATAAGTAAATTAAAAAAGTACAATCATGGGCCATAATTCAGGAAGTTATGATTCGATATGCGCAAATATCGAAAGGAACCAAGATCTTTGGGTTATAAACATGCATGTCAAGTTTCATGAAAATCAGATTAAAATTGTGATCTATACAGGGTCTACAACCTTGATATACCATATTTTTTCACTATTCGCGTACAAGCGGCGGCCATTTTGTCCGACAGTTTTGTTCCGATTTTCACGAAATTCGAACTCGATCTTCCTTACGGTGTAACAGTGATATAATCAAACGTTTTTTTAAATTGGATACTAATTGTGACCTCCAGAGGGACCACAAGCTAAAAATAGGAGATTTTGCGGACAATCAGGAGCCATAATTAAGGAATTTAAGATCTGATATGCACAAATATCGAAAGGAACCAAGATATTTGGGTTATAAACATGCATTTCAAGTTTCATCAAAGTCAGATTAAAATTGTGACCTCTACAAGGTTTACAAAATTGATATACCATATTTTTATACTATTCGTGTACGAGCGGCGGCCATTTTGTCCGGCAGTTTTGGTCCAATTTTCACAAAATTCGAAATCAGCCTATATTATGGTGTTACAGTGATATATTCAAACGATTTTTAAAATCAGATAATAACTGTGACCTTCAGAGGTACCACAAGCTTAAAAAGGCGATTTTTCATATAATCAGGGGCCATAATTCAGGAAGTTACGATCCGATATGCAACAATATCGAAAGGAACCAAGATCTTTAGGTTATAAACAAGCATTTCAAGTTTCATCAAAACCGAATTAAAATTGTGACCTCTACAGGGTCCACAACCTTGATATACCATATTTTTACTCGCATACAAACAGCAGCCATTTTGTCTGGCAATTTTGGTCCTTATGGTGTAACGGTGATTAATCAAACGTTTTTTTAAATCGGATAATAATTGTGACTTCCAGAGGGACCACAAGCTAAACCAGCGGCTGCCAGGTAGGATAAACCCACATTTTCGAGAGATGGATAGAGAACAAGCTAAAAAAGAAAGTGATTTTTCCTACAATCAAGGGCCATAATTCAGGAAATTACGATTCGATATGCGCAAACATCGAAAGGAACCAAGATCTTTGTGTTATAAACTTACAAATAAAAATTGTGACCTCTATAGGGTCCACAACCTTGATATACCATATTTTTAGGCTATTTGAAAACGAAGGGAGGCCATTTTGTCTGTCAGTTTTGGGCTGATTTTCACGAAATTCGAACTCAGCCGTCCTTAGGGTGCAACGGTGATATAATAATACGTTTTTTTAAATCTGATAAAAATTATGACCTCTATAGGGTCCACAAGATAATAATTGTGACCTTCAGAGGGACCAGAAGCGAAAACAAGATGACTAGTCATCAACATCCCGCGCCCTTGCACTTGTTTGGAAGAAATAAGGAAAAGTAACTTGTTTATGCTATTGGTAATCAATATAAAAATGTATCAGATTTCACAAACAGTGTCACTGGTCCTAATATTGTGGCCCTGTTTAGTAGATATTGCTCTCTATTTCTGAAAACTAATGACTGATTGCTATTTACTAGAAGATTTGAGATAATTTATGACATTAAGCTCTGGTTTTAAAAATTAGACATGACTACATAGAAAATAGAGATATTTTGCAAGTGGAGGGAACTGGAGCTTTAGACAAATCTCATATTCTGACGCATGGAATATCAATTCACAGAAATTCATACTCTGATCACAGTAGGTCGACAAGGCAGGGTCGCTACTCCCTGTAAGGTTTGCACAACAACCTTTGCCTACCTCAATCAGCTGCTGTATGTTAAACAATAAACTTATACATCAGAAAATAAAATACTATAATAGGTTAATGTTTGTACAAAGTTTCAAAAAGATTTCTTGAACACATTATAAAATATGCTCCAGAAACAAAATCAGGACGGAAGGCTGGATATCAGAAAATAAAATAATGGGTAAAATTATTTTAAAGGTATCTTGAACAGCCAAATTATCAAATCTGAGAAATTCAAAATAAGTGCCAGGAATATTTCTTGAACGATTTATGAGATATGCTCTGGAAACAAAATTGTACACCAAAAACTAAGTCAAATTTGTTTCCATTGAAACACACAAAATATCAATTCCAGAAATTCCTAAATAGCGAAAGACACAACTACTGTAATGAGTAGATGTCTGTACAAAGTTTCAAAAAGATATATTGAATGGTTTATGAGATATGCTCCGGAAACAAAATTATACACAAAAAACTAAGTCAATTTTGTTTCCATGGAAACACAAAAAATATTAATCCCAGAAATTCCTAAATAGCAAAAAGCACAACTACTGTAATAGGTTGAAGTGTATGCAAAGTTTTGGAAAGATATCTTGAACAGTTTTTGAGATATGCTCCGGAAACAAAATTGTACACCAAAAACTAAGTCAAATTTGTTTCCATGGAAACACAAAAAATATAAATCCCAGAAATTCCTAAATAGCAAAAGGCACAACAACTGTAATAGGTTGATGTGTGTACAAAGTTTCAGAAAGATATCTTGAACGGTTTATGAGATATGCTCCGGAAACAAAATTACCGTATTTTTCGGTGTATAAGGCGCATGCGTAGATAAGGCGCAGGGCGACTTTGGCAGAGGTGTTTCAGGAAAAACAAGCCAACAGTGAGGCTGATGTCCCCCGCCGAAATAGGAAAATAATTAGAGGACACATATAAATTTATCACAAATTATCTTTTACAAAGTATTGAACAATCAAACAGTATATCTTTACTTATAGTCTAACAATCAAAGTAGGAGAGTTATTGTTTTCCAAAGTCTCGACCAATCAAATTGCGTATCGCTCTGCTTACCCTGAGCAGAAAATGCTCATTATCAAACTTAGTCAAGGTATTACTGTAATGAAACTATACACCAAGTTTCATCAATCTCACTTAATTAGAACTAAAGTTATCGTGTCCCAAAGCATCAACCAATCAAATTGCTTATCTCTGCTTACCCTAAGCGGAAAATGCTCATCTTCGAACTCCATCAAGGCATTGACCTAATCAACACATACACCAAGTTTGAACATTCTAGCCCAATTAGGAAGAGAGTTATCGTGTCCCAAAGCATCAACCAATCAAATTGCTTATCTCTGCTTACCCTAAGCGGAAAATGCTCATCTTCGAACTCCATCAAGGCATTGACCTAATAAACACATACACCAAGTTTGAACATTCTAGCTCAATTAGGAAGAGAGTTATTGTGTCCCAAAAAGTGTGACGGACAGACAGACGGACGGACAGACGGACAGACAGACGGACAGACAGACGGACGAACCCATTTTAATAGTCCCCTGCTTTCTTCGAAAGGCGGGGGACAAAAAAATATGCGTGGTTTAGGCGCACCATTTCCCAGTGCGTGTGAAACTCGTGCCATAGCATATGTGACTCAAATCCACCTGCGATCTCCAGTAACTAGGTCAAACTCTATTGTTTACAGTTATAATAATTACCGATATTTAGCCGTATCAAGCTTTATATAATTATATTTCTTTATGAAATAAATTGCTTTTGTTACATTTGTTTATATTAATTATAACACGCAATTGCATTATTGCATAACTTTCAGCTGTAATTCTGTTGCTCGTACGGTAGTGAAATTGTCATTCAAGTCCCGCCCACAACAAACATGGCCGTCTATTACATCGTGTTAAATTCGTGAGTAATTGTCTGTGATAAATGAATCGGTTTTGATGATAAACAAATTAAATAATCACTGAATCCATGTTGAATGAAAACCGTCGGTAACTTAAAACGGTTACTAAAAGACAGTCTTGCTCAAAGAAAACACCCCGATGTATATAAAACACCAGTGAACATTCCATCAGTACGAAAATTAGGTGCAGGAATTGCCAGGGTGAGCACATGGCAAATTCTAGAGACTGCCCAAAAATCGTCCTGGCGAGCCGGGCATTAAAAATCAAAGCAAAAGAGGGGATCGGCTACCGGGAAGCGGAGGTAAAGGTGAAAGGTCAGATCGAACTCGAGACGAAGAAGGCGGTATAGCCAAAAAAGCCACGAAGGCACAGGAAGAAAAGAGGGCAGCCCCCTGCCCCTAAAACGGCACCGCCTCCGGGATTAGCAGCCCCGGCCCCTGCCCTGACCCCCCGGTCAGAGCAGGAAAAAATACCGGCATCTTCACCTTCACTACCTGCCCTGAAAACAGGACAGGCTCCACTGGCTCCCCCGGTGACCGCCAAAGTACCCAAAGCTGTGGGAGGATTCGTTCCCCAGTTTAGAAACGAAAAAGGCTTTGTTATCCACGAAAGGCAGCACCGACAATAACGACCTAGTTGCTGCCTTGTCTCAAACCATGGCAAAGTATGTTCAGAACCTTACCCAAGGCCCGAAAAAGTCCGTGAGTAGGAATACCCCACTCAAGCGCAAAATGACATCTGAGGATGAGGGCGACTCCGATTCGGCCAAATCCCCAGAAGTCAGCACACCCAGAAAAGCACTACGACACCGGAGTCGGAGTACGAACGATGTGGAGCGATCGGAACTGGCCCGAAAGCGGTTCCAAATGACGGTGACGTCATCCCCCAAGGGGGTCCTCCCATCAGGCAAACCTCAACATGTTGAGGCTATTGTCAATATTCAGGGTGAGGACTGCTAATTTAGACTGTTGGAGTCACCGAGTGTATCTCTCCGGCTCTTAAATGGAGGGTAAGCTTACGGTACTTCAACTTAATCTAAATGGCATTCGGGCCAGGGCGACCGAACTACGTCACCATCTTGGCAAAGGGTCCTATGACGTCTTGTGTTTACAAGAAACGAAACTAGGTCCGAATAACGGCGACGTAAATTTCCTGGGTACACATGTCTAAGGTCAGATCGACCTGGCGTCACTAAAGGCGGAGAAGGTGGTCTAGCTATGTACATTAGAGTAGGCGTGGCTCACGAGGAGCTACCGCTCAATGTAACGGAGTTGGAAGGACAGGGCGCAGTAATCCATATGGCAGACGGCTCTAGATTAGCAGTGATAAATATCTACTCACCCCCACAAAGGGTAGTAGATAACGGATTTCAGAACCTGTACGATCAAATCAAATACAATCGTATTTTGATTTGCGGGGATTTCAATGCGCACCACGCTCTGTGGGGCTCATCGAAAACTGATCGTAGAGGCAGTGTTCTGCACAGCTTTATCGAAGACAACGGACTCTGCGTCCTGAATGACGGCAGCCCAACCTACTTTAGGCCGGGCTGCAACCCATCTCATCTAGACTTAACGTTGGCATCCTCACCCATTGCAAGTTACTGCGACTGGACCACAAGGTGTGACGAAACGCTTGGCAGTGATCATATGGCGATAACGATCACTCTTAGCAAGTCGCCACATCGGGACGATACAGCTGGATAATGTCTAAGGCAAACTGGGGAATCTTCAATCTACTCTGTCGTGAGTGGAGGGAAGAGGAACTGGTTACGGAGGATACTGAAAAGTATGCCACGAACGTAACTAGTGCTATAATAGAGGCAGCTACGGCCTCTATCCCCATGTCAAGCTCCAAATCTGTTAAGCCTCGAAAACCTTGGTGGTCCGATTCTTGTCAAGTCGCAGTACGAGAACGTCGTAGATGCCTTCGCAAGTGCCAACGCCACCTCTCTCAGGCCACGTGGTCCGCATACCTAAAAGCAAAGTATGCGGCAAGAGACGTCATAAAACAGTGTCAAACCCAATATTGGCATGCCTACTGTGAGTCCCTGAATGCAAATTCAAACTCTAAAGAGGTGTGGCAGAAGATTAATGCTATGAATGGAAAGACTAGGACGGCTTGCCCACCGACTCTCTGTTACAAAGCAGAAATGGCCCAGAACTGCGCAGAAAAGGCCGAACTTCTTGCTAAAACATTTGCTATGGCGAGTAGCAATAACAACCTTACGCCCGAATTTAGCAACAAGAAAAAAGACTTCGATCCGCAAAAAGAAAAGTTTAAGCCGAAAGGCGGAGAACTTGTTGGACGCTCAGATCTGAACGCCCCTTTTTCCCTGAGAGAATACGAGAAAGCACTGTCTTCTAAAAAAGACAGCGCCTCGGGGCCGGACGGGGTCAAGTACTCTATGCTAAAAAATCTGCCCGAAAATGCTTCGAAAATCGTCCTTGACCTCTTAAACCTCTCTTGGCGGAAAAGTGAGATACCCTGTCTGTGGCGTACGGCTACGGTGGTTGCAATCCCTAAGGTGGGAAAAAACCCAAAGGAAACGGAGTCTTATCGCCCGGTAAGCCTCACGTCTACGCTTTGCAAAACTCTTGAAACCCTGGTGAACGATAGGTTAACATACTACCTAGAGAGTAACCAGCTGCTAGACAAGAACCAGAGCGGCTTCCGCCGAGGCCGCTCGACATTCGATCACATTGCCAGACTTCAGCATGCCATGGTGACAGCCACGAGAGGCGGATCCTACCTCTGTGTCATCTTTGTTGATCTGTCAAAGGCCTTCGATCTTGTCTGGACAGAAGGACTGTTACACAAACTGTCCTTGGTAGGCGTGCATGGTAACATGTACAACTGGATCAAGAGTTTTGTCTTAGACAGACAAATCAGGGTTACAATCGGCAAATACCTCAGTAAAGAGACCGGACTGGATAACGGAACTCCCCAGGGTTCCGTTATAAGCCCAACATTGTTCAATATTATGGTGAATGATATCAAAGAATATCTCGGAAAAGATATTTCGCTTGCTACGTTTGCGGACGATAGCACCCTATGGACCAAGGGTAGTCTATATTCGCAGGTTCAGAAACGCATGCAAGGAGCCTTGGACGGGTTCACCTCTTGGGCAAATGATTGGGGATTTCAGATCTCGTCACCGAAAACTGTAGGTATGCTAGTATGCAGGGATCCCGAGGTTTCCCGGATGTCCCTGCAGCTCAATGGTCAGTACATAGAATTCAAAGACGAAACCAAGTTCCTTGGTGTAATCTTTGATAGGAAAAGACATGGAGACCGCACATCAAATATGTAGTAACACGTACTCAGCGCATCCTGAACCTTATGAGGAAAATAACGGGACGTGAATGGGGAGCAAGCCGAGTTGCCCTCATGATGATCTACCGTTCTCTAATACGTCCTGTATTAGATTACGGCTGCATGGCTTTCTTAAATGCAAGACCCGTTACACTAAGCAAGTTGGACACGATACAATACAAAGTCGTTACTACAGGATGTTGGCGACCTCCCTCTGTCACTCCGAAGGAAGAAGCTGACCCTGGGGCATTGGGCCAAACTAAGCTGATTGGGTGAAAGGTGTCCAGCCTTTAACGAAATCTCGAGGTTCAAAAGAGTCGGGGACCCCACCAAAAAGTGATACGGCCAGACTAACTCAGACAGATGTGGTCCGACTGGATGGCAGGCGATGAACATTCGTATACGAAAGGGGGCGCCAGACGATAACCCGAATTAAACGTTATATGCACTTGGATACTAGAGGCGTGGAAGTCGATCAATCCAGAAATCATTATTAAATCCTTTAAGAAATGCTGCATATCAAATGCTATGGATGGGACAGAAGATGACATGTTATGGGATGAAATGGTAGAAAAGGAGCCAGCAAATAAAAGAAGAAAGGTGGTGGAAGAAGATGACGACGACAACACTCAAGATGACATCGACATTACACAGACGAAAAAGTACCAGGACTTGAAGATGCCAACATTCTTCGTATTTTTGAGGAAGAGGACGAAGAAGAAGAATTTAATGGTTTTATCAAAGCAGATATCAATATAAAATAACTTTAAAATAAAACAAAAAGTGATATCTCAAATCTATACCGTGTCTAAAACTGTGCCGTGCTATAAACCGAAGAAGCTGTATGTTTTGTTTTTCTTATATCCATATTTTATTATATCCATACTGTGCCTATAACTATGCTGTGCTATACTGGTGAACCTGTTTGTTTTTATTATATGTTTTTATTATACTTGTGTTAATTTTTTATGTCATTAAAATATATTTTAGTCGATGGCTTAAATTTGTTCTGTTCTTCGATATATTCTGCCAGTTTAACTGTAATCCCGCCCATTAACGCTGTCATTGTAACAGACAATACTCATAGCCTATGGTATAATGAGCGTGTGCTCAATGGAAATTACCCTTCTAATAGCCAATGAAAACTCTTTATCTGTCGTAAGCCCCGCCTTTTCGTCAACTTGACTGATATCACCGTTGACGACACACTGTTTGGATTGCCGACAGTGGCTAACTGTACCGGTAAACGGATTAGCAGAAATATATGTCATCAAATACGCAGGAATAATAGAAATATTAACGAGAATTTTGCAGATATTGTTAGCACTGTCGTTTATGACTAACGGTATACGGAAAAGCCGGAATAATAGAAATATGACTAACGGTATACGGAAAAGCCGATACCGTATCTTAAATGGCCGCCATATTTATTCCACGAAAAATGACGACATCGGAATGTCGGAATAGCAGAAAAATATGTCATCTAATTATTTACGATATCTTTGCAGATATTTTAATAACACTAAACCGCTATTGACCCATATTGTTGCCACTGTCGTCTATGACTAACGGTATACGGGATTTCGGTATGGGAAATGGCCGCCATCTTTATTGCTGTTGTCGATATGATCAACTTCAGACCTCGATGTTGACACACAGAAAAGCCAAGATTTGCTCCCCTTCTAGAAAATAAAATACCTGGTAAAAAAATTGCGCCTTATACACCGAAAAATACGGTATACACTAAAAACTAAGTAAAATTTGTTTCCATGGAAACACACAAAATATCAATCCTAGAAATTCCTAAATAGCAAAAGGCACAACTACTGTAATTGGTAGATGTCTGTACAAAGTTTCAAAACGATATCTTGAATGGTTTATGAGATATGCTCCGGAAACAAAATTATACACCAACCAGCGGCTGCCAGGCAGGATACGCCCACATTTTCGAGAGATGGATAGAAAACAAGCTAAAACGAAAGTGATTTTTTGTACAATCAAGGGCCATAATTCAGGAAATTACAATTCGATATGCGCAAATATTGAAAGGAACCAAGATCTGTGAGCTATAATCTTACATTTCAAGTTTCAACAAAATCGGATAAAAATTGTGACCTCTATAGGGTCCACAACTTTGATATACCATATTTTTACGCAATTTGAGAACGAGGGGCAGCCATTTTCACGAAATTCAAACTCAGTCGTCCTTAGGGTGTAACGGTGATATAATAATATGATTTTTTAAATCGGATAATAATTATGACCTCTATAATGTCCACAAGCTAAAAACGTGATTTTTCGTACAATCAGGGGCCATTATTCAGGAATATCGAAAGGAACCGAGATCTTTGGGTTATAAACTTACATTTCAAGTTTCAACAAAATCGGATAAAAATTGTGACCTCTATAGGGTCCACAACCTTGATATACCATATTTTTAAGCTATTTGAGAACGAACGGCGGCCATTTTGTCTGTCAGTTTTGGGCCGATTTTCACGAAATTAAAAATCAGCCGTCCTTATGGTGTAACGGTGATATATTAACAGGTTTTTTTAAATCGGATAAAAATTATGACCTCTATAGGGTCCACATCCTTGATATACCATATTTTTACGCTATTTGAGAACGAACGACGGCCATTTTGTCTGTCAGTTTTGGGCTGATTTTCACGAAATTCAAACTCAACCGTCCTTAGGGTTTAACGGTATTATAATAATACGTTTTTTTAAATCGGATAAAAATTATGACCTCTATAGGGACCACAAGTCAAAAATGCGATTTTTCGTACAATCAGGGCCCATAATTCAGGAAGTTACAATCCGATATGCGCGAATATAGAAATCGGATCAAAATTGTGACCTCTAGAGTGTCCACAAGCTAAAAACGCGATTTTTCGTACAATCAGGGGCTATAATCCGTGAAGTTATGGTCTGATACATGCCAATATCGAAAGGAACCGAGATCTCAGGGAGATAAAGCTATATTTCAAGTTTCGTTGAAATTATATAAAAATTGTGACCTGTAGAGTGTCCACAAACAAATTGTGGACAGACAGACGGACGGACAGACAAACTGGGGCGACGACAATATACATCCACATGAAAATATGGGCGTATAAAAAGGGGATTTTTCGGATAATCAGGGGCCATAATTCAGGAAGTTACGTTGTTTACTTCTGGCACAGAAATATAAGTAATGGGGGATTATGTAAATAAGTCTGGTTTATGCACTGACACAAACTCGTTCACATGTCATGACCTATGCCACGTGACCTCATCTGCCTCTTTTTCGAATCTGCCTCTTTCTAGAAAACAGCGCGTAGGCTAAGTCATGCTATATGTATTCGGCAAGAAATATTTCAAGCTTACGTGCCTTTACTATCAATAGCACCCAATTCCAACCGGGTCGGGTGGAATCGCATTCAAGAGATGTCGACGGCGTCTTTTTTATCTACAGTTTGCTGTCGGTACTTTTTCGCCTGACGAATTCTGCAAGTATTGCCGCGACTGCGAGAAACATGGCGACAGGAACGAGGTCCCGTTCAGCAACTTCGTCTTCTAGTTCTGTTTTGCCTTTAAGCGGCGACAACAGTTTTTGGTCTACAGCAAGATACAGAGATAGATCTAGGTCACCTGGAATCAGTTCAAGGTCACGTGCTAGCACCGGAAGAGCTCGCCAAACCATAACAAATATGACCGACACTAGCATTAGCAACAATGCGTTTCACGAGGGAAGTTTTACGAATTCAGTGGACCTAGTTTACAATCGAAACAGCCAAAGTGCCATCACAGACGTAGTGAAGACTCTAAGTGACGTTTTACATAAATTCAAACAATCTGTGGATAGTCAAACTCAAAGTGCTTATCGTTCCATTGATGTTGAGAAATCTCACAATAATGATCATGCAGACCATCTGGATAACACCGGTACTTCATCAATAATTACTCCTACTCCTGGTAGATGTACTAATACTATGCCAGATAGGAGGAATGCTGCCGATTTAGAATATATTGATATGGTTTCACCAGAAATACAAGATTGTCAGGGGTGAGAACATTAACCTTAATTTACTTTTGATCCCTCACTATTATCTGCCTACTAGTGAGAAGGATCAAAAGTTAGACAAAAGACTTACAAGAAATTTGTCAATTGGAGAATTTATAATTGCTTTTAATCGGTATAAGCGTATTATGTGTTCCCCGGATGCATTCCCACATAGGAATTCTGAGTTAGATTTGTACTTGTCACACATCATAGAAACCTACAATATCTGGCCAGACAAGTTCTATGAATACCACAAGTTATTTACTATCAAATGTGCCAATGCACTTATGCAACACAACATTTTGATAAATTGGGCTTCAGGAGATCCTGATCTGTTAAGAAGATTTGTAGCAGGGGCACATGTTAACTCATGTAATATATGTCAATCAACTTCACATGCAACACATATGTGCTCCCTGAAAACTGAATTACATGGACATAGTTATGTTCAACAGAGAAACTTTCCATATAGACGCTTACAGTTACATGTACCTCAAGTGGTTTCAGGGCTTTCTTCAAGTGACAAGTACAATCGTCCCATCAAGTTGAAGGACGGAAGACAAATTTGTAATAATCATAATAACCAAGGTTGTAAACAGGAAAATTGTAACAGAGAACATTGTTGCTATCATTGCCTAAGCAATAGTCACATACTAAGTTCATGTCCAACTAGAGAGAAATTTATTGAAAATTAGACCAAAAGACAAGATAAAAAATTTTGATAGTTCGAATTTAAAGCGAGCACACCTGTCAATATACAAAGACTTGAATTTGAATTAGCAAATCATCCTGATAGACAATTTGTTAATTATTTATGTTCAGGATTAAGGAACGGTTTCGATACATTAGTTAAAGACTCTGTTTCAGATACATTTGAATGTAAAAATTTAAAGTCAGCTAGAGATAATCCTCAAATAGTTGATGAGCTTATTAAATCAGAAGTTGAAAAGGGTTTTATTAAAGGTCCTTTTTCCCACTTACCTTTTGATCATTATAGGGTCAGTCCCTTAGGCCTGGTAACCGGGAAATATTCAGGAAAGAAACGTTTGATTCTTGATTTGTCTTCACCTCACGAAGGGAGCAATGTTGATAGCATAAATGACTTGATAGAGAAAGAATTGTGCTCTTTGAAGTATGTGAAATTAGATGACGCTATTGAGAAAATTAGACTATTCAGGAAGTATACTATTTTATGTAAAACTGATATGTCTGATGCATTCAAACAGGTTCCTATTATTCCTAATCAGTGGCACCTATACTGTGCTAAGTGGAAAAATCAATATTATATTTTCGTTTGTGCCAGGCAATTCAAATGTTATAGCTGATGCACTTTCGCGATTTCAGCTACAACGATTTCGGCAAGCGGCACCACAAGCACAAGAGCAGCCTGTGGTGGTTCCACATGTGAGCACGATTGTTTGGCAGAACTGAATGGAACTTTAGAGCATTTATGGAATCACAGTGTTTCGTCAAAAACATTTAAGGTATATCAAACTGGATTCAATGCATATCAACGATTCCTTGCCCAATATAATTATAGATGGGTAGCAATACTTCCACCAGTTTCTCAGACGTTAATTTTATATTTCATTTCATATTGTCAGAGCATTTTAAAATTAAGTTACTCCACAATTAAACTTTACTTGAGTGGTGTTAGGTTCGTATATATGAAGTATGGCCACTCAGAGTATTTCGAAAACCCTGATAGGAACATTCGAGTGTACGCTATCCTCAACGCAGTAAGACGACTACAACCAACTAACAACAAAACAAGACTTCCAATAACTAGTGATATCTTGAAACAAATATGTAATGCCTTAAGATTTGGCGTTTTTAGCAAATACACAGATTGTCTGTTGGAGGCTTTGTATATCACCACATTTTTTGGTTTCTTGAGATGTGGAGAAATCACCACTTCAGGCCAGTTCAATCCTCAAGTAGACATTACATACGAGGACATACAAATTTTTGGCGATAAAGCTGTCTTAAAGTTGAAAAAGTCAAAAACTGATCCTTACTCTAAAGGGGTTTCAATTACCTTTTTTAAAAACGGTCATAGACTATGTCCTGTTGTAGTGCTTTCCCAGTATAGACACTTAAGGAATTGTAAGTTCTCTAAAACAAACATGCCCTTTTTCATGACTGAAGACACGAAATCTGTATCTCGAAACTTTTTTATTAAATGTCTGAAACATGTCTTGAGTAAAATAGGTGTTAATGAACAGACATATAATGGCCATTCACTCAGAATAGGCGCAACAACTTCGGCTGCCAAGGCCAGAATTGAAGACCATCTAATTAAGGGTATGGGAAGGTGGTCATCAGATTGTTATACTCGATACATTAGGACCCCAACTGACACTCTACGAGATGCACAAAATAGTTTACTGAGTTAGTTTGAAAGCAAGATACTATTGTTATTATACATACTAGATACATGTCATTTGTGGGTTATTAATAGATATTTCCACTATCATTGAGTCCAAATCGTTCGAGCGAATCAACGGTGGAATATAATCAAGTGTGAAAATATTAAAATTCAAGTAAATTTAAGTGTGAACATATTTTTCAAGTGCGGAATTACATTTATGTGAATATAAATTCAGTGTGAATATAAATTCAGTGTGAAATATATAGTTCAAGTGTGAAATTAAATTTATTCATGTGAATATAAATTCAGTGTGAATTATATAATTCAAGTGAGAAATATCAAGTGTACAACAGAAGTTATGTGAAACGGCAGAATTCAAGTGAAAAAAAAAAAAAATAAAAAAAATTTAATATTATTCTGGGTACCGTAATAGTGAGAATATACATCGAAGTTGTGTATATTTTAGAATTCAACATGTGGAATCAGAATTCAAGTGCAAATATGTGTCAATTTGGGATCAAGCCTTCACTCTGCACACTCCTAATTTCATTTGCCATGAATAAACTTAAGGTGTCATATGTTAACAGTGTTATAACTGAAGAACTTATACAGGTGTTCAATACTGTTCAAACACTCTGTCATACTAGAAAGAACATGTTATCAGTGATTGTTGGTTTATTGAATTTCAATCAAATGTAGTTAAATCAATTTTGCTTGTTTACATCAATCTTTTTCTTGCTGGCAGACAGGAGGGTAGCTGGTCCGTAAATTCATACACACACTTCTATTACTAACACCCCTTGGGGCTACACAGATGCCTTGCATCTGCTCACCTTGGCATTTTCACAGCTAGTTTAACCATAAACTAGCTATTCTACCCCAAAGTATGGGGTTACCTATTTGGTTTGAAGTCAGTATTGAATATTATTGTTAAATTTATATACATGTACATGTATATATGTTTATGTATTAAATGGAATCTATTTCAGGTACAGTTCAAGATTGGTCTGGGAGCTTCGCTCCTCAATCTTACAATCGGAGCTTCGCTCATCCATCAGTACTAACACTCGAGCTTCGCTCACTTCACTGTGATTAGGAGCTTCGCTCCTTTATCAGTACTAACACTCGAGCTTCGCTCATTTCATTCACTCACACTGAGAGCGGCAGCCTTAAGCTGTCTGCCAATTCAGTCATCTATCAAGGATGGGGTTTTCACAATACATCAATTCCCATGTATTGGACATTCAGCCATGTCCCCATTAATGGACTATCATATGACATCTGAATGATACGATTTAGATGGCTAGAAAATAAATTATGGTAAATAGTCGGCGGTAACAAGGAATCATTAAGCATTTGGTCGGCGGTAACAAGTATTTGGTCGGCGGTAATTATATTACAGTCGAAAGTCATTACAATGCGGTCGGCGGTAAAAAGTATTTGGTTGGCGGTAGTCGGCGGTGGTTGGCGGTGGTAAAAAGTACCACCGGCCGAAAATCTAGTATTTTCCGTTTTGGAGCATTTTGAGATGCCATTTTCTCAAAAACGAAAACTAAGTTTTTTCTTAAACTTTTTTTACTCAGAGTCCTATCGGTGGACTATGGCGTGAGTCCAAAAATAAAAGCATTGAAATAATATAAGTGGTCCAAAAAGAACCTCAATCTTGGAAAAAAGTTGAAAAATCCTTAAATTACTGAAAATGATCTTCTAATTTTCTTTCTTTGGAAAACAGCTGAATGGATTATTCTGAAACTTCTTGTACAGAAGGTAAGGTAACCAAACAACTTGTTAAAGCTATCCCGACAATGATATAAAAACCGGAAGTAGTCGAACATAAAAAGTAAAAAAATGGCGATCTTGCGAAAAAACAGATTACTACGCCACATTCCATCGAATCAAAACAACTAAAGTGTCATTGGATAGAATTGGGATACAATTAACGATTAGTATGAGCAGTATCAGGGGCAGTACTGCCCATAAGCGTGTGTGTGTGAATTTTAATTTAACGGCCGTCTCCACCGAAGTGATATCGGCGACAATGACATGCATCTTTAATACATGTCGTACCACAATGTACTTAACGACCCCGTCCACCGAAGTGATATCGCCGACAATGACATGCAACTTTTATACATGTCGTACCGCAATGAACTTAACGACTCCGTCCACCGAAGTGATATCGCCGACAGTGACATGCGACTTTTATACATGTCGTACCGCAATGTACTTAACGACTCCTTCCACCGAAGCGATATCGCCGACAGTGACAAGCGACGTTTATACATGTCGTACCGCAATGAACTTAACGACTCCGTCCACCAAAGTGATATCGCCGACAGTGACAGGCGACTTTTATACATGTCGTACCGCAATGAACTTAACCACTCCGTCCACTGAAGTGATATCGCCGACAGTGACGTGATGAGATTTTAAACTTTTGTGTAAATATGTTTTTATATTTTGTGTTTAGTGATTTAATATATATAACTGATAGGTGAACCTGATAACTGATTGTTTTGAACTTGTGTAATTAAATAAACAAGCCAACAGTGAGGCTGATGTCCCCCGCCGAAATAGCAAAATAATTAGATGACACGTATTAATTAATAGAACATTTATTTTTTTCAAAAGTATCGAACAGTTAAACTATAGACTAAGTTTCATCACTGTCTATCAAATAGAATCAAGATTATGAAACTGATAAGCTCTGCTTGGCTTCAGCTCGAAATGTTAATCATTGAACTTAGTCAAGACATTCACCTAATGAACATCTACATCAAGTTTAAACATTCTACCTCAATTAAAAGCAGAGTTATTATGTTCCAAAGTCTTGACCAATCAATTAAATTGCTTATTGCTCCTTAGCCTTAGCAGAAAATTTTCACCATCGAACTTAGTCAAGGTAATGATATAATGAATCTATATTCGGAGTTTCATCTCTCTCAAAGTTATCATGCCCCAAAGCATCAACCAATCAGATTGCTTATCTCTGCTTACCGTAAGCATACAATGTTCATCATTGAACTCCATCAAGGCATTCACCTAATGAAAGCCTACACCAAGTTTGAACATTCTACATCAATTAGAATGTGAATTATTGTGTTCCAATGTCTCGACCAATCAAATTGCTTATCGCTCTGCTTAGCCTGAGTAGAAAATGCTCATGATTGAACTTAGTCAAGGTATTGATGTAATGAAACTATACACCAAGTTTCATCAATCTCACTTAATTAGAACTAAAGTTATCGTGTCCCAAAGCATCAACCAATCAAATTGCTTATCTCTGCTTACCCTAAGCGGAAAATGCTCATCTTCGAACTCCATCAAGGTATTGACCTAATCAACACATACACCAAGTTTGAACATTCTAGCTCAATTAGGCAGAGAGTTATCGTGCCCCAAAGTATCAACCAATCAAATTGCTTATCTCTGCTTACCCTAAGCGGAAAATGCTCATCTTCGAACTCCATCAAGGCATTGACCTAATAAACACATACACCAAGTTTGAACATTCTAGCTCAATTAAAAGTTATTGTGTCCCAAAGCATCAACCAATCAAATTGCTTATCTCTGCTTACCCTAAGCGGAAAATGCTCATCTTCGAACTCCATCAAGGCATTGACCTAATCAACACATACACCAAGTTTGAACATTCTAGCCCAATTAGGAAGAGAGTTATCGTGTCCCAAAGCATCAACCAATCAAATTGCTTATCTCTGCTTACCCTAAGCGGAAAATGCTCATCTTCGAACTCCATCAAGGCATTGACCTAATAAACACATACACCAAGTTTGAACATTCTAGCTCAATTAGGAAGAGAGTTATTGTGTCCCAAAAAGTGTGACGGACAGACAGACGGACAGACAGACGGACAGACAGACGGGACAGACGGACAGACAGACGGACAGACAGACAGACAGACAGACAGACAGACAGACAGACAGACAGACAGACAGACAGACAGACAGACAGACAGACAGACGAACCCATTTTAATAGTCCCCTGCTTTCTTCGAAAGGCGGGGGACAATAAAGCTGCTAGGTGATACTTATGTGATTATGTTTTGAGCTTGTTATATGTATTTATTGGTAATATACTTAGGTTTTTAACTTCTGAGGTCCCAAATGTTGTGTGAATGATGTGCGAGTGTTGTGTGTGTATTGTAGTATAAACAGTCCCGATTTAATTTATTTGTAGACCTCTACAAATATCCATGTATTATATATAATTAGTAGTCTTGGATATTAAATATTATAATGACACTGTTTGTTTGCCTTTTGTTTTTTGATGAGGAAATACTCGATTTTATTGCGACAAGATATGATTTGCGGTCCTTGCCCGTGTCAATGGGGAGAAACTGTTAACAATTCCCCTCCTGTATTTCTTCAACATTCCCAACAGATGGGGATGCAAAAATAAATGTTGGCCAAAATAGTCCCCCATGGCGTAAATGACGTCAATTTGTAAATTAAATTGCCGAAGCGGGTAAATAACCCAGAGAACAAGATTAGAAGGAACAAGATATACGTTAATTTATTTCGTTGATGTCTACCCTAGTTTAATCCCTGCCGCGAAAATTGTCAATTCATTGTAAATCAACTTTTCCCAACGGACGTCGGCAATACCGAAGAACTGCACGATATTCAACAAATATGCAATTCATTCGAGAATTTTAGACACTATACTCAGATTCTAAATCTGAACATAGTTTCTAAAATTGGGAGATAGAAATTAAATATTTCACACAAAAACAAACGCCGTAAGTTTTCTAGATGGCACTCAAGAAACTAATTAAAAGACATGAAAAGTAAACGGCATTGCATTACTACTCACCCGTTAGTTTCTAGACGGCTCTCGGTAAAGTGGTAATTTGGCGTAAAATCTAAACACCTTAAATAATTAAACACTCTGTTCATTTCTTGACAACGTCCGGGAAAATAAACGCCTTGTCTAAAAACTAAACCCCTTTCAAATCTAAAAGGTAGTGTTCATTTCTAAATTACCACCCGAGAAACTGGACGGTCATAAAGTAGACGATCGATGTCAAAACAAAACGGTGTTTCTTAAACTACACGGTAGCACAAACTGGGCGGTTTTTGGTGAATCTTGACGGCATTTAACACATTCTTGACGGCAATCTATTAGCTGGATATGTGTATTAAATTCTTGAGGATAAGCTTAGTTTCTTTCCTTTTTTCGTCAAGTCTGGACGATACCTGGTCCTAGTGTAGTGGGTCCACAATCTTGATATACCATTGCGTATGAGGGGTGGCCATTTTGTCCGGTAGTTTTGGTTCGATTTTCACGACATTCGAAGTCAACCATCATTATGCTGGAATGTTGATATATTTCAATGTTTTTTAAAATGAGATAAAAAATTGTGACCTCTACAGAATACACAAGACAAGCTAAAAAAACACGATTTTTCGAACAATCAGGGGCCATAATCCAGGAAGTTACGTTTGGATATGTGCAACTATCGAAAGGAACCAAGATCATTGTGATATAAAGGTACCGAAACACTTAATTAACGGAAATTGTTGAAATTAAATTAACAACATATGTAAATTTCAAAAATATTGGACACTAAATGTAGTGTGTAGAGTGTTCACAAGAAATTGTGGATGATGGACGAACAGGGGAGGCGACAATATATGACCACACTTCCATATGGGCATATAAGAGTAATCTTACCTTTCGGTATTCCAACTGTTGTTCCCATTATAAAATCTGTATGAAATGTTTGACAGTACATTTTTATCAACTGTTTTACAGCTACAATTAATTTCTCTAAACTATCTTCTAAATCTTCAACATATGAACACCTTATAGCACAACTGATAGAAAACAGAAAATCATGATTTTAACAGTAAATAATAATGAAAGTATAGATCAGTGTAGTACAGAAATTACATCAATATAAATTGAAAACTGTGTAAACAAGCCTATAGTTTTCTAAAAATAATATACTTAACACACTAACTGTATTGCATCTACTGTATCTTTATCGGTTGATTGACTCTTTTGATCACTGGGTTTCTACAAAAGGCAACAAAAGAATGATAAAAAATCATGGAAATTTCAAACCTTGAAAATCAGAGATAAAACCATATACAGTGGACTCTGTCAAATCCGACATCGTACAGGATAGTTACAATATGTCGGATTACGCAGTTTGTCGGAATACTCAGTTTACTCAAAGCCGGAAATATTATTGTAACTTCGAAAACCGAAAGTAGTATTATAATGTAGCTTCGAATTCCCAGAACATTATTCACTTTAAAAATGATAAACCTTTCTGTACATTCAAAATTTTATTACATTAATCTTTATTTCATTTAACATGCGTAGACATTTTGAATAGGTCAAGTCTGTCGTTAATTTATCTTCTTCATTGTCTTCAGTTGATCTCACACTTGTCTTTGGTGTCACATGTTTATTGATAATCTGTCGTTCTATGTCTAGGTCGTTGTCACACGGTTCGGATAGATCCGTAGGATGAACAAACATAGGTATTCAGGTTCAAAAGAATGTTTCCAACAGGTGCTAGGAATATTTTTACAGCTGTGAATAATTCGTGGGAAAATTCTTGGGTATTCTTGAGTATTTGTCACAACTGTCTTACAAGAGATTATAAAATTATCAAAGTAATCAACAAAGACCTAAGCGAGCGAGTTTTAATCTCATCGATAATTGATTGGTGATTGCTTGTTAATCTTTTGTGGCTTCACACCCACCGATTGAAGACCGGATTATACAGTTTTGATTCAATGGAAATCATGTTACAGGACGGCTGATTGATGTCGTAATTCGGAATATTCAGAGTAAGGATTACTCAAAGATTTTTTGGCTGAAATAATAAGGAAATAAATCGGGACATGAAAATGATGTCAGATTTCACAGAATGCCAGTGTATTCAGAGGTCGGATGTGACAGAGTCCACTGTACATGCAACATTTCAATACTCCTACAGTTATCTTTATCAAGCAATGATCAATAACGAATCCAGCCATACATATATAGTACATATGAGTAAAACAAATCATACAATCAAAACAAACAAAACATAACAACAACTATCAATACCTTTAAACATGACTATCAATTCTATTAAAACCCAGAGAAACCATTGTATAATGCCAGCATGAGTCATGATCTGCTATATGTTACAAGAAATATGAATGTAAGCATATTGTAGTAAAATTTAACTATACAAGTGACCACATAGGTGAAATGTATAAAAAAAAAACAGGTAGTCTAAACCTAAATAGAATCGAGGCATATTGAACACAGTAGGGTTAATGTTCCACCCATCACAAAAACAGAGCAAACCAGTGTCTGCCAGGCAGGATACGCCCACATTTTGCAAGAGATGGATAGAGAACAAGCTAAATACAAACGTGATTTTTTGTACAATCAGGGGCAATAATCCAGAAAGTTATGGCCTGAAATGTGCAAATATCAAAAGGGACAGAGATCTTTGGGATATAAAGATATGTTTTAAGTTTCATCAAAATTGTGACCTCTAGAGGGTCCACAACCTTTGTATTACACACTTCTACACAATATATTGTAACAGTTTTTTAAATCCGATAAAAATTGTGATCTCTACAGGGTCCACAAGCTAAAAACACCATAATCCATGAAGTTACAGTCCGATACATGCCAATATGGTGATAAAACTATATTTCAAGTTTCATTGAAATCGGATAAAAATTGTGACCTAGGTCCACATGTAGGTCCACATGAAAATGTGGGCATATAAAAACAAACAATCGGATATTAACTTTAGCCTCTAGTGCGTCCACAAGATATTTCAAAGATATCAAGGGCCATAACTCTGGCAGTAATTATCGGAAATTGTTGAAAATCAATAGGCTTCTTCATCCCCATGACCGTAACCCATTTTTGACAAGTGCGAATCAGTTCACACCTATCATTTGGTGGTAGCGAATCAACTCGCGGACCCATCATACCTGGCCAAAGCATTAGAGAACAAAAGCGCCAGATCAATCAACTGATTTCTATTGTTTTTATTTCTTAAATTAATGGTGATTGAGTAATAAAAATAAAACACCCAATGAAAAGGAATGTTATATTTGCTAATTATCAAATAAAAAACATACGTCTTAAAAAAGGATCTTCCAGTATTTACGTAATAGGTCAGAGCTGAAAATTCACACCGTGTCAATGACTTTGGCATTATTCAAATATTTTCACGGCTAATAATTTTATGATATGGAGAGTGAAATGGAATCAAGATTTTTTATGATTTACTGCCAGGCATATCGTGGAATTTGATAATGTCGACGAAATTGCCACCATCTTGGATAGGCTTTCAAACAGACGATACCACAAAACTTACAGATAATAATTCTAGACTTTGGAAAGCTAAATTTATTCATAACTTTTAGGATTTGATACAAGCTACATAGAGAAATATTACAATGTCAAAGATTTCAACTATATATTTTTATTTTCGACGCAATGAAGCAAAGAAGATGACAATTCCCGTCATATATCCAAAGAAAGGGAGAAATGTTAAATGCCAATATTTGGGCTGATATTTCTTTTTAAAAGTTATATTTACTTTGAACACTGCTGCCAACATATATCTGTGTTCTATTTTAAAAAAAAAAAAAAAATAAAATAAAATAAAATTCTTAGGGGATACTTGTTCACATTATTTTACCATTATGACAGAGAAAAGTCATCTTGTTCACATTATTTTACCATTATGACAGAGAAAAGTCATAAATTAAGTGGAACTGACTTTTCAATATTCCTTATAGTAATATAATTGCTACTTTGTACAATTGAATTTTATATCATTGTAAAGAACGAATCTATTGTGAGGCATTCACTGGAAGATCAAGGGCCATAACTATGGTAGTAATTATTGGAAATCATTTAAAGTCACTGGGCTTTTTCATCTCGCAACCTTAAAACACTGTATCAATTTTAGCCTCTAGAGCGTCCACAAGATTTTTCAAAGTGATAAAGGGCCATAAATTTGGCAGTAATTATAAATCGCTGAACATCAATAGGCTGCTTCGTCTCATGACCTTAAGCAATGTGTATCAATTTAAAGTCAATCAGATATTAACTTTAGCCTCTAGATAGACAGGGGCGACGACATTTCAATGTGGGCATATAAAAAGAAAAAAAACGTCAATTCCTCTAATAACTCTGTACTCCTTGGCATACATAGAAACTCATAAACAATAGATTATAAATGATAGCTGCTCGGAAAATCTGGGTGAGCTCTGACGAATTTCGATCATCACCCTCTTTTATAACCCACTAGTATATGTACGTCATAGACTGACCTTGGCATTAATTTCCTTCCCAAATATGGAATAAACATTCCCATTCTACGAAACACATGTCATAAACAGGATGACATTTGATGGATATTTTGACAATGGTAAGGATTTAACCAAAATATCACTGTTTTTCATATATAAATTATAAATATATCACTCAAATCATTAAGTACATGTGATTTGACTCTATAGAAAGTGTGAACCAAATAATTAGTTAAAGATACAATATGGTCTGCCCTCTGTTTGCCCCCCCAATAATTTTAGAAAATAAAAAAAAGTATTTGTGATACGTTTCGGTAATCAATACCTTCTACGGTGAATAAATCCCACATCCCCACTCAGTCATAAACTTGCATGTTGTTGAGCATTTCCGACAGTCTATTTTTCAAAATTTTCTTGGCGAGATCCCCAATGGACTCGCTACTTTGGCGTTCACAAGGGGAATTCGTTGAGGTTCGCAAGTCCGTTCGTTTGACATTTTGTTCTCTAGTTGGATAAACTAGTGATCAGGCGACGGACGGTATCTGGTCAGATCTATTTATCTCGACGATCGGTACCTGGGAAAACTGTAAGACAGCATTTCCGGCAGTCTATTTTTCAAAATTTTCTGGGGCAGGACTCCCTACGTTGACGCTCGTGAGTGGGCTTCGTCGTGATTCCCAAGTCCGTTCGTTTGACACTTTACCTCATCGATCAGTGCCTGAAATACTGCCAGGCTGCATTTCTGGCAACCTGTTTTTCAAAATTTTCTGGGGGAGGCCCCCTACCCCTAGTTGAAGCTCGTGCCTTTGCCCACTTAACCTTGGACTTTGCCCCAGCTTTGCCCCTCCAATCACCGACGGCTGGCGCCGCCACTGTGCAAAGGACCACAGTATTAAAAGCCTCTATCAAGTTAACGAACCAACGGCTGCCAGGCAGGATACGCCCACATTTTCGAGAGATGGATAGAGAACAAGCTAAAAAGAAAGTGATTTTTCCTACAATCAAGGGCCATAATTCAGGAAATTACAATTCGATATGCGCAAATATCAAAAGGAACCGAGATCTTTGTGTTATAAACTTACATTTCAAGTTTCAACAAAATCGGATAAAAATTGTGACCTCCATAGGATCCACAACCATTTTGTCTGTCAGTTTTGGGCTGATTTTCACGAAATTCGAACTCAGCCGTCCTTATGGTGTAACGGTGATATAATAATACGTTTTTTTTAAATTGGATAAAAATTATGACCTCTATAGGGTCCACAAGCTAAAAACGTGATTTTTCGTACAATCAGGGGCCATAATTCAGGAAGTTACAGTCCGATATGCGCGTATATGGTAAGGAACCGAGATCTTTGGGTTATAAACTTACATTTCAAGTTTCAACAAAATCGGATAAAAATTGTGACCTCTATAGGGTCCACAAGCTAAAAACGTGATTTTTCGTACAAACAGGGGCCATAATCCATGAAGTTTCGATCCGATACATGCCAATATCGAAAGCAGCCGAAATCTTTGGAGATAAACCTATATGTCAAGTTTCGTCAAAATCGGATAAGAATTGTGACCTGTAGAGTGTCCACAAACAATTGTGGACGGACGGACAGGGGCGACGACAATATACGTCCACACGAAAATGTGGACGTATAAAAATTGTTGAAGGACTGACGGATGTGGGCAACTTGTAAGTCCAAACTACGTGAAGGCGTATAAAAATAATCCAGGAAGGTTTTTGTCCTGTTTAGTTATCGTATACATACAAAATCTACTTACATTCAGATCAAGTATAGCTCTTTCCAATCTGTCTAAAGCTTTGGTTATTTCTGTTGTTTCAGTTTTAGCGAGAATAGCACAAATTGCTTTAACAGATTGATATACACCTTTGGTCTTAATATCCTCATTTCTTTCCTGAAAATACAATTATTACAAGACATTAACAGTTAAAGATAGGTTGCCAGGCAACGAAACATACGCCCACAACATCTTAGTCGTCCAAGCAGTCAACAAGAGTTGTCGCATATTTTTTCTATTGTCTATAATACACTAAAATCTGATTAAGAGTAACAACTCATTAAGTAATTATCATAGAATCATTAGAATTTGTTTGGCTTTTAGTTTTGCCCCATGCTAATGTTTAGTATACAAAACATTAATATCATGGATTTAGCTGTTCAAGTTATCAAAAATAGGTTGCCAGGCAACAAAACATACGCCGACAGCAGCTAATTGTCAGAGCGGTTGACAAGGGTTGTTGCATATTTATTCCTTTGTAGGTAATTGGGGGCCTTTACAACTAAGTCAGTTCCATACAGATCAAATTATACATTTTGTAGTTTGAGGGTTCACAAGGTTCTACAAACTGAAACAAAGGCCTCAACTCTGGAAGTAGTCTACAGAAATTGTTGAAATTTGACAGGCTTTTGTCATTCAAACGTTCACAAGGTTCACAAAGTAAAACAAGGGCCATAACTCTAGAAATTATTAATGGAAATTGCTGAAATTCAATAGACCTCTGTTTCACAAATTTAAATGATGCATATAAATTTCATACGTATCTGATGATAACTTTCATCAATCAAGCATTCACAAGGTTCAATAAAGTGAAACAAGGGCCATAACCTTAGATGTAATAAACGGAAATTGATGAAATTCAATAGACTTCTTCGTTTCACTAATTTAAATAATGCATATAAATTTCACAAATATTGGATGATCACTTTTGGCGTAATAGCGTCCACAAGGTTCAACAAAGTGAAACAAGGGCCATAACTCTAAACGTAATGAACAGAAATTATTGGAATTAAATAGGCTTCTTCATCTCCCAATGTGAACCACATATATCAATTTTAAAACAATCGGATAATAACTTTTGGAGTTAGCACGTTCAAAAAAAATTGTGGATGGCGGAAGGACGGGGGCACTGGCAATATACGTCCATATTTCCATGTGGGCTTACAAAAATGATTGAAAATCAATATACTTGTTCGGCTGAAGACCTTAAACGCTGTATCAATCTAAAGTCAATTGAAACGTTTATATATTGGCGAAAACACGGTGTATAAATATAAAATCAAATAGATAACTATTGTCTCAAACACATCCACAAGATTTTTCAAAGTGATCAAGGGCCATAACTCTGGCAGTAATTATTGGAAATCATTGAAAATCAATAGGCTTCTTCATCTCATGACCTTAAACACTGCATAAATTTATAAAGTCTATCGGATATAATTAACTTTAACCTCGAGAGTGTCCACAAGATTTTTCAAAGTGATTATCGGCCATAACTCTGGCAGTAATTATCGGAAATCGCTGAAAATCGATAGGCTTCTTCGTCTTATGACCTTAAAGACTGTGTATAAATTTAAAGTCGATCAGATATTAACTTTAGCCTCAAGAGCGTCCACAAGATTTTTCAGAGTGATCAAGGGCCATAATTCTGGCAGTAATTATTGGAAATCGTTGAAAATCAATAGACTTCTTCGTCGAATGACCTTAAACACTGTGTATAAATCTAAAGTCAATCGGATATTAACTTTAGCCTCGATGGTGACCACAAGCAATTGTGGAAGCTAGCCCAGGGATGGGATTTCGCCCGTATATTCCGGACTTGTCCGACGTTATTTTCCAAACGCCCAAAATTGTTCGACCAGGAATATGCCCAATCGGACATCCAGACATGGTGAATAATATTCAAAATTCCAAAATTAATGTAGTTTACTGAGTGTATAACTACCACTCAACCAGATTATCGTTGATAACACGCTGGATTGACTAGGTAATCAACATTTTTATCGTTTTATAGTCCAAACACCCACCTTGATAAACTAGTTAATCTGCCTCAATCCAATCCTGAACAGAAGTCATTACTTCTCCTCTGTCGGAATATGTATCAATCCAATAACAGTGATTATAAACTTAAGCTACGTGATTGACCCATGATTTCCACAGTGTCGGATGTTTTAATCTCCTTGATGTCGGCCGACAGCACGTAGAAATTAGTCACTCATGTCATATATCCTAATTGTACATAACACCCCAAATCAATATGTATCTGATAACTCGTCTGCGATATCACTTCGGTGGAAGTGTGCGTTAAATAAAGCTATTTCACACACACACATATCCGAAAAATACTAGACATTGCTAACTCTGTTTCTGATCGCACGCAGTTATAGCACTCGGCAAAACTCGGCAGATCTGTTACTCTACATCTAGCCTTGGCTGTATGACAGTAAGTGATATGTACCTACGCCTATACAATTGATTGCGGCACCGGTTTACTTATTAGGAAAACTTGCTGGTTTTAAAAAGAAGTTATAAACGTCGTTCGAAGCGTGTTTAGCATTTTCAGAGCAAAGTTGTCCTTGTTTGAAGAAAATCTGATAGACTTGAAAGAAAAACAGCTTCAGACTTTGAAATATTTGTATGAAAAAACTGGAATCTGCTGAGGTTTGTCGAGTGGCGGTTATAGTACGATAACTGAAATCTTGCGAGACGCGTGAAACTATGAAATGAATACGTGACAAATTTCATGTGTCTAATGTCAAAGAAAAGATTCTATTTTGATGGCATATTGTCGGATTTATGATTATATTTTGAATGGGGTTTATGTTTTTAAATAAAGAAATAAGTACGCTAGGCAATGTTGACGAATATGTCGATTGGAATAGTGTAAGTACTTAATTGTATTAGACGATAGTGCGTGCTAGAGTCGAATGCGATTATTTAGCAGATGGTGTCACTCGCTCGTTGAGGTAGAGCGACGTTTACTGCCAAATAAATTTCGGGATATCTTTTTTTACCCTCCGTATATAAGTCGAAACGGAGTATAAGACGAATGCCAGACTTCTGCTGAAAACTGTATCGTCTTATGACCCGAAAAATATGTTAATTTTGGAGGAATTTGAAACAGTACGGAACGGCAGTAGTCGGCACGCTTTCATTCTATCGTATTACGACATCACGTAGTTTTGGAGGAATATTACTGACATAAATTTGAATACCGTACAGGAATTAAATATGAAAAATACAGAGGTGCACCTATTTTTTATTACGTACGAATTTGAATATTTTGTCGAGACATGATTTTTGTGTGTGGTCTAAAAACTGCCTTCTTAAATAACGATAAGAGTTATGTCCCTTTATTTTCGGTAAAAATGTCCGACAAGAAAAATTTTGAAATCCCATCACTGCGCTGGACCGATGCACCGACAGATGGATGAGGGCGATGACAATATACGACCACATTTTAATGTGAATCCAAATAAATATAAAGAGAATAGGAATCCAAAACCATTTGAATAACAAAAACTTAGATGGGATCCAAGTCATAATAAACTTGATACGGTGACACCAGTAGTAGGAGTGGTTAAAAACAAAGTCTTGGCACACCTCTGAAGTCACGTCAGGGTAAAAAAAAGTCGACGGCATATTGTTTGCATGTTCATTAAACAAATACCCAAGGCTGTTCAGAAGTGAAAAAATGAAAATCTTCTATAGACTAAATTTGAAAATATGGCAAATAAAAGAAAAGAATATCTAAAGTTTACTTCTTCCACGATATAATTCTGACAGTCATTCTTGAAATTACTTGACAATTGAAGCAATATATAGAGAATCTCCTACCAGTCTTTTTTGATATCAAAAAATATCAACACAATTTGATAAAGTAAAAAAAAACGAGGCTCTGCCGAGTTTTTTTTACTTTATCAACGAGTGTTGATATTTTTTGATATAAAAAAAAACGAGTAGGAGATTTTATTTATCACCCAATCCCTTCTTACATGCACAAATAGATAAATATAATTCTTTGCTGTAGATTTAACTTTTACTGAACATTATGGCGTAGAGATACATCATTTTTTGACAGCAATTCAACCATTGCAATTCCTTTATATTGACCCAGTGTTTCCATCAAGGTCAATTGAATAACAATAGTTCATTTTTAATATTAAAAAAAGTTATTTTTAATAAGAAATGAACTGTTCTTTGAAAATAAAAAAAAGTAGTTCCTTTTCAGTAGATTATGAAATATATCACACAAACGATATCTACTGTAGAATGTATTATTGGGTGATAAAGTAAAATTCATATATACCATTTATCACAGACGAGACATAATGTGAAAATCGGATACTTCCGCCAAGTTTTGACGTCACTAGGAGTTCGGAAAGTATGATTGGCACCTTGTGAGTATACGCAGACATTATGGATTTTATCCAGCAAAGTGCAGACATAAGATTTATGACCAGGTGTATTAAAGTGTGGGGCTATGTGAGGTGATTTTCCAAACTTTTTCAATTTAATATTACTTCTATGCAGTGCTCACTCTGGGTTTCATTTTTTTTCCGCCAATTTTTCATTTTAATTTATTAGCCATATATTTTCTCCGCCATAATAAAGAACAAATATCTATAAGATTTTTTCAGTATTTTTTTTTTTTTTTTACATAAGTACACAAGTACATACAATATACATATGATATTACAATTTACAAATTCTTCTCTGTTTAGCAGAAGCCCATTTTTTTAAAGTTTTTTCAACATCTGGGTTAACCACTTTTCCATTACTTAGTAACATTAAATTACACAGTGTATTTGTTTTTAATGAATATCTGTACATCTGAAAATTTCAGTGTATTTGTTTTTAATGAATATCTGTATATCTGAAAATTTCCATTCATCGTTAAAAGATCTACCTTTTCAGAATGCGCTTAAACAAAAATGGATAATCGGGACTATTTTTTTTTATTGTACCGACTTTAGTAATGATGATCGAGGCTAGGCCTAAAATTCAAAAGCTAATATCTCAGTTCAGAGTGGAGCAATTTGACTGAAATTTCTAGCATATTTTATTCACGTAATCTATTTTTAACTATTATAGTGAGTACTGCCAGTTCTTTATCTAATCTCCCATAATGCCCCTTTAAGATTTTTCTTTTGCAAAATTTTTCTCAGTCGCGAACTTTTGAGGTAGCCTACATGCAGACCTATTGTAGAAGTTGATATTGCTTCAACATTCAAGGATGTAATAATACTAGATGGACGAGAGCTGAACATGTCAGTATTATCTGTAGACTTGGAGCATACGAAGGCTGTTCAATTTTTCGCTTACGACTCATGTCATGTGATAACTGACTTTCGACAACCCAAAGAAAGAATATATACGCAATTATAAACTGTAACAACAAACCTGGCTTCATTTATTAATGATATGAACAACAGTAGTAAGAAAAAAATAAAACAAACGTCATAATTCAATAATCCCAAACAAATCGAACAAGTATTATTCACAGAGTCCGCCATTTTGAATATGTAGAAATCGTCAAAATATCCACCAATTCGTATTTGAAGACAAAATATAATTAAATCTTTTGTCTCTTCATTAGTTTATTACTACTCTTACTGTAAATACTAATCAACACTAATCCGAGATTGATCAAAAGACAAAAGATATCTCTATTATTGGCACTTAATTGATTGATAACTGACTCAGTCAAGCGCAATAGACTGTAACGTGTATGCTTGGTGTGGAAATCAAAGCTTTGTGGCAAGAAAAATTTATAGCCACGGCTAAAAAAGAATAGCCATACAGGAAAAAGTTATCACCCAAAATTTCGCCAGATTGAATATTTTACCACCAAAATCATATTTTTATCGCAATTGGCGGCAATGGCGATCGACAGCATGAGTGCTGCTTCTATGACTATTAAGTCTGGTACTAAAGGGGATGATAGTTTGGCCAACATACTGTTTCTTACAAAACTCACAAGTTATACAATATATAACATTAGAACTATGGCAATTTAAATAAATAGCCTTAATATAAAAAAGTTTCAAGTCTATACTGGTAATGTGACTGGTGGTTTTAACAGTAGTATCACCGGCGTGTTTGTGGCTATTCTGCGTTTGAATATGCACCCAGGTGATACATATGTACATATGTAATATTTCATACATATGGATGAGCTAGGATTGGGGGTGTATAGCTCATTACTGGAGAAGTATTCTGGTGAAGGCGGTCACTGTTCATTAAAAGTCCAATTCCAAATTCATTTCAATATTACTTTATATACAGTTTTAAAAATACATTATTTACAAATTATATACAAGGCATTCGATCTCCTTGTCTGTGTGTCTCTTATTTCATCTGCCCACTTTGTGTGTGTGTAGATGTCTTTTAAAGTAACTATTTTGTATACAGACAAAAGGACAATGATTTCAACAAATCAAATTAAAGATAAAAATATTGTAACACATCAAATGAAAAGAAGTTAAAAAAATATATAAATTTCATTATTTGAAAGTTTCATAGTGAAATATAATTTATAGGATCTAATAAGCTTTAAGCCATAAAGAATTAAAAAGCATTGACACTTGATTGGCATTGATCAGACTGCATTGTTAACTGTATAAATCTTTGCTCAAGGTTTCTCTTAATAAGCCTACTGGCATCCAAAGATTATAAAACAGTCAAAGCCAATCCTGCTTTTAGATAAAATTTGAAAAAGAAGTAGAATTTAGTATCACTATTCGGTGATAGTAGCACACACTTTACATTTAGGTCTATTACATGGTTTGCATCAGTGATGGGATTTCAAATTTTTACTTGTCGGACATTTTACCGAAAATAAAGGGGCATAACTCTTATCATTATTTAAGCAGACGAATTCGTACCACAATTAAAAGTCACATGTCAAAATATTCAATGAAACTCGCTATTTTTCATATTTAATTCCTGTACAGTATTCAATTCATACCACAATTAAAAATCACATGTCAACAAAATATTCAAATCTCGTACGTAATAAAAATTGGTGACCTCGCTATTTTTCACACTTAATTCCCGTACGGCATTCAAATTTATGTCAGTAAATGTCCTACAAAATTAAGCATTTTCATAATATGTTGAATGAAAGCTTGCCGATCCTGCTTCGGCATCAAATTCACAACCATAATATTCCTTTAGAATTACGTGTCTTCGTTTATACGGCAGCAAATGAATGCAGTACTTCCGAAATAGTAAACAAGCATCGCTAACTTCAGCGAATAACACTCTTTCATAGTCACGACAGAGTGACAGGCATCATAGGCAACACAGCAGAATGATTGACATGTTTCTTAATTCCCGCCTACAAATACGTTAGAATTTCTGCTCATATAGCTATTGGTAGCTCCTCCCCTTTTTGTTATTTTCCTGGGTGCGGTATAGCATCAACCAACTTCGGCGTACGGCGTACTAGTCTCGGTCACCCAGAAACTCCTAGTCTTCAACATATTCGTAGAATATTTTTCTGCATAATAGAGACTAATAGCCTACGTGACTCACATCACACAGCTTCATAGTAAGCACTGCCTAATACTATTATGTTAAGCAATATTCGTGCCGCGCTCGAGATCAAGGGAAAGTGCCACTGTGGATGATAATTTCTATATGGATTCTTAAAAGACGTAAAAGATATCGTAGACAAAATGACTCTTACGATATGTGACATCTATGATTAGTTTATTATAGATGCTGTCGGTTCACATCAATGCGATTAAGATGCCCGACAATTGAGAAACCACGCGGTAAACAGGTGGATTAAAATTATTGTGTGAAACACTATTGTTTTTGTTAAGATTATTCTTATTATTATTATTATTTTTTTTTTCCAATTTGATTGTATCTCAGAAACTACATGTCGGATCGATACGATTTCTTCGGTTTTATTGAGAAAGTGGGTGTGACTTAGAGATTAAATCTATTTTGGGCATTCTGTGACAATGCGTAATGTCCGAAATCACCGAAGTTGTCGTTTTTTAAAATAATGCCGTAGTATTAACAATAATCATCGAATTTTAACATATGATGCATTTTGACATAGCCGGAGACCAGGCACATAGCTGTGCTACTTTTTATTTTTGATTGTCGACGAATCTTCGTATATTAATACGCCAAATTTCGTAAATTTAAAATTTTACAAAATTTTTTTTTATTTATGAATATTTTTATATGGCATTTTAACCAGGGTTGAAGAGTTATCCGATTTGACTAAAAATGTCAACATTTTTTGTGTCCGTAATTTTCCTTGGCCGCCATTGGCTAATTCAGTTTTTCAGTCCTGGATTAATTATTTATTATTCGATTTGTAAAAAAGAAAGTTCATATGCTGCATGGTCCAAAATGTCATTTTTTGTGTTACCGGTAAAGATTTGTGTCGGCACCGGAAGTGAAGTAAAATCAGCAAAAACTACAATTTTGACAGTTCGGTACAACTTTTTGAAAGAAAATATTATTTTTTCAAAATTTGATATTACCAAAAGTATACGCCACGCAAAGGCGCACAAATCATCGGACTCAGTTTTTTTAATTTCGATTTCGTTTTCGGGCTATTTTGATTAAAAGGTGAAAAAAGGTGTAAAATTAAGCTATTTACAACCCATCCACCGTCTTCATATTTCAAAATATTTCATCGTAACTTTCATAACCTCGTAGCAATAACCCATACAAAGAGAATGTATGTCAAAATTAGTTTGTAATATCAGCAGTTGTCGAGAAATAGGCAATTTTGCACGAGTCACCTTTCGTGCTATTTTGCCTGTACAAGAATCAACTATTATTCAATTTTCTTTCACCATTTGATGCCGAATGCCACGTTTGACTAGATTAAACCATTTTAACACCTTTACTGTCACCGAAAGTGACGTCATTTGGGCAAAAACTGAATTTTAGCCTTCAAAACCGATATTTATTTCAAATGAGTCGTATATGTTATTTGTTTAAAAGTATGATATTTAATTTCAATCAACAAATAGAATGAACCCATGCGACCATATAGATACCACAAAATGGGTTCTAACTTGTAAGGTTGCAGAGAAATAGACGATTTTCTACTAGTCACTTTTCAAGGTTTTTGGTCCATAACAGTGTCAAATATTATTCGATTTTCATAAAATTTTTACCATGTGATGCCTTATGCCATTTCTGATTTCATAAAACTAATTTAACATTTCCATTCTCACCGGAAGTAATGTCATTTTAGCAAAAACTGTATTTTTAGCCTTCAAAACAAATATTTTTTTGAAGTGAGTTATATTTAGTATTTGTTTACCATTATGATATTTCATTCCAATGGAAATAGAGATTGGATCATTACGATAATAAATATGTCAAAAAATAGCTTCTAGCATCTTCTCTTGCAAAGAAATAACCAATTTCGTCAGGATCACTTTTTAAGACTTTTCGCATTTTTATTACAGTTTATGGGTTCTAAATTAATTATTTATTACCTGATTTGTATAAAAAAAAAGTTCATATACTCCTTGGTGCAAATTCTCAACTTGTTTCTGCCTATAAAGTTTTCTGTCGGCACTGGAAGTGACGTAATTTTGCCTAAAATTTAAATTTTGACGGGTCGGGAGGTCTTTTCCTAAGGAAAAATCTTAATTTCTACAAATCTTATCAATGAAGATGAATGCTCCTACTACAGGCGCAAAATATGTCGGGCTTAGTTTTTTGTGGCTTTTTTTATATCGGTTTTGTATTTGCGCCATTTTGATTTAAGGTTGAAAAAAAGGAGTAAAAATCAACTATTTACAACCCATTCATCGTCTTCATATTTTAAGATATTTCTACGCAACTTTCATAATTTTGTAGCATTAATCCATACGAGGACAATGTATGTCAAAATTAGATTGTAATAGCGCAGTTGCCAAGAAATAGGCAATTTTGCATGCGTCACTTTTCACGTTATTTTGCATGTAAAAGAGTCAATTATCGTTTGATTTTCAATTTTTGTTACCATGTAATGCCTCATGCCATCTTTGACTAGGTCAATCCAATTTAACGTTTTCACTGTCACTGAAAATGACGACATTTGGGCAAAAACCCATACAGATATCACAAAATGGTTTCTAACTTGTTCGGTTGCAGAGATATAGACGATATTCTACAAGTCACTTTTCAAGGTTTCGGTCTATAAAAGTGTCAATTATTATTCGATTATCATAAAATTTTCACCATGTGAGGTCTTATGCCATTTATAATTTCATAGAATTAATGTACCATTTTTATTATCACCGGAAGTAATGTAATTTTGGCAAAAACTGTATTATTAGCCTTCAAATTGTTTTGAAGTGAGTTATATTTATCATCCGTTTAACATTATGATATTTGATTTCAAATTCCAATGGAAATATAGATTGGATCAATACGATCATAGATGTCCAAAAATTGCTTCTAGCATCTTCCCTTGTCAAGAAATTTCCCATTAAAAAGTCAGCTAACTTAGCGGTAAGTTAGTAACAAATTTTGTCAGGATCACTTTTTTGACATATGTAACACATGGTAACAAATGTATAAATGAAATTGATATTGCTGGGTAACTGGCACCGGAAGTGACATAATTTCAAGGGTAATGTGGCACCGGTGAAACCCATCATTACGGCATCGCAGTTCTAGTTCTTATTGAATTGATGAATAGTCCGACAAAAGGAAAGCAATGACTTCTGTTTAAGATTAGATTCATGAATTGTCCGACAAAGGATTAAGTCAGTCAATCAAGGCAGATTAAGTAGTTAATCAAGGTAGGTTTAGACGGTATAACACGATAAATACGTTGATCACTTAATTACCTAATAAACCCAGCGTATTATCGCCGATAATCTGGTTGAGTGGTAGTTATACACTCAGTAAACTATATTAATTTCGGAATTTTGAATATTATTCACCATGTCTTGATGTCCGATTGGGCATACTCCCGGTCGGACAATTTTGGGCGTTTGGAAAAAAGATCCGGACAAGTTCGGAATATACGGGCAAAATCCCATCACTGGTTTGCATCCCCTATAATAATCACTGTCAACTACAGGCATTTCAGGGGTTTTCAGTCTATTCACTTGTATCAATTGACCATAATGCGTTTCAGCGCCATTTGTAACAAGGTGCTCAAAAAATGAGGTTACACCAGTGATGGGATTTTGCCCGTATATTCCGGACTTGTCCGAATCTTTTTTCCAGACGCCCAAAATTGTCCGACCGGGAATATGCCCAATCGGACATCAAGACACGGTGAATAATATTCAAAATTCCGAAATTAATATAGTTTACTGAGTGTATAACTACCACTCAACCAGATTATCGTCGATAATACGCTGGATTGATTAGGTAATTAAGTGATCAAAGTATTTATCGTGTTATACGGTTTATAAACCTACCTTGATTAACTACTTAATCTGCCTTGATTGACTGACTTAATCCTTTGTCGGACAATTCATTAATCTAATCTTAAACGAAAGCCATTGTTTCTGCATTGACGGACATTTTAATCACATTGATTTGAGCCGACAATATGTATAAACTAGTCATAGAAGTCACATACTGTAAGAGTATATAACGCCCAGATCAATAGACAGTCATTATAACTCGTCTGCTATATCACTTCGGTGGAAGCGAGCGTTAAATAAAGCTATTTCACACACACATATATCCGAAAAATATTAGACATTTCTAGCACGCTTTTACAGCACTCGGGAAACCTCGGCAGATTCCGTTACTCTACATCTAGCTTCGGCTGTATGACGGTAAGTGATATGTACCTACGAATTTGCCGGTTTTAGAAAGAAGTTACCAAAATTGCGTTGTTCGAAGCGTGTTTAGAATTTTCAGAGCAAAGTTGTCCTTGTTTGAAGAAAATCTGATTAGGTACATATCACTTACCGTCATACAGCGGGGCTGTTTGTAGAGTAACGGAATCTGCCGAGGTTTGCCGAGTGCTATACCGGTATTAGAAATCTCGCGAGACGCGTGAAATTATGAAATGAATACGTGACTAAATTCTCGCTTCTAATGTCGAAGAAAAGATTCTATTTTCATGGCATATTCTCGGATTTACGATCATATTTTGAATGGGGTTTATGTTTTTAAATAAAGAAATAAGTAACCTAGGCAATGTTGACAAATACGTCGATTGAAATAGTGTAAGTACTTAATTGTTTTAGACGAAAGCGCGTGCTAGCGATTATTTAGCGGATGGTGTCATTCCCTCGGGATATCATATTCTTATCCTCTGTACATAAGTCGTAACGGAGTTTAAGACGAATGCCGGACTTCTGCTGAAAAATGGAGTGACTTATGACCCGAAAATACGGTAATTTTGGAGGAATTTAAAACAGTACAGATCGGCAGCAGTCGACACGCTTTCATTCTATCGTATAACGAATTCTGTAGGAATATTACTGACATAAATTTGAATACCATACGAGAATTAAATATGAAAAATAACGAGGTGCACCTATTTTTATATTACGGACGAATTTGAATATTTTGTTTACACATGATTTTTGTGTGTGGTCTAAAAACTGCCATTTTAAATAACGATAAGAGTTATGTCCCTTTATTTTCGGTAAAAATGTCCGACAAGAAAAATTTTGAAATCCCATCACTGGGTTACACATATTCCACAAGTCATGTCAAACGGTGATATCATATTCTTATTTGGAGAGCATGCGCAATAAATAATATCGGTGTTGACTGGAATAACCAGACGCTAGAAACTGACTTGCGGTTGAGAATTCTGGCGTATTTCGCCGAACATAACTGATGACAATTCACAGTAAAACGGACGATTGAATGTAAAACAGTTTATATAAAATCATATTACATTATTATGTGTTTTGCGACTCATTTGTGCCAATTTCTAGGTCCAAAATATTAGCGATTTAGCTCCTTTAACATTATGACCCCTGTATCGTCTAATAAGGGGTTTATAGCGATAAAAACTATGCATATAGTTTAATTTCAAAACATCGTTTGACATTGATAAAAATCGTTTGGAAATTACAAAGAGGTTGCCAGGCAACGAAACATACGCCCACAGCAGCTAACACGTCCGGGCAGTCAACAAGAGTTGTCACATATTTTTACTTTTTTCGGCAATGAAACATTTATAATACATTAAAATCTGATTAAGAGTAACAACTCATTAAGTAATTATCAGAAAACCATTAGAATTTGTTTGGTTTTTATAAAGTTTAGCCCCATGCTAATAGGAAACTTTTAACATCATGGATTTAGCTGTTCAAGTCATAAAAATTCATTGAAAATCAATATACATGTTTGTCTCAAGACCTTACACTCTGTATATGAATCTGAAGTCAATCGGATGAGAACTTTAGCTTCTAGAGGGTCACAAGGTTTTTAAAAGTGATCAAGGGCCATAACTTTGGCAGTAATTATTGGAAATCGTTGAAAATCAATAGGATTCTTCGTCTCATGACCTCAAACACTCTGTATCAATTTAAAGTCAATCGAATATTAACTTTAGCCTCTAGAGCATTTACAAGATTTTTTGAAGTGATCAAGGGCCATAACTCTGGCAGTAATTATCGGAAATCGCTGTAAATGAATAAACTTCTTCGTCTCATGACCTTAAACACTGTGTTAACTTTAGCCTCTAGAGCTTCCACAAGGTTTTTCAAAGTGATCAAGGGTCATAACTCTGGCAGTAATTATTGGAAATCGCTGAAAATCAAAAGGCTTCTTCGTCTAATGACCTTTAACACTGTGTATAAATTTAAAGTCAATCGGATATTAACTTTAGCCTCTGGAGCGTCCACAAGATTTTTTGAAGTGATCAAGGGCCATAACTCTGGCAGTATTTATCGAAAATAGCTAAAAATGAATAAACTTCTTTGTCTCATGACCTTAAACACTGTGTATAAATTTAAACTCAATCGGATATTAAAATAGCCTCTAGAGTGTCCACAAGAATTTTCAAAGTGATCAAGGGCCATAACTCTGGCAGTAATTATCGGAAATTGCTAAAATCAATAGGCTTCTTCGTCTCATGACCTTAACCACTGTGTATTAATTTAAAGTCAATCGGATATTAACTTTGACCTCTAGAGCGTCCATTTAGGAGATAAACACCGACTGTTTAGAATTTAGAGAACTGTTATTGTCCATTTGATACCGCTTAAATCATTAGAGGCCGAGATCGCGTTAGCAATCGAGCGCCTCTAATGAAAAATTGAAGTGGTATCAAATGGACAATAACAGTCCGATAAATTCTAAACAGGAGGTGTTTATCGATATTGTAGCCCAAAATATTTAACATTTTTCTTGGAATTCTTTCTTTCGCGATAGTTGACGGTAGTTTTTTGGTTTTAATGACGTCAATACCAAGGAAAACAATTTTGACGTAATGAAAATATCCGTGACGTAATAAGATAAACACTCATTTCCATTCTATTTGGTTCACAAAGCGACTGGATAAGTGTGTCTGTTTGGAAAGGGAGGTCACTCTGCGATAATTTTAAAGATTGAAACAGAAAACATAAGTGTATTTTATGTACTTTTTAAATGATTTTAAACTGCAGCAGTGACTAGGTTCGAAATAAATTGCATATCATGTTTGATAAATGTCCATACACTCGTGTGACAGTGTAGATAGATGCTGTGTAGCGTACGCATGTGTTGCTATGCTTGTTTACGTTGTCATTTCGACGCTGTGAATATGATGCTTCTTCTTCGCAAAAAACCCTGGCCTGTGTATCTGTATGAAAATTAGTCTCTGTCCTATTCATATCAGTATCAGCCTGACTTGTATATTATTAAAAATATATTACGGTCCATACGGAGTTCAATAAATTGTAGTATTTTTATTCACTTGTTGAAAATCTTCGATTTTGACCAGTCTGATTATGATAGAGTGGCCATACTGTCCATAGCAACCATTATTATTGTCAGACCAGCCTTGAAATTAAATCTACTTATTATCTTTCAAATACACTCACTAACTTTTTTTTTTGTGTTTCAGGTGTGTGTTTCAATAAGCCAATGGTTGAATTTCATTGTTGATGACATACAAGAAAAAAATCATGAAGATTTCCTAGAATAAAGTTTTGAGGTGTAGAGTCTAGCACCCAGAAAATATTCATTCGCAGTGAGTCGCCCAGGAAATTTAGAGGACTGTTATACTCATTCGACGCCACTTTTCGACCAATCAGAATCCAAGAAATTTCCATTTTGGGCTACAATAGATTTTAATACTCCCACATTTTCATGTGGACGTATATTATCGTCGCCCCTGTCCGGCCGGCCGTCCACAATTGTTTGTGAACAGTCTACAGGTCACAATTTTTATCCGATTTCAATGAAACTTGAAATATAGGTTTATCACCCTAAGATCTCGGTTCCTGTCGATATTGGCATCTATCGGACCGTAACTTCATGGATTATGGCCCCTGATTGTACGAAAAATCACGTTTTTAGCTTGTGAACACTGTAGAGGTCACAATTTTTATCCGATTTTGTTGAAACTTGAAATGTAAGTTTATAACCCAAAGATCTCGGTTCCTTTCGTTATTCGCGCATATCGGACCGTAACTTCCTGAATTATGGCCCCTGATTGTACGTAAAAACGTGTTTTTGGGCTTGTGGACCCTACAGAGGTCATAATTTTTATCCGATTTAAAAAACCATATTAATATATCACCGTTAAACCCTAAAGACGGTTGAGTTCGAATTTCGTGAAAATCAGTCCAAAACTGACAGACAAAATGGCCGCCGTTCGTTCTCAAATAGCGTAAAAATATGGTATATCAAGGTTGTGGACCCTAGAGGTCACAATTTTTATCCGATTTTGTTGAAACTTGAAATGTAAGTTTATAACACAAAGATCTCGGTTCTTTTCGATATTCGCGCATATCGGACCGTAACTTCATGAATTATGGCCCCTTATTGTATGACAAATCGCATTTTTAGCTTGTGGACCCTATAGAGGTCATAATTTTTATCCAATTTAAACCAGCGGCTGCCAGGCAGGATACGCCCACATTTTCGAGAGATGGATAGAAAACAAGTTACGGTCCGATATGCGCGAATATCGAAAGGAACCGAGATCTTTGGGTAAAAACTTACATGACAAGTTTCAACAAAATCGGATAAAAATTGTGACCTCTATAGGGTCCACAAGCTTGATATACCATATTTTTACGCTATTTGAGAACGAACGGTGGCCATTTTGTCTGTCAGTTTTGGGCCGATTTTCATGAAATTTGAACTGAGCCGTCCTTATGGTGTAACGGTGATATAATAATATGATTTTTTAAATCTGATAATAATTATGACCTCTATAAGGTCCACAAGCTTAAAACGTGATTTTTCGTACAATCAGGGGCCATAATTCATGAAGTTACAGTCCGATATGGGCGAATATCGAAAGGAACCAAGATCTTTGTGTTATAAACTTACATTTCAAGTTTCAACAAAATCGGATGAAAATTGTGACCTCTATAGGGTCCACAACCTTGATATACCATATATTTACGCTATTTGAGAACGAACGGCGGCCATTTTGTCTGTCAGTTTTGGGCCGATCTTCACGAAATTCGAACTCAACCGTCCATAGGGTTAAACGGTGATATAATAATACATTTTTTTAAATCGGATAAAAATTATGACCTCTATAGGGTCGACAAGCCAAAAAACACGTTTTTACGTACAATCAGGAGCCATAATTCAGGAAGTTACGGTCCGATATGCGCGAATATCGAAAGGAACCGAGATCTTTGGGTTATAAACTTACATTTCAAGTTTCAACAAAATCGGATAAAAATTGTGACCTCTACAGTGTTCACAAGCCAAAAACGTGATTTTTCGTACAATCAGGGCCCATAATCCATGAAGTTACGGTCCGATAGATGCCAATATCGAAAGGAACCGAGATCTTAGGGTGATAAACCTATATTTCAAGTTTCAACAAAATCGGATAAAAATTGTGACCTCTATAGGGTCCACAACCTTGTGAACTGTAGATTGTTCACAAATAATTGTGGACGGACAGACGGACGGACGGGGGCGACGACAATATACGTCCACATGAAAATGTGGGCGTATAAAAAACTTTTTTTATATCACCGTTAAACCCTAAGGACAGTTGAGTTTGACTTTTGTGAAAATTGGCCCAAAACTGACAGACAAAATGGCCGCCGTAGAGGTCACAATTTTTATCTGATTTTGTTGAAACTTGAAATGTAAGTTTATAACCCAAAGATCTCGGTCCCTTTCGATATTCGCGCATATCGGACCGTAACTTCCTGTATTATGGCCCCTGATTGTACGAAAAATCACGTTTTAAGCTTGTGGACCTTATAGAGGTCATAATTATTATCAGATTTAAAAAATCATATTATTATATCACCGTTACACCATAAGGACGGCTCAGTTCAAATTTCATGAAAATCGGCCAAAAACTGACAGATAAAATGGCAGCCCTTCGTTCTCAAATAGCGTAAAAATATGGTATATCAAGGTTGTGGACCCTATAGAGGTTACAATTTTTATCCGCTTTTGTTGAAACTTGAAATGTAAGTTTATAACCCAAAGATCTTGGTTCCTTTCGATATTCGCGCAGATCAGATCGTAACTTACTAAATTATGGCCCCTGATTGTACGAAAAATCACGTTTTTAGCTTGTGGACCCTATAGAGGTCATAATTTTTATCCGATTTAAAAAAAACCACATTATTATATCACCGTTAAACCCTAAGGACGGTTGAGTTCGAATTTCATGAAAATCGGCCCAAAACTGACAGACAAAATGGCCGCCCCTCGTTTTCAAATTGCGTAAAAATATGGTATATCAAGGTTGTGGACCCTATAGAGGTCACAATTTTTATCCGATTTTGTTGAAACTTGAAAAGTAAGTTTATAACTCAAAGATCTTGGTTCCTTTCAATATTTGCGCATATCGAATTGTAATTTCCTGAATTATGGCCCTTGATTGTAGGAAAAATCACTTTCGTTTTAGCTTGTTTTCTAAACATCTTTCAAAAATGTGGGCGTATCCTGCCTGGCAGCCGCTGGTTTGAAGTGATCAAGGGCCATAACTCTGGCAGTAATTATCGGAAATCGCTGAAAATCAATAGGCTTCTTTGTCTCATGACCTTAAACACTGTGTTTAAATTTAAAGTCAATCGGATATTAACTCTGACCTCTAGAGCGTCCACAAGATTTTTTGAAGCGATCGTGGGCCATAACTCTGGCAGTAATTATCGGAAATCGCTGAAAATCAAAAGGCTTCTTCGTCTTATGACCGTTTAAAAACACTGTGTATAAATTTAAAGTCAATCGGATATTGACTTTAGCCTGTAGAGCGTCCACAAGCAATTGTGGACGCCGGACCGCCGGGGGCGACGACAATATACGACCACAATTCAATGTTGGCGTATAAAAATCTTTTAATTAGTACTATAGTTTAATTTAATGGTACACCGTTTAATTTCTGCGAGAGGCGTTTAGAAATGGCCGAAGCGTTGACTTATCTACTGTGTGAACCATCGTAAATTTTAAACGGATTTCTTCGATTATGAACAAACTACTTAACTTTGGTTATTATAAACTTACCTGTGTGTTTGTAATGAACTCCCGTTCGATAAAATCCATTGCACAACTAATTATCACAACGATGAGAACAAGTTCTCTCTTGAAAAATTTGAAAATTTACTTGTAATTTCGACAGAGTCGATGTCAACAATGTCTTCGTGACGTATTGGTCGAATCCAATATACCTGTTGCGGGGGTTGGTTAACATTGAAAGATAGTTTGACAGCGCGATCATTTTGATCGTATATGGGTTTGGGCGACGAAAAATATCAATTGAAGGCAATTACATAGGAGATTTATATGGAAACCATTGATCGCCAGTCTATCAAATTTTCTTCACAATTAAAATATCACTGATTGCACGGATACTCGTAAAAATAAAGTCATGTATAAACTATAAATATCCTATCTTCTTTATGTTATAAATAATTTAACAAGGATCATGAAGCTTACCTCCGAATTCTCTGAGTGTATTTTTAATTTTATACGCATTCTTTCGATCGAATAATAACCGCTTCAGTAACATCTTTAAGCGTGTTGCGGCAGCCCTCAGCGTGTCTATTGGGTGCCCGGGTGGGTATATAATGCTACTAAGCCCGTATGACCCCGTAAGAAGCGGAACATTAATTCTCGATTCGACAGTTTTGACCGAAGTGTGATAAAGCCCGTAAAACGAATGTATAGTTGTGTTTGTGCGGCATGCGTGTTCAAAAGTAAATAATCCCATCCGAGTCGCTAATCAAATAATTAGAACAAAATATTTCAAAAAGTAAAGCTATAAAATTTGCAGAGATTTTACTAGAATGTAAAAGACGGTAACTAAATACAGGAATGCGGGTAGTTATGTGTGTGAACGCTCAAACTCAATGCCAATTGTCGTAGGTATCCAGACCAGTCGGACCAAAGACTACTCGGACTAAGACCAGTCGGACCAAAACAAGACCAGTCGGACCAATTAAATTATATTATAAGGCTAGACAATATGCTATTTATTTATTATTAAATCACAATACAAAGAAGCAAATAATTCTTATACGGAATTATTATATTTAGAGTTGTTTGGTTCAATTTTGTGTACGGAAAATAAATCAACGATTAGTTTTAAAATTAATTAATAATGGTGCCAAAAAAAAATATCAATCTAATTTTTCTTTACTCTTGCAATGAGACTCGGTATGTCCAGACTTTTGACAGTTTCTACATATACGGGTATACTGTTCCTGTCTGATAGTCTAATTTTACTTTTTCCACATTCGCGGTATCCCCAGTGGTTTCATTCCGTTCTACCCCACTAACCCCTGGGTTACTATATATGGGGGGGGGGGGACACGTTTTCAAGTTATCCGCCCTTGATGCGTTAATATAAACAGCACATAATAATATGAAGACCGGACGTTTATATGCCCCTTTTTAAACGTGACTACAAGTGTGGTTCTCGATATTTTGCGATTTGGAATACAATTATCAATTTATTCAAACAACACGTTATTATTAGTTCGAGTAGTCATATTAAAACACACACAATTAGCAATTTATTCAAATAACACTTTATTATTGGTTCGAGTAGTCATATTAAAATAAACACAATTATCAATTTATTAAAATAACACTTTATTATTGGTTCGAGTAATCATATTAAAACAAACGCAATTATCAATTTATTAAAACAACACTTTATTATTGGTCCGAGTCGTCTTTCTGTTGGGTCCGAATAGTCTTTTTGTATGGTCCGAGTAGTCTATTTGTTTGGGCTGAGTGGTCTATCAGTTGGTCCGACTGGTCTTGAACCGAGTGGTCTTTGGTCCGAGTGCTCATGGATTCTTGTCGTAATTGTACTTGAATTTCTGTCACCCCTAATACGAAATGATATCTTCCGCAGAGTGACGTAACCATCTTCCATATTGGTATTTTACTCTGGGAAAAGTTTGTGATATTTCAATTTTTCAAGAGAGAACTTGTTTTCATCGTTGTGATAATTAGTTGTGCAATGGATTTTATCGAACGGGAGTTCATTACAAACACACAGGTAAGTTTATAATAACCAAAGTTAAGTAGTTTGTTCATAATCGAAGAAATCCGTTTAAAATTTACCAAGACTCAGACAGTAATGCGTTTATTTATTAGACGAGCAGTCCAATTTCCCGAGATACGTTTAAAATTCAACACCTGCTAATTTATCTACTATGTTTAACTATTAGATGAATCGTTTATTTTCCCGCGAGCCGTTTATCCGAACGGTTCATTTTGATTACGATTATTTGCATATGAAGTGCGACTAAAAATGGCGAATATAAAAAATAGCACACCCATAGATGCTCGCCTTACCGTTGTTGTAGTATTATTATCCATTATCCATTCAAAATAGTAATTCCGCAATTGACAAATACATCAAAGATAGGTTGCCAGGCAACAAAACATACGTCCACAGCAGCTAAATCGTCCGAGCGGTCGACAAGAGTTGTCGTATATTTGTTCTTTTGTAGGTAATTAGGGGGCATTTAATGGACAATTTCATACAGATGACATTATAATTTTCGTCGTTTGAGGGTTCACAAGGTTCTAAAAACTAAAACAAGGGCTGTAACTCTGGAAGTAATCTACAGAAATTGTTGAAATTTGACAGACTTTTTCGTTTTACTAATTCAAATAATACATATCAGCTTCATACAGATCGGATGATAACTTTTGTCGTTCGAACATTCACAAGGTTCAACAAAGTAAAACAAGGGCCATAACCCTAGAAGTAATTGACAGAAATTGCTGACATTCAATAGGCTTTTTCATTTCACTAATTTAAATGATGCATATGAATTTCATACAGATTGGGTGATAACTTTTGTCGTTCAAGCGTTCACAAGATTCAACAATGTGAAACAAGGGCCATAACTCTAGATGTAATTAACGGAAATTTGCTGAAACTCAATAGGCTTGTTCGTTTTACTAATTTAAACGATACCTATAAATTTCATACAGATCGGATAATAACTTTTGTCGTTAAAGCATTCACAAGGTACAACAAAGTGAAAAAAGGGCCATTACTCATGGTGTAATTTACGGAAATTGTTGAAATTCAATAGGCATCTTCGTTGCACTAATTTAAATGATGCATATCAATTTCAAACAGTTCGGATGATAACTGTTGTCATTAGAGCGTTCAAAAGATTCAACAAAGTGAAACAAGGGCCATAACTCAAGATGTAATTAACGGAAATTGCTGAAATTCAATAAGCTTCTTTGTTTTACTAATCTAAATGATGCATATAAATTTCATACAGATCGGATAATAACTTTTGTCGTTAGAGCATAAACAAGGTACAACAAAGTGAAACAAGGGCCATAACTCACGGCGTAATTAAAGGAAATTGCTGAAATTCAATATGATTCTTCGTTTCACTAATTTAAATGATGCATATCAATTTCAAACAGATCGGATGATAACTGTTGTCATTAGAGCGTTCACAAGATTCAACAAAGTGAAACAAGGGCCATAACTCTAGATGTAATTAACGGAAATTGCTGTAATTCAATAGGCTTCTTTGTTTTACTAATTTAAATGATGCATAGTGTCTTTGAAAGGCATTTAGTGAAAGTGATATATAATAACAGACAGCTTTATGAATGTCATCCATAAAGCTGTCTGTTATTAAATGATGCATTTAAATTTCATACAGATCGGTTGATAACTTTTGTTATCACAAGAAGCAACAAAGTGAAACAAGGGCCATAACTCTAGATGTAATTAACAGAAATTGCTGAAATTCAATAAGCTTCTTTGTTTTACTAATCTAAATGATGCATATCAATTTCATACAGATTGGATAATAACTTTTGTCGTTAGAGCATTCACAAGGTACAAAAAAGTGAAACAAGGGCCATAACTCACGGCATAATTAACGGAAATTGCTCAAATTCAATAGGCTTCTTCGTTTCACTAATTTAAAAGATGCATATCAATTTCAAACAGATCGGATGATAACTGTTGTCATTAGAGCGTTCACAAGATTCAACAAAGTGAAACAAGGGCTATAACTCTAGATGTAATTAACGGAAATTGCTGAAATTCAATAGGCTTCTTTGTTTTACTAATTTAAATGATGCATATAAATTTCATACAGATCGGTTGATAACTTTTGTTGTTAGAGCGTTCACAAGGTGCAACAAAATGAAGCAAGGCCCATAACTCCAGACGAAATTAATGGAAGTTATTGAAATTAAATAGGCTTCTTCATTTCACTAATGCAAACAACATATATCAATCTCAAAACAATCAGATGATAAATGTAGTCTGTAGAGTGTTCACAAGAAATTGTGGACGACGGACGGATGGCCGGACGGATGGCCGGACGGACGGGGGCGACGGCAATATACGACCACATTTCCATGTGGGCGTATAAAAATCGGTAAATCATGTCCGAGGTAATTATATATTTGGAAAGCCGTAAATCACATCCCATTCATTCGTTCGTTCATTCGTTCCTGCCTGGAGTTTTACGTCCAGTTCCACCTGAGGTGATATCGTAGACAAGTCACATTCATCTTCTTTAAGTCACAAATGAATTAAACTTCCACCTGTAGACGTCACAAGCAGAAAAGTCAACCCCGCAAAGTAATGTTGCACGACGATAATCTCGTGAGACTTCTCACTGGCGCCAAAAAGTACCTGTCTGTAAATTTCTATAGACAAGCCAACGCCCATTTTCAAACAGGTCACACTGGGCTAACCATGTAACACCATCGCACGCCAGATGCCTCCGATAGCAATAATATTTTCTTTCTCCTACTACCACAACCATTGTTTCGCATACCCTTTCAGTGCTATGAACATCAGATAATCATTTCGCTAACCCCACTACATTTCTACTACATTCCGTAATTTAACTGATTGATACTATATCCAATATAACGTTTTGATTAATTAAATGAGAGTAAACACTTTTACGTTGTAATTTTATACCAGTTTATTATTTATGATTACAATCTTATACAAAGTATTTATATTTTATTGTAAATAATGTCCTCGGGAGATGAATTTATATAAGCCCCGGCTTGTTTTCAGATCCCACAATCATATAGTATACTTTTATATACTATTCAAAAAAAGTAGGGGATATTTGATTTTTAAGTGTTATTAAAGTCACCTAATGAAACTGACGAAGAAACAAATGACAAAATGAAATGAAGTTCACATTCGATTTATTCCAAATGATCGTTAGACTAAGTAAGGCACAGACTGACCATTATAAGGGTAAAATGATACCCGGGGTCAAACAGCAAAGTTACCACAGCATCACAACCAAGTCAGTAACGGGTAAATCCTCCTCTGTTTGCCAAACAAGCATTGATCCGACGTGGCATACTCCTAATGAGACGTCTAAGGTCATTTTGGTCCAGATTGTCCCATTCCTGTTGCAACGCAGCAGCAAGTTCTTGGACATTGGCAGGACGTTGTTGACGTTGACGTAACCTCTGTCCAAGCATGTCCCAGACATGCTCGATGGGGGAGAGGTCGGGACTCAGTGCTGGCCAAGGTAATGTGGTGATGTTCTGTTGTCGGAGGTAACCTGTAACGATCCTGGCCCTGTGACATCTTGCGTTGTCATCCTGGAAGATGAAACGGCGGCCATGATGTCGTGCGAACGGCACAACATGGACTGCCAAGATGCTGTCCCGGTAGTACTGGCCTGTAACACGCCCTGCAACAACATGTAAAGCCGTTCTTCCAGCAACAGAACCACCCCCAAATCGATCATGTCTGATGACGTTAACGTCTTGGAAGCGCTCGTTTCGACGACGCCACACCCTCCTACGTCTGTCCAAAAAATCAACAGTGAACCTTGACTCATCTGAATGTGATGATCTCTCAAACAAGGGATCACGCGAGGACGTCGGGCGCGAAGGTGACCCCTATGCAGTCGATTCCGAATCGTCTGGCCACTCACTCTCACACCAGTGTCTGTTTGAAGACGAGCGCTGATCTGATTTGCTGTGATGACACAATTTCTCAAGGCCAAGGTACGGATAAATCGATCCTGGCCTTGAGTTGTCGCCCTTGGTCGACCTGAGCGTGGTCTGTCCTGTACAGATTGTGTATCACGGTATCTGGACCATAGCCTGCTTATGACAGACTGAGAAACATTCATCGTCCGCGCCACAACCGCCTGTGTTGTGCCGATCTGTAGCATGCCAAGGGCACGTAACCTTTCATTTTGGGTAAGCCGACGCATATCAAAATTTGTTTTCTGGTCACTAAAACAATTAAACTGATGTTTGCACCCTGGAATTCAATGCCACAATGACTGTAACATTCAAAGTCAGAGTCGTGCAAATCTTGGGTTGGACCCCCATGATGATCCCAAGCATCACCTGCATTCCATGCGGTAGCTATTGGTGCGTTTGGGCGTCACATGTAACTGGAAATGTTTCTTCTGTTAGGTTCTATAGTGACTATTTTCGTAGTCATTTGCATATTTTAGTATTATGCCCCCAAAATCAAATATCCCCTACTTTTTTTGAATAGTATATGTAAATATTTATTGAATAAATAGTGTCAGAACAAAAAACCATATTGCATTAAACCAAAGGTACATTTATCACTATTACAATATATGTACACTAGCAGGATACCCGGCTTCGCTCGGGGGTCATAACTCTGAAACCGGAAGTGGTAGACTAATGCCACCTGGTCTATGTTACTCCCCGGTCCATGCTACCCCTATACCCAAAATTTCAGACTCGGGGCAGACCTAGTGTAGCCGCCAACCCCTGAACAGACCGGCTTCGCTCGGGGGTCATAACTCCGAAACCGGAAGTGGTAGACTAATGCCACCTGGTCTATGTTACTCCCCGGTCCATGCTACCCCTATACCCCAAATTTCAGACTCGGGGCAGACCTAGTGTAGCCGCCAACCCCGAACAGACCGTCTTCGCCCGGGGGTCATAACTCCAAAACCGGAAGTGGTAGACTAACGCCACCTGGCCTATGTTACTCCCCGGTCCGAGCTACCCCTATACCCCAAATTTCAGACTCGGGGCAGACCTAGTGTAGCCGCCAACCCTGAACAGACTGGCTTCGCCCGGGGGTCATAACTCCGAAACCGGAAGTGGTAGACTAACGCCACCTGGCCTATGTTACTCCCCGGTCCGAGCTACCTCTATACCCCAAATTTCAGACTCGGGGCATATGTAGCCGCCAACCCCGAACAGACAGACTTCACTGGAGGGTCATAACTCCGAAACCGGAAGTGGTAGACTAACGCCACCTGACTAACGCCAACCCTGAACAGACAGACTTCGCTCGGGGGTCACAACTCCAAAACCGGAAGTGGTAGACTAACGCCACCTGGCCTATGTTACTCCCCGGTCTGAGCTACCCCTATACCCCAATTTCAGACTCGGGCCAGACCTAGTGTAGCCGCCAACCTACAATCAAGGGCCATAATTCAGGAAATTACAATTCGATATGCGCAAATATCGAAAGGAACCAAGATCTTTGAGTTATAAACTTACATTTCAAGTTTCAACAAAATCGGATAAAAATTGTGACCTCTATAGGGTCCACAACCTTGATATACCATATTTTTACGCTATTTGAGAACGAGGGGCGGCCATTTTGTCTGTCAGTTTTGGGCCAATTTTCACGAAATTCGAACTTGGTCGTCCTTAGGGTGTAACGGTCATATAATAATACGTTTTTTTAAATCGGATAAAAATTATGACCTCTATAGGGTCCACAAGCTAAAAACGTGATTTTTCGTACAATCAGGGGCCATAATTCAATAAGTTACGGTCCGATATGCGCAAATATCGAAAGGAACCAAGATCTTTGGGTTATAAACTTACATTTCAAGTTTCAATAAAATCGGATAAAAATTGTAACCTCGATAGGGTCCACAACCTTGATATACCATATTTTTACGCTATTTGAGAACGAAGGGCGGCCATTTTATCTGTCAGTTTTTGGACGATTTTCACGAAATTCGAACTCAGTCATCCTTAGGGTGTAACGGTGATATAATAATATGATTTTTTAAATCGGATAATAAATATGACCTCTATAGGGTCCACAAGCTAAAAACGTGATGTTTTGTACAATCAGGGGCCATAATTCAGGAAGTTACAGTCCGATATGCGCGAATATCGAAAGGAACCGAGATCTTTGGGTTGTAAACTTACATTTCAAGTTTCAACAAAATCGGATAGAAATTGTGACCTCTATAGGGTCCACAACCTTGATATACCATATTTTTACGCTATTTGAGAACGAACGGCGGCCATTTTGTCTGTCAGTTTTAGGCCGATTTTCACGAAATTCAAACTCTACCGTCCTTAGGGTTTAACGGTGATATAATAAAACGTTTTTTTAAATCGGATAAAAATTATGACCTCTATAGGGTCCACAAGCCAAAAAACGTGTTTTTACGTACAATCAGGGGCCATAATTCAGGAAGTTACGATCCGATATGCGCGAATATCGAAAGGAACCGAGATCTTTGGGTTATAAACTTACATTTCAAGTTTCAACAAAATCAGATAAAAATTGTGGCCTCTACAGTGTTCACAAGCCAAAAACGTGATTTTTCGTACAATCAGGGGCCATATATCCATGAAGTTACGGTCCGATAGATGCCAATATCAAAAGGAGCCGAGATCTTAGGGTGATAAATCTATATTTCAAGTTTCATTGAAATTGGGTAAAAATTGTGACCTGTAGACTGTTCACAAACAATTGTAGACAGACGGACAGGGGGCGACGACAATATACGTCCACATGAAAATGTGGGCGTATAAAAATAATGTGTGTCAGGGAGGTCACATAACGGGGATTGGACACCAGGGTTATATTTTTGTGTCAAGTTGGGTACTAACTCAAAATCCACATTCCCGAAACCGAAACGGATTTATAAATCAAACAAAACAAATATTTAGCTATGATAAATTGATAACAAAAAGCAAATTGTATGTATTTATATATATGCACACTAAACACTAAAGATAGGTTGCCAGGCAACGAAACATACGCCCACAGCAGCTATATCGTCCGGGCAGTCAACAAGAGTTGTCACATATTTTTACTTTTTTTCGGTAATGAAACATTTATATTACATTAAAATCTGATTTAGAGTAACAACTCATTAAGTAATTATCAGAAAACCATTAGAATTTGTTTGGTTTTTATAAAGTTCTGCCCCATGCTAACGTTTAGTATACAAAACTTTTTATATCGTGTGAACATCATGACTGTTCAAGTCATAAAGATTCTTGAAAATCAATAGGCTTCTTCGTCTCATAACCTTAAACACTGTGTATCAATTTAAAGCCAATCAGATATTAACTTTAGCCTCTAGAGCGTCCACAAGATTTTTCAAAGTGATCAAGGGCCATAACTCTGGCAGTAATTATCGGAAAATCGCTGAAAATCAATAGGCTTCTTCGACTCATGACCTTAAACACTGTGTATACATTTAAAGTCAATCGGATATTAACTTTAGCCTCTAGAGAGTCCACAAGATTTTTCAAAGTGATCAAGGGCCATAACTCTGGCAGTAATTATCAGAAATCGTTGAAAATCAATAGGATTCTTCATCTCATGACATTAAATACTGACTGTGTATAAATTTAAAGTCAATTGGATAATAACTTTGGCCTCTAGCGCGTCCACAAGATTTGTTAAGGTGATCAAGGGCCATAACTCTGGAAGTAATTATCGGAAATCGCTGAAAATCAATAGGATTCTTCGTCTCATGACCTTAAACACTGTGTATAAATTCAAAGTCAATCAGATATTAATATTAACTTTAGCCTTTTGAGCGTCCACAATTGGACGGGGGCGACGACAATATACGACCACATTTCAATGTGGGCGTACAAAAACACATCTCATCGTGATCAACGCCCTCTAAATGAATATGCCTGTATGTTAGATCTTCTTTGTAACGGTATGTCGTCTATTACAACACCCTTAAATCATATCTATGTATATTATGTACAGTAGAACATCTGTCTTGGCAGATATGTTTCATAAAACAGTCAATATTATCATGTCAGCTATTATAGACAGAAATACAAGTTTTCCCAAAGATAAATAGGTTAAAAAATTAAGGTAATCAGCGCAGGTGTATTCAAACAAAGCATAACTCAAATCTTATCCCCGAACACAATCTGTTACGACATTTCACAAACCAATTGATAATAAATAATACATAGTCATTATTTACCAAACACAGATATGTAATTTAGAACTAATCTGTAATAAACATATATTCTCAATTGTTCCCCTTGGGACAAAATAAAAGGTTTAGTTTTACTTAGAGTATGTCAAAGGCAACTTTTCAAACACAATATCAAAGCTGATGTACAGTAGTAGGCGTATTTTGTAAAATAAATTGCTACCCGAAAATTAACCGATTGGTTTAAAGAAAACAGTTATTAAATAATGATTTGTTAAAATACTCTGAGAAGTGTCGGAATGTTAGTCTGCTGAGACGTCTGGATTGACAAATAAATTAGAAGCGAAGAATGAAGAAATTGTATTTTTTAATAACCGCTAAAAATGGGCATTGAAAGCTTATTCCGGTTAGGTAGGATCAGGCAGGTCAATAAATTTTTGTAAATTTTCTTTTAAAACTGGAATCGAGTGTTCCTTACCGGCGACAGAAAAAAATAAAATATAGACTTATTGGAAACTTGCTGATTTAAAACATACCTACGAAACCTGAGCTGTGCCTTGGTGCCTCTTTCATTTCCCAATCTGTAAGTTGTAAAAGCCCATTTTCCATACCCTCACTTTTCAAAAGACCCACCCCGACAATTTCTGTTGCTAGGTGCTCTTTTTTCCTAATCTCGCGTTTCCCCTTTTCTATTAATTCATTTTTTTTCACAAAAGGAACCGCTAGCTTTTTTCTTTCGATTTCTTCCCATCTTTGCCTAAATTTAGAAAGTTGATTTTTAGTTATCGTTTGAGCATCCATTAAGACCAAATTACGTTTATCAGGTGAAAGATTTTTTAGCCATTCATCAGATTTATTCATTTTATATAAAATGGACGCTTCGTTGCCAAAAATATTAGACAAGGGCGTGATCCTCATTAATCTATGGAGATGACTGAACACGGTTTCTGGTAATTTGTTGTGAGGCGTGGCAGAACTCAAACACGAAGGATTAAAGTCATCTCGATACTCAAGTAAAATTTTTGCAATGTACTTTCTGAACTCGACAAAGAGGACTTCCAAAACATGGATCAGGGTTGAATTAAGAGTTATATCAGAATTAAATTTCGTCAGGTTAGCAAGGACCGAATCATTTTCAATTTTGATTAGAGATACAAATGGGTGTGATTTGCCTTCAACAAAGTTTTGAATATTCGGGTTTTTGAAAAAATCATGTTATTTCTGATAAATAGTTTTCATGTCAAGTGCATTAATGCCGCTTTCTAACATGCGCCACAGTGGAGCAGTAATTAATTTATCTATCAAGCCCAAATCCTGGCACTCAATATGAAATAACGGAATTTTAATATCTAAAAATATGCTTTGGGTCAATCTATTTTCTGTTCCAAAATCACTAAGAAATTTTGTTATATGCTTGGCCATATAATTTATAATTGGGGCATTGTGGAAAATTATATTAAACCGGTTACCATGAAATTCCGTCAGCGGTAATTTTTAAATCCCAAGGGACTTGAGATACAACTTAAAAGGTAAATAACAACCCGACTTTGGAGCCAAATTTTGTAGTTTCGTCCATATAAAGTGGTGTTTTTCGCTGACTTTGGGGTTTCCAAAACATGTTTTAAAGATACACTGACGCGCTCACATGATATTCTTTGAACTGTAGATTTTGTTGGAGTATAATTAGATTTTGAGTCCCACGACAGCCAAACATGTGGTTATAACCGCGTTGACATTCCTATCGGAAACGTTGAGGTTTTTTAGTTGCATGACCAAATTATGGCATTCTGAAGTGTATCTTTGATTTTCGACATCATACAAAATTACTTCTTCCCCAGGAGGTTGGGACTTAAAACCATTTTTTTTATTTGCCAAAACTTTATTATTATTAGCCTTCGCGCGAATCAATTCTTTTCAGGTCTTCCTTAGTCGATTTTTTAAACAGAAAATTGTTTTTGTATACCTATTGATGCTTTTTAATAAATTCTTATTTTTCCTATTTAACTTGGTCAAAGTCGCAGCATCGACAGATGTCTGTGTCCCTCTATTTATTAAATGTATCGTGCTGGTATCTGCCGATGGTGTCTTTTCCACTATCCCGGGAAAAATGGGCTGTCGAGTTAATCGTCATATAATATTAACGATTTATTACAATTCTTTATATGTTTACCCAGCTTTCTAGTCTTTGTCTTCAGTCTGACCAGCCAACTTTGAATACCGTTGACATCAAACGTCACACTGTCGTCATGTAAAGTAGTAATTATTGACTGGTGCTCTGTATTGGTCGGAAATTTATTAATGATGCCTAGTACTGGCCTATTTGTAATTCTTGCAAAGGGAAGTTTAGTTATTGTACAAAGGTCATAGTGATCGCCCAAACCAATGCTGGATAGTAATGTTGGCTTATTCAGTCTCAGAAAGCACAGATAAAGTGAACAGTATTGAAATTTCACCAAATTTTGTCTAAAAATCAGGAATATTCACAAAAAATCTTGAGATTCCCCCCATTTGGATGTAGAAATTAATATTTTCATGACTACTAAAATGAGTCTAAATGTCTAAAAATGCCCATATTTTCTTTGCTAATATAACTTAGATGGGATCTACATGTTTGTCAGGTTTAGAAATAGCTCCAGCCTTCCTACAGAAAATTTAAAATTGGTAATACTGAGTTAATAATGTACAGCAGATGGGTTTGTACAAAATGTTCAAAACAGGGGTTGGCTCAATTTTGCCACTATTTTACCCAGAATAAGCATTTTTTTCTTCTTTGAAACATTAAATTCTTGCATTTCCTTCATGTTGGAAGCAATATCCCAGCCTTTCTAGACATTTTTTACTCCATCATTCTGTTTAGAGAGGCAATAAATGCCCCACCCCACCCTTTTCTATTAATGTGTTTTGAGGGATTTAAATGCACCTGTGTTGACATGTAAATGATTTTAATTGGAATTTGTGGTTCAATTACAGCTAAGAATGTTATTTTTCACCCAAAAATATTTTTTTTGTGCATTTCAAGGATTTCTAACCCTTATTTGTTCAGAGTCAAACGTAGAACCCTGAGGCATTTCAGGCCAATGAGACCAGACCCAGATATAAAACTGGTGTAGATGTGTAAATGTCAGTTTAATGTTCAATATTTTCTTATCAAAATCCAGCATTTGTGGTGTTTGCTGCATTTATGTTGCCTATAAAACAATAAAATGTTAATTTTCTCCTTTTCAGGCCTCTTTTTATGTTGTCAAGTCTGTCATGACTACTTTTTTGACTTCATTTTTTCAGGAAATTAATGTTAAAGTTCCAGACATCTTGCTTCAGCACTAGGATTGCAATACAAATTTGTAACATGCCTCTGAGGTTTGAGATGTTGGAAACATTGAAATATTCCCAAATTTGTGAAAATTGTGTATTCTGTGACCCTTCTGTTAGAGAGGGGTGATCATAGACCAAATATGGCATTTTTTTCATTCATCAAGGCCTATTTTTAACCATAATTCATATTTATTGCACCTATTTTAGTTTATATGTGCATATGTTAGCCAGGGATGGTAAAACATAGCTGTTAGACAGATTCCTTTGGTAATGTAAGTTCTGCAACCATAGATTAGATTAATTCAATCAGTGGCATGTTCAGGGGGTAGGCATACATGTTTCAGTATAGATCTCTAATATTACAATCATTGCAACTGGTTTGCATTTTTTCTGTTTGCATATTGTCCACAGATTCTAAAAATATATTTCTTATCCGTCTGGATATTTAAAAAAGTGGAAAATTATTGGTATTTTGAGAGATGCTACATGTAAATTTTGTACATTTTTCATCACATGGCAGTAAAAAATGATATTTTTTAAAAAAATTCCAAATTATGAGTGTTTTCTATGTAGTTTCTTTGTAACTTGTCTAATTTTTTCACAGAACTCAGATACTGCCTTTAATAAGAAAGATTTTTAAATTTTAGCACAAAAGGCCTATGGACCTGAGATGCACAGATGTACATAAAGCAGCATGTGTACTTAAAGGGCCATCATTTTTACAGTTATTCTTTGATTTTGATTTTCTTTCACCGGCATGTTGCCAGAACACATGGGAAAGGCTATTTGGTGATACCTGAAGTTTCACCCCTATATAGGACACAGATCACCAAATATTCCTACGCAGTCACGCACGAAACAAGGGCCAAAGCTATTTTTAGTCTTCCTCTCCCTTTTCCTTTTTCCCCCCTTTTGCATGGCGATTTTTGTTGACTTTTTGGTGTAGAATTGAGGAAAAGGGTTTGAAAATACATTTTCTGCCAGGTTTTGGTGAATATTCATAATTTTGATGCGGAAGGATACAAGAGTTGAGAGGTTGGTTACGTTGAAATGTAGGGCCTGAAATTGCATGTTTACTTGTCTCTACTTCCAGCTTGTGTATCTCAAGTTTTTCATGAAGAACCTCATACGTGCTTTTGGGCAAGTGGTTGCCACATGTTGCTCCATCTGTGGTAGGAAGCGTTCTACCCAACGAAAATTTGGGAAAAAGTTAGAGCCGGTCTAAGATACGAGAATTAACACTGGAGTCAATGGGGAAATCTTTAGTGATCTGTGTCCATATATTTACACTATTTGCGTGCAAGAGGCGGCCATTTTGTCCGGCAGTTTTGGTCCGATTCTCATGAAATTCGTACTCAGCCATCATAATGGAGTAACGCTGATATATTCGAACGTTTTTATAAATAGGTTATTAACCGTGACCTTTTCGTACAATCAGGGGCCATAATTCAGGAAGTTACGATCCGATATGCGCGAATATCGAAACCAACCAAGATCTTTGGGCTATAAACATGCATTTCAAGTTTCATCAAAATCGGCACAAAATTGTGACCTCCAAAGGGTCCACAACCTTAATATACCAGATGTTTACACTATTTGCGTACAAGGGGCGGCCATTGTGTCTGGCAGTTCACGAAATTCGAACTCAACCTTCATTATGGTGTAAGGATGATTCATTCAAACAGTGTTTTAAATCGGATAATAATTGTGACCTCTACAGCGACCCCAAGCTAAAAACGCCATTTTTCGTACAATCAGGGGCCATAATTCAGGAAGGTACGATCCGATATGCACAAATATCGAAAGCAACCAATATCTTTGGGTTATAAACATGCATTTCAAGTTTCATCAAAATCGGATTAAAATTGTTACCTCTACAAGGTCCACAACATTTTTCGTACAATCAGGGGCCATAATTCAGGAAGTTACGACTCGATATGTACAAATATCGAAAGGAACCGAGCTCTTTGGATTATAAACTTAAATTTCAAGTTCCATCAAAATCGGAAGAAAATTGCGACCTCTAGTCCACAACCTTGATATACCATATTTTTACACTATTTGAGAACAAGGGGCGGCTATTTTGCCTGTCAGTTTTGGGCCCATTTTCACAAAATTCGAACTCAGCCGTCCTTAGGGTGTAACAGTGATACAGTGTTTTTTAAAATCGGATAATAATTAAGACCTCTATACGGTCCACAAGGTAAAAACGCGATTTTTCCTACAATCAAGGGCCATAATTCAGGAATTTAAAATTCAATATGTGCAAATATCGAAAGGAACAGAGATCTTTGTGTTATAAACGTACATTTCAAGTTTCAACAAAATCGGATAAAAATTGTGACCTCTGTAGGGTCCACAACCTTGATCTATCTATCTATCTTCTATACTAATATTTGTGACTGTCGTTTGTCTGTTGGCTGTTTGTCTGTCTGTTTGGGGTTTGCGGGTTTGCGGCATTCTGCTAGTATACCATATTTTTACGCTACTTGAGAACGAATGGCGTCCATTTTGTCTGTCAGTTTCGGGCCGATTTTCACGAAATTCAAACTCAGCGGTCCTTAGGGCGTTACGGTGGTATTCTAAAACGTTTTTGTAAATCGGATAAAAATTATGACCTCTATAGGGTCCACAAGCTAAAAACGCAATTTTTCGTACAATCAGGGGCCATAATTCAGGAAGTTACGGTCCAATATGCGCGAATATCGAAAGGAACCGAGATCTTTGGGTTATAAACTTACATTTCAAGTTTCTCAAAATAGGATTAAAACTGTGACCTCTATAGGGTCCACAAACTAAAAACGTGATTTTTCGTACAAACAGGGGCCATAATCCATGAAGTTTCGATCCGATACATGCCAATATCAAAAGCAACCAAGATCTTTTGAAGATAAACCTATATTTCAAATTTCGTCAAAATCGGATAAGAATTGTGACCTGTAGAGTGTCCACAAACAAATTGTGGACGGACGGACGGGGTCAACGACAGTATACGTCCACATGAAAATGTGGGTGTATAAAAAGATTTGTTTCCCCTTAACCCTAAATGCCAATAGTCTCGAACAGTAAATCTGGTCAATCGAGACTACCCTTCGTTTCAATAAATTCACTGTGGCAAATTTAAAATACGAAACAATTTGTTAAATTTCCTAACTTGGCAAAACTTGTCTTGGGTAATTCAACGACGATTTCACGAAACCTTGCAAAATCGTCGAAAGTAAACGACAGCCCTCTGTAAATAAATAGCGAATTAAAAAGTAACCAGCAGCTGCCAGGCAGGATACCCCCACATTTTAGAGAGGTGGATAGAGAACAAGCTAAAAAGAAAGTGATTTTTCCTACAATCAAGGGCCATAATTCAGGAAATTACAATTCAATAATCTTTGGGTTATGAACTTACATTTCAAGTTTCATCAAAATAGAATTAAAATTGTGACCTCTATAGGGTCCACAAACTAAAAAATGGAGTTTACCGTCCACTCAAAACTAGGTCATTTCAGGACAAACATGTTTCAATTTTATTTCAATAATTCACATGCGCGTAGGAGTATTTAGCAGTAGGAGGAAACCCTCGAGGTTGGACAGGCTACTCTACTCCTTGTCACGTACAACCGCGGAATCGAAACCATGCCAGCCGACAAACCTTACGATACAGCGTGCATGTGCTAATCATTCAACCTGCCAACTCCGCAAGATGCACAGGATCACGCTGGTTAAGTTGATAGCACATATGTGGGGGTGGAACGCGGCGACGAATCATTATTCGCCCATGACTGAGGCCCAATTTGCTTGGGGGTCAAATTTGATGGCCTAAAACATTCACAGGGTCATGCTAGTTACTTTGATACCACATATGTGTAGGTGCAGAGCGGCGAAGAAGCGTTATTCGCTTGGGCCCCATCATATTCGATGGCCTAAAACATTTACGTGGTCATGCTGGTTATTTTGTTCCAGACATACATACTTACACATATCTTTGATTTTATTTATATGGAAAATATAGGCACAAGGAGAAGTGGGGAGAGGTGGGGGTTGATATGTCAAAGTAATCTGCAGTATAGTGTTCTAAACTCTAATTTGCTAGTCACTTGTGTGTTATGGTCACACATTTGATTCCTTAGGTGAGTGTATGGTGATTTTGGTGCCTTCTCTGGCATGCGGGAGCGTCGCAATACGCAAAATAGGGATTGGGATGTCTTGTCTTCAAACAAAATATGCCACAGTGGCTCAGTGGGTATGGTGTTTACTCAGTAACCAGGAGGTCCGGTGTTTGGTAAGAAAGTTCCTCATGGATTTTCCTGCCTGGTTTCAACTTGTTGGTGATACAGCATGGATGGCCTGTCGATGAAAAACGCCTACTTCTTCGGTTTGAAAGAAAAATTGAGGTCCATGTATACTACTGGCAGCATGGAAAAAAAGTAGGGTGTAGCATTGCTGTCCGGGCAAAATATCCCTCATACCCAACTGAATGGTAAAGGCCTGTCTTCATTAGCCTAGGTACCTTACAGAAAAGCAGGATGTTAAACCCCATTTCATTTTATTTTAATGTTGACTAAGGTCAAAGACAAGTTATATATAAGACCTTAGTCTTGGATTAAAAACTTTGAGATTCAGTGCTCGTTGCTCCACCCCCTCCACCACCTATTCCAGCCCGCAAAAGCAAATACGTCCAGAAACTTTTAAATCTTTGCTTTAAAAGTAAGGCCTTATAAGAATGATATATGCAGCTTCTTAATTGCCCTATATTGTATTTACATTTTACCTACCTTACACAATGGATAATAAGGGATTAAGAATAATAATACCACAATTACAATTATCCACACAGGACGTTTTGACAAGATTTCAATAGCCTTTATCAAGCTTACAAAATTTATAAATGTGCAGAAACAGTTGATAATAAGGTAATCTCAGAAGAAAACATGGACTATACCTTCTACATTCTTAACTTAGGATTTAGATAATTAAAATATGAGTAAGGTAATCATAAGAGAAAAACATTGGGTATGAATGCTACACAATCTGATTAAAATACAGATCTATATTTCGTTTTGTTTTTTTATACTTTCGATGGCCTACACTACATGAAGATCTGATTGGTTGTAGCGATAGGTCGCATCAGAGGTCATTCGAGCTGCTTTTGACGTCAGACATTTGATTAACCAATCAGCATTGATGTTACTAGTGGATTACCCACATTTCCTTGCAAAACACGCGAAACAATAGACTGTTTCATTGGATAATCCCTCACACCATCCAGAACACGTCAATGATAACAACTCTTCCTAGTGTAGTAAAGACAAGTAAAATGAAATTTTGAACTATAAAAAACGAAACGAAATAGGATCTGTGTTTTAATCAGATTGGAATACTACACCGTGAATACAGGGGATTACATGACTAAGTTGTAACATATAAATATGAAGAATGTGGGGACCCTTCCGGACTAAATCTTATGAAATTGTTTAGCCATTCTTTGCAAAAGTTCCCAAGTGTGAATCCATTTCGATTTAAAATGGTTCAAATATTATCCAACGTGACACATCATTTATGTCTCAGTCGGGATCAGTCGTGAAAGGCCCAATTATTTGTATCGTAACATTTCTACTCGCATATCAGCCTTCTAAATGAGAGAGTGTACAGTATGGGCTATTTCCAAATAGGATAATAGATGACATTTTTCTTGGGAGGGCTTACTAAATTGAACATTAGTGGGATCATAATTCATTATATAAACGATCGAATTTCATTTTGGTGGGCTAAAAATAGTTTTCACTCGGATTTGAGCGTACATATTTTTATAAAGCGTATAAAAGTATGACCAGATAGAATAAGAGCATAGTTAATTGGAGGTCCCAGCCATTACAGATTAGCCTGGAGCCTTATCAAAGTCAACTCTGTATAATATTATTATGTATTGTCTAGTTAATCCAGTAGACATTAATGTATTAAGGATTATAAAGTTAGGGTTATTAAAAAACAGGCTAAAAGTATAATAGAATTATAAAAGTCCTGAAAATTGTATATTGAAAAAAGGCGGTAGTCGCCAATAGGCAGACTGCAGGGCATACTGAAGGGCAGGTCTCTGATAAGTTATTTCTTAGACACTGTTCATTATTACATTCCCTAGCCTGTTGGTCATTATTGTAGATATATTATTATTGTTTAAGTATTGTTTTAAGAATAGAGAACTTTACCAAGAAGAAGTGAGTTGTTCAACTATTGTATGTTCAATCTAACACCTCCAACTAGATTGCACATACAACCCATCGTCGAAGGTTGGACTGATAAGCATAAACCCCGGATGATATATGGAGAGATAGCCAAGTAGATCTGTGAGTATCTCTCAAGCCGTGAGTGTTTCTTTGAGTCTTCCACCCCCATCAAGACAAAAGAAGATAATTGCAACTCCAAGATGGGGCGCCAGATGATTTACAATATAATGTTTTAAGCCGTCAAATTGGAATTTCCTGGAGATGAAGGACATGAAAATCCAAAGAAATGGCTACAGAAGTTTGAATTTGCATGTGAAATATTAAATGTAACAGAGGACAGCAAGATTGAATTCTTTTCTTCATTCATGACAAACAGAGCATCAGTGTGGTTTCAATCAGTTTCTACAACGATAAAAATGGATTTTAAAGAATTGGAAACTGTGTTTAAAGACGAATATGGTCATGAAGCTATTGTTGATTATAGACAAAAACTATGTAGAAGGAAACAGCAATGCGAAGAAACAGTAGCAGAATATATTTCTTCATGAAGAAACTGGAAGGCTGCATGAATTCGCCACTACCTGATATGATTCTATTGAAGATAACACGGGCGGGAATGTTACCGCGACTACATGAGCAAATAGGAAGGACAAGCACAAAAAACATGCAAGAATTAGAAAAACTGGCTCGTTTTGCTGAAAAATATTTGGTAATATCTGATTGGATGGATCAGAGGCTCAATGATAATAATGGAACCACAAAACCTACTAATGATTTAGAGCTGTCAACAAGATTAACCAGAAGATTAACCAGTGATCATATTGTTGTTAAAGCTTTACTAGAGCATCAGGATGTCAATATAGAACCTGATGAAGTGCCTATGGCACTACTAGTGTATTAAATGAAGACAGAAATAAACAAACTGTGAAAGAAGAAATTACCAGCGGCTGCAAGGCAGGATACGCCCACATTTTTCAAGAGATGGATAGAGAACAAGCTAAACAAAAATCGATTTTTCGTAACATCAAGGGCCATAATTCACGAAGGTACAATCAGATATGTGCGAATATCGACAGGAACTAAGATCTTTGGGTTATAAACATGCATTTCAAGTTTCATTAAAATTGGATGAAAATTGTGACCTCTAGAGGGTCCACAACCTTGATATACCAGATGTTTACACTATTTGCGTAGAGGGGCGGCCATTTTGTCTGGCAGTTTTCGTCCGATTTTCACGAAATTTAAACTCAACCAACATTACGGTGTAACGGGGATATATTTGAACGTTTTTGTAAATAATTGTGACCTCTAGAGCTAAAAACAGGATTTTTCGTACAATCAGGGGACATAATTCAGGAAGTTACAATCTGATATGAGCATATATCGAAAGCTACCAAGATAAGTTTCAACAAAATCGGATAAAAATTGTGACCTCTAGAGAGTCCACAACCTTGATATACCATATTTATACACTATTAGCGTACAAGGGGTGGCCATTTTGTCCGGCAATTTTGGTTAGATTTTCACGAAATTCGAACAAAACCATCATTAGGGTGTAATGTTGATATATTCAAACGTTTTTTTAAATTGGATAAAAATTGTTAACTCTAGAGGGACCACAAGCTTAAAATGCAATTTTTCATATGATCAAGGGCCATAATTCAGGAAGTTACGTTCCGATATGCACGAATATCGAAAGGAACCAAGACCTTTGTGATATGAGCATAATATTAAGGTTGCATCAAAATCGGACAAAAATTGTGGCCTCTAGAGGATCTACAACCTTAAGATACCAATTATTTACACCATTTGCGTTGTACGAGGGGCGTCCATTTTGTCCGTCAGTTTTGCTCAGATTTTCCCGAATTCCGAACTCAACCATCATTATGCTGTAACAGTGATATTTTCACACAGTTTTTTAAATTGGATAATAATTGCGACCTCTAGAGAAACCACAAGCTAAAAACGCAATTTTTCGTACAGTCCAGACGTCCAGGGGCGACAATAATATACGTCCACATGAAAATGTAGGCGTATAAAAAACAGAGAGAAACAGTGTCAAGACATTTTGACTATAGCAGTAACCAACACCATGCCAACAATAGTACTGAAAGATTGAGACATTAAGGCACGACAGGTACAGGTATTGAAGCCAGCAACAAAGGGATTATACATTTAAAATCAAGTGAAAACATTGAAAATAGGAGAACTATGATCTAAAATGCACGAAAATCGAAAGGGACTCAGATTTTTGGGCTATAAAGATATATTTTAAGTTTCATCAAAATCAGACAAAAATTGTGACCTCTAGAGGGTCCACAACTTTCGTATTACATATTTGTACACAATTTGCGTACAAGGAGCGTCCATTTTATCAGGCAGTTTCGATTTGATTTTCACGAAATTCGAACTCAACCTTCATTACACTGCAAGATGCATAGTGTGTAGAACTGGTGTCAGAGCTTTTAATAACGAGCTTCTGCGTTAGAATATCCATCAAGCAAGTAGAAAAGCTTAATTGTCCTTACTATTCGTGGAAACTCGTGAGAAATATATGTGTTGTCAGTAGTCGCTTAAACCTGTCAGTACTTGCAATGTACGTCAGTATTCCTATAAATGGTCAGTAATAATCATAAGGTAGGTATTTAAGTTATTTGGTTAGTATTCCTTACTTGTGTCAGTATGCAAAAATAACGTGAGTAATTAAAACGCTTGTTAGAGAAACTGGAAAAAGCGTGACTAATTAAGAAAACATCACTATTTTGGCTACCGCTCACTATCTGAGTGAAACCGCCAGTTATCTTTGATGTGCGTCAGTAAGTGGAACCGTCGCCAGTTGAGAGTGAAATTGTTAACTATATAAATTTCTGGTGAGTATTGTTACTATAAGTGATTATATATATATATATATATATATTAGTATCCTAAATAAATGATTGATTATTTATTAATATTCTCGAATCTGAGGAAATTTTTAAAACAATAATGGATGGCAGTGAACAAAGGGAATATTTGTCGGCGATTTTGATTACCGCTGTAGTTTGCAAAAGACACCGAAGATGGTTAGTTAGATAGATCGATGTATAAATACTTTCATATTTAACTATGAATTTAAATGCTCAGTGGCAAGGTTTCATTCGTCACACTATTTGTGCCCGTTCCCATTCTTACAACGGCTTCCCCATGCAGAATACGGCACAATGTGTATTGTTATTTAATTTACAATTTATATTTACTTAATCCTTATAAGACATATAGAAATAGATTTCACTAAAAATAAACACACTTGTATTGAAATACTACTTCTGAATTTTATTAACATGCTATGTTTCAATACACATAAAGATATTGTTATCAAGCAAATAATGATTAATTAACAAAAACGTGGTGCAATATTATGAACACTTTTGAAGCCATATAGCAGATAAAACAATAACAACAAATTGATTATAATATATAGACAACAGGTAGAAACCATTTAGCAGATAACACAATAACAACAATTAATTAATCAACCAGATCAAAGATAACAATTAGAAACCATTTTGCAGATAAACCAATGACCACAATTAATTAACCAGAACAAATATATAGATAGCAAGTAGAAACTATTTTAGCAGGTAAAAAGAAAAAAGGAAAAAAAGAACATAACAAAATTTTTTTGGGGGGAGGGGACATTAACCACACACTTATTAGGGATTGAGTAAATCTACCCATAGATTTGAGAAAATGTCCTGAGTCTCTGTTTAATTTAGGCTTATGTTTTTGGATTTCTAGGGCTTCTCTGAGAATTCTGTTTTTCCACACTGTCAAGTTCCTGGCTAGAATTTCCGTCTTTTTCCATTTGATTTCATGCTGCGGGTTGTTGAAAATATGTTCTGCAATTGCTGATTTATTATATTCCTGCTTTCTAACTGCGGTGTGATGCTCTTTAATTCGCACTGAAATCGGACGTGATGTTTTTCCAATATATGCGTCATTACACTCACATTTTATTTTAAATATAACACCCTTGGGGTCGTCTCTGGGTTGTTTTATTCTATTATCTTTGATCTAGTTGATTAATTGTTGTTATTGTGTTATCTGCTAAATGGTTTCTACCTGTTGTCTATATATTATATCTTTCATCTTGTTAATCAATTTGTTGTTATTGTTTTATCTGCTATATGGCTTCCAAAGTGTTCATCTATATATTGCACCACGTTTTTCTTAATTAATCATTATTTGCTTGATAACGATACCTGTATGTGTATTGAAACGTAGCATGTTAATAAAATTCAGAAGTAGTATATCCATACAAGTGTGTTTATTTTTATATTTATTCTTGTTTCATGTGGACTGGCACATGTTTTGGGGCAGGCAGCACTTTGATATCTGGATTAAATTTTCAAACACAACTAATGGTTAAAAAAAGATCATCAACACCAATCTGTTTCCGCTAATTTTATTGAAACAGATATATGATAACAGATAACAGAAATATTGAATTTCATACACATACATATATACAAGCTGAAATTCTGAGCACCGAAGAATAGTGTGAATATCTATTTACATTTGAGAAATAATAACTATTAAACAATATATATAACGATGAAAATACATGTAGTAATAACATATAATAAGGTACGTTATACAATGTTAGAATACAATATAATCGTGTGTAACAGAACCAGTGGCTGCCAGACAGGATACGCCCACATTTTCGAGAGATGGATAGAGAACAAGTTAACAAGTAAGTGATTTTTCCTACTATTCAGGAAATTACAATTCAATATGCACGAATATCGAAAGGAACTGAGAACTTTGTGTTATAAACTTACATTTCAAGTTTCAACAAAATCGGATAAAAATTGTGACGTCTATAGGGTCCACAACCTTGATATACCGTATTTTTACGCTATTTGAGAACGAACGGCGGACATTTTGTCTGTCAATTTTGGGTTGATTTAATGAAATTCGAATTCAGTCGTCCTTAGGGTGTAACGGTGATATAATAATACAGTTTTTTAAATCGGATAAACAATATGACTTCTATAGGGTCCACAAGCTAAAAACGCGATTTTTCGTACAATCAGGGGCCATAATTCAGGAAGTTACGGTCCGATATGCACGAATATCGAAAGGAACCGAGATCTTTGGGTTATAAATTTACATTTAAAGTTTCAACAAGATCGGATAAAAATTGTGACCTCTATAGGGTTCACAAGCTAAAAACATCAAAATCGGATAAGAATTGTGACCTGTAGAGAGTCCACAAACAATTGTGGACGGACGGACGGACAGACAGACAGGACAGGGGCGACGGCATAATACGTCCACATGAAAATGTGGGCGTATAAAAATTGTGACCTCTGTAGTATCCACAACCTTGATATACCATATTCTTACGCTATTTGAGAACGAATGGCGGCCATTTTGTCTGTCAATTTTGGGCTGATTTTCACGAAATTCAAACTCAGCGTCCTTAGGTTGTAACAGTGATATAATAACACAGATTTTTAAATCGGATAAAAATTATGACTTCTATTGGGTCCACAAGCTAAAAACGCGATTTTTCGTACAATCAGGGGCCATAATTCAGGAAGTTATGGTCCGATATGCGCGAATATCGAAAGGAACCGAGATCTTTGGGTTATAAACTTACATTTCATGTTTCAACAAAATCGGATAAAAATTGTGACCTCTATAGGGTCCAAAAGCTAAAAACGTGATTTTTCGTACAAACAGGGGCCATAATCCATGAAGTTTCGATCCGATACATGCCAATATCAAAAGCAGCCAAGATCTTTTGGAGATAAACCTATATTTCAAGTTTCGTCAAAATCGGATGAGAATTGTGACCTCTAGAGTGTCCACAAACAAATTGTGGATGGACAGACAGACATCCGGACGGACGGGGCGACGGCATAATACGTCCACATGAAAATGTGGGCGTATAAAAAACAAGCCAACAGTGAGGCTGATGTCCCCCGCTGAAATCCCAAAATAAATAGATGACACATATTAATTAATCGCACATTTATGTTTTTCAAAAGTATTGAGCAATCAAACTATACACTGAGTTTCACCACTCTCTATCAGATACAATCAAGATTATCTTGTCCCAAAGCATTGACCAATGAAATTGATCAGCTCTGCTTAGCTTCAGCTCAAAATGTTAATCATTGAACTCAGTCAAGACATTCACCTAATGAACATCTACATCAAGTTTAAACATTCTACCTTAATTGAATGCAGAGTTCTTATGTTCCAAAGTCTTGACCAATCAAATTGCTTATCGTTCCATAGCCTAAGCAGAAAATTCTCAACATCGAACTTAGTCAAGGTAATGATATAATGAATCTATATTCGGAGTTTCATCGCTCTCACTTCATTATAACCAAAGTTATGGTGCCACAAAGCATCAACCAATCAAATTGCTTATCTTTGCTTACCCTAAGCAGAAAATTTTCATCTTCAAACTCCATCAAGGCATTCACCTAATAGAAACCTACGCCAAGTGTGAACATTCTATCTCAATTAGAATGAGAGTTATTGTGTTCCAAAGCTTCGGTAAATCAAATTGCTTAGCGCTCTGCTCACTCTGATCAGAAAATGCTCATTATCGAACTTACTCAAGGTACTGAAGTAATGAAATTATACACCAAGTTTCGTCACTCTCACTTAATTAGAACTAAAGTAATCGTGTCCCAAAGCATCAACCAATCAAATTGCTTATCTCTGCTTACCCTAAGCAGAAAATCCTCATCTTCGAACTTCATCAAGGCACTGACACAATAAACACCTACACCAAGTTTGAACATTGTAGCTCAATTAGAAAGAGAGTTATTGTGTCCCAAAAAGTGTGACAGACAGACAGATTTCAAGTTTTGTCAAAATCGGAAATAGTGGATGTATATTGTCGTCGCCCCTGTCTGTCTGTCCATAATTTGTTTGTGGACACTCTACAGGTCAAAATTTTTATGAGATTTTGACAAAACTTGAAATATAGGTCTATCTCCCAAAGATATTGGTTCCTTTCGATATTGGCATGTATCGGGCCATAACTTCATGGATTATGGCCCCAGATTGTACAAAAAATCACGTTTTTATCTTGTTGACACTCGAGAGGTCACAATTTTCATTTGATGTTGATGAAACTTGAAATGCATGTTTATAACCCAAAGATCTTGGTTCATTTCGATATTCGGGCATATCGGACCTTAACTTCCTGAAATATGGCCCCTGATTGTACGAAAAATCACGTTTTTAGCTTTCGGTTCCTTTAGAGGTCACAATTATTATCCAATTTAAAAAAAACGTTTGAATATATCACCAATACACTGTTATGTCAATTAAGTTCGAACTTCGTGAAAATCAGACCAAAACTGCAGGACAAAATGGCCGCCCCTCGTATGCAATGAGTGTAAAAATATGATATATCACGGTTGTGGACCCTCTAGAGGTCACGATTTTGACTCGATTTTGATGAAACTTGATATACTTGTTTATAACCCATGGTTTTACTATTTCACCGTTCCATGCAGTGTATCAGATATATTTATCGTGTGCTAAATAAATCAATTTCTAAAATACTAATAGACTCTTCCGTGCTCATAATTTCGGTTTACTTGTTTGTATGAAATTCATTCTTTTGTCCCCCGAATTTCGAAGAAAGCAGGGGACTATTAAAATGGGTTCGTCCACCTGGTTGTCTGTCTGTCTGTCCGTCACACTTTTTGGGACACAATAACTCTCTTTCTAATTGAGCTACAATGTTCAAACTTGGTGTAGGTGTTTATTAGGTCAATGCCTTGTTGGAGTTCGAAGATGAGCATTTTCTGCTTAGGGTAAGCAGAGAACACTGTGTATCAATTTAAAATCAATCGGATATTAACTTTAGCCTCTAGAGTGTCCAGAAGATTTTTCAAAGTGATCAAGGGCCATAACTCTGGCAATAATTATCGGAAATCGCTGAAAATCAATAGGCTTCTTCGTCTCATGACCTTAAACACTGTGTATAAATTTGAAGTCAATCGGATATTAACTTTAGCCTCTAGAGTGTCCACAAGATTTTTCAAAGTGATCAAGGGCCATAACTCTGGCAAAATTATCGGAAATCGCTGAAAATCAATAGGATTCTTCGTCTCATAATCTTAAACACTGTGTATCAATTTAAAGTCAATCAGATATTAACTTTAGCCTCTAGAGTGTCCACAAGATTTTTCAAAGTCATCAAGGGCCATAACTCTGGCAGTAATTATCGGAAATCTCTGAAAATCAATAGGATTCTTTGTCTCATGACCTTAAACACCGTGTATAAATTTAAAGTACATCGAATAATAACTTTAGCCTCTAGAGCGTCCACAAGATTTTTCAAAGTGATCAAGGGACATAACTCTGGTAGTAATTATCGGAAATTGCTGAAAATCCATTGGATTCTTCGTCTCATGACCTTAAACACTGTGTATAAATTTAATGTCAATCGGATATTAACTTTCACCTCTAGAAAGTCCACAAGATTTTTTAAAGTGATCAAGGACCATAACTCTGGTAGTAATTAATGAAAATCGTTGAAAATCAATAGGCTTCCTCGTCTCAAGACCTTAAATACTGTGTATAAATTTAAAGTCAATCGGATATTAACTTTGACCTCTAGAGGGTCCACAAGATTTTTTGAAGTGATCAAGGGCCATAACTCTGGCAGTAATTATCGAAAATCGCTGAAAATCAATAGGCTTTTTCGTCTCATGACCTAAACACTGTGTACAAAATTTAAAGTCAATCGGATATTAACTTTAGCCTATAGAGCATCCACAATTGCTTGGATGGACCGACGGGGGCGACAACAATATACGACCACATTTCAATGTGGACGTATAAAAATAAGATATCTGAAACTCAAGTAAATTAGTTGGTTCAGAAAACTTATCGGCAACTCATGAAACTTTGTAAATATTTAGACCTTGAGAGAAGTTCTTTTTTTATAATTACCTGTAAAACCTGATCTGTTAATTTCTCTACTTCCTTGTAAAATGTATCCATGAGAATATCTAATGATTCTCTGTAAATATAGATTAATATTATTATATTGTTCTTGAACGATAGCCACACAAAACGTGGAAATACTCCCACACAGCAGCTATGTCTAGAAAGCAGCTTATCCGAAAAGAAACCTTTGATGTTGACCGAATCTGATCAAAATCCTTATGCCCTCAAGCAATCTGGGGCTCTTTCTGACCATTTTGGGAAAACACATCTGTGCCAGTTCGGAAATTTAATGCGAAACAAAGTCAAATTTGGAAAAGTAACCCGGAAACTGCATGCTTTCTAATAACAAATTTTAAAAGGGGTTTACATGCCATTTTAGTCCTGTGTGTATTCTTTGAACTTCGAAATCACTTATCACTAGGGTTTGGTATCGTTTAGAATGGGGTTTTTAGCGCTGTAAAGTATGCATAGAGTTTACTTTCAAAAGATTGTTCGATAACTGATAAAAAATCATTTAAGAATTACATAAATGGGTTAGTTAATACTATGACTTAGATTACTGGTTATGGGTTTAGTTTCTCCGAGAGTTGTTTAAAAATGGCCGATCCGTTCACTTATCTACGAGGTTTACTTGTTAGACGAGCCGTCTGCTTTCCCCGAGATACGTTGAAAAATCAACACACCGTTTACTTATCTACGGCCTTTACTTATCAGACGATCCGTTTTAATTTCCGGAGATACTTTGAAAAATCAACACATGATTAATTTATCTACGGCTTTGAAAAATTAGATGAACCTTTTAATTTCCCGCGAGCCGTTTATCCGATCGATTAATTTTGATTACGCTTATTTACATATGAAGTACGAATAAAAAAGGGGAATATAAAAAATGCACACCCATAGATGATCACTTTACCGTGGTCGTAGTATTATATATTATCCATTATCCTATAAACTTAGTATTCCACCATTGACAAATCAAAAATCGGTAAATCACGTCCCAGGTAATTATACAATTGGAAATCGGTAAATCACGTCCCTGGTAATGTATCTTTTTTAAATCACAAATGAATTAACTAGTCTTCCATCTGTACACGTTTTCATAAATCAAGCTTACAATGGCAGTCTGATAATCTCGTGAGACTGTACATTAGATTGGCGCCAAAAAAAGTCACTGTCAATCTCTATAGACAAGCTGTCGCCCATTTTCAGACAGCGTAATTACTTGATTGGGGGCTTCTGTGTAATTTAGTTGATTATTGGGTACAGGTGTTAAATTTTGGTACTGATTCAAAATCAACATTCCCGAAAAAGAAAAGGGTTTATAAATAAAACAGAACACAGAGAACAAGCTAATAAGAAAGTGATTTTTCCTACAATCAAGGGCCATAATTCAGGCAGTTACGGTCCGATATGCGAAAATATCGAAAGGAACCAAGATCTTTGGGTTATGAACTTATATTTCAAGTTTCAACAAAATCGAATTAAAATTGTGACCTCTATAGGGTCCACAACCTTGATATACCATATTTTTACGCTATTTGAGAACGAAGGGCAGCCATTTTGTCTGTCAGTTTTGGGCCGATTTTCACGAAATTCGAATTCAGCTGTCCTTAGGGTGTAACGGCGGCAATACTATATACCGGAAAACAACCGGAAAACACCATTTTATACTGAATACCGGAAAACACCGGAAAAACACTAAATACCGGAAAACATCCTAAATACCGGAAAACACCCTAAATAGGTAACCGGGAACCTGGTCCTCTGTGTGTGGTTTTGGACCAAATGAGCGCCGACGAAGGAAGGCCAAGGTCATTACGATGTTCGTTTTACAAATACCCCTCCACCCCCCCAAAAAAAATTTCCGATTTTTTTTTCTCCAAAATTTTTTTGCAGAAAAATATATTTTCTGTCACGATGTTCGTTTTCAAATACCCCTCCACCCCCCAAAAAAAATTTCCGATATTTTTTTCTCCAAAATTTTTGGGACGAAAAAAAATTTCGGTCACAAAAAAAAAAATTTGAATTTTTCCGAATATAGGATGGAGTCATAAATGAACGTTATTACATAGATTGATTATTTGATTAGTCGAATGCTATTGTTTTATTAATTCACACATGTGGTCAAGTGCCTGGGTGCCATATGAAACCATGTTTTTGAATATACATGTTCGTAAGTACAATATGGATTAATTCTTCGATTGGTCGAATGCTATTGTTTTATTAATTCTCACCTGTCTGGGTGCCATACAAAATCATGCCTTTGAATGTACAGTTGAGTCATAAATGTCCCTTTTTATTAACATTAATTATTCGAATGCTGTTGTTTTATTAATTCCCACCTGTAGTTACCAGCCGGGTGCGGGTCAGTTCATCCCACAACCATTTGACCTCGGACTGTTTCAAGTTTTTATTACCCTTGAGTCACAGACTCATTGGGAAAAGCAAAAATATTTACAAAACAAAAAAAAAGCAATACAAATATCCATATATACGAATATATAAACACAGTATTACAAACAAGAATCATGATATGGAGAGTAGAGTGATGGTATATTAATTGTTACTATTCCGTTTAATCTCTTCATGATTTTGGGGTAATGAACTTAAACTCAGCAGTCGAGTATCGACCCCTTCTTGGTCCTGATGCTAGCTAAAACTTGATTATATTCTTCCTGTAATCTTAATATATATCTACATTAATACTCCTATACATGTATATTGATATTTATATAATATATGTTTATATCATTTATATATCTTGCTTTTGGGAAGCCGATTTATATAAGCCTTTGGCTTGTTTCGGTATCCTGTGAATAAAATACATTTTTAGTACATAAAAGATTAAATAATTTAAAAACACTAGGGTTCGAATAATAATACTTTTTTATATATTATTATCTCAGATTTTTATAAATTGGACAAATTAAAACAAAATGGTACTCAACTTCAATGTCTTCAAAATTACACAATGTACATAATCGTTAACTTCTCTCAATATATTTAGTACTATATCATAACCTTTCAATATTTAAATTATGACTGGACAAGCGGGTTCTTGTAATTTCTTGTCTGTTTTTTCTATCTATTGATTTAGTCAAATAATATTGTAAGCCAAATGTATTCACAATATGCTTATAAATGATACATTTACTTGATAATTCAAATTTCTCAATACACTCCTGTCTAAATATGTCTAATAATCTTTGTCTGATGATATGGATACAATTTGTGTTTATGAGATGAGCAGGTTTTTCCCATTAATCTACCAAGCCAATTTTAAAAAGTTTCTTCTTAACATTCAGGACCCACGGGTCATTATTTATTAACATATTAGAGTAGCAAGAATTAAGTAAGACATTAGTAGAAGAACGTATTTTAATCCAGTATTTAAATATCTGTAACTTTCTCGTAATGATTAAAGGGACACATCCAAGTTCATAATAGATCATGTGGGAATTTGTGGTTGTTCTTGTATCTAAGATTTTCCTAAGGTATCTTAAATGTATTTGTTCTATATCATGTCCTGAATGAAAACCCCATAATTTGAATACAAGAGATAAAAGTATAAAAAATACAAAGTTTAGTTACAATATTAAAATAATTTTCATTACAAACTTTTGAGACTGAGAAGAGAGCTTTTCGACCCTGTTCATCAATGTGTTTTTGTATAATTAGATATTTACCATTAAAAATTATTTTATCGTTCTGTTTTATCCCGGGGTGTTTCATCCCCCTTGTTATTATAATTAACTGAGTTGTACTTACCGTGAAACAAAATGTTAAACACTTACTTATTGTTACATAAACAATAATGTATGGAATAAATAAGTTTTACTCGTCGATTTTTGTTGATTACCGATCACGACCAGGATTAGTTCCCCGCTGTATATTCGTATTGTTTGTTAATTGGCGTTATGATTTTAGATCTTAGGTCAGTTCACCGATGTTTTTGTAGTAAAGTATATTTGTATTGTTTTTATAATTGTCGTTATGATTTTAGATTAGTTCACCAATGTTTTTGTAATAAAGTATACTCGTGTTGTTTGTTAGTTTATGATGTCTAACATCATTTATCTTCTTTATAAAAAAAAATATTCTATAATTACATATTGCCAGCTTAATTACTCGCCAAAATACATCATTTACTCTACGTATTACCCAATAATCAACTAAATTGCACAGGGGCCCCCAATCAAGTGATTACGTTGTCTGAAAATGAGTGACAGCTTGTCTATAGAGATTGACAGTGATTTTTTATTTGGCGCCAGTCTAATGTACAGTCTTGCGAGATTATCGCACTGACTTATGACCACATGTACATATGGAAGACTGGTTAATTCATTTGTGATTTAAAAAAGATACATTACCTGGGATGTGATTTACCGATTGACAATTGTATAATTACCTGGGACGTGATTTACCGATTTTTGATTTATTTGTCAATGGTGGAATACTAAGTTTATAGGATAATGGATAATATATAATACTTAGACCACGGTAAGGTTATCATCTATGGGTGTGCATTTTTTATATTCCCCTTTTTTAATCGTACTTCATATGTAAATAATCGTAATCAAAATTAACCGATCGGATAAACGGCTCGCGGGAAATTAAAAGGTTCGTCTAATTTTTCAACGCCGTAGATAAATCAAACGTGTGTTGATGTTTCAACGTATCTCGGGAAATTAAACGGCTCGTCTAATAAGTAGAGGCCGTAGATAAGTAAATGGTGTGTTGATTATTCAACGTATCCCGAGAAAGCAGACGGCTCGTCTAATAAGTAAACGTCGTAGATAAGTGAACGGGTCGGCCATTTTTAAACGACTCTCGGAGAAACTAAACCTGTTACCATTAAACTAAGTCATAGTACTAACTAACCCATTTATGTAATTCTTAAACGATTTTTTATCAATTATCGAACAGTGTTTTGAAAGTAAACTCTATGCATACTTTCCAGCGCTAAAAACCCTGTTATAAACGATACCAAATCCCTAGTGTATACTGTGAGTTAAAACAATTTTTGGCAATTCACACTGTAACCCAGGTATCGTTTAATTTTGGGTATTTGTTTGGGTATTTAGCAATATACAAAGTTCCAAGATGATCCATTCGGAATTGCAGCCTGTAGATGATAAATACAACAAGAGCATCGCTAATGCTGAAATATACGTCCACATTCCTGTTTTGATTGATATGGTACTTTTTAAAATGAAATATAAAATGGCTGTTTTATGACAAGAGGCAAAGAAGGCTAGGCATTTGGTTTGTTTTGCCAAATATACAGACAAAATATCAACAAAAAAGCGGGTGTGACACTGCCCTAGGGGGTCAGGGCATGCACCAAAATAAATAGTTGCTGTCTTTACGGTACAAGAAACTTGACATATTTATTCCTTATACTACTAGGGATAGCAACTATTTATTTTGGTGCATTTCCTGACCCACAGGGATGTGGTACCTCAACCACTTTTTTGTTAATTTTTATATGTAAATACTCTACAGCTTGCTATAATTAACAGATTTTGTTCAATTTCAGCATATCAATCATTTCAATAATAGGGTGGTACCTATTTATATTGTTCCTTATCCAACCCTCTAGTGGCAGAGCCACGCCCAATTTTTATACGTCGAAATGCATTTTTCTGCTATTCAAGCCAGTGAGTTAGCTACTCCAAAGTTGTCCTCCAAGAAAATTTTGAAAAATTTGACGGCACAAACGTGTTTTCCTGCTATTTCACCTAAATTAGCCAATAAAAATGGCCGACTCAAATTCCAATCAAAAGACCAATTGTTTACAGTCCACAGAGACAGGAAGGTCGGTAGAAAAATTAAACCAGCGGCTGCCAGGCAGGATATGCCCACATTTTCGAGAGATGGATAGAAAAAAAGCTAAAAAGAAAGTGATTTTTCTTACAATCAAGGGCCATAATTCAGGAAATTACAAATCGATATGTGCAAATATCCAAAGGGACCGAGATCTTTGGGTTATAAACTTACATTTCAAGTTTCAACAAAATCGGATAAAAATTGTGACCTCTATAGGGTCCACAACCTTGATATACCATATTTTTACGCTAATTGAGAACGAGGGGCGGCCATTTTGTCTGTCAGTTTTGGGCTGATTTTCACGAAATACGAACTCAGCCGTCCTTAGGGTGTAACGGTGATATAATAATACGATTTTTAAAATCAGATAAACATTATGACCTCTATAGTGTCCACAAGCTAAAAAACGATTTTTCGTACAATCAGGGGCCATAATTCAGGAAGTTACAGTCCGATATGCGCGATTATCGAAAGGAACCGAGATCTTTGGGTTATAAACTAAGATTTCAAGTTTCAACAAAATTGGATAAAAATTGTGACCTCTATAGTGTCCACAACCTTGATATACCATATTTTTACGCTACTTGAGTACGAGGGGCGGCCATTTTGTCTGTCAGTTTTGGGCCGATTTTCACGAAATTTGAACTCAGTCGTCCTTAGGGTGTAACGGCGATATAATAATACAGTTCTTTTAAATCGGATAAAAATTATGACCTCTATAGGGACCACAACCTTGATATACCATATTTTTACGCTATTTGAGAACGAACGGCGGCCATTTTGTCTGTCAGTTTTGGGCCGATTTTCACGAAATTCGAACTCAGCCGTCCTTAGGGTTTAACCGTGATATAATAATACGTTTTTTTAAATCAGATAAAAATTATGATCTCTATAGGGTCCACAAGCTAAAAACGTGATTTTTCGTACAATCAGGGGCCATAATTCAGGAAGTTACAGGCCGATATGCACGAATATCGACAGGAACCGAGATCTTTGTGTTATAAACTTACATTTCAAGTTTGAACAAAATCGGATAAAAATTGTGACCTCAAAAAGGTCCACAACCTTGATATACCACATTTTTACGCTATTTGGGGTGTAACGGTGATATAATAATACATTTTTTTAAATCGGATAAAAATTATGACCTCTATTGGGTCCACAAGCTAAAAACGCGATTTTTCGTACAATCAGGGGCTATAATTCAGGAAGTTACGTTCCGATATGCGCGAATATCGAAAGAAACCAAGATCTTTGGGTTATAAGCATACATATCAAGTTTAAACCAAATCGGATAAAAATTGTGACCTCTACAGTGTTCACAAGCTAAAAACGTGATTTTTCGTACAATTAGGGGTCATGATCCATGAAGTTACAGTCGGATACATGCCAATATCGAAAGGAACCGAGATCTTAGGGTGATAAACCTATATTTCATGTTTCGTTGAAATCGGATAAAAATTGTGACCTGTAGACTGTTCACAAACAATTGTGGACGGACAAGGGCGACGACAATATATGTCCACATGAAAATGTGGGCGTATAAAAATTTAACTCGCAAACGCATTTTCCAGCAACTTCAATGTGGTCCAATATAGCCTACCTTAGACGGCTGATCTGAATCCCAAACAACCAATCAATTGTTTGAAAATTTAACCGCCGCAAATGCGTTTTTCTGCTATTCTAACCCGTGAGTTAAGCAAAGTTGTCCAGTAGTTTTGTAACCGAAATCCCACTCTATGCCGAGCTGCATTCACAAATAATAATCGATGCCCGAAAAATGTATCACAAAGTAAAGTGGCTCCAGACAAAATGTTTTAATCCATAGCAAATTCAGTACAACTTGTGGTATTCAATTCAAAGAAAACAGAAACTAGTGTTTTATTAGATTTCGGGCACCTTATTTTGCTAACTAATATTTTTTTATCACTTTACCTGTCTGCCCGAAAAGTCAAATTGTCCGAAAGTTAGGGGGAAGCTGCCCCGCGGTTCCCCCCCTGTCTCGAAAGCCCACAGAGGAAAGTATTCTACAAAATAATTATATAATAAAATAAAACCAAGTACGAACAATCCAAACCATAAGACAGAATTCGAAGTCCTAAAAAACGTTATAGGCAAAATAGTGTATTAAAGCAAAATAGTGTAATCAGCAAATGGACTGCTCCTCGTGTACAAAATACACGACAAACAGTGGTAACAGGAGTCCGGAAGAGTAAGCTTACCCAACCTGGCACCACACCCGCCATAGCTGCATCCAAACTATTAGGCGAAATGTCGGTAAAATAGCGTGATTGGCCAATGAACTATCGGTATGCAAAATGCACGCGATGAACTGTGTTAATGATGTAGTAGACATTATCAGGGAGATAGTAATAGTATATGTGTCAATTAAATATATCTAGAATAATAGCCGAGAGAGACACGTTATATTCACCAATCAAATCAATATGACGGCCATAAAACTTTTTAAAGGTTTTAATAAGTTTAGTGTGCATGTATCCTTGTAGTTGAAGCTTAGATGACAAATGCCTCGATCTACTTAAAAAATCAGAATAAAAGGAACAAGCTCTCACGTAACGAATTAGCTGAGACACAATCACTCCATAAGCTGGTGATATTGGAATGTTACTACTAATAAATGGAAAGTTAACAATTGGAAAGTCAAAGTCATCACGTTTATCGTACAATTTAACACTCAGTTTATGGCAATTGTCAAAATCGAGACGCAGATAATAATAATAATAATAATAATAATACTTTATTCAGTGATACAAGGTCATAGACCCATAGTACATAGAATATAACATACATATATATATATGTATATAATAAATATTATTATTCTGTTATTGAGTATATACATGTATATATTAATAGGTAATAACAAGATGGAGTGCCACTGGAGTTAATAACGAATAACAACTATACCTGTCTAGAACACAACACCTCCTCTATATACAGTGCTATAGATATCAATAATGATCTATCTCTAACAGTGCATAACTTATATAGAAGATTTACATCATAATAATCTCTAATGCAGTCTGGTGGAAGGTATTTAACTCTTAAATTGGTCAGATTGTTACAAGTAAACATAAAATGGTATAAGATTTCATTCCCTTCATTACATAAAGGACATACTTGGTTCTTAAGAATACCTCTTTTAAATAAATTTGCTGAGAGTGGTAACAGGTTTAAGCGTGTGATATTACGCCTCAGCTTTATTCCCACATTACAAGATAAATAGTGCTCTTGTCTAAGCTCAAGTTTAAAATTACTGTATTCAGTAAGACTATCATGTGATATTAACTTAGCTGACCAATCTTGAATATCAATATCCTTAAGCCTTAATTTCACTGATTGTATAAATTTTCTTACATTACCAATACTTTCAGAGTAGAATATAAAACTAAAACCAAGTGAGAATAACATCATTCTCAAATGAGTAACCCATGTTTCCCGGCCCAAATTAAAATCTAGATTTTTTAACATTAGATACACCTGTTTTGGATAACGGTCTATATTGTCGTATAATTACTAGTTTACTCTAACAATATTGGAGTTATTTCCTTTTTGTTCATTCTTTTGTATGAGTTATTTCCGGTTAATAAAGGACCTTGACCTTCTGGTGTGTGGGTGAACTGCACAATGGCTCTGTTGGTTATTTGGCTTTAGCGAGTTTGCTCAATCCGATAGCATCGGAATTGATGACCGGTTTAATGGATCCCAATACCACAATATTCATATTGATTAAAGTGCACCAATATTTTATACAAGACAGTATGTAATAAACACTGAGGCTATGTTGTCCACATTCTCCTACTGCTCCAGCACTGGTGGAAGATTTATGTATACCTAACACAAACTTACAAAAGTTCGTATGAACACGTTCTATATCAGGTCTGTACTGAAATCCCCAAAGCTGTGAACCGTACAGTAGAACCGGCTTGATTATAGCATCAAATATTTTAAAGGATACCTTCGGATGGGGGTGACCTGTTTTTGCAATGAAAGACTTAATAGGAATAAGAGCTTTTTCGGCTTTAAGTGACAAGTTCAGAAGACATTTACCCCAGTGCAACCTGGAAGAAAACAAGAGACCTAAGTAACTGTAATATGTGACACAATCAACCTTTGTCCCTTTAAAGTACCACTTTTCACTTTTCTTTATTATGCCCCCATTTCGGAAAACAATAATTTTTGTTTTATCAATATTTACAGACAGTTCAGAGTACTCACAAAAATTTTCTAAGACATTGATTTTCTTTTGAAGGTCACCAATTGTGTCAGCCACAAGACTGAGGTCGTCTGCATATAAAAGAGCTAGAATATCATTCATGTCACTAACAGTGAATATTCCTCGTACATTACTTTTCTCAAGCAATTCTAATAACTGATTTATATAGAAGCAGAATAGGATTGGGCTTAAAACACACCCCTGCCTGACACCAGTATGACAGTCAAAAGAAGGTGTGGTTTCACTGCCTAACTTGACAGATGAGGTCACTGATTTATACATATTGCATAGCGCTTTATGCATATTACCTCGAATGTCCTTCTTGAGAAGTAAATTCATCAATTTGTCCCGATTTACGCAGTCAAAAGCTTTAGAAAAGTCCACGAACATGCAGTAAAATCTGCCCTTAGATTTGGAAAGATACTTCTCAATTAAGCCATTCAATGTAAATATGTGATCAACAGTTGACTATTGTGGTCTGTATCCAGCTTGCGCTTCCTAATACTTATCAAAACACTCTGACCAGTCCTTTAACCTACAATTCAGAACTGATGCATAAATTTTACCAATATTATCTAATAGGGATATACCCCTTTAATTACTGGTTACAGATTTGCTACCTTTCTTATGTAAGGGAACTATCAAAGCATTTGACCAGGAACTTGGAAAATATGAATCTGAATTAAATACAAAGTTGAACAGATTTGTCAAAATATCTGAGAACAATAATGGACATGACTTAATTAAATCAATACAGATCCCACCTGGTCCAAGGGCTTTCCCTGACTTCATTTGCTGAATACATCTGAACACCTCATCTTTAGTGATAGGCTCATTTAATACCTCATACCGCTCATTTAATACCTCATACCCATCATTATTCCTATCAACGTCATAATCAAGGTCATAATGACCTCTATCATGGGTATCACCAGCATTATTATTTAGTAATTTTTCAAAATATTGAAACCATTGTCATGGTGTTATCGACAGAGATGATGACCTTGTTCTAACATTTCTAAAAGTTTTCCAGAATTTTGACGTGTCTTGATTATCAAATAGCAGATCTGAATAAATATTTTGAGTATGCTCATGCTTTTTCTGTTTCCATAAGTTTTTAATTTTACTTTTTGCTTCCTTGTACACACACAGAGATTGGTCTGTGTTCCGGAGTCTAAATTTATTAAGACAATCATACTTTATAGCTTTAAGATCATTACACTCCCGGTTGAACCAAACAGGCTGTTTCCTCTGATATTTTACCTTAGTGTCACCTGGAGGGTTATGTTCAACACAGTTGTTAATATGGTGTTCTAGAAACAAGACTGCATCATCCGCATTTCTCTGTAGCTGCTCTGAAAAATCTGTATTAAATTTATCAAATCCTATTGTGAACCTGTGGATAAACTGTTTAGACACATTCTGATTCCATTTAATTTTATGATAAGGGGTTGTTTGAATGTCATCACGGTCAGTCTCATTCCCATGCAGTATCTGGCAGTTAACATCAAACAACAATGGCAGGTGGTCTTACTCCGTACGAAGACCAACACGAAAGTTTGTAATATTTATGAAAAATTCTGAAGAGACGATTACGTAATCGACTACGCTAGCTCCGTTGTATCGGATACAGGTAAATTCGCCGTTTGAATCGCTATAACACCTACCGTTAACAATGTGAATGTTGTTGTAAGCACACAAAGACAACAGTTTCGAGACGCAGATCCAAGTAGGAAGCGTAATTGTCACTGTCAGTGGTGTTTTTAATTTTGAGTTCATCAGGATATATGAATTCTACATAATCACTAGATTTAGGATTATTAAGTGATAAAACGTCATCGATATATCGATAAGTGAAAATAAAAAGTCTGACTGATCGTTTATTAGTTTTTACGAGCGTCTGTATGTAATCGGCTTCGTACGAATAGAGAAACAGATCAGCAAGCAAAGGTGCACAGTTGGTGCCCATATTCAACAAAGATGTTATCAATTAAAAAATCCAACATCTGAATTATCTTGATGGCCGTGAATTTGTTTTTGGAATCACTGTGATTCTTAACGAAATATGTAGAATTGTAATTTACAACTAAATATTGATATCTAGCAGTACTGTGAATAATGTCTTTCAACCGGGCTTTTAATTTACTATGGGGAATTTTAGTGTACAAAGTAGAAAAGTCAAATGTTTGAATAGATGAGACTGAAGCAAGGGATCTAGATTGCAAACCATCAAGTAATTCTTTGGAATTTTTCAATATCCACATTTGATTTATACAGTATTTTTGAATACCCTCTTTAACAGCCGTTAGTATAGATGTCAATACTTTTGAAAGTGGTTTTGTGGAACAACGGGATGAACCTGCTATAAAACGTTGCTTGTAGGGATTTTTATGTAGTTTAGGTATCCAATATAACAAGGGCAAATCTGTATAGGTATCTCCACACGGAGTACCAAATGAAGTGAGTACAGATTTGTGATTGGATATAATTTCATCCTTACTAAGAGTAGATCGTTTATATGTAGCACTGTCGATTAGTTTCCCGAAATTAAGTTCTTTGAACAGACAGTCAAAATAATGTCATTTACATATAAACACTATGTTATTGGACGCCTTGTCAGCCGGAACAATGACATACTTGTCATGCAAGGCATTGAGATTTTCAACAATGCTAACATCATTGAAAATAGACTTAGGCCTAGTGTCAACTGACAAACGTTGCATGTATATTCTTCGTTTAAGTAAACGACTGATAGACTTGGTCCAATCAGAGAGAGTATCTGAGATAACATCTTTCCTCTTGGCACATGATCTAGCGTAGTCCTCTACGGCATCCATAATAAGTTTGAAATTTTGATCCCATGAAAATGGTTGCGGTTCCCGGTATTTGGGTTCTTTGGACAAAATTTCATGTAGCTTATTATTCTGGACTATGTTCAAATCACCAGTGACCACATGTCCAGCTGGTGGGTAATGGAAGGACGACGTAGAGCAAGAACATGGTAGAGGGTTATTATATAAGTCTTTTGCATTGATGTCAGATAATGCGTTTCTGTAATTAAATATTTTGGATGCAATGGGTTTAGTATAAGTATAAGAAATCCTAGGAACAGTAACAGTTTTGAAGTAAGGAGGGATGTGTGCTGTGACTTGCTTATGGTGTAATATTTAGCTTAACCCTAAAAATAATTCACACCAAGTTACTGGAAAGTGTCTGGAAAATAAAGACTACAAATAAAAATGTTGTTTCGGTTATTTTCTGGTCTCAAATAGTTCTGCATATTTAGAGCTAGCAAATATTTATTTCCTAAACTCACGAGAGTTATAAACTTACATTTCAAGTTTCATCACAATTAGAAGAAAACTGTGACCTCTAGAGGGTCCACAACCTTGATATACCATATTTTTTACGCTATTTGAGAACGAGAGATGGCCATTTTGTCTGTCAGTTTTTGGCCGATTTTTTAGATCCGATAAAAATTATGACATCTATAGGGTCCACAAGCTAAAAACGCAATTTTTTGTACAATCAGGGGCCATAATTCAATAAGTTACGATCCGATATGAGCGAGTAACGAAAGGAACCAAGATCTTTGGGTTATAATTAATTGTGACCTCTATAGGGTCCACAACCTTGATATACCATATTTTTACGATATTTGAGAACGAACGGCGGCCATTTTGTCTGTCAGTTTTGGACCGATATTCACGAAATTCAAACTCAGCCGTCCTTAGGGTTTAACGGTGATATAGTAATATGTTTTTTTAAATCGGATAAAAATTATGACCTCTATAGGGTCCACAAGCTAAAAACACGATTTTTCGTACAATCAGGGGCCATAATCCATGAAGTTTCAGAGCGATACATGCCAATATCGAAAGCAACCAAGGTCTTTTGGAGATAAACCTATATTTCAAGTTTCGTGAAAATCAGATAAGAATTGTGACCTGTAGAGTGTCCATAAACAATTGTGGGCGAAGTCCAGACGGACAGGGGCGACGACAATATACGTCCACATGAAAATGTGGGGGTATAAAAATAACCACCATGTTTTAAATTTAAAACAAAAAGTTAATTAAACGGCCAAGAGATAGATAGATAACCGATCCGGTGTAACATACTCCAGATTTATAGACAAGCTGTGTACTGTGGACTAAATTTTGATGTTTATTATGGTCACCGACTGAAAACTCGGTACTATCCTAATTGTTAAACAAATAACGTACCATTGACTCACAGACCCTTACAGATACGGAAGTCACAGTCATCAACTACTCGAGCTATAACCCCAATGACGCGGAACTTTCACTTTTAAAACTTTGTTCCTCGTCTGCAATTCTTCGTAAAAGATGATATTGATTTTTTACGACATATTGATGTTATTAACTCTACAGAACCACTAGGCGAAGAAGATCTGTTATGTACCATGTTAAATCACTTTATACAAATATACCTCATCAAGAAGGCATAGATAGCTGTAAAGCATTTTTGGAGAGCAGACCAGCTGACAGTAAACCGGACCACCTTCCTCTGCAAACTAATGCATCTTGTACTTACTCTGAACAACTTTGTATTTAACGACACACACTACACACAACAACATGGAACAGCAATGGGTACAAGAATGGCCCCCAACTACGCTTGTTTGTTTATGGGCAGTCTTGAAAAAGAGTTTCTACAGAACTATAATCCTCTTGAACAGCCACACTTTTGGAAACGCTTCATAGATGATATATTTTTTATTTGGCGCCACAGAGAAACTAAACTTCTCAAATTTATCGAATATATGAAATCCGCCCACCCGACTATCAAGTTCACATGTAACCACTCAAGAGACTCATTAGCTTCCTGGACATTTCAATTCACAAAATTATCGACCGCTTAGAAACTGATCTATTCTCACTGACACTCACCAATATCTACATTGGGGATCTTGCCACCCTCACAATACTAAACGTAGTCTACCTTACAGTCTCGCTTTTCGCCTCAGACGAATCTGCTCATTACCCGTATTCCTCAACAATCGCTATGATGAACTATGCAACTATCTGCGCAAACGTGGTTACAAAAGAAATGTTATAACTGATGCTATCAAGAAAGCTACTAGAATCTCACGCTCAGATGCTCTACAACAACGTCAAAAGAAGAAAAATAACCGAATCCCATTTGTTATTCCCTTCAATCCAAGACTCCCAAACATTGGAGAAATTACACAAAGATACATGCCTATTCTTCACATATCTAATCATTGTAAGACTGTTATACCCAACCCTCCTATCGTAGCGTATAAAAGACCTCGCAACTTGGGCGACACATTGGTCAAGTCTAAACTACCTAAAACTCCAGAGACACTGGGATTTTACAAATGCAGTAAAAAATGTATTACATGTACTCGGCACTGTCACGAAACCAACACTATTACGAGTAACTGCACTAAGAAACAATTCGCAATTCGGAAACATCTAGACTGCAACTCTTATAATATTATATATGTAATCACCTATACCAAATGCAACTAACAATACGTCGGAGAAACTCAACAAAAACTCAAAGAACGGATATATGGACACAGATCTGATATCAACAATCATGGAGACTCCCCAATCGCCAGACACTTCAACTCCCCTAATCATAGCATAGACCATCTCCGAGTCACCGCCTTTGTTCAGCTCCATAATGCCACCACTCATTCACTTCTTAATAAAAAAACATTTTGGATTAGAACTCTTAAAACTCTTGAACCTCTAGGCATTAATAATAATCCTCAAACCATCTTCCCCATCAGCACTTTTTAGACTTTCCCCCTTGTTCACGCGCTCCTGGTTCCACACTCTTCGTCATAGTTCCCTATGACGTCATCTCTGTTTCCTTAGAGATTCTTTTTAAATGTTTTATTTATTACCTTGAAGAAGAAGAGAGTACCTCTTCGAAACGTTGGTCTAATTATATCTGACTATGAAAACAGTGTTAGTGTCTCTTTTGTTTATTTACTTTAATATTTATCTAGTGAAGACCACTTCCGTATTGGATTCCTCGATCCACTGTTTTCATATTCCTGTTGGACGCGGATTCTACACAAGTTTGGTAGTCATGACATTGAACAAATTGTATAGAACATCTTGTGGTTAATAATTGAACATCTGTTTCAAAATTAAAACCAGAATTAACACAACAATGCCATCTCCCTGTATACCAAATCTCGTCAAACAGTTCAATATAATTATGAAAGATAGGTTGCCAGGCAACGAAACATACGCCTACAGCAGCTAAATCGTCCGGGCAGTCAACAAGAGTTGTCGCTTATTTTTACTTTTTTCGGTAATAAAACATTTATAATACTCTAAAATCTGATTAGGAGTAACAACTCATTAAGTAATTATCAGAAAATCACTAGAATTTGTTTGGTTTTCATAAAGTTTTGCCCAATACGAAACATTTAATATCATGGATTTAGCTGTTCAAGTTATCAAAATTCATTGAAAATCAACATACTTGTTTGTCTCAAGACCTTAAACCCTGTGTATCAATCTGAAGACAATCGAATGATAACTTTAGTCTCTAGAGCGTCACAAGATTTTTCAAAGTGATCAAGAGCCATAATTGGCAGTAATTATCGGAAATCGTTGAAAATCAATAGAATTTTTCATCTCATGACCCCAAACGCTGCATATAAATTCAAAGTCAATAGAATATTAACTTTAGTCTCTAGAACATCCCCAAGATTTTTCCCAAAATGATCAAGGGCCATAACTCTGGCAGTAATTATCCGAAATCGCTGAAAATCAATAGGCTTCTTTGTCTCATGACCTTAAACACTGTGTATAAATTTAAAGTCAATCGTATATTAACTTTAGCCTCTAGAGCGTTCCCAAGCAATTGTGGACGGCAGACCGACGGACGGACAGGGGCGACGACAATATACGACCACATTTCAATGTGGGCGTATAAAAAGCATAACAAAGTATAATTCCTGTTAGCAGTAACTGTCCTATGACAATTACGGCCCTAAATATTTTACAAACTTTGTGTCAGTAAAAGAAACGACCAGAAACTTGTACAGACATGTTTTGATTAAAACACTGAATCTATTCAGAGTTGTCAATAGTGTTACTTGATATTCACCCAGGAAATCACGAAATTCCTTGATAGAAAACATGGTAATACTGTGTTCCATGAAACCTTTGAGATGGGTGTACTGTACATGTATATGATATGCATCTTTACCCTTATTAGTTCTTAATCCATGTTATCCTTTAGATAAAAAAATCTTACTTTGAAACGGCTTCTTCATTTGTTTTAATGTATTCTTTAGGAAAATATAACATCTGAATATCATCATCAACCTAATATAAATGATAAAATAGAAGGAATAGTATTTATGCAAGCACCAACCAATGTACATATATGCATATACAAGATCTTCGTAATTAGAAGCTCATCGTTTGGAAGCATATTTAGAGTCTGTCGTGTATTTTAATATTCAAATATCATATCAAAATTGATGTACAACAAAAAAAACTCTTATGACACTGTTTTAGTGCCAAAAGAGCATACAAGTTCTCTAGAAAGAGATTTACCGCTCTTGTTCCCATTCCACCCCAAGAACTACTCTTTAAAAAGACTTCAGTCACTTGCCACCTGGAGAACCATTTGAAGTAATCTAGATTATACTCCGGTTAAAGATGTGAAACAAGACATTGGAAACATCACTTAGAGTACAGAGTGTCATGGGGATGGGGAACTGTACCTATGGTACGTCTTTCGAGTGGGTGGTTTCTGTGTCTCCTTACTAAGACTACTTAATGGGATACAAAGAGGTGGAAACTTCAAGTGGCACTATGAAGTAATAAGCGACTGGAACCATTCCTTACAGTAAGGAGTGTCAAAAGGGGCGAATCTATTTCGTTAGGGTGGGGTGGGGTGGGGTGGGGGATGGACGAATGGTGCACGTTGGGGTGGTTTCGATAATTACTTCTGGTGATGATAAAAATGTCAAATTAGTTTTATGAAATCATCAATTAGGCATCACATGGTAAAAAATTTATGAGAATTGTATAATAATTGACACTTTTATGGACCAAAAACCTTGAAAAGTGACTTTTAGAAAATTGTCTATTTCTCCCGAACTGAACAAGTTAGAAACCATTTTGTGATATCTATATGACCGTATTCTTTTCATTTTTCTGTTGATTTAAACAGAAAGTTAACATTTTCAAAACATAGTAAGTAATTTATCAGTTGAAAAAAATATTGATTTTAAATTTTAAAGATAGGTTGCCAGGCAACGAAACATATGCCCACAGCAGCTAAATCGTCCTGGCAGTCAACAAGTGTTGTCACATATTTTTACTTTTTTTCGGTAATGAAACATTCATAATACAGTGCACTCTGTCACATCCGACCTCTGATCACTCCGGCACTCTGTTACATCAGACACCATTTTCATGTCCCGATTTATTTCCTTATTACTTCAACCAAAAAATCTCTGGGTAATTCGACCTCTGTACATTCTGGATTACGACATCAATCAGCCGTCCCGTCATACGATTTCCATTGAATCGACACCGTATAATCCGGCCTTCAATCGGTGGGTGTGAAGCAAAGACTTACCGATCAATTATCCGTGAGATTAAAACTGGATGGGTGTGAAGCCACAAAAGATTAACAAGCAATCACCAATCAATTATCTGTGAGATTAAAACTCGGTACCGTGGGTCTTTGTTGATTACTTTGATAATTTTAATCTCCTGTACGACAGTTGTGATAAATACTCAAGAATATCCACGAATTTTCCCCCGAATTAACAGTCGTAAAAATATTCCTAGCACGGATACCCCTTAGCACCCGTTGGAAACATTCGTTGCGCATGCCGATTGAACCTGAATAACCTATAAGTTTGGTCACCCTACGGATGTCTTCGAACCGTGTGATGATGCTCGATTCACAGTCCGAACGTCCCAAATTATCAGAATTGCAATCGATTGACGCGGAATTCAGTCCTGTCACAGTTCTGTCAGTCCCGACGACGGAGGTGGTGTGAGTAAAATTGTGACGTAATTAAACACGACGAACAGGTTTCGGCTGCATGGTTGAATGAGATATTTATATATCCAGTCGACGCATGCGTTGTAGCCCGAAGTACCCATTTTCACTCGATTGTCAATATTTTTGGGATTGAGATAATTCAATTCCAGAACGTTCAATCGAGTACGCCCATTATCAATGAACACGTGATAGCAAAGACAAGAGTGCGATCAACTGAAGACGGCGAAGAAGATAAATTAATGACAGACTTGACCTATTCAAAATGCCTACGCACGTTAAATGAAATAAAAAGTAATGTAATAAAATTTGGAATGTACAGAAAGGTTTACCATTTTTAAAGGGAATAACATTCTGGTGATTCGAAGTTCTATTTTCGAAGCTACATTATAATAATACTTCCGGTTTTCTAAGTTACAATTTTTCCGGTTTTGAGAAAACTGGGTATTCTGACACTCTGCGTAATCCGACATATTGTAACGACCCCGTACGATGGCGGATGTGACAGATTGCACTGTACATTAAAATCTGATTAAGAGTAACAACTCATGAAGTAATTACAAGAAAACCATTAGAATTTGTTTGGCTTTTATAAAGTTCTGCCCCATGCTAACGTTTAGTATACAAAACTTTTAATATCATGGATTTAGCTGTTCAAGTCATAAAAATTTACTTGTTCATATCAAGACTTTAAACTCTGTGTATCAATCTGAAGTCAATCAGATGATAACTTTAGCCTCTAGAGCGTCACATGATTTCTCAAAGAGATCAAGGACCACAACTTTGGCAGTATTATCGTAAATCATTGGAAATCAATAGGATTCTTCGTCTCATGACCTCAAACACTGTGTATAAATTTATAGTCAATAAGATATTAACTTTAGCCTCTAGAGCATCCACAAGATTTTTTGAAGTGATCAAGGGCCATAACTCTGGCAGTAATTATCGAAAATCACTGAAAATGAATAGACTTCTTTGTTTCATGACCTTAAACTCTGTGTATAAATTTAATGTCAATCGGATATTAACTTTAGCCGCTAGAGCATCCACAAGATTTTTCAAAGTGATCAAGGGCCATAACTCTGGCAGTAATTATCTCAAATCGCTGAAAATCAATAGGCTTCTTTGTCTCATGACCTTTAACACGGTGTATAAATTTAAAGTCAATCGGATATTAACTTTGGCCTTAAGAGCGTCCACAAGTTTTTTCAAAGTGATCAAGGGTCATAACTCTGGCATTAATTATCGTAAATCGCTGAAAATCAATAGGCGTCTTCGTCTCATGGCCTTAAACACTGTGTATAAATTTAAAGTCAATCGGATATTAACTTTAGCCTCTAGAGCGTCCACAAGACTCTTTGAAGTGATCAAGGGTCATAACACATTCTAAATATAATTTTAACACAGAGATCATTGCTACGATAGCTGATTAATACAGTTTTCCAGAATCGGAAGTGACGAACGCCAAAGGAAAACACGATCAGTCATCTCTCTATATAACTGACTGATGTGACGAGTGATAACGAATATACGGGCGAATTTCGGCTCACTAATAATTCCTTCGAAGACCAAAAGTTGTTGTATGAGATTGTGAGAGGATATCTGACAATTCATAAAAAGAATTGACTGCCACTAGATAAGTGAACACGAAAGAAAAACAGAAAAAGTCTGTGCATTACCATGTTTTTATAAGATATAGAATGAATATAAACAAGGGAATGTACGGACTATTTCTATTTTTCTAGTGTTCTCTTATCTAATGACATTCAATTACATTATTGAATTGTCAGGTATCCTCTTACAGTCCCATATATCAACTTTTGGTCTTCGAAGGAATTATTAGTGAGCAGAAATTCGGCCGTAGATCCGTTATCACTCGTCACATCAGTCAGTTATATAGAGAGATGACTCATGTTTTCCTTTGGCGTTCATCACTTCCGACTCAGGAAACCTGTATTACTCAGCTATCGTAGCAATGATCTCTGTATAAAATTATATTTGGAATGTGTTTAACCAGCTTTATCACATATGTGATAATGACTGGCACCAATATTGTCCTTTAACTTTCTGTATATTTAAAGAACCATTTTTCTGAAAATCTTAATTTCGATTACAATCAATATTTTCACTTATTTTGTCTTTATTTCATTATTAGATTGTGTGCATTCCGTAGCTGGTCACATATCGAAAATTAAATTTCAATACCTGAAAACATATTATATATAAATAGAATCGTCATTAGATCAGCTATCTCAATATACATGTATAAACTTTTTTTTGAAAATCTGTAAAAATAAAAAAATACTAGAGAATTTTCCAAAAATTAAAAATGTTTTTTGACTTTTTTCGATTCTTAGTCCCTTTTTTTTCCTATTCTAGTTATTTCAAAGTCCTATTGAATGTCTTCGTGCACAACACTACCGAGGGGACTCCCAATAGAGAAAGTTTACGAAAACTCACTCGAGCAGTTTTCAAGATACAGACTTCCAAAAACATCTCAAATCAGAAAATATTTTATTTTCAGTGTGCCATATTTTCCTGCGGGATCACCGTATCTGTATGAATTGGGTTTCACACGATAGTCCATTCGACTCAAAGCTATCTTAATTGGTTTAATCCGGTGATATCGGACAGAAAAGAAAAATTGTGTTTTTCCCCAAAGCATCCATTTTTGCGTTGTTGTCAACATATCGGATATTATTTCGACTACTTCCTGTCTACGGATCATTGTTGAAATTGCTTTATCCTTTGGTATGGCCATATGACTTCATGCTCCAGAAGTTTAGAATCATCGATTTGGGCATAAAAAGAAACGAGAGCATCGCTAACGCTGCAATATACGACCACATTCCTGCTTTAATTGATAAGGTACTTTTCAAAACGAAGAGAATGAAATATGAAATGGCTGCAATGACTGTAATATGTGTGTGTGTGTCTACTTAGTGTTTTAACGTCTGCTTCCACCAAAGGTGATATCGCAGACAAGTTGTCTTATTTTCATATTTATTATCTTTGCGCACGCTGGGGTCCTCCTGTAGGAGGAAACCGGGGTACCCGGAGTAAACCCACAAGGTTGAGAAGACGCCCCTTTCTCCAGGATCGAAACCACAACCGCAAGCCAGGTTGACCGGCCTGTTGGAGGTCGAAGTGTGACAGTCTAGAACGCTAGGCCATCCAACCCACCTTGACTGTAATATAACAATTTACAGACTAAATTGTTGCCGTCCTTAGTGTATAAGGAATAAGTATACCAAGTTCCAAGATAATCCATTCAGAATTTTGGCCTTCGGGCGCTAAAGCCAAAAATTGGATGTGGCCTGCCCTTGGGGGTCGAGGCATTCACCAAAATCAATAGTTGATCCCCTTAGGCTACAAAGAATACATATGCCAAGTACCAAGGTGATACATTCAGAACAATAAACACAATAATCAGGCATGGCTCTGCCCCTGGGGGTCCGGACATGCAGTTATCCTCCTTAGGCTATAAGGAATACATATCGCAAGTTCAAAGACGATCCATTAAGAGACACAAAGAAAAGATAGGTTGCCAGGCAACGAAAAATACGCCCATGCAGCTAAATCGTCCGAGCAGTCAACAAGGGTCGTCACATATTTATTCCTTTGTAGGTAATTGGGGGCCTCTACAAGACAGTTCCATACAGATCAGATTATAAATTTTGTCGTTTGAGGGTTCACAAGGTTCTACAAACTGAAACAAGGGTCTCAACTCTGGAAGTAATCTACAGAAATTGTTGAAATTTGACAGACTTTTTCGTTTTACTAATTGAAATAATGCATATAAATTTCATACAGATCAGATGATCACTTTTGTCATTCAAAGGTTCACAAGGTTCACAATCGCCATAACTCTAGAAATTATTGATGGAAATTGCTGAAATTCAATAGACCTCTGTTTCACAAATTTAAATGATGCATATAAATTTCATACAAGGGCCATAACTCTAGAAGTAATTATTGTAAATTGCTGAAATTCAATAGGATTCTTCTCTTGACTAATTTAAATGCCGCATGTAAATTTCATACAGATCGGCAGATAACTTTTGATGTTAGAGCGTTCCCAAGATGCAACAAAGTGAAACAAGGGCCATAACTCTAAAAGTAATTGACTGAAATTGCTGAAATTCAATAGGCTTCTTCACTAATTTAAATAATGCATATAAATTTCAGAAAGATCGGGTAATAACTGTTGGCATTAGAGCGTTCACAAGGTTCAATAAAGTGAAACAAGGGACATAACTCTAGACGTAATCAACGGAAATTGCTGCTGAAATTCAATCGGCTTCTTCGCTTCACTAATTTAAATAATGCATACATGCATAAATTTCACAAGGATAAAATGTGACCGGCCGCATCTAAATGAGTCGGAATGCGGGAGAATCAATAATGAGATAAGACAAAATAAGTGAAAATATTGATTTTGAACGAAATTGAGATTTTCACAAATAAGAGTCTATAAATATACTATCTATTGACACAGAAAATCAAAATAGCAATAAAACATTTTAAAACACCTGTACGTTTTGTAAGAGTACTGTATTCTTAAATCTGTCCTATTTCTCAAAATTCTCGTCGAAATTAGTTATTTTTCTTCGCTCGCAGTGGGACGACCGGTCACTCCTCTTGCATAACAATTGGCATCGTTGTAAAGCGAAGCATTTCTAGTTTATAAATATGATCAAAATATTGTCGATGAATTGATTTTGAACGGATACAATCGAGTTTAAAAACCCTCCAAAAATATAAATAAACTCCGCCTGTTGCCATGCTGTCCACACAACTCCTTTGCTGATTGGCCCGAACACTGCGTGCAAGACATTATCGATAAATATTTGGTTTTGGCAATGTTTTGGGGTACCTACTTGTGATTCACTCTGATAAGTGGCAGAAAAAAAAATTAATTCTGATCGTATAGATTGCCGTTGAGTGTTAATCGAAACCACGTGGCTGATGATGTAAATTAATCGACAAGCGGGTGTGTGTCATTGAGTAATACTGTCACGTCGACAACTCATTATTTACTCCGAATAATTAATCCAAGTGGTGATTGTTTGATATCGCATATCATCTTTAAAAAAAATAATCTATAGGCCTTAAATGGAAATAAACAAAATGGCCAATAATGTTCTTTTCGAAGAGAATTTTATTGATAGCTGAATTCCGTTTAACGTCGCTTCTTCATACGGCATGCAAAGTAAGGAATGCATTTGGGATATTATTGTTTAAAATTCTCTTATCACAATGGGTCGAAAAAATGAGAACGCCCAACGAGCCGAAATGCAACGATTCTCGAGTCTGCCATTGAGTATCCTCAAATATAATGTTGATATTTACATCAAAGCCAAAATGCACGAAAGTGAACGTAAGCATTGACTATGAAATTGACATTTCTATAGGGACTCATATTTTGATAACGTCACGGTACCTGAAAATAATAATAGACCTATCGTACACGCAAAATCTTATTTTAATTCACGTGTTAAATGAACACGCGTACAGCTGTTGCGGCTTCTTTGATGATTATCCAATCAACAATCTTAATCTCCTGACCACTATTTGGCACTAAGGTACTAATTAATTGATGAGATTAACTGAGTTAATCTCACTAAAGTTATATTATTCAGTATAACACTATCATGTGAATATTATGCTGTATGTGTTGTGGATGTTTCGTTACGAAAGGAGTGCATTTATTACGATTTTCGTCGTTAGCACCCTTGAAATCCTAAATAAAAATCATATTAAACGACAAAATATAGCAAATAAATAGCGGAAATAGTCGGATCAAATTTTTACGATTTTCGTCTTCAGCACCCCTGAAAACCCATGGAAAGAAATATTCAACGACAAAACAGCAGATAAATGGCCTTGTTGCTATGGGATTTTGTTTTGGGACATACCAAATCTTTGACTTGCTTTTTCTCAAAACTTACTTTTGTGAGTTGGGTAGCTTCTAATGGACACAGCTCAGTCAATTTTTGCCCAATTCAAACAAACTATACATCAAATTGAAGGTAATGAGTTCGAATGTGAAAATAACAAGAACTCAATTTTCAAAATTTCCTCATTGTGACTCAGTATGCTGTGGGGGGTCCACAAATGATAACTTTTGGCGTAATAACATTCACAACGTTCAACAATGTGAAACAAGGGCCATAACTCTAGCTGTAATGCACAGAACATTTTGAAATTAAATAGGCTTCTTCATCTCACTAATGTAAACCATATATATCAATTTTAAAACAATCAGATAATAACTTATAGAGCGTTCACAAGAAATTGTGAACGACAGACTGACAGACGGACAGACAGGGGCAACGACAATATATGTCCACGTTTCCATAAAAATGGGTATGGTTCTGCCCCTGGGGGTTGGGCAATCACCAAAAAACAATAGGGGTCATCCTTAGGGTATAAGGAATAAGTATGCAAAGTTTCAAGGTGATACGGGGGTCACGCTAGGCTGGAGGTCGGGTTTTCGACCCCTGCATTGGCCGAGAAAGTTCACCCAGATTTTCTGACATGGTTCCCCTTGTCAGTGATAGAGGATGTAGGGCTTGACAAGGACAGCTGTCTGGTCGTTCAGATGGACAAAAAACCAAGGTCCCGTGTACACATTGGCGTGCACGTAAAAGATCCCTTGACAGTTGGAATTCGATATAAGAGTAGGCCGTAGTGCTGCTGTCCGGGCAAAATTTCCCTCCCAGTTCGGAGCAAAACAGTAGGACGTTTAACCCCATTTCATTTCATTTTCATTTCAAGGTGATACGTTTAGAAATGCGGTCTGTAGATGACAAACAAATAAATACAAGAAATAGGTGTGGCTATGCCACTGGGGGTTGGGCATGTATCAAAAACAATAGGGATCATCCTTTGGGTATAAGGAATTCATATGAAAATTTTTCATGACGATTGATTAAGAATTTTGGCCTGTAGGTGACACACAGACACACAAAAAGAAAATGTGCATGGCTCGCCCTGGGGGTGGGGCTGCACCCCAAACAATAGGGATGTTCCTTAGGGTACAAAGAATAAGTATGCAAAGTTTCAAAATGATACATTAAGAAATGCAGCCTGTAGATGAAAAGCAAATTTAAGAAATGGGCATGGCTCTGCCCCTGGGGGTCAAGCAAGCACCCAAAACAATAGGGATCATCCTTAGGGTATAAGGAATAAGTATGTAAAGTTTCAAGATGATCACTTAAGAATTATGGCCTGTAATCGACACACAGACACACACACAAAGACAGGGGCGACAGCAATATAGGTCCACATTCATATAACGATAGGTTGCCAGGCAATGAAACATACGCCCACAGCAGCTAAATCGTCTGGGCAGTCAACAAGTGTTGTCGCATATTTTTACTTTTTTCGGTAATGAAACATATGTAATTATCAGAAAACCATTAGAATTTGTTTCGATTTCTGTCCCATGGTAACGTTTAGTATACGAAACTTTTAACATCATGGATTTAGCTGTTCAAGTCATAAAAATTCATTGAAAATCAATATACTTGTTCGTCTCAAGACCTTAAACTCTGTGTATCAATCTGAAGTCAATCGGATATTAACTTTAGCCTCTAGAGCGTCACAAGATTTTTCAAAGTGATCAAGGGCCATAACTCTGGCAGTACTTATCAGAAATCGCCGAAAATCAATAGCCTTCTTCGTCTCATGACATTAAACACTATGTATAAATTTAAAGTCAATCGGATATTAACTTTAGCCTCTATAACGTCCACAAGATTTTTTGAAGTGATCAAGGACCATAACTCTGACAGTAATTATGGGAAATCGCTGAAAATCAATAGGCAGTCAACAAGAGTTGTCGGATATTTTTACTTTTTTCGGTAATGAAACATTTATAATACACTAAAATCTAATACAGAAAACCATTAGAATTTGTTTGGTTTCTATAAAGTTCTGCCCCATGCTAACGTTTTGTATACAAAACTTTTAATACTGTATCATGGATTTAGCTGTTCCAAGTCATAAAAATTCATTGAAAATCAATTATACTTGTTCGTCTCAAGGTCTTAAACACTGTGTATAAATTTAAAGTCAATCAGATATTAACTTTGTCCTCTAGAGCATCCACAAGATTTTTTGAAGTGATCAAGGGCCATAACTCTGGCAGTAATTATCGGAAATCGCTGAAAATCAATAGGCTTCTTTGTCTCATGACCTTAAACACTGTGTATAAATTTAAAATCAATCGGATATTAACTTTGGCCTGTAGAGCGTCCACAAGATTTTTTGAAGTGACCAAGGGCCATTACTCTGGCAGTAATTATCAGAAATCGCTGAAAATCAAGAGGCTTCTTCATCTCATGACCTTAAACACTGTGTATAAATTTAAAGTCAATCGGATATTAACTTTGGCCTCTAGAGTGTCCACAAGATTTTTTGAAGTGATCAAGGGCCATAACTCTGGCAGTAATTATCGGAAATCGCTGAAAATCAATAGACTTCTTCATCTCATGACCTTAAACACTGTGTATAAATTTAAAGTCAATCAGATATTAACTTTAACCTCTAGAGCTTGTGGACGCCGGCCAGACGGGGGTGACGACAATATACGACCACATTTCAATGTGGGCGTATAAAAACGACATTTTTGCAATATTCGAATGATATAGGTCGCGGACAAAGTTTCGAAATGTTTAATTGCTATAGTCCCATAAAAGTCTTGGGGTTTCTGGTAATGTCATTTGTTTGAAAATAGGCAAATATTTGATGAAACTACAGCCGTTTTTTTATTATTTTGCACCGTACTTAATTCGAACACTTCCGGTCTGCGTAGAAGTTTCAAAAGTAGTTGATCAAGTAGCCACAACATGGTTTCCCAATAGAAAATTAGGTCCCAGATCGGTATTTGTTAAGGGCACTGAGAAATAGGCTCCCGGGGAAAAAATAATAATAACTAGATCTGCGTGGCAGTGCTGAACGTTTTTCAGGAAGCAGACCAGAAGAAATCATATGATAGTCCATTCATCGGGCTATGTAACGATACATTAGTTGTTTTCATCCGGTAATATCCGGCGGGGAAATGGCATTTTTCGCAAAAGCCTTCATTTATCAAGTTTTTTTCCGCAAAAATATCGGATATTTTTTTGACTCTTTCCGGTATACGTGGCTTGGGCACTTAATTTCTTTTAACAGAAGTTTCAGAAACATCCATCGAGCAGTTTTGATAATAAAAAATATAAATAGAAGAGCATTTTCAGTAATTTAACGATTTTTCAACGTTTTTCAAAGATTGAGGCCTTTTTTGGTCCACTTACATCATTTTGAGGCTTTTATATTTAAATTCACACTCTAGACCACAGCTAGGCCTCTAAGTGACAGAAGTTTAAGAAAAGAAATAAATGAAGTTTTCGAAATACAAGCAACTCAATAGGCGATAGGCTCCAAACAGAAAAATACCAGATTTTCCACATATCTGTGGATATCTGTGATATCTGACGTAGAAATCACATTTTTCAGCTATCAAAATATACTCTTCAAAAAAAGTAGGGGATATTCAGAAACAATACAAAACTGCGGAAATGCACTGCTGTTTTTATTAGAGGTAACCAGTGTATGCTAATAATAGGCCAATTGCCTACACATGAAAATAAACAGTTCATATGGGGGGCTTATCTGACGGCCCTATTTCACTCGCAAAGAGATACACTGTCAAAAGTGAAAATGGACGTTTTTGATTTTTGTCTTACTCCACCAATCCTCAGACATTCAGCAATTTGTCGTGGCATGCTCCTAATCAACCGTCCAATCTCGATTTGGGGCAATCTGACCCACTCCTCTTGCAGTGCCACGGCTAATTAAACGTAATACACTAAAGCAAAGATACGCTAAACAGTAAATCTTATGCAAGAACGATAGGAAAGCAAACATGGATAGGATAAACCAACAAGCAGCAGTTTTCATCAACCCTTCCTTGAAGTGTCAAATTTGATAATGAACCCCTCCCACGTGTATGGCACTAAATCGTGTCGCACATGCAGCACAGTGGTTCTGTTCTTAACATACTCCCAAAGCATGTCAAGTGTCCATGACTATTTATCATATCACAACCTGCATGGGTATTTGCATTTCAATATCCCCTACTTTTTTTGAAGAGTATATTTCAATTCTTCGTAAGGAACTGTCGGCCATTTTGATTACATGTATTACTATTTTTTAAAGACGAAATGAAACATCAAATAATCACCTCTTGGATTAATCATTAGGAGAGAGAGAGAGAAATGGGGTTTAACGTCCACTCGACACAAACTAGGTCATTTCGGGACTAACATATGGTTTAATTTTATTTCAATAATTCGCTTGCGCGTAGGGGTCTTTAGCAGTGGGAGGAAACCGGATTAATCATTAGGAGTAAATAATTACTTGACATAGGCTTTATATATATCATTGGCATTATCAATCAATTAATCATTAATCCAAGACAACTGATTAGTATTACTCATTGACGCGATCCGGATTATCAGCCAGTTGATTAATTTATAGTGATTGACACTCAATAATAGTTAATCCAGGATAAATACGATTAGAATTTTAAGATTTTTTTTCCGACAGTTCTCAAAAAGAATCGCCACTACCGACAGTGGGATTAGCCAATGAAACGGTCTGTTACGGCAGCTTTTGGCGTGTGGTGCACGGAACTGTGGGTAATCCACTAGAAACATCTAATGCCTGACGTCATAGGGTCAAAAACTGATTGTATGACCTCTGATGCGACCTCCCACAACAACTGTTCAGATATTCATGTAGTGTAGGCCATCGAAAGTATAAAAGATAGGTTGCCAGGCAACGAAACATACGCCCACAGCAGCTAAATCATCCGGGCAGTCAACAAGAGTTGTCGGATATTTTTACTTTTTTCGGTAATGAAACATTTATAATACACTAAAATCTAATACAGAAAACCATTAGAATTTGTTTGGTTTTTATAAAGTTCTGCCCCATGCTAACGTTTTGTATACAAAACTTTTAATACTGTATCATGGATTTAGCTGTTCCAAGTCATAAAAATTCTTTGAAAATCAATTATACTTGTTCGTCTCAAGGTCTTAAACACTGTGTATAAATTTAAAGTCAATCGGATATTAACTTTGGCTTCTAGAGCGTCCACAAGATTTTTTGAAGTGATCAAGGGCCATAACTCTGGCAGTCATTATCGGAAATCGCTGAAAATCAATAGGTTTCTTCGTCTCATGACCTTAAACACTGTGTATAAATTTAAAGTCAATAAGATATTAACTTTGGCCTCTAGAGCGTCCACAAAATTTTTTGAAGTGATCAAGGGCCATAACTCTGGCAGTAATTATCGGAAATCGCTGAAAATCAATAGGCTTCTTCGTCTCAAGACCTTAAACACTGTGTATAAATTTAAAGTCAATCGGATATTAACTTTGGCCTCTAGAGCGTCCACAAGATTTTTTGAAGTGATCAAGGGCCATAACTCTGGCAGTAATTATCGGAAATCGCTGAAAATCAATAGGCTTCTTCGTCTCAAGACCTTAAACACTGTGTATAAATTTAAAGTCAATCGGATATTAACTTTGGCCTCTAGAGCGTCCACAAGATTTTTTGAAGTGATCAAGGGCCATAACTCTGGCAGTAATTATCGGAAATCGCTGAAAATCAATAGGCTTATTCGTCTCATGACCTTAAACACTGTGTATAAATTTAAAGTCAATCGGATATTAACTTTGGCCTCTAGAGCGTCCACAAAATATTTTGAAGTGATCAAGGGGCATAACTCTGGCAGTAATTATCGGAAATCGCTGAAAATCTATAGGCTTATTTGTCTAGTGGCCTTAAACACTGTATATAAATTTAAAGTCAATCGGATATTAACTTTAGCCCCTAGAGCGGATGGACGGACAGGGGCGACGACAATATACGACCACATTTCAATGTGAGCGTATAAAAACGAAATCAGATTGTAAGAAATAACATTTTTACAGATGTGCTTTATATTATGAACAATATTCAATTCATTTGTTACAGCACGTGAACTTACTGTTCTGAGAAATGGATGATTAACATGTTCTCTGTCTAACATTTCAAATTTAATATCTTGATCTAGTTTTAAACACTGATGAATATATTTACAGCGACCCAGTTGAATATCACTGAAACATAAATAATATTGTACAATATACTTGATATGTAAACAGTCTATATATGTACAAGGAAGGAAATAATAGAACAGTGGTTAATTAGAAAGACTACAACATGCACACATCATATGATTTAAAGATACATTAGTTAAGTGTTTTATAAAGAGTTGGCCATTCTTGCTTAACAATTCAAAGATAGGTTGCCAGGCAACAAAACATACGCCCACAGCAGCTAAATCGTCCGAGCGGTCGTCAAGGGTTGTCGCATATTTATTCTTTTGTAGGTAATTGGGGGCCTTTACAAGACAGTTCTATACAGATCAGATTATAAATTTTGTCGTTTGAGGGTTTACAAGGTTCTACAAACTGAAACAAGGGTCCTCAACTCTGGAAGTAATCTACAGAAATTGTTGAAATTTGACAGGCTTTTTCGTTTTACTAATTGAAATAATGCATATAAATTTCATACAGATCACATGATCACTTTTGTCATTCAAACATTCACAATCGTTAGAACTCTAGAAATTATTGACGGATATTGCTGAAATTCAATAAACCTGTTTCACAAATTTAAATGATGCATATAAATTTCATACATATCGGATGATAACTATCATCAATCGAGCATTAACAAGGTTTAACAAAGTGAAACAAGGGCAATAACACTAGAAGTAATTATTGTAAATTGCCGAAATTCAATAGGCTTTTTCGTCTCACTAATTTAAATCATGCATATAAATTTCACAAAGATCGGGTGATAACTTTTTGCGTTAGAGCGTTCAGAAGGATCAATAAAGTGAAACAAGGGCCATAACTCTAGACGTAATAAACGGAAATTGCTGAAATTCAATAGGCTTCTCCGTTTCACTAATCTAAATAATGCAAATAAATTTGACAAAGATCGAATGATAACTTTTGGCGTAGGAGCGTTCACAAGGTTCAATAAAGTGAAACAAGGGCCATAATTCTAGACGTTTAAATAATGCATATAAATTTCAGAAAGATCGGATGATAACTTCTGGAGTTAGAGCGTTCACAAGGTCCAGTAAAGTGAAACAAGGGCCATAACTCTAGACGTAATAAACGGAAATTGCTGAAATTCAATAGGATTCTTCGTCTCACTAATTTAAATAATGCATACAATTTTCAGAAAGAGCGTTCACAAGGATCAATAAAGTGAAACAAGGGCCATAACTCTAGAAGTAATGAACAGAAATTGATGAAATTCAATAGGCTTCTTCGTTTCAGTAATCTAAATAATGCATATAAATTTCAGAAAGATCGGATGATAACTTTTGACTTGACGTTAGAGCGTTCACAAGGATCAATAAAGTGAAACAAGGGCCATAACTCTAGACGTAATAAACAGGATTTGTTTAAATTCAATAGGCTTCTTCGTTTCAGCAATCTAAATACTGCCTATAAATTTCAGAAAGATCGGATGATAACTTTTGACGTGAGAGCGTTCACAAGGATCAATAAAGTAAAACAAGGGCCATAACCCAGACGTAATAAACGGAAATTGCCGAAATTCAATAGGCTTCTTCGTTTCAGTAATCTACATAATGCATATAAATTTCAGAATGATCGGATGATAACTTTTGGAGTTAGAGCGTTCACAAGGTTCACAAGGTTCAGTAAAGTGAAACAAGGGCCATAACTCTAGACGTAATAAACGGAAATTGCTGAAATTCATTAGGCTTCTTCGTTTCACTAATTTAAATAATGCATGTAAATTTAAGAAAGATCAGATGATAACTTTTGGAGTTAGAGCGTTCACAAGGTTCAATAAAGTGAAACAAGGGCCATAACTCTAGACGTAATAAACAGAAATTGTTGAAATTCAATAGGCTTCTTTGTTTCACTAACTTAAATATTGCATATAAATTTCACAAAGATCGTATGTTAACTTTTGGCATTAGAGCGTTCACAAGGTTCAACAAAGTGAAACAAGGGCCTTAACTCTAGACGTAATAAACGGAAATTATTGAAATTAAATAAGCTTCTTCATTTCACTTATGTAAACAACATATATCAATTTCAAAACAATTGGACGACGGACGGACGGACGGGGGCGACGGCAATATACGTCCGCATTTCAATGTGGGCGTATAAAAATAGATGATAAAAAAAAGAAAATGGTGAATTTCAGTCAAATTACTTTGTTCTGAACGGACGGACCGACGGACGGGGGCGACGGCAATATACGTCCACATTTCAATGTGGGCGTATAAAAATAGATGATAAAAAAAAGAAAATGGTGCATTTCAGTCAAATTACTTTGTTCTGAACGGAACTGTCACTGTTGGAAGTTTGGACTAGAAATAGGTATCAATTGTGTCTGCACCGTCTATGAGAATTGGCAATCGTTTGACTGACAGATGATAACTCCACCCACACATTCTCGATTATCAAGTAACATTCTCAATGGTTATGGTAGCCTCGCTTGGCAGGCCTTTCATCAGCAGTTTCCGGTAGTGGCATCAGCGACTAACGGTAAATGTTAGCTTGGTCTGCCATTTATTAATTTAATTTTAAATGGACGATTTGATTTTGAGCTTGTCGTGTAAATAAAGGTCTCATTAATAATTTCTATAACATCTGAAGCCTAAATGAAGACTTGCAACAGGCAGATTTAGCTTTTGACTAATGTATGTTTCATTCAGACAATAACTAAATTTTCAATAAAACTAATATCCTGTTTTCCACATACGGTAATACATGGCTCAAAATGTTCGCCTGTCTACTTGTCGCCAACAGGCGATTTTTTCGTCTGACAGGTAGCAAGTAAAACTACCTGTCGCAAACAACAGGTGGACTAAATTTTACTTGATGTTCAGTAAATTGACTCACAATACTCACGTCCACATCACGCACATTTAATTATTCGTTTCTAAATGCAAGAATTAAGCACGGAAATATCATGAAAAGCCGCCATTGCACTGTTTACATTTCGCTCCGTCATAGGCAACAGTTACTCACACAGTTTGGAAGTAGACAATTTTATAACAATAAATTTCACACCATCTGCGCTTGTCATCATCTGCTTGACACTAGTTTATAGCATTATGAAATATTATATCTAAATAAATTAAAACGCACCACCAGGTCATCTAAAATAGTTCCATCGTAATGACACCACAGTAAATATAGTGGTAGCTGGAATGGAAATGCACATGGCTCGTTGCCTGGTGTATTTAATCATTTAACCAGCGGCTGCCAGGCAGGATACGCCCACATTTTCGAGAGATGGATAGAAACGAAGCTAAAACGAAAGTGATTTTTGCTACAATCAAAGGCCATAATTTAGGAAATTACAATTCGATATGCGCAAATATTGAAAGGAACCAAGATCTTTGGGTTATAAACTTACATTTCAAGTTTCATCAAAATAGGATTAAAATTGTGACCTCTATAGGGTCCACAACCTTGATATACCATATTTTTATGCTATTTGAGAACGAAGGGCGGCCATTTTATCTGTCAGTTTTGGGCCGATTTTCACGAAATTCCTAACTCAGTCGTCCTTAGGGTGTAACGGTGATATAGTAATACGTTTTTTTAAATCGGATAAAAATTATGACCTCTATAGGGTACACAAGCTAAAAATGTGATTTTTCGTACAATCAGGAGCCATAATTCAGGCAGTTACGGTCCGATATGTGCGAATATCGAAAGGAACCGAGATCTTTGGGTTATAAACTTACATTTCAAGTTTCAACAAAATCGGATAAAAATTGTGACCTCTAATAGGGTCCACAAGCTAAAAACGTGATTTTTCGTACAATCAGGGGCCATAATCCATGAAGTTTCGATCCGATCCATGCCAATATCGAAAGCAGCCGAGATCTTTTGGGGATAAACCTATATTTCAACACTGAGAAGTAGTGAAGGTGAGATTTGTACGTTTAGGGCATAGATATCTCCCGATTTGTTAAATTTCTATGAATATCGGTAAAATTCTAATTATCGCAACAAATCTAATACGAAGAGGCTAAAATCTGTAGGTACGGTGTGTTAATTAACAGGGGTGAGAAATTGACTGAGTGGTGATATAATTATCGCTAGGGGTGAAAATCTCGGCGACGGTGCGTTTTCTGTACTGTTGTGTTAATTAACGAACGGGTTAAAAACGACTGACACGGTGTGTATTCTTTGTTTGGCGAGTTTTCTCGAAAGCGTGTTATAACTACACCAAAGTTGTTATATCAAGGACCAACAGGCTTTATCTGACGCGTAGGTGTTAAATCAAATTTACCGTGCGATTTCTTGTTTCCGTGTGTTTTAAGCAGATCGGTCTTTGTTAAGTGTAGGTCTTTATGCATGGATTTGTTCGTTCTTATACGTATTTCATTTCTTGGTGAATACTACGTGTTTGATACTTCGTACCATAGTCGGGCTGCAATTATTTATATATTTGTCTTTTTTGTGGGTTTAATTAGTTTTTTTATATATTATCGTGTGTACCACTGAAGTATAAATGCACGTTATTTACCGATATCCGGACCAACCTCCATTAATATCAGACTAACGAATCTGTTTCGAAAACCAAGTTTATAAATATAAAATCGAGCAATTGATGAAAAACTATTGGTTTCGTCATGTCTATATTTACTACACGTGGGCGTTTTAATGCATAAATGTATTGTTTCTTACCTGGGTTGTAAAAAGGACTATCCAAGAAAAATTTAATTTCCACATATATACTATTCAAAAAAAGTAGGGGATATTTGATTTTTAAGTGTTATTAAAGTCACCTAATGAAACTGACGAAGAAACAAATGACAAAATGAAATGAAGTTCACATTCATCGATTTATTCCAAATGATCGTTAGACTAAGTAAGGCACAGACTGACCATTATAAGGGTAAAATGATACCCGGGGTCAAACAGCAAAGTTACCACAGCATCACAACCAAGTCAGTAACGGGTAAATCCTCCTCTGTTTGCCAAACAAGCATTGATCCGACGTGGCATACTCCTAATGAGACGTCTAAGGTCATTTTGGTCCAGATTGTCCCATTCCTGTTGCAACGCAGCAGCAAGTTCTTGGACATTGGCAGGACGTTGTTGACGTTGACGTAACCTCTGTCCAAGCATGTCCCAGACATGCTCGATGGGGGAGAGGTCGGGACTCAGTGCTGGCCAAGGTAATGTGGTGATGTTCTGTTGTTGGAGGTAACCTGTAACGATCCTGGCCCTGTGACATCTTGCGTTGTCATCCTGGAAGATGAAACGGCGGCCACGACGTCGTGCGAACGGCACAACATGGACTGCCAAGATGTTGTCCCGGTAGTACTGGCCTGTAACACGCCCTGCAACAACATGTAAAGCCGTTCTTCCAGCAACAGTGATGCCTCCCCACACCATAGCAGAACCACCCCCAAATCGATCATGTCTGATGACGTTAACGTCTTGGAAGCGCTCGTTTCGACGACGCCACACCCTCCTACGTCTGTCCAAAAAATCAACAGTGAACCTTGACTCATCTGAAAACATCACATTGCTCCAGCGTCGATTATCCCAGTGTTGACGATCCCTACACCAACGACGTCTTGCCTGAATGTGATGATCTCTCAAACAAGGGATCACGCGTGGACGTCGGGCGCGAAGGTGACCCCTATGCAGTCGATTCCGAATCGTCTGGCCACTCACTCTCACACCAGTGTCTGTTTGAAGACGAGCGCTGATCTGATTTGCTGTGATGACACGATTTCTCAAGGCCAAGGTACGGATAAATCGATCCTGGGCTTGAGTTGTCGCCCTTGGTCGACCTGAGCGTGGTCTGTCCTGTACAGATTGTGTATCACGGTATCTGGACCATAGCCTGCTTATGACAGACTGAGAAACATTCATCGTCCGCGCCACAACCGCCTGTGTTGTGCCTATCTGTAGCATGCCAATGGCACGTAACCTTTCATTTTGGGTAAGCCGACGCATATCAAAATTTGTTTTCTGGTCACTAAAACAATTAAACTGATGTTTCCACCCTGGAATTCAATGCCACAATGACTGTAACATTCAAAGTCAGAGTCGTGCAAATCTTGGGTTGGACCCCATGATGATCCCAAGCATCACCTGCATTCCATGCGGTAGCTATTGGTGCGTTTGGGCGTCACATGTAACTGGAAATGTTTCTTCTGTTAGGTTCTATAGTGACTTTTTTCGTAGTCATTTGCATATTTTAGTATTATGCCCCCAAAATCAAATATCCCCTACTTTTTTTGAATAGTATATATCAAATGATAATTCACATATCAAATAACACTAATGCAAATAGGGACATGCGCCGGCGGTGATATTGTCCATTGACCTTTGACTTAATATGGAATAGAGGCTTTACAAGAACAGCTAATTTTAAACACTTGTTAATATTTCTATTGTTTACGATTGTATGAAATAGCTTTATTATTTTTCTCCCGGTACTAATAAACTACGGGTCGAGTGGATCCAATTTTTATTATGTGATTTATCAACGTGATGACAGATCGAGAGCACGGGCTCCAAGCATGCAATCACCTTTGGGAATCAGCTTCCAGTCTAAAACGACTTTAAAATCTCTTTTGTAATTCCGGCCGCTTTATTTGAAAAGATTTTCATAATATGCCGTAGTAATTTGTCATTTTGTTTTTATTGTTAATTCTGTTTAATTGTGAACATTTCGAAATCTAAATATTTAATATTTATTCTTGGGTACGGGTTTAGAATAGTGTTATAGCATGATTTATTTGTTAAAGATCTGTTAATTCTGAAACAACAATTTATTGCTGTAGTGATCAATTTCAACATTTTCACTATACATGTATTCTAAAGTCATAGTTTTAAACTATTTAGCTTCATTTACAATATTTCCGGCCATATATTATGCTAAATTGAGTCCCACGTCATAAAAGTCTTCAACTTTTAGAACCGTCCATAGCACACATTATGTCCAGAATTTGACGTTTTAACAGCTTAATTAATAAATTTGATAAAGAAAACTATTTCAGAACAACAATAATTTCTTATACACCTTTGATGTAATTAATTGTTCGTTTGACAAATTACGGTTTTGAAATAGGATACACAACACATCTATATTAATTTACAGGGTCATATTTTGAATTTTAATAAACCAAGGTTCATTCAAGAAAATTATTGTTGTGTTCTGATAAATTAAGTGTACCTGGGCCCTGTTTCTCGAAATCTTAACTAAGATAAAACACATTCACTAAAATTGTTGAGCTGGGGCAATAATTAATTTATTACCCCTAATAAAGTCTGGCAATTAACAGTTGTTATATAACATCTAGGTCAACGGTGATCCAATGGTGTTCAGCGAAGCCTACTTCCTGCTCTGATGGCAGTTTGTGTTGTAATATTATGTGACTTGGAAATACGTTTAATAATTTAACAAATTCAAGAAGAAGAAGAAGAACAAATTTTCGCATACATGTATTTCCAATACAACAATTTTATTGTTTTGAAATATACTGTAGAAAAATAACTTAGTCCTCTAACTTAAATACCACATGATAATAATGTAATAGTTAGTATTTCATTGTATTTAAATCTTATAATATAATCCCTCTTGTTGATTTCAAGTACCGTGAATTTATCGGATTCGAAATCCCAGATAGGATATAAATTTTGATATTATATGTAAGATATGCTTACAATTATACTCAGTTTTGATATTATTTGTAAGATATGCTTACAATTATACCCATACTCATCGATCACTTTAGAGAATTTTGGCGCTGGTAAATGTAGCAAATGGTGGACCACCTTATTCTCACTCGATAATCGTCGCTATTTGATTCATTATTGCATTTTCCATCAATGGTGATAGTACAATTTGAAAAATAATAATTAATATCCGATTAGTCATGTTTGTATATTTTACAAGCCGTATGAAGCCACGGTTTAACTATCAAAATAATTCATTCTCTTCGAAAAGAATTGACGGCCATTTTAAATATTTCCTTCTAGTTCACTGTTAAATTCCACTTGTTGACCATGTTTCTTTTGAAACACCCTAATATTACACAAAATATCATTATTGGAGCAGAGCTAATACGCATAGAAGCGAATGCTTCGGCCCATATCAACTGCCAATTAAAGAAAAAATAACTAAAGCAGATAATTTATACGTTACAATTTAATTAAAACGTGTAATATATGAAGGCATATGCATATCAATAATGTAATAATAAATAATGGTATTGCTTGTACTTTTGTCTTGTCTATTTTACTTGTGTGTTTGAACATTTCTCTGATTATAATATAATCGCTTGGGCTGTTGTTTTTTTTCATTTGAGATACTAACCGAAATTTCCTATGAGAAACAAAATAAATTGTATACATGTTGATAAAATATCAAGCTTTATTCAAATGAGATGATAGAGAAGTAAAACATACATTTATGTCATTGCAATAAGACCAACACTGAACAGACCACAGTATGTCATTCTTGAATTAAGTGTAACAGGTAAAAAGAGTCACACTCCATCCAATTATTTCAGGAAATCCATTAACAGTGTCACCTTTCGGTCTGAGATCAAAGGGGGTCTGAGATCAAAGGGCAATATTTCGTGTGAAAAGCGTGCTCTCCTGATAGTATAAATTCTATAATAAGGATGAGACTGAATCCACTATTAAGTGATGTGTTTAAATTTAGCCGTTCTCGTAAAACCCATATTTCCATAGGTCGGAATTGTGTATGCAAAGACAAGCTTGTTACACAAAGTGTGATGGAATCAGAGCATACCAGAAGATGTTCGACGGTCAGCTCCACGTGTTGGAGGCGGACGTGAGTTCCTATTATTAGACATGATTAGTGTTATTTGGTATGTGATTTATCCATTGTTATATAGTGATGGAATTCTGTTTCCTTGGATAGCCCTATTTACCACCCAGGTAAGAAATACATTTATAAAATATAACGGTGACGAAACTTACAGGTTATCATTAATTGCGAGATCTTTTGTTTATAATTGTGCTTTCAAAACAGATTAGAGCATCTGATATCAATAGAGATATCGGATAATCATATGAAGGTTTAGCGGGATATCGGTAATAACGATATTGCATGCGACTGAATTTAAGACACACGCATTTATACTTCAGTGGTACGCACGATAATATATAAACAAATTAAACCCACAAAAAAGACAAATATATAAATAATTGCAGCCCGACTATGGTACGAAGTATAAAACACGTAGTATTCACCAAGAAATGAAATACGTATATCTAACTACAGCACATATAAATCCATGCATAAAGACCTACACTTAACAAAGACCGATCTGCTTAAAACACACGGAAACAAGAAATCGCACGGTAAATTTGATTTAACACCTACGCGTCAGATAAAGCCTGTTGGTCCTTGATAAAACACCTTTGGTGCAGTTATAACACGCTTTCGAGAAAACTCATCAAACAAAGAATACACACCGTGTCAGTCGTTTTTAACCCGTTCGTTAATTAACACACCGGTACAGAAAACACACCGTCGCTGAGATTTTCACCCCAAGCGATAATTATATCACCACTCAGTCAATTTCTCACCCCTGTTAATTAACACACTGTACCTACAGATTTTAGCCTCTTCGTATTAGATTTGTTGCGATAATTAGAATTTTACCGATATTCATAGAAATTTACCAAAATTAATCATTTAACCAGCGGCTGCCAGGCAGGATACGCCCACATTTTCGAGAGATGGATAGAAACCAAGCTAAAACGAAAGTGATTTTTGCTACAATCAAAGGCCATAATTCAGGAAATTACAATTCGATATGCGCAAATATTGAAAGGAACCAAGATCTTTGGGTTATAAACTTACATTTCAAGTTTCATCAAAATAGGATTAAAATTGTGACCTCTATAGGGTCCACAACCTTGATATACCATATTTTTATGCTATTTGAGAACGAAGGGCGGCCATTTTATCTGTCAGTTTTGGGCCGATTTTCACGAAATTCCTAACTCAGTCGTCCTTAGGGTGTAACGGTGATATAGTAATACGTTTTTTTAAATCGGATAAAAATTATGACCTCTATAGGGTACACAAGCTAAAAATGTGATTTTTCGTACAATCAGGAGCCATAATTCAGGCAGTTACGGTCCGATATGTGCGAATATCGAAAGGAACCGAGATCTTTGGGTTATAAACTTACATTTCAAGTTTCAACAAAATCGGATAAAAATTGTGACCTCTAAAAGGATCCACAAGCTAAAAACGTGATTTTTCGTACAATCAGGGGCCATAATCCATGAAGTTTCGATCCGATACATGCCAATATCGAAAGCAGCCGAGATCTTTTGGGGATAAACCTATATTTCAACACTGAGAAGTAGTGAAGGTGAGATTTGTACGTTTAGGGCATAGATATCTCCCGATTTGTTAAATTTCTATGAATATCGGTAAAATTCTAATTATCGCAACAAATCTAATACGAAGAGGCTAAAATCTGTAGGTACGGTGTGTTAATTAACAGGGGTAAGAAATTGACTGAGTGGTGATATAAGGGCGACAACTCAAGCCCAGGATCGATTTATCCGTACCTTGGCCTTGAGAAATCGTGTCATCACAGCAAATCAGATCAGCGCTCGTCTTCAAACAGACACTGGTGTGAGAGTGAGTGGCCAGACGATTCGGAATCGACTGCATAGGGGTCACCTTCGCGCCCGACGTCCACGCGTGATCCCTTGTTTGAGAGATCATCACATTCAGGCAAGACGTCGTTGGTGTAGGGATCGTCAACACTGGGATAATCGACGCTGGAGCAATGTGATGTTTTCAGATGAGTCAAGGTTCACTGTTGATTTTTTGGACAGACGTAGGAGGGTGTGGCGTCGTCGAAACGAGCGCTTCCAAGACGTTAACGTCATCAGACATGATCGATTTGGGGGTGGTTCTGTTATGGTGTGGGGAGGCATCACTGTTGCTGGAAGAACGGCTTTACATGTTGTTGCAGGGCGTGTTACAGGCCAGTACTACCGGGACAACATCTTGGCAGTCCATGTTGTGCCGTTCGAACGACGTCGTGGTCGCCGTTTCATCTTCCAGGATGACAACGCAAGATGTCACAGGGCCAGGATCGTTACAGGTTACCTCCAACAACAGAACATCACCACATTACCTTGGCCAGCACTGAGTCCCGACCTCTCCCCCATCGAGCATGTCTGGGACATGCTTGGACAGAGGTTACGTCAACGTCAACAACGTCCTGCCAATGTCCAAGAACTTGCTGCTGCGTTGCAACAGGAATGGGACAATCTGGACCAAAATGACCTTAGACGTCTCATTAGGAGTATGCCACGTCGGATCAATGCTTGTTTGGCAAACAGAGGAGGATTTACCCGTTACTGACTTGGTTGTGATGCTGTGGTAACTTTGCTGTTTGACCCCGGGTATCATTTTACCCTTATAATGGTCAGTCTGTGCCTTACTTAGTCTAACGATCATTTGGAATAAATCGATGAATGTGAACTTCATTTCATTTTGTCATTTGTTTCTTCGTCAGTTTCATTAGGTGACTTTAATAACACTTAAAAATCAAATATCCCCTACTTTTTTTGAATAGTATATATGTGGAAATTAAATTTTTCTTGGATAGTCCTTTTTACAACCCAGGTAAGAAACAATACATTTATGCATTAAAACGCCCACGTGTAGTAAATATAGACATGACGAAACCAATAGTTTTTCATCAATTGCTCGATTTTATATTTATAAACTTGGTTTTCGAAACAGATTCGTTAGTCTGATATTAATGGAGGTTGGTCCGGATATCGGTAAATAACGTGCATTTATACTTCAGTGGTACACACGATAATATATTAAAAAACTAATTAAACCCACAAAAAAGACAAATATATAAATAATTGCAGCCCGACTATGGTACGAAGTATCAAACACGTAGTATTCACCAAGAAATGAAATACGTATAAGAACGAACAAATCCATGCATAAAGACCTACACTTAACAAAGACCGAACTGCTTAAAACACACGGAAACAAGAAATCGCACGGTAAATTTGATTTAACACCTACGCGTCAGATAAAGCCTGTTGGTAATTGATAAAACACCTTTGGTGCAGTTATAACACGCTTTCGAGAAAACTCATCAAACAAAGAATACACACCGTGTCAGTCGTTTTTAACCCGTTCGTTAATTAACACACCGGTACAGAAAACACACCGTCGCCGAGATTTTCACCCCAAGCGATAATTATATCACCACTCAGTCAATTTCTCACCCCTGTTAATTAACACACTGTACCTACAGATTTTAGCCTCTTCGTATTAGATTTGTTGCGATAATTAGAATTTTACCGATATTCATAGAAATTTACCAAATCGGGAGATATCTATGCCCTAAACGTACAAATCCCACTCTTACTACTTCTCAGTGCAAGTTTCGTCAAAATCGGATAAGAATTGTGACCTGTAGAGAGTCCACAAACAATTGTGGACGGACAGACAGACGTCCGGACGGACAGGGGCGACGGCATAATACGTCCACATGAAAATGTGGGCGTATAAAAAGTTTAAAACAATTTGCAAAAATAAAGGCTATGAATAATTTATAAGAAAATTTACAAAATCAAATAATTAGATCGGAAAAATATTTCATATATAAATATAATTTGTAGCATGAATATAGACAGGATATGTGAGAAAGGAATTCCAGGGGGCGTTACTTGTCCTCCGCACGCGGTACATGTAAATACGGTACCATGCACAGATGTTATTCGTGTTTTGATAATCAATCTATTACGGATATTTAAAATCTGAATTCTACACCTCAAAGGCGAAGTATTCGATTTAGTACGCAAGTTTGGTACCATGATACTTGGCGGAATTCGCGTGGATACGGATGATAGAATTGTACGAATCTTTGTGTCGCAGATTTACCCACTATCAAGAACTTTTAGGCATTCTGATGTCGAAAAAATAATATTACGATATTTATATGGAGCAATTACGTCAAGACCTAAACAATTTAAGAGTGTGTGTGTGTGTACCTACATGTATGGATATGTGTCGTGTGATTGGTCTTTGATAATTGAGAGTGACATGTTATTTACTGAAGCAACAGGTATGAAGAGAAGCTACCTGTCGCTTGCGAATGTTTTTATAGCATGTTCAAAATCTCAACAGTAATTCCTTTTTTAGGAAGTACAGACCTTCTATGGACCAGGAACTGATTGTGACATTATCACAGCAATCTTGGTATTGTGACATTATAACAAAAATCAAAATCTGTCAATCGATGCACAATTGTCAAAGGAACAAACATGCCAAGTTTCATATTGATAGTACATAATTGGCAGAGCCTTGGGTGTTTTCGACTCCCAAGAACACAAGATGAGTAGCGCTTGGAGCCCAGTTCCTGGTCCAAAAACTAAAATCTGCACATCATTTTTCGAATAAGAAATGATACATCAGTGATTATAATAATATAAGTTTACCTCTTTAGATAGAGAGCTCTGTCATATACTTTCAGAATGAAATCATCTGCTCTCAATTCTCTTCCTCGACTAGGTGATTCATTACATAATACTTGACTTATAACATGTTCCACTAATATATCAGCTAAAATATAGCAATAATAATATTAACATAAATATATATCATTAATATTCTCAAATCTCAAGGATCCATATGACATCAGACATTTGAAAGGAGCAAAATTCTGCCATGAAATCATGCAAAATGAAAGTTGTAAATAATAAGTTTGTAAAGACGGATTGAGTTACTTTTATATCTGTAAACATTTATAGTGGTTTTCAATGAGTTCACCAAACACTTGCACAAAACGTTTGTCTCCAAGTAAATCTGATACTTATCGCAGTGTTTCGTTTAATTAGACCTAATCCCACTCAATCACTGCTATACTCAGCGTAAATTTCTGTCCCAATTTATGACTGGTCAATAGTCCAATTAACAACCAATACTGAACTGCGTAACAATATCAATTGGTTTTAAACAGAGTTCCAAATTTTGTATAATAATAATAATCGTTTTCTTTAGCGCTGAACATTCAGTCAGTCTGACGGCTCTGTTGTGCTTTACAATGTAGATATGATTATAAAAAATAGAAGAGCATTTTCAGTAATTTAACAATTTATACATAATGTTACGACTTACATTACAAAATTTATTACTATTATGCCCAATTAACCAGTGCATAGCAGAATATTGCAAGTATAATTATCAAATTCTACTTGTTCGGCTCGATCGGCAAAAATCACCAACAGTTGACTTTATAAAAATTAAAATATTTTTCCCAATCGTGAAAATGTATTCCGAGTCTATAATACATTGATGAAAATCCATTTTGATGATGTTTTAACTGTACTAAATGTTTTAATTTGTCATTTATTGCTGAATGTAAAGTTACGACATTTTGGAAATAAAAGGCGAATAGAGACACAGAAAATAAGTAACAATGTTTTGTCTGTGCAAATGAAAACTTGTTTAAAACCCTGATGTCATTTAACAAGACTAATGATCAAACAGCAGGGGCTAATAATGTGAAATGAAATGAAATGGGGTTTAACGTCCTAATGTGGGCTAAGTGGGGCTAATGAAGACGGGCATATGCCATTGCAGTGTGCTATGAGGGACATTTTGCGCTATGGCCTTCTTCTATATCGAATTGCATCCGCCAAGGGATCTTTTACGTGAACGCCACGTTTTTCGTCCCAGCCAAACGACTAGATAGCTGTCAGCCAGGCCCCCCATCTTGCACCACTGACAAGGAGAACCCACATCGGAAAATCCTGATAAACTTTCTTGGCCAGTACTGGGGTCCAATTCGAGACCTGCAGGCTAGCAAGCCTGCATCTTACTCATTTAGCCGCCGTGGCTCCTAATAATCATGTTGATATGTAGTAATGTCCATTTATCTTTTACAGGTGGTTGTCTTCAAAACATTTTCAAACAGAAGAACACCTCCCAAAAAAGACCCCAAATGAAACAGGACTAAAGATAGGTTGCCAGGCAATGAAACATACCCCCACAGCAACTAAATCGTCTGAGTGGTCGACAAGAGTTGACGCATATTATTCTTTTGTAGGTAACTGGGGGCATTTACAGATCAGATTATAATTTTTGTCATTTGAGGGTTCACAAGGTTCTACAAACTGAAACAAGGGCCTTAACTCTGGAAGTAATTTACAGAAAATTTTGAAATTTGACAGGCTTTTTCGTTTTACTAATTCAAACAATGCATATAAATTTCATACAGATTGGATGATAACTTTTGTCATTTGAACGTTCACAAGGTTCAAAAAGTAAAACAAGGGCCATAACTCTAGAAATCATTGACGGAAATTGCTGAAATTCAATAGACCTTGGCGGGCTTCCACTTCAAAATTTTCCTAACCGGTCATTTTTCTCACGTAGAAAGTGGTGCTATTTTTAGCACATAATAAGAAGTAAAAAACTACATGCTATTGGAATGTCGATCGGCTTTAATTGGGTCAAGGACAGTCACACAAAAATCCAATCTCACATCGACATTTATACCCACCCACCTTATAAATAAAAGAATCAATTATCATCATTTATTTATTTATACATTCATAAAATATAACAATAACAAGATAATTCATTCATCGCAAGTACACTATTTTCCTAATTTGTTTACAATATCGCCCGTATATATTCATCAATTTCGTAACCAACTTTATCTTGAATACTCCGCTTAAAATTTGTTATAGACGGAACAAAAATCTCAAAGATTTATTAATACGATCCGACATTTCTATCTTGATACCCCAACCTAGAGGCTGTTATAAATGCAGCAATAACTGTTCCGTTTGCTGACACCTCACTGCTACTTCATTTATTCAATCTCATGTAAATCAAAAGAAATATTATATTAAAAGCCACCTCACATGCGACACCCCTTTTATAATTCATGCCATTTCCTGCAATTTTTGTGGGATTCAATATATTGGCCAAACTTCCGATACCTGCAAACATAGATTTTACAACCATCTATGTGATATATGAAATTTCAAAGACACGCCGGTAAGCATTCATTTCAACATGGATAAACATACTTTAAGCATTAAAATTCTTGCAAAAACTTCGCGTAATTTAAACAAACGATTACGTCATGAGGAAAGTTTCATAACGTTGCTAGTGACAACGTGTCCTGGGGGACTCAACGAACAAGCTTAATCATTTTTTCAAATAATTCCTTGCTGAAATTCAAAATGGACGCCATGGTTAAGTGCACAATCTGTCAAACCAGCTACACTAGAAGACATAACCTGTACAAGCATAGATTAAAATTCCATAAACTTGACAGCATAGAAGAATAAGAAGAATACAAACAACTGAAAAAAACTAAGTAAGAAAAAAGAAGATAAGAAACCTAAAAAGAAAATTCTACAGAAGAAAAACATTGCTGATTTTGAGATGCCGCCAAGCTGTATACCAACTGCACCAACTACATTTGAGGCCCGCAGAAGAAATCCCTCCATTAGAGAAATTGATGTACCTGAGAAATCAAAAACTTTAAAAGACCAGTTTGATCTCTTACAATACGATCTAGAAGTTATACCAAGTATTGATGAATACAGATTGAATACAACCCAAGACCAGTTCGATGATGCTTGGAAGCAACTAATGGAAGAATATAACAATATTTAAACCAATATTTTTATAAAATCCTAGTACAAGGATTTTTATAACATCAACTTTTTCTAATTTTAAATCCCAGTATAGGTTTTTTTTCGTTTAATCTATTTTTAGAAAACATTCACTTTTTTAATCCCAGTCCAGGGATTATTTTTAATTAGAGTAAGGCGCATGCGCCAAGATTAGTATAAATAGCTTGGATTTTTTTTGTTATATCATTTTCAACTCTGGCTGATGAAGGGCTGTTAGCCCGAAACATGTACTGGACTTGGAATATAATTTTTAAAAACCATCTACACAGTGTTGTGAAGTCTGTTGCTGGGGATTCTCTTTTTTGATATTTTTCACGGATTGGTTCCTGAGATGCATCACTGAGATCCAGACTTGCCTGCACTGTTCTAGGGAATCTTCCGCCCTCCTTTATTATCGAGTGTGGGGGTTTTATCATCCTCTACTTGGATTTTCTAGTGTTTAGTTTGTCGACACGTGTTTAATTATAAGCGTCCCGCTTAATTATCACGACTGTTCAATAATTAGTTGGACCGTTCAATTTCCCCGAGCCGTGATTAAAATTAGTCAAAGTGTCCAATTACACAAGGTGTTCAATTTTGTTGTCAAACATCCAATTTCATGTGCGATGTTCATATATTACGATGCGTTTAGTTCTGAGCCATCGTTCAGTTTTGCACCCAAATGCCTATCTTACCGCACAATGTTAGATTCGCTGAACAGTGTTTAAATACTGTATTTAGTGTTAGTTTTCGTACTGACCTGTTGCGATACGGTTAACTAGTTTTCAGCTTTCATACTACGGTAGGTATCTGTATGCCTGTCATTGTCAGGGGATTATTTTTCAAGATCACTATGGCAAAACAAATGCTGGATGTTTAATGGCGACGGGACGGTCCCGAAGCAAAGCTTTCTCGAGATGCACATAACGTCGTCCACAATCATAAAACGTGTATCTATATATCCATTTAAAACAGTATTTCCCACACTGACATAACACATCCACGAATGATAAACTCACACATCTGATTTACATGTGTACATGTCGACTCCCTGCCCTGATTAAATCCTTTTGTTTAAAGACTATGTCTTCGCAATTAAGACTGGCAGCACGGGTATTGCACCCATCATATCTATAGAAAGCATTTTGGGTTGAAGGGTAGTGCGATTATCTGGGGCAATAAACACAGAACGCTTGTAGAATTAATACACATGTGTCAGAAGCTAACAATATGTCTATTGTGTAAGACAAAACGTGAAAATAAACTAATAATTCGATCTCTTTATTTCTTTTTAATATTATAGCACGGCCCATTTTTTGCTGAAAACCAAATAAAACCTACCAAATAAACTTTATTTCAGAGAAAACCAATTCAAAAAGGAATTGAATCATATATTAAGTTTAATTTTTATAAAGCATGGGGATATCATAAGTAAGTTAATTTGATGTTTTTGTGGCATGTACTATATTAGATGAGATCGAAAGAGTGTTTTAGATTAGAGGTTACAGAACCACAAGTAAGGTGGAATGTATAAGTCGAACGGAACTGTTCTTCAGACTGAAAGGTGATGCCAGTCATTAAATTTTACAGAGTTCGTGCTGTCAAGACTTTCTAGGCAGAAATAGCTACGACTGAAAGGCGACGCTAATCATTAAATTTTACTGAGTGATACTGATAATACTTGTTCCATTTTGTTAATCAAAATTAACACTAACATTGTATTAAAAGGTGACAGTATGTTATTAGAAAATGTACATCATATATTCATGATGAGTTAGTTGTGAAGCGGACGTCAAATACAACTAACTCACACACAGAAGGGTGCAGGTTTTTTCGTACTTGGTTCATTCGTACCTCACATGAGCAGTTTTCGTACTTCACTTCGTATCTCAAATTGATTCATACCTTTTCCTATATTGTTGAAATCAGTTGAAAGAAATTGAATATACCGAACCAGAATTAGAATATGCACGAGATTTGTACCTCAAATTGATTAGTTCCTAAATGTGGTTGATGTAAGTTGAAAGAAATTGAAATAAAGGTGATACATAATTAAACAATTTAATCAAATCCAATGGCTGCGCTAAATTTATAAAAATGGCTGCCAAACGAGAATTAGAATACACACATGATTTACATCTCAATTGATTCGCACCTTTTACTATATGTTGTTGAAATAAGTTGAAAGAAACATATATGTTGTTGAAATAAAATGAAATAATAAACGATTACCTGCCTTTTGTTTTTTGTTTTTTTTAATCTGGTCTTAATTATCAAACCTGCTCAGTGAGTTGTGATTATTAACGACAATTGATTGGTGATTGTTAACTCTTAAATGACCCAGAGGTTTGACGTCATAAAGTCATAAAAACCCACGTCATAATCGTCAATAGTGTTAAAATATACATACATTTTAAAGTCATATTATTAAAAAACAACTGTAGATAGGCCCTACATGTAAATGGATGGAATAATCTAAATTTAATGTTATTTTCATAAATATGAATTATATATAAGCTTATACCAAAAATTAATTTAGACATTTCATGCAAAATTCATGTATATAAGTTCTACTTTTTTTGTTCGGCGGTTATGAACTAAAAATTATTCATCATGAATCTCTTTTAAAGCTTATTTAAGTAATTTGTTGATTAAGCCTACTTGTAGTTCTATAACTTATCAGTAGCCTGAGTAGGCCAACTGGCCTATCACGTTCTAACACAAAACTATAAAATTCTACACCACCGATAAAATCTGAATCACTGTCATTCAATAAGGATGGTAATCCGTCGTTAGGAAAACGTTGCCCTATAGGCCTAGACATATCACTTTTTTATTATAGTTTTTCAAAAAGAAATAGTAAGATTTTTCACTGTCAAAATGTTAAACAGGAAGTAAACAAACGAGAAAAAGTCGTCTGTCCATAAGGGAAGTAACTCTCATTACGCTAGAAACGTTGCATTCGGCTAACTGATTTTGTTGACAAAAGTCGACGTGGGTACTTAACGGTAACGTTATAGGCGTCGAGAAAAGTCGCCGTGGGTCAGTTAAGAGTTAAAGCAGTTTAAAAAAAAATTGAAAAATATTTAATCTGGTGTTGATTATTGAACCCATTCTGCTGAGTGAGTTGTGATTTGTGATTATTGACGATAATTGATTGGTGGTTGTTAAAAACAATTTAATATACTAAGAATTCCAAAATGTATTATTCATTATATAATAAACCTTAAATAAATTGAACTCATTGTAAGGTGGAACTGTATGCTTTCTGGTTGGGTTATTTGAGCCTACGTGTGAAGATGGGCATACGCCTTTCTTTGATCTGTTACATCATGGACCGTATACACCTTTATATCAGGGGGTAATTCTGTGTGTGAATTACCACTAATTGGACAGGCTGTGTTGTATTATCAATACGGAAATTTCTATTTTATGGATTTGCATCGTGACACATTTTTTTTCTTCTTAATATTTTAACAGACTGTGGTATATTTTAAATGTTTCATATTCCTGTAATTATCAATGCATCCAATTCGCTTTTTGTTATTAAATCATCGTTGCTAATTCTCGTTCGGCAACCATTTTTATAAATTTAGCACAGCTGTTGTATTTGATCAAATCGTTTAATGTTTCACCTTTTTTTCGATTTCTTTCAACTTATTTCAACCACATTTAGGAAAAGAAACTAATCAATTTGAGGTACAAATCTTTAAAATATTATTCCACTTGTGAACAAAATATTCTGTCTTGTTTTGTACTGGGTCCCTTTTCTTTTGAAGTCTAAATAATGGAATGTTGATTGACAGTTTGGGATTTAAGCCCTGGCGCCATATTTTAAAATCAGCACCTTCTATCTGCGTTTTTGAATTATTTTGCGTTGAAAGTTGAGTGTGTATGTGAATACTGGCATCTATTCAATGTTGAACTCTAGTACTTTTTAATAGCAATGCCAATTTATACATTAATGGTTTTAACCCATAGTATTTTTTGATATACTTTTCTCTGATATACTTATAAGATGGACAAACTAACAGAGCATGAAACTTGTCTTCAATTTCATCACAGTTACAAAATTTACATATTCTGTTACTTCTCCATTTGTGAATCGGGAGCACAAATTCTGTATTTACATATCGATGTTTTAGCGGCAAAATATGATATCGAAGTCTGTCGACATTGAGGGGGTTAGGGCTGCATACAACTAAATAGTTTGTTAAAATGCTTGTGTTTTTCTTTTTGCAATTCATGAAATAATGAATATATGATGTACATTTTCTAATAACATACTGTCATCTTTTAATACAATGTTAGTGTTAATTTCGATTAACAAAATGGGACAAGTATTATCAGGTTATAAGCACAGTACAGTTCGTTGATCACTGGCCTAGATATTACGTAACGGTCTTGATTGGGCAATAAAACTTACCAGCGGCTGCCAGACAGGATACGCCCATATTTTCGAGAGATGGATAGAGAACAAGCTAAAAAGAAAGTGATTTTTCGTACAATCAGGGGCCATAATTCAGGAAGTTACTGTCCGATATGCGCGAATATCGAAAGGAACCGAGATCTTTGGGTTATAAACTTACATTTCAAGTTTCATCAAAATCAGATAAAAATTGTGACCTCTATAGGGTCCACAACCTTGATATACCATATTTTTACACTATTTGAGAACGAAGGGTGGCCATTTTGTCTGTCAATTTTGGGCCGATTTTCACGAAATTCGAACTCAGCCATCCTTAGGGTGTAACGGTGATATAATAATACGTTTTTTTAAATCGTATAAAAATTATGACCTCTATAGGGTCCACAAGCTAAAAACGCGATTTTTCGTACCATGCAGGGCCATAATTCAGGAAGTTACGGTCCAATATGCACGAATATCGAAAGGAACCGAGATCTTTGGGTTATAAACTTACATTTCGAGTTTCAACAAAATCGGATAAAAATTGTGACCTCTATAGGGTCCACAACCTTGATATACCATATTTTTACGCTATTTGAGAACGAACGGCGGCCATTTTGTCTGTCAGTTTTGGGTCTATTTTCACGAAATTCGAACTCAGTGATCCTTAGGGTCTAATGGTGATCTAATAATAAGTTTTTCTCAATCAGATAAAACTTATGACCTCTATTGGGTCCACAAGCTAAAATCGCAATTTTTCGTACAATAAAAATTGTGACCTCTATTGGGTTCACAACCTTGATATACCATATTTTTCGTACAATAAAAATTGTGACCTCTATTGGGTTCACAACCTTGATATACCATATTTTTACACTATTTGAGAACGAGGGGCGGCCATTTTGTCTGTCAGTTTTGGGCCGATTTTCATGAAATTCAAACTCAGCCATCCTTAGGGTTTAATGGTGATACAATAATACGTTTTTTTAAATCGGATAAAAATTATGACCTCTATAGGGTCCACAAGCTAAAAGTGCGATTTTTCGGAAAATCAGGGGCCATAATTCAGGAAGTTAATTTCCGATATGCGCGAATATCGAAAGGAACCGAGATCTTTGGGTTATAATCATACATTTCAAGTTTAAACTAAATCGGATAAAAATTGTGACCTCTACAGTGTTCACAAGCTAAAAACATGATTTTTTGTACAATCAGGGGCCATAATCCATGAAATTACAGTCCGATACATGCAAATATCAAAAGGAACTGAGATCTTAGGGTGATAAACCTATATTTCAAGTTTCATTGAAATCGGATAAAAATTGTAACCTGTAGACTGTTCACAATCAATTGTGGACGGACGGACGGACGGACAGGGGCGACGACAATATACGTCCACATTCAAGCAGAAAATAACCAAGAATGTTTTATAGTCAACAATGCTGATTGTTTGTTAGCCATTTTCTAATATTTCTTCCAAGTTGAAACTATATGCTTCATTTTTACACATACAGACCATTGCATGATGCATCAACTATTCTATATCCTTAAATATCGCTAAAATTATTGTCACAGGTAAATGCCCAAATTTCTAACCAATACATTAATTCCAAAGAGCTATTTTGGACTAGAAAGTCTGACAGCACCAACTCAGTAAAATTTAATGATTAGTGTCGCCTTTCAGTCATAGCTATTTCTCCCTAGAAAGTCTTGACAGCATTAACTCTGTCAAATTTAATGATTGGCATCACCTTTCAGTCTGAAGAACAGTTCTGTTCGACTTATATATTCCACCTTACGTGTGGTTCTGTAACCTCTAATCTAAAACGCTCTTTCGATCTCATCTAATATAGTATATGCTACAAAAACATCAAATTAACTTACTTATGATATCCCCATGCTTTATAGAAATTAAACTTAATATATGATCCAATTCCTTTTTGAATTGGTTTTCTCTGAAATAAAGTTTATTTAGTAGGTTTTATTTGGTTTTCAGCAAAAAATGGGCCGTGCTATAATATATTATATACTTTTATATCTCAAAGATCTTGGTTCCTTTTGATATTGTCGCATGTCAGACTGTAACATACTGGATGATGGTCCCTGATTGTACAAAAAATCGCTTTTTATTTAGCTTGTTCTCTGTCAATCTCTTGCAAAATGTGGGTGTATCTTGCATGGCAACTGCTTATTCATATTTAATTCCCGTATGGTATTCAAATTTATGTCAGTAATATTCCTACAAAATTATGTGTTTTCATAATACGATAGAATGAAATTTGCTGACCCGTGCCCGTTTCAATCAAATTCACGGCAGTAATATTCCCCCCAAATTACGAGTCTTCGTTTGTACGTCAGCAAATGAAGAAAGAGGTCCGAAATAAGAATTATTTGTGGTGATGTTAAATCATTTTCGTAAAATGGTATTTAAAATCACATTGATAGTTAAATCACTTGTAAAAGGCATACATATCTTTGGCGTATGGCGTACGTGACCGTTAACATATAACACATAGAGTAGGTTCGTAGTAAGCACTGCCTTACATAGTAAGCGACTTTCGTGTGATAATCGAGATCGCGGGAAAGTGCTACTGTAGATGGGAATTTATATATGGCGTCTTAAAAGAAGTAGTTCCATTATGGAAAATAAGTTAAAGGTTTAATAGCTAACAATAGACAGAGGTTTTGAAATGTATAATGACTGTCCATTCAGGGATGTGCCCAGAAAAATCTTCATGCCGGGCGGTAATCTTCGGCAGAAAATTACCGTTTTTTTCCGATCGAAAATGCGCAATTTCATGAGTGACTCCCAGCTGTCAAAATTCACAACGGCGTTATAGTATTTAGCGAAATTGCCGTAGAACACAAATAAGAACTAGGGCATCTTAAGCTGTGGTAATTTATTTAAGAATATGACAACGGAATTTGCCGATGTTGACACTAAAACTGCTCTTGTATACCTGCGTAATCCAGGGCATATTCTAAAATAGGAATTTATTGTTTTGTTTCTTTCCTGAGTTCTTGTGACTGCATTTTTCTATCGAAAACACAAGTCGGCATTCGTTCAGTCGTAGTGGTACCATGGAACGTATACGGTCCATTGTCGTGCGGTTACTCAGCTAGTTGGCAGTCAAGTAGCACTAGCAGCCAATTTTATAACAATGAATTTCACACCGTCTTTGCACGTTTTCATCTGTCTGTCACTAGTTTATAGCATTATGAAGTATTTATATCTAAATAAATAAAACGTGTGTCCCCCAAGTCATTTGACTTAATTCTATCATAACATTATGAAGTATTTATATCTAAATAAAAAAACACGTGTCCTCCAAGTCATCTGACCTAATTCTACCGTAACGTCACGTGGCTGGAATGGAGTGCACACGGCTCGTCTGGTTTATTTAATCATTTAAAAAGTTTAAAACAATTTCCAGAAATAACGGCTGTGAATAATTTACTGGAAAATATGACCAAATCAAATAATTAGGTCGGGGAAATATGTCATATATTATAATTTTTAGCGCAATTAATAGACGTGACGTGAGAAAGGAATTTCAGGAGGGGGGGGGGGGCGTTACATGTCCGCCGCACGAGGTTCATGTAATATAATGTCATACACGCACATGTGTGAAATCGTCTTTTGATAATCAAATTATAACCGTATTACAGATATTTTATAACCGGAATTCAACACCTCAACAGCGAAGTATTCATTTAAAACGCAAGTTTTAGTTTGGTACCATGAAGGCATGATGCCTATATTTATTTGGTGGAATTTACGTGGATACGGATATTACAATTTATAGTGCACGAATATACGTGTCGCGGACTTACAAGAAATTGTGGGCCTCCTGATTTCGAAGAAATAAGACGGATTCATATTACGATATTTATAAATCCATATGTACTGCGCTAGTAGCCTGCGTAAAGCCCTAGTGCTAATTTTAAACAATGACGGTGCAGTAGGCTAGTTTAACCAGTCGTGATAGTTACGTCGCACTGATGTGACCAGTTAAAAGAGTCTAAATATCAGATAACTCTGCGCGTCAAATAAGAAATCGAAAGTAAAATATTATTTCGTCGAAAACGTATTAGATGTCTTATGATACGAGGTCAGTTTGACACGAGTCAAAATAATTTATTCCATTTACAAGGTTAAAAGCAACAAACAAAAACACTTTTACCAATTTAGATTTATCTTTATTTACAAGAAAATGGAGGTGGGCGGAAATCTGCTTCAAGATATTTTTGCCGGGCGGACGATATTGGTGCTGGGCGGTGCCGCCCGGTAATTGTAATAGTAGGCACATCCCTGTCCATTGATTTGGGGTGTTATATATACTATTAGGGGCGCTATTGCACTTTCGTACCTCTACCAGTTCCCGTGGTCGTAGGCACTTGAAATTTTCAGAGGATGTTAAGGGGGGCTAGCAATGACCACACACCAAATTTCAGCTGAATCGATCAATAACTTTTTTATTTTACCGACCTTTTAATTTCTAACGAAAGAGAACTTCATCCGTTTGACGCCATTTGCTTTGTTTACTATTTAATAACAAGACACTAAGACGGAAACCGACACACTGCACTAGCTGTCTAACACTGCAGTTCATAAAAATTAATATAATTTTCGTATACTTAATTTTTGCGCGAAGCCACCATTTTTTATAAAATACTATTTGGTGTTGATCAGTGGATTGGCCGTTAGGTGTGAATATTGCAGTGACCTTGATTTTGACCTTGAGTCTAATCTTCTCATCCATATCGGGGCCTTTGCGTTTATGCTTGCCGTGGCCTTATTTCTTACTGTATTATCAAAGTTAATGTTCGAGGTGAAAGCAGAGACAACGTCCTTCAGAAAAGATAATTGGGTCAAAGTCGTAGGTCAAGGTCATCTTACAGAAAACTAAACTCAAACTTTTCAAAGTCATTTTTGGGACATTTGACCTTGACTTACGACCTTGACCCCGTAACCATTTTCGAAGGCTATCACCTTGACTTGAACTATCGACGTTTATTTTGGTCCTGACACACACTGCTCGTTTAGAAAACGGTCAAACGCAGTTTGCGACAGGACCAAAGTAAACATCGATGGTTCAAGCCAAGGCGATAGCCTTCGAAAATGGTTATGGGGTCAAGGTCGTAAGTCAAGGTCAAATGTCCCAAAAATGACTTTGAAAAGTTTGAGTTTAGTTTTCTGTAAGATGACCTTGACCTACGATTTTGACCCACTTATCTTTTCTGGAGGACATCGTCTCTGCTTTCACCTCGAACATTAACTTTGATAATACAGTTAGATATAAGGCCACGGAAAGCATACACGCAAAGGGCCCGAGATGGATGGGAAGTTTGGACTCAAGGTCAACGTCAAAATCACGGATGGTTAAAGGTGACTAGTGGAGGTCACCACGACCTTTCACATTGACCACGGCCATTGACTTCCTTTCGGACATGGGCCCTTTGCGTTTGACCCTTTTCTGACCGAACAGTTTGCGACAGGACCAAAGTAAACGTCGATGGTTCACGCCAAGGTGATAGCCTTCGAAAATGGTTACGGTGTCAAGGTCGTAAGTCAAGGTCAAATGTCCCAAAAATGACTTTGAAAAGTTTGAGTTTAGTTTTCTGTAAGATGACCTTGACCTACGACTTTAACCCAATTATCTTTTCTGGACGACATCGTCTCTGCTTTCACCTCGAACATTAACTTTGATAATACAGTTAGAAATAAGGCCACGGCAAGCATACACGCAAAGGGCCCGAGATGGATGGAAAGTTTGGACTCATGGTCAAAGTCAAGGTTACGGATGGTTAAAGGTGACTAGTGGAGGTCACCACGACCTTTCACATTGACCAAGCCCATTGACTTCCTTTCGGACACGGGCCCCTTGCGTTTGACCCTTTTCTGACCGAACAGTTTGCGACAGGACCAAAGTAAACGTCGATGGTTCAAGCCAAGGTGATAGCCTTCGAAAATGGTTACGGGGTCAAGGTCGTAATGTCCCAAAAATGACTTTGAAAAGTTTGAGTTTAGTTTTCTGTAAGATGACCTTGACCTACGACTTTGACCCAATTATCTTTTCTGAAGGACGTCGTCTCTGCTTTCACCTCGAACATTAATTTCTGATAATACATTAAGAAATAAGGCCACGGCAAGCATAAACGCAAAGGCCCCAATATGGATGGGAAGTTGGGACTCAAGGTCAAAATCAAGGTCACGGCAATAGTCACACCTAAAGGCCAATCCACTGATCAACACCAAATATTATTTAATAGAAAATGGTGGCTTCGCGCAAAAATTAAAGTATACGAAAATTATATTAATTTTTATGAACTGCAGTGTTAGGCAGCTAGTGCAGTGTGTCAGTTTCTGTCTTAGTGTCTTGTTATTCGAGTCTAAATAGTAAACAAAGTAAATGGCGTCAAACGGATGAAGTTCTCTCTCGTTAGAAATTAAAAGGTCGGTAAAATAAAACGTTATTGATCGATTCGGCTGAAATTTGGTGTGTGGTCATTGCTAGCCCCCCTTAACATCCTCTGAAAATTTCAAGTACCTACGACCACGGGAACTGGTAGATGTACGAAAGTGCAATAGTGCCACTATTAGGATAATATGTGACATCAAGGACTAGTTTCTACGTGCTGTTGGTTGATATCAGTGAGATTAAATTTTCCGGCAGTGGAGAAACCACCGAGGTAATCACGTAGATAAGGTTGATACTCACGCTTATTGGATTGATGAAAAGTCCGAGAAAAAAGAAGCAATGACTTCTGTTCAAGATTAGATTGACGAATTTCCCGACAAAGTAATAAGTCAGTCAAGCAAGACAGATTAAGCAGGTAAACAATGTAGGTGTATAGACGATATAATACGATAAATATGCTGATCACTTAATTACCTAATCAATCCAGCCTATTATCAACAATTATCTGGATGAGTGGTAGTTATACACTCAGGTTACTATATTAATTTTGAAATTCTGAATATTATTCATCATATCTTGATGTCGGATTGGGCATATTCCTGGCCGGAAATTTGGAAAATAGCGCAAGACATGTCTGGAATATACGGGCGAAATCCCAACACTTAAGAAACTGAAATTCGACACGAAAAGTGACAAATTTCGTAACTTTCGACACAAATGTTCATGCTGTTGAAGGTTAGTGACAACGATTTTATTTTTTATGTTAGAACCGGTCAAGCTGCAAATAAAACGATTTCCATTTTTATCGCAAACCCTGCTCCAGTCGAGTTATCGCAATTTGAAGAAAGAGTATAATTCAGGTTTCTGCAGACCAGTGTTTAAAATTCGGCAATAAATATTAACAAAATACACGTACACTACCCTACCCCAAATTCCTTGAACTTCTAAGTTCCGTAGGTGTCTTCTACAGCCATTTGGGACAGGTTTAAAAGTTAAAATATGTATTCAATATTGATTAACTGTTCACATTACAATTTTAACTTTTGACAGATTTAATGTTTATACTTCCTGTATAGAAAGAAAAAAAAGATAGGTTGCCAGGCAACAAAACATACGCCCAATGAAATGAAACATTTATAATAGATTAGGAGGTAAATATGTTAAGTCCAAGTGCAATCTTACTTTTCTGATGCGATGCAGAGACAGCAACATCATCCCCAAAGGTCTGCGTCTCAAGCCCCCGGTCCAGTCAGCAGCAGCTAGCAGAATAATCGAACGAGCCAGTCAAAGCCTCATTAGAGAACGGATACAGTACCACAGAAACACCAAACATCGGCTTCACAACCAATATGAACAAAAACTGTCTCAACTTAGGGATCTGGTGTCCGAAGAAGACTACACACAACTCAGGTCCAAACAGCTGAAGTCACTAGACCACCTTAGAGAGACAACACGAACTAACCAGGTGAAGAAGTTTGAAAACCTTAAAATCGCCAAACAGGTCCCCCCTACCACCAAGAATCCCAAAGAAGATTACCTTACAAAAACAGTTATCAACCTCAGTAGCCAGAACCTAACTGAGGACCAGATTTCACTTCTTTCCAGAGGTTTACAGTTTACGCCAACCAACCAGCCAGCCAACCAAGATCTGCTCATCGCCAATATTGAGAGAGGTCTGAGACAACTAGCCCCCGGTGGCAAGATTGATTTTATCCGACACCAGATAGCTGACCTTATCACCAAATCCAAGACGCAACGAGATGCCAACAATCTTAAGAAGTCCCATAAGATTGCCCTGCAGGATTTGAAGAAAGACAAAAACATTACCATAGTAGCAGCTGACAAAGGAAAATCTACAGTCATAATGGATAAGAACGACTACCAAAATACTGTTTCCCACCTTCTCAATGATCGCACTACCTATAGGAAGATTAGGAAATACCCAACTAACACCTTCAATGACAGCCATACCGCACAACTAGTTAAGCTCAAAGACGAGAAGAGACTCACACCTTCCCTATTTTACAAACTTAAGCCGTCCCATCCTAGACCACCATATGCTAGAGCCACCATTAAAACACATAAGAACCCCATTAAAGCCAGACTGCTAGTATGCTCCAGAGATTCCGTATATTATAACACTGCACAGTACCTGTCGAACCTTCTTTCCCCATTAGGCAAGGAAGCTGCATCCTTTATCAAAGATTCTAAAGATTTCTGCGAAAAACTTAGAGACCTCCCTAAAGATACACTTATCCTATCGTACGATGTTATTGACCTCTTTACTAATATCCCCCGAGATAAAGCCTTAGAAGCACTACGATACAGACTCACTTCAATGGAGAACTCACTGGATACCAATCTCACCATAGAAGATATAGTCAACTTAACTAAATCCTGCATAGAATCCACTTATTTCTCTTGGGGGGACAATTACTACGAACAAATTCACGGTCTACCAATGGGCAGTCCCCTATCCCCAGTTCTAAGTGAAATCTATATGACCGATTTTGAAGAGAGGGCTCTTTCCACCTCACCCATCCAACCCACAATTTGGCTCCGTAAAGTCGATGATGTCTTTGTAATTCTCCGTCAGAACGAAGACCACACCGCCTTGCTCCATCACCTCAACAACCAAAATGGCAGAATTAAATTTACAATAGAAACAGAAGAAAACCAATGCCTCCCATTCCTGGATGTACTAGTTAAGAAAACAGAAGGTAGGCTCACAACAAGTGTTTATAGAAAACCAACACATACTGACCAGTACATTAACTTCTATTCCCACCACCCACACAGTGTTAAGAAAGCAACCATAGCAACTTTAGCCCGCCATGCTGTCAACATCTGTGACAAAGAACATCTCCAAAAAGAATTAGACCACATCGAAGAAGCCCTTACAAACCTGAACAACTACCCTCTACAATTTGTTAAAAAGACCATTAAAACCACCATTGACACCCCTACAGATCCGGGAAAAACCAAACCAGAAAAACCACCTATAAGAATCACCATACCGTTTCAAGGGACGCTCACATACCACCTAAGGAGAATCCTCATCCCAATAGGTATCCAGGTCACCTTCTCCAAGGGCCGAACACTTAAAGATATCCTGAAAGCTAATGGTAAGCTCCTCCCGAATAAACCCCCGCCCCAGAAAGAGTGTGTCTATAAAGTTGCCTGCTCTTGTCTTAGTACTTACATCGGTGAAACTAGACAACCCCTAGACAAAAGAATAAGCCAGCACAAGTCCAAGTCGTCCATCACTAACTCAGCTGTTGCACAACATCTCCAGACCAACCCTGGACACAGAATTGAGTCATACGAAACTCTGGCATCTAATCTCCCAATAGAAAAGACACGGAAGATAATGGAGGCAATACAAATCAGAAGGAACAGCCCAGATCTTAACCGTGATACAGGGATATTTTTGCCCAATGCGTATGATCAACTAATTTAAATAATAGCATGGTTCCACCACTCCTTATAAACTGTACAAGTGTGCTGTGTGTTTTCTTTTGACTAGTTATTGTATTTACTATCGTGCTATATTCATTGTTATAAAATTGTTTTTGTTTTTACATTAAATCTATAACTCTATTGCATATCTAATTATCCTATCATAAAATTACAAGTGTTAATAGATATGTGCAATGAAATAACAGTTATATTTAATCTACCCTTCATCATGTAACATTTATCTGTTGTATATACTCCATTGCCTTAATTTATTGTCTTAACTATAATAATAATCACCTCCCATATTCGGTTAATATCGCAACTACTTAGTCAGCTTATTGATCGTTTAACATAGGGGTTTCTTTTCTTACTTTTGTATATTGTTACCAAATTGTGTCACAACCCTTTGATCTAATTGTTTTAAGGTATGGTTTCCATTTTTGTTGTTAAGACATCCTCACTGGCCATGGACTATAAGTTAATTAACTCTCTATCTGCTATTGTATATCTTAATAAGTGTTGGTGTAGGCCTTTGATCATGTTGTTGCTATGTATGGTTTCGGTTATGTTGTTGTATTTTGTCTATATATATTTGCCTCATACCTGTTTTACTGTATTAGCTTGATAACGTTGAGAGAATACTCTACGAAACGTCGCCTTAAATACACTAGTAGCTGTTTTCCATAAGTATGTGTTTTGTTGTAACTCATAAAGTAATTATCAGAAAACCATTAGAATTTGTTTGGTTTTTATAAAGTTCTGCCTAATGCTAACGTTTAGTATACAAAAATTTTAACATCATGAATTTAGCTGTTCAAGTCATAAAGATTCTTTGAAAATCAATATACTTGTTCGTCTCAAGACCTTAAACACTGTGTATAAATTTAAAGTCAATCGGATATTAACTTTAGCCTCTACAGCGTCCACAAGATAACTCTGGCAAAAATTATCGGAAATTGCTGAAAATCACTGGCCTCCTTCGTATCATGGTCTTCAACACTGTACATAAATCATAAAGATTCTTTGAAAATCAATATACTTGTTCGTCTCAAGACCTTAAACACTGTGTATAAATTTAAAGTCAATCGGATATTAACTTTAGCCTCTAGAACGTCCACAAGAATTTTCAAAGAGATCAAGGGCCATAACTCTGGCAAAAATTATCAGAAATCGCTGAAACTCAATAGGCTTCTTCGTCTCATGACCTTAAACACTGTGTATCAATTTAAAGTCAATCAGATATTAACTTTAGCCTCTAGAGCGTCCACAAGATTTTTTGAAGTGATCAAGGGCCATAACTCTGGCAGTAATTATCGAAAATGGTTGAAAATCAATAGGCTTCTTTGCCTCATGACCTTAAACACTGTGTATAAATTTAAAGTTAATCGGATATTAACTTTGACCTCTAGAGCGTCCACAAGATTTTTTGAAGTGATCAAGGGCCAGAACTCTGGCAGTAATTATCGAAAATGGTTGAAAATCAATCGGCTTCTTCATCTCATGACCTTAAACACTGTGTATAAATTTAAAGTTAATCGGATATTAACTTTGACCTCTAGAGCGTCCACAAGATTTTTTGAAGTGATCAAAGGCCATAACTCTGACAGTAATTATCAAAAATCGCTGAAAATCAATAGGCTTCTTCGTCTCATGACCCTAACCACTGTGTATAAATGTAAAGTCAATCGGATATTAACTTTAGCAATTGTGGACGCCGGACGGCCGGCCGGATGAACTGACGGACGGGGGCGACAACAATATACGACCACATTTCAATGTGGGCGTATAAAAATCATTCCACCCCAGGCTTGATATTTATTTTTTCTGTAATAAATAAATATTCACTTGTAATAATCTTGGTGAGTATATGTAGGTCTACTTTATAGTACTGACAACGTATCTCGAAATTCCATTCACATAGAAATCTGAAGATTAAAATGGCCCTTCACATTCTCCAAAAATTAACAGAAAATATTGTGCATATAAATGAAATGAAATGAAACTGGCTTTTAAGGTCTTACAAAACATAGATTAATATGTCTAACATTTCAATAATCATTTGTTTTGTTTCATTCATCATGACGTGTGGAACTGTGTAATGAAAGACCGTGGCCTCTTTCAACATGAAAGTAAACTATCAGTGCTGTTTGGCAGACGACACATCATTTTTTTACCATTATTAAAACTGACCTGATGTCAAACGTTGGGATAGCCTATATTTATGGAACGATAAACTCTTTGTTATCTTCCTATATGACATATTGCACGTGCCTGATTTCGAAGACTTGGGTCTGCAGTACGGTAGTGAAATCTTCATTAAAGAATAGACTTGATAATCAAGTCTGCTATTAAATCACGAGAGTTGGAAATAATGGCGGGAAAGGCTACTCGTTTTTCCTCACTGGAATTATAAATGTTACCCGTAGTTAGGCTTTCTGGGAATTTTCAGCTCTGGTTTTATATCACGTGAAGGGTCCACAAGCTAAAAACATGATTTTTCGTACAATCAGGGGCCATAATTCAGAAAGTTACAGTTAGATATGGGCGAATATCTAAAGGAACCGAGATCTTTGGGTTATAAACTTACATTTCAAGTTTCAACAAAATCGGATAAAAATTGTGACCTCTATAGGGTCCACAACCTTGATATACCATATTTTTACGCTATTTGAGAACGAATGGCGGCCATTTTGTCTGTCAATTTTGGGCCGATTTTCATGAAATTCGAACTCATTTGTCCTTAGGGTGTAACGGTGATATAATAATACGTTTTTTTAAATCGGATAAAAATTATGACCTCTATAGGTTTCACAAGCTAAAAACGCGATTTTTCGTACAATCAGGAGCCATAATCAAGGAAGTTACGGTCCGATATGCGCGAATATCGAAAGGAACCGAGGTCTTTGGGTTATAAACTTATATTTCATGTTTCAACAAAATCAGATAAGAATTGTGACCTCTACAGTGTTTACAAGCTAAAATCGTGATTTTTCGTACAATCAGGGGCCATAATCCATGAAGTTACAGTCCGATACATGCCAATATCGAAAGGAACCAAGATCTTAGGGTGATAAACCTATATTTCAAGTTTCATTGAAATCGGATAAAAATTGTGACCTGTAGACTGTTCACAAACAATTGTGGACGGACGAACGGACAGGGGCGACGACAATATACGCCAACATAAAAATGTGGGTGTATAAAAATGGAAGCTAATAACGTCACTTATCGGAACAGATCATTTCGTATAAGGGGGTCTCAGCACGGCTTGTCTATCATAACGGTGTTTGGCTCTTTTACGACAATTCAAATTTTGTGTATGAATAAGCTATTGCTCTCGGACCGAGTAATGAGTTTGGGCGTTTACAAACATAAATACGCCCGTCTTGTATTAATTATTTGGTTAGAGAGTTAGGTTAGATTATTCCTTTTGAACACAGGTGCAGAACAAAAAAAAAGACATTCCTTTAATATTTCCTGTCAATTAACCTCGGCAATCTGTTGTAGCCGGTGTAAATCCGTAAATGCCGACGTATTTTACATTTGCCTCGGCAAATTAAGTGATCAATGTATTTATCGTTATATACCGCTCATTCACCTGCCTTGATTAAGTACTTAATCTGCCTTGATTGGCTGACTTAATTCTTTGTCGGACAATTCATCAATTCAGTCCTGAACAGTAGTCATTGCTTCTCCTTTGTCGGACTATATACCAATCCAATAAACTAAATCTACGTGATTAACCCGTGATTTCTCCATTGTCTCACGTCTTAATCTCCTTGATGTCGGCCGTAGACATTAGTCATATATGTCACATATCCTAATAGTATATAACACCCCAAATCAATATACATTGTGTTTTGTCTGCGATATCACCTCGGTGGAAGCGGACGTAAAATACAACTAACACACACATATACATTGTGTCCGATAACTTCTTCAGTGGAAGCCAGAGTTCAATAAAGCTATTTTACACACACGCAAAATGAAAGCAGAAATCTCGCGAGTCACGTAGAATTAAGAGGTGTAAACGTGCCGAATCTAATACATCTGATGTTGGGAGAAAAGATTCTTTTTTGATGGCATATTGTCGGATTTATGATCATATTTTGAATGGGGTTTATGTTTTTAAATAAATAAATAAACACGCTAAGAAATGTTGACGAATATTTCGATTGGAATAACGTAAGTAGTTACGGTAATTGTTTTAGACGATAGCGCGTGCTTGGAGTTAGAGTTGAATGGGATTTTTTAGCAGTTGGTGTTACTCGGTCGTTGTATTAGAGCGACGTTTACTACGGTTTATGGTCAAATAAATTTCAGGATGTCATTTTTTTACCATCCGTATATAAATCGAAACGGAGTATTAAAACAAATGCCGTACTTTGCTGAAAAATGTATCGACTTATGACCCGGAAAAATACGGTAATTTTGGGGGAATTTGAAACCGGTACGGATGGGCAGTAGTCGGCAGGCTTTCATTCTATTATATTACGATGTCATGTAATTTTGTAGGAATATTATTGACATAAATTTGAATACCGTACGGGAATTAAATATGAAAAATAACGAGGTACACCTATTTTTTTTATTACGTATGAATTTGAATATTTTGTTGACACGTGATTCTTAATTATGGTTTGAAAACGCCTGCTTAAATAACGATAAGAGTTATGTCCCCTTATTTTCGGGAAGATAATGTCCGACAACTAAAATTTTGAAATCCCATCACTGCTATAGGCCTATATTAATCACAAGTACAACTCCATTTTGAAATCCACAGAGAATGGAATTTTCTGATGGCATTTCGTAGATTGCGATCATACCTCAGCCAATCAACGTTTTGAATTCTATTATATGCTACACAGATGCAGTGAAAATGGTTAAAGTAGCTAGGTCTCTAACTCAATATCATCCAAAATCTTCAACATTGAAAACACGATTTATTTGTCAAATTAAATCAACATTGATGTTGTGATCTTACCGGAATAAGATGGGCTTTTGATATCCAATATTTAAGACAAAATAAACATTTTACCATTGGTACACGAATCGTGTACCATAATGCGCTTCAGCCCCAGTTGTAAAAAGAGACTTGAGGGGCGAGGCTAGACACATTGCACCAAATCAGTTTATATACATTCATATTACAGTATTATATGCGTTGCGACCCACTTTTGTCAATTTCTAGGTCCCAAATGTTAGCGATTTAGCTCCTTTAAATTTAGCGCGAACCTTGCCCAAGTTTTTCCCACACAATTAACACACAAGACCCAATAATATTATACACGTACACGCAATTTGCGATACCTTGAGAAGCGGTGGCTTTTTTTCATAGTTTTTTTGTGGTAATCATAAAACCTTGAAAATGGACTAATAACCACAGAGCATTGGGATTATCAATATAAAATATGATCAATTAAAATTATGAAATAAAGTGTATTTATTAATAAATGTTAGTCACAGAGTTGCATATAATTGACAGGGATGTAGGGCCTAATATAATATAAAATATATATAATATACAGGGTATTTTCAATTATGGGGGGGATGATGATGTGAAAAGCAATATTTATGAGTTTTCGTGTAATCGGTGATATATTCATTGTGAATAAAATTGAGTAGACTGACAATCAAATGTTTCCAAATTAATTTTATTGTCTTCAGATGCCATTTTTGTAGCCCAAACTCAAAAGATCGGAAAGGTCGCGCGTTATTGTAATTGCAACACACGTGGCTGTCAAATTTGTCAACCATTGCCCCCTTCAACATATTAAGATGGGTTAGCTCATCACGTTATATGTACAATGTTGTGATGAACTTTTATTCAACGGGAGGTGATTTCAAACACATAGGCAAGTTTTTTAATAACAATTATTCAGTAGCTTGTTCACAATTGACGAAATCCATTTATAATTTACCACGGTTCAGACAGTAATTGTTCGCATAATAGTGGCGATAGGAAGTGTTTGAATTCGGCGTATGTCCAAGCGCATGCAAAGTCACAGTGCATTATGCCACTGGAACATTTTAGGCGTTTTTATCAAACACTGATTAGCCAAAGTGATTTGCATTCAATCAGATTTTCATCTTTAAGTCCATTTAATTCAAATTGGTTACCCTAATCAACGAATTTATCAACACCGATTTCCGAAGCGATTACATCAAAACGCAAAATCACTTCAGGGTGCGATTTGATCTGGTGATTACGTGTTTTTTTCAACTGTGTCCAGCCAAAACAATTGTTTACAGCTAATCGTCGCATTTAACGAAATGAAATGAAATGAAATGAAATGGAGTTTAACGTCCTACTGTTCTGCTCCTAACCTGGGCTAATGAAGACGGGCATACGCCATACAGTGTGCTATGAGGGAAATTTTGCCCGGACAGCGGCACTACGGCCTACTCTTATATCGAATTACAACTGCCAAGGGATCTTTTACGTGCACGCCAATGTGTACACGGGACCTCGGTTTTTCGTCCCATCCAAACGACTAGACAGCTTTCCTTGTCAGCCCCTCCGTCCTGCATCACTGACAAGGGAGAACCACGCCGGAAAACCTGGATGAACTTTCTCGGCCAATGCAGGGATCGAACACCCGACCTCCAAGCTAGCCACGTGATCCCCAGCATTTAACGAACTCGCCAAAGTACTTTGAAATCGACTATACTGTCACATGACTCGCCAAAGTACTTTGAAATCGACTATACTGTCACATGACATCTCCACTAAATTTAAATCGATTTGGCAAGTCGATAAAAAAGCCTTATAGCTGGTATCCAAAATTTCAGTACAACTTAACACCTTCTTGTTGGATATTATGTTGGTTAACAAGAATAAAAGTTTCCAAGACCATGTGGAACGAAATCTTTGCATAGTGTTAATGTAACACTATTAGTGATAACGGAATATCAGTTTTGTGAATATAAAATTTATTTACACCAGGAACAAGGATATAAGATAGGTTGCCAGGCAACAAAACATACGCCCACAGCAGCTAAATTGTCCTGCAGTCGACAAGGGTTGTCACATAATTATTCTTTTGTAGGTGATTAGGGGAATTTAATAGACAATATCATACAGATGACATTATAATTTTCGTCATTTGAGGGTTCTAAAAACTAAAACAAGGGCCGTAACTCTGGAAGTAATATACAGAAATTGTTGAAATTCGACAGACTTTTTCGTTTTACTAATTCAAATAATGCATATAAATTTCATACAGATCGGATGATAACTTTTGTCGTTCGAACGTTCTCAAGGTTCAACAAAGGAAAACAAGGGCCATAACTCTAAAAGTAATTGACGGAAATTGCTGACATTCAATAGGCTTCTTCATTTTACTAATTCAAATGATGCATATGAATTTCATTCAGATTAGGTGATAACTTTTGTTGTTCAAGAGTTCTCAAGATTCAACAAAGTTAAACAAGGGCCATAACTCTAGATGTAATTAACAGAAATTTGCTGAAACTCAATAGGCTTGTTCCTTTTACTAATTTAAACAATACATATAAATTTCATACAGATCGGATAATAACTTTTGTCGTTAGAGCATTCACAAGGTACAACAAAGTGAAACAAGGGCCATAACTCACAGTATAATTAACAGAAATTGCTGAAATTCGATAGGCTTCTTCGTTGCAATAATTTAAATGATGCATATCAATTTCAAACAGATCGGCTTTTTCGTTTTACTAATTCAAATAATGCATATAAATTTCATACAGATCGGATGATAACTTTTGTCGTTCGAACGTTCTCAAGGTTCAACAAAGTAAAACAAGGGCCATAACTCTAAAAGTAATTGACGGAAATTGCTGAAATTCAATAGGCTTCTTTGTTTTACTAATTCAAATGATGCATATAAATTTCATACAGATCGGATAATAACTTTTGTCGTTAGAGCATTCACAAGGTACAACAAAGTGAAACAAGGGCCATAACTCACGGCGTATTTAACGGAAATTGCTGAAATTCAATAGGCTTCTTTGTTTCACTAATTTAAATGATGCATATCAATTTCAAACAGATCGGATGATAACTGTTGTCATTAGAGCGTTCACAAGATTCAACAAAGTGAAACAAGGGCCATAACTCTAGATGTAATTAACGGAAATTACTGAAATTCAATAGGCTTCTTTGTTTTACTAATTTAAATGATGCATATAAATTTCACACAGATCGGATAATAACTTTCGTCGTTAGAGCATTAACAAAGGTACAACAAAACGAAACAAGGGCCATAACTCACGGCATAATTAACGGAAATTGCTAAAATTCAATAGGCTTCTTCATTTCACTAATTTAAATGATGCATATCAATTTCAAACAGATCGAATGATAACTGTTGTCATTAGAGCGTTCACAAGATTCAACAAAGTGAAACAAGGGCCATAACTCTAGATGTAATTAACGGAAATTGCTGAAATTCAATAGGCTTCTTCGTTTTACTAATTTTAATGATGCATATAAATTTCATACAGATCGGTTGATAACTTTTGTTGTTAGAGCGTTCACAAGGTGCAACAAAGTGAAACAAGGGCCATAACTCCAGAAGAAATTAACGGAAGTTATTGAAATTAAATAGGCTTTTTCATCCAACTAATGCAAACAACATATATCAATTTCAAAACAATCAGATGATAAATGTAGTCCGTAGAGTGTTCACAAGAAATTGTGGACGATGGACGGACGTACGGACGGGGGCGTATAAAAACAGGAACATAAAATAAAACAGTAACATAACTCAAACAGGAACTAAACTACATCAGGAATATAACACTAACACTAACATGGTACATTAAGACAACCATTCCGCCCTTCAGCCAGGGCCGATCTTCGTTCTCCTCTGCTTTTCTCCTCTCGTCTCAATGTCTTATATATACCTTCGTATTTCATTCTATTTAATCAAAAGCATGATCACTACATCTGGAAATTATTTCAGTTTGTAATTAAATACGTACAAATATGTACGTATATATATGTAGTGGACAGCACAGTTTATATCGTAGATCAATAACGTGAGGTTTAAAGGGTTCTCAGACCTCTTCGAAACGTTGGTCTAATTATATATGACTATGAAAACAGTGTTAGTGTCTCTTTTGTTTATTTACTTTAATATGTTTCAATCGCAGAAGAAATATATACAACACATGGCCTATGGGCCCGCTGTGCTTTTGCAACCATAATATAACAAATAGTAGCGTACTATGGGCCAGAAACTGAGTATGATGTCATCTTGGAATTGTGACGTCATATTTAAACGCAAAATCTGTCAATTGATGCGCAATTGTCCAAGGAACCACCATGCCTAATTTAAGTTAATCGTACACGAACTGACGGAGCCTTAGGCCTTTTTTCGAAATGCGCCACCAACAAGAACAACAAGAACATGATAAGTAGCACTAAGGGGCCAATTACTGGCCCTAAAATGATATCGTGTGTGCTATTTGCGATTTTTTTTTTATTGAAATCGCAGAGTGTCCTGGAGAAAAACACAAAATATAGCTTATCTGAAGCTTCTTAATCGTTAAATAGTTGGATTCTACGCATAGAGTTGATATCTATGATTTTTTACGGTTGCTATGGAAACCAGGAGAAATAACTTTTATAGCCCGTTTTGAAAATCGCCAAAGAACCGATTTCATAATGTCGATAAAATTACCTTTCCAGGGGTATCGGAAAAAATATGGGCTTAAAAAGCTAGCCTATATATATTATAACTTTGATGACATAATATATGAGCTGCTCCCACAAAACCAGGCTCTTGGTCATTTTTATGAAAAATGAGTGGATAGTGCATTTGCATAGCCTACAACCTGAGCTTTCCAAAAATGTAACTCTTTTTAAATTCAGACCAGAAGAAATTTCACTCAATAGTCCTTAGCAACCTTCAATTTAGATATCTAAACCCATGATTTTCTGATAGTATAAACCAAAGACAACACTCAAGGCATGGTTCCAACCCGATTGGGACATTTTTACTTTTTCTAAATGGATAAAATCAAATCCCAGACTTTTTGTCACATTTTAGAAAAAAGGGCAAACAGGGGAAAAACAGTCTATTCCAAACATGCTTCTTTTATTTGGGATTTAAAGCCAATAGAATAGCAGCAAGGAGTTTTCCTTATGCTTAGTATAATACATTTCTGATTACAAAAAATTAATGTGCCCATAAAAATCTAACCATGTTGGTTGCTATGGTAACGGCGGCCAAAATGTTTTTGCTCGTAAGCTATCTCATGTACACTGAATGTAACAAATCACCAATAGCCAATTCCCAAAATCATGTGGTTTTGTGCTGCGCGGCTGTATTTCGGGTCAAAGCTCGCTTACCGACAAAATGACGCCATGTAATGATGCGACGTCATGACGTCAGTCACAGATTAACTCTTAATGGACCCAGATGTTTGACGTCATAACCTTATAACAAATCACCAATAGCCCATTACCAAAATCATGTGGCCTTTGGCTTCGGGGCTGTATTTAGGGCAAAGTTCTGCGACCGACGTCATGACGTGACGTGACAATGTCAATCACAGATAAACACTTAATAGAACCAGATGTTTGAAGTCATAACCTCATAACAAATCACTAATAGTCCATTCCCAAAATGGGCTTTGGGGCTGTATTTAAAGTAGCTAAGTCTCTAACTCAATATCATCCAAAATCTTCGACATTGAAAACAGGAATTATTTGTCAATTTAAATCAACATTGATGTTGTGATCTTACCGGGAAAAGATGGGCTTCTGATATCCAATATTTAAGACAAAATAAAAATTTTACCATTGGTACACGAATCGTGTACCATAATGCGTTTCAGGCCCATTCTAACAAGGGACTCGAAGAACGAGGCTAGACATTCAACAAGTCATGTCAAACAGTGAAGGCATATTCATATCGGGAGAGTATGCACAATAAATACTATGTAGACTAGAATAACCAGACGCTAGAAATTTTCATTCGATTGAGACTTCAGACATATTTCGCCGAACGTAACTGATTTGAAATTAGAGTAAAAATGGAAACAACTGAATTTAAATCAGTTTATATATATTCCTATTACATTATTATATGCGTTACGACCCATTTGTGTCAATTTCTAGGTCCAAAATATTAGCGATTTAGCTTCTTTAAGGGCAAAGCTCTGTGACAGACGTCATTATGCAATTATAGATCAACTGTTAGGAGACTCAGATGCTTGACGTCATATCCTTATAAAAAAAACATGTCATAATGATCAATAGTGTTAAAATAATTATAGATAACCATTTTAAAGTCAACTCATTAAAAAATAACAACCCTTCATATAAATGGATGTAATGATCTAGATTTTATTCCATTTTCACAAATATGAATTTTTTATCAACCAGTGATTGCTGTGCAAGACACACCGACATTTTGCCAGAGATAAACAAAAAACAAGCTAAAACAAGCCAACAGTGAGGCTGATGTCCCCCGCCAAAATACCAAAATAAATAGATGACACATTAATTTATCGCACATTTATTTTTTTTAAAGTATCAAGCAATCAAACTGATTATCAACTATACACTTAAGTTTCATCACTCTCTATCAAAGTTATCTTGTCCTAAAGCATCAACCAACAAGGCATTGACCTAATCAACACATACACCAAGTTTGAACATTCTAGCTCAATTAGGAAGAGAGTTATCGTGCCCCAAAGTATCAACCAATCAAATTGCTTATCTCTGCTTACCCTAAGCGGAAAATGCTCATCTAATCAAATTGCTTATCTCTGCTTACCCTAAGCGGAAAATGCTCATCTTCGAACTCCATCAAGGCATTGACCTAATCAACACATACACCAAGTTTGAACATTCTAGCTCAATTAGGAAGAGAGTTATCGTGCCCCAAAGTATCAACCAATCAAATTGCTTATCTCTGCTTACCCTAAGCGGAAAATGCTCATCTTCGAACTCCATCAAGGCATTGACCTAATAAACACATACACCAAGTTTGAACATTCTAGCTCAATTAAAAGTTATCGTGTCCCAAAGCATCAACCAATCAAATTGCTTATCTCTGCTTACCCTAAGCGGAAAATGCTCATCTTCGAACTCCATCAAGGCATTGACCTAATCAACACATACACCAAGTTTGAACATTCTAGCCCAATTAGGAAGAGAGTTATCGTGTCCCAAAGCATCAACCAATCAAATTGCTTATCTCTGCTTACCCTAAGCGGAAAATGCTCATCTTCGAACTCCATCAAGGCATTGACCTAATAAACACATACACCAAGTTTGAACATTCTAGCTCAATTAGGAAGAGAGTTATTGTGTCCCAAAAAGTGTGACGGACAGACAGACGGACAGACAGACGGACAGACAGACAGACGGACGAACCCATTTTAATAGTCCCCTGCTTTCTTCGAAAGGCGGGGGACAAAAAGTGAATTTTCATACAATTACAATCGGGGGCCATTAGCAAGTATGTTATGGTCTGACATGCACAACAAACCAATATCTTTGGGATATAAACATATATTTTAAGTTTCATCAAAATCGGATAAAAATTGTGACCTCTAGAGGGTCCACAACATTGGTATTACATACTCTTACACACTTTGCGTACAAGGAGCAGCCATTTCGTCCGACAGTTTTGGACTAATATTCACGAAATTCGAACTCAACCAGCCTTAGGGTGTAATGGTCACATGGTGATATATTTGAATGTTTCATTTAAATTGTAATACGGTCCACAAGTTATGGTCCAATATGCACGAATATCAACAGGAACCGAGACCTCTGGGTTTTAAACATAAATTTCAAATTTCATCAAAATCAGATAAAGTTAATGACCTCTACAGTGTCCACAATCTAAACACGATTTTCGTACAATTAGGGGCCATAATCCATGAAGATATGGTCCAATACATGCCAATATTGAAACGATCCAAGATCTTGGGGAGATAAACCTATGTTTCTGAATGGACAGAATTCAATATAAGAGTAGGCTGTAGCACCGCTGTCCGGCAAAATTTCCTTCATATTCCACTGTATGGTGTATATGCCAGGGCTGGGGTAATGGCCATATAATGGTCAATTATATTTCAGTTACATTTTATGGCGCATAAATATTATCAATATGATAAGTCTCAAATTTTATAGCACCAAAGAAGTGAATAAAGTATATCTGACACAAATCTAATTCATTATAATTTTAAGAAAAAGATTTAAATCAGTTTTAGCAAATTATACAAGAAGGCATTAAACATTTTCTTTTATGACTTTTTATGTAGGATCCTTTTTTTAGACATGTTATGTAACAAGCCAACAATGAGGCTGATGTCCCCCGCCAAAATCCCAAAATAAATAGATGACACATATTAATTAATCACACATTTATTTTTTTCAAAAGTATCAAGCAATCAAACCGATTATCTACTATACACCAAGTTTCATCACTCTCTATCAGATAGAATCAAAGTTAACTAGCCCCAAAGCATCGACCAATAAAATTGGTTAGCTCTGTTTAGCTTTAGCTCGAAATGTTAATCTTTGACAAGACATTCACCTAATGAACATCAACATCAAGTTTAAACATTCTACCTCAATGAAAAGCAGAGTTGTTATGTTCCAAAGTCTTGACTAATCAAATTGCTTATCGATCCTTAGCCCAAGCAGAAAATTCTCATCATCAAACTTAGTCAAGGTAATGATATAATGAATCTATACTCAGAGTTTCATCGCTCTCACTTAATTAAAACCAAAGTTATTGGCCCTAAAGCATCAACCAATCAGATTGCTTATCTCTGCTTACTGTAAGCAGACAATGTTTATCATCGAACTCCATCAAGCCATTCACCTAATGAACGCCTACACAAAGTTTGAACATTCTACCTCAACTAGAACGAGAGTTATTGTGTTCCAAAGTCTCGACCAATCAAATAGCTTTTCGCTCTGCTTACGCTAAGCAGAAAATTCTCATCTCCAAACTCCGATCTCCATCAAGGCAATCAACTAATAAAGACCTACTCAAGTGTGAACATTCTCGGTCAATTAGAATGAGAGTTATTGTGTTCCAAAATCTCGACCAATCAAATTTCTTATCGCTCTGCTTACCCTGAGCAGAAAATACTCATTATCGAACTTATTCAGGGTATTGATGTAATAAAACTATATACCAAATTTCATTAATCTCACTTAATTAGAACTAAAGTTATTGTGTCCTAAAGAATCAACCAATCAAATTGCTCATCTCTGCTTACCCTAAGCAGAAAATGGTCATCTTCGAACTCCCGTCAAGGCATTGACCTAATAAACACCTACACCAAGTTTGAACATTCTAGCTCAATTAGAAAGATAGTTATTTTGTCCCAAAAAGTGTGATGGACAGACAGACAGACGGACGGACAGACGGACAAACCCATTTTAATAGTCCCCTGCTTTCTTCAAAATGAAATGAAATGAAATGGGGTTTAACGTCCTACTGTTCTGCTCCTAACCTGGGCTAATGAAGACGGGCATACGCCATACAGTGTGCTATGAGGGAAATTTTGCCCGGACAGCGGCACTACGGCCTACTTTTATATCGAATTCCAACTGCCAAGGGATCTGCATCACTGACAAGGGGGAACCACGCCGGAAAATCTGGATGAACTTTCTCGGCCAATACAGGGATCGAACACCCGACCTCCAGGCTAGCGAGCCAGCGCCTTACCCACTTAGCCAACGTGATCCCCTGCTTTCTTCAAAAGGCGGGGGACAAAGAGTGGATTCCTGAAAATAATTATGTATATAGGGCATTTTAATGCATCACTTCATTGTTCTTACTTAAAGGTAATAGTATAACGAATTTAACAGGATGAATTTATGGCCAAACAATTATGAAAGTGCGTAAATATTACAGATGAAAACAGAGACATGCGAGCGGGTCATGAGAAACATACAATGGTTTAGTAACTATTTGGGTTAGGGCACACAAAGTCTCTCTCTTCTGCTTTGCAAAAAGGTCTTATCTCCTTAAAAAGATAAGCCTTCCTGGCATCACTGAAACCAGCAGGGACAATCTCAACTGGTCTAGCCTCAGGGTCAATGTCAACAGGGTTAATGTCGCGCTTCAAGATTTTAATGCTCTGTTCCTCGCTATCTGTGAAACCTTTGTAGAAAAGAACACCCGGCTGTTGATTGGTAAACCAGAAGTGATGCTGTTCCAGGATACCCACAAATTTCTTAAAGTATCCCCCAAGAAGTGTATCCCATGCATACATAGGGACAATCACTGTCCCATCTTGATCTCCGACAAGCTGGCTTCTGTTAATTTTGCTTTCACTAGTCGAACCTTCCACAGTTTGCTCAATCTCCCTCAGTGAGGACACAAATATTTTTCTAAATTTTTGTTTAAAAAGTCCAAAGCACCAATCTGGACTGAACTTGGTGTGCCCTGCCATAAGGAAGTGCAAATAGGTTGAATGGTGAAGACCAATGATTGTGCGCCAGCATAGGTAGTGCAACATTATATTATTTTGACCTGCACAATTATCTGCATTTATTCGTAGGTCAGTCTCTCCAATACCATAAAATGACAAGAAATGGTGCAGGAGGCTGATCACAACATTGGCCCATTTGCCGCTGGCCACAGCTTCATCCAGAAGGTAATTAATTTGTTGGGGAAATGCCTCTGCATGGATGCCAAATATTCCACACTTCCGTGGAGTTTTAAAATAAATAGGACCGGGTTGAAACGGATTTGAGGGATAATGAATTTGTTGGGCAAAATCAAAGCTATAGTGGAAAGCTGCTTCTCTAGAGCATGGCTCATTCTTTGATAGGGTGTTGATTTGTAGTTGCTCGCGTACAGCTTTTGCCTCAGAACACCATGCACGATAGAAGGATCTCTCGTCTGTTGCTCGAGACAGATGCAGCTCTTGCTTACACAGAGTCTCCTTCTTAGCATCTTCATCAACATTAACCTGAAAAATACATAATGAAAAACATTCGTTGGCCATCATTTCTACTTATTAATGTAGTTTCCTCTTTTAATGCTTTGTAAAATGTATTCTTTCCATTTCTTAATAATAAACAAGGCCTTAGAAAGCAAGGCCAGACCGGGCATGGTCTGCAGCCAGGCTCTTTGACAACTTGAGACTGCACAGGGATTTACTATGAGCCATTACGCGTTGAGGTTATTTGGCATGACAAAAATAGAGTTACTTCCCCTTATGGTTTGTACATTGCCTGATTAAATAATTAATCAATTGGTGGAAAAAAAAGAGTTTAATTTCCAAAATTGTCCAGGTTAAAGCTCTGATCAGGGTACTTACATTTCTAAGAATCAGGAAGTTGTTGTCCTGACACACTGAACAGAGATCACTTGCTGGTCTGGCAATTACAACATAGGAGAGTACCTGATTCCAAAGCTTTCGGAAAGTTGATTGGGCAATAATTCTCTGTCCTTCTGCACATGAATCCCGGTATCTGCGCCACACCTCTGCCTTGGTGAAGTTGCTGGGTATCACCTTCACGTCATTTCTGCTGATTCCTGGTATGCGTCCTGGTAAGGAGATGGCATGTTCCTCTACAAAATTCAGTACGAAACGAACCATCAGCCGTATATCATCTAAATGAAGAGACTTCTTGTTGTTCTTTCTTCCACCTGAAATTGTCAAATTCATTATTACAACATGAGGAATGAAATGGAGAGAGAGAGAAATGGGGTTTAACGTCCACTCGACACAAACTAGGTCATTTCGGGACTAACATATGGTTCAATTTTATTCCCATAATTCGCTTGCGCGTAGGGGTCTTTAGCAGTGGGAGGAAACCGGAGGAATGAAATGGGTTTTAAAGTAGCTAAGCCTCCAACTAAATATCATCCAAAGTCTTTGACAATGAAAACACAAAATATTTGCCAATTTAAATCAACATTGATGTTGTGATCTTACCACGAAAAAGTGGGCTTCTGATATTCAATATTTAAGACAAAATAAACATTTTACCACTGGTACCGTAATCGTGTACCATAATGCATTTCAGCGCCATTTGTAACAAGGGAATGGAAGAACAATGCTAGGTATATTCCACGAGTTATGTCAAATGATGCCGTCATATTCTTATCTGGAGAGCATACACAATAAATACTATCGGTGTAGACTGGAATAGGTTGCCATTCTGCTCTGACCGTGCAAATGGAAACGGGCATACGCAGTACTATAGCCATGTTTTATATTTAATTCCATCTAGAGGGGGATATTTTATGTGCACTCTAATATGTATGCAGGACCTCTGTTTTTGCGGCTAAATTTACTAAAAAAAATTTAGTGGTTTGTGAAAATTTAGAGTGTATAACATTTTCATAATTTTTAATATTTGCTGCTTACAGTTACAGAAGCATGCTACAACAGATTATGGTAACCATACAACAAACACTCAAATGCACTTGTACTGGTACAAAAGAAATAGAGTCAACTCACCACTTAATTTTTTGAGGGGCACTAATCCATTCTTCTTATAGTGTTCTTTTAATTTAGTTAATTTGAACTTATAATGGGCTTGAACTTCCTATGGTTTTACTCTGACTGGCTTAATGAAGACTGGCATACGCTGTACAGTGTAATAATGAAGGAAATTGTGCCCTAACAGCGGCGCTACAATCTACTCTTATATTGAATTTCAACTGACAAAGGATCTTTTATGTGCACGTCAATGTACACAGGATCTAGGTTTTTCATTCCATACGAAATGAAATGAAATGGGGTTTAAAGTCCTACTGTTCTGCTCCTATACTGGGCTAGTGTTCGATCCCTGCAGTGGCCGAGAAAGTTCATCAGGATTTTCCAACGTGGTTTCCCATTGTCAGTGCAGCAGGACGAAAAACCGAGAGCCTGTGTATATATTGCCGTTCACGTAAAAGATCCCTTTGCAGTATGAATTCGATATAAAAGTAGGCCATACTGCTGCTGTCTCAACAAAATTTCGCTCATAGCACACTGTATGACGCATGCCTGTCTTCATTAGCCCAGTCGGAGCAGAACAGTAGGCCATTAAACCCCATTTCATTTCATAAGTGAACGAACGTCATGTCGAGCTGCATAACAAGGGCAGTTTGGGGGATATAGCCTATCGACCATGCCATAAATGAGAAAAATTGGGGTATGGCTCATCTATTCAATTCACCAATTTAATAGCCTGACAAAATTTGGGCATGACAACTTGCTTATTAGATTGAAATTTAAGGTAGAGCTGGGCGATATCCCTATAAAAAAGATACTTCGCAATATTTTATAAAATGTCAATAATTTCAGTTTATCCCCTTTTAAACTTAAATAAACATGCATAAAAAGTTAAAACTACCCCGATGTATTCCGTTGACACTTTCTAGTCAGTATTATTTAAAGCTTTTGGCATAAATACAGTATCGAGTTTACATTTACAAACAAAATTTAATGAGCTGGTTAAAACATAGATCCATACAAATTTTTGTGGAAATGGCGCTTTATAAACGCTTGTTAATAATAATAAATAATTGTTAATAATAATAATTATGAATAAATATAGACTATACCATAAAGACTTGATTGCTGCTTATAGAAATTTTAATTTCCATTGTGATATTTTATTTAAATTAATACTATATGAAGGAGATGCAAAAAGTAAAAAAAAAAGTTTGTGTATGCCTATTCGGCCGTACGGGAACGATCGGATATTACCGTTGCAAAATCCTGTTTACTGATTCAAGCGTACATAGGCCCTATGTTGAAAATACTTTTACATTAATCCAAGAATACTACATTAAACTATAAAAACGTAAGTGCTATGCCATAAAGTATCAATTTTTTTGTCAAGTAGCGATTTCTTTTTTGGTTCACAGACCACCATGAAAATGAATGACACTTCCGACGCCGAATTATCACTACACTAGTACTACTAGACTACCGGTAATCTCAAAGTTGCTTTTGTTTATTTTCCTGCTTTATTTAAATTTATTTCAAAAAGAAAATCAACGATTCCTTTGGAAAATCAAAGTATAATCGGTATCAAAAAATTGTCAAGATGCACAGGAACAGAGCAGAAGCAGGGATAATTCTTACGGTAATCAGTCGATCGAGTCAGGTGTAAAAGTGAGCGAGAAGTCACGTGACGTAAACAAGATCTTTCACGGAGTTGGCCAATTTCGAGGAATGAACAATCATTTAAGCAATTCAATATCGAATGTAGGCCTAACATAAAAATGATTTTTTTTTTTCAATATTTGTGTTAAATATCACAGGCCTAGTACGGTAGGCTAGTACTAGTAGAAACATGAAACTCGTACTACTAGCTAGGCCCTGTCTAGGGGAGTATTATTTATAGCAAAGACTATCGGTGGTATGTTCAATAAAATATCGTATAATACGCCTAAAATATTTTTTTTTTCAATATTTATGTTAAATATCACATAGATCTAGAGGCCGTACTACTAGTACTACTACCGGTACCGGTACTAGCACTCTAGAGTAGTATGTCTAGTGATAGACACTATACATAGATTTTGACGGTTTTTATTTCTGTGACTTTTTTATATCGAAAAACCTAAATATCACCCAGCTCTAAAATTTGGACAGGACTTCTAGTTCTACGGTTATATTTAGTTTTATTAGTTATGATGATTATGATGCAACTGAACTTACCTCCAAAGTAATCATTGATGAAATTCATCATTCCGGGGTCTTCTATACCGATTTGCTTGGCAGAATTGAGTAATCGTGCAACATGGGCAGCGGGTATAGTCTTAGATGTCATTTTTTAAAACTTTTCAGTTAATATGTTTACAAAATAACGAAATTTTCATTCATGAAACTTGAAAGAAAGATGTATCTGACAGATTGGCAGAAGTCAATAAATCTGTGTTTACATCCTTGTTGCGCATGCCCATGTAACACACCGAGCGCGAGCCAAAGCTTTAAGCCAATGAAATCGCGCATTACCATCGGGAGGTCGGTCTTTCGCGGCAACGAGAAGGCCTACGGTTTATCTTGTTGTTAAACTGACATCGATTCGTTCACGACCTTTCCAATGACGTATGGAGATTGGCATCAGGCACCGCGTGCGTTTTCAAAACATTGGATTACTTTCACTGATTATTTGCACCGAATAGACGTCATTTCTTGGGCCTTTTTAATCAGGTAGGCTCATAAAATTCTCTCAAAACACCATTTCTAGCTTTCAGATCGTCAAAAACCTTCTCAAATCACAAAGTTCTTTTGTATTTCTTCATGTTCTAACCGAAATCCCAAAACGGACAATTTGACCCAAATCCATTGTTATCGATGCTTTTGTGCCCGTAGCACAAAATGACGTTGTGCGACAAGCGCCTGGTTTCGTGGGAGCGACACACATATAGCCTTTATTATGTCATTAAAGTTATGACGTCATATTAACATTATGACATCACTAGTTACCATGACTAACCTGATACTTCAAATGTATCATTTGTGTAGTTGTATTCTCTGAAGAAGTAAGTTTTTACACTTACGAAACGTTAGATTCTATAAAGATGGTTTTGTGATACCCAAGACTTTGTTTTTAACCACTCCTACTACTGGTGTCACCGTATCAAGTTTATTATGACTTGGATCCCATCTAAGTTTATGTTATTCAAATGGTTTTGGATTCCTCTCTCTTTATATTTATTTGGATTCACATGAAAATGTGGGCGTATAAAAACGGGAAATTTTACCCGGCTGAAATGTTTAGTACCGTTATACTTTAGTCATTAAAACTTTCATCATTTTAACAAAGTCAGTTATACCTGACGTGAACGGTGAAGTGATGTCTGGTTGAAACATTTCCCTTTTTAACGAGGTCAGATTTTAGCCAATTTTGTTTTTATTAAATTCACGTTATTCAATTTAATTTTTTCAAAAACTGCAGAAATTCAGGTCGATCGTTGATCACAAACGATTAAGCTGGTCGGTGGGAGCTTATTTTTCAAGTTTTGTAAAAAATCGGTTGGTAATCACATGTACAGGTACTGTGCAAATTAAACTGTTAAATCAGAAAATTTTGCCTGGTTGAAATGTTTACCCTGATAATTAACTTAGTTGGTAATTCTATTCTCTTTAAGATTGTTGACAAAATCAATAACATCTGATATGAAGTGATGCCTGGTTGTCATTACTAAGGCAGTTTTTGACTGATTTAATTCGTAACAAATAACGGCAAATTTTGCCCGGTTCAAATGTTTCTCGTTATAATGCAGCAAGTTTTTTGCCGATTTTAATAATAAGTTTTCCTTTCTTTATATAACCCATGACAACTCTGGAAGTAATCTACAGAAATTGTTGAAATTTGACAGGCTTTTTCGTTTTACTAATTTAAATAATGCATATAAATTTCATACAGATCACAGGTTCACTTTTGTCATTCAAACGTTCACAATCGCCATAACTCTAGAAATTATTGACGGAAATTGCTGAAATTCAATAGACCTGTTTCATAAATTTAAATGATGCATATAAATTTCATACATATCGGATGATAACTTTTGGCGTTGGAGCGTTCACAAGGTTCAATAAAGTGAAACAAGGGCCATAACTCTAGACGTAATAAACGGAAATTGCTGAAATTCAATAGGGTTCTTTGCTTCACAAATTTAAATAATACATGTAAATTTCAGAAAGATTGGATGATAACTTTTGGAGTTAGAGTGTTCACAAGGTTCAATAAAGTGAAACAAGGGCCATAACTCTAGATGTAATAAACGGAAATTGCTGAAATATAATAGGATTCTTCGTCTCACTAGTTTAAATAATGCATATAATTTTCAGAAAGATCGAATGATAACTTTTGACGTGAGAGCGTTCGCAAGTACAATAAAGTGAAACAAGGGCCATAACTCTAGACGTAATAAACGGAAATTGCTGAAATTCAATAGGCTTTTTCGTTTTAGTAATCTAAATAATGCATATAAATTTCAGAAAGATTGGATGATAACCTTTGGCGTTAGAGCGTTCACAAGGTTCAATAAAGTAAAACAAGGGCCATAACTCTAAACGTAATAAACAGAAGTTGTTGAAATTCAATAGGCTTCTTCGTTTCACTAACTTAAATATTGCATATAAATTTCACAAAGATCGTATATTAACTTTTGGCATTAGAGCGTTCACAAGGTTCAACAAAGTGAAACAAGGGCCATAACTCTAGACGTAATAAACAGAAGTTGTTGAAATTCAATAGGCTTCTTCGTTTCACTAACTTAAATATTGCATATAAATTTCACAAAGATCGTATATTAACTTTTGGCATTAGAGCGTTCCCAAGGTTCAACAAAGTGAAACAAGGGCCATAACTCTAGACGCAATAAACGGAAATTATTGAAATTGAATAGGATTCTTCATCTCACTAATGTAAACAACATATATCAATTTTAAAACAATTGGATGATAACTTTTGGCGTTTTGAAAACTGCAGAAATTTGAAATCAGGTCAAATGTTGATCACAAACGATTATCTTGGACATTATTTCTTTATTTTGAAAGTTTTATCAAAATCGGTTGGTAACCAAAAATCTCTGCAACATATACAATTTTAAACAGAAAATTTTGCCCGGTTGAAATGTTTCTCATTATAAGTCGGCGCCTTAACTGTGGTTTGTGATATATTTGCCCGACTCTAGACTATCTTTTTTCACAGGATACAAATTTATAGTTTAGAAAGTACAAAGAGTTACTTATTCGTTTAAACTGAAAATAATTCTACTTACTATCACTGGTAAACTTGAATGGTTCTGATCCATAATTAGTATAAACCACTATTTTAACTGATGTAGATAATAACTGTGTATTCAAAATGGGACATAATATATAACCCAGATTGGTACTAGAATCAGTTGATTTATATTCACCTTTCAGTCTAAAAAATAAAAGAATGGCATACTTCAAATTGCGTGATACCCAATCCACAATTAACAAGCCAACAGTGAGGCTGATGTCTCGGGGGGATTTTATGGACTCCTCAAGACTACTTCACAGCCAAGAGGGCCGATCTCAAAATTTCACCGTTACTGAGAAACAGCCTCTGGGTGATTTCTGGCCAATTTTGCCATTTTTCAGGTCATTTTTGGTCAATTTTCAGCCACCTATAGTAGCGAGTCTAGGGTTTGGATGGAAATGGTGGTGATTGGTGATGTTAGTGGGGGTCTTCCTGTGCCCCTGTGTGAAGACCATGAAGTCGCATCTATTCTCTGGGAGTAATGATCAGAAAAATTGTAACATATGGCGACTAAAACCGAAAATATAAACCTGCGAAAATTAGCTCTATCTTCTATGATGCGGGGGTAGGTCAAAATATCAAAATGGTTTTATGCACAGCTCGACACACTCTATCGATATAAAAAATAAAATCTCTGTCACCCCTCTTCAATCAATGCGAAATAATCAGTCAAAGTTGGTGAATTTTCCCTATTGTAATCTCTCATTTTCTATGAAATGGCCAACTATTTTCATTCAGGGTAAGCCAGCTTTCTCCGTTTCTTCACCAAATCATTCGCCAGCACTCGCAGGTAGCAGCTTGAAACCCGCTTGAGCAAAACTAGTCTCTTTGATGATGATTGGTATCCAATCCATGATGGCCGTGTTTTTTCTTCATTTTTGGCCATAGAATGTGGTACATATCCCAGATATGAGCAATGAAATGACTTAATAGATTGAAAGAGTGTACTAAGGACATTAAGGCCCGTCCTTTAGCACATTACATAGCAATAAGTGAATTAAGAACCAAATGGGAGCTGATTTCTTGACGAAGTGGGATTTTTGATCCTGATAAGTCGATTCTAGATGGAAAGGTGATATGTGCTGCCCATCGCTACAACCTGGGTCTCAAATGGAATATTCCAAAAAGGATATAAACAATATGCTGTCCATAATGAGGAAATGGGCTGTCAAAAGAGCCAAGTTCCTACACCACCTCAGGTTAGTTCTTCAAATAAATGATATGACGTAGGGTCAAAAATAAAACTTCATCATGGGATCATTTTCAGAGCCCAAAATAAAACTTGCCATGCCCTTTAAAACTAAATTTGTATATGAAGGACATTTCTATCAGGGGCCACCTCTCAAAATGTTGTTGATATCAAACCCAACGTATATGGGCCATTGAAAATTTTCATGCATCAGGTCTCCGTATGATGGACTTGCTGGTAACAGGGACCCCTGCAAATACTTAGAAAATAATTTTAGTAAATTATTTTATGTGGTTTGGTTGTTTAAGGTTACTGTTGGAACTGATGACACCCCTCCCACTGTAAGTAGTAGTTATTAGCACACTTTCCGAGGTGTATCGGTGAATATCAGGACAGTTTTGGTCGAGGGGCCCAGCCGGGGCGGCTCCCGACCAAAACTGTCCTGATATTCACCGATACACCGAGGAAAGGTGCTAATAAGTTACTTACATCACATTTCTATCGAGTATTGTGAAGCAAAATGTGAAAAATAGTATTTATTATCGAGTCATTTCAACCGAAAAGTGACAAATACTTTCTGCTCTTTCATTATTTATCCCTTTCTGAGCCTCACGTTACATTTCATGGTAGAATGATTTCGCAGTGGAGAGACGACCTGAGTAGTTTTTACACGTGCATCTTGCTATGATACTCTGAGCGTAAAACAATCACGTTTTTGTTTAGACCACATCGTCAAAACAACTTGTCTATGGCGTAGAAATGAAATGAAATGAAATGGAGTTTAACGTCCTACTGTTCTGCTCCTAACCTGGGCTAATGAAGACGGGCATACGCCATACAGTGTGCTATGAGGGAAATTTTGCCCGGACAGCGGCACTACGGCCTACTTTTATATCGAATTCCAACTGCCAAGGGATCTTTTACGTGCACGCCAATGTGTACATGGGACCTCAGTTTTTCGTCCCATCCGAACGACTAGACAGCTTTCCTTGTCAGCCCCTCCGTCCTGCATCACTGACAAGGGAGAACCACGCCGGAAAATCTGGATGAACTTTCTCGGCCAATGCAGGGATCGAACACCCGACCTCCTGGCTAGCGAGCTAGCATCTTACCCACTTAGCCACGTGATCCCCCTATGGCATAGAGGACTGCGATATTATTAAATGTAGTGTAAAGGAAATGCGAAACGTGGGTCATTCCTGGTGAAAGTATGCATCGGCGGATGGTTCTTCCGTTGAAATTTATTTGTAATAAAGTTTATGACTTTCTAGGCGTTTTTTTCATCCTGCTTATTTTCAATGCCTGTGAAGTGTCCAGCAAGAGAACTGCGCCTTCTATCATCACAATTAATTAAAATAATTATTCAATATTCTAATTTATATATTTTGCATATAATATAAATCAAACCAAATTATGAAATAGATGCCAATTGATATGTATAATAATTGATTTTTGTAATATGTTGTTATGTTAATTTAATGTCATTGTATATATTTTTGAGCTGCCATGTAGTTTCCCCCCATTTTGTTTTGTTACTATGATTTTGACTAGTTGTTTCATGTACATTGTATAGAGCCATCGTTATCAATTGTGATCTGGGTCGGACTAAACGTCCGCTACTTATTGCTTGATAGGTATCTTAAACGGTATAAAATTATCCGTGTATCAGAAATGAATAGTACTCTTTCTGTACATTTAAGATACACGGATACTGATTGGTAAATCAAATGTCTGACGTCATAGGCTCACTTGCGGCTCTTATGACATCTGACATGACCTATCGCAACAACCAGTCAGATCTTCATGTAGTGTAGGTCATCGAAAGTATAAAAAAACGAAATGAAATATAGATCTGTATTTTAATCAGATTGGAATGTTTTCAGAGATGGCCCCTGATAGAAATGTCCTTCGTGTTCAAATTCAGTTTTAAAAGGCCCAGCAAGATCCATTTAGGGCCCAGACAATGGTGATATGATGAAGTTGAATTTTTGACCCTATGCCATATTTTTTATTTGAGGAACTACTCTGAGGCAGTGTAGGAACTTGGCTCTCTTGACAGCCCATTTCGTCATTATGGGCAGCATAATATTTCCGGCATATACATAGAATAGAAGAAAAAAATTCTAAAATTAACAACAATTTTTTAATGCTGCCAAAGGTTTCCATCGATATTTCAAAGACACAATTTCTTGCCTCTTTTTTTCAATAGTATTTTATTTCACTTAGCTATTCCAATAGGAATAAGTTGATTCCAAGTGACACAACACGGTCTTTGTATGGCTTCTCCTTAGATGTGGCCTTATGCATCCTTTTGGAATATTCCATTTAATGCAGCTTCGTCAAGAAATCAGCCCCGATTCGGTTCTCACATTACTTATTGCTATGTGATGTGCTAAAAGGTACATTTTTTCAATCATATGAAGTGATTCTCTTGGTCATATCTAGGATATGTATCACATTTAATGGCCAAACATGAGGAAAAAACGCAATTTTGTGCGCTTTCGGGCACGGCCATCTTGGATTGGATACCAAGCCTCATGAAAGAGACTAGTTTTGCTCGAGGGGGTTTCAAGCTGCTACCAGTGAGCGCAGGTGAATAATTTGGTGAAGAAACGGAGAGAGCTGGCTTACCCTGAATGAAAGTAGTTGGCCATTTCATAGAGAATGAGAGATTTACAATAGGGAAAATTCACCAACTTTGACTTATGATTTCGCATTGATTGAAGAGAGGTGACAGAGATTTTATTTCTTATATCGATAGAAGGAGTCGAGCTGTGCATAAAACCAGGTGTATATTTTCTGTTTTATTCACCATATCTTACAATAGATGCGACTTCATGGTCTTCACACAGGGGCACAGGAAGGCCCCCACTAACATCACCAATCACCACCATTTTTATCCAAACTCTAGACTCGCCATTGACCATAAATGACCTGAAAAATGGCAAAATTGGCCAAAAATCACCCGGAGTCTGTTTCTCAATAACGGTGAAATTTTGAAATCGGCCCTTCTGGCTGTGAAGTAGTCAGGGAGAGTCCATAAAATCCCCCGGAGATGAACTCGATCTGCCGACCCCCCATCTTCCCGATTCTGCACGATTTTGCATGGTTTTCTCATGGAATGACTCTTAATTAATCGCACATTTATTTTTTTCAAAAGTATCGAGCAATCAAACTATACACTAAGTTTCATCACTCTCTATCAGATAGAATCAAGATTATATTGTCCCAAAGCATCGACCAATGAAATTGATTAGCTCTGCTTAGCTTCAGCTCGAAATGTTAATTATTGAACTAAGTCGAGACATTCACCTAATGTACATCTACATCAAGTTTATTTTTTTCAAAAGTATCGAGCAATCGAACTATACACTAAGTTTCATCACTCTCTATCAGATAGAATCAAGATTATATTGTCCCAAAGCATCTGCTTACACCGAGAACTGCTAAAGGGTGAATCTGTGCACAGCCATCATAGAATTCTCAGTCATGGTTTTTATTTGTACGTGTATCGAAAGAAAATTAATTTTCCGACTATTATTCGGTATTACCGCGTTAAAACTGCAAATAAGGTGTGTTAATTAACAAGGTTAAAAAAACTGTCTGAGAGGTGAGTTAATTAACGCTAGGGGAGAAAAACTGTGCGACAGTGCGTTTTCAGTAGAGGTGTGTTAATTACCGACCGGTAAAAAATGAATGTCAATGTTGCGTATTGTTTAATTGGCGTGTTTTCTCGCTAGTTGCGATAACTGCACCAAAAGGAGTATAATCAAGGACCATCAGGCTTTATCTGACATGTACGTGTTAAATCAAAATTTGGGAAGTAAAACTGTTTTACCAAGCGATTTATCATTCGACTGTGTGTTTTACGCAGGTCTTTGTATAATTAAAGACAGGTCTTTAGATAGGCGTGTGTGCTCGCTATGATCTACGTTTCTCTTATGTGTGTTTTGTATTGTGTACCATATATATAAAGTTGAATTTAATGAAATAAAAATACGGACCTTAATCTATCGTATACGGAAAGGCGAATGTAATCTCGTCATTTATAAATACACAGCAGTCAGCGCCCAATTTGAATATCCACGGGAATATAGAGAGTAAATCCAGCAAAAACAACAGAAATATATTTCTGCTTTATTACTAAAAAGACGCGCACTCACCGTTTCACATTTATCAAATTTATAAAAACGTGCCACGTTGCGTAAATTGTGCATCTTACCTTCAATAGCAATATCCATAAAACAGAAATCTCCATATTGATAAATAATACGGCACAACCAGCCGAACAGTGGTAATTTCCACACAAATGATATATTTAAACTAAAATTACTTTAGCTTTTCACTAAATTTACATCGCATACAATCCAATGATCCTCATTCCAGATCTTGTAATTTATAATAGTAATAGCCGCTTTTATCCAATTACAGAATTGTCCCGTGATCTAACATATCAAAGAAGCACATACACCCGATATGACATGTAATCATTTTTGGAGACATGACTTCTATTCTTACGACTATACTGCGTACCATATAGTCACACTACTTATAAAGTTGCATTTAATTTCCACACAAATGATATATTTAAACTAAAATTACTTTAGCTTTTCACTAAATTTACATCGCATACAATCCAACGATCCTCATTCCAGAACTTGTAATTTATAATAGTAATAGCCGCTTTTATCCAATTACAGAATTGCCCCGTGATCTAACATATCAAAGAAGTACTAAGCCCGATATGACACATAATCATTTTTGGAGACGTCTTCTATTCTTACGATTATACTTGGCGTTTATACTGCGTACCATATAGTCACGCTACTTATAAAGTTGCATTTAATAAAATAAAAATATTGACCTTAATCTATCGCATGAAATGCAATGTCATTTATAAATATCGATATATCAATATCAATATCCATAAAACAGAAATCTCCATATTGATAAATAATACGGCACAACCAGCCGAACAGTGGTAATTTCCACACAAATGATATATTTAAACTAAAATTACTTTAGCTTTTCACTAAATTTACATCGCATACAATCCAACGATCCTCATTCCAGAACTTGTAATTTATAATATAGAATTGTCCCGAGATCTAACATATCAAAGAAGCACATACGGCCCGATATGACACATAATCATTTTTCGAGACTTTGTTGATTGGACTTCCTTGTTGTGTTTTCTTCGTGATCCTAATATATAAAATTACAGGTTAAATGATTTCTTCAACTTTATTATTAAGCTGGATTGGCTTCAAAGGTCCCTCGTTCTCAATAAATGATAGCTACTTGGGATACCTGGGTGAGCTCTGATCAGTCTCACTCAACACCTTCTTTTATAACCCCTTAATTTCTGCACGTCCTAGACTGACCGTGACTTTAATTTCCATCCCAAATATGGAATAAACCTCCCCATTTTCCAAGACCAGGGGGGAGAACATTACCTTATTTGGTCTACCAACCATATGTCATAAACAGATAGAATTTGATGGATATTTTGACAATGGTTAGAATTTTACCAAAATATCACTGTTTTTTTTACATATAAACATGTCGTTCGCTTTTATTAGTATGTGGGATTTGACTCTATAGAAAGAGTTAACCAACAATTTTTCAAAGACCAAATATTGTCATAAGGACCAAAGTCTTACAACTTGTCTTCTATTCTTTAACCTGCTAATTAGTGTTTAATTGTTATCTATATATTGCTATCTCTCATTTTGTTAATCTCTTATAATTATTAGTTTGATCTGCTAAATTCAAATAATTTCTAATTATCAATACATTATGGTTTCCTTCCCCTAGTTTTCGATTTCTTGCCTGTGCGGTTAACCCTTTTCATCTTGTAGTTATGGTTTCACCTGCTAATTAGTGTTTAATTGTTATCTATATATTGCTATCTCTTATCTTGTTAATCTCGTATAATTATTAGATGGATCTGCTAAATTCTAATTGTTATCAATACATTACAGTCTTTCAATTTGTTAATCCTTTGTAATTGTTTATCCATATTATTACTTCTCTATCTTGTTAATTCTTAATTAATGATTAATCAGTAACATGGTTTCCAATTGTTAACTATATATTACACCACATTTTTGTTATATCATCTGATTGAACTCGTCACAAGTTTCTTAAAACAATAACAAGCTAATTTATTTCTACAGCTAATAAGCCTGATAACTGTTAAGTACACTCATACAAGCAATAGGAACCAATAGTTAATTAGTATTAATAACACTGATTGTCTAGCGCTTCTTTGTGGAAAGGGGTAACAACAGGTATATCAGCTTACGTCATTAATTAACGACAGAATACATCCTTAATCAACACTGTTCAGTCCCTCCTTTTGTTTTCGATTGTATCTTTCGGCAGCATAAGAACGATGGCGACAGAGGCTAGCGCACCCATGTCCATGGTTGACGCTTTTTACAGCAGCCCTGCACCGAAGTTCTTTCCTGCGGCAAAAAGGAGAGAGGAACAGCCTCACGTCGTACTAGTGAGGCCACTGGAAGGCAAGTCCTTTCAAGGAGCCAAACTTACGGTTGTGGGGAAGGAACTAAAGAGTAAGTGGGGTATTACTAACATACCCGACTTAAAGATCACTGTGTTAGGCCAACTTAGACTTGCCTTAAAAAGTAGGTCTGAGAGGGATCTGGCGCTGGCTCAGAACATACTTCTCGGTATGACCGTGACCGAACCGATCACCTTGTCTATTGATAAGGTGGTTGTTCATAGGATACCGGTCGAATCTTACAGAGAGGGGGTACCAAGCTACCGAGGTATATCGGTTTAATGTGGCCCAGGGGAAGGATCAGGGAAGCGTTGCCCTATCCTTCTAGAAAGGTATGGCACCTGAGGCCCTTAAAATCGTGTACCTCAACCGCCGTAACCACCCCTATGTTCAAAGGGTGAGGCAGTGCACCAACTGCCAAAAACTAGGACATACGGTAAAGTACTGTAAGGGAAAAACCGTATGCGCCCAATGCGGAGGAGAACAAGCGGTGGCTGAGTGTAGGGTGGGTAGCAAAATTAACTGCTCAAACTGCAAGGGCAGCGAAGCAGCCACGCAGCCAACTCCCCGCAATGCCCAAGAATACAAGCGACCAAAGCAGCGCTACGTCTGCAAAGCAAAGATAAACTTACCTTTAGGGAGGCAACCCAGCAAGTAAAGAACAAGGAGAGAGAAGCAAAAGTAGTCAGAGAACCGGTGCTAGAACCAAAACAAGCTCCAGCACCGACTCTCTCGACGTCCGATACAACCCCCACCCCTAAAGGTAAAGACAAGAAGAAGAAAGAGAAGAAAACATCTGCCAAACCTGTAGAGGTCAAACAAAAGACAAATCCATCCAAGAAGAAAGAAAAAGAACCGAAAACGAAGATTCATGAAGAACACTTCATTCCTAAATTTAAAACAGAAAGTGGCTTCATGAACTTCATGATCGAGTTCCTCAGGGTGGCCGTGTCCAATGATGACCAAACTACCAAGATGGCAAGCCTACTCGGCAAAATAAGGACACACATGGTCAACGCCGATGTCCTGTGTTTCATGATTAATTCAATCAACACGGTAAAAAAAAGATCAAGAGAAGAAGACGACGACGAAGAAACCACAAAAGGCTATCAAACGTCATACCTCGCACTCCGTAGAAGGATATCTCATGTTCGTCACTAGAGCACTGGCGATATGCCCAGTTGCTTGCCGGTTTTAACACCAAAGACGAACACTAATGAGGTTCCTATTATGGAATGTGAAACGCCAATTGACCAATAAATAGACAAGACAGAGAGGCATCCATCCGGACAGTCATGGTGGGCCAGGTAAAAGTTCTACAACTAAACGTTAATGGACTGGCTCCCAGATGTGCTGAGCTGAGAAAATACATCACCCGCAACCCCAAAGATGAAATATGCCTCCAAGATACCAAACTACTACCAACCAAGAACGACATCTACTTGCCCGGATACATTTGTCAGAGAAGGGACAGACCAGGCAGCACGACACGTGGCGGCGGTCTTGCCATCTACGTCAGTGATAACTTAAATTATATTTGTTTCGCTTGGCGTAGAGGACCCTCCAGAAGCAATGGGCATAGCCATCACATTGAACAATAATACAAAATTGACAATAGTGAATGTCTATGTACCCCCAGATGTCACGAGACAACCAGTTGACTTCCAGTCACTTCTCGACCAGCTTCCTCAGGGCGAATTTGCTTTTTGCGGGGATTTCAACGCAAAACACGTCCTGTGGGGGTCACCGAGGAATGACTGTTGGGGGATTAGCCTATACTCAATAATAGAAGAGAACGACCTATGCGTACTGAACGACGAGAGCCCTACTTTTGTTGGAGGAAATGCCCCACCTTCACACCTGGATCTCACGCTCTGTACGCTTGGTATGGCAAACCGCTGCGACTGGCAATTACACGAAGATGAAACACTTGGCAGCGACCATCTACTGATAGAACTCTACATCCAATGTGAAACAACCAGGGAAGTCTATAACAGGAAACCCAATTGAAAAATAAAAGAGGCTGATTGGGCTAACTTCCGTGTAGGCTGCCTTGGGTGGAAAGAAGAAGACATCATCGATGCCAACATCGACGTGTACGCAGCCAACATCACAAGTGCTATTATAGGTGCCGCAGACGACTTCATTCCCAAGACTTCTGGAGGGCAATCAAGGATTCGAAAACCTTGGTGGTCACCAGAATGTCAGAAGGCGGTTAACGAAAGAAAGAAGGCACTACGCCTACGGAAATGCCACTACAATGAAGTCAATCACCAAAAGTACCTGAAGTTGAAATACGCCGCAAGAGACACCATCCGGAAGGCACAAAGCGGACACTGGATTGCATTCTGTAATGCGTTGAATCAAAACACGCAAACAGGTGCCGCCTGGAAGAAGCTGAACGCCATGAATGGGAAGCGCAGATCATTCAACATACCAAACCTAAAGAATGGAGATGAGTACGTTACCAACGGCAATGAAAAGGCAGATCTACTTGCAAAAGCTTTCGCTGACGCAAGCAGGGACGAAAACCAATCACCAGAGTTCCTGAAGAGAAAGGAAATCTTTTACTCACAGCACCCTTCATTAGAAATTGAACCTAATGAAGGGGCTAAACCAATCAATCTACCCTTCTCTGAGGAGGAGTTAAATAAGACTCTTTCCCTCAAGAAGGATAGTGCGGCTGGTGAGGACAAAGTAAAGTACTCGATGCTCAAACATCTGCCTAGAAATGCCAAAAGGATACTACTAAACTTCTTCAACACATCCTGGCTGGCAGAAGAGGTACCTAAAGAATGGCGGAAAGCCAACGTCATCCCTCTTCCAAAACCAGGTAAAGAGAGAACAAAGGCAGAGTCCTATCGACCAGTAAGTTTGACATCCACACTGTGCAAAACCTTGGAAACAATGATTAACATACGACTACAGTTCTATCTGGAGAGCAACCGACTGATCGATGAAAATCAAGGCGGGTTCAGGAAAGGGCGTTCAACGGACCACTTGGTGAGACTACAGCAAGTCATGTCGCAGGCACTCCTCTCTGGGAACCTGTTATGTGTCGTGTTCGTAGATTTAACTAAGGCTTTCGATTTAGTCTGGCTAGACGGGCTGCTCTTCAAGTTAGGACGTATTGGTATAACGGGCATAATGTTTCGGTGGATCAAAAGCTTTCTGAGCAATAGAAGGATACAGGTGAATGTTGGCAGATTCCTGAGTGCCGGCCAAACATTAGAAAATGGCACGCCTCAGGGGTCGGTTATCAGTCCCACTCTCTTCCATATCATGATCAACGACATACAGAAATCTTCCTACCTCGACGCCAAAACTGAGTTAGCTAAATTTGCTGATGACAGTACCATATGGAGGAAAGGGAGGAACTTCTGTGAACTACAAAGAACATGCAGAAGGCCTTAGACAAATTCATGGCATGGGATTCAAAGTCTCGGAGAAGAAAACAGCTGACCTGGAAACCGCACATCGACGAGACTGTAGATAGATGCACCAAAATCCTAAACTTAACGAGGAAAATAACGGGCAGCACTTGGGGGGCCAACAGAGTCACACTAATGATGGTGTATCATGCTCTAATACGATCTGTATTAGACTACGGCTCTCTGGCCTTCATGAACTGCGCGCCATTACTCTTAAGGAAGCTCGACGCCATCCAATACAAAGCTCTGTGTATTGCGACTGGCATAGGGCAAGGGACTGGGAGAGAGGCACTACTGCAGGAAGTCGGGGAGTTGCCCCTATCCCTAAGAAGAAAAGAACTAGCAACAAGGTACTGGGCTAAGATCTCGCAAAATACAAGATATGTGAGAGGGTATCAGGGAAACAATCAAGGAACTGCGACTGGGGGAGCTCGTGATAAATGAACACGCCCACCCCCCAGCGATCGCCCCTAGGACGCTCCCTATACCGCCGGTTAATCTAGATCTACTACAGAAAACCGACAAGAAAAACAACCCCACTGCTGTACGTGCTTTCTCTCTAGAACACCTGGAAGACAACTGGCCGTCTGATGACTGGGACCATGTGTACATGGATGGCTCACGCAATCCTGAAAGGGGCACCAGCTCGTTTGGAATATACTTGCCAAACAGGGAACAGGGAATAAGCAGGAAACTGACCAATAACTGTTCGGTGTACACTGCAGAGCTTGTGGCCATTCGTGACGCTATATCATGGATTTCCCATCAAAAGACTAGTAAGTTCGTCATTCCAAGCGACTCTCTGAGCAGTCTGATTTCAATCCAAAATGACAACTCGGACTCAAGACCAGAAGTCATTTTGGAAATCAGGCAACTGTACCAGAGGGTTTTAGAGAAGGGAAGCAAAGTAGAACTCGTGTGGATTCCATCACATGTCAACATTAGAGGAAACGAGGAGGCAGATCGACTCGCCAATGAAGGTCTCAAGGACACAGCACCACTCCGCACCACAGACTACAGCACCACGGAAATCTACAGTATGGTCAAAAGACAGGTCAATTCAATCTGGGAATTAAATCTCGTTGAACTTGATACATACAGATTCCGGCTGGATGACAAGATCTACACAAAGGCAACACTCAATCACCCTAGAAGAGATATTTGTAGACTTATATCGAAGCTAAGGGTGAAAGAGCGGCTGCGAGACTACAAACACCAAGTCATCATCTGTGAGTGCGGAAAAGAATGTACCACCAACCATGTCCTGGTAGACTGCGAGGTAAACAAGGAGGAGAGAAGGGAACTCGTGAGAACAATGGAGACCAACAACATACCATTCAACACTAAGAACCTACTCTTCCCGAGACAAGATCTGAAACTGCAAATCTTTGAACAAATCCACGCCCTAATGGACACAGTTGGACTAAGTAGAATAGTTAAGTAAGAGGGGGTCACGGTTAGACGGGCCCGGCATCTAAACACTAAACTACATAGGGGATTTATACCAAACTGGCAGGATAGTCACGATCAGACGGACTCGGCATCTAAACACTATTCCACCAAAAACAGACACCAAACCTACAGAGTGGGATAGTGGAGTAAGGGGAGGTCATGATAAGACTGGCCTGGCACCTAAACACAAACCCCACAAAGATGACATCTACCAAACTAGCAGGATAGTGGAGTAAGGGGGAGTTACGGTCAGACAAACGCGGCACCTAAACACTTTTCCGCAAATAAAACTGATACCAAACCCAGAGAGTGGGATAGTGGAGTAAGGGGGAGGCCACGATAAGACGGGCCTGCGATATCACCTCGGTGGAAGCGGACGTAAAATACAACTAACACACACACGTTATATATTTTGTCTACGATATCACCTTAGGTAAAAGTGGACGTAAAACTCTAGAAACGACGAAAGATGTTATATATCATTATTTGCTTGATAGCATGTTAATAAATTCAGAAGTAGTATATCCATATAAGTGTTTTTAATTTGTGAAATCTACCTCTATATGTCTTATAAGGATTATCAGCATGGTATTGTATCTGTCCCGTGGATTCAGCGAAGATTTTAAAGTTCCATAAACTTATAATTACTGAACAATGGATCTGCTCCCGATAGAACTAGACGATATAATTACTTGGGATCTGATGTGAACATTTAAATAGTTCATCAATAACACCATCTACATTTCCAATCGTTTTTTAAAATACAATATTAGAGCACTAGTAACCTCGGGGAAAGTATTACCATCTTTTTGTTAAGGTTGATTGATCAGAATGTAACAAATGCGGTGTTTAGATACTTGATTGGGGCCATAAAGTAATAAACTAATTAACAAGCTACAAGCGGATTATATATTTCAACCAAAATGTGTATTAGAAGTTGCTGTCTGAATAACGGTTGTTGATTTTGTTTATAGATTTATTAGTTGACTGTTTTAGCTAACTTAAAAAATCGTGCAAACTGAAAAATAAGGTAATTTATGGTTAAAACTTTTTATGGCATGTAATAGAATACATACAAACGTGTATAGTAAAATTTACTGCAACCAGTAACAAACTATCTCTTGATACAGGCGTATCTGTTTTATAGAATAATCTACCATTTAGTTTAAGATGTTGTACATATCTATATTCTTTAAAAAAAAAAAATATTTAAAACACAGTTATTTAAATGGGCTTTTAACTGACGCTACATGTCGATAATCTTAATTTTTTTAAGATTATATTGTCACTTTGTAAAGTGTCCCTAAGTAAGTTACATGGAAGGGCGCACTATAATAATACAGTGCACTCTGTCACATCTGACATCGTATGGGATCGTTACAATATGTCGGATTATACGAAAACCGGAAGTATTATTATAATGTAGCTTCGGAAATAGAACTTCGAATCACCAGAATGTTATTCCCTTTAAAAATGATAAACCTTTCTGTACATTCATAATTTTATTACATTACTTTTTATTTCATTTAACATGCGTAGGCATTTTGAATAGGTCAAGTCTGTCGTTAATTTATCTTCTTCGCCGTCTTCAGTTGATCGCACTCTTGTCTTTGCTATCACGTGTTCATTGATAATGGGCGTACTCGATTGAACGTTCCGGAATTGAATTCTCTCAATCCCAAAAATATTCGTCATGTTTACGTCACAATTCTACTCACACCACCTCCATCATCGGGGCTGACAGAACTGTGACAGGACTGAATTCCGCATCAATTTGGGACGTTCCGGACTGTGAATCGAGCATCGTCACACGGTTCAAAGGGATCCGTAGGGTGACCAAACTTATAGGTTCTTCAGGTTCAATCGGCATGCGCAACGAATGTTTCCAACGGGTGTTAGGAATATTTTTACGACTGTGAATTCGGGGGGAAATTCGTGGATATTCTTGAGTATTTGTCACAACTGTCGTACAAGAGATTAAAATTATCAAAGTAATCAACAAAGACCCAAGGTAGCGAGTTTTAATCTCACAGATAATTGATTGGTGATTACTTGTTAATCTTTTGTGGCTTCACACCCATCCAGTTTTAATCTCACGGATAATTGATCGGTAAGTGTTTGCTTCACACCCACCGATTGAAGGCCGGATTATACGGTGTCGATTCAATGGAAATCGTATGACGGGACGGCTGATTGATGTCGTAATCCGGAATGTACAGAGGTCGAATTACCCAGAGATTTTTTGGCTGAAGTAATAAGGAAATAAATCGGGACATGAAAATGGTGTCGGATGTAACAGAGTGCCGGAGTGATCAGAGGTCGGATGTGACAGAGTGCACTGTATATAGTAACAAAATTTCGATTTATAGTATAGTCCTCTTTATTTGCAAAACATCTCTCCGATGATGATAATAAATTTGAATTACTTCTCCGTACCAGTTGGAAACGTAATTGTCAAAGGTCTTTAAAAAAAACTATTTAAAACACAGTTATTTAAACAGGCTTTTAACCGACGCTACATGTCCATAATCTTGATTTTTTTAAAGGACAATATTGGTGTCATAATTACATATGTGACAGAACTGGTTAAATACATTCCAAATATAATTTTAACATAGAGATCATTGCTATGAGAGATGTGTAACAAGCACATGAAGAAACGGGAAGTGACGCCACACATGACAAACACGAGTTATCCTTCTATGTATCTGACTGATGTAACAAGCGATAACAGACAAACGATCGAATTTCATTTCACTGATAATTCAGTTGAAGTTGAAAAGTTATTATATGTGACCCCCCCATGGCATACTGAGTCGCAATGAGGAAATTTTGAAAATTGAGTTATTGTTATTTTCACATTCTCCGACTCATTACCTTCAATTTGATGTATAGTTTGTTTGAATCGGGCAAAAATTGACTAGTTGTGACTGCTTATTCCACCCAACTCACCAAAGTAAGTTTTGAGAAAAATTAAGTTAAAGATTTGGTATGTTTCAAAACAAAATCCCATAGCAACCAAGCCATTTATTTGCTGTTTTGTCATTGAATATTGTTTTCTAGAAGTTTTCATAAGTTATGTGTTTATTAATGTCATTGAATGGGTTTTTGGGGGTGCTACATCAAACAATTGCAGTATTAGAGTAAATCCGATAATACCCGCCATTTTGTTTTTCATAATGGCGACACAAATGATAATCGTAGTAGTAAAATTAATCCGTCAATATCAACCATTTTGTTTTATCAAAATGGCGATCAAAATGACAATTCTGTTTTTTATTATCACCGTATATTTGTAACCGTGTCATTTTATATGTTTTATTAGGCGCCTGAGACACGGCAAATACCTACCATTGTTTAGATTTTTGATTTTCGATTAATCTTTGAAGAAATTAGGCGCCAAATTTTGAAAATTTAAATTTTGACAAATAACTTTTTTATTTATGAATATTTTTTTATGGCGCTTTACCTATAATTAAAGGGTCATGTGATTTGAGCAAAAATATGAAAAAATTTTGTATCGATAATTCACTTTGGCCGCTATTGCCTAATTCAGTTTACGGGTTCTAGGTTAATTATTTATTGCTTGATTTGTATGAAAAGTCTCAACTTTTTTATTACCGATAAAGCTTTCTGTCAGCAGTGGAAATGACGTAATTTTGACCAAAACTACAATTTTGGCGGTTAGGAACGTCTTTTCGAAAGCAAATATTATTTTTTTAAAATAAGTAAAAAGTAAGAAGTTTTGCCATGTAAAGGCACAAAAAAAGTCGGAAGCATTTTTGTTAATTTCGATTTAATTTTTGCGCCATTTCGATTTAAAGGTGAAAAACGGTGTAAAATTGAGCTATTTATAACCCATTCAGGCGTTTCATATTTTAAAATATTTCTTTGTGACTTTCATAAACTTGTAGCATTAATTCATCTGAAGAGAATCTATCTCAAAATTAGTTTGTAATATGAGCAGTTGCCGAGAAATTTTCAATTTTGCAAGTGTCACTTTTTACGCTATTTTGCCTGTAAAAGAGTCAATTATTATTGGATTATCATAAAAGTGATACCATTTGATGCGTAATGTCAATTGTGACTAGGTCAAACCAATTTAACATTTTCAATATCATCTGAAATGACGTAATTTGGGCAAAACTATATTTATAGCTTTCGAAACAAATAATTTATTCAGATGAGTCGGATTTGTTATTTGTTTAAAATTTGGATATTTGATTCCAATCAACTAATAGAATGAACCCATGGGATCATATAGATATCATAAAATGGTTTCTAACTTGTTCAGTTGCGGAGAAATAGGCGATTTTCAACAAGTCACTTTTCAAGGTTTTTGGTCCATAAAAGTGTCAATTATTATTCGATTTTCATAAAATTTTCACTGTGTGATACCTAATGCCATTTACGATTTCATACAAGTAATTAAAGATTTTCATTATCACCGGAAGTAAGGTCATTTTGGCAAAAACTGTATTTTTAGCCTTCAAAACAGATATTTTATTCAAATGAGTCTGATTTGTAATGTTTTTAAAATTATGATATTTGATTTCAATCAACAAATAGTTTGAACCCATACGATCATACAGATACCAGAAAATGGTTTCCAACTTGTACGGTTGCAGAGAAATAGACGATTTTCTACAAGTCACTTTTCAAGGTTTTGGGTCTATAAAAGTGGCAATTATTATTTGATTTACATAAAATATTCACCATGTGATGACTTATGCCATTTCTGATTTTATAAAACTAATTGAACATTTTCATTATCACCGGAAGTACTGTACACTTACATGTAACAAATGTATAAAATGAATTGATATTGCTGGATTTGGTTGATTCGGCATCCAGAAACTACTTGTCGGATTGATCCAATTTCCTCGGTTTCACTGGGAAAGTGGGTGTGACTTAGAGATTAAAGCTATTTAGAACGTTCTGTGACAATGCGAAATGTCCAAAATTACCGAAGTGGTTAATTTTTGAAATTTTGTCGTAACATTTACAATAATTGCCAGATTTTAATATTAGCTACGGTTCTTTAGATTGTTGATTTTCGATGAATCTTCGGAGATATTAGGCGCCAAATTTTGAAAATTTAAATTTTTACAAAAAACTTTTTTATTAAGGAATATTTTTTGATGATATTTTATCCAGGGCTAAAGGGTCGTCTGATTTGAGTGAAAATGTCAACAATTTTTGTCTAAATAATTTTCCTTGGCCACTATTGGCTAATTCAGTTTTACGCTCCTAGATTCATTAATGATCGTTCGATTTGTTTGAAACAAAGTTCATATGCTCCGTTTTCCAAAATGTCATTTTTTTTGTTACCGATAAAGTTTCCTGTCGACACCGGAAGTGGCATAATTTCAACAAAAACTATAATTTTGACAGTTCGGTACCACTTTTTGAAAGCAAATATTTTTTTTTTCAAAATTTGTTATTACTAAATCGATGCGCAATGCAAAGGCGCACAAAACATCTGACTCAGTTTTTTTAATTTCGATTTCATTTTCGGGCTATTTCGATTAAAAGGTGAAAAAAGGTGTAAAATTAAGCTATTTACAACCCTTTCAGCGTCTTAATATTTTAAAATATTTCTTCGTAACTTTCATAAACTCATAGCAACAATCCATACGAAGAGTTTGTTGCCGAGAAATGGGCAATTTTGCATGAGTGACTTTTTACGCTAGTTTGCCTGTAAAAGAGTCAATTATTATTGGATTTCCATAAAAGTGACACCATTTGATGTGTAATGTCAATATTAACTAGGTCAAGCCAATTTAACATTTTCAATGAAACCGGAAATGACGTAATTTGGGTAAAAACTGTATTTAGAGCCATTAAAACCAATAATTTATTCAAATGAGTCATATTTGTTATTTGTTTAAAATTTTGATATTTGATTCCAATCCACTAATAGAATGAATCCATACGTTCATATAGATATCACAAAATGGTTTCTAACTTGTTTAGTTGCGGAGAAATAGACGATTTTCAACAGGTAGCTTTTCAAGGTTTTTGGTCCATAAAAGTGTCAATTATTATTCGATTTTCATAAAACTTTCAGTGTGTGATACCTAATGCCATTTACGATTTCATACAAGTAAATTAAGATTTTCATTATCACCGGAAATAACGTCATTTTGGCAAAAACTGTATTTTGAGCCTTCAAAACAGATATTTTATTCAAATGAGTCTGAATTGTAATGTTTTTAAAATTATGATATCTGATTAAAATCAACAAATGGATTGAACTCACACGATCATACAGATACAAAAAAATGGTTTCTAACTTGTACAGTTGCAGAGAAATAGACGATTTTCTACAAGTCACTTTTCAAGGTTTTTGGTCTATAAAAGTGGCAATTATTATTCATTTTACATAAAATTTTCACCATGTGATGCCTTATGCCATTTATGATTTCATAAAACTAATTGAACATTTTCATTTTCACCAGAAGTACTGTACACTTACATGTAACAAATGTATAAAATGAATTGATATTGCTGGATTTGGTTGATTCTGCGTCCAATGTATTTGATGTGTGCAATGCTCATGTGGAAACCCGTTTAATGGTTTCATTGGTACCGAAAGTCACATTCGTTTAAAGGTAACGTGGCACCGGTGAAACCCGTCATTACTGCATCGCAGTTCTAGTTATTAGTGTTTCACACTGCGTAGCTTGTGTGAAACACTATTGTTTTTGTTAAGATTATTATGGTTTCACACTGTGTAGCTTGTGTGAAACACTATTGTTTTTGTTAAAATTATTAGGCTTTCAGACTTTTGTCTGAAAGACTATTGTTTTTACTAAAATTATTAGGCTTTCAGACTTTTGTCTGAAAGACTATTGTTTTTACTAAAATTATTAGGCTTTCAGACTTTGTCTGAAAGACTATTGTTTTTACTAAAATTATTATTAGGCTTTCAGACTTTGTCTGAAAGACTATTATTTTTACTAAAATTATTATTATTATTATTTTCATTTTTTTCCGCGGGAGCCTATTTCTCCATGATCGAAAACAGATATCAATCTGTAACCAAATTTTCTATGGGGAAACCATGTGGTGGCTACTTGATAAAACAATTTTGAAACTTCTGCGCATACCGGAAGTAACCGAATTTTGTACATTTTTCCGGAATTGAAAATCGGACGTGGTTTCGTCAATTCTTTACCTATTTTCAAACAAATGACATTTTCGGAAACCCTGAATCTTTTCCGAGATAATGGCTATCTCACATTTTTCAATTTCGAACACTCATCTATGGCTTTTGTCGTTCGAATTTTGAAAATACGTTGTTTACGAGACAATTTTTGTTATTCTGCAAAATTTTCAAATTTCACCTATATTTTGGGATACCTGAAGTCTATCCAATTCCAAAAATATAAGTTTCATTCAGAGTTATTGCCCTTTATTTTTCGATTTTTTTCGAATATTCTGCCCATTTTATAACCTTTATATTTTTTTGAAAGCCTCAATTGATGTTTCTAAAATTACTGGAACATAAAGCTATATAGTCAGACCAGTTGGTAAAGCAATTTCAACAACGATCCGGAAACCAGAAGTAGTCGAAATAATGATAGATATTTCGAAAAAAACGCAAAAAATGGGTGTTTTGGGGAAAAACTTGATTTCTCCGTCCAATATCTATGGATTAAACGAATTAAGCTTTCGTTGAGTGACCCGAGGAATGGACTGTCGTATGATGCCCAATTTATACGGATACTATGACCAAGCAGCAAAATATGACAAGCTGAAAATCAAGTATTTTCTGATTTGGGGCGTTTTTGGACGCCTGTATCTCGAAATCTTAACCGCAACTTTTTTTTTAACTTTCTCTATCGAGAGTCCATTCGATAGTCTTTTGAATTATGCCATCCAATAAGACTTTGAAATGTCTGGAATAGGATAAAAAAGGGACTGAAAATAAAAAAAAGTCGAAAAATCGTGAAATTTTGGAAAATGCTATATTATTTTATTATTTAATCAGATTTTTACGAAAAGGTTACACATTCAGATAGCTGACCTAATTACGATTCTAACGATGTATAATATGTATTGAGTTATTGAAATTTAATTTTCGATATTTTGACATTTTTGAATTTTTGGCACTTTTGAACATACGATTCTAACGATGTATAATATGTATTGAGTTATTGAAATTTAATATTTGATATTTTGACATTTTTGCATTTTTGGCACCTTTGAACATAGGATTTCTCAGGGTCATTTTATCTGATCAGATAATGTAATATATCATTACAGAGCCCTGCCACTATTTAATTGCCCAAACTGGTTATTAAAACTATTTCGACAATAATCTCCATGCCGGAAGTATTCAAAAAATGAAAAAAAAAAGGTTAAAAAATTGTCGCTCTTGCGAAAAGCTGGATTTATCGGTCAGATATTACCGGACCAAAAGAAGTAAAGTGTCTTTGGATAGCCCCATTAATGGACTATTATATGGCATCTCAATGGTACGATTTCGATGGTTAGAAAATAAATTGTGGTACGCCGAAAATCTAGTATTTTCCGTTTTTGGAGCCTTTTTAGACGTCTTTTTCTCGAAAAAGACAACTCCGATTTTTCTGAAACTTTTTTAACGCAGAGTCCTATGGGTGGGCTATGGCGTGAATCCAACAATAAAAGCATTGAAATAACATAAGTTGTCCAAAAAGAGCCTCAATCTTGGAAAAAAGTTGAAAAATCCTTAGATTACTGAAAATGTTCTTCTAATTTTCTTTCTTTGGAAAACAGCTGAATGGATTATTCTGAAACTTCTGGTACAGAAGGTAAGGTAACCAAACAACTTGTTAAAGCTATCCCGACAATGAACCAAAAAACGGAAGTAGTCGAAAAAATTTCGGATATTTTGAGAAAAAAAAAGCGTAAAAATTAAAAAAATGGAGATCTTGCAAAAAAAGTGATTACTACGCCAGATTTCACCGAATCAAAACAACTAAAGTGTCATTGGATAGTTCGAACAATGGACAATCTAAATGGTAAAAATTCGCGGGTTAGGCAATATATAATGGAACGCTGAAAATCTATTAGAGTCCTAACGGTGGTCTATGGTGTGAATCCAAATTTAAAAGCCTCAATATAGTATAAATGGTCCAAAAGGGCCACAATCTTTGAAAAGAAGTCGAAAAATCGTTATATCTGTAAATCTGCTTCTTATGGTATAAGGGAGGTAAAACTGTCCAATGGATCTTTCTGAAACTTCTGGTACAGTAAATTAAGTTCCCATACCACTTGTTAAATCTATCCCGATAATGATCCGTAAACAGGAAGTAGTCAAATAAATATTCGATATTTAAAAAAAAAAATCGGTGCTCTTGCAACAATCGGGATTTCACCATCGGGTGTGACAGGATCAAAACATCTAAAGTATCGTTTGGTAGCTCGATAAATGGGCTATTGTATGACACACTTCCTGTCTGATTCCTGACAGCCGGTTCAGTGCTGCTTGCAGGTCTAGTTATTCGTCAATTCTGTACCTATTTTCATACAAATGACATTTTCAGAAACCCTGAGTTTTTTCTCGGACGATAGCAGTTGAAAATTTCGAAATTTCGAAACTTCGTCGCTGACTTCTAGCGTTCGAAAAATAAAAAAATTTGTTTAAGAGACAATTTTTTTTATTTTTCAAAATTTTCAAATTTCACCTATATTTTGGGATACCTGAAGACCATCCGATACCAGAAATGTAAGTTTCATTCCGAGTTATCGCCCTTTATTTTTCGATTTTTTTCGAATTTTCTGCCCATTTCCCAACCCTTATATTTTTTGGAAAGGATAAATCGATAGTTCTGAAATTCCTGGAACATAAAGCTATATAGTCAGACCGCTGCATAAAGCAATTTTAAAAACGATCCGGAAACCGGAAGTAGTCGAAATAATGATAGATATTTCGAAAAAAACGCAAAAAATGGGTGTTTTGGGGAAAAACTTGATTTCTCCGTCCAGTATCAATGGATTAAACGAATTAAGCTTTCGTTGAGTGGCCCGAGGAATGGACTGTCGTATGATGCCCAATTTATACGGATACTATGACCAAGCAGCAAAATATGACAAGCTGAAAATCAAGTATTTTCTGATTTGGAGCGTTTTTGGACGCCTGTATCTCGAAATCTTAACCGCAACTTTTTTTTAACTTTCTCTATCGAGAGTCCATTCGATAGTCTTGTGAATTATGCCATCCAATAAGACTTTGAAATGTCTGGAATACGATAAAAAAGGGACTGAAAATCGAAAAAAGTCGAAAAATCGTGAAATTTTGCAAAATGCTCTATTACTTTATTATTTAAACAAATTTTTACAAAAAGATTACAGATTCGGATAGCTGACCTAATTACGATTCTAACGATGTATAATATGTATTGAGTTATTGAAATTTAATTTTCGATATTTTGACATTTTTGCATTTTTGGCACCTTTGAACATAGGATTTCTCAGGGTTATTTTATCTGATCAGATAATGTAATATATCATTACAGAGCCCTGCCGCTATTCAATTGCCCAAACTGGTTATTAAAACTATTCCGACAATAATCTCCATACCGGAAGTATTCAAAAAATGAAAAAAAAAAAGGTTAAAAAATTGTCGCTCTTCCGAAAAGCTGGATTTCTCGGTCAGATATTACCGGACCAAAAGAAGTATCTTTGGATAGCCCCATTAATGGAATATTATATGGCATCTCAATGGTACGATTTCGATGGTTAGAAAATAAATTGTGGTACGCCGAAAATCTAGTATTTTCCGTTTTTGGAGCCTTTTTAGACGTCTTTTTCTCGAAAACGACAACTCCGATTTTTCTGAAACTTTTTTAACGCAGAGTCCTATCGGTAGTCTGTGGCGTCAATCCAAAAGGAAAAGGTTTGAAATAATATAAGGGGTCCAAATTTGAAAGCCCCAATATAGTATAAATGGTCCAAAAGGGCCACAATCTTTGAAAAAAGTCGAAAAATCGTTATATCTGTAAATCTGCTTCTTATGGTATAAGGGAGGTAAAACTGTCCAATGGATCTTCCTGAAACTTCTGGTACAGGAAGTTAAGTTCCCATACCAATTGTTAAATCTATCCCGATAATGATCCGTAAACAGGAAGTTGTCAAAAAAATATTCGATATTTTTAAAAAAAAAAAGACAGTAAAAAAAATCGGTGCTCTTGCAACAATCGGGATTTCACCATCGGGTGTGACAGGATCAAAACATCTAAAGTATCGTTTGGTAGCTCGATAAATGGGCTATTGTATGACACACTTCCTGTCTGATTCCTGAAAGCCGGTTCAGTGCTGCTTGCAGGTCTAGATATTATTATTATTTACCGCGGGAGCCTATTTCTCCATGATCAAAAACAGATATCGATCTGGGGTTCAATTTTCTATTGGGAAACCATGTGGTGGCTACTTGATAAAGTATTTTTGAAACTTCTGCGCAGGCCGGAAGTGGCCGAATTTCGTGCGGTGCATAAAAATTAAAAAACGGCCGTAGCTTCGTCAATTTTGTACCTATTTTCATACAAATCACATTTTCAGAAACCCTGAGTCTTTTCTCAGACGATAGCAGCTGAAAATTTTGAAATTTCGAAACTTCGTCGCTGACTTTTAGCGTTCGAAAAATGAAAATTGTTGTTTAATAGACAATTTTTGTTATTTTTCAAAATTTTCAAATTTGACCTACATTTTTGGGTACTTGAAGGCAATCCGATTCCAGTAATATAACTTTTATTCAGAGTTATCACCCTTTATTTTTCGATTTTTTTCGATTTTTCTGCCCATTTTGTCAGCCCGAATTTCGTTTTATGACAGAATCGACTTTTCTGAAACTTCTGGAACAGGAAGTTATAGTCCAAATCCAACTGATAAAGCTATTTCGACAAAAATGGGTGCTTTTGGGAAAAACGTGATTTCCCCACCCGATTATCAACAGATTAAAGAAATTAAGGTATCGGTGGGTAACCCGGGGATTTGACTATCATATGATACCAATTTCACACGAATCCTATGAGAGGGTAGCAAAATATGACATGCTGAAAATCAAGTATTTTGTGATTTGGAGCGTGTTTGGACGCCTTTATCTCGAAAACTACTCTAAGGATTTTTTTAAAACTTTCCCTATCGATAGTCCCTCCGGTAATCTTTTGCATGAATCCATCCAATAAGACATTGAAATTTTGGGAATAGGTAAAATAACGTACTGAAAATCGAAAAAGAGAGAGAGAGAGAAATGGGGTTTAACGTCCACTCGACACAAACTAGGTCATTTCGGGACTAACATATGGTTTAATTTTATTTACATAATTCGCTTGCGCGTAGGGGTCTTTAGCAGTGGGAGGAAACCGGAGGACCCGGAGAAAACCCACGAGGTTGGACAGGCGACCCTACTCCTTGCCACGTACAACCGGGGATTCGAAACCACGCCAGTCGACTCAATGACAGACTTTATGATACAGCGCGCGCACGCTGAAAATCGAAAAAAGTTGAAAAATCGTCAAATTTTAGAAAATGCTCTATTATTTCTTTATTTTAACAGATTTTCAAAAAAAAAGTTATACATTCCGATAGCTGTCCTAATTACGATTATAACCATGTATAATATGTATTGAGTTATTGAAATTTAATTTTCGATATTTTGACATTTTAAAATTTTTGACACTTTTGAACATAGGATTTCCCAGGGGCATTTTATCTGATCAGACATTGTAATATTTCATTACATAGCCCTGTGGCTATTTGATAAGCCAATCCGGTTATTAAAACTATCCCGACAATAATCTCCATACCGGAAGTATTCAAAAAATGAAGAAAAGAGGTTAAAAAAAATAGCTAGAAAATAATTATGGTACGCCGAAAATCTAGTATTTTCCGTTTTGGAGCATTTTGAGACGCCATTTTCTCGAAAACAAAAGCTATAATTTTTCTTAAACTTTTTTTACTCGGAGTCCTATCGCTGTACTATGGCGTGAGTCCAAAAATAAAAGCATTGAAATAATATAAGTGGTCGAAAAAGAGCCTCAATCTTGGAAAAAAGTTGAAAAATCCTTAAATTACTGAAAATGCTCTTCTATTTTTCTTTGTTTGGAAAACAGCTGAATGGATTTTTCTGAAACTTCTTGTACAGAAGGTAAGGTAACCAAACAACTTGTTAAAACTATCCCAACAATGATCCAAAAACCGGAAGTAGTCGAAAAAATATCCGATATATTGAGAAAAAAAACATAAAAATGGTGATCTTGCGAAAAAAGTGATTACTACGTAAGATTTCATCGAATCAACTAAAGTGTCATTGCATAGTTCGAACAATGGACGATCTTGTGGCATCTAAATGGTAAAAATTCGCGGGTTAGGCAATATATAATGGAACGCTGAAAATCTATGATTTTCCTTTTTGGAGCCTATTCAGACGCTTTTATCTCGAAAACTTCTCTTATTTCCTTTCTTAAACTTCTGTTACTTAGAGTCCTAACAATGGTCTATCGTGTGAATCCAAATTTAAAAGCCTCAATATTGTATAAATGGTCCAAAAGGGCCACAATCTTTGAAAAAGGTCGAAAAATCGTTATATGTGTAAATATGCTTCTAATGGTATAAGGGAGTTAAAAATGTCCAATGGATCTGTCTGAAACTTCTGGTACAGGAAGTTAAATTCCCATACCACTTGTTAAATCTATCCTGATAATGATCCGTAAATAGCAAGTAGTCAAAAAAATATTCGATATTTTTTTTTTTTAAAAAGACAGTAAAAAAAATCGGTACTCTTGCAACAATCGGGATTTCACCGTCGGGTGTGACCGGTTCAAAACATCTTAAGTATCGTTTGGTAGCTCGATAAATGGGCTATTGTATGACACACTTCCTGTCTGATTCCTGAAAGCCGGTTCAGTGCTGCTTGCAGGTCTAGTTATTATTTTTTTTTTCCATTTTGATTGTATCTCAGAAACTACTTGTCGGATTGATTCGATGTCTTCGGTTTTACTGGGAAAGTGGGTGTGACTTAGAGATTAAAGCTATTTCGAGCGTTCTGCGACAATGCGAAATGTCCGAAATCGTCGAAGTTATTGTTTTTTTAAATATTGCCGTAATATTAACAATAATCGGTGGATTTTAACATTGGATACATTTTGACATAGCCAGAGACAAGGCACATAGCTACAGTTCTTTACATTTTTGATTTTCGACGAATCTTCGGAGATATTAGGCGCCAAATTTTGAAAATTTAAATTTTTACGAACAACTTTTTTATTAATGAATATTTTTATGTGGTATTTTACCCAGGGTTCAAGAGTCATCTGATTTGACCAAAAATGGCAACATTTTTTGTCACCGTATTTTTCCTTGGTCCCCATTGGCTAATTTAGTTTTTCAGTCCTGGATTAATTATTTATTGTTCGATTTGTATAAAACAAAGTTCATATGCTCCGTGGTCCAAAATGTCATTTTTTTTGTTACCGGTACATTTTCCTTTCGGCAACGGAAGTGGCGTAAATTTAGCAAAAACTACAATTTTGACAGTTCGGTACCACTTTTTGAAAGCAAATATTATTTTTTTCAAATCTGGTATGACTGGAAGGGTGTGCCCTGTAAAGGCGCAGAAATCATCGTGCTCAGTTTTTTTAATTTCGATTTCGTTTTCGAGTCATTTCAATTTAAAGGTGAAAAAGGGTGAAAAAATGAGCTATTTACAACCCATTCAGGCTTTTCATATTTTAATATATTTTTTCGCAACTTTCATAAACTAGTAGCAATAATCCATACGAAGAGAATGTATGTAAAAATTAGTTTGTAATATAAGCAGTTGCCGAGAAATGGGCAATTTTGCATGAGTCATTTTTTATGCTAGTTTGCCGGTAAAAGAGTCAGTTATTATTCGATTTCCATAAAAGTGACACCATTGGATGCGTAATGTCAATTGTAACTAGGTCAAACCAATTTAACATTTTCAATTTCACCGGAAATGACGAAATTTGGGCAAAAAATTGTATTTATAGCCTTGAAACCAGTAATTTATTCAAACAAGTCGTATTTGTTATTTGTTTAAAATTTTGATATTTGATTCCAATCAACTAATAGAATGAACCCATACGATCATATAGATATCACAAAATGGTTTCTAACTTGTTCAGTTGCGGAGAAATAAACGATTTTCAACAGGTAACTTTTCAAGGTTTTTGGTCCATAAGTCAATTATTATTTGATTTTCATAAAATTTCCAGTGTGTGATACCTAATGCCATTTACGATTTTATACAAGTAATTTAAGACTTTTTTTGTCACCGGAAGTAACATCATTTTGGCAAAAACTGTATTTTTAGCCTTCAAAACAGATATTTTATTCAAATGAATGCAATGCTTATATGGAAACCTGTTTAATGGTTTCATCGGTACCGGAAGTGACATATGTTCAAGGGTAACGGGGCATCGGTGAAACCCGTCTTTACTGCGTCGCAGTTCTAGTTCAATTTAATATTACTTCTATGACTAATATGTCTGGTACTAAAGGGGGTGATAGTTTGGCCAACATACTGTTTCTTACAAAACTCACAAGTTATACAATATATAACATTAGAACATGGCAATTTAAACAATTAGCCTTAATATAAAATTTTTTTAAGTCTATACTGGTAATGTGACTGGTGGTTTCAACAGTAACACACGCTTTACATTTAGGTCTATTACATGGTTTGCATCCTCTATAAAAATCACTGTCAACTACAGTCTATTCATGTGTATCAATTGATCAATAGTCTTACATTTCTTCTGGGATATTATGATTTTTGATTTATCCAACAGTTTAGACGTACGGGCGCTAGTCTCTAAAATCGAAGTATCTTGCACTAAAGTATGTAAATTAGGTTGACAGGGGTCATATGTGGTTACCCATGGTATAACTTTCTTCTTATTAATATCTTTAATTTTATATTGCAGTAATTCATTTGTTTTTTTGGTGGACTTTGTTAAGTTCTATTTTGATGACTTTAGTTTTATATCCACATTGTTTTAGGTAGGTTTCAAATTTAGTTAAATGGTAGCTGGTCCATTCAGGTTTGCTGCAAATACGTTTAATGCAGATGGCCCCACTGTAAGCTATGGAATTGAAGATATGATGAGTATGACAGCTGCATGTTTTAAGATATTGATGACTAGCTCTTTCTTGGCAGAACAAATTAGTTTCTAGTTTGTTGTGATTATTGATGACTTTAACGTCTAAAAATGAGACTTCAGTATTACTGATATTCATAGTGAATTTGATTTTAGGGTGCTGTTGGTTGAGGGTTATTAGAAAATTTTGGCATTCTTTGAAGAAGTAAGTTTTTACACTTACGAAACGTTAAGATTCTATAAAGATGGTTTTGTAATACCCAAGATTTTGTTTTTAACCACTCCTTCTACTGGTGTCACCATATCAAGTTTATTATGACTTGGATCCCATCTAAGTTTATGTTATTCAAATGGTTTTGGATTCCTCCCTCTTTATATTTATTTGGATTCACATTTGTGTGTGGGCGTATAAAAATTAAATACAGCAGAAAGTCTGTGGATTCATAGACTTGTGTAACAAATAAGGCTCGGAGTCGATATGAAATTTCAATATCGATTATCGGCAAGAATTTGTCAGCGATTATCGATAATAATCGATTATCATTTTTCCGGAAAAATCCGAACTTTACCGACCTGTTATTTGTGTTGGTCGACACAGGCTACCACTATTTTGTTGTATTTGTTCTTCAACAGTCATGTTTAATAATAGTATTGTATAATAAAAATATTCCAAAACATCTTCAGTCTTTATTACTGTTTATTTAAACACATTATATATATTAATATTATTATACAATCTGTCAATACTCAATCGTAATAAAAAAACAAACGAAAGTAAATTAAAGTTATTTATCTTCATTACTAGAGAGAGTCCATTAGGGTAGATAACTGTTACATTTATTAGATATCATAATTATGCTTGCGCTTAGCGGACAACGATCTTATCTCACATTGCGAAAATAATAATATTGATATCACTAGCTAATTGCTGGTACTTTTGTAGTTTTTATTAAGAAATATAAGTCTATCTACATTTTCTGGTAATAAACAGTTTCTCGATTTATTAACAATAAAACCAGCCGTGCTAAACACGCGTTCACTCGGAACCGAGGTTGCAGGGACTGATAACAGTTTTTTGGCCAGAACAGATATTCTTGGAAATCGTGCTCCGTTTAATTTGTACCAGTCTAATGACGATTGATTCTTAAGCCTTGGTTCGTTTAAAAAATTGAAAACTTCTTTGGATGCTTCAGTTGATGGAGACATTGACCCAATTTCATTTGCTATCTCATCGTCACCCAAGAGTTCTGACAGCCACGAATCCTCGTTCTTGGGGCATTTTGAAACTGTGGGACCATCATCGGCATCTCCTGTTTCTGTTGTTACCGGAGCACATGAATTGGGCGTGTCCTTTATTAGATCGCGTACTAATTTTTTCAAAAGATGTTTGCCGTCCTCAATTTCTTGTAATTCTGCAAATCGCATATTGCGATATTTTAAATCCAGCAATGATGCAACAACAAATATTCGTTGCAGTTCTGGCCGCTGGTAACGTGTATTCAAATTATCAAGCATACTTTGTTTGATGGTTTTGATGCTTGTACTGTCTTCATCGCATGGCTGGAGATGTATTTTAAGTTTCGTTAGGATTGGCAAGATCAAGGATATACTAGGATTGGTAGCTGATGACACCATTAAAGTGGCCTCCTTCATTACTCCTAGAAGTTTAATTAGATCTTCCGCCAAAGAGTACTCGGTTCCTTCCAAGACAAGATTGCGACAATCCTTCTTTAAAGATGGGTCATTGAGTGAAGCATGAACAGCCACAGTTTGCTCACATATGCGTTCGAGCATATCAAAAGTGCTATTCCAACGAGTTTCCATGTTGATTATGAGTCCATGTTTGGGAAGGTTTAACATCTTCGGTTTTTCATGTAAAATATTTGTTGGCAAGGGACTTCTTTTAAAGTAAGCAATTAGTTGATGACAGCGATTTAAAAGTACATTAACTTGTTTACAACTTTTTAGACCACTCTTAACGGCTAGATTAAGTGTATGTGCAATACATGGTACATGTTTAAACTGACTTAAGCTTTCTTCTGATGAGTCTGTATGTAGGCCTAATAGATTTACAGCTTTCACAATATTTGCGGCATTATCTGTTACAATAAAACTAGATTCTATATCCTTTTCACGGAAACAAACTTTCAAAGCTTCGTTTAAATGTTCTGCCGTGTGAGAACTGGGTAGTTCCCTTGTTTGGAGGACGTAATTCTTAATTTGAAAGTCATCTGTCATAAATTGGACTGTGACAGTTACATAGGAGTGTGTGGAAATAGATGTCCATCCATCAGTGGTTATTGATGTGCTTGCGGCATTTGACATTTCGCATTTTATCTTTTCCTTTGTGCTGTCGTACATGCGTGGCAATATTTTATCTGAAAACACCTTTCGGCTTGGAACTTCGTATCAAGGTTCTGCGATATGAAGAATTTTCTTGAATGAGACTGAATCTATCATACTCAACGGACATAAATCAGTAAATAAATGTTCGGCAATTGCATTTGTTAAATTTACTGCCCTTGGGGAATTATTTCCTTATTTGGTTGTAAATTGCTGTATAGTACGTTGTTGGGCTGTACCACTACTATTACTACCAATGCTACTTGAACTTGACGAGGATAATTTATCTGGGTGACTGGTGTTTATGTGTTTTTTTAAATTTGTAGTGTTGCCGACGTACTTTATTTTTGTGAAGCAGAGTTTACACACAGCATATGATTTGTCAATATTACGGTCGTCAGTTCCGTAAAAACCAAAACAATTCCAAACTTCGCTTTTTGCCTTTCCCAGGAAGTCAAAAACGTGTTTTGTATGGGCTGTATCTGACATGATTTATAATAAAAGCTAAGTTGATCATTAATAATTTATTGTGAAAGCAGACGATTTCTCTACAAATAAATCAATCAAGAGCAATGAAGGGAGATAATTCTAATTTTACTATATATCACGTGCGGTTGTCATTGTTCACAAAGAGCGTGACCTATTTTAGTTTCAACTAGTAATAACAACAAAAACAACGAAAATATTCAAATAATGTATTTATTCAAATCTTAAAGTTTAGTTTTTTACAATAATATATATTTACAATGTGCCAGTTTGTAAGCAGAGGGGGAAAATATAGTTGTTGTGTTGACGTGTATTCATTCATTCATCTGCTGATGCCAGACTACGGCAAGTTCAGTCATGTGAAAGTGACCGTAACTTGCAGTCAGAAAATAAATATACCGATAATCGATATTTGAATTTCAATATTGATTATCGTATCGCTAAATAACTTTTACCGATTATCGATTATATCGATATTTTTGCACAGCCTTAGTAACAAAGTACTATAATCCTTGAGTGGCATTTAGCGATTGAACACATTAAAAAACACAACCCAGTTTATATGGAAATACAATCACTGGTTTATAAGTATAGCACGACGTTTCGACAAGTATTCTCTTATCGTTATCAAGCACGACGTTTCGACAAGTATTTTCTTATCGTTATCAAGCACTTGATAACGATAAGGGAATACTTGTCGAAACGTCGTGCTATACTTATAAACCAGTGATTGTATTTCCATATAAACTGTGTTGTGTTTTTTAACAAAGTACTGTTTAACTTTCATCAAATTGAACGGTCATCTAGGTGGTTAGAACTTTATGACCTCAGCTGCTTCAAGATAATATATATATAATATTGACCTTTTAACTCTGTATGCACTGTTCTTAAGTCACGATTGTCTGTGTTGTAGTTAAACATGTAATTAATTCAATATGTCATTTACGGGCTGCACATGATCTGTGTGCAACACTCGGCAGGACTTCAAAGGAATATGCACTGGTCAGTAAGCATGCCATGACGAGATAAAAGAGACAATTGCATGTATGACCATGAGCTTATCTATGATCAGAAGGTATATAACTGAAGACAACTAGAAACTATGACAGACCGAGCAGAAGAGATGCAGAGACCGGCGTACGGACTCACCCGAGTTCAGCCGCTGCCTTGGCAGAGTGGCAGAATGGTGGATTTAATATTGTTAGATGTCTTCCTGTCGTAGACTAGTTCCTTATAGTTTAAGTTTCCGTATTGTTGTTGTATGTATGTAACTGTAGCTGTTATATGTTCCCGTTGTAAATAAATCCTATATTTACTAAACTGATCTCTGTTATACTACAGATAGTGTTACACTTGATTCAGTTTGGCCTAATGGATTAACATTCCTATGATGTCATAACTGACTTCCAGTCATTTTGTATTTAGTTCTTCATTCCTGAAGAAGTTAGTATTTTTACTAATGAAACATTAGATAAAACGATAGTTTTTTTGATATTGTATTCTATTAATTATTATATATAACATTTCAATGTGAGTGTATAACCAGAAGCTGCTACCTTGCTACCTTGAATTTTCTTCCTGATAACTAACTGAAATATGCTGACCTAATTATTTCATTTTGTCCAATGATTCGTGTTGATTTATTGGAGTGTCCAAAAGTGCAGATAGCGTTAGTTCATTGCTTTTCGCAGTATTTATTCGTAGTTAATTCTGTCATCACAACCATTTTGGCAAGTAATAATAAAATATATGTGAGGTGATATTCTTGAAATCTTCATAACGAATCTATCGTAGCAATGATCTCTGTGTTAAAATTATATTTGGAACGTGTTTAACCAGTTCTATCACAAACGTGATAATGACTGTCACCAATATTGTCCTTTAAGAATGTTAAATTCAACACCTATACGAAATGAGTCTACTTTAAACTAATGAAAAAAGCTTCTAACTTACTCTGCCACCATTTGACAGAAAGCATCAGATTCTTCATCTATAAAAAGTCTCTTCCTTAATTTTTCTACTGATCCAGTCTAAAAATATACAATAGTATTAGTAACTAAATAGTTGTTTGCTCTTTATCGAGTGACTTCTGGTAATATAATGCATATAAATAAGTATATATACTGAGCGCCATGAAAAACGCATTACTTAGTTTTTCGTATATCAAAATGATCCTGTAAACATATCTTATTTATTTTGCTTCTTATTGTGAACAATATTCAAATGGGAACACATCAATAACAACACATTTGTACACTTATGGATGTTTAATCTGTAATCAACGGTACAAAGTCAGAGGGGTCAAAACCAAAAGTATGACACAGATGTCAGTAGCGCATGTGTCCTCCACGGGCTCTTACGCACGCTGTGCAGCGACGTCGCATGGAATTAACCAATGTTTGAAAGAAGGCCTGGGGCAAATTGTTCCATTCTTGGACAAGAGCAGCTTCTAAAGCAGCAATGGTGTGCATCTGTGGTCTCAGATACAGACGGCGTCCAATCTTATCCCAGACATGTTCTATCGGTGCCATGTCCGGAGACATGGCTGGCCAGTCGAAGACATTGATGTTGTTAGCAGCCAGGTAGTCCATACTAAAACGGGCGGTATGCGGACGTGCATTATCCTGTTAGAAGTGCTGAAGTTGTGGGTGCGCTCGAAACATTGGAACGACAATTGGTTGGAAGACATCATCACGGTAGGCTACAGCATTAACGCGACCCCTGCAAATGTGTAGGGTGGTCCAGTGATGAAATGTGAAGCCTCCCCACACCATTATACTCCCCCCACCCCATTGATTCGTTTTGAAGACGCAGCAGTCTGCAAGACGTTCCCCAAGACGTCTCCACACACGTTGACGACCATCAGCGTGATAAAGATGAAAGCGACTCTCATCACTGAAGAGCACACTTTGCCAGTCTACTCTTCTCCATGTCTGGTGTCCTTGAGCCCATATCAAACACCACTGACGGTGATGATCCCTGAGGATAGCTCCAACATAAGGTCTTCGTGCACGGAGTCTTACTTACGGTGTTGGCACTTACTGGTCCTTGTCTTCTGACGACTGCTGCACCTGTTCGAGTCGCTGGGCGGAATCTGTCACGCAGATGAGTGACCCGGATGTAGCGGTCTTGAGCCTGGGTTGTAACGCGTTGTGGACCAGGATGTTGAGGGTCACGTGTTGATCCAGTAACTCGAACACGTTCCACCAACCTTACAATAGTGGACTGATGACAATTGAAGTGTCTGGCAATAGCACGTGTAGACATGCCAGCCCGGGACATTCCCATGGCTTGATTCCGTTGATTTTCAGTAAGTCTCGGCATCTCTAGCTCGATTCCTTCACACGTCCAACAACAAATTACAGATTGACGTTTCACAGTTCATGTACTGCATATTAAGTTGAAAACATGCTTTTAAAGGGCTCACACACATTGTTGCACGTGAATATTGGGGTTTTCATGTGCATCTCATGCAATTTTTTTTGTGCACACGGGCCGATATTTTTTGCATTTGGGAGCATTGTGTGAAACAATAGTTCATAGTATTGCATAATATTATACATACAAAACCACCTAGTAATAAAATATTTGGGAAAAAAAGTGATGCGTTTTCCATGGCGCTCAGTATATCAACAATACATTTATACATACATAGAATAATAGATTACCATGAAAATTGATTATAAACAGTATCAGGTAAAATACAACAAAGTATATAATACATAATATGACATTAATTTACTTAGTATTCCTGGTATTAACAGTACAATACAGGACTAAAGAGATGAAATAAATATCCATATAGTCAGGTCAAAATACAGTTTAACCCCCCAAAAATTGCTACAAAAGGTTTCTCAACTGATTCTGGCAGGGTTTAGTGTACTTTACTTTATAACATACTAAAAGTTTACCAAAGTAGGACCCCCAGAAAAGTGGTGTTTTTTTTCAAGATGGCGTCAAATGATCATAATTATGTAACTATCAAGTGGTTTTTTTTTTTAAGATGGCCACCGAAACGTCTTTATGATCATAATTATGTAACTATCAACTCAAATTTGATGATCTTGGTGTCTATTCCTAGGTTTTGGGGGGCAAAGAACTCATTAAGATCATTAAAAATGATGTTGGCCTATTATGTCAAAAATGGCCACAAGTCCATAACTATTGACTCAAATTTGATGATCTTGATGTCTATCCCCAGGTTTTTGGGAACAAGGAACATATTAAGACAACTTTCACTGTAACATTGGTACCGTTTAATCTTACGTAAATAGCGTTAATTTCTAATCTGTGTCCAATTATTCATAAATATTGTTGAATTTCGGCGAATAGTGCTCAATTTGTACTTCTATCGAATTTCAATCTCACTGTTTAATTTTGATTACCAAGCGTCTAATTAACTAGTGTTTAGTTTCTCGACACGTGTTGAATTATAAGCGTCCCGTCTAATTAGCATGACTGTTCAATAATTAGTTGGACAGTTCGATTTCCTGAGCCGTGATTTTGTTGTCAAACATCTAATTTCACGTGCGATGTTAAGATATTACGATGCGTTTAGTTGTTGGTCATTAACTAAATACTGTATTAAGTGTTAGTTTTAGTACTGACCTGTTGCGATACGGTGAAATATTATTTTTCAGGATTCATACGACGGCAGGTATCTGTAATGCCTGTCATTATCCGGGAATTTTTTTTCAAGATCACTACGGAGAAACTGATGTTGGATTTTTAATGACGACGGGACGGTTCCGAAGCAAAGCTTTCTTGAGATGCACATACCGTTTCGTCCACAATCATAAAACGTGTATTTATATATCCATTTAAAACAGTATTTCCCACACTGACAACACATCCACGAATGATAAATCTCACGCATCTGTTTTAAGTGTACACGTCGACTCCCTACCCTGATTAAATCCTTTTGTTTAAATGTCTTCGCAATTAAGACTAACAGCATGGATATTGCACCATTCATATATTACATATGGGATCTATAGAAAGCATTTTGGGTTGAAGGGTAGTGCGATTATCTCGGGCAATAAACACAGAAGACTTGTAGAATTAATACACGTGTCAAAAGCTAACAATATGTCTATTGTGTAAGACAAAACGTGAAAATAAACTAATAATTCGAACTCTTTATTTCTTTTTATTATTATAGAACGAGGACCCTTTTTCGCTGAAGATCAAATAAAACCTACTAAATACATTTCATGCTTATATGTAATGCATAACTTTGCCAAAATTTATTTCAGAGAAAGCCAATTTAAAAAGGAATTGTATCATATATTTAAGTTTAATTTTTAATAAAGAATGGGGTTATTATAAATAAGTTAATTCGATGTTTTTGTGGTATGTACTATATTAGATGAGATCGAAAGAGCATTTTAGATTAGGGGTTACAGAACAACAAGTAAGGTGGAATTAAAAATTCGAACGGAACTGTTCTTAAGACTGAATGGCGACGCCAATCTTAAAATTTTACTGAGTTCGTGCTGCCATATTTTCTAGGCAGAAATAGCTCTTTGGAATTTATGTCTTCGTTAGAAATTTTGGCATTTACCTGTGACAAGAATTTTAGCTTCGTGCAAAAATCGTGAAGCATATAGTTTCAACTTGGAAGAAATGTTAGAAAATGGCTAACAAACAATCAGCATTGTTGATTGTAAAACATTCTTGGTTCATTTTCTGCTTGAACGATTGCTGAATACCATGGACACGTATATCAGTCCGATAATACCTTGCTGACTTTTTCATTTCGGCACCAAAGAGTCTGGTTGGTGCATACTGTCAATCAAAGTTCCATAATAACAATTGACACGTAACATCAAAAGAAACCTATTGACAGAATGTAGACGCCCCTTTAACAACAGACTGTTACCTTGCTGTAGTTGTGTGACAATATGACTTTTATTGTTAATTGTCGGTAGTAATAATTACAAATTTTGAAAAGAGATGTCGATGTATTTGTAATTTTACATGTAGCTTCAGTCCATTCAATAACCTGCAATTATTACTCAAATGGTTTCTAATTTAGCAGAATGTCAAAATAAAGAAAACACAGGTACACTTACAATATGACTAACTAAGAAGTTATTCGTCGCGATTTGGCCGGACCCCCACTCCACCCGTTACATGTAATACCAATTTGTAACAAGTAATAGTGATTACTGTCTTACGGTAAAACTCCTGTTTTTAGGAATGTGGATATGTGGGATTGTTTAATTTTTTAAAATCGGTACAGACTTGAAAGTTCACGCATGCAGAGTGTCTTCTGAACAAACTGATGTTTAGTCATCATATTTGCAGTTGACATATTCTGTCAAAATAATTCCTTACACTGGTGGTAATTATTTCATTGCATTGTGCACAAACGTCATTCCTTAAATAGCCCCACGCCCCTTTAACAACTTATAAAGCATGATTTTCTGTTAGGCAATTTATTCTACACTGTCTGATGTGCTTTATAACTATTGAAGAGGCTCGAATTCATAAGATCTGGTTGTTAGATGTGTTTACTCTGTGTGTTGATGGATAAAACAATCAGAATTAATATTTGTGTCTAATAATTATTGGAAACGGAACGTTTTTTTTAATTAGGATATTAGTGTCTATGGCATGAATACGGTAAGCAGTTTGTATTTGGAATTTACAAGTTGAAAGGGTGTGAGTTAACCCGTTCAAAAGCAAACTCGTACACGGTTAAGGTAATACTTGACTCATATATAAATTGATTAGAATAAATCAGTTTTACTCATTGGTTGTTTATATTATTTTATTTACCTAATAATCAACCATAGCTTGGCTCGCCATAACGACAGAGATTAGTTCACAGATGTTTTTGTAATAAAGAACAATAGTATTGTTTGTTGATTAGCGTTATGATTTTAGACAAAATGATAAGTTCACCAATATTTTTGTAATGAAGTAGCCCTGTATTGTTTGTTGATTGACTTTATCTCATGGTTTAAAAAAAATGGCGATGGTTAATATTGGGTCAAAAATAATTCCTTAAAGTGCGCCGGAGCCCCTTTTAGATAAACAAAGTGGCTACGTGCAATTTTATCCTTTGATCATTTATACACGGGACATTTCTGTTATTCAAACCAATCTGCACGTGAATGACTACATAACAAGTTGACAGTTCATCATTGATTTGGGGTTCATGTGGAACAGGCTCTTCGGTCGAAATACAGTTATTCTTTTCTAAAATAAAACGAGTGCCTTGGATTTTTGTGTGGATTTGATAGCGGTTATAATTAACTAATATTCTCTTACATCGGAGACTTGTGTTGCGTTCAGTTCATTTTTACGTTAACTGACTTGAAAGCCCTTTCGAATCCCGTTGCAAGTTCTATTTATGTTATATTTCTATTTGTAAGACCGATAACCAAAATACCTTTATAGTTTGCAATTTAAAAGTCTATCTTTGCCTTAATTCAAGAGTAATTCTTAACTATACACTCTTAATACAGTAAATATGCAAAACAATTTGAACACAGCATAAATATCTAAACTGTATAATACATGTATAGACTTATGCATACGTGTCCTTTAAAATGTTCTAGACATGCAGCTTTACATGACTGGTTGGAAAAATAACCGCATATATATCGTGCAGAATATGTGAACACGCGTGTTCTCACTATACAACGTGGACTAACGAGTCCGTATTATTAACGAAAATATTCAACATTCATAACATCGTGGCAGTATATTGTTAATTTTGCATGTAAAATTACACCGAGGCCTGTATTTATGATATCCCCATTCTTTATCAAAAATTAAACTTAAATATATGATACAATTCGTTTTTAAATTGGCTTTCTCTGAAATAAGGTTTGGCAAAGTTATGCGTTACATATAAGCATGAAATGTATTTAGTAGGTTTTATTTGATCTTCAGCAAAAAAGGATCGTCGTTCTATAATAATAAAAAGAAACTAGAACTGCGATGCAGTAATGACGGGTTTCACCGGTGCCACGTTACCCTAAACATGTCACTTCCGGTACCAATGAAACCATTAAACAGGTTTCCACATAAGCATTGCACACATCAAATAAAATGGACGCCGAATCAACCAAATCCAGCAATATCAATTCATTTTATACATTTGTTACATGTAAGTGTACAGTACTTCCGGTGATAATGAAAATGTTCAATTAGTTTTATGAAATCAGAAATGGCATAAGGCATCACATGGTGAAAATTTTATGTAAATCAAATAATAATTGCCACTTTTATAGACCAAAAACCTTGAAAAGTGACTTGTAGAAAATCGTCTATTTCTCTGCAACCGTACAAGTTTAGAAACCATTTTCTGGTATCTGTATGATCGTATGGGTTCAATCTTTTTGCTGATTGGAATCAAATATCATAATTTTAAAAACATTACAAATCAGACTCATTTGAATAAAATATCTGTTTTGAAGGCTAAAAATACAGTTTTTGCCAAAATGACGTTACTTTCGGTGATAATGAAAATCTTAAATTACTTGTATGAAATCGTAAATGGCATTAGGTATCACACAGTGAAAATTTCATAAAAATCTATTAATAATTGACAGTTTTATGGACAAAAAACCTTGAAAAGTGACCTGTTGAAAATTGCCTATTTCTTCGCAACTGAACAAGGTAGAAACCATTTTGTGATATCTATATGATCGCATGGGTTCATTCTTTTAGTTGATTAGAATCAAATATCAAAATCTTAAACAAACAACAAATACGACTCATTTGAATAAATTATTTGTTTCGAAGGTTATAAATACAGTTGGGGATCACGGTGGCTAAGTGGGTAAGGCTCTGGCTCGCTAGCCTGGAGGTCGGGTGTTCAATCCCTGCATTGGCCGAGAAAGTTCATCCCGATTTTCCGGCGTGGTTCCCCCTTGTCAGTGATGCAGGAAGGAGGGCCTGACAAGGACAGTTGTCTAGTCATTCGGATGCGACGAAAAACCGAGGTCCCGTGTACACATTGGCGTCCACGTAAAAGATCCCTTGACAGTTGGAATTCGATATAAGAGTAGGCCGTAGTGCCGCTGTCCAGGCAAAATTTCCCTCATAGCACACTGTATGCCGTATGTCCGTCTTCATTAGCCCAGTTCGGAGCAAAACAGTAGGACGTTAAACCCCATTTCATTTCATTTCACTTATAAATACAGTTTTTGTCCAAATTTCGTCATTTCCGGTGACATTGAAAATGTTAAATTGAGTTGAACTAATCACAATTGACATTATGCATCAAATGGTTTCACTTTTATGAAAATCCAGTAATAGCTGACTCTTTTACAGGCACAATAGCGTAAGGAGTGACTCATGCAAAATTGACCATTTCTCGGCAACTGCGCATATTACAAATTAATTTTCACATACATTCTCTCCGTATAGATTATTGCTACGAGTTTATGAAAGTTACAAAGTAATATTTTAAAATATGAAAACGCTGGATGGGTTGTAAATAGCTTAATTTTACACCTTTTTATCGAAATAGCCCGAAAACGGAATTGAAATTAAAAAAACTGGGCCCAACATTTTGTGCGCCTTTAAAGGGCGCACCCTTTCAGTTACAGCAGATTTGAAAAAAATAATATTTGCTTTCGAAAAGTGGTACCTAACTGTAAAAATTGTAGTTTTTGGTAAAATTAGGCCACTTCCGGTGCCGACAGATAACTCTACCGGTAACAATAAAAATGGCAATTGAGATAATGGAGCATATACAAATCGAACAAACTGTATTAGCCAATGGCGGCCAAGGAAAATTACTGAGACAAAAAAAATTCACATTTTTGCCCAAGTCAGATGACCCGTTAATTTTGAGTAAAACACAACTAAAAGATATTCATAAATAAAAAAGTTTTTTGTAAAAATTTAAATTTTCGAAATTTGGCGCCTAATATCTGCGAAGATTTGCCGAAAATCAAAAATCAAAAGTAGCGTAGCTATGTGCCCGGTCTCCGGCTATGCCAAAATGTATCGAAAGTTAAAATCCAATGATTATTATTAAAATTACTGCAATATTTCTAAAAACGATAGCTTCGGTGATTTCGGACATTTCGCAATGTCGCAGAACGTTCAAAATAGCTTTATCTTCTAAGTCACACCCACTTGTCCTGTAAAACCGAAGAAATCGTAACGATCCGACCAGCAGTTGCTGAGATCTAATCAAAAATAAATTGGAATAATAATAATAACTAGACCTGCAAGCAGCACTGAACCAGCTTTCAGGAATCAGACCGGAAGTTTGTCATACAATAGCCCATTCATCGAGCTACCAAACGGTACTTTGGATGTTTTGATGCGGTCACACCCGAGGGTGAAATCACGATTTTTGCAAGAGCACAGATTTTTACTGTCTTTTTTTTAAATATCAAATATTTTTTCGACTACTTCCGGTTTACGGATCATTGTACCAGAAGTTTCAGAAAGATCCATTGGACAGTTTTTAAAAGACAGGAAAATTAGAAGATATTTAACAATATTTAGCAAATAATTGGTAGTCTGATACCAATGTGTTATCTCCCTTATACCATTAGACCATTAGAAGAAGATATAACGATTTTTCAACTTTTTTCAAAGATTGTGGCCCTTTTTGGACCATTTATACTATATATAGGCTTTTAAATTTGGATTCACACCCTAGACCACCGTTAGGACTCTATGTAACAGAAGTTTAAGAAAGGAAAAAAGAGAAGTTTTTGGGATGAAAGCATCTGAATAGTCCCCAAAAATGAAAATACTAGATTTTCAGCGTCCCATTATATATTGCCTAACCAGCAAATTTTTACCATTTAGATGTCATACGATCGCCCATTGTTTGGGCTATCCAATGACATTTTAGTTGTTTTAAAATCCTACGTAGTAATCACTTTTTTCGCAAGATCACAATTTTTTTTTACTTTTTATGTTTTTTTTTCTCAAAATATCAGATATTTTTTCAACTACTTCCCGTTTTTGGATCATTGTCGTTACCCTAAACATATGTCACTTCCGGTACCAATGAAACGATTAAACAGGTTTCCACATAAGCATTGCACACATCAAATAAAATGAACGCCGAATCAACCAAATCCAGCAATATCAATTCATTTTATACATTTGTTACATGTAAAGTGTAAATGGCATTAGGTATCACACAGTGAAAATTTTATTGACACTTTTATGGACCATAATGCATCACATGGTGAAAATTTTATGTAAATCGAATAATAATTGCCACTTTTATAGACCAAAAACCTTGAAAAGTGACTTGTAGAAAACCGTCTATTTCTCTGCAACCGTACAAGTTAGAAACCATTTTCTGGTATCTGTATGGGTTCAATCTATTTGTTGATTGGAATCAAATATCATAATTTTAAAAACATTACAAATCAGACTCATTTGAATAAAATATCTGTTTTGAAGGCTAAAAATACAGTTTTTGCCAAAATGACGTTACTTCCTGTAATAATGAAAATCATAAATTACTTGTATGAAATTGTAAATGGCATTAGGTATCACACAGTGAAAATTTTATGAAAATCGAATAATAATTGACACTTTTATGGACCAAAAACCTTGAAAAGTGACCTGTTGAAAATAGCCTATTTCTCCGCAACTGAACAAGTTAGAAACAATTTTGTGAAATCTATATGACGGTATGAATTTTCTTTATACGTGAATGTAAACCAAAAGTTAAAATTATTAATACATATTAAATAATTCTTGGTTGAAAAAAATATTGATTTTAAAAGTTAAAAATGCATTTTTTTTGACAAAATGGCGTCACTTCCAGTGTCAATTTTAAATTGTGATCAATTTGATACAACGCATACTTGCTTTTTGAATCAAATGATGTCACTTCTGTGAAAATCCAATAATAATTGACTATTTTACAGGCAAAATAACGAAAACAGTGACTTGTGCAAAATTGCCCATTATTTTAACATACATTTTCTTCGTATGGATTATAGCTACAAGTTTATAAAAGTTACGTAGAAATATTTTAAAATCTGAAAAGCCTGAATGGGTTGTAAATAGGTCAATTTTACACCTTTTTTCACCTCTGAATCGAATTGCTCGAAAATGAAATCGAAATTAAAAAAAACGAGCCCAACATTTTGTGCGCCTTTAAAGGGCACACTCTTTTAGTTGTATCAGTTTTTTGAAAAAATAATATTTGCTTTCGAAAAATGGTACCTAACTGTCAAAATTGTAGTTTTAGGTAAAATTAAGCCACTTCCGGTGCCAACAGACAACTCTATTGGTAAACATATGTCACCCCCTAAACATATGTCACTTCCGGTACCAATGAAACCATTAAACAGGTTTCCACATAAGCAATGGACACATCAAATAAAATGGACGCCGAATCAACCAAATCCAGCAATATCAATTCATTTTATACATTTGTTACATGTAAGTGTACAGTACTTCCGGTGATAATGAAAATGTTCAATTAGTTTTATGAAATCAGAAATGGCATAATGCATCACATGGTGAAAATTTTATGTAAATCGAATAATAATTGCCACTTTCATAGACCAAAAACCTTGAAAAGTGACTTGTAGAAAACCGTCTATTTCTCTGCAACCGTACAAGTTAGAAACCATTTTCTGGTATCTGTATGGGTTCAATCTATTTGTTGATTGGAATCAAATATCATAATTTTAAAAACATTACAAATCAGACTCCTTTGAATAAAATATGTTTTGAAGGCTAAAAATACAGTTTTTGCCAAAATGACGTTACTTCCTGTAATAATGAAAATCATAAATTACTTGTATGAAATTGTAAATGGCATTAGGTATCACACAGTGAAAATTTTATGAAAATCGAATAATAATTGACACTTTTATGGACCAAAAACCTTGAAAAGTGACCTGTTGAAAATCGCCTATTTTTCCGCAACTGAACAAGTTAGAAACAATTTTGTGAAATCTATATGACGGTATGAATTTTCTTTATACGTGAATGTAAACCAAAAGTTAAAATTATTAATACATATTAAATAATTCTTGGTTGAAAAAAATATTGATTTTAAAAGTTAAAAATGCATTTTTTTGACAAAATTGGCGTCACTTCCAGTGTCAATTTTAAATTGTGATCAATTTGATACAACGCATACTTGCTTTTTGAATCAAATGGTGTCACTTCCGTGAAAATCCAATAATAATTGACTATTTTACAGGCAAAATAACGAAAACTTGTGCAAAATTGCCAATTATTTTAACATACATTTTCTTCGTATGGATTATAGCTACAAGTTTATAAAAGTTACGTAGAAATATTTTAAAATCTGAAAAGCCTGAATGGGTTGTAAATAGGTCAATTTTACACCTTTTTTCACCTCTGAATCGAATTTGCTCGAAAATGAAATCGAAATTAAAAAAAACGAGCCCAACATTTTGTGCGCCTTTAAAGGGCACACTCTTTTAGTTGTATCAGTTTTTTGAAAAAATAATATTTGCTTTCGAAAAATGGTACCTAACTGTCAAAATTGTAGTTTTTGGTAAAATTAAGCCACTTCCGGTGCCAACAGACAACTCTATTGGTAAACATATGTCACCCCCTAAACATATGTCACTTCCGGTACCAATGAAACCATTAAACAGGTTTCCACATAAGCAATGGACACATCAAATAAAATGGACGCCGAATCAACCAAATCCAGCAATATCAATTCATTTTATACATTTGTTACATGTAAGTGTACAGTACTTCCGGTGATAATGAAAATGTTCAATTAGTTTTATGAAATCAGAAATGGCATAATGCATCACATGGTGAAAATTTTATGTAAATCGAATAATAATTGCCACTTTCATAGACCAAAAACCTTGAAAAGTGACTTGTAGAAAACCGTCTATTTCTCTGCAACCATACAAGTTAGAAACCATTTTCTGGTATCTGTATGGGTTCAATCTATTTGTTGATTGGAATCAAATATCATAATTTTAAAAACATTACAAATCAGACTCATTTGAATAAAATATCTGTTTTGAAGGCTAAAAATACAGTTTTTGCCAAAATGACGTCACTTCCTGTAATAATGAAAATCATATTACTTGTATGAAATTGTAAATGGCATTAGGTATCACACAGTGAAAATTTTATGAAAATCGAATAATAATTGACACTTTTATGGACCAAAAACCTTGAAAAGTGACCTGTTGAAAATAGCCAATTTCTCCACAACAGAACAAGTTAGAAACAATTTTGTGAAATCTATATGACCGTATGAATTTTATTAATATGTGAATGCAAACCAAAAGTTAAAATTATTAATACATATTAAATAATTCTTGGTTGAAAAAAATATTGATTTTAAAAGTTAAAAATGCATTTTTTGACAAAATGGCGTCACTTCCGGTGTCAATTTTAAATTGTAATCAATTTGATACAACGCATACTTGCTTTTTTAATCAAATGGTGTCACTTTTGTGAAAATCCAATAATAATTGACTATTTTACAGGCAAAATAACAAAAACAGTGACTTAGGCAAAATTGCCCATTTCTAGGTAACTGCTTATATTATAAACTAATTTTAACATACATTTTCTTCGTATGGATTATAGCTACAAGTTTATAAAAGTTACGTAGAAATATTTTAAAATCTGAAAAGCCTGAATGGGTTGTAAATAGGTCAATTTTACACCTTTTTTCACCTCTTAATCGAATTTGCTCGAAAATGAAATCGAAATTAAAAAAACTGATCCCAACATTTTGTGCGCCTTTAAAGGGCACACTCTTTTAGTTATATCAGTTTTTAAAAAAAAATAATATTTGCTTTCGAAAAATAGTACCTAACTGTCAAAATTGTAGTTTTTGGTAAAATTAAGCCACTTCCAGTGCCGACAGATATCTCTATCGGTAACAAAAAAAATGACAATTGAGACAACGGAGTATATTAACTTTGTTTTATACAAATCGAGCAATAAATAATTAATCTAGGACTGAAAAAGTGAATTAGCCAATGGCGGCCAAGGAAAATTACTGAGACAAAAAATATTCACATTTTTGCCCAAGTCAGATGACTCGTTAATTTTGTGTTAAACACGACTAAAAAATATTCATAAATAAAAAAGTTTTTTGTAAAAATTTAAATTTTCAAATGTTCGAAATTGAAAAATGTGAGATAGCCATTGTCTCGGAAAAGATTCAGGGTTTCCAAAAATGTGAATTGTTTTAAAATAGGTAAAGAATTGGCGAAACCACGGCCGCTTTTTGATTTATTGCTACCGTTCAAATTTCGGCCACTTCCAGTCTGCGCAGAAGTTTTAAAAATACTTTATCAAGTAACCACCACATGGTTTCCCGATAGAAAATTTGGTTCCAGATCGATATCTGTTTCCGATCATGGAGAAATAGGCTCCCGCGGTAAATAATAATAATAATAATAATTTTAGGAATCAGACAGGAAGTGTGTCATACAATAGCCCATTAATCGAGCTACCAAACGATACTTTAGATGTTTTGATCCGGTCACACCCGACGGTGAAATCCCGATTTCTTTTTCTGTCTTTTTTTTTTTAAATATTGAATATTTATTTGACTACTTCCTGTTTACAGATCATTATCGGGATAGATTTAACAAGTGGTATGGGAACTTAACTTCCTGTACCAGAAGTTTCAGAAAGATCCATTGGACAGTTTTACCTCCCTTGTACCATTAGAAGCAGATTTACAGATATAACGATTTTTCGACTTCTTTTCAAAGATTGTGGCCCATTTGGACCATTTATACTATATTGAGGCTTTTAAATTTGGATTCACACCATAGACCACCGTTAGGACTCTAAGTAACAGAAGTTTAAGAAAGGAAATAAGAGAAGTTTTCGAAATAAAAGCGTCTGAATAGGCTCAAAAAAAGAAAATAATAGATTTTCAGCGTTCCATTATATATTGCCTAACCCGCGAATTTTTACCATTTAGATGTCATAAGATCGTCCATTGTTCGAACTATCCAATGACACTTTAGTTGTTTTGATTCGGTGGAATCTGGCGTTGTAATCACTTTTTTCGCAAGATCGCCATTTTTTTTTACTTTTTACGTTTTTTTTCCTCAAAATATCGGAATTTTTTTTACTATTTCCGGTTTTTCGATCATTGTCGGGATAGCTTTAACAAGTTGTTTGGTTACCTTACCTTCTGTACAAGAAGTTTCAGAATAATCCATTCAGCTGTTTTCCAAAGAAAGAAAATTAGAAGATCATTTTCAGTAATTTAAGGATTTTTCAACTTTTTTTAAAGACCACTTATATTATTTCAATGCTTTTATTTTTGGAGTCACGCCATAGTCCACTGATAGGACTCTGAGTAAAAAAAGTTTAAGAAAAATCATAGTTTTCGTTTTCGAGAAAATGGCGTCTAGCCATCTAAATCGTATCATTCAGATGTCATATGATAATCCATTAATGGGGCTATCCAGCGACACTTTAGTTCTTTTGGTCCGCTAAGATCTGATGGAGAAATCAAGTTTTTCGCACGAGCGCTAATTTTTTTAAACCTTTTTCTTCATTTTTTGAATACGTCAGGTATGGAGATTATTGGCGGGATAGTTTTAATAACCAATTTGAGCAATTAGATAGCCACAGGGCTCTGTAATAATATATTACATTATCTGATCAGATAAAATGGTCCTGAGAAATCCTATGTTCAAAAGTGCCAAAAATTCAAAAATGTCAAAATATCGAAAATTAAATTTCAATAACTCAATACATATTATACATTGTTAGAATCGTAATTTGGTCCGTTATCTGAATGTGTAACCTTTTCGTAAAAATCTGATTAAATAATATAGCATTTTCCAAAATTTCACGATTTTTCAACTTTTTTCGATTTTCAGTACGTTATTTTACGTATTCCATACATTTCAATGTCTTATTGGATGGATTCATGAACAAGACTTCCGGAGGGACTCTCGATAGGTAAAGTTTAAGAAAAATCCTTGGAGCAGTTTTCGAGAAACAGGCGTCCAAAAACGCTCCAAATCAGAAAATACTTGATTTCCAGCATGTCATATTTTGCTGCCCGCTCATAGGATTCGTGTGGAATTGGTATCATTTAATAGTCAAATCCCCGGGCTACCCACTGATACCTTAATTTCTTTAATCCGTTGATGTCGGGTGGAGAAACCACGTTTTTCCCAAAAGCACCCATTTTTTGCGTTTTCTTTAAAATATCGGACAATTTTTCGACCACTTCCGGTTTAAGGATCCTTGTCGAAATAGCTTTATCAGTTGGATTTGGACAATAACTTCATGTTCCAGAAGTTTCAGAATCGTCGATTCGGCCGTAAAACGAAACTCGGGCTCACAAAATGGGCAGAAATTTCGAAAAAAATCGAAAAATAAAGGGTGATAACTCTGAATGAAAGTTATATTACTGGAATCGGATTGCCTTCAAGTACCCAAAAATGTAGGTCAAATTTGAAAATTTTGAAAAATAACAAAAATTGTCTCTTAAACAACATTTTTCATTTTTCGAACGCTAGAAGTCAGCGACGAAGTTTCGAAATTTTGAAATTTTCAACTGCTATCATCCGAGAAAAGACCCAGGGTTTCTGAAAATGTCATTTGTATGAAAATAGGTACAGAATTGACGAAGTTACGGCCGTTTTTCAATTTTTATGCACCGCACGAAATTCGGCCACTTCCGGTCTGCGCAGAAGTTTCGAAAATACTTTATCAAGTAGCCACCACCCATATCGGATATTTTTTCGACTACTTTCGGTTTTTGAATCATTGTCGGGATAGTTTTAACATGTTGTTTGGATAGTTAACTTTCTGTACCAGAAATTTTAGAAACACCCATTGAGCTGTTTTCAAAACAAAGAATACTAGAACTGCGAAGCAGTAATGACGGGTTTCACCGGTGCCACGTTACCCTTGAACTTATGTCACTTCCGGTACCAATGAAACCGTTAAACAGGTTTCCACATAAGCATTGCACACATGAAATAAAATGGACGCAGAAACAACCAAATCCAGCAATCAATTCATTTGCTACATGTCAGTGATCCTGTCAAAATTACATTACTTCCGGTGATAATGAAAATGTTAAATTGGTTTATGAAATCAGAAATAGCATCATCACATGGTGAAAATTTTATGTAAATCCTATAATAATTGCCACCTTTATAGACCAAAAACCTTGAAAAATGACTTGTAGAAAATCGCCTATTTCTCTGCAACCGTACAAGTTAGAAACCATTTTGAGGTATCTGTATGATCGAATGAGTTCATTCTATTTGTTGATTGGAATCAAATATCATAATTTTAAAAACATTACAAATCTGATTCATTCGAATAAAATATCTGTTTTGAAGGCTAAAAATACAGTTTTTGCCAAAATGACGTTACTTCCGGTGATAATGAAAATCTTAAATTACTTGTATGAAATCGTAAATGGCATTATGTATCACACAGTGAAAATTTCATGAAAATCGAATAATAATTGACACTTTTATTGACAAAAAACCTTAAAAAGTGACCTGTTGAAAATTGCCTATTTCTCCGCAACTGAACAAGTTAGAAACCATTTTGTGATATCTATATGATCGTAAGGGTTCATTGTATTAGTTGATTTGAATCAAATATCAAAATTTTAAACAAATAACAAATATGACTCATTTGAATAAATTACTGGTTTCGAAGGCTATAAATACAATTTTTGCCCAAATTACGTCATTTCCGGTGATATTGAAAATGTTAAATTGGTTTGACCTAGTTAAAATTGACATTACACATCAAATGGTGTCACTTTTATGAAAATCGAATAATAATTGACTCTTTTACAGGCAAACTAGCGTAAAAAGTGACCCATGCATAATTGCCCATTTCTCGGCAACTGCGCATATTACAAATTAATTTTCAAATACATTCTCTTCGTATAGATTATTGCTACGAGTTTATGAAAGTTATGAAGTAATATTTTAAAATATGAAAACGCTGGATGGGTTGTAAATAGCTTAATTTTACACCTTTTTTCACCTTTTAATCGAAATAGCCCGAAAACGGAATCGAAATTAAAAAAACTGGTCCCAACATTTTGTGCGCCTTTAAAGGGCGCACAATTTCAGTTATACCAGATTTGAAAAAAATAATATTTGCTTTCGAAAAATGGTACCTAACTGTCAAAATTGTAGTTTTTTGTCAATTTACGCCACTTCCGGTGCCGACAGATAACACTATTGGTAACCAAAAAAATGACAATTGAGACAACGAAGCATATGAACTTTGTTTTATACAAATCGAACAATAAATAATTAATCTAGGACTGAAAAACTGAATTAGCCAATGGGGGCCAAGGAAAATTACCGAGACAAAAAATTTTCACATTTTTGCCCAAGTCAGAGGACTCGTTATATTTGTGTAAAACACGACTAAAAAATATTCATAAATAAAAAAGTTTTTTGTAAAAATTTAAATTTTCTAAATTTAGCGCCTAATATCTGCGAAGATTTGCCGAAAATCAAAAATCAAAAGTAGCGTAGCTATGTGCCCCGTCTCCGGCTATGCCAAAATGCATCGAAAGTTAAAATCCAATGATTATTGTTAAAATTACTGCAATATTTCTAAAAACGATAGCTTCGGTGATTTCGGACATTTCGCATTGTCGCAGAACGTTCAAAATAGCTTTATCCTCTAAGTCACACCCACTTTTCCGCTAAAACCGAAGAAATCGTAACGATCCGACAATCAGTTGCTGAGATCTACTCAAATCAAAAGAAGAATAATAATAATAAGAATAATAATTTTAACAAAAACAATAGTGTTTCACACAAGCTACGCAGTGTGAAACCCTAAATAGAAGAGCATTTTCAGTAATTTGAGGATTTTTCAACTTTTTTCCAAGATTGAGGCTCTTTTTGGACAACTTATGTTATTTCAATGCTTTTATTTTTGGACTCACGCCATAGTCCACCGATAGGACTCTGAGTAAAAAAAGTTTAAGAAAAAACTTAGTTTTCATTTTCGAGAAAATAGCATCTCAAAATGCTCCAAAACGGAAAATACTAGATTTTCAGCGTACCCTTATTTATTTTCTATCCATCTAAATCGTATCATTCAGGTGTCATATGATAGTCCATTAATGGGGCTATCTAGCGATACTTTAGTTCTTTTGGTCCGCTAACATCTGATGGAGAAATCAAGTTTTTCGCAAGAGCGCTATTTTTTTAAACCTTTTTTCTTCATTTTTTGAATATTTCCGGTATGGAGATTATTGTTTTAATAACCGGATTGGCTTATCAAATAGCCACAGGGCTATGTAATGATATATTACATTGTCTGATCAGATAAAATGTCCCTGGGAAATCCTATGTTCAATAGTGCCAAAAATGCAAAAATGTTAATATATCGAAAATTAAATTTAATTATTTCAATACATATTATACATCGTTAGAATCGTAAAATTTTGTAAAAATTTGTTTAAATAATAAAGTAATAGAGCATTTTCCAAAATTTCACGATTTTTCACCTTTTTTCGATTTTCAGTACGTTATTTTACCTATTCCAGACATTTCAATGTCTTATTGGATGGATTCATGCACAAGACTACCGGAGGGACTCTCGATAGGTAAAGTTTAAGAGAAATCCTTGGAGCAGTTTTCGAGATACAGGCGTCCAAAAACGCTCCAAATCAGAAAATACTTGATTTTCAGCATGTCATATTTTGCTGCCCGCTCATAGGATTCGTGTGGAATTGGTATCATATGATAGTCATATCCCCGGGCTACCCACCGATACCTTTAATCCGTTGATATCAGGTGGAGAAATCACGTTTTTCCCAAAAGCACCCATTTTTTGCGTTTTCTTCAAAATATCGGATAATTAATTTTTCGACCACTTCCGGTTTAAGGATCCTTGTCGAAATAGCTTTATCAGTTGGATTTGGACAATAACTTCATGTTCCAGAAGTTTCAGAAACGTAGATTCGGCCGTAAAACGAAACTCGGGCTCACAAAATGGGAAGAAAATTCGAAAAATATCGAAAAAATAAAGGGTGATAACTCTGAATGAAAGTTATATTACTGGAATCGGATTGCCTTCAAGTACCCAAAAATGTAGGTCAAATTTTAAAATTTTGAAAAATAACAAAAATTGTCTCTTAAACAACATTTTTCATTTTTCGAAGGCTAGAAGTCAGCGACGAAGTTTCGAAATTTCGAACTGCTATCATCCGAGAAAAGACTCAGGGTTTCTGAAAATGTCATTTGTATGAAAATAGGTACAGAATTGCCGGCGACTTCCGCTCACGAGAAGAGGGTTGTGTCAACAAAATGCTTAGGGACGCAAACCTCTCAAAGAACGCCGATGCATGCTACGTCTTGTGATATTCTATAAAGTGGTCGAGAGGAAAATACCATCATTGCCCCCCCCCCCAAGAATTTCTTACACCAATTAGAAATAAACGCAGGATTAAGACCCGAGATTTCAGTGACTTTGACCATCAAAACCCTGTGGAGAAGTTCTCATTCAACAATTCCAAATGCTTTAAAATCCGAACAGCTAAAACATCACCCTTTAGAAACTCGTTCTTTATCAAAACAACTTTAGACTGGAACCACCTACAAGATACATCAACGCATTGCACCACTGTTGAGAGCTTCAAAGAAACTCTCACCCTCCAGAGCTACTAGAGCTGCACTCCTTTTCCGGCGCACTATATGTCCAGCAGGAACCTGCGCTGTATACCCACAGATACAGATACAGAGCTACGGCCATTTTTTAATTTTTATGCACCGCACGAAATTCGGCCACTTCCGGTCTGCGCAGAAGTTTCAAAAATACTTTATCAAGTAGCCACTACATGGTTTCCCGATAGAAAATTGATATCTGTTTTCGATCATGGAAAAATAGACTCCCGCGGTAAATAATAATATTAATAATAATAATAATATTTTTAGTAATCTCAATAGGCTTTCAGACATTTTGTGCGCACCCTTTCAGTTATCCCAGATTTGAAAAAAATAATATTTGCTTTCGAAAGGTGGTACCTAACAGTCAAAATTGTAGTTTTTGGTAAAATTACGCCACTTCCTGTGCCGACAGATAACTCTATCAGTAACAAAAAAATGGCATTTGACACAACGGAGCGTATGAACTTTGTTTTATACAAATTGAACAATAAATAATTAATCTAGGACTGAAAAAATGAATTAGCCAATGGCGGCCAAGGAAAATTACGGAGACAAAAAAAATTCAGATTTTTGCTCAAGTCAGATGACTCGTTAATTTTGTGTAAAACACGACTAAAAAATATTCATAAATAAAAAAGTTTTATGTAAAAATTTAAATTTTCGAAATTTGGCGCCTTATATCTGCGAAGATTTGGCGCCTAATATCTGCGAAGATTTGCCGAAAATCAAAAGTAGCGTAGCTATGTGCCCTGTCTCCGGCTATGCAAAAATGTATCGAAAGTTAAAATCCAATGATTATTGTTAAAATTACTGCAATATTTCTAAAAACGATAGCTCCGGTGATTTCGGACATTTCGCATTGTCGCAGAACGTTCAAAATAGCTTTATCCTCTAAGTCACACCCACTTTCCCAGAAAAACCGAAGAAATCGTAACGATTCGACAAGCAGTTGCTGAGATCTACTTGTAAGCGTACAGTACTTCCGGTGATAATGAAAATGTTCAATTAGTTTTATGAAATTAGAAATGACATAAGGCATTACATGGTGAAAATTTTATGTAAATCGAATAATAATTGCCACTTTTATAGATCAAAAACCTTGAAAAGTGACTTGTAGAAAATCGTCTATTTCTCTGCAACCGTACAAGTTAGAAACCATTTTCTGGTATCTGTATGATCGTATGGGTTCAATCTATTTGCTGATTGGAATCAAATATCATAATTTTAAAAACATTATAAATCAGACTCATTTCAATAAAATATCTGTTTTGAAGGCTAAAAATACAGTTTTGCCAAAATGACGTTACTTCCGGTGATAATGAAAATCTTAAATTACTTGTATGAAATCGTAAATGGCATAAGGTATCACACAGTGAAAATTTCATGAAAATCGAATAATAATTGACACTTTTATGGACCAAAAACCTTGAAAAGTGACCTGTTGAAAATTGCCTATTTCTTCGCAACTGAACAAGTTAGAAATCATTTTGTGATATCTATATGATCGTATGGGTTCATTCTTTTAGTTGATTCTTTTAGTTGATTAGAATCAAATATCAAAATCTTAAACAAACAACTACTACGACTCATTTGAATAAATCATTTGTTTCGAAGGCTATAAATACAGTTTTTGTCCAAATTTTGTCATTTCCGGTGACATTGAAAATGTTAAATTGAGTTGAACTAGTCACAATTGACATTATGCATCAAATGGTTTCACTTTTATGAAAATCCAGTAATAGCTGACTCTTTTACAGGCACAATAGCGTAAAGAGTGACTCATGCAAAATTGACCATTTCTCGGCAACTGCGCATATTACAAATTAATTTTCACATACATTCTCTCCGTATAGATTATTGCTACGAGTTTATGAAAGTTACGAAGTAATATTTTAAAATATGAAAACGCTGGATGGGTTGTAAAGAGCTTAATTTTACACCATTTTTCACCTTTTAATCGAAATAGCCCGAAAACGGAATTGAAATTAAAAAAACTGGGCCCAACATTTTGTGCGCCTTTAAAGGGCGCACCCTTTCAGTTATACCAGATTTGAAAAAAATAACATTTGCTTTCGAAAAGTGGTACCTAACTGTCAAAATTGTAGTTTTTGGTAAAATTACGCCACTTCCGGTGCCGACAGATAACTCTATTGGTAACAAAAAAATGGCAATTGAGACAACGGAGCATTTGAACTTTGTTTTATACAAAGCGATCAATAAATAATTAATCTAGGACTGAAAAACTGAATTACGCCTATTCCGGTGCCGACAGATAACTCTATTGGTAACAAAAAAAATGGCAATTGAGACAACGGAGCATTTGAACTTTGTTTTATACAAAGCGATCAATAAATAATTAATCTAGGACTGAAAAACTGAATTAGACAATGGCGGCCAAGGAAAATTACTGAGACCAAAAAAAAATCAAATTTTTCCTCAAGTCAGATGACTCGTTAAGTTTGTGTAAAACACGACTAAAAAATATTCATAAATAAAAAAGTTTTTTTGTAAAAATTAAAATTTTCGAATTTTTACCATTTAGATGTCATAAGATCGTCTATTGTTCGAACTATCCAATGACACTTTAGTTGTTTTGATTCCTTGGAATTTGGCGTAGTAATCACTTTTTTCGCAAGATCACCATTTTTTTTACTTTTTACGTTTTTTTTCCTCAAAATATCGGAATTTTTTTTCGACTACTTCCGGTTTTTGGATCATTCTCGGGATAGCTTTAACAAGTTGTTTGGTTACCTTACCTTCTGAACAAGAAGTTTCAGAATAATCCTTTCAACTGTTTTCCAAAGAAAGAAAATTAGAAGATCATTTTCAGTAATATAAAGATGTATCAACTTTTTTCCAAGATTGAGGTTCTTTTTGGACTACTTATATTATTTCAATGCTTTTATTTTTGGACTCACGCCATAGTCCACCGATAATTAGTTTTCATTTTCGAGAAAATGGCGTCTCAAAATGCTCCCAAACGGAAAATACTAGATTTTCGGCGTACCATAATTTATTTTCTAGCCATCTAAATCTTATCATTCAGATGTCATATGATAGTCCATTAATGGGGCTATCCAGCGACACTTTAGTTCTTTTGGTCCGCTAACATCTGATGGAGAAATCAAGTTTTTCGCAAGCGCGCTATTTTTTTAAACTTTTTTTCTTCATTTTTTGAATACTTCCGGTATGGAGATTATTGTCGGGATAGTTTTAATAACCAGATTGGCTTATCAAATAGCCACAGGGCTATGTAACGATATATTACATTGTCTGATCAGATAAAATGTCCCTGGGAAATCCTATGTTCAATAGTGCCAAAAATGCAAAAATGTCAATATATCGAAAATTAAATTTAAATATTTCCTAACACATTATATACATCGTTAGAATCGTAATTAGGTCAGCTATCTGAATGTGTAACGTTTTTGTAAAAATTTGTTTAAATAATAAAGTAATAGAGCATTTTCGAAAATTTCACGATTTTTCAACTTTTTTCGATTTTCAGTACGTTATTTTACCTATTCCAGACATTTCAATGTCTTATTGGATGGATTCATGCACAATTCATTTTTCGATTTTCAGTACGTTATTTTACCTATTCCAGACATTTCAATGTCTTATTGGGTGGATTCATGCACAAGACTACCGGAGGGACTCTCGATAGGGAAAGTTTAAGAAAAATCCTTGGAGCAGTTTTCGAGATACAGGCGTCCAAAAACGCTCCAAATCAGAAAATACTTGATTTTCAGCTTGTCATATTTTGCTGCTTGGTCATAGTATCCGGATAAGTTAGGCATCATACGACAGTCCATTCCTCGGGCCACTCAACGAAAGTTTAATTCGTTTAATCCATTGATACTGGACGGAGAAATCGAGTTTTTCCCCAAAACACACATTTTTTGAGTTTTTTTCGAAATATCTATCATTATTTCGACTACTTCCGGTTTCTGGATCGTTGTTGAAATTGCTTTATGTTCCAGGACTTTCAGAAATATCGATTTATCCTTTCCAAAAAATATAAGGGTTGGGATATGGGCAGAAAATTCGAAAAAAATCAAAAAATAAAGGGCGATAACTCGGAATGAAACTTATATTTCTGGAATCGGATGGTCTTCAGGTATCCAAAAATGTAGGTCAAATTTGAAAATTTTGAAAAATAACAAAAATTGTCTCGTAAACAACGTATTTTCAAAATTCGAACGACAAAAGCCATAGATGAATGTTCGAAATTGAAAATTGTGAGATAGCCATTATCTCGGAAAAGATTCTAGGTTTCCGAAAATGTCATTTGTTTGAAAATAGGTAAAGAATTGACGAAACTACGGCCGATTTTCAATTCCGGAAAAAAGTACAAAACTCAGTTACTTCCGGTATGTGCAGAAGTTTCAAAATTGTTTTATCAAGTAGCCACCACATGCTTCCCCAATAGAAAATTTGGTTGCAGATCGATATCTGTTTTCGATCAAGGACAAATAGGCTCCCGTGGAAAAAAAAAATAAATAATAATAATTAGACCTGCAAGCAGCACTGAACCGGCTTTCAGGAATCAGACAGGAAGTGTGTCATACAATAGCCCATTTATCGAGCTACCAAACGATACTTTAGATGATTTGATCGGGTCACACCCGACGGTGAAATCCCGATTGTTGCCTGAGCACCGATTTTTTTACTGTCTTTTTTTTAAAATATCGAATATTTCTTTGACTACTTCCTGTTTACGGATCATTATCGGGATAGATTTAACAAGTGGTATGGGAACTTAATTTCCTGTACCAGAAGTTTCAGAAAGATCCATTGGACAGTTTTACCTCCCTTATACCATTAGAAGCAGATTTACAGATATAACGATTTTTCGACTTCTTTTCAAAGATTGTGGCCCATTTGGACCATTTATACTATATTGAGGCTTTTAAATTTGGATTCACATCATAGACCACCGTTAGGACTCTAAGTAACAGAAGTTTAAGAATGGAAATAAGAGAAGTTTTCGAAATAAAAGCGTCTGAATAGGATCCAAAAAGGAAAATAATAGATTTTCAGCGTTCCATTATATATTGTCTAACCCGCGAATTTTTAAAATTGAGACCTCATAAGATTGTCCATTGTTCGAACTATCCAATGACACTTTAGTTGTTTTGATTCGGTGAAATCTGGCGTAGTAATCACTTTTTTCGCAAGATCTCCATTTTTTAAAATTTTTACGGGTTTTTTTTCTCAAAATATCCGAAATTTTTTCGACTACTTCCGTTTTTTTGATCATTGTAAGGATAGCTTTAACAAGTTGTTTGGTTACCTTACCTTCTGTACAAGAAGTTTCAGAATAATCCATTCAGCTGTTTTCCAAAGAAAGAAAATTAGAAGATCATTTTCAGTAATCTAAGGATTTTTCAACTTTTTTCCAAGATTGAGGCTCTTTTTGGACAACTGATGTTATTTCAATGGTTTTATTGTTGGACTCATGCCATAGCCCACCCATAGGACTCTGCGTTAAAAAAAGTTTCAGAAAAATCGGAGTTGTCGTTTTCGAGAAAAAGACGTCTAAAAAGGCTCCAAAAACGGAAAATACTAGATTTTCGGCGTACCACAAATTATTTTCTAACCATCGAAATCGTTCCATTGAGATGCCATATAATAGTCCATTAATGGGGCTATCCAAAGACACTTTACTTCTTTTGGCCCGGTAATATCTGACCCAGAAATCCAGCTTTTCGCAAGAGCGACAATTTTTTAACCTTTTTTTTTTCATTTTTTGAATACTTCCAGTATGGAGATTATTGTCGGAATAGTTTTAATAACCAGTTTGGGCAATTAAATAGCGGCAGGGCTCTGTAATGATATATTACATTATCTGATCAGATAAAATGACCCTGAGAATTCCTATGTTCAAAGGTGCCAAAAATGCAAAAATGTCAAATTATCGAAAATTAAATTTCAATACCTCAATACATATTATACATCGTTAGAATCGTAAATAGATCAGCTATCCGAATCTGTAATCTTTTTGTAAAAATTTGTTTATATAATAAAGTAATAGAGCATTTTGCAAAATTTCACGATTTTTCGACTTTTTTCGATTTTCAGTCCCTTTTTTATCGTATTTTCAGCCATTTCAAAGTCTTATTGGATGGCATAATTCGCAAGACTATCGAATGGACTCTCGATAGAGAAAGTTAAAAAAAAAGGTTGCTGTTAAGATTTCGAGATACAGGCGTCCAAAAATGCTCCAAATCAGAAAATACTTGATTTTCACCTTGTCATATTTTGCTGCTTGGTCATAGTATCCGTATAAATTGGGCATCATACGACAGTCCATTTTTCGGGCCACTCAACGAAAGCTTAATTCGTTTAATCCATTGATAATGGACGGAGAAATCAAGTTTTTCCCCAAAACACCCATTTTTTGCGTTTTCTTCGAAATATCTATCATTATTTCGACTACTTCCGGTTTCCGGATGGTTTTTAAAATTGCTTTATGCAGCGGTCTGACAATATAGCTTTATGTTCCAGGAATTTTAGAACTATCGATTTATCCTTTCCAAAATATAAGGGTTGGGAAATTGGTAGAAAATTCGAAAAAACTAGAAAAATAAAGGGCGATAACTCGGAATGAAACTTACATTTCTGGTATCGGATGGTCTTCAGGTATCCCAAAATGTAGGTCAAATTTGAAAATTTTGAAAAATAAAAAAAATTGTCTCTTAAACAAAAATTTTCATTTTTCGAACGCTAGAAGTCAGCGACGAAGTTTCGAAATTTCGAAATTTTCAACTGCTTTCGTCCGAGAAAAGACTCAGGGTTTCTGAAAATGTCATTTGTATGAAAATAGGTACAGAATTGACGAAGCTATAGCCGTTTTTTAATTTTTATGCACCGCACGAAATTCGGCCCATTCCGGTCTGCGCAGAAATTTCAAAATTGTTTTAAGGAGTAGCCACCACCTGGTTTCCCAATAGAAAATTTGGTTAAAGATCGATATCTGTTTCCGATCATGGAGAAATAGGCTCCCGCGGAAAAAAAATAATAATAACTAGACCTGCAAGCAGCACTGAACCGGCTTTCAGGAATCAGACAGGAAGTGTGTCATACAATAGCCCATTTATCGAGCTACCAAACGATACTTTAGATGTTTTGATCCGGTCACACCCGACGGTGAAATCCCGATTGTTGCAAGAGCACCGATTTTTTTACTGTCTTTTTTTTTTATATATCGAATATTTATTTGACTACTTCCTGTTTACGGATCATTATCGGGATAGATTTAACAAGTGGTATGGGAACTTATTTTCCTGTACCAGAAGTTTCAGAAAGATCCATTGGACAGTTTTACCTCCCTTATACCATTAGAAGCAGATTTTCAGATATAACGATTTTTCGACTTCTTTTCAAAGATTGTGGCCCATTTGGACCATTTATACTATATTGAGGCTTTTAAATTTGGATTCACACCATAGACCACCGTTAGGACTCTAAGTAACAGAAGTTTAAGAAAGGAAATAAGAGAAGTTTTCGAAATAAAAGCGTCTGAATAGGCTCCAAAAAGGAAAATTATAGATTTTCCGCGTTCCATTATATATTGCCTAACCCGCGAATTTTTACCATTTAGTTCTCATAAGATTGTCCATTGTTCGAACTATCCAATGACACTTTAGTTGTTTTGTTTCGGTGAAATCTGGCGTAGTAATCACTTTTTTCGCAAGATCTCCATTTTTTTAATTTTTACGGTTTTTTTTCTCAAAATATCTGAATTTTTTTTGACTACTTCCGTTTTTTTTATCATTGTCGGGATAGCTTTAACAAGTTGTTTGGTTACCTTACCTTCTGTACAAGAAGTTTCAGAATAATCCATTCAGCTGTTTTCCAAAGAAAGAAAATTAGAAGATCATTTTCAGTAATCTAAGGATTTTTCAACTTTTTTCCAAGATTGAGGCTCTTTTTGGACAACTTATGTTATTTCAATGCTTTTATTGTTGGACTCACGCCATAGCCCACCCATAGGACTCTGCGTTAAAAAAGTTTCAGAAAAATCGGAGTTGTCGTTTTCGAGAAAAAGACGTCTAAAAAGGCTCCAAAAACGGAAAATACTAGATTTTCGGCGCACCACAATTTATTTTCTAACCATCGAAATCGTACCATTGAGATGCCATATAATAGTCCATTAATGGGGCTATCCAAAGACACTTTACTTCTTTTGGTCCGGTAATATCTGACCCAGAAATCCAGCTTTTCGCAAGAGCGACAATTTTTTAACCTTTTTTTTACATTTTTTGAATACTTCCGGTATGGAGATTATTGTCGGAATAGTTTTAATAACCAGTTTGGGCAATTAAATAGCGGCAGGGCTCTGTAATGATATATTACATTATCTGATCAGATAAAATGACCCTGAGAAATCCTATGTTCAAAGGTGCCAAAAATGCAAAAATGTCAAAATATCGAAAATTAAATTTCAATAACTCAATACATATTATACATCGTTAGAATCGTAATTAGTTCAGCTATCCGAATCTGTAATCTTTTTGTAAAAATTTGGTTAAATAATAAAGTAATAGAGCATTTTGCAAAATTTCACGATTTTTCGACTTTCAGTCCCTTTTTTTTATCGTATTCCAGACATTTCAAAGTCTTATTGGATGGCATAATTCACAAGACTATCGAATGGACTCTCGATAGAGAAAGTTAAAAAAAAGTTGCGGTTAAGATTTCGAGATACAGGCGTCCAAAAACGCTCCAAATCAGAAAATACTTGATTTTCAGCTTGTCATATTTTGCTGCTTGGTCATAGTATCCGTATAAATTGGGCATCATACGACAGTCCATTCCTCGGGCCACTCAACGAAAGCTTAATTCGTTTCATTCATTGATACTGGACGGAGAAATCAAGTTTTTCCCCAAAACACCCATTTTTTGCGTTTTTTTCGAAATATCTATCATTATTTCCACTACTTCCGGTTTCCGGATCGTTTTTAAAATTACTTTATGCAGCGGTCTGACTATATAGCTTTATGTTCCAGGAATTTCAGAACTATCGATTTATCCTTTCCCAAAAATATAAGGGTTGGGAAATGTGCAGAAAATTCGAAAAAAATCGAAAAATAAAGGGCAATAACTCGGAATGAAACTTACATTTCTGGTATCGGATGGTCTTCAGGTATCCAAAAATGTAGGTCAAATTTGAAAATTTTGAAAAATAACAAAAATTGTCTTTTAAACAAAATTTTTCATTTTTCGAACGCTAGAAGTCAGCGACGAAGTTTCGAAATTTTCAACTGCTATCGTCCGAGAAAAGACTCAGGGTTTCTGAAAATGTCATTTGTATGAAAATACGAACAGAATTGACGAAGCTACGGGCGTTTTTTAATTTTTATGCACCGCACGAAATTCGGCCACTTCCGGTCTGCGCAGAAGTTTCAAAATTGTTTTAAGGAGCAGCCACCACCTGATTTCCCAATAGAAAATTTGGTTCCAGATCGATATCTGTTTCCGATCATGGAGAAATAGGCTCCCGCAGAAAAAAATAATACTAATAACAATTTTAGTAAAAACAATAGTCTTTCAGACAATAATATTAATCTTAGTAATAACAATAGCCTTTCACCGAAGGTGAAAGCCTAATAATCTTAACAAAAACAATAGTGTTTCACACAAGCTACGCATTGTGAAACCCTAATAATAAGAAGAATAATAATCTTAACAAAAACAATAGTGTTTCACACAAGCTACGCAGTGTGAAACCCTAACTAGACCTGCAAGCAGCACTGAATCGGCTTTCAGGAATCAGACAGGAAGTGTGTCATACAATAGCTCATTCATCGAGCTACCAAACGATACTTTAGGTGTTTTGATCCAGTTACACCCGACCGTGAAATCACAATTTTTGCAAGAGCACCGATTATTACTGGGTTTGTTTTTAATATCAAATATTTTTATGACTACGGTTTCACCGGTGCCACGTTACCCTAAACATATGTCACTTCCGGTACCAATGAAACAATTAAACAGGTTTCCACATAAGCATTGCACACATCAAATAAAATGGACGCCGAATCAACCAAATCCAGCAATATCAATTAATTTTATATATTTGTTACATTAAGTGTACAGTACTTCCGGTGATAATGAAAATGTTCATAGTTTTATGAAATCAGAAATGGCATAAGGCATGGTGAAAATTTCATGTAAATCGAATAATAATTGCCACTTTTATAGACCAAAAACCTTGAAAAGTGACTTTTATAAAACCGTCTATTTCTCTGCAACCGTACAAGTTAGAAACCATTTTCTGGTATCTGTATGATCGTATGGGTTCAATCTATTTGTTGATTGGAATCAAATATCATAATTTTAAAAACATTACAAATCAGACTCATTTGAATCAAATATCTGTTTTGAAGGCTAAAAATACAGTTTTTGTCAAAATGACGTTACTTCCGGTGATAATGACAATCTTAAATTACTTGTATGAAATTGTAAATGGCATTGGGTATCACACAGTGAAAATTTTATGAAAATCGAATAATAATTGACACTTTTATGGACCAAAAACCTTGAAAAGTGACCTGTTGAAAATCGCCTATTTCTCCGCAACTGAACAAGTTAGAAACAATTTTGTGAAATCTATATGACCTTATGAATTTTATTAATATGTGAATGTAAACCAAAAGTTAAAATTATTAATACATATTAAATAATTCTTGGTTGAAAAAAATATTGATTTTAAAAGTTAAAAATGCAATTTTTGACAAAATGGCGTCACTTCCGGTGTCAATTTTAAATTTGATACGACGCATACTTGCTTTTTTAATCAAATGGTGTCACTTTTGTGAAAATCCAATAATAATTGACTATTTTACAGGCAAAATAACAAAAACAGTGACTTAGGCAAAATTGCCCATTTCTAGGTAACTGCTTATATGGGCATTTTTCACAGAAAGATGAAATTACGGTAAAGACAAAATGCTAAAAAAAAATTGAAATGATTTTAGTTTATTGGTCTTAAATGAAGCTCTGTCCAATGTAGATTTTGTATCTCAATTTTGAATGCAAGAAGCCAAAATGTTAATGAATAAATCCATTTTACATAAATCCTAATTAGTCTTTACCGTAATCCACATTACGGTAAAGACCTTACGGTAAAGACATTCAAGAACACAGTGACTACATGGAATAAATTACAAATGGCAGATTCACAAAGATTTCTCATAATGAAATAAAATAGGGCTTAATGTTTTACTTTTGTGAACCAACCAGGCTAATGAAGACGGGCATGCATCGCGCACCTACTCTTCGTCAAATTCCAACTGCCAGAGGTTCTTGTTTTACATGCACATATGGACTTGATTATCCTTGTCCTGCTCTACTGACAACAAGGGGGGGGGGTCAACACCTGGATCGAACGTCGGACCTCATGGTGTGTGGGAAGCCGCTGTGACTCATTGATCAAGGCGCATGCTCACTAACCAGGGGATCTCTGATTCATTTCCAGCGTTGGCCAAGAATGTGCCTTCAGATCTTTTAGCATGATTGTTATTGGTGCAGGACAGGGTCAGTGACCGTGCTAAACATTCGGCAATGGTGACAATTCTTTTTATTGGCGAATAAAATGATGATACTAGCGAAAATTTTGGCGAATGAATCTTAGAGAGTGTTATTTCGTGAATCTGCTAATATTAAACTTGAACTCGTCTCATTCAACTCTTCTTTCGATCAACTCGTTGGAGTGTCTATTTTTAGTACATTAATTACTCAATCTTACAAGTCGCAAATCAGTCAATGTTACGCATTAAAACTATCAAACACAGTTCCGTCCCTTTTGTGTGACACTGCGTTGCTTACATTACATTTGGCTAAAACTTTCTGAATTGGCTAATAAAATTTTGATTTGGCTAAAAATTTGGCTAAAGGTTTTAAGAGTCTACTAGGTTCTGTGTACATGTTGTTGTGCATGTAAAAGAACCGTGACAGAATTTGTAATAAGAGTATGTTGTTGCACCGCAGTTCGGGCAAAATAGTCCTCATAGACCACTGCATGGAATACATGTGTATGTCTATCTTAATTAGCCCGGTTGGTGCAGAAAAGTAAGACGTTAATCCTCGTTTCATTTAATTTCCTGGTAAGTGCCTCCAAATTAGTTTTAAAATAAATTTTGTAACATAAATAAATGTCATACATGTATGTTACAGCAGAGTTTAACAAGTGCAACATAAACCTTTCACAGCTATGGTAAGGCAACCAGGGGGACAGACTGACATTTAATTGCATTTTGTTTAAGCTTGACGGAGAGTTGTTAATGTAAGGGCCAAGGGCCCTAGTGACATCTTAAGACATGGGCCCTATGCAAGCCTACTCCGACCCTGGGTGAGCCAGCACCTTATTCACTGCACATTTTTCATAATACATGTATCTATATCTACATGTAAGCTTGTATGCTCTCCACTTAAAAAGTTACTCCCAAGAACTGTTTGCGCATTCTTTGCCAAGGCTACGTAAGGTGCTAAGTTTTTGAATAATCGTAGAGCAAATGATCTGAAATCATCTGCAAGTAATCCTCATACCATGAAATAAAAATATTGTTGATGTCAGGAAAAAAAATCAAACTACTAAAATTTATCGATAATTGAAATGTCCATATAATGTCAGTCTAAATATTAAAATTCATTTGACAATATATATTAAACAATTAAAATTTAAAGTAGTCAATTAAGAATTCAAATAACTGACAGATAAAACATTTAAAAAGCAAAGATTCGACTTAAAAATTAATTGTAAATATTTCACGTTTCTCTTTCAATGTTTTCAATATTGTATAAACTTGCATCGAAGCAAATATGGTGTGGAATGCATGACATAATTTTTAACTTTTAACCTAGCAATGCATATATTCTTACATATGGAAAACTGACTATATTTACACATGTTAAAATGCTACATGTAACTTATTTAAGATTTATTCCTTAAACACTGTAGTTTGATTTTGTTCTATTTTCACTATTACTTTTCATTTATTGATATATATTTTTATATTAACAGATTATATTTTATATTCAGATTAATTTCATAAACATTTTGACATTTCATAATTTTTAATACTGGATCTAAACGAGCCCATAGCAGAAGAACCATGCCTGGACTCACTACTGACAGTCCCGATACACTTTGTCACCAACTTCTTTTATTCAAGACAATAGCATGGGCTGTATGAGTGCTACCAGACATGGACTATTAGTCTTAAATGTTGCGATTACATGATTAATATTGGTAACTAATTCATGCAGTAAGACCTTTTCGTTATTATATGTGTCATATAACCACAAATAACATTAACAATAAGTCTAAATTTCACTTAAATCTGTCATTCTTCAAAGACAAGTATTTACCGAAATGCCAACCTGTAGACGGTAAAGACAGAATGTTATGGCGGTAAAGACATAGTTTAGTGCTTGGATGTCATAATTATAAGTCCACAATTGAATGGTCTAAGCCCTGGGTTTAGTGATGTATTTGCTGTATATTCTCAATAATTTATGCTTATTAATGACGAACTTTGACGGTTATTGTAATGTCGGTAAAGACTCTCCAAAGTGCGACATTTAGCTTTCAGAACTTCAAATTTCATGTTCTGTCATTTTATCACATCTTCTGGCTAAGGTTTTATGCCAGAAGGACACTCAAAACATACTAGCACTTTGAAGTTAAAAAAGCGCCCTCTATATGGAGGCAGACCACCATTAAATTTCATCATCTCGGTACCCACGAATTGTAGTTCGTCTATTTATAGCAATTCTCTCTCTCTCTCTTTTCTCCCCTTTTGCATGCCCATTTGTGTTGATTTTTTGGTCTAGAATGGACGAAGAGGGTTTGAATTAACATTTTCTGCCAGGTTTTGGTAAATATTCATGATTTTGAGGCGGAAGGATAAGAGGGTTATCAGGTTAGCTACGGCGATATGTACGGCAACTAGTTACATGTTTTTAGTATGCTTCTTCAAGTTTGTGTATCTCAAAATTTTGGTGGTCAACCTCATACAAATTTTAGTGCAAAGACATGACCATTTGTTCCTCTGTCTGTAGTGAAAAGCATTCAGCCCAACGAAAATTTGGGGAAAAGTTGGAGGTGGGCAAAGAGGCCAGAATTAACATTGAAGTCAATGGGGAAATTAATGGTGGTCTGCCTCCTATATGAAAACAACCTGACAGTGGATGAAAGGCCTAAATTTGATGATATGATCTCCAAATTGTCAGAAAATGTGATATATGGCATTTTGATGGTAAAAAATGTGAAATGGTAAAATTTCAAAAATATTTGACAAATTTGGGAGGGGAAATTTTGATTTTAGTCAAAATTTTGTGATTTTCAGTGTTTGTTTACTTTTCAAAATTAGTGGAAAATATTTTAATGTATGATTTTTACTTTTTCTGCATTATAATTGTTAGACGGGAAGAAAGTATCATAATTTCACTCAATTTTGCCTAAAAATCATGATAAATTGTCTGAAATTCTTCAGATTACCCCCAATATTGCTGTCAAAATTTTAATTATTCATCTGTTGTAAAATGAACCAAAATGTCTTGCATGTCTTTATTTTCATTGTTAAATAACTTGGCAAGGATCCATGTGTTTGTCAGATATTGAAAAAGTATTCATGTGTTTGTCAAAAATTTAAAAATTAAGAAATTTAGTCTAATTATGTTCTGCTTAGGTGTGTTAGAATTTTCAAAACATGAGTGAACTGCATTTTGCTGCTGTTTTCCTCCGGCTTAACACAATTTTAATCTTTCAAAACCTGAAATTGTTGCATTTCCCTTCTCGAGAAAGTAAAATCTATGTGTTTGCAGGGAAATTTCTCTGTCTTCATTTCATTTAGACTGGCTCACCCTCCCCACCCCACCCCTTTTCTTGAAGATGATATTTGGATATTCAATTGAACATTTGTTGACTCCAAATTAGCAGTAATCTGATTTTGTGCTTGAATTGTAACCGAGCATTTTATTTGACACAAACAAATAGTTACATATAAGATTTCAAGGATTTCTAAGACTTTTTGTTTATGGTCAAACATGTAATCCTATGACATTTCTTCCAAATGAGTCCACACCCCAAAATGGATATGTTGTAGATGTGTTTTTTGCAGCTTAATGTTTTACATTTTGAATGTAAATCTATTATTTGTGGTGATCTTTGAAAATGTGGCACTTACAGGGCAATAAAATATTAATTAATAGCCTTTTCATACCCCTTTTATGCTTTGAATTATGTCAGAACTCCCTTTTTCCATCTCATTTTGTCAGGACATTGATGTAAAGATTAAAACAACTTGCTTCCACATAATATTTACACTATGTAATTTCAAGGATACCTCTGATTGTTAAAGTATTTTAAAAACTGAAATATTCCCATTTTTTAAAAAAAAATAGTGCTTTGCGACCCTTTTATTAGAGTGGCTGGTTGTCACCTAAATACAGCATTTATTTTACATTTATCAATCCATATTTTAATAAATAATTCATACTTCGTATAACAAACTGTGTTTGTATGTATGTATATAAGCCAGGGATAGAAAAACATGGCTTTTAGCCATATTCCATCAACAGTATTACTTATGTGGACACAAGTGGGATTTGTTACCACACCAACATTTTTAGAGGGTGGGCTTACAGGTTTCACTATAGTTCCTTACAGTTACCTTCAATGCAACAAATTTGCAGCTTGTCTTCCTGTATACCGGCCAAGGTTTCTAGAAATAAATGCTTTTCATCTCAGACTTTCCCAGAAATAGGGAAATATTAGCATTTTGAGGCATACAAAGTGTCAAAAATGGACCATTTTGTAGAAAAAGGTAAAAGAAAGTCAATTTTTGAAAAATATTCCAATATTTTGAATATTTTTGATGTGACTTGTCTGAAACTCTTTAAATCTTTTCGCAGAACTCACATTTCGACAAAATTAAGAAAGAATCTTCAATTCTAGAACAAAAGGCCCATGGACCTGAGCTGCAATCCGGTATACAAAACACTACATAACTTTAAAGGGTCACCATTTCTGCAGTAATTATTTTTTTCTGATTCTGTATTATAATAATTTTGCAAAAATAAATGTGAAGCTATAAAGAAAAGAATTTTGATGATATATGATCTTATAAAACCATATAGGAGGCAGACCACCATTAAATTTCATCATCTCGGTACCCACGAATTGTAGTTCGTCTATTTATAGCAATTCTCTCTCTCTCTCTTTTCTCCCCTTTTGCATGCCCATTTGTGTTGATTTTTTGGTCTAGAATGGACGAAGAGGGTTTGAATTAACATTTTCTGCCAGGTTTTGGTAAATATTCATGATTTTGAGGCGGAAGGATAAGAGGGTTATCAGGTTAGCTACGGCGATATGTACGGCAACTAGTTACATGTTTTTAGTATGCTTCTTCAAGTTTGTGTATCTCAAAATTTTGGTGGTCAACCTCATACAAATTTTAGTGCAAAGACATGACCATTTGTTCCTCTGTCTGTAGTGAAAAGCATTCAGCCCAACGAAAATTTGGGGAAAAGTTGGAGGTGGGCAAAGAGGCCAGAATTAACATTGAAGTCAATGGGGAAATTAATGGTGGTCTGCCTCCTATATGGAAAGACATAGTGAATTATCTCCCTTAAAAAAATGGGTATACGGTAAAGACACTAAATTCCAAATTTTACGTTCGAAGTTTGATGTTGCATAAAAATTTACCTTTGGTTAAACTTGACACATTGTGTGTTTAATATTAAAGCTCTGTGCTGTATGTTTTAAACCATTTAAATATTTTTTGATTTGAATGTCATATTTAATATTGAAAAGATGTTTTTTCTCTCCCTATATAAAAATTTTGCCATGTCGGTAGGGACATTTAGTGCTGTTTTTTTACACTGAAGCAAATCATATATTGGTTGTAGAATGAAAATAGTGTGTGCCCTCCAAACCTTACTATATTTCACATATTCTGTGTAAGATTTATTACCATCAGATCATTAAATGTGACAAAAAATTGTGTTGACTGTTTTGACTCCATTTTGTGAAAAACACCCATATTACAAACTAATTTTAACATACAAATTTTCTTCGTATGGATTATAGCTACAAGTTTATAAAAGTTACGTAGAAATATTTTAAAATCTGAAAAGCCTGAATGGGTTGTAAATAGGTCAATTTTACACCTTTTTTCACCTCTTAATCGAATTTGCTTGAAAATGAAATCGAAATTAAAAAAACCGAGCCCAACATTTTGTGGGCCTTTAAAGGGCACACTCTTTTAGTTATATCAGTTTTCAAAAAATATAATATTTGCTTTCGAAAAATGGTACCTAAATGTCAAAATTGTAGTTTTTGGTAAAATTAAGCAGGTTCAGGTGCCGACAGATATCTCTATCAGTAACCAAAAAAATGACAATTGAGACAACAGAGTATATGAATTTTGTTTTATACAAATCGAGCAATAAATAATTAATCTAGGACTGAAAAACTGAATTAGCCAATGGCGGCCAAGGAAAATTACTGAGACAAGAAAATTTCACATTTTTGCCCAAGTCAGATGACTCATTAATTTTGTGTAAAACACGACTAAAAAATATTCATAAATAAAAAAGTTTTTTGTAAAAATTTAAATTTTCAAATTTCGAACGACAAAAGCCATAGATGAATGTTCGAAATTAAAAAATGTGAGATATCCATTGTCTCGGAAAAGATTCAGGGTTTCCAAAAATGTGAATTGTTTTAAAATAGGTAAAGAATTGGCGAAACCACAGCTGCTTTTTGATTTATTGCTACCGTTCAAAATTCGGCCACTTCCGGTCTGCCCAGAAGTTTAAAAAATACTTTATCAAGTAACCACCACATGGTTTCCTGATAGAAAATTGAACCCCAGATCGATATCTGTTTTCGCTCATGGAGAAATAGGCTCCCGCGGTAAATAATAATAATAATAATAATAATAATTTTAGTAATCTCAATAGGCTTTCAGACGAAATTCTGAAAGCCTAATAATAAGAAGAATAATCTTAACAAAAACAATAGTGTTTCACACAAGCTATGCAGTGTAAAACCCTAATAATAATCTTAACAAAAACAATAGTGTGTCACACAAGCTAAGTAGTGTGAAACCCTAATAATAATAATTTTAGTAATCTCAATAGGCTTTCAGACGAAAGTCTGAAAGCCTAATAATAAGAAGAACTAGATCTGCTACTGTCCCATGCAGATATGAAAGCTTTCATATTCATCGTCACGTGACATGGATTATATCAAGTATCTTAAAAGAAAAAAGAACAACAAAAAATAATTATCAAAATCGGTGAAAAAGTCGCGAAGTTACAAGTCTAAATATAGTGAGAAACATTGCACCCGGGCAACAAAATAATCTGAAAACTAAAGGGAAATAACTGAGAGTTGGATTGCTGTAATCGGAATGACTTTCCGTTCCAGAAGTTTCAGAAAAATGGATCAAGCCGTTTAAAAACGGGACGGATGAGAACATGAAACGAAAATGGCGGGAAAGAACTAAAAAGGGGCAGGAAAATATCAAAAAAATAAATGAAATAACTAACATTGTTTGAATCAGATTGACCTTAGCTGTTCGAATATTTAGGTTAAATTTGTAAATTTTGAAAATTAAAGGCATTAATTGTCCTGTTAACAATTTTGTCGGCACGTAAAAGGTCAAAGGCGAAATACGAAATTTTGAAAATTTTCAAACACCCAAAAATCGATCTTGATCTCGAGCTATCCTGAAATGCATTAATTTCAGAAATAAGAGACGTATTGAACATATTACAGCCTATTGTAGTTCATTTTCACGTCTGTTCAAGTGGATTTTTCACTGTTCTTCATATTCAATTCCAAATGGAGACCATCAGTTGACCGAAAATCTTTTATTTTTTTGCTAAAACTCTTTTTTTTTAATCAGATCAAAATGGGAGTAAGGCACAAAGTCGGGGTGGCAATGGGCGTATTGTGTCCGAATTTCATGGTTTTCGGACAATCGGTGCCGGTGTCGTGGCGATATTCCACTTTTTTCGCACTTACTGAAGCCGTAAATGGCGGAAAAAGCCGAACGACAGGAACCGTGTGAAGAACAAACGACCTGAACGAACGCAGGTATCGCATTGAATTTCTCAGAGCACCTAGGTACCAGCGTGAAAAGTTCCTCGCCGGAATTTGGTAGTCATCGTACCTTTGGTTCAAGCGTGGCGCATGCGCGAAGTCAAAAGATATTACGGTCGATTAGGGGATTTTGAGTATATTTCGGAGTGGTTTGGTATGTGACAGTGGATCGGGAACCCGGATTGATCTATTAATCAACGGGGTTGATTTGCTCTGCTCAGGCAACGTTCCGTTGGGCCGATTGCCTTCAATTTTGCACGGGATGTACCTTGGGATTCAAGCTATCACATATTAAAAATAGAAGAGTCTGGAATTCCAAGAACGTTGAAAATAAATTCGAAACCCACCCCCACCGATCAAAGTTTTTTTGCTTAAAAAATTGCCGTATTTTATCGAATTTTTATTGTTCTTGATATCTGAGCATTTTCTCCTTTTAATATGTGATAAATATCATCGCGGCGCAGCCAACCGCTAGAAATTCTAGAGATTTGGACCACTGGAAGGATGCCTCAGCAGTCAAAAAAGGTCAAAATACGCGATACATCGTTGCGGTCATTTTAAAAAATTGTCTTTTAAGGATAATGTGTATAGTACTAATACCTATCACATACGGGAGAGGCGATAAAATCCCTTTGCATTTGCAATTTCAAAATTAATTAAAACCAATATTAAATTCCGAAAATCGGTTTTTTGCTAAAACTCTTTTTTTTTTTAATGGGATCAAAATGGGAGTAAAGCACAGAGTCCGGGGTGGTAATGGGCGTATTGTGTCCAAATTTCATGGTTTTCGTACAATCGGTGCCGGTTTCGCGGCGAAATTCCACCTTTTTCCCCTTATAAAAGCCGTAAATTGACTTAGAAAAAAAAAACGACCTGGAGCCGTGCCAAGAACAAACGACTTGAACGAATGCAGGTATCACCTTGAAATTTTCAGGGTACCTAGGTACCAGTGTGAAAAGTTCCTCGCCGGAATTTGGTACTCATGGTACCTTTGGTTCCAGCGTAGCGCATGCACGAAATCAAAACCAGCTAAACTCAAAGCAACCTTTTCGGCACGGAAATCATCAAAGGCAAAATTCGAATTTTTGAAATATTCAAATACCAAACATTTGACAATGAGCCAGGCTATCCTGAAATGTATTAAATTCGGAAATAGGAGATAGATTCTTTAAGCCCCGACCAATTGTGTATGTTTTCAAGCCCATTAATGTGGATATTTCACTATTTTTCATATTCAATTCAAAATGGTGACCATCATTTGGCCTAAATCAAAATTCTGCTCTGAACGTTTTTTAGGCATTCCATTAAGGATTCAGAAAATGTAATTCCCATGTCTGTAAGTAAAATATCGCAAAAGCAAAGTAATTTTTCACGTTTCAAGATGGTTGCATTTCCGGTTCGATCGACAAACTCCATATTTTGCATATGAATCAGTAATTACTTATCTAGTATCGAAAAAAAAAATTAGGTCATTCTGACCTATATTTCGATGATTTTTTTGAAAATTTTGATCATTAATTTCATTAAGGGGAGATAATTTAGCAAATTTCTAATCTAAATTTCATGAAAATCGTACAACTATTAAAGAAGTTGTCAAATTGGTCATAAATACCGGTTCGAAATTCCAGCGACGAATTTTCGAAATTCGAAAATCTGAATCTGCAGATTTGAAGTAATTGTCTCAAGGTACTCAAAGAAAAAAGATTTAGTAAAATAGGTCAAATAGTCACAAAGTTACAGCATTGTAGGTCAAATGCATTCGTTCGTAAAATTCGGTGATTACGGATTCGTAAAACGTTTTGAAAATATATTTAATCAACAGCCACCACCCATTTTTGGGGGGATAGGTAAAAGTTTCAGAAAGATCCTATGGTTAGATTCTGAGAAATCCGATTTGTGGATAAAACACACAAAAAAAAAATAATAACAATAATAATCTTAACAGTAACAATAATAATCTTAACAGTAACAATAATAATCTTAACAGAAACAATAAGCTTTCATATGAAATATGAAAGCTTAATAATAATCTTAACAAAAACAATAATGTTTCACACAAGCTACGCAGTGTGAAACCCTAATAATAATCTTAACAAAAACAATAGTGTTTCACACAAGCTACGCAGTGTGAAACCCTAATAAAGGGTTCGAATTATTAATTTATTTTCACGTTTTGTCTTACACAATAGACATATTGTTAGCTTCTGACACATGTGTATTAATTCTACAAGCCTTCTGTGTTTATTGCCCGAGATAATCGCACTACCCTTCAACCCAAAATGCTTTCTATAGATCCCATATTATGTAATATATGATTGGTGCATTATCCATGTTTTTAGTCTTAATTGCGAAGACATTTAAACAAAAGGATTTAATCAGGGTAGGGAGCGACGTGTACACACGTAAATCAGATGCGTGAGATTTATCATTCGTGGATGTGTTGTCAGTGTGGGAAATACTGTTTTAAATGGATATATAAATACACGCTTTATGATTGTGGACGAAACGGTATGCACATCTCAAGAAAACTTTGCTTCGGAACCGTCTCGTCGCCATTAAAAATCGAACATCTGTTTCACCGTAGTGATCTTGAAAAATAATCCCCGGATAATGACAGGCATTACAGATACCTGCCGTCGTATGAATCCTGAAAAATAATATTTCACCGTATCGCAACAGGTCAGTACTAAAACTAACACTTATTACAGTATTTCAACATTGTGCTGCAAAACTGAACGATGACCAACAACTAAACACATCGTTATATCTGAACATCGCACGTGAAATTAGATGTTAGACAACAAAATTTAACACCTTGCGTAATTGGACACCTTGACTGATTTTAATCACGGCTCGAGAAATTGAACGGTCCAACTAATTATTGAACAGTCGTGCTAATTCAACACGTGTTGAGAAACTAAACACTAGTTAATTAGACGCTTGGTAATCAAAATTAAACAGTGAGATTGAAATTCGATAGAAGTACAAATTGAGCACTATTCGCCGAAATTCAACAATATCGACCTATTGAATGTTGTTTGAATTGTCACAGTTTTCAGTTTAACAAGGGCCACATACAGCAGTGTAGGGGAGTCCATATTGTCTGCAGCTGCATCAACAGGACTTGCCTATTCCCCAAACAGTTGCAATAGATAATTTTCAAGAGTTCGCCAGGCGCAGCATTGTTTTGGGTCATAATTGAATTTAATTGATCATTTTCCTGCTCCCATCCCTATTCAGTTGGGTCCATTTCACTTGCCATCCCCGTCCATACCATAATTTGAAAGTACACACTTTGGCTATGAAATCTTGTTGCAGGTGATGTTGGAGGAAGCCGTTAAGGAATGACAGATGCTTCAGCAGTTGCCACTTTCTTGGTGAAAATGATATGGCACAGTGATGATAGCGTATTATACGATTTGCCACATAAAAGATCAACCATCAGGTCTTTGCCAAGATCTGATATGTCCTCTTGAGATTTGTTTTGAAGGGTGAATGCACTAGCACAGGACTTCAGGACAGGATCTGATTTCACTAATTTCTGGTAGGTGGACTTTTTTCTGATGCCTAAAATCCTTGAAGTTGAATCACAGCCTGAGTAGACATGTACAAAGAGCAACTCATTGCACGCATCATCTCCTAAAGTTTCTTTCAACAGGTTAATACACTTTGTGTTCTTTTGACTGCTTGTTTGAACGGAAGTAGATGATCTCATTGTCTGTTCTTGAGTAATGAAGGAGCAAGATCAGCAAATCTGTGACAATTCAAACAACACTCAAGAGGTCGATGCTGAAACTTATTGGTATTTCCTACGGGAATTCAATGAAGGCTATTTCCATTCGCATTAAGTATATCATAGATGGGGTCGGCATCATGAAAAAACACCAGAATGAACTTCAGATCATAAAAATCCAACCATTATTGGCATAGATAGCCATGGCCCCGGTCAGAGGGATCCTGATTTTAAAAATGCCCCTCCCAGAAGGGTCACGGGGTCAGAAAATTTAAAGCCCAACATTTTTGGATAGCTTGGTCCAACATCAACCCAAAACAAGAAAAACAAGCTAACAGTGAGGCTGATGTCCCCCGCTGAAATTGCAAAATAAATAGATGACACATATTAATTAATCGCACATTTATTTTTTTCACTAAGTTTCATCACTCTCTATCAGATAGAATCAAGATTATCTTGTCTCAAACCATCAACAAATGAAATTGATTAGCTCTGCTTAGCTTCAGCTCGAAATGTTAATCATTGAACTCCGTCAAGACATTCACCTAATGAACATCTACATCAAGTTTAAACATTCACCTAATAGACACCTACGCCAAGTTTGAACATTCTACCTCAATTAGAAGGAGACTTATTGTGTTCCAAAGTCTTGACCAATCAAATTGCTTATCACTCTGCTTACCCACAGCAAAAAATGTTCATTATCAAACTTAGTCAAGGTATTGATATAATAAAGCTATACACCAAGTGCCCTCACTTTCACTTAATTAGAACTAAAGTTATTGTGTCCAAAAGCATCAAACAATCAAACTGCTTATCTCTGCTTACCCTAAGCAGAAAATTCTCATCTTCAAACTCCATCAAGGAATTCACCTAATTGACACCAATCAAATTGCTTGTCACTCTGCTTACCCTGAGCAGAAAATGCTCATTATCGAACTTAGTCAAGGTATTGATGTAATGAAACTATACACCAAGTTTCATCACTCTCACTTAATTAGAACTAAAGTTATCGTGCCTCAAAGCATCAACCAATCTAATTGCTTATCTCTGCTTACCCTAAGCAAAAACTGCTCATCTTCGAACTCCATCAAGGCATTGACCTAATAAACACCTACACCAAGTTTGAACATTCTAGCTCAATTAGAAAGAGGGTTATTGTGTCCCAAAAAGTGTGACGGAAAGACAAGACGGACGGACCCATTTTAATAGTCCCTTGCTTTCTTCGAAAGGCGGGAGACAAAAATCAATTTTAGCATACAAATCCTACGGGATGACATGCCATACCACACTATGACTAATAGATGAATTATGTCATCTGGCTATAAACCATGATTACATGTTCCTTCTTTTAATTAATGGTATCATCAATTTTGACTTTATAAAAGAGAAAAAATACTAAGTTTAATATTGAACCTTTTGGCACAGGTTTTTAACCCTTTCAATGCTAGACGTAAATCCACTGCCTGCGCTAGACCCTTTTTTGAGGAAAAAAGGGGGGTTGGAACTGAATGCCAAACAGTACTTATGGAAGCTTTTATGAAAAATCTTTTTGTCTGTTGGGATGGGCATGAGGTTGGGCTAAGAGGAAAAAATAGAATTTTGGAAATTTGCATAATAATGTAGTCACGTGACGTCATGACGGCCATTTTGGATTTCTCATTTCTCACTAAAGCTAACACAAAGATAGGTTGCCAGGCAATGTAACATACGCCCACAGCAGCTATATCGTCCGGGCAGTCAACAAGAGTTGTCGCATATTTTTACTTTTTTCGGTAATGAAACATTTATAATACATTAAAATCTGATTAAGAGTAACAACTCATTAAGTAATTATCAGAAAACCATTAGAATTTGTTTGGTTTTTATAAAGTTCTGTCCCATGCTAATGTTTAGTATACAAAACTTTTAACATCATGGAGTTATAAAGATTCATTGAAAATCAATATACTTGTTCGTCTCAAGACCTTAAACTCTGTGTACCAATCTGAAGTCAATCGGATGATAACTTTAGCCTCTAGAGCGTCACAAGATTTTTCAAAGTGATCAAGGGCCATAACTCTGGCAGTAGTTATCCGAAATCGTTGAAAATCAATATGATTCTTCATCTCATGACCTCAAACACTGTGTATAAATTTAAAGTCAATCGGATAATAATTTTAGCCTCTACAGCGTCCACAAGATTTTTCAAAGTGATCAAGGGTCATAACTCTGGCAGTAATTATCGGAAATCGCTGAAAATAAATAGGCTTCTTTGTCTCATGACCTTAACACTGTGTATAAATTTAAAGTCAATCGGATATTAACTTTAGCCTCTAGAGCGTCCACAAGATTTTTCAAAGTGATCAAGGGCCATAACTCTGGCAGTAATTATCGGAAATCGCTGAAAATCAATAGGCTTCTTCGTCTCATGACCTTAAACATCGTGTATAAATTTAAGGTCAATCGGATATTGACTTTAGCCTCTAGAGCGTCCACAAGATATTTTGAAGTGATCAAGGCCCATAACTCTGGCAGTAATTATCGGAAATCAGTGAAAATCAATAGGGTTCTTTGTCTCATGACCTTAAACACTGTGTATAAATTTGAAGTCAATCGGATATTAACTTTGACCTCTAGAGCATCCACAAGATATTTTGAAGTGATCAAGGCCCATAACTCTGGCAGTAATTATCGGAAATCAGTGAAAATCAATAGGCTTCTTTGTCTCATGACCTTAAACACTGTGTATAAATTTGAAGTCAATCGGATATTAACTTTGACCTCTAGAGCGTCCACAAGATTTTTTGAAGTGATCAAGGGCCAGAACTCTGGCAGTAATTATCGGAAATCAGTGAAAATCAATAGGCTTTTTCGTCTCATGACCTTAAACACTGTGTATAAATTTAAAGTCAATCGGATATTAACTTTAGCCTCTAGAGCGCCCACAAGATTTTTCAAATTGATCAAGGGTCATAACTTTGGCAGTAATTATCGGAAATCGCTGAAAATCAATAGGCTTCTTCGTCTCGTGACTTTAAACACTGTGTATAAATTTAAAGTCAATCGGATATTAACTTTAGCCTCTAGATCGTCCACAAGTAATTGTGGACTTGCCAGACCGACGGACGGACAGACGGGGGCAGACGGGGGCAACGACAATATATGACCACATTTCAATGTGGGCGTATAAAAACGAATTTTTCTCCATGAAATACTTATGAGATATTGTTTTTTTTCACTGGATTTTAAAATGAACAAAAATATCAATAGCAGCCATGAGCAATGCCACCACGAACACGCACATCATGTCTCCCGCTGTCACGTGCGGATTGCAATACCTTGTTTTTATTTTCACTTTCATCCCCAAGTCCCATATCATTATCAATATAGTCAGTCAATAGATCTACACGTTCGGGACTCAGGAATTGCCTACATCTTCTACGATCCAGCAGGCCAGCATTATTATCAACATCAGAATTATTGTCAGAATCTACTGCAGACACTGGGCTATCGTGTTCACATTGGGCTTGTTCATCATGCACAGGAGACATAGCTAGCCATGGGCCGTACGTCGCGCAACAAATCACACACTTCATAATACCAATCACTGTCCTGACTACTATCATTATCAAGTAACTGGAAACGAATTATGTGTATCACCCGCCTCGAAATTGTCCACGTGTTGGTCAGCAAGACGTCATTCACGACCTCGTCGAGAGTGCATAGTCTACCTTGTCACTATGCACTCCTCCATTTTACAGTTTGTCGCTTTGAAACACATGGAAATATGTTCTAGTGTATAGAAAATACAATAGATGGGACTTGCAGTTACGGTACTAATTTTAGCGAGGGCTTTACTGAGTACACGGTAATACCGGGTACGCGTATTTTACTGACATTTTATAATACCCAGGGATACCGGGTAGACGCAATGAAAGGGTTAAGTGTTTAGAAACTTTCAAAACAAACAGGATTTATTTGTATACTTTGTTGCCTGTTTACATGGATACTACTGTATTAGGTGCATGCGTAGGCAAGGCGCAGGGTGAGTTTGGCAGAGGTGTTTCAGGAAAAATTTAAAGTACATGCTTTAGGTGCACCCTTCTCCAGCGCCTTGTGAAACACTGCCATACCATGCATGTCATGTGACTTAAATACACCTGCAATCTCCAGTAACTGGGCCAAACTCTACTGTTTGATTTTGTGCTTGTTGTGTAAATAAAGATCTAATTTATAATTTCTATGACATCTGAAGCCTAAATAAAGACTTGCAATAATCAGATTTAGCTCTTGCATAATGTATGTTTAAATTGGACAATAATTGTGACCTCTAGAGGGACCACAAGCTAAAAACACAATTTTTCGTACAGTCAAGGGCCATAATTCAGGAAGTTACGATCCGATATGAGCAAATATCGAAAGGAACCAAGATCTTTGGGTTATAAACATGTATTTAAAAAAGTTTCATCAAAATCAGATCATAATTGTGAGCTCTAGAGGGTCCACAACCTTGATATACCATATTTTAACACTGTTTGCCTTTGAGGGGCAGCCTTTTTGTCAGGCAGTTTTGGTACGATTTTCACGTAATTCGAAATCAACCGTCATTAAGGTGTAACGGTGATATATTGAAACGTTTTTGTAAATTGGAATAAAATTGTGACCTCCATAGGGTCATACAATCAGGGTCCATAATTCAGGAAGTTACGGTCCGATAGGCGCGAATATCTTTGAACCAAGATCTTTGGGTTATAAACTTACATTTCAAATTTCAACAAAATCAGATAAAAATTGTGACCTAAATACAGGGCTCACACTGGCTTCCGATTTTTTCTGCCAAAATGGATGATAATTTTTATTTAAAAAAATGTCCACATTTTTTTCCGCCAACTGGAATATTATATCTGCCAAAAATGTGTTATAAAAAAGACAACACCTAATAATTTTATGTCTCAGGTAGGCTTATTATAAAACAATTACCGATAGACCTATACAACAACTTTTAAAATCTGTCTTTACATAATAGATTAGCAAAGTTTGGATTTAATAAGATCAGATTTTATTATTGGTGACTTTAGTCTATTTGAACACCGTACTGCACAATATATTTTCAGTATTTACACATCAAATCTCATCCAAGGATTGCCAATTTTCTATAAATTTATGTGTTGCGTGCACAATGGGCCTATTGTTATTTTCAGGTACCGTAACGGTATCGGAATCTGAATCCCTGATAGAAAGGTATAAATTTCAATTATATTTGTTGAGAGATGCTTACAATATACCTGTTGTTAACTTTTAGAGCATTTTGGCGATGGTAATATGATGCAAATGGCGAACCGTTTTCTTGCTCAAGAATCGTCACTATTCCACTCGTTCTTACGTTTTCGACCAGTGGTGATATTATAATTTTAAATAATGATATCCGATAGGCATGCTTGTATTTTTTACATGACGTATATGAAGCCAATGTAAACGAATTCAACTATCAAAACATTTAATTCTCTTCACAAGGAACTGTCGGCCATTTTGATTACATGTATTATCATTTTTTTTTAAAGATGAAACGAAACATCAAATAATCACCGCTTGGATTAATCATTAGGAGTAAATTGTGACTTGACATAGGCTTTGCGACTTTGGCGACCGACAGTGTGAGCCCTGCCTAAATAGAGTTCACAAGCTAAAAACGGGAATTTTCGTACAATCAGGGGCCATAATTCATGAAGTTATGGTCCGATACATGCCAATATCGAAAGGAACCAAGATCCTAGGGAGATAAACCTATATTTCAAGTTTCATTGAAATCAGATAAAAATTGTGACCTGTAGAGGGGCGACGACAATATATGTCCACACATCCCTGAACTAGTTAGTATTTTTACTGACGAAACGTTGGATAAAACGATGGTTTTTTGATATTGTATTCTATTAATTATTTCATATCAACTTATCTGAATATCAAATGCTTCATTTTGACTTAGTTAAAATTGATCCCATCAAACCGTCTGTATTTGGTTTGTGTTTCCTGTTTCTACTGATTGGAAGTTTCACATCAAAATGTGGGCGTATGAAAATGTCAGCTGAATCCATTAAGTCTCAAATCGATATCAAAATATGATATTTCTGCGCATGGCCACTAAACAAGAAATCTGATTTCTGATTTGAGACCAGATTTGGAATCAGCATATGACTTTACATCTACTACCAAATTTCAGCTTGATACGTCAAGTAATTTGGGAATTATTGACATTTTTTCATTTTTATGGGTGCACCGGTTTAAAAACACCCACTTCAGAAAAATGTCTGAAAAATCTTTAATAGTCAGAATTTTGGGAAAATATTTTGGATCAAGAGGTTTCAAAAGGCAACATTTCCATGAAAAAATTATGAGCGAAATTGATGACGGTTGGTTCCCTCGCTGGTCGAATTGACGTAACAATTGTCTCAGAGTATGACCAATAAAATCATAGGTGTACATATATCTATTTCGATTTTTCTGATCTGTATGTTCATATGATTCTCATATCCTGGATTGTGCACCCTATTCCAATGATTGAATTGTCAAACAAGAGAAAGAGAGAGAAATGGGGTTTAACTTCCACTCGACACAAACCTGAACACAGGGTTCAATTTTATTTCAATAATTCACTTGCGCATAGGGATCTTTAGCAGTCGGGGGAAACCGGAGAACCAGGAAAAAACCTATGAGGTTAGACAGGCGACCCTACTCCTTGTCACATACAATCTGAAGAATTGAAACCAAGCCAGTTGACTCAATGACAGACCTTATGATACAACATGCACGCGCTAACCACTTGGCCATCTACCCCTGTGTATATAAATCTGTATATTTGTAATTGAAGCTTAATAATTAGCTTTTTTTTTACTGAATAATGTATTTGTAATCATATTACTCTGTTATACTTACCTTTGATGCATGTTTTGGTCTTTTCTGTTGCGTATCAGTGTCTATTTCTGTTTTGTTTCTTCTGTCATCAGACGGACTGTTGATTGATTCAAATGCCAAATCCATAGTTTTAGGGTCAAATACTTTTTTTCCATGTGCATGGTCATATTCCGACAGTAAATCTGGTTGGCCCTCAGAAGGATACGCTAGATTGTCTAATGTAGGAAACGCTTCTCCAAATGAATAATTGAATGAACTGTCTTTTAATACTGCTGAAATTGATTCCCGTCGTCCACGATTGTACAAAGGATCAAAATAATCCAGAGATAAATATTCATGCTCTACTGCTGGCCCTCCAGACAAATGAATCAAGTCTGTACCTTGCGACGGGAGTGTTAGAGTCATGCCATAATCATCATTTCCATCTAAAGTTTCTTCCGTCCATGTGGAAACCCCATCAGCACTATCTAACGCATCAGCCCAGCTCGCGGGACGGGGAAGACTACTTCGAGACCTAGTTATCAAGTTACTATCATCACTGAACCCACTGACATGTCTGGGGTTTGGATTTGGTAAGTTACCAGGATTAGGATTTGTATTAAAAGGGTTGCCTGGTGCACCTGCGCATGGATATATAAATCCTATAATAGGAGGATTAACCACTGGAACCATTATGGTATTGGGATTTGAAGTCTGTCCAATCATTGGATTTGGCATGTTTGTTGCAACACTATTTGTTCCATGATGAAGACTGTTGATCGTCGATGCAATAAAACCTCTTGAAAAATTATTGTTATCAAAATTAGCTTCAGCACCATTATTATTTGCTGTCAGATCATTTCCAAATAAATTCGGATTCCATCCATACTGAGCTGGAGCACAAGGGAAAGTCTGAGAGTTTCTTTGACCTGCATGAAGATACTGAACTGGTCTAAAACTTAGTCCACATGTTATATCTGGTTCATTTCTAATTTCTCTGAAAACATGGCTGATATCTGGGTAAACAGGTTTAGTGACACTCAGATCTTCTAACGAAGATGAACGTCGCTGTTTTAGTGAATCAGACGGAAAACTGAAGTCTATATCTTTAAAGTCATTGAAATATGAGTGTGGATTGACATCATTTTGAGAATTCTGGCCATTTTGTGGTGAAAGTGACATCAATGTACCCTGATTACTTGTAGGATTTAACAAACCATTACCAGTATCATTATTTCTGACAATGTTTGGTGTTTTAATAGAACTAAGTATATCTGATGATTTATTGTTATGTAAACTGCTGACTCTCATAGGTACTTGAGGTGGAACCACTGTACTGATGGGTTTATTACTTCCCAACCGTCTTCGAGAGGGAATTGGAGGAGGTTGAATTGCTGGGTAAATAGAGCTGTTCCCCTGTTTAGACATTTTTTCTGAAACAGAAACACTTGTTAATTAAAACTCAGTTATTTTAAAATTATGAATATTCTCGTAATGAAATGATCTTTATTAATCATAAACTTTATTACTAGTATCATTACTGCATGATGTTCCATTCAACGGGTAAGCTTACAAACTAAGCTTGTCTTTCTTTCATTATAACCCTAGTTTTCAAACAAGATTAACTTCAGTTCAATTGGTCTTTTACTACATTTTACAAAGATAGCCACACAAAGTCTGGACATATGCCCACACAGCAGCTATGTCTCAGCAGCGTATCTGAAAGGAAAAATTAAAGAAATCTAATGTCTATTGTGTTCACAGGCTTTACAGACCCATAATATAACTCTGAAACACTAAGTCCTAGATTGCTGAAAATCAACAGGGTTCATCCTTTCTGATTCCAATGCTTCACACCAAATTTGAAAATCAATAGGATTAATAGTCTTACAGTCCTGATGCTTCACACCAAATTTGAAATCATTGACAAAATATGACATTTTGGCAAAGGGGGCAATGGAAAGTCACAGAATGCTGAATATTGATAGGGTTTGTCCTCTTAATGGCAACAATGCTTTCAACCAAATTTTTTGTTAATGGGGGGAGGGGGGTATGGAATATCAAAGAATGCTGAATATTGATAGGGTTCGTACCATGGATCTTAATCGGCTGTATTTTGTCCGCTTTAGCCGCATGGTAAAACAATGAACCGGCAACTATGGTATCATAAATCAATTTACTTTCAACTAAATTACAATGGGTTAATTATTACTTGTTAATTAAGACCAATCAACTTGCTTGTCGGCCACAACAAGAGTTATACCTTAGTGAGAATTGGTCATGTGGTTCATAATCTAAGTAGCCTAATTAGCACATTTAACGGTAATTTTGATAATCCGGTCAAGAAATTAAACAAGCTTGCTGATTATTCATAACAGGTTCAGTAAGCTGCTTTAGTAAAAATAACCCACGTGACGAAAGTTGACGATCTCGGCATGGTTTGCCAATCGAGGTGTCTTCCACGTTCCGTATGAATTCCAGGTACCGGTAGATGGGTAGACTAATCACTGGAATTCACTTATAAACACCGGAATTCACTTCCAAGATATCAGAATTTGCCCACAAGATCTTCCTATTTACTTTTATTTTGCATTAATATTAATATTGAATTACTTAAAAACACCAAAAATCCCAACATTCACTTTGAAAACATATAAACACCAGAATTCACTTTCAAAATATTGGAATTCGCACAAAAGACCTCAATAATAATAAAATAATAATCTATTTATAAAGCGCTGAATATCCAACAAACCAGTTGCTTAAGAGCGCTATACTAATTCCTATTCACTAATAATTTGCATTAATAATAAAAACACATAAAATCACCGGAATTCACATCGAAAACATATAAACACTGAAATAAACTTTCAAAATATCGGAATTCGCACTCAAGACCATCCTAATTACTAATATTTTACATTAATAATAAATTAATTAAAACACTGAAAATCCCCAGAATTCACTTTGAAAACATATAAACAGCGGAATTCACTTTCAAACTATCGAAATTCACACTCAAGACTTTCCTATTTACCAATAGTTTGCATTAATAATAAATTACTTTAAAACACCGGAATTCACTTTGAGAGAATTGGAATTGGCCCCCAAGACAATTATACATGTATTTGCTTATATTTTGCATTGATATTATTACTAGAATACTAGAAATTAAAATGTATCTGTTGTAAGAAATTGAAAGAAATAAAAAAAAAAGCCATAAAAACCAGTCAAGAACTTGATCGTTAATAATATGTTTAGTGAGGCGGTTAAGAATGCGTTTGCAAGAAAATCCTTGCAGGGACCAGCACATGGTGGGTGAGCGATTTTCACCATTTCTTTTATTATGTATAATGGGTAACCCCTCCAAACCCCACTGCAACAATTTTAGATCAATCAAACCATTTTTAGAGCGTAGAAAAAAATTTGAAATTTTAAGACCGAAAACACCAAAAAATTATCATTTTCAGGCCACTTTTCAATTATTTCGTACAACTAAACTACGGCGAGTAGATTAATGAAACTTTATAGCGTAGCAGATATGGTTAGTGAGTATACATTCTGAAAGTTTGATGGATTTTCATGGAGCGGTTTTTGGTATAGGGACTTATTGCTGCAAGGTACAAAATAGCTCAATTTAGGTATGTCATTTTATTCTATCTATATCTCACCCACTGCTGGTTAAAGTATTTTTTTGGAATGCTGACTGAAAAGGCAATGATCTATAGTATTAAGATCAAGAAAAACATTGAGTGGAACTCGACCCGTTTAGTAGTAAATAATTTCCATTTTTGTACAAATAGAAATAAACAAATAAATATAAACGCAGATTATATACTTTCATCAAAAAATTCAAGTTTAAAAAATTTTCCATTATCAAAACTTCAAATATACTCAGTGCCATGGAAAACGCATCACTTTTTTTTCCCAAATATCTTATTACTAGGTGGTTTTGTATGTATAATATTATGCAATACTATGAACTATTGTTTCACACAATGCTCCCAAACACAAAAAATATCGACCCGTGTGCACCAAAAAAAATTACACGAGATGCACATGAAAAACCCAATATTCACGTGCAGCATTGTGTGTGAGCCCTTTAAAAGCATGTTTTCAACTTAATGTGCAGTACATGAACAGTGAAATGTCAATCTGTCGTAATTTGTTGTTGGACGTGTGAAGGAATCGAGCTAGAGATGCCGAGACTTACTGAAAATCAACGGAATGAAGCCATGGGAATGTCCCGGGCTGGCATGTCTACACGTGCTATTGCCAGACACTTCAATTGTCATCAGTCCACTATTGTAAGGTTGGTGGAACGTGTTCGAGTTACTGGATCAACACGTGACCGTCAATGTCCTGGTCCACAACGCGTTACAACCCAGGCTCAAGACCGCTACAGTCGTCGGAAGACAAGGACCAGTAAGTGCCAACACCGTAAGACGTTGTCTAAGAGAAGTAGGTCTCTGTGCACGACAACCTTATGTTGGAGCTATCCTCAGGAATCATCACCGTCCACGGCATTTGATATGGGCTCAAGGACACCCGACATGGAGAAGAGTAGACCGGTAAAGTGTGCTCTTCAGTGATGAGAGTCGCTTTCATCTTTATCACGCTGATGGCCGTCAACATGTGTGGAGACGTCTTGGGGAACGTCTTGCAGACTGCTGTGTCTTCGAAACATGGTGTGGGAAGGCTTCACATTTCATCACCAGACCGCCCTACACATTTGCAGGGGTCGCGTTAATGCTGCAGCCTACCGTGATGATGCCTTGCAACCAATTGTTCCGATGTTTCAAGTGCATCCACAACTTCAGCACTTCCAACAGGATAATGCACGTACGCATACCGCCCATTTTAGTATGGACTACCTGGCTGCTAACAACATCAATGTCTTCGACTGGCCAGCCATGTCTCCGGACATGGCACGGATAGAACATGTCTGGGATGAGATTGGACGCCGTCTGTATCGGAGACCACACATGCACACCATTGCTGCTTTAGAAGCTGCTCTTGTCCAAGAATGGAACAATTTGCCCCAGGCCTTCTTTCAAACATTGGTAAATTCCATGCGACGTCACTGCACAGCGTGCGTAAGAGCCCGTGGAGGACACACGTGCTACTGACATCTGTGTCGTACTTTTGGTTTTGACCCCCCTGACTTTGTACCGTTGATTACAGATTAAACATCCATAAGTGTACAAATGTGTTGTTATTGATGTGTTCCCATTTGAATATTGTTCACAATAAGAAGCAAAATAAATAAGATATGTTTACAGGATCATTTTGTTATACGAAAAACAAAGTGATGCGTTTTCCATTGCACTCAGTATACTTATTACTATCTATCTATCCAATAAGTATCTAATCACGAAAACTGAGCTCACAATTACACCGTTAAAATTTTGAAACGATGAAGTTTGAAAAGCTTAATTTACTGTAAATGCCAAAAGAGCTGTTCTTGGTAAATACAATTAATCTCTCTAGGCTATTTTTCAACACTTTATTAATTCGGCAAATCGTAAAAACTAAATAGTGTAATAGTCATATACATCTGTCTATACTTGACAAACGAATCAAGTGATATTTCAAAAAGACAAAAAACAAATTGTATATGAGTGTAAGGTCACTATTTTAGCATACTCCCCGCAGTGTTTCGTTTGATTAGACCTAATCCCACTCAACACTGCCGTAATGAAAGCAAATTTCTGTTCCAAATTATGATTGATCAATAGTCCGATTAACAACCAATACCTAACAGCGTAACAATATCATTCTGGTTCAAACAGAAATTTATTATGCCCAATTAACTAGTGCATAGCAGAATATCGCAGAAAAACTAATTGCGTGACAAACGAGGCTATCATCATGGCTACAATGTAAACAATAATGTTTGGAGACGAACAATACTTTCACCGTTTTTAATAATAACAAGCCAACAGTGAGGCTGATGTCCCCCGCCAAAATACCAAAATAAATAGATGACACATTAATTTATCGCACATTTATTTTTTTTAAAGTATCAAGCAATCAAACTGATTATCAACTATACACTTAAGTTTCATCACTCTCTATCAAAGTTATCTTGTCCTAAAGCATCAACCAACAAGGCATTGACCTAATCAACACATACACCAAGTTTGAACATTCTAGCTCAATTAGGAAGAGAGTTATCGTGCCCCAAAGTATCAACCAATCAAATTGCTTATCTCTGCTTACCCTAAGCGGAAAATGCTCATCTAATCAAATTGCTTATCTCTGCTTACCCTAAGCGGAAAATGCTCATCTTCGAACTCCATCAAGGCATTGACCTAATCAACACATACACCAAGTTTGAACATTCTAGCTCAATTAGGAAGAGAGTTATCGTGCCCCAAAGTATCAACCAATCAAATTGCTTATCTCTGCTTACCCTAAGCGGAAAATGCTCATCTTCGAACTCCATCAAGGCATTGACCTAATAAACACATACACCAAGTTTGAACATTCTAGCTCAATTAAAAGTTATCGTGTCCCAAAGCATCAACCAATCAAATTGCTTATCTCTGCTTACCCTAAGCGGAAAATGCTCATCTTCGAACTCCATCAAGGCATTGACCTAATCAACACATACACCAAGTTTGAACATTCTAGCCCAATTAGGAAGAGAGTTATCGTGTCCCAAAGCATCAACCAATCAAATTGCTTATCTCTGCTTACCCTAAGCGGAAAATGCTCATCTTCGAACTCCATCAAGGCATTGACCTAATAAACACATACACCAAGTTTGAACATTCTAGCTCAATTAGGAAGAGAGTTATTGTGTCCCAAAAAGTGTGACGGACAGACAGACGGACAGACAGACAGACGGACGGACGGACAGACGGACAGACAGACGGACAGACAGACGGACAGACAGACGGACAGACAGACAGACAGACGGACGAACCCATTTTAATAGTCCCGCTCATCTTCGAACTCCATCAAGGCATTGACCTAATCAACACATACACCAAGTTTGAACATTCTAGCCCAATTAGGAAGAGAGTTATCGTGTCCCAAAGCATCAACCAATCAAATTGCTTATCTCTGCTTACCCTAAGCGGAAAATGCTCATCTTCGAACTCCATCAAGGCATTGACCTAATAAACACATACACCAAGTTTGAACATTCTAGCTCAATTAGGAAGAGAGTTATTGTGTCCCAAAAAGTGTGACGGACAGACAGACGGACAGACAGACGGACGGACGGACAGACGGACAGACAGACGGACGGACGGACGGACAGACGGACAGACAGACGGACAGACAGACAGACAGACGGACGAACCCATTTTAATAGTCCCCTGCTTTCTTCGAAAGGCGGGGGACAATAAATAATGATAATGTGAACATTTGTATAGTGCTATTCCACACTGACTGTATGCTCGTAGCGCATGCAAAGAGTTCAGTTTTCTACAATCTTAGCAAGTTATTTTTAGATCTTAGGTTCCTAGGGTTTCTGGACAAGTTCCTGGAGGTACACAGGTGCTATTTTATGAACTGCCTGATATGTTAAACACAGTAATTTGAATTCAATGCGTTCATTTATGCAAGCACCTGTCACAGACAATGTCAGGCACAGATTCAGGCTTTGTCAGACACTAAACATCTGGTGCCTGTCATTTTGTCTGGCACTGATTTGTCTTTTTAATTGATATTATTAATACATGTCCGACACTAAGTTGAAAATGTCAGGTACTATTTCATTAGTGCCTGACATTTTGTCAGGTACCATTTCATTAGTGCCTGACATTTTGTCAGGTATATCTAAAACCGTTATTTCCAGGCCTGCATTTATGCGAAGCCAATGAAGAGAGGATAAAACAGCTGAAATGTGGTCGCGAACTTTTGTTCGTGAAACAATTCTTGCCGCTGAATTTTGTATCCTTTGAAGTCGATTTTGTTGTTCTTTCGTAATACCAGATAATAGACTATTGCAATAGTCTAGTCGAGATAGAATAAGACATCGGACCAGAGTTGTTGCAGCATCTGCTGTTATGAAATGACGTATTGAACCAATGTTTCGAATGTGGTAATGACATGTTTTGCAGAGGAAATTGATCTGATTTTCCATTGATAGATTTTCCATGATAACACCCAGATTTTTAATGGAACTTGAAAGGTTGATGTTAGAATTTTCAATTTTCAAATATGTAATGTTCCTCTTCTTTAATCTTCTCGAAGGGGAAATCAATAACACTTCTGTTTTGTCTGAATTAAGTTGAAAATAAATTCGAAGCCCACCCCCACCCATCAAGGTTTTTGCTTCAAAAATTGCCGTATTTTATTGATTTTTTATTGTTCTTGATATCTGAGCATTTTCTCCTTTTAATATGTGATAAATATCATCGCGACGCAGCATACCGCTAGAAATTCCAGAGATTTTAACCACCGGAAGGATGCCTCAGCGGTCAAAAAAGGTCAAAATAGGCGATTTCGGATTTTAGTGTCGCAAACATCGTTCCGGTCATTTTAAAAAATTGTCTTTTAAGGATAATGTGTATAGTACTAATACCTATCACATACGGGAGAGGCGATAAAATCCCTTTGCATTTGCAATTTCAAAATTAATTAAAACCAATATTAAATTCCGAAAATCGGTTTTTTGCTAAAACTCTTTTTTTTTTAATGGGATCAAAATGGGAGTAAAGCACAGAGTCCGGGGTGGTAATGGGCGTATTGTGTCCAAATTTCATGGTTTTCGGACAATCATTGCCGGTTTCGCGGCGAAATTCCACCTTTTTCCCCTTATAGAAGCCGTAAATTGACTTAGAAAAAAAAACGACCTGGAGCCGTGCCAAGAACAAACGACTTGAACGAATGCAGGTATCACATTGAAATTTTCAGGGTACCTAGGTACTAGCGTGAAAAGTTCCTCGCCGGAATTTGGTACTCATGGTACCTTTGGTTCCAGCGTAGCGCATGCACGAAATCAAAACCAGCTAAACTCAAAGCAACCTTTTCGGCACGGAAAACATCAAAGGCAAAATTCGAATGTTTGAAATATTCAAAAACCAAACATTCAACAATGAGCCAGGCTATCCTGAAATGTATTAAATTCGGTAATAGGAGATAGATTCTTTAAGCCACGACCAATTGTGTATGTTTTCAAGCCCATTAATGTGGATATTTCATTTGGCCTAAATCAAAATTCTGCTCTGAACGTTTTTTAGGCATTCCATTAAGGATTCAGAAAATGTAATTCCCATGTCTGTAAGTAAAATATCGCAAAAGCAAAGTAATTTTTCACGTTTCAAGATGGTTGCATTTCCGGTTCGATCGACAAACTCCATATTTTGCATATGAATCAGTAATTACTTGTCTAGTATCGAAAAAAAAAAATTAGGTCATTCTGACCTATATTTTGATGATTTTTTTGAAAATTTTGATCATTAATTTCATTAAGGGGAGATGATTTAGCAAATTTCTACTCATATTTTTGAAGTCGCATTGGTAAAATCTACTTACATGCTAAATTTCATGAAAATCGTACAACTATTCAAGAAGTTGTCAAATTGGTCATAAATACCGGTTCGAAATCACAGCGACGAATTTTCGAAATTCGAAAATCTGAATCTGCAGATTTGAAGTAATTGTCTCAAGGTACTCAAAGAGAAAAGATTTAGTAAAATAGGTCAAATAGTCACAAAGTTACAGCATTGTAGGTCAAATGCATTCGTTCGTAAAATTCGGTGATTTCGGATTCGTAAAACATTTTGAAAATATATTTAATCAACAGCCACCACCCATTTTTGGGGGGATAGGTAAAAGTTTCAGAAAGATCCTATGGTTAGATTCTGAGAAATCCGATTTGTGGATAAAACACAAAAAAAAAAATAATAACAATAATAATCTTAACAGAAACAATAAGGTTTCATATGAAATATGAAAGCTTAATAAGAATAATAATCCGAACAAAAACAATACGCAGTGTGAAACCCTAATAATAATAATAATCTTAACAAAAACAATAAGCTTTCATATGAAATCTTAATAATATTAATATGTACATTTATATAGCGCAGGTACTCCATGTACAGAAGCATGTCCACTGCGCATACAATTAAATTAATTTAATTAATCTTGATAAGTCTTGATGTAAAACAAAGGTTTGAGATGATTTAATGATCTCTGGAAGATTGTTACGCAGTTTAGGCGCATTCACTGAGCACGATCCGTATCCAAATGATATTAATTTCCACCTTGAGCAACAAAACTGATGAATGTGTGTTCGGCCGGAGGTTACTCGAGGGAACTTATATGTGCATAAAGTTAGATAGTATATTTGAGCTAAGCCATTCACACACTGATACGTCAAAGACAGACTTTTGAAGATGATTGCCAGCCAATAGATTGATTTCAGAACAGGAGTAATATGAGAGTGTTTTGATGATATGTTAAGAATTCGAGCTGCGGTATTTTCTACAAGTTGATTTTTTTTAATATTGGCACTAGATGTTTCTACTAACAAGCTGTTACAGTAGTCAATCCTTGGGAATACCAAAGAACATATAAGTGTAGCAGCTCTGCTTCCTGGCCAATAAAGTGTTTATATGGCCAATGTCCCTGGACCAAAGATAACAGTTTCGACAAATTTCACTAATGTGACTGTCCATGCTCAAATTGGACCCCAAGAGGAAACCTAACCTCTTCACAGTGTCTCATGGTACAAATATTGCATCTCGTACAACCATATCATATGAACTTGTATTTTTCAGATGTGTATTTTGACCATATAAAATATATTCTGATTTATTTAATTCAATTAAATTTAATTTCAACATATTTCTTGTCATCCTATCTTTAATGTCATGTGTACACAATTTGATGTCAGAATAATTAGGGAATGAAACAGATTTTGAAAGGGGAATAACTTGTAATTCAGCTATAGATAAGTCTACTATATAGCACATCAATCAACAAGTGTGTATCAACCAGTGATAATTATTATAATACCAATGTGAGTATTTCTACCAGTGTGAAATCTACACAGACTACGTCCAGCTCAACGCGATTCCTAGACAAACCCATACCCTTTAATTTAAGTAAAGCTACAACTTTGTTAATAGGAAGTTCTATAGTAGCTGGCATTAAAACACCCCCAAATTTCAAAATTATTAGATCACGAGTGCGTGATTGACACAAATCGTGGGGCCTACTATGCTAATATTAGTGATAGACTTGTTCAGCTTTTAGACTGCAACCACTCTCTTCAAAATATTATTATATGTGCGGGGGAATGATATCTCTTTAAATGACCATGCGCAAAGTACTAAAGACTTTAATGATCTCATTTTAAATGCAAAAATCTCCTTTAAAAGCAACATTTTTATTTGTTCGGCGCTTCCAAGAAATGTACGTCATCCTTACATCAGAGAATGTAAGAAGCTTAATAATTATATCCAGGCTTATTGTGAAAAAAATGATTTCATGTTTATTGATGTATTTACCCATTTCTATAAAAGGCGTCCAAAGGATGTAATGAAGTGTATTGGAATTCATCCTAATTATAATGGCAATGAACTATTAATGGATATTTTAGGTAGTACTCTGATTTCACAAACTGCCCTAAATTATCCTACTTATAACAGACCCAAGCCCACTAGCTCTACAGTATCTCACCAATATGATTACATGTATAATGTATATAATAGACCATTGCACAACCCTTACTATTTCCCGCAATATAATGCTTCCCCATATCACAATTGTTCTTAAGCTTGTTTGGATATAATTGCCTATGAATATACATATCTTTGTCACCTACCCCCTGCAAAAATCTTTTTGTAAGTCCAATTTACCCACCCCCTTCTCATGTGTTTTTACAAAACTTACACACTAACTTATAAATATATTATATTTGACCCGTTTGCTGATAATTAATTGTAATTAGTTAGTGTTGTTTGTTTTCAATACCGGTATGTATAATTATTTGACCAAGAAAGGTCTTCACTTAGGACATTTAAATGTTTGTCATTTTATAAACAAAACAGTGGAACTCAAATTACTTCTTGAAGACTTTGATATTTTTGGTTTCACTGAAACACGTTTATCCGACTCTGTAAATGATGATTCTATTATTTTTCCTGGTTTTCATTCTCCATTTAGAAGAGACAATAGTTCATTTAGTTCTTCTGGCACTCTTTTATATGTAAGAGAATCTATAAGTTGTAAAAGAAGAACTGATTTGGAACGCGATACTCTTGAAGTCATTTGGATTGAAATTACTATAAAAAAGACATCTCCTATTTTAGTATGATGTTAATACAGAAATTCGGCATCTACTGCTAAATGACATGATGAATTTAAATTAATGATTGATACTGTGTGGAATCAAGGAAGTGAACTTATCATCTTTGGTGACATAAATATCGATCTGTTAGACAGTAAAAATTCTTATTGTACAGATTCACTCAATTTTTACAATTTAACTCAAATTATTTCTTCTCCAACTCGTGTTACTAATTCAACTTCTACGTTAATTGACCATGTCATTGTATCTGACCCCAACCATATTATTTAAACTAGAGTGCCATGTTATTCTATATCAGACCACTACCCAACTTGTTTTACATGGTCCAAAAGAGGAGTTAAGATCCCCAAAACAAAACATATATATATTTCATACAGGTCCCTAAGCTTAATTAACTTTGAAAATATGTATCTGATAAATAAGCCTACAGATGCTCTTCAAATTTGGTATGATTTATTAACTCCAATAACTAATCACCATGCTTCTATCAGAACTCCACGTGTTAAGTCTGCTATCAAACCTGAATGGCTCACTAGTGAAATTTTTAATTTAATGCAACAGCGTGATTTTCATAAAAGTAAGAGAAACGACACCGAATATAAAAAGTGTCGAAATCGTTTAAAAACAATGATTCGTCAGTCTAAATCAAAATACCTCCAGGATCTGATCGGAGATAACAAAAATTCTAAACAGATATGGAATGCATTAAATTCAGCAGCTAACAAAAGTAAGAGTAGTCCCCACATACCACTAGATAGCAATATAATTAATGATTTCTTCTCTAACATAGCCGATAAAATTCTCAATGCCAATACAGATATTACCCCTAGTAACATAAGGCTTGATGATGTTAATTTAAAAACATATGTAAACTCTAAAGTGCCCGATAGCATATTTTTCAAAATTCCGTTTATTAAAACAACTGATGTAGTTAATTCCCTACAAACATTACATGTTTCCAAGGCAGTCGGTCTCGATTAAATAAATCCACTATTTCTCTGCTTAGGTGCTGTTCAACTTTCTGCTAGTCTCACACACATTTTTAACCTGTCAATAAATCATAACGCGTACCCTTCTTTATTTAAACAAGCTAAAGTTATCCCCCTTCATAAAGGAGGTACCAAAGATGACCCCAATAATTATAGGCCGATATCCATTCTTCCAAATATATCAAAACTTCTCGAAAAACATTTTCAAAAACATCTCAACAATTATTTAAATAAATATCAACTTTTATATTTTAATCAGTCAGGTTTCCAGTCATCTAGCTCTTGTCTAACAGCCTTAACACATATTACTGAAAACATGTATGATTATATTAACAACCATCTCCTCTGTGGGGCAATATTCTTTGATTTTAAAAAAGTGTTCGACTTAGTAAATCATGATATTCTTATTGACAAATGTAAACATTTTAAATTTTCCAGAAAATCAATTCTTTTTCTAGAATCATACTTAAAGAACAGAAGTCAGTGCACGTCTGTTAACGGCATATTATCTGATAATAAATCTATCTACACTGTGTGCCCCAAGGATCAATATTGGGACCCATATTATTTAATATTTTTATAAATGATTTACCTTTATACCTATCCTCTAAAACTGACCTCTTTGCGGATGACACAACAGTCTACAAATCTGGGTCTACTGTCAAAGAATTAGAACAACCAGCGGCTGCCAGGCAGGATACGCCCACATTTTCGAGAGATGGATAGAGAACAAGCTAACAAGAAAGTGATTTTTCCTCCAATCAAGGGCCATAATTCAGGAAATTACAATTCGATATGCGCAAATATCGAAAGGAACTGAATGAACGGCAGCCAATTTGTCTGTCCTCAGGGTGTAACGGTGATATAATAATACGTTTTTTTAAATCGGATAAAAATTATGACTTCTATAGGGTCCACAAGCTAAAAACGTGATTTTTCGTACAATCAGGGGCCATAATTCAGGAAGTTACTGTCCGATATGCGCGAATATCGAAAGGAAGTGAGATCTTTGGGTTATAAACTTACATTTTAAGTTTCAACAAAATCGGATCAAAATTGTGACCTCTATAGGGTCCACAAGCTAAAAACGTGATTTTTCGTACAAACAGGGGCCATAATCCATGAAGTTTCGATCCGATACATGCCAAAATCGAAAGCAGCCGAGATCTTTTAGGGATACACCTATATTTCAAGTTTTGTCGAAATCGGATAAGAATTGTGACCTGTAGAGAGTCCACAAACAATTGTGGACGTCCGGACGGACAGGGGCGACGGCATAATACATCCACATGAAAATGTGGGCATATAAAAACTTCAACTCGATGCCAATACAGTATTAGCCTGGGGTGATAAAAACCTTATGAGATTAAATATATCGAAAACCAAAGCTATGCTAATCACGACGCAACAAAAAAAGAAATATCCTCCCTGCTACTTTGAATACTAAATTACGTAATAAACCATTAGAAGTTGTCTCCTCGGTAAAAATATTGGGTGTTTTTCTCAATCATAATCTAAGATGGAAAGATCATATCGATTATATTTCTAAAAAATTAAGCCAGAAACTATTTAAACTCCGTCAAATTAAAAAATATCTTCCAGCTCCTTTCCGAACCCTTTTCTACAATGCCCACTTTCAAACACATATAGATTATTGTTCCCCAATATGGGACCGTTGTGATGCTAAATCTCTTGACCGTCTTTCTCGACTGCAAATAATGGCCTTAAAATTAATTTTAGATGTTAACCATACCGCCAACGTTTACCCTCGACTAGACAAATTAAAGATTTTTACGATAGTAAATCGACATATCTCTAATCAATGTATATTTATTTAAAAAAAAACTGTTAAAACAATGCCCTAATTACTTATTTGACCTTTTACCTTATTATCGAACCCCTTACAGTCATCTTAACAAAAACTTACTACTCTCAAGCCAAATATTAATATAGTTAAAAGCAGTATACACTTTAAAGGGCCCAAACTCTGGAATTCATTGCCAGCCTCTTTAAAAACTTTAAATAACTTGAATCTTTTCAGGAAAAAACTTCTTCTTTACCTTAAATCTACTTCAAATACCTTATCTTAAAAACCTATAAGCTCATCTCTTATGATATGTGTTCTCCATATTATAAGCATGTACATATTGTATATTTGTTAATACATGTTATATCTATATGTATTCAAACGTTCTGATATATAACCCGCATATACATGTACTTAAATTAATCTTTTAACTGATTTGTATATTTATTTTTTTCCTCTGTTGTAAATTATTGTGATGTACTGTTTAATTTATTAGCTATATCTTTTGTATTATATTTTCTACGAAGGGTAGGATGTTAGAAAGGCTATCATAGCCTAATCTTCAACCCTTCTGAAATAAAGTCATTATTATTATTATTATTATCATCTGCATAAGAATGTCGTCCTAGAAACCATATTTATCAATTAGTTGTCCAAAATTTTTAGTATACATTACAGAAAGGACAGGTCCAAGGACTTATTCTTGTGGAACTCCTGAATCATCCGTACCGGCCCTACACAGGGTTGCTGGAAGGCGGTTGCATGGGGCATTATAAGGCCTAATAATCCAGGCAATGAATGATTTTATTGGAAAAATGATGTCAAAAATGAAGTCATTTTCTTCAAGTTCGACCATCAAATTTAATATGAAAGAAATCAGTGCCAGTCATTTTGTCAAAACCAAATATTAGTATTAGTAGTCCTCAACTTCCATTATTAATAGAATTGTCCTCAGCCCCCCCAGTGGGTGAGATATAGCATCATGAAATTTATTTGTTTTAGCATATAACAAAAACTATGTCTCAAAATAAATTCCTCATACCCTCAAATGGTTTCGGAAAAATTTAATATTCTTTTATGTTGAAGTAGTAGACATGATCATTCATAAAAAATAATTTTAAAAAAATAAAAAATCAATAGACAATTTATGGGAAATATTTGAATGACGTTTTTTTAACTGTAAAATGGCCATAGCTGGTTCTCCGTAACTACAAGGTTGGTGACCCTCATATTTCATGTGGGGCATACAGGGTACCCAATGACCAAATCTGCAAAGTTTGGTCAAAATCGCCCGACACCACTTGTGCCAGTTTTTTAAATTTTGCATGATTCTCTCGCGAACTCATTCTTAAAACAATATTTCCAGATGGTCAACTCGAGAAAGACAATATGATTTTAACGCAGCAGTATCCCATGTAAAATGTCAAACCAAACACTTGTCAAATGCGGAGCAAAACGTTCTCAGTGTAGATGAGCTAAGTTTATTCGAAAATGAACTCGGTAATTATAAACCAATCAAATAAAGTCTTATACTGATTATTCCTTAAATCAACACCTGTACGTTGTGTTGATGTGTTCAGTAGTTATTTTAATAATTAATAAACTGAAACATACATATCAACTAGAGATAGACTAATCACCGGTATTCACTTACAAACACCAGAATTCACTTTGAAGAAATCAGAATTCACCCGCAATTACTTCCTATTTACTTATATTTTGCATTAATATTAATATTGAATTACTTAAAAACACCGAAAATCCTGACATTCAGTTCGAAAACTATAAACACCAGAATTAACCTTCAAAATATCGGAATTCGCACTTCAGGCCTTCCTATTTACCAATAGTTTGCATTAATAATAAATTACTTTAAAACACCGGAATTCACTTTGAGAGAATTGGAATTGGCCCCCAAGACAATTTAGACGGAGAGATATAATTGCTGTTTGTCAAGTACCGAGAACAAATTGCAAAAGAATTTCTTTCACTGGAATCTAGTAAAGTTATGTCTTAAGGACTCCCAACTCAAAATTGTCCGCTGAAACCCTGTAGCATTTTTCATAATTAGCATAAATCCAAGATGGCCGCCAATTGGACTTTCTGGCCTCCATATCTTGGAAACGGCTCGTTTTTGAGCAATAAATGTATTATCATTAGATACAAAAGTGATATCAACGAATCGGAAAAAAAAGGTTATGACGACGCCAGCAGGTCATGGTGTGACATCATGACGGCATTAAGAGGTAATGACGTCACACTGACGTTATTTTGACGTCAAACACTTAGTCCGGCAGAACTATGGCTGAACCTGGAAGTTGTACACAAAGATTTTTTTTATGATTGATTTAATAGCCTATGGTGTCCTCTTTAAGAATCTGCCGAATGAACCTGGGTCACCCTGGAGCGTTTTGAGAAATTCAAGATGGCGTCCAAGACGGCCGTCATTTCAAATAATCACCGATTAATAACCCCCATACTATTTTGTCTAGGATGATAATTTTGGTGTCTAACCATTATGTTGTGGGGTGATTAGATGATAGTAAAATTCAAAATAGCAGACAATATGGCCCTTTAACTCGATAGCGGCGGTTTGGACAATAATTATTTCACGAACCAAACTATATATTTATGGACATAGAAGCATATGATTGATATGATAACACTACATACATGCCTAACAGGGGGTCCAGGGCCACATGGGGACAGCCCTGAAAAGAAGGGCACAATCTGTGTTTTGATCATTTAAAAAAGCAAATTGTACCCGCAAAATACCCCCACAAAACTAGGTAATATTCAGTTTAATCCTTTAGTCGTGTGTCTGGTTGCAACCTGCGACTTCAAAGGTGCAAAATACTATACATTCTAAGCCTACTATTTGGGTCGTCACTCGTGCATCTGCATTTAATGAGCTACAGGAGCAATTTGACCGATTGTAATGTTCTCGATTTAGCCACCTTAACCCAGCAATACAGTTCTGGATCAAGTTCCGGTGGATTGCGATCTTCCAGTGAACGCCACATAATTGCATCTTGGTGACATCGTTTTACTTTCCATACGAATGCATCATTCGTTGGAGCAAGACTACATGGTTTAAATGTGGATGATGATATATTTCCAGTTTCGGATGCCTATACCCTCCAGCGTGTTTCAGCCGTCGATTTGCAAGAGCTCTGTCCATAACAAGCTGACAAGAATCACGTCACAATGGAATCACCAATCAAAGAAGAAACAACCGTTGACATTGGAATCACCATTCAAAGAAGAAACAACCGTTGACATGTTAATTATCATTGAGATCTTGTCAGCCCATATGACACGGTTGCATGCTGCTACAGCTTTGGAAGTGGTGAGAGCTTGATTGTATTCTCTCTCTCACTCGTCGGAGTAGTAGAATCGGTGCTTACACAGGCCACTGTACATGTATTTATGTCAGCTTGTTATGGACAGACTTCTAGCAAATCGTTGCCTGAAACACGCTGGTGGGTATGAACATCTAAACGTCATCATCCCCACTCAAACATGGTAGTCTTGCTCAATGAATGATGCATTTACAGGTAACGTAAAAAGAGCTCATCAACAAGTCATTGCTGGATGAAGGATACTAAATTGATAACACTTCAACCGGCCAACTTGCTCTGGGGTCTGGCATGTGTCTCATCAGATGCGGATACAAAAATGACACCTCATGCAGTACGTTTGCTTGTAGATGCACTACGGATGGCTTAGAATGATCAGTATTTTGTGCTTGTACTGTCTTAGGTTGCAGCCAGAAATACGACCAAAGGATTAAACTGAATATTGCCTAGTTTTGTGGGGGTTATTTTCGTGTTTTGTGGGTAGAATTTGTTTGTTTAAATTTTCACAAAACAGCTTGTGCCCCCCTTTTCAGGGCAGGCCCATGTGACCCTGTAGCCCCCAATAGGCATGTATGTGATGTTATCACATCAATCATATGCTCCTTTACCCAGAAATATGTAGTTTGTCTCTAGATATAGTTTGGCTTGGTGAAATAACGAGTTAAGGGCCATATTGTCTGGCATTTTAGATTTTACTATTATCTAATCACCCCACAACATAATGAATGATTTCAGTGTTTTCTATGACCCGAGTAACATACGTTTAGACCCAAAAATTATCGTCCTAGAATAAATACTATGGAAGTTATGGGGGATTATTTGAAATGGCGGTCGTCTTGGACGCCATCTTGAATTTCGCAAAACGCTCAAGGGTGACCGGAGTTCACCCGGCAGATTCTGAAAGAGGAAACCATAGGCTACTAAAATCAATCCTAAAAAAAACTTTATAGACAATTTCCAGATTCACTCGAAATATTGATGTTTGACGACCGGACTAACTTCTTTGATACCTAATAAGCAGGTTTGACTAAGAATAAGCGGGCTGAGAACTAGTTTGTTTTTGTGACACTGACTGACTGGACTGGAATCCAATCTGGTGAGTGAAATTCTATCTGCACTGTGCATGCACATGAGCATTAGGGGTGACCGAAATAACTGGTGAAGCTGAGCAGTCTGACTGATTACATTCGATCCCTTGGTGGTGAGCTTGACAACATCCCCACCATTATTTAGGTTATTGTCGCAAATTATGCACGTCTTCATGGCGAAATACGGCTCTTTTCACAAAATTAGCAAAAAAAGTTTCAAATATCTGGGGAAAACCCAGACTGGATTGCAAGTCAATCACCAGAGTTTAACAACATCCCCACTATTATTTAGGTTATTGCCGCCAATTATGCACGTATGCACGTCTTCATGGCGAAATACGGCTCTTTTCACAAAATTAGCAAAAAAAGTTTCAAATATCTGGGGAAAACCCAGACTGGATTGCAAGTCAATCACCAGAGTTTAACAACATCCCCACTATTATTTAGGTTATTGCCGCCAATTATGCACGTATCCATGGCAAAATACAACTCTTTTCACAGAACTAGCAAAAAAAAAGTTTCAAATATCTTGGGAAAACCCAGATTGGATTCCAAGCCAATCATAAGAGCTTGACAACATCCCCACCATTATTTAGGTTATTCCCGCAAATTATGCACGTATTCATGGCGAAATACGACTCTTTTCGCAAAATTAGCAAAAGAAAACATCAAATGTCTGAGGAAAACCCAGACTGGATTCCAAGCCAATCACCAGATTGGATTCCAGTCCAATCAGTCAGTGTCACAAAAACAAACTAGGTCACAGCCCGCTTATTCTGAGTTCCCTAAGACATCAGAACTCACGTCAAACTCGCTTATTCAGTATCAAAGCAGTGTTTTGACGTCAAAATAACGGCAGCGTGACGTCATGACGTCATTGTGACGTCAGACCATGACCTGCTGGCGTTGTGATAATTTTATTTTCCGATTCGTTGATACCACTTTTGTATGTAATGATAATACATTTATTGCTCTAAAACGAGCCGTTTCCAAGATATGGATTCCAGAAAGTGCAATTGGCGGCCATCTTGGATTTATGCTAATCATGAAAAATGCTACAGGGTTTTAGCGGACAATTTTGAGTTGGGAGTCCTTTAGACATCCCTTTACTAGATTCCAGTGAAAGAAATTCTTTTGCAATTTGTTCTCGGTAGTTTTTTTATTTCTCTCCGTCTAATTGTATTTACTTATATTTTGCATTGATATTAATACTAGAATGTATCTGTTGTGAGAAATTGAAAGAAATAAAAAAAAAATGCCATAAAAACCAGTCAAAAACTAGATCGTTAATAATATGTCTAGCGAGGCGGTTAAAATGATATTTCCAGATGGTCAACTCGGGGAAAGACAATATGATTAGAATGCAGCAGTATCCCATGTAAAATGTCAAAATTAACTTGATAATAATAAACCAATCAAGTAACGTCTTATACTGATTATTCCTTAAATCAACACCTCATGTGTTGATACCACATTACACACAAAATACAGACATGCATGGCAACGCCCGTCTGTGGGCTACTCTGGGGCATAAAATGATATAAATAGTTTGATTGCATTGTCTGCGATATCACCTCGGTGGAAGCAGGCGTTAGATAAAGTTATTTCACACACATGTACGCCTATTGAGACAAGTAGTAGTAGTTTAGTTTTCAAATGAATTCCATTGAATAATGATAACTACAGCGAGGTAACTCATAACTTTATTGTGTGTGGCCGTGTATTTTATGTATTCAGTGGAAAGAGCGAAATAGTTATTCATTAGACAATGTAACATACGTTAACATATATTTGAAAAGAATTCCGGTAGTCTTTGAAATAATACACCTACAACACCTTCATCGGGTCGGTGCAGAAATAAAAATAGTTATTCATTATATTAATATGTATTATACATTTAGTTTTATGGGAGGATTTAATGTAAAGTACAACTTTTTGGGAGCGAATTCTGATTTTCTCAAAGTGAATTCTGGTGATTTTTGGTGTTTTAAAGTAATTGTATTTACTTACATTTTGAATTAAATCCTCCCACAAAACTAATTTATTTTAAATGTATAATACACATTAATATTTAATGAATTACTATCTCCACAGACCCGGTGAATGCGTTGTAGGTGTATTTATTTACAAGACTACCGGAATTCATTTCAAATACATGTATATACAACTATTTCGATATTTCCACAGATAACATAAATCACATACCTACACATAATAATGGGTACTATTACTATTTCAGTAACGTACCTCTACTAGTTCCTGTGATTGTCAACCTTGTGGGTTTTCTCCGGGTCCTCCGGTTTCCTCCCACTGCTAAAGACCTCTACGTGCAAGCGAATTAACAAAATAAAATAAACCATGTTAGTCCCGAAATGACCTAGTTTGTGTGGAGTGGATGTTAAACCCCATTTCTCTCTCTCTCTCTCTCTCTCTCTCTCTCTCTCTATAACAGTGATCCTAGAGACTTGAAATTTTCAAGGAATGTTCATGGGTCTATAATTTTTTTTATTTTACCCTAGTTTAGCTTCTAACGAGGGAAAGTTTATCCGATTTTGACGCCATTTTGCTTGTTGACTATTTAGACTCAAATAACAAGACACTAAGACGGGTTCCGACACACTGTGATTCCTTTCTAACGCTGTAGTTGATGATAATAATAATTTTCGTACATTTTAATTTTTGTTCTAGGCCACCAATTTCTATAAACGACTATTTGGTGTTGACCAGTTGGATTGGCCTTTACGTGTGAATATCGTCGTGACCTTGACTTTGACCCCGTCTTCAAATTTCGTATCGAGCTTGGGGCCTTTGCGTTTATGCGTGTCATGGCCATATTTATTGCTGTATTATCGAGGTTAATGCTCGAGGTGAAAGCAGAGACGATGTGCTTCAGAAAATATAATTGTGTCAAAGTCGTGGGCTAAGGTGGCACTACAGAAAACTAAACTCAAAATTTTCGTCGTTTTTGGACATTTGATCTTGACTTACAACCTGCACTCCGTAACCATTTTAAAAGGCAACCACCTTGGCTTGGACAATCGACCATTACCTGGGTCCTGTCACACACTGCTTCTTCAGAAAATGGTCAGACTCAGAGGGCCCATGTTTGAAAGGAAGTCAGTGGGCGTTGTCAATACGAAGGTCAATGCTAACCAGCGGTGACCCCGACTTTTGACCTCGACTTTGACCCTGAGTCCAGGCTTCCCATCGAGCTTGGGGCCTTTGCGTTTATGTGTGTCATGGGCATATTTCTGGCTGTATTATCGAGGTTAATGTTCTCGAGGTGAAAGCAGAGACGATGGGCATCAGAAAAGATAATTGGGTCATGGTCGCGCTACAGAAAACTAAACTGTGTATAGCTATGTCGTGTGTGTGTGTGAAATACTGTTATTTAAAGTCCGCTTCTACCGAAGTGATATCGCTGTTATGATATATGGAAATAAATTATTTACAAAGTAATAAGCATCAGAAAATTAACAGATTAGTGAGAAAAAATTATATATATATATATACGGGTACATCCAAAATTATTAGCACAACCGCAAAGCTGCACTACTTTGTTTCACGGTAAATGATGAAAAGATAAAAAAGGTATGCCGACACAAACTGGTTTCAACACTGGTTTAATAACATTTTAAAGTACTTTTCGTCCGTCTTGGGACTATTCATAAATAATGTCATATTATATATATATATATATATATATATATATCTGATTTCCGCATTAAGGCGACCACACTATATTTTCCACCTTAGGGGGACAATTTGCATAATCTACAGTTTTCCATATTTTATAGCAGAAAATACTTTTTTGGGTACTGTACCCTTTGTTTTACAATTTCCTGAAGTTTTGTTCATAGAAAAAAAAAAATTAAAAAATATACAAAAATTTTGGTTGCCTTAATATTTTGTAACTGTTACATACGCATCAAGGCGACTTCATATATATTTTTGCATAATATACGCACTAAGGCGACATATGTATATTTTTGCATAATATACGCATTAAGGCGACATATATGTATATTTTTGCATAATATACGCATTAAGGTGACCTTATGTCATATGTATATTTTTTGCATAATATACGCATTAATGCGACTTTTTGTATATTTTGCATAATATACTCATTAAGGGGACATATGTATATGTTTGCATAATATACGCATTAAGGCGTCTTTATGTATATTTTTTTTATATTTTGTGACCCTCGCGGCAACATGAGTCTGAATGCGCACAATCTAATATTGCGGTACAGACGAAGCAAGTGAAAATATTGATATAGGATCATCACTCGACGTTGCTTCCAATGCGTGGATTGGATCTCGCCTAGCTATATATATGTGAAATTTTCTGCAAAATCCATTTGGAGCAAACATTCCTCTCAGGTTTCTTCATTTTATATTGACTTCGCGGTTTTATGTGATATCCAGTCACAGCACAAAATGCACCCACATTCCATCATTGGCATTGCCCATTCTGTGATTTTAAACAGTCAATCTATTTCTTTTTCTTAAATAGTTGAGCTGTTTTGGTAACATGACAAATCTCAGATTTCCCGTCTGTTCCTTATCAACATTATCATAATCCACCCGATTTACAGCTGATTTAAATATTTATTTTCGTATATGCTGTCTCTATGCTGTAGGTGTGGCTATAACTCAAAGAATATATGAAACTATATAATGCAATAAAATTCCATACTTACTAAAATGCTTGAATTTCAAAAAAAAATTGTAATTCCGTCACGAAAGAAACATGTAATTCTGTCACGAATTATATTTGTGATGAGAAAATTTTTAGAACATACTTCAATACTGGCATGCGTTCCCACATAGGAAATGAGTTTTATAGAGATATGCCCAATATTAACATTTTTAGAAAAATAAATATACTTAGCGGGACGGAATTACACCAATCGGTGAAAATAAAGATAACTTTTATCAATTTACGAAATCATATTCAGTCACTCAAATCTTATTAAATTGTATCAAACATAATGGTGTAAACATAAGGAAAGCACTGATATATAACATACCTATCTCTTCTGTTGTTTCACACAACTTAAAGACTTCAGAAGAAAGGCCTTGAAAATTCGTATTTGGCGTGTTTAATTACTTTGCCAGAAGCGTGATGTCTTCGCGCGTGCATGTCGGCTGAGACGCGTCAAAATAAAAATTTCAGCTGAAATTGGTTGCTTAGAATGATAAACTTTACATACACAATTCAAACAAGCGGTTGCCATGCAAGATGCGCCTAAATTTGGCAAGACATAGATAGACAGCAAGCTAAAATTAAAAAGAAGCGATTTTTCGTACAATCTGGGGCCATAATCCAGGAAGTTATGGTCCGATATGCATGAATATCTACAGGAACCTAAATCTTCGGGATATAAACATATTTTAAGTTTAATCAAAATCAGTTAAGGAGCGGCCATTTTGTCCGACAGTTTCGATCAGATTTTTACGAAATTCGAACTCAACCTTCATTGATGTGTAAAGGTAACAATGTTTTAAAAACGTTTTTTAAAATGGAATACAAATTGTGACTTCTAGTGGGACCACAAGCTAAAAACGTGATATTTCGAACAATCAGGGTCCATAATCCAGAAAGTTAAGTTCAGATATACGCGGTTATCGAAAGGAGCCAAGATCTTTGTGATATAAAAATAAATTCAAAGTTTCATCAAAAAAAGTTCAAAATTGATTTACCATACTTTTACACTATATGCGCAGGAGGGGCGGCCATTTTGTCTGGCAGTTTGGGTCCAATTTTTACGAAATCCACACTCACCAATGATCAGGGTGTAATGGTGATATATTCTAAAAAAAAATTTTAAATAGGCTAAAAATTGCGACCTCTAGAGGGAACACAAGCTAAAAACGCAATTTTTCGTAAAATCAAGGGCCATAATTTAGGAAGTTACGATCTAATATGGGCGAATATTGATAGGAACCAAGATCTCTGTGATTTAAAGATAAATTTAAAGTTGTATCAAAATCGGTTCAAAAATGTGGCCTCTAGAGGGTCCACGACATTGATATACCATATTTTTACACTATTTGCATACGAGTGGCGGCCATTTTATCCGGCAGTTTTGGTTCGATTTTCACAGAATTCGAACTCAACCATCATTAGGGTGTAACGGTGATATTGAAACTTTTTTTTTTTCTTTTCTTTTTTAAATCGAATAATAATTGTGACCTCTAGAGGGACCACAAGCTAAAAACGTGCTTTTTCATACAATCAGGGGAAATAATTTAGGAAGTTATCGTCTGAGATGCGAGAATATCGAAAGGGAAACAAGATTTGTGGGTTACAAACCTATATTATAAATTTAAACAAAATCGGATAAAAATTGTGACCTCTACAGTGTTCACAGGCTAAAAACGTGATTTTTCACAAACAACTGTGGAGGGGCGGATGGACAGATGGGGGCGACGACAATATACGTCCACATGAAAATTTGTTACAAAAAACATTATCTTTTTAATAATGAAACTCATGAATTATCTACTTTATCACTCATTGTTCTGTGGAATATAGGTTTCCATCTAAGGAGACTAGCTGTATAAAAAAATACGCATTAAGGCCCCCCATCAGATTATAGCAGGACAAAAATTTAAGTATTACACATAAATTGTCCATATAAACACGTTTTCCTGTCCATTACAGTAACAAAACTAGAAACTACTCCAAGATATAACAGTATTTTTCTTCTGCTTTTGGAACCTACATCACACTTTGATGTGTACACCCGAATTCCAGATTTTGGGCAAGATGAAACAGAATTTGATTGAATGATAAAATTTCCGATTAATTTTCACATGATCGACCCGGTGCTAATTCAGTGCGTGAATACAGCAACCTGTTTTTGCAAATTAAATTCAACCCAATGCGCATATAGAATGAACCAGCTGCATTCACATTTTATCCATACTCTCAATTTAAAGCTGTTTCAATTCCCGAAAAAAAGATTGAATATTTATAATGATTGATGTTTGAAGACTGGTTGGAAAGGCCAAAAAGTCATGGGATTTCGGAAATTTTATTTTGTTGAATTGAAGGCAAAAGGATATTTTCAATAACTTCACCAAAATGACGTAATGTCAGCCTCACGTCTTTAAAGCTATTTGCAACTACTCGGCGAAGTGCGAGATCAGAACTCATCGGGCAGAAAAATCAATTTTTTTTAATTTATCGATTTTTTCCAAATTTCGGACTGGAAACCAAGATAACCTTAAAAGCAAGCCATTGAAAAATCAAAATAAATCGCTATATTATAAAAATTGCAGCGGTACAGTAGATTAAATCGGGTCGCGCTAATGCGCCCAAAAATAGCACTTACAAATATACACGTCATCACACTTTAGACAAAAATTTGTTAAAAAAAAAAATTATTTTTGTAAATAATGAAACCAATGAATTATCAATTTTATCACTCATTGTTCTATGGAATATATGTTTCCACCTTAAGGAGACCAGCTTGCGCATAGTTGTTTTTAGCTGTGGGAGGAAACCGGAGGACCAAGAGAAAACCTCCGAGGTTGGACAAGCGACCCTACTTCTTATCACTTACAACCGGGAAATTGAAACCACGGCAGTTGACTAAATGACAGACCTAATGATACAGCGTGCATGTGTTCACTATTTGGCCACCAAATCCCCGTTAAGTATTAAACATAAAACGTCCATATAAACACTCTTTCCTGTCTGTTATATTAACAACATCTAGAAACTATTCCAAAATATAGCAGTAGTTTTGTGCTTTCGGAACCGACAAGCGACCCTACTTCTTATCACTTACAACTGGGAAATTGAAACCACGGCAGTTGACTAAATGACAGACCTAATGATACAGCGTGCACGTGTTCACTATTTGGCCACCAAATCCCCGTTAAGTATTAAACATAAAACGTCCATATAAACACTCTTTCCTGTCTGTTATATTAACAACATCTAGAAACTATTCCAAAATATAGCAGTAGTTTTGTGCTTTCGGAACCGACATCACATTTTGATGTGTACATGCGAATTTAAGATTTTGCGGAAGAAGAAACAAAAATGAAACGATAAAATTCCCAATTAGATTGCATAGGATCACCAGAAGTCGCAAAGCACACAATCGACCTGTTACGAGAATACAGCAACCTGTTTTTGCAAAATAAATTCCACCGAATGCGCATAACGACTGAACCAGTTGCATTCATAGAAAAGTGATCAAGCACATTTATTACACTAATCAACTGTCGCACGTTGAAAAATACCAAAAAGGAATGGGATTTTTGGCATTTTATTTTGTTAACATGAAAACTAAAGGATATTTTCGACAACTTCACCAAAATGACGTTACATCGAACCAACGTCATCAAAGCTTCTTGCAATTTACACGGCGAAGTGCGAGATCAATACTCATCGGGCAGAAAAATCGATTTTTTTCATATATGGATTTTTTCAGAAATTTCGGGCTGAAAACCGAGATAACCCATTGAAATTTTAAAAAAATCACTATATTGTAAAAATTTCAGGGATACAGTAGATTAAATCGTGTCTCCTTAATGTGCTAAAAATAGTACTTACAAATATTCACGTCATATATGTAATACCTCAGCCGAAATTTATTACGAAAAAGATGATTTTTTTTTCAGAAATTTCGGGCTGATACAGTAGATTAAATCGGGTCTCCCTAATGCGCTAAAAATAGTACTTACAAATATACATGTCATAACACCTCAGCCAAAATTTGTTACGAAAAACATGATTTTTTCCCGAAGTTTCGGGCTGAAAACCTAGATAAACTGAAAATTAAAAAAAAAAAAATCGCTATATTGTAACAATTGCAGCGGTATAGAAGATTGGATTGAATCGGGTCCCCCAAATGCGCAAAAACTAGTAATTACAAATATACACGTCAGAAATTTCAGGCTGATACAGTAGATTTAATCGGGTCTCCCTAATACGCTAAAAATAGTACTTACAAATATACACCTCATAGCACCTCAGCCGAAATTTGTTACGAAAAACATGATTTTTTTCTGAAGTTTCAGGCTGAAAACCGAGATAAACTGAAAACTAAAAAAAAAAAAAAAAATCGCTACATTGTAACAATTGCAGCGGTATAGCAGATTGAATCGGGTCCCCCAAATGCGCAAAAACCAGTACTTACAAATATACACGTCATCCCACTTGAGCCAAAATTTGTTACAAAAAAACATTATCTTTTTAATAATGAAACTCATGAATTATCTACTTCATCACTCATTGTTCTGTGGAATATAGGTTTCCACCTTAAGGAGACCAGCTGTATAAAAATATACGTATTAAAGCCCCCATTAGATTATAGCAGGACAAAAATTTAAGTATTAAACATAAAATGTCCATAATAGTAACAAAACTAGAAACTATTCCAAAATATAACAGTATTTTTTCTGCTTTTGGAACCTACATCACACTTTGATGTGTACACCCGAATTCAAGATTTTGGACAAGATGAAACAGAAATGATCGAACAGGGGGGCAGTAGTAAAAAAAACATCATACGTCAAGTCGAAAAATATGCACTGGACCTGGGTAGACCACCCACCCATTAAAATCTTGCGTAAAAAAATATGCACCATCATTTTTTAGAAACACCACCCTAAAATCTTGCGCAATAAAATGTGTTCTTCACAGTTGCTTAATTGACCACCCAAAAATCATGCGCAAGAAAATGTGTTCCTCACAGTTGCCTATTAGACCACCCTAAAATCTTGTGCAAGAAAATGTGTTTCTTGAAATATCTCATTTAAGACCACCCAAAAGTATGTGCAATACCTAACTACTAAAGGCTGAGCAATAGAACAAATGACAAGACGATATGTTATAAATACAGTATTTATATTGAGTTGATGTTTGACAAAATTCTGAGTCTGAATTATTAGCAAAGATAGTCTAAGACTGCCCATATGCAGAGACAGGCTAAAATATATGAACTTAGGTTTGTACCTATTCATTTATTGTGCTTTCCCATATCCACTCAAATCTACTGATCACAGGTTGACCAATTTTGACCAGAGTGTGAAGAAGTAAAAGATTACCCAAATCTCATCTCGGCATGCTGCGGTGTTGTAGGTAAAAAAGATGTTAACCCTCTCCACACGACGTGTTTATTTGGAGTGGGCTGGCAAACCAAATTGACAGGACAACAGTCGATCAAATCACGGGATAACACTTGAATGAAATGATAAGGCTTTGAAATATTAATGAATATTTATGTAAATAAACATATACAAGAAACAGGAGTTACAGTACAAACAAACAAGTTGACAGCTTTCTTTGTTGACAGTTCTAATTCAATAATTAGAGTTCACGAGTCACGGAATTCACAGTTCACAGAGTTCATGGTTCACAGAGTTCACGGTTCACAGAGTTCACGATGTCTATGGAGATCTGCCATGTTAGAAAGCATGGGTTTTCACGACATTAAAGTTCACTTTAAAGTTCACTATAAAGTTAATCACAGTCGTCACCTTACGACACAAAGTTCACCATTCACTTAAGTATCACAATTGTCCTAAAAACATAGTTACCAAACACCACCTCCGAGACAGGGAAAAAAACAGTATCGACACAGCATTGTAACATGCTTGTGAATCTTGCATTTTGGTTGGTGGATTAGACACTGTCGATTGGACAATATATAACTCCTCTGTTTTAGCAAGGCGAATAACTGCGTATATAATAAATATTACAGTGTACTTTTTTTTCATTTTGTGCTCAGCCATCTTCCTCAACCCAAATCTTTATTGACAAATATCTTCAAGAAATTCTGCTCAAATGACCATCACACTATTTTCAAACTTCATCCAAACACATCTCTGAAATATATAAAACAGAAGAAAATCAGTCATAAACAGGCATCATAAATTATTCGTAACTAAACAGTGTTGAAAATTTTGTTTTGTTTTTTTGCACTCTGGGAGTCTCTGCAGTGTTTACTTTAAAGTGGACAATTTAAATCAAAGTTTGCCCAAATTCTGAATAACATGATCCGCCTGATAATGAGTCATTAGTCTCAAGAAATTGTTTGAAAATATAGTCACTAGGGGAGGTGAAATAGCAGCTGATTTGGACCTAGGATAATGGGAAATTATGCTAAAATTGACAATGACAATGATTGACAACACGTCAGAACGATATACATAGCAACCACTTGAATCCTAGGCATCACATAGTTTTATAGGGTATTCTGAGGGGTGTATGCAAGAACTGCTCTTCTCTGAACAAGAACTAGCAATAAAATTGTGTTGACGGTCTGCAAATAAAATAATAAAGGCTAAAAACTCACCCATGTTAAGGTTATCAAAACTTCGAAAGTGTAGCCATCATTGTCGCCGGTTGTTGCCAAGAGTTATCCCTGTGTAGTCTCGGTTAACAGGCCGTAACTAATTCATTCAAGACTGGCACTACCGGTCAAAAAGGCCACACTAAGGCTAATCTAATCTTTTTAAAAATATTTTATTTGAAATATTCGAATAGCAATTTCTTTCATAATTTATTTACCAGCATTTTAAAATTGAATTTATCTTCGCTTGGATTCGACCACTAATTCGACACACCTCGGTAAAAACGGTCATACGATTCTATTTTGATGGAGTTGTTATTGATATGAACTGAAACACTTCGTATCCCGTTTGATACAATTTTCTTGCAGGGACCCATTAGACCACCCAATTTTCTTACCCAGAAATGCTTTTTTTCTTTCAGAACTCTGTTAGACCACCCAATTTTCTTACCCGGAAATGCTTTTTTTCTTGCCCAACTCTGTTAGACCACCCAATTTTCTTACCCGTAAATGCTTTTTTTCTTGCAGAACTCAGTTAGACCACCCAATTTTCTTACGCGGAAATGCACTTTTTCATGCACTTTTTTCGGCTGACAGACCCACCCCACCCCCCAGTTGCTGTTTGCATTTTTTTTACAGTTGCCCCCTGATCGAACGATAAAATTTCTGATTAATTTAACATGATCGCCAGAATTCGCAAAGCGCACAATCGACCTGGTGCTAATTCAGTGTGTGAATACAGCAACCTGTTTTTACAAACTAAATTCAACCCAATGCACATAAAGAATGAACCAGCTGCATTCACAGAAATTTTTACAGTGATCTTGTTTTATCCATACTCTCAATTTAAAGCTATTTCAGTTCCCGAAAAAAGCGAGGCCGTATGTCAATCAATTTGATTGAAAGTTCAATATATACGGCCTTGATATTATGTTTAGCTGTGGTTAAAATGAGAGTTTGGATGTCGGTATTATACGCTTTTTTGTCTATTGCGTTTACAGAATAATTATGGAAATTGATAACATCGCATCACCCCAGTTGAATTGCTGCACCATTGGATCAGTTTCCTATTTGTCTGCTTCGGGAGTTACGTAGGCCTACCACACCAGTTACAGTACAAGAGTACATGCAGGCTAACAAGAAGTCGGCTATAATTATGCCTCATTGATTTGGCTCATTCCTTTCAAACTTTCGCTTCTTATCTTAAAAGTCTTATTTTTAATTTGTAGTAAAAATAAATGTGATACGAACTGAATTGCAACCCCGTCTCAAACCGAATATGCTAACGGTACCACAGCCATTGAAAACGTTACTTGATAATCGAGATTATGTAGGTGGAGTTAACGCCTGTCAATCAAACAATCGGCCATTCTCGGAGACGGTGAAGAGAGAGTTGACTCCTATTTCTAGTCAAAAATTACAATGGTGATAACTTTATTCAGAATAAAGTAATTTGACTGAAATTTTCAATATATTCTTCTTTCATCATCTATTTTTGAACTGTTATAGCAAGAATGGTCAACTCTCTATTAAAATCTCCCATAATGTATCTTTAAGAAAAAAACGCCAAAAATTATCGATGTTAAGTTGTATACTGCTAGCCGCGAAATGGATTTTCAAGGTTTTATCGTTGGTCCCGCTGTAGTAGATCTTGGATCTTTCCAAATGGAACTAGATCATTTGTATGTCGCTCCAATTGAAGACGACATGTTGCTAGGATTAGATTTTATGCGCACAAATAAAGTCCGAATTGATATGCTAACGGACAAGTTACAAATTGGCAAGATGTTTTTGACTTGATATATAGCGAAAACGATGAATGTAACAAACACGCTGATGATGCTGTTGTGAAACGAACCCTTATACCACCGTTAACTGTAGCGTGTGTGCGACATACTTTAAATAAAAGCCTATCGCGATATATTATAGAACCCATAAATCATCCTAATTTGTTGATACATGTAGCTCAACCTGCTCATTCTCACGTCGAAACGGAATTTCCTAGCATATGTTTAATCAACCCGTCACAAGAAATGATTGTATTAGAGACTAATCAAGCTGTTGGCAAGGCAGTAAAATTTAATGTAAATGACGTTTTGAAATGTTAGAGATGGATGTAGTGAATGATAGTAACGTTGGTTCACTTAAAATTCCAGAGCATTTAATAGATTTATATGACAGATCAAAAGGACTGTTAGCTCCAGTTGACCAATTTAAATTGTCTAAGTTACTTGTTGAATACCAAGGCGTATTTGCCAAAGATCAATTTGATTTGGGGAATTTTACCTTTCTGGAGCACACTATAGAAACCAAAGATTCAAAACTCATTAAACAAAACTTACACAGAGTTCCTATTTTTTTCGTAGGGGAGGAAGCACATTTAAAAAAGATGTTAGACTCTAAAGTTATTCAGCCGTCAAGCTCAGCATGGGCGCCACCTCCCGTTTTAATCCGCAAAAAAGACGGAACAGTGCGTTGGTGTATTGATTACAGAAAACTGGATGCTAATTCGGCATACTGGCAAATTCTACTTAAAAAGTAAGATAGGAAAAAAGATAGGTTGCCAGGCAACAAAACATACACTCACAGCAGCTAAATCGTCTTAGTGGTCGACAAGGGTTGTCGCATATTTATTCTTTTGTAGGTAATTAGGGAGAATTTAATAGACAATTCCATACAGATGACATTATAATTTTCGTCGTTTGAGGGTTCACAAGGTTCTAAAAACTAAAACAAGGGCCGTAACTCTGGAAGTAATCTACAGAAATTTTTGAAATTCGATAGGCTTTTTCGTTTTTCTAATTCAAATAATGCATGTAAATTTCATACAGGTCGGATGATAACTTTTGTTGTTCTAACGTTCACAAGGTTCAACAAAGTAAAACAAGGGCCATAACTCTAGAAGTAATTGATGGAAATTGCTGACATTCAATAGGCTTCTTTATTTCACTAATTTAAATGATGCATATGAATTTCATACAGATTTAGTGATAACTTTTGTTGTTCAAGCGTTCACAAGTTTCAACAAAGTGAAACAAGGGCTTAACTCTAGAGGTAATTAACAGAAATTTTCTGAAACTCAATAGGCTTGTTCATTTTACTAATTTAAACAATACATATAAATTTCATACAGATCGGATAATAACTTTTGTACATTTTAATTTCATACAGATTTAATGATAACTTTTGTCGTTCGAGCATTCACAAGGTACAACAAAGTGAAACAAGGGCCATAACTCCAGAAGAAATTAAACAGGCTTCTTCATCTCACTAATGCAAACAACATATATCAATTTAAAAAAAATCAGATGATAAATGTAGTCTGTAGAGTGTCAACAAGAAATTGCGGACGACGGATGGACCGACGGACGGCCGCGACGGCCATATACTACCACATTTCCATGTAGGCGTATAAAAACGCATTCTTAACTAAGTACGGTTTATTTCAATTTACTAAAATGGGATTCAGGCTTTGTAACGCAGTTCAACCTATTCAAGAGTAGTCAATCTTAAAGGAGCTAAATCGCTAATATTTTGGACCTAGAAATTGGCACAAATGGGTCGCAACACATATAATAATGTAATATGAATTTATATAAACTGTTTTACATTCAATCGTGTCCGTTTTACTGTGAATTGTCATCAGTTATGTTCGACGAAATACGCCAGAAGTCTCAACCTCAAGTCAGTTTCTAGCGTCTGGTTATTCCAGTCAACACAGATATTATTTATTGCGCATGTTCTCCAAATAAGAACATGATATCACCGTTTGACATGACTTGTGGAATATGTCTAGCCTCATTCTTTGAGCACCTTGTTACAAATGGCGCTGAAACGCATTATGGATATCATAAGCCCATCTTTTCCAGGTAAGATCACAACACCAATGCTGATTTAAATTGCAAAAAAATTTGTGTTTCCAGTGTCGAAGATTTTGGATGATATTGAGTTACGGACTTAGCTACTTTAAATTATATAATTTACTCAGGTTCGCGAAATGGCCCGAAAGAATTCAAACGTGAGCCAAGAACATATGAAGAGAGATTTTGACCTGCATGCAAAGGTTAATGAATGTATGTTGGGTGATGTAGTGTATATTTTGGATACCGTGGTAAAGAAAGGTAAAAAACACAAGCTGTCATTGGCTTGGAAAGGTCCGGGTATTATAACCCAAGTAATTACTCCATATTTTTTTAAGATAAAAACTAGTAAAAAGGAGAGTGTCATGAATCATGATCGATTAAAATTATGTCTAGATCAGGAGTTGCCCGCATGGATCATGATGGTTAAAAATAAGCCTGATTCTACATCCCCGAGTCCGACGGGGAATATTGAAATGTATTGCATATGTAAGGGTCCCGACGATGGCAGTCCCATGATTTGTTGCGATCAGTGTGATGAGTGGTATCACTACCGTTGTGTTGGAATAGAACCTGACGATGACTGGGAAGATAAGGACTATGTGTGTCCTAATTACAATTAGGATTCTGGCCCAGGTAATTTTGGTGGGTCAAAAAAAGGGGGTTAGGGAGTACAGCTAATAACAATACAGCCTACCGACGTATACAGTATTGGCAGGGTATGCTTTTCTTTTACAGTATGAATTTATTGTGGAGAACGCCCGCAAGGTTCTTCAATGAACCACCAGCTGATGTCGCATATGCGCTGTGGGTACAGCAGGCTCAGGCCGGTTTAAATGCCCAATCTAACTGGACACGTACAAGCAGGGGACAGTCAGTGGCTCCTGTTTATTATGAAGAACCCCCGCGTCTGGAGGCACCGCTTTCATGGGTTCCTACCCGGTTATACCATGAATACCCGTGAACTAGACGACAGGGGCAGGAACAAAAATAGGCGATAAATGGATGTCCTGACCGAGACCGAAAAATAAAATTACCTGTGTTAAGGTGGCATTTGCCTCTGTATTTCAGTGGGGAGTGGGACGGGACTGTGCACCAGAAATGTTAGATAAAAGAATTGAGGCGCTGTCGGCTTTATGTCGAATTTTGTCAGAAACCCCATTCACAATGGTCAGGAACTTTAATAGGGGTGGGTATTTGCCCAACGGCTGTCGGTTCACAAACCTCAACACTGAGGGATATGTGTGAGCGAGCTGGAGAATCCCCGAGGGAGATAGATTTATCCTTCTTCCTATTAATTCCCCAGCTTGTTTAACGTATTGGAGATGTTTGTGTACGATGCTTAATTTCTTGACACCTTCCCATTTTGTGAGATTTTTAAGGGCAGCGTCTGTAGGTCAAAGTGATTTGCTTTTGATTAGGGATGGGGGCGAAGATTGGGAAGGGGAAATTGAGGAAATAACTTTGTCCTAAGTTGGGAGGGGTTATTTAGTATATAAATGTATATGTTTAGGTTGTATGAAAGGACGTGTTTGGGTGAATATTACGAGTATATAAGATACTGTTGGTGTGTGTGAGTAATTTAAAATTATGTTTTCAGTTTTTCTGTAGCCCCAGGAGGAGAGGCTAGCCTCCCGAAAGAAAACAGGGAGGACTATTGTGGGTAATGACTGGTCGGACCTGAGGACGGGAACTATTTCCTGAGCTGATCACTACGCCAGATCCTATATAAAGCAGTGTCGACCAGATTCAGTCTGCGATATCACCTCGGTGGAAGCGGACGTAAAACACAACTAACAACTAACTAAGATTCAGTCTGCGATATCGCCTCGGTGGAAGCTGACGTAAAATACAACTAACTCACACACAGATTAAGCACACAAACAGACAGAATTTATAGAGAATTTTCAAGGTATTGTTGTTATAGTTGTTTAATATTAATATTAAGCGGACATAACGAAGTGGGACTTTGGGCATTTTCACTAATCTAATAGTATAAAATCATCTTATTTTTAAGATGTTACATGCATTAATAAAGAAATTGTGTTTGTCACTTGGAACTAAAGACACCCAATCGTAGCTAAAAACAAGGACGTCGGTATCTCAACGTTTTTAGCTATGTTCTCGTAGCTAACTTCAATCCCACAGCAGAACAATTCAATAAGTTAACTATAACTATAATTTACTATAAACTAAACAAGGGCGGGCGCACACTCCCCTATTTTTACACACCACTGTGACTGTCTGTTACACGAATATCTAAAATTATATATTGTATGACTTACTTCACTTAGTTGAAAACAATTCTTACATACTTACAAGAAATTATTTGTAACCGAACGGTAAAGGAGAATAAAAGTTAAATGTCATTCTCCCAAATACAATCGCCGAGATCAAGTCAGCCGTCACTTTCTCATCCTTCACTAAGAATACTCACCCGTCACTAACTGCGAATCAAGCCAATCAAGCTGGCCGTCACTTAAAAATTCGCTGGATGACCATGACTTCAGTGAAATCACGTGCTCGGTATGGGCTAATCCGAGCCTTCGATAAATAAAATGAATTGAAAGTAGTCTATTTTTAGTAACCCATTTCTTTGCTCAAAATAAAAATGCTTTTATCTCTTCTAAAGTATGTAATCATGAATGTGCCAGAAAATAACAAGTAGATTTAAAGAGCAATAGAAACCCACTTTCCAGTGATATATGACACAATAACTGGAATTTCGTATTAAGACACGTATTTTGACATTAAACACTCGATCCAGCCCACCACTATCTTTAATTCAGCCAGTGAAGGCTAGGCCTACCAAACTTGTATCAATTTTAATTTAAAAAGTATATATGCATTCCGCCGAAAATATAATAAATACATTTCAAGAGAGGATCAACTTTACTTTTCAGTATAGATCTACGGAATTTTAGATTAAGCCCCGCATTTTAATTTCAAATACCCCCCCCCCCCACACACACACACACACGTCAAGGCAAGTAAATATAAATGTACCAGAAAATTATTTATATATTTGAAAAGAGTAGTGAACGTGCTTTCTACTACTGATATGTGTAGCATGATATCCGGAATTTCGTATTAACACCCGTAATTAGACATTGAATACCCCCCCCCCCCACACACACACACACACGTAATTACTTAATAGAGTTCAGTATTATCCAACTTTGATAGTTTGTCAAGGTAAGTAAATATAAATGTGCCAGAAAATAATTTATATATTTGAAAGGAGAAATGAATTTGCTTTTCAGTGATATGTAACATGATATCTGGAATTTCGTATTAAGACCCGTATTTTTACTTTAAATACCCCATCCCCACCATTCAATAGAGTTTTGTTTCAGTCGACTTTGATCATCTATCAAGGTAAGTAAATATAAATGTGCCAGAAAATTATTCATATATTTGAAAAGAGAAATGAATGTGCTTTTCGGTGATATGTAACATGATATCAGGAATTTCGTATTAAGACCCGTATTTTTACTTTAAATACCCCCCCCCCCCCAATCATTTAATAGATTTTTGTACCGTTTGTCTTTGATCACCTCTCAAGGCAAGTAAATATAAATGTGCCAGAAAATTATTTATATATTTGAAATTAAACATGAATGTGCTTTTCGGTGATATGTAACATGATATCTGGAATTTCGTATTAAGACCCGAATTTTTACGTTAAATATCCCCCACCCATCATTTAGTAGATTTTTGTACCGTTCGTCTTTGATCACCTTTCAAGGCAAGTAAATATGAATGTGCCAGAAAATTATTTCTATATTTGAAAAGAGCAGTGACCATGCTAAAGGCCACGATCCACGAGGTTGGTCCTTATCTATCATCAGAACGACGTCGTCAACATTGAGATTTTTACGATCTTGGTTCCACTTCTGGCGCGACTGCAACAAAGGTAGGTATTCACGAATCCAACGTCGCCAGAATACATTCGCGAGATACTGCACGTGTCTCCATCTACACTTAACATATGAGTCCTTAACACAAAAGATACCAGGGGGATATTGATTTCCTGGCCTTAGCAGTAGTAAGTGATTAGGAGTCAGAGCTTCTAAATCTTGGGGATCGTCAGATACTCTTGTAATTGGGCGTCCGTTGATTATCATTTCAACTTCGCAGAACATAGTCAATAAACTTTCATCACAAAGTGTCTGTTCTGTTAATAGGAAACTTAGGATTTTGCGCACGTGACGAATACACCGTTCCCAAATCCCCCCAAAGTGGGAACCGGCTGGGGGATTATACGACCATTCTATCTCCTTCTGAATCATAAATTTATCAACTTGATTCTTGTTCCATTCTTTTATGGACTGCTGAATCTCGTTATTAGCAGAAACGAAGTTACCTCCATTATCTGTAACGCGTTCTTCAGGAAGGTCAGCCATCTTCTGCTCACAAATTGGGGCGTTTCGTCTTCGACATTTAATACATGCTCCCAAAACTGACTTCACTGCTGAGTTACCGTTAATCGGCCAGTATCTTCTTCGGATCAAAGAAAGACAATATTCTCTTCCGGAGTGCGCGCATCCTTCATGGTAATGTTGAATAATCAAATCCATTAAATGATTTTTCTTCGGTAGTATAATTTGATGCTTAACGTCTAATGAACCTTTACATCTTCTCTTATTAATCCATCTACCATAATCGGACTTAACTTGAAAATCGGACTTGATTTACTTATACCTTTATCCTTTGAATTCGTAAGAGAATCTCCTTATCAAAGTATCCATGAAAGTTACGTTGTTTGTTACAATCAGAGAAGTCTTAGGAACCTTAACTTCCGGGTCTTCAATTTCTAACCGAAAATCTTCAGGCTGATCTGGTCATTCACTCTGTGGTCCCCATAAAAATTCCGGCCCCGTTAACCACCTCACGTCTTTGTGAAGAGACTTAGCCGAAACTCACCTGGAGGCTTCGTCCGCGGGATTAAGTTCGGAATCCACGTATAACCACTGAGACCGTGTTGATCCGTCAAGTATTGTCGCGATCCTATTGGCCACGAAAATGTTGAATCTCTTATCCTCATTATGGGTATACTTGAGAATAGAGGTACTATCTGTCCAAAAATACGTTTGATCCACGTTGATCTCAAGTTCTCTTTTGATGATCTGGTTTAGTCTGGTAGAAACCGTTGCCGCAGTCATTATCTTCAGCGACTCTAGATTTCCCAGCGATAAATATTGTATGTATTCTTCCTGACTTATCTACCAAACGTAAAAAGCATACAGCCCCATATCCTGATAATGATGCGTCCGAAAAACAATGAAGTTGTGAGGATTTAACGTCACCAAATCCCGGAGGTTTAAAGCAGCGTTGAATTTCTAAGCGTGACAACATAGAGTTCTTCCATCCAATTATTCCACGACTTAATATACTCTTCCGGTACAACATCATCCCATCCTAATTTCATTTTACACAGTTTTTGGAGGATAATCTTGGCGTTTAATATAAAAGGAGCGACGAAACCCAATGGGTCATACACCGACGACAAAACTGAAAGAATCCCACGACGACTTTTTTCCCTTTCCTTAATGTTAACTTGAAAGGTAAAGCAGTCTACTTCGATGTCCCATAGAATTCCCAATGCTCGCTCTATTGGCAGTTCATCAAAATCCAGATACTTTAGTGTAGCAGCTCTTTCCGCTTCAGGTACTGATTCTATCACCTTTCGCGAATTCGATAACCATTTAGTTAAATGAAATCCACCCATAGTAAGAAGTTCATTTAAATCTTGAATGAGACGTATAGCTTGAGATTCAGATTTCACGGACTTTAAACAATCGTCTACATAGAAATTCTTCCGAACCGTCTGAATGACTTCATCATCATAATCTTCTTGATGATCTTCTGCAGTTTTACGAAGTGCGTAGTTGCAAAAGCTCGGAGAAGAAGTAGCCCCGAATAAATGTACTCTCATGCGATACTCCGAAGGATCGACGTCTATATCCCTTTCCGGCCACCATAGAAATCGTAGTAGGTCTCTTTGACATTGAATAACACCAACTTGATGGAACATTGCTTCGACATCCCCCATCACTGCAAACAATTCTTGTCGGAAACGGATTAAAACGCCAATCAATGTACACGTCATGTCTGGGCCTCTTAGAAGAGTATCATTTAAACAAATTCCACGGTACTTGGAAGAACAGTCAAACACTACCCTGGGTACTCCTGGCTTTTTCACATGAAATACAGGGGTGGTGGGGTAAGAACCATAACATACCATCGTTTCTTGACAGTTGATCATTTAAAACTCGCTCGGCATAATCTTTACTAACAAGTCTCTGGATAATTTCATCGTATCGATCAAACAAATCGGGGTTCTTCTTGAAACGTTTCTTCAATAAAGAGAGCCTGTGTTCAGCCATTGGTCGACTGTTAGGTAATAAGGGTGGGTTTATTTGTAGGGGAAGAGAAACTTCGTAATGTCCATTGACTAGGTTAATTGACTTCTCGTAAATCACCATGGCTCGACTATCTTCCTGGGACATTGCTACTTTAGTCTCATCGATCGAGTCATTAAATTCCATATTGCAGTACTGTTCGAACTGTTGGTTAAGTTGAGCATCAGATCTAATGAAATTACATAACTTCTCTTGACTGATTGTCTTACCAATAGGTCCATTTATAACCCATCCCAACATAGTCTTGACTGCATAAGGTCCACTATTTTCGCTCTCTCTGATTTCCTTCGGTTCAAATAGAAAACTATGATCGCACCCAATTAGCAAATCTACTTCAGACAAATTCTGTGATTCGTAAATTCTAACACCATCCAAGTGGGGCCATTTATCAATCTCTTCTTGACTTGGTATGTCATGGGACAATATAGGCAAAGTGGGTCGTGTATACACCTTTGAAAGTTCGGCAAAATTCTTCATTTCGTAGTCAGTCAAATATTTCCATTTCAACCGTTCTACTGTCCACCTGATACCTGTCTTTATCTAGTGTTGTTAATGATAATTTGGTAGGTGTTCCCTTCAACTTCAGTTTGTCCACAAGTCTGTCAGTAGAGAATGTACCATTTGATCCTGTGTCATACAGCGCGAGGGCATCAATAATGTCAGGTTTTCCTTGTGCCTTGACTTTCAAAGCTATTACAGGTAAGGCTATCTTATCGCAAAAATTTGAATTGCGATTAACAAAACCATTAGTAGCTTGCGAGTTCAGAACGGGTTGATGTACAATCGTTGTGTGCCTGCCTTTACATATATTACAGTTTATCCTTTTCCTGCAGAAACGAGCGCGATGTCCAAATGTCAGACAATTAAAGCACAAATTACTCTCTTGAATAAATGTTCTTTTCTGTTCTAATGATTTACCTAAGAACTCTTGGCAATCAAATATAGAATGGTCTCTTTTACAACATGGACATGTCAGTTTATGAGTGCCGTTGGGCTTATCAACATTAGTAGATTAGTAGAAAGGTTCGTTTTCGGATAGTTAGTTTGTCTACTTCGAAATTTATTTCCATTTTAACCGTTCTACTGTCCACCTGATACCTGTCTTTATCTAGTGTTGTTAATGATAATTTGGTAGGTGTTCCCTTCAACTTCAGTTTGTCCACAAGTCTGTCAGTAGAGAATGTACCATTTGATCCTGTGTCATACAGCGCGAGGGCATCAATAATGTCGGGTTTTCCTTGTGCCTTGACTTTCAAAGTTATTACAGGTAAGGCTATCTTATCGCAAAAATTTGAATTGCGATTAACAAAACCATTAGTAGCTTGCGAGTTCAGAACGAGTTGATGTACAATCGTTGCGTGCCTGCATTTACATATATTACAGTTTATCCTTTTCCTGCAGAAACGAGCGCGATGTCCAAATGTCAGACAATTAAAGCACAAATTACTCTCTTGAATAAATGTTCTTTTCTGTTCTAATGATTTACCTAAGAACTCTTGGCAATCAAATATAGAATGGTCTCTTTTACAACATGGACATGTCAGTTTATGAGTGCCGTTGGGCTTATCAACATTAGTAGATTAGTAGAAAGGTTCGTTTTCGGATAGTTAGTTTGTCTACTTCGAAATTTATTGCTACTTTGGCTCACAAAAGAACTATTATCGACAGTACTTAGATTACCGAACAAAGGGTGTGTCAGAATTCTAGCCTCCTTTTCAACATAATTGGCAATATTTGATAAATTAATTTCTCTATCTTCATATTCCGTAATATAGTCTGCCTTTACTCTCCATTTCTTGCTTAAATCAAAAAGCAATTTCGAAATTACTTTCCGCATATTATCGGGGTTTTCTAATTTACTTAAATAGCCGATATCATGAAGAGTATTTTACATGAAATTAACAAGTTGGCATATTTCTGAAGTCCGTTACCATCTTCTGACTTTAGAGCTGGATAATGGACATGTCAGTTTATGAGTGCCGTTGGGCTTATCAACATTAGTAGATTAGTAGAAAGGTTCGTTTTCGGATAGTTAGTTTGTCTACTTCGAAATTTATTGCTACTTTGGCTCACAAAAGAACTATTATCGACAGTACTTAGATTACCGAACAAAGGGTGTGTCAGAATTCTAGCCTCCTTTTCAACATAATTGGCAATATTTGATAAATTAATTTCTCTATCTTCATATTCCGTAATATAGTCTGCCTTTACTCTCCATTTCTTGCTTAAATCAAAAAGCAATTTCGAAATTACTTTCCGCATATTATCGGGGTTTTCTAATTTACTTAAATAGCCGATATCATGAAGAGTATTTTACATGAAATTAACAAGTTGGCATATTTCTGAAGTCCGTTACCATCTTCTGACTTTAGAGCTGGATAATTAACTACTTTATCAACATATGCGGTTGCAATTTTGTACTTATGACCGAATCTGCTTTTCAACAGTCGCAAAGATTCCTTATAACCTCTCTCGGGATGCATTGTTAAACAACTCTTCGTAACTTCTCTAGCTTTCCCGGAGGTATATTGTAACAGATAATGTAACTTGGAACTGTCACTATTTGTCTTCGACGCAACCAGATTTTCAAATGACGTCATAAAGGTAGAAAATTCCATTGGGTCACCACTAAATGTTGGCATATCAACCTTAGGCAATGTCAGTAACATAGTATTTTGTCTTGATTTTCAAGCATTCTTTCCATACATTTTGTCTGGTTTTCCAAAATTGCTTCTGGTGTCGATTTATTCAGGTCCTGACCTGCTTGATCAGTCCATACTGTGGCTGCGGCATTCAGGGGTGTCGGTAATTCCAAGGCCTCTCTCAGGGCTGATACTCTTTCTTCTACTTGATTCCTTTCTTCTTGTAAACCTTTAATCTGAGCCTCTAATTCTAACTTCTGTGCTCTTTCTTCTTCTAATCTTTCCTTCACAACATCAGCATTTGACAGACTAGAACTACTGGCCCTTGATCTGGTTTTCAGATCACTAACAGGCGCTAGAACAAGATGGCGGACTAAACAAGACGTGTGTTAGCTTGCTCCGTGCATAGTAACAATGATATGTAAAAATATATAGATGAAACTAATTAAAAAGAAGTAATTGATAGTGCCTAATGACAACGAAGAAATATAGTGAAAATAAGCTTCATAGTTTTTTCAAATGAACTTATAAATACACAATTTCCAGAAATCAAGGTGAGCTGTGTTAAACAGAGTGATCAGTGAATAGATATCTCAACAAGATCATATCGGCTGTGAGGATTTAAACTAGTTTCAACATTTGAAGTAAGAAATTTATCAGCACATACTAAAGTAAAATGAACAACAAAGGAGCGAGTAATTGTATCAAAACTGGGGAAACACCACGGACAACAAGAAGCGGGGCAAAGGAAAACATTGTTACAACAGAAGATACTACGAAGGACATTTCAGGTATCTATGAAATCTTAAAAACGATAAAAGATGAAATGATGAATACGATAAAAAAGAGTGATATAGACAAAATAAGTGAAAGTATTTTAGATAAAATCAGGAAGGAAATGAAGACTGAGGTAAAACATTTAATCATGGAGGCCACAGCAGAGCTGAACGAGAAATATGAAAACGCGACAATTAAGATTGAACAACTGACGGCCGAAAAAAGTGCGCTACAGAGAAAAGTTGAAAACTTAAATACAGACTTAAACAAAGAAAATAAACGTATAAACGAATCAATAAAAATGGCCAATTACAATGAACAATATTCACGTAAAATGAACATAAGAGTTTTTGGCTTACCTACACAAGGATCACAGGATTTAAAAGTAACATTCATAGATTATATCAAAAGAATAACCCAAATTGATATTGGGAGAGAAGAAATAATTGCCATACATAAGCTTCCCACTAAATACCCTGATAGACCTACCCCTGTTTTAGTTAAAATGATAAACACTGATTCCAAATCCAAAATAATGAGATGTAAAAAGACTCTCTTGATAAATAATATAAAATTAGCAGACGACATTACGAGAAGAAACTTAAGTCTGATAAATAGAGCTTACAACCATCAACGAGTTGCTCAAGTATGGTATTTTAACGCATGTGTTTACGCTAAATCAACAGGTCGAAAGAAGATACAAATTGACTTGTTTGATGATCTTGATGAAAAGTTGATCTCGGCCCCTTTTGAAGAAATTCACGACGACCAGGAAAATTAACTTATCTGAAACACTAAACGTAGAATAGCGACAAAGTGACTTTATCCTTTGTATTTTAGTTTATTGTTTTTTTTTTGTTTTTGTTTTTTTGGGTGGGGGGGGGGGTAGTAATTTACTTTGTTTGCTTTTTTGTTTTGTCGCTTTTTTTGTTTGTAGCCACTACCGATATTAAACAGAGGTTCACCTAAGAATGTAATGACAGATTTTAAATAGTTTTCATAAGAATTACAAGCTAGCTTTAGTAATGTTATAGAAATCAGCATAGCTATAACCGGAGCAGCAAAAGCACAGGTGTATCGTCACGCCTCATTTAAGATGAATGCCTTGCGCTTAATCAAACATACATACGTCACAGTATTAACTGTATTTAAAGTAGAAATTTATAAATTGAGCACAACAGTTGTATGGGTGGCAGTTGCTGTATTTCTTTTGGGTTTGCTTCTCAGCGGCGATTCTCTTGTCGGTATCAAGCGTTTGATAGCGACAGGAAAGTCGTTTTTGGAGCGTGGATTTGGCGGAGGTGTGGTAGTTGTTATACATGGAGCTGTTGTGTTTAATTTAATGAGTTCAATTACTAAATGCCTTTCAAACAGTATTGAAATATATACCTTGATAAAAAAATATATAGTTTAAGGATGTTTCCACACACACGATCAATTATTCGGGATATTGTATATGTTGTAATATATTTTAAAATTGCTATTGGGTTTTTTTTATGTAGTAAATATGTTAAAAGGGTAAACTGTACTTTCGAGACTATTGTATGTGCTATTATATATTTTAGACAGATTATTTTTAAATCAGTATATCATCATTTGTTTGCAGGGGATACAAATAATTATAAATATATAACAGTATTACCAAATAAAGCTCAATATGGCTGATCTAAAATTATTATCGCTAAATGTTAGAGGTATGCGGCAAAAATTTAAGCGCGTCAAACTATTTATCTGGTTAAAAGAACAGAATGTTGATATTTTTTTCTTACAAGAAACACACAGTACTAAAACTGAAGAAAATCTCTGGTTGCAAGACTGGGGAGGCCACATAGTCTACTCACACGGTAAAAGCAACTCGGCAGGCACAGCTATTTTATTTCGAGATACATGTGATGTAAATATTGTTAGTGAAATAACCGACGAAAAAGGTTATTATACATGTGTTATAATAGATATAAATAATACAAACTATATTCTTATAAATACGTACAGCCCGAATACTGATTCTGAACAATATAAATATTTTACTCGTTTACATGAATTAATGTTAAAACTAGAAAATGATTCAAAACTTGATGTTTTTATAATAGGTGGAGATTTTAACAACATAAAGGACGTAAATGTAGATCGGTCAGGAGGCAATTATAAAGTCAAGAAAAACGGTAGATACACCATTAACAAAATAATACAAAGTTTCGGACTGATAGATATATTTAGAATAAAAAAAACCCTGTTTAAAGAAATACACATGGAGGCAGTCACAACCTCTTATTCAAAGTAGGATTGACTCTTGGCTGATAACAGATACTATTCAAAATTATGTTGAAGAATGTTCAATGAAAGTTAACACAATAAGTGATCACTCAGCGATAATACTAAAATTAAAAATGTCTGAAAATGTACGAGGGAATGGTCAATGGATATTTAATAATAGCCTAACTTCCGACAAGAATTACTATGAATATATTAAACTGTCAATAAGGAGGTGGGAAAATGAATTTCATGATGAAAAAGATAAGTGCGGACTTTGGGATTATATAAAGTTTAAAATAAAATCTAATACTATCATTTATTGTAAGAAAAAACAAAGTATTAAACTGAAGCTAAAAGAAGAAATTCTAGGACAGATGGAAAACATTGAAAGCCAACTGTTAGATAACATTAAAAACTCAGAGTATCAAACGTTAGTCAATAAACTAGACATAATATATGAGGATGAAACACGTGGGGCTATTCTGAGATCGAAAATAAAGTGGTATGGCGAGGGAGAAAAAAATACTAAATTTTTCCTGAACTTAGAAAAACAGCGACAGAAAAAAACAATTATAAACCGTATTAAAACGACTCAAGGTTACGAAATAACTTCTCCTGAACAAATATTGAAAGAAATTCATAATTATTATAAAAACCTATATGCATCGTGTGATGAATACCTTAATGTAGAAAAAAACGAATTTACCAGCATAAATCAAAATTTGCCAAAACTAGATGAGTATCAGAGTGATATGTTAGAATATAAAATAGATGAAGATGAGTGTTTTCAAGCAATTAGAGAATTTAAAAAAAACAAATCCCCTGGAAATGATGGCCTGACGGCAGAATTTTACTCTGCGTATTGGCCACTAATTAAAAATTATGTTTTAAACTCCATTAATTATAGTTTTCAAAACAGAACACTCTCTGCGTCCCAAAGGCAATCAACAATTAAATTAATTCCAAAACCTGGTAAAGATAGAAGCTTACTAAGTAACTGGCGGCCTCTGACCCTAATAAACTGTGACGTCAAAATAATAAGTAAGGTCTTATCCACTCGATTAAAACATTTTCTTGGTTCACTGATACATGAGAATCAAACAGCTTTCATCCCGGGCAGACACATTCAAGAAAATATTCGTACAATTGACGACTCTTTTCATTTGGCAAATTTAAAAAAGATAACCGGTTTCCTTCTAGCGTTAGATTTCAAGAAAGCTTTTGATAGCATAAGTCACAAATTTTTGTTAAACAGTCTTAAAACATACGGTATAAAACGGAATTTTATAAGATTTATACAAACTCTCTACAATAACGTTAATGGCTGTGTAATAAACAATGGCTTCACAACTGCATATTTTCCAATAAAGAGGGGAGTACGACAAGGAGATCCTAGTAGTACGATTTTATTTAATCTGGTGATTGAAACTTTATGCAATTTTATAAGAAATAATAACAATATTTTAGGAATAAAATTTGGTCAAAAATCAATCAAATTACTTGCCTTTGCCGACGACGTGGCCTGCTTTTTGAGGGATTTTAAATCGGCAAGACACCTATACGAAGTACTGAAAAAATTTAGCAAAGTGTCCGGATTAGAGATAAATGTAACGAAAACAGAAGCTTGGATTTTCAAACAGATGTGGAAAGCATTGGTTTCATATGTAAAAATAATGACATAAGAATATTGGGAATTGTCTTTTCAAAGGATACAAAAACAACCGATAGAGAAAATTTTGAACCCCAACTAGATGACATAGAAAGAATATTAAGAACTTGGTCGAAAAGAAACCTTACGTTAATAGGTAAAATCCAGGTTATTAAAACTTTTTGTCTATCAAAAATATTATACCCAGCATCAGCCCTAGCTTTTCCTGATTATATTATCAAAAAATTTAATGCAATCGTTTACAAGTTCTTATGGAATGGTCCGAATAAAATTAAAAGGGATGCGATTTGTCAAAATATAGAATATGGAGGTTTAAACATGGTTAGTCTTCAAGAAATGATGACAGCCAGGAGCATATTTTGGTTAAAAAAGATATATACGCCCTGGCCACAAACTTGGAAAACTACCTTTGAATTTATAACAAATAAGTTTGGGGGTGATATTCTACCAGCATGTAATTACAAACCTAAATTAAAATTTTTATCGCCGTTTTATCAGGAACTATTTAGTAACTGGCACAAGATTTATACACAAAAGATCGACTTTTCAGTATCTTTAAAAAATCAACTAGTTTGTAACAATAAAAATATAGAAAATAGTATCTATAACCATAAGTATGAGAAAACATTTGGTAAAGGAAAAATAATCTACTTACATGAATTTATCGGAAATAAAGCGAACATACATATAAAAGATGGGAATGACCAGTTTTATGTAAATAATACAGCGTTAGTAATTAAAAAAATGCTCAAAACCCAAGTGAATCTAAATGACACGCCTAATCGAACGTATAACAAAGCTATAGATGATATCAACAGAAATTTGGAAGCATGGTATAAAAAAGATCTAATAAATATAACTGCTAAAGACATTTATAACCAAATGGTATTAGCTAAATACAAAAAAGCAAAATCAATTACTAAATGGGAGGAAGAACTAAATATACACCAATTTGAAGAAAATGATATAAAAATGATGTTCAAATTAGCTCACCATGTAAATATTAACTCTAAATTACAGAACTTCCAATATAAGTACATCCATAGAATAATTTATACAAATAAATTACTTTGTAAATTAAGACTGACGGAATCAACCCTGTGTTCTTTCTGTCTTTCAGATATTGAAACTGTAAATCATTTGTTTATACACTGTAGTTACACGCAACGAATATGGAACGAAATGTATGAAATTCTTACAAAAGCAAATATAAACGTAAATATAACACAAAAGGAAATTCACCTTGGATGCCTAGATAAATCAGTTTTTGACAATATTAACAAATGGACTTTTGTAAATCAAATAATATTTTTAACTAAGTATTACATATATAAATCAAAAATAGAAGCAAATATTCCTACCCGCGAAAGATACAGAGCATTTTTACAAAGTAAAAAATCCTTAGAACTGGAAATTTTTAAAACTAATAAGAAGATACTTAATAAATGGACATTTTTACCGCATACCCAAATAAAACAGAAATAAACAAAAATTATTGTTATTAAATTATATGAACAACACGGTAGCTAAACGTACTTAAGCCCTTTCAACTTTCGACTTTCATTTCGTGGAAAGGATCTGTACTTTACCGCTTAACAGCTTAAATTTTCCCTTAAAATGTACAAAAAAGGTCGCTAATAATGTCAAGACTCTGGCCTCCTTAAGGGGAGATAACACATCTTGGGGGGAAACCAAGCTAAATATAATTACACATAATAAAACAGTACCCTTTGAGACTTAATAGAAGTAACGTATTCCCTGCACACAATACTAAAGATAATCATCTACTGGCAATAATAAATGAATGTTAAATAAATGATTTTGAAATTGTATGATATAATTATATGTACATATGATGTAATGATAAACCCTATCATGTAATAATACTGTATGATGTACCTGTTATCTGTTATGTAATATTTTTTGAATAAATAATAATTTAAAAAAAAAACAAAAAAAAAAAAAAACTTGACTTGGGGGAGTGGGAACTTCATTTGCCTCTATTTGCGTAAAAACTGCCTTTCTCCATTCTGCAAATCTTTTACGTAGCTCTGTTGTCAATTTCCTTTGTTCGTCATACTTTAAATATTCCTCTTCTATTTCATCAACTTCTGTTAAAATCTCAAGGCATCTACTATGACCCTCATGAAATCTATCCCATGCCTCTTCCATGTTGTGATTTATTTCTTCTGTTTCCTTTATAAATTTCTCATCTATTAAATCTACATCATTCGATAAAACCTTTCGCAGATCAATACTTCCTTTGGTTAAGTCGGTTATCAAAGCTATCAAATGCTTCGTGCCTTGAAAGTCTTCACCACTATTTGCCATCTTGATAAAACTCCCCTGTTTGTCGTGTATTTTGTACACGGTGAACAGTCCATATGCTGATTACACTATTTTGCCTTATTACACTATTTTGCCTATACCGTTTTTTTAGGACTTCGAATTTTGTCTAATGGTTTGGATTGTTCGTACTTTGTTTTATTTTATTATCCCCTTTACAATAAAGCTTTAGGCCTTGAATATTCTTGGTGATCCTTAAATAATCTGCGTCTTCCTTCACACTGCAGAACCGTGTCTAAATTATTATAACTGCCAATCCTTTAAATGCCACGTGAACGGACAGCTATAAGGGGGTAAAACATCCAAATGCACAAACGATCAAACTACTATAGTTCCATACGATAAAGCTGACGTTAATCAGCAAACAATCATTAACATCAACATGGTTATATACTGTAACAACTTTAGACGTAGTGGTTGTATAGTTGAGATATATCGTGGTGTATATCTGTGTATGCGTGAGCTAGGTGTGGCTTCTGAAATATACAAATATAACCTATTCTTGATAGAATTAAACCAACTGGTATTAAACTGACGCGCAACAAGTATTCAATCATCACGTGGAAATCTGAGTTTGTGTACAACTTTACATGTATAAAACAAACATATTCATAGTTATAGCTACATATATGGATTAAACATTTTTAGGAATATAATAAAACATAAAATTATCCTTACAGACACGTTTTGTCCTCCCAAATTCTATATAAAACACGGCAAACATAATTCACTTGACCACCATCAAACTTTGCATTCTTAACTAGTGGAATAACTCTAATTTACGAATTATGCAATGTCTGCATGTCAGGTTCTTAAATGAAAGGGAAGCAAATCTGTTTATCATAATGAGGACTCAGACTAGCAATTATTTGCCCATTGAATTTAATGTTAAATGACTGAAACATCACAGGCTGTAGCTTTTTGCTCAACATTCCGTTGGTTCCAATCTTTATAGGCACAATGGGGACAACATTTGGCAATCTCCTCATCATAATTTTGTAGGGGGTTGACCATTTAGATTTTTTGCTACGCGGATTTGAAGTTGACTGGGGTGAAAATCTCACTTCCGACACAATGATTGCTCTGCAGAAAGACACTTTACACCCCCTATCCCTCCGCTGTAATATCATCAGTATTACCCAAAACTGCTATGAAATTGCAAATTTGATCCGTTTTCTCCAATTCTAGACCAAAAAGTCAACCAAAAAATGCAGGAAGAGGGGAGAAAAAAATTAAGGGAAAAATTGTCTATTTCTAACTCGCACTACATTCGTCATGAAATAAGGGGAAATAATTACTAGTCCATTAACATGTCTAATTTAGAATCTACAGTGACGGCCAGCTTGATTCGCAGTTAGTGACGGATGAGTATTCTTAGTGAAGGATGAGAAAGTGACGGCTGATTTGATCTCGGCAATACAATCTGCCACACTGATCCGCAGTGAATATTTGCTAGGCCGCTACAATCACTGATAAGGATGACATCGATGCGGCTTAATGAGCCAGAAATATTAACTTTTTTCCTGCGACAAATTAAATTCTAAAACATTTTTTTTTATGTATTGGAAAAATAAAGGCGTTTGACGTATTTGTAGGTAAAAATTATTTCCTATTTAGTGTAAATGGGTATTAAAATGACTAAAATGCAGCATTCTCTCCGAAGCAGTAACGTCTTATGTAAACAATGCACGCGCCATTCAGCCAATGATTGACGCCGCGTGCTGTGACAGCACGTGTTAAGGCAGTCATCTTTGACAGAGATATATCACTAGACTTGTAATTCTCTGTCAAACAGATTGACAATCTACAACTTTCCAGCTGTAGTATATTTCGAGGGCTGAAAGCCAGAACTGCATATCTCCAAAATTGACGTTTTGAGAAAATGAAGATTTAAAGTTTGACTAAATTTTAAAAATCGGGTAATTGTTGGATTTAGATGATTTTTGGTAATTACGTGTGTATTAATAGTTGACAACAAATGCTGAATGATCAATAGGGTTATTGCAGTAGTTTTCAATTTATTTCGTAATAATGGATATAGACACTTCTGGTTGGTATAAATTCCCCCAATATGGGGAAGTCAACATTGAAGCTATATGTGCATAATGCTCATACCAAGTTATGAATAGACTGTACTGAAGTCAGAAATTCAGTATGCAAGCCCTGTGCTATAAGGGGAATTTTGTCTAGACAGCATTGGCGGATTTAGGGGCTGCTATAGGTGCCCAGGCCCCCTAAACTTGGACAACACAGCATAAAAACACTGGTTTTTTTTCAAAATTTGTTTAAAATAATTATTCGCCCCCCCCCCCTCTCACCTATTTCAAATTCCTAGATTCGCTACCGCCGCCACTGAAATGAATAAATGAATGAACTACTTTAAAACATTGAAAAATGCATTTAATTCAAACAAGTAATTCAAACACATTTTAACAAATTGAACATTAACTCACAGAATTATTATTATTATTATTAAAACGATATTTATACAGCGCTCGTCTTGCACTGCAGAGCAATGCTCAGAGGCGCTTTACAAAAACATAAATTGAATCAATATAAAATTCAAATGTACATAAAAGTTTAAATGATAAAATTACATACATATAGAGAATGGCATAATCATATGATAAAATGCAAGATATATAGAATCTTTTTAACTAAAAGCCTGTGTATAAAAATGTGTTTTTAGTGATTGTTTGAATATTGTAATAGATTTTGCTGACCTTATGAAAAAAGGGAGCTTATTCCAGAGTCTCGGTGCCTGGAAAGAGAAGGGTCGTTCTCCGAAAGAAGAAAGATTTACAGAGATGGGTATAAGGAGAAAGGGGTCACTAGATGATCTCAAACATCTAGTTGGCGTATATACAGTGATTAAATCTTTTATATAAGAGGGTGAAGTGCCATTAAAACATTTATAAACCAATAAAAGTATTTTTAAATTAATGTGGTACTTAATGGGTAACCAGTGTAAAAAAGCTAAAATTGGAGTTATGTGGTCATGTTCTTTCGAAAGAGTTATCAATCTGGCAGCACAATTTTGAACTTTTTGAAGTTTATCTAGGTGTTTTACAGGAAGAGCAGCAATGAGAGAATTAAAATTATCAATCCTAGAAGTTATAAAGGCACGAACAAGTGATTTAGTTGCATCTAGTGAAATGTATTTTCTAGTTTTACATATATTGTTCATGTTTTTGTCAAAGATAACACCAATATTTCTTGCAGAATTAACAGGTAAAATGAAAGACTTAGCAATAGATATGGATCTACAATCAGCTATTTTGCTTAAATTATTATTTGATCCTATAAGAATATATTCAGTTTTGTCACTATTTAACTTTAAAAAAATATCTATTATCTTGTGTGTTGTCTTGTTGTCCATCATCTTGTGTGTTTTCTTGTTGTCCATTATCTTGGGTGTTGTCTTGTTGTCCAGCATCTTGTGGGTTGTCTTGTTGTCCATTATCTTGGGTGTTGTCTTGTCCATCATCTTGTGTGTTGTCTTGTTGTCCACCATCTTGGGTGTTGTCTTGTTGTCCATCATCTTGTGTGTTGTCTTGTTGTCCACTATCGCGTGTGTTGTCTTGTTTTGCACCATCTTGGGTGTTGTCTTGTTGTCCATCTTGTGTGTTGTCTTGTTCATTATCGTGTGTGTTGTCTTGTTGTCCACCATCTTGTGTGTTGTCTTGTTGTCCATCATCTTGTGTGTTGTCTTATTGTCCATTATCGTGTGTGTTATCTACCATCTGGTGTGTTGTCTTGGTCTTCATGTAAATCATCTCGTGCCTTGTTATGTGCAGAAGATTTCTTTGTGGTAAAGAACTAAACATAAGAAGTGTCATCACCCTCGGAATCAGACGTTTTATAATCTGGGTCATTATCAGCATCATCAAATTCGCTTTCCATATCCTCTAATAGTTCCAGCGCCTCCGTAGCATCTAGACATCGTCCTAAAACAAAAACAATAAAATATTTCAACTTCCTTATTATTAATTGCGAAATATCAATATTGTAACATTTAATATGAATTAAAAGTGATCATATTTTTGTCCTTGGTCGTAGGCCTACTTCAGCAAGAAATGGATATATCCATCAAGGACTAAACTAAATTTTAATGAAGTACTTTTGGAATATTACATTATTTTTGTATATAAAGTTATACTAGTTAAATTAAGTGCCTCTTACCTTGTCTACCAGCCATTTTAACAGATCACAAAAGTGAAAACATCAATTTTATATCCTTTTCTGGAACATTAACAAGGCAGTTTAGGCAGTGATTCAAGGGAAATAACTCTCAACATATAAGTGTTTTATCAGCAAGAACTGGACAAGTGGGATATATACATATCTTGCACTAATGTAGCAAAACAAAATGACAGCAAGAACTCTCTATCTGGAGATACGTTTTTTTGCTTGGAAAAAAATTTAGTGGTTCTGTACTTAACAATATATGACTTCTCTGTTGCGTCATTATTTATAAAGATAGGACTTAGATAATTTTTGCAGAGAAACTACACGAAATTTCGAACTGTTTGGTGTATTTAACTCATTTTTGGCAATTTTGGAGATAGACACTTCTGGCTTTCAGCCCTCGATTTGTTATTATACATGACGTCGAAAGGCCAATCGAAACTTTTCGCTTATTTCCGCAAATCATTAATCAAGAGTAGATGTTCACCTGCAAATTTTGTACAACTGCACTTACTATTAGGGTAGCCTTTTAGCTCTTTTTATCACCCAATAATACATTCTACAGTAGATATCGCTTGTGTGATATATTTCATAATCTACTGCGATATCTCCTTAGGAGATATCGCTTTACATGAATTTGATTGGTCAGTTGAAAAGGAACTACTTTTTTTTTATTTTCAAAGAACAGTTCATTTCTTATTAAAAGTAACTTTTTTTTTAATTAAAACTGAACTATGATGTATCACGACGCCGTAATGTTCAGTAAAAGTGAAATCTACAGCAAAGAATTATATTTATCTATTTGTGCATGTAGGAAGGGATTGGGTGATAAATAAAATCTCCTACACGTCTTTTTTGATATCAAAAAATATCAACACTCGTTGAGCGCCCAACTAAGTATCAACGGTCGCGTCGTATTGCCCAATAACTCTAAAACAACACCCAGTAACTCCAAAAATGTTGACTGTGGAAACGGGTAGATTAATCACTGGAATTCATTTACAATCACCGGAATTCACTCCGAAAATCCCCGATTCCTCTCACAAAACTAATTTATTTTAAATGTATAAATGTATAAATAATATAACGAATAACTATTTTGATATCCCCACAGGCCAGATGAAGGCGCTGTAGGTGTATTTATTTGGAAAGACCACCGGTGTGACAGTTTGAATTGACTCCCAGTGTTTGTTTACTCCTGGGCACTTGTGCATGTCCGAAAGTATTGTTAGCGTTAACAACCAAACTATATCTTACTTCCGGTGTGAGATGGTTCCTGATCACTGATCAGTTCAGGAAAAGTATTACGTATTTGACTAGAGTTTTGTAATAATAAATATACTTGTTATCGTGATTAGCTGTTGTTTTAGTTTCTGATGTTACTTCATTAATTACCACACTGCAAAATGAAACTTCTATTATTCAAAATTGGTATTCCACAAATGATATGGTAATTAATGAAACCAAAACTAAAACAATGAGTATTACACCTTCTTCAAGGCGTAAATTACTTTCAACAAAATTTCAAATTCACATAAATAATTCACCTTTAGAAAATGTCTCTACATTTAAACTTTTAGGCATCATTTTGATGAAAATTTCACTTGGTCTCCTCATGTTGATCATTTATCTAAACTTCTTCGACAGAAAAATTTTCAATTACGCAAATTAAAACAGTTGCTTCCTACTGAAGTACTTAAATTGTTCTATTTTGCTCATATTCAATCTCATATTAATTATTGCTCCACTATTTGGGACTCTTGTTCAACTACATCTATATCTAAACTTGAGAGACTTCAAAAATTATCCTTTAAATTAATTTACAATAGACCTATCTCTGATCATTCCTTCTCATCTAATTATCAATTTTTATCGTCATCCTTAAATCTTCAAACTATTTATCAAAGACTTTTAATTAACAAATATATTTTTGTTTTTAAAATTATCCATAAACTTTGTCCATCATATTTATATAATGTTTTTCATTATAACACCACTCCATATTCATCTCTCAATAATAGACTTTCTATCTGTAGACCTAATAATGAAATATTTAAATGTAGTTTACAATATAGAGGCACAGTGCTTTGGAATTCTCTCCCATATTCACTTAAAAATATTAAAAATCTTCATTTATTTAAGAAAAATATCACTAGGCATGTTATTTCCTCTTCTTAACCTGTAGCCTATATTTAATATATCAACTACTTACTACATATTATCTATCATATTACTTTTAATTTTGAAGTTAAACTATTTAGCTTATCAGTATATATTTGAATGTCTTGTGTGTGAGTCTTGTTCTGTTACTGTCTTTTTCATTTCTTTGTTATAAAGGGCAAAATTGTAAACATGCTTTAAGCCTAATTTTTCAGCCTATTGAGATTACTAAAATTATTATTATTAGGCTTTCAGACTTTCGCCTGAAAGCCTATTGGGATTACTAAAATTATTAAGCTTTCATATTTCATATGAAAGCTTATTGTTTCTGTTAAGATTTCTATCTGGAAACCAGGTGGTGGCTACTCCTTAAAACAATTTTGAAACTTCTGCGCAGACCGAAAGTGGCCGAATTTCGTGCGGTGCATAAAAATTAAAAAACGGCCGTAGCTTCGTCAATTCTGTACCTATTTTCATACAAATGACATTTTCAGAAACCCTGAGTCTTTTCTCGGACGATAGCAGTTGAAAATTTCGAAATTTCGAAACTTCGTCGCTGACTTCTAGCGTTCGAAAAATACAAAATTTCCTTTAAGAGACCATTTTTTTTTTTTTTTTCAAAATTTTCAAATTTGACCTACATTTTTGGATACCTAAAGACCATCCGATACCAGAAATGTAAGTTTCATTCCAAGTTATCGCCCTTTATTTTTCGATTTTTTTCGAATTTTCTGCCCATTTCCCAACCCTTATATTTTTTTGGAAAGGATAAATCAATAGTTCTGAAATTCCTGGAACATAAAGCTATATAGTCAGACCGCTGCATAAAGCAATTTTAAAAACCATCCGGAAACCGGAAGTAGTCGAAATAATGATAGATATTTAAAAAAAAAAAGCAAAAAATGGGTGTTTTGGGGAAAAACTCGATTTCTCCATCCAGTATCAATGGATTAAACGAATTAAGCTTTGGTTGAGTGGCCCGAGGAATGGACTGTCGTATGATGCCCAATTTATACGAATACTATGACCAAGCTGCAAAATATGACAAGCTGAAAATCAAGTATTTTCTGATTTGGGGCGTTTTTGGACGCATGTATCTCGAAATCTTGACCGCAACTTTTTTTTTAACTTTCTCTATCGCGAGTCCATTCGATAGTCTTGTGAATTATGCCATCCAATAAGACTTTGAAATGTCTGGAATACGATAAAAAAGGGACTGAAAATCGAAAAAAGTCGAAAAATCGTGAAATTTTGCAAAATGCTCTATTACTTTATTATTTAAACAAATTTTTACAAAAAGATTACAGATTCGGATAGCTGACCTAATTACGATTCTAACGATGTATAATATGTATTGAGTTATTGAAATTTAATTTTCGATATTTTGACATTTTTGCATTTTTGGCACCTTTGAACATAGGATTTCTCAGGGTTATTTTATCTGATCAGATAATGTAATATATCATTACAGAGCCCTGCCGCTATTTAATTGCCCAAACTGGTTATTAAAACTATTCCGACAATAATCTCCATACCGGAAGTATTCAAAAAATGAAAAAAAAAGGTTAAAAAATTGTCGCTCTTCCGAAAAGCTGTGGCGTCAATCCAAAAGGAAAAGGTTTGAAATAATATAAGGGGTCCAAAAATGGCCTCAATCTTTGAAAAAAGTTGAAAAATCGTTAAATTATTGAAAATGTTCTTTTATTTATCTTTTTTACAAAAAACTACTGAATAGATGTTTCTGAAACTTCTGTGACAGAAAGTTAAGTATCTAAACAAATTGTTAAAACTATCTCGACAATGATCCAAAAACCGGAAGTAGTCGAAAAAATATCCGACATTTTTGAAAAAAAAACGTAAAAAGTAAAATAAGTGGTGATCTTGTGAAAAAGTGATTACTATGCCAGATTTCACCGAATCAAAACAACTAAAGTATCATTGTATATCCTGATCAAAAATTGGCTGGTTAGGCAATACATTATGGGACGCTGAAAATCTTGTATTTTCCTTTTTGGAGCCTATTCGGACGCTTTTATTTCGCAAACTACTCTTAATTCATTTCATAAACTTCTGTTACTTGGAGTCCTAGGGTGGTCTAGCCTTAATATATACTCATGTCCAAAAGAAAGTATACGCTGTGCATTTCACACTGCATCAACCAAAGTCGTTTTTCCATTCTATGCGGTATTTGGGTACAATTTCAATTTGTTTCACCTTTTGTTGCTTAGATATGTTGAGTTTGGATGCAAGAGACAAGCTCAGTAATGTTTTATCAATTGTTTTTAATCTAAACAAAACTTAGACATATTTTTAGTGTGTATACTTTCTTTTGGACATCAGTATAGTATAAATGTTCCAAAAAGGGCCCCGATCTTTGAAAAAAAAAAGTCGAAAAATCGTTATATTTGTATCTGTACTATAAGGGTATAAGGGAGGTAACTATCTCTAAGCACGGTGGAATCCGGCTACTAATTATTAGTCTCTATCATCCAGAAAAATATTCTACGAATATTAGTCTGGATCCGTTGTCAATATTTGAGAAAAATTGGCTAGATAATCCGGTCTTTTACATTATCCAAGGGAGGTAACTCCTCTTAAAACCAGATGTTTACGCCCACGAAATTAATTTAAGAATGTCATTTCAAAAAATCCATTTGATTGCATGCCAGTTCAATATCTAACACTCAATTTTTTTTTGTAAAAGTTCTCTCTTCATGGGCCATATCTTTGCTTTTAAATTTAATCCTAATTCGTCTTCACGATTCATGTTTGTTTATATCTTTGCAAGAATTATGGGATTTATTGTGGGAAGGGGCGCAACTCTTAGTTGACTTTGGCTAAAGAGACTGGATAATCAACCACATTAAAAACCAAACTCCCGGTTACGCATGGGTTTTCTCCCACTAGATAATCCGGTCTTTTACATTATCCAAGGGAGGTAACTCCTCTTAAAACCAGATGTTTACGCCCACGAAATTAATTTAAGAATGTCATTTCAACAAATCCATTTGATTGCATGCCAGTTCAATATCTAACACTCAATTTTTTTTGTAAAAGTTCTCTCTTCACGGGCCATATCTATGCTTTTAAAATTAATCCTAATTCGTCGTCACGATTCAGGTTTGTTTATATCAATGCAAGAATTATGGGATTTATTGTGGGAAGGGGTGCAACTCTTAGTTGACTTTGGCTAAATCGGCCGTGGTTTCGCCTATTCTTTACCTATTTTAAAACAATTCACATTTTTGGAAACCCTGAATCTTTTCCGAGACAATGGCTATCTCACATTTTTTAATTTCGAACATTTATCTATGGCTTTTGTCGTTCGAAATTTGAAAATTATTTATGAATATTTTTTAGTCGTGTTTTACACAAAATTAACGAGTCATCTGACTTGGGCAAAAATGTGATATTTTTTTGTCTCAGTAATTTTCCTTGGCCGCCATTGGCTAATTCAGTTTTTCAGTCCTAGATTAATTATTTATTGCTCGATTTGTATAAAACAAAGTTCATATACTCCGTTGTCTCAATTGTCATTTTTTTGTTACCGATAGAGATATCTGTCGGCACCGGAAGTGGTTTATTTTTACCAAAAACTACAATTTTGACAGTTAGGTACCATTCTTCGAAAGCAGATATTATTTTTTAAAAAATTGATATAACTAAAAGAGTGTGCCCTTTAAAGACGCACAAAATGTTGGGATCGATTTTTTTAATTTCGATTTCAATTTCGAGCAAATTCGATTAAGAGGTGAAAAAAGGTGTAAAATTGACCTATTTACAACCCATTCAGGGTTTTCAGATTTTAAAATATTTCTACGTAACTTTTATAAACTTGTAGCTATAAACCATACGAAGAAAATGTATGTTAAAATTAGTTTGTAATATAAGCAGTTACCTAGAAATGGGCAATTTTGCATAAGTCACTGTTTTCGTTTTTTTGCCTGTAAAATAGTCAATTATTATTAGATTTTTTACAAAAATGACACCATTTGATTCAAAAAGCAAGTATGCGTCGTCGTATCAAATTGATTACAATTTAAAATTGACACCGGAAGTGACGCAATTTGGTCAAAAAATGCATTTTTAACTTTTAAAATCAATATTTTTTTCAACCAAGAATTCTTTAATATGTATTAATAATTTTAACTTTTGGTTTATATTCACATATTAATAAAATTCATAAGGTCATATAGATTTCACAAAATTGTTTCTAACTTGTTCAGTTGCGGAGAAATAGGCGATTTTCAACAGGTCACTTTTCAAGGTTTTTGGTCCATAAAAGTGTCAATATTATTCGATTTTCATCAAATTTTCACTGTGTGATACCTAATGCCATTTACAATTTCATACAAGTAATTTAAGATTTTCATTATCGCCGGAAGTAACGTCATTTCGGCAAAAACTGTATTTTTAGCCTTTAAAACAGATATTTTATTCAAATGAGTCTGATTTGTAATGTTTTTAAAATGATAATATTTGATTCCAATCAACAAATAGATTGAACCCATACGATCATACAGATACCAGAAAATGAGTTCTAAATTGTACGGTTGCAGAGAAATAGACGGTTTTCTACAAGTCACTTTTCAAGGTTTTTGGTCTATAAAAGTGGCAATTATTATTCGATTTACATAAAAAATTTCACCATGTGATGCCTTATGCCATTTCTGATTTCATAAAACTAATTGAACATTTTCATTATCACCGAAAGTACTGTACACTTACATGTAACAAATGTATAAAATGAATTGATATTGATGGATTTGGTTGATTCGGCGTCCATTTTATTTGATGTGTGCAATGCTTGTGTGGAAACCTGTTTAATGGTTTCATTGGTACCGGAAGTGACATATGTTTAGGGTAACGTGGCACCGGTGAAACCGTAATCATAAAAATATTCGATATTAAAAAAAAAGTTAAAAAACCCAGTAAAAATCGGTGCTCTTGCAAAAATCGTGATTTCACCGTCGGGTGTGACCGGATCAAAACACCTAAAGTATCGTTTGGTAGCTCGATGAATGGGCTATTGTATGACACACTTTCTGTCTGATTCCTATCGAGAGTCCATTCGATAGTCTTGTGAATTATGCCATCCAATAAGACTTTGAAATGTCTGGAATACGATAAAAAAGGGACTGAAAACCGAAAAAAGTCGAAAAATCGTGAAATTTTGCAAAATGCTCTATTACTTTATTATTTAAACAAATTTTTACAAAAAGATTACAGATTCAGATAGCTGACCTAATTACGATTCTAACGATGTATAATATGTATTAATTAATTTTCGATATTTTGACATTTTTGCATTTTTGGCACCTTTGAACATAGGATTTCTCAGGGTCATTTTATCTGATCAGATAATGTAATATATCATTAGAGCCCTGCCGCTATTTAATTGCCCAAACTGGTTATTAAAACTATTCCGACAATAATCTCCATACCGGAAGTATTCAAAAAATGAAAAAAAAAGGTTAAAGAATTGTCGCTCTTGCGAAAAGCTGGATTTCTCCGTCAGATATTACTGGATCAAAAGAAGTAAAGTGTCTTTGGATAGCCCCATTAATGGACTATTATATGGCATCTTAATGGTACGATTTCGATGGTTAGAAAATAAATTGTGGTACGCCGAAAATCTAGTATTTTCCGTTTTTGGAGCCTTTTTAGGCGTCTTTTTCTCGAAAACGACAACTCCGATTTTTCTGAAACTTTTTTAACGCAGATTCCTATGGGTGGGCTATGGCGTGAGTCCAACAGTAAAAGCATTGAAATAACATAAGTTGTCCAAAAAGAGCCTCAATCTTGGAAAAAAGTTGAAAAATCCTTAGATTACTGAAAATGATCTTCTAATTTCCTTTCTTTGGAAAACAGCTGAATGGATTTTTCTGAAACTTCTTGTACAGAAGGTAAGGTAACCAAACAACTTGTTAAAGCTATCCCGACAATGATCCAAAAAACGGAAGTAGTCGAAAAAGTTTCGGATATTTTGAGAAAAAAAAAACGTAAAAATTAAAAAAATGGAGATCTTGCGAAGAAAGTGATTACTACGCCAGATTTCACCGAATCAAAACAACTAAAGTGTCATTGGATAGTTCGAACAATGGACAATCTTATGAGATCTAAATGGTAAATATTCGCGGGTTAAGCAATATATAATGGAACGCTGAAAATCTATTATTTTCCGTTTTGGAGCCTATTCAGACGATTTTATTTCGAAAACTTCTCTTATTTCCTTTCTTAAACTTCTGTTACTTAGAGTCCTAACAGTGGGCTATGGTGTGAATCCAAATTTAAAAGCCTCAATATAGTATAAATGGTCTAAAAGGGCCACAATCTTTGAAAAAAAAGTCTATGGTGTGAATCCAAATTTAAAAGCCTCAATATAGTATAAATTGTCCAAAAGGGCCACAATCTTTGAAAAAGGCCGAAAAATCGTTATATCTGTAAATCTGCTTCTAATGGTATAAGGGAGGTAAAACTGTCCAATGGATCTTTCTGAAACTTCTGGTACAGGAAGTTAAGTTCCCATACCACTTGTTAAATCTATCCCGATAATGATCCGTAAACAGGAAGTAGTCAAATAAATATTCGATATTTAAAAGAAAAAAGACAGTAAAAGAAATCGGTGCTCTTGCAACAATAGTCAGACCGCTGGATAAAGCAATTTCAACAACGGTCCGGAAACCGGAAGTAGTCGAAATAATGTCCGATATTTCGAAAAAAACTGGTGTTTTGGGGGAAAAACTCGCTTTCTGTGTCCAATAGCAATGGATTAAACAAATTAAGCTTTCGTTAAGTGACCCGAGGAATGGACTGTCGTATGATGCCCAATTTATACGGATAACCTGAAGTGGTCGAAATTTTAGCTACTCTGAGGTACTATTGATATTATCATATTCTGTAAGTTTTATGGATATCGGTTGATAATTGCGGTCTGCAGTCGTGCCACATGAAATGTATGGTAACCTGATGTCTCGGAAACCGCTAACTGGAAGTGGTCGAAATTTTGGCTACTTTGAGTTATTAATGTCATCATATTCTGTAAGTTTCATGGATATCGGTTGATAATTGCCATCTGCAGTAGTGCCACATGAAATGTGTGGTAACCTGATGTCTTGGAACCTGCTTACCGGAAGTGACCGAAATTGTCTATTCTGAGATCTTATTATTGTAATCATAATCTGCAAGTGTCATTGAAATCGGTTGGTAATTTCGGCCTGTAGTCGTGCCACATCAAATGTTTGGTAACCTGATATCTCAGAAACCGCTAACCGGAAGTGGTCGAAAATTTGACTACTCTGAGATATTATTAATTTCATCATATTCAGTAAGTGTCATGGATATCGGTTCATAATTATTGCGGTCTGCAGTTGTGCCACATGAAATGTGTGGTAACCTGATATCTCGAAACCGTTTACCGGAAGAGATCGAAATTTTGGCTACTCTGAGATATTATTAATTTCATCATATTCTGTAGGTGTCATGGATACCGGTTTATAATTGACCTTTCCGTCAGCTCCTCCCACATTAAGGCTTTGACCAATCAGCTCCGATTAGTTTCCCCGCAAAATGACGTCGCGTTACGTTTCATCACCTTAGACAAATTTCGTGAATTTTGACATTTTGTCGTGTGTTCAAACGTCGTCAATCGTGGTTAAACACATCTTCAATAGAAGGCTTGATCTCGTTTTAACTACGTACATCTATCCTATCAAGGCCTTCACATAATACCCTGCATATTGCGGCACTAATATTGTGAGCCTATCAGATTCCTCGATCGTCGCGAATACCAAGTCTCGCGCTTTCAAGCTAAAATGTCTACTTGTGATAATCGAGTTGCAAAGTTCAAGGTTCATTCAATGTCAAGGTTTCCGTGGCGGTGGCGATGACACAACCTCTGGTTGGACGCTACTGCTCACGTGTCTGTAGATAACATAGCTATAAGTTCTGAAATTGTGAAGTAAACAAGCAACAGCCAGATGTTGTGAAACTCGCAGTCGTTGCTTCAGGAACATGGGTTGAACATTGCTCACACGGACATCGTAACAGCAATAGCTGCTATCTAGACAGGTTAAAGGGTGGTGTGGTGTGCATTCCCTTCCCGAAACAGTTAAAAACAAGCCAACAGTGAAGCTGATGCCCCCCGCCGAAATCCCAAAATAAACAGATGATACTATTTATTTTTTGTTTTCAAAAGTATCAAGCAATCAAACTATACACTAAGTTTCATCACTCTCTATCAGATAGAATCAAGATTATCTTGTCCCAAAGCATTGACCAATGAAATTGATTAGCTCTGCTTAGCTTCTGCTCGAAATGTTAATCATTAAACTCAGTCAAGACATTCACCTAATGAACAACTACATCAAGTCTAAACATTCTACCTCAATTAAAAGCAGAGTTGTTATGTTCCAAAGTCTTGACCAATCAAATTGCTTATCGCTCATTAGCCTAAGCAGAAAATTCTCACCACCGAAATTAGTCAAGGTAATGATGTAATGAATCTATATTCGGAGTTCCATCGCTCTCACTTCATTATAACCAAAGTTATCGCGCCTCAAAGCATCAACCAATCAGATTGCTTATTTCTGCTTACCGGAGGCGGACAATGTTCATCATAGAACTCCATCAAGGCATTCACCTAATGAACGCCTACACCAAGTTTAATCATTTTACCTCAATTAGAAGTTTGAAGATTTAGCTCAATTAGAAATAGAGTTATTGTGTTTCAAGGTCTCAACCAATCAAATTGCTTATCGCTCTGCTTACCTTCAGCAGAAAATATTCATAATCGAACTTAGTCACGGTATTGATGTAATAAAGCTATACTCCAAGTGTCCTCACTCTCACTTAATTAGAACTAAAGTTATTGTGTCTCGTGTATATCAACCAATCAAATTGCTTATCTCTGCTTACCCTAAGCCGAAAATTCTCATCTTCGAACTCCATCAAGGCATTCACCTAATAGACACCTATGCCAAGTGTGAACATTCTAACTCAATTAGAATGACAGTTATTGTGTTCCAAAGTCTCGACCAATCAAATTGCTTATCGCTCTGCTTACCCTGAGCAGAAAATGCTCATTATCAAACTTAGTCAAGGTATTGATGTAATGAAACTATACACCGAGTTTCATCACTCTCACTTGATTAGAACTAAAGTTATCGTGTCCAAAAGCATCAACCAATCAAATTGTTTATCTCTGCTTACACAAGCAGAAAATGCTCATCTTCGAACTCATAGGGACTGACCTAATAAACACCTACACCAAGTTTGAAGATTCTAGCTCAATTAGGAGAGTTATTGTGTCTGAAGGTCTCAACCAATCAAATTGCTTATCGCTCGGCTTACCCTGAGCAGAAAATGCTCATTATCGAACTTAGTCAAGGTATTGGTGTAATGAAACTATACACCAAGTTTCATCACTCTCACTTAATTAGAAGTAAAGTTATCGTGTCCCAAAGCATCAACCAATCAAATTGCTTATCTCTGCTTACCATAAGCCGAAAATGCTCATCTTCGAACTCCACCTAATAAACACCTACACCAAGTTTGAACATTGTAGCTCAATTAGAAAGAGAGTTATTGTGATTGTGTCCCAAAAAGTGTGACGGACAGACAGACAGAGACGGACGAACCCATTTTAATAGTCCCCTAGCTGCTTTCTTTGAAAGGCGGGACAAAAAATATGGGATTTGTCTTCTAGGCCTAATGGATAAAACTGTTGTCGAAGTTAATCCCAGTTAAACGTACAGAAACGTCAATTCTAACCGGTCAAGTGTGTTCAAAGGTAAATAAATTAGTTTTTTGGGGGGCCAAATAACATTTAATTTTATGTAAACTATTCCAAGGGTAATAAATTTGTTTTCATTTAGCCAAATAACAATAAAATATACTGAGCGCCATGGAAAACGCATCACTTAGTTTTTCGTATAACAAAATGATCCTGTAAACATATCTTATTTTTTTTGCTTCTTATTGTGAACAATATTCAAATGGGAACACATCAATAACAACACATTTGTACACTTATGGATGTTTAATCTGTAATCAACGGTACAAAGTCAGAAGGGTCAAAACCAAAAGTACGACACTGATGTCAGTAGCGCGTGTCTTCCACGGGCTCTTACGCACGCTGCGCAGCGACGTCGCATGGAATTTACCAATGTTTGAAAGAAGGCCTGGGGCAAATTGTTCCATTCTTGGACAAGAGCAGCTTCTAAAGCAACAATGGTGTGCATCTGTGGTCACGATCAAGGAATCTGATAGGCTCACAGGGTATTACGTGAAGGCCTTGATAAGATGCACGTAGTTAAAGCGAGATCAAGCCTTCTATTGAAGATGACAGGGGACCAACTCTGCATTTTCGAAATGACAATAGAGGCCCTGGAATGATTTCAGTATATAAAAAAATAAACAGTAATATATATTTTTATAAATCCAATTGAAATTTAAGAATAAACTATATTTTTATCTGAAAATCATTGTCGATATGTGTAAATGATACAATGGGTTTGAGCAATATTTGATTGATACGGAATCTAATGCAGTGATCTTATTATGCGCCATACTAAAAGAGTGTCAGAAATGTCTTGAAATTCAGCCATTTTTGTACACTATTCAAAAAAAGTAGGGGATATTTGATTTTGGGGGCATAATACTAAAATATGCAAATGACTACGAAAAAAGTCACTATAGAACCTAACAGAAGAAACATTTCCAGTTACATGTGACGCCCAAACGCACCAATAGCTACCGCATGGAATGCAGGTGATGCTTGGGATCATCATGGGGGTCCAACCCAAGATTTGCACGACTCTGACTTTGAATGTTACAGTCATTTTGGCATTGAATTCCAGGGTGGAAACATCAGTTTAATTGTTTTAGTGACCAGAAAACAAATTTTGATATGCGTCCGCTTACCCAAAATGAAAGGTTACGTGCCCTTGGCATGCTACAGATCGGCACAACACAGGCGGTTGTGGCGCGGACGATGAATGTTTCTCAGTCTGTCATAAGCAGGCTATGGTCCAGATACCGTGATACACAATCTGTACAGGACAGACCACGCTCAGGTCGACCAAGGGCGACAACTCAAGCCCAGGATCGATTTATCCGTACCTTGGCCTTGAGAAATCGTGTCATCACAGCAAATCAGATCAGCGCTCGTCTTCAAACAGACACTGGTGTGAGAGTGAGTGGCCAGACGATTCGGAATCGACTGCATAGGGGTCACCTTCGCGCCCGACGTCCTCGCGTGATCCCTTGTTTGAGAGATCATCACATTCAGGCAAGACGTCGTTGGTGTAGGGATCTTCAACACTGGGATAATCGACGCTGGAGCAATGTGATGTTTTCAGATGAGTCAAGGTTCACTGTTGATTTTTTGGACAGACGTAGGAGGGTGTGGCGTCGTCGAAACGAGCGCTTCCAAGACGTTAACGTCATCAGACATGATCGATTTGGGGGTGGTTCTGTTATGGTGTGGGGAGGCATCACTGTTGCTGGAAGAACGGCTTTACATGTTGTTGCAGGGCGTGTTACAGGCCAGTACTACCGGGACAACATCTTGGCAGTCCATGTTGTGCCGTTCGCACGACGTCATGGCCGCCGTTTCATCTTCCAGGATGACAACGCAAGATGTCACAGGGCCAGGATCGTTACAGGTTACCTCCAACAACAGAACATCACCTTGGCCAGCACTGAGTCCCGACCTCTCCCCCATCGAGCATGTCTGGGACATGCTTGGACAGAGGTTACGTCAACGTCAACAACGTCCTGCCAATGTCCAAGAACTTGCTGCTGCGTTGCAACAGGAATGGGACAATCTGGACCAAAATGACCTTAGACGTCTCATTAGGAGTATGCCACGTCGGATCAATGCTTGTTTGGCAAACAGAGGAGGATTTACCCGTTACTGACTTGGTTGTGATGCTGTGGTAACTTTGCTGTTTGACCCCGGGTATCATTTTACCCTTATAATGGTCAGTCTGTGCCTTACTTAGTCTAACGATCATTTGGAATAAATCGATGAATGTGAACTTTATTTCATTTTGTCATTTGTTTCTTCGCCAATTTCATTAGGTGACTTTAATAACACTTAAAAATCAAATATCCCCTACGTTTTTTGAATAGTATATTTTGCATAATATCAATTATATACGTGTGTAGAGTCAGCAGTGTGTAGAGTGCGGACTCGTGCACCCCTCCCCCCCAACTACCATAAATCTGCTGTCACCTGAACATGGCTATATTATGAAATCCTCTTCGCATGTTTTCCGGCGAGAAGGAACAGTGTCTAGTCGTTTGGATGTTACGAAAAAAACGCGGTCCAGGGACCGTGACAGAAGGTCTTACAAGGAACAGTGTCTAGCCATTTGGATGGCACGAAAAACCTAGGTCACTGTGGTTTCTCATGAGCTTAGTATATTAATTATTATACAAATCGCCAAGTTCAGAAATTTTCTAGGGGTCTTTAATAGTGGGAGGAAACTGGGGTACTCGGAGAAAACCCACGAAGTTGGAGAGGCGACTCTACTCCTTGTCACAAACGACCACGGAATCGAAACCACACCAGTTGACTCAATGACAGACATGATACAACGCACACGCGCTAACTATTCGGTCATCCATCCCCCCACCTCCCAAAGTTTGGTCTCAATTGGATTAATATTGAGTGATTTATAACCATTTAAATATGCCAGAATTTTACAAATAATGTATGGGACTTTGCAGCATCACCATACATTTCTTTGTAAATTCGACCATTTTTAAAACGCTCTAAATCTCTCAATACTGACCCGATCAATATCAAACGTTGGGATCTTGTATATGATGCGTTGTGTCTTTTTTATATGAGCTTTGCGTTGCTACTGGTAACAGTTAAGAAACTTTCAGTTTGAATAAGATAAGTTGTTTTGCAGTTATATAAGCTGTTGGTTCGCTAACCTGGAGAAACCAGGTTCGATCATGGTGTTTGTTAGTTTCCCCTGGAAGAAAACCCTCGGTACACGTTAAAAAAGCCTTTAAATTGAAGCAATAATATTTTGGTTGTCCCGCCTTTCACAGCAGGTGACTATTAAAATGGGTCTGTTTGACTGTCCGTCACAGTTTTTTTGGACACAATAACTCTCCTAAGTATAGATAATCGATATAAATGTGAAATGTGTCATCTATTTATTTTGGGATTGCGGTGGGGGCGTCAGCCTCACTGTTGGCTTGTATAAAGAGGCATTAAGTTAACATTAGATAAAGAGCTGACAGCCCTCGCTATAATAGTTTAAAAAGAAAATAGATAACGAAATGGTAATATGTTGATAATTTCAGTCAAATTACTTCACTCTTGGTCGAGATATTGTTATTTCAGTCGAATTACTTCCGTCTTGGCCGAGATATTGCCAATGCAATAAACATAGTCCCGATAATCCATTTTATGGTTATTTCATCAACCGTAAAACGTATTCAAATCTACTAAATATCGGAACTATCCGATGACATCGAGAGTTGATCATGGTTTTGGTAAGTTAATTAATGTATAATTAATAATTCATTTCAGGCATAAAGAAAGACCTGCAATAGGCAGATTTAGCTTTTGTATAATGCATGTTTAAATAAAATTGTTATCCATTCTATTCTGTGTGTGTTCAATTGTCTGTTGATGGTTTCATGTGGAATAAAAATACCTATACCAAACCCTAAACACCCCAATTTGATATTTTGAAAGTCCTTGGGGATTTCTGGCACGTATCTGTACCTGAAACCAACAAATTATGCGTACAATAATAATGAGGGCAAACCTTTATGCGTAAAACAGTGCTTTTCAGGGGCCATATTTATTATTGGGGGGGGGGGTTGTCAGGCACCGTGGGCAACCCTACTCCCATCTGGCGTTGGGTCATCAAAGTGTTGAATTCCACAAGGATCCTTCCTGGGACCCGGCATACTGTTTACTATACACTCTACCCATGGCTCGAAATGTTCGCCTGTCTACTTGGCGCCGACAGGCGATTTTTTCGTCTGACAGGTAGCAAATAAAACTACCTGCTTTTTTTAAACATTTCGAGGCCTGACTCTACCTGAGAAGGAGATATAATTAAATCACATTGAGCTTCGTATATTACACTAATCGCCAAATTCAGAAATTTTCTGAATTGTCAGCTTCGTATATTATACCAATCGTCAAATTCAGAAATTTTCTGAATTGTCAGCTTCGTATACTTGTTTATATTGAAGGTGTGTCAATGTTGTTTAAGGTGACGTGCTTATAAAAAGTGGGAGGAGCTACAGGTCTCTGACGGAAAGGTCAATTGCGGTCTGCGGTCATGCCACATGAAATGTGTGGTAACTTGATATTTTGGAAACCGCTTACCAGTTTGCAGTCGTGCCAGATGAAATGTGTGGTAAATGGATATCTCGGAAATCGCTTACCAGAAGTGGCGGAAACTTCACCTACTCTAAGAAATTATTAATGTAATCATAATCAGTCCTTGTCCAACAGTAACCCAATTACTAAATATAGACTATATATTTTCAATTTATCATATTTGTTGAAAGCTCAGATTAGCCATACCAATCACACGATTTCATTGCAGGCACAGTCAGCCAGCGAATTTCTGATAGTTTGCATGTTGATTGCCTCAATATTGTGTGGTAAATATCTTATAGTGCTGGCTTATAGTGTGCCAGGTTGATCTCGGCCTCTTTTCCGTAAATGTTATTTAGTCACGTGATATCCTACATTTGCATATCAAAGTTAGAGCTCTGTGTAAGATGCTATGTAGAAAGCATGAAGGACAAAAACGGAAATGCAAAATAAAACATTTGACACATTGCATTTGACATTTAACTTTGCCCTCAGAGGTATTTTGACTTTATCATTACCGGTATTAGGACTGTGTACTCTTTACACATAATCAATGGAAAAGACATTTTCGCAGAGCATTTAATATTGTCAGCGATACCTTTCCATATGTTTGACTATATATTTTTGTCCAAGTCAGCCTATTCTTTATGGGAACTCTTGAGAAGATACTCAATTATTCTTCATTTGTTATTATGTCATATACTATTGAAAATACAAACAGATAATAATGCATCCATAAATCACTTTCTGCTGTGCTTCCTTCCCTTAAATGTCAATAAATATTTCATCACAAGTGTTGGTTATCCAAGCGTCCGTTATCCAAACAGAAATATTGAGTGAGAGCTTTACAAATCTGATTAATTGAATTTTCCAGGAAACAACTTGAATTCTGATACAGGTCCAAGGAGTGTTGACATGACGATTACTATATCTTCAGTCAACAATGAAGTATTATTTTAAGGAGTAAATCCTGAGATATTTCCAAAATAGTACACCTGAGATTTCAATATACACATATAGAAAACTGACATTTTGTAATAAATATGGATAATTCTTATATTTCAACATTTATTATATCTACTAAAGGACATGATGTAAAAAAAAAAAAAAAGAATAAAAAAAAATAAAAAGAATAAAAACATGCTGACTACATTGCCAAACCTTGAGATGATGATGATGACTTTAGTGCAAATTAAAATTAATGAGTAAAACAAAAAAAAAAAAAAAAAGATCAAGTACACATAGAATATGTCAATCTTAAATATATTTCTGTTAGATCCTCTTGTAGCTTTATCTTCCAGTTTCTTGTTTTTTTTGTTTCGCTGGGACGAACATGGTGTTTTACAATATACAGCTTAAATCACATTACAATAATTTGTTTCACATGATACAGTACCACATGGATAATACAAGTCGGTTAAAGCCATCTTTTATACAGTTTACCTAGAAAAAGAAAAAAATTAACATAGATAATTCATATGCCATCAGTAAATCAGTTATCTGAGCTTGCAGCAACTTTTTTTATATCCCCCAAACATAATTAAATGTTTTAGATTTTTATGAGATTCATATTTGTTTATTCAAAATAATGATTTACCATAACAGAAATAGAACATATCGTTCTTTCATTTTCAAAATTCAATGAAAGAAAATCTCATCTAGTGTCCCAAACTTGATGCAAGCCAAAAATATTGAACACACTAACACTATTGACAAAACTAATTGCAATTCTGGCACTACATATAAATATATTTTTTTATGATAATAAAAACATTTTTAATAATCTTTAATATAATATTCAATTATTAGAGACAGTTTGCCACAGAAAATATTAAAGTCTGATAGTTATTATTTGCATTTTTCAGACAATATCTAATATTTCACCACTTAATCCATGCTAAAATGTACTAAAATTGATTACTTAAAATGTAACAAGCTAACAGTGAGGCTGATGTCCCCCACCGAAATCCCAAAATAAATATATGACACATTAATTAATTGCACGTTTATCTTTTTCAAAAGTATCCAGCAATCAAACTGATTATCAACTATACACTAAGTTTCATCACTCTCTATCAGATAGAATCAAGGTAAAAAAAATTGCTTATTGCTCCTTAGTCTAAGCAGGAAATTCTCATCAAACTTAGTCAAGGTAATGATAAAATGAATCTATCCTCAAGAGTTTCATCGCTCTCACGATTTTTTAATTTTTAAAGATACATTATGTAAGATTTAGATAAAGAGCTAGGAATAGATTAAGTAAAATGAATAAGTTGAAAATTTCGTTCAAATTTCAAACACCGTAATGGTTGTTCAAAGCTAACTTTTGCTCTTCCATTTTAAATTAAATCAAAATATGGCTGAACCGTTCTAATCTATTTAATATCGGAGAAATCCTTTGCCATCGAGAGTTGATTATGGCCTGGATCAGTTAATTAATATCTAATTAATAAGTTAGATAACATTTCAGGCCTAAAGAGAGACCTGCAATAGGCAGAGTTAGCTCTTGCATAATGTATGTTTAATATTGAACTTCCAACCACCTTTTTTTAAATACAGATATGTTATTAGAATAGATGATATTGCCATTATTTTCTTCTGCAAATTATCTTTATAATTTCAGACATTAATGAAACAGTTCAAATCATGTAGGTAAATATAACATTTGTCAAATATCAAGTATATAAATCTATGTTGTTACTACACAGAAAAAAGCCTAAAAAAAACCTAACTGCAGATCCACATTTAAATAAAACTTAAATAAGCCCACCCCCATGTCAGTAAAATAATTTTATTAATGATTTCTGGACATTGTTAGGGATACAAATCATTAAAAGCATTCTATATATAATTTATAGTATCTTTTTATTCTTAATAATGTCATGCTTAAGTATACAAAAATAAAATCACAATGACCACCAGACCAGGCATAGATGTCAAGTGGTGGTCATCTAGCGGTTGCCATGCAAAATACGCCCACATTTGTAAGAGATGAACGGGCACTGCCTCTTTGCGGTTGGGCATGCATGAAAATCAATTGGTGCCATCCTTATTGTACAACCATCTACCATGGCAAGATTATCCTAAAAGTGGACAGGAATAATGATACCAAGTTTGAACAAAGTCTGTCAAGAACTCTGCCTTGTCGAGTGTTCAAAAACATACTAACTCACAGAGATTAAGACAAACTTGTGCAATGTGGTCATAAAAAGTCTGTCAAGAACTCTGCCCTGTTGAGTGTTCAAAAACATACTAACTCACAGAGATAGAGGCAAGTGCAATGTGGTCATAAAAAGATAGGGTGCCAGACAACGAAACATACACCCACAGCAGCTAAGTCATCCAACCAGTCCACAAGGGTTTATTGTTTGGTATTTAATGGGAGTATTTAAAAGACATTAAAGATAGGTTGCCAAGCAATCAAACATACTCTCACATCAGCTAAGCCGTCAAGGGTTGTCGCATATATTTTCTTTTGTCCGTAATTAATACATTTACAACACACTAAAATCTGAGTAACAACCCCATTAAGTAATTATCATAAATCATTAGACTTTGTTTGGCTTCTAGTTCTGCCACATGGCATGCTTACGTTATCGGAAATCATTGAAAATCAATAGTAGGTCAGTAGCTGACATCGAATATCGTGCCACCTTTGCTCCATTGAAAAGAACATTACCATTTCAGGGAAAGAAGTCAATTATCGCATTCTCGTTGTAAAAACTGGAAGTTCTTTCAGAAATACCCTGCAGTATTAAGGGGTGAGACTACCCGAAAAATACCCTGCAGTATTAAGGCTACCCGAAAAATGTGTTCTGAAATTATAAAGCTATTGAACTGAAAATGACACAAGTAGTTAGGAAATGTAATAAACAAGAGAAAACTAACATTAAATTTTTTTTTTTTTTAAATTGTTGCTAGGGTAACACATTTTTTTTGGAAAAGTATGAAAAATGTTGGTACACCGTATCTCTGGCACTAATAAAGATAAGATTTTCAGACTGCTTATTCTTTAATGATAACCCTAAAATCAGACAGAGAGGTTTTTTTCTCTATAATTTTCATAGTTTCTTGGAAAATGGTGTTTAAAACATTTGCCTCACCACAATATTTTGTCTTTTGAGAAATATTTTGATAACTTTTCAAATATTAATAATTAAAATTGCTTTCTGTCTGATCCATGGTTAGATATTTGTTTATATATCCTACAAATTTGGGCGGGGCAACAGACGCTATCGTTTGTCAGTTGTTTGCATAACTTGGAGTAAACTGGAATTGTTGTTTCTCTTTTACCGGTAGTCAGGATTTAAGTTGTGAGTAGCTGATCATGATATATTATTTCTACAGGTATTATTTAATTTGTTTATCATCAAAACCGATTCATTTATCACAGACAATTACTCACGAATTTAACACGATGTAATAGACGGCCATGTTTGTTGTGGGCGGGACTTGAATGACAATTTCACTACCGTACGAGCAACAGAATTACAGCTGAAAGTTATGCAATAATGCAATTGCGTGTTATAATTAATATAAACAAATGTAACAAAAGCAATTTATTTCATAAAGAAATATAATTATATAAAGCTTGATACGGCTAAATATCGGTAATTATTATAACTGTAAACAATAGAGTTTGACCTAGTTACTGGAGATCGCAGGTGGATTTGAGTCACATATGTTATGGCACGAGTTTCACACGCGCTGGGAAAGGGTGCGCCTAAGCCACGCATATTTTTTTTTTCCTGAAACACCTCTGCCAAAGTCGCCCTGCGCCTTATCTACGCATGCGCCTTATACACCGAAAAATACGGTAATTGGTTACAAAGATATAGTGTACATGTACCCTGCTTTTCATAATTTTTCCCCCAAAAATGAGTTACCCTGGTAACAACATTTTTTTAAAGTTACTTTTCCCTTCTTTATTACATTTCCTAACTACTTGTACCATTTTCAATTCAATAGCTTTAACATTTCAGAACAATTTTTTTTGGGTAGCCTCTATATCTCCGCCCAATCAAACAAAAGGGTGTGTGTGCTGTGGTTCATTGTTGACTAAAATCGTCATCATCATCATCATCGGTGAGGCCTTTAGGCAGGTCAGCAACCTTTTGGCCTATTATATGCAGTATAAGTTACAGATGACGGCCTCCATGATTAAGAAGAAGGAAAACAGACAAAGGCAAAGCCAAAGAAAACCCAGCAAAACAAAAGAGACTGGACTACATTCAGGACCATTTTTGCAGAGTGGCTGAAAATAGATGGAAATGGAAAGGATATGGATAACAGAAGAGATACAAAAATAAGTTTTGATTGAAACGACAAAGTAGTAGGACCATTATTTCATGAAATGATTACAGTTAGGAAAAGAAGCTATTTGAAAAGGTAAGTTAGTTGAAAAATAATGCTTAGAAAGTTTGTTAATCTAAATCTACATTTGTTCATTGAGTTCCTGTGTGCAAATTGACAGCACATTCGATATTTCAAGTGAGTGAGACATTTATTTAAGAGACGCAGATTAACAGCTTGCCAGGCAAATTGCTCAGCTAACCATAGAATATAAATAAACTTGTGTTTGTCCTGATATAAACCCTCCCTAAGTGTTGATTGGACAATAATTTCCATTTCATTTCAAAGGCGGCAAGGTAAACTTCAGCTAGCAGAGGTGATAGTGGGCTTCCCATGGGCAATCCTCTAGATTGTTCATAGATGTCGTCTCCCCATGTAAAGTAGGTGGCCGAAATACAGGTTTGAACTAACTAACTCTCTCTGTACTTCAGTTTATAGGAAACCCACCCACACCGATCAGTATCTCCATTTTAAATCCAACCATCCGTCCCAAACCAAGAAAGCCATCATTACAACTCACTAACCGCACCCTCAATATCTGTGACCATGATCCAGGGTACGAAATAACACGCGAATGGTCGTTCAGGTTACGCATCAGTTACCATGACCCAGAAACACGCGAACAGACTTCTGTTCTCGATCACCGAGCTATAATTTATAAACTGAAGGTTTCAGTTAAAATATTCACCCCATTCCTCCGTTAAAGATAGGTTGCCAGGCAACGAAACATACGCCCACAGCAACTAAATCGTCCGGGCAGTCAACAAGGGTTGTCGCATATTTTTACTTTTATCGGTAATGAAACATTTATAATACACTAAAATCTGATTAAGAGCAACAACTCACGAAGTAATTATCAGAAAACTATTAGAATTTGTTTGGTTTTTATAAAGTTCTGCCCCATGCTAACATTTTGTATGCAAAGCTTTTAATATCATGGATTTAACTGTTCAAGTCATAAAAATTCATTGAAAATCTATATACTTGTTCGTCTCAAGATCTTAAACTCTGTGTATCAATCTGAAGTCAATCGGATGATAACTTAAGGGCCATAACTTTGGCAGTAATTATCGGAAATCGTTGAAAATCAATAGGAATCTTCGTCTCATGACCTCAAACACTGTGTATAAACTCAATCGGATATTAACTTTAGCCTCTAGAGCATCCACAAGATTTTTTGAAGTGATCAAGGGCCATAACTCTGGCAGTAATTATCAGAAATCGTTGAAAATCAAAAGGCTTCTTCGTCTCATGACCTCAAACACTGTGTATAAATTTAAGGTCAATTGGATATTAACTTTGGCCTCTAGAGTGACCACAAGATTTTTCAAAGTGATCAAGGGCCATAACTCTGGCAGTAATTATCGGAAATCGCTGAAGTCAATAGAGTTCTTCGTCTCAAGACCTTAAAGACTGTGCATAAATTTAAAGTCAATCAATGTGGGCGTATAAAAACATATTACTGAAAGATCTTTAAGTTCGCACCTGTTATTTGGCAGTAGCGAATCAACTCGCGGACCCATCATACCTGGCAACGTGATTAGCAAACAAAAGCGCCAGATTAATCAACTGATTTCTATTGTTTTTATTTCTTAAATTAATGGTGATTGAGTAATAAAAATAAAACACCCAATGAAAAGGAATGTTATATTCGCAAATCATCAAATAAAAAACATATGTTTCAACAAAGGATCTTCTGGTATTTACGTAATAGGTCCGAGGTGAAAATTCACACTGTGCCAATGACTTTGGCATTATTCCAATATTTTCACGTTGTCACTTACGGCTAATAATTTTATGACATGGAAAGTGAAATGGAATCAGATTTTTTATGATTTACTACCAGGCATATCAAGGAATATGATAATGTCGAAGAAATAAGCTATTTATATTTTTGGGACGCTATGATGCGAAGAATACGTAGGCCCTATACTGTACAGCCGAGATCAAGCGTGTCGGCCACCATTTCTTGGATACACTTCCAGACAGACGATACCACAAAACTTACGGATAATAATTCTAGAGTTTGGAAAGCTACATGTTCACGTTACTTTACCATTATGACAGAGAAAAGTCATAATTTTAGTGGAACTGACTTTTCAATATTATTTATTGTAATATAATTGTCACTTTGTACAATTGAATTTTATATCATTGGAAAGAACATGACAATCTGTACATTTCTGTAACAGAGTATTTCTTTGTATAGAATTTTTTTTAGTTATTTTCAATTTTGTAGAGAGTATTAGGATTAACAATAATCCACTAATTGACTTAGGGATATGGGCCTTGCTGATTTAATGAACATAGGGGTAGCTGGCTAATCTTTTAATTGGCTCTAGGGTTAAATGGGTTAAGTGGTGTAAAATCATCGAAATTGAAACATACTGCATGCCAAAATGCAAAATTTTCTTTACCCCCAAATCCCCCTAGGCTAATTCGAGGGTCAGCTCTAAACACATATGGCAGCAAATGGATGCATCGTAACCTATAGGTTACCATTTCAAATTTCAGACAGATTAGCGTAACCTAATTTGAGGTTATTTCATACCCTGATGATCTCCTATGGCATGAAATCGAACATTTCAGGGAAGTCTTCTCCACTTTTAACCAGTACCCCAAGCAGCTAATCAATAAAACCATTAATTCCACAATAGCATCCCAACATTCTACCGTGAAGCCAGCAAGAATAGACCCTTCACCCCTAAGCGTCAGCATACCATTCAATGCCAGTTCATCCTACCACATCAGAAGAATCCTGAAACAGGCAGGCATTGACACGATCTTTTCCAGTAGCAGTACCCTGAAAGACTTACTGCGAACCAACAGGAAAATAAACCCAACTATCCCACAACAGCCAAAAGGATGTGTCTACCAAGTTTCGTGTTCGTGCGGCCAGAAATATATAGGAGAAACCAAACGCCTGTTAAATGCCTGTATCAAAGAGCACCAATCCCTAGCACTAGCAGCCAACAATACCTCTGCAATAGCCCAACATCTCGGCAACAATGGTCGTCTTAAAGTGAATTGGGAAGATACGAAAACAATGACAGTAAACCAACACAACAAAAAGACAAGGAAACTTGTGGAAGCCATCAACATAAAAAGGTACCATACAGAACTTAACCGCGATCCTGGTCTATTCATCCCAAGAGCATACGACAGTCTCATCAAGTAATATACCACTCCGTTTATTCTTCCACTACATTTATGTTTTTCTTCAATATTAGTAAGCCCTGGACCCTATTTTCCCCATACAGTTTTATTCACAATATTAATCCAAAATCCTTTTTGATATTTATGGATTCAGTATCTTTTAATCATTTCTTACAGGGGATGTATGCCCTTTTTCACAATGTTCATAAATGTTCTATAATATTTCACAATGCTTTTGAAAATGAATTTTAACATGTCTTTTACATAATTTCATTTATACTTGAATTTTTACTTTAAAGTAGCTAAGTCTCTAACTCAATATCATCCAAAGTCTTACACATTGAAAAGACGAATTATTTGTCAATTCAAATCAACGTTGATGTAGTTATCTTACCGGGCAAAGGTAGGCTTCTGATATCCAATATCTAAGACAAAATAAACATTTTACCATGTGTATATGGGACCTCGGATTTTGTCCCATCCGAAAGACTATGTACGTTGTCCCTTGCCAGACTCGGCACCACTGACAGTCTCGAACTGCCTTTGATAGACTACCAATTTAAGGATCATGGTTTTCATACGTTGTACTCGAGAAATGCAGAGGTTTGTAACATGCAATTAGTTTGCAAATGACTATAGTATAGTATAGCATGTTTTGTGCAAAGGCGGAATGTGGTTGATTTTTATCAATGAAGAACAATATTACTACTTTAAACAGCATTTTTGCACAGTGCACAGACTCTTGATGTTATTTAAACCCATCTGTATAGACTGCAGTGCAAGTTAGACATCCTTGAATTAAATAAAACTATTGGATTTTGTGCTTACAGTTGATGTCAAGAAAAACAAGTGATTGTCATGCAAGATAGGCCCACATTTTGCAAAAGATGGATGGAGAACAAGCTAAAAACAAAAATGATTTTTTGTACAATCAGGGGCCATAATCCAGAAATTTATGATCTGAAATGTGCAAATATCAAAAGGGACTGAGATTTTTGGAATATAAAGGTAAGTTTTAAGTTTCATCAAAATCGGATAAAAACTGTGACCTCTAGAGGGTCCATATCCTTTGTATTATATACTTAGACACAATTTGCGTACAAAGAGCGTCCATTTTTATTATTATTATTATTTATTACAACATCTTAAACTAAATGGTAGATTATTCCATAAAACAGGCGTATGATAACTAAAAGAGCGCTGACCATAAGAGACTAGTTGAACAGTTTTGGGCTTTAAAAGTAGTTTATCTGATGTACGTAATGTTCGGCTAGGTGTATAAAGTTCTAAAAAATCTGAGAGGTAAACAGGAGCTAAAGTATTTAAACATTTAAAAGTAACGAATAAAATCTTAAAATAAATTCGATATTTAACAGGTAACCAGTGTAAATTATATAAGACAAGAGTTAATTTAAGTGGTCACATTTCTTATTTAGAGTACAGAGAGAGAGAGAGAGAAATGGGGTTTAACGTCCACTCGACACAAACTAGGTCATTTCAGGACTAATATATGGTTTTAATTTTATTTCAATAATTCGCTTGCGCGTATGGGTCTTTAGCAGTGGAAGGAAACCGGAAGTATTCTGTACTTTTTGTAATTTATCTATAAGCTTTAAAAGGTAAACATGTATTTCAAATTTCATCAAAATTGGATCAAAATTTTGGCCTTGTAGAGGGACCACAACCTTGATATACCATATATACACTATTTGCGTACAAGACTACAAGGTGTTGCCTTTTTTTCTGGCAGTTTTGGTCGGATTTTCACGAAATTCAAATTCGACCATCATTCGGGTGTAATGGTGATATATTCTAACGTTTTTTTAAATCGGATAATAATTGTGATCTCTTGAGAGACCACAAGCTAAAGATAGGTTGCCAGACAACTAAACATACGCCCACAGCAACTAAATCGTCCAGGCAGTCAACAAGTGTTGTCGCATATTTTTACTTTTTTCGGTAATGAAACATTTATAATACACTAAAATCTGATTAAGAGTAACAACTCATGAATTATCAGAAAACCATTAGAATTTGTTTGGTTTTTAAGTTAAGATTTGATATGCGCAAATATCGAAATGAACCAATATCTTTGGGTTATAAACATGCAATTCAAGTTTCATCCAATCGGATAAAAATTGTGACCTCTTAGAGGGACCACAAGCTAAAAACGCGATTTTTCGTACAATCAAGGGCCATAATCCATGAAGTTATCGTCCAATATATGCCAATATCAAGACAAACCGAGATCTTTGGGAGATAGACCTATATTTTAATTTTCGTCAAAATCGGATAAAAATTGTGACCTGTAGTGTCTACAAACAAATTGTGGACGGATGTCTGGACGGACAAACACGGGCGAGCACCACGGATCAAATGCTCTGATAAATTCAAAATTTATGCTTTCCAGTCCTTCCATTTTTATAAGCATGAGGTCATTGAGGTAGGTTACTTTTAAATTTGAAGTTAACTGTTTTTAATGTAGTTCTGGTGTGAAAACCCCCTCTCTGCATCCACTGTTGTAGGTGGAATAACAAGACTAAGTTCAGCCAGTTTACAGACTGATGGATACATATTTTCATATTTCAAAATAACTTCTCTTATAAAAGACTTGTGAGATAAATGGGAATACTCTTTAGTAATCAGTAAATTTTTAAATCCAGTCTACTCAGATAATAAAGTGTTTTTATTATCAAACATTAATGGAACTATGGTAATCAACTGATTGTGTTTATCAGTTTTATAACAAGCAAACAGTGAGGCTGATGTCCCTGGCCAAAATCCCAAAATAAATAGATGACACACATTAATTAATCGCACATTTATTTTTTTCAAAAGTATCAAGCAATCAAACTGATTATCAACTATACACTAAGTTTCATCATATGACAAACCATTATTTGACATAAAATCGAAAGATATCTATAATGTAAGAGTAGAAAAATCATTTGTTACACCAAAATGCATAAACCAGTGGGAAACCATTCTATTTACCACTATTGATAATATAGAAACCCAAAAAATATTTAACACAAAAATGCGCAGCTTTCATTATAAGTATATACATAGAATAATTTACACTAATACAAAGCTATGTAAACTCAAATTTACTGAGAGTTCTCTTTGTGCCCTCTGTAACTCATGCCTTGAAACTCAGAAACACTTATTCTATTATGTCCTGTAACACAAACAATATTAACCAATTTGTCTGAAATCCTATTAAAAAACAATATTAAGAGCCAGTCCACGAGAAAACCATGCAATATCATGCAGATATTCGAAGGTGGGGGTTGGCTGATTGAGTTCATATTCACAGGGTTTGGTCGACCCATCGAGCCTACTCCCCAGCCAAAATCACTGATTTTAGAAATCAACCGCTGTTACTACCGCGGTTACATGACCCTGACAAACTAGGTTTTGGTTGTTCATAATAGTCGGGGTCTTACCCTATCACATTATCATGATCATCCGGTTAAAGTTCATTTTCCATAGGTGTCAGTAGATTACCCAAGATACGTGTTTGGAGATACCTGAAATGTACCCTATCTTCAGATCGCGATAACTCCACTGGAGCAGAGTTTGCGATAAAAATTAAAACTAGATCTGCTACTGTCCCATGCAGATATGAAAGCTTTCATATTCATCGTCACGTGACATGGATTATACCAAGTATCTTAAAAGAAAAAAGAACAAAAAATAATTATCAAAATCGGTGAAAAAGTCGCGAAGTTACAAGTCTAAATATAGTGAGAAACATTGCACCCAGGCAACAAAATAATCCGAAAACTAAAGGGAAATAACTGAGAGTTGGATTGCTGTAATCGGAATGACTTTCCGTTCCAGAAGTGGCGATATTCCACTTTTTTCGCACTTACTGAAGCCGTAAATGGCGGAAAAAGCCGAACGACAGGAACCGTGTGAAGAACAAACGACCTGAATGAATGCAGGTATCGCCTTGAATTTCTCAGGGCACCTAGGTACCAGCGTGAAAAGTTCCTCGTCGGAATTTGGTAGTCATCGTACCTTTGGTTCCAGCGTGGCGCATGCGCGAAGTCAAAAGAAATTACGGTCGATTTTTGGATTTTTGGAATATTTCGGAGTGGTTTGGTATGTGACGGTGGATAGGGGACCCGGATTGATCTATTATAATAAGCGTTGAAGAATGAGCAAATTTTCGCTACCGGGGTTGATTTGCTCTGCCCAGGCATCGTTCCCTTGGGCCGATTGCCTTCAAATTTGCACGGGATGTACCTTGGGATTCAAGCTATCACATATTAAAAATAGAAGAGTCTGGAATTCCGAGAATGTTGAAAATAAATTCGAAACCCACCCCCACCGATCAAAGTTTTTTTGCTTAAAAAATTGCCGTATTTTATCAAATTTTTATTGTACTTGATATCTGAGCATTTTCTCCTTTTAATATGTGATAAATATCATCGCGGCACAGCCAACCGCTAGAAGTTCCAGAGATTTGGACCACCGGTAGGATGCCTCAGCAGTCAAAAAAGGTCAAAATAGGCGATTTCGGTTTCTAGTATCGATACATCGTTGCGGTCATTTTAAAAAATTGTCTTTTAAGGATAATGTGTATAGTACTAATACCTATCACATACGGGAGAGGCGTTAAAATGTCTTTGCATTTGCAATTTCAAAATTAATTAAAACCAATATTAAATTCCGAAAATCATTTTTTTGCTAAAACTCTTTTTTTTTTTTAATGGGATCAAAATGGGAGTAAAGCACAGAGTCCGGGGTGGTAATGGGCGTATTGTGTCCAAATTTCATGGTTTTCGGACAATCAGTGCCGGTTTCGCGACGAAATTCCACCTTTTTCCCCCTTATAGAAGCCGTAAATTGACTTAGAAAAAAAAAACGACCTGGAGCCGTGCCAAGAACAAACGACTTGAACGAATGCAGGTATCACCTTGAAATTATCAGGGTACCTAGGTACCAGCGTGAAAAGTTCCTCGCCGGAATTTGGTACTCATGGTACGTTTGGTTCCAGCGTAGCGCATGCGCGAAGGCAAAACCAGCTAAACTCAAAGCAACCTTGTCGGCATGGAAAACATCAAAGGCGAAATTCAAATTTTTGAAATATTCAAATACCAAACATTCGACCATGAGCCAGGCTATCCTGAAATGTATTAATTTCGGTAATAGGAGACAGATTCTCTAAGCCACGACCAATTGTGTGGGTTTTCAAGCCCATTAATGTGGATTTTTCACTATTTTTCATTTTCAATTCAAAATGGCGTCCATCAGTTGACCTAAATCAAAATTCTACTGCCTACATTTTATGGGCTTTCCTTCAAGAATTTGGAAAATATAATTCCCTTGTCTGTAAGTAAAATATCGAAAAAGCCTTAGCGATATTTCACATTTCAAGATGGTGGCACTTCCGGTTTGGGCTACAAACTCCATTTTTTGTGTACGAATCAGTAATTACTTGTCTTGTATCGAAAATTTTTTTTTAGGTCATTCTGACCTATATTTTGATGATTTTTTTGAAAATTTTGATCCTTAATTTCATTAAGGGGAGATAATTTAGCAAATTTCTAATCATATTTTTGAAGTCGCATTGGTAAGATCTACTTACATGCTAAATTTCATGAAAATCTTACAACTATTAAAGAAATTGTCAAGTTGGTTTCAACTTCCGTTTCGAAATCACAGCGTCGAATTTTTGAAATTCGAAAATCTGAAGATTTGAAGTAATTGTCTCAAGGTACTCAAAGAAAAAAGATTTAGTAAAATAGGTCAAATAGTCACAAAGTTACAGCATTGTAGGTCAAATGCATTCGTTCGTAAAATTTGGTGATTTCGAATTCGTAAAACGTTTTGAAAATATATTTAATCAACAGCCACCACCCATTTTTGGGGGGATAGGTAAAAGTTTCAGAAAGATCCTATGGTTAGATTCTGAGAAATCCGATTTGTGGATAAAACACAAAAAAAAAAATAATAACAATAATAATCTTAACAGAAACAATAAGCTTTCATATGAAATATGAAAGCTTAATTAATTTATTTGCAGCTTGACCAGTTCTAACAACATAAGAAATAAAATCGTTGTCAGCTTACTTGCAACAGTGTGAAAATTTGTGTCGATAGTTAGCAAAAACTTCAGTTTTGATTGGGATACATCGGCGGATTATTCAGGTACCCAATCGCTTATATTGTTATTCAAAGGGTCAATATATCAACTCCGACTCCCCTTCAACCTGCTTTGCCAAAATATTCAGTCTCGGTGTGGTTTGGTATCCAGTTTACAAATCCAAGATGGCTTCTCAGTGAATAGGGATTTTCGCAAATTCTCGATCTAAAATGTCGATCCTGATTATTTAAACATTTTTTTCTATGAAAAATGAGAAATTTCAATTCAAAATTTTTAAAAACAGTCGACTTAGAGCAGATGTAAATCAACAATTATGCAAACCAGACCCAATTTCCTTGAAAATCGCCCATTTGAACTTGACATTCAATCGCGAGGTCATCAGGGGTACAATTTGAAGTTCACGCGTTGCTCTATCGACAAACCATATGTCATTCGAAAATATTGAAAAACAAATGAGTTAGAGTTGGGATTTCAAAATGTTCTTGTCGGATATTTTACCAAAAATAAAGGGGCATAACTCTTATGGTTATTTAAGCAGACGGATTCATACCACTTAAAAGTCACGTGTCAACAAAATATTCAAATCCCGTACGTAAAAAAAATTAGGTGCACCTCGATATTTTTCATATACTCAGCCAAATTAAAAACTTGACACTCGGGATTTTTGGGACTAGATTTCTAATATTTGGTTTAAGGCAACTATTTTAGTGTTATGTTGTGCACAGACGACCATGACATCAACAGAAAGCAAGAATACGTCTCGCCGAAAGTCCTTGACATTGATAACGTTTGTGATGTCACAGTATCCCCCAAAATGAAATTCACAGACTTGGAGAACAATCGGAATAAAGTGTTTAGTAAAGGTTGTGGCCTCCTCTAGCGTCTCGTACTGCCACACAACGTCTTCTCATGGATCTCAGAACATTAGTAAACACTACCAGAGGAAGACGTCACCACTGCTCAGGAAGAGCATGTTGAAGGTCCTGCAACGTCAGTGGTGGATTCACTTGCTGATGAACACGTCGACCCAGTTCGTCCCAGATGTGTTCAATAGGATTAAGGTTGGGGCTAAGCGACGGCCAATCCAGGACTTGGACACCGGCATTTCTTAAAAATTCTGGGTAGCAATTGCTGTATGGGGTCGAGCATTGTCTTGTTGAAACGTTAGTCCAGGCCCATGTCTCTGCATAAACGGAAGAAGAACAGGTTGCAAAATCTGATCCCTGTACTGGACAGCATTTAACTTCCCTTGGACAACAACAAGAGGAGAACGTCCATGTGCACAAAAAGAACCCCAAACCATGACGCTGCCGCCACCAAATCGGTCAACTTCTCTGACGCATACTTGAGCGTAACGTTCACCTCGTCTGCGGTACAATTGGACCCTGCCATCGGCAAATCTCAAAGTGAATCGAGATTCGTCACTAAAGACAACCGAATTCCACTGTCTTTGGTCCATTATAGGGCCTCTGAGCTCGAAGACCAGCAGCCTGCAAGCGATTTCGAACAGTTTGTGCAGTTACCCTTCCACCAAACATCTCTCTACTTGTGGAGGTTGCAGTGACAAATCTGTTTCTAAGATGACGTAATCGTATTGCTTGATCTTCCTGGAGTGACGTCACACGTGGCGCTCCCGCCCTTGGGCGGTCGGCAATAGTTCCAGTTTGAAGCACTCTCATTCTAAAATTAATTATTGTCTGGCGTGAACAATTAAAGGCTCTTGCAACAGTGACCACAGACTGACCAGCATAGAGCCTACCTATAGCACGTAAACGTTCTACATTTGAAAGGCGCGGCATTTTCTAACAAAGATGAAAATAACAATTTTAATTTGTTTTTCCAGTTCAAGTTACGTGTGCGTGTTCAGTTTAAGCAAACTTTACAATTTTATGAAATTAAAGGCTTCTTACTACTGACTATCGTTAGAAACACTTTAAAATTTATTTGACTTACCAGAAAAAAAAATTTGTTGAAATTCATCAGTGTCAAGTTTTTAATTTGGCTGAGTATATTTAATTTCTGTATGGTATTCAAATTTATGTTAATATTCGTACAAAATTACGTGTTTTCGTAATACATTGATTAAATGATAGCTTGCTGATCCTGCTTCGAATTCATAATAGTAATATTCCTTCAAAAGTATGTGTCTTCATTATACGACAGCAAATGCTTGCAGAATTTTCGAAATAATAGTTTGTGATATGAAAACATCGTTTTCTTCTTTATAAATGTCAAATCTGCACGTAATAAAAATAAGAACACTTCGCTATTTTTGTGCGCCCACATTCGCGTGTGGACGTATACTGTCGTCGCCCCTGTCCGTCCACTATTTGTTTATGGACACTCTACAGGTCACATTTTTTATCCACTTTCAGCAAAACTTAAAATACAGGTTTTTCTCCCTAAAATCTCTGTTCCTTTCGATATTGGCAAGTATCTGACCGTAAATTCATGGACTATGGCCCTGATTTTATGAAAAATCATGTTTTTAGAATGTGGACACTGAATGTCACAATTTTTATCCGATTTTGATGAAACTTAAAAAGAATGTTTATAACCAAAAGAGCTCGGTTCCTTTTGATATTCCCGCATATCGGATCTTAACTTCCTTGATTATGGCCCATGATTGTACAAAAATTGACGTTTTTAGCTTGTAGCCTGTCTAGAGGTCACAATTTTTATTTGATTTAGAAAAAAACGTTTTAATATATCACCGTTACACACTAATGATGGCAGAGTTTGAATTTCGTGAAAATCAGACCGAAACTGCCGGACAAAATGTCCGCTCCTCGTACGCAAATGTGTAAAGGTATGTAATGCCAAGATTGTGGACACCCTCGCACAATCTTTATCTGATTTTGATTAAACTTAAAATATATGTTTAGATTTCAAAGATCTCGGTCGATATTCGCGCATATCACACAGTAACTTCGTGGAATATGGCCCCTGATTGTAGGCAAAAATCGCGTTTTTAGCTTGAAGTTCCTCTAGATGTCACAATTTTTTTCCGATTTTAAAAACCGTTCCAATATATCACCGTTACGCCCTAATGACTCATACGCAAGTAGTGTAAAAGTATGTAATTTCAAGATTGTGGACACTCTAGAGAACACAATTTTTATCCGATTTTGATGAAACTTAAAATGTATGTTTATATCCCAAAGATCTAGGTTCCTTTCAATATTCGCTTTTTATTTAGCTTGTTCTCTGTCCATCTCTTGCAACATGTGGGCGTGTCTTGCATGGCAACCGCTTATTCATATTTAATTCCCGTATGGTATTCATATTTAATTCCCGTATGGTATTCAAATTTATGTCAGTAATATTCCTACAAAATTACGTGTTTTCGTAATACGATGGAATGAAAGCTTGCCGATCCTTGCCTGCTTCAATCAAATTCACGCCAGTAATATTCCTCCAAAATGTATTCGTTTATACGGCAGCAATGAAAGAAAGACGTCCGAAATAAGAGTTACTTGTGGTGATGTCAAATCATTCTCGTAAAATGGTATTTTAAAATTGCATTGATAGTTAAATCACTTTTAAAAGGCACACAGAACTTCAGCAATGAAAGAAAGGCGTCAGCAATGAAAGAAAGGCGTCCGAAATAAGAATTACTTGCGATGATAATCGGGATGAGTGGTAGTTATACACTCAGTACACTATATTAATTTTGAAATTCTGAATAATATTCACCATATCTTTATGTCCGATTGGGCATATTCCTGGCCTGACATTTGGAAAACAGCGTAGGACATGTCCGGAATGTACGGGTGAAATCCCAACACTTCAGAAACCGAACTTCGACGTGAAAAAAGTGACAAATTTCGTAACTTTCGTCATAATTTTCATACTGTTAAAGGTTAGCTGACAACGATTTTATTTTTTACGTTGTTAGAACAGGTCTAGCTGCAAATAAAACGATTTTCATTTTTATTGCAAACCCTGCTCCAGTGGAGTTATCGCAATTCAAAGAAAAGGTATAATTCAGGTATCTGCAGACACATCTTTTGTGTAGTGTCATGACACCTATGGAAAGAGAGGTTGCACTGGATGACTATTATACTATGGTAGGGTGAGACCCAGACTATAATCACCAACCAAAACCTAGTTCTCCATTGGTCGATTAATGGCTATAGCAATACTACACAAATGGTCGAAATTTGACCTGAAAATGACGAAAAATCAGTCAAAAACGTAACCGGGCGGTATCTCTAAATTCAGTGATTTTGGCTGGGGAGTAGGCTCGATGGGTCGACCAAACCCTGTAAATATGAACTAAAGGAATCTATCCTTATTTTGTGTTTACTAGTATTAGTTGTCATTATTGGGCATTTTATCTATTTGCTGCGTGAGTAAAGAAAACTTGTAGTGAAGCGAATGTAAACAATGCAGCGCCACACAAAAAGGACATAACTGTGTTTGATAGTTTTATACTAGTCTCGAGACTCAAACTTTCGGTTATTTTAATGCGTAACATTGACCGATTTGCAACTTGTAAGATTGAGACTAGAGTAATTAATGTACTAAAAATAGATACTCCATCGAGTCGATCGAAAGAAGTCTTGAACAAGACCATTTCAAGTTTAATATTAGCAGATCTACGAAATAACACTCTAAAATTCATTTGCCAAAATTTTCGCCAGTATCATCACTTTATTCGCCAATAAAAAGAATTATCGCCATTGGTGAATGTCTAGGGAGGTCACTGCCTACATGTATGTATGTACATTTTAGAACAGAATCTTTGTTAATGTTATACGTATTTACAGAGTGATAGGAGCATATTTACAGAGTGATAGGAGCAAAGTAACCGAAGCCAGTGGGGTAGCATGTCAAACGGAAACTGAATTGTCACAGGATATTTATTGGTATACGTCTTCAGAACAAAATTCTGGAAAACGAGAATAAACTTCTCATCTCCAAGGTGGAACTTTTAAAATTAAACAAACTGAGGCCAAACAATCCAATATAAAGCCTGATAATGCAAAACTGAGTATCAAACAAATTGAAAAAAATGATGAAAAGTCCAAGTTTTATACGGTTTTGGTATGGCTACAGTTTGTGCAATTATGGTCATTTTTAGAACCAGCGGTATGTCATTTGCAATATTGGAACCGTGGATCTGGAGACACATCTAAATACCTTGTATCATCTAAGAATTCCCTATTAATGACATTAATGTGTCTCCAATAAGGATTTCTTCTACAGATTTTCAGTCAGCCTGTTAACAGTATTAAGTATAGTCTTAACCTGGATAGAGTTTCTTTATAAACAATTCACCCCACTCAAGAAGCAAATGTTTGCAATGGGACAGCAAATCAAAGAACACATTTCCTTGTCATTAAATACTGATATATCACAATGTTTCACACCAAATTTGAAAAAAATCTGTAAAAAACTGATGCATATATTGTGTTAAGGCTTTCGGACAGGGTGACGGACAACATAATATGTCCATACTGAAAAGTGGTTAAAAACAGTCATGGGTTTCATAAAACCGTGCAATAAAAGATGGTTTTGTGATACCTATCACTTTGTTTTTAACATCTCCTCCAACTAGTGTCACTGTATCAATTTTATTATGACTTGGATCCTATCAAAGTTTATGTAATTTCAATGGTTTTGGATTCCTCTCTTTATTAATTTTAAAATTTCTACTGTACACCCCCTTAAATACTATTAGCTTCTATCGCATTCACAAGTTTTTGGAAATGGGGGAATAACTCGAGAATGGAAAGTCGAAAATGCTGAATATTGTAGGAAATGAAATGAACAGAATGCTTCACACCAAACTTCAAAATTATCTGTTAAAAAAAAAAAAAAAATGTAGCCTCTATCGCGTTCACAAGCCAATTGTTGATGGACGGACAGTATGAAAACATAATACATGCACACTAAAATGTAGGTGTATAAAGATAACCACTATCAAGAAAATGAAACAACATCGAATGCATCTCACTAATTTTATAGACTACAAGTAATACATCATTCATTCATACACTCACTCATTTAAGTCAAATAATTTTAATAAAAATTTATAAAAATATAAAATAAAATATTTTTCTTGGTTGATATATTTGTAAAAGCGTATTAAAAAAATATAAAGTCATATACATGTATATAAAAAAATGTAGAAATATTTTCAATCCAATAATCGGATATAAAAAGAAAGACTAGACAACACAGTATAAGAATTACACCAAAAAGGAGCAATTTTAAAGGAGATATGGATTGTACAATATGTCCCTAATTAACTCATAGTTGAAAAGAGTTAACAGGTTTCTATCAATTTGATAAGCTATGTTAACAATATGTCAGAAATATGAAATATTTTTTGGAAACAAATCGTTTATATATCAGATTTGATAACAAGAATTGGTTTTGAACACAGATCAAGTATTTGATGATGTAAACAATTAACATGTCAGTATAATGCTTTCTCCAATTTTGAAAGTTTTTAGAATCAGGGATTTTTTCCGGATCTTAAGACACACTTCAATCCATATCCAGTAGGGAATCTTTAAATAGAAAATACACAGGTAGAAAATAAGCCTCTTCAATGAGTTTGGCGAAGTTTCTTATGATCTGCCATGTTTCAAGCTGTAATTTAGAAAGTTAACATATTAAACTACCTACTTAATAAAACACTTTACAGGATATTTATTTTCTTATCAATATTCAAATAAATCAAATGTGAGTCACACCAATCAGATTAAGTGACCATAAGTTTTTAAATGCAAGATTATTCTTAAAATTAAAACATTAAAAAGACAGATATTTCTCATTAAATCTTACAAGTGCTTACCTTTACCTACTTTAGTAGTCACTGAAATAAACTGATTAGTTACACTTAGGCTAAATAATGACAAATCCTTATGATGGGTATAAAGTAATGTGGTGTATATAATGTTTCCAATCACAAGGACCACTTACCTATATTAATGTCTTCTGTATTCCCTTTCTCGTTCACGATCTCTTTCCCTGTCCCGATCACGATGTCTGTCTTCGTGATATCTGTCCCTTTCTCTTTCGCGACTTCTTTCCCTATATTCCCGATCTCGACTTCTAGATCGATGGCTTCTGCCTCTTTCTTTCCTGTCCCTATCACGATCTCTTTCTCTAGAACGTGATCTTCTTGGCTGACTTCTTAAATGATAATAAATAAACATTTCTAATTCATTCCTGCAATCAATTTAAGAAACAAGGATTATCAATACAGAGAGTAATCAATATTTTCACCACTGATTTTATATCAATGATCTGTCCATTTTACTCTCAACCAACATAACTTGTTGATAATAGATATGAGCCAATAGGGGTGTCTCAATGGTAAATCCAAGATCAGATACTTTTATTAACAAGTGGTTGCTATGCAAGATACACATTTTCAAAGAGATGGACAGAGAACGGAGAACACAGAAAATCAATAGGGCTCATCCTCTCATTGTCCCAACGCTTTACATCAAATTTAAAATAAAACCAGCAGCTGCCAGGTAGGATACACCCACATTTTGCAAGAGATGGATAGAGAACAAGCTAAACAAAGAGAGGTTGCCAAGCAACGAAACATACGCCTACAGCAGCTAAATCATCCGGGCAGTCAACAAAAGTTGTCGCATATTTTTACTTTTTTCGGTAATGAAACATTTATAATACATTAAAATCTGATTAAGAGCAGGCATCGATATTTCCGCACAAATGCTCACGGCGTGCGCAGGCACATTTGCTTTAAAAAAACTTTTTTGCAGGCACATTTTTAAAGATGTAGCCACACCGTGCGGCGCCTGCGCCCGGCACTATTTTTTGCCGCCCAGCACAAAGAAAAAATCGAAGAAAGCCGCCCAGTCATATTTAAACCCCTTCGTCCTTCTCTGTACACAAACTCGGCACTCGAAATTTACCACGGCAATTAAACGGCACAGCCATGGTAAAAGCCGACGTACGCAAACCATGTCTGTCACAGCATAATTTATTTTTGTGTGCCGTAGTAGACCCTATCATCCCAAATTAGTTTAAAGAAAGATGTATTGGTATTTTGTTTATTTATACTGAGAAGATGTGTAGGCCTAGGTCTATTCATTTTACAATTATTCTACGGTCTTTATATTTGTTTATTTGCCGTAAATAGGTCACCCAGACCAATTTACGGCACTCCAATGTTAAAGGTTTGAATGTCGTAATTGTCCAACACGTGCCTGCAAATTTTCACGATGTTTCTTATTTTATTTCTTACCTGTGTTGACCGTGGATTTGCTACGGCCCGAGAGTAGGACTAGGAGGACGATGAGAGCTTTCTCAGTTTCTGCCTGACCTGATTCTCATTCCACCGTAATAATAATAATATTCGTGAGACACGTACAACAACTTTACAAACAAGTCAAATCATACGTGTTTTAATTATCAATATCTACCTGTTGTCACAATTCGTTGTACTCAAATAAAACACAAACACCGTTTTAAGAATTGTTGTAACTTTTAATCTCAAAGTAATAAAGTAATATTTGAAAAAAAAACCCAACAAAACAACAAATACCGAAAGGTCCTCAACTTATCTATCCAGAGAAACAGAGTGGGGTGGGACAATTTTATGCTTGGTCGGGTGGTGTCAAAAAGTTTTTAGATCCCTGAATCATTGATGAAAATTAAGTGAATTTGGTAAAATTTGAATATATAAATGGAAATTTGATTTCCATTGAACCAAATACATAAGGCAGCAGATGCTCTGAAAATACACCAAGAAGGGTTTAATTTTCATAAAAAACCACGCCCCCCTCCCAAAAATTTTCTTCACTCGCTCCGCTCGCCCAATATATTTTTACACCACTCACCAAATCCTGGCTACATCCCTGTGTTTCAGTATGACCCTGAAGGCACATTTTCAAGTGTGTGGGCAGGCACACTAAACTTTTATAGAGCCCTGATTAAGAGTAACAACTAATTAAGTAATTATCAGAAAACCATTAGAATTTGTTTGGTTTTTATAAAGTTCTGCCCCATGCTAATGTTTAGTATACGAAACTTTTAACATCATGGACTTAGCTGTTCAAGTCATAAAAATTCATAGAAAATCAATATACCTGTTCGTCTCAAGATCTTAAACTCTGTGTATTAATCTGAAGATCATTCGGCTGATCACTTTAGCCTCTGGAGCGTCACAAGATTTTTCAAAGTGATCAAGGGCCATAACATTGGCAGTAATTATCGGAAATTGTTGAAAATCAATAGCCTTCTTCGTCTCATGACCTCAAACACTGTGTATGAATTTAAAGTCAATCGGATATTAACTTTGGCCTCTAGAGCTACCACAAGATTTATTGAAGTGATCAATGGCCATAACTCTATCAGTAAATATCGGAAAACGCTGAAAATGAGTAGACTTCTGTGTATAAATTTAAAGTCCATCAGATATTAACTTAACCTCTAGAGTGCCCACAAGATTTTTCAAAAATATCAAGGGCCATAACTCTGGCAGTAAATATCGGAAATTGCTGAAAATGAATAGACTTCTTCGACTCATGAACCTTAAACACTGTGTATAAATTTAACGTCAATCGGATATTAACTCTGGCCTCGAGAGCGTTCACAAGATATTTTGAAGTAATCAAAGGCCATAACTCTGGCAGTAATTATCGAAAACTGCTGAAAATCAATAGGCTTCTTCGTCTCGTGACCTTAAACACTGTGTATAAATTTAAAGTCAATCGAATATTAATTTTGACATCTAGAGCGTCCACAAGATTTTTAAGAAGTGATCAAGGGCCATAACTCTGGCGATTATCGGAAATCGCCGAAAATCAATAGATTTCTTCGTCTCATGACCTTAAACACTGTGTATAAATTTCAAATCAATCGGATATTAACTGTAGCCTCTAGAGCGTCCACAAGCAATTGTGGACACCAGACGGACCGACCGATTACAATATATGACCACATTTCAATGTGGGCGTATAAAAAGCGATTTTTGGTAACTTCAGGAAGTTACGATCCGATATGCGCGAATATTAAAAGGAATCAAGATCTTTGGGTTATAAACATATATTTCAAGTTTCATACAAAATCAGATCAATATTGTGACTTCTAGAGGGACCACAAGCTAAAAACGTGATTTTTCGTACAATCAAGGGCCATAATTTAAGATGTTACGATCCGATGTGCACAAAGATCTGTGGGTTATAAACATGTATTTCGAAATCGATTCAAAATTATGACCTCTAGAGGGACCAGAACTTTGATATACCATATTTTTACATTTTGTCCGGTAGTTTTGGTCCGATATTCACGAAATTCAAACTCAAGCATCATTACAGTGTAAAAGTGATATATTCGAACGATTTTTTAAATCACATAATAATTGTGACCTCTAGAGAGACCACAAGCTAAAAACACAATTTTTCGTACAATCAGGGGCAATAATTCAGGAAGTTAAGATTCGATATGCGCAAATATGTAAAGGAACCAGGATCTTTGGGTTATAAAAATGCAATTCAAGTTTCATCAAAATCAGATGAAAATTGTGACCTCTGGAGTGTCCACAAGATAAAAATGTGATTTTTCGTATATTAAAAGGAACTGAAATGCAGTTTTATTCAAATTAACATACAGTTCATGTCATATTATGATGGTTATTGATTTTGTTATTGATTTTTGTCAACCTTAGAGAAGTGGCTATAACACTTAGCAACCTGAAAGGTGGGGGGGGGGGGGGCTGGGGGGACGGTCCCCCTCTCAGAAAATTTGAGTCGATATTCTGCCTTTTGGGGTCAAATTCTAGTGATAAACAGGATCAGAAATGGGACAGAATCTTGAGGTCTGCCTGTCAATTCCGTCTGCTTTGAACGAGTTAACAGAAAATTTGTACAATCTGTTGCCCAACGCACTAGTGGTACTACTTGTGGACGCTGGACCAAGGGTCAATATGGGCATGGAAAATTTAGTCTTCACTGGCTACTAAATGCTAAAAATTTACTAGCCAGCACCAAAATTTTAGTACCCAGAAATAACAATGCTATTAACTGTAGTCTTTAACGTAAATCACTACTAGATATTACGCGTTGTTTTTTTTAATCTGTGTCAGAGAGGAATCTTCCTTTTTTTTTTTAAAGAAAGAGCTTAAAAGATTTTGTTTTTTATTCATTTTATTAATGAATAAATATCTCCATATATCTCGACAATTTCGCCACAATATTTATATATATGCCAAGCCTCAAATCAGTTTCACACAATTATAGTCACTAAATAAACGATCATGTTGTACTTAATAAGCTATGACCATTAATCATCTATAAATAATAGACTGAAAACTGGTTCCATGTGTCGCCCATAACATCCAGACACTTTTGAGTAAAAGATAGGTTACGTGCCCTTGTTTTGAAATTAGTCTCGTTTAACCAGTCTATCGACCATTCTAAGGCTGATTGACAGGTCAGGATAATCAAGACTACTTTTTTACGAAACATAACAGAAAGCTAGAACAAGAAATTGAATTTAGAAATGAGCACGTTAGCTAGCTCAACAATTGTTTTAAGAAGCTTGTAAAAGTAAAATTAAACTACTGCTAGTATCATGTTCCTGTCTAACCCGAGTGTTTCAGAGATAGTATTTGTACTAAACCAAAAGATGCCGCTCTTAACGGTACAGTTAATGATAAAGCGATTTAAAAAATGAAACGAACGTAATTTCTAAATCTGCTGTAATAACCAAGAAGCTTAATTTTACTGCTATTCAAAATCGTCAACAATACATTTTTTACGGCTGTAATAGTTGATAGATTTGTAGAGAATTGCACGTGCCATGGCTATTTATAGTATCATACTGTCAGAAAGTTGGCCTCGACACGGCGAATGTGCACGCTTCAGTGGTAGTCTCGAACTATCAGCGGTTGACTGTATTTCTGTAGGTGCATGGGTCACCCTATTAATGTATGGGTTAGAAAAATGGGTCAACAACATGCGTAGTCGGACATTTTGTATACATTGCCGTAAGTTAGAACGATTTTCGGCACATGGTAAGAAAATATATGAATGTCGTAAATATTGTCGTTAAATTGGAGTTATTTCCCCTAGTAAGTTCCGGTTTTACGAAGCGCTGAATAAACAAATTCAATTTTGTAAAAAAAAACTTTGTAATTATTTTAAAACGAGAAAAAAAACTTACAGTCGCCAGCTGGCGACTCAAGTGAAAATTTTAACTAGCCAGAAAATATATTTGGTCGCCATGGCGAGTGTTTTAGTCGCCATGTAGAGCCTTGCGCTGGACAGACAGGGGTGATGGCAATATACTACCACATTTCTATGTGGGCTTATACAAATAGTGACCTGTAGCGCGTCTAGAAACAAATGTGAACGGACGACATAAAATGTTGGAGTTAACATGGCTCGAAATGTTTGCCTGTCTACTTGTCGCCGACATGCGATTTTTTCGTCTGACAGGTACCAAATAAAACTACCTACAGGTGGACTAAATTTTACTTGATGTTCAGTAAATTGACCACAATACTCACGTCCACGTCACATACATTTCATTATTTGTTTCTAAATACAAGAATTAAGCACGGAAATACCGCGAAAAGCCGCCATTTGCACTGTTTACATTTCGCTCTGTCGTAGGCTACAGTTACTCACACAGTTTTGAAGTAGACAATTTTATATCAATGAATTTCACACCATCTACGCTTGTTTTCATCTGCTTGAGACTAGTTTATAGCATTATGGAGTATTATATCTAAATAAATGAAAACGCACCCCCAAGTCACCTGAAATAATTCTACCGTAACGACACCACAGTAAAGATAGTAGTGGTTGGAATGGAAATGCACACGGCTTGTTGCTTGGTGTATTTAATCATTTACAAAGCGACAGGTAGCTTTTTTTTTAAACATTTCGAGGCCTGGAGTATAAAAATGGCGCAATTATCTGCAAATACTGATGTTGTAACTAATAATTGACGCATCTCTAGTTGATCTTTATTCATTGAACTATCACGTAGAAAGCTAAACTAAACTTACTTTGAGCCATATGATTTCTCCTCTATACCATGTAATGTATCTTGTAATGAACTGATTAGTATTTTGCATCTATCATCTGATGCTATCTTTGATTGTTTGATTAGAGATATAGCTGTAACCAATGTCTCTATAGCACTAGCAAAATCACCTGAAAAAAGGACAAAAATATAAAACCAGCGGTTGCCAAGCAAGATACGCCCACATTTTGTACGAAATGGATAAAGAACAAGCTAAAAACAAAAGCTATATTTCGTACAATCAGGGGTCATAATCCAAAATGGTGTGGTCTGAAGTGCGCAAATATGGAAAGGGACTGAGTGCATTTCAAGTTTCATCAAAATCGGATAAAAATTGTGACTTCAATTTGGGCACATGGTGGCGGCCATTTTACTGGGCAGTTTCGTTTCGATTTTCCTGAAATTCGAATTCAACTTTCATTATGGTGGAATGGTGATATATTTAAATGTTTTTTAAAATCGGATAAAAAAATTGTGACCTCTAGAGAATCCACAAGCTAAAAGATAGGTTGCCAGGCAACAAAACATACGCCCACAGCAGATAAACCGTCCAGGCAGTCAACAACAGTTGTTGCACATTTTTACTTTTGTCCGTAATGAAACATTTATAATACACTAAAATCTGATCAAGTTTACAAAACATTTAATATCATGGATTTAGCTGTTCAAGTTACCAAAAATCATTGAAAATCAATGCACATGTACTTGTTCCTCTCAAGACCTTAAACTCTATGTATCAACCTAAAGTCAATCGAAATGATTATATATAAGCGTAAACATGGTGTATAAATATAAAATCAATCAGATGATAACTATGGTCTCTAAAACATCCACAAGATTTTTCAAAGGGATCAAGGGCCATAACTCTGGCAATAATTATCAGGCTTCTTCGTCTCATGACCTTAATCAATGTGTATAAATTTAAAGTCAATCGGATATTAACTTTAGCCTCTAGAGCATCCACAAGATTTTACAAAGTGATCAAAGGTCATAACTCTGGCAGGAATTATCGGAAATCGTTGAAAATCAATAGGCTTCTTCGTCTCATGACTTTAAACACTGTGTATAAATTTAAAGTCAATCTCATATTAACTTTAGCCGGGGTGGCGACAATATACAACTACATGTCAATGTGGGCATATAAAAACACGATTTTTCGTACAATCAGGGGCCGTAATCCAGGAAGTTTATATTCGGATATGCGCAAATAGCGAAAGGAACCGGGATCTTTGGGACATAAACCCATATTTTAAGTTTCATCAAAAGGTGATAACAATTGTGACTTCTAGAGAGTTTACAATCTTGGTATGACATACTTTTACACTATTTGCGTTCAAGGAGCTGCCATTTTGTCAGGCAGTTTTGGTCCCATTTTCAAGAAATTGGAACTCAACCGTCATTAGGGTGTAATGGTGATAAATTCAAACGTTTTTTAAAATTGGATTTTCAAATACAAAAAGAGTTTGACTATATTTCCAAAGAATTTACTACACATGTTCCATTCACTATTATAGCGATGCTGCACCAATAATCTCTATGTATGTCGTCAACTTTGACCCCCACCGGCACATGGCATCGCTCTAGCGACAATGTAAACGATTTTGTTGTCCAGTCTATTTTAATATTATTTCATCACATCAGACTACACTAGGGAACTGGTATCGTTTAGAACGGGGTTTTTAGCGCTGGAAAGTATGCATAGAGTTTACTTTTAAAACATCGTTCGATAATTGATAAAAATCGTTTAAGAATTACATAAATGGGTTAGTTAGTACTATGGCTTAGTTTAATGGTAAGAGCTTTAGTTTCTCCGAGAGTCGTTTAAAAATGGCCGACCCGTTCACTTATCTACGACATTTACTTATTAGACGAGCCGTCTGCTTTCCCGAGATACGTTGAAAAATCAACACACCGTTTACTTATCTACTTATTAGACGAGTCGTTTACTTTCCAGAGATACATTGAAAAATCGACATACGATTAATTTATCTACGGCGTTGAAAAATTAGATGAACCTTTTAATTTCCCGCGAGCCGTTTATCCGATCAGTTAATTTTGATTGCGATTATTTACATATGAAGTACGAATAAAAATGGGGAATATAAAAAATGCACACTCATAGATGATCACCTTACCGTGGTCGTAGTATTATATATTATCCATTATCCTATAAACTTAGTATTCCACCATTGACAAATAAATCAAAAATCGGTAAATCACGTCCCAGGTAATTATACAATTGGAAATCGGTAAATCACATCCCAGGTAACGTAATCACAAATGAATTAACTAGTCTTCCATATGTACACGTGGTCATAAGTCAAGGTCACAGTAGCAGTGCCACAATCTCGCGAGACTGTACATTAGACTGGCGCCAAAAAAGTCACTGTCAATCTCTATAGTCAAGCCGTCGCCCATTTTCAGACAGCGTAATCACTTGATTGGGGACTTCTGTGCAATTTAGTTGATTATTGGGTAATACGTCAAGTCCATGATGTATTTTGGCGAGTGATTAAGCTGTCAATATGTAATTATAAAATACCTTTTTTTATAAAGAAGATAAATGATGTTAGACATCATAGACTAATAAACAATACGAGTATACTTTATTACAAAAACATCGGTGAATTAATCTAAAATCATAACATCAAATATAAAAACAATAAGAATATACTTTACTACAAAAACATTGGTGAACTGACCTAAAATCTAAAATCATAACGCCAATTAACAAACAATACGAATATACAGCGGAGAACTAATCCTGGTCGTGATCGGTAATCAACAAAAATCGACGAGTAAAACTTGTATATTCCATACATTATTGTTTCGGTAACAATAAGTAAGGGTTTAACAGTTAATTTAACGGAATACCTGACAACTCATCCCAAAGACAACTCATCCCAATAAAAGACAACTCATCCCAATAAAAGACAACTCATCCCAAGTCAGAAGACAGCTCATCCCAAGTCAAAAGACAACTCATTCCAAGTTACAAATAAATACCGCAACAAATATTGATTTTTTTTTTATTTATTAAATTAATCAGTAATATAAAAATTTATTATATCAACAATTTATATAAGAATTTATTAGATCAACAATTTATAAAAATAATAATGTTAAATTATTTATTACATCAACAATTTATTAAATAATACATTTTATTATTTATTACATCAACAATTTATTACATCAACATTTTATTACATCAACAATTTATTAAATAATACATTTTATTATTTATTAAACATCAACAAGTTATTAAATAAAACATTTTATTATATCATGATCAACTAATACATTTTTATAAATATGTCTTTTTCTTCTGTCAGTATGTCGTTCAGTAGGTTAGCCATTTAGTTAGTTTGTCCTTCAATTAGGTCCATAAATTCCCCCACATCTCTTTAGTATCTGGTTGGTACTAATAGTCTGGTCTGTGTATGAATGCCACAGTTGAAATAATTTGAATTGCGTTGTTCTTGTCTGTTTTTGCTGGTGCCTTCATAATTTCCCATCCGATACCATCTTAATTTGGGTTGTTATCCAGTTGTCCAAAATGTATTCCAATATTGTTGAATTTAATACAATATTGATGAATTTAATACAATAACATGAAAGTCTTACCGGCCAGTATTACAAGTTCTGTGCTGCCATCGTTCACATCCGTCGTACTGAACAGCCTCCGGTCTTGGGTGAACAACTGACTCACAAACTATACAGCTATCAGACATTTTGAAAAATGATACTGAAATACTACTACTCAGTTTAGTTAATCGATGTTTTGTTAATTAATTTTCTTTGAAGTGCTTCATGATGAAAAAATAAAAGATAACACAACTACCAATCTGTTAAAACAACAAAGTACTAAAACAGTAATACAAACAGTAATCATCAGTTAATTACAACAACAATATCAATTTGATTAAAACAACAATATCAATTTTATTAAAGGCTCAATACCACTCTTGTTGTAACTGAATAATATGTCCCAATCTTTATTCTGGTCAACAAATTGTACTATTTTACAATATTCCAATTAATTGGTGATACAAATTTCATCTTAACACACCTAATTTAAAAAATTGGAAAAATTCAACTAAATGATTTGAAAAGCATAACGTAAAGCTTTTCAAATGTGACTTGGATTTAAAAATATTTTCGAACCCTCTGGACAAGTAAAATAGGATGTAATGGATAATTTACACAACCGGTAGGACACTTAAACATCTAGTACTTAGAATAAGGCTCTCAAGCCAGCAAGAGTGTTATTGTCCCTTTAAGATAACAAAATCAGATTGGTTTTGGTCTGACTAGTCTGAGTGGTCTCCAAAGAAAGCAATTGTATTAAAACAGGCACTTAAATTTGTTGGGATGAGTTGTCTTATAACTTGTCTTATAACTCTACCCATGTTTTAAAGTTGGGATGAGTAGTCTTTTATATTGGGATGAGTAGTCTTTTATATTGGGATGAGTTGTCTTTTATATTGGGATGAGTTGTCTTTATACCAATTTAACGATAAGTACAACTCGGTTAATTGAAATAACAAGGAGGATGAAACGGCCCGATAAAATTTTTTTTAATGGTAAATATCTAATTATACAAAAACACATTGCTGAACAGGGTCGAAAAGCTCTCTTCTCAGTCTCAAAAATTTGTAATGAAAATTATTTTAATATTGTAAGTAATGTAACTAAATACATTTATGTCTTGTATTCTAAATTATGGGGTTTTCATTCGGGACATGATATAGAACAAATACATTTAAGCTACCTTAGGAAAATCTTAGATACAAGAACATCCACAAGTTCCCACATGATCTATTATGAACTTGGACGTTTCCTGTTAATCGTTACGAGAAAATAACGGGTATTTAAATACTGGATTAAAATACGTTCTTCTACTAATGTCTAGCTTAATTCTTGCTACTCTAATGTGTTAATAAATAATGACCGTGGGTCCTGATTGTTAAGAAGGAACTTTTTAAATTTGGCTTGGGAGATTTATGGGAAAAAGTTGCTCATCTTATAAACACAAATTGTATCCATATCACCAGACAAAGATTATTAGACATATTTAGACAGGAGTGTATTGAGAAATTTGAATTATCAAGTAAATGTATCATTTATAAGCATATTGTGAATACATTTGGCTTACAATATTATTTGACTAAACCAATAGAAAATACAGACGTGAAATTACCAGAATCCGTTTGTCCAGTCATAATTTAAATATTGAAAGGTTACGATATAGTACTAAATATATTGAGAGAAGTAATCGATTATGTACATTGTGTAATTTTGAAGACATTGAAGTTGAGTACCATTTTGTTTTAATTTGTCCAATTTATAAAAATCTCAGATAATAATATATAAAAAAGTATTATTATTCGAACCCCAGTGTTTTTAAATTATTTAATCTTTATGTACTAAAAATGTATTTGAACTTGTAAACCTTGGTAGATTTTTATATTTTTCTAATAAAATAAAAGATGAAGAGATTAAACGGAATAGTAAAATTTAATGTACCGTCACTCTACTCTCCATATCAGGATTCTTGTTTGTAATACTGTGTTTATATATTAGTATATACTATTCAAAAAAAGTAGGGGATATTTGATTTTTAAGTGTTATTAAAGTCACCTAATGAAACTGACGAAGAAACAAATGACAAAATGAAATGAAGTTCACATTCATCGATTTATTCCAAATGATCGTTAGACTAAGTAAGGCACAGACTGACCATTATAAGGGTAAAATGATACCTGGGGTCAAACAGCAAAGTTACCACAGTATCACAACCAAGTCAGTAACGGGTAAATCCTCCTCTGTTTGTCAAACAAGCATTGATCCGACGTGGCATACTCCTAATGAGACGTCTAAGGTCATTTTGGTCCAGATTGTCCCATTCCTGTTGCAACGCAGCAGCAAGTTCTTGGACATTGGCAGGACGTTGTTGACGTTGACGTAACCTCTGTCCAAGCATGTCCCAGACATGCTCGATGGGGGAGAGGTCGGGACTCAGTGCTGGCCAAGGTAATGTGGTGATGTTCTGTTGTTGGAGGTAACCTGTAACGATCCTGGCCCTGTGACATCTTGCGTTGTCATCCTGGAAGATGAAACGGCGGCCATGACGTCGTGCGAACGGCACAACATGGACTGCCAAGATGTTGTCCCGGTAGTACTGGCCTGTAACACGCCCTGCAACAACATGTAAAGCCGTTCTTCCAGCAACAGTGATGCCTCCCCACACCATAACAGAACCACCCCCAAATCGATCATGTCTGATGACGTTAACGTCTTGGAAGCGCTCGTTTCGACGACGCCACACCCTCCTACGTCTGTCCAAAAAATCAACAGTGAACCTTGACTCATCTGAAAACATCACATTGCTCCAGCGTCGATTATCCCAGTGTTGAAGATCCCTACACCAACGACGTCTTGCCTGAATGTGATGATCTCTCAAACATGGGATCACGCGAGGACGTCGGGCGCGAAGGTGACCCCTATGCAGTCGATTCCGAATCGTCTGGCCACTCACTCTCACACCAGTGTCTGTTTTAAGACGAGCGCTGATCTGATTTGCTGTGATGACACGATTTCTCAAGGCCAAGGTACGGATAAATCGATCCTGGGCTTGAGTCGTCGCCCTTGGTCGACCTGAGCGTGGTCTGTCCTGTACAGATTGTGTATCACGGTATCTGGACCATAGCCTGCTTATGACAGACTGAGAAACATTCATCGTCCGCGCCACAACCGCCTGTGTTGTGCCGATCTGTAGCATGCCAAGGGCACGTAACCTTTCATTTTGGGTAAGCCGACGCATATCAAAATTTGTTTTCTGGTCACTAAAACAATTAAACTGATGTTTCCACCCTGGAATTCAATGCCACAATGACTGTAACATTCAAAGTCAGAGTCGTGCAAATCTTGGGTTGGACCCCCATGGTGATCCCAAGCATCACCTGCATTCCATGCAGTAGCTATTGGTGCGTTTGGGCGTCACATGTAACTGGAAATGTTTCTTCTGTTAGGTTCTATAGTGACTTTTTTCGTAGTCATTTGCATATTTTAGTATTATGCCCCCAAAATCAAATATCCCCTACTTTTTTTGAATAGTATATATGGATATTTGTATTGCTTTTTTTTGTTTTGTAAATATTTTTGTTTTTCCCATTGAGTCTGTGACTCAAGGGTAATAAAAACTTAAAACTTGAAACAGTCCGAGGTGAAATGTTTTTTTTTTTTTTTTTTTTTCTTCTTTTATTTTTAATCAGCACAATACAAACTATGTCATTTCTGGACTAATCCAAGGTGCAGTTTTAAATCTATAATTCACTTGCTCGGATGACATGGAGAAAACTCATGGCAGACAAACCTTACTCCTTGTCATGTACAACATTTAAGGTGTGCTTTTGCTCCTGCTCCTCTTTACGCACCTCAACTTTCCTTTGCAGGAATCATTAAAGACCTCTGCAAATTAGCTAAATCACTCTCCTAAATATTGAGGGGGATCACATGGCTAAGTGGGTAAGACGCTGGCTCGCTAGCCTGGAGGTCAGGTGTTCGATCCTTGCATTGGCCGAGAAAGTTCATCCAGATTTTCCGGCGTTGTTTCCCTTTGTCAGTGAGGTCGGATGGTATGAAAAAAACGAGGTCCTGTGTACATATTGGCATGCATGTATAAGATCCCTTGGCAATTGGAATTCGATATAAGAGTAGGCTGTAGCGCCGCTGCCGGGGCAAAATTTCCCTCATAGCACACTGTATGACATATGCCCGTCTTCATTAGCCCAGTTTAGGAGCAGAACAGTAGGACGTTCAACACCATTTCATTTCATTTCTCCTAAATATTGAGATGACCTGGAGAAAATTCATGGCACACGAATCTTACTCCTTGTCATGTACAACCTTGGGATCGAAACCATGTCACTTGACTGTACGTTATAGACCACTCTACGCTACATCCTCCATGCTGATAGAAAAGAAGACTTTTAATGCAAAATGCACAAAAGTGGACAGTGTATTTGCTAGTGGAAGTTAATAGACACAATGCAAATACCAAGATTTTATATAACATTTGGATGAGGGCTTAAACATGTTTTCAAGGGAAGTGTCAGTCCTTCATGTTAACGGTGTGCTTTTGCTCCTGCTCCACTTGATGCATCTAAACTTTCTTTCGCGGGAGTCATTAAAGGCTCCAGCAAATTAGCTAAATCGCTCTCCTAAATATTTAGATTAATAAACTACTTTCACTTTTTGTTTATTTTTAAACTGCATACGATGAGCTATCAGTTTCTATGATGATAATTCTGCACTACCATATTCACCAAACATACCTCCCTCGTTTTCATTCTGATATCCAATGTTAATGTAAGGCAGTAATAAGAAAATATAAAGAGAATATTAAACAAGACTACAGCATAAATACAATTTGGCTCTCCTTAATTCAGGAAAATGTAGAATTACTCTTGCAATATAATTATTAAGAGTTTTTTAAGGGAGCTTTTTTCTCATTTTTGAAATTGGCAGGAGCTATTTATTTCTCCTGGAATTATAAACGTGAAGAACTGAAGTATGGCTACTTAACAAAGTTGTGTAGTCTTTATGAATACAGAACTTCCCCAAAGGATATAAATTGAACAGCAGTTCATGGGAAAAGGCCAGATATTGCCAAAATAGTATTTTTGGGTACTGATTGTAACTAGTAACTAACTACTAATAATAAAATCACAAACCCATGGGAAAAAATGTTAACCCGTGGGGTTTCAATTCTTTCTGTCTTATACATACATGTACAGGGGTGTTAAAAATCTTAAATCAAATTTTGCAAACATTCTGATTTATTTCCCACCATAAGTGTGAACTATAAGATTAGTAGTCAGTAGACAATGAAAAACTTGGCCCACTGTATTAAGTAAATGAATGTTCCTCCCATACATAAGTATAATTACTACTATTATACTTAAATCCAGTGGCAAAATTAGCCTATTTAGATGGTCAAAGAGGGCATTTTCAGTTAAAGGTAACATATGTTCAGGTAATAATAAGAACTGTTTCTTGTAAAACTACCATTTTCAATGACAGACTTTATGATCTAATGTGCACATGTTAGCCCTTCAACCAATCTCACGACATTACATGTATACATGAGAAACCTAACCAAGCATAGCCAAAGATTCATCCATAAATTGCCTGGATTATAATATTATACATGTATTCTTAAAAACAGTCCCTCCCTCCCCCATTTTGTGTACCATGCAATTTGTTGTAATTTTTTTCCCTCTTCCTGTGCCCCATACTCTCATATTCATTGCAGACGGGTGAAATGGTTGTGGGATGAACTGACCCGCACCCGGCTGGTAACTACAGGTGGGAATTAATAAAACAATAGCATTCGACCAATCAAATAATTAATGTTAATAAAAAAGGGGCATTTATGACTCAACTGTACATTCAAAGGCATGATTTTGTATGGCACCCAGACAGGTGAGAATTAATAAAACAATAGCATTCGACCAATCAAAGAATTAATCCATACTGTACTTACGAACATGTATATTCAAAAACATGGTTTCATATGGCACCCAGGCACTTGACCACAGGTGTGAATTAATAAAACAATAGCATTCGACCAATCAAATATTTAATCTATACTGTTATAACGTAATCAAGAGACGATGACGACGAAGAAACAACAAAAGGCGATCGAACGGCAAACCTCGCACTCCGTAGAAGGATATCTCATGTTCATCACTACAGCACTGGCGATATGCCCAGTTGCTTGCCGGTTTTAACACCAAAGACGAACACTAATGAGGTACCTCCTATGGAATGTGAAACGCCAATTGACCAATAAATAGACAAGACAGAGAGGCATCCATCCGGACAGTCATCATGGCGGGCCAAGTAAAAGTTCTACAACTAAACGTTAATGGACTGGCTCCCAGATGTGCTGAGCTGAGAAAATGCATCACCCGCAACCCGAAAGATGTAATATGCCTCCAAGAAACCAAGCTACTACCAACCAAGAACGACATCTACTTGCCCAGATACACTTGTCAGAGAAGGGACAGACCGGGCATCTACATCAGTGATAACTTAAATTATATTTCTGTTTCGCTTGACGTAGAATACCCTGTAGAACAATGGGCATAGCCATCACATTGAGCAATAATACAAAATTGACAATAGTGAATGTCTATGTACCCCCAGATGTCACGAGAAAACCAGTTGACTTCCAGTCATTTCTCGACCAGCTTCCTCAGGGCGAATTTGTGTTTTGCGGGGATTTCAACGCAAAACACGTCCTGTGGGGGTCACCGAGGAATGACTGTCGGGGGATTAGCCTATGCTCAATAATAGAAGGGAATGACCTATGCGCACTGAACGACGAGAGCCCTACTTTTGTTGGAGGAAATGCCCCACCTTCACACCTGGATCTCACGCTCTGTACGCTTGGCAAACCGCTGCGACTGGCAAGTACACGAAGATGAAACACTTGGCAGCGACCATCTACTGATAGAACTCTGCATCCAATGTGAAACAACCAGGGAAGTCTATAACGGGAAACCCAATTGGAAAATAAAAGAGGCTGATTGGGCTAACTTCCGTGTAGGCTGCCTTGGGTGGAAAGAAGAAGACATCATCGATGCCAACATCGACATGTACGCAGCCAACATCACGAGTGCTATTATAGGTGCCGCAGACGACTCCATTCCTAAGACTTCTGGAGGGCAATCAAGGATTAGAAAACCTTGGTGGTCACCAGAATGTCAGAAGGCGGTTAATGAAAGAAAGAAGGCACTACGCCTACGGAAACGCCACTACAATGAAGTCAATCACCAAAAATGGACACCAGATAGTTCTTATGGTTCAATAATAAAGTCGTATGTGAAACTCTTGGATAAGTATGGTCTAGCATATTTCACGGGAAAAAAGGAAGAATTTCTGTCTAATTCGTCCAACAAACAGCTCTTCATTACGATTTTAGGAACAGAGATTAAGAAAGCTGGAGGGCAAGTTGTCCATGCTAGTGGAGATGCAGACCTAGACATTGTACTGGAGGCAGTTGAATCGGCGCTGATACATTCCACAACTGTGATTGGTGAGGACACTGATCTCCTAGTTCTACTGTTGTACCACTTAAAAGACCCAGTAGTCAGAAAAACTATATTTTCGGACGGACAAAGAAGCCAAAAACATTAACGTTTATGATATAGCATTGGCAAGACAAATCCTGGGAGAACGTGTTTGTAAGCGACTACTGTTTCTACACGCTTTTACAGGGTGTGACACAACATCAAGGATTTTCGGAATTGGGAAGTCGACGGCGTTCTCCAAACTTATGAAATCCACTAAACTAGGAAAATCTGCGGATTTGTTCACTACTAGTGGCAAGAATGTGGAGGAAATTTCGAGAGCTGGCTGTGAAGCAATGCTCACGTTATTCAACAGCAAAGAAGAAAGTTTAGAGAAATTACGCCATAATCAGCTGACAAGCAAGGTCTTCTCGTCGAAAAACTTTGTCACGCCTGAACAGTTGCCTCCGACTGCGTCTGCAACGATATTTCACAGCTTGAGAACATATCACCAAATAATGACTTGGAAGGCTGTATCTGGTGATATGGTGGTGACTGATTGGGGATGGAACATGTCTAATGATAAACTCTCACTTTTACCAATCATGACTGATCAACTTCATGCACCGGACGAATTATTGAGAATAGTTCACTGTAACTGCACCACACACTGTGCCAGTATGAGATGTGGGTGTCGACGATACGAACTCTCCTGTACTAGCGCATGTGGTTCGTGTCAAACGGACAGTTGTGATAATAGCATTAAACCCGATATTAATGCAGATGGAGAGGATAATGATGCACTACCTGACATTCCATAGTGTATAATTTAAATAAATGAAATGGGGTTTGACCTCCTACTGTTTTGCTACGACTGGGCTAATGAAGACCGGCGTGTTTTATATAAGACACTTAATATATAAAGTGTGATAGTACCTCCATTTATTCTTACTTTAATTTATTAAAATCCATTTCTATTCAATTTGTTTATTTTCTGACTCGAAATTGCGTTATGACGTCACTTTATATTTAATTACTTGCTTTTCTGACTCGATATTGCGTTATGACGCCACTATGACGTCATAGCAACAATTTGACCCCATCATCTGATTCAGTGGTATCACTTTTATATTAACTCATAGTACATTTATATGGTCTAAAACGCTTCCTTTCCGAGATATTTAGCATTTTAAGCCATTTCACGTCGTCGTCCGCCATCTTGGATTGATTATCGATTTTCGCATAGACCCGCAAATCCAATTTTGGAAGATTTTTGGTTTTTTGATAAGCAAGTACCCTAGATACAAAAACAGTTGAATCCAGCTTTCTGCAAATTTATTCCAGGTCATAGTGGGTCTGTTCCATAGATTTACTGGTCTAATAGGGATTTAGTGAAGTGGAACAAATTTTTCTAATGTTTAAATGGGGACACTGGGGGATGAAAGTCCTAAACACTTGACCTCAAAATATAATATTAAATATAAAAGAATATAAATTAGTCAAGTTATTTCTTTAAAAAATACATTCACTGCAAGTGGAAATGAATAATAGCACCATATAAATTGAGATAAAATATGAAAATAGCGCAACCATTTTATGTAACCAATTGGTTACGCAATGATCACCTTGCGTTACCAAAGAAAATGGATAAACCCGCAACGAGCCAAAATTTGAAATTTCGTGGCCTGAATGTCCTATTTTTCTGCTCCGACTGGGCTAATCTAGATGGGCATACGCCACACAGTGTGCTATGAGGGAAGTTTTGCCCGGACAGCAGCGGTATGGCCTACTCTTATATTGAATTCCAACTGCCAACAATTCTTTTACATGCCCGCCAATGTGTACACGGGACATCGGTTTCTCGTACCATCCGAATGACAATATATTGTCCCTTGCCAGGCCCTCAATCATGCACAACTTTACCAGCCAAACCAGGGACTGAACACAAGCCAATGTGGTTCCTCGAAAGTGAAAGAATTTAGGGTTAAATACAAAAGATTAAACAATACCCAGGTGGACGAGTAGGGTGTCCATAAACAAATGTGAGTGAAAATTTGGTTGTAGTTGTATAAAAATCACTACTGTACCTGCACTTGCATCTGAAACGGCTCTGTTAATAGCTGAACTTGAGACAGTTTTATTTCTTTGAAATATTTCTTCAAATTCTTGTTCAGTTAGTGCTGGAGGTGGAGGTTCATGTCTAAAACAAAACAACCTTAATTAATGTATGGATAGAAATCTGGACCCTGTTTCACAACCAGCGGCTGCCAGGCAGGATACGCCCAAATTTTCGAGAGATGGATAGAGAACAAGCTAAGAAGAAAGTGATTTTTCCTACAATCAAGGGCCATAATTCAGGAAGTTACGGTCCGATAGGCGCGAATATCGAAAGGAACCAAGATCTTTGGGTTATAAACTTACATTTCAAGTTTCAACCAAATCGGATTAAAATTGTGACCTCCATAGGGTCCACAACCTTGATATACCATATTTTTACGCTATTTGAGAACGAAGGGCGACCAGTTTGTCTGTCAATTTTGGGCCGATTTTCACGAAATTCGAACTCAGCCATCCTTAGGGTGTAACGGTGATATAATAATACGTTTTTTTTAAATCGGATAAAAATTATAACCTCTATAGGGTCCACAAGCTAAAAACGCAATTTTTCGTACAATCAGGGGCCATAATTCAGAAAGTTACGATCCGATATGCGCGAATATCGAAAGGAACCGAGATCTTTAGGTTATAAACTTACATTTTAAGTTTCAAATAAATCGGATAAAAATTGTGACCTCTATAGGGTCCACAAGCTAAAAACGTAATTTTTTCGTACAATCAGGGGCCATAATCCATGAAGTTTCGATCCGATACATGCCAATATCGAAAGCAGCCGAGATCTTTTGGGGATAAACCTATATTTCAAGTTTCGTCAAAATCGGATAAAAATTGTGACCTGTAGAGAGTCCACAAACAATTGTGGACGGACGGACGGACAGGGGCGACGGCATAATACGTCCAAATGAAAATGTGGGCGTATAAAAACTTAAATCTCCTTAAAATTCCATCCTAACTTAAGATAGATGCATTTCACAAAACGATTTTAAGCATTTTAGATAAAATCCACTTAAATAATATTGTAAGTTAAAATTCCATCCTAACTTAAGATAGATGCATTTCACAAAACGATTTTAAGCATTTTAGATAAAATCCACTTAAATAATATTGTAAGTTAAAATTGTATCTTAACTTAAAATAGTGGCGTTTCACAAAACTATTTTAGGGACAATTTTAACTAAAATCAATTTTAACTTAGGACAGCCGTCACCCTCTCATAACTTAAAATCACGACATTAACAAACATTGATTAGAGCTACGTTGTGAGATCTATTGCGACATATAGATATATTTGGAATAATGATAATATTGCCAATGGCCCGGGTTATATAATTTAAACATACTACCATTCACAAAAATAATTTTCATTCAATTTCTTTTCATTGCATGGGAAATATAGCTGCATCCCACCCGTTTTATTTTATTGTAAGGCAAGATAAGCAATTTAGAAAACGACCCAAATTAAACCCCCAAGAACAAAATCTAGGCATTGGTTATTTTGTGTATTAGTTTAAAAGTTGTTAAATACTTTTAAAATTCGACAATACTTAAGTCTAGATTATTCGTTTGAGTCAGAAATATCACATTTTTGTGACAATTGTCAATAGTTTCTGTTATCCAAAATACCATAAAACTATGAAATTCGAGCGATTTAGTTTATTGATACGCATTATTTCCATTGAAGCCTGCAAGTAAATCAAATGCCAAGGTCACGAAAGCGACATGCAAGTTCAAGGCCAACCAACTGATAGTTTTCAAAATGATTAAAACATAGATATGATGTCACCCTTTGATGTTTTTAACCATTATATAGGAGAATGTACGCTTTTCTTAAACAATCGTCTATTATTTATAAAACTGTCCATTATTTTCAAATAATGGACAGTTTTATAAATAATAGCTGATTGTTTAAGAAAATACCAATAATGGACAAGTATCTGAAAAATGAACATGTATTTTGGGATAATTTATTCTCTAAACAAATTAAATTACAGAACATGAAATTACTTTAAAACCTCATAGTTACCGAAATGTCACATGACCGAATATTGATTTCACGTGTTTGTCTACATAAAGAATTCCACTTAAATCCGTCCGTTATATGTCACTTATCCGTTTAATAGTATGTTCGGCTCTACGTTTCTATACGTCCACATTTTCACACCTTCTTTGTGGCCAATCCACAGGTCATAACTTAAAATATAGGTATATATCTCAAACATCTCGGTTCCTTTCTTTATTGGCTTGTATGGGAACGTAACTTCATGGATTATGGCCCCTGACTGTACACACCAGAGGTCACAAATATTAGCCCATTTTGATGAAACTGAACATGGGTATTTATAAACAAAAGATCTCGATTCTTTGCAATATTGGCGCATATCGGACCATAACTTCTTGGATTGTGGCCCCGGATTGAACAAAAAAAAAACGTGTTCTGAGCTGGTGGAACCTATGCAGGTCACAATTTTATCTGATTATAAAAAAACGTTCAAATATATCACTGTTACACCATAATGACAGTTGAGTTTGAATTTCGTGAATTGGTTTGTGCCTTTGATCCTGTGTCCTGTCAATTATATCAGAGTATATATTAAATTTTAAATCAAAATTGGGACGGCTAGTACCCTCCATATTAACCACAGTATTAAGAAAATTATCAAGATATAAATCATTCCCGTGAGCAGCCTTTCCATCACAACTTTGACGGCTATTATCCCCCCATATCAAGAACATCAGAATTTTTACGGCTATTATCTTCCATATCGAGTACATTACCAATGTAATCAGTATCCAAATGCTTACCACATATATTCTCATTATCAATATTTGTTTTCGACTGTTGTAAACATGTGGTCTCCATGTCGAATATTTTGGACTGTCTGTCTGTCTGTGTATGCTTGCATTGTATGACTGGAGTGTTTTGTCACATGCATTCATGAGCATGTGCATGTTGTTTTAAGAATATATCCATTATTTTATGATTTGTTGTTTTAGAAAACTATCCATTATTTGTATCTATATGGTGCTATGTTTTAAGTTTGATAATAGCCTCAGTTCTTTCTATTTACATAATGGACAGTCTTCGGCCATTATCCATCACATAATACGCAATAAACTTGTTTATTTCATCTCTCTACGACTGTCTGACCATGTGCAGACATTATTACAACGTATGAAACTCTCTTTATTGGTATTGTAACGGTTAGTTTAACCTGGCAAGAGTTTTCAGTTCCGAAGTGTTTAAGAATGCACCCTGGAGAGTGCCCTTGCCGGAATTGTGCACTGTGCGAGTGCAATCAATTTTAACTAAAATCTATTAAAATTGCATTGCAAGTTAGAATCGATCTTCGTGAAATGCATAAAATTTAAAATTTCATTTTGATTTTTGTTAAAATCTATTTTAGTGATTTTAGTTAAAGTTTTTGTGAAACGGGGACCCTGGCCATTAACAATCTATGGATGACATAGTTCAAGACCATTATTGGTTGACCCTTGATAACCAGGGCTGTCGACAACCAGTATCGCAATTTGCGATACATATTTTGTCCATTGCCAATCAAAAATTAAAATCTAACGTTTTTGATTTGAAGTAACTGCAAATAATTAATATGCTTGTCATTTTGGATATTGACACAAAGATTTATCCACATTTTGAAAAATAGAAGGCTTTCTCAACACTTTCAACGTGAACAAATTGCCCAATAAAAGTTATAAACAAAACTGAATTTCCTTGTGACATTTTATTCTAGGACAACCCAGACACAATTTATTATACTATATTATACAGACTCTACATAACTCTATGAATAGGGACTATTAAACCAGAAATAAGGAATCAAGTAGTACCACTCATTTAGCAAGACATTATATCAGTATTCAATTTGAAAACCAGTGGCTGCCAGGCAGGATACACCCACATTTTGCAAGAGATGGATAGAGAACAAGCTAAAAACCAAAACGATTTTTTGTACAATCTGGGGCCATAATCCAGAATGTTATGGTCTGAAATGCCCAAATATCAAAAGGGACAGATTTTTGGAATATAAAGATTGTGAACTCTAGAGGGTCTATAACCTTTGTATAACATACTTATACACAATTTGTGTACAAAGAGCGGCCATTTTGTCGGGCAGTTTCATTTTGATTATCCCGAAATTCAAATTCAACTCTCATTATGGTGGAATCTAAACATTTTTTAAAACCAGATAAAAAATGTGACTTCTAGAGAATCCACAAGCTAAGAAGTGTGATTTTTCGACCAATCATGGGCCATAATCCAGGAAATTACGTTCAAATATGTGTGATTATCAAAAGGAACCAAGATCTTTATGATACAAACATATATTTAAAGTTTCATCCAAATCGGATAAAAACTGTGGCCTCGAGAGGGTTCACAACAGGGCTTCCACTTCAAAATTTTCACTACTGGTCATTTTTGATAACACATGAAAACTTTGCAAAGTAAATTCATATTTCATGTTTTTTATTCATGGTAGGGTATTGTGAATTCACATGTCCAGGGATGTAGCCACACCGGGAGCTTGCACCTGGCACAAAGAAAAAAATCGAAGAAAGCCCCCAGCCATATTTAAACCCCTTCGTCCCTCTCTATACACAAACTCAGTGCTCGAAATTTACCACAGCAAACGGCAAAGCCATGGTAAAAGCCGACGCAAACCATGTCTGCCACGGCATAATTTATTTTTGTGTGCCGTAGTAGATCCTATCATCCCAAATTAGTTTAAAGAAAGAAGTATTGGTATTTTGTTTATTTATATTTAGAAGTTGTGTAGGTCTATTGATTTTACAATTCTACAGTCTTTAAATTTGTATATTTGCCGTAAATAGGTCACCCAGACCAATTTACGGCACTCCAATGTTAAAGGTTTGGATGTTGTAAATGGTGTCGTAATTCGTGAGACACAAGTCAAATAAAACAACGTGTTTTAATTATGAATATCTACCTGTTGTCATAATTTGTTGTACTCAAATGAAACACAAACACCGTTTTAAGAATAGTTTCAATTTTTAATCTCAAAGTAATAAAGTAATATTTGAAAAAAAAAAAAAACCCCAAAAAGTGAGAAACAGAGTGGGGTGGGGCAATTTTATGCTCGGTTGGTTGGTGTCAAAAAGTTTTTAGATCCCTGGCAGAGTCTCTGTATCATTGATGAAAATTAAGTGAATTTGGTAAAAATTTGAATATATAAATGGAAATTTGACTTGCACTGAAAATACATCAAGAAGGGTTGAATTTTCATAAAAGACCACACCCCCACCACTCAGCAAATCCTGGCTACATCCCCTGCATGTCTATACCATATTTTTACACTATTTGCGTACAATTTTTGTATGATTTTCATGAAATTCGAACTCAACCTTCATTAGTGTATAACTGTGATATATATTCATATATATACCATATATTTACACTATTCGCGTACAAGCGGCGGCCATTTTGTCCGTCAGTTTTAGTCCGATTTTCACGAAATTCGAACTCAACCTTCATTACGGTGTAACGGTGATATACTAAAACGTTTTTTTAAATTGGATAAAAATTGTGACCTCTGGAGGGACCAAAAACGCGATTTTTCGTACAATCAGGGGCCATAATTCAGGAAGTTACAATCCGATATGCGCGAATATTGAAAGGAACCAAGATCTTTGGGATATAAACATGAATTCCAAGTTTCATCAAAAGCAGATGAAAATTGTGACCTCGAGGAGGTTCACAACCTTGATATATCAGATGTTCATACTATTTGCATGCAAAGGGCGGCCATTTTGTCCGACAGTTTTAGTCCGATTTTCATGATATTCAAAAAAAAAAAACGTCATTAGGGTGTAACAATGATATACTAAAACTTTTTCTTTTAATCGGATAAAAACTGTGACCTCTAGAGGGACCACAAGTTAAAAGCCTGATTTTTCATAGAATCAGGGGCCATAATTCAGGAAGTTACGATCTGATATGCGCGAATATCGAAAGGAACTAAGATCTTTGGGATATAAACATGCATTCCAAGTTTCATCAAAATATTATTGTTTAATTGCATGTATCTAGTTAATCGAGCTGATTCGTTAATTTCTACATGTGTCTGATTAACAAAAATAGTAACACACATTAAAAAGTAAACAAAATTGTTTTCCAAAGAAGATTTCTAACGTAAAGAAGAAATAACTATGAACATGAGTGGGGCTTCGGAAGCCACTGCCAAGAATTGGCTTCAGACATAAAACCTAATCAAAATTCTACATCACATTCACAAACTGTCACAGCTACCTGAAGCAGAGCTAAAAACGATCTAAGAACAAAATCTAATCACTTGTTATGAATTATTGTAATTATTTGTTATTTAGGTGTTTTAAGTTGGAACTGAAAAACTGCCAATCGATTTTTAAATTTGCTAATCAAATTTGGCCTTTTTGATTAGCAGTGATGCTAATCAACTATGAAAAATTACTGACAGCCCTGTTGATAACATACCTTTCTCTTTCTCGTTCCCGCTCACGTTCTCTTTCTCGTTCTCGTTCCCTCTCTCGTTCTCTGTCTATTCTTTCACGATCTGCTCTGTCAGCTGGTGGCGGCCGACCATATGGATCAGGATAAACTGTAGGTGGTGGACGACCATAAGGATCAGTAGCTTGAGGAATGGGAGGTGGCTAGAAAAATAATCAAATCATATTCATTCAAAGAACAAAATCGTACTTAACCCATTTTTGCCGAGAGCAAATTAGTTCGCACAGTGTCATTAGATGGTAGCTAATCAACTCGCTGACCAATCATACCTGGCATCGGCATTAGCGAATAAAAACAACAGATTAATCAACTAATTTCTATTGTTTTTATTTCTTAAATTAATTTCAACAAAGGATCTTCCAGTATTTACGTAATAGGTCAGAGGTGAAACTTCACACTGTGTCAATGACTTTGGCTTTAATCCAATATTTTCATGATTTACTGCCAGTCATATCCTGGAATTTGATTATGTCGAAGAAATAAACTATTTATTTTTTTTCTTGACGTTAAGATGTGAAGAATACATATATTCCAGCTGAGATCACACCATCTTGGAATGCTTTCCGCTAGACAATACCACAAAACTTACGGCAAATAATTCTAGACTTTGGAAAGCTAATTAACTTGAATCAAAACTTTTAGGGATAGGGTAGCTAATCTGTTAATTGGTTCTAGGGTTAAATGCGTTAAGTACAAATGAAATGGGGTTTAACATCTTACTGTTCTGCTTCGACTGGGCTAATGAAGACAGGCATACGCCATGCAGGGTGCTATAAGGGTACTTACGTACAGTAATTTACTTCTAAAATGTTAGTGTTATCAATGCAATACACAAAACATTTATATATTCGATTAAGAAATAAAATATTAGAAAAGCCTATAAAAATTATTTTTTAATAAAACGTTCCCATTTTGTTATTTAAATAGGTTTTAATATTGAAAATTCTTCTTTACTTAAAGTCAAAACAAATGAAGAGCTGAAATGGCTGTAGAAATTCATTCAAACAAAACCTACACTTATTACCACATGCTCTCACTGAGAACTACTAAGAGGTTGATCTGTATGCAGCCCTTATATAAATCTCCGTTTGGCTTGTTATTTGTACGTCTATCGAAAGAAAATTAATTTCCCGACTAATACTTGGTATTGCCGCGTTAAAATTGTAAATAAGGTGCGTTAATTAACAAGGGTGAAAAACTGTCTGAGAGGTGAGTTAATTAACACCAGGGGTGAAAAACTGTGCGACAGTGCATTTTCTGTAGAGGTGTGTTAATTAACCGCCCGATAAAAAATGAATGTCATTGGTGTGTATTGTTTAATTGGCGTGTTTTCTCGCTAGTTGCGATAACTGCACCAAAAGGCTTTATCTGACACGCACGTGTTAAATCAAAATTTGGAAAGTAAAACTGTTTTACCGTGTGATTTATCATCGACCATGTGTTTACGCAGGTCTTTGTACAATTAAAGACAGGTCTTTAGATAGGTGTGTGCGCTCGCTATGATCTACGTTTCTCTAATGCGTCTTTTGTATTTGCATACCATATAAAGTTGCATTTAATGAAATAAAAATATGGACCATAATCTATCGTATACAGAAAGGCGAATGCAATGTCGTCATTTATAAATACCCAGACGTCAGCACCCAATTTGAATATCTACGGGAATATAGAGAAAATCCAGAAAAAACTTCTTTTCTACAACCGAAATATATTTCTGCTTTATTACTAAAAAGACACGCACTCACCGTTTCACATTTATTAAATTTATACAAACGCGCCACAATGCGTAAATTGTGCATCCTACCTTCAATAGCAATATCCATAAAACAAAAATCTCCATATTGATAAATACCACGACACAACCAACTGAACAGTGGTAATTCCCACAAAAATGATATATTGAAACTAAAATTACTTTAGCTTTTCACTAAATGTACATCGCATACAATTCAACGAACCTCATTCCAGAACTTCTAACGTATAATAGCCGTTTTTTTTTTATGCAATTACAGAATTGTCCCGTGATATAACATATCAAAGAAACATATACACCAGAACTGTCGCGTAATCATTTTTCGTGGCTTGTCTTCTATCGTTACGACTATACCTGGCGTTTATACTGCGTACCATATAGTCACGCTAGTTGTAGATGAAAGTTGCATTTTATAAAAATACAAGCGGCTGCCAGGTAGGATATGCCCTCATTTTGCAAGAGATAGATAGAGAACAAGCTAAAAAAAAAAAACACTAGTTTTTGTACAATCAGGGGTCATAATCAAGAAAGTTATGGTATGAAATGCGCAAATATCAAAAGGGACTGAGATTTTTGGAATATCAAAATTGGATAAAAATTGTGACCTCTAGAGGGTCCATAAACTTTGAATTACATACTTGTATACAATTTGCATACAAAGAGCGGCCATTTTGTCGGCAGTTTCATTTCGATTTTCCCAAAATTCCAATTCAAACTTCATTATGGTGGAATAGTGATCTAAACGGTTTTTAAAATCGAAAAAAAAAAAATTGTGACCTCTAGAGAATCCACAAGCTAAAAATGTGATTTTTCGACCAATCAGGGACCATAATCCAGGAAGTTATGATCTTTGGGTTATAAACATGCATTTCAAGTTTGATCAAAATCGGATCAAAATTGTAACCTCTAGAGTGTCCACAAGCTAAAAATGTGATTTTTCGTACAATCAGGAGCCATAATTCAAGAAGTTTTGATCCAATATGTGCGAATGTCAAAAACAACCAAGATCTTTGGTTATTAACATGCATTTTAAGTTTCATCAAAATCGACACAAAATTGTGACCTCCAGAGGGTCCACAACCTTGATATACCAGAAATTTACACTATTTGCGTACGAGAGGGACCACAAGCTAAAACCAGCGGCTGCCATGTAGGATACGTCCACATTTTCTAAGAGATGGATAGAGAACAAGCTAAAAACAAACAGGATTTTTTGTACAATCAGGGGCAATAATCCAGAAAGTTATGATCTGAAATGCAAAAATATCAAAAGGGTCTGAGATCTTTGGGATATAAAGATATGATTTAAGTTTCATCAGAATCGGACAAAAATTGTGACCCCTAGAGGATTGACAACCTTCGTATTGCATACTTTTACACAATTTGCGAACAAAGAGCGGGCATTTTGTTGGGCAGTTTCATTTCGATTTTCCCGAAATTCGAATTCAACCTTCATTATGGTGGAATGGTGAAATATTAAAAATCGGAAAAAAATATGTGATCTCTAGAGAATCCGCAAGCTAAAAATGCCATTTTTCAAACAATAAGGGGCCATAATCCAGGAAGTTAAGTTCGGGTATCCGCGATTATCAAAAGGATCCATGATCTTAGTGTGTAATTGTGATATATTTACACATTTTTTATAAATCAGATAAAAATTGTGACCTCTACAAGGACCACAAGCTAAAAATGTGATTTTTCGTACAATCAAGGGCCATAATTCAGGAAGTTACAACATTGATATACCATATTTTTACACCATTTGAGTACGAGGGGTGGCCATTTTGTCTGTCAGTTTTGGTCCGATATTTATGAAATTCGAACTCAACTATCCTTAGGGTGTAATGGTGATATATTCAAACTTTTTTTTAAATCAGATAAAAATTATGACCTCTATAGGGCCCACAAGCTAAAAATGCGATTTTTCGTACAATCAGGAGCCATAATTCAGGAAGTTACTGTCAGATATGCACGAATATCCGCGAACATCGAAAGGAAACAAGATCTTTTGGTTATTAAATTACATTTCCAATTTCAGCAAAATCGGATAAAAATTGTGACCTCTATTGGGTCCACAACCTTGATGTACCATATTTTTACGCTATTTGAGAACGAGGGGTGGCCATTTTGTCTGTCAGTTTTGGGCCGATTTTTACGAGTCGTCCTTAGGGTGTAACGGTGATATAATAATACGTATTTTTAAATCGGATAAAAATTATTACCTCTATAGCGTCCACAAGCTAAAAACGCAATTCTCCGTACAATCAGGGGCCATAATTCAGGAAGTTACGGTCTGATACATGCCAATATCGAAATGAACCAAGATCTTAGGGAGATAAAGCTATATTTCAAGTTTCATTGAAATCGGATAAAAATTGTGACCTGTAGAGTGTCCACAAACAAATTGTAGACGGACAGACAAACAGGGGCGACGACAATACACGTCCACATGAAAATGTGGGCGTATAAAAAGGTGATTTTTCGTACAATCAGGGGCCATAATTCAGGAAGTTACGATTCGATATGCGCAAATATCAAAAGGAACCAAGATCGTTGGGTTATAAACATGCATTTCAAGTTTCATCAAAATCAGATTAAAATTGTGACCTCTACAGGGTCCACAACCTTGATATACCATATATTTACACTATTCGCGTACAAGCGGCGGCCATTTTGTCCGTCAGTTTTAATCTGATTTTCACGAAATTCAAACGCAACCTTCATTACGGTGTAACGGTGATATACTAAAACGTTTTTTTTAAATTGGATAAAAATTGTGAACTCTGGAGGGACCAAAAACGAGATTTTTCGTACAATCAGGGGCCATAATTCAGGAAGTTACAATCCGATATGCGCGAATATCGAAAGGAACCAAGATCTTTGGGTTATAAACATGCATTTCAAGTTTCATCAATATCGGATAAAAATTGTGACCCCTAGAGTGTCCACAAGCTAAAATTGTGATTTTTCGTACAATCAGGGGCCATAATCAATGAAGTTATTAGTGTTGAAACTACTATTCGAATATACGTTAACGGATACAAAATAAGGGTTATCCGAATCATTTAACTTTCCGTTTACTATTCGTTACAACATATTCTGACATTCCGTATGCTTTATATTTAGCCATTTTTACGTCTGATTACTTTGAAATTTTCCCGAATGCAATTGATCACGTACGCATCTCTGAGCATAAATGTCAACATTATACGTATTATTTAGTGATAGTAACTAATAAAATTATTAATGCAGAGCAACGAAAACAGTAGTCTAAATAAAAAAAATATTCATTCATTCCCTGCGCTTGCTTCCGGCATACGAGTTTAGACCGTTTTTTTGACCTCCCACAATGCAATTTATTCACGTATATTCCCACTCACTGATTGGTTCAATAGTAGTAGATTATCAGAATGAGGCAAACGACGTTGGCGGAATAAATGGCACATGTTTTTATTTTACTTTTTTCATTTGTATTGATTGAGCAAAATGATAAGTGGGAGGGTGCAGATAACAGGAGTAGTTATACTATACAAATTCCTTCACCTCATTGATTTTTTGGGATGTCATAGATAGTCTTAATAATTATGGCTAAAGGTAGGCACGTTTTTTTCTTCGCGGCTCAAACAATTTGCAAATCGAAAGTACGATTTCATACTCGGCATACACAGACACTCATAAACATTGAAACAGGTAAGAAATTATGACTACCGGTATATTAACTTTTGATGTAATTTTGTTCAAGAATTTCACGTCTCCGAATTATCCGAATAGTATTAGGATAGCCAACAAAAGTATTCGGATCACAAATCTCGATCTGATTTTCAACACTAGAAGTTATCGTCCAATACATGCCAATATCGAAAGGAACCGAGATCTCAGGGAGATAAAGCTATATTTCAAGTTTTGTTGAAATCGAATAAAAATTGTGATGCATGGGCAATATTGATACACTATATATTATCATAGTGCACCCTTCCATGTTACTTAATTGTTTAGGGACACTTTACAAAGTGACAATTTAATCATATTAAAAAAATCAAGATTATGGACATGTAGTGTCTATTAAAAGCCCGTTTAAATAACAGTGTTTTAAATAGTTTGTTTTAAAGAATATAGATATGTACAACATCTTAAACTAAATGGTAGGTGATTCCATAAAACAGGTACGCATGTATCAAGAGATAATTTGTTACTAGTTGCGGTAAATTTTACTATACACATTTCTGTGTGTTCTATTTACATGCCATTAAAGTTTTAACCATAAATTACCTTATTTTTCATTTTGCACGATTTTTTAAGTAAGCGAAAACAGTCAATATATCTATGAACAAAATTAACAACCGCAATTCAGACAGCAACTTCTAATACACATTTTGGTTGAAATAAATGATCTATGTAGCTTGTTAATTAGTTTATTACTTTATGGCACCAATCAAGTATCAAAACACCACATTTGTTACGCAACACCTATATAGGTCAACATTTTCAAACGTTCTGATCAATCAACCATAGCAAAAAGATGACAATACTTTCCCCCAGTTTGACTGTATATACAGGATACCAGTGCTCTAATCTTGTATTTTAAAAAAAACGATTAGAAATATAGACAGTATTATTATTTAAAAGTTCACATCACATCCCAAGTATTTATATCGTCTAGTTCTATCGGGAGCAGATCTATCGTTCAGTAATCATAAGTTTATGGACCTCTAAAATCTTCGCTGAATCCACGGGACAGATACAATACCATGCTGATTTTTATTTTTCATTTCGGTGCCAATGGCTCGGCCTTCAATGCATACTATCATTCAATTAAAGGTCAATATTTGAACTTACGCGTTTAATCAAATGAAACAATGTCTAAAATGAGATCCCCTTCAATAACCAATTGTCACCTTGTATAGAGAGTATAATTTATATTGTACATATTTCATCTTTTTTTTTAGCAATTCAAATCACTCTTATTTACCGAATTTTATGTCGAATTACGCGATAATCATACATCCTCCCTCAATGTATATAAATGTACATTTCATTCACTTTTTATGTAATTTACAAGCACTTTTTATATATTTTTCATCAATTTTTTTATTTATTTTTCATCCACTTTTATAATGTATATTTATTATGCTGACTGTAATGTATAATTTACATGCTTCCCGAAAGAGTGTTTTATGTAATAAAATCTATCTATCACAGTTGACCTCAATACTGATATGCAAATACATGAAGTTGATGTTTTTCGGCACCATAAATAATTTAGAAACTAATCGTTAATTTATTTTCGCTACTAATAACTAAAAAACTCCAAATAATTTGAAACATTGACGTGTATTTATCAGTTACATTTTGGGCTGATTTTTTTTAAACGCTAGACCATACATGTTGTTAGAGAAATGCGAGGTCTAACATATAAACGCAATATCCAGATAGTGTTTACCTTAACAACAGATCCTTAATAATAATCCTATTATGTATCCAATAATTATCACGGACAATATGAAAATAATACATATCCAAACAGAGCACGCTACACACTTGAAGAAACAAAAGCCGCGATAAGGAAAGTAATTCTCCTTTTCAAATCGGTTCGAATGTCTATCATTGCCACCCGGAATTCCGTATAAGAATCTACTTAAAATTTCAAAATGCGACCCGTAAGGGGATATCGCGGACAACAGCATCGCGCTTTAAACTGCACTATAAAATAAACCTGATATTGCTTTCTGATGTGGCTGAGTTATTTGAGATGCCAGGTAGTGGTAAAAATAGAAGACAGTATATTTACATACGGCACATTTGGCTTATTCGCTATACCCAGGGATATTCAAATTGGGTCCTACCTGTTCGATATTTATAAATGACGACATTGCAATTCGTGCGATAGATTAAGGTCAATATTTTTATTTTATTAAATGCACCTTATCTATAAGTAGCGTGACTATATGGTATGCCAGGTATAGTCGAAAGAATAGAAGACAAGTTGTAAGACTTTGGTCCTGAAGACAATATTGGGTCTTTGAAAAATTGTTGGTTCACTCTTTCTATTGAGTCAAATCTCACGTACTAATAAAAGCGGACAACATGTTTATATGTAAAAAACAGTGATATTTTGGTAAAATCGTAACTATTGTCAAAATATCCATCAAATTCTATCTGTTTATTGACCGTAGGTTGGTAGACCAAATGAGGTAATGTTCTCAGGAAGTTACGGTCCGATATGCGCGAATATCGAAAGGAACCGAGATCTTTGGATTATCAACTTACATTTCAAGTTTCAACAAAATCGGATAAAAATTGTGACCTCTATAGTGTCCACAAGCTAAAAACGTGATTTTTCGTACAAACTGGGGCCATAATCCATGAAGTTTCGATCCGATACATACCAATATCGAAAGGAACCAAGATCTTTTGGTAATAAACCTATATTTCAAGTTTCGTCAAAATCAGATAAGAATTGTGACCTGTAGAGTGTCCACAAACAGTTTTGGACGTCCAGACGGACAGGGGCGACGACAATATACGTCCACATATAAATGTGTCCATGAAGTTTCGATCCAATACATGCCAATATCGAAAGGAACCGAGATCTTTTGGAGATAAACCTATATTTCAAGTTTCGTCAAAATCGGATAAGAATTGTGACCTGTAGAGTGTCCACAAATAAATTGTGGATGGACGGACGGACAGACAGGGGCAACGACAATATACGTCCACATGAAAATGTGGGCGTATAAAAATTGTGATCTCTATATTTTGTAAAATCAAGGGCCATAATTCAGGAAGTTACGATCCGATATGCGCAAATATCGAAAAGAACCAAGATCTGTGGGTTATAACCATGTGTTTCAAGTTTCATCAAAATCGGACCATAATTGTGACCACTAGAGGGTCCACAACCTTGATATACCAGATGTTTACACCAGTGATGGGATTTAAAAATTTTCTTGTCAGACATTTTTACCGAAAATAAAGGGGCATAACTCTTATTATTTAAGCAGGCAGTTTCAGACCACAATTAAAAATCATGTGTCAACAAAATATTCAAATTCGTACATAATAAAAAAAGATTGGTGCGCCTCATTATTTTTCATATTTAATTCCCATACGGTATTCAAATTTGTGTCAGTAATATTCCTACAAAATTACGTGTTGTCGAAATACGATAGAATGGAAACGTGCCGACTGTCGACCTGTACTTTTGTTCAAAATCACCTCGAAAATTAACGTATTTTCCGGGGTATAAGTCAATACTTTTTTCAGCAGAAATCTGGAATTCGTCTTATACTACGTTTTGATTTCTATACGGGTGGAGGTAAAAAAAAAAGAAGAAAAGACATTCCGAAATTTTTTGGGCAGTGATCATCGCTCCACGATAACGAGCTAGTGACATCATATGCTAAATTATAGCACTCGCACGCGCTATCGAAATATTTGTCGACATTTCTCAGCTGGTTTATTTTTTTTTTTTTTAAACATAAACCCCAGGTTTATTATTTTTTTTTTAAACATAAACCCCATTCAAAATATTATCATAAACCCGAGAATATGCCATCAAAATAGAATCTTTCCTCCGACATGATAATTGTCACGATTACATCTCTTGTAGTTTTACACGTCTCGCGAGATTTCTACTTTAGTTTTCGATTATTGTATTATAACCAAGTGTGGGTGTTTGTGTAAAATAGCTTTATTTAACGTCCGCTTCCACCGTAGTGATATCGCAGACAAATTAACGGATATATTGATTTACAAGTTAACGGATAATATATTGATTTGGGGTGTTACAATATGTGACATCTATGATTAGTTTATACATATTGTCGGCTCACATCAATGGGATTAAAATGTTTGATAATGGAGAAACCACGTAGATTAAAATGATAATTCTTATTGGATCGATGAATAGTCCGACAAAGGATTAAGTCAGTCAATCAAAGCAGATTAAGTAGTTAATCAAGGTAGGTGTATAGACAGTATAGGACGATAAATACGTTGATCTCTTAATTACCTAATCAATCCAGCCTATTATCAACGATAATCGGGTTGAGTGGTAGTTATACACTCGGTACACTATATTAGTTTTGGAATTTTGAATATTATTCACCATGTCTTGATGTCCGATTGGGCATATTCCTGGTCGGACAATTAAGTACGTTTAGAAAAAAGCTTCGGACATGTCCGGAATATACGTGCGAAATCCCATCACTGGTTTACACTATTTGCGTAGAGGGGCGTCCATTTTGTCCGACAATTTTGGTCCGATTTTCACGAAATTCGAACTCAGCCAACATTACGGTGTAACTTTGATATATTCGAACATTTTTGTAAATCAGATAATAATTGTGACCTCTGGAGGGACCTAAGCTAAAAAGACGATTTTTCGTACAATCAGGAGACATAATTCCATACAGTTTGGATTCGATATGCCCAAATAACGAAAGCAACCAATCTTTGGGTTATAAAAATGCATTTCAATTTTCATCAAAATCGGATCAAAATTGTGGCCTTTAGGGGGTCCACAACCTTGATATACCATATACTTAAATTATTTGCGTGTGAGAGATGGCCATTTTGCCTTGCCATTTTGGTCCGACTTTCACGTAATTTGAACTCAACCGTCATTAAGGTTTAACAGTCATATATCCAAACGTTTTTTTATTAAAAAAAAAAATGCGATCTCTATAGGGTCCACAAACATGATTTTGAGTACAATCAGGGGACATAATTCAGGAAGTTACGGTCCGATATGTGCGAATATCTAAATGAACCGAGAACTTTGGGATATAAAGATAAATTTAAAGTTTCATAAAAATCATTTCAAAATTGTGGCCTCCAGAGGGTCCACAACCTTGATATACCATATTTTTACACTATTTGCGTATGAGGGGCGGCCATTTTGTCCAGCAGTTTTGGTCCGATTTTCACGAAATTCTAAATCAACCGTCATTAAGGTACCGTGTAAGTAACAGTGATATATTTAAACGCTTTTTTTAAATCAGGCCCCGAGTTCACAAAGCATTCTCAGACCTAAGTTAAGAATTTACTCAACTTTCAATCACTGATTATGAGAAATATCTTTGATCCAGAAACACAAAACTTTACACATAGTTTCTTATTGATGTATTTAATGTATATAAATTGTGACCTCTAGAGGGACCACTAGCTAAAAACATGATTTTTCATACAATCAGGGGCCATAATTCAGGAAGTCAGCGCTCGAAATTAACCACGGCAAACCCGTGGTAAAAGCCGACGCAACCCCTGTCAGCCACGGCATAATTCATATTTTTTTGCCGTGGTAGATCTTATGATCCTAATAATGACTAAATGTACCGGTTATAGAATAGTAGCAGGAGGATGTCATTTTATCACTTTGACGAACGTCTGACAAATATATTGTAATTATCGAATACCGGTACACTTTTAACCCATGTGCTGTAGGCATATCCATGCTTTACCGTTACAGTGGTGTTATTTTCAACGATTATAAACTAAAATACACATAGAGTGCACGGACTGTTGCCTAGTTACTCTGGCTAATGCATGAACAATGTTACCATTCTCGTCATTTGTATTTTTAACTGTATATCGTTTGTCACATGCGAAGGACCTGGACCGATTCACACCCTTTGTTTATAATTACTACGCCCTGTGTAACGGAGCGTAAAAATTCACAATTTTTATTTTCTTGCTATTCTTTCAAACCAAAATTACATAAAATAGATCTGTTTTAGCGTTGTAACAACAATATGCCAAACAAACAATAAATTTTAAATTCATTTCACGAACTTTTCGCGCGTATGGATACACATAGCTTACTTCCTCCACTCTTTTTGACACTCGTCTGGCATCGATGCCATCTCACTCTTAATTCTCGTCAGTTTTTATTCCATAAAAAATGGGGATTAGAAAAAAAATCGTCGATAACTGGCAACTAAATAGCATTGGTTGTGAGTTAGAATCCAACGACAGTGATGTTGTCAAACGTATTTACTGTAAAGTATGCCGTGAAGTATATGGCAGTCCGGATTCCGTTACGAATGCCAATGCCACAGATGGGCCTGTACCGGCGTATTTTCCACATCAACATATTGTTGGAAATGTAATGAGAAGAATCGATAAATGGGTTACGGGTACTACTGTAATAAAGAAATGTAATGCCGAAGACCATGTTAATAAATCTAAAGTACACCAGGATGCATTACTTAGACGCCGTAGTGAAAACCCCCCGGAGAAAAGTCAAGTTGGCTCTAGTACTAGTACCGGTAGCTGCGATTTGACAGTTCAAGAAAATAATGTGTTGAAGTCAAGCCAGATTACTATTACTGAATCAGGTAGAAAACTGTATGTTTCACACAAAAAACAATTGGTTAAAAAATTCCAATTTGCCCATTTTGTTGCTGCAAATACCCTGCCATTTACCGACTACAAGAAAATAGCAAATTTTGAAAAAAATGTTCATGGTGTTGATTTGGGAGGTGGGTATCTCTCAGACAAATCTGGGCGTGAAATGGTCTCAGTATTAGCACACTGCATAAGAAAACAGGAAGTTACAGAACCCTTAAATGATAAACAAAGAATTTATTATTCACTTTTCTATGATGGGTCTAGTAGTGCCAAAACGATGGATGAAAAAAATTGTATGTAATCAAAACTTGCAAAGATGAAAAGCCCAAGTTTCAAATATTGTCATTAGAAGAACCAGAAAAACTCAGATGCAGAGGGCCTTAAGGTGGCTTTGACAACTTGCATGAACAAACAAGGATTTATCTTCAATAGAAGTGAACGACAGATAGGCAATGGTAGCGGTGGAGCTGCTGTGAACAATAAACTTTTTGAAATGGAAAAAAATGATATAGGTGATCATCTTATACAAGGATGGTGTGCGAATCATAAAAACGAACTAGGAATAAAGGACAGTTTCAAGGGATCGCAACTTAATTCTGAATGTCAGGAACTGCTAGACAGCGTTTATTATTTCTTCAAACGTGCTAATTTGAAGTTCAGGTTACTGAAAAGACAGGCATTGTTCATAAATCAAAAACTATATAAATATAAAAGACCTAATGGAACTAGGTGGGTGTCTCATCAAGTGGATTCCTCCGACAGTTTTATCAAAAAACCTTCCTATTTTTATTGCCTTTTGTAATCAACAAATCCATTCGCCACACAACAAAACTATGAAAGATTCTCGTCCAAAGCTTCAGGGGTTGTTAAAAATTTTATCAAAACTACCTACTTTGATTTTTCTTTGTGCCCGAAAACATATTCTTTCATATATGACACCGTTTTCAAATATTTTACAAAAGCAAGAATTGCTTGTGCCTGAAGCAGTCACATCGATGAAAGCACTCATTCAAACACTAGAAAAGTCAAAGGACTTGGTCCATGAAAAAGGTTCAGATGCATTGTACATGGAAGAGTACTTCCCTACGTTAGCCAAGTTATGCTGGCCTTTCTTAAAGGAAGACATTCCAGATCAACTTTTAACTGGACCCCACGCAACTCGTGGGAATCCCGTTTTTGCTGTGCACTCAGTTGGGGATTCTAACAAAAAGTCATTCCATGGGTATGCTATGACAACTACTTTGGAGGAAGCTCTGTCGTTGGTCATAAGGAATTTAGAACCTATTCTTGAAAATTTATGTGTTAACATAAAACAGAGATTTTCCAATTTTACTGATAACCCTATTTATTCGGCTGTAGCCAATCTTTTGGACACGAAGGGGTACCAATTTAAGGATAAAGCAGATATTAAGCAATCAATTAAACTATTAACTGAACATTTTTCACCAGTGTTAGCGGCAAATGGCTGTGACACTTTGAAAATACAACATGAATTTGATACGGTGCATCTCCATATTAGAACATTTAAAAAAAATTCATTAAGTCACAATGTTTGGCCGCAACTTTTTCAGTTAAGACTTGATTTAGCTATTGATAATTTTTTTCATTTAGCAGAAATCGCAATAGTTGTACCGATAAGTAGTGCTGAGGTTGAGAGAGTATTCAGCAAATTTGTAAAAATTTTAACGAAAGACAGACAATCTTTAAAAAATCAGACAATTGAAGATTTGTTAATAATTAGCTGTACAATAAAGCCGTTGAACACTTTCTCCAAACAAATCCTGATGGCGGTGTCTCCAAAAGAAGTAGACGTCCCTGGGGGTATAAACTAAAACGTAAATTGACAGTATCTTCAGATAGTGCTACATGTAGAAAGAGGAATTGTTTATTTTTGCCATCCGACTCCAATGACACTGATCCCCCACTGACTGATAGTGAAAGTGGCAATGATTATGCAGATATAAATAATGTGGATGTAGCCGAAATATCTGTTAGTTCTACATCAGATTCAGAATCTGATTCAGTTTAAGTTTAATCTTGAATGAATGGACGTGTAGGACTATGATAAAAAGACTATGAAAGGCTTTTTGAACAGTTGTGTTCGTTTTTAGTAAATTAATTTGCAGAATTTTCATTATTGTAAAACTACAGTAAATAACTACAATGGTATATGTAATACCACTTATATTAGTTTTGATATCATGTGTATAATAAATAAATTTTATCCATCTTGAAAAGTTCAGAAAAGTAGTGATTTTGATATACAACAAGCGGTTGCCATGCAAGATACGCCCACATTTTGCAAGAAATGAAATGAAATGGAGTTTAACGTCCTACTGTTCTGCTCCTAACCTGGGCTAATGAAGACGGGCATACGCATACAGTGTGCTATGAGGGAAATTTTGCCCTTACAGCGGCACTACGGCCTACTCTTATATCGAATTCCAACTGCCAAGGGATCTTTTACGTGCACGTCAATGTGTACACGGGACCTTGGTTTTTCGTCCCATCCGAACGACTAGACAGCTTTCCTTGTCAGCCCCTCCGTCCTGTATCACTTTCTCGGCCAATGCAGGGATCGAACACCCGACCTCCCATTTTGCAAGAGATGGACAGAAAACACTCTCAAAAAAAAAGTGATTTTTTCGAACAATCAAGGGCCATAATTCAGGAAGTTACAATCCGATATGCATGAATATTGAAAGGAACCAAGATCTTTGGGTTATAAACATGTATTTTAAGTTACATCAAAATTGGATCAAAATTGTGTCCACTCTCTAGAGGGTCCAAAACCTTGATATACAATATATTTACAATATTTGCGTACGAGGGGCAGCCATTTTGTCCCGCAGTTTTGGTCCGATTTGTACGAAATGTGGGCGTATAAAAAATGCTGTGGTGCCGTAGCAGTACCATTCTGTCACGGCATTTTTCATTTTTTTGTGCCGTGGTAGAAAATTCTTAATTTCGAGGACTGGGAAGTTACTATCCGATATGCGCGAATATCGAAAGGAACCAAGATCTTTGGGTTATAAACTTAAATTTTAAGTTTCATTAAAATCAGAAGAAAATTGTGACCTCTAGAGGGTTCACAACTTTGATATACCAGATTTTACACTAACTGTGTATGAGGGGCTGCCATTTTGTCTGGCAGTTTTGGTCCGATTTTAACGAAATTCGAACTCAACCAAAATTACTGTGTAACGGCGATATATTTGAAAGTTTTTTTTAAATCGGATAATAATTGTGACATCTAGTGGGACCTCAAGCTAAAAACGTGATTTTTCCAACAATCAGGGGCCATAATCCGTGAAGTTACGGTCCGATACATGCCAATATGAAAGTAACCAAGATCTTAGGGAGATATAGAGGATATTTGTCGTTTTAGAGTGAATAACCTATTTTATTTTATCGAGAAGCAAGAAAACTTATATTTTCACAAATGCGTAGCATGGGTGAAAATATAAACGTTTTCTTGCTTAGAGATGAAATAAAATAGGTTATTCACGACAAAACGACAAATGTTCTATTTATTTTATGATTTTACAATCATTTTAGGTAAAAACAACTAGCCAGTGGAATAACACTTTTATTTCACTGATAAAACGCGGTATTCCACTACTGATCATAAAATAAAAACCTATATTTCAAGTTTCGTTAAAATCTTATCAAAATTGTGACCTGCAGAGTGTCCACAACAATTGTGGATGGACGGATGTCCGGATGGACAGGGGCGATGACAATATATGTCCATATAAAAATTTTCACCTGTATAGGGTCCACAAGATAAAAACGCGATTTTTCGTACAATCAGGGGCCATGATCCATGAAGTTACAGTCAGATACATGCCAATATCGAAAGGAACCGAGATCGTAGGGAGATAAACATATCTATCCAGTTTCGTTGAAAATGGATAAAAATTGTTACCTGTAGAGTGTCCACAAACAGTTTTGGACGTCCAGATGGACAGGGGCGACGACAATATACGTCCACATCAGTGATGGGATTTCAAAAATTTTTTTGTCGGACATTTTTTTTCCCGAATATAAAGGGGCATATATTAACTCTTATCTTTATTTAAGCAGACGTTTTCAAACCACAATTAATTAGAATCACGTGTCAACAAAATATTCAAATTTATATGTAATAAAAAAAATATCTTCACCTCGTTATTTTTCATGCTTAATTCCCGTACGGTATTAAAATTTATGTCAATAATGTTCTTACAAAATTACATGACATCGTAAAACCATAGAATGAAAGTGTGACGACTCCTGTCGATCGGTACATACATGTTTCAAATTCCCCCCAAATTACCGTATTTTTCGATACATTTTTCAGCAAAGACCGGCATTCATCTCATACTCCGTTTCGATTTATATACGAAAGGAAAAATATGACATCCCGAAATTTATTTCGTAGTAAACGTCGCTCAAAAACGAGCGAGTGACACCAACTGCAGCTAAATAATCGCATTCGACTCGAGCACGCGCTATCGTCTAAAACAATTAACTAACCTTATTCCAATCGACATAGTCGTCAACATTTCTTATATATAGCGTGTTTATTTATTTATTTAAAAACATAAACCCCACTCAAAATATGATCATAAATCCGACAATATGCCATCAAAATAGAATCTTTTCTCTCACATCGGGCGTATTAGATTCGGCACGTTTAAATCTCTTAATTTCACGTGTCTCTCGAGATGACTACTTTCATTTTGAGTTACTTTACTAAAACAATTAACTAACCTTATTTCAAGGTTATAGTCGTCAACATTTCTTAACGTGTTTATTTATTTATTTAAAAACATAATCCCCACGTATTAGGTTCGGCACGTTAAAAATCTCTTAATTTCATTAAATGACTACTTTCATTTTGAGTTACTTTACTAGAACTGCCATGCGTGTGTGTGAAATAGCTTTATTTAACTTTGGCTTCCACCGAAGGAATATCACAGACAAGTTATCGGATACAATTTATATTGAATCGAAGCATGTTGAAAGTTATAATGACTGTCTATTGATGTCTATTACAATATGTGACATCTATAGGTTATACATATTGTCGGCTCACATCAATGCGATTAAAATGTCCAACAATGCAGAAACCACGAGGTTAACACGAGGATTAAAATTATAATCACAGTTATTGGATTGATGAATATTCCGACAAAGGGGAAACAATGACTTCTGTTTACGACTAGATTGATAAACTGTCCAACAAAGGATTAAGTCAGTCAATCAAGGCAGATTAAGTAGTTAATCAAGGTAGGTTATTTATAGACGGTATAAAACGATAAATACGTTAATCACTTAATTACCTAATCAATCCAGCGTATTATTGACGATAATCGTGTTGAGTGGTAGTTATACAATCAGTAAACTATTAATTTCAGAATTTTGAATATTATTCACCATGTCTTGATGTCCGATTGGGCATATTCCCGGTCGGACAATTTTGGGCGTTTGGAAAAAAGATTCGGACAAGTCCGGAATATACGGGCAAAATCCCATCACTGGTCCACATATAAATGTGGGCGTATAGCAATCAGTTGGTCAATCAGCTGAGGTTATGTCTCATGCTTGGCTACGAGTGCTAATCCTATACAAAACTTCGAGCCGAAATTTAACAAGGTTAATTTCCCATGATTTATTACAAATGACAAGTGCTATATGAAGAATAGGAAAAGTAATAGGAACACATAGGTCTCTTTATTTTTTAAAATAATTTTCGCTGTTGGCAAAGTGGCAAAATGGCTAGTGCTTGCACTGTGTGAGAGAAAAGTCATACTTTTAGTTGAACAGACTTTTCAATATGATTTCTAGTAACATAATTGCAACTTTATACAATTGAATTTTATATCATTGGAAAATACAAGACAATCTGTACATTTTTGTAATAAAGTACTTCTTTATATAAAAAATATTTTTTTTTATTAGTTATTTGTATCAGTAGATTAATACAAATCCACTAATTAGCTTAGGGAAGGAAGTAAGGATGTAAACGGTCACTCGGTTAACCGGTCACGGTTCGGTTGCACTGGTTCAAAAAATTACTAATCGGTATTCGTTTTCATATGATACCTGACCTTCAAACCCGGGAATGATAGCCACAACATTGTTTTCTTTCACTAAGACCGCATAAATATTTCAAATAGCACTTGTCATTGTAATAAGTCTCAGGAAGTTAACGACTTTAAATTCCCCGCCCACCCGCCCCGCTCAAAGTTTTGACATTTGTATATGTTATTAGCACTCGCTGTTAAGCATTAAATCTCAATTGATTGACAAATTAATTGTTTTACAGTTAACGTCATCACTCCATAAACAAAGTCTCGAAATGAAGCAAGTTTGATGTGATGAAATAATATTAAAATAGAGAGGATATAATAGTAAAATTGTTTATATTATCACTTGAGTGCGCGAGGCTGTGCTGATGGGGTTAAAGTTGACATACGGGTCACTGGTACCATACGATACAGCAAGTCTTGTGATAGAAACACGTGTAGTAAATTATTTGGAATTAGCTGACGTTGAATAATCAAACTTATTTTGTATTTAAAAATCAAAAGGTATGATTTCAAATACTGATTTCATAACTAATCTTATGTGAAGTATTAGTGAAGCTTTTTAAAAAAAAAAAAAAAAAATCAACATGATTTCAATTCAACTGGTTTATACCAGTGATGGGATTTTACCCGTATATATCTGGCTTGTCCAAATCTTTTATCGAAACGCCCAAAATTGTCCGACCGGGAATATGCCAAATCTGACATAAAAACATGGTGAATAATATTCAAATTCCAAAATTAATATAGTGTACTGAGTGTATAACTACCGTGCAACCCGATTATCGTTGATAATAGGCTGTATTGATTAGGTAATTAAGTGATCGACTATTTATCGTGTTATATCGTCTTACACACCTACCTTGAGTAACTACTATTATTCTTCCTTGATTGGCTGAACTAATTCTTTATCGGACAATTCATCAAATCAATCCTGAACAGAAGTCATTGCTTCTCCTTTGTCGGACGATATATCAATCCAATAAGAGTGATTATAAACTTTATCTGATTAACCTGTGATTTCTCCATTGACCATTGTCTCACGTTTTAATCTCCTTTGTGTCGGACAATAACACGTAGAAATTAGTCATATATGTCACATATCCTAATAGTATATAACACCTCAAATCAACATACATTGTATCCGATAATTTGTCTGTGATATATTTTCGGTGGAAGCCGAAGTTAAATAAAGATATTTCACACACATGGCGCTTATAGAGTTCAGTAATTAAAATGAAAGTACAAATCTCGCAAGACACGTGAAATTAAGAGATGTATACGTGCTGAATCCAATACGCCTGATGTTCGAGAAAAGATTCTATTTTGATAGCATATTGTCGGATTTATGATCATATTTTGAAGGGGGTTTATGTCTTTAATGTCGGACTTTGCTGAAAAATGTACCGACGTATGACCCGAAAAATACGGTAATTTTGGGGGAGTTTGAAACAGATCGGCACGCTGCCAATTCTATAGTAGTATTACGATGTCATGTAATTTTGTAGGAATATTATTGACATAAATTTGAATACCATACAGGTTTTAAACATGAAATATAACGAGGTGCACCTATTTTTTTTACACATATGAATTTGAATATATTTTGTTGACACATGATTCTTTGTGTTTTGAAAACGTCTGCTTAAATTACGGTAAGAGTTATGCCCCTTTATTTTCGGGAAAAAATGTCCGACATGAAATTTTTTGAAATCCCATCACTGGTTTATACTATAGAGCCTATGTGACCAGTCAGTGGGCAAGATGGAGAAATGAAACATCAAGAATGAATGAACGGAATTTGTACTGACTGTTAACTTAAAAGCTGTAATACTAATAATTTCAAAATATATTATCAAGTCTTATTTTGGTGCAACAAATATTTTGATAGAAAAATTTTATGGGTTAACCGGTTACGTTGGGTTTTTAACGACCAGTTAACCGGTTCAAGAATTTTTGAACCGTTACATCCTTAGAAAGAAGATCTGATTAATTATCTGTGGGAATTAGAGGTGTTCTGTTAATTATCTCTAGGGTACAATGGGTTAAACAATTTTCATTCATAAATTATATAACAGAACTTACTATAGCTCCTGGGGGTGGAGCTGAATTGTGTGGAGGAGGAAAGAAGGCTGGATTTACATGTGGTGCAGGGGGAGGTACACCCATGTGTGGAGCAGCCGAAACTGGTGGAGGAAGATTTGGAGGCAATCCTGGAACAGCACTCACTGAAATAATAGAAAATTGTGAGCTATATTTTAAGTTTTGCTACCAGGCAGTGAAACATACACCCACAGCAGCTGGGTTGTCCCAGCAGTCCACAAGGCAAAATCTTTTGAGATGGTACAATATCACTGCTGAAATTCAACAGTAGGGCTTGACTTTTCGTGCTGCACGATTGCCTGGGGCAACAAATACCAATTTTCGAGCAAGTGGTTTTTCTTTTCTCTACCATTGATAAAACCTAGTAGAAAAGCCTAGACGAAACGTCGCTCTGGAACAAACAGTAATTGTATTCTATGGAATTGTGACCTATGTATTTCCAATTCAATTACTAATTAGAGCATCACTAACGCTGCAATAAAATAAAACCAAGTACGAACAATCCAAACCATTAGACGAAATTCGAAGTCCTAAAAAAATGGTATAGGCATAGTGTAATCAGCATATGGACTGTTCACCGTGTACAAAATACACGACAAACAGTGGTAACAGGTGCCCGGAAGAGTAAGCTTACCCCGCCAGACGCCACAGCTGCATCCAAACTATGAGGCGAAATCTCGGTAAAATAGCGTGATTGGCCAATGGACTATCGGTATGCACGCGATGAACAGTGTTAACGATGTAGTAGACAGACATCATCAGGGAGATGGTATACGCGTCAATTAAATTATACGCGTCAATTAAATATATCTAAAATAATAGCCGAGAGAGGCATGTTATTTTTACCAATCAAGTCAATATGACGGCCATAAAACTTTTTAAAGGTTTTTATAAGTTTAGTTCGCAAGTATCCCTGTAGTTGAAGCTTAGATGACAAATGCCTCGATCTACTTAAAAAATCAGAATAAAATGAACAAGCTCTCGCATAACGAATTAGTTGAGACACAAACACTCCATGTCCACATTCCTGCTTTCATTGATATGGTACTTTTTAAAATGAAATATGAAATAGCTGCAATGACTGTAATATGACAAGCGGCAAAGAAAGCTAGGTTAGTTTTGCCAAATTTAGAGACTAAATATTAACAAAAAAGTGGGTGTGACACCGCCCCAGAGGGTCGGGATATGCACCAAAATAAATAGTTGCTGTCTTTACGTTATAAGGAATAAATATGCAAAGTTTCAAGATGATCAATTCAGAATTGCAGTCTGTAGATGACAAATACAAAAATTGGCCGTGGCTGTGCCCCTGGGGTTTGGATTTGAAACAATATAAATAGGTACCACCATGTTACTTAAATGATTGATATGCTGAATTTGAACACAATCTATTAATTATATCAACCTGAAGAGTATTTACAGACAAAAAAGTGGGGGTCAGGATATGTACCAAAATAAATAGCTGCTATCTTTACAGGAATAAATATGCCAAGTTCCAAGATAATTCATTCTGAATTCCAGTCTGTAGACAAACAAGCCAACAGTAAGGCTGATGTCCTCCGCCAAAATCCCAAAATAAATAGATGACACATTAATTATTCGCATTTATTTTTTTCAAAAGTATCAAGCAATCAAACTGATTATCAACTATACACTAAGTTTCATCATTCTCTATCAGATAGAATCAAAATGATCTTGTCCCAAAGCATCAGCCAATGAAATTGCTTAGCTCTGCTTAGCTTTAGCTTGAAATGGTAATCGGTCAAGAATTCATTCTGAATTCCAGTCTGTAGACAAACAAGCCAACAGTAAGGCTGATGTCCTCCGCCAAAATCCCAAAATAAATAGATGACACATTAATTATTCGCATTTATTTTTTTCAAAAGTATCAAGCAATCAAACTGATTATCAACTATACACTAAGTTTCATCATTCTCTATCAGATAGAATCAAAATGATCTTGTCCCAAAGCATCAGCCAATGAAATTGCTTAGCTCTGCTTAGCTTTAGCTTGAAATGGTAATCGGTCAAGACATTCACCTAATGAACATCTACATCAAGTTTAAACAATTAAATTAAAAGCAGAGTTGTTATGTTCTAAAGTCTTGACCAATCAAATTGCTTTTCGCTCCTTGGCCTAAGAAGAAAATTCTCATTATCTAACTTAGTCAAGGTAATGATATGATGAATCAATACTCAGAGTTTCATCACTCTCACTTAATTATAACCAAAGTTATTGTGCCCCAAAGCATCAACCAATCGGATTGCTTATCTCTGCTTACCGAAGCAGACAATGTTTATCACTGAAGTCCATCAAGGCATTCACCTAATGAACGCCTACACCAAGTTTGAACATTCTACCTTAATTAAAAGGAGAGTTATTGTGTTTCAAAGTCTCGACCAATCAAATTGCTTAATGCTCTGCTTACCCTGAGCAGAAAATGTTCATTATAGAACTTAGTCAAAATATTGATGTGATAAAACTATACACCAAGTTTCCTTACTCTCACTTAACTTGAACTGAAGTTATCGCGTCCCAAAGCATCAATAAATCAAATTGCTGATCTCTGCTTACTCTCAGCAGAAAATTCTCATCTTCAAACTCCATCATGGCATTCACCTGCTTATCTCTGCTTACTCTCAGCAGAAAATTCTCATCTTCAAACTCCATCATGGCATTCACCTAATAAACATCTATGCCAAAAGTGAACATTCTAGCCATATAAGAATGAGAGTTATTGTGTTCCAATGTCTCGACCAATCAAATTGCTTATCGCTCTTAATACTCTGAGCAGATAATGCTCATTATCGAACTTAGTCAAGGTATTGATGTAATAAAACTATACACCAAGTTTCATCACTCTCACTTAATTAGAACTAAAGTTATCATGTCCGAAAGCATCAACCAATCAAATTGCTTATCTCTGCTTACCCTTCGAACTCCATCAAGGCATTGACCTAATAAACACCTATGCCAAGTTTGAATATTCTAGCACTATTAGAAAGAGTTATTGGGTTCCAAAGTCTCGGCCAATGAAATTGCTTATCGCTCTACTTACCCTGAGCAGAAAATGATCATTATAGAACTTAGGCAAGGTATTGATGTAATGAAACTATACACCAAGTTTCATCACTCTCACTTAATTAGAACTAAAGTTATCGTGTCCCAAAGCATCTACCAATCAAACTGCTTATCTCGGCTTACCCTAAGCAGAAAATGCTCATCTTCGAACTCCATCAAGGCATTGACCTAATAAACACCTACACCAAGTCTGAACATTCTAGCTCAATTAGAAGGAGAGTTATTGTGTCCCAAAAAGTTTGACGGACAGACAGATGGACGAACCCATTTTAATAGTCCCCTGTTTTCTTTGAAAGGCAGAAGACAAAAACACAAAAACAGGGTGTGGCTATGGCACTAGGTCTTGGGACCAATATAAATAGGTACAACCCTATGATGGATCATTCCGAATTGGATCCAAATCTGTTAATAATTGCAGCCTATATATTATTTACAGACAGAATATTAACAAAAAGTGGGTGTGGCACCGCCCAAAGGTGGGGTCGGGGGAAGGGGGGGGCGGAATCATGCACCAAAATCAATAGTTGCCTTCCTTAGGGTATAAGGAAAAAGTATAACAAGTTCCAAGATAATACATTCAGAATTGTGGCTGACGGGCGCTAACCACATAAATTGGCCATGGCTCTGCCCCTGGGGGTCGGAACATGCACCAAAATCAATAGTTGCCACCCTTAGGCTGTAAGGAATACATCAGCCAAGTTCCAAGCTGATCCATTCACAATTGCGGCCAGTGCTTAAAATTTAGGTCGGTCTGTCGCTGATAAATAACTGGACGGGCTGACACCTTTTTATTTTGAAGATGGTGAGTCGGTCCTGTGAGCCGACTGTTTTTGTAATGGATATTTTGTTTATCAAATTCTCCTTTGAAACTGATAGTTTACTTTCATGTTTAAAGAGGTCACAGTCTTTCATTTAACAGTTCCACACATCATGATGAATGAAATAAATTAAATGATTGTTGCTACCGGACAGTAAATGTCAGTACTATAAAGTAGACCTACATATAATCACTAAAATTATTACAAGTGAATATTTATTATTACAGAAAATATAAATTCAATGATTTTTTCTTTCTATACACGAAGTATAAACATTAACTCCTTCAAAAGTTAAAATTGTAATGTGAACAGTCAATCAATATTGAATACATATTTTAACTTTGAAAACCTGAGGCCTGTTTCACGAAATTTTAACTAAGATGAAATCCAAATTTTAGTAATTTGATTGGATAATATTAAGATTGATTTTATTACTTTGCCAATCAAAATTGAAGTATCTACTAAAATTTGGATTTTATCTTCAGTTAAGATTTTCGAGAAACAGGGCCCTGTCCCAAATTTCAGGAATTTTTTCATAGACATGTACAATTCTTTAATGAAAACTTACAATTCTTTAATGAAAATTTAAACTATTTAAGGCCGTAGTTATTTGTTTACCTGGTTAATTTGGTTCATTTGAAACATTTAATTCAATGTATATCTACGATAATATACAAAACAATACTCTGTTTCCCTTCGTATGTGACAGATGGCGATAATATTACGATTACATAATGTTACTAAGAATAAAGTAAATTGGGAGGCGTCTAATGATTGGACAATAAAGAAATAATTGCTCGCTTGCAAGTAGAAATTTTATGATTGGTTAATTCAACTAAAAATCAAAGTAGAATTCTTGCGAGAAATTATGAGATATGAAACGTGTTGAATGTCGTAACAAATCTAGTATAATGTCATTTTCTAGCCTTTATGATTATATTTTGAATGGTGGTTACATTTTTAAGTAAATAATAAACAAGGTAGAATATATTTAGAAATACCGAGAATATAGATCTATATGTTTCGTTTTTTATACTTTCAATGGCCTACACTACAAGTGATAGTGGGAGTTCACGTTCTATGACGTCAGGTACCAAGCAAGCAACATTTGACCCAATTACGTCGGTCATTCGATTAACCAATTAGCGACTGCAATGTATTTTTTTTATCTACTTTTGCTTTGTTTTAATTTTTATTGCCGCTAATGTCTACCCACAGTTCCGCGCAAAAAAGGTTAAACGCTCGATTCGACAGACCATTTGATTGGCTGACCCCTCATTTCAAGCAGAGCACGAGTTAAATAACAATGCTTCCAGATCCAAGTGTAGTAAACAGCGCTCGAAATTAACGACGGCAAACGGCAAAACCGTGGTAAAAGCCAACGCAACCCCCGTCAGCCACGGCATAATTCATATTTTTATGCCGTGGTAGATCTTATGATCCTAATAATGACTAAATGTACCGGTTAAAGAATAGTACCAGGAGGATGTCGTCTGACCGTGCAATAACGTCATATTTGTTTATCATTTTGACGAACGTCTGACAAATATAATATTGTAATTATCGAATAACAGTACACTTTTAACCCATGTGCTGTAGGCATATACATGGTTTGCCGTTACAGTGGTGTTATTTTCAACGATTATAAACTAAAATAGACATAGAGTGCACGGACTGTTGCCTAGTTACTCTGGCTAATGCATGAACAATGTTACCATTCTCGTCATTTGTATTTTTAACTGTATATCGTTTGTTACATATGAAGGACCTGGACCGATTCACATCCTTTGTTTATAATTACTACGCCCTATGTAACAGAGCGTAAAAATTCATAATATTTATTTTCTTGCTATTCTTTCAAACCAAAATTACATAAAATAGATCTGTTTTAGCGTTGTAACAACAATATGCCAAACAAACAATAAATTTTAAATTCATTTCACGAACTTTTCGCACGTATGGATACACATAACTTACTTCCTCCACTCTTTTTGACACTCGTATGGCATTTATCTTCAATAGAAGTGAATGACAGATAGGCAATGGTAGCGATGGAGCTGCTGTGAACAATAAACTTTTTGAAATGGAAAAAAATGATATAGGTGATCATCTTATACAAGGATGGTGTGCGAATCATAAAAACGAACTAGGAATAAAGGACAGTTTCAAGGGATCGCAACTTAATTCTGAATGTCAGGAACTGCTAGACAGCGTTTATTATTTCTTCAAACGTGCTAATTTGAAGTTCAGGTTACTGAAAAGACAGGCATCGTTCATAAATCAAAAACTATATAAATATAAAAGACCTAATGAAACTAGGTGGGTGTCTCATCGAGTGGATTCCTCCGACAGTTTTATTAAAAACCTTCCTATTTTTATTGCCTTTTGTAATCAACAAATCCATTCGCCACACAACAAAACTATAAAAGATTCTCGTCCAAAGCTTCAGGGGTTGTTAAAAAATTCATCAAAACTATCTACTTTGATTTTTCTTTGTGCCCGGAAAGATATTCTTTCATATATGACACCGTTTTCAAATATTTTACAAAAGCAAGAATTGCTTGTGCCTGAAGCAGTCACATCGATGAAAGCACTCATTCAAACACTAGAAAAGTTAAAGGACTTGGTCCATGAAAAAGGTTCAGATGCCTTGTACATGGAAGAGTACTTCCCCACGTTAGCCAAGTTATGCTGGTCTTTCTTAAAGGAAGACATTCCAGATCAACTTTTAACTGGAGGCAACTCGTGGGAATCCCATTTTTGCTGTGCACTCAGTCGGGGATTCTAACAAAAAGTCATTCCATGGGTATGCTATGACAACTACTTTGAGGAAGCTCTGTCATTGGTCGTAAGAAATTTAGAACCTATTCTTGAAAATTTATGTGTTAACATAAAACAGAGATTTCCAATTTTACTGATAACCCTATTTATTCGGCTGTAGCCAATCTTTTGGACATGAAGGGGTACCAATTTAAAGTGCACATAAGATGGGCCTGGAAACTTTGAGATATGTGTAGCCAATGGTTACTATATCCACTTTACGGCAAGTTCACGCCAATCTGGTTGAAATTAATTCAGTTATCTTCACTCAAAGTCGTAAAAATAGACCTTTCGTAAAAACAACTTTGCCAATATTCGAAAACACTCTTAATCCCCTCAGACGCCAGTGACGTCACAGTGACCGAATGCATATTCGGAATGTTTATTCCTTAATTACCTATATACAGCCGGCGTGTGCTTTCTTTATTGCCTGAAGGATTCCTTAATCCCCCTAATTAAATAAAACAATTGACTACGGAATAATTTGTTTTGTAATTCATTTTAATTTAAGATCCAATTTAGAGTGCCTACAACTTTTAAATTTTTTTACAATATGGAACTTTTTGGACGAATACTTTTAATATGTAAATAATATACGGATTCAGCTATGTGGTTTTTACTGCGAGTATTTCGCTTTTCCACATAAAGTATAGTGTCGTTAATATATGTCACTAATTAATCAATCCGACTATAAAAGTTATACAGGCATGGGTCATAAATTAATTTACACGTTGGTGTTAGCAGTGAGTGTTAGTGGGATTAAGAATGTTGATTAGGTAATTATCTTTTTTTACGCCAGCCAGATGAAAGACATCACTCTAAGTGGAACGTGTGCGTATTACCTCACGAACGAACTAATGGTAGAATCATATATACACACACATTAATTGTATAAAATAATTGAGTTTTACTAATAAGTTGTTTAAAATTACTATATACCCAATAATTATTGCTCACCGGTGTTTTTGTAATCAAGTAGGCACGTATTATTTGTTGATTGGCGTTTAAACAACATTTAATTGATGGATGGATTAACGTTTTTGATACGATTATGTTATAATGTTTAACATCAGGTTATAATGTTTAACATCGGTTATTCTTTATAATAAAAGTATCTTACAATTGCATTGACAGTTTAATCACTCACCAAATGGCACCAGGAACTCCACGAATGATCCTGTGCAATTTTCGCGGTGAAGTTTAACCTCATTTACTACACCCGTAGTACATGGAACAGTACATGATAATAAGATACCAAGCGTTGATTGGCAGAGAAATGAGTGCGATCTATTGTACATGTTATGCATAGTCATCAGAAATTTCCATATTCACTGTAGTTGTTCTTTATGTATAGAAATGGTTATTATTATTATATATAGCTAATAATGAATATATTGACAAATGACTGGCACCATTTGTATTTCTGTACTTAAGTTTGGGATATCAAGTATTACAGGGTTATCCAAATTACCGGTAAATGCGCTAATTTCTTGAGTCATCTTCATTTGACACGTGGCCTAGTGAAACAAAGGCAGCTTAAATTGATCTACGGCATGATACGGCATTTTAAATTCACTCTAAAATATTCCAATCACAAATGTCTAATCTATACCAATGAAAGACGATAATTCGGTGATTATGATTAGGCCAGTCACGTGGTAATTGGACCGTCAATAGACGCTTGTCCAGTTGCCGTGTGTATTGATAGTGCTATATTGTACAGACAGTGAGATATTGTATAGATAATGTATATCCTATGTGTAGTGCCTGTGACGTCACCAGCCAATCAACCGGATTAAGGTCGTAATTGAAAAATCGAAAAGCGTTTTGGCGTGTCGGATACTTAACGTTAACAGCTCGGACTTAATTTTAATCAGATTGGTGTGAACTTGCCGTAAAGTTGATATAGTAACCATGGTCTATACATACATGCAATTTAGATTTTTGATCTTACGTGGTCTTTAAGGATAAAGCAGATATTAAGCAATCAATTCAACTATTAACTGAACATTTTTCACCAGTGTTAGCGGCAAATGGCTGTGACACTTTCCAATTTTACTGATAACCCTATTTATTCGGCTGTAGCCAATCTTTTGGACACGAAGGGGTACCAATTTAAGGATAAAGCAGATATTAACCAATCAATTCAACTATTAACTGAACATATTTCACCAGTGTTAGCGGCAAATGGCTGTGACACTTTGAAAATACAACATGAATTTGATACGGTGCATCTCCATGTTAGAACATTTAAAAAAAATTCATGAAGTCACAATGTTTGGCCGCAACTTTTTCAGTCAAGACTTGATTTAGCTATTGATATTTTTTTTCATTTAGCAGAAATTGCAATAGTTATACCGATAAGTAGTGCTGAGGTTGAGAGAGTATTCAGCAAATTTGTAAAATGTTTAACAAAAGACAGACAATCTTTAAAAAATCAGACAATTGAAGATATGTTAATAATTAGCAGTTTTGGTGTCAGTTTCAATAATTGTGAAGAGCTGTACAATAAAGCCGTCGAACACTTTCTCCAAACAAATCCTGATGGCGATGGGGGTATAAACTAAAACGTAAATTGACAGTATCTTCAGATAGTGCTACATGTAGAAAGAGGAATTGTTTATTTTTGCCATCAGACTCTAATGACACTGATCCCCCACTGACTGATAGTGAAAGTGGCAATGATTATGCCAGGCCTCGAAATGTTTAAAAAAAGCTAAGTGTAGGTAGCGACAGGTACCCTTTTTTCATACCTGTCGCTTCAGTAAATAGCCTGTCACTCTCAATTATCAAACTCAAAGACTTATCACATCACACATATCCATACATGTAGGTACGCACGCACGTGGTTAGGTCTTTGACGTACATTGCTCTATATAAATATCGTAATATGAAACCTTTTTATTTCTTCGACATCGGATTACCTAAAAGTTCTTGAAAGTCGGCGAATCTGCTTTGGCTCAGCGACTCGAAGATTCGCACAATTCTGTCATCCGTATCCACGTGAATTCCGCAAAGTATCATGGTACCACACTTCCGTACTAAATCGAATACTTCACCGTTGAGTTGTAGAAATCAGATTTTAAAATATCCGTAATAAATTGAATATCAAAAAACAAATCACACCTGTGCATGGCACCGTATTTACATCTACCGCGTGCGAAGGACAGATAACGCCACCTGGAATTCCTTTCTCACATATTTATATATGAAATATTTTTCCGACCTGATTTTTTGATTTGGTCAAATTGTCTTATAAATTATTCATAGCCTTTATTTATGGAAATTGTTTAAAACTTTTTAAATGATTAAATACACCAAGCAACGAGCCGTGTGCATTTCCATTCCAACCACTACTATATTTACTGTGGTGTCGTTACGGTAGAATTATTTCAGGTGACTTGGGGGTGCGTTTTAATTTATTTAGATATAATACTCCATAATGCTATAAACTAGTGTCAAGCAGATGAAAACAAGCGTAGATGGTGTGAAATTCATGGATATAAAATTGTCTACTTCCAAACTGTGTGAGTAACTGTAGCCGACGACAGAGCAAAATGTAAACAGTGCAAATGGCGGCTCTTCGCGGTATTTCCGTGCTTAATTCTTGCATTTAGAAACAAATAATTAAATGTATGTGACGTGGACGTGAGTATTGTGGTCAATTTACTGAACATCAAGTAAAATTTAGTCCACCTGTCGTAAGCGACAGGTAGTTTTATTTTCTACCTGTCAGACGAAAAAATCGCCTGTCGGCGACAAGTAGACAAGCGAACATTTCGAGCCATGTATACAGATATAAATAATGTGGATGTAGCCGAAATATCTGTTAGTTCTACATCAGATTCAGAATCTGATTCAGTTTAAGTTTAATCTTGAATGGATGCATCAATTATGTGTAGGACTATGATAAAAAGACTATGAAAGGCTTTTTGAACAGTTGTTTTCGTTTCTAGTAAATTAATTTGCAGAATTTTCATTATTGTAAAACTACAGTAAATAACTACAATGGTATATGTAATACCACTTATATTAGTTTTGTTATCATGTGTATAATAAGTTTTTTTTATCCATCTTGAAAAGTTCAGAAAAGTAGTGATTTTGATATACAAAAAATGATTTTTTTGTGCCGTGGTAGAAAATTCTTAATTTCGAGGACTGAGTAAAGACAAGTAAAATCAAAACTTTGAACTATAAAAACGAAACAAAATTGGATCTGTGTTTTAATCAGATTGTGCCGAGCAGTATTTAGATTGGATTAACAACAGCTAAAGTCAGAACAAGGTCCGTTGACTTTGCCGTATGACTACGACGAGTGCTATTAATAGTATTATTTTTTAGCAGTCGACATCTTAGGACGACTGTAACATTCTAAGATTTTCAAACATCAAATACAAAATGACCACGAGCAAGTTTTGGTATAAAGAGGAATATAATCAGACACTGCTCTATGTAATGGGGGACATCTTCGAACCGTTTAACCGTCCAGTTCTAACCGTTTACGGCTATCCGACTAGTTGTAAGAGCACTAGTGTACGCGTGTTTTGTTAATATTTATGGGACCCATAAGTTAATGTTAGGAGAGGGAGAGAGAAATGGGGTTTAACGTCCACTCGACACAAACTAGGTCATTTCGGGACTAACATATGATTTAATTTTATTCCAATAATTCGCTTGCGCATAGGGGTCTTTAGCAGTGGGAGGAAACCGGAGGACCCGGAGAAAACCCAAGAGGTTAGACAGGCGACCCTACTCCTTGTCACGTACCACCAGGGGATTCGAAACCACGCCAGTCGACTCAATGACAGACTTTATGATACAGCGCGCGCTTGCTAACCATTCAGCCATCCAACCCCCCCTTAATGTTAGGACCTAAAACTGTCATGAATGGCCTCTACCATTTTAAACACTGATTGCGGCCTGTATACGATAAACAAAAAGATAGGTTACCAGGCAACAAACATACGGCTACAGCAGCTAAAGCGTCCGAGCCGTCGACAAGGGTTGTTGCATATTTATTCTCTCTTATGTAATTGGGGGCATTTACAATACAATTTCAAATAGATCAGATTATAATTTTTGTCGTTTGAGGCTTCACAAGGTTCTACAAACTGAAAAAAGGGCCTAACTCTGGAAGTCATTTACAGAAAATATAAATTTCATACAGATTGGATGATAACTTTTGTCATTCGAAGGTTCACAAGGTTCACAAAGTAAAACAAGGGCCATAATTCTAGAAATAATTTACGGAAATTGCTGAAATTCAATAGACCTCTGTTTCACAAATTTAAATGATGAATATAAATTTCATACATATCTGATGATAACTTTCACCAATCGAGCATTAACAAGGTTGAACAAAGTGAAACAAGGGGTATAACTTGAGAAGTAATTATTTTAAATTGCTGAAATTCAATAGGCTTCTTGGTTTCACTAATCTAAATGATGCATATAAATTTCATACAGATCAGCTGATAACTTTTGGCATTACAGTGTTCACAAGGTTCAAGGTGAAACAAGGGCCATAACTCTAGACATAATTAACGGAAATTGCTGAGATTCGATAGGCTTGTTTGTTTCACAAATTCAAATAATGCATATAAATTTCACAAAGATTGGATGATAGTTTTTGGTGTTAGAGCATTCACAAGGTTCAACAAGGCCATAACTCTAGACGTAAAAAACGGAAATTTTTATTTTCACTAATTTAAATGACACATATAAATTTCATACAGATCGGCAGATAACTTTAGACGTTAGAGCATTCACAAGGTGCAACAAAGTTAAACAAGGGCCATAACTCTAGAAGTAATAAACGGAAACTGTTGAAATTCAATAGGATTCTTTGTTTCACTAATCTAAATAATACATATAAAATTCACAAAGATCAGATGATAACGTTCACAAGGTCCAATAAAGTGAAACAAGGGCCATAACTCTAGACGTAATAAATGGAAATTGCTCAAATTCAATATGTTTTTTCGTTTCACTAATTTTATTTAACATTGAATAAGAATAAAGACTCCTTTGGAATCAAGGGAGTATCATTTCAATTTAGTTTACCTTTAAAAACAGGTGAAAACTTCTTTTGTCTGCTTAGAAAGTTGAAGTACAGTAGGCTGTACCCTGTCGTTTTTGGTGCATGCCCAATCCCCAGTGGCAGAGAGCCATGCTCAAATTTTGTATGGCAGTTTGTCGCCTACAAGCCACAATTCTTAATAGATTGTCTTGAAGCTGTGCATTCTTATTCCTTATACCCTAAGAATGATCGCTATTGTTTTTGGTGCATGACAAACCCCCAGAGGCAGAGAAACACCTATTTTTTTCTTTGTGTGTCTGTGTTTTAATCATCTTGAAAACTTTTCATACTTATTCCTTATATCTTTAGGATGACCGCTATTATTTTTGGTGCATGCCCGACGCCCATTTTTTATGTTTATCGGCTAGGGGCCGCAATTCTGAATTGATCACCCTGGAATGTGACACTGCCCCTGGGGGAAAGGCATGCACCAAAATCAATAGTCGCCATCCTTTGGAAGTTCAGAATTGCAGCCTGTTGATGATAACACAAAAATCAAGTGCTGCTGTGCCCCGGGGGGTAGATCATGAAACAAATATCAGTAACAGTCATCCTTGGGTTTAAGGAATAATTTTGAAAAGTTTTCAAGACAATCCATTAAGAATTGCAGCCTGTAGACAAAACACACACAAAGAAACCAGCGGCTGCCAGGCAGAATATGCCCATATTTTGCAAGAGATGGATAGAGAACAAGCTAAAAACAAAAATGATTTTTTCTACAATCAGGGGCTATAATCCAGAAAGTTATGGTCTGAAATGCGCAAATATCAAAAGGGACGGAGATCTTTGGGATATAAAGATATGTTTTAAGTTTCATCATAATCAGATGAAAATTGTGACCTCTAGAGGGTCCACAACCTCGTATTGCATACTTTTACACAATTTGCGTACAAAGAGCGGACATTTTGTCGGGTAATTTCATGGTGTAATGGTGATATTGACATAATAAACACTTTACATTTGGTACACGAATTGTGTACCATAATGCCTTTCAGCGCTATTTGTAATAAAGGACTCGAAAAACGAGGCTAGGCATATTCCACATGTCATGTCAAACGGTGACGCTATATTCTTATCTGGAGAGCATGCCCAATAAATACTATCGGCGTAGACTGGGAAAACCAGACGCTATTTTTTTAAATTCGATTGAGAATACTGGCATATTTCGCCGAACCTAACTGATTAGAAATTACAGTAAAAACAGAAACGATTGAATGGAAATCAATTTATATATATTCATATTACATTAATGTATGCGTTGCGACCCATTTGTGTCAATTTCTAGGTACCAAATATTAGCGACTTAGCTCCTTTAAGAGATTACTCTAACGATAGGTTGCCAGGCAACGAAACATACGCCCACAGCAGCTAAATCGTCCGAGCAGTCAACAAGAGTTATCACATATTTTTATTTTTTTCGGTAATGAAACATTTATAAAACACTAAAATCTGCTTAAGAGTAACAACTCATTAAGTAATTATCAGAAAATCATTAGAATTTGTTTTTTTATTTAAAGTTCTGCCCTATGCTAACGTTTAGTATACGAAACATTTAATATCATGGATTTAGCTGTTCAAGTTATCAAAATTCATTGAAAATCAATATACTTGTTCGTCTCAAGACCTTAAACTCTGTGTATCAATCTGAAGTCAATCGGATGATAACTTTAGCCTCTAGAGTGTCACAAGATTTTTCAAAGTGATCAAGGGTCATAAGTTTGGCAGTAATAATCGGAAATCTTTAGACTTCGTTTCATGACCTTAAACACTTTGTATCAACTTAAAGTCAATCCGATATTAACTTTAGCCTCTAGAGCGTCCACAAAAATCAAGGGTCATAACTCTGGCAGTAATTATCGGAAATCGCTGAAAATCAATAGTTTTTTTTCGTCTCATGCCCTTAAACACTGTGTATAAATTTAAAGTCAATCAGATATTAACTTTAGCCATAACTCTGGCAGTAATTATCGGAAATCGCTGAAAATCAATAGGCTTCTTCGTCTCATGACCTGAAACACTGTGTATAAATTAGCTGTTCAAGTTATCAAAATTCATTGAAAATCAATAAACTTGTTCGTCTCAAGACCTTAAACTCTGTGTATCAATCTGAAGTCAATCGGATATTAACTTTAGCCTCTAGAGTGTCCGCAAAACTTTTTGAAGTGATCAAGGGCCATAACTCTGGAAGTAATTATCGGAAATCGCTAAAAAAAAACAATAGGCTTCTTCGTCTCACGACCTTAAACACTGTGTATCAATCAGATATTAACTTTAGCCTCTAGAGCGTCCACAAGATTTTTTGAAGTGATCAAGGGCCATAACTCTGGCAGTAATTATCGGAAATCGTTGAAAATCAATAGGCTTTTTCGTCTCATGACCTCAAACAGTGTGTATAAATTTAAGGTCCACAAGATTTTTCAAAGTGATCAAGGACCATAACTCTGGCAGTAATTATCGGAAATTGCTGAAAATCATTAAGCTTCTTCGTCTCAAGACCTTAAACACTGTGTATAAATTTAAAATCAATCGGATTTCAACTTTAGCCTCTAGAGCTTACACAAGCAATTGTTTGTGGACGCCGGACTGACGGAAGGACCGACAGGGGTGACAAAAGTATACGACCACATTTCAATGTGGGCGTATAAAAAGTTGATCAATGACTCGTATCGACAAATATTTTTATTAAACAAGTCAAAATTTAGGAAGTTGAAAATCTGACTTCATCTTCAAAGGGGAGATAATTAGAATTTTTGTGTTAATTTTGGCTTAATCCACCCATTTGTAATGTATTCTGAAAGTTTCAAGTCGAAATCTTCAAAAATAAAAATTTGCACTCTTTTCAATTTTAAGCTTAAAATTAGGCCATATGCAGGTGTCGTAGCAGCCACAATGACTGAAAGTAACAGTTGAAAAATACAAACAGCTACAAATTGGTGAAAACCGCATTCAAATTGGTTGAAAAACAAAAAAGTTTCCTTTAATGTCTCACATTTGTCTATTTTCGTCTATGACGTCACTTCCTGATAACTTTTCTAAAGTTTTATTTATTCATTATTTATTCCCAGTTAATACCTTTCAGACAGTATAGAGTATAATTCCGTAGAATATGTACTTTGTCCTAAAAAGAGTTAAATAATAATAATAATATTTATAACCAGCGGCAGCCAGGCAGGATACGCCCACATTTTCGAGAGATGGATAGAGAACAAACTAAAAAGAAAGTGACTTTTCCTACAATCAAGGGCCATAATTCAGGAAATTATATTTCGATATGCGCAATATCGAAAGGAACCGAGATCTTTGGGTTATAAACTTACATTTCAAGTTTTAACAAAATCGGATAAAAATTGTGACCTCTATAGGGTCCACAACCTTGATATACTGTACCAAAACAGTATAAAAACAATTGTCTTTATACTATGTAGTAGTATGGAAATGTCAATTTTCGTCCAGCAGCACTTTTATACACAGTATTGAAATATGATGCCATGTGATCCTTTAGCCAGAGCATGTCAAATATACCCCCATTCTATCGATTTGATTGGCTGAAATCTACAAATTATTTATAACTTCTAAAAAAATATAAAGAAATTTTATTACTTGGTACACCTGGTGGTCTGACACCTGGTGGTGGTACACCAGCAGCAGGAGGAGGTCCTCTCGGATGAAATGGGGCTGCAAATGAAAATATAACAAGCCAACAGTGAGGCTGATATCCCCCGTTGAAATCCCAAAATAAATAGATGACACATATTAATTAATCACACATTTATTTTTTTCAAAAACATCAAGCAAGCAAACTGATTATCAACTATACACTAAGTTTCATCATTCTCGATCAGATAGAATCAAAGTTATTTTGTCCCAAAGCATCGACAAATGAAATTGCTTAGCTTTAGCTCGAAATGTGAATCATAGAACTTAGTCATGACATTCATCTAATGAACATCTACATCAAGTTTAAACATTCTACCTCAATTAAAAGCAGAGTTGTTATGTTCCAAAGTCTTGACCAATCAAATTGCTTATTGCTCCTTAGCTTAAGCAGAAAATTCTCATCATCGACCCAGAGTAAACACCTACACCAAGTTTGAACATTCGGCGCTATTGCACTTTCGTACCTCTACCAGTTCCCGTGGTCGTAGGAACTTGAAATTATTAGAGGATGTTAAGGGGGACTAGCAATGACCACACACCAAATTTCAGCCGAATCGATCAATAACTTTTTTATTTTACCGACCTTTTAATTTCTAACGAGAGAGAACTTCATCTGTTTGACGCCATTTGCTTTGTTTACTATTTAGACTCGAATAACAAGACACTAAGACGGAAACCGACACACTGCACTAGCTGCCTATCTCTGCAGTTCATAAAAATTAATATAAAACCATGTTCTATAAAATACTATTTGGTGTTGATCAGTGGATTGGCCTTTAGGTGTGAATATTGCCGTGACCATGATTTTGACCTTGAGTCTTAACTTCCCATCCATATCAGGGCCTTTGCGTTTATGATTGCCGTGGCCTTATTTCTTACTGTATTTTCTAAGTTAATGTTCGAGGTGAAAGCAGAGACGACGTCCTTCAGAAAAGATAATTGGGTCAAAGTCGTAGGTCAAGGTCATGTTACAGAAAACTAAACTCAAACTTTTCAAAGTCATTTTTGGGACATTTGACCTTGACTTACGACCTTGACCCCGTAACCGTTTTCGAAGGCTATCACCTTGGCTTGAATCATGGACGTTTACCTTGGTTCTGTCACACACTGCTCGGTCAGAAAAGGGTCAAACGGAGAGGGGCCCCGTGTCCGAAAGGAAGTCAATGGGCGTGGTCAATGTGAAAGGTCGTGGTGATCTCCACTAGTCACCGTTGACCATCCGTGACCTTGACCCTGACCTAGTGTCCGAACTTCCCATCCATCTCGGGCCCTTTGCGTTTATGCGTGCCGTGACCTTATTTCTTACTGTATTATCAAAGTTAATGTTCGAGGTGAAAGCAGAGACGGCGTCATTCAGAAAAGATAATTGGGTCAAAGTCGTAGGTCAAGGTCATGTTACAGAAAACTAAACTGACTTTGAAAAGTTTAAGTTCAGTTTTCTGTAACATGACCTTGACCTACGACTTTGACCCATTTATCTTTTCTGAAGGACGTTGTCTCTGCTTTCACCTCAAGCATTAACTTTGATAATACAGTAAGAAATAGGGTCACGGCAAGCATAAACGAAAAGGGCCCGAGATGGATGGGAAGTTTGGACTCAAGGTCAAAGTCAAGGTCACGGATGATTAAAGGTGACTAGTGGAGGTCACCACGACCTTTCACATTGACCACGCCCATTGACTTCCTTTCGGACACGGGCCCTTTGCGTTTGACCCTTTTCTGACCGAACAGTGTGCGACAGGACCAAAGTAAACGTCGATGGTTCGAGCCAAGGTGATAGCCTTCGAAAATGGTTACGAGATCAAGGTCTTAAGTCAAGGTCAAATGTCCCAAAACTGACTTTGAAAAGTCCGAGTTTAGTTTTCTGTAAGATGACCTTGACCTACGACTTTGACCCAATTATCTTTTCTGGAGGACGTCGTCTCTGCTTTCACCTCGAACATTAACTTTAATAATACAGTTAGAAATAAGGCCACGGCAAGCATAAACGCAAAGGGCCCGAGATGGATGGGACGTTTGGACTCAAGGTTACGGATGGTGAACGGTGACTAGTGGAGGTCACCACGACCTTTCACATTGACCACGCCCATTGACTTCCTTTCGGACACGGACCCTCTGCGTTTGACTGTTTTCTGACCGAGCAGTGTGCGACAGGACCAAGTTAAACGTTCATGATTCAAGCCAATGTGATAGCCTTCGAAAATGGTTACGGGGTCAAGGTCGTAAGTCAAGGTCAAATGTCCCAAAAATGACTTTGAAAAGTTGAGTTTAGTTTTCTGTAACATGACCTTGACCTACGACTTTGACCCAATTATCTTTTCTGAAGGACGTCATCTCTGCTTTCACCTCGATCATTAACTTTGATAATACAGTAAGAAATAAGGCCACGGCAAGCATAAACGCAAAGGTCCCGATATGGATGGGAAGTTTGGCCTCAAGGTCAAAATCAAGGTCACGGCAATATTTACACCTAAAGGCCAATCCACTGATCAACACCAAATAGTATTTTATAGAAAATGGTGGCTTCGCGCAAAAATTAAAGTATACGAAAATTATATTAATTTTTATGAACTGCAGTGTTAGGCAGCTAGTGCAGTGTGTCGGTTTCCGTCTAAGTGTCTTGTTATTCGAGTCGGTTTCCGTCTTAGTGTCTTGTTATTCCAGTCTAATTAGTAAACAAAGCAAATGGCGTCAAACGGATGAAGTTCTCTCTCGTTAGAAATAAAAAGGTCGGTAAAATAAAAAGTTATTTATCGATTTGGCTGAAATTTGGTGTGTGGTCATTGCTAGCCCCCCTTAACATCCTCTGAAAATTTCAAGTGCCTATGACCACGGGAACTGGTAGATGTACGAAAGTGCAATAGCGCCGAACATTCTAGCTCAATTAGAAGGCGAGTTATTGTGTTCCAAAATCTTGGCCAATCAAATTGCTTATCGCTCTGCTTAACCTAAGCAGAAAATGCTCATTATCGAACTTAGTCAAGGTAGTGATGTAATGAAACTATACACCAAGTTTCATCACTCTCACTTAATTAGAACTAAAGTTATCATGTCCCAAAGCATCAACCAATCAGATTGCTTATCTCTGTTTACTGTAAGCAGACAATGTTTATCATCGAACTCCATCAAGTAATTCACCCAACGAACGTCTACACCAAGTTTGAACATTCTACCTCAATTAAAAGGAGAGTTATCATGTTTCAAAGATTGAACTTTCTAGCTCAATTAGAAGGAGTGCTATATATTGTGTTCCAAAGTGTGATGGCTAATCAAATTGCTTATCACTCTGCTTACCCCTGAGCAGAAAATGCTCACTATCAAACTTAGTCAAGATATTGATGTGATAAAACTATACATCAAGTTTTATCACTCTCACTCAATTAGAACTAAAGTTATTGTGTCCCAAACCACAAATCAATCAAATTGCTGATCTCCGCTCAGCCTAAGCAGAGAATTCTCATTTTTAAACTCCATCAAGGCATTGACGTAATAAACACCTACACTAAGTTTGAACATTCAATAACTTAGCAAATACGGGCCATACATGTTTTCATGAGCACGACAACACAGCTGAAAACAAATATGTACTTGTCGAGAGACTATCTTTTTGGGAACTACAAAATTACTGATATAATGACAGAGGTCAAATTAATCATGATAAACTGCATCACGTTAGGACCATTTTAACCATGTTTTGGACAATTATGCTACACGACACAACCCTCATCTGTGGCATTCAGAGAAAGGATTGGCTTCAAACAATATATGCCAGCCAAGCCTGTAAAATCTGGAATCAAGGTGTGAGTGAGGGCAGACCCCTTGGGGTATAAACCTACATTTTGAGTTTCATCAAAGTCGGACAAAAATTGTGAACTCTAGAGGGTCCAAAACCTTTGTATTGCTTACTTTTACACGATTTGGGTACAAGAAATGGCCATTTTGTTGAACAGTTTAGATTTACCGGAATTTCGATCTCAACCCACCCTATGTTGTAACGATGATATATGTAAAAAGTTTTTGAAATCGGATAAAAACCGTGACCTCTAGAGGGTCCACAACGTTGGTATTAAATACTTTTACACTATTTGCGTACAAGGAAAGGCCATTTTGTTGGGCAGTTTCAGTCCGATTTTTACAAAATTTGAACTCGCCCATCACCAGTGTGTAACTATGATATACTTAAACACTTTTCAAAATCGGATAAAAATTGTGATCTCTACAGGCTGCACAGGCTAAAATCTCAATTTTTTCACATAAAATCAGGAGCCATAATTATACTGGAAGTTACTGTCCGACATGCGCGACTATCGAAAGGAACCCAAGATCTTTGAGTAACGGTGTTATATTCTAACATTTTTTTTAAAATCGGATAAACCTTTATTTCAAGTTTTGTCAAAATCCGATAACGAGCGGCTGCCAGGCAGGATACGCCCACATTTTGCAAGAAATGGATAGATACCAAACTAAAAACAAAGATAGGTTGCCAGGCAACGAAACATACGCCCACAGCAGCTAAATCGTCCGGGCAGTCAACAAGAGTTGTTGCATATTTTAACTTTTTTCGGTAATGAAACATTTATAATACATTAAAATGTGATTAAGACTAGAGTAACAACTCATTAAGGCCGTCGTTCACACTTCATTTGGTGAATTTTAACAATAAAATCGTTTTTGAGGTTTTATGATTATCTGCGAGTAACACTATCTAGGAACACATACCAGTCATTTTTTTCACAAAATTCTTCTTTATTTCTACAAAATTTGGTTCTGAATGATCCCACCCTTTTTTTATTTTGCCCTAATTCCGCTAAAACTATTGATATAAATCTAAAAACAATAGGCATTTCATATGTGAAATACTCAGCTTCCGTGTTGGATACTGTTAGAAAGCTTGGGATTTCCCCTATTGAAAGGAAATGACTTTTTTGGGGGGGTCTTGAAACCTTTCCTCTGTATTGAGATAAAAATAGCAAGCAAGAACAAGTTTTGCATACCTAATGAGGTTATTTCGAGAATACGTTATTTGATTGGTCAGTCACACAGGTCAATGGTGAAGTGTCCAATCAGAAGCGGACAATCCTCTAGGTCAGGTCAATAGGCATGCGCACTAAGCTCATGTCCCATATCAATCCTTGTTGCTATATTACTGAACCATACGTCACTGTTTATCAATATTTTTGAAGATTTTCAAATAAAATGCATATGAAATTGTTTAGATGACTAAATAAGTATGACAGACACTCAAAATAAACAAAATGAAGATGAATATTCATCTGCTAGACCTAGTAGTGGTATGGTTGCAATACCATTACCAGGTAGGCCTACTGTCAGTGATTATAGTTATGGTTGTTTTGAATAACATCTTTTCCTATGTCAAAGTTCGGTTGTAAATTTACACACAAGAAATAAAATAAGAAAATACTGTATATTGATAAGAAATACATTAGAAAATATATATATTAAAAGTCAGTTTATTAATATTAAATAAATGAATTGAACAGATCGGCGTAAGTTGATCTACTGAAATACTTAAACTTCAGTAGTTGATTTCTCAAAATAGTTTTTTTCCAATTTTAGTCTTCTATATCTCTGAAAGTTATCGTCAGATTTTATTGAAACTTGGAATATAACTTCCTATATAATAACTTTGTGCAATAGGAGAATTTTATTGAAATCTGCAAAATAGTTCCTGATATATTGTTGCCATAGCAACTGTGACACATGAAAGAATTTTGAAGTTAACATTAAAATGTGTATAACTTGCTTTCTAATTATTATTTTGTAATGAAACTTGCCTATTGCACATGTCAGTAACCTCTCTGCTTAATTTTAAAACATTCTGTTGAATAGTTTCTGAGAAACTGGATGACTAAAATTATACGCAGAAATCCAAGATGGCCACCGTTTCCATAGCAACAGGTACCCCCAGGAAAATTTTTCGGCCGTTTTTGTAATACCCAAATGATCACTACATTTTAAGTACGGTATCAGTAAGCATTTTAGCCTATTTTTGCAACCCATGTAATATGAAATATTATGAATTGTATAATTTTAGTGAAATATTAGGGACTTTGGGTGGTTGCCATAGCAACGTCACATGTCATAACTTTAAAAATAAGACAACTGTTGTTTCACTATTAATGTTCTCAGCAATGGTTGCTTACATTATTGTTAAAAAAAGAAGAATTCTGCTTTGACATATTATTTTCTACTCAGAAAATAAAAACATTAACCAATAAAAAATTATTCTCTAAAGTGTAAAAGTAGGTTAGGCCTACTAAGTTACTGATAGGCTATGCTAGTCATGTTATAAAGGCCTGGAAGCTACATTTTGAAAAAGAATTGTTTTGTTTTTACTTCACTTTTGAATATTTTTATTATTCCTTCAAATCGGTATGTAGCCTATTATTGAGCAACTTTCTTTTTATTTTGTATATTTTCATCAATGCAAATATAAATCATGCATTGCAACTAGGCCTAAAGTAAAAGTAGGCCTTACAATACATACAAAGTTGGTTCTTTCGAATTTTAACTGACCAAAAAATATATTAATACTCGAGGTGTTAAATATATTTTCCTAAAAAACAAAGAATTCAAATTATAATAATTAGTATGACAACTGTTATATAATGCTAAATTTTAAAATAAAACATTTTGAGAAAGTTGGGTATGGTATGATCCAGTCCTCGAAATTAAGAATTTTCTACCACGGCACAAAAAAATGAAAAATGCCGTGGCAGAATGGTACTGCTACGGCACCACTGCATTTTTTGTATATCAAAATCACTACTTTTCTGAACTTTTCAAGACGGATAAAAAAAAATTATTATATACATGATAACAAAACTAATATAAGTGGTATTACATATACCATTGTAGTTATTTACAATGGATTTGTTGATTACAAAAGGCAATAAAAATAGGAAGGTTTTTGATAAAACTGTCAGAGGAATCCACTTGATGAGACACCCACCTAGTTCCATTAGGTCTTTTATATTTATATAGTTTTTGATTTATGAACAATGCCTGTCTTTTCAGTAACCTGAACTTCAAATTAGCACGTTTGAAGAAATAATAAACGCTGTCTAGCAGTTCCTGACATCGCTACCATTGCCTATCTGTCGTTCACTTCTATTGAAGATAAATCCTTGTTTGTTCATGCATGTTGTCAAAGCCACCTAAAGGCCCTCTGCATCTGAGTTTTCTGGTTCTTCTAATGACGGGGGGTCACTACGGCGTCTAAGTAATGCATCCTGGTGTACTTATTAACATGGTCTTCGGCATTACATTTCTTTATTACATTTTCGATAAATTATACATTTATCGATATTGGAAGTGATTAATTTTTACTCTATATGTGTGCGTCGCCAGGAACATTTTTATGTGAAATGGATGTGTACTGTTTTGCTGTTTAACGTAATTATAACCAAGAACTTTTGATCAGCTGTTAACTGTCAAATATTTAAAATGGCTGCCTCCAATGATCTGCCGATGTCTACTTTATCTGTCACCTTTTCTTTAACTATTTACAAATTCTCTGATATTTACGATTTATTATAACGCGACTCATAAAAATTATACACGGGTTATATAAACCTTGTTTATTTCCATTTCAATATACGATGGTTTATTTTACTTACCGTACCGATAATTGAAGATTAGTTTGGCTAGGCCTAACAACAGATCGGCATTATCAATGGCCGCCAAGGAAAGATAACTATTCTAACGCACTTTCTGAAATTATCAACCGAATTACAGAGCTTTCTGATAAAGTCAATGCTCTAATATCGGCACAAAATAAACTTATTGGAAATTCATCTACATGTAGGCCTACATCAAATGCAGTAAAAACATTTAATGACAAATCAACAAGTACATCAAATATTCTCTGGATGGGAGGGACGGACGAACAGTCAAGGCGCAGACGTATTCTAATTTATTTTCAGATTGTCCAGACTGTAGTTCTTCAGACAGAAAAGTTTATTCATCATCGTATTTATACACTACAAATTATGGCAATATTCTCACTTAAATGCGGAAAATTCTCACATTATATACACAATGAGGTTCTACCTGGTATTCTTATCTAATATTCTAACTATTATTTTCACATTTTACATGCTTAATTTAATCAATTCATCTCACTTTCTTTCCGTGAAAGAACTTGGATCACCCCACGGCATCCATTTTCGCGCTGCCTCTAGGGAGCACGTGGTTAAAACATGCAATAATAATCTTGTCTACTCTAAGCGATTATCTCACTATCCAAAATCAGAACCAAAGTATTTTAGGATTTTACATATTGAAACCACAATTTTAGAGAGCTGACAAGTATTTTTAATACTTGTTTTAAATTAGTAAACAAAACAATGAATGCTCAATAACCAATTGAGTCAACTTGGCTCGTGACCAATCTGGACACATACAATCTCGCCCAAATACAAATCTGTCCACTACATTTACTCAACGACAGTTACAAACTCAACTACTAGTAAAAGTTCAACGAGATTTCTAGAAAAACCTATACCTTTCAACTTTAGTAAAGCTAAACACTGTTAATAGGAAGTTCAGTTACAGCTGGTATAAAAACACCTAACATTACAAAATTATTCGATCACGAATGCGTAGTTGACACCAATCGTGGGGCCTACTATACTAATATAAATGATAGACTTGTGCAACTTTTAAATTGTAAGCACTCTCTTAAAAACATCATTATATGTGCTGGGGGGAATGATATTTAATTAAACAATCCCACTCAAAACACCACAGACTTTAATAAACTAATTTCAGTCACCAAAAACTCTTTTAAAGGAAATATTTATATTTGTTCGGCATTGCCAAGAAATATACATCGTCCATATATTAGACAATGTAAAAAATTTAATACTTATATCCAGGAGTTCTGTAATAAAAATAACTGCACGTTTATTGATGTATTTACACACTTCTACCGAAGATGTCCAAAGGATGTAATGAAACGTGACGAGTTCATCCTAATTATAATGGAAATGATCTATTAAGTAATACTCTTGTTTCAGCTAATTCAACTGATGCGCATGAACATGGCCCCGTTAAATCAACAAATTACTATGAATACTATGACTATAAAAAGATCTCGCCAATATGAGTACAGGTGTAATGTATATAACAATAGACCATTGCACAATCCTTATTACTTTCCGCAATATAACTCACCCCCATATCATAATTATTCTTAAGCTAAGTTTGTTTATTCATAATTGCCTGTACTGTGTACCTTGGCAGTAACCAAAATCAAACTTTCATTATTCAATGACTTTTCCATTTTCTCATTAGAAAGTTTTTCAGGTAATTGTGTGTCCTTATTTCCAGTCATTTATTAATTTGTTTATTTATGATTATTATGAATATTGTTTTAGTTAAGAAAGGTCTACATATTGCTTATCTAAATGTATGTCATGTTAAGAACAAAATTTCTGAACTAGGTGTTTTCCTTCAAAATTTTGATATATTTGGACTTTCTGAGTCACATTTAGATATATCTGTGACTAATGAAGATATTTCAATCCCAAACTTTCAACAACCTTTTAGGAAAGATTCTTGTAATGTAAGTTCCTCTGGAACACTTCTGTATGTTAGAAATCATATCATATGTAATCGTAGGTTAGATTTAGAACATGATAATATTGAGGCTATATGGATAGAAATTACTCTAAACCATTATTACTTTGTAATATTTATCGTAATCCCTCTTCCTTATCTTCCTGGAATACTGACTTCTCATTTATGATAGAAAAAGCATGGAATTCTCACTGTGAGATACTATTATTAGGAGATTTAAATATTGACTTATTACATAATCATAATAAATCATGGACCGATCTTCTTGAAATATATGGTCTACATCAAATTATTAGGTCACCTACTAGAATTACTTCTTCCTCTAAATCACTAATTGATCATATATTTGTATCTGAAACTAAACATGTCAAAGAATCTATTGTTCCTTCATACTCAATATCAGACCATTCCCTATTTGTTTTACTTGGCAAAAGAAAGGTGTAAAATTCCCCAAATCTTCATATACTAATATTACTTATCGCTCATTTAAACATTTTAATAATGATCTATTCCTCTATGATTTACAATGGGCTCCATATAATTCTGTATATGATCACTGTGATCCTAATACTGCACTAGACAACTGGTATGATATTACACTGCCCATTATTAATAAACAAGCCCCTTTAAAAACCAAACGAGTCAAAAATGTTCATAAACCTGATTGGATAACCCCTGAAGTGTTTCATTATATTCATGAACGTGATTTTCATAAGAAAAAAGGCAATACTCTGCAATTTAAACATTTTCGTAATAAAGTTTAATCTCCTTTTCGCAGTAATAAAAGGAAATGTCTTGAATTATTAGTCACTGATCGCAAAAACAGTAAACAAATTTGGAAAGCCATCAATACTGCTAATTCTGAGGGTAAATCTCATGATTGTTCTTCCATTCCTGTTGCCCCTGATATTTTTAATGCTCATTTTGTTAATGTTGCAAAGTCCATTATACCTAGTCCATCAAATCATTAAGATCGTTTTAAATCTAATCTAATGTGATATCTACATTTGTATCTAATCATCTTGAAAACAATACCTTGTGTCATCTTCAATACATATCAAAATTTGATGTATTCCAATATCTTCATTCTCTTGATACTTCCAAATCAATAGGATTAGATCAAGTTGGTCCTCATTTTCTTAAACTTGGTGCTCCAATTCTTTGTGATTCATTGACATTTATTTATAATCTTTGTATAGATAAGAATATTTTTCCGTCCACACTTAAACAGGCTAAAGTTCTTCCATTATATAAATCAGGTCCAAACTCCCAGCCCAATAATTATCGCCCCATATCTATACTTCAAACTATTTCTAAACCCTTGGAAAAGCATATTTGTAAACACATTAATAACTTTCTCCTGGATCACGATTTACTTTATTCTCATCAGTCTGGTTTTAGGTCCAAATTTTCTTGTCATACTGCCCTTACAAATATTGCAGAAAATGTTTATTCTGCCATTAATAAAGCCTTTGATATGGTCAATATAACTAAAATTATACCAAATTTCTACCAAATTATGCACATTATTAGAATCGTACTTATCTGAGCGTTATCAATGCACTCAAATTGGTGAAACCAAGTCCTCTCTTGATCTCACAACCCATGGTGTTCCTCAAGGCTCCATTCTTGGACCACTACTATTTAATCTGTTTATTAATGACCTTCCTCTAAATTTGACAGCTCAATGTGATCTTTTTGCTGATGATACCACTGTATATTCTTCTTCTACCAATTTTGATTCTCTTAACTCTACACTTCAGTCAGAAACTGATAAAATCATACAATGGTGCAACTCCAATGACATGATCATCAATGAATCTAAAACTAAATGTATGATTATTGCTTCAAAACCTAAAATAAATCCCTTATCTACACATTTGTCCATTTCTATTAATTCTACCTTCATTGAACACGTTTTTTATAATCGGATAAAAATTGTGACCTGCATAGGTTCCACAGGCTCAAAACACGTTTTTTTTGTTCAACCCGGGGCCATAATTCAGGACGTTTCGATCTGATATGCGCCAATATAGCAAGTAATCGAGATCTTTGGGTTATAAACACACATGTTCAGTTTCATCAAAATAGGCTAATAATTGTGACCTTTAGTGTGTACAGTCAGGGGCCATAATCCATGAAGTTACGGTCCCATGCAAGCTAATATCGAAAGGAACCGAGATCTTTGGGATATATACCTATATTTCAAGCTATGACCTGTAGAGTAATAAACTATAACACATACTTATGGAAGAACAATTACTGATTTATTTGGGCGAGTGTCCACAAAGAAGGTATGGAAATGTGGGCGTATAAAAACATATCATCGATCTAGTGCCGAACGTACTATATTAAACGGATAAGTGACATATAACGGACGGATTTAAGTGGAATTCCTTATGTAGACGAACACGTGAAATCAACATTCGGTCATGTGACATTTCGGTAACTATGAGTTTTTAAAGTAATCTAGTTCTGTAATTTAATTTGTTCAGAGAATAAATTATCCCAAAATACATGTTCATTTTTCAGATACGTGTCTATTATTGATATTTTCTTAAACAATCGTCTATTATTTATAAAACTGTCCATTATTTATTGAAAATAATGGACAGTTTCATAAATAATAGACAATTGTTTAAGAAAAGCGTACATTCTCCTATATACTGGTTAAAAACATCAAAGGGTGACGTCATATCTATGTTTTAAGTCATGTTAAGAACAAAATTTCTGAACTAGGCGTTTTCCTTCAATATTTTGATATATTTGGACTTTCTGAGTCACATTTAGATATATCTGTGACTAATGAAGATATTTCAATCCCAAACTTTCAACAACCTTTTAGGAAAGATTCTTGTAATGTAAGTTCCTCTGGAACACTTCTGTATGTTACAAATCATATCATATGTAATCGTAGGTTAGATTTAGAACATGATAATATTGAGGCTATATGGATAGAAATTACTCTTAAACACTCTAAACCATTATTACTTTGTAATATTTATTGTAATCCCTCTTCTTTATCTTCCTGGAATACTGACTTCTCATTTATGATAGAAAAAGCATGGAATTCTCACTGTGAGATACTATTATTAGGAGATTTAAATAATGATTTATCACATAATCATAATAAATCTTGGACCGATCTTCTTGAAAAATATGGTCTACATCAAATTATTAGGTCACCTACTAGAATTACTTCTTCCTCTAAATCACTAATTGATCATATATTTGTATCTGAAACTAAACATGTCAAAGAATCTATTGTTCCTTCATACACAATATCAGACCATTTCCCTATTTGTTTTACTTGGCAAAAGAAAGGTGTAAAATTCCCCAAATCTTCACATACTAATATTACTTATCGCTCACTTAAACATTTTAATAATGATTTATTCCTCTGATTTACAATGGGCTCCATATAATTCTGTATATGATCACTGTGATCCTAATACTGCACTAGACAACTGGTATGATATTACACTGCCCATTATTAATAAACATGCCTCTTAAAAAACCAAACGAGTCAAAAACGTTCATAAATCTGATTGGATAACCCCTGAAGTGTTTCATTATATTCATGAACGTGATTTTCATAAGAAAAAAGGCAATACTCTGCAATTTAAAGATTTTTGTAATAAAGTTAAATCTCTTATTCGTAGTAATAAAAGGAAATGTCTTGGATTATTAGTCACTGATCGCAAAAACAGTAAACAAATTTGGAAAGCAATCAATACTGCCAATTCTGAGGGTAAATCTCATGATTGTTCTTCCATTCCTGTTGCCCCTGATATTTTTAATGCTCATTTTGTTAATGTTACTAAGTCCATTATACCTAGTCCATCAAATCATTTAGATCGTTCTTCCTCTAAAGTGATATCTACATTTGTATCTATTTATCGTGAAAACAATACCTTGTGTCATCTTCCCTACATATCAAAATTTGATGTATTCCAATATCTTCATTCTCTTGATACTTCCAAATCAAAAGGATTAGATCAAGTTGGTCCTCATTTTCTTAAACTTGGTGCTCCAATTCTTTGTCATTCATTGACATTTATTTATAATCTTTGTATAGATAAGAACATTTTTCCGTCCACCCTTAAACAGGCTAAAGTTCTTCCAATTTATAAATCAGGTCCAAAATCCCAGCCCAATAATTATCGCCCCATATCTATACTTCAAACTATTTCTAAACCCTTGAAAAAGCATATTTGTAAACACAAACACGATTTACTTTATTCTCATCAGTCTGGTTTTAGGTCCAAATTTTCTTGTCATACTGCTCTTACAAATATTGCAGAAAATGTTTATTCTGCCATTAATAAAGGTCAATACACTGGTTTAGTTTTCTTTGATTTCCGTAAAGCCTTTGATATGGTCAACCACTCCCTGTTACTTGAGAAACTAAAATTATACCAAATTTCTACCAAATTATGCACATTATTAGAATCGTACTGATCTGAGCGTTATCAATGCACTCAAATTGTTGAAACCAAGTCCTCTCTTGATCTCATAACTCATGGTGTTCCTCAAGGCTCCCTTCTTGGACCACTACAATTTAACCTGTTTTTTAAAGACCTGATGATCAATGAATCTAAAACTAAATGTATGATTATTGCTTCAAAACCTAAAATAAATTCCTTATCTACACATTTGTCTATTTCTATTAATTCTACCTTCATTGAACATGTTTCCGACTTTAAACTCTTAGGAGTATATTTTGACTCTAATCTTTCTTGGGACACTCATGTAAACCATTTATGTACTATTTTAAAACAGAAAAACTTTCAACTTAGGAAAATCAAATCATTACTTCCAACTGATGTATTAAAATTATTTTATAACGCTCACTTTCAATCACATCTTGACTACTGCTCTACCATTTGGGACTCCTGTCAAATTTCTTCTCTTAATAAACTTAAAATTATCCAAAAATTATCATTTAAAATTATATTCAACAAACCTATTATTAAATATAATTCTTCTGATTCTTCATATTCCATTCTTTCAAAATCTTTAAAACTGCCTACCATTCAACAACGTCATTTAATGAATAAATATATATTTCTGTTCAAAATATTAAACTATAAAAGTCCAAATTACTTGTGTTCCTTATTTCAATTTAAAAATACTCCTTACAACTCTATAAATCTTAAATTACAAATTCCACATCCAAATTGTACTAAATTTAAACATAGTCTTAGTTATAATGGACCAGTTTTATGGAATTCACTTCCAAATAGTTTAAACTCATTACATGTTCTCTCAACTTTTAAAAAATCACTGCATAATTATATCCAAAATGTCATATAACTATTCTGTATATTTAAATTTAAACCATTATCGGTTTCTGCATTTGATGTTATTTGGAATGTAAAGAATACATTTTCATTATTCAGTTGCCTTGTATGTATAATATATGTGTATGTTTATTTTGTCTATTGTCATTTAAGGGCAGAATTGTAAACAGGCTGCAAAGCCTAATTTTTCACCCTTTTGAAAATAAAGAACTTATTATTATTATTATTATTATTATTATAACCCATTTATCGATTCTTCTCATTACATTTCCACGAATACGTTGATGTTGAAAATACGCCGGTACAGGCCCATCTGTGGCACTGGCATTCGTAATGGATTCCGGACTGCCATATACTTCACGGCATACTTTACAGTAAATACGTTTAACGACATTACTGTCGTTGGATTTTAACTCACAACCAATGCTATCTAGTTTCCAGTTATCGACGATTTCTTTTCTAATCCCCATTATTTATGGAATAAAAACTGATGAGAATTAAGAGTGAGACGGCATCGATGCCAGACGAGTGTCAAAAACAGTGGAGGAAGTAAGTTATGTGTATCCATACGCACGAAAAGTTCGTGAAATGAATTTAAAATTTATTGTTTGTTTGGCATATTGTTGTTACAACGCTAAAACAGATCTATTTTATGTAATTTTAGTTTGAAAGAATAGCAAGAAAATAAATATTATGAATTTTTACGCACAGTTACATAGGGCATAGTAATTATAAACAAAGGGTGTGAATCGGTCCAGGTCCTTCGTATGTGACAAACGATAGACAGTTAAAAATACAAATGACGAGAATGGTAACATTGTTCATGCATTAGCCAGAGTAACTAGGCAACAGTCCGTGCACTCTATGTCTATTTTAGTTTATAATCGTTGAAAATAACACCACTGTAACGGTAAAGCATGGATATGCCTACAGCACATGGGTTAAAAGTGTACCGGTATTCGATAATTACAATATTATATTTGTCAGACTTCGTCAAAATGATAAACAAATATATGACGTTATTGCACGGTCAGACGACATCCTCCTGGTACTATTCTATAACCGGTACATTTAGTCATTATTAGGATCATAAGATCTACCACGGCAAAAAAATATGAATTATGCTGTGGCCGACGGGGCTTGCGTTGCCTTTACCACGGTTTTGCCGTTTGCCGTGGTTAATTTCGAGCGCTGGGTATCCGTATCGACATATTCATTGACATGACTGACCTAATTCTAAACTATAAATAATCTGTCGTTTCCATCATCTCAAATTCAAACGATATGTTGTAAATCGCCAACAGCAAATTCAGAAACTGAGTCATTTTTTAAAGTTATATTAGCTAGCGTTAATTCTTTTGTTGGTCGAACATTATTCGGTTTAATTCCTTTTTAAGTGGATAGAAATCGTAGCGATCGTCCCTCACATCTGTGGTCAGTACAGGGCTGCCGACAACCAGTATCGCAGCGCAATTTGCGATACATATTTTGTCCGTTGCTAATCAAAAATTAAAATCTAACGTTTTTGATTCGCAGTAACTGCGAATCATTAATATGCCTGTCATTTTGGATATTGACACAAAGATTTATCCACATTTCTCAACACTTTCAACATGTATAAAATATCAAATAAATTTTATAAACAAAACGGAATTCTCCGTGTGACATTTTCTTCTCGAACTACCCAGATTCAATTCATTATACTATATAATACAGGGACATAACTCTATGAATCGGGACGATTAAACCGGAAATAGGGAATCAAGTAGTACCACTCACGTTGCGAGACATGCCAATTTCGAGTAATTATATCAGTATTCAATTTGAAAAAAAAATAAATTCAGTGTATCCCCCACGTATTGTAAATAAAATATAAAAAATAAATACGTGTAAACGTATTGTAAAATGAGAAATCAAAGTAAGAATTCCCGTAAACTATTATTGTTTATATCGCGTGCGTCTAGTTAATCGAGATTGAACAAAAATAATAACACACGATAAAAAGCAGACGAAATTGTTTTTTAACGAAGAAATAAGAAGCCACTGCCAAGAATTTGCTTCAGACATAAAGCCTAACCAAAAGTCTACATTCATTCAGAAATGTTCACACTACCTGTAGAAGTTCTAAAATTCTAAAAAATCTTAAGAATGAAATCTAATCATTTGTTATCAATTAAAATTAAAATAATCTTGTTATTTAGGTGTTTGATGTTGAAACTGAAAAACTGCTAATCAATTTTTAAATTTGCTAATCAAATTTGGCAAAATTGGACTTTTTGATTAGCAGTGCTGCTAATCATCTGTGAAAAATTACTGACAGCCCTGGGTTAGTAACGTAATGCCAAATGGCTCTCCGAGACCTGTGTGGATATTTTATGGTTTTATGTCCATTCGTGTGCACAGTAAATGCTTTAAAAGTGGGCTTGAATTATTCAGCTAACAGCGTAAAAGCACGCGAATATGAGTCACGTGATGTAAACACAGTCGGCCCTGCTAAAGGCATGAATAAAATGGAATTACTATATCTATTTATTTTCAGGCAAGTCCTTTATTTATATAACATAACGATTTCTTCATAAATAAACATCGAGTTGCATTTCGACCCAATTTACGGTGAATACAAGTCACAGGAACTTGGAATGGATTTTTCTTCTCGTGTAGAAATGATGTCATAACAAGGCAAAACTACGCGATTTATTTTTGACAAAATTGCCCATTGTATACAATTTTCAAATGCTCGGCGACGGTTCTTAAAATGCTACGATTTTGTTGATTTTAATAGCATTGAAACGACAATAAAACAAACTTTCGATCGGTCGGGGGTGCTATATTGGCAAATCACCTCAAAAAAAGATTACGTGAATTGAAACGTTCAACTTACAAAAAAGGCATGGTATTTCGAAATGCTGACAAAGCACCCCCAACCGATCGAAAGATCGTTCAATTATCTTTCTAATGATATTAAAATGAAAAAATATTAAAAATAGAAACTATAACTCTGGCAGCAAATATTGGAAATCGCTGAAAATCAATAGGCTTCTTCGTCTCATGACCTTAAACACTGTGTATAAATTTAAAGCCAATCGAATATTTACTTTGGCTTCTAGAGCATCCACAAGATTTTTTGAAGTGATCAAGGGCCATAACTCTGGTAGTAATTATCAGAAATTGATGAAAACCAATAGGCTTCATCATTTTATGACCTTAAACACTGTCTATAAATTAAATGTCAATCGGATGTTAACTTTAGCCTCTAGAGCATCCACAAGATTTTTTGAAGTGATCAAGGGCCATAACTCTGGCAGTAATTATCGGAATTCATTGAAAATTAATAGGCTTCTTCCTCTCATGACCTCAAACACTGTCTATAAATTTAAGGTCAATTGTATATTAACTTTGGCCTCTAGAGCGTTCACAAGATTTTTCAAAGTGATCAAGGGCCATAACTCTGGCAGTAATTATCGGAAATCGCTGAAAATCAATAAGCTTCTTCATCTCAAGACCTTAAACACTGTGTATAAATTTAAAGACAATAGGCTTGAAAATCAATAGGCTTCTTCGTCTCATGACCTTAAACACTGTGTATAAATTTATAGTCAATCGGTTATCAACTTTTTGAAGTGATCTGGGGCCATAACTCTGGCAGTAATAATTGGAAATCGCTGAAAATCAATAGGGTTAAAAATCGGGAAAAACGACTTTCTTCCAACGCGGGCAACGGAGCTGTGACACCTAATTTCATACAGATCGGTTCACAAGATTCAACAAAGTGAAACAAGGGTTATAACTCTAGATGTAATTCACGGAAATTGTTGAAATTCAATAGGCTTCTTTGTTTTACTAATTTAAATGATGCATATAAATTTCATACAGATCGGTTGATAACTTTTGTTGTTAGAGCGTTCACAAGGTGCAACAAAGTGAAACAAAGGCCATAACTCCAGAAGAATTTAACGGAAGTTATTGAAATTAAATAATGGAAACAACATATATCAATTTCAAAACAATCAGATAATAAATGTAGTCTGTAGAGTGTTCACAATTGTGGACGATGGACGGACGGACGGGGGCGTCAGCAATATACGACAACATTTCCATGTGGGTGTATAAAAAGCAATTGTGGACGCCGAACGGTCGTACGTACAGACGGTTGGACAGGGGCGACGACAATATACGACCACATAATCTTTGAGTGGCATTTCAATGTCGGCGTATGCATCGTTACTTATTTAACCCACTTAGTCACTATATATAAGATTTTGGAGGCCATTTTAAAAAAAAGCACCCTCACAGAAAAATGGTTTAGGATACAGCTTGATTACCTATACATTCTTGTTCAGAATAAAAAGAATGGTCTAGAAAAACCACATGAGAATTTCTACCTCTTCAGGTCGCACCACAAGCTAAAACCACGATAATTTCGACAAACAGGGGCCATAATCCAGGAAGTTACGGTCCGATATGTGCGAATATCGAAAGGAACCAAGATTGTTGGGATTTAAACTCAGGTTTTAAGTTTCATCAAAATTGTGCGCACAGTGAGCGGCCATTTTGTTCGGCAGTTTTGATCAGATTTTCACGACATTCGAATTCAACCCTCATTCTGGTGAAACGGTGATATATTCGAATAGTTTTTTTAGATCGGATAAAAAAAGTGACCTCTAGAGGGACCACAAGCTAAAAACATGATTTTTTGTAAAATCAGGGGCCATAATCGAAAGGAACCAAGATCGTTGGGTTATAAACATGCATTTCAAGTTTCATCAAAATCAGATAAAAAAATTTGACCTCTGGAGTTTCCACAAGCTAAAAACATGGTTTTTGAGTACAATCAGGGGCCGCAATCCATTAATTTACGATCCGATACATGCCAATATCGAAAGGAACCAAGATATTTGGGAGATAAACCTATATGTCAAGTTTCGTCAAAATCGGATAAAAAATGTGAGCTGTAGAGTGTCCACAAACAATTTGTGAACGGACAGGGGCGACGACAACATGTGGGCCATAAGCAATTTTTCATTTTACTAATTTAAATAATGCATGTGAATTTAATACAGATCGGACCATAATTCTTGTCATCAAAGCTTTCACAAGGTTTAACAAGGGCCATAACTCTAGGAGTTATACACGAAAATTGCTAAAATTCCCATGTGGGCGTAAAAAAACCAATATTAATAACAGAGTTACCTTGCATTCGAAAGTTACCTGGTGGTCTTTCCCATTCAGGTCTAGGTGGAGGTCCTCTCTGTCCAAATGGTGGCGGTCCTCTTGGAGGGCCTTGTGGGGGACCATTTCTTTGGGGTGGCATACCCATATGAATATTTGGCGGCTGCAAAACAAAAATTGCTTTTATTAAAGCCTTGATGCGTCATTTGTTTTCTTAATTAAAGAGGCATTATGTAAGATTTAGATAAAGATCTGGCCATTTTTGCTGTAATACTTCAACCAGCGACTGCCAGGCAAGATACGCCCACATTTCGCAACAGATCGATAGAGAACAAGCTAAAAACAAAAAACAATCTTTTGTACAATCAGAGGCCATAATCCATAAAGTTATGGTCTGAAATGTGCAAATATCAAAAGAGACTGTGATCTTTGAGATATAAAGATATCTTTTAATCGAATAGGGGTCCACAACCTTCGTATTAAATACTTTTACAGAATTTGCGTAGAAAGAGCAGCCATTTTGTCAGGCAGTTGTGACCTCTACAGTGTTCACAATCTAAAAACGTAATTTTTCGTACAATCAGAGACAATAATCAATGAAGTTACAGTCAGATACATGCCAATATCGTTGGATAAAAATTGTGACCTGTAAAGTGTTCACAAACAATTGTGGACGGACGGACAGGGGCAACAACAATATACGTCCACATGAAAATGTGAGCGTATAAAAATTAAATATCATATTGGAATAAAGTTTAAAGACCACACTGGGGAATCACGAAAGCTTCATTAAAAAAAACAAGTTTTTAGTTTCTTTTTGAAAATGTTTATGTTGTCTGCACTTTTCAGTTCAAGTGGAAACTCATTCCATAGTCTGAAACTACTTACGGTATTCTAATACAAATACTTGCTGACATTTCTAAATATATATAGCTTCGAAAACATGACTCCCATTCAAAATATAATCATAAACACTACGCCCACATTTTGGAGAGATGGATAGAGAATAAGATAAAAAAGAAAGTGATTTTTCCTAAAATCAAGGGCCATAATTCAGGAAATTACAATTTGATATGCGCAAATATCGAAAGGAACCGAGATCTTTGGGTTATAAACTTACATTTAAAATTTTTAAAAAATCGGATAAAAATTGTGACCTCTATAGGGTCCACAACCTTAATATGATGAGAGAGAGAGAGAGAGAAATGGGGTTTAACGTCCACTCGACACAAACTAGGTCATTTCGGGACTAACATATGGTTTTAATTTTATTTCAATAATTCGCTTGCGCGTAGGGGTCTTTAGCAGTGGGAGGAAACCGGAGGACCAGGAGAAAACCCACGAGGTTCCTTAATATGATGAAGTGTCCAGCAAGAGAACTGCGCTCCTTATCACCATAATTGATTAATATAATAATTCAATATCCTAATATGTATGCTTTGTATATTAATATAAATCAAACCAAATTATGGAATATATGCCATTTAATATGTATACTGATCGTTTTATGTAGTATGTTGTTATGTTAATTTAATGCCATTGTATATATTTTCGCACTGTCATTTAGTTCCTCCCGGTTTGTTTTGTTATTATGATTTTGACTAGTTGTTTCATGTACATTATTTAAGTGCCTTTTGTGCCATCGTTATCTCTGCGATCTGGGTCGGACTAAACGTCCGCTACTTATTGGTTGTTAGGTATCTAAAACACTGCAACATTATTTGTAACTAAGACTCCTGAGTTTAGAAGTTCTTTATGAATAAATGGTAATTTAATTTACAAGTTGTTGTTTGTTTTTGAGCAACGGAAGATTACCTTTTGGCTAATCTCTTAACCGCTCGTCCGAAGAGCTTGGTCCGTGACTTACCGGAAGAAGTCACTGGTGGTAGACTTACCTTCACTGATAGCAGACCTCTTGTTAGAGGACGTTACAATACCATATTTTTTACGCTATTTGAGAACGAACGGCGGCCATTTTGTCTGTCAGTCTTGGGCCGATTTTCACGAAATTCGAACTCAGTCGTCCTTTGAGTGAAACAGTGATATAATAATAGGGTTTTTTAAATCGGATAAAAATTATGACCTCTACAGGGTCCACAAGCTAAAAATGCAATTTTTCGTACAATCAGGGGCCATAATTCAGGAAGTTACTTTCCGATATGTACGAATATCGAAAGGAACCGAGATCTTTGGGTTATAAGCAAACATTTCAAGTTTAAACCAAATTGGATAAAAATTGTGACCTCTACAGTGTACACAAGCTAAAAACATGATTTTTTTGTACAATCAGGGGCCATAATCCATGAAGTTACGATCCGATACATGCCAATATCGAAAGGAACCGAGATCTTAGGGTGATAAACCTATATTTCAAGTTTCATTGAAATTGAATAAAAATTGTGACCTGTAAACTGTTCATAAACAATTGTGGATGGACCGACAGGGGCGGCGACAATATACGTCCACATTAAAATGTGGGCGTATGAAATCGTGAAAAAAGACAAGTGTTGCGTTTGCACGAATAAACTTCATTATGGATCATTACGGTTCAAACCATGGGTTCCACGTCGGCCGTATATGCCGGTCAGGACCTAGGGCTATGGAAAATGACCGTAACTAGAGGTGACCCAACGGTTATTTTGCATGCCGGAAAGAGACTTTTTTTTTTTTTCAAAACCCAATTTTCAAACCTGTCTACGATCGACCTCCACTATGTAACTATACAATTGTACGGCAAGTACAGAATAATCAACACGTATGGAAGCTGTTTTTCGACCGAAGAGCCTATTCCACATAGACCCCAAATCAATGATGAACTGTCAACTTGTTGTGTAGTCATTCATGTGCAGATTGGTTTGAATAACAGAAATGTCCCGTGTATAAAAGATCAAAGAATAAAATTGCACGTAGCCACTTTGTTTATCTAAAAGGGGCTCCGGCGCACTTTAAGGAATTATTTTTGACCCAATATTAACCATCGCCAATTTTTTTAAATCATGGGATAAAGTCAATCAACAAACAATACAGGTCTACTTTATTACAAAAAAACATTGGTGAAATTATCATTTTGTCTAAAATCATAACGCTAATCAACAAACAATACTATTGTTCTTTATTACAAAAACATCGGTGAACTAATCTCTGTCGTGATGGCGAGCCAAGCTAGTTGATTATTAGGTATATAAAACAATATAAACAACCAATGAGTAGAACTGATTTATTCCAACCAATTTATATATGAGTCAAGTATTACCTTAACCGTGTACGAGTTTGCTTCCGAATGGGTTAACTGACACCCGTTCAACTTGTAAATTGCATATACAAACGGCTTACCGTATTCATGCCATAGACACTAATATCCTAATTAAAAACAAACGTTCCGTTTCCAATAATTATGACAGACACAAATATTAATTTTGATTGTTTTATCCATCAACACACAGAGTAAACACATCTAAGAGTGTAGTATAAATTGCCTAACAGAAAATTCATGCTTTATAAGTTGTTAAAGGGGCGTTGGGCTATTTAAGGAATGACGTTTGTGTGGATTTGATAGCGGTTATAATTAACTAATATTCTCTTACATCGGAGACTTGTGTTGCGATCAGTTCATTTTTACGATAAGTATGAGCTTACGTCTGACTTGAAAGCGCTTTCGAATCCTGTTGCAAGTTCTATTTATGTCTTATTTCTATTTGTAAGACCGATAACCAAAATACCTTTATAGTTTGCAATTTAAAATTCTATCATTGTCGTAATTCAAGAGTAATTATTAACTATACACTCTTAATACAGTAAATATGCAAAACAATTTGAACACAGCATAAATATCGAAACTGTGTAATTAATACATTTATAGTCTTATGCATACGTGTCCTTCAAAGTGTACTAGACATGCAGCTTTACATGACTGGTTGGAAATGTAACCGCATATATCGTGCAGAATATGTGAACACGAGTGTCCGCATTATTAACAAAAAAAATTCAACATTCATAACATCGTGGCAGTATATCGTTTGACATCGATTGTTTATGACAAATAAATACCGTTAATTTTGCATGTAAAATTACACCGAGGCCTATTGTGGCACACGATAGCGACTGCTACACAGAGTTATCTATTGTGGCAATATCGTGGCAATTTTCAACAAAAAACAACACGATAATCGTGTTTCATCAAAGCGTCGCGGCGGCCGTACTGTATACGTAACTCTGAAGAGTTCAGGTGTTCTCCTACTATTCTTGGCTAGAAATAGCAGAAAACCAGAGGTTATATTATCTGGATATCTCGTTTTGATAGGAAATCTGTTAGTGTTGAAAATACTATTCGGATATTCGTTAACGGATACAAAAAGAGGGTTATCCAAATCATTTTACTATCCGTTTACTATTAGTTACAATATATTATGACATTCTGTATGCTCTATATTTAGCCATTTTTACATCTGATTACTTCGAAATTTTCCCCAATGCAATTGATCACGTACGATCATAACGTTCTAGGACACGTAGATTCCCACTCACTGATTGGTTCAATAGTAGTAGATTATCAGAATGAGGCAAACGACCTTGGCGGAATAAATGGCACATGTTTTTATTTTACTTTCTTCATTCGAGTTGATTGAGCAAAATGATAAGTGGGAGGGCTGTGGATTACAGGAGTAGTTATACTATACAAATTTCTTTACCTCATTGATTTTTTTGGATATCATAGACAGTCTTAATAATTACGGATAAAGGTAGGCAAATCGAAGGTACGATTTCATACTCGGCATACACAGACACTCATAAACATTGAAACAAGTAAGAAATTATGAGTATATGAGCTTTTGATGTAATTTTGTTCAAGAATTTCACGTCTCCAATGCATAATGTTGACACCGTTCTGCTGTAGAAAATCCCAAGTAACTCTGGCGGTGTGGGCACAGGCGTTGTCATGCTGGAAAACGTTGTTTCGATGACGTGCGGAATGTGGTATGACATGGGGTCTTAGAGCTTGATGATGTAGCGCACTGCTGTGATGCCGCCTCTTCTCCTTGGACCAAGATTTTGTAACACCACAGGACCTACTCTCTGGTTCAGGCCGATTCCATTATGCTTGGACCTCCCAATATTCTGGTCCTGCCATCTGCAGTTGATATGCAATACCGACTCATCTGTGAACAGAACAGTTCACCATTGCCTGTGTCGCCAGTTCTGGTGTTGTTGGACAAACTGTAGACGTTCAAGTCGATGGCGAGGATCGGTCCACGGTAAGGTCTACGGCAATGGATGTTCTCTCTAATGAAACGTCCGTACACTGTATCGGTACTGATGGGTCTTCCGTGTGTTCCCACTGTCTGATGTGCTGTCTCGGATGCCTGTGTGAAGGGTTTCTGCAAGTGCTGTCGCACAACATGGTGGTCTTGTCGTCTTGTGGTAACCCTTGGTCTACCACTTAGGGGGTGATCATCCGTGGTGTTGGTGGGCCGAAAGTGTTGCTGAAGCCTGCAGATGGTCCGAACATTGACCTGGAAGTGATTGGCAACGGCTTGGGCAGTATGGCCAGCGTCGAGTCTTCCAAGCGCCTGGTTCATCTTGAGCTGTCGTGAGTCGTGGCATGCTGCCGACGTTGTAGAGTGAATGATTCAACCAGGTATGGGGGTGCATTTTATAGGGCTGGTCCCAGTGAACAGCCCATGCAGCATAAGTTACATGAAAATCATAGAAAAAACACATTACCATCTTAGAATTCAGGTTGCGTTTTTGAGAACATTTCCTGGGTTCAATTCTGTGTTTGGGAAGGAGCCTTATTGCTCAGGTAAAGTTGGAGATGTGGTCACAAATATACAATAAAAACATTTGGCAAGTTTTACCCATGCTCAAAGCGCAACATTCATGGCTCGAAATGTTCGCCTGTCTACTTGTCGGCGACAGGCGATTTTTTCGTCTGACAGGTAGCAAATAAAACTACCTGTCGCTTGCGACAGGTGGACTAAATTTTACTTGATGTTCAGTAAATTGATCACAATACTCACGTCACGTACTTTTAATTATTCGTTTTTAAATGCAAGAATTAAGCACAGAAATACCGCGAAAAGCCGCCATTTGCACTGTTTACATTTCGCTCTGTCGTAGGCTACAGTTTGGAAGTAGACAATTTTATATCAATGAATTTCACACCATCTACGCTTGTTTTCATCTGCTTGACACTAGTTTATAGCATTATGGAGTATTATATCTAAATAAATTAAAACGCACCCTCAAGTCACCTGAAATAATTCTACCGTAACGACACCACAGTAAATATGGTAGTGGTTGGAATGGAAATGCACACGGCTCGTTGCTTGGTGCATTTAATCATTTAAAAATTTTTAAACAATTTCCATAAATAAAGGCTATGAATAATTTATAAGACAATTTGACAAAATCAAAAAATCAGGTCGGAAAAATATTTCATATATAAATATAATTTGTAGCGTAATTATAGTCCGGATATGTGAGAAGGGAATTCCAGGTGGCGTTATCTGTCCTTCGCACGTGGTACATGTAAATACGGTGCCATGCACGGGTGTGATTTGTGTTTTGATATTCAATTTATTACGGATATTTTAAAATCTGAATTCTACAACTCAACGGTGAAGTATTCGATTTAGTACGGAAGTGTGGTACCATGATACTTTGCAGAATTCACGTGGATACGGATGATAGAATTGTACGAATCTTCGAGTCGCTGAGCCAAAGCAGATTCGCCGACTTTCAAGAACTTTTAGGCATTCATCCGATGTCGAAGAAATAAAAAGGTTTCATATTATGTTACGATATTTATATAGAGCAATGTACGTCAAAGACCTAACCACGTGTGTGTGTACCTACATGAATGGATATATGTGATGTGATTAGTCTGAGTTTCATAATTGAGAATGACAGGTTATTTTCTGAAGCGACAGGTATGAAGAAAAGCTACCTGTCGCTTGCGACAGGTAGCTTTTTTTAAACATTTCGAGGGCTGAACATTTGATCAGTCTTATCAATAAAATGCACATAAACAATTTGTCCCAAAAGCGAGGTGTAGGAGCACTGAAACTTTTATCACCAAATTGATTTAGTTTTGTTTTAAGAACAGCAAGTATATTTTTGTTATGCAACCTTAGAGTACAGTTCGGTTTATAGTTTGTCAAAAGTTCAGACAAATATACAGGAGCGAGATTTATCATTATTGAACTGAAAATTGGCAATTTTCTTTGCAATAACTTGTCTATGATGTTACATGGACGTAAAACTCCACGAACGACGAACGATTCTCAATAACTCTTGGACCTACATATATATATAAATGTCCGGTCTTCACTAATATAATATTATGTAATTTCTTGTTAATAAATACGCATTTAGAATAATTGGACTTCTCTCATTTAGGATAACTCCTAACCTTGTCCGATGACAGCTACTTACTTTTAGATTATTGTATGTCATCCAGGACTTAATGGACTGTGAACATGCTGGTGTACGATTTAAGGATTCTTTAATTTGAGTGTGGTTGAAAACGTCCATTAGCTGTGTATCATCGGTGTGGGAGTAATGTCGGATACAATGTTGATCAGTAATACTAATAGGGCTGGCAATCGATCCTGTTTCAAGTATCGATTATCGCCGACAATCTGCCGATCAATAATCAATATTATCGGCAAATTATTTTGACTTACAATTGGTTTGAAAACAATCATAATTTGTACATGAATAACGAATTATATGCAAATTTATGTTGTGATGTCATTCTGTATACATGTAGAATTTTTTTTTTCATTTATTTGAAATTTGACAATAAAATAATAACATTCCATAGCAAAACCAAGGTGTAGAAAGAAACTCGATCAACTTCGTTTGAAAGACAGAACCGCCACCTCTCGCCATATCTTTGTCGCTTATTACCTGAACAATAATGAATAAGATAGGTGGCCAGGCAACAAAACATACGCCCACAGCAGCTAAATCGTCCGAGAAGTCGACAAGGGTTGTCGCATATTTATTCTTTTGTAGGTAATTAGGGGTATTTAATAGACAATTTCATACAGATGACATTATAATTTCCGTTGTTTGAAGGTTCACAAGGTTCTAAAATCTAAAACAAGGGCCGTAACTCTGGAAGCATTCTACAGAAATTGTTCAAATTCAAAGGCTTTTTCCGTTTTAATAATTCAAATAATGCATATGAATTTCATACAGATCAGATGATAACTTTTGTTGTTCGAAAGTTCACAAAGTTCAACAAAGTAAATCAAGGGCCATAACTCTAGACATAATTGATGGAAATTGCTGACAGTGACATTCAATAGGCTTGTTCGTCTTCATTTCACTAATTTAGGTGATAACTGAAACTCAATAGGCTTGTTCGTTTTACTAATTTAAATGATACATATAAATTTCATACAGATCGGATAATAACTTTTGTCGTTATAGCATTTACAAGGTACAACAATGTGAAACAAGGGCCATAACTCACGGCGTAATTAACGGAAATTGCTGAAATACAATAGGCTTCTTCATTTCACTAATTTAAATGATGCATATCAATATCAAACAGATCGAATGATAACTTTTGTCGTTCGAACATTCACAAGGTTCAAAAAAGTAAAACAAGGGCCATAACTCTAGAATTGACGGAAATTGCTGACATTCAATAGGCTACATTATTTCACTAATTTAAATGATGCATATGAATTTCATACAGATTTGGTGATAACTTTTGTCGATCAAGCGTTCACAAGTTTCAACAAAGTAAAACAAGGGCTATAACTCTGGATGTACTTAACAGAAATTTTTTGAAACAAAATAGGCTTGTTTGTTTTACTAATTTAAACGATACATATAAATTTCATACAGATCGGATAATAACTTTTGTCGTTGGAGCATTCACAAGATACAACAAAGTGAAACAAGGGCCATAACTCACGGCGTAATACACGGAAATTGCTAAAATTAAATAGGCTTCTTCGTTTCACTAATTTAAATGATGCATATTAATTTCAAACAGATCGGATGATAACTGTTGTCATTAGAACATTCACAAGATTCACCAAAGTGAAACAAGGGTCATAACTCTAGATGTAATAAACAGATGTAATTTTGGGCCGATTTACACGAAATTTGAACACAGCCATCCTTAGGGTGTAACGGTGATATAATGATACGTTTTTTTAAATCGGATAAAAATTATGACCTCTATAGGGTCCATAAGCTAAAAACACGATTTTTCGTACAATCAGGGGCCATAATTCAGGAAGTTAAGGTCAGATATGCGCGAATATAGAAAGGAACTTAGATCTTTGGTTTATAAACTTACATTTCAAGTTTCAACAAAATCGGATAAAAATTGTGACCTCTATAGGGTTCACAAGCTAAAAACGTGTTTTTTCGTACAAACAGGAGCCATAATCCATGAAGTTTCGATCCGATACATGCCAATATCGAAAGCAGCCAAAATCTTTTGGAGATAAACCTATGTTTCAAGTTTCGTCAAAATCGGATAAGAATTGTGACCCTCTAGTGTCCACAAACAAATTGTGGACTGACAGGCGTTCGGACGGACAGGGGCAACGACAATATACGTCCACATGAAAATGTGGGCGTATAAAAAGTGAATAGGTTTGACAGGTCACGGTCAGGTTTTGCCGTTCAAATGTTTTTGACTCGTTACATCCTTAGTCTGTAGAGTGTGCACAAGAAATTGTTGACGACAGACAGACTGTTGGAAGGACAAAAAGACCAAGGCGACGGCAATATACTACCACTTTTCCATGTGGGCGTATAAAAAGATCAGATAATTAATGTAGTCTGTAGAGAGTTCAGAGGCGACAGCAATATACAACAGTGCTTCACGTTTGATGCGAGCGATCGCTCTCGCTCTTCTCGGCTCGAGCAAACGTCAAAATAGAAGAGCTTTTTATCGCTCTCCTCCGAGGATAAAATCGCTCTCGTCATATTTTACATTTGTCAAAAAACGAACCCCAAACTGCAAATAAAGCCCATGTTACCAATCCTCGAATAATTGTCTAATGGGAATTGTGTTTCTGGCCCACAGGAAAATATCGCTAAATTTGATTCTGGGTGCTGGAAATTAGTGGAAACATACGATGCGTCAAGTAAATATTTTTGTTAACGTGAAAATATTCTGTATTTTTATTGTATATAATGGCAAGTAGCACACTAATAAAAGGTAATACATGTTGGTCGTTGAGGTTACCGATCCAGTCATTATACTATAAAGCATGCAATATGCAAATAAGATTGTTTGATTCGTGCATGCATGCTGTCAGCCAATAGTAACAGTAAATTTTCCCGCGGTTAGACCCCTCTAACAAATGAAAAAAATAGTTGTGTAGCGAACCTTCAGCCATTGTTTTGAAATTTACTCTTGGTTGAATATGACCAACAAAACAATGATTATGTCGAATCAGAGAATAATCATTGAACCTTAAAATAAATACGTACAAAAAAGAAAGAAAATAGATAGTCAGAACAGTTTTCCAAATGTTCAATTGATCACGTACGCAGTTGCATCGACGATTCAAGCTTCTCACGCGATTTTCTATAATAAGTAGCCTATAGGAATAAGTGTGGGTGTGTGTTTTTTAATGGTTTTCAAAAAAGAAAATAATTTACATAAATAGAAATAAATATAGAGTTTAATCAGATAGGCCTCGAAATGTCGCTTTAGTTTAGTAACTGACCTGTCATTTATAATATTCCACGTCACACATTATCCATGCACACAAACACGATTAAATGGTTTTGATTCTTTGTTTGATCCATGTGAATATCGTAATTAATTTCTTCGACATCGGCAGGACTAAAAATTCGCGCGAATCCCCGCACTAGCTGAAAGTCTTGATGTGGATTCCGCTTAGTAAAACATGCGTCTCAAATCATGTTTTAAGTTTAATTTAGAGGTCTATGTCACTGCCGTTGAGAAATGTGTAGAATTCGGATTCTAAAATCGGTATAAAATGGAATATCAAACACGTCGTTGCACCTGTACATGACACTATACTATTATTAATAACGTGCAGAGGACAGTTTATCGCGCCCCCTGGAATTCATTTCTCACATTCCGACTTATTTACGCAAAAAATTATATACATGTATGTATAAAATACTCTTTTGACCAAATTGTTTAATTTTCTCAAATTGTCCTATAAACTATAGTAATTATACATAAACTTTATTTGCGAACATTGTTCTGAATTTTTTCAATGTTTATATTTTCATTGGAAACAAAACGGGAAACATCGAATTGTTACGGTGCAGACTTTGTGCCAAAATTATCAGGGCGTCAAAGTTAAACTTAAGATTTTTTCTGTGACTTTTCTTTATGGTTTTCATCAAGTCAGTATAGGAGTGAAAGATTGATACTGAAATTTCATTTTTCTTTTTATTTACTCTAATAAATATCGAAACATTTTCTAAATATTAATGGTCAATAAATGGCTTCAAAGTATAGTATGAAATACATGAATGGTCCTTCTAAATAATGGATTAGAGTTGAGAAGTGCTATTTTTGCAGGAGCGATTTTCAGCTGTTGTAATTTTAGAAGAGCTTTTTATGGCTCCTCTATTTTTTTTAAACGTGAAGCACTGATACAATCAAATTTCAATGTGGGAGTATAAAAATCGGATCAAAAGCTAGGGTATGCACAAAAAATGTTAACAGATGATCATATCGTAATACAAGAATGAAAAAATTTGTTCACATACTGTATTATATCTTACCATACGAGGAGGTGGACCAGCAGATCGTGGTGGAGGGCCATGATGGTGTGGCATACCAGGAGGAGGATGTCCTGTTGGATTGAATGGAGGTCTGGCACCTGCTGTATCACAAACACAACATTTAAAAGAAAATATTTCGTGGATCCAATATGCTAGAGTTCAAATATGAAGAGCACCGGGGAAGAACGATCTAAGTCACTTTTTCAACGAACCCTAGTTAATGGCACAATGGCAAATTGTATAAACTTTCTGTGGAACAATCAATTTCAGATAAAAACGATTGAAGTCACATCAAACCAAGGGCCTTCTCAAATGGCCTCCCGGACAAATACAAGTCCATCGTATTTATTTGCACTTAATTTGGCTGAAAAGTGGAAGTCAGTTGTTGTACTGGTAATTATGATTCGTATTAATCATCATTTTGAAGTTGTAATTAAACCCACTCGTTCTGTTCATGTCAAGCATTCTTGTCCAAAAGTCTGTTTTGCCTTTTATGCGAAAGGACAAAAATGTTACTTACATCGTTCTTCCCCTGGATTCTTCACATATTTTTACATTCAAGAACAAACAAGTCATGTGGTGGGGTTCTTTTTCTTTTGCAATTTTTATCAAATCTGTTATTTTCATCAACAAAATGTGAATCAAAGGGTTTACAGACAAGCCAATCACATATACATGTATCACTATACGACTGGTACCGTGGAATCTCGGGTAAATAGCGTTATTATCTAATCTATGTAGAATTATTCATAGATATCATTGAATTTGGCCTAATAGCATTCAATTTGTCCTTGTATACAACTTAAATCTCAACGTGCAATTTTGATTACCAAGCGTTAATTGACTAGTGTTTTGTTTGTCGACACGTGTGTAATTATAAGCGTTCCGCTTAATTTTGACGACTGTTCAATAATTAGTTGGACCGTTCAATTTCCCCGAGTTGTGATTAAAATTAGTCAAGGTGTCCAATTACGCCAGGTATTCAATTCTGTTGCCGAACATCCAATTTCACATGCGTTGTTCAGATTTTAACAAAATGTTTATATTGAAGGAGTTGTAATATAGTAATGCTGCCGTGAAAACGTGTACATGTATAATGTACAGGCCGGTTTGAATAACAAAGATAGGTTGCCAGGCAACTAAACATACGCCCACAGCAGCTAAATCGTCGGAGCTGTCGACAAGAGTTGTCGTATATTTGTTCTTTTGTAGGTAATTAGGGGGCATTTAATAGACAATTTCATACAGATGACATAATTTTCGTCGTTTGAGGGTTCACAAGGTTCTAAAAACTAAAACAAGGGCTGTAACTCTGGAAGAAATCTACAGAAATTGTTGAAATTCAGACTTTTTCGTTTTACTAATTCAAATAATACATATCAATTTCATACAGATCAGATGATAACTTTTGTCGTTCGAACGTTCACAAGATTCAACAAAGTAAAACAAGGGCCATAACTCTAGAAGTAATTGACAGAAATTGCTGACATTCAATAGGCTTCTTCATTTCACTAATTTAAATGATGCATATGAATTTCATACAGATTGGGTGATAACTTTTGTCGTTCAAGTGTTCACATGATTCAACAATGTGAAACAATGGCCATAATTCTAGATGTAATTAACGGAAATTTGCTGAAACTCAATAGGCTTGTTCGTTTTACTAATTTAAACAATACCTATAAATTTCATACAAATCGGATAATGACTTTTGTCGTTAAAGCATTCACAAGGTACAACAAAGTGAAAAAAGGGCCATTACTCACGGTGTAATTGACGGAAATTGTTAAAATTCAATAGGCATCTTCGTTGCATTAATTTAAATGATGCGTATCAATTTCAAACAGATCGGATGATAACTGTTGTCATTAGAGCGTTCACAAGATTCAACAAAGTGAAACAAGGGCCATAACTCTAGATGTAATTAACGGAAATTGCTGAAATTCAATAGGCTTCTTTTAGGCATTTAAATGATGCATATAAATTTCATACAGATCGGTTGATAACTTTTGTTGTTAGAGTGTTCACAAGAAGCAACAAAGTGAAACAAGGGCCATAACTCTAGATGTAATTAACGGAAGTTATTGAAATTAAATAGGCTTCTTCATCTCACTAATGCAAACAACATGTATCAATTTCAAAAGAATGAGATGATAAATGTAGTCTGTAGAGTGTTCACGGACCGACAGATGGACGGGGGCGACGGCAATATACGACCACATTTCCATGTGGGCGTATAACAAAATGAGTTCGGTAATCTCGGGAAAACATTTACCGGCATTCTGTATCGGTTAGGATTTTTTTTCTAACGCACTGTACATGCATATAACGTTGGCCAAAATGTATGCAACAATGAACAACTTACAATTTTTTTTTACAACGTATCATTACATCTTCGTCTATGACTTAGATGTAATCCATCAATTATTGGCTGCTATAAAATCCAAACTTCAGTTAATCTAAATCAATCATTCATAGAGCACTCGATCCACTCCACGGGGCGCTTAACGGTAAGTCACATGGTCAGAAACGCGCCAATATTGGGACTATTTTCTTAGTCTATCTGTGTTAATCGGCGACAAATCTCCGCTGTGACAATATACATCTACTTTAAATGTCGCCCAATTCAATTCGGTGGAAGCGGATATTGAATAAAGCCATTTCGCACACGTGTACATTACATGCGCATGTCATATATTTATACAATGTCCACGATGTGTTACATTAATTGTCGCCTTCACTCTTTGAGTAGCCTACACTTTCTGAATGATTCCATTCTTTTGTACGAATGCATGACCACTTGGACCAACTAATAGACCACTCGGACGAAACAAAAAAGACTACTCGGACCATACAAAAGGACCACTCGGACCAATAATAAAGTGTTGTTTTAATAGGTTTATATTTGTGTTTGTATTAATATGACTACTCGAATCAATAATAAAGTGTTGTTTTTATACGTTTATATTTGTGTTTGTATTAATATGACTACTCGAATCAATAATAAAGTGTTGTTTTAATTGTTGTTTTAATAATTGATAATAGTGTTTGTTTTAATATGCATATGTTTTCTTTGAAATAATAAAGTGTTATGTACTTACCCGTCGCATTGTTTCATCATGAAGCACATCAAAGAAAAACAATTAAATTGTTGATGTAATAAAGATATATATTGCTAATATGTACTTACCGGCAGCGGATATTCTAACGTTATGTATACCTATAAATTGTTCGCCTCTTTGTATTATGATACAATATGTTGTTAATGATTAAAATCATTAATAACATATTGTCTGTATTATATTTTTAAAATGAATAAGTCAAGCCTTATAATGTAATTTAATTGGTCCGTGTGGTCCTTTGGGTTGGTCCGAATAGCAAGGATAAATATGGGTCCGATATTATGCAATATAGATGCAGTTATATAAATGCATTGTTTATAATTATAATCACGATTTACATACAGTTATAATTACAAAAGCAAATGCAGGTTCAATCAAGAAACTTGCGTGTTCACCGTCTAGTATAACTTTCGAGCTTCTGATATCTAGATTTTAAACGTAAACATATACATGTATGTATAAACTTATAGATTGCAGTTACACAGGGTACATGTATATGCAGTAGGAATCATTCAGAAATTGTACTCAAAATAAGAAGATAGGTTGCCAGGCAACAAAACACGCCCACAGCAGCTAAATCGTCCGAGAAGTCGACAAGGGTTGTCACATATTTATTCTTTTGTAGGTAATTAGGGGTATTTAATAGACAATTTCATACAGATGACATTATAATTTCCGTTGTTTGAAGGTTCACAAGGTTCTAAAATCTAAAACAAGGGCCGTAACTCTGGAAGCAATCTACAGAAATTGTTCAAATTCAAAGGCTTTTTCCGTTTTAATAATTCAAATAATGCATATGAATTTCATACAGATCAGATGATAACTTTTGTTGTTCGAAAGTTCACAAAGTTCAACAAAGTAAATCAAGGGCCATAACTCTAGACATAATTGATGGAAATTGCTGACAGTGACATTCAATAGGCTTGTTCGTCTTCATTTCACTAATTTAGGTGATAACTGAAACTCAATAGGCTTGTTCGTTTTACTAATTTAAATGATACATATAAATTTCATACAGATCGGATAATAACTTTTGTCGTTATAGCATTTACAAGGTACAACAATGTGAAACAAGGGCCATAACTCACGGCATAATTAACGGAAATTGCTGAAATTCAATAGGCTTCTTCATTTCACTAATTTAAATGATGCATATCAATTTCAAACAGATCAGATGATAACTGTTGTCATTAGAGCGTTCACAAGATTCAACAAAGTAAAACAAGGGCCATAACTCTAGATGTAATTAACGGAAATTGCTGAAATTCAATAGGCTTCTTTGTTTTACTAATTTAAAAGATGCATATATATTTCATACAGATCGGTTGATAACTTTTGTCGTTAGAGCGTTCACAAGGTGCAACAAAGTGAAACAAGGGCCATAACTCCAGAAGAAATTAACGGAAATAGCTGAAATTCAATAGGCTTCTTCATTTCACTAATTTAAATGATGCATATCAATTTCATACAGATCTTTTGATAACTTTTGTCATTAGAGCGTTCACAAGATTCAACAAAGTGAAACAATGGCCATAACTCTAGATGTAATTAACGGAAATTGCTGAAGCTTTGTTTTACTAATTTAAATGATGCATATAAATTTCATACAGATCGGTTGATAACTTTTGTCGTTAGAGCGTTCACAAGGTGCAACAAAGTGAAACAAGGGCCATAACTCCAGAAGAAATTAACAGAAGTTATTGAAATTAAATAGGCTTCTTCATCTCACTTATACAAACAACATATATCAATTTCAAAATAATCGGTTGATAAATGTAGTCTGTAGAGTGTTCACAAGAAATTGTGGACGATGGAGGGACGGACCGACGGACGGACGGACGGGGGCGACGGCAATATACGAACACATTTCCATGTGGGCGTATAAAAATTATAACGGAGTGAAGGCGAGAATTACATGTAGGCCAACACACTCGTGGACATTGTATAAATATATGACATGCGCATGTAATGTACACGTGTGTGAAAAGGCTTTACTTAATATCCACTTCCACCAAAATGAATTATGCGACATTTAAAGTAGATGAAAATTGTCATAGCGGAGATTTGTCGCCGATTAACACAGATAGATTAAGAAAATAGTCCCAATATTGGCGCGTTTCTGACCATGTGACTTACCGTTAAGCGCCCCGTGGAGTGGATCGAGTGCTCTATGAATGATTGATTTAGATTAACTGAAGCTGCAAGCTCATCGTATGACGTATATAATTTAAAGTTTGGATTTTATAGCAGCCAATAATTGATGGATTACATCTAAGTTATAGACGAAGATGTAATGATACGTTGTAAAAAAATTGTAAGTTGTTCATTGTTGCATACATTTTGGCCGACGTTATATGCATGTACAGTGCGTTAGAAAAAAATTCTAACCGATACAGAATGCCGGTAAATGTTTTCCCGAGATTACATAACTCATTTTGTTGTTATTCAAACCAGCGGAGATTTGTCGCCGATTAACACAGATAGACTAAGAAAATAGTCCCAATATTGGCGCGTTTCTGACCATGTGACTTACCGTTAAGCGCCCCGTGGAGTGGATCGAGTGCTCTATGAATGATTGATTTAGATTAACTGAAGCTGCAAGCTCATAGTATGACGTATATAATTTAAAGTTTGGATTCTATAGCAGCCAATAATTGATGGAATACATCTAAGTTATAGACGAAGATGTAATGATACGTTGTAAAAAAATTGTAAGTTGTTCATTGTTGCATACATTTTGGCCAACGTTATATGCATGTACAGTGCGTTAGAAAAAAATCCTAACCGATACAGAATGCCGGTAAATGTTTTCCCGAGATTACAGAACTCATTTTGTTGTTATTCAAACCGGCCTGTACATTATACATGTACACGTTTTCACGGCAGCATTACTATATTACAACTCCTTCAATATAAACATTTCGTTAAAATCTGAACAATGCATGTCAAATTGGATGTTCGGCAACAGAATTGAATACCTGGCGTAATTGGACACCATGACTAATTTTAATCACAACTCGGGAAATTGAACGGTCCAACTAATTATTGAACAGTCGTCAAAATTAAGCGGGACGCTTATAATTACACACGTGTCGACAAACTAAACACTAGTCAATTTACGCTTGGTAATCAAAATTACACGTTGAGATTTAAGTTGTATACAAGGACAAATTTAATGCTATTAGGCCGAATTCAATGATATTTATGAATAATTCTTCATAGATTAGATAATAACGCTATTTACCCGAGATTCCACGGTACCAGTCGTATAGTGTATGCTACTTAATTAGCCACAATTGTTTTCATTTTATTTGATAAAATGGTTCATATAAAAGCAATATTTTCTTACCGTTTACAAATGAAGGTGGTGGACCAGACATTGGGGGACCTGAGTTAGGAGGTCCGCTTACCCCCATTGTAGGTGGTCTTTGCATTCTTTGATTGAATTGTGGCCTTGGTGTCTGAGGTCTAGTTAATCTTGGACCTTTTCCAGGGAACGGGAACTCTACTGGGCAAAATATTGATGCATAGTAAGTTTTGTTATAAGACAGAGATATATTTTGTCAATGTCAAAGGAACTGAGATATTTGGGAAATAACCATAAATTTGAAGTTTCATCAAAATTGGACAAAAACTGTGACCTCTAGAGGGTCCACAACTTTGGTATGACATGCTCATTATACTATTTGCATAAAGGGGAGCGTCCATTTTGTCAGACAGTCTCCGTCCGATATTCACAAATTTCTCACTAAACCGTAATTATGATATATTTGAACGGTTTTTAAAATCAAATAACAAGCAGTTACCATGCAAGATACGACCACATCTTGCAAGAGATGGATAGAGAAAAAGCTAAAAAAATAACACATGATTTTTCATATAATCAGGGGCCATAATTCAGTAAGTAATGGTCTGAAATACACGAATATCGAAAGGAACAGATCTTTGGGACAAGGAGAGGCGATTTTGTCCGGCAGTTTCGTTTTGATATTCCCGAAATTCAAACTCACGCTCATTATGGTGATATATTTAAACGGTTTTCGAAATCGGATAAAAATTTTGACTCAGAGGGTCCACAAGCTAAAAATGTGATTTTTTCGTAGAATCAGGGACCATAATCCACAAAGTTATGGTCTGATTTGTATGATTATCGAAAGGAACCAAGATCTTTGGGATATAAACATATCTCAGGTTTCATCAAAATTGGATAAAAATTGTGACCTCTAGAGGCAGGGTTTCAGCCAGTGAGGGGTACGGGGGGTGCACGTACCCCCCTTTGCTTGAAGAAGGGTCAGTCAGCTGAGTAATGTTTTCAAAAACTGTTTTGTGTAAGAAAAGGAGTGTTTAAATGATCTGTAACTAAAGAAATTATCATATTAGATGGTTTGTTCAAGTTATTTAATTCAAGGCATCCATTAGGAGCTCTTACAGGTTTCCCTTTTGACGTCATTTTCGGTCATGCGCAGACCCTGGCCATATATTATCAATTTTGGTTGTCATAGCAACCAAAATGGAAAAAATGCAATTTTTGAGCATTTTCAACGCTATTTACCATAACCCAAAAGGTCATCACCACACTTTAAAGTAAGAGGTTTAAAATATTTGAAACCCATGTAATATCAAATGATATGGATTGTGTAAGTTTGAGAAAAATATGAAGAGTTTCGGTTGTTACCATAGCAACCACAGTTATTTTTTTCCAAAAAGCATTATTTTCTAATAATTATGACACCAATACTACGTATTGATTTTATTTCAAAATCAGAAGGTATTGGGCAAGATTTTAAAAATTAAATAAAATCAAAATATTTATACTATTCTCTTAAACCTGGAAAGGGGTTCGCTTTTGAAAAACATTCTGCAGTAGCAAATTGTCCATTTTGGCCGTTATTAAGACATAAGTAAAATATGAAGGAATTAAGATCTTGAAGAGATATTTTCTACTAAGAAAATAAAAACATTGACCAATAAAAAATTATCTAAAGTGTAAAAATAGGTTAGGCCTACTCAGTTACTGATGGTAGTCATGTTATAAAGGCCCGGAAGCTACATTTTGAAAAAGAATTGTTTTGTTTTTACTTCACTTTTCAATATTTTTATTATTCCTTCAAATCGGTATGTAGCCTATTATTGAGCAACTTTCTTTTTATTTTGTATATTTTCATCAATGCAAATATAAATCATGCATGGCAACTACGCCTAAAGTAAAAGTAGGCCTTACATACAAAGTTGGTTCTTTCAATTTTAACTGACCAACAAATATATTAATACTCGAGGTGTTAAATATTTTTTAACTGACCAACAAATATATTAATACTCGAGGTGTTAAATATTTTTTCCTAAAAAAAACAAAGAATTAAAATTTTAATAATTAGTATGACAACTGTTATATAATGCTAAATTATTTAATAAAACATTTTGCGAAAATTGGGTACGGTATCTGTATCGATTCTAAACTATAAATAATCTATGTCGTTTCCATAATCTCAAATTCAAACGAAATGTTGTAAATCGCCAACAGCAAATTCAGAAACTGAGCCATTTTAGCTAGCGTTAATTCTTTTGTTGGTCGAACTTTATTCGGGTATAATTCCTTTTTAAGTGGATAGAAATCGTAAAGTTATTTTAGCTAGCGTTAATTCTTTTGTTGGTCGAACATTATTCGGTTTAATTCCTTTTTAAGTGGATAGAAATCGTAGCTATCGTCCCTCACATCTGTGGTCAGTAACGTAATGCCAAATGGCTCTCCGAGACCTGTGTGGATATTTTATGGTTTTATTTCCATTCGTGTGCACAGTAAATGCTTTAAAAGTGGGCTTGAATTATTCAGCTAACAGCGAATTTATTATTTCAGAGCATTGAAATATTCGTCAATGTTACGGAACTCCAATTCTTGAAAAATGTTTGGTGTTATAAGTAGAGACGTGTGGTAGCTGGGAGGAAATTTCTTCCCTTCGATTTTATATCCTGTCATGTGGTTATAAAAGCATGCGAATATGAGTCACGTGATGTAAACACTGTCGGCCCTGCTAAAAGCGTGAATAAAATGGAATTACTTATACTTATTTATTTTCAGGCAAGTCCTTTATTTATATAACATAACGATTTCTTCATAAATAAACATCGAGTTGCATTTCGACCCAATTTACGGCAAATATGAGTCACAGGAACTTGGAATGGATTTTTCTTCTCGTGTAGAAATGACGTCATAACAAGGCAAAACTACGCGATTTATTTTTGACAAAATTGCCCATTGTATACAATTTTCAAATGCTTGGCGGCGGTTCTTAAAATGCTCCGATTTTGTTGATTTTAATAGCATTGAAACAAACTTTCGATCGGTCGGGAGTGCTATATTGACAAATCGCCTCGAAAAAAGATTAAATGAATTGAAGAGTTCAACTTACAAAAAATGCATGGTATTTCGAAATGCAAACAAAGCACCCCCGTCCGATCGAAAGATCGTTCAATTATCTTTCTAATGATATTGAAATGAAAAAATAATGTGGTGATGTTCTGTTGTTGGAGGTAACCTGTAACGATCCTGGCCCTGTGACATCTTGCGTTGTCATCCTGGAAGATGAAACGGCGGCCATGACGTCGTGCGAACGGCACAACATGGACTGCCAAGATGTTGTCCCGGTAGTACTGGCCTGTAACACGCCCTGCAACAACATGTAAAGCCGTTCTTCCAGCAACAGTGATGCCTCCCCACACCATAACAGAACTATCCCCAAATCGATCATGTCTGATGACGTTAACGTCTTGGAAGCGCTCGTTTCGATGACGCCACACCCTCCTACGTCTGTCCAAAAAATCAACAGTGAACCTTGACTCATCTGAAAACATCACATTGCTCCAGCGTCGATTATCCCAGTGTTGACGATCCCTACACCAACGACGTCTTGCCTGAATGTGATGATCTCTCAAACAAGGGATCACGCGAGGACGTCGGGTGCGAAGGTGACCCCTATGCAGTCGATTCCGAATCGTCTGGCCACTCACTCTCACACCAGTGTCTGTTTGAAGATGAGCGCTGATCTTATTTGCTGTGATGACACGATTTCTCAAGGCCAAGGTACGGATAAATCGATCCTGGGCTTGAGTTGTCGCCCTTGGTCGACCTGAGCGTGGTCTGTCCTGTACAGATTGTGTATCACGGTATCTGGACCATAGCCTGCTTATGACAGACTGAGAAACATTCATCGTCCGCGCCACAACCGCCTGTGTTGTGCCGATCTCTCAAACAAGGGATCACGCGAGGACGTCGGGAGCGAAGGTGACCCCTATGCAGTCGATTCCGAATTGTCTGGCCACTCACTCTCACACCAGTGTCTGTTTGAAGACGAGCGCTGATCTGATTTGCTGTGATGACACGATTTCTCAAGGCCAAGGTACGGATAAATCGATCCTGGGCTTGAGTTGTCGCCCTTGGTCGACCTGAGCGTGGTCTGTCCTGTACAGATTGTGTATCACGGTATCTGGACCATAGCCTGCTTATGACAGACTGAGAAACATTCATCGTCCGCGCCACAACCGCCTGTGTTGTGCCGATCTGTAGCATGCCAAGGGCACGTAACCTTTCATTTTGGGTAAGCCGACGCATATCAAAATTTGTTTTCTGGTCACTAAAACAATTAAACTGATGTTTGCACCCTGGAATTCAATGCCACAATGACTGTAACATTCAAAGTCAGAGTCGTGCAAATCTTGGGTTGGACCCCCATGATGATCCCAAGCATCACCTGCATTCCATGCGGTAGCTATTGGTGCGTTTGGGCGTCACATGTAACTGGAAATGTTTCTTCTGTTAGGTTCTATAGTGACTTTTTTCGTAGTCATTTGCATATTTTAGTATTATGCCCCCAAAATCAAATATCCCCTACTTTTTTTGAATAGTATACATCAAAATCGGATCAAAACTGTGTCATCTCTCTAGAGGTTCCAAAACCTTGATATACCATATATTTACAATATTTGCGTACGAGGGGCAGCCATTTTGTCCGGCAGTTTTGGTCCGATTTGTACGGAATTCTGATTCAACCATCATAAGGGTTTAACAGTGATATATTCAAACCTTTTTTTAAATCGGATAAAAAATGTGACATCTAGAGGGATCACATTCTAAAAACGCGACTTTTCGTACAATCAAGGACCATAATTCAGGAAGTTATGATTAAATTTGTGCGAATATCGAATGGAACCAAGATCTTTGGGTTATAAATATGTATTTCAAGTTTCATCAAAATCGGATCAAAATTGTGACCTCTATAGGGTCCACAACCTTGATATACCATATTTTTACGCTATTTAAGATCGAAGGGCGGCCATTTTGTCTTTCAGTTTTGGGCCGATTTTCACGAAATTCGAACTCAGTTGTCCTTAGGGTGTAACAGTGACATAATAATATGTTTTTTTAAATCGGATAAAAATTATGACCTCTATAGGGTCCACAAGCAAAAAACGTGATTTTTCGTACAATCAGGGGCCATCTTTGGGTTATAAACTTAGATTTCAAGTTTCAACAAAATCGGATTAAAATTGTGACCTCTATAGGGTCCACAACCTTGATATACCATATTTCTACGCTATTTGAGAACGAAGGGCGGCCATTTTGTCTGTCAGTTTGTGGCCGATTTTCACGAAATTCGAACTCGGCTGTCCATAGGGTGTAACGGTGATATAATAATACATCTTTTTAAATCAGATAAAAATTATGACTCTATAGGGTTCACAGACTAAAAACGCAATTTTTCGTACAATCAGGGGCCATAATTCAGGAAGTTATGGTCTGATATGCGCGAATATATCGAAAGAAACCGAGACCTTTGGGTTATAAACTTACATTTCAAGTTTCAACAAAATCGGATAAAAATTGTGACCTTTATAGGGTCCACAACCTTGATATACCATATTTTTACGCTATTTGGGAACGAACGCGGCCATTTTGTCTGTCAATTTTGGGCTGATTTTCACGAAATTCGAACTCGGCTGTCCATAGGGTGTAACGGTGATATAATAATACGGTTTTTTAAATCGGATAAAAATTATGACCTCTATAGGGTTCACAGGCTAAAAACGCGATTTTTCGTACAATCAGGGGCCATAATTCAGGAAGTTACGGTCCGATATGCGCGAATATCGAAAAGAACTGAGATCTTTGGGTTATAAACTTACATTTAAAGTTTCAACAAAATCGGATAAAAATTGTGATCTCTACAGTGTTAAGCCAAAAACGTGATTTTTCGTACAATCCATGAAGTTATGGTTCGATAGATGCCAATATCGGAAGGAACCAAGATCTTAGGGTGATAAACCTATATTTCAAGTTTCATTGAAATCGGATAAAAATTGTGACCTGTAGACAAACAATTGTGGACGGACGGACGGACGGACGGACAGGGGCGACGACAAAAGGGTTAAAAATCTGGGAAAAAACGACTTTCTTCCAACGCGGGGAATGGAGCTGTGACACATAATTCTATACAGAACTATTTTTTTACAGCGTGATTATTATTTGTTCTTTTTTTTTAAAAGTGCTACGGGACGGGACATAGCAAAACAGCTATCATCAATTACTCAGCTATATAAAATAGCCGACTGAGCATGCGCAGTCTGCCAGATGACTGCGTGTAAACAAAACATACATCGCGATGGTAGAATCGGCAATTAATATCTGAACAATCGTGCTTAAATAAGTGAACTTTTTTGGAGAATGACATGGGAATCATACAGCTACTTGTGGGTCTGTCATGCCTAATTTGCGGTGTTTTCCTCATGAAACGATGGAATTAGGTTGGTGAATTTTCTCGGAAAACGGATTTACAGCGTTAACGAAGAAAAACATTTCTGGTGGGGGGGGGGCCTTTGGCGGTCCAATAATTTGTACCACCCTTCCAGTTTTTTCTGGCGGAAACCCTGAGAGGGTCCATGGCCTTGGTATTACCAATCTGACTAAAATACTTTATACTTTCGATGTCCTAAACTACATGAAGATCTGAAAAGTTGTACTAGAAGGCCGTGTCGGGGGTCGTACGAGCGGCTTTTGACCCTATGACGTCACACATTTCTAGTGGTTTACTCGCCGTAATGGTTAATCCCTTGCTTCAACCAAAACACCGGGAATATAACAATTCTTCCAGATCCTAGCATAGTAAAGACAAGTGAAACGAAATTTTGAACTATAAAAAATGAAATGAAATAGGGTCTGGGTTTTAATCAGATTGTGGTATTACTTACCTTTACACTATTTGCGTTCAAGTAGCAGCCATTTTGTTGGGCAATATGATCCGATTTTTACAACCATCATCAGGGTGCAACAATGATATATTTAAACATTTTATAAAATTTGATAACCAGCGGCTGCCAGGCAGGATACGCCCACATTTTCGAGAGATGGATAGAGAACAAGCTAAAAAGAATGTGATTTTTCCTACAATCAAGGGCCATAATTCATGAAATTACAATTCGATATGCGCAAATATCGAAAGGAACCGAGATCTTTGTGTTATAAACTTACATTTCAAGTTTCAACAAAATTGGATAAAAATTGTGACCTCTATAGGGTCCACAACCTTGATATACCATATTTTTACGCTATTTGAGAACGAAGGACGGCCATTTTGTCTGTCAGTTTCGGGCCGATTTTCAGGAAATTCGAACTCAGTAGTCCTTAGGGTGTAACGGTGATATAATAACACGTTTTTTCTTAAATCGGATAAAAATTATGACATCTATAGGGTCCACAAGCTAAAATCGCGATTTTTCGTACAATCAGGGGCCATAATTCAGGATGTTACGTTCTGATATGCGCGAATATCGAAAGGAACCGAGATCTTTGGGTTATAAACTTACATTTCAAGTTTCATCAAAATAGGATTAAAATTGTGAACTCTATAGGGTCCACAACCTTGATATACCATATTTTTACGCTATTTGAGAACGAACGGCGGCCATTTTGTTTGTCAATTTTGGGCCGATTTTCATGAAATTCGAACTCAGCCGTCCTTACGGTGTAACGGTGATATAATAATACAGTTTTTTAAATCGGATAAAAATTATGACCTCTATAGGTTCCACAATCTAAAAACGCAATTTTTCGTACAATCAGGGAAGTTACGGTCCAATATGCGCGAATATCGAAAGGAACCGAGATGTTTGGGTTATAAAATTACATTTCAAGTTTTAACAAAATTGGATAAAAATTGTGACCTCTATAGGGTCCACAAGCTAAAAACGTGATTTTTCGTACAATCAGGGGCCATAATCCATAAAGTTTCGATAGCATACATGCCAAGATCTTTTGGGGATAAATCCTATATTTCAAGTTTCGTCATAATCGGATAAGAATTGTGACCTGTAGAGAGTCCACAAACAATTGTGGACGGACGGATGTCCGTTCGGACGGACAGGGGCGACGGCATAATACGTCCACATGAAAATGTGGGCAATTAAAAATCCTCTAAATTCTAATAAAATCTACTGCTCCAGATAACCATTCATATGAATTATTAATGTAGTTACCATTTGTCTGGCTGGAGTCTGTGCTGTTTCTACGGTCATCAGCTGCTGCCCCACCAGCTCCTTTCCTGGCCTGAGCCTCAAACTGACTTAATGCCTGTTTACTGTAAGGTGTGACTTGCGGTGCCTGACCATAAAACTCGCGTCTTGCTAATTTATCAAATATCAATCGTGATGAAGCATCTGATCCAACCGATACTAGTGCAAACCTGAAATAAAGATAACCACGCGAAGCATGAAAATATGCCCACACAGCAGCTAAGTCTCAACAGCAGCTTATCTGAAATGAAATCTCGGATATTGACCAAATTTAATAAGGATCTAGGATCCTTGAAATCTCATATTGATTGTGTTCACAAAATTATCTGGACAAATAGCATTAGTGATGTTCCGATATGGGTACTATCAGATGCCGACAGAAAAACATCAGCCAATACAGATACAATTACCGACAGTTACGGAAACATAACTAGAAGTACAAAGCGCAGTACTTATACATTTCAGTAAAAAGTGTCAATGCAAGCGTAGTAAAATAGCAATGGTTTTGGGTAATTATTTCCATGATCTTCTTTAAGTGTAAAGATAGAACGCAAAGTGTGGGATATTTGAGTGGAATACGCAAACATAGTAGCTTTGTCCAATTCCAAACTGCAGCTTATCCGACAGGAAAACTTGGATGTTGAGCAAATTTGATGAGGATACTTGAAGAAATCTAATCTTTAAAGGTTCATCCTTTTATAACCACATCACCTTCAAACCTATAGCGTTCACAAGAAAATGCTGATTTTTGAATATCGATAGGGATTGATGACCAGAACGCATATCAATAAGGTTTATGCTCTCTTTCTTCCCACCCAAGAGATGGATTGGGACAAGCTAAAAAAAAAAAAAAACAAGCCAACAGTCAAACTTAAGTCCCCCACCAAAATCCCAAAATAAATAGATGACACATATTAATCAATAGCATATTTATTTTTTCAAAAGTACCAAGCAATCAAAATAATTATCAACTATACACTAAAATTCATCACTTTCTATCAGATAGAATCTTGTCCCAAAGCATCGATCAATGAAATTGCTTAGCTCTGCTTAGCTTTAGCTCGAAATGTTAATCATTGAACTTAGTCAAAACATTCACTTAATGAACATCTATATCAAGTTTTAAACATTCTACCTCAATTAACACTGTAACCAGTGATGGGATTTTGCCCGTATATTCCGGACATGTCCAACGCTATTTTCCAAACGTCGTAAATTGTCTGACCAGGAATATGCCGAATCGGACATCAAGACATGGTAAATAATATTCAAAATTCCAAAATTAATATAATGTACTGAGTGTATAACTACCACTCAACCCGATTATCGTTGATAATAGGCTGGATTGATTAGGTAATTAAGTGATCAACATATTTATCGTTTTATACGGTCTATACACATACCTTGATTAACTTCTTAATCTGCCTTGATTGACTGACTTAATTCTTTGTCGGACAATTCATCAATTCAATCCTGAACAGAAGTCATTGCTTCTCCTTTGTCAGACTATATATCAATCCAATAAACTTAATCTATGTGATTAACCCGTGATTTCTCACGTTTTAATCTCCTTGATGTCGGTCGTAGACATTAGTCATATATGTCACATATCCTAATAGTATATAACACCCCAAATCAATATACATTGTGTCCGATAACTTGTCTGTGATATTTCTTCAGTGGAAGCCGAAGTTAAATAAAGCTATTTCACACACACGCAAAATGAAAGTAGAAATCTCGCGAGACACGTGGAATTAAGTGGTGTAAACGTGCCGAATCTAATAGGTCTGATGTCGGGAGAAAAGATTCTATTTTGATGGCATATTGTCGGATTTATGATTATATTTTGAATGGGGTTTATGTTTTTAAATAAATAAACAAGCTAAAAAATGTTGACGAATATTTTGATTGGAATAACTAAGTAGTTACGCAAAATGAAAGTAGAAATCTCGCGAGACACGTGGAATTAAGATAAACGTGCCGAATCTAATGCGTCTGATGTCGAGAGAAAAGATTCTATTTTGATGGCATATTGTCGGATTTATGATCATATTTTGAATGGGGTTTATGTTTTTAAATAAATAAACACACTAAAAAATGTTGACGAATATTTTGATTGGAATAAAGTAAGTAGTTACGGTAATTGTTTTAGAAGAGTCGAATGGGATTTTTTTAGCAGTTGGTGTCACTCGCTCGTTGTATTATAGAGCGACATTTACTACGGTTTACGGTCAAATAAATTTCGTGATGTCATTTTTTTACCTTCCGTATATAAATCGAAACAGAGTATAAGACGAATGCCGGACTTCGCTGAAAAATGTATCGACTTATGACCCGAAAAATACAGTAATTTGGGGGAATTTGAAATCGGTAAACGGATAGGCAGTAATCGGCACGCTTTCATTCTATGGTATTACGATGTCAAGTAATTGTGTAGGAATATTATTGACATAAATTTGAATACCGTAGGGGAATTAAATTTGAAAAATAACGAGGTGCACCTATTTTTTTTATTACGAATGAATTTGAATATTTTGTTGAAACGTGATTCTTAATTGTGGTTTGAAAACGCCTGCTTAAATAACAGTAAGAGTTATGTCCCTTTATTTTCGGGAAGAAAATGTCCGACAACTAAAATTTTGAAATCCCATCACTGACTGTAACCCAGGCATCATTTAATCTTGTGTATCTAGCACTAATTTCTTTCACATTCATTCAATATCAAATTTTTGTTTAAAAATTCGTAAAATTCGTTTAAAATCACCAAGAATCATCTAATTTGCACTTGTGTCCAGTTTAAAGCTGACTGATTAATTTTGATAATGAGTGTCCAATTTACAAGTATTTAATTTCCTGACCACTGTTCAAAAATTAATCATTATACATCATTGAGAAATTAAATACTTGTAAGGTCGCGGTTAATTAATTGCCTGTTTCTCATGACCCGCATGTCTGTTTTCATCCGTAATAATCACGCACTTCTTTAATTATTCGGTCAAATTTAGTATTTGTAAAGTTACATTTTTTTGGCCACGCTATGAACAATCTATTTATTTTATTCACAAATATGTAACTAAATATGAAGTATATATTATTATACTGTTCTATTATACGTGTCTACGGTGTATAATGAACTCGGCAAAAATACGAAGTCTGTCCGTAAACAGGAAGTTCTACTATGAAGCCGGCGCGATTACCCAGACACACTTTAATCAGTGATTTTGACAAGACTGTCGTCTTGGAAGAAGTTTTAATACATGGTGTCGTATATTATCTAATAAATTCCATAAACTCGGCTTGTAAACTTTTTCCATTACAGATTTATGTTAATTTCTGATTTATCGCTGAGGCGTATTTAACCAGCAGCAGCCAGCCAGGATACGCCTACATTTTCGAGAGATGGATAGAGAACAAGTTAAAAAGAATGTGATTTTTCCTTCAATCAAGGGCCATGATTCAGGAAGTTACGGTCCGATATGCGCGAATATCGAAAGGAACCAAGATCTTTGGGTTATAAACATACATTTCAAGTTTCAACAAAATTGGATAAAATTTTTTAGGCTATTTGAGAATGAAGGGCGGCCATTTTGTCTGTAAATTTTGGGTCGATTTTCACGAAATTCGAACTCAGCCGTCCTTAGGGTGTAACGGTGATATAATAATACGTTTTTTTTTTTAAATCGGATAAAAATTATGATCTCTATAAGGTCCACAAGCTAAAAACACGATTTTTCGTACAATCAGGGTCCATAATTCAGGAAGTTACGGTCCAATATGCGCGAATATCGAAAGGAACCGAGATCTTTGGGCTATAAACTTACATTTCAAGTTTCAACAAAATCGGATAACCAGCGGCTGGCAGGCAGGATACACCCACATTTTCGAGAGATGGATAGAGAACAAGCTAAAAAGAAAGTGATTTTTCCTACAATCAAGGGCCATAATTCAGGAAATTACAATTCGATATGCGCAAATATCGAAAGGAACCGAGATCTTTGTGTTATAAACTTACATTTCAAGTTTCAACAAAATTGGATAAAAATTGTGACCTCCATAGGATCCACAACCTTGATATACCATATTTTTACGCTATTTGAGAACGAAGGGCGGCCATTTTGTCTGTCAGTTTTGGGCCGATTTTCACGAAATTCGAACTCAGCCGTCCTTACGGTCCTTATGGTGTAACGGTGATATAATAATACGTTTTTTTAAAATGGATAAAAATGATGACCTCTATAGGGTCCACAAGCTAAAAACGCGATTTTTTGTACAATCAGGGGCCATAATTCAGGAAGTTACGGTCCGATATGCGCAAATATCGAAAGGAACCAAGATCTTTGGGTTATAAGCATACATTTCAAGTTTAAACCAAATCGGATAAAAATTGTGACCTCTACAGTGTTCACAAGCTAAAAACGTGATTTTTCGTACAATCAGGGGCCATAATCCATGAAGTTACAGTCCCATACATGCCAATATCGAAAGGAACCGAGATTGTAACCCAATCCGGAAGTGCCACCATCTTGAAATGTGAAATATCGCTAAGGCTTTTTTGATGTTTTACTTACAGACAAGGGAATTATATTTTCCGAATCCTTGAAGAAAAGCCCATAAATTGTAGGAATTAGAATTTTGATTTCTGGCAAATGATGGACGCCATTTTGAATTGGAAATGAAAAATAGTGAAATATCCACATTAATGGGCTTGAAATTGGTCGTGGCTTAAAGAATCTGTCTCCTATTACCGAAATTAATACATTTCAGGATAGCCTGGCTCATGGTCGAATGTTTGGTATTGGAATATTTCAAAAATTCGAATTTCGCCTTTGATGTAATTCATTCACAGAAAATGGAGTTAGTAGCCCATTCCGGAAGTGCCACCATCTTGAAACGTGAAAAATCACTTTGCTTTTGCGATATTTTACTTACAGACATGGGAGTTACATTTTCTGAATCCTTAAAGGAATGCCTAAAAATCGTTCAGAGCAGAATTTTGATTTAGGCCAAATGATGGTCACCATTTGGAATTGAATATGAAAAATAGTGAAATATCCACATTAATGGGCTTGAAAACATACACAATTGGTCGTGGCTTAAAGAATCTGTCTCCTATTACCGAAATTAATACATTTCAGGATAGCCTGGCTCATGGTCGAATGTTTGGTATTTGAATATTTCAAAAATTCGAAATTCGCCTTTGATGTTTTCCGTGCCAACAAGGTGTTTTTGTGTCAAGTCCACAAATAGGATTTTTCAAAATCTAACCATAGTATCTTTCCGAAACCTTTACCTATTCCCCCCAGTCCCCCCCCGCCCCTAAAAAAAACAATTGGCGGTGGCTGTTGATTAAATATATTTTCGAAACGTTTTTCGAATCCGAAATCACAGAATTTTATGAACCAATGCATTTGACATACATTTCTGTAACTTTGTGACTATTTGACCTATTTTACTAATTATTTTTTCTTTGAGTAGCTTGAAACATTTACTTCAAATCTGCAATTTCGGATTTTCAAATTTCGATTATTCGTCACTGTGATTTCGAACCGGAAGTTGAGATCAACTTGACAACTTCTTTAACTCATTTTTGACAATAGCGAATCAACTCGCACCAAGTAACTCACGGTAGCGAATCAACTCGCAGACCCATCATTCTTTGCAACGGCATTAGCGAACAAAAGCGCCAGATCAATCAACAGATTTCTATTGTGTTTATTTCATAAATTAATGGTGATTCAGTAATAAAAATAAAGCAAACAATGGCAAGAAATGTTATATTCGCCAATTATCGAATAGAAAACATACGTTTCAACAAAGGATCTTCCAGTCAATGACTTTGGCAGTTTTCCAATATTTTCACGTTGTCACTTACGGCTAATAATTTTATGATATGAAGAGTGAAATGGAATCAGATTTTTATGATTTACTGCCAGACATATCGTAGAATATGATAATGTCGAAGAAATCAACTATTTGTTATTTTTTTGGGACGTTATGATGCAAAGAACACGGATACTCGAGCCGAGATCAAGCGTGTCGCCGCCATCTTGGATACGGTACGCTTTCAAACAGACGATAACATAAAACTTACAGCTAATAATTCTTGACTTTGGAAAAGTAAATTGAATCAAAACTTTTGGGATTTAATACAAGCTACATAGAGGAATATTACATTGTCGGATATTTCAACTATATATTTTTATTTTCGACGCAATAAAGCAAAGAAGACGACCATATATCCAAAGAAAGGCAGAAATGTTAAAATGCCGATAGCGATGAAGTGACTGTCACTTCGGGTGATATTTCTTCTTAAAAGTTATATTTACATTTACTTTGAACACTGCTGCCAACGTGAGGGACTATATTTTTGTTCTATTTTTAAAAAAAAATTATTAGCGGATACTTGTTCACGTTATTTTACCATTATGACAGAGAAAAGTCATAATTTTAGTGGAACTAACTTTTCCAATGTTATTTATAGTAATATAATTTCTACTTTGTAAAATTGAATTTTATATCATTGGAAAGAACACAACAATCTGTACATTTTTGTAACAGAGTATTTCTATGTATAGAAAATATTTTTTTAGTTATTTGCAATTTTGTAGAGGGTATTAGAGGATTAACAATAATCCACTAATTGGCTTAGGGAGATGGGCACTGCTGATTTAATTAGCTTTGGGGTAGGGTAGCTAATCTTTTAATTGGCTCAGGGTTAAATGGGTTAATAGTTGCACGATTTTCATGAAATTTAGTATGTAAATAGATCTTACTGATGTGACTTGAAAGATGTCATTAGAAATTTTCTAAATTATCTCCCCTTGATGAAAATAAGGAACAAATTTTTCAAAAAAATAGACAAAATATAGGTCAGATTGCCTTGAAATTTTTTTTCTCTACTAGCTGAGGAATTCCTGATGCATACACAAAATAAGAAGTCTATCGATACAACTGGAAGTGCCACCATCTTGAAACGTGAAAAGTCCCTAAAGGCCTATGATGAACTAATTAAGATGGAGAAATAATTGTCTATTGGCCCATAGTTTTCCTATTTGTTTCTTTTTGACATTTCTAGTTATTATAAAACCTAACTTCAATCATACTGCTCTCTCCCCCCCCCCCCCTCCCCCTTAATTAGCTTAGAGAAGTATAATACCTGTTATATAAACCATATTTTGTAATTACCAAATTAAGTGGTTATACTGTATACATCCATTATTATACATTTCTTACTTATAGGGCTTCAAATTGTTTATTTTGTCTATATCAAATTTATGGCTTTGTTGCTCCCTGACTATTGTTAACCACTGATTATTGTTAACCCCTATCAATTAACTAATATTTAAGTTTTAATTATCCTTTGATCAATTTATACATTATTATAAATTTCTTATTAATATGGCTTCAAATTGTGTTTATTTTGTCTATATCAAATATATGGCTTTGTTGCTCCCTGGTCACTGTTAACCCCCATCAATTAACTATATTTAAGTTTTAATTATCCTTTGATCAATTTAACTATTATCTTGTATTATAACAGCATTTATCTATGGCTTCTTTTTGTAAAATACAACTAACTCATCATCATTAACTAAATATCATTTGTGCTTGATAACGATAAGAGAATACTTGTCGAAACGTTGTGCTATACTTATAAACCAGTGATTGTATTTCCATATAAACTGTGTTGTGTTTTTAATGTGTTCAATCGCTAAATGCCACTCAAGGATTATATTCGTCATCAGTATGGAGATGAGGCAGTTAAGTGTGTTAATGAACTTAGTAAACTAGAAGGTAAATATGTTAAAACCTGTAACAACCTAACTTTTCTCATGCGGTGTAGGGACAGTGACATTGTGCCCAGTGGATTTCATCTTAAATCACCTGTGAACTCGAATGCTGCCAACAAAATACTACACAAAGCAAGTAAGCTCCTTGTTCGTGAACGCATTCAACACCATAGAAACACCAAACAACGACTATTTCCTCAAATTTACCAATTACACCAGAAGCTACAGAATCAACTCACTGGAAAAGATCATGAGTCCCTTCACTCCATTATTAGCTCTACAAACCTTGCCAAACATGAGAAGACAAAAGAACGTCAACAAAAGAAATTTGGAAAACTGAATGAAAAAAACATGAACACCACCAAAAACCTGAAGAAGAACATATACATGTACTACCAAAATGACTTCCTAACCAAGACCGTAGTGAACCTTAGTAGTAAACAACTTAGTGAAGACAATATAAATATACTCTCCAAGGGTCTCAAGTTTGTACCCCCATGCAGCCCAGAAACCATGACGACTTCATTGCTAATGTTGAGTCAGGCCTACGTCAACTTGCACCTGGAGGTAAAGTTGAATTTCTGCGCCATCAAATCGCCAATTTAATTATTAAATCAAAAACCAGCAAAAAACGGAACAACATTAATAAAGAACAACGAATAGCCATACAAGAACTTAAGAAAGACCGTTCCATAACCATAATTCCTGCTGACAAAGGGAAATCCACAGTGATCATGGATACCAAAGACTACCACTCCACCGTTAATAACCTGCTCCAAGATACTTCTACCTATAGACGAATAAGAAAAGACCCTACCACCAAACTAGAAAAACAACTAAACAGTAAACTTGAAGAATTGAGAGAACAAGAACAGATCACCAAAAACCAATTTTACCAATTCCGCTGCAGTCACCCACAACCACCATACGCTCAAGAGACTCCGTTTTCTACAATGTTGCTCAGCATCTCAGCAAACTACTCTCACCACTAGGCAAGATTGCATCTTCTTTCATTCCAGATTCCACCATGTTTTGTGAAAAGATCAGAAATATAAAAGACCCAGGGAAAATTGTATCTTATGACGTGGTAGACTTATTCACCAATGTGCCCAGGGATGAAGCCATGGAAGCCCTAAGATCACAAATCAACAACCTAGAACAACCGTTGGGAACCAATTTGTCAACAGATGAAATTTTTGAACAGATCCATGGCCTACCAATGGGAAGCCCGTTATCTCCACTCATCTCAGAAATCTTTGTCACTAGATTTGAAGAACGTGCCCTCCAGTCAACTACGATAAACCCAGTTTGTTATTTCCGCAAGGTTGATGATACTTTCGTTATACTAGAGGAAGAAGATGATCCAACAGCTCTCCTTGACCACCTCAACAACCAGCACCCGAGGATTAAATTTACCATGGAGACAGAAGTTGACCATTCACTCCCATTCCTAGACGTGCACGTCCATAGAGTAAACAACACCATAACAACCAATGTGTACCGGAAACCTACCCATACGGATCAATACATCAACTTCAACTCTACACATCCTACCAATGTTAAAAGATCTGTAGTTTCCTGTTTAACCCGAAGAGCCCGCAACATTTGTGATCCTGGTTACCTCCATGCAGAGCTTGACCATCTTCGACGCGCCTTCTGTACCCTAAACAGCTACCCGATTAAATTTGTCAACCATGTTATTGAATCCACCCTAAATCCCATCCACCAGAAAGATAAACCTGAAAAACCAGACATCAAAGTTATGTTGCCATTCTATGGGAAAATATCTTACCAAGTAAGCAGAATCCTGAAGAAAGTGAATATTGGAACAACATTCACCACTTCCACAACTTTAAAACAGATCCTAAATGCAAATGGGAAACAACTACCAACCAACCCAAGTCAACCAAAAGGAGTAGTATACAAAGTAGACTGCTTTTGCGGCAAAGCATACATAGGTGAAACGAAAAGACCACTTGACAAACGTATATCAGAACATAAGTCTAGAGCCAAAACTAATGTATCCGCAATAGCAGAACATATAAGCAAGAACCAGGGCCACGAACCAGACTGGAAAAATGTCCAAACCTTAGCCATACATAAACACCAAAAGAAAAACAGGAAAATCATAGAAGCCATCCAAATCAAACGCCACAGCCCAGAACTGAATAGAGACACAGGGTTATATATACCAAAGGCCTATGATGAACTAATTAAGATGGAGAAATAATTGTCTATTGGCCCATAGTTTTCCTATTTGTTTCTTTTTGACATTTCTAGTTATTATATAACCTAATTTTAATCACATTGTTTTCTTCTTTTGTTGTTCCTTTTTGGCTATTTCTACATATTATAAAACCTAACTTCAATCATACTGCTCTCTCCCCCCCCCCTCCCCCTTAATTAGCTTAGAGAAGTATAATACCTGTTATATAAACCATATTTTGTAATTACCAAATTAAGGGGTTATACTGTATACATCCATTATTATACATTTCTTACTTATAGGGCTTCAAATTGTTTATTTTGTCTATATCAAATTTATGGCTTTGTTGCTCCCTGACTATTGTTAACCCCTATCAATTAACTAATATTTAAGTTTTAATTATCCTTTGATCAATTTATACATTATTATAAATTTCTTATTAATATGGCTTCAAATTGTGTTTATTTTGTCTATATCAAATATATGGCTTTGTTGCTCCCTGGTCACTGTTAACCCCCATCAATTAACTATATTTAAGTTTTAATTATCCTTTGATCAATTTAACTATTATCTTGTATTATAACAGCATTTAATTATGGCTTCTTTTTGTAAAATACAACTTACTCATCATCATTAACTAAATATCATTTGTGCTTGATAACGATAAGAGAATACTTGTCGAAACGTCGTGCTATACTTATAAACCAGTGATTGTATTTCCATATAAACTGTGTTGTGTTTTTTATTATATATTGCCTAACCCGCGAATTTTTACCATTTAGATGTCACAAGATCATCCATTGTTCGAACTATCCAATGACACTTTAGTCGTTTTGATTCGGTGAAATCTGGCTTAGTAATCACTTTTTTCGCAAGATCACCATTTTTTTTTACTTTTTACGTTGTTTTTTTTCCAAATATCGGAAAATTTTTCGACTACTTCCGGTTTTTGGATCATTGTCAGGATAGCTTTAACAAGTTGTTTGGTTACTTTACCTTCTGTACAAGAAGTTTCAGAATAATCCATTCAGCTGTTTTCCAAAGAAAGAAAATTAGAAGATCATTTTTGGACAATTTATGTTATTTCAATGCTTTTATTTTTGGACTCACACCATAGTCCACCCATAGGACTCTTGAGTAAAAAAAGTTTAAGAAAAAACGTAGTTGTCGTGTTTGAGAAAAAGGCCTCTCAAAATGCCCCAAAACGGAAAATACTAGATTTTCGGCGTACCATAATTTATTTTCTAGCCATCTAAATCGTATCATTCAGATGTCATATGATAGTCCATTAATGGGGCTATCCAGCAACACTTTAGTTCTTTTGGTCCGCTAAGATCTGATGGAGAAATCAAGTTTTTCGCGAGAGCGCTAATTTTTCTTTTAACCTTTTTCTTCATTTTTTGAATACGTCCGGTATGGAGATTATTGTCGGGATAGTTTTAATAACCAATTTGGGCAATTAGATAGCTACAGGGCTCTGTAATGATATATTACATTATCTGATCAGATAAAATGGCCCTGAGAAATCCTATGTTCAAAAGTGCCAAAAATTCAAAAATGTCAAAATATCGAAAATTAAATTTCAATAACTCAATACATATTATACATCGTTAGAATCATAATTAGGTCAGTCAATTGAATGTGTAACCTTTTCGTAAAAATCTGATAAAATAATATAGCATTTTCCAAAATATATCTAATTTTCGACTTTTCGATTTTCAGTCCCTTTTTTTTTTATCCTATTCCAGACATTTCAAAGTCTTATTGGATGGGTTTCATGCACAAGACTATCGAATGGACTCTCGATAGAGAAAGTTAAAAAAAAATTGTAGGTTATGTTTTTGAGATAAAGGTGTCCAAAAACGCTCCAAATCAGAAAATACTTGATTTTCTGCTTGTCATATTTTTCTGCTTGGTCATAGTATCCGTATAAATTGGGCATCATTCGACAGTCCATTCCTCAGGCCACTCAACGAAAGCTTAATTCGTTTAATCCATTGACACTGGACGGAGAAATCGAGTTTTTCCCCAAAACACCCATTTTTTGCGTTTTTTTCGAAATATCTATCATTATTTTGACTACTTCCGGTTTCCGGATTGTTGTTGAAATTGCTTTACGCAGCGGGCTGACTATATAGCTTTATGTTCCAGTAGTTTCAGAAACATCAATTGAGGCTTTCAAAAAAATATAAGGGTTATAAAATGGGCAGAAAATTCAAAAAATAAAGGGCGATAATTCTGAATGAAACTTATATTATTTGAATCGGATAGACTTCAGGTATCCAAAAATGAAGGTCAAATTTGAAAATTTTGCAGAATAACAAAAATTATCTCGTAAACAACATATTTTCAAAATTCGAAGGACAAAAGCCATAGATGAATGTTCGAAATTGAAAAATGTGACATAGCCATTATCTCGGAAAAGATTCGGGGTTTCCAAAAATGTCATTTGTTTGAAAATAGGTCAAGAATTGACGAAACCACGGCCGATTTTCAATTCCGGAAAAAAAGTACAAAATTCGGTTACTTCCGGTATGCGGAGAAGTTTCAAAATTGTTTTATAAAGTAGCCACTACATGGTTTCCCAATAGAAAATTTCGTTTCAGATCGATATCTGTTTTCGATCATGGAGAAATAGGCTCCCGCGGGGGAAAAAAAAAAAAAAAAAATAATAATTTTAGTAAAAACAATAGTCTTTCAGACTGAAAGCCTAACTAGACCAGTAAGCATCACTGAACCGACTTTCAGGAATCAGACACGAAGTGTGTCATACAATAGCCCATTCATCGAGCTAAAAAAAGATACTTTAGATGTTTTGATCCGGTCACGCCCGACGGTGAAATCACGTTTATGGATCATTGTCGGGATAGAATTAACACGGTGTATGGGAACTTAACAAGCGCTGAAATAAGCGGCCGGACACGGACAATGTCCGGGCGAATTGACCCCTTTTGACAGGCCAAATTTTATATCTCGGCCGCGTGCAGATAAAATCTTCAATAATTTTTAGAATCGGCTCTTTTACGCTGGTTATAACAACGACTCGAGTAAAATTAAAAATATTACTATTTATATATGTATCTCTCTCGGCCACGTGAAGATAAAATAATGAATAATATTGAGAATCGGCTCTTTTACACTGGTTATTCGAGTCTCGTAGCTAGCTTTGTGTTACTTTCGTATATGATTATCTCTAAATCACACCTAACATGACATGTAATTTTATTTGTAATAAAAGTAATAATATTTTAAATTAGTTTACAAGAAAATGTTCAAGTTGACTATGGATGTAATTAGGGACAGACTTTTTGTACGAAAATATCTCACTTTGTTGGACACTTCCGATGTGAATGTAAATAGAAAGAGTCGTGAAAATATGTCGAATAAAATAACTTCTTACTTTTCCCAACCCTCGGACACGGATATCCCGGCTAGTGGGACCGTTCTAGAAAATTCAAAGACTGGTACTGTGTCTAATGTCTCTCATAAAGACACTTCTAAACGGGGGCCGTCACCAGTTCGAAAATTACAAACAAGAACCGTAGAAAAGTGGATCAAAAATGACTTGGCAGATTCTGAACCATTTACTACAACTCAAGATGTCTATTCTTTATTTAAATTTGAATCTTAATCAGAGTTTCAACAGCTTTTTGGTTTAATATACATAAAGTATTTGTCAGGCTGAAAATCTGAAATGTCCGGCCGAAAATCAGTTATTTCAAGGCTTGGAACTTAACTTCCTGTACCAGAAGTTTCAGAAAGATCCATTGGACAGTTTTTAAAAAAGGAAAATAACAAGATATTTAACGATATTTAGCAAATAATTGGTAGTCTGATGCCAATGTGTTATATCTCCCTTATACCACTAGAAGAAGACATAACAATTTTTCGACTTTTTTCAAAGATTGTGGCCCTTTTTGGACCATTTATACTATATTGAGGCTTTTAAATTTGGATTCACACCATAGACCACCGTTAGGACTCTAAGGCTACACAAAATAAATGTCTTGTTTCTCGGGCAACTGACAGCTGAAACTGTAGGGGGGTTGGGCGGTTTATTTTTTTTTTTATCTCATTTCTGGCTAGAGGATGGTGCAAAATAAAATTTGCCTTTTGTTGAAAATTGTTGGGGCGGGAGGGCGGCCTTGTATTTTTTTTTTTTTTTTTAATGAGAAAGTCATTACTTGTCTACGGTTTTGCTTTCAGTTATATATTATACATACTTAGAACATAAATCCAAAAATCAAGTCTACTCAAACACTGAACACTGACTGAAAGGAAAATAATTTTCCATATTTAATTCACGTAATATGTAGCTTACTAATGGTGATGGTGACAACCATAATTGAAATTGGTTTAAAATAAAATTCCGTACGACTATTAATAGCCGTCCATAATAACGACAATATTTTAAAGAGTAAGCCTCTGTCAGCATGTGTATCAAAAATAATCATCACGGTAAACGACACTTCGATCTAAATCTAGTATCGCTGGTTTATAATGATTGACCTAATTCCAACCAATGCATGTCACGTGTCATCGGGATTCGTGAAATGACTGTTTCTCAGGATATTTGGTGTGTTTCTCAGCATATTCGGTGTTCTATCTGGGGTTTATATCTAATGACTATTTAAATTTAACTAACAACTCGTCAGTAAAACCATCAAATGTGTAATCCAATTATTATTTTCCGGATTATCAAAACTACCGTTAAACGTGCTAATGACCCAGATTCTGACTAAGGTATGGTGACTATCATCGTATCGTATTCGTAGCCACAAGTTATAATAATTAACCTGTTCTACGATTCATTGTTTTATAAGTAGGATTTTTTCAAACATGGACCGACTGAAGCCGGCAATAATGAGCCGATTAAGATCGAATGATTGAAATACATTGCATTGTTGTCAATGACTTTCGGTGTTTAACACGAATCTAATTCTAGTTCACAAGGGGAGGTAATTAAAATCATGTGATACAAAAATGGAGGTTCTTTCGATATCAATAAAAAAGACCCGTAAATGAGCGTTTACATCTGAATCAGTTTAATACATTTGAATGGATATTCACGAATGGGGCATGTAGATACATGCGGCATATTTTTTTTTTATGACTTGCTTATCGATGTTCGGGCGGGCGTTACATATTTTTTATTTTTCATCAAGACTAATAAATAGGCCGCACGCGCAACCAATTTTGCGTGCGGGCGGTGCCCGAGAAACAACTTATTTTATTTGTGTTGCCTAAGTAACAGAAGTTTAAGAAAGGAAATAAGAGAAGTTTGCGGGATGAAAGTAGGGTTGGGCGATATACCGGTTTTTCGGTATACCGTGATAAAATCATCGGCGATTTTATCATATCGGACTTACTTAAAAATATCGAAAAACTGGTTTATCGTGACTTAAAAAAATTATCGCGATTATCATAATTATCATGTCCCAATATTGATGATAATACATCGTCGCTTGGACTAGTAAGCGAGGAAAATGTGTTTGGCAAGGTCAAGGTTGGAGAGTATTTACCCCAGTCGCAACTGTCACTGTTCTGATTTTCAGACAAGTAGATTTTAGAACCCTGCTAGTTCTGGTTACATATTATCGTTATATTAAAACTTAATATTCTGCTTCGACTAACTAGTATGTCATTCTATTGATAGAATTAAATTCGTCTACAAGTATAAAATATAGCATATTACGTACCGGCGGGTCAAGGGTAAATATCCATCATGGCGTCTAGCAACAGTAAAAAAGTGACAACAAGCGACGATTTGCTGCCTAAAAAAAATTCCTCCGGTCCCGTTTGGACTTTCTTTGGGTTTAAGCCAAACGACGTAGACCAGGCCACAATATTCTGCAAAGTTTGCACAAATCCAGTAATGGCTAAAGGTGGCAACACAACCAACCTATATCATCATTTGCGAACACGACACCCAAGTCAGTACAAAAGCTTTTATTTATACGGGATTGCCAGGGTTGATATTAATAAAATAATAAATACAACATACCTTTTTCTTTATTAGTATTTGATACAGTATGCACACAAGACAGGGGTCAAGACCGTCACAAGAATTCAAAATTAGACTTCTATAGACACACGTAAAAATTATCACGATAATATCGTTTATCGTGATATTAGATAAATTATTATCACAATATTTATTTTTCATTATCGCCCAAGCCTAGATGAAAGCATCTGAATAGCCCCCAAAAATGAAAATACTAGATTTTCAGCATCCCATTATATATTGACTAACCTGCGAATTTTTAGCAAATTTTTACCATTTAGATGTCATACGATCGTCCATTGTTCAGGCTATCCAATGACACTTTAGTTGTTTTGATTCAATGAAATCTTACGTAGTAATCACTTTTTTCACAAGATCAACATATCGGATATTTTTTCGACTACTTCCGGTTTTTGGATCATTGTCGGGATAGTTTTAACAAGTTGTTTGGTTACCTAACCTTCTGTACAAGAAGTTTCAGAAAAATTCATTCAGCTGTTTTCCCAACAAAGAAAAATAGAAGAGCATTTTCAGTAATTTAAGGATTTTTCAACTTTTTTCCAAGATTGAGGCTCTTTTTGGACCACTTATATTATTTCAATGCTTTCATTTTTGGACTCACGCCATAGTCCACCGATAGTTTTCGTTTTTGAGAAAATGGCGTCTCAAAATGCTCCAAAACGGAAAATACTAGATTTACGGCATACCATAATTTATTTTCTAGCCATCTAAATCGTATCATTCAGATGTCATATGATAGTACATTAATGGGGCTATCCAGCGATACTTGGAGAAAATGGCGTCTCAAAATGCTCCAAAACGGAAAATACTAGATTTTCGGCATACCCTAATTTATTTTCTAGCCATCTAAATCGTATCATTCAGATGTCATATGATAGTCCATTAATGGGGCTATCCAGCGACACTTTAGTTAATTTGGTCCGCTAAGATCTGATGGAAAAATCAAGTTTTTTAATACGTCCGGTATGGAGATTATTGTCGGCAGGGATCGAATTTGACGGACACAAACACGCAAAATGCGTGTTGATTTTGTGGACTGCATATTGCAAAATATGTCACACGATAACAAATGCTTTTAACATTTTTTCTCTTACTGAATGACATGATTTCTTCTACGCAAAATCAAGACCATAATTATTACAAAAAACGGAAATTCTTTTGATTATTTTCCTTCCTTGCAAATTGTAAATAAAGCGATGTCTATATCTGGCGTTTTGTGACATCTGCGCATGCGTCAAGTATTCAGATTTCTTCATCAGACAATCGGAATTCTTCAGTTTTTTCCCGAACTAATCGTTTTTATTGTGATAAAAATCTTATATTTTACCAGCTAGGAGTTTACCCTATTCAATAAAAACAATACACACATATCATAATTGACCTCTTTTAGTGTTCGACTATCTGTCCTTTCATTATTGTCGTTATATTCCATTAAACAAATTCCGACATCCGTCAAAAATATACGTTATTGGCAAATAGCTTTCAAGTTTCACGCGACACAGTTTATTAATAGTAAAAAAAAACACATACCGTGATATATCATAGTTTTGATTTTTCTGGATGATATTTAACATAAATATTGAAAAAATGTTTTCCTTTTGATGTTATTTACGATATTTTATTGCTTAAAATGATGAATAAATACTGTTATAAACTCCAGAGTATTCATTCCACAAAGTTTGCAAATGCCGATACTGAGCTTTGTTTACGTCATGTGACTTCTCGCTCACTTTTCCACCCGTAGCATTATCAGTTTCTGTAGATTTTTTTTAGAATTTTAGCACTGCTACAGGTAGCTGTGACCATTTCTGAATGTAGACTTTTGGTTAGGTCTAATGTCTGAAGCCAATTCTTGGCAGTGGCTTCCGAAGTCCCACTCATTTTAATTCTTATTTCTTTGTTAGAAAACAATTTCGTCTGTTTTTTATCGTGTGTTACTATTTTTGTTCAATCGGACGCACACAGTATTTTTCGAATAATCTCTATTAACTAGAAGCACGCGATATAAACAATAATATTTTACGGGAATTATTACATTGATTTCCCATTTTACAATACGTTTTAAGTCGTTTACAAGTATTTATTTTGTATAGTTTATTTATAATACGTGGGGGATACACTGAATTTTTTTTTTTTTTTCAAAATTGAATACTGACATAATTACTCGAAATTGACATGTCTCGCAACATGAGTGGTACTACTTGATTCCCTATTTCCGGTTTAATAGTCCCAATTCATAGAGTTATGTCCCTGTATAGTATAATGAATTCAGTCAGAAAATGTCACACGGAGAATTCAGTTTTGTTTATAAAATTTATTTGACATTTTATACTCGTTGAAAGTGATGAGAAATGTGGATAAATCTTCGTGTCAATATCCAAATATGTATCGCAAATTACGATATATTAGTTGAGGTGTGATTTACCAATAATGTATGCACCGTGTGACTTGTTTGTCAGTATGTGAATTACTATTTGGATGGATAAAACTACACCCCAGTAAGACCAGAATCGATTTGTGCGCATTTTGTCATTTTTCCGTAATATGAATGAATTTGTAATAGTTGATTGACGCAAGTATTAAAAATATGGAATATATTAAACATACATTATGCAACAGCTAAATCTGATTATTGCAAGTCTTAATTTAGGCTTCAGATGTTATAGAAATTATAAATTAGATCTTTATTTAAACAACAAGCCCAAAATCAACTCTGTAGACCCACGGATGGCTCGGCTACAGCTCGGATTTAAATAGGATTTCACTTATTGATTAAATCAAATATGGCGCACCCTGATAAGAATACGTCAGTTAGATCGAGGCTAAATGATAGACTGTACTTAGCGAGGCCGCTGTAGAGCGTTTCCGCATGCCATTGAAAACTTTACTTGATAATCGAGATACGTAGGTGGAGTTAACGCCTGTCAATCAAACGATCGACCAAGGTTAAGGCACATTTCACTACCATTTCTAGTCAAATATTACAACGATGATAACTATGTTCAGAATAAAGTAATTTGACTGAAATTTTCAATATATATTCTTCTTTCATCATCTACTTTTGAACTGTTATAGCAAGAATGGCCAACTCTCTATAAAAATCTCCCATAATGTATCTTTAATGAAGTAATAACGTATTGGTATCTTTAGGCATATTCTGTTTAGAAGAAGAATGAATAGTACCAGGGGTTTCCCGAAAAATGTGTTTATTCCTGTTCCGATTTCGAACTAGCCGTCAAATATAGTAACTGATCTATAATAATTAAAGTGCTACATGTATTTCACCTAATCAAAACATCGAGTTACACCGTGTTTTCAACACACAAGACAGTGCTATCGTTTCTCTCGATATTCACTCGGTAAGTCATGGAATTCCACGATAGAAAACACGGTAATATCGTATTTGGTCAAACTTTCACGATCTCCGTACCGACCAATCCACATTTCTTAAAATTGTATTTCAAAAACCTGACATTGGAATGATCTGATTTGTATGCATCGTAAATAAACAGGTATACACTGGCTATATTCAGGTTATTGACCCACTCCCCAATCTGCTGAGTAACCAACAATATATTATGATGTGCAAAATAAGGTATTCATACCTGTTAATAGACCAATTGATTAAATTATTTTCTGTGATAGGGCCTGTGATAAACTTGCGTCTCTCTCGTATCCGTTCATTTTCATTCACCTTCTTACACCCGAGCTCGCGCAATTAAACACTTCGAACGCCGACGTGTTCTAAGTGTACAACCTTGCACAAGCTCGGGTGTTCATCTAACTTGAACCCCTCTGTCTCAGTCATTAACCATTACATACAGTGTAAACATTTCTATCTGGGCATATAAAAACGATCTCTCTATTGTGTCCACATGGTTTTATTAAAAAGGGGCATAACTCTGGTACAAAAGCTTGTGACCACAGACTATTATAGGGGTGATGATTTTCCGTGATCGCGGAAATCGCGGAATTGTCCACTCAAAACGGAATTTGAAATCTCACACGGAAAAAGACGGAAAAGCCGATATTTGCTGATACTAAACACAAACTCAAAATAATTTTGCAGTTATCCAAGTATTTCATCTTTTTATTCATAAAAATCGGAAATATTGAATGATATCGCGTGGTTTTGTTACTGTCTATTTTAGTATTTCGCTACTTTCATTTCATCATTTAGGAATCATAATTTTAATCGAAACGAAAACTCGTCTTTCATGTATCCCATTATAAAATTACTCTGTAGTTTAACTTGAATTAAACATTGTAATGTATATATATGTCTTAAAAAAAACTTCTGTCACTTCATAAAAGTAAAAATCGTTTCATTTACTTCTTATTTTACTGCCGGGCTCGTGACTCGTGTTTATCCGCATTAACCACGTGACATCAGAAATATACCGTAGCCTTCTGAATCCAGCCCTTATTCTCGAAGAAACGGTAGTAACTACGAAGATGTTTGGATAAATCGCGACTACACCTAGCAGCTGAGAAAAATGGCTTCGTCTGCTAAAAAGATGAAACGAGCTCACAAGATGTAATTTTCTGTTATTTAATTCGGGAAACAGGTATAAAGAATAACTAGTCATTGAACATTACAAGTCATTCACAATTCAACATTTGTTATCATTGGTTTAAAATGATCCGTTTTGTAATAAAAGGCATTTTAAGATGTTTTATTCATTTATTCATAAAATAACATTTTATCTCGAAAAAACGAAATATGGTCAGCTCTGCAACGGAAAATAACGGAATTAAAAATACTTAAAACGGAATTTGCTATTTTCTGAAACGAAAATCATCACCCCTACTATTAATAGAGTTCATCCTCTCGTGACAATGCTTCAAACCAAATCAGAACAGAATCCTTTCACTAGCCAAAATATTGTGACTACACTGAAATATAGGCATATAAAAATTGTACTCTTTTAATGAAAGCTTACTATTTACCCTTTTGATTGTCCATTTGCTCTATTTTCATAAAATTTAATATCCAACAAATCTGATACACCTATAGAAACAATTGCATCACTTAAATCTTGATCTGTTGTCCACTGAAAGAAACAATTTTTTACAAGAATTTTTGCTTGAATATTATAGAAAAAAGGTTGCCAGAACATACGCCCACAGCAGCTCAGTCATCCAAGCAGTCAACAAGAGTTGTCGCATATTTTTTCTATTGTCGGTAATGAAACATTTATAATCAACTAAAATCTGATTAAGAGTAACAACTCATTAAGTAATTATCCGAAAATCATTAGAATTCGTTTGGCTTTAGTATACGAAACATATAATATCAGGATTTAGCTGTTCAAGTTAACAAAATTCATTGACCAGCGGCTGCCAGGCAGGACATACGCCCACAGCAGCTAAGTCATCCAAGCCGTCAACAAGAGTTGTCGCATATTTTTTCTATTGTCGGTAATGAAACATTTATAATCAACTAAAATCGGATTAAGAGTAACAACTCATTAAGTAATTATCCGAAAATCATTAGAATTCGTTTGGCTTTAGTATACGAAACATTTAATATCATGGATTTAGCTGTTCAAGTTAACAAAATTCATTGACCAGCGACTGCCAGGCAGGATACGCCCACATTTTCGAGAGATGGATAGAGAACAAGCTAACAAGAAAGTGATTTTTCCTACAATCAAGGGCCATAATTCAGAGCTCTTTGGGTTATAGAGAGAGAGAGAGAAATGGGGTTTAACGTCCACTCGACACAAACTAGGTCATTTCGGGACTAACACATGGTTTAAGTTTATTTACATAATTCGCTTGCGCGTAGGGGTCTTTAGCAGTGGGAGGAAACCGGAGGACCCGGAGAAAACCCACGAGGTTGGACAGGCGACCCTACTCCTTGCCACGTACAACCGGGGATTCGAAACCACACCAATCGACTCAATGACAGACTTTATGATACAGCACGCGCACGCTAACCATTCAGCCATCCAACCCCTCTCTTTTGGTTATAAACTTACATTTCAAGTTTCAACAAAATCGGATAAAAATTGTGACCTCTATAGGGTCCACAACCTTGATATACCATATTTTTACGCTATTTGAGAACGAAGGACGGCCATTTTGTCTCTCAGTTTTGGGCCGATTTTCACGAAATTCGAACTCAGTAGTCCTTAGGGTGTAACGGTGATATAAAAATTATGACATCTATAGGGTCTACAAGCTAAAATCGCGAAATTTGAACTCAGCAGTCCTTAGGGTGCAACGGTGATATAATAATGAAAATGTGCGCGTATAATTATGACCTCTATAGGTTCCACAAGCTAAAAAAGCAATTTTTCGTACAATCAAGGGCCATAATTCAGGAAGTTACTGTCCGATATGCGTGAATATCGAAAGGTACCGAGATCTTTGGGTTATAAACTTACATTTCAAGTTTCAACAAAATCGGATAAAAATTATGACCTCTATAGGGTCCACAACCTTGATATACCATATTCTTACGCTATGAGAACGAACGGCGGCCATTTTGACTGTCAATTTTGGGCTGATTTTCACGAAATTCAAACTCAGCCGTCCTTAGGGTTTAACGGTGATAATATGTTTTTTTAAATCAGATAAAAATTATGACCTCTATAGCCAAGGGTCCACAAGCTAAAAACGCGATTTTTCGTACAATCAGGGGCCATAATTCAGGAAGTTACGGTCCGATATGCGCGAATATCGAAAGGAACCAAGATTTTTGAGTTATAAACTTACATTTGAAGTTTCAACAAAATCAGATAACCAGCGGCTGCCAGGCATGATACGCCCACATTTTCGAGAGATGGATAGAGAACAAGCTAACAAGAAAGTGATTTTTCCTACAATCAAGGGCCATAATTCAGGAAATTACAATTCGATATGCGCATATATCGAAAGGAACTGAGATCTTTGTGTTATAAACTTACATTTCAAGTTTCAACAAAATCGGATAAAAATTGTGACCTCTATAGGGTCCACAACCTTGATATACCATATTTTTAAGCTATTTGAGAACGAACGGCGGCCATTTTGTCTGTCAATTTTGGGGCCATTTTCACAAAATTCAAACTCAACTGTCCTTAGGGTGGAACGGTAATATAATAATACGTTTTTTTAAATCGGATAAAAATTATGACCTCTATAGGGTCCACAACCTTGATATACCATATTTTTACGCTATTTGAGAATGAACGGCGGCCATTTTGTCTGTCAATTTTGGGCCGATTGTCATGAAATTCAAACTCAGTCGTCCTTAGGGTGTAACGGTGATATAATAATACGTTTTTTTAAATCGGATAAAAATTATGACCTCTATAGGGTCCACAAGCTAAAAACGCGATTTTTCGTACAATCAGGGGCCAAGATTCAGGAAATTACTGTCCGATATGCGCAAATATCGAAAGGAACCGATTTTTCGTACAATCAGGGGCCATAATTCAGGAGGTTACGGTCCGATATGCACAAATATAGAAAGAAACCGAGATCTTTGGGTTATAAACTTACATTTCAAGTTTCAACAAAATCGGATAAAAATTGTGACCCCTATAGGGTCCACAACCTTGATATACCATATTCTTACGCTATTTGGGAACGAACGGCGGCCATTTTGTCTGTCAATTTTGGGCTGATTTTCACGAAATTCAAACTCAGCCGTCCTTAGGGTTTAACGGTGATATGTTTTTTTTAAATCAGATAAAAATTATGACCTCTATAGCCAAGGGTCCACAAGCTAAAAACGCGATTTTTCGTACAATCAGGGGCCATAATTCAGGAAGTTATGGTCCGATATGCGCCGTTTGTCTGTCAATTTTGGGCCGATTTTCACGAAATTCGAACTCAGTAGTCCTTAGGGTGTAACGGTGATATAATAGAACGGTTTTTTAAATCGGATAAAAATTATGACTTCTATGAAGTTTCGATCCGATACATGCCAATATCGAAAGCAGCCGAGATCTTTTGGGGATAAACCCATATTTTAAGTTTCGTCGAAATCGGATAAGAATTGTGACCTGTAGAGAGTCCACAAACAATTGTGGACGGACGGACGGACAGGGGCGACGGCATAATACGTCCACATGAAAATGTGGGCGTATAAAAATTGTGACCTCTATAGGGTCCACAAGCTAAAAACGTGATTTTTCGTACAAACAGGGGCCATAATCCATGAAGTTTCGATCCGATACATGCCAATATCGATAATGTTAGGGAAATTTATGTTTCTATCAGAAATACTAATGTTATTTCTGTAATTTTTGATTAACAAAATGGCGGCAAAAAATTCCTGATGCATCGATATGAAAATCGATGTTTGCGTCCGATCCATCAATGCATAAAATTTTACTTGATATCAGCACTAACAAGTAATAAGCTTACAACATTATAATAATAATTTTAGAAAAATTGTAGATATTCAGGTAAACCTAGTACTTACCCATGTAAGGTTACCCACATATAACATATACTTTTTGCCTGTATAACTTGATGAAGAAGGCAATGTTGATGAACTTGATGTTTCTTTATGCTGTAAAATAAATGAAATGAAATGGGGTTTAACGTCCTACTGTTCTGCTCCTATGCTGGGTTAATGAAGACGGGCATACGCCATACAGGGTGCTATGAGGGAAATTTTGCCTGGGCAGCGGCACTTTCGCCTACTCTTATATTGAATTCCAACTGCCAAGGGATCTTTTACGTGCATTCCAATGTATACACAGGACCTCGGTTTTTCTATCATGCCTGCATCACTGACAAGGTAGAACCTCGCCGGAAAATCTGGATGAACTTTCCCGGCCAATGCAGGGATCGAACACCCGACCTCCAGGCTAGCAAGCCAGCGTCTTACCCACATGATCCACTTGCTGTAAAATAAAACAGATAGATGGAGGAAAGGAAAATCAACAAACGGTTGCTGGATACGCCTTCGTTTTGCAAGAGATGGACAGAGAAGGGAAAATCAATAGAGCTCATCCTCTCATTGTCCAAATGCTTTACACAAAATCTGAAACAGTGGCTGCCAGGCAGGATATGACCACATTTTACAAGAGATGGATAGACAATAAGCTAAAACAAACGCCTTTTTTTGTACAATCAGGGACAATGATCCAGAAATTTATGGTTTGAAATGTGCAAATATCAAAAGGGACAGATCTTTGGGATATAAAAATATGTTTTAAGATGTGACCTCTACAGGGTATACATACTTTTACACAATTTGGGTACAAAGAGCTGCCATTTTGTCGGACAGTTTCATTCCGATTTTCCCAAAATTTGAATTCAACCTTCATCATGGTGATATGGTGATATATTTAAATGGTTTTTAAAATCAGAAAAAAACCAGCGGCTGCCAGGCAGGATACGCCCACATTTTCGAGAGATGGATAGAAAACAAGCTAAAACGAAAGTGATTTTTCCTACAATCAAGGGCCATAATTCAGGAAATTACAATTCGATATGCGCAAATATCGAAAGGAACCAAGATCTTTGGGTTATAAACTTACATTTCAAGTTTCAACGCAATTTGAGAACGAGCTGGGCCATTTTGTCTGTCAGTTTTAGGCCGATATTTCACGAAATTCGAACTCAGTCGTCCTTAGGGTGTAACGGTGATATATTAACACAGTTTTATAAATCAGATAAAAATTATGACCTCTATATAGGGTCCACAAGCCAAAAGATAGGTTGCCAGGCAACGAAACATACGCCCACAGCAACTAAATCGTCCGGGCAGTCAACAAGGGTTGTCACATATTTTTACTTTTTTCGGTAATGAAACATTTATAATACACTAAAATCTGATTAAGAGCAACAACTCACGAAGTAATTATCAGAAAACTATTAGAATTTGTTTGGTTTTTATAAAGTTCTGCCCCATGCTAACGTTTTGTATGCAAAGCTTTTAATATCATAGATTTAACTGTTCAAGTCATAAAAATTCATTGAAAATCAATATACTTGTTCGTCTCAAGATCTTAAACTCTGTGTATCAATCTGAAGTCAATCGGATGATAACTTAAGGGCCATAACTTTGGCAGTAATTATCGGAAATCGTTGAAAATCAATAGGAATCTTCGTCTCATGACCTCAAACACTGTGTATAAATTTAAACTCAATCGGATATTAACTTGAGCCTCAGGAGCATCCACAAGATTTTTTGAGTGATCAAGGGCCATAACTCTGGCAGTAAATATCGGAAATCGCTGAAAATCAATAGGCTTCTTCGTCTCATGACCTTAAACACTGTGTATAAATTGAAAGTCAATCGGATATTAACTTTGGCCTCTAGAGCATCCACAAGATTTTTCAAAGTGATCAAGGGCCATAACTTTGGCAGCAAATATTGGAAATCGCTGAAAATCAATAGGCTTCTTCGTCTCATGACCTTAAACACTGTGTATAAATTTAAAGTCAATCGAATATTAACTTTCTCTTCTAGAGCATCCACAAGATTTTTCAGAGTGATCAAGGGCCATAACTCCGGCAGTAATTATCAGAAATCGCTGAAAACCAATAGGCTTCATCATCTTATGACCTTAAACACTGTGTATAAATTTAATGTCAATCGGATGTTAACTTTAGCCTCTAGAGCATCCACAAGATTTTTTGAAGTGATCAAGGGCCATAACTCTGGCAGTAATTATCGGACTAATATCAACAACATATAGGTTTCTTCGTCTCATGACCTTAAACATTGTGTATAAATTTATTGTCAATCGGATATTAACTTTGGCCATTAGAGCATCCACAAGATTTTTTGAAGTTATCAAGAGCCATAACTCTGGCAGTAATTATCGGAAATCGCTGAAAATCAATAGGCTTCTTCGTCTCATGACCTTAAACACTTTGTATAAATTTTAAAGTCAATCGAATTTTAACTTTGGCCTTTAGAGCGTCCACAAGATTTTTTGAAGTGAACAAGGGCCATAACTCTGGCAGTAATTATCGGAAATTGTTGAAAATCAATAGGCTTCTTCGTCTCATGACCTCAAACACTGTGTATAAATTTAAGGTCAATTGGATATTAACTTTGGCCTCTAGAGCGCCCACAAGATTTTTCAAAGTGATCAAGGGCCATAACTCTGGCAGTAATTATCGGAAATCGGTGAAAATCAATAGGCTTCTTCGTCTCAAGACCTTAAACACTGTGTATAAATTTAAAGTCAATCAGATATTAACTTTAGCCTCTAGAGCGTCCACAAGCAATTGTGGACGCCGGACCGCCGGACGGACGGGGGCGACGACAATATACGACCACATTTCAATGTGGGCGTATAAAAAGGCATTTTTGCGTACTATCAGGGACCATAATTCAGGAAGTTACTGTCCGATATGCGCGAATATCGAAAGGAACCGAGATCTTTGGGTTATAAACTTACATTTCAAGTTTCAACAAAATCGGATAAAAATTGTGACCTCTATAGGGTCCACAACCTTGATATACCATATTTTTACGCTATTTGAGAACAAAGGGCGGCCATTTTGTCTGTCAGTTTTGGGCCGATTTTCACGAAATTTAAATTCAGTCGTCCTTTGGGTGTAACGGGGATATGATAATACGTTTTTTTAAATCGGAGAAAAATTATGACCTCTATAGGGTTCACAAGCTAAAAACGCGAGTTTTCGTACAATCAGGGGCCATAATTCAGGAAGTTATGTTCCAATATGCACGAATATCGAAAGGAACCAAGATCTTTGGGTTATAAGCATACATTTCAAGTAAAAATTGTGACCTCTACAGTGTTCACAAGCCAAAAACGTGATTTTTTGTACAATCAGGGGCCATAATCCATGAAGTTACGGTCCGATACATGCCAATATCGAAAGGAACCGAGATCTTAGGGTGATAAACCTATATTTCAAGTTTCATTGAAAGGGGATAAAAATTGTGACCTGTAGACTGTTCACAAACAATTGTGGACGGACGGACGGACAGGGGCGACGACAATCTACGTCCACATGAAAATGTGGGCGTATAAAAATTGTGACCTCCAGAGAATCTGTAATCTAAAAATGTGATTTTTCGAACAATCAGGGGCCATAATCCAGGAAGTTACATTCAGATATGCACGATTATTCACACATTTTCTTTTAATCGGATAAAAATTGTGACCTCTAGAGGAACCACAAGCTAAAAATGTGATTTTTTGTACAATCAAGGGCGATAATTCACGAGGTTACGATCTACGATCCGATATGCGCAAATATCGAAAGGAACTAAGATCTGCGGGTTATAAACATGTATTCCAAGTTTCATCAAAATCGGATCAAAATTGTGACCTCTAGAGGATCCACAACCTTGATATACCAGATGTTTACACTATTTGCGTACAAGGAGCAGCCATTTTGTTTGGCAGTTTTGGTCCGATTTTCACGAAATTTAAACTGAACCAAAAATACGGTGTTACGGTGATATATTCGAACGTTTTTTTAAATCGGATAATAATTGTGACCTCCAGAGGGACCACAAGCTAAAACGTGATTTTTCGTAAAGGGGCCATACATGTAATTAGGGGACGAATAGACCTAGGAGACGAATAGACTAAGGGAACAAATTCTCCAGGGACGAACAGGCCTAGGGAACAAATTGTCCAGGGACGAATTGTCTTTGGGGACAAATTATCTGGGGACGAATAGTCGTACGATACGAATAGTCCTAGGGGACTAATTATCCAGGGACAAATTGAGTAATGAGTAATTGCTCCACCAATCCTCAGATATTCAGCGTGGCATGCTCCTAATCCTAATCAACCGTTCAATCCCGATTTGGGGCAATCTGACCCACTCCTCTTACAGTGCCACGGCCAGTTCTTGCAGTGTTGTCGGTTGACGTTGACGAACACGTCTCCCAATCAAATTAAACGTAACACACTAAAGCAAAGATACGCTAAACAGTAAATCTTATGCAAGAACCGATAGGAAAGCAAACATGGATAAATAAACCAGCACGCGGCAGTTTTCATCAACCCTTTCTTGAAGTGTCAAAACGTGTATGCCGCTATTGTGTGTCGCATGTGCAGCTCAGTGGTTATGTTGGGTCAATAAGTTCTTCATCGGTTACCATACTCTCAAAGCATGTCAAGTGTCCATAACTATTTATCATATCACATTCACAACCTGCATAGGTATTTGCATTTCAATATCCCCTACTTTTTTGGAAGAGTATAATAATAAATAGACAGGATAGTAAAATTGTTTGTATTATCACTAGAGCGCCATGCTGTGTGCCGTTAGGGTTGAAGTTGACAACATATGGGATAGTGGAGTAAGGGGGAGTTACGGTCAAACGAACTTGGCACCTAAACACTATTCCGCAAATAAAACTGATACCAAACCCAGAGAGTGGGATAGTGGAGTAAGGGGAGGCCACGATAAGACGGGCCTGGCACCTAAACACTAACCCCAAACGATGACATCTACATGTACCAATCCAGAAGCAGACGAGATCATCTACCAAACGATATGTTTTATATTAAATAAAGGGAAGAACTTCCCACTAAACCAAATCCATGGCCTAAGGCCAAAAGGAAAGATTGCAAAATCATATTCTAAAAAACAGGAATCAGCTTCGGCTCTCCTATGTCTTGTCTGCGATATCACTTATGTGGAAGCAGACGTTAAACACCAAGAACGAACGAACTAAATTGTCATTTGTGCTTGATAACGATAAGAGGATACTTGTCGAAACGTCGTGCTTTTAGAATAAACTAGTGATTGTATCCCATAAAAACTGTGTTCTGTTAATGTGTTCCCCGATCGCTAAATACCACTTAAAGAATATAATCATATGTCAGTTGTGTGTGTGTTTCGGGAATTTATAAAACATGATTCATATTTTTAAAACATCGATAAACGCAGCGTGGCACGGCCCGGACTGAAGTGAAAAGACGGCAATAATTGTGACAGATTACGAATTGGTATAGGCTGTAAATTATTGTCGATTTTTAAAGGTTTTTATTAACTTTTAAACTAATCCACCAAATACTTGTAGTTTCTATTTCTAGATTTGAAATGTAATTTCCATACACCTTCAAATGGGCCATTTGAAAATGTTAAAGTGCCACACCCTCTTTTGGATAAGGCCTATTTTACTCAACATGATTTATTTCCCCCCACCCCCAAAGAATTCTTCTATAGCTTATTACTGTGTGCTTCTCTTATTTATGTTATGTTAATAAAGTAAGCTTCCATTAAAATATAAAATAATAATTTAAGAATATTAAAATTGAATTTCAAATAGGCCTATAACGTTTTCTAATTATAAACAGATTTGAGCCGTTGGTTGTTTTCCAAGATAAAATACTCTTGGCTCTAGCTCCTTTAGGAACTGTCTCTGATTGAACTATGTCCGCTGACAGTTCCTATCGCTTGCTATATAGCTGCAATATGAAAATAACATATGAATCTAAATTTATTTTATTCAGTAGACTTGCGGTACGTAGGTCTATTATAGAATGTAAAAAGAACATGTGCAGCTAGTTCAGACTTAAGAGTGTATCCGCGAGAAGACCATGCAAAAATCGCAAAAAGTGCTAAGATGGGGGGGTCGGAATTTTTTGATCAAACTTATGGTATGACACCCCCTAGGGGCAAGAGGTAACATGCTGAAGTGGTTACAGTCTGATGTCGCTCTAAAGGACTGTACAGGAATTATTCATTTTATGGGTAAAATTGCGGTTTTCACATGTGTATTTATCACCCTTTTTAAGCACAGACTGCATTCTATGGTGGAATAGCAACAATCTAATTTTGACCCTGTCTGATAAAGCGGGTGGTCAACTTCTACCCCAGCACTAATTTGAAAAAAAACAAGCCAACAGTGAGGCTGATGTCCCCCGCCGAAATAGGAAAATAATTAGAGGACACATATAAATTTATCACAAATTATCTTTTACAAAGTATTGAACAATCAAACAGTATATCTTTACTTATAGTCTAACAATCAAAGTAGGAGAGTTATTGTTTTCCAAAGTCTCGACCAATCAAATTGCGTATCGCTCTGCTTACCCTGAGCAGAAAATGCTCATTATCAAACTTAGTCAAGGTATTACTGTAATGAAACTATACACCAAGTTTCATCAATCTCACTTAATTAGAACTAAAGTTATCGTGTCCCAAAGCATCAACCAATCAAATTGCTTATCTCTGCTTACCCTAAGCGGAAAATGCTCATCTTCGAACTCCATCAAGGCATTGACCTAATCAACACATACACCAAGTTTGAACATTCTAGCTCAATTAGGAAGAGAGTTATCGTGCCCCAAAGTATCAACCAATCAAATTGCTTATCTCTGCTTACCCTAAGCGGAAAATGCTCATCTTCGAACTCCATCAAGGCATTGACCTAATAAACACATACACCAAGTTTGAACATTCTAGCTCAATTAAAAGTTATCGTGTCCCAAAGCATCAACCAATCAAATTGCTTATCTCTGCTTACCCTAAGCGGAAAATGCTCATCTTCGAACTCCATCAAGGCATTGACCTAATCAACACATACACCAAGTTTGAACATTCTAGCCCAATTAGGAAGAGAGTTATCGTGTCCCAAAGCATCAACCAATCAAATTGCTTATCTCTGCTTACCCTAAGCGGAAAATGCTCATCTTCGAACTCCATCAAGGCATTGACCTAATAAACACATACACCAAGTTTGAACATTCTAGCTCAATTAGGAAGAGAGTTATTGTGTCCCAAAAAGTGTGACGGACGGACGGACGGACGGACGGACGGACGGACGGACGGACGGACAGACAGACAGACAGACAGACAGACAGACAGACAGACAGACAGACAGACGAACCCATTTTAATAGTCCCCTGCTTTCTTCGAAAGGCGGGGGACAAAAATCAGTACATACTAATTTTGTGTGGACTTGTTTTAGGGTACCATATTCACATTGTCCTTATAGTGCAGAAAAAGATGCACTGTAACTTTTTCTTTCATGGTCGCAAGTAGAATTTCTTTGGTTTTGAAATGCTAAGCACATAGTATCCATAGGTGTAAAAAAAATGACCGGAATGCAACATACTTAAAATATACAGCTTATTGAAAAGTGCTAAAAATAAGCTTTTGTGATACATTTTTTTGCAAATTTAATTAGAGAAATAAATTTTTTGACTTTTATACGTTTTCATTATATCCATAGCCATTATTTGTACCATGTTGTACTCTATATAAGTGTGTATTTGTATTTATTGTATATTTGGGATTGTTGTATTGTCCCTTTAACATATTTGTTGTATTGTCTCTTTAAGATTTCATTTTCAAACAAGTTACCGAAAATGGCTACAAAATGTTTAATTTCAGAGCATGTTTTCACTATTCATTTTGGGACACATCCACTGATTTCTACAATACAGAAATGTGGAAGCTTAAATATTAACGGCAACGAAGCCTAATTGGGTCGAAGTGGGTGACATTGAACAGTGTAGTATGGTAGCTACAGCCCTCGGGCACAGTCAGCTGCACTTCAGGGCCGGATTTAGAATAAGAGAGGCCCTAGGCAAACCCCCTGAACAGGGCCCACGACATGGACCTTGGGGCCCTGGGACAAGCAACTCGGTGAGAGAGTGGGTCGGGGGAAGTCATAGGGTTGGTGGTTCGAATCTCACTTTTATATAAATTTTTCATTTTCGTTGGATTATTTTATTTAAAATAATGTCTATTTGAGAGTAATGGATATGTTTGTTAAGATTGAGCACGTCGAAACTCCAATGGAAGGTCGTGGACAACTGCAGAAGTCAATTCCCGTTGACGCCAGATGAGCCATGAACGATTACAGGCCTTTGAAAGTATTTTTTTCAAGATATTTTTGTAAAACAGATACTAATGTATTTTAGGGCTGGTAGTAAACACCATATGAATGAAAAGGAAAATATATTGTTAGGTTTTTTTATCTTCTACGGTTAATTATCTCCAAAATAGGGAAATTACAGATTAATTTCATGGGTTATTGTTTCCTTTACCTAGTTTTTGTCGAGTCGATTCCGATCATTTTTATTTTTTGTATCAAATGTTGGGAGGTTGCTTGTTCACGTGAGCATAAATTTTTTAAACCCACCCCATGAAAGAAGTAGCTATATGGCGTCAAACTTTGGGTGACGAAAAATGGGGAATTTAGACAGGCTTTGATATCCAGTCCGTATACAGATCTCGTTCGCCAGAATCGTCTGAAGTTAATATTGTGGTAACAGCACTGAGTCATCTATAAACTGTGTGAGTTTGGTCTTTCTGCTCCGTATAGTAAAGGTGTAAGGACTTGCCAAAGTTGGTATTTGAGAAAAGACAGATTTTGGCAATTTCACCATATGAAAAATGTTTTTTCAATTTTCTCATACAGGAATTGAAAGATTTATCTAATATTGCACATTTATGTGTTTTGGGACTATCCCAACTTATAAACCAAATTTGGTCAAAATCTGTGATTGAAGCCTTAGCACCTTCTGCATGGTTTTCTCGCGGACACGTTCTTAATGGGTCAAGCTTACTATTTGAAGTTTGATCTTTTAAAAATCACAACTACACGTAATTCTAAAATTACAAAAATACTGTTATGCTATTCAAAATCGAATTTCCCCTTTTACTGGTAGGCCTTAATCCGACCAATAAAATATTTGCTGAAGCACTATCAATAATTTTAAACCATTCAGTAATTCAAAATATAACTTTAATTTACTCTGTGATTATCTATTATGCTGTAATGGTTAACTTCAGTTTGTATGGCAGATAATTCCATAATAGAACACAGTATAAATTAAATTTTCTATTTCTAAATAATCAGTTGACAAAAAATCACAAAAATAAAAGTAACTCTGAACAAAGATCAAACCTAATGGCATGGATATCTAGAGCAAACTTCAGATTTATAATAATTTAATATATTCTTGTGCAGTAGTGTAAAATGGACAATTTCATAGTATTGGGGGTCTATAAAGGCTGTCAAAACATTACATGACACCCAGAGCAATATGCAAAATATTCATTCTCAAGTTGTTTTTGGTTTATACTTGTTTGTAAAAAGAGAAGAGAAACCAATCAACTCAATAATGTTTATTGAAAAATGTTATAGGCCTATTTAAAATAGAATTTTAATATCTTTAATTATTTTATTTTTTAAAAATGAAAGCCTACATTAATAGAACAAAAATCATGAAAAGCACACGGTGAGCCAACTTTGGAGCCAAAGGTATTTTTTTTATCTTTGTAAACAACCAACGGCTCAAATCTGTTTGGAAAACGTTATATATGCCTATTTGAAAGTCAATTTTAATATTCTTAAATTATTATTTTATATTTTAATGAAAGCTTACTTTATGAAGATAACATAAATAAGAGAAGCACACAGTAATAAGCTCTAGAAGACTAAAGGAATTTTTCTTTGGGAGAAAAATAAGTCATGTTGATGTTGAGTAAAATAGCTAGGCCTTATCCAAAAAAGGGCGTGGTACTTTGACATTTTCAAATGGCCCATTTTAAGGTGTATGGAAATTACATTTCAATGGAATCTATGAATGGAAACAACAAGTATTTGGTGGAATAGTTTCAAAGTTAATAAAACCTCTTAAAAATCGACAATAATTTACGGTCTTAAATAGACCAATTCGTATACCGTCACAAATGCCGTCTCTCGTCTCAGTCTCACTTCATTCCGGGCCATACCACGCTTTATGCATGTTTTAAAAATATGAATCAAGTTTTATAAATTCCCGAAACACACACAACTAACATATTATGATTGTATGTGATAATTCTCAGTAGTTTTGTTACCGAAAATACTATAAAACTACGAAATTAAAGAGATTTAGTTCATCGATATAGATATCGTAACGTTCTTGAGCGAACTAGTGTGTGTTTATTACAGACAATTCCCAAGATGCATTGTGCGTTGCTGTGTTTCTATGGGCCGTAATGCGAGTCGCCACTTTTTACTTTGTGGTTCATTTATCTATATTGTCACTAGTTTAATTAACAAACCAGTGAAAGGGCACTAGTCCATGACTAATACAGCTAAATAGATCACTAGGCCGCAAGTTATTTTTGGTAGATCCGGGCGTTGGGCTAGTGGATTTTTACAACCCTGCCAAAACCTTGATGTACCATACAGTACGGCCGTCCCGATGGTTTGACGGGACACGATATTACCGTGTTTTTTTATCGTGGAATTTCGTGATTTACCGAGTGAACACCGATAGCACTGCCTCGGTGTTGGAAACACGGTGTGACTCGGTGTTTTAATTAAACCATGCCTCTGATCGTTTATTTTAGGTGAAGTACATGTAGAGCTATACATTGTTATCATAGATCACTTAATGTGTTGGTCGCTACGTGTGAAGATTGGCGTACGCGTTTCTTTGGTCTGTTATATCATGGACCGTATATAGGGTTATATCACAGGGTAATTCTGTTATTTAAACCTGGGCATTGTCATCTTTTAAACAGAAATATGCCTATACCAATACATTATTACTTCATTAATATGTTCGACATTTGTAAGATTTGCATCGATGGACCATTCCAAATTACTGAAAAATTATAAAATGACACAAATATACGCTAGTTGTACCGGGGGCGTAGATTTATCCATCTAAATAGTAATTCACATACTGATAAATAATTCAGGTTTAAATCACAAATGAATTAAAAGCCTTCGTCTCCTGATATGTATCAGTCCGATAATACCTTGCTGACGTTTTCATTTCGGCACCATAGAGTCTGGTGGATGCATACTGTCAATCAAAGTTCCACAATGAGAACTGACACGTGACATGAAAGGAAATCGACTGACAGAACATACAACGCCCCTTTGACAACAAACTATTACCTTGTTGTAGTCTTGTGGTCGTGGACAATATGACTTTTATTGTTAATTGTCAGTAGTAATAATTACACATTTTCAAAAGAGATGTCGATTTCTTTTTGATTATACATGTAGCTCCAGTCAATTCAATAACCTGTATTTATTACTCAAATGGTTTCTTAATTAGCAGAATGTCAAAATAAAGAAAACAAAGTTACACTTACAATATGACTACGGTAACCAAGAAGTTATTCGTCGCGATTTCACGGGGTTGTTAGGATTCGACCGAACCCCCACCCAATCCGCTACATGTAATACCAATTTGTAACGAGAAATTGTGATTACTCTGTTACGGTAAAACTCGTATTTTTTTTTTAATCGGTACAGACTTAAGGTTCACGCATGCAGAGCGTCTTATGAACAAAATGATGTTGACATATTCTGCCTTACACCGGTGGTAATCATTTCATTATATTGTGCACAAACGTCATTCCTTAAATAGCCCCACGCCCCTTTAACAACTGATTTTTCTGTTAGACCATTTATTCTACACTCTTTGATGTGCTTTCTAGATTAATTTTATAACTATTAAAGAGGACCAGTTGGTTGTTTATATTGTTTTATTTACCTAACGATCAACTAGCTTGACTGGCCATCACGACAGAGATTAGTTCAAGTTCAAGTTCTTTATTTCTTTAAGTCAAAGACTCATCAGGTATAACATACAGTACAAACAAATAAATAAATACAATATGTACAAAAACAATATCAAACACATATATAGTTCACCGACATTTTTGTAATAAAGAACAATAGTATTGTTTGTTGATTACCGTTATGATTTTAGACAAAATGATAAGTTCACCAATGTTTTTGTAATAAAGTACACCCGTATTGTTTGCTGATTGACTTTATCCCATGATTTAAAAAATTGGCGATGGTTAATATTGGGTCAACAATAATTCCTTAAATTGCGCCGGAGCCCCTTTTACATAAACGGAATTCGCATTTTATAAGACAGCGATTATTCGTACATGTATGTCGGGCCAAAAGGTCATTTCTTAAATAGTACAAACCTCCCTTTAACAAGATAAATTGGAATGATATGTTTCGGCATGATAAATAATGTTAAAACTAATCGTTAATCTATTTTCCGTACACGAAACTAAACAACTCCAAATATAAGGAAATATTGTCGTGAATTTATAATTCATAGATTTTCGGCTGATATCTTTTACCGCTTATATAATGTACATTATTAAAAATTTACGCAATATGTAAAAAGTATTTACCTTACCTTATACTCATATTGTAGATGTTAAATATCCTTAATAATTATCACAGACAAATATAAAAATAATACCAATCCAAATTAATATCATTTTGCATGTAAAATTGCATATATAATCAACTTGGAATACCAAAATTTAAATCGTAACGCATTGTGGTCTAAACGGTATCATAAATTATAAAATAAACTATAAATCAATAGACCTGTTGTAAGGTGAACACTGCATGGTTTCTGGCAACTTTGGGTCTTTGCGGCGCCATGTAGTCTTAATAAAAACAACAAAGTGGCTACGTGCGATTTTATTCTTTGATCTTTGATACAAGGGACATTTCTGTTATTCAAACCAATCTGCACGAGAATGACAACATACAAGTTGACAGTTATTCTTTTCTAAAATAAAACGAGTGCCTTTGATTTTTGCGTGGATTTGATAGCGGTTATAATTAACTAATATTCTCTTACATCGGAGACTTGTGTCGCGTTCAATTCATTTCATTTTTACGGTAAGTACGAACTTATGTCTGATTTGAAAGCGCTTTCGAATCCCGTTGCAAGATCTATTTGTCTTATTTCTATTTGTAAGACCGATAACCAAAAAACCTTTATAGTTTGCAATTTAAAAGTCTATCTTTGCCGTGATTCGAGAGTAGTTCTTAACTATATACTCATAATACAGTAAATATGCAAAACAATTTGAACACAGCATAAATATCTAAATTGTGTAATACATGTATAGTCTTATGCATACGTGTCCTTCAAGTTCAAAGTGTACTAGACATGCAGCTTTACATGACTGGTTGGAAATGTAACCGCATATATCGTGCAGAATATGTGAACACGCATGTTCTCACCATACAACGTGACCTAATGCGTCCGTATTATTAACGAAAATATTCAACATTCATAACATCGTGGCTGTATATCGTTTTGACATCGATTGTTTATGACAAATAAATACCGTTAATTTTGCATGTAAAATTACACCGAGGCCTATCGTGTCACACGATAGCGACTGCTACACTGAGTTATCGTGGCGTTATCGTGGCCATTTTCAACAAAAAACGACACGATAATCGTGTTTCATCAAAGCGTCACGGCGGGCGTACTGTATATTACTCTATATATGCGCACGAGGGCAGTCATTTTGTCCAGCAGTTTTGGTCCGATTTTCACGAAATTTGAACTTAACCATTATGATACAATGTATATACAAATGTTCATTTAAATCAAATAAAGATAGGTTGCCAGGCAACAAAACATACGCCTACAGCAGCTAAATCGTCCGGGCAGTCAACAAGTGTTGTCGCATATTTTTACTTTTTTCGGTAATGAAACATTTATAATACACTAAAACTTTTTCAAAGTGATCAAGGGCCATAACTTTGGCAGTAATTAATCGGAAATCTTTGAAAATCAATAGGATTCTTTGTCTCATGACCTCAAACATTGTGTATAAATTTAAAGTCAATTAGATATCAACTTCAGCCTCCAGAGAATCCACAAGATTTTTTTAAGTGATCAAGGGCCATAACTCTGGCAGTAATTATCGAAAATCGCAGAAAATGAATAGACTTCTTCGTCTCATGACCTTAAACACTGTGTATAAATTTAAAGTCAATCGGATATTAACTTTAGCCTCAAGAGCATCCACAAGATTTTTCAAAGTAATCAAGGGCCATAACTCTGGCAGTAATTATCGTAAATTGCTGGAAAATCAATTGGCTTTTTCGTCTCATGACCTTAAGCACTGTGTATAAATTAAAAGTCAATCGGATATTAACTTTGGCCTCCAGAGCGTCCACAAGATTTTTTGAAGTGATCAAGGGCCATAACTCTGGCAGTAATTATCAAAAATCGCTGAAAATGAATAGACTTATTCGTCTCATGACCTTAAACACTGTGTATAAATTTAAGTCAATCGGATATTAACCTTAGCCTCTAGGGCGTCCACAAGATTTTTCAAAGTGATCAAGGACCATAACTCTGGCAGGAATTATCGAAAATTGCTGAAAATGAATAGGCTTCTTCTTCGCCTCATGACCTTAAACACTGTGTATAAATTTAAAGTCAATCGGATATTAACTTTGGCCTCCAGAGCGTCCACAAGATGTTTTGAAGTGATCAAGGGCCATAACTCTGGCAGTAATTATCAAAAATCGCTGAAAATGAATAGACTTATTCGTCTCATGACCTTAAACACTGTGTATAAATTTAAGTCAATCGGATATTAACCTTAGCCTCTAGGGCGTCCACAAGATTTTTCAAAGTGATCAAGGACCATAACTCTGGCAGTAATTATCGAAAATTGCTGAAAATGAATAGGCTTCTTATTCGCCTCATGACCTTAAACACTGTGTATAAATTTAAAGTCAATCGGATATTAACTTTGGCCTCCAGAGCGTCCACAAGATGTTTTGAAGTGATCAAGGGCCATAACTCTGGCAGTAATTATCGAAAATCGCAGAAAATGAATAGACTTCTTCGTCTCATGACCTTAAACACTGTGTATAAATTCAAAGTCAATCGGATATTAACTTTAGCCTGATAACTTTTGTCATTAGAGCGTCTCATTAGATTTTTCAAAGTGATCAAGGGCCATAATTCTGGCAGTAATTAACTGAAATCACTGAAAATCAATAGGCCTCTTCGTCTCATGACCTTAAACACTGTGTATAAATTTAAAGTCAATCGGATATTAACTTTAGCCTCTAGAGCATCCACAAGATTTTTTGAAGTGATCAAGGGCCATAACTCTGGCAGTAATTATCGGAAATCGCTGAAAATCAATAGGCTTCTTCGCCTCATTACTTTAAACACTGTGTATAAATTTAAAGTCAATCGGATATTAACTTTGGCCTCTAGAGCGTCCACAAGATTTTTTGAAGTGATTAAGGGCCATAACTCTGGCAGTAATTATCGGAAATCGCTGAAAATCAATAGGCTTCTTCGTCTCATAGCCTTAAACACTGTATATAAATTTAAAGTCAATCGGATATTAACTTTAGCCTCTAGAGCATCCACAAGATTTTTTGAAGTGATCAAGGGCCATAACTCTGGCAGTAATTATCGGAAATCGCTGAAAATCAATAGGCTTCTTCGCCTCATTACTTTAAACACTGTGTATAAATTTAAAGTCAATCGGATATTAACTTTGGCCTCTAGAGCGTCCACAAGATTTTTTGAAGTGATTAAGGGCCATAACTCTGGCAGTAATTATCGGAAATCGCTGAAAATCAGAAGGCTTCTTCGTCTCATGGCCTTAAACACTGTATATAAATTTAAAGTCAATCGGATATTAACTTTAGCCTGATAACTTTTGTCATTAGAGCGTTCACAAGATTCAACAAGCCAACAGTGAGGCTGATGTCCCCCGCCGAAATAGGAAAATAATTAGAGGACACATATAAATTTATCACAAATCATCTTTTACAAAGTATTGAACAATCAAACAGTATATCTTTACTTATAGTCTAACAATCAAAGTAGGAGAGTTATTGTTTTCCAAAGTCTCGACCAATCAAATTGCGTATCGCTCTGCTTACCCCGAGCAGAAAATGCTCATTATCAAACTTAGTCAAGGTATTACTGTAATGAAACTATACACCAAGTTTCATCAATCTCACTTAATTAGAACTAAAGTTATCGTGTCCCAAAGCATCAACCAATCAAATTGCTTATCTCTGCTTACCCTAAGTGGAAAATGCTCATCTTCGAACTCCATCAAGGCATTGACCTAATCAACACATACATGTACACCAAGTTTGAACATTCTAGCTCAATTAGGAAGAGAGTTATCGTGCCCCAAAGTATCAACCAATCAAATTGCTTATCTCTGCTTACCCTAAGCGGAAAATGCTCATCTTCGAACTCCATCAAGGCATTGACCTAATAAACACATACACCAAGTTTGAACATTCTAGCTCAATTAAAAGTTATCGTGTCCCAAAGCATCAACCAATCAAATTGCTTATCTCTGCTTACCCTAAGCGGAAAATGCTCATCTTCGAACTCCATCAAGGCATTGACCTAATAAACACATACACCAAGTTTGAACATTCTAGCTCAATTAGGAAGAGAGTTATTGTGTCCCAAAAAGTGTGACGGACAGACAGACGGACAGACAGACGGACGAACCCATTTTAATAGTCCCCTGCTTTCTTCGAAAGGCGGGGGACAATAAAGTGAAACAAGGGCTATAACTCTAGATGTAATTAACAGAAATTTGCTGAAACTCAATAGGCTTTTTCGTTTTACTAATTTAAATGATACATATAAATTTTATACAGATCGGATAATAACTTTTGTTGTTAGAATATTCACAAGGTACGGTACAACAAAGTGAAACAAGGGCCATAACTCACGGAAATTCTTCGTTTCACTAATTTAAATGATGCATATCAATTTCAAACAGATTGGATGATAACTGTTGTTATTAGAGCATTCAAAAGATTCAACAAAGTGAAACAAGGGCCATAACTTTAAATGTAATAAACGGAAATTGCTGAAAATCAATAGGTTTCTTTGTTCTACTTATTTAAATGATGCGTATAAATTTCATACAGATTGGATAATAACTTTTGTCGTTAAGGTACAACAAAGTGAAACAAGGGCCTTAACTCACAGCGTAATTAACAGAAATTTCTGAAATTCAATAGACTTCTTCGTTTCACTAATCTAAATGATGCATGTATCAATTTCAAATAGATTGGATGATAACTGTTGTCATTAGAGCGCTCACAAGATTTAACAAAGTGAAACAAGGGCCATAACTCTAGATGATATAAACAGACATTGCTGAAATTCAACAGGCGTCTTTGTTTTACTAATTTAAATGATGCCTATAAATTTCATACAGATCGGTTGATAACTTTTGCCGTTAGAGCGTTCACAAGGTGCAACAAAGTGAAACAAGTGCCATAACTCTGGCAGTAATTATCGGACTAATATCAACAACATATATCAATTTCAAAACAATCAGATAATAAATGTAGTCTGTAGAGTGTTCACAAGAAATTGTGGACGACGGACGTACAGGGGCGACGGCAATATACGACCACATTTCCAATGTGGGAGTATAAAAATCGATAGGCTTCTTCGTCTCATGGCCTTTAGTATAAATTTAAAGTCAATGAGTTATTAACTTTAGTCTCAAGAGCAGGGTTGTAAAAATCCATTAGCCCGACGCTACCAAAAATAACTTACAGACTAGTGATCTATTTAGCTGTACTAGTCCTGGGCTAGTGCCCTATTACTGGTTTGTGAATTAATCTAGTGATATAGATAAATAAACTGTAAAACATCCCACATTTGTTTCTCCAATAGTCCAATTCCACAGAAAACTCAATCATAACAATAGATTTTCTGTATAAAACTTAGAGCAGTATGGACATTTTTAGTATCTCGTCGATTCATTCATTCTTGACATTTTTCTCCACCTTGCACCTTTGACAAGTCACATATTCACCAGTTGAAATCAGGTTGATTTTTTTAAAAAAAAAAAAGGCTCCATAATATTTTATAAGTTTAGTTTTGACATAAATATTGGAAAGCATGCCATTGGATTTTCAAATACAAAATAATTTTGATTATTTAACATGTCCGGTATTTCCAAAGAATTTACTACACATGTTCATTAAACACGCCATGCTGAATGGTACCAGTGACCTGTGTGTTGTCAACTTTGACCGTTTGACAAACAGCATGGTGCATAAGAGATAATATTAATAATTTTACTATCCTGTCTATTTTAATATTATATCAGCACATCAAACTGATTTATTTCCTTTTGAGACTGTTTATATAGTGACCAGAATAATAAATACTGTAAAACAAATATTTTATCAATCAGTCGAGGCTGTTTCATGCTTTGCAGTGAGTGCTAATAATAACATAACGCACTGTATACAAAACTTCCAGCAGGAATTTAAGGACATTAATTTCCTGTGATATATTACAAATGACAAGTGCTACATGGAGTTTTTATGTAGTCTTTAGTGAAAGAAAACATTGTTATGGCTACCATTCCTGGTTTTAAAGGTCAGATATGATATGAAAACGAATATCGGTTTGCAATTTTCTTAACCGTTTCACCAGTGCAACCTCAACGTGATCAGTCAACGGAATCACCGTTTACATCCTTAATTGTTAGGCAATCAAGTCTACGATCTTTATTAAAAAAGATAGGTTGGCAGGTAACAAAACAGATGCCCAAATATTGAAGATCAAAGCTTGTACTTTGTCCAACTACGGACTAGTGGAAAGCAATGCCGGGCTAGTGTCTGATTCAAAATTTTTTTTACGCCCCTGGTCTAGAGCATCCACAAGATATTTCAAAGTGATCAAGGGCCATAACTCTGGTAGTAATTATCAGACATCATTGAAAATCAATAGGCTTCTTCGTCTCATGACCTTAATTTTAGCCTCTAGAGTGTCCAATTTATCAGGAATTGTTGAAAATCAATAGTAGTATTAGGATTCTTCATCTCGTGACCTTAAACACTGTCGATATTAACTTTGGCCCCTAGAGTGTCCACAAGCAAATGTTGGCATTTTTTTAATGTAAACTGGTTATAATAAGCATTGTCAGGGATAGAAATTTGGTGGGTGTTAAATAGCTCCAGCAAAATACAGTAGAATCTGTATTAAGCAGTCACTCAAGGGATTTTCATGACTAATCGCGTAACGGGAGAGGCCTCTTAATAAAAACTCAGTGTTTTTGTGCTGATATCAATTAAATATTACGCTTGGATCTATTCGAAGCAAACATCAATACTTGCATCAGTAAATTTGGCCGTCGCTGAAACTTGTTTGGAACGAAAATCTTTGACTCAAATCTCCGACATAACTTCTGTGACCGTGTCATTTTGTACCAACATCGATACCACTGTCTACCATTATGATGCATTCGATAATATTTATCCATTTTTATGAAGAAAATACATGAATTAATTATATTTTAATTTTATCAAGAAAGCACATGCCAGGCAACGAAACATACGCCCACAACAGCTATATTGTACGGGCAGTCAACAACCGTCGTCCACAAATGCTTGTGGACGCTCTATAGGCTAAAGTTAATATCCGATTGACTTTAAATTTATACACAGTGTTTAAGGTCATTAGACGAAGAAGCCTATTGATTTTCAGCTATTTTTGATAATTACTGCCAGAGTTATGGCCCTTGATCACTTCAATGAATCTTTATGACTTGAACAGCTAAATCCATGATGTTAAAAGTTTCGTATACTAAAAGCCAAACAAATTCTAATGATTCTATGATAATTACTTCATGAGTTGTTACTCTTAATAAGATTTTAATGTATTATAAATTTTTCATTACCGAAAAAAGTAAAAATATGCGACAACTCTTGTTGACTGCCCGGACGATATAGCTGCTGTGGGCGTATGTTTCGTTGCCTGGCAACCTATCTTTACTTTTCTCAGTAATGAAACATTTATAATACATTAAAATCTTATTAAGAGTAACAACTCATTAGAATTTGTTCTGTCCTATGCTAACGTTTAGTATACGAAACTTTAGCTGTTCAAGTCATAAAGATTCATTGAAAATCAATATACTTGTTCGTCTCAAGACCTTAAAACTCTGTGTATCAATCTGAAGTCAATCGGATATTAACTTTAGCCTCTCGAGCGTCCACAAGATTTTTTCAACATGATCAAGGGCCATAACTCTGGCAAAAATTATCGGAAATAGCTGAAAATCAATACAGGCCTCGAAATGTTTAAAACCAGCGGCTGCCAGGCAAACGAAAGTGATTTTTCCTACAATCAAGGGCCATAATTCAGGAAATTATAATTCGATATGGCAAATATCGAAAGGAACCAAGATCTTTGAGTTATAAACTTACATTTCAAGTTTCAACAAAATCAGATAAAAATTGTGACCTCTATATGGTCCACAACCTTGATATACCACATTTTTACGCTATTTGAGAACGAAGGGCGGCCATTATGTCTGTCAGTTTTGGGCCGATTTTCACGAAATTAGAACTCAGCCGTCCTTAGGGTGTAACGGTGATATACTATTCAAAAAAAGTAGGGGATATTTGATTTTGGGGGCATAATACTAAAATATGCAAATGACTACGAAAAAAGTCACTATAGAACCTAACAGAAGAAACATTTCCAGTTACATGTGACGCCCAAACGCACCAATAGCTACCGCATGGAATGCAGGTGATGCTTGGGATCATCATGGGGGTCCAACACAAGATTTGCACGACTCTGACTTTGAATGTTACAGTCGTTGTGGCATTGAATTCCAGGGTGGAAACATCAGTTTAATTGTTTTAGTGACCAGAAAACAAATTTTGATATGCGTCGGCTTACCCAAAATGAAAGGTTACGTGCCCTTGGCATGCTACAGATCGGCACAACACAGGCGGTTGTGGCGCGGACGATGAATGTTTCTCAGTCTGTCATAAGCAGGCTATGGTCCAGATACCGTGATACACAATCTGTACAGGACAGACCACGCTCAGGTCGACCAAGGGCGACAACTCAAGCCCAGGATCGATTTATCCGTACCTTGGCCTTGAGAAATCGTGTCATCACAGCAAATAAGATCAGCGCTCATCTTCAAACAGACACTGGTGTGAGAGTGAGTGGCCAGACGATTCGGAATCGACTGCATAGGGGTCACCTTCGCGCCCGACCTCCTCGCGTGATCCCTTGTTTGAGAGATCATCACATTCAGGCAAGACGTCGTTGGTGTAGGGATCGTCAACACTGGGATAATCGACGCTGGAGCAATGTGATGTTTTCAGATGAGTCAAGGTTCACTGTTGATTTTTTGGACAGACGTAGGAGGGTGTGGCGTCGTCGAAACGAGCGCTTCCAAGACGTTAACGTCATCAGACATGATCGATTTGGGGGTGGTTCTGTTATGGTGTGGGGAGGCATCACTGTTGCTGGAAGAACGGCTTTACATGTTGTTGCAGGGCGTGTTACAGGCCAGTACTACTGGGACAACATCTTGGCAGTCCATGTTGTGCCGTTCGCACAACGTCATGGCCGCCGTTTCATCTTCCAGGATGACAACGCAAGATGTCACATGGCCAGGATCGTTACAGGTTACCTCCAACAACAGAACATCACCACATTACCTTGGCCAGCACCGAGTCCCGACCTCTCCCCCATCGAGCATGTCTGGGACATGCTTGGACAGAGGTTACGTCAACGTCAACAACGTCCTGCCAATGTCCAAGAACTTGCTGCTGCGTTGCAACAGGAATGGGACAATCTGGACCAAAATGACCTTAGACGTCTCATTAGGAGTATGCCACGTCGGATCAATGCTTGTTTGGCAAACAGAGGAGGATTTACCCGTTACTGACTTGGTTGTGATGCTGTGGTATCATTTTACCCTTATAATGGTCAATCTGTGCCTTACTTGGTCTAACGATCATTTGGAATAAATCGATGAATGTGAACTTCATTTCATTTTATCATTTGTTTCTTCGTCAGTTTCATTAGGTGACTTTAATAACACTTAAAAATCAAATATCCCCTACTTTTTTTGAATAGTATATAATAATACGTTTTTTTAAATCGGATAAAAATTATGACCTCTATAGGGTCCACAAGCTAAAAATTTGTCATACAATAAGGGGCTATAATTCATGAAGTTGCGGCCCGATGTGCGCGAATATCGAAAGGAACTGAGATCTTTGTGTTATAAACTAACATTTCAAGTTTCAACAAAATCGGATAAAAATTGTGACCTCTATAGGGTCCACAACCTTAATATACCATATTTTTACGCTATTTGAGAACGAAGGGCGGCCATTTTGTCAGTCAGTTTTGGGCCGATTTTCACGAAATTAGAACTCAGCCGTCCTTAGGGCGTAACGGTGATATATTAACACGTTTTTTTAAATCGGATAAAAATTATGACCTCTATAAGGTCCACAAGCCACAAAACGCGTTTTTGCGTACAATCAGGGGCCATAATTCATGAAGTTACGGTCCGATATGCGTGAAGATTGAAAAGAACCGAGATCTTTGTGTTATAAACTTACATTTCAAGTTTCAACAAAATCGGATAAAAATTGTGACCTCTATAGGGTCCACAACCTTGATATACCATATTTTTACGCTATTTGAGAACGAAGGGCAGCCATTTTGTCTGTCAGTTTTGGGCCGATTTTCACGAAATTCAAACTCGACCGTCCTTAGGGTTGAACGGTGATATAATAATACGGTTTTTTAAATCGGATAAAAATTATGACCTCTATAGGGTCCACAAGCCAAAAAACGCGTTTTTATGTACAATCAGAGGCCATAATTCAGGAAGTTACGGCCCGATATGCGCGAATATCGAAAGGAACCAAGATCTTTGGGTTATAAACTTACATTTCAAGTTTCAACAAAATCGGATAAAAATCGTGACCTCGACAGTGTTCACAAGCCAAAAACGTGATTTTTCGTGCAATCAGGGGCCATAATCCATTAAGTTACGGTCCGATAGATGCCAATATCGAAAGCAACCGAGATCTTAGGGTGATAAACCTATATTTCAAGTTTCATTGAAATCAGATAAAAATTGTGACCTGTAGACTGTTCACAAACAATTGTGGACGGACGGGCGGACGGACAGGGGCGACAACAATATACGTCCACATGAAAATGTGGGCGTATAAAAATATCGAAAGGAACTGAGATCTTAGGGTGATAAACCTATATTTCAAGTTTCATTGAAATCAGATAAAAATTGTGACCTGTAGACTGTTCACAAACAATTGTGGACGGACGGACGGATGGACATGGGCTACGACAATATACGTCCACATGAAAATGTGGGCGTATAAAAAGCTACCTGTCGCTTTTCTTCATACCTGTCGTTTCAGTAAATAACCTGTCACTCTCAATTATCAAACTCAAAGACTAACTAGAACTGCGATGCAGTAATGACGGGTTTCACCGGTGCCACTTTACCCTAAACATGTTACTTCCGGTACCAATGAAACCATTAAACAGGTTTCCACATAAGCATTGCACACATCAAATAAAATGGACGCCGAATCAACAAAATCCAGCAATATCAATTCATTTTATACATTTGTTACATGTAAGTGTAACGTACTTCCGGTGATAATGAAAATGTTCAATTAGTTTTATGAAATCAGAAATGACATAAGGCATCACATGGTGAAAATTTTATGTAAATCGAATAACAATTGCCACTTTTATAGACCAAAAACCTTGAAAAGTGACTTGTAGAAAATCGCCTATTTCTCTGCAACCGTACAAGTTAGAAACCATTTTCTGGTATCTGTATGATCGTATGGGTTCAATCTATTTGCTGATTGGAATCAAATATCATAATTTTAAAAACAATACAAATAAGACTCATCTGAATAAAATATCTGTTTTGAAGGCTAAAAATACAGTTTTTGCCAAAATGATGTTACTTACGGTGATAATGAAAATCTTAAATTACTTGTATGAAATCGTAAATGGCATTAGGTATCACACAGTGAAAATTTTATGAAAATCAAATAATAATTGACACTTTTGTGGACAAAAAACCTTGAAAAGTGACCTGTTGAAAATTGCCTATTTCTCCGCAACTGAACAAGTTAGAAACCATTTTGGGATATCTATATAATCGTATGGGTTCATTCTTTTAGTTGATTAGAATCAAATATCAAAATCTTAAACAAACACTAAATACGACTCATTTGAATAAATTATTTGTTTCGAAGGCTATAAATACAGTTTTTGCCCAAATTTCGTCATTTCCGGTGACATTGAAAATGTAAAATTGAGTTGAACTAGTCACAATTGACATTATGCATCAAATGGTGTCACTTTTATGAAAATCCAATAATAATTGACTCTTTTACAGGCACAATAGCGTAAAGAGTGACTCATGCAAAATTGACCATTTCTCGGCAACTGCGCATATTACAAATTAATTTTCACATACATTCTCTCCATATAGATTATTGCAACGAGTTTATGAAAGTTACGAAGTAATATTTTAAAATATGAAAACGCTGGATGGGTTGTAAATAGCTTAATTTTACACCTTTTTTCACCTTTTAATCGAAATAGCCCGAAAACGGAATCGAAATTAAAAAAACTGGGCACAACATTTTTTGTGCCTTTAAAGGGCGCACCCTTTCAGTTATACCAGATTTGAAAAAAATAATATTTGCTTTCGAAAAGTGGTACCTAACTGTCAAAATTTTAGTTTTTGGCAAAATTACGCCACTTCCGGTGCCGACAGATAACTCTATCGGGAACAAAAAAAATGGGAATTGAGACAACAGGGTATATGAACTTTGTTTTATACAAATCGAACAATAAATAATTAATCTAGGACTGAAAAACTGAATTAGCCAATGGCGGCCAAGGAATATTACGGAGACAAAATTTTTTTAGATTTTTGCTCAAGTCAGATGACTCGTTAATTTTGTGTAAAGCACGACTAAAAAATATTCATAAATAAAAAAGTTTTTTGTAAAAATTTTAATTTTCGAAATTTGGCGCCTAATATCTGTGAAGATTTGCCGAAAATCAAAAATCAAAAGTAGCATAGCTATGTGCCCTGTGTCCGGCTATGCCAAAATGTATCGAAAGTTAAAATCCAATGATTATTGTTAAAATCACTGCGATATTTCTAAAAACGATAGCTTCGGTGATTTCGGACATTTCGCATTGTCGCAGAACGATCAAAATAGCTTTATCCTCTAAGTCACACCTACTTTTCCAGTAAAACCGAAGAAATCGTAACGATCCGACAAAGAGTTGCTGAGATCTAATCAAAAATAATTTGGAATAATAATAATAATAACAACTAGATCTGCTAAGCAGATATTAAAGCTTTCATATTCACAGTCACTGTCACATGTCATAGAAATAATATGAACAGAAAAAACAAGCCAACAGTGAGGCTGATGTCCCCCGCCAAAATACCAAAATAAATAGATGACACATTAATTTATCGCACATTTATTTTTTTTTAAAGTATCAAGCAATCAAACTGATTATCAACTATACACTTAAGTTTCATCACTCTCTATCAAAGTTATCTTGTCCTAAAGCATCAACCAACAAGGCATTGACCTAATCAACACATACACCAAGTTTGAACATTCTAGCTCAATTAGGAAGAGAGTTATCGTGCCCCAAAGTATCAACCAATCAAATTGCTTATCTCTGCTTACCCTAAGCGGAAAATGCTCATCTAATCAAATTGCTTATCTCTGCTTACCCTAAGCGGAAAATGCTCATCTTCGAACTCCATCAAGGCATTGACCTAATCAACACATACACCAAGTTTGAACATTCTAGCTCAATTAGGAAGAGAGTTATCGTGCCCCAAAGTATCAACCAATCAAATTGCTTATCTCTGCTTACCCTAAGCGGAAAATGCTCATCTTCGAACTCCATCAAGGCATTGACCTAATAAACACATACACCAAGTTTGAACATTCTAGCTCAATTAAAAGTTATCGTGTCCCAAAGCATCAACCAATCAAATTGCTTATCTCTGCTTACCCTTAGCGGAAAATGCTCATCTTCGAACTCCATCAAGGCATTGACCTAATCAACACATACACCAAGTTTGAACATTCTAGCCCAATTAGGAAGAGAGTTATCGTGTCCCAAAGCATCAACCAATCAAATTGCTTATCTCTGCTTACCCTAAGCGGAAAATGCTCATCTTCGAACTCCATCAAGGCATTGACCTAATAAACACATACACCAAGTTTGAACATTCTAGCTCAATTAGGAAGAGAGTTATTGTGTCCCAAAAAGTGTGACGGACAGACAGACGGACAGACGGACAGACAGACAGACAGACGGACGAACCCATTTTAATAGTCCCCTGCTTTCTTCGAAAGGCGGGGGACAAAAAAATCATTATAATGAGTAAAAATTTGGTGAAGTTAATTCGATTTTTCACTGGTAAATAATTAAATAGACAAGTGGCATAACTTGACCCGCATCCCATCAGCTATCCTGAAAAATGCTGGAAAAATTAAACAAGTAAATTGTGTTTAGTACTGGGTTAATTAAGACAGGCATATGCCTTTGCTATACAGGATGACATGAGGGAAATTTCTAGCTAGCTTAGAAACACAACTCCGCTACACGGTCTTCCATAAAAGAAAAACTATACATTTTTGGAAAGCTTATGATGCCAGGAAGACAAAATCTGGGAGTTCCAAGCAAAATGTTTGCAATTTATTGATTTAGGGCCAGATGAAATTCGTCAAAATTGTCAAATAAATGCTATTTGTGTACTAACAATTCTGAAGTTGACATAAAATTAAATAGTTGGTAAAACACCTCATGCCTTCATCCTTGGCAATGAACAGTTTATTGGACAGATTTTGATGTAAATAAAAATGCTCAAAACACAAATGTCATGGGTGAATAAAGAATTGTGGAAATCCATTAACGGTAAAAAAGAATTATCTCCCTTTCTGTCAAATGCCTGTAATTGATAGACTATCAGGTCTTGTATGAATCATAAGACCAGGTGTGGGCAAACAAGCCCAATAATTATTTTGTTTGTTGGATCTCAAGGGCCTGTTAGGGTTGGTTGTTGGATGTTTGCTCAGAAATTATCGCTTGTATGGAACATGCTAGAGTCGATTTGTAGCATATTCTAGCCAGGGGATATGTTTGACAGTAGTTGAGTGATATGCTTTTGAAATAATGGAGATCAGTAGCACTTTATAAGCATTGAACCACATGATTTTTTTCCACTAAGATAAACATTCTTAACCCACATACATGTTAATACCACATCATTTATTGTCATTTTATATATTTATTATGTAATAATGATTTTTCTCTGTGTTAATTTTTCTTTGTGTGGATACACTATAATACAACAGCTGGCTGAAAAGTTCTAGATATGAAGAGGAGAGATTTAATTGGCTTTTACCACCACAAGTAGAATCATTGAATGAATCATAGACATAAGACCTGCAGCTGAAGTGTTATTATTGTATTTGTACCAGACAATCTTGTGAACCTACCCATTGAAATCACCAAAAATGGACAGAACTATCTATATGGCAGTCATCAAGTATCTGCAACTGAAAGTCCTAACCCAAACATTGAAATATGTGGATACGGTCTCCACTATAGGAGACAATGGCCCTTCCTTTTCTGCACTAAAGAAGTGGTTGCAGGAGGTACTTGATCCAGTGACATCCAGTGACAATCTGTGCTGTTTTCAATATTTCCTAAAAAAATTTTAGCCAGATTTTTAAACATAGAGGAGACCTGGATTCATCAGTTTCAACCAGAATGCAAAATTCAATAAAAACAATGGAAGCATCCAGACTCGCAAGTCCCCAATCAAGCCAGGTCAGTTCTTTCGACTGGACAGGTGATGGGTTCACTCGTTTATGATTCCTAAACTATTCTGCTGATTGACTACCTTAAAAACAGCCAGACTATCAATAGAAGTATTATAAAGGTGTTCTATTCAGACAAAACTTCTGTTCATAAATGGGTGATATCATTTTCCCTCTATGATTACGTCATGTCAGCTGTGATCAATTTTTTAAGGGTAACTGAAGATAATTTCTTCCTGGCAGACATCAAGGCCATGCAACATCATTAACTAAAGAGTGAGAGTGTACACTTCAAAAGTGACTACATAGAAAAATAAATGGAAACAATGGACTTTATACAATTCTATACAGTTCTTTCACAGATGGGTTTAGAACTTTTCAGCCAGCTCTCAATAGTTATTGAAATTGAATTATTTGTTTTGGTTTGATACATGATATTATAATTATTCTTACATTGTTTGTATTCTATTTTAATAATGAACATTAAAACATGCTAATATTTGTTCATCCTTGCTGTATTGGGTTGGATGGCCGAATGGTTAGTGTGTGCATGCTGTATCATACGGCCTGCCATTAAGTCAACTGGCGTGGTCTCGAATCCCTGGTTGTACGTGGCAAGGAGTAGGGTCACCTGTCCATACTCCTGATTTTCTCCGGGTACTCTGGTTTCCCCCCACTGCTAAAGACCCCTACGCGCAAGCAAATTATTGAAATAAAATTAAACCATATGTTAGTCCCGAAATGACCTTGTTTGTGTTGAGTGGACATTAACCCTTTCAATGCTAGACGTAAATCCACTGCCTGTGCTAGACCCTTTTTTGAGGAAAAAAGGGAGGTTGGAACTGAATGCCAAGCAGTACTTATGGAAGCTTTTATGAAAAATCTTTTTGTCTGTTGGGATGGGCATGAGGTTGGGCTAAGAGGAAAAAATAGAATTTTGGAAATTTGCATAATAATGTAGTCACGTGACGTCATGGCGGCCATTTTGGATTTCTCATTTCACACTAAAGCTAACACGAAAACGAATTTTTCTCCATGAAATACTTAAAAGATATTGTTTTTTTTAATGGATTTTGATAAAGATATATAAAATGAACAAAAATATCAATAGCAGCCATGAGCAATGCCGCCGCGAACACGCGCATCACTTCTCCCGCTGCCATGACCACGTGCGGATTGCAATACCTTGATTTTACTTTCACTTTCATCCCCAAGTCCCATATCATTATCAATATAGTCAGTCAATAGATCTACACGTTCGGGAATCAGGAATTACCTACGTATTTTACGATCCAGCAGGCCAGCATTATTATAAACATCAGAATTATTGTCAGAATCTACTGCAGACACAGGGCTATAGCGTGTTCACATTGGGCTTGTTCATCATGCACGGGAGACATAGCTAGCCATGGGCGGAACGTCGCGCAACAAATCACACACTTCATAATACCAATCACTGTCCTGACTACTATCATTATCAAGTAACTGGAAACGAATTATGTGTATCACCCGCCTCGAAATTGTCCACATGTTGGTCAGCAAGACGTCATTCACGACTTCGTCGAGAGTGCATCGTCTACGTTGTCACAATGCACTCCGCCATTTTACGGTTTGCCGCTTTGAAACACGTGGAAATATGTTCTAGTGTATAGAAAATACAATAGATGGCACTTGCAGTTACGGTACTAATTTTAGCGAGGGCTTTACTGAGTACACGGTAATACCGGGTACGGGCATTTTACCGACATTTTATAATACCCGGTACTACCGGGTATACGCAGTGAAAGGGTTAAACCCATTTCTCTCTAATTATGTTTTGCATACAATGTATAAATACAAATGTAAAGGATGTAACTTTAAAATAGAAGAAAATCAAATATTTTTAATATTAAACAATTGCTTTGTTCTTATACTTCTACAATCATTCTCATGTTGTTCATTTTGCCATATTTTTGTTTATTCATTCATATGTCTTCTATATAATGATGCATAGTATAGTACACTATGTTAAAAAAATACTAGAAATGTATGTTTCTTTATCACCAAATGATTTATGTAAGTTGTGAAGTAAAACAGTTGAACATTAAATCCCATTTCAATTTATTTGCATGAGGTGAAGAGAAATAATGGTATTGAACAATTGACTATTCATGAAAGATACTAAAGAGAACTTTATTAATTTATACATACTTTTGCTAATTTTATTGTTATATCTTGGTAGTAACATACCAATATAAATAGTAATATTGTTTCTAGATGAAGACTATTATAATTGAAATGAAATGGGATTTCACATCATAATGCTATGCACGGACTGGGCTAATAATGACAAAAAACTACAATGAATACAATAGTATAAAATGTTGCTATGAAATTAAATAAATGTTGTATACAATAATTAACCGGTTTAATACTATATTATACATAAAAGTGAATGAAATTCAATGTTTACTATTTTGCTTTATACATGAATATCACAGGTCAAATTATTGAAATAAATAATGCAAATAGATTATGATTTGAAACATCTTGTATGTCATTGTTCTATTTGTTATATACATGTAAGACTACATGATATAAACTTTTTGATAAGCCTCTTTTATCATATTTTGAACCAATGGAATAAAGAGCAAAGACCTAGAATATATTGTAAATATAATCAGGTTTTTGATCAACTGATCAAAGGAAAATATTGCGAATAAATTTGTTGTACTGCTATTGTAAAGAAATCATCATTGTTTTATTTGATATTTAGAATACACATAATCGTGTATATATTTGAAGTTAAGAGCAATTATGATTAGTGATACCTGTATGACCAACTCTCAAAAGATAATCTCATTAAACCAAGTACTTTTTTTCATTTGTATTAGTTGATTTATACTGAATAAAGATAACACAAACAAACAAAAATGAGTTGGCTGTGTGAACACCTCAATGACAAGTGGTATCAGATGCCTCAGAGAGAATATTCAAATGCTCCTTGTGATACGTTTGTAACACAATTATAACCTAATGTATTACACGGGAGTGGAGTGGGTGGGTCGGGGGGCTTTTCGATTGGCAGGGGACTATTAAAATGGGTAAGCAGAGATAAGCAATTTGATGAAACTTTGTGTATAGTTTCATTACATTAGTACCTTGACCATATTACCTTGACCAAGTTCGACAATGAGCATTCTCTTAGTCAGGATAAGCAAAGCAACTTGATTGGCCGGGACTTTGAATTGGTTGATGCTTTGGGGTATGATAACTTTGGTTATAATGAAGTACTGGAACATAAAAACCCAGCTTTTAATTGAGCTAGAATGTTTAAACTTGGTGTAGATGTTCATCAGGTCTTGACTGAACATTTTGAGCTACAGCTTGGCAATTTCATTGGTCGATGCTTTGGGACAAGATAACCTTGATTTCTATCTGACAGAGAGTGATGAAATTTACAGTATAGTTTGATTGCTCGATACTTTTGAAAAAAATATGAAAGTGCGATTAATTAATGTGTCATCTTTTACTTTGGGGTTTTGGCGGGAGACATCAGCCATACTGTTTGCTTGTTTAATATCCCCTATACAATATACGCTCGACCTCATTACCCGAACTGGGGTAGAAAAGTGGGATCTTTGACAATGAGGCAATGAACTTGTACATTCTTTTGCAGCTGCACAAGAGGGAACATCAACGCCGGATTAACCATGGTGGTGGGGAGGGGGGCTGATACCGACCGTGAAGCCCCGCAAGGGGGTCGGGTCAGGGGGTTCTCCCGCTAAGAAATTTTAATTGGAGGCCGAAAACGTGATTTCATGGCATTTCAGGCACTTGTGTCGGAGCCATTTAGAAATACCTCCCCCAGAAAACTAAAATTCTGCCACAAAATTAGCCACAATCCATGCGGGTGCTGTGAAATTTCTAGAGGAGGGAGCTGGAACCCAGGAGCCCGTTAAATTCGCCACTGTAAATGAGCAGAGCTACATCAAACCTAATTTTGAGTCCCTCAGTGATAAATAACTTGATTCAAAATCGTATTATAGCCCCAACGACGATTTGATGAATGGAGACCGTAACGTTACGACAAAGTCTAACACTGTAAGTACCAAATAGTCATACGAGATATGTGCATCTCATCAAATTCAGCTTATACCATACCCACAATAATGTTACGGAGTCAGTGAGTTCAAGTTAGACAATACGCTGACCTTCCACTGACCATGCTTATAATATAAAATCTGTCAATGACAGCTGATTCATTGTTTAGTTTTTTATATGATATATTTAATATCAATAATATATGTATATGCATGCTTTATTTTACTTTACACGACCTCTAAAAATGCCCCAAATCGTAAAAATACGACTTTTTGGATTTCGATCTCCTTTTTTCGGCTACCCCGGACATTTTCAAAAAATGATACAATGATTTCACACAACAGGCCAGCTATTAGCCTCTCGATTGACAAGAGTTTCATCGCCCTCCATTCATTATAACCAATGTCATCGTGCCCTAAAGAATCAACAAATCAGCTTGCTTATCTCTGCTTACCCTACGCAAAAAATGCTCATCTTTGAACTCAATCATGACATTGACCTAGTGAACGCCTACACCAAGTTTGAACATTCTAGCTTAATTAGAAGGAGAGTTTTTGTGTTCCAAAGTCCCGGCCCTTCAAATTGCTTCTATTTTTCATTTTCAATTCAAAATGGTGACCATCACGTGACCGAAATCAAAATTCTGATCCGATAGATTTTTAGGCATTCCTTCCAGGATTCCGAAAATATGACGCCCGAGTCTGTAAGTAAAATAGCAAAAAAGCCTTTTTGATTTTTCACGTTTAAAGATGGTGGCACTTCCGGTTCGATCGACAAACTCCATATTTTGTGTACGAATCAGTAATTACCTGTCTAATATCGAATTTTTTTTTTAGGTCATTCTGACCTATATTTCGACGATTTTTTTGAAAACTTTGATCCTTAATTTCACCAAGGGGAGATAATTTAGAAAATTTCCAAGGACATCATTGAAGTCGCATTGGCAAGATCTACTAACATTCTAAATTTCACGAAAATCGCACAACTATTAAAGAAGTTGTCAAATTGGTAATAACTTCCGGTTCGAAATGACAGCGACGAATTTTCGAAATGCCAAAATCCGAAATTGCAGATTTGAAGTAAATGTTTCAAGATACTCAAAGAAAAAAGAATTAGTAAAATAGGTCAAATAGTCACAAAGTTACAGCATTGTAGGTCAAATGCATTCCTTCGTAAAATTCGGTGATTTCGGATTCGTAAAACGTTTTGAAAATATATTTAATCAACAGCCACCACCCATTATTGGGGGGATAGGTAAAAGTTTCAGAACGATCCTATGGTTAGATTCTGAGAAATCCGATTTGTGGACAAAACACACAAAAAAAATAACAATAATAATCTTAACAGAAACAATAAGCTTTCATATGTAATATGAAAGCTTAACTAGACCTGCAAGCAGCACTGAACCGGCTTTCAGGAATCAGACAGGAAGTGTGTCATACAATAGCCCATTTATCGAGCTACCAAACGATACTTTAGATGTTTTGATCCGGTCACACCTGACGGTGAAATCCCGATTGTTGCAAGAGCACCAATTTTTTTCACTGTCTTTTTTTTTTAAATATCGAATATTTATTTGACTACTTCCTGTTTACGGATCATTATCGGGATAGATTTAACAAGTGGTATGGGAACTTAATTTCCTGTACCAGAAGTTTCAGAAAGATCCATTGGACACTTTTACCTCCCTTATACCATTAGAAGCAGATTTACAGATATAACGATTTTTCGACTTCTTTTCAAAGATTGTGGCCCTTTTCGACCGTTTATACTATATTGAGGCTTTTAATTTTGGATTCACACCATAGACCACCGTTATGACTCTAAGTAACAGAAGTTTAAGAAAGGAAATAAGAGAAGTTTTCGAATAAAAGCGTCTGAATAGGCTCCAAAAAGGAAAATAATAGATTTTCAGCGTTCCATTATATATTGCCTAACACGCGAATTTTTACCATTTAGATCTCATAAGATTGTCCATGTTCGAACTATCCAATGACACTTTAGTTGTTTTGATTCGGTGAAATCTGGCGTATTAACCACTTTTTTCGCAAGATCTCCATTTTTTTTTTATTTTTACGGTTTTTTTTTTCTCAAATTATCCGAAATTTTTTCGACTACTTCCGTTTTATGGATCATTGTCGGGATAGCTTTAACAAGTTGTTTGGTTACCTTACCTTCTGTACAAGAAGTTTCAGAATAATTCATTCAGCTGTTTTCCAAAGAAAGAAAATTAGAAGATCATTTTCAGTAATCTAAGGCCATAGCCCACCCATAGGATTCTGCGTTAAAAAAGTTTCAGAAAAATCGGAGTTGTCGTTTTCGAGAAAAAGACGTCTAAAAAGGCTCCAAATACGGAAAATACTAGATTTTCAGCGTACCACAATTTATTTTCTAACCATCGAAATCGTACCATTGAGATGCCATATAATAGTCCATTAATGGGGCTATCCAAAGACACTTTACTTCTTTTGGTCCTGTAATATCTGACCTGTAACAAAATTTCGAAGAAATTTCGATAATTTTTTCACTTTAACTGATGTATCTTAGCCAGTTCAATGTCAGACATCCGGAAAATCAGTGTTTTCAACATCCGAACCAGTGATGTCTTGTTACTATTTTTATTAGGAAGTGCAACAAAATTTTGTCAGATTATTCAAGACTTAGAAATTACACGCAACAGCGAGACTTCCAGTTTCTAGGAAACGGTATATACTGCATAAATCACCCAGCATTTGTATTAATATGACCATGTGATACAGCTCAACTTTATTACAACTTTGAAAATAGCATATTTTGTCAAAACCATGTAGGATATATGTAGAGCTTCCATTTAGATCTTTAACTAACAGTTATTTGAGTGTTGCAATTGTCTCGCTAAATGACATTCTTCTAATTCTAATAAATTGCAATTTGAAAACCGCAATGGTTCAAAAATTTGCAAAGTGTGATCCTGATGTATGGTTATCCTTTGATGAACAAAGAACGGTCTTGTCATTTTTATTAAATCGTCAGGGGTGGATCCATAGTCGGGTTTGGGGAGTCTAAACTCCACCATTCTCTGCTACATAGAATCCTTCATTATCAGATCAGATGGTGTAATGGGATTGGCATTGAAAGTGTGAAATAATGATGTAGACATGTGTGACATCACATTTAATGCTTTGCATCAAGGAAATTGAATCACAACGTGATGATAATGTATGATAAAACTCTTATTTCTCTTTTAAAAAACTCATTGTGTATGTATGCCTATGTCATTAAGAGACGATGACAGCATGCATTGTCAACTGTTAAATTTCCTTAACAGGAGCCTAGCAAACCCCCTCCGGCATAAGTTCCAAGATCCACCCATTCTCGGTGGCGTGGATATATGGTTCTTGTCAGATCTGATGGGTATCGTGTATGCAATTAAAGGATTTGACAATAAACTTAAAGAAACATAAGTTATTTTCAATTAATATTGAAGTAACATTATTTTATAAATTTACTTTATAGGGTTAATGAATAGTTAATTCTTAAAAGAATTCTTCTGCTAGGAGCAAACCTGGTTGTCATGTTTTGGTGATTGGCAGATTAGCACTTATGGTAAGAATAACCCATTTATGTTAAGTATGACTATTACAATGTTTAGTACAGAAGGTACACAGTATTATATTGGAGGCATTTGAAAAACCAATGAGTTTTAAAGATGTGAAACCCTCTCATGGCGCTAACATCATAATGTAAGCCAATTCGACCAGACTCCATCAATGTGAATTGAAAATTTAATAGGGAGACCACTCTAAAATAACCTTGTTATTAACCTATCGTCTTTATAACGGGAAGGCTTAAATACGGGAATTCCCGGTACTATTTAAGATGCCTTATGGTGAACATGATCTACACCATTATGTAAACTGAGTGTAATGTCATCCAAATATTCAGATCAAGACCCTGGTACTCCTACCCTCTTGAACTAAAGCAATGGCATCTTTTTGGAGAAATTTCATTTTTAGGTTTTTACACTATTAAAGTATATTTGATTAAGAGAGTTGTTTATTACAGATCATGGAAAAATACATATTAGATTTATTCTTTGGCCTTAAACTTTCTTAAGATATAAAGTTTGATCATCAGATTAATACCCAAGGTAAGCAGTACTCTTATAATTTCAATTATATATGACTGTGTAAATTATAATATAATGAAATATTAAACATATACTCCTTACCCTGGATATATGGGGTTAGACATTTCAATGCATTCAATATTAAAATGGTAAATATAATGTAAGAGTAAACGGAAGTCTTGAGTTTTACATTAAGACAGGTAACCATGTAGAAATTGTTCTACTACTGATGTTATCTGTTTTACTCCAGGCACAGTAGGGGCTTTTCCTACAGTTCCTTTGCGCAAGTTTTGTAGCAAATGACTACAAAAAGTTTACTGGCCGATAGCTCCCTTAATTTACACATAAACTAACCCAAATCTGTACTTCACATAGCTTAACATATAATAAATCTAGTCCCATTGAAATAAAGATGAAGCCTTACCGCATAATTATGATTTGATGAAACCCAACTGCTACGCAAAATTTAACTGGCCAGTGTCATGGCGGCAAGTTGCGTAATACGTCATTAGGCCTACAACATAATTGTTTGGTAACTATTTTAATGGTCCAGTCCTCACCATTTGTGATAGAATTACTTATTCCAATACAAACTGTAATGATATGTGTTGACAATTGTAGGTTTGAACCTATTTGAACTTGCGTAATGGTTCTTAGGCTGTCTCAATTGTAACCTTAACACAGTTTAAGGTTGCAAGTATAGTAACTAGGTAGCCATGGTGTCTGAGATACTTGCTCATGAGCCTCATGGTAGCATATTTGCTCTCTGCTTTGGCCTCACAAGGACACCTGTCTAGTCATGCCTTTGGGACACAAAGCCATGGAGCGTGGACCAATGTATTGTATACGTTGGCGTGCCCAGAAAAGATCCCATGGCAGTTAGTATTCAGTGTAAGAGTAGGCAATAGTGGCACTGCCAGCTAAGATTTCCTGCTCCCTGCTTTGGCCTCACAAGGACACCTGTCTAGTCGTGCCGATGGAACACAAGCCGTGGAGCGTGGACCCATGTATACGTTGGCGTGCCCAGAAAAGTTCCCTTGGCAGTTAGTATTCAATTTAAGAGTAGGCAATAGTGGCACTGCCAGCTAAGATTTCCCTCAATGCACACTGTATGGTGTATTGCAGTCTTCATTAGCCCAGTAGGTGTAGAAAACGTAAGCGTACAATTTAATTTCATTGGAAGCCACAATCGTTCAGCCAGAAAGAACAGAGCAGTGACTATTGCTTTGCATTGGAGTGAAAACCAAGGTCTCATGCACAAGTTGAGAGCATTAAAAAAAGAACAGTTAGAAAAACAAATAAGAGAACTGAAAATTTCCCTCATAGATTTATAGGAAAACCTTGAAAGTGAGAAAGCAAAATAGCAGTTGGCCATATTCCATGCCAAAAACTACTGCATGGTGCATTGCTGTTTTTATAAGCAGCAGTAGGACATTAAAACCTCATTGATATTCCATTTCATATATCATTTGATTTACAAAATTATAATTTTGTATTTTTTAATTTTTTTTAGCATTTATTATTGAATGTTATTGGAGCGCCTGTACTTGTACCAAACTGGATTATTATTTTGCTTTTGGTGGTGATGGGCAGATCAACACTGTGGTAAGTCTCAATGATACGTAAACTAAGTGCAGTAGCGTCCAAACCCTATATAACTAAAGCAATAGCGCCTACTTGGTGTTGTCACTTATTCACTTACATCCTGTCCCTGTGCAATATTAATGGTTCAGCCAGAAAGAACAGAACAGTGACTATAGCTTTGCATTGGAGTGAAAACCAAGGTCTCATGCACAAGTTGAGAGCATTAAAAAAGAACAGTTAGAAAAACAAATAAGACTACAGAAAATTTACCTCAAAGATTCATAGCAAAACCTTGAAAGTGAGAAAGCAAAATAACAGTTGGCCATATTCCATGCCAAAAACTACTGCATGGTGCAGGGCTGTTTTTATAAGCAGCAGTAGGACATTAAAACCTCATTGATATTCCATTTCATATATCATTTGATTTACAAAATTATAATTTTGTATTTTTTAATTTTTTTTAGCATTTATTATTGAATTTTATTGGAGCGCCTGTACTTGTACCAAACTGGATTATTATTTTGCTTTTGGTGATGGGCAGATCAACACTGTGGTAAGTCTCAATGATATGTAAACTAAGTGCAGTAGCGTCCAAACCCTATAAAACTAAAGCAATAGCGCCTACTTGGTGTTGTCACTTATTCACTTACATCCTGTCCCTGTGCAATATTAATGGTTCAGCCAGAAAGAACAGAACGGTGACTATAGCTTTGCATTGGAGTGAAAACCAAGGTCTCATGCACAAGTTGAGAGCATTAAAAAAGAACAGTTAGAAAAACAAATAAGACTACAGAAAATTTACCTCATAGATTCATAGCAAAACCTTGAAAGTGAGAAAGCAAAATAGCAGTTGGCCATATTCCATGCCAAAAACTACTGCATGGTGCATGGCTGTTTTTATAAGCAGCAGTAGGACATTAAAACCTCATTGATATTCCATTTCATATATCATTTGATTTACAAAATTATAATTTTGTATTTTTTAATTTTTTTTAGCATTTATTATTGACTGTTATTGGAGCTCCTGTATTTTTTCAAACTGGATTATTATTTTGTTTTTGGTGATGGGCAGATCAACACTATGGTAAGTCTCAATGATATGTAAACTAAGTGCAGTAGCGTCCAAACCCTATAAAACTAAAGCAATAGTGCCTACTTGGTGTTGTCTGTGGAATTGATCTTTGGTGCATTCATATGTAAGTGCAAACATGTGTTGATGTTAAATTTAGGATTGTAAATAAAACTGTAACTCTCATACATGTACATGTACTGTCATCACTTATAAAAGGTGAATTTTCATAGCATCTCAGTGAGTTAAAGTTTTTATACTATTTTGTATTTCAGGTTTTCAAGGAAAGATGTCTTATTTCCAATTTTAAAGAATCTTGCTGAAATCTTGATGTTTTTCCTTCAACTTTATTCTGGTTCCTTATTGTATCTAAAATAAATTAAGAATGCAAAATCTGACTTGTAATCTGTGTTTGGAAAAATTAAAGTTGGCTGTCCTTATGATTCCTCTTCTGGTAGCTATCTAACCTACAGGTCCAATGTTCAAGGCTGGTGTTGCCAAGAAAGCTATTTTGGATTTTCCATAATGGTTCCTCCCTTGTCAGTGGGGCAGAATGGAAAGCCTGACAAGGAACAACATATAGGTGTTCACTGTTCAGACATGGATAAGCCACTAAGGTCCCTTGTAACTCGAACCAAATCCTCAATACTCAGTGGGTAAGACATTGCCTGTCTGAGCTTGAGTTCCTGTGTTCAATTCTCTGTAAGCCGAGAAAGTTCATCAGAAATCACTGTAATCTGGGTATCATTTAATCCTGTGTATCTAGCACTAAATTCTTTAACAATCGTTTGATATCAAATGTTTGTTTAAAACATTCGTGAAAGTCATTTTAAATCTCACATATTCATCTAATTTGTACTTGTGTCCAGTTTAAAGCTGATCATTCAATTTTGTTAACGAGTGGCCAATTTTCAAGCTTTTAATTTTCGATCACCGTTCAAAAATTAATCGTTATTCATCAATAATCAATAGATGCTAAATTAGTGCTAAATATACCAGATTAAATGATACCAGTTTACAGTGTTTATTCCAGCGGGTCCATGCTAGTGGTGTAAAATAAAGACACTGAAGAGACAACATACAGTCATTTGTATAAACCAGACATCCTTAGCCCACACTTCCATGCACGTTAAAGAACACCCCATAGTCATTTGGGTGGGATTGAAAACCAGGGTCCCATAATTGCCGGTGGGGTTGGGTGGGGCGGGGATGGTCTAGTGGTCTAGACTGCCGCGTTTCGAACTCTAGCTGGCCGGTCACCTCTGGCTTGCGGCTGTGGTTTCGATCCCAGGTGTGAGCATATGTGGCATGGAGATCGGGCGCTTTCTCAACCTCGTGTGTTTCCTCTGGGCACTCCGTTTTCCTCCCACTGCTAAAGACCCCTACGCACAAGCGAATTATTGAAAAAAAGTAAAAACATATGTTAGTCCCGAAATGATCTAGTTTGTGTCGAGTGGAAGCTAAACCCCATTTCTTTCTCTCCCATAATTGCCAAGCATGATAAGATCCCTGTGAAGTTGGAATTTAGAATAACAGTAGACTGTAGAACCACTATCTGGGCAAGGTTTCTCTTATAGTACGTTGTACTTTTGGTTTACAGGGTTGTTCCTTTTGATTGGGGCATCATATAATTACTTGATTTGTCATAGTAGGCAACTACAGACTCCTAACATTCAGAATTAGAATCAAATGTATGTCATAGTGAAGCCGTTGGACCAAATTCCCCCCATAAAATTGATCTATGCATACATCATTTGACCCTCGGTCATAATATATTCGGATGCACAGTCATATCATCCTGTGCACGGACAGATAACTCCACAACTGGAACAAAAAATAGAATCCTTACAAATCGTTGTGGCTCGGTGAGTAAGGCGTTGACTGTCTGACCTAGCAGTCCTGTCATTGATCATGGTATTGGCTAAGAAAGTGCATTGTTATAATTAATAGGGTCTAGCACGGAACAGTCATTTACAGGCCCGACGGGGGGGGGGGGGTCACCGCCCAACAATAATTTTGCAGCAAGTACTCTTTTTCTCCAGGTTATTGCGGCCCCTGGACCCTCGCCTATAATGACCTAGGATGGAAGCCTCTCCCAAATCGAGAAGAACTTCTACCGGCCCTGATTTGAATGGGAAATAAAACCAAGGTCCCACGCATACATTGGAGTAGTCCTGTGTTCGATTGCATGTAAACCAAGATATTTCAACAGTATTGTTTTAGCAGATCACCCTCCACAGTGGTGTAGAATGGAGGACTTGACAACATACAAAGAACACCATGGTCCAGGCAAAATCCCCTAATCCCACACAGCAATCACATTACATACAGATCTATATATCGTTTCGTATAACGTCGGACGTTTATTAACCAGATAGCGTTGATGTTTCTAGTGGAATACTCACTCGTTGCAACGAATCATTTCATTGGCTTATCCATGGAGCTATCCAACGACACTTTGGTCCGATAATATCTGACGGAGAAATCAAGTTTTCGCAAAAGCGCCATATGTTTAAACCTTTTTAAACATTTTTTGAATACTTCCGGTGTGGAGATTACTGTCGTGGTAGTTTTAATAACCGGTTTGGGCACTTAAATAACCGTAGGGCCCTGTTATGGTTTATTACATTATCTGATCAGACAAAAATGCACCTGAGAAATACTATGTTCAAAGGTGTCAAAATTTTAACCCTGTGTAAAATACCATCAAAAAATATTCATAAATAAAAAAGGTTTTCGTAAAAAAAAATTAAAGAGGTTTTCGTAAAAAAAAAATTTTTTTTCAAAATATCGGACATTTTTTCGACTACTTCCGGTTTTACGATCATTGTCGTGATATCTTTATGAAGTTCTTTGGATACTTAACTTTCTGTACCAGAAGTGTCAGAAACATCCAATGAGTAGTTTTGGAAAAAAAGATAAATCAAAGAGCGTTTCCAAAAATTTAACGATTTTTCAATTTTTTTCAAAGTTTGAGGCCATTTTTGGACCACCTATATTATTTCAATGCTTTTCATTTTGGATTCACTATATAGACAACCGAAAGGACTTTGAGTAAGAAAAGTTTAAGAAAAATCGTAGGCGTCGTTTTCGAGAAAATGGCGTCTCAGAATGTTAAAAAATCGGAAAATACTAGATTTTTCTTCATACAATAATTTATTTCCTTACAATCAAAATCATATTATTTAGATACCATATGATGGTCCATTAATAGGGCTATCCAACGACACTTTAGTTCTTTTGGTCCGCTATTACCTAAGGGAGAAATCAATTTTTTCGCAAGTGCGACAATGTTTTTAACCTTTTTTTTTTCATTTTTTGAATACTTCCGGTATGGTTATTATTGTCGGAATAGTTTTAATAGCCGGTTTGGGCACTAAAATAGCCGCAGGGCTCTGTAATGATATATTACATTATCTGATCAGATAAAATGCCCCTGAGAAATCTTATGTTCAAAAGTGCCAACAATGCAAAAAAATTAAAATATCGAAAATTAAATTTCAATAACTACATACATATTATACATCGTTAGAATCGTAATTAGGTCAGCTATAAGAATATACAACCTTTTTTTTGAAAATCTCTTAAAATAAAAAAATAGTAGAGTATTTTCCAAAATTTCACGTTTTTTCGACTTTTTTCGATTTTCAGTCCATTATTTCACCTATTCCAGATATTTCAAAGTCGTAATGGAATGCTTCGTACACAAGACTACCACAAGGTCTCTCGATAGAGAAAGTTTCATAAAAATCGCTGGCGTAGTTTTTGAGATACAGGCATCCAAAAATGCTAAAAATCAGAAAATACTTGATTTTCAGTGTGCCATATTTTGCTGCCTGATCATAGTATCCGCAGGAATTGGGTATCATTCAGTGGTCCAATCACCGCCCGACCAAATGATACCTTAATTTGTTTAATCCGTTGATATCGGACGGAGAAATCGTGTTTTTACCCAAAACACCAATTTTTCACGTTTTTTTCAAAATATCGCATATTATTTCGACTACTTCCTGTTTAAGGATTCTTGTCGAAATTGCTTTATAAGTTGGTATTGGACTATAACTTCATGTTCCAGAAGTTTCAGAAACGTCAATTCTGCCATAAAACGAAACCCGAGCTCACAAAATGGGAAGAAAATTCGAAAAAAATCGAAAAATAAAGGGCGATAACTATGAATAAAACTTATATTACTGGAATCGGATGGACTTCAGGTATCCAAAAATGTAAGTCAAATTTGAAAATTTTGAAAAATAACAAAAATTGTCTCGTAAACAATATGTTTTCAATTTTCAAACGATAAAAGTCATAGACGAATGTTCGAAATTGAAAAATGTGAGATAGCCATTGTCTCAGAAAAGATTCAGGGATTCCAAAAATGTAATTTGCTTGAAAATGGATAAAGAATTGACGAAACTATGGCCAATTTTCAATTTTTAGACAACGTACAAAGTTCGGTCACTTCCGGTATGCGCAGAAATTTCAAAAATATTTTATCAAGTAGCCACCACATGGTTTCCCGATAGAAAATCTAATTCCAGATCGATATCTGTTTTCGATCATGGAGATCTAGGCTCCCGCGGTAAATAATAATAATAATAATAATAATAATAATTAGAACTGCGATGCAGTAATGACGGGTTTCACCGGTGCCACTTTACCCTAAACATGTTACTTCCGGTACCAATGAAACCATTAAACAGGTTTCCACATAAGCATTGCACACATCAAATAAAATGGACGCCGAATCAACAAAATCCAGCAATATCAATTCATTTTATACATTTGTTACATGTAAGTGTACCGTACTTCCGGTGATAATGAAAATGTTCAATTAGTTTTATGAAATCAGAAATGACATAAGGCATCACATGGTGAAAATTTTATGTAAATCGAATAACAATTGCCACTTTTATAGACCAAAAACCTTGAAAAGTGACTTGTAGAAAATCGCCTATTTCTCTGCAACCGTACAAGTTAGAAACCATTTTCTGGTATCTGTATGATCGTATGGGTTCAATGTATTTGCTGATTGGAATCAAATATCATAATTTTAAAAACAATACAAATAAGACTCATCTGAATAAAATATCTGTTTTGAAGGCTAAAAATACAGTTTTTGCCAAAATGACATTACTTACGGTGATAATGAAAATCTTAAATTACTTGTATGAAATCGTAAATGGCATTAGGTATCACACAGTGAAAATTTTATGAAAATCGAATAATAATTGACACTTTTGTGGGCAAAAAACCTTGAAAAGTGACCTGTTGAAAATTGCCTATTTCTCCGCAACTGAACAAGTTAGAAACCATTTTGTGATATCTATATGATCGTATGGGTTCATTCTTTTAGTTGATTAGAATCAAATATCAAAATCTTAAACAAACACTAAATACGACTCATTTGAATAAATTATTTGTTTCAAAGGCTATAAATACAGTTTTTGCCCAAATTTCGTCATTTCCGGTGACATTGAAAATGTAAAATTGAGTTGAACTAGTCACAATTGACATTATGCATCAAATGGTGTCACCTTTATGAAAATCCAATAATAATTGACTCTTTTACAGGCACAATAGCGTAAAGAGTGACTCATGCAAAATTGACCATTTCTCGGCAACTGCGCATATTACAAATTAATTTTCACATACATTCTCTCCATATAGATTATTGCAACGAGTTTATGAAAGTTACGAAGTAATATTTTAAAATATGAAAACGCTGGATGGGTTGTAAATAGCTTAATTTTACACCTTTTTTCACCTTTTAATCGAAATAGCCCGAAAACGGAATCGAAATTAAAAAAACTGGGCACAACATTTTTTGTGCCTTTAACCCTCTCGTTACGTAAGCGCCCGAAACCGCCCGTAACGTCCTGTACGGGATCGCCCGATGTCGCCAGAAATGACGGTCGGTAAAACTCGGTAATTTTCCACTCGGAACAAAACTCTCACGTGACTAACGACAACTGGAGTGTACTGTAAACATAGCAGTATTCAAAATGGCGGCCTCCGTGAAATTTTTGATATTGAAGAGTTTTGTGTAAAAATGAAGGTTTTTCGTTGAATTTTTGAATGGCGTCATCGGATTCAGACGGCGATTTTAATGGATTCGATTCTTATGACGTTGAATGTGCCGAATTGAAGCAAAAAGAGGTAATAAATGACCGTGAATTGGATGATAATTTTGACGATGAAAGTGACATTGAAATTGAACAAGGACTGGAATACGATTCGTCTGGAGAGTCTAGCAGCGAAAATGATGACTTTGAGGACATATTAAATAGGGACGATCTCGAATGGAGTCAGATTACTCGCAAGGTAATTATCAAACGTTTTTCGGCAAAACAAGGACCGACTAATTTTCCAAATGTAGGTCAGATTGACATGGTTGATGGCGCCGGAGATGGTTCCAAGTTGCCTCCAGCTTCCGCATATTTTGATCAGTTGATTCCTAATACTTTTTGGGAGACATTGAAATTAGAGACAAACCGTTATTCATCTCAAAATGGACGTGATGTAAATATATCAGTGAGTGAACTGAAAACTTTTATAGGTATTACAATGCTGATGGGGTTGATTGTTTTGCCGTCGCTGAAACAATATTGGTCGTCGGACCCCTCGTTGAACAGTGACTTCATAAGGAAGTGCATGTCTCGTGACAGATATTTTGCAATTCAAAGAGATTTGCATCTCACCGATTCTACTAAACAGCCAGCTAAGGGTGCAGATGGTTTTGATCGTTTGTATAAAGTAAGACCCATGATAGACATGTGCAAAAAATCTTTTAGAGAACAATATGATCCCCCACAAAATATAAGTATTGATGAGGGTATGGTTAAGTATAAGGGTCGCCTCGGATTTGTACAATACATGCCCATGAAACCCACGAAAAGAGGTATAAAAGTTTGGATTGCTGCTGCGTCTGATACAGGTTACGTACATGCCTTCAATGTTTACACTGGCAAAAGCCTCGACGGAGTACAAGAAAAAAATCTTGGACACAAGGTTGTTATGGACCTTATGGAAACCATGTTATACGAGTATCGACATGTTTACTTCGATAATTTTTTCACTAGTATTGATTTGGCAATTGAACTCTTGAATAAAAAGACATACTGCTGTGGTACTATTCGGTCCAATAGGAAATACTATCCACTATCACATGTTCATAAACTTGCTAAAGGCAGTACCAAATTTATTCAAAGTAACAACTTGATCGCAACAGCATGGCAGGATAAAAAGACGGTGCACATTTTGTCTACGAACTGTGATGCTGAAATGTCGGTAGTACAACGCAGAACAAGAGCTGGAATTATTGAAAATGTTTCAAAACCACTTTGCATAATTAATTACAACAAATGTATGGGGGGAGTAGACTTGGGTGACCAGCTCCGCCAATACTATTCTTTTGGCCGTACAAGCCTAAAATGGTGGCGCTATTTGTTTTACTTTTTATTAAATGTTGCATGTGTAAACAGCTTTCTGATTTATAAGCTTCACATGAAAGCACTGGGTAAAACCCCAATGACTCAACTTGAATTTCGTCATTCGCTGGCTAAGTGTTTGATTGGTGGAGCAGTTTCTAAAAGTTACAGACGCACCCCAAAACGTAAATTAGAAAACGTGTTCGATGAAAGCAACATATCTGGTCATTCGCTAGTTCATTTTTCTGGGCGCAAACGTGTGTGTGTTTTGTGCAGTGCCTCAGGAAAACGCGCACCAAGTGGTAGAGGGATCCAATCGTCATTCGGATGCAATATCTGTTCTGTTAATTTGTGTAAAACATGCTTTCCACTGTACCATGCATCTCAGTCAAAATAGACATTTGTAATAACAATGAACTTGGACCAAAGATTTGTTGATATTTTGCTGATTTTAAAATGGACTATGTTCTAGTTTTAATTTTTACTTTTTATTTATTTCAGAGTTATGTTACCCAGTTCACTTTTATGAAGTTTGAGTTCAGAAGTTTGAGTTCAGAAGTTTGAGTTACAATTTAAAAAGTTTTGAGTTCAATTTACAAGTTTGAAAGATATACATGTACATGTATAAAGATGGTTTTATAAACTCTTTGGTGTTTCTCATTTTTTCCCCAGAATGTTTCTGGATATCTTCCTTCAGATACATGTATACAACAGATTTACCTAGTATAAATAACATAAATCCAATCCATTGAGGTCGCCGCCCGAATTTGATGATAGCACCCAGAAACTCAACAAAAAATTGTTTATTTTTGTATATTGAGCTTTTTCAATGGAATACATGTTAACACCATTAAGCCTTAAAAACTACAGCTTTGTACATTAATATTAAGTTAAATAAGTCAAGGTAAGCAAAATATGTCGACAACCTAACGGTTTCCTCCGTCGCAACAATCACAGTACGGTTGACGACTTTGTTACTCTTTTACTAAAATGGTTGCCATTTTTTTATTTACCATCAGATTTTCAAAAATATTGTACCATTGTGAAGGAAATTAAATTCTCCTTAAAATGAAATTAACTTGTCAGATTAATTTTGAACTTTGTAGCATTAAGTTTTTCTCCAAAGGTTATCTTGAAAAAAATTTCAAATTTTTTTTCAGATACATCTTATGATACATAAGTAGTGATGAGAGATGCATATTTCTAGTTGACTCCATTGGAAAGAGAATTCAATTTCCTTTCAGAAAATCATAACTTGTCTTCTTTGAAAGTTGATAGGTTCTGAGCTATAATCACATGAACATTTCGCATATTTTTTCGACGTTTTTTCTGAATATTGTCAGGATTTGGCGTCATACATTATAAAACTCACTAGTAATGAAAGGGTTAAAGGGCGCACCCTTTCAGTTATACCAGATTTGAAACAAGCCAACAGTGAGGCTGATGTCCCCCGCCGAAATAGGAAAATAATTAGAGGACACATATAAAAATCAAATTGCGTATCGCTCTGCTTACCCTGAGCAGAAAATGCTCATTATCAAACTTAGTCAAGGTATTACTGTAATGAAACTATACACCAAGTTTCATCAATCTCACTTAATTAGAACTAAAGTTATCGTGTCCCAAAGCATCAACCAATCAAATTGCTTATCTCTGCTTACCCTAAGCGGAAAATGCTCATCTTCGAACTCCATCAAGGCATTGACCTAATCAACACATACACCAAGTTTGAACATTCTAGCTCAATTAGGAAGAGAGTTATCGTGCCCCAAAGTATCAACCAATCAAATTGCTTATCTCCGCTTACCCTAAGCGGAAAATGCTCATCTTCGAACTCCATCAAGGCATTGACCTAATAAACACATACACCAAGTTTGAACATTCTAGCTCAATTAAAAGTTATCGTGTCCCAAAGCATCAACCAATCAAATTGCTTATCTCTGCTTACCCTAAGCGGAAAATGCTCATCTTCGAACTCCATCAAGGCATTGACCTAATCAACACATACACCAAGTTTGAACATTCTAGCCCAATTAGGAAGAGAGTTATCGTGTCCCAAAGCATCAACCAATCAAATTGCTTATCTCTGCTTACCCTAAGCGGAAAATGCTCATCTTCGAACTCCATCAAGGCATTGACCTAATAAACACATACACCAAGTTTGAACATTCTAGCTCAATTAGGAAGAGAGTTATTGTGTCCCAAAAAGTGTGACGGACAGACAGACGGACAGACAGACGGACGGACAGACGGACAGACAGACGGACAGACAGACGGACAGACAGACGGACAGACAGACGGACGAACCCATTTTAATAGTCCCCTGCTTTCTTCGAAAGGCGGGGGACAAAAAATAATATTGGCTTTCGAAAAGTGGTACCTAACTGTCAAAATTTTAGTTTTTGGCAAAATTACGCCACTTCCGGTGCCGACAGATAACTCTATCGGGAACAAAAAAAATGGGAATTGAGACAACAGGGTATATGAACTTTGTATTATACAAATCGAACAATAAATAATTAATCTAGGACTGAAAAACTGAATTAGCCAATGGCGGCCAAGGAATATTACGGAGACAAAATTTTTTTAGATTTTTGCTCAAGTCAGATGACTCGTTAATTTTGTGTAAAGCACGACTTAAAAATATTCATAAATAAAAAAGTTTTTTGTAAAAATTTTAATTTTCGAAATTTGGCGCCTAATATCTGTGAAGATTTGCCGAAAATCAAAAATCAAAAGTAGCATAGCTATGTGCCCTGTGTCCGGCTATGCCAAAATGTATCGAAAGTTAAAATCCAATGATTATTGTTAAAATTACTGCGATATTTCTAAAAACGATAGCTTCGGTGATTTCGGACATTTCACATTGTCGCAGAACGATCAAAATAGCTTTATCCTGAAAGCCTAATAATAAGAAGAAGAATAATAATCTTAACAAAAACAATAGTGTTTCACACAAGCTACGCAGTGTGAAACCCTAATCAAATCCCACATATCCATACATGTACATGTAGGTACACACACACACGTGGTTAGGTCTTTGACGTACATTGCTCTATATAAATATCGTAATATGAAACCTTTTCATTTCTTCGACATCGGATTGCCTAAGCAAATCTGCTTTGGCTCAGCGACTCGAAGATTCGTCCAATTCTATCATCCGTATCCACGTGAATTCCGCAAAGTATCATGGTACCACACTTCCGTACTAAATCGAATACTTCACAGTTGTAGAATTCAGATTTTAAAATATCACAAATCACACCTGTGATACTGCATGGCACTGTATTAACATGTACCACGTGCAAAGACAGATAACGCCACCTGGAATTCCCTTCTCACATATCCGGGCTATATTTACGCTACAAATTATATTTATATCTGAAATATTTTTCCGACCTGATTTTTTGATTTTGTCAAATTGTCTTATAAATTATTCATAGCCTTTATTTATGGAAATTGTTTAAAACTTTTTAAATGATTAAATACACCAAGCAACGAGCCGTGTGAATTTCCATTCCAACCACTACTATATTTACTGTGGTGTCGTTACGGTAGAATTATTTCAGGTGACTTCGGGGTGCATTTTAATTTATTTAGATATAATACTCCATAATGCTACAAACTAGTCTCAAGCAGATGAAAACAAGCGTAGATGGTGTGAAATTCATTGATATAAAATTGTCTACTTCCAAACTGTGTGAGTAACTGTAGCCTACGACAGAGCGAAATGTAAACACTGCAAATGGCGGCTTTTCGAGGTATTTCCGTGCTTACTTCTTGCATTTAGAAACAAATAATTAAATGTACGTGATGTGGACGTGAGTATTGTGGTCAATTTACTGAACATCAAGTAAAATTTAGTCCACCTGTCGCAAGGGACAGGTAGTTTTATTTGCTACCTGTCAGACGAAAAAATCGCCTGTCGGTGACAAGTAGACAGGCGAACATTTCGAGCCATGCAATAGGATTCTTCGTCTCATGACCTTAAACACTGTGTATCACTTTAGCCTCTAGAGCATCCACAAGATTTTTCAAAGTGATCAAGGGCCATAACTCTGGCAAAAATTATCGGAAATCTCTGAAAATCAATAGGCTTCTTCGTCTCATGACCTTAAACACAGTGTATAAATTTAAAGTCAATCGGATATTAACTTTAGCCTATAGAGCGTCCACAAGCAATTGTGGACACCGGACCGACCGACGGATCGACGGACGGGGGCGACAACAATAGTGACGGCTGGCCGCCTTAGAGGAGTGACCGTTGATTAAAGAGATGAAACAATGGAATTTTTACGGGGGGGGAATTTATCGTGACTGCTTAAAAGATGTCGCTGAGTGGCTGCTCATACAGATTCTACTGTATACAGAAAACATATTTTGTCACTCCCGCATGTTTTCAGATCTCAAGGCATAATGAAATGGGTGGGTCAACCCATCACAAGTTAGAAAGTATTCTCTTACATTCACTTCAGCAGGATCTGAACTGGATGGAGCTGTAATTACATCATCGTATAAATCATCTCCATGTGAAAATTCTGTCTCCTGCTAAAAAGTGGAATAAAAAAATAAAGTTAATAACAATAATAGAAGGAATATGCATTTCAAATATAGTGATTAGCCACTACTTAGAAATCAGGAGGTTAGGGTCTGATCTGCGCAAATATCGAAAGGAACCAAGATCTTTGGATTATAAACATACATTTCAAGTTTCTCAAAATTGGATAAAAATTGTGACTTCTACTTTTAGTGTCCACAATAATGCAGGTTAACTGTTCGCATGTGACTTTCTGTACATACCCTTCGCAAATTGGTTATTAAAATTAACTAAAGCCTACCGATACATGTACATGTATATACTAAAGTATCCTTTATTCCTAATTTTCATCAGTATTTTAGAGTCGTGAATCGTATCAACACAAATACTGTACATGTATTTAGCTATTTTGGGTGTCAAATGTTAATTTCAACGAGGCAATGCAACCATGTTTCATGAATTCTGTCAGCACTATCGGAAAATTTGCGACAGCTTGTCTACAAATATATATACTAGAAAGGACCATCCTTTATGCCTAATGAACATCGGTATTACATTGTTAACAAGCCAACAGTGAGGCTGATGTCCCCCGCCGAAATCCCAAAATAAATAGATGACACATATTAATTAATCGCACATCTATTTTTTTTCAAAAGTATCATGATTTTCTTTAAGTGTAAAGATAGAACGCAAAGTGTGGGATATTTGAGTGGAATATGCAAACATAGTAGCTTTGTCCAAACTGCAGCTTATCTGACTGACAGGAAAACTTGGATGTTGAGCAAATTTGATGAGGATCCTTGAAGAAATCTAATCTCTAAAGGTTCATCCTTTTATAACCACATCACCTTCAACCAATTTTGAAAGATAGGTTGCCAGGCAACGAAACAAACGCCCACAGCAGCAATATCGTCCGGGCAGTCAACAAGAGTTGTCACATATTTTTACTTTTTTCGGTAATGAAACATTTATAATACTTTAAAATCTGATTAAGAGTAACAACTCATTAAGTAATTATCAGAAAACCATTAGAATTTGTTTGGTTTTTATAAAGTTCTGCCCCATGCTAACGTTTAGTATACAAAACTTTTAACATCATGGATTTAGCTGTTCAAGTCATAAAGATTCTTTGAAAATCAATATACTTGTTCGTCTCAAGATCTTAAACACTGTGTATAAATTTAAAGTCAATCAGGGCCCTTATACACAAAAACTTAAACTAAGTTACAACCGAAATTTTAAGAAATACTGCAACTTCATTGGATATATGCAAATTGATTTTACCGGTCAGCCAATTGAATTGCAGTATTTCTTAAAATTTTGATTGTATCTTAGTTTAAGTTTTCGTGAATAAGGGCTCGGATATTAACTTTAGCCTCTAGAGCATCCACAAGATTTTTCAAAGTGATCAAGGGCCATAACTCAGGCAGTAATTATCAGAAATTGCTGAAAATCAATAGGCTTCTTCGTCTCATGACCTTATACACCGTCAATCGGATATTAACTTTGACCTCTAGAGCGTCCACAAGATTTTTTGAAGTGATCAAGGGCCATAACTCTGGCAGTAATTATCGAAAATCGTTGAAAATCAATAGGCTTCTTTGTCTCATGACCTTAAACACTGCATAAATTTAAAGTTAATCGAATATTAACTTTTACCTCTACAGCGTCCACAAGATTTTTTGAAGTGATCAAGGGCCATAACTCTGACAGTAATTATCGAAAATAGCTGAAAATCAATAGGCTTCTTCGTCTTATGACACTAAACACTGTGTATGAATTTAAAGTCAATTGGATATTAACGGACGGACGGGGGCGACAACAATATTCGACCACATTTCAATATGGGTGTATAAAAAAAGATTTGCTAAAACCTATAGCGTTCACAAGAAACTGCTGATATCAATAAGGTTCATCCTGAACCAGCGGTTGCCAAGCAAGATACGCCCACATTTTGCAAGAGATGGATAGGGACAAGCTAAAAAAAACAAGCCAACAGTCAAACTTAAGCCCCATGTCGAAATCCCAAAATAAATAGATGATACATATTAATCAATAGCATCTTTATTTTTTCAAAAGTATCAAGCAATCAAAATAATTATCAACTATACACTAAGTTTCATCACTTTCTATCAGATAGAATCAAAGTTATCTTCTGCCAGAGCATCGAGCAATGAAATTGCTTAGCTCTGCTTAGCTTTAGCTTGAAATGTTAATCATTAAACTCAGTCAAGACATTCACCTAATGAACATCTACATCACGTTTAAACATTCTACCTCAATTAAAAGCAGAGTTGTTATATTCCAAAGTCTTGACCAATCAAAATGCTTATTGCTCCTTAGCCTAAGCAGAAAATTCTCATCATCAAACTTAGTCATGGTATTGATGTAATGAAATTACAAGCCAAGTTTCATCACTCTCACTTAATTAGAACTAAAGTTATCGTGTTCCAAAGCATCAACCAATCAAATTGCTTATCTCTGCTTACCCTAAGCAGAAAAATATGCTCATCTTCGCACTCCATCAAGGTATTGACCTCATAAACACCTACACCAAGTTTGAACATTCTAGCTCAATTAGAAAAAGAGTTATTGTATTCCAAAATCTTGGCCAATCAAATTGCTTATCACTCTGCTTGTGCTTACCCTGAGCAGAAAATGCTCATTATCGAACTTAGTCAAGGTATCGATGTAATGAAACTATATACCAAGTTTCATCACTCTCACTTAATTAGAACTAAAGTTATCGTGTCCCAAAGCATTAACCAATCAAATTGCTTATCTCCGCTTACCCTAAGCGGAAAATGCTCATCTTCGAACTCCATCAAGGTATTGACCTAATAAACACCTACGGCTACACCAAGTTTGAACATTCTAACTCAATTAGAAAGAGTTATTGTGTCCCAAAAAGTGTGACGGACAGACAGACGGCAGACGGACGGACGGAGGCAGAAAATTCTCATCATCGAACTTAGTCATGGTAATGATATAATGAATCTATACTTCACTTAATTATAACTAAAGTTATCGCGTACCAAAGAATCAACCAATCAGATTGCTTATCTCTGCTTACCGTGAACACCATCAAGGCATTGACCTAATAAACACCTACACCAAGTTTGAACAATTTCTACCTCAATTCAAAGGAGCGTTATTGTGTTCCAAAGTCTTGGCCAATCGAATTGCTTATCGCTCTGCTTACCCTGAGCAGAAAATGCTCATCTAGGTTTAATATAGGCTATGCCTGTTCCCCAATCCCTATTCAGATACAAATCTGAATAAAAATATTGCTTTAAAAAAAAAAAAAGAACTCCACCAAGGCAATGACCTACATGTAATAAACACCTACACCCAAGTTTGAACGTTCTAGCTCAATTAGAAGGAGAGTTATTGTGTCCCAAATAGAGTGACAGACAGATGGATGAACCAATTTTAATAGTAGACTGCTTTTATACGAAAGGCGGGCGGACAATAATATCACAAAGCACATACATGTATGTATACATGTAACTATTGTGGATGTCAACGCTTAATCCCACAATGAAACCATGTTTCGTGAATTCTGATTTATGAAAAAGTATTCAGGAAGTAGCAATCCGCAACCCCAGCTTTAAGTATGGAGAGCTTAAAAGTTTTTTGGTGAAAGTACATGCAGCATAAATATATAACATTGGACTTTTATCAGACAAAGAGGGCGATTTTGAACTGACACTTGCCCCTGTTTTCTACGAAGAGTAGCTGTGGTCCGATGGTAGTCCGAAAACCGTGCATCCCTTGGATTCCCATCCAATGCTGAGAACACTCGCTTTTCCCTTGCACAAGTGTAGGAGTCGGGGGGGGGGGGGGCTACATCACTCCCCCTTCCCCGATTCGGTGAACAGTCCATTTATTGGACAATATATTTCCATTTTTCAGGCACAAACATCAGAGAATGGGACCATATCATAGAAATATAATTCTAAAATGAAATCGCTCACGGTTTACGTTTTTGACTACTCCTTAAAAAAATGGTCATACTAAGCCAGTGATTCTCCACCTTTGGCACACCTTGGAACACATGAAAAAATAGCGGCACACCTGGCTAAATATATAAGCTTATTATATACATGAAAAATATTTGAATTTTACAAAATAAAAACATGGCAAGTCAAACGGAATACAACCGTAGACAGAGACTAGTCAAAGGCACATAGAATGACCCAAACTCATTAAAGAAAAACACAGCTATGAACTTAGACACCAGTGAATACTCAATAGGAATCACGTGGTTATCTGCTTTCACCTCGAACATTAACCTCGATAATACAGCAAGACGTAAGGCCATGACATCCACATAAACGCAAAGGCCCCCCCCCCCCCCCCGAGCTCGATAGGAAATTTGAAGTCAAAGTCAAGGTGATATTCACACGTAAAGGCCAATCCAACTGGTCAACGCTAAATAGTCGTTTATAGAAATTGGTGGCTTAGCACAAAAGTTAAATACGAAAATTATTGTTATTATCATGAACTGCAGCTTCAGACAGCAAGCGCGTGTGTCGAACCCATCTTAGTTACTCCAGAGTGTCTTGAGGTTTCGTTCACGTGTAACCTCAAGATTCTTCACGCTGTATTTAGTTGGAGCGGACTAAGACTGAATTGTTGGCGCATCAAATAGCCACAAGCTGAAAGTCGATAAATTCTAAATGCATGTCCTACTTTATTCTGTGATCCATCCCTGAACAACAGTAACACTTACTGACAAAAGTTGTTCAGTGAAACAGGTTTATCCAATATCACATTCACCAACAGTTCTTTCAGTCGCCAAGTTAGGATAGTTTGACCTCCGTTTGACATCATATCCTCCGCATTAAGATTTGAGGACCCCTGTTTTACACGAAACGAAGTGCATTTTTGTACAATATTTCTATGGACTGTTTTTGTAGAGATTATATATTGGGATAGAAGACGATGCTTATTGAAGGAATAATTAGGTCGCTCTTCACACGTAGTTGAAAATACACAACATCCATTGAGATATTAATAATTATTTGCTGCATGATTAATTAGTACGCCTAAATCATTTCCAGTGCTTGAAATTAGGTGACAAGGCACCACTGCCTTTCTTCCAGGGGCGTTAAAAAAATTTTGAATCCACTAGCTCAGGGCTAGTTGTCTACTGTCAGGCACTAGCCCGGCATTAATATCCACTAGTCCATAGTTTGATAAGGTACAAGATTTAATCTTCAATATTTGGGAATATGTTTTGTTGCCTGTCTACTTATCTTTTTTAATAAAGATCGTGGACTTGATTGCCTAATAATTAAGGATGTATACATCTACTCTGTTAACCGGTTAGGTTGCACTGGTGAAACAGTTAAAAAGATAGGTTGCCAGGCAACGAAACATACACCCACAGCAGCTAAATTGTCCGGGCAGTCAACAAGAGTTGTTGCATATTTTTTACCTTTTTCGGTAATGAAACATTTATAATACATTAAAATCTGATTAAGAGTTACAACTCATTAAGTAATTATCAGAAAATCATTAGAATTTGTTTGGTTTTTATAAAGTTCTGCCCCATGTTAGCGTTTAAAGATGGGTTCCCAGAAAAGTATTTATCGGGTGGTTATTTCCAATAAAAGTATGGCAATTTTGGTATATATGGAAAGTAGAGATATCTAATCTTACTAGAAAAATACTGGATTCCCCGAATAACACTCATGGAGCGTATACATGACAAAAATGTAAGGGTTCCCCCAATCGACAGCCCGACGATTAGGAATTTATGCACGCCTGATGCCAAAGGTCACAAGCGAACATTGAGCACTTGATGTACAAGTTGATAAAGTTTATGAAGAGTTAGACGTAAAACACTTTCTGAGATGTAAATGACGGAAAAAGATGCGGGTAGTCAATAATCTGAGAATTTAATTAGGATTCGAAAATTGTAATAAATAGTAAGCGATTACAGACAACATCGTTTTATGTATGCAATGAATTCTCCTCTGACTTCCAAGAGAGTAAGTCACGTGACGTAAACATGACCTGGTTTGATCAAATTTTTATGGCAGGGCATTCCTTCGCAATTACAATGTTTGAGAAGGATTTGAAGCAAAATTATGACAAATTAATTAGTTTGAATATGTTTTTAGTCCATATATACCATTAAATCATCCAGTTTGTATGCGGGAATGTATCTTTAATATACAAAACATTTAATATCATGGATTTAGCTGTTCAAGTTATCAAAATTCAATGAAAATCAATAAGCTTATACCTGTTCGTCTCAAGACCTTAAACTCTGTGTATCAATCTGAAGTCAATCGGATGATAACTTTAGCCTGATTAAAACACAGATCCTATTTCGTTTCGTTTTTATAGTTCAAAATTTCGTTTTACTTGTACTACACTAGGATCTGGAAGAGTTGTTATCATTGACGTGTTCTGAATAGTGTTAGGGTATTAGCTAATGAAGCGGTCTGTTACGTCGAGCTTTAGGCTTGTTTTCCACGGAACTGTGGCCGTGGGTAATCCACTAGACTAGTAACACTAATGCTGACTGGTAATCAAATATCTTGCGTCATAGGCTCACTTGCCGCTCGTATGACCTCTGACGTGACCTATCGCAACAATCGGTCAGATCTTCATGTCTTGTTATTCGAGTCAACAAACAAAATAGCGTCAAAATTGGATAAACTGTTCTCTCGACAGAAGCTTAAAGTAGCTAAGTCTCTAACTCAATATCATCCAAAGTCTTACACGTTGAAAACACGAACTATTTGTCAATTCAAATAAACACTACCGGGAAAAGGTAGGCTTCTGATATCCAATTTTTAAGACAAAATAAACATGTTACCATTGGTACCCTACAGTGCTGGAGTTTGGGACTATAATCGCCGAACACCGCGGAAAAACACTGTATTTCACAGTGGAATCTTGGAGAATCGCTAGCGAAACGGCAGCTAGCCAAATCACCGCGAAAAATGTAATTTATTTAAGTTGAATACATGATATGTTAACCGTTGGCGAGGCAGCTACGGTCGTATTTCTAACACACTGTACATGTATAACGTGGTGCCACAATGTACATGTATGCAAACAATGAATAACTTACAATTTTTTAAACGTATCATTTCATCTTATTGGCTGCTATCAAATCCAAACTTTAAATTATATTCGATGAGATTTTACACATAACTTCATTACTCGCAGCTTAAGTTAATCTAAATCAACCATTCATAAATCACAGTGCCATACATGTAAATCACTCCGCAATGCAGTTAACCGTACGTCACGTGGTCAGAAACGCGCGAAAACATGAGATGTTGGGTTCGACACGGGGACTATATATTCTTACGCTGTGTTACTTGGCAAAAAGTATTTAGCAAATCTTGACTGTCACCTGTATATGATAATAATGTATTATGACGTATTAAAATAATATGGGTGGGAGGGGGTACACTGCGAAAGTCACAAAAGTGACAAATAGAACTTGCAACCGGAGTCGAAAGCACTTTCAAATCAGACATAAGAAGCTCGTACTTACCGCAAAAATGAAATGAACGCGACACAAGTCTCCGATGTCAGAGAATATTAGTAAAGTATAACCGCTATCAAATCCACACAAAAATCCAAGGCACTCATTTTATTTTAGAAAAGAATAACTGTAGGCTCGATAGAAGAGCCTATTCTTCATGAACCCCAAACCAATGGTAACTGTCAACTTGTATGTTGTCATTCTCGTGCAGATTTGTTTGAATAACAGAAATGTCCCGTGAATCAAGATCAAAGAATAAAATCGCACATAGCCACTCTTTGTTGTTTTTATGCAAATTCAATTAATCTAAAAGGGGCTCCGGCACAATTTAAGGCTCAAAATACAGTTTTTGCCAAAATGACATTACTTCCAGTGATACTAAAAATGTTAAATTAGTTTTATAACATCGTCTATGACATTGGGCATCACACAGTGAAAATTTTATGAAAATCGAATAATAATTGACACTTTTATGGACCAAAAACCTTCAAAAGTTAGAAACAATTTTATATCTATGTGACCGAATGAATTGTATGTTAAGTTAAACTAAAAGTTAAAAATATTAACACATATTAAATAATTCTTGGTTGAAAAAAATATTGATTTTAAAAGTAAAAAATGCAGTTTTTGACAAAATGGCGTCACTTCCAGTGTCAATTTTAAATTGTAATCAGTTTGATATGACGCATACTTGCTTTTTGATTCAAATGGTGTCACTTTTATGAAAATCCAATAATTATTGACTATTTTAAAGGCAAAATAACGAAAACAGTGACTTATGCAAAATTGCTCATATCTAGGCAACTGCTTATACATGTATTACAAACTAATTTTAACATACATTTTCTTCGTATGAATTATTGCTATAAGTTTATAAAAGTTACGTAGAAATATTTTAAAATCTGAAAAGCCTGAATGGGTTGTAAATAGGTCAATTTTACACCTTTTTTCACCTCTTAATTGAATTTGCTCAAAAATGAAATCGAAATTTAAAAAACTGAGCTCACACTTTTTTGCACACTCTTTTGGTTATATCAGTTTTAAAAAAAATAATATTTGCTTTCGAAAAATGGTACCTAACTGTCAAAATTGTAGTTTTTGGTAAAATTACGCCACTTCCAGTGCCGACAGATAACTCTATCAGTAACAAAAAAATTGACAATTGAGACAACGGAGCATATGAACTTTGTTTTATACAAATCGAACTATAAATAATTAATCTAGGACTGAAAAACTGAATTAGCCAATGGTGGCCAAGGAAAATTACGGAGATAAAAAAAAAATCACATTTTTGCTCAAGTCAGATGACTCTTTAATTCTGTGTAAAACATGACTAAAAAATATTCATAAATAAAAAAGTTTTTTAATAACCAATTTGGGCAATTAGATAGCCACAGGGCTCTGTAATGATATATTACATTATCTGATCAGATAAAATGGCCCTGAGAAATCCTACATGTACATTGTATGTTCAAAAGTGCAAAAAATTCAGAAATGTCAAAAAATGAAAATTAAATTTCAATAACTCAATACATATTATACATCGTTAGAATCGTTATTAGGTCAGCTATCTGAATGTGTAACCTTTTCGTAAAAATCTGATTAAATAATAAAATGATATAGCATTTTCCAAAACTTAACGATTTTTCGACTTTTTTCGATTTTCAGTCCCTTTTTTATCCTATTCCAGACATTTCAAAGACTTATTGGATTTTTTCATGCACAAGACTACCGAAAGGACTCTCGATAGAGAAAGTTAAAAAAAAATTGTAGGTTAAGTTTTTGTGATAAAGGCGTCCAAAAACGCTCCAAATCAGAAAATACTTGATTTTCAGCTTGTCATATTTTGCTGCTTGGTCATAGTATCCGTATAAATTGGGCATCATTCGACAGTCCATTCCTCGGACGGAGAAATCAAGTTTTTCCCCAAAACACCCATTTTTTTGCTTTTTTTTCGAAATATCTATCATTATTTCGACTACTTCCGGTTTCCGGATCGTTTTTGAAATTGATTAATCCAGCGGTCTGACTATATAGCTTTTATGTTCCAGGACTTTCAGAACTATCGATTTATCCTTTCCCAAAAATATAAGGGTTGGGAATTGGGCAGAAAATTCGAAAAAAAATCGAAAAATAAAGGGCGATAACTCGGAATGAAAATTATATTTCTGGAATCGGATGGTCTTCAGGTATCCAAAAATGTAGGTCAAATTTGAAAAATAACAAAAATTGTCTCTTAAACAAAATTTTTCATTTTTCGAACGCTAGAAGTCAGCGACGAAGTTTCGAAATTTCGTAATTTTCAACTGCTATTGTCTGAGAAAAGACTCGGGGTTTCTGAAAATGTCATTTGTATGAAAATAGGTACAGAATTGACGAAGCTACTGCCGTTTTTTAATTTTTATGCACCTCACGAAATTCGGCCACTTCCGGTCGGTGCAGAAGTTTCAAAAATAGTTTATCAAGTAGCCACCACATGGTTTCCGATAGGAAATTAGGTCCCATATCGGTATCTGTTACAGGCACTCAGAAATAGGCTATGGCGAAAAAAAAAAATAATAAATAATAATAATTTTAGTAATCACAATAGGCTTTCAGACAAAAGTCTGAAAGCCTAATAATTTTAACAAAAACAATAGTGTTTCACACAAGCTACGCAGTGTGAAACCCTAATAATTTTAACAAAAACAATAGTGTTTCACACAAGCTATGCACGTGCAGGCTAGCACGTGGGGGCATTACATCTCCATACATCACTGATGTCTAATTGATATTGTTTATACAATTATAAAGCATATTTAAAGGGGTTTAGATACTTCGATATTTGTAAAATATAAAATATGTCAATAAATGTTAATACCGCTTCATTGTCAGACTTACTGGACATGGGCGTGAGTCCAATAGCGGCAGAGAGAATTTTGAGTCTTCGTCTCGCAGGTGGACAAGTAACCCAAAATGAACTTGTGGAGATTCCGGAGGTCATGGATTTGTCGGCTAGTGTGTTTGTTAAATTATCATGCGAAGAGCAGGTGGTTAGTCCGTCAACTTCAACCCGGCCGAATGCGGGTAGGCCTGCAAGAACCGATAGTCATATACGGAGGAGTACGGCAGTTATTCCCAAATATTTGAGCTATGATGGTCAATCTAACTGGCATGCATTTGCGAATAAATTCATGCGATACGTTACTATGAATTCCCTTTCTGATCAAGAAAGTTGTGATAGTTTGTGCTTTTGTTTAGAAGGCAAGGCAAGTGAGTATTATTGCTTGATATCTGATAGATATGCCCATCTGACATTATTCGAGTTATTGGGAACACTGGAAAAACATTTCGGAAATCAGGACTAGCCTGAAACTTCAATGCTTTTGTTTGCAAACCTGAGACAGCATCGTGACGAATCTTTGAATGATTGGTCCGACCGCGTCTTGACGGTAGCAAATAAAGGGTTTTCCGATTGTACAGAAGCCCACACAAGTAGACAGGTTGTCTAGATAAGGAAGCGGGACAGTATGCTTGCAATATGCATCCTCCGAATATAGAATCGGCTATTCAGTCAATTAAATGGTTTAGGCATTTTGGGGTTTTTTATAAACGCGGGGCATCAGCCATTATGGGTCTACAAATAATGTTAAAATAGACACAAAAATTATTTTTGAATTGAAATATATCCAAAAGCCTTTACTGTCCCATGAATGTTTTTGTATTTTAGAGACATTATGTAAGTAGTCTTGCAATATCACAAAAGAAAATTATGGGATACCCAAGGCTTTTGGAGAAAATGACCATTGAAAAAAGCTCGAAAATTCATTTTCGCGCACTTTTGAGCCATAACACTTTGGTTAGCCAAAGGTACATGTATCCCACAGGTTTTTCACTATTTTTCATCTCTACTCATAGCAGCTAACAAGAACCACCCAAAAAACCTATGGGTAACCATGTACTTTGTTGTAATTTTTCAGTTAAAGTTCTCCAAAAGCTGTTTTTGAAAATTTGGGTCAATTTTCAAGCTCCCATATCTCGACAACCGACAAAAATTAATGATTTTTTTTTTTGAAATGGGATTGTACAATTTAGTACTAAATGGTACATTATGTTGAAAAATTAGAGAATTTTGGCCTTTAGAGCATCCACAAGATTTTTTGAAGCGATCAAGGGCCATAACTCTGGCAGTAATTATCGGATATCGCTGAAAATCAATAGGCTTCTTCGTCTCATGACCTTAAACACTGTGTATAAATTTAAAGTCAATCGGATATTAACTTTGGCCTTTAGAGCATCCACAAGATTTTTTGAAGCGATCAAGGGCCATAACTCTGGCAGTAATTATCGGATATCGCTGAAAATCAATAGGCTTCTTCGTCTCATGACCTTAAACACTGTGTATAAATTTAAAGTCAATCGGATATTAACTTTGGCCTTTAGAGCATCCACAAGATTTTTTGAAGTGATCAAGGGCCATAACTCTGGCAGTTATTATTGGAAATCGTTGAAAATCAATAGGCTTCTTCGTCTCATGACCTCAAACACTATGTATAAATTTAAGGTCAATTGGATATTAACTTTGGCCTCTAGAGCGTCTACAAGATTTTTCAAAGTGATGTAGGGCCATAACTCTGGCAGTAATTATCGGAAATCGCTGAAAATCAATAGGCTTCTTCGTCTCAAGACCTTTAACACTGTGTATAAATTTAAAGTCAATCAGATATTAACTTTAGCCTCTAAAGCGTCCACAAGCAATTGTGGATGCCGGACCGATGGACGGGGGGCGACGACAATATACGACCACATTTCAATGTGAGCGTATAAAAATGATGATAAGAGTGGAAACATCTTGATGAATTGTCTTTGACTGTGAAAAAGATATTAGAATCTATTGATCGTTTGAAATCTCGTTCAAGATCTCCTTCCAGATCTCGCTCTCCTTCCAAGGAACAAGTTTCATGCTTTCATTGTGGAAAACAAGGTCATTATAAGCGGGAGTGTCCGAATTTATTTTCTCCTGGGCATAGTACACCTTTGTCCGGTAAAACGGATGTCGACAAACACGTAGCTTTCGTTGCGGATTTAAACTAGAAGGATCGAACGAACGGGCGAGCGTCTGATCCCACCTAATTATGATTCGCCTTTATTACTTTTTGACAAGACGTTAAGCGACGCCGGTCTAAGCGGTACACATAAATGCAGGAGTGAGCTTCTTGTTCCGGTTTGTGATACCACCGTAGCAGTTGGTGAATCAAGTGAAAACACTGTTGCCCCGGAGGTCGGTGTCAATACTGATCCAGTTGATACCGTTGATAATGGTGTCATAGGTATAACTTATATTAGGCGCGAAATTTTGAAAATTTAAATTTTAACAAAAAACTTTTTTTATTAATGAAGATTTTTTGATGGTATTTTACACAGGATTAAATGGTCATCTGACTTGAGCAAAAATGTGAACAATTCTTGTCTCAGTAATTCGGGTTAGTCGCCATTGACTAATTCAGTTCTTCGATCCTAGATTAATTATTTATTGTTCGATATGTATAATAGAAACTTCATAAGGTCCGTTTTCCGAAATTTCATTTTTTTTGTTACCGGTAAAGTTTCCTGTCGGCAACGGGAGTGACATAATTTTACCATAAACTACAATTTTGACAGTTCGGTACCACTTTTTCAAAGCAAATATTGTTTTTTCAAAATTTGATATTACCAAAAGTATACGCCATGCAAAGGCGCACAAATCATCAGACTCAGTTTTTTTAATTTCGCTTTCGTTTTCGGGCTATTTCGATTAAAAGTCACATTATTTTGCCTGTAAAAGAGTCATTATTATTTGATTTTCAATTTGGTTTTACCATTTGATACCTAATGCCAATTTGGACTAGGACAAGCCAAATTAACATTTATACTATCACCGGAAATGACGTCATTTGGTCAAAAACTGTATTTTTAGCCTTCAAAACAGATATTTTATTCAAATGAGTCTGATGTGTAATGTTTTTAACATTATGATATTTGATTCCAATCAACAAATAGAATTAACCCATACGATCATACAGATACCACAAAAACGTTTTTAACTTGTACGGTTGCAGAGAAATAGACGATTTTCTTCAAGTCACTTTTCAAGGTTTTGGGTCTATAAAAGAGCAAATTAATATTTGATTTTTTATAAAATTGTCACCGTGGGATGCCTTATGCCATTTATGATTTCATTGAACTAATTTAACAATTTCATTATCACCGGAAGTAATGTCATTTGGGCAAAAACTGTATTTTTAGCTTTCAAAACAAATATTTTTTTGAAGTGAGTTATATTTATTATTTGTTTAACAATTTTGATATTTGATTCCAATGGACATATCGATTGGATCAATACGATCATATAGATGTCCAAAAATGGCTCTTAGTATCTTCCCTTGTCGAGAAATAACCAATTTTGTCTGGATGACTTTTATAGATTTTTTTCCCATTTTAATTTGCCATTAGAAAGTTAGCTAACTCATCGGTAAGTTAGTAATAAATTTTGTCAGGATCACTTTTTTGACATACATGTATGTAACACATGGTAACAAATGTATAGATGCAATTGATATTGCTAGATTTGGTTGATTCTGCGTCTATTTGTGCAATGCTTATGTGGAAATCTGTTTAACGGTTTCATTGATACCAGAAGTGACATAAGTTCACTGAAAACGTGGCACCAGAAGTGACATAAGTTCAAGGGTAACATGGCACCAGTGAAACCCGTCATAACTGCTTCGCAGTTCTAGTTTCAAATTGGTTTTTTTGTAGCCCGGGAGAGGCTAACCTGAAAGAGAACGGGGAGGAATGTAGTAGAAATTCAATTAGTGGTCTGAACCCGAAGCTGAGATAGGAACTATTTCTTAGTAGATTCCTACTCCAGAGAGCAGGACATATATATAGCCGGAGATGCACATGAAAAGGCACGAGATGTTGTAGGAAGCTACAGATATAATTACAAGGTATTGTTATTTATGTTCAAGCGGACATTCCGAAGTGGGACTTCGGTGATAAACACTTTATCACATCCAACACAAATTTATAAAAATCCAACACTATTTTTATGTAGAATTATGCGATACTAAAACATAAACAATTTTCATTTGAATTGGGCCGCCATGTTCAAACTAACGCTCAGCCAATATTCCAAATTTAGGAATGGAACTTTACCTTAAACGAAAATCCTTGCTGTAGGCTACATGAGAATAACACATAGAATATTTAAAATATTTTATAAAGGTCAATATAATGTGTTGTTCTATTTTATAGATTTTATGTTATAATTATTCATGTATGTTGAATAAAAAAAACTATAGTAGGGGTGATGATTTTCCGTGATCGCGGAAAAAACGCGGAAATCGCAGAATTGTCCACTCAAAACGGAATTTGAAATCTCACACGGAAAAAGACGGAAAAGCCGATATTTGCTGATACTAAACACAAACTCAAAATAATTTTGCAGTTATCCAAGTATTTCATCTTTTTATTCATAAAAATCGGAAATATTGAATGATATCGCGTGGTTTTGTTACTGTCTATTTTAGTATTTCACTACTTTCATTTCATCATTTAGGAATCATAATTTTAATCGAAACGAAAACCCGTCTTTCATGTATCCCATTATAAAATTACTCTGTAGTTTAACTTGAATTAAACATTGTAATGTATATACATGTCTTAAAAAAAACTTCTGTCACTTCATAAAAGTAAAAATCGTTTCATTTACTTCTTATTTTACTGCCGGGCTCGTGACTCGTGTTTATCCGCATTAACCACGTGACATCAGAAATATACCGTAGCCTTGTGAATCCAGCCCTTATTCTCGAAGAAACGGTAGTAACTACGAAGATGTCTGGATAAATCGCGACTACACCTAGCAGCTGAGAAAAATGGCTTCGTCTGCTAAAAAGATGAAACGAGCTCACAAGATGTAATTTTCTGTTATTTAATTCGGGAAACAGGTTTAAAGAATAACAAGTCATTGAACATTACAAGTCATTCACAATTCAACATTTGTTGTCATTGGTTTAAAATGATCCGTTTTGTAATAAAAGGCATTTTAAGATGTTTTATTCATTTATTCATAAAATAACATTTTATCTCGAAAAAACGGAATATGGTCAGCTCTGAAACGGAAAATAACGGAATTAAAAATAGGGCCTACTTAAAACGGAATTTGCTATTTTCTGAAACGGAAAATCATCACCCCTACTATAGTGACCATGTACAGCACGAATTTTCATTTACAGTAAAATTCCATGTCTAAGTTTGGATTATTGGCTGAGCGTTAGTTTGAAAATGGCGGCCCAATTCAAATGAAAGTTGTTTATGTTTTTGTATCGTACAATTCTAGTAATTCTACATGTAAATTGAGTTGGATTTTCATAAATTTGTGTCGGATGTGGCAAGAAATGGTTCCTTTTAGCGACCAAAGGAGAATCACAGTGAAAAATAGACGGTAAGGATTCCAAAATTGCCTTAGAACCGAGATAGGGGAAAAGCCTTATTTTCATACTAGCCTAGTTGTCATTAGGAGCTGACAGTAACGTAGTGGAGAGCAGAGCCGATACAATATACGTTACTAAAGTAACTAGGTCATGACTAGTCCACCTGAACATCTGCTGAAAATTTCAAGTCTCTACGATCACGGGAACTGGTAGAGGTACGTTACTGAAATAGTACCGAGCAGATTTTGCTTGCTTTAGGACCCCTACAAAAGCAAACAGCACTCCATCAGAAATATTCAAATAAACACCAAAAATGGCGGTTTGAATTCGGAAATAATTTTTCACTTGCCCGTCTATAATTAGGAATGGTAGTGTAAATACTCTCTTTATCTTGATTCTAAACGTATTGGTGAAAACGGCGTAAGTTAAAAAAAAAAATACTAATACCTGTATGAATTCTTCGTCTAAATTATCATATAAATCTATGTCCACGCCGTCTCCCATTTTATTTCATTTGAAAGCGCGTCCTCTGGCGAGTAAGGGGACATAACGTTTTAAAGAATACCTGACAACTCATCCCAAAGACAACTCATCCCAAAGACAACTCATCCCAGACAACTCATCCCAATAAAAGACAACTCATCCCAAGTTAGAAGACAGCTCATCCCAAGTCAAAAGACAACTCATCCCATGTTAGAAGACAATAAAATAAAACCAAGTACGAACAATCCAAACCATTAGACAAAATTCAAAGTCCTAAAAAAACGGTATAAGCAAAATAACTCATCCCAACTTTAAAAAACCCAATCATTCCAAGTTATAAATACCACAACAAATATTGATTTCTTTTTATTTATGAAAATTAATCAGTAATATAAAAATATATTAGATCAACAATTTATATAAGAATCTATTACATCAACAATTTATATAAGAATCTATTACATCAACAATTTATAAAAATAATAATGTTAAATTATGTATTACATCAACAATTTATTAAATAATACATTTTATTATTTATTACATCAACAATTTATTAAATAATACATTTTATTATATCATGATCAACTAATACATTTTTATAAATATGTTTTTTCTTCTGTCGGTATGTCGTTCAGTAGGTTAGCCATTTAGTAAATTTGTGCTTCAGTTAGGTCCATAAATTCCCCCACATCTCTTTAGTAACTGGTTGGTACTAATAGTCTGGCCTGTGTATGAATTCCACAGTTGAAATAATTTGAATTGCGTAGTTCTTGTCTGTTTTTGCTGGTGCCTTCGCAATTTCCCTTCCGATACCATCTTAATTTGGGTTGGTAGCTGCTTCCTTGTACAATAGGGTCAATAGCAGATAGAATTGTTGAATTTAATACAATATTGTTGAATTTAATACAATATTGTTGAATTTAAAAAAATAACATGAAAGTCTTACCGGCCAGTATTACAAGTTCTGTGCTGCCATCGTTCATATCCGTCGCACTGAACAGCCTCTTGTCTTGGGCGAACAACTGACTCACAAACTATACAGCTATAAGACATTTTGAAAATTGATACTGAAACACTACTACTCAGTTTAGTTAATCAGTGTTTTGTTAATTAATTTTCTAAACAAATTACTAAAACAGTAATACAAACAGTAATCATCAGTTTATTACAACAACAATATCAATTTGATTAAAACAACAATATCAATTTTATTAAAGACAAGGTTTACATCAATCATCCATCAATCAAAATATGCAAACTCATCACGAGACTTAAAACGATAAACGTAATAAAAGACTTCACCTATACACCAATTTATTTGTCGTTTTAAATCAACATTGATGTTGTGATCTTACCGGGAAAAGATGGCCTTCTGATATCCAATATTTAAGACAAAATAAACATTTTGCAATTGCTACACGAATCGTGTACCATAATGCGTTTTAGCGTTATTTGTAATAAGGAACTCGAAAAACGAGGCTAGGCATATTCCACAAGTCATGTCAAACGGTGATGCTATTTTCTTATCTGGAGAGCATGCCCAATAGATACTATCGGCGTAGACTGGAATAACCAGACGCTAGAGACTGAAATTCGATTGAGAATACTGGCGTATTTCGCCGAACCTAACTGATTAGAAATTACAGTAAAAACAGAAACGATTGAATGTAAATCAATTTATATACTTTCATATTACATTATTGTATGCGTTGCGACCCATTTGTGTCAATTTCTAGGTCCCAAATACTAGCGACTTAGCTCCTTTAAACATCTAGTACTTAGAATAAGGCTATTATTTATTTTCCGGAGCTGTCAAGCCAGCAAGAGTGTTATTGTCCCTTTAAGATAAAATCAGATTGGTTTTGGTCTAAGTGGTCTTCAAAGAAAGCAATTGTATTAAAGGGATATTCCCAGATGGATTTTGGGCTATAAAACTGCTTAATTTTGTGTGAAAAGCCCTTAATAAACTCTAACTTAGATCCGAGCAACTGCCTCAAGCCATGTGATACGTTTTCAAAAAACTTCCAATCGTCGGTATCGCTCCATGTGTGAAGACTAACTTGTGTCCTGTTTGCGTTATACAGAAGTGCCTGGATAACACGCGACTATGTGCAGCGCGTGCGCAGTGACATTTCCGTGTTACTTTCAGTTTGTTTATTCTAGTCTGGTGACAATGCGTCTTAGCCGTTCATGGCTCGGTGTTGATTATGTTTGATCGGTTTTTTTTTGATACTGTATTCGACATTTATGTGCTAAATATGGATATTATAGACGTCATAACCACAACTTAACACCATTTGTATATGCCGTGGAATTATAGGATGGGTTGTTGTTTTTATATTTTCGTGCGCTATTGCACTTTCGTACCTCTACCAGTTCCCGTGGTCGTAGACACTTGAAATTTTCAGAGGATGTTAAGGGGTACCAGCAATGACCACACATCAAATTTCAGCCGAATCGATCAATAACTTTTTTATTTTACCGACCTTTTAATTTCTAACGAGAGAGAACTTCATCCGTTTGACGCCATTTGCTTTGTTTACTATTTAGACTCGAATAACAAGACACTAAGACGGAAACCGACACACTGCACTAGCTGCCTAACACTGCAGTTCATAAAAATTAATATAATTCCAGGCAGGGTAAGCTTACTCTTCCGGACACCTGTTACCACTGTTTGTCGTGTATTTTGTACAGGAGGAGCAGTCCATTTGCTGATTACACTATTTTGCTTGAATACACTATTTTGCCTATAACGTTTTTTAGGACTTCGAATTCTGTCTTATGGTTTGGATTGTTCGTACTTGGTTTTATTTTATTCCGTATACTTTATTTTTGCGCGAAGCCACCATTTTCTATAAAATACTATTTGGTGTTGATCAGTGGATTGGCCTTTAGGCGTGAACATTGCCGTGACCATGATTTTGACCTTGAGTCCAAACTTCCCATCCATATCGGGGCCTTTGCGTTTATGCTTGCCGTGGCCTTATTTCTTATTGTATTATCAAAGTTAATGTTCGAGGTGAAGATGACCTTGACCTACGACTTTGACCCAATTATCTTTTCTGGAGAACGTCGTCTCTGCTTTCACCTCGAACAGTAACTTTGATAATATAGTAAGAAATAGGGTCACGGCAAGCATAAATGAAAAGGGCCCGAGATGGATGGGAAGTTTGGACTCAAGGTCGAAGTCAAGGTCACGGATGGTTAAAGGTAACTAGTGGAGGTCACCACGACCTTTCACATTGACCACGCCCATTGACTTCCTTTCCGACACGGGCCCCTCTGCGTTTGACCGTAAACGTCCATGATTCAAGCCAAGGTGATAGCCTTCGAAAATGATTACGGGTCAAGGTCGTAAGTCAAGGTCAAATGTCCCAAAACTGACTTAGAAAAGTTTGAGTTTAGTTTTCTGTAAGATGACCTTGACCTACGACTTTGACCCATTTAACTTTTCTGAAGGACGTTGTCTCTGCTTTCACCTCAAGCATTAATTTTGATAATACAGTAAGAAATAGGGTCACGGCAAGCATAAACGCAAAGGGCCCGAGATGGATGGGAAGTTAGGATTCAAGGTCAAAGTCAAGGTCACAGATGGTTAAAGGTGACTAGTGAAGGTCACCACGACCTTTCACATTGACCACGTCCATTGACTTCCTTTCGGACACGGGCCCTTTGCGTTTGACCCTTTTCTGACAGAACAGTGTGCGACAGGACCAAAGTAAACGTCGATGGTTCAAGCCAAGGTGATAGCCTTCGAAAATGGTTACGGGGTCAAGGTCGTAAGTCAAGGTCAAATGTCCCAAAACTGACTTTGAAAAGTTTGAGTTTAGTTTTCTGTAAGATGACCTTGACCTACGACTTTGACCCAATTATCTTTTCTGAAAAACATCGTCTCTGCTTTCACCTCGAACAGTAACTTTGATAATACAGTTAGAAATAAGGCCACGGCAAGCATAAACGCAAAGGGCCCGAGATGGATGGTGAGTTTGGGCTCAAGGTCAGAGTCAAGGTCACGGATGGTTAACGGTGACTAGTGGAGGTCACCACGACCTTTCACATTGACCACGCCCATTGACTTCCTTTCGGACACGGGCCCTCTGCGTTTGACCGTTGTCTGACCGAGCAGTGTGCGACAGGACCAAGGTAAACGTCCATGATTCAAGCCAAGGTGATAGCCTTCGAAAATGGTTACGGGGTCAAGGTCGTAAGTCAAGGTCAAATGTCCCAAAAATGACTTTGAAAAGTTTGAGTTTAGTTTTCTGTAAGATGACCTTGACCTACGACTTTGACCCAATTATCTTTTCTGAAGGACGTCTGCTTTCACCTCGAACATTAACTTTGATAATACAGTAAGAAATAAGGCCACGGCAAGCATAAACGCAAAGGGCCCGAGATGGATGGTAAGTTTGGACTCAAGGTCAGAGTCAAGGTCACGGTTGGTTAACGGTGACTAGTGGAGGTCACCACGACCTTTCACATTGACCACGCCCATTGACTACCTTTCGGACACGGGCCCTCTGCGTCTGACCGTTGTCTGACCGAGCAGTGTGCGACAGGACCAAGGTAAACGTCCATGATTCAAGCCAAGGTGATAGCCTTCGAAAATGGTTACGAGGTCAAGGTCAAATGTCCCAAAAATGACTTTGAAAAGTTTGAGTTTAGTTTCCTGTAAGATAAGATGACCTTGACCTACGACTTTGACCCAATTATCTTTTCTGAAGGACGTCGTCTCTGCTTTCACCTCGAACATTAACTTTGATAATACAGTAAGAAATAAGGCCACGGCAAGCATCAACGCAAAGGCCCCGATATGGATGGGAAGTTTGGACTCCAGGTCAAAATCAAGGTCACGGCAATATTCACACCTAAGGGCCAATCCACTGATCAATACCAAATAGTATTTTATAGAAAATGGTGGCTTCGCGCAAAAATTAAAGTATACGAAAATTATATTAATTTTTATGAACTGTTATTCGAGTCTTCTTATAGTAAACAAAGCAAATGGCGTCAAACGGATGAAGTTCTCTCTCGTTAGAAATTAAAAGGTCGGTAAAATAAAAAAGTTATTGATCGATTCGGCTGAAATTTGATGTGTGGTCATTGCTGGTCCCCCTTAACATCCTCTGAAAATTTCAAGTGTCTACGACCACGGGAACTGGTAGAGGTACGAAAGTGCAATATCGCCGGTAGACTTTTCGGCTCTATTTCAGTATCGCACCTCTACCAGTTCCCGGGGTCGTAGAGACTTGAAATTTTCAGGGGATGTTCAGGTGGGCTAGCAATGACCTCAGTTTAGCTTCTATAAGAGATAAGTTTATCCGATTTTGACGCCATTTTGTTTGTTGACTATTTAGGCTCGAATGACGTCATATGTGGATTGTGGGTTAGGATAAGGGTTAGGGTAAGGGCTAGGACCTGTAGATTTCGTCATAGTCTCAAGATGTAGACAGGACTAGCCCTAACCCTAACCCTGTCTTGTTATTCGAGTCTAAATAGCCAACAAACAAAATGGCGTCAAAATCGGATAAACTTTCTCTCGTATAAGCTAAACTACAGTAAAATAAAAAGTTATTGACAGATTCGGCTGAAATTTGGTGTGAGGTCATGGCTAAACCCCATGAATACCCCTATGATCATGGGAACTGGTAGAGGTGCGATACTGAAATAGAGCCGACTTTTCACCTGCAAATGATACATTGTATACTAAAATATAGAATGGATTCTTTGTAATTTGGAAGATAGAATGGCTTATAGTGATAGCAGGTAGTCCCGTATTTATAAAAGGAATGGCTGGTAATTTTTGTCAATTGAAAAAATGTCATTCAAAATGGTTGAGAAGTGTGTCAACTCTAAAGTCTAGTAGGGCAGTGAAGGGGTGCGGGTCAGTTCATCCCATAACCGGTTCACCGGGGGCTGTTTCATCCCAACCTAATTTTCTATCGGGCTGTTTCACCCCGGGCTGTTTCACCCCGGGCTGTAGTAGTAGTAGTTCTTGGTGTTTAACGTCTGCTTCCACATAAGTGATATCGCAGACAAACCCCGGGCTGTTTCATCCCCCTTGTTATTAAAATAGCAGTTAATTAACTGAGTTGTACTTATTGTCGAATAAACTGTTAAACACTTACTTGTTGTCAAATAAACATGTACTTTATTGTTTATTATTAAATAAACACGCAATTAATTGTTATGGATTAGTAATAAAAACATGACGCGAGAGTTTGAGTTGTATTTACACATTTATGTAAGAAGCCAGATAAATAAACAATTAAAATTAATTACTTTGATCTAAAGCGTTATCTAACTATAAATATGATCCGAAAGTGAATGTGGAAAATTGTCTACGATATCACCTTAGGTGGAAGTGGACGTAAAACCCCAGAAACGAACGAACGAACGAATGTGGAACTTGTGTACGATATCACCTTAGGTGGAAGTGGACGTAAAACACCAGAAACTAACGAACGAATGTGGAAGTGGACGTAAAACTCCAGAAACGAACGAACGAACGAAAGATTATCATTCATCTTTTGGATTTACACCATGGCTGATCTTTGTATTCGTTGCTCTACCGTAGTTAGACCCCGTCAACATGCTGTGACATTTGCGATCGTTGGCAGCATCGAACATGCAATACAGGTGACTTGACTTTAAATATTATTGATAGTAAATCGAATATATTTATTTATTTTTCTTAATTTATTGATAGTAAATCGAATATATATTAATTTTTTATGGGAGATAAGATAAAGAGATGGCAGTTCTCGCTATAATAGTTAAAAACTAGATAGTGTAAAGGTAATTTGCTGAAAATTTCAGTCAAATTGATCCACTATGAGCCTAGAAAGACGCGGGTGAAATTTTTGCATAGTCTCGGTCATCATTACTAAAATCATTAATATAAACAGTATAGTCTCGATTATCCACTTTTTCTGATTTAATTATCAACGGCCGTTAGCGGGATATAGGAATCTAATCCAGCCAACATCGAAAGCTAGCCTTGACATCCAGAGTTTATTATGGTCTGGATAAGTTAATTAATGTCTAATTGATAAGTTAGATAACATTTCAGGCCTAAAGAAAGACGTATAATAAGCAGATTTTGCTCTTGCATAATGCATGTTTAATTTATTGATAGTAAATCGAATTTTAATTTATTGATAGTAAATCGAATATATTTATTTATTTATTTATTTTAGGCATTTCAAACAAGGATTATCTTGCTGCTAGGAAATGTAAGATTGAACTACATTTCGCGTGTGCAGATTGTGTTACGAGAGAAGTAGCTGGTATACCACCGACCACAAATGCCGACGAAGAAGAGGAACACCACTTTGCCGAACCCTGGAACTCAACGTCAACTGCTTCAATGGTTCCATATTTTACTCTTGATGTTTCCAACGTCCTATCAACAACTACCAATACCGACGAAGCATTGACAACAAATGGTGAAACCAATGGCGAGGAATCGACAACAAACGAGCTTGAGGTGTCATTCGACATCACGGACCGCGGAAGCATCAACCAAACCAGAGAGGTCGCTGACATGTGAGTAAATTAAATGTGATAATTTAAGATTTTTTTATTTACCTGAAATACTATCTTACCTGAAATACTTAAAAATATATTTTTTTATTTACCGGAAATACTTTATTTACTTGGAATATATTTCAGATCTTTACCGGAAGACCAACTCGACACGTCAGTAATAGCTGATCACGAAGTGACATATGAAATAGCTGAAGATTGGAGAAAGAGGAAAAGCGAAATTGGTGACCTCCGATGGATTTTCCTTCACAGTAAAGGTGAGTTTCATATAATTGATTGAGTAAATATCATTTAATTAACTAGCTACTGATCACAAAACAACAATTGTCACTCTTTTTAACCGGCGCGTCGAATTACCCAATAACACCCAATAACTGCCCAATAACATCCAATAACTCCAAAATAACAACCAATAACTACAAAATGTTGACTTTGGAAACACAAAATAACAATTTAGTTGAATTTAAGAAGCATCGCTGCTTTGTGTCCAAATCAGAGTTTCACGCTCACTCGCCTGAAGGGAGATAACTCGTATATGTGATTTTTGTTGACAGGAAATTAATAACACCCAATAACTGCCTAATAACACCAAATTGTTGACTTTGGAAACACAAAATAACAATTTAGTTGAATTTAAAACCCTCGCAACGTTGAGCCCAAATCAGAAGAGTTCTACGCTCACTCGCCTGAAGGGAGATAACTCGTGTATGTGATTTTTGTTTACAAGAAATTAATGTATGCTTTCGTTGCAATTCGTTTTAATTATACATGGGCGTCAAATATGGAATAACTATTTCAACCCCTCCATGGGTATCGTCAGGTGGTTGCAATAACAAAACGTTATTACAGATGTCCTCGCTATAGTTTTTCATGAAATTCAAATTAACTTCCAATAATTCAAAAATGCGCTACCCGACGACATTAACGATTAGTCTGTAAAGAAATTCTAATTAACTGCCAAACATTCTACGCACACAGACGTTACCTGACGAGGTAACGAGATACTTGGCTGTTAATTTTAATTCCTTTATAAAACAATATTTTATTAAAAACATACACATATTTACAAATGTTTCCTATGAAAATATAAAGATAACAAAATAATTAGTCTGTAAAGGAATTCTACGCACAAAGGCGCTACCTGACGAGGTAACGAGATACCTGGCGGTTAATTTTAATTCCTTTCCAAACCAATATTTTATTAAAACATTTAAACCTGTTTCATATGAAATATTTTATTAAAACTACCTGACGAGGTAACGAGATACTTGGCGTTTAATTTTAATTCCTTTACAAACCAATGTTTTATAAAAAAAAACCATACACATATTTAAAAATGTTTCATATGAAAATATTATAAAGATAATAAAATAATTAGCCTGTAAAGAAATTCTAATTAACTGCCAAACATTCTACGCACAAAGGCGCTACCTGACGAGGTAACGAGATACTTGGCGTTTAATTTTAATTCCTTTCCAAACCAAAGCATACATTAATTTCTTGTAAATAAAAATCACATACACGAGTTATCTCCCTTCAGGCGAGTGAGCGTAAAATTCTGATTTGGGCTCAGCGTTGCGAGGGTTTTAAATTCAACTAAATTGTTATATTGTCAACAATTTGGTGTTATTGGGCAGTTATTGAGCAGTTATTGGGTGTTATTAATTTCTTGTCAACAAAAATCACATATACGAGTTATCTCCCTTCAGGCGAGTGAGCGTGGAACTCCGATTTGGACACAAAGCAGCGATGCTTCTTAAATTCAACTAAATTGTTATTTTGTGTTTCCAAACATTTTGTAGTTATTGGTTGTTATTTTGGAGTTACTGGGCCGTTATTGGGTGTTATTTTGGAGTTATTGGGTGTTATTGGGCAGTTATTGGGTGTTATTGGGTAATTCGACGCGCCCCTTTTTAACCATGTTAATTGTGTATTCCAGAGATCAAATATCATTTGAGAAAATATCATTTAATTAACTGATTACTGCTCAACTAGCTACTGATCATAAAACAACAATTGTCACTCTAATGTTTGCCACACAGACACAGATAGAGCTTTTGAAAACGTGTAAAAGATGGTTCATGGATGGGACATTTAAAGTAGTTAAAGAGCCGTTTTCCCAGTTGTGGTCCATACATGTTTTTTTGAAAAAAGGGGACAGTATGAAGCAGGTGCCGCTATGTTTCGTCCGGATGAAAGGAAGGACGTCCGAAGACTATGAAGAGGTGGGTTAATAAATAAATAAATAGTATACATGGTAACAATTTATCTATACATATTTTAATCTCTTAATAAATGAATACAATTTACATTTACATATTGCAATCTTTACATTTACATATTGCAATCTTTACATTTACATATTGTAATCTTTTGTTATTGTAGGTACTATTACATATAAAGGAAAGATATCAACCTGCAGTAGAATATGGCATGTTGGACTTTGAACCAGGTTGCTGGTCAGCTATCAGAAAAGTGTTTAAAGGGCTGTGTTTTTCATTGGATACAATGCGTTTGGAGGAAGATTCATGGTGTTGGGTTGACGGGTACTTACTACGAAAGGAAGACCATCTACATCTATAATTACGTCCGTAGTTTGATGGCGCTACCTTTTCTACCCGCCGACCACATGCGAGCTGCCTTCGACAAGTTGTGTCTGATGGCAAACATGGACCCTTTACGGGAACTCGTTTCGTATATCCGACAAACCTGGTTCGAGTCCTGTCTATTCTTTAAATAACATCAGCATCTTCATGATGGCTTTCCGAACAAATAATGATTGTGAAGGTGAATTAATTTAATTACTTACATTCAATAGTATTTACATTCAATAGTATTTACATTCAATAGTATTTACATTCAATAGTATTTACATTCAATAGTATTTACATTCAATAGTAATTAGTAGTTTAATTGAATATTCTTATTACATGTTGACATTCTTTAATATGAGATTTATGTATTTCAGGATGGCACAGGCGTCTTAAGTCAAGGTGTGTGGGAGCGGGTCTCAGTTTTATGTACAAATGATAATAGATAATTTAATGAAATAGTTAAACAAATACATTTCTTTATAAAAATAATTTAATTTAACAAATACATTTCTTTATAAAAATAATTTAACAAATACATTTCTTTATAAAATAATTTAACAAATACATTTATTTATAAAAGCCGTAAATAGATAATTTAATGAAATCAAGTAATTGATTTATGTATTATGATTTATGTATGAAATGATTTATGTATGAAATGATACAAATGATATTACTAAAAGTGCCATGACATGTTGTAATTGTTATAAATGTATGAATAAAATATTAAAAATACGTAAAACCTGTTTATTGATTTGTGGGATGAAACAGCCCGGGGTGAACCGGTCATGGGATGAAACGACCTGCTCCCGCAGTGAAGAACAGGCAATGGCATGTAGCAAGTGTGATCAGTGGACACGCAGGACTTGTGATACAAGTATGTCTTCATTCTTTATGAAATTTTGTGACCAAACTAAAAACTACCAAATAATAAAGACTATTAAGTAATTATGTATTGCAATGTGTATATTTGTTTTAAACTCAATGAAATTTATAAACCAAATGACAATATCCTTGGAATGATTTTTGTTGATATTTTCACAAGTTTTGAATGTTTTGTTTTCTTCAGAATTTTCTAGAAAAAGCTATGTAGAGGCAGTAAGAGTGGGAAAATCTATCGATATTTTATGATTTTTATGCCGAGTAGGTGACACATCAAGTGATCCACGCACCACTATTCGTACACCACTATCAAGTTCTGATAATATTAAAAGTTTGCCGGATTTGCCAACACCAGAAAAGGCTACGACTGACCCATCTTACAGACCCTTCCTCTCCATCAAAGCGTAGGAAAATTGTGCACAGACGAGTTGTCTCAAGGCATCCAAGAGATGTCACAGGGACCACAGAAAAAAAGGTGGCAAGGTTGAGATCACAGAGAATTGATGGATTGAAGGTATAAATAACAGTAATTTCTTTACTACAACCTTATGCTGTATTATGCTTACTGTAGATGAGGGGGTTCACACTGATCCGCAGTGAATATTTGCTAGGCCGCTACAATCACTAATAAGGATGACATCGATGCGGCTTAATGAGCCAGAAATATTAACTTTTTTCCTGCGACAAATTAAATTCTAAAACATTTTTTTTATGTATTGGAAAAATAAATAAAGGCGTTTGACGTATTTGTAGGTAAAAATTATTTCCTATTTAGTGTAAATGGGTATTAAAATGACTAAAATGCAGCATTCTCTCCGAAGCAGTAACGTCTTATGTAAACAATGCACGCGCCATTCAGCCAATGATTGACGCTGCGTGCTGTGACAGCACGTGTTAAGGCAGTCATCTTTGACAGAGATATATCACTAGACTCGTAATTCTCTGTGAAACAGATTGGAGGGGTTGTGTAGCTCCTGTTACAAACCCAGAATGGTTTTGTTTAAAGTGCCAATGACGACAAACAGATAACTGACAAGTCATATCATTAACATTTTGTATGGCATGCAAATATGTATAAAAACCAAATCTTTTCAATTCTTTGGCTGTCATGTGAGCTAATTTATTATATAATTACAAAAAAAATATTTCATTACATCAAGATTACATTTAATATTTACAGATGTTAATATCACAGCTGGATGATAAAAAAAAAGAACGGAATTGCTGGTTGTCATAATAGAAAGACAACCAGGCTTGAAATTTGCAACAGTTTGACTATTGCAGCTAGAGACACACCAGTCACGTCTCCACCACCACCGACAAAAAATTATGCTATAAACTTTTGCCTCAAAATTGCTTATCTCTAAGACCGGTAAGTAGATGTCAAGTATAAAATCTAAAACTTCATGCAGTGTTAACTTTTATAGTTGGAATATCGGTAATTTCACTATTTCTTTATGGTAGCTTGTGATTTGATGACAACCAAATAATTATCACATCAACAACTGTTTTACTCAGAGACTCTTAATATTTACATTCAGGACAAACTCTGTTTACAAAATATAAAAAAAAATATTTGACATTAAACAACTAATAGTTATATAAAACCATAATACATTTTTACATATTTTAACATTTACTTTCAGGAAATTAGATGAGGGCGTTTAGATCGCATTACAAACAAGAGACGACATTTTGTTAGGGTGCCAGATGATGATGAACAGAAAGGGTTTCGCCTTGCTGTCTACCGTCAGTTTTGGAGGCACAGTCGACATGGAAGAGATAATCAGATAAGTAATATCGAACTGTATAGTCTGCAAAGTAAAGAGGAGGTATCCTGACAAATGGGCATAACCATGAAAGAAGGAGCACTGTTCAAAAGACCTACCCAAATTATCAAACAAAACATTTTTTTCTATTAGTTAAAGATACATTATGGTGGATTAGATCAAGATCTGGCAGTTCTCACTGTAATAGTTAAAACTAGATGATGTAAATGGAATATGCTGGGAATTTCAGTCAAATTGCTTCACTATTAGCCGAGAAAACTTTATTGTAAAAATGACTGTAGTAGAGTGGTTCAATGGTCACTTATTTGTCCTTATATAAACATGCACAGGTCTCTGCTTGACTGCATCATCGGGGATATTTTCTGAAGTGAGCAATGTTTAGTCCCGCGCACGTGATTTTGGAGGTCGCAGCAAATATACGCCACAAATAGCTTTCCACGTGGTATTATACAAACATGTATTGGTATATGAAGCCAAGTAAAAATACACTCATTACGCGTTTCGACTTTCGTGTTTATTTAATAACGAACGTGAGCAAAAATTTCGATTACAACTCTTTGGTTTAATTTTTGATTTTTGGTTTTTTGGCGATTTCGGTACAGAGCTAGCTGTAATAGCTTCGTTTCATTTCTAACTTATTAATCCATGAGCGTGGCAAGATAAACTCATTACAGCATTTTGGGATTTTCTTTTATTTGGTCGTTACAACCTTCGTTTACGTGGCGCTCTATTTACTTTAGGAAATAAATATTTGCTAGCTCTAAATACGCAGAACTATTTGAGACCGGAAAATAACCGAAACAAACTTTTTAGTGGTAGTCTTTATTCTCCAGACACTTTTCGGTAACTTGGTGTAAATTACTTTCATAATCATAGTATCTTATTTAATTATTCTGTAGCCATAAATAAACTAATGACTGCTCCACTGTGGCGCATATTAGAAAGCGGTATTAATGCTCTTGATATGAAACATATTTATAAAAAATTACATGATTTTTTTGAAACAGCAAATTTACATGACTTTGCAGAAGGTAAATCACACCCGTTTGAATCTCTGATTAAAATTGAAAACGATCCGGTCCTTGATCACTTAAAAAAATTAGATTTTAATTCCGATATTAATTCAACCCTCATCCATTTTTTTAAAATCCTCTTTGTCGAGTTTAAAAAGTACATTTCAAATATTTTACTTGAGTATCGAGATGACTTTAATCCTTCATGTTCGGGTTCTGCCATGCCTCACAACAAATTGCCGGAAACCGTGTTCAGTCATCTCGATAGATTAATGAGGATCGCGCCCTCGTCTAATACTTTTTGCAAGGAAGCATCCATTTTATATAAAATGAATAAATCTAACGAATGGCTTAAAACTCTTTCTCCTGATAGACGTAATTTGGTCATAATGGATGCTCGAATTATAACGAAAAACCAACTTTCCAAATTTAGACAAAGGCACGAAGAGATTGAGAGAAAACGGTTAGAGGTTCTTTTGGCGAAAAGGGATAAATTAAAAGAAAGGGGACAACTTGAGATTAGGAAAAAAGAGCGCCTAACAGCAGAAATTGCCGGGATGGGACTTTGGATAAATAAAGAAGGAATGGATGATGGGCTTTCAAAGTTTTCGTCACTCGGGGAAACAAAGAGGCATTGAAAGCACAGCCCCGATTTCGTAGATACGTCATGAATCAGCCAGTTTCTGATAAATCACTTTTTTGTTTTTCTTCGGCGGGTAAGGAACGTTCTGTCCCAAATTTAAAGGCAAATTTAGAAAAAAATATTTGTATGGCTCACCCTACTTAATCGGAAGAAGTTTACAATGCCTCTTTCTTAGCGGTTATGAAATGCAGTTAATTGATTTTTTTTTATTTCTATGTCCATTTTATTCTTCATTCCAGATGTCCCAGCAGACAGACATTCTGACAAAGTGAATACGTTTTAATCATTTAATACCCTCTATTTAGAGTTTCGGTTGTTTTCTGGTTCATTTTAACTGTGCATATTTATTAGTTTGTTGTAAATCCTTTTGTTCCAGGAAATATTGTAAACAATGTTTGTTAATTTAATTTTACATTTTATTGTTTGATAAAGAAGAGGATATTATCAACTGGCGTTTTGAACGATCATCTTTTTTATTTATTGGTTTGTAGTAAATCCTTTTGTTCCAGGAACTATATAGTCAAGAATAATATTTGTTAATTAAATTTTACAATTTATTGTTTGACAAAGAAGAGGATATTATCAACTTATGTATTACATTTAAATATAGATCGGTATCGGGTGACGATTAGGTAACAGATTTAGAAAGTTCAATTTAAATAGGTTGTGTGTACAGGCGATTATACAATTAATAGATTAATTTAATTTCAACTTAAATCATCTTTGGGAAACTTGTATTTCTGTGGAATATTAGCTGACATGATAACGTTGATTGTTATAAAAAATATCTGAACAGACAGATATATGGTTATACTGTATAAGTACATGTATATGATTTAATGATCAAAAACACACTTTTATGGATAACAATTACTATGGTTTATTTCACTGCGACGTTTCAACAAGGTTTCACAAGTCGTTATCAAGCATATACACAAATAGATAGAAATGAGAAAGATATGAATATATATACAAACATCAGTGCGAACTATCCAATGGAATGCAAGGTGAGTGAGCATGATTAGCTATAACAAGCTATTGATGTAACAAAGGTGCATAATCATATATATTAGAGTTAGCTTATTGTACAATTAAAACATGAAAGAGGGGATTAACCGAGATTAACAAATATTGAAACCATACACATTGTACCATAACTGAAACCAGTATATACTAAGAAAACATTCAAGAAGATTAAACTGAGGGTTTATAGAACTATATCGAAACCATAATCTTTACATTAATTATAACAGTTAAGAAATATAGAATTTTATGGTTGTGTTTTATAGTTAAGTAATAAGTTGCATATATGTATTTACAAGGTAAATATATATCAAAGTGTTGAGTAAAATATAAATAAATAACGATAAATTAAGCCGAATGCCATATGATGAAACCTTTTATAATTATAAATATGAGTGGTAAGATATTGTAATTTGGTTGCATAGACATAAAATACTGTGATTAGCTAAATAAATTGTAGAAAATAATTGAAACATACAAATTTTACATATTGATAACAGAGGATTATAAAATGTGAGGGTTGTGGGTATGGAATATACAATCGATTCAGTATTGGGAAATGCCAGTAGTTACATATGGTTTTGCATGGGGAATTACTTAGGGGAACTGTGTTTACAATTTAATAATGCGGTCATATGCTCTGGGGATATAGACGCCTGGGTCTCGATTCAGTTTCGGTTCATGTCTTCTAATGTTGATCGCCTCATGTATCCTTCTGTTTCTTTTGTTGTGGTGGTTCACAGCCAACGTTTTAACTTTGGTCCAATCGACCCGGTGCCGTGGGTTGTCATTCAGATGTTCAGCAACTGCAGATTGATTGGTGGGGACAACTTGAGATTAGGAAAAAAGAGCGCCTAACAGCAGAAATTGCCGGGATGGGACTTTGGATAAATAAAGAAGGAATGGATGATGGGCTTTCAAAGTTTTCGTCACTCGGGGAAACAAAGAGGCATTGAATGCACAGCCCCGATTTCGTAGATACGTCATGAATCAGCCAGTTTCTGATAAATCACTTTTTTGTTTTTCTTCGGCGGGTAAGGAACGTTCTGTCCCAAATTTAAAGGCAAATTTAGAAAAAAATATTTGTATGGCTCACCCTACTTAATCGGAAGAAGTTTACAATGCCTCTTTCTTAGCGGTTATGAAATGCAGTTAATTGATTTTTTTTTATTTCTATGTCCATTTTATTCTTCATTCCAGATGTCCCAGCAGACAGACATTCTGACAAAGTGAATACGTTTTAATCATTTAATACCCTCTATTTAGAGTTTCGGTTGTTTTCTGGTTCATTTTAACTGTGCATATTTATTAGTTTGTTGTAAATCCTTTTGTTCCAGGAAATATTGTAAACAATGTTTGTTAATTTAATTTTACATTTTATTGTTTGATAAAGAAGAGGATATTATCAACTGGCGTTTTGAACGATCATCTTTTTTATTTATTGGTTTGTAGTAAATCCTTTTGTTCCAGGAACTATATAGTCAAGAATAATATTTGTTAATTAAATTTTACAATTTATTGTTTGACAAAGAAGAGGATATTATCAACTTATGTATTACATTTAAATATAGATCGGTATCGGGTGACGATTAGGTAACAGATTTAGAAAGTTCAATTTAAATAGGTTGTGTGTACAGGCGATTATACAATTAATAGATTAATTTAATTTCAACTTAAATCATCTTTGGGAAACTTGTATTTCTGTGGAATATTAGCTGACATGATAACGTTGATTGTTATAAAAAATATCTGAACAGACAGATATATGGTTATACTGTATAAGTACATGTATATGATTTAATGATCAAAAACACACTTTTATGGATAACAATTACTATGGTTTATTTCACTGCGACGTTTCAACAAGGTTTCACAAGTCGTTATCAAGCATATACACAAATAGATAGAAATGAGAAAGATATGAATATATATACAAACATCAGTGCGAACTATCCAATGGAATGCAAGGTGAGTGAGCATGATTAGCTATAACAAGCTATTGATGTAACAAAGGTGCATAATCATATATATTAGAGTTAGCTTATTGTACAATTAAAACATGAAAGAGGGGATTAACCGAGATTAACAAATATTGAAACCATACACATTGTACCATAACTGAAACCAGTATATACTAAGAAAACATTCAAGAAGATCAAACTGAGGGTTTATAGAACTATATCGAAACCATAATCTTTACATTAATTATAACAGTTAAGAAATATAGAATTTTATGGTTGTGTTTTATAGTTAAGTAATAAGTTGCATATATGTATTTACAAGGTAAATATATATCAAAGTGTTGAGTAAAATATAAATAAATAACGATAAATTAAGCCGAATGCCCTATGATGAAACCTTTTATAATTATAAATATGAGTGGTAAGATATTGTAATTTGGTTGCATAGACATAAAATACTGTGATTAGCAGGCATTATCACCACTTTAACCAAAAGAGCCAAGAATATTTGTGACCCTGAATCCCTTCCCGAAGAAATTCAACACTTAAAAGAAGTATTCACCAAGCACAACGGATACCCAGAACAAATGGTCAACAAGCTCATCAATGCCACACTATCCGACCTACCAAAACCTGATAAACCCAAAAAACGATAAACCTCCAATTAGAATCTTCATACCCTTCCACGGCAACATCTCCCACCAAATCAGAAGATTATTGAAAAGGGAAGCACATATTGAAACCACTTTCTTGAAGGGCGCAACAACCAAAGACTTGGCAAAAGCGAATGGAAAGTTGAACCCCACTAAACCCTTCTCATCAAAAGGCTGTGTCTACAAAATTAACTGCAGTGCCAGGAAAGTTACATTGGAGAATCTAAAAGACCATTAGATATCCGACTGAAAGAACACATGTCAAAAGCCCCCACCAATCAATCTGCAGTTGCTGAACATCTGAATGACAACCCACGGCACCGGGTCGATTGGACCAAAGTTAAAACGTTGGCTGTGAACCACCACAACAAAAGAAACAGAAGGATACATGAGGCGATCAACATTAGAAGACATGAACCGAAACTGAATCGAGACCCAGGCGTCTATATCCCCAGAGCATATGACCGCATTATTAAATTGTAAACACAGTCCCCCTAAGTAATTCCCCATGCAAAACCATATGTAACTACTGGCATTTCCCAATACTGAATCGATTGTATATTCCATACCCACAACCCTCACATTTTATAATCCTCTGTTATCAATATGTAAAATTTGTATGTTTCAATTATTTTCTACAATTTATTTAGCTAATCACAGTATTTTATGTCTATGCAACCAAATTACAATATCTTACCACTCATATTTATAATTATAAAAGGTTTCATCATAGGGCATTCGGCTTAATTTATCGTTATTTATTTATATTTTACTCAACACTTTGATATATATTTACCTTGTAAATACATATATGCAACTCATTACTTAACTATAAAACACAACCATAAAATTCTATATTTCTTAACTGTTATAATTAATGTAAAGATTATGGTTTCGATATAGTTCTATAAACCCTCAGTTTGATCTTCTTGAATGTTTTCTTAGTATATACTGGTTTCAGTTATGGTACAATGTGTATGGTTTCAATATTTGTTAATCTCGGTTAATCCCCTCTTTCATGTTTTAATTGTACAATAAGCTAACTCTAATATATATGATTATGCACCTTTGTTACATCAATAGCTTGTTATAGCTAATCATGCTCACTCACCTTGCATTCCATTGGATAGTTCGCACTGATGTTTGTATATATATTCATATCTTTCTCATTTTTATCTATTTGTGTATATGCTTGATAACGACTTGCGAAACCTTGTTGAAACGTCGCAGTGAAATAAACCATAGTAATTGTTATCCATAAAAGTGTGTTTTTGATTATGTTCCAATTACTAAATGCCATTTAAAGAATATGATTTAATGATGTTGCAAAAGACAACATTCGGTAGCAAATGCAGCTCTAACATACAGACATATTCATTCAGGGGGCGTTGGTCACGAAGAAATGTGTTTTGGTAAATGTTATTGAGCGCTTTGTACGAAATAGAACAGATAACAGCATAAATATTCGTGTGTAAATGCTAGCATACCACACGAGAGAACGTGGTCCTAATTTTGAATTTGTTGTTAATATATTATCTTTTATGTTGCATTTACCCCTCCCCACTATACCAAATTCGAATTCAAATCTCCCTGAATCTCGTTCTTTATTGTATTTGTAATACTTATAGAATATAGTCGCCATACTTTATCCGGCAATGTGGTTTTTTTTTCATAACAAACATCATACGGCACAATATATTTATTTATCTGTGGGACAAAAAATAAAGTGTTAAATTTTTTTTTTTATTTATAGAGGTCTTTATCCCTCACTCTCCGTATTACATGCCATTATATTTTACTCGTACTTTATCCGACAATTTATTTTTCATAACAAATATCATGCTGCCCAATATATTTATTTATCTTTGGGATTAACATTAAAGTGTTATATTATTAGATTTATAGACGTCTCTCTCTCGCTCCGTCTGTATATAACATGCCATTTTAAACAGACCCGGTGTCTGTGGGTATACAGAAATGAAAGCACTGTTCTTTTTAATACATATGTTTGGCTAATCTTTAAACAATTCATGTCAAACGTCGATCGTTTCATATCCAGCTAAACGTGTATTTTAATTTTCACTGTAGCATTATAAACAGTTAATATTAAGACATGTGAAGGCGTGGATATATTGTTAAAACAACGAATCGTTTGCGCATGCGTCCACATGTTGAATTCAATCGTCTCATAGAGTGTATTCCGTTACTTCGCAGCAAGGATATAAACGATGTTTTCCGACTGCGATAATGAAATTTCGTTTCAGGGGCTTCCGTACCATTTTTACCGCGACCAAGGGACATAACTCTTATTCTCACTAAGAGTTATCTGCCTTGATTATGGAAGACGGGTAGATTTTGAGGCATTTATAACATATTTGCAAATGGTTATATCCTCAAAAATCAAATGTTGTCAGACTTCCATTGTTGATAAATGAAGTTTTTATGTTAAGTCTTATATAATGTTAAAATAATCCCGAAATAGTGTGTGTTTGTTGTTAAAAAAAATTGAGTATGAACCACTCTAACTGTAGCCTCAATTGTCATTGTTACTGCTGTCACGATAATAAACAAAGTCTTGATTATCCATTGTTGCGTTTAATCAACAGAGAGAGAGAGAGAGAAATTGGGTTTAACGTCCACTCGACACAAACTAGGTCATTTCGGGACTAACATATGGTTTAATTTTATTTCAATAATTCGCTTGCGCGTAGGGGTCTTTAGCAGTGGGAGGAAACCGGAGGACCCGGAGAAAACCCACGAGGTTGGACAGGCGACCCTACTCCTTGTCACGTACAACCGGGGATTCGAAACCACGCCAGTCGACTCAATGACAGACTTTATGATACAGCGCGCGCACGCTAACCATTCAGCCATCCAACCCCCCTTTAATCAACAGACGGTGAACAGCAGATCAGATTCAAATCCAATGAAAATCGGACACCTTAGATTACATCAAGAGTTGATTATCATAAATGTCTAATTAATACATGTAGTTTATATAACATTTCAGACCTAAAGAAAGACCTGCAATAGGCACATTTACTTTTTGAATAATGCATGTTTAATAAACATTGATGCTATTAAAACATATTCCTGTTTTATATTATGTATATTTAATTTTGGTCAGAATATATTATACTAGCAGGATACCCGGCTTCGCTCGGGGGTCATAACTCCGAAACCGGAAGTGGTAGACTAATGCCACCTGGCCTATGTTACTCCCCGGTCCCAGCTACCCATATACCCCAAATTTCAGACTCGGGGCACACCTAGTGTAGCCGCCAACCCCGAACAGACCGGCTTCGCTCGGGGGTCATAACTCCGAAACCGGAAGTGGTAGACTAACGCCACCTGGCCTATGTTACTTCCCGGTCCGAGCTACTCCTATACCCCAAATTTCAGACTCGGGGCAGACCTAGTGTAGCCGCCAACCCCGAACAGACAGACGGACAGACAGACAAACGACATTCACAAATATATATATAAATAATAATAATAATATAATAACTAGCAGGATACCCGGCTTCGCTCGGGGGCCATAACTCCGAAACCGGAAGTGGTAGACTAACTCCACCTGGCCTATGTTACTCCCCGGTCCGAGCTACCCCTATACCCCAAATTTCAGACTCGGGGCAGACCTAGTGTAGCCGCCAACCCCGAACAGACCGGCTTCGCTCGGGGGTCATAACTCCGAAACCGGAAGTGGTAGACTAACGCCACCTGGCCTATGTTACTCCCCGGTCCGAGCTACCCCTATACCCCAAATTTCAGACTCGGGGCAGACCTAGTGTAGCCGCCAACCCGAACAGACAGAATTCGCCCGGGGGTCATAACTCCGAAACCGGAAGTGGTAGACTAACGCCACCTGGCCTATGTTACTCCCCGGTCCGAGCTACCCCTATAAACCAATTTTCAGACTCGGGGCAGACCTAGTGTAGCCGCCAACCCCGAAAAGACCGGCTTCGCTCGGGGGTCATAACTCCGAAACCGGAAGTTTTAGACTAACGCCACCTGGCCTATGTTACTCCCCGGTCCGAGCTACCCCAGTAGTAGTAACACTTCTTCAACTATGGCTCTAGCTGACATAAAAATATTGCCTAATGCAGAATCTTTGACCTAGAGAATATTAAACACCATATTTAACCAATATACATGTAACTGGACATCTCAGTTAAACACCTAGTATTTACCTAAGTAAAACTCTAGGCTAATTTATTGAATGAGTGTTGGAAATACCTACTTCTCTACGGACTTTAACTTCTTGTAGCTTTCCAGGTTGCGTGGGATGACTGTACGCATTCTTTCCATATTCAACGGTTCTGTTCTCCAGATTTTCTTTAACTGATGCATTACACTTTATCTTATCCGTTCTTTTGTTACATCTCCAGTATACATTACCCGAATTAGAACCCTGAAAGACATTAATACATTTTCAATTAATCACCATGATAAACATGGTGACAAATTTGTTGAGACTACTTTTTACATCTCGTCTGGGTAGACATCAAGAACATGGCCTATGTTACTCCCCGGTCCGAGCTACCCCTATACCCCAAATTTCAGACTCGGGGCAGACCTAGTGTAGCCGCCAACCCCGAACAGACCAGCTTCGCTCGGGGGTCATAACTCCGAAACCGGAAGTGGTAGACTGACGCCACCTGGCCTATGTTACTCCCCGGTCCGAGCTACCCCTATACCCCAAATTTCAGACTCGGGGCAGACCTAGTGTAGCCGCCAACCCGAACAGACAGAATTCGCCCGGGGGTCATAACTCCGAAACCGGAAGTGGTAGACTAACGCCACCTGGCCTATGTTACTCCCCGGTCCGAGCTACCCCTATAAACCAATTTTCAGACTCGGGGCAGACCTAGTGTAGCCGCCAACCCCGAAAAGACCGGCTTCGCTCGGGGGTCATAACTCCGAAACCGGAAGTGTTAGACTAACGCCACCTGGCCTATGTTACTCCCCGGTCCGAGCTACCCCAGTAGTAGTAACACTTCTTCAACTATGGCTCTAGCTGACATAAAAATATTGCCTAATGCAGAATCTTTGACCTAGAGAATATTAAACACCATATTTAACCAATATACATGTAACTGGACATCTCAGTTAAACACCTAGTATTTACCTAAGTAAAACTCTAGGCTAATTTATTGAATGAGTGTTGGAAATACCTACTTCTCTACGGACTTTAACTTCTTGTAGCTTTCCAGGTTGCGTGGGATGACTGTACGCATTCTTTCCATATTCAACGGTTCTGTTCTCCAGATTTTCTTTAACTGATGCATTACACTTTATCTTATCCGTTCTTTTGTTACATCTCCAGTATACATTACCCGAATTAGAACCCTGAAAGACATTAATACATTTTCAATTAATCACCATGATAAACATGGTGACAAATTTGTTGAGACTACTTTTTACATCTCGTCTGGGTAGACATCAAGAACATACAAATGAGAAACCAGGAATTGATCACGATAAAAAGGAAATCATGGTACCATGGATTGATCGCTTATTTACCTTTATCACATATGTGTATCCATTGCCATCAACCAATTACATAAAAAAAGCTTTAAACAATGGTGTCTTTTAAAAGTTGAAAAAGTTATAAAGGATGTTTTGATAATCATTGAGACAAGAATGTCTCATCATTGTGAGAAAAGGCTCGAATTGTACTAGATGGTTAATTTGGGATAATGTTGTGACATTCACATAAGACAAAAGAACTTTAAAACTTTATAAATTGCAAGATTGAAAAAGTTATAAAGGATGTTTTGACAACCATTAACAAAATTTTAATTTTTTTTTTTTAATCTAAAACTCTGTAAACTTGGCTATGAAGGGCAGGTAGGAAAAAATTTGGGAGTTGTGACCAAAATTTATTTTGGCCGTTATGACCAAATTTTAGCTGTTATGCCCAAATTTTGGCCGTTATGCCCAAATTTTGGCCGTTATAACTAAATATGTTTTGGCCGTTTTTGCTTTTGGCCGTTATGTCCATAACCCGACCCCAACAACACTCCTCGGTTCGGTGACAATCGAGCATCCCCGTAGCGTGTTTATTTCCGGGTAAAGTGGTAAACAACAGAAAAGGCAACGTGGTGCAGTGTGAAAATTGCGACATCGGTGATACATGTAGTTTAATAACTTGCTGGTTTATGAAACATTCACAGACTCTACTCTCCGTGTAGCCTTGTCAACACCATTTCTTGCGATCTCGCTCAACAGACTAGATTTCTTCATCATTAAATTCCACCCATGGCTCCTTCGGCACCGTTTCGAATATTTTTCAGAATTGTGTCAGTGACCTCAAAATCTTTTTTGATTTCAATTCTGTTATTAATATCTCTTTTGGATCATTCTTGGCAGTTTAACGAAACCAACAGTTTTCTTGTAAATGAAGTATTTATTAAACAGCTTACTGAAAAGTACAGGACTAATAACTCGAAATCATTAGATTTCTCGGAATTTTCTCAATTTTACAGCGATCTTGTCGGTCATGAAATCTCAGTTGATTTTTCTGTGGAAAGCAAAAATTTAACTGATTGTTTAGACAAAATAGACGAAGCTGATATTTCCCAGTGTTTATTATCGAAAATTGGAAAATCGGTAAGTTTGCTCTCACATTTGCCAGGGGTATGCATGATGTTTGGTGAATTTATTTGAAAATAACTTTCTCAAAACACAAAAGAAAATATTTACACGACATGCACAGTTATAATTAAAGTCCCTACGAATTTTTAAAGCTATAATTGCATAATTTCTAAGAAAGTCAAAAGATAGTTGTCTATGTTAGGCGCAATCTTCACCCCTCGCGCAGATTGCAATCTGCGCTGTCGTACTGTGCAGATTGCAATCTGCGCTTATGAATCTGGCACGCAGATTGCCAACTTTGCGCTGATTACCCCTGGATGTTTTTAGAGATGTTAACTTGTAGTTTGTCAGACACAACTATATATTATATCATATTTGACCTAGCTGCCTCCTATGGTCTTTGTAGTGAAATAATTTTCAAAATCACTGCATAATTAGCGTGTGTGCTTAGAAAATAAGATTTTTAATTCTAGTCAACAGTATTTCATAATCAGTGCTGACCACATGACTGAATGTCAAAAATATTTTCTGTAGGTAGTGTAATAGTTTGACCGATCGTAGTTACTTTAGTAATGAAGTGTTAGAGATGAAGAGAGAGCACTGGGGGGTCTCTAAGACTTTGTTACTAAAGTAACTAGACCGATCGCAGCTGTCAATCAAAATAATAAATCAACCAATCAGATCTATGGTCTGACGAAAATAAAGGTATTTCCAACAGACTTTAACCACCAACCTGTCATAATGGTAAAGAGATGTGCTTGTCGTACGTGTAATTCGGACAGTCCGGAGAGACTGACAGGAGGGTAACCTTTATTCCTTTCCCAAAGCTTGGAAGAACACGTGATACCAGACGATGGATAGGTTGATGCGGACGACCAGTTAAACGAAGAGATAGGCTTAGTACAGGTTATTATTTATAGTTTTATACAGGTTATTATTTATAGTTTTATAGACTTTTTTGCCTACTCTTCTTTTGAAACAAATTACAAGAATATTTTCATCATTATTTTTCTTATGTACCGGTAGGCCTTATCTTAAAGGCTAATAAATGTGGCTGTTTTTACAATGTGACATTAAAATGTCAGTATTTCCAATCAGACATTTTATAAATTTATTCGGTTATTGCACCAGGGAAGAAGTGACAGCCAGTAGAAACAATCTTTTTCATAATATAATTAATATAGTTTATCTTATTTGACTGTAACTGATATATAGGACTACATGTATACTACAGAACAGGTCTGCAGACTAAATAGTTCGGGAATGGGCGCAGGACCTGACAAGGACAGCTGTCTAGTTGTTTGGATGGGACGAAAAACTGAGGTCCCATGTATATGTACCCATTGGTATGCACGTAAAAGATCCCTTGACAGTTGGAAATCGATATAAGAGTAGGCCATAGTGCCACTGTCCGGGCAAAATTTCCCTCATAGCACACTGTATGGTATATGTCCGTCTTCATTAGCCCAGTTCGGAGCAGAACAGTAGGACGTTAAACCCCATTTCATTTCGGGCATGGGCCTTAATTTCAAGTTTGATTAAGAAGTTAACAAAACAAAAAAGAGAAGGCAGACAAAGCAAATCAAGTTGCCAATTAAGAACTTGATAGTAATTATCTACGAGAATGAAATGGTCATGTAAACTTACTTATATTATGTATCATAATAATAATAATATTCTTATTATTTTTTTCATTTTTCAGCCATATCCCATCGCTGCACTGCATTATGATCATATTGCTCAACCAAGACCACCACCTAAACCCAGTTCAAGTAATTTTTTTGAGAAACCTGCAGTAGTCGAATCAAAGGTTTTAAGGTAACAATGGGTTTATCAGCTTTAGAATGATTATATCCTGTCACATGTGCTCACAGTATTAGTCATACAGAGACTTAGAATCACTGTCTTGTAGATGGTGTCTTCTGTCCTATACTGGGGGTTTGGGTTGTCGAATGGTTAACGCACATGCATTTTAGATCAAGTGAGGTGGTTTCAAACTATTTGAACCAATACTGTGGCAAGGCTCGTCTGTCCAACCCCGTGGGTTTCCTCCGGGTCCTACAACGCAGACAGGAATTATTGAAATAAAATTGGACAATTTGTCAGTCCAAAAATGACCTATCTAGTTTGTGTTGATGCTACAAACTGTTTTATATCATTTTAGATATATTCCATTTAGATCTTGCTATAAAGTACACACATTCTTTATGCATCTGTAACTGTAAGTTATGGTAATAGCAAGAAATTAAAATTGAGAAAATTGTGTTAATGCTGTATTTTTTTATTAATGGCTAGTCTAGTAAAAAATCTGCAAATAGGCGAAGAGCCTTCCCAGATTTCTCTCAGCTACTAGTTTCGTTCTTATTCAAACTCTTCAGGCTTAAATGAGGATGTGTGGTGGCCCTCTATATATAGTGTCGGTGGGCACCGGAGCACATGTGATGTCACAGATGGACCGGAGTCGATCTATGGCACTGGAGTCGATCTATGGCACTGGAGTCGATTATTCCGAAAAGTGTGCAAAGATATTCGGCTAAGAATTTGCCGTCATGATTATACTTATTTGCATTGACTCAAGGCTCCTAACCCTTTTGATCTCTAAGTTTAAAGTTTCCTAAACTAACGAGGGCTTAAAAATAACTCAATTAGGTTATGGGCGTGTATGCACTAATTTTTTATTAGCTTTCGCCGTAGGGGTACCACGGCTAAATTAATTGTGAACTCGTCCTTGTTTTTCATATTCGGCCTTGAGTTAGGCTAAGAATTATGCGACTATTTCGCATACTTTGAAAAGTGGCTCTAGGAAAATATTTCTTGAATTCAACAAGGAGCTCACAAGGTTATTTTTGCGTTATTCGGCTAAGAATTTGCCGTCATGATTATGCTTATTTGCATTGACTCAAGGCTCCTAACCCTTTTGATCTCTACGGCTACCATTTTGAAAAAACGAAAGTTGCTCGTTTTTATCACGGATTATAATTCAACTGCTGTTCAAGTTATCATGCTCATAAAAGAGAAATGGCATCTATTAACCGGATCGGACATGTGCTGTTCCATTTCAAACATCAAACCAATCACAGCATTTAGGAGGAATCCTAATTTGAAGGATACGCTGATGAAAGCAAGATTCATCTATCCACCACGGAACCCGCAAACCAGCGGAGTCATGTTTCAAAATCTATTCGAAAAATGTATCAAGAAGGACTGTGATATCTGCTACAAATTAGACCAAAATAACTACTTTATTAGTGGTAAAACTGGCAAGAAATATTCCTGACGCATGGGCTATAATCGTTTAAGTAGAAATATAGTCTACCTATTAACATGCTCCTCCAAAAAACAATACGTACGTAGGAGAAAGCAAACATGTCTTTTCAAAACGAATAAAGGAACACTATGCAGCTATTAGACACAACAGGCCAAAGCCGGTCGCCTTACACTTCAACTTAGATAGACATACGAGTAGAAATATTATGCTTAAAATTATAGAGCTTTTTAAGACTGACCCAGAAAACGGCAAAAAACGATGCCGTAAGGAAAGCCAATGAATTCAAATTGATTAACACTTTAAGTACATTCGCACCGGATGGCATTAACGATAAGATGTAGTCCCGAGGGGTCCCCCACTTTATTGTTTACTCTAATGGCTAGTCTAATTATTACATTTATTAAAATTAGACGCCAGGTGTTAGCAGCAAACAATTAAAATATTTTACTAACGTATTTACAAAATTAGTCTCTGGTATAAAAATTTTGAATATAATTATTTATGTACAAACTTTATATAATTATGAATTTTTTTACAGAGTTTCTGTAAAGTCAAATCAAATTGAGTATACAAACTGTGAAGAAAATGCTTTGATTAATAAATTGGTACAGACAGAGAATATAGTTGATGCTGTCGCAGGTTAGTTAAACTCATTTTATAGACATGTAGAATTTTTTATAAGATATGGCTGTAAATGTTCAACATAAAAACATGATTATTTTGAAACCATTTGTTGCATGGTTTCTTTTTCTGGATATATTCTCTCTGTGCAGAATGCTGTTTTGTAAAAGTGACAAAGTTGCAAAATTGTGCCCCAGTTATGAGAAGTTGTCCCTGAATCTGAAACCAGTGAATATGGTTTCTAGACAATTTATATTCATCATCATTTTGAATTAAAAAGAAATCTGTAAGTATCATATCTTGAACTGAAAAAGGACAATTAATTTAAATGAGCACAGTCTCACCTTTATCACAAACAATTGCATCTGGTGTAGCACCTAAAAATGAAAAAGCTGGATTTATTATAAGTCCAATGTCATGGAATATGATTCCCAGTCTGTTTGATATACATTTGTTTAGCAATGGTTTCGTTTGCTTGCTCATAAGAAGTGGGAACAGAATAAAAATTACTTTTGTCAAATGTGTTTTTTAAAAATGAATTGTTTATTCTTTCTTTCTTTTCATAACAGCTCCAAAATTTGAGGCAGTAACACCACACTTTCTTTCATTCATCCAGGTCTTATTATTATTTCTTGTGGATCTCTCTATTTTTATGGCTTCATCTTGCTTTACATCTATTTATTTCCACTCAACTTTCATCTTTTCTATCTGATTTAAATCTAAATGATTATCAACTGGTTTTGGAAAAACTATTTCACCACATTTATCAGAGTTCTCTGTTTTCGGTTGAGTTGTCACTTGCATAAGGGGTGCTTGAAATACATATTGTAATCTATTTACTGTATATATTTTTCAGGATTTCAACCGATGGACATCTTGGCCCTTGCTGCAGAAAATATGAAAATGAACGAAGAATATGCAGAATTAATTGTGGAAAATGAAAATCTTAAATGCAGTCAAGTTGCTGCTTTCCTTATGACTGTTTTTTATAAGTTACCATTTGAATTTTCTAAGAATAGAAGCAGCTTAGTGTTTCTCTAGTTCTATTAGTGCTAATAAAATTAAGGCAGGACTTTGATTTTAAACGCATGTATTATCAAGTATGTTTGGAATTTCTTATTTACTAATTGGATCAATTATATGTTTTATAGACTTCGCTCTCTTTGTTATATGGCCACACAGAAATATTATCATTGAAAATATGGCAGAACAATTTAAAACTGATTATGGCTGACTCATCTGTTGCATTTTAACAAATTTTATGCGATTCCTTATTGCGAAATAAAAATAGAATATAAAATACTGCATTATGTCTTTATTACTAAAAATACAGGGGGATAAATAAAGATATTGTTTTTATTACGGTTTTGCATCTGCGGTTTTGCTGAAAAACCTAAACTGGCCCAAATCAATATAGATACATTATTACGTACATGATATGCAAGTGGGGATCCAATAAGTTGAGGGCTGCTCACCAAGTATGAGATTGGACTGTCCTTCAAGGTTTGAAGTAGTATATTGTCATCTGATACTTGAATTTTTCTAAAAAAAGAAAGTATTAAGCTACAAAGCAAGCATACCAGTATTTAAAGAAATTGCATGTAACACTACTTGTATTTTACCATACTTTTTGGATCATATTTTTAACTGGACGGTCACAATAATTACATCACTCCCTAAGAACATTTTCTTATGTGGTGGTTGCCCATACATGTCATCTGAACACTTACCTGTTGTTGTTAAAATTAGCCATTACAGGCTTTCTTTTTCTGTTTACATTCCCAGGTCTTGAAATTAGAATCTGTGAAACAGGACAGGGTCTGGTTAAATTTTCGCTGCTGTGGTAAACTCATCAATGATGGTTGAGAAGGGACATTTTTCTATCCTGCTATCTTCCATTTCAATCATTATTATTATTTCCAACATATGAGCACACTATCCCCTCATTCTAAAAATACAATGATTTTGCAAAGTTAAAAAGGCTCATATAAATAGGCCTACTACTAGACTAATATGAATGTGAAGATAAAAAAAAAGGACCTAATAGTCTATTCGTTGTCACTAATGTCAGACATATTTTAGCCAGGTGATTTAAAAGTTAATCTTTTGATCTTTCAGTCTGATTGGTTTTATTCAGGTGATTTAACATGCCAATAATAACATAAGCAAGCCCTAATTTGCTATTATGAGTATGAGATTAAAATGCAATTTTTGGCTATTCCTTATGAGTAGTTTCTAATAAGTAATTACTATAATTATTAGAGCAAGAAAAAATGGATTACTATAGCCTAGACTAGTGTTAGATGACACAAGATCTGGGTCCTTTTATTGTATCAAAATGAATAAAAATCTGTTGCAAGACAAGAGAGCTCACCCATATTAATGGCCGAAACTGTCTACGGAAAAATCGCAAATCTCAAAACCCCACTTGTACTGGGTACTAGAAATTAATGCCATATCACTAATCAGTTTCCCTGGAGTGAATGAATGAAAATACTGGAATATCTACTATTTAGATATCTACTATCTTACCTTTTCTTTTACTTGTAGGTTGAAACTGCTTTATAACTCAAAGCCCTTCTACTACTTTTTCTTTTCAGGTAGACAACTATATGCAGTCATACTTTTCTTTCCGTATCGCTTTGCTTGTACTTGTACCAGTAAAATGACTAATACTAACGCACAGATCTATGGTGAATGCCGAGTGGCGGATTATAATCGCGGTAGTCCATTAAATAGTCTGGACAAAGTTCACTTCGCGCGCAGATTACTCATCGGAAATTAGACGGAGATTCGTGCATGCCCTGGGGTAATCTGTCCGAGGAGGGTAAATCTGCGCTAAACATCTATATCTATTAGCCTACTTAGGTTGTCAAATCACAGTCCCGACTATTCACCGGAATTCACCCAAGGACCCCGAGAAACCCCACGAGGTTGGTCAGGCGACGGGGGGTTGGATGGCTGAATGGTTAGCGTGCGCGCGCTGTATCATAAAGTCTGTCATTGAGTCGACTGGTGTGGTTTCGAATCCTCGGTTGTACGTGACAAGGAGTAGGGTCACCTGTCCAACCTCGTGGGTTTTCTCAGTGTCCTCTGGTTTCTTCCCACTGCTAAAGACCCCTATGCGCAAGCGAATTATTGAAATAAAATTAAACCATATGTTAGTCCCGAAATGACATTAAACCCCATCTCTCTCTCTCTGGACAGGCGACCCTACTCCTTGTCACGTACAGCCGGGGATTCAAAACCACGCCAGTTGACTCAATGGCAGGCCTTATGATATAGCGCGCATGTGCTAACCACTCGGCCGTCCATCACCCCACAATCATAGGAATCAATCTAGCACTTAAAAAACATTCACATAAAAATTTGAAATAATTTCTTCTCGCCGACGTTATACGGATATTGTTTGTAATAGACAGAAGTCAGGGGTCATCATGTGGAGTATTGATTTGGGGAAATGGTTGGTGATACTGTTTGAGTTATGTAGGGGCATTGTGAGAGTTGTCCTTTATTAAAAAAAAACAAGCGTTTGCCATGCAAGATACGTCCACATTTTGCAAGAGATGGACAGAGAACAAGCTCAAAAAAAGAAGTGATTTTTCGTACAATCAAGGGCCATAATTCAGGAAGTTACGATCCAATATGCATGAATATTGAAAGGAACCAAGATCTTTGGGGTATAAACATGTATTTCAAGTTTCATCGGATCAAAATTGTGTCTTCTTTCTAGAGGGTCCAAAATCCGATATACCATATATTTACAATATTTGCTTACGAGGGGCAGCCATTTTGTCCGGCAGTTTTGGTCCGATTTGTACGAAATTCGGACTCAACCATCATAAGGGTGTAACAGTGATATATTCAAACGTTTTTTAAATCGGATAAAAATCGTGACATCTAGAGGGATCACATCCTAAAAACGCGGCTTTTCGTACAATCAAGGGCCATAATTCAGGAAGTAACGATCCAATATGCACGAATATCAAAAGGAACTAAGATCTTTGGGTTATAAATATGTATTTCAAGTTTCATCAAAATCGGATCAAAATCAAAACCTTGATATACCATATATTTACACTATTTGCATGCAACAGGCGGCCATTTTGTTTCGCAGTTTTGGTCCGATTTCCACGAAATTCAAACTCAGCCATCATAATGGTGTAACGGTGATATATTTGAATGTTTTTTAAAACGGTTAATAATTATGACCTCTAGAGGGACCACAAGCTAAAAACACGATTTTTCGTACAATCAGGGGCCATAATTCAGGAAGTTGCGAAAGAAACCAAGATCTTTGGGTTATGTTATAAACATGCATTTCAAGTTTCATCAAAATCGGCACAAAATTGTGACCTCCAGAGGGTCCACAACCTTAATATACCAGATATTTACACTATTTGTATATAAGGGGCGGCCATTTTGTCTGGCAGTTTTGGTTACGGTGTAACTGTGATACATGCGTGAATATCGAAAGGAACTGAGATCTCTGGGTTATAATCTTTCATTTCAAGTTTCAACAAAATCGGATAAAAATTGTGACCTCTATAGGGTCCACAACCTTGATATACCATATTTTTACGCTATTTGAGAACGAGGGGCGGCCATTTTGTCAGTCAGTTTTGGTTCAATTTTCACGAAATTCAAACTAAGCCATCCTTAGGATGTAACAGTGATATACTAAAATGTTTTTTTAAATCGGATAAAAATTATGACCTCTATAGGGACCACAAGCTAAAAACACGATTTTTCGTACAATCAGGGGCCATAATTCAGGAACGTATGGTCCGATATGAGCGACTATCGAAAGGAACTGAGATCTCTGGGTTATAATCTTTCATTTCAAATTTCAACAAAATCGGATAAAAATTGTGATCTTTATAGGGTCCACAACCTTGATATACCATATTTTTACGCTAGTTGAGAACGATGGGCGGCCATTTTGTCAGTCAGTTTTGGTCCGATTTTCACCAAATTTTTACTCAGCCATTCTTAGGGTGTAATGGTGATATACTAAAACGTTTTTTTAAATCGGTTAAAAATTATGACCTGTATAGGGTCCACAAGCTAAAAATGCGATTTTTCGTACAATCTGGGGCCATAATTCAGGAAGTTATGGTCCGATATGCACTAATATCAAAAGCAACCGAGATCTGTTGGTTATAAACATATATTTCAAGTTTAAACCAAATAGGATAAAAATTGTGACCTCTACAGTGTTCACAAGCTAAAAACGTGATTTTTCGTACAATCAATGGCCATAATCCATGAAGTTACAGTCAGATACATGCCAATATCGAAAGGAACCGAGATCTTAGGGTGATAAACCTATATTTCAAGTTTCGTTGAAATCGAATAAAAATTGTGACCTCTACAGTGTTCACAAACAATTGTGGACGGGGGCGACGACAATATACGTCCACATGAAAATGTGGGCGTATATAAACATAAAAAAGATGATGTATATGTTGAGCGCAGATTGCCCCTCGCGGACAGGTTACCGCCGCGCTCACTCAAATCTCTGCCTAAATTCCGTTGCCTTATCTGCACACACCGAGTTAACTCTGTCCAAGGTATTTAATGGATTACCGCGATGATAATCTGATTATTTGTAATAACACCCAAGGCGGAAGCCGACGTAAAATCCCACAAACGAACAAATGATGATAATCTGCCTAATCCTACTCGATATCCATAATTGATCGGGAAAGAGAAATGGGGTTTAACATCCACTCCACACTAACCATTTAAACCCCATCTCTCTCTCTCTCTCACTCACACAGCCAGACAGCAATTTGAAAAAATTGAGCCCAGTCATAGGCATACACCAATCTAAGAATTTATGTTCACTTAACTAGAATTCAGAGACAAGTAAACAACATTACACTTTGATAAAAAAAAATTAAAAATCTGCCAACTGTTTGTTGGCTTGATGGAGTTCGAAGATGAGCATCTTCTGCTTAGGGTAAGCAGAGATAAGCAATTTGATTGGTTGATGCTTTGGGACACGATAACATTAGTTCTAATTAAATGTGAGTGATGAAACTTGGTGTATAGTTTCATTACATGAGTACCTTGAGTAAGTTCGATAATGAGCAATTTCTGCTCATGGTAAGCAGAGCATTAAGCAATTTGATTGGCCGAGACTTTGGAACACAATAACTCTCCTTCGAATTGAGATAGAATGTTCAAACTTGGTGTAGGTGTTCATTGGGTGAATGCCTTGATCTAGTTTGATGATGAACATTGTCTGCTTATGGTAAGCAGAGGTAAGCAATTTGATTGGTTGATGCTTTGGGACACGATAACTTTAGTTCTAATTAAGTGAGAGTGATGAAATTTGGTGTATAGTTTTATTCCATCAGTACCTTGACTAAGTTCGATAATGAGCATTTTCTGTTGAGGGTAAACAGAGCAATAAGCAATTTGATAGTTTGAGACTTTGGAACACAATAACTCCCATTCTAATTGGGCTAGAATCTTTACACTTGGCGTAGATATTTATTAGGGGGATGCCTGAATGTAGTTCGAAGATGAGAATTTTCTGCTCAGGGTAAGCAGAGATAAGCAATTTGATTAGTTGATGCTTTGGGATACAATAACTTTAGTTCTAATTAAGTGAGAGTGAGAACACTTGGTGTATAGTTTTATCACATCAATACTTTGACTAAGTTCAATAATGAGCACTTTCTGCTCAGGGTAAGCAGAGCGATAAGCAATTTGATTGGTCAACACTTTGGAACAAAATAACTCTTCTTCTAATTGTGGTAGAATGTTCAAACTTGTCGTAGGCGTTCATTAGGTGAATGCCTTGATCTAGTTTGATGATAAACATTGTCTGCTTACGGTAAGCAGAGATAAGCAATCTGATTGGTTGATGCTTTGGGGCACAGTAACTTTGGTTTTAATTACAGTAATTGAAAGTGATGAAACTCTGAGTATAGATTCATAACATGATTACCATGACTAAGTTCGATGACGAGAATTTTCTGCTCTAGTTAAGGAGCGATAAGCAATTTGATTGGTCAAGACTTTGGAAAATAACAACTCTGCGTTTCATTGATGTAGAATGTTTAAACTTGATGTAGATGTTCTTTAGGTGAATGTCTTGATTGAGTTCAGTGATTAACATTTCGAGCGAAAGCTAAGCAGAGCTAAGCAATTTCATTGGTCAATGCTTTAGGACAAGATAACTTTGATTCTATCTGATAGAGAGTGATGAAACTTAGTGTATAGTTGATAATCTGATTGATTGCTTGATACTTTTGAAAAAAATAAATTTGCGTTAAATTAATGTGTCACCTATTTATTTTGGTATTTTGGCGGGGGACATCAGCCTCACTGTTGGCTTGTTCTAATTAAGTGAGAGTGATGAAACTTGGTGTATAGTTTCATTACATCAATACCTTGACTAAGTTCGATAATGAGCATTTGTTCCAAAGACTTGTCTCCTTGTTGAAGAAATGATTCAAATTTATCCAAGGGGGGGGGGAAAAGTTCAGGTGATAAATTTCAGTAATACATGTTACGTCTGTTATACTCTTGACAACAACACAAAATAATAGTTCTAACTGTTTATGTTGATATCAAATAGGAACTGTACACTAAATTCTATCTTACATATGTATTCACATAGGGTTCCAAGAAACTAATTACAAACTGGATATAACTAGCATTCTGAAAGAATAAAATTAACAATCATAAGCCAAATGAAACTCATCCAGAAAAAGGTAAACACTGATAATCATCTCAATGATGATTGACGGGAGATAACTCCTGTTCAACTAATGACTCATTATAAATATTCAGCGGTGATTTTAGGTTTTATAACATACATCTACATATTCATAACTAACTTGCTTATGAGACTATCAAAATCGACAAGAATATATAGTATATGAACTAACACTAATATTACAAAGTTGATTCCTAATATATAAGGTAGAGTTGTATGAATTAAAGGTGACTCTTAAAGTTTAAACAGTGAAATATAATACCTCGTCATCTAACTCACTTTTCATAACAAATAAGCGACAGATAATTGACAAAATACATAATTTATACTACAATATGATTCACTGAATATTAATATAACAATATATTTCTATGTACCTGAAGGCTTTTATCTCTGAACTATAGAAATCAACATATAGTCATCAAGAGAAATTGGATGGGCGACTAAGCAGAAAAGATGGCGGCAAAACACAGCGTAATAGTCATGCGCTAATTGAAAGGGTATGTGGGTGTGGGTTTATATCACATGGTTTCAGTGCAAATTACAAAACTATGGACAGGGTCTGGTCTCAATTACTTGGTTTAAACAATATTTTATTTCTATTGTATCACGATTATTTACAATACTGATATTGTGGTCTGAAAACTAGCCATAGCTTATATAAATTCATCTCCATGTAAATTGTAAATTTCAATAACATTGCTAAAATGTACAAATTTCAAAGGTATTATATCTTACATTTTTACAAATAAATAAATATATAAATAAACTAGAACTGCGAAGCAGTAATGACGGGTTTCACCAGTGCCACATTACCCTTGAACTTGTGTCACTTACGATGCCACTTTACCCTTGAACTCATATGACTTCCAATACCAATGGAACCGATAAACGGATTTCCACATAAACATTGCAGATGTGTTATAAAATGGACGCAGAATCAATCAAACCCGGCAATATCAATTCCATTGATACATGTGTTACATATGTCAAAAAAGTGATCCTGACGAAATTTGTTACTAACTTACCGATAAGTTGGCTAACTTTCTAATGGGAAATTGAAATGGGAAAAAAATCTCTAAAAGTCATCCTGACAAAATTTGTTATTTCTCGACATCTATATGATCGTATTGATCCAATCTATATGTCCACTGGAATCAAATATCATAATGTTTAACGAATAATAAATATTACTCACTTAAACATACATTATGCAAGAGCTAAATCTGCTTATTGCAGGTCTTTCTTTAGGCCTAAAATGTTATCTAAATTATTAATTAGACATTAATTAACCTATCCAGACCATAATCAACTCTAGATGGCATCACTAGCCTGCGATCTTAAGTGGATTGTGAGCCGATTTATTGCATAACTTTCCTTCTCGATTAAACGATTAAATGGATAATCAAGACTATGCTGTTTATTGTACTGATTTTTGTAATGATGACCAAGGCTAGGCAGAAATTTCATTCGCTTAGTTCTCGGTTCATAGTGGATCAATTTGAATGAAATTTTCAGCAAATTGCCTTTACGTTATCTAGTTTTTAATTATTATAGTGAGAACTGCCAACTCGTTATCAAATCTCCCATAATGTATCTTTTAAAAAAAAATTGTTTTGAAAACTAAAATTACAGTTTTTGCCCGAATGACATTACTTCTGGTGATAATGAAAATGTTAAATTAGTTCTATGAAATCATAAATGGTATAAGGTATCACATGGTGAAAATTTTTATGGAAATCGGATAATAATTGACACTTTTATGGACCAAAAACCATGAAAAGTGACTTGTAGAAAATCGTCTATTTCTCTGCAACCGTACAAGTTAGGAACTATTTTGTGGTATCTGTATGATCGTATGGGTTTATTCTATTTGTTGATTTGAATCAAATATGATTTTAAAATGATTATAAATAAGAAGCATTTGAATAAAATATCTCCTTTAAAGGCTAAAAATACAGTTTTTGCTCAAATGATGTCATTTCTGCCGACAGTGAAAAAGTTAAATTGGTTTGACCTAGTCAAAATTAGCATAAGGCATCAAATGGTAAAAAAATATAAAAATCGAATAATAATTGACTCCTTTACAGGCAAAATAACCTGCAAAGTCAGTGACGCATGCAAAAATTGCCTATTTCTCGGCAACTGTTCATATTACAAACGAATTTTCACATACATTCTCTTCGTATGGATTATTGCTACGAGTTTATGAAAGTTACGAAGAAATATTTTAAAATATGAAGACGCTGAATGGGTTGTAAATAGCTTAATTTTACACCGTTTTTCACCTTTTAATCGAATAACCCGAAAACGAAATCGAAATTAAGAAAACTGAGTCCGATGTTTTGTGCACATTTGCATGGCGCATCCTTTTGGTAATATCAAATTTTGAAAAAATAATATTTGTTTTCAAAAAGTGGTACCGAACTGTCAAAATTATAGTTTTTGTTAAAATTATGTCACTTCCGATGCCGACAGATAACTCTATCGGTAACAAAAAAATGGCATTTTGAAAAAAAGAAGCATATGAACTTTGTTTTAAACAAATCGAAAAATAAATAATCAATCTAGGACGGTAAAACTGAATTAGCCAATGGCGGCTAACGCGAGACAAATTTTTTTCACATTTTTGCTCAAATCAGATGACCCTTTAGCTCTGGATAAAATACCATAAAGAAATATTCATTAATAAAAAAAAAATTTGTAAAAATTTAAAGTTTCAAAATTTGGCGCCTAATATCTCAGAAGATTCATCGAAAATCAAAAATCTAAATATCTGTAGCTATGTGCCTTGTCTCTCTGGCTATGTCAAAATGTATGAAATGTTAAAATCCGGCAATTATTGTTAATATTACAGCAATATTAAGAAAAAAAACAACTTCGGTGATTTCGGACATTTCGCATTGTCGCAGAATGTTTGAAATAGATTTAATCGCTAAGTCATGCCATCTTTCCTGTAAAACCAAAGATATCGGATTGATCCGACAAGTAGTTACTGAGATATACTCAAGTGGAAAATAAAACGGCCAATGTGTTGGATGATTGTTTTTTTGGTAAAAACAATCATCACTAGACTTGCTTGCAAGACTGAAGGCTTTCACCGTGCCAAGGCGTCACACGATCGACAGATGCATGACAAAAGACTATCCCCCCGCACCCCCCAAATAAAAACACAAATATGCATAACTCAGATATTGACACGTTCTTTGCATGCGCATTACGATAGAGAAGGGAATTGAAAAATAGAGTTGAACAATTCACATCATGATAATCCTAGATCGGTAGAATCGAACAGACGCCAGCAATCCTCTCACCCCCTAAACAAACACACACTCACCCACCCCCCAAATAAAAACACACATTTGCATAACTCAGTATTGACATGTTCTTTGCATGCGTATTACGATAGAAGGGAATCGAAAAATAAAGCTGATCTACTCGAAATGTTAAAAGAACAGTTTCGCGAAATGGACGAAAACCAATGTCGCAATAGATATTAATATCAAAGTAAAATGAAATGGGGTTTAACACCATTCTGCTCGGAATGGACCATGAGGAATGTTTCGAACGTACAGCGACGCTAGCCTACTCTTATATACAATTCCAACTGCCAAGGGGTCTTTTACAGTCACACCAATGTGTATGCGGGACTTCGGAATTGCGTTCATGTCAGCTACTGAAATATGTAACTGGTTCAAAAATTAAATATCGCCAATTTTCTGTTTTCGTGCACGTTAAAGATTTGACGTCACTAACATGTAAAAGTTTACTATTAATTACAGACAGAGTCCAGGATCAAACAACTGAAGCAGTCAAGAGCCAGGATGTTCGCGACTACTTTGTTTTTTTATATTTTATGATACTATCATATTTCATTATTTGTTAGCGTAGGACATTGTCATTTATAAACATGTAAATATGTAACTGGTTCAAAAATTGATTGAATATTCAATGAAATATCGCCAATTTTCTGGTTTCGTGCACGTTAAAGATTTGACGCCACTAATAAAAATTTAATATTAATTACAGATAGAGTCCATGCTCAAACAACGTCATGCCTTTTATTATAGGTGCAATATTCGATAATATTGTCCGATACTACTGCAACAGTTTCATAAATTTGACTTTCTTATAAACAGCGCGAGCCGTCGATTTCTGTCCAGATGATTACCGGTATAAGATAATTTTGACAAAGAGGCAACATTTCAGTATTCGATCCCTCTGTTCTCCTACTCCTGATATTTGGGACTGTTGTACAATCGCTTTATGTATAACACTACTGATAGGCCTCTCTGTAGAAGAAGTTCCCAAAAAATATGTTGACTTTTCGAGAAATAGACCTCTAAAAATGCTCCAAATCGTAAAAATACGATGTTTTCGATTTTCGATCTCTTTTTTCGGCTACCCCTGATATTTCAAAAAATGATACAGGGGTTTCAAACAACAGAGTACCCATTAGTCTCTCGATTGAGAAAGTTTTAAAAAAAATTGGGGGGCGTTTCCGAGAAACATGCGTCTAAAGTTGCTCGAAATCGCAAAATACCTTACTTTTCAAAGTCACATAACTTTTTTATTTTTTGATAGAAACTTGTCGCTGAAGTACCATCTGATAGACGATTCGATTGGCTATTAAACGATATAAAACTTTAACTAAACAACAAGAACACAATTGATACATCACATTTTCTGCACAGGCACCCAATTTTCTGAATTTTGTCCAAGTTTGGGCACTTTTTTTTAACACTTCCGGTGAATAGAAAATTTTCATTTTTACTTTAATGATTAGTTTCATCCTTCGAATTCATATTCCTGAAGTTTCAGAAAAATCCTTTATGTCTTTTTTATAAAAATCCAATAATAATTGACTATTTACAGGCAAAATAACGAAAACGGGACTTCAACAAAATTGCCCATTTCTAGGCAACTGCTTATATTACAAACTAATTTTAACGTACATTTTATTCATATGGATTATAGCTACAAGGTTATAAAAGTTACGTAGATATTTGGAAAGCCTGAATGGGTTGTAAAGAGGTTAATTTTAGACCCTTTTAAATCGATTTTGCTCAAAAATGAAATCGAAATTAAAAAAACTAAGCTCAGCGTTTTTTGCGCCTTTAAAGGGCACACTCTTTTAGTTATATGAGTTTTAAAAAAAATAATATTTGCTTTTGAAAAATGGTACGTAACTGTCAAAATTGTAATTTTTGGTAAAATTATGCCACTTCCGGTGCCGACAGATAACACTATCGGTAACAAAAAAAAATGACAATTGAGACAACAGAGCATATGAACTTTTTTTTTATACAAATCGAACAATAAATAATTTCCGCACAGGCACCCATTTTTCACAATTTTGTCAAAGTTTGGGTACTTTTCTTGACTACTTCCGGTGATTAGAGGATTTTCATTTATAGTTCATGCACTGGTTTGGTCCTTTGACTTCATATTTCTGAAGTTTCAGAAAAATCGTTGTGGCCGTTTTAAAAAAAATAAGAACTCTACGATTTGACCAAAATGCGAAAAAAAGTGAAAAATCAAAGTTAACATTTCACAACAAAACTTATATTGTTGGAATCGGACTGATGTCAGCTATCCAAAAATATAACTGAAATTTCAAAATTCCAAAAAATAAAATTTTTAGAAAATTTTGAAAATTTTCCATTTTTCACCAAAAAAATGAGAGCGACAAAGTTTCTAAATTCCACAGTTTTGAACTGCTATTTGCTCAGAAATGTCTCCAACTATCCATAAAGGTAAATATCTAAAGAATCCATTGAGAATTAAGAGAATAATGGCCGATTTTCAATTTTCGTGCACGTTAAAGATTTGACACATTTCCGCTATGCTCACAAATTTCGAAATAGCTTTAAGCAGTAGCTGCACACCACTTTTCTGATAGAAAATCAAACTTCAAACCTCTATCTCTTATAGTTGCTGAGATCTAGCTTCCCCCAATAAAAAAAAAATAATAATAATAATATTAATCTTAGTAATAACAATAGGCTTTCACCAAAGGTGAAAGCCTAACTAGAACTGTGATGCAGTAATGACGGGTTTCACTGGTGCCACGTTACCCTTGAACTTATGTCACTTCCAGTGCCTCATTACCCTTGAACTTATGTTACATTCGGTACCAATGAAACCGTTAAACAGATTTCCTCAAAAGCATTGCACACGTGTTATGAAATGGACGCAGAATCAACCAAATCCAGCAATATCAATTCCATTTATACATTTTGTTACCATGCGTTAGATATAGTGCTGATATCAAGTGTCGATGCATCGGCGATGCATCGATTCAGCTGCCACCGATGCGATTCTTGGCCCTCTTTGTGTTATCGATCCATCAGCAAAAAATTCTAAGTACCTTTTTGTGTCCGAGGATTCCGAGGAGTTCACAAGTTCGTCCACTAGAAAACAACACGTTTTTCTGTGGTTTTTTTTTATAATTCAATATAGAACAATAGACATGTAATGGAACAAATCAATGAATCCCACACGTTGTATAAGGCTAGCCAAGCTTGACCTCTTTACGCTCGCTTCCGTTATGTTTGTCACCATTTTCCAGTGACTACAAAGACTGTCTTTTTTGGTTACTTCCCCTGACAATCATGAACTTCAACCCTAAGGTCAATTTCACGGTTCATTTAAATCCCAAATCTAATATACAGTCCATGGCTAAACGAACGATGATGTCAGGAGGATAATATTTCCCCGGTTGGTTTTTAACGCTTATATAGTATTAAAATGATTTAGTCTTATTTTCTTTCACGGGCTTCATAAATCCCTATAATAGGGCGTTTATACGATCCGTGACCGTATAGCCAACACCCCTCACGCCTTCAGCTAACGAGTGTCAATTGAAAATTGAAGTGAATCGGACGATATTAATGTCATAATAAATAACAGAAGAATATTGTGGAAATATATTTATTCTAATAAATCGATATTTCTATAATAATGATAATGTTAGGGAAATCTGTGTTTCTTTCGGAAATACTAATATTATTTCTGTAAATTTTGAATATCAAAATGGCGACAAAAAATTCCCGATGCATCGATGCGAGTATCGATGTTTGCGTCTGATGCATCGATGCGTAAAATTTTACTTGATATCAGACTAGTATGTCAAAAAGTGATCCTGACAAAATTTATTACTAACTTACCACTACGTTAGCTGACTATCTAATGGAACTTAAAATGTGAAAAAGTCTTAAAAAGAGATCCTGACAAAATTGTTTTTTTCTCGACAAAGAAAGATGGTAGAAGCAATTTTTGGACATTATATGATCATATTGATCCAATCTATATCTCCATTGGAATCAAATATCATAATGTTAAACGGATAATAAATATAACTCACTTCAAAAAATATTTGTTTTGAAGGCTAAAAATACAGTTTTTGCCAAAACGACATTACTTCTGGTGATAATGAAAATGTTAAATTAGTTCCATGAAATCATAAATGGCATCAGGCATCACATGGTGAAAAGTTTATGAAAATCAAATAATAATTGACACTTTTATAGACAAAAAACGTTGAAAAGTGACTTGTAGAAAATCGTCTATTTCTCTGCAACCGTAAAAGTTAGGAACCATTTTGTGGTATCTGTATGATCATATTGGTTCATTCTATTTGTTTGTGGCAATCAAATGTCATAATTTTAAAAACATTACAAATCAGACTCATTTGAATAAAATATCTGTTTTGAAGGCTATAAATACAGTTTTTGCCCATATGACGCCATTTCCGGTGACAGTGAAAATGTAAAATTGTATCCGCCCAGTCAAAAATGGCATTAGGCATCATAATATGGTGAAAAAAAAATAGAAAATCAGATTATAATTAATTCTTTTACAGGCAAAATAACGTGAAAAGTGACTCATGCAAAATTGCCTATTTCTCGGCAACTGCTAATATTACAATCTAATTTTGACATACATTGTCATTGTATGGATTAATGCTACAGGTTCGTGAAAGTTGTCAAGAAATATTTTAAAATATGAAAAGCCTGAATGCATTGTAAATAGCTCATTTTTACACCTTTTTTGCAGCATTAAATCAAAATGATGCAAATGCAATACCGAAATAAATAAAAAAATCAAAGCAAGACATATTTTGTGTCTTTTTATGAGCATTCATCTTGATCTATTAGATTTGTAAACATTAATATTTGCTTTTTAAAAGACCTTTCGACACGTCAAAATTGAAGTTTTAGGCAAAATTACATCACTTCCAGTGCCGACAGAAACTTTTATAGGTAGAAGTAAGTTGAGAATTTGCACCAGGTGGGCTTTTCTTTTACACAAATCAGGCAATAAATAATTAACCCAGAACCCATACACTGAAATTAAAATGCGAAAAATCTTAAAAAGTGATCCTGACAAAATTGGTTATTTCTCTGCAAGGGAAGATGTTAGAAACAATTTTGTGATATCAATATGATCATATTGATTGATACTATTTGTCCATAGGAATCAAATATCATAATTTTACACCAATAATGAATATTGCTTACTTCAAACAATTACTTGTTTTAGAGGCTAAAAATACAGTTTTTGCAAAGTGACAGTACTTCCGGTGATAATGAAAATACTAAATTACTTGTATGAAATCGTAAATGGCATATGAAAAGCCTGAATGGGTTGTAAATAGCTCATTTTTACACCTTTTTTCACCTTTAAATCGAAATGGCGCAAATACAAAACCAAAATTTAAAAAAGCGAGTCCGAGATTTTTTGCGCCTTTTGTAGGGGCATTTATCTTGATCTATCAGATTTGCAAAAATTAACATTTGCTAGTGAAAAGACGTTCCAACTCGACAAAATTGGAGTTTTTAGCAAAATTGCGTCACATCCGATGCCGATAGAAAACTTTACCGGTAATAAAAAATTGAGAATTTGCACCATGGAGCATATGAACTTTGTTTTATAAAAATCGGGCAATAAATAATTAACCTAGAACCGATAAACTGAATTAGCAAAGAGAGGGCAAGAAAAATTATCGAGACAAAAAATGTTCACATTTTTGCTCAAATCAGACGACCCCTTAACCCTGGATAAAATGCCATAAAAAATTATTCATTAATAAAAAAGTTTTTTGTCAAAATTTAAATTTTCAAAATTTGGCGGCTAATATCTCCGAAGATTCATCGAAAATCAAAAATCTAAACTACCGTAGCTATGTGCCCTGTCTCAGGCTAAGTCAAAATGTATCCAATGTTAAAATCCGACGATTATTGTTAATATAACTGCAATATTTCAAAAAACGACAACTTTGGCGTTTCGGACATATCGCATTGTCGCAGAACGTTCGAAATAGCTTTAATCTCTAAATCACACCCACTTTCCCAGTAAAACCGAAGACATCGAATTGATCCGACAAGTAGTTTCTGAGATGTGCTCAAGTGGGAAAAAAAAAAATAAGAATAATCTTAACAAAAACAATAGTGTTTCACACAAGCTACGCAGTGTGAAACCCTAATAAGTCATCTTCATGGTCATCGTCATCGTCATCATCATCATCACTATTTAACATCAATCATCGTCGCCTGCCAGTTACCTTAACTATTCAAAGCGCTTGGTTAGTTTTAAATACTTGTGAACTTTACTAAAAATCACTTTCGTTGGGATCGCCATATAGGAACGCTTTTGTATGAATGGATTTAAATGGAAGGGTATTTAATGTTGAGATACGCTGAGACGAATAAAAAATGCATTGAAAAATATATCTTCTAACACTAATTATTATAAAAACTAATTTTTGCCTTCAACAGTTGACCTTTGGAACAGCCTTTCTTACGATACGCAAAACGCCTCCACTATACAAAATTTCAAAGCGGAGATTAACCGTTACGTTGACGTCATACTCCGGGAAATTTTAGATCGAGGCTTTATGATAGAGTGTACGAAGCGAGGCCGCTGTTGAGCGAGGCCGCATATGTCGGTCAATTTGATTGAAAGTTCAATATATACGGTCTTGATATTATGTTTATTTGTGGTTAAAATGAGAGTTTGGATGTCGGTATTATACGCTCTTTTGTCACTTGTGTTTACAGAAAAATTATGGAAATTGATAAACATCGCAGCTAACATCACCCCAGTTGAATTGCAGCCCATGCAGCCCCATTGGATCAATGTTTCCTATTTCAATTTGTCTGCTTCGGGAGTACACACAGGCTAACAAGATTGAAGAAGTCGGCTATAATTATGCCTCATTGATTTGGTCCATTCCTTTAAAACTTTCGCTTCTTATCTATATAATAAAAGTCCTATTTTTAATTTGTAGTAAAAATAAATGTGATACGAATAGAAAACGTTACTTGATAATCGAGATTATGTAGGTGGAGTTAATACCTGTCAATCAAATGGCCTGCATTCTCTAAGACGGTGAAGAGGGATTTGACTCCTATTTCTAGTCAAAAATTACAATGGTGATAACTTTGGTCAGAATAAAGTAATTTGAGTGAAATTTTCAATATACCGTATTTTTCGGTGTATTAGGCGCACTTTTTTTACCAGATATTTTTATTTACAGAAGGGGTGCACCTAATACATAGTATTAAGCAAATCTAGACTTTTCCCGTGTCAACATCGAAGTCTGGAGTTTATGATGTCGATATTTTTCGTGCAATAAAGATGGCGGCTATTTCACCTACCGCTACCGGTATTCTGTATACCGTTAGTCATAAACGACATTGCTAACAATATGGGCCGATAGCGGTTTAGTGTTAGCAGTATTTAGAATATCTACATAATTATCGTTAATATTTCTATTATTCCTACGTATTTGATGACATATATTTCTGCTATTCCGATTAATGTGTAGAGGTACTGTTAGCCATTATCGGCAATCCAAACAGTGTCTCGTCAATGGTGTTGTCAGTCAAGTTGACGAAAAGGCGGGACTTATGACAGACAAGCCTTTTCATTGGTTTTTAGAAAGGTAATATCTATTGAGCACATGCTCATTATACCATAGGCTAACAATATCTGCAAAATTCTCGTTAATATTTCTATTTTTCCTGCGTATTTGATGACATATATTTCTGCTCCGTTTATTGTGTACCGGTACTGTTAGCCATTGTCGGTAAACCAAATTTCATCAAAATCGAAGGGGGTATGGTTTAACTCATTGGGTGGTCATTAATAAGAATGCATTTGTGAGAGAACCATGCAGGTACCGGCACATGGTGGGTGACCGATTTTCACCATTATGTAGGATGAGTAACCCCTCCAAACCCCACTGCCACAATTTTAGATCAATTGATCCAGTTTTAGAGTGTAGAAAACAATTTGAAATTTTAAGACCGAAAAAAGCCCAAAAAATCATCATTTTCGGGCCATTTTTCAATTATGGGGTACAACTAAACTACAGCGAGTAGATTAATGAAACTTTATAGGGTAGCAGATATGGTATAGGGACTTGGTGCTGCAAGGTACCAAAATAGCTCAATTTAGGTATGTCATTTTATTATATCTATATTTCACCCAGTGCAGGGTATAAGAATTTTTTGGGAATGCTGACTGAAAAGGCAATGATCTATTGTATTAAGTAGTAAATGATCTCTATTTTTGTCAAAAAATAACGATTTTCAACAAAAATGACAAAAAAAAAAAGAAGCTTAATTTACACACTGAAAAGTGTAACAGAGGACTGGAAACCATAAATTAACGTGGGTTCCAGTTCTATTAAAGGTACAATAACACCCTTGCTGGCTTGACAGCTCCAGAAAATAAAAAATAGCCTTATTCTAAGTACTAGATGTGTTAGTGTCCTACCTGTTGTGTAAATTATCCATTGAATCCTATTTTACTTGTCCAAAGGGTTCAAAAATATTTTTAAATCCAAGTTATGTCAGGCTTTTCAAATCATTTAGTTGAATTTTTCCAGTTTTTTAAATTAGGTGTGTTAAGATGAAATTTGTATCATCAATTAATTGGTATAGTGTAAAATAGTACAATTTGTTGACCAGAATAAAGATTGGGACATATTATTCAGTTACAACAATAGTATTATTGAGCCTTTAAGAACAAGCCATAATAGAAATAAACAAATAAATATAAACGCATTATATACTTTCATCAAATAATTCACATATAAAAAATGTTTCATTATCAAAACTACAAATACTTATTACCAATAAGTATTTCAAATTAAACAAGCGGTTGCCATGCAAGATATGCCCACATTTTGCAAGAGATGGACAGAGAACGAGCTAAAAATCAGGGGCCATAATCCAGGAAGATATGGTCCGAAATGCTCAAATATCGAAAGGAACCGAGATCTTTGGGTTATGATTAATATGAACATACATTTCAAGTTTCATCAAAATCATATAAAAATTGTGACCTCTAGAGGGTCCACAACCTTCGTATTACATACTTTTACACAATTTGCGTACAAAGAGCGGCCATTTTGTTGGGCAGTTTCATTTCAATTTTCCCGAAATTCGATTTTAACCTTCATTTTGGTGGAATTTTGATATATTTAAATGGTTTTTAAAATCGGGAAAAAATATTGTGACATCTACAGAATCCGCAAGCTAAAAATGTGATTTTACGAACAATCAGGGGCCATAAACCAGGAAGTTACGTTTGGATATGAGTGATTATCAAAAGGAACCAAGATCTTAGTGTGTAACAGTGATATATTCACACGTTTTTATACACCCACATTTTCATGTGGACGTATATTGTTGTCGCCCCTGTCCGTCCGTCCGTCCACAATTGTTTGTGAACAGTCTACAGGTCACAATTTTTATCCGATTTCAATGAAACTTGAAATATAGGTTATTCACCCTAAGATCTCGCTTCCTTTCGATATTGGCATGTATCGGACTGTAAATTCATAGATTATGTTCCCTGATTGTACGAAAAATAACGCTTTTAGCTTGTGAACACTGTAGAGGTCACAATTTTTATCCAATTTGGTTTAAACTTGAAATGTATGCTTATAACCCAAAGATCTCAGTTCATTTCGGTATTTGCACATATCGGAACGTAACTTCCTGAATTATGGCCCCTGATTGTACGAAAAATCGCGTTTTTAGTTTGTAGATCCTATAAAGGTCATAATTTTTATCCGATTTAAAAAAACGTATTATTATATCACCGTTAAACCCTAAGGACGGCTGAATCTTTTTTCAAAACGCCCAAAATTGTCTGACTGGGAATATTCCCAATCGGACATCAAGACATGGTGAAAAATATTCAAAATTCCGAAATTAATATAGTTTACTGAGTGTATAACTACCACTCAACCAGATTATCATCGATAATACGCTGGATTGATTAGGTAATTAAGTGATCAACGTATGTATCATGTTATACGGTCTATAAACCTACCTTGATTAACTACTTAATCTGCCTTAATTGACTGACTTAATCCTTTGTCGGACAATTCATCAATCTAATCTTAAACAGAAGCCATTGTTTCCCCTTTGTCGGACTATTCATCAATCCATTATAATTTTAATCTTCGTGTTAACCTCGTGGTTTCTGCATTGTCGGACATTTTAATCGCATTGATGTGAGCCGACAATAGGTATAAACTAGTCATAGAAGTCACATATTGTAAGAGTATATAACGCCCAGATCAATAGACAGTCATTATAATCGTCTGTGTGGAAGCGAGCGTTAAATAAAGCTATTTCACACACACACACACACACACATATCCGAAAAATACTAGACATTGCTAGCACCCGGTTACAGCACTCGGTTACAGCACTCGGGAAACCTCGGCAGATTCCATTACTCTACATCTAGCTTCGGCTGTATGACAGTAAGTGATATGTACCTACGAACTTCCCAGTTTTAGAAAGAAGTTATCAAAATTGCACCGTTCGAAGCCTGTTTAGAATTTTCAGAGCAAAGTTGTCCTTGTTTGAAGAAAATCTGATTAAACTTGAAAGAAAAACAGCTTCAGGCGGTTAAAGTACGATAACTGAACCAGTATTAGAAATCTCGCCAGACACGTGAAATTATGAAATGTATACGTAACAAAATACATGCTTATAATGTCGAAGAAAAGATTATATTTTGATGGCATATTCTCGGATTTATGATCATATTTTGAATGGGGTTTATTTTTTTAAATAAAGAAATAAGTAATCTAGGCAATGTTGACGAATATGTCGATTGGAATAGTGTAAGTACTTAATTGTTTTAGACGATAGCGCGTGCTAGAGTAGAATGCGACTATTTAGCGGATGGGGTCATTCGCTCGTTGTGGTAGAGCGACGTTTATTGCCCAAAAAATTTCGGGATATCATATTCTTACCCTCTGTACATAAGTCGTAACGGAGTATAAGACGAGTGCCGAACTTCTGCTGAAAAATGTTGCAACTTATGACCCGAAAATACTGTCATTGTGGAGGAATTTGAAACAGTACAGATCGGCAGTAGTCGGCACGCTTTCATTCTATCGTATTACGAATTTTGTAGGAATATTACTGACATAAATTTGAATACCGTACGGGAATTAAATATGAAAAATAACGAGGTGCACCTATTTTTTTTATTACGGACGAATTTGAATATTTTGTTTACACATGATTTTTGTGTGTGGTCTAAAAACTGCCATCTTAAATAATGATAAGAGTTATGTCCCTTTATTTCCGGTAAAAATGTCCGACAAGAAAAATTTTGAAATCCCATCACTGGGTCATAATCCATGAAGTTTCGGTCCGATACACGCCAATATCGAAAGGAACCGAGGTCCATTAGTCAGATAAACCTGTATTTCAAGTTTCGTTGAAATCGAATAAAAATTGTGACCTGTAGACTGTTCACAAACAGTGTCCACAAACAATTGCGGACGTCCGGACGGACAGGGGCGACAACAATATAGGTACACATGAAAATTTGGGCGTATAAAAATATCGCTATACTTTACAATCTACTATCTAATCATCTACATGTATCTATCGCTATACTTTACAATCTACTATCTAATCATCTATCTATCTGTCTGTCTGTCAGTGATATTTCAAAAAGACCAAATCAAATAGTATATGTGTGTAAGGTCACTATTTTAGCATACTAATCCCACTCAACATTGCCGTAATGAAAGCAAATTTCTGTTCCAAATTATGACTGGTCAATAGTCTGATTAACAACCTACCATATTTTTCGGTGTATTAGGTGCACTTTTTTTTACCAAATATTTTATTTTATGGAAGGGGTGCGCCTAATACATAACGTTAAGCAAATCCAGTCTTTTCCCGTGTCGACACCGAAGTCGGAAGTTCAAGAAATAATTGCCCTAGAATCAACATATGTCGACCGGGTGACCGCTACCTTAAAAGCTTATGATATATTATCACTCAAATTAAATACAATACTGTTCCCTTTCGTGTCCATTTATATTTGTCAATAATGTTTTAGATTTGTTTACAATGCGTCCATATTTGTCAATAACCTTTTAGATATGGTTAAAAAATGTCATTAATTATTGCCTGTATTTCTGTTATTTCGTGCCTAAAAAAGATGTCGTCATTTTCTGCTATTCCGTGTACGGTATACCGTTTGTCACAACCGGCAATGCAAACATCATCAGCTGATAGCTGTTCAACTTTCACGGTATTTAAAAAAAATAGCAAACGTATCGTTAAAATTTCTTGCTATTTCTACAACATATATTTCTGCTATTCCGTATACTCTTGGCCATTACCAGCAGTTCTAACACGTTATTATTTCATTTGTTTATCATCAATACCTATTCATTTATCACAGCAAATTGCTCATGAAATTAACAGGATGTAATAGATGGCGATGTTTGTTATGGGTGGGACTATAACGACAATTTGACTACCGTACGAGCGCCAGAATTAACATTTAAGTTATGAAACAATGCAATTGAAAGTTATAATTAATAATATAAAGTCTTATGCAATTCAAAAAATGTACATAGAGTTTTTTTATTTTATAAAGAAATTAAAGCTTGATATGGCTAAATATTGGTAATTATTATAATTGTAAACAGTAGAGTTTGGCCCAGTTACTGGAGATCGCATGTGTATTTGAGTCAAGTATGGTATGGCATGTGTTCCACAAGGTGCTGGAGAAGGGTGTGCCTAAACCATGCACTTTTATTTTTTCCTCAAACACCTCTGCCAACTCGCCCTGCGTCTTATCTATGCATGCGCCTAATACTCCGAAAAATATGGTATACCTAACTGCGTAACAATATCATTCGGGTTTAAACAGAGCTCCAAATATGTTTACGTAATGTCATGTCATGATTCACAAAATTTATTACGCCCAATTAACCAGTGCATAGCAGAATATTGCAGAAAAACTAATTGCATGATGTAAACAATACTGTTTTTAAAACTGTCCAAAGTTTTAGGGAAGACCCCAGATTAAACGAAGGCCTGTCATGTTGCTGTACTTAGGAGAGATTTGATTGAACGGGAAGAATAGACACTCAAGTATCAGAAGTCAATCCAGCAGTGGCCAGAGAGGTATTTCTCGGGCCATTACTTCAGGAATATGCTATTGTAGTTTCTTTCGGATAATTGGCTACTAAACTGCATTTTATTTGTGGAAAAGATGGGAAAATGAACAGCTGATTTCAGCCGCCATCTTGGATGCTGGAGTACAAATCTAACTTCGGCCTGACAAATATTAATAATAATAATATGTACATTTATATAGCACATGTACAGAGTAAGGTGGGATGATATTGGAAATGTGAACTTGGACTAGTCTAGATACATTACTACAAGTATAAGATTAATTTTTGGAGTTAATTTCATTATTTTATTTTTTTTATTTCTTTTTTTTTTGAAAGGTGACCATTTTCGACAAAATATATTTATAATGGTGATCTTTTTTTTTTAATGAAAAATAAACTCAATCACTTCAGGTTACCTAACACCTGTAAAAGAGTATGCCGCTTTCATTTAATTTTAATTATTTTCAATTATTTCAAGTACCGATATATTAAAATCGGATCGATGATTTACTTTCATATGGTTTCAGAGTTTACATAAGCCTAGCAAATAGGATGTTAAACCCCATTTTATTTCATATCATTTCATAAGCCTAGCCTAACCTAGCATAAAATGGGTAAAACCGAAAGGTTCCACAAACCAGGGGTGTCAACACTCGACAAAACAGAACCTCCAACCATGGACCGGTCCATGTCCAACTAACCGCCAAGTTATTCAGTATAGTTATTTTATACAAAAAAGTAAGCCGGACATGGAAGACTATCACATAGCTGAGTAATGACCAAATATTTCTTTTGGAGTATGTGTTAGCGATATCAAGGGTTGAGATAAATTGGTCCACTAAACCATGCAAGGTGGTTGACTTTGGAGATAAGACTTACCCTCCAGAGCTACATGATGGAATTTTAAAAGACTGTTAAGTGTGTACTGGAGGTATATGCAGTTGCCTGGTTTGAGATTGATAAGGACGAGAAGTTTCACAACCAGCAGAAGTACATCATTGACATGATTGAGAGAATCAAACTGCAATCTGAAGATATTCGCAGCGTTGCTTTCAGCAACTTAAACTAGACGCTTGCTTTGGGTCTACCTCCAGAGAACATGCTATACTCTATGATTAAGTCTGATGAATTGGAAGTGAGAGAAACTGCTCCGAGGAAAGTTCTGGTGATCAGCAAGGGGAAGTCAGCGAAGAAATGGTTAAAGAAAATCACCACTATTAACATTAAAGCTACAGATTGGTCAGAACTAATCCACCTTCCTCAAAGTGGCATTCGTGAACCTGCTCTCACATAGGGCATTGCTGAATGGTACCAAGCTGGATGTAACTGGTATACGAACGAGAAGCAAGGCACAAACATATCGTGACTAAAGTTCTAAGTCGCAAAATGAGACCTTTATTTGCTTCTAAAGGTCATTAAAGTGAAACCTATGATGAACATTTGATCTGAGCTTGATCTTTGACTCCCTACATGTGTTTTCATACAAAAACTTGGGATTTCAAAGAATACTATAATGATTTTGTTCTTAAAAAGTGGTGAAAAAAGGGAGTTTTTTATATGAAATTTATTACTATGTTACAAAAAAAGGTTTCCTCAAAAAGCAATTGAAGCCAGAGATGTGATAATTTTTCTTGTAGCTATAATACCAAGTTCTAAATATCTTGACTATTCCAAATGTTGTATTTAAAAAAAAGGGAAAATCAACCTGCCTTAGTACAGAGGCATGTTCACTGCGCATTCAATTAAATTAATTTAATTAATCCTGATAACAAGATGGATTTTAAGTCTTGATTTAAAACAAGAAAGAGTTTGAGATGATTTAATGATCTCTGGAAGATTGTTCCACAGTTTAGGCGCATTCACCGAGAACAATCCGATCCGTATCCAAATGATTTTAATTTCCACCTTGAGCAACACAACTGATGAAGGTGTGTTTGGACGGAGGTTACACGAGAGAACTTGTATTTGCACAGGGTTAGATAAGTATATTTGAGCTAAGCCATTCACACACTGATATGTCAAAGACAGACTTTTGAAGATGATTCTTTTATTTATTGGCAGCCAATGGAGTGATTTCAGAACGGGAGTAATATGAGAGTATTTTGATGATCTGGTAACAATTCCAGCTGCGGTATTTTGTACAAGTTGATTTTTTTTAATATTGACACTAGATGTTTCTACTAACAAGCTGTTACAGTAGCCAGTCCTTGAGAATACAAAAGAACATACACGTGTAGCAGCTGCTTCCTGGCTAATCAAGTGTCTTATATGGCCAATGTTCCTGGACTGAAGATAACATTTTCGACAAATTTCACTAATGTGACTGTCCATGCTTAAATTCGACCTAAAGTTCTTCACAGTGTCTCATGGTACAAGTCTTGCATCTCGTACAACCACATCATTTGAACTTGTATTTTTCAGATGTGTATTTGGATCAAATAAAATACATTCGGATTTACTTAATTCAATTACATTTAATTTCAACATATTTCTTGTCATATCCTATCTTTAATGTCATGTGTACACAATTTGATGTCAGAATAATTAGGGGGTGGAACAGTTTTTGAAACGGAGTGATTTGCAATCAGCTGTATATCATCTGCATAAGAATTTCGACCTAGAAACCATGATTATCAATTAGTTGTCCTAAATTCTTAGTATACATTACAGAAAGGACAGGTCCAAGGACTGATCCTTGTGGAATTCCTAAATCATAGGGTTGCTGGAAGGCGGTTGCATGGGGCATTATCAGGCCTAATAATCCAGGCAATGATTGATTTTATTGGAAAAATGATGTCAAAAATGAAGTCATTTTCTTCAACTTAAACTATCAAATTTAATATGAAAGAAATCTGTGCCAGTCATTTTGTCAACACCAAATATTAGTAGTCCTCAACTTCTATTATTAACAGAATTGTCCTCAGCCCCGCAGTGGGTGAGATATAGCATCATGAAATTTATGTTTCATAGCATATAACAAAAACTATATCTCAAAATAAATTCCTCATAGCCTCAAATGTTTTCGTAAAAATTTAATAGTCATATATATATCGAAGTAGTAGACAAGATCATTCATAAAAAATAATTTAAAAAAATAAGAAATCAATAGGCATTTTATGAGAAATATTTGAATTTAGGGATTTTTTTTTTTTCACCCTCATATTTCATGTGGGGTATACGGGGTACCCAATGACCAAATCTGCAAATTTTGGTCAAAATCGCCCGACACCACTTGTGCCGTTTTCTTTTTTTTTTAAATATTGCATGGGTTCTCTCGCCAAGAATTATTTCTGTGGAATTCTCTTTATATTAACGGGAATGGAAGCTTATAATTAACCGATTTCCCACCGGGACCTCATTTGACCCAATTCTGGCCGGTTCGTTTCAAAATGGATTAAGAACCCTGTGATGGAACCCAGTAGATGAGCACCTAAAAATCTGAAACTTGGTGTGATTATACTTTGTACTATTGTCTCCAACATATGTTTAAGACATTCTTGTCCCGTGCAATCGCGATATTTTTTCGATTTTTTTCAAAATCTGTGTTTTGGGTCAATCCATGTCAATTATCATATTTTCAAGCCGACAGAACCGGGTAGATGAGCACTTACAAATCTGTAACTTTGTGGAATTATAGTATGTACTATTGTCCCTAACATATGCTAAAACCATTTTTGTCCCATGCCTTCTCAATATTTTTCCAATAAAACACAGATTTTGAAAAATGGGAAAAATTGTCGATGAGCATGTTCGGATATTGTTAGCATCCATGTTTGATTTTTTAATTTTTCATCCATGTTTGGATATTTATTATGTGGTATTTATTTTTATCCATGTTTGGATCTTATTTTTCATCCATGTTTGGATATTTATTATGTTGGTTATCCATGTTTGGATATTTATTTTCATCCATGCTTGGATATTTCTTTTCATCCATATTTTGAAATTTTAATCATCCATGTGGGGATTTTATTATATTGGTTATCTATTATCACCCATGGTTGGATACTTTTTTCACCATCAGGTCCAGGTGAGCCACGCTTGGTTTAATTTTTCATCCATGTTTTGGAATTTTAGCCCCATACATGTGTGAATATCTAGCCCCATCCAGGTTTAGATATTTCATCTTATCCAGGTTTAGGGTTTAATCTCTTCCAGGTTTGGATCTATTTCAATCCATGTTTGGATATCTAGTTTTTTCCCTGTTCGGATAATTGTATAACACCCCCCTTTTTTTCCAGAGATTGCATCATGCCAAAGCGAAAGTTACCGGTCCAAGATACTCAAAGCTCCAATGAAGAGGAGGTATCTCCTAATACTAACATCCGGCCGACTTCTTCAGCAGAAGACAGACTGACCGAAATCATCTTGCAGAAAATGATCGACAGGGGCTTGGTTCACAAAGCCCCGTCGCCTACTGGTACCGTTCATCTTTCAAATCTACCAGCTGGTCCAACTGATGCACCTCTGCTGCAGACATTGTCTCCATTGCCGCAGTCCCCTGTGATACGTTTCGGTAATCAATACCTTCTACGGTGAATAAATCCCACATCCCCACTCAGTCATAAACTTGCATGTTGTAGAGCATTTACGACAGTCTATTTTTCAAAATTTTCTTGGCGAGGTCCCCAATGGACTTGCTACTTTGTCGCTCACAAGGGGAATTCTTTGAGGTTCGCATGTCCGTTTGTTTGACATTTTGTTCTCTAGTCGGATAAATTAGTGATCAGGCGATGAAGGGTATCTGGGCAGATCTATTTATCTCGACGATTGGTGCCTGACAGAATACTGTAAGACAGCATATCCGGCAGTCTATTTTTCAAAATTTTCTGGGGGAGGACTCCCTACTTTGACGCTCGTGAGTGGGCTTTGTCGTGATTCGCAAGTCCGTTCGTTTGACACTTTACCTCATTGATCAGTGCCTGAAATACTTCCAGGTTGCATTTCCGGCAATCTGTTTTTCAAAATTTTCTGGGGGAACCCCCCTACCGCTATTTGAAGCTCGTGCCTTTGCCCCCTTAACCTTGTTATTTGCCCCAGCTTTGCTCCTCCAATCACCGAAGGCTGGCGCCGCCACTGCCCCTGCAGTCCCTTTCACTGCAGCTACTACCACAGAATTGACCTCGACTACTACTACCTCAGCAAGTATTTCGGCCCATGCAACAACCACCCCTGGATTGGATGTGTCCTCAGTGATGGCTGCTAATTTGTTTGGAACTCAGCTTGCCAGGGACACAGGTAGACATCCTGTCAGTCATATTTCTCGACACGTTCCCGACAAACTGAAGGCCATGATTTGGTCTAATACTTATGTTGATTTCTGTCAATTGCTGCCAGATTCCTTGCCAGATCGTTTATCGCTAGACATACAGGACACAGAGGATGAGCCGGTTTTGAAGATATTGTCAACGCCAAGGTCCAAAACTCTGACCTTCTCGCATTGGCAGCGGGCTTTTTCCATATTTATGGATATTTACATTCAGAGGGTACCAGACTCTACCTCTGTATTATTAACGTATTTGTCCTTGATGACAGAGCTGGCACAGACCTATGGCACAAAATCTTTTAATTTTTATGATACCCAATTTAGGCGTCTTTGCCAGTCTTTTCCATGTGCTTGGGATCAAATCAACGGTGATCTTTGGCTTAGGGCAACTACCCTGCATGGACCACAAGTTCCTACAATACGTCAGGTCACTTCAGGATTCCGAGAGGGAATTTGTTGGTCTTTTAATAGGCCTTTGGGTTGTCGTTATCGCAACTGTATCTATCCCCACAAATGCATGAAATGTGGAGCTGCCCATCCCCAGATGCAGTGTTATGCAGGGAATCGCAACTTTGACCCTGTACCAAAAAATCTCTCTCATAGTTCTTTTGCTGCAACACCCAGTTTGGGTCAAAACATCTTACCACCTCGTTCCTTTTCAGCAACTGTGACATCAGCTCAAATTCATAATGTAGGTAAGCCCCCCTTACACCTTCCTGCTCAAACAGTTAGCTCCCATCCTCAACCTTTTAGGCATGCGTCAAAAACTTTCACCCCTCCAGTCCAGGCTAACCGGTATTCATTTCGCAAAAATAGTTTACCTGCCAGCAAAGGTCCCAACCCCAGTAATTCCTAGTAGGCTACAAAAGGTATTGGAAGACTATGATATCACAGAACAACAATTTTTGTGTAAGGGGTTTTCACAAGGTTTTCGCATCCCTTTCAAGGGTCCTCGTATATCTCACTTAGCCAGGAACCATTCCTCTTGTTTTCAAAACCTTGATGTTCTTTTTACAAAGGTGAATGAGGAATTATCAGCAGGGAGAGTTATGGGTCCCTTCCTTTCACCAGCATTAGAAAATTTGAGGTGGGGTCTTATCGTTTGATTCATGATTTATCATGTCCTGTAGGTAATTCAATTAATTCCGGTATTGATCCGTTCTTTACACAGGTTTCGTATGATTCTATAGTTAATGTAGTTTCTTTGGTTAGGCAAATTGGTAGGGGGGCATTAATGGCAAAGGCTGACATCCAAAACGCTTATCGCCTCCTTCCAATTCATCCAGATGATTATAACTTGCTAGGATTCACTATTTCCTATGAAGGGACATTACATTACTTTGTCGATATGTGCTTACCAATGGGGCTTAGTATGAGCTGTCAAACCTTTGAGCAGTTTAGCTCCGCCTTACAATGGGTTATGGAAAATAAATTTTTTGCGAGTGTTAGTCACATGATAGACGATTTCTTTTTTATTGGACTCACCAATTCACTTCAGTGTGCAACATCGTTACAGTCTTTTCTTGACCTTGCCAATTACTTGTCTGTACCCATTAAACATTCTAAAACTGTTCATCCCACTACAAACATTACAATTTATGGTATAGAGGTGGACTTGGTCTCCATGGTGTACCGTTTACCAGATGATAAAGTCTCCAGAATTAGTTTGGCCCTAGATAATACCTTGATAAAGAAAAAACTGTCGTTAAAAGAGTTACAATCATTGTTGGGTTTACTTAGTTTTGCGACACTAGTCGTGGTACCAGGGAGAACCTTTCTACGTCGGTTATTTGACCTGACAATGGGTGTCAAGAAATCTTATCACTTGATTAGAATAACTAATGCTGCCCGTCTTGATTTGAAAGTCTGGAGTCAGTTTATGCAGGGGTTTAATGGTCGATGCATGTTTTTGAATGATACTTGGGTTTGCTCCGATACTATCAAATTGTTTTCAGATGCAGCCTAATCTTTGGGTTATGCTGCAGTATTTGGATCTAAATGGTTTTCTGGGTCTTGGCCCCAAGGCATGCAACTTTAAAATATAAGTGTCCTGGAACTTTTTCCCATTGTGTTAGCATTGGAGCACTGGGGTCATTTGTTGACTAATCACAAAGTCTTATTGCTTACTGATAATGAGGCCATTGTATATGTTATCAACAAGTCCACGTCCAAATGTCCTAATCTAATGTCCTTGGTTCGTCGTTTAGTAACTGCTTCCATTAAGTATAATGTGTTAATTAGGGCGGAGCACATAGCTGGCAAATCTAACAAGGTTGCTGATTGTCTTTCTCGTTTCAAATTTCAGCAAGCACGAGAATGGGCTCCATGGTTGGATTCAACCCCTCAGACGGTGAACCCAATGTACTTGTGAACCTAACTCCATCAGCTCTGCAGCTGCTGAATGCGTCTTTGGCAAATTCATCGAAGGAATTTTATTTAAGGGCCTGGACAAAGGTTATTTCCTTTTGTATTAGCAATAATTTGTCCCCAACTTTTCCTCTCCCAAATGTGTTCATTGTTAATTTTCTTGCTCATCTGTTTGAGTCGGGATACTCGCCTAGTTCCGTTGCTTCTCATGCTTCTGTTTTTACTTTTGTGCAAAAAACGTTAGGTTTTTCAGATTCTATAAATACCTTTCTGGTTAAGAATTTAGTGAAAGGTGCTCGCCGTTCCAGATCCTCGGTTCCATCTCGCTTATCAATAACAGTAAATATCCTGTGCCAGCTACTTGAGTCTATTCATGTGGCAATTTCTGTAAAAGCACACCACTCTCTCTCTTAAAAGCGATATTTTCCTTGGCATTTGCAGGATTCTTCAGGATTGGAGAATTGGTTTTAAAATCAAAATTATGTGCTGGTAATGTCATTCAAACTCCTAACGTAAAGTTTTTCTTTACTAATCATATTGTTTTATCTTATATAGAGAAAACCATGCTGAATTTTAAACATAAGTCATCATCATCACCTGTTAAATTAATTTTGCACTGTCGGTGCAATATTGTTAACTCCAAATTTTGTCCAGTATGTTTATTGTTTGATTATTTAAAGAGTTGTCCCCATCCATCAGGTCCATTATTTCAATTTATCGAAGGATCCCCTGTCCCATATGCCTTTGTGAATACTAGTACTGGTGTCCTTCTTGGGTTTAGATAGTTCAAAAATTAAGTTACATGAAAGGTTACTCTCAGGATGCTATTAGAATCTTGGGCAGATGGAAGAGCAATGCGGTTAGAGCATAATAAAATTCCCCCCCCTTAGTTATGTAAGATATTGGTATTCGATATGTGAACGGCTGGTAAAATCACATTGATAAATCTCTGGCATCAGATCTTAATTTTAGTACATCCCCAGCAGGGGCGGGGATGTATTCTTTCCTTTCATATTACATGTACTGGTAGTAAACTCTAATAATTGTTTTGAAGTGCTATATCTCATGTGCTCATTTTTGAAAAATGTAAGGGTGGGTTACCATTTCTTTGGATGGTTATGTTAATTGATAAGTATGTGCCTATTCTTCCAAATACTATTTAATTTAAATATACTCAGCCAAATTAAAAACTTGACACTCAGGATTTTTGGGACTAGATTTTTAATATTTGGTTTAAGGCAACTATTTTAGTGTTATGTTGTGCACAGACCACCTTGACATCAACAGAAAGCAATAATACGTCTTGCCGAAAGGCCTTGACATTGATAACGTTCGTGATGTCACAGTACCCCCCAAAATGAAATTCACAGATTTGGAGAACAATCGGAATAAAGTGTTTAGTAACGGTTGTGGCCTCCTCTAGCATCTCGTACTGCCACACAACATCTTCTCGTGGATCTCAGAACATTAGTAAACAATACCCGAGGAAGACGTCGCCACTGCTCAGCAAGAGCATGTTGAAGGTCCTGCAACGTCAGTGGTGGATTCACTTGTTGACGAACACGTTGACCCAGTTCGTCCCAGATGTGTTCAATAGGATTAGGGTCGGGGCTAAGCGACTGCCAATTCAGGACTTGGACACCAGCATTTCTTAAAAAATTCTGGGTAGCAATTGCTGTATGGGGTCGAGCATTGCCTTGTTGAAACGATAGTCCAGGCCCATGTCTCTGCATAAACGGAAGCAGAACAGGTTGCAAAATCTGATCCCTGTACTGGACAGCATTTAAGTTCCCTTGGACAACAACAAGAGGAGAACGTCCATGTGCACAAAAAGAACCCCAAACCATGATGCTGCCGTCGCCAAATCGGTCAACTTCTCTGACGCATACTTGAGCGTAACGTTCACCTCATCTGCGGTACACTCGGACCCTGCCATCGGCAAATCTCAAAGTGAATCGAGATTTGTCACTAAAGACAACCAAATTCCACTGTCTTTGAGTAAATCTTATGTGTCTTGTGGCCCACACAAGTCGGTTACGGCGATGAAGAGGTGTCAATATTGATCCATTATAGGGCCTCCGAGCTCGAAGACCAGCAGCCTGCAAGCGATTTCGAACAGTTTGTGCAGTTACCCTTCCACCAAACATCTCTCTACTTGTGGAGGTTGCAGTAACAAATCTGTTTCTAAGATGACGTAATCGTATTGCTTGATCTTCCTGGAGTGACGTCATACGTGGCGCTCCCGCCCTTGGGCGGTCGGCAATAGTTCCAGTTTGAAGCACTCTCATTCTAAGATTAATTATTGTCTGGCGTGAACAATTAAAGGCTCTTGCAACAGTGACCACAGACTGACCAGCATAGAGCCTACCTATAGCATGTAGACGTTCTACATTTGAAAGGCGCGGCATTTTCTAACAAAGATGAAAATAACAATTTTAATTTGTTTTTCCAGTTCAAGTTATGTGCATGTTCAGTTTAAGCAAACTTGCATCGATTGACCTCACGAGTTTGCGTTTGAATGTGTTTTTCAGGTTTTTCACCTTTATATGCTCAAAAGTCACTTTACAATTTTATGAAATTAAAGGCTTCTTACTACTTATTATCGTTAGAATCACTTTAAAATTTATTTGACTTACCAGAAAAAAAAAATTGTTGAAATTCATCAGTGTCAAGTTTTTAATTTGGCTGAGTATATGTACCCTTTCTGTTGATTGTTATCGCCTTATGTATTTAATTTGTACCCATTCTTTGAATAATGCATAATGTAGACTAGCTTCTCTTTCGGTTGATATCATGTAAATATGTGCTCTTTCCTTGACAAATGCATTGCCTTGTTGAGCCTTTCCTTTGATTATTTCTTTGTTAATATTGTGCATGTATGACCAAGCATAATGACCAGTCAGTTTTAGATAGTATTTGAATTCTCATGGTTAATATAAATCAGGATAACTAAGCTAATTAGTTAAGTATTTAATCCATTATTGTTTATTTATGTTAATGTCTCTAGTGATAAGGGGACATCTCACTGTGCCCCCTGCTATTGTTCTCATGGAGTTATGGCCCTTGTTTCACTTTATTGATCCTTGTGAACGCTCTAATGCCAAAAGTTATTACCCGATCTTTGTGAAATTTATATGCACGATTTAAATTAGCGAAACGAAAAAGCCTAATCAATTTCATCAATTTACAATAATTACTTCTAGAGTTATTGTCCTTGTTTCACTTTGTTAAACCTTGTTAATGCTCGATTTATGAAAGTTATCATCCGATATGTATGAAATTTATATGCATCATTTAAATTTGTGAAACAGGCCTATTGAATTTCAGCAATTTAGTCAATAATTTCTAGAGTTATGGCGATTGTGAACGTTTAAATGCCAAAAGTGATCATGTGATCTGTATGAAATTTATATGCATTATTTAAATTAGTAAAATGAAAAAGCCTGTCAAATTTCAACAATTTCTGTAGATTACTTCCAGAGTTGAGACCCTTGTTTCAGTTTGTAGAACCTTGTAAATCCTCAGACGACAAAATTTATAATCTGATCTTGTAAAGGCCCCCAATTACCTACAAAGGAATAAATATGTGACAACCCTTGTCGACCGCTTGGACGATTTAGCTGCAGTGGGCGTATGTTTTGTTGCCTGGCAACCTATCTCATCAAATCTGAAAGATACCCGGTCGCTAGTGAATAATGCGACTGATCTTTACAGTGGTCGTCTGCTCAATGTCGATAGTCTGCCAGTTGACGTCATGAGTTCGAGCGAGGACACTTGGTGTATAGTTTTATCACATCAATACCTTGACTAAGTTCGATAATGAGCATTTTCTGCTCAGGGTAAAGGAGAGCGATAAGCAATTTGATTGGTCGAGACTTTGGAACACAATAACTCTCCTTCTAATTGAGGTAGAATGTTCGAACTTGGTGTAGGCATTCATTTGGTAAATGCCTTGATGGAATTCGATGATAAACATTGTCTGCTTACGGTAAGCAGAGATAAGCAATCTGATTGGTTGATGCTTTGGGGCACGATATTTTTGGTTTTAATTAAGTGAGAGTGATGAAACTTGGGGTATAGATTCATTATATCATAACCATGACTAAGTTCGATGATGAGAATTTTCTGCCTAGGCTAAGGAGCGATGAGCAATTTGATTGGTCAAGACTTTGGAATACAATAACCCTGCTTTTAATTGAGGTAGAATGTTTAAACTTGATGTAGATGTTCATTAGGTGAATGTCTTGACAGAGTTCAATTATTAACGTTTTGAGCTAAAGCTAAACAGAGCTAAGCAATTTCATTGGTTGATGCTTTGTGATAACATGATTTATCTCCCTTGTTACTTCCAGGTTTATTGTTTTTCGTATTTAGACATTGTTTAGTATATATGTGTATTATACCAGCGGCAAGGGACCGCGTGTTTTATGTTGAATGAAAGTATGAAGAACCGACATGTGCCATAGTTATATTTGCATAGGAACCGGCATGTGCCAACCCAGTTATTACTTTGGGACAAGATAACTTTGATTCTATGTGATAGAGAGTGGTGAAACGTAGTGTATAGTTGATAATCAGTTTGATTGCTTGATACTTTTGAGAAAAATAAATGCGCAATTAATTATTATGTGTGATCTATTTATTTCGGCGGGGGACATCAGCCTCACTGTTGGCTTGTTTTTACATGTACAATAACATATTTTTTCCATAATTTTTTGAGGGGGTCGATTTCCCACCCCTGGTCCACTTGACATGCAATGACCCCTATAAGAAAACCTTTGAATACAGGCCCAAATCTACTTAGACTAGAGTAAAGTACATGTACCAGTATTATAAACAAGCTTAGTTACCATAACAATGAAAGTTTGTAAAAATGGGTAAGGCTCTTGAAAGTGGCTTGTTTCTCTCAAGTTTGACAAACAATTTAATATGAATGTACATGTGTATAGTTATTTCTTAATATATTTTATATTTCAGTGTATCAGTCCCTATGATCTATATGAGGTATATTCTTTACCTACAACCAACAAGTTATCTATAGATAATCTAACTGATATATCGATTGGTGTATTATTATCTATACAACAAAAACGCTGTTTGTCTTACAGGTCTCATTTACATCTTTCACATCCTACCTCAACTGCAGGTATGTACATTGTTTTAGATTTCTTAATATTGAAATAAAAGTATTCTATATTTTAGTTCCAAATTCAGCTGGGAGTTGAACACGTTTCTCTTGCTGAGGTAGGCTAGCAAAGACAGAAAGACCATCTGTATTTTTTTACGCCCACATTTCAGTATATTTTGTTGTCGCCCTTTCCCTTGGTTATAGAGGCTGCAGTTTTTGACAGATTCTTTTCAAACTTGGTGTGAAGCATTGTGGTCATGAGGGGACAAACCCCATAGATATTGAGCGTTCCACAACCTTTCTTACCAGCTGAATTATGCCCCCTTTTCTGAAAATATTGTGAACGCGATAGTTTGTGGAATGTCCCAAGGTCACAATTTTTGTCTGATTCAGAAAAATTTTAACATATATATTAAGGATCGAAAGATCTTGGATGAGTTTGATTTTGGTGTTCATTGGACCTTTCGTTCTAGAGCAAGTGAAATATATATGATGTTTGTAGACCCGCCAGACCCTCTGATGAAACTTAACAAATATATTAAGATGAAAAGATCTTGAATGAGTTCGATTTTGCTGTGCATCAAATCTCAGCTTCTTGTTTAATACAGTCTAGGTTGTTAATTCATATTAAGTTATTTAGGAAATACACTTGTATTCACAGACTTATATTTGTGTTTATAAAAATTATAATTTCAAAATGGCCACCAATTGGCCTAAATAGTGTATTTTTTGGCTGAAAATGATAGTTTATGGCGTTGAACCATGTTTAAAGCCTGTTAGTTTTTTCTAAACATGATAAATACATGTTCCATTTAAATCAATACTGTCAACTCTTGAATTATTCCAAGAAAACTGAATTTTGGCAGATTGGCGGCAAGTCATTGTCATTAATCTGGCTGTGCAGAAAAAAATGTACTTGGTATTTCCAAGGGTCTCAACATATAGAAGAGGAAAATCCAATGTTTCTCTGTAAAATAGAGAGATGTACACAGTAACAGTACCAAGATTTTTTCCAAGGGTTCTCCAAATATAGAACAGGAAAATCCAAAGTTTATGCACTTAACCACTTGGCCTCATAGTAAGGCATCATGAATTATTATCTCATTTATATGTGGATGATACACAATTGTACATTTCGTTCAAATCTATTAAAAGTGACTTCGACATTTCTAAGCTGAATATTGAAACTTGTATTGCAGCCATTAAAATTTGGATGAACAACAATTTTTTATACGCCCAAGTTTTCTTGTGTACATATATTGTTGTTGCCCCAGACCGTCACAATTTTTATCCGATTTTGACGAAACTTGAAATATAGGTCTATCTCCCAAAGATTTCAGTTTCTTTCGATATTGGCAAGTATCGGACCATAATTGTACGATTGTACGAAAAATCACGTTTTTAGCTTGGGGTACACTCTACAGGTCACAATTTTGATCCGATTTTGATGAAACCTGAAAAGCATGTTTATAACCCAAAGATCTTGGTTCCTTTCGATATTCGCGCATATCGGATCGTAACTTCCTGAATTATGGCCCCTGATTGTACGAAAAATCGTGTTTTTAGCTTGTGGTCCCTCTAGAGGTCACAATTATTATCCGATTTAAAAAAACATTTTAGTATAATACTGTTACACCCAAATGATGGTTGAGTTCGAATTTCGTGAAAATCGGACCAAAACTGCCGGAAAAAATAGCGGTGGCTTGTACGCAAATTGTGTAAAAATATGGTATATCAAGGTTGTGGACCCTCTAGAGGTCACAATTTTCTTCTGATTTTGATGAAACTTGGAATGCATGTTAATAACCTAAAGATCTTGGTTCCTGTCAATATTCGCTCATATCGAATCATATTTTCCTGAATTATGGCTCTTGATTGTACGAAAAATCGCATTTTCAGTGGTCCCTATAGAGGTCACAATTTTTATCTGATTTAAAATAAACCGTGTGAATACATCAAAGTTATACACTAATGATGGTTGAGTTCGAATTTAGTGAAAATTGGACTAAAACTGTGCGCAAATAGTGTAAAAATATGGTATATCAAAGATGTTGACCCTTTAGAGGCCACAGTTTTTATCCGATTTGGATGAAACTTTAAATATATCTTTTTATCATAAAGATCTTGGTTCATTTTGATAATCACACATATCCGAACGTAACTTCATGGATAATGACCCCTGATTGGTCGAAAAATCGCATTTTTAGCTTGCAAATTCTGTAGAGGTTGCAAATTTTTTTCCAATTTTAAAAACCGTTTGGATATATCACCATTCCACCATAATGAAGATTGAATTCAAATTTCGGGAAAATTGAATGAAACTGCATGACAAAATGGCCGCTCTTTGTACGCAAATTGTGTATAAGTGTGTAATACTTGAATTTACCTGGAAGCGATTGGCATTGGCTTGGGCTGTGTGGCCTGCGTCTAGTCTTCCAAGCACCTGGTTCCTCTGAGCTGTCATGAGTAGTGTGAATGATTAATCCAGGTATGGGGGTGCATTTTATAGGGCTGGTCCCGGTGAACATCACGTGCAGCATGAGGTACAGGAAAATCATGGAAAACACATTACCATCTCAGAAATCAGGTTGTGTTTTTGAGAACATTTCCTGGGTTCAATTCTGTGTTTGGGAAGGAGTCTTATTGCTCAAGTAAAGTTGAAGCTGTGATCACAAATATACAATAAAAACATTTGGCAAGTTTTATGCAATACGTCTATTCAGAGTAACATACCAACCTGATATTTCTTTTGCTGCTTAGTATATATTTATACATATTTGCATAGTAACACTGTGGTTTTAATTGGCTATAGCTAGCTACATAGTATATAGGTAATTAACAGAAAACATGTATATTGGTACAATTTAGGAACAATGAATGGACGATAATAAAGGGATAGATTAGAAAAATTAATTAATGAAATTAATGGCCAATTCCTACTTATTTACTATTAAGTCGAGGAACATATTTTTTAATAAAATGGTTTACCATATTGCCGTCGCCCCTCTCCGTCCGTTATTGTCCGATTGTTTTAAAATTGATATATGTGGTTTACATTAGTGACATGATGAAGCCTATTTAATTTCAATAATTTCTGTTCATTACGTCTAGAGTTATGGTCCTTGTTTCACTTTGTTGAACCTTGTGAACACTCTAATGCCAAAAGTTATCATCTAATCTTTCTGACATTTATATGCACTATTTAAATTAGTGACACGAAGAAGCCCATTGAATTTCAGCAATTTCTGTTTATTACATCTACAGTTATGGCCCTTGTTTCACTTTATTGAACCTTGTGAACACGCTAGCACCAAAAGTTATCACCCGATCTTTGTGATATTTATATACATGATTTAAAATAGTGAAACTAAGAAGCCTATTGAATTTCTGTCGATCATGAAATTTATATGCGTCATTTAAATTAGTAAAGAGAAGAATCCTTTTAAATTTCAGCAATATCCGTTTATTACTTATAGAGTTATGGCCCTTGTTTCACTTTGTTTCATTTTGTGAACGCTCTAACCTCTAAAGTTATCAGCTGATCTGTATCAAATTTATATGCACCATTTAAGTTAGTAAAAAAAAAGAATACTATTGAATTTCAGCAATTTACATTTATTACATCCAGAATTATGGCTCTTTTTACTTTATTTATATGCATTATTTAAATTAGTGAAACCACAAAGCCTATTGAATTTCAGCAATTTACAATAATTACTTCTAAAGTTATGGCTTTTGTTTCACATTGTTCAACCTTGTTAATGCTTGATTGATGAATGTTATCATCCGATATGTATGAAATTCATCTGTATCATTTAAATTTGTGAAACGGGTCTATTAAATTTCAGCAATTTCTGTCAGTAATTGCTAGAGTTATGACCCTTGTTTTACTTTTGAACGTTTGAATGACAAAAGTGATCATCCGATCTGTATGAAATTTATATGTATTATTTAAATTAGTAAAACGAAAAAGCCAGTTGGATTTCAACAATTTCTGTAGATTACTTCCTGAGTTGGGGCCCTTGTTTTAGTTTTTAGAACCTTGTGAACCCTCAATTGCCCCTAATTACTTACAAAAGAATAAATATGTGACAACCCTTGTTGACAGCTCGGACGATTTAGCTGCTGTGGGCGTAGGTTTTGTTGCCTGGCAACCTATCTTTTTATGTATTAGAAAAATAAATAAAGACGTTTGAAGTATTTGTAGGTAAAAATTATTTCCTATTTAGTGTACGCTCGTCCAGTAAATTGTGACATACATTTTGTCATTCGTCTGAGATAATTTCTGTTATTCACTTTGTCATTCTGTGTCACTCATTGGATGGACCTCTGTCATTCTGTGTCATTCGTCTGGTGAACCTGTGTTATTTTCTGTATCACACACTTTGTCATTCATCCAGCGCTCACGGACGCTGTCGATCGACATTGCCGCCAATTGCGATAAAAATATAATTTTGGCGATTAAATATTCAATCTGGCGAAATTTTTGGCGATAACTTTTTCCTGTATGGCGATTCTTTTTTAACCGTGATGATCAATTTTTCTTGCCACAAAGCTTTGATTTCCACGCCGTGCATATATACACGTTACAGTCTATTGCGCTTGGCTGAGTCAGTTATCAATCAATTAAGTGCCAATAATAGAGATATCTTTTGTCTCTTGATCAATCTCAGATTAGTGTTGATTAGTATTTACAGTAAGAGTAGTAATAAACAAATTAAGAGACAAAAGATTTAATTATTTAGAAGTTTGTAGAAGCTTGTGAACCCTGAATTGACAAAAATTATAATCTGATCTGTATGGAACTGTCTTGTAAAGGCCCCCCCATTACCCACAAAGGAATAAATATGTGACAACCCTTGTCGACCGCTCGAACGATTTAGCTGCTGTGGGAGTATGTTTCGTTGCCTGGCAACCTACCTCATGAAAAGGGAAACTCTGAAATTTGACTCGTAGGTGTTTTGCACATCTAAAGATATGTCTATATACAAAAAAGGGCCCATTTTTATACGCCCACATTTTCATGCGCATGCGCGGGTTCGCTGGTACCTTCAAACGGTACTGTGAGTGTTTTTCGATAATTATATATTTATCAATAATGGATGTGATAGATTTTTTGATTTAATGTTTGTGCGTAATCACCAGGACCATTTTGATGTGAAATATATGTATTGCTTTTGTATTTTGAGCTATCTGTCATGGAGAATGTTTACATTGTGTCGATCAGCTGTCAACTGTCAAAAATTCAAAATGGCCGCCCCGATGGGCTTGCCGTTAGCAACCTTTATTGACAAATAGTTTGATCTCTGCAACTTTTATTGTAAACGCCATAGTGGTTGACTGTGCCTTGTTGTGCTCTTGTGTTTTTCGTCCCTGTGATTTATTGTGGATTAATGTGGATTTCGACATACAAATATATATTATTAATGCGCAGGCGTGGTAAAGCCGTTACTTTCAAATAATTGTATAACAGTTTTTGATAAGTTATAATTTGTTGATAAATTTGCGACAGATTTCAGTTCTATTGTCGTGCATGTGGAACATTTTTATGCGAAGTAGTGTTTGCTGTTTAAATGTAACTATTGCGAAGAAACATTTATTTATCGCCTTTTCATTAAAATTTAGGCCTAATTTTAGGAAGCCTAGATTGAAAACATTATGTAAGCGCCTAGGAGGCAGCTGTGTATTTGTCCTGCGTGTGTTTTTGTTTAAAATAGTAACATCTGAATGCAGTATTTTATCAAAATGTTTCATAATAATTTGTATCTGTTGTGGCTAGTGAGCTATCTGAATCAACTCACCTACTATCAATCACAACTGAACTCTTACAACAATAACATTCAAGCCAAATCTCATTGTTTTAGTAATAATAATAATAATATTAATAATAATAGAGGCGTGAGGAGTGGAAAGCAGTGGGTTAAAATGATTGATGTTTTAAATCCAACTACTACTATTAGAAATGATACAGTAAAAAGACACAGAACAGTAAACAGGGGCAATCTTGTTACTATTCCAATAATTTCTGAACAAATCGATCAACGCCCAGACAATACACAATTGTGTCTTAATGCATGGCCCGTCGAAAATAAAACAGTCGCTTTGAATGATTATATATACGACAACAATGGAAGTAATTGGGAGAAATCAAAGACATTTAAAAGTTATCACCACCAACAGAATTACATATGAACCTCTAAACACTAATCCACTGAATATTAACATTAATCATAGCAATCTCATCCAGCTTACCTCAAACTCTATCAAAAATCACAAACAGATCAAAAACTTTAGAACAAAACAGAAGATAAACAACAATCTTATACAAATTAGAAAGGCGGTCGAAAATGAAGCGTCAGTATTAACAACTTCGTTTGGATTAATTAATGCCAGATCCGTAAGAAATAAAACAACAATTTTATCTGATTATATTTTTGAAAATTCTATTGATATTTGTGGAATAACTGAAACGTGGCTGAATAATGACTGTTCGGACTCATCGACAATCGCAGCTTTAGTACCTGATGGATATTCTATACAACATTGCCCTCGCGGTTCACGTGGAGGAGGCGTAGCACTTATATTTAAGTCATCTATTAAGTGTAAGAAAATCCGTCATGACCGTTTTGATTCTTTTGAAATTTTGGATTGTTCTCTACAGTTTTCTTTCAAGGAAACTAGGATTATTACAATTTACCGCCCGCCCAATAGCAAATTGTGTCAAAAGTTTATGGAAGAATTTGGATTATTTCTGGACCAGTTGATGATGACTAAGTGTTGCACTATTATTTGGGGAGATTTTAATTTTCATGGTGATGATTCCAACGACTCTACCGCGGTTGATTTTTGTGATATGCTGAATAATAGATCTCTTACACAACATGTTTCTTCTTCTACTCATAACGGTGGACATATTTTCGATCTGGTGATAACTAATCCACGTGATATTAAACTGGATAATCTCTCTGTCTCGGACAAATTAATATCTGATCATTTCCCGGCAACTTTTAATCTTATGATCCAGAAACCACAACCAACAAGAAAGACTTGAACATATCGAAGGTTTAAATCATTTGACATAAATAAATTTAAAGCGGAACTCGAATTTCAATGGCATTCAACGTATTCAAGATATACAAGAGAAGGCAACCCAATATCACTCAAAGATTGCTGAAATTTTAGACTCGCTTGTTCCTCTTCAAACGAAAACATTTACTATTCGTCCCAATACGCAGTGGTTTAATGATTCTATTTTAGAAGCCAAAAGGGACCGTAATAAGGCTGAACATCTGTGGCAGAAAACAAATCTACATGTCCATAAACAGATTTATAAATCTTTAAAAAACAATGTGAATAAATTAATCGAAGATGCTAAAATTAAATTTTACTCTGATAAAATAGAAAATGGCGAAAACAGACAAAAAGACCTGTATAAAGTTGTGAATTCCCTTTTGGACCATAATGCTGAGCGTACTATCCTCCCGGACAATGATAATGACACTGAACTTGCAAATTTATTCTCTGATTTCTTTCAAATAAAAATACAGAAAATACGAACTGAACTTGATGATTTAAATAAAACTATTGACTTTAACGCTCATGATTTTGATAAGTTAGAAAATTCTGTTTATTTAGAAAATTTTAACTTGGTTAGTGAATCTTTTGTTTTAAAGCTAATTAAATCGTCTGCTCCTAAATCTTGTTCATTAGATCCTGTTCCGACTTCTGTTCTTAAGGACTGTCTAGACGAAGTTATTCCAGTTTTTACCAATATTATTAATTCTTGTATATCATCCGCTACTATTCCCAACGTTTTCAAATGAGCTTATGTTACCCCTTTAATTAAAAAGTCTACACTGGATCCTAATGTTTTTAAAAATTACAGGCCAGTCTCTAACTTAAGTTTTATTTCTAAAATATTGGAGAAATGTATTGCTTCTCAGATAAAGGCCCATCTAGATACTCAATTATATATTTCATTTACACCTAATTGTCCATCTTCTTTCAATTTATCAAAATTGCATCTTGAGAACTGTATTAGTGAAATTAGAAAATGGATGTCAAAGAACTTTCTAAAATTGAATGATGATAAAACCGAATATTTGTTATTAGGCTCAAGGCATCAATTAAGTAAATCTGCACAAGATAACCCCCCTGTTGTAATTGGTAATTGTGATATATTTTCATCTTTTTCTGCTCGTAATATTGGCGCTATCTTTGATAGTTTTATGCTTATGGGAGCTCAAGTAAATAATATTTGTAAATTGAGCTATTTTAATATTAGAAATATAGGTAAAATACGTAAATGTGTAACTGTAGAGGCCACTAAGTCACTTGTTAATTCTCTGGTCACTTCTCGATTAGATAACTTTAATTCACTTTTAGTTGGTTTACCTTTAAAGCTTATAGATAAATTACAAAAAGTACAGAATACTGCGGCTAGACTTGTTACTTTAACTAAGAAATGTGACCACATAACTCCTGTTTTATATAATTTACACTGGTTACCTGTTAAATATCGAATTGATTTTAAGATTTTATTACTTACTTTTAAATGTTTAAATAATTTAGCTCCTGTTTACCTCTCAGATCTTTTAGAACTTTATACACCTGGCCGAACATTACGTACATCAGATAAACTACTTTTAAAGCCCAAAACTGTTCAACTAGTCTCCTATGGTCAGCGCTCTTTTAGTTATCAAGCACATGTTTTATGGAATAATCTACCATTTAGTTTAAGATGTTGTACATCTCTGTATTCTTTTAAAAAACAACTTAAAACACATTTATTTAATCAGGCTTTTAACTGACTCTGTATACAATCGTTAACATGCCCATAATCTTGTTGTTTATGTGTGATTTACATTGTCACTTTGTAAAGTGCCCCTGAACATGTTATATGAAAGGGTGCACTATAAATATGCTATAATAATAATAATATATTGTCGTCGCCCCTGTCCGTCCGTCCACAATTGTTTGTGAACAGTCTACAGGTCAAAATTTTTATTCGATTTCAATGAAACTTGAAATATAGGTTTATCACCCTAAGATCTCGGTTCCTTTTGATATTGGCATGTGTCGGACTGTAATTTCATGGATTATGGCCCCTGATTGTACCAAAAATCACGTTTTTAGCTTGTGAACACTGTAGAGGTCACAATTTTTATCTGATTTGGTTTAAACTTGAAATGTTTGCTTATAACCCAAAGATCTCGGTTCCTTTCGATATTCGTGCATATCGGAATGTAACTTCCTGAATTATGGCCCCTGATTGAACGAAAAATCGCGTTTTTAGCTTGTGGACCCTATAGAGGTCATAATTTTTATCTGATTTAAAAAAACGTATTATTATATCACAGTTACACCCTAAGGATGGCTGAGTTAGAATTTCGTGAAAATCGGCCCAAAACTGACAGACAAAATGGCCACCCTTCGTTCTCAAATATGGTATATCAAGGTTGTGAACCCTATAGAGGTCACAATTTCAATCCGATTTTGTTGAAACTTAAAATGTAAGTTTATAACCCAAAGATCTCGGTTCCTTTCGATATTCTCGCATATCAGACCGTAACTTCCTGAATTATGGCCCCTGATTGTTCGAAAAATCGCGTTTTTAGCTGAGGTTATAATTTTTATTCGATTTAAAAAAACGTATTATTATATCACCGTTACACCCTAAGGACGACTGAGTTCGAATTTCGTCACAATTTTTATCCGGTTTTTGTTGAAACTTGAAATGTAAGTTTATAACCCAATTAAGATCTCGGTTCCTTTCGATATTTGCACATATCAAATTGTAATTTCCTGAATTATGGCCCTTGATTGTAGGAAAAATCACTTTCGTTTTAGCTTGTTTTCTATCCATATCTCGAAAATGTGGGCGTATCCTGCCTGGCAGCCGCTGGTTTAAAAGCAGTCCCATGTCATATGTTTTGTACGTGCATTCCCTGCACTCTGGCCCTTTAAATACAGATCAAAATTTCAACATTCATCACTTTGGAAAAATGCCACGCCTTGCACAAGAAAACAGGAACAGAGCTATTGGCATGCTGGATCAGGCGGCTTCACAGGGAGCAGTCGCCAGATATTTTAATATCCACCCATCGAACACTGCCTCAGACAACACTTCCACGCCACTGGAAGAGTTGCCGATCGACCCGACCTGGAGCGCCACCTGTAACAACCACTGCTCAAGATCGCCACATCCGACTGCAGCATCTGCGCAACAGGTTCCAGTCAGCTACTGCTACTGCCAGTGGAACTGTTGGAACACGGCAACGTCAGATCAGCCCTCAAACAGTCCGAAGGCGCCTGTCTGCTCTTGGGTTACGCTGCCATCGACCTTACTAAGGTCAAATCCTTTTGCATCATCATCGACTTGCCGTCGTTCCCGTCCATCTGTCCGTCCACAATATCTTGTGAATACTCTACAGACTACATTTATCATCTGATTGTTTTGAAATTGATATATGTTGTTTGCATTAGTGAGATGAAGAAGCCTATTTAATTTCAATAACTTTCGTTAATTTCTTCTGGAGTTATGGACCTTGTTTCACTTTGTTGCACCTTGTGAACGCTCTAACGACATAAGTTATCAACCGATCTGTATGGAATTTATATGCATCATTTAAATTAGTAAAACAAAGAAGCCTATTGAATTTCAGCAATTTCTGTTAATTACATCTAGAGTTATGGCCCTTGTTTCACTTTGTTGAATCTTGTGAACACTCTAATGACAACAGTTATCATCTGATCTGTATGACATTTATATGCATCATTTACATTAGTGAAACGAAGAATCCTATTGAATTTCAGCAATTTCTGTTAATTACATCACAAGTTATGGCCCTTGTTTCACTTTGTTGTACCTTGTGAATGCTCTAACGACAAAAGTTATCAACCGATCTGTATGAAATTTATATGCATCATTTAATTTAGTAAAACAAGGAAGCCTATTGAATTTCAGCAATTTCCGTTAATTACATCTAGAGTTATGGCCCTTGTTTCACTTTGTTGAATCTTGCGAATGCTCTAATGACAACCGTTATCATCCGATCTGTATGAAATTTATATGCATCATTTAGATTAGTGAAAGGAAAAAGCCTGAGTTATGGCCTTTGTTTCACTTTGTTGTACCTTGTGAATGCTCTAACAACAAAAGATATCAACCGATCTGTATGAAATTAATATGTTTCGTTTAAATTGGTAAAATGAACAAGCCTATTGAGTTTCAGCAAATTTCAGTTAATTACATCTAGAGTTATGGCCATTGTTTCACTTTGTTGAATCTTGTGAAGACTCAAACGACAAAAGTTATCACCCAATATGTATGAAATTCATATACATCATTTAAATTAGTGAAATGAAGAAGCCTGTTGAATCTCAGCATTTCCGTCAATTACTTCAGTATGAAATTTATATGCATCATTTAGATTAGTGAAAGGAAAAAGCCTGAGTTATGGCCTTTGTTTCACTTTGTTGTACCTTGTGAATGCTCTAACAACAAAAGATATCAACCGATCTGTATGAAATTAATATGTTTCGTTTAAATTGGTAAAATGAACAAGCCTATTGAGTTTCAGCAAATTTCAGTTAATTACATCTAGAGTTATGGCCATTGTTTCACTTTGTTGAATCTTGTGAAGACTCAAACGACAAAAGTTATCACCCAATATGTATGAAATTCATATACATCATTTAAATTAGTGAAATGAAGAAGCCTGTTGAATTTCAGCATTTCCGTCAATTACTTTTAGAGTTATAGCCCTTGTTTTACTTTGTTGAACCTTGTGAACGTTCGAACAACAAAAGTTATCATCCGATCTGTATGAAATTTATAAACATTATTTGAATTAGTAAAACATAAAAAGCCAGTTGGATTTCAACAATTTCTGTAGATTACTTCCTGAGTTGGGGCCCTTGTTTTAGTTTTTAGAACCTTGTGAACCCTCAATTGCCCCTAATTACTTACAAAAGAATAAATATGTGACAACCCTTGTTGACAGCTCGGACGATTTAGCTGCTGTGGGCGTAGGTTTTGTTGCCTGGCAACCTATCTTTTTATGTATTAGAAAAATAAATAAAGACGTTTGAAGTATTTGTAGGTAAAAATTATTTCCTATTTAGTGTACGCTCGTCCAGTAAATTGTGACATACATTTTGTCATTCGTCTGAGATAATTTCTGTTATTCACTTTGTCATTCTGTGTCACTCATTGGATGGCCCTCTGTCATTCTGTGTCATTCGTCTGGTGAACCTGTGTTATTTTCTGTATCACACACTTTGTCATTCATCCAGCGCTCACGGACGCTGTCGATCGACATTGCCGCCAATTGCGATAAAAATATAATTTTGGCGATTAAATATTCAATCTGGCGAAATTTTTGGCGATAACTTTTTCCTGTATGGCGATTCTTTTTTAACCGTGATGATCAATTTTTCTTGCCACAAAGCTTTAATTTCCACGCCGTGCATATATACACGTTACAGTCTATTGCGCTTGGCTGAGTCAGTTATCAATCAATTAAGTGCCAATAATAGAGATATCTTTTGTCTCTTGATCAATCTCAGATTAGTGTTGATTAGTATTTACAGTAAGAGTAGTAATAAACAAATTAAGAGACAAAAGATTTAATTATTTGTCTTCAAATACGAATCGGTGACTTTTTTGACGGTTTCTATATATTCAAAATGGCGGACACTGTAAATAATACACGTTCGATTTGTTTGGGATTATTGATTTCTGACGTCTGTTTTATCTTTTTCTTACTCCTGTTGCCCGTATCAATAATAAATGAAGCCAGGTTTGTTGTTACAATTTATAATTGCGTATATATTCTTTGGGTTGTCGAAAGTCAGTTATCATCAAATCACATGCCATGGGTCGTAAGCGAAAAAAGTTCACGACAGAGAAAAATGTTGAAAAAGAAAAATCTTAAAGGGGCATTATGGGAGATTAGATAAAGAAATGACAGTTCTCACTATAATAGTTAAAAATAGATAACATGAATAGAATATGCTGGAAATTTCAGTAATATTTCTCCACTCTAAACCGCGATATTAGCTTTTGAATTTTAGGCCTAGACTCGATCATCATTACTAAAGTCGGTACAATAAAAAACATAGTCTTGATTATCCATTTTTGTTTAAGCACATTCTGAAAAGGTAGATCTTTTAAGGATGAATGGAAATTTTCAGGTATACAGATATTCATTAAAAACAAATACACTGTGTAATTTAATGTTACTAACTAATGAAAAAGTGGTTAACCAAGATGTTGAAAAAGCTTTCCAAAAATGGGCTTCTGCAAAGTAGAGAATAATATTGTAAATTGTAATATCATATGTATGTACTTATGTAAAAAGAAAATACCGAAAAAATCTAATAGATATTTGTTCTTTATTTTGGCGGAGAAAATATATGGCTAATTAATTAAAATGAAAATTTGGCGGAAAAAAATTAAACCTGGGGTGAGCACTGCAATCGTCCATCCGTTGAATTCTGTCATTCATCCTGCGAATCTATTAGATTCTCTGTCATTCGTCTGGTGAAGCTGTGACATTCGTCCGGTAAACTTGTGTCATTCTCTTTGTCATTCGTCTTGTGAACGTTTGTCATTCCCTGTCATTTGTCTGCTGAACCACTGCCATTGACTTTGTCATTCGTCTGACCAACCTCTGCCATTCGTCCAGTGAAGCTGTGTCATTCTCCATGTCACACATTTTGTCATTTGTCCTTCCAGTGAATTATATGTTATTACCTTTGTCAATTGTCCGGTGAATATGTCATTCACTTTGTCATTAGTCCAGTTAATCTGTGTCATTGTCTATCATTCGCCTTATGATTTCTGTCATTCACTTTGTCATTCGTCTGGTAAAGCTCTGTCATTCACTTTGTTATCATCTTGCCATTCGTCTGGTCATTCTTTTGATGAACCTGTGTCATTTGTCTGGTGAAGCCCTGCCCTTCACTTTGTCATTCGTCCTGTTAGCCTGCCATTCTCTTTGTCATTCGCCTTGATAGGCAGCCTGATGAATCCCAGACAGTCACTTTGTCGTTCGACTGGTGAACCCCTGCCGTCATTCTTCGTCTAGTGGACCACTCTTAATTCGTCTGTCATTCATTTCAGTCGGCTAGTGAACCAGTGTCATTCAGTTAGTCATTCGTCTGGTTAACATGCCATTCTCTTTATCATTCACCTTGACAGACGGCCTTATGAATCCCTTAAAGTCACTTTGTCATTCGCCTAGTAAACGTATGTTGCTAAGCCCCCCACCAACCCCCCTACTGCCCACCTCCTCATCCCAACAGAAATTCACAAGACGAATGACAGTGACTCATAGGGGTTGACCGGACGAATGACAAAAAGAATGACAGGTTCACCACACGAATGACAAACCGAATGACAGAGGTTCACCACACGAATGACAAACCAAATGACACAGGTTCACCACACGAATGACAAACAAAATGACAGAGGTTCACCCCACGAATGACAAACAGAATGACAGGTTCACCAGACGAAATACAGAGACACACCAGACGAATGACAAACAGAATGACAGGTTCACCACACGAATGAAATACAAAATGACAGAGGTTCACAACACGAATGACAAACAAAATGACCGATGTTCACCAGACGAATGAAAAACAGAATGATACAGGATCAACATACGAATGACAGAATCACCAGACGAATGACAAATAGAATGACAGGTTCACCAGACGAATGACAGAGGTACACCAGACGAATGACAAAGAATGACAGAGCTTTATCACACCAATGACAGACGTACACCAGACGAATGACAAACAGAATGACAGGTTCAACAGGCGAATGACAAACAGAATGACAGTTTCACCAGACGAATGACATAGGTTCACAAAACCAATGACAGAGAATGTCAGAGGTTCACTACACGAATGACAATCAGAATGACAGAGGTTAACCACACCAATGACAGAGAATGTCAGAGGTTCACTACACGAATGACAATCAGAATGACAGAGGTTCACCACACAAATGACAGAGAATGACAGGTACACCTGACAAATGACAGACAGAATGACATGTTCACCACACGAATGACAATCAGAATTACAGGTTCACCACACGAATGACAAAGTGAATGACATAGATTCACCACACGAATGACAAACATAATAACAGAGGTTCACCACACGAATGACAAAGAGAATGACAGAGGTTCACCACATGAATGACAAAGAGAATGACAGAGGTTCACCAGATGAATGACAAACAGAATGACAGAGGTTCGACACACGAATGACAAACAAAATGACAGAGGTCCACCAGATGAATAACAAACAGAATGACAGGTTTACCAGACGAATGACGGAGGTACACCAGACGAACGACAGAGTTTCACCACACGAATGACAAACAAAATGACAGAGGTTCACCACACGAATGACAAACAGAATGACAGAGGTTCGACACACGAATGACAAACAAAATGACAGAGGTCCACCAGATGAATAACAAACAGAATGACAGGTTTACCAGACGAATGACGGAGGTACACCAGACGAATGACAGAGTTTCACCACACGAATGACGAACTCAGTTACAGAGGTTCACCACACGAATGACAAACAGAATGACAGGTTTATTAGACGAATGACGAACTCAGTTACAGAGGTTCACCACACGAATGACAAAGTGAATGACAGGTTCACCACACGAATGACAAACAAAATAAAGAAATAAATCTTTTTTAGATTGTGGTCCCTGGAGAGGTCTCAATTTTCATCTGATTTAAAAAAGCATTTGAATATACCACCGTTGCACCCTAATGACGACTGAGTTCGAATTTCGTAAAAATCAAACTAAAACTGCTGGGCAAAATGCCGCCTCTTGTATGCAAATAGTGTAAATATTTGGTATATCAAGGTTGTAGACCCGCTAGAGGCCACAATATTGATCCAATTTCGATGAAACTTTAGATAAATGTTTATAACCTAAAGATCTTGGTTCCTTTCGATATCCACGCATAACTTCCTGAATTATGGCCCTTGATTGTACGAAAAATTGCTTTTTGTTTAGCCTGTTCTCTATCCATCTCTGGTAAAATGTTGTTTAATGTCACTTTTGACTGAGCGGAACCAATTTCATATTTTCAATGTCACCGAAAATGGCGTCATTTCGGCAAAAAATTTATTTCTAGCCTTCAAGACAAATATTTTATTTGTTTATAATTAAGGTATTTGCTTCCATTCAACAAATTGAATGAATCAATACGATCATATAGATATCAAAAAAGTGTTTCTAATGTCTTCTCGTGCCAAGAAATAACCATTTTCGTCAGTATCACTTTCTAAGATTTTTTGCATTTTAATAAGGCTTTATAAAGGTAAATTCTCTTCAAATTTTAATCATGTTCTGTCATGCAAAGGACAATCGAAGTGGTTATTTTTGCTGATAATGGAAGTGATGGCAACGTGACAAGAAATTGTTGTATAAATGGAACTAATATTACTGGATTTATTTGTTAATTCTGCATCCATTTTATAACACGTGTCCAATGCCCATGAGGAGGAAATCTGTTTAACACCTACATTGAAATGTGGTCGTATATTGTCGTCGACCACGTCCGGCCGGCCATTCTGCGTCCACAATTCCTTGTGAACGCTCTAGAGGCTAAGTTAATATCCGATTGGCTTTAAATTTATACACAGTGTTTAAGGTCATGAGACGAAGAACTCTATTGATTTTCAGCGATTTCGGATAATTACTGCCAGAGTTATGGCCCTTGATCACTTCAAAAAATCTTGTGGACGCTCTAGAGGCCAAAGTTAATATCTGATTGACAGTAAATTTATATACAGTGTTTAAAGGTACATTCCCGCGTACAAACTTTGTGATTTGATGATATATTTGGACTAAAAACATATTCAAAGTAACCAATCTATCAAAATTTTGCTTCAATTCCCTCTCAAAACTTTGTATTCGCTGGGGATACCTATAGCTATAAGTAAGCTGTTGTTAGACGCAATGTCTGTCAAATTAGCTTCATTGTGGGAGGTTCCATTTTTCAGAATGTATTTATCACTACTTACTGTACATTTACCATACATATTGAGGCCTAAGGAAATTCTTAATTATTTCTGCCAACTTCATTTTCTGCCGTTTAATTGCAGAGTCTTTTGTACGTTGACACCCCTCAATGTTCCCAAAACCACCTAACCATTTAATCAAGAAATAACAACCGCTCCCTCACTTAAGCTGGCAGATAACAGTCGGGTTGCCAGTTAGTGATACCCTGACAATTTTGCCCAGTGCTTGCCCCATGGGTGTTTTTCGGGTAATCCAGTATTTTTCTAGTAAGATTGGGTGTCTATACTTTCCATATATACCAAATTTGACATACTTTTATTGGAAATAACCGCCCGATAAATACTTTTCTGGGAAAGTATCTTTAAAAAATATATCTTTAAATACGTGGGGTATGCGTAATAAACTCAAACATAATAAAATATTTGTATGGTTAAAGGAACAAAAAGCAAAAGTTATATTTCTGCAAGAAACACATAGCACAAACTCAGATGAAATCCCCTGGCAACGGGAATGGGGAAGCGCATAATATTTTCACACGGAAAGAATAACTCAGCTGGAACTACCATTTTATTTAATACATCGAGTAATCTAAATATTAACTCGTACACAACTGATGAAAATTTTACTATTTCTATATGCCCACTAGGGAATTTTGGAAAGTTTCCAGGGAAACTTTCCGGGAATTTTCAGTGTTGGGAATTTTCGAGAATTTTCAAATCTATTTGTAGAACTGAAAAATACTAAAATTATAATTATTTACTGAAATTTCCTTTTTCTCTTTTACTTTCATCTATATAAACTATTATAATTATAATTATTTACTGGAATTTCCTTTTTCTCCTTTACTTTCATCTATATAAACTATTAAAACTAGTCATAATGTATAAAAGTCTTTTAGATGGAAAAGAATCCCTGCAAGAATTAGCCATAATGGAATCTATCAGTATTGAAGCTGATATCCGAAAGATATTACTTGATAACGATATATTTTGGACAAGGTTAACAAACACTTTAAAGCTGATAGAACCAATAGCTCAAGCAATAACTAAATGTAATACAATATCATTTGGGATCTAAATTTCAATATTGTATTCTGAATTCATATTTTATTTGTAACTCATTTTGGACATATATTAAGTGACAGATTAATTGTAAGTTTTAATCTATATCAGGTGTGGGGAGTTGACATAGTATTATGTAAGATTTAATGGATTGTACAAACGTGTATACTCGGAGTGTCTATATGATATAAGATTTAGGGTGTCAACATATTTTGCTTACATTGACTTGTTTAACTTAATATTAATGTCGAAGCTGTAGTTTTTAAGGGCTTATTGGTGTTAACATGTATTCCACACAACTGAAAAAGCGCAAAATATACAAAAATAAACAATTTTTTGTTGAGTTTCTGAGTGCCATCATCAAATTCGGGCGGCGACTTCAATGGATTGGATCCATGTTATTTCTACTAGGTAAGTCTGTGGCATACATGTATACATGTATCTGCTAAGGAAGATATCCAGAAACATTCCGGGGAAAAAATGAGAAACACCATAGAGTTTATAAAACCATCTTTATACATGTACATGTATATCTTTCATACTTTGTAACTCACACTTCTGAACTCAAACATCATAAATGTAACCTATGTAACATAACTCTGAACTCTGAAATAAATAAAAATTAAAAATTAAAACATAGTCTATTTTAAAATCAGCAACAAATTTATCAACAAATCTTTGGTGCGAGTTCACTGTTGCAAATGTTTATTTTGACTGAGATGCATGGTACAGTGGAAAGCATGTTTTGCACAAATTCACTGAACAGATATTGCATCCGAAGGATGATTGGATTCCTCTACCACTTGGTGCGCGTTTTCCTGAGGCACTGCAAAAAACACACACACGTTTGCGCCCAGAAAAATGAACAAGCGAATGACCAGATAGATTGTCTTCATCGAACACCTTTTCCAATTTACGTTTTGGTGTACGTCTGAAGCTTTTGGAAATGGCTCCACCAATCAAACATTTAGCCAGAGAATGACGAAATTCTAATTGAGTCATGGGGGTTTTACCTAATGTTTTCATGTGAAGCTTATAAATTAAAAAGCTATTTACACAGGCCACATTCAGTAAAAAGTAAAACAAATAGCGCTACCATTTGACACTAGTACGACCAAAAGAATAGTTTTGGCGGAGCTGGTCACCCAAGTCTACTCCACCCATACATTTATTATAATTAATTATGCAGAGCGGTTTTGAAACATTTTCAATAGTTCCAGCTCTTGTTTTGCGTTGTACTACAGATATTTCAGCATCACAGTTAGTAGACAGAATGTGCACAGTCTTTTTATCCTGCCATGCTGTCGCGACCAAGTTGTTACTTTGCATGAATTTGGTACTGCCTTTAGCAAGTTTATGAACATTTGATAGCGGATAGTATTTCCTATTGGACCGAATAGTACCACAGCAGTACGTCTTTTTATTCAAGAGTTTGATTGTTAAATCAACACTAGTGAAAAAATAATCAAAATAAACATGTCGATACTCATATAACATGGTTTCCATAAGGTTCATAACAACTTTGTGTCCAAGATTTTTTTCTTGCACTCCATCAAGGCTTTTGCCAGTGTAAACATTGAAGGCATGAACATAACCGGTATCCGACGCAACAGTGATCCAAACTTTTATACCTTTTTTTCGTGGGCTTCATCGGCATATACTGTACAAATCCGAGGCGTCCCTTATACTTTACCATGCCCTCATCAATGCTTATATTTTGTGGAGGATCATATTGTTCTCTAAAAGACTTTTTGCACATGTCTATCAATGGTCGTACTTTATATAAACGATCAAAACCATCTTCTCCCTTAGCTGGCTGTTTAGAAGAATCAGTGAGATGCAAATCTCTTTGAATAGCAAAATATCTGTCACGAGACATGCACTTCCTAATGAACTCACTATTCAACGAAGGGTCTGACGACCAATATTGTTTGAGGGACGGCAAAACAATCAACCCCATCAACATTGTAATACCTATAAAAGTTTTCAGTTCATCCTCTGATATATTTACACTACGTCTATTTTGGGATGAAAAAAGGTTTGTTTCTAATTTCAATGTCTCCCAAAAAGTATTAGGGATCAACTGATCGAAATATGCGGAAGCTGGAGGCAACATGGAACCATCCCCGGCGCCATCAACTATGTCAATCCGAGATACATTTGGAAAATTTGTCGGTCCTTGTTTTGCTGAAAAACGTTTAGTAATTACCTTGCGAGTTATTTGACTCCATTCTAGATCTTCCCTATTTAAAACGTCCGCAAATTCATCATTTTTGCTGCTACAACCTTCAGAAGAATCGTATTCCAGATCTTGTTCAATTTCAATGTCACTTTCATCGTCAAAATTATCATCTAATTCACGGCCATTTATCACCTCTTTTTGCTTCAATTCGGCACATGCAACGTCATAAGAATCGAATCCATCAAAATCACAGTCTGAATCTGATGATGCCATTCAAAAATTCATCAAAAAACCTTCATTTTTACGCAAAACTCTCCGATAAAATTTTTTTCACGGAGGCCGCCATTTTGAATACTGCTATGTTTACAGTACACTCTAGTTGTCGTATGTCACGTGAGAGTTTTGTTACGAGTGGAAAATTACCGAGTTTTACCGACAGTCATTTCGGGCGACATCAGGCGATCCTGTACAAGACGTTACAGGCGGTTTCGGGCGCTTACGTAACGAAAGGGTTAATGGATGATGATCATATGGAGTTCGTGCAACGGAACAGACAATATTTGAGAGTGATCATAAAATGTCTACAGCTTCTCAAAACATTGCTCAACGCAGTCATAATGAATCACGCCAAGATTTAGAGGACATATCTGACATTAACAGAGGAAACTTTCTTGAACTCATCCATCTTCGTTCCCGTGATTTACCATGGCTCAAGGAAAAATTGCGGTCGAATAATAACAAACACAAGATGGGGCTTGCACCCACAATTCAGAATGAACTGTTAGACATTATGGCCAATCTGGTTTTGCAAGCTATTTGCACAGCTGTCCAGGAATCTGCTTGTTTCGGTATAATTGTTGATGAAACCTCAGATATTTCGCATACAGAGCAGGTTTCCATTTGTGTCAGTTTTCTAGACCAAATCGGGGAGAAGAAAGAATCGTTCATTGGGTTCTACGATACAAAGACGACCGACGGAGAGACACTGTATCGGTTAGTGACAAAAACCATGTCTGATCTGCATCTTGACCCTAAGAACATTGTCGCAGAATGTTTTGATGGCCTTTCAAGTATGAATGGAAAGGTGAAACGTTTGGCCACTCGTATGAAGGAAATTTCACCTATGAGCATCTATTCTATGTTCATAGTCATGGCCACTTATTAAATTTAGCTCTTCAAGCTGCGATGTTGAGATACCGTGTGTGCGAAATGCCTTGGGAACTGTCCAGGCCCTGTACAACTACACTGAGGCAAGTCCGTAACACCATGCTGTTTTTAAAGACATTGATGTGACAGAAGACCATCACAATCTCTCCTTGAAATCTCTTTCTGAGACAAGATGGTCTTGTCGGTGGAGTGCAGTTCGTGCTGTCATGGAGCAGATGGAACGCATTGTAAAATTGCTTATAAAATTATCCAATGACAAAGATTCCAAAACGGCAGCCGGATCCAAATCGCTACTGATAGTGATAAGTGATTTAGATTTTATACTAGCCTTGCATATTCTCAAAGTAATTCAATCAAATGTTGACGCCCTTAGTAAGTACTTACAAAAACATAATTTGGACATCCCCACAGCTAAATCTTGCGCTGAAATGACAATAAAGACTCTTAAGAAATGCCGCATTAATTATTTATTATTCGATTTGTACAAAAGAAAGTTCATATGCTGCGTGGTCCAAAATGTCATTTTTTTTGTTACCGGTAAAGATTCCTGTCGGCACCGAAACTGACGTAAAATCAGCAAAAACTACAATTTTGACAGATTTTGACAGTTCGGTACAACTTTTTGAAAGCAAATATCATTTATTTCAAATCTGATTTAACTGAAAGGGTGCGCCCTGTAAAGGCGCACAACACATCGGGCTCAGTTTTTTAATTTCAATTTCGTTTTCGGGCAATTTAGATTAAAAGGCGAAAAAAGATGTAAAAATAAGCTATTTACAACCCATCCACCGTCTTAATATTTCAAAATATTTCATCGTAACTTTCATAACCTTGTAGCAATAACCCATACAAAGAAAATGTATGTCAAAATTAGTTTGTAATATCAGCAGTTGCCGAGAAATAGGCAATTTTGCATGAGTCACATTTCGTGTTATTTTGCCTGTACAAGAATCAAGTATTATTCAATTTTCTTTCACCATTTGATGCCTAATGCCGCGTTTGACTAGATTGAACCATTTTAACACCTTTACTGTTGCCGGGAAATAGGAAATTTTGCATGCGTCAATTTTCACGTTATTTTGCATGTAAAAGAGTCAATTATTGTTCGATTTTCAATTTTTGTTACCATGTGATGCCTCATGCCACCTTTGACAAGGTCAATCCAATTTAACATTTTCACTGTCACTGAAAATGACGTCATTTGGGCAAAAACTGTATTTTTAGCCCCCAAAACAGATATTTTATTCAAATGAGTCTGATTTGTAATGTTTTTAAAATTATGATATTTGATTCCAATCAACAAATAGAATGAACCCATACAACCATACAGATATCACCAAATGGTTTCTAACTTGTTCTGTTGCAGGGAAATAGACGAAATTCTACAAGTCACTTTTCAAGGTTTTGGTCTATAAAAGTGTCAATTATTATTCGATTATCTTAAAATTTTCACCATGTGATGCCTTACGCCATTTATAATTTCATAGAATTAATTTAACATTTTTATTATCACCGGATGTAATGTAAGTTTGGTAAAAACTGTATTAATAGCCTATTGTTTTTGAAGTGAGTTATATTTATCATTCGTTTAACATTATGATATTTGATTCCAATGGACATATAGATTGGATCAATACGATCATATAGATGTCCAAAAATTGCTTCTGGCATCTTCCCTTGTTGAGAAATTTGCCATTAAAAAGTCAAGTAACTTAGCGGTAAGTTAGTAACAAATTTTGCCAGGATCACTTTTCTGACATATGTAACACATGGTAACAAATGTATAAATGAAATTGATATTGCCGGGTAACTGGCACCGGAAGTGACATAAGTTCAAGGGTAAAGTGGCACCGGTGAAACCCGCCATGACTGCATCGCAGTTCTAGTGACGATTGTTTTTACCAAAAAAACAATCATCCAACACGTTGACCGTTTTATTTTCCACTTTGGCATATCTCAGAAACTACTTGGCGGATCTGTACGATATCTTTGGTTTTTCAGGAAAGTCAGCATGACTTAGAGATTAAACCTATTTCGAACATTCTGTGACAATGCGAAATGTCCGAAATCACCGAAGTTGTCGTTTTTATAAATGTCGGCAACGGGAGTGACATAGTTTTACCAAAAACTACAATTTTGACAGTTCGGTACCACTTTTTTCAAAATTTTATATTACCAAAAGTATATGCCATGCAAAGGCGCACAAATCATCGGACTCGGCTTTTTTAATTTCGATTTCGTTTTTGGGCTATTTCGATTAAAAGGTGAAAAAAGGTGTAAAATTAAACTATTTACTACCCATTTAGCGTCTTCATTTTTTAGAATATTTCTTCGTAACTTTCTTAATCTCGTAGCAATAATCCATACGAAGAGAATGTATGTGAAAATTAATTTGTAATATGTGCAGTTGCCGAGAATTAGGCAAGTTTGCATGCGTCATTTTTCACATTATTTTGCCTGTAAAAATGTCAATTATCATTCAATTTTCAATTTGTTTTTACCATTTGATGCCTAATGCCAATTTGGACTAGGTCAAGCCAACTTAACATTTTTACTATCACCTGAAAACTGTATTTTTAGCCTTCAAAACAGATATTTTATTCAAATGAGTCTGATCTGTAATGTTTTTAACATTATGATATTTGATTCCAATCAACAAATAGAATTAACCCATACGATCATACAGATACCACAAAAACGTTTCTAACTTGTACGGTTGCAGGGAAATAGACGATTTTCTTCAAGTCATTTTTCAAGGTTTTTGATCTATAAAAGTGCAAATTTTAAGTGTTCATAAAATTTTCACCATGTGATGCCTTATGCCATTTCTGATTTCATAGAACTAATTTAACATTTTCATTATCACCGGAAGTAATGTCATTTGGGCAAAAACTGTATTTTTAGTAACAAATGTATAACTAGAATTGATATTGCTGGATTTGGTTTATTCTGCGTCCATTTTATAACATGTCTGCAATGTTTATGTGGAAATCTGTTTATCGGTTCCATTGGTACCGGAAGTGATAAGTTCAAGTTTAACGTGGCACTGGAAGTCACATAAGTTCAAGGGTAACGTGGCACCAATGAAACCCGTCATTACTGCTTCGCAGTTCTAGTTATTATTATTATTATTATTATTATGTAACATACTAAGAACCTAACTACATTTTTTGGGTATCAACCACCCCCCCCCCCCCCCCAGTCAAAAATTTCCCTGTACGCCTATGACAGGACGCATTTCTTAACGGATCATCTGTGTCGAAATTATATTTATTTTAAAATGGCAAACGTTCAGGTTAATATTCGCTTTATCTCCAATAATCGAGGTGGCCGATATTTAATACACAATGATTACAAGTTCAGTATAAAGTCATTTAATGTTATTTAATAAATATTAAATTTGTTAAAATCAATATATTTTAATATGTGTAAGCTATTTAATGTTATTTAATAAAAGTTAAATTTGTTAAAATCAATACAGTTTTAGTCTTAAAAAAGATATGGACTATAGTTTATAACACCATTGTTCAAGGATTAACTCTGGATTAGCGGCAAAATTTGACATCAAAGCCTGCCGGCTAAGTGGGAACACCCCGATGAAGCCTATTGATTTTCAGCGATTTCGGATAATTACTGCCAGAGTTATGGCCCTTGATCACTTCAAAAAATCTTGTGGACACTCTAGAGGCTAAAGCTAATATCTGATTGACTTTAAATTTATATGCAGTGTTTGAGGTCATGAGACGAAGAATCCAATTGATTTTCAACGATTTCCGATAATTACGGCCAAAGTTATGAGATGAAGAATCCTATTGATTTTCAGCGATTGCGAATACTTACTGCCAGAGTTATGCCCCTTGATCACTTCAAAATATCTTGTTGACGCTCTAGAGGCTAAAGCTAATATCTGATTGACTTTAAATTTATACGAAGTGTTTGAGGTCATGTGACAAAGAATCCTATTGGTTTTCAACGATTTCCGATAATTACTGCCAAAGTTATGGCCCTTGATCACTTTGAAATATCTTGTGACGCTCTAGAGGCTAAAGTTATCATCCGATTGACTTCAGATTAATACACAGAGTTTAAGAGCTTGAGACGAACAAGTATATTGATTTTCAATGAATTTTGATAACTTGAATAGCGAAATCCATGATATTAAATGTTTCGTATACTAAACGTTAGCATGGGGCAGAACTTTGTAAAAACTAAACAAATTCTAATGAATTCCTGATAATTACTTAATGAGTGGTTACTCTTAATCAGATTTTAGTGTATTATAAATGTTTCATTACCGAAAAAAGTAAGATTGTGACAACTCTTGTTGACTGTCTGGACAATTTAGCTGCTGTGGGCGTATGTTTCGTTGCCTGGCAAAACTATATTTGATAAATTCAGCAGCTAAATCCATGATATTAATATTTTGTATACTAAACGTTAACATGGGCCAAACACATTCTAATAATTTTCTGATAATCAGATTTGAGTGTATTATAAATGTTTCATTACCGACAAAAGTAAAAATATGCAACAGCACTTGTTGACTGCCCGGTCGATTAGCTGCTGTGTGCGTATGTTTTGTTGCCTGGCAACCTATCTTTATATCATTAGAACAATAATAAGCTCTACATTATCAAGATTATACTCTTTATCCGATTTATGTTTAAACATAAACACAATTAATAGAAATGCAACTACAGTATACTGTATCTACATATATCAATGGAAGACTTTAAGATACATTCCCGCGCACAAACTTTGTGATTTGATGATATATTTGGACTAAAAACGTATTCAAAGTAACCAATCCATCAAAAATTTGCTTCAATTCCCTCTCAAAAATTTGTATTCGCCGGCGATACCTATAGCTGTTGTAAGACCAATGTCTGTCAACTTAGCTTCATTGTGGGAGGGTCCATTTTTCAGAATGTATTTATCATTACTTACTGTATATTTACCATACCTATTGAGGCCTAAGTAAATTCTTAATTATTTCTGTCAACTCCTTTTAATTCAGAGTCTTTGGTACGTTGACACTCCTCAATGTTCCCCAAACCGCCTAACCATTTGATCAAGAAATAACAACCGCTCCCTCACTTAAGCTGGCACACAATAAGCTGGCTGATAACAGTCGTTGAGAATGTTCGTGTCACGTGATGCAGGAAAGCTTTGTTGTTGTAACGTTAACGTTATTTACAAACGTTACAGGATACGTTAACTGAACATTAATGTTAACGTTTTCAAAACATTAATGTTAACGTTTTCAAAACATTAGTTATTTTGTTATTTGACGTTAGTTTTGAAAGTTAATCAGACGTAACCCAGGAAAGTTTTTTTTGTCGTAAGGTCAACGTTAACTGAACATTAAGGTTAACGTTTTCAAAACATTAGTTATTTTGTTATTTGACGTTAGTTTTGAATGTTTATCTGAGGTAAGCCAGGAAAGTTTTGTTGTGTTAAATCCCCATCCTAAAACGTCTATAGCAGGTTTTCAATTCTCCCCCTGAAATGTTCTCTATAACATTAACAGCATGTGTTAAATCCCCACCCTAAAACGTTACCGCTAACGTCTATAGCAGGTTTTTAATTCTCCCCCGGCAAAGATCTCTATAACATCAATAGCACGTGTTAAATCCCCACCCTAATACCACTAGGGACCGGGTATCATCCAGATTTTACAAAAAAAGGAAAGAAACTACCCTTACCATCTAGAATCTAATACACATATCCAGTTAATAGATTGCTGTCAAGAATGTGTTAAATTCCGTCAAGATTCATCAAAAACGGCTTAGTTTGTGCTACCATGTAGATTAAGAAACACCGTTTAGTTTTGACATCCAACATCTACATTACGACCGTCAAGTTTTTCGGGATGTTTTTCGAAATGAACACTACCATTTAGATTTGAAAGGGGTTTAGTTTTTAGACAAGGCCTTTATTTTTCCGGACGTTGTCGAGAAATGAACAGAGTGTTTAAATACTTAAGGTGTTTAGATTTTACGCCAAATTACCAATTTACCGAGTACCGTCTAGAAACTTACGGGTGAGTAGTAATGCAATGTCGTTTACTTTTCATGTCTTTTAATTAGTTTGCCGAGTGTCATTTAGACAACTTACGGCGTTTGTTTTTGTGTGAAATATTTAATTTCTATCTCCCAATTTTAGAAACTATGTTCAGATTTAGAATCTTGAGTATAGTGTCTAAAATTCTCGAATGAATTGCATAGTTGTTGAATATCGTCCAGTTCTTCGTTATTGCCGACGTCCGTTCGGAAACATCGATTTACAATGAATTGACAATTTTCCCGGCGTAGATAAAACTCACATTTTATTTATTAGAAATTAACGAAACAATGGATGTATTTAGTTACAATCTTTACTTATAATCTTGTTTTCTGGGTTATTTACCCGCTTCCACAATTAATAACAAACAACAAAATAAATCACTTTATTCAATAACAATTTCATTAATAGATAATTCACTACACAGCCACTAAATGACTCACCTCTATAGTCCCTATACACTTTTCTTCCCCAGTTCATATAATTCCCATTTTTATACGCCCACATTGAAATGTCGTCGTATATTGTCGTCGCCCCCGTCCGGCCGGCGGTCCGGCGTCCACAATTGCTTGTGGACGCTCTAGACGCTAAAGTTAATATCTGATTGACTTTAAATTTATACACAGTGTTTAAGGTCTTGAGACGAAGAAGCCTATTGATTTTCAGCGATTTCCAATAATTACTGCCAGAGTTATGGCCCTTGATCACTTTGAAAAATCTTGTGGACGCTCTAGAGGCCAAAGTTAATATCCAATTGACCTTAAATTTATACATAGTGTTTGAGGTCATGAGATGAAGAAGCCTATTGATTTTCAACGATTTCCAATAATTACTGTCAGAGTTATGGCCCTTGAGGCCAAAGTTAATATCCAATTGACCTTAAATTTATACACAGTGTTTAAGGTCATGAGACGAAGAAGCCTATTGATTTTCAGCGATTTCCACTATTTGCTGCCAGAGTTATGGCCCTTGATCACTTCAAAAAATCTTGTGGATGCTCTAGAGGCCAAAGTTAATATCCGATTGACTTTCAATTTATACACAGTGTTTAAGGTCATGAGATGAAGAAGCCTATTGATTTTCAGCGATTTCCGATAATTACTGCCAGAGTTATGGCCCTTGATCACCTCAAAAAATCTTGTGGATGCTCTTAAGGCTCAAGTTAATATCCGATTGAGTTTAAATTTATACACAGTGTTTAAGGTCATGAGACGAAGAAGCCTATTGATTTTCAACTATTTCCGATAATTACTGCCAAAGTTATGGCCCTTAAGTTATCATCTGATTGACTTCAGATTGATACACAGAGTTTAAGATCTTGAGACGAACAATTATATTGATTTTCAATGAATTTTTATGACTTGAACAGTTAAATCTATGATATTAAAAGCTTTGCATACAAAACATTAGCATGGGGCAGAACTTTATAAAAAACAAACAAATTCTAATAGTTTTCTGATAATTACTTCGTGAGTTGTTGCTCTTAATCAGCTTTTAGTGTATTATAAATGTTTCATTACCGAAAAAAGTAAAAATATACGACAACCCTTGTTGACTGCCCGGACGATTTAGTTGCTGTGGGCGTATGTTTCGTTGCCTGGCAACCTATCTTATAAATATTTTATTGTGAATAGTGTCCAACTTCTTCCTTTGCATACGCTTTAGCTTATTTTCCGAATACCCGCCAATTCTTGACACCAATTTCACTAAAATTACATCGCTTGCAATCGTGCGATCCTCAATGCAAAACTTGCAACTTCTAATAGAGTCAATTTCCTGCATGTTGGTTTCACTATAACAGTATTGCTTGGTGATATAACAGATCAAAGAATAAAATTGCACAGTCACTTTTTCGACACGTGTTATCTTCAGTTGTTCAGACTACCTGGCATCTCAAATAACCCAAAGTTAAAAGAAAGCATGCAGTGTCCTCCTTACAACAGGTTCCATTCATTTATGATATATTTTATAATTTATTACACAGTTTAGACCACAATGTGTTTCAATTCGCATTTTGGTATTCTAAATTGATTCTTATAGAATTCTTATATTTAGTTCCATTTCGTGTGCGGAAATTAAATCAACGATTAGTTTTAAAATAAATTATGTTGCCGAAATAATATCAATCCAATTGTATTTTGCCGAGTGATTAAGCTGTCAAATATGTAATTGTAAAATACATTTTATTTATCCATCTGATAATTCATTTTCAGATTTCATATCAAGTCAGTTAAATGTTGTCTAAACATTAAAATCCTAACGCCAATTAACAAACAATACGATTATACTTTATTACAAAAACAACGGTGAAGTAATCTAAAAATCTAAAATCATAACGAAAATGAAATAACAATACGAATATACTTCGCTACAAAAACATGGGCCTGATGAATGCCCGCCCTGCAGTCGGTCGCCGCATGACTCCCCCCACACTGGGCGCACACAATCTTTCCTTTGCAGTACTTGACTGTGTGCCCCAGCTTCTGACAGTTGGCGCACTGCCTTACCCTCTGTACATAGGGGTGAGTACGTCGGTTGAGGTAGACGATTTTAAGTGCCTCGGGCGCTGTACATTTCTTGAAGGTTAGGGCGACGCTTCCCTGGTCCTTCTCCTCGGCCACTTTAAACTGATATACCTCGGTTGCTTGGTACCCCCTCTCTATTAGATCCTCCAGAATTTCGTCCCCGGTATATTCGGCTGGTATCTATTGACAAGGTGGATGGTTCGGACACCGTCACGGTCATACCGAGAAGTAGGTTCTGGGCCAGCGCTAGGTCCATGTCAGACCTACTTTTTAGGGCAAGTCTTATATGTCCCGGCACTGTGATCGTTATGTCGGGTATGTTGATAATACCCCACTTACTCTTCAATTCCTTGCCCACGGCCGTAAGTTTGGCTCCTTGGAAGGACTTACCTTCCAGTGGCCTCACAAGTACGACGTGGGTCTGTTCTTCTCTCCTTTTTGTCGCAGGAAAGAACTTTGGTGCAGGGCTGCTTTTAAAAGCGTCAGCCATTGACATGGGTGAGCTAGCCTCTGTCGCCATCGTTTTTATGCTGCCGAAAAGTAAAATCGAAAACAAAAGGAGGGACTGAACAGTGTTGATTAAGGTTGTATGCTGTTGTTAATTAATGGCGTAAGCTGATATAACTGTTGTTAACTCTATCCACAAAGAGCCGCTAGTCAATCAGTGTTATTAATACTAATTAACTATGGGTTCCTATTGCTTGTATGAGTTTACTTAACAGTTATGAGGCTTGGTAACTATAATAATAATTTAGATTGTTAGTGTTGTTTTAAGCTGGTATAACTGTTGTTAACCCTTTCCACAAAAAAGCCGCTAGTCAATCAGTGTTATTAGTACTAATTAACTATGGGTTCCTATTGCTTGTATGAGTTTACTTAACAGTTATCAGGTTTGGTATTTATAAAAGAGATTTAGCTTGTTGGTGTTGTTTTAAGAGGTTTGTGACGAGTTCAATCAGTTCATTGGCTTGTACACTAAGCTTCTTGGTTATTAGATGATAGAAAAAGAAGAGTAGAATAGTTAAATAAATGAAGAGTCTGATAAGGAAAATAATGGAAATAAGGAAAGGATGAGAAAGAAAAATAAATAAAAATAAATAAATAAATGGAGTTAAGAAGTTGGTATATAGGGAGAATGAAAAAACAAATAACAAAAAGTAAAAAAGGGTGAGGGGAAGGTAACTAAATAAAGTAGATTAAAAATGTAGAAAATAAAATAGAAGGAGGAATTAAGGAAATAAGCTTATATCTGATATAAAAAAGGAAAAATAGTATCCTAACAATGAATCAAAGAGAAAAGAAGCAAAAAAAAAATGGAAGAACAAAATAAAATAAAATAAGGTAGATAGAAAAGAAAAAAATGAGAACAGCTTATACCTTGTGAAGGTATAAAAATAAAGACAACCTTAAAATTACTTATGGACTGGAGGATCTTTGCAGAATCTAGTAGTCCTGGGTTTGAGGAGTCTTTTGGAGTCTGGCTAGGCTACTTTATCTATGATAAACTCAGCAATAGCTTTGGAGCTCTGGTGCACTAGGTGTTATCAGTACGAGTACTAATTAACCGATGCAGCTAGAGGTTGAAGCGCGTCACTCTAGACCTCTAGGCCACCCCCAAAGTTTATTTGAAAATTAACTTGGTAATAATGGGCCAATCAAATAAAGTGTCATCAATAATGGTTTGGATGTTTTCATAGATAATCCGTTGTAGCATGAAGCAGTCCAGATTAAATAAAGTGTAAAGTGTAATTGTGAGTTGTCTTGTGCCACTAACGAGACACAAAAACACAGAGGTCATACAATTTCGGCTTAATCCTTACTGATTATTCCTTAAATGAACACTGACGTGTTTAGTAGTTATTTTAAGAATTAATTTGCAGTGGATATGAAGTTCAGATTTATGTTTTACCTGTTTGTTGACAGGGACCTATTGTTGATTGTCTCTAGAATCATAGCTATATACCATAATATGTTTCATGCATATAATTACTGTTTTAATAAACTATTAATCAATTTCTAATTACAATAAAATCTTGTGGACGATCTAGAGGCTAAGATTAATATCCGATTGACTTTAAATTTCTAAACAGTGTTTGAGGTCATGAGACGAAGAATCCTATTGATTTTCAATGATTTCCGATAATTACTGCCAAAGTTATGGCCCTTGATCACTTTGAAAAACATGTGACGCTCTAGAGGCTGAAGTTATCATCCAATTGAATTCAGATTGATACACAGAGTTTAAGATCTTGAGACGAACAAATATATTGATTTTCAATGAATTTTTATGACTTGAACAGCTAAATCCATGATATTAAAAGTTTCGTACACTAAGCATTAGCATGGGGCAGAACTTTATAAATACCAAACAAATTTTAATGGTTTTCTGATAATTACTTCATGAGTTGTTACTCTTAATCAGATTTTAGTGTATTATAAATGTTTCATTACCGAAAAAAGTAAAAATATGCGACAACACTTGTTGACTGCCTGGACGATTTAGCTGCTGTGAACGTATGTTTCGTTGCCTGGCAACCTATCTTTGGAGTAATTGGGTGTTATTTTGGAGTTATTGGGTAATTCAACGCAAATGGTTATTTTGTGTTATTTTGGAGTTAGGCCTATTGGGTAATTTTGGAGAGATCAAAATAGTTATTCTATATTAGGGTGACCCACCATAAATAAATATCTCCATATATCTCGACAATTACGCCACAATACTTATATATATGCCAAGCCTCAAATCAGTTCCACACAATTATAGTCACTAAATAAACGATCATGTTGTACTTAATAAGCTATGGCCATTAATCACGTATAAATAATAGACTGAAAACTGGTTCCAAGAGTCGTCCATAACATCCAGACACTTTTGAGTAAAAGATAGGTTACGTGCCCTTGTTTTGAAATTAGTCTCGCTTAACCAGTCTATCGACCATTCTACGTCTGATTGACAGGTCGGTATAATCAAGACTACTTTTTTACGAAACATAACAGAAAACTAGAACAAGAAATTGAATTTAGAAATAAGCACGTTAGGTAGCTCAACAATCGTTTTAAGAAGCTTGTAAAAGTAAAATGAAACTACTGCTAGTATCATGTTCTTGCCTAACCTGAGTGTTTCAGAGATATTATTTGTACTAAACCAAAAGATGCCGATCTTAACGGTACAGTTAATGATAAATCGATATAAAAAATGAAACGAACGTAATTTCTAAATCTGCTGTAATAACCAAGAAGCTTAATTTTACTGCTATTCAAAATCGTCAACAATAAATTTTTTATGACTGTAATAGTTGATAGATTTGTAGAGAATTGCACGTGCCATGGCTATTTATAGTATCATACTGTCAGAAAGTTGGTCTCGGCACGGCGAATGTGCACCCTTCAGTTTTAGTCTCGAACTATCAGCGGTGGACTGTATTTCTGTGAGTACATGGGCCACCCTATCTATATATTATAATGTATTATACATTTAAAATAAATTAGTTTTGTCGGAGGAATCAGAGATTTTCGAAGTGAATTCCGGTGATTGTAAATGAATTCCCGTGAATTCTGGTGATTAGTCTACCCGCAAAAACATGTGTCTGGATTAGGGGATTCCTTAAACAATAGGTAGCGGCCATTCAAAGAATCTAACGTCAGACATTTATAACTGTTGTATATTCCATGCGATGGTGGTGTAATTACACGTCTGAGAGCGATATGGTTTCAGACGGAACCGAGACAGGTAGCTGGAATTCGTGATTTATATAACAATAGCAGATGGTCATTCAAAGAATGTAATCTAAATTGTAATGACGACCATATATGACTGTATATTCCAACCGACGGTATAGGCTATGGTTTCAGATGGAACCGAGACAGGTGGCTGGAATTTTTGATTTATAAAACAATAGCAGCCGGTCATTCAAAGAATATAATCTGACATCGCTGACAGTGACATGTGATTAAATTTTCAACTTTTGTGTAAATATGTTTTGATATTTTGTGTTTGTAAACAATACACGGATTAGGTTTTAGACTTGAATGTGAGGTATTCCAAATGTTACTGTGTAAACTGATAAGTGTTTTGTGTGCAATATATGTGTATAAAGTTTGTAGAGGAACTTTCCATGTATTTGGATATTATATATTATAATGACCCTGCTTGTTTTGCTTTTGTTTTTTGGTTAGAAATACTCGATTTTATTGTGACAAGACTAAACTGGTTACGATTTGCGGTCCTTGTCCATGTCAATGGGGGGAAACTGTACCTACAATTGTTAACTTTTCCCCTCCTTCTGTATTTCTTCAACATTCCCAAGGGATGGGAATACGAAAATAAATGTTGGCGAAAATAGTCCCCCAAGACACCTAGATAAATGGCGAAAATGATGTTTCATTTGTAACCGAAATGAGAACTGCACACAATAATTTGTAAATTCACAAATACATTTGTTGTTATTAAACAAGATTATAAGTAAGGGTTATCGACTGAGACAGAGGGGTTCAAGTTAGATAAACACCCGAGCTCGTGCAAGGTTGTACGTTCGAAGTGTTTTATTGCGCGAGCTCGGGTGTTCATCTAACTTGACCCCGAGGGTCGAAGGTCGATAACTCACTTACACACTGGATTCTTTGTTTTTGTAAGAAGATGAGGCCCTTTATCACACAAAATAATTTTACCAATTCGTCTATAACAGGTATCAATATATTATTTTGACTGTCACGTATTGTCATTTATCAGCAGATTGAGGGGGGGGGGCATAACCTGAATATAGCCAGTGTATACCTGTTTATTTACGATGCATACAAATCAGGTCATTCCAATGTCAGGTTTTTTAAATACAACTTTAAGGAATTTGGATTGGCATATGGATAAATGTATTTTAAGCCTATTTGCTGATTTCAGGTTTTCGGCACTTTTTATACGTCAACATATCGTATATTTATTTCGCTCCCGTCCGGTGTCCACGCCCTGGAGGCTGAACAATTATGGTCATGAGACGAAGAATCCTATTGATTTTCAATGATTTCCGATAATGACTTCCAGATTTGTGGCCCTTGATATTTAATGTTTTGAGTACTCAACGTCAGTATAGGGCAGAATTAGAAGCCAAACAATTACTTAATGGGTTGTTATTCGTACTTATATTTTAATGTGTTGTAAATGTTTTCCTTACCGACAAGGGGGGTTTGATGGCCGAATGGTGAGCGCATGCGCATTTTATCATAAGGTCTGGCGTTGAGTCAACTGGCGTGGTTTCGATTCCCCGGTAGTACGTGACAAGATGTAGGGTAGCCTGTCCAACCTCGTGGGTTTTCTCAGGGTCCTCCGGTTTCCTCCCACTGCTAAAGACCCCTACACCCAAACGAATTATTGAAATAAAATTGAACCATGTTAGTCCCGAATTTACCTCTTTTGTGTCGAGTGGACATTAAACCCCATTTCTCTCTCCTTCCCCACAAAAGAAAAAATATACGACACCCTTATTGACTGCCCGGACGACTAAGCTGCTGTGGGCATATGTTTCGTTGTCTGGCAACCTATCTTTATAATCCACAACAGGACAATAAATAATATAATAATTATTTGGTGTGAATGGGGTATGCTGCATTTACTGGAATACGTTTTACATTCACAATTTGTCAGCCACAGAACAAAATAACCATGTGCGAAAAAAATAGCATGTGCGATGATGTAGGAAAGGTATTTTACAAGATTACAAATTACAACTTTAGTTCTAATTAAGTGAGAGTGATGAAACTTGTTGTAAAGTTTCATTACATCAATACCTTCGATAATGAGCATTTTCTGCTCAGGGTAAGCAGAGCGATAAGCAATTTGATTGGCCAAGATTTTGGAACACAATAACTCGCCTTCTAATTGAGCTAGAATGTTCAAACTTGGTGTAGGTGTTTACTCTGGGTCAATGTCTTGATGGAGTTCGAAGATGAGCATTTTCTGCTTAGGGTAAGCAGAGATCAGCAATTTCTTTTGTTGTCCCTCTGCCTTTCGAAGAAAGCAGGGGACTATTAAAATGGGTTCGTCCGTCTGTCTGTCCGTCACACTTTTTGGGACACAATAACTCTCTTTCTAATTGAGCAAGAATGTTCAAACTTGGTGTAGGTGTTTACTCTGGGTCACTGTCTTGATGGAGTTCGAAGATGAGCATTTTCTGCTTAGGGTAAGCAGAGATCAGCAATTTGATTGGTTGATGCTTTGGGACACGATAACTTTAGTTCTAATTAAGTGAGAGTGAGGACACTTTGTGAATAACCAGAGCGATAAGCAATTTGATTGGTCGAGACTTCGGATCACTATAACTCTACTTCTAATTGAAGTAGAATGTTCCCTTGATAAATTTTGATGATGAACATTGTCTGCTTATAGCACTGAGAACTACTAAGTGGTTGATCTGTATGCAGCCCTTATATAAATCTCTGTTTGGCTTGTTATTTGTACGTCTATCGAAAGAAAATCAATTTCCCGACTATTACTCGGTATTGCCGCGTTAAAATTGTAAATAAGGTGCGTTAATTAACAAGGGTGAAAAACTGTCTGAGAGGTGAGTTCATTAACGCTAGGGGTGAAAAACTGTGCGACAGTGCTTTTTATACGCCCACTTCAATGTGGACGTATATTGCCGTCGCCCCCGTCCGTCCGTCGTCCACAATTTCTTGTGAACGCTCTAACGCCAAAAGTTATCATCCAATTGTTTTAAAATTGATATATGTTGTTTATATTAGTGAGATGAAGAAGCCTATTTAATTTCAATAATTTCCATTTATTACGTCTAGAGTTATGGCCCTTGTTTCACTTTGTTGAACCTTGTGAACGCTCTAATGCCAAAAGTTATAATCCGATCTTTCAGAAATTTATATGCATTATTAAGATTACTGAAACGAAGAAGCTTATTGAATTTCGGCAATTTCCGTTTATTATGTCTAGAGTTATGGCCCTTGTTTCACTTTATTGATCCTTGTGAACGCTCTCACGTCAAAAGTTATCATCCGATCTTTCTGAAATTTATATGCATTATTTAGATTGCTGAAACGAAGAAGCCTATTGAATTTCAGCAATTCCCGTTTATTACGTCTAGAGTTATGGCCCTTGTTTCACTTTATTGAACCTTGTGAACGCTCTAACTCCAAAAGTTATCATCCGATCTTTCTGAAATTTACATGCATTATTTAAATTGGTGAAACGAAGAAGCCTATTGAATTTCAGCAATTTCTGTTTATTACGTCTAGAGTTATGGCCCTTGCTTCACGTTATTGAACCTTGTGAATGCTCCAACTCCAAAAGTTATCATTCGATCTTTGTGAAATTTATATGCATTATTTAGATTAGTGAAACGGAGAAGCCTATTGAATTTCAGCAATTTCTGTTTATTACGTCTAGAGTTATGGCCCTTGTTTCACTTTATTGATCCTTGTGAACGCTCTAATGCAAAAAGTTATCACCCGATCTTTGTGAAATTTATATGCATGATTTAAATTAGTGAAACGAAAAAGCCTATTGAATTTCAGCAATTTACAATAATTTTTTCTATAGTTATTGCCCTTGTTTCACTTTGTTAAACCTTGTTAATGCTCGATTGATGATAGTTATCATCTGATATGTATGAAATTTATATGCATCATTTAAATTTGTGAAACAGGTCTATTGAATTTCAGCAATTTCCGTCAATAATTTCTAGTTATGGCGATTGTGAACGTTTGAATGACAAAAGTCATCATGTGATCTGTATGAAATTTATATGAATTATTTAAATTAGTAAAACGAAAAAGCCTGTCAAATTTCAACAATTTCTGTAGATTACTTCCAGAGTTGAGACCCTTGTTTCAGTTTGTAGATCCTTGTAAACCCTCAAACGACAAAATTTATAATCTGATCTGTATGGAACTGTCTTGTAAAGGCCCCCAATTACCTACAAAGGAATAAATATGCGACAACCCTTGACGACCGCTCGGACGATTTAGCTGCTGTGGGCGTATGTTTTGTTGCCTGACAACCTATCTTTCTGTAGAGGTGTGTTTATTACCCGACCGGTAAAAAATGAATGTCATTGGTGTGTATTGTTTAATTGGCGTGTTTTCTCGCTCGTTGCGATAACTGCACCAAAGGGAGTATAATCAAGGACCAATAGGCTGTACGTGTTAAATCAAAATTTTGAAAGTAAAACTGTTTTACCGTACGATTTCATTCGACCGTGTGTTTAACGCAGGTCTTTGTATAGTTAAAGACAGGTCTTTAGATAGGCGTGTGTGCTCGCTATGATCTACGTTTCTCTTACGTGTCTTTTGTATTGCGTACCATATATATAAAGTTGCATTTAATGAAATAAAAATATGGACCTTGATCTATCGTTTACATGTTAGACCACGCATTTCTCTAACAACATGTAACTGATAAATACTAGGGCTGTGTCGATATATATCGATACAGGGATATGTATCAATACGTTCCAGCAACATTTATATTGATACGTAATATAGCCGTATCGTTGAAAAAATTCTTCAGTTAAGAAAGACCACAAAACCCACGTGGCGAAAGAAGACGATCTCGGCATGGTTTGCCAATTGAGCGTCTTCCACGCTCGGTATGAATTCCAGGTATCGGCAGATATTAGAATAATAACTGGATCATACATTGATGGATTCACTGACCAGTTGTTAGGTAAATTTAAATCTTCATTGAATATAATCCCCTGATAGAACACCGAATACACCGAAAAACATTCATTTAATAATATATTTTCCTGGTAGAATTCCAATGACATGTGGCATATCGCTTGGAATTAGGTCAATAAACCAGTTCTAAATAGCGCTTACCGTTATGATTTTTTTTTTATTTTATACACATTCTGACAAAGGCTTAATTTTAAAACTATTGTTTTTATTGAAGGCTATTTATTTTAAAGCAATTTCAAGTATGGTTGTCACGTGACAATTGTGCAGTGTGTCTATCAATTGACGAATGAATAAAAACTTTTGCCAAGTTACGTAACTAGTTACCTGATCGACAAAGACTACAAATTGTGTTATGAAGAAATGCCATGGTGCCGTGTCAGCTTATTTTGACTACGGCATTTTCTGATACTGGCAAAAGTTGAAAAATGCTAATATTTTAGATCATCTACTTATGAAACGCAAACGTTTCATCGAATTAAATATACAAAGACAGTAATTAATTTATTCTGGAATATTACGGACGTGAACTTCAAGACGGTACGTGAATTAATGGAAAATTTTCAAAAGGTGTACCTGTCGTTATTTGTGTGGTAATCACATACATTAAAATACAACATTCTCCACAGCAAATTACCAAGAATTATTTTTGTTGAAGTATAGTTATATTAAAGGGAATGGAGCTTATAATTAACCCATATCCTACGGGACCTCAATATTGACCCATTCTGGCCAGTTCGTTTCAAAATGAATTAAGGACCCTGATGCTTACCCATCTCAAACATCTTGAAACAGAATGTAGTTTCAGATTATTTTGGGCATAATTCGTGTTGTCATCATATCGCGATACGTATCGCGTATCGGTTTGCCGTATCATATCGAAAATGAACTGTATCGACACAGCCCTAATAAATACACGTCAATGTTTCAAATATTTGGAGTTTTTAGTAGCGAAAATAAATTAACGATTAGTTTCTAAATTATTTATGGTGCCGAAAAACATCAACTACATGTATTTGCATATCAGTATTGAGGTCAACCGTGATAGATAGATTTTATTACATAAAACACCCTTTTGGGAAGCATGTAAATTATACATAACGGTCAGCAAAATAAATACATTATAAAAGTGGATGAAAAATATATAAAAAGTGGTTGTAAATTACATAAAAAGTTTATGAAATGTAGATTTATATACATTGAGGGAGTATGTATGATTATCGCGTAATTCGACATCAAATTTGGTAAATAAGAGTGATTTGAATTGCTAAAAAAAGATGAAATATGTACAATATAAATTATACTCTCTATACAAGACTACACGATGACAATTGGTTATTGAAGGGGATCTCATTTTAGACATTGTTTCATTTGATTAAACGCGTAAGTTCAAATATTGACCTTTGATTGATAGTATGCATTGAAGGCCAAGCCATTGGCGCCGAAATAAAAATCAGCATGGTATTGTATCTGTCCCGTATGGTATTGATACTTGATTGGGGTCATAAAGTAATAAACTAATTAACAAGCTACATGGATCATTTATTTCAACCAAAATGTGTATTAGAAGTTGCTGTCTGAATTATGGTTGTCGCACACTTAAAAAATTGTGCAATATGAAAAATAAGGTAATTTATGTTTAAAACTTTTTTATGGCATGTAAATAGAATGAATACATAGAAACGTGTATAGTAAAATTTACTGCAACCAGTAACAAACTATCTCTTGATACAGGCGTATCTGTTTTATGGAATAACCAACCATTTAGTTTAAGATGTACATATCTATATTCTTTAAAACAAACTATTTAAAACACTGTTATTTAAACAGGCTTTTAATAGACACTACATGTCCATAATCTTGATTTTTTTTTTTAATATGATTTAATTGTCACTTTGTAAAGTGTCCCTAAACAATTAAACATGGAAGGGCACACTATAATAATATATAGTGTATCAATATCGCCCATGCATCTGTTATCACTTGTCACTCCAGTCAGTTATATAGAGGGATAAATCGTGTTTTCCTTTTGCGTTCGTCACTTCCGATTGTTGAAACATTGATTACGCATCTATCGTAGCAATGATCTCAGTGTAGTAGGCAGAGATAAGCAATCTGATTGGTTGATGATTTAGGGGCACGATAACTTTGGTTATAATGAAGTGAGAGCGATGAAACTCTGAATATAGATTCATTATATTATTACCTTGACTAAGTTCGATTGTTCAAATTTTCTGCCTGGGCTAAGGAGCGATGAGCAATTTGATTGGTCAAGACTTTGGAACATAAAAACTCTGCTTTTAATTGAGGTAGAATGTTTAAAACTGATGTAGATGTTCATTAGGTGAATGTCTTGACTGATTTCAATGATTAACATTTCAAGCTAAAGCTAAGCAGAGTTAATCAATTTCATTCTATCTGATAGAGAGTGATGAAACTTAGTGTGTAGTTTGATTGCTCGATACTTTTGAAAAAAATAAATGTGCAATTAATTAATATGTGTCATCTATTTATTTTGGGATTTCGGCGGGGGACATCAGCCTCACTGTTGGCTTGTTAGGCTTTCACCTTCAGTGAAAGACTATTGTTATTACTAAGATTAATATTATTATTTTTTTTTTTTCCGTTTTGCCGATTTCTCAGCAACTGTAAGAGATAGAGGTCTGAAATCTGATTTTTTCTCTTGGGAAACTGGGTGGTAGTTAGTGCTTAAATGTAAAACAAAATTTGTGCACATAGCGGAAATGCGTGAAATCTTTAACGTGCACGAAAATTGAAAATCGGCCATTGTTCTCTTAATTCTAAATGGATTCTTCAGATATTTACATTTTTGAATAGCTGGAAACTTTACTGAGCAGATAGCAGTTCAAAACTTTGGAATTTAGAAACTTTGTCGCTATCATTTTTTTGGTAAAAAATGGAAAATTTTCAAAATTTTCTAATTCGTGTAGATCTTTGAAACTGTGACAGGTAGAGTTCTGAATATTGATTTTCATATGTTTTAAACTGTTAGTACTTATAAAGAGTGATTATATATACGACAACAATGAAGTAATTGGGAGAAATCAAAGACATTTAAAAGTTATCACCACCAACAGACCATATGAACCTCTAAACACTAATCCACTGAATATTAACATTAATCATAGCAATCTCATCCAGCTCACCTCAAACTCTATCAAAAATCACAAACAGATCAAAAACTTTAGAACAAAACAGAAGATAAACAACAATCTTATACAAATTAGAAAGGCGGTCGAAAATGAAGCGTCAGTTTTAACAACTTCGTTTGGATTAATTAATGCCAGATCCGTAAGAAATAAAACAACAATTTTATCTGATTATATTTTTGAAAATTCTATTGATATTTGTGGAATAACTGAAACGTGGCTGAATAATGACTGTTCGGACTCATCGACAATCGCAGCTTTAGTACCTGATGGATATTCTATACAACATTGCCCTCGCGGTTCACGTGGAGGAGGTGTAGCACTTATATTTAAGTCATCTATTAAGTGTAAGAAAATCTGTCATGACCGTTTGATTCTTTTGAAATTTTGGATTGTTCTCTACAGTTTTCTTTCAAGGAAACTAGGATTATTACAATTTACCGCCCGCCCAATAGCAAATTGTGTCAAAAGTTTATGGAAGAATTTGGATTATTTCTGGACCAGTTGATGATGACTAAGTGTTGCACTATTATTGGGGGAGATTTCAATTTTCATATTGATGATACCAACGACTCTAGACCGCGGTTGATTTTTGTGATATGCTGAATAATAGATCTCTCACACAACATGTTTCTTCTTCTACTCATAACGGTGGACATATTCTCGATCTGGTGATAACTAATCCACGTGATATTAAACTGGATAATCTCTCTGTCTCGGACAAATTAATATCTGATCATTTCCCGGCAACTTTTAATCTTATGATCCAGAAACCACAACAAGAAAGACTTTAACATATCGAAGGTTTAAATCATTTGACATAAATAAATTTAAAGCGGAAATAGTGAACTCGAATATCAATGGCATTCAACGTATTCAAGATATACAAGAGAAGGCAACCCAATATCACTCAAAGCTTGCTGAAATTTTGGACTCGCTTGTTCCTCTTCAAACGAAAACATTTACTATTCGTCCCAATACGCAGTGGTTTAATGATTCTATTTTAGAAGCCAAAAGGGACCGTAATAAGGCTGAACATCTGTGGCGGAAAACAAATCTACATGTCCATAAACAGATTTATAAATCTTTAAAAAACAATGTGAATAAATTAATCGAAGATGCTAAAATTAAATTTTACTCTGATAAAATAGAAAATGGCGAAAACAGACAAAAAGACCTGTATAAAGTTGTGAATTCCCTTTTGGACCATAATGCTGAGCGTACTATCCTCCCGGACAATGATAATGACAATGAACTTGCAAATTTATTCTCTGATTTCTTTCAAATAAAAATACAGAAAATACGAACTAAACTTGATGATTTAAATAAAACTATTGACTTTAACGCTCTTGATTTTGTTTATTTAGAAAATTTTAACTTGGTTAGTGAATCTTTTGTTTTAAAGCTAATTAAATTGTCTGCTCCTAAATCTTGTTCATTAGATCCTGTTCCGACTTCTGTTCTTAAGGACTGTCTAGACGAAGTTATTCCAGTTTTTACCAATATTATTAATTCTTGTATATCATCCGCTACTATTCCCAACGTTTTCAAACGAGCTTATGTTACCCCTTTAATTAAAAAGTCTACACTAGATCCTAATGTTTTTAAAAATTACAGGCCAGTCTCTAACTTAAGTAGTCCTTCGGATGAGACGAAAAACCGAGGTCCCGTGTATACATTGGAATGCACGTAAAAGATCCCCTGGCAGTTGGAATTCGATATAAGAGTAGGCGATAGTGCCGCTGCCCGGGCAAAATTTCCCTCATAGCACACTGTATGGCGTATGCCCGTCTTCATTAACCCAGCATAGGAGCAGAACAGTAGCCCGTTAAACCCCATTTCATTTCATTTCATTTCTCTAACTTAAGTTTTATTTCTAAAATATTGGAGAAATGTATTGCTTCTCAGAAAAAGGCCCATCTGGATGATATCTGTTTGTAAGAACCGTTTCAAAGTGCTTTTAAACAATTTCACAGTACCGAAACAGCTTTAACCCGGGTTTCAAATGATATTTTAATGGAAATTGATAATAGAAAATGTACATTTTTAATTTTATTAGATTTATCTGCTGCTTTCGACACGGTGGACCCTTCCATTCTTCTACGTAGACTTCAATTTAAATTCGGTATTTGTGGCTCTGCATTAAATCTTTTAGAGAGCTATCTTGTGGGTGGAAAACAGTGTATTTTAGTTAATTGCAAATCGTCGTCTGAATCTGTTTTGTCATCTGGGTTCCCCAAGGTTCTGTTCTTTGTCCGATTTTATTTACCCTCTATACGTCACCATTAGGAAATATTGTCAGAAAATATGGTCTCAGCTTTCATTTGTATGCCGATGATACTCAATTATATATTTCATTTACACCTAATTGTCCATCTTCTTTCAATTTATCAAAATTGCAACTTGAGAACTGTATTAGTGAAATTCGAAAATGGATGTCAAAGAACTTTCTAAAATTGAATGATGATAAAACCTAATATTTGTTATTAGGCTCAAGGCATCAATTAAGTAAATCTGCACAAGATAACCCCCCTGTTGTAATTGGTAATTGTGATATATTTTCATCTTATTCTGCTCGTAATATTGGCGCTATCTTTGATAGTTTTATGCTTATGGCAGCTCAAGTACATAATATTTGTAAATTGTGCTATTTTAATATTAGAAATATAGGTAAAATACGTAAATGTTTAACTGTAGAGGCCACTAAGTCACTTGTTAATTCTCTGGTCATTTCTCGATTAGATAACTTTAATTCACTTTTAGTTGGTTTACCTTTAAAGCTTATAGATAAATTACAAAAAGTACAGAATACTGCGACTTGTTACTTTAACTAAGAAATGTGACCACATAACTCCTGTTTTATATAATTTACACTGGTTACCTGTTAAATATCGAATTGATTTTAAGATTTTATTACTTACATGTACTTTTAAATGTTTAAATAATTTAGCTCCTGTTTACCTGTCAGATCTTTTAGAACTTTATACACCTGGTCGAACATTACGTACATCAGATAAACTACTTTTAAAGCCCAAAATTGTTCAACTAGTCTCTTATGGTCAGCGCTCTTTTAGTTATCAAACACCTGTTTTATGGAATAATCTACCATTTAGTTTAAGATGTTGTACATCTCTATATTCTTTTAAAAAAACAACTTAAAACACATTTATTTAATCAGGCTTTTAACTGACTCTGTATACAATCGTTAACATGCCCATAATCTTGTTGTTTATGTGTGATTTACATTGTCACTTTGTAAAGTGCCCCTGAACATGTTACATGAAAGGGTGCACTATAAATATGCTGTAATAATAATAATAATAATAATAATAACTATCGTGAAAGTTATGAACAGAACCGAAGTGAAGTAAATCTTTAACTTGCACGAAAATTGAAAATCGGCCCTAACTGACCAACCGATTTTTTAAAAAGTTATATTTTTGTACAGTTGGGGATATTGCGGATGCGATAACGGCTGAAGTGAGATATCGGGTCGTTTTCATTTTTTCTTGAAATTTTGAAAATTTACTAATATTGTTATTTCTTGGAATTTTGAGTTTTCGATTACATATTTGGATTGTCGGCATCTGTTCGATTCTACCGATCTAGGATTATCATGATGTGAATTGTTCAGCTATATTTTCCAATTCCCTTCTCTATCGTAATGCGCATGCAAAGAACTTGTCAATATCTGAGTTATGCATATTTGTGTTTTTATTTGGGGGGTGCGGGGATAGTCTTTGTCATGGATCTAGCGACCGTGTGACGCCTTGGCTAGGGTGAAAGCCTTCAGTCTTGCAAGCAAGTCTAGTTACCTATGTTATTCGTCCGGTGAATATGTCATTCACTTTGTCATTCGTTTGGTGAACCTGTGCCAGTCTCTATTTCACTCAATTTGTTATTTGCCCGTCCGAGGAATTATGTCATTCACTGTCATTCGTCCAATTAATCTGTTATTTACTTTCTTAACCGTCCGGTTATCCTCCTGTCATTCGTCTGGTCAACCAACCCGTCATTCGTCATTCTTTTGGTGAACCCGTGTCATTCATCTGGTGAAGCTCTGCCATTCACTTTGTCATTCGTCCTGTTAACCTGCCATTCTCTTTGTTATTCGCCTTGATTGGCAACCTGGTGAATCCCTGACAGTCACTTTGTCATTCGTCTGGTCAACCAACCCGTCATTCGTCATTCTTTTGGTGAACCCATGTCATTCGTCTGTTGAAGCTCTGCCATTCACTTTGTCATTCGTCCTGTTAACCTGCCATTCTCTTTGTCATTCATCTTGATAGGCGGCCTGGCGAATCCCTGACAGTCACTTTGTCGTTTCCTTGGTGAACCCCTGCTGTTATTCGTCTGGTGGACCACTTTTCATTCATCTGTCATTCACTTCAGTTGGCTGGTGAACCGGTGCCATTTAGTTTGTCATTTGCTAGTTCATTCGTCTGGTGATTTCTGTCATTCACTTTGTCATTCATCTGGTGTAGCTCTTTTATGATAAAATGGCACAGGTTCGCACACGAATGACAGAGAATGTACATCAGACGAATGACAAACAGAATGACATAGGTTCACCACACGAATGACAAACAAAATGACATAGGCTCACCAGACGAATGACAAATAGAATGACATAGTTTCACCACACCAATGACAGAGGTATACCAGAGGTTCACCAAACGAATGACAAACAAAATGACAGAGGTTCATCACACGAATGACAAAGGTTCGGTACACGAATGACAGACGTACACCAGACGAATGACAGACAGAATGGCATAGGTTCACCACACGAATGACAAACAGAATGATAGAGGTTCACCACACGAATAACAAACAGAATGATAGAGGTTCACCACACGAATGACAATCAGAACGACAGAGGTTCGAAACACGAATGACAAACAGAATGACAGAGATACGCCAGACGATGACAAAGAATGCCAGAGCTTAATCAGACGAATGGCAAACAGAATGACACAGGTTAACCACACCAATGACATAGAATGACAGTGGTTTACAACACGAATGACAAACGTGCAGAGGTAGAATGGGCCTATACGTATGGAGTTTTACTGCGATCGGTTATGAATTCAAAGGAGTAGTTTCGTAGCTAGTCGTTCAACTCTGGATCGGGAAATCGGTGATGCTGATGGGCGGTAGATCGTATTACGAGTAAATAGGAAGGTTGTTGGTCACCTCTATGAATAAAAATATATTCTGTAGTTTATAGGCCCATTCTACCTCTGCACGTTTGAAGACTAGGAGGTTCCGGATGACCGAGACTATACCTATTCATCTCTAAGGAAACTACCGCCATTGATGTTACCTGACTACAGTCCTTTGATGATAGTCGCCGTTTATATATATTTGATTGTTTTGTTTTTTAAGTAATTAAATTTTGTTTGTACATCAATTTTATTCATATTTATCATTTTTTATTAGATTTTTTATGTACATTAATGATCTTAAATCATTATCATTATTATTTTTATAATCCCAGTATAGGGATTAATTTTATTAATCCTCAACGTTATGCGCATGCGCAATAATTCTATTGTCTATATATACCCGGTAACGGGATGATTTGTGTAACCAGTTGATAAAGGGCGATTGCCCGAAACGCGTCCTGGATAAAATCTTTTTATATCCACACAGTCTTGTCAAGTTTGTTACCGGGGATTTTTCTACTATGAAAAATAGAAATAATAAAATAAATATAAACGCAGATTATATACTTTCATCAAAAAATTCAAGTTTAAAAAATGTTCCATTATCAAAACTACAATTACTTATTTCTATCTATCTATCTATCTATCTAGCACTATCTATCTATCTATCCAATAAGTATCTAATCACGAAACCTGAGCTCACAATTACACCGTTAAAGTTTTCAAACGATGAAGTTTGAAAAACTTAATTTACTGTAAATGCCAAAAGAGCTGTTCTTGGTAAATACAATTAATCTCTCTAGACTATTTTTGAACACTTTATTAATTCGGCAATATAACCTCATGGTCTACTAGAAGGATGATGAATTTTTGAACAGCAATCGTAAAAACTAAATAGTGTACTAGTCATATACACCTGTCTATACTTGACAAACGAATCAAGCAATATTTCAAAAAGACAAAAAACAAATTGTATATGAGCGTAAGGTCACTATTTTAGCATACTCCCCACAGTGTTTCGTTTGATTAGACCTAATCCCACTCAACACTGCCGTAGTGAAAGCAAATTTCTGTTCCAAATTATGATTGGTCAATAGTCCGATTAACAACCAATACCTAACTGCGTAACAATATCATTCTGGTTTAAACAGAGTTTCAAATATGTTAACATAACGTTACGTCATGATTCACGAAATTTATTACGCCCAATTAACCAGTGCATAGCAGAATATTGCAGAAAAACTAATTGCGTGACACACGAGGCTATCAACATGGCTACAATGTAAACAATACTGTTAGGAGACGAACAATACTTTCACTGTTTTTAATACCTTAAATCACTGTCCAAAGTTTTAGGGAAAACCCCAGATTAAACGAAAGACTTTAATTAGGAGCGATTTGATTAAACGGGAAGAATAGACACACTCCTTCAAAAATGTAAGTATCAGAGGTCAATCCAGCAATGGCCAGAGCGGCATTTCTCTGGCTATTGCTTCAGAGATATGCTAATGTAGTTTCTTTCGGATAACTGGCTACTAAACTGCATTTTATTTGTGCAATGGAGTGCAAATCTAACTTCGGTCTGACGAATAATAATAATAATATTAATATGTACATTTATATAGCGCACGTACTCCATGTACAGAAGCATGTCCACTGCGCATACAATTAAATTAATTTAATTAATCTTGATAAGTCTTGATGTAAAACAAGAAAGGGTTTGAGATGATTTAATGATCTCTGGAAGATTGTTACGCAGTTTAGACGCATTCACTGAGCACGATCCGTATCCAAATGATATTAATTTTCACTTTGAGCAACAAAACTGATGAATGTGTGTTGGGCTGGAGGTTACTCGAGGGAACTTGTATGTGCATAAAGTTAGATAAGTTTATTTGAGCTAAGCCATTCACACACTGATACGTCAAAGACAGACTTTTGAAGATGATTGGCAGCCAATAGATTGATTTCAGAACAGGAGTAATATGAGAGTGTTTTGATGATCTGGTAAGAATTGGAGCTGCGGTATTTTCAACAAGTTGATTTTTTTAATATTGGCACTAGATGTTTCTACTAATAATTTACAGTAGTCAATCCTTGGGAATACCAAAGAACATATAAGTGTAGCAGCTGCTTCCTGGCTAATAAAGTGTTTATATGGCCAATGTTCCTGGACCAAAGATAACAGTTTCGACAAATTTCACTAATGTGACTGTCCATGCTCAAATTGGACCCCAAGAGGAAACCTAACCTTTTCACAGTGTCTCATGGTACAAATATTGTATCTCATACAACCACATCATTTGAACTTGTATTTTTCAGATCTGTATTTTGACCACGTCATTCTGATTTACTTAATTCAATTAAATTTAATTTCAACATATTTCTTTTCATCCTATCTGTAATGCCATGTGTACACAATTTGATGTCAGAATGATTAGGGAATGAAACAGTTTTTGAAAGGGAATAACTTGCGATCACCTGTGTATCATCTGCATAAGAATGTCGTCCTAGAAACCATGATTATCGATTAGTTGTCCAAATTCTTAGTACACATTACAGAAAGGACAGGTCCAAGGACTGATCCTTGTGGAACTCCCGAACCTTCTGTACCGGCCCTATAGAGGGTTGCTTGAAGGCGGTTGCATGGGGCATTATCAGGCCTAATGATACAGGCAATGAATGATTTTATTGGAAAAATGATGTAAAAAATGAAGTCATTTTCTTCAAGTTCGACCATCAAATTTAATATGAAAGAAATCCGTGCCAGTCATTTTGTCAAAACCAAATGTTAATTTTAGTAGTCCTCAACTTCCATTATTAATAGAATTGTCCTCAGTCCCGCAGTGGGTGAGATATAGCATCATGAAATTTATATGTCTTAGCATATAGCAAAAACTATGTCTCAAAATAAATTCCTCATAGCCTCAAATGGTTTCGGAAAAATTTAATAGTCATATATATTGAAGTAGTAGACATGATCATTCATAAAAAATAATTAAAAAAAATAAAAAAATCAATAGACAATTTATGGGAAATATTTGAATTTAGGGGTTATTTTTTAACCCTAAAATGGCCATAGCTGGTTCTCCGTAACTACAAGGTTGGTGACCCTCATATTTCGTGTGGGGTATACGGGGTACCCAATGACCAAATCTGCAAAGTTTGGTCAAAATCGCCCGACACCGCTTGTGCCGTTTTTTTTAAATTTTGCATGATTCTCTCGCGAACTCATTCTTAATTACTCTAAAAAAGACAAATTAAGTTTATAGTTATTAAACCCAATACTGTAGTTGAATTATATTAGCCTAAATGGTGCAGTTATTGCTTAGAAATTCTTTGTCATTCGTCATTCGCTTATCATTCGTCATGCAAATTCAACAGCTTTAATTTTTTCATTACTTAATTACAGAACAGACAGTACATTATTTTTACTAAAACTTTAGGTTTTAATGGCAATTGTTACAAGTACTCATCTAGTCAACAATCAAACCCCATTCATTTCATGAACAATCACTACACAATACCCTAGACTCTACTCTTCAATGTGTATTAATTTAAAGTCAATGGGCTGAAAACTTTAGCCTCCACCAAATTTTTCAAGGTTATCAAGGGCAGTAATTATCTATGGAAAGATAATGTTGCCAATATTATTTCAATGCTCACAGTGCAAAATGCATGTCAGCACTTCAAAATAATATTTTAGTTTTACAATTTGCAATTTCCATTGCTCCACAATACCAATGTCACAGTGTTAAAATACAGAATACATTTTTTAATATACTATTCAAAAAAAGTAGGGGATATTTGATTTTTAAGTGTTATTAAAGTCACCTAATGAAACTGACGAAGAAACAAATGACAAAATGAAATGAAGTTCACATTCATCGATTTATTCCAAATGATCGTTAGACTAAGTAAGGCACAGACTGACCATTATAAGGGTAAAATGATACCCGGGGTCAAACAGCAAAGTTACCACAGCATCACAACCAAGTCAGTAACGGGTAAATCCTCCTCTGTTTGCCAAACAAGCATTGATCCGACGTGGCATACTCCTAATGAGACGTCTAAGGTCATTTTGGTCCAGATTGTCCCATTCCTGTTGCAACGCAGCAGCAAGTTCTTGGACATTGGCAGGACGTTGTTGACGTTGACGTAACCTCTGTCCAAGCATGTCCCAGACATGCTCGATGGGGAAGAGGTCGGGACTCAGTGCTGGCCAAGGTAATGTGGTGATGTTCTGTTGTTGGAGGTAACCTGTAACGATCCTGGCCCTGTGACATCTTGCGTTGTCATCCTGGAAGATGAAACGGCGGCCATGACGTCGTGCGAACGGCACAACATGGACTGCCAAGATGTTGTCCCGGTAGTACTGGCCTGTAACACGCCCTGCAACAACATGTAAAGCCGTTCTTCCAGCAACAGTGATGCCTCCCCACACCATAACAGAACCACCCCCAAATCGATCATGTCTGATGACGTTAACGTCTTGGAAGCGCTCGTTTCGACGACGCCACACCCTCCTACGTCTGTCCAAAAAATCAACAGTGAACCTTGACTCATCTGAAAACATCACATTATCCCAGTGTTGACGATCCCTACACCAACGACGTCTTGCCTGAATGTGATGATCTCTCAAATAAGGGATCACGCGAGGACGTCGGGCGCGAAGGTGACCCCTATGCAGTCGATTCCGAATCGTCTGGCCACTCACTCTCACACCAGTGTCTGTTTGAAGACGAGCGCTGATCTGATTTGCTGTGATGACACGATTTCTCAAGGCCAAGGTACGGATAAATCGATCCTGGGCTTGAGTTGTCGCCCTTGGTCGACCTGAGCGTGGTCTGTCCTGTACAGATTGTGTATCACGGTATCTGGACCATAGCCTGCTTATGACAGACTGAGAAACATTCATCGTCCGCGCCACAACCGCCTGTGTTGTGCCGATCTGTAGCATGCCAAGGGCACGTAACCTTTCATTTTGGGTAAGCCGACGCATATCAAAATTTGTTTTCTGGTCACTAAAACAATTAAACTGATGTTTCCACCCTGGAATTCAATGCCACAATGACTGTAACATTCAAAGTCAGAGTCGTGCAAATCTTGGGTTGGACCCCCATGATGATCCCAAGCATCACCTGCATTCCATGCGGTAGCTATTGGTGCGTTTGGGCGTCACATGTAACTGGAAATGTCTCTTCTGTTAGGTTCTATAGTGACTTTTTTCGTAGTCATTTGCATATTTTAGTATTATGCCCCCAAAATCAAATATCCCCTACTTTTTTTGAATAGTATAATACAAAATACAGTATAATAGTTATTTTGCACATTACACTTCTTCATTTAGCATTTTGCATAATAGACAAATGTATAATAGAACTTTACATACTATAACATATACCTTATATGGGATCTACAGCGAAGCTCATTTGCACATGGAAAAAAGTCTGAACTAGGATGGAAATGAATAATTTACGCAATCAATCTACAAGGTCAATTTCAGTAGAAGGGAGTGGTATTTACAGATCTTCACAAAAGAAATGAAATGGGGTTTAACATCCTACTGTTCTGCTCCGACTGGGCTAATGAAAATGGGCATAAGTCATGCAGTGTCCTATGTCATGAGGTAAAATTTGCCTGGACAGCGGTGCTATAAACGGCCTACTAATGTATCAAATTCAAACTACCACGGAATCTTTTACATGCACGCTTATGTGTACACAGTGGGACCTCGTTTTTTCGTCCCATCCAAACAATTAGACAATTGCCCTTGTCAGGTCCTCCGTCCTGCATCACTGACATACAATGTATTCAATCTCTATTAAATGACGGGGGTGGGGGTATCTATAGTAAACCTTAAAACAAATTCCAAATATCAAGTTACTGAAAAGCACATTCATCACTCTTTTCAAATATTTAAATAATTTTCTGGCACATTTATATTTTCATATTAATAGAACACAATTTTTATGGGATACAATCACTAGTTTTATTCTAAACGCACGACGTTTCAACAAGTATCCTCTTTTTATACGCCCACATTTTCATGTGGACGTATATTGTCGTCGCCCCTGTTTGTCCGTCCGTCCGGACATCCGTCCACAATTTGTTTGTGGACACTCTACAGGTCACAATTTTTATCCGATTTCAACGAAAGTTGGAATATAGGTTTATCTCCCTAAGATCTCGGTTCCTTTCAATATTGGCATGTATCCGACCGTAACATCATGGATTATGGCCCTTGATTGTACGGAAAATCACGTTTTTAGCTTATGGACATTCTAGAGGTCACAATTTTTATCTGATTTTGATGAAACTTGAAATGTAAGTTTATAACCCAAATATTTCGGTTACTTTCGATATTCGCGCATATCGGACTGAAACTTCCTGAATTATGGCCCCTGATTTTACGAAAAATCACGTTTTTAGTTTGTGCACCCTATAGATGTAATGATTTATATCCGATTTAAAAAAACGTACTAGTATATCACCGTTACATCGGCCCAAAACTAACAGACAAAATGGCCGCCCCTCGTTCTCAAATAGCGTAAAAATATGGTATATTAAGGTTGTGGACCCTATGGAGGTCACAATTTTTATCCGATTTTGATGAAACTTGAAATGTAAGTTTATAACCCAGAGATCTCGGGTTCCTTCCGATATTTGTGCATATCGGACCATAACTTCCTGAATTATGGCCCCTGATTGTACGTAAAATCACGTTTTTAGTTTGTGCACCCTATAGATGTAATGATTTATATCCGATTTAAAAAAACGTACTAGTATATCACCGTTACACCCTAAGGATGGCCGAGTTCGAATTTCGTGAAAATCGGCCCAAAACTAACAGACAAAATGGCCACCCCTCGTTCTCAAATAGCGTAAAAATATGGTATATCAAAGTTGTGGACCCTATGGAGGTCACAATTTTTATCCGATTTTGATGAAACTTGAAATGTAAGTTTATAACCCAGAGATCTCGGGTTCCTTTCGATATTTTGTGCATATCGGACCATAACTTCCTGAATTATGGCCCCTGATTGTACATAAAATCACGTTTTTAGCTTGTGGACCCTATAGAGGTCATAATTTTTATCCAATTTAAAAAAAAACACTTTAGTATGTCACCGTTATACCCTAAGGATGGTTGAGTTTGATTTTCATGAAGATCCGCCCAAAACTGACAGACAAAATGGCCGACCCTCGTAGTCAAATAGCATAAAAATATGGTATATATCAATGTTGTGGACCCTTTGTTGTGGTCATAATTTTTATCCCATTTAAAAAAACGTTTGAATGCATCACCATTACACCCTAAGGATGGTTGAGTTAGAATTTCGTAAAAATCGAACCAAAACTGACGGACAAAATGGCCACGCCTCGTAGTCAAATAGCGTTAAAATAAAACTTGAAATGTAAGTTTATAACCCAAAGATCTTGGTTCCTTTCGATATTCACGCATATCGGATAGTAACTTCCAGAATTATGGCCCATGTTTGTACGAAAAATCGCGTTTTTAGCTTGAGGTCCCTCTAGAGGTCACAATTTTTATCTGATTTAAAAAAAAAATGTGTGAATAATCGCGGATACCTGAACTTAACTTCCAGGATTATGGCCCCTGATTGTTCGAAAAATGGCATTTTTAGCTTGCGGATTCTCTAGAGATCACAATTTTATTTTTTTGATTTTAAAAACCATTTAAATATTTTACCATTCCACCATAATGAAGGTTGAATTCGAATTTCGGGAAAATCAGGCCTTCCTTTATTCACCACTAACAAGGTGAAACCACGTCAGAAAATCTGGATGAACTTTCTCGGCCAATGCAGGGCTTGAACACGCGACCTCCAAGCTAGCGAGCCAGCGCCTTACACACTTAGCCAATGTGGCTCCCTACTTTCATAAAAAAATAAAGGTAAAAAGATTATAGTTTAAGTGAAGGGGGGTGTGGGGTTATGAATTAAAATGTGGGGCTTATCGAAGGCTCGGATTAGCCATACCGAGAATATGATATCACAGAAGTCATGGTCATCAAGCGAATTCCTAATTGCATGGTAGCTTGATCCACTATTGCATGGTAAGCCAACTTATTGTAAGCCAGCTTGATCTCTGCCCAATGACCTTGTAGATTGATCATGTAAATTATTAATTTCTGTCCTAGTCCAGACTTTTTTCCGTATGCAAATGAGCTTCGTCGTAGATCCCATATAGGTATATGTTCTAATATTCGAAGTTCTATTATGCATTTGTCTATAATGCAAAATGCAGAATGGAGAAGTATAATGTGCAAAATAACTATTACACTGTATTTTGTATTATTGAAAAGTCTATTCTGTATTTTAACACTACAATGGTATAGTGGAGCAATCGAAATTGCAAATTGTAAAACTAAAATACATATTTTGAACTACTGACATATGCAGTTTGTATAATGAACATTGAAATAATATTGGCAACGTTATCCTTCCATATAATTATCGGTAATTAATCATTGAAACTCAATATAGGATTCTTGGTCTCATGAGAATTTGAAACAAGCCGGTGCAATTCTAATTTTATCTAAACTCAACCTTTTGTTTTGACAACTACGGGTATATTATTTTAATCATTAATAAATTTCTTATCTATAAACTCACCACATGACTTGCACACGGGAGAGCAGACGACATAATATCGATTACACATTTTTAACAACATCCATGACATGTGTAGATGTATAGGATTATACATTTTAAAGCAACAATATATGAAATCGTAATATACAAAATCCCTGACTCGCTCGATAATCTCGCAAATTCAACGAGTCAATTATCTTCATTCCTCCGAGAAAACTATATCAAAATGACCTACACGCATTCTCGCAATTTATAGGCACAATACATATAATATACTGGCACTTCTTCTGCCAAAACTTTAAGCCTAATACTCAAAGGTCATCACAGCTCCTTTTATTTTTCATTACTCTGGGCACACGTATCCCTACCAAAACCCTAAACGCTATTTGCGATTTACACAAGGGCTCTACAGATATGCTAGCAATTCTTGCTATAATTTAACCTTATACTAAAAGATTAAATAATTCTTTTTAGCCTTTACTTGGCTTACATCATAATTTAGACTTCTACTCAAATTCTAAGTTAATCACACACAAATTCCAATCTTTGGCTCCCTACTAGAGCTGGAGACACCATCAATTTTTTATTTTGTTCCCTATCCGTTTCATTATTATACTTAAATTTATACTTATTTTTTTACCTAATTTCTATAGGCCCACTTTAAATTAATTTAACATTTTAATGGTCATGTTAACCTTAACTTTGAATATATTTTATTTACTACATTCTAACTTCTAAAAATTACCGTCTTATTTAATTTTAATCTTAAATTAATTAACTAAACATAGACATTATTTGATTTGTTAAATAGTTACACATTCACTTTTTCAGAAAAAAAAATGTATTTACCCATTTCAACCAATTTTCCATTGGTCACTGTGTTCATCCCAAGTTTATTCTGGTCTGGCGCCAAATCGGATGTAGCACTACCCGACTACGCATCTTTGTTTTAGCCTGATCGTCTAGTGTTGGTTTATTTGATTCTGGACTGGCTACTGTTGTATCTCTATTCTTGAGGACTTCACCATTGTGTTTTCTTATGAGACCGAAATCAAATATTTAATTAGAACAACGATATGTTTTTTCTATACGTTTTTATGCCACAACAGTTACACAATAGTCTACATTACAATATTTAAAATTAACATCTCTTTGTCTCAGCACCAACTCTTGTAATAGTCTAACCAGCGTGGCTAGACTCAGGAAACCACTACATCAGTGATGGGATTTTGCCCGTATATTCCGGACTTGTCCGAATCTTTTTTCCAAACGCCCAAAATTCCGAAATTAATATAGTTTACTGAGTGTATAACTACCACTCAACCAGATTATCGTCGATAATACGCTGGATTGATTAGGTAATTAAGTGATCAACGTATTTATCGTGTTATACCTTGATTAACTCACTTAATCTGCCTTGATTGACTGACTTAATCCTTTGTCGGACAATTCATCAATCTAATCTTAAACACAAGCCATTGTTTCCCCTTTGTCGGACTATTCATCAATCCATTATAATTTTAATATTCGTGTTAACCTCGTGGTTTCTGCATTGTCAGACATTTTAATCGCATTGATGTGAGCCGACAATATGTATAAACTAGTCATAGAAGTCACATATTGTAAGAGTATATAACAGCCAGATCAATAGACAGTCATTATAATTCGTCTGCAATATCACTTCGGTTGAAGCGAGCGTTAAATAAAGCTATTTCACACACACACACACATATCCGAAAAATACTAGACATTGCTAGCATGCGGATTCTGTTACTCTACATCTAGCTTCGGCTGTATGACGGTAAGTAATATGTACCTACAAACTTGCCGGTTTTAGAAAGAAGTTATCAAAATTACGTCGTTCAAAGTGTGTTTAGAATTTTCAGAGCAAAGTTGTCCTTGTTTGAAGAAAATCTGATTAAACTTGAAAGAAAAACAGCTTCAGACGGTTAAAGTACGATAACTTAACCAGTATTAGAAATCTCGCGAGACGCGTGGAATTATGAAATGAATATGTGACAAAATAGACGCTTCTAATGTCGAAGAATAGATTCTATTTTGATGGCATATTCTCAGATTTATGATCATATTTTGAATGGGTTTTATGTTTTTAAATAAAGAAATAAGTAGTCTAGGTAATGTTAATTGACGAATATGTCGATTGGTACAGTGTAAGTACTTAATTGTTTTAGACGATAGCGCGTGCTAGAGTACAATCCGATTATTTAGCGGATGGTGTCATTCGCTCGTTGTGGTAGAGCGACGTTTATTGCCCAAAAAATTTCGGGATATCATTTTCTTACCCTCTGTACATTAGTCGTAACGGAGTATAAGACGAATGCCAGACTTCTGCTGAAAAATGTAGCGACTTATGACCCGAAAAATACGGTAATTTTGGAGGAATTTGAAACAGTACAGATCGGCAGTAGTCGGCACGCTTTCATTCTATCGTATTACGAATTTTGTAGGAATGTTACTGACAAAAATTTGAATACCGTACGGGAATTAAATATGAAAAATAATGAGGTGCACGGACAAATTTGAATATTTTGTTTACACGTGATTTTTGTGTGTGGTCTAAAAACTGCCATCTTAAATAACGATAAGAGTTATGTCCCTTTATTTTCGGTAAAAATGTCCGACAAGAAAAATGTTGATATCCCATCACTGCACTACATGGACAGCTAAATTCCAAATATGGAATAGATATGTACCATACCCTGGATATCATTAATCTATGCCTCCCTTAAAGTATAGTGAGAAACATTATAAGTGTTCAGGGGGTCACGGTGGCAAAGTGGGTAAGATGCTGGCTCACTAGCCTGGAGGTCAGGTGTTTGATCCCTGCATTGGCCGAGAAAGTTCATCCAGAATTTCTGGCGTGGTTCCTGCTTGTCAGTGATGCAGGATTGACAGCTGTCTAGTCGTTTGGATGGGATAAAAAAAACATGGTCCCGTGTACACATTGATGTGCACGTAAACGATCCCTGGCTGTAGTGCCGCTGTCCTGGCAAAATTTCCCTCATAGCACACTGTATGCCTTCATTAGCCCAGTTCGGAGCAGAATAGTAGGACGTTAAACCCCATTTCATTTCCGTTAAAGTATCAAAATAACCAGCATACTTTCTGTATTTTAAAATCAATAATTTGTAAAGATAACAATATTGTTTCATATTTCTTCATTCCTTGTCTATTAGTAAACAAATCTATGGACAAGACACAATATGCAGAAATCACAAACAAATGAACAAATGAGAGTGAGGACACTTGGTGTATAGTTTTATTACGTCAATACCTTGACTAAGTTCGATAATGAACATTTTCTGCAAAGGGTAAGCAGAGCGACAAGCAATTTAATTGGTCGAGACTTTGGAACACAATAGGTAGAATGTTCAAACTTGGCATAGGCGGTCATTAGGTGAATGTCTTGATGGAGTTCGATGATGAAACATTGTCTGCTTAGGGTAAGCAGAGATAAGCAATCTGATTGGTTGATGCTTTGGGCACAATAACTTTGGTTATAATGAAGTGACAGCGATGAAAGTCTGAATATAGATTCGTCATATCATTACCTTGACTAAGTTCGATGGTGAGAATTTTCTGCTTAGGCTAAGGAGCAATAAGCAATTTAATTGATTGGTAAAGACATAACTCTGCTTTTAATTGAAGTAGAATGTTTAAACTTGATGTAGATGTTCATTAGGTGAATGTCTTGACCGAGTTCAATGATTAACATTTCGAGCTAAAGCTAAGCAGAGCTAAGCAATTTCATTGGTCGATGCTTTGGGACAAGATAACTTTGATTCTATCTGATAGAGAGTGATGAAACTTAGTGTATAGTTGATAATCAGTTTGATTGCTCGATACTTTTGAAAAAAAAAATGTGCGATTAATTAATATGTGTCATCTATTTATTTTGTCCTTTCGGTGGGGTACATCAGCCTCACTGTTGGCTTGTTTAAAATCAACCTGATTTCAACTGGTGTATGCCTGACCTGTCAAAGCATGCAAGATGGAGAAATGAAATGTCAAGAATGAATGAATAGTAGAGGTACAAAAAATGTCCATATGGCTCTAGGTTTTACTACAGAAAATCTTTTGTTATGATTGAATTTTCCTTGGAATTGGAGAAATAAATGTGGGATGTTTTACAATTTATTTATTTATCTATATCAGTAGTTTAATTCACAAACCAGTGAAAGGGCAGTAGTCCAGGACTAGTACGGCTAAATAGATCGCTAGCCTGTAACTTATTTTTGGTAGCCCCAGGTGTCGGACTAGTGGATTTTTACAACCCTGGCCATAACTCAAGCAGTAATTATCGGAAATCTTGAAAATCAATAGGTTTCTTCATCTGACAACCTTAAACACTGTGTATAAATTTAAAGTCAATTGGATATTAACTTTAGCCTCTAGAGCATCCACAAGATTTTTGTAGCCCTGGGTGTCGGGCTAGTGGATTTTTACAACCCTGGCCATAACTCAGGCAGTAATTATCGGAAATCGCTGAAAATCAATAGGCTTTTTCGTCTGATGACCTTAAACACTGTGTATAAATTTAAAGTCAATCGGATATTAACTTGAGCCTCTAGAGCATCAACAAGATTTTTCAAAGTGATCAAAGGCTATAACTCTGGCAGTAATTATCAGAAATCATTAAAAATCAATATGCTTCTTCGTCTCATGACCTTAAACACTGAGTATAAATCTTAAGTCAATCGGATATTAACTTTAGCCTCTAGAGCGCCCACAAGAAATTATGGACGCCAGACTGCTGGGAGTGACGACAATATACAACCCCATTACAATCTGGGCGTATAAAAATTATAAAATCAGTTGCAGAGATACAGCACTTTTTCATCTATTCAGAATAAATATAGCTTATGCAATAGAAGATCATCACAGCAACCACTCCCCAGAGTCTTGAACAATTCTTCTGGCTAGTTTCAGAAATATAAGGCTTCCATAATTTGACCCTGTGACCTTTTTTGACCGAATTAGTGAGGTATTTCTAAAACTTTAAAGCTTGATTACAGAAAAACAGTTGAACGTACGAAATTGTAAAACTGTTGATGTGATCGCATTGGCCCAACTTAAATGCATGCAGAATTTCAAGTCGTAATTCCAACATTTTAAAATGTATCAAACTTCGGCGAAAATAAGTCTGCTACGAAATTTCGAAATTCAAATTACTCTATTAGCCAATCGTTTTCCCTTGAGTTCCTCTATCTAACGATATAAATATTTATTAAATCCGCTCATTGGTTCATGTATAGAATGCAGTTTGAGCCTATTTATTTTTCGTGTTATTAGAAATATCATACTTCCAGATAAGATTTGTTTTATGACCAACAGAACTTCTCTTTAAATGAAATTGAATTTGATTAAAGTGTGTGGGTTTACATATTAAATCAATGTGTTATTATATTATATTTCAGTATGGGGCTACAGTTTTTTGTGTGTTACTTTAATCAATCTGTGTTCACTAGTTGGTATTATTGTGTTACCCTTTATGAAGATGGTTATTTACAAGATACTCTTAATATTTATGGTGGCACTAGCTGTAGGAAGTCTGGCAGGAAGTGGTCTTTTATTCCTTATACCAGAGGTAAATAAACAATAATCAACCCTAGTCGACATATAAATCAGTAGCACACAGTTACAAAATTTAATTAATTTGTCATATATGTATAGCCCTTTCCAATAATTAAGTTACCTCCCCTTGAATGAAAATATATATTGGTATTGTGTGCATGCTGATCGGCGAGTCGCTACTTCTGTGGACTATCGCCAAGCTAGCAACCATAAAAACAAGTTCAATCATGTCTGTCAGTCTCACAAGTTCCAAATCTGAAGTGTTATGCTTCCAAAATCTCGAAAGTATTTCAGCACTGCATTTGCAGTAATTTTTGAGGAAAATCGGTGGATTGAAAGATAATTTTGCTGCACAGATTACCGGTAAACGAGAGGTTCAATGAACCTGAATTAAAAGATGTCGCCTGATCCCTTCCGACTTGAAGCTGACGAATAATACCCTGCTGTGTTCTGATCATTTTGCCAACAGAAATGAACCGAGCTGACAAATAATACCCTGCTTTGTTCTGATCATTTTGCCAACAGAAATGAACCGAGTTGACGAATAATACCCTGCCGTGTTCTTATCATTTTGCCGCCAGAAATGGACCGAGTCCCTTGCGCACCATCCCATCAATTTTCCCAACAAAGATTTTTTAAAATCACGGTGAGTCTTAAGATATTATTATTCAATTGGGTTCTTGAATTTTCATGTGAACGTATTATGCCATCGCCCCTGTTTGTCCGTCCGTCAGGACATCCGTCCACAATTTGTTTGTGGACACTCTACAGGTCACAATTTTTATCCGATTTCAACGAAACTTGGAATATAGGTTTATCTCCCTAAGATCTCGGTTCCTTTCGATATTGGCATGTATCGTAACTTCATGGATTGTGACCCCTGATTTTACGAAAAATCATGTTTTTAGCTTGTGGACCGTATAGAGGTCACATTTTTTTATCCGATTTTGTTGAAACTTGAAATGTAAGTTTATAACCAAAAGATCTTGGTTCCTGTCGATATTTGCACATTTCGGACTGTAACTTATTGAATTATTGTACGAAAAATTTTGTTTTTAGCTTGTGGAACCTATAGAGGTCATAATTTTTATCTGATTTAAAAAACCGTTTGAATTAGACTTTCGTAAAAATTGGACCAAAACTGACAGACTAAATGGCTGCCCCTCGTACTCAAAATAGTGTAAAAATATGGTATATCAAGGTTGTGGACCCTCTAGAGGTCACAATTTTCTTCTGATTTTGATGAAACTTGAAATGTAAGTTTATAACCCAATGTTCTTGGTTCCTGTCGATATTCATGCAGATTGGATCGTAACTTACTGAATTATGGCCCTTGATTGTGGTCCCTATAGAGGTCACAATTTTTATTCAATTTAAAAATAAACATGTGAATATATCACAGTTATACACTAATGATGGTTGAATTCGAATTTCGTGAAAATAGTGTAAAAATATAGTTTATCAAGGTTGTGGACCCTCTAGAGGCCACAGTTTTTATCCGATTTGGATGAAACTTTAAATATATGTGCTTAGAAATCGATTTTTGTTGCACCCCCCCTGGGTCTAAAAAATGTTGCCATTTTCTTATAATACAAGGTTTCTAGTGATAGAAAATCCATATTCCCATCTTCAGATATTGCCAGTTTTTAAAATATTACCCATTTACCCAGGGTCTCGGTCAATTTATCATGCTTGTCTAACATGACTTTGGATGATAAAATTACTGCAGGTGAATGATTTTTTTCGTGTGTACTGCCAAAATGCATAGCAACATTTGAAAAAAAAAATTATGGAAATATCTCAATTTGTATTTGCACAGGACCAATAATAAACGCCCACAAAGCAGTAATGTTGCACATCGTAGCATGTTTTTGTCTATTTATGAAAATACAGCGTCATTGTATTGATATTGAATTTAATTTATTATCAGAAATCATACATAAATTTGATAATTGCATAGACATATTTGATTTCAACCAAAAAAACAATGCATAAACGTGATATTTCAAATAGGGGTTCCAGGTAAAAAGGTATAAGGGGAGATAACTCGTATCATAAATGTCCTATAAATATTGAACAAAGACCAAATTTCCCCCTTGGCAACCCACCCTATCACCAAACAAAGAATGAAAACAAATTTAAAACATTAATCTTTTATTTAATGACTAGTATTAAAGGTTTAAATAGATATAAATTAGGCGTGTGTATTGCAATTTACAATTACATTTCAATATCAATATTTTTTTTAAAATACAGAAAACTTTTTTTTAATTTTTAATAACTGTTATATCAATAATTTATTTAAATCTTGCTGTAACAGTTGTGCAATAATTAATGCTTAAATAGTGAGAATGTAAAATTTAAAAACATATAAAACAAACAGTTAAACAAAGTACTAAAATCAACAAATGGAAAAGTATTTACACATTTATTTATCTTTAGATATATTGTTTGGTTATTTTTTAAAGATATAAATTATGCCTGTGTATTGTAATTAAAAACAACATTTCAAAAATTAATTCACATAAATCATATCCACTGAATGTTGTTTTATTGCACGTTGACACTGCTATCTGGTCATTTTGCACCAATCCACTTGCAATGGCAGATGATTCGCCTACATATTAGTAGTACAGTAGGCCAAACCGGAATACCCCTGCATACTCCCACACCTTGTCATTGAGAAGAGGATTCAAACCGTTGAGCCCATTAATGACGGACCAATTGGCTAAATCGCCCCCACCCCCAAAGGACAAAACCATTGTACAGAAATAACAAATTATTACCGGTAGTTTGAAATGTCGACTTGTTCAATGTCCTTTGCCATCTTAATAAACATATCTAATAACTTGGCCATTCGCAGAATTTCTTTGTTGAAAATAATTCTTTTTCTAATCACATCTTCACAAAATATATCAAAGGTTGTCTCATATGCAGACACCTCTAAAGACCTGAAAAATTAAGTTCATAGTTACTACACGTACAAGGAAATCCCATCCTAGGTGGTATTTCCATTTAAGATTTAACGATCAATCGCATGTATTGGCCGATGGTCGATTAAGAAAAACAAACATATTAATACACTTTAAACTTATCATATCACAAACAAGTCTTGACAGTACAAAAGTGCTAGTAAAAAATGTTCACACATTCTTAGAACGGATGTACTTTGTTTTAGTGCATTTGGACACCACAATCTGGTCATTTTGTGCCAATTCACTTGCCATCAAAGATACCAGCACTACTTATACTATAGAGTAAATCGCCTACTCCCACACCTTGTCATTGAGGTCGCTGATAATGGGATTCGAACTCAAATCCATTGATGACAGACCTTTTTGTAACCACTTGCCTATATAAATCCCTTCCCACCCACTAGTTGCCTATGTAGGCCTATGATATAAAATAAATATAACAAGCCACAAGGACACAACAACTACTACAAGTATGAAACTTACCCTGAAGACTGAACTGTGGGTTTTCTTGTTAGGAATCGAACATAATCCTTGTAGCATTGTAGATGGTACACAGTCTTTATCTCTGATGTGCCTGAGAATGGTTTCATCTTCTTTCTTAATTGCTGCTTCTCGAAGTCACTCTAAAAAGATATGAAAAATTGTAAATATCATGGATATGATGACAGACTGATAGATAACACCTATCGGCCACCCGACCACTCTCCCCAATAAAGGCCTTTTTCGACACGCTGAGGAGGGGCGATGGACCTATGCCACTACCTAACACTGGGCATAGCCAGGAAAGGAGGGTGGGGGGTAGACAATATTAAATCACAATGGTTGAACAAATAATAAAAACTTACCCCCATCTTTAGTTTCTGCTAAAACCAGCTTATTCTGACACCTGTAGACCAAAGGTACTTTTTTGCAGATAGTGCATACAGGAGGCAAGACATGTCCTCAATTATGATTTTGTTAATATTCTTTTGTAAATATTACTCTTCTGTTTTCAAATATTATTATCGCAGGTGGACAGCTTGGGTGGTTGATGATTTAGTGGCGGCTGATCGCAAACCTTGTCTAGACGTGGATTGACTCTATCACTCGTTTGCTTCTCACCAGACTGTAATGCAACTCTTTTAGTAGCTCGTTCAATCTTTGTTCTGTCTGTGAATCTCGAATAACACTTGGAATGATAGCCATAAACCGGTAGTGCATCATCTTTATTCCCTATAAATACAAACATACTCCTAATATTATTGCACACATAAACAAAATAAGCAAATTAGAACCTGAGAGAAGAATTTAGGTGCAACAAATATCCATAATAACAATTACTTTTCTTTTATGAGAAATAATAAGACACTGCCACCTGTTTGCACTTGATTTGTGAAAAGACACTTAGACAATCTGGGGTTAATAAAATAAAACCAAAGGCTAGCGTGAATGCTATCGATTTTAAAACAAACCGATCTATGAACTATATAACGAGACTATACAATGTGAATGTCAACAAACATTATTATTATTTATCGTAACTTGCACACAGCAATGACAACAAACAAGAAATATTATATACGGACGTAAGCTCCCGTTGCGTTGTACCGTCCCGAGCATTTGTGATGAGTACAGGTGTCTATAAAATTTAATCCGCCTATCATTAAGAATTTAATTTAAAATGTAAACAACAAAAAATTTTGTGTTTCGCGAAAAAATAAAATGGCGACTCTACTTCAATTTTAGTATGATTTAGTTGATAAACTTACCCTCAAATACATCTTTATATTGTTGGCACAATTTTAGCTCGTTTCCATCAAGATTAGTCCATTCTTTAAAACTTAAAACAACCTTATTCCAACTGGTATCTGTAAATTTAATCAGCTTTCCACAATCTTTGTCTACGAGGTGAATAAGGCACTTCATCGTCTCAAAGTAAACACACTAACTCAGACTCAACCTTTTGACCTGTGAACTTGAGGTCAAATTGGCGCGTAATATTATCTAGAGTGTTTTTGATTGGTTGTTTGTGTTAATGATATGCATAAGGTGTAAATAGTGGTTGATAAACTTCATGGCGCGAACAGAAAGTAATTCAAACTTGCGACGACTCGTTTATAAAAACTGGCACATTCTAGAAGCGGGAAGGCGGTATTTTATCCATATAAATTCACATTTTACTTATGTGTGACTTTACAACTAAACCCATATTATAGAATTTTTTTAAAACGATAGCTATTGACAGATGACACTCTATAAAGATCTTGGTTCCTTTTGATAATTACACATATCCAAACATAACTTCCTGAATTATGGCCCCAGGTTGCTCGAAACATCGCATTTTTAGCTTGTGGATTCATTAGAGGTCACAATTCCACCATAATGAAGGTTGGATTGGAATTTCGGGAAAAATCGAAATGAAACTGCCAGACAAAATGGCCACTCTTTGCATGCAAATTGTTTATAAGTATGTAATACAAAGGTTATAACCCTCTAGAGGTCACAATTTTTATCCAAATTTGATGAAACTTAAAACATATCTTTATACTCCAAAAATCTCAGTCCCTTTTGATATTTGCGCATTTCGGACCATAACTTTGAACTGCATTATGGCCCCTGATTGTACAAAAAAATCGTTTTTGTTTTTAGCTTGTCTATCCATCTCTTGCAAAATGTGGGCGTATCCTGCCTGGCAGCCGCTGGTTATCTGATTAAATAAATCTTGTGAATATATCATCGTTACACCTTGATGATGGTTGAGTTCGAATTTCATGAAAATCGGACCAAAACTACCAGACAAAATGGCCGCCCCTTGTACATAAATAGTGTAAACAGGCATATGGTATATCAAGGTTGTGGACCCTCTAGAGGTCCCAATTTTGATCCGATATAGATGAAACTTGAAATACATGTTTATAACCGAAAGATCTTAGTTCCTTTTGATATTCGCACATATTGGATCGTAACTTCCTGAAATATGGCCCCTGATTAGTCAAAAATTGCATTTTTAGCTTGTGGACACGCTAGAAGTCACAATTTGTTTTCATTTGTAAAAAACGTTTATATCACCGTTACACATCAATGAAGGTTAAGTGAGAATTTTGTGACCAAAACTGCCAGACAAAATGGCTGCTCCTTGTTCGCAAATAGTGTAAAAGTATGTAATACCAAGGATGTGGACACTTTAGAAGTCACAATTTCTATCCGATTTTGATGAAATTTGAAATATATGATTATAATCCAAAGACTGTGGTTCCTTTTGATATTTGCGCATATCAGACCATAACTTCCTGGATTATGGTCCCTCTTTGTATGAAAAATCACGTTTTTAGCTTGTGTACCCTCTAGAGGTCACAGTTTTTATCCAATTTTAAAAAAACGTTTCAATTTATCACTCTTACACACTAAGGACGGTTGAGTTCCAAAACTGCCTGACAAAATGGTGGCTCCTTGTACGCAAATAGTGTAAAAGTATGTCATACCAAGATTGTGGACCTTCTAGAAGTCACCTTGTACGAATGGCCCCTGATTGTACGAAAAATTGTGTTTTTTAGCTTGTGGAGTTCACAATTTTTTATCCGATTTTAACCAGCGGCTGCCCACATTTTGCAAGAGATGGATAGAGAACAAGCTAAAAACAAACATGATTTTTTGTGCAATCAGGGGCAATAATCCAGAAAGTTATGGCCTGAAATGTGCAAATATCAAAAGGGACAGAGATCTTTGGGATATAAAGATATGTTTTAAGTTTCATCAGAATCGGATGTAAAGATGTTTTAAGTTTCATCAAAATCAGATAAAAATTGTGACCTCTAGGGGGTCCACAACCTTCGTATTACACACTTCTACACAATTTGCAGCCATTTTGTTCGGCAGTTTCATTTCGATTTTCCCGAAATACGAATTTAACTTTCATTATTGTGGAATGGTGATGTATTTAAGTTTCATCAGAATCGGATATAAAGATATGTTTTAAGTTTTATCAAAATCAGATAAAAATTGTGACCTCTAGAGGGTCCACAACCTTCGTATTACACACTTCTACACAATTTGCGTACAAAGAGCAGCCATTTTATCGGGCAGTTTCATTTCGATTTCCCTAAATACGAATTCAACTTTCATTATGGTGGAATGGGGATGTATTTAAACGTTTTTTAAAATCAGAAAAGAATTGTGACCTCTATAGAATCTGCAAGCTAAAAATGCGATTTTTCGAACAATCAGGGGCCATAATCCAGGATGTTAAGTTCGGGTATCCGCGATTATCAAAAGGAACCAAGATCTTAGTGTGTAATGGCGATATATTCACAGGTCGTTTTTTTTTTTTAAAACAACCAAAAAAGTGATTTTTAGTTCAATCAATTGCCATAATTCAGGAAGTTACAATCCCATATGAGCGAATATCAAAAGGAACCAATATCTTTGGATTATAAACATGTATTTCAAGTTTCATTGAAATCGGATCAAAATTGTGACCTCTAGGATACACAACCTTGATTTACCAGAGATGTTTATACTATTTGCGTACGAGGGGCGGCCATTTTGTCCTGCAGTTTTGGTCCGATTTTCACGAAATTCGAACTCAACAAACATTACTGTGTAACGGTGATATATTCGAACGTTTTTTTAAATCGAATAATAATTTTGACCTCTAGAGGGACCACAACCTAACACAGCGATTTTGCGTACAATCAGAGGCCATAATTCAAGAAGTTACGATCCAATATGCGCGAATATTGAAAGGAACCAAGATCTTTGGGTTATAAACTTGCATTTCATGTTTCATCAAAATCGGATCAAAATTGTGGTCCACAACTTTGATATACCAGATGTTTACACTATTTGCATACGATGGATGGCCATTTTGTCCAGCAGTTTTGGTCTGATTTTCATGAAATTTGAACTTAACCATCCTTAGTGTTTAAGGGTGATATATTCGAACGTTCTTTAAAATCGGATAATAATTGTGACCTCAAATTAAAAACGCAATTTTTCGTACAATCAGGGGACATAATTCAGGAAGTTATGATTCGATATGTACGAAGACAGAAAGGAACCAAGATATTTGAGTTATAAACATTCATTTCAAGTTTCATCAAAATCAGATGAAAATTGTGACCTCCAAAGGGTCCACAACCTTGATACACAATATTGTGACACTATTTGCGAACGAGAACGGCCATTTCGTCCGTAAGTTTTGGTCCGATTTTTACGAAATTTGAACTCAATCATCCATAGGAACCGAGATCTGTGGGTTATAAACATACATTTCAAGTTTAAACCAAATCGGATAAAAATTGTGACCTCTACAGTGTTCACAAGCTAGGGCCATAATCCATGAAGTTACAGTCCGAGTGAAATGATTGACTGAGGAGGACTTAAGACTCCATCAGATGACTTTTTTACTCATAAGAAATATTGACACTGAACTTAGAAAACATGTAGACTTAAATAATTTAAACACATTTACTCTTTTCTTACCTAATCTTAATGATTGTATAATTTCGAATTTTATGGTATAATTTTATTAGGATAAAATTGTAGACATAGATCAGGATTACAGATGCTTATTAGATGACATCATAGATATTTTCGTTACTGTTCAAAGAAATGCTGTGTCTAAATTTGTTAAAAAATATTTACAAAAAGAAAGATCAGTAATAAATATAAAGACCACTAATTCATTGAGAAAAAAACTTGAGAGTTGATAACTGAGTTAACAATTATACCAAGAGTAATACTATTTATAATGTATTTATATCAGTGATTGGTCTCTTTTTGTACATGTAACGGTACATAAAATCTTGTTTTGTTGGCTGTACCTATTTATCCTTAAAGGACCAAATCTTGAAAGTAAATGTTATTTTACAGTTAAACATTTTAAACATACATTATGCAGGAGCTAAATCTGCCTATTGCAGGTCTTTCTTTAGGCCTGAACTGTTATCTAAATTATTAATTAGACATTAATTACCTTATCCAGACCATACTCCACTCTCGATGTCATTAATATTGTTAGCCTGCAATATTTACTGGATTTGAATCAGATCTGCTGCTCAACGCTCATTGATGATTAAATCCAACAAGAGCATCGCTAACGCTGCAATATACGTCCACATTCCTGCTTTGATTGATGTGGTACTTTTTAAATTGAAGAGAATGAAATATGAAATGGCTGTAATATGACAAGAGGCAAAGAAGATTAGGCGTTGGGTTAGTTTTGCCAAATTTACAGAAAAAAATGTATAACAAAAAAGTGGGTGTAACACTGCTCCAGGGGATCGGGACATACACCAAAATAAATAGTTGCTGTCTTTACGATATAAGGAATAAATATGCCAAGTTCCAAGATGAACCATTCAGAATTGCAGCCTGTAGACGATAAACACAAAAATTGGGCATGACTCTGCCCCTGGGGGTTGGACATGGACCAATATATATAGTTACAACCCTATGCTGGATCATTCTGAATTGGATCCAAATCTGTTAATAATTGCAACCAGTATATCATCAATAGCTGTCGTCCTTAGGGTATAAGGAATAAGTATACCAAGTTCCAAGATAATCAATTCAGAATTGTGGCCTTCGGGCACTAAAGGCAAAAATTGGGCGTGGATAAAGCCCCTAGGGGTCGGGGTATTCACCAAAATCAATAGTTGACACCCTTAGGGTATAAGGAATACATATGCCAAGTATCAAGTTGATCCATTCAGAATTGTGGCCTGTAAACGATAAACACAAAAATTGGGCGTGGATAAAGCCCCTAGGGGTCGGGGTATTCACCAAAATCAATAGTTGACACCCTTAGGGTATAAGGAATACATATGCCAAGTACCAAGTTGATCCATTCAGAATTGTGGCCTGTAAACGATAAACACAAAAATTGGGCGTGGCTCTGGCCCTGGGGGTTGGGACATGCAGTTGTCATCCTTAGGCTATAATAGTAAGTGCAGGGGGACTGCACCACACAAAATTCACACAAAAACAAATACACGACATATCCTAAGTTCAAAGACGATCCATTAAGAATCGTGGCCTGTAGGCAACACTCAGAGACACAAAGAAAAATGGGTGTGGCTCTGTCCCTGGGGGTGGGGCAATCACCCAAAAATAGGGGTCATCCTTAGGGTATAAGAAATAGGTGTGCAAAGTTTCAAAAGGATCTGTTAAGAATTGCGGCCTGTAGGCGAAACACAAGACACACAAACTTTGGGCGTGGCTCTGTTTCAGGGAGTGGGGCATGCACCAAAAATAATAGAGGTCAGCCTTAGTGTATAAGGAATAAGTATAAAAAAAAGTTTTAAAGACGATCGATTAAGAATTGCGGGCTGTAAGTGACACACAAAAAGAAAATGGGTGTGGCTCTGCCCCTGGGGATTGGGCATTCTCCACAAACAATAGGGATGTTCCTTACTTAGGATAGAAGGAATAAGTATGCAAAGTACAAACATATAAGTACAAGAAATGGGCTTGGCTCTGCCACTGCAGGTCGGGCATGCAAATAATAAGTATGCAAAGTTAAGAAATGCGGCCTGTAGACGACAAACAAACAAATACAAGAAATGGGCATGGCTCTGCCCCTGGGTGTCGGGCATGCACCAAAAACAATAGGGATCATCCTTAGGGTATAAGGAATAAACTATGTAAAGTTTCAAGATGATCACTTAAGAATTGTGGCCTGTAGGCGACACACACACGCACACAAACAAACGTGGACGAACAAAACTGGATAATCGAGATTGTTTTTTACGCCCACATTTTTATGTGGACGTATATTGTTGTTGCCCCTGTCTGTCCGTCCACAATTGTTTGTGAACACTCTACAGGTCACAATTTTTATCAGATTTCAGTGAAACTTGAAATATAGGTTTATCACCCCAAGATCTCGGTTCCTTTTGATATTGGCATGTATCGGACTGTAACTTCATGGATTATGACCCTTGATTGTACGAAAAATCACGTTTTTAGCTTGTGGACCCTATAGTGGTCACAATTATTATCCGATTTTGTTGAAACTTGAAATGTAAGTTTATAACCCAAAGATCTCGGTTCCTTTTGATATTCGTGCATATCGGACGTAACTTCCTGAATTCTGGCCCCTGATTGTACGAAAAATCGCGTTTTTAGCTTGTGGACCCTATAAAGGTCATAATTTTTATCTGATTATATCACCATTACACCCTAAGGACGGCTGAGTTCAAATTTTGTGAAAATCGGCCCAAAACTGACAGACAAAATGGCCGCCCTTCGTTCTCAAATAGCGTAAAAATATGGTATATCAAGGTTGTGGACCCTATAAAGGTCACAATTTTTATCCAATTTTGTTAAAACTTGAAATGTAGATTTATAACCCAAAAAACACGGTTTCTTCGAAATTCGTGCATATCGGACCGTAACATCCTGAATTATGCCCCTGATTGTGCTAAAAATCACTTTTTTAGCTTGTCGACCCTATAGAGGTCATAATTTTTATCCGATTTAAAAAAAACGTTTGAATATATCACCATTACACCCTAAGGATAGTTGAGTTTGAATTTCGTAAATATCGAACCAAAACTGATAGAAAAAATGGACGCCCCTTGTACTGAAATAGTGTAAAAAATATGGTATATCAATCAATGTTGTGGACCCTCTAAAGGTCACAATTTTCTTTTGATTTTGATGAAACTTGAAATGTAAGTTAATAACCCAAAGATCTTGGTTCCTTTCGATATTCGGCACATCGGATAGTAATTTCCTGAATTATGGCCCTTGATTGTACGAAAAATCAAGTTTTTAGCTTGTGGTCCTTGTAGAGGACACACACTAAGATAATGGATCCTTTTGCTAATAGCAGATACCCGAACATAACTTCCTGGATTATGGCCCCTGCTTGTTCGAAAAATGGCATTTTTAGCTTGCGGATTCTCTAGAGGTCACAATATTTTTTTGCGAATTTAAAAATGTTTAAATATTTCACCATTCCACCATAATGAAGGTTGAATTCGAATTTCAGGAAAATTTAAATGAAACTGCCCAACAAAATGGCTGCTCTTTGTGCGCAAATTGTGTAAAAGTATGCAATACGAAGGTTGTCGACCCTCTTAGAGGTCACAATTTTTGTCCGATTCTGATGAAACTTAAATCATATCTTTATATCCCAAAGATCTCAGTCCCTCTTGATATTTGCGCATTTAAGACCATAACTTTCTGGATTATTGCCCCTGATTGTACAAAAAATCCCGTTTGTTTTTAGCTTGTTCTCTATCCATCTCTTGCAAAATGTGGGCGTATCCTGCCTGGCAGCCGCTGGTTTTGTATTGACTTTAGTAATGATGATCGGGGCCAAGCCTTAAATTGTGAAAATGTCATTTGATAAAATGATGATCATTTATTAAATAACAAAAATTAGGATGATACAAGTGAAATTCCAAAATTAATGGAGTCAGTAAACTGATTAGTACTATACGAGTGGCTTTAGCAAAATATGTCGACCATTAGGCAGGAGGATTGTCCGAATGATTGGCACCAAGAATAGAGGATCATGGGAGGAAGTGGCAGCAATAAAAGTATCCGATTACCAGCTACAGCACTGGGTATTCAAACAATAAAGTAATCAACACAAATACTATTATATATCATAATATTCATTTGTGTCTTTTTCCAGATCAGAAAAGCAACAAAAACACTGCTGTTTGTGAAAATGTCATATGATAAAATGACGGTTATTTATTAAATTACAAAAATCTGGATGATACAAGTGAAATTCCAAAATTAATGGAAAATAGCAAAACATTATGGGAAATAATACTGAATGAGTGTTGGGCTTAAAATGATCATGAAATGGCCAAACACGTCTCCTATGGGGAGATGTCGTGCCCAACACAAGGGAGAAAGTAGTGACCCCACGGGGAACCAACAGTGAACCCAACAAACCAACTGGATAACATACCCTGGGCAGCCTACACTGACGCCAGGTTGAGGCTAACATCCAAGCTTCAAGAACAATCCAATAATCTAAAGGTCAACTCGCATAACCGACCCTGATCAGGGGAAGTTAGATAGAAGCGGATAAAGAAGGTAATCTAATATAAGATTGGACAGCTGAGCTCTTCCAGCTACCTAAAACCCAAATTTGGTCTTCAGACAGACCGGCCATAAATGCTGTTGTAGCAGCTCCACTACGAAAGGAGTGAAGCTTGAATTGATCCGAATTTAAGCCAAGGAAAGTCGCCAATTTGTGTAAGCTAGCATTGACAAAATTATAACGTACGGGTGAGCCATCTGCAAATAGAAATAATGGCCCGGAGGAGTGTGGTATAGCTTGTAAATATGACCAAAGATTGCAGGGGGCACAAGTAATGTTACTTTCGGAAGTGCATGAGCAATTAAGAAATAATCGAGTTGGTGACGATGTGGTTTTATGTTTATAATGATGCATCGCTATCTCAATGGCGGAGACTGAGGAAGCATGAAATGTAAACTGAATGTAAACGCAAAGAATATTCTGCATGTGTAAAGGTGATTTAAACCCTAATTCACCAAGGCGAAAGAACCCTGCAAAAGCGAGGGAGAAAATGACTCGTAAAAGAATGCGATGTACCTGGAGTGGGATGACCAGTGGAAGGGCATGCAAGGGGCGTTTTAATAATGATAGTTCAATTGGAAAACGCTTTTCCGGGATGAAATCGACGTGCTCCACGTAGGAGGTTAAGCAGAGAAAAGGAATTAATAGTGTCTGTATAGCCCAAGGATTACTGGACAAATGCTAGAGCAGAGGCATGGGAACTTATAGTTGATGGGCAGAAACCTAAATCAAACTAGTGGGCACAAAAATTAGTGCTTACAATGGTTGGAATGGGAAAGGATGGGGCCAAGTGTTGGTCTGTGCAAAAGTCTAAAAATCTGGTCCAGGCACGGCGGTAAGAAGATTGGGAGGCTGTTGATAAACTAGCATCCATAAGGTAGGCAGCAGTGTCACTTAAAGTTTGATCAAGTCTGAAGGGATTGACTGTGGTGCTGGATCCAGCCATGGAGCCGCTATTCTGGCGTGCTGAATTTGAAAGCGAGATAAGTGATCAGCAACTGGGTTTGATTTGCCAGCAATATGTTTAGCACGGAGTAAGATATTATTTGAAATGCAGACAAGGACAATACGGCGTAATAAGGTCCTTAAATGAGGGCATTTAGAAGTCATTTTGTTGAGAACATAGACCACACATGCCTTGTCCGTCAGGAAAAGGACTTTGCGGTTGCACAGTAAATGCCCCCAATGTTCAATCGCAAGAGTAATAGGGAAGAGCTCCATAACATTAATGTTAAGGGACTGCATAGGTTCTGGCCAGGCACCCACAAACCACTGTGAACCGAAAACCGCAGCGTAGCCTAAAGTAGTAGCTGCATCGGAAAAAAGCCTAAGATGATCAGACGCAAACCAAGCATCATTTAAGAACATACAGCGGCCATTGAAAGATTCCATGAAAATGGACCACATCTTAAGGTCAGCTCTAGCCGAATTCGTTAAACGAATTTTATGAAAAGATTTAAAAACATTGCAGGTCAGGTCATATAGACAACGAAGGAAGGTACGACCAGGGACGACAACTAAGGTGGCAAAGTTAAACAAACCCAGGAGGGATTGTAGTTCACAAAGAGATACTTTCTTCCGGGAAAGAGACCACAAAAGGGCGGAGCAGATTTTGTACACCTTATTAGAATCCACCTCAATGCCATATATATTTATAACTGTTGTGGAAGTTACTGTTTTGGAATCTTTTATACACTCAGCCAAATTAAAAACTTGACACTGATGAATTTCAACAAATTTTTTTTCTGGTAAGTCAAATAAATTTTAAAGTGTTTCTAACGATAGTAAGTAGTAAGAAGCCTTTAACTTCATAAAATTTTAAAGTCACATGGATCACGTGACTTTTGAGCATTGAAGAGTGCTTCAAACTGGAACTATTGCCAACCGCCCTCCAGGAAGATCAAGCAATACGATTACATCATCTTAGAAACAGATTTGTCACTGCAACCTCCACAAGTAGAGACATGTTTGGTGGAAGGAAACTGCACAAACTGTTCGAAATCGCTTGCAGGCTGCCCTATAATGGACCAATATTGACACCTCTTCATCGCCGTAACCGACTTGTGTGGACCACAAGACACATAAGATTTACTCAAACACAGTGGAATTTGGTTGTCTTTAGTGACGAATCTCGATTCACTTTGAGATTGCCGATGGCAAGGTCTGAGTGTACTGCAACGAGGTGAACGTTACGCTCAAGTATGCGTCAGAGAAGTTGACCGATTTGGTGGCAGCAGCGTCATGGTTTGGGGTTCTTTTTGTGCACATGGACGTTCTCCTCGTGTTGTTGTCCAAGGGAACTTAAATGCTGTCCAGTACAGGGATCAGATTTTGCAACCTGTTCTTCTTCCGTTTATGCAGAGACATGGGCCTGGACTAACGTTTCAACAAGACAATGCTCGACCCCATACAGCAATTGCTACCCAGAATTTTTTAAGAAATGCCGGTGTCCAAGTCCTGGATTGGCCGTCGCTTAGCCCCGACCATAATCCTATTGAACACATCTGGGACGAACTGAGTCGACATGTTCATCAGCAAGTGAATCCACCACTGACGTTGCAGGACCTTCAACATGCTCTTGCTGAGCAGAGGCGACGTCTTCCTCGGGTAGTGTTTACTAATGTTCTGAGATCCATGAGAAGACGTTGTGTGGCAGTACGAGACGCTAGAGGAGGCCACAACCGTTACTAAACACTTTATTCCGATTGTTCTCCAAGTCTGTGAATTTCATTTTGGGGGGTACTGTGACATCACGAACGTTATCAATGTCAAGGACTTTCAGCGAGACGTATTCTTGCTTTCTGTTGATGTCAAGGTCGTCTGTGCACAACATAACACTAAAATAGTTGCCTTAAACCAAATATTAAAAATCTAGTCCCAAAAATCCCGAGTGTCAAGTTTTTAATTTGGCTGTGTATAGGTATACCAAGGAATAAGGCGAGGTTCAGGAAGGTCGGTCGTGAGTGAGTGTTGGCACTTCATAGAATTTGCAGGACCAATAAAGAAAAAGTCGTCGATCATGTGGCTAACTGAGCATTGGTACTTTTTTTCTAAGATCCAATGAAGAGCTGTACTGAAACGCTCAAATGTTTTGCAGCTCCTGCTGAGACCAAAGGGTAGACACATGTCTGTGAAATAATAGCGCTGCTCTCCCAGACAAACAGAAAACCCTAGCAACTCATAGTCTGTAGGGTGGATGTGAATCAGCCGGAAAGCACTTTCGATGTCAGCTTTGGCCATGAGAGCCCCTGGACCATAGGAAACAGCAATGAAAATAGGGTCAATACCAGAATTTATGGAGTGGTGCCTAGGAAAGGAGAGGTCATGGATCAGACGGAAAGAGTCTGGTTCATGTTTAGTAACAATCCCAAGAGGGGAGCAAGTTAAATTTGGGAATCGGGGACTAAGAAAAGGACCCATGACACGGCTAGCATGTAGCTCATGGTTGATATTATTAACTAAAACATCCATGTGCTGTGCACAAGATGGGTGATTATTGGCGATAGAGGCAATTCTTGAACCTGAAAATGGTATATGAAAAGCGAAAGAGAAATCTGTGATTAAATATTCGACTTGCGTTGGATTATAATCTTGCAGAATATCTTCAAGTCTATGTAACCGTATTGGGGTTGGGACCTTTATGGAAGGATGTACTTGGCTGGCAAAAGGAATATCTGGGTTGTAGGATGTTGTTGGTTTTTCTGCGACGAAAGGAATAACGTGAGACGAAAGGTTTGAGCATTGCAGGAGGAGGGCGCATACACGGGGTGGCTTGCGAAACTGGAGGGAGTGTTCCGGGTGAGGGACAGGAGCGGTAGAAAGGATGGGTTTCTGGATGTTCGACGTGTGTAGCAGTTGTGAGCAGGGTGACTATAGCTGCACAGGGAACATATGTGTGAATAGGTGCAACGGGGTAACTGGCAGCCAGAATGACTGTTGAATTTTAAGCAATCTCTTTGTATGTTTGATGTATTTGGTCTGGGTGTAAACTGATTATGTACATGCTGGCTATGGAGCGTAGAGGCCTGAAGCCAAAGGTTCGCGTGAATTTGACCCCACGGAAGAGAGCTGGATTGTCGTAACAGACGAAATTGGGCATCATAAAAATCGAAAGCCGCAAGGCCATAAACACTAGCCAGGTCTGTGACCAAGCTATTATACAACAGTAAATGACTTGCGGCTTCTGGTTGTTTTTGGATATAAACGTCCCTAAATATTGAGAAAGCTTTTTGCCAGAGGTCAAGGGAAAGGGTTTTAGTCTTTTGTTTTGGGGAGATAGTTAATGTGGAGGTTGATGGCACAGCAGGCAAGATTCAATATAGCAATATAACCAGGCATTTCCCTGCTTCAATATTTAAATAAATAGAAGCAATATGCAATAGCACAGCAGGCAAAATTCAATATAGCAATAGAGCACAGCAGACAAGATTCAATATACCAATGTAAGCAGCCCAAACACGCAATGGTTATGGAATGGAGGCCCACAACTAGATTTGGAGTACGGCCACTTAATACCTGTTACCCTTGACCAAACAAACTTTTAAGTGACGTAAATATCTATAAAAATCGCGACTATAGCCAAGAGTAGACAGAATTAATGAAAAAATTTTGTGTAGTGATACAAGGGAAAGCGTAATAAAAGTGCGGGTGGGATGTACTTTGACCTAAATAAACAGGCACCAAGCCTGAGGAACTAGCACCGAGAACTGCTAAGGTGTCAATCTGTGCACAGCCCTGATAGAATTCTTTGTCGCGTTTGTTATTTGTACGTGTGTCGAAAGAAAATTAATTTTCCGATTATTACTCGGTATTAGTGCGTTAAAATTGTAAATAAGGTGTGTTAATTAACAAGGGTGAAAAACTGTCTGAGAGGTGAGTTAATTAACGCTAGGGGTGAATAACTGTGCGACGGTGCGTTTTCTGTAGAGGTGTGTTAATGTTGTGTATTGTTTAATTGGCGTATTTTCTCTCTAGTTGCGATAACTGCACCAAAAGGAGTATAATCAAGGACCAACAGGTTTATCTGACACGTACGTGTTAAATAAAAATTTGGGAAGTAAAACGTTTTACCGTGTGATTTATCATTTGACCGTGTGTTTTACGCAGGTCTTTGTATAATTAAAGACAGGTCTTTAGATAGGTGTGTGTGCTCGCTACGATCTACATTTCTCTTATGTGTCTTTTGTATTGCGTACCATATATATAAAGTTGCATTTAATGAAATAAAAATATGGACCTTAATCTATCGTATACGGAAAGGCGAATGTAATGTCGTCATTTATAAATACCCAAATGAAATGAAATGGGGTTTAACGTCCTACTGTTCTGCTCCTTTACTGGGCTAATGAAGACGGGCATACGCCATACAGTGTGCTATGAGGGAAATTTTGCCCGGGCAGCGGCACTATCGCCTACTCTTATATCGAATTCCAACTGCCAACGATCCTCATTCCAGAAGTTGTAATTTATAATAGCCGTTTTTATGCAATTACAGAATTGTCCCGTGATCTAATTTTCATTTGTTCATTGTTGTATGCAGCAAAAAACGAGTGCACAGTGTAAAAAGACATTTAGTATTAGTCTATGATCAATAAAAATGAAGTTATTTGATGAAAAAAAAAATCTCCTGGATTCTCCTGTTTTTTCATTGCTGGTCTCCTGTTTTTTCATACCTGGGGTTAACACGTCTGCTTCACGCTAGAAATTTTGGCTGCAGGCCTATATTGCAAGTTTCTTTCTAGTCTCATGTTGTCTACGGCAAGACAAGTCTCTGCAAAATTTCTTTCTTTCAGATGATACTGGACGTAAAACAAAAGTACCGATACTGCAAATATACACTGTAGAAAAAGGTTTCGAAAATTTCTTTCTTCTGATACGGATATACAACTCTGTATAAAAAAATTTGAATGCGTATACTGATTAGTACTATACGAGTGGCTTTAGCAAAATATGTTGACCGCTAGGCAGGAGGAATGTCCGAATGATTGGCACCAAGAATAGAGGAACATGGGAGGAAGTGGTAGCAATAAAACTATCCGATCACCAGCTATAGTACTGGGTATTGAAACAATAAAGTCATCAACACAAATACTATTATATATCATAATATTCATTTTTATACACCCACATGGAAATGTGGTCGTATATTGCCGTCGCCCCCGTCCGTCCATTCATCCATCTGTCGGTCCGTCTGTCAGTAAAAACTCAAGATGATAGAAATTTTGTATGGTGTTCCAGAGTAGATGATGTGAAGGATGTTTGTGAAGAGTTAAACTTAATCAGTAAAGAAGAGATTTGTTCAGAACAGGATAAGGATTCCAGTATTGCCTTTGTGAAGAAGTTAGTATCTAGCGGTAATAAACTAACCAGGGCTGATCGAAAAGCCTGTCCTGAAGAATCAACTAGACTCCTTCGAGAATACTCATCATTGGTAATTGACAGAGATAGATTGTTGAAACGAGTCAAGTCTACTTCTGATTTAAAGAAATTATCTCAATTGGTATTGCCTATGAAATATCGCAAATTTGTACGACAGCAGTTACACAACAACATGGGACATCTAGGCACCGAGAAGGTTATGTCGCTGGTTCAAAGTAGATTCTTTTGGCCCAAGATGGCGTCTGATATTGATCATTATATAACACGGTTATGTTCTTGTGTCAAGTCGATGCCCCAACCAAGAAGACTGTAGCTCCATTGAAACAACGCACCCATTTCAGATGGTATCAATTGACTTCCTTCATTTAGAAACCTGCAAAGGCGGATACAAGTATATTTTACTTGTTGTTGACCACTACACAAGATTTGCTGTCGCCTACCCAACAACCAACAAATCTGGTCGTACTGCTGCCGACAAGATCTTTAATGATTATTTTTTAAAGTTTGGATTTCCTGAAAAACTTCACCACGACCAGGGTAGGGAATTCGAAAACGATTTCTTCAGCAGACTTCAGAAGTATTGCGGAATCAAACATTCGAGAACAACTCCATACCACCCTGAAGGAAATGGTCAAGTAGAAAGGCTAAATCGTACCCTATTAAGTATGCTCCGGACACTTCCAGAAGATTTCAAGTCCGACTGGAAAAACCATGTTTCAAAGATGGTACATTTTTATAACTGTACTAAGAATGAGACCACAGGTTACTCACCACATTTTCTATTATACGGAAGACAGCCTCGTCTCCCAGTTGATCTTATTTTCTGTTTAGACGAACCAAGAAAGCACTCAGGATATAAAGATTACGTTGATAGATGGTCAGAATGTTGTATGCGTGAAGCCTATGATAAAGCTTCCAGTAGTGCTCGTAAGGCTAGTGCTCGGTCTAAGACTAGGAGAGATGCAAAACCACAGAATGTCGTTCTTGTCCTTGGAGATCGTGTTTTGGTCAGGAATCTTGGTGAAAGAGGTTGGCCAGGAAAGCTACGCAATTACTTGGAAAAGCATATTCACATCGTAGTCAAACGTATAGATGATAATTCACCCGTCTATGAGGTTAGAAGTGAAGTTTTAAAGGAAAGTCAAGAAGATTACACAGGAATTTGCTTCTTCAATGCAATGACTTGCCAGTCGATAAATCTGACGTTTCAGTACAACCAGCACGTAAATCTTCTGCACCCAAGGTTGAATCAAAACAATTGTACAGTTTATCAAGTGAATCCAGATCGTCTAGCGAAGGTATTGTGATCTGTCGAGAATCTGATCATCAGCCCTTAAATCCAGAAGCGGAGCCGTTTGTTCCCATGGTATCTGATGTGGAGCACCATGGGTCTTTCTGTCTGACGTGGAGAGCGGGCGAGAAAACCGGTTGCCACATCCTACATACAACCCACGCATCTATTCTTACTACATATTTCTGTAGCCTTGTGATCGTCTAGAATTTGTCTCTAGCAGTCTTTACTTCTGCTTCACGTTGTGTATTTACTTCTTCCAGTTTCTTAAGACGTTTGTCTTACCAGGAATAATAATGCATAGTTCGCTTCTACATTTTATATAGCATATAACTGAATACAGGTATACAAGCATAGCACAAATTACAATACTATATAGCTAAAACCACTTCTCCACCCTATCCAGCCTCTCGGCTGTCTAGGAACTCAGATGTACCCTCGATCTCTGGAATCTAATTCAAGTCTGACTTACAGGGTACCCCGGTTTCTTTTAAAGGTAAATGAATATCATGCACAATAACGCGTGATCATGGCCCTGAACTTGTGTAATTAACGATATGATTGGTTACTTTAAGCTAAATGATGCAATTAGAATAATTCCACTCACGTGTAATTCTGGTGTTAAATGAGTGACATATGTTTTCGATAAATAGCTCTTTTTTATGTGTCAACTGTCAATTACAGACTAAGTTGATTTAAGTATTTTAAGTACATATCACATATTATGCGAATATGTTATTTCTCGAGCAAAAATTCTACTAAAAGTATTACATTCGTCCCTTTCTTTAAGACTTTTTGCTCGGTATTGGGTAAAAGATCCCTTGAATCCTTTACAATAACCATACCAACATCTGTAGAATTATATAACTATTCATAAATGTAGCAGAAATCTAGAAAATCAACATATATCACCTCCCCCACTTGCAAGATTTATGCTAAATGAACAGGTAGGAGACTCTTAAAACTTCTATGTGCTAAACCCTATAATTATTCATGCAACAGGCAAATATCAATGATACTATACTATATAACAAAACTGTGAAAACACAAACACACATATAATCAAAAATCAAAAGTTAAAAGTTGCATGCAAAAGTTCTCCAAAAAGTTCATCACTGTAAAATCCTATGAAAATTCACTAAGCCCAAACACAGAAAACACAAATTGTCTTTTTTTAAATCTTCAAGTGTCCTTATTTCAAAACACTATAACACATCTCGTAATATTTATAAAGTTCAGATTTCACTTTAAATTCTGTCTCAGGAAATGTCAATTTGGTAAACTGGTAAACCATTTCTTCTTCTTGGATTTGTATTGGTCTGTTTCAGCTACCATAGTGTCAAGTTGAAACTTTCTTTTTTTCTTCTAAGTATGATTGGTTTGTACAATTTTATCCATCAATCAAACATGTCATTGCCATCAGACCAAGAACTAACTATACCTATTTTTAAAAAAAAAATTTATTTTGATATTAGTCTAATATTATTATTTCGAAAAATTATTTGTAAATCTTACTCTTAATTAAAATTAACTTTATTTAAGTATTAATAAACTTTGATGTGTTAATTTCCGTTTCTGTTTTAGAATTCCTACATTATTATTTTATATTTCACCGTCAGTAATGTGACCTTTTTGACCTAATCATTTACAATTTAGTATTTCGTTTTTTTATAAACACTATCCACTATTACAAAAACATTCCCTCTATTATTACATTAGCCAGGATGACACACAGATATGGCCACTATCTGAATGACATCCCATTTTATCCTACAGTAGGACGTTAAAGCCCATTTTATTTAATTTATCTACAACTATGTTGAGAGAAAATGGCCGTACGCTCCATTCAATCAGAACACAGTCCATATTTATATAATCATGACAATCAGAATATACCTAGCTTTTAATCACACATATAATTTCATTCACTAACCACTGAAGTCACGGGACTTTTACACACATCAAATTTAACACAGTGTTAGAACCTATTGTTTATAATAATTCGACCTCATGTCAAATTACACATTCTAATCCTCTCGTGTCGACAGCTTAAAGCAATTAGCAGTATATATTAAACGTTAATATTACGTTTCTAAAGCAAAAATTTAATTACATAAAATTATATACGGACAAAATTTACCGTATACTCCACTTTTCTAAAAAGTGTCGTATTCTTAATTAAACCTCCTATTAAATTCGTATTAATGACTTTGCGATAATCTCACAATTTAACGAGCCTATAATTTTAGTTTTTTCCCAGGAAAACTATAACATACATCCCTAGATTAACCATATGGGATTTTTAACATAACCCAACTTTTTAATCAAAAGTTAAATTACAACAACTCTAAGGCCTGGACTAAGGGCCTCAAAATTATATAGTATACGAAACAACAAAAAACACAAATTAACGAATCACAGTAGAAACCACGGCCAACTAGGAAACTAGAGTTAATCACTCACAAACTTCATCCTTAGCTCTGCCGTCGTTCTCACTGCGATCCGGAGACAACATTAGTTCCCTACTTTATTCCCTATTCCGTTTCCTTATCATTATTTTTTTTAAAACCTACTCCCTAAACTTTCTCTTTAACTTAAATTTTATTACTCAAATTTACTACAGGTCATGTTAACCTGACAATATAGATACCTATAGCCAGTCATATTATATTGTTTAATATACCTATCAATCTCAACTTATGAATGACTGTAATTTATTCTCTATACAGTTAAATTTTAAATACTTAGTTTCTAATTAGATTTTAACTTTAAATTAATATTAGTTGGTCTTTAAACAAATTTAACACATTTAATTTTCCAAACAAAATGTATTTACCCAATTTTTCGAATATCTCCACCAGATTTCTTTTTTTCCACCAGAATTTTTCTGTTGCTGGATTGTTCAGGTTTTCTTCTTAACGTCTTCAAATATGTATTCTTCTTCTAAAGTGACTTCTTACCCCAAAGGTCGAAACTACGTTACGGCATCAAATAGAATATGTAGCACCATGGGTCTTTCTGTCTGACGTGGAGAGCGGGCGAGAAAACCGGTCGCCACATCCTACATACAACCCATGCATCTATTCTTACTACATATTTCTGTAGCCTTGTGATCGTCTAGAATTTGTCTCTAGCTGTCTTTACTTCTGCTTCACGTTGTGTATTTACTTCTTCCAGTTTCTTAAGACGTTTGTCTTACCAGGAATAATAATGCATAGTTCGCTTCTACATTTTATATAGCATATAACTGAATACAGGTATACAAGCATAGCACAAATTACAATACTATATAGCTAAAACCACTTCTCCACCCTATCCAGCCTCTCGGCTGTCTAGGAACTCAGATGTACCCTCGATCTCTGGAATCTAATTCAAGTCTGACTTACAGGGTTCCCCGGTTTCTTTTAAAGGTAAATGAATATCATGCACAATAACGCGTGATCATGGCCCTGAACTTGTGTAATTAACGATATGATTGGTTACTTTAAGCTAAATGATGCAATTAGAATAATTCCACTCACGTGTAATTCTGGTGTTAAATGAGTGACATATGTTTTCGATAAATAGCTCTTTTTTATGTGTCAACTGTCAATTACAGACTAAGTTGATTTAAGTATTTTAAGTACATATCACATATTATGCGAATATGTTATTTCTCGAGCAAAAATTCTACTAAAAGTATTACAGATGATCCCATTGAGACTCCTGACGCCAGAACAGTACCATCTGAAGCCACATTGGAATCACCTTGCATATCAACCAGTCCGCCTGTTAGTGACGGAGATGAGTCTCACAGTGTAATCCGAAATCAACGTTGAGTCCGTCCACCGAAGCGCTGAACTTACAATACTCTTGGACAACCATCTAGTCACGTTTGGTTTATTTCACATGAAAGTGAATACTATTTTTAGGTATGGTTTCGGATACCACTGTATTATTTGTATTACTTCGTCGTTAGTTACTGTATTATGTTAATAAGTATTAAGAATGTGCAGTATTGTATAATACTGTGTTTAACAAGATATTTCTATTTTAGATGTAATCTAAACATATGGTTTACCAGACTGATCACCTGAGTTCAAACTATATAATAGGTATCTTAAAGTGCCAAAGAATATCATTGTTGTTAAGCAATCTGTTTTTAAGGTATAAGCCTCTAAAATGTATTTTAAAGGAGTTCAATTTATTTTTCGGTTGTTCACAATTTGTTAATGTCGGGACAACATTTTATTTTGTGGGGGAGGATGTGACGCTAGGAATATGGGGGTTACCGTTTTTGCGTTTACAGTTAAGGGGAGATAACAACTGTTTTGACACCACTCCTGATTACGTCATAAAACCGGAAATGATGTTAACCACGTCGAGTCAAACCCCGCAATAAAGTGTGTATTCCTAAACGATGTTATTTTTTGCCTCCACAGGTAATTAGACAGTTATTATATGTAAAATATGTTTAAATTCGTGCAGTAACATATTGGTTATCAATGTGATGTGTATTATTATTGTTGATGTAGGTAGAATTTTGCCTAGTAGTGATTTTCTCATTCAACTAAGACGGCATGGTTCCCGTTGCCGCCATTTTTAGATATATTCATTCTCAAATGACAATATGTGCATGTTATGTTCTTACATTAATATTAACATTGTGAAACATCATAAAACCGGAAATGATGTTAACCATGTCGAGTCAAACACCGCAATAAAGTGTGTATTCCTAAACAATGTTATTTTTTTGCCTCCACAGGTTAACCCCATGGTTGGAGAACCGACAGTCACGTCACAAGTATGATGTACATGTGTTTGTACACTTGGCCTTGCTACCCTACCTATGCCAGTTCCCCTAGACCAGTACTTGCCCAGTGCATAGCGTAGTGTAACATACATATTCATCTAAATGGTAACTGTCTAGAAGATCACAAGGGAAACACACACTGAGGTTTCCAGTGTTCATCAGCCCATAAGCCCTAAGGTGTTCATCATAAACTGATTTTTGTCTCTCTATTACAAAAAATAAGTCTGCATTTGAAGCAGATTCAACTTTCTGTCTTCTATATACACCAAGAATTTGTGAAAACTCTACATCATTAACAATGCTGTAGTTAGTTACCATGTACATTCCTGCTTTATATACTACTCCACTTTTTATCATTTTGCTGATTTGAGTAATTTCTAAGTCCTTTATATCACACTCGATCAAAGCCTCCTGTATTTCATGACTTGTTTAGGGAACTCCTCAATGAATAAATCTGCATCATCAGAAATCAAGGACTGAAGATATGCCAATTGGTTTACATTTATTTTTGGAGCAAATACAATCTCTGAAAGTGAAATATCCTTTAGTATCAACAAAATTTCAAACGTTCTGTGTCCACGAGGGATGTATTTTCCTAATATGAGTGGTAATAATCGCAATGGTGTCCACATTTGTGATGCGCTAGCAGGTATTGAAGCGAGACTCTTTGGTACAGAAGGTTTAGTTAATATATCATTTTCCCCATATTTCCATGTTTGTAAAATTCTCATAACATCATTTTTTGGAAAATGTTTTCCTTTTTCTAGCTTTTGAAGTATTAATGAGTGGTAGTAATTGCAATAGTGTCCACATTTGCGATGCACTAGCATGTATTGAAGCGAGACTCTTTGGTACAGGAGGCTTATAATATATCATTTTTCCCATACTTCCATGTTTGTAAAGTTCTCATAACATCGTTTTTTGAAAAATGTTTTCCTTTTTCTAACTTTTGAGGTATTAATCGAATTCCATACCGACAACACCCTTCCAAGATGTCATGCATGCAGTCTGGAGGAAGACCATGTTACATGGAAATACTTAAGGTTATTCGGTGGGGAATCACATTTGATGCCATGCATAAAATTGGCAGATATAGGTTGACATGCAACTAGCTCTACATGAGCTTCGTAATTAATTTCATCTGTCAATTCAAACTGGTTAGGATCGTGATTGGTCTGTATTTGTTCTGGGCTTGCCATGCAAAATCTACATATTCTATGAATATTACTTCCAAAGCTTTCTGTGAACCCTCCAATTTGGTGGCTACCCAAATTGTCGGCACTAACAAATGCCACTGTACCATATAATTTTTCTGTCAAGTTTGAAATAATTATGCCTTCATTCTCCAATACCTTCAAATCATAGATAAGGGGTTCTAAAACTTTTCCAAACCCAACAAATTTCAATATTTTATTGGGACATATGTAGTAAACATAATTGAACTGTTTTCAATTCAGACCTGTGCCATGGATGAATGTTAGCTAAATTAAAATAAATTGTTGCAATATTATGTATTCCTCTCTTAGAACCAAGAGGATTGACCACCTCAAATTCATCAAAATAAAGAATAACTTGTAATGCATGAATGCAAGTAGAAAACAATTCATTCTGTTTAAAATGATTACCATGATTAAAATCTACTAAAACACCTTGTCTTGGACATGATAGAGGATTGAGAACATCATGTAAAACTTGTACATTTGACAAAAGTGATTTCAAACTCTCTAAAATTGGAATATTCTCAAAATATTGATTCTGATGAAAACTATTTTTTTCAAGATTAATGTGGATAGGTTTTATAAATCTTAGTTGTTCTTTCCAATGTCTGTTTCTCAAATAATCCAAATAATCTGTTTTCATAGACTGGATTGACCGTTGAAGAACATTCTCTTCGAAAATACTTTTGACTTGATCTAAAACATTTACATTAATATCATTTTGGAATAATATATCAATTAGATTCTAAAGGAAGTTCTGTTATAGATGTTATTTCAGATAATATTGTGTCCATGGTAGAAACGGGCAAGTAAACTCATCTCTTGAAGCTTTAAAAGTGAAAGAGCAAATGAAACCATTTGCACGGATAGTCTACTAGTGTGTCATTTTCGTCATCCATATATGTATTACTACTGTGGTAGTGTCGCCCGAAGTGCATAAAGAATTTCAAACCAGTCGCCCAAACTCATCGATTTGTCTACTAGCTTGGCGTAAGCGAGCCAATCAACTATCGCGCACGTGCATGCTTCGACTATAAAACTGGGTGCGTATTATTCATCGGGGGAGTTTCAGTTAGTAACTCCTGAGGTAAGGTAACCATATCATATGTAAGACACAGACCAGTTGTCAGAGTCGATAATCGCCTCATATCAACCAGATTGTGTTGATTTTCATTTCTTTTATATTTGGGCTAGATTGTTTGAGCACATTTCTTACACTTAGATAATAGCTCTGATTTGGGGGACAATAGTATAATTTGGATCTACTTGTCGCTTCGCTGTGGGGATCGCTGAATCGATCCACGTACTAAACCATATTGGAATTTGGTCACTTGAAATCGTGAGTGAATTCGGTGATTTTGTTTTTAATGGTGTTCTAGTAGTTTAGACATTGCGTTCTACTGCCAGACACTGGGATATAGGCATTGCAGCCTTTTCACTTGATTCGTGTGGAAGAATTCAGTGATATCGATTTTAATAGTGGGTTAACAGGCTGTACAGGATCGATGAATCGATTCACCACAGTGAGTTAATTCATTCTGTTGTTTGAAAAATAGACGTTGGCGTATAAAGTTCATGATTTCTGTTTAGTATTTCGGGCAAATCAATCATTTGAAACATTAAAGGCACACGTCACATTTCCATAATCCATTGTTGTTTAAACATGCATTATGCAAGAGCAAAATCTGCTTATTACAAGTCTTTCTTTAGGCCTGAAATGTTATCTAAATTATCAATTAGACATTAATTAACTTATCCAGACCATAATAAACTCTCGATGTCAAGGCTAGCCTTCGATGTAGGCTGGATTAGATTCCTATATGCCGCTAACGGCCAAAGATAATTAAATCAGAAAAAGTGGATAATCGAGACTATGCTGTTTATATTAATGATTTTAGTAATGATAACCGAGACTATGCAAAAATTTCAACGGCTTCTTTCTCAGCTCATAGTGTATCAATTTGACTGAAATTTTCAGCAAATTACCTTTACACTATCTAGTTTTTAACTATTATAGTGAGAGCTGCCGCTGCATCCAGTATCTGAACCCTGTCCTACTACACTTTTGGCGAGCTTACCAGGATGCAGTTGTGTCGGTAAATGTCGTGAGCAAGCGATTTCCGATATTATAAAATTTGATACGGTTCTACATCTAGGCGAATTAAAGTGAATTACTTGCTAGAAATTTAAACATGTTTAAGGAAACGTCTACTAGGGACTGGGGGACTGAGACTAATGAACAAGAACTACACGTTTGTGGGGGTGGATATACAAATAAATCATTGTATTCACGAGAGGTCGATCCCAACACTTCTAATCTTTGTTCACCTAGATACGCACCTGAAACGTTTACATACGCGTCCGTGAAATGCCAAGAATCTGTGGTTTATACACAAAGTAGTCTGTTAATGTCAAATAATTATCGTAATGTAGAACGGCAGGTATCAGGAAATGGGGTATCATTTGCAGAGGAGGCAACTTCTTTTGGGTGATACTGATGATGCGTCTGATTCAGTAAGGTAATCGGAGGATCGATGAATATCGGGAGATATCAGGACTTGCAACACATTCACCTGACTTCTTTGATCAGTCGGCCACCTTTACTTTCACGTCTACTCTGATGAAACGCAACACAGATGATAAAACCAGATGATAATAGCTTTCTACCGCATTTTCAAACAAAGAGTTTTTTAATTTTATCGCCAAAACTATGGAACTAAGGGAAGTAACTCTTTGCATGTAAACAATAAAGATCGCGACTTTCAGTTATCAACATCGATTTGGGATATTGTAAGGTGTAATTTAGCTAAGAGATTTGTTCTCAAATTCTTTTCAATCTATTTTAGAGTTAATAAAGCGGATATAATTATTAGCACGTGTAGCGATAAACTAAACAAATAGCGACAATTTCGTTTGCGCGCGTACGTACAGCATCTAATACAATACATCGAATGCCACACAACCTGAAACTTTAATTTCAGTATGGGAATACGTCTCGCCGATTCGGACTTACATGGAACGCTCTCTCGAATAAATGTAAAAGCAGTTTTACGGAATCACGGGAGAAAAAATCCCGTACATTGAGAGGATAATCGCCATGGGGGAGGGGGGGATGATTAAATCAATACCAATATTTTGTCGTTAGTCGTTATGCAAAACTAATTTTTTACGCCCCCTCCGCTCCTCTATTCCTAATGCAGAAATTCTATAGAATCTAATAAGCACACCAATTATCTTACATGAAACAATATTGACAAAAACTCTCGGAATAGGGAACACACGTCACAAACAAGGATATTTTAAAATCATGCTAAGTTAAAACAAAAGAAAAGTGGTACTTCCAGTACTACTGAACTGCTAATTTTAATTATTTTTTTTTACGTTACTAATTATTTCTTTCTGTAGGCTACATATTCAATTTTGGTTTAATTACATAAATACATTAAGATATGATGGTTACCATTGCTTATATTTTATCTATTACCCATTTAATGCAATTTTTGTATTGTTTGGCCTGCACTGCCCTGCAGTTCAGTGTATCATTTCTAAATTAATTACCCTTGGAAGTGCGAATTTACGCGTTTTTGGAAATCTACTGCCAAATCATGCTTTCTACTGCCTTTTTTAGACTACCCTACTGCTTTTCAGCTCTGAGGGGTTGACGGGTCTGTAAATTAGTGAAACGAAGAATCCTATTGAATTTCAGCAATTTCCTTTAATTACGCCGTGAGTTATGGCCCTTGTTTCACTTTGTTGCAGTGTTTAAAATTCGACAAAAAAAGTTGTAAGCCAACATGACCCGCTGGTAGATGCCATTCATGAAAGTTGTAGGTCCTAACATTAACTGGTGGGCCCAATAAATATTAACAAAACACAGTACACTCTCCCACCCCAAATTCCTTGAACTTCTAAGTTCCGTAGGTGTCTTCTACAGCCATTTGGGACAGGTTTAAAAAAAAGTTAAAATATGTATTCAATATTGATTAACTGTTTATATTACAATTTTAACTTTTGAAAGATTTAATGCTTATACTTCGTGTATAGAAAGAAAAAAATCATTCCACCCCAGGCTTGATATTTATTTTTTCTGTAATAAATAAATATTCACTTGTAATAATCTTGGTGAGTATATGTAGGTCTACTTTATAGTACTGACAACATATCTCGAAATTCCATTCACATAGAAATCTGAAGATTAAAATGGCCCTTCACATTCTCCAAAAATTAACAGAAAATATTATGCATATAAATGAAATGAAATGAAACTGGCTTTTAAGGTCTTACAAAACAGATTAATATGTCTTACATTTCAATGAATTAAATTTGCTGTCCGATAGCAATAATCATTTGATTTGTTTCATTCATCATGACGTGTTGAACTGTGTAATGAAAGACCGTGACCTCTTTCAACATGAAAGTAAACTATCAGTGCAGTTTGGCAGACGACATGTCATTTTTTTATCATTATTAAAACTGACCTGATGTCACACGTTGGGATTGCCTATATTTATGGAACGATAAACTCTTTGTTATTCTTCCTATATGACATATTGCACATGCCTTATTTCGAAGACTTGGGTCTGCAGTACGGTAGTGAAATCTTCATTAAAGAAATAGACTTGATAATCAAGTCTGCTATTAAATCACGAGAGTTGGAAATAATGGCGGGAAAGGCCACTCGTTTTACCTCGCTGGAATTATATTGTTACCCGTATTTAGGCTTTCAGGGAATTTTCAGCTCTGGTTTTTCAATTTTATTTTTACAAGACAAAGGTTTTATATCACGTGAATATTTATTCTTCGATTCATGACAGTACAGTAGATGGACTGACCTAGTTTAGTAGCATACGTGTTTCGATCTCTCCATTGAAGGAATATAATATGCCGGATTATGCATGTGTATTCAATATCGGATAAAGACAAATAAGACAGTATAAGTAAGGCATACCATCGGAACACACACTCATCTGTTCCACACTTGATCAAAATGGTTAAATAATATCTTCCCGAACTCTTGGAGCGTGCTGATATTTGCAAGCACAACCTCACTCCTACAACGATAATTTCTTTCGGTGGACAATTTTATTTTCATTTCCGGTAATGAAATACTGTTAAATATCTGGATGAAATATATTTCGGATATAAATAGGGGCAATATAAATATTTTCAAGGAGAATTTGATAGAACCATGGAGAAAATATCCATGACAAAAACAGTCGGCTCACAGGGCTGACCGGCCATCTTCAAAATAAACTGATGTCGGCCCGTCCAGTTATTTATCGGCGCCGGGCCGATGGACCAACGTAAATTTTAAACACTGCTTTGTTGTACCTTGTGAATGCTCTAACGACAAAAGTTATTATCCGATCTGTATGAAATTTATATGCATTATTTAGATTAGTAAAACAAAGAAGCTTATTGAATTTCAGCAATTTCCGTTAATTACATCTAGAGTTATGGCCCTTGTTTCACTTTGTTGAATCTTTTGAACGCACTAATGACAACAGTTATCAACCGATCAACAATTTCCGTTAATTACACCATGAGTAATGGCCCTTTTTTCACTTTGTTGTACCTTGTGAATGCTTTAACGACAAAAGTTATTATCCGATCTGTATGAAATTTATAGGTATCGTTTAAATTAGTAAAACAAACAAGCCTATTGAGTTTCAGCAAACGTTCAGACGACAAAAGTTATCATCCGATCTGTATGAAATTGATATGTATTATTTGATATGCCCTACTACACTACTACCGATAGTAGGATTATCATGTTGAGAATAATATTCATATTTCAAGACATTTAAATTTATGAGTCTATGAGAGCGACTGATATGTGATGTGAAAGAAGATGCAACACCGTAAGAGTATGTACACCCTTTAACAGGGCAGTCAACGGGACTTCCATTCTTTACATGTTCGTTCAAATGCACTGTCAAATCTTTAGCACTTTTAATGTTTTCTTTGTTACACAACATACAACCCAATATTGAACCCGAATTGCTACTTAGCTGTACATCATCAGAAGATTTATTTTCAAATTTATAGTGATATCTATAGACATGAATTTTATAGGCAGGAAATGTTTAAATACTTTTTGGCAACCTTTTATACCACAATTGAAGTCAAAGTTTGGATCTGCCATATGTACATTTTTAATATGTTTAAGATATGCATCTAAAAAATTAGATCTAAATGACCCACACATTCAGGCAATCTGACTTTTCGGGCAGACAGGTAAAGTGGAAATTATTATTTCATCTAGTTGGCAAAATAAAGTGCCCGAAATCTAACAAAACACTAATTTTACTTTTCTTTTAGTTGAATACCGTGAATTTGTTCTGAATTGACTATGGATTAAAACATTTTGTCTGGAGCCACTCTACTTTGTGCCACATTTTTCGGGCATCGATTATTATTCGTGATTGCAGCTGCAACAGTCCAATTGGATGGTTGGAATCCGGGTCGTCATTGAGTGGGATTTCGGTTACAAATTGATTGGAAACTTTGGAATCCGGGTCGTCATTGAGTGGGATTTCGGTTACAAAACGATTGGAAACTTCAAAGTTGCTTAACTCATGGGCTATAATAGCAGTAACAAGCATATGTGGCGGTTAAATTTTCAAAATTTTCTCAGGGAGCCCGAGGCCCCCATACCCAGCGACGATTGATTGGTTGTTTGGGATTCAGGGAAGCCACCTAAGGTAGGCTATATTGGACCACATTTAAGTTGCGGTATTCACGGGTTGGAATAGCAGGAAAACACGATTTGGGCTGTTAAATTTTCAAAATTTGCTCCCGACGGTCCCGTCTTCGTGGACTATAAACGATTGAGTGGTTGATTTGAATTCGAGTCAGCCACCTAAGTTAGGCTATATCTGACCACTTGCTGTATTCAGAGACTGGAATAGCAAGAAAACGTGTGTGCGGCCGTCAATTTTCTTTGGGGTGGGGGTGGGGTTAGGACGTCTGTAACTTGAAATTTTTTCGGGAATTTCAGGTTCTGCCCCCCTAACATTCATCGAGCCTGTATGCCTATGAACCGCATTTTCGGATAACTAAGGAAAATGTTTCTCTTTATGATTGCAAACAATACACTTAATAAAGAGAAATATAATTTTCTGGTGACGTAACACAATCTTAGAGAAAGGTTTCTTTTTATGACAGCAAACATTAGACTTAGTGAAGACAAATATAGCTGTCGGATATTGCTACACTTTCTACGAGTAAGCATTCCCTTTGTGAGTGAAAAGTTACGCCTTTTAAGGGAAATGTTTCCTTTTTTGCAATGACGTAACACTTTCTAAGGGAAATGTTTCTATTTATGATTGCAACCATTACACTTCATAAATTAAAATACAATTTTCCGGTGATGTAACACAATCTAAGAGAAAGGTTTATCTTTATGAAATTATGATAGCAAACATTACACTTAGTGAAGACAAATATAGCTGCTGTATAATGCTACACTTTCTACGAATAAGGATTCTCTTTGTGAGTGGAACGTTACACCTTCGGAGATAAATTTATTTCTCGAAAAGTGTATCCTTAGAGAAAGTGTGGGATTACACCATGAATGTTATCAGTTACACCATTGCCAGTGTATGTGTGGTGACCTCACACTTTAAAGGCCAAACTTTACACCAAAACAAGTGTTTAACTACACACAGTGAATGTCTTGACTTAGTTTGATGATTTACTTTTTCCGATAAGGCTAAGCAGAGATAAGCAATTTGATTTGTCAATGCTTCAGGCTGCAATAACTTTGATTTTCATTAATGGATAGTGATGAAACTTGGTGTATGATGTAAAGTTTGATCATGAGCATTTTCTGCGTAGGCTAAATATAGATAAGCAGGTTGCAATTGATAACTTGATGATATACAAAAAGATAAAAGTGCAATTAATTTATTTTAGTTGGGGCATATAGTGCTGGTATTAAGAATTGTGGAAATATACTATTCAAAAAAAGTAGGGGTATTTGATTTTTAAGTGTTATTAAAGTCACCTAATGAAACTGACGAAGAAACAAATGACAAAATTAAATGAAGTTCACATTCATCGATTTATTCCAAATGATCGTTAGACTAAGTAAGGCACAGACTGACCATTATAAGGGTAAAATGATACCCGGGGTCAAACAGCAAAGTTACCACAGCATCACAACCAAGTCAGTAACGGGTAAATCCTCCTCTGTTTGCCAAACAAGCATTGATCCGACGTGGCATACTCCTAATGAGACGTCTAAGGTCATTTTGGTCCAGATTGTCCCATTCCTGTTGCAACGCAGCAGCAAGTTCTTGGACATTGGCAGGACGTTGTTGACGTTGACGTAACCTCTGTCCAAGCATGTCCCAGACATGCTCGATGGGGGAGAGGTCGGGACTCAGTGCTGGCCAAGGTAATGTGGTGATGTTCTGTTGTTGGAGGTAACCTGTAACGATCCTGGCCCTGTGACATCTTGCGTTGTCATCCTGGAAGATGAAACGGCGGCCATGACGTCGTGCGAACGGCACAACATGGACTGCCAAGATGTTGTCCCGGTAGTACTGACCTGTAACACGCCCTGCAACAACATGTAAAGCCGTTCTTCCAGCAACAGTGATGCCTCCCCACACCATAACAGAACCACCCCCAAATCGATCATGTCTGATGACGTTAACGTCTTGGAAGCGCTCGTTTCGACGACGCCACACCCTCCTACGTCTGTCCAAAAAATCAACAGTGAACCTTGACTCATCTGAAAACATCACATTGCTCCAGCGTCGATTATCCCAGTGTTGACGATCCCTACACCAACGACGTCTTGCCTGAATGTGATGATCTCTCAAACAAGGGATCACGCGAGGACGTCGGGCGCGAAGGTGACCCCTATGCAGTCGATTCCGAATCGTCTGGCCACTCACTCTCACACCAGTGTCTGTTTGAAGACGAGCGCTGATCTGATTTGCTGTGATGACACGATTTCTCAAGGCCAAGGTACGGATAAATCGATCCTGGGCTTGAGTTGTCGCCCTTGGTCGACTTGAGCGTGGTCTGTCCTGTACAGATTGTGTATCACGGTATCTGGACCATAGCCTGCTTATGACAGACTGAGAAACATTCATCGTCCGCGCCACAACCGCCTGTGTTGTGCCGATCTGTAGCATGCCAAGGGCACGTAACCTTTCATTTTGGGTAAGCCGACGCATATCAAAATTTGTTTTCTGGTCACTAAAACAATTAAACTGATGTTTCCACCCTGGAATTCAATGCCACAATGACTGTAACATTCAAAGTCAGAGTCGTGCAAATCTTGGGTTGGACCCCCATGATGATCCCAAGCATCACCTGCATTCCATGCGGTAGCTATTGGTGCGTTTGGGCGTCACATGTAACTGGAAATGTTTCTTCTGTTAGGTTCTATAGTGACTTTTTTCGTAGTCATTTGCATATTTTAGTATCCCCTACTTTTTTTGAATAGTATAGTACATGCTGAACCTGATTTTTGTTTTGTAGGCATTTGGTTTAGCAGCAGAAGGTGATACAAGTTATATTTTAAAATCCACTACTGTAATAGGTGGTATCTATCTATTCTACCTCACAGAAAGAATCATGAAAATGTTGATGCAATGGAGAGAGGTAAGCCTTGCCAAACATTTACAATGTTTAGACTTGTTGTGTTCATCAACCTTTTGGTCTCCAGTTTTAGTAAGTACCCAAGGACCAATCATTCCCCCACACCTTAGTGTTTGGGCTAGAAAACACAAAGAAAGACAGATTAAACTTCTAAATACATCTATATCTTTATTAGTGTTTTAGCTAATATTTATTATGACTTTTTACAATTATATTACAAATGTTTTAGAGATTTATGTTTCAAGTTCTATATATATTTATATACTTGATTATTTTGATGTGATATCCTATTGTATCCTATTGCACCTCTAAACATTTGTGTGAGGGACGTGCGCTTTATAAATGTTGTAAATATAACGAATAATAAAAATATTAATTTAGATTCTAAATTTTAGAACCAGACCTGTGAAGCAACCATGCATAACACAGTTCAATCATATTCCACTCAAATTAAACATGACTAATCATATTGAACATAATGTTTGGAAGTGATGTTGTTGATTCTTTTCCTCTTTTTATTCAGAGCTACTTTGATGTGATTTATAGTTTGATGTTTGGTAATAAAATATGTTCAAACTAAAACTATGCCAGGTTTCACTGGCACCTTATAACTTGCCAATCGAAATCTTGAAATATCAGTCACATTTTTATACGCCCACATTTTCATGTGGATGTATATTGTCGTCGCCCCTGTCCGTCCGTCCACAATTGTTTGTGAACACTCTACAGGTCACAATTCTTATCCGATTCAACGAAACTTGAAATATAGGTTTATCTCCACAAGATCTCGATTGCTTTCGATATTGGCGTATTTCGGACTGTAACTTCATGGATTATGGCCCCTGATTGTACGAAAAATCACGTTTTTAGCTTGTGAACACTGTAGAGGTCACAATTTTTATCCCATTTGGATTAAACTCGAAATGTATGATTATAACTCAAAGTTGTTTGTGAACACTCACAAATTGTTTGTGAACACTCTACAGGTCACAATTCTTATCCGATTTCAACGAAACTTGAAATATAGGTTTATCTCCACAAGATCTCGATTGCTTTCGATATTGGCGTATTTCGGACTGTAACTTCATGGATTATGGCCCCTGATTGTACGAAAAATCACGTTTTTAGCTTGTGAACACTGTAGAGGTCACAATTTTTATCCCATTTGGATTAAACTCGAAATGTATGATTATAACTCAAAGTTCTTGGTTCCTTTCGATATTTGCGCATATCGGAACGTAACTTCCTGAATTATGGCCCCTGATTGTAAGAAAAATCACGTTTTTAGCTTGTGGACCCTATAGAGGTCATAATTTTTATCTGATTTAAAAAAACGTATTATTATATCACCGTTAAACCCTAAGGACAGTTAAGTTCGAATTTTGTGAAAATCGGCCCAAAACTGACAGACAAAATTGCCTCCGTTCGTTCTCAAATAGCGTAAAAATATCATATATCAAGGTTGTGGACCCTATAAAGGTCACAATTTTTATCCGATTTTGTTGAAACTTGAAATGTAAGTTTATAACACAAAGATCTTGGTTCCTTTCGATATTCGCGCATATCAGACCGTAACTTCCTGAATTATGGTCCCTGATTGTACGAAAAAATTGCGTTTTTAGCTTGTGGACCCTATAGAGGTCATAATTTTCATCTGATTTTAAAAACTTATTAATATATCACTGTTACACCCCAAAGACGGCTGAGTTCGAATTTCATGAAAATCAGCCCAAAACTGACCGCCCCTCGTTCTCAAATAGCGTAAAAATATGGTATATCAAGGTTGTGGACCCTATAGAGGTCACAATTTATATCCGATTTTGTTGAAACTTGAAATGTAAGTTTATAACCCAAAGATCTCAGTTCCTGTCGATATTCGCGCATATCGAATTGAAATTTCCTGAATTATGACCCTTGATTGTATGAAAAATCACTTTCTTGTTAGCTTGGTCTCAATCCATCTCTCGAAAATGTGGGCGTATCCTGCCTGGCATCCGCTGGTTAGCTTGTGGACCCTATAGATGTCATAAATTTTATCCGATTTAAAAAAAAACGTATTATTATATCATCGTTACACCCTAAGGACGGCTGAGTTCGAATTTCGTGAAAATCGGCCCAATATTGACAGGCAAAATGGCCGCTGTTCGTTCTCAAATAGCGTAAAAATATGGTATATCAAGGTTGTGGACCCTATAGAGGTCACAATTTTTATCCGATTTTGTTGAAACTTGAAATGTAAGTTTATAAGTAACCCAAAGATCTTGGTTCCTTTCGATATTTGTGCATATCCCAGACCATAACTTCCTGAATTATGACCCATGATTGTACAGAAAATCGCATTTTTAGCTTGTGGACTCTATAGAGGTCATAATTTTTATCCGATTTAAAAAAATGTATTATTATATCACCGTTACACCCTAAGGACGGCTGAGTTTGAATTTCGTGAAAATCGGCCCACAACTGACAGACAAAATGTCTGCCCTTCATTCTCAAATAGCCTAAAAATATGGTATATCAAGGTTGTGGACCCTAAAGAGGTCACAATTTTTACCCAATTTTGTTGACACTTGAAATGTAAGTTCATAACACAAAGATCTCGGTTCCTTTCGATATTTCCGCATATCGAATTGTAATTCCCTGAATTATGGCCCTTGATTGTAGGAAAAATCACTTTCTTTTTAGCTCCATCTCTCGAAAATGTGGGCATATCCTGCCTGGAAGCCGCTGGTTTGGTGATAACCCAACCCCCAGGGGCAGAGCCATACCCATTTTTATACGCCCACATTGAAATGTGATCGTATATTGTTGTCACCCCCGTCCGTCCGTCCGTCCGTTAATCGGATATTAACTTTAGCCTCTAGAGCGTCCACAAGCAATTGTGGACGCTCTAGAGGCTCAAGTTAATAACTGATTGACTTTAAATTTATATACAGTGTTTAAGGCCATGAGACGAAGAAGCCTATTGATTTTCAGCGATTTCCGATAATTACTGCCAGAGTTATGGCCCTTGATCACTTCAAAAAATCTTGTGGACGCTCTAGAGGCTAAAGTTAATATCAGATTGACTTTAAATTTATACACAGTGTTTAAGGTCATGAAACGAAGAAGCCTATTGATTTTCAGCGATTTCCGATAATTACTGCCAGAGTTATGGCCCTTGATCACTTTGAAAAATCTTGTGGACGCTCTAGAGGCTAAAGTTAATATCAGATTGACTTTAAATTTATACACAGTGTTTAAAGTCATGAGACGAAGAAGCCTATTGATTTTCAGCGATTTCCGATAATTACTGCCAGAGTTATGGCCCTTGATCACTTTGAAAAATCTTGTGGATGCTCTAGAGGGTAAAGTTAATATCCGATTGACTTTAAATTTATACACAGTGTTTAAGGTCATGAGACAAAGAATCCTTTAAAAATTTTGTATACTAAACGTTAGCATGGGGCAGAACTTTATAAAAACAGAACAAATTCTAATGGTTTTCTGATAATTACTTAATGAGTTGTTACTCTTCGAAAAAAGTAAAAATATGCAACAACTTTTGTTGACTGCCCGGACGATATAGCTGCTGTGGACGTATGTTATGTTGCCTGGCAACCTATCTTTTCTTTGTGTTTTTGTGTGTTGCCTACAGGCCATGATTCTTAATGGATCGTCTTTGAACTTGGGATATGTATTCCTTATAGCCTAAGGACGACAACTGCATGTCCCAACCCCTAGGAGCAGAGTCACGCCCAACTTTTGTGCTTATCGTTTACAAGCCGCAATTCTGAATGGATCAGCTTTGTACTTGGCAGTGATGGGATTTTGCCCGTATATTCCGAACTTGTCCGAATCTTTTTTCCAAACGCCCAAAATTGTCCGACCGGGAATATGCCCAATCGGACATCAAGACATGGTGAACAATATTCAAAATTCCAAAATTAATATAGTTTACTGATTGTATAATTACCACTCAACCCGATTATCGTTGATAATAGGCTGGATTGATTAGGTAATTAAGTGATCAACATATTTATCGTGTTATACCATCTACAAACCTACCTTGATTATCTACTTAATCCTCCTTGATTGACTGACTTAATCCTTTGTTTCCCCTTTGTCGGACTATTCATCAATCCATTATAATTTTTATACACCCACATTGAAATGTGGACGTATATTGCCGTCACCCCGTCCGTCCATCTGTCGGTTCGTCCGTCGGTCCGTCCGTCGTCCACAATTTCTTGTGAACGCTCTAACGCTTGTTTTAAAATTGATATATGTTGTTTACATTAGTGAGATGAAGAATCCTATTTAATTTCAATAATTTCCGTTTATTACGTCTAGAGTTATGGCCCTTGTTGAACCTTGTGAACGCTCTAATGCCAAAAGTTAACATACAATCTTTGTGAAATTTATATCCAATATTTAAGTTAGTGAAACGAAGAAACCTATTGAATTTCAACAATTTCTGTTTATTACGTCTAGAGTTATGGCCCTTGTTTCACTTTATTGAACCTTGTGAACACTCTAACGCAAAAAGTTATCACCCGATCTTTCTGAAATTTATATGCATTATTTAGATTACTGAAACGAAGAAGCCTATTAAATTTCAGCAATTCCCGTTTATTACGTCTAGAGTTATGCCCCTTGTTTCACTTTATTGATCCTTGTGAACGCTCTAACGCAAAAAGTTATCACCCGATCTTTCTGAAATTTATATGCATTATTTAGATTACTGAAACAAAGATGCCTATTGAATTTCGGTAATTTTCATTTATTACGTCTAGAGTTATGGTCCTTGTTTCACTTTATTGATCCTTGTGAACGCTCTCACATCAAAAGTTATCATCCGATATTTCTGAAATTTATATGCCTTATTTAGATTGCTGAAACGAAGAAGCCTATTGAATTTCAGCAATTCCCGTTTATTACGTCTAGAGTTATTTATGGCCCTTGTTTCACTTTATTGATCCTTGTGAACGCTAGCTCTAACGCTAAAAGTTATCAACCAATCTTTGTGAAATTTATATGCATGATTTAAATTAGTGAAACAAAAAAGCCTATTGAATTTCAGCAATTTACAATAATTACTTCTAGAGTTATTGCTCTTGTTTCACATTGTTAAACCTTGTTAATGCTCAATTGATGATAGTTATCATCCGATATGTATGAAATTTATATGCATCATTTAAATTTGTGAAACAGGTCTATTGAATTTCAGCAATTTCCATCAATAATTTCTAGAGTTATGGCGATTGTGAACATTTGAATGACAAAAGTGATCATGTGATCTGTATGAAATTTATATGCATTATTTAAATTAGTAAACGAAAAAGCCTGTCAAATTTCAACAATTTCTGTAGATTTCTTTCAGAGTTGAGACCCTTGTTTCAATTTGTAGATCCTTGTAAACCCTCAAATGACAAAATTTATAATCTGATCTGTATGGAACTGTCTTGTAAAGGCCCCCAATTACCTACAAAGGAATAAATATGCGACAACCCTTGACGACAGCTCGGACGATTTAGCTGCTGTGGGCGTATGTTTTGTTGCCTGGCAACCTATCTTAATATTCGTGTTAACCTCGTGGTTTCTGCATTGTCGGCCATTTTAATCGCATTGATGTGAGCCGACAATATGTATAATCTAGTCACAGAAGTCACATATTGTAAGAGTATATATCGCCCAGATCAATAGACAATCATTGTAATTCGTCTGCGATATCACTTCGGTGGAAGCGAGTGTTAAATAAAGCTATTTCACACACACACAAATCCGAAAAATATTAGACATTATTGCTCGCACGCGGTAACTGCACTCGGAAAACCTCGGCAGATTCCGTTACTCTACATGTAGCTTCGGCTGTATGACGGTAAGTGATATGTACCTACGAATTTGCCGGTTTTAGAAAGAAGTTATCAAAATTGCGTTGTTCGAAGCGTGTTTAGAATTTTCAGAGCAAAGTTGTCCTTGTTTGAAGAAAATCTGATTAAACTTGAAAGAAAAACAGCTTCAGACGGTTAAAGTACGACAACTGAACCGGTATTAGAAATCTCGCGAGACGCGTGAAATTATGAAATGAACACGTGACTAAATACACGCTTTTAATGTCGAAGAAAAGATTCTATTTTGATGGCATATTCTCGGATTTATGATCATATTTTGAATGGGGTTTATGTTTTTACATAAAGAAATAAATAATCTAGGCAATGTTGATGAATATGTCGATTGGAATAGTGTAAGTACTTACTTGTTTTAGACAATAGCGCGTGCTAGAGTACAGTGCGATTATTTAGTGGATGGTGTCATTCGCTGGTTGCGGTAGAGCAACGTTTATTGCCCAAAAATTTTAGGGATATCATTTTCTTACCCTCTGTACATAAGTCGTAACGGAGTATAAGACGAATGCCGGACTTCTGCTGAAAAATGTAGCGACTTATGACGAATTTTGTAGGAATATTACGGACGAATTTGAATATTTTGTTTACACGTGATTTTTGTGTGTGGTCTAAAAACTGCCATCTTAAATAACGATAAGAGTTATGTCCCTTTATTTCCGGTAAAAATGTCCGCCAAGAAAAATTTTGAAATCCCATCTTACAGCCTAAGGGCGTCAACTATTGATTTTGGTGCATGACCCCCTCCTCCACCCCTCATCTCCCACCCATGCCCTTTCGGTGTTGCTACACCCACGTTTTGTTGATATTTTGTCTGTAAATGATATACAGGTTTCAATTTTTAACAGATTTGGATCCAATTTGGAATGATTCAGTATAGAGTTGTACCTATATTGGTCCATGTCCAACCCCCAGGGGCAGAGCCACGCCCAATTTTTGTTCTTTTGTCTACAGGCTGGAATTCTAAATGAACTTGGCATATTTATTCCTTATTTTACTGTAAGGTTAGCAACTATTTATTGCTTGTGGATGTTCTAGAGGCCAAAGTTAATATCCGATTGACTTTAAATTCATACACAGTGTTTAAGGTCATGAGACAAAGAAACCTATTGATTTTCAGCAATTTCTGATACTTAATGCCAGAGTTATGGCCCTTGATCACTTCAAAAAATCTTGTGGACGCTCTAGAGGCCAAAGATAATAACCGATTGACTTTAAATTGATACACAGTGTTTAAGATCATGAGACAAAGAAGCCTATTGATTTTCAACGATTGCCAATAATCACTGCCAGAGTTATGGCCTTTGATCACTGTGAAGTTTTCCAAAAAAGTTAATATTTGATTGACTTGACATTTATACACATTGTTTAAAGTCATGAGACAATGAAGCCTATTGATTTTCAGCAATTTCTGATAATTACTGCCAGAGTTATGGCCCTTGATCACTTCAAAACATCTTGTGGATGCTCTATAGGCCAAAGATAATATCCGATTGACTTTAAATTGATACACAGTGTTTAAGATCATGAGACAAAGAATCCTATTGATTTTCAATAACTACTGCCAGAGTTATGGCCTTTGATCACTTTGAATTTTTCCCAAAACTGCAATTTTGAAGGTTCGGTATCACTTTTCGAAAGCAAATATTATGTTAAAATTATGTAAATTTATGTTAAAAGTATGTTAAAATTAGTTTGTGTAATATAAGCAGTTGCCTAGAAATAGGCAATTTTGCATAAGGCACTGTTTTCGTTATTTTGCCTGTAAAATAGTCTATTATTGGATTTTCATAAAAGTGACACCATTTGATGCCTAATGTCACTTTTCATTAGGTCAAACCAATTTAACATTTTCACTGTCACCAGAAGTGACGCCATTTTGTCAAAAATTGTATTTTTAACCTTTAAAATTAATATTTCTTTCAACTAAGAATTATTTGATATGTATTAAAAATTTCAACTTTTGGTTTAAATCAACATGTTAATAGAATTCCAATATGACAATATGATGTCTAACTTGTTCGGTTGCGGAGAAAAACAAGTCACTTTTCATGGTTTTTGGTCCATAAAACTGTCAATTATTATCTGATTATCATAAAATTATCACCATGTGATGCCTTTTGTCATTTACGATTTTATAAAATTAATTTTAGCCTCGAAAACAATTTATTTATTCTTCGTTTAAAATTACGATATTTGATTCCAATAGACAAATAGTATAAATCAATACGATCATATTGATAACAAAAAATTGTTTATAACATCTTCCCCTGCCGAGAAATAACCAATTTTGTTAAGATCACTTTTTACGATTTTTTACATGCCCACATTTTCATGAGGATGTATATTGTCGTCACTCGTCCGTCCACGATTTGTTTTTCGACACCCACAGGTCACAATTCTTATCCGATTTTGACGAAACTTGAAATATCGGTTTATCTCCAAAAGATCTCGGTTGCTTTCGATATTGGTATTGGATTGAAACTTCATGGATTATGGCCCCTGTTTGTACGAAAAATCACGTTTTTATACGCCCACATTTTCATGTGGACATATATTGTTGTCGCCCCTGTTCGTCCGTCCACAATTGTTTGTGAACAGTCTACAGGTCACAATTTTTATCCAATTTCAATGAAACTTGAAATATAGGTTTATCACCCAAATATCTCAGTTCCTTTCGATATTGGCATGTATCGGACTGTAACTTCATGGATTATGGCCCCTGATTGTACGAAAAATCACATTTTTAGATTGTGAACACTGTAGAGGTCACAATTTTTATCCGATTTAGTTTAAACTTGAAATGTATGATTATAATCCAAAGATCTTGGTTTCTTTAGATATTCGCGCACATCAGAACGTAATTTCCGGAATTATGGCCCCTGATTGTACGAAAAATTGCAATTTTAGCTTGTAGGCTGTGATTTAGTCCCGAAAATAGCTTCAATTCGTCCCAGCAATTTCCGGGTGAAAATGTGAAGCTTTGTTACATAAGTAGGCCGTCACTGTCGCATACATTTCTTTTCCGATGCATTGCACAATACATCTTGCACTCGATCATCATAGGGTCACGGGTCAATAGCCATAAAAAGACCAGGGAATAACTTTTACGAGGAGCAACACGTTGGCTTGTTTACATTTGTCAGAGAGAATTGCTCTGCAAATGTGCCGGGATTGCTGGATAATACCACCTGTTAAATGTTGCATTGACACGGTGAAGACGACTAACCCCTGATCTGTGGCATAAATGTGGCCAATAATAGGGAAATAGCACCAATGATTGAATGAATCTGTTATTTTCTGGAAACAAATATTTTTTCAAAACTATTTCAGTGAAACAATATCCAAGAGAAATATATACTTAATACAGATGAAAACGATTTTGGCATGATTGAAATACTGGTTCGGTCTTATAATTATATATATACTATTCAAAAAAAGTAGGGGATATTTGATTTTGGGGGCATAATACTAAAATATGCAAATGACTACGAAAAAAGTCACTATAGAACCTAACAGAAGAAACATTTCCAGTTACATGTGACGCCCAAACGCACCAATAGCTATGCAGGTGATGCTTGGGATCATCATGGGGGTCCAACCCAAGATTTGCACGACTCTGACTTTGAATGTTACAGTCATTGTGGCATTGAATTCCAGGGTGGAAACATCAGTTTAATTGTTTTAGTGACCAGAAAACAAATTTTGATATGCGTCGGCTTACCCAAAATGAAAGGTTACGTGCCCTTGGCATGCTACAGATCGGCACAACACAGGCGGTTGTGGCGCGGACGATGAATGTTTCTCAGTCTGTCATAAGCAGGCTATGGTCCAGATACCGTGATACACAATCTGTACAGGACAGACCACGCTCAGGTCGACCAAGGGCGACAACTCAAGCCCAGGATCGATTTATCCGTACCTTGGCCTTGAGAAATCGTGTCATCACAGCAAATCAGATCAGCGCTCGTCTTCAAACAGACACTGGTGTGAGAGTGAGTGGCCAGACGATTCGGAATCGACTGCATAGGGGTCACCTTCGCGCCCGACGTCCTCGCGTGATCCCTTGTTTGAGAGATCATCACATTCAGGCAAGACGTCGTTGGTGTAGGGATCGTCAACACTGGGATAATCGACGCTGGAGCAATGTGATGTTTTCAGATGAGTCAAGGTTCACTGTTGATTTTTTGGACAGACGTAGGAGGGTGTGGCGTCGTCGAAACGAGCGCTTCCAAGACGTTAACGTCATCAGACATGATCGATTTGAGGGTGGTTCTGTTATGGTGTGGGGAGGCATCACTGTTGCTGAAAGAACGGCTTTACATGTTGTTGCAGGGCGTGTTACAGGCCAGTACTACCGGGACAACATCTTGGCAGTCCATGTTGTGCCGTTCGCACGACGTCATGGCCGCCGTTTCATCTTCCTGGATGACAACGCAAGATGTCACAGGGCCAGGATCGTTACAGGTTACCTCCAACAACAGAACATCACCACATTACCTTGGCCAGCACTGAGTCCCGACCTCTCCCCCATCGAGCATGTCTGGGACATGCTTGGACAGAGGTTACGTCAACGTCAACAACGTCCTGCCAATGTCCAAGAACTTGCTGCTGCGTTGCAACAGGAATGGGACAATCTGGACCAAAATGACCTTAGACGTCTCATTAGGAGTATGCCACGTCGGATCAATGCTTGTTTGGCAAACAGAGGAGGATTTACCCGTTACTGACTTGGTTGTGATGCTGTGGTAACTTTGCTGTTTGACCCCGGGTATCATTTTACCCTTATAATGGTCAGTCTGTGCCTTACTTAGTCTAACGATCATTTGGAATAAATCGATGAATGTGAACTTCATTTCATTTTGTCATTTGTTTCTTCGTCAGTTTCATTAGGTGACTTTAATAACATATCCCCTACTTTTTTTGAATAGTATATATATAATGTTAAGAAAAAACAAAAATAATACCATGTGATCTGAATGATACAATTAATAATAATTCACCGTCCATCAATTATACTGGGTTTTTTTAAAAAAGAAAACAATAGACTTATTATAAGAGTATATACATGTAGAGAGAGAAATGGAGTTTATATTCCACTCAACACAACCTAGGTAATTTCGGAACTAACACATGGTCAATTTTGTTCCAATAATTCGCTTGCGTGTAGTGGTCTTTAGCTGTGGGAGGAAACAGGAGGACCCGGAGAAAACCCATGAGGTTGGACAGGCGACCCTTCTCCTTGTCACATACAACCATGGAATCTAAACCACGCCAGTGGACTCAATGACACATGGTACCCATTTGGGTACCCAACCCCCCTATAAGAGAGTATAAGATATGTACATTTATTTAAAAAGAAAAATAAACAAATGCAATTATATGAATTTCCTCGTACACAACAATACCATACACCACTAGTATTAATGAAAAATGTATATAATAATAATAATATCATCATTTATAAAGTGTATTTAAGAGCGTGTCCGCGAGTAAACCATGCAGAAAGTGCTAAGGCTTCAATCACAGATTATGACCAAATTTGGTTTATAAGTTGGGATAGTCCCAAAACACATAAATGTGCAATATTAGATAAATCTTTCAATTCCTGTATGAGAAAATTGAAAAAACATTTTTCATATGGTGAAATTGCCAAAATCTGCCTTTTCTCAAATACCAACTTTGGCAAGTCCTTACACCTTTACTATACGTAGCAGAAAGACCAAACTCACACAGACGATTCTGGCGAACAAGATCTGTATACGGACTGGATATCAAAGCTTGTCTAAATTCCCCATTTTTCGTCACCCAAAGTTTTACGCCCTATAGCTACTTCTTTCATTTAGTATTCGTTGCCGTTAATCAGGGGCGTGCTGGCCCAAGGCGACCCACGCCCCAATTGTAGGGGGGGCTGGGGGGGTTCTCCCCCTTAAAATTTTTAAAATTTGACAACGGGAAATGTGTTTTGCAAGCACTTCTGGGTGAAATCTAGGTATCATATTTTCCAAATTTATGCTGCTATTTTGACTATAAGACATACTACTGTACTACACAAGACACTCATGACAGGTCTGCTTAATATAATGCTAATACAATGTATTTCTATCCAAAGAATAAATTGCATCTTATACATATCGAGGCATGAATACATGTATCAAAGACCATTTCACCTTAAGGTGACAGACATTTGCACGTCAGCATAATATATATTACTAATCGTTGTGTATGTATGATTTTTTGCGTGTGCACTCTCAATTTTTTGAGGGGATTCCGCGTGAAAATTAGAGCTCTCAGGGGGGCCCGCTTATACGGGTGGACTTATTGTTTAATGGGGGCCTGGGAGGACACCGTCCTCCTAAACTCCCTGCCAGCACGCCCCTGCCGTTAATATTTAAGCTTCCACATTTCTGTATTGTAGAAATCAGTGGATGTGTCCCAAAAGGAATAGTGGAAACATGCTCTGAAATTAAACATTTTGTAGCCATTTTCGGTAACTTGTTTGAAAATGAAATCTTAAAGAGACAATACAACAAATATGTTAAAGGGACAATACGACAATACCAAATATACAATAAATACAAATACACACTTATATAGAGTACAACATGGTACAACTAATGGCTATGGATATGATGAAAACGTATAAAAGTCAAAAATGTTATTTCTCTAATTAAATTTGCAAAAAAATGTATCACAAAAGCTGTATATTTTAAGTATGTTGCATTCCGGTCATTTTTTTTACACCTATAGATACTATGTGCTTAGCACTTCAAAACCATCCAAAGAAATTCTACTTGCGACCATGAAAGAAAAAGTTACAGTGTATCTTTTTCTGCACTATAAGGACAATGTGAATATGGTACCCTAAAACAAGTCCACACAAAATTAGTATGTACTGATTTTTTTTTTTCAAATTAGTGCTGGGGTAGAAGTTGACCACCCGCTTTATCAGACAGGGTCAAAATTAGAAGGTTGCTATTCCACCATAGAATGCAGTCTGTGCTTAAAAAAGGTGATAAATACACATGTGAAAACCGCAATTTTACCCATAAAATAAATAATTCCTGTACAGTCCTTTTATTGCGACATCAGACTGTAACCACTTCAGCATGTTACCTCTTGCCCCTAGGGGGTGTCATACCATAAGTTTGATCAAAAACTTCTGACCCCCCATCTTAGCACTTTTTGCATGGTCTTCTCGCGGATACACTCTTAATACTGGAAAACGGTTTCTAGTGTGCTTTTCAGGTTCTTATATTCACAGAATACATGTATTTACACACAGATCAGGTCTTGTGCCCATATACACTGTACAAAATTAAAAGATATATACCAACCAGTAAATAAAAGTACATATAAGAGAAAAACAAACAGTTACATTTACCTAAGTAAAATGGTTCTAGTAAAATGAATTAGAAGTGAAATGGGGTTTAACGTCCTACTGTTCTGCTCTTATACATGTACTGGGCTAATAAAGATAAGCATACGCCATACAGCGTGCTATGACGGAAATTTTGCCCGGGCACAGCACTATGGCCTACGCTTATATCAAATTCCAACTGCCAAGGGATCTTTTACGTGCACACCAATGTATACACGGGACCACGACTAGACTGATGTCCTTGTGCCTTGTCAGCCCCTCCACCTGCACCACTGACAAGGGGAAACCACTGGAAATGAATTAGAATAAAAAAGTAAAATAAAAACATATAGTAAGGCCAAAAAAAAAAAGGGTTATGTTTCCTGTAACGGATGGAAAATAGGGTCGGTAATTTTATGTTAGGTTGAGACGGCACCGAGGAACATGAAGCATGAATAGATTGGTGGATGGAATTGTTGGATAATTGTTTAAAATGTATCAGAGTCTAGATAATGATTTAAATATTCTTTTAGGGGGCAAATGGATTTTTTAATCTTTCTATGCTAAAAACAATAGCGCAGGGAGGCCATTTTGTTCAAGGGAAAGAACTCGCGATGAAAACTTAAAAAATCATATCGTGCCATCGCATGAAATAGGTCCGTAATAAATTTATTTGTCTTGTTTTAAATACCAATCGAGCAGATCCTATCCACCTGTTTGTAATACCTTGTTTTTGTCAAATTGCATGCCGTTACTTATCAGAACAAAGGTTGTGAGGATTATGGCTTTTCGGGATGTGCAATGTTAAATCTATACGAAACCCGTAGTCTCGATTTTCACGTCAGTTAGAAATCTCGCTTCAACAGTATGACAGATCTTAATAATCGTTCGCTGTACAGTACCTGCCTATACCGATCGGTAAATGCAGATTCAAAGAACGATGACATTTATATCCATTTATAGCAACAAATAATAAAGCCATTTTCACGAATCCGGAAGGCTTAGAGTATTTTGAACGGTCGCTCGTTGAACAAAAAAGTTTTTTATTTCCATTGACACTAAAAAATTGAGTCGGCAGTGTTGGATTCTGTGTTGGTGGTGGATGTTCTGCCATTATATTATTGGCGATTGATGGGGATTAAACATAAAAATAAAGACAGGAAAAACATCTGTCACTTTTAATGAAGGAAAAAGAAAACATTACAGGAAGTTGTAACAGTTAGCTCCCTTTGAGCAAGTTCGTACCACATTATATTTGAAGAAGATTAAACGTAACCAATATTAAAGATGAGTTTACTACCCAACACCCCCTCTTAAACTCAGCATATTAAAGTCATATTGTCTTAAAAACAAAAGAAAATAATTGTTAACAATAAAACATTCAGATTATGCTAAGTTATAAACAAAATTAACATGTGTGATTATTCATATAAATTTCCCATCATAAAGGACATAAATTTGCTATTTTTTACTCTATTAACAGGTTTTGTGAATACATCAGCAATATTTTGATCAGATGTAATATATGAAACTTCAACTGTACCATTTTGGATTACATTTCTGATAAAATGATACTTAATATCAATATGTTTGGTTCTTTGGTGTTGGACTGGATTTTTAGCTAGTGCTATTGCACCCTGATTGTCACAATAAAGTAAAAATTTGATAAAATTTTGACCTGTTAATTCACTAATGAACGAGAGCAAGTATATGCCTTCTTGCATGCTTGAAACAAGAGCCATATATTCTGCTTCACATGTTGATAAAGCTATTGTCGGTTGTTTTCTTGATTTCCAAGAAATTAAAGGACCATCCTTTGATAATCCAAAACCAAAACCAGTGATGCTTTTTCTATCATCTGCGTTTGCCCAATCAGCATCACAATAACCAATTATATTCAGGGAGTTTTCAGATTTACTGAAGATTAATTTTTGATCAATAGTACCTTTAAGATATCTTAGTACATGCTTAGCCATACTCATGTGATATGCATTTGGTTTAGACATATATTGAGATAAATAAGTCACAATGTAAGCAAGGTCTGGCCTTGTACTTGTCATGATATAAATTAAGCTTCCAATTATCTGTTTATACATTTTAGAATTATTTTCATCTAGCAAAATATCATCATTTATTTTGTTAACTTTCATTTCACTAGGGGTATATCTTGGTTTACAATCTTGCATATCAAAAGCTTGTAAAAGACTCTCAGTGTATTTTGTTTGTGACATAATAATTGTTCCATTAAGAATTTGAAACTGAATACCAAGAAAATATGACACATTACCAAGATCTTTCATTTTAAAAGTTTCATTGAGACTCAATTTTATCATGTTTGTTTCTTCTTCGCATTGAGATGCTATTAACAAATCATCAACCCATACTAAAAGAATTACCGAAGGCTTATTATGTGAATACTTAACATAAACACATGTATCATTTTTTGATTGAGAAAAACCTAAATTAATCAAATATTCATGCAGAGTTTGATTCCAGTTCCGACCACTTTGCTTCAAACCATATAAAGATTTCTTTAATTTGAGATACAATTTTTCATCAGTTTTACCTGAAATTTCATAGCCATTAGGCTGTTCAACATAAATTTCTTTATCAATTGGAGCATTCAAATATGCAGCCTTAACATCCATTTGATGTATAATCATATCATTTTGTACTGCTAAATGTATTAAAATTCTAAGTGAATTCATGCGAGCTGTTGGAGAGAAAGTTTCCTGATAGTCAATTTCAGGAATTTGAGAGTATCCCTTAGCAACAAATCTAGCTTTATGTTCTTTCTCATCATTTAAACCATGTTTAATGGTATAAACCCATCTTCCACCAACAGCTTCTCTACCTGGTGGTAAAGTAGAAAGTTCAAAGGTTTCATTCTCTCTAAGAGCTTGCATTTCCTTATCCATAGCAATTTCCCATTTTTCTGAATCTTTGCTAGAAATTGCTTCATTGTATGTTTTAGGAATATTTAAATTTACCGTATAACAATGATGGACAGATATATTTAAATGATCATCAATTTCCTTGTCAATGTAATAATCATCAAGATGTTTAGGTTTAAATCTTATTCTAGTTCTAGTTTTTGAACTTTGATTAGAAACAGAAGGGATTTCAATTTCAGCATCATCATTAATTGGAATATTTTGTTTTTCTTTCGGAATGACAAAATCTTCCTCATCACTATCATTTTCAATTTCACTAGGTTTATCATGGACATCTAGATCATCATTGTGAAACTTTACAACTCTAATTTTCTTAATTGAACCAGTATTAGGAAAATATACTAAATAAGCAGGACTATCCCTGTCATACCCAACAAAAATACCTATATCTGACCTATCATCCAACTTCTTTGGATTTTGTATTAAGGCAAACCAAGTTTGACCAAATATGTGCACATTTTCCAAATCTGGTTTCTTATTAGTAACAGCCTCAAACGGAGTTATACATAATTTTTTATTATAACACCTATTTCTAATATAGGAGGATGCCATAACGGCATATGTCCACAAGGTTTTAGGGAGACTAGATTGCAAAAGTAAACACCTTGCCATTTCAAATAGTGTTCTCCACATGCGTTCAGCTTTCCCATTTTGATGTGGGCTAAAAGGGGCAGTTTTCTCATGTTTTATCTTATTCTCAATGAGTAGAGAGCTAAATTCTTTTGATATAAATTCTCCACCTTGATCACTTCTCACAGATTTAATTTTACCTACAGGTGCAATATCTGCAAGATATTTCTTAAAGGCATTTACAGAATCACTTTTCTGCTTAAGAAAACAAACAGAAGAAAGGTTAGAATAACTATCCACACAAACTAACGCATATTTAAAGTCGTCTCTAGCTACAGGATCAACAGGACCTTCTCGGGTAGCAGCACGGACGGAAAATATATTTTGGCTAAAAGATGGTACATATAAGGCGTTTGTAAGGGTTACCTCATGGGTTTTTCCCATGGCATCATGGAGTGTTACCATGGCATTACCTCGTCCTAATGCTACACCTTCAGCTGTAGTACCATTAGCTAATTCAATAACATGTTTCTCTGGAATGAAATTCTTCTGAAAACTTGTAAAATTGTCTTTACTAATTATAAATTGTCAGCTTTGCTATTTTTAAGAGTAGAGGATGCAACAACAAATGCAAAGCTGTGATTAAAATCGTCATCATTGTTCGTTTTCACACTTTTTAAGTCTGTCTTTTTCTTACGACAGGATTTAGTGAGATGTGTGTTAGACTTGCAAATCTCGCACCATCTTGTTTGACTTTTATTTCGACAATAAGATGTATCATGGGAGTTACTTCTACAAATTTCACACCAACGTTTTGTTGTTTAGGACGAATTTCTTCGGCAATAAGCTGTGTCATGTGTACTAGACTTACAGTTTTCACACCATCTTGACTTATTGTTAGATCTGTTTTGGCCTTGTCTTAAATTCATGATTGATGTGCCGGTACATGACTGTGCATTGATTTTCTCTGTATCTTCGAAGTTTCTTAAGGCCACTTTGAACTCTGAGAGTGTTATAGCTATGCTTCTTTGGGTAATCACAGTCGTAAAGGCTTGGTAAGTACTTGGTAGAACTTTCATTGTCATAGCTACAAGTAAACTGTCACTTATAGTTTCTCCTCCATTTCGCAGTGCTGAAGCAGCAGATTCCGCTCTAATAATATAATCTGTAACAGTTTCAGAATCTTGCTTGACTAATGAGGTCAATTCAGTGTACAGGGTTATTATTCTAGGTTTGCCTGTGGGTAGATAATGATGGCGTAATATTCTAAGTGCTTTTCTACCATTATCTCGGGCCTCACGGATAATTAATGAAAGGGAACGATCATCTAGTACCTGCACAAGTTCAGCAAATGCTTCTTCATTTTGATTATTGTCTATCACCCTGGTATTATCTTCAAGGGACGAGAATACTTTCTGGAGATTTCTGACTCGCATACCTCCGAGAAATTTGACTTCCCACAACTCATATTTTCGTTCATCACCGTCAAACACTGGAATTCTGCTCCTGGACCCATAACCTGTTGGATTCTGTGTTGGTGGTGGATGTTCTGCCATTATATTATTGGCGATTGATGGGGATTAAACATAAAAATAAAGACAGGAAAAACATCTGTCACTTTTAATGAAGGAAAAAGAAAACATTACAGGAAGTTGTAACAGTTAGCTCCCTTTGAGCAAGTTCGTACCACATTATATTTGAAGAAGATTAAACGTAACCAATATTAAAGATGAGTTTACTACCCAACAGGCAGGTTTTGTAATGGGTCGGTCGGGTTACCGGAAACATAACATTTTTTTTTTTTGGCCTAAGCATAAAGTGACAAAATATAATATGAAAATTTATTGACATGTACAGTACATTTAAGTAAAACATTTTTAAAATATGTAATATTTAAAAACCGCTTACAAAAATACATGTATACAGGTGTAGGCCTACTCATAAAACAAATCACATGATTTCATTATTTCATCATTACTATTAAAATCAATGTCACTGTCAGCATATGTTTGGCTGTCACTTTTATATTCAAACAATATAAACAAATCCATACTAGAAAGTTTTCACTTGTAACAAGTACATGCAGCTTGATTTACATTCACATTGAAAAATTTTGACTGGGGATGCAAGGGCCGCAGCGACATTTTCAGCCAGGAGAATCATGCAGAAATAATTCATAGGCCTACATATTTTTCTCAAAAAAGAAAGTGCACTGTGCACTTGTACGAACTCATCTATTTCGGTTCTATTTGGGTATGAGTACTGCACAATGTAGGCCTATTTCACCTCAATGGTGACACAGTTTTTAGTGGTACTCTGTCTTTGACCGAGTGGACTTCTATTGGTCTGAGTGGTCTTGGGCCGAGTAGTCCTTGGTCTGGGTTGTCATGCATTTTAGGAGAATGAATATCTTCATCAGCTTGCATTTGCGAGAAAATGTTAAGATATGATCCCCTTAACAAATTAACCAGACCTAAACATCACTTTCTTCAACAATTTTGGAATCGTGATAATATTTAACACAGTTTTGTTTACGTTGGTAACGTGGAATGTGAGAAGTCTGTATTTAGTAGCTGAGGCCTATACCCCAGTGAGAGTTTTGTCTGCACATTCCAGGAGTTCTTCTGTCCAGCAAATCAGCATTTGTCTCCGGCACAAGACTGCCATTTCCATCTAATTTGATCCACTGGTTAGCACATACCTTAAATTCTTCCCAGCTTGTCGCAGGGAACGGTTTTAGCTCAGTGTTTTTAACAAAATAAGTATGCAGTTTTAGCTATCCTTCCGCCATGTACCGTTACTGACAAAACGTAAACAAAGTGCAGGTGACCTTTCACCACACGACCTGTTGAACTTTTACTTTACGTCGTGTGTTCTGATTGGCGAGCTATGTCATGTGATCTGTTAAAACCAAATCACCGCGAAATTCAAATACCATCGCACATTGATAAGTAAGGCCGTATTTATTTTACGTTTTCTGCCAAACGTCAAAGATTGGATAACAGAAAAGTTGTTTGGCAATACAAAGTCATACTAGAAGAATTAGATGATGTACTTTTTTTTTCACCCGAAACTTGCTGGTACGGAAAAACAGAGCAGACTAGCTAGACCCCATAGAGGTCATAATTTTTATCCGATTTAAAAAAACGCATTATTTTATCACCGTTACACCATAAGGACGGCTGAATTTGAATTTCGTGAAAATCGGCCCAAAACTGACAGACAAAATGGACACCCTTTGTTCTTAAATAGCATAAAAATATGGTATATCAAGGGTGTGGACCCCATAGAGGTCACAATTTTTATCTGATTTTGTTGAAACTTGAAATGTAAGTTTATAACCCAAAGATCTCGGTTCCTTTCAATATTCGCGCATATTGGACTGTAACTTCCTGAATTATGGCCCCTGATTGTGCGAAAAATCATGTTTTTAGCTTGTGGACCCTATAGAGGTCATAATTTTTATCCAATTTAAAAAATGTATTATTATATCACCGTCTCTGTCTGTCCGTCACACTTTCTGGGACACAATAACTCTCTTTCTAATTGAGCTAGAATGTTGAAACTTAGTGTAGGTGTTTATTAGGTCAGTGCCTTGATGGAGTTCGAAGATGAGCATTTTCTGCTTAGGGTAAGCAGAGAAAAGCAATTTGATTGGTTGATGCTTTGGGATACGATAACTTTAGTTCTAATTAAGTGAGAGTGATGAAACTTTGTGTATAGTTTCATTACATCAATACCTTGACTAAGGTTGATAATGAGCATTTTCTGTTCAGGGTAAGCAGAGCGATAAGCAATTTGATTGGTCAAGATGTTGGAACACAATAACTCTCATTCTAATTGAGCTAGAATGTTCAGACTTGGTGTAGGTGTTTATTAGGTCAATACCTTGATGGAGTGCGAAGATCACCATTTTCTGCTTAGGGTAAGCATTAGGTGAATGCCTTGATGGAGTTCGATGATTAACATTGTATGTTTACTGTAAGCAGAGATAAGCAATCTGATTGGTTGATGCTTTGGGGCATGATAACTTTTGTTATAATGAAGTGAGAGCAATTCTCACCATCGAATTTTCTGCTTAGGCTAAGGAGCGATAAGCAATTTGATTGGTCAAGACTTTGGAACATAACAACTTTCCTTTTATTGAGGCAGAATGTTTAAACTTGATGTAGATGTTTATTAGGTGAATGCCTGGACTGAGTTCAATGATTAACATTTCGAGCTGAAGCTAAGCAGTCCTAATCAATTTCATTGATCGATGCTTTTGGACAAGATAATCTTGATTCTATTTGATATAGAGTGCGAAACTTAGTGTATAGTTTGATTGCTCGATACTTTTGAAAAATATAAATTTGCTATTAATTAATATGTGTCATCTATTTATTTTGGGATTTCGGCAGTGGACATCAGCCTCACTGTTGGCATGTCTAGCTTGCGTAGGACATGTCTGCATCCTTGATGTCAATTTAAAGAACTATGTTTAAATGAAATTTGTTTACAAAGGTGAATAAATTAACATCATCTGATATCATAATGGTGCCCTCCTGGGATAATTCTTTCATATTTGGATTTCTCCTAATAGCCTTGAAATGTTTCTGTATTTTTCTTCAGTCTAAAAAAAGATCCAAAGAAGATTTAGACGAAGATAAGAAAGATATATTCTGTTCCGTCCGATGTAGAACACCCTTGAAATCTGAATCTGAGATGAAAGACCCAGCGCATATACCAAGTAGTAATTCTGCTTGCACGCAGGTCACTTTATTAAATCATGATATCAGTGAAGGCGATCTAGCAGGCCTGGATGTTGTTAAAGTAGCAAATGGCAATGGTGATTCTTCTATAAATAATCATGTTAGTATCTTTTAAATCTGTTCATGAAATATTTTGATTTGAATTGATTTAATTTTTATATGCCCACATTGAAATGTGGTTGTATATTGTCGTCAACCCTGTCCGTCCGTCGTCAACAAATTCCGGTGGATGTTCTTAATTGATACACAGTGTTATGGACATGAGATAAATAATCCTATTAATTTCCAATGTTTTCGAATAATTACTGCTAAAGTAATGGCTCTAGATCACTTTCAAAATTCTTGTGGACATTCTCGATCACTTTCAAAATTCTTGTGGACACTCTCGGAACTAAAATTATCACACGATTGAGTTTAAATTAATACAGTGTTTAAGGTCAAGAGACAAAAAATTGTATTCATTTTCAACCATTTCCAATTATTATTGCCAGAGTTATTGCCCTTGACTTTCAAAATTCTTGTGGACACTCTCGAGACCACACACTCAGAATTGGGAAAGGTGTGATCAGAACGTTTACAGTATACATAATTCTAGCTTGAGAGTTGATTATGGTTTTGTTTTGTTAATTAATGTCTAATCAATAGTTTATGTAACATTTCAGGCCTAAAGAAATACCTACATTAGGCAGATTTAGCTTTTGCATAATGTATGTTTAACACTGCGGGTGAAAAACTGTGCGACAGTGCGTTTTCTGTAGAGAGTGTGCTAATAAAGACTGGTTGAAAATGAATGACACCGTGTGTAATTCTTTGATTGGTCTGTTTTCTCCACCAAAAGGGTTTCATCAATGACCAAATGGTTTTATCTGATGCTAGGATGTCAAATCTAAACACGGATAGGAAAACTATTTTTACTGTTTGATTTCTCATTCGATCATGCGTTTTGCACGTCGGACCGTAACTTCCTGAATTATGGCCTCTGATTGTACGAAAAATCGCATTTTTAGCTTGTGGACCCTATAGAGGTCATAATTTTTATCCGATTTAAAAAAAATGTTTGAATATATCACCGTTACATCCTAAGGATGGTTGAGTTCGAATGTCACAAAAATCGGACCAAAACTGGCAGAACCAAAGATCTTGGTTCCTTTCGATACTCACACACATCGGACCGTAACTTCCTGAATTATGGACCCTGATTGTACGAAAAATCGCGTTTTTAGTTTCACTTTCCTCTAGAGGTCAGAATTATTATCCGATTTATAAAAACGTTCAAATATACTATTCAAAAAAAGTAGGGGATATTTGATTTTGGGGGCATAATACCAAAATATGCAAATGACTACGAAAAAAGTCACTATAGAACCTAACAGAAGAAACATTTCCAGTTACATGTGACGCCCAAACGCACCAATAGCTACCGCATGGAATGCAGGTGATGCTTGGGATCATCATGGGGGTACAACCCAAGATTTGCACGACTCTGACTTTGAATGTTACAGTCATTGTGGCATTGAATTCCAGGGTGGAAACATCAGTTTAATTGTTTTAGTGACCAGAAAACAAATTTTGATATGCGTCGGCTTACCCAAAATGAAAGGTTACGTGCCCTTGGCATGCTACAGATCGGCACAACACAGGCGGTTGTGGCGCGGACGATGAATGTTTCTCAGTCTGTCATAAGCAGGCTATGGTCCAGATACCGTGATACACAATCTGTACAGGACAGACCACGCTCAGGTCGACCAAGGGCGACAACTCAAGCCCAGGATCGATTTATCCGTACCTTGGCCTTGAGAAATCGTGTCATCACAGCAAATCAGATCAGCGCATGTCTTCAAACAGACACTGGTGTGAGAGTGAGTGGCCAGACGATTCGGAATCGACTGCATAGGGGTCACCTTCGCGCCCGACGTCCTCGCGTGATCCCTTGTTTGAGAGATCATCACATTCAGGCAAGACGTCGTTGGTGTAGGGATCGTCAACACTGGGATAATCGACGCTGGAGCAATGTGATGTTTCAGATGAGTCAAGGTTCACTGTTGATTTTTTGGACAGACGTAGGAGGGTGTGGCGTCGTCGAAACGAGCGCTTCCGAGACGTTAACGTCATCAGACATGATCGATTTGGGGGTGGTTCTGTTATGGTGTGGGGAGGCATCACTGTTGCTGGAAGAACGGCTTTACATGTTGTTGCAGGGCGTGTTACAGGCCAGTACTACCGGGACAACATCTTGGCAGTCCATGTTGTGCCGTTCGCACGACGTCATGGCCGCCGTTTCATCTTCCAGGATGACAACGCAAGATGTCACAGGGCCAGGATCGTTACAGGTTACCTCCAACAACAGAACATCACCACATTACCTTGGCCAGCACTGAGTCCCGACCTCTCCCCCATCGAGCATGTCTGGGACATGCTTGGACAGAGGTTACGTCAACGTCAACAACGTCATGCCAATGTCCAAGAACTTGCTGCTGCGTTGCAACAGGAATGGGACAATCTGGACCAAAATGACCTTAGACGTCTCATTAGGAGTATGCCACGTCGGATCAATGCTTGTTTGGCAAACAGAGGAGGATTTACCCGTTACTGACTTGGTTGTGATGCTGTGGTAACTTTGCTGTTTGACCCCGGGTATCATTTTACCCTTATAATGGTCAGTCTGTGCCTTACTTAGTCTAACGATCATTTGGAATAAATCGATGAATGTGAACTTCATTTCATTTTGTCATTTGTTTCTTCGTCAGTTTCATTAGGTGACTTTAATAACACTTAAAAATCAAATATCCCCTACTTTTTTTGAATAGTATATATCGCCGTTACACCGTAATTTTGGCTGAGTTCAAATTTCGTGAAAATCGGACAAAAACTGCTGGACAAAATGGCCGCCCCCCATACGCAAATTGTGTATAACAGAGTATATCAATGTTGTGGACCTTCTAGAGGGGCACAATTTTGATCTGATTGTGATGAAACTTGAAATACATGTTTATAACCCAAAGATATTGTTTCCTTTCGATATTAGTGCATATCAGATCATAACTTCCTGAATTACGTGTATCCTGCCTGGCAGCCGCTGGTTATCTGATTTTGTTGAAATTTGAAATGTAACTTGGTTCCTTTCAATATTCGTGCATATTGGACCGTAACTTCCTGAATTATGACCCCTGATTGTATGAAAAATCAAATTTTTAACTTGAGGTCCCTCTAGATGTCACAATTATTATTTAATTTAAAAAAACGTTCAAATATATCACTGATACACGGTAATTTTGGTTGAGTTCGAATTTTATGAAACTCGGACCAAAACTGCCGGACAAAATAGCCTAAAAATATGGTATATGAATGTTGTGGATCCTCTAGAGATCACAATTTTCTTCTGATTTTGATGAAACTTGAAATGTTAGTTTATAACCCAAAGATCTAAGTTCCTTTCAATATTAGCGCATATCGGACCGTAACTTCCTGAATTATGGCCCCTGATTGTACGAAAAATCATGTTTTTAGCTTGTGAACACAATAGCGTAAAAATATGGTATATCAAGGTTAAGGACCCTCTAGAGGTCACAATTTTCTTCTGATTTTAATGAAATTTGAAATGTAAGTTTATAACCCAAAGATCTCGGTCCCTTTCGATTTTTCGCGCATATCGGACCGTAACTTCCTCAATTATGGCCTCTGATTGTACGAAAAATCGCATTTTTAGCTCGTGGACCCTATAGATGTCATAATTTTTTAACTGATTTAAAAAAATGTTTGAATATATCACCGTTACATCCTAAGGATGGTTGAGTTCGAATTTCATAAAAATCGGACCAAAACTGACAGACAGATGGCCGTCCCTCGTACTCAAATAGCGTAAAAAATATAGTATATCAATGTTATGGACCCTCTAGAGGTCACAATTTTCTTCTGATTTTGATGAAACTTGAAATGTAAGTTTATAACCCAAAGATCATGGTTCCTTTTGATATTCGCACATATCGGACCGTAACTTCCTGAATTATGGCCCCTGATTATACTAAAAATCACGTTTTTAGCTTCACGTCCCTCTAGAGGTCAGAATTATTATCCGTTTTATAAAAACGTTCAAATATATCACCATTACACCGTTATTATGGCCAAGTTCGAATTTCGTGCCAGACAAAATGGCCGTCCCTCGTACGCAAATTGTGTATAACATCTGGTATATCAAAGTTGTGGACCTTCTAGAGGTCACAATTTTGATCTGATTTTGATGAAACTTGAAATACACATTTATAACCCAAAGATATTTGTTCCTTTGGATATTAGCACATATCGGATCATAATTCCCTGAATTAGATGTATGGCCCCTGTTTGGACGAAAAATCTCGTTTTTAGCTTGTGATCCCTCTAGAGGTCACAATTATTACCCGATTTAAAAAAACGTTTGAATATATCACCGTTACACCATAATTTTGATTGAGTTCGGATTTTAAAAACCATTTAATATATCACCGTTCCACCATAATTAGTGTAGATTTCGAATTTCAGGAAAATCGAAATGAAACTGCCCGACAAAAAGTCTGCTCTTTGTACGCAAATTGTGTAAAAGTATGCAATATGAAGGTTGTGGACCCTCTAGAGGTCACAATTTTTATTAGATTTTGATGAAACTTAAAACATATCTTTATATCCCAAAGATCTCAGTCCCTTTTGATATTTGCGCATTTCAGACTATAACTTTCTGGATTATTACCCCTGATTGTACAAAACATCCCGTTTGTTTTTAGCTTGTTCTCTATCCGTCTCTTGCAAAATGTGGGCGTATACTGCCTGGCATCAATATTTGCATCGGTAAATTTGTCCGTCGCTGAATCTTGCGCCTAACGAAAATTCTTTACTCAAATCTCGGACATAACTTCTGTAAACTTGTCATTTTGTACCAACCTTCGATACTACTGTCTACCATTGTGATGCATTCGATATTATTTATCCATTTTTGTGAAGAAAATCAATGAATTAATTTTATTTTATCAAAAAAGCATGTGAACAAAAAACTGTCGCTGATTTTATCACCTATTTACAGGGGGTGTAACTCTGTATGTAATATTATAGGAAGCGCTAAAACGTATGTTTAACAACAAAGTGGCAATGGAAAAGAGATACTAGATGATCGTGACTAACTTGGTACTTTCATTTTATTCAATCAGTATCAAATAATGTGTCGTTATGCGTGAAAACAATGATCAGGTTAGTCGTTTAATAAAACAAAAGATTAATTAACAGATAATCCCGGGTTGATTGTTATTTTTACATTTCTTTTTACCTGATCAGTGGGGGTCCAGTTAATTAACTACTACTCACAGGATTAGCAGGGGTGTTACAAAGAACGACAAGACGGTATCATTCAACAATGGCCGTTGAATGGGCGATGTTTTGTTGAATTTATTAGTAAAATAGTGACCGCTGGCCGCGTTAGAGGAGTGACCGTTGAATAAAGAGATAAAACAACAGAAAGTGGCTGCTCATACAGATTCTACTGTATAGTCAATTCGGGCGTATGTGTTTCTTTGATCTGTAATATCACAGGACAATTCTGTAATTGCATAAAAATGCCTATTATAAGTTACAAGTTCTGGAATGAGGATCGTTGGATTGTACGCGATGTAAATTTAGTGAAAAGCTAAAGTAATTTTAGTTGAAATATATCATTTGTGTTTGAATTACCACTGTTCAGTTGGTTGTGCCGTATTATTTATCAATATGGAGATTTGTTTTATAGATATTGCTATTAAAGGTAAGATGCACAATTTACGCATTGTGGCATGCTTTTATAATTTAGTAAATGTGAAACAGTCAATGCGCGTTTTAGTAATAAAGCAGTAATATATTTCGGTTGTAGAAAAATAGTTTTTGCTGGATTTACTCTCTATATTCCCGTGGATATTCAAATTGGGAGCTGACTGTTGGGTATTTAAAAATGACATTACATTCGCCTTTCCGTACGATAGATTATGATCCATATTTTTATTTCATTAAATGCAACTTTATATATATGGTACGCAAATCAAAAGACACATAAGAAAAGCGTAGATCATAGCGAGCACACACGCCTATCTAAAGACCTGTCTTTAATTATACAAAGACCTGTGTAAAACACACGGTCGAATGATAAATCGCACGGTAAAACAGTTTTACTTCTGAAAATTTGATTTAACACGTACGTGTCAGATAAAGCCTGTTGGTCCTTGATTATACTCCTTTTGGTGCAGTTATCGCAACTAGCGAGAAAACACGCCAATTAAACAATACACACCATTGACATTCATTTTTTACCGTTCGGTTAATTAACACACCTCTACAGAAAACGCACAGTTGCACAGTTTTTCACCCCTAGCGTTAATTAACTCACCTCTCAGACAGTTCACCTCTCAGACAGTTTTTCACCCTTGTTAATTAACACACCGCATTTACAATTTTAACGTGGTAATACCGAGTAATAGTCGTGAAATTAATTTTCTTTTGATAGACTTACAGATTACGCCCCAGATATAATTTTCTATAAGGGCCATGCACAGATTCACCTCTTAGAAATTCTCAGTGTTGAGACACACAGTGTAGGCCTAGCCATGTAAGCCTAGGTGTTTTTCTATTCAGATATCGCCGATATGGTATAAAGTGTTGCGGTATCTTACACAGTTCCCGCCTCAGGCCTAGGTGTTTTTCTATTCAGATATCGTCGGTATGGTATAAAGTGTTGCGGTATGTTACACAGTTCCCGCCTCTTATACTGTCTATATATTTTAGGCAGAACTGTCAGAATTCATTATTAGTATTTCACACTGCGTATTATTATTTGGATTAAGCCATTTTTTATTAAGATTATTCTTTTTCTGGTCTTAATGGGGAGTCAAAGTTTGAATTTCGTTTTCCTAAAGCATTTATTTATGCTCCTGGGAGGAAACTGGAGGACCAGGAGAAAACCCACGAGGTTGAGCAGGTGACCATACTCCTTGTCACGTAGAATCTTTAGATGGAAACATCGCCACCTGATTCAGTGACATACCTTATGATCTAAAGTGCACATGTTAGATCACACGACAACCCAACTCTCTGTCTCCAAGGAAACCCAAAAATGATTAAATCCGAAAGATTTCTAATTAGCAAAAAGCACAACTACTATAATAGGTTGATGTGTTTACAAATAACAAAGTTTCATAAAGATATCTTGTGATATGCTCCAGAAACAAAATTGGGATGGACAGAGCCTGTTTCAAGATCTTCCCCTTACTTCCTTCTGTTTGGGATAGAAAAGCGATAAAAATTAAATAAAAGATTAGTTTCTAATTCCAGAGGTAATCATTATTCGATACTTTCGATTTATCTATAGTCAAACGATATATTGGATCATTGCGGTATTTTTAATGTCAATCTCACCCTTACTTCGTTCGGCGCGGGGATAATAATATAGCATAAGAATTAAATAAAAAATTAGTTTGTAATTTCAAAAGTAATCATTATTCGATACTGTCTATTTAATCTGTATTCAAACGATATATTGGATTATTGCGGTATTTTTAATGTTAAAAAAAATAAAAAACAAATATTGTCAATAAAATTTTCATATTTTCCTTAATTGATTTATTAAAACTATTTGTCCAGATTTAAAACATATAAATTGTGTATATGTAAGCGCTTAAGAGGCAGCTGTGTGTTTGTGCTCTCTGTGTTTTTTGTTAATTTACAGTGTTTTAAGGATAAACTTTGGTTGGAATTTTTGGCACGCTATCTTTTAAGGTATCAGTGCATCAGATGTTTATGTCATTTTCATGATTTTTTGTTCTATATGGTTATATTTTAACCAAAATGAATCATTATAGTATTGGTCATTCCATGTCAACTGGACCAAATTTCGGAAAGTTGGGAACATGACCCCTTCCAAAAAAATTATAAAAAATATATGTTATAGTATATAGTCTTAACCTAACAAATCTAGATAAAAAATTCACGGAGATATGGCCATTTGAAATTAGGGTACTAAAACGGACTATAAATTGAAAAGTTTTTCTCGGTTTTCAATTGCTTTAAACTCACATTTGTAATTGGAGTACAATAGTCCATGTGACAGACAGATTTTCATTACCAATTTGATGAATAAATTTAACCATGATTTTCAGTTAGCCTTAGGTCTAAAGTGTCCAAAATTGGTTGATGGACATCCGGGCCACTTTGCCAAATATGAGTTTGGTGGCCATCTTTAAAAATGGCCGCCATTTATTTATTTGAAATAGTGTAAGTCAGGGAAACCTCCACAACTCCTCAACAGGTTCACCTACGGATATGTAATATGGCTCAAAATGTTCATAATACAATTCTAAATCTGCTGGTATATGATTCATGTTGTTTAATCAATGCTTTCGGTTTCAAAATAAAAGATTAATCTGAAAACAGCAATATTTTTGGGGTTTTTTTCATGATGTCTGTTCATAAGTTTACTAAAAAAAATCTTGTTCAGACCCATATAAGCCAAATTATCTATTTGGTCAACTAAAGTGATTTACTAGATATCAGAAACATTGATCATAAAAAATAATCTCTAATATGAGTGCCCCAAATCCAAGATGGCAGAAATTCAAAATGGCGGCCAAAAGTTGCTCAAATGGCCAATTTGTCAGATAATAGTTATTTCAGTTTGATATAACATGTAATATCCAATTGAATGGGATTACTGAACTTAAAATGAACCAAAACACAGATTGTTGAATATTCAAAAAGGCGGCCAGAATTTCCGTAAAATGATCGATTTTCTGTTTGATGTAGCTTGTAATATGTCTTTTATAAGCAAATAACACACTATTTATGGATAACAATTACTATAGTTTATTTCACTGCGACGTTTCAACAAGATTTCACAAGTCGTTATCATGTTTTTACTGTTATGGCCTATTGCTCGTGGTTCATTATACCGCTTAAATAATTGTTTGATCTTTTATTCTTGTGCTTATCTATACCAATTACAGTTTATACCTGTATATGTGCATTTGTTGGCTTGGGACAGTTGCCCATACTAGCTGATTTTGCATCCCATTGGAGGGTCCACACTGCTCTTGTATATATATATATATATAACCATATTCTTTTCATTTTATTGTCCCCCGCCTTTCGAAGAAAGCAGAGGACTATTAAAATGGGTTCGTCTGTCCATCCGTCACACTTTTTGCGACACAATAACTCTCTTTCTAATTGAGCTAGAATGTTCAAACTTGGTGTAGGTGTTTATTAGGCCAATGCATTGATGGAGTTCGAAGATGAGAATTTTTTGCTTAGGGTAAGCAGAGATAAGCAATTTGATTGGTTGATGTTTTGGGACACGATAGTACTTTAGTTCTAATTAAGTGAGAGTGATAAAAATTGGTGTATAGTTTCATTACATCAATACCTTGACTAAGTTCGATAATGAGCATTTTATGCTCAGGGTAAGCAGAACGATAAGCAATTTGATTGGCCGAGACTTTAGAACACAATAACTCTCATTCTAATTGGGGTAGAATGTTCAAACTGGGTGTAGGCGTTCATTAGGTGAATGCCTTGATGGAGTTCGATGACGAATATTGTTCCCGGCCCCAATCCGCCCCTGACTGAAAGTGTACCACTATATTTATGTCTGATCTTGCTTGACCCATTACCTACCTAAGAGTGTCCATAATTTTAATGCGTAACCTACAGTTCCCCCCATTTTTATGCATGGTCTAGTCTGACCCACCTAGCAATTTTTATGTGTGGCTTAGGTTTTTTTTTTCGGTAATTAGTGTTGTTTTTTCGTTATTTATTGATTTTTCGATATTTTGGGTTTTTCGAATTTTTTCGGTAATTAGTATCAAAAAGTTTTTTCGGTATTTATCACTATTTCAGTATTTTGTCGGCATTTTTCGGTACTTTTCAGATTTTTATCTCGGTACTTTTCGCATTTTTTCGTTATATGGTACAACTGGACCGGTTTTTCATCAAAGACTCTATGACTTTTGTGGTATAGTCTAGATATCGTATCGACAGATCCATTTCACAACAAGTTGAGAGTATAAAAAGAATCGTTGCGAAGATAATTTGAAATGCATTTACGACTAGGCATAACAAAAATAATGTTGACCAATTTCCTCTTTCGCTTTAGGCAGGCCTATGATATTAAAATGATATCATCATTGTCGCTGCCGAGATCTCCTGTTTCTACTTGTACTTTGGCTAGTGTACATTGCTGAAGAAAAACAGTAGTTGCGATTGTCACAGTAATTCCAATGAGGTGGATGGTTGTGACATTAACAAAGAGGAAATCGTGAGCCATGGCTTTTGGGATACCTAGTCGTAAATGTATTTCAACTTATCTCTGTAATTATCATTTTTAAACTTAGAACTTGTTGTGAAATACACTTTACACTTTCACAATTTACAAATATGAATCCATGATACCATCTGTCTAGATTCTAGATGATACCACAAAAGGTTGTCAGACTCTCCAAAGTAAAAATCTATCACATTACGATTTGTGGACCAGAAATGAAATGCAATGTGGGTTAACGTCCTACTGTTCTAACTTGGTCAATGAAGATGGCTATTTGTCATACAGTGTGAAATGAGGAAAAATTTGCCCAGACACAGGGATCGAATTCCGGACCTTGTTGAGCCTTACCCACTGAGCCACTATTTCGGCCCATTTGTGAACAAACAGAATAGGTAATTCTTAACAACTAGATATATTTGCAAAGATATATTAAAATCCCATACAGCTTTGCTGGAATAATATTAAATCTTGTTTTCTGATTTACGAGATCTAGTATAATTAATTCCATCCTCCCCTAAAAAACTACTACACAATTTTATAATAAGCAAAGCCAATAGAAAGACTGACAATTGTCCCGTTTTGTTCTTAAGCAATCATCTACGATATTAAAAATCTATTTTTGGGGCAATCATCTACCTTATCCAAAATCTATTTTTGAGGTAATATTTAAGTTTAGTGATCCTGAAAACCCCATAAAGGACATATTACAAGCCGTACAAAACAGAAAAATGACGATTATCTGAAAAATCATTCATTTTAGGGAAAATCTTGCCGCCATCTTGGATTTTAGCCATCTTGGATTTTGGAAACCCTTTTTTTAGAGGTTGTATTTATGTTCTGTGACATCGAAAACCCCCTAAGCGGCATATTACAGGGCATATCAAACTGTAAAATAACGATTATCCGAGGCATCGATCAAATTTTGACTGCCATTTTGAATTTTCGCCATCTTGGATTTTGGGAAACTAATTTTATAGATCAATTCAAAGTACAATGACTACGGAAACCCTATATATGATATATCACAAGTCTTGCTTTGCGTGATACTCATCCATCCTAACAAGAAATTCATTTTTTGTCAAATTTTGGCGGCCATTTTGGAAATCGGACGGATTCAACCGAAAATGACGTCACAGAAGTGACATAATATCAAAATCGTCTTCAGTGACAAATTTTTCTTCAGAAACAACCGGTCCCCAAATATCGTTGCGATTGCGACAACCCTAAATAAACGTTCACATGGTTAGTACCCTAACTCGCCGAGGCTCAACATTTTAAAATTGACAGTCTACTCAAGACTTTTGTTGAGTTTCCGACCACCGCAGCTGTACAGACTGGGTCACTGAGCGTATTTATTTATGCCAAATGAATAACTTAAGAAGACCACACACAAAATTTGGCTAAATTTACCCTGAACATGATTTGGTAGTGAACTTATAAAATAAATCTTGAAAAAAAATGCCAAAACGTTGCTTTTTTCAGAATAATCTGTTGATTTGGAAAATATATGATTCATTCACCAACATGTGTCATATAACAGCAGCTGTAGAATGTTATTGCGAACATTTTGAGCCATATTCCATATCAATAGGTCAATCTGTGAAAGAGTTATGAAGGTTTCCTTGACGCGCTCAATTGCAATTAAAAAACGGCAGCCATTTTTAAAGATGGCCGCCAAAATGGCATTTAGCAAAGTGAACCGGAAGTCCATCAGCCAAATTTGAACACTTCGGGCACCAGGCTAACTGAAAATCATGGTTGAATTTATTCATCAAATTGGTAATGATACTCCGAAATCCGAGGTCTGTCACATGGACTACAACTCTCTAACTATGTAATCTATATGTTGTATACATAACCTCCAAAATTGGCATAGTTAATGTCAGTTGGTATTTTATTAATTTACAAAAGATCCTGAGTCGATTGAATGTATACTTTTCAAAATATTCAGCCTCGAAATTCATTCACACGGAAAATTTACACATTTTCTCCTTCAATTTTGACCTTGTGGGCCAGAGGTTAAAATTTTGAAACTGGTTGAAAATGAAACTTCATTTACCCTATTATACACATCTTGTGTATTTGGGGTCTTATATTTTTAATTCGCACTTGAAATCTGTGAGGTGATGGAGTTTTAATAGCTGTTATCAAAATTGTTGACGTTTCACGTTGATTTTAAAATAACTTCTAAATGACCTATACACCTCAAACGTGTCTATTTATTGTACCTTATTGCCTTGATCACGAATATGTCGACGAAATCCGTTTAAAATTTACGATGTTTCAGACAGTAGGTCCACTTCCATTGGAGTGATTTCTCAGTTCTAAACTAGACAGGTTTATCTCCCCTTATCGCTTAATCTAAAAACCACCATTCAGATTTTAGACAACCGTTTTCTTAAAAATTTAGATTTATATAAGCTTACAATTCTCGACTGGATATAGTAATACTCAAGGGTCCAGCTATGATGTGAGACACAGTGGGTTGAGAGAAGAGATAGCCTACCTTTATAGTCCATCAAGGGTTTGATTTTAAGATTTTATTACTTACTTTTAAATGTTTAAATAATTTAGCTCCTGTCACCTCTTAGATCTTTTAGAACTTTATACACCTGGCAGAACATTACGTACATCAGATAAACTACTTTTAAATCCCAAAACTGTTCAACTAGTCTCTTATATGGTCAGCGTTCTTTTAGTTATCAAGCACCTGTTTTATGGAATAATCTAGCAGTTAGTTTAAGATGCTTTACATCTCAATATTTACATCTCAAAACGGAATATTCAATTAATAAATAATTATCATAAGCCTTACTAATATTTCATTTTTTTGTGTACCACATGCTGACAAAGTGGTACTAAAATGAATAGAGTGACCCGTGTACTCTACAGAAAGTTGGTCTCAACACGGCTAACGTGCACGCTTCAGTGGTTGTCTCGAACTACCAGCGGTGGAGTATGATACTATAAATAGTGATGGCACGTGAAGTTCCCTACATATCTATCAACTATTACAGCCGTAAAAAAATCTATTGTTGACGATTTTGAATAGCAGTAAAATTTAGCTTCTTGGTTATTACAGCAGCTTTAGAAATTACGTTTGTTTTATTTTTTTAAATTGCTTTATCATTAACTGTGCAGTTAAAAGCGGCATCTTTTGGTTTAGTACAAATAATATCTCTGAATCACTTTCGTTAGCAGGAACATGATACCAGCAGTAGTTTCATTTTACTTTTACGTGCGTGTTTCTAAATTCAATTTCTTGTTCCAGCTTTCTGTTATGTTTCGTAAAAAGGTAGTCTCGATTATCACGACCTGTCAATCAGACGTAGAATGGTCGGTACACTTGTTAAGCGAGACTAATTTCAAAACAAGGGCACGTAACCTATCTTTTACTCAAAAGTGTCTGGATGTTATAGATGATTAATTGATCATAGCTTATGATCGTTTATTTAGTGACTATAATTGGGTTAAATTGATTTAAGGGTTGGTATATATATAAATATTGTGGCGTAATTGTCGAGATATTTGAAGATATTTATTTATGGTGGGTCACCCTACCATGAATAAAATTCATGAAATATGAATTTACTTTGAAAAGTTTTCTCGGGTTATCAAAAATGACCGGCAGTGAAAATTTTGAAGTGGAAGCCCTGATATATTTTTTGTTGTAGTTTTAAAATTAGGGTTTATGATTTATTCTTAAGTTTAGACATCATTTTAAACATGTAGTTATTATTACTTAGCATGTGTTCTTGGATTACGCATGGTGACCGACGAATAGAAAAAAACGTCAATGAAATTATCTGCTTTTGGAAATATAACATGATTAATTCAATTTTTTCTCTCTCCCATTTCAGAATTTGGGATAATTCAAATGTAAACAAAGAAAAAAAAAACATGGAAATTAAAAACATTTCATCTTCAGACACTATTATAATTTCAAAGTGCTCTCTTTCACAATTTACAAACTATTTTTTGTAAAATTCATGTATGCAGTTATTAAAATATTTGCTATGAAAATAATGTCATTTTTATACGCCCACATTTATATGTGGTCGTATATTGTCGTCGCCCCTGTCCGTCGGTCCGGATTGTGGACGCTCTAGAGGCTAAAGTTAATATCCGATTGACTTTAAATTTATACACAGTGTTTATGGTCTTGAGACGAAGAAGCCTATTGATTTTCAGCGATTTCCGATAATTACTGCTAGAGTTATGGCCCTTGATCACTTTGCAAAATCTTGTGACGCTCTAAAGGCTAAAGTTGTCATCTTATTGACTTAAGATTGATACACAGAGTTTAAGATCTTGAGACGAACAACTATATTGATTTTCAATGAATTTTTATGACTTGGAAGAGCTAAATCCATGATATTAGAAGTTTTGTATACAAAACGTTACCATGGGGCAGAAGTTTACAAAAACCAAACAAATTCTAATGGTTTTCTGAGTTGTTGCTCTTAATCAGATTTTACTTTGTATTATAAATGTTTCATTACCGAAAAAAGTAAAAATATGCGACAACTCTTGTTGACTGCCTGGACAATTTAGCTGCTGTGGGCGTATGTTTTGTTGCCTGGCAACCTATCTTTATGTTTTGTAATTTCAGTGAAATTCCAATAGACCAAAATAATTTTTTATTTCAGTGAATTTTCAGTAGACCCCAAAAACCTTTTTAATTTCAGTGCAATTTCAGTAATAGACCAAAATATATTTTTATTTCAGTGAAATTTGGTCTTAAGACAGCTTTACAACACATAACAGTCAGATTCTGTTTGTTATATAATTCCCATCCGTTGGTTTTTCGGGTAGAAATCGTGGAATTAGCTTTATTTTGTAGGTCTTGATGTTTAATGGAAAAAAAGTAATGTTGACATTTTTTCTGAGTAGGTCTTCATGGTATGGGAGGCCATTATTTGAGGGTAGCCATTTAGAGATAATATTCCAACTTATTTTTTTTCATTTTCACCCTATTTATAATGTTATCGACATATCAACTGTGATTTGGCAATGTATTAATATTGGTAGGGGTCGTGACTATATTTCAGATTTTTTTCCGTCATATCATGAAGATATTTCCAAGATGGCGACCATTTTTGACGGGAAAATTGGACGATGTGCTGATTTTGATTAAGTAGTAGTGTTTGGTGTCAATATATACTATTCAAAAAAAGTAGGGGATATTTGATTTTTAAGTGTTATTAAAGTCACCTAATGAAACTGACGAAGAAACAAATGACAAAATGAAATGAAGTTCACATTCATCGATTTATTCCAAATGATCGTTAGACTAAGTAAGGCACAGACTGACCATTATAAGGGTAAAATGATACCCGGGGTCAAACAGCACACCATAACAGAACCACCCCCAAATCGATCATGTCTGATGAAGTTAACATCTTGGAAGCGCTCGTTTCGACGACGCCACACCCTCCTACGTCTGTCCAAAAAATCAACAGTGAACCTTGACTCATCTGAAAACATTACATTGCTCCAGCGTCGATTATCCCAGTGTTGACGATCCCTACACCAACGACGTCTTGCCTGAATATGATGATCTCTCAAACAAGGGATCACGCGAGGACGTCGGGCGCGAAGGTGACCCCTATGCAGTCGATTCCGAATCGTCTGGCCACTCACTCACACCAGTGTCTGTTTGAAGACGAGCGCTGATCTGATTTGCTGTGATGACACGATTTCTCAAGGCCAAGGTACGGATAAATCGATCCTGGGCTTGAGTTGTCGCCCTTGGTCGACCTGAGCGTGGTCTGTCCTGTACAGATTGTGTATCACGGTATCTGGACCATAGCCTGCATATGACAGACTGAGAAACATTCATCGTCCGCGCCACAACCGCCTGTGTTGTGCCGATCTGTAGCATGCCAAGGGCACGTAACCTTTCATTTTGGGTAAGCCGACGCATATCAAAATTTGTTTTCTGGTCACTAAAACAATTAAACTGATGTTTCCACCCTGGAATTCAATGCCACAATGACTGTAACATTCCAAGTCAGAGTCGAGCAAATCTTGGGTTGGACCCCCATGATGATCCCAAGCATCACCTGCATTCCATGCGGTAGCTATTGGTGCGTTTGGGCGTCACATGTAACTGGAAATGTTTCTTCTGTTAGGTTCTATAGTGACTTTTTTCGTAGTCATTTGCATATTTTAGTATTATGCCCCCAAAATCAAATATCCCCTACTTTTTTTGAATAGTATATATATGTTTTCAAGGGCACAGATTCCATTTCTAACAGTTACAACTGTGAAAAATGATCACATGTTCACATATTTTGCATATTTCCAAGATGGCAGCCATCTTTGGCGGGAAAATGGGTTGGTGTGCTGGTGTCTTTAGTGTCAATATATGTGACCCCCCATAGCATACTGAGTCACAATGAGGAAATTTTGAAAATTGAGTTATTGTTATTTTCACATTCTCCAACTCATAAACCTTCAATTTGATGAATAGTTTGTTTGAATTGGGCAAAAATTGACTGGGCTGTGTCCATTAGAAGCTACCCAACTCACAAAAGTAAGTTTTGAGAAAAAGCAAGTCAAAGATTTGGTATGTTCCAAAACAAAATCCCATTAGCAACCAGGCCATTTATTTGCTGTTTTGTCGTTGAATATATCTTTGCATGGGTTTTCAGGGGTGCTGAAGACGAAAATCGTAGTAAAAATTTGATCCGACTATTTCCGCAATTTATATAATGCTATTTTGTTATTTAATATGTTTTTTATTTAGGATTTCAAGGGTGCTGACGACGAAAATCGTAATAAATGCACTCCTTTTGTAACGAAACATCCACAACACATACGGCATAATATTCACATGATAGTGTTATATTGAAGAACAATCTATACATTAGTATTCTGTTGTGTATATTATAACAGTTAATCTCATCAATTAATTAGCACCTTAGTGCCAGCTAGTTGTCAGGTATTAAGATTGTTGATTGGATAATTGTCAAAGAAGCCGCCACCGCTGTACGCGTGTTTATTTAACACATGAATTAAAATAAGATTTTGCGTGTACGATAGGTCTATTATTATTTTTAGCTACCGCGACGTTATCAAAATATGAGTTCCTATAGAAATGCTTACGTTCACTTTCGTGCATTTTGGCTTTGATGTAAATATCAACATTATTCAGAGGACACTCAATGGCAGACTCGAGAATCGTCACATTTCGGCTCGTTGGTCGTTCTCATTTTTTTGACAGTAATATCCAAGATGCATTTCTTACTTTGCATGCCGTATGAAGAAGCGACAGTAAACCGAATTCAGCTATAAATAAAAGAAAATTATTGGCCATTTTGTTTATTTCCATTTAAGGCCTATAGATTTTTTTTTTAAAGATGATATGAGATATCAAATAATCACCACTTGAATTAAATATTCAGAGTAAATAATGAGTTGTCGACGGCTTCAGTCCATGCGAAATGATATTTTTTTAAATGGACATTTGGGCAGGTATTATTCCAACTATTACTGGACCGAATGAGATTTTACTGGTCCAAAAAAGTTCATACCAAAAATATGCATAAAATAAGTAATAATGGCCTAAAACTCGAAAAACAACAAACAGTATATATAAGGGGGAAAATTTACTTTATTACTTTATTGTTTTTTTTACGTAGTTTCATTCTATTGTTACTTAATATTATCTATGATACACGTAAATCATTATTATTTTCTATCAACAATAGCCTGGACTTATATTTAAATTTTTATCGCGCCAATATTTACAATCGTTTTACTGTTCTATAAATAGACCGCGCAAAGAAAATATAATCCCTTAGATGACAATCGAGTCCACCAGAAGCCAATGTTATTAATACAATAAAAGGACTTTGCGTTTTAGTCTGGATTAACCTAGCCTACTACTTACTAGACCAGCTCGATATACGGTACTACGTACTCGAGATAAGATTTTGTTTACAATTTAAACAATAGTGAAATTAACACAATAAATTAAACGAGAATTCAACAGTCCGTGCACGAAGTGCCGTCAGTCAGTGCCAATACGGCGATGATTTAATATTTGGATGTTGAGTGTCCGTTAACCCGTCCACAAGCAAACCCGTCCACGGTTAGGGTAATACCGGTACTTGACTTGTATATTATTGAATTGATTAGAATAGATCAGTTTTACTCATTGGTTGTTTATATTGTTTTATTTACCTAATAATCAACTAGCTTGGCTCGCCATCCCGACAGCGATTAGTTCGAGTTCAAATTCTTTATTCCTTTAAAGCGGTGGACACACTAGCCGAATGATTCGGCCGAATCAATTGGTGTCGAAATTCGCCTAGTGTGTCCACTGTCATTCGGCCGAATTTCTATTCGGCCGAATGATTCGCCCGAATCAAACAGGTTTGATATATTCGGCCGAATTATATTTGTCTGGTGTGTCCGCTTCGCCAAAGCATTCGGCCGAATATAGAATTCATTCGCCAATCACCACTCATATCGAGAAGTCACGTGATAGATTGAAGACATAGATGCCGCCATGTTTAATCATGTGACGTGAAAGGTGACGCAATTGACAGGTTGAATCGGGCGAAGCATTCGGCTAGTGTGTCCACCCATTCGGCCGAATAAAATTCGGCGCCGATTGGTTCAGCCGAACAATTTGGCTAATGTGTCCACTGCTTAAGCCAAAGACTCATCAGGTATATAACATATAGTACAAACAAATAAATAAATACAATATGTACAAAAACAATATAGTTCATCGATGTTTTTGTAATAAAGAACAATAGTATTGTTTGTTGATTAGCGTTATGATTTTAGACAAAATGGTAAGTTCACCAATGTTTTTGTAATAAAGTAGACCCGTATTGTTTGTTAATTGACTTTATCCTATGATTTAAAAAATTGGCGGCGGTTAATATTGGGTCAAAAATAATTCCTTAAATTGCGCCGGAGCCCCTTTTAGAAAAATTGAATACGCATAAAAACAACAAAGAGTGGCTACGTGCGATTTTATTCTTTGATGCACGGGACATTTCTGTTATTCAAACAAATCTGCACGAGAATGACAACATACAAGTTGACAGTTACCATTGATTTGGGGTTCATGTAGAATAGGCTCTTCTATCGAGCCTGCAGTTATTCTTTTCTAAAATAAAATGAGTGCCTTGGATTTTTGTGTGGATTTGATAGCGGTTATACTTTACTAATATTCTCTGACATCGGAGACTTGTGTCGCGTTCATTTCATTTTTGCGGTAAGTACGAGCTTCTTATGTCTGATTTGAAAGCGCTTTCGACTCCCGTTGCAAGTTCTATTTGTCTTATTTCTATTTGTAAGACCGGTAACCTAAATACCGTTATAGTTTGGAATTTTAAAGTCTATCTTTGCCGTGATTCGAGAGTAATTCTTAACTATGCACTCTAAACATGTATAGTCTTATGCATACATGTACTAGACATGCAGCTTTACATGACTGGTAAACCGGGTCCAGAATCTTTCCGGACAACTGGGCCGGTATTCATGATGAAAATACCGGACCGAGAGCTATTTTATCGGTAATGACCGACGGTCCGACGGCTTTCGCATGGACTGGACGGCTTTATCATTGACCCGTGACAGTTGATATTAGTAATAGTATTACTCAATGACACACACTAGCTTGTCGATTAATTTACATAATCAGCCACATGGTTTTGATTAACACTCAAGGGCAATCTACATACGATCAGAATTAATTTTTTTTCTGCAACTTATCAGAGTGAATCACATGTAGGTATCCAAAAACATTATCACCAAAACCAAATATTTATCGATAATGCCTTGCACGCGGTGTCTGGGCCAATCAGCAAACGAGTTGTGTAGACAGCATGGCAACAAGCAGAGTTTATTGTCCCCCACCTTTCGAAGAAAGCAGGGGACCATTAAAATGGGTTTGTCCGTCTGTCTGTCCGTCACACTTTTTGCGACACAATAACTCTCTTTCTAATTGAGGTACAATGTTCAAACTTGGTGTAGGTGTTTACACTGTTTATTAGGTCAATGCCTTGATGGAGTTTGAAGATGAGCATTTTCGGCTTAGGGTAAGCAGAGATAAGCAATTTAATTGGTTGATGCTTTGGGACACGATAACTTTAGTTCTAATTAAGTGAGAGTGATGAAACTTGGTGTATAGCTTTATTACATCAATACCTTGACTAAGTTGGATTATGAATATTTTCTGCTGAGGGTAAGCAGAGCGATAAGCAATTTGATTGGTTGAGACTTTGGAACACAATAACTCTCCTTCTAATTGAGGTAGAATGTTCACACTTGACATAGGTGTCTATTAGATGAATGCCTTGATGGAGTTCGAAGATGAGAATGTTCGGCTTAGGGAAAGCAGAGATAAGCAATTTGGTTGGTTGATATACATGAGACACAATAACTTTAGTTCTAATTAAGTGAGGGTGAGGACACTTGGTGTATAGCTTTATTACATCAATACCTTGACTAAGTTGGATTATGAATATTTTCTGCTGAGGGTAAGCAGAGCGATAAGCAATTTGATTGGTTGAGACTTTGGAACACAATAACTCTCCTTCTAATTGAGGTAGAATGTTTAAACTTGGTGTAGGCGTTCATTAGGTGAATGCCTTGATGAAGTTCTATGATGAACATTGTCTGCTTGAGGTAAGCAGAAAATAAGCAATCTGATTGGTTGATGCTTTGAGGCACGATAACTTAGGTTATAATGCACATATGCGTTGAAGTTCGGATAGGCTCAAAAAAAAGTTCCTTGGTGTATGCCAAAAAAGGAAAAATTAAAAATTTTCATCAAGCCCTTTTCTAGGTACGGGCTCAGACCTCATATTGCGAGTGAATAACTGTGATCTTATTTTTTTTTTGTTTGCGGATATTCACTTGAAATACTTGGAGTTTATTTTTGAAGTCATGCCTTGCGAAGCTTGATAATGTTGAGAGAATACTCTACGAAACGTCGCCTTAAATACACTAGTAGCTGTTTTCCATAAGTATGTGTTTTGTTGTTACTAAATGCCATTTAAAGAACATATCTTGTGAAGGTGAAAGATCTCTACCGAGTAAACGGGCTAAATACTAAGATGGTGCTTTCGCCAAGAATTTCGTTGATAGTGGTGTAAAGAAGCTTATCATTATAGCAATTGTAGAGCACGTGAAGGAAAGCTACGACAATCTTACATCCGTACTGGAGCTTGTCGAACTGGACAGAGTGGATTTTGTGGCAGCATTCGATCTCAAACGGACGAATGCTTTTCTAGGTTTGGGGACTCATTCGTCCACGTGCCCGTGCCCATGGTGAGAATTACCAAAATCAGAATTCGGTAAACATGATCGTATAAACAACCTCAGAACCTTAGGAGCAATTCGAAGAAACACACTGGAATATCAGGCAGCTGCTGTTGCCAACAAGGGCAAGAGAGCCCTCTCATCCGCTGCTTTCAAAAGCTGTGAGCATACACCGTTGACCAAAAGCTTACCCAATGGTGTGCTTGTCATGGACATACTGCCTGTGAATGATGGAATTACACGTTATGTTAGGAATCACCAACCGTCTCTACAACCAGGTTGACCAGTTCGAGAGTTCCCGAGGGACTAGCATAGCAAAGGATTGGTCGGATCAATTAAGACTTTGCAGACCGCAGATGCATGGCGGCGAGTTCAATGCGTTTAACTGTTAGATAACACTTCCTGCTTAGAACAACTTATGACCGAGAACAATCTGGGAGAAGAAGGGCATAGAGTGATATTCGCACTTAATCCTTCAATGATGTCCGAAAGAAATGCTTCGGAAAAGTACTGCATGCTGACTATAAGGAATCAATTTCAGCATTTGAACAGTCGTACAAAAATATCGGAATTCCGATAACGTCGAAATGCCATGCGGTTTTCGACCATGTCGAACAGTTTCTGGAAACACAGAAGGAGTTGTATGATCAGAACCAGAGTCGATTACTAGCTATGGAGAGGCAATCCTTCAATCGCAGGCTCGGATTTTATAGTCAGCAGGCATCGGAGTCTGTTCACTCCGATTTCAGTAAATTGTGGGAAAGTGGGGGGTATAAGCGCGACATGAGACATCCGGAATACGCTAAAAAAAACTGTTAAAATGTGTTGTAACATATTGTTCAAGGCATACATAAACTGTGAACTGACAGGACTTGCTCTAAGGATTGTTATATCTGAAATATTGGATTGATTCGATAAGTCACATTGAAAAAATGAATATTTACTGTTTTTATAGAAAGGGCTCGATGAAAAATTTTATTTTTTCTATTTTGGTGGTAGATAAATTGCCAAGTCTCCGATAAAAATGAAATCGAGTGGGGAACTTTTTTTTAACCCTATCGGAACTTCAACGCATATGTGATGAAGTGAGAGCGATGGAACTCCAAATATAGATTCATTATATCATTACATTGTACTTTGACTAATTTCGATGGTGAGAATTTTCTGCTTAGGCTAATGAGCGATAAGCAATTTGATTGCTCAAGACTTTGGAACATAACAACTCTGCTTTTAATTGAAATAGAATGTTTAGACTTGATGTAGATGTTCATTAGGTGAATGTCTTGACTGAGTTCAATGATTAACATTTTGAGCTGAAGCTAAGCAGAGCTAATCAATTTCATTGGTCAATGCTTTGGGACAAGATAATCTTGATACTATCTGATAGAGAGTGATGAAACTTAGTGTATAGTTTGATTGCTTGATACTTTTGAAAAAAAATATAAATGTGCGATTAATTAATGTGTGTCATCTATTTATTTTGGGATTTCGGTGGGGGACATCAGCCTCACTGTTGGCTTGTTTATATTTTTCACGGGTTTTAAAACTCGATTGTATCCGTTCAAAATCAATTCATCGACAATATTTTGATCATATTTGTTAACTAGAGATGCTCCACTTTACAACGATGCCAGTTATTATGCAAGAGGAATGACCGTCCTGCTGCGAGCGAAGAAAAATAACTAATTTCGCCGAGAATATTAAGAAGTAGGACAGATTTAAGAATGCGGTACTCTTACAAAATGTTCAAATGCAGGTGTTTTAAAATGTTTTATTGCTATTTTGATCTTTTCGTGTTGATAGATAGTATATTTATAGACTCATTTTTGTGAAAATCTCAATTTTGATCCAAATCAATATTTTCACTTATTTTGTCGTTATCTCATTATTGATCTGTGCGCATTTCGACTCATTTAGCTGTGACCAGTCACATATATGTTTTCAGGGGCACAGATTCCATTTCTGCCAGTTACAACAATTTGGCAGCAATTTTTAGCAGGAAAATGGGATGGTGTGCTGATATTGATTAAGTAGTCGTCTATGGCATCAGGATATATGTTTTCGGGGTGCAGATTCCATTTCTGCCGTTTACAATTGTATAAAATGTTCACATATTTTGCATATTTCCAAGTGGGCGGCAATTTTGGGCGGCAAAATTGGATGATGTACTAATATTGCCTCAGTCATATATTACGTGATACGGGATCTATAGAAAGCATTTTGGGTTGAAGGGTAGTGCGATTATCTTGGGCAATAAACACAGAACGCTTGTAGAATTGATACACATGTGTCAGAAGCTATATATGTCTATTGTGTAAGACAAAACGTGAAAATAAACTAATCATTCTATCTCTTTATTTCTTTTTAATATTATAGCACAGCCCTTTTTTTGCTGAAAACTAAATAAAACCTACTAAATAAACTTTATTTCAGAGAAAACCAATTCAAAAAGGAATTGGATCATATACTATTCAAAAAAAGTAGGGGATATTTGTCCCCCGCCTTTCGAAGAAAGCAGGGGACTATTAAAATGGGTTCGTCCGTCTGTCTGTCCGTCTGTCCGTCCGTCTGTCTGTCCGTCACACTTTTTGGGACACAATAACTCTCTTCCTAATTGAGCTAGAATGTTCAAACTTGGTGTATGTGTTTATTAGGTCAATGCCTTGATGGAGTTCGAAGATGAGCATTTTCCGCTTAGGGTAAGCAGAGATAAGCAATTTGATTGGTTGATGCTTTGGGACACGATAACTCTCTTCCTAATTGGGCTAGAATGTTCAAACTTGGTGTATGTGTTGATTAGGTCAATGCCTTGATGGAGTTCGAAGATGAGCATTTTCCGCTTAGGGTAAGCAGAGATAAGCAATTTGATTGGTTGATGCTTTGGGACACGATAACTTTTAATTGAGCTAGAATGTTCAAACTTGGTGTATGTGTTTATTAGGTCAATGCCTTGATGGAGTTCGAAGATGAGCATTTTCCGCTTAGGGTAAGCAGAGATAAGCAATTTGATTGGTTGATACTTTGGGGCACGATAACTCTCTTCCTAATTGAGCTAGAATGTTCAAACTTGGTGTATGTGTTGATTAGGTCAATGCCTTGATGGAGTTCGAAGATGAGCATTTTCCGCTTAGGGTAAGCAGAGATAAGCAATTTGATTGGTTGATGCTTTGGGACACGATAACTTTAGTTCTAATTAAGTGAGATTGATGAAACTTGGTGTATAGTTTCATTACAGTAATACCTTGACTAAGTTTGATAATGAGCATTTTCTGCTCAGGGTAAGCAGAGCGATACGCAATTTGATTTTTATATGTGTCCTCTAATTATTTTCCTATTTCGGCGGGGGACATCAGCCTCACTGTTGGCTTGTTGATTTTTAAGTGTTATTAAAGTCACCTAATGAAACTGACGAAGAAACAAATGACAAAATGAAATGAAGTTCACATTCATCGATTTATTCCAAATGATCGTTAGACTAAGTAAGGCACAGACTGACCATTATAAGGGTAAAATGATACCCGGGGTTAAACAGCAAAGTTACCACAGCATCACAACCAAGTCAGTAACGGGTAAATCCTCCTCTGTTTGCCAAACAAGCATTGATCCGACGTGGCATACTCCTAATGAGACGTCTAAGGTCCTGTTGCAACGCAGCAGCAAGTTCTTGGACATTGGCAGGACGTTGTTGACGTTGACGTAACCTCTGTCCAAGCATGTCCCAGACATGCTCGATGGGGGAGAGGTCGGGACTCAGTGCTGGCCAAGGTAATGTGGTGATGTTCTGTTGTTGGAGGTAACCTGTAACGATCCTGGCCATGTGACATCTTGCGTTGTCATCCTGGAAGATGAAACGGCGGCCATGACGTCGTGCGAACGGCACAACATGGACTGCCAAGATGTTGTCCCGGTAGTACTGGCCTGTAACACGGCCTGCAACAACATGTAAAGCCGTTCTTCCAGCAACAGTGATGCCTCCCCACACCATAACAGAACCACCCCCAAATCGATCATGTCTGATGACGTTAACGTCTTGGAAGCGCTCGTTTCGACGACGCCACACCCTCCTACGTCTGTCCAAAAAATCAACAGTGAACCTTGACTCATCTGAAAACATCACATTGCTCCAGCGTCGATTATCCCAGTGTTGACGATCCCTACACCAACGACGTCTTGCCTGAATGTGATGATCTCTCAAACAAGGGATCACGCGAGGACGTCGGGCGCGAAGGTGACCCCTATGCAGTCGATTCCGAATTGTCTGGCCACTCACTCTCACACCAGTGTCTGTTTGAAGACGAGCGCTGATCTGATTTGCTGTGATGACACGATTTCTCAAGGCCAAGGTACGGATAAATCGATCCTGGGCTTGAGTTGTCGCCCTTGGTCGACCTGAGCGTGGTCTGTCCTGTACAGATTGTGTATCACGGTATCTGGACCATAGCCTGCTTATGACAGACTGAGAAACATTCATCGTCCGCGCCACAACCGCCTGTGTTGTGCCGATCTGTAGCATGCCAAGGGCACGTAACCTTTCATTTTGGGTAAGCCGACGCATATCAAAATTTGTTTTCTGGTCACTAAAACAATTAAACTGATGTTTCCACCCTGGAATTCAATGCCACAATGACTATAACATTCAAAGTCAGAGTCGTGCAAATCTTGGGTTGGACCCCCATGATGATCCCAAGCATCACCTGCATTCCATGCGGTAGCTATTGGTGCGTTTGGGCATCACATGTAACTGGAAATGTTTCTTCTGTTAGGTTCTATAGTGACTTTTTTCGTAGTCATTTGCATATTTTAGTATTATGCCCCAAAAATCAAATATCCCCTACTTTTTTTGAATAGTATATATTAAGTTTAATTTTTATAAAGCATGGGGATATCATAAGTAAGTTAATTCGATGTTTTTGTGGTATGTACTATATTAGATGAGATCGAAAGAGCATTTTAGATTAGAGGTTACAGAACCACAAGTAAGGTGGAATGTATAAGTCGAAAGGAACTGTTCTTACAGAGTTCGTGCTGTCATGACTTTCTAGGCAGAAATAGCTACAACTGAAAGGTGACGCTAATCATTAAGTTTTACTGAGTTCGTACTGTCAGACTTTCTAGTCTAGGCCAAAATAGCTCTATGGAATTAATGTCTTGGTTAGAAATTTTGGCATTTTCCTGTGACAATAATTTTACAAAAACATAAGGATATAGAATAGTTGAGGCGTCATGCAATGGTCTGTATGTGTAAAAATGAAGCATATAGAAATGTTAGAAAATGGCTAACTAACAATCAACATTGTTGACTGTAAAACATTCTTAGTTATTTTCTGCTTGAACTATTACATGTCGCTTGTATTAAGTTTTATTGCCCAATCAAGACCGCCACGTAATATCTAGGCCAGTGTTTTATTGGCTGTGATCAACAAACTGTACTGTGCTTAAAACCTGATAATACTCGTCCCATTTTGTTAACACTAACATTCTATTAAAAGATGACAGTATGTTATTAGAAAATGTACATCATATATTCATATAGTCATTATTTCATGAATTGCAAAAAGAAAAACGCAAACAATTTAACAAAATATTTAGTTGTATGCAGCCTAACCCCCTCAATGTCGACAGACTTCGATATCATATTTTGCCGCTAAAACATTGATATGTAAATACAGAATTTGTGCTCACGATTCACAAATGGAGAAGTAACAGAATATGTAAATTTTGTAACTATGATGAAATTGAAGACAAGTTTCATGCTCAGTTAGTTTGTCAATCTTATAAGTATATCAGAGAAAAGTATATCGAAAAATACTATTGGTTAAAACCATCAATGTATAAATTGGCATTGCTATTAAAAAGTTCAACATTGAATAGGAGCCAGTATTCACATACACACACTCAACTTTCAACGCAAAATAATTCAGAAACGAAGATAGAACTTGCTGATTTTACAATATGGGGCCAGGGCGTCTGGCTTAAATCCCAAACTGTCAATCAACATTCCATTATTTAGACTTCAAAAGAAAAAAGGGACCTGGTACAAAAGAAGACAGAATGTTTTGTTCACAAGTCGAATAATATTTTAAAGGTTTGTCGACTATTTTTGAACACATGTCTGCAATTCCTACCGATAAGCGAAACTGATAATCGTAAATTCACTAGATTTAAGAAAAAAGAAATACGTTATGCATGTTTTGAAATTTGTTAAATACTGTTTGTTCCAATGTAGGCTACATTGTAGTATTCGTCTATTTAATGTCATATGATATATATTTGTAATATTTATACTGAGCGCCATTGAAAACGCATCATTTAGTTTTTCGTATAACAAAATGATCCTGTAAACATATCTTATTTATTTTGCTTCTTATTGTGAACAATATTCAAATGGGAACACATCAATAACAACACATTTGTACACGTATGGATGTTTAATCTGTAATCAAGAGTACAAAGTCAGAGGGGTCAAAACCAAAAGTACGACACAGATGTCAGTAGCCCGTGTGTCCTCCACGGGCCATCATCACGGTAGGCTACAGCATTAACGCGACCCATGCAAATGTGTAGGGCGGTCCGGTGATGAAATGTGAAGCCTCACCACACCATTACACTTCCCCCACCCCATCGATCCGTTTCGAGGATGCAGCAGTCTGCAAGATGTTCCCCAAGACGTCTCCACACACGTTGACGGCCATCGGCGTGATAAAGATGAAAACGACTCCCATCACTGAAGAGCACACTTTGCCAGTCTACTCTTCTCCATGTCTGGTGTCCTTGAGCCAATATCAAACGCCGCTGACGATGATGAGCCCTGAGGATAGCTTCAACATAAGGTCGTTGTGCACTGAGTCCTACTTCTCTTAGACGACGTCCTCCGGTGTTGGCACTTACTGGTCCTTGTCTTCCGACGACTGCTGCTCCTGTTCGAGTCGCTGGGCGAAATCTGTCATGGAGATGAGTGACCCGGATGTAGCGATCTTGAGCCTGGGTTGTAACACGTTGTGGACCAGGACGTTGACGGTCATGTGTTGATCCAGTAACTCGAACACATTCCACCAACCTTTCAATAGTGGACTGATGACAATTGAAGTGTCTGGCAATAGCACGTGTAGACGTGCCAGCCCTGGACATTCCCATGGCTTCATTCCGTTGATTTTCAGTAAGTCTCGGCATCTCTAGCTCGATTCCTTCACACGTCCAACAACAAATTACGACAGATTGACGTTTCACAGTTCATGTACTGCACATTAAGTTGAAAACATGCTTTTAAAGGGCTCACACACAATGCTGCACGTGAATATTGGGTTTTTCATGTGCATCTCGTGCAATTTTTTTTTTTGCACATGGGCCGATATTTTTTGTGTTTGGGAGCATTGTGTGAAACAACAGTTCAAAGTATTGCATAATATTATACATACAAAACCACCTAGTAATAAAATATTTGGGAAAAAAAAGTGATGCTCAGTATATATTGGAAAAGAATTTATATATGCCTTACCTTTTGATGTCCATCTGTTTTTATGATGTAATGTTTAAAATAAATATGTGTCCATTTAATAAACAAATATCAACACGGAATAGACACCGATATTCACACGTACATACCTTTGTGTGACGCGTCAACCATTCTATATCCTTATATATCTGTAAAATTATTGCCAAAATTTCTAACTGAGACATTAATTTCAAAGAGCTAATTCGGCCTAGAAAGTTTGACAGCTATGCTAAATTTATAAAAATGACTGCCGAACCAGAATTAGAATATGCATGTGATGTGGTTGAAATAAGTTGAAAGAAATCGAAATAAAGGTGAAACATTGAACAATTTGATCTAATACAATGGCTGTGCTAAATCTATAAAAATGGCTGCGGAACGAGAATTAGCTTCGGTATTTTCAGTTTCTTTCAACTGATTTCAACAATATAGGAAAAGGTACGAATCAGTTTGAGATACGAAGTGAAGTACGAAAACGGCTCATGTGAAGTATTTCCCACACTGACATAACAATAATTAGTTGATTCTTTGTAGGTTTCAGTTGATCTCCAGACGTATGCCCTAATGGTAGGAGATTTACGCTCGCGCCATAATCAATTTTGAATTTGAATGGGTTATTACTAACTTCCATGTGGGCGTGTATGTTTTTCGTCACCTTATTATCAACAGAGTTAATATATAGAATACCAAATGTAATCTGAGTCATCATCATCAGGAGATTCTTCACATTTATATACTTGGGTTTGTTGACATTTTGATCGAAAATTATTCTTTTCATTACCGACAGAACATGTTTTCCCCATGCAGGACACCTTGATTTAACTAATACCTGTCTATAGCCACAAAAATTACATTCATTTTACTGTGATGGTCTGTTCAATAATCTATGCTTAGATTGATTACAAGAACCTTGTGGACGCGCTCATGTGATTTAGCAGCTTATATTTTCCTAAACCTATGCCTTCCTCGTGGGTCATTTCAGATTTGGAATTAGTTACTTCAGATGCACGACATGTTTCCATAGCTATCGAGGGTAATTATCGAGACCAGTAGCAACTTCATAGTTTTGCCATTGTTATAACCAAGTCTGAAATCATCAAGGTAACCAGGGGCTTTCACGGAGGTGTTTTGTCTTGTTGGCAGTCCTTATTGTTTTCAGCTGGATTATTGGTGGTTAAATTCAGGGCAGACATTACTGCAGCTACGGTGGCCTGCAAGACAACAGGGTCAATAGCTGGTTGATTTTCATGTATAGGATTAGTCATTGTACATTCATGACAGGATGTTCTCACATAAAAGCTCAATTTAAGTTAGTTTTGAGGCAATATTGATCCCAAATTCAGCCACCATAATAGGTCTATATATAGTGATGCACAATACAATAAGATAACACTAGAGACAATATCTAAATATTGATATTTGAGCAGTAATATCTCTTTTATTTGAGAAAGAAACTGCGTTAACAGAAGTTACGGAAATGACTCACTTGTTTTGTACAGATACACAGAACGTGGTGCGACTCAGCTGCATACTGTCAATGTCTTTATGCCGAGTTTCAATGTACAGAACAATGTTAGGCCGGGTGCACCAGGGACATTTTATGAAGTAATAGATAGCAAACAGTACCATGGACACGCCTCCCTTCGGAGACGGGTCTAGGGTGCTCCCCTCCAGAAAATTTGTGAAAATAGGGTTTGCACCTGAGGAGATGAACTATGAAAATAGGGTTTGCACCTGAAACTGACGGAAAATTAAATTTTGAGGCTAAATTTGCGTTATTGGCATATTTTGATTTTTTTTATGAACATTATAAAAATTTGAAGTCAGGAATATGACTTTAATGTACCTATAATAATAATTAATGAGAAAAACTAAAAGTTCAGAATCGGGTTCGAGTGCGATTTGTTTGAATTTTGAAGATTATCACACTGTATTGGATGCCCAATTCATTCATGGGGGCTAACCAATCTCACTCGGCATTGTGGGCACCCGAACAATTATATTATGGGTGCCCATGATCTCGTTGTCTCTTCCCGGATGGGCACCCATATTGCATTATGTGCAGCCCAACAATCAAGCTGTTTTGGGCACCCCATCAATCAAGTTGTGGTGTTAATCATGTGGTGAGACACCTTATACATAACGGCCAACCAATGTCACTTGGTTTTATGGGCGCTTCGCCAATCTCGTCTTGGGCGTCCAGCCAATGTCAAGCCGCTTTATGTTGCGCCCATACTGATATGGGCACGTTGGTCGTTGGCTTTGTATTGCATCCAATGGAAAGGGCAGGCCGCATTTGGCGCCCATTCGGGGAGCCGATTTTTTCCCAATGGGCAAAAGGGGAGCCGATTTTCCCCCCAATGAGAAAAGGACGCCTTTGACACCCATTGGGGAGGGCAAATTTTTCCAGGGGTACAGCTACGAGCCTGGAAAATGGCCAAAATGTTTTGTTCTACCTCCATTAGGGGTATCTCGACATTTAAGCAACCTTTGGGGCCTTGGCTATTAGCCTTATACCAAATAACCTTTGTTCTAGCATAGGTATAGGAATATCAGAAAAAATTATGGACTTAAATCTCCAATCTATAATAAGTTCTTACTGTTAATCAGTTTTTACTTGCAAAACAATAAATATGTGACAATCCTTGGGGCGGCTTATCTGCTGTAGCCGTATGCATCATTGTCTGACAACCTATCTTTGGTTATTTTCTTTTTCAGAGTAAATCAAATGGTACACACCGACATCACCGTGGTGACTATAAACATCCCATAGCAACTGTTGCCTACATGATTATATTTGGAGATGGTTTACATAATTTTATAGATGGGTTGTCTATAGGAGCTGCATTCACAAATAGTATATTGTCCGGCGTCAGTGTATCCATGGCTTGTATATGTGAAGAATTACCCCATGAATTAGGTTAGCTAATAATTTATATAGATATTTTGTCAGTCAAAAATATTTTGTATATTTTGAGACTGAATTTTTTAAACGTGGATTCTTTTTTTCAGTATGAAATAATAATTAGACTGTCCATACAAAATTTGAGTAAACATTCCACAGTTCAGCATTATTTTGATTTTTATACGCCCACATTGAAATGTGGTCGTATATTGTCGTCGCCCCCGTTCGGTCCGTCCACAAGCAACTTTAGCTGTAGAGGCTAAAGTTAATATCTGATTGACTTTAAATTTATATACAGTGTTTAAGGCCATGAGACGAAGAAGCCTATTGATTTTCAGCAATTTCTGATAATTACTGCCAGAGTTATGGCCCTTGATCACTTCAAAAAATCTTGTGGACGCTCTAGAGGCCAAAGTTAATATCTGATTGACTTTAAATTTATACACAGTGTTAAAGGTCGTGAGACGAAGAAGCCTATTGATTTTCAGCGATTAGCGATAAATACTGCCAAAGTTATGGCCCTTGATCACTTTAAAAAATCTTGTGGACGTTCTAGAGGCTAAAGTTAATATCCGATTGACTTTAAATTTATACACAGTGTTTAAGGTCATGAGACGAAGAAGCCTATTGATTTTCAGCGATTTTCGATAATTTTTGCCCGAGTTATGGCCTCTGATCACTTTGAAAAATCTTCTGGACGCTCTAAAGGCTAAAGTTAATATCCTTTATCCGGCGGCAAAGCAGTTAGGGCGGGATATTGAAAAAGGCTCTGTTTGTCCGTCCTTTTATTGTTACCTGCGCCTTTTGCTAAGTAAAAATTTATCAGATTAAATGTTAATTTGTCCACATTTCAGTGTTGGCGTATTATGTCGTCAACTTGTCTGTCCGTCAGCAAGTGGCTTATGAACGAGTTAGAGGCTAGAGTTTTTAAAGGATTCTTTTCAATTTAGTGTGAAGCATTGTGGACATGCAAGGACGAATCCTGTCAATTTTCAGAATTCCACAACTTTTCATGCCAAAGTTATGCCCCCTTTTCCAAAAACCTTGTGAACACGATAGAGGCTGTAGTTTTCAACGAATTCTTTTCAATTTTGATATGAAACATTTTAGTCATTAGAGGTCGAACACTATCAATATTTAACATTCTGTGACCTTTCATACTAGAGTTATGCCCCATTTTCAGAAACCCTTCTGTGACTTGGAGGCAGACCACCATTAAATTTCACCATCTCAGTACCCACAAATTGTAGTTCGTCTGTTTATAGCAATTCTCTGTGTCTCTTTTCATCCCTTTTGCATGCCCATTTTTGTTGATTTTTGGTCTAGAACTCATCCATCCTTAGGGCGTAACGGTGATATACTAAAATCGGATAAATATCGAAAGGAACCAAGATCTATGGGTTATAAACTTACATTTCAAGTTTCATCAAAATCAGAAGAAAATTGTGACCTCTAGAGGGTCAACAACATTGATATACCATATTTTTACGCTATTTGAGTACGAGGGGCGGCCATTTTGTCTGTCAGCTTTGTTCCGAATATCGTAACGAACCGAGATCTTTGGGTCATAAGCATACATTTCAAGTTTAAACCAAATCGGATAAAAATTGTGACCTCAACAGTGTTCACAAGCTAAAAAACGTAATTTTTCGTACAATCAGGGGCCATAATCCATGATGTTACAGTCCAATAAATGCCAATATCGAAAGGAACCGAGATCTTAGGGTGATAAACCTATATTTCAACTTTCATTGAAATCGGATAGACTGTTCACAAACAATTGTTGATGGACGGACGGAGGGCCGGACAGGGGCGACGACAATATACGCGCACATCAAAATGTGGGCATATAAAAACCTTAAGCATTTTCTAATCGGTTCGGCAGCTGTGGTCCAAATGTCTAGCATTGCATCCGGAATTCCATATAAGAATCTATTTAGAAGTCAAAAATGCGACTCCTACACATTGCGAATAAACTGTAAATCAATTGAACTCATTTCAAGGTGGAACTGCATGCTTTTTGATATGGTTGGGCTATTTCTGGCGCCAGATAATCTAAAAATAGAAGTCGATCTGTTATATGGCGAGAAAATTCTGTTATTAAAAACAACCGGCATGGCAATGACTTCATAATAAGTTGGAAGGTCTACAATAGGGATCTTTTAGTGAAATGTTAGAGAAATTTAAGTTTAGATATATCCTTTGTGTTTGAATTACCACTTATGGTTGGTTGTGTCGTATTATGTATCAATCTGGAAATTTCTGTTCTATAGCTATTGTTCTTGAAAGTAAGACGCACAATTTACGCATCGTGTCGCGTTTTGATATTTTTTAATAATTATGAAACAGTCAATGCGTGTCTTTTTAGTTAGATTTCAGTTCTAGAAAAATGGGTTGTTGCTGGATTTATAATAACTGAAACGTTTTGTAACCACCATGTTAGAAATTGCAAATGCAGTTTTTACTCACGAAAGCATAAGGATACTAAACACGAATAATGGCATAGCCATAATGGCACATCCTCCTATTAAATTTGACACAAAACTGGAGGCCAAATTCGCAGCGCCCTAAAATGATTAGAATCCGAGTCTTGTGACCGGAATTATGATTTTATTGTCCCCCGCCTTTGGAAGAAAGCAGGGGACTATTGAAATGGGTTCGTCCGTCTGTCAGTCCTTCACACTTTTTGGGGACACAATAACTCTCTTTCTAATTGAGCTACAATGTTCAAACTTGGTGTTGGTGTTTATTAGGTCAATGCCTTGATGGAATTCGAAGATGAGCATTTTCGGCTTAGGGTAAGCAGAGATAAGCAATTTGATTGGTTGATGCTTTTGGACACAATAGCTTTAGTTCTAATTAAGTGAGAGTGATGAAACTTGGTGTATAGTTTCATTACATCAATACCTTGACTAAGTTCGATAATGAGCATTTTCTGCTTAGGGTAAACAGAGCCATAAGCAATTTGATTGGTCGAGATCTTGGAACACAATAACTCTCCTTCTAATTGAGGTAGAATGTTTAAACTTGGTGCAGGCGTTCATTAGGTGAATGCCTTGATGGAGTTCTATGATGACCATTGTCTGCTTGAGGTAAGCAGAAAATATGCAATCTGATTGGTTGATGCTTTGAGGCACGATTACTTTGGTTATAATGAAGTGAGAGCGATGGAACTCCAAATATAGATTCATTATATCATTACATTGTACTTTGACTAATTTTGATGGTGAGAATTTTCTGCTTAGGCTAATGAGCGATAAGCAATTTGATTGGTCAAGACTTTGGAACATAACAACTCTGCTTTTAATTGAGATAGAATGTTTCGACTTGATGTAGATGTTCATTAGGTGAATGTCTTGACTGAGTTCAATGATTAACATTTCGAGCTGAAGCTAAGCAGAGCTAATCAATTTCATTGGTCAATGCTTTGGGACAAGATAATCTTGATTCTATCTGATAGAGAGTGATGAAACTTAGTGTATAGTTTGATTGCTTGATACTTTTGAAAAAAAAATAAATGTGCGATTAATTAATGTGTGTCATCTATTTATTTTGGGATTTCGGCAGGGGACATCAGCCTCACTGTTGGCTTGTTTTAATCATCCACGTCTGGTTAATCGAGTAATCGAGACTAGGGAAAATAATTTTGTTCAATTAATTTCCAGTCTCAAATTTTTTCTGCTTATTTATAGCTAGCAACAATGTAACTTCTAAAGTAACTAAAGCGCCCACTAACAACAGAGTTTTACGGTTAAATAAAAGTAACTTTCACAGTCTTGCAGTTTCGGTATGTTGCCACAAGAGTGGATTTAAAAGATAGAAAAAGGGCGAAACTACATGAGTTGACCGAGAACCGTTACAATACGTCATTGGTTAATGTCAACTTACTTAGAAATTAAATCGCCGACTTTTAGCCAAAATTTTAATCTAGTTCGTAACTAGTCCAACAAGTAAAGAATAATTTTTTACATGGCTTCATTGATAAAAAAGTGAATGAATATTGTCACGTGAATGTCTATTTTGGGCAACTGTTTGCTGCTGCTCATAAACGAAGTTTTGATCCGCGTGACAATATGCTGTTAAAACAGGTCAGTTTATATAGTACAGATAATTGAAGCTGTGGGCCACTCAATCTAGAGGTCACAATTTTCTTCTGATTTTGATGAAACTTGAAATGTAAGTTTATAACCCATAGATCTTGGTTCCTTTAGATATTCGCGCATATTGGATAGTAACTTCCTGAATTATGGCCCCTGATTGTGTTTTTAGCTTGAGGTCCCCCTAGTTGTCAGAATTATTATCCGATTTAAAAAAACGTTCAAATATATCACTGTAAAACTGTTATTTTGGTTGAGTTTAAATTTTGTGAAAATCGGGCCAAAACTGCCGGACAAAATGGTCGCCCCCTGTACGCAAATAGTGTATAGCATCTTGTATATCAAGCTTGTGGACCCTGTAGAGGTCACAATTTTGACCTGATTTTGGTGAGAGTTGAAATACATGCTTATAACCCAAAGAACTTGATTCCTTTCGATATTCGGGCGTATCAGATCGTAACTTCCTGAATTATGGCCCTTGAACGTACAAAAAATCATGTTTTTAGCCTGCCGTCCATGTAGAGGTCACAACTTTTATCCAATTTAAAAAAAACATGTGAATATATCACCATTAAAATCTAAGATCTTGGTTCCTTTTGATAATCGCGTATATCCGAAAGTAACTTCCTGGATTATGGCTCCTGATTGTTCGAAAAATCGCATTTTTAGCTTGTGGATTCTCTAGAGGTCACAAATTTTTTTCCAAAGGTTAAATTCGAAATTCGGGAAAATCGAAATGAAATTGCCCGACAAAATGGCCGCTCTTTGTATGCAAATTGTGTAAAAGTATGCAATATGAAGGTTGTGGACCCTCTAGAGGTCACAATTTTCATCATATTCTGATGAAACTTAAAACATATCTTTATATCCCAAAGATCTAAGTCTCCTTTGATATTTGCGCATTTCAGACCATAACTTTTGGATTATTGCCCCTGATTGTACAAAAACTCCTGTTTGTTTTCAGCTTGTTCTCTATCGATCTCTTGCAAAATGTGGGCATATCCTGCCTGGTAGCCGCTGATTAATGGATCTTTTTCACATTTAACTTGAATTATTGGAGTCCCTATTGATATTCATAATCCTCAACCATTCCGTTCCTGAGTTTTCCCCCCCTCCCCCATATCCGAAAACAGTGTGAATGGGATAGATGTTAAATAGGTTTTAACATATTTTTTTTCAAATTTGGTAAGAAGCAATGGGGTCATAAGAGGATGCAATCTAGAGATTAGATTTCTTCAAGGACCCTAGATCTTTATCAAATTTGTTCAACATCCAAGTTTTCCTTTTGTTCAGACAAAGCTGCTGCATGTACCTACTTCACCCTTTGCGTGGCTATCAAACTTGCATCATTAATACATCTAGAACTGTTTTCATTCATTTGATACTTTGTTATTAGTGGAGTTAGCTGCAGTATTGTAACTTTGATGTCTCTGCTACAATTGATATATTCACGGGTGCTTTGCGCAAGTAAAAATAGCTTAAAACAAACAATTTTCAACACATATTGTCATAATTTGTATTGAAATAAATGCTTTTATCACAAACAGTAAAGTATGAACCATTAACTTTTGTGTAATCAAATGTTTACAAAAGCTGCTCAAAGGAAGGCCTTAGAACCACGCACTTCTGTGGCTGGAGTCAAAGACAGAATTTATTTGTAGTAGAACCATTTTAATCCGCCCACATTGAAATGTGGTTGTATATTGTCGTCGCCCCGTCCGTCCACAATTGACTTTAAATTTTAAATTTATATACAGTGTTTAAGGCCGTGAGACGAAGACGCCTATTTATTTTCAGCGATTTCCTATAATTACTGCCAGAGTTATGACCCTTGATCACTTCAAAAATCTTGTGGACGCTCTAGAGGCTAAACTTAATATCGGATTGACTTTAAATTTATACACAGTGTTTAAAGTCATGAGATGAAGAGGCCTATTGATTTTCAACAATTTCCGATAATTACTGCCAGAGTTATGGCCCTTGATCACTTCAAAAAATCTTGTGGGCGCTCTAGAGGCTAAAAATTAATTAATATCCGATTGACTTTAAATTTGTACACAGTGTTTAGGGTCATGAGGCGTAGAAGCCTATTGATTTTCAGCGATTTCCGATAATTACTGACAGAGTAACAGCCCTTGATCACTTTGAAAAATCTTGTGGACTAGAGGCTAAAATCTTGTGGACGCTCTAGAGCCGCTAAATTTAATATCCGATTGACTTTAAATTTATACACAGTGTTTAAGGCCATGAATTACTGCCAGAGTTATTTATGGCCCTTGATCACTTTGAAAAATCTTGTGGACACTCTAGAGGCTAAAGTTAATACCCAATTGACTTTAAATTTATACACAGGGGTGTAAAAAAAATTTTGAATTCACTAGCCCAGGGCTAGTAGTCTACTGTCAGGCACTGGCCTGGCATTAATATCCACTAGTCCATAGTTAGACAAGGTACAAGATTTAATCTTCAATATTTGGGCATATGTTTTGTTGCCTTCCAACCTATCGTTTTTAATAAAGATCGTAGACTTGATTGCCTAATAATTAAGGATGTATAAGGTTAATCGGTCACGGTTCGGTTGCACTGGTGAAACGGTTAAAAAAACTAGAAACCGATATTCGTTTTCATACCATATCTGACCTTCAAAACTAGGAATGGAAGCCACAACAATGTTTTCTTTCACTAAAGACCATATAAATACTATATATAGCACATGTCATTTGTAATATATCACAGTAAATTAACATCCTTTAATTCTCGCTGGAAGATTTGTATACGTTAGTTATTATTAGCACTTACTACAAAGCACGAGATAGCATTGACTGATTGACAATTGTTTTACCGTATTTATTTACCTGGTCACTCTATAAAGAGTCTCAAAATGAAACACATCACTTTGATATGCTGATATAATATTAAAATAGACAGGATAGTAAAATTGTTTATATTATCACTCAAGTGCCATGCTGTTTGCCGACACACGGGCCTCTGGAACCGTTCATTGTGGCGTGTGTAATGAACACGTGTAGTAAATTTTTGGAAATACCCGACATTATAAATAATCAAAATTATCTTGTATGCTTTCAAATATTTATGTCAGAACTAATTTAATATAAAGTATAAGTGAGTCTTTTGTTTTTAAATCAACGTGATTTCAACTGTTTTATACCTGACCTGTTAAAGCGTGCAAGATGGAGAAAAGAAATGTTAAGAATGAATGAATAGAAGGGATACAAAAAATGTCCATACGGCTCTAATGTTTACTACAGAAAATCTATTGTTAGGATTGAGTTTTCCTTGGAATTTGAGAAATAAATGTGGGATATTTTACAGTTTATTTATCTATATCGTCACTAGTTTAATTCACAAACCAGTGAAAGGGCACTAGTCCAGGACTAGTACCGCTAAATAGATCACTAGCCCGTAAGTCATTTTTGGTAGCCCGGGCGTTGGGCTAGTGGATTTTTACAACCCTGGTTATGGCCCTTGATCACTTTGAAAAATCTTGTGGACGTTCTAGAGGCCAAAGTTAATATCCGATTGACTTAACATTTATACACAGTGTTTAAGGCCATGAGACAAAGAAGCCTAGTGATTTTCAGCAATTTCAGATAATTACTGCCAGAGTTATGGTCCTTGATCACTTCAAAAAATCTTGTGGGCAACTCTTGTTGACTGCCCGGACGATATAGCTGGTGTGGGCGTATGTTTCGTTGCCTGGCAACCAATCTTTTGTTTTTTAACAGATAATTTTAAAGCATTCTGGTCATTTCATTTCATTTCCTATCAATATTCAGCATTTGTCGACTTTCCATTCTCGAGTTATTCCCCCATTTCCAAAAACTTGTGAATGCAATAGAAGCTAATAATAGTATTTAAGAAGGTGTACAGTAGAAAATTCCATTTTTATACGCCCACATTTTCATGTGGACTAATATTGTCGTCGCCCCTGTCCGTCCGTCCGTCCGTCCACAATTGTTTGTGAACGGTCTACAGGTCACAATTTTTATCCGATTTCAATGAAACTTAAAATATAGGTTTATCACCCAAAGATCTCGGTTCCTTTCGATATTGGCATGTATCGGACTGTAACTTCATGGATTATGGCCCTTGATTGTAAGAAAAATCACGTTTTTAGCGTGTGAACAATGTAGAGGTCACAATTTTTATCCGATTTGGTTTAAACTTGAAATGTATGCTTATAAACCAAAGATCTCGGTTCGTTTCGATATTTGCGCATATTGGACCGTAACTTCCTGAATTATGGCCCCTGATTGTACAAAAAATCACGTTTTTAGCTTGTGGACCCTATGGAGGTCATAATTTTTATCCAATTTAAAAAATCGTATTATTATATCACCGTTACACCCTAAGGACGGCCGAGTTCGAATTTCGTGAAAATCGGCCCAAAACTGACAGACAAAATGGCCACCCTTCGTTTTCAAATAGCGTAAAAATATGGTATATCAAGGTTGTGGACCCTATAGAGGTCACAATTTTAATCCGATTTTGTTGAAACTTGAAATGTAAGTTTAAAACCCAAAGATCTCGGTTCCTTTCGATATTCGCGCATATCAGACTGTAACTTCCTGAATTATGGCCCCTGATTGTACGAAAAATCTCATTTTTAGCTTGTGGACCCTATAGAGGTCATAATTTTTATCCAATTTAAAAAAACGTATTATTATATCACCATTACACCCTAAGGACGGCTGAGTTCGAATTTCATTCGAGGTCATAATTTTTATACGCCCACATTGATATGTGGTCGTATATTGTCGTCGCCCCCGTCCGTCCGGCGTTCACAAGTGCTTGTGGACGCTCTAGAGGCCAAAGTTAAATTCATACACAGTGTTAAAGGTCATGAGACGAAGAAGCCTATAATTACTGCCAGAGTTATGGCCCTTGATCACTTTGAAAAATCTCGTGACGCTCTAGAGGCTAAAGTTATCATCCAATTGACTTCAGATTGATACACAGAGTTTAAGATCTTGATACGAACAAGTAAATTTTTATGACTTGAACAGCTAAATCCATGATTTAAAAGTTTTGTATACTAAGCGTTGGCATGGGGCAGAACTTTATAAAAACCAAACAAATTCTAATGGTTTTCTGATAATTACTTGATGAGTTGTTACTCTTAATCAGATTTTAGTGTATTATAAATGTTTCATTTCCGTAAAAAGTAAAAATATGCGACAACACTTGTTGACTGCTCGGACGATTCAGCTGCTGTGGGCGTATGTTTTATTGCCTGCCAACCTATCTTTTTACATGCCGATTATCAAAATTACGGTTATTTATGCTAATTACTGGGATTATGAACTACGTGACTGATTTTCATTATGGTATGACTGTTGTTGTAGCCGACAAGCAAGTTGATGGACTACTTAATTAACAAGTAATAATTAACCCGTTGTAATTTAGCCGAAAGTAGATTGATTTATGATAGCATAGTGGCCGGTTTATTGTTTTACCAATTGGCTTGATTGAACTTCAAGCGGCTAAAGCCGATAAAAAACAGCCGATTAAGATCCCTGGTCCACAGTAAATTTGCAAAAAATCTTTTAAAAACCGTAGCCACTGTTGCGTCAATAGCTTTTCCTTTCTGTTTTTGCAGATTTATTTCAAATTTGTTGTGAAGTATTGGGGTTACGAAAGGACCAATCATATTGGTATTTCAGACTTATCCCCTCCTTCGTTCTGAAAATCTTGCGAACGTGAACTAAAGTTTTGAACAGATTATTTCTCAAATTTAGTGTGAATTATTAGGATTGTGGGTTCCTTAACCCTATTGCCTGACCAATTTGGAGTGAACCATTGCAATCGGAAAGGATGTACTCGGTTGATTTTCAGCAATCTAGGACTTACTGTTCCAGAGATATATAGTGTGTCCCGAAAAGCTTGTGATTTGCATGGTGGGGTTGGGGTTGGGAACTGCAACATAAACATCTCAAGTGCTTCTTTAAAAGTCATCACTATATCACGCTCATTTGAAAATTTTAATTCTCGTTTCAAACTATTATCTTTCAGGTGACTTTGCTATTTTATTGAATTCTGGCATGAGTTTAAGAAAAGCGTTACTATATAACTTTCTATCAGCTTGTATGTGTTATTTGGGTTTAATTGTTGGAGTATTATTAGGGGAGAATACTACAGCACATGAATGGGTATTTGCTATAGCTGGTGGAATGTTTCTCTATATTTCTTTAGTAGACATGGTAAGTAGTTGAATTATAACATTAAATAAACTGTTAAAGTGGTAGAATTTACTTGAATTGTCTTAAATATTCGGATTTGATGTGATTTATGTTGGCTAAGACTTTAAAATGTAACTAGGGAAATAATGTTGTTAATGATACATGTACGGAAGCTCAAATACATATTAATTTTATACGCCTTCATTGTAATACGGGCGTATTATGTTGTCACCCTGTCCGTTTTTGGCGGATTCTTTTCAAATTTGATGTGAATAATCAACGTCCTTCCGAAAACCTTGTGAATACGATAGGGGCTGAATTTTTCGATGGATTCTTTTCGAATTTGGTGTGAAGCATGGAGGTCATGAGAGGACGAACGCTATCGGTATACAGCGTTCTACTACTTTCTGTTCCGGAGTTATCCCCCTTTTGCCGAAAACCTTATTTATGCGAAAGAGGCTATAGTTTCGACGAATATCAATTTTCAGCTTTCTACATCTTTCCTTTCTGGACTTATCCCCATTTAGCCGAAAATCATGTGAATTTTTTTTTCAAATTTGGTTTGAAGCATTGGGTTCGTGCAGGGGTGGATCCAGGAATATTTGCAGGAGGGGGTTTGCCAGGTTCCTGTTAAGGACATTTGACAGTTGACAGTCTGATTTTGATGAAACTTAAAAGGTGTGTTTATATCACAAAGATCTAGGTTCCGTTAGATATTCTCTCATATCAGATCGTAACTTCCTGGAGTATGGCCACTAGCTGGAGTAAGGTGATTCTAGCTTATGAACGCCTTAGATGTTACAATTTTTATTTGATTTTAAATGACGGTTGAGTTTGAATTTCGTGAAATTTAAACTGAAAATGCTTGACAAAATGACTGCTCCCCATACGCAAATAGTGTAAAAGTATGTAATACTAATACCAAGGTTGTAGACTCTAGAGGTCACATTTTTTATCCAATTTTGATGAAACTTAAAACCTATGTTTATATATTAAAGATCTCGATTCATTTCAATATTTGCACATATCAGACCTTAACTTTCTGGATTATGACCCCTGATTGTACGAAAAATCCTGTTTTTAGATTGTGGCCATTCTAGAGGTCACAATTTTTATTCGATTTAAAAAAGCTTTAAATATATCAATATTATACCATATTGACCCTTTACAGGTCACAAGATGTATTCGATTTTAAAAACCATTCAAATATATCACCGTTACACCATAATGACGGTTGAGTTTGAATGTCGTGGAAATCGGACCTAAACTGCCCAACATATGCAAATAGTGTAAAAGTATGTAATTACCAAGGTTGTGGACCCTCTAGAGGTAACAATTTTTTCCGCTTTTAATGAAACTTAACATACATGTTTTATCCCAAAGATCTATGTTCCTTTAAATATTCGTGCATGTCGGACCGTAACTTCCTGGAATGTGGCCCCGGACTGAACGAAAAATTGTAATTCTATATGCATAGGCGTACGGGGAAATTTTGACTGGGAGGGCGGTGGTGGTTGGTGCCCCAAAAATGTAGTTAGGTTCTTAGTATGTTACATAATAATCATAATATCTCTTTTGCGATGAATAAGTTCTTAATTTCTAAATCATCAATAAAAGAGAACTTAATTTTATTTACTTGTAATATACACAACTAAAAACAGTTGTTTATGTAACTGTAACTCGTGGCTTACTGTACTCCAAACAATAGAGGGTTCGAGTCTTAAGATTTCTATTTAATTGCCTAACTAAAGACACTCTGAATTTAAATTCGCTGTTAAATTGGACGCATTCAAGAACACAATATTTTTTTATACAACTTTTACAAAGTACAATTGTGTGCCCAAATTTTCCCAGCATTTGGTGCCCATTTGACGTATCATAGAGATCAAGTGAGATGTGCATTCTTAGACCAGATGATGTCATATTTCAAAGTGTGAATGGTTACAAAAACATGCATGTCAATGTACCAAAACACAACCCAAATTAACAGTCCTTTAGTAAGGGAAGGGATACGTCAACAGCAATGGTAGAATTACAATCCAACTTCACCTTACAAGTAAGTCTCGTTTAATTTATAAATTCTACCATGCTGTATGATGTGGTCTTAGAGACCAACCAAGATTTTTAAAGTTGTAACCATGAATAACAACAATTATAATTAGATCTGCTAGGCAGTTATGAAAGCTTTCATATTCACAGTCAGTTTCTGTCGTGTATCATGGGTTATATAAAGAATCTCAACAAGGAACAGAAGTTATTAAAATCAAAACTCGAAGTTATATACGTATATATAGTGAGTAACATTGCACAAGGGTAAAAAAAACAAAACTGGAAAATAAAGGGAAATAACTGAGACTTGTATTGCTGTAATGAAATTGACTCCCCGTTCGAGAAGTTTAAAATACGGATCTAGATGTTGAAAAACCGGACAGATGAGAAAAGGAAATGAAAATGGCGGGAAATAACTCAAAAATGGTGGAAAATGTCGTACAAGTACATTGTGTCGTAGGATGATCATTTGGAGAATTATACAACCCTAAATGCGACGGTTATTAATATGAAATGAAATGGGCTTTAACGTCCTGCTTCTACTGTGCTAATTAAGACAGGCATATGCTATACAGGTTGCTATGAGTTATATTTTGCCCAGGTAGCGGCACTTTGGCCTACTCTTATATCGAATTCCAACTGCCAAGGGATCTTTAACATGGACCCCAATTTATAGACGGGTCCTCAGTTGATCGGTCCATCCACTGGAAAGGGGAAACGACGCTGGAAAATGCTGATATTTATGCGTATACATGTATATAGTGAGTAACATTGCATATGAAATATGAAAGCTTAATGACAAGTAATTACTATTTTTTCGAAGAAAATCCAATAACATACAGTTTAGTTCAAATTAAACACTTAAATAGTAACTCTGTTCAAAATAGTTTCTGAGAACACACCCTCATCCATTAAAGGTTTATCATAATACTGTCTAAATGTTGACTCATTTGACCAACCTGCTGTATCTAAAATTATTCTAATACTAGGAACCTTCTCTTTACTGGCTACTGCCAGGTAAAAAATGCTCATATCAATTCTGGACATTTTAAGAACATATTTCAGCCACCTAGAGATTGCGTCCTGTTAAACTTGATTCAATCTGATTAAAATACAGATCTATATTTCGTTTCGTTTTTTTTATACTTTCGATGGCCTACACTACATGAAGATCTGACAAGCTATAGCGATATGTCACGTCAGGGGTCAAAAGACCGACTTACGACTCTATGACGTCAGACATTTGATTAACCAATCAGCATTGAAGTTACTAGTGGATTACCCACAGTTCCGTGAAAAACACGCCTAAAGCTCGCCGTAACAGACTGTTTCATTGGCTTATCCCTGACACCATTCAGAACACGAGTTAAATAACAACTCTTCCAGATGCAAGTGTAGTAAAGACAAGTAAAACGAAATAGGATCTGTGTTTTAACCAGATTGAACTTGATTATAAGGTTTAACATAACTTAAAAATAGCTTTGAAAAGTTTTTCTCTGAATGAACTTCCTCAGTTCTTTTAAAATATTCTTTAATCACAGTCACAATGCATAATCTCCTATCAGGAGCATTATGCTTTAATTACAAGTTCTCCTTGTTGATATCCTCGTCTTGTTTGCTTCAATAGATAACCTTGTCTATTTTTAATACCAGAATTATTAGGGTTTCACACTGTGTAGCTTGTGTGAAACACTATTGTTTTTATACGCCCACATTGAAATGTGGACGTATATTGCCGTCGCCCCCGTCCGTCCGTCCGTCCATCGTCCACAATTTCTTGTGAACGTTCTAACGCCAAAAGTTATCATCCAGTTGTTTTAAAATTGATATATATAAGAAGCCTATTTAATTTCAATAATTTCCGTTTATTACGTCTAGAGTTATGGCCCTTGTTTCACTTTGTTGAACCTTGTGAACGCTCTAATGCCAATAGTTAACATACGATCTTTGTGAAATTTATATGCAATATTTAAGTTAGTGAAACGAAGAAGCCTATTGAATTTCAGCAAATTCTGCTAATTACGTCTAGAGTTGTGGCCCTTGTTTCACTTTATTGAACCTTGTGAACGCTCTAACTTCAAAAGTTATCATCCGATCGTTCTGAAATTTACACGCATTATTTAAATTAGTGAAACGAAGAAGCCTAATGAATTTCAGCAATTTCTGTTTATTACGTCTAGAGTTATGGCCCTTGTTATTGAATCTTGTGAACGCTCTAACGCCAAAAGTTATCATCCAATCTTTCTGAAATTTACATGCATTATTTAAATTACTGAAACGAAGAATCCTATTGATTTTCGTCAATTTCCGTTTATTACGTCTAGAGTTATGGCCCTTGTTTCACTTTATTGATCCTTGTGAACGCTCTAACGTCAAAAGTTATCATTTGATCTTTCTGAAAATTGTATGCATTATTTAAATTAGTGAGACGAAGAATCCTATTGAATTTCAGCAATTTCCGTTTATTACGTCTAGAGTTATGGCCCTTGTTTCACTTTATTGATCCTTGTGAATGCTCTAACGCAAAAAGTTATCACCCGATCTTTGTGAAATTTATATGCATGATTTAAATTAGTGAAACGAAAAAGCCTATTGAATTTCAGCAATTTACAATAATTACTTCTAGAGTTATTGCCCTTGTTTCACTTTGTTAAACCTTGTTAATGCTCGATTGATGATAGTTATCATCCGATATGTATGAAATTTATATGCATCATTTAAATTTGTGAAACAGGTCTATTGAATTTCAGCAATTTCTGTCAATAATTTCTATGGCGATTGTGAACGTTTGAATGACAAAAGTGATCATGTGATCTGTATGAAATTTATAAGCATTATTTAAATTAGTAAAACGAAAAAGCCTGTCAAATTTCAACAATTTCTGTAGATTACTTCCAGAGTTGAGATCCTTGTTTCAGTTTGTAGAACCTTGTAAACCCTCAAACGACAAAATTTATAATCTTATTTGTATGGAACTGTCTTGTAAAGGCCCCCAATTACCTACAAAGGAATAAATATGCGACAACCCTTGACGACCGCTCGGACGATTTAGCTGCTGTGAGCGTATGTTTCGTTGCCTGGCAACCTATCTTTGTTCAGATTATTAGGGTTTCACACTGCGTAGCTCGTGTGAAACACTTGTTTTTGTTCAAATTATTATTCTTATTAAGATTTCATATGAAAAGCTTATTGTTTTTGTTAAGATTATTATTATTATTATTTTTTTATGAGATTTCTCAGAATCTAACCATAGGATCTTTCTGAAACTTTGACCTATACCCCCAAAAATGGGTGGCAGCTTTTGATTAAATATATTTTCAAAACGTTTTACGAATCGGAAATCACCGAATTTTTCGAACGAAGAAATTGACCTACATACCAATAACTCTGTGACCTATTTTACTAATTCCTTTTTCTTTGAGTACCTTGAAATATTTACTTCAAATGCGCAATTTCTGATTTTCGAATTTCGAAACAGAATTGACAACTTCTTTAATATTGGTACGATTTTCATGAAATTTGGAATATATGTAGATCTCATTGACCCAACTTCAACGATACCATTAATGATGCCCTAACTTTTCTCCCCTTGGAGAAATTAAGGATTAAATTTTTCCAAAAAATCGACTAAATATAGGTCAGATTGCCTTGAACATTTTTTCTGTACTAGCTACGACACTTCTGATTCGTTCACAGAAAATGGAGTTAGTAGCCCATTCCGGAAGTGCCACCATCTTGAAACGTGAAATATCGCTAAGGCTTTTTTGATATTTTACTTACAGACAAGGGAATTATATTTTCCGAATCCTTGAAGGAAAGCCCATAAATTGTAGGAATTAGAATTTTGATTTCTGGCAAATGATGGACGCCATTTTGAATTGAAAATGATAAATAGTGAAAAATCCACATTAATGGGCTTGAAAACATACACAATTGGTCGTGGCTTATAGAATCTGTCTCCTATAACCGAAAATAATACATTTCAGGATAGCCTGGCTCATGGTCGAATGTTTGGTATTTGAATATTTCAAAAATTTGAATTTCGCCTTTGATGTTTTCTGTGCCGACAAGGTTGTTTTCGAGTGTAGGCCCGCGCATGCGCCTCACAACCCTATTATCGTGCACATCAACTTGAAACTCACCGGGTATCTGGCTTATGGTCCTAAGCACAATTCCAAACAAGAAATTTTAGGGCCATTTTCCCGGGGGTACATAAAGTAAAAAAAAAAAAAAAAAGAGATGGAACTAGGTGTTCGATTTTAATTTGGAGACAATTTTTGGATGCGCCGAGGTCGGAAATGGGGGGGGGGGTAGCAGAAGTTTCGAAGAGATAGGTTCATTTTGTAAAAAAATCCCTTCTTAACAACATATTTAGCTTCTTTTGACTTCACGCATGCGCAACCCTGGAACCAAAGGTACCATGACTACCAAATTCCGGCTAGGAACTTTTCACGTTAGTACCTAGGTGCCCTGAAAATTTCAAGGCTATACCTGCATTCCTTCAAGTCCTTTGTTCTTGGCACGGCTTCAGTTCAGTTGCCGTTCTCATTTTTTCTATGTGCAGATACGGCTTCCGTAAGGGGAAAAAGGGGGGATTTCACCACGACACCAGAACGGATTGTCCGACAACCGTGAAATTTGGACACAAGACGCCTATTACCACCCCGGATTCTGTACTTTACTCCCATTTTGATCTGATTAAAAAAAAAAAGAGTTTTATCAAAAAAAAAAAATGATTTTTCGGAATTTAATATTAGTTTTAATTAATTTTGAAATTGGAAATGCAAAGGGATTTTATCGCCTCTTTCGTATGTGATAGGTATTAGTACTACACATATTATCCTTAAAAGACAATTTTTTAAAATGACCGCAACGATGTTTGCGACACTAAAATCCGAAATCGCCTATTTTGTCCTTTTTTGACTGCTGAGGCATCCTTCCAGTGGTCAAAATCTCTGGAATTTCTAGCGGTTGGTGGTGCCGCGATGATATTTATCACATATTAAAAGGATAAAATGCTCAGATATCAAGAACAATAAGAAATCAAAAATACGCCAATTTTTTAAGCAAAAAAACCCATTGATGGGTGGGGGTGGGCTTCGAATTTATTTTCAACGTTCTCGGAATTCCACCCTCTTCTATTTTTAATATGTGATAGCTAGAATCCCAAGGTACATTCTGTGCAAATTTGAAGGTAATTGGACCACTGGAACAATGCCTGTGCATTGAAAATCAACCCCGGTCGCAAAAATTCATGAACGCTTGTTCATGTATTATGGCCGCCATCTTAGGTCCACCCGACCTCACGGATCCACCCAACCACTCCGAAATTCACCCAAAATCCACTGCAACTTCTTTTGACTTTGCGCATGCGCCACGCTGGAACCAAATTCCGGCTAGGAACTTTTGACGTTGGTACCTAGGTGCCCTGAAAATTTCAAGGCAATACCTGCAGTCATTCAGGTCGTTTGATCTTGACACAATTTTTTAAAATGACCACAACGAAACATACCCCCACAGCAGCTATATCGTCCGGGCAGTCAACAAGAGTTGTCGCATATTTTTACATTTATAATACATTTATAATACATTAAAATCTGATTAAGAGTAACAACTAATTAAGTAATTATCAGAAAACCATTAGAATTTGTTCGGTTTTTATAAAGTTCTGTCCCATGCTAACGTTTAGTATACGAAACTTTTAACATCATGGATTTAGCTGTTCAAGTCATAAAGATTCATTGAAAATCAATATACTTGTTCGTCTCAAGACCTTAAACACTGTGTATAAATTTAAAGTCAATCGGATATTAACTTTAGCCTCTAGAGCGTCCACAAGATTTTTCAAAGTGATCAATTGCCATAACTCTGGCAAAAATTATCGGAAATCGCTGAAAATCATTAGGATTCTTTGTCTCATGACCTTAAACACTGTGTATAAATTTATAGTCAATCCGAAATTACCTTTACCATCTAGAGCGTCCACAAGATTTTTCGAAGTGATCAAGAGCCATAACTTTGGCAGTAATTATCGGAAATTGCTGAAAATCAGTAGGCTTCTTCGTCTCATGGCCTTAAACACTGTATATAAATTTAAAGTCAATCGGATATTAACTTTAGCCTCTAGAGCGTTCACAAGCAATTGTGGACGCCGGACGGACAGAAGGAGGTGACAACAATATACGACCACATTGAAATGTGGTCGTATAAAAACTGAAATCGCCTATTTTGACTTTTTTTGACTGCTGAGGCATCCTTCCGGTGGTCAAAATCTCTGGAATTTCCAGCGGTTGGATGCCCCTGCGCCCGCGATAATATCTATCACATATTAAAGGAGAAAAATTTTGCGATACTTACTGAAATCCTTGAAGGAATGCCTAAAAAACGTTGAGAACAGAATTTTGATTTCGCTCAACTGATGGTCTCTATTTGGAATTGAATATGAAGAACAGTGAAAAATCCACTTGAAGAGACGTGAAAATAAACACAATAGGCCGTAATATGTTCAATGCGTCTCTTATTTAATGCATTTCAGGATAGCTCGGGATCAAGATCGATTTTTTGATGTTTGAAAGTTTTCAGAATTGCATATTTCGCCTTTGACCTTTTACGTGCCGACAAAGTTGTTTGCAGGACAATTTATGCCTTTAATTTTCAAATTTTACAAATTTAACCTAAATATTTGAACAGCTAAAGTCAATCTGATTCAAAAAATATTAGTTCCGTAATTCCGTTCAAAGTTATTTCATTTATTTTTTTGATATTTTCCTGCCCCTTTTTAGTTCTTTCCCGCCAATTTTCGTTTCATGATCTCATCTGTCCCGTTTTTAAAAGGTTTGATCCATTTTTCTGAAACTTATGGAATGGAAAGTCATTCCGATTACAGCAATCCAAGTCTCAGTTATTTCCCTTTAGTTTTCAGATTATTTTGTTGCCTGGGTGCAATGTTTCTCACTATATTTAGACTTGTAACTTCGCGACTTTTTCACCGATTTTGATAATTATTTTTTGTTGTTCTTTTTTCTTTTAAGATACTTGATATAATCCATGTCACGTGACAATGAATATGAAAGCTTTCATATCTGCATGGGACAGTCGCAAATCTAGTTAGGGTTTCACACTGCGTAGCTTGTGTGAAACACTATTGTTTTTGCATACGTGTGATTGGCCACAAGTAAAATGTCAGGCGATTTTTGTAAAAATGTCAAGAGATTTTTATAAAAATGTCAAGAGATTTTTGTAAAAATGTCAAGAGATTTTTGTAAAAATGTCAGTAGAATTAAGGTCAAAAGAGGGAGACTTTATCTCGCGTTAATGTTGCAATTTCATATTTTTAAGTTATATTTTTAAAATGCATTAAAATAAAGCCTTAAAAAAGATGGTATCTATAAACAGTCCTACCTTGTTAAAGAATAATCCTATAATTCACTATTGCCAGTTGAGAAATTACCCACCAACCATGAATAAAATACAAATTAATTTACATATTTTATATATTTTAATATCATTTGATTGTTTTAATTACAGAAACTTAACAAAACACATGAAAACACACAATAAAGCACTGGTCATACTCATGTCTCTATATTAATTTTCAAATATTTACTGAAAGCACACTTCTTACATATACAAACACACTTGTTACATAAACAAACACACTAGTTACATAAACAAACACACTATTTGTCCTCCATCAATCTGTCTTTATAACTTTTTCAACATCTTGACACTTGTTTTAGGCCTAATAATAACTTTTCTGGGACAAACATGATCATAAATTTTCTTTGTAAATCGTCGGTAATCGCATCTTATATATATCATTAATCCCTATTTCCTACTCATTATAATCCAATGACAAACAACTGTTGTGCTAACCTTGTCAATTAAACAGTTGGACGACGAGATTAACGGTTTCTTTTTTGGACTCAACCGCCATCTTTAATTCTTTAAATGACCTCTGACCCACGCTACTCAAGACCTCTCATTCTTATAAATAATTTGAAATGAGCAATAAAAACTTAATTAAAATCAACTGATTGCTAAACTTTATTAATTTTGTATAAAAACAATATATTTAAATGGTATTGTTCGAAATACGAAAACATCGGAAATGTATTCAGGTCGTGTTACTAATTATAGTAACAACATTCAACACGAGATTGTCGGTTGTCATTAACAAAAAAAAAAGTCTGTCTCGTTTTATTTCGATGCTATTTGATTACAATTTTGACTCCCAAAAAATAAAATTGCAAGAATTGAAAAAGCGGGAGTATTTTTCTGCCGCTCGGGAGATCAGGGGTGAAATCGGGAGACTCCCGCAAATTGCGGGAGGTATCACGTTAAAATTATTATTAGGGTTTCACACTGCGTAGCTTGTGTGAAACACTATTTTTTCTGTTAAGATTATTATTAGAATTTCACACTGCGTAGCTTGTGTGAAACACTATTGTTTTTGTTAAAATTATTAGGGTTTCACTCTGCGTAGCTTGCGTGAAACACTATTGTTTTTGTTAAAATTATTATTCTTCTTATTATTATTTTTTTTTCCACTTGAGCATATCTCAGAAACTACTTGTCGGATCATTTCGATGTCTTCGGTTTTACTGGGAAAGTGGGTGTGACTTAGAGATTAAAGCTATTTTGAACGTTCTGTGACTATGCGAAATGTCCGATACGCCAAAGTTGTCGTTTTTTGAAATATTGCAGTAATATTAACAATAATCGTCAGATTTTAACATTGGATACATTTTGACATAGCTTGCGACAGGGCACATATCTACGGTAGTTTAGATTTTTGATTTTCGACGAATCTTCGGAGATATTAGGTGCCAAATTTTGACAAAAAACTTTTTTTATTAATGAATAATATTAATTTTTTATGGCATTTTAACCAGTGTTAAGGGGTCATCTGATTTGATCAAAAATGTGAACATCTTTTGTCTCGATAATTTTTCTTGGCCGCTATTGGCCAATTCAGTTAATCGGTTCTAGATTAATTATTTATTGTCCGATTTTTATAAAACAAAGTTCATATGCTCCATGGTGCAAATTCTCAATTTTTATACGCCCACATGGAAATGTGGTCGTATATTGCCGTCGCCCCCGCCCGTCCGTCTGTCGGTCCGTCCGTCGTCCACAATTTTCTTGTGAACACTCTACAGCCTACATTTATCATCTGATTGTTGTTTGCATTAGTGAGACGAAGAAGCCTATTTAATTTCAATAACTTCCTTTAATGTCTTCTGGAGTTATAGCCCTTGGTTCTCTTTGTTGCACGTTGTGAACGCTCTAATGACAACAGTTATCAACTGATCTGTATGAAATTTATATGCATCATTTAAATTAGTGAAACGAAGAAGCCTGTTGAATTTCAGCAATTTCCGTTAATTACATCTAGAGTTATGGCCCTTGTTTCACTTTGTTGAATCTTGTGAACGCTCTAATGACAACAGTTATCATCCGATCTGTTTGAAATTGATATGCATCATTTAAATTATTTAAACGAAGAAGCCTCTTGAATTTCAACAATTTCCATTAATTACTCCATGGGTTATGGCCCTTGTTTCACTTTGTTGTACATTGTGAATGCTCTAACGACAAAAGTTATTATCCGATCTGTATGAAATTTATATGCATCATTTAGATTAGTAAAACAAATAGGCTTATTGAATTTCAGCAATTTCTGTTAATTACATCTAGAGTTATGGCCCTTGTTTCACTTTGTTGAATCTTGTGAACGCTCTAATGACAACAGTTATCATCGGATCTGTTTGAAATTGATATGGATCATTTAAATTAGTGCAACGAAGATGCCTATTCAATTTCAGCAATTTCCGTTAATTACACCGTGAGTTATGGCCCTTGTTTCATTTTGTTGTACCTTGTGAATACTTTAACGACAAAAGTTATTATCCGATCTGTATGAAATTTGTAGGTATTGATTAAATTAGTAAAACGAACAAGCCTATTGAGTTTCAGTAAATTTCCATTAATTACATCTAGAGTTATGGCCCTTGTTTCACATTGTTGAATCTTGTTAACGCTTGAACGACAAAAGTTATCACCCGATCTGTATGAAATTCATATGCATCATTTAAATTAGTGAAATGAAGAAGCCTATTGAATGTCAGCAATTTCTGTCAATTACTTCTAGAGTTATGGCCCTTGCTTTACTTAGTTGAAGCTTGTGAACGTTCGAACGACAAAACTGATCATCCCATCTGTATGAAATTGCATTATTTGAATTAGTAAAACGATTTCTGTAGATTACTTCCAGAGTTACAGCCCATGTTTTAGTTTTTAGAACCTTGTGAACCGTCAAACGACGAAAATTATAATGTCATCTGTATGAAAATGTCTATTAAATGCCCCCTAATTACCTACAAAAGAATAAATATACGACAACTCTTGTCGACCGCTCGGACGATTTAGCTGCTGTGGGCGTATATGTTTTGTTGCCTGGCAACCTATCTTTTTTATTACCGGTAAAATTTTCTATCGGCACCGGATGTGACGCAATTTTGCCAAAAACTCCAATTTTGTCGAGTCGGAACGTCTTTTCACTAGCAAATGTTAATTTTTGCAAATATGATAGATCAAGATAAATGCCCCAACAAAAGGCGCACAAAATCTCAGACTCGCTTTTTATATGCCCACATTTTCATGTGGACGTATATTGTCGTCGCCCCTGTCCGTCCGTCCACAATTTGTTTGTGGACTCTCTACAGGTCACAATTCTTGTCCGATTTTGATGAAACTTGAAATATAGGTTTATCCCCAAAAGATCTCGGCTGCTGTCAATATTGGCATGTATCGGATCGAAACTTCATGGATTATGGCCCCTGTTTGTACAAAAAATCATGCTTTTAGCTTGTCGACCCTATAGAGGTCACAATTTTTATCCGATTTTGTTGAAACTTGAAATGTAAGTTTATAACCCAAAGATCTCATTTCCTTTCGATATTCGCGCATATCGGACTGTAACTTCCTGAATTATGGCCCCTGATTGTACGAAAAATCGCGTTTTTAGCTTGTGGACCCTATAGAGGTCATAATTTTTATCTGATTTAAAAAACCGTATTATAATTTTTATTCGATTTAAAAAACCGTATTATTATATCACCGTTACACCCTAAGGACGACTGAGTTCGAATTTCGTGAAAATCGGCCCAAAATTGACAGACAAAATGGCCGCCGTTCGTTCTCAAATAGCGTAAAAATATGGTATATCAAAGTTGTGGACCTTATAGAGGTCACAATTTTTATCCGATTTTGTTGAAACTTGAAATGTAAGTTTATAACCCAAAGATCTTGGTTCCTTTCGATATTCACACATATCGGACCGTAACTTCCTGAATTATGGCCCCTGATTGTACAAAAAATCGCATTTTTAGCTTGTGGACCCTATAGAGGTCATAATTTTTATCCGATTTAAAAAAATGTTTGAATATATCACTATTATACCCTTATGATGGTTGAGTCAGAATTTCGTCCAAATCGGACCAAAACTGCCGGACAAAATGGCTGCCCCTCGTACGCAAATATTGTAAATATTTGGTATATCAAGGTTTTGGACCCTCTAGAGAGAGCACACAATTTTGATCCGATTTTGATGAAACTTGAAATACATGTTTATAACCCTAAGATCTTGGTGGCTCCTTTCAATATTCATGCATATCGGATTGTAACTTCCTGAATTATGGCCCTTGATTGTACGAAAAATCACTTCTTTTTTTGAGCTTGTTCTCTGTCCATCTCTTGCAAAATGTGGGCGTATCTTGCATGGCAGCCGCTTGTTATCTGATTTTGTTGAAACTTGAAATGTAAGATCCTGGTTCCTTCTGATATTCACGCATATTGGAACGTAACTTTCTGAGTTATGGCCCCTGATTGTACAAAAAATTGCGATTTTAGCTTGTGGGCCCCATAGAGGTCATGATTTTTATCCGATTTAAAAAAAACATATTATTTTATCACCGTTACACCCTAAGGACGGCTGAGTTCGAATTTCGTGAAAATCTGCCCAAAACTGACAGACAAAATGGCCGCCCTTCGTTCTTAAATATACTATTCAAAAAAAGTAGGGGATATTTGATTTTGGGGGCATAATACTAAAATATGCAAATGACTACGAAAAAAGTCACTATAGAACCTAACAGAAGAAACATTTCCAGTTACATGTGACGCCCAAACGCACCAATAGCTACCGCATGGAATGCAGGTGATGCTTGGGATCATCATGGGGGTCCAACCCAAGATTTGCACGACTCTGACTTTGAATGTTACAGTCATTGTGGCATTGAATTCCAGGGTGGAAACATCAGTTTAATTGTTTTAGTGACCAGAAAACAAATTTTGATATGCGTCGGCTTACCCAAAATGAAAGGTTACGTGCCCTTGGCATGCTACAGATCGGCACAACACAGGCGGTTGTGGCGCGGACGATGAATGTTTCTCAGTCTGTCATAAGCAGGCTATGGTCCAGATACCGTGATACACAATCTGTACAGGACAGACCACGCTCAGGTCGACCAAGGGCGACAACTCAAGCCCAGGATCGATTTATCCGTACCTTGGCCTTGAGAAATCGTGTCATCACAGCAAATCAGATCAGCGCTCGTCTTCAAACAGACACTGGCGTGAGAGTGAGTGGCCAGACGATTCGGAATCGACTGCATAGGGGTCACCTTCGCGCCCGGCGTCCTCGCGTGATCCCTTGTTTGAGAGATCATCACATTCAGGCAAGATGTCATTGGTGTAGGGATCGTCAACACTGGGATAATCGACGCTGGAGCAATGTGATGTTTTCAGATGAGTCAAGGTTCACTGTTGATTTTTTGGACAGACGTAGGAGGGTGTGGCGTCGTCGAAACGAGCGCTTCCAAGACGTTAATGTCATCAGACATGATCGATTTGGGGGTGGTTCTGTTATGGTGTGGGGAGGCATCACTGTTGCTGGAAGAACGGCTTTACATGTTGTTGCAGGGCGTGTTACAGGCCAGTACTACCGGGACAACATCTTGGCAGTCCATGTTGTGCCGTTCGCACGACGTCATGGCCGCCGTTTCATCTTCCAGGATGACAACGCAAGATGTCACATGGCCAGGATCGTTACAGGTTACCTCCAACAACAGAACATCACCACATTACCTTGGCCAGCACTGAGTCCCGACCTCTCCCCCATCGAGCATGTCTGGGACATGCTTGGACAGAGGTTACGTCAACGTCAACAACGTCCTGCCAATGTCCAAGAACTTGCTGCTGCGTTGCAACAGGAATGGGACAATCTGGACCAAAATGACCTTAGACGTCTCATTAGGAGTATGCCACGTCGGATCAATGCTTGTTTGGCAAACAGAGGAGGATTTACCCGTTACTGACTTGGTTGTGATGCTGTGGTAACTTTGCTGTTTCACCCCGTGTATCATTTTACCCTTATAATGGTCAGTCTGTGCCTTACTTAGTCTAACGATCATTTGGAATAAATCGATGAATGTGAACTTCATTTCATTTTGTCATTTGTTTCTTCGTCAGTTTCATTAGGTGACTTTAATAACACTTAAAAATCAAATATCCCCTACCTATTTTGAATAGTATAGCTTAAAAATATGGTATATCAAGGTTGTGGACCCTATAGAGGTCACAATTTTTATCCGATTTTGTTGAAACTTGAAATGTAAGTTTATAACCCAAAGATCTCGGTTCCTTTCTATCTTTGCGCATATCGGACCGTTACTTCCTGAATTATGGCCCCTGATTGTACGAAAAATCAATTTGACTATAAAGGCTAAAGTTTGTAATGGATCTTTTTCATATTTAGCTTGAAGCATTGGGGTCATCGATCCCTATCCATATTCATAATCCACAGCCTGCCTTTCCTAAGTTATCCCTCCTTTGCCGGAAACGGTGAACCCGATTATAGGCTATAGATTTTAACATTTTTTTTTTGTCCCCCGCCTTTCGAAGAAAGCAGGGGACTATTAAAATGGGTTCGTCCGTCTGTCTGTCCGTCACACTTTTTGGGACACAATAACTCTCCTTCTAATTGACCTAGAATGTTCAAACTTGGTGTAGGTGTTTATTAGGTCAATGCCTTGATGGAGTTCGAAGATGAGCGTTTTCGGCTTAGGGTAAGCAGAGATAAGCAATTTGATCGGTTGATGCTTTGGGACATGATAACATTAGTTCTAATTAAGTGAGAGAGATGAAACTTGGTGTATAGTTTCATTACATCAATACCTTGACTAAGTTCGATGATGAGCATTTTCTGCTCAGGCTAAGCAGAGCGATAAGCAATTTGATTGGCTGAGACTTTGGAACACAATAACTATCCTTTTAATTAAGCTTGAATGTTCAAACTTGGTGTAGGGGTTTATTAGGTCAATGCCTTGATGGAGTGCGAAGATCAGCATTTTCTGCTTAGGGTAAGCAGAGATAAGTAATTTGATTGGTTGATGCTTTGGAACACGATAACTTTAGTTCTAATTAAGTGAGAGTGATGAAACTTGGTGTATAGTTTCATTACATCAATACCTTGACTAAGTTCGATGATGAGAATTTTCTGCTTAGGCTAACGAGCAATAAGCATTTTGATTGGTCAAGACTTTGGAACATAACAACTCTGCTTCTAATTGAGGTAGAATGTTTAAACTTGATGTAGATGTTCGTCTTGACTGAGTTCAATGATTAACATATTGAGCTAAAGCTAAGCAGAGATAAGCAATTTCCTGCTTTGGAACAAGATAACTTTGATTCTATCTGACAGAGAGTGATGAAACTTTGTGTATAGTTGATAATCAGTTTGATTGCTTGATACTTTTGAAAAAAAACCTAAATGTGTGATTAATTAATATGTGTCTTCTATTTATTTTGGGATTTCGACGGGGACATCAGCATCACTGTTCGCTTGGGTTATTTTTGGTTTGGTTCTGTTTTCTTCTAGAAGAGTTGTTATAATCAGTAAAATTTCATTTCTCAAAAAAAAAGAGCAAATCACAGGCCTTCACGTAAAAGAAATGCGATCGCTCTCCTGGACACGCCTGGATGTCAGTCGAGGTGCGCTTTTTATAGCTCTCCTCAATGTCTAATTTGACTCCCCTCAAAGAAAATTATCAGGAAAAATAGTTGATAATCAGTTTGATTGCTTGATACTTTGGAAAAAAATAGATGTGCGATTAATTAATTTGTGTCATCTATTTATTTGGGGATTTCGGCGGGGGACATCAGCCTCACTGTTGGCTTGTTTAAATTAAAACTTGGTTGGAAGCAATGGGGACATAAGAGGATGAACTCTAGAGATCCTAAATTCTTATCAAATTTGCTCAACATCCAAGTTTTCCTGTCGGATAAGCTGCAGTTTGAGACTAAGCTGCTGTTTGGGACGTATTCACGCTTTGTATGGCTATCTTATACTTATTTTCTTCCTAGATGCCAGAAATGAACAGTGCAGCTGAGTCGGAGGAAGCTCAACGATACGGAACCTTTCAAATATTTCTACTGCAAAATGTAGGACTGCTCTCTGGATTCAGCATTATGTTGATAATGGCCATCTACGGTGGCGATATTTCTTTCGAATAACTATTTGATTATGTCATTATGTAAGATTTAGATTAAGAGCTGACCGTTCTTGCTATATTAGTTTAAAATTAGATAATGAAAAATCAATATATAGAGAATCTCCTACGAGTCTTTTTTTGATATCAAAAAATATCAACACAAGTCGATAAAGTAAAAAAAAAAATTTATTTTATTTATCACCCAATGCCTTCTTATATGCACAAATAAATAAATATAATTCTTTGCTATAGATTTCACTTTTACTGAACCTGATTACATTATGGCATAGTGATACATCATTTTTTGACAGCAATTCAACCATTGCAAAGTCCTTTATATTGACCCAGTGTCTCCATCAAGGCCAATTAAATAAAAATAGTTACTTTTAATAAAAAATGAACTGTTTTTTGAAAATAAAAAAAAGTAGTTCCTTTTTGATTGAACAATCAAATTCATGTAAAGGGATATCTCAGTAGATTATGAAATTTATCACAAAAGTGATATCTACTGTAGAATGTATTATTGGGTGATAAATTGCAAATCTCAGTAAAATTACTTTATTCTGAGCAAAGCTATGTGTGTTTGAATTTTTGAAACAGTCTTGATTGTCAAGTACCATTGCTATGATAATAAAGTCTCGATTATCCATTTTTATACGTCCACATTTTTATACGCCTAGATGTATATTGTTGTCACCCCTGTCCGTCTAGATGTCCGGACAATTTTTATCTGATTTCAACGAAACTTGAAATATAGGTTTATCTCCTACAATTTTTATCCGATTGCAATGAAACTTAAAATATAGGTTTATCGCCCTAAGATCTCGGTTCCTTTCGATGTTGGCATGTATCGGACTGTAACTTCATGGATTATGGCCCCTGATTGTACGAAAAATCACGTTTTTAGCTTGTGAACACTGTAGAGATCACAATTTTTATCCGATTTGGTTTAAACTTGAAATGTATGCTTATAACCCAAAGATCTTGGTTCCTTTCAATATTCGCGCATATCGGAACGTAACTTCCTGAATTATGGCCCCTGATTGTACCAAAAATCGTGTTTTTAGCTTGTAGACCCTATAGAGGTCATAATTTTTATCCGATTTAAAAAACCGTTCTATTATGTCACCGTTACTCCCTAAGGATGGTTGAGTTCGAATTTCGTGAAAATCGGCCCGAAATTGACAGACAAAATGGCCGCCGTTCATTCTCAAATAGCGTAAAAATATGGTATATCAATGTTGTGGACACTATAGAGGTCACAATTTTTATCCGATTTTGTTGAATCTTGAAATCTAAGTTGATAATCCAAAGATCTTGGTTCCTTTCGATATTCGTGCATATCGGACCGTAACTTCCTGAATTATGGACCCTGATTGTACCAAAAATCGTGTTTTTAGATAGAGGTCATAATTTTTATCCGATTTAAAAAAACGTTCAATTATATCACCGTTACTCCCCAAGGACGTCTGAGTTTGCATTTTGTGGAAATCGGCCTGAAATTGACAGACAAAATGGCCGCCATTCGTTCTCAAATAGCGTAAAAATATGGTATATCAAGGTTGTGGACACTATAGAGGTCACAATTTTTATCCGATTTTCTTGAAACTTGAAATCTATGTTGATGATCCAAAGATCTCGGTTCCTTTAGATATTCGCGCATATCGGACCGTAACTTCCTGAATTATGGCCCCTGATTGTACCAAAAATCGCGTTTTTAGCTTGTGGACCCTATAGAGGTCATAATTTTTATCAGATTTAAAAAAACGTAAATTATTATATCACCGTTACACCCTAAGGCTGGCTGAGTTCGAATTTCGTGAAAATCGGCCCAAAATTGACAAAATGGCCGCCGTTTGTTCTCAAATAGCGTAAAAGTATGGTATATCAAGGTTGTGGACACTATAGAGGTTACAATTTTTATCCGATTTTGTTGAAACTTGAAATGTAAGTTTATAACCCAAAGATCTTGGTTCCTTTCAATATTTGCGCATATCGGACCGTAACTTCCTGAATTATGGCCCTTGATTGTACGATAAATCGCGTTTTTAGCTTGTGGACCCTATAGAGGTTATAATTTTTATCCGATTTAAAAAAACGTATTATTATATCACCGTTACACCCTAAGGACGGCTGAGTTCGAATTTCGTGAAAATCGGCCCAAAATTGACAGACAAAATGGCCACCGTTCGTTCTCAATTATGGCCCTTGATTGTACGAAAAATCGCGTTTTTAGCTTGTGGACCCTATAGAGGTTATAATTTTTATCCGATTTAAAAAAACGTATTATTATATCACCGTTACACCCTAAGGACGGCTGAGTTCGAATTTCGTGAAAATCGGCCCAAAATTGACAGACAAAATGGCCACCGTTCGTTCTCAAATAGCATAAAAATATGGTATATCAAGGTTGTGGACCCTATAGAGGTCACAATTTTTATCCGATTTTGTTGAAACTTGAAATGTAAGTTTATAACCCAAAGATTTTGGTTCCTTTCAATATTCGCGCATACTGGACCTTAACTTCCTGAATTATGGCCTCTGATTGTAAGAAAAATCGCGTTTTTAGCTTGTGGACCCTATAGAGGTTATGATTTTTATCAGATTTAAAAAAACGTTTTATTATATCACCGTTACACCCTAAGGATCTCGGTTTCTGTCGATATTCACGCATATCGAATTGTAATTTCCTGAATTATGGCCCTTGATTGTAGGAAAAATCACTTTCTTGTTAGCTTGTTCTCTATCCATGTGTGGTTATCCAATTTTGTTGAAACTTGAAATGTAAGTTTATAACCCAAAGTGGGGGTTGGATGGCTGAATGGTTAGCGTGCGCGCGCTGTATCATAAAGTCTGTCATTGAGTTGACTGGCATGGTTTCGAATCCCCGGTTGTACGTGATAAGGAGTAGGGTCACATGTCCAACCTCGTGGGTTTTCTCCGGGTCCTCCGGTTTCCTCCCACTGCTAAAGACCCCTATGTGCAAGCGAATTATTGAAATAAAATTAAACCATGTTAGTCCCTAAATGACCTAGTTTTCTCGAGTGGACGTTAAACCTCATTTCTCTCTCTCTCTTTATAACCCAAAGATCTTGGTTCCTTTCGATATTCGCACATATCGGAAGGTAACTTCCTGAATTATGGCCCCTGATTGTACGAAAAATCAGGGTTTTAGCTTGTGGACCCTATAGAGGTCACAATTTTAATCCTTTTTTGATGAAACTTGAAATGTAAGTTTATAACCCAAAGATCTTGGTTCCTTTTGATATTCACGCATATCGGACCGTAACTTTCTGAATTATGGCCCCTGATTGTGCGAAAAATCGCATTTTTAGCTTGTGGACCCTATAGAGGTCACTATTTTTATCCGATTTGAAAAACCGTATTGTTATATCACCAATACACCCAAAGGACGGCTGAGTTCAAATTTCGTGAATATCGGTCCAACACTGACGGACAAAATGGCTGCCCTTCTTTCTCAAATTGTGTAAAAATATGGTATATCAAGGTTGTGGACCCTATAGAGGTCTCGATTTTTATACGCCCACATTGAAATGTGGTCGTATATTGTCGTCGCCCACCCGCCCGTCCGTAATAATAATAATATCGTCATTTATAAAGCGCGTTAATACTGAAGAAAACAGTTTCTAAGGCGCTTTCGATATTGGCATGTATCGGATGGAGACTTCATGGATTATGGTCCCTGTTTGTATGAAAAATCACGTTTTTAGCTTGTGGAACCTATAGAGGTCACAATTTTTATCCCATTTTGTTGAAACTTGAAATGTAAGTTTATAACCCAAAGACCTCGATTCCTTTCGATATTCGCGCATATCGAACCATAAATTCCTGAATTATGGCCCCTGATTATACAAAAAATCGCGTTTTTAGCTTGTGGACCCTATAGAAGTCATAATTTTTATCCGATTTAAGTGATCAAGGGCCATAACTCTGACAGTAATTATCAGAAATCGCTGAAAATCAATAGGCTTCTTTGTCTCATGACCTTAAACGCTGTGTATAAATTTAAAGTCAATCGGATATTAACTTTAGCCTCTATAGAGCGTCCACAAGATTTTTCAAAGTGATCAAGGGCCATAACTCTGACAGTAATTATCAGAAATCGCTGAAAATCAATAGGCTTCTTCATCTCATGACCTTAAACACTGTGTGTAAATTGAAAGTCAATCGGATATTAACTTTGGCCTCTAGAGTGGCCACAAGATTTTTTGAAGTGATCAAGGGCCATAACTCTGGCAGTAATTATCAGAAATTGCTGAAAATCAATAGCTTAAACACTGTATATAAATTTAAAGTCAATCGGATATTAACTTTAGCCTCTAGAGCGTCCACAATGTGGGCGTATAATAAAAATTGTGACCTCTAGAGGGTCCACAACCTTCATATTGCATACTTTTACACAATTTGCGTACAAAGAGCGTCAGTTTCATTTCGATTTTCCCGAAATTCCAGGTCAACCTTCCTTATGGTGGAATGGTGATATATTTAAACGTTTTTTAAAATCGGAAAAAAAAATTGTGCAAGCTAAATATGTGATTTTTCGAACAATCAGGAGCCATAATTCAGGAAGCTACGTTCAGATATGCGTGATTATCAAAAGAAACCAAGATGTTAGTGTGTAATGGTGATATATATTCACATGTTTTTTCATTTAAATCGGATAAAAATTGTGACTTCTACAAGGACCACAAGCTAAAAACGAGGGGTGTTACAGTATTGGGTCTTTATATCAGGTTCAGATGACAAGACTAGTTTAATATCTTATAATACTTTTATTCTCTGCTTCTAACATATCAGTTACAAACATCGTAATGTTAAAGACACCCAGAACTAACTCGTATTGAGGGAGCCATGTCCTAGCTTGGCACAAATGTGCCAACTCCCTCGTTCCGTCTCGTCCCGTGCCTAGGCGCCCATGGCCTCCGCTCTGACCTCGTCTGGACCTCACTAATTATGCCGTTTCCATTCTGGGTTTATAAACCCTTCAAGGCTTAGGATCTTATTAGACACCTGGCGTATGTATCATATCAGGTCTAACATTCAAATACATCCTTATCCGACAAAGAAAGTTTAAATAAAACATGCCAACAACAAGTTAAGGTTACATAATGACATAAGGAATGCTACCAAGACCTCCAGGGGCGTCGATAGTAGACAGGTTTAAAATGCCTTTCACGTGTCAAGATGGTAGAAGCGTCTATAACATCTGTCATTATGTAACAGGGGCCATAATTCAGGAATTTACGATCCGATATGCACGAATATCAAAAGGGACCAAGATCTTTGGGTTATAAACTTACATTTCAAGTTTCAACAAAATCGGATAAAAATTGTGACCTCTAGAGGGTCCACTTAAGCTAAAAACACGATTTTACGTACAATCAGGGGCCATAATCCATAAAGTTACGGTCCAATACATGCCAATATCGAAAGGAATCGAGATCTTAGGTAGATAAAGCCATATTTCAAGTTTCGTTGAATTGTGACCTGTAGAGTGTCCAGAAACAATTGTGGACAGACGTCCTGACGGACCGGGGCGACGACAATATACGTCCACGTGAAAATGTGGGTGTATAAACATAGTGACCTGTAGAGTGTCCACAAATTGTGGACGGACGGACGGACGAACAAACAGAGGCGATGGAATAATACGTCCACATGAAAATGTGGGCGTATAAAAATGGGTTTAACGTCCATTGGACGCAAACTAGGTCATTTTGGGACGAACATATGGGGATGCATTTGTTTGGTCATCTTTACTAAGTTTATATATATTCCATTCAGTTGACATCAAGGATGATTTTGACTTGAGAGAGAAATGAGGATTAAGGTAAACTCAACACAAACTAGGTAATTTGCGTGCGTGAAAGCAGAGAATCCATGAGATTGGACAGACAACACTAGATCATGTTACCTACAAGCTTGTAATGGAAACCATGCCACTTAACTCTATGACATATCTTATGATCTAAAGCACATGTGTTAGACTGCTTTTGACTTGACCATGGGACAAGTTTCGAATGTCCAATGATATTTACACAGAATCAATTTTATATGAATATGATATCGTAATCAAATGAAACATTTCAGCTCTCGGGTTAAAGGTCACTACGTTGTCAATAGCTGCAGGGGGTTCGTAGCAGCATCTCCAGTACGTTCTCCTGGCTGAAAATTTTCCGTTGAGAACTGGACAACCAATCACTGGGTTGGAGAAATTGAAGTGTTTCTGAGGGATGTACATGTTTGCACGTGTAACAGGTTTTAAGGACGGGGGATTGTAGATGATCGAGTGGCATTGAGCCAAAAACACATGATCAGCATAACTACACATGCTAAAACTGATTACCATTATATCTTTCAAATTAACAATAGATGGAATGTTAGAATTGCATATGTACACATATATAGAGATGTTAAGTATGGCATTGTTCGACGGGTGCATCGCTCCACTGTCGACTATCTTTAAATGACAGCTGATTATCACCTTTTCTTCCATGGTTGGTTACTTGAACGTGCTAAAAAGGTTGTGTTTGTCAAAATTATTTTAGGAATTAGACCGTGCTTATTCCCATCTGTATTTAGAAGCCGATCAGTGTATAGAAACATTTGGAAGTTGAAAATCAGGAGACAACATACATTCCATATTGAAATCTACTGAAGGAGAAGATCACATATATAGGTCAAAACTTCATTACAAAAATGGGATCCCAAAACTAAGAACATAGGAAGGTGGGTCAGGATCTTAAGTGAACACTTCCTCGAACATAAGTATATGCCAGAGGTTCCTCTTCCGGTATTTCAATATGCAAAGCATGACAGTCTCCTAAACAAGGACAGCCAGATATTAAATGCCACTCCATGGGCGTATCAAAAGTGCTGTGGTATTTGAGGGGGGGGGGTCTTGACAGGGTTCACCCCCCTCTCATGACCACAATACTCCTCACACAAGTTTGAAATGAATCTGTACAAATCTGTAGCCTCTATCACATTCACATATTTTTCAGACAAGTTTCATGAAATTGGGACAAAAACTCACACAGGTAACTGAAATGTTAGTGAAATTTATATAAGCTAACCTTTCATGCTATGCCTGTGTATCTTAGTAAGTGCAGGAGAATGCACTAATTGTAAAAAAAACTGATAAGACAAACCTGGGGACAAGACAAACTTACTATAGATACATTGCAAGAAATAAACAACAAATATCAAATCGATTTAATGGGTTTGGAGGCCAGTTTGTATTCTATTTATAACTGTAATACTGTATATAAAACTATGTGTGGGCATATAATAAATATTTTGTAAAATGTAGGCTACAAGTGCAATTATCGATTTATAGAAAACCTCAGCATATACATACATGTTCTGTTCAGTGGATAAATGATTTCATGCAACAAAAAATAATACTATAAATTTGTTTTTTAATAAATGTAATTATAAGTTAGTTAATGACAAAATTATACTTTATAACACTAAAATAAATGTTCATTTGATGGTTACAAAACAGAGAAATGACAGCTATAGCAAATAAGAATGATTGTCATAGCATGTAAGAATTATTCCTATATAGCAGGGGAGAATATAAGTGCTATAGTAAACTATTTATGTAGCATATAACATCATTGTTACAGCAAATGAGAATGATTGCTATAGCAAGGGACGATGACTACCATGGCATGTGAGAATGATTGCTGATGGTCAAAATGATTGCCACAACATTACAATGCACAAAAGACATCCAGAAAATATTACTGTTCAAGCCACTATTTTGTTCTTCAAGTTCTGTTTACTAGATGCTACAAGAACAATACAGTAGTTCAAATTTCAAAAGCTTCTCGATTGATTTTAATAACAAATTCGTCTCCACTTAAAAATTACACAGGTCTCAAGTAATTACTGGGTGCATAACCCTTGTTGCCATCTGCGTCTACATACCACCATTCTGTATTACCATCTCGATCATGCTTAGCTAATACTTCTACAACTTGACCTTCATATAACGATACTTCATGTGGTCCTCGTGAATGAAAACTGTACTCTGAATTATAATACTGAAATTAGAGAGATAGAAACTAAACATGGTTATGACTTGGCGACTTATTGTAATCTATGCTTGTAACCTAAGTATCCAGTGCTTGATATAAAATGTTAAAACAAACTGTTGCATTGTTGTTTCTGGTAGACAAACGTCTTAGCGGCTGAGATAAAAATAAATACACAACGTGATTCCTAGCCAAAAGAAGAGAAATAGAAATATAACCAGATACAATCATAGACAATCACAAGGCTAATAAAATCTGTAGTGAGAGGAGAGGGCCCTTCAGTAGTCTTCTGCATGACGCTCTCCAATAAGACCTTGAAATAATTGGAATAGGATAAAAATAAAAAAAAGGACTGAAACATACACCCACAGCAGGTAAATCATCCGAGCCGTCAACAAGAGTTGTCGCATATTTCTAATTTTGTAAATAAAACATTTTTAATACGCTAAGAGTAACAACTCATTCAAGACCACTTAAGATCAAAAATCTTAATTTCATGTATGTATAGCCCATGGTTACTATATCAACTTTACGGCAAGTTCACACCAATCTGATTAAAATTAAGTCCGCTGTTAACGTTTAAGTATCCGACACGCCAAAACGCTTTTCGATTTTTCAATTACGACCTTAATCCGGTTGATTAGCTGGTGACGTCACAGGCACTACACATAGGATATACATTATCTATACAATATCTCACCGTATGTACAATATAGCACTATCAATACACACGGCAACTGGGCAAGCGTCTATTGACGGTCCAATTACCATGTGACTGTCCTAATCATAATCACCGAATTATCGTCTTTCATTGGTATAGATTAGACATTTGTGATTGGAATATTTTAGAGTGAATTTAAAATGCCACATCATGCCGTAGATCAATTTAAGCTGCCTTTGTTTAAATAGGCCACGTGTCAAATGAAGATGACTCAAGAAATTAGCGCATTTACCGGTAATTTGGATAACCCCGTAATACTTGATATCCCAAACTTAAGTACAGAAATACAAATGGTGCCAGTCATTTGTCGATATATTCATTATTAGCTATATATAATAATAATAACCATTTCTATACATAAAGAACAACTACAGTGAATATGGAATTTTTCGATGACTATGCATAACGTGTACAATAGATCGCACTCACTTCTCTGCCAATCAACGCTTGGTATCTTATTATCATGTACCGTTCCATGTACTATGGGTGTAGTAAATGAGGTTAAACTTCGCCGCGAAAATTGCACGGGATCATTCGTGGAGTTCCTGGTGCCGTTTGGTGAGTGATTAAACTGTCAATGCTGTTGTTGTTGTTGTTTATTACAAATTTAACGTCCAATACATAATGCATGATATTATGGACAGGTTGATTTGATTAAGTTATTTACTTAAATAAAAAATAGAAGTTAGGTAAAAACACTAAATAATAAAAAGTTCTTGTATATCTAAACGTCACTTTAAAACAGATTTAAAATAATTAAAAGTTCTTGTATATCTAAAAATCACTTTAAAACACGGTTTTAAAAATGGCTTGAAAATCGTTGTCGTGGGAAGAGAGGGCGGGTCATCTTCTCACTTTGTCATAATGAAAGTTAAAATAGGAGACGCAATTGTAAAATACTTTTATTATAAAGAAGATAACCGATGTTAGACATTATAACCTAATCGTATCAAAAACGTTAATCCATCCATCAATTAAATGTTGTTTAAACCCTAATCAACAAACAATACGAGGCTACTTGATTACAAAAACACCGGTGAGCAATAATTATTGGGTATATAGTAATTTTAAACAACTTATTAGTAAAACTTAATTTATTTTGTACAATTAATGTGTGTGTATGATTCTACCATTAGTTCGTTCGTGAGGTATTACGCACACGTTCCACTGAGAGTGATGTCTTTGATCTGGCCGGCGTAAAAAAAGATAATTACCTAATCAACATTCTTAATCCAACTAACACTCACTGCTAACACCAACTTGAAATTAATTTATGACCCATGCCTGTATAACTTTTATAGTCGGATTGATTAATTAATGACAGATATTAACGACACTACACTTTATGTGGAAAAGCAAAGTGCTCGCAGTAAAAACCACATAACTGGACCCGTATATTTTTTACATATTAAAAGTGTTCGTCCAATAAGTTCCATATTGTAAAAAATTAATTAAGAGTTCAGGACTTCAAAGTTTAAAAGTTGTAGGCACTCTAAATTGGATCTTAAATTAAAATGAATTACAAAACAAATTATTCCTATTCAATTGTTTTATTTAATTAGGGGGATTAAGGAATCCTTCAGGCGTTAAAGAATACACACGCCGGCTGTATATAGGTAATTAAGGAATAAACATTCCGAATATGCATTTGGTCACTGTGACGTCACTGGCGTCTGAGTGTTTTCGATAATTGGCAAAGCCGTTTTTACGGAAGGTCTATTTTTACGACTTTGAATGACGATAACTGAATTAATTTCAACCAAATTGGCGTGAACTTGCCGTAAAGTGGATATAGTAACCATTGGCTACACGTATCTCAAATCGTCTGGGACCATCTTATGTGCACTTTAAGTAATTATCAGAAAATCATTAGAATTTGTTTGGCCCATGCTAAAGTTTAGTATACAAAACTTTTAATATCTTGGATTTTACTGTTCAAGTTATCAAAAATTATTGAAAATCAACATACTTCTTTGTTTCAAGACCTTAAACTCTGTGTATCAATCGAAACGATTATATATTATAGGCGTGAACACGGTGTATAAATATAATATCAATCAGATGAAAACTATGATCTCTAAAGCATCCACAAGATTTTTTAAAATGATCAAGAGCCATAACTCTGGCAGTAATTATTCGAAATCACTGAAAATCACTGTATACATTTAAAGTCAATCCGATATTAACTTTGGCCTCTAGAGCGTCCACAAGATATTTGAAGTGATCAAGGGCCATAACTCTGGCAGTAATTATCGGAAATCGCTGAAAATCAATAGGATTCTTCGTTTCATGACCTTAAACACTGTGTATAAATTTAACGTCAATCGGATATTAACTTTGGCCTCTAGAGCGTCCACAAGATATTTGAAGTAATCAAGGGCCAGAAATCTGGCAGTAATTATCGGAAATCGCTGAAAATCAATAGGATTCTTCTTCGAGAGAGAAATGGGGTTTAACGGCCACTCAACACAAACTAGGTCATTTCGGGACTAATATATGGTTTAATTAATTTTTTTATTTCAGTAATTCGCTTGCACGTAGGGGTCTTTAGCAGTGGGAGGAAACCAGAGGACCCGGAAAAAAACCCCAAGGCTGGACAGGCGACCCTACTCCTTGTCACGTACAACTGGGGAATCGAAACCCCGCCAGTTGACTCAATGACAGACCATATGATACAGCTCGAGCACGTGCTAACCATTCGGCCATCCAACCTCACTAGGATTCTTAGTCTCATGACCTTAAACACTGTGTATAAATTTAACGTCAATCGAATATTAACTTTGACCTCTAGAGAATCCACAAGATTTTTTGAAGTGATCGAGGGCCATAACTCTGGCAGTAATTCTCAGAAATCGCTGAAAATCAATAGGATTCTTCGTCTCAAAACCTTAAATACTGTGTATAAATTTAACGTCGATCGAATATTAACTTTGGCCTCTAGAGCGTCCACAAGATATTTTAAATTGATCAAGGGCCATAATTCTGGCAGTAATTATAGGAAATCACTGAACAGGCTTCTTCGTCTCATGACCTTAAACACTGTGTATAAATTTAAAGTCAATCAGATATTAACTTTGGCCACTAGAGCGTCCACAAGATTTTAGGGTTCTTCATCTCATGACCTTAAACACCGTGTATAAATTTAAAGTCAATTGGATATTAACTTTAGCTTCTAGAGCGTCCACAAGATGTTTTGAAGTGATCAAGGGCCATAACTCTGGCAGTAATTATCGGAAAATTGCTGAAAATCAATAGACTTCTTTTTCTCATGACCATAGACACTGTGTATAAATTTAATGTGAATCGAAAGTACGAAAAGGCCTGTAGATTTTCACAAAGAAACAAGGAATGGATGGACGGGGGTATAAAAAGCATAGATATCAAATTTTTTCAGATTTAAAAGTTAACACAATTTCTGTGACAACCGGCGGGACCAGCGGCTGCCAGGCAGGATACGCCCAAATCTTGCAAGAGATGGATAGAGAACAAGCTAAAAACAAACAGGATTTTTTGTACAATTAGGGGCAATAATCCAGAAAGTTATGGTCTGAAATCAAGGGCCATAATTCAGGAGGTTACGATCCGATATGCGCAGATATCGAAAGGAAACAAGATCTTTGGGTTATAAACTTACATTTCAAGTTTCATCGAAATCAGAAGAAAATTGTGACCTCTAGAGGGTGCACAACATTGATATACCATATTTAACGCTAATTGTGTATGAGAGGCGGCCATTTTGTCCGATTTTCACAAAATTCAAACTCAACCAAACTTACGGTGTAACACTGATATATTTGAACATTTTTTTAAATTGGATAATAATTGTGACCTCTAGAGGGACCTCAAGCTAAAAACGCGATTTTTTGTACAATCAGGGGCCATAATTCAGGACATTACGGTCCGATATGCACTAATATCAAGAGGAACCAAGATCTTTGGGTTATAAACTTACATTTCAAGTTTCAACAAAATCGGATAATAATTGTGACCTCTATAGGGTCCACAACCTTGATATACCACATTTTTACGCTATTTGAGAACGAGGGGTGGCCATTTTATCTCTCAGTTTCGGGCCGATTTTCACGAAATTCGAACTCAGCCGTCCTTAGGGTGTAACAGTGATATAATAATATGGTTTTACAAATCAAATAAAAATTATGACCTCTATAGGGTAAACAAGCTAAAAATGCGATTTTTTCGTAAAATCAGGGGCCATAATTCAGGAAGTTAAGGACCGATATGCATGAATATCTAAAGGAACCAAGATCTTTGGATTATAAATTTACATGTCAAGTTTCAACAAAATCGGATAAAAATTGTGACCTGTATAGGGTCCACAACCTTGATATACCACATTTTTACGCTATATGAGAACGAGGGGCGGCCATTTTATCTGTCAGTTTCGTGCCGATTTTCACGAAATTCGAACTCAGCCGTCCTTGGTGTAACAGTGATATAACAATATGGTTTTACAAATCGAATAAAAATTATGACCTCTATATGGTCCACAAGCTGTAAACGCGATTTTACGTACAATCAGGGGCCATAATTCAGGACGTTACGGTCTGATATGCACTAATATCGAAAGGAACCAAGATCTTTGGATTATAAAATTACATTTCAAGTTTCATCAAAATAGGATTAAAATTATGACCTCTATAGGGTCAACAACCTTGATATACCATATTTTCCGTACAATCAGGGGCCATAATTCAGAAAGTTACGGTCCGATATGTGCGAATATCGAAAGGAACCGAGATCTCTGGGTTATAAACTTACATTTCAAGTTTCATCAAAATAGAATTAAAATTGTGACCTCTATAGGGTCCACAAGCTAAAAACGTGATTTTTCGTACAAACAGGTGCCTTAATCCATGAAGTTTCGATCCGATACATGCCAATATCGAAAGCAACCAAGATCTTTTGGAGATAAACCTATATTACAAGTTTTGTCAAAATCGGATAAGAATTGTGACCTGTAGAGTGTCCACAAACAATTGTGGACGGACGGACAGGGTCGACAACAATATATGTGCACATGAAAATGTGGGCGTATAAGACATCATACAATACCCCAATCAAAGAACCCAAATTTCTAAATAAGAATTCAGAAAACAAAGAATTTACCTCAAAAATTTCTTTCTCTGCACAATCTGCTGAAATATCTTCTTCAAATAAGTCACCTAAATCTTGTTGAAATTCATAGCTATTGGCACTATCAACTAGATCACTACTACCTGATAATACACTAGTATTATCCTCTGTTACTGTATCATCTAGTATATTATCACTACTGTTGTCTATTGGTGTACTTATTTTATAGTATGGTCGCAACACCAAATTTGGTACAAAACCTTTTGTTGCTAAAAAAAAAAAAAATACAACCACAGAATCAAACTACATGTTGGGCCTTCTTTGATTTGCTCTCTTTTTGAGGAATGAAATGCTACTGATTATAACAGCTCGTCTAGAAGAAAACAGAATCAAACCAAAAAGATACCTTGCCAGACAACGAAACATACGCTCACAGCAGCTAAATCATCTGAGCAGTCGACAAGAGATGTCTCATATTTATTCCTTTGTAGGTAATTGGGGGCCTTTACAAGACAGTTCCATACAGACCAGATTATAATTTTTGCTGTTTGAGGGTTCACAAGGTTCTACAAACTGAAACAAGGGCCTCAACTCTGGAAGTACTCTACAGAAATTGTTGAAATTTGACAGGCTTTTTCGTTTTACTATTTTAAATAATGCATATCAATTTCATACGGATCGTATGATCACTTTTGTCATTCAAACGTTCACCATGTTCACAAAGTAAAACAAGGACCATAACTCTAGAAATCATCGACGGAAATTGCTGAAATTCAATAGACCTCTGTTTCAGAAATTTAAATGATGCATATGAAATTTAATACATATCAGATGATAACTTTCATCAATCGAGCATTAACAAGGTTGAACAAAGTGAAACAAGGGCCAGAACTCTAAAAGTAATTATTGTAAATTGCTAAAAGTAATCAATAGGCTTAATCTTGGTTTCACTAATTTAAAAATTGCATATAAATTTCACAAACATCGGATGATAACATTTGACGTTAAAGCATTCACAAGGTTCAATAAAGTGAAACAAGCCATAATTCTAAACGTAATAAATGGAAATTGCTGAAATTCAATGGGATTCTTCTCTTTACTAATTTAAATGACGCATGTAAATTTCATAGAGATCGGCAGATAACTTTTGATGTTAGAGCGTTCCCAAGGTGCAACAAAGTGAAACAAGAAGTAATTGACGGAAATTGCTGAAATTCAATAGGGTTCTTCGTTTCACCAATTTAAATCATGCAAATAAATTTCACAAAGATCGTGTGGTAACTTTTGGCTTTAGAGCATTCACAAGGTTCAATAAAGTGAAACAAGGACCATAACTCTACAGGAAAAAAACGGAAATTGCTGAAATTCAATAGGCTTCTTCGTTTCACAAATTTAAACAAGCCAACAGTGAGGCTGATGTCCCCCGCCGAAATCCCCAAATAAATAGATGACACATATTAATTAATCGCACATCTATTTTTTTCAAAAGTATCGAGCAATCAAACTGATTATCAACTGTACACTAAGTTTCATCACTCTCTATCAGATAGAATCAAAGTTATCTTGTCCCAAAGCATCGACCAAAGAAATTGCTTATCTCTGCTTAGCTTTAGCTCGATATGTTAATCATTGAACTCAAGTCAAGACGAACATCTACATCAAGTTTAAACAGTCTACCTCAATTAGAAGCAGAGTTATTATGTTCCAAGGTCTTGACCAATCAAAATGCTTATTGCTCCTTAGCCTAAGCAGACAATTCTCATCATCGAACTTAGTCAAGGTATTGATGTAATGAAACTATACACCAAGTTTCATCACTCTCACTTAATTAGAACTAAAGTTATCGTGTCCCAAAGAATCAACCAATCAAATTGCTTATCTCTACTTAACATAAGCAGAAAATGCTCATCTTCGCACTCTATAGAGGCACTGACCTCATAAAGACCTACACCAAGTTTGAACATTCTAGCTCAATTAGAAGGAGAGTTATTGTGTTCCAAAGTCTCGGCCAATCAAATTGCTTATCGCTCTGCTTACCCTTAGCAGAAAACGCTCAATATCGAACTTAGTCAAGGTATTGATGTAATGAAACTATACACCAAGTTTCATCACTCTCACTTAAATGGAACTAAAGTTATCGTGTGCCCAAAGCATCAACCAATCAAATTGCTTATCTCTGCTTACCCTAAGCAGAAAATGCCCATCTTCACATTCCATCAAGGCATTGACCTAATAAACACCTACACCAAGTTTGAACATTTTAGCTCAATTAGAAGGACAGTTATTGTGTTCCAAAGTCTCAACCAATCAAATTGCTTATTGCTCTGCTTACCCTGAGCAGAAAATGCTCATTATTGAACTTAAGTCAAGGTATTGATGTAATGAAACTATACACCAAGTTTCATCTCTCTCACTTAATTAGAACTAAAGTTATCGTGTCCCAAAGCATCAACCAATCAAATTGCTTATCTCTGCTTACCCTAAGCGGAAAATGCTCATCTTCGAACTCCATCAAGGCATTGACCTAATAAACACCTACACCAAGTTTGAACATTCTAGGATTCTAGGTCAATTAGAAGGAGAGTTATTGTGTCCCAAAAAGTGTGACGGACGGACGGACGGACGGACGGACAGACAGACGAACCCATTTCAATAGTCCCCTGCTTTCTTCGAAAGGCGGGGGACAATAATGCATATAAAATTCAGAAAGATCAGATGATAACTTTTGGCGTTCACATGGTTCAATAAAGTAAAAAAAGGCATAACTATCTAGACGTAATTAACGGAAATTGCTGAAACTCAATAGGCTTCTTTGTTTCACTAATTTAAATAATGCATATAAATTTCACAAAGATTGGATGATAACTTTTGGCGTAATAGCGTTCACAAGGTTCAACAAAGTGAAACACGGGCCATAATTCTAGACATAATGAACAGAAATTATTGAAATTAAACATGCTTCTTCATCTCACTAATGTAAACCACATACATGTATATCAATTTTAAACCAATTGGATAATAACTTTTGGAGTTAGAGTGTTCACAATAAATTGTGGACGACAGACGGACGGACAGGGGTGACGGCAATATACGTCCACATTTCCATGTGGGCGTATAAAAATAATGTATGCCCATAGAAGCTAAGTGTGTCCGAGTAGTCCACAAGGCAAAACCTTATGCAAGGACATAATCAAGGGCAATAACTCTACAATAACAATTGTCAGAAATTGTTGAAATTTAAAAGTAGTTTTTTAACAAATTTTTTTACAATAACAAGCATTTTTGCAAAATCTGCTGAAGTATCTTCTTCAAATAAGTTACCTAAATCTTCATGAAATTCATAGCTATTGGCACTATCAACTAGATCACTACTACCTGATAATACATAGTATTATCCTCTGTTACTGTATCATCTAGTATATTATCACTACTGTTGTCTATTGGTGTACTTATTTTATAGTATGGTCATAACACAGAATTTGGTACAAAACCTTTTGTTGCTAAAAAAAATAATATAACCACAGAATCAAACTATATGTCAGGCCTGTTCTGATTTCAGGCCTTCACATGAATAAATTGCTGGGGAGTCAAAAAAAGCTCTCCTGAAATTGGAAAAAGGGGAAATCGCTCTCCTGAGAAAGCTCTCCTGATTCTCTTGAGGAGAGCTTTGTTAGCATTTGTGATAAAGTCCAGAGATTTTAATCCATTTTGAAACCTACCGGCCATAATTGGGTCAAATGAGGTCCCGGTAAGAAATAGGGTAATTCGATAGATTACTGTCTTCGTTTATTTGATGGATAAACGGATATCATCAGTCGATCGAAATTAGGATTTATCTACTACGGCGAAAATAAGCTGATACGACACCATGGCATTTCTTCATATTTAAAACACAAATTAATGTTTTTGTCTATCACGTAACTTACAAAGTTTTTATTCATTCGGGGATGAAAGACAAGCGACAATGATCATGTGACTCCCATAATTGAAACTGCTTTATATAAAATAAAATTCCGTACGACTATGCCATGGCCTTAAATAAAAAGGGCAGTATTTTTAAGATTAAGTCCCTGTCAGCAGGTGTATAAAATAAAAATTAATAAAAGTAAAACACTATTTAAAACTAAATCTAGCAATGCTGGTTTATTGACCTAATTCCAACCAATGCATGTCACGAGTTATCGAGTTATCGGAAATCTGAAAGCATTGAAGATCTTGACGGAAAAATATATTACTAACATCTGTTTCTCAGGATATCCGGTGTTCTATCAGGGATTATTCAATGAATATTTAAATTTAACTAACAACGGGTCAGTGAAACCATAAAATGCATTATCCAATTATTATTTGTACGGATCGAGAGTCGAAGACGGGGCGCGAAGCACGAGATTCACAATCCATGCGGAGCGAGATGTCTTCCTTCGCCACATGGTTTATTATTACAAAGGAAACTTACTGGACCTGTGATGAATAACCAGCAAGCTTGGGTTTTTTTTTGCTGAATTATCAAAATTACCGTTAAATGTACTAATTACTCGGATTATGAACCGGATGGCCGATTCTCACTAAGGTATGACTTATTGTAGCCGACAAGCAAGTTGATTGTCGATATGATATTGACAGTAATTTTCGTTACCAGTATATTTTTCCTGATTATTTTCTTTGAGGGGAGTCAAATTAGACTGACATCCAGGCGCGTCCAGGAGAGCGAGAGCGATCGCGCTCCTTTTACGTGAAGGCCTGTGATTTGCTCTTTTTTTTTGAGAAATGAAATTTTACTGATTATAACAACTCTTCTAGAAGAAAACAGAACCAAACCAAAAAAAACCCCAAGCGAACAGTGATGCTGATGTCCCCCGTCGAAATCCCAAAATAAATAGAAGACACATATTAATTAATCGCACATTTAGTTTTTTTTTCAAAAGTATCAAGCAATCAAACTGATTATCAACTATACACAAAGTTTCATCACTCTCTACCAGATAGAATCAAAGTTATCTTGTCCCAAAGCATCAACCAATGAAATTGCTTACCTCTGCTTAGCTTTAGCTCAAAATATTAATCATTGAACTCAGTCATGAATATCTACATCAAGTTTAAACATTCTACCTCAATTAAAAGCAGAGTTGTTATGTTCCAAAGTCTTGACCAATCAAATTGCTTATCACTCTTTAGCCTAAGCAGAAAATTCTCATCATCAAACTTTGTCACGGTAATGATATAATGAATCTATGCTCTGAGTTTCATCACTCTCACTTAATTATAACCAAAGCATCAACCAATCAGATTGCTTATCTCTGCTTGTGTAAGCATACAATGTTTATCATCGATCTCCATCAAGGCATTGACCTAATAAACACCAACACCAAGTTTGAGCAGAAAATGCTCATTATCAAACTTAATCAAGGTATTGATGTAATTAAGGTTGCAACGATATCAAATTGTTTTATTACAATTAATCACGATACCAGCTTTTGGAACTATCGCGATAAATAGCAGTATTGCGATTATGTATTTTATCATGATAATTCTCTTTTATCGCGATAATTCTCTTTTATCGCGATAATCCTCTTTTATCGTGATAATTTAATTTATATAATAATCGTGATGATGGAATGCTCCTGATAATACACCATAATAAAAAATGGTTAGTTGCACATATATTGTATCTTATTACTGAAGTCAGAACTAGGGGGCTAAGGTCTAGGCTAGCTACGAGAACGTAGCTAAAAACGTTGAGATATACTGGTGTGTTTGTTTTTAGCTACGATTGGATGCCTTTAGTTCCAAGTGGCAAACTCAATTTCTTTATTAATGCATGTAACATCTTTAAAATAAGATGAGTTTAATTAAACATACAGTGGCCAATGTAGTGGCACAACTGTCGCCTAACTCCAAATATTCGCATTTAAATTAATGAAGCGTTGTTTTTGTCTGAATTCACCGCCATCGAAATACATTCATAGTTACAGAGCTTTAGATTGCCCTATTGATTGGCTGTTATATATTTAGCCCCGCCTTCATGAAGACAGCTGTCGTTTAAAAAGATGGCGGTCTTAGTAATGGCTTAATGCCTCGATTTTAAAAACGACAATTTGTACCCGTTTCAGGTAGGATTATATGCTTAATTGTAGTTGGGTCTGGCAGAAATATTATAAATAACAATAATCAACCGTTGTTTTTATTAAAAATATTGTCAATTTTGTTTACAAATGACGGGTGCGAATCGCTCCCGCATGTGCTACATTGAAGGTAAAGTGTGTTCTACATCAATTAAATGATCATATCTATTCCAATAACCTTGAGAATCCATTACAATCTGCCTACAAACAATACCACAGCACAGAGACTGCTTTACTCAAAATCACCAATGATATCTACCGAGCTATAGATCAACAGAAATGCGTTATCTTGGTAATGTTAGATCTATCAGCCGCATTTGATACGCTCGATACCGAGGACCTACTTGATGCATTATGGTGTGAAATTGGCTTGGGTGGTTCTGTCTTTAGCTGGTTTAAGTCATATCTAACCAATCGCACCCAAGCCGTCAGAATTACAGATTTAACATCCGACGATGATACAATGCTCTGTGGGGTACCGCAGGGTTCAGTACTCGGGCCTGTACTTTTTATTATTTTCACAAAGCCTATCACTAAGATTGCGGAAGGCTATGGGCTAAATATTCATTTGTTCGCAGATGACACCCAACTTTATATTGAATTTGATAGGAACTCTCAACATTCTACGATACTACAAAATATAGAACTGTGTCTAACAGAAATTCTTGCGTGGATGACAGAACATTTCTTGAAATTAAATCCAAATAAAACAGAACTGCTAGTAATTGGAACCAAGCAACAACTCTGAAAAATTGATCAAATGTTAGTTAATTTTGATAAAGAAATAATTTCAGCAACCCATAAAGCTTGAAATATTGGTGGTATATTAGACTCGAACCTATCGTTTAAAGATCACATACAAAGTATTTGCTCCACTGCCTTCTATCATATACATCAAATTGGAAAGATCCAACGCTATCTCAATTATGAAAATAAAGAAAAACTCATTCACGCATTTATCTCAACCAAACTAGATTACCACAATGGTTTACTATATGGCTTACCAGACTATCAGATTAACAAACTACAACATGTTCAAAATTCAGCAGCTCGACTCCTCACTAAAACTAGAAAACGTCAACACATCTTCACTGTATTGCTATCTTTACATTGGCTCCCAATTCAGCAAAGAATTAAATTCAAGTTACTCGTCTTGAAGCTCCATCTTATATAAAAAGTCTTGTCGAACCCTATACTACCAGCAGAAATCTCCGTTCTCAGAAAAAACATCTTCTAAAATCCGCAGCCATTAACTTACAACTTGGAAAACGTGCCTTTTCCTATGCTGGTCCTTTTCTATGGAATAGACTACCACAATCAATAAAACAATCACATTCTGTGGGCCATTTCAAATCTCAACTCAAAACGTTATTTCAAAACCCTGATCTGTAAATAATCAGTGAATATAAAAACCAACAGCGCCTTAGAAACTGTTTTTCTCAGTATTAACGCGCTTTATAAATGACGATATTATTATTATTATGTCTTATCTCGAAACACGGAGGGTTGAGAGATTAAGGTTTGTTATCTAAGGTCCAGTCATGCATATTACTGGTAACCGTCTGTAATTTCTCTTCAGCTTGCAGGTGATTTCTCTAATTCTAAAAGTTGAAGAAAATCATTCAATACAAATGAATAAATAAAAGTCACAATTTGTTTTCACCTTTAATTTTGAACAATTCCAAATAAGTAGTTATAGTAGTAGTTTTTATAAACAAAATGTTACAGTAACTCTTTCTAAGTATTACTGTATGTTTGGTGTACATGTTTATATAAATCTATTCAGTTTTCTATTGCCAAAAAAAACCCCTAAGCAGCTGTGTTAACAATTGTTTGGGGTTTAATTTTTTGGCTTCTACATGAGTCATTGGGTGATTATCACGCAAGTGGTGCCACATATTGGATGTATTACCACCCGGAGTCCAAACATCTTTATGACAAAGTCGGCAACATGACATGTTCCTTTCATCGTTAGTTTTGACCCAAAGGTAATTCCACACGACTGACGATGTATTTGCCTTGGTTGATAAACTAACTTCATCATCTCCATTTTCCCCAAAAAATCGGAGTGACCTGTATGCTGTCACGGTAACATGCATAGTGTGTAGAACCTATGTCTAAGTATTGACTAACTGGCCTATGAGTTAGAATATATCTATATATGAAGTAGAAAGGGTTCATTGTGGTTACTATTCATGGAAATTCGTGAGAAATATACGTGTTGTCAGTAGTCGCTTAAACCCGTCAGTATTTGTACCGTACGTCGGTATTCCTATAAATGGTCAGTAATAATCATAAGTATGACCCCAAAAATACGGTAATTTTGGGGGAATTTGAAACCGGTACGGATGGGGCAGTAGTCGGCACACTTTCATTCTATGGTATTACGATGTCATGTAATTTTGTAGGAATATTATTGACATAAATTTGAATACCGTACGGGAATTAATTATGAAAAATAATGAGGTGCACCTATTTTTTTTATTAGGTATAAATTTGAATATTTTGTTGACACGTGATTCTTAATTGTGGTTTGAAAACGCCTGCTTAAATAACGATGAGAGTTATGTCCCTTTATTTTCGGGAAGAAAATGTCTGACAACTAAAATTTTGAAATCCCATCACTGCCGATTACCCTCAGCAAAAAATGTTCATTATCGAACTTAGTTGATGTAATAAAGCTATACACCAATTGTCCTCACTCTCACTTAATTAGAACTAGTGTTATCGTGTCCCAAAGCATCAACCAATCAAACTGCTTATCTCTGCTTAACCTGAGCAGAAAATTCTCATCTTCGAACTCCTTCAAGGCATTCACCTAATAGACACCTATGCCAAGTGTGAACATTCTAACTCAATTAGAATGAGTTATTGTGTTCCAAAGTCTCGACCAATCAAATTGCTTATCTCTCTGCTTACCCTGAGCAGAAAATGCTCATTATCGAACTTAAGTCAAGGTATTGATGTAATGAAACTATACACCAAGTTTCATCACTCTCACTTAATTAGAACTAAAGTTATCGTGTCCCAAAGCATCAACCAAAATCAGGAACAACTGTGTAATCTGGATATGAATTTCTTTTACCAGCAACAACATTAAAATCAATTTATAACTAAAAGAAATGAACAAGACGATGTGCATTCTTTTGGATGAAAATAATATATATCTCTACAATGAACCTGAGTGAAATTTATATGACTTTGTTGTCAAGGTACTAATCTCTAATAGTTTTAAGTTCAATTTGTTGTACAATAAACAATTATAAAATGTTGCCACTAGTAGGGTGACCCATGCACCTACAGAAATACAGTCAACCGCTGATAGTTCGAGACTACCACTGAAGCGTGCACATTCGCCGTGTCGAGGCCAACTTTCTGACAGTATGATACTATAAATAGCCATGGCACGTGCAATTCTCTACAAATCTATCAACTATTACAGCCGTAAAAAATTTATTGTTGACGATTTTGAATAGCAGTAAAATTAAGCTTCTTGGTTATTACAGCAGATTTAGAAATTACGTTCGTTTCATTTTTTAAATCGCTTTATCATTAACTGTACCGATAAGAGCGGCATCTTTTGGTTTAGTACAAATAATATCTCTGAAACACTCGGGTTAGACAGGAACATGATACTAGCAGTAGTTTCATTTTACTTTTACAAGGTTCTTAAAACAATTGTTGAGCTAGCTAACGTGCTCATTTCTAAATTCAATTTCTTGTTCTAGCTTTCTGTTATGTTTCGTAAAAAAGTAGTCTTGATTATCCCGACCTGTCAATCAGACGTAGAATGGTCGATAGACTGGTTAAGCGAGACTAATTTCAAAACAAGGGCACGTAACCTTTCTTTTACTCAAAAGTGTCTGGATGTTATGGACGACACATGGAACCAGTTTTCAGTCTATTATTTATAGATGATTAATGGTCATAGCTTATTAAGTACAACATGATCGTTTATTTAGTGACTATAATTGTGTGAAACTGATTTGAGGCTCGGCATATATATAAAGTTTGTGGCGAAATTGTCGAGATATATGGAGATATTTATTTATGGTGGGTCATCCTACCACTAGTGACTTAAATTAAATAGTTAATTAAATGGTAAATAAAAACAACTAAATGCTATTCAACAACTATACAATAATACTTATGTTGATAAAAGATCAAGATTAAAACAACGAATGGGGTTCCTTGAATGACATTTAGAAGTAGAGGTACAATATTCATAATAACACAACTTTACTACTTCTTAGTTTATTACATGCAACGTTTCAATACTCTTACAGGTATCGTTATCAAGCAATGATCATTAATGAATAATAACCTACATTTCTAGTACATCCATGAGTAAAAACAATATAACAATCAAAACATAACATTAATTCAGATTTATAACAACAACTATTTCCCTTTGAATATGACTTCACTATTTCTATTAAATATACAGATTAAATAGGGGGTGTTCTCATCCAGCTCAAAATATTGATTAAGGGTTTAGGGCTGGGGGATTATGGTCTGTAGCTGAAATGTGTTCACCTAATTAGATATGGATTAACCGTTTAATAAGTGTCATGTGAACTGTGTTTAATAAGTGTCATGTGAACTGTGTTTAATGAGTGATTTTTTACAAAGTAATGAATCAATTTCGCCATCCCCATCCGAATATCTATAAACTTGTTACTGTGCTGAAAAGAGAGCAGACGCTGACTGAAATAAGAATTGTACAGCTCAGTGCTAACGGCATTTCCAGGCCAAAGAAGAAAGCCTACCGTGAACTAGAAGAGAGACTTCAAGCATTGATAGATCAGTTCCGAAATGGTCAAAGAGACATTATGCTTTATGTAGATGCGGTATCTCATCTTGTCCATTTAGAGTAAAAAGTATGAAATGTTTACTTGCCCATATGAAATATATATTTTTAATGTTGATGCTCATTTCATAGTGCTATTTAGTTATTTATTTTTTATATTAAGTTTTTCCATTTACATTAAAAGTGTTAAAATAAACATGTTTTACTATAATAAATGTTGAATAAAACATTATCAAGTGATTTTGTTTTACTATTAGGTTTAACCTAATGAAATAAACAGTGCCCAATGTGAAACAGACTACAGCTAATCCTTCTTTAGAAATTCCAATTAACACCTTAGTCACGCTAACATGATTTTTTAAAGTTTTGAGCTGGGTAAGAATGAACCCAATGAATACATTTAATTATATTGTAGGAGATTAGTGTCCCAGTCTGACTATAGCTGTTAACAAGTTGAACCAGCGGCTGGCAGGCAGGATACGCCCACATTTTCGAGAGATGGATAGAGAACAAGCTAAAAAGAAAGTGATTTTTCGTACAATCAGGGGCCATAATTCAGGAAGTTACTGTCCGATATGCACGAATATCGACAGGAACCGAGATCTTTGAGTTACAAACTTACATTTAAAGTTTAAACTAAATCGGATAAAAATTGTGACCTCTACAGTGTTCACAAGCTAAAAATATGATTTTTCGTACAATCAGGGGCCATAATCCATGAAGTTACAATCTGATACATGCCAATATCGAAAGGAACCGAGATCTTAGGGTGATAAACCTATATTTCAAATTTCATTGAAATCGGATAAAAATTGTGACCTGTAGATTGTTCACAAACAATTGTGGACGGACGGACGGACAGGGGCGACGACAATATACGTCCACATGAAAATGTGGCGTATAAAAACTATAATATTGGGTTCTTAGAATTATTTCTGAATAAACACTATAATAAAAATATTTCTGTCAAGCATCATATTGAAATGCTTGGTTATATAAACACCTACACCAAGTTTGAACATTCTAGCTCAATTAGAAAGAGTTATTGTGTCCCAAAAAGTGTGACGGACAGACAGACAGACAGATGGACGAACCCATTTTAATATTCCCCATGCTTTCGTCAAGCAGATTGTGAAAATATATATATATGTTTTGAATGGAGATTATTGGTATACCTACCTCCATCATCAACAAACCATCGGTCTTTATTACCCATAGGATCTTGATCTTTCAGTAAACCAACAACACTACCTTGCTGTAAAGATAGATCCATTAAATCTACAGCTGTATAATTGCTGGTAACTTCATACAAATTATAGGATGTATGTTGTTGTGTTACATAAATCTTCTGACTATCACTCTGATAACAACTAGAACCCTAAAATTACAAGTTACATTTGAAGAAACAACTCGTAAAATATTTCATTTTTGACCAATACCAAAGTTCAAGATGGGCCTTTTATGATAGTGGGGCTTGTCCATAACTATTTTGTATCCCTATAAAGCATTGCAACATTCGCTAAAAAAAAATTCATCTATCCATCATACTACAATAGAACTGAATGAAACATACACCAAGGGTTGTCAAGTCCCTAACAGACCCACAAGACCCCCAATGCTTCAAACCAGATTTGAAATAAATCTGTTAAAAAATATGGCATTTATCGTGTGATTTGTGTTCACATTGTTTTCTGAAAAGGAGGCATAGCCGCATAACTCCAGAACAGAAGGTCTGACGAGCACCAAAATCATCCAGGATCATTCCATGTCAACTGGACCAAATTTCGGAAAGTTGGGAACATGACCCCCTCCGAAACCAGCAGCTGCCAGGCAGGATACGCCCACATTTTGCAAGAGATGGATAGAGAACAAGCTAAAAACAAAAAGGATTTTTTGTACTATCAGGGGCCATAATCCAGAAAGTTATGGTCTTAAATGCGCAAATATCAAAAGGAACTGAGATTTTTGGAATATAAAGATATGTTATAAATTTATACAAAATTGGATAAAAATTGTGACCTCTAGAGGGTCCATAACCTTTGTATTACATACTTATACACAATTTGTGTACAAAGAGTGTCCATTTTGTAGGGCTGTTTCATTTCGATTTTTCCGAAATTCCAATTCAACCTTCATTATGGTGGAATGGTGATATATCTAAACAGGTTTTAACATCGGAAAAAAAATTGTGACCTCTAGAGAATCCACAAGCTAAAAATGCGATTTTTCGACCAATCAGCGGCCGTAATCAAGGAAGTTACGTTCGGATATGCGTGATTATCAACAGGAATCAAGATCTTTATGATAAAAACATATATTTAAAGTTTCATACAAATCAGATAAAAACTGTGGCCTATAGAGGTCAACACTCCACAACCTTGATATACCATATTTTTACACTATTTGCGTACAATTTTTGTCCAATTTTCACGAAATTCGAACTCAACCATCTTTAGTGTATAACTGTGATATATTCATAAGTTTTGTTTTTTTTAAATTGGATAAAAATTTTGACCTCTATAGGGACCACAAACTCTAAACGTGATTTTTCGTACAATCAAGGGCCATAATTCAGAAAGTTATAAACATCCATTTCAAGTTTCATCAAAATCAAATAAAAATTGTGACCTCTAGGAGGTCCACAACCTTGATATACCAGATGTTCACACTATTTGCGTAAACAAGGGACGGCCATTTTGTCTGACATTTTTGGTCCAATTTTCACTCAGTTTGAACTCAACCATCATTAGGGTGTAACGGTGATATACTGAAATGTTTGTGACCTCTAGAGGGACCACAAGTTAAAAGCGCGATTTTTCGTAAAATCAGGGGCCATAATTCAGGAAGTTACGATCCGATATGCTAAAATATCGAAAGGAACCAAGATCTTGGGGATATAAATATGCATTCCAAGTTTCATCAAAATCAGATGAAGATTGTGACCTCTAGAGGGTCCACAACCTTGATATACCATATTATACACTATTTGCGTACAAGGGGCAGCCATTTTGTCTGGCAGTTTTGGTCTGATTTTCACGAAAATTCAAACTAAACCATCGAACTAAAACCCACATTTTGCAAGAGATGGACAGAGAACAAGCTCAAAAAAAGAAGTGATTTTTCGTACAATCAAGGGCCACAATTCAGAAAGTTACAATCCGATATGCATGAATATTGAAAGGAACCAAGATCTTTGGGTTATAAACATGTATATCAAGTTACATCAAAATCGGATCAAAATTGTGTCCCCTCTCTAGAGGTTCCAAAACCTTGATATACCATATATTTACAATATTTGCATACGAGGGGCAGCCATTTTGTCTGGCAGTTTTGGTCTGATTTGTACGAAATTCGGACTCAACCATCATAAGAGTTTAACAGTGAAATATTCAAACGTTTTTTTTAAATCGGATAAAAATTGTGACATCTAGAGGGATCACATCCTAAAAACGCGACTTTTCATACAATCAAGGGCCATAATTCAGGAAGTTATGATCCAATATGTGCGAATATCGAAAGGAACCAAGATCTTTGGGTTATAAATATGTATTTCAAGTTTCATCAAAATCGGATCAAAATTGTGACCTCTATAGGGTCCACAACCTTGATATACCATATTTTTACGCTATTTGAGAACGAACGGCGGCTATTTTGTCCGTCAATTTCGAACTCAGTTGTCCTTAGTGTGTAACGGTGACATAATAATATGGTTTTTTAAATCGGATAAAAATTGTGACCTCTATAGGGTCCACAAGCTAAAAACGTGACTTTTCGTACAATCAGGGGCCATAATTCAGGAACTTACGGTTCAATATGCACGAATATCGAAAGGAACCGAGATCTTTGGGTTATAAACTTACATTTCAAGTTTCAACAAAATCGGATTCAAATTGTGACCTCTATAGGGTCCACTACCTTGATATACCGTATTTTTACGCTATTTGAGAACGAAGGGCGCCCATTTTGTCTGTCAGTTTTGGGCCGATTTTCACAAAATTCAAACTCAGTCGTCCTTTGGGTGTAACGGTGATCTAAAAATACGTTTTTTTAAATCGGATAAAAATTATGACTTCTATAGGGTCCACAAGCTAAAAACGCGATTTTTCATACAATCAGGGGCCATAATTCAGGAAATTACGATCCGATATGCGCGAATATAAAAAGTAACCAAGATCTTTAGGATATAAACATGCATACCAAGTTTCATCAAAATCGGATGAAAGTCCGATTTTCACATAATTTGAACTCGACCATCATTAGGGTGTAACGGTGATATACTAAAACGGTTTTTCAAATCAAATAAAAATTGTGACCTCTAGAGGGACCACAAGCTAAAAACGCGAGTTTTCGTACAATCAGGATCCATAAATCAGCAAGTTACGATCCAATATATGCAAATATCGAAAAAAACCCAAGATATTTGGGTTATAAACATGTATATCAAGTTTCATCAAAATCTGATCAATATTGTGACCTCTAGAGTGTCCACAAGCTAAAATAAACTTGATTTTTCGTACAATCAGGGGCTATAATCCATGAAGTTATGGTCCGATACATGTGAATATCGAAAGGAACCGGGGCGATGACAATATACGTCCACATGAAAATGTGGGCGTATAAAATTCATAAAAAAATATCTTCGCTGTCAAATTTAACTACTTTTGATGAGGGTGAAAAAAACTTTCACAATTTTTGGGTTTGAGTCAAACTAACTCTAAAACCATTCCAAATAAAACAAAAAACGTTGTAATAACATACACCAAACAGATAACACAATTGGACTTTTGATCGTATTTTTTTAACCAAATTCTGAGATACGAGTTTTACGTGAATTTCTTTGCCAAAGTTTTACAAAGTTTGGATGTATTATGTGTATATACGAGATTTTTTTACAATATGGTAAGTAACGTACTGTTAGTTATCTACGGTAATACAGGCAAATATCTTAAATACACTTTTATAAAGGAACGAAATCATTTTTTTTAATAATTTGACAGTTTTGGCAGGGTTTTTTGTCGATAAAAGAGACATTTATGGAGGGATTCATGAGTAAAAAAACCAAACAACAATTATTACTTAATAACAATTTAATTTCAAAAACACTAACAAAACTCAAATTCAACAGTAGGTTAAATTGCTAATGACAAACAAAATGACAGAGGTTCATCACACGAATGACAAAGGTTCAATACACGATTGACAGAGAATGACAGAGGTACACAACACGAATGACAAACATACTGACATAGGTTCACCACACGAACGACAAACAGAATGATAGAGGTTCACCACACGAATGACAATCAGAATGACAGGTTCACCACACGAATGACAAAGTGAATGACATAGATTCACCACAAGCATGACAAATAAAATGACAGAGATTCACCACACGAATGACAAACAGAATGACAGAGGTTCACCAGACGAATGACAAACAGAATGACAGAGGTTCGACACACGAATGACAAACAGAATGACAGAGGTTAGACACGCGAATGACAAACAGAATGACAGAGATACGCCAGACGATGACAAAGAATGACAGAGGTTAATCAGATGAATGGCAAACAGAATGACACAGGTTAACCACACCAATGACAGAATCACAAAGGTACACCAGCAGAATGACAAACAGAATGGCAGAGTTTCACAATATGAATGACAAACATAATGAAAGAGGTTCACAAGATGAATGCCAAACAGAATGACAGAGGTGCACCAGCCGAATGACAAACAGTATGACAGAGGTTCACCTCACGAAAAACAAACAGAATGACAGAGGTTCACCACACGAATGACAAAGTGAATAACATAGGTTCACCACAGGAATGACAAACAAAATGACAGAGGTCCACCAGACGAATGACAAAGAGAGTGACAGAGTTTCACCACACCAATGACACTGGTGTACCAGACGAATGACAAAGAATGTTCACCAGACGAATGACAAAGAGAATGACAGAGGTTCACCACACGAATGACAAACAGACATTAGGCCGATGAACTCGTGTCATACGCACAAATGACAGAGGTACACCAGACGAATGACAGACAGAATGACATAGGTTCACCACATGAATGACAAACAGAATGATAGAGGCTCACCACACGAATGACAATCAGAATGCCCAGTTCACCACACGAATGACAAAGTCAATGACATAGATTTATCATACGAATGACAGAGGTTCACCAGATGAATGACAAACAGAATGACAGAGGTTCGACATACGAATAACAAACAGAATGACAGAGGTCCGACACACGAATGACAAACAGAATGAGGTTCGACACACAAATAACAAACAGAATGACAGCAGTTCGACACACGAATGACAAACAGAATGGCAGAGATACACCAGACGATGACAAAGAATGACAGAGCTTAATCAGACGAATGGCAAACAGAATGACACAGGTTAACCACACCAATGACATAGAATGACACAGCTACACCAGCCGAATGACAAACAATACGAATGACAAACATAATGAAAGAGGTTCACAAGAGGAATTCCAAACATAATGAAAGAGGTTCACAAGAGGAATTCCAAACAGAATGACAGAGTTTCACAACACCAATGACAGAGGTGCACCAGCCGAATGACAAACAGTATGACAGAGCTTAATCAGACGAATGGCAAACAGAATGACACAGGTTAACCACACCAATGACATAGAATGACACAGGTACACCAGCCGAATGACAAACAGAATGGCAGAGTTTCACAATACGAATGACAAACATAATGAAAGAGGTTCACAAGAGGAATTCCAAACATAATGAAAGAGGTTCACAAGAGGAATTCCAAACATAATGAAAGAGGTTCACAAGAGGAATTCCAAACATAATGAAAGAGGTTCACAAGAGGAATTCCAAACAGAATGACAGAGTTTCACAACCCCAATGGCAGTGGTGCACCAGCCGAATGACAAACAGTATGACAGAGGTTCATCACACGAATGACAAACAGAATGACAAGTTCACCAGACGTATGACGAACTGAATGACACAGGTTCACCACACAAATGACAAAGTGAATGACATAGGTTCACCACACGAATGACAAACAAAATGACAGAGGTACACCAGACGAATGACAGAGGTACACCAGACGAATGACAAAGAATGACAGAGCTTCATCACACCAATGACAGGTTCACCAGATGAATGACAAACGGAATGACAGGTTCAATACGCAAATGACAAACAAAACAACAGAATGACAAGAGAGTGACAGAGTTTCATCACAGCAATGACATACTTTGTCATACTTCTGGTATACCTTTGGCATTCAGCTGACGAATTTCTTGCCATCCACTTTGTCATTCGCCTGGTGAATCTGACATCCACTTATCCACATTGTCATTGGTCCTGTAAACCTATTTTATCCACCTTGTCATTCGTCCGTCTAGCGAATTATCATTCACTCTGTAAATAGTCCGATGTAGGCTAATTCCCTGTCATTCGTCTGGTGATTTCTATTATTCACGTTTTCATATGTCAGTCATTCGTCTGGTGTACCTCTGTCATTCGTATGACGAAGCTCTGTCATTCTCTTCATCTTCATCTTCATTTTCTTTCATTCCTCCCGTAAACCTGTGCCATTCTTCTTGTGAATCTCTATCATTCATTTTGTCATTCTTCTTGTGAATCTCTATCATTCACTTTGTCATTCGTGTGGTTAACCTCTGTCATTCTGTTTGTCATTGGTGTGGTGAACCTTTGTCATTGGTCTGGTGAACCGTTCATTTTTGGGCAATGTATTTCCGTTCAGGCACAAACATTAGAGAATACATATCATATAATTGACAAATGAAATCGCTCGGGGTTTACTTTTGGAATACTACAATACGTAAGTGGAGCTTTGTGCAAAACTCGTTTTAGTTTCAGATTGATTCATTCTAAAAATTCGGAAGACAAAGAAAATTTTTGGTCAAATTCCCCACCCCCAACCTGCCCCCTATACGGAGGTTCACCAGACGACTGACAAAGTGGATGACAGAACTTCGCCAGACGAATGACAAAGTGAATGACAGAAATCACCAGGCGAATGGCAGAGAATGACACAGATTCACCGGACGAATGACAAACTGAATGACATATCCACCGACCGGAGGAATGACAAAGTGATCAGTAACAAAGATCTAAAGAATGCCAGATGTTCAGACAACGAATGACAAAGTGAATGACAAATCACCAGGTGAATGGCACAGATTCACCAGACGAAAGACAAAGTGAATGACAAGTCACCAGACGAATGACAGATTCTACTGACGGAAGGTTGATAGATTTGTTCCCCGGACGAATGACAAACTGAATGACATATCCACCGACTGGAGGAATGACAAAGTGATCAGTAACAAAGATCTAGTGAATGACAGATGTTCAGAAGACGAATGACAAAGTGAATGACAAATCTCCAGGTGAATGGCACAGATTCACCAGACGAATGACAAAGTGAATGACAAGTCACCAGACGAATAACAGATTCTACTGACGGAAGGTTGAGAGATAAGGTTTCTTATCTAGTGTGATACAGTCTGTTCCCTGATCAGTTTCATGCAATTGAAATAAAATATTAATTACTCCAAAAAAGACAAATTAACACTGAGAAGTAGTAATAGTGTTATTTGTACCTTTAGGGCATAAATATCACCCGATTTGGTAAATTTGTATGAATATCGATAAAATTAAAAGGGGTGAGAAATTGACTGAAAGGTGATTTAATTATCGCTAGGGGTGAAAATCTCTGCGACGGTGCGTTTTCTGTACTGGATGTGTTAATTAATGAATGGGTTAAAAACGACTGACACGGTGTGTATTCTTTGTTTGGTGAGTTTTCTCGAAAGCGTGTAATAACTGCACCAAAGGTGTTTTATCAAGGACTAACAGGCTTTATCTGACGCGTAGGTGTTAAATCCAATTTACCGTGCGATTTCTTGTTCGACCGTGTGTTTTACGCAGATCGGTCTTTGTTATGGGTAGGTCTTTATACATGGATTTATACTTGGTGTATAGATACATCTGTGCCTTCTTTAATCTATGCTTATTTCATTTGTTGATTAATACGTCTTTTATACTGCGTACCATTGCCTGGCTGCAGTTATTTACATTTCTTGTCTCTTTGTGGGTTTCATTTGTTAACATTATTGTGGTACCACTGAACTATAAATGTGTGTGTCTTAAAATCGGTCACACGCAATATCGTTACAGGCCTTCACGTCTAAAAAATCATGGAGAGCTAAAAAAAGCTCTCCTGGGATTGGAAAAAACTGAAAATCGCTCTCCTGGAATTAAGGACAGATGATGACGCATGTAATGTTGTTTATTTCAAGAATAAAACACTGTATTGCTATTATTTTGTTTCTTTTTTATTTTGACTAGAATAAAAAAAACACTTTAATTTTAAACAAACATAATAAACTGACTAGAACTTAGTACCTTGCCAAACTACAAGCATCAACCATCGCTATATTATTATATATATATATATTTTTTTGTTCTGACAATTTATTGTTTTGCGGGTTGAAATTAGTACCACGTAAACGGTAACTCATTGCCGGTTTATTGTTTTGCGTGTTGAAATGAGTACCGCGCAACCCATAGCTCATAGCCAGTTTATTGTTTTGCGTGTTGAAATTAGTACAATGTACGTAACCCGTACTTGTTTCGTTGCAACTTTTAATAGATAACCATTTTGCAATTATATTTATATTATAAACAAAAAAATGTTAGCTGTTCAATAATAATTGTTATATAGCCAGCGTATTTAACAATCATCACATAGATGGTTTCCTATACCGTGAGGGTTTGAACAGTGTTTCATTAATAATTAATTAGACCTAGCAAAACTTATTTAACAATCGTCACATATAGATGGTTTCCATAGCGGTCAGATTAAAGTACATAGTTGAGTATTGGTGGGAGGACATGAAATTTCATATATTATATAAATCCCATGTAATTTCGTCAAATCACTTCATTGTGGAAGCAGACTCTACATTAAGTTATTTGAGACACACTCTTCTATAATTAAACTAATTTTCTGTACGATGTCGGTTCGATATCAGTGTTGGTGTACGCGTTGTGATGGAAGTGAAGAATATAATCGTCGAACTGTCGAGGAACTCATCGTAGCCGAAAGAGACAGAGGGATTATTAAAAGATGTATTGCATAATGGTGTTTATTTTGCCATCCGGTTTAACAGTTCGCCGGATAATGAAATGTCCTTAGAAATAGTCAGGACCCACATAATGCGCACAATAATAAATTTTCTGAAATAATAATAATTCAAACAAGTCAAATGATTAATTGATTCCAAGTATATATCATGGCATGTCAGTACAGACTACTGCAATAAGAGTTATTTTCTTTATTACAAATAATCACAAATAACCAAATCAAAATAAGACAATAATCGTCATAAATTTATTCACATTTTTGATATTTTCAATAATACCATTATTGATCATGAAAGCTAATTAATAGCTGAGAGACTAATCTTGTCGGCTCATAATCTTAATTGGTTAATTAACACGTCAGTGTTATAAACTCTACCAAATGTTGACTCATCTGATTGTGTATTGGTCTGTTTATAAAGTTTAACACTGATATGCTTATTACCCGAGATTATTAGCCGATTATAAGATTAGCCAACATATGATTTTACCATAATATATTAACATGGAGTTTTAAAGTTATAAAAGAGAAACCAACATATTTTTGAAAATCAATATTAATTTCATTTTCAGAGAACTTCTATTGGAAAATTGCTAGCTGATCCAACAGATTCCCCATTCCCCACATTGCAAAACAGATCAACATGTCAAATCGATTCAGTTACTGGTATAAGGTTTTAAAATATCATGTCTTAAATAGCCCCTTCGTCCCTTTAAATATATATTTTTTTATAATTTAACTTATAAATGCAAGACACAAACTGCTTACCGTATTTATACAATAGACGATAAATATCCCAAAGAATAACCCGGTTCAGTTTCTTTCCAATAATTATCACAAAAACAGATCATTAAATTTCATTTTTCCAGTTAACATATCGAAGAAGCTTTCAATAAAACACCTAACAACCAGATCTTATGAATGGAATCTTGTCAGGACAGAACTTAGATTAATAGTAACTGATGCGACAATTACATCAAAGAGTCCACATCAAAAGAGTACAAAATAAATTGCCTAACAAAAAAGCGTGTATTAGTTAAAGGGGCATGGTGCGATATAAGGGATGATTTTTATGCCAAATTACAAAAATTATCACCACCGGTTAAGGAATGATTTTATTGACAGTATGTCAACTGCGAATATGATGATTAAGTATTCTTTTCACACCCTGCATGCGCCAACCTTCAAGTCTATACCGATTCAAAAATTTAATTATCTCTCATATCCACAATTTTTAAAGCCTGAGTTTTATCGTAAATAAAATTAATAGAATCCGTTGTAACCTACTGGTAATACATGATGTAAATTGCAGGAGATGGGGTGTGCTATTCATCGTAGCCCGTTCGTAATTTAGCCATGACAACGGCACATATTCTGTGTGAAAATCCAGATTGGTCGCGTCCCAATGATTTCTTACTACAAGGACGTAACTAGCTCATAGAAACGATGGGGTGGGGAGTGTTCTCAAGGGGTGCTGTAAAATTGACGGACAATGTATATCTATAGACAAAATCATTTAACGTGTCACGTGACTTGAAATGGGTGTTTACATTTGTCTCAAAACGAGGCTACGTTACAATTTATAGTAATAAAGCGCGGAAAAAATGTTTCTAAGATTTTTGTAAGAGCCAGTGAATAACTTTTCGTATAATATATATACCAGTAACTAATAACTGATTTATAAGTGCAGTTGTAATCGAATCTTCGATTGATAATAGACTATAATTAGCTATCACTACCAGCACTCAGCAGCGAATAGGCTATAGCGGTACACTGAATTGACGGCATTATTATTGCATGGCTTCTACTACACTGCATTGTGTATGTTGTTCTAACCACGCTGGTTGTTGCGCGTGTGTTACAAAGCTGATAAAACACTGGACCAAATCCCTTCGTAGTTTCCCCAAAATAAATCCAGTCACATGGGCCGAATGGTTAAAACAAGGAGGTAAAAAGAATGTTGGTGAAAAAAGTTACAAATTCTTTCGTGAAGCCTACGTCCATGAGATATACACAGCACAATATCGGTCTGACCCTGTTGGGGATATATTTCACTATATTAAAGCTAGATGTTATCGATCACTGAAAAAAAACGAAGAACCACATTATATATATCTAGTACTCGAAGCAACAGGCGAAGTTGAAAAACACGCCTCTGTGCACAAAGCTCACTGTTCGTGTAAAGGGGGGATCGGAGGACACTGTAACCACGTATTCGCTCTAATATTTCAGTTGAATGATTTTTCGTGTTTGGCAATAAAAGACATACCGATTGATGAGTGTTGCACCAGCCGGCCACAAACTTGGCACATTCCCCGGGCAAAAAATATATGCCCATTGCCTGTCATGGGAACGCATTTTGCACGTGCAGCAACTGATTATAATAATGAAAGAAAACGAGATCCTGTTAGATGCAAGCTCTTTGATGCTAGAGGCCCCACGATTAAATCCGGCTTAGAAAAGGAACATGTTGATTCTCAAGTGGAGTATTTGAAAAATAAAAATTTGAAAATAGGCCCAAGTTCATTAACTTTCCGGATATCCCAATAGTTAATCCTAGTGAAAACGCTTTCCATTTAGATGTGCCGGATTTGTCCGTAAGAAACTTTTGCCTTGATCACATTTTGATAGATATACACGATTCTCATAGTTTAGAGAAACGAACAGTTCTGCAAAATGATTGCACTGAGTGGTTATATGAACATAAATATAGATTAACGGCTTCTAATTTTAATAAAATATATTCACGGGTTAAAATACCTACAGATGCCATGCTTAATTCAATATTTTTATCCAAAGATTTATCTAACATTAAAGGTAAATTAAACAAAAAAATAGCAAGAACAATTTATGCCAAAAAAATGCAAAATCAAACACCAGGATGTTTAGTTTTTGACGCAGGACTATTAGTGCACCCGTCTATGCCCTACCTGGGTGCAAGCCCTGATGCAAAAGTGTTTGACCCATCTGCTTATGAAGCGTATGGGCTATTGGAGATAAAATGTCCATTTTCAAAGAAAAACGAAACGCTCGAGCAAGCTGCAACAGACACCACATTTTATCTTGAGAAAAATGGAGATAGTTACAAACTAAAAAGGAAACATCCAAATGGATACTTCTGTCAAGTTCAGGGACAATTAGCGCTCACGGGATTAAAATGGTGCGATTTCTGCGTATACCTTTCCGAATCTAATGAAATGTGTGTTGACAGAATATATTTTGACAATGTTTTTTGGACAAATGAACTTTTCCCCAAACTTTCTGATTTCTACTTGCATTATGCAATGAGATTTCTTATACATGGACATATATAGTTTATTTCTTATTTATGAAATTAAATATTTAGGACGATAAAATTACCACTTCGAATAACAATATATATTACACAGTGTAGCTGTTACATTGGGTAACATACAGATTAGCATTGTGAAGAAAAAAAAATAACTGTCACTTCCTTGGCCGAAAATACAGCCCCAATTTTAATAATTAGGCCTTAGGCCTAGGAATAAATAAAGCACACGCAAATAACGTCTATATTTCTAGACTGAGTTGACTGTCACTTAATATATATAGAACTAATTATGAGAAAAGAATAATGTTTTTTTTGTTATTTTGTGTCGATATACCATTTCTTGTCTTAATGTACATCGTTACAATAAAAGCCTTATAAACATACACAGATTGTTTAAAACATAAATTTCAACAATCATTATCCGATAGAAGAACAGGATTTTGCAAATTCGAAAGAAGACAAGCAACTGTCCATATTTGATTAATGCTACCAAACATTGTAACTGGTATTACCGAATTCAATATTCTGAACCTACGAATTTTACAAATTGCTCGCTCGACATGTATACGATGCTTAGCTATTGTCTGGGTTTTTATAACATCATCTTCTTCAAATCCAACCATATTTCTGAGAAAAGGTGGAATATTCAAATGTAGTTTAAGCTTGCACAATTCTTCGTGAATTTCAAAACCTTTGTCGGCCATGACCCCGTCACCCTCGTTTATCTCCCCGTGTGCAACCTTTTGCCTCAAAACCTGAAAAAAACCAGACCTAGTTACTATCTGTTTATCGCTTATTGACCCTTCGTAAAGTTGTGATACAAACATAATTCCTCCGTTGGGATCTACGCCTATAAGACCCTTTAATGTTGTGTGCGATTTATAATAACTGTAACTTTCACTGTGTTTCTGCAGTGCACTTGGAACCTGAATTTTAAGCTCAGTTGCATCAATAATTATTAAATTATTCGGATAAATATCAAGAAAGTCTTTCGGAGAATTCTCTAAAATAATAGTGCGATTTGGCCAAATTTTGAGACTACCCAAAGTAAGGTATAAGTAATTTATCCACGTGTAAAGAATATTAGTTACCGTGCCATCAGATATACAAAATCTCTTACCGAGATCAATATTTGTTAACCCCATTCTCAGTTTCATTAGCAGTAGAAGATATTCGTCTTCTATTAGTAATTTATGGGATGTCGGTCTTGTTTTGATTTGATCAGTTTGGGTAGCATTTTCATGTACAGAAATATCTTGTGTGTCATTGTTATCGAACAAGTTTTCGGTATCAATCTGACTTGATTTTGCTGCATTTGTATTCCAATATGTTAAAAGTTTTCGGTCAATTCCAGGTAGAACAAATTTTAAGCTATTATAAAACTCCTCGTGGGAATTAAATCCGGTGAAGTGTGTGAACAATTTAAATTCTTTCTTAGCACTTGTACACTTAGACAGTAAATGTGAAACTGAAAATTTATGCGTGCATGATATTTGTTGAAAACGTCTCTCAAGGTCACCACAGAAGTCGTCATCAAATGTTTGGGTTTTTCGAGATACGAGGTGACCAGTGACACTGTCTCCCTCTCCCTCCGATGCCGTGTCTGTCGCTTCGTCCTCTTCCACTCGTCTAGCGGTCAATTTTGTTAAAACATTAGAGTGTCTTGGATTTACTTCCTTTGTCCATTCAAAAATTTGTGGAATAGCATCGGATTTCAATCTTTTTTTACTAGCATCAGGCTCAATGAAAGACTCGGGTAAAAAATGTTCACTACATATTTTTGTTGAAGAATTAACATTAAAAAATCTAGGGTCTCGTTTCATTTTCACGATCCATGCTTTTAAGAGAGGTTTGTTGTTTATTGGGAGACCATGAAATGATAAGTCCTTACGCTTTTCGGAATTGTTTTTACACCTTCCTGCACAACAATAGTGCGGCATAATTATAATAATAACAATGGCGGGTGTCGGCACGAAGGCCTACACCGGTCCGGTACCTAAATGTTAGTCACGAGAATGTGGACAAATCGATAATAATAACATAATATTAAAACAATAGTAAGTCGTATATGTTTGGGATAAACACTAGGGAGTTCTGTAATGTTAATATAATAAACTTGATTAGCTTTATAAAACTATAAACGGTTTGTTTATGTTGTTACAACCATTACACACGCTACGCTATGACGCGAGAGTTGTAGTGTTGTACCCAATTCAGATCACGTGACATTCTCGCTGACGTTAGCTGATTTTGTCTATTGTTTGCGGGGGGGGGGGGGGGGGGGGCTTTGCCCCACCTGCCCCTTAGTTACGGGCCTGACTTACTGACAATACAGAATATAAGTATTGTCTACAAGACTACGGCATGGTAGCAATTTGTTGTTAAAGGGGCTTCTATTTTAGTCAATTATCGATTCCTATTGATAGCACGTGTGAATTCACGTAATTTGGAAACTTGACTGACAGTATGCATTGACTCAGACTTTTTGGTGGCAAAATGAAAAGGTCATCAAGATATTATCCGACTGATAACGCGTTAATGTGCATGTGTTCAGCAAGGTTGACAGTGACTTCTGACGATGTGTGCTTAAAAACAGGAGATGAAGGCATTTAATTCATTTGTGATTTAAACCCGAAGATATATTACTTCAGATGTGATTTATCAATTTAAAATGCATTGTGTAACTTATTTGTCAGAATGGAAATGGCTATTTCAATGGACAAAACTTTCGCCCACGGTAAGACCAGCATCTATGTGTGTAAATTTTGAAATTTCGTAATTTTAATGAGTTTGAAATAGTCGATCGATGCAAGTATTAAAATGTCGAACATATTGATAAGTAATGTATCGGTACAACCATAATTCTGTTTATTTTATTATATAAATGCCTGCCAATGTTTGATATTTGTTATATTTTCAATATAAGCCAGTAAAATCTGCGTGTCTAACCGTGTTAAATTAACAATCTTTTTTTGCATGCCGTATTAGCTGATATTCGACTACGATATCACTGCCGTGGAATCGCACGATAAATACATAAACCTATTTCAAACCAGCTATGGATGTGCTGACTGTACATGCGTGAAAGTCAGACTTTTTAAAATTCGCCGTGGATGGCGGTTTAAAATAATCACGGAGGTCGGCAGTTTACTCAAATTCGCGAAGGAAATTTAGAGCGGAATTTTGAGCTTGGCCAGAGCAGATTGATTAACCGACGTCGTCGATTTTTACATTTATATTTTATTATGCAACTTTATAAGTGGCGTGACTATAAAACACGTACTGCGTCTTATGTTCATCAACAAATACAAAAGACGCATAGAAGAAACAGCCCCGTACAACTTCCACATATAAAGACCTGTCCTTATACAAAGTCCTATTTGCGAAAAACACACCGGCGAATGAAAAATCGCACGGTAAAAACAATTTTCCTTCCCAAGTTTCCATTTAACACTCACGCGTCAGATAAAGTCGGTTGGTCCTTGATTATACCCTTTTGGTGCAGTTATAACAACTATCGAGAAAACACACCAATTAAACAATACACACCGTGTCATTTGTTTTTAACCCGTCAGTTAATTAACATACTCAGTACAGAAAACGCACCGTCCCAGAGTTGTTCACACCTAGCGATAATTAACTCGCCTTTCAGTCTATTTTTCAACCTGGTTAATTAACACACCTTATCTAGAGATTTTAAGCCATAATGAGGAGTTATAATCCGAATTTTATTTTTTTATCGAGATACGTAGGTATTGACCGTTTTGCGAGTTTTTAATGCGGCAAACGTACGTTTTAACCGTTACCTATTTCTCAGTGATAGCCAGGACCGAACATTTACTTCAATTTCTTAGCCTTTAAAATGCGTGGATAATCGAGACTAGATCGTGTGAACGATTATAATACCGAATCGCTGATTGGGTATGTTTGTGTAGATATATAAATATTATCCAATGAAATTACTCGTTATGGAGCTAATTAATCGGAAGCGTTTAAAAAGTAAACACAAATGACACTCGCCGAGGCCTACCGATTTTTCTCAATTTCTGACGTTTTTATTGGAAGTTAATTTGAATTTCATGAAAAACTATAGCGGGAACATCTGTAATAACGTTTTGTTATTGCAACCGCCTGACGATACCCATGGAGGGGTTGAAATAGTTATTCCATATTTGACGCCCATGTATAATTCAAACGAATTGCAACGAAAGCATACATTAATTTCTTGTAAACAAAAATCACATACACGAGTTATCTCCCTTCAGGCGAGTAAGCGTAAAACTCTGATTTGGGCTCAACGTTGCGAGGCTTTTAAATTCAACTAAATTGTTATTTTGTACTTCCAAAGTCAACAATTTGGTGTTATTGGGCAGTTATTGGGTGTTATTGAGCAGTTATTGGGTGTTATTAATTTCTTGTCAACAAAAATCACATATACGAGTTATCTCCCTTCAGGCGAGTGAGCGTGAAACTCCGATTTGGACACAAAGCAGCGATGCTTCTTAAATTCAACTAAATTGTTATTTTGTGTTTCCAAAGTCAACATTTTGTAGTTATTGGTTGTTATTTTGGAGTTATTGGGCAGTTATTGGGTGTTATTGGATGTTGTTGGGCAGTTATTGGGTGTTATTGGGTATTATTGGGCAGTTATTGGGTGTTATTGGGTAATTCGACGCGCCCTTTACAGGTACAGTGGATTCAGTCTCATCCTTATTATAGAATTTATACTATCCGGAGAGCACGCTTTTCACACGAGATATTGCCCTTTGATCTCAGCCCCTCTTTGATCTCAGACCGAAAGGCGACACTGTTAATGGATTTGCTGAAATAGTTGGATGGAGTGTGACTATTTTTGCCCGTTACACTTAATTCAAGGATGACATACTGTGGACTATTCAGTGTTGGTATTGTTGCAATGACATAAATGTATGTTTTACTTCTCTATCATCTCATTTGAATAAAGCTTGATATTTTATCAACATGTATACAAATTATTTTGTTTCTCATAGGGAATTTCGGTAAGTATCTCAAATGAAAAAAAACCCCAGCCCAAGCGATTATATTATAATCAGAGAAATGTTCAAACACACAAGTAAAATAGACAAGACAAAAATACAAGCAATACCATTATTTATTATTACATTATTGATATGCAGTTTTAATTAAATTGTAACGTATTAATTATCTGCTTTATTTATTTTTTAATTGGCAGTTGATATGGGCCAAAGCATTCGCTTCTATGCATATTAGCTCTGCTCCAATAATGAACCTTGGTTTATTAAAATTCAATATATGACCCTGTAAATTAATATAGATGTGTTGCGTATCCTATTTCAAAAACGTAATTTGTCATACGAACTATTAATTACATCAAAGGTGTATAAGAAATTATTAATTTATTAATTAAGCTGTTAAAACGTCAAATTCTGGACATAATGTGTGCTATGCAAGGTTCTAAAAGTTGAAGACTTTTATGACGTGGGACTCAATTTAGCATAAAATAAGGCCGGAAATATTGTAAATGAAGCTATTTAAGTTTGGGTTTTTCGAGATACGAGGTGACCAGTGACACTGTCTCCCTCTCCCTCCGATGCCGTGTCTGTCGCTTCGTCCTCTTCCACTCGTCTAGCGGTCAATTTTGTTAAAACATTAGAGTGTCTTGGATTTACTTCCTTTGTCCATTCAAAAATTTGTGGAATAGCATCGGATTTCAATCTTTTTTTACTAGCATCAGGCTCAATGAAAGACTCGGGTAAAAAATGTTCACTACATATTTTTGTTGAAGAATTAACATTAAAAAATCTAGGGTCTCGTTTCATTTTCACGATCCATGCTTTTAAGAGAGGTTTGTTGTTTATTGGGAGACCATGAAATGATAAGTCCTTACGCTTTTCGGAATTGTTTTTACACCTTCCTGCACAACAATAGTGCGGCATAATTATAATAATAACAATGGCGGGTGTCGGCACGAAGGCCTACACCGGTCCGGTACCTAAATGTTAGTCACGAGAATGTGGACAAATCGATAATAATAACATAATATTAAAACAATAGTAAGTCGTATATGTTTGGGATAAACACTAGGGAGTTCTGTAATGTTAATATAATAAACTTGATTAGCTTTATAAAACTATAAACGGTTTGTTTATGTTGTTACAACCATTACACACGCTACGCTATGACGCGAGAGTTGTAGTGTTGTACCCAATTCAGATCACGTGACATTCTCGCTGACGTTAGCTGATTTTGTCTATTGTTTGCGGGGGGGGGGGGGGGGGGGGGCTTTGCCCCACCTGCCCCTTAGTTACGGGCCTGACTTACTGACAATACAGAATATAAGTATTGTCTACAAGACTACGGCATGGTAGCAATTTGTTGTTAAAGGGGCTTCTATTTTAGTCAATTATCGATTCCTATTGATAGCACGTGTGAATTCACGTAATTTGGAAACTTGACTGACAGTATGCATTGACTCAGACTTTTTGGTGGCAAAATGAAAAGGTCATCAAGATATTATCCGACTGATAACGCGTTAATGTGCATGTGTTCAGCAAGGTTGACAGTGACTTCTGACGATGTGTGCTTAAAAACAGGAGATGAAGGCATTTAATTCATTTGTGATTTAAACCCGAAGATATATTACTTCAGATGTGATTTATCAATTTAAAATGCATTGTGTAACTTATTTGTCAGAATGGAAATGGCTATTTCAATGGACAAAACTTTCGCCCACGGTAAGACCAGCATCTATGTGTGTAAATTTTGAAATTTCGTAATTTTAATGAGTTTGAAATAGTCGATCGATGCAAGTATTAAAATGTCGAACATATTGATAAGTAATGTATCGGTACAACCATAATTCTGTTTATTTTATTATATAAATGCCTGCCAATGTTTGATATTTGTTATATTTTCAATATAAGCCAGTAAAATCTGCGTGTCTAACCGTGTTAAATTAACAATCTTTTTTTGCATGCCGTATTAGCTGATATTCGACTACGATATCACTGCCGTGGAATCGCACGATAAATACATAAACCTATTTCAAACCAGCTATGGATGTGCTGACTGTACATGCGTGAAAGTCAGACTTTTTAAAATTCGCCGTGGATGGCGGTTTAAAATAATCACGGAGGTCGGCAGTTTACTCAAATTCGCGAAGGAAATTTAGAGCGGAATTTTGAGCTTGGCCAGAGCAGATTGATTAACCGACGTCGTCGATTTTTACATTTATATTTTATTATGCAACTTTATAAGTGGCGTGACTATAAAACACGTACTGCGTCTTATGTTCATCAACAAATACAAAAGACGCATAGAAGAAACAGCCCCGTACAACTTCCACATATAAAGACCTGTCCTTATACAAAGTCCTATTTGCGAAAAACACACCGGCGAATGAAAAATCGCACGGTAAAAACAATTTTCCTTCCCAAGTTTCCATTTAACACTCACGCGTCAGATAAAGTCGGTTGGTCCTTGATTATACCCTTTTGGTGCAGTTATAACAACTATCGAGAAAACACACCAATTAAACAATACACACCGTGTCATTTGTTTTTAACCCGTCAGTTAATTAACATACTCAGTACAGAAAACGCACCGTCCCAGAGTTGTTCACACCTAGCGATAATTAACTCGCCTTTCAGTCTATTTTTCAACCTGGTTAATTAACACACCTTATCTAGAGATTTTAAGCCATAATGAGGAGTTATAATCCGAATTTTATTTTTTTATCGAGATACGTAGGTATTGACCGTTTTGCGAGTTTTTAATGCGGCAAACGTACGTTTTAACCGTTACCTATTTCTCAGTGATAGCCAGGACCGAACATTTACTTCAATTTCTTAGCCTTTAAAATGCGTGGATAATCGAGACTAGATCGTGTGAACGATTATAATACCGAATCGCTGATTGGGTATGTTTGTGTAGATATATAAATATTATCCAATGAAATTACTCGTTATGGAGCTAATTAATCGGAAGCGTTTAAAAAGTAAACACAAATGACACTCGCCGAGGCCTACCGATTTTTCTCAATTTCTGACGTTTTTATTGGAAGTTAATTTGAATTTCATGAAAAACTATAGCGGGAACATCTGTAATAACGTTTTGTTATTGCAACCGCCTGACGATACCCATGGAGGGGTTGAAATAGTTATTCCATATTTGACGCCCATGTATAATTCAAACGAATTGCAACGAAAGCATACATTAATTTCTTGTAAACAAAAATCACATACACGAGTTATCTCCCTTCAGGCGAGTAAGCGTAAAACTCTGATTTGGGCTCAACGTTGCGAGGCTTTTAAATTCAACTAAATTGTTATTTTGTACTTCCAAAGTCAACAATTTGGTGTTATTGGGCAGTTATTGGGTGTTATTGAGCAGTTATTGGGTGTTATTAATTTCTTGTCAACAAAAATCACATATACGAGTTATCTCCCTTCAGGCGAGTGAGCGTGAAACTCCGATTTGGACACAAAGCAGCGATGCTTCTTAAATTCAACTAAATTGTTATTTTGTGTTTCCAAAGTCAACATTTTGTAGTTATTGGTTGTTATTTTGGAGTTATTGGGCAGTTATTGGGTGTTATTGGATGTTGTTGGGCAGTTATTGGGTGTTATTGGGTATTATTGGGCAGTTATTGGGTGTTATTGGGTAATTCGACGCGCCCTTTACAGGTACAGTGGATTCAGTCTCATCCTTATTATAGAATTTATACTATCCGGAGAGCACGCTTTTCACACGAGATATTGCCCTTTGATCTCAGCCCCTCTTTGATCTCAGACCGAAAGGCGACACTGTTAATGGATTTGCTGAAATAGTTGGATGGAGTGTGACTATTTTTGCCCGTTACACTTAATTCAAGGATGACATACTGTGGACTATTCAGTGTTGGTATTGTTGCAATGACATAAATGTATGTTTTACTTCTCTATCATCTCATTTGAATAAAGCTTGATATTTTATCAACATGTATACAAATTATTTTGTTTCTCATAGGGAATTTCGGTAAGTATCTCAAATGAAAAAAAACCCCAGCCCAAGCGATTATATTATAATCAGAGAAATGTTCAAACACACAAGTAAAATAGACAAGACAAAAATACAAGCAATACCATTATTTATTATTACATTATTGATATGCAGTTTTAATTAAATTGTAACGTATTAATTATCTGCTTTATTTATTTTTTAATTGGCAGTTGATATGGGCCAAAGCATTCGCTTCTATGCATATTAGCTCTGCTCCAATAATGAACCTTGGTTTATTAAAATTCAATATATGACCCTGTAAATTAATATAGATGTGTTGCGTATCCTATTTCAAAAACGTAATTTGTCATACGAACTATTAATTACATCAAAGGTGTATAAGAAATTATTAATTTATTAATTAAGCTGTTAAAACGTCAAATTCTGGACATAATGTGTGCTATGCAAGGTTCTAAAAGTTGAAGACTTTTATGACGTGGGACTCAATTTAGCATAAAATAAGGCCGGAAATATTGTAAATGAAGCTATTTAAGTTTAAAACTATGACTTTAGAATACATGTATAGTGAAAATGTTGAAATTGATCACTACAGCAATAAATTGTTGTTTCAGAATTAACATATCTTTAACAAATAAATCATGCTATAACATTATTCTAAACCCGTACCCAAGAATAAATATTAAATATTTAGATTTCGAAATGTTCACAATTAAACAGAATTAACACTAAAAACAAAATCACAAATTACTACGGCATACATGTATTATGAAAATCTTTTCAAATAAAGCGACTCAAATAACAAAAGAGATTTTAAAGTCGTTTTAGACTGGAAACTAACTGATTCCCTAAGGGGATTGCATGCTTTTATAAATAGACACATGGAGCCCGTGCTCTTGATCTGTCATCACGTTGATAAATCACATAATAAAAATTGGATCCACTCGACCCATAGTTTATTAGTACCGACGACCCATAGTTTATTAGTACCGGGAGAAAAATAATAAAGCTATTTCATACAAATAATAGAAATATTAACAAGTGTTTAAATTTAGCTGTTCTTGTAAAGCCTCTATTTCCATATTAAGTCAAAGGTCAATGGACAATATCAACGCCGGCGCATGTCCCTATTTGCATTAGTGTTATTTGATATGTGAATTATCATTTGTTATATATGTGGAAATTAAATTTTTCTTGGATAGTCCTTTTAACAACCCAGGTAGAAACAATACATTTATGCATTAAAATGCCCACGTGTCGTAAATATAGACATGACGAAACCAATAGTTTTTCATCAATTGCTCGATTTTATATTTATAAACTTGCTTTTCGAAACAGATTCGTTAGTCTGATATCAATGGAGGTTGGTTCGGATATACGTAAATTCTTCAGTGGTACGCACGATAATATATAAACAAATTTAACCCACAAAAAAGACAAATATATAAATAATTGCAGCCCGACTATGGTACGAAGTGTAAAACACGTAGTATTCATCAAGAAATGAAATACGTATAAGAACGAACATATGTAACTACAGCACGTATAAATCCATGTATAAAGACCTACACTTAACAAAGACCGATCTGCGTAAAACACACAGTAAAACAGAAAATCGCACGGTAAATTGGATAAAACACCTTTGGTGCAGTTATAACACGCTTTCGAGAAAACTCACCAAATAATAGACACTGTGTCAGTCATTTTTAACCCGTTCGTTAATTAACACACTGGTACAGAAAACGCACCGTCGCCGAGATTTTCACCCTTAGCGACAATTATATCATGACTCAGTCAATTTCTCACCCCTATTAATTAACACACCGTATCTACAGATTTTAGCCTCTTCGTATTAGATTTTAGATTTGAAGCGATAATTGGAATTTTAACGATATTCGTACAAATTCAACAAATCGGGAGATATCTATGCCCTAATCGTACAAATAACACTATTACTACTTCTCAGTGTAAGTTTATAGTAAAACCCAATACTGTTGTTGAATTATATTAGCCTAAAGGGAGCAGTTATTGCTTAGAAATTCTTTGTCATTCGTCATTTGTTTGTCATTCGCCATGCAAATTATAGAGCTTTATAAGACTGACCCAGATAACGGCAAAAATGATGCCGTAAGGAAAGACAATGAATTCAAATGGATTCACACTTTAAGAACTTTCGCAGCGGATGGCATTAACGATAAGATGTAGTCCCGGAACCAAGCTGATTGGGACCATGGCTGATTGGGCCAAAAGTCAAAGCTGATTGGGACCACATTTCAGGCTGATTGGGACCACATTCCAGGCTGATTGGGACCACTAGGCTGATTCGGACCACACGATAAAAAATACTAGAAACTGAGGTTTTGATATTGAATTAAGTTTAAAGGAGTTTTATCTAGGCTATAGCGTGACTATAATTATGTGCTTTTATGTAGGCCTATGTTATTTATGTTTATATTCCATTTTTTTATGTCACAGTTACTATATTAACAGAGATTATCTCATTAATCTTATGTAAATTATCATACGTTTTATGCAATTTAAACAGACCATTTTTATTTTATTTTATAAACTTCATAGCTTGTTTCGGAATCCATTATAGCCTATATATTGTGTGTAATTATACGTAGAAATACTGTTTAACCCATACAAATTTGAAAATTAATACCAGCAATACAGTAGCAACGGTAATCGGTTATTTCAAATATGATGTATATAAAAGCAGTCAAAATGTTAATCCTACCTTGTAAAGAAAAAATCATAACAGATTTATAGACTCAATTTTAACACAAGTAAACAGGTATGTGATATCTAGGAAAGTGTACTATATGACTACATGAAAATTACTCAGACCTTACTGACAGCCACAACAGGGAATTCGTGTGATTGGATCTGATTGTTTATTGGATTACTAGGCTTGTCATTAATTAACAATAAATGGTGTGATTAAGGTCTTGTATATTGCTACCAGAGTTTTATACTATAAAGTGTGATTTAATTAACTTTCACTAATTACACTATTATTGGTGACTAATTACACTATTTAGGGTTTCACACTGCGTAGCTTGTGTGAAACACTATTGTTTTTGTTAAGATTATTAAGCTTTCATATGTATTACATATGAAAGCTTATTCTTTCTGTTAAGATTATTATTATTATTATTTTTTTTTTGTGTTTTTCCTGCAAATCTTATATCTCAGAATCTAACTGTGGGATCTTTCTGAAACTTTGACCTACCCCCCCAAGAATGGGTGGTGGCTTTGGAATAGGTATATTTTCAAAACGTTTTACACATCCGAAATCACCGAATTTTACGAACGAATGCATTTGCCCTACATTGCTGTAACTATGTGACTTTTTGACCTATTTTACTAAATAAAAATTCTTTGAGTACCTTGAATCATTTATTTCAAATCTGCAATTTCGGATTTTCGAATTTCGAAAATTCGTCGCTGCGATTTCGAACCGGAAGTTAAAATCAACTTGACAACTTCTTTAATAGTTGCACGATTTTCATGAAATTCAGTATATAAGTAGATCTTACTGATACAACTTGATAAATGTCATTAGAAATTTTCTGTATTATCTCCCCTTGATGAAATTAAGGATCAAATTTTTAAAAAAAATCGACGAAATATAGGTCCGATTGCCTTGAAATTGTATTTCTTTACTAGTTACGACACTACTGATTCGTACACAAAAAATGGAGTTTGTAGCCCAAACCGGAAGTGCCACCATCTTGAAATGTGAAATATCGCTAAGGCTTTTTTTTATATTTTACTTACAGACAAGAGGATTATATTTTCCAAATCCTTGAAGGAATGCCTAAACAATGTTCGCCGCAGAATTTTGATTTAGGTCAACTAATGGACGCTATTTTGAATTGAAAATGAAAAATAGTGAAAAATCCACATGAATGGGCTTGAAAACATACACAATTGGTCGTGACTTAGAGAATGTGTCTCCATTACCGAAATTATTACATTACATAGCCTGGATCATGGTCGAATGTTTGGTATTTGAATATTTCAAAACTTCGAATTTCTCCTTTGATGTTTTCCGTGCCGACAAGGTTGTTTTCGAGTTTAGCTGGTTTTGATTTCGCGCCTGCGCTACACAGGAACCAACGGTACCATGAGTACTAAGTTCCGGCGAGCAACTTTTCACGTTGGTACCTAGGTACCCTGAAAATTTCAAGGTGATACCTGCATTCGTTCAAGTCGTTTGTTCTTGTCACCTGCCTTTCGTCGTTTTTGTTCTAAGTCAATTTACGGTTTCCATGAGGGGAAAAAGTGGAATTTCGCCGTGACAACAGCACCGATTGTCCGAAAACCATGAAATTTGGACACAATACGCCTATTATCACCTCGGACTCTGTGCTTTACCCCCATTTTGATCCCATTAAAAAAAAAAGAGTTTTAGCAAAAAAACGATTTTTGGAATTTAATATTGGTTTTAACCCTGTAATACATATTATTATAATCCCTATGAAATATTTTAATTATTTACTGCTATAATATGAATTATCATTTATTCCCCGTTAAATGTATATCGGTCACCGGATGCAGCTGTACACCTTCAAGGACCCTGGCCTCAAGTCAAATTACGGCTTCCATGAGGGGAAAAAAGTGGAATTTCGCCGTGACACCGGCACCGGTTGTCCGAAAACCATGAAATTTGGACACAATATGCCTATTATCACCTCGGACTCTGTGCTTTACCCCCATTTTGATCCCATTAAAAAAAAAAGAGTTTTAGCAAAAAAACGATTTTTGGAATTTAATATTGGTTTTAATTAATTTTGAAATTGCAAATGCAAAGAGATTTTATCGCCTCTTAATTATGTGATAGGTATTGGCACTATACACATTATCCTTAAAAGACAATTTTTTAAAATGACCGTAACAATGTATCAACACTAGAAACCGAAATCGCCTATTTTGACATTTTTTGACTGCTGAGGCATCCTTCCGATGGTCCAAATCTCTGGAATTTCTAGCGGTTGGCTGCGCCGCGATGATATTTATCACATATTAAAAGGAGAAAATGCTGAGATATCAAGAACAATAAAAATTCGATAAAATACGGCAATTTTTTAATCAAAAAAACTTTGATGGGTGGGGGTGGGTTTCGAATTTATTTTCAACGTTCTCGGAATCCCACACTCTTCTATTTTTAATATGTGATAGCTAGAATCCCAAGGTACAGTCTGTGCAAATTAAAAGGCAATCGGACCAACGGAACGTTGCCTGGGCAGTGCAAATCAACCCCGGTCGCGAAAATTTGCTCATTCTACAACGCTTATTATAATAGATCAATCCGGGTCCCCGATCCACCGTCACATACCAAACCACTCCGAAATATACCCATAATCTCCAAATCGACCGTAATTTCTTTTGAATTCACGCATGTGCCACGCTGGAACCAAAGGTACGATGACTACCAAATTCCTGCCAGGAACTTTTCACATTGGTACCTAAATGCACTGAAAACTTCAAGGCGATACCTGCATTGGTTCAGGTCGTTTGTTCTTGACACGGTTCCTGCCGACACCGGCACCAATTGTTCGAAAACCATGAAATTTGGACACAATACGCCCATTACCATCCCGGACTCTGTGACTTACTCCCATTTTGATCAGATTAAAAAAAGGAGTTTCAGCAAAAAAAATACAACCGATTATCGGAATTTAAATTTGGTTTGAATTAATTCTGAAATTACAAATGCAAAGGGATCTTATCGCCTCTTCTCGCCTCTTCCTTATGTGATTGCTTTTAGTACTATACACATTATCCGGTCCAGTCTTCACTATAATTTGTGATAGAATTACTTATTTAAAAAAAACTGAATGATATAAAAATAAAAATGGTTGGAGTGCCCAAGTTTAGATTTGTCGTTGATTTCATAAAGATGTTAGGATATACATGGAGAACGTTAAATACTGTGTGATTCAGCATGGCGGCCGAGGGGTTTAATATGATATAAGTACGAAATACATGTACATGTAGTACAAAATGGTTTATATGTATGAGAGTCAAGGTTTGGACTATAATCTCTTGGGGAAGTAGGAGGCGACTAGTATGTGCCTCTCTTTAGTGGACCTATGTGAGATTGCCCATTGTATTAACTGGACGGGTAGGCCTATTCACCTTCGGTTATGTGTCAATGTCAAATAAGCGGCTTCTTATCAACACGATCGGCTCTGGGCCGGTTTAATTCTACTTATCTCTCGTAGCTGAGAGAAGAAAGATTTTTTAGCCGAGAGAATATCTTCCGTCAAAGTGATTGTTGATTCATAGATTCATAATAACCCCTTTTGCAGTTTATATGAAAGCTTTGATATCTGCTATGCAGATCTAGTTAGGGTTTCACACTGCGTAGCTTTGATATCTGCTATGCAGATCTAGTTAGGGTTTCACACTGCGTAGCCATTTCGATTTAAAGGTGAAAAACGGTGTAAAATTGAACCCATTCAGGCTTTTCATATTTTAAAACATTTCTTAGCAACTTTCATAAACTAGTAGCAATAATCCATACGAAGAGAATGTATGTGAAAATTAATTTTTAATATGAACAGTTGCCGAGAAATGGGCAATTTTGTATGAGTCACTTTTTACGCTAGTTTGCCTGTATAAGAGTCAATTATTATTCGATTTTCATAAAAGTGACACCATTTGATGCGTACTGTCAATTTTAACAAGGTCAAACCAATTTAACATTTTCAATGTCACCGGAAATGACGTAATTTGGGCAAAAATTGTATTTATAACCTTCAAAACCAGTAATTTATTCAAATGAGTCTTATTTGTTATTTGTTTAAAATTTTGATATTTGATTCCAATCAACTAATAGAATGAATCCAAACGATCATATAGATATCACAAAATGGTTTCTAACTTGTTCAGTTGCGGAGAAATAGACGATTTTAAACAGGTAACTTTTCAAGGTTTTTGGTCCATAAAAGTGTCAATTATTATTCGGTTTTCATAAAATTTTCACTGTGTGATACTTAATGCCATTTACGATTTCATACAAGTAATTTAAGACTTTCATTATCACCGGAAGTAACGTCATTTTGGCAAAAACTGTATTTTTAGCCTTCAAAACAGATATTTTATTCAAACGAGTCTGATTTGTAATATTTTTAAAATTATGATATTTGATTCCAATCAGCAAATAGATAGAACCCATACGATCATACAGATACCAGAAAATGGTTTCTAACTTGTACGGTTGCAAAGAAATAGGCGGTTTTCTACAAGTCACTTTTCAAGGTCTTTGGTCTATAAAAGTGGCAATTATTATTCAATTAACATAGAATTTTCACCATGTGATGCCTTATGCCATTTCTGATTTCATAAAACTAATTGAACATTTTCATTATCACCGGAAGTACTGTACACTTACATGTAAAAAATGTATAAAATGAATTGATATTGCTGAATTTGGTTGATTCGGCGTCAATTTTATTTGTGTGCAATGCTTATGTGGAAACTTGTTTAATGGTTTCATTGGTACCGGAAGTGACATATGTTTTGGGTAACGTGGCACCGGTGAAACCCGTCATTACTGCTTCGCAGTTCTAGTTCTTATTATTATTTTTTTTTTTTCCAGAAACTACATATCGGATCGATACGATTTCTTCGGTTTTATTGGGAAAGTGGGTCTGAGTTAGAGATTAAAGCTATTTTGGGCATTCTGTGACAATGCGAAATGTCCGAAATCACCGAAGTTGTCGTTTTTTAAAAAAATGCTGTAATATTAACAATAACCATCGAATTTTAACATATGATGCATTTTGACATAGCCGGAGACCAGGCACATAGCTGTGGTATTTTTGATTGTCGACGAATCTTCGTAGATATTAAGCGCCAAATTTCGAAAATTTAAAATTTTAGAAAAAACTTGTTTATTTATGAATATTTTTATATGGCATTTTAACCAGGGTTGAAGAGTTATCCGATTTGACTAAAAATGTCAACATTTTTTGTGTCCGTAATTTTCCTTGGCCGCCATTGGCTAATTCAGTTTTTCAGTCCTAGATTAATTATTTATTATTCTATTTGTACAAAAGAAAGTTCATATGCTGTGTGGTCCAAAATGTAATTTTTTTTGTTACTGGTAAAGATTCGTGTCGGCACCGGAAGTGAAGTAAAAAAGCAAAAACTACAATTTTGACAGATTTTGACAGTCCGGTACATCTTTTTAAAAGCAAATATTATTTTTTCAAAATTTGATATTACCAAAAGTATACGCCATGCAAAGGTGCACAAATCATCGGACTCAGTTTTTTTAATTTCGATTTCGTTTTCAGGCTATTTCGATTAAAAGGTGAAAAAAGGTGTAAAATTAAGCTATTTACAACCCATCCACCTTCTTCATATTTCAAAATATTTCATCGTAACTTTCATAACCTCGTAGCAATAACCCATACAAAGAGAATGTATGTCAAAATTAGTTTGTAATATCAGCAGTTGTCGAGAAATAGGCAATTTTGCATGAGTCACATTTCGTGCTATTTTGCCTGTACAAGAATCAATTATTATTCAATTTTCTTTCACCATTTGATGCCGAATGCCACGTTTGACTAGATTAAACCATTTTAACACCTTTACTGTCACCGGAAGTGACGTCATTTGGGCAAAAACTGAATTTTAGCCTTCAAAACCGATATTTTTTTCAAATGAGTCGTAAATGTTATTTGTTTAAAGGTATGATATTTAATTTCAATCAACAAATAGAATGACCCCATACGACCATATAGATACCACAAAATGGGTTCTAACTTGTAAGGTTTCAAAGAAATAGACGATTTTCTACTAGTCACTTTTCAAGGTTTTTGGTCTATAACAGTGTCAAATATTATTCGATTTTCATAAAATTTTCACCATGTGATGCCTTATGCCATTTCTGATTTCATAAAACTAATTTAACATTTTCATTATCACCGGAAGTAATATCATTTTAGAAAAAACTGTATTTTTTGCCTTCAAAACAAATATTTTTTTGAAGTGAGTTATATTTAGTATTCATTTACCATTATGATATTTCATTCCAATGGAAATATAGATTGGATCAATACGATCATAAATATGTCAAAAAATAGCTTCTAGCTTCTTCTCTTGCAAAAAAATGACCAATTTCGTCAGGATCATTTTTTAAGACTTTTCACATTTTTATTACAGTTTATGGGTTCGAAATTAATTATTTATTGCCTGATTTGTATAAAACAAAAGCTCATATACTCCTTGGAGCAAATTCTCAACTTGTTTCTACCTATAAAGGAAGTGACGTAATTTTGACTAAAATTTAAATTTTTCCTAAGGAAAAATCTTAATTTCTACAAATCTTATCAATGAAGATGAATGCTCCTACTGCAGGCGCAAAATATGTCGGGCTTTGTTTTTTTTTATCAGTTTTGTATTTGCGCCATTTGGATTTAAGGTTGAAAAAAGGAGTAAAAATCAGCTATTTACAACCCATTCATCGTCTTCATATTTTAAATTATTTCTACGCAACTTTCATAATTTTGTAGCATTAATCCATACGAGGACAATGTATGTCAAAAGTAGATTGTAATATGCGCAGTTGCAAAGAAATAGGCAATTTTGCATGCATCACTTTTCACGTTATTTTCATGTAAAAGAGTCAATTATCGTTCGATTTTCAATTTTTGTTACCATGTGATGCCTCATGCCACCTTTGACTAGGTCAATCCAATTTAACATTTTCACTGGCACTGAAAATGACGACATTTGGGCAAAAACCCATACGACTATACAGATATCACTAAATGGTTTCTAATTTGTTCGGTTTCAGAGATATAGGTTTTGGTCTATAAAAGTGTCGATTATTATTCGATTATCATAAAATTTTCACCATGTGAGGCCTGATGCCATTTATATTTTCATAGAATTAATGTAAAAATTTTATTATCACCGAAAGTAATGTAATTTTGTCAAAAACTGTATTATTAGCCTTCAAATTGTTTTGAAGTGAGTTATATTTATCATTCATTTAACATTATGATATTTAATTCCAATGGACATATAGATTGGATCAATACGATCATATAGATGTCCAAAAATTGCTTCTAGCATCTTCCCTTGTCGAGAAATCTCCCATTAAATAGTCAGCTAACTTAGCGGTAAGTTAGTAACAAATTTTGTAAGGATCACTTTTTTGACATATGTAACACATGGTAACAAATGTATAAATGAAATTAATATTGCTGGGTAACTGGCACCGGAAGTGACATAAGTTCAAGGGTAATGTGGCACCGGTGAAACCCGTCATTACTGCATCGCAGTTCTAGTTATTGTCATAGTTGTCTTATTATTTTAAATACACGCGTCATTTAAGTAATGGTCCGAATGAGCCTTGTCGTGGTCCCAATCAGCCGAAAATCTGGTCCCAGTCAGCCAAGAATCTGGTCCCAATCAGCCACAAATCTGGTCCCAGTTAGCCACAAATCTGGTCCCAGTCAGCCATGGTCCCAATCAGCCAATTACCGTAGTCCCGAGGGGTCCCCCACTTTATTGTTTACTCTGAAAAAAAATTACTGAATTTATGATTGGTTTCAGTGCCCTAATTTTAAATGGCCATACCTCAGCGAGTTTCCAACCTAGAGAGGTAAAATTTCGGATTTCTTAGTTTAAGGCCATATTCTATAATATATATTTTTTATAATTTTTTTGGAGGGGGTCATGTTCCCACCATTGGTCCAGTTGATATGGAATGACCCTTCATGATCTTTTGATTCTTAAAGGAGAATGCTATAGTAAAAGTTTAACTTTATCATTTACTTAGTTCATTGTGTAAATTCCAATCACACTCATTTACCTAGTTAAATCTGACAGACTTCCTACATCTAGGACAGTGATTCTCAACCAGTGTGCCGCTGCACACATGTGTGCCGCAATATCTTCCTAAGTGTGCACACTAAGACAATTTCTCACTAAAGAAGCCTGTTATTTGACGGATGAAATTCGAAACACTACAATAAAGTAAGTTCATAGCTGTGTTTTTCTTTATTTAGTTTGAGTCATTCTATGTGACTATGACTAGTCTGTGTCTACGGTTGTATTGACTTGCCATGTTTTTATTTTGCAAAATTCAAATAATTTTCATATATATTTAGCCATCGATGCCACTATTTTTTCCTGTGTTCCAAGATGTGCCGTTGGCAAAAAAAAGGTTGAGAACCACTGATCTAGGACTATCTATAATCGACTGCAAGATCATCGACACATGCCTACGCTTACTACTGACGCGGAAGACGCTTCGAAAAGGGGATATTAATTTCCATTAGTATTTAGGCTACCTAGCTGTGTTTATTTACATTTTGTTGCTATGGTCACATCAGTCAATTCTATTGCTAGATTTTGAAGCTTGTCGGTTTCACCATAGAACTATGCACAGTATTAACATAGAAAGATAACATAACTGCTATATCTTGATAGAGACCAGCCCTTCTCGCCTCATTGACATCGCTGTGTCCAGACCTTTCTGCGTGTTGCCTCGCTTAGAAATTTTATTGTTTGTGCACCGCTACTGACCATGTTTATGCTCCAGGTTAGTCAAAATGACAGGATGCAATACTCAGTTGCAATAGCCTTCTATAGGGAAATTCACAAAGTCTGTTGTCAATGATGACACTCACAGAGAAAATCAAAACAAACCTGCAGATACGCATAAATGTCAATTCAGGATTTTTTTGGTATATTTTTCCTTTGTAAAAATATTCGGAACGACTTTTAAAATTTAGCAGGGCTAAAAATATTCTAATACTAGAACTGTGATGCAGTAATGACGGGTAACACCGGTGCCACGTTACCCTTGAACTTACTTCACTTCCGGTACCGATGAAACCGTTAAACCGACTTCCACATAAGCATTGCACACTTGTTATAAAACGGAAGCAGAATCAACCTTATCCAGAAATATCAGTTCCATTTATACGTTTGTTACATATGTCAAAATAGTGATCCTGACAAAATTGGTAAGTAATTTACTAGTAAGTTAGCTGATGAGACTTTCTAATGGGAAATTAAAATGAGAAAAAAATCTTTAAAAGTGACCCTGACAAAATTGGTTACTTCTCAGTAACGGAAGAAAATAGAAGCAATTTTTTGGTATCTATAGCATCGTATTAAATCATTCTACATGTTGGATGACATTAAATATCATAAATTTAAATGAATATTGAATAACATTCATTTTACTTTAGAGATTTAAAGCAATGGTTATATCCTAAAATATCAAACGTCGTCAGACTTCCATTGCTAATGAATGATGTAAATCTTATATATGTTGAAATAAACCCAAATATTATCAGTTTGTTGTATTTTTTCTGGGCATGGATTGCCCTACTATGCCATAATAATACAAGTCTTTTAGAGATACAAAAGTAATTTATCTTTATAGAAAGCCCAGTGAGTGCAATGACGTGTTTAACCCATTTAACCCGAGAGCTAATTAAAAGATTAGCTACCTACCCCTAGACTCATTAAATCAGCAGGATCCATCTCCCAAAGCCAATTAGTGGATTATTGTTAATCCTAATACCCTCTACAAAATTGCGGTGTGTTCCCACTTAGCCGGCAGACTGTTAATCCTTTGATTGATCTTCAAACTATAGTCTGTTTAAAAGTAGTCACTCAAGAACTGTTAACTAATGTTCAGCGTTAATGAGCTCTTAATCCCTCTTAATAAAGTTTATTAACCAACTAATTAATGACATTTTGAACACAGTTCATGCCGGCGTTATGATTTCAATCATGAATTCAATTCACTATATTAATAAAACAAGAACAATCCTATGTCGAAATCACCATTTCACAGAAAATATTATTTGGTGGTATCGAAAGGCCTCGAGTTAAGAAATATCGACAAATTGATACAAGAATTGAACATTTTGAAAACACAGTTATTAAATGTCTCTTTAAGTGTAAATCGGTATGGAACAAATATTTCCTATTTAGTGGGGCTGTAAAATGATTGTTATGTTGTAAAGCATTTATTTATATGTGTAAGCTATTTAATGTTATTTAATAAAAGTTAAATTTGTTAAAATCAATACAGTTTTAGTCTTAAAAAAGATATGGACTATAGTTTATAACACCATTGTTCTAGGATTAACTCTGGATTAACTCTGGATTAGCGGCAAAATTTGACATCAAAGCCTGCCGGCTAAGTGGGAACACCCTAAAATTGCAAATAACTAAACAAATATTTTCTATACAAAGAAATACTCTGTTACAAAAATGTACAGATTGTGGTGATCTTTCCAATGATATAAAATTCAATTGTACAAAGTAGCATCTATATTACTATAAATAATATTGAAAAATCAGTTCCACTAAAATTATGACACTTCTGTCATAATGGTAAAAGACTATCCCCTAAGATTTTTTTTTTGTTCAAATAGAACGCAGCAGTGTTCTAAAGTAAATATAAATATAACTTTTAAAAAGAAATATCACCCCAAATGACCGTCACTTCATCGCTACGGGCATGTGACATCTCTGCATTTGTTTGGATATATGTCGTCTTCTTTGCTTCATTGCGTCGGAAATAAAAATATATACTTGAAATCTTCGACATATGGCATGTATCAAATCCTAAAAGTTTTGATTCGATTTAGATTTCCAAAGTCTAGAATTATTATCCGTAAGTTTTGTGGTATCGTCTGTCAGGAAGCGTATCCAAGATGGCGGCCGACACGTTTGATCTCAACTGGAGTATACGTATTCTTTGCATCATAACGTCAAAAAAATATATAAATAGTTGATTTCTTCGACATTATCATATTCCATGATATGCCTGCCAGTAAATCATAAAAAATCTGATTACATTTCACTCTCCAAATTATAAAATTATCAGCCGTAAGTGACGACGTGAAAATATTGGAATAATGCCAAAGTCATTGACACAGTGTGAATTTTCACCTCTGACCTATTACAGAAATATTGGAAGATTCTTTGTTGAAACTATGTTTTTTATTGGATAATTAGCGAATATAACATTCCTTTTCATTTGGTGTTTTATTTGTATTACTCAATCATCATTAATTTAAGACATAAAAACAATAGAAATCAGTTGATTGATCTGGCGCTTTTGTTCGCAAAAATGCCGTTGTCAAGTATGATGGGTTCACGAGTTGATTCGCTGATGACAGGTGCGAACTGATTCCCACTCATCAAAAATGGGTTAATGCAATCTAACTGCCAATGAATCTTTTGCACATTGGTTTTGACACTTAAGACAATGTTTAGGTATAAGCATGTCTAACCTTTGAATTTATAGACAATCCAGCATCTAACGACACTCTTTTATTCTGTTTATCACATCTAATACTATCTTGACGATGTAGACTATCATATTTAGGGTTCAAGCCAAGTGGAATAAAGCTTAAACCAGATAATCTATCTAATGCTGTGGTATGTTTAACATCAAAAGATTCTATAAAGCACTCTCTTGCACCCAGCATAAATGGTAACTGAAATAAAGAAATTAAAGCGGATATAATAATTGAAGAAATATTTCTTCTTTCACATATTGTACTGATTACATTGCCTTTTTACTTGGAAAAAATATTATCTTCGAAATATTCTCACAGATGTTGGCCCAGTATAATAGGCCTACTCAAAATGACAGTTATGGTAAGTCTTTATGTTAAAATAAACCCCAAATATTGTCTGTTTATTGTATTTTTTGTGGGCATGGATGGACCGCCCTAAAATGTTACCTTTCGTGGGACCACAAGCTTAAAATGTGATTTTTCATACAATGAAGGGCCATAATTCAGGAAGTTACAATTTGATATGCGTGAAGATCGAAAGGAACCAAGATCTTTGGGTTATTAACAAGTATTTCAAGTTTCAGCAAAAACAGATTAAAATTGTAAACTCTAAACTCTAAATTGGTCTGATTTTCACGAAATTCGAACTCGACCGTTATTAAGGTGTAAAAGTGATATATTCAAACGGTTTTTTAAATCGGAAAAAAATTGAAACCTCTATAGAGTCTACAAGCTAAAAAACGTGATTTTTCGTACAATCAGTGGCCATAATTCAGGAAGTTACAGTCTGATATGTGTGAATACCGAAAGGAACTGAGATCTTTGTGATATAAAGATAAATTTAATCTAAAGATAAATTCAAAGTTTCATCAAAATCAGTTAAAAATTGTGGTCATTAAAGGGCCAATCCCGATAATATTTTGGAGAAAAAAACTGCTTATTTTTGTGTTACATCCTCTACCTTAGGGCCGAGGAACTAACTCAGTATATATGATATGTTTTCAAACAACTTAAACCTGTCAGTCTTCATCTGGAAATGGAGATCTGTGTCCCAAGCTGTATTATTTGGTGTCCGGACAAAACCAGACTTTTATTTTATAAAACTAATGTGTAGGTGAAATTTACCTTTCATTACCAAGTACAGCGCGTGGGTCATTCACAGTATAGACTTCTAAAGGAACGGGAATAGATTATCAAGTCACCCAACGAAAAATTGACCCGAAATCTTAAAAGGGTTACGTGTTCGGATAAGCAGTTTTGACGTTCACGCCCACACGACTCAAAATTTTGAGCTGGAATTTTGAGACAAGGTAAATACACCACCCCTCTATATTTTGATGCTTAAATTTGATACGTACTCGGATTTTTATTTTTGAGACTCTGTTCAAATCGGGATGGTTCCTGTGTAACGGTGATATATTCAAACGTTTTTTAAATCGGAATAAAATTGTGTCCTTGTCCACAAGCTAAAAATCGTGATTTTTTGTACAATCAAGGGCCATAATTCAGGAAGTTACGGTCCGATATGCGTGAATATCGAAAGTAACCAAGATCTTTCGGTTATAAACTTACATTTCAAATTTCAACAAAATCAGATAAAAATTGTGACCTCTATAGGGTCCACAAGCTAAAAACATGATTTTTCATACAATCAGGGGCCATAATTCATGAAGTTACAGTGCCAATATCGATAAAACCAGATATGTTAGGAAGATAAACCTATATGTCAAGTTTTATTGAAATCGGATAAAGATTGTAACCTGTAGAGTGTCCACAAACAATTGTGGACGGACATCTGTGCGAACAGGGGCAACAACAAAATACGTCCACATGAAAATGTGGGCGTATCAAAATGCAGTAGAAACCATGATTTGGCTGTAGATTTCCAACAACAAAATACGTCCACATGAAAATGTGGGCGTATCAAAATGCAGTAGAAACCCTGATTTGGCTGTAGATTTCCAAAAATGTGTAAATTGGCACTTCCAAGGGTAAATGATACACTCAACTGCAGGCCCAACCAAACAAAAATAGCATTCAGGGTAATAGATATAACACAAGCAATAGTAACCATATACCAGCGGCTGCCAGGCTGGATATGCCCACATTTTCGAGAGATGGATAGAGAACAAGCTAACAAGAAATTGATTTTTCCTACAATCAAGGGTCATAATTCAGGAAATTACAATTCGATATGCGCGAATATCGAAAGGAACTGAGATCTTTGTGTTATAAACTTACATTTCAAGTTTCAACAAAATCAGATAAAAATTGCGACCTCTATAGGGTCCACAACCTTGATATACCATATTTTTACGCTATTTGAGAAAAACGGCGGCCATTTTGGGCCGATTTTCACGAAATTCGAATTCAGCCGTCCTTAGGGTGTAACGGTGATATAATAATACGTTTTTTTAAATCTGATAAAAATTATGACTTCTATAGGGTCCACAAGCTAAAAACGCGATTTTTTGTACAATCAGGGGCCATAATTCAGGAAGTTATGGTCCGATATGCGCGAATATCGAAAGGTACCGAGATCTTTGGGTTATAAACTTACATTTCAAGTTTCAACAAAATCTGATAAAAATTGTGACGTGATTTTTCGTACAAGCAGGGGCCATAATCCATGAAGTTTCGATCCGATACATGCCAATATCGAAAGCAGCCGAGATCTTTTGGGGATAAACCTATATTTCAAGTTTCGTCAAAATCGGACAAGAATTGTGACCTGTAGAGAGTCCACAAACAAATTGTGGACGTCCGGACGGACAGGGGCGACGAGAAATACGTCCACATGAAAATGTGGGCGTATAAAAATTTATGTAATTAATCAAAATTGAATATGTAGCCTACAGTAAGAAATAATGTCAAAAACAATTAAAACTAGAACTGTGATGCAGTAATGACAGGTTTCACCGGTGCCACGTTACCCTTGAACTTACTTCACTTCCCGTACCAATGTAACAGATTTCCATATAAGCATTGCACATGTGTTATAAAACGGAAGCAGAATCAACCAAATCCAGCAATATCAATTCCATTTATACATTTGTTACCAAATATTACATATGTCAAAATAGTGATACTGACAAAATTGGTTACTAACTTACTGTTAAGTTAGCTGATGAGACATTCTAATGGGAAATTAAAATGCGAAAAAAATCTTTAAAAGTGACCCTAACAAAATTGGGTACTCCTCAGTAAAAGAAGAAGTTAGAAGCAATTTGTTGGTATCTATAGCATTGTATTAAATCATTCTATATGTTGTATGAAATTAAATATCATAAATTTAAAGGAATACTGAATAACACTCATTTGAAGACGATATTTGTTTTGAAGACGATATTTGTTTTGAAGGCTAAAAATACAGTTTTTGTCAGATTGTTGTCACTCTCAGTAAAAATAAATTTTTGAAATTGGTTTTATGGAATCATAAATGGCATTAGGCATCAAATGATGAAACTTTTGTAATAATTGACAATTTTATGGACCAAAAACCATTAAATGTGACTGGCAGAAAAATCATAAATGGCATTAGGCATCAAATGGTGAAACTTTTGTAATAATTGACAATTTTATGGACCAAAAACCATTAAAAGTGACTTGCAGAAAAACATATATTTCTTTGCAACTGAACAAGTTAGAAACCATTTTTTGATATCTATATGATCGTATGGGTTCATTCTATTTGTTGAATGGAATTAAATATCATACTTTTAAGAACATAACAAATAAGACTCATTTGAATAAAATATCTGTTTTAAACATGCATTATGCAAGAGCAAAATCTGCTTATTACAAGTCTTTCTTTAGGCCTGGAATGTTATCTAAATTATCAATTAGACATTAATTAACTTATCCAGACCATAATAAACTCTCGATGTCAAGGCTAGCCTTCGATGTTGGCTGGATTAGATTCCTATATGCCGCTAACGGCCGTTGATAATTAAATCATAAAAAGTGGATAATCGAGACTGCTGTTTATATTAATGATTTTAGTAATGATGACCGAGACTATGCAAAAATTTCACCCGCTTCTTTCTCGGCTCATAAAGGATCAATTTGACTGAAATTTTCAGCAAATTACCTAGTTTATAACTATTATACCGAGAACTGCCATCTCTTTATCTTATCTCCCATAATGTATCTTTAAAGGTTAGAAAGCCAACAGTGAGGCTGGTGTCTCCTGTCAAAATCCCAAAATAAATAGATGACACATTTTAATTTATCGCACATTTATTTTTTTTCAAAAGTATCAAGCAATCAAACTGATTATCAACTATACACTAAGTTTCATCACTCTCTATCAAATAGAATCAAAGTTATCTTGCCCTAAAGCATTGACCAATGACATTGCTCAGCTCTGCTTAGCTTCAGCACGAAATGTTAATCATTGGACTCTACATCAAGTTTAAACATTTTACCTCAATTAAAAGCAGGGTTGTTATGTTCCAAAGTCTTGAAGAATCAAATTGCTTATCGCACCTTAGCCTCAGCAGAAAATTCTCATCATATAGCTGTAAGCTGTTGTTAGACACAATGTCTGTAAACTTAGCTTCATTGTGGGAGGGTCCATTTTTCAGAGTGTATTTATCATTACTTATTATACATTTACGATACATATACGATTGACCAGAGTGAGGCTGAGCGCGATATGCTGCTCGCGTTCTACCTGTGGGAATTTTTTGATTTTTATGTTATTAATATACAATTTTAACGTGCCATTTTTTGCATGGACTTTTTGGGACTACTGTGGATACATTGTGGGAGGTAATTTTTTAAGCTTTTTGTGTGAATTTTGCAAAATTTTGCAAGATTTGTTTGTCTATGGATTTTTAATAGTGATCATTCAGGTGTGACATTGACTTTCACCCTAACAAACGCGAGCGGATTAGTAACATTCAGTGATTACTTATCAGTAATGTCGCTTAAGTACTCCAGAGACTTCTTGCTGCAATTTTCTTTAAGTAATATATTCGACAAAAATAATTTGAGCTTTCTAAAAAACGCCACAATGCGTCTAGTTAAACGCACGAGACGTGGCTGTTCTGCGGGGAAAAGGCGTCGATCTAAGACCCCAAATCGAATCCCTGTCCATACAACAAACAGAATCGTCAGTAAACCAAACGACCGTCTTGTCAATCACAACAATCTCCTTGTACCAAAGATTGATAATGATGCTAAAATTAAAAAATTCCATGTCTCTCTCTTGAATGCGCGATCAGTTAACAACAAGGCAACTGAAATAAATGACTTAATTTGTGAATCAAAAGTTGATGTTCTTGCTATAACTGAAACTTGGCTCGGTACTGACAGTGACAATTATACTATCTCTGCTCTTGTTCCCAAAGGATATCATATAAACAACATAAACCGTCATACTAGGGGTGGCGGCGTAGCTCTAATTTATCTGTCAATCGGAGTAAACTCCGGTTAATAACTATATACAGACCCCCAGCAAAGCAGCATGAACAATTGTTTCTTGAAGGCTTTAGTCTACTCCTGGATTCGATATCACAATCTAGTCTTCAGCTACTTATAACTGGTGATTTTAATTGTCACTACGATGATACTAACAATTCTTTTGCGTCTAATTTCAAAGACGTTATTGACAAATATTCTCTTAAACAACATGTCTCTTCGCCGACTCATAAACACGGTCACATCTTGGACTTGATTCTGACGAGAAAATCTGAACTGGAAGTTGTTAATATTCAAGTCACGAATAAGCTTTTATCTGACCATTTTTTAATTAATTTTTACATTAACATTGAAAGCTCGAACTTTGAAAATAAGCAATATTCCTTTCGCAAATTTAAAGCAATTGATATAGAACAGTTTATCAGTGAGGTAAAATCATCAAATTTCATGGAAGCCATAGCCATCAAAAACATCGACAGGAAGATGGATATTTACAATAATTCTTTATTTTCTGTTATTGATTCTGTCCTCCCTCTCCAACATAAACGTGTCCGTGTTCGTCCCGGAACAGAGTGGTATACGCCTGAAGTCGACACCGCCAAAAAAGCTTGTAACTCCGCAGAAAAAACTTGGCGTAGCACTGGTCTGCAAATTCATAAAGACATTTATGACACACTTAGGCTTAAAGTAAAAACTCTCATCGAAACCACAAAAACTGACTTTTATGCAAATAAAATCTTAAGCAGCACAAACAAACAAAAAGATCTTTATAGAGATGTGAATTCCCTTTTAGACCCTAATTTTGGAAAAATCATCCTGCCAACAGAAAATTGTTCTGATTTACCAAACAGATTTGCCGATTATTTCTCCGACAAAATATCAAAAATCCGTAATGATCTCTCTGCGAATGCAACTGCCGAAGATATTATCTCTGAGCCTTTTGACCCTATTACTGATGTGTGTCCTTTGAGTAGTTTTTGTGAACTAGATGAACTGAACTTAACGAAGATAATCAGATCCATGAAATCCACTTCCTGTTCGCTGGATCCTATACCTACCTGGTTCCTTAAAACCCACCTTGAAGTGTTCTTACCGGTCATTTTGAATATTATCAACACATCGCTTAAATCTGGAATATTTCCAAACCCGTTAAAAACTGCTTATGTGTCTCCACTCATCAAGAAACTGTCTTTAGATCCAAACATCGACAAAAACTACAGACCGGTCTCAAACCTTAGCTTCTTATCTAAAGTACTCGAAAAATGCATAGCTGAACAATTTAAACGCCATCTTAGTGAACAGAATTTACTTGACAAATTTCAAAGTGCCTATAGAAAATTCCACTCCACTGAAACTGCGTTATTGAAAGTTCACAACGACATCTTAACATCAGTTGATAATAATAAATGTGTACGGCTGGTACTTCTCGATTTATCCGCAGCTTTTGACACGGTGGACCATGATACCTTGCTGTCATGTCTTAAATCTGAATTCTGTGTTCACGGTACAGTGCTTGAAATGTTCCGTTCGTATCTAGCTGGTAGAAGGCAGTCAGTGTTAATCCATGGAAAACTATCTAACTCGACAGATGTTAAGTATGGTGTGCCTCAAGGCTCAATTTTGGGTCCAATCCTTTTCACCGTTTACACGACTCCGCTCGGTAAAATTGTGCAAAGGTACGGCGTTGGTTTCCATCTATATGCTGACGATACGCAACTCTACATAGCATTTAAACCATGCGATATTAATTCTTCTAAGGCAAAACTTGAACAGTGTATCAGTGAAATTAAATGTTGGATGCGTACTAATTTCTTGAAACTCAACGATGATAAAACTGAGTATCTCCTATTAGGAACAAAATCTTCTTGAAGTAAAGCAGAAGCGGGGGGTGATACAAGTATACAAATCGGTTCCCATACTATCTGTCCGGTTGAATCCGCCCGAAATATTGGTGTACTTTTTGACGATTATATGTCTATGAATGCCCAAATTAACAATATCTGTAAACTCTGTTATTACCATCTAAGAAACATTAGTAAAATAAGGTCAACCCTCACTATTGATGCCATTAAAACTGTCGTAAACTCCCTAGTAACATCAAGATTAGATAATTGCAACTCCCTTTTAGCAGGAATACCAGATGTTTTAATTAATAAACTACAAATGGTACAAAATAGTGCAGCAAGGCTTATCACCAGATCAAAGTTTAGAGAGCACATAACCCCTATTTTAATTGAATTACACTGGCTACCTATTTATTTTAGAATTCAATATAAAATCCTTCTTTTAGTTTTTAAATGTCTTAATGGTCTTGCACCTCTTTACTTACGAGATTTACTTGAATTATATACTCCGTCCCGAACGCTTCGTTCCTCCTCTGATCCATTAATTTTATGTTCTAAACGATCAAGACTCAAAACAATTGGTGATAGAGCTTTTAGTGTACAGGCGCCAATTGCATGGAACAAGCTTCCATTTTCTATCAGAAACGCTGTGTCTCTTTCTGTTTTTAAAAAATCTGTCAAAACTTTCTTATATAAAGAAGCCTTTAGCTTATAACGATTTTAATTATTTGTGAATCTTTTAGTAATATTTTATTTTACTGACTTCTGTTATTTTGTTTACTAAATAATTTATGATTATATTGTTTATCTGTGATACTGTTTTGTAATAATTTATAATGTGTGATAATTTATAATGTTTTGTAAAGCGCATTTGAGCACCTAGTGAATTGTGCGCTATAAAAATGTTCATAATAATAATAATAATAATAATAATTTAGGCCTAAGTAAATTCTTAATTATTTCTGTTAATTTCTTTTTCCGCCGTTTAATTGCAGAGTATTTTGTTCGCTGATACCCCTCAATGTTCCCAAAACCACCTATAATAACCATTTGATCAAGAAATAACAACCGCTCCCTCACTTAAACTGGCACACAATAAGCTGGCAGAATTAACAGTCGGGTTGCCAGTTAGTGATACCCTGACAATTTTGCCCAGTACTTGCCCCAGGGGCATTTTTCGGGTAATCCAGTATTTTTCTAGTAAGACTGGGTGTCTATACTTTCCATATATACCAAATTTGACATACTTTTATTGGAAATAACCACCCGATAAATACTTTTCTGGGAAAGTATCTTTAACAAGATTGAACAAAGTGAAACAAGAGCCATAACTCTAGAAGTAATTATTGTAAATTGCTGAAATTCAATAGGATTCATGGTTTCACTAATTTAAATAATGCATATAAATTTCACAAAGATCGGATGACAACTTTCGGCGTTAACAAGGTTCAATCGTGAAACGAGCCATAATTCTAGACGTAATAAATGGAAATTGCTAAAATTCAATCGGATTGTTCTTTTTACTAACTTAAATGGCACATATAAATTTCATACCGATCGGCAGATAACTTTAGAGGTTAGAGCATTCACGAAGTGCAACAAAGTAAGTGAAACAAGGGCCATAACTCTAGAAGTAATAAAAAATTCAACAGAATTCTTCTCTTTACTAATTTAAATGGTGCATCCACAAGATTTTTCAAAGTGATCAAGGGCCATAACTCTGGCAGTAATTATCGGAAATCGTTGGAAATCAATAGGATTCCCCATCTCATGACCCTTAACACTGTATATAAATCTAAAGTCAATCGGATACCAACTTTAGTCTCTTAGAGCATCCACAAGATTTTTCAAGGTGATTAAGGGCAATAACACTGGCAGTAATTATCGGATATCACTGGAAATCAATAACCTTACACACTGTGTATAAAATTAAAGTCAATCAGATATTAACTTTAGTCTCTAGGGCATCCACAAGATTTTTCAAAGTGATCAATGACCATAACTCGAACAATAAATATCGTAAATCGTTGGAAATCAAAAGGCTTCCTCGTCTCTTGACCTTAAACATTGTGTATAACTTTAAAGTCCATTGGATACAAGCTAGTTACTGATTAGACCTAATCACAGATTATTTTAGACACTGTTCGAAAATATGGGCCTAACTATCTAGTTAGAGATTAGTGGTTGACTAAGTTTGATATTCTCAAAAGTCAGATTAGCTAATCTTTGACTATAATTTTTTGTAATCAACGATTAAAATTCATGTTTAAACTTTGATTATAATTAAACATTTAATCAATGATTACATATAATTGGTGATTAAAAAGGCTTTTGTCATTGATAAAGGGGCCCAGTTACAGGAAGTAGATTAGAAAAGTACATGTTTTAAAAGTACATCCTAGGGTCTGTGAAATTATTTTTAGGTTCCGCAAAGTCAAAGGGGTTCATATGGGTGGGCAGGAAAGAAATAAAATGTGTGACAAAAAGGCAATGTTTAGTATTTGAAATAATATGAAGTGGGGGTTACTGTTCAGATCCAACTGGGTTAAGGGAGACGAATATACGCCATACAGTGTGCTATGAGGGCAATTTCGCCTCGACAGCGGCACTACGGCTCAGTTATACCAAATTCTAACTGCCAAGGGTTATTTTACGAGCACCCCAATATGTACACGGTACTTAGGTTTGTTATTCAATCCAAACGATTCAACCTTGTCCCATCCATCCTGCATCACCGTGGCTCCTTTTTAGTAATCGATATATGAATTTCTGTCGCTAATATCAAAGTCCCATTTATTCTCCTGATGCAATTAATTTTATGCCACCTCTTTTCTATTAAAATCCAAAATGATCACTAATTGTCTATTGTGCATAAACTTGCTATATCTGTATTATTAATTTATTTATCCGCTTTTAATACCACTTTCCCAAGTGTCAAGCATATAAAATGTCATTTAGCAACATCAATTATTGCATATCCATAAAAATGTGAAACATTGAATTACATTTATCAAGTTTCAAAGAACTTGTTTCTTAAATCTCTTACATCGGAAACATTGCTTGAACAGCTAAAACTAAGAATTAACAAATTCTTTTTTATTGACAAAAAGAAAGCCATTGTGGACACCTTGAAAAAAATAAAAAAAATAAAGATTATGCTAAATCAAAAGAAACGTTTGACTTTTCTACTTTGTATACTATTCTAATCTTTACTTGCCCTTGATCACTTTGAAAGCTAAAGTTAATATCCGATTGATTATAGATTTATATACAGTGTTTAGGGTGGGGAATCCTATTGATTTTCAATGATTTCCGATAATTACTGCATGCATTATGGCCCTTGATCACCAAGAAAAATCTTGTGGATGCTCTAGAGGCTAAAGTTGGTATCCGATTGACTTTGGATTTATACACAATGTTCAAGGTCAAGAGATGAGGAAGCCTTTTGATTTCCAAGGATTTACGATAATTACTGTTAGAATTATGGTCCTTGAACACTTTGAAAAATTTTGTGGACGCCCTGGAGGCTTAAGTTAATATCTGATTGACTTTAATTTTATACACCTTGTGTAAGGTTGATTTCCAGCGATATCCGATTATTACTGGCAGTGCCCTTGATCACTTAGAAAAATTTTGTGGAGGCTCTAGAGACTAAAGTTGGTATCCAATTGACTTTAGGGTCATGAGATGGGGAATCCTATTGATTTCCAACGATTTCCGATAATTACTGCCAGAGTTATGGCCCTTGATCACTTTGAAAAATCTTGTGGATGCTCTTAAGTTAATACCCCATTGACTTTAAATTTGTACACAGTGTTTAACTTCATGAGAGGAGGGGACCTATTGATATTGATTGTCAATGCTCTCCGATAATTACTTCCAGAATTATGGCCCTTGATACTAAATGTTTTGCATAGTAAACATTCGTAGAGGGCAGAACTAGGAACCAAACAAATTCTACTGATTTCTGATAATTACTTAATGGGTTGTTACTCGTACTCAGATCTTCTTAGAGTCGTAAATGTTTTCATAACTGACCAAAGAAAAATAATATGTGATAACCCTTGTTGACTGCCCGGACGACTTAGCTGCTGTGGGTTCCCTTTTGTGCTAAGAGGTTGATTTGCTCCATCTTTGTAATTCCTTTTGTTAAAATGTTCTTTGACACTTCTAAAAATTATTTGTATTTTGTAGTTTATTCATTTTGATTAAAGTACACATAATTATTTATGTTTTATATTATAGAGAATGTTGAATATTTAAAAATTCTTTTTCGCCAGAATTTACGGTGAATGTGAATTGTTTGCTTTCGTGGCAAAATATATGAGCAGTGTGTCTGAATTCAATAAAAAATAATCATTTCTATAACATTCAATACGTTGTTATTGCATATCCATGTACTTAATCCATCCTTAAACTACCCCCCTGAGATGATTAAATATTGGGGTGATTTAGTCAATGATTAAGTACAAGTCAACGTTCGAGAATACCACATTTTATGGTATTCTCGAACAATGATTAACTCAATGATTAGGCTAATCAAAGTTTATAAAAATCTTAGCTTAAAATTTAATCAGCTTTTCAGAATATGGCTGGTCAGAAAACCAGAGATTAAATCTATGATTAGCACTAATCCACTTTCGAAAATACGGGCCTAGGACGTTAAACCCCATTTCATTTCATTTCTATTATGAATTTGAGGCCGAAGCAGGATCGGCAAGCTTTCATTTAATCAATGTATTACGACAACACATAATTTTGTACGAATATTAACATAAATTTGAATACCATACAGGAATTAAATATGAAAAATATCGAGGTGCACCTATTTTTATTACGTACGGGATTTGAATATTTTGTTGACACGTGACTTTTAAGAGGTATGAATCTGTCTGCTTAAATAACCATAAGAGTTATGCCACTTTATTTTTGGTAAAATGTCAGACAAGAACATTTTTGAAATCCCAATTCTAACTCATTTGTTTTTCATTATTTTCGAATGAGATATGGTTTGTCGATAGAGCAACGTGTGAACTTCAAATTTCATCCCTGATGACCTCGCGATTAAAGTTCAAATGGGTGATTTTCATGGAAGTCAGGTCTGTTTTGTATAATTGTCAATTTTCATCTGCTCTAAGTTAAGACTGTTTTTCAAAATTTTGAATTGAAATCTCTCATTTTTCATAGAAAAAAGATAGGTTGCCAGGCAACGAAACATAAGCCCACAGCAGCTATATCGTCCGGGCAGTCAACAAGAGTTGTCGCATATTTCTACTTTTTTCGGTAATGAAACATTTGTAATACATTAAAATCTAATTAAGAGTAATAACTCATTAAGTAATTATCAGAAAACCTTTAGAATTTGTTTAGTTTTTATAAAGTTCTGTCCCATGCTAACATTTAGTATACAAAACTTTTAACATCATGGATTTAGCTGTTCAAGTCATATAAAGATTCATTGAAAATCAATATACTTGTTCGTCTCAAGACCTTAAACACTGTGTATAAATTTAAAATCAATCGGATATTAACTTTAGCCTCAAGATTTTTCAAAGTGATCAAGGGCCATAACTCTGGCAAAAATTATTGGAAATCGCTGAAAATCAATAGGATTCTTTGCCTCATGACCTTAAACACTGTGTATAAATTTAAAGTTAATCGGATATTAACTTTACCCTCTAGAGTGTCCACAAGATTTTTCGAAGTGATCAAGGGCCATAACTCTAGCAGTAATTATCGAAAATCGTTGAAAATCAATAGGCTTCTTCGTTTCATGACCTTAAAAACTGTGTATAAATTTAAAGTCAATCGGATATTAACTTTGACCTTTAGAGCTTCCACAAGATTTTTCAAAGTGATCAAGGGCCATAACTCTGGCAATAATTATTGAAAATCGCTGAAAATGATTAGACTTCTTCGTCTTATGACCTTCAACATTGTGTATAAATCTAAAGTCAATGGGATACAAGCTAGTTACTGATTAGACCTAATCACAGATTATTTTAGACACTGTTCGAAAATATGGGCCTAACTATCTAGTTAAGTCAATCGGATATTAACTTTAGCCTCTAGAGCGTCCACAAGATTTGTTTAAGTGATCAAGGGCCATAACTTTGGCAGTTATAATAGGAAATCGGTGAAATCAATAGGCTTCTTCATCTCATGACCTTAAACACTGTGTACAAATTTAAAGTCAATCGGATATTAACTTCAGCCTCTAGAGCATTCACAAGATTTTTTGAAGCGATCAAGCGCCATAACTCTGGCAGTTATTATCGGAAATCGCTGAAAATCAATAGGCTTCTTTGCCTCATGACCTTAAACACTGTGTATAAATTTAAAGTCAATCTGATATTAACTTTAGCGTCTAGACAGTCCACAAGGTTTTTTGAAGTGATCAAGGGCCATAACTCTGGTAGTAATTATTGGAAATCGCTGAAGATCAATAGGCTTCTTCGTCTCATGGCCTTAAACACTGTATATAAATTTAAAGTCAGTCGGATATTAACTTTAGCCTCTAGAGCATCTAGAGACGGACGGACGGGGGCGACGACAATATACGACCACATTTCAATGTTGGCGTATAAAAATGATTAAATAATCAGGATCGACATTTTAGATCAAGAATTTGCGAAAATCCATATTCACTGGGAGACGCCATCTTGGATTTGTAGACTGGATACCAAACCACACCGAGACTGAATATTTTGGCAAAGCAGGTTGAAGGGGAGCCGGAGTAGATATATTGACCCTTTGAATAACAATATAGGCGATTGGGTACCTGAATAATCCGCCGATGTATCCCAATCAAAACTGAAGTTTTTGCTAAATTTCGACACAAATTTTCACACTGTTGCATGTTAGCTGACAACGATTTTATTTCTTATGTTGTTAGAACTGGTCAAGCTGTAAATAAAACAATTTTCATTTTTATCGCAAAACCTGCTCCATAGGGTACATTTCAGGTATCTCCAGACACGTATCTTGTGTAGTCTCCTGACACCTATGGAAAATGAACTTTAACCGGATGACCATGATAATGTGATAGGTTAAGACCCCGACTATCATGAACAACCAAAACCTAGTTCGCCAGGGTCATGTAGTAGTGCGACAAAAATAGTTAAATTTGGCTTGAAAATGGCAAAAATCAGCCGAAAAACGTAATTGGCCTGTATCTCGGAAACGGTCGATTTCTGAAATCGGTGATTTTGGCTGGGGAGTAGGCTCGATGGGTCGACCCCCACCTTCGAACATCTGCATGATATTGCATGGTTTTCTCGTGGACTGGGTCTTAATTACTCTACTCACCTTATGGTTATTACTGACCATTTATAGGAATACTAACGCATGGTGCAAGTACTGACAGGTTTAAGCGACTACTGACAACACATATATTTTTCAAGAGTTTCCATAAATAGTAGCCACAATTAACTTTTTCTACTTGATTTAAGGATATTATAACACAGAACCCAGTTAGTAGATCAGTTCTACACACTATGCATCTTGTCGTGTAAAGTGTCCACAAACAAATGTAAATGGGCACACGGACGGACAGAGGCGACGACATAATACATCCACATGAAATGTGGGCATATAAATTTTTTTTTTTACCTGGGTAATTTATTACCCAACCACTAGCTATGCACAAATGAGAACTCTGCTACCCTACCTGTAACTCGGTATAAGTCTGTTGTAAACAAACATCCACATATTTCTTCTGAGCTTGAATAAATCCACACATACAATCTTTTAATACTGAATGTGCTAATTTATGCAGAGTTGGTAATTCATCTAATAATTGGGCATTCATAGCTTCATAATCATTCTTAGCTAATAGTAATTGTTCATTATACTGAAATTACACAAGCAAACCTGAACAAAATCCATCATTATAGATATATGGTACTAAATGGGATTTTAAAGCCAAAGGGTTTGTTATTTAAAGGTGGGGGTGGGGTGAGGGGTAGGGATTGAACAAAAGATGTCACTGAAAGGTCTTACAAATTCATGGCAATTTCACCAATAAAATCCTGGCACCGCTATTTGTATTTCTATATAGATAATCAAAAAAAATATCCATTGTTCAAAAACTAGATCAAAGTATTAAAACAGAATTTATTAAAATTCAACAATAATACTTACCTTCTCTGTATCTTTTGGTTTACCTAACAATCGATCATAATCTAGTAATTTATCAAACCGTTTGCCCATTACTTTTATAGGACCAATAAACATACTGATTAATCTATTGAGTGGAATTATTAATAACTCTTCTAATGTTGATTTCTGAAACATAAATAAATGAATGATTTATCACAGTGCAGAATAAATATAGACTTTGAGAAGTTATGTGATTTGACAAAGAAATATGGTATGTTTAATTTTAGTAGATGAGCCAAAAGAAACAAGCCAACAGTGAGGCTGATGTCCCCCGCCGAAATAGGAAAATAATTAGAGGACACATATAAATTTATCACAAATAAGCGGAACGGACAGACAGACAAACAGACAGACGGACGAACCCATTTTAATAGTTCCCTGCTTTCTTCGAAAGGCGGGGGACAATCAAAGTAGGAGAGTTATTGTTTTCCAAAGTCTCGACCAATCAAATTGCGTATCGCTCTGCTTACCCTGAGCAGAAAATGCTCATTATCAAACTTAGTCAAGGTATTACTGTAATGAAACTATACACCAAGTTTCATCAATCTCACTTAATTAGAACTAAAGTTATCGTGTCCCAAAGCATCAACCAATCAAATTGCTTATCTCTGCTTACCCTAAGCGGAAAATGCTCATCTTTGAACTCCATCAAGGCATTGACCTAATCAACACATACACCAAGTTTGAACATTCTAGCTCAATTAGGAAGAGAGTTATCGTGCCCCAAAGTATCAACCAATCAAATTGCTTATCTCTGCTTACCCTAAGCGGAAAATGCTCATCTTCGAACTCCATCAAGGCATTGACCTAATAAACACATACACTAAGTTTGAACATTCTAGCTCAATTAAAAGTTATCGTGTCCCAAAGCATCAACCAATCAAATTGCTTATCTCTGCTTACCCTAAGCGGAAAATGCTCATCTTCGAACTCCATCAAGGCATTGACCTAATCAACACATACACCAAGTTTGAACATTCTAGCCCAATTAGGAAGAGAGTTATCGTGTCCCAAAGCATCAACCAATCAAATTGCTTATCTCTGCTTACCCTAAGCGGAAAATGCTCATCTTCGAACTCCATCAAGGCATTGACCTAATAAACACATACACCAAGTTTGAACATTCTAGCTCAATTAGGAAGAGAGTTATTGTGTCCCAAAAAGTGTGACGGACAGACAGACGGACAGACGGACAGACAGACGGACGAACCCATTTTAATAGTCCCCTGCTTTCTTCGAAAGGCGGGGGACAATAAATATTTATGCTACAGCGCTGAAATAATCTAGGAAGATCTTAACTTGAAAATAAATTTTGATTCAATTCAATAATCGAGGATGAACTTATTCAGGTACCCCAAATGCTTTTAATGTGAGAAGTTAGGCCTGCAGCTAGAATTTCTAGCGTGAAACTTCGCTACACAGTCCTCCTAACTACAATCTGTGACCAGTATAAAAAGCTGACCATATTTTAAAACTAATTCTGATTAGTTCAAAGTATTATCGGCGCACAAACAGGTGCAATCAATATATTTCTACAGGATTTTATTATCTTGCGCTGTTATAGTGAAATGACAGGTGATTTGGTGACTGGCACAATGACCTATATGATATGCTTGTGTAAACAACTAGCGGCTGCCAGGCAGGATACGCTCACATTTTGCAAGAGATGTATAGAGAACAAGCTAACAAACAAAACGATTTTTTTGTACAATCAGGGGCAATAATCCAGAAAGTTATGGTCTGAAATGTGCAAATATCAAATGGGATTGAGACTTTTGGAATATAAAGATATGTTTTAAGTTTCGTCAAAATCGGATAAAAATTGTGACAGAATTTGCGAACAAAGAGCGACCATTTTGTCGGGCAGTTTCATTTCGATTTTTCCAAAATTCGAATTCAACCTTCATTATGGTGGAATGGTTTTATATCTAAACGGTTTTTAAAATCGGGAAAAAAAATTTATCAATGTGACCTCTAGAGAATCCACAAGGTAAATTTGGTAAAAATGCGATTTTTCGACAAATCAGGGGCCATAATCCAGGAAGTTATGTTCGGATATGTGTGATTATCAAATGCAACCAAAATCTTTATGATAGAAATATATATTTAAAGTTTCACCCGAACCGGATAAAAAGTGTGGCCTTTTGAGGGTTCCACAACCTTGATATACCATATTTTTACACTATTTGTGTACAAAAGGCTGCCATTATGTCCGTCTGTTTTTGTCCAATTTTCAATAAATTCTAACTCAACCATTATTAGTGTTTAAATCAGATAAAAATTCTGACCTCTACAGAGACAACAAGCTCAAAATGCCGTTTTTACGAAGTTACAATCCGATATGCGCGAATATCAAAAGGAACCAAGATCTTTGGGTTATAAACATGCATTTCAAGTTTCATCAAAATCGGATCAAAATTGTGAGCTCTAGAGGGTCCACAACCTTGATATACATTCAGGTGCCATAATTCAGAAAGTTACCATCCGATATGCGCGAATATAGAAAGGAGCCAAGATCTTTGGGATATAAGTTTCACTAAGTTCAGATGAACATTGTGACCTCTAGAATGTCCACAAGCTAAAAACATGATTTTTTGTACAATCAGGGGCCATAATCCATGAAGTTATGGTCCGATATACATGCCAATATTGAAAGGAACCGAGATCTTTGGGAGATATTTTAAGTTTCGTCAAAATCGGATAAAAATTGTGACCTGTAGAGTGTCCACAAACAAATTGTGAACGGACGTCCGCACGGACAAACAGGGGCGACGCCATCATACGTCCACATGAAAATGGCAAGAGCATAAATCAAATGACGAAACAGTAAATCAATGCTGGTCTGTTCTATTTATAATATTGATGGAATGAAATGAAAGGAAAGAAATGGCGTTTAACGTCCTACTCCGACAGGTACTTATGCCATACAGTAATGAAGAAAAGGTTCTATTTTGATGGCATATTCTCGGGTTTATGATAATATTTTGAATGGGATTTATGTTTTTAAATAAATAAAGAAAAAAACAAGCAAGAAATGTCAAGAAATATTTCGATTGGAATAGTGTAAGTAGTTAAATGTTTTAGATGATAGCGTGTGCGAGTGTCAAGTGCTATTATTTACCAATTGATGCCACTCGCTCGGCATCATTAAGCAACGGTTATGGCCCAAAAATTTTCAGGATGTCAATTTTTTTTACCTTCATCCGTATGTAAGTTGGAACGGTGCATAAGATGAATGCTGGACTTCTGCTGAAAAAAGTTTCAACTTATACCCCGAAAAATATAGTAATTTTGTAGGAATACTGTTATGAATTTGAAACACTTACGGGCCAGCAGCTTTCATTCTATCCTATATAATTTAGAATACCGTACGGGAATTAAATATTAATATTTTGTTGACAAGTGATTTTTAATTGTGGTCTGGATTCGCCTGGTTAAATAACGGTAAGAGTTATGCCCCTTTATTTTCGGTAAAAATGACCAAGAAAAATTTTGAAATAGCAACTATGCCGTAAACGCTGTGTAAAAATTTAAAGTCAATGGGATATTAACTTTAGTGTCTAGAGTGTCCACAAGATTGTTCAAAGTGATCAAGGGTCATAACTCTGGCAGTAACTATAGGAAATTGGACACAGCTCACCAAATATTTCTACGCTGTCACCCACGAATGTAGGGCGAAAGTTATTTTTAGTCTTTCTCTCCCTTTCCCTTTTTCCCCCTTTTGCATGGCGATTTTTGTTGACTTTTTGGTTTTGGTGTAGAATTGAAGAAAAAGGTTTGAAAATACATTTTCTACCAGGTTTTGGTGAATATTCATGATTTTGAGGCAGAAGGATACAAGAGTTGAGAGGTTGGTTAGGTTCAAATGTAGGGTCCAAAATTGCATGTTTTCTTGTCTCTACTTCCAGCTTGTTTGTGTATCTCAAGTTTTCCATGGTGAACCTCATACCTGCTTTTGGGCAAGAGGTTGCCACATGTTGCTCCATCTGTGGTAAAAAGCGTTCTACCCAACGAAAATTTGGGAAAAAGTTAGAGCCGGTTTAAGAGATGAGAATTAACATTAAAGTCAATGGGCAAATATTTAGTGATCTGTGGCCTGTCTATGTGTGACCATCCTCGGTTACCCAGTGTACTCATTCCGTTCTACTCCACTATTAGGGTGACCCATGCACTCTACAGAAATACAGTCCACCGCTGATAGTTCGTGACTACCACGGAAGCGTGCACATTAGCCGTGTCGAGACCAACCTTCTGACAGTATGATACTATAAATAGCCATGGCACGTGCAATTCTCTACAAATCTATCAACTATTACAGCCGTAAAAAAAATTATTGTTGACGATTTTGAATAGCAGTAAAATTAAGCTTCTTGGTTATTACAGCAGATTTAGAAATTACGTTCGTTTTATTTTTTAAATTGCTTTATCATTAACTGTACCGTTAAGAGTGGCATCTTTTGGTTTAGTACAAATAATATCTCTGAATCACTTTCGTTAGCAGGAACATGATACTAGCAGTAGTTTCGTGCGTTTTTCTAAATTCAATTTCTTGTTCCAGCTTTCTGTTATGTTTCGTAAAAAGGTAGTCTTGATAATCCCGACCTGTCTGGTTAAGCGAGACGAATTTCAAAACAAGGGCACGTAACCTATCTTTTACTCAAAAGTGTCTGGATGTTATGGACGAAACTTGGAACCAGTTTCAGTTTATTATTTATAGATCATTAAATGGTCATAGCTTATTAAGTACAACATGATCATTTATTTAGTAACTATAATTGTGTGAAACTGATTTAAGGCTTGGTATATATATAAATATTGTGGCGTAATTGTCGAGATATTTGTTTATGGTGGGTCACCCTACCACTATACCAGTGATGGGATTTTGCCCATATATTCCGGACATGTCCGACGCTATTTCCGAAACGTCCTCAATTGTCCGACCAGGAATATTCCCAATCGGACGTCAAGACATGGTAAATAATATTCAAAATTCCAAAATTAATATAGTGTACTGAGTATAAATAACTACCACTCAACCCGATTATCGTTGATAACAGGCTGGATTGATTAGGTAATTAAGTGATCAACGTATTTATCGCTTAAAGATGGGTTCCCAGAAAAGTATTTATCGGGTGGTTATTTCCAATAAAAGTATGGCAATTTTGGTATATATGGAAAGTAGAGATATCCAAGCTTACTTGAAAAATACTGTATTCCCCGAAAAACATTCATGGAGCGTATACAGGACAAAAATGTAAGGGTTCCCCTAATCGACGGGCTGTTGATTAGGAACTTCTGCACGCGAGATGTCAAAGGTCACAAGCAAACATTGAGCGCTTGATGTACAAGTTGATAAACTTTATGAAGAGTTAGACGTACAATATTTTCTGAGATAAAAATGACAGAAAAATATGCAGGTAGTGGATAATTCGAGAATTTAATTAGGATTCAATATTTGTAATAAATAGTAAGCGATTAAAGACAACATCGTCTTATGTATGCAATGAATTCTCCTCTGACACCCAAGACGTGACGTAAACATGACCTGGTTTGATCGAATTTTAATAGCAGGGCATTCCTTCGCAATTACAATGTTTGAGAAGAATTTGAAGCATAATTATGACAAATTAATTAGTTTGAATATGTTTTTGGTCCATATATACCATTAAATCACCAAGTTTGTACGCGGGAACCCATCTTTAATACCGTATAAACACCTACCTTGATTAACTACTTAATCTGCCTTGATTGGCTGACTTAATTCTTTGTCGGACAATTCATCAATTCAATCCTGAACAGAAGTCAGATTAACCCGTGATTTCTCCATTGTCTCACATTTTAATCTCCTTGATGTCGACCGTCGACATTACGAATTTGTCACATATCCTAATAGTATATAACACCCCAAATCAATATACATTGTGTCCGATAACTTGTCTGTGATATTTCTTCAGTGGAAGCCGAAGTTAAATAAAGCTATTTCACACACAAGCAAAATGAAAGTAGAAATCTCGCGAGACACGTGGAATTAAGAGGTTTAAACGTGCAGAACTTAATACGTCTGACGTCGGGAGAAAAGATTATATTTTGATGGCATATGTCGAATTTATGATTATATTTTGAATGGGGTTTATATTTTTAAATAAATAAATAAACACGCTAAGAAATGTTGACGAATATTTCGATTGGAATAACGTAAGTAGTTATAGTAATTGTTTTAGACGATAGCGCGTGCTTAGAGTAGAATGGGATTATTTAGCAGTTGGTGTCACTCGCTCGTTGTATTAGAACGACGTTTATTATGGTTTACGGCCAAATAAATTTCGGGATGTCATTCATTTTTTTACTTTCCTTATATAAATCGAAACAGAGTGTAAGACTAATGCCGGGCTTTGCTGAAAAATATATCGACTTATGACCCCGAAAAATACGGTAATTTTGGGGGAATTTGAAACCCGAATGGGCAGTAGTCGGCACGCTTTCATTCTATGGTATTACGATGTCATGTAATTTTGTAGGAATATTATTGACAAATTTGAATACCGTACGGGAATTAAATATGAAAAATAACGATGTGCACCTATTTTTTTTATTAAGTATGAATTTGAATATTTTGTTGACACGTGTTTCTTAACTGTGGTTTTAAAACGCTTGCTTAAATAACGATAAGAGATATGTCCCCTATTTTCAGGAAGAAAATGTCCGACAACTAAAATTTTGAAATCCCATCACTGCACTATACCCTGGGTTAATCTATTTGGGAGACACGTTTTCAAGTTATCCGCCCTTGATGATTGTGTTATTTTTATCGACCAATCCCATAAATTGTTATTTGAAAAGGAAGTTGGCAAAGGGAAGTTACTCTCATCGGACAGTGTTAGGAGTTGGACACAGATCACTAAAGATTTCCCATTGACTCCAATGTTAATTCTCGTATCTTAGACCGGCTCTAACTTTTTCCCAAATTTTCGTTGGGTAGAACGCTTTCTACCACAGATGGAGCAACATGTGGCAACCACTTGCCCAAAAGCACGTATGAGGTTCTTCATGAAAAACTTGAGATACACAAGCTGGAAGTAGAGACAAGTAAACATGCAATTTCAGGCCCTACATTTCAACGTAACCAACCTCTCAACTCTTGTATCCTTCCGCATCAAAATTATGAATATTCACCAAAACCTGGCAGAAAATGTATTTCCAAACCCTTTTCCTCAATTCTACACCAAAAAGTCAACAAAAATCGCCATGCAAAAGGGGGAAAAAGGAAAAGGGAGAGGAAGACTAAAAATAGCTTTGGCCCTTGTTTCGTGGGTGACGGCGTAGGAATATTTGGTGATCTGTGTCCTATATAGGGGTGAAACTTCAGGGATCACCAAAAGGCCTTTTTTATTTCCTTCCCATGTGTTCTGGCAACATGCCGATGAAAGAAAATCAAAATCAAAGAATAACTGTAAAAATGATGGCCCTTTAAGTACACATGCTGCTTTATGTACACTGGTGCATCTCAGGTCCATAGGCCTTTTGTGCTAAAATTTAAAAATCTTTCTTATTAAAGGCAGTATCTGAGTTCTGTGAAAAAATTAGACAAGTAACAAAGAAACTACATACAAAACACTCATAATTTGGAATTTTTTTCAAAAATATAATTTTTTACTGCCATGTGATGAAAAATGTACAAAATTTACATGTAGCATCTCTCAAAATACCAATAATTTTCCACTTTTTTAAATATCCGGACGGACAAGAAATATATTTTTAGAATCTGTGGACAATATGCAAACAGAAAAAATGCAAACCAGTTGCAATGATTGTAATATTAGAGATCTATACTGAAACATGTATGCCTACCCCCTGAACATGCCACTGATTGAATTAATCTAATCTATGGTTGCAGAACTTACATTACCAAAGGAATCTGTCTAACAGCTATGTTTTACCATCCCTGGCTAACATATGCACATATAAACTAAAATAGGTGCAATAAATATGAATTATGGTTAAAAATAGGCCTTGATGAATGAAAAAAATGCCATATTAGGTCTATGATCACCCCTCTCTAACAGAAGGGTCACAGAATACACAATTTTCACAAATTTGGGAATATTTCAATGTTTCCAACATCTCAAACCTCAGAGGCATGTTACAAATTTGTATTGCAATCCTTGTGCTGAAGCAAGATGTCTGGAACTTTACATTAATTTCCTGAAAAAATGAAGTCAAAAAAGTAGTCATGACAGACTTGACAACATAAAAAGAGGCCTGAAAAGGAGAAAAATTAACATTTTATTGTTTTATAGGCAACATAAATGCAGCAAACACCACAAATGCTGGATTTTGATAAGAAAATATTGAACATTAAACTGACATTTACACATCTACACCAGTTTTATATCTGGGTCTGGTCTCATTGGCCTGAAATGCCTCAGGGTTCTACGTTTGACTCTGAACAAATAAGGGTTAGAAATCCTTGAAATGCACAAAAAAAATATTTTTGGGTGAAAAATAACATTCTTAGCTGTAATTCAACCACAAATTCCAATTAAGATCATTTACATGTCAACACAGGTGCATTTAAATCCCTCAAAACACATTAATAGAAAAGGGTGGGGTGGGGCATTTATTGCCTCTCTAAACAGAATGATGGAGTAAAAAATGTCTAGAAAGGCTGGGATATTGCTTCCTACATGAAGGAAATGCAAGAATTTAATGTTTCAAAGAAGAAAAAAATGCTTATTCTGGGTAAAATAGTGGCAAAATTGAGCCAACCCCTGTTTTGAACATTTTGTACAAACCCATCTGCTGTACATTATTAACTCAGTGTTACCAATTTTCAATTTTCTGTAGGAAAGCTGGAGCTATTTCTAAACCTGACAAACATGTAGATCCCATCTAAGTTATATTAGCAAAGAAAATATGGGCATTTTTAGACATTTTGACTCATTTTAGTAGTCATGAAAATATTAATTTCTACATCCAAATGGGGGGAATCTCAAGATTTTTTGTGAATATTCCTGATTTTTAGACAAAATTTGGTGAAATTTCAATACTGTTCATTTTATCTGTGCTTTCTGAGACTGAATAAGCCAACATTGGGCATTAGAATATTTTACTTACTGTTAAAAATTCAATAAAAATTGAAAATTGAGAAATTTGCAGTAAAATCACAATTTTTCTTCAAAACTTTGATTTATTTTTTTTAATTAACTTTTTTTAGTTTTTCTGTAGCCAAACTATTTTATTCATATTTTCTGAGAATTTAATCTTCATATTTTCAAAACTAAGGCATATCAGTGACAGCCTTATCACACACAGACAGCACACAGATCACTAAAGATTTCCCATTGACTCCAATGTTAATTCTCGTATCTTAGACCGGCTCTAACTTTTTCCCAAATTTTCGTTGGGTAGAACGCTTTCTACCACAGATGGAGCAACATGTGGCAACCACTTGCCCAAAAGCACGTATGAGGTTCTTCATGAAAAACTTGAGATACACAAGCTGGAAGTAGAGACAAGTAAACATGCAATTTCAGGCCCTACATTTCAACGTAACCAACCTCTCAACTCTTGTATCCTTCCGCATCAAAATTATGAATATTCACCAAAACCTGGCAGAAAATGTATTTCCAAACCCTTTTCCTCAATTCTACACCAAAAAGTCAACAAAAATCGCCATGCAAAAGGGGGAAAAAGGAAAAGGGAGAGGAAGACTAAAAATAGCTTTGGCCCTTGTTTCGTGGGTGACGGCGTAGGAATATTTGGTGATCTGTGTCCTATATAGGGGTGAAACTTCAGGGATCACCAAAAGGCCTTTTTTATTTCCTTCCCATGTGTTCTGGCAACATGCCGATGAAAGAAAATCAAAATCAAAGAATAACTGTAAAAATGATGGCCCTTTAAGTACACATGCTGCTTTATGTACACTGGTGCATCTCAGGTCCATAGGCCTTTTGTGCTAAAATTTAAAAATCTTTCTTATTAAAGGCAGTATCTGAGTTCTGTGAAAAAATTAGACAAGTAACAAAGAAACTACATACAAAACACTCATAATTTGGAATTTTTTTCAAAAATATAATTTTTTACTGCCATGTGATGAAAAATGTACAAAATTTACATGTAGCATCTCTCAAAATACCAATAATTTTCCACTTTTTTAAATATCCGGACGGACAAGAAATATATTTTTAGAATCTGTGGACAATATGCAAACAGAAAAAATGCAAACCAGTTGCAATGATTGTAATATTAGAGATCTATACTGAAACATGTATGCCTACCCCCTGAACATGCCACTGATTGAATTAATCTAATCTATGGTTGCAGAACTTACATTACCAAAGGAATCTGTCTAACAGCTATGTTTTACCATCCCTGGCTAACATATGCACATATAAACTAAAATAGGTGCAATAAATATGAATTATGGTTAAAAATAGGCCTTGATGAATGAAAAAAATGCCATATTAGGTCTATGATCACCCCTCTCTAACAGAAGGGTCACAGAATACACAATTTTCACAAATTTGGGAATATTTCAATGTTTCCAACATCTCAAACCTCAGAGGCATGTTACAAATTTGTATTGCAATCCTTGTGCTGAAGCAAGATGTCTGGAACTTTACATTAATTTCCTGAAAAAATGAAGTCAAAAAAGTAGTCATGACAGACTTGACAACATAAAAAGAGGCCTGAAAAGGAGAAAAATTAACATTTTATTGTTTTATAGGCAACATAAATGCAGCAAACACCACAAATGCTGGATTTTGATAAGAAAATATTGAACATTAAACTGACATTTACACATCTACACCAGTTTTATATCTGGGTCTGGTCTCATTGGCCTGAAATGCCTCAGGGTTCTACGTTTGACTCTGAACAAATAAGGGTTAGAAATCCTTGAAATGCACAAAAAAAATATTTTTGGGTGAAAAATAACATTCTTAGCTGTAATTCAACCACAAATTCCAATTAAGATCATTTACATGTCAACACAGGTGCATTTAAATCCCTCAAAACACATTAATAGAAAAGGGTGGGGTGGGGCATTTATTGCCTCTCTAAACAGAATGATGGAGTAAAAAATGTCTAGAAAGGCTGGGATATTGCTTCCTACATGAAGGAAATGCAAGAATTTAATGTTTCAAAGAAGAAAAAAATGCTTATTCTGGGTAAAATAGTGGCAAAATTGAGCCAACCCCTGTTTTGAACATTTTGTACAAACCCATCTGCTGTACATTATTAACTCAGTGTTACCAATTTTCAATTTTCTGTAGGAAAGCTGGAGCTATTTCTAAACCTGACAAACATGTAGATCCCATCTAAGTTATATTAGCAAAGAAAATATGGGCATTTTTAGACATTTTGACTCATTTTAGTAGTCATGAAAATATTAATTTCTACATCCAAATGGGGGGAATCTCAAGATTTTTTGTGAATATTCCTGATTTTTAGACAAAATTTGGTGAAATTTCAATACTGTTCATTTTATCTGTGCTTTCTGAGACTGAATAAGCCAACATTGGGCATTAGAATATTTTACTTACTGTTAAAAATTCAATAAAAATTGAAAATTGAGAAATTTGCAGTAAAATCACAATTTTTCTTCAAAACTTTGATTTATTTTTTTTAATTAACTTTTTTTAGTTTTTCTGTAGCCAAACTATTTTATTCATATTTTCTGAGAATTTAATCTTCATATTTTCAAAACTAAGGCATATCAGTGACAGCCTTATCACACACAGACAGCACACAGATCACTAAAGATTTCCCATTGACTCCAATGTTAATTCTCGTATCTTAGACCGGCTCTAACTTTTTCCCAAATTTTCGTTGGGTAGAACGCTTTCTACCACAGATGGAGCAACATGTGGCAACCACTTGCCCAAAAGCACGTATGAGGTTCTTCATGAAAAACTTGAGATACACAAGCTGGAAGTAGAGACAAGTAAACATGCAATTTCAGGCCCTACATTTCAACGTAACCAACCTCTCAACTCTTGTATCCTTCCGCATCAAAATTATGAATATTCACCAAAACCTGGCAGAAAATGTATTTCCAAACCCTTTTCCTCAATTCTACACCAAAAAGTCAACAAAAATCGCCATGCAAAAGGGGGAAAAAGGAAAAGGGAGAGGAAGACTAAAAATAGCTTTGGCCCTTGTTTCGTGGGTGACGGCGTAGGAATATTTGGTGATCTGTGTCCAGTTGGCCTATTCTAAACACGTACTTATTAACAACTAATTATATATTATATTAATGAAGATCAGACTTTCATATAAAAATGTATGGTCATCAGTTTTATTGATAATCGTTCGTTCGTTCCCAGAATTCTATGTCCACGTGATATCGTAGGCAAGTTATAGTGCATCGTTCATTCGTTCGTTTCTGGTGTTTTACGTAAGGTGATATCGTAGACAAGGATGTTTCCTAAGAAACTTACTTGAGGAAGCCGTATGGATTAGGCTTGGTCCAGTTTAATTTGAGACATAGTGTCTTAGCAGGGAATGCCCAAGTTAAAAATCTCATCGAAAGGAGCGGAGAAAGTTTTGGGGTGTTATAGTGCATCAAATTACCAAGTATAAGTTCAATAACAATAAACATAACAGAACAACATATTATTATTATTATTTCAGACAAAGAACGAATAGTAATAATAATAAGAAAAGTCAAACATATAGATGTTATACATAATTGAAATCAACAACACATACTACTGATTTTGATAATCCAATTAAATATAAATAAATTATAAATATATACATTACTTACATAAATCAATCAGTAAATGGACATGAATATGGTTATCTACCCATATAAAAACGAAGGCGAAACAATTGGTTTGTAAACTATTTTCTGATTGGTTCGTAGATTGTAGCTACATTCTAGGCCAGGGCAGATAATTTGAAATCGTGGAAACCCTATGGGTTAACCCAGGGTATAGTGGAGTAGAATGGAATGAGTACACTGGGTAATCGAGGATGATGTTGTGACAGGCCGAGACTGATATGCCTTAGTTTTGAAAATATGAAGATTAAACTCTCAGAAAATATGAATAAAATATTTTGACTACTGAAAAACTAAAAAAAGTTAAATTTAAAAAAAATCAAAAAAAATCAAAATTTGAAGAAAAATTGTGATTTTACTGCAAATTTCTCAATTTTCAGTTTTTATTTAATTTTTAATAGTAAGAAAAATATATTATTGCCCAATTTTGGCTTATTCAACCTCAGAAAGCACAGATACTGTGAACAGTATTGTAATTTCACCAAATTTTGTCTAAAAATCAGGAATATTCACAGAAAATCTTTGGATTCCCCCCATTTCAATGTAGAAATTAATCCTTTCATGACTACTCAAATGAGTCAAAATGTCTAAAATGCCTTGATTTTCATTGCTAATATAACTAAGATGGGATCTACAAGTTTATCAGGTTTAGAAATAGCCCCAGCTTTCCTACAGAAAATTGAAAATTGGTAAAACTGAGTTAATAATGTACTTCAGATGGGTTTGTACAAAATGTTCAAAACAGGGGTTGGCTCAATTTTGCTACTGTTTTACCCAGAACAAGCATTTTTTTCTTCTTTGTAACATTAAATTCTTTCATTTCCTTCACGTAGAAAGCAATATTCCAGTCTTTCTAGCCATTTTTAACTCCGCCATTTCCTTAGGAGAGACTATAAATGCCCCACCCCACCCTTTTTATTAATGTGATTTGAGAGATTTAATTGCACCTGTGTTATCAATTAAATGATAGTAATTGGAATTTGTGGTTGAATTACTGCTAGGAATGTTATTTTTCACTAGTAAATAGCTATTTTGTACATTTCAAAGATTTATAAGCCTTTTTGTTTAAAGTCGAACTTAGAACCCAGAGACATGTCAGGCCAATGAGACCACACCCTAATATAAAAATGGTGTAGATGTGTAAATTTCAGCTTAATTTTCAATATTTTCTTATCAAAGTCTAGGATTTGTGGTGTTTGTTGCATTTATGTTACTTATAGAACAGTGAAATGTTAATATTGCTCCTTTTCAGGTCTCCTTCATCTTGTCAACTCTGTCATAACTACTTGTGCTTCAGCACAAGAATTGCAATAAAGATTTGTATGATGCCTCTGACCCTTGAGATGTTGAAAACATTGAAATTTTCCCAAATTTGTGAAAATTGTGTATTCTGTGACCCTTTTGTTAGAGAGGGGTGCAGGCTGTTTCGTACTTAGTTCATTCGTACCTCAAATTGATTCGTACCTTTTCCTATGTTGTTGAAATCAGTTGAAAGAAATTGAATATGCCAAACCAGAATTAGAAAATGCAAGAGATTTGTACCTCAAATTTATTAGTCCTTTCTCCTAAATCCAAAGGCTGCGCTAAATTTATAAAAATGGCTGCGGAACGAGAATTGATTCGTACCTTTTCCTATATGTTGTTGAAATGAATCGAAAGAAATTAAAATAAATCTATATGTTGTTGAAAGAAATTGAAATAATAAACGATTACCTGCCTTTCTTTAAATCTGATGTTGATTATCGAACCCATTCTGCTCAGTGAGTTGTGATTATTGACGACAGTTGATTGGTGATTGTTAAAGCAGTTTAAAAAACGAATGAAAAAGTATTTAATCCAGGGTTGATTATTGAACCCTTTCTGTTATATCATGGACCGTATATACGGCCATATCACGGGGTAATTCTGTTATTGAAACCCAACTGCATGAAAATGGCTTTCGATCGTAACCGATGTAAATTTAGTGAAATGCTGAAGCAATTTTAGTATAAATGTATCCTTTAATTGTGTGTGAATTACTACTATTGGGCAGGCTGTGTAATATAAATTTAGTGTAGCCGTTGGATTTGATCAAATCGTTTCACCTTTATTTCAATTTCTTTTAACTGATTTCAACAACATAGGAAAAGGTATGAATCAATTTGAGGTACGAAGTGAAGTACGAAACGGCTCATGTGAGGTACGAAACAGCTGACATCCGTTAGAGAGGGGTGGTCATAGACCAAATATGGCATTTTTTTTCTTTCATCAAGGCCTATTTTTAACCATAATTCATATTTATAGAACATATTTTAGTTTATATGTACATATGTTAGCCAGGGATGGTAAAACATAGCTATTAGACAGATTGCTTTGGTGATGTTACTTCTGCAACCAAAGATTAGATTCATTCAGTCATTGACATATTTAGGGGGTGGGGATACATGTTTCAGTATAGATCTCTAATATTACAATCAATGCAGCTGATTTGTGATTTTTCTGTTTGTATATTGGCCAGGGTTTCTAAAAGTATATCCCTTTCCCATCTGGCTATCTAAAAAGTGGAAAATAATTGTTTTTTTTGAAAGATGCTACATGTAAATTTTGTACATTTTTCATGACATGGCAGTCAAAAATTATATTTTTGAAAAAAAATCCAGCTTATGAGTGATTTCTGTGTAATTTGTTTGTAACTTGTCTAATTTTTTCACAGAACTCAAACACTGCCTTTAATAAGAAAGATTTTTAAATTTTAGCACAAAATGCCCATGGACCTGAGATGCACTACTGTACATAAAGCAGCATGTATACTTAAAGGGCCATCTTTTTTGCAGTTATTTTTTTATTTTGATTTCCGTTCACCGGTATGTTACCAGAACATATGGGAAGCATATAAAAAAGACTTTTTGGTGATACCCACCGCACAAACTGTCTGGCAGTGGTCATTCATGATTCCTGTGGTGGTACTGAACAACTCCAAAGCTGTTTTAGGTGGTACAGATTTGAGCTAATCTAGCCTAGCTTTGGTCTGGAAATTAGATAACTTTTTTCAGGGATACTCTATCACTACAAATGTTTGGCAATTACATAGCTCTGTCAGGGGTACCCCACCACTAGAAATGTCTGTCAGAGTGTTTTTGTAATACCTGAAGATGTGCGGTACATTGCTGTGCGATTTTCATGTGATACACTTTTGAGCTAATCTAGACTAGTTGGGGGGCATGGCATTTTGGGTGTGGAATACCACATCCACCACCAGAAACCCGGCAGACTTACATTCTGATGATACCAGATATACATACATTGATACCATATAGGAGAAAATTGGTACACTTTTCAGCTAGGTTAACCCCCTGGGCTCCCGCTCTATATATAGGACACAGCTCACCCACGAATGTAGGGCGAAAGTTATTTTTAGTCTTTCTCTCCCTTTCACTTTTTACCCCTTTTGCATGGCGATTTTTGTTGACATTTTGGTGTAAAATCGAAGAAAAAGGTTTGAAAATACATTTTCTACCAGGTTTTGGTGACTATTCATGATTTTGAGGCGGAAGGATACGAGAGTTGAGAGGTTGGTTAGGTTGAAATGTAGGGTCCAAAATTGCATGTTTTCTTGTCTCTACTTCCAGCTTGTATATCTCAAGTTTTCCATGGTGAACCTCATATGTGCTTTTGGTCAAGAGGTTGCCACATGTTGCTTTATCTGTGGTAGAAAGCGTTCTACCCAACAAAAATTTGGGAAAAAGTTAGAGCTGGTCTAAGAGACGAGAATTAACATTAAAGTCAATGAGCAAATATTTAGTGATCTGTGGCCAATTGTTGACAATCCATAGGTTTTTTTTGTCTGGTGACATTATACACAGTGTACAATCAGAGGATAAATTTAGTGTCAGAGCATCCACAAGATTCTTCATCTCATGCCATTATACACAGTGTAATCAGATGAAAATTTTGGTCTACAGAGCATCCACAAGATTCTTCAAAGTGATTAAGGGTTGTAACTGAGTCAATAATTATCGAAAATCATTGAAAATCATATCACGAAATTTAAATTCAACTGTAGTTATTGTGAGCGTTCACAAGGCCCTACAAAGTGAAACAAGGGCCAGAACTCCAGATGTAATTAATAGAAATTGTTGAAATTCGATAGATCTGTCAAAATCTGTAGCCTCTATCACATTCAGATGTCAAATGTTGACATACAGATGGACCAACGGACGGGCGACGATTATATATTCAGTTCTTTTTCAAGAGGTATCTGAGAACCAGAATAATATAGGTCAAAACATATCAGAAGTTACGAAACACAAACATCAAACTCCTTTGAACCGTTATCTAACCTTGATAGTACTACAGATTCGGTGTTCAGCCCTCTACACACCAGCAGTCCCAAGAAAAATAAAAGTTTCGTGAGTACCAATAAAGGCTCGTCTACAGCCTCGAACTACAAAAATGGAAATTCTACAGGCAAGAGCAGCGTAGCATTTAGCAACCTCCCACGTAAGCAAATCCTACGAATAATGACCATAAACTGTAGAAGTGTAAAAGAAAACAACTCTGAATTTAAAACTGCAGTAAATTATATTAAACCAGATGTTATCTGTGGAACAGAATCTTGGTTAAGGGGAGTTTGACCTGGGAAACCTCCAAGTAAAGAGGCAATTATGAACCCTGAAATATTTCCAGAAAATTACAAAGTTTACCGGAATGATAGATCCACCAGAGGTGGTGGAGTGTTCATAGCTGTCCAGACAAACATTACTTCTGTTGAATGTATAAAAAACATTACAAACTGTGAAATAGAAAGTTTGTATATGGCTATATGGCTAAACGAAACCTAAATGACCTAGACCAACTCAGATCTGCTCTAGACTCCACTAAAAGCTCACAACAGAGACAACATATTGTGTGCGGGGACTTTAATTGCCCAGATATCAACTGGAATACACTATCATTCTCTGGTGGAAGTAACACTCAGGATAAACTTGTACAACAAAAACTCATAGAAATCTCCGTCGAGTCAAACCTTACTCCAATCCGTGAACAAACTACTAGACAAGGCAACATCTTAGACCTCGTATTAGTAACAATTAACTCTCTTGTGAAAAGCTCAGTGAGCGTTCCTGGCATCTCAGATCATGACATTGTGGTCACAGACTTTGATATTAAACCATCCTACTCGAACAACAAACCCCGAAAAATTCATATATTCAGTAAAGCCAACTGGGAAGATATTAAAACTGTGTGTAAAGACATAAGCACAAAAATAAAATCCATGTCCCAGATCTCAGATGTGGAAGATCTATGGAACTTTTTCAAAACGGAAATTCTAAAAACTGTTGACGACAATGTGCCATCTAAAACAGTTAAACGCAAAAATAACCTACCATGGCTTAACCGTGACCTAAAGAAGTCACTCAGGAAAAAAGCAAGATACCATAAACAGGCCTTGAAAACAGGAAACTGGACTAAATACAAAAACTTCCAAAAAGAGTGTAAACAGACATTTAGAAGAGCTGAATGGGACCATATTAACAACTCCATAATAAAGGGACTCAACGAAAAGAACCCCAAGCCGTTCTGGAACTACGTAAAGTCAAAACAACAAGACAATATTGGAGTACAACCATTAAAACAAAGTGGTAACCTTGTTACTGACTCAAAAGGCAAAGCGAATATCCTCATAAAACAATTCCAATCTGTCTTCTACAAAGGCACAGGCGCGACTGATCCGCGCCACCTACAGTTCTCTGAAAAACATATACCAACTTTACCAGATCTGAAAATCACCGACTCTGGAGTTACTAAATTACTCTTGAACTTAAAGACTGCCAAAGCTATGGGACCAGATCGAATCCCAAATATCTGAAAACATTTGCACATGAACTTTTTCCAGCTTTAACTGAAATATTTCAAAAATCAGTAAACACCGGAACATTACCATCCGACTGGAGGAATGCAAACATTAGCCCAGTATTTAAAAAAGGTGACCGCCACCAAGCCGAGAACTACAGGCCAGTGAGTCTCACTACTGTCCTATGCAAAACATTGGAACATATAATATGTAAACACTTACTAAAACATTTTGAAAATCACCAAATACTCACAAACAGAAACCATGGCTTCAGATCAGGATACTCCACTGAAACCCAACTGATAGTCACAATGAACGACCTACTCGAAAGCTATGATCAGAAATTACAAGTCGACGTGGCAATCCTAGACTTCTCGAAAGCCTTTGATACTGTACCACATGACAAACTCCTTCAGAAATTAGAAAATTATGGCGTGAGAGGAAATATGCTGAATTGGCCAACATCTTTCCTGAAAGATAGACACATGAATGTCGCCATTGAGGGTGAACATTCCGACAGTGTTAAGGTTGAATCTGGTGTCCCCCAAGGGACGGTCCTTGGTCCACTGATGTTCCTTTGCCACATAAATGATCTTCCGGGCGCCGTTAAATCCACTGTTCGTTTATTCGCAGATGACTGTCTTCTCTACAAAACGATTCGCTCACGCGATGATCACCTTGCACTACAAAGGGACCTCCAAGAACTGGAAAAATGGGCTGAACTCTGGGGCATGAAATTCAATGCCAAAAAGTGTTATATCCTCAGCGTCCAACAAAAGTCAAGTTTTTTCTATGAATTAGATAATACCATATTACAACAAGTTGACACAAGCCCATACTTGGGTCTGCATATCTCGGAAAACCTTACGTGGGAAACTCATATAAGTAATATCTGCAAAAAGGCTAATTCTACGCTTGGCTTCCTGAAACGTAATTTAAAACATTGTCCTCAAGACTGTAGGAAGTTGTCATATATCTTGCTAGTTCGTTCTACTCTTGAATACGGAGCTGTTATTTGGGACCCTTATTTAGTAAAGGACATTAAATCCCTGGAAAAGGTACAGCGACACGCAGCTAGATTTATAACGAAAGATTATAAATCCAGGAATGATGATTGCGTCCATGATATGCTACAGAAACTCAACCTTGACACGCTGCAAAACCGAAGACGTCACTCAAGGTTAGTGTTCCTCTTCAAGATTATTCGGGGTATGGTGCCGGCAATAGATAATTCAACATATTTGACACCCATTAAAAACAAGAGACGTATCAAACCCAAAAAATTCAGTGACAATCAAAGTCTTGAGGGCCGCAACTAAGTAGACAACACTCACTCCCGACGCGTTATACCAGAAGTGGTCCCTGCGTCGTATATATATACAGATACAGATATCAAAACCTGCAACAGGCTTTGTTTTTTGCCTTAAATGTATGATTTTAAATGCAGTAGGGCCTCAAAATTATGATATTCTTACCAGTTCAAGGAAATGCTCTGCTGTGATTTTTTGATATAAAGTTTTATATCCCTTTACATCATTGTTTACTTTATCGCTATAGTAATCAACAATATTAACAATGCAACTCTCCTCACAAGATATACACTCCTGAAACACAAGAAAAAAAATATACGATAAGTTGAGAATTTCATATGCCTAGGAGATATAATCGTTCTCACCAACGAACAACCGGTCAATCTCCTTCCATAATACTTGGCATCGTTACGAAGCCGCGAATCTCTAGTTTATCAATATGACGAATGTCTTATCAATAATCTTTTCTTCAACGAATACAAACGAGTTTTAAAACCCAGACACCCCGCGTGGTGTATCGTGGTATCATAGCTGTGTTCAGGGCTCTCACTGTCAGGTCGCAATTTGCGATATAAAAAACAAGTGGTTGCCATGCACGATACACCCACATTTTACAAGAGATGGACAGAGAACAAGCTCAAAAAAAGAAGTGATTTTTTGTACAATCAAGGGCCATAATTCAGGAAGTTACAATCCGATATGCATGAATATTTAAAGGAACCAAGATCTTTGGGTTATAAAGATGTATTTCAAGTTTCATCAAAATCGGATCAAAATTGTGTCCTCTCTCTAGAGGGGTCCACAACCTTGATATACTATATATTTACAATATGTGCGTATGAGGCGCAGCCATTTTTTCTGGCAGTTTTGGTCAGATTTGTACGAAATTCGGACTCAACCATCATAAGGGTGTAACAGTGATATTTTCAATTGTTTATTTAAATCGCATAAAAATTGTGACATCTAGAGTTTTTGAAGTGATCAAGGGCCATAACTTTGGCAGTAATTATCGGAAATCGCTGAAAATAAATAGGATTCTTCATCTCATGACCTTAAACACTGTGTATAAATTTGAAGTCAATCGAATATAAAGTTTGGCCTCTAGATCGTCCACAAGATTTTTATCAAAATTATCAAAAATCGCCGAAAACCAATAGGCTTCTTCGTCTTATGACCTCAAACACTGTGTATAAATTTAAAGTCAATCGGATATTAACTTTAGCCTCTAGAGCATCCACAAGATTTTTTGAAGTGATCAAGGGCCATAACTCTGGCAATAATTATTTGATATTTTGCTTCATCTTAAAAATATTATATTTTGATAGTTGAATTCGGTTTGCTATGGCTTCATACGGCATGTAAAAGTGTGTGTGCATTGTATCTGTCATTGAGTCAACTAGCATGGTTTCGTTTCCACAACCTTGGTATACCATATGTTTACACTATTTGGTCCGATTTTCACAAAATTCAAACTCACCCATCATTAGGATGCAATGGTGATATACTAAAATGTTTTTTTTAAATCAGATAAAAATTGTGACCTCTAGAGGGACCCATACTCCCCCGCAGTGTTTCATTTGATTAGTGCTAATCCCTCTAAACACTGCTTTAATGGAAGGAAATTACTGTTCCAAATTATGACTGGTCAATAGTCAGATTACCAACCAATTGCTAACTGCGTTACAATGCATTACATGGACCAAACATGTTTACATAACATTACGTCATGACTCACGATTTTATTATGCCCCATTAACCAGTTCATAGCAGAATATTGCAGAAAACCTAATTGCGTGACAGACGAGGCTATCAACACGTAAACAATGTAAACAATACTGTATTGAAATGAACAAGACTTTCACCTTCAGGAATATGAGAGGGACCACAAGTTAAAAGTTCGATTTTTCGTACAATCAGGGGTCATAATTCAGGAAGTTACGATCCTATATGCGCAAATATCAAAAGGAACCGATATCTTTGGGATATAAACATGCATTCCAATTTTCATGAAAATCGGATGAAAATTGTGACCTCTTGAGTATAGAAGGATAACGTTGCCAATACTGTTTCAATGTTCACTGTACAAACTGCATAATTCAGGAGTTCAAAATACGTTTTTTAGTCTTACAATTTGCAATTTCCATTGCACCACAATACCAATGTCACCGTGTTAAAACACAAAATACACTTTTCAATAATATATAATACAGTATAATAGTTATTTTGCACATTACACTCCTCCATTCTGCATTTTGCCTAATAGACAAATGCATAATAGAACTTAGTATAGTAGGACATATACCTTATATGGGATCTACGACGAAGCTCGTTTGCATATGGAAAAAACTCTGAACTAAGACAGAAATTTATAAATTTACGCGATTAATCTACAAGGGTAACGTCAGTAGAAGTGACAGAGATTAATCTGGCATACAATAAGTAATCATACAATAAGTTGGCTTACCATGCAATAAGGAATTCGCTGCATGACCATGACTTTTGTGAAATCATGCGCGTGTTCAATCCCTGCATTGGCCGATAAAGTTCATAGAGATTTTCAGACTTGGTTTCACCATGTCCATGGTGCAGGATGGAGGGCCTGACCAGGACAGCTGCCTAGTCGTTTGGATGAGACGAAAAACCGAGGTCCCGTGTATACATTGGCGTGCACGTAAAAAAAATCTCTTGGCAGTTGGAATACGATATAAGAATGGGACATAGTGCGACTGCCCGGGCATAATTTCCCATGTAGCACACTGCATGGCGTATGCCTGTCTTCATTTGCCCGGTCGAAGCAGAACAGTAGGAAGTTAAACCTTATTTCATTTTTTTCAAAGTGTGTAAATATAAATGTGCCAGAAAATTATTTAAATATTTGAAAAGAGAAATGGGCATTCTTTTTAGTGATAAGTAACATGATAATTGGAATTCGTATTAAGACAGGTATGTTTAGGCCTTTTGTAAATACCTCCACCCCCGTGGTTTAATAGAGTTTTGTACCACCCGACTATGACAGTTTTTCTTTACCATGTAAGTGATGCAGGAGAGCCTGACAAGGACAACTGTCTAATCGTTTGGATGGGCCGAAAAAACGAGGTCCCGTGTACACATTTGCGTGCACGTAAAAGATACCTTGACAGCTGGAATTCGATACAAGAGTAGGCCGTATGCAGCACCGCTGTCCGGGAAAATTTTCCCTCACACTGCACGACATATGCCTGTTTTGATTAGCCCAGTTGGAGCAGAACAGTCGGATTTTAAATCCCATTTAATTTCATTGCATTCATCGTTTTTTTAAGTTCTACAGATAAGGTCGATCATGTAAGTTATTAATTTCCGTCCAAGCCCTGACTTTTTTCCGTATGCAAATGAGCTACCTCGTAAATCCCATATATAAGGTATATGTTCTAATATGCCAAGTTCTATTATACATTTCTCTATTATGCAAAATGCAGAACGAAGAAGTGAAATGTGCAAAATAACTATAATAGCCATCCTATTTAAGCAATATACTTTCAGGGCTGTCGGTAATTTTCACAGTTGATTGGCAGCACTGCCAATCAAAAAGTCCAATTTTGCTAAATTTGATTAGCAAATTTAAAGATAGGTTGCCAGGCAAAAAAACATACACCCACAGCAGCTAAATCGTCCACGCGGTCGACAAGAGTTATCATACATTTATTCTTCTGTAGGTAATTAGGGGGCATTTAATAGACAATTTCATACAGATGACATTATAATTTTCGTAGTTTGAGGGTTCAGAAGGTTCTAAAAACTAAAACAAGGGCTGTAACTCTGGAAGTAATCTACAGGCTTTTTCGTTTTAATAATTCAAATAATGCTTATCAATGATAACTTTTGTCGTTCGAATGTTCACAAGGTTCGACAAAGTAAACCAAGGGCCATAACTCTAGAAGTAATTGACAGGAATTGCTGACATTCAATCGGCTTCTTCATTTCACTAATTTAAATGATGCATATGAATTCATACAGATTGGGTGATAACTTTTGTCGTTCAAGCGTTCACAAGATTCAACAATGTGAAACAAGGGTCATAACTCTAGTTGTAATTAACGGAAATTTGCTGAAATTCAATAAACTTGTTTGTTTTATTAATTTTAATGATGCATATAAATTTCATACAAATCGAATAATAACTTTTGTTGTTAGAGCATTCACAAGGTACAACAAAGTGAAACAAGGGCCATAACTCACAGTGTAATTAACGGAAATTGCTGAAATTCAATAGGCTTCTTCGTTTCACTAATTCAAATGATGCATATCAATATCAAACAGATCGGATGATTACTGTTCTCATTAGAGCATTCACAAAATTGAACAATGTGAAACAAGGGTCATAACTCTAGTTGTAATTAACGGAAATTTGCTGAAATTCAATAAACTTGTTTGTTTTATTAATTTTAATGATGCATACAAATTTCATACAAATTGGATAATAACTTTTGTCGTTAGAGCATTCACAAGGTACAACAAAGTGAAACAAGGACCATAACTCACGGCATAATTAACGGAAATTGCTGAAATTCAATAGGGTTCGTCGTTTCACTAATTTAAATGATGCATATCAATTTCAAACAGATCGGGTGATAACTGTTGTCATTAGAGCGTTCACAAGATTCAACAAAGTGAAACAAGGGCCATAATTCTAGATGTAATTAACGGAAATTGCTGAAATTCAATAGGCTTCTTTGTTTTACTAATTTAAATGATGCATATAAATTTCATATAGATCGGTTGATAACTTTTGTCGTTAGAGTGTTCACAAGGTGCAACAAAGTGTAACAAGGGCCATAACTCCAGAAGAAATTAACGGAAGTTATTGAAATTAAATAGACTTCTTCATCTCACTAATGCAAACAACATATGTGACCCCCCCACAGCATACTGAGTCACAATGAGGGAATTTTGAAAATTGAGTTATTGTTATTTTCACATTCTCCAACTCATTACCTTCAATTTTATGTATAGTTTGTTTGAATTGGGCAAAAATTGACTGAGCTGTGTCCATTAGAAGCTACCCAACTCACAAAAGTAAGTTTTGAGAAAAAGCAAGTCAAAGATTTGGTATGTTCCAAAACAAAATCCCATAGCAACCAGGCCATTTATCTGCTGTTTTGTCGTTGAATATATCTTTCCATGGGTTTTCAGGGGTGCTGAAGACGAAAATCGTAGTAAGAATTTGATCCGACTATTTCCGCAATTAATTTGCTATATTTTGTCGTTAAAGATGTTTTTTTTTACTTAGGATTTCAAGGGTGCTGACGACGAATATCGTAATAAATGCACTCCTTTCGTAACGAAACATCCACAACACATACGGCATAATATTCACATGATAGTGTTATACTAAAGAACAATCTATACATTAGTAGTCTGTTGTGTATAATATAACTTTAGTGAGATTAACTCAGTTAATCTCATCAATTAATTAGCACCTTAGTGCAAGCTAGTGGTCAGGAGATTAAGATTGTTGATTGGATAATCATCAAAGAAGCCGCAACAGCTGTACGCGTGTTCATTTAACACGTGAATTAAAATAAGATTTTGCGTGTATGATAGGTCTATTATTATTTTCAGGTACCGTTACGTTATCAAAATATGAGTTCCTACAGAAATATAAATTTCATAGTCAATGCTTACGTTCACTTTCGTGCATTTTGGCTGTGATGTAAATATCAACATTATTCAGAGGATACTCAATGGCAGGTCCGAGAATCGTCACATTTCGGCTTGTTGGTCGTTCTCATTTTTTCGACCCATTGTGATAAGAGAATTAAAAAAAATAATATCCCAAATGCATTCCTTACTTAGCATGCCGTATGAAGAAGCGACGGTAAACGGAATTCAGCTATCAATAAAATTCTCTTCGAAAAGAACATTATTGGCCATTTTGTTTATTGTCATTTAAGGCCTATAGATTATTTTTTAAAGATGATATGAGATATCAAACAATCACCACTTGGATTAATTATTCGGAGTAAATAATGAGTTGTCGACGGCTTTATCATTGACCTGTGACAGTTGATTAGTAATAGTATTACTCAATGACACACACCCGCTTGTCGATTAATTTACATCATCAGCCACATGGTTTCGATTAACACTCAACGGCAATGTATACGATCATTGCCAAAACGGAAGATTTATCGATAATGTCTGGCACGCGGTGTCTGGGCCAATCAGCAAAGGAGTTGTGTGAACAGCATGGCAACAGGCGGAGTTTATTTTTATTTTTGGAGGGTTTAAAACTCGATTGTATCCGTTCAAAATCAATTCATCGACAATATTTTGATCATATTTATAAAAAAAAAAACAAGAAAGATCTTGTCGGGTCAGACCATGGATTAGCCTAAAACATCAGTTTGGGGCTTATTATTATGGAGGAATTAAAGTCACAAGATCAAAGAGCCCTTAAAAATTTTCTTCGGATGGACTGGAAAACGTTTGAGGAATTACTAGATAAAGTAAAGCCCTATATTACAAGAAAGGATACACAAATGCGTGAAAGTAGGCCCATACCATCAGGAGAGAGGTTGGCTCTTACTCTGCATTTTTTAGCAACAGGTATTTCTTTAATTAATGAAATAAATATATAACAATAACAAACATGAGTGATACTATTAACTAATAGCTGAATTGTTATTGTGATCAAAATCAAATCTAATTTAAAGTTAAGGCTTTGAATAAAAATTAAATTAAAGGGAGATAACTACACTTTAAGATTAATCAGCCTATGTTATTAAAGGGAGATAATTACATTTTAAGATTAGTGAGCCTAGGTTATTCGGGGGGCAGTAGTAAAAAAAACATCATACGTCAAGTCGAAAAATATGCACTGGACCTGGGTAGACCACCCACCCATTAAAATCTTGCGTAAAAAAATATGCACCATCATTTTTTAGAAAGACCACCCTAAAATCTTGCGCAATAAAATGTGTTCTTCACAGTTGCTTAATTGACCACCCAAAAATCATGCGCAAGAAAATGTGTTCCTCACAGTTGCCTATTAGACCACCCTAAAATCTTGTGCAAGAAAATGTGTTTCTTGAAATATCTCATTTAAGACCACCCAAAAGTATGTGCAATACCTAACTACTAAAGGCTGAGCAATAGAACAAATGACAAGACGATATGTTATAAATACAGTATTTATATTGAGTTGATGTTCGACAAAATTCTGAGTCTGAATTATTAGCAAAGATAGTCTAAGACTGCCCATATGCAGAGACAGGCTAAAATATATGAACTTAGGTTTGTACCTATTCATTTATTGTGCTTTCCCATATCCACTCAAATCTACTGATCACAGGTTGACCAATTTTGACCAGAGTGTGAAGAAGTAAAAGATTACCCAAATCTCATCTCGGCATGCTGCGGTGTTGAAGGTAAAAAAGATGTTAACCCTCTCCACACGACGTGTTTATTTGGAGTGGGCTGGCAAACCAAATTGACAGGACAACAGTCGATCAAATCACGGGATAACACTTGAATGAAATTATAAGGCTTTGAAATATTAATGAATATTTATGTAAATAAACATATACAAGAAACAGGAGTTACAGTACAAACAAACAAGTTAACAGCTTTCTTTGTTGACAGTTCTAATTCAATAATTAGAGTTCACGAGTCACGGAATTCACAGTTCACAGAGTTCATGGTTCACAGAGTTCACGGTTCACAGAGTTCACGATGTCTATGGAGATCCGCCATGTTAGAAAGCATGGGTTTTCACGACATTAAAGTTCACTTTAAAGTTCACTATAAAGTTAATCACAGTCGTCACCTTACGACACAAAGTTCACCATTCACTTAAGTATCACAATTGTCCTAAAAACATAGTTACCAAACACCACCTCCGAGACAGGGAAAAAAACAGTATCGACACAGCATAACAACATGCCTGTGAATCTTGCGTTTTGGTTGGTGAATTAGACACTGTCGATTGGACAATATATAACTCCTCTGTTTTAGCAAGGCGAATAACTGCGTATATAATAAATATTACAGTGTACTTTTTTTTCATTTTGTGCTCAGCCATCTTCCTCAACCCAAATCTTTATTGACAAATATCTTCAAGAAATTCTGCTCAAATGACCATCACACTATTTTCAAACTTCATCCAAACACATCTCTGAAATATATAAAACAGAAGAAAATCAGTCATAAACAGGCATCATAAATTATTCGTAACTAAGCAGTGTTGAAAATTTTGTTTTGTTTTTTTTGCACTCTGGGAGTCTCTGCAGTGTTTACTTTAAAGTGGACAATTTAAATCAAAGATTGCCCAAATTCTGAATAACATGATTATTATTTTTATTATTATTATTACAGCATATTTATAGTGCACCCTTTCATATAACATGTTCAGGGGCACTTTACAAAGTGACAATGTAAATCACACATAAACAACAAGATTATGGGCATGTTAACGATTGTATACAGAGTCAGTTAAAAGCCTGATTAAATAAATGTGTTTTAAGTTGTTTTTTAAAAGAATATAGAGATGTACAACAACTGGCCCGTAATTTTTAAAAACATTAGGATCCAGTGTAGACTTTTTAATTAAAGGGGTAACATAAGCTCGTTTGAAAACGTTGGGAATAGTTGCGGATGATATACAAGAATTAATAATATTGGTAAAAACTGGAATAACTTCGTCTTGACAGTCTTTAAGAACAGAAGTCGGAACAGGATCTAATGAACAAGATTTAGGAGCAGACGATTTAATTAGCTTTAAAACAAAAGATTCACTAACCAAGTTAAAATTTTCTAAATAAACAGAATTTTCTAACTTATCAAAATCATGAGCGTTAAAGTCAATAGTTTTATTTAAATCATCAAGTTCAGTTCGTATTTTCTGTATTTTTATTTGAAAGAAATCAGAGAATAAATTTGCAAGTTCAGTGTCATTATCATTGTCCGGGAGGATAGTACGCTCAGCATTATGGTCCAAAAGGGAATTCACAACTTTATACAGGTCTTTTTGTCTGTTTTCGCCATTTTCTATTTTATCAGAGTAAAATTTAATTTTAGCATCTTCGATTAATTTATTCACATTGTTTTTTAAAGATTTATAAATCTGTTTATGGACATGTAGATTTGTTTTCCGCCACAGATGTTCAGCCTTATTACGGTCCCTTTTGGCTTCTAAAATAGAATCATTAAACCACTGCGTATTGGGACGAATAGTAAATGTTTTCGTTTGAAGAGGAACAAGCGAGTCCAAAATTTCAGCAAGCTTTGAGTGATATTGGGTTGCCTTCTCTTGTATATCTTGAATATGTTGAATGCCATTGAAATTCGAGTTCACTATTTCAGCTTTAAATTTATTTATGTCAAATGATTTAAACCTTCGATATGTTAAAGTCTTTCTTGTTGGTTGTGGTTTCTGGATCATAAGATTAAAAGTTGCCGGGAAATGATCAGATATTAATTTGTCCGAGACAGAGAGATTATCCAGTTTAATATCACGTGGATTAGTTATCACCAGATCGAGAATATGTCCACCGTTATGAGTAGAAGAAGAAACATGTTGTGTGAGAGATCTATTATTCAGCATATCACAAAAATCAACCGCGGTAGAGTCGTTGGAATCATCAACATGAAAATTAAAATCTCATTAAAATTAATGAGTCATTAGTCTCAAGAAATTGTTTAAAAATATAGTCACTAGGGGAGGTGAAATAGCAGCTGATTTGGGCCTAGGATAACGGGAAATTATGCTAAAATTGACAATGACAATGACTGACAACACGTCAGAACGATATACATAGCAACCACTTGAATCCTAGGCATCACATAGTTTTATAGGGTATTCTGAGGGGTGTATGCAAGAACTGCTCTTCTCTGAACAAGAACTAGCAATAAAATTGTGTTGACGGTCTGCAAATAAAATAATAAAGGCTAAAAACTCACCCATGTTAAGGTTATCAAAACTTCGAAAGTGTAGCCATCATTGTCGCCGGTTGTTGCCAAGAGTTATCCCTGTGTAGTCTCGGTTAACAGGCCGTAACTAATTCATTCACGACTGGCACTACCGGTCAAAATGGCCACACTAAGGCTAATCTAATCTTTTTAAAAATCTTCTGACGTTAAAAATATTTTATTTGAAATATTCGAATAGCATTTTCTTTCATAATTTATTTACCAGCATTTTAAAATTGAATTTATCTTCGCTTGGATTCGACCACTAATTCGACACACCTCGGTAAAAACGGTCATACGATTCTATTTTGATGGAGTTGTTATTGATATGAACTGAAACACTTTGTATCCCGTTTGATACAATTTTCTTACAGGGACCCATTAGACCACCCAATTTTCTTACCCAGAAATGCTTTTCTTTCTTTCAGAACTCTGTTAGACCACCCAATTTTCTTACCCGGAAATGCTTTTTTTCTTGCAGAACTCTTTTAGATCACCCAATTTTCTTACCCGGAAATGCTTTTTTTCTTGCAGAACTCAGTTAGACCACCCAATTTTCTTATGCGGAGATGCACTTTTTCATGCACTTTTTTCGGCTGACAGACCCACCCCACCCCCCAGTTGCTGTTTGCATTTTTTTTTACAGTTGCCCCCTGGGTTATTCACTAGAAGTCATGGATTGAGATGTAATATTCTTTTACATTCTTTCCAGGTGACAGTTACCAGTCTCTTGAATATCTATATAGAATTCCAAGAAACACAGTGAGCTTAATTGTTCCAGAAACCTGTAAATCTATTTACGATGTACTGAGAGAAGAATATTTAAAGGTAAGTGATTTACAAGACCCCTCCTGAGTACAATTCATTTTCTTTTAAGGCCAGACGATTTTTTACACGATGCCAAGCATACTTAAAATAATTCCTTTAATCGAGTTTCAATTTAATTTTTTCAGGTCCCCAACAAACCAGATGAATAGGAGACTGTCATACATGGCTTCAACAGCAGATGGAATTTCTCAAACTGCATCGGAGCACTGGATGGCAAACATATCGCTCTTAGAAAGCCATTTCACAGTGGTGCTACCTTTTATAATTACAAAGGCTTCTGCAGCATTATATTGCTTGCTTTAGTTGACGCGGATTACAAATTTATTTATGTTGATATTGGGGCTAATGGCAGGGTAGGGGATGCAGGTTTACTGCAAACTCACCCATTTCATCAGCTTTAGAAGAGAACACTTTCAACCTCCCTCCTCTCAAAGTTCTACCAGGTAGAGAAACACCAGTACCATGTGTTATTGTTGGAGATGATGCTTTTGCTCTGAAAACCAATCCAATGAAACCTTTTCCCATGAGGGGACTTATTATTGAAAAAAGAATTTTCAATTATAGATTGAGCAGGGCAATGGCCTATGGCATAAAAGTTTGTACACTTACAACCAAAGTTATAGTAATCGAATAAATTTAATTGCATATGTACATAAATAAATAATTTATAAGTAATTTATAAATAAATACAATGCAAGGGGTCCTTAAATTGGTCAGTTGTTCATCATCAGTTGTTCAAATTACAATGAACATGTATTTGACCTAAAAATTGATCAGTTCTTCATTTTCATATTGGTTTATTAAAGCAGTGTTTATCAGCGTATGGATGTCTAATTCCAGTTTTGCACGTTTTCTTGGATTTGTAATAAGTGTCAACTTCTCACAAATATAACTGCTAAAAGCTGAGTTTTCATGTTTGTTCTCTTTTTTTCTCTGCCAATGTCTTTAAAAACATAACAGCAGATGCTGTCAGGTCATCTGTATTTCTTTTTTTGGAACACAGTGATGTTGAGATTTCACTGTCCTTTTCAGGAGTGACTTCAGCTAATTGGTGCTGAGAGCACTGAGAGTGAAGCTGTAAAATATCTCCTTCTGGAGGAAGAGAAATGGCAACATCACAATCCGCTTCAGTTGAATCCTGAAAATATATTTTAAAAAAAACACATTTAATTTTATTGTTATGATTTACCAATGAGACTTGGTTGTTGCAGCACTAAATAACTACTCTCGAGTTTGTAATAAGGCCACCATACAAATGTCAAATAAATTACCATAATAATGGGAGACAACCCCATCAACCATACAATTAAGACAACTATTTCAATTCATGATAGATAACCACACCTAAACAAATCAATAGGATGAGGAAAAGCCTTTTCTGGTCTGACATGTTGAAATTGTTTATTTTCACATGTAGAAATCTGTACGTACTACAGTATAAAATAATTGTTTTGACATTAAATGGTGATAGGCCTGCATTGCACAATTACTCATGCTCAATATATCTTCAAACATGAGACCGTAGATTGCAACCAACAATTTTTATACTAGGTCATTTTGAGACTAATAAATGTAAAATGTCCTATTGTTAGTTAGTTCACATATTCCAGAACAAAGAAAATTTGAGTTACAATAATTCAAACAGTATCCAAAGGTCTTAAGTTTAAAAATTTATACAAATGATTCTATATCACTTACAACTACTAGGCCTAAATTGTTTTCTTGGGATTGTGTTATCCCTCAAAAAAACATCCAAAAGTAGGGTGGCCCATGTACTCTACAGAAATAAAGTCCACCGCTGATAGTTCGAGACTACCACTGAAGCGTACACATTCGCCGTGCCGAGACCAACTTTCTGACGGTATGATACTATAAATAGCCATGGCACGTGCAATTGTCTACAAATCTATCAACTATTACAGCCGTAAAAAAATTATTGTTGACGATTTTGAATAGCAGTGAAATTAAGCTTCTTGGTTATTACAGCAGATTTAGAAATTACGTTCGTTTCATTTTTTTAAATCGCTTCATCATTAACTGTACCTTTAAGAGCGGCATCTTTTGGTTTAGTACAAATAATATCTCTGAATCACTCGGGTTAGACAGGAACATGATACTAGCAGTAGTTTCATTTTACTTTTACAAGGTTCTTAAAACGATTGTTGAGCTACCTAACGTGCTTATTTATAAATTCAATTTCTTGTTCTAGCTTTCTGTTATGTTTCGTAAAAAAGTAGTCTTGATTATCCCGACCTGTCAATCAGACGTAGAATGGTCAATAGACTGGTTAAGCGAGACTAATTTCAAAACAAGGGCACGTAACCTATCTTTTACTCAAAAGTGTCTGGATGTTATGGACGACACTTGGAACCAGTTTTCAGTCTATTATTTATAGATGATTAATGGTCATAGCTTATTAAGTACAACATGATCGTTTATTTAGTGACTATAATTGTGTGAAACTGATTTGAGGCTTGGCATATATATAAATATTGTGGCGTAATTGTCGAGATATATGGAGATATATGGAGATATTTATTTATGGTGGGTCACCCTACCAAAAGGTCAAAGTACCGCCATGTACTCTTGTAAACACTGGAAGTAGATTGACCACTGACAACCTTCTTCACCTTGACCAACTCTTTATTATAATAAGATCTGAGTAGCCCAATTTTCTTATTAACTTGTTGTTCTGAAATGAAATATAAAATTGTAAAAATAACTTTTTATGAAAAATAACTTTTTATTTAAGAGTATGCTAAATGCCCAGGCATTGTATGTAAATTAATACTAGAACTAAATTTATGAATAGTCAATAAATATTATTTAATTTAAGAAATATTTAGATTGAGCTAGGCCCTATAAAATATAAATCTAATATTCGAGAAAATAATGGGATTCTTTTTTTAAATTAAAAAATCGTTTTGAGGGTCTTTGAACCCGAATCGACATAAACAAAAGCAAACAAACATTTGCATTAATGATTTTACACACTAGTTGCACGTAGGCCTACTAGTACAGGTTGCCATTTGGTAGATCGCGAAAATTTAGACCAGGATAATTAGCCTAATCACTGACTGACTGTATCCAAAATCTGCACCAAATGACTTCAATAAGTATTCTACTTATCTATATAAATAATCAGTGTGAACCCAGTTGCAGAAATATCCACAGTTGCCTTGTCTTGCTGTAGGCGTTTCTTAATCTTTCTGACTGCCCAATTTCTTTGTTTACAGAACTTGTCATTTCCGCTAGGAATGACACTGACAGGCATAAGAAATTATGGATCAAAAAATAGTTACATAAAGTTATGTTATAACATATTGGGTCATGGAATTGGAGATATATATGATAATAGTATTGCTACCTACATTAGCTAAAAATAATATCTACTTCAACAATTAAAGATTCTAGGCCTCGCCAATCCGCGGTAGCCTAGCGACTGTCGTGACATTGACTCGTTGAGGCTGATTCGTATTCCCGCTATTGTCCATTAATAAAACAACTTACCTGTCCAATTTTTCCCCATCTCCTGTGCAATGGCTCTCAGTGCTGCCTGTTTTTTCTCGTGTTTATGGTAATCTTCGGATTGAATAGACCACAGCACGCTTTGGCGGTTGAAATAAAAAATAAAATTCTCTGTTTTGGCCCGGTTGAGTTCGACGTCTGACATTTTGAGGAAGTGCGCGTTTGCATTTGATTGGTCAATTCACAGGACAAATCCTACGAGAATAGGACTTGTTCTAAACCTAAGGATTTATCCGTAGGTAAGAAAATCTGTAACCTATAGGACAAATTTTCCCGTTCACATGAAAGGATTCAGCCTATGGATATAAAACCTCAGGATAAATCCACTAGTCTGACTCAGCCTTTAGTGGAGTAGAACGAACAATACTACCAGGGATGTGCCAAGGATGTGTTCAGCTAGGCATTTAAAAAAGAAACAATTACCTGTACATTATCTATATAGGTCTGTACATCTTTAACAAATACTTTAACAGCTTTCTCTAAACAATGAAACTTCATTTCTTCTCTTTCAAACTGTTCATCTTTTGTCTGTAAGTTAATGGGTTTCTTAATTATCTATCTGGTAATAATATTGATTGCTTCTGTGTTGATGAGAAGTCAACTTTATTCTAAATAATTACTTAGCACAATTCCTACCAAAATTATTAAAGATAGGTTGCCAGGCAACAAAACATACACCCACAGCAGTAAAATCGTCCGAGCGGTCGACAAGAGTTGTCGTATATTTATTCTTTTGTAGGTAATAAGGGGGCATTTAATAGACAATTTCATACAGATGACATTATAATTTATGTCGTTTGAGGGTTCAAAAGGTTGTTAAGATAGGTTGCCTGGCAACAAAAGCAGCTAAATCGTCCGGGCAGTCAACAAGTGTTGTCGCATATTTTTACTGTTTTCGGGAATGAAACATTTATAAAACACTAAAATCTGATTAAGAGTAACAACTCATGAAGTAATTATCAGAAAACCATTAGAATTTATTTGGTTTTAAAACAAAACTTTTAATATCATGGATTTAGCTGTTCAAGTCATAAAAATTTACTTGTTCGTATCAAGATCTTAAACTCTGTGTATCAATCTGAAGTCAATCGGATGATAACTTTAGCCTCTAGAGCGTCACAAGTGATCAAGGGCCATAACTTTGGCAGTAATTATCGGAAATCTTTGAAAATCAATAGGATTCTTCGTCTCATGACCTCAAACACTGAGTATAAATTTAAAGTCAATCAGATATTAACTTTAGCCTCTAGAGCATCCACAAGATTTTTGAAGTGATCAAGGGCCATAACTCTGGCAGTAATTATTTGAAATCGATGAAAATCAATAGGCTTCTTTGTCTCATGACATTAAACACTGTGTATAAATTTAAAGTGAATTGGATATTAACTCTATCCTCTAGAGCATCCACAAGATTTTTCAAAGTGATCAAGGGCTATAACTCTGGCAGTAATTATCGTACATTGCTGGAAAATAAATAGGATTTTTCGTCTCATGACTTTAACCACTGTGTATAAATTTAAAGTCAATTGGATATTAACTTTGGCCTCTAGAGCGTCCACAAGATTTTTTGAAGTGATCAAGGGCCGAAAATCACTGAAAATGAATAGACTTCTTCGTCTCATGACCTTAAACACTGTGTATAAATTTAAAGTCAATCGGATATTAGCTTTGGCCTCTAGAGCGTCCACAAGATTTTTTGAAGTGATCAAGGTCCATAACTCTGGCAGTAATTATCAGAAATCGCTGAAAATCAATAGGATTCCTCATCTCATGACCTTAAACACTATGTATAAATTTAAAGTCAATCGGATAAACTTTAGCCTCTAGAGCGTCCACAAGATTTTTTGAAGTGATCAAGGGCCATAACTCTGGCAGTAATTATCGGAAATCGCTGAAAATCAATAGGCTTCTTCGTCTCATTGCCTTAAACACTGTATATACATTTAAAGTCAATCAGATATTAACTTTAGCCTCTAGAGCGTCCACAAGCAATTGTGGATGCCAGAAGGACAGACGGGGGCAACGACAATATACGACCACATTTCAATGTGGTCGTATAAAAACTAAAACAAGGGCCATAACTCTGGAAGTAATTGACAGAATTTGTTGAATTTGACAGGCTTTTTCGTTTTACTAATTCAAAAAATGCATATCAATTTCAAACAGATTGGATAACTTTTGTCGTTCAAACGTTCACAAGGTGCAACAAAGTAAATCAAGGGCCGTAACTCTACAAGTAATTGACAGAAATTGCTGACATTCAATAGGCTTCTTCATTTCACTAATTTAAATGATGCATATGAATTTCATACAGACTGATTGGGTGATAACTTTTGTTGTTCAAGCGTTCACAAGATTCAACAATGTGAAACAAGGGCCATAACTCTAGATGTAATGAACGGAAATTTGCTGAAACTCAATAGTCTTGTTCGTTTTACTAATTTAAACGATACATATCAATTTCATACAGATCGGATAATAACTTTTGTCGTTAAAGCATTCACAAGGTACACCAATGTGAAACAAGGGCCATAATTATGGTGTAATTAACGGACATTGCTGAAATTCAATATGCATCTTCGTTGCAACAGATCGGATGATAACTCTTGTCATTAGAGCGTTCACAAGTTTCAACAAAGTGAAACGAGGGCCATAACTCTAGATGTAATTAACAGAAATTGCTGAAATTCAATAAGCTTCTTTGTTTTACTAATCTAAATGATGCATATAAATTTCATACAGATCGGATAATAACTTTTGTCGTTAGAGCATTCACAAGGTACAACAAGCCAACAGTGAGGCTGATGTCCCCCGCCGAAATCTCCAAATAAATAGATGACACATATTAATTAATCGCACATCTATTTTTTTCCAAAGTATCAAGCAATCAAACTGATTATGAACTATACACTAAGTTTCATCACTCTCTATCAGATAGAATCAAAGTTATCTTGTACCAAAGCAGGAAATTGCTAATCTCTGCTTAGCTTTAGCTCGATATGTTAATCATTGAACTCAGTCAAGACGAACATCTACATCAAGTTTAAACATTCTACCTCAATTAGAAGAAGAGTTGTTATGTTCCAAAGTCTTGACCAATCAAAATGCTTATTGCTCGTTAGCCTAAGCAGAAAATTCTCATCATCGAACTTAGTCACCAAGTTTCATCACTCTCACTTAATTGGAACTAAAGTTATCGTGTCCCAAAGCATCAACCAATCAAATTGCTTATCTTTGCTTACCCTAAGCAGAAATTGCTTATCTTCACACTCCATCAAGGCATTGACCTAATAAACACTTACACCAAGTTTGAACATTCTAGCTCAATTAGAAGGAGGGTTATTGTGTCCCAAAAAGTCCGTCCGTCCCACTTTTTGGGACACCATAACCCTCCTTCTTCGAAAGGCAGGAGACAACAAAGTGAAACAAGAGCCATAACTCAGTTCTAAAAACTAGAACAAGGGCTGTAACTCTGGAAGTAATGTACAGAAATTGTTGAAATTCAACAGGCTTTTTCGTTTTTTACTAATTCAAATAATGCATATCAATTTCATACAGATCGGATGATAACTTTTGTCGTTTGAACATTCACAAGGTTCAACAAAGTAAAACAAGGGCCATAACTCTAGAAGTAATTGACAGAAGTTTCTGAAATTCAATAGGCTTCTTCGGTTCACTAATTTAAATGATGCATTTCAATTTCAAACAGATCGGATGATAACTGTTGTCATTAAAACGTTCACAAGATTCAACAAAGTGAAACAAGGGCCATAACTCTAATTGTAATTAACAGAAATTGCTGAAATTCAATAGGCTTCTTTGTTTTACTAATTCAAATAATACATATAAATTTCATACAGATTAGTTGACAACTTTTGTCGTTGGAGCGATCACAAGGTGCAACAAAGTGAAACAAGGGCCACTGTGACCTCTAGAGTGTCCACAAGCTAAAAACGTGATTTTCCGTACAATCCTGGGCCATAATCCATGAAGTTATGGTCTGATACATGCCAGTATGGAAAGGAACCGAGATCTTTGGGAGATAGACCTATATTTTAAGTTTCGTCAAAATTGGATGAAAATTGTGACATGTATACTGTCCACAGACGGACGGACAGACAGACAGGGGCTACAGCATAACACGGTCACATGAAAATGTGGGCGTAAAAAAAAACTCTAGCCTCTTTCGTGTTCACAAGAAATTTTGTCAGAATGACTGGGTCAATAACTCTGGAACATACTGTCGTAGAATGCTGAAAATCGATTTGGATCATTTATCGTTTAGCAATCATCATACTAAATTTGAAAAAGAAATCGGTCGAACACACTAGCCTCTTTCGTCTTCACATTAAATTTTGTTGCCGGAATGACAGGAGGAATAATTCTGGAACATCAATAGAGGTCATCCTTTAAAGGTTGGCCATCATCACACCAAATTTGAACTTATATGTCAAAAACTCTATCCTCTATCTCATTAACAAGAAATTGTTGACAGACGGACGAGCAGTGACGACATTCACCAACTACATGTGGACATATGATGAGTTAATGCATTCATTATTTACAGATAATCAATTAGTATTTGTAAGTAAGATAATTTACCTGTAAACTAATGCCCATTGTATTAGATAATCTGCCTCTTATTCTACCCGATTTCTTTTTTAAAGTATGAATATTAATCTTAGAGATTTTATCACCAAGACTGGCATCTGATTCTTTCTTATACTTGTACACTAAAATAGATTGAGTAAATCAATAATTAGGTACAGGAAAGCTATGCATAGCGTTGAAATATGCCCATCGAGCAGCTATGTCTCAACAGGGTCATTCTACAATAATGGTGTAACTTTGATATATGAATTCTTGAAATAAAATTAAACTGGCAACATTGAATTTCTTGTTAATTCTTTTCATTAATATATGTTCTATTCAAATATGTGGTCGGCCGTAATCAAAATTTATTTTTAGCCTAATGTTTTCACATAATGGCATCACAGGTATCTAAATTTATTTTAAAAATCAAACGTATTTTGCATAAGAATGTTAATCTAGTCCTGCCAATACCAGTAATAACGATTATATCGTTATCTGCCTTCAGGATCGACTATTATACACGTTTGATTCTTTATTCTGATGAGATCGTCCAACAACAAACTCTTTCAATCCTGCTCAAGGGTCACAAACTAAGGGATAACTATTATCGTTTGCATGGCGATAATCGTGGACCTCTGGGTTACTGTTTACATCCATAAACAAGTTAAGCATGACAGAGAGAAACAGGTGACAGAGATTAATGCACATGTTGCGAAGTTGAAACGGCTGGCGCGAAAATGACAGGAATCGCAAAGTTGACACCTTTAAGGTGTTGCAGTCTTTGAAACTTGATATTACTTGGAAATGGTCGATAAAAACATTACAAATATTGTAGAATAATGTTTAATGAGAATATACCCAATTCATTTAGATACATAATGTTTAAATGCACTTAAAATCCTTAAAACAACGTTCAAACACATGACATTCGTTCGCTATTTTTATTAGACTTCAATACTGAGTCTATTGACAAAGTTTAACTAGGGGTAGAAAATGTAGACTGGGTTGTCATGACGCTCAATATTCTAATAGCTTAATTTTGATCAGGATCGTTTTAGATATCAAGTATACCATATTTAATAGATTTTATCATCTACATGTATTTTGAGGGCTTTCTAATGTTGCAATTCTATATATACATATAGTTTAAAACAATATATAATAACACATGTAAAATATCAATTCGTTCTATTATGAAAATAAAATAACAAAATTGGAAACAAAATCAGAAACAAAACAACTCAGTATGGGAACTGGGAGAGATGGTAATAAACAAGCAATCATAGAAAAGATCTCTAAAAACGTTCAAATGCGTCATACTTTTAGGACAAGTTCTTGTACACATCATCATTTATTTTGAAATGACGCCCAGTAACTTTATCCATATCGGCAATACAGGCGACCAACTTTGAATGCTCATACCACCAGGGCTGCCGACAACCAGTATCGCAGCGCAATTTGCGATACATATTTTGTCCGTTGCTAATCAAAAATTAAAATCTAAAGTTTTTGATTCGCAATAACTGCGAATCATTAATATGCCTGTCATTTTGGATATTGACACAAGGATAATCCACATTTGAAGACTAGAAAGCTTTCTCAACAATTTCAACGAGTATAAAATGTTGAATAAAATTTTATAAACAAAACTAAATTCTCCGTGTGACATTTTCTTCTCGAAACTACCCAGACACAATTCATTATACGGTACTATATAATACAGGGACATAACTCTATGAATAGGGACTATTAAACCGGAAACAGGGAATCAAGTAGTACCACTCACGTTGCGAGACATCAAGTAATTATATGATATTTTGAAAGAAATAAATCCAGTGTATCCTCTACGTATTGTAAATAAAATATAAAAAAATAAATGTTAACGTATTGTAAAATGATAAATCAAAGTAAAAATTCCCGTAAAATATCACGTGTGTCTAGTCAATCGAGGTGCGCCCGATTGAACAAGAAAGGCAATACACGATAAAAAGCAGACGAAATTGTTTTCTAATGAAGATTTCTAACGTACAAAAAATAACAATTAAAATGATTGGGGCTTCGGAAGTCACTGTTAAGAATTGGCTTCAGACATAAGACCTAACTAAATGTCTACATCACATTCACAAACTGTCACAAGTACTTGTGGCAGTCCTAAAAAAATCTAAGATTAGTAAGAATGGAATCTAATCATATTTGTTATGAACTAAAGTAATATCTTGTTATTTAGGTGTTTTATGTTGAAACTGAAAAACTGCTAATCAATTTTTAAATTTGCTAATCAAATTTGGCAAAATTGGACTTTTTGATTAGCAGTGCTGCTAATCAACCGTGAAAAATTACCGACAGCCCTGCATACCACAACCAGTCATGCATGGACGGCCAGTAATATTTATTAGTTCCTGCATTATGCATGACCGTAACTTCTACGTCATCTTCGTAAACATCTTCAAATTTTCCCGCATAAAATTTTCCCTCATATTCCACGACACAGAGCTGTTCAACTAGTTCTGGTAAAACAACAATGTCGTCTTTATTGGTATCAGAGTTGATGTCATCTTTTGATGGACTGTCATTAGTCTCAATTTCATCCAGAGATTTCAATATCTGTATACTGCTAGGTAGATAACAGTCACAGTGAACACCTTGACAGAAACAACTAACATCCCTGAACAACATTTCGCCAAATTTAGTTGTTATAAGTTGGTGGATTTTCAGGGTACCCCTTACAGCAACAATATTGTTATATACTCTTCAAAAAAAGTAGCGGATATTCAGAAACATTACAAAACTGCAGAAATGCACTGATGTTTTTATTAGAGGTAACCAGTGTATGTTAATAACAGGCCAATTGCCTACACATGAACATAAAAAACAGTTCATATGAGCGGCTTATCTGACGACCCCATTTCATTCAAAATGAGATACACTGTCAAAAGTGAAAATGGAGGTTTTTGATTTTTGTCTTAACAATGAGTAATTGCTCCACCATTAATATAATATAAACAAACATGAATCATGACGACAAATTAGAATTAATTTAAAAAACATATATATGGCCCATGAAGAGAGAAATTTTACAATAAAAAAAAAATTGATAATTGATATTGAACTGGCAATGCAATCAAATGGATTTTTTGAAATGGCATTCTTAAATTAATGTCATGGGCGTCAACATCTTGTTTTAGGACTAGTTACCTCCATTAGACTTTGTCTATGATAATGTAAAAGACCGGATAATGTAGCTGATGATCTATTATTCTCAAATGTTGACAACGCATCCAGACTAATTCGTAGAATATTTTTCTGGATGATAGAGACTGTCTAATCCAACAAGGATAAAAATCATAAATTCAAAATATGGTTTACTTACCTAAATCTTTTCTGCGTTTATATTCATTAATAGCTTTTGCTACATCTGTCATGGCATTGATAGCTTTTACTACTTCTAGTTTATCAATATGATCATCATCTGTATTCTAGAAAACATCAAAATTCAAGTATATACATCGCTCGTATATTCTGGACATGTCCTAAGTGATTTTTCAAACATCCGACCAATTGGACATCAAGATATGGTGAATCATATTCAAAATTCCAAAAATATTTACTGTAATGAGGTATAACTATTACTAATCTCGATTGCTGTTGATAATAGTTGGGTGTTATGTTTAAGTTTCATTATTTGGTACAAATTTGATGTCTTGTAACAAATTTTTCGTGTATTCTACATTTTTTGACTGTTAAGAATTTAGTCAGTCAAAGCTACTGGCAGGTCGAAGCAGCAGGCTTCACGTGTTGTGATCCCGCCAGTCTCATATTATTTTTTCACTGACATATGGTGACAAGTGGCAGCAAGTGAAAATTATGTGAGAGAATCTCACGCTAACATGCATAGTGTGTAGAACCTATCTCTAAGTATTGACTAACTGGCCTATGTGTTAGAATATCTATATATGAAGTAGAAAGGGTTCATTGTGGTTACTATTCATGGAAATTCGTGAGAAATATATGTGTTGTCAGTAGTCGCTTAAACCTGTCAGTACTTGTAACGTTCGTCAGTATTCCTATAAATGGTCAGTAATAATCATAAGGTGAGTATTTAAGTTAATTGGTTAGTATTCCTTATTTGTGTAAGTATGTAAAAATAACGCGAGGAATTAAACAAACGTGAGTTAAGCCGAACATAATTCAGTCGCGTGCGGAGGAAATTGAAAAAAGCGTGACTAATTAAGAAACCGTCACTAATTGAGCTCTGGGTCACTATCAGAGTGAAACCGCCAGTTATCTTTGATGTGCGTCAGTAACTGGACCCGACGCCAGTAGAGCGTGAAATCGTTAACTATATAAATTTCTGGTGAGTATTGTTAGTGAGTATCGTCGCTACATTCTGAAAAAATTATTAATTAATTATTTACTAATATTCTCGAATCGGGAAATGTTTTTAAACAATAATGGATGGCAGTCAACAATAGGAGTATTTGTCGGCGATTTTGATTACCGCCGTAATGTGTAGTGTTATTTAATTTACAATTTATATTTATAACTGTATGGAATAAATTTGGAACCACAACTAATGATTAAAAAAAGATCAACACAAATCTGTTTTCACTAATTTTATTGAAACAGATAATATGATAGCAGATAACAGAAATAATGAATTTCATAAACATACACACAAGCTAAAATTCTGATCACTGAACAATCGTGTGAATATCTATATACATTATTATTGGTATCTTCAGATTTGCAACATATTACAAACTGATTCCTGTTAAAAAAAAACCCCAAAAAACAACCCATATAATTCAAACGTCAACCCGACCATTTCAAGAATAATTGTCTGTGTCAAGGTGACTGATTTAAAAAGATTTTTGTGAAAGAGTTGCAAAATTGATTACAGCTCACAGGAAACTAAAATTTTGTAATGTGGATTTGGTATCGTTTTACTATTGTGTAAGAAAACAAAATATGAATTCAAAGAACTATATCAACCTTCATTTTTTATCTTGCAAGCATACCAAGTTGATAAATTGTGGAAACTCTCTCTCCCTCTCTGGATAGCCATAATGTGGATGGGTATGCTGTGGCGGTCTTCGTTTAATTTTATGAATTGTTTTTATTGAATGAATGATGTTTTCAAAAGGTAATAAAATTAACTGCCAAACGACTCGTTATCCCGTCAGGTAGCACATGTTTGGCAGTTCAATTTATGATTTTTTGCATTTCAATCTTTAATAATTATTCTTTTAAAGTAAATAAATTAAAGTGCCAAACGAACGATTTGTCATGCGTAGAATGTTTGGCCTTGTATACTGAGCGCCATGGAAAACGCATCACTTAGTTTTTCGTATAACAAAATAATCCTGTAAACATATCTTATTTATTTTGCTTCTTATTGTGAACAATATTCAAATGGGAACACATCAATAACAACACATTTGTAGACTTATGGATGTTTAATCTGTAATCAACGTAGAAGTCAGAGGGGTCAAAACCAAAAGTACGACACAGATGTCAGTAGCGCGTGTTCTCCATGGGCTCTTACGCACGCTGTGCAGCGACGTTGCATGGAATTTACCAATGTTTGAAAGAAGGCCTGGGGCAAATTGTTCTATTCGTGGACAAGAGCAGCTTCTAAAGCAACAATGGTGTGCATCTGTGGTCTCCGATACAGACAGCGACCAATCTCATCCCATACATGTTCTATCGGTGCCATGTCCGGAGACATGGCTGGCCAGTCCAAGACATTGATGTTGTTAGCAGCCAGGTAGTCCATACTAAAACGGGCGGTATGCGGACGTGCATTATCCTGTGCGCTAGAAACATCGGAACAACAATTGGTTGCAAGACATCATCATGGTAGGCTACAGCATTAACGCGACCCCTGCAAATGTGTAGGGCGGTCCGGTGATGAAATGTGAAGCCTCCCCACACCATTACATTTCCCCCATCCCATTGATTTGTTTCGAAGACGCAGCAGTCTGCAAGACGTTCCCCAAGACGTCTCCACACACGTTGACGGCCATCAGCGTGATAAAGATGAAAGCGACTCTCATCACTGAAGAGCACACTTTACCAGTCTACTCTTCTCCATGTCTGGTGTCCTTGAGCCCATATCAAACGCTGCTGACGGTGATGATCCCTGAGGATAGCTCCAACATAAGGTCGTCATGCACGGAGTCCTACTTCTCTTAGACAACGTCTTACGGTGTTGGCACTTACTGGTCCTTGTCTTCTGACGACTGCTGAACCTGTTCGAGTCGCTGGGCGGAATCTGTCACGCAGATGAGTGACCTGGATGTTGCGGTCTTGAGCCTGGGTTGTATTGCGTTGTGGACCAGGATGTTGACAGTCATGTGTTGATCAAGTAACTCGAACACGTTCCACCAACCTTACAATAGTGGACTGATGACAATTGAAGTGTCTGGCAATAGCACGTGTAGACATGCCAGCCCTGGACATTCCCATGGCTTCATTCCGTTGATTTTCAGTAAGTCTCGGCATCTCTAGCTCGATTCCTTCACACGTCCAACAACAAATTACGACAGATTGACGTTTCACAGTTCATGCACTGCACATTAAGTTGAAAACATGCTTTTAAAGGGCTCACACACAATGCTGCACGTGAATATTGGGTTTTTCATGTGTGTCTTGTGCAACTTTTTTTTGTGCACAAGGGCCGATATTTTTTGCATTTGGGAGCATTGTGGGAAACAGTAGTCCATAGTATTGCATAATATTATACATACAAAACCACCTAGTAATAAAATATTTGGGAAAAAAAAGTGATGCGTTTTCCATGGCGCTCAGTATATATTATACCATATAATATGTTATTACTATATAGATACATGCAACAAATAAACACTAATATAGCAGGAGAAACCATAACTACAAGATGAAAATGGTTAACCGTACAGGCAAGAAATTGAAAACTTCACATTAATAGGGATTAAATAAATCCTCCCAAAGATTTGGGAGAAAATGTCCAGAGTCCCTTTCATCTTGTAGTTATGGTTTCACCTGTTAATTAATGTATTAACTGTTATCTATATATTCCTATCTCTCTAAAACGGGCGGTATGCGGACGTGCATTATCCTGTTGGAAGTGCAGAAGATGTGGGTGCGCTCGAAACATCGGAACAACAATTGGTTGCAAGACATCATCACAGTAGGCTACAGCATTAACGCGACCCCTGCAAATGTGTAGGGCGGTCCGGTCATGAAATGTTAAGCCTCCCCACACCATTACATTTCCCCCATCCCATCGATTCGTTTCGAAGACGCAGCAGTCTGCAAGACGTTCCCCAAGACGTCTCCACACACGTTGACGGCCATCAGCGTGATAAAGATGAAAGCGACTCTCATCACTGAAGAGCACACTTTACCAGTCTACTCTTCTCCATGTCTGGTGTCCTTGAGCCCATATCAAACGCTGCTGACGGTGATGATCCCTGAGGATAGCTCCAACATAAGGTCGTCGTGCACGGAGTCCTACTTCTCTTAGACGACGTCTTACGGTGTTGGCACTTACTGGTCCTTGTCTTCTGACGACTGCTGAACCTGTTCGAGTCGCTGGGCAGAATCTGTCACGCAGATGAGTGACCTGGATGTAGCGGTCTTGAGCCTGGGTTGTAACGCGTTGTCACGTGTTGATCAAGTAACTCGAACACGTTCCACCAACCTTACAATAGTGGACTGATGACAATTGAAGTGTCTGGCAATAGCACGTGTAGACATGCCAGCCCTGGACATTCCCATGGCTTCATTCCGTTGATTTTCAGTAAGTCTCGGCATCTCTAGCTCGATTCCTTCACACGTCCAACAACAAATTACGAGAGATTGACGTTTCACAGTTCATGTACTGCACATTAAGTTGAAAACATGCTTTTAAAGGGCTCACACACAATGCTGCACGTGAATATTGGGTTTTTCATGTGCGTCTCGTGCAATTTTTTTTTGTGCACACAGGCCGATATTTTTTGCATTTGGGAGCATTGTGGGAAACAGTAGTTCATAGTATTGCATAATATTATACATACAAAACCACCTAGTAATAAAATATTTGGGAAAAAAAAGTGATGCGTTTTCCATGGCGCTCAGTATCTATTATACCATATAATATGTTATTACTATATAGATACATGCAACAAATAAACACTAATATAGCAGGAGAAACCATAACCCAAAGATTTGGGAGAAAATGTCCAGAGTCCCTTTCATCTTGTAGTTATGGTTTCACCTGCTAATTAATGTATTAATTGTTATCTATATATTCCTATCTCTCATATAGTTAATCTCTTATAATTATTAGTTTGATCTGCTAATATTTCAAATTGTTATCAATACATTACAGTCTTTCATCTTGTTAATCCTTTTGTAATTGTTTATCCATATTATTACTTCTCTCATCTTGTTTATTCTTAATTAATGATTAATCTGTTACAGGGTTTCCAATTGTTAACTATATATTGCACCACATTTTTGTTATATATCATTATTTGCTTGATAACGATATCTGTATGTGTATCGAAACGTAGCATGTTAATAAATTCAGAAGTAGTATATCCATATAAGTATTTTTAATACGTGGATTAGGTTTTAGACTTGAATGTGAGGTATCCTGAATGTTAGTGTGTAAACTGATAAGTGTTTTGTGTGCAATATATGTGTATATAGTTTGCAGAAGAACTTTTCATGTATTTGGATATTAAATATTATAATGACCCTGCTTGTTTTGCTTTTGTTTTTTGATTAGAAATACTCGATTTTATTGTGACAAGACTAATTATAAACTAGATACGATTTACTGTCCTTGCCCATTTCAATGTGGGGAAACTGTACCTACAATAGTTAACAATTCCCCTCCTTCGGTATTTCTCCAACATTCCCAAAGGGTGGGGATACAAAAATAAATGTTAGCCAAAATAGTCCCCCAAAGACGCCTAGATAAATGGCGAAAATGATGTTTCATTTGTGGCCGAAACAAGAACTGCACACATTAATTTGTAAATTCACAAAGACATTTGTTATTAATTGCGTAGAGAAAATTGTCAATTCATTGTAAATCGACTTTTCCCAACGGACGTCGGCAATACAAGTATGCAATTCATTCGAGAATTTTAGAAATCATACTCAGATTCTAAATCTGAAAATAGTTTCTAAAATTGGGAGATAGAAATTAAATATTTCACACAAAAACAAATGCCTTAAGTTTTCTAGATGACACTGGGCAAACTAATTACAAGACATGAAAAGTAAACGGCATTGCATTACTACTCACCCGTAAGTTACGAGACGGCTCTCGGTAAAGTTGTAATTTGGTGTAAAATCTAAACGCCTTAAGTAATTAAACACTATGTTCATTTCTTGACAACGTCCGGGAATATAAAGGCCTTGTCTAAAAACTAAACCCCTTTCAAATGGTAGTGTTCATTTCTAAAAAACATCCTGAGAAACTGGACAGTCGTAAAGCAGATGATCGATGTTAAAAGTAAACAGTGTTTCTTAATCTACATGGTAGCACAAACTGGCCGGTTTTGGTGAATCTTGACGGCATTTAACACATTCTTGACGCCAATCTATTAGCTGGATACGTGTATTAAATTCTAGATGATAAGCATAGTTTCTTTCCTTTCTTCGCAAAATCTGGACGATATATGGTCCCTAGTGCTACAGGTCACAATTTTTATCCTATTTTTACGAAACTTGAAATATGGGTTTATCTCCAAAAGATCTCAGTTGCTTTCGATATTGGCATGTATCGGATCGAAACTACATGGATTATGGCCCCTGATTGTACAAAAAATCATGTTTTTAGCTTGTGGACCCTATAGAGGTCACAATTTTTATCCTTTCTGTTGAAACTTGAATTGTAAGTTTATAACCCAAAGATCTCGGTGCCTTTCACTATATGCGCATATCACACCGTAACTTCCTGAATTATGGCCCCTGATTGTACGAAAAATCACGTTTTTAGCTTGTGGACCCTATAGCAGTCATAATTTTTATGCGATTTAAAAAAACGTTTAAATATATCACCGTTACACCCTAAGGATGGTTGAGTTCGAATTTTGTAAAAATCAGACCAAAACTGACAGACAAAATGGCCGCCCCTGGTACTTAAATAGCGTAAAAATATGGTATATCAATGTTGTGGACCCTCTAGAGATCACAATTTTCTTCTGATTTTGATGAAACATGAAATATAAAATCTTGGTTCCTTTTGATATTCGTGCATATCGGATAGTAACTTCCTGAATTATGGCGCCTGATTGTACGAAAAATCCCGTTTTTAGCTTGTGGACCCTATAGCCTTCATAATTTTTATGCGATTTAAAAAAAAAAAACGTTTGAATAGATACCGTTACACCCTAAAGATGGTTGAGTTGGAATTTCGTGAAAATCGGACCAAAACTGATAGACAAAATGGCCGCCCCATCTTAATCAAATAGTGTAAAAAGTATGGTATATCAATGTTGTGAAGATTGTGAACCCTCCAGAGGTCACAATTTTCTTCTGATTTTGATGAAACTTGAAAGGTTAGTTTATAACCCAAAGATCTTGGTTCCTTTCAATATTCGCGCATATCGGATTGTAACTTCCTGAATTATGGTCCATGATTGTACGAAAAATCGCGTTTTTAGCTTTTGGTTTCTCTAGAGGTCACATTTTTTTTCCGATTTTAAAAACCATGTAGATTTATCACCATTCCACCATAATGAAGGTTGAAGTCGGATTTTGTGAAAATCGAAAAGAAACCTTGCGACAAAATGGTTGCTCTTTGTATGCAAATTGTGTGTAAGTATGTAATACAAAGGTTAGGGACCCTCTAGAGGTCACAATTTTTATACGCCCACATGTTTCCCACCAAACCACCAAACAACAGACGACCAATGTTTCCCATCAAGAAAGGAAAGCCCTCAATGACCTAAAAGACGACAGATCTATCAAATTTGTTTCCACTAACAAGGGAAAAGCAACAGTCTTCATGAACACTGACGAGTACCTCACAACTGTCAACGGTTTACTCCAAGATCCAGCAACATATAGAAAAATCCGCAAAGACCCAACAAACGTGCACAAGGACAGCCATGAAAACTTGCTTAAAAAACTAAAAGAAGACAAACAGATCTCTGAAGCTCTCTATTAGAAGCTTAGACCAAACCGCCCTCGACTACCTTATGCCAGGGCTACTATAAAAATCCATAAAAAAAACGTCTGTTGGTGTGGTTTTTTGGGGGGGTTTTTTTGGGGGGTGGGGGTGACACTATTTATTCAATAAACATTTACATATTATAAAAGTACACTATATGATTGTGGGATCTGAAAACAAGCCGGGGCTTATATAAATTCATCTCCCGAGGCCATTATTTACAATAAAATATAAAGTACATTGTATAAGATTGTAATCATAAATAACAAAACTGGTATAAAATTACAAGGTAAAAGTGTTACTCTCATTTAATTAATCAAAACGTTATATTGGTGAAACACGTCAAGGAAAACCCACCAGTACACGTTTAGTATGATCAATTTAGATAAGTGTATTGATAAGCATAGTTAATTGAGAAACGGTGAGTAAACATAACGCGTAGACAAACAAGAATCGGTAAGTAAAAACAAACCGCAAGTTTACACGGTAAGTATCACCAAACAGTAGGTGGTAAGTAATAACACGGTAATAAGTAAGTATGCGGTAGGTATCATAAGTATCACTATTATGGTAACTAAAAAAGCGGTAAGTATAAAGTATACCGAGCGCGAAACGATATGTATCATATATCTAGAAGGTACATAGAAACTAATATATCCGCAGCAAGAATGGTCAAACATGATGGTAAGTGGAAACATGTGGAGCACGATTGTTGTTTACTTAAATCTATTGGATTGGTTTATGAATAACTGAACTGTAGTGAATATTTCCATATTTGTCGAGGAATCGAGAAGGTCGTTTCCATATAATAGCGTTCTAATCTCCCGGTGAGTACTTGGTAGTAAATAGTATAGTTTCTTATCTTGCTCTAGTAAAATTAGAGCAGTATAATAAAAAATGTTCGCTGTCCTCAATTGTGTGACCACAGTTACAGGATGGATTGTTTAAAATATGCATTAAAAATTTGTGATAGTTTAGAGTACTTTTTTGACATCTTAGTCTAGTGTGAATGATTTGCGATCTTCTGTCTCCTAGATAGTAATGAGTTGGGATCGCTTGGTCGTTTTGGCGTAAATGATATTTGAACTGTTTCAAGGTTGAACTTTGCTTTATGTCGTCTGTTAGATTATTCCAGGATGAGATTGTAGAAGGGAGAAATGACTGTTTATATATTGTTGTTGATGCGAATATGTTTCGGTAGTGAGATTGGTTACGTGTAGCGTGAGGATTTAATGTAGAGATTTGGGGTGGTGCAAGTAGTGAAAGGTAGTCAGGAGTTTGCTTATTGATCATCTTGTAAAATACAATTAGTTTATGTCTTGCGCGTCTTTCTTTTAACGAAATAAAACCGGATTCTTCGTATATAATTTTATGTGACGTTCCTCTAACAAGTCCAGTTACTGTTCGTAGGGCATCGAGTTGGAGTTTCTCAAGCTCAAAAGTCTCCTGGCCAGTACAATTGTCCCATGTAGTTCAAGTGATCTGTCCAGTTGCATGATTTTTCAAGATAGACTCCTAAATATTTGTGAGAAGAAACTTCAGACAGGGCAGTGTTGTCGAATGTCAATTGAAAGGACGAAGGGTTTTTTTTTCTGGAGAAAGTAATACTAGTTGTTTTATTGGGGTTATATGCTATTTTCCACTTAGAAGCCCATTTGCTAATGGTTAAAAGGTCAGTATTTAGACTTTTTTGAGATGAGACAGGGTCTCCAATGACAAGATACAGGGAAGTGTCGTCTGCGAAAGTCGTGTATTTGATTCTATATCATTTACAATCTTGTTTATGTAGGCGACGAAAAGAAAAGGACCGAGTACTGATCCTTGTGGTACTCCTGTATGAACAATTGACGAGTTCAAAGATACTCCATCAATCACTACACGCTGTTGTCTATTTGATATACTGTAGTATTACGGACTTCTTTATTTGTTGTGTTCCTTGTAATCGTAAATAATACTACAGCAACAATGATATCACAGCTTTATTGATAAACTGGAATTAACTTTGCAGGTTCCTCGATCTCAATGGTAATGGCTGGTAAGAATTTCTGGGTGAGCTCTAATCCAACTCGCCTCTACACCCTAATTTATACCCCCTAATTTATACCCCCTAATTTCTGCAGGTCTTCGATAACCTTGACGTGAATTTCCACGCCATATAAGGAATAAAACTCATTATTTCCCACAAATAAGACAGGCAACATTACCTATTTTTGGTCTATCAACCATAGGTCGATTAACAGCTAGAATTTGATGACTATTTTGACAATGATTATAATTTGACCAAAACATCACTGTTTTTTTACGAATAACTATATCCACGTTCATTTAGTACATGTGATTTGACTTTATAGACAAAATTGAAGAGACAATTTTATAAAGACCCACAATTGTCTCAAGGGGCAAAGTGCTACAAAATACCTTTCTAGAAGCGTGTGGATATTCCCACGAATACCAAAAGCATAAAGTTTAGAAAGAAGACCTCGATGCCAGACTTTATCAAAGGCTTTGCTTATGTCGAAATATACTGATCAGACTTCTTTGCCCTCGGCAAGAGCTTTACATATTTGGTCATATAGATCTAAAAGTTAATAAACTGTGGAATTGTTCTTAATGAAACCAGATTGGAGTGGTGTTAAAATCAAGAAAGAAGTTGTATATATATTTGTAGAGGCATCTTTCGAAAATTTTACCAATGCAGCTTAATAAGGATATTGGATGGTAGTTATTAATGGACGATGGTGGACCATTCTTTAATATCGGCATGATAAGCGATTCTTTCCATTGATCTGGAAATACTGAGTTTTCTAAGAGAAAGTTAAACAGATTTGTTTGAGGGTTTGCTAAACTGGAACGACAAGATTTGAGGACTTTGTGATTTATACAATCTGCCCCTTAAGCTTTACCTATTGCAAGTGACTTGATGTGATGATATCTTGGATTTCTGATGTTTTGAATATTGGGGTTTCTAGCTCAAAGTCATTTATCGGAATGCATGGTGGTTTGTCGTTTGGGTTTTCTACATTAGACTGCGCAATAAAATAATCATTCAAGGCATTAGCCTTTTCCACTGCGCCGTACAAGATTTTGCCTTGTTCATCTACAAGAGGGGGAATAAGACTTTTGTTCCTCTTAGAACTTAAGATATTTGTTTTTACTAGTTTCCACCATTTCTTTTCAGTAAAATGGTTTTCACTGATTTCTTGGTCAAGTTTTTGATAGAACTCCTTTTTTACTCTCCTAAATTCGTCTGTGACATAATTTCGCTGATGTCTGAAATTTGCCCGATCTATTGGCAGATTTGATCGTTTGCCTTTTTTGTGGAGACGATTTCGCTTCCGTATAATACGGCGAATGTGACCATGCATCCAAGGACTATCTTTGGGTACAGTTATTTGTTTATGTGGTATGTACAAATCAATACCTTTTAAAATTATATTAGAAATGTTGTTTACTAAAACATTTGGGAGTAAGTCTTTTTCAACGTATAATTGATTCCAGTTAAAATTGTTATAAAACAGATTGATATTTACAATGTTCATATGTTCATAGTTCCAGATTGTATGAGAGTATGCACGATCGTGCGGTTTGTTTCTACATATTTGAATTTCTATTGGACAGTGGTCACTCAAGCCGGCATCAAGAACATTTGAGGAAACGATATGATCTGGACAGCATACAAGACATAGATCAAGAAGGCTTGATGAATAGGGTGTAATACGTGTTGGGCGTGTGATGAGTTGTTGTAGATTTAATCTATTGGCCAAATCGAATATCTTACCACTAGGATAATGTAGTGTGTCATAGTTAAAGTCACCAAGAATATACAATTCTTATTATCTTCCTTTGCTAAAGTAAAGCTTTCTTCTATGGCAGTCCAGTGTGTCACCGGAGAGTTGGGCTTGCGATTGAAAGAACCTAGAAGAAAATTTCCAGTATTTAGTCTAATTTCTGTCCAGATTAACATGAAGATCGTGTCTTGGAATGACGTGTATAGAAGAGCTGATGTAAATGGCCACACCACCATAACCGTCGTCCCTGTTTAAGAGAATAGGTGAATGAAAACCCTGCAATGATATTTTTTCTATGTTTGTGTTTTTACCTATCCATGTTTCAGGCAGTCTGATGATGTCAACATCCTCAAATTCAACTAAGAGATTGTCAACTTTATTTTCAAGACTACGAATATTCAGGTGAATAATTTTAATGTATCTTGGTCCTGGATTCTGATGGACATCACCGCATAATATAAGCAGAAGTAGCACCAAACGAGAAGTTGAGAAAGAGTGTGTACCACAACATGGAGTTCGCACACTCAAGGTGATTAAGTCACGTCTGAAATTGACGTAATGATTTCGCTAACCACGGAATAAGAAGAGTTTGATAAAAGTAATGAAAGTAGCGACATGATCGTATCAACTTTTCTTAAGTTTTTACTGAACATGTAAATTTTGAGAGCAGTGTTAAATGAAATTAAGTACTTATCATTCATATGTAAACAATGTTTTAAATGTAGACGGTACATACAAATACATTGACAAAGTAAATTAACATATATACAAGAATTATAGAAGTGTAAAAGGTTTGATGAAAGCAAACATTTGTATATGTAAACAATGTTTAAAATGTAAGTGGGGTATAATACAAGATGAGCATATTTCAAACAACAAACATAAAACGTCAAAAACAACATATATACATTAGAAGTAGAGAATAATATCTTGATTGTGTCTTGGATGAGTATCAGATTGCAGTCAATATACACATGTTAAGAGTGGGTAGTTTCAGTATAAGTCAAAATGGGCTATAATCTACAATTTCCTGCTTGACTAGTTTCTTTACTGTAGCACAAGCAAAAAAGTTTTTGTAAGCGAGAAATTAATTTTTATTAAAACAGGAAGTGACATAGTTGGTTCAACACGCTGACTGGGATCTACAGTAAGCATACAGATTTGGCATAAGTTTACTGCTGTATTATGTTCACACGTCGTCCTTTGGTCAAAAATCTGATCAAATGGGCTGTTTATTAGGATATCATAAACACAAATTTATGGGTTTTTTTAACGTTTAGTACACAAAGCCGTCGCGTAAATTCACTCAAACTGAACAGTACGCTGTTCCTCAATTCACGCCAGTAGTGGTAGGTATGTGGGGATACATATATACTACATGTAGTAGTGATAGTATTTAGGGATACATACATCATAATGATAGGTAAGTAGGAATACATACATCATAATGGTAGGTAAGTAGGAATACATACATCATAATGGTAGGTAAGAAGGGATACATACATCATAGTAGTTGTAGGTATGTGGGGATACAAACATCATAATGGTAGGTATGTAGGGATACATACATCATAATGGTAGCTAAGTAGGGATACATACATCATAATGGTAGGTATGTAGGGATACATACATCATGGTAGTGGTAGGTATGTAGGGATACATACATCATAGTGGTAGGTGTGTAGGGATACATACACCATAATGGTAGGTAAGTAGGGATGCATACATCATAATGGTAGGTAAGTAGGGATACATACATTGTAGTAGTGGTAGGTATGTGGGGATATATATATACTACATGTAGTAGTGATAGGTATCTAGGGATACGTTACGTCATTTCCTGTGCTGACAGGAAGCTTTATCGGTAATAAAAAAGTTGAGACTTTGCACCATTGAGCAAATGAACTTTGTTTTATACAAATCGAGCAATAAATAATTAACCTAGAACCCATAAACTGAATTAGCCAAAAGCGGCCAAGTTGAATAATTAATACAAAATTTTTTCATATTTTTGCTTAAATCACATGACCCTATAATTATGGGTGAAGCGCCATAAAAAAATATTTATAATTTAAATTTTCAAAATTTGGCGTCTAATATCTTCGAAGATTAATCGAAAATCAAAAATCTAAACATTCGTAGCTATTTGCCGTGTCTCAGGCTATGTCAAAATGTATCAAATGTTAAAATCCGACAATTATTGTTAATATTACGGCAATATTTCAAACCAGCGGCTGCCAGGCAGGATATGCCCACATTTTCGAGAGATGGATAAAGAACAACCTAACAAGAAAGTGATTTTTCCTACAATCAAGGGCCATAATTCAGGAAATTACAATTCGATATGCGCAAATATCGAAAGGAACTGAACGAACGGCAGCCATTTTGTCTGTCAATTTTAGGCAGATTTTCACGAAATTCGAACTCAGTCGTCCTCAGGGTGTAACGGTGATATAATAAAACGTTTTTTTAAATGGGATAAAAATTATGACCTCTATAGGATCCACAAGCTAAAAATGTAATTTTTGGGTTATAGACTTACATTTCAAGTTTCAACAAAATCGGATAAAAATTGTGACCTCTATAGGGTCCACAACCTTGATATAACATATTCTTATGCTATTCCAGAACGAACGGCGACCATTTTGTCTGTCAATTTTGGGCCGATTTTCACGAAATTCAAACTCAGTCGTCCTTAGGGTGTAACGGTGATATAATAATACGTTTTTTAAATCGGATAAAAATTATGACTTCTATAGGGTCCACAAGCTAAAAACGTGATTATTCGTACAATCAGGCGCCATAATTCAGGAAGTTACTGTCCGATATGCGCAAATATCGAAAGGAACTGAGATCTTTGGGTTATAAACTTACATTTCAAGTTTCAACAAAATTGGATAAAAATTGTGACCTCTATAGGGTCCACAAGCTAAAAACGTGATTTTTCGTACAAACTGGGGCCATAATCCATGAAGTTTCGATCCAATGCATGCCAATATCGACAGCAGCCGAGATCTTTTGGGGATACACCTATATTTCAAGTTTCGTCGAAATCGGATAAGAATTGTGACCTGTAGAGAGTCCACAGACGGACGTCCGGACAGGGGCGATGGCATAATACGTCCACATGAAAATGTGGGCGTATAAAAACGACAACTTTGGTGATTTCGGACATTTCGCATTATCACAGAAAGTTCGAAATAGCTTTAATCTCTAAGTCACACCCACTTTCCCACTAAAACCGAAGACATCAAGTCGATCCGACAAATAGTTTCTGAGATATTTGTGGGAAAATAATAATAATAAGAAGAATAATAATCTTAACAAAAACAATAGTGTTTCACACAAGCTACGTAGTGTGAAACCCTAATAAAAACTTTTTAAAATCGATAATAATTTACTGCCTTATAGACCAATTCATTAACCGTCAGACTGTCCTCTCTCACTTCATTCCGGGCTGTACCAGGCTTTATCTATGCATGTTTTAAAAATATGAATCATGTTTTATAAATTCTTGAAAAACACACACAACTAACGTATGATTGAATGTGATAATTCTTGGTAGTTTTGTTACCAAAAATACTATAAAACTACAAAATTAAAGAGATTTAGTTCATCGATATTGATATTGTCACGTCGTTGAGCCAACTGTCAAGTGTGAGTTTATTACAGACAATTCCCAAGATGCATTGTGCAGTGTTTCTATGGGCCGTAATGCGAGTCGCCATTCTGTGTATTTTTACTCTGTGGTATATGTTTTATGATTTCAATCATTAGTTCAAACTATACGCTTATTGGATAACTACTTTTGGAAAGCCAATCGTCTTTTTTTTACAACTTTATTGATCAATAAAACAATACATCAAAAAGGCCGGCAGCAGCCGTTGATGGGCAAATTATCTCACGAGTTTACGACCTTTATAACCCCTAAACCTTTGATGTGACCTACAAATTTTATGATTCCAGTAATTAGTTCAAACTATATATATTTATTGGATAACTACATTTTGGAAATTATCTCACGAGTTTACGACCTTTATAACCCCTAAACCTTTGATGTGACCTACAAATTTTATGATTCCAGTAATTAGTTCAAACTATATATATTTATTGGATAACTACATTTTGGAAGCCAATTGGCCTTTTTTGATAACTTTATTGATCGAATAAAACTATACATCAAAGAGGCCGACAACAGTCGTCGTTAGGAAAATTGACTAGACGTTAGGTAGTCGACAGGTGGCGTTAAGCCTGGCGCACACTACACGACGACATAGGCGATTTCGGTCGCCGACGATGAAAAATCAAAAACTCGCCTAGTGTGCGCAGTCGATCGCAAGCGATATTTCGTTGCCAGTGACCATCCTTCGATATCAGACTTGTTTGATATGATCCCCAAAGTCGTCGCTTCATCAGCAACAAAGAATGTGCTCATCTCGGCTACAAGTTAAGCGACAACGAAGAAAATAAATTCACCTATTAAACCAATCATTTTTGGTTATTCTTCTTATGTGACATAACCACACACGAGATTTCTCGTCGAAATTTTTTTTCTGTTGCATGTACAGTATATATAAGTGGCTTGGGTGTTCTAATTTAGCCCTAACTAATTGAAATTAAGTTTGGAATTCTGGCAAAGCTGTCAAATACATATGGTAGGCTGGGTGGATTGTTCCGTCTATATAGCAATATACTCGATAATAACATAGTCCTAGGATTCATAGATGGTAATCAGTACCTGTAGCGAGAAAACGGAGAGTGACCGTCAACCGCTTTCCTGGGCTTATTGATTGTGTCATCTTGGTTGGTTGTTTGAGAATGAGAGCATTGATTATATTTAGGATTCTCTGGAATATTTCTGGACTCATCCTTACATAGCCTGTTTTTTTTTTATACATGTAAGAGTCTCCCAACTATAAACTATACTATAAACACACTGCATTTGACAGGTGTTGTACTTAGACGACTACGCCACCGTATTCAGCGCGATGACAACAGAAATGAATTTAGAGGTGTCACATGACGAAGCATGTGACAGGGTGTTTCTTTCGTTATCGCCAAAGTCATCGTGTAGTGTGCTCACTCCACTTATATTGCGGCGATATTTGTCGCCAGACTCGTCGCTTAAGTTGTTGCATAGTGTGCGCCAGGCTTAAGTCGGTGAAATTCAGTAGCTAATTATGTGACGCCTGGCGTAAGTTGGACCGAATTTAAACACTGTGTATAAATTTAAAGTTGATCGGATATTAACTTTAGCCTATAGAGCGTCCACAAGCAATTGTGAAACCGGATGGACGGACGGGGGTGACAACAATATACCACAACATTTCAATGTGGGCGTATAGAAATTGTGACCTCTATAGGGTCCACAAGTTAAAACCGTGATTTTTCGTACATTCAGGGGCCATAATCCATGAAGTTACAATCCGATACATGTCAATATCGAAAGGAACTGAGATCTTAGGGAGATAAACCTATATTTCAAGTTTCGTTGAAATTGAATAAAAATTGTGACCTGTAGAGTGTCCACAAACAATTATGGACGGACGTTCGGATAGACAGGGGTGATGACAATATACATATAAAAACATAATAAAGATGATGTATATTGTCCGGTGGATGACCCGTGGACTCCCCTCTATCTGGGGAGAGAGCCCCCCCCCCCCATAAAATTCACTGCCCCTCTGAGGCTACGGGCCTGATTCGTGAGTGTCCAAAAATTTCAAATCGGCTCTTTTCATCAGCTGGTGAGTTTTCTTGACAGGGCGTTATAGTGCGACAACAATATACGACCACATTTTCATTCAAATTTGTAATAAAAGATTCTATGCTGAAATACATACAACCGAATTACACCATTCCATGTTAACAGCTGATCGACTAGCGGCTGCGTAATATGTATCGGCATTGGATTTATTAGGAAAATATCAAATCTCTGAAGCGTGACATTTTTCAGATAAAAAAGCAATAGTATGGATTAATAGACTTTTAAGTGCATTTTCCGATTGTGGGTTGTAACATGCAAGTTAGAGAATACAGACCTACGATAACAAGTAAATTAGAAATTCACGAAAGGTAGCTGTTTATATACCTTACTTTCATTTTCCGAAAATGGTGAAAATCTGCCGATAAATTTTTCTTCTGACAAAATGACAGACTGTTAGTGAGTTTCACCTGACAAGTTGTAAAAATTGTTATTACATTACATTTAAACTAGTTTCTACATACCCTCAATAGCTCACCAAGTAGTAAAGGGTATTTGAGTATTCTTTGTATAGGTTTAATAAGTAAAGCATCTAGATCAAATACATTACACTTCTCTTTCATTTTTGTAATTATTTTCTGAAAATATTCTTTTATTTCTGGTATTGCATTATACTGAAAAAGATAAAAAAAAAGGTTTTGGTGTGTATTTCTCAACCTGTCGATTATTTTTTTTGTATTCATTTCAACTATGTCTAAGACTATTATGTCAACAGAACAACGAAATACTCACAGGAGGTAAGGGGACAGTGGTAGTCGAGCAGTGAACTGTCACTAGAATGTTTGAATCCCCCTTGGGCTAAGAAGAACCTCAGTATGTTTCAAGCCTGGTTCCTATTTATTAGGGGTAGTGCCTGAGGGGTTGACAAGTAAAGTGTTGCCTATCGATCACATGGGATAGAAAACCAAGGTCCACTGGTGTACACATTGGTTTGGATGTAAAATAAACCTTGACAGTTGGAATTTGATGAGTTTGCTGAACTGCCACTGCAATGTCACCTCTCTACCACTGCACTAGTGTACTAGTGACCACAAAAGTAAAATTAAACTGGCATTATGCCTATTGCAGCTCTTTCTTTAGAAAAATGTTATATAAATTATTAATTAGACATTAATTGACTTACCAAGACCATAATCAACTCTTAGTGCCATCGGATGGCTCCAATATTAAGTAGATTCAAATAACTTTTACGGTTCATGATTTACCGCAAAAATGGATAATTGAGACTTTGTTTATTATTGTAACAACAATAGCAATTTCCCAAAATTCCAAATTCAACCTTCATTATGGTAGAATGGTGATATATCTAAATGGTTTTTAAAATGTAGAGGCCATAATCCAATCACGGGCCATAATCCAGGAAGTTACGTTCGGATATGTGTGATTATCAAAAGGAACCAAGATCTTTATGAAATAAACATATATTTAAAGTTTCATCCAAATCGGACAAAAACTGTGGTCTCTAGAGTGTTCAAAACCTTTATATACCATATTTTTAAACTATTTCCGCACAAGTGGCGGCCATTATGCCCGTCAGTTTTTGTCCAATTTTCACGAAATTCAAACTCAGCCATCATTAGTGTACAACTGTGATATATTCACACATATTTTTTTTTAAATCGGATAAAAATTTTGACATCTATAGCGACCCCAAGCTCAAAATGCAATTTTTCGTACAATCATGGATCATAATTCAGGAAGTTACGATCCGATATGTGCGAATATCGAAAGGAACCAAGATCTTTGGATTATAAACATGCTTTTTTGGTTTTATCAAAATCGGATCAAAATTGTGACAACTAGTATCATTATGTATAGCATTCGTTGTAAAACTAATTTGGAGAGATTTTGATTTAGCAGTTTTTACGTATTTTTGAAACAAGTTCCTATGCGTTTTGGTTCTGTTATGCAAGATCATTTTCGATGTTCCAAAGTAAAAGTTTGGTGCTAAGACCACCTAAAGATAAATTTTAAATGTTCCTATTATTAATTAGAACAGGTTTCCCTTTAGTTTTTATATTTTACGCTGACATTTGTTACTTTAAATCTTCCTAGTGCTAAAACGGAAAATGTGACCTTTTGACCTCTGGGGAAACAAAGAACAAAGGTGAATTTAACAAGTTTACATTCTTTATTGGAAGTGTGATTACTTTCGATCATTTTCAGCTTATTTTCATGATACAAGAATGACCGCGCATCCACTTTCAGTGCAAATGAACCCATTTGACCTTTGACCCCGAATATCTCGAAAACGCCCCAACGGCGGACTGATTACCACTCGGCATTGTACTCTACAAAAAATTTTACTCTAGAAAAGTTGAGTCTGGTTTTGTGCCCATTTGATGGACCCCCCTCCCCCGCGCTGAGCCTCCAGACTAGTACTCAACTATCATTAGGTTGTAACGGTGACATACTAAACGTTTTTTTTTAAATCAGATAAAAATTGTGACCTCTAGAGGTACCACAAGCTAAAATAGTGATTTTTCGTACAATAAAGGGCCATGATCCCTGAAGTTATGGTCCGGATGGTCAAGTGGTTAGAATGTGCGCGCTGTATCATAAGACCTGTCATTGAGTCAACTGGCATGGTTTCGAATCCCGGTTGTACGTGACAAGGAGTAGGGTCGCCTGTCCAACCTCGTGGGTTTTCTCCGGGTCCTCCAGTTTCCTTCCACTGCTAAAGACCCCTACGCACAAGCAAATTATTGAAATAAAATTGAAACAATGTTAGTCCCGAAATGACCTAGTTTGTGTTGAGGGGGCATTAAACCCCATTTCTCTCTCTCTCTCCAATACATGCCAATATCGAAAGGAACCAAGATCTTTGGGAGAAAGACCTCATTTCGCCAAAATCGGATAAAAATTGTTACTTGTAGAGTGTCCACAAAAAAATGGAGTTTGTAGCTCAATCCGGAAGTGCCACCATTTTGAAATGTGAAATATCTCTTAAGTTTTTTTGATATTTTACTTACAGACAAGGGAATTCTATTTTCCGAATCCTTGAAGGCATGCCCATAAAATGTAGCGCTTAGAATTTTGATTTCTGGCAAATGGCTGACGCCATTTTGAATTAAAAATGAAAAATAGCAAAAAATCCACATTAATGGGCTTGAAAAATACACAATAGGTCTTGGTTTAGAGAATCCATCTCCTGTTACCGAAATTATTACATTTCTTGATAGCCCGGCTCAAAATTTCCACTTTGACATTTTTCGTGCCGACAAAGTGGTTTACAGGACAATTTCTTTCTGTCAAGCTCAATTCCAAGAATCTAATCTTTGGATCTTTCTAAATCTTTAACCTGTCTCCCAGAATGGATGTTGGCTTTGGAATACATATTTTCGAAACGTTTTACAAATACGAAACCACCAAATGTTACTGACGAAAGAATTAACCTACATATGTGAATATTTGACCAATTTTACATATTCATATTTCTTTGGATACTTTGAAAATCTGCTATTTTCGAATTTCAAAAATTACATCATCGACATATTGTTTCGGAAGTAAAAACAAATTTGACATCTTCTTTAATATTAGCCAATTTTCTTGAAATTTGGAATAAAAGTAGACCTGATTCATTTAACTTAAACAAAGTCTTTAGAAATTTTCTAATCCCCTTGGAGAAATGAGGGATCCAAGCACGATTTTCATGATATTTGGAATGAAAGTAGATTGATTCATTTAACTTGACAAAGTTATTTACGAGTGAAAAATCTGCATTAACAGCTTGGAAATACTCGGAATAAGCCGCCATTTCGTGAATTGGTTTCCTATTTCCGAAGGTTAATTGCATGACATTTTTTTTATCTTAATTTTTAAAACTTACAAACTTGATCTAAATATTCGAATAGCTGAGGTCAATCCGATTCCAAAAATATAAGATTCATTATATGTTATCTCAGTTTATTGTTCAATATTTTCTCTGCATTTTTCCAGCCATTATCAGCTCATTTCCTGATCCTTCTGGGTTTTAAACGACTTGATCGATTTTTCAGAAACTTCTGTAATACGTAAATCCGATTTCAGCAATACGTTCTCAGCAATATCTTTTTATTTTTAGATTATCTTTGTGTCAGGGGGAATCGTTTTCGTTATATTTTAGCAGTCTATTAGTTGACTCAACTTCACTCTTCAGCCCATTTCAATACTTGCTACGTTAAAGCTTAGCAGAGCAGATTATCCAGATTGTAAAGCCATTGCTGTTAATTATTTCGATAATTCACCTTTTAACCTAATTCAAGTTGTCTAGGGATATTAGACTGAAGCTCGTAAGTGTCGTAACCTACAGGAAAAAAGTAAATTCTCTGACATTAAACCTATGCAATATGATATATTCGAACAGTTTCTGACATTTTGGGGGGTTTCAGGTTTGCGCAATATTGTAAATAGCATGGTTTTGATTTTATCTGATATATGGAAACACCTGCTGTCCCAGCCAGGTGACTTTATTCTAGCTCTTTGAACTATAGAAATATCTTTCAATTTTTAAAATAAAAAAAGAAATGATCCATATTGTAAATTTCTGGAACAGGGAGTTAATTCAATTAGATCAAGTCTCAGTTATTTCCCTTTATTTTCCCAATTTTTTTTGCCCAGGTGCAATGTTACTCAATATATATACGCATAAATATCAGCATTTTCCATCGTTTTTTCCCTTTGTCAGTGGTACAGAACGGAGGCCCTGACAAGAACAGATGTCTAATCATTCGGATGGGCCGATCAACTGAGGACCCGTCTATAAATTGGAGTAAAAGCTGCCTTGGCAGTTGGAATTCGATATAAGAGTAGGCCATAGTGCCGCTGCCCGGGCAAAATTTCCCTCATAGCATTCTGTATAGCGTATGCCTGTCTTAATTAGCCCAGTAGAAGCAGAACAGCCGGATGTTAAAGCCCATTTTATTTCATATTAATAACCGTGCAATTTGGGGTTGTATAATTTTCCAAATGATTATCCCACTACACAATTTACTTGATCGACATTTTCCTGCCATTTTATTGTTTTTATTAAGATTATTATTATTCTTCTTATTATTATTCCAATTCCATTTTGATTAGATCTCAGCAACTGCTTGTCGCATCGTTACGATTTCTTCGGTTTTACTGGGAAAGTGGGTGTAGGATAAAGCTATTTTGAACATTCTGCGACAATGCGAAATGTCCGAAATCACCAAAGCTATCATTTCTAAAAATATTGCAGTAATTTTAAAAAATATAGCAGTAATTTTAAAAAATATAGCAGTAATTTTAACAATAATCGTTGGATTTTAACTTTCGATACATTTTGGCATAGCCAGAGACAAGGCACATAGCTACACTACTTATGATTTTTTATTTTCGTCAAATTTAGAAAATTTAGAAAATTAAAATTTTTACAAATTTTTTTTTTATTTATGAATATTATTTAGTCGTGTTTTACACAGAATTAAAGAGTCATCTGACTTGAGCAAAAATGTGAATTTTGTTTGTCTCAGTAATTTTCCTTGGTCGCCATTGGCTAATTCAGTTTTTCAGTCCTAGATTAATTATTTATTGTTCAATTTGTATAAAACAAAGTTCATATGCTCCATTGTATCAATTTTCTTTTTTTTTGTTACCAATAGAGTTACCTGTCGGCAGCAGAAGTGGCGTAATTTTACCCAAAACTACAATTTTGACAGTTAGGTACCATTTTTCGAAAGCAACTATTATTTTTTTTTAAAACTGATAGAACTAAAAGAGTGTGCCCTTTAAAGGCGCAAAAAAAGTGTGAGCTCAGTTTTTTTTAATTTCGATTTCATTTTCGAGCAAATTTGATTAAGAGGTGAAAAAAGGTGTAAAATTGACCTATTTACAACCCATTGAGGCTTTTCAGATTTTAAAATATTTCTATGTAACTTTTATAAACTTGTAGCTATAATCCATACGAAGAAAATGTATGTTAAAATTAGTTTGTAATATATGCAGTTTCCTAGTAATGGGCAAGTATGCGTCATATCAAATTGATTACAATTTAAAATTGACACCGGAAGTGACGCCATTTTGTCAAAAACTGCATTTTTAACTTTTTAAATAAATATTTTTTTCAACCAAGAATTATTTAATATGTATTAATAATTTTAAATTTTGGTTTAATTCACATACATGTATTAATAAAATTCATACGGTCATATAGATATCATAAAATTGTTTCTAACTTGTTCTGTTGTGGAGAAATAGACGGATTTCTACAAGTCACTTTTGAAGGTTTTTGGTCAATAAAAGGTTTTTGGTCCATAAAAGTGTAAATTATTATTCCATTTTCATAACATATTCACCATGTGATGCCTAATGCCATTTACGATGTTATAAAACTAATTTAACATTTTTAGTATCACCGGAAGTAATGTCATTTTGTCAAAAACTGTATTTTTAGCCTTCAAAACAAATATTTCATTCAAATGAGTCTGATTTGTAATGTTTTTAAAATTATGATATTTGATATTTGATTCCAATCAACAAATAGAATGAACCTATACCATCATACAGATACCACAAAATGGTTTCTAACTTATATGGTTGCAGAGAAATAGACGATTTTCTACAAGTCAATTTTCAAGGTTTTTGGTCTATAAAAGTGGCAATTATTATTCGATTTACATAAAATTTTCACCATGTGATGATGCCATTTCTGACTTCATAAAACTAATTTAACACTTTCATTATCACCGGAAGTAATGTAATTTTGTCAGGATCATAAATATGTAACAAATGTATAAAATGAATTGATTGCTGGATTTGGTTGATTCTGGATTGATTTGATTTCATGTGTGCAATGCTTATGTGGAAAACTATTTAACGGTTTCATTGGTACCGGAAGTGACTTAAGTTCAAGGGTAACGTGGCACCGGTGAAACCCGTCATTGCTGCCTCACAGTTCTAGTTCTTCTTCTTATTATTATTTTTTCCACTTGAGCATCTCAGAAACTACTTGTCGGATTGATTCAATGTCTTTGGTTTTACTAGGAAAGTGGGTGTGACTTACAGATTAAAGCTATTTCGAACGTTCTGCGACAATGCGAAATGTCCGAAATCGTTGTTTTTTTAAATATTGTCATAATATTAACAATAATCGTCGGATTTTAACATTGGATACATTTTGAAATAGCCAGAGACAAGGCACATAGCTTCGGTTCTTTAGATATTTGATTTTCGACGAATCATTGGAGATATTAGGTGCCAAATTTAAATTTTTCGAAAAATTTTTTTATTTATGAATATTCTTATGTGGTATTTCACCCAGGGTTAAAGAGTCATCTGATTCGACCAAAAATGGCAACATTTTTTGTCACCGTAATTTTCCGTAGCCGCCATTGGCTAATTCAGTTTTACAGTCCTGGGCCCTGTTTCACAAAAACTTAAACTAAAATCACTAAAATCGATTTTAACTAAAATCAAACTGAAATTTTAAATTTTATGCGTTTCACGAAGATCGATTGTAACTTACAATGCAATTTTAATAGATTTTAGTTAAAATTGCTTGCGCTTGCGCAGTGCACAATTCCGGCGAGGGCACTTAGGGTGCAAGCATACACGCTTCGGAACTGAAAACTGTTACCAGGTTGAACTAACCTTTACAATACCAATGAGGAGGGTTTCATACATTGTAACAATGTCGGCACATGGTCAGACAGTCGTAGAAAGATGAAATAAATAAGTTAATTGTGTGTTATTCGATTTGAAATGAATTAGTTGGTTGGCCTTGAACTTGCATGTCATTTTCGTGACCTTGGCATATGATTTACCCACAGGCTTCAATAGGAATAATGCGTATTGATATACTAAATCGCTTGAATTTCGTAGTTTATGGTATTTTGGATAACAGAAACTATTGAGAAATTGTCACAAACTTGATATTTCTGACTCAAACGATTAATCTAGAATAAAGTATTGTCGATTTTTAAAAATATTTAATAACTTTTAAACTAATACACGAAATAACCAATGTTCCGATGCCTAGATTTCAAATTTCAGTCCCATGGACACTTTTAATAATAATTTGAAATTGCCAAATTGCCACACTCCTTACTGGATAATGCCTATCTATCTTACTAAATTAAAATGCATTTTTCCCAATATAAAATACCCTTAGCTCTTATATAAATCATCATAACCCCAAAACCATAAATACTTTGCATATGGCGTATCTAGTATTATGGACTGACGGGGTTTCGATTCCGAGGTTGTACGTGACAAAGAGTAGGGTCGCCCGTCCAAACTCGTGGGTTTTCTCCGGGTCCTCCAGTTTCCTCCCACTACTAAAGATCCCTACGCGCAAGCGAATTATTGAAATAAAATTGAAAAATGTGTTAGTCCCAAAATGACCTAGTTTGTGTCTAGTGGGCGTTAAACCCCTCTCTCTCTCATTTTAAACAATTGTAGGCCTACAAAAATATTGTTTTTAGACATTAGATATAAAGTGGATTTAGATTTTTTTAAGTTTTTTTGGGGGGTCGATTAATAATTTGAAAATAGTATAATTTATACTTGAATCATGATAATATATATTTTTGGGAATGATAGTATGTTTATATCATTTGTCAATAAAATATGTTTAAACAAATATAACCCGGGCCATTGGCAATATTATCATTATTCCAAATATATCTATAGGTCGCAATAGATCTCACAAAGTAGCTCTAATCAATGTTTGTTAATGTCGTGATTTTAAGTTAGGAGAGGGTGACGGCTGTCCTAAGTTAAAATTGATTTTAGTTAAAATTGTCCCTAAAATAGTTTTGTGAAACGCCACTATTTTAAGTTAAGATACAATTTTAACTTACAATATTATTTTAGTGGATTTTATCTAAAATGCTTAAAATCGTTTTGTGAAACGCATCTATCTTTAAGTTAGGATGGAATTTTAGTTTAAGACGATTTTAAGGTGATTTAAGTTTTTGTGAAACAGGGCCCTGGATTAATTATTTATAGTTCAACTTGTATATAAGTTGTATATAAATATCATTTTTTTTGTTGCCAGAAAAGTTACCTTTTGGCAATGAAGTGACGTAAATTTAGCAAAAACTACAATTCGGTACTAATGTTTGAAAGGAAATATTATTTTTTTTAAATCTGGTATGACTGAAAGGGTCAATTGAGCTATTCACACAACCCATTCAGCCTTTTCATATTTTAAAATATTTCTTCCCAACTTTCATAAACGGGTAGCAATAAGCCATACAAAGACAGTTGCTCATGCTTGCTGATTATGCATCCCATTGGAGGGTTCGCACTGATCTTGTATATATATAACCATATTTTTTTTCATTTTATTTATTTGTGTTATATGCTTGATAACGACTTGTGAAATCTTGTTGAAACGTTGCAGTGAAATAAAAAACATTAATTGTTATCCATAAATAGTGCGTTATTCGATTATGTTCCAATTACTAAATGCCATTTAAAGAATATGTGAAAATTAGTTTGTAATATGAGCAGTTGCCGAGAAACAGTCAATTTTGCATGAGTCACTTTTTACGCTATTTTGCCTGTAAAAGAGTCAATTATTATTGGATTTTCATTACAGTGACACAATTTGATGCGTTTAGTTGAGGTGAAATAGGCGATTTTCAACATGTCACTTTTCAAGGTGTTTGGTCCATAAAAGTGTCAATTATTATTCGATTTTCATAAAATGTTCACTGTGTGATAGCTAATTCCATTTACGATTTCATACAAGTAATTTAAGATTTTCATTATCACCGAAGTAAGCGATATTCATTATTTTTTGTTGAAAGCTGGAAGTGACGTTATTTTGCTCAAAACTTCAATTTTGATGTGTCGAGGTTGCCAGGCAACAAAACATACGCTCACAGCAGCTAAATCGTCCGAGCAGTCAACAAGGGTTGTCGCATATTTATTATGTAGTTAATTAGGGGAATTTAATAGACAATTTCATACGGATAACATTATAATTTTCGTCGTTTGAGGGTTCACAAGGTTCTAAAAACTAAAACAAGGGCCGTAACTCTGGAAGTAATCTACAGAAAATGTTGAAATTCAACAGGCTTTTTCGTTTTACTAATTCAAGTAATGCATATAAATTTCATGCAGGTCGGATGATAAGTTTTGTTGTTCTAACGTTCACAAGGTTCAACAAAGTAAAACAAGGGCCATAACTCTAGAAGTAATTGACGGAAATTGCTGACATTCAAAAGGCTTCTTTATTTCACTAATTTAAATGATGTTTATGAATTTCATACAGTTTTGGTGATAACTTTTGTTGTTCAAGCATTTACAAATTTCAACAAAGTGAAACAAGGGCTATAACCCTAGATGCGATTAATAGAAATTTTTTGAAACTCAAGAGGCTTGTTCGGGTTACTAATTTAAATGATACATATAAATTTCATACAGATCGGATAATAACTTTTGTCGTTAGAACATTCACAAAGTACAACTAAGTGAAACAAGGGTAATAACTCACAGCATAATTAACTGTAATTGCTGAAATTCAATAGGCTTCTTTGTTTCACTAATTTAAATGATGCATATCAATTTAAAACAGATTGATGATAACTGTTGTCATTAGAGCGTTCACAAGATTCAAGAAAGTGAAACAAGGGCCATAACTCTAGATGTAATTAACAGAAATTGCTGAAATTCAATAGGCTTCTTAGTTTTACTAATTTAAATGATGCCTATACATTTCATACAATCAGTTGATAACTATCATAAGGTGCAACAAAGTGAAACAAGGGCCATAACTCCAGAAGAAATTAACGGAAGTTCTTGAAATTAAATAGGCTTCTTCATCTCACTAATGCAAACAAACATATATCAATTTCAAAACAATCAGATGTTAAATGTAGTCTGTAGAGTGTTCACAAGAAATTGTGGACGATGGACGGACCGGGCCGACAGACGGACGGACAGGGGCGACGGCAATATACGACCACATTTCTATGTGGGGTGTATAAAAAGCAAATATTAATGTTTACAAATCTAATACATCAAGATGAATGCTCCTACTAAAGACGCAAATTATGTCTTACTTGATTATTTTTTTATTGCGGTTTTGCATTTGCGGCATTTTGATTTAAATGCGAAAAAGAGTGTAAAAATGAGCTATTTACAATGCATTCAGGCTTTTCATATTTTAAAATATTTCTTGACAACTTTCATGAACCTGTAGCATTAATCCATACGATGACAATATATGTCAAAGTTAGTTTGTAATATAAGCTGTTGCCGAGAAATAGGCAATTTTGCATGAGTCACTTTTCAAGTTACTTTACCTGTAAACGAGTTAATTATAAACCGATTTTCTATTTCTTTTCACTAATGCCATTTTTGACTGGGCATTGAGATTTCCTAAAAGTGATATTACATTTTCATTATCCCTGGAAGTATTGCCATTTTGGCAAAAACTGTATTTTTAGCCTCAAAAACAAATATTTGTTTTAAGTAAGTGATATTCATTATTTGTATAAAATTATGATATTTGATTTCAATGGACAAATAATATGAATCAATATGATCATACAGATATCAAAAAAGTAATTCTAACGTCTTCTCGTGCCGAGAAATAACCAGTTTTGTCAGTATCACTTTTTTAAGATTATTCGCATTTTAATAAAGGATTAATTCTGTTCCAATTTTAATCAATTGTCTGTCATGCAAAGGACAATCAGAGTGTTTTTTTTCTTCTGAAATCCAATTTAAATATTTTGTTGAAAATGGAAGTGATGTCATCGTGTCGAGTCTTCGTTGTATTGATGGACCTGATATTGCTGGATTTATTGGCTAATTCTGTGCCCATTTCATTTTAAAACACATGTGCAATGCAAATGTGGAAATCTGTTCAACGTTTTCATTGTTAGGGAAGTGATGTTAGTTCAAGATTAATGTGGCACCGGTGAAACACGTCATTACTACGTCGCAGTTCTATTTTTTAACTGTTATCGCGAGAACTGTCGGCTCTTTATCTAATCTTACCTAATGCCCTTTAACAATATGTTATGTCTAAAGTATTTTGTTGAGGAGAAGTTAAACCCTCACTACATTTACCCAATACTTAATAGTAAGTGCAGGAGAACTGCACTACACACAAAGAAAAGACATAAGACAAAATTGCAGACAAGATACGCCCACATTTTGCAAGAGATGGACAGAGAACAAGCTTAAATAAAGAAGTGATTTTTCGTACAATCAAGGGCCATAATTCAGGAAGGTTACAATCCGATATGCATGAATATTGAAAGGAACCAAGATCTTTGGGTTATAAACATGTATTTCAAGTTACATCAAAATCTGATCAAAATTGTGTCCTCTCTCTAGAGGGTCCAAAACCTTGATATACCATATATTTATAATATTTGCGTACTAGGGGCAGCCATTTTGTCCGGCAGTTTTGGTCAGATTTGTACGAAATTTGGACTCATCCATCATAAGGGTTTAACAGTGATATATTCAAATGTTTTTTTTAAATCGGATGACTTTTCGTACAATCAAGAGCCATAATTCAGGAAGTTATGATCCAATATGTGCGAATATCGAAAGGAACCAAGATCTTTGGGTTATAAATATGTATTTCAAGTTTCATCAAAATCGGATCAAAATTGTGACCTCTATAAGGTCCACAACCTTGATATACCATATTTTTACGCTATTTGAGAACGAACGGCGGCTATTTTGTCTCAATTTTGGGCCGATTTTCGCGAAATTTGAACTCAGTCATCCTTAGGGTGTAACGGTGACATAATAATATCTTTTTTTAAATTGGATAAAAATCATGAACTCTATAGGGTCCACAAGCTAAAAACGTGTTTTTTTCGTACAATCAGGGGCCATAATTCAGGAAGCTACGGTCCGATATGCACGAATATTGAAAGGAACAAAGATCTTTGGGTTATAAACTTACATTTCAAGTTTCAACAAATTCGGATTAAAATTGTGACCTCTATAGGGTCCACAACCTTGATATACCATATTTTTAAGCTATTTGAGAACGACGGCGGCCATGTTGTCTGTCAATTTTGGGCCGATTTTCACGAAATTCGAACTCAAGCGACCTTAGGGTGTAACAGTGACATAATAATACGTTTTTTAAATCAGATAAAAATTATGACCTCTATAGGGTCCACAAGCTAAAAACGATATTTCTTACAATCAGGGGCCATAATTCGGGAAGTTACGGTCCGATATGCTCAAATATCAAAAGGAACCGAGATCTTTGGGTTATAAACTTACATTTCAAGTTTCAACAAATTCAGTAAAAATTGTGACCTCTATAGGGTCCACAAGCTAAAAACGTGATTTTTCGGACAAACAGGGGCCATAATCCATGAAGTTTCGATCCGATACATGCCAATATCAAAAGCAACCGAGATCTTATGGAGATAAACCTTTATTTCAAGTTTTATCAAAATCGGATAAGAATTATGACCTGTAGAGTGTCCACAAACAAATTGTGGACGGACGGACGGACAGGGGCGACATCAATATACGTCCACATGAAAATGTGGTCGTATAAAAATATCATATCAAATCAGGTGAATGGATTATCCATTTTGTAGCTCACTTTTTCTTTGTGTGCAAGCAACTGAAAAGTCAACATATTGCTGAACATGTAATAACCTCACAAGGTACATGCACACTTTCAATTAAGGTAGGGATAAAAGAAAAGAAAACAGGGTAGCATTTTATTATAGAACACAATATCTTGAAATATATCTTCTTTTATTTTTTTACATATTTCACCTTTTCTAATATGGTGATAACTTCATCATGATTTCTACAATATGGTGCATATGTATTCTTCATATCTTCAGCATATTTTACAAAACTTGTTCCTACAACAAAATACGGTAACATGTTATTTTAATGTTCTTTTACAACTTTTACAAATAAAGAAAATTTCAAATTAATCATTCCAAATTAGTTTACAATTTCTGAAACTGAAGCAAACAATTTGAATTTTAAGTTCTTTAAGTTGTTTATTCATTAAACATACATTATGCAAGAGCTAAATCTGTCTATAGGTCTTTCTTTAGGCCTGAAATGTTATCTAAATTATCAATGCTAGCCTGTGATATTTACTGGATTAGGATCCCATTTGCTGCACAACTTTCATTCATGATTTAATCATGAAATGTATAATCGAGACTAGGCTTTTTATTGTACTGACTTTAGTAATGATGATTGAGGCTAGGTCGAAAATCGCTAAAATCTTGGTTCAGAGTGGATCAATTTGACTGAAGTTTTCAGCAAATTCCCTTTACATTATCTAGTTTGTAACTATTATAATGAGAACTGTCAGCTCTATATCTAATCTCCCATAATGTATCTTTAATCTACATAAATACTTACCAACAATTTGTTCGTCAAAACGTTTTCCTAATACTGCTGTTTCTAGACTATTTAAAAAACACTGTGATACATCAGCTATTTCTTCCATATTACCAAATAAACGACCATAATCAATCCCCATCATCTGATAAATAAACAAGCCAACAGTGAGGCTCATGTCCCCCGCCGAAACCCCAAAATAAATAGATGACACATTAATTAACCGCACATTTATTTTTTTCATAAATATCAAGCAATCAAACTGATTATTATCTATACATTAAGTTTCATCAATCTCTATCAGATAGAATCAAAGTTTTCTTGTCCCAAACCATCAACCAATGAAATCTGCTTAGCTTTAGCTCGAAATGTTAATCATTGAACTCAGTCAAGACATTCACCTAATGAACATCTACATCAAGTTTAAACATTCTACCTCAATTAAAAGCAGAGTTGTTATGTTCCAAAGTCTTGACTAATCAAATTGCTTATCGCTCCTTAGCCTAAGCAGAAAATTCTCGTCATCAATACTCAGAGTTTCATCACTCTCACTTCATTAAAACCAAAGTTATCGCGCCCCAACTCATCAACCAATCAAATTGCTTATTGTCTGCTTATCGTAAGCAGACGATGTTTATCATCGAACTCAAGGCATTCACCTAATGAACGCCTACACCAAGCTTGAACATTCTACTTCAATTAGAAGGAGAGTTATTGTGTTCCAAAGTCTCGACCAATCAAATTGCTTATTGCTCTGCTTAGTCAAGGTATTGATGTGAAAAAACTATACACCAAGTGTCCTCACTCTCCCTTAATAAGAAATAAAGTTATCGTGTCCCAAAGCATCAGGGGGGTTGGATGGCTGAATGGTTAGCGTGTGCGCTGTATCATAAAGTCTGTCATTGAGTCGACTGGCGTGGTTTCGAATCCCCGGTTGTACGTGACAAGGAGTAGGGTCGTCTGTCCAACCTCGTGGGTTTTCTCCGAGTCCTCTAGTTTCCTCCCACTGCTAAAGACCCCTACGCGCAAGCGAATTATTGAAATAAAATTAAACCATATGTTAGTCCCGAAATGACCTAGTTTGTGTCGAGTGGATGTTAAACCCCATTTCTCTCTCTCTCTCTCCCAAAGCATCAACCAATCAAATTACTTATCTCTGATTACTCTAAGCAGACAATTCTCATCTTGGAACTCCATCAAGGCATTCACCTAAAACACCTAAGCCAAGTGTGAACATTCTAGCTCAATTAGAATGAGAGTTATTGTGTTCCAAAGTCTCAACCAATCAAATTGCTTATCGCTCTGCTTACCCTAAGCAGAAAATGCTCATTAATGAACTTAGTCAAGGTATTAATAAAACTATACATAAAGTGTCTGACAGACAGACATACCGATGAACCCATTTTAACAGTCCCCTGCTTTCTTTGAAAGGTGGGGGATAATAAATACCTTAGTTTAATCCATTGTCAAATAATGTACTGTAGAAAAATGTATTCTTTTTCTAAAGACATCATCATTTTATACCTTTGAGGCTGCTTATCAAGTTTGACACATTTACACATCCAGATCACAAACTATGTTACGTGTGGGAAAATCCAGATCTATAGAGACCAGTGCATAGCTTTTCTGACACTAGCCCAGGTTGATATTTTCCAACAAATAACTTTCTGAGACTGGGATTTGTCTTCCATAAAATTATGTGGTTTTTTTTAAATGGATTTGTATGTTTAATCCATAGCTGCAAAGCAGACACAAGCCATTATTTGTGAAATTAATGTATATCATGGTAGTACCAAATTAACCTGGTTGGCTGGTTGGTGTGACGTGGACATTGAAACACACCTTTCTCTCTCTTTCTAGGTTCACAAGTCAGGCAACAAAACATACGCCCACAGCAGCTAAATCGTCCAAGCGATCAACAAGGGTTGTGGCAAATTTATTCTTTTGAAAGTAATTAGGGGCATTTATAGACAATTTCATACAGGTGACATTATAATTTTCGTCGTTTGAAGGTTCACAAGGTTCTAAAAACTAAAACAAGGGCCATAACACGGGAAGTAATCTACAGAAATTGTTGAAATTTGACAGGCTTTTTCGTTTTATTAATTTAAGTAATGCATATAAATTTCATACAAATCGGATGATAACTTTTGTCGTTCGAACGTTCACTTGGTTTAACAAAGTAAAACAAGGGCCGTAACTCTAGAAGTAATTGACGGAAATTGCTGACATTCAATAGGCTTCTTCATTTCACTAATTTAAATGATGTATATGAATTTCATACAGATTGGGTGATAACTTTTGTTGTTCGAGCGTTCACAAGATTTAACAAAGTGAAACAAGGGCCATAACTCTAGATGTAATTAACGGAAATTTGCTGAAACTCAATAGGCTTGTTCAGTTTACTTCTTTAAACGATACATATAAATTTCATACAGATCAGATAACTTTTGTCGTCAGAGCATTCACAAGGTACAACAAAGTTAAACAAGGGCCATAACTCACGACATAATTAACGGAAATCGCTGAAATTCAATAGGCTTCTTCGTTTCACTAATTTAAATGATCCATATAAATTTTAAACAGATCGGATGATAACTGTTGTCATTAGAATTTTCACAGGATTCAACAAAGTGAAACAAGGGCCATAACTCTAGATTTAAATAACAGAAATTGCTGAAATTCAATAGGATTCTTTGTTTTGCTAATTTAAATGATATATATAAATTTCATATAGATTGGTTGATAACTTTTGGCGTTAGAGTTAGAGCGTGCAACAAAGTGAAACAAGGGCCATAACTCCAGAAGAAATTAACGGAAGTTACTGAAATTAAATAGGCTTCTTCATCTCACTAATGAAAACAACATATATCAATTTCAAAACAATCAGATAATAAATGTAGTCTGTAGAGTGTTCACAAGAAATTGTGAACGACAAATGGACGGACGGGGGCGACGGCAATATACGACCACATTTCCATGTGGGCGTATAAAAATGCATATGTAACAGGTGGTCGAGAAGCAAGATACCCTCACCTTTTGGAATAGATAGACGTAGAACAGGGAAAATCAATAAACACATTCTCTCATCGTCGGACTGTTATATTTTACTGTTTTTCCAACCTCTATCCATATATAAGTCAAAGCTGTATATATAAGACAAATGTTTTTCAACCCCATGGTAGCAATCCATTATAGAGTTTCGGGACTGTTATCCTAGTCTAATACTGTGTTGTCGTACGCCAAGAAAAATTGTCCCATAATATTAAATAATGTAAAATCATCCCTCTTCCGTATGTGATAGGTATTGGTACTATACACATTATCCTTAAAAGACAATTTTTAAAAATGACCGTAACGATGTATCGCCACTAGAAACCCGAAATCGCCTATTTTGACCTTTTTTGACTGCTGAGGCATCTTTCCTGTGGTCCAAATCTCTGGAATTTCTAGCGGTTGGCTGCGCCGCGATGATATTTATCACATATTAAAAGTAGAAAATGCTCAAATATCAAGAACAATAAAAATTCGATAAAATATGGCAATTTTTTTGATGGGTGGGGGTGGGTTTTGAATTTATTTTGAACGTTCTTTGAATCCCACAATCTTCTATTTTTAATATGTGATAGCTAGAATCCCAAGGTACATTCTGTGCAAATTTGAAGGCAATCGGACCACAGGAACGTTGCCTGGGCAGAGCAAATCAACCCGGTCGCAAAAATTTGCTCATTCTTCAAAGTTATTATAATATTGTGTTAGATCCATCTGAGTCCCCAATCCACCGTCACCTACCAAACCACTCCGAAATATACCCAAAATCAACCATAATTTCTTTTGAATTCGCGCATGCACCACGCTGGAACCAAAGGTACCATAACTACCAAATTCTGTCGAGGAACTTTTCACGTTGGTACCTAGGTGCCTTGAAAAATTCAAGGCAATACCTGCATTCGTTCAGGTCGTTTGTTCTTTACACGGTTCCTGCCTTTCAGCTTTTTCCGCCATTTACGGCTTCAGTAAGGGCGAAAAAAGAGGAATTTCACCACGACACCGGCGCCGATCGTCCGAAAACCATGAAATTTGGACACAATACGCCCATTACCACCCCGGACTCTGTGCCTTACTCCCATTTGATCCGATTAAAAAAAAGGAGAGTTTTTGCAAAAAAACGATTTTCGGAATTTAATATTGGTTTTAATTAATTTTGAAATTGCAAATGCAAAGAGATTTTATCGCCTCTTCCGTATGTGATAGGCATTGGTACAGTGATGGGATTTCAAAATTTTTCTAGTCGGACATTTTTACCGAAAATAAAGGGGCATAACTCTTATTATTTAAGCAGGCGGTTTCAGACGACAATTAAAAATCACGTGTCAACAAAATATTCAAATTTGTACGTAACAAAAAAAAAATAGGTGCGCCTCGTTATCTTTCATATTAATTCTCGTACGGTATTCAAATTTATGTCAGTAATATTCCTACAAAATTACGTGTTGTCGTAATACGATAGAATGAAGGCGTGCCGACTACTGTCGGCCCGTACTTTTGTTCAAAATCACCTAAAAAATTACCGTATTTTTCGGGGTATAAGTCGATACTTTTTTCAGCAGAAGTCCGGCATTCGTCTTATACTACGTTTTGACGTCTATACGGGTGGAGGTAAAAAATAAGACATCCCGAAATTTTTTTCGCAGTGACCGTCGCTCCCGGGTCAGTGACACCATCTGCTAAATAATAGCACTAGCACGCGCTATCGTGTAAAACAATTAACTACTTACATGTACACTATTCCAATCGAAATATTTGTCGACATTTCTCAGCTTGTTTATTCCTTTTTATTTAAACATAAACCCCATTCAAAATATTATCATAAACCCGAGAATATGCCACCAAATAGAATCTTTCCTACGATGTGATAATTGTCAGGTTTACATCTCTTGTAGTTTCACGTGTCTCGCGAGATTTCTACTTTGGGTTTCGATTATTGTATTATAACCACGTGTGGGTGTTTGTGTAAAATAGCTTTATTTAACGTCCGCTTTCATCGAATTGATATCGCAGACAAATTACCGGATATATTGACTTATAAGTTAACGTGCAATTTCACGCGTCTCGCGAGATTTCTACTTTTGTTTTCGATTATTGTATTATAACCACGTGTGTTTAAATAGCTTTATTTAACGTCCGCTTCGACCGAAGTGATATCGCAGACAAATTAACGGATATATTGATTTACAAGTTAACGGATAATATATTGATTTGGGGTGATATATACTCTTACGATATGTTACATCTATGATTAGTTGATACATATTGTCGGCTCACATCAACGGGATTAAAATGTACGACAATGGAGAACCACGAGGTAAACGCTTAGATAAAAAGGATAGTCGCTCTTTTTGGATTGATGAATAGTCCGACAAAGGGAAATCAATGACTTCTGTTTAAGATTAGATTGAGGAATTGTCCGACAAAGGATTAAGTCAGTCAATCAAAGCAGATTAAGTAGTTAATCAAGGTAGGTGTTTACATGTAGATGGTATAACACGATAAATACGTTTATAACTTAATTACCTAATCAATCCAGCTTATTATCAACGATAATCGGGTTGAGTGGTAGTTAGACACTCAGTAAACTATATTAATTTCGGTATTTTGAATATTATTCACCATGTCTTGATGTCCGATAGGGCATATTCACGGTCGGACAATTTTGGGCGTTTGGAAAAAAGATTTGGACAAGTCCGGAATATACGGGCAAAATCCCATCACTGCATTGGTACTATACACATTTTCCTTAAAAGACAATTTTTTAAAATGACAATAACGATGTAACGACACTAGAAAGCGAAGTTTCTGGAATTTCTAGCGGTTGGCTGCGCCGCGATGATATTTATCACATATTAAAATGAGAAAATGCTCAGATATCAAGAACAATAAAAATTCGATTAAATACAGCAATTTTTTAAGCAAAAAAACTTTGATGGGTAGGGGGGTGGATGGCCGAATGGTTAGCACGCGCGCGCTGTATCATACGGTCTGTACGTGACAAGGAGTAGGGGGCCTGTCCAACCTCGTGGGTTTTCTCCGGGTCCTCCGGTTTCCTCCCACTGCTAAAGACACCTATGCGCAAGCGAATTATTGAAAGAAAAATTAAACCATGTTAGTCCCGAAATGACCTAGTTTGTGTGGAGTGGACGTTAAACCCCATTTCTCTCTCTCTCACTCTCTCTCATTGATGGGTGGGGGTGGGTTTTGAATTTATTTTGAACGTTCTCGGAATCCCACACTCTTCTATAATCAATATGTGATAGCTAGAATCCCAAGATACATTCTGTGCAAATTTGAAGGCAATCGGACCACAGGAACGTTCCCTGGGCAGAGTAAATCAACCCGGTCACGAAAATTTGCTATTCTTCAAAGTTATTATAATATTGTGTTATGACCGCCATCTTAGATCCATCTGAGTCCCCGATCCACCGTCATCTACCAAACCACTCCGAAATATACCCAAAATCGACCTTAATTTCTGTTGACTTCGTGCATGCGCCATGCTGGAACCAAAGGTACCATGACTACCAAATTCCGACGAAGAACTTTTCACGTTGGTACCTAGGTGCCCGGAAAAATTCAAGGCGATACCTGAATTCGTTCAGGTCGTTTGTTCTACACACGGTTCCTGCCGTTAGGCTTTTTCCGCCATTTACGGCTTCAGTAAGGGCGAGAAAAGTGGAATTTCACCACGACACCGGCGCCGATTGTCCGAAAACCATGAAATTTGGACACAATACGCCCATTACCACCCCGGACTCTGTGCCTTACTCCCATTTTGATTCGATTAAAAAAAAAGAGTTTTAGCAAAAAATAAGATTTTCAGAATTTGAATTTGGTTTTAATTAATTTTGAAATTGCAAATGCAAAGGGATCTTATCGCTTCTTCCGTATGTGATTGCTATTAGTAGTATACACATTGTCCTTAAAAGACATTTTTTTAAAATGACTGCAACACTAAAAACCGAAATCGACTATTTTGACTTTATCATACATTAAAATTTATATTATATGCATGCGGTTAATTTATATACACAAACATTGAAATGTGGTCGTATATTTTCGCCGCCCCCGTCCGACCGACTAAAGTTAATATCCGATTACTTTAAATTTATACACAGTGTTTAAGGTCATGAGACGAAGAAGCCTATTGATTTTCAGCGATTTCCGATAATTAGTGTCAGAGTTATGGCCCTTGAAAAAATCTTGTGGACGCTCTGGAGGCTAAACTTAGTATCCGATTGACTTTAAATTTATATACAGTGTTTAAGGTCATGAGACGAAGAAGCCTGTAAATATGAAAGCTTTCATATCTGCTTTGCAGATCTAGTTATTAGGGTTTCACACTGCATAGCTTGTGTGAAACACTATTGTTTTTGTTAAAATTATTATTCTTATTAGGCTTTCAGACTTTCGTCTGAAAGCCTATTGAGATTACTAAAATTATAATTATTATTATTATTATTATTTACCGCGGGAGCCTATTTCTCCATGATCGGAAATAGATATCGATCTGGAACCAAATTTTCTATCGGGAAACCATGTGGTGGTTACTTGATAAAGTATTTTTGAAACTTCTGCGCAGACCGGAAGTGGCCGAATTTTGAACGGTAGCAATAAATCAAAAAGCGGCCGTGGTTTCGCCAATTCTTTACCCATTTTAAAACAATTCACATTTTTGGAAACCCTGAATCTTTTCCGAGACAATGGCTATCTCACATTTTTGGATTTCGAACATTCATCTATGGCTTTTGTCGTTCGAAATTTGAAAATTTAAATTTTTACAAAAAACTTTTTTATTTATGAATATTTTTTAGTCGTGTTTTACACAGAATTAATGAGTCATCTGACTTGGGCAAAAATGTGAAATTTTTTTGTCTCAGTAATTTTCCTTGGCCGCCATTGGCTAATTCAGTTTTCCAGTCCTAGATTAATTATTAATTGCTCGATTTGTATAAAACAAAGTTCATATACTCTGTTGTCTCAATTGTCATTTTTTTTGTTACCGATAGAGATATCTGTCGTCACCGGAAGTGGCTTAATCTTACCAAAAACTACAATTTTGACAGTTAGGTACCATTTTTCGAAAGCAAATATTATTTTTTTAAAAAACTGATATAACTAAAAGAGTGTGCCCTTTAAAGGCGCACAAAATGTTCGGATCGTTTTTTTTTTAATTTCGATTTCATTTTCGAGTAAATTCGATTAAGAGGTGAAAAAAGGTGTAAAATTGACCTATTTACAACTCATTCAGGCTTTTCAGATTTTTAAATATTTCTACGTAACTTTTATAAACTTGTAGCTATAATCCATACGAAGAAAATGTATGTTAAAATTAGTTTGTAATATAAGCAGTTACCTAGAAATGGGCAATTTTGCATAAGTCACTGTTTTCGTTATTTTGCCTGTAAAATAGTCAATTATTATTGGATTTTCACAAAAGTGACACCATTTGATTCAAAAAGCAAGTATGCGTCGTATCAAATTGATTACAATTTAAAATTGACACCGGAAGTGACGCCATTTTGTCAAAAAATGCATTTTTAACTTTTAAAATCAATATTTTTTTCAACCAAGAATTATTTAATATGTATTAATAATTTTAACTTTTGAATTACATTCACATATTAATAAAATTCATAAGGTCATATAGATTTCCCAAAATTGTTTCTAACTTGTTCAGTTGCGGAGAAATAGGCGATTTTCAACAGGTCACTTTTCAAGGTTTTTGGTCCATAAAAGTGTCAATTATTATTCGATTTTCATAAAATTTTCACTGTGTGATACCTAATGCCATTTACAATTTCATACAAGTAATTTAAGATTTTCATTAATCACCGGAAGTAACGTCATTTTGGCAAAAACTATATTTTTAGCCTTCAAAACTGATATTTTATTCAAATGAGTCTGATTTGTAATATTTTTAAAATTATGATATTTGATTCCAATCACCAAATAGATTGAACCAATACGATCATACAGATACCAGGAAATGGTTTCTAACTTGTACGGTTGCAGAGAAATAGACGGTTTTATACAAGTCACTTTTCAAGGTTTTTGGTCTATAAAAGTGGCAATTATTATTCGATTTACATAAAATTTTCACCGTGTGATGCCTTATGCCATTTCTGATTTCATAAAACTAATTGAACATTTTCATTATCACCGGAAGTACTGTACACTTACATGTAACAAATGTATAAAATGAATTGATATTGCTGGATTTGGTTGATTCGGCGTCCATTTTATTTGATGTGTGCAATGCTTATGTGGAAACCTGTTTAATGGTTTCATTGGTACCGGAAGTGACATATGTTTAGGGTAACGTGGCATCGGCGAAACCGTAGTCATAAAAATATTCGATATTAAAAAAAAAACACAGTAAAAATCGGTGCTCTTGCAAAAATCGTGATTTCACGGTCAGGTGTGACCAGATCAAAATACCTAAAGTATCGTTTGGTAGCTCGATGAATGGGCTATTGTATGACACACTTCCTATCTGATTCCTGAAAGCCGGTTCAGTGCTGCTTGCAGGTCTAGTTATTATTATTCTTCTTTTGTTTTGAGTAGATCTCAGCAACTGCTTGTCGGATCGTTACGATTTCTTCGGTTTTACTGGAAAAGTGGGTGTGACTTAGAGGATAAAGCTATTTTGAACGTTCTGCGACAATGCGAAATGTCCGAAATCACCGAAGCTATCGTTTTTAGAAATATTACAGTAATTTTAACAATAATCATTGGATTTTAACTTTCGATAGATTTTGGCATAGCCGGAGACAGGGCACATAGCTACGCTACTTTTGATTTTTGATTTTCGGCAAATCTTCGCAGATAATAGGCGCCAAATTTCGAAAATTTAAATTTTTACAAAAAACTTTTTTATTTATGAATATTTTTTAGTCGTGTTTTACACAAAATTAACGAGTCATCTGACTTGAGCAATTTTTTTTGTCTCAGTAATTTTCCTTGGCGGTCATTGGCTAATTCAATTTTTCAGTCCTAGATTAATTATTTATTGTTCGATTTTTATAAAACAAAGTTCATATGCTCCGTTGTCTCAATTGCCATTTTTTTTGTTACCGTTAGAGTTATCTGTCGGCACCGGAACTGGCGTAATTTTACCAAAAACTACAATTTTGACAGTTAGGTACCACTTTTCGAAAACAAATATTATTTTTTTCAAATCTGGTATAACTGAAAGGGTGCGCCCTTTATAGGTTTTACTGGAAAAGTGGGTGTGACTTAGAGGATAAAGCTATTTTGAACGTTCTGCGACAATGCGAAATGTCCGAAATCACCGAAGCTATCGTTTTTAGAAATATTACAGTAATTTTAACAATAATCATTGGATTTTAACTTTCGATAGATTTTGGCATAGCCGGAGACAGGGCACATAGCTACGCTACTTTTGATTTTTGATTTTCGGCAAATCTTCGCAGATAATAGGCGCCAAATTTCGAAAATTTAAATTTTTACAAAAAACTTTTTTATTTATGAATATTTTTTAGTCGTGTTTTACACAAAATTAACGAGTCATCTGACTTGAGCAATTTTTTTTGTCTCAGTAATTTTCCTTGGCGGTCATTGGCTAATTCAATTTTTCAGTCCTAGATTAATTATTTATTGTTCGATTTTTATAAAACAAAGTTCATATGCTCCGTTGTCTCAATTGCCATTTTTTTTGTTACCGTTAGAGTTATCTGTCGGCACCGGAACTGGCGTAATTTTACCAAAAACTACAATTTTGACAGTTAGGTACCACTTTTCGAAAACAAATATTATTTTTTTCAAATCTGGTATAACTGAAAGGGTGCGCCCTTTATAGGTTTTACTGGAAAAGTGGGTGTGACTTAGAGGATAAAGCTATTTTGAACGTTCTGCGACAATGCGAAATGTCCGAAATCACCGAAGCTATCGTTTTTAGAAATATTACAGTAATTTTAACAATAATCATTGGATTTTAACTTTCGATAGATTTTGGCATAGCCGGAGACAGGGCACATAGCTACGCTACTTTTGATTTTTGATTTTCGGCAAATCTTCGCAGATAATAGGCGCCAAATTTCGAAAATTTAAATTTTTACAAAAAACTTTTTTATTTATGAATATTTTTTAGTCGTGTTTTACACAAAATTAACGAGTCATCTGACTTGAGCAATTTTTTTTGTCTCAGTAATTTTCCTTGGCGGTCATTGGCTAATTCAATTTTTCAGTCCTAGATTAATTATTTATTGTTCGATTTTTATAAAACAAAGTTCATATGCTCCGTTGTCTCAATTGCCATTTTTTTTGTTACCGTTAGAGTTATCTGTCGGCACCGGAACTGGCGTAATTTTACCAAAAACTACAATTTTGACAGTTAGGTACCACTTTTCGAAAACAAATATTATTTTTTTCAAATCTGGTATAACTGAAAGGGTGCGCCCTTTATAGGCGCACAAAATGTTGGGCCCAGTTTTTTTAATTTCGAGTCCGTTTTCGGGCTATTTAGATTAAAAGGTGAAAAAAGGTGTAAAATTAAGCTATTTACAACCCATCCAGCGTTTTCATATTTTAAAATATTACTTCGTAACTTTCATAAACTAGTAGCAATAATCTATACGGAGAGAATGTATGTGAAAATTAATTTGTAATATGCGCAGTTGCCGAGAAATGGTCAATTTTGCATGAGTCACTCTTTACGCTATTGTGCCTGTAAAAGAGTCAATTATTATTGGATTTTCATAAAAGTGGCACCATTTGATGCGTAATGTCAATTTTAACTAGGTCAAACCAATTAAACATTTTCAATGTCACCGGAAAAGACGTAATTTGGGCAAAAACTGTATTTATAGCCTTCGAAACAAATAATTTATTCAAATGAGTCGTATTTGTTATTCGTTTAAAATTTTGATATTTGATTCAAATCAACTAAAAGAATAAACCCGTACGATCATATAGATATCACAAAATGGTTTCTAACTTGTACGGTTGCAGAGAAATAGACGATTTTCTACAAGTCACTATTCAAGGTTTTTAGTCTATAAAAGTGGCAATTATTATTCGATTTACATAAAATTTTCACCATGTGATGCTTTATGTCATTTCTGATTTCATAAAACTAATTGAACATTTATGTTCAGTTGCGGAGAATTAGGCAAATTTCAACAGGTCACTTTTCAAGGTTTTTTTGTCCACAAAAGTGTCAATTATTATTCGATTTTCATGAAATTTTCACTGTGTGTATAATGCCATTTACGATTTCATACAAGTAATTTCAGATTTTCATTATCACCGGAAGTAACGTCATTTTGGCAAAAACTGTATTTTTAGCCTTCAAAACAGATATTTTATTCAAATGAGTCTGATTTGTAATGTTTTTAAAATTATGATATTTGATTCCAATCAGCAAATAGATTGAACCAATACGATCATACAGATACTAGAAAATGGTTTCTAACTTGTACGGTTGCAGAGAAATAGACGATTTTCTACAAGTCACTATTCAAGGTTTTTGGTCTATAAAAGTGGCAATTATTATTCGATTTACATAAAATTTTCACCATGTGATGCTTTATGTCATTTCTGATTTCATAAAACTAATTGAACATTTTCATTATCACCGGAAGTACTGTACACTTACATGTAACAAACGTATAAAATGAATTGATATTGCTGGATTTGGTTGATTCGGCGTCCATTTTATTTGATGTGTGCAATGCTTATGTGGAAACCTGTTTAATGGTTTCATTGGTACCGGAAGTGACATGTTTAGGGTAATGTGGCACCGGTGAAACCCGTCATTACTGCATCGCAGTTCTAGTTATCATTATTATTATTATTATTATTATTATTCGTCAGGCCGAAGTTAGATTTGCACTCCAGCATCCAAGATGGCGGATGAAATCAGCAGTTCATTTTCCCGTCTTTTGCACAAATAAAATGTGGTTTAGTAGCCAGTAATCTGAAAGAAACTATAATAGCATATTGCTGGATTGACTTCTGATACTTACGTTTTTGAGGGAGTGTGTCTAGATAGATAGTAAGTATTTGTAATTTTGATAATGGAACATTTTTTAAACTTGAATTTTTTGATGAAAGTATTTAATCTGCGTTTATATTTATTTGTTTATTTCTATTTTTATTATGGCTTGCTCTTAATGGAACTGAAAACCACGTTAATTTGGTTTCAAGTGCCATGTTATACTTTTCAGTGTCTAAATAAAGCGGTTTATTTTTCGTCATTTTTGTTGAAAATCGTTATTTTTGTACAAAAATGGAAATTATTTACTACAAAACGGGTCGAGTGCCACACAATTTTTTTTCTTGAGATATAGACAGAATAAAATGACATACCTAAATTGAGCTATTTTGGTACCTTGCAGCAATAAGTCCCTATACCAAAAACCGCTGCATGAAAATCCATCAAACTTTCAGAATGTATACTCACTAACCATACCTGCTACGCTCCAAAGTTTCATTATTCTACTCACCGTAGTTTAGTTGTACGATATAATTGAAAAGTGGCCTGAAAATGATGATTTTTTGGCTTTTTTCGGTCTTAAAATTTCAAATTTTTTTCTACACTCTAAAAATGGTTCGATTGATCTAAAATTGTGGCAGTGGGGTTTGGAGGGGTTAACCATCATACATAAAAAAAATGGTGAAAATCGGTCACCCACCATGTGCCGGTCCCTGCATGGTTCTCTCGCAAACGCATTCTTAATTACATCAAAGGTGTATAAGAAATTATTGTTGTTCTGAAATAGTTTTCTTTATCAAATTTATTAAGCTGTAAAAACGTCAAATTCTGGACATAATGTGTGCTATGCACGGTTCTAAAAGTTGAAGACTTTTATGACGTGGGACTCAATTTAGCATAATATATGGCCGGAAATATTGTAAATGAAGATATTAAAGTTTAAAAAACTATGACTTTAGAATACACATGAAAATGTTGAAATTGATCACTACAGCAATAAATAGTTGTTTCAGAATTAACAGATCTTTAACAAATAAATCATGCTATAACACTATTCTACACCCGTGCCCAAAAATAAATATTTAGATTTCGAAATGTTCACAATTAAACAGAAATAAAATAAAAACAAAATCACAAATTACTATGGCATATTATGAAAATCTTTTCAAATAAAGCAACCGAAATAACAAAAGAGATTTTTAGACTGGAAACTAATTGATTCCCAAAGGTGATTGCATGCTTTTATAAATAGACCCATGGAGCCCGTGCTCTCGAGCTGTCATCACATTGATAAATCACATAATAAAAATTGGATCCACTCGACCTGTAGTTTATTAGTACCGGGAGAAAAATAATAAAGCTATTTCATACAATCGTAAAAAATAGAAATATTAACAAGTGTTTAAATTTATCACCGCCGGCACATGTCCCTATTTGCATTAGTGTTATTTGATATGTGAATTATCATTTGTTATATGTGGAAATTAAATTTTTCTTGGATAGTCCTTTTTAAAACCCAGGTAAGAAACAATACATTTATACATTAAAATGCCCACCTGTAGTAAATATAGACATGACGAAACCAATAGTTTTCCATTAATTGTAAACATGCCTTTCGAAACAGATTTGTTAGAAAGAGAGAGAGAGAAATGGGGTTTAACGTCCACTCAACACAAACCAGGTCATTTCGGGACAAACATATGGTTCAATTTTATTTCCATAATTCGCTTGCGCGTAGGGGTCTTTAGCAGTGGGAGGAAACCGGAGAACCCAGAGAAAACCCACGAAGTTAGACAGGCAACCCTACTCCTTGTCACGTACAACCGGGGATTCGAAACCACGCCAGTTGACTCAATGACAAACTTAATGATACAGCACGTACGTGCTAACCATTCAGCCGTCCCCCCCCCCCCCCCCGATTCGTTAGTCTGATATCAATGAAGGCTGGTCCGGATATCGGTAAATAACGTGCATTTACACTTCAGTGGTACGCATGATAATATATAAACAAATCGAACCCACAAAAAAGACAAATATATAAATAATTGCAGCCCGACTATGGTACGAAGTATAAAACATGTAGTATTCATCAAGAAATGAAATACGTTTAAGAACGAACATATGTATAAATCTACGTAAAACACACGGTCGAACAAGAAATCGCACAGTAAATTGGATTTAACACCTACGCATCAGCTAAAGCCTGTTGGTCCTTGATAAAACACCTTTGGTGCAGTTATAACACGCTTTCGAGAAAACTTACCAAACAAAGAATACACACTGTGTCAGTCGTTTTTAACTCGTTCGTTAATTAACACACCAGTACAGAAAACGCACCGTCACCGAGATTTTCACCCCTAGCGATAATTATATCACCACTCAGTCAATTTCTCACCTGTGTTAATTAACACACCGTATCTACAGATTTTAGCCTCTTCGTATTAGATTTGTTGCGATAATTAGAATTTTACCGATATTCATACAAATTTACCAAATCGGGATAAATCTATGCCCTAAACGTACAAATAACACTATTACTACTTCTCGGTGTAAGACCACTCAGCCTCTACAGCATACGCAAGATTTTGAAAGTGATCAAGGGTCACGCTTCCTACGCAATCACAAATACACTCCCATCCATTATGAACTTAATTATTTGCTGTATCAGTAATGGATAAAGTCAAGATTATCATATTTTAAGTGTTGATTGCGATATAATTCCAAGAGTGATCGGCACCTGTATGTCTATAATAGATGATGGTTCATGCGGTAAGGCTGACCTTAAAAATATCTTTGTTTCGCCTAACCCGACCGACTAACTAAAACCACCCCCGACTTAAATTATTTTATTGCACTTTTCCACGATCTTTTTGTCCCCCGCCTTTCGAAGAAAGCAGGGGACTATTAAAATGGGTTCGTCCGTCTGTCTGTCTGTCCGTCTGTCCGTCCGTCTGTCTGTCCGTCACACTTTTTGGGACACAATAACTCTCTTCCTAATTGAGCTAGAATGTTCAAACTTGGTGTATGTGTTTATTAGGTCAATGCCTTGATGGAGTTCGAAGATGAGCATTTTCCGCTTAGGGTAAGCAGAGATAAGCAATTTGATTGGTTGATGCTTTGGGACACGATAACTCTCTTCCTAATTGGGCTAGAATGTTCAAACTTGGTGTATGTGTTGATTAGGTCAATGCCTTGATGGAGTTCGAAGATGAGCATTTTCCGCTTAGGGTAAGCAGAGATAAGCAATTTGATTGGTTGATGCTTTGGGACACGATAACTTTTAATTGAGCTAGAATGTTCAAACTTGGTGTATGTGTTTATTAGGTCAATGCCTTGATGGAGTTCGAAGATGAGCATTTTCCGCTTAGGGTAAGCAGAGATAAGCAATTTGATTGGTTGATACTTTGGGGCACGATAACTCTCTTCCTAATTGAGCTAGAATGTTCAAACTTGGTGTATGTGTTGATTAGGTCAATGCCTTGATGGAGTTCGAAGATGAGCATTTTCCGCTTAGGGTAAGCAGAGATAAGCAATTTGATTGGTTGATGCTTTGGGACACGATAACTTTAGTTCTAATTAAGTGAGATTGATGAAACTTGGTGTATAGATTTATTATATGAATACCTTAACTAAGTTCGATAATGAACATTTTTTGCTGAGGGTAAGCAGAGTGATAAGCAATTTGATTGGTAGAAACTTTGGAACACAATAACTCTCCTTCTAATTGAGGTAGAATGTTCAAACTTGGCATAGGTGTCTATTAGGTGAATGTTTAAACTTGATGTATATGTAGATGTTCATTAGGTGAATGTCTTGATTCTATCTGATAGAGAGTGATGAAACTTAGTGAAAAAAATAAATGTGCGATTAATTAATATGTGTCATCTATTTATTTTGCAATTTCGGCGGGGGACATCAGCCTCACTGTTGGCTTGTTATTTTATTTTGTGTGTCAACCTGAAATATATCACGAGAGTTATTTCCCTTTACTATGGCTATGGATTGATTCATTATTGAAACTGGTTGATCAAGACGAAAGCGTCATAGGTGTCGCTTCTCAACAAAATGGTTGCAGACGAATACACGTCCATTCCCACGAAATGATTCTGCTTCTATGTCTGTGGTGCGTAGTTTTAAACATGACGACGATATTTTCAATATCCGTTTTCGAGAAAAATGAAGGCACAACCCTTGTTGAAGGAGTTTCACACTTCAAGTTCGTGGCAAATCGTGTGCGAGTCGGGCATCACGAAAAATTCCCGATGTCATTCACTCATTGATTTTTTTGCCAATTGAATAAAGAAGACGAATGTTTCCACCCGGAAAATTATTAAGCTGTCAAATTAGCTCTTAAGTTTAATAAAAAAAACTTTCAGTTCGTTACTTTTTACGTCAGACCCCAAATTCATTAAACAAAATTAATGAATCTGTAGTATACAGCTAGGCTAATAAGTTTTCTGTATTGATTTCTCTAACTTTAAAAAAAAAATCTGAAAAAAAAAACCGACCTACCGACCCTTCTCCTCGATTGTGGGTCGGGTTTGGTGAAACAAAGATATTTTTAAGGTCAGCCTAATGAATGATACATCAAAGCGATAGCTTCCTGACCTGTCTGTCAACCGTGGCAATCATTTGACATTCTCCCGCCATTTTTAGAACTATAGTTACAAATAAAAACATCTAATGGGAACTTATTTGTTGGTAATATTATTGATTAATAAAGTATGATCTATATTATAAGTTATTATTTGTTGATACAAATTATGTCTAAATGTTTAATGTAGCCTAGAATAACAATACAAATCACTAAATTATTTCTAAATATTTATCGGCATTTAGAAGGCATGTCTAACAGTAATCACATGACATCAAGGGATATTCCCACCCCCCTTTTATCTTTCCTTCCAATCCATGTGATATTTTCCAAAACTTCTACTCATTATAATATAGTGTTCAGCAGTGAACTAGATAAATCAAAGGGGAAAAAAATGCTGCAAACTAGTAAGATTTGGATCTATTTCAAGATAAGCGACAGCACAAGACTTGCAGCGCTTCATACCAGCCCGGTATGCAATGATGAGCCATTGTTGACATCTTTTTTGGTGTAATTATCGAGAATCATGATAGACAAATAACTATTGTGAGGACCATTGTTTATTTCAGATAGTTGATAAATTTGTTAATACTTATCAAAAACAATTTAAACAAGCCAACAGTGAGGCTGATGTCCCCCGCCGAAATAGGAAAATAATTAGAGGACACATATAAATTTATCACAAATAAGCGGAACGGACAGACAGACAAACAGACAGACGGACGAACCCATTTTGATAGTTCCCTGCTTTCTTCGAAAGGCGGGGGACAATCAAAGTAGGAGAGTTATTGTTTTCCAAAGTCTCGACCAATCAAATTGTGTATCGCTCTGCTTACCCTGAGCAGAAAATGCTCATTATCAAACTTAGTCAAGGTATTACTGTAATGAAACTATACACCAAGTTTCATCAATCTCACTTAATTAGAACTAAAGTTATCGTGTCCCAAAGCATCAACCAATCAAATTGCTTATCTCTGCTTACCCTAAGCGGAAAATGCTCATCTTTGAACTCCATCAAGGCATTGACCTAATCAACACATACACCAAGTTTGAACATTCTAGCTCAATTAGGAAGAGAGTTATCGTGCCCCAAAGTATCAACCAATCAAATTGCTTATCTCTGCTTACCCTAAGCGGAAAATGCTCATCTTCGAACTCCATCAAGGCATTGACCTAATAAACACATACACCAAGTTTGAACATTCTAGCTCAATTAAAAGTTATCGTGTCCCAAAGCATCAACCAATCAAATTGCTTATCTCTGCTTACCCTAAGCGGAAAATGCTCATCTTCGAACTCCATCAAGGCATTGACCTAATCAACACATACACCAAGTTTGAACATTCTAGCCCAATTAGGAAGAGAGTTATCGTGTCCCAAAGCATCAACCAATCAAATTGCTTATCTCTGCTTACCCTAAGCGGAAAATGCTCATCTTCGAACTCCATCAAGGCATTGACCTAATAAACACATACACCAAGTTTGAACATTCTAGCTCAATTAGGAAGAGAGTTATTGTGTCCCAAAAAGTGTGACGGACAGACAGACGGACGGACAGACGGACGGACAGACAGACGGACAGACAGACGGACGAACCCATTTTAATAGTCCCCTGCTTTCTTCGAAAGGCGGGGGACAATAAAAAATTCATTAGTCTAATTAAGTATTGTTCTAGTTTGTGATCTTGTAATATCAACACGCACTGAAAACAGATCAAAGAGGGGTCTCCGCGATGTACTGACTGTTCTACAATTCTATGATTTTGATCATCATACAATTAGCTTATTCCCTATTCCAATCAAAAGTTTTATCAGGTGGACTGTTGTAGTTAATGTCTGTCTGCACATGCGCAGAAATGGTATTCTCAAAAATCTCATTGAGTGAAGCGAACTCTTAAACAATGTGAGAATAAATATTCAAAAAATAACGGAGACCAGTAAGGATTTTATACTGTTTATTCTTTCCTTTTATACGGCCCCTGAGAGAGTCTTGTATTACCGGTACATAGAAATAGCAACACGCACGGCAACCGAAATAAAACTTTCATTTTGGTTGCCCTCCACGTAGCTATTTATATAACAAATAGACCGGTAAGGATTTTTTACTGTTTATTCTTTCCTTTTTACGGCCCCTATGAGAGTCATGTATTACCGGTACGTCCAAATAGCAAAGTGCGTGTGCGTGTGCCTATTTAGTTGCACCGCATGTCAAGCAAAATAATGATTTGTTCACAACTCGGATAATATTTCAAAGGTAATAACCGAGTTGTTTTGAACAGATATTGGCAACTCCACTATCGGCGAAATGGCCGTGTATCGGCCGATACCGATTTCTCCCAAAATTACTGATGTTGAAACTGATTATCGTACCATCACTAGTGATAACTCTGACTTCTTCGCCTCATGACCGTAAACACTGTGTATTAATTTAAAGTCAATTGGATATTAACTTTAGCGTCCATAAGATAATATACTATAGTTGTTAAGACTTGTTTGTTACCTTTTCTGCACTTGGAGAAAGAAACATATCCATACACAGGTGTAAATATTGTAAAAATACACTTTCTGTCTCTATTATTTCTTCTATAATTTTCTCTCTCTTGTCTTTTTCTTTCTCCATTTTAATTCTTTCTTCTATTTTTCTTTTCCTATCTTCCTCCTTTCTTCTTTCAGTCTCGTCCATGTTATTGGCAGCTTTCCGTGCTTTTGGGCTCAGTTCATAAAGATTTTCTGAAAATATATTATAACAAGTTGGTGGTTGTCATCTAAGATATGCCAATATGGACAAAAAACAGGGAAAATCAATAGGAATCATCCTCTCATTGTCCCAATTACTGTCTGAACCACCCTAAATATTAAAAGTATTTTTTTTCGGTTAAATAAAATCCATTGTACAATTAAATATTCCAACGAATAAAAAGTTCTCTCTCGGAAAATTTGACTCCTCACAAACTTTGACATTGAGAACCAGTGGTTGCTAGGCAAGATATGCCCACATTTTGCAAGAGATGGATAGAGAACAACTAAAACAAAAGCAATTTTGCGTACAATCAAGGGCCATAATTCAGGAACTTACGATCGGATATCGAAAGGTACCAAGATCTTTGGGTTATAAAGGTATATTTCAAGTTTCATAAAAATCAGATCAACATTGTGACTTCTAGAGGGTCCACAACCTTGATATACCATATATTTACACTGTTTGCGTATACAAGGGGCGGCCATTTTGTCCAGCAGTTTTGGTCCCATTTTCACGGAATTCGAACTCAGCTATCATTACGGTGTAACGGTGATATTTTCAAATACTTTTTTTCAAATCAGATAAAACTTGTGACCTCTAGAGGGACCATGACAAGCTAAAAACAAGCGGTTGCCATGCAAGATACGCCCACATTTTGCAAGAGATGGACAGAGAACAAGCTCAAAAAAAGAAGTGATTTTTTCGTACAATCAAGGGCCATAATTCAGGAAGTTACAATCCGATATGCATGAATATTGAAAGGAACCAAGATCTTTGGGTTATAAACATGTATTTCAAGTTACATCAAAATCGAATCAAAATTGTGTCCACTCTCTAGAGGGTCCAAAACCTTGATATACAATATATTTACAATATTTGCGTACGAGGGGCAGCCATTTTGTCCGGCAGTTTTGGTCCGATTTGTACGAAATTCGGACTCAACCATCATAAGGGTTTGACAGGGATAAAAATTGTGACATCTAGAGGGATCACATCCTAAAAACGCGACTTTTCGTACAATCAAGGGCCATAATTCAGGAAGTTATGATCCAAAATGTGCGTATATCGAAAGAACCAAGATCTTTGGGTTATAAATATGTATTTCAAGTTTCATTGAAATCGGATCAAAACTGTGACCTCTATAGGGTCCACAACCATATTTTTTCGCTATTTGAGAACGAACGGCGGCCATTTTGTCTGTCAATTTTGGGCCAATTTTCACGAAATTCGAACTCAGTCGTCCTTAGGGTGTAACGGTGACATAATAATATGTTTTTTTAAATCGGATGAAAATTATGACCTTTAGGGTCCACAAGCTAAAAACGCGATTCTTCGTACAATCAGGGACCATAATTCAGGAACTTAAGGTCCGATATGCGCGAATATCGAAAGGAACCGAGAACTTTCGGTTATAAAATTACATTTCAAGTTTCAACAAAATCGGATAAAAATTGTGATCTCTATAGGGTCCACAACCATGATATACCATATTTTTACGCTATTTGACAACGAACGGCGGCCATTTTGTCTGTACATTTTGGGCCGATTTTCATGAAATTCGACCTCAGCTGTTTTTAGGGTGTGACGGTGATATAATAATACGTTTTTTTAAATCGGATAAAAATTATGACCTTTATTGGTTCCACAAGCTAAAAACGTGATTTTTCGTACAATCAGGGACAATAATTCAAGAAGTTACGGTCCGATATGCGCGAATATCGTAATGAACTGAGATCTTTGGGTTATAAACTTACATATCAAGTTTCAACAAAATCGGATAAAAATTGTGACCTCTATAGGGTCCACAACCTTGATATACCACATTTTTACGCTATTTGAGAACATACGGCGGCCATTTTGTCTGTCAATTTTGGGCTGATTTTCACGAAATTCGACCTCAGTCGTCCTTAGGGTGTAATGGTGACATTTTTTTAAATCGGATAAAAATTATGACCTATATAGGGTCCACAAGCTAAAAAGGCGATTTTTCGTACAATCAGGGGCAATAATTCAGGAAGTTACGGTCCGATATGTGCGAATATCGAAATGAACCGAGATCTTTGGGTTATAAACTTACATATCAAGTTTCAACAAAATCGGATAAAAATTGTGATCTCTATAGGGTCCACAACCTTGATAGACCACATTTTTACGCTATTTGAGAATGTTAGGCGGCCATTTTGTCTGTCAATTTTGGGCCGATTATCACGAAATTCGAACTCAGTCGTCCTTAGGGTGTAACGGTGACACAATAATACGTTTTTTTAAATCGGATAAAAATTATGACCTCTATAGGGTCCACAAGCTAAAAACGCGATTTTTCGTACAATCAGGGGCCATAATTCAGGAAGTTAAGGTCCGATATGCGCGAATATTGAAAGGAACCGAGATCTTTGAGTTATAAACTTACATTTCAAGTTTCAACAAAATCGAATAAAAATTGTGACCTCTATAGGGTCCACAACCTTGATATACCATATTTTTACGCTATTTGAGAACGAACGACAGCCATTTTGTCTGTCAATTTTGGGCCGATTTTCACGAAATTCGAACTCAGTCGTCCTTAGGGTCTAATGGGGATATAATAATATGTTTTTTTAAATCGGATAAAAATTATGACCTCTATAGGGTCCACAAGCTAAAAACGCGATTTTTCGTACAATCAGGGGCCATAATTCAGGAAGTTACAGTCCGATATGCGCGAATATCGAAAGGAACCAAGATTTTTGGGTTATAAACTTACATTTCAAGTTTCAACAAAATCGGATAAAAATTGTGACCTCTATAGGGTCCACAAGCTAAAAACGTGATTTTTCGTACAAACAGAGGCCATAATCCATGAAGTTTCGATCCGATACATGCCAATATCGAAAGCAGCCGAGATCTTTTGGGGATAAACCTACTCCTTGTCATGTACAACCGGGGAATCGAAACCCCGCCAGTTGACTCAATGACAGACCGTATGATACAGCGCAGCGCACACGTGCTAACCATTCGGCCATCCAACCCCGCCCCCCTAATTAGGTGAGAGTGAGGACACTTGGGGTATAGCTTTTTTTACATCAATACCTTGGCTAAGTTCGATAATAGCACGTTTTCTGCTGAGGGTAAGCAGAGCAGTAAACAATTTGATTGGTCGCTGCTTTGGAACAAAATAACTCTCTTTCTAATTGAGGTAAAATGTTTAAACTTGGTGTAGGCATTTATTAGGTGAATGCCTTGATGGAGTTCGATGATGAACATTGTCTGCTAACAGTAAGCAGAGATATGCAATCTGATTGGTCGGTGCTTTGGGGCACGATAACTTTGGTTATAATGAAGTGAGAGTGATGAAACTCTGAATATAGATTCATTATATCATTACCTTGACTAAGTTCAATGTTGAGAATTTTCTGCTTAGGCTAAGGAGCGATAAGCAATTTGATTGGTCAAGACTTTGGAACATAACAACTCTGCTTTTAATTGAGGCAGAATGTCTTGTCTTGACATTAGGTGAATGTCTTGACTGAGTTCAATGATTAACATTTCGAGCTGAAGCCAAGCAGAGCTAATCAATTTGATTGGTTGATGCTTTGGGACAAGATAATCCTGATTCTATCTGATAGAGAGTGATGAAACTTAGTGTATAGTTTGATTGCTTGATACTTTTGAAAAAAATATATGTGCGATTAATAGTACTAAACAAAATTCGAGTTTTTCCTCTGTGGGATTTGAACTCCTGACCAAACTGCGTAGCCTACTGCAGTCTAGTGCTTAACTATACCATTTAGTATAGAAGCCTATAACTACCATGCATAATTTCTACTTTTCGCCCCTTCAGAACAGGAAAGTCAAAAAGTAGAAAAGTAGAATTTACGACAAAATGTGAGGCAACAGCACGCTATACAAACCAAAATCAACTCGAAAATAGAAAACTAACAAATAATATACCGCGATAATAGAACACCTCGTTTTTTCATAATTCCTAATTTTTGACTTGCATTTTGGCTTGTATATCATCTTGTTGACTTTCGACTTAGTCATATTTTTGTATTTATTGATGGCAGTAAGAAGGCACCAACATGCATACCAAGCCAAATGCAACTCGAAAAGTAGAAATTAGGAAATTAACACACCGCACTATTAGCGACCTATCATTTTGGCTTGCTGACATACTGTCGACTTTTCGAGTTTTGCCTCGGAAGTTGTTGTAGTCTCTGCATTCCAGGTCACATTTGAATACATGCAATTCGCATTAACAAAATAGTCTGTATAATAAGTCTAGTATATATTGATGGCGATATTAGCGACCTATGATTTTTGGCTTGTTGTTGCGCTGTTGTTGCGCTTTTCGACTTTCGCCTCAGAATTCCAGGTCACATATGAATACGCGCATTGAAAATTGAATTTTGTTTACTGTGGCTTTATACAGCATGTAAAATATACAAATTTCAAAATTTGCCCGGTTGGATATTATTATTTTATTTCAATTTATATTAACACCATGGGTAGGAAAAGTAAGAATGAACCAAAATGTTCTAAAGTGAAAGACAAGTGTGATTGTAAGCATCTCTTACAAATGAAATTGAAATTTCTATCAGGATTCAGATTCTGGATCATTACGGTACCTAAAACAAGCCAAGGTATCGAGCAATCAAGCTATACAAGTTTCATCACTCTCTATCAGATAGAATCAAGATTATCTTGTCCCAAAACATCGACCAATGAAATTGGCTAGCTCTGCTTAGCTTCATCTCGAAATGTTAATCATTGAACTCAGTCAAGACATTCACCTAAAGAACATCTACATCAAGTTTAAACATTCTACCTCAATTAAATGTAGAGTTGTTATGTCCCAAAGTCTTGACCAATCAAAATACTTATCGCTCCTTAGTCTGAGCAGAAAATTCTCACTATCGAACTTAGTCAAGGTAATAATATAATGAATCTTTATTCAGAGTTTCATCGCTCTCACTTCATTATAACCAAAGTTATTGTGCCCCAAAGCATCAACCAATCAGATTGCTTATCGTCTGCTTACCGTAAGCAGACGATGTTTATCATCGAACTCAAGGCATTCACCTAATGAACGCCTACACCAAGCTTAAACATTCTACTTCAATTAGAAGGAGAGTTATTGTGTTCCAAAGTCTCGACCAATCAAATTGCTTATTGCTCTGCTTATCCTGAGCAGAAAATGCTCATTATCGAACTTAGTCATGGTATTGATGTGAAAAAACTATACACCAACTCCATCAAGGGATTCACATAATGAACGCCTACACCAAGTTTGAACATTCTACCTCAATTAGAAGGAGAGTTATTGTGTTCCAAAGTCTCGACCAATCAAATTGCTTATCGCTCTGCTTACCCTGAGCAGAAAATGCTCATTATCGAACTTAGTCAAGATATACACCAAATTTCATCACTCTCACTTAATTAGAACTTAAATTATCGTGTCCAAAGCATCAACCAATGAAATTGCCTATCTCTGCTTACCCTAAGCAGAAAATGCTTATCTTCGAACTCCATCAAGGCATTGACCTAATAAACACCTACACCAAGTTTGAACATTCTAGGTCAATTAGAAGGAGAGTTATTGTGTCCCAAATAGTGTGATGGACGGACGGACGGACAGATGGACAAACCCATTTTAATAGTCCCCTGCTTTCTTCGAAAGACGGGGGACAAAAATATAAAAACATAACCCAAGTCGAAAGTCGACAAGACAGTACACAAGCCAAAATGCAAGTCGAAAATTAGAAATTAGGAAAAAAACGAGATGTGCTTTTATCGTTGTGTATTATTTCTTAATTTCCTGTTTTTGAGTCGATTTTGGGTGCTGTCGCCTCAAATTTTGTCATAACTTCTACTTTTTGACTTTCGTGTTTTGTAGGGGCGAAAAGTAGAAATTACGAATGGTAGTTATAGGCTTCCATAATTTAACTATATCCACATTGCACCCACCCATGTGGACGTGACGTGACATTTCCTGACATGGCATATTTTGATGATGTGACAAGGATTTTTTCCTGTTAGGACTACATCTATTGAAACATGCCAGTACTGCATCACTGTTCTAGTTACTTTTATTCTATAACATATTGTAGATTTCTAGAAGATAATATAGTAATTGAAAAATAATAATTTAACCTTTTAATTGACAAAGTTCTACTGACAATCCTGTAATGTTGGCTTCATAAAATCCTAAACTTTCTTTTACTTCTTCTTTTATCTCTGCATTTACAGTCTTTAGCAAGGTCACAACATTTTCTTTAGATTTCTCATATTTCTGTAAAGTTTGTGAAATACAACATCTAAAGTTACACCATCATGTGAGCTGATAAGATAATTGATCTGTTTGGGCTAGATTTACTACAGATATAGGCTTAGCATAGCTTTCATTGACACTTATGCAATTTGCAATTGCTAAAAAATCAATGATTACAAAATAAGCAATGTTATATTATCTAGTATAGACTGTCAAATACTGAATATAAAACAAAGATATGAGTGATATGCTTTGTTACCTTTAAGTCAACAATGATTTCAGATATCCGTCGTTTTAATTCAATAACAACCTCAGCATTTGCTGCATCTTCTGTAAACACAACATGTTTCAGTTAAACACAATGAAAATACATACTTCTTTCAAATCCTTTTTAATTTCACTAGCCCGATGTGACAGATCATGAGTATTCTCGATGCATGGATCAACATGTAAAGACTAGTTAACCAACAATATATATGTAGAACAATTACATTCTAGTCATACTAAAATAAACACTCCTGTATAGTACAGTCTTTCTCTCTCATACTTAGAATTCTAATGTTACTAAATTCACAAATAATCCAGGCAAGATAGCATAAGTGCAGGCAGTTACTGCAATAGAAATGTCGACCACGGTTTATGGTCGGTCTAGACATATCACCAGAAAAAAGTCTGAGTCCAAAATCTGTGTCCAAATGGGTCAAATTGGCCAAAATCCAAAATGGCCACCGGTTTTGGCTTGTAAATTATCATATTTTGGTATCAAAATATATGTTTTCGGGTTAACTAAATCCATTCCATACACATTTTTTTATATGTTTTACCACTGAGTCAATATTGGGGGTTATTCAAGATGGCGGTCAGTTTGGGCTGGAAAATTCGAATTTTACATAAGGATCAAGTTTGGTGTCAAAATATAGGTTATCGAGGTAGCTGAATCCATTTAGTGATTAAGTGATTCCCCTGGGTCAATATAGGAGACATTCCAATAAGGGATTTAGATTTCCGATTAGGGATTGGAGTTTAAGGATACTCCTAGCTTAAACCTAATACAATGGCATTCATCCAGTATCAACTAAATTTCATTTGGCGTGTCTCCCAGCTCACTGCAGTAGCAGGGTGGGGGTATGTTTACTGGGGCCACTCCCAGGTCACTGCGGAAGCTGATCATGCCTATTGGAACACATGGCGAATTTATTTCACAAAATGCTTCAAATGTTGAGACACATATAATATGGATACAGTATCACCTGTTTGTCAGATATGCTATGAACCATTTGATAATGAAGAGACCACCGTTATTGAAGAGGAGGAGCGGTGCAAAATTCATTTTTGCAGACCGTTGTCTTTTACATGGTCTGTAGGAAAGACTAGCAGACGGTCCATTACAACAGATATAAACAGTGACTACTGTTACATCACTCTGTGTAACCTAAGCAAAAAATCTCATTGCAGTGGCATGTTTGGTAGTTAGTTAATCACCTACCCTGCCCTCATAAATATAAAAACAAAAGAAACTGGAAATGGTTAATAACGCTCGAATCCGATGAGATTTCCTACGAGGATATAGGGGAGGGAGCGGGGGTGGCTATGTGCCCTCCCGTCCGAAAATGTGCCCCTGAATTTTGACAGAAATACCTTAAATACTCAAGACTCAAGGAAATACCCACCCTATTGACAACATTGTGCCCCCTTTTTCTGCTGCCCTTCCCTCGTTCCAACCAAATCCAGAGATAAGAAAAGCCAACGCACTCAATGTACGTACAGAATATGTACGTTTTTCATTGATGATGTAAGGGCCCCTACAAGCTCAATCAGACCCTGATTTCCACGGATTAATAGTTTCATAATACAAGCTCAATCAGGGCCTGATTTCCACGGATTAGTTCCATAATATTCAGAATCAATTAATTTGTCTTAGTTTTATTTTTTTATCTAAATGAATTTAAGAAAATTGCAACATGGGCATCGAGAAAGTCTTTGCTTGTTAGCCTACTGAAGGCCAATACTGAACACAAATTTTCCAGATCCTACCCCCTCCCCTAAAGTGCCCTACCTTTGGCCTGCCTACTCTTATTCAGAGGCCCTAGCACAAACCTCTGCTCATTTTTGAACTTAGTCATGACTTTACACCAAGTTCTGTCCTAAAATCTCTGCCATTGAAATTGATATCTCTGTTCATTATTGAACGTATGGTGGGCTGTTCATTATCAAATGGTTCACTGCATATTGGGATCAATCTGTGTCTCATCTGAATCATTTTGTGAAAACAATTTGCTGTGTGCTTTCAATATGTTTAGCCATCTTGGCTCAATTTTTGAGGTTGTTGATAGAAATCGGACACGCCCACAACGCTGCGTCCAGTGAGCTGAGAGTGGCCCCTTTCATCATGCCTGCTACACTGCTTTAGTTTATGCTTGATCAATGCCATCGTATTATATCTGAGGCAGACTCAACTACTCTTAATCCCCAAATCTCCTATCGGATTTTCACATATTTTGACCCAGGGGAACCAGTTGAATACCAAGATGAGACTAAAGCATCGCTGACGCTGCAATATACATCCACATTCCTTTCATTGATATGGTACTTCTTGAAATGAAGAGAATGTAATATGACAAGAGGCAAAGAAGGTTAGGTGTTGGGTTTGTTTTGCCAAATTTAGAGACTAAATATTAACATCATGGATTTAGCTGTTCAAGTCATAAAGATTCATTGAAAATCAATATACTTGTTTGTCTCAAGACCTTAAACACTGTGTATAAATTTAAAGTCAATCGGATATTAACTTTAGCCTCTACAGCGTCCACAAGATTTTTCAAAGTGATCAAGGGCCATAACTCTGACAAAAATTATCGGAAATCGCTGAAAATCAATAGGATTCTTCGTCTCATGACCTTAAACACTGTGTATAAATTTGAAGTCAATCGGATATTAACTTTACCCTCTAGAGCATCCACAAGATTTTTCGAAGTGATCAAGGGCCATAACTGTAATTATCGGAAATCGCTGAAAATCAATAGGCTTCTTTATCTCATGACCTTTAACACTGTGTATAAATTTAAAGTCAATCGGATATTAACTTTGGTCTTTAGAGCATCCACAAGATTTTTTGAAGTGATCAAGGGCCTTAACTCTAGCCATAATTATCGGAAATCGCTGAAAATCAACAGGCTTTTTCGTCTCATGACCTTAAACACTGTATATAAATCTTAAGTCAATCAGATATTAACTTAGACCTCTAGAGCGTCCACAAGATTTTTTGATGTGATCAAGGGCCATAACTCTGGCAGTAATTACCGGAAATAGCTGAAAATCAATAGGCTTTTTCGTCTCATGACCTTAAACACTGTTTATAAATTTAAAGTCAACGGATATTAACTTTAGCCTCTAGAGCATCTACAATATTTTGTGAAGTGATCAAGGGTCATAACTCTGGCAGTAATTAACTACTTACATTATTCCAATGGAAATATTTGTCAACATTTCTTAGCGTGTTTATTTATTTAACAAGCGGTTGCCATGCATGATACGCCCGCATTTTGCAAGAGATGGACAGAGAACTAGCTAAAAAGATAGGTTGCCACTTGCAAGGCAACGAAACATACTCCCACAGCTGCTAAATCGTCCGGGCAGTCAACAAGAGTTGTCGCATATTTTTATTTTTTTCGATAATGAAACATTTATAATACACTATAATCTGCTTAAGAGTAACAATACTAACAACTCACTAAGTAATTATCAGAAAATCATTAGAATTTGTTTGGTTTTTATGAAGTTCTGTCCCATGCTAACGTTAAGTATACAAAACATTTAATATCAATATATTTGTTTGTCTCAAGACCTTAAACTCTGTGTATCAATCTGAAGTCAATCGGATGATAACTTTAGCCTCTAGAGCATCCACAAGATATTTTGAAGTGATCAAGGGCCATAACTCTGGCAGTAATTATCAGACATTGCTGAAAATCAAAAGGTTTCTTCATCTCATGACCTTACACACTGTGTATAAATTTAAAGTCAATCGGATATCAACTTTGGCCTCTAGAGCGTCCACAAGATATTTTGAAGTGATCAAGGACCATAACTCTGGCAGTAATAATCAGAAATTGCTGAAAATCAATAGGCTTCTTCGTCTCATGACCTTATACACTGTGTATAAATTTACATCAATCGGATATTAACTTTGGCCTCTAGCTATATAGAGTGTCCACAAGATTTTTTGAAGTGATCAAGGGCCATAACTATTGCAGTAATTATCTGAAATCACTGAAAATCAATAGGCTTCTTCGTCTCATGACCTTAACACTGTGTATAAATTTATTTAAGTCAATCGGATATTAACTTTAGTCTCTAGAGCTTGTGGACGCCTGACGGACGGACAGGGGCGACAACAATAACAACATTTCAAATGGGATTTTTTTGTACAACCAGGGACCATAATCCAGGAAAATATGGTCCGATATGCGCGATCTTTGGGTTATGAACATACATTTCAAGTTTCATCAAAATCGGATAAAAATTGTGACCTCTAGAGGGTCCACAACCTTCGTATTACATACTTATACACAATTGGGCAGTTTCATTTCAATTTTCCCGCATTCGAATTCAACCTTCATTATGGTGGAATGGTGATATATACTCTTCAAAAAAGTAGGGGATATTGAAATGCAAATACCTATGCAGGTTGTGATATGATAAATAGTCATGGACACTTGACATGCTTTGAGAGTATGTTCAAAGATGAAGAACTTATCGCCTCAACAGAACCACTGAGATGCACATGGGACACGCAATAGCGCAATACACGTGGGAGGGGTTCATTGTCAAATTTGACACTTCACTGTCACATGCTGGTTTATCTATCCATGTTTGCTTTCCTATATTCACCCTTTTTAATTTAAATCGGATAAAAATTATGATTTAAATTTTGTACAATCAAGAGTATTAAGTTTCATCAATATCAGATCAAAATTGGGACCGCTAGAGGGTCCACAACCTTGATATACCAGATGTTTTGCGTACGGGGAGGGTCAGATAATAATTGTGACCTCTAGAGAGACCACAATCTAAAAATGTGATTTTTCATACAATCAAGGACCATAATTCAGGAAGTTACGATCCGACATGTGCAAATATCGAAAGGAACCAAGATCTTTGGGTTATAAACATGTATTTCAAGTTTCATCAAAATTGGATTAAAATTGTGACCTCTAGAAGATCCACAACCTTGATATACCTTATTTTTACACTATTAGCGTATGAGCGGCGGCCATTTTGTCCGGTAGTTTGGGTCTGATTTTCACGAAATTCGAACCCAACCATCATTACGGTATAACAATAGTATATTCAAACGTTTTTTCAAATCGGATAATAATTGTGACCACAAGCTAAAAGTGTTATTTTTCGTACAATCAGGAGCCATAATTTAGAAAGTTACAATCCGATATGCGCAAATATCGAAAGGAACTAAGATCTTTGGATTATAAACATGCATTTCAAGTTTCATCAAAATCAGATGAAAATTGTGACCTCTAGAGTGTCCACAAGCGAAAAACGTGATTTTTCATACAATCAGGGGCCATAATCCATGAAGTTTCGATCCGATATATGCCCATATTGAAAGGAACCGAGATCTTTTGCAGATAAACCTATAGGTTAGTTGCTGAAGCAACATTTAGAGATCTACGTAAATTAATTTTTTATTTTCATTTTTGAAAAATAAAACAACATTAGTTAAACACACACACACTTAATATAGAAAATCGTGTGAGAAGCTTGATAACATACGTAGGGTGATCAATTGAGTGTTTGAAAAACTGTTTGTGATGATCCCAAATTTCTGTAACTAGTAATAGTAATAGTATTAGATTTTCATGTATATTTGGCTTTGAATTTAATTACAGTTTTCTTTTGGTTTTTAAAATTATCTCTTTGGCTTTTTCTGTCTCACCTTGCCTACGGTTTTGTCAGTTATTTATTTTTATATCTAATTTTAATGTAATCACTGTCCATTGTATTTGTTTTATCGGTAATCCTTGTATTTTTTATTGTTCATGTGTAATGTCCTGTATTGTTAATCTAGTCTACTTCCCTCTCTTTTGTCTCATTGCTCATGCGTGGCACGCCGTATTTAAGGACTAACAGCTAGTCTGTCGGGGATTCAGATGAAGGATTTCAAGGTGAGAGGTCAGGTGTTACTTCTTGTGTCTGGATACGTGACCATTTGTTGGGCCATGTGTCTCAAGTTACCTTGACCACAATCTGGGCTTTTGCTCATACATTGGCCAATACTTGTAAGCCCTACACTCAGAACTGCTAAAGGGTGAATCTGAGCACAGCCACCATATATTTCTCAGTCATGGTTGTTATTTGTACGTGTATCGAAAGAAAATTAATTTTGTGACTATTACTCGGTATTACCGCGTTAAAACTGAAATAAGATGTGTTAATTACAGGCATGATTCTGGGGACTAAAAAAAATAACTGAAATGTTTGGCCATAGGCCAAAAATACGCTGAGGTATACGATTGAGGCACGCCTTTTTTAAAATTTAACTTTAAATCGTGCACTCTGAAGACATTTGGATGGTAAATGCCTTGATTAAAAATAAACCTGATGCAGCAAATTCCAGCAAATATACAAAACAAAAACAGATAAAATAATTTATTTGTTTAAACAGTCTGGCTTTTTTTGAGGCAGACTGTAAAAGTTCCTTTGATTTTTTTTTTAGTTAAGGTTTTGCTTTTTATTTCTAGGTATTCTTTCTTTTCTTCTTTTTTTTCTTTATTTTCCATCCCCGAGTCACGAGTGCCGTAGCTGATGTCTTTTTCACATACAATGCAAAAAGCTTTTCCTGGTTGACGCAACTTTCGGATAGATTATAGATAATCCAATGGCTTTCCATTCACCTCCTTCTCCATTTCCATAGATTTTACGTTGTCAATCATTTTTATGTCGTGAATATTGTCGCGTTGAACAATATTTTTAACGGTCGTCATTTTCTATTTTTGTACAGAATGCCGGATGTGCGTTTTACTTTCACTTTTTACTCGGGATAGTTCGCACCACAGTATTCCTATGGATATTAAATACGGTCTTGATCGTATATATATATATATTTTTTTTTTTTATATCAATTACCTAAAAGAGGTTAATAAATGTTTTTACATCACTGATGACCAAAAATATTAAAGCCACAGAAAATGACAATATATAAATTATAATAGAAACTGTGCCGTTACAAATAAGCGCAGCTTAGGAAAGTTGTGAATCGACCAACGCTAACTATTACAGGTGAAGCGAAACGACAGATCAAGTCAGCAGAGTAATACTTTTCTGCAATTTCATTGGACATTAATTCCCAAGTCTCGATTACCATGCTTTTAATTTTCTACGTTGACACGGCAATTGAAACATAGTCTGGTTAACCTTCCAAGCATAGCACACGGTGAGGATATAATAATATAACAACCAAGATCGTCAGACAAAGTCAAAAGACTCTACCATGCCCAAAATTTTTATTGCAAATTTAGATGATTCACGAAAACGACCCTCGGGCGATGAAAATAGCGGAAATCCGTTAAATAACGGAAAAAAATCATGCCTGTGATTAACAAGGGTGAAAAACTGTGAGTTAATTAACGCTAGGGGTGAAAAACTGTGCGACAGTGCGTTTTCAGTTGAGATGTGTTAATTATCCGACCGGTAAAAAATGAATGTCAATGTTGTGTATCGTTTAAAGGAGCATAATCAAGGAACAACAGGTTTTATCTGACACGTACGTGTTAAAGTAGCTAAGTCTCTAACTCAATATCATCCAAATTCCTACACGTTGAAAATACGAATTATTTGTCAATTCAAATCAACATTGATGTTGTGATCTTACCAGGAAAAGGCAGGCTTCTGATATCCAATATTTAAGACAAAATAAATATTTTACCATTCATATTCAACTGGAGAGCCTGCTGAATAGACTGGAATAACCAGACGCTAGAAATTGCTATAGGATTGAGACACATGCCTTATTTCGCTGGACATAACTGATTTAAAATTTAGAGTCAAAACGGAAACAATTGAATGTAAATCAGTTTATATACAATCAGATTACATTATTATATGCGTTGCGACCCATTTGGGTCAATTTTTAGGCCCCAAGTATTAGCAATTTAGCTCCTTTAAATCAAAATTTGGGAAGTAAAACTGTTTTACCGTGCGATTTATCATTCGACCATGTGTTTTACGCAGGTCTTTGTATAATTAAAGACAGGTCTCTAGACAGGCGTGTGTGCTCGCTATGATCTACGTTTCTCTTATGTGTCTTTTGTACTGCGTACCATATATATATATAAAGTTGAATTTAATGAAATAAAAATACGGACCTTACTCTATCGCATACGGAAAGGCAAATGTAATGTCGTCATTTATAAATACCCAGCAGTGAGAGCCCAATTTGAATATCCACAGGAATACAGAGAGTAAATCCAGCAAAAACAACAGAAATATATTTCTGCTTTATTGCTAAAGAGACGCGTACTCACCGTTTGACATTTATTAAATTTATAAAAACGTGCCACGTTGCGTAAATTGTGCATCTTACCTTCAATAGCAATATCCATAAAACAGAAATCTCCATATTGATAAATAATACGGCACAACCAACCGAACAGTGATAATTTCCACACAAATGATATATTTAAACTAAAATTACTTTAGCTTTTCACTAAATTTACATCGCATACGATCCAATGATCCTCATTCCAGAACTTGTAATTTATAATACTATAATAGCCGCTTTTATGCAATTACAGAATTGTTCCGTGATCTAACATATCAAAGAAGCACATAAGCCCGATATGACAGATAATCATTTTTCGAGACATGTCTTCTATTCTTACGACCATACTTGGCGTTTATGCTGCGTAGCATATAGTCACGCTACTTATAAAGTTGCATTTAATAAAATAAAAATATTGACCTTAAGTGCTTGTCCACGAGAAAACCATGCAAAATCGGGCAAAATCGGGAAGTTGAGGGGTCGGCTGATTCCATTCATATTCATAAGGTTTGGTCATGCCCATGAGACTACTCGATAGCCAAAACTGCCGATCTCAGAAATTGATCCTAGCCGAGATACAGCAGGCAGGTGTTTTTTTCTCATTTTTTCGTCAATTTTAGGCAATATTAGCTGCTGTTTTTCAGGTTGTAAATGTGTACTTATGAAACAAATGATGATTCGATATATTAGGCTAGGTAGTAATGTTTCAAAAAAATGAAGAAAGAAAAATCTATCTTATCAAATGTATCAAATCAAATCAAGTAAATCAAATCAAATCTTATAAAGTACCCTAACTTTATGCAGTGATATCTCCACTGCTGCGAGGTCCCATGAATTCTTTTTGTGGTTGTTAGTAACTGGGTATCAGGTCTTTCGATTAAAAAAATAAAATTTCATATATGTCTTTAACTACACTCTCAAAAATAGTGGGTAATTTTGACAAAAATCGGATAAATTCGACAATTTTAAGCAGCTTTATCCCCAATATTATCAAACTGATATTCAAACAAATGTAGTATAATACAGACGCCTTCACAACTGCTATGTTTTCGCAACATAATGTTCGTATGACAACTCTTACTGCAACTGGAAGTGAAAGTTTGCTAAAATTTGCATTATTTCACTCTTAAATCTCTTGATATGTACAGATCTCATTATAAGTTGAGAGAACTGTCATAGCTCACAGTAGTCATTGAATAGTAAAATGTAGACCTAAAGCCTCAAGATTGGAAAATAAATTCTACACTCTAAAAAGTTTCAGGTCAGCACGACTAAAAAGGCAAGATTTTGTCTTTTCTTTCAATTTTCAGGACCGATGTTATCTTTACCTCTACCTGCGACCAATGAGTTAATCATCTATATTTAGACTACACCCTCCCTACAAGTAGTAGTCCTACACTCTTAAAGTACGGTGATCATCATCTTCACAAAAAAAAACATAAATAAACAAAAAACTGTTTTTTTTCAATTGGGTTAATGTAGCAATAGGTGTACGTATATATCAGAATATCGAACAGCAACAATTGGTACTAGTAGTAAATTGTTTAATACATGTTGGTCTAATTCGTAACATTTAAGCAGAAAGCGCAGATTGCTCTCTGAGGTAAGAATATACAATCGCAGATTAAATACTAAATTGGGCAATGCCCCTTATTGACCTCGTGAGTCAATCATTAATCCTCACAAAATATCAAATATATACAAAAATTACTTTCGGGAGGGAATACTTATCCTTACAAAATATCACATCTAATTACATTCATGAACCCTCACAAAATATCAAATGTAATACAAAAACTACGTTCATAATTTATATCAGAGACATTTAATGAATCCTTCCCTTACAAAATATCGAAAACAATATTATACAAAATTTACATTCATGAACCCTCGCAAAATATCATACAAAATTTACATTCACAAATTTTTACAAAATATCAGAAGGATAAAATAGTGGAAGTACCTCATGAATCTAATCTTCTAAATGTATATCAGGATCTATCAGCAGGATGGTGTTACTATCATTGACAAACAGTAAATATCATCAGGACGGTATTATAATCATTGACAAATAGTAAATATCAGTAGAACGGTGTTACTATCATTGAAAAATAGTAAATATCAGCGGGACGATGTTACTATCATTGAAAAATAGTAAATATGAGCAGGACGATGTTACTATCATAGACAAATAGTAAATATCAATGAAACGCTCCCTCAGATATCACCAGTTATCACTCTTAGTATTTAGCGTCCGCATAATAAATCCACTGCTAACAATGATAGATACCCTCTGATGTCTTTAGTACACTCTTTCAATAAAACATGCTCAGTCTCTTTAGGATACACAGTGAAAACGCCGCATTTTGAAGTAGAAAACTGCGAAAAACCACATACAGCAGCCACCATCTTGGATGGCTGGATACCAGAACTGATAGTTTTGACAGAGCGGGTTCTACGACTGCCTGAGCTGGTTCGAAACGCTAGTCTGTCAATTGCCGATGGTATCGAGTCGTTTAGCATCCATACATGTATTTTGTCACTATATTGATTAGAACATATCAATATCAGATGATCCAATATCAAAATTGTCAAAACTTAGACAATGTTATCGTGCATTCGTATGAAGATTTATGAAATTTTATCTTTTTAATCAAGAGACCTTGTACCCATTTACTAACAACCACAAAAAGAATTCATGGGACCCCGCGACAGTGGAGATATCGGGGCATAAAGTTGGGTGGGTTCGATTTATACCCTTCAGGAATGGAAAGATAGATTTTTCTTTTTTCATTTTTTTGAAACATTACTACCTAGCCTAATATATATAATCATCATTTGTTTCATAAGTACTCATTTACAACCTGAATAACATCAAGTAACATTGCCTAAAATTGACGAAAAAATGAGCAAAAAGCCCCCCAAAACACCTGTTTGCTGTATCTCAGCTATGGTCAATTTCTGAGATCCACGGTTTTGGCTATCAAGTAGTCTCATGGGCATGACCAAACCCTGTGAATATGAATGGAATCGGCCGACCCCTCACCTTCCCGATTTCTGCATGTTTTTCTCGTGGACTGGCACTTAATCTATCACACAAAATGCAATGTCGTCATTTATAAAAATATCGAACAGGTAGGCCCCAATTTAAATATCCCCGTGTATATAGTGAATAAGCCAAATTTGCGACATCGTACATCCGACATCGTACGGGATCGTTACAATATTTCGGATCACACAGCGTGTCGGAATACCGAGCTTTCTCCAAAACCGGAAATACTGTAACTTCGAAAACCGGAAGTATTTTTATATTGTATTGGATGAATGATTGCAAGTGACAAGTGTAACATGAAGTACGCATGTAGTCTTCAGTGACCAAAAACAATGCGGTAGCTACCATTCCTGGTTTTTGAAGGTCAGATATGATACAAAAACGAAAATCCATTAGTAATTTTTAGAACCGATTCCCCTCATTATTAAAATGTATAGGGATTTAGTGAAGTGGAACATTTTTTTTTCTAACGTTTTATTTTTTAAATGGGGACACCGTGGGATTTAAGTCATAAACCTCAAAATATATAATATAAAAGAATATAAATGAGTCAAGTTATTTCTTTAAAAAATACATTCACTGCAAGTGGAAATGAATAATAGCACCATTTAAATCTGGATAAAACATGAAAACAGCGCAACCATTTTATGTAACCAATTGGTTACGCAATGGTCATCTGACGTAACCAAAGAAAATGGTTACTTGGAGCATAAACCCGCAACCATTTTTCTGGTTACGCCAAATATTTGAAATTTCGTGACCTGTATAATGTCGCAGTATTTTACATGAGTAACTAAAATCAAATACCAAGGGCACTCTTACAAGAGATTATAAATTGTAAAATAATCAACAAAGAATTTATAACATTATCAAAGTAATCAACACAGACCGGCGCTTGCGAGTTTTAATCTCACCGATAATTGATTGGTGATTGCTTGTTAATCTTTTCTGGCTTCACACCCATTGAGTTTTAATCTCACCAATAATTGGATGCTTCACACCCATCGGTGTCGATTCAATGGAAATTATGTGACGGGATGGCTGATTGATGTCGTAATCCGGAACATACAGAATCCGGATTTACCAGCAATTTTTGGGCTGAAGTAATAAGGAAATAAATCGGGACATGAAAATCATGTCGGATGTCACAGCAATCCGGAGCGATCAGACATCGGATGTGACAGAGTTCACTGTATACTGATTCTCGTAAATATACTTATTCTCGTAAATATAATTATTCTCGTCTTCCGACAAGTTATTATTTGTGTCTTTAAATTTGTACCATTCAATCACAGATATCAAATATAAATCACATTAATTAGATGAACAAAGAATTTGACAAATCTTATATCAGTATCTTCTCAAATAAAACAAACGAACAGTTTTCCAATACGTGCAAATAAGCTTGTGCACGCTTTTACATGTATAAATAGAATTGACAGCTGTCCTTGTCAGATCCTCCGTCCTGCATTACTGACAAGGGGGAATCACGCAGGAATATCTGGATGAACTTTCCTGGCCAATGCAGGGATCGAACACCCGACCTCCAGGCTAGCGAGCCAGCGTCTTACCCACTTAGCCATCGTGCCCCCCCCCCCCAATGAACGCAGCTTTGAAACAAAGAGCATTGTAATTTCATATTTGATTAAACTTCACATTTCATTTAGACCTTAGACAATTACGTTTCCAACAAAAGTGACAATTTAATCCTAAAAAAATCAAGATTATGGACATGTAGCGTCGGTTAAAAGCCTGTTTAAATAGCTGTGTTTTAAATAGTTTTTTTTTTAAAGAATATAGATATATACAACATCTTAAACTAAATGGTAGATTATTCCATAAAACAGATACGCCTGTATCAAGAGATAATTTGTTACTGGTTGCAGTAAATTTTACTATACACGTTTGTATATGTATTCTATTTACATGCCATAAAAAGTTTTAACCATAAATTATCTTATTTTTCAGTTTGCACGATTTTTTAAGTTAGCGAAAATTACGGTCAATTAATAAATCTATAAACAAAATTAAGAACGTGTTCGTGAGAAAAGCATGCAAAATGTGATAAGGCCCTAAATCATGAATCCGGACCATACCACCACTGTTGGTTCCTTAGGACCCCCAGATGCACATGCGGGCATATTGCGATCCAAATCCCACCAGTACCCACAGAAATTATTTTTCGTTATTATCTAAAAAAATAATGGCTAATTTTAATGCATTTCTTAACTAAATTTTAAGTCTCACTCACGCAACGGATACTCACCTGAACGAAATTCTTTTTAGGGATTTTGTAGGCCTACTGTCCCTTGAAATTTTCCACAAAATTATTTTCACTTGAATCCAGCCATAGAGCCTGGGTTAGAGTTTCGATACATGAAGTCCATGGCATCAAATAAAATAGGCTATGTTTCGACACGTTTCTCTTCACTGCGGCGGGGGTGGGAGCGAGGGTGAATACATGTGCTTTTAGTACTTTATCTCCACTATATATATCAACAATAATATTGGATCCAGCTCGCCCCAGTTTTTCGGAGCGAGTGTTGAAAGTAGGCACACTCGGCAGATATTACGACACTTTCGGATACGATGTAAGTTAAGTTATTGTCAACTTTTCTGCCATACATCAAGATGAAATTTTGAATGTAGCTTCCCCACGGTAATACAAAGTCCAGAAGGGCACTTCCGGTATCAGTGACGTCACTTCCGGTTTCTTGGACTTGACACTAATATACCCATGTGACATATCGCTGAAAAGGTCATCACATGTACATTACGATTCTGTCATTACCACACGTTTTTACAGAGACGTCAAGGGACTATGGCCAAAAACATCGCCGCAAATTTGATCTGAGTATATGAGACGATGATAAAAAGAAATATACGAAATGTAAAAATATCATTAATTTGAATAGTATTCCATATATATTATGTACATATCATACATATAGAGTTACTAGCAATATTATAACTCGTAATACATATAGGCCTGTATCTCATATCACCCTTCGGTTCGAATTTTTTGATTTCACACCGTTTCGCTTTATACAGTGTACTCGTGAAAAAGGACACTGGATTCAACACACTAAATGAAAATACATAGTATAAGACGTTACAAATCGTGAATGCAAAAAGTGGCACAGCATACTAACAGTTCTCTTTTCACAACATTTTAAAAGAGACTGGATGTCAAAGAAATGAAGAGAGTCAGGATCATGAATGCTTAATTCAGAGTTGATGTCCTCAATATATGGTCATAAATGAATATACGGCACACACTGCAATGAATATGATGATATGATCAATAATAATAGTGAACAGAATCGAATGAAGTATGAAACGAATCGACCGAGTGAATGTGATCTACGAGTATCAATAGAGATCAAGATAATCAATCAAAAAATACCTTCTAAAGCGAGTAAATACCCAAAGTTCCCAGGGTTCCTGTGATTTGCATAGATCCGATGCAGTGAAACTTTTTTCAGATAAATTATGTGTCACTAATATACTTCAGCCCTCAAGGTCGATGTCGACCATGCACCCTGCCGCAGTCGAGAAAAACGCGTTTTAAAATGTGTCTAATTTCAGTGTTTTGGATACCTAGGTTTTTCAAACTAGTCTTATTTCTACACTCCAACTTGAACTTCGTTGATATTGGGCATATATTGAGGGGAACCCAAGGTGGTTCATACTTCAGTCTCACTGAAAATAGCGTCGTTTTAAACCCAAAAAATCGGGGCGACCAAGCTCCGCAATCAGGCGGAGCAGAGACCTACTTTATTTTCTGTGGGGTCTGGGGGCCCCCGGGGTACCAACCACCAAGTTTGATCAAAATTGGTTTCCTGCTGCCTTATCACTTTTTCCAGAATTTGCATGGTCTTCTCACGGACTCGTTCTTAACAACCGTAATTCAGACAGCAACTTCAAATACACATTTTTGTTGAAATAATAATCCGCGTGTAGCTTGTTAATTAGTTTTATTACTTTATGGCCCCAATCAAGTATCAAAACATCGCATTTGTTACGCAACACCATCAATCAAAGGTCAACATGTGAACTTGCACGTTTAATCAAATGAAAGAATGTCTAAAATGATTATAAAATAAACCTGATATTGCTTTCTGATGTGGCTGGGTTATTTCAGGTGCCAGTCGTAAGAATAAAAAGACAGTACATGTATATTTACATACGGCAAATTTGAATTATTCGCTATATACCCAGGTATATTCAAAATGGGGTCTATCTGTTCGATATTTATAAATAACAACGTTGCATTTCGTGCGATTGATTAAGGTCAATATTTTTATTTAATTAAATGCAACTTTATATATAAGTAGCGTGACTATATGGTACGCAGTACCAATGCCATGTATAGTCGAAAGAATAGAAGACAAGTTGTAAGACTTTGGTCCTTAAGACAATATTGGGTCTTTGAAAAATTGTTGGTTAACTCTTTCTATAGAGTTAAATCACACGTAATAATAAAAGCGAACAACATGTTTATATGTAAAAAAAAAAACCAGTGATATTTTGGTAAAATCCTAACCATTGTCAAAATATCCATCAAATTCTATCTGTTTATGACATATGGTTGGTAGACCAAATAAGGTCTTGGGAAATGGGGAGGTTTATTCCATATTTTGGATTAAAATTAAAGTCAAGGTCAGTCTAGGACGTGCAGAAATTAGGGGGTTATAAAAGAGGGTGTTGAGTGAGACTGATCAGAGCTCACCCAGGTATTTATTGAGAACGAGGGACCTTTGAAGCCAATCCAGCTTAATCATATTTAAAGTTGAAGAAATCATTTAACCTGTAGTTTTATATATTAGGATCACGAAGAAAACACAACAAGGAAGTCCAATCTATAAAGTCTCGAAAAATGTTTATGTGTCATATCGGGCGTATGTGCTTCTTTGATATGTTGATCACTGGACAATTCTGTAATTGCATAAAAGCGGCTATTATAAATTACAAGTTCTGGAAAGAGGATCATTGGATTGTATGCGATGTAAATTTAGTGAAAAGCTAAAGCAATTTTAGTTTAAATATATTATAAATTACAAGTTCTGGAATGTGGATCGTTGGATTGTATGCGATCTAAATTTAGTGAAAAGCTACAGTAATTTTAGTTTATATATATCATTTGTGTGGAAATTATCACTGTTCGGTTGGCTAAAGCAATTTTAGTTTAAATATATTATAAATTACAAGTTCTGGAATGCGGATCGTTGGATTGTATGCGATCTAAATTTAGTGAAAAGCTACAGTAATTTTAGTTTATATATATCATTTGTGTGGAAATTATCACTGTTCGGTTGGTTGTGCCATATTATTTATCAATATGGAGATTTCTGTTTTATGGATATTGCTATTGAAGGTAAGATGCACAATTTACGCAACGTGTCACGTTTTTATAAATTTAATAAATGTCAAACGGTGAGTGCGCATCTTTTTAGTAATAAAGCAGAAATATATTTCTGTTGTTTTTGCTGGATTTACTCTCTATATTCCTGTGGATATTCAAATTGGGCGCTGACTGCTGGGTATTTATAAATGACGACATTACATTCGCCTTTCTGTATACGATAGATTAAGGTCCGTATTTTTATTTCATTAAATTCAACTTTATATATATGTACACAATACAAAAGACACATAAAAGAAACGTAGATCATAGCGAGCACACTTTCTAAAGACCTGTCTTTAATTATACAAAGACCTGCGTAAAACACATGGTCAAATGAAGAAGCTGTATGTTTTGTTTTGATTATATCCATATTTTATTATATCTATACTGTGCCAATAACTATGCTGTGCTATACTGGTGAACCTGTTTGTTTTTATTATACTTGTGTTAATTTTTATGTCATTAAGATATATTTTACTCGATGGCTTAAAAGCCAATGAAAACTCTTGTCTGTCGTAAGCCCTGCCTTTTCGTCAACTTGACTGATATCACCGTTGACGACACACTGTTTGGATTGCCGACAATGGCTAACAGTACTGGTACACATTAAACGGATTAGCAGAAATATATGTCATCAAATACGCAGGAATAATAGAAATATTAACGAGAATTTTGCAGATATTGTTAGCACAGTCGTTTATGATTAACGGTATACGGATAAGCAGAAATGTATGTCATCAAATACGCAGGAATAATAGAAATATTAACGAGAATTTTGCAGATATTGTTAGCACAGTCGTTTATGATTAACGGTATACGGATTAGCAGAAATATATGTCATCAAATACGCAGGAATAATAGAAATATTAACGAGAATTTTGCAGATATTGTTAGCACAGTCGTTTATGTTTAACGGTATACGGGTTAGCAGAAATATATGTCATCAAATACGCAGGAATAATAGAAATATTAACGAGAATTTTGCAGATATTGTTAGCACTGTCGTTTATGATTAACGGTATACGGAAAAGCCGGTATCTTAAGTGGCCGCCATTTTTATTGCACGAAAAATGACGACATAGGAATGTCGGAATAGCAGAAATATATGTCATCTAATATACTATTCAAAAAAAGTAGGGGATATTTGATTTTGGGGGCATAATACTAAAATATGCAAATGACTACGAAAAAAGTCACTATAGAACCTAACAGAAGAAACATTTCCAGTTACATGTGACGCCCAAACGCACCAATAGCTACCGCATGGAATGCAGGTGATGCTTGGGATCATCATGGGGGTCCAACCCAAGATTTGCATGACTCTGACTTTGAATGTTACAGTCATTGTGGCCTTGAATTCCAGGGTGGAAACATCAGTTTAATTGTTTTAGTGACCAGAAAACAAATTTTGATATGTGTCGGCTTACCCAAAATGAAAGGTTACGTGCCCTTGGCACGCTACAGATCGGCACAACACAGGCGGTTGTGGCGCGGACGATGAATGTTTCTCAGTCTGTCATAAGCAGGCTATGGTCCAGATACCGTGATACACAATCTGTACAGGACAGACCACGCTCAGGTCGACCAAGGGCGACAACTCAAGCCCAGGATCGATTTATCCGTACCGTGGCCTTGAGAAATCGTGTCATCACAGCAAATCAGATCAGCGCTCGTCTTCAAACAGACACTGGTGTGAGAGTGAGTGGCCAGACGATTCGGAATCGACTGCATAGGGGTCACCTTCGCGCCTGACGTCCTCGCGTGATCCCTTGTTTGAGAGATCATCACATTCAGGCAAGACGTCGTTGGTGTAGGGATCGTCAACACTGGGATAATCGACGCTGGAGCAATGTGATGTTTTCAGATGAGTCAAGGTTCACTGTTGATTTTTTTGACAGACGTAGGAGGGTGTGGCGTCGTCGAAACGAGCGCTTCCAAGACGTTAACGTCATCAGACATGATCGATTTGGGGGTGGTTCTGTTATGGTGTGGGGAGGCATCACTGTTGCTGGAAGAACGGCTTTACATGTTGTTGCAGGGCGTGTTACAGGCCAGTACTACCGGGACAACATCTTGGCAGTCCATGTTGTGCCGTTCGCACGATGTCATGGCCGCCGTTTCATCTTCCAGGATGACAACGCAAGATGTCACAGGGCCAGGATCGTTACAGGTTACCTCCAACAACAGAACATCACCACATTACCTTGGCCAGCACTGAGTCCCGACCTCTCCCCCATCGAGCATGTCTGGGACATGCTTGGACAGAGGTTACGTCAACGTCAACAACGTCCTGCCAATGTCCAAGAACTTGCTGCTGCGTTGCAACAGGAATGGGACAATCTGGACCAAAATGACCTTAGACGTCTCATTAGGAGTATGCCACGTCGGATCAATGCTTGTTTGGCAAACAGAGGAGGATTTACCCGTTACTGACTTGGTTGTGATGCTGTGGTAACTTTGCTGTTTGACCCCGGGTATCATTTTACCCTTATAATGGTCAGTCTGTGCCTTACTTAGTCTAACGATCATTTGGAATAAATCGATGAATGTGAACTTCATTTCATTTTGTCATTTGTTTCTTCGTCAGTTTCATTAGGTGACTTTAATAACACTTAAAAATCAAATATCCCCTACTTTTTTTGAATAGTATATTTAGGAATAACATAATTATTTACGATAACTTTGCAGATATTTTAAAAACACTAAACCGCTATCGACCCATATTGTTGGCACTGTCGTTTATGACTAACGGTATACGGGATAGCGGTATGTGAAATGGCTGCTATCTTTATTGCTGTTGTCGATATGATCCAACTTCAGACCTCGATGTTGACACACAGAAAAGCCAAGATTTGCTTAATACTATGTATTAGGCGCACCCCTTCTAGAAAATACCTGGTAAAAAAAGTGCGCCTTATACACCGAAAAATACGGTATTTTTCGTACAATCAGGGGCCATAATTCAGGAAGTTATGGTCCGATATGCACGAATATCTAAAGGAACCGAGATCTTTGGGTTATAAACTTACATATCAAGTTTCAACAAAATCGGATAAAAATTGTGACCTCTATAGGGTCCACAACCTTGATATACCATATTTTTACACTATTTGAGAACGAACGGCGGCCATTTTGTCTGTCAATTTTGGGCCGATTTCAACGAAATTCGAACTCAGTTGTCCTTAGGGTGTAAAGGTGATATAATAATACGTTTTTTTAAATCAGATAAAAATAATGACCTCTATAGGGTCCACAAGCTAAAAACATGTTTTTTTCGTACTATCAGGGGATATAATTCAGGAAGTTACGGTCCGATATGCGCAAATATCGAAAGAAACCCTAGATCTTTGGGTTATAAACTTACATTTCAAGGTTCAACAAAATCGGATAAAAATTGTGACCTCCATATGGTCCACAACCTTGCTATACCATATTTTTACGCTATTTGAGAACGAACGGCGGCCATTCTGTCTGTCAATTTTGGGCCGATTTTAACGAAATTCGAACTCAGTGTCCTTAGGGTGTAACGCTGATATAATAATTCGTTTTTTTTAAATGGGATAAAAATTACGACTTCTATAGGGTCCACAAGCTAAAAACGCGATTTTTCGTACAATCAGGGGCTATAATTCAGAAAGTTATGGTCCGATATGCGCGAATATAGAAAGGAACCGAGATCTTTGGGTTATAAACTTACATTTGAAGTTTCAACAAAATCGGATAAAAATTTTGTCCCCTATAGGGTCCACAAGCTAAAAACGTGATTTTTCGTACAAACAAGGACCATAATCCATGAAGTTTCGATTCGATACATGCCAATATCGAAAGCAGCCGAGATCTTATGGAGATAAACCTATATTTCAAGTTTTATCAAAATCGGATAAGAATTGTGACCTGTAGAGTGTCCACAAACAAATTGTGGACGTTCGGACGGACAGGGGCGACGACAATATAAGTCCTGATGAAAATGTGGGCGTATAAAAAGCATTATGTCAGAGCTAAATCTGCCTATAGTAGGTCTTTTTTCTGGCTTCAAATGTGAAATAAATTATTATTTTGACATTTATTTACATGACAAGCCATAATCAACTCTTTAGGTCATCAGATGGCCCAGATATTAAATGGATTAGAACGCCTGCAGTGTCTAATAATTTAACATTAGAATGGAAAACTGAGCCTTTGATTATTATCCTAGCAATGGTATTTGACAATTGAGACTATTTAGGCTAATCTTGTCAAAACTTCTAATATGTATTACCTCGCACAGAATATAGTAATTTGACAGAAATGTTCAATATATACATTCTTTATTATCTATTATTAAACTATTGTATTATAGCAAGAACAGTTTTAAACTTAATCTTACATAATGCATCTTTGACTTTAAAGAAAGCAGGAAAGGAACACAGCAGATAATTTAATACCCCATTCAGACGCTCAAGTTGAACTGGTTTAAAAACCCTGGGGATCGTTAAACCAGTTTAACTTAAGTGTCTGAACGCAAATGTGGGACAAATAAACCAGTTTAAAAACCCCAACTCGCGACCTGTTTTCAAGAAGGCTTTTTGTTTTAAACTGGTTCATCTTAGACGTCTGAATGGGTTGGCTTAAAAACCCTGGCTCCAGCTTGCTTTGAGCATGCGCAGTACGCAGTTAGTTACATTCCAGTAAAAATATCGGGGTCAGACAGTGCCAATGTTATCGAAAGCGTGCGAGAACTGAATAAGCTACCCATGCGTAGTTAACTCTAACCTCCGATCGAAGAGGTCAGAATTACTAAACTGGTTTGGCTTATAGTACGTGTGAACGCAACACGATGCTGTCTTAAAAACCCCAGCGATTATGAACTAGTTTAAAAATAAGCGTCTGTACTAGCTATAATTAATTTATTTGAAACATTCCAAAATAATAGATGTATTTACCTGCTTCTTCTTCTGGGCTGAAGGTCATAAGGTCAGTAGTTGGTAAATTGGATTGAGACAAAGGCATCTGTTTCTTATGTCGCATGGAACCAGTTGGTCTAGGAGGAGCTGGTCGTGTTGGCGTTATACGTCGGCCAGGAGCGATAGGTGCGGGACGGGAAGGCAGGGGTCTTGGCTTCATATTAGGTTTCAAAGGTCCATTAGGTCGCGGGGGATTTTTTGTAGACACATTTTTTAAAGATCTAGATTTAGGTCTATTAAAATTGTTTCTAATTTTGTCAGTTGTGTTATTTTCAGTCATAAACGCATCATTTACATAAAAACTAGATAGGCCAAACCTTACAGATGTGGGACATGGTGGTTTCGAGCCAACAGGTTCTGATTTCGATGGACTCATGAAGACATTAATTTCTTCCTGATTTAAAGAAAACCTTTCAGAAAAGTTATTGCACTGTGAAGTTTGTTCTGTTTGTAAAGGTTTAATGAGTCTCGTCGACTCCTCTCGAATCCCAGTGATCGGAGGAGGTTGAAACTCTGGTGGTGTATTGTTAGGTATGGTTAGTGAACGATTCATTTCAGTGTTTGATTCATTAGCTTCTGCTGGTTTCCTTTTAAGATCACCCTTAGCCTTATTAAGTTCGTCAGTTATAATGGAATCCAATGACATACTGGTTTTGATTTTAGGAAAGACTTTCTGGGTGGGAGAATAATTGGGTTTACATGTTAGTACAAGTATGGGCTTAACAACTGGTTTTGGAGCTAATTTGGGTTTTGCAGGAGGGATTAGTGTAGGGTGCTTTGATGAATCAGTTGATGTATCAGTATATTTCACAGTGGATGAACTAGTCAGACTCGCAATTGAGGTTTCTGTATGAACAGATGTATCATCAGCATTCAATGATTCAGTATGAATGGCATCAAGTTTTACAATTTCCACAGAACATTTTGTGTCTGTTTCTTCAGCAATTAAACTAGACTTGCTATTAGAACAGTCTTCAAAAATATTTTTTCGATTATTATTAATAGTATCACTATGTCTATAATTTATTGCACAAGGTGAAGATTTTTTATTTGAGTCTAAACTGTTAGAAGGTACCATGCCTATATTACCATTTTTACCTTTAGCTTCCAGCGAATTATCTTCATACCTCTTTAACACTGTGATTGTCTCCCCAACGTTTTGCAACTGATTTTCACTTTCTCTTTGACCTGACATCATTTGTATGTGCTCTTTAGCTTCTTCAACATTAGCACAGGGCACATTTAATTCTTCAATTGATTCATTTTTGACAGAATTAGTTGAACTATTTTTACTTTCAGTTTCGCTTTGTTCTTTTGTCTTCTGAACATCATTTTGATAATAAGCGTACGGACAGTCCACAATAATTTCTACATAAGTAGTTGGAAATAGTCCAAATCTACCATCAATTTCTCCTTCTATCCAATCAGGATCAACATGTTGTATTAGCATAACAATGTCATTTTCATTGATGGACAACTCTTCTTTAGATTGAGACAGGAAAGGATATAGAACTCTAGCATAAGGTGTAATAACAACGTCTGCAGATCGCGTATTTTCGCTTGTGTAAGAATAAAGTCCAGCTTTACCATCAGTTTCAATATAAGCATCTAATTGAGCATAAACATTATCGTTGGAATCGAGGGCATATCCATAACAATCGGCAGTACGTGGAAGCTCCATACTAGGTTTGATATAAGGCTTATCATGTGATTCTGTATTTGGTTTATATAGTTGGGTATTAGATTTCTGGGTATAAGACTCAGTGTATTTTTTGGTATAAGCTTCAGTGTATGGCTCAGTATCTGTAGTAAGATAAGAATACAGGGTATTTGTTTTAGAAGATGATTTGAAATTATGTGGTAAATCAACACAGATTGACATAACAAGACCCTCTTTTCCACTTAACTGACCTTTGAACCAATCATCATCAACAAACTCTACAACTGTCACTACATCACCAGCTTTAAAACCCAATTCACCATCTAATTGAGGTGTAACATCAACTAAAGCTGTAACTGTGAAAGGCACTTGTGAATGAGCAGAACTATCAGATTTTGGTTTACTGTATGTAAGATCATGGTAATTAGATACTGAACTACCATTTTGTTCACTAGGTAAAAACGGTAAATCTTTAACAAAGGTTTTGGGGAAAATTCCTGTCTTATTGTCCAAAGACCCCTTCCACCAATTTTCATCCACTGCATTTAATCCTAGGATTATCTGTCCTGAAAAATATACAAAGACTAATTCAAATCTAATTTACAATTTCGAAAATATGGATATGAAATATATAACATTTTAAAATATCTAAATCACTGCAAGGTTAATCACAGTGTTGTTTTTAAAAAAACAAAAACACATTCATAATCTGTAATCAGCCCTCGTTGCTGTCAATCACCATTGGCGCCAATTGCGATAAAAGCATAATTTTGGCGATAAAATATTCAATCTGGGGGAATTTTTGCGATAACTTTTTCCTGTATGGCGATTCTTTTTTAATCGTGGCGATAAATTTTTCTTGCCAAAAAGATTTGATTTCCACGTGCATACACGTTACAGTCTATTGCGCTTGGCTGAGTCAGTTATCAATCAATTAGGTGCCATTAATAGAGATATCTTTTGTCTCTTGATCAATCTCGGATTAGTGTTGATTAGTATTCACAGTAAGAGTAGTAATAAACTAATTAAGAGACAAAAGATTTAATTATTTATCTTCAAATACGAATCGGTGACTTTTTTGACGGTTTCTATATATTCAAAATGGCGGACACTGTGAATAATACTTGTTCGATTTGTTTGGGATTATTGAATTATGACGTCGGTTTTATCCTTTTCTTACTGCTGTTGCCTGTATCGTTAATAAATGAAGCCTGGTTTGTTGTTACAGTTTATAATTGCGTATACAGTGGACTCATCCGATCTCTGATCACTCCGGATTGTTGTGACATCCGACATGATTTTTATGTCCCGATTTATTTCCTTATTACTTCAGCCAAAAAATCGCTGGTAAATCCGAATTCTGTATGTTCCGGATTCCGACATTAATCAGCCATCCCGTCACATAATTTCCATTGAATCGACACCGTATAATCCCTACTTCAAACGGTGGGTGTGAAGCATCCAATTATCGGTGAGATTAAAACTCAATGGGTGTGAAGCCAGAAAAGATTAACAAGCAATCACCAATCAATTATCGGTGAGATTAAAACTCGCAAGCGCCGGTCTGTGTTGATTACTTTGATCGGTAAAGCAGTAAACCCGAGATGTTTTAAGGGAGTGGACAAGATCAACCTGCCAGTCAATTGGTCGGCCAATCGCAAAGCTTGGATGACACGGGGGGCAGTAGTAAAAAAAACATCATACGTCAAGTCGAAAAATATGCACTGGACCTGGGTAGACCACCCACCCATTAAAATCTTGCGTAAAAAAAAATGCACCATCATTTATAAGAAAGACCACCCTAAAATCTTGCGCAATAAAATGTGTTCTGCACAGTTGCTTAATTGACCACCCAAAAATCATGCGCAAGAAAATGTGTTCCTCACAGTTGCTTATTAGACCACCCATTAAAATCTTGCGTAAAAAAAAATGCACCATCATTTATAAGAAAGACCACCCTAAAATCTTGCGCAATAAAATGTGTTCTGCACAGTTGCTTAATCGACCACCCAAAAATCATGCGCAAGAAAATGTGTTCCTCACAGTTGCTTATTAGACCACCCTAAAATCTTGTGCAAGAAAATGTGTTTCTTGAAATATCTCATTTTAGACCACCCAGAAGTATGTGCAATACGTAACTACTAAAGGCTGAGTAATAGAACAAATGACAAGACGATATGTTATAAATACAGTATTTATATTGAGTTGATGTTCGACAAAATTCTGAGTCTGAATTATTAGCAACGATAGTCTAAGAATGCACATATGCAGAGACAGGCTAAAATATATGAACTTAGGCTTGTACCTATTCATTTATTGTGCTTTCCCATATCCACTCAAATCTACTGATCACAGGTTGACCAATTTTGACCAGAGTGTGAAGAAGTAAAAGATTACCCAAATCTAATCTTGGCATGCTGCGGTGTTGTAGGTAAAAAAGATGTTAACCCTCTCCACACGACGTGTTTATTTGGAGTGGGCTGGCAAACCAAATTGACAGGACAACAGTCGATCAAATCACTGGATAACACTTGAATGAAATGATAAGGCTTTGAAATATTAATGAATATTTATGTAAATAAACATATACAAGAAACAGGAGTTACAGTACAAACATAAACAAGTTGACAGCTTTCTTTGTTGACAGTTCTAATTCAATAATTAGAGTTCACGAGTCACGGAATTCACAGTTCATGGTTCACAGTTCACAGAGTTCACGATGTCTATGGAGATCCGCCATGTTAGAAAGCATGGGTTTTCACGAAATTAAAGTTCACTTTAAAGTTCACTATAAAGTTAATCACAGTCTTCACCTTACGACACAAAGTTCACCATTCACTTAAGTATCACAATTGTCCTAAAAACATAGCTACCAAACACCACTTCCGAGACAGGGAAAAAAACAGTATCGACACAGCATTGTAACATGCTTGTGAATCTTGCGTTTTGGTTGGTGGATTAGACACTGTCGATTGGACAATATATAACTCCCCTCTGTTTTAGCAAGGCGAATAACTGCGTATATAAATATTACAGTGTACTTTTTTTTCATTTTGTGCTCAGCCATCTTCCTCAACCCAAATCTTTATTGACATATATCTTCAAGAAATTCTGCTCAGATGACCATCACACTATTTTCAAACTTCATCAAAACACATCTCTGAAATATATAAAACAGAAGAAAATCAGTCATAAACAGGCATCATAAATTATTCGTAACTAAGCAGTGTGGACAATTTTGTTTTGTTTTTTTGTACTCTGGGAGTCTCTGCAGTGTTTACTTTAAAGTGGACAATTTAAATCAAAGTTTGCCCAAATTCTGAATAACATGATCCGCCTGATAATGAGTCATTAGTCTCATGAAATAAATTGTTTGAAAATATAGTCACTAGGGGAGGTGAAATAGCAGCTGATTTGGGCCTAGGATAACGGGAAATTATGCAAAAATTGACAATGACAATGATTGACAACACGTCAGAACGATATACATGGACCGTGACACATCGCAACCACTTGAATCCTAGGCATCACATAGTTTTATAGGGTATTCTGAGGGGTGTATGCAAGAACTGCTCTTCTCTGAACAAGAACTAGCAATAAAATTGTGTTGACAGTCTGCAAATAAAATAATAAAGGCTAAAAACTCACCCATGTTAAAGTTATCAAAACTTCGAAAGTGTAGCCATCATTGTCGCCGGTTGTTGCCAAGAGTTATCCCTGTGTAGTCTCGGTTAACAGACCGTAACTAATTCATTCACGACTGGCACTACCGGTCAAAAAGGCCACACTAAGGCTAATTTACTAATCTTTTTAAAAATCTTCAGACGTTAAAAATATTTTATTTGAAATATTCGAATAGCATTTTCTTTCATAATTTATTTACCAGCGACCCAAGACTCATCAAGCATTTTAAAATTGAATTTATCTTCGCTTGGATTCGACCACTAATTCGACACACCTCGGTAAAACGGAAATACGATTCAATTTTGATGGAGTTGTTATTGATATGAACTGAAACACTTCGTATCCCGTTTCATGCAATTTTCTTGCAGGGACCCATTAGACCTCCTAATTTTCTTACCCAGAAATGCTTTTTTTCTTTCAGAACTCTGTTAGACCACCCAATTTTCTTACCCGGAAATGCTTTTTTTCTTGCAGAACTCTGTTAGACCACCCAATTTTCTTACCCGGAAATGCTTTTTTTCTCGCAGAACTCAGTTAGACCACCCAATTTTCTTACCCGGAAATGCTTTTTTTCTTGCAGAACTCAGTTAGACCACCCAATTTTCTTACCCGGAAATGCACTTTTTCATGCACCTTTTTCGGCTGACAGACCCACCCCACCCCCCAGTTGCTGTTTGCATTTTTTTTTACAGTTGCCCCCTGGATGACAGGTTCCATTTACTCTGATTGGTTTGAAAAACTGGACATAGAACGACAGATTATAAATGAACACGTAAGGCTGACCTTAAAAATATCTTTGTTTCACCAAACCCGACCCACAATCGAGGAGAAGGGTCGGTAGGTCGGTTTTTTTTTTCAGATTTTTTTTTTAAAGTTAGAGAAATCAATACAGAAAACTTATTAGCCTAGCTGTATACTACAGATTCATTAATTTTGTTTAATGAATTTGGGGTCTGACGTAAAAAGTAACGAACTGAAAGTTTTTTTTATTAAACTTAAGAGCTAATTTGACAGCTTAATAATTTTCCGGGTGGAAACATTCGTCTTCTTTATTCAATTGGCAAAAAAATCAATGAGTGAATGACATCGGGAATTTTTCGTGATGCCCGACTCGCACACGATTTGCCACGAACTTGAAGTGTGAAACTCCTTCAACAAGGGTTGTGCCTTCATTTTTCTCGAAAACGGATATTGAAAATATCGTCGTCATGTTTAAAACTACGCACCACAGACATAGAAGCAGAATCATTTCGTGGGAATGGACGTGTATTCGTCTGCAACCATTTTGTTGAGAAGCGACACCTATGACGCTTTCGTCTTGATCAACCAGTTTCAATAATGAATCAATCCATAGCCATAGTAAAGGGAAATAACTCTCGTGATATATTTCAGGTTGACACACAAAATAAAATAACAAGCCAACAGTGAGGCTGATGTCCCCCGCCGAAATTGCAAAATAAATAGATGACACATATTAATTAATCGCACATTTATTTTTTTCACTAAGTTTCATCACTCTCTATCAGATAGAATCAAGACATTCACCTAATGAACATCTACATATACATCAAGTTTAAACATTCACCTAATAGACACCTATGCCAAGTTTGAACATTCTACCTCAATTAGAAGGAGAGTTATTGTGTTCCAAAGTTTCTACCAATCAAATTGCTTATCACTCTGCTTACCCTCAGCAAAAAATGTTCATTATCGAACTTAGTTAAGGTATTCATATAATAAATCTATACACCAAGTTTCATCAATCTCACTTAATTAGAACTAAAGTTATCGTGTCCCAAAGCATCAACCAATCAAATTGCTTATCTCTGCTTACCCTAAGCGGAAAATGCTCATCTTCGAACTCCATCAAGGCATTGACCTAATCAACACATACACCAAGTTTGAACATTCTAGCTCAATTAGGAAGAGAGTTATCGTGCCCCAAAGTATCAACCAATCAAATTGCTTATCTCTGCTTACCCTAAGCGGAAAATGCTCATCTTCGAACTCCATCAAGGCATTGACCTAATAAACACATACACCAAGTTTGAACATTCTAGCTCAATTAAAAGTTATCGTGTCCCAAAGCATCAACCAATCAAATTGCTTATCTCTGCTTACCCTAAGCGGAAAATGCTCATCTTCGAACTCCATCAAGGCATTGACCTAATCAACACATACACCAAGTTTGAACATTCTAGCCCAATTAGGAAGAGAGTTATCGTGTCCCAAAGCATCAACCAATCAAATTGCTTATCTCTGCTTACCCTAAGCGGAAAATGCTCATCTTCGAACTCCATCAAGGCATTGACCTAATAAACACATACACCAAGTTTGAACATTCTAGCTCAATTAGGAAGAGAGTTATTGTGTCCCAAAAAGTGTGACGGACAGACAGACGGACGGACAGACGGACAGACAGACAGACGGACGAACCCATTTTAATAGTCCCCTGCTTTCTTCGAAAGGCGGGGGACAAAAAGATCGTGGAAAAGTGCAATAAAATAATTTAAGTCGGGGGTGGTTTTAGTTAGTCGGTCGGGTTAGGCGAAACAAAGATATTTTTAAGGTCAGCCTAACAGAGTGGACAATTGACTGAAGACGGTGACGATGAAGCATATACATTAACGACAGACTTGACCTATTCAAAATGCCTACGCATGCTCAACGACATTAAACACTTCGCACAGATTAAGGACGAAAAGATGATCGCAACAATTCATTTGTTAGAAGATGTTGTCCAGGACTCCGCCTTACGATATGCTTCCGGTAATCTTAAGCAAACTACTTTAAACGTTAACATGCATTGATATTTATAAATATATTGTGAGCATGCATTGATATTACATGTAAATGATTTTATGAATATATTATACGCATGCATTGTTATTGTTAATTATTTAATGTAATAAAATTTTCGAAGCTACAATATAAAACTACTTCCGGTTTTCGAAGTTACAGTATTTCCGGTTTTGGAGAAAGCTTGGTATTCCGAAACGCAGTAACGATCCCGTACGATGTCGGAGGTGACAGAGTCCACTGTATATTCTTTGGGTTGTTGCAAGTCAGTTATCATCAAATCACATGTCAAGGGTCGTAAGCGAAAAATTGAACAGCCTTCGTCAACGTCCGATAGAAGAATGTCAGATTATTTTAGTATATCACCACCAAAATGCTCCAAGTCTACAGATGATACTGACATGATCAGCTCTCGTCCATCTTATATTATTGCATCCTTGAATGTTGAAGAGATATCAACTTCTACAGTAGGTCTGTATTAGGCTACCTCAAAAGTTCGTGACAGAGAAAAATTTAGAAAAAAAAAATCTTAAAGGGGCATTATGGGAGATTAGATAAAGAACTGGCAGTTGTCACAATAATAGTTAAAAAAAGATAACATGAATAGAATATGCTGGAAATTTCAGTCGAATTGCTCCACTCTGAACCGTGATATTAGCATTTGTATTTTAGGAGAGAGAGAGAGAAATGGGGTTTAACGTCCACGACACAAACTAGGTCATTTCGGGACTAACATATGGTTTGATTTTATTTCAAATATTTGCTTGCGCATAGGGGTCTTTAGCAGTGGGAGGAAACCGGAGGACCCGGAGAAAACCCACAAGGTTGGACAGGCGACCCTACTTCTTGCGACGTACAACCGGGGATTCGAAACCTAGCCTCGATCTTCATTACTAAAGTCGGTACAATAAAAAAACATAGTCCCTATTGTACTTAATAAGCTATGACCATTAATCATCTATAAATAATAGACTGAAAACTGGTTCCAAGTGTCGTCCATAACATCCAGACACTTTTGAGTAAAAGATAGGTTACGTGCCCTTGTTTTGAAATTAGTCTCGCTTAACCAGTCTATCGACCATTCTACGTCTGATTGACAGGTCGGGATAATCAAGACTACTTTTTTACGAAACATAACAGAAAGCTAGAACAAGAAATTGAATTTAGAAATAAGGACGTTAGGTAGCTCAACAATTGTTTTAAGAAGCTTGTAAAAGTAAAATGAAACTACTGCTAGTATCATGTTCCTGTCTAACCTGAGTGTTTCAGAGATATTATTTGTACTAAACCAAAAGATGCCGCTCTTAACGGTACAGTTAATGATAAAGCGATTTAAAAAATGAAACGAACGTAATTTCTAAATCTGCTGTAATAACCAAGAAGCTTAATTTTACTGCTATTCAAAATCATCAACAATAAATTTTTTACGGCTGTAATAGTTGATAGATTTGTAGAGAATTGCACGTGCCATGGCTATTTATAGTATCATACTGTCAGAAAGTTGGTCTCGACATGGCGAATGTGCACGCTTCAGTGGTAGTCTCGAACTATCAGCGGTGGACTGTATTTCTGTAGAGTGCATGGGTCACCCTACTGGTAGTCACAAAAGAATCCAACGAGTATTTTGGTTAAAATTACAAAACTTCAATTATATAAAATGTTAAACAAAAATAAAGATAGGTTGCCAGGCAACGAAACATACGCCCACAGCGGCTAAATCGTCCAAGCCGTCGACAAGGGTTGTCGCATATTTATTCCTTTGTAGGTAACTGGGGGCCTTTACAAGATAGTTTCATACAGATCAGATCATAATTTTTGCCGTTTGAGGGTTCACAAGATTCTACAAATTGAAACAAGGGTCTCAATCTGGAAGTAATCTACAGAAATTGTTGAAATTTGACAGACTTTTTTGTTTCACAAATTTAAATGATGCATATAAATTTCATACATATCGGATAACTTTCATCAATCGAGCATCAACAAGGTTTAACAAAGTGAAACAAGGGCCATAACTCTAGATGTAATAAACGGAAATTGCTGAAATACAACAGGATTCTTTTCTTTATTAATTTAAATGACTCATGTAAATTTCATACAGATCGACAGATAACTTTTGATGTTAGAGAGCATTCACAAAGTTCAATAAAATTAAACAAGGGCCATAACTCTAAACAGAAATTGCTGAAATTCAATAAGCTTCTTCGTTTCACTTATTTAAATAATGCATATAAATTTCAGAAAGATCGGATGATAACTTTTGGCGTTAAGAGCGTTCACAAGGTTAAATAAAGTGAAATAAGGGCCATAACTCTAGATGTAATACACAGAAATTGCTGAAATTCAATAGGCTTCTTCGTTTCACTAATTTAAATAATGCATATAAATTTCAGAAAGACAGGATGATAACTTTTGGGGTTAGAGCATTCACAAGGTTAAACAAAGTGAAACAAGGGCCATAACTCTAGAAGTAATAAACGGAAATTGCTGAAATTCAATAAGCTTCATCGTTTCCCTAATTTAAATATTGCATATAAATTTCACAAAGATCGGATGTTAACTTTTGGCATTAGAGTGTTCACAAAGTTCAACAAAGTGAAACAGGGGCCATAACTCTAGACGTTATAAACGGAAATTATTGAAATTAAATAGGCTTCTTCATTTCACTAATGTAAACAACGTATATCAATTTCAAAAGAATTGGATGATAACTTTTGGCGCTAGGGTAATTGGTATTAGCCAGGAGAGAGTTCATTCTATTATCACTGAAACTTTGGAAATGACAAAGGTTTCAGCACGATGGGTGCCAAAGCTTTTGACGCCTGATCAAAAGCGTTCAAGACACATCATGTCAGAAGAGAATCTAGCCTTATTTGAAACCGATCCTGACAGTTTCCTAAAACAAATTGTTACTATGGATGAAACTTGGGTACACCACTTTCAGCCAGAAACAAAAGAGCAGTCAAAATAGTCGCCGACCCCAAAGAAGGCAAAGATTGTTTCATCGGCAGGAGAGGTGATGGCCTCAGTATTATGGGATTCTGAGGGTGTTCTCATGGTGGATTACCTCCAAAAGGGTCAAACAATTAACGGTAGATACTATGCAGCACTTATAGTGGAATTATTCTAATTGCATCATTTAGCTTAAAGTAACCAATCATTTTGTTAATTACACAAGTTCAGGGCCATGATCACGCTTTATGGTGCATGATATTTATATACCTTTAAAAGAAACCGGGGAACCCTGTAAGTCAGACTTCCATTAGATTCCAGAGATCGAGGGTACATCTGAGTTCCTAGACAGCCGAGAGGCTGGATAGGGTGGAGAAGTGGTTTTAGCTATGCTATATTGTATTGTAATTTGTGCTATGCTTGTATACCTGTATTCAGTTATATGCTATATAAAATGTAGAAGCGAACTATGCATTATTATTCCTGGTAAGACAAACGTCTTAAGAAACTAGAAGAAGTAAATACACAACGTGAAGCAGAAGTAAAGACAGCTAGAGACAAATCCTAGCCGATCACAAGGCTACAGAAATATGTAGTAAGAAAAGATGCATGGGTCATACGTAGGATGTGGCGACCGGTTTCCCATAGACGCTCTCCACGTCAGACAGAAGGCTCATGGTGCTACAGGAGGCGACTGGTATGTGTCTCTTTTGTGGACCGAGGTGAGATTGTCCTTTGTATTAACTGGACGGGTAGGTCTGTTCACCTTCGGTTATGTGTCTATGTTGAATGAGCGGCTTCTTATCAACCAGATCGGCTCTGAACCAGTTTCATTCTACCTATCTCTCGTGGCAAGCGTTTTTATTTATACTAATCCAAAACTCCGGTAAGCGAGCTACCGACCCTGGTAACAAATTCGTAAACCCTGCCAAGAGGCCAACCATGGTAACCCTGTCAATTAGTAACCATGGAAACCCCACCAGGGTTTCGGAACAGTATAAATAAATACGCCCGCCACATGAGTCAAATCAGTCAAGAGTTCAATATGAACGAAACTATGGGTTTTTGAGCCCTAGAATGAATGAATGAAATTAATGAAAAGTTGTTAAATGGCATATCAGCTCCAACCAGGCTATATTGCGCCAAACATATAGTGGGGTTTCTCAAGACAAACTAGAAACGAATAATCACAATATTTATATATATATATACATAAATAAAGATAGAATGCCAGGCAATGAAACATAGACCCACAGATATTTTAACTTTGGCCTCTAGAGCATACACAAGATTTTTTGAAGTGATCAAGGGCCATAACTCTGGCAGTAATTATCGGAAATCGCTGAAAATCAACAGGCTTCTTCGTCTCATGACTTTGACCTCTAGAGCGTCCACAAGATTTTTTTAAGTGATCAAGGGCCATATCTCTGGCAGTAATTATCGGAAATCAATAGGCTTTTTCGTCTCATTACCTTAAACAAAATGTATACATTTAAAGTCAATAAGATATTAACTTTATCCTCTAGAGCATCCACAATATTTTTCAAAGTGATCAAGGGCCATAACTCTGGCAGTAATTATCGGGAATCAATAGGATTCTTCATCTCATTACCTTAATAAACACTGTGTATAAATTTAAAGTCAATCGGATATTAACTTTAACCTCTAGCGCGTCCACCCCGGAAGGACAGATGGGGGCGACAACAATATACCACCACATTTCAATGTGGGCTTATAAAAACAAATATTACAGTAAATATCAAATAAAAATAAATATAAACTTTATGTATATATATTCAAAACATGAAAGAGAAAAACAGATATATACTGTACAATTAAAATTTTCGACAAAAATTTGTCTAGCACTTTACAATACAGACCTGGTTGGGCAAACAACTGATGTAGTGATTGGCAACGGTAATACTGTTATCTTTGAGATGCTTGCACTCAATCATAATGTGGTTAACTGTCAAAGGAATATGACAGTGTTCACATTCTGGTTGAAGCTCTCGCTTTAAGATGAAACAAGCTAACAGTGAGGCTGATGTCCCCCGCAGAAATCCCCAAATAAATAGATGACACATATTAATTAATCGCACATCTATTTTTTTTCAAAAGTATCGAGCAATCAAACTGATTATCAACTATACATTAAGTTTCATCACTCTCTATCAGATAGAATCAAAGTTATCTTGTCCCAAAGCATCGACCAAGGAAATTGCTTATCTCTGCTTAGCTTTAGCTCAATATATTAATCATTGAACTCAGTCAAGATGAACATCTACATCAAGTTTAAACATTGTACCTCAATTAGAAGCAGAGTTGTTATGTTCCAAAGTCTTGACCAATCAAAATGCTCATTACTCCTTAGCCTAAGCAGACAATTCTCATCATCGAACTTAGTCAAGGTATTAATGTAATGAAACTATACACCAAGTTTCATCACTCTCACTTAATAAGAACTAAAGTTATCGTGTCCCAAAGCATCAACCAATCAAATTGCTTATCTATACTTACCATAAGCAGAAAATGCTCCTCTTCATACTCCATCAAGGCATTGACCTAATAAACACCTACACCAAGTTTGAACATTTGAGCTCCATTAGAAGGAGAGTTATTGCGTTCCAAAGACTCGGCCAATTAAATTGCTTATCACTCTGCTTACCCTGAGCAGAAAATGCTCATTATCGAACTTTGTCAAGGTATTGATGTAAGGAAACTATTCACCAATTTACATCACTCTCACTTAATTAGAACTAAAGTTACGTGTCCCAAAGCATCAACCAATCAAATTGTTTATCTCTGCTTACCCTAAGCAGAAAATGCTCATTTTCGAAATCCATCAAGGAAATGACCTAATAAATACCTACACCAAGTTTGAACATTCTAGGTCAATTAGAAGGAGAGTTATTGTGTCCCAAAAAGTGTGACGGACGGACACACCCATTTTATTTTTTCCCCCCGCCTTTCGAAGAAAGCAGGGGACAAATATGTGTTAAAAAAGTATGACCTATGCGAGAGCGACACAAACAACTTTATCTCTCCTGTTAGACCTGTAGGAGCTTGGCCAATCTCCAAGGAGAGGCTTTATGTGATGAAGTTTACTTGTACCCGCAAGATCTCAAGACCGTTGCCAGCGGCCATGAATGCAATGATCAATGCAATGTTTAAAATCGTTGTATGGTATTAAAAATGTTGATAGGGGAAGATCCAAAGCAGCTTTGGCAGCTAAATCTGCTAGATCATTCCATTTTATATCAACATGTCAATTTAGATCAACATTGGTGTTGTTATCTTATCGGGAAAAGATGGGTTTCTGATATCCAATATTGAAGACAAAATCAACATTTTACCTTTGGTACACGAATCGTGTACCATAATGCGTTTCGGTGCCATTTGTAACATGGGACTCGAAAAACGAGGCTAGATATATTCCACGAGACATGTCAAACGGTGACCCCATATTCTTATCTGGAGAGTATGAGCAATAAATACTATCAGTGTAGACTGGAATAACCAGACGCTAGTGACTGCGATTCGATTGGGACCTCTGGATTATTTCGCCGAACATTAGAGTAAAAATGGAAACGATTGAACGTAAATCAGTTTATATACATTCATATTACATTATTATATGCGGTGCGACCCATTTGTGTCAATTTTTAGGTCCCAAACATTAGCGATTTAGCTCCTTTAACTAAACAACTAACAGTGTTTACAGGTTGTTTTTTTTAAATTTATTTTTCATGTAACCATGATTGGTATAATAAATTGTAAAGGCTATCGTTTCTCTAAATAAGTCTTGTCTAAATGCCTTAAGTAATAGTTAGTCATTCTATAAACTAAAAGTCAAGTTATCACTAAATGGTTAAAGTTCACTAAAAATTCACTTATCACTAATTGGTGAGCTACTTTGAGATAACAGTTTCCTGTAAACTAAAAGTCAAGTTATCACTAACTGGTGAAGTTCTGTCTTAGCTGTCACAGATAAACTTACACCTTTCATTAGTGACTCGGTTTATTATCGTGCTTTCAAGATCTTAGTTTTGTTATTTCTACAATAATCTTTAATATTCCTCCAACATCTCCACTTCAGTACGGGGTGTCTTTTTTGGACCTCTTCTATGTCCTTCTTCCCAGGTATACGAATATGTAGGATATTTTTTAAGGAATTAATAGCAATAATTTCATCCTCATACCAAACGGTTTTCTTTATCGGAAATTTTGATGTCATAGCAATAGTTCAATTATCGGATATTTCAGGTTTCTTGGCCTTAGTGTTTGCTGGATTGGTAGCAGCTTTTGTCTGTGGGATTTCTACATCATTATTGGATTCTTCATCTGAACTAATAATATCATTTTCTTCTATGTCGACAGTCTATTCCAAGCTCATCAAGTGATCGCCCTTGATATTTTTCAAGCATACCCTACTCCATCTCAATAAACAAACGCGAAAGCTTGGTAACACAAAAAACATTGTCTGGGAGTTGATAATATTCCCGATGAACACTCACATCATGGCCCATGTAATTAGCAAGAAAGCTCAATCTGGTTTTCTTTTAATGCCGGCATCTGTGCCACTGTTGCTACTTGCTTACGTAACTTAGTTGATCTCATGGTTTCAGGGTTCTTAACTTCGGCCAACAGAGCATGCTTTCTCATCGTGTCACTGCCCCTTATGTGTCCAAGGCTTTGATAACTGGATCGAGGAAACAAAAACTTGTTTTTTTTGCGGGAGTTTCAAGTTCAGATCTTTTATCTAACAGAAGAGATATCCATTCTATCATTTGAGTTGTTAATAAAACAGGAACTGTTCCACCTCGTTTCCCAACTACTTCCATAACTTCAAAAATCTTGCACAAATGCTTTTCTATTTCACTTAAGTGGATGGTATTTCCAACATTGGTGATTTGTTTTTTATGGAAATCCTCAGTCTTCATCTTGGATACCCCCCCCCCCCCCCTGTATCCAAATATTGAGACAGTATAACCACATCCGTACTTGAAGGAAGCATATCAGGATTGTTTCTTTTAGCTTGATAAAGAGTTCTGTGGGCATGTGTCGAAATCTCTATCTCCCATTTCATTTCACATAACTTGTAAAGATAGGTTGTCAGGCAACGAAACATACGCCCACAGCAGCTAAATCGTCTAGGCAGTCAACAAGAGTTGTCACATATTTTTACTTTTTTTCGGTGATGAAAAATTTATAATAAACTAAAATCTGATTAAGAGTAACAACTCATGAAGTAATTATCAGAAAATCATTAGAATTTGTTTGATTTTTATAAAGTTCTGCCCCATGCTAACGTTTAGTATACAAAACATTTAATATCATGGATTTAGCTGTATCAAAATTCATTGAAAATCAATATACTTGTTTGTCTCAAGACCTTAAACGCTGTATAAATTAAAAGTCAATCGTATATTAACTTTGTCCTCTAGAGCATCCACAAGATATTTTGAAGTGATCAAGTACCATAACTCTGGCAGTAATTATCGGAAACTGCTGAAAATCAATAGGCTTCTTCGTCTCATGACCTTAAACACTGTGTATAAATTTAAAGTCAATCGGATATTAACTTTGGCCTCAAGAGCGTCCACAACATTTTTTGAAGTGATAAAGGGCCATAACTCTGGCAGTAATTGTCGGAAACTGCTGAAAATCAATAGGCTTCCTCGTCTCATGACCTTAAACACTGTGAATAAATTTAAAGTCAATCGGATATTAACTTTAGCCTCTAGAGCGTCCACAAGATTTATCAAAGTGATCAAGGGCCATAACTCTGGCAGTAATTATCGTAAATCGCTGAGAATCAATGGGCTTCTTCGTTTCATGACCTTAAACACAGTGTATAAATTTAAATTCAATCGGATATTAACTTTAGCCTCTAGAGCGTCCACAAGCAATTGTGGACGCCAGACCGACGGATGGAGGGACGGCCGGGGGCGACGACAATATACAACCACATTTCAATGTGGGCGTATAAAAATTGTCCACAGTTGCCGCCATATCTCTGTCATTCTTTTCTAGTGCATTAGCTTTTAACAATCAATGCACATTATTTTATAGTGTGTCCAAGTTTTAAGGCCAATGAGGAAATTTTGAAATTATGTGATTCAAAGTCAAAACCAGCAAGATCGTGAACTGATTTTATTATGGTACTAAATTTCTCGGGATCAACAAAGTTTTGTAAACAAACATTGGGATTTAAAGTGTTCTTTCTCAACTGCCATAGTAGTCGACCAAGTTTTCGTAGCTTTGTTCGAATATAGTTGTGTTGGTCCTGATCGTGGCCGGCTTTCATAAACTCCCGCTTTGCAACTTCTAGAATAAGATCATCACTTTTTACAATCCAAATAATCTCATCGGATTTCACTGGAGCAAGAATTTGATTTAAAGGTGCTAAAACACCACATGGCGCAGGATTTAACAAAATACTCTTAGAAGCCATTCGTTCACGAATCGTTGGGCATTCGCAGTCTGTATCTTCTTGGTTGTGTTTACATTTTTGAGATTTTAATGGGCATCGGTGCTTCCACAAATCTTGCCTGACGTAATACCTGTAACAGTAAGAGCATGGGCCATAATCATTAGGATTAACACTTTGTTTTGATGGGCGGTATCCGACGATCAATTGTCCACTATTTTTTAGAATGACGTCACAATTGTGTTTGTGGTTGCCCAGGTTTCTTAATTTTCACAGCATATTACTCCGTGTTTTAAGGCATGTTTCTGCTTTAAGTTTAACAACTTCTGGTTCATCTGAGTGGTTTGACATTAAGTGACGTGGTAACTTTGATTGGCCCTTCAAGTAAAAGTAGTACTTTTTGTCCCATTTACGGACATAACCATCATTATTTGTTGACATAACCATTATTCTATTAATACATGCGCTGTCACATCCTATTGTGGAGGAAGGGGTTTGTTCTGTTATTGTTCCATTTTGATGGATTATTCAGGCCTTCACATAAAAGGAGTGTGATCGCTCTCGCTCTCCTGGACGCACCTGGATGTCAGTCGAGGAGTGCTTTTTAAAGCTCTCCTCAATGTCTAAATTGACTCCCCTCAAAGAAAATATACTATTCAAAAAAAGTAGGGGATATTTGATTTTTAAGTGTTATTAAAGTCACCTAATGAAACTGACGAAGAAACAAATGACAAAATGAAATGAAGTTCACATTCATCGATTTATTCCAAATGATCGTTAGACTAAGTAAGGCACAGACTGACCATTATAAGGGTAAAATGATACCCGGGGTCAAACAGCAAAGTTACCACAGCATCACAACCAAGTCAGTAACGGGTAAATCCTCCTCTGTTTGCCAAACAAGCATTGATCCGACGTGGCATACTCCTAATGAGACGTCTAAGGTCATTTTGGTCCAGATTGTCCCATTCCTGTTGCAACGCAGCAGCAAGTTCTTGGACATTGGCAGGACGTTGTTGACGTTGACGTAACCTCTGTCCAAGCATGTCCCAGACATGCTCGATGGGGGAGAGGTCGGGACTCAGTGCTGGCCAAGGTAATGTGGTGATGTTCTGTTGTTGGAGGTAACCTGTAACGATCCTGGCCCTGCGACATCTTGCGTTGTCATCCTGGAAGATGAAACGGCAGCCATGACGTCGTGCGAACGGCACAACATGGACTGCCAAGATGTTGTCCCGGTAGTACTGGCCTGTAACACGCCCTGCAAAAACATGTAAAGCCGTTCTTCCAGCAACAGTGATGCCTCCCCACACCATAACAGAACCACCCCCAAATCGATCATGTCTGATGACGTTAACGTCTTGGAAGCGCTCGTTTCGACGACGCCACACCCTCCTACGTCCGTCCAAAAAATCAACAGTGAACCTTGACTCATCTGAAAACATCACATTGCTCCAGCGTCGATTATCCCAGTGTTGACGATCCCTACACCAACGACGTCTTGGCTGAATGTGATGATCTCTCAAACAAGGGATCACGCGAGGACGTCGGGCGCGAAGGTGACCCCTATGCAGTCGATTCCGAATCGTCTGGCCACTCACTCTCACACCAGTGTCTGTTTGAAGACGAGCGCTGATCTGATTTGCTGTGATGACACGATTTCTCAAGGCCAAGGTACGGATAAATAGATCCTGGGCTTGAGTTGTCGCCCTTGGTCGACCTGAGCGTGGTCTGTCCTGTACAGATTGTGTATCACGGTATCTGGACCATAGCCTGCTTATGACAGACTGAGAAACATTCATCGTCCGCGCCACAACCGCCTGTGTTGTGCCGATCTGTAGCATGCCAAGGGCACGTAACCTTTCATTTTGGGTAAGCCGACGCATATCAAAATTTGTTTTCTGGTCACTAAAACAATTAAACTGATGTTTCCACCCTGGAATTCAATGCCACAATGACTGTAACATTCAAAGTCAGAGTCGTGCAAATCTTGGGTTGGACCCCCATGATGATCCCAAGCATCACCTGCATTCCATGCGGTAGCTATTGGTGCGTTTGGGCGTCACATGTAACTGGAAATGTTTCTTCTGTTAGGTTCTATAGTGACTTTTTTCGTAGTCATTTGCATATTTTAGTATTATGCCCCCAAAATCAAATATCCCCTACTTTTTTTGAATAGTATAATAAGGAAAAATATACTGGTAACGAAAAATACTGTCAATATCGACAATCAATTTGCTTGTCGACTACAATAAGTTATAACAGTCATACCTTAATGAGAATCGGCCATCCGGTTCATAATCCAAGTAATTAGCACATTTAACGGTAATTTTGATAATTCGGCAAAACAAACAAAACAAGCTTGCTGGTTATTCATAACAGATCCAGTAAGTTTCCTTTGTAATAATAAACCACGTGGCGAAGGAAGACATCTCGCTCCGCATGGATTGTAAATCTCGTGCTTCGCGCACCGTCTTCGACTCTCGATCTGTACGAATTCTAGGTAGATATGAAAATAATAATTGGATAATGCATTTTATGGTTTCACTGACCTGTTGTTAGTTAAATTTAAATATTCATTGAATAATCCCTGATAGAACACCGGATATCCCGAGAAACAGATATATTTTTCCATCAAGATCTTCAATGCTTTCAGATTCCCGATAACACGTAATCAAAACAACTAAAGTGTCATTGGATAGCCCAAACAATGGACGATCGTATGACATCTAAATGGTAAAAATTCGCTGGTTAGGCAATATATAATGGGACGCTGAAAAGCTAGTATTTTCATTTTGGGGAGCTATTCAGATGCTTTCATCCCGAAAACTTCTCTTATTTCCTTTCTTAAACTTCTGTTACTTAGAGTCCTAATGGTGGTCTAGGGTGTGAATCCAAATTTAAAAGCCTCAATATTGTATAAATGGTCTAAAAAGGGTCAAAATCTATGAAAAAAGTCGAAAAATCGTTATATTTGTTTAAATCTAATGTACTTCTAATTATCGTTAAATATCTTCTAATTTTCCTTTCTTTTAAAAACTGTAAAACCGATCGTTCTGAAAATTATGTTACGGCAAGACAATGATCTGTAAACCGGGAGTAGTCGAAAAAATATTCGATATTTTGAGAAAATATAGTAAAAAATCGCGATTTCTCAGCTGGGTGTCACTGAATCAAAACAACTAAAGTATCGTTTGGTAGCAAGTTGAATGGGCTATTATATGACACACTTACTGTCTGATTCCTGAAAGCTGGTTCAGTGCTGCTTTCAGGTCTAGTTTTACATATATTTTCCTTCCAGAAAAATAACTGATGAATACTCTGTTCCGAAATACGTACTTCAGAATCCCAACTAGAATCCCATTTAAAATATCAATAGACAATGATCGTGTCATGATTATTTCTGGTTTTGGCAATCAACTACATACATGTACATTATTGTGGACAATGGAAATATTGCCTGTATTTAATGTATTAAACGGACCAGGGTTTTGTTATATGCAACCGACAATTAGCAAAGTTTTAATTACCAGCAATAGATGGATATTTATACCATAACACAAGATAGGATGTAAGATCACATATAAGGCATGTTGATTGTTCCATTTGAGAGGCAAAATATTATTAATTTTAATCGTGGATGTTGTTCAGTAATATTTTACGTTCACATGTAAGATCAGAACAATCAGACATATATTTATATATATTTGGGTACGTATCTATAATGAGATATGGCTTCATATTAGAGATTACTTTAAATATGGGATTAATACATTTTACACTCCTATAAGTTAGATAAATGGAATAATGAAAATGTGACAAACAAATATACACTGAGAACTGCTAAAGGGTGAATCTGTGAACAGCCATCATATAAATCTCAGTCATGGTTGCTATTTGTACGTGTATCGAAAGAAAATTAATTTTCCGACTATTACCGCGTTAAAACTGTAAATAAGGTGTGGTAATTAACAAGGGTGAAAAACTGTCTGAGAGGTGAATTAATAAACGCTAGGGGTGAAAAACTGTGTGACAGTGCGTTTTCAGTAGAGGTGTGTTAATTACCTGACCGGTAAAAAATCCAAGTATAGTCGTTGGAATAGAAAACATGTCTCCAAAAATGATTATGTGTCATATTGGGCGTATGTGTTTCTTTGATATGTTAGATCACGGGACAATTCTGTAATTGCATAAAAGCGGCTATTATAAATTACAAGTTCTGTCATTTGTGTGGAAATTACCACTGTTCGGTTGGTTGTGCCGTATTATTTGTCAATAAGGAGATTTCTGTTTCATGGATATTGCTATTGAAGGTAAGATGCACAATTTACGCATCGTGGCACGTTTTTATAAATTTAATAAATGTCAAACAGTGAGTGCACGTCTTTTTTAGTAATAAAGCAGAAATATATTTCGGTTGTTTTTGCCGAATTTACTCTCTATATTCCCGTGGATATTCAAATTGGGCGCTGACTGCTGGGTATTTATAAATGACGACATTACATTCGCCTTTCCGTAAACGATAGATTAATGTCCATATTTTTATTTCATTAAATGCAACTTATGGTCCGCAATACAAAAGACACAAATGAGAAACGTAGATCATAGCGAGCACACACGCCTATCTAAAGTCCTGTCTTTAATTATACAAAGACCTGCATAAAACACACGGTCGAATGATAAATCGCACAGTAAAACGGTTTTACTTCCATTTTGATTTAACACGTACGTGTCAGATAAAGCCTGTTGGTCCTTGATTCTACTCCTTTTGGTGCAGTTATCGCAACACGCCAATTAAACAATACACAACATTGACATTCATTTTTTACCGGTCGGTTAATTAACACACCTCTACTGGAAACTGTCACACAGTTTTTCACCCCTAGCATTAATTAATTCACCTCTCAGACAGTTTATTACGCTGGAATACCAAGTAATAGTCGGAAAATTAATTTTCTTTCGATACATGTACAAATAGCAACCATGCCTGAGATTTATATGATGGCTGTGCACAGATTCACCATTTAGCAGTTCTCAGTGATATTACATGACAATAAAGAAAACATCAGAATAGTATTTACAATCATAATTACAAACCAATTCATAATTATATCAAGGTATGAGTTTACATCTCCAACAGTTATATTACTTACTTTTTTTATTTCAAGTTTTGGAATCGAGTAATAAAACTGACGGAGAGTAACTCTGGTCCTCAACATGTTTACCGTATTGTCTAAAGAAGCAATTTTTTTATCTAAACATGGTCTTAGATGTGGCCTATTGACTTGTGCTGACATACGTGCAGGTACAGAAATATCCTCATAATCGTTAGCAAAAGAAGTATCTGGTAAAGGATATTGTATATTATGCCTTTGTTCTTTTAATTGTGCTGTATTTTGGGATGCACGTTCTGCTGTCCAAACCGCAATCTTTTTTATTATAATTTGATGAAGGAGTTAATTCATTTAACGCATGTACTGGTACAATAACCAATCGATGCTATCTACAGATATCTTACTGATAGTCGAAGATGGAGTTGTATCTGTAAAGTTGTCGTCAATAACTGGTGTATCGTTAATCATTGGTGCTGTATTGGTCACTATGTGAATAGCAGTCAAAGATGGATCTGAATCTGTACATATGTCCCTCATAACTGGCGATTGAGCTGGCGGCAAATCGACTGGCAACCAAGTATCATTCTTCATTGCAGATGCGTCTGAATCGCTAATAACTGACGATGGAACAGGTGGCATATGGACTAACAATGGGGTATTTTTAATCGTTGGCGATGTATCTGTCAACATGTCAATAGCAGTGGAAGATGGAGCTGTATCTGTAAATATGTCGCTAATAACGTTTGACACAGGTCCGCGATTAGAAGGTGTGTATTCAGGTGTGTGTCCTTGATATACACCATATACAAACGCACACTGTACACACAGACAGGGGCGACGACAATACGTCCACATTAAGAATGTGGACGTATAAAAATGTTTAAAATATACAAAATAATGAAATTTTTTTCATGATACCTTTTTTAAAGTTTAAGTCACCATCTTCAGATGATGTGAAGGTTTCTATGGAAAGAAACAATTTCTGACCACTTTTAATTTGGGGAACATTAATTTTTTCTACAAAATTTGTGGGAAAGCTTCCTTCTTTGCCATCTAGTTTTCCACAAACCCAGTTATCATCAACAACATTAGTTACTAGAATTATCTGCCCTGTTTTGATACAGATCTCACCCGCCTGACTTGTTTCAAAGTCAAAAACTGCCTTTACATAATTCCCAGGAATAATATCCATCTGCAAAAAAAAAGGAGAAAAATATATAATTATTACAATGCATGTTTATGTATACAGAAAATTTTGTTACAGTTATGTGAACAAGTGAGAAGTGTAAAAATGTAGTGCTTCAATGTCTCTTCATCCAGGCTCTTATTGGTAATTCAAAATTTTGTCATCAGTCATCTGATTCTTGAAAACTCTGTAGGACTAGTTTCAGAAATATATGGCTCCCAAAATAATAGATTTGTCAAAGTAACAACTTTAATATTTTTTTATACAACACAATCACACACTAATACATTAATTACAAATATCTAGTACATAGTAAAGTGTATTGTTGACCTAGACATCATAAAACTGAAAAGATTTCAACATGAGAAAGTAAAGAATTATCAAAATCGACCCAAAACTTGTTAAGAGATATTACCGTAAGGCAAGCACCGATATTTTTTTTATTTTGGCTGTCTAATATAATAGGTATTGTGCCATAATTTTGCAAATAACTGATTGCAATAAAACTTTCAAAATAACCAAAAGTCATAATTAAGAATAAGTCTGCGAGAACTATGTGATGAATTTTGGACATGTATAAACCACAAACCCATGTGTTCAGTTGGTAGACCTCAGAACTCAATATGTTCAGTTCCTGAGAAATCGATTTTTCAGAGGGCACCTTATAGGCAATTTCCTGGCTCATTTTGTTTTCTGATTCGGTTTGTTACATAATTCTCATCGGTCGGCTTTTCAGGTAGAAATCGTGGAAAAAGCTTTATTATGAAGGTTTTCATGTTTAATGACAAAAAAAAACAACAACCAATGTTGACATTTTTTATGAGAAGGTTTCCATAGTATAGGAGGCCATTATTTGAAGAGTAACCATTTTGCAATAATATTCCAACTTATTTTTTATTTTCACCTTATTTATAATGTTTTCGACATATAAACTGTGATTTGGCAATGTATTAATATTGGCAGAGGTCATGACTATATTTTAGATTTTTTCCATCACTTTAAAAAGATATTTCCATGGATAGCGACCATTTTTGGCGGGAAAATCGATGTTTTAGTTTTGATTAAGTAGTAGTGTTTGGTGTTAATATATGTGTTTTGAGGGGCACAGATTCCATTTCTGCAAGTTTCAACTGTGTTATATGATCATATGTTCACCTTTTTTGCATATTTCAAAGATGGCATTCATCTTTGGTGGGTAAAATGGGACGATGTGCTGATAATGTTTAAGTAGTCGTCTTTGGTGTCAATATATGTTTTGGGGGCACAGATTCCATTTCTGCCAGTTACAATTGTGTAAAATAATCACATGTTCTCCTATTTAGCATATTGTTGTAAATGAGGGTTTTTATAGAGGTCACGTGATTAGCGTGACGTAATTGATGTTAAATGAGTCATTTATCATACAGCTACCAAACTATCAACACGTCGCTACTACAGCTTGTCTACTTGAGTGTTTGGTGGTTCAACATAGTAAGTCATGAAATATTACATTGGCGTCGGCATAAATTCACTTGTCTACGACTACGATTGAATATCGGTTTATCAACTGAAGAAAGTGCTGATTCAGCAATTTCAAGTAGGTCGAGTCAATCAGGTGTGTTGTAAATTTCACGCTTTCAGAGATTTCTGAAGGTCCAACAAGAAGAAAGAAGAGATAATATTAAAGATTACAGCATAAATCCATTATTACAGATAATTACAGTATTATTCTTTGTTTCACGTAAACGAAGAAAAGTGGTCATGTGAGTTGTCATTCACGACAGCTTTACACTTTACTATAGGCGGTCACAGCTGCCAAAAATTACAACTTCTAATTAATCTAAGTCTGTGTATTTATTCCCGCTAATTATTTTAATTTGCTTTTCTAATGGAACTCGGGCCAAATTTTCCGAATCTGGCATTATTTTTGGTCTACGCCTAAACCCTGGGTCTGTAACTTGTACTGAATTTGGTATAAAAACGACTGAAAATCGAAACTTTGTGACGCGTTCACAGCCAAACTACGAGTGCGGCTAATGTCATCTCTGGATATTCTGGAGCTCTTGGACAGGTCTTATGGTCAAACAAAAAAAATTAGGTTCTCCGGTCCCGGGTTCGCAGAAATTTTCGCACCTGAAAATTGAAAATATCGAAAATTTCACATTTTCACACTCAAATTTCGAAAAGTGGGGTCACATAGATTTCGACGAAAATCGCATGGTAGTAAGAACCATCCAAGTTAAAATAAGTCTATTGGCTTTTGAACCTGCCTAATTCGTTGCTTGAACTTAGCCAATTTGCGGTTGGATGTGACTCAATTTTCCAACATAGAGCTCTTCTGGGCGCCATAACTTCGCGAAAAATTATTCGACGGGCCTGTAATTTGGCATATGGTCATCTCAATGGATCCATAACAAAATATAAAAAAATTGGAAAAATTCGCAGGGGTCGGGTTAAAACCTTGCATCAGTTGATATGGAATGACCCACATTCCCGTTTTACTTTTTAATTTATTACCATTTCAAAAGTTGTAACTATTTTAACCATTACATTTTTAACCATCGTTAACTTTGTATCTAAACTGAAAGTCTCGATGGTGCCACCAAGTCATAAAACCAGACTTAGTCCAAATACTACAACATGATCTACCAATTGCAAGTAAATATGCTATTTTCTTGGAAAATCTATATCAGCTTAGTGGTCAACTCGGATGAGGAATTTTCATCGTTGGATATTATACCTAAACACTGGTTAAAACACTACATTGTCCCATTTTCACGCCACAAATGGCAGCCATATTAGAAATATGCTAAATATTTAAAAATGTGATTATTTTACACAGTTTTAAACAGCAGAAAAAGAATCTGCATCCCGAAAACATATATATTGACACCAAAGACAACTACTTTATCTATATCAGCACATCGTCCAATCTTCCTGCCAAAAATGGCTGCCATCTTGGAAATATTGTAATATTTTGTGACTTACTATGTTGAACCACCAAACACTAAAGTAGACAAGCTGTAGTAGCGACGTGTTGATAGTTTGGTAGCTGTATAACCAGTGACTCATTTAACATCAGTTATGTCACACTAATCATTGTGACCTCTATAAAAACCCTCATTTACAACATTCCTCCCCGTTTTGTTGGCACTTGGTCACAATAAGGGTACAGGAAGCTCATACAGGGACCAAACATTTTGTTAAAATCAGTATGTACAATAAAAGTGAAAGCTATCTACACAGTAAAATCATTAAAACTTCTGGTGAAGATTTCAGGTCAGAGTAAAAACATCCTGCAACGCCTTGCCCAAGGAATGAATCAGCTGGAACCAATTCATCAACTGTAAGCCTGTTATCTTCCAGAACATCATTGATTCCAGGTGAATAGAATCCAGGCAGGGGGAAACAACACCAGTTTCTAGATCTTGAAATGAAGGTCTGTGTCGCTCCAACCATAATTGAAAGTCGTTCAAGTCTTGTTTGATCTGATCACAGTGGATAACTATTTGTTGTTTTCTGGCATCCAATCGATACAATGTGAGGTTTGCAGCAATACCATTTAAATAATGCATATAAATTTCAGAAAGATCGGATGATAACTTTTGGAGTTAGAGCGTTCACAAGGTTCAATAAAGTGAAACAAGGGCCATTAGACGTAATAAACAGAAATTGTTGAAATTCAATAGGCTTCTTCATTTCACTAGATTAAATATTGCATATAAATTTCACAAATATTGTATGTTAACTTTTGTCATTAGAGCGTTCACAAGGTTAAAAAAAGCGAAACAAGGGCCATAACTCTAGACGTAATAAACAGAAATTATTGAAATTAAATAGGCTTCTCTTTATCTCATTAATGTAAACAACGTATATCAATTTTAAAACAATTGGATGATAACTTTTGGCGTTAGAGCGTTCACAAGAAATTGTGGACGATGGACGGAGGACGGACCAACAGACGGTAGGGTGACCCACTATAAATAAATATCTCCAAATATCTCGACAATTACGCCACAATATTTATATACATACCAAGCCTTAAATCAGTTTCACACAATTATAGTCACTAAATAAACGATCATGTTGTACTTAATAAGCTATGACCATTTAATGATCTATAAATAATAGACTGAAACTGGTTCCAAGTTTCGTCCATAACATCCAGACACTTTTGTGTAAAAGATAGGTTATGTGCCCTTGTTTTGAAATTAGTCTCGCTTAACCAGTGTACTGACCATTCTACGTCTGATTGACAGGTCGGGATAATCAAGACTACCTTTTTACGAAACATAACAGAAAGCTGGAACAAGAAATTGAATTTAGAAAAACTCACATTAGCTAGCTCAACAATTGTTTTAAGAAGCTTGTAAAAGTAAAATGAAACTACTGCTAGTATCATGTTCCTACTAACAAAAGTGATTCAGAGATATTATTTGTACTAATCCAAAAGATGCCGCTCTTAACGGTACAGTTAATGATAAAGCGATTTAAAAAATAAAATGAACGTAATTTCTAAATCTGCTGTAATAACCAAGAAGCTTAATTTTACTGCTATTCAAAATCGTCAACAATAAATTTTTTACGGCTGTAATAGTTGATAGATTTGTAGAGAATTGCACGTGCCATGGCTATTTATAGTATCATACTGTCAGAAAGTTGGTCTCGACACGGCGAATATGCATACTTCAGTGGTAGTCTCGAACTATCAGCAGTGGACTGTATTTCTGTAGAGTGCATGGGTCACCCTACAGACGGACGTACAGGGGCGACGGCAATATACATCCACATTTCAATGTGGGCGTATAAAAAGGAGATCTCTGCCACTTTGTTAGCTTGGGGTACCAATCCTTTGGTTGCAGGTTGCAGGTCTTTGTGACATGACATTATCAGGTTCTTGCTTGGTGATGTTGGGTATGTCATTGATTCGTCCTACAAGACTGAACAGCGTATGAAATTGCCACCTCCTGAGGAGGATCCTTATCTTGGTATTGCTGCAAACCTCACATTGTATCGATTGGATGCCAGAAAATAACAAATAGTTATCCACTGTGATCAGATCAAACAAGACTTGAACGACTTTCAATTATGGTTGGAGCGACACAGACCTTCATTTCAAGATCTAGAAACTGGTGTTGTTTCCCCCTGCCTGGATTCTATTCACCTGGAATCAATGATGTTCTGGAAGATAACAGGCTTACAGTTGATGAATTGGTTCCAGCTGATTCATTCCTTGGGCAAGGCGTTGCAGGATGTTTTTACTCTGACCTGAAATCTTCACCAGAAGTTTTAATGATTTTACTGTGTAGATAGCTTTCACTTTTATTGTACATACTGATTTTAACAAAATGTTTGGTCCCTGTATGAGCTTCCTGTACCCTTATTGTGACCAAGTGCCAACAAAACGGGGAGGAATGTTGTAAATGAGGGTTTTTATAGAGGTCACAATGATTAGTGTGACATAACTGATGTTAAATGAGTCACTTGTTATACAGCTACCAAACTATCAACACGTCGCTACTACAGCTTGTCTACTTTAGTGTTTGGTGGTTCAACATAGTAAGTCACAAAATATTACAATATTTCCAAGATGGCAGCCATTTTTGGCAGGAAGATTGGACGATGTGCTGATATAGATAAAGTAGTTGTCTTTGGTGTCAATATATATGTTTTCGGGATGCAGATTCTATTTCTGCTGTTTAAAACTGTGTAAAATAATCACATTTTTAAATATTTAGCATATTTCTAATATGGCTGCCATTTGTGGCGTGAAAATGGGACAATGTAGTGTTTTAACCAGTGTTTAGGTATAATATCCAACGATGAAAATTCCTCATCCGAGTTGACCACTAAGCTGATATAGATTTTCCAAGAAAATAGCATATTTACTTGCAATTGGTAGATCATGTTGTAGTATTTGGACTAAGTCTGGTTTTATGACTTGGTGGCACCATCGAGACTTTCAGTTTAGATACAAAGTTAACGATGGTTAAAAATGTAATGGTTAAAATAGTTACAACTTTTGAAATGGTAATAAATTAAAAAGTAAAACGGGAATGTGGGTCATTCCATATCAACTGATGCAAGGTTTTAACCCGACCCCTGCGAATTTTTCCAATTTTTTTATATTTTGTTATGGATCCATTGAGATAACCATATGCCAAATTACAGGCCTGTCGAATAATTTTTCGCGAAGTTATGGCGCCCAGAAGAGCTCTATGTTGGAAAATTGAGTCACATCCAACCGCAAATTGGCTAAGTTCAAGCAACGAATTAGGCAGGTTCAAAAGCCAATAGACTTATTTTAACTTACTTTTCGAATGGAACTCGGGCCAAATTTTCCGAATCTGGCATTATTTTTGACCTATGCCTAAACCCTGGGTCTCTAACTTGTACTGAATTTGGTATAAAAACGACTGAAAATCGAAACTTTGCGACGCGCTCACAACCAAACTGCGAGTGCGGCTAATGTCATCTCTGGATATTCTGGAGCTCTTGGACAGGTCTTATGGCCAAACAAAAAAATTAGGTTCTTCGGCCCCGGGTTCGCAGAAATTTTCGCACCTGAAAATTGAAAATATCGAAAATTTCACATTTTTACGCTCAAATTTCGAAATGTGGGGTCACATAGATTTCGACGAAAATCGCATGGTAGTAAGAACCATCCAGGGTCATGTTTATGTGAAAGTATGAACTTTGATATTTTTCTCCTTCATACATATTTTTGACAATAAACAGACGTAAAATCATGGAATTTCAAGCTTTGGTTTTCATGTACTAAAATGGCATTGATAGAACTTTAGAGCTTGGATAGACCATAAAATATCATACATATGTCATGCACGAGTCTTCAGTATTCGCATAAAAGTAGAATGGGACTTATCCTCGAGTTAACTATAAAACTTCAATCGAATGATACATCATATTCCAGTTCCTCCACTATCTTTTCGTAGTCGCGCTTGGAGAGTCTTTGCGACCTATCCAGGCCCTAACAGTGCAAACCACGTCTTGATACGGGATGTAACATGAATCGTCTCGAAGAGGCCATGTGAATTGGAACTGACCGGGCTTCAGTTTTAACCTCGTCGTCAATGCGGCGTCGATGCTTCTCAGCGCCTCTGAAACAGAAACTGAGTGCGAAATTGCGTACGGACCCTGCAATGCCAAATAAGGGGGAATGTCCATTCCCCCAAAAAATATGAAGAAATGAACGATCGACGACCTATTGACTACAATTAACCAAGTAAATAAGACACCTGAAACTATTGACAATAGTGAAATAACTTTCCAAACGAATTTCGGGCCCTGCTGCATGTTCATCAGCTGATTGCTGAAAGTTAAGGGCCATCGTCAAAGAATTATATTGCATTAACTTACTTTTGACGATTCTTTTGTGACGTTTTCCGGGATCCATGCACACCTTCTGCATGCTGTCGTACTTCGCGAGGTAGAAACTGACATGAGGGTTGCAAATTGTTGCACTTTCATTGGATAAATCCGCACCCGATCTCCATTCGATAAGTCCCTTGTCGTCTACTGAGAGAGCAGCGGCTACAGCTAGTCCGTGAGACCGAGATAGATATCCGTGACATGTTTCACCAAGTTGTACTCCGATTGAGCAAGATTCTGCCATCTCTTTTTTTCGATCACTTTTCAATGTTTATATTGATACAAGCGCCTATGAACCTAAGATCAGAAATTTGGAGCCCAATGACCCCTTCATAACCCCGCGATTCTTCCACGTGAGATTTTCGGAATTTCTGACGTCTATGAAGTCGTACAATTTTCGGTTTCTTGACCACTTTCAAACGAATGGCGAAGTTCGGATCTCTCGTACACCGTGTGGTTGTCATTCGGGGTCTGGACCAAGCTTAATTCCGGTGCTAAATTTCCCCCGTGGTGGAAGCGTGGACCTTGCTGCTGTCCGCGGCATGACAGGCGCAGTGTCACCACAGATTGGCAATTTGCCAACTTTTAACACCATTTTGGCAACACTTTCTGGAAGAATACTGGGAGCGACAGCGTAGTTGAGGCCGCAATACCTCATTTCTGCCTCATTGAGTGAGAAAACATGCATCAAACGTACACCTCGCTCCAAAACAGAAATCGTGAAATCAAGTTATTTTATGTATTTTTATTGTCAAAAATATGTATGAAGGAGAAAAATATCAAAGTTCATACTTTCACATAACCATGACCCTGGATGGTTCTTACTACCATGCGATTTTCGTCGAAATCTATGTGACCCCACATTTCGAAATTTGAGTGTGAAAATGCGAAATTTTCGATATTTTCAATTTTCAGGTGCGAAAATTTCTGCGAACCCGGGACCGGAGAACCTAATTTTTTTGTTTGACCATAAGACCTGTCCAAGAGCTCCAGAATATCCAGAGATGACATTAGCCGCACTCGTAGTTTGGCTGTGAACGCGTCACAAAGTTTCGATTTTCAGTCGTTTTTATACCAAATTCAGTACAAGTTACAGACCCAGGGTTTAGGCGTAGACCAAAAATAATGCCAGATTCGGAAAATTTGGCCCGAGTTCCATTAGAAAAGCAAATTAAAATAAGTCTATTGGCTTTTGAACCTGCCTAATTCGTTGCTTGAACTTAGCCAATTTGCGGTTGGATGTGACTCAATTTTCCGACATAGAACTCTTCTGGGCGCCATAACTTCGCGAAAAATTATTCGACAGGCCTGTAATTTGGCATATGGTCATCTCAGTGGATCCATAACAAAATATAAAAAAATTGGAAAAATCCGGAGGGGTCGGGTTAAAACCTTGCATCAGTTGATATGGAATGGCCCATGTATGATATTTAATATAAAGTGATTACAAAGAAAATAAAAACATTGCAAATGAAATAGTAATACTTGCTATAAGAAACCTTCGTGGCATATAGATTATATTATCAACTGACCCAAATTTGAGTGTGGAAGGAGCGGTTCACAGAAATGCTGTCGCTTTGGAAAAACAAACTATACTATTCAAAAAAAGTAGGGGATATTTGATTTTGGGGGCATAATACTAAAATATGCAAATGACTACAAAAAAAGTCACTATAGAACCTAACAGAAGAAACATTTCCAGTTACATGTGACGCCCAAACGCACCAATAGCTACCGCATGGAATGCAGGTGATGCTTGGGATCATCATGGGGGTCCAACCCAAGATTTGCACGACTCTGACTTTGAATGTTACAGTCATTGTGGCATTGAATTCCAGGGTGGAAACATCAGTTTAATTGTTTTAGTGACCAGAAAACAAATTTTGATATGCGTCGGCTTACCCAAAATGAAAGGTTACGTGCCCTTGGCATGCTACAGATCGGCACAACACAGGCGGTTGTGGCGCGGACGATGAATGTTTCTCAGTCTGTCATAAGCAGGCTATGGTCCAGATACCGTGATACACAATCTGTACAGGACAGACCACGCTCAGGTCGACCAAGGGCGACAACTCAAGCCCAGGATCGATTTATCCGTACCTTGGCCTTGAGAAATCGTGTCATCACAGCAAATCAGATCAGCGCTCGTCTTCAAACAGACACTGGTGTGAGAGTGAGTGGCCAGACGATTCGGAATCGACTGCATAGGGGTCACCTTCGCGCCCGACGTCCTCGCGTGATCCCTTGTTTGAGAGATCATCACATTAAGCCAAGACGTCGTTGGTGTAGGGATCGTCAACACTGGGATAATCGACGCTGGAGCAATGTGATGTTTTCAGATGAGTCAAGGTTCACTGTTGATTTTTTTGACAGACGTAGGAGGGTGTGGCGTCGTCGAAACGAGCGCTTCCAAGACATTAACGTCATCAGACATGATCGATTTGGGGGTGGTTCTGTTATGGTGTGGGGAGGCATCACTGTTGCTGGAAGAACGGCTTTACATGTTGTTGCAGGGCGTGTTACAGGCCAGTACTACCGGGACAACATCTTGGCAGTCCATGTTGTGCCGTTCGCACGACGTCATGGCCGCCGTTTCATCTTCCAGGATGACAACGCAAGATGTCACAGGGCCAGGATCGTTACAGGTTACCTCCAACAACAGAACATCACCACATTACCTTGGCCAGCACTGAGTCCCGACCTCTCCCCCATCGAGCATGTCTGGGACATGCTTGGACAGAGGTTACGTCAACGTCAACAACGTCCTGCCAATGTCCAAGAACTTGCTGCTGCGTTGCAACAGGAATGGGACAATCTGGACCAAAATGACCTTAGACGTCTCATTAGGAGTATGCCACGTCGGATCAATGCTTGTTTGGCAAACAGAGGAGGATTTACCCGTTACTGACTTGGTTGTGATGCTGTGGTAACTTTGCTGTTTGACCCCGGGTATCATTTTACCCTTATAATGGTCAGTCTGTGCCTTACTTAGTCTAACGATCATTTGGAATAAATCGATGAATGTGAACTTCATTTCATTTTGTCATTTGTTTCTTCGTCAGTTTCATTAGGTGACTTTAATAACACTTAAAAATCAAATATCCCCTACTTTTTTTGAATAGTATATATCACCACTTAAACGACGATGTGACCCCTCATCTAGTTGGACGCATCGTTTTGTAAGTGGTGGTATACTTAATTTCCAACAAAGCAGCATTCCACATGCTTGTTCCACATTCAGCTTGGAAGTCAGTTGATAACATAATCTATGCCACGAGGGATTGTTAGCAAGTATTTCATTTACAGTCACATCTCCACTACTCTGAACCACGTTGCCGCCAGGCTTTTACGACCTTTTTGTATATATACGGAAGCGACTGAGCATCATCCATCAGCTCCAGTCTAGCATCCAAAGAGGAAACATCAAGAAAACTAAAAAATGTTCTTGATTGCTTGACATTTGATTGTTCTCTGCTTTCCAAGTGAATGAGGACGGGACAGGGGCCACTAAAGACGTATTTCCCCTGCCCCTAGTTGATGAATGTATGGATGCCTTGTCGGGAAATAAATGACGCAAATTCAGCGTATTGGCAAATTCCTCTTAGACAAGAGGATCGGAAGAAAACCGCCTTTATTACTAAGTACGGTTTGTTTGAATTTACGAAACTTCCTTTCGGATTGACTGGAGCAGTTTCGGTTACTCGAGGAGTATCAGTCTGGTTCTAAATGGTCTCAGTTGGAACATTGCATTAGCATTTTTGGACGAAACAATGGTCATGTGTAAAAATGTGGATGACCATTTAACAAATTTAAGATTGGTATTAGATCGATTCCGGCAATATGGCATGAAATTGAAGCCTAAGAAATGCGAATTGTTTCAGCAGGAAGTCGAATTCCTGGGCCGTATAGGCAGCCACAATGGTGTAAAAGCGGGTAACAATTTAACCAAAACCGTCGAAAAATGGATGGTTCCTACTTGTACTAAAGAAGTCGAATCCTTCCTTGGCTTCGCGAATTACCATAGAACATTTATTAAAGGGTTTGCTAGAATAGCCATACCGTTATATGCTATTACCGGTAAAAAGCCTTTTGTATGGGGTGATAATCAACAAATTGCATTTGATCAACTAAAACATTTACTTGTGACAACTCCTGTGCTAGCGTTGCCTACGGAAAATGATACCTTCATTCTTTACTGTGATGCCAGCATGAATGCTGTCGCCGCCGAATTGTCACAGGTACAAGATGGCCAAGAGCGAGTTATCGCTTATAGTAGTTTTTCCCTTTCGTCTCAGCAGCGTCGTTACTGTACCACCAGACAAGAACTTTTAGCAATTGTATGATTTACAAGTACAAGGCAATTTCGACATTATTTGCTAGGCAAACCTTTTATAGTAAGAACAGATCATGCCAGTTTAACCTGGCTGTTACGTTTTAAACACCCGACAGGACAACTCAATATTATATGACGGTCGTACACCGAAAGGCGAGTTTGCATATTAATGCGGATGTTTTAAGCCGTATGAAACTGTCGGATAAACCATGCGACAATTTTAATATAGACATTCAGTTAGCCGATTTGCCGTGCGGCTGCTGTCTTTATTGCCAGAGAGCTCACAAAAATTGGATTGAGTTTGCTACAAATGTGGATGATGTAATACCGTTGCCTTATAAATTCGGTATTAAAAGCAATTTGCTATTGGATAACAATTTAACAGAGGAACCCATTAGCATAACAGTAACAGGGTATCCGAATGACCCCCGAGTAAACGCTGTAACTATCGAGGGAACTGATGACGATACGGATGGCGAAGCGATTTCTTTAAGTGATTATTCAGTGGAAACGATTAAAACCGCTCAATATAATGATCAAGATTTAGAGATTATTTTTACTTGGTTAAACTCCGGAATCGAACCCGAAGAAAACGATTTAATATCGACAAATCCCGCAGTAAAACATTACTAGATTAACCGCAATCTATTTGTTTTAGATGATAACAGTGTTCTTCGCATTAAATAACCTAGTAATTTGTCAAATACCCAACTGGTTGTCCCGGAAGAGTTAAAAATTGTCACAACATTCCATTGTCGGGCATTCAAAGAACAAAAGGTCGAATTAAGCAACAGTTCTATTGGTATGGTATGACTGATTATGTACGCGCTTATGTCACTTCTTGCGCCATCTGTAATATGAATAAAAATATGCAAGCTAAAGCGCGTTACAAATTGAATAAATATCACGCAGGTTCGCCAATGGAGAGGGTACATTTAGACTTTTTGGGTCCGTTACCAGTTACGAAAGTGGGGAATGAATACATCTTAATGATGGTCGACCAATTTTCAAAGTGGGTTGAGTGCGTTCCTCTACCGTAGCAGACTGCGGAGATTACGGCCAAGGCAGCAGTTAATTAATTCTTTTCGCGGTTTGGTTGTCCGCTTCAAGTTTTCACCGATCGGGGAAGGAATTTTGAAAGTCATTTGTTTACTGCATTGTGCCAAGTGTTACAAATACATAAGGGCCGCACTACACCCTATAGACCGTCTTCTAACGGGTAAGTTGAACGTTACAACCATACCCTTATGGAAGCTGTAAAATGTTATATAGACGGGTGTCAAAACGATTGGGATATTTATTTACCGCAACTTGCCAGCACTTTGAGGTCGAGTGTCAATAGACAGACAGGATATACTGCTAACAAACTTATGTTAGGTCGGGAAGTTAATCATCCCGCTGATCTGATGTTTAGTTCACCCATTGAGAACGCTGGTGACGTGGATTCGTTCGTTTCCAAACTCGAACAGGCCTTAATTGAAACGCATAAATTGGCTCGCGATAAATTAAATACAAGCCAAGAACGAATGAAGAGAGATTATGATTTACGTTCAAACGTGAAACGATATCAATTACATGATGCAGTTTATATTTTGGACACCGCTACTAAAAAGGGGAAAAGTCGCAAATTATCCCCAACATGGAAGGGCCCAGGAGTTATAACGCAAGTAATTACGCCATATTTGTTCCGAATTAAGACACGGAAAGGTGAAACGGTTTTAAATCACGACCGTATAAAAGTTTGTCATGATAAGGAATTGCCGTCGTGGATTTTAAGGTTCTGTATAAAATCGGAAACTAGTATAAATCCGATTGATACCGGAAATATTGATTTTTATTGCATTTGTAGAAAACCCGACGACGGTCTTCCAATGATATGTTGTGACCGTTGCGATGAGTGGTTTCATTACCGCTGTGTTAATATAGACCTGGGTATAGACTGGGATGATAGGGATTATTATTGTCCCAGTTGTGTTATGTAATTATCCGTCGTGACGTTGATATGGGAACGGGGGGTGGACTTAACTAATACAGTTACTGTCTTTACCGCTATAACGGTAAGGGCAGTGCTAGCTTTTATTTTTTAGGAATGGAAGAACCAGGAAGACGCTCGTGGGCTCCTTATAACTCCCGGAGAGGATTCAATAACATAAATAGACGGGGTTACCAAGCACCCGTGGGATTTGGGGACTTTGTGCCAGCTCCTTCGCCACCCAGACATACACCTGTTGTTTTGACCGCGGAGAGGCCAGTTTCTCCGCATCCCATCACCCACAATCCCTTGTTTTTAGGGTATACCCGAACGGGTGAAACCCCCAGGACTGTCACAGTAAATACAAATGCACCTAGGGTCGTCAGGCACACTCAAGGCCGAGACCAGACCTGCCCCTTAATTGGCTGTGGGTACAAAGACAGGAAAATTAAGTTCCACTGTATCCCCAACCACCTGCCTGAATGTTTTTCAGATGAATACACTACCAGTCACAATATTTTAGGGAAAAGGGCCGAATGCATAACGGTTTTATGTAGGATGTTAGGAGTGACGCCCAAATGAGATGGTACAACGGTTTAATCGCTGGCGGCTGCTGCCCAATCAGAGCCAGATACGGGAAAAGGAGTATCCCACCCTCAGATATGTTGTGACCGTTGCGATGAGTGGTTTCATTACCGCTGTGTTAATATAGACCTGGGTATAGACTGGGATGATAGGGATTATTATTGTCCCAGTTGTGTTATGTAATTATCCGTCGTGACGTTGATATGGGAACGGGGGGTGGACTTAACTAATACAGTTACTGTCTTTACCGCTATAACGGTAAGGGCAGTGCTAGCTTTTATTTTTTAGGAATGGAAGAACCAGGAAGACGCTCGTGGGCTCCTTATAACTCCCGGAGAGGATTCAATAACATAAATAGACGGGGTTACCAAGCACCCGTGGGATTTGGGGACTTTGTGCCAGCTCCTTCGCCACCCAGACATACACCTGTTGTTTTGACCGCGGAGAGGCCAGTTTCTCCGCATCCCATCACCCACAATCCCTTGTTTTTAGAGTATACCCGAACGGGTGAAACCCCCAGGACTGTCACAGTAAATACAAATGCACCTAGGGTCGTCAGGCACACTCAAGGCCGAGACCAGACCTGCCCCTTAATTGGCTGTGGGTACAAAGACAGGAAAATTAAGTTCCACTGTATCCCCAACCACCTGCCTGAATGTTTTTCAGATGAATACACTACCAGTCACAATATTTTAGGGAAAAGGGCCGAATGCATAACGGTTTTATGTAGGATGTTAGGAGTGACGCCCAAATGAGATGGTACAACGGTTTAATCGCTGGCGGCTGCTGCCCAATCAGAGCCAGATACGGGAAAAGGAGTATCCCACCCTCAGAACTATGAGCATCATAAAGAATTGGGCCCGGCCCGCTAAGTTTTCATTAAGACCCCTTAATTCTCCCACATGCCTATCATACTGGAGGTGCATGATAGTCATGCTGAACTATCTCTCTTCAAGAGACCAGGGGCAATTTGTTAATTTTTTAAGATCCCCAAGATTGATTTCCGTTAACAATACGCCCGTGGAAAACTGGGACCTCGAGGTGGAATACAATATATAATGACCCAGGGGGTGGGTTTAATCTTTCTGGGGAGAATGGCGAGTGAATCTTACTGGTGTACTTGTATACCGTTGCCAGCGTGACTGTGAGAGTGAATGACTTAATCATTTTAAAAAAATAAAAAAAAATTAGTGTATATAGAAGGAAAAACAAAAATGAAACAGTTTTTTTTCAGATGTGCAGGTAGCACCTTTCCTCTTTAGGAAAAACGGGGAAGAGTGTTGGGATTTTACCGACCTGACCATCTTCCGGTATAAATTCTGAGACCCGACTGGATATCCGGGACTACGCACAATCTTCAACCTGAGTTCCCGTATTCTTACGCCGGATAGAATATAAACCCTCGACCTGAGTTCCTGATTGCTACGCCGGACAGTATATAAGTCATCACCGTCAATGGATCGGTCTTCAAATCTTCACAGAGATACAGAGATACTTAATCGGTAAATACATTTGCACACTTAACTCGGCAGCCAAGTTGGCTGGAAAAATTCTACAGTGGTATATATAGTGGGTCGCACAAAGGAACCAGCGGCTGCCAGGCAGGATATGCCCACATTTTCGAGAGATGGATAGAGAACAAGCTAAAAAGGAAGTGATTTTTCCTACAATCAAGGGCCATAATTCAGAAAATTACAATTCGATATGCGCAAATATCGAAAGTAACCGAGATCTTTGGGTTATAAACTTACATTTCAAGTATCAACAAAATCGTATAAAAATTGTGACCTCTATAGGGTCCACAACCTTGATATACCATATTTTTACGCTATTTGAGAACGAGGGGCGGTCATTTTGGGTCGATTTTCACGAAATTTGAACTCAACCATCCTTAGGGTGTAACGGTGATATCATAATACTTTTTTTTAAATCGGATAAAAATTATGACCTCTATAGGGCCCACAAGCTGAAAAAGCGATTTTACGTACAATCAGGGGCCATAATTCAGGAAGTTACGGTCCGATATGCGCGAACATCGAAAGGAACCAAGATCTTTGGGTTATAAACTTACATTTCAAGTTTCAACCCTATAGAAGTCATAATTTTTACCCGATTTAAAAAAACGTATTATTATATCACCGTTACACCCTAGGGACGACCGAATTCGAATTTCGTGAAAATCGGCCCAAAATTGACAGACAAAATGGCCGCCGTTCGTTCTCAAATAGCGTAAGAAAATGGTATATCAAGGTTGTGGACCCTGTAGAGGTCACAATTTTTATCCGATTTTGTTGAAACTTGAAATGTAAGTCTATAACCCAAAGATCTCGGTTCCTTTCGATATTGGCGCATATCCTGACGTAATTTCCTGAATTATGGCCCCTGATTGTACGAAAAATCGGTGATATAATAATATGTTTTTTTAAATCGGATAAAAATTATGACCTTTACAGGGTCCACAAGCTAAAAACGTGATTTTTCGTACAATCAGGGGCCATAATTCAGGAAGTTACGTTCCGATATGCGCGAATATCGAAAGGAACCGAGATCTTTGGGTTATAAGCATACATTTCAAGTTTGAACAAAATTGGATAAAAATTGTGGCCTCTACAGTGTTCACAAGCTAAAAACGTGATTTTTCGTACAATCAGGGGCCATAATCCATGAAGTTACAGTCCGATACATGCCAATATCGAAAGGAACCGAGATCTTAGGGTGATAAACCTATATTTCAAGTTTCATTGAAATCGGATAAAAATTGTGACCTGTAGACTATTCACAAACAATTGTGGACGGACGGACGGACGGACGGACGAACAGGGGCGACGACAATATATGTCCACATGAAAATGTGGGCGTATAAAAAATAAATTAGTAGATGAAAATGGATATACATATGTCAAGAAGTCTTCAACTGAGAGACAGGACAACAAAACATCAATGTGGTGCTACTGTTATACAAACCATGTGTCCTGAAGAATTTGTCAGTGGAAAAATAGCCCATAACCACCACATGATGTAATTCAATGGAAAGAGGTGAGTACTAATTAATCAACTGATTGGATAATCGACTAGTTAGGTACATGTACTTCACACCCTCTGATCTGATTAGATAATATGAGATAAACATTAACCATTTATTTTTTATCAAATAAAGGTAAAAGACATGGCCATCTCTAATATTTGAAGAAATAGCGAATAAAATTAAAGATCAGCAAATTTACTTATGCCACTCCAATCTGCTCAAACAGGTATTTGATAAAAAATAGAACAGAAAGACGAGATGAAATTTTCAATTCGTGGAACGAGTACAAAGACGGTAGTATCAGTGTGTCGATGCTGCTAGGGATATGTACCAGAGTTCATGGTCCAGTAGTGTAAAGGAGATATACAATGTAATATCTATATGTTATGTTTTTTTGGTTGTTTTTTTAATGTATTAAATTAATGTTTATGTAATGTATGTATTTATATTATTTATTATGCAATAAATGTTTTTTTCTATGTATTAAATTAATGTTTATGTAATGTATGTATTTATATTATCTATTACGCAATATTTTTGTTAATAAATATCATTTCCTACATGCAAGAAATGTTTTGTTTTTTGGGGGACGTTTCGACTACATTTTTGGGCCGTTGTGACCAAATTTTTTGGCTGTTATGGTTTAGGGCCGTTATGTCTATAACCCATCTCTAGTGCCTGTAGTCTCGATTTACATGTCAGTTAGAAATCTTGCGTCAACAGTATGGCAGTTCTTAATAAATGTTCGCTGTACCCGACTATTCCGATTGGTAAATAGAAATTCAAAGAACTATGACATTTATATTCATTAATCATTTATAACAAATAATATAGGCATTCTCACGAATCTGGTAGTCTTAGAGTATTCTGAACTGTTGCTCAATGAACAAAAAAGTTTTTTTTATCATAAGAGTAGGCAGGTTTTGTAATAGGTCGGTTGGGTTACCAGAAACAGAACATTTTGGGGGGGCCTTAGAAGTTGAGTTATCGTGTCCCAAAAAGTTTGATGGACAGACAGACAGAAGAACCCATTTTAATAGTCTGCTGCTTTCTTCGAAAAGCGGGGGACAACAATGTATATCAAAATTAGCATGTAATATGAGCAGCTGCCGAGAAATAATCAATTTTGCATGTGTCACTTTTCACGTTATTTTGCCTGTAAAAAAGAATCAATTATTATTACATAAAAGTTCCACTATTTGATGCATAAAGCAAATATGCATTATATCAAATTGATTTTAATTCAAAATTGATGTAGGAAGTTATGCTATTTTGTGAAAAACTTTATTTCTAAATTTTAAAATAATATTTTTTCAATTGAGTATTTTTTGCTACATTTTGAAAATTTTCAATTCTAGTTTAAATCAACAGATAAATAAAAATAATAAGGTTTTGGTCCATAAAAGTGTCAATTATTATTTTATTTTCATAATTGTTTCATCATGTGAAGCCTAATGCCATTTATGGTTTCATAAAATAAATTTAACATTTTCATATTGTTACTGGAAGTAATGTCATTTTGGCAAAAACTGTACTTTTAGCCTCCAAAACAAATATTGATATTCATTATTCGTATAAGATTTTTATATTTGATTTCAATGGACAAATAGTATGAATCAATACGTCATATATTCATTATTCGTATAAGCTTCTGATATTTGATTTCAATGGACAAATAGTATGAATCAATACGACCATATATTCATTATTTGTATAAGATTATCATGTTAAAAAGTGTTTCTAGTTTCTTCCCTTGCTGAGAAATAACTAATTATGTCAGGATCACATTTTAAGTTATTTGATTCTAATGTACAAATAAAATGAATCGATGCGATCATATGGATATCAGAAAAGTGTTTTTAATACCTTCCCTTGCCGAGAAATAACCAATTTTATCAGGACCACCTTTTTTGCTTTTTAGTAAGGCTTTATAAAGGGTTAATTCTGTCACATAAAGGGCAATCAAAATAGTTATTTCTATAATCAGATTTAAATATTTTGTTGATAACGGAAATGATGTCAATATGTCGAGTCTTCGTTTGCTGCATTTTATTTATGACATATGTAACAAGCCAACAGAGAGGCTGTTGTCCCCCGACCAAATCCCCAAATAAGTAGATGATACATATTAATTAATCCCACATTTATTTTTTTTTAAAAATATCATGCAATTAAACTAATTATCAACTATACAAGTTTCATCACTCTCTATCAGATAGAACCGAGATTATCTTGTCTCAAAGCATCGACCAATGAAATCGATAAACTCTGCTTAGCTTTAGCGGGAAATGTTAATCATTGAACTCAGTCAAGACATTCATCTAATGAACATCTACATTAAGTTTAAACATTCTACCTCAATTAAAAGCAGAGTTGTTATGTTCCAAAGTCTTGACCAATCAAATTGCTTATCGCTCCATAAACTAAGCAGAAAATTTGAATCAATATTTGGAGTTTCATCGCTCTCACTTCTTTATAACTAAAGTTATAAAGTGCCCCAAAACATCAACCCATCAGATTGCTTATCTCTGCTTACCGTAAGCAGACAATGTTCATCATCGAACTCCATCAAGGCTTTCACCCGGGGGCGTAACAAAAATTTTGAATTCAAAAGCCCAGGGCTAGTAGTCTACTGTCAGACACTAGCCCGGCATTAATATCCAGTAGTCCATAGTTCGACAAGGCACAAGATTTAATCTTCAATATTTGGGCATATGTTTTGTTACCTGCCAACCTATCTGATGGTGAGACGGTAAAAACAAGCGGCTGCCGGGCAGGGTACACCCACATTTTGCAAGAGATGGATAGAGAACAAGCAAAAAACAAACAGGATTTTTTGTACAATCAGGATAAATAATCCAAAAGTTATGGTTTGAAATGCGCAAATATCAAAAGGGACTTTGATCTTTAGGATATAAAGATATGTTTTAAGTTTCATCAGAATCGGATAAAAATTGTGACCTCTCGAGGGTCCCCAACCTTCGTATTGCATACTTTTACACAATTTGCGAACAAAGAGAGGCCATTTTGTCGGGCAGTTTCATTTCGATTTTCCCGAAATTCCAATTCAACCTTCATTATGATGGAATGGTGATATATCTAAACAGTTTTTAAAATCGGGAAAAAAACTGTGCCCTCTAGAAATGTTATTTTTCGACCAATGAGGGGCCATAATCAAGGAAGTTACATTCGGATATGTGTGATTATCAAAAGGAACCAAGACCTTTATGATAAAAATATGTTTAAAGTTTCATTCAAATCAGATAAAAACTGTGGCCTCTAGAGGGTCCACAACCTTCATATACCATATTTTTTTTACACTATTTGTGTACATTGGGCGGCCATTATGTCTGTCAGTTTTTGTCCGATTTTTTTATGAAATTCAAAACAAACCATCATTAGTGTATAAATAGGATACAAATTGTGACCTCTATAGGGACCACAAACTCAAAACGCGATTTTTCGTACAATCAAGGGCAATAATTTAGGAAGCTGCGATCCAATATGCTCGAATATCGAAAGGAACCAAAAACCTTTTGTTATAAACATGTATTTCAAGTTTCATCAAAATCGGATCATAATTGTGACCTACCAGAGTTGTTGACACATTTTGCATACAAGGACGGCCATTTCGTCTGGAAGTTTTGGTCCGATTTTCACGAAATTCAAACTCAACCATCATTAGGGTGTAATGGTGATGTACTTAAACTGTTTTTTTAAATCGGATAACAATTGTGACCTGTAGAGGTACCACAAGCTAAAAATGTGATTTTTCGTACAATAAGGGGCCATAATTCATAAGGTTGTGTCCGATACATGCCAATATCGAAATTCGAAATGAACCGAGATCTGTGGGATATAGACCTATATTTCAAGTTTCGACAAAATCGGATAAAAATTGTGACCTGTAGAGTGTCCACAAACAACAGGTGTGACAGTATAATACAGCGTATAAAAAAACTACAGGAAGGCAAATATGGACAGGTTCATGCTCATTGGGCAATCAAATATTTTTGATATCATGGTTCAACCCCTTGACTGAAGGTTCAACAATGTATCGAAAACGGGCGTAGTAAATTTATCGTAGGTGCCGAATACTAAAATTTACCGATTTTTGGCACATATATTGAAGGGAATCTTACGAGATGAAACATACATTGTTGTGGAATTTATACCATGTCACGCTTCAGAGATTTGACATTTTCTCAATAAATCCAATGCCGATACGCACTGAGCAGTTGTCAGTCGAATGGTGTAATTCGGTTGTATGTATTTCAGCATATAACCTTTTATTACAAATTTTGATGAAACCTATTCCTGCATATTTACAAAATAGGTTTCCTGTTTAAAATTTCTTACAAGTTCGTAAACTACAGTAAAATAATTATCCATACCCCAGACGTTCCATATTATATTATTATTCCGATGTAGTATTTACGGTGTAGTAATCTCTGCATGTTTTCACTGTAACATGTACATAGATTGGGTAGCCACTACAGTTTATAAAGGGATTTAATATTTTAAGATTTGTGAGGTCAAAATAAAATCGGAGATTAGTCAAGATTTGTATCGTTTTCGACATTTATTAACTGATAACCTAAATAATACTTGATCAATTAATAATACAACAAACAAATAAGTTCCCAAAAGAAGATCGTATTTTCAACCCTTTATAGAAAAGGCGGGAAATTGTCGCGTGAAGAGGCCAACATTGTTAAAGACGGGTAACTATATTATCGGATGATGGGTGCCAATGAAATTTGGGATTTATATTGTAGTGAACAATAACTCAAAGCCTCGATCATACTTTATTTAATCATACAACAAATAGTTAGGTTCTCAATGAGTGGTGTGTATTTTAAATCCGCAGAAAGCGTGACCCAATTATTCATTCCTCAAACATCGTGTTCGTGTTACATTTCCGAGATAAAATAGCACCCAGCATTTCCCGACCGACGTGTGTCAACCCCAAGTATCATGACATTCAAGGCATTTTAATGGGTAACATTTTTATATCTGTAACAAATCAAAACCAATTTCGTCTAACAAACGAAAACTGTCAGGCAGAATGTTTATCAAGCCTGACATGGTGTCCGACACACATTTGAAAGTTATATCCAGGCTTGTGTAGATGGTTTTACTATTTCACCGTTGCATGCAGTGTATCAGTTATATTTATCGTGTGCTAAATAAGACAATTTCTAAAATATTAATAGATTCTTCCGTGCTCATAATTTCGGTTTACTTGTATGTATGAAATTCATTTTTTTTCTGTTATGTATGATCCTATTGTATTTTAACATTGTATAACGTACCTTATTATATGTTATTACTACATGTACATGGATTTTCATCGTTATATATATTTTTAATAGTTATTATTTCTCAAATGTAAATAGATATTCACATGATTCTTCAGTGCTTGTATATACAATTTTCGTAAAATTTTCACTGTGTGATACCTAATTCCATTTACGATTTCATACAAGTAATTTAAGATTTTCATTATCACCGAAAATAATGCCATTTTGGCAAAAACTGTATTTTTAGCCTCTAAAACAATACTTGTTTGAAGTAAGCAATATTCATTATTCGTATAAAATTAGGATATTTGATTCCTATAGTATTAATCAATGCGATCATATTGATATAACATCTTCCCTTGCAGAGAACTAACCAACTTTGTCAGGAAGGATGACTTTTTAAGATTTTTCGCATTTTAGTTTCAGTTTATGGGTTCTGGGTTAATTATTTATTGCCTGATTTGTGTAAAAGAAAAGCACATCTTCTCCATGGTGCAAATTCTCAACTTTCTTCTACCGATAAAATTTTCTGTCGCCACCAGAAGTTACGCAATATTGCTCAGAACTTTGATTTTAACGTGTTTAAAGGTCTTTTAAAACACAAATATTAATGTTTACAAATCTAATAGATCTAGATGAATGCTCCTACTAAAGAGTTAAGATTTTCATTATCATTTGGGCAAAAACTGTATTTTTAGCCTTCAAAATAGATATTTTATTCAAACGAGTCTGATATGTAACGTTTTATAAAATGATGATATTTGATTCCAATCAACAAATAGAATGAACCCATACGATCATACAGACACCTCAAAATGGTTTCTAACTTGCATTGGCCGAGAAAGTTCATCCAGATTTTCCGGCGTGGTTCCCCCTTGTCAGTGATGCAGGACGGCGGGCCTGACAAGGACAGCTGTCTATTCCTTCGGATGATATGAAAAACCAAGGTCCAGTGTATACATTGGAATGCATGTAAAAGAGCCCTTGGCAGTTGGAATTCGATATAAGAGTAGGCGATAGTGCCGCTCCCTGGGCAAAATTTCCCTCATAGCACACTGTATGGCGTATGCCCGTCTTCATTAGCCCAGCATAGGAGCAGAACAGTAGGATGTTAAACCCTATTTCATTTCATGTTCATTTCATTTCTAACTTGTACAGTTTCAGAGAAATAGACGATTTTCTACATGTCACTTTTCATGGTTCTTGGTCCATAAATGTGGCCATTATTATTCATTTGTCATGCATTTTCACCATGTGATGCCTTATGTCATTTATGATTTCATGGAACTAATGCAACATTTTCTTCACCGGAAATAATGTCATTTTGGCAAAAACTGTATTTTTAGCCTTCAAAACAAACATTTTTTTTTAAAGTGAGTTATTATATTATTCGCTTAAAGAAAGGGCCAATAACACTCTTGCTGGCTTGAAAGCTCCAGTAAATAAATATTAGCCTTTTTCTAAGTATTAGATGTTTAAGTGTCCTACCTGTTGTGTAAATTACCCATAACATCCTATTTTACTTGTCCAGAGGGTTGAAAATATTTTTAAATCTAAGTCACATTTGAAAAGGTTTACATTCGGCTTTTCAAATCATTTAGTTGAATTTTTCCATTTTTTTAAATTAGGTGTGGTAAGATGAAATTTGTATCATCAATTAATTGGAATACTGTAAAATAGTACAATTTGTTGACCAGAATAAAAATTGGGACATATTATTCTGTTACAACAAGAGTGGTATTGAGCCTTTAAAGGAGCTAAGTCGCTAATATTTGGGATCTAGAAAATGACACAAATGGGTTGCAACACATATAATAATGTAATATGAATGTATATAAACTGATTTACATTCAATCGTTTCTGTTTTACTGTAATTTCTAATCAGTTATATTCAGCCAAATACGCCAAAAGTCTTGATCGAATGGCAATCTCTACACCGATAGTATTAATTGTGCATGCTCTCCAGATAAGCTAATGACGTCACCATTTGACATGACTTGTGGAATATGCCTAGCTTCGTTTTTCGAGTCCCTTGTTACAAATGACGCTGAAAAGCATTATGGTACACGATTCGTGTACCAATGGTAAAATGTTTATTTTGTCTTGAATATTGGATATCAGAATCCCATATTTTCCCGGTAAGATCACAACATCAATGTTGATTTAAATTGACAAATAATTCGTGTTTTCAATGTTGAAGAATTTGGATGATACTGAGTTAGAGACTTAGCTACTTTAACAATATGATATTTGACTCTAATAGACATATAGATTGGATCAATACGATCATATAAATGTACAAAAATTGCTTCTAGCATCTTCTCTTCGCTTGTCGAGAAATAACCAATTTTGTCAGGAACAATTTGTAAAATGTTTTTCGCATTTTAATTTCCCATTAGAAAATCAGCTTACTTGTAAGTTAGTAGGGGTTTCATGTCAAAGTTTCATTTGAGAGAAAAAAAATTTGTGAAAATATACATAAAATGCTACCCCAATTTTTTTATTTCATCAAAATATTCTAATTAGATTTAGATCCAAAGTTATGGAATTTTAAAATCCGAGATCGACGTCAATAATGTAATCAAAATGCTCTATACCAGTCAATGTGTGGCATAGCACCAAAATAAGTGTTTTTCAGTCATATTTGAGCGACGTCATAAGCGGTATTTTCCCTTCAGAATCGTTAGTTACCAATTTTAAAACTGAAATCCGCACGTTATTGTCAGCTAAGATTTATTAAAATCGTAATAATTTGAATGATAATATGTCAAATATTTATAAACTGGATGATGCCACAAGAAAGTATTTTATATTTAGTCGAAATTTAGCAAATTTCAGTCATCAAAACAGATAAATCCTGTTTTCTACGGCTGTAATTGTCCAATCTCGAGGTATCAAAGACCATAATAAGCACAAAAATGTTATCTATCGTTTGATTTGGTTCTATATCAAATTCCACCGGAAACTAAGGTGCGGATTCACCAATGAAGTGAGTCGTAGCAATGGAAAATCTCCGGCCGCGTGACGTCAGAGCAGTATTTTCCCGCAAGCGTCTCATGTAAACAAACGGTAATTTCACTTATATTTCTATAATTTTTCAGCCTGAATCTTTGCAGATATTGAGATTAATATTAAACATGCATTATGCAAGAGCTAAATCTGATTATTGCAAGTCTTAATTTAGGCTTCAGATGTTATAGAAATTATAAATTAGATCTTTATTTAAACAACAAGACCAAAATCAACTCTGTAGACCCACGGATGGCTCGGTTACAGCTCGGATTTAAATAGGATTTCACTAATTGATTAAATCAGATAAGGGGTAACCTGATGAAAATACGTCAGTTAGATCGAGGCTAAATGATAGAGTGTACTTAGCGAGGCCGCTGTAAAGCGTTTCCGTATGCCATTGAAAACTTTACTTGATAATCGAGTTATGTAGGTGGAGTTAACGCCTGTCAATCAAACGTTTGGCGACGGCGAAGACACATTTTGCTACCATTTCTAGGCAAATATTACAACGATGATAACTATGTTCAGAATAAAGTAATTTGACTGAATTGTTCAATATATTCTTCTTTCATCATCTACTTTTGAACTGTTATAGCAAGGATGGCCAACTCTCTATAAATATCTCCCATAATGTATCTTTAAGCTATTACAATACAATTGCTAGTAATACATTTACATAAAATCTTAATTCAGAATCGTAGATTGAAGTGGGCTATATTTCAGCCGCTGGCTGTCTGATTTCACGCCAAGTCACGTGACCTGAATGAAACCCTTGAACTCACGTCAATTCCAGTTTCTTGTTGCCCTTGAACTTATGTCACTTCCAAATGAAACCGTTAAAAAGATTTCCACATAAGTATTGCACATATGTTATAAAATGGACGCAGAATCGAACAAATCCAGCCATATAAATTCCATTTACCGCTTATGACGTCACTCAAATATGACTGAAAAGCACTTATTTATCGTAGATTGAAATGGGCTATATTTCAGCCGCTGGCTGTCTGATTTCACGCTAAGTCACGTGATCTGAATGAAACCCCTAAAGTTAGTTACAAATTGTGTCAGGATCACTTTTTTGACATTTGTAACTTTTTCGATGGTTTTAAGTAATTTAATATTAAAGATACATTATGGGAGATAAGATAAAGAGATGGCAGTTCTCGCTATAATAGTTAAAAACTAGATAGTGTAAAGGTAATTTGCTGAAAATTTCAGTCAAATTGATCCACATGAGCCAAGAAAGAAGCGGGTGAAATTTTTTGCATAGTCTCGGTCATCATTACTAAAATCATTAATATAAACAGCATAGTCTCGATTATCCACTTTTTCTGATTTAATTATCAACGGCCGTTAGCGGCATATAGGAATCTAATCCAGCCAACATCGAAGGCTAGCCTTGACATCGAGAGTTTATTATGGTCTGGATAAGTTAATTAATGTCTAATTGATAATTTAGATAACATTTCAGGCCTAAAGAAAGACTTGTAATGAGCAGATTTTGCTCTTGCATAATGCATGTTTAATACAAAATAGACTAAATAGGAAGATCTTGCAGGCGAATTCTGATATCATCAAAGTGAATTCCAGTTATTTGTAAGTGAATTCCTACTGGTGTTTGAATTCCGGTGATTAGTCTACCCCGTTTTAGTTATGGTCCGATACATGCCAATATCGAAAGGAAGCGAGATCATTGGGAGATCAAGTTTTGTCAAAATCGGATAAAAATTGTGACCTGTAGAGTGTCCACAAACAAATTGTGGGGGACAAAAGAGACGCCATAATGCGTCCACATGAATATGTGGGCGTATAAAAATCAATCAACCACTTTTTCAACTTTTGACAATGGTAGACATACAAAGAAACAAACCCACGATAAAAAAAGAGTTAACATCTGATGTATAAATTTAAAAAAAAAAACATAAAGTAAATAAAAAAAACAACATTTTGTTACTAAGCCTACTTACATTTGGACTGGTTCGTCTTGATATAATGTTTACAAATTGTAAGCTTGAAAACCTATGTTCTAAATGCCATGACAGTGGGTGAACACGAAAATATGACAGGCATCATAGTCACCAGTGCAGAATGACCATCGGATAGAGTTATATATAGAAAATATAGCTCTATGAGAATGACTGAGAGCTGTCAGCCTTCACCTTGGAAATATCAAGGGAAATAATTTGAACAACTGGAGGCCGGAGTGGATATTCGCCGCGAATAGCCTAGAGCCATGAGGATGGTTATTCGCCATTCGTTTTATATAATAAACCTAACATTCTTGAAGATTGTTTGTGCTTTTAATCAAAATACAGACCCAGAATCCCTTTTTAATTGTCATTTGTTATTTGAAGCTTCATAGTGCATAATATGAACACCTTCGTTCACAGCGAAACCGACATCGTGTGTAGATGGAAGTAGCACACATGTGAAAAGTTCCGTATTCTGTGAAATTTTGTATCTTTACTAATACATTGAAAACGCATTTCTTTGCACTTTTGTTTATCACAAAGTAGATAAAATACAAACTTAATCTAATTTCATTCCTAAGAAAGCAGCAGAGGCTTATTGAAATTGTTCTACCTGATCTACCTGCCCGCCCACCTACCACCCGGAGCAGGCTACCCATATTATTTCATTGCCAACCGCATGTTCTATCTATATACTATTCGTATATTTCATTTCCTACCAATACATTTCATTTCCAACTGCTTGTTATATTTGCCACCCGTATATTTCTATTTGTACCTTCCATTTCAAACTAGAGAGAGAGAGAGACCTCAATGACAGACCTTATGATACAGCATGCACGTGCTAACCGTTGCATTGCCCCCCCCCCCCCTGCTATTTCTTTATTGGCATCCTATATTCATTTGCTATTCATAGCCTACATTTCTTTCTCAGCCGTGTGTTTTATTGTCAAACATATAATTCATTTACATCTACTCACATAGGCGTACTATAGCCAGGGATGAGATCGTAATTTCTTACAATTGACTAAGGGATTAAAATTCGGCATAAAATTTAGAAAATTTAAAGTCAGTTTAATACACAGTGATATTTTTTCTGGAATCATGAATTTTTGTTTAAGCGACCGGCTTCGCATGTCGCGTCTCTGTGTACTCTAAACGATATATTTTTTAGGCATGATCAGCTATTTCCCCTTGTCAATGGTGCAGGTCGGAGGGCCTGACAAGGACAGCTGTGCAGTCGCTCGGATGGGACGAAAAACCGAGGACCCGTGTATACATTGGCGTATCCGGGCAACATTTCCCTCGTATGAAACTGGAATGAGAGAGAGAGAGGGTCATTCCGGGACTAACACATGGGGTTCCATTTATTTATTTGAATAATTCCCTTGCGCGTTGGACAGGCGACCCTACTCCTTGTCACATACAACAGGTGAATCGAAACCACGCTGAAACTGACTGAAATTAGAACATTACAAACTGTTTAAGTTTGACTTGTAACAAATAGCAACTTTTATTCTACTTTGTCTTGGCTTTTTCTTCCTCAGAAAATTCTTTCGGGGTCGCTTGTGCGTAGGGGTCTTTAATCGTGGGAGGAAACCAGAGGACACCGAGATAACCATGCCGAACAATACATATGAACATTCTCATCCAACACTGTGTATGATCATCAGACTAATTCGCCATCCGGATGACAAAGATTATTTCGCCATCTGTTTTCGTTATCTGACGCCCTTTTATTAAATCGATATTCTCTGTCCTTGTATCATTTTGCAAAATAGAGTAGATCATTAAGTGCTGAACCAACAAAGGCCCACACCCTTTCACATGTTAAGAAATGCAATGGGGTTTAACGACATCGATTTTTCGTCTCAGCCGAACGGCTATACGTCGTCCTTTGGATTCACGCTGGAAACTCCAAATGAACTTTTTCGGCCGGAATCACCAGTCAACGTCTTACTGACTGAGCCACCGTGTCCCACTTTAGCGTGACCCAAATATGTCTTGTGGTGTGATTAACGCGTGCGCCTCGGATCTGAAGGTGTTATATAGTCAAGTAGTGTGGTTTTTGATTCTGCGCTTGTACGTGAACGTAACAAGGAGTAAGGCCGTCTGTCCAATCTCGTGGGTTTTCTACGGGTCCTCCCACTGCGAAAGAGCTCTGTGCGCAAGTGAATTATTAAAATAAAATTGAGCCATATGTTAGTCCAGAAATTACCAAGGTTGTTTCGAATGGGCGTATGGCGAACCGGCTCTCTCTCTCTCTATCTCTTTCTCCATCCATGTGTGTCCCATCAGGTTATACAGTGAATATCAACATAAAATAAAACATACCAAAGACAGACAATTATTATCTTATTGTACATATCTTTCGTCTTTTTGTGCCATTCGTTTTTATATTTCATATTTAGCATCAGGATTTTATTTTATTTTCATTTTTTTTTATCTACCCGAACCTTTTATTGTCAACCACTGTTTATTTAAAATCCATATATTTGAATAAAACTATTTTGTCTTATAAATTTAAACCTTTCAAAGACAGGTCATAAAGTATGGTACTTTTTCGGGTAGTCACCACTAGGCTATAAATAGACCTCCAATGGCACTGTGTATTTCGTATTATGTATTAAAAACTTGTAAATATATTCCAAATGAATATCATTTTTGTTATGCTCTTCTAAAAAAATAATATCGTCAGATATAAGACATTTGGTCGGCGGTAATTACGCCATGGTCGGCGGTAGTTTCATTACGGTCGGCGGTAAAAAGTAGTTGGTCGGCGGTAATTATGTGGCAGTCGCCGGTAAAAAGTATTGGTCGGCGGTAAAAAGTACCACCCCCGCCGGGCCCTTAAATAATTACATTGGACTCAACCCGGTTGCAGCTGGGCCCTGTTTGCGGTTGCTAGACCTTGTGCTGTGTCTCCACTGGAGCGGTTTTGTTGCAGGTATTACCCGTGGGAGCTGTGGGTGTTGAGGTGTTGGTGCTAGGCATCGATTGCCTAGGTACAGGTGTGAGACGTTCCGGAAATACGAGTATACATGGATTAGCAGAGTTCCTGTTAACTTTGCGACTAAAAAGGCTACTTTATTTCTGTACATAGTCGCGTGCCTATTTCACTGTGTTGTATTATTGTATATTTCTCTTTTTATTTATTGTAATAAAGTGCATGATCTTTAAAACTTTGTGATTGATCGAAACAAGGTATAACGAGCTGGGGTTAACTTCGAGTCAAGACATTGATTTGGGTCCAAGCGAGGGTATCGGTAACTGAATAGTTACTTTTTAGCTGACACTTGCTTCGATATTCTGTAGAGACGTCGTGGCCCGAGGCGAGGCTTAAGAAAAACCAGTCCACAATAACCAATAGTCCCCACTGTCCTATTTTGGAAGTAGAGTACGTGGCCATTGGTTGTCACATATCCGGTTTTTCTTTGGTGGCAGAGGTGGGATAGTTAAATCATCCATTCTACATAAACCCTTATAGCCCCTCTTGTTTCGATCTATTCACTTGTTCAGCTAGTTCATACATTTTCTTACATTTGTGACATTGTGGTGCAAAACCTTTGGTGTTGACATGACTACCCACTCTTTACTTGATATGGACTTGACCTGTTTGGATAACGTTCTAAAAGATGCGTCCACGGTTTCTCCGGATTCTGGTATTCTGGTATTCCAAACGTGGACACGACACACACAAACTGTGACAGTGAAGTGAATAGTGAATGTGCCTCACGCGGCGACCCTAGTAAAGGGCCAAGGAATGTAGCAGACCCTGAAGTTCATAGTGATTTTAAAGAATTCCAGAAAGTGATTGTGGAACAGTTCTCGTTGTTAAACGCAGTACTTAATTAAATGATAATAGACGTGCCCTCGAGCAGATTGCAGATGTGGCGTCCAGGAGTGCCGCATCTATGGAACAAACTGAACCAAAGTTAAGTGGCATAGTTAATAGTGGTGATTCTGATTTGCAACAAGAAATCAGAGTGAGATCCTGATCTGTGCTTGACAGTGAGTCCGACAACACACGATGTGGCCCTAGGGAGGATCGTAAAATGGTGACATTTGATAGAAAGTTTGAACCTATCGGCACGTCAACGCCTTCTACAAAATCAATGGCCTCGTTTCGGAGACTGATTCGAATCCCTCAAGATTACGTTGGTTCAACTTCATTCATGGATTACAAATCTCATTTTGGGATATGTGCAGAATTGAATGGATGGAATAGTGAGGAGATGACCCTCCATTTAGCCAGTAGTCTCAAAGGTAGTGCTCGAAAAGTGTTAACGTCTGTGAATTTAAGTGAAAGGTGGAATTACCAAAAGCTAATTACGGCCCTAGAAGACCGGTTTCTACCCCAAAATCAAACCCAACTCTATCGTGCCGAATTAAAGGCCAGAAGGGAAAGTTTGCCTGAATTAGGGGAAAGCATTAAACGACAAGTGGCAATGTCTTATCCTACAGCATCTGGGGAATTACTTAGTATATTGGCTAAGGATGCATTTTGTGACGCACTCGCAGAAGATCGTGACATGTTGTGGCAAATTCAGCTTTGGAGACCTAGGAATTTGGAAGATGCAGTTAGGCTAGCAGTGGAGCTTGAAGCTCACCGTGCCGCTGGTGGGTCTAGTAATAATCAATTTCGTAGTGTACGTGGCTGCGAGTGAGTCATTTGAACTCAAAAAGTTAAGTAAAGAGTTGAGTGAAATTAAAGATCTTATGAAATCGAATCAACATATATCGACGCCACCAACATCTAATGAACCGCGTAATAAAACTTTTCGTCGGACATATAACGGGGGACAAAATGCACGAACTGCTCATAAACCTCAACGACCTCTCTCACAGAAAAGAGATCCACAACCCAATCCTCGAGGTGGGCCCGGTTCTAAGCCTGATACCAGGTCTTTCGGAACCCCAAATGAGACCGGTCTTCACGTGAAAGCTCATGTATGTACCGTGGCTGTGAATGGGTTGATAGATACCGGGGCAACAATAAGTATTCTGTCTCGAGAAACATATTTTGAAATGAAATGAAATGGGGTTTAACGTCCTACTGTTCTGCTCCTAACCTGGGCTAATGAAGACGGGCATACGCCATACAGTGTGCTATGAGGGAAATTTTGCCCGGACAGCGGCACTATGGCCTACTCTTATATCGAATTCCAACTGCCAAGGGATCTTTTACGTGCATGCCAATGTGTACATGGGACCTCGGTTTTTCGTCCCATCCGAACGACTAGACAGCTTTCCTTGTCAGCCCCTCCGTCCTGCATCACTGACAAGGGAGAACCACGCCGGAAAATCTGGATGAACTTTCTCGGCCAATGCAGGGATCGAACACCCGACCTCCAGGCTAGCGAGCTAGCGTCTTACCCACTTAGCCACGTGATCCCCGAAACATATTTTAGAATACCTGTGAGTATACTGTTACGGTCCAGACGATTCCAGTCTTTCGCTCGTCGTTTCCGACTGAGAGTGTCAAACAATGAGACCAGCTCCCTTGTAGAGTTCACGCCCGAAACACATTTATATAACGATGTCATACATTACCATGTATCACAATATAATTTATTATTTTCCCGTTAGGCCGATGAATTGACACAAATCAGTTAGCGAAACAAGCGACATCAAACAGCCGGCGGCCATGACACTTTGGCGCTGTCAAGGCTATAACATCGTCATTGTTAGTAACACTCGCATTGATTGGTTGACAACTGACGTCATCGGAATCCCCTTATAAATAGAAGCAGACGACGAGGAAATCCTCAGTGGTCACTCGGTGCTCTCGGGAAAGCTCCTTACATAATTGGCAGCAATCCAGCTATTTTTGGAAACTGGATATGGATCACCAAAAATGGGTAAGAAATTAATATCCTAGCTTCGGCTGTGGTAGTTTATCCATAATTGGTCTCCTATTTAAAGACTCATAGGTTGGTTTAACCTTGACTGGCTTGATCCAAGATAGGCCTGGATAGTTGTGGTTCACCCATTCCCCCAAGTCTTACCAATTCCTTATGTCACCAAATCTCCGATTTAATCCTGTCATATCCACTGGCCTGACAGGGCAAATGCAATTATTTACCTAATTCCTGTTTCCATACCTGGGAACTTATCCAAAGGGTTGGCGTCTCACCCAAATTATCTCCCCTTAATGCGTTTTTTTTCAATTATAAATTGATCCAAATAAAATGTTTATTTTTATCTACACCCGAGTTTGTTAGTTCTTCCGATTGAAGTGCTAGGCTGGAACGAACCCTTAAAAAGTCTCTAATTAAAATAGTCGAGATGCAACATTGGTGTCAGAAGTGGGATTTAAAATTAAAGTGAATTCATTAAAACTTATTCCAGTGTCTAGTGGATCGGAAGTTCTAATAAACAGAAACTCCATAAATAAATAAATTAGGTTCCTTTATTAATATTAACAAGCCAACAGCGAGGCTGATGTCCCCCGCCGAAATCCCCAAATAAATAGATGACACATATTAATTAATCGCACATCTATTTTTTTTTCCAAAGTATCAAGCAATCAAACTGATTATCAACTATACACTAAGTTTCATCACTCTCTATCAGATAGAATCAAAGTTATCTTGTCTCAAAGCAGGAAATTGCTTATCTCTGCTTAGCTTTAGCTCAATATGTTAATCATTGAACTCTACATCAAGTTTAAAAATTCTACCTCAATTAGAAGAAGAGTTGTTATGTTCCAAAATCTTGACCAATCAAACTGCTTATTGCTCGTTAGTCTAAGCAGAAAATTCTCATCATCAAACTTAGTCAAGGTATTGATGTAATGAAACTATACACCAAGTTTCATCAATCTCACTTAATTAGAATCAAATTTATCGTGTTCCAAAGCATCAACCAGTCAAATTGCTTATCTCTGCTTACTCTAAGCCGAAAATGCCGATCTTCGCACTCATCAAGGCATTGACCTCATAAACCCCTACACCAAGTTTGAACATCCAAGCTTAATTAGAAGGAGAGTTATTGTGTTCCAAAGTCTCGGCCAATCAAATTGCTTATCGCTCTGCTTACCATGAGCAGAAAATGCTCATCATCGAACTTAGTCAAGATATTGATGTAATGAAACTATACACCAAGTTTCATCACTCTCACGTCAGTGGAACTAAAGTTATCGTGTCCCAAAGCATCAACCAATCAAATTGCTTATCTCTGCTTACCCTAAGCAGAAAATGCTTATCTTCACACTCCATCAAGACATTGACCTAATAAACACCTACACCAAGTTTGAACATTCTAGCTCAATTAGAAGGAGGGTTATTGTGTTCCAAAGTCTCGGCCAATCAAATTGCTTATCGCTCTGCTTACCCTGAGCAGATAATGCTCATCATCGAACTTAGTCAAGGTATTGATGTAATGAAACTATACACCAAGTTTCATCATTCTCACTTAATTGGAACTAAAGTTATCGTGTCCCAAAGCATCAACCAATCAAATTGCTTATCTTTGCTTACCCTAAGCAGAAAATGCTTATCTTCACACTCCATCAAGGCATTGACCTAATAAACACCTACACCAAGTTTGAACATTCTAGCTCAATTAGAAGGAGGGTTATTGTGTTCCAAAGTCTCGGCCAATCAAATTGCTTATCGCTCTGCTTACCCTGAGCAGAAAATGCTCATTATCGAACTTAGTCAAGGTATTGATGTAATGAAACTATCCACCAAGTTTCATCTTTCTCACTTAATTAGAACTAAAGTTATCGTGTCCCAAAGCATCAACCATTTAAATTGCTTATCTCTGCTTACCCTAAGCCGAAAATGCTCATCTTCGAACTCCATCAAGGCATTGACCTAATAAACACCTACACCAAGTTTGAACATTCTAGGTCAATTAGGAGGAGAGTTATTGTGTCCCAAAAAGTGTGACGGACAGACGGACGGACAGACAGACCCATTTTAATAGTCCCCTGCTTTCTTCGAAAGGCGGGGGACAATAATACAATTAGAAAATGGCCACCAAATCCTTGTCCCAAGAGTTCGAAATTATCCCAGACACTGATCCGGATATGGCCTCGGCGCCCTCGGTAGAATCAGTTGATGGTGATGTCTCAGGAACTGAAATAGAAAATCAGAATATGGGTGACGATGGAATTCTTAAAGAAATTAGCCGACAATTTAATCAATTCTTCCTGGAAAATGCTCAGGTTCAAAATGATTTTTTAGACAATTTAAAGGAATTAAGGGAGGATGTTAGATTACTAAAAGACCATGTTAATAAATTGGATGAAAAAGTAAATGATCCAAATCCTGCCACATTTTACTCAAATGGAAATGGAGATGCTCAAAACAGAAACACACCAAGCCATAATCAAAATTCTAATCGTACCTCAATCCAAGCATATGTTCCCACCAGTCCTAGAATTAATAACCCCCTTAGAATCAAACCACAATCATATGATGGAAGTGAAGATTTTGAGGAATATATCTCCCAATTTGATATAATAGCCACAATGAACAAGTGGAGCTATGAAGAAAAATCCCTTTACCTAGCCAGTAGTTTGTCTGGAAACGCCAGGACAATCTTGTCAGAATTAAATACTATCCAGAGAACGGATTTCCATACCCTCACAACCCTCCTAAGTATTCGTTTTGGATCAACGGAAAAATCTGAAATATATAGAGCAAAATTACAAACTCGTATTAGAGGAAGGAACGAATCCTTATCTGAGTTGGCTCAATCCATCCGCAAACTAACGAGACAGGCCTACCCCACGGCAGAGGCATCTCTCACCAATATTTTAGCCTTAGAACATTTTATAGACTCCATACCAGACTCAGAAATGAGATTACGAATTAGGGAACTAAGACCCAAGGATATCAATGAGGCTGAGATACATTCTATTAGACTCGAAGCCCACAGACTGGCAGATAAAAAAAGAGGACGTTCAGTTCATTCTGTAGATCTAAATCATAATATAAACCAGGTCGGAGCTGGAGCTATAAAATCTGATGATATGGGTCAAAGCAAAATTGATATACTTACCTTGAATAGTTCAATCACATCTTTGGATAAAACTACCAAACACTTGATAAATACCCTAAATAAGGGACAACCATTGCAGCAATCATCACGTAGCTCCTGGAATAAAAATCCCAATTACAGTCTGAGTCATTGGCCAAACAACCAACAATATACAAACTCTAATAATAATTATGGCGGATATCAATATAACTCCAATACGAGAACAGATAGACCCCAACAGATGACAAACACAAGAAATGGATGGTCTCGTCCACCATATAATTGGAATCAACCTAATCATCAAAACCCCGATGATGAGTCACGATCCAAACCAAGGGAGACAATCAATAATCCCCATTTACAGAGGGAAAGGGATCTCCAAAACCAGGAAAACTAAATGTTGCTGAACTCGAGAGTCAGAATTCAGCAGAAATTGAAAATAACAAAGGGCCCAATAATGTAACAATAAGTAATATTAATGATGATAAACATGGATTTTTTGTTAATGCTAATATAATGGGGAAATTTATGTCCTTACTTGTAGACAGTGGAACTAATGTGTCTATACTTAGTATGCAATTTATGAAAACATTAGGGGCTTTGGATGAATTAAATATAAAGCCTGTTAATCTTAACCTGGTAACAGCCACTGGCGAAAAGAAACCTTTCCATGGTAAATGCTGGATCGATATTACCCTTGGTACTCATAGGATAAAACATGAGTTTTTAATAGCTGATATTACACAGCAAGGAATTATTGGCATTGACCTACTTACTTCCAATTCAATAAATATATTTCTCGACAGGAATTGCCTAAATATTAAAGGAGATGATCTACCATGCTATAGATTTCAAAATTCTATGGAGCAAACTTGCAGTAGGATTTGCATGAATCAGGATATTACTATACCCGCTAATAGTGAGACTTTTGTCTTTGGGATCTTAATGGATCCGATACCTAGAAGTGGTGTCGCAATTGTCGAACCCACTCAGAATTTTCTGGAAAAGACAGAACTGTTAATGGAAAAAGTGTTGTTAACCCTAGCTCGGGGTCTGTGCCCGTACGTTTAATGAACGCTACCAACACAGACATAAGAGTCCGTAAAAACACAATTATTGCCCGTATTGACACAGTTCAGCTGGTCTCAGAAATGAAAAGTAATATTCCCATTAATGAAATAGACACTAATCAATCTCCTGCATTGGATTCAGACATCCTTCCTGATTATTTGATGGAAGTTTATAATAATTCAATAGATGAATTAACTGAGAACGAGTGACGTTCATTCAAATCCCTACTGTTAAAATACAAACATACCTTTTCCAAAGATTCATCTGATATAGGCATCACCAATGAAGCTGAGCATTGGATTAATACTGGTTGTGCTCCACCAATTCGTCAACATCCTCGTCGCGTCCCCTGGCAAGCAGAAAAGAGGTTGAATTGGAAATAGAAAGCATGGCACAGAAAAATATAATAGAAAAATCTGATAGTCCTTGGTGTTCTCCTGTCGTTTTAGTTAAAAAGAAAGACAATACACTACGGTTCTGTATTGATTACAGACGTCTAAATGATGTCACCATAAAAAATAGTCATCCATTACCTCGGATTGACACTACTCTTGATGCCTTGTCTGGTTTCTCTTGGTTCTCAACGATTGACTTGAGATCAGGATATTGGCAAGTCAAGATTGCTGAACAAGATAGGCCCATACTTTAAATCAAGTCGTTTTTTTTGATCATTTTGATCATTTCTGTACCCGGATGTGGACTGTGGCAGTTCAAAAACATGGCATTCGGATTGTGCAACGCGCCGGCCACGTTCGAAAGACTGATGGAGAAGGTCTTAGCTAACTTATCATGGGAAATATGTATGGTGTACCTGGATGATATCATTATCTTTGCAAAATCCTTTGATGAACACTTAACCAACTTAGAAAAAGTCTTCCAGAGGCTCCAACAAGCAAACCTGAAAATGAATCCAAAGAAATGTTTTATGTTTAAAAAACAAGTATCATTCTTGGGTCATATAATTAATCAGGATGGAATTGCCACTGATTCATGTAAAACCATCGCAGTACGCAATTGGCCAATTCCTCAAAATGTTAAAGAGGTCAGACAATTCCTTGGGCTATGTTCATATTACAGGAAATTTGTCAATAAGTTTGCAGATATCGCTAAACCCCTTCATAAACTAACAGAGATAAGGACAAAATTCCAATGGTCCGATGAATGCCAATCTGCCTTCGACAACCTCAAAGAAGCTTTAACCAGTCCGCCTATACTTGCATTCCCTAAATTAGAAGGACATTTTATTTTGGACAATGACGCATCCAATAATGGTTTAGGTGCTGTGCTCTCACAAACACAAGATGGTGTAGAAAGAGTGATAAGTTACTATAGCAAGGCTTTTAGTAGAACTGAGAGTTAATATTGTGTAACCAGAAGAGAATTACTTGCAATTATAAGCTCAGTGAAACAATTCCACCATTATTTCTATGGTCAACCATTTACAGTCAGAAGTGACCACGGTGCACTAACATGGCTTATAAATTTTAAAAATCCAGAAGGACAACTTGCTAGATGGTTTGAGTTCCTGTCTTCCTACCAATTTACCATTGAGTACAGGGCAGGACGAGTACATAATAATGCAGATGCATTATCTCGACGACCATGCATAGTGGATTGTCTCCACTGTACAAAGGCGGAACAGAGATATGAGAATAGTATTCTTGAAGATCTACATACCTCCACTAAAAACCTTAATGTCTTGGCTTGCACAAGTGCTCCAATAGACCAATTAAACAAAAATCCATTATCTTCCTCTTCCCTTCCTGAAAATATAAATAAAGAAATAAATATATATGACGACAAATTAATAATCAACCTACAGTTGGGAGACCCTACACTCAATGAAATAATCCAGTGGGTTAAGCATAACTATAAACCTCCCTGGTCAAACATATCAGACAGAGGTCAGCGCACCAAATACTATTGGATGCGGTTCGAATCCCTATTAATTGATCAAGATCGGTTATGTTATACCTGGGATAGGGGTAAAGGGCAAGATCCAGCCATCCTAATTATCCTCCCTCCTATCCTGGTCCCAACTCCATGAACACATAACAAGGGGTCATTTAGGCTATAAAAAACATTATCTAAGATCAAAAACCGATACTTTTGGTATCAAATGCATGATGACATAAGGAAATGGTCTTCAACTTGTGATATTTGTGCCTCTCGTAAATCCCCTGCCAAAGTAGCCAAAGGGCCTTTAAAAACCTACAACGTGGGTTTACCTATGGAAAGATGGGCTATAGATGTCCTGGGTCCATTACCGGAAACAAAGCATGGAAATAAATACCTACTAGTAGCAGCCGATTATTTCTCTAAATGGGTTGAGGCCATGCCAATACCTGATCAAAGAGCTATAACAATAGCCCAAACCTTTATTGACCGAATTGTAACAATTTTTGATACCCCCATGCAAATCCATTCCGATCAAGGGCCAAGCTATGAGTCTGAGGTGTTCCAAGAAATGTGTAAAATTTTAGATATCGAGAAAACTCGAACCACCCCCTATAGACCCCAATCCGATGGAATGGTTGAGAGGGCCAATCGTACCATAAGTTCCATGTTGTCAGCATTTGTAAATAATAATAAAAATGATTGGGATGATCACATATACTTACTCATGTCAGCGTATCTTTCTGCAGAACACGAATCACTGGGTGTTTCTCCATGTGAAATGGTTTTCGGCCGCAACATCCGTCTTCCAGTAGATCTCATTCTTGGATCAGTGGAACCTACAAATTTAAAAATAAAGTCAGACTATGCCTTTGACTTACAAAATAAAATAGAACGCATACATAGTTTTGCTAGAGGGCGTTTAAAACAAGCCACAGCAAACATGAAAGTTGATCACGATAGATCTATTCAATTGAATCCTTACAAGGTCGGCAGTCCTGTATGGTATTATAACCACAAATACAAAGGTGGAGGTTCAAAATTAAGGTGTCCATGGAAGGGGTCCCTACCTAGTGACAAAATGTCTTAATGATGTAGTCTATAAGATACAAAAATCCCGAAAGACCCAACCTAAAGTGGTCCACCATAATCATCTGAAACCTTATACTGGAAATAACATACCCAATTGGTTACAGATGTTATCAAATATCAAATCTCTGTATACATTTATTTACAGAACATTCGTTATGGGTGCAAACTGTGTGTTAATGCAGAATTCGCAAAATACCAATATGCAGAAAGACACGTAACCTCTTGCCATAGCAACTATAGTTACCAATGCTCCCACTGCTTAGGACTGGCAGCTAGATCTGATATAAGACACCCAAGATGCCCTGGAACAGCCAGAATGAACGTTATAAACAAGACAACCATGACCTTTAATCAAAATGATGAGGAAGAATTTAAAACCTTCTGCGGAAGGAGAAGGGCCTTGATTGTCACCCAAAGATCCCTGCCTACAGACAAACAACTACAAGCCCCTTGCCGAAAACGTACGTTGCCAGAAAAGCCGTATAATGGGTCAAAGCATCCAAAAATAGCCATTGACCAGCCAGCCCCACCCGCTCATTCAAACAAGTATTATACCAATCGAAAAACAAAATTACCAGTCCCAGCAGTACCAAAGGTTACATTTGAGAAGATACCCGCTACATTGGAGAAGACATCAGTTTCATCAGAGAAGACACCAGTTTCATCAGAGAAGACACCAGTTTCATCGGAGAAGACCCCAGTTTCATCAGAGAAGACCCCAGTTTCATCAGAGAAGACACCAGTTTCATCAGAGAAGACACCAGTTTCCATTATTCAAAACCTTCATCTCTCATCCGTATCGTCATCATCATCATCATCATCATCATCGTCATCTGTATCAAAATCAAATAATAATAATAATAATAATAGTATAAGTAACGTAGCCATCCCTGTGACTGTTTCCTTACACCCACACAGTAGCGAGGTAGCTGAACTCCACCCTCCTACTTATATCCCAACTGATAGAGTAACATTGAAACTTAAATCATTTCAAGCTGCCCAGGACCACCGCATTGTATTAAATGTTGGTGGTACCTGTTTTTATACCAGTGAACTTATTATAAGTAAAGACCCATATTGCATTCTAGTGAAAATGATAACCCCTGATTCACCTTTCCAACCTTACCGGCAAGATGACAACTACAGATACTATTTTTTAGACCGTAGCCCTGAATATTTCCCCATTGTCTTAGAATATCTTAGGAATTTAAATTCACCCATATCTTTTATACACTTGTTGCCCGTCCAAAGTCTGAAACTCGCTGCTATTATGCAGGAAGCAAAATTTTAGGAATAAGATGCCCTGTTAGAATTCACCAAAGAAAAACTAAGCGAGTATTAATTAGTATTAAGTATTATCGATGTTATTAAAATATTATGTTAATTCCAATATTATAATATTACAAATGTTCTTATCATTATTGCGAATTTTTATCATTATTAAAATATATCCAGACTACTTGTAATTAACTTAATGTAATTTTCAACATGTTTAACATATGAAATTGTATATACTATTTTTTACTCAATATTATTAACCCATATATTAATATTAATGTTTATAATATAATGTTATATTGAGCCACTCACCTGTAGGCCTATTTAAATAAAATTAATCTTGTGGCAATAATATCCACGTTTACCACTGCAGAAGTGAGTTGTTCTTTCCTTAATTCCAGTCATCACATGGAAGATAACATTGGCAAAGTCAATCACGTCAGAGTCAGTGTGTGTTGGATAATCGTATTAGCGTTCGGGACGAACTTCTCCGAGGAAGGGGGCAATGTTACGGTCCAGGCGATTCCAGTCTTTCGCTCGTCGTTTCCGATTGAGAGTGTCAAACAATGAGACCAGCTCCCTTGTAGAGTTCACGCCCGAAACACATTTATATAACGATGTCATACATTACCATGTATCACAATATAATTTATTATTTTTCCGTTAGGCCGATGAATTGACACAAATCAGTTAGCGAAACAAGCGACATCAAACAACCGGCGGCCATGACACTTTGGCGCGGTCAAGGCTATAACGTCGTCATTGTTAGTAACGCTCGCATTGATTGGTCGACAACTGACGTCATCGGAATCCCCTTATAAATAGAAGCAGACGACAAGGAAATCCTCAGTGGTCACTCGGTGCACTCGGGAAAGCTCCTTACATAATTGGCAGCAATCCAGCTATTTTTGGAAATTGGATATGGATCACCAAAAATGGGTAAGAAATTAATATCCTAGCTTCGGCTGTGGTAGTTTATCCATAATTGGTCTCCTATTTAAAGACTCATAGGTTGGTTTAACCTTGACTGGCTTGATCCAAGATAGGCCTAGATAGTTGTGGTTCACCCATTCCCCCAAGTCTTACCAATTCCTTATGTCACCAAATCTCCGATTTAATCCTGTCATATCCACTGGCCTGACCCTGACAGGGCAAATGCAATTATTTACCTAATTCCTGTTTCCATACCTGGGAACTTATCAAAAGGATTGGCGTCTCACCCAAATTATCTCCCCTTAATGCGATGTATCTCAATTATAAATTGATCCAAATAAAGATGTTTATTTTTATCTACACCCGAGTTTGTTAGTTCTTCCGATTGAAGTGCTAGGCTGGAACAAACCCTTAAAAAGTCTTTAATTAAAATAGTCGAGACGCAACAATACGACCTGAATTAGAACACGTGCCTCATACGTTTCGTGCCGCTAACGGGGGTGCGTTGGATGTTTTGGGTAAAGTAAAACTCAAACTCGAAATTTATGGGGAAAGTTATTTCCATAGTTGTGTAGTAGGCTCTATCGGGTCGCAATTCATTCTTGGTTTGGATTTTCTTGAAAAATACGATGGAATAGTTAACGTGAAAGAGAAAACATTATTTATTAATGGTAAAATATGTGATGGGTAAAATGGCGAATGAAATGTTAGACAATGAACCGTGGACCAGTCCCGTAGTTTTTATGCGGAAGAAACCGGAGACTTGCGATTTTGTGAAGATTACCGCAAGCTAAACGAAATTACCGTGAAAGACGCATATCCCCTTCCCCGTATACGAAACGTTAGATTCCTTGTCCGGAGTTCAGTGACTATCCACAATGAATCTGGCAAGTGGATACTGGTAGGTGGAAATGGACGCTAATGACAAACCTAAAACCGCGTTCACGACTTTTAAAGGACTATACCAGTTTACTGTGATGCCTTTTGGGCTATGCAACGCTCCCTGGACATCTGAACGTCTGATGGAGAATGGAAAGTGTGCCTGGTGTACCTAAACTACCTTGATGATATTATTATTTATTCGAGAAACTTTGATGAACATCTCGACAGGATAGAAGTTGTTCTCAATCGACTTAGGCCGGCCGGGCTTAAGTTAAAGGCCAGCAAGTGTAACCTTTTTCGCGATGAAGTCCAATATCTGGGCCATGTAGTTTCCGCGGGTGGCATTTCAACAGACCCATCCAAGATATAGTGTGTCCAGAACTGTCCTGTTCCTCAGAATTTAACCGAAGTCCGTAGCTTTGTGGGGCTTTGCAGTTATTACCGGAGGTTTATAGAGCATTTTTCAGAGATTGCCAAACCTTTAATTAAGCTGACGGAAAAAGGGAAACAATTTGTTTGGACCAAAGAGTGTGACGAGTCTTTCAGAAATTTAAAAAGATAATTAACAGAAAGCCCTATTTTAGCGTATCCAGACCCTTCTAAAACGTTCATACTTGATACTGACGCGAATGGATATGGAATGGGAGCTGTGATTTCCCAGGTGCATGTGATTTCCCAGGTGCATGATGACGTGGAACGTGTTATTGCATATGGTAGTAAGGCGCTATCCAAGTCCGAGCGTAATTACTGTGTTACCCGACGGGAGTTACTCGCGGTTGTTTATTTCGTTAAATATTTCCGGTCTTATCTCTATGGCCACAAATTCCTTATTCGCACTGATCACGGTGCCCTAAGATGACTTCTAAACTTCAAAAACCCTGAAGGGCAAGTCGCTCGATGGATTGAGCAACTCTCTGCCTATGACTTTGACATTCTACATCGCGCTGGAAGGGTACACTCTAACGCAGATGCGTTGAGCCGTAAACCTTGTGTGAAGTGTAGATGGGAACACCAGCACCAGCTTAATCTTATTGACATTGATACAAGTGGCATGAAACAAATGCAGGAGACTGATCCAGAAATAAGTGAGAATGACGCGAAACCTAAATGGGAGGAAGTGTCTCCACAAAGCCCTTTTGTGAAGAAAATTTTAACTAAATGGGACCCTTTGCAGTTATCAGACGGTATGCTATACCTGAAACAGAGTAAACTGGGTGATATGGAGGTTAGTCGCGCTGTAGTGCCCAATTCTAAACAGGACGAAGTCCTAAGATTTATGCATGATCTTCCAACCGGAGCACATCTCGGTATAAGTTAAACCACAGAAAAGATTAAGCAAGCCTATTACTGGCCTGGGCTTAAGAGTGATGTACAAAATTATATACATTCGTGTAAAGAATGTGCATCCATTAAACTGAGAAAGAGGAAAGCACCCATAAGCTCTTTCGCGGCTGGGTCGCCTTTTGAGCGCATAGCTATTGATCCAGAAAGGAAACAGATACATATTGGTCGTGTGCGATTACTTTACGAAATTTGCAGATGCTTTTCCAATTATGAATATTGAATCCCAAACGGTGGCAAAGGTCCTGGTAGAAAAGTTTTTGCTTTGGTTTGGTATTCCGCGCCAGATACACAGTGACCAGGGGAAGCAGTTTGAAAGTTCCCTATTTCAGGAGATGTGTAGTCTGCTAGGTATTCATAAAACACGTACGACGCCTTACCGACCTCAATCAAATGGACAAGTCGAACGGAATAATAGGACAATTAAAGGAATGTTGTCATCATTTGTACGTGAAAAGGGTGATGAGTGGGATCAATATCTTCGGTATGTTATGTTCGCATACCGATCAAGTAAGCATGTAAGTTCTGGTGTGACGCCAAATTTTGCTATGTTTGGGAGAGAGTTTAATACTCCTCTAGACTTGCAATTTGGTAGGCCTCCACAGTGGAAATGTGATCAGAAGTCGTGGAATACGGTATTAAGTGATCGTCTCATTCAGTGTCACGATTTTGTTAGACATCACCTCCAAAGTGAAACAAAACGCCAGAAAAACTATTACGATCACCGGATCGGTATGGAAAGACTTTCTCCCGGGGATAAAGTGTGGTTGTTTACCCCAACTGTGACGGCAGGAATACCTAATAAGTTTGCCAAACATTGGCGCGGACCCTACACCGTACTTCGGAGGGTGACCGACATCAATTATGAAATTGAGGATGATCAGAGTCATCGTAAACAAGTGGTTCACGTTGACCGACTTCGTAAATTTACGCAACGATTACATGAGTGTGATAGCGATAGTGACGAGGACGCCGTGGTTTGTGAGGCCGGCATAGAGGACGACGACAATGACGATCTGTACATCCAAGGTTTTGCAACGCACATGACCAGGCGTGGTAGGAAGGTTGTAAGACCCTCGTATCTTGACGCTTACTTGATGTCCGTTTCTTTATCTACAGGTAACATGGCATCCTCTTCGACCCCGAGACCGTTCACTTGCCTCCTTTGTAAAGATGCCCAGTTCAAGACAAAGTCCAAATACGACAGGTATTGCGCTAGCAAATCCCACAAACTAAGTAAGCTGGAGATTGAAAAAAAAGAGAAGTGTGAACCAGGAAAATGTAGTTCAGTCCGTAGTGGTCAAGAAGAATGAGTGTACAGTAAGTCGAAATCGCTCGTTCGTGGTGTCCCCATTGCGTCTCAACATAAATAGGGTCACCGTACAGGAAAGGACCAGCGATTACGGGGATGAACCAAAGTTAAATTTTTCGTTGTATTCAGACGTCAGTTCGGAAGAAGAGGGGGACGTAATTGAACAAGGTGAACCGCAAGTTGAGGGTGAGAGTATGCCAGCAGAGAAGCCCCGAGAGACGGAGAGGTTAGTGGGTAAAGTGAAGAGGATTACGACAACGGAAGAGAAACTGGAGGGTGGTAAAGTAAGGAGAGTGGTAATTGAGGAGGAATGGGAGACTAATGTGAAGGAATACCAGGAGGCGATGGAGTTGTTGCGAGTGAAGAGGCTGTAGTGCAAAGATAGAACTCATTTTAATGAATTGTGATTCAACTCATCTGTGATTTAACTGTGATTTATTTATTTTGTTATTTTCATCCAACTTTTGTTTTCATTGCTGCAATGCGGGACGCATTGGGCGGAGGCGTGGGTAATGTGATGACCGGAAATTTCTATTGTTTATTATTGGTCTTGGCGACCGTCTTTGGGATATTCTTTTTTTTCTCTCTAAATTCTAAATTAAAACTTTTGGCTTACTGTCCCACATTGCTCATTGCCTCCGTCAACAATCACCCCCTCATTTCATTTTAATTTTCTAATCAATCATCAATCATCCCGCTTAAAGGACAATATTGGTGTCAGTCATTATAAAATATGTGATAGAGCTCGTTAAATACATCTCAAGTATAATTTTAACACAGAGATCATTGCTACGATAGCTGAGATACCCTCCCACGGTCCCATATAATAACTTTTCAACTTCAACGGAATTATCAGTGAAATGAAATTCGATTGTTTGTCTGTTACCTCTCGTTACTTCAGTCTGTTATATAGAAAGACAACTCGTGTTTGTCATGTTTGACGTCACTTCCCGTTTCTTCACGTGGTTTTTTCTCAGCTATCGTAGCAATGATCTCTGTGTTAAAATTATATTTGGGATGTATTTAACGAGCTCTATCACATATTTTAAAATGACTGACACCAGTATTATCCTTTAATAAATCTACGTATTATTTTTCTTTACCCCGTGTTGTTTACTTATTGAGTACCGCCGTGTCTCGTTAGCGAGACTTTCGCTCAGCGAGAAGCTGACGTCACGCCACCTCATAAAACAAGCGGGAACGCACCTTTTCGGCAGAACAAAGATCGGAGTGGAATCGGTAGGTAGGGGATAGTGTCTAGCTGGTGTTTTGGATTATTGTGAACCGCGTTTGGGGCAGGTGTCGTGAGCCTGATATTAAGCTATTGTTAATAGCATTGTGCATCGGTCTAGTGTTGATGAGGTGTGCGCCCTCTTTTTGGATTCTTACGTGTACCTGTGTTTTGTCTATCACATGTTCTTGTACCAATCTGTGGCCGCATTTAGGACTGTGCATATATATATATATATCAAAATTCACATGTGTTTAATCCCTCTGTGTTAGTACATACTGGATTAGCCCCTTTAGTTGCTTTAACGTAAGCGTTGAGCACCAGTGCCTTAGTTGTAGTCACCGCCGGGCCCTTAAATAATTACAATGGACTCAACCCGGTTGCAGCTGGGCCCTGTTTGCGGTTGCTAGACCTTGTGCTGTGTCTCCACTGGAGCGGTTTTGTTGCAGGTATTACCCGTGGGAGATGTGGCTGTTGAGGTGTTGGTGCTTGACATCGATTGCCTAGGTACAGGTGTGAGACGTTCCGGAAATACGAGTATACATGGATTAGCAGAGTTCCTGTTAACGTCGCGACTAAAAAGGCTACTTTATTTCTGTACATAGTCGCGTGCCTATTTCGCTGTATTGTATTATTGTATATTTCCCTTTTTATTTATTGTAATAAAGTGTATGATCTTTAAAACTTTGTGATTGATCGAAACAAGGTATATCGAGCTGGGGTTAACTTTGAGTCAAGACATTGATTCGGGAATAGCCACTTTTTAGCTGACACTTGCTCCGTTATTCTGTAGAGACGTCGTGGCCCGAGGCGAGGGTTAAGAAAAACCACCCCCTTGGACAATAACCAGTATCATATACTTCAATCAGTTGATGAAGAGTGGCATGTTTAGGTCTAAAGTCTGCCTGAAAACTAGTTAGCAATTGATTGATGTGGAAATAGTTGTAAAAGTACTTAAAAACAATTTTCTAATACATTTCAATAATGATATTGGCCTGTAGTTTTCAACATGTGTTTTACTCCCCTTTTTAAATAGGGGCATTACATTCGCCTGTTTCCATTTCAAAGGGAATGTGCCTACCGCTAACGACTTGTTCAATAAATTTTTTAAGGGGTATACAAATAGTTTGTGAAATATGTTTTAACAATTGACTACTAATTCTGTCCGGTCCATTAGCCTTTTATATCTAAAGACTTGCTATTATGTCCCTGACTTCAGTTTCTGATATTTCAGATATTTCTAGTATTGAATTTGTTCTTTTTTTTCAAATGGAGAGGGGTCGGTAGAATCTATATTATCGGAAACAGATCCAAAAAACAGGTTCAATATTTCGACCTTTTCCTGATTAGTGTATGCGATTTTGTTACTATCATTTGATACTAAGGGTGGTATAACATTATTCTTATCAAAGAAAAGGCGATTAATTGATTTCCAAAAATCACCATGAGAACTGTTAGGATTTGTTAGTTTTGATTTGATATCTTCGTTGAATTGAGATTTAAGGTATTTTTTGAAGTTATTTACCGTGTTATGTTCGCATTTGTAATGAATATTGTTTTCAAACTCTATACATGTAGTTTCACTCAAGCAGATTTTAATCTCTTCTTGTACTAAAATAACATCTACTAGGGTTGACGACAAGGCTGTAACTCTTGTAGGGGTGTTAATGACATTATTGAGGGTATTGGTTAGCATCAAATCGTGTAAACTGCTTGTTTTTGTCGATATGAGATCAACATTCAGATCACCCAAAATTATAATTTTGTTTGTCGTCTGATTCTATCGATGAATCTAGGTTTGTCCAAAATTCATTTGACGCTTGACGCGTTTGGTAGCAACCAAAATGATATAATGTTTGGAATTGATTTCGACTAAATATAGGTCAGATTGCCTTGAATTTTATTTTTCTGCACTAGCTACGACACTACTGATTCGTATACAAAAATGGTGTTTGTACCTCAATCCGGAAGGGCCAGCATCTTGAAATGTGAAATATCCTTAAGGCTTTTTTGATATTTTACTTACAGACAAGGGAATTATATTTTCCGAATCCTTGAAGGAATGCCCATAAAATGTAGAGGTTAGAATTTTGATTTCTGGCAAATGATGGACGCCATTTTGAATTGAAAATGAAAAATAGTGAAAAATACACATTAATGGGCTTGAAAATATGCACAATAGGTTGTGGTTTAGAGAATCCGTCTCCTATAACAGAAATTATTACATTTTTGAATAGCCCGGCTCAGGCACGAATTTTTGGTATTTCAAAATTTCGAAATTCCACTTTGATGTTTTTCGTGCCAACAAAGTTGTTTACACGACAATTTCTTTCTTAAGATTCTGCCAAGCTTATATCGATGAATCTAATCTTTGCATCCTTCTAAATCTTTAACCTGTCTCCCAGAAGGGATGTTGACTTTGGAATACATATTTTCGAAACGCTTTACAAATCCTAAATCACCAAATGTTAATGACGAAAGAATTAACCTACATAGCTGTAACTTTGTGAATATTTGACCTATTTTACATATTCATATTTCTTTGGGTACTTTGAAACATTTACTTTAAATCTGCTATTTTCGAACGTCATTGAAATTTATTTCGGAAGTAAAAACAAATTTAATATTAGCACGATTTTCATGAAATTTGGAATAAAGGTAGGCCTGATCCATTTAATTTAAACCATGTCCCCCCTTGGAGAAATGGGCGATCAAAGCACGATTTTCATGAAATTTGGAATGAAAGTAGATTGATTCATTTAACTCGACAAAGTTATTTACGAGTGAAAAATCTGCATTCATGTAGAGCCATCCATTGTACTCTAAAAGACGAGTATATAAAGGTATGTAATGTAATTTTATTTAAAGGTATGTAATTGGATTTAATGTGTAAGAAATGTATCACTAAAATCAGAACGAATCAAGTTTTCTTACTGATACAACTAAAAATTATTATAGTAAGGTTCATTTGAATTCAGCATGGTGATATTGAGCGCCATGGAAAACACATCACTTAGTTTTTCGTATAACAAAATGATCCTGTAAACATATCTTATATGTAAACATATATTCAAATGGGAACACATCAATAACAACACATTTGTACACTTATTAAGTAGGGTGACCCATGCGCCTACAGAAATACAGTCAACCGCTGATAGTTCGAGACTACCACTGAAGCGTGAACATTCGCCGTGTCGAGGCCAACTTTCTGACAGTCCGATACTATAAATAGCCATGGCACGTGCAATTCTCTACAAATCTATCAACTATTACAGCCGTAAAAAATTTATTGTTGACGATTTTGAATAGCAGTAAAATTAAGCTTCTTGGTTATTACAGCAGATTTAGAAATTACGTTCGTTTCATTTTTTAAATCGCTTTATCATTAACTGTACCGTTAAGAGCGGCATCTTTTGGTTTAGTACAAATAATATCTCTGAAACACTCGGGTTAGACAGGAACATGATACTAGCAGTAGTTTCATTTTACGTTTACAAGCTTTTTAAAACAATTGTTGAGCTAGCTAACGTGCTCATTTCTAAATTCAATTTCTTGTTCTAGCTTTCTGTTATATTTCGTAAAAAAGTAGTCTTGATTATCACGACCTGTCAGTCAGCCCTAGAATGGTCGATAGACTGGTTAAGCGAGCTAATTTCAAAACAAGGGCACATAACCTATCTTTTACTCAAAACTGTCTGGATGTTATGAACGACACATGGAACCAGTTTTCAGTCTATTATTTATAGATGATTAATGGTCATAGCTTATTAAGTACAACATGATCGTTTATTTAGTGACTATAATTGTGTGAAACTGATTTGAGGCTTGGCATATATATAAATATTGTGGCGAAATTGTCGAGATATATGGAGATATTTATTTATGGTGGGTCACCCTATGGATGTTTAATCTGTAATCAACGGTACAAAGTCAGTAGGGTCAAAACCAAAAGTACGACACAGGTGTCAGTAGCTCGTGTGTCCTCCACGGGCTCTTACGCACGCTGTGCAGCGACGTCGCATGCAATTTACCAATGTTTGAAAGAAGGCCTGGGGCAAACTGTTCCATTCTTGGACAAGAGCAGCTTCTAAAGCAGCAATGGTGTGCATCTGTGGTCTCCGATACAGACGGCGTCCAATCGCATCCCAGACATGTTCTATCGGTGCCATGTCCGGAGACATTGATGTTGTTAGCAGCCAGGTAGTCCATACTAAAACGGGCGGTATGCGGACGTGCATTATCCTGTTGGAAGTGCTGAAGTTGTGGGTGCGCTCGAAACATCGGAACAACAACTGGTTGCAAGACAGCATCACGGTAGGCTACAGCATTAACGCGATCCTTGCAAATGTGTAGGGCGGTCCGGTGATGAAATGGGAAGCCTCCCCACACCATTACACTTCCCCCACCCCATCGATTCGTTTCGAAGACGTCTCCACACACGTTGACGGCCATCAGCGTGATAAAGATGAAAGTGACTCTCATCACTGAAGAACACACTTTGCCGGTCTACTCTTCTGCATGTCTGGTGTCCTTGAGCCCATATCAAACGCCGCTGACGGTGATGATCCCTGAGGATAGCTTCAACATAAGGTCGTCGTGCATGGAGTCCTACTTCTCTTAGACGACGTCTTACGGTGTAGTCACTTACTGGTACTTGTCTTCCGACGACTGCTGCACCTATTCGAGTCGCTGGGCGGAATCTGTCACGCAGATGAGTGACCCGGATGTAGCGGTCTTGAGCCTGGGTTGTAACGCGTTGTGAACCAGGACGTTGACGGTCACGTGTTGATCCAGTAACTGGAACACGTTCCACCAACCTTACAATAGTGGACTGATCACAATTGAAGTGTCTGGCAATAGCACGTGTCGACATGCCAGCCCTGGACATTCCCATGGCTTCATTCCGTTGATTTTCAGTAAGTCTCAATATCTCTAGCTCGATTCCTTTACACGTCCAACCACAAATTACGACAGATTGACGTTTGGGAGCTTTGTGTGAAACAATAGTTCATAGTATTGCATAATATTATACATACAAAACCACCTAGTAATAAAATATTTGGGAAAAAAAGTGATGCGTTTTCCTTGGCGCTCAGTATATAAGGCCCATGTGGATTCGCGGTTCGAACAAGACCAGCTAGTTCTGCTTCTGATATGGCCTGGCTGATAGTTTGTGTAAGTTTTAACTTTATTCTTGGATCGGTTATCTTCTTCATTTTCACTGCTACATAACTGCCAAATACATCGTCCTCGTTGTCCTGGGTAGGAAGTGTTATCGGTTCCATTATTGATTTTGCAATCGATTCCAGTATATCCACTTATTTTGTTTGGTTTCGTTGAGCTTTCTCTTATATGGGCCAATATGTTGCTTTATAGGTCTGCTTGTGCTTGGCTTATTGGATTCCTTATCCTCAACGAAAGAACTATCGTCACCATTATTATAAGCTTGAGAGTCATCATCTTGACTATTATCATCAACATCATTATCATTTTCTAGATGCCAGAAACAGAAGAAGAATGGTTAAAAATTTCCGAACAATTTCAAAAGAAAACACATTGCTCTTATCGCACCTCCGGAATCTGGTAATTTTGTAATTACAAACACTTTTTCAGTATCGTGCTTATGGCGCTTGTAGACGCCAATTATAAATTCATTTACGTTGATGAGGGTTGCAACGGTCGAATTTATGACAGGGGGCGTTTTTGCTGGTTGCACGTTGGTAGAGGCCCTTAATAAAAGGCTGGCAAATATACCAAAGATCGCACCTCTGCCCAACACAAACGAGCTAGTTTCATTTCACATATTAGGAGACGAGGTCTTTCCCCTCAGAGAAGATCTCTTGAAACCGTTTCCTTTCAGAAATATGTCAACAAAACAGAGAATTTTTAATTATAGGTTGTCAAGAGCAAGGCGTGCAGTAGAAAATGCCTTTGGCATACTTTGTTCAAGATTCCGGGTATTCTTAAGTAGAATTGCTCTAAGCCCAGAAAAGGTTGAGCTCTTGGTTATGGCATCATGTGCCTTACACAATTTTCTAAAGGAGTCCAAAGGAAATTTAGGATCTGCAGAAACTGTAAATTGTGAAACGGAATCGACGTCACTTCAGTCAGCTGGATTACCATACAGCAATAACTCGACCATTGTTTCTAAAGAAAAACCATATAGACTTATGGAATATTTCTCAACTCCAAGTGGAAGTGTTGAATGGCAAGAATCTATGATATAATAGTTATAGTGATTCATTTACCTGACTGGATATTAACAGGGTTTTTTTTATTTCTAACAATGTCTTACTATTATAGTTAACTACGTGTGATACTTTTATCGTGTTATCAAAGTACATGTACATGTATTCACATTTTTCACAATAAATGCTCTGGTTCAATGTACATGTATTCTGCCTTCTTGGTTACCATTCATATGAGGTCTAACATCTTACTGTGGCACAATTGGTTGGGGTGTTTCCTATAGAAGCTAATGTCTACTTACTTGCAGAGAACTGATGGTCTCTCTCTCTAGCTTTGAGGCTTGACTTGAGAAGGTCTAATTTCTCTGTTAGCCCCTTTTGATAGGGAGTTCGGGGTTTTCTACCACTACCAGAAGGTGGACACTTGATCAGTCTGGCAAACTGTGTTCGGAGTGACCTCATCTTTTTATGAACTTTATCCGCTGAAAACAAAGAAAATATTGTAAATTTGCGTGTATGTCTAGAACTTACAAATAATGAAAAAAATGACATGAAATGAAATGGAGTTTAACGCCCTAATGTTCTGCTCCGACTGGGCTAATGAAGACAGCCATTCGCCATACAGTGTGCTATGAGGGAAGTAAATTTTCCCCGGACAGCAGCGCTACAGCCTATTCTTATATTAAGTTATATCGAATTCCAACTGTCAAGAGATCTTTTACGTGCACGCCAATGTGTACACAAGACATCGGTTTTTCGTCCCATCCCAACGACTAGACAGGCCACCCATCCTGCACTACTGACATTACAATCATTACAAGGTGAAACCACGCTGGAAAATCCCGACTAACTTTCTCGGTCAACAGCGAAAACAAAGAAAATAGTAAATTTGCGTGTTTAGAACTTACAAATAATGGGAATTTCAGGCCACTGACTGTACAATGTGTAAACATAGCAGAATAGTCGTGGATAATAAAGGTTTCATTAAGTTTAACCTGACGCTGACAAACGTGGAGGTAATTACATCCGGTCTTTCGTAAGTAATTATAATCTAGTTGTACTAGCCTAACTCAGCGAACTTGACTTTCATTAGGGACTGTCTTCACAAAGTCTATGAGGAAATAATAGGCTACGTTTTGAAAAGCTAAGTATGATTAAAAGTAAATCAATGTTAATATATTATACGGTAAATATTATCTAGACATATCTAGCATGGCATGCTGTCAAAAACACGTACTCTTACCTGTTTTGCCTAGTACTATCTCCGCAATTTCTTGGGCGTACCCACAGGCATGGCCTGTCTTGCCATAATTCTATAATGTTATTATCGAAATCATCGACGTCGTTCTCTTCCATTTTGCCTATTTGCACGGTCACGTGACAGATTTCTCATCACATGGCGCTATTTCCATGGAAACGAGTTGACGCCAGTTGCAAGAACGCTCATGTCGAATGCAACTAGTTGCCGCTAGTTGCAACGAGTTGCAGAAAGTTGAACATGTGCAACTGACTGCAAGAGGCGCTCAGGTCGCCTTTTTTCAGTTGCATTCAGTTGCTTTCAGTTGCTTCCAGTTGCCGAAACGCCAGTTGCATTCAGTTGCAAGGTCGACATAAGCCCCCCCCCCCTTTAGAGATTAAAGCTATTTCGAACGTTCTGCGACAATGCGAAATGTCCGAAATCATCGCACTAATTCAAATAGCATTACATAGTTTTTATACACCCACATTGAAATGTGATCGTATATTGTTGTCGCCCCCGTCCGTCCGACCGTCCGTCCGTCGGTCCAGCGTCCGCAATTGCTTGTGGACGCTCTATAGGCTAACGTTAATATTCGAGAAATTTAATTTATACACAGTGTTTAAGGTCATGAGACGAAGAAGCTTATTGATTTTCAGCGATTTTCGATAATTACTGCCAAAGTTATGGCCCTTGATCACTTCAACAAATCTTGTGGATGCTCGAGAAGTCAAAGTTAATATCCGAATGACTTTAAATTTATACATAGTGTTTAAGTACATGAGACGAAGAATCCTATTGATTTTCAACGATTTTCGATAATTATTGCCAGAGTTATGGCCCTTGATCACTTCAAAAAATCTTGTGGACGCTCTAGAGGTCAAAGTTAATATCCGATCGACTTTAAATTTATACACAGTGTTTAAGGCCATGGGGCGAAGAATCCTATTGATTTTCAGCGATTTCCGATAATTGGCGCTCAGTATATAAGGCCCATGTGGATCCGCGGTTCGCACAAGACCAGCTAGTTCTGCTTCTGATATGGCCTGGCTGATAGTTTGTGTAAGTTTTAACTTTATTCTTGGATCGGTTATCTTCTTCATTTTCACTGCTACATAACTGCCAAATACATCGTCCTCGTTGTCCTGGGTAGGAAGTGTTATCGGTTCCATTATTGATTTTGTAATCGATTCCAGTATATCCACTTTTTTTTGTTTGGTTTCGTTGAGCTTTCTCTTATATGGGCCAATATGTTGCTTTATAGGTCTGCTTGTGCTTGGCTTATTGGATTCCTTATCCTCAACGAAAGAACTATCGTCACCATTATTATAAGCTTGAGAGTCATCATCTTGACTATTATCATCAACATCATTATCATTTTCTAGATGCCAGAAACAGAAGAAGAATGGTTAAAAATTTCCGAACAATTTCAAAAGAAAACACATTGCTCTTATCGCACCTCCGAAATCTGGTAATTTTGTAATTACAAACACTTTTTCAGTATTGTGCTTATGGCGCTTGTAGACGCCAATTATAAATTCATTTACGTTGATGTGGGTTGCAACGGTCGAATTTATGACAGGGGGCGTTTTTGCTGGTTGCACGTTGGTAGAGGCCCTTAATAAAAGGCTGGCAAATATACCAAAGATCGCACCTTTGCCCAACACAAACGAGCTAGTTTCATTTCACATATTAGGAGACGAGACCTTTCCCCTCAGAGAAGATCTCTTGAAACCGTTTCCTTTCAGAAATATGTCAACAAAACAGAGAATTGTTAATTATAGGTTGTCAAGAGCAAGGCGTGCAGTAGAAAATGCCTTTGGCATACTTTGTTCAAGATTCCGGGTATTCTTAAGTAGAATTGCTCTAAGCCCAGAAAAGGTTGAGCTCTTGGTTATGGCATCATGTGCCTTACACAATTTTCTAAAGGAGTCCAAAGGAAATTTAGGATCTGCAGAAACTGTAAATTGTGAAACGGAATCGACGTCACTTCAGTCAGCTGGATTACCATACAGCAATAACTCGACCATTGTTTCTAAAGAAAAACCATATAGACTTATGGAATATTTCTCAACTCCAAGTGGAAGTGTTGAATGGCAAGAATCTATGATATAATAGTTATAGTGATTCATTTACCTGACTGGATATTAACAGGTTTTTTTTTATTTCTAACAATGTCTTACTATTATAGTTAACAACTTGTGATACTTTTATCGTGTTATCAAAGTATATGTACATGTATTCACATTTTTCACAATAAATGCTCTGGTTCAATGTACATGTATTCTGCCTTCTTGGTTACCATTCATATGAGGTCTAACATCTTACTGTGGCACCATTGGTTGGGGTGTTTCCTATAGAAGCTAATGTCTACTTACTTGCAGAGAACTGATGGTCTCTCTCTCTAGCTTTGAGGCTTGACTTGAGAAGGTCTAATTTCTCTGTTAGCCCCTTTTGATAGGGAGTTCGGGGTTTTCTACTACTACCAGAAGGTGGACACTTGATCAGTCTGGCAAACTGTGTTCGGAGTGACCTCATCTTTTTATGAACTTTATCCGCTGAAAACAAAGAAAATATTGTAAATTTGCGTGTATGTCTAGAACTTACAAATAATGAAAAAAATGACATGAAATGAAATGGAGTTTAACGCCCTAATGTTCTGCTCCGACTGGGCTAATGAAGACAGCCATTCGCCATACAGTGTGCTATGAGGGAAGTAAATTTTCCCCGGACAGCAGCGCTACAGCCTATTCTTATATCGAATTCCAACTGTCAAGAGATCTTTTACGTGCACGCCAATGTGTACACAAGACATCGGTTTTTCGTCCCATCCCAACGACTAGACAGGCCACCCATCCTGCACTACTGACATTACAATCATTACAAGGTGAAACCACGCTGGAAAATCCCGACTAACTTTCTCGGTCAACAGCGAAAACAAAGAAAATAGTAAATTTGCGTGTTTAGAACTTACAAATAATGGGAATTTCAGGCCACTGACTGTACAATGTGTAAACATAGCAGAATAGTCGTGGATAATAAAGGTTTCATTAAGTTTAACCTGACGCTGACAAACGTGGAGGTAATTACATCCGGTCTTTCGTAAGTAATTATAATCTAGTTGTACTAGCCTAACTCAGCGAACTTGACTTTCATTAGGGACTGTCTTCACAAAGTCTATGAGGAAATAATAGGCTACGTTTTGAAAAGCTAAGTATGATTAAAAGTAAATCAATGTTAATATATTATACGGTAAATATTATCTAGACATATCTAGCATGGCATGCTGTCAAAAACACGTACTCTTACCTGTTTTGCCTAGTACTATCTCCGCAATTTCTTGGGCGTACCCACAGGCATGGCCTGCCTTGCCATAATTCTATAATGTTATTATCGAAATCATCGACGTCGTTCTCTTCCATTTTGCCTATTTGCACGGTCACGTGACAGATTTCTCATCACATGGCGCTATTTCCATGGAAACGAGTTGACGCCAGTTGCAAGAACGCTCATGTCGAATGCAACTAGTTGCCGCTAGTTGCAACGAGTTGCAGAAAGTTGAACATGTGCAACTGACTGCAAGATATTCTGCCAGTTGCATTCAGTTGCAAGGTCGACATAAGCCCCCCCCCCCTTTAGAGATTAAAGCTATTTCGAACGTTCTGCGACAATGCGAAATGTCCGAAATCATCGCACTAATTCAAATAGCATTACATAGTTTTTATACACCCACATTGAAATGTGATCGTATATTGTTGTCGCCCCCGTCCGTCCGACCGTCCGTCCGTCGGTCCAGCGTCCGCAATTGCTTGTGGACGCTCTATAGGCTAACGTTAATATCCGATGGACATTAAATTTATACACAGAGTTTAAGGTCATGAGACGAAGAAGCCTATTGATTTTCAGCGATTGTCGATAATTACTGCCAAAGTTATGGCCCTTGATCACTTCAACAAATCTTGTGGATGCTCGAGAAGTCAAAGTTAATATCCGAATGACTTTAAATTTATACATAGTGTTTAAGTTCATGAGACGAAGAATCCTATTGATTTTCAGAGTTATGGCCCTTGATCAACTTTAAATTTATACACAGTGTTTAAGGCCATGGGGCGAAGAATCCTATTGATTTTCAGCGATTTCCGATAATTACTGTCAGAGTTATGACAGTTGATCACTTTGAAAAATCTCGTGGACGCTCTAGAGGTCAAAGTTAATATCCGATCGACTTTAAATTTATACACAGTGTTTAAGGCAATGGACGAAGAATCCTATTGATTTTCAGCGATTTCCGATAATTACTGTCAGAGTTATGGCCCTTGATCACTTTGAAAAATATTTCTAGAGGCTAAAGTTATCATCCGATTGACTTCAGATTGATACACAGAGTTTAAGGTCTTGAGACGAACAAGTATATGGATTTTCAATGAATTTTTATGACGTGAACAGCTAAATCCATGATGTTAAAAGTTTCGTATACTAAACGTTAGCATGGGGCAGAACTTTATAAAAACCAAACAAATTCTAATGGTTTTCTGATAATTACATTTTAATGTATTATAAATATTTCATTACCGAAAAAAGTAAAAATATGCGACAACTCTTGTTAACTGCCCGGACGATTTAGCTGCTGTGGGCGTATGTTTCGTCGGATGGCAACCTATCTTTTGTCTATTTTGTTTATTTCCCGCCAAGTTCAAATCTGGCCGTTGAAATCAAAACTTTATTGAGATTTTCCTTCAATACCAATCCCCTAAACAACCTGTTGACCTCTCTTTACGAGTAGGGAGCCACGGTGGCTAGGGCGACCTTCGGTTGCACGGATTTTCGTACTATAGTCGAACCATCTGCAAGCGAATTACATTTAGTTCAACCAGTGGTCGTGACTAGCCGTGCCATGCGATAAAGCACGGTCGGGATAGTTGAAAGATGGCTGACAAAACTGACACTTGAGAAGATTTTCTGAAAAATATAATAAAATTGCCGATTGCCGTTGCATTATTTACACCTTGGTCGGTATTTTAGGGCCCATGTTAACACCTGAAAGTTAGTGAATGGGCATTGTAAGGTGTTAAATTAGTGTTTTTTTTTCAAGTCGTCTTTTTTGATGAATTTGACAGATTAGGATCTTCTTATTCGAATATAGGCACACGACAAAAAAACTGTACGTGTGAAATAATCTTGGTTGGGTGACGATACCAACTTTACGACTTCTTTAATAGTTGCGCGATTGTCATGAAATTTAGTATGTGAATAGATCTTACAGATGCGACTTAAAAGATGTCATTAGAATTTTTTAAAATTATCTCCCCTTAATTAAATTAAGGATCAACGTTTTCAAAAAAATCGACGAAATATAGGTCAGAGTGCCTTGAATTTTTTTTCTGTACTAGCTAAGAAAGGACTGATGTGTACACAAAATATGAAGTCTGCCGATTGAACCGGAAGTGCAACCATCTTGAAACGTGAAAAACCCATAAGGCTTTTGCAGTATTTTACTTACAGACATGGGAGTAACAGTCAGTGTGAGTGTTGCATAATAATAATACTAAAAATGAACTTATTACTACTTCACTACTTCCAGTAGTACCACTCGGCAAACCTTGGCAGATTCAAGTACACTACAATAGCCTCGGCTGTATGACGAAGTCCGCCATTGGTACTATACTAAACAGCAAAAAAACCCCCAAAAAACGTCAGTACAATTTCAAAATCAGAGAGGCACTTTAATCAAATCATTCTAGAAAACGACTTACTAAATGGATCAAAGCAATTTTTTGTGAACAGTGTGTTGACATATTAGTGATTAATTCATCACAATTCCAAGGCATTACGAGAAGGTTTAGAGTCTGTACATAGTCTATATATCAGTATCAGGTGTGTCCACCACGAGTGTCAATAAGAGCAGCGCAGCGTCTGTAGATACACTGGATCAGCCGATCAATGAACGTCGAACAAGGACAACTTTGCAGTGAAAATTTTACATACGCATCGAACGACGCAATTTTGATAACTTCTTTTTAAAAGCGGCAAGTTTTTCTAATAAGTAATTGTATAGGCGTAGGTACATATCACTTACCGTCATACAGCCGAGGCTAGATGTAGAGTAACGGAATCTACCGAGGTTTACCGAGTGCTAGTAGTACAACACAGGAAGCCGGACGCGTGAACATTCTGGGTTCTTATATAATCACTATTGAATTTCCTACCTGTGGAAGGCTATTCCATTTAATTTTGATGTGGCGATTTGATAAGTTGTACCTTTAATGGCAAAACATTTTGTCCCTTTGGTGGATACTGAACACGTAAAAGTTTTATTGTCATTCGCATAACCAGACGACGCCATTTTGTTACGCAGGATCATGGCCGAGATCTGCCATTTCGCGATAGCGTCTTTTGATTGGCCGCGGTCATTCTAGTCTATTTATATTACTTCTATGATTTTACCACTCCCCACTCTATATTTAAACATAACCAATCTCTTAAACACACATTATGTCAGAGGTAATTATCTGCCTATTGCAGGTCTTTCTTTAGGCCTGAAATGTTATCTAAATTAACTTAGCCTGCGATGTTTACTGGATTTGAATACACTTTTGATGGATGATTTAACTTCAAATTGAATAATCGAGACTTTGTTTTTTATCGTACCGACTTTAGTAATGATGATCGAGACTAGGCCTAAAATTCAATCGCTAATTTGACTAAAATTTTCAGAATATTCTCTTTACGTTATTTAAATTTGTTAATTTAACTATTATAGCGAGAACTGTCAGCTCTTTTAGTACTTTATCTTTAAGTTTGTTAACCTTCCGCCACAAGATCATGAATATTCACTGAAACCTGGCAAAAAATGTACATTCAAACAAAAATTAAAAATTGACATGCAAAAGGGAGAAAAGGGAAAGGGGGCGATAGACTTGAAAAACCTTTGCACTATATTCGTGGGTATTCAGATGTAGGTATTAATAGTTTGAGTGTTCCTTAATAAGATGCGATGACTTTACATCTGACGACAACAAAGTGGATCAGCTTATAAAACCGGGCTATATTATTGGGGTAATAAAAAAAAGAGGAACGAGAACATAATCTAAGGTACCAGTGGGGTGAAGTAATTCTGAATAGGTAAATGGTTGCAATTCTTAGATATTACCCAAATAAACAGGGAAAATTCCTGTCATAAAGCTGCAGCGGAAGGGTCGATCCGGTATTTCGGACTATTTTAGATCACTTTTGGATAATGACACTATTTAACAACATTCTCTGCAAATATCTCCAACCTCGTGGATTTTCTCCGGGTCCCCCGGTTTCCTCCCTCTGCTAAAGACACCTACGCCCAAGCAAATTATTGAGATAAAATTGAACCATTTGTCCCGAAATTACCTAGTTTGTGTCGAGTGGACGTTAAACCCATCTCTGTCAAACAAATCCAAAACCCACAGCTCTCCCCTGGCAGAAATCAGTGGCATAACTCTATCAATATAGTCCAATAGAAGTCAGATATTTCGGACAAGTGTAACATAATATTATTCATTTGATTTTTTACGGTCATAAAGGATCAGCATGTCTAAATATGGCAATTGGCAATCAAATTCGAAGTCCATGAATACGAAATGACAATAAAACATTTGTCTTTTTTATTTCCTTTAGTGCTACATTCTTGAACTAATTGTAAGGCCATCATTTCAGATGACTAAAAGGCGCTGTAATTTATTCTATTTTCAGATACCATGACGGTAATATGATGCTTAATTTTTGTGTTTACCATGATGAATAACGGGAGTGATAGAAAATCAACCGTTATTTTATTTTCAGATACCATGACGGTAATATGATGTTTAATTTTTGTTTGTTTTTACCACGATGAATAACGGGAGTGATAGAAAATCAAACGTTATAAGATTGTGGTTCTAACTTCGCGGTGTTCCGTTGGTCTGCGGAAGAGATTCTAAAAATGTTTATTAAATGAATATAAAATAAAACAAAATACGATACATTTTTAAAAATATAATATTGATTTTTATTAATTAAATCAATGCTTCCATAAAACTGGTGAACATATCCACTAAAAGCATGAGGTGCAATTACAAATGTACAAGCTACTAGAGCGGGAGCCCAGGGGGTTAACCCAGCTGAAAAGTGTACCAATTTTCTCCTATATGATATCAATGCATGTATACATTGAATGACCACTGCCAGACAATTTGTGCGGTGGGTAACCCCTAAAAGAGACGCCCAAAACTGCCACACCCTATTATCTAGCACGTATGGAAGAGGCGATAAACTGCGATTGCAAGAAATTGATTTTTGGGCAAAAAACGTTTTATGGGGCTAAAAATGCGTTTTTGAAAAACAAAATGGTTCCCGCAACCGCAGTTTATCGCCTCTTCCATACTTGATAGGTAATAGTATTCTACGCATCCTGGCTAAAATTTTAATTTTTTAAAACACGGGAACAGTGCCCGCTAATCTTGCCTAGTTGGGTGCGTGGCATTTTTGTGCGTGTCTTTTAGGGGTTACCCACCGCACAAATTGTCTGGCAGTGGTCATTCATGATTCCCGTTGTGGTACTGAACAACTCCAAAGCTGTTTTAGGTGGTACAGATTTCAGCTAATATAGCCTAACTGTGGTCTGGAAATTAGATAAATCTTGTCAGGGATACTCCACAACTACAGATGTCTTGCAACTACAAAGCTCTGTCAGCGGTAGCCCACCACTAGAAATGTCTGTCAGAGTGTTTTTTTAATACCTGAAGATGTACGGTACACTGCTGTACGATTTTCATGTGGTACACTTTTGAGCTAATCTAGCATAGTTGGGGGGGGGGGGGCATTGCATTTTGGGCGTGGAATACCACAACCACCACCAGAAACCCGGCAGACTTACATTTTGATGATACCAGATATACACGCATTGATACCATATAGGAGAAGCTGGGCTCCTGGTCTATACGTGAACTCCGCAAATGAGAAGTGATACCTGGTGTGTAAGAAAGAGTACCTATATCCAGCTTCGTGAATGGTATACGGCTTTAGAGCGATCATTTGGAGTGTAATTGAGTTGTGCATTTAAATCCGGATTTGACTTTGATTTACATTTGTGTATGCTTAGTTTGTTTGAAATTTGATTTCAGTTTTATTCAAACAATATCGAATTTTAATATCAATGTACTACAACAGGTTAATCCTTATAAGACATATAGAAATAGATTTCACTAAAAATAAAACACACTTATATGGATATACTACTTCTGAGTTTATTAACATGCTACGTTTCGATACACATACAGATATCGTTTTCAAGCAAATAATGATAATCAACAATAAATGTGGTACAATATATAGGTAACAAGTGGAAACCATTTAACAGAATAATCAATACTATCAACAACGCATTATCAAGATCAAAGAAGTTATATAAATTAACATGATGACGGAATAACACTAATAATACAAAAGGAAGAGATTAGAGGATAATTGACTACTAATAATACCAAAGGAAGAAATTAGAGGATAATTGACTACATGAAACCGTAACATCAAGACGCTAATTAACTATATGAAACCATAACTATAAGATGAGATGAAAGTCAGAGATAGAAACAATCATCACAAGTGAGACCTTAACTACAAGATGAAATAAAGGGGGGGGGGGTCATACACTTATGACCACAGACACTTCTCATCACTAACACACACTGATTAAGAATTAAATAAATCAACCCAAAGATTTGGGAGGAAATGTCCTGAGTCTCTGTTTAATTTTGGCTTATGTTTTTGAATTTCCAAAGCCTCGCGAAGAACTCTGCTTTTCCATGTTGATAGGTTTCTAGCTAGTATTTCTGTACTTTCCCATTTGATTTGGTGCTGTGGGTTTTGGTGGATATGTTCTGCTAGCGCTGATTTGTTTTGTTCTTGTTTTTTAACTGCTGTCTGATGCTCTTTAGTTCTGATTGAAATTGGACGGGATGTTTCGCCCACATAGGCCACATTACACTCACAATTTATTTTGTATATGACTCCCTTTGGGTCCTCTTTTGGTTTTAGTATTCTACCATCAGCTTTTAACATAGTTTTAAGTGTGGTTCCGCTACTGAACACTACCTCTGCACCGATTTGCTCTGTTAAAATTCTTTTTATTTGGTGGCTTATTAGTATTATTCCGTCATCATGTTAATTTATATAACTTCTTTGATCTTGATAATGCGTTGTTGATAGTATTGATTATTCTGTTAAATGGTTTCCACTTGTTACCTATATATTGTACCACATTTATTGTTGATTATCATTATTTGCTTGAAAACGATATCTGTATGTGTATCGAAACGTAGCATGTTAATAAACTCAGAAGTAGTATATCCATATAAGTGTGTTTTATTTTTACAACAGGTTAGTATATATAAATGTATATAGCAAAAATCGATATTATTAAATTCACAAATATCATTATGGCTCCAACATACCAGAATAAACGTTACACGTAGAGTTTAAGACAATACATAATCACAAAATTTGTCAACCGCCATACATAAAAAAGTGGTTATGTTTTATTCTGAGATTTTAAGTGAAAATGGTATTTATAAGATTTATAGAGGTCTATTTTATATATTATGTTTATATATAAATAGATGTGTCGATCTGAATGAATAAACATTTAGCCTTATGCTTAATACAAAATTTTACATGCATAAATAATATGAAATGTGCCTTTAATTAACTTTAATAATAAGCACATTTACTTGCTGCCACCATCTTGGAACCAGCTTTACATTTGAAGGCTTGTTGAAACTCTGGTATCTGACTAAGGGCTAGATTTGTCTGGGTGTCATATTCTACCAAACCATTAAGGGCGTTGTAATATCGCTGGTTATTATTTCTGTTAAAACACCGACTCTGCAATATATTTGAGTTACATTAAAGGAAATTATTCGACTGAATTTTAATATAAAAAAGTTATGTACAACGTTTATCTCTCGATTTTTGTTTTTCCAATTAGCAGTTTATGTGCACTGCATATGAAAGGGTTTCAAATTGATATTTTCCCATAATCTCATATAACAATTCTTCGAATACAGAAATTGTCACCCAGGGGGCCAAAGACAGGTTATTTTGGGTGCACCAAATATGTTCAATGACCGAAATTATTATTGTCTGCTGCTCTGAGAAATTCGTATCGCCTGCTGGCTAAATAGAATATTATTGGATGTTAGGGTTATTGGTCGTTTTCGTTATCACGTGACATCCATCATTTGCATATCAAAGTTACTACTACGCGAAAGATGCTATGTAGAAACTGCCAGTGCGAAATTTGATATGTTAAAACTGCGTTGCGAAAGATGTTAATGTAGTAGAAAGCGGCAAAATGTTAAATGTATTGATTGATCATAAATCAAAAAACAGGAATAATTATATATGAACAAAATAGCAGTTTGAACTAGCCATAGGATTCAAGGATAGGGGCCATGAGAAGCTCTCGAAAGCACCCACCGACCAGTCTACCATTGCTGAACATCTAAGTGACAACCTGCGCCACCGAGTGAACTGTACAAACGTTAAACAAAATTAACAGTAACGGCCACAACAAAAGAAAGAAGAATTTATGAATGAGTTTACATTTCAAGAGCGTATGACCGCATCATCATAGTAATATATCTTTCCAAAACAATTCAGTTTAATAAAAAAAACATGTTGTTGTTGTTTATTACAGATTTAACGTCCAATACAATGAATATGATATTATGGATAGGTTGATTTAATTAAATTATTTTCACTTGAAAATTGTTAAAAACACAAAATAAAAATGTCCTCGGATACCAAAGTTTCTTAAAGCACACTTATAAATTCGCTGTCGTGAGAAGAGAGGGCGGGTCATCTTCTCCCTTTGTCATAATAAAGTTAACACAGGCGGTCCAAATGTATATATAAGTAATCACCATATCAGAAGCCAACACAATTATATTTCTATCTCACGTTTTACTGCTAAGATCAACTGCTTATGGCTTCATTCTACTTCTATAATACTTGTTTGATCTTTTATTATTGTTTTATATATAACGAAATGAAATGGGGTTTAATGTCCTACTTTATATATAACTAATCAAAGTATATACCTCTATTGCATGAGCAGCTTTCACAAGTAGTTTATTAAACAAATAGGTTTGTTTACATGGAGGTATATACTGTGCTTAGTTAAACCATGGACCTTATTATAAGGTCCATGGTTAAACCCCGTTTCATTTCATTTCGTTATGTATAAAAACACGGGACTAGACACTGTCCTTAAGTTTATTAGAATAGACTCTGGTGAAGTAGAGGTAATTGGATTAGAATTAGCTACAACCGACAAACGAAATATAACCGTAGTTAACATATATAATCCGTATAAAATCACCGAGGAAGAAGCGTATCAAAAAATATATGATCAAATAAAAACTAAAGATATTATATGTGGAGATTTTAACAGCCGCCACTCCACTTGGGACTCCCCTCTTAATAATAATGCTGGAGATCAACTGAATAATTTTATTGAAAATTCCAATTTAGTTCTACTAAATAACGGTGGCCCAACATATATCGGTTCTGGCAACAAACTGGGTGCCACCTTGATCGTACATTAACATCTCCCGGTATAGCTTTAAACTGTAAGTGGCAAGTCATGAATAAAACGCTAGGTAGTGATCATCTAATAGTCTTAACTGAAATAAACTAAAACGTAAATAAAGAACCAGTCACGTACAAACAAAGATGGAAACTTGAACACGTAGGCTGGGCTCTTTTTCAACACTACTGTGCAGAAATCGACTCAGGCGCAGTTAGACACGATGATATAAATATATTTACCGAGAATATATCGCGTGCGGTCTTTAGTGTAGCAGAAGCCTCAATCCCATAACAGGTGTGAAAACTAAAGGCGCCCCAAAACCTTGGTGGTCCCAAGAATGTCAATGCAAGGAAAAATAACTTAAAAACCTATTCCGCGTATGGTCCGCAGAGCGATGCAAACGCCAGACAGGTCATTTCATAGGCAAAAGAAAAGAACTGGATGGCATTCTGTGATAGTACTAATGATAAAACTAAAATTTTAAATGCCTGGACAGATAATACACGCAATAAGCGGCAAATGTTTTCCTAGAAATATTCCTACGCTTAAAATTATGAATCCCAATCAGCCATAACAAATAGCAAAAAGGCGGGGATGTTAGCAAAAACGTTTGCTGATGGCAGTAGCGATAAAAATCACTGTGACAAATTCTTAAAACGAAAATCGGGATTTCATTGGAATAAACCATCGCGTTACTCATCAGATGAACATAAAGCAATTAACTTACCCTTGTAAATAGAGGAAATACATAAAGGTTTAAGTGGCAAAATTGACTCGGCGGCTGGTGAAGATCGAATAAAATTAGCATGTTAAGAAAACTCTCAGGGTCATTACGTAATTTGCTTCTAGAATTATTCCATAAATTATGGCCAAAAGGAATAGTTCCTACAAGCTAGAAAACAGCAACGATAACCCCATTGAGTAAACCATTAAAAGATAAAAATGAAACCGGTTCTTACAGACCGATAAGCTTGGCCTCTACGTCCTGAGACTATGATAAATAATAGGCTAAAATATTACTGTGAAAGTAATTGATTAACTAGAACTACAAAGCAGTAATGACGGGTTTCACCGGTGCCACGGTACCAATGAAACCGTTAAACAGGTTTCCACGTAAGCATTGCACACATGAAATAAAACGGACGCAGAATCAACCAAATCCAGCAATCAATTCATTTTATACATTTGTTACATGTCAGTGATCCTGGCAAAATTACATTGCTTCCGGTGATAATGAAAATGTTAAATTGGTTTATGAAATCAGATATAGAATCATCACATGGTAAAATTTTATGTAAATCGAATAATAATTGCCACCTTTATAAACCAAAAACGTTGAAAAGTGACTTGGTAAAATCACATGGTAAAATTTTATGTAAATCGAATAATAATTGCCACCTTTATAGACCAAAAACCTTGAAAAGTGACTTGTAGAAAATCGTCTATTTCTCTGCAACCGTACAAGTTAGAAACCATTTTGTGGTATCTGTATGATCGTATGAGTTCATTCTATTTGTTGATTGGAATCAAATATCATAATTTTAATAACATTACAAATCAGGTTCATTTGAATAAAATATCTGTTTTGAAGGCTAAAAGTACAGTTTTTGCCAAAATGACGTATCTTCCGGGGATAATGAAAATCTTAAATTACTTGTATGAAATCGTAAATGACATTAGGTATCACACAGTGAAAATTTCATGAAAATCGAATAATAATTGACACTTTTATGGACAAAAAACCTTGAAAAGTGACCTGTTGAAAATTGCCTATTTCTCCGCAACTGAACATTTTGTGATATCTATATGATCGTATGGGTTCATTCTATTAGTTGATTTGAATCAAATATCAAAATTTTAAACAAATAACAAATACGACTAATTTGAATAAATTACTGGTTTCGAAGGCTATAAATACAATTTTTGCCCAAATTACGTCATTTCCGGTGATATTGGAAATATTCAATTGGTTTGACCTAGATAAAATTGACTTTACACATCAAATGGTGTCACTTTTATGAAAAACGAATAATAATTGACTCTTTTACAGGAAAACTAGCGTAAAAAGTGACCCATGCAAAATTGCCCATTTCTCGGCAACTGCGCGTATTACAAATTAATTTTCACATACATTCTCTCCGTATAGATTATTGCTAAGAGTTTATGAAAGTTACGAAGTAATATTTTAAAATATGAAAACGCTGGATGGGTTGTAAATAGCTTAATTTTACACCTCTTTTCACCTTTTAATCGAAAAAGCCCGAAAACGGAATCGAAATAAAAAAAAAACTGGGCCCGACATTTTGTGCGCCTTTAAAGGGCGCACCCTTTCAGTTATACCAGATTTGAAAAAAATAATTTGCTTTCGAAAAATGGTACCTAGTTGTCAAAATTGTAGTTTTTGGTAAAATTACGCCACTTCCGGTGCCGACAGATAACTCTATCGGTAACAAAAAAAATGGCAATTGAGACAACGGAGCATATTTCTAAATACGATAACTTCGGTGATTTCGGACATTTCGCATTGTCGCAGAACGTTCAAAATATCTTTATCCTCTAAGTCACACCCACTTTCCCAGTAAAACCGAAGAAATCGTAACAATCCGACAAGCAGTTGCTGAGATCTAATCGAATTGGAATAATAATAAAGAAGACTAGAACTGCGACGCAGTAATGACGGGTTTCACCGGTGCCACGGTACCAATGAAACCGTTAAACAGGTTTCCACATAAGCATTGCACACATGAAATAAAATGGACGCAGAATCAACCAAATCCAGCAATCAATTCATTTTATACATTTGTTACATGTCAGTGATCCTGACAAAATTACATTGCTTCCGGTGATAATGAAAATGTTAAATTGGTTCATGAAATCAGATATAGCATCATCACAAGGTAAAATTTTATGTAAATCGAATAATAATTGCCACCTTTATAAACCAAAAACGTTGAAAAGTGACTTGGTAAAATCACATGGTAAAATTTTATGTAAATCGAATAATAATTGCCACCTTTATAGACCAAAAACCTTGAAAAATGACTTGTAGAAAATCGTCTATTTCTCTGCAACCGTACAAGTTAGAAACCATTTTGTGGTATCTGTATGATCGTATGAGTTCATTCTATTTGTTGATTGGAATCAAATATCATAATTTTAAAAACATTACAAATCAGGTTCATTTGAATAAAATATCTGTTTTGAAGGCTAAAAGTACAGTTTTTGCCAAAATGACGTATCTTCCGGGGATAATGAAAATCTTAAATTACTTGTATGAAATCGTAAATGACATTAGGTATCACACAGTGAAAATTTCATGAAAATCGAATAATAATTGACACTTTTATGGACAAAAAACCTTGAAAAGTGACCTGTTGAAAATTGCCTATTTCTCCGCAACTGAACATTTTGTGATATCTATATGATCGTATGGGTTCATTCTATTAGTTGATTTGAATCAAATATCAAAATTTTAAACAAATAACAAATACGACTAATTTGAATAAATTACTGGTTTCGAAGGCTATAAATACAATTTTTGCCCAAATTACGTCATTTCCGGTGATATTGGAAATATTCAATTGGTTTGACCTAGATAAAATTGACTTTACACATCAAATGGTGTCACTTTTATGAAAAACGAATAATAATTGACTCTTTTACAGGAAAACTAGCGTAAAAAGTGACCCATGCAAAATTGCCCATTTCTCGGCAACTGCGCATATTACAAATTAATTTTCACATACATTCTCTCCGTATAGATTATTGCTAAGAGTTTATGAAAGTTACGAAGTAATATTTTAAAATATGAAAACGCTGGATGGGTTGTAAATAGCTTAATTTTACACCTCTTTTCACCTTTTAATCGAAATAGCCCGAAAACGGGATCGAAATAAAAAAAAAAAACTGGGCCCGACATTTTGTGCGCCTTTAAAGGGCGCACCCTTTCAGTTATACCAGATTTGAAAAAAATAATTTGCTTTCGAAAAATGGTACCTAGTTGTCAAAATTGTAGTTTTTGGTAAAATTACGCCACTTCCGGTGCCGACAGATAACTCTATCGGTAACAAAAAAAATGGCAATTGAGACAACGGAGCATATTTCTAAAAACGATAACTTCGGTGATTTCGGACATTTCGCATTGTCGCAGAACGTTCAAAATATCTTTATCCTCTAAGTCACACCCACTTTCCCAGTAAAACCGAAGAAATCGTAACAATCCGACAAGCAGTTGCTGAGATCTAATCGAATTGGAATAATAATAAAGAAGACTAGAACTGCGACGCAGTAATGACGGGTTTCACCGGTGCCCCGTTACCCTTGAACATATGTCACTTCCGGTACCGATGAGACCATTAAACAGGTTTCCATATAAGCATTGCACACATAAAATAAAATGTACGCAGAATCAACCAAATCCAGCAATATCAATTCATTGTATACATTTGGTACAGGTAAGTGATCCTGACAAAATTACATTACTTCCGGTCATGATTAAAATGTTAAATTGGTTTTATGAAATCAGAAATGGCATAAGGCATCACATGGTGAAAATTTATGTAAATCGAATAATAATTGCCACTTTTATAGACCAAAAACCTTGAAAAGTGACTTGTAGAAAACCGTCTATTTCTCTGCAACCGTACAAGTTAGAAACCATTTTCTGGTATCTGTATGATCGTATGGGTTCAATCTATTTGTTGATTGGAATCAAATATCATAACTTTTAAAACATTACAAATCAGACTCATTTGAATAAAATATCTGTTTTGAAGGCTAAAATACAGTTTTTGCCAAAATGACGTTACTTCCGGTGATAATGAAAATCTTAAATTACTTGTATGAAATTGTAAATGGCATTAGGTATCACACAGTGAAATGTTATGAAAATCGAATAATAATTGACACGTTTAGGGACCAAAAACCTTGAAAAGTGACCTGTTGAAAATCGCCTATTTCTCCGCAACTGAACAAGTTGGAAACAATTTTGTGAAATCTATATGACCATATGAATTTTATTAATATGTGAATGTAAACCAAAAGTTAAAATTATTAATACATATTAAATAATTCTTGGTTGAAAAAAATATTGATTTTAAAAGTTAAAAATGCAGTTTTTGACAAAATGGCGTCACTTCCGGTGTCAATTTTAAATTGTAATCAATTTGATACGACGCATACTTGCTTTTTGAATCCAATGGTGTCACTTTTGTGAAAATACAATAATAATTGACTATTTTACAGGCAAAATAACGAAAACAGTGACTTATGCAAAATTGCCCATTTCTAGGTAACTGCTTATATTACAAACTAATTTTAACACACATTTTCTTCCATTTACATATTTATTTGAACATGTACAATCCGTTTTGAACATGTTATGGTAAAAGAGTCATCATTTTCAACTGTCTCAGCACTTTTCGAATGTGCGTCACTCTCATTCATATTCTTACATTTTGTCTCACATTTCTTTACATTTTGATATCTAGTCGCACTTTCACATTTTGTCGCGGCTTATGCTCATCCGCAGCACATAATCCAAATATTTTACTATTATAAATTAATCTCTTGGCATTTTCAACACTAAAAACTCACATTTTTTCGCGGTTGATGCTTATCCGCAGCACGTAATCCAAATATATTACTGGTATAAATTAATCCATTGGCATTTTCTACACTACAAACTTGAGAACTCTACAATTCCAACTCGTCTTCATTTAATGGCCGTTCTTGTTTTTGTCTGTCAGTGGATGTCAATACCTCGCGAAGTTAATGAATTGATCTGTGCAGAAATTAGCAAAAATACCTTGCTTATCAAAAATGTTAAAATCCAATCCTTTGTACTGATCTTGAAGTGTCACCATATTCCTATGCAATTGGTATTTTTCCTCGTGTTTGGCGGAATTCGACTCATCTGCATGGCTTTAATTTCTTGTTCTGTGAAGGATCGGGCTTCTAACTCTTCGCGATCATTGAAATCTCTTGCAGAACTGATAATCTCGGTCTTAGAAATATATATCTGTGACATTATAAAGTAAGATTCTTCGACGAATTCCCGCATTAATTTCTGCCATCCACTACAATCGACGCAGCCAGGATGTTGGCAAAACAACAAGAAATGGCTATTTTACAAAATGATTGGATGACGTTTGCTTTTCTCAACCAATCAATATCCCTGTTGTGAATATTTTCCCTGACCTGAAATGCACGTGCGGTGTACTGACATCATTTACCTGAGTAGAAATAAGCGTTTGCGATGAGATAATATAATTGGGGGGCTCTAAATTTGAAACTTTGATAAGTTTGGGGGGCTCTAAATTTGAAACTTTGATAAATTTGTGAAATGAAAAATTGCTTTTGAAATTGGGAAAAATAGAAAAAATCTCTATTTCTCGACAAAGTATTTAGTATAAGTCAGTTATATACCTTGTTTTCTCGGTCTATGGGATGATACACCGTTTCTCTTTTGAGTGGAGGTCTCGTCGGCTTCGCCTCGGAGCCCCACTCAAAAAAGAGACGGTGTATCAACCCATACACCTTGAAAACAAGGTATATAACTATTACTTATTTTATAACATTGATCAGGAAAAAAATGCCATAAATATTTAAACGTTTGGTGATGTAAGATGCAAATTATCAATATTTGGTTTTACTATTTCATTGGTAGTGTCCAGGTCTTAAATTTAAACTTAAGTTTTTAGTTGTAAAGAATTGTTATGTTAATTTGAGTCTGGTGACCATGTCTTGAGAGGTCGCCATTGAAGGAACATGGCTGCTGCCATGCCGCTGGTTTATTTAGTTTATTTTCATTGTGGATGACATAAAATACGGTAGGCACACTAATTATTATGTAACTGTTGAGCATAGTAACCAGGGAAAGTATTTGTAGAACTGTTATTAGTTGTCAGATTCATAAATACTGGTTTTAGGAGAGTTTAGAATTGTCACATTATAGTGTCTACTCGGCATGGTTGCTGGGTAAAGGTCCTCCCATAAAGTATGATGTTTTGCATGTAATGTTGACGCCTTTTTAAGCCAAAACTTATTTTTGTGGTCATTTCTTGTATTCTTATGTCCATGGTATATTGAGTACATAAATATGTATGTATGGTTGTACATTTTATCATGGAAATTTAAGGGTTGCATAAGACAATTAGGTAGAAATTTGTACTGAGCTTATGAAGGCTGTCTTTGTATTTTCAGCCAATCACAAAACACCAAAAACCAGTCACCAAACACCAGTCACCAGACACCACTTTTGTGATCGCTCTTTCAATCTCATCTTCGTTGTTGGTTGGTTCTTTGCTATAGTTGTAACAACCTTGTCATGAAATGATATGATGTACTTGGAAGAAATAAAATGGTGCATTGCCGTTCATTGTTAATCTGTTTGCTACACCTTTTGCTGTATTTATCATAGGCGTATTTGTTACTCAAGTATGCTTTTAAGTATGCAGGTGTCAGATCATTAATATAATTTTATAAACAAGTGTCAGTTTGTGTCGTCTGCGTCTATCTTGTAGCGTTATAAGCCCTGTTTCATTGTATAAGAGTTTATGGCTGATACCCCTTACAACCCCACATATCGTTCTACGTGCATCTTTTTGTAAGTTTTCTTGTATCTTCATCGGTACACCTATCCCAGATAACACCACAATAATCGAAATTTGGTACAACGAAGGAAGTGTACACGGTTTGCAGAGATTTTCTATTAACCCTATATTTAAATGACCGTGAAAAAATTAGTTTGCTTGTTTTATTGACGATGGAATCTACATGGGAGTGCCACTTGCAGTCTGACTACCGGATTGAGCCGAGATGTTTATGTCAATATGATATCAAAAGTTCAAATAAATATCAGTAGGGAATGGGGTCAGATCAAGGCAAACAACGAGGGTTTTTTTCATGGCGTCATCCAACATGGTCCAAATAGAGTCTAATCTGATGCTATCAGTATCCAGGAAATTAAAGAAGTCATATGGGTAATAGGGAAATTAGAATGCATTTTATTGCTGACTTGGGTATAAACTCGGATTTTAGCCCCACTTTAATAACAGTTATTCTGCTAAGACTATAAAATCACTAACCCCATGTTTTCAGTTTCGAGGAAACCAAGCAACACGATGGGAAAATACCCATTAGTATTATATAGCATCAAACTGTTGTGCCAACAATTCCAACGTTTTTGACTTGAATGGGCCAATCCATCCGCCTTTTAGTGTTGAAATAGGGTGTCTTAAGTTGTCTGCATTAGCACACCATATATTACATTTGAAACCACTGCTGCTAAACTTAAAAGTTTAAAAAAATAACATCATCTGATTCCGAACAATTCTTAAATAAGTAACACAAACACGTTTCCTTCTAAATGTGAAATGCTATGATGCATCTGCTTTTCTTATACATGTACATTTTATCCCACTTAGATAACTTTACAGAGAACAGTAAGAAGCAGTTCAACAGTTAGATAATTTTACAGAGAACAGTAAGAAACAGTTGAACAGTAAGCTGGAGAGTAACCACTGTCAGTTCGAAGGGAAGAACGTACAACAGGGTATGTGTCAAGATTTCACAACTAGGCGACCGATTCCCCACCTTTGTTAGGATGCATAAATGTAGATTCGTCAAGGATCAAAATGAAAAGTTTCGGTCAGGGAATGAAGCAAACAGTCCGAGAACCGACACCGGGTGATCACGTGATTAACAAATTAGTACATAAAAAGAACAACCCGTCGGATGGATCACGCGATCCTGAATAGGGCACCCGATCATTTGGAATATACCTACCAAACGTGGACCAGTGTACATGTTCAATAATTCAACTGTTCAATATTTCTGTTTTATCCAAAGGTAAATCAGTTGTACTCATTAATTTCTCTACAATACCATGAACTGAATATTTTCCTATAAACTGATCACTTATAGCTTCATCTTTATTCCGGAAATTACAACTATTTAAAGAGAGATGACGTAAGGCTAAAATGCAATCGTCTACTTTTTCATCTGGTAATTGTTGTCGTTTTCTGAAAGTAACTCTAGTAGCAATTTCATTTATTTTTGTGGTGTACTTTTTAGAAAGCATTTCCGTAGTTTTAAGAAATTCAGTTCGTTCAAGGAGAACTTCTCTAAGAGTGTAAAATATCCTTTGAGCTTCAGCACCAATGCAATGTAATAGTAGAGATCCTTTTCTTCCGGTTGAGCAAGAATTACCACCAATGACTTCAATATATACTGAGCGCCATGGAAAACGCATCACTTAGTTTTTCGTATAACAAAATGATCCTGTAAACATATCTTATTTATTTTGCTTCTTATTGTGAACAATATTCAAATGGGAAGACATCAATAACAACACATTTGTACACTTATAGATGTTTAATCTGTAATCAACGGTACAAAGTCAGAGGGGTCAAAACCAAAAGTACGACACATATGTCAGTAGCGCGTGTTTCCTCCACGGACTCTTACGCACGCTGGGCAGCGACGTCGCATGGAATTTACCAATGTTTGAAAGAAGGCCTGGGGAAAATTGTTCCATTCTTGGACAAGAGCAGCTTCTATAGCAGCAATGGTGTGCATCTGTGGTCTCCGATACAGACATGTTCTATCGGTGCCATGTCCGGAGACATGGCTGGCCAGTCCAAGACATTGATGTTGTTAGCAGCCAGGTAGTCCATACTAAAACGGGCCGTATGCGAACGTGCATTATCCTGTTGGAAGTGCTCAAGTTGTGGGTGCGCTCGAAACATCGGAACAACAATTGGTTGCAAGACATCATCACGGTAGGCTACAGCATTAACGCGACCCCTGCAAATGTGTAGGGCGGTCCGGTGATGAAATGTGAAGCCTCCCCACACCATTACACTTCCCCCACCCCATCGATTCGTTTCGAAGACGCAGCAGTCTGCAAGACGTTCCCCAAGACGTCTCCACACACGTTGACGGTCTTCAGCGAGATAAATATGAAAGCGACTCTCATCACTGAAGAGTACACTTTGCCAGTCTACTCTTCTCCATGTCTAGTGTCCTTGAGCCCATATCAAACGCCGCTGACGGTGATGATCCCTGAGGATAGCTCAAACATAAGGTCGTCGTGCACGGAGTCCTACTACTCTTAGACGACGTCTTACGGTGTTGGCACTTACTGGTCCTTGTCTTCCGACAACTGCTGCACCTGTTCGAGTCGCTTGGCGGAATCTGTCACGCAGATGAGTGACCCGGATGTAGCGGTCTTGAGCCTGGGTTGTAACGCGTTGGGAACCAGGACGTTGACGGTTACGTGTTGATCCAGTAACTCGAACACGTTCAACCAACCTTACAATAGTGGACTGATGACAATTGAAGTGTTTGACAATAGCACGTGTAGATATGCCAGCCCTGGACATTCCCATGGCTTCATTCCGTTGATTTTCAGTAAGTCTCGGCATCTCTAGCTCGATTCCTTCACACGTTCAGCAACAAATTACGACAGATTGACGTTTCACAGTTCATGTACTGCACATTAAGTTGAAAACATACTTTTAAAGGGCTCACACACAATGCTGCACGTGAATATTGGGTTTTTCGTGTGCATCTCGTGCAATTTTTTTTTTGTGCACACGGGCCGATATTTTTTGCGTTTGGGAGCATTGTGTGAAACAATAGTTCATAGTATTGCATAATATTATACATACAAAACCACCTAGTAATAAAATATTTGGGAAAAAAAGTGATGCGTTTTCCATGCTGCTCAGTATAGTTGTCAAACATAGGAAATCCAGTCGTCCCAAATTATAGCAGGTTTACCTGGCGTAGAAAATAATGGGGATGGGGCGTTCAAACTCCAGCCAGATGCCATCTTAAACGGCTTAAATGTAGAAACATGTAGCAAAATCGTTGTAACCGAGGTCTGCAACCACGTGGAAATGATAGACGTGGTGAGATTTACAAGTGTATATAGCATGTACAATTGACTCTAGACTTCAACAATCCGCGTCGTTGCCATATCTGTAATATCGGGATTGTGGATTCGGTTCATAAATAAGGAAGAGAGGAGCCAAGCAAGAGGCAGTTTAGATTCTAAGACATTTTTTCAGCCATTACACAGCTGCGCAAGGGAGATTACTCTATTGAAGTACACAATTAGAGCATTAAATGGCCACAGATCACTAATGATTTCCTCATTGATTTTAATGTTAATTCTCGTCTTTTAGACCGGCTCTAGCATTCCCCCAAATTTCCGTTGGGCAGAACGCTTTCTGCCACAGATGGAGCAACATGTGGCCAACTCTTGCCCAAAAGCATGTATGAGGTTCACCATAAAAAACTTGAGATACACAAGCTGGAAGTAGAGACAAGTAAAATGCAATTTTTCGGCCCTACATTTCAACCTAACCAACCTCTAACTCTTGTATCCTTCCGCCTCAAAATCATGAATATTCACCAAAAAGTCATGCAAAAGGGGGAAAATGGGGAAAGGGAGAGAAAGACTAAAAATAACTTTCGCCCTACATCCGTGGGTGACGACGTAGAAATATTTGGTGAAACTTGAGGTATCACCAAAAGGCCCCTTTTTATATGCTTTCCATATGTTCTGACAAAATGGTGAAAGAAAATCAAAATCAAAGAATAACTGCAAAAATGCTGCTTTATGTACAGCGGTGCATCTCAGGTCCCCGGGCCTTTTGTGCTAAAATTTAAAAATCTTTCTTATTAAAGGCAGTATTTGAGTTCTGTGAAAACATTAGACAAATTACAAACAAATTACACAGAAAATACTTATAATCTGGAATTTTCTTTTCAAAAATATATTTTTTTTTACAGCCATGCAATGAAAAATGTACAAAATTTAAATGTAGCATCTTTCAAAAAAACAATAATTTTCCACTTTTTTAGATAGCTTGACTGGCAAGGAATATGTTTTTAGAAACCCTGGACAATATGCAAACAGAAAAATTACAAATCAGTTACATTGATTGTAATATTAGAGATATATACTGAAACATGTTTCCCCACCCCCTAAACATGTCACTGACTGAATCAATCTAATCTTTGGTTGCAGAACTAACATTACCAAAGGAATCCGTCTAACTGTTATGTTTTACCACCCCTGGCTAACATATGCACATATAAACTAAAACTAAAATATGTGCAATAAATATGAATCATGGTTAAAAATAGGTCTTGATATGAGAGAGAGAGAGACAGAGAGAGAGATGGGGTGTAATGTCCACTCGACACAAACTAGGTCATTTCGGGACTAACACATGGTTCAATTTTATTGATTTTTACGTCTGTAATAGTTATTACAAGTGTTGATAATTTCACGTGCTGTGGTTATTTATAGACACAAAGAGAGCCCGAGACTCGTCTGAAATCAGTTAGAGTTACGTCACTGAAGCGTGCACATTCAACGTGTCGAGTACAACTTTTAGTAGAGAAAAGTTTCGGCCACGGGGCACCCTATCAGTAGGGAGCCTGTTTGCGGATTAATTACTATTTCATGTTTTAATTTTCTTGTACGACTGATTGAGTTATTTTGGCGACACGGACTTTAAATTTTGCACGGAACGATCGTCACGTTACGACTTGTTGCCTTGATTGCTGCTTCGGAACTGAAAACTGTTACCAGGTTGAACTTAGTGTTACAGTACCAACGAGGAGGGTTTCATACGTTGTAACAATGTCTGCACATTGTCAGTCAATCGTAGAGGGATGAAATAAATAGGTTTATTGCGTGTTTTTGTTTTGAAATGTATCAGTTGGTTGGCCTTGAACTTGCACGTCGCTTTCGTGACCTTGGCATTTGATTTACCCGCAGGCTTCAATGGAAATAATGCGTATCGATAAACTAAATCTCTTGAATTTCGTAGTTTAATGGTATTTTGGATAACAGAAACTACCGAGAAATTGTCACAAACATGTTATATTTCTTACTCAAACGATTAATCTAGACTAAACTATTGTCGTTTTTCAAAAGTATTTAATAACTTTTAAACTATACACGAAATAACCAATGTTCCGGCGATGCCTAGATTTGAAATGTCAGTCCCATGGACCCTTTCAATAATAATTTGAAAATGCCAAAGTGCATCTATCTTACTAAATTAAAATGATTTTTCCCAATATAAAATACCCATGGCTCCTAGATAAATCATCATAACCCCAAAGCCATAAATACTTTGGCTCTAGGACAATTTGTCCCCAGACAATTCGTCCCTAAGGATAATTTGCCCCCGGACTATTCGTCCTCAGGGACGAATTATCCGAGGACGAATAGTCCGGGGGCAAATTGTCCGGGGACGAATAGTCCTTGGGGATGAATTGTCCGGGAACGAGTTGTCAGGGGACAAGTTGTCCGGGGACGAATTGTCCCGTACCCCTGCGCCACACATAATTTACAAAAAAAACCAAACAAATATACGGACAAGACATAATACGCAAAAATCACAAACAAACGCACAATTCAAATAAAGTGAATGGATCCGGGGGCTAGCCGTAAGCGTCCACTGCGCTGCACAGTCCCGGACCTGTAGTGACACAGACTTCACTCAAATTTGAAAACAATCAGGAATATAACCCTGAGAAACCATTGTGTAATGCCAGCATAAGTCATGATCTGCTATATAGGTAACCACATAGGTAAAATGTATAAAAAAAACAGGTAGTCTAAAACTAAATGCTCTAAATCAATTGACAAACGTTATAGTATTCAATAGAATCGAGGCATATTGAATACTGTAGGGTAAGATGCAAACATTGTGAACTTAAAGTATAGAATTTAACTTCGAATAATTACCTGGGCATGCGCAATATAGAACATCTGTTCGTTCGATAGACCCAAGCTTGGAGCTGCTTTTTCAACACCGTGATCGTGCTCCCATTTCTCATAAGCCTGAAGAAAGAACAAAATTAAACCATAGGTTATTCATTGGCTGTATTCAATGGCTGTATTCAGTGGTATTTGCTTGTATTTGCATGTAGTTATAGAATAAAGACCATTATTTATAATCATGTCGATGTACATAATTATTATGCATACAAATGAACATTAAATAAAGCAACACAATCTCTACAATATTCGAACAAGCACCAAGCTTATATCTCCTAAGATAAATCGTGAATTCGAGCACATGTCTCCCCACACAGAAGGAACCATTGTGTTAAACCCCATTCTATTTCTTCGAATCATTTAGTTTTCCTTAGGAGATTTTTTTCATTCTCATGTTGTATTTAAAATGGTTTTCATTCTCATGTTGTATTTAAAATGGTTTATCTTGAAAACACTTCATATGGATATTGCCGTAAATAGGATACCTTACTAGTAAGTGCAGCGGGACTGCGCCACACAAAATTTACATAAAAACAAATACACGGACAAGATATCATACTCAGAAAAACACAAACAGACAAACTATTAAAAAAAAAGTGAATGGATCCGGGGGCTAGCCACAAGCGTCCACCGCGCTGTACATTCCCGGGTCTGTAGTGACACAGACTTCACTCAATTTAAAACAATAAGGAACGCAACCCAAAGAAACCATTGTTTAATGCCACAAAAAATACGAATGCAAGCATATTATGTAGTAAAATTCAATTATATAAGTAACCACATCGGTGAAATGTATAAAATAGTCTAAATATAAATCAGTCAACAAACGTTTCAGTATTCAATGGAATCGAGGTATATTGAATACATGATATAGGGTACATGTTCCATCCGTCACAAAAACACAACTGAAAACAAAGAAGCCAATAGGTGTAATACTATAGGACTTCTTCTTGTTGTGTTTACTTTCTGGTGATCTTTAATAAGACTACAGCATAAAATAGTTTCACAGCTTTATTATACTGGCTTTGCAGGTTCCTCGTTCTCAATTATAACGGCTGGTAGGAAATTCTGGGTGAGCTCTAATCCAGCTCTCCTCTACACCCTAATTTATATCCCCTAATTTCTGCAGGTCTTCGATAACCTTGACGTTATGTAGACTGTCCCGAAAGACAGACGTCTGCTGACTGAGTGACGTTATCCGGGAATGACGTCTAAACTTAGAAGGTGATAAAAAAAATCACAAAAATAACGTTAAATGCTTAATAAACCATAAGTTTTAGCGACCAATCGGAATTATTAAGTTATGTAATTGTACAATTTATAATATATTAAATTAATATCCCAGACAAGAAATGCAAAACAAGTATGCTGAAGAAATCGTACTATGTAAGTGTATTTATAAAGGCATAACAATAAGGGGGATAACTCAGACAGGGTTAGGTAACTACAGAAAATCATGATAAAATTTGACTTGGATCATTATCCAACATAGGCGTACGAGCTGGGGGGGGGGGGGGGCGGCCGCCCCCCCCCCATTTTGGGCACCAAATGCTGTGAAAATTTGGGCACATAATTGTACTTTGTAAAAGTTGTATAAAAAAAATATTATGTTCTTGAATGTGTCCAATTTAACAGCGAATTTATTATTATTATGTAACATACTAAGAACCTAACTACATTTTTTGGGCACCAACCAACACCGCCCCCCCCCCCGCCCCCAGTCAAAAATTTCCCCGTACGCCTATGTTATCCAATATGTAGTCGATTATATATTTATAAGAAATGTCAAACTTGGTATGTTGAAGAAATGGAAGTTTTGAAATTTCTTTTAAAATGCGTAATTGTGTGCCGCCTTTGGCAGTGCATTTAAAGTAAAGAGATTTTATTCGAGAAAGAAATAGTTCTTTATTGTTACATATTGTCAAAATCGTAATGCCTGTGAATAGAACCACTATATAGCGTGGTATCTGGTATGTTACTATAGATTGACGGGTATTTTACTACTTCAAAACTAAATTTGTCCGTTTTGTCGAAAATACCGACATTAAATTTATTGTTAATTATATTGATGTCCAGGTCAAGAACAGATGCATTTACAGTGCCGGAATTTGTTTTATTTAATATTAATTCAGAAGGATATATTTCACTTTTATATTTGTTGAAATTTCCGTTATCATTGATAAGTGTTATGTCATCAATATATCGGATGGTATAGTTTAGACTTTTAGCTAATTTGTAATCTGTTTTTCTTTTATGGTCTTGAAAATCGAATTCATATTTGTATAAATGTGCATTTGCCATAAATGGGACGGGGACAGTTCCCATCGGTAAACCAATAGTTTGCTGTATTATCTGATCCCCAACCTCAAATATGGCATTGTCAATAAGGAAATGTATGATGTTTTGAAATTTTTCTTTATCAAAAACTACAGTGTCGGCATTGCGACGTTTTATAATCCATTTAGCATCTTCTGCATAAATGGCCATCAAGTTTCTGCCTTTCCATTAAAGGTTTTATCTACAAACCAATCCAAATTATCTTTAAGATCTGCATGTTGAAGCATAGTATACAAAGTAGAAAAATCGAACGTTTCTATTGTTTTTGCATTAACTTTTTTATTGATTTTTTCTAAAGTGTCTACTATAGGTTTATTTTTATCAATTATGAAAAAGTGTTCTGCAACAAATAGCATGTTGGGTTTGGCATAATTTAAGTCCTTTGGTGACAGTCTTAGCTAATGGTTTCGTTTGGCAGATACTGGAGGATATTATGTATCTGAACTTGACTGGGTTTTATGAAATTTAGGTATAGAATACACTTTTAAGATTTGTTTTTTACATTATTCCCTTGACAACTTGACCTAACATTACCACCAATGTTATAACAATATAGTATATAATGAAGTGATAATCTCTGTTATGAACCAAATTAGATAGTTAAAATATTTGACACGTTTGTTTCTTCAAATGCTGCCTCATGTTACACCCACAGCAGGGTAAATTGAGACTCGACAGCATCCATCTGAGTAAAAATTAAACAAAGGTAACTTGATAAATTTTCGAAATTTACCCCCCTCCCCCCAAATCAAAGTCAATAATACCACATGCTAACAACCCCCTCGGCCCGTATTCTACGGAAGACCATTAGGCTCAGTCAAATGAAAAAAAATATTACAAGATAACCATTTTATATAAATATCTTGTAATTAGAAGATACAGAAAAGCCCATTAGGGTCAATCACAGACAAAAATGTGCTCTAACTAGTTTATTTCAAGGTCGCCTACACTGATTTATCGGATAGCTACGTTTTTATGTTACTGGATCGACACATTTAGGTCATGCTCCCATTAATATCATTCGTTATTTCATGAACCCATTAAAAAACATCCATTAAATTCATACTCTCATTTACTTCATAGTCCCACCATCTTCATACTCTCATTGATATCATTTATTAATGATTAATTTATTTCAAGCTCTTCTTGAAGATACTTTCCTGTGTACAAACTGTGTGATTTGATGATATATTATTATTTGGACTAAAAACATATTCAAACTACTTAATCTATCAAAAATTTGATTCAAATCCCTCTCAAAACTTTGTATTCGTCGGGAGATGCCGCAAGTTATAAATAAACTGTTTTTCAGAATGTATATTTCGTTACTTAATGCCCATTTAGCATACATATTGAGACCTAAGTAAATTCTTAATTATTTTCTGTCAACTACTTTTTTCACTGTTTAATCGCAGAGTCTTTTGTACGTTGAAACCCCTCCATGTTCCCCAAAACGCCTAACCATTTGATCAAGAAATAACAACCGCTCCCAGTCAAGCTAGCAAACAATAAGCTGGCAGACAACAGTCTGGTTGCCAGTTAGTGATACCCTGACATTTTTGCCCAGTGCTTGCCCCATGGGTGTTTTTCGGGTAATACAGTATTTTTCCAGTAAGATTGGGTGTCTATATATATACTTTCCATATATACCAAATTTGTCATACTTTTATTCAAAATAACCATCCGATAAATACTTTCAGGACAATGAGAGAGAGAGAGAGAGAGAGAGAGAGAGAGAGAGATGGGGTTTAACGTCCACTCGACACAAACTAGGTCAATTCGGGACTAACATATGGTTTAATTTTATTTCAATAATTCGCTTGCGCGTTGGGGTCTTTAGTAGTGGGAGGAAACCGGGGGACCCGGAGAAAACCCACGAGGTTGGACAGGCGACACTACTCCTTGCCACGTACAACCGGGGATTCGAACCTACGCCAGTTGACTCTATGACAGGCCTTATGATACAGCGCGCACGTGCTAACCATTCGGCCATCCAGCCCCTTGTTTAAATGGGATATACACGAAACGGCGCTAATCCAAAACGACCAAAACTTATTTGACTGTGTAAAGTTAAAACGAACGAAAACAAAACGGCAAAAAATGTCATAAAAATTTACCTAAATATACGTCAGTGGGTTCTTATTAAAGGGCGTATGGCTCCGTTGTTTGAAACCTTGGAATATACAAAAATGGTTCTAAAATCACATATTAATGTAATATGAATATGTGTAATTGATTTATATTCAATTTTTGAAAAAATAAATATTGTAATTTCTAATCAGTTATGTTCGAGGAATTACGCGAACAGTTAAAATTGAACGGCAGTCGTTTATGTCTGTTTAGTGCATTCTTAACTTTTTTAAAATTATGATTTTGTCGTTTGTGAATTAGCCATTACTAATTACTTCCACACTATGTTGTAGGATATGTTTTTATTTGTTAATATGTTTATTTTTTAAATTATGATTAATTACTAATTACTTCCACATTGTGTTGTAGGATATGTTTTATTTGAAGAATGCACTAAACAGACATAAACGAATTGAACGGCTGTCGTTTATGTCTGTTTAGTGCATTCTTCACTTTTTTAAAATTATGATTTTGTCGTTTGTGAATCAGCCTTTACTAATTACTTCCACATTGTTATGTAGGATATGTTTTTATTTGTTCCTTACAACATGGCACCTGAAACCATTTTTTTATAAGCAATAATTTATTCAGATTTGTATCTGGATAGGGATTGGGGAACAGACATAGCCTATATTAAACCCCTCTCCCTGTCGGATATATATACATGTAGTGACGTTTTAGAAATAGATAATCAATGTACACGTGTAAGTATGATTATAGTGAAAATATATTTACAATGAGTGTTTATAGTTGTCCCTGGAACCGTCATTTTGGAAATCAGGCAGCTGTACCAGAGGGTTATAGAGAAGGGAAGTAGAACTCGTGTGGATTCCATCACATGTCAACATTAGAGGAAACGAGGAGGCAGATCGACTCGCCAATGAAGGTCTCAAAGACTACGGAAATCTACAGTATGGTCAAAAGACAGGTCAATTCAATCTGGGAATTAAATCTCGCGGAACTTGACACATACTGTCGTATTGATCCTCTCTCTACTGGATGATCAATATTGTAATATAAGTCATGTGAGACGGGAGTTATCTGCCCCTGTCGACTCTTCACTGTAATATATAGATTGAAGTTAATAAAAACAGACACATTGTCTACGATATCACCTTAGGTGGAAGTGGACGTAAAACCCCAGAAACGAACGAACGAAAACAGACACACATACTCCGGAGTGTGCTTGTTGAAGTACGAACATGTCTTGTGTTAATATATAGGGGGGTTTGAGACATGAATATGACCGTCCATCCACGTGCTGATATATAGAAGGCATCTAGAAGGTAGTGATCCCAACACAACATGGTGGAGATGTCGAATTAATGCAAAATTAATGCCTAATTAATGCAGAATTAAGAAGAAAATTGTTTTCATTGAAACCAGACTACGTAGTAATGTTCTAGAACTTACTTGAATACTTCTATTCATGAAGCCACGTGGGCGTTCGAAAAGCGCATGGTAAACCAATTCCGCAGTACGCGAGTTCCTTTAACCACAGTACATTAATACCAGACAACAGTATATTAGAAAATAAAATTAGAAGAAAATTGGAGGACCATCCAGGTCACGAAGAAAATCATAGAAGAATCAGAAGACAATGGCGGATCCAAGATGGCAGCGCCCATAACAACTTCCGGTAGGAGTCGTCGAGGAACCCATAGCTACTACTTTCGTCTTTTTTGGTGGAGATAAATGGTTTTCAACTTGTTCCTGCAGTCAATATTTGATAATTTAATAGTTGTATACATCGAAAGAAAGTGTGAGTGAATGAAATTTTTTATTAATTTTTTTTGATAAGTTAAGGTAGTCAGAAAATTGTTGTTTTTTTTTCTTTTAAATTTTCATATTCAAATAGACTTGTCTTAGTCCTGTTTATAATTGATAGCTTTGTTATTAAGCATAAGTAATCAGCATATAGTATAAGGTTCGTTGGAAAGTCAAAATTTGATATGGCTGAGCCACCACAATTTCCGTACCTGTAATCTTGGTATCGAACGTTTTGAAGGTTCTTCTTCATCTCGAGATAAATCCTTATCACATTTTTTATCATTTGACGATTATTTGGGATTCAATAACATTGAAAAAGAGCCTAATACTGTTGTTGATATTAATAGATTAGTTACTTTGTTTCGCCAAACCCTTAAAGGTTCTGCACGTTTATGGATAGAAGGCAGAAACTTTAGGTCACTTAGAGATCTGAGAACTCAATTTCTAAATCGATTTGGTGAAAATCTTTCTGACTTTGGCATATATAATTCCTATACAAATTATGTCTATGATAATGCAATCTCGCCATTAGAGAATGCTGAACAGCTTCAAAAGTTAGCTGCTCAATTAGATATCAATGACGCTCAGGTTAAACATAAGTATTTATCTGCATTACCACAAGACTGTCAACAATCATTAATATTATCTGGACCCGCAGACATTACATTAGCCCAAATGTGTACTAAAGTTCAAGCCTATCTTGATGTTAAAACCACTAACAAGCCAACAACTAAAGAAGTATCTTTCTCCACACAATTGTCTGATAGGGATACTAAAACTAATACAGACTCAAATACTGATACCACTTTACATGATTCTATTTCACGTTTACAAGATGATGTACACAAGCTTACACTTAGGTATGACAAAAACAACTCTAGTTTAGAAGACACACGACACAGACGTCCAGAACATAGACACTCTCAGTCACCTCAATATAGACAAACGCAGTATAGTGATTCTAATCCACAATCACCTAATAGGCGTTATACTAGTACTTCACAATCACCTGATAGGCGTTACAATTCACAATCACGTTACAATCCACAATCTCCTAATAAGCGTTACACATCACCTAATAAACGTTACGCTTCTCCTACTTATGATAGACAATACACATCTCCAAGACATGATAATTATGTTGGTCAATATAACCGGCCTTATAATAAAAGTACATCACAACAATCGTATAATTCTGGATCCTATTCGAGCCAACGTTTTTGCACCTATTGTAATACACCTAATCACACATGGCGACAGTGTTATTTACGTAATAAACATTTTGCACAAAAACATCATCAGGATTTTTGATTCGGGGAATCAGTTCTGCTCCAAGCCGGTTCCCCTCTTCAGATATATTTACAACACAGCGTATACAGGAGAATAACATTGACACACATCCATTACATGCTCAAATACAACTTAATAATAGAAATTTCTGTAAAGGTGTGTTACCAGATAATAAACATGCAATTGTTCTAATTGATAGTGGGTCATCGCGTTCGATTATTAGTTCATTAATGTTTAATTCCTCAACATACTTAGAAAATTTGCCTAAAACTAAATTAGTTACTCCATTGGTATTTCGCTTAGGAAATGGTAATACATTTAAGTGTTCATATTCAGTGTCTATAAAACTAAATTTGCAAAGTCATTCCATCACGGTACTTTGTTATATTGCTCAAAATCTAATCGGTGTTGACATAATATTAGGTCAAAATACTCTTGCTGATCTTGATAGTTCCTTAAATTTTCGGAATAATGTCTTGAGTTTTAACTCTAACTCCAAACCTTCTAAAGTTATATTTACTGCTTGATCCCAACACAACAATACAGATTCCGACTGGATGACAAGATCTACACAAAGACAACACTCAATCACCCTAGAAGAGATATTTGTAGACTTATATCGAAGCTAAGGGTGAGAGAGCGGCTGCGAGACTACAAACACCAAGTCATCATCGGTGAATGCGGAGAAGAATGTACCACCAACCATGTCCTGGTAGACTGCGAGGTATACGAGGAGGAGAGAAGGGAACTAGTGAGAACAATGGAGACCAACAACATACCATTCAACACTAGGAACCTACTCTTCCCGAGACCAGATCTGAAACTGCAAATCTTCGAACAATTCCACGCCCTAATGGAAACAGTTGGACTAAGTAGAATAGTGAAGTAAGAGGGGGTCACGGTTAGACGGGCCCGGCATCTAAACACTAAACTACATAGGGGATTTATACCAAACTGGCAGGATAGTGGAGTAAGGGGGAGTCACGATCAGACGGACTCGGCATCTAAACACTATTCCACCAAAAACAGACACCAGACCTACAGAGTTCGATAGTGGAGTAAGGGGAGGTCACGATAAGACGGGCCTGGCACCTAAACACAAACCCCACAAAGATGACATCTACCAAACTAGCAGGATAGTGGAGTAAGGGGGAGTTACGGTCAGACGAACTCGGCACCTAAACACTATTCCGCAAATCAAACCGATACCAAACCCAGAGAGTGGGATAGTGGAATAAGGGGAGGCCACGATAAGACGGGCCTGGCACCTAAATACTAACCCCAAACGATGACATCTACCAATCCAGAAGCAGACGAGATCATCTACCAAACGATATTAAATAAAGGGACTAACTTCCCACTAAACCAAATCCATGGCCTAAGGCCAAATGGAAAGATTGCAAAATCATATTCTAAAAAACAGGAATCAGCTTCGGCTCTCCTATGTCTTGTCTGCGATATCACTTATGTGCAAGCAGACGTTAAACACCAAGAACTAACTAACTAACTAACCTAATTTGTCGGAACCATGTGTACACGGATGGCTCACGCAACCCTGAAAGGGGCACAAGCTCGTTTGGAATATATCTGCCAAACGGGGAACAGGGAATAAGCAGGGAACTGACCAATAACTGTTCGCTGTACACTGCAGAGCTTGTGGCCATTCGTGACGCTATATCATGGATCTCCCATCAAAAGACTAGTAAGTTCGTCATTCCAAGCGACTCTCTGAGCAGTCTGATTTCAATCCAAAATGACAACTCTGACTCAAGACCAGAAGTCATTTTGGAAATCAGGCAGCTGTACTAGAGGGTCCTAGAGAATGGAAGCAAATTAGAGCTCGTGTGGATTCCATCACATGTCAACATTAGAGGAAACGAGGAGGCAGATCGACTCGCCAACGAAAGTCTCAAGGACACAGCACCACTCCGCGCCATAGACTACAGCACCACGGAAATCTACAGTATGGTTAAAAGAAAGGTCTATTCATTCTGGGAATTATAACTCGTTGAACTTGGCACATACAGATTCCGACTGGATGACAAAATCTACACGAAGACAGCGATCAATTACCCTAGAAGAGATATATGCAGACTTATATCGAAACTAAGGGTGAAAGAGTGGCTGCAAGACTACAAACACCAAGTCATCGTCTGTGAGTGCGGAGAAGAATGTACCACCAACCACGCCACGTCCTGGTAGACTGCGAGGTATACAAGGAGGAGAGAAGGGAACTAGTGAGAATGATGGAGACTAACAACATACCATTCAACACTAAGAACTTACTTACAGATCTGAAACTGCAAATCTTCGAACAAATCCACGCCTTAATGGACACAGTTGGACTAAGTAGAATAGTGAAGTAAGAGGGGGCCACGGTTAGACGGGCTCGGCATCTAAACACTAAACTACATAGGGGATTTATACCAAACTGGCAGGATAGTGGAGTAAAGGAGAGTCACGATCAGACGAACTCGGCATCTAAACACTATTCCGGCAAAAAATAGACATCAAACCTACAGAGGGGGATAGGGGAGTAAGGGGGGGGGGGGTCACGATAAGACGGGCCTGGCAGCTAAACACAAATCCCACAAGCTAGCAGTATAGTGGAGTAAGGGGAGTTACGGTCAGACGGACTCAGGACCTAAACACTATTCCGCAAAAGAAACAGATACCAAACCCATAGAGTGGGATTGTGGAGTAAGGGGAGGTCACGATAAGACGGGCCTGGCACCTAAACACTAATCCCACAACGAAGACATCTACCAATTCAGAAGCAGAAGGAAACATCTACCAAACGATATGTTTTTTACTAAATAAAGGGAAGAACTTCCCACAAATTTAAGGTGTCTTTATTTTTTATTTTTATACCTTCACAAGGTATAAGCTTTTCTCTTTTTTTTCTTTTCTATCTACCTTATTTTATTTTGTTCTTCCACTTTTTTTGCTTCTTTTTTCTTTGATTTATTGTTAGGATACTATTTTTTCTTTTTATATCAGATATAAGCTTATTTCCTTAATTCCTCCTTCTATTTTATTTTCTACATTTTAATCTACTTTAATTTAATCTACTTTATTTAGTTACCTTCCCCTCACCCTTTTTGTTATTTGTTTTTCCATTCTCCCTTAACTCCATTTATTTATTTATTTTTCTTTCTCATCCTTTCCTTATTTCCATTATTTTCCTTATCAGACTCTTCATTTATTTAACTATTCTACTCTTCTTTCTATCATCTCAGTTCAGTTCTTTATTCCCTTAGGTCAAAAAGCCATCGGGTAAAACACATATACAACAATACATACAAAACGAACATACAATGAGAATATATTCAGAATGTGCAAGGAGAGTATGACTATAGCATGTACAAAAAAGCGTTAAAAGGTGATTATATTTTAATGATAAGTTCAGTTCTTCTCTTATTGGCTTGAGATAGAAACCGACCCAGATTCTCTAATATTGTGGTATTCTCAGCGGCAAGAAGTTGTATTAGTTTATATAGACCCTTGTTTTTTTACGATAATATTGCTTTATAAATTTATTTCGCAGGTCTTCGTATCTAGGACAAATAAGAATAAAATGATACTCGTCCTTGACATCTAGTTTATTGCACAATATACATAATCTATCTTTCCTAACGGTCTTGACATACCTGCCTTTCTCGATATTTAAATTGTGGCTAGAAAGTCTTATTTTTGTTATTTGACGTATATATTTATTATTTATCGATTTAGTTAGATAGAACTGGAGTGTAAACTTATCTACGATATATTTGTATATGTGACATTTTGACGATTCAATAATTTTTTCATGGCATTCTTGTTTAAAAATATCAATTAGTCGAAGTTTTATTACAGACAATGTGCATTTAGAATTTCCAAAGCCATTATTTTCCCAAATATTTCATAATCCAAGCCTAAATATTCTTTTTTAACATTATCTATCCAGTTATTATTGTTTATGCACATACCTGCCTTTCTCGATATTTAAATTGTGGCTAGAAAGTCTTATTTTTGTTATTTCACGTATATATTTCTTATTTATCGATTTAGTTAGATAGAACTGGAGTGTAAACTTATCTACGATATATTTGTATATGTGACATTTTGACGATTCAATAATTTTTTTCATGGCATTCTTGTTTAAAAATATCAATTAGTCGAAGTTTTATTACAGACAATGTGCATTTAGAATTTCCAAAGCCATTATTTTCCCAAATATTTCATAATCCAAGCCTAAATAATTCTTTTTTAACATTATCTATCCAGTTATTATTGTTTATGCACATATCGTTATAACATCGTCTAAGAATTATATTGTCGGTGTTAATTAACTTTAACCAATATTTGAATATTCGAATTTTTCTTAGTATAGAAAGTGGATATCTGCCCAATTCATAGTATATCATAACCGTACTAGTACTATTTCGTGTTTGAAGAAGTCTTTTGCAAAAATTTAGATGCACCTTTTAGACATCCCCAGCTTTATGAAAGCCCCAAACTTCCGACCCATAGTATAAAATACTACTCACGTAGGTGTCGAAAACTGACAATTTTGTTACGGTGTTAAAATAGTTTTCATTACATACTTTTAAAACGGAAAATAGTGCTTTTCTGACCTGATCAGATACGTTTTTTTGCGTTTTTATAAATTTACCATTAAAATTCAACAATACTCCTAGGTAGTTAAATGAGTCAACAACTTCAAGATTTTGATTACAGAATGACCAGTTTTCTTTTCCGTCAATTTTTCCACCATTTCTAAAAATCACGATTTTAGTTTTTGAAATATTTACAGATAAGTCCCATTTTTGTGTGTAAGTACACAGTGAGTTTAATAGATTTTGCAGACCCTCTGGGGTTTCTGAGAACTAAACCTTGTCATCAGCATACATAATCATAAAAAATATTTAACGTTTGTATATCTACAGTTGGACAATTGTCTGCTAGTAGGTAAGACTCACAATCATCCAAATGCATTCAAAATAGAACAGGGGAGAGAACCAAGAAGCTTAGTGTACAAGCCAATCAACTGATTGAACTCGTCACAAGCCTCTTAAAACAACACCAACAAGCTAAATCTCTATTATAATTACCAAACCTGATAACTGTTAAGTAAACTCATACAAGCAATAGGAACCCATAGTTAATTAGTATTAATAACAGACCCACGTCGTACTTGTGAGGCCAATGGAAGGTAAGTCCTTCCAAGGAGCCAAACTTACGACCGTGGGGAAGGAATTGAAGAGTAAGTGGGGTATTATCAACATACCCGACAGTGCCGGAACATGTTAGACTTGCCCTAAAAAGTAGGTTTGGCATGGCCCAGAACCTACTTCTCGGTATGACCGTGATGGTGTCCGAACCGTCCACCTTGTCAATAGACAAGGTGGTTGTTCATGGGATACCGGCAGAATATACCGGAGAGGAAATTCTGGAGGATCTAATAGAGAGGGGGTACCAAGCAACCGAGGTATATCGGTTTAAAGTGGCCGAGGGGAAGGACCAGGGAAGCGTCGCCCTAACCTTCAAAAAAGGTACGGCGCCTGAGACACTTACCCCTATGTACAGAGGGTAAGGCAGTGCGCCAACTGTCAGAAGCTGGGGCACACAGTCAAGTACTGCAAAGGAAAGACTGTGTGCGCCCAGTGTGTGTGTGTGTGTGGGGGGGGGGGGTCATGCGGCGACCGACTGCAGGGCGGGCATTCCAAAAAAATGTTCGAACTGCAAAGGCGGTCACGCAGCGTACTCTCATGAATGCCCGAAAATCCAGAAAACCAAGGAAACTCTAAAGATACAGGTAAGTTTCAATGCAGCCTCATTGATGCTGAAAAAGAAGGAAGGGAAGACAAAAGATGTCAGGAATAGGGCTCCGGTTGCAAAACCAACTCCGGAGCCGATTCCATCGACATCCCAAACAACGCCGAAAAAACCTATATCCATGGTTTATATAACACCGTAAGCTAGTATAGGCACTGACAAAACTAAGCTTTATAATATTTCTAACATTATTAGTTGCGTCCCTGTAATTTAAGGAGGCTGCCGTCATAGTCGTTCGGATCGGACGAAAACCCCTGGCAGCTGTAATTCGTAATAAAAGTAGACCGCGACATTGTGTTTGATTCAATCCCAGTCCCAATACTTTTAAAATCGTCCTTACGAGCAGGCTGAATACCACTTACCAATAACTTACAGGGAGTTACATATATACTCTTCAAAAAAAGTGTGGGATATTGAAATGCAGATTGTAATATGATAAATAGTTATGGACACTTGACATGCTTTGACATGTTCACAGACTGCATTTCAATATCCCATACTCTGTTATGGTGTGGGGAGGAATCACCATGACTGGCAGAACGGACTTGCATATTGTTCAAGGAAGGGTCACTGGTGTGTACTAACGTGACCACACCCTGGCATCGATAGTTCTGTCCTTTGTTCAACGCTCGTGTCGTGAATGACTACCTCCAGCGTCACCATATTGTCCCATATGCCTTGGTCAGCCGTAAGTCCTGACCTTTCCCCTATAGAGCTTGTCTGGGACATTATCGGGAGACGTGTTCGTCGACGTCAACGTCAACCGACAACACTGCAAGAATTGGCCGTGGCACAGCAAGAGGAGTGAGTCAGATTGGCGCAAATCGTGATTGGACGGTTGATTAGAAGCATGCCACGACGAATTGCTGAATGTCTGAGGATTCGTGGAGCAATTATTCATTATTAAGACAAAAATTCATTTTCACTTTGACAGTGTATCTGTTTGCGAGTGAAATGGGGCTGTCAGATAAGCCGCCCATATGAACTGTTTATGGTCATGTGTAGGCAATTGGCCTGTTATTAACATACACTGGTTACCTCTTATAAAACAGCCGTGCATTTCCACCGTTTTGTATTGTTTCTGAATATCCCCTACTTTTTTGAAGAGTATATTTAAGTGAATCATATTTTCGAACAGTGTCTAAAATAATCTGTGATTAGATCTAATCCTAGGGTCCGAGAAATTATTTTTGGGCACTACAAAGCCATAATCTGATTAAAATTCAGATCTATATCTCGTTTCGTTTTTTTATACTTTCGGTGGCCTACACTACAACAAGATCTGACCGGTTGTAGCGATAGGTGGCGTCAGAGATCATACGAGCAGCTTTTGTCCCAATGACGTCAGACATTTGATTAACCAATCAGCATTGATGTTACTAGTAGATTACCCATAGTTCCGTGCAATACAAGCCTAAAGCTCGCCGTAACAGACCGTTTCATTGGCTAATAGCTCACATCATTCAGAACACGTCAATGATAACAACTCTTCCAGATACTAGTGTAGTAAAGACAAGTAAAACGAAATTTTGAACTATAAAAACGGAACGAAGTAGGATCTGTGTTTTAATCAGATTGGCAAAGTCAAAGGGGTTCATATGGGTGGGCAGGAAATATATGAAAAAGAAAGTCAAGAAAAAATAGAGTTCGGATATTTTTAGTATTCTCCTGACCAACAGAAGGGCAGGAACGGATTTATGTTATGCCCTCTCTTTTCTATTAAAATCCGAAAGTAGCACTATTTGTCTATTTTGCATAAACTTGCTATATCTGTATTCTTTATTTTTTTATCCGCTTTTAGAGTTCTCGTAATATTGCACTGCCCCAAATTGTAGTGGGATTCTGGTTTTCTTCGTATATGGCAGATTTTGGAAGATTACAAAATAATAATTATTTATAACAAATTTTTACGAGTTGTTTGACCTATTGAGACACAAGAAATATGCATTTTCTTATATACAACTGTAGAAACGTTAATTATTGTATAAAAACGTGAAACGTTGATTTACATTTATCAAGCTTTAAAGAACTCGACTGTCTTTCATTTCTTAAACCTCTTACATCGGAACATTGCTTGAACAGCTAAAACGAAGAATGCAACAAATTCATTTTTATTGGCAAAAAGAAAGCCATTGTCGACACATTGGAAAACAAATAATCATAAAGATTATGCAAAATCAAAAGAAACGTTTGACTTTTCTACTTTGTATGCTATGCTTCAATATTTCTATTGGTTCTTTCATGTATTCATTACTAGGCTTGACATTTATACACCGTGTTTAAGGTCATGAGACACAAAAGCCTGTTGATTTTCAAATATTTCCGATAATTACCTCCAGAGTTATGACCCTTGATCACTTTGGAAAATCTTGTGGACGCTCCATAGGCTAAAGTTATAACCAATTTACTTTAAATTTATACACAGTGTTTAAGGCCACGAGGCGAAGAGACCTATTGATTTCCGATGCTTACTATCAGTGTTATTGCCCTTGATCACTTTGAAAAATCTTTTGGACGCTCTAGAGGCTAAATTTAATATCCGATTGATTTTAGATTTATACACAGTGTTTAGGATCATGAGATGAGGAATGATATTGATTGTCAACTATTTCCGATAATTACCAGCGTTATGGCCCTTAATCACTTTGAAAAATCTTGTGGGTGCTCTAGAGGCTAAAGTTGGTATCCGATTGACTTTACATGTATACGTAATGTTTAAGGTCATGAGATGAGGATTCCTACTGATTTCCACGATTTCCGATAATTACTGCCATAGTTATGGCCCTTGAGCACTTTGAAAATAGTTGGTATCTGATTGACTTCAGATGTATACACAATATTTAAGGTCATGAGAAAGCCTGTTGATTTCCAGCGATATCTGATAATTACTGCTAGTGTTATTACCTTTGATCACTTTGAAAAATCTTGTGGACGAGATGAAGATACCTATTGATTTGCGATGCTTACTACCAGAGTTATTGCCCTTGATCACTTTGAAAAATCTTGTGGACGCTCTAGAGGCTAATATTAATTTCTGATTGACTTTAGATTTATATACAGTGTTTAGGGCCATGAGATGGGGAAGCCTTTAGATTTTCAACGATTTCCAATAATTACTACCAAAGTTATGGTTCTTGATCACTTTGAAAAATCTTGTGGATGCTCTAGAGGCTAAAATTAGTATCCGATTGACTTAGATTTATACACAATGACAATGGTTAAGGTCATGAGATAAGGAATCCCATAGATTTTTCAACGATTTCCCATAATTACTATCCAAGTTGTGGCCCTTGATCACTTTCAAAACTTTTATGGATGCTGTAAAGTTAACATCTGATTTAACACAGTGCTTAACGCCATGAGAGGAGGGGGCGTATTGATTATCAATGCTTTCCGATAATTACTTCCAGAGTTATGGTCCTTAATACTAAATTTTTGTATAGTAAACGTTCGTATACGACAGAACTAGAAGCCAAACAAATTCTATTGATTTCTGATAATCTCTTAATGGGTTGTTACTCGTACTCCGATAATAGAGTGCTAAATCTTTCCATTACGAACCAAAGAAAAAGATATGTGACAACCCTTTTTTACTTCTCGGACGACTTAGCTGCTGTGGGTTCCCTTTTGTGCTAAGAGGTTGATGTGCTCCTTTCTTTGCAATTCCTTTGGTTAAAAGGTTCTTTAACGTTTCAAAAAATTATTTATAGAGAATGTTTAATATTTCAAAAATCTTTTTTAACAGAATTTACGATGAATGAGAATTTGTTGCTTTCGTAGCAAAATATAAGTGCAATGTGTCCGAATTCAATGAAAAATAATAATTTCTATAACATTCAATACATTGTAATTATATATTGGGGTGATTTAGTCAATGATTAAGTACAAGTCGATATTTATTCTAGAATACCACATTTTATTGTATTCTCGAACAATGATTAACTCAATGGTTAGGCTAATCAAAGTTTATAAAAATCTTAGCTTAAAATTTAATCAGCTTTTCAGAATATGGATGGTCAGATTAAATCTATGATTAGCACTAATCCACTTTCGAAAATACGGGCCTAACTTGGACTTAAGATTTCCTTTGAATACAGACCTGGTATCTAATAATGATGTATTATTCACAAAAAATGTTTGTACTGAACATGTATTTCCTGTGTTTGGCAGATGGAGTATTAAAACATATTTCTTTCACAAAAATCATCATTTTTGCTTAAAATGATAAAATCTTTACTGATTCGTGGCCTCACGGTCTATTTATAGTATCAATGACAAATAAAAGGCCTAAACATTGAATATTTAATTTATTTTCCACAACGTTTTGTTATTCAAATAATTGTATTTTTATCTCATTTTTGGGTAATATTGGCCCATTATTTTACAGAAATGGATTGATTTCTGATAGTAGGGGTTAATATTTGTTAGTATTTGGGTAATAAGAGTGGTCACTGGAATATCGAGGCATTGGCTTTCACTTTTGTCTTACAATTTTGCAGGTTTTCCAAGAATTAACTCAATTTTCTTTTATTTTATTGAAGTATTCTGTTAGTTTTTACAATATTCAGGTAGTATGTGGTGGTGTTTGGTAGTATTTAGTTAGTATTTGGTGGTATTTGGCAAATCGTCCCGCCCGCCATTCAGTGTTAAATTATCTTTCTAACAGTAGGCCTACCAATTAGGCCTATCTCAATTTATCACGGCAGTGCCTTCCAAGGAAAACCAAACATTCAAATGCTACAAGATGGTGTAGTGATTTGCCCGGAAATAAAGCTCATTGCGAATATCCAGTCTCCTAAATCTTAAAAGGCCTGTAGCTCTATTTTTTGGAACCTTAAAATCGACGAAAATGTATCTAAACCAGATATTAATGTAATTTTGATTGTAATTTCTACTTTAATGCAAGAGCTAAATCTGATTATTGCAAGATTTTATTTAGGCTTCAGATGTCATAGAAATTATAAATTAGAGCTTTATTTACACAACAAGCACAAAATCAACTCTGTAGATCTACGGATGGCTTGGATTCGGCTTGGATGGAAACAGGATTTCATTGATTGATTAAATTTTTAAATGGCGTCGTAAGCGGAGATTAACCGTTATGTTGACGTCATACTCCCGGAAATTTTAGATCGAGACTAAATGCTAGAGTGTACGAAGCGGGGCCGCTGTTGAGCGAGACCGCATATCAGTCAATTTGATTGAAAATTCGATATATACGGCCTTGATATTATGTTTAGTTGTGGTTAAAATGAGAGTTTGGATGTCGGTATTATACGCTCTTTTGTCACCTGCGTTTACAGAAATATTATGGAAATTGATAAATATCGCAGCTAACATCACCCCAGTTGAATTGCAGCCCTATTGGATCACTGTTTTCTATTTGTCTGCTTCGGGAGTTACGTACAAGAGTACAAGAGTAACAAGAAGTCGGCTGTAATTATGCCTCATTGATTTGGTCCATTCCTTTCAAACTTTCGCATCTTATCTATATATTAAAAGTCTTATTTTTAATTTGTAGTAAAAATAAATGTGATACGAATTGAATTGAAACCCCGTCTCAAATCGAATAGGCTAACGGTACCACAGCCATTGAAAACGTTTCTTGATAATCAAGATTATATAGGTGGAGTTAACGCCTGTCGATCAAACGACCGGCCATTCTCGGAGACAGTGAAAAGAGAGTTGATTCCTATTTCTAGTCAAAAATTACAATGGTTATAAGTTTGTTCAGAATAAAGTAATTTGACTGAAATTTTCTATATAGTCTTCTATCATCATCTATTTTTGAACTGGTATAGCAAGAATGGCCAACTCTCTATTAAAATCTCCCATAATGTATCTTTAATTCTGATCGGTGAAATACAGTCCGAATTGAACGACAGTCGTTTGCGCCTGCTTAGTTCATTCTACACGTTTTATAAAATTATTCTGCCGCTAGTGAATCAGCCATTTTTAATTACTGCCACATTGTCTTGTTGGATGTTTTTCTTTGTTCAGTACAATGGCGCTCGTTCATTGTGTATTAAATATTGGATTTTAGGATCCCATATTTTTGCGGTAAGATACCAACACCTATATTGAATTTTAATTTTTTGCAGTAACACCAATATTGGGCTTTGATTCGTGTTTTTAATAATTTCGAATATTATGGATACTAATGAGTTGGAGGTTACTGGAATGAATCAAGTAATGCCGAATATAAACCTTCCTAAACTTTGGCGATGATTTTCTTTAAACTTACCCGTAAGGCCAATTTAACTCCAGTTGTAATGGCTATAGATCTGTCTACATTTAACTCCGCATTAATAGGTATCTAAAGTTAAACATATTTGTTATTACAATATTGTATGATATACATAGAAATATGTTTTAAAATGTTATTTTTAAGCAATAAATAGCAGTCTAAAAGTGGAACATGTTTTAGTTACTAAGTTATTTCCACCATCTTCAGAATATATAATAATGAATAAATGGATTTGAATCCATGCAATACATGATCAAAATCATGAAATCCATTAAATTACGTTACAATTCTTCTACTTTAGTGTGCTAAATTAACGTATCGTTGGATACAATAAACACAAAATACCATTTTGCTATCCCCATCTAGTGTTTGGAATGGTCCCTGTGTTCTATTACTGTAGTAATTTACAACACACTTCTTGACTTTTTGATAAGCTGTATAGGTTCCATTTGACCACCAACTGGCTGTACGTGTACCTTCCGCGGTCCATTTGGAACCTGTAATTAAACATTTCATCAAGATAATTTTGTTACGACAGATAATTATAAATATATATTAATTTTCAGATTCTTGACTACAAACAATAGCAAAAGGTGTCACAACTCCAAGACTATTTCTCGGTGAACAAGGTTTGACGACGATTTCTGATAGAAGGAACTCTAGTAAAGATATTTGTAGTTTGCTACCTCTGAACACTACGGGCTAACTCCAGGAGAGCCGGAAATCCAAGATGGCGACTAAAAATGGTCTTGACAAACATTATGAGCGAAATGAGCCGTGAAATATACCATTTTACAGGTTTTGTTGGTCACCGGACCAATTTTGGACAGTTTCCGATTCATATCACAAACGGTTGATCCAATATGGCCGCCAAAATCCAAAACGGCGACAGAAATTGGCTCGAAAAGTATTCCTTCAATACCAATAGCAACATAAACGTGTGATACATCGTTTCGGGGTTTGTGGGTGACGGGAAACACGAGTATGTCATTTCCAAGCTGATAGAACTAATTTCAAAGGAGAAAGTATGCAGAATTAAGCATTACCACGACTACATACCGACACCTATAACAACCATGAATCTTATCCTTCATATATTACATCTATCATAATACATTATAACGCACTACATAATAATGTATTCCAAAGTATGACTCATTAATGTAAGAAAACATGCGTCAAGAGTCTTGAGTATTATGAGTCATCTATGAGACTTGCGCACTCAGATTGAGAAATAATGTTATTTTGGGAGTTATCGAATAAGAAGTTGTTTATACACTGATAGATAGGTCAGCGCGTGTGTAGCATATACTTTCCCGCCATCCCCAAGAGACCAATGTGGATTTGGATTCTGGGGTCTGTAATGTTATATTGTTAGGGCTGTTGGGGTTCATATTATTCTTGTATAACAAACAGATCTTCTCAGTCAAGACATTTTAGTCAAAACCTCGTGCAACTAACATCAACAGGTCGTGTTACCACCAATAGCTTCGGTTGTCATACATACATTACTAACACTACATTTACGACATACCCTGACCTCTCCCTTTCTTTTAAATCATTTATATTTATAGAAATGATTACAAACAATACAATTATACTTAACAAATTACTTATACGCAAACATGACACAACTTACATTATTTATCTTACACAAAGTTTTAAACTTAACATATCAAATATAAAATATAATATTGATATATCTTAAAGCTAAATTATGCTGAAGTACTAACTGTACACCCTTCTTTCCTCTTTTAACAAAAAATGTGAATAAAACATAACACGGATAATATATATGAAATAAACATGCACTATTTTACAAATTTAACCTTCCTGGACGTCTGATAACTCTTCTTGGTCTGGTATTAGTAACAGTATCAAAATTATAATTAGCTGTATCGTGATTTATAATAAATGGAAATGGATTAGGTTTAATATATCTATAATTTCTTCTAAAATTACCATCAGTTGTACTAACAACATACGAGTATTTGTATTAACACATCTTCTATCATAATAATACTTCATTTTACTTTGTCTCTGTTCTAATTTACTTTTTACATTTTCTTCTACAACAGGTTTTAAATTACTCTCATTTACAGGCAATACAAACCTTAATTCTCTACTCATTAATAACTTAGCAGGTGATCCAAAAACTGAACTAATTGGTGTATTTCTCAATTCTAACAAGGCTAAATAAAAAAAACATCTCCATTATCATGACATTTTTTAATTAAATTCTTTACAGTTTGAAAATTCCTTTCAGCCATGCGATTGCTTTGTGGATAATAAGACAATGACGTTTTACGATGAAATTTCCAAGCATCAGAAAAATTCTGAAACTCAAAAGAACTAAATTGCGGTCCATTATCAGAAAATATAATCTTGGGTATTCCATGTGTAACACACCAACTGTTTAACAACAACATATTTTGAATAATAATCTACACCAAGTAAATAATCTTGATTTCTATAACTAAATAAGTCTACCCCAATCTTTTCCCATGGTACATCCGGCACGTTATGAGGCATTGATTGCTCTTTACGCTTTTCCTTCTGATATTTAATACAGACAGGACAGTTTTCAATCATTTCAGTCACATCTTTAGAAATGCCTGGCCAAAATACATTTTCACGTACTCTACATAAAGTTTTCTCAGAACCTAAATGACTTACATTCAATTTCGTATTACAATAATATATTGTTTAAGTATCATATTATTACAAACAGTTAATTCATCACGATAATTCCAAAATATTCTAGGGGATCACGTGGCTAAGTGGGTAAGACGCTGGCTCGCTAGCCTGGAGGTCGGGTGTTCGATCCCTGGATTGGCCAAAAAAGTTCATCCAGATTTTCCGGCGTGGTTCCCCCTTGTCAGTGATGCAGAACGGAGGGCCTGACAAGGACAGCTGTCTAGTCCTTCGGATGATACGAAAAACCGAGGTCCTGTGTATATATTGGTATGCACGTAAAAGATCCCCTGGCAGTTGGAATTCGATATAATTTGGCGTATGTCCGTCTTCATTAGCCCAGCATAGGAGCAGAACAGTAGGACGTTAGACCCCATTTCATTTCATTTCGAAAATATTCTAATATTAGGTTTAACTTTACTTCGTTCAATTTGAGTCGGCAAGTCACATAAATCTTGACCACGTTTTGTTTCTTCAACCAGAAGAGAGAGAGAGAGAGAGAGACTAACAAGGTCATTTCGGGACTAACATATGGTATATTTTATTTTATTTCAATAATTCGCTTGCGCATAGGGGTCTTTAGCAGTGGGAGGAAACCGGAGGACCCGGAGAAAACCCACGAGGTTGGACAGGCGACCCTACCCCTCGTCACGTACAACCGGGGATTAGAAACCACGCCAGTCGACTCAATGACAGACTTTATGATACAGCGCGCACGCTAACCATTCAGCCATCCAACCCCCCACATAACTTTTGATGTTATCGGTTTAGATTGAATAATACTATCTACATGAATTTTTTTTATCAGTCTCAAGTGTAGTACCATGTCAGACGTGGAGAGCGGATACCGGGAAAACCGGTCGCCACATCCGGGTGTAACCCATGCAGCATTTCTTACTAAATATTTTGGAACAGCCCATCATCGTCTAGTATTGTCTCTGACCGCATTTGTTTCTTATTTTCTTCTTGGGACTGCACTTTAAATATTGTGTATTTATTCTGCCACTTATTCAGTTTATGGTTACACACAGTAACAGCAATACCAAATTCGTTTCTACATTTTATTTTAAGCACTGCTACATATAGGTTACATAGTAACAAGCATAAATTACAACAAAGTCACTCTCCACTCTCCACTGACGAACACCAACAGATCATGTGGCTCTCCTACGACTTAACTGGGCATTCTGAAACCAGATGGTGTCCCTTGAACCTCAACGGTCTCTCCCAACGAATTTCTACATGATGTGTCCTATGTCAAAGCTTCACGATGTCTAACTTAGAGCGCACATTCTATAAATTATATTATCTCAGATTCACAGCCATTAATTATTCTATTGGCTAATTAGGATGTAATTAATCATGTGATTGGTCACTCATGTCAAATATGAAATGGTAACTTTCCGATCACGTGCTTATTGCCTTGTATACTAACAGGGACTCATTACCAAACTTGGTCAACAGACACATTCCATTTCTGTCCATTTAGATAGCATATGACAAATGTGTTTATTTACATATAGTTCAATTCATGTATCATATCAGCACGGACCCCCTTTCCTGTTAATCTCACAATATTTCATAAACAATTTAATTTGCGTTTAAAAAAACTCATACCATAACTAATATACATTGTACTGACAATGGAGAATAGAAATAAAACATATGTATTTATCAAATTATACAGATTTTATTAATGCAATTGCATATAAATGAATTAAAAATATATACATTACTTACATAAATCATTCAGTAAATGGACATCTAATGGTTATCTACCCTTATAAAAACAAGCCAACAGTGAGGCTGATGTCCCCCGCCGAAATCCCAAAATAAATAGATGACACACATTAATTTGTTGCACATTTATTTTTTTTTCAAAGGTATCAAGCGATCAAACTATACACTAAGTTTCATCACTCTCTATCAGATAGAATCAAGATTATCTTGTCCCAAAGCATTGGCCAATGAAAGTGATTAACTCTGCTTAGCTTCAGCTCGAAATGTTAATCATTGAACTCAGTCAAGACATTCACCTAATGAACATCTACATCAAGTCTAAACATTCTATCTCAATTAAAAGCAGAGTTGTTAAGTCTTGACCAATCAAATTGCTTATCGCTCATTAGCCTAAGCAGAAAATTCTCACCATCGAAATTAGTCAAGGTAATGATATAATGAATCTATATTCGGAGTTCCACCGCTCTCACTTCATAATAACCAAAGTTATCGTGCCTCAAAGCATCAACCAATCAGATTGCTTATTTCTGCTTACCTCAACGAGACAATGTTCATCACAGAACGCCATCAAGACATTCGCCTAATGAACGCCTACACCAAGTTTAAACATTCTACCTCAATTAGAAGGAGAGTTATTGTGTTCCAAAGTCTCGACCAATCAAATTGTTTATCGCTCTGCTTACCCTCAGCAGAAAATATTCATAATCCAGTCAATGTATTGATGCAATAAAGCTATACACCAAGTGTCCTCACCCTCACTTAATTAGAACTAAAGTTATTGTGTCTCATGTATATCAACCAATCAAATTGCTTATCTCTGCTTACCCTAAGCCGAAAATTCTCATCTTCGAACTCCTTCAAGGCATTCATCTAATAGACACCTATTACCCTGAGCAGAAAATGCTCATTATTGACATTACCAAACTTAGTCAAGGTATACACCAATTTTCATCACTCTCACTTAATTAGAACTAAAGTTATCCTTCCAAAAGCATCTACCAATCAAATTGCTTATCTCTGCTTACCCTAAGCAGAAAATGCTCATCTTCGAACTCCATCACGGCATTGACCTCATAAACCCCTACACCAAGTTTGAAGATTCTATGTCAATTAGAACGAGAGTTCTTGTGTTCCAAGGTCTCGACCAATCAAATTGCTTATGGCTCTGCTTACCCTGAGCAAAAAGTGCTCATTATCGAACTTAGTCAAGGTATTGATGTAATGAAACTATACACAAAGTTTCATCACTCTCACTTTATTAGAACTAAAGTTATCGTGTCCCAAAGCATCAACCAATCAAATTGCTTATCTCTGCTTACCCCAAGCCTAAAATGCTCATCTTCGAACTCCATCAAGGCATTGACCTAATAAACACCTACACCAAGTTTGAACATTGTAGCTCAATTAGAAAGAGAGTTACTGTGTCCCAAAAAGTGTGACGGACAGACAGACGAACCCATTTTATTAGTCCCCTGCTTTCTTCGAAAGACGGGGGAAAACAAGGCGAAACGACAGGTTTGTAAACAGTTTGTTGATTGGTTCGTAGACTATAGTTACAATCAAGGCTAGGGCAGATAGTTTGAAATCGTGGAAACCCTATGGATAAACCCAGGGTATAGTGGAGTAGAACGGAATGGGTACACTGGGAATACCGAGGATGACTCACATCTAAATCATAACATTGAAGTTTAAGACACATTCCTTGTAATCTAGGGCTTAATTGATTCGGTCTCTTTTTAAATATAGTTTCTAAAGGCTTGTGATCTGTTTCTACTAACACCTTCTGACCATATAAAAATTGATGGGATCTTGTGCATCCAAAAACAATACTTAACTCCTTTTCAGCATCTCTCAATGACCTAGAAGCGTAGGCAATTGGTTTTCATTTATCATGTATCTTCTGTTGTAAACAACACCCTAAACCTTAAATATACGCATCACATGGAATTTTAATCGGTTTAGTTAAATCAAAATGTTGCAAAACTGGTTCATCAATCAAAGTATATCTGACGTATCCTTTTCAGTTAATTTTCTTAAAGGTTCAATAATACTTGATAAATTTGGTATGCAGGTCTCTAAATCAAGTATTCTTTGTAAATCGTTCTTACATTTGGGGGAAGCTAATTCTTTTATAGCTGTAATCTTTTTACTATCTGGCTGAATTTATTGTTTCGATATTACATCACGATCGGTTAAAATTTCACATTTATCAGGATTAAATTTCAATTTCAATTCTTTTAAGTACTTTATGAGGTGTACTATCATGCCCTTCTTCAGTTGCAGAATATATCAGCATATCACCGAATATTGTCACTAAACTTGGTATATCTTCAAAATGCTGACAAGCAATTCTATGAAAAATTTCGGGTGCAACATTAACGCCAAAAGGAAGTCTCATATATTAGTACCTGCCGAATGGACTTTATGAGGTGTACTATCATGCCCTTCTTCAGTTGCAGAATATATCAGCATATCACCGAATATTGTCACTAAACTTGGTATATATTCAAAATGCTGACTAACAATTCTATGAAAAATTTCTGGTGCAACATTAACACCAAAAGGAAGTCTCATATATTAGTACCTGCCGAATGGACTTTATGAGGTGTACTATCATGCCCTTTTTCAGTTGCAGAATATATCAGCATATCACTGAATATTGTCACTAAACTTGGTATATCTTCAAAATGCTGACTAACAATTCTATGAAAAATTTCTGGTGCAACATTAACGCCAAAAGGAAGTCTCATATATTAGTACCTGCCGAATGGACTATTACATGTCGTCAAACTTACAGCTCTATCAGTAAATTTACAGTGCCAAAATCCTTGTGACATATCTAATTTTGAAAAATATTGTGCCCCTTTCAATTTCGTCATAATCACAGCTCTAGTAGGTAACATATAATGTTCTCTTTGTAATTGTTTATTAAGATCTCTGGGATCTAGATACACCCTAGGTTTACCATTAGATTTTTCTACTATTACATACTATTTACAAATTACGTTGGTTCTGCCACTTTTCTTATAACTGCATGGTCTTCCATTCTCCTTAATTCTTCTTTTAATTTATCATGAAAAGCAAATGGTACATTTCTGCATGGATGTTTATTTCTTGTGCTTCTTCTTTCAATTTCATATAAATTCTATCTGGCAGTTCACCCAATTCTGCACCAAATGGTTTCGGATACTTCTTAATACATTCATGTTTAGTACCAGTATTCTGAAGTTTATCTTCATTTTTATTATTTGGTCTTATTTCTTCATTAATAATGTGGACTCTCTTTATTAACTCCGTTCTTTCACTGGACTTCAGGCCTATAATTGGTTCCGGTCTCCTCCCACTTCTAAAGGCCCCTACGCGCAAGCGAATTATTGAAATAAAATTGAACCATGTGTTAGTCCCGAAATGACCTAGTTTGTGTGAGTGGACGTTAAACCCCATTCCTCTATCTCTCCGTATAATTGGTTGTGCACCTGTTTTTGTAACTACAGTAAACATGACCCTAAATTGTCTCGCTTCGTCCTTTAAGTCTGCTATGCATCTACCACAATTCTGGATTGGTTCATTATTATAGGTAGTCAAATTTACTTTATGGTTAATCAGCCTCACACCATTAGCTTCAAGAACTTTAAAATCTTTCACAGGCAAAATATTGGCTTGAGCGCCTCTGTCTATCTTAAACGGAATAATGGCATTTTCTACTGACAGTGGAATGAGTCATTGATTACCATTTGACTACCATTGATTACCATTTGATTCGTTCGTTTCATCTAATAAAATAAAACCGGATTTTCCATTTTGAACTGAATATTCATGACTACTAACTTGTGTTTCAGGACTATTTTCTCCATATTCTTCATTTCCACCATATTTTACTTCCATTACCCGTTTCGAACCTGTTGTATAGTTGATAATTATTTTGATTTTCTACCCTGATAATTATTGTCCCTGGAGTAACAAACTCTCGGATTTTATGAGATTGGCCACATTTATTACAGTTTATTACATCTCTAGATGGAGATTGTCTTGAGCCAGTTGGCTAACTTCTACCAAAATTATTATTATTTCTATAACCGGATCTTCTCTGCCCTTCATAGTTAGTATGATATTTATAATTAGGCCCATTATTATTATTTCTATTTGGTCGTCGAATAACATCTACTTCATTCTTCTCATCTTTATTTTGTTGTTTTATCATTTCATGATTTCTTGCTATTTCTAAAGCTAAATCTAGAGCAACATCATGCTTCGTATGTAATTTTTCTGAGAGACTTTTATCTTTTAAACCCCAGATAAATGTATCTCTTATTTGTATTTCTTTAGTATCACCATATTCACACGTCCCTGAAAGTTTATAGAAAGCTCTTACAAAATATTCAACAGTTTCACCATCTTGTTGGCTTCGATCATGGAACACTGCTCTCTCCCAGAACTAGGTCATAATTATTTTGATCCCTGGCAGATAAACCCATCTGTTCAAAAATTATTTCTGCTTCTTCTCCCATACAATAAATTAAATTGTTAACCCGGACTTTAGCCGCCTCTCCATACAGTTTGGATCAATGCGGTAGCGGCCATATCGTTTTTTCCATTTCCATTCAGGCCAGTCATTCGGCTGCAATTACTAAATAGCTCACTTCTCACACCATGTTATATTGTTAGGGATGTTGGGGTTCATATTCAGAGGCGTACATAACGATTTTGTTTGGGGGGGGGGGGGTGTTTAGCCAAAATGGGGCCGACTGATGCACATACCCCCAGTATGAGTGACGCAGTCAGGAGCCGCGCACCACAGGTGCGAGTTTTCTAGGGGCCATGTGCAGAGCGGATCTAGAAGCTGGGAATAGGGGTGGGGTGGGGGTGGTTCCAAATCTAGGACGCCATCCACAATCCCACCCCACAATGATTGTGGGGGTTCATATTCAGAGGCGTACATAACGATTTTGTTTGGGGGGGGGGGTGTTTAGCCAAAATGCGGCCGACTGATGCACATACCCCCAGTATGAGTGACGCAGTCAGGAGCCGCGCACCACAGGTGCGAGTTTTCTAGGGACCATGTGCAGAGCGGATCTAGAAGCTGGGAATAGGGGTGGGGTGGGGTGGTTCCAAATCTAGGGAGCCATCCACAATCCCACCCCACAATGAATGTCAACAAAATACTGGCTATAGCATTAAGTGTCCCAGTAGAACATAGACAGTATTGTATAAATATATAGTTGTTCGCCGATCGTTGTCTCGCCGGAAAGCAGTTTTATTTAAGTTGACATAAAGTTTATGTCATATATGATGATTGTGCCTACAACACTGAGCAACCTGAGAAAATTTTGGAAAAATTGAGTCAATATCCTAGCACTTGAGGTCATTGCTGGGAGAAAGTCTTGTGGACGAGAGGACCAGAAATGTGAGCCAATGGGACAGAATCTCGAGATCTGCCCCTGTCAATTCCGCCTGTTTTGCAAGAGTTGACATAACATGTGTATAGTCTGACGCCCCATGACCCACACACCAGTATAACTGGGCAGTTCACTACAATCGTGAATATGACAGAGGAATAGAAGAATGATGTTATAACGGAATCGAGCGCCTCAGGCGCGAACAAATTTCAGATATGTAACCGAGCATTTAATTTTTCGGGACTGGGCCTGAAAATTTGAATCATTGTCATTGCAAATGGAACCAAATTCTCGTTAACGAGAGGATAAGAAATGCGACATAATCTTGTGGCCTATCTGTCTATTTCGCCTGTTTTGTAATTGTTTCTTTACCTCATTAATTCATTTAGTCTGAGACCGACTGCGGTGAGTAATTTTTTTGAGACCGACTATTTTTTGCCATTGGGGAAAAGCATTTCATAGAACAACATACTCACAACAGAATAAGAGTGACAAACATTTTTTCAAACATGACAAGCAGACATGGTTATTTTATACTACCGACCGAGAGAGATGGGGTTAAACGTCCACTCGACACAAACTGGATCATTTCGGGACTATCATATGGATCTAATTTATTTCAATAATTGGGGTTTTTAGCAGTGAGAGAAAACCGGAATACCCGGAGAAAAACTACGAGGCTGGATGGACAGGCTACCCTACTTCTTGTCACGTACAACCGGGGAATCGAAACCATGCCATTTGACCCAATGACAGATGCAACGCGCAAGCGCTACCTATTCGCCCCCCCCCCCCCCTTGTCTGGAAGCAGTATAATATTGCAATATTGGCAATATATTGTTGGTTTTTATATTGATATCGCAATAATGAAAATATCGTCCAGCACTATCTTGTGCTAAACGCGTGGGGTATACAACAATATTAATCTGATTTAACATAATTATATGGAATGTTTCTTTTCTCACATTTATCAGCAAGTAGGCCCTATTTGATTGGCGGTCGGGACAAGTAACCACCCCGGCATCATCAAACCTATGCACGCCACTAACATTAGCATCGTGAAGGGACATATTAATACATTGTGGACTTCTTGATTCTGTAGGAATGATGTTGAAAGGTGCAGATATTATTATCTTATTTTATAGCTATATATATTCCTATTTAATTGTATATATTTATGCATATTTCATTTACTTATTTACTTGTTAATCACGTACAGAAGTTTGTTTCCCTCTAGAATACATACCTGAGATGCTTTATGGCTACCTTGTTATGAGTGGATTTTCTTGTTCAGTTGAACGGACAGGGTCGCTCCTATGAGTGCATTATCTTGTTCAGTTTGACGAACAGTAATAGATTGATGGGGCATGACTTCTTTTCTTCATTCGAGAGCCGATTTTGGTCTCTCTTCGCAGCTGTTAGACGTAGAATCCGTTTCTATAGGTAAACGGTGAATATCTACCGAAGTATATCTACTGGGAGCCATCTCGACTAATTCAACGATAATAAAGTTACATAGAAGGATATAATGCGTTAGTCTTACAAAGCCAACGTGAAGTCAGAATACCATAGACTATCACAAGTCACAAGCAGAGAATTAAGAACCTGGGAGGAACCGACGGACAAGCTCTGTCACATACACACACATCTCTGTTATAATTCTCCTAAAACTCATTATGGACTGCAGCTAAATAAATTCAGACCCTATTGCTAGGATTATGTAGGAGCAGCTTTTAGGGACAAATTTCTCTTTAAAGCTGCCCCTGCTTTATCCGGACAATAAGTTATGAATTTATCTGCAATCCATCAGAAATTTTAGAAGAATCACCCCCTCGCCTCGCTCCTCCAATTCACGCCGCTGGTCCATTTCCTGCCCAGTTGAAAATCCTGGACAAGCATCACTCAACCAACATACCTATTACATTTTGTTTAAATCCATAGTTTAATGCAAAAGGTCCCTACATAATGCGGCATTACAGACTCCAGAATCCACACTCGCCTCTTTGGAATGACTGGAGAGTAGTGAATGGGAAGTGTTTGTCTATATGATACCCACCTGATGCTCCATGTCTCAGTGTTTAAACAACTTCTTAGTCGATATTTCCCTAAACAACAATAGTTCTCAATCGGTGTGCACAAGTCCCATAAATGACTCAAAAGAATCTTTGCACATGTTTTCTGAGATTTGTGAGTCATATTGTGGAATACATTATTATATAGTGCATTATAATGTATTATGATAGGTGAATATATGCAGGATAAGAGTCATGGATGTCTGGAACAATTTAGGTCGGTAGTCGCGAAAATTCTTAATTTGTGTATGCTATCTTCTTTCTTAAAAGTGAAAAATGACCAAGTTTTGTTGATTCTAATATTCGGGAGACGCCCTTATAGAAAGGGTACTTTTTCGGTCGCTAATATAAGTCGTATAAGGAAAGAGATCATACGGGTTGTATCTGTTCCCTAATCTCTTTCAACTTCTGAATAAAATATTGCTTTTAAAATTAATATGTAATATATAAAATATCTTACCATATTGATCAATGGAGAATGTTAAATACTTTCCAATTAAACTACCCATAGAACCAAAATTCATATAATGTGGCATATGGTAATCGTAGAGGGGAGACTGGAGAAAACCAGCAGGTACAATAATTTCATTCCAATAATAAAGTAGAGCCATATTTGTATCAAATGTTTTAAATATCCACCTAGTTCGGTCAACACCACCTTCTAGTTGATTCTCATAATAAACTTTCTGGAATTGGTTGATGTTCAGAATGTTTTGGAAATAATCTGTTTTATTTATTGCCAGCTGTAAAAAAAATACATGAACTGGAAATAACTCAACTGTTTAAAAGAGGTGATCAATATGTATCAATATTCAAACAAAAGATGGACTAGGGGTACGTTAGGCATAGGTTTGTATAGTTTCAAACACGGTGGCATACGCTGATTTACGGCGAGGCAGAAATGTTTTCTTAAGCATGCATAAGAAAATTGTGCGTATTCGGAAGCAAGATTTATATACGATAAGCATAGGTTCAATACGGTAAGTATACGAACAATTCTGTATTTTCAAGAGCATTTCGAGCGTATAAAATTGTTTTTATTAATTTCAAGTAATACGTTTCTCTCATACGCTATTTAGTGTGACAGGGATATTGTACTTACACGTGATGGCTACAGGACATACCCAAACTCGGTCCATAAAATAACCAGACTCGGTCACATGCAATAGTAATACCTGTTAGCATAGTTATTCCTTCTCTTAAAATTTGATTTGGGAGCTCATGGAAAAATTGGACTGGAGTTTAGGCTGGCATTATGATCAAATTAATTTAGTCTAAGGATATCGACCTTTTTATACTAGATATACATTTGCCGATTTTATTTGACTTTGTACGACTTATATTAGCGACCGAAAAAGTATCCTTTCTATTACGGCGTCTCACGAATATTAGAATCAACAAAACTTGGCCATGTGACACTTTTCAGAAAGATATCGACCTTCACGGACCATCATAATTGGTAATATTTAAAGTTTTAAATTCAATAGAAACTTGGCAAAAAGGGAGGCTTTGCCTTTGATACGCCAGTTATCTATTATCAGTTTTAGATAGCCATTCCTATTTTCTGTTTGATTTCTGTTTTTTACTTTGTGAAAATCCTCCGTAGCAAGTGGGGATATGGAAGAAAATGAAACGGTAGCAAACGGAAGGTCAACTCTTGGTAGATCAAGCGCACATGGCCGCGTTGTTGTGTTCATACCACGAGATTTATTTACATTTAATTTTCCATATATTTTTATCTGACTTAGTTTTGAGATAATTGGAATTTTTTAGTTTAATAATGCATCAAGAATAGAGTTTGTGAACTTTCCATAGTGATATTACCCGTCGTCATCTACTCATTTGGGTTCTACCTTTACGTGCCGTGGTATGATAATAAAATGTAATTTAAGCAAACCACATAACAGATTGTGTATAGATTTCAGTGCTCTGGTATATTTACATGTTTAGTTTCTCTGAAAAGGCCGATCTACGCGCAAATTACAATGTGTGTGTGTGTGTGTGAAATAGCCCCTGCGCAAGGATGTACTTCTGAGTATATTAAAATTGGAACGATACAGAGAAGATTAGCATGGCCACGGCGCAAATGGCAACTGACCGTATCCAGTTTGTACGACCAAGGGGTCACGTGGACCGTCACGGGATGAGCATTCGCCGCTATTGGTGCGGATTCGTTATGTATACACTTAAAGGACAATATTGGTGTCAGCCATTATCACATATGTGACATAACTGATAAAACACTAATATTGTCCTTTAATTATGATAAAAAGAAGAAAAGTTGTTTTCTTAAAGAGGCTACATATATAGGCCTACCAATATTTCAGCTTAATTCTTCTAGAGCTAAAACAGCAAGAGACTGTCGGACAAACACATACTCAAGAGAATTAGCTGGAAGAACAACTATTTTGAGGTATTTCTCTATGAGATAATTAACGCAAGGTTCGTAGTAAAAATACTATACGGATTATTACATATGGACAAAATTGATATTTTCTAAAAGCTGATAACTTGGGCAGCCATTTTGAAAAAAAATCACAGGGCCTACTGAAGTACCTGTTTTCTATTTCACTGATATCGATGTATGCGCGCAGAAAGTACGACGTGTAAAGTAAAGGGATAACAATTCCGGGTATTCCGCAAAGTTACCGCAAAATTTGAAGAAATAAGAAATGTTCGAATCGGAGTCTCACCTGGAACAGACAGTAGTAGGTAAAGTAACACACATTACGAACTCAGCATTTTCAAGCTATCAATTCCTCTATTATTATATAATTATAATGATTTCAACTTTCATGGACAGCAGGGGTTATTATTTTAACACAGAAATAAATTGGAGTGTGGTATCTATGTGATACATAGAAGCATAAATACGAAAGCACTTGGAATTGAAATCACAGTCGTTGCAGAAAGATGAAAACGAAAAATAACCACCTTAGCTGAACAGTGAAAACGAGCCCCAGGCCTTCGGTCACATTCACATTATTTTCTTTACTTTGAGGCCCCTTTATAGCATTGGCAACAGGCCCGGCACTAGCTTAATTGGTTCCTAAATATAGTATGCATTAGGACTAACGATAATGTGTAAAACACAATATGCATAAATAACAAAGACAACCCCCAAATCAGAAATTTATAGTAATAATAAAATGTTCGAAAACTCTAAGGCTCATAAAGACAAAGAATACAAAATTTTCGGTCGTTATAAAATAGGTATCATATGAAAACGGCGACTAAATAGATACTTAACCTATGCTGTCTCCTCGGGTCTAAGACGCAAGAAACCGAAAAGGTATTGAGTCAAACCGCAAAACCGATATTTCATCATTACCTCTTTATATATTTTATCCAACTGGTCACCATCAAGCATAAAAGCAGGAAATCCTATCTTATATATTAGTTTAGTTATCTGCAATGCAATAATATGTTCCATTAATTTTGATTAATACCATAAAACTGTTTCATGGAGGGAAAATTTTAAAGATAAGTTAGAGCACGAACTTGTAGGCCAGCTATATTCACCTTAATAAGCATTAGGAAATAAATTGTATATATTATTGATAAACGGTTTGCGAGAAATATTTTTTTTTCATCTTGGACAGTTTTGCGTCTCTTCTGTTTGTAGATGATTCGGTTTCGTTGTCTTTCACAGTGGGGGGTGGGTATCATTAGGGATCTCCATGAATTGATCAATTTGTTAAAGTTGATTATCATTATTATTGAACCACAGATAAATAAAACAAAGGGGTCCTACCTGTAAATAATTCCTCAGTGACAGTACATAGTATACTATTTTAAATACTATATTTACTCTATACGAGATAAATAATCGTCCAATGCCAATGTATATATTCTACCAATCAATGGATGTATCATTTAAATCAATACCGTATAATTGGAATATAATGGTCAATACACACCTAGTAAACATTACTTCAAAACACAAGCTTGCGAATTTGTATGAACAAATAGCATCAAATTACAGACGAAGTCATTAAAATCAAACTGAACAAGGCATACCTTTTGGATGGCTATCTTTTTAGTATCAGAATTCATCCAAGTATTTGCATTCAATTCATCAATTACTGCACTTCTCAAGTAAGTCGTTATTTCAACTGCCTGAAGATAGAGAAACGGCATTAGCCGGTGATCAGAACATTCCATTCAAAACTGAAAAAATTTAGTGAAATATCCAAATTGTTGATGAACCAGCGGCTGCCAGGCAGGATACGCCCACATTTTCGAGAGATGGATAGAGAACAAGCTAAAAATGAAGTGATTTTTCCTACAATCAAGGGCCATAATTCAGAAAATTACAACTCAATATGTGCAAATTTATAATCTTTGGGTTATAAACTTACATTTCAAGTTTCAACAAAATCGGATAAAAATTGTGACCTCTATAGGGTCCACAACCTTGATATACCATATTTTTACGCTATTTGAGAACGAGAGGCGGCCAGTTTGTCTGTCAGTTTTGGCCGATTTTCACGAAATTCAAACTCAGCCATCCTTGAGGTGTAACGGTGATATAATAATACGGTTTTTTTAAATCGGATAAAAATTATGACCTCTATAGGGCCCACAAGCTAAAAACGCGATTTTTCGTACAATCAGGGGCCATAATTCAGGAAGTTACGGTCCGATATGTGCGAATATCGAAAGGAACCGAGATCTTTGGGTTATAAACTTACATTTCAAGTTTCAACAAAATCCGATAAAAATTATGACCTCTATTAGGTCCACAAGCTAAAAACGCCATTTTTCGTCCAATCAGGGGCCATAATTCAGGAAGTTACATTCCGATATGCGCGAATATTGAAAGGAACCGAGATCTTTGGGTTATAAACTTACATTTCAAGTTTCAACAAAATCGGATAAAAATTATGACCTCTATAGGGTCCACAACCTTGATATACCATATTTTTACGCTATTTGAGAACGAAGGGCGGCCATTTTGTCTGTCAGTTTTGGGCCGATTTTCACGAAATTCAAACTCAGTCGTCCTTAACGTGTAACGGTGATATAATAATAGGATTTTTTAAATCTGATAAAAATTATGACCTCTATAGGGTCCACAAGCTAAAAACGCGATTTTTCGTACAATCAGGGGTCATAATTCAGGAAGTTACGGTCCGATATGCGCGAATATCGAAAGGAACCGAGATCTTTGGGTTATAAACTTACATTTCAAGTTTCATCAAAATCGGATAAAAATTGTGACCTCTATAGGGTCCACAACCTTGATATACCATATTATTACGTTATCTGAGAACGAAGGGCGGCCATTTTGTCTGTCAGTTTTGGGCCGATTTTCACGAAATTCGAACTCAACCATCCTTAGGGTGTAACGGTGATATAATAATACATTTTTTTGAAATTGGATAAAAATTATGACCTCTGTAGGGCCCACAAGCTAAAAACGCGATTTTTCGTACAATCAGGGGCCATAATTCAGGAAGTTACGGTCCAATATACGCGAATATCGAAAGGAACCGAGATCGTTGGGTCATAAACTTACATTTCAAGTTTCAACAAAATCGGATAAAAATTGTGACCTCTATAGGGTCCACAACCCTGATATACCATATTTATTACGCTATTTGAGAACTAAAGGCGGCCATTTTGTCTGTCAGTTTTGGGCCGTTTTTTTTATTAAATTCGAACTCAGTCGTCCTTAGGGTGTAACGGTGATATAATAAAACGGTTTTTTAAATCGGATAAAAATTATGACCTCTATAGGGTCCACAAGCTAAAAACGCGATTTTTCGTACAATCAGGGGCCATAATTCAGGAAGTTACGTTCCGATATGCGCGAATATCGAAAGGAACTGAGATCTTAGGGTTATAAGCATACATTTCAAGTTTGAACCAAATCGGATAAAATTGTGGCCTCTACAGTGTTCACAAGCTAAAAACGTGATTTTTCGTACAATCAGGGGCCATAATCCATGAAGTTACAGTCCGATACATGCTAATATCGAAAGGAACCGAGATCTTAGGGTGATAAACCTATATTTCAAGTTTCATTGAAATCGGATAAAAATTGTGACCTGTAGACTGTTCACAAACAATTGTGGACGGACGGACGTCCGGACGGACGGACAGGGGCGACGATAATATACGTCCACATGAAAATGTGGGCGTATAAAAACTAAGAAATATTAAAATTGCGCATTTCAGATGATCATAGCTGGCATCAAACATGGGATTGATATCTAAATTTTTATCGACTTTTATTTACTAACGTGATTCGACCGGAAGCTATATTTGACGCAAAGTCCCTTCATATTCCTATATTATGTTATTAGCAATCTGATTAAAATACAGATCTGTTTTCCGTTTCGCTTTTTTATGCTTTCGATGGCCTACACTACATGAATATCTGACCAGTTTTACTGAAACGTCGCGTCAGGGGTCGTACGAGCGGCTTTTGACCCTATGACGTCAGACATTGATTAATCAATCAGCGTTGGCGTTGATTAATCTTATATAACAACTCTTCCATGTCCTAGTGTAGTACGGATAAATAAAACGAAATTTTTTAACTCTAAAAAACGAAACGAAATAGGATGTGTATTAATCAGATTGTGTTATTAGCATAGTCGGTGCCTTGATTAATCCCGTTTATGTGCAATTTATCCACAAAATTAATATTTGTAGATCTTATTAAATGAACATTTGATGAAATGCCGGTAGTCCAGAAGCTAGCAAAGATTAAATTAACATCACGAGTACAAAAGGTTTGGGGACACTACCAGGGAGCATTGTTCAAATCATCGCCCAAATTCATTACACTCATGAAAGCTATGACAAAATGTTCCTTAGGATTCCGAGTGATAATATGAGCCCTTCTGAGTCGTCCATTTTGAGGATTAACCTACTTCTGAGTAGGTCAAGGGTCACTCACTATTGGTCTGTCACGCACACCCTAACTTAAATGGAAATTAACCCCTTCTGAATAGGTCAAAGGTCACTATTGCTCGGCCACGCCTACGCTATCTTAAATGTATATCTCAGTACATGGGCATCGAACTGTTCCTTGGGACCCTCTGGGGCAACAAGAATACTACTGAGTGGCCCATTTAGGGAGTTTACTCACGTCTGAGTCGGTCAACGTTCCCCATTGATCGGTCAAGCCCTCTCCACTATTAACGTATATCTCAGTAGCCTATTTAACTACAACCACAATGTGGATATCAAACTGTTCCTTGGGACCGCCTTGTTAAGTTTGGGAATTAACCTGCTTTTGGGTAGGTTAAAGGTCACCATTGGTCGGACATGCCCAATCCAATTTAGAGTACATCTCCAGTAGAGAGCACAAAATTGACGTCAAACTTCCTTGAGACCCTCTGTGTCAATATGAATGCACCTGGGTGGTCAATTTTGGCGATTAACCAAAATCAGAGTAGGTCAAGGGTCCTTGGGACCCTCTGTGTCAATATGAATGCATCCGGGTGGTCAATTTTGGCGATTAACCAACTTCAGAGTAGGTCAAGGGTCAGAAATGGTCTGTCACGCCCAATCCATCTTTAATGCATATCTGAGTAGATACCTCGAATGCATATCTAATAGTAAGTGCAGGTGGGCCGCTCTACACGGAAAACAAAACCGACAAGACAAACCTACGGATAAGACAAAATATAGAAATGGCAAGAAATAAACAACAAATATAAAATCAAGTGAATGGATCCGGGGGCCAGCCGTAAGCGTACACTGCGCTGTACATCGTTCGTTCGTGGGGTTTTCTGTCCGCTTCCACCTTGGGTGATATCGCAGACAAATGTTTCATAATATACTTGCCAGAGTATATTATGTACAAGCACAGAGTGGGTGCCAAACTGTTAGGACCCCCTGTGCCATTATGGATCCGTCTGAGTTGTCAATTTCGGGGATTAACACCTTCTGAGTAGGTCAAAGATCACTTTGAGTCGGTTCCGTCCAATGTGTACATAGTCATGACTGGTGTCAAAATGACTATTTGAAGACATTGTATAAATACAAGTCCTTCTGGCTTCTCAATTTAGAGGATCAATAAGTCTGAACATGTGTCATATTTAATGGATTTTCTTTGTATACTGTACATTGGCGTACAATTCCTGCCACATGTCAACAGCCTTGCTCCTTCGCCATTTTGTAATTCTGTAATTGGGGATCGAATACAGCTCCTTTGTTTCGGGTATTTCGCCCACAGAACACGGTAGCGCCTATACGCAGAGCGTGTATTTTACATGTTGATGGGAGGTGGGATGGGTCGAGTCAACATAAAAGAAGGCTTGACAAAATGTAAATTCGTTTAACCAAAACAACCGATACGATGCAACCAATGGTAACCTATGACCTCCTCAGGCGGGGGTTAATACCCCAAATCTCGGACAGATTCATATGTTGCATGTACTCGACCATGTGCATGCATGCACATTGGACGGGTCTTACCAAAACTAACATTGCTCTAGGGGGTCAAAACTTGGATATGCATTGAAGGTACATGTGTGTACTGAAATATGCATTAAAGGTGAAGACCAATGATGACATTGACTAAGAAGTGGGTTAAGCCCTAAAATTGACCACCTGGAAGTATTCATGTTGCCCCAGGGGGTCCCAAGGAACAGTTTGATACACATTTTGTGCTTACACTGAGATATACATTTAAAGTAGAGTAGGCGTGGTCGACCAATAGTGACCTATGAGAGACAAAGTGGGTTAATCCCTAAATACACCACCCGGAAGGATTCATATTATCATTGGGAAATTCTAAGGAACATTTTGACATAGCTTTCATGGATGTACTCGAGATGTACTATAATACCAAAATCATTACTTAAGAGTTGCATTTTTTTGTTTTTTTGGCTGGGGTGGGGGCGTCCCGATCCCATATCTAATAATGCCAGGCCTCAAACCTTTTGTACTCGAGATGTTAATCACATCTTTGCTAGCTTCTGAACTAGGGTAACTAACGTCTTCGAGAAGACCATGTTCGTGTTTAAGTGTATTTGTGATTATAGAGAGCCAAATTAGTTAATGGTTAGTATTAAAAAGCAGTTAAAAGAGACGAATACCTTCTGTTTGTTCTCCGTTGGAAAATGATCGCGAACAAATAAAGAACCCATTGCCTCTGGCATCATTCTGTTAACGTAACCAAAACAATAATTCCATTTTCCCGAGAACTGTTCAACACCAAATACATCAACATAATACTCTCTGTTGGCATGGACATATTCCCAAGATAACTCTGGGGCGTATCGTTCTAAGAGTCTCCATACCATGTAATTGTGTAATACCCTGGAAGGAATATGGCCTTATACAACAGTACATTTATTTACTTACTGGACCCGTTGTTTTGGCACGGTTGTTCAAGTAACTGATCAACCTGTAATGTGTTGTTTTAGCACGTGCACAGGTGATAGTTTGAGGAAAAGTAGGTGTTTATATAGATGAACACCACAACATACTAACCTGGTGTTTGTGGAAAACTGACAACGCATTTTAATGCGAGTGTTGTATTATAAATAAAAAGAAACGCCGTGTTTATTAAAAAAGATAAATACATGTAGTTAACAATAAATCAATATATTTTCAAGGATTTATAGTTGGTGAAATATACTCTTCAAAAAAGTAGGGGAAATTCAGAAACAATACAAAACTGCGGAAATGCACTGCTGTTTTATTAGAGGTAACCAGTGTATGTTAATAACAGGCCAATTGCCAACACATGAACATAAACAGTTCATATTGGTGGCTTATCTGACGGCCCCATTTTACTCGCAAAGAGATACACTGTCAAAAGTGAAAATGGACGTTTTTGATTTTTGTCTTAATAATGAGTAATTAATTGCTCCACCAATCCTCAGACATTCAGCAATTCGTCGTGGCATGCTCCTAATAAACCGTCCAATCACGATTTGGGGCAATCTGACCCACTCCTCTTGCAGTGCCACGGCCAATTCTTGCAGTGTTGTCGGTTGACGTTGACGTCGACGAACACGTCTCCCGATCATGTCCCAATATGCTCGATAGGGGAAAGGTCAGGATTCATGGCTGGCCAAGGCATATTGACAATTTGGTGAAACTGGAGGTAGTCATTCACGACACGAGCGCGGTGGACACGGGCATTATCATCTTGAAAGATGAAACGTCGACCTGCACGTTGAGCAAAGGGCAGAACTATCGGTGCCAGGATGTGGTCACGGTAGTACACACCCAGTGACCCTTCGTTGAACAGTATGCAAGTCCGTTCTGCCAGTCATGGTGATTCCTCCCCACACCATAACAGACCCACGCCCGAATCTGTCATGCTGTCTGACGTTAACGTTAGCATGACGCTCATATCAGGACTCATCTGAGAACATTACACGCGCCCATCGACGATTACCCCAATTTCTACGTTGTCTACACCATTGATGCCTGTTTGCCATGTGCTGGCGAGTTAATGGAGGCACAACACGTGGTCGGCGCGCATGCAAATGGGCTGCATGTAGCCGATTTCTAATCGTTTGGGGTGTAACACGAATTCCTGTAACTTTGTATAAGTTTACAGAAAGCTGATTGGCCGTTTGTCCTCGATTTCGCAGGACCTGTGTACGAATGTATCAATCCTGGAATTGTGTAGTGGCTCTACGACGGCCTACTTTTTTTGGAGAGTATATATACAATTCACATTTTGCGCAAAAGGCAAGTGCCATGGCCCAAGAAGTTGCGAACTGGTGCTGGACAAAATAGAACTCCCCCAAGATCGTTTGATTCTTAACATCTAAAACGGACCAACATTGTGAACTCTAGAGTGTCCATAGACTTTGTGCATGATTCACATTTTGCGTAAAGCTCCGTCTGAATCGGACCAAAAATTATGGCCTTTGTTGTGGATCCACTGCCATCATACATATTTCACAATTAAACGTAAATGGTATGGGGCTATAACCTAAGAAGTCATGGAAGACCAAACAGCTATTTATCCAGTTTTCTTAATTCTTAGTTCTTAATTCATAGTCCTTAATTCTTATTTCTTCCTTTTTTGTCGTATTTCGACATTTATATATTAAAATTAACATTTGTATCTTAACATCAATATTTGTTTTACAAATCAGACATTTGTCATATCAGATCTGTAAATTGCATCTTTGTTTAATTTAATTGTATTTCAATATAATGATAAAATTTCTTTTAAAAAATCAAAAAATTACATTTAAATTTCATCAGAAACGTACAACGAAAATCAAATCTCAAACAACAAATTACCAAATACAAATCAGCAAATACAAATCTTGGAAAACCATTGTCAAAAAACATTTCTCCAAATTCATCTAATCTGAATATTATGACGCTAGTGGTGGGATGTCAAACGGCTCTACCAGACGATAAAACAGCAGCTGCACTATACTAGTCTGGTGGCTGAAGGGTGGGTGGGTCGCCACCCGAGCTGTGAATTTATGAGACAAGATTGGAGGGAAATGAGTTCTCGTTGCACACATATTTTGAGATAAGATGTGCAGCGGAATTAAAAAGTAATGTTTTTGCAAAGCTCTAAGAAAATCATCATTTAAATCAACGAGAACTCATTATTTGACGGCAATGGACCCACAACAAAGGCCATAATTTTTGGTCCGATTCAGACGGAGCTTGCGATAATAGTTACCGATCAAAAGATCTTGGAGGAGTTCGATTTTCGTCTGCATCAGACCGCAATTCTGGCCTTTGGCCTTTACGCAACATGTGAATCATGCACAAAGTCTATGGACCCTCTAGATCTCACCATGGTTGGTCCGATTTAGATGAAACTATAGATATATATTAAGGATCAAAAGATCTTGGGGTAGATCTATTTTGGCCAGCACCAGTTCGCAACTTCTTGGGCCATGGCACAGATGAAGAACTTATCGCCCCAACAGAAACACTTAGCTACACCTGCGACATGCAATAGTGCCATACGCGTGGGAGAGGTTAATTTTCAAATTTGACACTTCAAGGAAGGGTTGATAAAAACTGAGGCGTGCTGGTTTATCCTATCCATCATGTTTGTTTTCCTATCGGTTCTTCGATAATATTTATTGTTAAAGCGTATCTTTGCTTTAGTGTGTTACGTTTAATTTGCAATGAGACGTCTTCAACAGCGTGCAGCAGTAGCCAACATGCTTAATGTGTTACAGTCTGTGATCAGCAGACTGTGGAACCGGTACCAACAAACACACAATGCTGATGATAGACCTCGTTTAGGTCGCCCTAGAGCCACTACACAATCCCAGGATCGATACATTCGCACACAGGTCCTGCGAAATCGAGGATAAACGGCCAATCAGCTTTCTGTAAACTTGTACCGTGATACAGGAATTCGAGTTACACCCCAAAGGATTAGAAATCGGCTACACACAGCCCATTTGCATACGCGACGACCGCGTGTTGTGCTTCCATTAACTCATCAGCACATGGCAAACAGGCGTCAATGGTGTAGGCAGCGTAGGAATTGGGGTAATCGTCGATGGGCGCGTGTAATGTTCTCAGAGGAGTCCAGATTTAATGTTCACGGTTAGGCGTGCTCGCGTTTGGAGGCGTGTAAATGAGCGTCATGCTAACGTTAACGTCAGACAGCATGACAGATTCGGGCGTGGGTTTGTTATGGTGTGGAGAGGAATCACCATGACTGGCAGAACGGACTTGCATATTGTTCAAGGGAGGGTCACTGGTGTGTACTACCGTGACCACATCCTTGGCTCAACGTGCAGTTCGACGTTTCATCTTTCAAGATGATAATGCCATTGCCCACCGCGTTCGTGTCCATATGCCTTGGCCAGCCACGAGTCCTCAACGTGCAGTTCGACGTTTCATCTTTCAAGATGATAATGCCCGTGCCCACCGCACTCGTGTCCATATGCCTTGGCCAGTCACGAGTCCTGCCTTTCCCCAATAGAGCATGTCTGGGACATGATCGGGAGATGTGTTCGTCGACAACAATTGGCCGTGGCACTGCAAGAGGGGTGGGTCAGATTACCCCAAACCGCGATTGGACGGTTGATTAGGGGCTTGCCAAGATGAATTGCTGAATGTCCGAGGATTGGTGGGGCAATTACTAATTATTAAGACAAAAATGACCAACCCCCCGTCAAAATGGCCTATCCCCTTTACGTAAATAGTGTAAATAAAACTTTAAATGTATGTTATATATCAACGGTCCCTGTAGGAGGTCACGTTTGGTGCGTATCGGACCTCCTATTCTGGAGTTATGCCCCCTGCCTTTTACGCAAAATGTGAAATATTTCATAATTTTTTGGCCCCGCTAGAGGCTACAATTTTTATCTGATTCAGATGAAAGATAACAAATATGTTTAGGATCAAAAAATCTTGAAAGGGTTCGATTTTGGTGCGCATCAAAACTCAACCTCTTGTTTACACTGAAAAGATCTTGTTAACATTTGACTACGATGTTTCAGGGTAATCATTTAATGACCAAATGCTAATATTAAATGTTGATATATAAAAGCTCACAAGACTTTTTAAAAATTTTGATCTTTGATTTTAATTGGGAATACAAGTCTCAGCAGCAATTTTGACACACAAGCGTGATTCGGATGATACTGTTCAAACAAGAGGCCATAATGTTGACGGTACAACAAAGTATTTTACTTTGAGTAATTCGATGGACAGAGTTTGTAATCCAAATATTTATCCATATCGCAGATCGGTTAAGGATGCAGTAGTAAATACGCATAACTAATACACATTAACACGCCATATAATACTCAGACTAATAATAGCCCGATTGGGTTTGTTACATAATTGCCATGAGTTGGCTTTTCGGGTAGAAATCGTGGAATACGGTTTTGCTGTTTGATGACAAAACATTAATGTTGACATTTTTTCTTAGAAGGTCTTCATAGTATAGAATGCCATTATTTGAGTGTAGCCATTTTGCGATAATATTTCAACATATTTTTTTTATTTTCACTTTAAATATAATATTGGCAGGGGTCGTGACTATATTTCAGATTTTTTCCCACCACTTCATGAAGATATTTCCAAGATGGCGGCCATTTTTTGCGGGATCATTGGACGTCGTTCTGGTATTGATTAAGTAGTCTTTGGTGTCAATATATATGTTTTCATGGGCACAGATTCCATTTCTGCCAGTGTAAAATGATCACATGCTCACCTATTTTAGCCACGCTTATTTACGCAAGCCCGACGCTGCCGTTACGCCGTCTTTGCTTCCATGCCAGGAGAATAGGCTTTTCCTTCCCCGAAAACATATATATTGACGACCACTTAATCAAAATCAACACATCACCCGTAGCAATGCTGGAAATATTCTAAATATGTGAACATGAGATCATTTTACATGGTTGTAAATGTTAGAAATGGAACCTGCGCCCCCGTAAACATATATTTATATATATTGACACCAAACACTACTACTTAATCAAAATCTGCACATCGTCCCATTTTTCCCGCTAAAAATGACCACCATCTTGGAAATATGTGAACATGTGATCATTTTGCAAGGTTACAAATGACAGAAATGGAATCTGCGACACCAAACACTACTACTTAATCAAAATCGTCCCATCGTCCCATTTTACCACCAAAAGAGGCCGCCATCTTGGAAATATCTTCATGAAGTGATGGAAACAAAATCTGAAATATAGTCATGACCCCTGTAAATACTAATACAGTGCCAAATCATAATTATTGATATGTTGATAACATTAAAAATAAGTTGAAAACAAAATATAAGTTGGAATATCATCGCAAAATGGCTACCCTTAAAATAATGGCGTCCCAAACCTACTCAGAAAAAACGTCAACATTGTTTTTTTGTCATTAAACATCAAAACCTACAAAATCTTGTTCCACAATTTCCACCCGAAAAGCCGACGAATTTACATCAAGGATCGGACTATAAGGAGAGAGACCAGACCAAATAACACACTATTTATGGATAACAATTACTGTGGTTTATTTCACTGCGACGTTTCAACAAGATGACTTGTGAAATCTTGTTGAAACGTCGCAGTGAAATAAACCACAGTAATTGTTATCCATAAATAGTGTGTTATTTGATTATGTTCCAATTACTAAATGCCATTTAAAGAATATATGAGAGAGACCAGACACTCGTCTTGTCAGCTCAAGCGTTTTGTTAATATTGAGCTTTTTTCTAGGCTTCATGATGAGATAATAACACGAGTAAGTAGCCTACAAAGAAAACAAGTGTTTTAAAACAAACACAATTATCATTTTATTAAAACAACACTTTATTATTTCAAAAACATTTGTCCGAGCGGTCTTCTATCTTGGTCCGAGCTGTTTTCTGTCTTGCTCCGAGTAGTCTTCTGTTTTGGTCCGAGTGTCATGCATTCTATGGAATATATGCACTTGCTATTAGTTTATTTTGCTTGTAAAGAAGTGGGTGTGTAATCAGCAGAAACAGATGTAAACTTGGCATAGCTGTTTAGATAATTGCTTGGTGTGGTTCTAGATTCTTAATATGCCTGTGAGGCTGACATCAAATTGGTCATTTGTTTCAGTGTGCAAACTGGTGATGCATGTAAAAGATTCCATAGCAATTTGAAAGAGGACTAGACAATAAGGCTGCCTTATTAAAATTCTTTCCCTTACAATCACATGTAGCCATACATGTTAGTCTCAAAATGATATCTTGTGTAAAATCATGCTCTTTTAATTTCCTTCCATAGACACGGTATTTTACTTATATTCTGCCATATAAATAACCCCTGTGTCCATAACTGATTAAGACACGCACCTGTCCCTGGTATGCCAAGCAAAAACCAAATCGAGACTCAGTTTGTCTACTTATAATCACCCCTTTTATACCCTGGAGAGGTATTTAGTAAACATTGTTACCAAAGAAAGAAATCAACCTTTTATTCTCAATATAAAGCCACGAAATTCTTTTATAAATCTGAAAATAAAACTCTGATTGTGGAAATTCAAAAGTTATCTGCCGCCATTGCTTTCTTTAATTGCTGGTGTTTTAAAATGTCGAATACCATGCCCCTCTAGATATTGTTTTACTATATAGACTGCAGTGTAATCCTAAACACTAAGAATTTGGCCTGGAAACTTGGAAATTAACGAGGCATTATCAAGAAATTAATTAATAATTCATAGTAAATGTCGATAATTATAAAAAATCAAGCGCTGACCTAGAGTAAAGTATATTGAGCTAGTAAAATGCCCTGATGTATTATTGGATGATGAAATCAACCTTCATTTTTTAACAATTGGTGAACATCTCAAATGTTGCACACATATTTTGAGATGTGCAGCGGGATTAAAAAGTAATGTTTTTGCAAAGCTCTAAGAAAATCATCATTTAAATCAACGAGAACTCATAGACGGCAATGGACCCACAACAAAGGCAATAATTTTTGGTCCAATTCAGACGGAGTTTGCGATAATAGTTAGCGATCAAAAGATCTTGGAGGAGTTCGATTTTCGTCTGCATCAGTTCGCAATTCTGGGATTGTGGCCTTTGCCCTTTATGCAAAATGTGAATCATGCACAAAGTCTATAGACCCTCTAGATCTCACAATGGTTGGTCCGATTTAGATGAAACTATAGATATATGTTAATGATCAAAAGATCTTGGGGGAGTTCTATTTTGGCCAGCACCAGTTCGCAACTTCTTGGACCATGGCACAGATGAAGAACTTATCGCCCCAACAGAAACACTGAGCTGCACCTGCGACATGCGATAGCGCCATACACGTGGGAGGGGTTCATTGTCAAATTTTACACTTCAAGGAAGGGTTGATGAAAACTGCCGCGTGCTGGTTTATCCTATCCATGTTTGTTTTCCTATCGGTTCTTCCATAAGATTTACTGTTAAAGCGTATCTTTGCTTTAGTGTGTTACGTTTAATTTGCAATGAGACGTCTTCAACATGACGAACGTCTACGTGCTATTGACATGCTTCGAATGGGCTCTAAACAGCGAGCAGTAGCCAACATGCTTAATGTGTTACAGTCTGTGATCAGCAGACTGTGGAACCAGTACCACCAAACACACAATGCTGATGATAGACTTCGTTTAGGTCACCCTAGAGCCACTGCACAATCCCAGGATTGATACATTCGTACACAGGTCCTGCGAAATCGAGGACAAACGGCCAATCAGCTTTCTGTAAACTTGTACCAAGATACAGGAATTCGAGTTACACCCCAAACGATTAGAAATCGGCTACATACAGCCCATTTGCATGCGCGGCGACCGCGTGGCAAACTCACTAGCACATGGCAAACAGGCGTCAATGGTGTAGGCAGCGTAGGAATTGGGGTAATCGTCGATGGGCGCGTGTAATGTTCTCAGAGGAGTCCAGATTTACTCTGGATTTCACGGTTAGGCGTGCTCGCGTTTGGAGGCGTGTAAATGAGCGTCATGCTAACGTTAACATCAGACAGCATGACAGATTCGGGCGTGGGTCTGTTATGGTGTGGGGAGGAATCACCATGACTGGCAGAACGGACTTGCATATTGTTCAAGGGAGGGTCACTGGTGTGTACTACCGTGACCACATCCTGACACCGATAGTTCTGCTCTTGGCCCAACGTGCAGTTCGACGTTTCATCTTTCAAGATGATAATGCCCGTGCCCACCGCGCTCGTGTCCATATGCCTTGGCAAGCCACGAGTCCTGACCTTTCCCCAATAGAGCATGTCTGGGACATGATCGGGATACGTGTTCGTCGACAACAAATGGCCGTGGCACTGCAAGATGGGTGGGTCAGATTGCCCCAAACCGTGATTGGACGGTTGATTAGGAGCTTGCCACGACGAATTGCTGAACGTCCGAGGATTGGTGGGGCAATTACTAATTATTAAGACAAAAATGGCCAAGCCCCCGTCAAAATGGCCTACCCCCTTTACATAAATAGTGTAAATAAAACTTTAAATGTATGTTATATATCAACGGTCCCTGTAGGAGGTCACGTTTGGTGCGTATCGGACCTCCTATTCTGGAGTTATGCCCCTGTCGTTTACGCAAAATGTGAAATATTTCATAATTTTGTGGACCCGCTAGAGGCTACAATTTTTATCTGATTCAGATTTATCTGATTCAGATGAAAGATAACAAATATGTTTAGGATCAAAAAATCTTGAATGGGTTCGATTTTGGTGCGCATCAAAACTCAACCTCTTGTTTACACTGAAAAGATCTTGTTAACATTTGACTACGATGTTTCAGGGATATCATTTAATGACCAAATGCTAATATTAAATGTTGATATATAAGACTTCTTTTTTTTTTAATTTTGATCTTTGATTTTAATTGCAAATACAAGTCCCAGCAGCAATTTTGACACACAAGCGTGCGGATGACACTGTTCAAACAAGAGGCCATAATGTTGACGGTACCACAATTTATTTTACTTTGAGTAATTCGATGGACAGAGTTTGTATAATCCGGATATTTATCCATATCGCAGATCGGTTAAGGATGCAGTAGTAAATACGCATAACAAATACATATTAACACGCCATATAATATTCAGGCTAATAGCCCGATTGGGTTTGTTACATAATTGCCATGAGTTGACTTTTCGGGTAGAAATCGTGGAATACGGTTTTGCTGTTTGATGACAAAACATTAATGTTGACATTTTTTCTTAGAAGGTCTTCATAATATAGAAGGCCATTATTTGAGGGTAGCCATTTTGCGATAATATTTCAACTTATTTTTTTTATTTTCACCTTAAATATAATATTGACAAGGGTCGTGACTATATTTCAGATTTTATTCCACCACTTCATGAAGATATTTCCAAGATGGCGGCCATTTTTTGCGGGATAATTGGACGACGTTCTGGTATTGATTAAGTAGTCGTCTTTGGTGTCAATATATATGTTTTCATGGGCACAGATTCCATTTCTGCCAGTGTAAAATGATCACATGCTCACCTATTTTAGCCACGCTTATTTACGCAAGCCTCACGCTGCCGTTACGCTGTCTTTGCTTCCATGCCAGGAGAATAGGCTTTTGCTTCCCCGAAAACATATATATTGACGACCACTTAATCAAAATCAACACATCACCCGTAGCAATGCTGGAAATATTCTAAATATGTGAACATGAGATCATTTTACATGGTTGTAAATGTTAGAAATGGAACCTGCGCCCCCTTAAACATATATTTATATATATTGACACCAAACACTACTACTTAATCAAAATCTGCACATCGTCCCATTTTTCCCGCTAAAAATGACCACCATCTTGGAAATATGTGAACATGTGATCATTTTGCAAGGTTACAAATGACAGAAATGGAATCTGCGACACCAAACACTACTACTTAATCAAAATCGTCCCATCGTCCCATTTTACCACCAAAAGAGGCCGCCATCTTGGAAATATCTTCATGAAGTGATGGAAACAAAATCTGAAATATAGTCATGACCCCTGTAAATACTAATACAGTGTCAAATCTCAATTATTGATATGTTGATAACATTATAAATAAGTTGAAAACAAAATATAAGTTGGAATATCATCGCAAAATGACTACCTTTAAAATAATGGCGTCCCAAGCCTACTCAGAAAAAACGTCAACATTGTTTTTTATCATTAAACATCAAAACCTACAAAATAAAGCTTGTTCCACGATTTCTACCCGAAAAGCCGACGAATTTACATCAAGGATCGGACTATAAGGAGAGAGACCAGACACTCAATTTGTCAGCTCAAGCGTTTTGTTAATATTGAATTTTTTTCTAGGACTGTTTGGTCTTATTCGAAACTAAATGCCACTGATCTTATAACTCATTTTTCTAGTTATAACTGGGACGATCTTTTCCAACAATACCACGATCCTCATACACTTGCCGATAATATATCCAAATCAATTTTTTCTGAACTTAGGCTTTTCATACCAAATAAAATCGTTACAATCAGACCAAATGACCCTAAATGGATGAATGGAAAAATCAGACTTCTTATTCGTAAACGAAATAGACTCCATAAAAAAAGCGAAAAAGACTAATGTACAGCTCGACTGGCAAAATTTTAGAAAGTCTCGAAACGTTGTCATTTCCGAAATACGAAAATCTAAATCTTCTCACTATTCAAAAATAGACTCTAAAATTAATAATAACGACTTTAGTGAATCTCGATGGTGGTCTTTGGTTAAACAAATCTCTCTAAAGAAAGGCTGCTCAGGCCCGGAAATTCCACCTCTTAAATATAATGATAAATTATTCTTTGAAAACAGTGACAAAGCTAACGCCCTTAATGATTTTTTTGTCTCACAGGAAACTCTAGACACCGACCAAGACAACCTTCCCGACTTACCTTTCTCTAACATAGAAATTCCTCCCCTTAAAATAACCCCCCAACTAGTCGAAGATATTCTCTTCTCTTTAACTCCTAAAAAATCATGTGGTCATGACAATGTAAACAACTTTGTTTTAAAATTACTCCATAAATCCCTAGCAACTCCACTCAGCCGCCTCTTTACCATACTAGTTGATCGTTGCATCTTTCCAGATTGCTGGAAATTTGCCAATGTTGTTCCCATCTTTAAGAAAGGATGTGCCCACGACTGCACAAACTACAGACCAATTTCTCTCCTTAGTTCTCTAGGTAAAGTCTTTGAAAGAATCATTTATAATCATATTTATAATTTCATCATCCGTCAAAAGATCATTACCCCCCATCAATCAGGATTTCTGGCTAAAAATTCTGCTACTTACCAACTTCTGGAAATGTACAACTATATTTGTAAGGCTCTCGATGAGGGACACGAAGTAAAATCTGTCTTCTTCGATATTAGTAAAGCTTTTGATAGAGTTTGGCATCGTGGCTTATTACACAAACTAAATAACTATGGTATCCGCCATGACACTCACAAATTAATTACCAGTTATCTACAAGATCGCGAACAATGTGTCGTCCTTAATGGTCAAAAATCATTCTCAAGAAATGTTTCTGCCGGTGTTCCGCAAGGCTCGATAATTGGTCCACTTTTATTTCTCCTATATATAAATGATTTAACAAATAATATTTCATCTAATATACGCCTGTTTGCTGACGACACCTCTTTATTCGTAATAATTGATAACCAAATCTCTACTCAAAATAAATTAAACGCGGACCTCGAAACGATTTTCAAATGGTCATTAAAATGGAAAGTAACTTTCAATCCTTCCAAAACTACCAGCCTTACCTTCTCTAGAAAACTTTCCCCCACCTCTCTCAACTTAAATTTCAACAATGTCCTTCTTACTGATGTTAACACCCATAAACACCTTGGCGTATATTTCAATAACTTCTGTACTTGGGATACCCACATTAACCATATGATAACTAAAATTAGTAAAACCACTAACTGCTTCCGTTCATTAAAATATCGACTTAAACGTAAAACCCTTGAAATCATCTTCAAATCTTTTATCCTACCACTTTTCGACTACGCTGATTGCGTGTGGAATAACTGCACAAAAGAAAAAAGTGACCAGCTGGAATTTCTACATTTAGACGCCATTCGAACCATTACAGGCCTTCCTCGCGGTACTTCGCATAACAAAGACGTTACGAACATAAAATGGTTTTATTCTTCAAAATTATCAATATACAAACACCGTCGTTTCTATTGGATTTAGTACCTCCAACTATAGCGTCAAGCCAACCATATCAACTCAGAAACTCCAACAATCTAATGAGTATTATCTATAAATCCAACCTTTATAAAAATTCGTTTTTTCCATCGTCAGTACTGGAGTGGAATCGTCTAGACGAAAGCATCAAAACTTCTGACTCGATCTCTTCATTCAAATTTAAAATTAGACAAGCATACGGTAAACCTAAACACAACGATCTCTTCAACTTTGGCGACAGGACTCTCCAGATTATTCTCTCCAAATTACGTAATTCGAAATCCGACTTAAATTATCATAAATACCTTATGCATATATCTGACGACCCATCCTGTCTGTGCGGAAACAAATGCGAATCTAGCGAACACTTCTTCTTTCATTGTAGCCTCTTCTTAGAACAACGCAGATCCACTATCGATACATTGGACTACCATTACAAGAACATTAATTCACTTTTATTTGGAAATGACAGTCTTTCTAAAAATAGAAATATCTGTTTACTCTCAGTCGTTCACAAATATATTACTTTGACTAAACGCTTCAATTCTCCGAAATAAAAATTTTAATCGATCATTCTCTACGAGCCACTTTTTAATTACCCTTCAAATTTTATATTGTGAACAACGTTTACTCACTGTCTGAGTACATACAAACTTCCCTGACCTAGCCTCTGTAATCCAGTCAAATGTGAGATATGTGTATACCAGTACCATTAAACTATAGTAGGTTGGTGCGTTTTTTTTTTGTTTTTTTTTTTTTTGCATCGCGTCCTCAACTTTATTATCCAAATCTGTACTCGGGCACCCGTTACTTTTCCGATTTTCTCTCTTTTCCTTTGACTATTTTTCTTTTTATTTATATACCTCTGTCATCTCATTGTTAACTAAAATCCTAATATTGATAATCATTCCCATTGTATTACATTACCAGCTGATCATTAAATTTATATTCGTGTCACTCCATTCTGGAAGCAGTTTTATATAAGCATTAAGTTGCTTGTTACTGTATCCAACTTATTCATATTATTCCCTCTATGATTGTATATAAGAATTCTGAATAAATACTTTTTTAAATCATGATGAGATAATAACACGAGTAAGTAGCCTACAAAGAAAACAATTGTTTTAAAACAAACACAATTATCATTTTATTAAAACAACACTTTATTATTTCAAAAACATTGGTCCGAGCGTTCTTCTATTTTGGTCCGAGCTGTTTTCTGTCTTGCTCCGAGTAGTCTTCTGTTTTGGTCCGAGTGTCATGCATTCTATGGAATATATGCACTTGCTATTAGTTTATTTTGCTTGTAAAGAAGCGGGTGTGTTATCAGCAGAAACAGATGTAAACTTGGCATAGCTGTTTAGATAATTGCTTGGTGTGGTTCTAGATTCTTAATATGCTTGTGAGACTGACATCAAATTGGTCATTTGTTTCAGTGTGCAAACTAGTGATGCATGTAAAAGATTCCATAGCAATTTGAAAGAGGAGTAGACAATAATGCTGCGTTACTAAAATACTTGGTATGCCAAGCAAAAACCAAATCGAGACTCAGTTTGTCTATAAGTCTACTTATAATCACCCCTTTTATACCCTGGAGAGGTATTTAGTAAACATTAAATTCTTTTATAAATCTGAAAATAAAACTCTGATTGTGGTAACTCAAAAGTTACCTGCCGCCATTGCTTTCTTTAATTGCTGGGGTTTTAAAATGTCGTATATCACGCCCCTCTAGATATTGTTTTACACTGCAGTGTAACCCTAAACACTAAGAATTTGGCCTGAAAACTTGGAAATTAAAGAGGCATTATCAAGAAATTAATTAATAATTCATAGTAACTGTCGATAATTGTAAAAAATCAAGCGCTGACCTAGAGTAAAGTATATTGAGCTAGTAAAATGCCCTGATGTATTATTGGATGATGAAATTAACCTTTATTTTTTAACAATTGATGAAACTCTCAAATGTCAATGCCTTTGTAATATGAAATGGTCTTACTCACCAATATTTGGTACATATTTTTATTTTTCTCCATTTTCTGTACTTTTTATGCTTTATTTATTTTATCAATCTATAATTATTTTGCTTGTATCTTAACCATTAGTGATCTTTTATGTACGGAGGAATGTGGTCCGTTTTAATTCATAATCTTCTCAAATGAATATTGCTTGACTTTTTTTTGGCGTTCTCTGTGTTATTCTTTTCTTAAAGGGAATGCGTGAGAAGGACAATTCGGTAATTTCTAGAAAACTAGATGACCCTACACTCAATTTAAACTCCGTATGGAAGTATCTTGTACGTACTATAACTACTATTGTGTGTGTGTGTTAATTTAATGAACAAATAATAATTTTATAATATCTTGCTATGTTATTTATAAAACATTGTAGGTCAACCACAACAAATTAAAGGGTACAGCATAGGGGCCAGGGAGGGGTAGCTATACTGGATATAGAATGGGGAAATACAGTCCAAGTTTAAGCAGTGGACACATTAGCCGAATCCTTCGGCCGAATCAATCGGCGCCGAATTTTATTCGGCCGAATGGGTGGACACACTAGCCGAATGCTTCGCCCGATTCAACCTGCCGATTGCATCACCTTTCACGTCACATGATTAAACATGGCGGCGTCTATGTCTTCAATCTATCACGTGACTTCTCGATGAGTGGTGATTGGCTAATGAATTCTTTATTCGGCCGAATGCTTTGGCGAAGCGGACACACCAGGCGAATATAATTCGCCCGAATATATCAAACCTGTTTGATTCGGGCGAATCATTCGGCCGAATGACAGTGGACACACTAGGCGAATTTCGACGCCGATTGATTCGGCCGAACGATTCGCCCAAATCAAACAGGTTTGATATATTCGGCCGAATCATTCGGCTAGTGTGTCCACCGCTTTATGTATGGAAACAACACAAGTTATACCATGCGACATCACAAATTTGTTTAAATTTTGAGACAAGTGATGGTGCTGATTTCCCACACAAGTTTCAACACACGCTTGTGTTATTTTCTAAAATATAACATAAATGTGTGTTGATTTGACATTCAACACAAGTTTGTTGTGTTGTTTTTTTTACAGTATTAATATAGACTGGGTTGTTAATTCACATTGAATTATTTAGAAAACACACTTGTATTGCAGAACAAACAAATTTATATTTGTGTTTTTAATGAACACTATTGAAACACTGTATCTTACAACATGAGGTTTATTCACTGTGAGTTATTTTGTTAATACACAGTAGACTGGAGAATATTAAGTAATCAACATATTAAGCAATGTATATTTTTATCACTGTTCATTTCCCCAATTTGGGCTAGTTCCCTAAAACTATACAAAAGCCATGACCAATGAGAACTATATTTTTAAAACTGATTTTTGTCAGCACGTGTATTATATAATGTGTACTAAATTATAATAGTAAATCTTGAATCAGTTTTCAACTTTTTTCTTTTATTCAAATTCGATGTGAAGCATTGGGACAATCAATGAGATGATTAGCCCTATTGATTTTTCCCTATTCTCTGTGCATCTCGTGCAAAATGTGGCCATATCTTGCATGGCAACCCCTTGTTTGTCCCTGTTTTTATGCATTTTCTGCTGCACTATGTAATCTCTAAGCCAATCAGAGCCACAGGCATAATTTAGGTATTACAATTCCCTATAAACGGACTCTCATATCACACTAAAGATCAATCTATGCACATGATCTTAAGTTCAGTTTAAAGGAAAATAATGCCAAGGGAGTAAAACTTCATAATCTGGTTGGCAGTTTAGCAGTAATTTTCGCTTGCAGCATATAACCTCGGCAGTATAACTTCAGAGATCAGATGTAAGAGAAACGGGAATGTAACGTTCGGTCACATAACTACCTAGGTTGAATACGGCCAAAATGGTTATCAAATAATGCCAATTATATGTACATGTATGTTATACTTACCTTGTTTTATCTGCCGAGGGTAGATTGGTAATCAGATTGCTTAAGCCATAAATAAATTCTTTCTTATAAAGTATAACTTTAGAAGCACCAGTTATACTTTTAAATTCGTACTTCATCTGTGCCGCCCAGTCAATCTTTAACATATAATATCCTCGGTTTAGAACGATTGTTTTTATTCTATGAGTTCTAAAATATGCAAATGGACTTTCGGTCCATAAAGCATTTTATTATTTAAATTATATAGAAGAACTGAAAAGTGTTATTTGGTATTTTAAATGAAAATGATATTTTAAAACAAAATGATATGCAAATGGAGTTTCAATTATAGAAATATAAGAACCGGGAAGTGTTATTTTGAATATTAAATCAAATTATTTGGAATATTAACATAAAATGATGTGCATGGTAAAATAAATCACAAATTGGATAAAGGAGATACAACTTTTAACTAGAACAGCGAGATGTGTCAACTGGAGAATCGTAAAAATAGCGATAGATTGGGTAAAGGTTTCTATGATCTTCTTTTAAGTATAGAAATAACATTTTAAATAACACTGTAATAATATCGAACTACATCACTATGTCACGCCATAACGTAATACCGAGTCGTGTCACGTTCTTATCAAGTTAGGTCACGTCAGCAATCATGCGGTATTGAATATAATCACATCAACCGGGCTACCTACTGAAGTGGAGAAAAAAACATGTCATCACTCTCTGTGATAGTAGCGGAGAAACAAATATTTACTCAATTTTAGATATTCAGATGTGAATCTCAAATTAGCAGAATCTAGTATTATAATACAGAGAGTAACTAAGAAAGTCATTCATTCAATCAATTTTGTAAAACTAACAGACAAAATTATGTATGATGCCTAAGCTGTGGATTCACATAAACACTAAGTTTTCTCTTTAATTTTCGATGTTGGCGAATAACGAAAAACAAGTACATGTAGTTCGTTTTTCAATATTCAGTTTAGCATCTCAAAAAATCTAAACAAAATCATCAATGAAGATGGATGAGCAGTGACTGAGCAGTCGAATCACATAAAACTGCCTTAATTGTGGATATTGGCCAATATCGAAAATCAAGTTGAAAGGACAGTTTTATATGAATCCACTCCTCAGAAGGCATTCAAGAGCGTAGAGGTAGAATTGCTACAAATAGCCTACTCGTCAATTAAACATGACCAAAGCTGACTGATCAGAGTGGGCCAATCTGCCCCCGCCTAAGTGAATTGTGGGTCGAAGCAATGTGTTGCAAGGATTCCACTCTCAAATTTGACAATGAACCCCTCCCATGTGTATGGCGCTATTGCGTGTCGCATGTGCAGCTCAGTGGTTCTGTTGGGAAGTTCTTCATCTGTGAACATACTCTCAAAGCATGTCAAGTGCCCATGACTATTTATCATATCACAACCTGCAAAGGTATTTGCATCTCAATATCCCCTAAATTTTTTGAAGAGTAGGCTATGTTATAATCCAATTCGACCATTTTAGGATCTTTAAAACACAGAAAGACATTTCGCCAGACACTTTTCCAGTGAACATTGAAGCCTGCAAAATAGCATATTAACAGATTTTGTGAAGGCTCCAGGAAACTTCCGGAAATTACCGAGGCCTTCCGATATTTTCAGAACATGAATGGTTCTCTCCATTTTTAAAATAGACCAAAACCGTTTGGCCGCCACATTGGATTTTACAATTTACCTCCACCTTTGTATTGTTTTGAACCTATTCCAATCCTTAGGGAGCCGATTTTTGAATTTCGATTTCGCTTACTTCCGGTTTCACTTTGAATTTTGACCTTCTATCTGGTGACCTAACCTTTCAATGACCCTTCATCTTTGCATATAATTATGACGGCCCTGGTTTCAACTAACGGTTAATATCAAAAGGTTTGGTCTTCAGGTATAACTTCCTTCTTTATTAAGAGTTCAAAGTGACGGGTTTTTCCACTTTAATAGGCACAGGGTGTTACTCTACTCAATCATTCATGGTGTAACTTGATTGCTGAAGTGACAAGGCGTGACCTGGCGTGACTTGACGTACCGAAACACGCCAGTACTCCTTCGGAGATCTTGTTATTATTACTTTTTTATTAGGGGTTTGTTTTTATCTCGTGAAAATGGGTGGTGGTTAGTACTTAAATGTAAAATGAAATTTGTGCGCATGACGGAAATGTGCATCGTCCATAATTCTGTTAATTCTCAACCGATTTTTCAGATATTTAGATAAAGTCAGCTTTTGAACTTCTTTTTTTTTTTTTGCATTATTTAAAAATATTTGTCAATACGAGTCGTCTATCAACTTTTTAGAGTAATCTCATCAAGTTAAAATCCAACGGAAGTGCCACCATTTTGAAAATGTAAGTTAATCTTTAAAATCCTACTCGTGCTACAATTCTTATCCAATTTTCAATATCGTCATATATTTGAAAAACATTCACAGTTCGCAATCGATCGGCACGTTGAGAATTTTGATATTAGACCTAGATTTTTTTAAAGTAATGTCATAAAATTGAATTTCTTTTTAAAATAGTGCAAAACTTTGAAATCTGGTAAAATGTCAATGGCAAACGATAAATTGAGTCATTTGATGCATATTCTTAAATTTTTATCAACAATACAAATGTGAACAAATGTTCTGTGCAACATATTAATGTGATAGATTTTGACACAGCGCCTTTAATATTGGTTATGCTTACCAAATGCTTACCAAAATATGTGTTTTTGGCTTCTACAGTGAAAATAAGTTAATTAAGTATGTAATTGTTTGCCATCGAATTTATATGACTGGATCAGTTAGTCTACGTAGCTCAGTAAGCATGCCACCAGCTCGATCCCAGTGTTGGACATTTAATTTTTGTTCTCAGTTTTTTTGAAGTCGTGAAGTCATTTGTCATCAAACTTATATTGCATATCTTTTGTCTACATGATGTCTTTTTTGAATACCAGTAAAGCTACGCTAGTATGACCTGCTGTTTTAAAGTATACGTTTAACGACTGTTTATTTTTTTTTTAAAAAAACTGATATAACTAAAAGAGTGTGCCCTTTAATTTCGATTTCATTTTCGAGCAAATTCGATTAAGAGGTGAAAAAATGTGTAAAATTGACCTATTTACAACCCATTCAGGCTTTTCAGATTTTAAAATATTTCTACGTAACTTTTATAAACTTGTAGCTATAATCCATACGAAGAAAATGTATGTTAAAAGTAGTTTGTAATATAAGCAGTTACCTAGAAATGTGCAATTTTGCATAAGTCACTGTTTTCGTTAGTTTGCCTGTAAAATAGTCAATTATTATTGGATTTTCACAAAAGTGACACCATTTGATTCAAAAAGCAACTATGCGTCGTATCAACAATTTAATTTACAATTTAAAATTGACACCGGAAGTGACGCCATTTTGTCAAAAAATGCATTTGTAACTTTTAAAATTAATATTTTTTCAACCAAAAATTATTTAATATGCATTAATAATTTTAACTTTTGGTTTACATTCACATATTAATAAAATTGATACGGTCATATAGATTTCACAAAATTGTTTCTAATTTGTTCAGATGTGGAGAAATAGGCTATTTTCAACAGGTCACTTTTCCAGGTTTTTGGTCCATAAAAGTGTCAATTATTATTCGATTTTCATAAAATTTTCACTGTGTGATACCTAATGCAATTTACAATTTCATACAAGTAATTTAAGATTTTCATTATGACCGGAAGTAACGTCATTTTGGCATGAGTGGCTATTTACGCTAGTTTGCCTGTAAAAGAGTCAATTATTATTGGATTTTCATAAAAGTGACACCATTTGATGCTTAATGTCAATTTTAACTAGGTCAAACCAATTTAACATTGTCAGTGTCACCGGAAATGACGTAATTTGGGTAAAAACTGTATTTATAGCCTTCGAAACAAATAATTTATTCTAATGAGTCGCATTTGTTATTTGTTAAAAATTTTGATATTTGATTCAAATCAACTAATAGAATGAACCCATACGATCATACATATATCACAAAATGGTTTCTACCTTGTTCAGTTGCGGAGAAATAGACGATTTTCAACAGGTAACTTTTCAAGGTTTTTGGTGCATAAAAGTGTCAATTATTATTCGATTTTTATAAAATTTTTACAGTGTGATACCTAATGCCATTTACGATTTCATACAAGATTTTCATTATCACCGGAAGTAGCGTCATTTTTGCAAAAACTGTATTTTTAGCCTTCAAAACAGATATTTTATTCAAATGAGTGTGATTTGTAATGTTTTTAAAATTACGATATTTGATTCCAATCAACAAATAGATTGAACCCATACGACCATACAGATACCAGAAAATGGTTTCTAAATTGTACGGTTGCAGAGAATTAGACGGTTTTCTACAAGTCACTTTTCAAGGTTTTTGGTCTATAAAAGTGACAATTATTATTCGATTTACATAACATTTTCACCTTGTGATGCCTTATGCCATTTCTGATTTCATAAAACTAATTGAACATTTTCATTATCACCGGATGAGTCGCATTTGTTATTTGTTTAAAATTTTGATATTTGATTCAAATCAACTAATAGAATGAACCCATACGATCATACAGATATCACAAAATGGTTTCTACCTTGTTCAGTTGCGGAGAAATAGACGATTTTCAACAGGTAGCTTTTCAAGGTTTTTGGTGCATAAAAGTGTCAATTATTATTCGATTTTTATAAAATTTTTACAGTGTGATACCTAATGCCATTTACGATTTCATACATTATCACCGGAAGTAGCGTCATTTTTGCAAAAACTTTATTTTTAGCCTTCAAAACAGATATTTTATTCAAATGAGTCTGATTTGTAATGTTTTTAAAATTACGACATTTGATTCCAATCAACAAATAGATTGAACCCATACGATCATACAGATACCAGAAAATGGTTTCTAACTTGTACGGTTGCAGAGAATTAGACGGTTTTCTACAAGTCACTTTTCAAGGTTTTTGGTCTATAAAAGTGGCAATTATTATACGATTTACATAACATTTTCACCATGTGACGCCTTATGCCATTTCTGATTTCATAAAACTAATTGAGCATTTTCATTATCACCGGAAGTATTGTACACTTATGTTTGCAATGCTTATGTGGAAACCTGTTTAATGGTTTTATTGGTACCGGAAGTGACATATGTTTAGGGTAACGTGGCACCGGTGAACCCCGTCATTACTGCATCGCAGTTCTAGTTATTAGGCTTTCAGACTTTTGTCTGAAAGATTATTGTTTTTACTAAAATTATTAGGTTTTTGTCTGAAAGACTATTGTTTTTACTAAAATTATTATTAGGCTTTCAAATTTTTGCATTTTTGGCACTTTTGAACATAGGATTTCTCAGGGATATTTCATCTGAGCAGATAATGTAATATATCATTACCGAGCCCTGCAGCTATTTAATTGTCCAACCCGGTTATTAAAACTATCCCGACAATAATCTCTATACCGGAAGTATTCAAAAAATGAAAAAAACATGTTTAAAAAATTGGCGCTCTTGCGAAAAAATTTATATCACCGTCAAATGTTATCGGACCCAAAGAACTGAAGTGTCGTTAGATAGCGTCATTAATGGACTATTATGTGACATCTGAATGATACGATTTCGAGGGTTAGAAAATAAATTATGGTACGCCGTTTTGAGACGCCCTTTTCTCGAAAACAACAACTACGATTTTTCTGAAACTCTTTTTTCGCAGAGTCCTATCGGTGGTCTATGGCGTGAATCCAAAAAGAAAAGCATTGAAATATTATAACTGGTCCAAAAAGAGTCTCAATCTTTGAAAAAAGTTGAAAAATCCTTAAATTACTGAAAATGCTCTTCTATTTTTCTTTGTTTTGAAAACAGGTCAATGGAAGTTACCTATCCAAACAACTTGTTAAAACTATCCCGACAATGATGCAAAAACCGGAAGTAGCCCAAAAATATACTATATTTTGAAAAAAAAACCTTAAAAAGTAAAAAATGGTGATCTTGCGAAAAAAGTGATTACTACGCCATATTTCACCGAATCAAAACAACTAAAGTGTCATTGGATAGCCCGAACAATGGACGATCTTACGACATCTCAATGGTAAAAATTCGCTGGTTAGGCAATATATACTATTCAAAAAAAGTAGGGGATATTTGATTTTTAAGTGTTATTAAAGTCACCTAATGAAACTGACGAAGAAACAAATGACAAAATGAAATGAAGTTCACATTCATCGATTTATTCCAAATGATCGTTAGACTAAGTAAGGCACAGACTGACCATTATAAGGGTAAAATGATACCCGGGGTCAAACAGCAAAGTTACCACAGCATCACAACCAAGTCAGTAACGGGTAAATCCTCCTCTGATTGCCAAACAAGCATTGATCCGACGTGGCATACTCCTAATGAGACGTCTAAGGTCATTTTGGTCCAGATTGTCCCATTCCTGTTGCAACGCAGCAGCAAGTTCTTGGACATTGGCAGGACGTTGTTGACGTTGACGTAACCTCTGTCCAAGCATGTCCCAGACATGCTCGATGGGGGAGAGGTCGGGACTCAGTGCTGGCCAAGGTAATGTGGTGATGTTCTGTTGTTGGAGGTAACCTGTAACGATCCTGGCCCTGTGACATCTTGCGTTGTCATCCTGGAAGATGAAACGGCGGCCATGACGTCGTGCGAACGGCACAACATGGACTGCCAAGATGTTGTCCCGGTAGTACTGGCCTGTAACACGCCCTGCAACAACATGTAAAGCCGTTCTTCCAGCAACAGTGATGCCTCCCCACACCATAACAGAACCACCCCCAATTCGATCATGTCTGATGACGTTAACGTCTTGGAAGCGCTCGTTTCGACGACGCCACACCCTCCTACGTCTGTCCAAAAAATCAACAGTGAACCTTGACTCATCTGAAAACATCACATCGCTCCAGCGTCGATTATCCCAGTGTTGACGATCCCTACACCAACGACGTCTTGCCTGAATGTGATGATCTCTCAAACAAGGGATCACGCGAGGACGTCGGGCGCGAAGGTGACCCCTATGCAGTTGATTCCGAATCGTCTGGCCACTCACTCTCACACCAGTGTCTGTTTGAAGACGAGCGCTGATCTGATTTGCTGTGATGACACGATTTCTCAAGGCCAAGGTACGGATAAATCGATCCTGGGCTTGAGTTGTCGCCCTTGGTCGACCTGAGCGTGGTCTGTCCTGTACAGATTGTGTATCACGGTATCTGGACCATAGCCTGCTTATGACAGACTGAGAAACATTCATCGTCCGCGCCACAACCGCCTGTGTTGTGCCGATCTGTAGCATGCCAAGGGCACGTAACCTTTCATTTTGGGTAAGCCGACGCATATCAAAATTTTTTTCTGGTCACTAAAACAATTAAACTGATGTTTCCACCCTGGAATTCAATGCCACAATGACTGTAACATTCAAAGTCAGAGTCGTGCAAATCTTGGGTTGGACCCCCATGATGATCCCAAGCATCACCTGCATTCCGTGCGGTAGCTATTGGTGCGTTTGGACGTCACATGTAACTGGAAATGTTTCTTCTGTTAGGTTCTATAGTGTCTTTTTTCGTAGTCATTTGCATATTTTAGTATTATGCCCCCAAAATCAAATATCCCCTACTTTTTTTGAATAGTATATTATGAGATGCTGAAAAGCTAGTATTTTTCTTTTTGGAGCCTATTCAGACGCTTTTATCTCGAAAACTACTATTATTTCCGATCTTAAACTTCTGTTACTTAGAGTCCTAACTGTGGTCTTTGGTTTGAATCCAAATTCAATTTAGTATAAATGGTCCAAAAAGGGTCAAAATCTATCAAAAAAGTCGAAAAATTGTTGTATTTGTATAAATCTAATGTACATTTAATGGTATAAGGGAGGTAACACAGACTACCAATTATTTGCTAATTATCGTTAAATATCTTCTAATTTTCCTTTCTTTTAAAAACTGTCCAGCGGATCTTTCTGAAACTTGAGAAAATATAGTAAAAAATCGCGATTTCTCAGCCGGGTGTCACTGAATCAAAACAACTAAAGTATCGTTTGGTAGCAAGTTGAATAGGCTATTGTATGGCACACTTCCTGACTGATTCCTGAAAGCCGGTTTAATGATGGTCTAGTTAAGCTTTCACAATTCCAAACAAGAAATTTTAGGGCCCGACTAATGGGGGGCGAGCGGTGGCCATTTTCCCGGGGGTACATAAAGTAAAACAAGAAAATAGAGATGGAACTAGGTGTTCGATTTTAATTTGGAGACAATTTTTGGATGCGCCGAGGTCGGAAATGGGGGGTTAGCCGAAGTTTCGAAGAGATAGGTCCATTTTGTAAAAAAATCCCTTCATAACAAACATATTTAGCTGCTTTTGACTTCACGCGTGCACAACGCTGGAACCAAAGGTACCATGTCTACCAAATTCCGGCTAGGAACTTTTCACGTTGATACCTAGGTGCCCTGAAAATTTCAAGGCGATACCTGCATTCCTTCAAGTCGTTTGTTCTTGGCACGGCTCCAGGTCGGCTGCCGTTCTCATTTTTTTAAGTCCAGATATGGCTTCCGTAAGGGGAAAAAGGGGGAATTTCGCCACGACACCGGAACGGATTGTCCGAGAACCATGAAATTTGGACACAATACGCCTAATACCACCCCGGATTCTGTACTTTACTCCCATTTTGATCCGATTAAAAAAAAAAAAGAGTTTTACCAAAAAGAACGATTTTCGGAATTTAATATTAGTTTTAATTAATTTTGAAATTGCAAATGCAAAGGGATTTTATCGCCTCTTTCGTATGTGATAGGTATTAATACTATACACATTATCCTTAAAAGACAATTTTTTAAAATGACCGCAACGATGTTTTATTTCGGTTAACTGATGGTCTCCATTTCGAATTGAATATGGAGAACAGTGAAAAATCCACTTGAACAGACGTGAAAATAAACACAATAGGCCGATTTTTTGGTGTTCGAAAATTTTCAAAATTTCGTATTTCGCCTTTTGACCTTTTATGTGCCAACAAAGTTGTTTGCAGGACAATTTATGCCTTTAATTTTCAAAATTTACAAATTTAACCTAAATATTCGAACAGCTAAGGTCAATCTGATTCAAAAAATATTAGTTCCGTTCAAAGTTATTTCATTTATTTTTTTGATATTTTCCTGCCCCTTTTTAGTTCTTTCCCGCCATTTTCGTTTCATGTTCTCATCCGTCCCGTTTTTAAACGGCTTGATCCATTTTTTCTGAAACTTCTGGAACGGAAAGTCATTCTGATTACAGCAATCCAAGTCTCAGTTATTTCCCTTTAATTTCCAAATTATTTTGTTGCCCGGGTGCAATGTTTCTCATTAGGCTTTCACCTTCGGTGAAAGGCTATTGTTATTACTAAGATTAATTAGGCTTTCACCTTCAGTGACAGACTATTGTTATTACTAAGATTATTATTTTTTTTTTTATTGGGGGGGAAGCTAGATCTAAAATTTTCTAAAATTTTTATTTTTTGGAATTTTGAAATTTCAGTTATATTTTTGGATAGCTGACATCAATCCGATTCCAACAATATAAGTTTTGTTCTGAAATGTTAACTTTGATTTTTCACTTTTTTTCGCATTTGGTCAAATCGTAGAGTTCTTATTTTTTTAAAACGGCTCCAACGATTTTTCTGAAACTTCAGGAATATGAAGTCGAAGGAACAAACCAGTCCATGAACTATAAATGAAAATCCTCTAATCACCGGAAGTAGTCAAGAAAAGTACCCAAACTTTGACAAAATTGTGAAAAATGGGTGCCTGTGCGGAAAATGCGAAGCATCAATTGTGTTCTTGTCGATTAGTTAAAGTTTTATATCGTTTAATAGCCAATTGAATTGTCTATCGGATGGTACTAAAGCGGCATGTTTCTATCAAAAATTTGAAAACTTATGTGACTTTGAAAAGTAACGTTTTTTACGATTTCGAGCAACTTTGGACGCATGTTTCTCGAAAACGCCCTGAACGATTTTTTAAAAACTTTCTCAATCGAGAGGCTAATGGGTACTCTGTTTTGTGAAACCACTGTAAGGTTTTTTGAAATGTCAGGGGTAGCCGAAAAAAGAGATCGAAAATCGAAAACGTCGTATTTTTACGATTTGGAGCATTTTTAGAGGCCTACTTCTCGAAAAGTCAACATAATTCTTTTTTGGAACTTCTTCTACAGAGAGGCCTATCGGTAGTGTTATACATAAAACGATTGTACAACAGTCCCAAATATCAGGAGTAGGAGAACAGAGGTATCGAATATTGAAAACGGCAGCTTTCATTGTTAAGCGAAACATAGGATGGATACAATCTGTACGTTTTGTCAACGCATAGAGCCTGTTCAAGAGTGGTTTTTTTTCTTTCACAGTGATGATATTTTGAATTAAAATTATTTCAAGTATGAGTGTTTACTTCTATCCAAAATAGGGGTTTAGTGGCCCTTTAGCAGAAATAGTTGATTGCGGTGTGTAATAATTAGTCTTTGAATTAATATTGTTGTTTCTTTGTCAAGATTATCTTATAACCGTAATCATCTAGACAGAAATGGACGGCTCGCGCTGTTTATAAGCAAATCCATGCTATTTGATGTAGTATCGTACAGAAGTATCGAATATTGCACTTCTGATAAAAGCCGTGACGTTGTTTGAGCATGGACTCGTATCTGCAATTATTATTAAATTTTTATGTTAGTGACGTCAAATCTTTAACGTGCACGAAACCAGAAAATTGGCGATATTTCATTGAATATTCAATCAATTTTGAACCAGTTACATATTTGAGTAGCTGACATGAACGCGATTTCGAAGTCCCGTGTACACATTGGTGTGACCGTAAAAGATCCCTGGCGGTTGGAATTCTATATAAAAGAAGACTAGCGCCACTGTACGGGCATGTTCAGAGGTCTTTTTCTCAAAAAGGCAATCTAATATTTTTTGGGGAACTCCTTCTATAGAAAGCCTAATTGATATATATACTATTCAAAAAAAGTAGGGGATATTTGATTTTTAAGTGTTATTAAAGTCACCTAATGAAACCGACGAAGAAACAAATGACAAAATGAAATGAAGTTCACATTCATCGATTTATTCCAAATGATCGTTAGACTAAGTAAGGCACAGACTGACCATTATAAGGGTAAAATGATACCCGGGGTCAAACAGCAAAGTTACCACAGCATCACAACCAAGTCAGTAACGGGTAAATCCTCCTCTGTTTGCCAAACAAGCATTGATCCGACGTGGCATACTCCTAATGAGACGTCTAAGGTCATTTTGGTCCAGATTGTCCCATTCCTGTTGCAACGCAGCAGCAAGTTCTTGGACATTGGCAGGACGTTGTTGACGTTGACGTAACCTCTGTCCAAGCATGTCCCAGACATGCTCGATGGGGGAGAGGTCGGGACTCAGTGCTGGCCAAGGTAATGTGGTGATGTTCTGTTGTTGGAGGTAACCTGTAACGATCCTGGCCCTGTGACATCTTGCGTTGTCATCCTGGAAGATGAAACGGCGGCCATGACGTCGTGCGAACGGCACAACATGGACTGCCAAGATGTTGTCCCGGTAGTACTGGCCTGTAACACGCCCTGCAACAACATGTAAAGCCGTTCTTCCAGCAACAGTGATGCCTCCCCACACCATAACAGAACCACCCCCAAATCGATCATGTCTGATGACGTTAACGTCTTGGAAGCGCTCGTTTCGACGACGCCACACCCTCCTACGTCTGTCCAAAAAATCAACAGTGAACCTTGACTCATCTGAAAACATCACATTGCTCCAGCGTCGATTATCCCAGTGTTGACGATCCCTACACCAACGACGTCTTGCCTGAATGTGATGATTCTCAAACAAGGGATCACGCGAGGACGTCGGGGGCGAAGGTGACCCCTATGCAGTCGATTCCGAATCGTCTGGCCACTCACTCTCACACCAGTGTCTGTTTGAAGACGAGCGCTGATCTGATTTGCTGTGATGACACGATTTCTCAAGGCCAAGGTACGGATAAATCGATTCTGGGCTTGAGTTGTCGCCCTTGGTCGACCTGAGCGTGGTCTGTCCTGTACAGATTGTGTATCACGGTATCTGGACCATAGCCTGCTTATGACAGACTGAGAAACATTCATCGTCCGCGCCACAACCGCCTGTGTTGTGCCGATCTGTAGCATGCCAAGGGCACGTAACCTTTCATTTTGGGTAAGCCGACGCATATCAAAATTTGTTTTCTGGTCACTAAAACAATTAAACTGATGTTTCCACCCTGGAATTCAATGCCACAATGACTGTAACATTCAAAGTCAGAGTCGTGCAAATCTTGGGTTAGACCCCCATGATGATCCCAAGCATCACCTGCATTCCATGCGGTAGCTATTGATGCGTTTGGGCGTCACATGTAACTGGAAATGTTTCTTCTGTTAGGTTCTATAGTGACTTTTTTCGTAGTCATTTGCATATTTTAGTATTATGCCCCCAAAATCAAATATCGCCTACTTTTTTTGAATAGTATAAAAGAAGACTAGCGCCGCTGTACGAGCATGTTTAGAGGTCATTTCGGGACTAACATGTGGTTCATTATTTTTATTTCAATAATTAGCTTGCGCGTAGGGGTCATTAGCAGTGGGAGGAAACCGGACGACCCGGAGAAAACCCATGAGGTTGGACAGGCGACCCTACTCCTTGTCACGTACAACCAAAACCCCGCCAGTTGACCCAATGACAGACCGTATGATACAGCGCAGTCCCAAAGGGCTAGCCTACCGTGCAAATTCCAGCCAGCATAATGAATCTATATAAGAAACATTTATTCCTAATGGCGATTTACAAACAGTCCCCAAGGCTAGCCTACCGTGTAATTTCCAGCCAGCATAATGTATCTATATAAGAGACATTTATTCCTACTGGCGATTTACAAATATTGCATGAAGAAATTCAAATCATAAGAAAAGAAACACGACTAATGCACAGTATCATATTGATTATAAAAGTACAATGTATATATTGGTTACACTATATTTGTCAAAAAACAACAATCATTAGATAATAATAATTATTTACTAATTATATAAATCATTTTATTAGAGGTAGGAGTTATCCCTTGTTTAATTTAACAGTTATATAATTACTTTTCTCGGAAAAGCCGCCAATGATTTTTTTCAAACTTGCTCAATCGAGATTCTACTGGGTAGTGTATTGTGTGAAACCCTTGTACAATTTTTCTAATTGTCATGGGTAGCCGAAAAAAGAGATCGAAAATTGAAAACAGCGTATTTTTACGAGTTGGAGCATGTTTAGGGGTCAATATCTGAGTTATGCTAGAGTGTGTTTTTTTTGTTTTGTTTTTTTTTTTTGGGGGGGGGGGGAGTGGTGGGGATAGTCTTTTGCCATATATCTGGCGATCGTGTGACGCCTTTGCGACCGTGAAAGCCTTCAGCATTGCGCGCAATTCTAGTTATTATTTTTTTTTTATTGGGGGAAGCTAGATCTCAGCAACTATAAGTGATAGAGGTTTGAAATTTGATTTTCTGTCGGAAAAGTGGTGTGCAGCTACTGCTTAAAGCTATTTCGAAATTTGTGCGCATAGCGGAAATGCGTCAAATCTTTAACGTGCACGAAAATTGAAAATAGCTGGAGACATTTCTGAGCAAATAGCAGTTCAAAACTGTGGAATTTAGAAACTTTGTCGCTCTCATTTTTTTGGTGAAAAATGGAAAATGTTTTGGATAGCTGACATCAATCCGATTCCAACAATATAAGTTTTGTTCTGAAATGTTAACTTTGATTTTTCACTTTTTTTCGCATTTTGGTCAAATCGTAGAGTTCTTATTTTTTTAAAACGGCTCCAACGATTTTTCTGAAACTTCAGGAATATGAAGTCGAGGGAACAAACCAGTCCATGAACTATAAATGAAAATCCTCTAATCACCGGAAGTAGTCAAGAAAAGTACCCAAACTTTGACAAAATTGTGAAAAATGGGTGCCTGTGCGGAAAATGCGAAGCATCAATTGTGTTCTTGTCGATTAGTTAAAGTTTTATATCGTTTAATAGCCAATTGAATTGTCTATCGGATGGTACTAAAGCGGCATGTTTCTATCAAAAATTTAAAAACTTATGTGACTTTGAAAAGTAACGTTTTTTACGATTTCGAGCAACTTTGGACGCATGTTTCTCGAAAACGCCCCGAACGATTTTTTAAAAACTTTCTCAATCGAGAGGCTAATGGGTACTCTGTTTTGTGAAACCACTGTAACGTTTTTTGAAATGTCAGGGGTAGCCGAAAAAAGAGATCGAAAATCGAAAACGTCGTATTTTTACGATTTGGAGCATTTTTAGAGGCCTACTTCTCGAAAAGTCAACATAATTCTTTTTTGGAACTTCTTCTACAGAGAGGCCTATCGGTAGTGTTATACATAAAACGATTGTACAACAGTCCCAAATATCAGGAGTAGGAGAACAGAGGTATCGAATATTGAAAACGGCAGCTTTCATTGTTAAGCGAAACATAGGATGGATACAATCTGTACGTTTTGTCAACGTATAGAGCCTGTTCAAGAGTGGTTTTTTTTCTTTCACAGTGATGATATTTTGAATTAAAATTATTTCAAGTATGAGTGTTTACTTCTATCCAAAATATGGGTTTAGTGGCCCTTTAGCAGAAATAGTTGATTGCGGTGTGTAATAATTAGTCTTTGAATTAATATTGTTGTTTCTTTGTCAAGATTATCTTATAACCGTAATCATCTAGACAGAAATGGACGGCTCGCGCTGTTTATAAGCAAATCCATGCTGTTTGATGTAGTATCGTACAGAAGTATCGAATATTGCACTTCTGATAAAAGCCGTGACGTTGTTTGAGCATGGACTCGTATCTGCAATTATTATTAAATTTTTATGTTAGTGACGTCAAATCTTTAACGTGCACGAAACCAGAAAATTGGCGATATTTCATTGAATATTCAATCAATTTTGAACCAGTTACATATTTGAGTAGCTGACATGAACGCGATTTCGAAGTCCCGTGTACACATTGGTGTGACCGTAAAAGATCCCTGGCGGTTGGAATTCTATATAAAAGAAGACTAGCGCCACTGTACGGGCATGTTCAGAGGTCTTTTTCTCAAAAAGGCAATCTAATATTTTTTGGGGAACTCCTTCTATAGAAAGCCTAATTGATATATATACTATTCAAAAAAAGTAGGGGATATTTGATTTTTAAGTGTTATTAAAGTCACCTAATGAAACCGACGAAGAAACAAATGACAAAATGAAATGAAGTTCACATTCATCGATTTATTCCAAATGATCGTTAGACTAAGTAAGGCACAGACTGACCATTATAAAGGTAAAATGATACCCGGGGTCAAACAGCAAAGTTACCACAGCATCACAACCAAGTCAGTAACGGGTAAATCCTCCTCTGTTTGCCAAACAAGCATTGATCCGACGTGGCATACTCCTAATGAGACGTCTAAGGTCATTTTGGTCCAGATTGTCCCATTCCTGTTGCAACGCAGCAGCAAGTTCTTGGACATTGGCAGGACGTTGTTGACGTTGACGTAACCTCTGTCCAAGCATGTCCCAGACATGCTCGATGGGGGAGAGGTCGGGACTCAGTGCTGGCCAAGGTAATGTGGTGATGTTCTGTTGTTGGAGGTAACCTGTAACGATCCTGGCCCTGTGACATCTTGCGTTGTCATCCTGGAAGATGAAACGGCGGCCATGACGTCGTGCGAACGGCACAACATGGACTGCCAAGATGTTGTCCCGGTAGTACTGGCCTGTAACACGCCCTGCAACAACATGTAAAGCCGTTCTTCCAGCAACAGTGATGCCTCCCCACACCATAACAGAACCACCCCCAAATCGATCATGTCTGATGACGTTAACGTCTTGGAAGCGTTCGTTTCGACGACGCCACACCCTACTACGTCTGTCCAAAAAATCAACAGTGAACCTTGACTCATCTGAAAACATCACATTGCTCCAGCGTCGATTATCCCAGTGTTGACGATCCCTACATCAACGACGTCTTGCCTGAATGTGATGATTCTCAAACAAGGGATCACGCGAGGACGTCGGGCGCGAAGGTGACCCCTATGCAGTCGATTCCGAATCGTCTGGCCACTCACTCTCACACCAGTGTCTGTTTGAAGACGAGCGCTGATCTGATTTGCTGTGATGACACGATTTCTCAAGGCCAAGGTACGGATAAATCGATCCTGGGCTTGAGTTGTCGCCCTTGGTCGACCTGAGCGTGGTCTATCCTGTACAGATTGTGTATCACGGTATCTGGACCATAGCCTGCTTATGACAGACTGAGAAACATTCATCGTCCGCGCCACAACCGCCTGTGTTGTGCCGATCTGTAGCATGCCAAGGGCACGTAATCTTTCATTTTGGGTAAGCCGACGCATATCAAAATTTGTTTTCTGGTCACTAAAACAATTAAACTGATGTTTCCACCCTGGAATTCAATGCCACAATGACTGTAACATTCAAAGTCAGAGTCGTGCAAATCTTGGGTTGGACCCCCATGATGATCCCAAGCATCACCTGCATTCCATGCGGTAGCTATTGGTGCGTTTGGGCGTCACATGTAACTGGAAATGTTTCTTCTGTTAGGTTCTATAGTGACTTTTTCGTAGTCATTTGCATATTTTAGTATTATGCCCCCAAAATCAAATATCGCCTACTTTTTTTGAATAGTATAAAAGAAGACTAGCGCCGCTGTACGAGCATGTTTAGAGGTCATTTCGGGACAAACATACGGTTCATTATTTTTTATTTCAATAATTCGCTTGCGCGTAGGGGTCATTAGCAGTGGGAGGAAACCGGAGGACCCGGAGAAAAACCACGAGGCTGGACAGGCGACCCTACTCCTTGACACGTACAACCGGGGAATCGAAACCCCACCAGTTGGCTCAATAACAGACTGTATGATACAGCGCAGTCCCAAAGGCTAGCCTACCGTGCAAATTCCAGCCAGCATAATGAATCTCTATATGAAACATTTATTCCTAATGGCGATTTTCAAACAGTCCCCAAGGCTAGCCTACCGTGTAATTTCCAGCCAGCATAATGTATCTATATAAGAGACATTTACTCCTACTGGCGATTTACAAATATTGCATGAAGAAATTAAATTCATAAGAACAGAAACACGACTAATGCACAGTATCATATTGATTATAAAAGTACAATGTATATATTGGTTACACTATATTTGTCAAAAAAACAACAATCATTAGATAATAATAATTATTTACTAATTATATAAATCATTTTATTAGAGGTAGGAGTTATCCCTTGTTTAATTTAACAGTTATATAATTACTTTTCTCGGAAAAGCCGCCAATGATTTTTTTCAAACTTGCTCAATCGAGATTCTACTGGGTAGTGTATTGTGTGAAACCCTTGTACAATTTTTCTAATTGTCATGGGTAGCCGAAAAAAGAGATCGAAAATTGAAAACAGCGTATTTTTACGTGTTGGGGCATGTTTAGGGGTCAATATCTGAGTTATGCTAGAGTGTGGTTTTTTTTTTGGTTTTTTTTTGGGGGGGGGGGAGTGGTGGGGATAGTCACAAAACAACAATCATTAGATAATAATAATTATTTACTAATTATATAAATCATTTTAAGAGGTAGGAGTTATCCGTTGTTTAATTTAACAGTTATATAATTACTTTTCTCGGAAAAGCCGCCAATGATTTCTTTCAAACTTGCTCAATCGAGATTCTACTGGGTAGTGTATTGTGTGAAACCCTTGTACAATTTTTCTAATTGTCATGGGTAGCCGAAAAAAGAGATCGAAAATTGAAAACAGCGTATTTTTACGTGTTGGGGCATGTTTAGGGGTCAATATCTGAGTTATGCTAGAGTGTGGTGGGGTTTTTTTTTGGTGGGGGGGGAGTGGTGGGGATAGTCTTTTGTCATATATCTGGCGATCGTGTGAAGCCTTCGCGACCGTGAAAGCCTTTGGCATTGCGCGCAATTCTAGTTAAGCTTTCATATTACATATGAAAGCTTATTGTTTCTGTTAAGATTATTAAGCTTTCATATTACATATGAAAGCTTATTGTTTCTGTTAAGATTATTATTGTTATTTTTTTTTTGTGTTTTGTCCACAAATCGGATTTCTCAGAATCTAACCATAGGATCGTTCTGAAACTTTTACCTATCCCCCCAAAAATGGGTGGTGGCTGTTGATTAAATATATTTTCAAAACGTTTTACGAATCCGAAATCACCGAATTTTACGAAGGAATGCATTTGACCTACAATGCTGTAACTTTGTGACTATTTGACCTATTTTACTAATTCTTTTTTCTTTGAGTATCTTGAAACATTTACTTCAAATCTGCAATTTCGGATTTTGGCATTTCGAAAATTCGTCGCTGTCATTTCGAACCGGAAGTTATTACCAATTTGACAACTTCTTTAATAGTTGTGCGATTTTCGTGAAATTTAGAATGTTAGTAGATCTTGCCAATGCGACTTCAATGATGTCCTTGGAAATTTTCTAAATTATCTCCCCTTGGTGAAATTAAGGATCAAAGTTTTAAAAAAAATCGTCGAAATATAGGTCAGAATGACCTAAAAAAAAAATTCGATACTAGACAAGTAATTACTGATTCGTACACAAAATATGGAGTTTGTCGATCGAACCGGAAGTGCCACCATGTTTAAACGTGAAAAATCAAAAAGGCTTTTTTGCTATTTTACTTACAGACTCGGGCGTCATATTTTCGGAATCCTGGAAGGAATGCCTAAAAATCTATCGGATCAGAATTTTGATTTCGGTCACGTGATGGTCACCATTTTGAATTGAAAATGAAAAATAGAAGCAATTTGAAGGGCCGGGACTTTGGAACACAAGAACTCTCCTTCTAATTAAGCTAGAATGTTCAAACTTGGTGTAGGCGTTCACTAGGTCAATGTCATGATTGAGTTCAAAGATGAGCATTTTTTGCCTAGGGTAAGCAGAGATAAGCAAGCTGATTTGTTGATTCTTTAGGGCACGATGACATTGGTTATAATGAATGGAGGGCGATGAAACTCTTGTCAATCGAGAGGCTAATAGCTGGCCTGTTGTGTGAAATCATTGTATCATTTTTTGAAAATGTCCGGGGTAGCGGAAAAAAGGAGATCGAAATCCAAAAAGTCGTATTTTTACGATTTGGGGCATTTTTAGAGGTCGTGTAAAGTAAAATAAAGCATGCATATACATATATTATTGATATTAAATATATCATATAAAAAACTAAACAATGAATCAGCTGTCATTGACAGATTTTATATTATAAGCATGGTCAGTGGAAGGTCAGCGTATTGTCTAACTTGAACTCACTGACTCCGTAACATTATTGTGGGTATGGTATAAGCTGAATTTGATGAGATGCACATATCTCGTATGACTATTTGGTACTTACAGTGTTAGACTTTGTCGTAACGTTACGGTCTCCATTCATCAAATCGTCGTTGGGGCTATAATACGATTTTGAATCAAGTTATTTATCACTGAGGGACTCAAAATTAGGTTTGATGTAGCTCTGCTCATTTACAGTGGCGAATTTAACGGGCTCATGGGTTCCAGCTCCCTCCTCTAGAAATTTCACAGCACCCGCATGGATTGTGGCTAATTTTGTGGCAGAATTTTATTTTTCTGGGGGAGGTACTTCTAAATGGCTCCGACACAAGTGCCTGAAATGCCATGAAATCACGTTTTCGGCCTCCAATTAAAATTTCTTAGCGGGAGAACCCCCTGACCCGACCCCCTTGCGGGGCTTCACGGTCGGTATCAGCCCCCCTCCCCACCACCATGGTTAATCCGGCGTTGATGTTCCCTCTTGTGCAGCTGCAAAAGAATGTACAAGTTCATTGCCTCATTGTCAAAGATCCCACTTTTCTACCCCAGTTCGGGTAATGAGGTCGAGCGTATATTGTATAGGGGATATTAAACAAGCAAACAGTATGGCTGATGTCTCCCGCCAAAACCCCAAAGTAAAAGATGACACATTAATTAATCGCACTTTCATATTTTTTTCAAAAGTATCGAGCAATCAAACTATACTGTAAATTTCATCACTCTCTGTCAGATAGAAATCAAGGTTATCTTGTCCCAAAGCATCGACCAATGAAATTGCCAAGCTGTAGCTCAAAATGTTCAGTCAAGACCTGATGAACATCTACACCAAGTTTAAACATTCTAGCTCAATTAAAAGCTGGGTTGTTATGTTCCAGTACTTCATTATAACCAAAGTTATCATACCCCAAAGCATCAACCAATTCAAAGTCCCGGCCAATCAAGTTGCTTTGCTTATCCTGACTAAGAGAATGCTCATTGTCGAACTTGGTCAAGGTAATATGGTCAAGGTACTAATGTAATGAAACTATACACAAAGTTTCATCAAATTGCTTATCTCTGCTTACCCATTTTAATAGTCCCCTGCCAATCGAAAAGCCCCCCGACCCACCCACTCCACTCCCGTGTAATACATTAGGTTATAATTGTGTTACAAACGTATCACAAGGAGCATTTGAATATTCTCTCTGAGGCATCTGATACCACTTGTTCCTATTATTATTTTTTTTTTTTTTGTGTCATTTCTACAAATCGGATTTCTCAGAATCTAACCATAGGATCAATCTGAAACTTTGACCTACCCCCCCAAAAATGGGGTGCGAATGTTGATTAAATATATTTTCAAATCGTTTTTCGAATCCGAAATCACCGAATTTTACGAACAAATTCATTTGACCTACATTACTGTAACTTTGTAACTATTTTACCTATTTTACTAATTCTTTTTTTGAGGGGTGCCTTGAAACATTTACTTAAAATCTGCAATATCGAATTTTCGAATTTCGAAAATTCGTCGCTGTGATTTTGAACCGGAAGTTGAGATCAATTTGAAAACTTTTTTAATAGTTGCACGATTTTCATGAAATTTAGAATGTAAGTAGATCTTATCAATGCGACTTCAAAAATATCATTAGAAATTTTCTAAATTATCTCCCCTTGATGAAATTAAGGATCAAAGTTTTCAAAAAAATCGACGAAATATAGGTCAGATTGCCTTGATTTTTTTTTCTTTACTAGCTACGACACTACTGATTCGTACACAAAAAATTGAGTTTGTAGCTCAAACCGGAAATGCCACCATCTAGAAATGTGAAAATTACATAAGGCTTTTTTGATATTTTACTTACAGACAAGGCAATTATATTTTCCGAATCCTTGAAGGAAAGCCGAAAAACGGTAGATAACACAATTTTGATTTCCGGCAAATGATGGACGCCATTTTGAATTGAAAATGACAATTAGTGAAAAATCCACATTTATGGGCTTGAAAACATATACAATTGGTCGTGACCTAGAGAATATGTCTCCAGGATAGCCTGGATCATGGTCGAACGTTTGGTATTTGAATATTTCAAAAATTCGAATTTCTCCTTTGATGTTTTCCGTGCCGACAAGGTTGTTTTCGAGTTTAGCTGGATTTGACTTCGCGCATGCGCTACGCTAGAACCAAAGGTACCATGAGTACTAAATTCCGGCGAGCAACTTTTCACGTTGGTACCTAGGTACCCTGAAAATTTCAAGGTGATACCTGCATTCGTTCAAGTCGTTTGTTCTTGTCACCTGCCTTTCGTCGTCAATTTACGGCTTCCATGAGGGGAAAAAAGTGGAATTTCGCCGTGACACCGGCACCGATTGTCCGAAAACCATGAAATTTGGACACAATACGCCCATTACCACCCCGGACTCTGTGCCTTACCCCCATTTCGATCCCATTAAAAAAAAAAAGAGTTTTAGCAAAAAAACGATTTTCGGAATTTAATATTGGTTTTAACCCTGTAATACCCAGACATGATATACATATTATTATAATCCCTATGAAATATTTTAATTATTTACTGCTATAATATGAATTATCACTTATTCCCCGTTAAATAATTATCGGTCACCGGGTGCAGCTGTACAACTTCAAGGACCCTGGCTTCAAGTCAATTTACGGCTTCCATGAGGGGAAAAAAGTGGAATTTCGCCGTGACACCGGCACCGATTGTCCGAAAACCATGAAATTTGGACACAATACGCCCATTACCACCCCGGACTCTGTGCCTTACTCCCATTTTGATCCGATTAAAAAAAAAGAGTTTTAGCAAAAAACCGATTTTCGGAATTTAATATTGGTTTTAATTAATTTTGAAATTGCAAATGCAAAGAGATTTTATCGCCTCTTCCTTATGTGATAGGTATTGGTACTATACACATTATCCTTAAAAGACAATTTTTTAAAATGACCGTAACGATGTATCAACACTAGAAACCGAAATCGCCTATTTTGACCTTTTTTGACTGCTGAGGCATCCTTCCGGTGGTCCAAATCTCTGGAATTTCTAGCGGTTGGCTGCGCCGCGATGATATTTATCACATATTAAATTGAGAAAATCCTCAGATATCAAGAACAATAAAAATTCGATAAAATACGGCAATTTTTTAAGCAAAAAACCTTTGATTGTTGGGGGTGGGTTTTGAATTTATTTTGAACGTTCTCGGAATCCAACACTCTTCTATTTTTAATATGTGATAGCTAGAATCCCATCGGAATCCAACACTCTTCTATTTTTAATATGTGATAGCTAGAATACCAAGGTACATTCTGTGCAAATTTGAAGGCAATCGGAGCACAGGAACGTTGCCTGGGTAGAGCAAAACAACCCGGTCGCGAAAATTTACCTATACTTCAAAGTGATTATCATGTTGTGTTATGATCGCCATTTTAGATCAATCTGAGTCCCTGATCCACCGTCATCTACCAAACCACTCCGAAATATAGCCAAAATCCCAAAATCGACCGTAATTTCTTTTTGCTTCGCGCATGTGCCACGCTGGAACCAAAGGTACGTTGACTACCAAATTCCGGCGAGGAACTTTTCACGTTGGTACCTAGGTGCACTGAAAACTTCAAGGCGATACCTGCATTCGTTCAGATCGTTTGTTCTTGACACGGTTCCTGCCGTTCGTTTTTTTTCCGCCATTTACGGCTTCTGTAAGGGCGAAAAAAGTGGAATTTCGCCACGAAACCGGCACCGATTGTCCCAAAACCATGAAATTTGGACACAATATGCCAATTACCACTCTGTGACTTACTCCCATTTTGATCAGATTAAAAAAAGGAGTTTCAGCAAAAAATAAACAACCGATTTTCGGAATTTAAATTTGGTTTTAATTAATTTTGAAATTCCAAATGCAAAGGGATCTTATCGCCTCTTCCGTATGTGATTGCTATTATTACTATACACATTATCCGTAAAAGACATTTTTTTTTAAAATGAGCGCAACACCAAAAACCGAAATCGACTATTTTGTCTTTATCATACATTAAATATTATATGCCATCGGTTAATTTTTATACGCCCACATTGAAATTGAATTTCAGCGATTTCCGATAATTACTGTCAGAGTTATGGCCCTTCATCACTTAAAAAAATTCTTGTGGATGCTCTAGAGGCCAAAGTTAATGTCCGATTGACTTTAAATTTATACACAGTGGTTAAGGTCATGAGACGAAGTAGGCGATTGATTTTCAGCGATATCTGATATTTACTGCCAGAGTTGTGGCCCCTGGTCACTTCAAAATATCTTGTGGACGCTCTAGAGGAAAAGGTAAATATCCGATTGACTTTAAATTTATGCGCAGTGTTGTTGCCCCTGATCACTTCAAAATATCTTGTGGACGCTCTAGAGGCCAAAGTTAATATCCGATTGACTCTAAATTTATGGTCATGACACGAAGATGCCTACAGTATTGATTTTCAGCGATATCTGATATTTACTGCCATTTCCGATAATTACCGTGAGAGTTATTGCCCTTGATCACTTTAAAAAATCTTGTGGACGCTCTAGAAGCTAAATTCAATATCCGATTGACCTTAAATTTATACAGTGTTTAAGGTCATGAGATGAAGAAGCCAATTGATTTTCAGCGATTTCCGATTGAATCTTTTGAAAATCACACCTAACTCTAAAACTAAAGGCAAGAAACGGGCCGGTTTACATTGAAGCACAACTAATTCCTGTCCTGCGTACTCTATAAATATAATATACGGTTTTCTAAATATGCCTTGGATGGTAGCCACAAGTCGACAATTTTTGTTTTGTATTTTTCCCATTTTGTTCATAAGGTAAATGTAATTTTTCAGATACCTGATGACATTTATACTTATTGTTTCAATAGATTCTAATAACCCCCTTTGCAGTTAATATGAAAGCTTTCATATCTGCTATGCAGATCTAGTTAAGCTTTCATATTACATATGAAAGCTTATTGTTTCTGTTAAGATTATTATTGTTATTTTTTTTTTGTGTTTTGTCCACAAATCGGATTTCTCAGAAACTAACCATAGGATCGTTCTGAAACTTTTACCTATCCCCCCAAAAATGGGTGGTGGCTGTTGATTAAATATATTTTCAAAACGTTTTACGAATCCGAAATCACCGAATTTTACGAAGGAATGCATTTGACCTACAATGCTGTAACTCTGTGACTATTTGACCTATTTTACTAATTCTTTTTTCTTTGAGTATCTTGAAACATTTACTTCAAATCTGCAATTTCGGATTTTGGCATTTCGAAAATTCGTCGCTGTCATTTCGAACCGGAAGTTATTACCAATTTGACAACTTCTTTAATAGTTGTGCGATTTTCGTGAAATTTAGAATGTTAGTAGATCTTGCCAATGCGACTTCAATGATGTCCTTGGAAATTTTCTAAATTATCTCCCCTTGGTGAAATTAAGGATCAAAGTTTTCAAAAAAATCGACGAAATATAGGTCAGATTGCCTTGAAATTTTTTTTCTGTACTAGCTAAGACAGTACTGATGAGTACACAAAATATGGAGTTTGTCGAGCAAACCGGAAGTGCCACCATCTCAAAATGTGAAAAGTCCATACGGCTTTTGCAATATTTTACTTAAAGACATAAGAGTTACATTTTCTGAATGCTCGGAGGAAAGCCTAAAAATCTATCGGTTTAGAATTTTGATTTAGGTCAACTGATGGACGCCATTTTGAAATGAAAATGAAAATTAGTGAAAAATCCACATTTATGGGCTTGAAAACATACACAATTGGTCGTGGCTTAGAGAATCTGTCTCCTATTACCGAAATAATACATTTGAGGATAGCCTGGATCATGGTCGAATGTTCGGTATTTGAATATTTCAAAAATTCGAATTTCTCCTTTGATGTTTTCCGTGCCGACAAGGTTGTTTTCGAGTTTAGCTGGTTTTGATTTCGCGCATGCGCTACACAGGAACCAACGGTACCATGAGTACTAAATTCCGGCGAGCAACTTTTCACGTTGGTACCTAGGCACCCTGAAAATTTCAAGGTGATACCTGCATTCGTTCAAGTCGTTTGTTCTTGTCACCTGCCTTTCGTCGTTTTTTTTTTCTAAGTCAATTTACGGCTTCCATGAGGGGAAAAAAGTGGAATTTCGCCGTGACACCGGCACCGATTGTCCGAAAACCATGAAATTTGGACACAATACGCCCATTACCACCCCGGACTCTGTGCTTTACCCCCATTTTGATCCCATTAAAAAAAAAGAGTTTTAGCAAAAAAACGATTTTCGGAATTTAATATTGAATTTAACCCTGTAATACCCAGACATGATATATTATTATAATCCCTATGAAATATTTTAATTATTTACTGCTATAATATGAATTATCACTTATTCCCCGTTAAATAAATATCGGTCACCTGGTGCCGCTGTACAACTTAAAGGACACTGGCCTCAAGTCAATTTACGGAGAGAGAGAGAGAGAGAGAGAGAGAGAAATGGGGTTTAACGTCCACTCGACACAAACTAGGTCATTTCGGGACCAACATATGGTTTAATTTTATTTCAATAATTCGCTTGCGCGTAGGGGTCTTTAGCAGTGGGAGGAAACCGGAGGACCCGGAGAAAACCCACAAGGTTGGACAGGCGACCCTACTCCTTGCGTCAATTTACGGCTTCCATGAGGGGAAAAAAGTGGAATTTCGCCGTGACACCGGCACCGATTGTCCGAAAACCATGAAATTAGGACACAATACGCCCATTACCACCCCTGACTCTGTGCTTTACCCCCATTTTGATCACATTAAAAAGAAAAGAGTTTTAGCAAAAAAACGATTTTCGGAATTTAATATTGGTTTTAATTAATTTTGAAATTGGAAATGCAAAGAGATTTTATCGCCTCTTCCGTATGTGATAGGTATTGGTACTATACACATTATCCTTAAAAGACAATTTTTTAAACTGACCGTAACGATGCATCGACACTAGAAACCGAAATCGCCTATTTTGACCTATTTTGACTGCTGGGGTATCTTTCCGTACGTGACAAGGAGTAGGTCGCCCGTCCAACCTGTGTATTTTTTCAGGATCACCCGGTTTCCCCCCACTGCTAGACCCCTACGCGCAAGCGAATTATTGAAATAAAATTGAACCATACGTTAGTCCCGAAATGACCTAGTTTGTGTCGAGTGGTCGATCAACCCCATTTCGCTCTCTCAATTTTAGCACTAATGCAAGGAACGGGCCTATTTACAGAGGTCACAATTTTAACCTACATGCACACCTACATGATATACATATTATTATAATCCCTATGGGATATTTTAATTATTTACTGTTATAATATGAATTATCACTTATTCCCCGTTAAATAAATATCGGTCACCGGGTGCAGCTGTACAACTTCAAGGACCTTGGCCTCAAGTGCATGGGACCAACTCTACATTTTCTGAAATGTCAATAAAAGCCCTGGAATGATTTCATTTAAAAAAATAATCAGAAAGTAAATCTAGTTTTATTTGTATGCTATTTGTTGCCAGAAAATATATTTTGTTACGAGTCTAATTCAAATTTAAAAATAAACAATGGGTCTGAGGCATATTTTATTGATATATAGAAATTAATGCAGTGTTCTCATTATGTGATAAAAGAGTGCCAGAAATGTCTCGAAATTCAGCCATTTGTGTATTTAGTATATCAAGTATATGCGTGTATTACAAAGCTCTGATTTGTGTGATTTGTGTACACCCCGCTCCCCCCCCCCCTCCTCGTGTCACTATCATGTACATATCAATTCTGCTGCCAACCCACCCACGCGAACATGACTAAATTATGAAACATTGTCTAGTCGTTTGTATGTTACGACAAAACGAGGCCAGCGTGGCTCATTTGCTGCAGAACGGAAGGCCTTGCAAGGATTAGTGTCTAGTCGTTTGGATGGTACGAAAACCCGAGGTCAAAGTGGTTCCCCGTTGGCAGTGGTGAAGTATGGAAGGCCTAGCAAGGATCTGTGTCTAGTCGTTTCGATGGGACGAAAAACGCCCGTCCCCTCGTCCATGGTACAAGGATTAGTGCCTAGTCGCTTGGATGGTATGCAAAACAGAGGTCCCCGTTCTCTCCCTTTGTCTGTGGTTCTTGACCGAAGGCCCGACAACTAACTTTGCGTGCAGTTTTTTAGGTAGGACGAAAAATCGAAATCCTGTGTGCATATTGGCGTGCACGAAAAATAACCTTTTGCATTTGGAATTTTATGCACCCACCCCACCCTCGAACAACGCTTAACATAACATTTTGTTTTCACTACCTACATTGTAAAATTTGTTTGATTTCAGATGACTTAGCCCCGGTTTTTCACAGTGAAAGATTTTGATGAAACTTGACATGCATGTTTATAACCCAAAGATATGGTTCCTTTCGATATTTGCGCATAACTTCCCTGATTGTAAGAAAAATCACTTTATATTTCGCGTGTTCTCTATCTATCTCTCGGAAATGGAATATGGAAATACACAAGCTAGCTAGTGTATTACAGGTTGGTGGTGGTGGGGATGAGGTCTTCTATTTGCAATGATTTTTTGACTACAAAATATACGCTCTAACTCATTACTCAAACTACAGCAAAAAAAAAGCGGAACGGAAACCCGATTTTATATATTCTTACAATAGCAACGCACTTCGGGATTAACTTAGAAATGGTTCCACTACTGATGTCTTCCGCCTTACTCCTGCCACAGTAGTGGCTTGTCCTACGGAGTTCCTTTCCGCAAGTTTTTTTTAGTCAAATGACTACAAAAAGGTTACTGGCCTATGTATAGCTCCCTTAATTTACACATAAACTGACCTAAAACTGCACTGCACATATAATAAACCAATTCCCATTGAAATAAAGGTGAAGCCGTACCGCATAATTATATGATTTGATGAAACCGAACTGCTACCTGAAGTTTCTCGCCTATCGAAGTTATAATATCCGCCGGTGTCATGGCGGCTCGCACATCATAAGAATCATTGCTTTGAAAATGTAGAACGCATTAACACAAAGAAAAACTGATGGGTAACTAGTTTAGTGGTCCAGTCTTCACTATAATTTGTGATAGAATTACTTATTTAAAAAAAACTGAATGATGTAAAAATAAAAATGGTTGGAGTGCCCAAGTTTAGATTTGTCGTTGATTTCATAAAGATGTTAGGATATAGAACGTTAAATACTGTGTGATTCAACATGGCGGCCGAGGGGTTTAATATGATATAAGTACGAAATACATGTACATGTAGTACCAAATGGTTTATATGTATGAGAGTCAAGGTTTGGACTAAATGTCTTGGGGAAGTAGGGGGCGACTAGCATGTGCCTCTCTTTAGTGGACCGATGTGAGATTGCCCATTGTATTAACTGGACGGGTAGGCCTATTCACCTTCAGTTATGTGTCAATGTCAAATAAGCGGCTTCGTATCAACACGGTCGGCTCTGGGCCGGTTTAATTCTACGTATCTCTCGTAGCTGAGAGAAAAAAGATTTTTTAGCCCAGAGAATATCTTCCGTCAGAGTGGTTGTTGATTCATAGATTCTAATAACCCCTTTTGAAGTTTATATGAAAGCTTTGATATCTGCTATGCAGATCTAGTTATTGTTATTTTTTTTTTTGTGTTTGTCCACAAATCGGATTTCTCAGAATCTAACCATAGGATCGTTCTGAAACTTTTACCTATCCCCCCAAAAATGGGTGGTGGCTGTTGATTAAATATATTTTCAAAACGTTTTACGAATCCGAAATCACCGAATTTTACGAAGGAATGCATTTGACCTACAATGCTGTAACTCTGTGACTATTTGACCTATTTTACTAATTCTTTTTTCTTTGAGTATCTTGAAACATTTACTTCAAATCTGCAATTTCGGATTTTGGCATTTCGAAAATTCGTCGCTGTCATTTCGAACCGGAAGTTATTACCAATTTGACAACTTCTTTAATAGTTGTGCGATTTTCGTGATATTTAGAATGTTAGTAGATCTTGCCAATGCGACTTCAATGATGTCCTTGGAAATTTTCTAAATTATCTCCCCTTGGTGAAATTAAGGATCAAAGTTTTCAAAAAAATCGACGAAATATAGGTCAGATTGCCTTGAAATTTTTTTTCTGTACTAGCTAAGACAGTACTGGTGAGTACACAAAATATGGAGTTTGTCGAGCAAACCGGAAGTGCCACCATCTCAAAATGTGAAAAGTCCATACGGCTTTTGCAATATTTTACTTAAAGACATAAGAGTTACATTTTCTGAATGCTCGGAGGAAAGCCTAAAAATCTATCGGTTTAGAATTTTGATTTAGGTCAACTGATGGACGCCATTTTGAAATGAAAATGAAAATTAGTGAAAAATCCACATTTATGGGCTTGAAAACATACACAATTGGTCGTGGCTTAGAGAATCTGTCTCCTATTACCGAAATTAATACATTTGAGGATAGCCTGGATCATGGTCGAATGTTTGGTATTTGAATATTTCAAAAATTCGAATTTCTCCTTTGATGTTTTCCGTGCCGACAAGGTTGTTTTCGAGTTTAGCTGGTTTTGATTTCGCGCATGCGCTACACAGGAACCAACGGTACCATGAGTACTAAATTCCGGCGAGCAACTTTTCACGTTGGTACCTAGGCACCCTGAAAATTTCAAGGTGATACCTGCATTCGTTCAAGTCGTTTGTTCTTGTCACCTGCCTTTCGTCGTTTTTTTTTTCTAAGTCAATTTACGGCTTCCATGAGGGGGAAAAAGTGGAATTTCGCCGTGACACCGGCACCGATTGTCCGAAAACCATGAAATTTGGACACAATACGCCCATTACCACCCCGGACTCTGTGCTTTACCCCCATTTTGATCCCATTAAAAAAAAAAGAGTTTTAGCTAAAAAACGATTTTCGGAATTTAATATTGGTTTTAACCCTGTAATACCCAGACATGATATACATATTATTATAATCCCTATGAAATATTTTAATTATTTACTGCTATAATATGAATTATCACTTATTCCCCGTTAAATAATTATCGGTCACCGGGTGCAGCTGTACAACTTCAAGGACCCTGGCTTCAAGTCAATTTACGGCTTCCATGAGGGGAAAAAAGTGGAATTTCGCCGTGACACCGGCACCGATTGTCCGAAAACCATGAAATTTGGACACAATACGCCCATTACCACCCCGGACTCTGTGCCTTACTCCCATTTTGATCCGATTAAAAAAAAAGAGTTTTAGCAAAAAAACGATTTTCGGAATTTAATATTGCTTTTAATTAATTTTGAAATTGCAAATGCAAAGAGATTTTATCGCCTCTTCCTTATGTGATAGGTATTGGTACTATACACATTATCCTTAAAAGACAATTTTTTAAAATGACCGTAACGATGTATCAACACTAGAAACCGAAATCGCCTATTTTGACCTTTTTTGACTGCTGAGGCATCCTTCCGGTGGTCTAAATCTCTGGAATTTCTAGCGGTTGGCTGCGCCGCGATGATATTTATCACATATTAAATTGAGAAAATCCTCAGATATCAAGAACAATAAAAATTCGATAAAATACGGCAATTTTTTAAGCAAAAAACCTTTGATTGTTGGGGGTGGGTTTTGAATTTATTTTGAACGTTCTCGGAATCCAACACTCTTCTATTTTTAATATGTGATAGCTAGAATCCCATCGGAATCCAACACTCTTCTATTTTTAATATGTGATAGCTAGAATCCCAAGGTACATTCTGTGCAAATTTGAAGGCAATCGGAGCACAGGAACGTTGCCTGGGTAGAGCAAAACAACCCGGTCGCGAAAATTTACCTATACTTCAAAGTGATTATCATGTTGTGTTATGATCGCCATTTTAGATCAATCTGAGTCCCTGATCCACCGTCATCTACCAAACCACTCCGAAATATAGCCAAAATCCCAAAATCGACCGTAATTTCTTTTTGCTTCGCGCATGTGCCACGCTGGAACCAAAGGTACGTTGACTACCAAATTCCGGCGAGGAACTTTTCACCTTGGTACCTAGGTGCACTGAAAACTTCAAGGCGATACCTGCATTCGTTCAGATCGTTTGTTCTTGACACGGTTCCTGCCGTTCGTTTTTTTTCCGCCATTTACGGCTTCTGTAAGGGCGAAAAAAGTGGAATTTGGACACAATATGCCAATTACCACTCTGTGACTTACTCCCATTTTGATCAGATTAAAAAAAGGAGTTTCAGCAAAAAATAAACAACCGATTTTCGGAATTTAAATTTGGTTTTAATTAATTTTGAAATTCCAAATGCAAAGGGATCTTATCGCCTCTTCCGTATGTGATTGCTATTAGTACTATACACATTATCCGTAAAAGACATTTTTTTTTAAAATGAGCGCAACACCAAAAACCGAAATCGACTATTTTGTCTTTATCATACATTAAATATTATATGCCATCGGTTAATTTTTATACGCCCACATTGAAATTGAATTTCAGCGATTTCCGATAATTACTGTCAGAGTTATGGCCCTTCATCACTTAAAAAAATTCTTGTGGATGCTCTAGAGGCCAAAGTTAATGTCCGATTGACTTTAAATTTATACACAGTGGTTAAGGTCATGAGACGAAGTAGGCGATTGATTTTCAGCGATATCTGATATTTACTGCCAGAGTTGTGGCCCCTGGTCACTTCAAAATATCTTGTGGACGCTCTAGAGGCCAAAGTTAATATCCGATTGACTTTAAATTTATGCGCAGTGTTGTTGCCCCTGATCACTTCAAAATATCTTGTGGACGCTCTAGAGGCCAAAGTTAATATCCGATTGACTCTAAATTTATGGTCATGACACGAAGATGCCTACAGTATTGATTTTCAGCGATATCTGATATTTACTGCCATTTCCGATAATTACCGTGAGAGTTATTGCCCTTGATCACTTTAAAAAATCTTGTGGACGCTCTAGAAGCTAAATTCAATATCCGATTGACCTTAAATTTATACAGTGTTTAAGGTCATGAGATGAAGAAGCCAATTGATTTTCAGCGATTTCCGATTGAATCTTTTGAAAATCACACCTAACTCTAAAACTAAAGGCAAGAAACGGGCCGGTTTACATTGAAGCACAACTAATTCCTGTCCTGCGTACTCTATAAATATAATATACGGTTTTCTAAATATGCCTTGGATGGTAGCCACAAGTCGACAATTTTTGTTTTGTATTTTTCCCATTTTGTTCATAAGGTAAATGTAATTTTTCAGATACCTGATGACATTTATACTTATTGTTTCAATAGATTCTAATAACCCCCTTTGCAGTTAATATGAAAGCTTTCATATCTGCTATGCAGATCTAGTTATTGTTATTTTTTTTTTGTGTTTTGTCCACAAATCGGATTTCTCAGAATCTAACCATAGGATCGTTCTGAAACTTTTACCTATCCCCCCAAAAATGGGTGGTGGCTGTTGATTAAATATATTTTCAAAACGTTTTACGAATCCGAAATCACCGAATTTTACGAAGGAATGCATTTGACCTACAATGCTGTAACTCTGTGACTATTTGACCTATTTTACTAATTCTTTTTTCTTTGAGTATCTTGAAACATTTACTTCAAATCTGCAATTTCGGATTTTGGCATTTCGAAAATTCGTCGCTGTCATTTCGAACCGGAAGTTATTACCAATTTGACAACTTCTTTAATAGTTGTGCGATTTTCGTGATATTTAGAATGTTAGTAGATCTTGCCAATGCGACTTCAATGATGTCCTTGGAAATTTTCTAAATTATCTCCCCTTGGTGAAATTAAGGATCAAAGTTTTCAAAAAAATCGACGAAATATAGGTCAGATTGCCTTGAAATTTTTTTTCTGTACTAGCTAAGACAGTACTGATGAGTACACAAAATATGGAGTTTGTCGAGCAAACCGGAAGTGCCACCATCTCAAAATGTGAAAAGTCCATACGGCTTTTGCAATATTTTACTTAAAGACATAAGAGTTACATTTTCTGAATGCTTGAAGGAAAGCCTAAAAATCTATCGGTTTAGAATTTTGATTTAGGTCAACTGATGGACGCCATTTTGAAATGAAAATGAAAATTAGTGAAAAATCCACATTTATGGGCTTGAAAACATACACAATTGGTCGTGGCTTAGAGAATCTGTCTCCTATTACCGAAATTAATACATTTGAGGATAGCCTGGATCATGGTCGAATGTTTGGTATTTGAATATTTCAAAAATTCGAATTTCTCCTTTGATGTTTTCCGTGCCGACAAGGTTGTTTTCGAGTTTAGCTGGTTTTGATTTCGCGCATGCGCTACACAGGAACCAACGGTACCATGAGTACTAAATTCCGGCGAGCAACTTTTCACGTTGGTACCTAGGCACCCTGAAAATTTCAAGGTGATACCTGCATTCGTTCAAGTCGTTTGTTCTTGTCACCTGCCTTTCGTCGTTTTTTTTTTCTAAGTCAATTTACGGCTTCCATGAGGGGGAAAAAGTGGAATTTCGCCGTGACACCGGCACCGATTGTCCGAAAACCATGAAATTTGGACACAATACGCCCATTACCACCCCGGACTCTGTGCTTTACCCCCATTTTGATCCCATTAAAAAAAAAGAGTTTTAGCAAAAAAACGATTTTCGGAATTTAATATTGGTTTTAACCCTGTAATACCCAGACATGATATATTATTATAATCCCTATGAAATATTTTAATTATTTACTGCGATAATATGAATTATCACTTATTCCCCGTTAAATAAATATCGGTCACCTGGTGCCGCTGTACAACTTAAAGGACACTGGCCTCAAGTCAATTTACGGAGAGAGAGAGAGAGAAATGGGGTTTAACGTCCACTCGACACAAACTAGGTCATTTCGGGACCAACATATGGTTTAATTTTATTTCAATAATTCGCTTGCGCGTAGGGGTCTTTAGCAGTGGGAGGAAACCGGAGGACCCGGAGAAAACCCACAAGGTTGGACAGGCGACCCTACTCCTTGCGTCAATTTACGGCTTCCGTGAGGGGAAAAAAGTGGAATTTCGCCGTGACACCGGCACCGATTGTCCGAAAACCATGAAATTAGGACACAATACGCCCATTACCACCCCTGACTCTGTGCTTTACCCCCATTTTGATCACATTAAAAAGAAAAGAGTTTTAGCAAAAAAACGATTTTCGGAATTTAATATTGGTTTTAATTAATTTTGAAATTGGAAATGCAAAGAGATTTTATCGCCTCTTCCGTATGTGATAGGTATTGGTACTATACACATTATCCTTAAAAGACAATTTTTTAAACTGACCGTAAATATGCATCGACACTAGAAACCGAAATCGCCTATTTTGACTGCTGGGGTATCTTTCCGTACGTGACAAGGAGTAGGTCACCCGTCCAACCTGTGTATTTTTTCAGGATCACCCGGTTTCCCCCCACTGCTAGACCCCTACGCGCAAGCGAATTATTGAAATAAAATTGAACCATACGTTAGTCCCGAATGACCTAGTTTGTGTCGAGTGGTCGATCAACCCCATTTCGCTCTCTCAATTTTAGCACTCCTAACTCTAAAACTAAATGCAAGGAACGGGCCTATTTACAGAGGTCACAATTTTAACCTACATGCACACCTACATGATATACATATTATTATAATCCCTATGGGATATTTTAATTATTTACTGTTATAATATGAATTATCACTTATTCCCCGTTGAATAAATATCGGTCACCGGGTGCAGCTGTACAACTTCAAGGACCTTGGCCTCAAGTGCATGGGACCAACTCTACATTTTCTGAAATGTCAATAAAAGCCCTGGAATGATTTCATTTAAAAAAAATAATCAGAAAGTAAATCTAGTTTTATTTATATGCTATTTGTTGCCAGAAAATATATTTTGTTACGAGTCTAATTCAAATTTAAAAATAAACAATGGGTCTGAGGCATATTTTATTGATATATAGAAATTAATGCAGTGTTCTCATTTTGTGATAAAAGAGTGCCAGAAATGTCTCGAAATTCAGCCATTTGTGTATTTAGTATATCAAGTATATGCGTGTATTACAAAGCTCTGATTTGTGTGATTTGTGTACACCCCGCTCCCCCCCCCCCTCCTCGTGTCACTATCATGTACATATCAATTCTGCTGCCAACCCACCCACGCGAACATGACTAAATTATGAAACATTGTCTAGTCGTTTGTATGTTACGACAAAACGAGGCCAGCGTGGCTCATTTGCTGCAGAACGGAAGGCCTTGCAAGGATTAGTGTCTAGTCGTTTGGATGGTACGAAAACCCGAGGTCAAAGTGGTTCCCCGTTGGCAGTGGTGAAGTATGGAAGGCCTAGCAAGGATCTGTGTCTAGTCGTTTCGATGGGACGAAAAACGCCCGTCCCCTCGTCCATGGTACAAGGATTAGTGCCTAGTCGCTTGGATGGTATGCAAAACAGAGGTCCCCGTTCTCTCCCTTTGTCTGTGGTTCTTGACCGAAGGCCCGACAACTAACTTTGCGTGCAGTTTTTTAGGTAGGACGAAAAATCGAAATCCTGTGTGCATATTGGCGTCCACGAAAAATAACCCTTTGCATTTGGAATTTTATGCACCCACCCTACCCTCGAACAACGCTTAACATAACATTTTGTTTTCACTACCTACATTTTAAAATTTGTTTGATTTCAGATGACTTAGCCCCGGTTTTTCACAGTGAAAGATTTTGATGAAACTTGACATGCATGTTTATAACCCAAAGATATGGTTCCTTTCAATATTTGCGCATATCGAATCGTAACTTCATGAATTATGGTCCCTGATTGTAAGAAAAATCACTTTATATTTCGCGTGTTCTCTATCTATCTCTCGGAAATGGAATATGGAAATACACAAGCTAGCTAGTGTATTACAGGTTGGTGGTGGTGGGGATGAGGTCTTCTATTTGCAATGATTTTTTGACTACAAAATATACGCTCTAACTCATTACTCAAACTACAGCAAAAAAAAAGCGGAACGGAAACCCGATTTTATATATTCTTACAATAGCAACGCACTTCGGGATTAACTTAGAAATGGTTCCACTACTGATGTCTTCCGCCTTACTCCTGCCACAGTAGTGGCTTGTCCTACGGAGTTCCTTTCCGCAAGTTTTTTTTAGTCAAATGACTACAAAAAGGTTACTGGCCTATGTATAGCTCCCTTAATTTACACATAAACTGACCTAAAACTGCACTGCACATATAATAAACCAATTCCCATTGAAATAAAGGTGAAGCCGTACCGCATAATTATATGATTTGATGAAACCCAACTGCTACCTGAAGTTTCTCGCCTATCGAAGTTATAATATCCACCGGTGTCATGGCGGCTCGCACATTATAAGAATCATTGCTTTGAAAATGTAGAACGCATTAACACAAAGAAAAACTGATGGGTAACTAGTTTAGTGGTCCAGTCTTCACTATAATTTGTGATAGAATTGCTTATTTAAAAAAAACTGAATGATGTAAAAATAAAAATGGTTGGAGTGCCCAAGTTTAGATTTGTCGTTGATTTCATAAAGATGTTAGGATATAGAACGTTAAATACTGTGTGATTCAACATGGCGGCCGAGGGGTTTAATATGATATAAGTACGAAATACATGTACATGTAGTACCAAATGGTTTATATGTATGAGAGTCAAGGTTTGGACTAAATGTCTTGGGGAAGTAGGGGGCGACTAGCATGTGCCTCTCTTTAGTGGACCGATGTGAGATTGCCCATTGTATTAACTGGACGGGTAGGCCTATTCACCTTCAGTTATGTGTCAATGTCAAATAAGCGGCTTCGTATCAACACGGTCGGCTCTGGGCCGGTTTAATTCTACGTATCTCTCGTAGCTGAGAGAAAAAAGATTTTTTAGCCCAGAGAATATCTTCCGTCAGAGTGGTTGTTGATTCATAGATTCTAATAACCCCTTTTGAAGTTTATATGAAAGCTTTGATATCTGCTATGCAGATCTAGTTATATTTAGAGTTGTAACTTCGCGACTTTTTCACCGATTTTGATAATTATTTTTTGTTGTTCTTTTTTCTTTTAAGATACTTGATATAATCCATGTTACGCGACGATGAATATGAAAGTTTTCATATCTGCATGGGGCAGTAGCAGATCTAGTTAGACTTTCACCTACGGTGAAATACTATTGTTATTACTAAGATTAATATTATTTTTTTTTTCCGTTTTGCCTATTTGTCAGCAACTATAAGAGATAGAGGTCTGAAGTTTGATTTTCTTTCGGGAAAGTGGGTGGTAGTTAGTGCTTAAATGTAAAACGAAATTTGTGCGCGTAGCGGAAATGCGTCAAACCTTTAACGTACACGAAAATAGAAAATCGGCCATTATTCTCTTAATTCTCAATTGATTCTTCATATATTTACACTTTTGGATAGCTGGAGACATTTCTGAGCAGATAGCAGTTCAAAACTGTGGAATTTAGAAACTTTGTTGCTCTCATTTTTTGGGTGAAAAATGGAAAATTTTCAAAATTTTCTAAAATTTTTATTTTTGGGAAATTTGAAATTTCGGTTATATTTTTGGGAATTTTGAAATTTCAGTTATATTTTTGGATAGCTGACATCAATCCGATTTCAACAATATAAGTTTTGTTTTGAAATGTTGACTTTGATTTTTCACTTTTTTTCGCATTTATCAAATCGTAGAGTTCTTATTTCTTTTAAAACGGCTCCAACGATTTTTCTGAAACTTCAGAAATATGAAGTCGAAGGACCAAACCAGTCCATGAACTATATATGAAAATCCTCTGATCACCGGAAGTAGTCAAGAAAGGTATCCAAACTTTGACAAAATTGTGAAAAATGGGTGTCTGTGCGGAAAATGCTATGTATCAATTGTGTTCTTGTCGATTAGTTAAAGTTTTATATCGTTTAATAACCAATTGCATTGTCTATCGGATGGTATTAAAGCGGCATGTTTCTATCAAAAATTTAAAAAGTTGTGTGACTTTGAAAAGTAACGTTTTTTACGATTTCGAGCAAATTTGGACGCATGTTTCTCGGAAAGTCTCCCAACGATTTTTTAAAAACTTTCTCAATCGAGAGGCTAATGGGTACTCTGTTTTGTGAAACCACTGTATCATTTTTTGAAATGTCAGGGGTAGCCGAAAAAAGAGATCGAAAATCGAAAACGTCATATTTTTACGATTTGGTGCATTTTTAGAGGCCTATTTCTCGAAAAGTCAACTTAATTCGTTTTTGGAACTTCTTCTACAGAGAGGCCTATCGGTAGTGTTATACATAAAACGATTGTACAATAGTCCCAAATTTCAGGAGTAGCAGAACAAAGGGTCGAAAATTGAACACGGCACCTTTCATTGTTAAGCGAAACATAAGTGGGGGATACAATCTGTACGTTTTGTCAACGTATGGAGTCTATTCAAGAGTGCTTTTATCAGTGATGATATTTGAACTGAAATCATTTCAACTATGAGTGTTTTCTTCTTTCCAAAATATGGGTTTAGTGACCCTGTAACAGAAATATTTGATTGCTGTGTGTAATAATTAGCCTTTGAATTAATATTGTTGCTTCTGTGTCAAAACAATCTTATACAGGCAATCATCTGGACAGAAATCGACGGCTCGCGCTGTTTATAACAAAGTCCAATTTATGAAGCGTTTGCAGTGCTATTGTACAGTGGTATCTAATATTGCACCTGTGATAAAAGGCATGACGTTGTTTGAGCATGGACTCTATCTGTAATTAATATTAAATTTTTATTAGTGACGTCAAATCTTTAACGTGAAAGAAACCAGAAAATTGGCGATATTTCATTGAATATTCAATCAATTTTTGAACCAGTTACATATTTGAGTAGCTGACATGAACGCGATTCCGAAGTCCCGTGTACACATTGGTGTGACCGTAAAAGATCCCTTGGCGGTTGGAATTCTATATAAAAGAAGACTAGCGCCGCTTTACGAGCATGTTTAGAGGTCTTTTTCTCAAAAAGGCAATCTAATATTTTTGGGGGAACTCCTTCTATAGAGAGACTAATTGATATATATGTGTATGAAAAGAGAGAGAAGAAAGAGAGAGAAATGGGGTTTAACGTCCACTCGACACAAACTAGGTCATTTCGGGACTAACATGGTTAACATATTTCAATAATTCGCTTGCGCGTAGGGGTCTTTAACAGTTGGAGTAAACCGGAGGAGGTTGGACAGGCGACCATACTCCTTGTCACGTTCAACCGGGTAATCAAAACCCAGCCAGTTGACAGACCGTACGGTACAGCGCAGTCCCAAAGGCTATAGCATACCGCGCAAATTCCAGCCAGCATAATGTATCTATATAAGAAACATTTATTCCTACTGGCGATTTACAATAAGTCCCTAAGGGTAGCTACCGTGAAATTTCCAACCAGCATAACGTACCTATATAAGAGATATTTATTCCTACTGGCGATTTACAAATATTGCATGAAGAAATTCAAATCATAAGAACATAAACACGACTAATGCACAGTATCATATTGATTATAAAAGTACAATGTATATATTGGTTATACTATATATGTCACAAAACAACAATCATTAGATAATAATAATTATTTACTAATTATATAAATCATTTAAGAGGTAGGAGTTATCCATTGTTTAATTTAACAGTTACTAACATATGGTTTATTTTTTTTATTACAATAATTCGCTTGCGCATAGGGGTCTTTAGCAGTGGGGGGAACCGGAGGACCCGGGGAAAACCCACAAGGTTGGAAGGCGACCCTACTCATTGTCACGTACAACCGGGGAATCGAAACCCCGCCATTTGACTCAAGAGTGGCCAAACAAATGGCACTGTATATCGACAAGAGTCCGAAAGGCTCATAATCGGAACGTTCTGCATACGTATAATATAGAGAGCTTCTTTTCAAAGTGTCAATATTTGAACTAAGGGTGTTCTTCTGTTAACCAATATCTGGCACTGGTGTGTCTAGAGTGAAAATATTTCATATTAGTAAATAACAGTTGCTCCTGAAATTAATATCCCAGTTTTTTTTATGTACATGAGGTCATCTCTTTATACCATTTATACCAGCTATTTATAAGAAAGTCGCGCCTCTGTATGTATACAGGAAAGTTGAAGTGTTGTTATTGCTAGTGAGTTTTTCGAGTGCAGATTTCCCCCGCAGAGTTAGATTCAGTGCGGTGAGTGTGTATACCACGGTGGTTTATAATGTCTGATCACGTGATTGATGTTGATTTTGAAGATGATGATATTGATGACGATGTCGTTTCCAGGACAGTTAAAGTGACCTTAGACAAGAAGGTAATGGTTTATAGGCCAACGATTTTCAAGATGATATGTTTAGCTTTAGATTCATCCAAGGCTGTTGAAGCGATTAGTAAAAGGGACAAGTCTGAAGAATGGTACGTTACTCTTAAATCTAGTAAAATGGTTGAAGCACTAATTGACATAGGTAGCGGTACGTACAATGGCATAAGATATTATTTTTGTGACGCAACCAAGTCGGTGGTGAACCTACGAGTACACTGGGTGCCCAGATACGTTAAGGATAGATTTTTAAGGAAGATTTTTGAAAGATTTGGCGAGGTGACCCGGGTTTACGAAGAGAGATCGTTTTACGAGGGGGTACAGCTTGGTACAAGAATGCGAGCAATAACTTTAGTAGTTTCTGATTTTTTAAAGACCCCTATTCCGCACATGATACGGGTTGAGAAAAGTAATCTGCGTATGCTCGTAACTGCTCCAGGCAGGCTGCCACTATGTTTGAAATGTAACTGTATTGGTCATGTTAGCGCAAACTGTATAAATTCTGTTTGGGGTCCACCCAAAAAAACCTTTGCTGAGGCAGTATCGCCCCCACGTCCTAGCGCAATTTCAGCTGAGCAGGTGCCTGCGGTCGAGGTATTGAAAGAAGGTGAAAAGGATGGTAGTGAGGATGAAAGGGAAATTGATCAGAACAGCGAAGATGGTGATAAACAGGTAGATGGAATGGAAGGTAATATGATTGAAGAAATGGATGATCGCGAGAGTAATACCAATAACGTTATGGAGGAAGAGATTTGTGTGACAGGGGGTAGTAGTCCTCTTTTATCCCCGATCACCCCTTGGCATCCCGGATTGAGACTAACAAATTTTGACTCTCGTAATAAACGTCATATGCAAGATGATGAAGGCTTTACCATTGTTAAGGACAAAAAGAAAAATAAACTTTAACATGTGTAAATATATAAATGATGTGTTGTTTCAACAAGTTTTTTATTTTGCAGGTTGTAGAACCGCCACTTTAAACTGTTTAGAAAGTGTATATAGTGTGATGTTGTTTTCTGTCGTCTGCTGCGATGTTTGTACAGAGTATGGTTTTATACACACACCAGTCACTGTAGCCTTTACTCACCACTGTTCATGTGTGTTAACAGGTAAAAACGTAATCACTGTAAGCCTGTACGTTTTTGTCTATCTAGTATTCATAATGGGTTTTTGCCAATTAAATATTTTTATATGTATTTTATTGAATTATCTTATTATTGTTTCAATTTCTATCATTGCTGTTATTTCCCCATCTACAATAAAATGTCAATTCCAACTTTAAATATTATCACTATTAATGTTAATGGTTTAGCTGCTTATAAACGTAAAAGACTTGTAATGAACGATATTAATTCGCATAAAGCTGATGTTGTATTCTTACAAGAAACACACATTCAGTCTGTAGCAGACGGCAAAATGTTAGAATCTTTTGGTGATTTTAAGGCCTTTTGGAGTTTCGGGGCAAATAGAGAAAAGGGCGTGGGGATACTTTTATCTAATAGAATTAATTTTAACATTATTAAATTTGATTTTGATTTTTCTGGTCGTATGATTTTTCTAGATGCATCCATTAATAATATATTTTTTAGATTTCTAAATGTGTATGCTCCAGTTGATAGTACCGACAGACGGGAATTTTTTACGTATATCCATAAATTTTGTATTACATCACATGTTCTAATTTTGGGGGGTGATTTTAATTGTGTTTTAGATCTTGAGAAGGATAAAATAGGGGGAAACCCTTTTGCTGTATTGCAAGGCCATGTGCAGTTGAGAAATCTTGTAGCTGATCTTAATTTAGTTGATGTTTTCAGGTCGTTAAACCCTACGGGGGTCATTTCTACGTGGCGCGGGGTGGGGGTTTCATCACGAATAGATAGATTTTATATTTCTCAGAGATATTTACAGTTTGTTAATCATCATCAAGTATTGCCTTGTTCAGCTTCTGATCATGATTTCGTTTTAATCAATATTAATTTAAATCCTTCTGTTACTATTGGGCCAGGTTTTTGGAAGTTGAATAATTCAATACTTGATGATGATAATTTTATTCTTGAATTTAGATTGTTTTGGGAGATATATTTTGATACTGATGAGGTAATTTCTACATCATGGTGGGAACAATGTAAAATAGATATAAAGAATTTTATTGTGTCGTTTTGTAGAAATAAAAATAAGAATAATTGTATTTTACGTAGAGAATTAGAAAAACGTTTTTATCAGTTAATTTCCGCTGAATCGTCCGATCCTGGTGCATATATTGATCAAATTAAGGCTGTTAAGAAAGAATTGTTAACTTTTAACTTAATTAAAGATAGAGGTCATATTATTAGAGCCAAGGGCCGATACTTAGATAACAACGAAACACCGTCAAAATATTTTTTAAATAAAGAAAGTAAACGCGCCAAAGATAAATATATTTCTAAATTAAATGATCCTTCTTGTAATAAAACTTTTACTGATTCTGAGAATCTAATTCGCATAGCCAGTGACTTTTATTCAAATTTATTCACTAAAGAGCCTATTGACCATGATATAATGAACGATTTTTTACACGATTTACCAACACTTGATGATGAGGAAAGCGAGCTCTGAGATGGGTATATAACTCTGGAAGAAATAAGAACTAGTCTTAATAATTTTAAACATGATCGTAGTCCTGGTCTTGATGGTCTAAGTCGGGAGTTCTTTGCTAAATTTTTTGATATTTTTGGTCCTATTTTATTAGAACTTTATAATTCTTGTTATGATAATTTTTCTCTTTGTGAATCTCAAAAACTTAGTGTTATCACTTTATTATGTAAAGACAGAAATCATGATTATGATATAAAATGTTGGAGACCAATATCTTTACTTAATGTAGATTTTAAGATTCTTTCAAAAATTATTCAACGAAGATTGAGCTGTGTTATCGGGGAAATCGTACATTTTGATCAAACTTGTTCTGTTCCTGGCCGCCAAATCTCTGCTAATCTTCACTTGATACGGAACGTAATTGACTACTGTCAACAAAAACACTTGAAAGTCGCATTTGTTAATCTAGATTCGGCAAAAGCATTTGACCGAGTAGATCACGATTTCCTTTTCGCGTGTTTAAAACGATATAATTTTGGTGAATCTTTTATTAAGTGGGTGAAACTTTTATATACAGATGTATCCAGCTCAGTCCTCGTTAATGGTTTTATATCTAAATCTTTTAAAGTGACACGTTCTGTTAGACAGGGTTGTCCGTTATCACCATTATTATATGTTTTAGCTTTAGAACCTTTTTTGGTTCGCCTTAGGTCTGATCCATTTATTAAAGGTATTTCCCTTCCCGGTAATAACGGCGAGGCTCGTGTCACTGCTTATGCAGATGACGTCACCGGTATTTGCACAACAGCACTGAGTGTCCAGCGGGTTTTAGATGTTTATGAACAATACGGTCGAGATTCGGGGGCCCGTTTAAATAAAAGTAAGACGAAGGTTTTAACTTTTGGTAATTTTAATATTTCGGATCAGGCCTATGGTGTATCCTGGGTAGATTCTCAGAAAGTTTTGGGAGTTAAATTTGGGAAATCCATTACTGTAGATGATAATTTTAATAAGATTTTGAATTCTTTTATATATGTTACTTTTGATTATGGTGATAGAGATATGAGCATATTTGGTCGTGCTAATATTATAAAAGCAGTTGGTTTATCAAAACTTTGGCATGTTGGAAGTATAATCGACGTTCCGAATATATTAATTCAAAAATTTAATTCAATAATGTTCAAATTTATATGGGGCACTAAACGTTTTGAATGTCTTAAACGTCTGGTTTTATACGGTAGTAAGCGGGAAGGGGGTTTGTCAGTTGTGCATATTTTATTAAAATTTCAATCTCTTAGACTTAAACATATACATAATATTGTTAATGGTTGTAATTCTAATTTTAAGTATTTTGTTTTTTATTGGCTAGGGTTTACTCTCAAAAAAATTGACTCTTCCTTATTTACAAATAATATGCCACATGGTGATTCTGTACCAAGTTTCTATAAGAATTGTAAGGTAATTTTAGAGAATTTCATTAAGCTGTATCCGGATTTTAATTGGCATGATCATACTTCATCTAAAGAATTTTATTATTTATTGTTGAAACCTATAGTTAAACAAAATTTTATAGTTAAGATTATGCCTCAGATTAATTTTCAAACTGTATTTTCTAATGTTCATTGTAATTTTGTTGATCCTCATGCAAGAAGTTTTGCTTGGCGTTTCGCGCATGATATTGTTCCTTGCATGTGGACACTTTTTACACGTAAGCATTCTTTAGAAAAAAAATGTACTTTTTGTAATAATATTGAAACACTGGAACATTTATTTTATACATGTGGAGTTGTCTCCCCTATATGGGTAATTATTCATAATTGGATTGACAGTTTATCTTTAGGCTCTATTGCATTAACTTTTGAATTGATTCGGTTTTTAACTTTTCCTAAAATGAACAAATTTATTTTTGATGTTATTTTGTATATTGTTAATTTAGCGAAGGCTGTTATATGGCGTAATCGTCAGGATTGTAAATTTAAACAGAAGTCTGTATCTACGGAAACTATTATTTGTGATTTCTTAGAGAAATTAAGATTTAGAATAACTGTTGATAAATTTAGATTTACCCCTAGCAAATTTCATAAATATTGGCTTGATCCCGGTTTATTTTGTTTTGTTAGATAAAAATGGTAAGTTGTCTTTTAGTTTTTGAATTATGAAAATTTCTCGACTTTTTAATTTAGATTCTTTTCACTTCACATTGTGATTATTCTGTTGTATTAGCTATAGTTTGTTGTGTATTATAATATTGTACATGTGTTTATGTGTATTATGCTTGTAAATATGTTTATTGTTTTATATTATTTGGTGTATATACGTTTTTGGTAATATTTTTGTTAACAGTTAATTTGTACTTTGTTTATTTTTCTAATTGCAATTTAAAGTAAATAATGACAATATTTTAACATTATTCACTCCCCATCATCAATTTTTTAATTTTTATCTTTGTACATTTTTACACTGTTTGTACATAGATGATGGGATTTTTGATATGATGTATAATATTTTTATTGAGTGAATAAATTCTTTATAAAAAAAAAAAAAAAAAAAAAAAAAAAAAGCGTTTTTAGTTGTTATCTGAGACTTAAAATACTGTTTTTGTCCCATTCGGAAAATTGTTTTGTGGGGTTTTTTTTTATTCCATTTACAATTCGTGTAGATCTCTGAAACTAACAGATAGTGTTCTGAATATTGATTTTTCCCTTGTTTTTAACAATTATTACTTATAACTATTGCGGAAGTTGTGTAAATCTTTAACGTGCACGAAAATTGAAAACCGGCCCTAATTATGTGAATTCTCAACCGATTTTCGAAAAAGTTATATTTTTGTACAGCTGGGGATATTGCGGATGCGATAACGGCCGAATTGAAATACCACGTCGTTCTCAATTTTTCTTTAAAATTTGAAAATTTACTAAAATTGTTATTTCTTGGAATTTTGAGTTTTCGATTACATATTTGGATTGGCGGCGTCTGTTCGATTCTACCGATCTAGGATTATCATGATGTGAATTATTCAACTCTATTTTTCAATTCCCTTCTCTATCGCAATGCGCATGCAAAGAACGTGTCAATTTCTGAGTTATACTAGTGTATTTGGGGGTTTTTTGGGTGGAGGGGGGGAGTGGTGAGGATAGTCTTTTGTCATGCATCTTTTCGATCATGTGACGCCTTGGCACGGTGAAAGCCTTCAGTCTTGCAAGCAAGTCTAGTTCTTCTTATTATTACTATTACTTTTTCCAATTTGATTGTATCTCAGAAACTACTTGTCTGATCGATTCGATGTCTTCGGTTTTACTGGGAAAGTGGGTGTGACTTAGAGATTAAAGCTATTTCGAACGTTCTGTGACTATGCGAAATCTCCGAAATCGCCGAAGTTGTCGATTTTTTAATTATTACCGTAATATTAACAATAATCGTCGGATTTTAACATTGGATACATTTCGACATAGCCAGAGACAAGGTACATAGCTACGGTTCTTTAGATTTTTTTTTATTTTTGACGAATCTTCGGAGATATTCGGCGCGAAATTTTGAAAATTTAAATTTTTACGAAAAACCTTTTTATTAATTAATATTTTTATGTTGTATTTTACCCAGGGTTCAAGATCAAACTGATTTGACCAAAAATGGCAACATTTTTTGTCACTGTATTTTTCCATGGCCCCCACTGGCTAATTTAGTTTTTCAGTCCTGGATTAATTATTCATTGTTCGATTTGTTTAAAACAAGCTTCATATGTTCTTTTTTCCAAAATGTCATTTTTTTTTTCTTACCGATAGTGTTATCTGTCGGCACCGGAAGAGACAGAATTTTAACAAAAACTATAATTTTGACAGTTCGGTACCACTTTTTGAAAGCAAATATTATTTTTTTCAAAATTTAATCTTACCAAAAGGATGCGCCATGCAAAGACGCACAAAACATCTGACTCAGTTTTTTTTAATTTCGATTTCGTTTTCGGGTCATTTCGATTTAAGGGTGAAAAAAAGTGAAAAAATGAGCTATTCACAACCCATTCAGGCTTTTCATGTTTTAAAATATTTCTTCGCAACTTTCATAAACTTGTAGCGATAATCACTATTTACGCTAGTTTGCCTGTAAAAGAGTCCATTATTATTGGATTTTCATAAAAGTGACACCATTTGATGCGTAATGTCAATTTTATTCACAACCCATTCAGGCTTTTCATGTTTTAAAATATTTCTTCGCAACTTTCATAAACCTGTAGCGAAAATCCATACGAAGAGAATGTATGTGAAAATTAGTTTGTAATTATGAGCAGTTGCCGAGGAATGGGCAATTTTGCATGAGTCACTATTTACGCTAGTTTGCCTGTAAAAGAGTCCATTATTATTGGATTTTCATAAAAGTGACACCATTTGATGCGTAATGTCAATTTTAACTAGGTGAAACCAATTTAACATTTTCAATGTCACCGGAAATGACGTAATTTGGTCAATATCCTTCGAGAAACAAATAATTTATTCAAATGAGTCGTATTTGTTTAACATTTTGATATTTGATTCAAATCAACTAATAGAATGAACCCATACGATCATACAGATTTCACAAAAAGGTTTCTACCTTGTTCAGTTGCGGAGAAATAGACGATTTTCAACAGGTAACTGGCTAATTTAGTTTTTCAGTCCTGGATTAATTATTCATTGTTCGATTTGTTTAAAACAAGCTTCATATGTTCTTTTTTCCAAAATGTCATTTTTTTTTTCTTACCGATAGTGTTATCTGTCGGCACCGGAAGAGACAGAATTTTAACAAAAACTATAATTTTGACAGTTCGGTACCACTTTTTGAAAGCAAATATTATTTTTTTCAAAATTTAATCTTACCAAAAGGATGCGCCATGCAAAGACGCACAAAACATCTGACTCAGTTTTTTTTAATTTCGATTTCGTTTTCGGGTCATTTCGATTTAAGGGTGAAAAAAAGTGAAAAAATGAGCTATTCACAACCCATTCAGGCTTTTCATGTTTTAAAATATTTCTTCGCAACTTTCATAAACTTGTAGCGATAATCACTATTTACGCTAGTTTGCCTGTAAAAGAGTCCATTATTATTGGATTTTCATAAAAGTGACACCATTTGATGCGTAATGTCAATTTTATTCACAACCCATTCAGGCTTTTCATGTTTTAAAATATTTCTTCGCAACTTTCATAAACCTGTAGCGAAAATCCATACGAAGAGAATGTATGTGAAAATTAGTTTGTAATTATGAGCAGTTGCCGAGGAATGGGCAATTTTGCATGAGTCACTATTTACGCTAGTTTGCCTGTAAAAGAGTCCATTATTATTGGATTTTCATAAAAGTGACACCATTTGATGCGTAATGTCAATTTTAACTAGGTGAAACCAATTTAACATTTTCAATGTCACCGGAAATGACGTAATTTGGTCAATATCCTTCGAGAAACAAATAATTTATTCAAATGAGTCGTATTTGTTTAACATTTTGATATTTGATTCAAATCAACTAATAGAATGAACCCATACGATCATACAGATTTCACAAAAAGGTTTCTACCTTGTTCAGTTGCGGAGAAATAGACGATTTTCAACAGGTAACTTTTCAAGGTTTTTGGTCCATAAAAGTGTCAATTATTATTCGATTTTTATAAAATTTTCACAGTGTGATACCTAATGCCATTTACGATTTCATACAAGATTTTCATTATCACTGGAAGTAACATCATTTTTGCAAAAAAAATGTATTTTTACTCTTTAAAACGGATATTTTATTCAAATGAATCTGATTTGGAACGTTTTTAAAATTATGATATTTCATTCCTATCAACCAATAGATTGAACTCATACGATCATACAGATACCAAAAAATGGTTTCTAACTTGTGCGGTTGCAGAGAAATAGACGATTTTCTACAAGTCACTCTTCAAGGTTTTTGGTCGATGAAAGTGGAAATCATTATTCGATTTACATAAAATTTTCACCATGTGATGCCTTATGCTATTTCTGATTTCATTAATGTAATTTAACAATTTCGTTATCACCGGAAGTAATGGAATTTTGTCAGGATCACTTACATGTAACAAATGTATACAATGAATTGATATTGCTGGATTTGGTTGATTCTGCGTACATATTATTTGATGTGTGCAATGCATATATGGAAACCTGTTTAATGGTTTCATCAGTACCGGAAGTGACAAATGTTCAAGGGTAACGGGACACCGGTGAAACCCGTCATTACTGCGTCGCAGTTCTAGTTACTATTATTTTTCTTCGGGGGGGGGGGGGGATTTAGTCAGTTTGTGCAGCCAAAACTGTACATGGTGCAAACATTCTGCCAACGTAGACGTGGTTGACCTCCGTGCGTCTATTTATTAAATATAAATTGGGTCATTTTTGACAAACAAGAACTGTTTTAAGTAAGGGACAGAAATAATCTCAGCTCGCCCATATCGCGGTTATTTATCAACGGATCTTCTTCGGGTTTACATTTTTGGATTCTTTGGACAAATCTCATATGGCTCTGACGGACGGTTTTTCGATATTCGAAAGTTCGCTCGATTAATATTAAATTCAAAGATTTACGAAAGTTTTCTTCTTCATTTAAGATGGCGTATTTCCGTCACTGTTTGATTATCAAGTTGAAAGGAACATATCGTTGCATTCAAAATGGCATATTAAAACTTTTTGTGACGGCTTCCAGAAACCTTGTTCAATAACATTTTCAACCACTTGGCCACCATATTGGATTTTACAAAAAAAACATTCAAATCAATATTCAGTCGCCATTTTAATTCCGATTTTCGAAATTATGTATTGAACCTACTCCAAATGGCCACAATCCTTAGGGAGCAGATTTTTGAATTTCGATTCTGTTTACTTCCGGTTCGACTTTTCATCATCCAGATGGTGACCTAATCTTTCCATGACCCCCTCCCTTTGTATGTATAATGACCCTGATGTCTACTAACAATTAATATAAAAAAGTTCGGTCATGAAGTATGACTTCAAAATGACATGTTTTTTCCACTTTAAAGTTACAATTTCAAATTTTCTAAGAAAGTAAAAATATAATTATTTCTATGTCTTTTTCTCAATAGGTTGTCAATTTACTATTATACGATCATGGGTGACATTCTCCCACTTAAAACTCATTTACACCGGAAATAATAACACAATTACCCCCCAATTACCTCCCTTGTTTTCTATTCTCCACCATGGAGTAGCTATCCTCAAACGTTTGAATTGGAAGTTGAAAATGATATTTTTGCCAATTTCTCAACTGGCAATAGTGAATTACAGGATTAATAGGATTATTCTTTAACAAGGTAGGACTGTTTATAAATACCATCTATTTTAGGGCTTTATTTAAATATATTTTAAAAATATAACTTAAAGATATGAAATTGTAACTTTAATAGGTATTGGATGTTACTATACTCAATAATTTATAGAGTGACTTGATTGTTGACGTGACAAGGCGTGACCTGAAGTGACGTGACGTACCGAAACACGTCAGTACTCTTTGGAGTTATAGTTCTACTTGTTTTTTGATATTTCGATGGTACCGAAACACGTAATACAAACACTTTCTAAAACAATCGTGCTCGTACCGAAGATACCGAAACGCGTAATAATATTAATAAAAACTCTTTCGAAAACAAAACGTGTTTCATACTAATGTAAACTGCCAAGTGTCTTAAGGTAGTATACTTGTTGTACTAATACTAATACATTCTTGGTGTGTTATGTTGTTACGCCTTCGAGACATAATGGATATCGCGATTATTGAATTAAATTTATTTACTTACCACAGTGCCTGTTTGTGCATTTAAGTCATCTAAAACTATTTTACTTTCTTCAGAATATCTATCGTTTGTTACCTTGCTATCATTATACAACTGGAAAAAAAGTATGTATATTAAACAATAAATATGTTTCCATTTTATTGAAGAAGATTATCTACAAATTTCTATGTTTTATGACCACTACTAGAAGCCAAACACAAAATTGAAGACTGCTTTCTAGTAATTGCCAAATAGAAAGAGAGGGGAACGATTAATAATTAATTTCAACAAATTTGACCGATTTACAAACTCCATCGGCATATTTAAGCTTGGACGCCATATTGAAAGGCCTGGAGTAACGTAAGTCTAATGTGTCAAACAGGTTGGCAAATGAGCAACATAGAAACATATGTGCCATCCTCCACAAAGACCTCTTTGCGCAAATTATTAGAAATAAAATTGTTTGTCAGGTGTAAACGCTGATCAATCCTTTTATGGTAGTTGACTCAATGATACCCTTGTGATACCCCGCGCACGTGCTAACCATTCGCCCCCCCCCCTCCCCAATATACGCAATAGAAAACCGGAACACTTTAAAAGATGAACATGCTATCGGTGTAGAGTTTATAGCACGAGCTGTATATCTATGCACAAAGCATAACAATAAATATATGTATATGTATAGAATTTAAACAAACCTAACCATTAGCAAGCATGGTCAATCCTTTGAAAGATCTGTAAAGTAACAAGAAATATTTCTGATTGTTGAGATAATACTTACTTGGGCTAGTTTTGTCTCCATAGTAAAAGCATCGTTTACAAATTGCTCAATTCTGATATCTTTGTCAGTTATAATCGGTTTATAATCTCTAATAATGAGATTTGCCAATCTTCTCATAAACTTCTTATAGTCATTTAAATACTAGAAGAAAACAATCGATTAATTGTAATACGACAAATAGTTTTGAGTTTTTCTTAATCATTCGGAGCGATACAATGATGCTATCTTGATGCCTAATAAAAATTACATTTTATCCATGATATGGGTTACTAGGAACGAAATTATACACAGCGGTGTCAATATGAGAAACACATTTCATAATTCCATTTTAAGATTCTCAACAATCTTTTAGAAGCACAATCAATGGAACAATTTAGCACTCTAAAATGCCTTCATTTCACTTCTAGCTTTCACACAATTTAAAACAAATAGAATTGCTCAAAGATCGGATAACCATTCTTTGGATGGACCGACACCTACCACATTGGAAGCCAAACGTAAATTGCTATGGTGTGATGGATGTTTCTGGAATATTTACATTATTATAAGATTCTTTCTAATCATTTGTTTAACCTACCCGTTGATTGCCTGGTGTGATGTATTGGCTCCATCTTAAGAATTTACTAGCCCCCGCAGGATGTAGCTACAAAAAATAAAGGTAAGTACTGACCCGAAATTTGATACACCCACTGCCAAGCTCGTTAATAATTTTACTTTAAATTAATAGCTGGTTTATGTTTTCTATTTGTTACTTTGGTTTACAGAAAACTCGATATACATCTAGACCCGTCTTTATTTTGTTCGTTATGATTTTGAGTTTCCCACCTTTAGCAACAGTTTCTGAAGACTTAAGTAATGTCTGGAGGTTAATAAATCCAGAAACAACGCCCCACCCACCCGCACTCTCCACCTCGCGTACTGTCATCCAAAATACTTCTTTTTGCAATGCATCCCACAAACCAGTTACCTATCTATTTATAATTCGGAAATCATGCATACTATTAATATTGTCTTTTCGTTGTTGTATGCTTTATAAAATAAAATACACATAAAAATCAATAAAGTAAAAGACAAATAAGACATACATGTAGACATTGAAATCGACTCAAAATCTTACAAAATACACCAATACGTAAAGCGAACATTACATATCAATAAGGAGCCATTTTAAAACGGCATTGTTCTGTATATAAATAAAGTGCATGTGAGTGTTACCGGGGAAAATCCCCTAAAAACCAATGCTTATTGAATACGACCACTGTCCCGCAACTCCTGGCCTTAAGTGCTTGAACACGGTAAAAGGGTAATAATTCCTCTTTGTCAATGGTGCAGGATGGGGGCCTGACATGGGACAATGTAAAGTCGTACGGATGGGACAAAAAACCTAGGTCCCGTGTAAACATCGGCGTTCATGTTAAAGAACCCTTGGCAGTTGGAATCCAAAATAAGAGTAGACCTCTGTGCTGCTGTGTCCGGGCAAAAAATCCTTCACAACACACTGTATGGCATATTATGCCTATGTTCGTTATTCAGTCCAAAACAGTAGAGACGTTAAACCCCATTTCATTTCGTTCACTATGAACCACAAGACCCAGAATTTTGTATGTTTTGTTCCGATCCTTTGACCTTTCCGTCAGAGACCCATAGTTCCTCCCACCTTTTATAATGACGTCACCTGTTTGCTCACTAAATTTATTATTTTAGCGTTTTCTGAGATTCTATCCGGATTATCGCCCTTATTGTTAAAATTGTTTGACGTTCTAACTCATGACGTCTACTGGCAGACTATCGCCATTGAGGAGACGACCACTGTCAAGATCGGTCGCATTATTTCTGTTACGTCTTTTTTGTATTCCTGATTGTTTTCAAATTTGAGTGAAGTCTGTGTCACTACAGGCCCGGGACTGTACAGCGCAGTGGACGCTTACGGCTGGCCCCCGGATCCATTCACTTGATTTGATATGTGTTTATTTGGTGCAATGTCTTTTTTACTGTCTTGTCCGCAGGTTTATCTTGTAGATTTTTGTTTTACGTGTAGTGCGGTCCTCATGCACTTACTATTAGACAACATTGACGCGCCTTAGACATAAACAAGCATAGCGATGGCTGAACGACGTTCAATCTTGTGGCAATCTTTTGGACTTTCCCGCTATTCTTTTGGGAATATTTTTGAAAGAGAAGTGCATTGTTAGTTTGAAGTAAAGAAGCAGTGCCCCAGGTACTATAATGAAGGATATTTTCCTGACGCGAACCTGTTTTAGGCGATAGACAGATCAAGCATCAATGTGTCACTGAAACTGAAGTAAAAAACTGGCAAGACAGATACTGAGATAGAACAGGAAACCATATTTATTTCGTTTAAAGGAAGTAACAGACTAACGTTGTTGCTGTCAGACTGGGTAAGCAAATTCTACTTGTTTATTACTTGTTTATTGAGTGAAGCGTAATGAGGAGGGGTGGGGCATACAATGTATGCCATTCTGCTGTCCGGCAACTTTTAAATTAATAAGGATCATCATAGTTGTTTAGCATAGTCTGGTCTGGATTTGATATAAATTTAGAGAAAACCAATGTTGACTATAATATAGGTGCTTCTGTAGATTGCAAGGCCTAGTAGTGACTTGTAATAGTAATACTAATTACTATTATTATAGTGAAATACCAAAACTTTAGGCAGCGGATATATACACGTTTTATAACTGGTTCAGTTGTATAGGCCAGCCCACCCCATATTATGTTCCTTTCAACTAGTAAAATAGAGAAAACATGCCGAGATTTTCTTTTTATCATGATGATTTAATTTGTAGGATGTGAGGCTAATGATCCCTTGCTGTCGGGCACGTGATTTAACTCCCTACACTGGAAAATGACGGGGTTCGGTTTTCCCCATGTACATCACTAACACAACAATGAAGAAAGGCAGTGGCTAAACGCCCTGATTCGGTTCCTTACGAAAATTTACTACGAAACCGGATATCGTCTCTGATTGGCCAATTTTATCACGTGGTTATTCTATCGCGATAGGTTCGGTTCTAACCCTAACCCTCGCATTTTCTAATGTCCGCGTATCTCTTCGCCAATATGTCACTTTATTCTTAAATTCAAATTGTTTCATCGCCTCTAAAAGTGAATTTAGAGTCGTAAATTGAGCACCAACAAGGATATTCCTGTAGAGGCCGCCATATTAGAAAAGCCAGCTAATTTGTTCGAGAACTATCTAATCGCGGTAGGTGGTAATGATTATGCAGACTCGAGAAAACGAGCACTTCTACTTCACTGTATTGGTGCATATGGTCTTTCTACATATTATTCTTTAGTTGATGAGGGAAATTCGTACAGAATAGCTATGAATGCACTAGAAAAACATTTCGGTCATAAATATAATGTGAGTGTTGAACGGCTTAGATTTATGTCGAGAGCTCAGCTTCCAGGTGAAAGTATTGACGATTATGTTGCTGTACTTCGAAATTTAAGCGCAAATTGCAATTATGGCGTAATTAAAGATGAACTTATTCGTGATGTCATCGTCGAGAAAGCCCATCATAAAAGAGTTAGAGAACGACTTTTGATGGAGGATGAAATGACTTGAGACAAAGCTTTAGTTATCGCACGCCGTGTCGAATTAGCAATAGCAGAAACCAAAGATTTGAATCATTCGCACACTAATCAATCTACAAGCAAGACAAATAATTTAGAAGTTCAGAAAATTCATAGACAGGCTACAAATAGAGGACGTTGTCACAGAAGTTATTCTACACAATCTCCAAATGATTCATATAGGCCTAGTTCAAGAGGTAATTTCTCTTTTAGCCAGACTAGACCTAGATATCCGTCAATTCAACCAAATAGATTTCAGTATCGATTACCAATCAAACCACAACAACGCAATCAATCACAACCTGCTCAGTCTTATTCTCAAAGCTATTGTTTCCGTTGTGGTAGTTTTCAACACAAAGCCCAGTATCCACAATGCCCAGCTAGAAACCAACAGTGTCGTAATTGTTCAAAATATGGGCATTTTGCTTGAGTTTGTAGCGCATCAAGCCGACAAGTTAATTTTATGGATTCATCAGATTATTATGAACAAGTTCAACATGACAGCCATCCACAAGTTGATCTGATGACTGATGAATTTACAGTGTTGACAGTGACTAATGGTGCCAAGCGGAAATTAGATTGCGAAGTTATTCTGAATTCTATTCCAGTTACAATGCAAGTAGATACAGGTTCTCCAATCTCAATTATAAATAAGGTTATATATGATAGATATTTCAGTGATGTTATACTTACCCAGCCAGATACTTACCTTAGAAGTTATAACCAGTCATTCATAGATGTCATTGGTGTTGTTACCTTACCTGTCAGCTTCAAAGATCGACATTGCCTTTGTAAATTTTATGTTGTTTCATCAGGAGATCCATTGCTTGGTTTAGATTTGATAGCATCTTTACGTATGAATATTTGTGTCCAGCCTGCCACTTCCCAGATAGCTATGGAAGACCAAAGTGTTATAGTCAATAGAATTTCCTGTTTTGATGACTTAAACAAGAATTCCCGAAAGTGTTCAATGGTCTTGGCAAAGCCCAAAAGTTTCAGCACCACAGCTGCTCACAAACCCAGACCAACCCCCTTTGCATTAGAAAAAGAATTTAAAGAGGAAATTGATCAGCTGCCTCGAAAAGACATTATTATGGAAGTGGATCATACCGAATGGGTTAGTCCTGTCGTACTTAGTCGTAGAAAGAACAATAAACTTCGGGTGTGTGTTGACCTACGTAGTGTCAATAAAAACATTGTTCCTGTGAAGTATCCTCTACCGAATATCGAGACGCTTATAGGTTCAATTAAGAAAGCTGGATATGAATGAAGCTTACCACCAACTTCCACTGAGACCTGAAACTCAAGAACTTACGACATTTGCAACTCCACTTGGTTTGTACAGATACAAGACTTCTCCATTTGGTTTGGCAGATATTCCTGGATCTTTTCAAAAGATGATGGACATCATTCTAACCGGTTGCAAAGGAACATTCAATCTTCTTGATGATATCCTGATTGATGGAGAGACTGAAGACCAACATGATAAACGTCTTGTTGATGTATTGAAACGCCTTGAGAAACATGGGCTAACGCTAACTTCTTCAAAGTGCTACTTCAAAGTTCCCCGCGTAAATTGGGTCGGATTCTTCGTATCATCTTCTGGTGTCCATATGCTCACAGAAAATATCGATCCAGTCAATAATCTTGTTGCTCCTTCAACGGTGAAAGAACTTCAAAGTTTATTAGGTTTTTTTCAACCACTATTCACACTTCATACCAAATTTTGCTAATGCTATAGAACCACTCCAGAACAGTAGGACGTTAAACCCCATTTCATTTCATTTCATCTACCACTTCCGGTTTCGGAGTTATGACCCCCGAGCGAAGCCGGTCTGTTCGGGGTTGGCGGCTACACTAGGTCTGCGCCGAGTCTGAAATTTGGGGTATAGGGGTAGCTCGAACCGGGGAGTAGCATAGACAAGGTGGCGTTAGTCTACCACTTCCGGTTTCGGAGTTATGACCCCCGAGCGAAGTCTGTCTGTTCGGGGTTGGCGGCTACACTAGGTCTGCCCCGAGTCTGAAATTTGGGGTATAGGGGTAGCCAAATACCAAATTTTGCTAATGCTATAGAACCACTCCAGAACAGTAGGACGTTAAACCCCATTTCATTTCATTTCATCTACCACTTCCGGTTTCGGAGTTATGACCCCCGAGCGAAGCCGGTCTGTTCGGGGTTGGCGGCTACACTAGGTCTGCGCCGAGTCTGAAATTTGGGGTATAGGGGTAGCTCGAACCGGGGAGTAGCATAGACAAGGTGGCGTTAGTCTACCACTTCCGGTTTCGGAGTTATGACCCCCGAGCGAAGTCTGTCTGTTCGGGGTTGGCGGCTACACTAGGTCTGCCCCGAGTCTGAAATTTGGGGTATAGGGGTAGCTCGGACCGGAGGTAACATAGGCCAGGTGGCGTTAGTCTACCACTTCCGGTTTCGGAGTTATGACCCCCGAGCGAAGCCGGGTATCCTGCTAGTTATAGATATTTTACACCAAAGCTACGATTTATATATTCGTTCACGCTTGCTCAGGTTTAATTAAGTTTTATTTCTAATGTTACTTTATCAGATTTATTTTACGTTTGATGGACATTATTGAAAATACTGTTTCTAAATGTTAATTAAGGCTATTTATACTAAACAGCAAAAAAAACCACAAAAAAATGTCAGAGAGGCACTTTTATCAAATCATTCTAGAAAACGACTTACTAAATGGATCAAAGCAACAGTGTGTGAACACATTAGTGATTAATTCATCAGAATTCCAAGACATTGCGAGAAGGTTTAGAGTATGTACACAGTCTATACATCAGTATCTGGTGTGTCCGCCGCGAGTATCAATAACAGCACCACAGCGTCTGTACATGGAGTGGACCAGACGATTGATCAACGCCATTGGCACCTCGAACCACACTCTCAGAAAAGCCTGGCGCAATCCATCGGCTGTGTTTGGTCTCGATACGACGTTATTAAGTATCCTCTCAATTTCATCCCAAAGATGTTCAATCGGGTTTAAGTCCCACAAAGGGCTGACCAGTGCATACGTTGACACCGTTCTGCTGTAGAAAGTCCCGAGTAACTCTGACAGTGTGGACACGAGCGTTGTCATGCTGGAAAACGTTGTTTCGATGACTTGCGAAATGTGGTATGACGTGGGGTCTGAGAGCTTGATCGATATAACGCACTGCTGTGATGCCGCCTCCTCTCCCTGGACCAAGATTTTGGAACACCACAGGACCCACTCTCTGGTTCAGGCCGATTCCATCCCAAACCATTATGCTTGGACCTCCCCATGAGTCTCGATCCATGACACATTGGTCAGAATAACGCTGGTCACGTCGACGCCATATTCTGGTCCTGCCATCTACAGTTGATACGTAATACCGACTCTCATCTGTGAACAGAACAGTTCTCCATTGCCCGTGTCACCAGTTCTGGTCTTGTTGGGCAAACTGTAGACGTTCACGTCGATGGCAAAGGGGTGGGGATCGGCCCACGGTAAGGTCTACGGCAATGGATGTTCTCTCTGGTGAGACGTCGGCGCACTGTATCGGTACTGATGGGTCTTCCGTGTGTTCCCACTGTCTGACGTGCTGTCTCAGATGCGTGTGTGAAGGGAGCCTGCACGTGCTGTCGCACAACATGGCGTTCTTGTCGCCTTGTGGTAACCCTGGGTCTACCAGTTCGGGAGCGATGATCCGTGTTGTTGGTGGCCCGAAAGCGTTGTTGAAGCATGTAGATGGTCCGAACATTGACCTGGAAGTGTATTGGCAACGGCTTGGGCAGTGTGGCCAGCGTCGAGTCTTCCAAGCGCCAGGTTCATCTGAGCTGTCGTGAGTCGTGGAATGCTGCTGACATTGTAGTGTGAATGATTAATCCTGGTATGGGGGTGCATTTTATAGGGCTGGTCCCGATGAACTGCACGTGCAGCATGAGTTACATGAAAAGTATGGAGAACACATTACCATCTCAGAAGTCAGGTTGGGTTTTTGAGAACATTTCCTGGCTTCAATTCTGTGTTTGGGAAGGAGCCTTATTGCTCAGGTAAAGTTGGAGATGTGGTCACAAATATACAATAAACACATTTGGCAAGTTTTATGCAATGCGTCTATTCAGAGTAACATACCAACCTGACGTTTATTTTGCTGCTTAGTATATTATGTTTTAAGGAATGGTGAGGAGAAGCCAGTTACCAGTATATAATTACGGATATTTTTATGTTCCGTGTCCTGGGGCCCAAATACTAAAATTTGCCCCATTTTCTCTGAAAATAATGAATTGAAACTTCAAGGTGAAATTAACTGTATCTACTATCGCTCAGAAATGTCAATGAAATATCTATATCGGTGCATTGTCATATGTGGAGTCGTTGAGAAGTCATGTATGAAGTGAAAGTGTAGTTAAAGTAATCACTTCAGTGAAACCCTTTGGAACTGCACTGCTTGTTGTTGTTCGTGGTGTTTAAGGTACGCTTCCACGGTGGGTGATATCGCAGACAATCGGAACTGCAGGTGACCACTGAGTTTTATAAGCACGTCGAGGGAACTGACTCGGGAGGTGTTACTGAAGTAATGACTTCAGTGGAAGTGTATTAGAAGTGATTATTTACCAGAAGTACTCCAATAAACCGGAACAAAACCTGTCATTAATCAGATCATAACATACAAACACAGCAGATTTCAATAGAAATAACCTTCAAATCTCTGACCTGTAAAGCATGTACGAGTTATATTGGACGAATGACTGATCATGCATTACGAACATGTATAAAAATCTGTTTAGGGCGTATGAAGATGAATATTCCTCTCGTTTTTTAACAAACTAAATCAAAACGGTATGCAATTTCAATGTAATTCTAAAATATTGTTTACCTGAACAATGTTGGTTTTCATATCTATATCCATGCCGACACTGTTTGTCCAAAATGCAGCCACCCATAAATCGGTTTGAACGATCTTAAGAGCAGCATTCAAGTCAAAGGTATTCTGTTCCCATGTGTCCAATACATACCAACCTTGCATTTTAGGTAAAATCTTCTGTATGAACGGTTGTCCTAGTAGTTGTTCAGTTTTATAATCATTGATACAGGATCTGAAAAGGTCCTTTAGCTTTCGTTCAGATGACCATTCTGCATCTCGGTTATAGGGAGCTTCCATTAAATTTTTTAACCTTTCTTGATTCTTGTAATACAAATCCCCCATTGTGGTTCTCGAGGTTCTACCGGGGGTTAATGGGCGGGTAGAAGCGTAAGCACCACAGGCGTATTGGTAGAAATCGTTACAGGGGTCAAATGTTGTGTTCATTGTGTACCTCACATAAGCTGCTGACTCAAGACATTGATACGAAGTACATGTATCGGGGGGTGAATACGACTTCTTAGCTCCTAGAACACCAGCCAGAACAATCATGATGAAAAATGTACCTGCCAAAACTCCCAATAAAATGTACTCCCTTTTAGACCAATTTTTCAGATCATTCTTTGAAAACGAAAGTCCCGAAACCATGTTTCCAAAAACAGATGATGGATGCTTGAGATTATCTTCTTTGGTTTCCTCCATGGTGAATTTCTCCAGGACTGCTAAGTTTCAACGGTCACCCAAACTAGCAACTATATGCAAATGTTTACCTGGCTAATGTGACAAGACAACTTTAACTGGCTATTTACAGCTCTCTGCGAAAAATGACCACCGATACGGCACAACGCCCCCCTGGCCAAAGATGTGTGGATGTATTCAACACACCGATTATAATTTACATATCATTAGCATGTAAACAGGTAAAAGTATACCACCGTGATACTTTGTAACATGCATGCAAGAAATTTGATAGTCAGCTTATTAGGCTAAAATTTAAATAAAGCGATAGTGGTATATAAATTTTTATCTTGAATGAATTATTACTTTGTAAACACGTAAATAAAACGTAATTTGTAAAACTTCAGAAATATAGAACTTAAAAGGTTTGTAGTGAACATAAAGAATAATAAGCAAATTGGGGTTAATTGAAAGGAGGGGTATATATAGAATAGACAATTGATAGATCGATCAGTGGCGTGGTGACCGCTGATTTTGTATGAGCAACAAACAACTTCCCATGGGGCTAGAAAACCAAATATTTTATATCGTTGTGTGTGTGTGTGTGTGTGTGTGTGGGTGTGTGTATGTGGGGGGGGGGGGGTAAAGTCATGTATTTAACATCAAACAATTTTAATAAGATACCAAATTGACTAACAGATAGAACAACCAAAGAGGGAATATACAATATTTTAAACCATTGTCTTATGTAATTAAGCAAGTATTAAACTCAATAGTATTTCCAGATAATTTACTCAGAGAAGATATTTTGGCTTTTATGTTAAAGAAAACAAACTAGTATATATAAGGAATTGCTATTTGAGCAATAATGAATAATGATTGCAACAGTGCAATGCTGATTAGTTGGAATCAGGATTTATGGAGAAACCAATTTGTGGTCAAAATGTGAATTAGTCGAAATTGAAATATGGGTAAACCTAAATGAGGGACCTGGCATTCTTGACAAAAATTCATTGCTTATCAAATACAAGTCCATATTCGTACGTTTCAAAATTTTACTAAGTGTCATTTCTGTAGAAATATTGAGGAATCGAACGTAATGGTGGCAAGCGTACATTTTCAGTAGATATCTGGAATATATATCAAGGTCAAGACAGGCACCCCTACATGAAGGGAAGGTGCTTAACCGCCACACTTGTGTTTCTTCCTATCTTTCCTTGTGATTGGAAGTGGATGACTCAAAATGAAATAAAAGTAACATCCCAAAGTACTTATCCTATGAGATACCGTGGATACTTTACCCCTATGTGTAACTGGAGTCCCCCGCAAATCCTCAGGAGAATGTCATTCTATAAGATAAAATCCGATCGTGCTTGCACCCATTTACACGGATTTAAACAGATGAAGTTACAGGGGCGTATTGTAGTATACATTGAAAGTTTGTAACCATTTAAAAACTATATCAGATTTTTTTTCTTTTTATAAAGTGCAAATTGACAATAACATTAAGAGGGGAAACATGGAATCAAATTCCATTGACCAGTTCTTACCAAATTTTAATGCTTAATTTGTCAGGATTGTCTTTCTATAATGCATTGTAGAGATAATAAAGAATAATACATGTTATTATAATACGGATTAAAATATATTATAATTACGATGTAAATCTTTGCTTTATGTTAATGTAAATGTTCGAATTAATATAAGCCATTGTATGCGAGGTTCGAAATTGAACGTATGAGCATAACTATGTATGATATTGCATTTATCACGCAATAATACATTCTACAGTAGATATCGCTTGTGTGATAAATTTCATAATCTACTGCGATATCTCCTTAGGATGTATCACTACGCCGTAATGTAATCAGGTTCAGTAAAAGTGAAATCTATAGCAAAGAATTATATTTATTTATTTGTGGATGTAACAATGGATTGGGTGATAAATAAAATCTCTTCTTTTTTGATATTAAAAAATATCAACGAGTCGATAATGTAAAAAAAAACCCGAGGCTCTACGTTGAATTTTAGCGTAGTTACGTGTAATTGAATGACGTCGACGTTCATTTTATGTTTGACGAAGTACATGCGCCAGACAAGTATATCGTTTATCAGTTCTTTTAATATTCACAAAACGAAGCTTACAAATGCTAGAGAGGTTTTCTCTTTAAGTAACCACCAATTTCCGTTAAACGCTGTTAAGAAGATTCAGGTCGGTATAATTTTGTGCTATGTTATAATTATATCTGTCTTTGTTGGAATGAATTTTAGTAAGTCATCCCCTTAAATGAAAAAATGCATTTAAAAGCTTGTAACGTTTTAGTTCCGTGTACATATTGGAGTGTAAAAGTTCCCTTTTACAGTTGGAAGTCAATATAAGGGTAGGCCTAGCGCCGCTGTGTTGGCAAAATTTCCCGATCATAGCACACGGTAGGCTATGGCGTATGTCCGTCTTTATTAGTCCAGTCGGAGCAAAACACTAGAACGTTAAACCCCATTTCAACTTGTATTGTTTATTTATCAATGTAACAGTTTAGGATTAGATAAGTTTCTATCATAATTATTTGATTCGAGTGGGATAAATTTCCTATTTTGTTAGCTGCGTGACAGGTGTTAGATTTGCACAAAGTGACTGGTCTGTGCATTACAAGATATTTGTTGCTAATATCTTAATAGTATAAGTATTATAAGTATCAACAAGGTATATTAACCGGTATACAGTTTGTTAGGTCACGGCTCAACGTTCCGTTCCTTTTTAAGTACTATCAGTTTATCTATGTCAACATTAAAGGGGAATTCCCTTGGAATTTGAATTATGCATTTCAAGTTTTCCATTTCATTTTTACATGTACCTTTCTCTATTGAGTTTCAGGCAACATGTTAAGAACAAGGAAGCGCACGACAGTCACCATAAGAATTGCAAATTCTGTACAGGGATCGAGTGCCCCCAGCTAAACGTCCAAACGTAGGCTAACCAAATCAAAGGAGAAGGCCGGCGACAGGAGGGTGGGGGGGTCAACACCAGAGTCTGGTATCTCCTAACTTGACAGCTTGATAGAGCCTCACGGCATCATAGAGACTTTGGCTGTGGCAGAACCGTCCTGTAATATAAATTTATCACTAAATTCAGATTGCCCTCCTCAAATTCAAGGTGTCGGTGACACCACTGCAGCCAGTGTCTCGCAACAAATTAAAACAAAAATTGTGCATGGGGAATATGTTGATCTAGCTAGTCTTTTGGATCATTCCCCTCCAGTTGCTCGTGGAAAACAAGTAATAATTCAGCAAGGTCAACTTTTTTCTTGAACCGTCTAAACCTGGATCCAAATTTACGACGATCGAAGTTTGGTCAGATGCTTTTATTGTTTTAATGAGCATCTATTGTTCGATACATAATGACAAATACCCAGACTTGCTGAAATATATGCAAGTTATTCGAATGGCATCAAAAAGGGCAAATGATTTAGGGTGGAAGTTATAAGACGAACAGTCCATGGTCTGTTATAGATACGGAATTGTGGCTCCTATATATCAACTGTGCAAATCAATTAGGTGATGCTAAGGCTTCCCCTTCAAACTCCACGACCTTTAATAGTTCTACTCAAATTAACATACTATGCTATTCATATAATTATAATGGACAATGTCTTAGAGCATATTGTTCTTACCAGAATAGATGTTTGCGCTGTTTCAGGAACCATCCATTAATTTCAATTTCAGCTGAAATGTTTCATACCAACAAATTCAGTCCCGGTAGAGATACAAGTTTTCGGCCGACAACTCCTCTTTATCAGTCCTTCCCAAGATATCCCACAACAACTGTTAACCACAGATTTTTACGTCCTCAAGTTAGAGCCCCATTTTCCAAAGGTTCAGACATCCTGCGTTATAATTAGTAGATATTTCAAACACCCTCTTTAACTTTATGTTTTTATTGTAATAGTAGAGTAGTTCACGATTTTTGTTTGTGTTATAACAGATCTATGGTCCAAAGGTTGGACACCTATAAACCTTGCAGTATTAAATGGTTTACTTAATTCCTATTAAAATTTCAAGGCCCACGTCTGACCCGTATTTCACATAATCTTAAATCTTCTAAAACACTAGAATTTGAAAGATGGGTTAAATTAAGGTTGGTAGAATGATTGGACCCTTTTTATTCAAACCAATTTCTTATTTACAAGTTTCCCCAATCGAATTAGTACCCATGCTTTCTGTGGATTATAGGCTTATCACACATTTGTCTTATCCCCCTGGTGGTAGTATCACCGAATAGTGATATTAAATTTAATTTCCTTTTCAAATTTTATTTAAAGAATGGATAAATTATTTCTTAATTTTATATTCATCAATATTGCTGACTTTATATTACCAGTCTGTCTGTCTTTACTGCTTGATTAGTCCTGAATGTGTTATAATCTTTGATGCCTTAAGCAAAGAGTTATAGAATTAACAATAGTCACATCAGTAGAAAATGAACAAAATAATACTAAAGTAAAAGTACAAAGTAGCTTAAATGAAGATTTATCAGGTAAAATATGCAAGGGTCATGGACATAGAAAATATCAAGTTGGATTTGTCAGGACCATCAAAGGCATATCAACTGATCCTAACTCAGAAATATTAATTCCAGCTAAAATATTCAAAATACCTTTAAATGAAATTGTATATATTGAACCCTCGTCGAGAATTCAAAAAAAGAAAAATTTATTAGGTGGTAAAAGTATCGTAAAAACAAATATTAATAGAGGTTATGTTAGGTTTTTAAATTCCTCAGAGGAACAAATTAAAATTAAAGCTAATACTATAATTGCGAAAGCCCATATCATAAATAAAGATCATATTTTAGACATAGAGCAAGATAAACAAAATCGTGATAATTTTACAGTCTCAAATATCCAGTGTCCAGAACATGAATCAGTGGAATTAGCTAAGTCTTTGGGATTTAATTTAGAAAATTCTGATTTATCGCAAAAACAGAAGACAAAATTACTAGACTTCTTAGGTCAATACAGATATATATTTGCAACAAATCTAGCAGAATTAGGCAAAGCAAAAGGGTATATGCACAAAATTAATACAAATAATGCACCACCAATTAGATCACGCCCATATAGACAAAGTACTGATGCAAACGGAATTACTGAAAAATTAACCAAGGAAATGTTAGACAGCGGTGTAATAGAACCATCTTCTAGTAGTTGGGCATCTCCAATTGTGCTAGTTAAGAAACCAGATGGCAGTCATAGGTTTGCAGTAGACTATAGAAAATTAAACCAAGTCACAGAACCTATGACACATCCATTACCACTCTTATCAGACACCATAGAGCTCATCGCTGCGGCAAACGCTACTATTTATTCGGTAATAGACTTACAATCAGGATTTTGGCAACAGGAATTAGATCCAGAAACAAAGCATAAAACTGCTTTTGTCACGCATCATGGATCATTTGAATTTAATCGGCTCCCGTTCGGTTTGCGTAACTCGCCGGCTGCTTTCCAGATGATGATGAACTCCGTGTTGCGAGGGCTAAATTGGAAAATCACGTTAGTCTACGTGGATGATTTAATTATTTTTAGTCAAAACTTTGAATCTCATTTAAATGATTTACGGCAAATCTTCAACAGACTTCGCGAAGCAAATCTTACAGTAAAACCATCAAAATGTCAATTTGCTAAGAAGAAAGTTAAATACTTGGGACATATTTTAAGTAAAGAAGGCATTAGCGTTGATGAAGACAAAATACGAGCAGTAACAGAATTTCCCACACCAAAGAATGTGAAGCAGGTACGTAGTTTTTTAGGAACCTGTAACTATTATAGACAATTTATCAAAAATTATGCAAAGATTGCCTCTCCTTTAAATGCTTTACTGCAAAAGGATGCAACATTTCTATGGACAAAAGAATGTGATGTTGCATTCGATGATCTAAAGAAGCATCTAACTTCACGTCCAATTTTAAAATTTCCAGATTTTAGAAAACAATTTATTATTTCAACAGATGCATCTAATGATTCTATTGGCTTTGTTTTAGGGCAGAAGGATGATAAAAATCGAGAATATGTGGTTGCTTACGGAGGTCGAGCATTACATGGTGCCGAAAAAAATGGTCAATTTATGAAAAAGAAGGCTTAGCGTTAGTCGAGGCTGTAAAGACATACCGTCCATATATAGTTAACCAAGAATTTCTCGTATTTACTGATCATATTTCTCTCAAATGGTTAAAAAGCATTAAGGATAAAACTAGTCGCCTTGGAAGATGGTCTATGCTTTTAGGAGAGTATCGCTTTGATATCCAACATAGAGCAGGTTCCAAGAATGGAAATGCTGATGGTTTGTCAAGAAGAATCTACCCCCCCATCAGACAATCCAAATAAGTTCCTTGATGATCAGCCAGTCTATTGCTGTCAGGAGAAAAAGCCAGAAACAATCTACACATTCGAGTATGAGACAGACCGCATTACTCATGCACTCTTCCACTTGTTGCTGCAGCCATGGATGAAGCTGATGTTCCGGATGATCAAGGTAATCACAATTCTTGCACAATTTGAAATGATCCAATTTTATGCCACTTGCAACGTAATTGTGAAGATCTATCTGATATCATAATCTTTAAAGAAAGTAATTAGAAGATGGAATCTTGTTCTATATGCACAAACTAAAACACAAAGGCCCGAACAAGGAGGAAAGATTTCGAAAATTACTGGCAGTACCAAAAGCACTTCAAAATGATGTCTTAATTGCATACCATGACTCAAATTTTGGTGGATGTCATCAAGGCCAAGAGAGATTATTTGAAACCATCAGAATGAAGTACTACTGGTGCAATATGCTCAATGATATTCATCAGTATGTCAAGACCTGTGAAGATTGCCAAAGATGTAAGAGAAACTTCCATGGAAAGAAAACTCCACTCAATCCTCTACTTGTTAACGAGATTTTCAGTAGATGGCATATGGATGTATTACAGTTAACCCCAACACCAGATGGCTATAAATATGTTCTATTACTTGCTGAAAGTACTAGCAAATGGCCCGAAGCATTTCCTTTAAAGACACAGCAGGCTCCTGAAATTGCTAATGTACTGTACAAAGAAATATTTACCAGGTATGGAGCTCCTAAGTCACTCTGCTCCGATCTCGGTCAAAATTTCATGTCATCATTGGTCAAGGCACTTTCAGAATTGTTTCAGGTCAAGCGAACCCATACCACACCATACCATCCTCAGACCAATGCAGCATGTGAGCGAATGAATTCCTTCATTATTCAGTCATTACGTATGTATTGCGATGAGAACCATACCAACTGGCCAATTTTACAGACTAAGTCCAGCCACACAATCCACTGGTTCCTCACCATTTGCAATGCTTTTTGGGAAAGAAATGCGGGTTCCACTTGATTCACAGTTAATACCCAAAGAAACTCTACCAAGATCAAGTAAAGACTACCTAACGAAAGTCATTGAGCAACTAGAAATCACCAGAAAAATTGCTGCAGAGAATATGGAAAGGGCTCAACAAAAATACAAAGGTCAGCATGATAAGAAATCGGAAGAACCAAGCTTTGAAAAGGCAACAAAGGTATGGTTGTTTTGTTCAAAATTCAAGGTAGGATTAGCACCGAAACTTTGCAAGAAGTGGCTCGGACCTTACTACATTGTAGACCTTGGACCAAAATACACCTACCAACTTAGAAGATGTTCTGATGACAAACCTCTGAAATACCTCACAAATGCTAATCGTTTAAAGAAATATTTTGACCCTGCAACACGCCCAACAAATCTCCCTACTGGGTCCGAAGGGGAATTAAATCCAGAAGAACTTGAAGAGGAACAAGATGCAGAACAGAAATCTACTGACGAAACTACTGATGATGCTTTACAATCTCATTCACAGCAACAAACACAATCTCAAGTGTTGAAACCAAAAATGTTGCCTGAAGCACAGATTGTAAAAATCATTAAAACAGCAAGATACCAGGGTCGAAAGTCATATCTAATCAAACTGATTGATGGGTCCACACAATGGCAGTTTACAGAACAAATACCTGAGAAATTGCGCGAGGAGTTCCACATTACGAGAAGTGAGGCTGGAAAGAAACGCAAGCGCCCTCTCAGGAACCATAAATTTTTTGTCAAGAAGGATGAAGATATCACCAAATCACAGAAATCGACAAATTTAGCAAATGTGAACATGATAAAACATCAGCAAGACACCAAACAAGATTTAGAAAAAATGATAGCTGACTTCAAACTCAACACCAACATTAAAATGTTGTGTGATATGAGAAGCATGAAGACAGACCTTGAAAGAAAAATGATGCAAATGGATAAAGGATTAAAGCGTCGTATAGAAGGGGGACAATATGTTTGTCATGAACAGAGACGCCAGATTTTTGGAAAAATAGATGAAACAATAGACCATAATTGGAGAGAAATAAACAGACTATCAGAACACTGTGACAATCGCTGCAACATCAATGACAAGGGAATATCTGATCTAGCCGACTATTGTGATTATTTTGCTAATGATCTTTATAAACATGTACAATACAATAAAGCAGTTTCCGCAGCAGCTTTTAAAGCGTTGATTATATCAGTACACAAGGCAGTTACACAGACTTTAACTGCATTGCACAGTACATAATTAGAACAGATCCATTGCATAAAAAAAAATAATAAATAAATAAATATAGTGACTTTGTTTCCCCTGTGGGACCGGGGACAAGAGTAGGCCCAACGTTAGTTGAATTGCGTGTCGTAAAAAGCGACTGAAATTTGACAGCTCTTATAATTTCCACATTGAAATAATTACATTAAAGTACCTTTCACATTAAAAAAAGAAAAAGGTCTGTGTGTCTAAATTATTTTTAAAATTATTGTTAATTGCTATAATCAGGTTTGTTAGGCAAGGTGGACTGGCCATCCATTTTTGACTGACATTCCAACGCTGTGCCATATTGTTGACGATCAGTATGCAAAGCATTTTTCAAACTTTAAGAAAGTTTGATTAGACCACATAGACCTAGTTCTTTTACGTAATTAAATTGTAAACATAAGATAATAGCAAAACTATTATGTTTTTCATCTAATAGGAAATAGAAGTTCTGAATATGATTATTATATTGAATGATATGTATATATATAAATATAAATTGGTTTCTTTTTTCACATTTCGTGAAATATACCCCCCCATTTTTTTTTGATTAATAATTATAACATGAAATTAAATAAAAGAATTGATAACATGTGACAATATATTAGATGATAAATAATATATGAGAATGGATAGGAAAATAAATTAGATCATATAAGAATAAGAAATGATCATATAGGAATAAGAAATGATCATAGTAATAACCGAAATATTGAATAATACTATATGAAATAAGGAATAAAAGAATAAAGTATCTTCTGAGCCTTTGCACAGTCTTGACAATTTGACAGTGTTGAAGACATACACGATTATATTTGGAACGGAAAGTGAGACTGGTATTACATTTTAGTCAGGTTGAGTACAGGGAATGACCACATTCTTTTGATTCAAAATTATTTAATATAATTGATTTATTGTCACACATTGAATGTTATTATATGAGATGGTCGAGAGATATTTCAGGTTTAATCTTGTTGAGCAACATCTCTGATAACAGACTGGACCAAAGAAGCTTGAAGCTGATATCTTCAATCCTGGACAAGGTTGACTTTGTCAAACCAAGTGAGATTTCTCCAATGTCAAGAAGAAGAAGTACCACCACATGGTTCATCACCAGATAAACTTCAAGGTATCCAGACAACAAAATGTGCTAGATCAATAAGATGAATGTGGTGGACCTTACAATCGTAATCCGTGATCCAGTAAATTAAGTTCCAGAAATTGCTAAAGATTGAAAGTGTGTTCCTGATTAAATTTGTGTGTATATAAGTGCGGTGGAATCATTATAGTTATGTTTATATAATGGTAATATCTAATGTGTATGTGTTCTGCATTTGAAACGATCAATTATTTCCACAAATAATAAATATTCCGGTGTGCAGACTTTAAAAAGTGCAGAAACTTTCTTCATCATAGTGCTTATATGTTCTTATGTGACTCTTAATTACCATTAACTTTTTAAATTTCATTTATCTTTATATTCAGTTCCATTTCTGACTGAAAATCATTGCATTTAGAATTTTAAATTCCTAAAACACTTTTTTTTCATAATTATTGCAAGTGATATTTATGTATGTGACAACAATGTATTATACATAAGGCGACAACAAAGGATTACCTAAGTGACTTTAGCCTGTATAATCATATAACAGCATAATTTACTCAAGATATTGTGATACAAAATTTTATACAAATATTTGATTATAAGCATATGTTTTTTTTGTAATTATTAATTTTTTTCATCAAGTATATAGTAGTATATATATCATGCGAGGACGCATGAATTTTACAGGCCGGGGGCATTTATCACCGAATAGTGATATTAAATTTAATTTCCTTTTCAAATTTTATTTAAAGAATGGATAAATTATTTCTTAATTTTATATTCATCAATATTGCTGACTTTATATTACCAGTCTGTCTGTCTTTACTGCTTGATTAGTCCTGAATGTGTTATAATCTTTGATGCCTTAAGCAAAGAGTTAGAGAATTAACAATAGTCACATCAGTGCCAATCAAGTGTCAAAGCTTTTACTTTTATTTATGACTTAAAGCTTTTTAACATTCTATTTATTATGAAACGAAACTTAAACCAATGAAATTTATTTATATCTATATCATTTTAACCTTTTCATTTATTGGTTACAATATATTTTTACCCCTAATTTTATCTATCATCTGATTTGTTGAAATGATGTCCTTTTGTCTGTATGCAAATTAGTTGCTTTAAAATACCCCTACATACAGACAAGAGACAGACAGAAGGAAAAACATACAAGGCAGATAGATGAAAAATATACAGAGATAGAAAATATACAGATAGATGGAAAACATGAAAAAGATAGAAAAATATACAGGAGATCAGATAAGATAGGAGATAGGTTAAGACGCTTAGTAACCCTAATATGATCTTGTAAATATTGTAATTATTGTAATTATTTAACTGTATATAAAGAAATATTGAAACAGATTTCGACTTGGACTTCTAATGAACAGTGACCGCCTTCGCCAGAATACTTCTCTGTGAATGAGCTATACACCCCCAATCCTAGCTCATCCACATCTACAAATTGTCCATATGTATTACATATGTATCACCTGGGTGCATATTCGAACGCAGAATAGCCCCGAACGTTGGGTGATAGTAGTATAAACGATTTTATTGACCCTGAAGATAGCAGTGTGGTGAACTTTGGGCAAGGCTGCATTTTGGGGAAAAATGGATATTAAGTCTGCTTTTCGTTTATTACCTATTTTCACAGGTGATTTTGACCTACTTGGCATATATTTTCGTGGATTTTATTTAATCGACAAATGTCATTATCCTGTGCCCTTTTCGAAAGAATTTCCAGTTTCCTTCAGTGGGTATTGGTAGTTAAGTCTGGCCTTGAATCCGTAGATCATTACATGGAAGACTTCCTATTTGCAGGTCCATCTAATTTTAGCGACTGTCAAACTTTAATGAGCTATTTCGCTGATAGTTGTTACTCTCTTGGGGTTCCTCTAGCGGAGGAAAAGACTGTAGATCCCACAACCCAACTTACTTTTCTGGGTCTTGATATTGACACCAGTACGTTAGAGGTAAAAATCCCTGACGATAAGCTTACTAAGTTTTGTCGAAATGCGATGTAAAATTGGCAGATTTAGAATCGGTTACTGGTTTGATGTATTTTTGTGCCAGAGCCATCCCATGTTCTCGGACCTTCCTCAGATGTTTTATGACGTTATTGCTGCTTTTTAAGACTAAAAACCCAAAACAATTTAACAATCAGGGTAACCCGTGCCCTTCGAGGGGACTGTCAGATCTGGCAATTATTTCTTGAAAACTTTAATGGAATTAACTGTATTTCGCACTAAAAATGGTTGTCAAACAACAAGCTACAGTTATTTACCGATAGTTCTGGAAATAAAGAATTGGGTGGTGGGGCATACTTTGATGGTCGCTGAATCCAATTTAGCTGGCCTGTCAGTTGGTCAAACAAGGACTTAATTCGGGATATGACATTTTTAGACCTGATTCCGGCTGTGTTGGCATTCCTGACTTAGAAAATGTATCTAAAACAGAACTGTGTCATATTAAACATTGATAATTCCGCGCTTGTGTCAATCATCAATAAACAGTCATCGAAATCCCCACAACTCCCTATTAACAATATTCAAGTTAAGGCAAAGTACATCGAGTCCTCTAAGAATAACATAACTGATAGTCTTTCACGTTTTCAGGAACAGCTCTTCCGAGAATTGGTTCCAATTGCACGCAAATTTCCAGATCCTATTCCAGTTTCTTTTCTGGAGGCAATTTCAAAAGTGGAATTGACCAACTCTTAAAAAATTCGGTTGCTTATAATACATTAAACACCTATAACTGTGGTATTGAATATTCCTGGTCTATGACTGTTCAAGAAATAGCTTCCTTTAAAGTTTACTTGTTTCGTTTGGGTGTATCCAACTCAACAGCCAAATGCTACGTATAGGGGTTGGGATTTTATAGTAAAATTAATAATTTGGACGACCCTACAACTTCATTTCTGATAAAGAAAGTCTTGGGAGGCTATAATAGGACAAAAGGGGTGTCCAGGGATACCCGTTTACCTATTAAAAGACTTACTATCGGACATTATTTCTTCATTACGCATGGTCTGTTCCTCAACGTTTGAGAGGTTTTTATTCTCTGCGGCATTTTCTGTTGCATTCCATCACTGTTTTAGGGTAGGGGAATTAACCTATAAAAAAGGAAAATCACAAAGACATTATTGAAAGCTAACAGACATATCCTTTTCCCCCGATGCTATTATAATTGTTCTCAATTACTCTAAACAGAAAGAGGGGAGATCCTACATGCCCTGTGTCTTTCTTTGTTTTCCTCATATACTGATCAACGTCCTGCGCCCCCCCCCCCCCGGTTCCGAGATTCTCTTTACTCATTTCGATGGTATCAATTCTAGGGCGTTGGAAATCAAAAGCTTATACAGCTTATATACGTTCATAATTAAATACTAATTATGCTTTCTTACATCGTGCTTTCAGCGTTGACTTCAGTCTGGATCGTTGGTTAGACGATTATAAGGGATGCATTTATCGCGTCTAGATCACGGCCTGGTGGAACTAGTTTAGGCCTTAAACGACAAAATGTGGAAATTTGTTGGCAGTCTCGTCGTGGTATGCACTGAAAAGATCTACCTGACTTAATTGACATTATGTTAAAATATGAAAACCCGTCTTAAGCTACTTGGTCTTGCATGTTTCTGGGAACGATATTGGCAAAACTAAAGGCGGCTTCCTTCGGAATGAAATAAAAGATACATTGGCAAATAATATAGACACCAAATTGCAAAACACAACTTTAATCTGGTCACAAATTTTGCCTCGCCTACGTTGGCGTTGTTCGTCTAATGGTCATGTTATGGACACTTCTAGAAAGCGCATTAATAGTTCATCCTCCAGATACATTATAAAACATGGTGGTCGTTATATCAGATATCCAGACATCTGCCGTGATAAAATCTGCGGAGGACGGGGTACATCTATCTCCGTTAGCATATCAAATATTTTTGAGTACACTTCAAGGGGCCTTAGAATATTTCTTATCTGGATCGACTGATGATAGTTACCCTTAATCGCCATGTTCAGGTACACGAGTTCAGTTCTTCCGTCTTCATTAGCCCAGTATAGGAGTAGAACAGTAGGACGTTAAACCCCATTTCATTTCATTTCATTTCGGTTCAGTTCTTTTTAATTGTAAATATGTTCCTTTCTAATTATATTTTGTGTAGAAAAGTTAAATGAACTCATTTTAAGCAATATTTCGGAGGTTTGATACCACTTGGTCACAGCTCGCAGCTAAATTCCCACGTTATTGATTTTAAATAATCGTCCAGTTACAAGAGTAAGTGACAGTGCTAGTGATGAGAACCCACTCACACCGAATGATTTGCTTCATCTGAGACCAAGTCCAACCCTACCCCCAGGACTGTTCCGTAAAGAAGATCTATACATCAGGAGGCAGTGGCAGCATTAGCTTCTAATACTTGCGCTTTTGCGGGAGTGTGTCTATTCTTCCCGTTCAATCAAATCTATCCCCAAGCACAGCAACATGGCAGCCTTCGTTTAATCTGGGGTCTTCTCTAAAACTTTGGACAGTCATTTAAGGTATTAAAAACGGTGAAAGTGTTGTTCGTCTCAAAACAGTATTGTTTATTGATAGCCTCGTTTGTCACACAATTAGTTTTTTCTGCAATATTCTGCTATGCACTGGTTAATTGGGCATAATAAAATCGTAACTCATGACGTAACGTTATGTAAACATATTTTGTCCAATTTGGAGCTCTGTTTAAAGCGTAATGACATTGTTACGCAGTTAGCTATTGGTTGTTAATCGGACTATTGACCAGTCATAATTTGGAACAAGAATTTGCTTTCTTTACAGCAGTGAGTAGTGGGATTAGCTCTAATCAAACGAAACGCTGCGAGGTGTATGAGGTTTAATTTAAGTGGCAAAATTGACTCGGCGGCTGACGAAGATCAAATAAAATATAGCATGTTAAGAAAACTCTCAGGGGCATTACGTAATTTACATCTTGAATTATTCAATCAATCATGGTCAGAAGGAAAAATTCATACAAGCTGGAAACAGCAACGATAATCCTGTTGATTAAACGATTAAAAGATAAAAATGAGACCGGTTCTTACAGGCCGATAAGTTTGACCTCTACGTTGTGTAAAACACTTGAGACCATGGTAAATAATAGGCTAAAATATTATGGCGGAATTTAAAGTAGCTAAGTCTCTAACTCAATATCATCCAAAATCTTCGACATTGAAAACACGATTTATTTGTCGGTTTAAATCAGCATTGATGTTGGGATCTTACCGGGAAAAGATCATAAAGATGGCCTTTTGGTATCCAATATTTAAGACAAAATAAACGATTCGTGTACCATAATACGTTTCAGCGCTATTTATAATAAGGGACTCGAAAAACGAGGCTAGGCATATTCCACGGGTCATGTCAAATGGAGACGCTATATTCTTATCTGGAGAGCATGCCCAATAAATACTATTGGCGTAGGCTGGAATAACCAGTCGCTAGAGATTGAAATTCGATGGAGAATACTGGCGTATTTCGCCGAACCTAACTGATTAGAAATTACAGTAAAAACAGAAACGATTGAATGTAAATCAATTTATATACATTCATATTACATTATTGTATGCGTTGTGACCCATTTGTGTCAATTTCTTGGTCACAAATATAAGCGACTTAGCCACTGTAAGGGCCAAAACTAAATGTATGTTAAAAGTGTTATCATACATCATAGAAAGTACCTAAAACATAAGATGCAAAATACAAATGTTGTTATAAAAATATATAATGCTGTTAATGTTAAAGTCAAATTACAAATGCATTTTGAAAAAAAATACACTAAGGTTACAAACAACACAACTTATTCACATATACACTTCAACAAAGTAACTTTGTCAGTTGACATTTGTCTTTTGTCTTTTAACAAATCGTGAGTTCTTGGGGTCAAAGGTCATCGGGTTACATGTAAAATTGTTAAAATGAATGCTCCAAAGAAGAAAAGATAACTTTCGATGACACTGGGAAAGTAAAGCAGACAGCAATGGTTGAGGAAATTTTATCAGATTCTCACAGTAGAATTAAAAAATTATGTCATAAATTCAAATATCTGCGTTCAATTCACGATATTAAAGTTCAGCTGGATGTTCTTTCTAGAATATTGTCAGATAAATTTGAGACTTTTGATTGTAATGACATTGGATAATGTTGTCTACCGAGCGGAATCTCTCACCCGTAGACCAGGATTCGAATTTCGAAATGAAACATTCCTACTCCAATAAAAACCTATTATAATTATCACGAAAATAATTGCTACCTTCGTATTAGAAAATATCATTTAAGACATATTAATGCAAAGTATATATAATACACATGCAAAAAACCCCAAAAAACTATTACTGTAAATATACTAAAATATTGCACACTGGGCAAACTGAGCACGCAAAAAAGGGTACGTCCATTTTGCACCAAGAGGCATCGAAACCAGCAAGGGGTGAAAAAAAAACTAGAGTACAAAGTTCCAAAAGTCTTCTATGTTGGCTTTTTGAGATATATTACCGTAAACATACTAAAAATATGGCGAATTGGGTTAAGGTAGGTGCACTGTGCACACAATAACTTTAGTGACTCCAAGATCTTTATTTCATCAAATGGACAGATGCATAAGGTATGAATAGCACAATTTCATTAACTTTCTATCTTGGCGTATTGAGTAATATCATCGCGAGGGTACAGGCACCCGGATTCGAGGCAAGATTCGTGGGTTTAATAAATAAAGGGTACGACCACTCTGTATCAAAATGGGCGTACCCCTTTCTGCGTGCTCAGTAAGCGGGAATAGTTTTTTGAGGTTTTCGTCTATTATATATATACTTTGCATTAAAATGTCTTAAAATGTTATTTTCTAAAAGGATACATTATGGGAGGTTAGATAAAGAGCTGACAGTTTTCACTATAATTGTTAAAAACTAAATAATGTAACAGGAATTTGCTGAAAATTTAGGTCAAATTGATCCACTCTGAACCAAGAATTTAGCGATTGAATTTTCGGCCGAGCGTCGATCATCATTACTTAAGTCAGTGCAATAAAAGACATAGTCTCAATTATCCATTTCATGATGGAATCACAAAGGAAAGTTGAGCAGCAAACAGTATCCTAGTCGAGAGTTGATTACAGTCTGGATAAGTTGATTAGTGTCTAATTAATAATTTAGATAACATTTCAGGCCTAAAGAATTAGGCCTACCTGCAATTAGGCAGATTTAGCTCTTGCATATATGCACATGCGCCGATCCGTGCGGGCGGAAAAAATGAGTCTGTAAACTTTTTACCAAAAAGACCTATAGATAATGTAACTTTGGATAAAACATGTAAGTACGTCTTGACGCACAGGGGACATATAAATATCGACTTAATGAACGTTTAATATGAAAATAACTTGATTTGAAGTGTGAATAACACGGCACAGCAACTCAAGCGGCAAACAACTAAAACAAAAATGGCGCCGACTTCAACTCCAGTGGCAGTAGTAATATCACAGACTCTGTGGTAATAATCCTACATTTGCATATGGAAGTTGATGCTGTGCGAAAGTTGCTAGGGCCTATGTAGAAAGCACGAAGGACAAATGGGGTGTGGCAGAGCGCAAATGTAAAATGTAATGAGAGAAATGTAAAATGTAGACACGTCAAAAAAGCATTTTCTCACAAAACATTTGTCATTTAACACTTAACATTTGACGTTTTACATTTAACTCTTGTCTTAGAGGTATTTTGACTTGATCATTATCGGTATTAGGACTTTGTACATTGTTTATCCTGGAGGTCGGGTGTTCGATCCCTGCATTGAGGGAGAAAGTTCATCCCGACGTGGTTTCCCCTTGTCAGTGATGCAGGACAGAGGGCCTGACAAGAACAGCTGTCTAGTCGTTCGGATGGGACGAAAAACCGAGGTCCCGTGTAAACACTGGTGTTCACGTAAAAGATCCCTTGACAGTTGGAATTCGATATAAGAGTAGGCCGTAGCGCCGCTGACAGGGCAAAATTTCCCTCATAGCACACTGTATGGCGTATGCCCGTCTTCATTAGCCCAGGTTAGGAGCAGAACAGAAGGACGTTAAACCCCATTTCCTTTCATCATTTCATTTGTACATTGTACTTTTTACATATAATCAATGGAAACAACATTGTCGCAGAGCATTTAATATTGGCAGCGATACCCTTCCATACTCCCGGTGAATTTGGGTAAATCGTGCTACCGCCAAATTTATTCTCTGTAATGCTGATGGAACGAATTATTATTGGGAAATTAGTAGTCTGTTTAATTTACTATTTGCCAACGTCCTTTTGTTCAACAGAAGTCATCCCGTAAAATAGCTGATTATTTAACTATTTACTTATTATTTCTTATCGTGGTTACAGTTATAGATAATACGAAGAACTAGATTTCGTTTCGTTGGTATGAAATGCAGGTTTTTTGTTATGTTTTTTTTAGTAGTTAGCGCGGGAAGTGACTGTTTTTCATTTCGCGGAATATTTTATTTTAGTCAGATTATTCTGAGCCACAGGGACTTTTTGTTGTCAATCTACATCTTGTAAGTCCTTTCAGATTCTCGGCTACCATTTATGTTAGATGTAACTCCCATTTTTGTGTTATAGGTTTTAATCTTAAATCTGATCCTAACCCTATTCCTAACCCTATGGCCTATTCCTAACCCAAAGACTATTGACAATAGTAGGCTGCCCCACCATAAATAAATATCTCCAAATATCTCGACAATTACACCATAATACTTATATATATTTACTAAGCTTTAAATCAGTTTCGCACAATTATGGTCACTAAATGACCATTTAACCATCTGTAAATAATACACTGAATAATGGTTCGGAGTGTCGTCCATCATGACATCCAGACACTTGGAGGCAGACCACCATTAATTTCCCCATTGACTTCAATTATTCAATGTTAATTCTGGCCTCTTTGCCCACCTCCAACTTTTCCCCAAATTTTCGTTGGGCTGAATACTTTTCACTACAGACAGAGGAACAAATGGTCATGTCTTTGCACTAAAATTTGTATGAGGTTGACCACCAAAATTTTGAGATACACAAACTTGAAGAAGCATACTAAAAACATGTAACTAGTTGCCGTACATATCGCCGTAGCTAACCTGATAACCCTCTTATCCTTCCGCCTCAAAATCATGAATATTTACCAAAACCTGGCAGAAAATGTTAATTCAAACCCTCTTCGTCCATTCTAGACCAAAAAATCAACACAAATGGGCATGCAAAAGGGGAGAAATGAGAGAGAGAGAATTGCTATAAATAGACGAACTACAATTCGTGGGTACCGAGATGATGAAATTTAATGGTGGTCTGCCTCCACTTATGAGCAAAAAATAGGTTACGTGCCCTTGTTTTGAAATTAGTCTCACTTAACCAGTCTACCGACCATTCTCCGTCTGATTGACAGGCCGGGATAATCAAGACTACTTTTTTTACGAAACATGACAGAAAGCTAGAACAAGAAATTGAATTTAGAAATAACGCCCTGTGGGCGACACAACAATTGTTTTAAGAACCTTGTAAAAGTGAAATGAAACTACTGCTAGTATCATTTTCCTGCCCAACCCGCGTTATTCAGAGATATTATTTGTACTAAACCAAAAGATGCCACTGCTAACGGTCTAGTTAATGATAAAGCAATTTAAAAAATAAAACGAGCGTAATTTCTAAAGCTGCAGTAATAACCAAAAAGCTAAATATTACTGCTATTCAGAATCGTCAACAATAGATTTTGTACGTCTGTTATAGTTATTACAAGTTTTGAGAATTTCACGTGCTGTGGCTATTTATAGACACAAAGAGAGCCAGAGACTCGTCTGAAATCAATTAGAGTTTCGTCACTGAAGCGTGCACATTCAACGTGTCGAGTACAACTTTTAGTAGGGAAAAGTTTTTGCCACGGGGCACCCTACTATTGAAAGTAGGAAGTTTCATGTGGACACAGTTACAGTACGGACGGCTAACCGCTAGTTTTTATACGCCCACATTTTCATGTGGACGTATCATGCCGTCCGTCCACAATTGTTTGTGGACTCTCTACAGGTCACAATTCTGATACGATTTCGACGAAACTTGAAATATAGGTTTATCCCCAAAAGATCTCGGCTGTTTTCGATATTGGCATGTATCGGATCGAAACTTCATGGATTATGGCCCCTGTTTGTGCGAAAAATCACATTTTTAGCTTGTGGACCCTATAGAGGTCACAATTTTTATCCGATTTGGTTGAAACTTGAAATGTAAGTTTATAACCCAAAGATCTCGGTTCCTTTCAATATTTGCGCATATCGGACTGTAACTTCCTGAATTATGGCCCCTGATTGTACAAAAAATCACGTTTTTAGCTTGTGGACCCTATAGAACTAGAAGTCATAATTTTTATCCGATTTAAAAAAACCCTGTATTATATCACTGTTACACCCTAAGGACAGCTGAGTTCGGATTTCGTGAAAATCGGCCCAAAACTGAAAGAAAAAATGGTCGCCCTTCGTTCTCAAATAGCGTAAAAAATATGGTATATCAAGCTTGTGGACCCTATAGAGGTCTCAATTTTAATCCTATTTTGATGAAACTTGAAATGTAAGTTTATAACCCAAAGATCTCAGTTCCTTTCGATATTCGGGCATATCGGAGCGTAACTTCGAGAATTATGGACCCTGATTGTATAAAAAAATTGTGTTTTTAGCTTGTGGACCCTATAGAGGTCATAATTTTTATCCGATTTAAAAAAACTTATTATTTTATCACCGTTACACCCTAAGGACGGCTGAGTTCGAATTTCGTGAAAATCGGCCCAAAATTGACAGACAAAATGGCTGTCGTTCGTTCTCAAATAGCGTAAAAATATCCGATTTTGTTGAAACTTGAAATGTAAGTTTGTAACCCAAAGATCTCGGTTCCTTTTGATATTCGCGCATATCGGACCGTAACTTCCTGAATTATGGCCTCTGATTGTACAAAAAATCACTTTCTTTTTAGCTTGTTCTCTATCCATCTCTCGAAAATGTGGGCGTATCCTGCCTGGCAGCCGCTGGTTTTGTTACCGATAGGGTTATTTGTCGACACCGGAAGTGGCGTAATTTTACCAAAAACTATAATTTTGACAGTTAGGTACCATTTTTCAAAAGCAAATATTAATTTTTTCAAATCTGGTATAACTGAAAGGGTGCACCCTTTAAAGGCACACAAAATGTCGAGCTCAATTTTTTTAATTTCGTTTCCGTTTTCGGGCTATTTCGATTAAAAGGTGAAAAAAGGTGTAACATTAAGCTAGTTACAACCCATCCAGCGTTTTCATTTTTTAAAATAGGCCTATTACTTTGTAACTTTCAAAAACTCGTAGCAATAGTCTAACTTTACGGAGAGAATGTATGTGAAAATTAATTTGAATGCCGAGAAATGGTTAATTTTGCATGAGTCACTCTTTACGCTATTGTGTCTGTAAAAGAGTCAATTATTATTGACACCATTTGATGCATTATGTCAATTGTGACTAGTTCAACTCAATTTAACATTTTCAGTGTCACTGGAAATGACGATGATTGGGCAAAAACAGTATTTATAGCCTTTGAATAAATTATTTATTCAAATGAGTCATATTTGTTGTTTGTTTAAGATTTTGATATTTTATTCTAATCAACTAAAAGAATGAACCCATACAATCATATAGATATCACAAAGTGGTGATAGGTTGTTTATGAGACAATTTTTGTTATTTTTCAAATTTGACCTACATTCTTGGATACCTGAGGTCCATCCGGTTCCAATAATATAAGTTTCACTCAGAGTTATTGCCCTTTATTTTTCGATTTTTTTCGAATTTTCTGCCCATTTTATAACCCTCATATTTTTTTTTTAAGGATTACTCGATGTTTCTGAAACTCTTGGAACATAAAGCCATATGGTCAGACCATCGAATAAAGCAATTTCAACAACAATCCGTAAACCGGAATTAGTCGAAATAATATGCAAAATTTTGAAAAAACGCGAAATATGAATATCAACGGATTAAACAAATTAAGGTATCATTGGGTCGGGCGGTGATTGGACCACTGAATGATACCCAATTCATACAGATACGATGAGCAGGAAACAAAATATGTCACACTGAAAATCAAGTATTTTCTGATTTGGAGCGTTTTTGGACGCCTATATCTCGAAAACGGCTCAAGCAAATTTTCTTAAACTTTCCCTATCGAGAGTCCCTTCAGTAGTCTTTTGCATGAAGCCATCCAATAAGACGTTGAAATAATTGGAATAGGACAAAAAAGGGACCGAGAATCGAAAAAAGTCGAAAAATCGTCAAATTTTGGAAAACGCTCTATTACTTTATTATTTAAACAAATTTTTACAAAAAGATTACATAATCAGATAGCTGACCTAATTACGATTCGAACGATATATAATATAATTTGAGTTATTGAAATTTAATTTTTGATATTTTGATATTTTTTGCATTTTTGGCACTTTTGAACATAGGTTTTCTCAGGGGAATTTATCTGATCAGATAATGTAATATATCATTACCGAGCCCTGTGGCTATTTAATAGACCAATCCGATTATTAAAACTATCCCGACAATAATCTCCATACCGGAAGTATTAAAAAAATGAAGAAAAGGGTTAAAAAAAAAAAATAGCGCTCTTGCGAAAAACTTGATTTCTCCATCAGATGTTAGCAGACCTAAAAAACTAAAGTGTCGTTGGATAGCCCCATTAATGGACTGTCATAGGACATCTGAATGATACGATTTTAATGGTTAGAAAATAAATTATGGTACGCCGAAAATGTAGTATTTTCCGTTTTTTAGCCTTTTGAGACGCCTTTTTCTCGAAAACGACAAATACCATTTTTCTGAAACGTTCTTAACGCAGAGTTTTATCGGTGGTCTATGGCGTGAATTCAAAAAGAAAAGCATTGAAATAATATAAGCGGTCCAAAAAGGGCCTCAATCTTTGAAAAAAGTTGAAAAATCCTTAAATTGCTGAAAATGCTCTTTTATTGTGTCATTGGATAGCCCTAAGGTCTAGTTCTTATTATTATTATTATTTTTCCATTTGAGCATATCTCGGAAACTACTGGTCTGATCGATTCGATGTCTTCGGTTTTACAGGGAAAGTGGGTTTGATTTAAATTTTAAAGCTATTTCTAACGTTCTGCGACAATGCGAAATGTCTGAAATCACCGAAGTTGTCGTTTTTCCAAATTTTGCCGTAATGTTATCAATGATTGTCGGATTGTAATATTTGATACATTTTGACAAGGCACATAGCTACAGGTCTTTATATTTTTTATTTTCGACGAATCTTAGGAGATATTAGGCGCCAAATTTTAAAAATTTAAATTTTTACGAAATACTTTTTTATTAATGAATATTTTTATGTGGTATTTTACCTACGGTTAAAGAGTCATCTGATTTGACCAAAAATAGCAACAATTTTTGTCACCGTATTTTTCCTCGGCCTCCATTGGCTAATTCAGTTTTTCAGTCCTGGATTAATTATTTAGTCTTCGATTTGTATAAAACAATGTTCATTTGCTCCGTGGTCCAAAATGTCATTTTTTTTGTTACTGGTACATTTTCCTTTCGGCAACGGAAGTGACGTAAATTTAGCAAAAACTGCAATTTTGACTGTTCGGTACCACTTTTTGAAAGCAAATATTATTTTTTTCAAATCTGGTATGACGGAAAAGGTGTGCCCTGTTAAGGCGCAGAAATCATCATGCTCTGTTTTTTTATTTTTTTATTTCGTTTTCAGATCATTTCGATTTAAAGGTGAAAAAAGGTGAAAAAATGAGCTATTCATAACCCATTCAGGCTTTTCATATTTTAATATATTTTTTCGCAACTTTCATAAACTAGTAGCAATAATCCATACGAAGAGAATGTATGTGAAAATTAGTTTGTAATATGAGCAGCCGAGAAATAGAAAATTTTGCATGAGTCCCTTTTTACGCTAATTTGCCCGTAAAAGAGTCAATTATTATTCGATTTTCATAAAAGTGACAACATTTGATGTATAATGTCAATTTTAACTAGGTCAAACCAATTTAACATTTTCAATGGGCAAAAATTGTATTTATAGCCTTCAAAACCAGTAATTTATTCAAATGAGTCGTATTTGTTATTTGTTTAAAATTTTGATATTTGATTCCAATCAACCAATATATAGAATGAACCCATACAATCATATAGATATAACAAAATGGTTTCTACATGTAACTTGTTCAGTTGCGGAGAATTGACGATTTTCAACAGGTAATTTTTCAAGGTTTTTGTTCCATAAAAGTGTCAATTATTATTCGATTTTCATAAAATTTACAGTGTGTGATACCTAATGCTATTTACGATTTCATACAAGTAATTTAACATTTTTACTGTCAGCGGAAGTAACGTCATTTTGGCAAAAACTGTATTTTTAGCCTTCAAAACAGATATTTTATTCAAATTTCTGATTTGTATTTTTTTTAAAATTATGATATTTGATTCCAATCAAAAAATAGATTGAACCCACACGATCACACAGATACCAAAAACTGGTTTCTAACTTGTATGCTTGCAGAGACATAGATGATTTTCTATCAGTCACTTTTCAAGGTTTTTGGTCTATAAAAGTGGCAATTATTATTCAATTTACATAAAATTTTCACCATGTGATGCCTTATGCCATTTCTGATTTCATAAAACTAATTGAACATTTTCATTATCACTTACAAGTAACAAATGTAAAAGGAATTGATTTTGCTGGATTTGGTTGATTCTGCGTCCATTTTATTTGATGTGTGCAATGCTTATGTGGAAACCTGTTTAATGGTTTCATTGGTACCGGAAGTGACATGTTTAAGGGTAACGTGGCACCGGTGAAACCCGTCATTACTGCATCGCAGTTCTAGTTAGAATTAAAGTTACCGTGTCCCAAAGCATCAACCAATTAAATTGCTTATCGCTCTGCTTACCCTCAGCAGAAAATGTTCATTATCGAACTTAGTCAATGTATTGATGTAACGAAACCCTGACTAAGTTCGATAATGAGCATTTTCTGCTCCGGGTAAGAAGAGGGATAAACAATTTGATTGGCTGAGACTTTGAAACACAATAACTCCACTTTTAATTGAGCTAGAATGTTCAAACTTGGTGTAGGTGTTGGTTAGGCCAATGCCTTGATGAAGTTCTAGAGGCTCAAGTTAATATCCGATTGACTTTAAATTTATACACAGTGTTTAAGGTCATGAGGCGAAGAAGCCTCTTGATTTTCAGCAATTTTCGATATTTACTGCGAGAGTTATGGCTTTTGATCACTTCAGAAAATCTTGTGGACGCTCTAGAGGCTGAAGTTAATATCCGATTGAAGTTAAATTTATACACAGTGTTAAATGTCATGAGACGAAGAAGCCGATTGATTTTCAGGGATTTCAGATAATTACTGCCAGAGTTATGGTCCTTGATCACTTTGAAAAATCTTGTGGACAGTTTAGAGGCTAAAGTTAATATCTGATTCACTTGAAATTTATACACAGTGTTTATGGTCATGAGACGAAGATGTCTATTCATTTTCAGAGATTTTCGATAATTACTGCCAGAGTTATGGCACATGATCACTTCAAAAAATCTTGCGGAGGCTCTAGGGGCCAAAGTTAATATCCGATTGACTTTAAATTTATACACATTGTTATGGCCCTTGATCACTTTGAAAAATCTTGTGGACGCTCTAGAGGCTCAAGTTAATATCCGATTGACTTTAAATTTATACACAGTGTTTAAGGTCATGAGGCGAAGCTTATTGATTTTGAGCGATTTTCGATAATTACTGCGAGAGTTATGGCCTTTGATCACTTCAAAAAATCTTGTGGACGCTCTAGAGGCCAAAGTCAATATCCGGTTGACTTTAAATTTATACACAGTGCATAAAGTCATGAGACGAAGAATCCTATTGATTTCAGCAATTTACAATAATTACTGCCAAAGTTATGGCCCTTGATCACTTTGAAAAATCTTGTGACGTTCTAGAGGCTAAAGTTATCATCCGATTGACTTCAGATTGATACACAGAGTTTAAGATCTTGATACGAACAAATAAATTTTCATGACTTGAACAGCTTAATCCATGATATTAAAAGTTTTGTATACTAAACGTTAGCATGGGGCAGAACTTTATAAAAACCAAACAAATTCTAATGATTTTGTGATCATTTCTTCAGGAGTTGTTACTCTTAATCAGATTTTAGTGTATTATAAATGTTTCATTACCGAAAAAAATTAAAAATATGCGTGTTGACTGCCTGGACGATATAGCTGCTGTGGGCGTATGTTTAGTTGCCTGGCAACGTATCTTTAAACAAAGATTTGATATTGAATAAATGTGAAAGATATTAGTGCTAAATACACAAAATTAAATGATACTCGGGCTATGTTGATAACCATCAATCACTTTATAATTATAATAAGCCAAAATAGGCAGGTATAATCTACTGTTCGTCATAAAGTACAGCACATGGATCACTGATTCTGAACGCTGTTTGTGTGGAGTTCGAAAGGGTGTGGAAGCAAAACATCATGCTACCATAAATAACACTGTATAATCTATCTAAAACTAAAAAAATGTTTTTATAATTTCAGATACAAGGCACGTCGAATCATAAAAAAAAAAAAAAAATATTACTGCAGAAAAATGGACAAAAGGAAAAAAAGTACAAATAATTTCACACCAGCTAAAAAGGGAAAGTAAGCAATACAGGGTTTTAAAGAAGGGGTTGATTATTCATTATTTTCAAGTATGCACAATCTAGAGTAGGCCTACAAATTTTTCCACCTTATAATTGAACAAAATTAGTTCTGTGGTTGTACTATTATGAAGGAATTGTAAGCTACTGTAAATAAATGCACTATTTCCATTTGTTATAGTCATTTCACAGACTTAATTAACAAAGTTATTGTATCAAACTTTATCGAATACATTACAGTATGAAGTGCATATTTGTTTATTTGCACCAACAGTTTGTCTCATAACATCACAACTGTTAACCATTAACCAAAGGCAAAATGATTTGTATTTTGGTTTGTGCATTCTGAAATTATTTTATATCTTACTATTGGATAATGAATACATATTAAAATATGGCAATGAATGAAGTTCTCCAATTTTAAACTAAAAAGAAAAAGATCAACAATAAGTATTTAAACGAACACATTGAATTGTGGTTATATATTGGCGTCGCCCCCGTCCGTCCAGCTGTCGGTCGGTCCAGAGTCCACAATTACTTGTGGACGCTCTAGAGGCTTTAGTTGATATCCAATTGATCTTAAATTTATACACATTGTTTAAGGTCATAAAACGAAGAAGCTTATTTATTTTCACCTATATCCAATATGGCCCTTGATCACTTTGAAAATTCTTGTGGATGCTCTAGAGATGCTAAAGTTATTATCCGATTGACTTTAGTAGATTTATACACAGTGTTTAAGGTCATGAGATGAAGAATCCTATTGATTTTCAACGATTTCTGATAATTATTACCAGAGTTATGGCCCTTGATCAACTTGAAAAATCTTGTGGATGCTCTAGAGTCTAAAGTTATTATCTGATTGACTTTAAATTTATACACTGTGTATAAAGTCATGAGACGAAGAAGTCTATTGATTTTCAACGATTTCCGATAATTACTGCCAGAGTTTTGGCCCTTGATTACTTTTAAAAAATTATGCTCTAGAGAGCAAAGTTATCAACTGATTGACTTTAGATTGATAACAGAGACGAACAAGTATACTCTTCAAAAAAAGTGGGGGATATTGAAATGCAAATACCTATGCAGGTTGTCATATGATAAATAGTCATGGACACTTGACATGCTTTGAGAGTATGTTCACAGATGAAGAACTTATCGCCCCAACAGAAGCACTGAGCTGCACATGCGACACGCAAAAGCGCCATACATGTGGGAGGGGTTCATTGTCAAATTTGACACTTCAAGGAAGGGTTGCTGAATACTGCTGTTTCCTGGTTTATCTTATCCATGTTTGCTTTCCTATCAGTTCTTTCATAAGATTTACTGTTAAGCGTATCTTTGCTTAAATAGTGTGTTAGTTTAATTTGATGGGGAGACGTGTTCGTCAACGTCAACCGACAACACTGCAAGAATTGGCCGTGGCACTGCAAGAGAAGTGGGTCAGATTGCCGCAAATCGTGAATGGACGGTTGATTAGGAGCATGCCACGACGAATTGCTGAATGTCTGAGGATTGGTGGAGCAATTACCCATTATTAAGGCAAAAATCAAAAACGTCCATTTTCACTTTTGACCGTGTATCTCTTTGCAAGTGAAATGGGGCAGTCGGATAAGCCACCCATATGAACAGTTTTATGTTCATGTGTAGGCAATTGGCCTTTTATTAACATACACTGGTTACGTATCAGGGTTCTAAAAATCCACTAGCTCGATGCCCGGGGGCTACCAAAAATAACTTACGGGCTAGTGATTTATTTAGACGTAGTAGTCCTGGGCTAGTGCCCTTTCACTGGTTTGTGAATTAAACTAGTGACGATATAGATAAAATATGCCACATTTAGTTCTCAAATTCCAAGAAAAACTCAACCATAACAATAGATTTTCTGTAGTATGGACATTTTTTGTACCCCTTCTATTCATTCATTCTTGACATTTCATTTCTCCATCTTGCACACTTTGACAGTTCACGTATAAACCAGTTGAAATCAGGTTGATTTAAAAACAAAAGACTCACTTAAACTTTATATTAGATTAGTTCTGACATAAATATTTGAAAGCATACCTTTGTATTTTAAATACAAGATAATTTTGATTACTTAACATGTCGGGTATTTCGAAAGAATTTACTACATGTGTTCATTGAACAAACGCCATGATGAATTGAATAGTTCCAGTGACCTGTGTGTCATCAACTTTGACCCTATCGGCACACAGCATGGCACTGGAGTGAAAATATAAACAATTTTACTATCCTGTCTATTTTAATATTATATCAGCACATCAAACTGATTTGTTTCATTTTGAGACTCTTTATAGATTGACCAGGTAAATAAATATGGTAAAACAACTAATTTGTTAATCAGTCACTGTCTTGTGTTTTGCAGTAAGTGCCAATAATAACGTAACGGTAACGTATACAAATCTTCGAGCGGGAATTAAAGGACATAAATTTACCGTGATATATTACAAATGACATGTGCTAGATATGAAGTATTTATATGGTCTTTAGTGAAAGAAAACATTGTTGTGGCTACCATTCCTGGTTTTGAAGGTCAGATATGATATGAAAACGAATCGGTTTGTAGGTTTTTGAACCATTTCACCACTACAACCGCACTGTGACTGGTTAACCAAGTACCCGCATACATCCTTAATTATTAGGCAATCAAGTCTACGATCTTTATTAAAAACGATAGGTTGGCAGGCAACAAAACCTATACCCAAATATTGGAGATTAAATCTTGTACCTTGTCGAACTATGGACTACTGGATATTAATGCCGGGCTAGTGCCTGACAGTAGACTACTAGCCCTGGGCTAGTGGATTCAAAAATTTTTTTACGCCCCTGTTACCTCTAATAAAAACAGCAGTGCATTTCCGCAGTTTTGTATTGTTTCTGAATATCCCCTACTTTTTTTGAAGAGTATGATTTTCAATGAGTTTTGAACTTGGAACAGCTAAATCCATGATATTAAATGTTTCATATACTAAACTTTAGCATGGGGCAGAACTAAGAGCCAAACAAATTTTAATGATTTTCTGATGATTACTTAAAGAGTTGTTACTCTTAATCAGATTTTAGTGTATTATAAATGTTTCGTTACCGACAATAGAAAAAATATGCGACAACTCTTGTTGACTGCTGGGATGACTTAGCTGCTGTAGGCGTATGTTTAGTTGCTTGGCAACCTATCTTTACTAAATGTATTTGAAATTAGTTTCAATTGTATGGTAATGATATAGTTATCTTTAGCTTTGATTTGTTTCTTGTTTACTGCTATTGCAGATGAATTTGAAATGCTTATACTGTAGTTACTATATGGTAGTAGCATTATTTTTTAGAAGAAGAAATTTGTTTATTAGAAATTCTTATTTGAAAATTACAACAATTTGTCGAGTAGGTATATAATAAAATTTATGATTTTGAAGATTTGATTATGAAGATCCATCAGCTTTTGAAGCCGAACTGGCAATGCTGGATGCAGTGGAAGCTGAAATGGTTGATGATGATTCACAAGAACTTGTTGGTGAGTGAGTGCTGTATTGGGTGATTAAATTTGGGTAGTTGGTGTAAAACACTTTTGGCCTAACATAAAATACCATTTCATGATTCTAAAGTAACATCCTTTATTACTTAGTGATTACATGGCATCTAGGCAAATAATATGATAATAAATGTATATGGTTGATTCATACCATGTCGTGATGTTGCCTTTCAAAAGGTGACCACCTGTCATCACAACATTTCTACTCAACATCACAAAGACAAAGCTTACCCGTTATCACAACACAAACATAATGTCAATTAAAAATGTGATGTTGGGTAAAAATGTTACACTGTCAACTTTCGTGATCAATGTTGTTAGCGGCCATGATCATCTAGTTAGTAGGGGAGCTAGCTGACTATTGTTCCTAAACTAGAGGACAAAATTGGTACTATGCCTAACGGAGGCACCATGACGGCCGATGATCAGAATGGGAATTCTTAAGTTGCACATCCGCTGGGTTTAGGGGCTGTACACCCCCGAAATCGCAGAAAAAGTTGATTTAATTCAATTTTTTGCAGACAAAGTTAATCTTCGCTACATATGTTCACGTTGCTAGGCAAACTTTAAAAGTGTTCTTCAGAACAAGAAATCTCCTGGCTTATGGCTTCAGAACACACCCTAGTGACACGAGTACATAGGTTTATTTCAAATATGACGAACAACTTTGATTCCATTTTCCTGATATGGTTTGGTCCCAAAGTAAATACAGTGGACTCTGTCACATCCGACATCGTACAGGATCGTTACAATATTTCGGATCACACAGCGTTTCGGAATACCAAGCTTTCTCCAAAACCGGAAATACTGTAACTTCGAAAACCCGAAGTATTTTTATATTGAGCATGGTGCCACAATTGACCTATAAATAGAAAGTGTCAGTCAGAAGAGAATATCAGCTGGTTTCTGCACTTCAGAACCCCCCTACTGACCCCAGTAGATATAGGTTTATTTCAAATATGACGGACAACTTTGATTCCTGTTTCAGCTGATACGGTAGATGAGTTACGAAGATTTCAAGAAACGGAAGTGACAATAGCAAAAGGAAAACACAAGTTATCCTTCTATATAACTGACTAAAGTAACGAGCATGGGCGAATATCTGCTAACAGATAATTCCTTTGAAGACCAGTGAGTTGTCCGTCATATTTGAAATAAACCTACGTACTCGGGTCACTAGGAGGTGTTCTTAAGCAAGAGGCCAGGGAATTTTTGTTCTGAATGGCACTTTTAAAGTTTGCCTTAGCAACGTGAACATTTGTAGCGAAGGAACAACGGTCAGCTAGCTCCTCTACTAAGTATGAAAGTGTATTAATGTCACTTCTTTTTGAGATAATATACCAACATTTAGAAGTAAAGTATATCAACTTCATGAGTTATATTACAACAAATTGACCAGTCCTTCACGTTTAAGACGGCTGAGTTCGAATTTCGTGAAAATCGGCCCAAAACTAACAGACAAAATGGCCGCCGTTCGTTCTCAAATAGCGTAAAAATATGGTATATCAAGGTTGTGGACCTTATAGAGGTCACAATTTTTATCTGATTTTGTTGAAACTTGAAATGTATGTTTATAACCCAAAGATCTCGGTTCCTTTCGATATTTGCGCATATCGGACAGTAATTTATTGGAATTATGCCCCCGGATTGTACGACAAATCGCGTTTTTAGCTTGTGGACCCTATAGAGGTCATAATTTTTATCCGATTTAAAAAAAACGTATTATTATATCACCTTTACGCCGTAAGGACGGCTGAGTTCAAATTTCGTGACAATCCGCCCGAAACTGAAAGACAAAATAGCCGCCCTTCGTTCTCAAATAGCTAAAAATATGGTATATCAAGGTTGTGGACCCTATAGAGGTCACAATTTTTATCTGATTTTGTTGAAACTAGAAATATAAGTTTATAACCCAAAGATCTCAATTCCTTTGGATATTCGCGCATATCGGACCGTAACTTCCTGAATTATGGCCCCTGATTGTACATAAAATCGCGTTTTTAGCTTGTGGACCCTATAGAGGTCATAATTTTTATCCGATTTATAAAAACATATTTTTATATCACCGTTACATCCTAAGGATGGCTGAGTTTGAATTTCGTGAAAATCAGCCCAAAACTGACAGACAAAATGGCCACCCTTCGTTCTCAAATAGCGTAAAAATATGGTATATCAAGTTTGTGGACCCTATAGAGGTCACAATTTATATCTGATTTTGTTGAAACTTGAAATGTAAGATTATAACCCAAAGATCTCGGTTCCTTTCGATATTCGCGCATATCGGACCGTAACTTCCTGAATTATGGCCCCTGATTGTACGAAAAATCACGTTTTTAGCTTGTGGACCCTATAGTGGTAATAATTTTTATCCGATTTAATTATTGTATCACCGTTACACCTTGCTAAGGACCGCTGAGTTCGAATTTTGTGAAAATCGGCCCAAAACTGACAAAATGGCCGTCCTTGGTTCTCAAATAGCGTAAAAATATGGTATATCAAGGTTGTCGACCCTATAGTGGTCACAATTTTAATACTATTTTGATGAAACTTGAAATTTCCTGAATTATGGCCCTTGATTGTAGGAAAAATCACTTTCTTTTTAGCTTGTTGTCTATCCATCTCTTGAAAATGTGGGCGTATCCTGACTGGCAGCCGCTGGTTGTTTATTTTTAAAACTGCATATATTCAAGTATAATGACCTCCTCGGGCGATGAGCGTTTCCATGGTAAAACTAGGGCTGCCATAATTATTCGTCAAACATATTGAATGCTAATGTAAGGCTCGTTTTAATTGGATAGCAGTCTAAAACATTTTAAAATTGGAATTACTGGAGGGCAAAACCAGCCAATAGAATATGATGTTACTTGACAGCCTAATATGTCTCCGGATGTTGATGGAGAATATCCGCGGGAATGACAGAATGACGTACGTCTAATAATAACATTACGTTGTTTAAAATGTTTTCATGTACGGCCTGTCTCATTGGCAATGCATTGATTATCGCTATCAATATGTCTGGAGATGGTCGAAACAGCCAAATATGCGACATTTTAAAATTGGAACTATTGGAGGGCAAATAGCCAAAAATGGGTTTGTAAAATTGGTTTGGTCTTTAGACTTGGTGCAAATTCTGCACTAAGAAGCACGCTGACAAATTGATCAAACTGACGAAAATTCATGAAACATATGAATGACATAATAAAGAGGATGAGCCGAAACTAAAGTATATAAATACAATGTTAAATTACTCTTGCAATATAATTAAGAAGATTTTTATACCCCCACATGAAAATGTGATCGTAATTTCTTGTGAACACTCTACAGACTACATTTATCATCTGATTGTTTTGAAATTGATATATGTTGTTGTCCCCCGCCTTTCGAAGAAAGCAGGGGACTATTAAAATGGGTTCGTCCGTCTGTCTGTCCGTCTGTCTGTCCGTCACACTTTTTGGGACACAATAACTCTCTTCCTAATTGAGCTAGAATGTTCAAACTTGGTGTATGTGTTTATTAGGTCAATGCCTTGATGGAGTTCGAAGATGAGCATTTTCCGCTTAGGGTAAGCAGAGATAAGCAATTTGATTGGTTGATGCTTTGGGACACGATAACTCTCTTCCTAATTGGGCTAGAATGTTCAAACTTGGTGTATGTGTTGATTAGGTCAATGCCTTGATGGAGTTCGAAGATGAGCATTTTCCGCTTAAGGTAAGCAGAGATAAGCAATTTGATTGGTTGATGCTTTGGGACACGATAACTTTTAATTGAGCTAGAATGTTCAAACTTGGTGTATGTGTTTATTAGGTCAATGCCTTGATGGAGTTCGAAGATGAGCATTTTCCGCTTAGGGTAAGCAGAGATAAGCAATTTGATTGGTTGATACTTTGGGGCACGATAACTCTCTTCCTAATTGAGCTAGAATGTTCAAACTTGGTGTATGTGTTGATTAGGTCAATGCCTTGATGGAGTTCGAAGATGAGCATTTTCCGCTTAGGGTAAGCAGAGATAAGCAATTTGATTGGTTGATGCTTTGGGACACGATAACTTTAGTTCTAATTAAGTGAGATTGATGAAACTTGGTGTATAGTTTCATTACAGTAATACCTTGACTAAGTTTGATAATGAGCATTTTCTGCTCAGGGTAAGCAGAGCGATACGCAATTTGATTTTTATATGTGTCCTCTAATTATTTTCCTATTTCGGCGGGGGACATCAGCCTCACTGTTGGCTTGTTTACATTAGTGAGATGAAGAAACCTATTTAATTTCAATAACTTACGTTAATTTCTTCTGGAGTTATGGCCCTTGTTTCACGTTGTTGCACCTTGTGAACGCTGTAACGACAAAAGTTACATGTATCGACCGATCTGTATGAAATGTATATGCACCCTCTTAGTTAGTAAAACAAAGAAGCCTATTGAATTTCAGCAATTTGTGTTAATTACCTCTTGAGTTATGGCCCTTGTTTCACATTGTTGAATCTTGTGAACGCTCTAATGACAACAGTTATCATCCGATCTGTTTGAAATTGATATGCATCATTTAAATTAGTGAAACGAAGAAGTCTATTGAATTTCAGCAATTTCCATTAATTATGCCGTGAGTTATGGCCCTTTTTTCACTTTGTTGTACCTTGTGAATGCTCTAACGACAAAAGTTATCATCCGATCTGTATGAAATTTATATGCATCATTTAAATTAGTAAAACAAAGAATCCTATTGAATTTCAGCAATTTCAATTAATTACATATGGCCCTTTTTTCACTTTGTTGAATCTTGTTAACACTCTAATGACAAGAGTTATCATCTGATCTGTTTGAAATTGATATCCATCATTTAAATTAGTGCAACGAAGAAGCTGTGATTTATGGCCCGTTTATTACGCTGTGATTTATGGCCCTTGTTTCACTTTGTTGTACCTTGTGAATGCTTTAACGACAAGAGTTATTATCCGATCTGTATGAAATTTATATGTATCGTTTAAATTAGTAAAACCAACAAGCCTATTGAGTTTTAGCAAATTTCCGTTAATTACATCTAGAGTTATGGCCCTTGTTTAACTTTGTTGAATCTTGTGAACGCTTGAATGACAAAAGTTATCACCTAATCTGTATGAAATTCATATGCATCATTTAAATTAGTGAAGTGAAGAAGCCTATTGAATGTCAACAATTTTCGTCAATTACTTCTGGAGTTATGGCGATTGTGAACCTTGTGAAAGTTTGAATGACATAAATGACATAGGTGATCATCCGATCTGTATGAAATTTATATGCATTATTCACCTAATAACCTACAAAAGAATAAATATGCGACAACCCTTGTCGAGTGCTCGGACGATTTAGCTGATGTGGTTGTATGTTTTGTTGCCTGGCAACCTATTTTTTTTTAATAGGAGCTTTTTTTCAATTTTTAAATTGGCGAGAGTTTTTTTTTATAACTCCTGCACCATTTCGTAAACGTGAAAGACTGATTTGACATGATAAAGTCAAATTAAATTGACCTCTTGTTGACCACAAATATGTTAATATGTTTATATCATGTCAATAGTCGATTTGACTCTTCATGTAAATCAGTATGTCATGTTTTATTGCAATATATAGACTTAATAATTATATTGATACGCCCACATTTCATGTCCATCTGTTAGTTCACATTTTGTTTTTGGACTCTCTACAAGTCACAATTTGTATTTGATTTTGATGCAACTTAAATATATGTTTATATGCCAAAGATCTTAGTTCCTGTAGATATTGGCATGTATCAGAACATAACTTATTGATTATGGCCCCTGATTGAACAAAAAAATCCTGTTTGTAGTTTGTGGACCCTCTAGAGGTCACACTTTTTATCCGATTTTAAAATAAATCACTGTTAGCCTACACCCTAATTACAGTTGAGTTCAAATTTCCTGAAAAATGGATTGAAATATCCTGTCAAAAATCCTGCTCCCTTCTACTTTACGCAAATAGTGTAAAAGCATGTAATACCCAGAGGTCAAAATTCATGAAATTGGAACGGCAGTTTGTATGTACACTAAGGTAAAACTTTTAATTCACTTTCGCCACTATTTAACTGGGAAACTTTGATTGATGAAGATTATGAATAATAAATAAATTATAAGCATAGCGTTTTAATGTTTTTGTTTATTACAGAATTAGTCCAGAATAAGGTCACCACAAACTTGGGTTTTAAATGAATACTTGAATTCCGATTCTAAAATATCTGTGATAATTACTGTAATACCGTAAATTGATTATCAAAACACAACTTCACACCTGTGCATGACATATTACATGTACCAAGGGCGGCGGACATAACGCCCACTGGAATTCCTTTCTCCCATCCCATCTATATTTATGCTAAAAATTATATATGAAATATTTTCCCCAACCTAATTATTTGATTTGGTCATATTTTCCAGTAAATTATTCTTAGCTTTTATTTCTGGAAAGTTCCATTCCAGCCACCAGCATGTGATGTTTCAGTAAAATTAGGTCAGATGACTTGGGGGATAGGCTACAGTATTTTATTTATTTAGATATAAATACTTAACAATGCTATAAAGTCAAACAGATCAAAGTATGAGTAGATGGTGTGAAATTCATTGTAATAAAATTAGCTGCTATTTAACTTCCAACTATATGAGTAACCGTACGTTTAGTCCCGATTCGGTTTGTTACATAATTCCCGTCCATCGGCTTTTCGGGTAGAAAACGTGGAATAAGCTTTATTTTGTAGGTTTTGATGTTTAATGACAAAAAAACAATGTTGACATTTTTTCTGAGTAGGTCTTCATAGTATGGGAAGCCATTATCTGAGAGCAGCCATTTTGCAATAATATTGCAACTTTTTTTAATTTTATAAATGTTATCGACATATCAACTGTGATTTAGCAATATATTAATATTGGCATGGGTCGTGACTATATTTCAGATATTTTTCCATCACTTCATGAAGATATTTCAAAGATGGCGACCATTTCTGCCAGTTACAACTGTGTAAAATTATCACAAGTTTACCTATTTGCATATTTCCAAGATGAGGGCCATTTTTGGCGGGAATATGGGACGATGCGCCAATATTAAGTAATCATCTTTGGTATCAGGATATATGTTTTCAGGACGCAGATTCCATTTCTGCCAATTACAACTGTGTAAAATGATCACAAGTTTACCTATTTTACATATTTCTAAGATGACGGCCATTTTTGGCGGGAAAATGGGACGATGCACTGATATAGATTAAGTAGTCATCGATGGTATCAGGATATATGTTTTCAGGGTGCAGATTCCATTTTTGCCCTATACAACTGTGTAAAATGATCACATATTGAGAATATTTCCAATATGGCTGCCATAGTCTCTTTTTTCTTTTATGCAATATATGTTTTCGGTGGCTTGAAATGATGGTATGTTCATCCATTCAGCATATTTCTAAGAAGACCGCCTTCTATGGCAAGACATTTTCTTAACACATTACTGAAAAAGTTTCTGAATCCATTTCTGCTATGTATAAGTTTGTAGCATGTTCCTGAAAGCCAGTACCAGGAAAATAGCATATTTATTTGGTCGATCGTGTTTTAGTAGTTGGACTCAAATCTCATTTTAAAATTTGCTGGCTTCAACAAGACTTTCAGTGTATGTTGTCTGTCAGTTATAGATGCAAAATTAACGATGGTTAAAAATGTGAAACTATTGAAAAGGTAATTAATAAATTAAAAAGTAGAACAGAAATGTATATTATAAAGCGGTATTAATAACTCAATAATTAAGACTCTTTGTCTTGTCAACACATTTTAATCAAATGACCTTTTCATTACAAAACCAAAGTCAAGATCCACACAGAACTTTTCCAAGGGACACCACTCCAAAAAATAAAGATAACTCTTGACATGTCCTAACATAATCAGACCACTAATGAATTGTCCTAACACACAAAACTAGATGTTATCAATCTCCACTCTGTCTCTTTAAATAAAAGTTTTTAATTAAAGAAGTAAGGTAAATAAAAATAGTAAGTTTAACACTATGAAATAAATAGTTGAACACATTCTACTTGGAACGCTAGTTGAATTACTGAGTTTGAAATAGAAAGTTTACACTGTACATCACTATTAAATTTTGAGTTTCAAAACACCATCTTGTAATGTTTTCATGAGTACAAGGGCTGATGATCCATGTTTAGTTAGACAATCAGCTAGTCGAAGTCTTTTCTCGGTCACACATTTTGTAGATTTAATGGCTTCTAATAAAGATTTATTGTCAGTAACACAAACTAGAGGTAATTTTGTTGGATCTGTACAACCAGTTACAAACTCAGAATATAAAGTTGAGATAAAAATTCCAGTGTCAACAGTATCCGCCATTGCTAGTGTCTCTCCAGAAAGTGTACTGCGAACGACACGTCTAATTCTTTTAGAATTCCAGGCTATTGGTGTAAACTTTCCTCCTTTCCCTTTTAAAAGAATTAAATGTCCGCCTTGCGTGCCCCCATCCTGTAAATTACCAAAAGATGAGTCACTGTATACAATCAGAGATAGATCACCTTCTAATCTTTGGAATTTTAAGGTGAGGTTTTCTGATTTAACACGTTTGATCAGTTTGTTTACATCTAACAAATCTTTCACTTTGGCATCTTTTACCCGTGAAGTAAGACAACATGCATCAAATATTAAGTCCGGACGACTCTGACGACTTATCCATAAAATCTGACCAATTTTAGAGCGCAGTGTAGTTATCTCATCCGGTGTTAGTGAGGATTCCTTCTGTTGTAATTTGTTATTTGGAATCTTGATTGGTATGATGCTTTTAGCATAATTATTCTGATTTAAAAATATATTGCCATCACTAAATTCCAAGTCTATGCCTACATATTTAAATGCCGCCTTCTCTTCCTTGCCGACAGCAAATCTCTCACGAAGTTTAGTTATGATGTCACTCTCGAATTCAGGAATACCTCCCCAGATGAAATCATCAACATGACATGCTAACACACCTTTTAGTTCGCCCTTCTCACCAGTCCAATAAAACACAGCTGGGTCTATTTTAGAAATTTTTGCACCAAGTTCAATCATAACTGATTTCACTGTATTGTACCAATACAGGGATGCATCGCCTAATCCATAAACACATTTCTTCAAAAGCCACAGTTTTCCGTCTGAATTTGCCTCAACTGGTGGCTTTACAAATACATCTCTTTCAAGAGATTTTCCCTGCAGGAAGGCTGTTTTTATGTCCATTGAAAAAGGTCTCCAGTGTTTTTGAGCCAAAATTGCCAGAATGACACGTAATGATTCCTTGGCACATGTTGGGGAGTCCTTTTGAACACTTTCATCTTCTAGCTCTTCAAACCCCCTCACAACAGTCGTGAATTTGGCTTGATTCCATCAGATGTTTCTTTTAAAGTACAGACCCATCTTGTTGTGATGTAAGATTGTCCGTTATCATCAACTTCTTGGTACACAGAATTTTGTCTCCAACTATTAAGTTCCACATGTTTGCTACTTTCGAAGGAAATATTTTCGAGGATCATCACATTTTCTTCATCGTTTTGAGTGGGATTTTCTTGTGTAATTGTTAAATCTTTCATCTGAGATAAATCTACAGATTGTTTTACCCCTGATAAAGTGTCTGGTGTTTTGTATTCAACGTTAAACCAGTTTCTATTGATACCAGATATTTTTCCTGCTCGATTTATCACTTTAGCACTGAATTCTTCATTAGCACTATTTTTAAATGTTATCAATTGTTCTGGCTTTACATTAATTGTTTCAGTTTGATTGTCTATTTTATTCCTAACAGCTTGTTGATTGTGATTTACATGAGGAATTTGATTTTCATCTGTGTGAGGAATTATGTCATCAACTTCCTCATCTTCAATAATAGTGTCATTATCATCTGATTGTTGAGTATTAATGGGTGTCTCACTAATTACTTCGTCTTCTTTATTGTCCTGTCTATGAACTTTTCTCAGTCGACACTGATGCACTCTGACAATTAAACCTCCATGCCGAATGAAGGCTATAACACCATCATGTCCCACAACAGTTCCAGGTCCTTTCCATTCAGCACTGTCTGGTCTCTTGTAGTAAACCTTTTCACCAGTTTCACAATGTTCATTCATTGGACGAATTTGTTTTCGAAGAGCCTTTCGGATACGTTCAGAACATTCTGCTTCGGTGAAAGCTTTCCGGGCAGAATGTAATGCCTTGATATGTTCTCCTACTACATTACTAGTTGTACTCCCTTCTAATGCTGGAGCTTTGTCTGTGAGAATACTGGGAAGATTAGGATTTTTTCCATAAACAAGCTGATGTGAGCTATAACCATGAATATTAACAAGGCTATTTTTAGCCATTAACGCCCAAGAAAGAGCTGTGTCCCAGTTACAGTTATTGTCCTCTCTAATCTTATTCAGTATTTCGGTGAGTGTAAAATTATGTCGTTCTAATAGTCCGTTACTCCATGGTGAATATCCTGCAGTAGTAAGTACTTCGATGTCGAAGTTTTCACACATATCCCGTACCACTTCATTGTTAAATTCTCCTCCATTGTCGCTAAATAATTTCCTGGGAGCGCCATGAATTCCTATCCATAATTTGATAAATAACTGTATAAATGTTGATGGACGTTTATTAGTCAATATTCCTCCAGCACTAAATCTTGAAAATTCATCAATTATATGAAGATACCATAAATTTCTATCTAACTGGTGCAGGTCAACAGCAACAGTTTCATTGAACTCTGATGCAAGCGGAAAACCAACTGCTGGTTTCGACACAGGTCTTTTAAATTTTTCACAAATACCACAAGATTTTATCAGGTCATCAAGAAGTTCAAATAGTTCATGGTCACAATTTCCAGCATTCTTTAAAAGTTTCTTCAGTTTATCACTATTTGCATGCCCAAATTGTTTGTGCAGCTTATTCAAAATTTTTAACTTATCAGATCTATTTAAATTAACATCAATAACAAGAGTTTCTTCAAAATCTGGACTTTTCTGGACCATATTTTCTCGCAGATTAATACAATAATGACCACTTGACGTGAATTGTAATTGTACTGGCTTGTCAAACATTGTTGCCTGGTCACGCGATAAGTCTAATTTTGTCTCGGCACTTTTCAAAGAAGTTTTACTAAGCAATAACGGTATGTCAGCATCAACCACTTCAGTTTCTATTGTCCCATATACACCAGCTATATTAACTGGTATAGTTACATACTTCAAAGAATTAACATTGACACCATCTCCAAATTTAAATTCTTTCCTGCTTGATTTTACAGCCACTTTTGATTTCCAATTATCCTTTAAGGAATTAGTATAATTTTGTAGCCATTTATTGCCACAAACAGTTCGTGAACATGCAGTGTCCAAAACACCGCACCCAAAACATTCAGCCATAAAAACCTCATTTTTGGATGGCTCATAACTTTTAGTAAATAAAATAAAGTTGCAGGTCTCTTTTTCGTCATCAATGGTATCATCACATTCTGAATAATTAACATCACTTTGCTTGTGTGGACAGTCTTTAGCCCAGTGAAAGGTTGAATTACAAATAGCACAATTTGTTCTCCTTCCAAATCTTACAGGATTCGTTCCTTTTTGTGTTGAGTTTGTTTGATATCTGGTACCAGTATTGCTGTTATTTCTACCTCGGAAATTCCCTGATTCATCTGAACGTTGATTTGACTGAGAAACTGGTCGACGATGTGGTGGTAAATAGTACTTTGATGATCCAGTGTACATTGAAGATTCTTCCTTGACCGCGATGCCTTGACTATCAGAACTATTTGTCAGTAGACCACTGTTAAATATTCTTTTAACTCATTGGGCCCTATAGCTTGAATATGCGGGCCAATTAAACACCTCTCCTGTACCGATAGCTTGAATTTGCGGTCCACTGATTTTTAGTGGCACCCCCGAGAGACTTAAATTCGCGGTCTCTTTGTTGCATTGTTTTCTTGAACCATAAATTGTTAAATTAAAGCCAATTGGCTAACTGAAAGTAGTTAATCCAATCAAATATAGTTTTAGCTAACGAATGGTCATAAAAAATGCATACGTCACAACAAAAGTTCAGGGGTTATAAAGGTCGTGAACTTTGTGGTAAAATTTTCCTCACTGATCGCCATTTTGTTACGTATTATAGATTATTATTGCGCTCCGTTTTCTTACAATATCTTCATAATGGAAAGTGATACGGACTCGGAATTCGAAGGGTTTTTACCTGAAGATATTTTAGATGTTGATATCGATATTAGTAATGCCGTGGGAAGTGATTTTTCCGATATTTCGAGCGGAGAAGACGAGGATCTTGATCTAACAACGGCCGACGAGAACCAGCATGGCGGCCCGTCTTGCAGTAACGAGTTTATTTGGCAAACAACACTAAACCCAGTGACCAGTCCATCATTTTTAGGACCTGAGCCTGGGCCAACAGATATATTAGAAGAGGGGAAGAACGAGTTTGATTTTTTTAGTTTGTTTTTCGGATTAAATTTGTACACGTTAATTGCTGAAGAAACGAATCGGTACCACGATGCTAAATATCAAAATGGAGAGAAAAATTGGAGTAACGTGACCCCGGAAGGAATACGAGATTTTTTGGCCCTACGTGTGTTTATGAGTATATCAACGCAGCCAAGAACTAATATGTACTGGTCGCGAGACTATTATTTCGGTAATTACAAAATTGCTGATATAATGACCAGGGACCGGTTTGATAAAATATCCGAAAATTTCCACACAAATGACAATTCAACCAACCCCGCCAGAGGTGAAATAAACCACGATAAGTTACATCATGTAAGACCTATTTTAGATCATGTTTTAGACAATTGTTCCAAACGATATAATCCACATCAGAACACTTCAATTGATGAAGCAATGGTAGCGTTTAGAGGAAGAATAGGCTTCAAACAGTACATGCCTGCGAAGCCAGTGAAATATGGGATAAAGGTGTGGGTGAGGGCGGACCCGAACAATGGTTTTGTGAATGAATTTCAAGTGTACACTGGCAAGGAAAACATGACTGCAGAAATTGGACTAACATCTCGGGTTGTTTTAGACTTAACTAGAAAATGTCAATTTCAAAATATGATTGTAAATGTCGACAATTTTTATACCAGTGCGAACTTATTTAGGGAATTAGAAAACGTTGGTATATTCGCCCGTGGAACGTGCAGGACTAACCGAAAGAATTGGCCTAAAAATCTGAAACCGAAGGACGAAGATGTAAAAAAATGGCCAAGTGGGGAATATAAGATAATGCAAGCCTCAAATTTGACAGCCGGCATGTGGAAAGACAAGAGGATTGTCAATTTTATGTCGACTGCCGATTCACCTTTATCCACAGTCGAAGTACAAAGAAAACAAAAAGATGGTACAGTAAAAACTGTCAAGTGCCCAGTAACAATCAAAGAATACAATTCTAACATGGCTGGAGTTGATAGATCAGATCAGTTACGTATGGAATACCCAACGTACAGAATGTCCAAAAAATGGTGGCTTTATTTGTTTTATTTTTTATTTGACTTGTCTATTTCGAATGCCTTTGTGCTATATAAGGAATCAAAAAAACATGTAAAAAAAACTAAAAACGGCAAGATTATTCCAACATCATTGCTTGAATTTAAAATGAATTTATTTAAGAAAATGATTGGAAACGCACGAAACGGGAGGAAAAGAAAACGGGTTGAATCTGGAGAAGATATACCCACAGCGCCAGGTGGACACTACCCAATGAGAACGGCCAAAAGAGCAAGATGCAGACAGTGCAGCAAATCAAAAAAACGTGCCGAAACTAACTTACAGTGTGACAATTGTTTGGTATATTTGTGTGCTACATGCTTTAGAGCTTATCATGAATCCTAAAAACTTTTATAACAGTGCTATTGTGAGTTTGTGACTTGTGAGTGCCCTAAATTGTGCTAAATAGAACAGACATTTTAGAAAAGTTATTGACTTACCAAAATTTACAATCTTGTCATGTGTGACTGTTTTTTTACTTATGTTTTTTTTTATTAAAGAATAACTCTGTTGTTATTTTATATTATTGATTAAATTTTATACCGTTGTAATGCCTGATTTTATATCTGCATTCAATGAGTTAAGGGCGGATTTCATTGATGTAAAGGTTCCATCGGCTGTAGCTGTCAAAGCAAGTTGTTTCTCCTTCACAGATAAATTAGCATTGTCTAACAGTTTATAGGCCAAAACTGAATCAGAGAGAGTCATTTGATATTTCTTAGCTTTCTAATATCTTTGTTCAAACTCATTGACATAATCACTCATAGAAATTTCATGTGTCTTCTTGTAATTCTCAAAATTTGAATAGGATTCATATGCAGCATCTTTCTCCTCTTTTTTTAATCTAATTTAGTGATCAAGGTAATCATACCATTCTCTTTATTTAAATCTTCTGCACTGATTTCTATAGCCTTATCTCTGGCTTTCCCTGTCAGTGTCAAGGTGACTGCCAAAGCTGTTTTTTTCTTGACAACATCTGTCATCAATCTCCAGACTTCTAATTCATTCTTCCAAGTTTCATACGTAATATCTGACCCAAAACTGGGAGGGTTCTTGTAACTAGTTGCCATAGCTCTGCTACCATTTAATAACTCAATAATTAAGACTCTTTGTCTTGTCAACACATTTTAATCAAATGACCTTTCCATTACAAAACCAAAGTCAAGCTCCACACAGAACTTTTCCAAGGGACACCACTCCAAAAAATAAAGATAACTCTTGACATGTCCTAACATAATCAAACCACTAATGAATTGTCCTAACACACAAAACTAGATGTTATCAGTATACATAGAAATAAAAACAGGGACTGCAAATGAAATAGTAATACTTGCTATAAGAAACCTTTGTGGCATAGATTATATTATCAACTGGCCCCGAGCTGCATGTGGAAGGAGTCGTTCGGAGGAATGCTGTCACGTTGGAAAAACAAACTATATCACCACAATAAACTACGACGTGCAAGTCATTTATGCCATCACCATTGAAAGAACTGGTGGCCGTGATGTCAAAGTGGCCGGCCATGTTGTTGTGTAAGTGGTAACATACTGTATGATTCCAACTCAACAGCTTTCCACATGCTCGTTCCACATTCAGTTTGGAAGTCAGTTGATTACTTAGTATATGCCACGAGAGCTTCTTAGCATGTATTTCACTTACAGCCACGTCCTGACCACCGAAAACATATATTGACACAAGTGGCAGCAATATTGCCACATTATCCTTGAACTCGTATCACTTCCAGTTTCAATGGAACCGATAAACAGATTTCCACATAAACATTGCAGAGGTTTTGTAAAATGGACGCAGAATCAATCAAACCCGGCAATATTAATTTCATTCATACATTTGTTAACATGTGATACATATGTCAAAAAAGTGATACTAACACAATTAGTTACTAACTTACCGCTAACTTAGCTGACTTTCTAATGGGAAAAAAATCTTAAAAAGTGATCCTGACAAAATTGGTTATTTCTCAACAAGCTATTTTTGGACATCTATATGATTGTATTGATTCAATCTATATGTCCATTGGAGTCAAATATCATAATCTTAAACGAATAATAAATATAACCCACTTCCAACAAATGTTTGTTTTGGAGGCTTAAAATACAGGTTTTGCAAAAATGACATTACTTCCGGGAATAGTGAAAATGTTAAATTAATTCTATGAAATCATAAATGGCATAAGGCATCACATGGTGAAAATTTTTATAAAAATCGAATAATAATAACCACTTTTATAGACCAAAAACCTTGAAAAGTGACTTGTAGAAAATCGTCCATTTCTCTGCAACCATACAAGTTAGAAACCCTTTTGTGGTATCTGTATGATTGTATGGGTTCATTCTGTTTGTTGATAGGAATCAAATATCATAATTTTTATAAAACATTGCAAATCAGACTCGTTTGAATAAAATATCTGTTTTGTAAACATTAATGGGGATCATGTGGCTAAGTGGGTAAGACGCTAGCTCGCTAGCCTGGAGGTCGGGTGTTCGATCCCTGCATTGGCCGAGAAAGTTCATCCAGATTTTCCGGCGTGGTTCCCCCTTGTCAGTGATGCAGGACGGAGGGCCTGACAAGGACAGCTGTCTAGAACTTCGGATGAGACGAAAAACCGAGGTCCCGTGTATACATTAGAATGCACATAAAAGATCCCTTGGCAGTTGGAATTCGATATAAGAGTAGGCGATAGTGCCGCTGCCCGGGCAAAATTTCCCTCATAGCATACTGTATGGCGTATGCCCGTCTTCATTAGCCCAGGTTAGGAGCAGAACAGTAGGATGTTAAACCCCATTTCATTTCATTTCATTTGTAAACATTAATACTTGCTTTTTAAAAGAATTTTTGAGACGTCAAAATGGAAGTTCTGAAAAAAATTTCGGCACTTCGGTGTTAACAGAAACTTTTATTGGTAGAAGAAAGTTGAGAATTTGCACCACGGAGCATATGGGCTTTTGTTTTATACAAATCGGCAATAAATAATTAAGCTAGAAGCTATAAACTGAAATTAATATGCAAAAAATCTTGAAAAAGTGATCCTGACAAAATTGGTTATTTCTCGGCAAGGAAAGATGTTAGAAACAATTTTGTGATATAAATTTGATCGTATTGCTATATGCTATTTGCCAATAGAAATCAAATATCACAATTTTATGTGAATAATGAATATCGCTTATTTGTTTTAGAGGCTAAAAGTACAGTTTTTGCCAATATCACGTTACTTCCGGTGATAATGAAAATGTTAAATTACTTGTATGAAATCGTAAATGGCATTAGGTATCACACAGTGAACATTTTATGAAAATCGAATAATAATTGACACTTTTATGGACCAAAAACCTTGAAAAGTGACCTGTTCAAAATAGTCCATTTCACCGCAACTAAACAAGTTAGAAACCATTTTGTGATATCTATATTATCAAATGGGTTCATTCTATTAGTTGATTGGTATCAGATATTAAATTTTTAAACAAAAAACAAATCAGACTCATTTGAATGAAATATCTGTTTTGAATGCTAAAAATACAGTTTTTGTCCAAATGAGGTCATATCCGGTGACAGTGTAGTGTAAATATTAAAATGGTTTCACCTAGTCAAAATTTGCATTAGGCATCCAATCGTAAAAAAAAATAATATTGAAATCAAATGATAATTGACTCTTTTTTACAGGCTAAATAAAGTGACGCATGCAAAATTGCTTATTTCTTGGCAACTGTGCATATTACAAATTAATTTTCACATACATTCTCTCCGTACAGATTATTGCTACGAGTTTATGAAAGTTACGAAGAAATATTTTAAAATTTTATAAACATTACAAATCAGACTCATTTGAATAAAATATCTGTTTTAAAGACTAAAAATACAGTTTTTTCCAAAATGACGTTACTTCCGGTGATAATGAAAATCTTAAATTACTTGAATGAAATCGTAAATGGTATTAGGTATCACACGGTGAAAATTTTATGAAAATTGAATAATAATTGACACTTTTATGGACCAAAAACCTAGAGAAGTTGCTGAACAAGGTAGAAACCATTTTGTGATATCTAATTAAAATAATAATTTTTTTGGGGAAAAAAAAAAACGTCTGCCTTCTAGCAGGCAAAAAAAAGTGCCGGAAATTCTGCATTGTTCTGTCATCGATCATTAATTGTATTGTCTAGTGCCATTCTAGTGCATGACATGTGTTTCCGGCATATTTGTTTCATCTGTGAAATTTCTGGAGTCTTGTGAATGCAACAGCAACAGTCGGATTGATTGATTTTGTTATTGGTGTTCAGGTGTCTTGATGATAATGGACCACTTTCAGGTTGCTGTTTCCACGACCTAAAATACGTAGCAGGAAAACGAATTTTGCGCCCTTCTAATTTTCATCAAGTCAGACCCCAAGAAATCGCCCAAGGGCACGCTTCATGACTTCGGCACTTGACAGAGATGGATACCCAGGAATTTAAACAGGATCTTGTTTGAGCTTATCAGGTGGGTACGCAGTGTGATTTCGGTTCTAAACTAAAAAAAATAAGGCTATATTAGACTTCTTTCTTGTTGCTTTACTCACAGACCGGGATTGCAGGAAAATGTGTTTGCTACCATCAAATTTACTGCCACCTTACAAAGGAAATTTTTTTTTTGGCCCTTCCATTTCTGCTGATTGGACTTGTGTTCCTATGTATGTATTTACATATTTTAGTGTAAAATAACCTGTTTAATCGATCTGATTATCCCAGTCAATGCACAAAATTAGGATGTTAAACCCCATTTCATTTCACCGATCTGCTGGCCATGAGTTGGGTTGCCATAAGCATATTACTATCAAAATATGCACCAATCCCTTCCAGACGAAACCAGTCTGATTTCAGATGAACAACAAATGGACAGCCAGAAACATCATTTTAAACAATTCTGAGATCAAGGGGGTGTATTCCCATTTCACCGATCTACTGGACTTGGGTTGGGTTGCCATAAGCATATTACTATCAAAATATGCACCAATCCCTTCCAGACGAAACTAGTCTGATTTCAGATGGACAACAAATGGACAGCCAGAAACATTATTTTAAACAATTCTTAGATCAAGGTGGTGTATTCCCATGACGGCGCTGTTACAGAGCGTGACCAAAATTAATCCTTCCCGCGATGGCGCAGATATCGACTTGTAGGCTTTCATTTGAAGAGAGGCATGTTGTTATTAGGACCCAATTAACGGTATTAAAGATTTTATGAATTTATGTTCACTCTGAATTTTATTCACCAATTGGCAACTAATGATGAATATCATCAAATCATCCATGTGGTGTTCACTCTGAATTTTATTCACCAGTTGGCAATCATCCAAGTATTTAATATGAATCTTAATCACCAATTGGCAACTACTGATGAATATCATCATATCATCCAAGTAGTGTTCACATATTCGCTCACTCTCAATCAGCTCCCAAAATAACTGAATTGGCAGACTACGTAACAAACCAATGGGCGAGGGTGAATATGCTACTCATCAGTGGAACCACTACCACACAAGGGAACACAGAACCAACAACACTCTTTAAGGATGGCATTCAAGGATCAAGAAGCTTGTTGTTAAAGCTCATCCGAATGTTTTTGATATGATCACATTTTTACAACAAGAGCAAAATATTAATGAAATTAGAATTGTACAGTATGTCGGGGGACAGGAACCACCAAGGAAGAGACATAAATATGCACAAATCCAAAGCCAGCTCCAGGAATTAAAGAAAACAAAGAAAAGAAATTAACTTTAGTCGAGTATCTAGACAGGGTGTCTTATTTGGTGAAATTAAATTAATTTGTTTTTATTTCTTAAAAGTCCTATGCCAAACATGTTAAAATGTTAGTTAATTAGTCATATTAGGTATTATGGAAGTGTAAATTCTTATAACAATCTATAAATCCATTGTTACATTTTTATACGCCCACGTATATTGTCGTCGCCCCTGTCAGTCCTTCCGTCCACAATTTGTGGACACTCTACAGGTCACAATTTTTATCTGATTTTGACGGAGCTTGAAATATAGGTAGATATCCCAAAGATCTTGGTTTCTTTCGATATTGGCATGTATTGGACCATAACGGCAGACTGATTACCACCAGGCATCGTATTCTTCGTGAAATTTTACTTTAGAAAAGTTGGGTCTGGTTTTGTGCCTCCAGACTAAATGTTCCAGACTCACAATCGAGCACCACCCAGTCTTCATTGCTTTTTGTATATTTATAGCATTTATGTTTATTGTCTTGTAATTTTTTTAAAGGTGAAGGACCAGAGTCAAGAAAAACTAATACAACGTGGTCACGCCCACCATCACCTAAAATAGACTCAAAAACTGATAAATTAATTTTCCAGCAGTTGGACATTGATTTTTATATCGGTAAGATATACATTTTAGATACTTTGTTGTCTGGAATTATGCATATTTTGAGATATGGTATAAAAACAACATTTTTCATACAGAAAAAAAAGCAGCTTCTAATATCTCAGTATGTCTGTCTTACCCAGGGTACAAAATAACCATTTTTGTACGCCTGCATTGCCGTCGCCCCCGTCTGTCGGTCGGTCGGTCCGATTGTTTTAAAATTGATATATGTTGTTCACATTGGTGAAATGAAGAAGCCTATTTAATTTCAATAATTTCCGTTTATTAAGTCTAGAGTTAAGGCCCTTATATCACTTTGTTGGACCTTGTAAACGCTCCAACGCCAAATGTTTAATTGGATCTTTGTGAAATTTATATGCGTTATTCAAATTTCAGCAATTTCTGTTTATTACGTCTATAATTATGGCCCTTGTTTCACTTTATTGAACCTTGTGAACACTCCAACGCCAAAAGTTATCATCTGATCTTTCTGAAATTTATTTGCATTATTTAAATTAGTGAAACGAAGAAGCAATTTCCATTTATTACGTCTAGAGTTATGACCCGTGTTTCACTTATTTGAACCTTGTGAACGCTCTAACGACTAAAGTTATCATTCGATCTTTCTGAAATTTATATGCAATATTTAAAATAGTGAAACCACGAAGCCTATTGAATTTCAACAATTTACAATAATTACTTGTAGAGTTATGGCCCTTGTTTCACTCTGTTCAACCTTGTTAATGCTCGATTGATGAAAGTTACCATCCAATATGTATGAAATTTATATGCATCATTAAAATTTGTGAAGCAGAGGTCTCTAGAATTTCAGTCAATTATTTCTAGAGTTATGGCCCTTGTTTTACTTTGTGAACCCTGTGAATGTTTGAGTGACAAAAGTGATCATCCGATCTGTATGAAATTTATGTTCATTATTTAAATTAGTAAAACGAAAAAGCCTGTCAAATTTCAACAATTTCTGTAAACTACTTCCAAAGTTGAGGCCCTTGTTTCAGTTTGTAAAACCTTGTGAACCCTCAAACAAAAATTATAATCTGATCTGTATGGAACTGTCTTGTAAAGGCCCCCAATTACCTACAAAGGAATAAATATGCGATAACCCTTGTTGACCGCTCAGACGATTTAGCTGCTGTGGGGGTATGTTTCGTTGCCTGGCAACCTATCTTTGAACATACAAAGGTTATGTAGAGCAAAAGTTTACTACACAAGAAAAAAGTCATATTTTATTGAAAATTACACTCCAATTTGTGATCAGTATGTTCAAATTGGTATAGAACAAAAAATGCTACTACAGTGGACTCTGTCATATGCGACCTCTGAATACTCCGGCACTCTGTGAAATCTGACATCAATTTCATGTCTCGATTTATTTCCTTATTATTTCAGCCAAAAAATCTTTGAGTAATCCGTACTCTGAATATTCCGAATTACGATATCAATCAGCCGTCCCGTTAACATGATTTCCATTGAATCAACACTGTATGATCAATCGATGGGTGTGAAGCCACAAAATCAATTATCGGTGAGATAAAAACTCGCTTGCGTAGGTCTTTGTTGATTAATTTTATAATCTCTTGTAAGACAGTTGTGACAAATACTCAAGAATACCCACGAATTATTCAGTCGTAAAAATATTCCTAGCACCTGTTGGAAACATTCGTTGCGCATGCCGATTGAACCTGAATACCTAAGTTTGATCACCCTAAGGATCTATTTGAACTGTGTGACGACAACCTGGACATAGAACGACAGATTATCAATGAACACGTGACACCAAAGACAAGTGTGCTATCAACTAAAGATGACAGAGATAAATTAACAACAGACTTGACCTATTCAAAATACCTACGCATGTTAAATGAAATAAAAATTAATAATAAAATTTTGAATGTACAGAAAGGTTTATCATTTTTAAAGGGAATAACATTCTGGGGATTCGAAGCTACATTATAATAAAACTTCTGGTTTTCGAAGTTACAATAATACTTCCGGTTTTGAGAAAACTGAGTATTCCCACATTCTGCGTAATCCGACATATTGTAACAATCCCGTGCAATGTCGGATTTGACAGAGTCCACTGTATATAGGGTGACCCATGCACTCTACAGAAATACAGTCCACCGCTGATAGTTCGAGACTACCACTGAAGCGTGCACATTCGCCGTGTCGAGACCAACTTTCTGACAGTATGATATTATAAATAGCCATGGCATGTGCAATTCTCTACAAATCTATCAACTATTACAGCCGTAAAAAATTTATTGTTGACGATTTTGAATAGCAGTAAAATTAAGCTTCTTGGTTATTACAGCAGATTTAGAAATTGCGTTCGTTTCATTTTTTAAATCGCTTTATCATTAACTGTACCGTTAAGAGCGGCATCTTTTGGTTTAGTACAAATAATATCTCTGAAACACTCGGGTTAGACAGGAACATGATACTAGCAGTAGTTTCATTTTACTTTTACAAGCTTCTTAAAACAATTGTTGAGCTAGCTAACGTGCTTATTTCTAAATTCAATTTCTTGTTCTAGCTTTCTGTTATGTTTCGTAAAAAAGTAGTCTTGATTATCCCGACCTGTCAATCAGACGTAGAATGGTCGATAGACTGGTTAAGCGGGACTAATTTCAAAACAAGGGCACGTAACCTATCTTTTACTCAAAAGTGTCTGGATGTTATGGACGACACTTGGAACCAGTTTTCAGTCTATTATTTATAGATGATTAATGGTCATAGCTTATTAAGTACAACATGATCGTTTATTTAGTGACTTTAATTGTGTGAAACTGATTTGAGGCTTGGCATATATATAAATATTGTGGCGTAATTGTCGAGATATTTGGAGATATTTATTTATGGTGGGTCACCCTACTGTATATGCAAATGTAAAATGATTTTAACCCTTTGACCAATATAGGGAATGAACTTTGATTCTTCCAAACCCCAAAACTGAGCATTTTATTTTGGAAACATGACATTTATAAATACTTTTATAGAATTAATACAGAATGACATTGTTGCACAAATTATTGATTTAAAGACGTAACATATTTCAGGAAAACATCTAGATGGTATGCCAGGTGCTAAACTTGGTCCTGTGCCAATTATTAGAATGTATGGTATTAATATGCAAGGTAATAGTATTATGGCACATATTCACGGATTCCATCCTTATTTCTATGTACCTGCTCAGCAAGGTTTCGTCAAAGATCACTGTGGAAAATTTAAGGTAACATTAATATTTTTTGGGTCTTGTTTAAGATTAAAGGGGTGGGGGAGGGTAATACATGTCGACCAAGTCTTGAGAGGGAGAAGAGTCTTAAATTGTTTAAAAACTCAGGCCTTCACCTAGATCCCCTTGTTAAAAGTAAACACAGAAAGTAAACACAGTTTACTTCATTATCAAGTCTCTTGTCCGTTATTACCGTCATGTTTAATTAAACAACCAGACCTAAACAATCAAGACTAAATTAATAATTATCCAATGAAATTCCAAGAAATCATAATCTGCGGGAAATTGTCCTGTAGAGTGGTTTCGTGAATCTTGGGTAGTAGGTAAAAAACGACCTGGTTTAGGGTCGTCAACTATAAGGCCTTTTATAAGTTTTTCAGTGATCTGTCCCGACTGGTAGAGTTTAGTTCAGGGCTTGCCACGAGCAAATTGGAGGCGAGTAGATGACTACTCACGCAAATATAGACTTGCGCGAGTGAGGCGAGTACATGTATTTACTCACGCAGAATGATGTGCGTGAGTAGCCATTTAAATTCCATGTGCCTAATGGCAATGCTCTTGTCACTTCGGTGGAAGCGGACGTTGAATAAAGCTATTTCACACACAAAGGCAATGCATACTCTTTCATTTCCTTGGCAGTAATATTATCTGTAAATCGTCTTCCCATGACAAGAACGTTGCAAGGGAAACTGGGTTTCCCTTTGCCATCGTTGGCGTGCTGAGGGGATTCGGGTAAAGCTTAGAAAGGTAAAAGAACAGGCAAAACAATTTCAATCCCATCAATTTGTAGAAAAGATGCGGGATCGAAAGAATTGCTATTAATAGAAACGACAACATCCGCTCAATGTTTGATTATCCAGACACGGCAAAGGACATCCGCTTAAAAACCGCCTGGCATTACGCGTCTCAAAGTATTTTTAGTAACAACAGTTGGCACTGGAAAGACACGCCGCGTGCGCAATAGTGCATCAACATGAAGGCATACAAATTGTTTACGGCTTTTTATATTACGATATTCAATTATTTCTGATTAAATTATTTTTTATATTTGCGCGAGTACTTAATCACTCACGTAAATTTGGTTTTACGTGAGCGTAGCATGCGCGCGAGAAATTACTCGCGTCTCGTGACAAGCCCTGTAGTTAAAAGTTGATTAATTTCAGTATTGAATTTCGAAGTTGGGTCTTCAACAAGGCGCATGTAAAACGCAGTGTTAGATAGTTCTGTCTCTGCTTCTAGGATGTAATCGGTTTTGTTGAGCATGACAAGGGCCAAGCCTTTGTCGGCTTTTTTAATAATAATGTCCGGGTTCGTTTTTAATTGAACAATGGCTACCCTTTCTTCTTTAGAAAGATGAATTGTTTCTTTTAAATTTTATAATCTTGGTTTTAAGGATTAGGTTTTTTATACGCCCACATGGAAATGTGGTCATATATTGCCGTCGCCTCCGTCCGTCCGTCTATCGTCCACAATTTCTTGTGAACACTCTACAGACTACATTGATATATGTTGTTTGCATTAGTGAGATGAAGAAACCTATTCAATTTCAATAACTTCCGTTAATTTCTTCTGGAGTTATGGCCCTTGTTTCACTTTGTTGCACCTTGTGAACGCCAAAAGTTATCAACCAATCTGTATGAAATTTATATGCATCATTTAAATTAGTAAAACAAAGAAGCCTTTGTTGAATCTTGTAAACGCGTGAATGACAAAAGTTATCAACCGATCTGTATGATATTTATATGCATCATTTAAATTAGTAAAAAAAAAAGAAGCCTATCGAATTTCAGCAATTTCCGTTAATTTCTTCTGGAGTTATGGCTCTTGTTTCACTTTGTTGAACGCTTTAACGACAAAAGTTTTTAACCGATCTATATGAAATTTATATGCATCATTTGAATTAGTAAAACAAAGTATCCAACCGAATTTCAGCAATTTCCATTAAGTTATGGCCCTTGTTTCACTTTGTTGCACCTTGTGAACACTCTAATGACAACAGTTATCATTGGATCTGTTTGAAATTGATATGCATCTTTAAATTAGTGAAACGAAGAAGCCTATTTAATTTCTGTTAATTTCGTCTTGAGTTATGGCCCTTGTTTCACTTTGTTGCACCTTGTGAACACTCTAACAACAAAAGTTATCAACCGATTTGTATGAAATTTATATGCATCGTTTAAATTAGTAAAACCAACAAGCCTATTGAGTTTTAGCAAATTTCCGTTAAATACATCTAGATTATGGCCCTTGTTTAACTTTGTTGAATCTTGTGAACGCTTGAACGACAAAAGTTATCACCTAATCTGTATGAAATTCATATGCATCATTTAAAATAGTGAAATGAAGTATCCTATTGAATATCATCAATTTCCTTAAATTACGTGTAGAGTTATGGCCCTTGATTTACTTTGCTGAAATTTGTGAACATTCGAATGACAAAAGTTATCATCCGATCTGTATGAAATTTATATGCATTATTTGAATTAGTAAAATGAAAAAGCCTGTCGAATTTGAACAATTTCTGTAGATTACTTCCAGAGTTACGGCCTTTGTTTAGGTTTTTTACGCCCACATTGAAATTTGGTCGTATATTGTGGTCGCCCCCTTCCATTTGTCCATCGGTCCGGCATCCACAATTGCTTGTGGACGCTCTAGAGGCTAAAGTTAATATCCGATTGACTTTAAATTTATGCACAGTGTTTAGGTCATGAGGCAAAGGAGCCTATGATCACTTCAAAAAATCTTGTGGACGCTCTAGAGGCTAAAGTTAATATCCGATTGACTTTAAATTTATACACAGTGTTTAAGGTCATGAGACGAAGAAGCCTATTGATTTTCAGCGATTTCAGATAATCACTGCCAGAGTTATGGCCCTTGATCACTTTGAAAAATCTTGTGGACACTCTAGAGGCTAAAGTTAATATCCGATTGACTTTAAATTCATACACTGTGTTTAAGCTGTTTCAATGGCATTTAGTAATTGAACTAGAGATCCCTGTTTTGTCAGCATTAACCAAGCATTGTTGTGTACATGTATATATTGTCCTGTCATATTTTCATTTTTTAACATAGCTTGATAATGACTAGAGAAGCCTAGTCGAAACGTCGCTCAGTTAAAAGCAGTAATTGTATTCCATAGAATTGTGACCTTATACTGTGTTTAAGGTCATGAGACGAAGAATCCTATTGATTTTTAACAATTTCTGATAATTACTGCCAGAGTTATGGCCCTTGATCACTTTGAAAAATCTTGTGGACGCTCTAGAGGCCAAAGTTAATATCCGATTGACTTTAAATTTTTACACAGTGTTTAAGTTTCATTACATCAATACCTTGACTAAGTTCGATAATGAGCATTTTCTGCTCAGGGTAAGCAGAGTGATAAGCAATTTGATTGGCCGAGACTTTGGAACACAGTAACTCTCCTTCTAATTGAGCTAAAATGTTCAAACTTGGTGTATGTGTAGGTGTCACAGCTCCATTGCCCGCGTTGGATAAAAGTCATTTTTTCCTGATTTGTAACCCTTTTTCAACTTAACGTCATACGGTGGCTATTTAATATTTTGTAATAATTTTTAAATTAGGAAGATAGCCTAGTTTTGTACAACTGATAATTAGTACATCGATTTCTATCCACTTAAACGGGAATTATACCCAAATAAAGTTGGACCAACTAGCTGAAATAATTTGAAAAATGGCCCAATTTCTGGATTTGCTGTTGGCGATTTACAACATTTCGTTTGAGATGATGGAACTGACATAGATTATGAATTAGGTCAGTCATGTCAATAATATAATTACTACTATCATCACTCAGTATCGATTCGGATACCCAATTTTCGCAAAACGTTTTACTAAATAATTTAGCATTATATAACAGTTGTCATACTAATTATTATAATTTTAATTCTTTTTTTTTTTAGGAAACTATATTAAACACCTTGAGTATCACATATTTGTTGGCCCGTTAAACAAATTGAATGAACCGACAAACCTAAGGCCTTAATTAGGCCATAGATAATACCGTATATTCATTTACATTGATTAAAATATACAAAAAAGGAAGCTGCTCAATGGGCTACATAGCAATTTGAAGGAATAATAGAAATATTCAAAAGTGAAGTAAAAACATAACAATTCTTTGAGTTAGATTGTAGCTTTTAGGCCTAGGCCTTTATAAACATGACTAGGCCTACCATAGCCTTTCAGTAACTTAGTAACCTACTTTTACTCTTTAGTCTTTAGAGAATAATTTTTTTATTGGTATATGTTATCTTCTGAGTAGAAAATAATATGCAAAAGCAGAATTCTAACAATAATGTAAGCAAGGAATGCTGAGAACAATGATAATGAAACAGCAGTTGTCCGTTTTTTTAAAATTATGTGGTTGCTATGACAACCATCCACAATCCTTACTAATTCACTAAAATTATACAATTCTTAATATTTTATATTACATGGGCTATAAATATATGCTAAAATGCTTTCTGCTACTGTACTTAAAATGTGGCGATCAATTGGTTTGTCATGGTAAACATCATTGAAAATGGAATAACGTTGCCTTTTTTGGGGTGTTTGTTTTCGTTTTGATTGCTATTAAAACCAAATATTAAGTAATATACAAGAGTAAAGATAAGTAATTTTAAAAATTCACAAACATATTTACTTGTAAACAAAATTTCTCTTCAAGATTTTAATTCCTTTATATTTTATTTATGTCTTAATAATGGCCAAAATGGACAACTAGCTACTGCAGAATGTTCTTTAAAAGGGAATCCCTTTCCAGCTCTTGGGAGAAGACATATAAATATTTTCATTTTATTTATTTTTTAAAATCTTGTCCAATAGCTTCAGTTTTTAAAATAATACAATTATCAATATTGATGTCATGATTATTGGAAAATAATGCTTTTCGGAAAAAAATAAATGTGGTTGCTATTATGGTAACAGCCCAAACTCCTTCATGTTTTTCTCAAACTTACACAATCCATATCATTTGATATTACATGGGTTTCAAATATTTTAAACTGCTTACTTTAAAATGTGGTGATGACCTTTTGGGTTATGGTAAATAGCGTTGAAAATGGTCAAAAATTGCATTTTTTCCATTTTGGTTTGCTATGACAACCAAAATTGATAATATATGACGGATTGGAAATAAGTGATTTTAAAAATTCACAAACTTTTTGACATATTCCCATAATTTCACTTGTGTATCTCCATTCCTTCTTATTTTATTAATGTCCCAAAAACGCCCCAAAAATAGGCAATTGTGTGCCGCGGAAAATTGTTCAAAAATGAACATATATTTAGCTCTTGAGAGAAGACATATATATTTTTTTACTCTTCTTTTTTTCGTTAATCATACTTGATAGCTACTGATTTTAAAATGCATAACAACCAGGTTCAATATTTCAGATATAAAATGCACAAGATAAAAAATGGACCAAAATCGCTCTGACAAAATGGAATTTTTGAGAAAACCTATGTATTTTGCAGTTACTGTGGAAATCGGTGTAATTATTACAAAAATGTGAAAATTGAAACATAATTAGCCTTAAAGTTGTATTTCATGAATTTACATCTTCATTTTTGATAGGTTTGATATGAAATGAAATATGGCATCACAAAAATCACCAAAAATGGCTTTTTCAAAGTGTTGAAAAACCTTTCTTCCGCGAAAAGTCAAAAATCGCAACTTTGAGCCTCAATAAAAAAAAAAGTTTTCATCCGATTTTGAATCTGAAAAAAGTTTTGTGAGAAGAATGATGAGATCTACTTGAAAAGTTAATAAAGTCAAATGTATAATCATAATCTCAAAATCACCTTTTCCACCTAGTATGTGTTTATAAGGTCAATGCCTTGATGGGGTGTGAAGATGAGGATTTTCTGCTTATGGTAAGTAGAGATAAGCAATTTGATTGGTTGACGCTTTGGGACACGATAACTTTAGTTCCAATTAAGTGAGAGTGATAAAACTTGTTGTATAGTTTCATTACATCAATACCTTGACTAAGTTCGATATTGAGCATTTTTTGCTCCTGGTAAGCAGAGCGATAAGCAATTTGATTGGCCGAGACTTTGGAACACAATAACTCTCCTTCTAATCAAGCTAAGTGAGAGTGATGAAACTGCGATTAATTGATATGTGTCTTCTATTTATTTAGGTATTTCGGCGGGGGACACCAACCTCATTGTTGGCTTGTTTCCTGAATTATGGCCCTTGATTGTAGGAAAAATCACTTTCTTTTTAGCTTGTGCTCTATCCATCTCTCGAAAACGTGGGCGTATCCTGCTGGCAGCCGCTGGTATCTTTCAATTCGTCAACCGTTGATTGAACCAACGCCGTTTCCATATCCTCAAAACTATCGGAATGTGTGTAAATGACACCAGTTAACGCAGGGCATCCATTTTGTTTATGTACTTGCATAAGTCCATTAAATTTACTACTAGAAATGTTCTCTTAGGCCATAAACAAAAATGTTCTCATCATTGCCGTTAAATTGTCATCATTTTTTTCTCGTGCTTGTACCATGTGAGTTTGCATGTTGGATTTTTGGGGACGGATGAATAAGGCCTCCCGGTGACCGGCACTTTTTTTATGATCCACCCCTAATTAGTGTAACCGAGCAGTAGGATCGAAAGGATTGCCAACTCAAACTACAGGTTGTAGACGTTTATTATGCAAGCAAATCACAAAGAACAATGCAGCAGTGCTGTCGGCTTGTCTCGTAATCTCTCTGATTCTCCCTCGTCTCTCTGTCGTCAGTCGCACGCTTGTCACGTGACTTCTCCATACGGGTTCAGACCACTAGTGAGTGACAGGGTGTACAAGCATGTACAACAACAAACCCATTCGGCCACACTCTCCCCAACTTTGAGAGAAATGCGTCCTCGCATATATGTGATAAATGAAAAGATAATGAAACCAATAGCACTGCTCGCATATACAACAATGCGTCCTCCGCTTTCCTGTCTCGCTCATTTCGTTGAACAGCAGACTCGGTTAGGTTCTTGTACGCCGTTTCATAAGCACTTGTTAACCGCTTTTGATGTTCAATTACCCAATTTTCAGATGAATCGGACTCTGATCCTAATAGCACATCAATAGGGAGTACTGGATTCCTCCCAAATAATAGAAAATAGGGTGTGAACCCAGAAGATGAATGCGTCAAAGTATTATATGCAAATGTTAGCTCTTGTAAGTGATGTGGCCAACGTTTCTTGATATCATCTGGAAGACGCCTCAGTAGATTGTGTAGTGTACGATTGAACCTCTCGGTTTGACCGTTGCCCTGTGGATGGTAGGGGGTCGTTCGACTTTTCTTAATTCCGTACATGGCACACAGATTCTCAATAACCTTTGACTCAAAGTTACGGCCTTGGTCAGAATGTATCCTCCGCGGTACACCATAACGAACGAACCACTCTTTGACCAATAATTTCGCAGTTGTGGAGGCTTTCTGGTCTTTAGTGGCAACCGCCACGGTAAATTTCGAGAAAACATCTGTAATAACAAGTACATTCTCCATTCCGTTAGAAGCTCGTTCCAACAACGTAAAATCAATTGCAATGATTTCCAACGGAGCCCTAGCTAACAAATTTTTCATGGAAGGGTGTGGTTTAGGTAAACACGGCTTGGATACTACACATCTAATGCATGTCTTACATTTAGAATCCACATCATGCCACATTCCAGGCCAATAACAGCGGGACCTTACCAGATCGAATGTTCTTTCGATTCCCTGATGACCGGCCTTGTCATGAAGATTCTCCAAAACTTTGTCCTTGAGGGAACTGGGTAGAACAAGCTGATGGACTTCACCACTGACACTATCAGAAATCCGACGATACAGCACATTATCCTTTGTAAAGAGTTTGTCCCTCTGCCGAAAGAGAGTCATTACAGGTTTATTCAATTGCTTACGTTCCCTACGTGATGGATACTTGTTGACATCCCAAAATGATCGGAAGGTATTGATTGTTGGATCAGATCGTTGTAGCGAAATTAGTTGAGTCGGCGTATACGAAGGAAGCATCGCTATGGATTCTGAATATACTGGATCAGGTTTTACCGTAGACAAATCTTCATTAATTATAGACTGAAGACCTCGAGGCAAAAAACTCGACTTTGTAACTTCTTGAATCTTTGGTTTCACATCCACAAACACGTCATCCTGTAATCTCCGCGATAATGCATCCGCATTTTTATTACTGCTACCGCTTTTAAATTTCAGTTCGAAGTCGAAGACAGCCAAATCGGACATCCACCTTTGTTCCACGGCGCTCAATTTAGCTTTAAGTGAATGGCAGAGGGGATTATTATCAGAATATACCACACACTTCTGTCCTAACAAATAATCCCGAAATTTCTCGCACAATGCCCACTTTAAGCCTAACAATTCCAACTTACGGGAACTATAATTATCCATGTTCCTTTCCGCTCCACGGAGGGCTCGACTCGCGTAGGAAATCACACGCAATTCACCATCCTGATATTGGGAAAGAACCGCACCCAATCCATCAAAACTGGAATCAACCTCGACAACGAAAGGCTTACTGAAATCGGCATAGCCTAGAATTGGAGCTGTCGTTAATTTTGTAATTATAGAATGGAAAGCGTTATCCGAATGGTCGGACCATCCTTTGCTGATATCCTGACTTTTAGGCTCATTAAACTGTAGTAATAATGCGTGTAACGGAGCGATTATCTTAGCATAATCTTTAACGTAACGGCGATAAAAACCACAAAAACCCAAAAATGTCCGTAGCTGCTTAACAGTCTGTGGTTTCGGCCAATGTAACACGGATGAAATTTTGTCAGGGTCGGTAGATACACCCTGGGAAGACACGACATGACCTAAAAATTTGACTTTAACTTGACAAAATGAGCATTTAGAGGGTTTTAATTTTAGACCATGGTGCGCTAATGTGGTAAAAACAGAATCTAAACGGTGTAAATGTTTGGTAAACGACGTAGCAAACACAATAATATCATCCAAATAAACAAGAAGAATTCTAAACACATCTTCACGAAAACAAGCCTGCATTAAACGCTGAAATGTAGCTGGTCCATTGCATACACCAAACGGCATGCGTTTGTATTCAAAAAGGCCAAATGGCGTCGTAAATGCAGTTTTTATTTGATCTTCGTTACTCATAGCTATCTGGTTATAGCCAGAGGCTAAGTCCAGAGAACTAAAAACATTCGCACCGTACATAGAATCAAGGCTTTCCTCAATCCTAGGTAATGGGTATGAATCTTTGACAGTTTAAAGATTTAAATTCCTATAGTCCACACACATACGCAACTCACCTGACTTCTTCCTAACCAAAACAATAGGAGAGGAGTACGGACTATAACTTGGAACTACAATGTTTGCTTCAATTAATCTGTTAATATGTTGTCTAACCTCCTCTAGTATTGCTGGTGGAATACGCCTAAAGGGTTGTTTCACAGGAATTTCATCAGTCAGATGTATATGGTGCTTGACAGTTGATGTATACCCTATGTCTAAATCACTCGTACTAAATACTTCACTGTGCTGACGCAGCAATGATTCCAACTGAACACGTTGATCCTCCGAAAGTTTCTCGGAAATAGATACATGTGGTAGTGTGTCATGCTCCCCAACTTTCGTCGGATGTTCGGAACGAGATATTGTCCCCTCAACAAAAATTTCGTCATTTTGCACAACAAATCTCAATTTGTCGGAATCGACATCAGCTTTGGAAAGTTTAGCCAATCGCGTTTTAGGAGCAAGCCAAATGTCTGCCTCCGAAATAGTTGCTACCTGCACATGAAACAGGCCGTTTGATTTAACACCAAATGTATTACATAGTAAAATGTCGTTGGGTAAATGAGTTCTATTACACAATTCTTCTATGCAAACCGTGTCCGAACTGGAAAAATTATCATTTCCCGTGACTGGAAGTACAGAAACGCTTGCTGCGGGTAACTTAACAGGTGTAGAACTGGCTAGTCTAGCAAATCCAGAAACCGGTTTTTCTGATACACTGGTGTTCCGCAAGGACATTATCTGTTGTACACAATGTTGGGAAGTACTACAATCCAAATCTGCCAGCAAAGACCAGCAATGGCGCAAAATGTTCATTCCCAATAATCCCGGGTACTCTTTCTTGTGATTCTTTGTCGAGGGATCGATGGGGTCGCGCACGACTAGAACACTCTGTTTGGCTATAAGCTTTCCAGCCACATTTACGTCCGCCAGAAAAATACCCACATACGGAATAATCAAACCATTTGCTGCTCTCAGCGTAATGAAATCGACATCATTTAACTGGACATCGTCCTGCTCAAATACATCTCTAAAACATGACTCTGTCAATGTAGACACTTGCGAACCAGTGTCCACAATAAACTTAAGTGGCTTTCCACCTAAATCCAACGTTATAGACGGGCAATTACCAACAGTATTTCGGTAACTTGCTTCTTGAGTAGAGCCATTATTGGACTTAGTGAAACCCTCCTCTTGGCTCGCAGAAAAGGGTTCTGCTAGTTTCCCGACTTTGCTTTAGTGGGACAATTCCTGCGAAAATGTCCGGGTTGGTGACACTTAAAGCATACGCGTTCTTGTGTGGTTTTGGATGCCTGTTGCTTAACCAACTCCTCCAAATGAGCTAACTGTTGCTGCTGTGCCTTTACCATGGTTTTTAAGGTCTCAACCTCCGATTGATTGAATGAGCTTGCCGGTGGCGATGACTCAATTTGCTGGTTATGCGCCAATAAGGAAGGACAGGAATCCTCTTCAGACCACTCCAGGCCAAACGTTCTTATATCAAGAAAGGATAAATCACTGTTATCCCTCACCTGTCTCTTCAACTCCTTGCGGATATTAGCATCGTACACACCATCTATGAAATGATCACGTAGTGTTATATCCTGGTCTGCCCTCGATCCACCTTTCCGGATTATCCGATCCATAAATTTTCTCAAGGCATAAGAAAAACTCCGTAAGGACTCGTTCTGCCGTTGACGTCGCTCAAAAAATTGCTTTTGTAATTGAGACAAAGATAGCATTTCGCCAAACGCCTCTTTCAATACACTGAAGATAGTATGCACATCTCCTTGTGCATTTCTGATCCTAACTTCTTCTCTAGCATCACCTTCAAGATAGCGATAAGCATATTTAGCCTGATCACTTGGACTAAGCTGTAACGTGGACAGACAACTACTGACATCCTCAATCCACTCGTGGATTTTTGGGTCTTCTGCCGTACACGCACGACCTTTATATTTCTTGGGTTCGCGATCATTACCCACGACAATTACAGATATGTTATTCAATAAGGATGAGGTGTTGGGTATCGGACTTCTGAACTGCGGTTGTGTTGTATTATCAGCATTAGTTTCAACTGGATTGCTGGTGACTGGTGACGGTATGAATGCTGGACGTGGTGGTGGTTGATTGGTGGTGCGTGGTGTTGAAACTCTCCTAGACATCAACGACAATTCGTTTTCCAGGTTTGCAATTTGGCGTTTATACTCTTCCGCCAAAACATTCGTGGGCTTGCCTCCCTCAGCCATGCCTGCTATCAAACCTGCAGTGTCACAAAATTGCACACCTAAAACTGGAATATCAACTAAATAGTGCTATCACTAAAAGTACCAAACTATACATGTGCATTAAATGTTAGTTTATTTAATCTATTAGTATTAGATTTTAATTTCAATACCCCTATTTTTCACCAGGTTTAAATTTCTATTTTTAGATTAATTTTGGAGTAGCAAGAAACAATGATGTCAAAAAACAAATGATGTAACCAGCATTTAGCCAATATTTTATCAGGATGTACACCATCAAGCATTAGATTAAAATTCCAGGAATATCGCAATCTCCTTCCTTTACCCTTGTGACCTCTCAACAAGTCGTTGGAAAACCCCAAAGTTGGTTGATTTAATGAATTATTCAACAAATTAATCTCCCCATTTATTGTCTTGATATAACCACTGAGGATGAAATCGTCTTCTGCAAAGATTTCGGGGTTTGAATGTCCTTTCGATTGATTATATCTACTAATAGAAACTGGGGGTATCTCCAAACATTTTACTGAACAGCCTGGTTTACTATTCACAATAGAAATTAATCGTCTGTACTGTCTTAACACAAGTGCAACTGGGTCTCTTAGTTTATTACCGGCGTGAATATATCGCCCCACCTTCACTGACAAATCGCAAGTGGCTAACCATACATATACACTCACCGAGCCAAAATCACGTACATAAGTTGGAAAGTTTGCCTCAAATAACTCAATAGCTCTTTCTGTGGTAAAACCAGAATGACACTCGAACCTAATGTCAACAGAATTAAGACGGTACTGATTTCTTAAATACAGGCCTTTACTGTCAGACAATAAAATCGGGACGGCCAGTCGTCTGCCACTAATTTCAGGTAATGGTTTTGTAATAAATTTATCGAGCTTCGAAAAGCTCATAACAGTATATATACGCGTCACAGTACTACAATATTTATATAAATAGTTAATACTTCAATTGAAAACTACATAAAAAATTACAGTTTACAAAAAGAAAACACAAAACAATCATTAATCAAACACGTGACATAGACTTCACAATCCACCGCCATCTTCTCTTCTGGAAAATACTCGAATTTGATAATATTAAAACCGGAAAATTCTTACCATAAACTTGTTGGCAATCCTATCGGCGACGCCAATTGTAACCGAGCAGTAAGATCGAAAGGATTGCCAACTCAAACTACAGGTTGTAGACGTTTATTATGCAAGCAAATCACAAAGAACAATGCAGCAGTGCTGTCGGCTTGTCTCGTAATCTCTCTGATTCTCCCTCGTCTCTCTGTCGTCAGTCGCACGCTTGTCACGTGACTTCTCCATACGGGTTCAGACCACTAGTGAGTGACAGGGTGTACAAGCATGTACAACAACAAACCCATTCGGCCACATTAGTAAAGCCATTTTGTTTTCCAGCTGCCTCGCAGTATACGCAAAACATCAATCCACGATCGCCCCGTCAAAACGAAGCCATTTAAATTCTTTAAGCCACTGTTATTGGAACTGCTTTGCTTTAGGTGCTTGCACAGGGGCAGTTTTACTAGCTTTCGATGTGCTGGGGCAGGGAGCATCATTATTATCAGCGACGACAGACTCATCGTTGCCAATATTTTTTTTGCGTTTGTTATCACCGCGTCCGTTGAAAAAAGATGAAAGATTTGTCTGCTTGGACTCCATTTTGAGAAGGTCACGGCGACATTGAGCAGCGATTATTCAGACGGAAAAAACGGCATACTCAAGTTACTATAAATAGCACCGCTGTTTGACAGCCATTGCCACTAGGCTTGTGACACAAGAGATGAATGGAGAGATAAAGTAGAGCAGTTAATTTGTTGACGTTTATGTTTACCAGTCCCACGGACCGATGGAAAGATTATTTACCGGTACATGTTCAAATTTACCGGTATAAAACCGGAAAATACTGGTTATCGGAAACTCTGAACATATATATATATGGTATTCTTTGACATCTTCATATATTCAGTGCTTGGACTAGGTAGAAATTAGCCATTTTTCCTCAAATTTTGGAATGCGACCCCCACAGACAATACAGTTCTGTTGAAGAGAATCTTGTCATCAACTTGTCAAAGACAATATGTTGTAGCTTAATTATCTGATACAGATGATGTGGTGTTTAGGGCATGCTAAGTATCATATTACACTGCTCTATATTTAGATCGGTTTGGATCAGTTTCTATTCAAATTAAATGTAGAAAAAAAAAAAAAAAAATTTGATAAATAAAAATAACATTTGATTCAAATATTACATAAAGGTACACTAAGCTTTTTATATTTTAAATTTGATGTAATAGAAGAAACTTTATTGCATAAAAGAATTACAAGGTTATGTGCATATACAAATGAAAATAACAGAAAGATACATGCATTAAGCAAAGATACATATACATGTACATAATTATACAACGATACACAACTTTACAAAGACATGAACAAATTGTATACAAAAGTTCCCAAATATTCTAAAATGTCTACATTTTTATTGATCATCAGTATCTTAAATTGTTGAGAGCCACGGTTGCTAAGTGGGTAAGACACTGGCTCGCTAGTCTGGAGGTCGTATGTTCGATCCCTACATTGGTCGAGAAAGTTCGTTGGGATTTTCCAGCCTGGCTTCCCCTTGTCAGTGGTGCCGGACGGAGGGACTGACAAGGACAGCCGTCCAGTCGTTTGGACGGTACTAAAACTGACTGCCAGGGTATACATTAGTGTGCACGTAAAAGATCCCTTGGCAATAGGGATTCGATATAAGAGTAAGCCATGGTGTAGCTGCCTGGGCAAAATTTCTCTCATAGCACACTGTATGGCATATGCCCGTCTTCATTAGATGGACAGAACAAGCTAACAAAAAGGTTTTTTTTTTGTACAATCAGTGGTCATAATCCAGCAAGTTACGGTCTGAAGTATCAACATTAGGAACCCAGATCTTTGGGATATGAATATGTAACTGGATGAAAATTGTGACCTCTAGAGGATCCACAAGCTAAAAACGAGACTCGGTCTGGTACATGCCAATATCGAAATAAACCAAAATCTTTGGGAGATATGCCTATATTTCAAGTTCTGTCAACTTCGGATAACAATTGTGACCTGTTGAGTGTCCACAAACAAATTATGGCCGGACAAATGGACAGTGGCGACAGCAGTATACATCCACAAGAACATGTAGTCGTATAAAAATCAGGACCGGATGAAATGAGCCCCCTCAAATTAGAATAACAACTCTGGTCTGGTATCTGTGTTCTTCCTTGAATAAAAAGAATATGTTATGTACTGGGTTGGTTAGAATATTGGTTATATGACAGTCTCCATATGTAACAGTGTTAAGCTGTTATCTATCAACTTCATCATTAAGTTAATTCACCATATTTAAAATGACAGTTTAAGAAATGTTACTTTAATTTTAAAATGAAATGAACAATTTAAATTTTATCTAGTTAAGTATTTGCAAATTCTGTACGAATACACACTACTACAGTACATGTACTTTGTCTCTGGTTTAGACATGCAAATCCTTATCCAATTAAACAACATAATACATATGTTCTGTTTTCAGAAAGAATATAATTATAATTATAAATAGCTCACCTTTATTGAAAGATGTCAATTATTTATTCTGGCATCCACTACCATTCTTTTTAATGATAAAACTTGTTTTTTGGAATAAATAAACAACTAATTTCCCCAGAAATGATACCGATTATAATAAATGATGTCATTTGATACTCCCAATAGCAGGCAGGTTTATAGTTGTCAACATATAAGGGTAATAATGCTATCAAGTCGGACATGTTGTTTAGATTAGCATACCAGCCAATTAAATGTCAGTAAACTGGACACAACACAAACATCAAAAATTTAGCCCCTTTTCTGGACCTGGTCCATGCACTGTATTGCTTTAAGTGGAAGAGTAATAGGCTTCCATTCGAGTGGATTGAAATAAAATGGGGTTTAACATCCTACTGTTCTGCTCCGACTGGGCTAATAAAGATCTCAAACTTCTCGGCCAACGCATTGATCAAACACAGGACTTACATGTTAGTTAGCCAATGTCTTAACCACTGAGCCACTGTGTCTCCTCGAATGGATTGAAGGTCCGGGATTTGTATGGACATCTTCTGATTTTTGTTGCAATAGAGATATAACAGTACACAGTAGAAATAAGTTTCGAAGTTCACATAGTACTTTCGATAATCTGAGAAATGGCAATTTATCAGATTCCTTATCAAACTCCTATTGATATTCTGTGATCTTTGACATTCCGTTCCGAAATTACCCCAATTCTTCCAAAAACCTTGAAGCTAGAGTGTTTAACAGGCATTGGGATAATAAGAGCACAAGACCTAATTGAGTTTACCCTGTTGTCCATCCATCTGTTGCAAAATGTGAGTGTATCTTGCATGGCAACTGCTTGTTTTGTCTGTGTTTTATTGTGTTAAATTAACAATTAAATTCAACATGCTGGTAATGATATTTTGTAGGATGCTCTAGATAATGCTGTAAAGAAGGATTTACGTTCTAATAAAGAAGGAATAATAGAAGCTGTTTTAGCAGTAGAATATGTGTCTAGAGAAAGTAAGTGTTGCAGACTGAACTTGAGTCCAAATACAGAGTGTTTAGTTTATTAGCTTATTTTAATTTCCGATTGAAAATTTTTGTGGCCCTTGATTTTCAACAATTTCTGATATATAGAACAGCTAAATTCATGATGTTTGCATGTTTTGTATGCTAAAGGTTGGTATGGGTCAGAACTCGAAGCAAAACAAATTCTAATGATTTGTGATAATTACCGTACTTAAATACTGATTGCATCTGTTGTAAGACATTGTGTGTGTCTGTTACTGGCTGTAAGACAATGGATGCAGAATCAATCAAACCCAGCAATATCAATTCCATTTATACATTTGTTACCATGTGTTACATATGTCAAAATAGTGATCCTGACAAAATTTGTTACTAACTTATCGCTAAGTTAGCTGACTTTCTAATGGGAAATTAAAATGTGAAAAAAATCTTAAAAAGAGATCCTGACAAAATTGGTTATCTCTCGACAAGGAAAGATGCCAGAAGCAATTTTTGTAGACATCTATATGACCGTATTGATTCAATCTATAAGTCCACTGGAGTCAAATATTATAATGTTAAACAAATACTGTAATAAATATAACTCCAAAAAAAATGTTTGTTTTTAAGGCTAAAAGTACAGTTTTTGCCAAAATGACATTACTTCCGATGATAATGAAAATGTTAAATAAGTTCTATGAAATAATAAATGGCATCACATGGTGGAAATTTTATGAAAATCGAATAATAATTGCCACTTTTATAGACCAGAAACCTTGAAAATTGACTTGTAGAAAATCGTCTATTTCTCTGCAACCGTACACGATAGAAATCATTTTGTGGTATCTGTATGATCGTATGGGTTCATTCTATTTATTGATTGGAATCAAATATCATTTTAAAAACATTACAAATCAGACTTATTTGAATAAAATACAGTTTTTATACGCCCACATGGACGTATATCATACTTGCCAACTATTCCGGTTTTACCGTAACAAGTACGGTTTCCATCAACTTATTCCGGGTTACGGCTGCATTGTTAAAAAATACGGTTTTTCATTAAAAATATTCCCAAAATTAGAATTTGTTAAAAAGTTTTATTATCGAAATCGCGAAAGAGTCGTACGGTAATTCAAAACAAAGACAATCAGCGCGGCTTTATCGTAACTTCCTGTCGAACCATTCTGAATGCTACTGTATGCATGAGGCTATTTATTGCTCTGCTGCCAAGCGCAAGGCACCAGTCTTTGTTTCCAAACGAGTGAACGATCATGGAATCAGCCGGAGAAAAATCGCAAACGAGTGTAAAACCGAAAAGAAAATTGCAGTTATTCCGTGAGGAATATTCCAAAGCCTACCCAGGAGTAATTATCCGTTCAAGAAAGGGTCAAAATTACGTTATGTCAGGTATTTATCAACATGACTGTTCATTAAATTTAAACATGCATTATGCAAGAGCAAAATCTGCTTATTACAAGTCTTTCTTTAGGCCTGAAATGTTATCTAAATTATCAATTAGACATTAATTAACTTATTCAGACCATAATAAACTCTCGATGTCAAGGCTAGCCTTCGATGTTGGCTGGATTAGATTCCTACATGCCGCCAACGGCCAGTGATAATTAAATCAATAAAAGTGGATAATCGAGACTATCAGTTTATATTAATGATTTTAGTAATGATGACAGAGACTATGCAAAAATTTCACCCGCTTCTTTCTCGGCTCATAGTGGATCAATTTGACTGAAATTTTCAGCAAATTACCTTTACACTATCTAGTTTTTAACAATTATAGCGATAACTGCCATCTCTTTATCTTATCTCCCATAATGTATCTTTAAGGTAGCTAATAGAATAAATATGTCTATCAACCTTTATGACTTTTCCAGTATTATTTTTGGTGGAAAGTCTCTATGATTGTGGTAGGAATGTGATGATTTTGGCCACATTTTAACCTATCTGAATGCCCCAGGATCCTAGCTACTAGGCTTTTTGGGTTTCAAAAGTTGGCAGGTATGGTATATTGTCGTTGCCCCCGTCCGTCCATCCGTCCACAATTGTTTGTGAACAGTCTACAGGTCAGAATTTTGATCCGATTTCAATGAAACTTGAAATATAGGTTGATCAACCTAAGATCTCGATTCCTTTCGATATTGGCATGTATCGTTCTGTAACTTCATGGATTATGGCCCTTGATTGTATGAAAAATCACGTTTTTAGCTTGTGAACACTGTATAGGTGACAATTTTTATCTGACTTGGTTTAAACTTGACATGTATGTTTATAACCCACAGATCTCGTTTCCTTTCGATATTTGCTCATATCGGATCATAACATCCTGAATTATGGCCCCTGATTGTATGAAAAATCATGTTTTTTAGCCTGTTGACCCCATAGAGGTCACAATTTTTATCCCATTTAAAAAAACGTTACCATATATCACTGTTACACCCTAAGGATGGTTACATTACACCCTAAGGATGGTTGAGTTCGAATTTCGTAAAAATCGTACCGAAACTGACAAAATGGCGCATATCGGACCATAACTTCCTGAATTATGGCCCCGGATTCTACAGAAAATCGTGTTTTTAGCTTGTGGACCCCATAGAGGTCACAATTTTTATCAGACTTAAAAAATCATTTGAATATATCACCATTACAGTTACACACTAAGATCTTGGTTCCTTTTGATAATCGCGGATACCTGAACTTAACTTCCTGGATTATGGCCCCTGATTGTTCGAAAAATCGCATTTTGATAATCGCGGATACCTGAACTTAACTTCCGGGATTATGGCCCCTGATTGTTCGAAAAATCGCATTTTTAGCATGCCGATTCTCTAGAGGCCACAATTTTTTTCTGATTTTAAAAACCGTTTAAATACATCACCATTCTGCCATAATGAAGGTTGAATTTGTATTTTGGGAAAATCGAAATGAAACTGCCCGACAAAATGGCTGTCTTTGTATGCAAATTGTGTAGAAGTGTGTAATACGAAGGTTGTGGACCCTCTAGAGGGGCAATACTATATACCGGAAAACACCTGAAAACTACCCGAAAACACCATGTTATACTGAATACTGGAAAACACCGGAAAAACACTAAACACCGGAAAACATACTAAATACCGGAAACAACCCTAAATAGGTAACCCGGAGAAGGGCTATACTATAAACCGGAAACTAACCCTAAACCTAACCCAGGCACACAGAGGACCAAGCCTGGAAATAAGGCACCTGTCACTGACAATATCAGACACAGATTCAGGCTTTGTCAAGCACAAAACCTCTGGTGCCTGTCATTTTGTCAGGCACTGATTGTCTTTTTTGCTGATATTGTTAATACATGTCAGGCACTAAGTTGTAAATGTCAGATACTATTTCATTAGTGCCTGATATTTTGTCAGGTACATCCAAAACCGTTAGTTCCAGGCCTGCAGAGGACCAGGATCCCGGTTACCTATTTAGCGTGCCAGTCTCCGGGTTACCTATTTAGGGTATTTTCCTGTATTTAGTGTGTTTTCCGGTATTTAGTGTTTTTCCGGTGTTTTCCGTTATTCAGAATAAAATGGTGTTTTCCGGTATATAGTATTGCTGCTCTAGAGGTCACAATTGTTATCCGATTTTGATGAGACTTATTCATCGACGAATGAATAAAAACTTCTGTTTAAGGTCATGAGACGAAGAATCCTATTGATTTTCAACAATTTCCGATAATTACTGCCAGAGTTATGGCCCGTGATCTCTTTGAAAAATCTTTGTGGACGCCCTAAGGCCAAAGTTAATATCCCATTGACTTTAAATTTATACACAGTGTTTAAGGTGATGAGACGAAGAAACCTATTGATTTTCAATGATATCCGATAATTACTGCCAGAGTTATGGCCCTGATCACTTTGAAATATCTTGTGGACCCTCTAGAGGTTAAAGCTAAGATTTGATTGTCTTTAGATATATACACAGCATTTAAGGCCATGAGACTAAGATTACTGCCAGAGTTATGGCCCTTGATCACTTTGAAAGTCTTGTGGTCACTCTAGAGGCTAAAGTTAATATCTGATTAGTTTTAAATTTATACACATTGTTTAAGGTTGTGAGACTAAAAAGCTCAGTTATTTTCAATGATTTCTGATAATTACTACCAGAGTTATGGCCCTTGATCACTTTGAAATGTCTTGTCGACGCACTAGAAGCTTAAGTTAATATCCAATTGACTTCAGATTTATACGCAGTGTTTAAGATCGTTAGACAAAGAAGCCCAGTGATTTTCAATGATTTCCGATAACTACTACCAGAGTTATGGCCCTTGATCACTTTGAAAAATCTTGTAGATGCTCTAGAGACTGCAAATGTACTAATCATGGCTGAGTTGCAAAGTACAATTGAGCAGAAGAGGAGTGCACACCATGTGACTGGCTCTATTATATCGTCTGTTCTATAAATATCGTTTGTTGCTATATTTATAATGTGGGTTTTATGGATTTGGACTTTACGACTTTACTTACTAAATACCGTAATTAATAATGGCATGTTGCGTTAATTGAAATGTATGGAAACTTTATATTATTGTATTTGTAAAGTAAAAGATTAAATCAACATTTTAAAAACATGTTTGAAATAAAATTAATATCTTACACGTCTGTGTTTACCGTTCTTTGTTGTACTTTATTAAGATCTTGATTATTTAGGGGTATTTGATGAAAACAAAACTTATAAACTAAGGCCATTTAATTATGAAATGTTCTTTTAATTAATAAATACGACAAATTTTAAAACGTTTTTATTTAACAATGTTTAAGACACTTTAAGCCTGCCAGGAAATGCAAGATTAATAACACTAAGAGACAGACAAGGACAGAGAGGGAGAGAGAAAGGCAAACAGACACACACAGACAGACCCGCAGAAAGACAGAGAGAGAGAGAGAGAGAGAGAGACAAGATGGGAGGGGAGAGAGAGAGAGAGGAAGGGAGAGAGAAAGGGGGAGAGGAGAGGGAGAGAGAGGGGGAGAAGGGAGAGGTAGAGACAGTGAGAGGGGGAGAGAAGAGGGACAGAGGAGAGAGAAGACAGGGGGAGGGAGAGAGAAGAGAGGGGGAGGGAGAGAGAGGGGAAGAGGCAGAGAGAGGGAGAGAGATGGACAAGGAGAGAGAGACAAAGAGAGGAAGAGAGAGAAGATACAGGGGGGAGGGAGAAGGAGGGGAGAGTGAGAGAAGGGGGGAAAGAGGGGAGAAAGAGAAGAGAGGGAGAGAGACGACAGGAGAGAGAAGAGACAGAAGAGGGAAAGAGAGAAGAGACAGAGAAGGAAGAGGCAGAGAGGAAAGAGACAGAGGGAAGGGGCAGAGAGGGAGAGAGACAAACAGAGAGAGGGAGAGAGACAGACAAAGAGCAAGAGAAAGAGAGAGAGAAGGAGGGGAGGGGAGGGAGATAGGCAGATAGATAAACAGAGAGGGAGAGACAGATAGAGAGAGGGCGAGAGAAGAGACATTAGGGAGAGACAGAGAGATAGAGTGAAATATAGAGAGAGAAGAGAGGGAGAAAGAGTGAAGGGGCAGAGAGGTAGACAGAAAGAGAGAGGGAGACAGAGATAAGATACAGAGAGATGGGTAGGGAGAGAGGGGGGGGGAGAAGAGGGAGATAGATAGACAGAGGAGAGAAGAGGGTGGGAGAGAGAGAGATGGGGAGAAGAGGGAGAGAGATAGACAGAGAGAGGGAGGGGGGAGGAAAGAGAAGAGAGAGAAGATAGATAGAGGATAGAGAAAAGAGGGAGAGAGAGGGAAGAGATAGAGAGACAGACAGGGGGAGGGACAGAAAGAGGGAGGGAGAGAGAAAGACATAAAGGGAGAGAGGGAAGAGGCAGAGAGGTGATAGAAACAGGCAGCAGGGTGGTTAGGGAGACACAGAAAGAGGGAGAGAGAGAGAGAAAGACAGAAAGAGGGAGGGGAGAGAGAGAAAAGACAGATAGAGAGATAGACAGAGAAAGAAGAGAGAGAGGGAAGAGGCAGAGAGAGGGATAGAGACAGGCAGGGGGAGGGAGAGAGAGAAAGACAGAAAGAGGGAGGGGGAGAAGAGACAGACAGAGAGATAGGGGAAGAGAGATAGAGAGAAGAGACAGGGGAAGAGGGAGAGACAGGAGAAAGAGAGAGAGAGACATAAACGGGAGGATGAAGAGAGAGAAGGGACCAAGAGAGATAAGAGGCAGTGAGGGCAAGAAAAGAGGCAGTGAGGGTGAGACATACAGATAAAGTGATCGAGAGAGGGGGGAGGGAGAGGGAGAGAGATAAACAGACAGGAGGGAGAGAGAGGGAAGAGGCAGAGACATACAGGGAGAGAGACAGACAGAAAGAGGCAGACAGACAGACAGAAAGAGGCAGACAGAGGGAGAGGGAAAGAGGAAAAGGAAGAGAGAGACAGAGAGAGAAACAGACAAAGAGAGAGGGGGGCAGGGAGGCAGGGAGGCAGACAGAGGGAGAGGGACAGAGGAGAAAGGGAGGGAGAGAGAGAGACAGACAGAAAGAGGAGGGAGAGAGAGGAGGCCAAAAGAGAGAAGAGAGAGAGAGACATACAGATAGAGATAGGTGGAGAGAGAGAAAGGAAGAGAGGGAGAGAGAGACAGAGGGAGAGACAGACAGATAGAAAGAAAGATAGAGGCAGAGAGTGAGAGATAGAGAAAGATGTAGAGAGAAGAGACAGAGGGAGAGAAAGATAGAGAGAGACTGACAGGGAGAGGGGGAGGGGAGAGAAAGGGAAAGAGAAAGAGGCATAGAGAGACAGACAGATACAGAAAGAGGAGAGAGACAGGCAGACAGAGAGATACAGACACAGAGAGGGACAGACAGACACACTGAGGCAGAGAGAGAGGGAGAGAGACATAGACAGAAAGAAAGAAAGACAGACAGGCAGACAGATGGAGAGAGAGAAAGAGAGACAGATAGAGAGAAAAAGAGAGAGGCAGAAAGAAATATCATTTCTTCAATTCTTGGGTGTCAAAGTGTCATGTGTGTAATGCTCTGTATTGAATTCAAGGAATTACCATGTTTAGGAGGTTCATAAGCAGTGGTGTTCAGTTCTGCATTCTTTGGAAATTATATACCTTTTCGGGATATTCTCATGTATCACCCATGCTTTGTTTTGAAATATTGGAGATATGAAGCTGAAATTTTTAGAGAATCATCCTACATGTATTCCTAGGTAGCTGTGACAATTTCTCAGCTTGCTAGCTCAAGTAGAACGTACATTTGAGAAATTGACAGCCTAAAATGATAATTTCCATGACGGGCATACGCCACACAGTGTGCTAAGAGGGAAATTTTGCCCGGGCAGCGGCACTACAGCCTACTTATATATCGAATTCCAACTGCCAAGGGATCTTTTACGTGCAGGCCAATGTGTACACGTGACCTCGGTTTTCCGTCCCATCCGAACGACTAGACGGAATCCATTTCAGTATCTCTCCCTTACTTCGTTCGGTACGGGATAATAAAGCTAGAGTCAGGGGAAAAGATTTTAATTGTTGAGGAAGCATATTCATTATTGGAAGGACATTTTCAGTCTTTGGATGAAAATATTCCCAAATTAAATAAATGATCTACCACTGGGTTATAACTAATTTGGCAGGAGGCAAATTGAGAAAAACTAATGTGTAATGACATCAAAATTCTGAAATATAAAATACTGAATTCCTTATTAAATGATCCCGAAAAATATTTTTGTCCAAAGTGCGTATAGGCCTACTTTTTTTTATATTATATCCGTCAGATCTGTTTCTAGTAACACTAATAAGTTTGTTTCGTATAAATTTGGATTTTATAATTCCATTTTGTGATGAATTATACGATTGTCATTGGCACCACTGCCACCTTTATAATAGCTTACTATAGAATAGGATAGACAAACTGTTACAATATAAAAAAGGTATAAAAGAAGAATGGCGATCCATTGATAGCATTATAAAATAGAACAGACGATATAATAATATATAAATAGACACAGGCAGTCACGTGATGCGCACCTATCTTCTGCGCAATTGTACTTTGCAATTCGGCCATGATTAGTACATTTGCCTAGAGACCAAAGTTATCATCTGATTGACATTAGATTGATAAACAGAGCTGAAGGTCTTGATATGAACAAGTATATTGATTTTCAATGAATTTTGATAACTTGATTTCTAATGATTTTCGCGGGGATCATGTGGCTAATTGGGTAAGACGCTGGCTCGATAGCCTGGAGGTCGGGTGTTCAATCCCTGCATTGGCCAAGAAAGTTCATCCAGATTTTCCGACGTGGTTCCCCCTTATCAATGATGCAGGACGGAGGGCCTGACAGGGACAGCTATCTAGTCCTTTGGATGATACGAAAAACCAAGGTCCCGTGTTTATATTGGAATGCACGTAAAATATCCCATAGCAGTTGGAATTCGATATAAGAGTAGACGATAGTATCACTGCCCGGGAAAGATTTCCCTCATAGCACACTGTGCCGTATTAGTCCAGTATAGGAGCAGAACAGTAAGACGTTAAACCCCATTCTATTTCATTTCTAATGATTTTCGGATAATTACTTATAGTTGTTACTCTAGTTGATTATAATTATGCGACAACTCTTGTTGTCTCCTGTGGGCGTATATTTCTTTGCCTGGCAACCTATCTTTGTAATTTTCAAACGATTTTTATCAATTATCAAACGATGTTTTGAAATTGAACTATGCATACTTCCTAGTGCTAAAAACCATGGTTTAAACAATACCAGTGTTACAGTGTGTATCATTATAAGTCATTATCATTATAAATATTGTGGATGCTTTTTTATGGGGCTATATGTGACTAGACTATTATCAAGCCGTAGCCTACATGTTTATAATTCTGATTAATACTAAATTATTATTCAGTGAAATATAGTCTACTTGGAAACATGAGGCGATCTAGTGTCGGTCAGGGACAGTCAACCCATTGTGTAAAAAACTGACTTCTGTTGTCAAAAATGGAACGATCACGTTCGTATCTATCGGCATTTGTTGAAATTTGATTTTTATTGCTCCATTTTTCTAGTATTTTGAATGGATTTTACGTGGCAACCTTACTTATATCTATATTGTAAAGCGCACCGGAGCACAGTATTGTGGAAGTGGTGCTATATAATAATGATAGAAGCACAATCATAATCAAATTTTGTTAACATTCCAGTTTTCCTTTCAAATAATATGCTGTGGAGACTTGGCTGCTGTGTGGGTGGTGTAATTTTACACTTTGCATGCATGCCTATCTTTTAATTGTCCCCCGCCTTTCGAAGAAAGCAGGGGACTATTAAAATGGGTCTGTCTGTCTGTCTGTCTGTCGGTCCGTCCGTCCGTCCGTCCGTCCGTCCGTTACACTTTTTGGGACACAATAACTCTCCTCCTAATTGACCTAGAATATTCAAACTTGGTGTAGGTGTTTATTAGGTCAATGCCTTGATGGAGTTCGAAGATGAGCATTTTCGGCTTAGGGTAAGCAGAGATAAGCAATTTGATTGGTTGAAGCTTTGGGACACGATAACTTATAGTTCTAATTAAGTGAGAAAGATGAAACTTGGTGTATAGTTTCATTACATCAATACCTTGACTAAGTTCGATAATGAGCATTTTCTGCTCAGGGTAAGCAGAGCGATAAGCAATTTGATTGGCCGAGACTTTGGAACACAATAACCCTCCTTCTAATTGAGCTAGAATGTTCAAACTTGGTGTAGGTGTTTATTAGGTCAATGCCTTGATGGAGTGTGAAGATAAGCATTTTCTGCTTAGGGTAAGCAAAGATAAGCAATTTGATTGGTTGATGCTTTGGGACACGATAACTTTAGTTCCAATTAAGTGAGAGTGATGAAACTTGGTGTATAGTTTCATTACATCAATACCTTGACTAAGTTCGATGATGAGCATTATCTGCTCAGGGTGAGCAGAGCGATAAGCAATTTGATTGGCCGAGACTTTGGAACACAATAACCCTCCTTCTAATTGAGCTAGAATGTTCAAACTTGGTGTAGGTGTTTATTAGGTCAATGTCTTGATGGAGTGTGAAGATAAGCATTTTCTGCTTAGGGTAAGCAGAGATAAGCAATTTGATTGGTTGATGCTTTGGGACACGATAACTTTAGTTCCACTTACGTGAGAGTGATGAAACTTGGTGTATAGTTTCATTACATCAATATCTTGACTAAGTTCGATGATGAGCATTTTCTGCTCATGGTAAGCAGAGCGATAAGCAATTTGATTGGCCGAGACTTTGGAACACAATAACGCTCCTTCTAATTAAGCTTGGATGTTCAAACTTGGTGTAGGGGTTTATGAGGTCAATGCCTTGATGGAGTGCGAAGATCGGTATTTTCGGCTTAGGGTAAGCAGAGATAAGCAATTTGACTGGTTGATGCTTTGGAACACGATAAATTTGGTTCTAATTAAGTGAGATTGATGAAACTTGGTGTATAGTTTCATTACATCAATACCTTGACTAAGTTTGATGATGAGAATTTTCTGCTTAGGCTAACAAGCAATAAGCAGTTTGATTGGTCAAGATTTTGGAACATAACAACTCTTCTCCTAATTGAGGTAGAATGTTTAAACTTGATGTAGATGATTAACATATCGAGCTAAAGCTAAGCAGAGATAAGCAGTTTCCTGCTTTGGGACAAGATAACTTTGATTCTATCTGATAGAGAGTGATGAAACTTAGTGTGTAGTTGATAATCAGTTTGATTGCTTGATACTTTGGAAAAAAAATAGATGTGAGATTAATTAATATGTGTCATCTATTTATTTGGGGATTTCGGCGGTGGACATCAGCCTCACTGTTGGCTTGTTTCAGGTATTTATGGTTATCATGGAAACAGAAAGTTACCATTTTTGAAGATCACAATGGCATTACCTCGCCTGATAGCACCAGCTAAGCGGTTATTAGAACAAGGCTTTCAATGTCCTGGATTTGGTACCAATGGTTTTCAGGCCTATGAGAGTAATATCGACTTTGAAATTAGGTAATGAACAGCAGTCAGAAATTCGATAATTATAAATAAGAAAAACATTGGAATGCACAGACGTCTTCGATGTTTCTCGAATTATATTATCTTGCGATAGTCCAGTCTTTTTGTGAATAGTTTGTCTCGAACATATATCCACTCATTTGACTTCAGTGGAATTATCTGTGAGTTGAAAATCGACTGTTTATGTGTTATCGCTCTCTACTTCAGCTATAAGGATGACTCTTGTTGTCCCCCGCCTTTGGAAGATAGCAGGGTACTATTAAAATGGGTCTGTCTGGAGTTTGAAGATGAGCATTTTCTGCTTAGGGTAAGCAGAGATAAGGAATTTGATTGGTTGATGCTTTGAGACATGATAACTTTAGTTCAAATTAAGTGAGAGTGATAAAACTTTGTGTATAGTTTAATTGATTTTCAACGATTTTCGATAATTACTGCCATAGTTATGGCCTTTGGTCACTTTGAAATATCTTATGGATGCCCTGGAGACAAGTTAATATCCGATTGACTTTTAGATGTATACACATTGTTTAAAGAGATATTCCCAGATAGATTTTGGAGAATGAAACTGCTTAATTTTGTATAAATAACCTCTAACTTAGACCCGAGCAACTGCCTCAAGCCATGTAATATGTTTTCAAACAACTTACAATCGTCGATAGCGCTCTATGGTTGAAGACTGGTGTCCTGGTTGCATTATACAAATTTGATTTGTTCTAGTCCGGTGACAATGAGGCTTAGCTGTTCACAGCTCTGTGATGATTACGTTTGATCGTTTTTATATGCCCACATTTTCATGTGGACGTATAATTGTCGTAGCCCCTGTCCGTTCGGACGTCCACAATTTGTTTGTGGACACTCTACAAGTCACAATTCTTATCCGATTTTGACGAAACTTGAAATATAGGTTTATCTCCAAAAGATCTTGGCTGCTTTCGATATTGACATGTATCGGATCGAAACTTCATGGATTATGGACCCTGTTTGTACGAAAAATCATGTTTTTAGCTTGTGGACCCTATAGAGGTCACAATTTTTATCCGATTTTGTTGAAATTTGAAATGTAAGTTTATAACCCAAAGATCTCAGTTCCTTTCGATATTTGCGCATATCGGACCGTAACTTCCTGAATTATGGCCCCTGATTGTACGAAATATCGTGTTTTTAGCTAGTGGACCCTATACAGGTCATAATTTTTATCCGATTTAAATAACAGTATCATTATATCACCGTTACACCATAAGGATGGCTGAGTTCGAATTTCGTGAAAATCGGCCCAAAACTGACAGACAAAATGGCTGCCATTCGTTCTCAAATAGCGTAAAAATATGGTATATCAAGGTTGGTATATTGTCGTCGCCCCTGTCCGTCCCTCCGTCCACAATTGTTTGTGGACACTCTACAGGTCACAATTCTTATCCGATTTTGACGAAACTTGAAATATAGGTTTATCTCCAAAAGATCTTGGCTGCTTTCGATATTGGCATGTATCGGATCGAAACTCATGGATAATGACCCCTGTTTGTACGAAAAATCACGTTTTAGCTTGTGGACCCTATAGAGGTCACAATTTTTATCTGATTTTGTTGAAACTTGAAATGTAAGTTTATAACCCAAAGATCTCGGTTCCTTTTGATATTTGCGCATATCGGACCGTAACTTCCTGAATTATGGCCCCTTATTGTACGAAAAATTGCGTTTTTAGCTTGTGGACCCTATAGATTTAAAAAACCTTATTGTTATATCACCGTTACACCCTAAGGACGACTGAATTTGAATTTTGTGAAAATCGGCCCAAAATTGACAGACAAAATAGCCGCTGTTCATTCTCAAATAGCGTAAAAGTATGGTATATCAAGGTTGTGGACCCTATCACTATAAGATTGGTATCGTTTAATATGGTTGTTTTAGCGCGAATAACGATGCATACAGTTTAATTTCAAAACATTGTTTGATAATTGATAATAACGCTTGAAAATTACAAAAATCGTTTAATTAGTACTATCGTTTAATTTAATGGTACACCGTTGAATTTCTCCGAGAGGTAAAAAATTTAACATCCGATGAATTTATCTACTGGGTTTAAATATTAGACGAAGCGTTTAATTTCCCTCAAGTCGTTTATCCGATCGTTTATTTTGATTACGATTATTTACGTATGAATTACGAATAAAAAAGGTGAATATAAAAAAAATGCACACCCATAGATGCTCACCTTACCGTGGTCGTATTATTATTATCCATTACCCATTCAAAATAGTAATTCCGCTATTGACAAATACATCAAAAATCGGTGATATCGTAGACAAGTCACACACATCCCAGGTAATGTATGTTGTTTAAATCACAAATGAATAAACTTCCACCTGTAGACGCCACAGGAAGAGATCGAAGTCAACCCCGCAATGTAATGTTGAACGACGATAATCTCATGGGACTTCTCACTGGCGCCAAAATCTCTATAGACAAGCTGTCGCCCATTTTCATGCGGGTCAAACAGTATCAACAGGAAATATGCTTCAATGAATACTGCCTTGATGTTACGTAAACACTTGACTGCAGTACAACGATTACACCATGCGTAAATATAATTCTCAATTGCATGAAAATTCTTAAACAAAAACATAAAAAAATCTCAAGTAATTACGCATTGTTTGAATTGCTTCATTTAAGGCCGTCGTTCGCACTTCATTTGGTGAATTTTAACAATAAAATCGTTTTTGAGGTTTTATGATTATCTGCGAGCAACACTATCTAGGAACACATACCAGTCATTTTTTTCACAAAATTCTTCTTTATTTCTACAAAATTTGGTTCTGAATGATCCCACCCTTTTTTATTTTGCCCTAATTCCGCTAAAACTATTGATATAAATCTAAAAACAATAGGCATTTCATACGTGAAATACTTGGCTTCCGACCGGTAAACTGTCGCCATGTTGGATACTGTTAGAAAGCTTGGGATTTCCCCTATTGAAAGGAAATGACGTTTTTTGGGGGTGTCTTGAAACCTTTCTTCTGTATTGAGATAAAAATAGCAAGCAAGAACAAGTTTTGCATACCTAATGAGGTTATTTCGAGATTACGTTATTTGATTGGTCGGTCACATAGGTCAATGGTGAAGTGTCCAATCAGAAGCGGGCAATCCTCTAGGTCAGGTCAATAGGCATGCGCACTAAGCTCATGTCCCAAATCAATCCTGGTTGCTATTGCTGAACCGTACGTCACTGTTTATCAATATTTTTGAAGATTTTCAAATAAAATGCGTTTGAAATTGTTTAGATGACTAAATAAGTATGACAGACACTCATAATAAACAAAATGAAGATGAATATTCGTCTGCTAGACCTAGTAGTGGTATGGTTGCAATACCATTACCAGCTAGGCCTGCTGTCAGTGATTGTTATAGTTATGGTTGTTTTGAATAACATCTATTCCTATGCCAATGTTCGGTTGTAAATTTACACACAAGAAATAAAATAAGAAAATACTGTATATTGATAAGAAATACATTAGAAAATATATATATTAAAAGTCAGTTTTTTAATATTAAATAAATGAATTGAACAGATCGGCGTAAGTTGTTCTACTGAAATACTTCAACTTCAGTTGTTGATTTCTCAAAACAGTTTTTTTCTAGAGTTACCAATTTTAGTCATGCTATATCTCTGAAAGTTATCGACAGATTTTCTTGAAACTTGGAATATAACTTCCTATATAATAACTTTGTGCAATAGGAGAATTTTATTGAAATCTGCAAAATAGTTCCTGATATATTGTTGCCATAGCAACTGTGACACGTGAAAGAATTTTGAAGTTAACATTAAAATGTGTATAACTTGCTTTCTAATTATTATTTTGTAATGAAACTTGCCTATTGCACAAAGGAACATGTCAGTAACCTCTCTGCTTAATTTTAAAACATTCTGTTGAATAGTTTCTGAGAAACTGGATGACTAAAATTATACGCAGAAATCCAAGATGGCCGCCGTTTCCATAGCAACAGGTACCCCCAGGAAAATTTTTCGGCCGTTTTTGTAATATTCAATGGATGTGTTCTTAGATGTGTAAGAATGGTGACTTTACCTCAATTATTAAAAAAACTGAAATTTTCTACTGTCCACCCCCTTAATTAGCTAAGTGAGAGTTTGGTTGTATTTACATACGTAATCTGATTTTAAATAAAATGTTAAACACTTAATTAATTGCTATGGATTAATAAAAAAAATGATTAACTGAGTGAGATGTATGAAACTTTATATACCGGTAACAATTATGGAAATTCTTGTATATATGATGTAATAAAAACATTATAGTAAATGATAAAAAAATCAGTTCCCGGGAAAAGTATGATAATTCTTTAACAACCAATGGTTTTCTCAAATTAGTATAAAATTAATACAGAAATAAATCATTAAATGGTTATAAAGCTGTGATACCTGACCAAAAGTTGTTACATGTATGTTTTTCTTGATAAAATATTAAAATCAAAATGAAAAAGACCGAGAATAAGCTTACGGTAGGATGACCCGTGCACTTTACAGAAAGTTGGTCTCGACACGGCTAAATGTGCACGCTTTGAGTCGATAAATAGCCATGGCACGTGCAATTCTCTACAAATATATCAACTATTACAGCCGTAAAAAATCTATTGTTGACGATTTTGAATAGCAGTAAAATTTAGCTTCTTGGTTATTACAGCAGCTTTAGTAATTACGTTTGTTTTATTTTTTAAATTGCTTTATCATTAACTGTACCGTTAAGAGCGGCATCTTTTGGTTTTAGTACAAATACTATCTCTGAATCACTTTCTTTAGCAGGAACATGATACTAGCAGTAGTTTCATTTTACTTTTACAAGTTTCTTAAAACAATTGTTGAGTTGTCTAAAGTGCTTATTTCTAAATTCAATTTCTTGTTCTAGCTTTCTGTTATGTTTCGTAAAAAAGTAGTCTTGATTATCCCGACCTGTCAATCAGACGTAGAATGGTCGATAGACTGGTTAAGCGAGACTAATTTCAAAACAAGGGCACGTAACCTATATTTTACTCAAAAGTGTCTGGGTGTTATGGACGTAACTTGGAACCAGTTTTCAGTCTATTATTTATAGATGATTAATGGTCATAGCTTATTAAGTACAACATGATCGTTTATTTAGTGACTATAATTGTGTGAAACTGATTTGAGGCTTGGCATATATATAAATATTGTGGCGTAATTGTCGAGATATTTGGAGATATTTATTTATGGTGGGTCACCCTACTTACGGTCACATACATGTATATTTGTGTTAACTCGTCCACTCAAATCCGAATTTATATCATTGCACCTCGAATTCCGTATAAGAATCGGCTTAGAATACCAAAATGCGAATCGTAACACATTGTGGTCTAAACTGTCATAAAATAAATGATAAATCAATGGAACCTGTTAGAAGTTGGTTTATTTAAGACGCCACGTAGTCTTAACAATTGAATACAACACGTCTCAAAAAATCGGCTACGTGCAAATGTTCTTTGATATCATATCACGGGGCAATTCTGTGACCCACCTGCATGAGCCTAAAAACATTACAAGTTCTGCCATGATAATTTCGTTGCACTTCTTGCGAACCGACGGATCGGATATATTTAAGTGTTTGAGATCGCTTTATTTACCACCCGCTTCCACCGAGGCGATATCGCAGACAATAACATGTTGTGTATATATGGTGCAATATTTTACATTGTGATTAGTTAAAACAGGGATTAAATAATTATTAGATATTTATATATATGCACAGTAAAAAAGGTATTGAGATTCGTCTTTTAACTACGATTATCATATTAGTCATTAATCACCTCTGAATCTATATCCCCATACACATTAATTACAGAAAGGTTCTGTGTATACACGCCATTGTGAGCGATTCACTTTTTAGTCATCTGATGGTTATTTTGAAAATACACGTACAACACAAAGTCATAGATGTCCGCTGTGACAGTAAAGATTAATTATTTCATTGGTCGAATGCTATTGTTTCATTAATTCCCACCTGTGGCCACCTGTCTGGGTACTATATGAAACCATGTTTTTGAATACACATTCCGTTATTACAGTATGGATTAATGCTTTGATTGCTCAAATGCTATTGTTTTATCACTTCACACGTGCAATATTTGTTTTGTTTGATTTATAAATCCGTTTCGGGAATGTTGATTTTGAGTTAGTACCAAACTTGACAGAAAAATATAACCCTGCTGTCCAATCCCCGACACACATTATTTTTTTAATACCATACATGTACATATATTGTAATAGTGATAAATGTACCTATGGGTTAATGCAATATGTTTTTTTTGTTCTGACACTATTTATTCAATAAATATTTACATATTATAAAAGTACACTATATGATTGTGGGATCTGAAAGCAAGCCAGGGCTTATATAAATTCATCTCACGAGGAAATTATTTACAATAGAATATAAATACTTTGTATAAGATTGTCATCATAAATCGCAAACTGGTATAAAATTACAAGGTAAAAGTGTTTACTCTCATTTAATTAATCAAAACGTTATATTGGATATAGTATAAATCAGTTAAATTACGGAATGTAGTAGAAACGTAGTGGGCTTAGCAAAATTATTATCTGATGTTCATAGCACTGAAAGGGTATGTGAAACAATGGTTGTTCTTGCGATGGGCGGCATCTGGCGTGCGATGGTGTTACATGGTTAGCCCTGTGTGACCTGTTTGAAAATGGGCGTCAGCTTGTCTATAGAGACTTACAGATAGCGACTTTTTGGCGCCAGTGAGAAGTCTCACAAGATTATTGTCGTGCAACATTACTTTGCGGGGTTGACTTCTCTGCTTGTGACGTCTACAGGTGGAACTTAATTCATTTTTGACTTAAAGAAGATACATTACCTGGGAGGTGTGCTTGACTGCGATATCACTTCTGTGGAATAATCAAAATAAGCGCTAAAACAACCATATTAAACGATACCAATCTTATAGTGTATAGAGGTCACAATTTTTATCCAATTTTGTTGAAACTTGAAATGTAAGTTTATGACCCAAGGATCTTGGTTCTTTTCGATATTCGCGCATATCGTACCGTAACTTCCTAAATTTTGGCCCCTGATTGTATGAAAAATCACGTTTTTAGCTTGTGGACCCTATAGAAGTCATAATTTTTATCTGATTTAAAAAAAAGTATTAATATACTGAGCACCATGGAAAACGCATCACTTAGTTTTTCGTATAACAAAATGATCCTGTAAACATATCTTATTTATTTTGCTTCTTATTGTGAACAATATTCAAATGGGAACACATCAATAACAACACATTTGTACACTTATGGATGTTTAATCTGTAATCAACGGTACAAAGTCAGAGGGGTCAAAACCAAAAGTACGACACAGATGTCAGTAGCGCGCGTGTCCTCCACGTGCTCTTACGCACGCTGTACAGCTACGTCGCATGGAATTTACCAATGTTTGAAAGAAGGTCTGGGGCAAATTATTCCATTCTTGGACAAGAGCAGCTTCTAAAGCAGCAATGGTGTGCATCTGTGGTCTCCGATAGAGACGGCGTCCAATATCATCCCAGACGTGTTCTATCGGTGCCATGTCCGGAGACATGGCTGGCCAGTCCAAGACATTGATGTTGTTAGCAGCCAGGTAGTGATGATCCCTGAGGATAGCTCCAACATAAGGTCGTCGTGCACAGAGTCCTACTTCTCTTAGACAACGTCTTACGGTGTTGGCACTTACTGGTCCTTGTCTTCCGACGACTGCTGCACCTGTTCAAGTCTCTGGACGGAATCTGTCACACATATGAGTGACCCAGATGAGCCTGGGTTGTAACGCGTTGTGGACCAGGACGTTGACGGTCACGTGTTGATCCAGTAACTCGAACACGTTCCACCAACCTTACAATAGTGGACTGATGACAATTGAAGTGTCTGGCAATAGCATGTGTAGACATGCCACCCCTGGACATTTCCATGGCTTCATTCCGTTGATTTTCAGTAAGTCTCGGCATCTTGATTCCTTCACCCGTCCAACAACAAATTACGACAGATTGACGTTTCACAGTTCATGTACTGCACATTAAGTTGAAAACATGCTTTTAAAGGGCTCACACACAATGCTGCACATGAATATTGGGTTTTTCATGTGCATCTCGTGCAATTTATTTTGTGCACACGGGCCGATATTTTTTTGCGTTTGGGAGCATTATGTGAAACAATAGTTCATAGTATTGCATAATATTATATATAAAAAAACACCTGGTAATAAAATATTTGGGAACAAAAGTGATGCGTTTTCCATGGCGCTCAGTATATATCACCGTTACACCCTAAGGACGACTGAGTTCGAATTCCGTGAAAATCGGCCCAAAATTGACAGACAAAATGGCCGCCGTTCGTTCTCAAATAGCATAAACATGTTCTCAAAAAACATGTTATATCGCCGTTACACACTAAGGACTATTGAGTTCGAATTTCGTGAAAATCGGCCCAAAATTACCAGACAAAATGGCCAATCCATCTTTGCAAAATGTGGGTGTATATCTTGCCTGGCAACTGCTGCTTTTCTTTTAGCTTTTATCTCCATTATTCCAAAACAAACTGTTGTACTGTATATGTGTTCTGGGTTATTTTACAAATGGAACAAGTATGCCAAATTTATTAAGATCGGTGCATATCTAAGACTACTCAACGCCCTTAAAAGGCAACCATAAAACATTATTTAATTGGTTACTGCATTACTGAATAGTAAATTTAGATGAAACATTCCATTTTATGAATGATAGATTTATGGTGGATGCACATGTTGTTGGCTGCAATTGGATTGAATTACCTGCTGGGAAATATTGTTTGCGTGAGAATGGAGGTAGTAAAGATAAACTGCCATTAACATCACGATCTCAGATAGAACTAGATGTATCATGGGAAGATTTTATATCACATCCAGCAGAAGGTGATTGGTCAGTAGTAGCACCGTTCCGTATTCTCAGTTTTGATATAGAATGTGCTGGTCGTAAAGGTAAGAGATATTGAGTTCTGTTATGGATCGTTTTGAAAACTTTTCATATTTCCTAAGGATGACCTCTATTATTTTTATATGCACACATTTTCATGTGGACGTATATTGTCGTCGCCCCTGTCCGTCTGTCTGTCCACAATTATTTGTTGACACTCTACAGGTCACAATTCTTATCCGATTTCAGTGAAACTTGAAATATAGGTTTATCAACCTAAGATCTCGATTGTTTCAGATATTGGCATGTATTGGACCGAAACTTCATGGATTATGGCCCCTGATTGTACAAAAAATCACATTTTTAGCTCACAATTTTTATCCGATTTTGTTGAAACTTGAAATGTAAGTTTATAACACAAAGATCTCGGTTCCTTTCGATATTCGCGCATATCTGATCGTAACTTCCTGAATTATGGCCCGTGATTGTACGATAAATCACGTTTTATCTTGTGGACCCTATAGATGTCATACTGTATTTTTATACGCCCACATTTTCATGTGGACGTATATTGTCGTCGGCCCTATCCGTCCATCCTTAATTTGTTTGTGGACACTCTACAGGTCACAATTCTTATCCGATTTTGACGAAACTTGTAATATAGGTTTATCTCCAAAAGATCTCAGCTGCTTTTGATATTGGCATGTAACGGATCGAAACTTCATGGATTATGGCCCCTGTTTGTACGAAAAAGTCATGTTTTTAGCTTGTGGACCCTATAGAGGTCACAATTGTTATCTGATTTTGTTGAAACTTGAACTGTAAGTTTATAACCCAAAGATCTTGGTTCCTTTCGATATTCCCGCATATCGGACCGTAACTTCTTGAATTATGGCCCCTGATTGTACGAAAATCACATTTTTAGCTTGTGGATCCTATAGAGGTCATAATTTTTATCCGATTTAAAAAAATGTATTATTATGTCACCGTTAGGACGGCTGAGTTCGAATATTGTGAAAATTGGCCCACAGACAAAATGGCCGCCGTTCGTTCTCAAATAGCGTAAGAATATGGTATATCAAGGTTGTGGACCCTATAGAGGTCACAATTTTTATCCGATTTTGTTGAAACTTGAAATGTAATTTTATAACCCAAAGATCTTGGTTCCTTTCGGTATTCGCGCATATCGGATAGTAACTTCCTGAATTATGGCAACTGATTGTACGCAAAATCACGTTTTTATTTGAGAACGAAGGTCAGACATTTTGTCTGTCAGTTTTGGGCCGATTTTCACGAAATTCGAACTCAAGCATCCTTAGGGTGTAACGGTGATATACTAAAACGTTTTTTATACGCCCACTTTTTCATGTGGACGTATATTGTTGTCACCCCTGTCCGTTCGGACGTCCGTAAACAATTTGTTTGTGGACACTCTACAGCTTACAATTCTTATCTGATTTGGACAAAACTTGAAATATAAGTTTATCTCCCAAAGATCTTGGCTGCTTTAGATATTGGCATGTATCGGATGGAAACATCATGGATTATGACCCCTGTTTGTACGAAAAATGATGTACGAATATCGAAAGGAACTGAGATCTTTGGGGTATAAACTTACATTTCAAGTTTCAACAAAACCTCTATAGGGTCCAGAAGCTAAAAACATGATTTTTCGTACAAACAAAGCCATAATCCATGAAGTTTCCATCCGATACATGCCAATAATTCAACTAATTATTGAACAGTCATGCTCATTAGACGGGACGCTTATAATTCAACACATGTCGGGAAACTTAGCACTAGTTAATTAGACGCTTGGTAATCAAAATTAAACAGTGATGTTGAAATTCGATATAAGTACAAATTGAGCAGTATTCTCCGAAATTCAACAATATTTATGAATAATTGGACACAGGGTAGAAATTAACGCTATTTACGCTAGATTAAACAGTACCAATGTTACAGTGCACTAAGATCTTGGTACCTTTTGATAATCGTGTACACTGTATTATGGCTCCTGATTGTTCGAAAAATCGCAATTTTCGCTATCGGACCCTATAGAGGTCACAATTTTTTTTTTCCGATTTTAAAAAACGTTTAAATATTTCACCATTCCGCCATAATGAAGGTTGAATTCAAACTTTGGGAAAATCGAAATAAAACTGCCCAACAGAATGGCCGCTCTTTATACGCAAATTGTGTAAAGTATGCAATACAAAGGTTGTGGACCCTCTAGAGGTCACAATTTTTATCCGATTCTGATGAAACTTCAAACATATCTTTATATCCCAAAGATCTCAGTCTCTTTTAATATTTGCGCATTTCTGGATTATTGCCCCTGATTGTACAAAAATTGTGTTTGTTTTTAGCTTGTTATCTATCTATCTTTTGCAAAATGTGGGTGTATCCGGCCTGGCAGCCACTGGTTGGTGCATGCCCGACCCCGAGGGACGGGCACGCCCAATTTTTTTGTGCGTCTGTGTATCACCCACAGACCACAATCCTCTTGAAACTTTGCATACCTATGCCTTAGCCTAACTTTTATGCCTATTTTGGTGAATGCCCAACCGTAAAGGCATGTCCCAAAGCCGAGGCGGCCGAGCCACACTCAATTTCTGTGTTTATCGTATACAGGCTGCAATTCTGAATGAATCATTATGTTTTCTGTTTAGCTTAAGGGTGGCAACAGTTGATTTTGGTGTATGATCCCCCCTTTGGATGGAGGGAGATAGGATGGCCGAATGGTCAGCACGTTCGAGTTGTATCATAAGGTCTGTCATTGAGTCAACTGGCGAGGTTTTGATTCCCTTGTTGTACATGTCAAGGAGTGGGGTCCCGTGTCAAACTTCATGGGCTTTCTCCGGGCCCTCTGGTTTCCTCCCACTGCTAAAGATCCCACTTACAAGTAAATTATTGCAATAAAATTAAGCCACATGTTAGTCTTGCAATGACCTAGTTTGTGTCGAGTGGACATTAAACCCCATTTCTTTCTCTGCCTTTGGGTGATGCCACTTCCACTTTTTATTCACCCTCATCGAAATGTTGTTGTATATTGTCGTCACCCCCGTCAGTCCGGCGTCCCCAATGGGCGTCCTCGCTAATGGAATTCCCACCAGGTGCCGCTAGCTGGCTTCACGGCTCCACGTGACCTCTCGTCTGCTGCAAAGTTCCATTGTTTACATATGTTGACCTTCGCCTCGAGCTATTTTATTTCGTTTGGTTTTACAACAATGCCGTCAACTTTGTGCTGTGTACCAAAATGTTCGAATAGGGGAGGACATGCATTCCCAAAGGAGGCAAATTTGAGAAGAAAATGGATAGTTGCCATTCGTAGAATTCACTGGAAACCAAATAAATATAGCCTGGTGTGTTCGGGAGAATTTCACATGCCATGACTACATTTCGGCAACTACGCTTGGTAAGAATTATTTAAAATATTAGAATTTCTTTTAAATATTACTAATATTTTATAATGTCATCTCAAATATTATGGTTTATTTGCCCCTTTTCTGTGTAAAAAAACACATTCACACGGACAATCCAGACTGACAAACTTAGCGAGTTTGTGCATGGCAACTTCAAAGAGTGATTCAGTGACAGACTCGAATCGAGGGGGGGTGGGGGGTCTATTTGTTCTGTATTTTCCGCCTCCAGCAACGCCATACACTACTGTACACATCATAAAATTTTCTTATTGGTTTATTTCACTTAAATATTATAAGAGGAAGAAATCTGATAAACTTTAAATAAATTAAAAATGGCTATTTCCTGACACTAAGTTGTTATGCTAGGGGGATCATATGGGTAAGGCGCTGGCTTGCTAGCCTGGAGGTCGGGTGATTGATCCCTGACTTGGCCGAGAAAGTTCATCCAGATTTTCTGGCGTGGTTCACCCTTGTCAGTGATGCAGGACGGAGGGGCTGACAAGCTGTCTAGTCGTTCGGATGGTACGGAAAACCGAGATCCCGTGTACACCTTGGCGTGCACCAGTTAAGTCAGGTGGTCAATCAAAACAGCTGAATATATTAGGTTTGTTTGATAAAACGATATGACAACATGTTAGTGGGAAAGGCTTGTCTATAGGGGTCACAGTGGCTAAGTGGGTAAGACGCTGGCTCGCTAGCCTGGAGGTCGGGTGTTCGATGCCTGCATTGGCCAGGAAAGTTCAGCCAGATTTTCTTGCGTGGTTCCCCCTAGTCAGTGATGGAGGTCGGAGGGCCTGACAAGGACAGCTGTCTAGTCACTCGGATGAGACGGAAAACCGAGGTCCCCTGTACACATTGGCATGCATGTAAAAGATCCCTTGACAGTTGGAATTCGATATAAGAGTAGGCCGTAGTGCCGCTGTCCAGGCAAAATTTCCCTCATAGCGTATGCCTGTCTTCATTAGCCCAGTTCAGAGCAAAACAGTAGGACATTAAACCCCATTTCATTTCATTTGTTATGAATAGATAGAGGTAGTTGGGGGGGGGGGGGGGACAAGCACCCAATTTGGTAAACTAGTGTTACTTTTTTTAATTGGCCTTTAAAAGAAAGGATAAATATTTAAGTGTCACTCCACGAGAAAACCATGCAAAATCCTGCAAAAGTGATAAGGTGGGGGGTCGGCACTTCGGATCCATATTCACAGGAATTAATCAGTCCGACTAGACTACTCGTTGACCAAAAGGGCCGATCTCAAAAATTAACCATTCGGGAGACATGGCCCTATAACGATTTTCAGCCTATTTTCACCGATTTTGAGTCAAAATTTAGGCATATTTAGAGTCATTTTTCCAGGCCAAAATAGGGACTGCGTGATATACTGATGGTAGGTGATGATAGTATATGTCTTCGACTATTCAAGCATCATGACCAATTTATGTTGCTCTATGTCTCTGAGACATAGTATGGAAACCACTGATAGGTGTCGCCCATCACCTTGAAAGTACCCTATCTTTGAAATTAAATATAGCCGATGGTACGGGTATGGGCAAGATGGGTAAATCTTAATTATGTAGAGGGGTACTAGTGCTACCAAAATCAACAATAAAATTTTTGCCCACTCTTGTCCCATTATCAGAAATAATTTTTAAAGTTACCCCTTTTTCGAAATTTTGACCGATAGTGAATTGGTTGTTCACTATATATGCGCATAGTTTAATCGCCATATCAACCATAAATTTGCTCGAATGAACTAGAAATGTTTGATAGAATGACTCCTGTATCAGGGGGAACTGTCAATTTTTTTTCAGATATCACTCATTCACCTCCTTTTTGCCAGTCTCGACCCCTATCATGAACCTTTGTAGCAAAAAGTCCTTTACTTTGTCGGAGAACCGTTTACGACTGGCCGTAGTTTTCAGAGCCCACCCAGGTTTCATAGCCAGTACAGGTTCACCGCCTTCTTCAATAGAATGAACAGTTCTTTGAACACCAACAGAAGCGATTTCAGTAAATTTTGTGGCCCACTTTCTTTTGATTTTATCCAATTTAGTCTCACGTACTGGTTTTAGAACATGTTTTCCTCCAGCTATATGGCGAGTAAGTTCTTCTTGAGTGGTAAAAACTTTTACACAATTTACGTCTGTACAGTTTATATTCGCTGAAGAAGATCCTGCCCTACGAAGTGATCCAGTCTCCACAGCAGGAACTCTGTAGGGGCCAGCCTGACAAGGACAGCTGTCTAGTCATTCGGATGAGACGAAAAACCGAGGTCCCGTGTACACATTGGCGTGCACGTAAAAGATCCCTTGACAGTTGGAATTCGATATAAGAGTAGGCCGTAGTGCCGCTGTCCGGGCAAAATTTCCCTCATAGCACACTGTATGGCGTATGCCCGTCTTCATTAGCCCAGTTAGGAGCAAAACAGTAGGACGTTAAACCCCATTTCATTTCATTTCATTTCTGTAGGGGCCAGTGACAGGATTAGTTTCTTGCTGTGGTTTTTCATTTTTCAGTAGAGAGTCCATTGTTACTAGTTTTCCATTACCAATTTTGTAGGCTTTCCAAAAGCGAATATAAACTGTACAGACGTAAACGGTCCTCCGACAAAGTAAAGGACTTTTTGCTACAAAGGTTCATGATAGGGGTCGAGACTGGCAAAAAGGAGGTGCTTTCCAATGTTGTGAAATTAATGAAATCACAGTTTTCAAAGGAGGACTGGCTCACTACTAAACAAGTGAACAGTTATTTCTCGAGATTGGCTGCCCAGCAAAAGTGCGGTCATCCACTCGGACAGGTTGAACATGACACAATTGACGAAGAACCTGCCTTAGATCTAGTTTCGAGAAGGAAACTTCGTTCTCGAATTATTGAACAGTGTTAACTATAAGAATCACAACTCTTCGAGGATCGTATCGGATCAACTCTTCGAGGATAATATCTTGCAAAGTAACTTCATATGAAGGCCAAACATTAAATTTGCCTATCTGATATAAATCGTACGTTTCAGAAATTTATTGATGTCTTGTCCAGAGTCTACGCAGAATAGATATCGCAAAAATATTTATATTGTACAAGAAACTCATTTTTATGTTATTTTAAAGTCATTCATTATACATTATAAGAAATGCCGGACGCTTAGAAAAGATGGGCACTGTATTGTAAATAGCTGAGTCAATCCATCTATAAACAATACTGTAAATTGTTACGTTCGTGTATAATTACTGATTCCCTTACTTAATTGTTACGTTCGTGTATAATTACTGATTCACTTACTTAATTTTTTTGATAAAATTTCGTCTATTGGTCTGATCATTATAAAGCTTCCGCCGCTTTAGGCCTAGGTAGAGACAGGGGGTATCCGTCAAAATAATTTTCAATAATGCATAAAGGTACTTTTGGTCACCAAACCTATGAAATCGTATCATGAAGATTTATGAGTGATATCTGAAAAAAAATTGACAGTTCCCCCTGATACAGGAGTCATTCTATCAAACATTTCTAGTTCACTCGAGCAGATTCAAGCAAATTTATGGTCGATATGGCGATTAAACTATGCGCATATATAGTGAACAACCAATTCACTATCGGTCAAAATTTCGAAAAAGGGGTAACTTTAAAAATTATTTCTGATAATGGGACAAGAGTGGGCAAAATTTTTATTGTTGATTTTGGTAGCACTAGTACCCCTCTACATAATTACCGTTTACCCATCTTGCCCATACCCGTACCATCGGCTATATTTAATTTCAAAGATAGGGTACTTTCAAGGTGATGGGCGACACCTATCAGTGGTTTCCATACTATGTCTCAGAGTCATGGAGCAACATAAATTGGTCATGATGCTTGAATAGTCGAAGACGTATACTATCATCACCTACCATCAGTATATCACGCAGTCCCTATTTTGGCCTGGAAAAATGACTCTAAATATGCCTAAATTTTGACTCAAAATCGGTGAAAATAGGCTGAAAATCGTTATAGGGCCATATCTCCCAAATGGTTAATTTTTGAGATCGGCCCTTTTGGTCAACGAGTAGTCTAGTCGGACTGATTAATCCCTGTGAATATGAATTGGATCGGCTGACCCCCACCTTATCACCCCCTGCATGGTTTTCTCGTGGAATGACACTTAACTGCATTTATTATTTATTTCAGGAACATGTCCACTCGTTAAAAGATTGAAAGGGGCTTCAGTTCCATCTGTGTTTTCCTGGACCAAACCAGTTGAAGTCAGCACAGTAAACAGACAGCACCGGGCTGTCATGAGAGCAAACCGAAAGAGTATTACAGATTCCCCAATATTACTTCTTAGCAATAACGACAATATTTTGGTGGAAGATATTGGTGCAGAAGTTGAGCTTGTTTCTGGGGATGTGCCTGACCCCGTGGAATGTGACATTATATTGGAAACAAAAAGCTGTGATACTGGTGTACAAACCGACTCATATGGCCACTTTTCTGTTGAACGTTTCAAGCATGATAATAAAAAAATGCTACCGATTCTTGATGATTTTGCATTCACTGGGACCTGCAGCATATCGTCTGAACTATTATTATCATGATGTAAGAAATGTAAGCATAGAAAACCAACTGTTTCTTACTCTGGTAAAGCTTCGACTGAACTGGACAAATTTTATACTTGCAGATATGTTTGAAATATCTGAAACAACAGTTTCAAACATATTTATCACCTGGGTAAATTTTATGTACCACCAGTGGAAAGAAATACAAATTTGGCCATCTCGAGATCTCGTTCGATACTTTGCCCCTTCGGATTTTCGGAGAAAATTTCCAAAACTAGGGTAATTATTGATGGCACAGAATGTCCTGTTAAAAAACCCACACCACCCACTGCCCAGCAAGCAACATTTTCGACATACAAAAATAGAAACACAGTTAAGATTCTTGTTGGTGCTACCCCCGGTGGATTAATATCGTATGTAAGCGATGCAAATGGAGGGTCAGCCAGTGACCGACAGATTGTTGAAAGGAGTGGTCTGATGACACAATGTGATCCAGGAGACTCGATAATGGCCGACAAAGGCTTTAATGTTCAAGACATTTTTGCATCGTATAATGTTGCAATAAACATTCCATCATTTTTTTAAAAAAAAAATAGATTAGATGGGAAAACAGTGCAAAGTGATAGAACAATCTCAAGCAAGAGAGTACATATTGAGAGAATTATAGGACTGACCAAAACATTTAAAATAATGAGAGAGCCCTTGACACTTAGCGAAACAAATCTGGCAACTGAGATTCTCTTTGTTTGTTGTATGTTAAGCAATTTTAAGGACAATATTGTTTCTAAGACAGCTTAAGGACACTCTGTTTATTGTCCCCAAATCACCCTCTGAAGCTAAAAACCGAAGTTTTGGAAAGTGGGATTTTTAAGACATTCATAATGAACAACAATAAATAACAATAAATATTACACAGTGTAAAAATATCACAGTGTCACTTTAATTAAAATGTATTCTACTAATAGTCACTAGGGATTTGGTATCGTTTAGAACAGGGTTTTTAGCGCTGGAAAGTATGCATAGAGTTTACTTTTAAAACACCGTTCGATAATTGATAAAAATCGTTTAAGAATTACATAAATGGTTTAGTTAGTACTATGGCTTAGTTTATTGGGAACGGGTTTAGTTTCTCCGAGAGTCGTTTAAAAATGGCCGACCCGTTCACTTATCTACGATGTTTACTTATTAGACGAGCCGTCTGCTTTCCCGAGATACGTTGAAAAATAAACACACCGTTTACTTATCTACGGCCTTTACTTATTAGACGAGTCGTTTACCTTCCCGAGATACGTTGAAAAATCAACACACGATTAATTTATCTACGGCGTTGAAAAATTAGATGAACCTTTTAATTTCCCGCGAGCCGTTTATCCGATCGGTTAATTTTGATTACGATTATTTACATATGAAGTACGAATAAAAAAGGAGAATATAAAAAATGCACACTCATAGATGATCATCTTACCGTGGTCATAGTATTATATATTATCCATTGTCCTATAAACTTAGTATTCCACCATTGACAAATAAATCAAAAATCGGTAAATCACGTCCCAAGGTAATTATACAATTGGAAATCGGTAAATCACATCCCAGGTAATGTATCGTTGTTGTTGTTAGTTAGTTGTATTTTACGTCCGCTTCCACCGAGGTGATATCACAAATAAATTAACTAGTCTTTCATATGTACACGTGGTCATAAGTCAAGGTCACAATAGCAGTGCCACAATCTCGCGAGACTGTACATTAGACTGGCGCCAAAAAAGTCACTGTCAATCTCTATAGACAAGCTGTCGCTCATTTTCAGACAGCGTAATCACTTGATTGGGGAGGGGACCCCTGTGCAATTTAGTTGATTATTGGGTAATACGTCGAGTCCATGATGTATTTTGGCGAGTGATTAAGCTGTCAAGATGTAATTATAAAATACCTTTTTTATAAAGAAGATAAATGATGTTAGACATCATAAACTAACAAACAATACGAGTATACTTTATTACAAAAACATCAGTGAACTAATCTAAAATCATAACGGCAAATATAAAAACAATACGAATATACTTTACTACAAAAACATTGGTGAACTAACCTAAAATCTAAAATCATAACGCCAGTTAACAAACAATACGAATATACAGCGGTGAACTAATCCTGGTCGTGATCGGTAATCAACAAAAATCGACGAGTAAAACTTATATATTCCATACATTATTGTTTCTGTAACAATAAGTAAGTGTTTAACAGTTAATTTAACGATAAGTACAACCCGGTTAATTATAATAACAAGGGGGATGAAACAGCCCGATAAAAAAATTTTTAATGGTAAATATCTAATTATACAAAAACACATTGCTTAACAGGGTCGAAAAGCTCTCTTCTCAGTCTCAAAAGTTTGTAATGAAAATTATTTTAATATTGTAAGTAATGTAACTAAATACTTTTATGTCTTGTATTCTAAATTATGAGGTTTTCATTTGGGGCATGATATATAACAAATACATTTAAGGTACCTTAGGAAAATCTTAGATACAAGAACAACCACAAATTCCCACATGATCTATTATGAACTTGGACGTTTCCTTTTAATCATTACGAGAAAATTACGGATATTTAAATACTGGATTAAAATACGTTCTTCTACTAATGTCTTACTTAATTCTTGCTACTCTAATGTGTTAATAAATAATGACCCGTGGGTCCTGAATGTTAAGAAGGAACGTTTTAAATTTGGCTTGGGAGATTTATGGGAAAAACCTGCTCATCTCATAAACACAAATTGTATCCATATCATCAGACAAAGATTATTAGACATATTTAGACAGGAGTGTATTGAGAAATTTGAATTATCAAGTAAATGTATCATTTATAAGCATATTGTGAATACATTTGGCTTACAATATTATTTGACTAAACCAATAGACAGAAAATACAGACGTGAAATTACAAGAATCCGTTTGTCCAGTCATAATTTAAATATTGAAAGGTTACAATATAGTACTAAATATATTGAGAGAAGTAAACGATTATGTACCATTGTACAATTGAGTACCATTTTGTTTTAATTTGTCCGATTTATAAAAATCTGAGATAATAATATATAAAAAAGTATTATTATTCGAACCCCATTGTTTTTAAATTATTTAATCTTTTATGTACTAAAAATGTATCTGAACTTGTAAACCTTGGTAGATTTTTATATTTTTCTAATAAAATAAGAGATGAAGAGATTTTTTTTTGTTTTGTAAATATTTTTGTATTTCCCAATGAGTCTGTGACTCAAGGGTAATAAAAACTTGAAACAGTCCGAGGTGAAATGTTTGTGGGATGAACTGACCCGCACCCGGCTGGTAACTACAGGTGGGAATTAATAAAACAATAGCATTCGACCAATCAAATAATTAATGTTAATAAAAAAAGGGACATTTATGACTCAACTGTACATTCAAAGGCATGATTTTGTATGGCACCCAGACAGGTGAGAATTAATAAAACAATAGCATTCGACCAATCAAAGAATTAATCCATACTGTACTTACGAACATGTATATTCAAAAACATGGTTTCATATGGCACCCAGGCCCTTGACCACAGGTGTGAATTAATAAAACAATAGCATTCGACCAATCAAATATTTAATCTATACTGTAATAACGTTCAATTATAACTCCATCCTATATTCCAAATAACAATCGGCTGACCAAAAGGTGAATAGCTCATAATACCGTGTATACACAGGCCTTTTCTGTAATTAATGTGTATGGGAATATAGATTAAGAGGAGATTAGTGACAAATATGATAATTGTGTGCGATATCAACTCGGTGGAAGCGGGCGTTAAATAAAGCTATTTCACACATATGATAATCGTAGTTAAAAGTCGACTTTCACAACATAAAAGTTGCGTTTATTTTGAATACTAAAATAACTCAGGCTTAGTTTGGCTTGGCTCTGAATTTTGATTGAGTGGAAGATTTTTAAAGACATACATACGATTTGCTTTTTGTTATTAAATTATATATAAATCCGTTGATTGTTTTCCAATTTTGATTTCTTTTTGTGCATGCTGCTATTTCTTTATTTATAAACCAGTGATTGTTTTCCAGTGTTGTGTTTTTAGTATTCATGCTGTCATTTGTGATTGTTTATAGTATTTAGTGTACATACATATAAATACATACAATTGGTTTTTGTTATTAGATTATCATAGCTAAATATATGTTCTGTTTTATTTATAAACCCTTTTCTTTTTCGGGAATGTTGATTTTGAATCAGTACCAAAAGTTAACACCTGTACCCAATAATCAACTAAATTGCGCAGAAGCCCCCAATCAAGTAATTACGCTGTCTTAAAATGGGCGACAGCTTGTCTATAGAGATTGACGGTGACTTTTTTTGGCGCCAGTCTAATGTACAGTCTCGCGAGATTGTGGCACTACTATTGTGACCTTGACTTATGACCACGTGTACATATGAAAGACTAGTTAATTTATTTGTGATATCACCTCGGTGGAAGCGGACGTAAAATACAACTAACTAACAACAACAACGATACATTACCTGGGATGTGATTTACCGATTTCCAATTGTATAATTACCTGGGACGTGATTTACCGATTTTTGATTTATTTGTCAATGGTGGAATACTAAGTTTATAGGATAATGGATAATATATAATACTACGACCACGGTAAGATGATCATCTATGAGTGTGCATTTTTTATATTCTCCTTTTTTATTCATACTTCATATGTAAATAATCGTAATCAAAATTAACCGATCGGATAAACGGCTCGCGGGAAATTAAAAGGTTCATCTAATTTTTCAATGCCGTAGATAAATTAATCGCGTTCTGATTTTTCAACGTATCTCGGGAAGGTAAACGACTCGTCTAATAAGTAAAGGCCGTAGATAAGTAAACGATGTGTTGATTTTTCAACGTATCTCGGGAAAGCAGACGGCTTGTCTAATAAGTAAACGTCGTAGATAAGTGAACGGGTCGGCCATTTTTAAACGACTCTCGGAGAAACTAAACCCGTTACCAATAAACTAAGCCATAGTACTAACTAAACCATTTATGTAATTCTTAAACGATTTTTATAAATTATCGAACGATGTTTTAAAAGTAAACTCTATGCATACTTTCCAGCGCTAAAAACCCCGTTCTAAACGATACCAAATCCCTAGTGAGTAATACTACTGTTCACTGAGTGTGGTATAGAATGAGACATTATTTATTATTATTATTAATATTATTTATTATTATTATTACAGCATATTTATAGTGCGCCCTTTCATATAACATGTTAAGGGGCACTTTACAAAGTGACAATGTAATCATAAATAAACAACAAGATTATGGACAAGTTAACGAGTCAGTTAAAAGCCTGATTAAATAAATGTGTTTTAAGTCGTTTTTTAATTGTCGGATGGGAGATAATACCGAGATCACGTTGGCATTCACGTAAACAAACCTTTGCATGTTTGAGTTCAAAACATGAATAGACTGTACCCAGAGCAAAATTATGAGTTATTTAATGTTCATTAAAAGAATATACAACATCTTAAACTAAATGGTAGATTATTCCATAAAACAGGTGCTTGATAACTAAAAGAGCGCTGACCATAAGAAACTAGTTGAACAATGTAATATTATTTAATACATTTCTTTAAATTGTTTGTTTGTGTTTTTATAAAAGAATGTCTGCAATACTGCCTCCTGAAAGTATTCGTTAAAAAATGTTGTTAAGTCCTTGACCATGTCAGCAATAAACTCATTATTTCTTTCAATCAATATGGTTTTAAAGTCTTTGTGTGTGTAAACACAAAAATAACATTCTTGTCTCCCAGTATTGAATAACTGCCCTTGAACCTGGAAATAATATTGGTGTTTTGGATTCAAATCAATATCTCTATTTATATAAATAATATATGGCACTGTCTTGGGGTTTATATCCATATCCTTTGAAGCGTAGGGACACTTCACCTCTATGGTAGCATTCTCCCCTACTAGCACATCTGGAGTAGATGCTAAAAAGGGGCAATCTTTTGAAATAATTGTGCCACAAGGAAGTACACTCTTATCATATTGTAATGCAAATGTTTCCAATGCAACCTTTTCATATCTGTTGCCATGTTTAACTGCATTACAGTTGATAACAGAAGGCATTGTCAGAGATTCTGCATATTTTATTTTGTCTGTTCGGTCTGTTAGCTTACAAATCCTACCAAAATCAGATGAGTTAAGTCGTAAGCACCTTAACTCTAACCAGGCTTTATCAGCAGACTGTTTGAGTGTTGACATGGATATTGTGTCGATGGTTTCCTGGTCGATTGATGTCAATCCAATCTTTTTTTTAAAACAAATCTTCTTGTGTCTCTACTAAGTAGTCATGGTCGACCAATATTGCTTGTATATTTGCTGGAGCATACATCTGTGCCAGTGGAACCCGCGAAAAGTTTGTTTTGTTTACGCAAACATTACGAAAGTGACCTTTGTAAATTTGTGTCGTTCAGTCCAGTTGGTCCCGGGATTCAAAATTAAAAGATTTGTCATTTCCAGGGTTTCGCTTCAGCTCTAAATCACAGGCCTTTAAAGGTGAGCCCTGGTGTCGCCTAACATGGTGAAATGTCTGTAACTGTTGCGTACAGGTTTCTTAGGTCATTATAACTCCAGAGGCACTAAATTTGAAAAGAGCATACAAAACTGCATTGACATGTTTGCAGTGAGCTTCAGGGCCTATGCCAGCACCACAGTCACACTGACACTCCTCAACAAGTCCATGGGTGTTTATAGAAATGTCAATATTATAGGTAACATGTTTCTTCATTTCTGCCTTACACTGACTCTTGAAAAAATTTAAAGAAGATTGTTGTGCCATTTTAATATATCTTAAGAATTTTTCTCGAACTAAATTAACACTGTCTTTACCTAAAACCTTGTTCAGAGGTGTAAGATATGCTTCGATGCAGGTATGACCAAGCCTTCATGCAAGTCTTTGTAGGTTTTTTCTTCTGGGGTAGTCATTTGGAATGTTGAAGGAATATCTGTATTTCCAGTTTTACCAAAATTATAATTCCTTTCATATGCCTCTAGCTAAAAATATAAAATATCATATATATATAAATAAATAATTAAATGTATTTACTAATTTACTAGAAATATTGGGGCTATGACGCCATAGGCCTATTCTGATTAGAAATAAACTTAGTTAATAAAGAGTAAGACATATCAGGAGATGTGTGAAAATAAAATATGTAGGCCTAGAATTATCAACATATCTTTGTGCAAGCCCTTTATTTAGTAAATAAAGACAAAATACAAGGTGTTGGGCTATTGTTATTATGGATTATGCCTAGAAATTCGAATGAACTTGGTCCCGGGTCAACTAGCACCCTGCCATAGCCTATACTATAGGCATCATAATTTGTCATAAACTGTAGGCCTAACCGTGCTAACGCTTCACGATAGGCCTACCGGTATTCCTGTCCTACACTGATTTACTCTATTTTATCCATGCTTGTAGTCCTATTTTTTTTAAAACAAAGATCCTTAAAGTGCACATAAGATGGGTTTGGGAACTTTTGGATATGTGTAGCCAATGGTTACTCTATCAACTTAACGGCAAGTTCACACCAATCTGATTGAAATTAATTCAGTTATCTTCAGTTATCTTGAAAACGACTTTGCCAATTATCGAAAACACTCTTAATCTCCTCAGACGCCAGTGACGTCACAGTGACCGAATGCATATTCGGAATGTTTATTCCTTAATTACCTATATACAGCCGGCGTGTGTACTCATTAACGCCTGACTGATTCCTTAATCTCCCTTAGTTCTTAATTAAATAAAACAATTGACTACGGAATAATTCGTTTTGTAATTCATTTTAATTTAAGATCCAATTTAGATTGCCTACAACTTTTAAACTTTGAAGTCTTGAACTCTTAATTAATTTTTTACAATATGGAACTTATTGGACGAACACTTTTAATATGTAAATAATATACCGGTCCAGCTATGTGTTTTTTACTGCGAGCACTTCGCATTTCCACATAAAGTGTAGTGTCGTTAATATTTGTCATTAATTTATCAATCCGACTATAAAAGTTATACAGGCATGGGTTATAAATTAATTTACACGTCGGTGTTAGCAGTGAGTGTTAGTTGGATTAAGAATGTTGATTAGGTAATTATCTTTTTTTACGCCGGCCAGATCAAAGACATCACTCTAAGTGGAACGTGTGCATAATACCTCATACCTCGTACACCCACACATTAATTGTATAAAACCATTAAGTTTTACTCATCAGTTGTTTATAATTATTATTTACCCAATAATTATTGCTCACCAGTGTTTTTGTAATCAAGTAGCCTCGTATTATTTGTTGATTGGCGTTTAAACAACAATCATTTATCTTCTTTTTAATAAAAGTATTTTACAATTGCATTGACAGTTTAATCACTCGGCAAACGGCACCAGGAACTCCACATATGATCCCGTGCAATTTTCGTGCCGAAGTTTAACCTCATTTACTAAACCCTTAGTACATGTAACAGTAAATATTAATAATATTCCCACGTTAATTGAATGAGAAATGAGGGCGATCTATTGTACATGTTATGCATAGTCATCGGAAAATTCCATATTCACTGTAAATTTCAAATTGAGTTACGATAAAAGTTATTCTTTATGTATAGAAATGGTTATTATTATTATATATAGCTAATAATGAATATATCGACAAATGACTGGCGCCATTTGTATTTCTGTACGTTTGGTATATCAAGTGCTATGGGGTTATCCAAATTACCAGTAAATGTGCTAATTTCTTGAGTCGTCTTCATTTGACACGTGGCCTATTTAAACAAAGGCAGCTTAAATGGATCTACGGCATGATACGGCATTTGAAATTCACTCTAAAATATTCCAATCACAAATGAAAGACGATAATTCGGTGATTATGATTAGGCCATTCACGTGGTAATTAGACCGTCAACAGACGCTTGTCAACTTGCCGTGTGTATTGATAGTGCTATATTGTACAGACGGTGAGATATTGTATAGATAATTGAAAAATTGAAAAGCGTGTTGGCGTGTCGGACACTTAAACGTTAACAGCCGACTTAATTTTAATCAGATTGGTGAGAAGTTGCCGTAAAGTTGATTAGTGACCATGGGCTATACATACATGTAATTTAGATTTTTGATCTTACGTGGTCTTTAACTTTTTCAATTCGACTTTAGCCTTAAATTTAATAGGCATATGTGAGCTAGTCACAGAATTAATATGTAACAAAGACAAAAGACGATAAAATTAAAATTGCGTCATTGAGTTTGACATTAAAAACATACCGTTCGATCAACTCCTGTTTACGACCGTAAAGCTTCGCTCCTCGTTTGCTTAACTCTTTCTTCAACTCATTAATGGTAAGAGAACCGTATTTTGAAGTATCACGATCGAGATCCATTTTCAACAGTAAAAAAACTACGTATATTTTTACAGTCTTGTTTGATTCGAATGTAGCGTAAAACAATGAGCAGAAGTAAACAATAACATCACGTGGGGCCACATTATGTACAGTGCCCTCTATAAATTACCTCCCCTTATCTCCAGCGAGGACGCCCATTGCTTGTGGACGCTTTAGAGGCTAAAGTTAATGTCCGATTGACTTTAAATTTATACACAGTATTTAAGGTCATGAGACGATCCAACCTATTGATTTTCAGCAATTTCTGATAATTACTGCCAGAGTTATGGCCCTTGATCACTTCAAAATATCTTGTGGACGCTATAGAGGCCAAAGTTATAAATCCAATTCACGTTAAATTTATACACAGTGTTTAAGGTCATGAGACGAAGAAGCTTATTGATTTTCAGTTATTTCCAATTATTACTGCCAGAGTTATGGCCCTTATCACTTCAAAATATCTTGTTGATGCTCTAGAGGCCAAAGTTAATATCTGATTGACTTTAAATTTATACACAGTGTTTAAGGTCATGCGATGAAGAAACCTATTGAATTTCAGCAATTTCTGATAATTACTGCCAGAATTATCACCCTTGATCATTTCAAAATATCTTGTGGATGCTCTAGATGCTAAGTTATCATCCGATTGACTTCAGATTGACAAACAAGTATATTGATATGTTGAATATTGATAACTTGAACAGCTAAATCCATGATATTAAATGTTTCGGATACTAAACGTTAGCATGGGGCAGAACTTTATAAAAACCAAACAAATTCTAATGATTTTCTGATAATTACTTAATGAGTTGTTACTCTTCATCAGATTTTAGTGTATTATAAATATTTCATTACCAAAAGAAAGTAAAAAATATGCGACAACTGTTGTTGACTGCCGGGACGATTTAGCTGCTGTGGGTGTATGTTTCGTTGCCTGGCAACCTATCTTTTGTTAATATTTTGTCAAGCCAGATTTTTGTGTGTTTTGTCTACAGGCTGCAATTCTGAATTGATCATCTTAAAAATAGCATACTTATTCCTTATACCGTAAGGATATTAGCAACTATCTATTTGGGTTAAATGGCCTGACTCCTGTGGTTGGTGCTACACTCCCACTTTTTTGTTAATTTTTTGACTGTAAATATTGCACAGGTTACAATTTTTATACACCCACATTTTCATGTGGACGTATATTGTCGTCGCCCTGTCCGTTCGTACATCTGTTTAAATATATCACCATTCCACCAGGGCTTCCACTTCAAAATTTTCACTACCGGTCATTTTTGATAACGCACGAAAACTTTTCAAAGTAAATTCATATTTCATGTTTTTTATTCATGGTATGGTATTGTGAATTCACGTGTCGATACCACTTTGTCACCATGGGGTACACACGAAAAAATACATTTGACTTAAAAATGAAATATTAGTAAGGCTTATGATAATTATTTATTAATTAATTAAATATTCCATTTTGGCTACTTAAATAACGAAATAGTTGAATTACCACGTGCTCCATAGTAAATACACTGACCTGGATAATTTTGAGTTGTAACACAATAACTTCGATATGAAGATAAATATATAATTATCCACGGCATATTTCTCACATTTATTGGTTTTAAAACCATCCCTAACGGAATTACGGGTCGCAGAATTGTGATGTAAATCCTAATAATGTATTACTAAATGACTAACGGATAACTAACTTCCCAGCTAACGACACTAGCGCCCCCTAGAATATCGTCGTGTGTGAGAGTAACCGTATATACACAACATATTTTCTACACGTGGAATTATCAATATCGCTGCACAATAGAACTGGAATACGTAATTTTCTTAGTTTTTCGGTAAGCAAGTTAACTATTCTCTAGATTTTATTTCTACAATTTCCACAAGGCCATAAAGCCGCTATGAAAATTTATAAATGCATTTTTCTCCCAACACGCACATGTACGTTGTTGAGGACTTCCGTAATTTCTATGCTGTTTTTATTTTATATGACAGTTGGTTGGATGCGAAGAGCAGTATTTTATATCAATTGCCTTTTTTTGAAGCTCATAATAACCTCGTTTACATCGTGCCTGACCGTAATAGCGGTAAACGGCTTTGATGTTGAAAATCCTTCTGACACGTGGACAATACGTGAATGATTAACAATGGACCGCTTCACACCGTTGATTAGATTCCCACTTATCAATTAACTTTTATTGTTCTCTACCAGACACTCATCATTAATTATCAACACACCACTCAGTATAATCTGTTGACGACTATTGTATTTATACAACTCTATAACACCAATCACAAGATTGGCTTCTATACGTGTGCATTCTAGTATAGTTGCATAGTGGAGGTCGATCGTAGCCATGTTTGAAAATTGGGTTTTGGAAAAAAAGACTCTCTTTCCGGCGTGCAAAATGACCGTTAGGTCAGATCTAGGAACGGTCATTTGCCATAGCCGCAGGTTTCGACCGGCATATACGGCCGACGTGGAACCCATGCATTCCACCGTAATAAAGGTTGAATTTGAATTTCGTGAAAATCGAAATGAAACTGCCCGACTACATGGCCGTTTTTTGTACGCAAATTGTGTAAAAGTATGTAATACCAAGGTTGTGGGTCCTCTAGAGGTCACAATTTTATATCCCAAAGTCCCTTTTGATATTTGCGCATTTCAGACCATAACTGTCTGGATTATGGCCCCTGATTGTACAAAAAATCGCTTTTGTTTTTATCTTGTTTTCTATCCATCTCTTGCAAAATGTGGGCATATCTTGCATGGCAACCGCTTGTTGTAGCTTGTTTTTGTACATTTCTTGCAAAATGTGGTCGTATCTTGGATGGCAATTGCTTGTTATCTGATCTTAAAAACCATTTAAATATATCATGGTTACACCGTAACATCCTGGATTATGGTCCCTGATTACGACAGCAATTTTTGGCCCACCATGTTAAAGCTATCGTGGTCGATTTCTAGGGCTTTCTACAGCAATTACCGCTGTGACTGTCATGAATTCTAAGCTCCGATCTTGCATGGCAACCGCTTGTTGTAAATTTTGTGCTTGAGGTAAGAATGCATGGATACAACTGCTTTAGCTTTTAAAATTCAAATGGCTTACAATATTTGTATCGTAGGAATATTTCCCGAAGCCGAGAAAGATCCTGTTATACAGATAGCTAATATGGTACAAAGACAAGGTGAAGCAGATCCATTTATACGTAATGTCTTTACTCTTAAATCGTGTGCTCCTGTTGTTGGTTCACAAGTTTTGTCTTACCAAAAGGAAAGTGAAGTTCTACAGGTAAGCACAGAGATAATTTCTATAAATTCTGAAGAGTGATGTCATTTCTTGGGCTTTTCAGGGTTTAGAAATTCAAGTCTTTAAAGGAGTACTCCATTATTCATGAAAATGTTTAATCAATCAAAAAGCTTGTACGAAAAATCGAGTTTTGAGGTCACAATTTTTATCCGATTTAAAAAAGAACCTGTGAAATATATCACTGTTATACAGTAGAATCTGCATTAAGCAGCCACCCAAGGGAATTTTCACGACTGGCCGCTTAACGGGAGTGGCCTGTTAATAAAATCTCGGTGCTTTTTGTGCTGACATAAATTAAATATTACGCTTGGATGCATTGGAAGCAAACATCAATACTTGCATCGGTAAATTTGACCGTCGCTGAATCTTTCTCTGAACGAAAATTCTTTACTCAAATCTCGGACGTAACTTCTGTAAACTTGTCATTTTGTACCAACCTTCGATACTACTGTCTACCATTGTGATGCTTTCGATAATATTTAACCAAATTTGTGAAGAAAATCGATGAATTAATTTTGTTTTATCAAAAAAGCACATGAACAAAAAACCATTGCTGATTTTATCACCTATTTACAGGGGGTGTAACTCCGTATGTAATATTATAGGAGGCGCTCAAACGTCTGTTTAACAACAAAGTGGCAATGGAAAAGAGATACTAGATGATCGTGACAAAACTCGGTACTTTTATTTTATTCAATCAGTATCAAATAATGTGTCGTTACGCGTGAAAACAAAGATCAGGTTAGTCGTTTAATAAAACAAAAGATTAATTAACAGATAATCCTGGGTTGATTGTTATGTTTACATTTCTTTTTACCTGATCAGTGGGGGTCCAGTTAATTAACTACTACTCACGGGATTAGCGGGGGTGTTACAAAGAACGACAAGATGGTATCATTCAACAATGGCCGTTGAATGGGCGATGTTTTGTTGAATTTATTAGTAAAATAGTGACCGCTGGCCGCGTTAGAGGAGTGGCCATTGAATAAAGAGATGAAACAATAGAATTTTTACAGGGGTGATTTATCGTGACCGCTTACAAGGAGATGTCGCTGAATAGGAGTGGCTGCTTATACAGATTCTACTGTACACTAATGATTGTTGAGTTCGAATTTCGTGAAAATCGGACAAAAACTGACGGACATAATGCCTGCCCCTTGTGCAAAAATAGTGTAAAAATATCGTATATCAAGGATGTGGACCCTATAGAGGTCACAATTTTTATCCGATTTTGTTGAAACTTAAAATGTAAATTTATAATACACAGATTTCAGTTCCTTTCGATATTCACGCATTTCGGACCATAACTTCCTGAATTATGGCCCCTGATTGTATGAAAAATCGCGTTATTAGCTTGTGGACCCGATAGAAGTCATAATTTTTATCCGATTTAAAAAAACGTATTATTATATCACCGTTGCACCCTAAGGACGGCTGAGTTTGAATTTCGTGAAAATCGCCCAAAATTTACATACAAAATGGACGCCGTTCGTACTCAAATAGCGTAAAAATATGGTATATCAAGGTTGTGGACCCTATAGAGGTCCCAATTTTAATCTGATTTTGTTGAAACTTGAAATGTAAGTTTATAACCCAAAGATCTCGGTTCCTTTCGATATTTGCGCATATTGGACCGTAACGTCCTGAATTATGGCCCCTGATTGTACGAAAAATCACGTTTTTAGCTTGTGGACCCTATAGAGGTCATAATTTTTATCCGATTTTTACACCCTAAGGACGACTGAGTTTGAATTTCGTGAAAATCGGCCCAAAATGGCCGCCGTTACTAAAATGTACGATATTATTAGTTTATTACTAAAAGGAATACGACATAGTTGTCAGTTTAATGATTATTCGCATCACTCGTCTAAAGATATGAAGGGTCATTTACAAGATTGAAAAAGAAAATGGCGGATCCCAACCCTGTGGTAGCAAGACATGGAAATCTCACACAAGGAAATAGGAAAAAGCAACTCGAAAATATACTTGCTACATAGATCAGAGTATAAATAGAGATAGCTGTCCCCAAGTTTTATTGTTGTGTCTGTAGGTGTAACCGTGATTGGGCAAGAAAGGGATGAAACTGAAATTTTCGTTTACGTGATAACAACGCTGATGTACGAATTAAAGGGGTATTGACAGTGAAATAGTGTATTGTGAGTAATAGAGTTTATTTTGGTCAGCCTTGTTGGTGTTGAGATGCAACAAGATGGTGTCACTTTACCTTGCCCTTAATATTTAATCCCTAGCCTTCTTTGCCTCTTGTCATATTACAGTCATTGCAGCCATTTCATATTTCAATCTCTTCATTTTAAAATGTACCATATCAATCAAAGCTGGAATAATAACGTATATTGCAGCGTTTGTGATGCTCTTGTTTATGTTTCTTGTTGAAATGTGATGAGACATTATTACTATTATTGGGTGTAGGGTCGGCTAGTTGCTACCTATTTTATTCCATGTCAGTTTACCGATATATAATGCTTGAAAACTAGCCGTTGTAATGACAGTTTTCGAAAGAAAGTGTGTCAAATAGTAAGGCATAAACAGATAAGCCTCGTAACTTTTTATACGCCCACATTTTCATGTGGACGTATATTGTTGTCAACCCTGTCCTTCCGGCGTCCGTCCTTCCAAAATTGGTTGTAGACACTCTATAGGTCATAATTTTTATCCGATTTTGATGAAACTTGAAATATAGCTTTAAGACCCAAAGATCTTGGTTCCTGATTTATGGCCCCTGGTTGTATGACACAGATAAAAGGTTTATAGAGGGACATCAATGAGGTGTGAAAAACAATTTATATTTCAAGTTATTTTAGTTAAAAGAAAAAGTATATATAGATATTATAAGGTATGGCATTGAGTCAACTGGTGTGATTTCGATTCCCTGGTTGTACGTGACAAGGAGTAGGATCGCCTGTCAAACCTCATGGGTTTTCTCTGGGTCCTCTGTTTTCCTCCCACAGCAAAAGACCCCAACATACGAGCGAATTATTGAAGTAAAAAATTGAACCATATGTTAGTCCCGTAATGACCTGGTGTGTGTTGAGTGGACGTTGCACAACATCTGTCTCTCTCTTGCAAAATGTGGGCGTATCTTGCATGGCCAGCGCTTGTTTAAAATTAAATTGAGTCATTTATTTTAAATTTATCCTAAATCACGAAAAGTTTGTATAATGGAGTACTCCTTGAAGGAAAATAACGAGTTAATAGTATTGATTTGTATACACCCACATTTTCATGTAGATGTATATTGTCCCCACCTCTGTCTGTCCACAATTTGTTTGTGAACACTGTATGAGTCACAATTTTTATCTGATTTTGACAAACATGAAATATAGGTTTATATGCCAAAGATTCCTTTCAATATTGGCATGTATCGGACCATAAGTTCATGGATTATAGGACATTTTTATACGAAAAATCATGTTTTTAGCTTGTGGACACTTTAGAGGTCACAATTTTTTCCCATGAAACTAAAATGTATATTTATAACCCAAAGATCTATCTTGATTCCTTTCTATTCATGTATATCGGGCTGTAACTTCCTGGATTATGGCCCCTGGTTGTATGAAAAATGACGGTGAAGTCCGAATTTCGTGTAAATCAGACCGAAACTCCCCTACAAAATGACTCTTACACTTATGCAAATAGTGTAAAAGTATGTAACATCAAGGTCCATTCTCATTTTTTTTTGTGGACACTGTACACTCGTATGTCACAATTTTTATCTGATTTCTCATGGCAATCTTTCATTTCTTTCTTAGATGGGATCTTTAATATATCCTGTCAGTGGTATACACAGGACCTCAGTTTATCCTCCCACCTAACCGAGAAGACATCAGGCCATCATGAGTCCTATCAGAACAATGGCATAATTGATTTGAATATTTTTCAGAATTGGGCAGCCTTTGTAAGAGAAATTGATCCAGATTTAATAACCGGATACAACATCCAAAACTTTGATTTTCCTTATTTGATAAATCGTGCAGCTCACTTGAAGGTGAAGGATTTTAATTTCCTGGGTCGTATCAAAGATATACAATCAGTTGTCAAGGAACAAACATTTCAGAGTAAACAAATGGGTAAAAGAGAGAATAAAGTAGTTAATATAGATGGTAGAGTACAGTTTGATCTCCTTCAGGTAATTACATAAACTTATCCAATGATGAAAATGCCTCATCCAAGTTGACCACTGAGCTGATATATTCGTTGTCGCAGGCTCAATTTCTACCATATACGACTGCATAAAATGATCTTATGTTCACCAATTTAGCACATTTCCAAGATGGCAGAACGTTTTCTAAATACATTATCATTTATTTACTTGTGGTTATTTACATGTTTCTGAATCCAATTCTGCTATGTAGGCTGTTAGCTTGTAGCAGGTTCCTGGAAGCCGGTACTGTCGTACCCATTTGGTATATTATTCAACAATGAAAATTCCTCATCCGAGTTTAACACTGAGCTGATATCGTTTTCCCTTGGAAAGAAAAGCCTATTCACTCGGTCTCCTTGCATAAGAGCAAAGAAAGTGTAACGGCAGCGTGGGGCTCACAACAATAAGCATGACAAGAACTTGGCATGCAGCCATCATGCTCCTGCCACTACCACACCAAGGGCCCACTACGCCCAGCATGCTCCAGTCAAGATCTCACTATGCACTCAGACCGGGATACGTTTTCACCAAACTCCCATGACGTGCCTACCATGCTTAAGCCGCTCTCTTGCCATGCTCATCCTGTCCTTATTCAGTATCGAAGCAGAGAACCAAACAACAAACAATCAAGAACAATTTTTAGTTTTCATGATGTTTCCTCTTTGGATGATATATACAAAATGGTCGTAACAGCACAGCAAGTATATGGCTAGGAACGTGGTTGAAAGTGGTGGGGAAATATACTTGCTAAGAAGCCTTCGTTGCATAGATTATGTTATCATCTGACTTCCAAGCTGAATGTGGAATGAGCATGTGGAATACTGTTGGATTGGAAACATAAAGTGTGTCACTACTTACACAATGAGGTGGCCGGTCATCTTTGATATCACTGTCGTCAGTTCTTTCCATGGTGATGGCAGTGATGTCACTGATGACCAGTCACGTCATCATTTAAGTGGTGATATAGTATATTCTTCCAACGCAACGGAATTCCTCTCAATGATTCCGTCCACACGCAGCTTGGGTGTCAGTCAATAATATAATCTTTGCAACGAAGGCCTCTTATAGCAAGTATTACCATTTCATTTGCAGTCCTTGTTTTTATTATACGCCCACATTTTCATGTGGACTTATATTGTCGCCGCCCCTGTCCGTCCGTCCACAATTGTTTGTTAACAGTCTACAGGTCACAATTTTTATCCGATTTCAATGAAACTTGAAATATAGGTTTATCATCCTAAGATCTCGGTTCCTTTCGATATTGGCATGTATCGGACGGTAACTTCATGGATTATGGCTTCTGATTGTACGGAAAATCACGTTTTTAGCTTGTGAACACTATAGAGGCCATAATTTTTTTCCGATTTGGTTCAAACTTGAAATGTATGCTTATAACCCAAAGATCTCGGTTCCTTTCAATATTCGCGCATATCGGAACGTAACTTCCTGAATTATGACCCCTGATTGTACGAAAAATCGTGTTTTTAGCTTGTGGACCCTATAGAGGTCATAATTTTTATCCGATTTAAAAAAACGTATTATTATATCACTGTTACACCCTAAGGATGATTGAGTTCAAATTTCGTGAAAATCGGCCCAAAACTGACAGACAAAATGGCCGCCCTTAGTTCTCAAATAGCGTATAAATATGGTATATCAAAGTCGTGGACCCTATAGAGGTAACAATTTTTATCCGATTTTGTTGAAACTTGAAATGTAAGTTTATAACCCAAAGATCTCGGTTCCTTTCGATATTGGCGCATATCGGAATGTAACTTCCTGAATTATGGCCCCTGATTGTACGAAAAATCGCGTTTTTAGCTTGTGGACCTATTAGCTTGTGGGCCCTATAGAGGTCATAATTTTGTAACGATTTAAAAAAAACGTATTATTATATCACCGTTACACCCTAAGGATGTCTAAGTTCGAATTTCGTTAAAATCGGCCCAAAACTGACAGACAAAATGGCTGCCCCTCGTTCTTAAATAGCGTATAAATATGGTATATCAAGGTTGTGGACCCTATAGAGGTCACAATTTTTATCCGATTTTGTTGAAACTTGAAATGTAAGTTTATAACCCAAAGATCTCGGTCCCTTTCGATATTTGCGCATATCGTATTGTAATTTTCTGAGTTATGGCCCTTGATTGTAGGAAAAATCACTTCCTTTTTAGCTTGTTCTCTATCCATCTCTCAAAAATGTGGGCGTATCCTGCCTGGCAGCCTCTGGTTTATAGCTTTATATTTAAATTAATATCATAGATTCCTGTTCTACTTTTTAATTGTCCCTCTGTCTGTCACACTTTTTGGAACACAATAACTACGCGCAAGCGAATGATTGAAATAAAATTGAACCATGTGTTAGTCCTGAAATGACCTAGTTTGTGTCGAGTGGACATTAAACCCCATTTCTCTCTCTCTTCGTACACAAATAGTGCAAAAATATGGCACCCTCTAGAGGCCACAATTTGGCGCTGACCTTACACAAAACAATACAAAAAAAGTCATCAGTAAATGGGTGCGACACTGAGAGTGAATGTTATGAGTGTGATGGCGATGAGAGCATTCTAGACACACTATCTGTTGTACCAGATGAGGACAGTGATGTAGATACACTATCTATTGTACAATTTCCTCCTAATAGCCCTTTGTCAAATAATGATGATATGTCTAAATAGACATTTTATATAAAAATAAAAACCTTAAAATGCTGTGTTTGTGGTTTATTTATTTTCATAATGATATTGCCTTAGTGACAATAGTAAATTAAAAGTTTTGCCTTAGTATGCATAAAAACTGCCTTAGTGAAGAAGACGTTACTGTGGCATTTTTTTTTTTTCAAAAAATGCCTTAGTTCCAATTCCACGAATTTTGAACCCTGATGGTGTAAAAATATAAAATGACATATTGCTCAAAACCGATATCACCTCAGTGGAACAGGGTTCCCGCGGTCCTTGAAAATCCTTGAATATCCTTAAATTTAAAATTTCATTTTCAAGGTCTTGAATATCCTTGAATTTCGCGGAAATAGGAAAATATCCTTGAATTTCAGTTGAGATCCTTAATTTTGTTTCAAATTGGTAATAATAGTAAGTTGATATGAAAATCCCATTTAGATTAGAAGTTATGCTAATTATACTAAACAATAACTCTGACGTATACCTGTCAATCAACTGATCTAAATAAACAGCTGTGTTTTGTCACGTACAGTTCCTCCCAAATTTTTGGGACCGAAATCGCCGCAACGCGGTGAAAAAAACTCTCCGAATTCTCTTAGATTTCACAGTGAAATTTCGCTTGATTCCGCGGTGATTTTTCTCTAAGATTAGCTAGGAATTCACCGTGTTTCTCTAGGAATTCACCGTGTTTCTCTAGGAATTCACTGTGTTTCGATAAGAATACATCTTGTTTTGCCGTGCTTCCCGCGAGGAATTCGAGAGCCTACCTTAAGCTAGGGTCGAACTAATATTGTCTATAATAAATTAAAGGAGTTGTAATATAGTAATGCTCCCGGGAAACGTGTACATGTATAATGTACATGCAGGGTTGAATAACAAATGAGTTAGGTAATCTCGGGAAGACATTTACCGGCATTCTGTATCGGTTAGGATTTTTTTCCCCAACGCACTTTATACATACATAACGCCGGCCAAAATGTATGCAAACTATGAACAACTTACAATTTTTTAAACATATCAATTCATCTTCATTTATAACTTAGATGTAATCCGTCAATTTGGGGCTGCTATCAAATCCAAACTTTAAATTATATACGATGAGCTTTTACACATTACTTCATTACTCGCAGCTTCGGTTAATCTAAATCAATCATCCATACAGCACGTACAGTAAATCACTCCGCGGGTCGCTTAACGGTATGTTACGTGGTCAGAAACGCGCCGAAAGATTGGGACTACATGTATATTCTTAGCTGTTTTACTCGGCGAATAATATCCGCTGTGACAATATACATCTACTTTATGTCACCCAATTCATTTCGGTTGGGAGCAGATATTGAATAAAGCCATTTCACACACACATACGTGTACATTACATGCGCCTCATATATTTATACAATATCCACGAGTGTGTTAATTCTCGTCTTCACCCCGTTATAATTTACTTATTTTGAGTACACTTTCTGAATGATTCCATTCTTTTGTACGTCCAACTTGTCGATTTCCTACTGCATATACATGTACCCTGCAGTCCATGCGAAATGATATTTTTTTTACTGGACATTTGGGCAGGTATTATTCCACCTATTGTTGGACCGAATGAGATTTTACTGGTCCAAAAAAGTTCTTACCAAAAATATGCATAAAATAAGTAATAATTGCCTAAAACTCGAAAAACAACAAACAGTATTTTCATTCTATTGTTACTTAATATTATCTATGATACACGTAAATCATTATTATTTTCTATCAACAATAGCTTGGACTTATAATTAAATTTTTATCACGCCAATATTTACAATCGTTTTACTGTTCTATAAATAGACCGCGTAAAGAAAATATAATCCCTTAGATGACAATCGAGTCTACCAGAAGCCAATGTTATTAAAACAATAAAAGGACTTTCGTTTTAGTCTGGATTAACCTAGCCTACTACTTACTAGACTAGCTCGATATACGGTACTACGTACTCGAGATAAGATTTTGTTTACATTTTAAACAATAGTGAAATTAACACAATAAATTAAACGAGAATTCAACAGTCCGTGCACGAAGTGCCGTCAGTCAGTGCCAATACGGCGATGATTTAATATTTGTAAGTTGAGTGTCCGTTAACCCGTCCACAAGCAAACCCGTCCACGGTTAAGGTAATACCGGTACTTGACTTGTATATTTTTAATTGATTAGAATAGATCACTTTTACTCATTGGTTGTTTATATTGTTTTATTTACCTAATAATCAACTAGCTTGGCTCGCCATCCCGACAGCGATTAGTTCGAGTTCAAATTCTTTATTCCTTTAAGCCAAAGACTCATCAGGTATAACATATAGTACAAACAAATAAATAAATACAATATGTACAAAAACAATATAGTTATGATTTTAGACAAAATGGTAAGTTCACCAATGTTTTTGTAATAAAGTAGACCCGTATTGTTTGTTAATTGACTTTATCCCATGATTTAAAAAATTGGTGATGGTTAATATTGGCTCAAAAATAATTCCTTAAATTGCGCCGGAGCCCCTTTTAGATTAATTGAATTCGCATAAAAACAACAAAGAGTGGCTACGTGCGATTTTATTCTTTGATACACGGGACATTTCTGTTATTCAAACAAATCTGCACGAGAATGACAACATACAAGTTGACAGTTACCATTGGTTTGGGGTTCATGAAGAATAGGCTTTTCTATCGAGCCTACAGTTATTCTTTTCTGAAATAAAATGAGTGCCTTGGATTTTTGTGTGATTTGATAGCGGTTATACTTTACTAATATTCTCTGACATCGGAGACTTGTGTCGCGTTCATTTCATTTTTGCGGTAAGTACGAGCTTCTTATGTCTGATTTGAAAGCGCTTTCGACTCCCGTTGCAAGTTCTATTTGTCACTTTTGTGACTTTTGCAGTATACCCCCTCCCACCCATATTATTTTAATACGTCATAATACATTATTATCATATACCGGTGACAGTCAAGATTTGCTAAATACTTTTCGCCAAGTAACACAGCGTAAGAATATATAGTCCCTGTGTCGAACCCAACATCTCATGTTTTCGCACGTTTCTGACCACGTGACGTACGGTTAACCGCATTAGGGAGTGATTTACATGTATGGCACTGTGAATTATGAATGGTTGATTTAGATTAACTGAAGCTGCGAGTAATGAAGTTATGTGTAAAATCTCATCGAATATAATTTAAAGTTTGGATTTGATAGCAGCCAATAAGATGAAATGATACGTTTAAAAAATTGTAAGTTATTCATTGTTTGCATACACGTACATTGTGGCACCACTTTATACATGTACAGTGTGTTAGAAATACGACCGTAGCTGCCTATTCAACTTAAATAAATTACATTTTTCGTCAACATGCTTACATCGGGATGATATCGGCACTCAAGCAATTCACCGCGAAACACCATAATTCACCGCGAAACACCCTATTTCGCGGTGATTTGGCTAGCTGCCGTTTCGCTAGCGATTCTCCAAGATTCCACCGTGAAATAGAGTGTTTTTCCGTGGTGTTCGGCGATTATAGTCCCAAACTCCAGCACTGTAGTGTAATAACAAGATAAGCCAATGACATTTACTCTCACGTGACCCCATTGTCCAATTAACATACTAGAAGCCACTACACTGACTAATCAAAATCGTTATTAGTAATTACATTAAACTATGCAATATCGAAGGCAAGCCTGCATGACATTGAAAATAAAACATGTCTTGCAAATTTCAAACTTTGGCTTGATAGCTGTGGCTTGATAGCTATAACTGGCTAAGTCGCGATGAAACAAACATTCATCAAGCGAAATGCTGCATATGCAAGAAGAGTTTCAGTATCAAGAAAATGGGTATATCCGCTGTCTGTTCACACGAGAGGCAAAAAGACCGAAATTACGGAAATAGACGAACAAATAGGTAAACTTGAAACACTATTAAAACAATAATAATCGGCAAATTAACGTCAATAAACTGTACTACTTTTTATTCATACTTTAGTTTAATCAGTTAACTGTGGTCCGAGTCGAAAAGGGAAATAACTCTGTTTTAAAAATGGCGGGAGTTTTTCCGGTGTGCTGAAAGTCGATCTGTAATAATAAAAAAACAGTTTATGTCTTCAATTCCTTTTAAATATGAGATTACAACGATAGTTGGTAATGTTTTGGTTATTTTTAAGATGAAAAATTGTAACTTTAGGCTAAAAAATGTCCTTGAAAATCCTTGAATTTGACATGTTTTTATCCTTGAATATCCTTGAAGAAATGTTTGACGAAGCTGCGGGAACCCTATGGAAGCAGACGTTAAATAAAGCTATTTCATGCAAAACAGTTAAAAATAAGCTTATAGGATTATAAACACCAAAAACTGCCATTTTAGCCTCCATTTTGAACAAACGAAATGGTGGATATTGTTGTATCGAATCTTAAGGGGACCCACTCATCGAAAAGTCAATTTCTATATTTATGTCTGAATTTTTGCAATTTTGTGCTATTATTATCCCCTCTGGGTAGTTGATCAGGAATGCAAAAATTTTGTCACCCAATTTTCGCCTGTTGCCATGGTAACAGGCCACACCCACTTTTTGTGGCACCTTTTTTGTGGAAGCTTTTTCTCAAAGCCTAATTCATATATTTTGCAAATTCCAACTGTGCAATGAAACAATTATATCCTGCTGGGACGATTCTGTAATATAATTTGTGCCCCTTGAAATTCAAATGATCGAAAATCTGTAGGAAATCAAATTTTCGAACTTCACCGACATATAGTAATTTTCAAATAAGAATGCTAAAACTCTTTCATTGCATACAACACATATCAGTGATTACATATTCAAATTTCAGGATAATCCGTGTCCACAAAATTGTATTATAGCATAAAGTCAAATTTTGGAAATCGACAGCCGAAAATGCACTTCAATAATGTATCATGAATTAACAGAATTGACATTGTCTTTGTTGTTTTTTGTTGAAGTTAGGTTATTGCAGATGTAAATATGAGACATAATGCCTATATTTCATAAAAGTAAGGGTGGTACAAATTTTGGATGCTGTGCAAGTTTGAGTACTCCTAAGGGTTTGTGTTGGAGGAAGGGGAGAGGTCCGAGTCTTAGAGTTGCTGAAATCACATAATATTGTTTCTTTCTAATAAATAATAATTCAGATTAAAAGAAATCAACAGATTACTTTCATTCATACCACAGGCTGGTGTGTTGTATGTTTCACAGGGTGGGGCGGGGATGAGATGGGATTGGATGTGAGGTGGGTGGGGTGGGGCGGGGCAGAGCAGAGATAGTTTATAGTATATACATCGAAGTGCAATAGATAAATGAATTTGCAATATATACATAGGCCTATTTAAATAAACTTGTAATATATAAATACTTTATATTATTATATACACCTACTTCCATTATATACATTAACTTGCAAAATATATATGATCTATTGTAGTTATTTTCTTTTCTTTTTTTATTTTGGTTTGTTTTTAATACGCCCACATTGAAATGTGGACGTATATTACTGTCGCCCCCGTCCGTCCCTCTGTCGGTCCGTCCATCGTCCACAATTTCTTGTGAACGCTTTAACGCTAAAAGTTATCTTCCAATTGTTTTAAAATTGATATATGTTGTTTACATTAGTGAGATGAAGAAGCCTATTTAATTTCAATAATTTCCGTTTATTACGTCCTTGTTTCACCTTATTGAACCTTGTGATTGCTACAACGCCAAAAGTTATTTGATCGTTGTGAAATTTATATGCATTATTTAGATTAGTGAAAAGTAGAAGCCTATTGAATTTCAACAATTTCTGTTTATTATGTCTAGAGTTATTGCCCTTGTTTCACTTTATTGATCCTTGTGAACACTGTAACGCAAAAAGTTATCACCTGATCTTTGTGAAATTTATATGCATGATTTAAAGTAGCTAAGTCTGTAACTCAATATCATCCAAAACTTCAACATTGAAAACACAAATTATTTGTCAATTTAAATCAACATTGATGCTGTGATCTTACCGGAAAAAGATGGGCTTCTGATATCCAATGTTTAAGACAAAATAAACATTTTATCATTGGTAATTGAATCGTGTACCATAATGCGTTTCAGCCCCAGTTCTAGAAAGACACTTGAGGAACGATGCTAGACATATTACACCAAACCAAACGGCGTATGTAGACTGGAATAACCAGGCGCTAGAAATTAGCATTCGATTGAGACTGCTGGCTTATTTCGCGGAACATAACTGATTTGAAATTAGAGTAAAAACGGAAACCATTGAATGTATATCAAGTTATATACATTCATATTACAGTATTATGAGTTGCGACCCACTTGTGTCAATTTCTAGGTCCCAAATATTAGCGATTTAGCTCCTTTAAATTAGTGAACCGAAAAAGCCTATTGAATTTCAGCAATTTACAATAATTACTTCTAGAGTTATTGCCTTTGTTTCACTTTGTTAAACCTTGTTAATGCTCGATTGATGATAGTTATCATCCGATATGTATGAAATTTATATGAATCATTAAAATTTGTGAAACAGGTCTATAGAATTTCAGCAATTTATGTCAATAATTTCTAGAGTTATGGTGATTGTGTATGTTTGAATGACAAAAGTGATCATGTGATCTGTATGAAATTTATATGCATTATTTAAATTAATAAAATGAAAAAACGAGCAATTTCTGTAGATTACTTCCAGAGTTGAGACCCTTGTTTCAGTTTGTAGAACCTTGTAAACCCTCAAACGACAAAATTTATAATCTGATCTGTATGGAACTATCTTGTAAAGGCCCTCAATTACGTACAAAGGAATAAATGTGCGACAACCCTTGACGACCGCTCGGACAATTAAGCTGCTGTGGGCGTATGTTTTGTTGCCTGGCAACCTATCTTCTTTGTTTTGGGGCCGAAACCCCAACTAAATTACTTTTGCAAAGTGACCTTTCCGCCATAGTTGTTTGGATCATGTGACCTCTCACGTCACATTATTAACTAATTAAACATGCATTATGCAAGAGCAAAATCTGCTTATTACAAGTCTTTCTTTAGGCCTGAAATGTTATCTAAATTATCAATTAGACATTAATTAACTTATCCAGACCATAATAAACTCTTGATGTCAAGTCTAGCCTTCGATGTTGGCTGGATTAGATTCCTATATGCCGCTAACGGCCGTTGATAATTAAATCAAAAAAAGTGGATAATCGAGACTTGCTGTTTATATTAATGATTTTAGTAATGATGACCGAGACTATGCCAAAATTTCACGAGCTTCTTTCTCGGCTCATTGTGGATCAATTTGACTGAAATTTTCAGCAAATTACCTTTACACTATCTAGTTTTTAACTATTATAGCGAGAACTGCCATCTCGTTATCTTATCTCCCATAATGTATCTTTAACATAAGTTCAGCCAATGAAAATAGGTCCGACGTCATAAGGTCAAAGGTTACTACCAAATAAGGACAATTGGGTCGGAAAATACCCTCTAGATCGCGCGCTACTGTATTTTACAGTATAGCGATACATCGACGTAATTAGTATGACTGTACAGGACTGGAATTCCCCTTTCTATTGATACCAAGCATGCTGGGATTAAAGATGGCGGCGTAAGACGGGTTGGTGTGAAAGAGCTCTGAGATCTCAACTAAAATACGACAATAAATGATAAAGTCTACATCGGAAAACTATATCAAAAGTTCAGTTTGGAGTCATAGAAGCCATCAAAGAACACATATATGAGGTTTACTTGGTAAATTCATAGAAATCAAAGAAACATTATAATAAACAATAGTACAGTATACATCAGGGTGAGCATTTGTTTACATAGTCATTAGTGAACCGTGTTAACAACATAAACACTGTGTTTTGTTCAACTGCTTTTATTAAGACAGTAGATCAACATGTCATCTAAAGCAAGTGATAAAATAGAAAACCCGAAAGGCCCGCTAACAAGAAGTTCCACATCTCAGTCAAAAGCAGAATTTGATAGAAATGATGGTGCGATAGATATAGCCTGTGTCCTCGAAGCTTTAGAACAATTAAAGAAAGAAGTAAAGAATATGATAAGTAAAGATGATATGGAGAAATTAATGAATGATATCAGTGAGTGTGTAGTAGTCAGAATCAGAAAAGAAGTTAATAAGGATATTAAGATATTAAACGAAAAGGTAGTGACACTACAAGAAAATTATGAGGCGGTTTTTGTTCAAAATGAGAATTTGAAAAGAGAAAATGAAAATCTGAAGACAGAAATAAAGGACGCCCATTCAAACACTGAGGTGAGCTATCAAAAGGCAAATGAAGCCATCAAAATGGCTAACTATAATGAACAATACTCTCGTAAGATGAATATTAGAGTACTGGGTCTCACATCAAACGTATCTCTAAACTTGGAAGATAATTTCATTGACACCGTACGGAAGATATCTAGTATAGATGTAACTAAGAGTGACATAATAGCCATTCATGAACTACCATCAAAATATGTTGACAGACCAAAACCGGTTATTGTAAAGATGAAAAATACAGAGTGCAAGTCTAAAATAATGAAAAACCGAAAATTATTTAAAGAACACAATTTTAAATTAGCTGATGATATCACAAAAAAGAACCATAGTCTAATCAACAGGGCTTACGCTAAACCAATGGTGGACAAATGTTGGTATTTCAATGGCAGTGTATATGCAAAGGCAGCAGGTAGAAAACGGGTGAGAATAGACTTATTTGACGACCTAGAAACATTAGTGCTATCGGCAAAAGAAGAATCCCATAGATTAGATGACTCGACATATTATACCCTAGAAATTAAATTCAGTACTTTGTAATGTTTTGCACACTATTGCTCTGTATAATTTTATTATCTAAACAATATCAGTATCAAGAGTAAGCTTACGTTAAAATGTCCCCATTCGAAATATATAAACTGTAGCCACAAATGAATTCGCGTTTAACATTAAAACTCAGTAAAAACCCTATATACAACTGTTCCCTATGCATAATTAGTTCTCCTAAAAATATGGCTTGTGGTCCGCTGTAAGAACAGTAGTGTGTTAAACCCCCGTTCACTTCATTTAAGCGACCCTGAATCGCAGTACATGTATATCGAAAAGCCAATCTGCCCTGAATTAATTTTCTTATATATCACGTAATTGTTGTACATATAAGATATAATATAGTTTATGATGGTGAACTTCTGTGAGTTATTTGCATAAATAAAAGTTAAGTTACAGCCAATATCATTAACAACGAAGAACTACTTTATTTTATGTAATTGGTATAAATTAATATTTGTTATAAGGAATGTTACTTAAAAGGAAGAAATAGTCCAACATCAAGTCAGTCACTTTAAATCACGAATTAATGTTTAACATGGTATGTCACTTTAGATGTTGAACCCTTCTAAGTGATACTGATTATCACATGAATTTGTATATGAATTTACTAATATTGCATTATAAGGAATGTCTTTTTAGGGTGTCTAAACCCCCCCAAAAAGCTATCAAATTATTTCTTATATATCACGTAATTGTTGTACATATAAGTTATAATATAGTTTATGATGGCGAACTTCTGTGAGTTAATTGCATAAATGAAAGTTAAGTTACAACCAATATCACTTAACAACGAAGAACTACTTTATTTTATCTAATTGGTATAAATTAATATTTGTTATAAGGAATATTACTTAAAAGGAAGAAATAGTCCAACATCAAGTCAGTCACTTTAAATCACGAATTAATGTTTAACATGGAATGTCACTTTAGATGTTGAACCCTTTTAAGTGATATTGATTACCACATGAATTTGTCTATGAATTTACTAATATTGTATTATAAGGAATGTCTTTTTAAGGTGTCTAAAACCCCCCAAAAAGCTATCAAATTATTTTAGTTAGCCTATGCGAGCATATCCTTTACAGTCTGTTTCATACAGCAATTATTTGGCTAGTTAAATCAGTCATAATACAGGACATAGACCTTCTCTCTTTCGGCTCAAAAGAGAAACTCTTCAAAGTTTTATAAATGGCAAATTTTAGAATGTAACCGTATTTGAAAAATCAATAAGACACTATACGAGTCAAAAACCCAAATGAATGTGAGAAGGTATTCGACTAAAATTGGCCATTGATTACGTCACGTGAACAGACATTATGTGGGTCAATCAACTGACAACCAATCGTGTTGTTATAGGCAGGCTTATTTAACTTTTGACGACTGTCAATTAAGCAATCACTAAGCAATCACTGCCTAAGTAAAAACCGAATCAATATCGCCAAAAATGAACTACTTTGTCTACTTTTAATTATACATAAGGGAATTGTGAGACTCAGAGCTCAACACGCTGTTTCCATTCAGTATTACACAGCTATCTATGAACACTAATTCCACATTTAAACGCATAGTACCAAATGACTTTGTTAGTTTAAACCAATATTTATATATATACAGTGATGTCACCGTTTTTAAAAATGTTTTTTATATCGTTAGAACAATCGTAAGCTTTACTTTATTTAGATTATGCTCATTATACGAATTATGCTTAAACATGAACAGAATTAATACAAATGCAACTATAATATACTGTATCTACATATATCAATGGAAGACTTAAAAATTATATCTTTAAATACTAGAGGTATGCGTAATAAAATCAAACGTAATAAAATATTTGTATGGTTAAAGGAACAAAAAGCAAAAGTTATATTTCTGCAAGAAACACATAGCACAAACTCAGATGAAATCACCTGGCAACTAGAATGGGGAGATCACATAATATTTGCACACGGAAAGAGTAATTCAGTTGGAACTGCCATTTTATTTAATACATCGAGTAATCTAGATATTAAGTCATATACAGCTGTTGAAAATGGATACTTTATTATTTTGATTTTAAACTGCTTACAGACTAATTTTTTATTCGTTAATACGTATAGCCCCACGATAGATATTCAGCAAAAGGCCCATTTTCTTAAACTGCAAGATCAGATGCTCAAATCTTTTGAAGTTTACGACGACTTGTCAGTTATCATAGGCGGGGATTTTAACAATGTGATGAACAAAGACTTGGACAGAACGGGTGGAAATTATAAAATAAAAAACAACAGCAAGGTAGCTATTATAAACATAATAAAATATTTTAATCTTATCGACATATTTAGAGTTAGAAATCCAAAGTTACGTAGATATACGTGGAAACAGCTTAAGCCTTTAATACAAAGCAGGATAGATTTTTGGTTAATCTCGGCCACTACTCAAGATTTTGTAAAAGAGTGCACCATTATACCAAACACATTCAGTGATCATCAAGCAATTGCTATTAAAATATGTACTATTGATTCAAAAAGAGGGCCTGGACTATGGATATTTAATAACAACCTGATATTAGATAAAAATTATTACAAATTATTAAAGAACGCCATCAGTATATGGAAGGATGAATATCATGATAAGGAAGATAGAGGGGGACTTTGGGATTACGTTAAATTTAAAATTAAAAATGAAACCATTAAATACTGTAAAAAGAAACAAAAAATTAAAAGTATGTTAAAAGAAAAACTAATACAAGAAATGCAGGGTCTAGAAAATAAAATTTCATCCTTAAACACTCATGATGTCGAAACATACGAAAAATATTACTTCGTTAAACACAAGCTTGATCAAATTTTTGATATAGAAATCTGTGGGGCTATCTTAAGATCTAAAGTGGAGTGGCACGAAAAGGGGGAAAAGAATACAAAATTATTGCTAAGTTTAGAGAAACAAAATAAAATATCAACATCATTAAACAGAATTGAAAAAGATAATAGTGAAATTACTTGCCCAAAGGAAATATCAAGGGAAATTTATAACTATTACTCGAATCTTTATTCAGAGACTACCCATAGGATACAATATTCCTCAGGAAACAGTACTTCCCAAAATTAAATGAAAATCAAAGTCAGATGCTGGAACATAAAATTGACAACCGTGAATGTTTGGAAGCATTAAAACTATTTAAAAATAATAAAACCCCAGGCAATGATGGACTGAATATAGAATTTTACCGTGAATACTGGCCTCTTATTAATACATTAGTACTAAACTCATTTAACTATAGTTTTGAACACAGGCAATTATCAAAGTCACAAAGACAATCTATTATTAAACTAATACCAAAACCTGGCAAAGATAAATCACTTCTATCTAACTGGCGGCCCATCACACTTATAAATGTAGACGTAAAATTAGCAAGTAAGATTTTATCATTAAGATTAAAACCCTTTCTTCAATATTTAATACATCCAAATCAAACAGCTTTTATTTCTGGACGGCATATACAGGAAAATACTCGTATCATTGATGATTGTTTTTACCTCGCAAAAATTAAGAAAATAACTGGTTTTCTTTTAGCCATTGATTTTAAAAAAGCTTTTGATAGCGTTAGCCATAAATATCTGTTTTCTGTTTTGGACGCTTTTGGATTTAAACACAATTACTTAAGATGGATACAAACATTATATAATGACATTAACTGTGCAGTAATGAATAATGGATACACTACTCCTTATTTTAAAGTGGCCAGGGGAGTACTTCAAGGTGATCCTAGCAGCACAAATCTTTTTAACCTCGTTATCGAAACATTATGTATGTATATTAGAAACGATATAAACATAGGGGGAATTACCTTTGGGAATCAATCGTTAAAACTAATAGCTTTTGCAGATGATATGACAGTTTTATTGAAAGATTTTAAATCAGCTGGGCACCTTTTTGAGGTTTTAAACAAATTTAGTAAGGTTTCTGGGTTAGAATTAAACGCTACTAAAACTGAAGCGATCGATCTAAACAGTGGCAACGCACAACTACCTGATAATATTAAAGGTTTAGGCTTTATTTACCGTGAGAACTATATAAAATTATTAGGCATTACCTATTCACTAGACGAAAAAACTTTGGAAAAAATGAATTTTGAAAATTGTATAGACCAAATTGAAGATACTTTGAATACCTGGAAAAGACGAAACTTAAGTTTAATAGGGAAAATCCATATAATAAAAACATTCTGCTTATCTAAAATATTATACCCTGCATCAGTTAAAACTATACCTGAAAATGTAATTAAAGGCATTAATAAATTATTTTATAACTACATATGGAACGGGCCTGATAAACTAAAGAGAACAGTTATAAATCAAGATATAAATAAAGGGGGGCTAAATATGATTGACTTAAAAGAAATGATGATATGCCGTAGCGTATTCTGGATAAAAAAGATACTATCACACGATGTTCAATCATGGAAAATTCCGTACGCTTATATGTTAAACGAGTATGACGGACAAATATTACCGGCATGTAATTATGCAACATCTTTTTTAAAATTATCTCCCTTCTATCAAGAACTTTTCAATAATTGGTTCCATATCTATACCTCAAAAATCGATATGTTAATAAGCCCTCAAAATCAAATCATCTGGAACAATAAGCATATAAAGATTAACAAAAAACCTTTAATAGATAAAGAATTGATGAATGATAATATTTTATTTTTGGTTGACTGTAGAGAAGACTTTTTAATCAATAGGATAATGAATAGTAATAAAATATTAAGAATGAAAAGCGTTTGCTTAGCAGTTAAAGAGTTTTTGGATACAATCGACTACGAACCTACGCCTATAGTAAGAAAACAAAGCGTGTTTGACATTATTAATAACAACTGTATAAATATATATAAAAAATCACTAGATAAGATTAAAGCAAAAGACATATATTCAATACGAGTAGATTCTAAATACAGTAAACCATTAGCAATAAGTAAATGGGAAGAAGAGAATAGTTTTATACTTGAAGAACGTGAAACCTCATGTATATTCAATATGGTCTATAAAACGAGCACTGATACTAGATTACAAAATTTTTAATTTGAATACCTCCATAAAATTATATATACAAACGACCGTTTATTTAAAATCCAATTAAAGGAGTCTTCATTGTGCGATTTTTGTTATTCAAATATAGAAACCCCGGAACACCTTTTTATATACTGCAATTACGCCCAGGCAATATGGAATGATTTACATGAAATCTTCTCAACTAATGACATTTCATTACAATTACAACATACGAACATTCATTTCGGTTTTCTGAAAGAAACAGTTTTTAAATCATATCGTTAATTCTTATTTGTAAATCATTTAATATTTTTAACAAAATACTACCTCTACAAATAGAAAATATCAGACCGACAATTATTAATTATCGAAACTACCTAAAAAGTAAACAACAGATAGAAAATGAATTAAACGAAACCTTAGTAAATAAATGGGATTATACCATATGAATATTATGCATACCTCTAGTATTCCATTCCTAGTATTCCAACCCCTTAATACCTGTAGCTATCTTTGTATTTTTTTTGTTTAGTTTTTTATTAGCTTTTATTTTCTTTGTGAATATATTTGCTCTACTCAATGTAATATAATATAGCCTTCAACATTAAACCGACGCTATCTGTATGATGCTACACACTGTGATTGTAATATGTGAACTATGTACTATGCTGTTATTGATTATTTGAAATAAAGATTTTTATAAAAAAAAAAAAAAAAAAAAAAAGCATGCTGGGATTTCCCCCGCCATCATGGCGGCAATCGTGGGCGAAATACGAACAATTTTAGGAAATAATATTAATTTTATCAACAAAACAACACAGATAGGGTGAGAAAATGACTAAATACATATTTAAAAACAAATATTTGATAAAAAAATGAACTGATATTTGAAAGTAAACATATTTGTGGAGTCAAATACAGTAAAATCTCAATTTCCATGAAAATGATGAAATTTGCCAATTTTATACTGAACTCGAGCCGTGGGTCCCCTTAATACTACGGTTTCATATTCAAAACCCCAGAGAACCTGTATCATGAACTATTACGCAACACAGTACTAATATGGTGAAACGCACTGAAAATTGCATGACACAGTAGCATTGTAGTCACCATTTTGAAAATCAAGCTGGCAGATATTGTCGGATTGACTCCTAATACTGCAATTCTCATATTCAACACCTCCCAAAAACCTATTAATAAACACATAACTATTGAAAACCTATTAAATGACATTAATAAACAAATAACTCATGAAAACTCCCAAATTCTTTTCATTATGGAGGCCAATATTGAAAATAAAAAAGGTTGTCGATATTGTCAGATAGACCTTCGGCTTTGAGATGGAGAATGTGAAAATAACAATAGCTCAATTTTCCATATTTTATCATTGTGACCAGCACAGGTCACATATATAGCCTATGCACAGCCCTTTTACAGAAATATGTATTAAATCATATAAATTAATGTCATTTTCAGATTTTATTTAGAGATTATAAACTACGATCGTACACTTTAAATGCAGTATCCTTCCATTTTCTACAAGAACAAAAAGAAGATGTGCAACATTCCATTATTACTGATCTACAGGTAACTCTCTGCATTAAAAATTGATAAAAATTGTTTGAGAACTACAAAAATAGTTAGTTAGTACTATAGCTTAGTTGAACGGTTGACCCAGTGATGGGATTTTGTTCGTATATTCCGGACATGTCCGACGCTATTTTCCAATCGTCCTAAATTGTCCAACCAGGAATATTCCCAATTGGACATCAAGACATGGTAAATAATATTCAAAATTCCAAAATTAATATAGTGTAGTGAGTGTACCACTCAACCCGATTATCGTTGAAAATAGACTGGATTGATTAGGTAATTAAGTGATCAACATATTTATCGTTTAATACCGTATATACACCTACCTTGATTAACTACTTAATCTGCCTTGATTGGCTGACTTTATTCTTTGTCGGACAATTCATCGATTCAATCCTGAACAGAAGTCAGATTAACCCGTGATTTCTCCATTGTCTCACGTTTTAATCTCCTTGATGTCGACCGTAGGCATTAGTCATGTGTCACATATCCTAATAGTATATAACACCCCAAATCAATATACAATGTGTCCGATTACTTGTCAGTGATATTTCTTCAGTGGAAGCCGAAGTTAAATAAAGCTATTTCACACACGCGCAAAATGAAAGTAGAAATCTCGCGAGACACGTGGAATTAAGAGGTGTAAACGTGCCGAATCTAATACGTCTGATGTCGGGAGAAAAGATTCTATTTTGATGGCATATTGTCGGATATATGATAATATTTTGAATGGGGTTTATGTTTTTAGATAAATAAATAAAACACGCTAAGAAATGTTGACGAATATTTCGATTGGAATAACGTAAGTGGTTACGGTAATTGTTTTAGACGATAGCGCATGCTTAGAGTAGAATGGGATTATTTTAATTTAGCAGTTGGTGTCACTCGCTCGTTTTATTAGAGCGACGTTTACTACGGTTTACGGCCCAATAAATTTTGGGATGTCATTTTTTTACCTTCTGTTTTGAAATCGACTAATGCCGGACTTTGTCGAAAAATATATCGACTTATGACCCGAAAAATACAGGAATTTTGGGGGAATTTGAAACCGGTACGGATGGGCAGTAGTCGGCACGCTTTCATTCTATGGTATTACGATGTCATGTAATTTTGTAGGAATATTATTGACATAAATTTGAATTCCGCACGGGAATTAAATATGAAAAATAACGAGGTGCACCTGTTTTGTTTATTAAGTATGAATTTGAATATTTTGTTGAGACGTGATTCTTAATTGTGGTTTGAAAACACCTGCTTAAATAACGATAAGAGTTATGTCCCTTTATTTTCGGGAAGAAAATGTCCGACAACTAAAATTTTGAAATCCCATCACTGGGTTGACCGTTTCACTATTAGATGAACCATTTAATTTCCTGCGAGGCATTGATATGATATTTTTATATTGTCGTCGCCCCTGTCCATCCGGACGTCCGTATGTCTGGACGTCTGTCCATAATTGTTTGTGAACTCTCTACAGGTCACAATTCTTATCAGATTTTGACGAAACTTGAAATATAGGTTTATCCCCAAAAGATCTCGGCTGCTTTCGATATTGGCATGTATCTGATCGAAACTTCATGGTTTATGGCCCCTGATTGTATTACAAGTTTCATCAAAATCGGATCAAAACTGTGGCCTTTAGAGGATCCACAACCTTGATATACACCATATATTTACACTATTTGCGTGCAAGAGGCGGCCATTTTGTCTGGCAATTTTGGTCCGATTTCCATGAAATTCGTCCTCAGCCATCATAATGGAGTAACGGTGATATATTCAAACATTTTTTTAAATAGGTTAATAATTGTGACCTCCAGAGGGACCACAAGCTAAAAACACGATTTTTCGTAAATCAGGGGCCATAATTCAGGAAGTTCAGATCCGATATTCGCGAATATCGAAAGCAACCAAGATCTTTGGGTTATAAACATGCATTTTAAGTCTCATCAAAATCGGCACAAAATTGTGACCTCGTATAGTAAATAATAAACCATGTGTTTTCGTTTGTTTACATTTTAATGATTGGCTATTTCAAATTTGGTTTAAAGAGTAAGCTACCACAGTAAAATAATCCACCAACTGTGATTGCTTAATATGACATTTGGTGTCAGCTATAGACCTTTATTAACTTGAGTGCTGAAACGAAATTAAAGATATTAACTTGAATGCTGAACTTAATTTAAAGATATTAAATTGGATGCTGAACTGTAATTAAAGATAGTAGATTCACATGTAAAATTATTTTATTGTAGAATGGTAATGAGCAGACAAGGCGTCGTTTAGCTGTATATTGTTTAAAAGATGCTATATTACCGTTGAAACTACTTGGTAAATTGATGTGCGTTATTAATTATATGGAGATGGCTCGTGTAACTGGTGTAACTATGAGTTGTTTGTTATCTAGAGGTCAACAGATCAAGGTTGTTTCACAGCTTCTCAGAAAAGTAAGAACTATACTTCCACTAGAAAAAAATCAAGGTGTGATCTGTACATTTGCCATGTATAAATCTAGCTCTATAGGTTGATATGAACATGTCGCTCTCAATTTCTTAAGAATGGCTAAAAGCGGATATTTTCTTTGCTGTATCTCTTGATGAGGTATGTTAATTAACAGGGTTGAGATATTGGATAAGAAATTGACTGAAAGGTGAATTAATTATCGCTAGTCGATACCAGTCATATTGTGAAATCAGTACAAGCTTGATTCCATAGTCATTTAATAGCTCTTCCATTAATTTGCTGACATAACCTTGAATATCTAACTTCGTATCTCTGATAATTTAGTTTTTGTCTCATATTTTCTATTTCATACAACACATACCCCCCCCCCCCCGTCTCTTTTCGATCTCTACTGTACCTCGTCTTAACCTATTTACCCCTGAGCCAATTAAAAGATTAGCTACCCTACCCCTAAGCTAATTAAATCAGCAGGGCCCATTTCCCTAAGCCAATTAGTGGATTATTGTTAATCCTAATACCCTCTACATAATTGCAAGTAACAAAAAAAATATTTTCTATACATAGAAATACTCTGTTACATAAATGTACAGATTGTGGTGTTCTTTCCAATGATATAAAATTCATTTCTACAAAGTAGAAATTATATTACTATAAATAACATTGAAAAGTCAGTTCCACTAAAATTATGACTTTTCTCTGTCATAATGGTAAAATAACGTGAACAGGTATCCCCGAATAATTTTTTTACGCCCACATTTAATCCTAATACCCTCTACATAATTGCAAGTAACAAAAAAAATATTTTCTATACATAGAAATACTCTGTTACATAAATGTACAGATTGTGGTGTTCTTTCCAATGATATAAAATTCATTTCTACAAAGTAGAAATTATATTACTATAAATAACATTGAAAAGTCAGTTCCACTAAAATTATGACTTTTCTCTGTCATAATGGTAAAATAACGTGAACAGGTATCCCCGAATAATTTTTTTACGCCCACATTTAAATTTAAATGTGGTCGTATATTGTCATCGCCCCCGTCCTTCGTCCACAATTGGTTGTGGACGCTCTAGAGGCTAAAGTTAATATCCGATTGACTTTAAATTTATACACTGTTTAAGGTCATGAGACGAAGAAGTTCATTTTCAACGATTTTCGATAATTACTGCCAGAGTTATGGCCCTTGATCACTTCAAAAAATCTTGTAAATGCTCTAGAGGCTAAAGTTAATATCCGATTGACTTTAAATTGATACAGAGTGTTTGAGGTAATGAGGCGAAGAATCATATTGATTTTCAACGATTTCCGATAATTACTGCCAAAGTTATGGCCCTTGATCACTTTGAAAAATCTTGTCATCATCCGATTGACTTCAGATTCATACACAGAGTGTAAGATCTTGAGACGAACAAGTATTTTTATGACTTGAACAGCTAAATCCATGATGTTAAAAGTTTCCTATACTAAACGTCAGCATGGGGCAAAACAAATTCTAATGGTTTTCTGATAATTACTTAAACATGCATTATGCAAGAGCTAAATCTGATTATTGCAAGTCTTAATTTAGGCTTCAGATGTTATAAAAATTATAAATTAGATCTTTATTTAAACAACAAGCCCAAAATCAACTCTGTAGACCCACGGATGGCTCGACTTCAGCTCGGATTTAAATAGGATTTCACTAATTGATTAAATCAAGTATGGGGCAACCTGATGAAAATACGTCAGTTAGATCAAGGCTAAATGATAGAGTGTACTTAGCGAGGCCGCTGTAAAGCCTTTCCGTATGCCATTGAAAACTTTACTTGATAATCGAGATATGTAGGTGGAGTTAACGCCTGTCAATCAAACGATCGGCCAAGGTGAAGACGCATTTCGCTACCATTTCTAGTCAAATATTACAACGATGATAACTATGTTCAGAATAAAGTAATTTGACTGAATTTTTCAATATATTCTTCTTTCATCATCTACTTTTGAACTGTTATAGCAAGAATGGCCAACTCTCTATAAAAATCTCCCATAAGGCTGACCTTAAAAATATCTTCGTTTCACCAAACCCGACCCACAATCGAGGAGAAGGGTCGGTAGGTCGTTTTTTTTTTTCAGATTTTTTTTTTTAAAGTTAGAGAAATCAATACAGAAAACTTATTAGCTGTATACTACAGATTCATTAATTTTGTTTAATGAATTTTGGGTCTGACGTAAAAAGTAACGAACTGAAAGTCTTTTTATTAAACTTAAGAGCTAATTTGACAGCTTAATAATTTTCCGGGTGGAAACATTCGTCTTCTTTATTCAATTGGCAAAAAAATCAATGACATCGGGAATTTTTCGTGATGCCCGACTCGCACATGATTTGCCACGAACTTGAAGTGTGAAACTCCTTCAACACGTTTTTAACGATAGTGCGGGTTGTGCCTTCATTTTTCTCGAAAACGGATATTGAAAATATCGTCGTTATGTTTAAAACTACGCACCACAGACATAGAAGCAGAATCATTTCGTGGGAATGGACGTGTATTCGTCTGCAACCATTTTGTTGAGAAGCGACACCTATGACGCTTTCGTCTTGATCAACCAGTTTCAATAATGAATCAAACCATAGCCATAGTAAAGGGAAATAACTCTCGTGATATATTTCAGGTTGACACACAAAATAAAATAAAAAGATCGTGGAAAAGTGCAATAAAATAATTTAAGTCGGGGGTGGTTTTAGTTAGTCGGTCGCGTTAGGCGAAACAAAGATATTTTTAAGGTCAGCCTAATGTATCTTTAATGAGTTGTTACTCTGAATCAGATTTTAATGTATTATAAATGTTTCATTACCGAAAAAAGTAAAAATATGTGACAACTCTTGTTGATTGCCCGGACGATTTAGCTGCTGTGGGCGTTTGTTTCATTGCCTGGCAACCTATCTTTTGTGTTTCCATGGAAACAAAATTGACTTAGTTTTTGGTGTACAATTTTGTTTCCGAGGCATATCTCATAAGCCATTCAAGATATCTTTTTGAAACTTTGTACAAACATCAACCTATTATAGTATTTGTTTTCTGATGTATAAGCTTATTGTTTAACATACAGTAGCTGATTGAGGTAGGCAAAGATTGTTGTGCAAACCTTACAGTGAATAGTGACCCTGCCTTGCCGAGCTACTGTGATCAGAGTATGAATCTTCTGACTAGTCCCATTGATATTCCAAGAAGTTGTTTTTGCTTATGCCTTCCATGCAAGCACGCGGAATGGTGATGACTAGTCATCTTGTTTTTATTTCGTATGAATTTGAATATTTTGTTGACACATGATTCTTAATTGTGGTTTGAAAACGCATGCTTAAACAACGATAAGAATTATGTTCCTTTATTTTAGGGAAGAAAATGTCCGACAACAAAAATTTTGAAATCCCATCACTGGGATAAACCCTAGAGATAAGATTTCTTCAAGGATCCTTGATCTTCATCAAATTTGCTTATCATCCAAGTTTACTTTTTGGAAAAGCTGCAGTTGAAGATGCTGTGTGGGCGTACTCCACGCTTTGCGTTGCTATCTTATGTACTATTTTTAATTGCAGGGGGAGCGACGGTGGCTCAGTGGGTAAGACTTTGGCTTGCTAAACTGGAGGTCCCGTGTTCAATCCCTGTGTTGGCCGAGAAAATTCATCAGGATTTCCTGGGGAGGGTTCCGCCTTGTCATTTGTGCAGGACAGAGGATCTGGCAAGTGACAACGTATATTTGTTCAGATTTGAAAAAAAACCAAGGTCCCGTGTACACATTAGTATGCATATAAAAGATCCCTAGACAGTTGGAATTCGATATATAATAAGACTAGGCCATAGTGCCGCTGTCAGGGCAAAATTTCTGTCATAGCACACTGTATGGCGTATGCCGGTCTTCATTAGCACAATCGGAGTAGGACATTAAACCCCATTTCATTGAATTGAATTGCAGGCTAAAGAACAAGATTTAATATTACCAACACATAAAGTAGAAAGCGGGGAAGAATATGAAGGAGCTACAGTTATTGAACCTGAAAAGGGGTGAGTACAGTTATTTTATCAAATTAATGAGGATTTAAAGGAGCTAAATCGCTGATATTTGGGACCTAGAAATTGACACAAATGGGTCACAACGCATATAATAATGTAATATGAGTGTATATAAACTGATTTACATTCAATCATTTCCGACTTTACTCTCATTTCAAATCAGTTATGTTCGGCGAAATACGCCGGAAGTCTCAATCTAAAGTAAATCTCTCTAGCGTCTGGTTATTCCAGTCTACATACCATGTATTGCGTATGCTCTCCAGGTAAGAATTATGCGTCACCGTCTAGCCTCGTTCTTCAAGTCCCTTGTTAAAAATGGGCCTGAAACGCATTATGGTACACGATTCGTGTACCAATTGTAATTTTTTTTATTTTGTCTTACATATTGGATATTAGAAGCCCATCTTTTCCCGGCAAGATCACAACATCATTGTTCATTTAAATTGACAAATAATTCCTGTTTTCATTGTCGAAGATTTTGGATGATATTGAGTTAGAGACTTAGCTACTTTAAATGACTTTTATACAAATTTAATTATTGTAAAACCCCATGTATTTCCACTGTATATATCCACTGCATCATTGATTGTTTACTAAAATAATGTTATTATATGTATGTTTCTTCTCATCATTTAATATTTCATATAAAAAAAAAAATATGTGATGAATTTAGTTGAAAATAGACCAGCATGAAATTTTTTTTTACATGATAGAAGCTCATGTAAATGATAAAAAAAAAAAACAGCTGCACTAATTGGATATGTGAAGGCAGTACAAATTGATAAGTAGCATACAAAGGAATAGTCTTTTCGGAAATTATTAAAAATGTGAACTGATTAATGCCAAACCTAAAGTTATAGTACATGTATGTAAAAAAAGAAATCTTAAGTTCAGGATGCAGGAAGCAAACAATCGATACTCGCATCGGTAAATTGACCGTTGCTCGCTATTGGAACTAAATTTCTTTAACTCAAATCTTCGATATATATTCTGTGAACGTGTCTTTAATTAGTGCCTTACTTTGTTATGGATTTATCCATTTTTGTACACCCACATTTTCATGTGGACGTATATTGTCGTCGCCCTTGTCCGTTTGTCCGTCCACAATTGTTTGTGAACAGTCTACAAGTCACAATTTTTATGCAATTTCAATGAAACTTGAAATATAGGTTTATCACCCTAAGATCTCGGTTTCTTTCGATATTGGCATGTATCCGACTGTAACTTCATGGATTATGGACCCTGATTGTACGAAAAATCCCGTTTTTATCTTGTGAACACTGTAGAGGTCACAATTTTTATCCGATTTGGTTTAAAGTTGAAATGTATGCTTATAACCCACAGATCTTGGTTCCTTTCGATATTCGGGCAAATCGGAACGTAACTTCCTGAATTATGGCCCCTGATTGTACGAAAAATCACGTTTTTAGCTTGTGGAGCCTATAGAGGTCATAATTTTTATCCGATTTAAAAAATTGTATTATTATATCACCGTTAGACACTAGGGACAGCTGATTTCGAGTTTCGTGAAAATCGGCCCAAAACTGACAGACAAAATGGCCACCCTTCGTTTTCAAATAACGTAAAAATATGGTATATCAAGGTTGTGGACCCTATAGAGGTCACAATTTATATCGGATTTTGTTGAAAGTTGAAATGTAAGTTTATAACTCAAAAATCTTGGTTCCTTTCGATATTCGCGCATATTGGATCTTAACTTCCTGAATTATGGCCCCTGATTGTTAAAAAAATGGCGTTTTTAGCTTGTGGACCCTATAGAGGTCATAATTTTTATTCGATTTAAAAAATCGTATTATTATATCACCGTTCGACACTAGGGACAGCTGAGTTAGAATTTCGTAAAAATCGGTCCAAAACTGACAGACAAAATGGCCGCTCTTCGTTTTCAACTAGCGTAAAAATATGGTATATCAAGGTTGTGGACCCTATAGAGGTCACAATTTTTATCGGATTTTGTTGAAAGTTGAAATGTAAGTTTATAACTCAAAAATCTTGGTTCCTTTCGATATTCGCGCATATCGGATTGTAACTTCCTGAATTATGGCCCCTGATTGTTAAAAAAATCACGTTTTTAGCTTGTGGACCCTATAGAGGTCATAATTTTTATCCAATTTAAAAAAACATTTGAATATATCATCGTTACACCCTAAGGATGGTTGAGATCGAATTTCGTAAAAATCGGACAAAATGGCTGCCACTCGGTTCTTCTCGATATTTGCGCATATCGAATTGTAAGGTCATGGAGACAAAGAATCCTATCGATTTTCAACAATTTTTGCCAGAGTTATAATAATAATAATAACTAGACCTGCAAGCAGCACTGAACCGGCTTTCAGGAATCAGACAGGAAGTGTGTCATACAATAGCCCATTTATCGAGCTACCAAACGATACTTTAGATGTTTTGATCCGGTCACACCCGACGGTGAAATCCCGATTGTTGCAAGAGCACCGATTTTTTACTGTCTTTTTTTTAAAAATATCAAATATTTTTTTGACTACTTCCTGTTTACGGATCATTATCGGAATAGATTTAACAAGTGGTATGGGAACTTAACTTCCTGTACCAGAAGTTTCAGAAAGATCCAAATTATACCATTAGAAGCAGATTTACAGATATAACGATTTTTACGACTTTTTTCAAAGATTGTGGCCCTTTTGGACCATTTATACTATATTGAGGCTTTTAAATTTAGATTCACACCATAGACCACCGTTAGGACTCTAAGTAACATAAGTTTAAGAAAGGAAATAAGAGAAGTTTTCGAAATAAAAGTGTCTGAATAGGCTCAAAAAATTAAAATAATATATTTTCAGCTTTCCATTATATATTGCCTAATCCGCGAATTTTTACCATTTAGATGTCATAAGATCGTCCATTGTTCGAACTATCCAATGACACTTTAGTTGTTTTGATTCCGTGGAATCTGGCGCAGTAATCACTTTTTCGCAAGATCGCCATTTTTTTACTTTTTACGTTTTTTCTCCTCAATATATCAGAAATTTTTTCGACTACTTCGGGTTTTTGGATCACTGTCGGGATAGCTTTAACAAGTTGTTTGGTTACCTTATCTTCTGTACAAGAAGTTTCAGAATAATCCATTCAGCTGTTTTCCAAAGAAAGAAAATTAGAAGATCATTTTCAGTAATTTAAGGATTTTTCAACTTTTTTCCAAGACGGAGGTTCTTTTTAGACCACTTATATTATTTCAATGCTTTTATTTTTGGACTCACGACATAGTCAACCGATAGGATTCTGAGTAAAAAAAAGTTTAAGAAAAAATTTAGTTTTCGAGAAAATGGCGTCTCAAAATGCTCCAAAACGGAAAATACTAGATTTTCGGCGTACCATAATTTATTTTCTAGCCATCTAAATCGTATCATTCAGATGTCATATGATAGTCCATTAATGGGGCTATCCAGCGATACTTTAGTTCTTTTGGTCCGCTAACATCTGATGGAGAAATCAAGTTTTTCGCAAGAGCGCTATTTTTTTAAACCTTTTTTCTTCATTTTTTTAATACTTCCGGTATGGAGATTATTGTCAGGATAGTTTTAATAACCGGATTGGCTTATCAAATAGCCACAGGCCTATGTAATGATATATCAGATAAAATGTTCCTGGGAAATCCTATGTTCAATAATGCCAAAAATGCAAAAATGTCAATATATCGAAAATTAAATTTAAATATTTCAATACATATTATATATCGTTAGAATCGTAATTAGGTCAGCTATCTGAATGTGTAACTTTTTTTGTAAAATAATTGTTTAAATAATAGAGCATTTTCCAAAATTTCACGATTTTTCAACTTTTTTCGATTTTACCTATTCCAGACATTTCAATGTCTTATTGGATGGATTCATGCACAAGACTACACGAGGGACTCTCGATAGGGAAAGTTTAAGAAAAATCCTTGGAGCCGTTTTCAAGATACAGGCGTCCAAAAACGCTGCTTTTTTGCTGCTTGGTCATAGTATCCGTATAAATTGGGCATCATACGACAGCCCATTCCTCGGGCCACTTAACTAAAGCTTAATTCGTTTAATCCATTGATACTGGACGGAGAAATCGAATTTTTCCCCAAAACACCCATTTTTTGCGTTTTTTTTTCAAAATATCTATCATTATTTCGACCACTTCCGGTTTCCGGATGGTTGTTGAAATTACTTTATGCAGCGGGCTGACTATATAGCTTTATGTTCCAGGACTTTCAGAAATACCGATTTATCCTTTCCAAAAAATATAAGGGTTGGGAAATGGGCAGAAAATTCGAAAAAAATCGAAAAATAAAGGGCTATAACTCGGAATGAATATTATATATCTGGAATCGGATGGTCTTCAGGTATCCAAAAATGTAGGTCAAATTTGAAAATTTTGAAAAAGAACAAAAATTGTGTCTTAAAATTTTTTTTCATTTTTCGAACGCTAGAAGTCAGCGACGAAGTTTCGAAATTTCGAAATTTTCAACTGCTATCGTCAGAGAAAAGACTCAGGGTTTCTGAAAATGTCATTTGTATGAAAATAGGTACAGAATTGACGAAGCTATGGCCGTTTTTAATTTTTATGCACTGCACGAAATTCGGCCACTTCCGGTCTGCGCAGAAGTCTCAAAAATAGTTTATCAAGTAGCCACCACATGGTTTCCTGATAGAAAATTAGGTCCCATATCGGTATCTGTTACAGACACTGAGAAATAGGCTCTTGCGAAAAAAAGAAATAATAATAATAAACTAGACTTGCTTGCAAGACTGAAGGCTTTCACCGTGCCAAGGCGTCACACGATCGCCAGATGCATGACAAAAGACTATCCCAACCTCTCACTCCCTAAGCAAACACACACTCCCCCACCCCCAAATAAAAACACACATTTGCATAACTCAGATATTGACATGTTCTTTGCATGCGCATTACGTTAGAAGGGAATCGAAAAAAAAAGTTGATCTACGCGAAATGGAAAAAGAACAGTTTTGCGAAATGGACGAAAAGCAATGTCGCAATAGATATCAAAGTAAAATGAAATGGGGTTTAACGACATTCTGCTCGGAATGGACCATGAGGAATGTTTCGAACGTATAGCGGCGCTAGCCTACTCTTATATACAATTCCAACTGCCAAGGGAACTTTTTTGCGGGACTTCGGAATCGCGTTCATGTCAGCTACTGAAATATGTAACTGGTTCAAAAATTAAATATCGCCAATTTTCTGGTTTCGTGCACGTTAAAGATTTGACGTCACTAACATGTAAAAGTTTACTATTAATTACAGACAGAGTCCAGGATCAAACAACTGAAGCAGTCAAGAGCCAGGATGTTCGCGACTACTTTGTTTTTTTATATTTACTGATACTATCATATTTCATTATTTGTTAGCGTAGGACATTTTCATTTATATATATATTAAACATGTATTATATGTCTTATCATAGAAGTCTATAGTGTTATGTTCTTTCGTAACCATTTGTTTAAATACCTTAATTGTTCGTACCTTTCTAACCAGGGTAATGATATAACTATTGGCCGAGAAAGTTCATCCAGATTTTCCGGCGTGATTCTCCCTTGTCAGTGATGCAGGACGGAGGGGCTGACAAGGAAAGCTGTCTAGTCGTTCGGATGGGACAACCAATTGATACATCGCAATTGGTACACAGGCACCCATTTTTCAAAATTTTGTCAAATTTTGAATACCTTTCTTATAGTTCATGGACTGGTTTGGTCCGTCGACTTCATATCGTAGAAATATCGTAGGTGTCGTAGGTGTTCGTACCTTTCTAACCAGGGTAATTAATAACAGGGCCCTTATTCGCGAAAACTTAAACTAAGATACAATCGAAATTTTAAGAAATACTGCAATTCGATTGGCTGACCAGTAAAATCAATTTGCATATATCCAATGAAGTTGCAGTATTTTTTAAAATTTCGGTTGTAACTTAGTTTAAGTTTTCGTGAATAAAGTCCCTGTTAAATTAAACAACGGATAACTCCTACCTCTTAAAATGATTTATATAATTAGTAAATAATTATTATTATCTAATGATTGTTGTTTTGTGACATATATAGTGTAACCAATATATACATTGTACTTTTATAATCAATATGATACTGTGCATTAGTCGTGTTTATGTTCTTATGATTTGAATTTCTTCATGCAATATTTTTAAATCGTCAGTAGGAATAAATGTCTCTTATATAGATACGTTATGCTGGCTGGAATGCACGGTAGGCTATAGCCTTTGGGACTGCGCTGTATCATACGGTCTGTCATTGAGTCAACTGGCTGGGTTTCGATTCCCCGGTTGAACGTGACAAGGAGTATGTCGCCTGTCTAAACTCGTGTGTTTTCTCCGGGTCCTATGGTTTCCTCCAACTTCTAAAGACCCCTACGCCCAAGCGAATTATTGAAAAAAACAAAAAAAAAACACATATGTTAGTCCCGAAATGATCTCTAAACATGCTCGTACAGCGGCGCTAGTCTTCTTTTATATAGAATAATGTGTACACGGGACTTCGGAATCGCGTTCATGTCAGCTACTCAAAAATGTAACTGGTTCAAAAATTGATTGAATATTGAATGAAAAATCGCCCATTTTCTGGTTTCGTGCACGTTAAAGATTTGACGTCACTAATAAAAATTTAATATCAATTACAGATAGAGTCAATGCTCAAGTTTAGTTTGTTAGTTGTATTTTACGTCGGCTTCCACCGAGGTGATATCGCAGACAATGCTCAAACAACGTGATACATTTTATCACAGGTGCAATATTCGACACCACTGTACGATACTACTGCAAACGCTTAATAAATTGGTCTTTCTTATAAACAGCGCGAGCCGTCGATTTCTGTCCAGATGATTACCGGTATAAGATAATGTTGACACAGAAGCAACAATATTAATTCAAATACTAATTATTACACACAGCAATCAACTTTTTCTGTTACAGGGTCACTAAACCCATATTTTGGAAAGAAGAAAACACTCATAGTTGAAATAATTTCAGTTCAAATATCATCACTGATAAAAGCACTCTTGAATAGACTCTATACGTTGACAAAACGTACAGATTGTATCCCCCACTTACGTTTCGCTTAACAATGAAAGGTGCCGTGTTCAATTTTCGATCCCTTTGTTCTGCTACTCCTGAAATTTGGGACTACTGTACAATCGTTTTATGTATAACACTACTGATAGGCTTCTCTGTAGAAGAAGTTCCAAAAAATAATTATGTTGACTTTTCGAGAAATAGGCCTCTAAAAATGCTCCAAATCGTAAAAATACGACATTTCAAAAAATGATACAGTGGTTTCACAAAACAGAGTACCCATTAGCCTCTCGATTGAGAAAGTTTTTAAAAAATCGTTGGGAGACTTTCCGAGAAACATGCCTCCAAAGTTGCTCGAAATCGTAAAAAACGTTACTTTTCAAAGTCACATAACTTTTTAAATGTTTGATAGAAACCTTACTTTTCAAGGTCATATAACTTTTTTAGTTTTTGATAGAAACTTGTCGCTGAAGTACCATCCGATAGACAATTCAATTGGCTATTAAACGATATAAAACTTTAACTAATCGACATGAACACAATTGATACATCGCATTTTCCGCACAGGCACCCATTTTTCACAATTTTGTCAAAGTTTGGATAAATGTCTTGACTACTTCCGGTGATTAGAGGATTTTCATTTATAGTTCATGAACTAGTTTGGACCTTCGACTTCATATTCTATAAATTTTAGAAAAATCGTTTGAGCCGTTTTAAAAAAATAAGAACTCTACGATTTGACCAAAATGCGAAAAAAAGTGAAAAATCAAAGTCAACATTTCAGAACAAGACTTATATTGTTGGAATCGGATTGATGTCAGCTATCCAAAAATATAACTGAAATTTCAAAATTCCCCCCCCCCCCCCCGAAAAAAAAGAAAATTTTGAAAATTTTCCATTTTTCACCCCAAAAATGAGAGCGACAAAGTTTCTAAATTCCACAGTTTTGAACTGCTATCGGTTAAGAAATGTCTCCAGCTATCCGAAAATGTAAATATCTGAAGAATCCATTGAGAATTAAGAGAATAAGAGCCGATTTTCAATTTCCGTGCACGTTAAAGATTTGACGCATTTCCGCTATGCGCACAAATTTCATTTTACATTTAAACACTAACCACCACCCATTTTCACAGGAGAAAACCAAACTTCAGACCTCGATCTCTTATAGTTCCTGAGATATAGCTTCGACCCCCCAAAAAATAATAAGAACTAGAATTGCGCGCAATGCTGAAGGCTTTCACCGTCGCAGAGGCGTCACACGATAGGCAGATGCATGACAAAAGACTATCCCCACCACTCCCCCAACCCCCAAAAAACCCACACTCTATCATCATTCAGATATTGACCTCTAAACATGCTCCAACTCGTAAAAATACACCGTTTTCAATTTTCGATCTCTTTTTTCGGCTACCCATGACACTTAAATAAATTGTACATGGGTTCAACACAATGCACTACCCAGTAGACTCTCGATTGAGCAAGTTTGAAAAAAATCGTTTGCGGTTTTTCCGAGAAACATGGGTTTAAACTTGATCAAAAACGTAGATAACCTAACTGTCTAGTCGTTCGGATGGGACGAAAAAACCGAGGTCCTGTGTACACATTGGCGTGCACGTAAAAGATCTCTTGGTAGTTGGAATTCGATATAAGAGTTGGCCGTAGTGCCGCTGTCCGGGCAAAATTTCCCTCATAGCACACTGTATGGCGTATGCCCGTCTTCATTAGCCCAGGTTAGGAGCAGAACAGTAGGACGTTAAACTCCATTTCATTTCATTTCATTTCAATGATATAACTGTTAAATTAAACAACGGATAACTCCTACCTCTTAAAATGATTTATATAATTAGTAAATAATTATTATTATCTAATGATTGTTGTTTTGTGACATATATAGTGTAACCAATATCTACATTGTACTTTCATAATCAATATGATACTGTGTATTAGTCGTGTTTATGTTCTTATGATTTGAATTTCTTCATGCAATATTTGTAAATCACCAGTAGGAATAAATGTCTCTTATATAGATACATTATGCTGGCTGGAAGTTGCACAGTAGGCTAGCGTTTGGGACTGCAGTCGAAAGGTCAGCGATGAACTTGTTGATCTCGACATGCTACTTTCCGATGGCACAGAAGCCCCTTTAAAGCTTCTTTCTGTTTCAGCGTGCACTGTATCATACAGTCTGTCATTGAGTCAACTGGCAGGGTTTCGATTGTTTGGTTGTACGTGACAAGGAGTATGGTCGTCTGTCCAACCTCATGGGTTTTCTCTGGGTCCTCCTGTTTCCTCCCACTGCTAAAGACCCCTACACGGGACTTCGGAATCGTGTTCATGTCAGCTACTCAAATATGTAACTGGTTCAAAAATTGATTGAATATTCAATGAAATATCGCCAATTTTCTGGTTTCGTGCACGTTAAAGATTTGACGTCACTAATAAAATTTTAATATTAATCACAGATAAGAGTCCATGCTCACAGGTACAATATTCGATACTACTGTACGATACTACTGCAACTGCTTAACAAATTGGACTTTCTTATAAACAGCGCGAGCCGTCAATTTCTATCCAGATGATTACCGGTATAAGATAATTTTGACAAAGAAGCAACAATATTAATTCAAAGACAAATTATTACACACAGCAATCAACTATTTCTGTTACAGGGTCACTAAACCCATATTTTGGATAGAAGAAAAAACTCATAGTTGAAATAATTTCAGTTCAAATATCATCACTGATAAAAGCACTCTTGAATAGACTCTATACGTTGACAAAATGTACAGATTGTATCCCCCACTTATGTTTCGCTTAACAATGAAAGGTGCCGTGTTCAATTTTCGATCCCTTTGTTCTGCTACTCCTGAAATTTGGGACTACTGTACAATCGTTTTATGTATAACACTACTGATAGGCTTCTCTGTAGAAGAAGTTCCAAAAAATAATTATGTTGACTTTTCGAGAAATAGGCCTCTAAAAATGCTCCAAATCGTAAAAATACGACATTTCAAAAAATGATACAGTGGTTTCACAAAACAGAGTACCCATTAGCCTCTCGATTGAGAAAGTTTTTAAAAAATCGTTGGGAGACTTTCCGAGAAACATGCCTCCAAAGTTGCTCGAAATCGTAAAAAACGTTACTTTTCAAAGTCACATAACTTTTTAAATGTTTGATAGAAACCTTACTTTTCAAGGTCATATAACTTTTTTAGTTTTTGATAGAAACTTGTCGCTGAAGTACCATCCGATAGACAATTCAATTGGCTATTAAACGATATAAAACTTTAACTAATCGACATGAACACAATTGATACATCGCATTTTCCGCACAGGCACCCATTTTTCACAATTTTGTCAAAGTTTGGATAAATGTCTTGACTACTTCCGGTGATTAGAGGATTTTCATTTATAGTTCATGAACTAGTTTGGACCTTCGACTTCATATTCTATAAATTTTAGAAAAATCGTTGGAGCCGTTTTAAAAAAATAACTCTACGATTTGACCAAAATGCGAAAAAAAGTGAAAAATCAAAGTCAACATTTCAGAACAAAACTTATATTGTTGGAATCGGATTGATGTCAGCTATCCAAAAATATAACTGAAATTTCAAAATTCCCAAAAATAAAAAAAATAGAAAATTTTAAAAATTTTCCATTTTTCACCAAAGAAATGAGAGCGACAAAGTTTCCACAGTTTTGAACTGCTATCGGTTAAGAAATGTCTCCAGCTATCCAAAAATGTAAATATCTGAAGAATCCATTGAGAATTAAGAGAATAAGAGCCGATTTTCAATTTCCGTGCACGTTAAAGAAATGAACCATTTCCGCTATGCGCACAAATTTCATTTTACATTTAAGCACTAACCACCACCCATTTTCACAGGAGAAAACCAAACTTCAGACCTCTATCTCTTATAGTTCCTGAGATATAGCTTCCCCCCCCCCCCCAAAAAAAGAAATAATAAGAACTAGACTTGCGCGCAATGCTGAAGGCTTTCACGGTCGCAAAGGCGTCACACGATCGCCAGATATATGGCAAAAGACTATCCCCACCACTCCCCCCCCCCCCCCCCAAAAAAAAACCCCACACTCTAGCATAACTCAGATATTGACCCCTAAACATGCTCCAACTCGTAAAAATACGCTGTTTTCAATTTTCGATCTCTTTTTTCGGCTACCCATGACAATTAGAAAAATTGTACAAGGGTTTCACACAATACACTACCCAGTAGAATCTCGATTGAGCAAGTTTGAAAAAAATCATTGGCGGCTTTTCCGAGAAAAGTAATTATATAACTGTTAAATTAAACAACGTATAACTCCTACCTCTAATAAAATGATTTATATAATTAGTAAATAATTATTATTATCTAATGATTGTTGTTTTTTGACAAATATAGTGTAACCAATATATACATTGTACTTTTATAATCAATATGATACTGTGCATTAGTCGTGTTTCTTTTCTTATGATTTGAATTTCTTCATGCAATATTTGTAAATCGCCAGTAGGAATAAATGTCTCTTATATAGATACATTATGCTGGCTGGAAATTACACGGTAGGCTAGCCTTGGGGACTGTTTGTAAATCGCCATTAGGGATAAATGTTTCTTATATAGATTCATTATGCTGGCTGGAATTTGCACGGTAGGCTGGCCCTTTGGGACTGAGTCAACTGGCGGGGTTTCGGTTGTACGTGACAAGGAGTAGGGTCGCCTGTCCAACCTCATGGGTTTTCTCCAGGTCGTCCGGTTTCCCCCCACTGCTAATGACCCCTACGCGCAAGCTAATTATTGAAATAAAAATAATGAACCACATGTTAGTCCCGAAATGACCTCTAAACATGCTCGTACAGCGGCGCTAGTCTTCTTTTATATAGAATTCCAACCGCCAAGGGATCTTTTACGGTCACACCAATGTGTACACGGCACTTCGGAATCGCGTTCATGTCAGCTACTCAAATATGTAACTGGTTCAAAAATTGATTGGACATTCAATGAAATATCGCCAATTTTCTGGTTTCGTGCACGTTAAAGATTTGATGTCACTAATAAAAATTTAATATTAATTACAGATAGAGTCCATACAAAAACAACGTCATGCCCTTAAACACAGGTGCAATATTCGATACCTATATACGATACTACTGCAAACGTTTACTAAATTGGACTTTCTTATAAACAGCGCGAGCCGTCGATTTCTGTCCAGATGATTACCGGTATAAGATAATTTTGACAGAAATGAAATGAAATATAGTCTAATGTCCTACTGTTTTGCTCCGAACTGGGCTAATGAAGACGGGCATACGCCATACAGTGTATTCTATGAGGGAAATTTTGCCCGGACAGCGGCCCTACGGCCTACTCTTATATCGAATTCCAACTGCCAAGGGATCTTTTACGTGCATTCCAATGTTTACACAGGACCTCGGTTTTTCATCTCATCCGAAGGACTAGACAGCTGTCCTTGTCAGGCCAGATAATTTTGACACAGAAGCAACAATATTAATTCAAAGTCTAAGTATTACACACAGCACTCAACTATTTCTGTTACAGGGTCACTAAACCCATATTTTGGAAAGAAGAAAACACTCATAGTTGAAATAATTTCAGTTCAAATATCATCACTGATAAAAGCACTCTTGAATAGACTCGATACGTTGACAAAACGTACAGATTGTTTCCCCCACTTATGTTTCGCTTAACAATGAAAGGTGCCGTGTTCAATTTTCGATCCCTTTGTTCTGCTACTCCTGAAATTTAGGACTATTGTACAATCGTTTTATGTATAACACTACCGATAGGTATCTCTGTAGAAGAAGTTCCAAAAACGAATTATGTTGACTTTTCGAGAAATAGGCCTCTAAAAATGCTCCAAATCGTAAAAATACGACGTTTTCGATTTTTGATCTCTGTTTTCGGCTACCCATGACAATTAGAGAAATTGTACAATGTGTTCACAAGATACACTACTCATTAGACTCTCGACTGAGAAAGTTTTAAAAAAATCGTTGGGGGCGTTTCCGAGAAACATGCGTCTAGAAATGCTCGAAATCGCAAAATACCTTACTTTTCAAAGTCACATAACTTTTTTATTTTTTGATAGAAACTTGTCGCTGAAGTACCACCTGATAGACAATTCAATTGGCTATTAAACGATATAAAACTTTAACTAAACGACAAGAACACAATTGATACATCGCAATTTCCGCACAGGCACCCATTTTTCTGAATTTTGTCAAAGTTCAGATACCTTTCTTGACTACTTCCGGTGATTAGAGGATTTTCATTTATAGTTCATGAACTGGTTTGGTCCTTTGACTTCATATTCCTGAAGTTTCAGAAAAATCGTTGGAGCCGTTTTTGAGTTATTAAAATTTGACTAAAACTCGTAAAAATCGCAAAAATCGACCAAAATCAATATCCGAATTTCAAAACAAAACTTATATCGCTGGCAGGTGTCGTGTTTAATTTTCGACCCCTTTGTTCTGCTACTCCTGAAATTTGGAACTGTTGTACAATGGTTTTATATATAACACTACTGATAGGCCTCTCTGTAGAAGAAGTTCCCCAAAAATATTAGGCAACACAAATAAAATAACTTGTTTCTCGGGCACCGCCCGCACGCAAAATTGGTTGCGCGTGCAGTCTATTTATTAGTCTTGATGAAAAAAAATAAATATGTAACGCCCGCCCGCACATCGACAAGCAAGTCGTAAAAAAAATATCCCGCATGTACCTACATCCGCCATACATGTATATCTATTCAAATGTATTAAAACTGATTCAGATGAACATGCTGTCTTTTTTATCCGAACAATGGCGAAGTTTGTTGTTGTTGTTGTTGTTGTTAGTGTTTAACGTCCGCTTCCACCGAAGGTGATATCGCAGACAAGGCGAAGTTTGGCAGATTTGCCTTTTTTATCGATATCGAAAGAACCTCCATTTTGTATCACGTGATATTAATTACCTCCCCTGATAAACTAGAATTTGATTCGTGTTAAAAGTCATTGGCGACAATATTTCAATCATTCGATCGTAATCGGCTCATTATTGCCGGCTTCAGTCGGTCCTTGTTTGGAAAATCCTATTGATAAAATAATGAACCGTAGAACAGGTTAATTAATTATAGCTAAGAATACGATACGATGACGATAGTCGTCATAATGCATACCTTAGAATCTGGGTCATTATTAGCACATTTACGGTAGTTTCGATAATCCGGAAAATAATAATTGGATTACCGATTTGATGGTTTTACTGACCAGTTGTTAGTTAGATTTAAATAGTCATTCAATATAAACACCGGATAGAACACCGAATATCCTGAGAAACACACCGAATATCCCGAGAAACAGTATTTCCGGCAATCTCCAATACCGATGACACGGTGTGACATGCATTGGTTGGAATTCGGTAAATAATTATAAATAAACCGGCGATACTAGATTTAGTTTTAAATACTGTTTACCATGATTATTATTTTTGATACACCTGGTGAAAGAGGCTTAGTTTTTAAAAATATTGTTGTCTTTATGGAGGGCTATTACATAGTCGTATGGAATTTTATTTTAAACCAATTTCAATTATGTGAATTAGATATGGAAAATTATTTTCCTTTCAGTCAGTGTTCAGTCTCAGTGTTTTAGTAGACTTGATTTTGGGTTTATGTTTTAAGTATGTACAATAAAGTTGAATATAACGGAAAGCAAAAACGTAAACAAGTAATGACTTTCTCATTTAAAAAAAAAAAAAAGAAAGACCGCCCTCCCGCCCCAACAATTTTCAGCAATAGCCAAATTTTATTTTGCACCATCAATGAGTAAAAAAAAAAAAGAAACCGCCCTCCCTCCCTACAGTTTCAGCTGTCAGTTGCCCGAGAAACAAGACATTTATTTTGTGTGGCCTTATGTTGACTTTTCGAGAAATAGACCCCTAAAAATGCTCCAAATTGTAAAAATTCGACGTTTTCGATTTTCGATCTCTTTTTTCGGCTACCCCTGACATTTCAAAAAATGATATAATGGTTTCACACAAAAGACTACAAATTAGACTCGATTGACAAAGTTTAAAAAACCCAAATAGGCTTATTTTTCGAGAAAATGGCGTCTAAATTTGCTCGAAATCGTAAAAAATCTTACTTTTCAAAGTCCTATAACTTTTTCAATTTTTGATAGAAGCTTGTCGCTTTAGTACCACCTGATAGACAATTCCATGGGCTATCAAAAGATATAAAACTATAACTAATCGGCAAAAACACAATGGAGACATCTCATTTTCCGCACAGGCACCCATTTTTCAGAATTTTGTCAAAGTTTGGGTACTTTTCTTGACCACTTCCGTTGATTAGAGGATTTTCATATATAGTTTAAGCACTAGTTTCCTCCTATAACTTCATAGTATTGAAGTTTCAAAAAAAGCGTTGTAGCCGTTTTAGAGTTATTCAATTTTGACTAAAAATCGCAAAAAATCGACCCAAATCAAAACCAGAATTTCAAAACAAAACTTATATTGTTGGAATCGGATAGACACCAGCTATCCAAAAATGTAATCAAAATTGAAAAATTCCAAGAAATAAAAATTTTAGAAAATTTTGAAAATTTACCAATTTTCACCAAAAAAATGAAAGCGACAAAGTTTTAAAATTCGACGATTTTGAACTGCTATCTGCTCAGAAATGTCTCCAGCTATCCAAAAATGTAAATATCAGAAAAACCGGTTGACAATTAACAGAATTAGGGCTGATTTACAATTTTTGTGCACGTTAAAGATTTGAGGCATTTCCGCTATGCGCACAAATTTCGTTTTACATTTAACCACTAACCACCACCCAGTTTCCCGAGAGAAAACCAAACTTCAGACCTCTATGTATTATAGCTGCTGAGATCTAGCTTCCCCCAATAATTTTAGTAATAACAATAGTCTTTCACCGAAGGTGAAAGCCTAACTAGAATTGCGCGCAATGCTGAAGGCTTTCACGGTCGCAAAGGCGTCACACGATCGCCAGATGCATGACAAAAGACTATCCCCACCACTCCCCCCCCCCCCCCCAAAAAAAAACCACACTCTAGCATAACTCAGATATTGACCCCTAAACATGCTCCAACTCGTAAAAATACGCTGTTTTCAATTTTCGATCTCTTCTTTGGGCTACCCATGACAATTAGAAAAATTGTACAAGGGTTTCACACAATACACTACCCAGTAGAATCTCGATTGAGCAAGTTTGAAAGAAATCATTGGCGGCTTTTCCGAGAAAAGTAATTATATAACTGTTAAATTAAACAACGGATAACTCCTTCCTCTTAAAATGATTTATATAATTAGTAAATAATTATAATTATCTAATGATTGTTGTTTTGTGACATATATAGTGTAACCAATATATACATTGTACTTTTATAATCAATATGATACTGTGCATTAGTCGTGTTTCTGTTCTTATGAATTTAATTTCTTCATGCAATATTTGTAAATCGCCAGTAGGAATAAATGTCTCTTATATAGATACATTATGCTGGCTGGAAATTACACGGTAGGCTAGCCTTGGGGTCTGTTTGTAAATCGCCAGTAGGAATAAATGTTTCTTATATAGATTCATTATGCTGGCTGGAATTTGCACGGTAGGCTAGCCTTTGGGACTGCGCTGTATCATACGGTCTGTCATTGAGACAACTGGCGGGGTTTCGATTCCCCGGTTGTACGTGACAAGGAGTAGGGTCGCCTGTCCAACCTCGTGGTTTTTCTCCGGGTCCTCCGGTTTCCTCCCACTGCTAATGACCCCTACGCGCAAGCGAATTATTGAAATAAAAAATAATGAACTGTATGTTAGTCCTGAAATGACCTCTAAACATGCTCGTACAGTGCCGCTAGTCTTCTTTTATATAGAATTCCTACCGCCAAGGGATCTTTTACGGCCACACCAATGTGTACACGGGACTTCGGAATCGCGTTCATGTCAGCTACTCAAATATGTAACTGGTTCAAAAATTGATTGAATATTCAATGAAATATCGCCAATTTTCTGGTTTCGTGCACCTTAAAGATTTGACGTCACTAATAAAATTTTAATATTAATTACAGATAGAGTCCATGCTCAAACAGCGTCATGCCTTTTATCACAGGTACAATATTCGATACTACTGTACGATACTACTGCAACTGCTTAACAAATTGGACTTTCTTATAAACAGCGCGAGCCATCGATTTCTATCCAGATGATTACCGGTATAAGATAATTTTGACAAAGAAGCAACAATATTAATTCAAAGACTAATTATTACACACAGCTATCAACTATTTCTGTTACAGGGTCACTATACCCATATTTTGGATAGAAGAAAACACTCATAGTTGAAATAATTTTAGTTCAAATATCATCACTGATAAAAGCACTCTTGAATTGGCTCTATACGTTGACAAAACGTACAGATTGTATCCCCTCTTATGTTTCACTTAACAATGAAAGGTGCCGTGTTCAATTTTCGATCCCTTTGTTCTGCTACTCCTGAAATTTGGAACTGTTGTACAATGTTTTTATATATAACACTACTGATAGGCCTCTCTATAGAAGAAGTTCCAAAAAAATATTAAGTTGACTTTTCGAGAAATAGACCTCTAAAAATTCTCCAAATCGTAAAAATACGACGTTTTCGATTTTCGATCTCATTTTTCGGCTACCCCTGACATTTCAAAAAATGATACAGTGGTTTCAAACAACAGAGTACCCATTTATCTCTCGATTGAGAAAGTTTTAAAAAAATCGTTGGGGGCGTTTCCGAGAAACATGCGTCTAAAGTTGCTCGAAATCGCAAAATACCTCACTTTTCAAGGTCATATAACTTTTTTATTTTTTGATAGAAACTTGTCGCTGAAGTACCACCTGATAGACAATTCAATTGGCTATTAAACGATATAAAACTTTAACTAAACGACAAGAACACAATTGATACATCGCAATTTCCGCACAGGCACCCATTTTTCTGAATTTTGTCAAAGTTCAGATACCTTTCTTGACTACTTCCGGTGATTAGAGGATTTTCATTTATAGTTCATGAGTGGTTTGGTATGTGACGGTGGATCGGGGACCCGGATTGATCTATTATAATAAGCGTTGAAGAATGAGCAAATTTTCGCTACCGGAGTTGATTTGCTCTGCCCAGGCAACGTTCCCTTGGGCCGATTGCCTTCAAATTTGCACGGGATGTACCTTGGGATTCAAGCTATCACATATTAAAAATAGAAGAATCTGGAATTCCGAGAATGTTGAAAATAAATTCGAAACCCACCCCCACCCATCAAAGTTTTTTTGCTTAAAAAATTGCCGTATTTTATCGAATTTTTATTGTTCTCCTTTTAATATGTGATAAATATCATCGCCGCGCAGCCAACCGCTAGAAATTCTAGAGATTTGGACCACTGGAAGGATGCCTCACCAGTCAAAAAAGGTCAAAATAGGCGATTTCGGTTTCTAGTGTCGATATATCGTTGCGGTCATTTTAAAAAATTGTGTATAGTACTAATACCTATCACATACGGGAGAGGCGATAAAATCCCTTTGCATTTGCAATTTCAAAATTAATTAAAACCAATATTAAATTCCGAAAATCAGTTTTTTGCTAAAACTCTTTTTTTTTTTTAATGGGATCAAAATGGGAGTAAAGCACATAGTTCGGGGTGGTGATGGGCGTATTGTGTCCAAATTTCATGGTTTTCGGACAATCAGTGCCGGTTTCGCGGCAAATTCCACCTTTTTCCCCTTATAGAAGCATTAAATTGACTTAGAAAAAAAACGACCTGGAGCCGTGCCAAGAACAAACGACTTGAACGAATGCAGGTATCACCTTGAAATTTTTTTGGGTACCTAGGTACCAGCGTGAAAAGTTCCTCGCCGGAATTTGGTACTCATGGTACCTTTGGTTCCAGCGTAGTGCATGCGCGAAATCAAAACCAGCTAAACTCAAAGCAACCTTGTCGGCATGGAAAACATCAAAGGCGAAATTCGAATTTTTGAAATATTCAAATACCAAGCATTCGACCATGAGCCAGGCTATCCTGAAATGTATTAATTTCGGTAATAGGAGACAGATTCTTTAAGCCACGACCAATTGTGGATGTTTTAAAGCCCATTAATGTGGATTTTTTACTATTTTTCATTTTCAATTCAAAATGGCGTCCATCATTTGCCAAAAATCAAAATTCTACTGCCTACAATTTATGGGCTTTTCTTCAAGGATTCGGAAAAAATAATTCCCTTGCCTGTAAGTAAAATATCAAAAAAGCCTTAGCAACATTTCACATTTCAAGATGGTGGCACTTCCGGAATGGACTACAAACTCCATTTTCTGTGAACGAATCAGAAGTGTCATAGCTAGTAAAGAAAAAAAAATTCAAGACAATCTGACCTATATTTAGTCGATTTTTTTGAAAACTTTAATCCTTAATTTTTCCAAGGGGAGATAAGTTAGGTCATTTTTAATGGTATGGTTGAAGTTGGGTCAATGAGATCTACATACATTCCAAATTTCATAAAAATCGTACCAATATTAAAGAAGTTGTCAATTCTGTTTTACTTCCGGGACGAAATGTCAATGACGTTATTTTTGAAAATCGGAAATAGCAGATTTGAAGTAAATATTTAAAGGTATTCAAAGAAAAAAGAATTAGTAAAATAGGTCACATAGTCACAGAGTTATTAGTATGTAGGTCAATTTCTTCGTTCGTAAAATTCGGTGATTTCAGATTCGTAAAATGTTTTGAAAATATATTTAAGCAAAAGCTGCCACCCAATTTTGGGGGGGTAGGTCAAAGTTTCAGAAAGATCCTATGGTTAGATTCTGAGAAATCCGATTTGCAGAAAGTACACACAAAAAAAAAAAAATAATAATAATAATAATCTTAACAAAAACAATAAGCTTTCATATGAAATATGAAAGCTTAATAATAATAATTTTAGTAATCACAATAGGCTTTCAGACAAAAGTCTGAAAGCCTAATAATTGTCTTATATAGCGCTACATTATGTCCAATGGTCATTTCTAAGCGCTGTTCAGCCACATTGTATATTATGTGGAAAGAATCTCTAGAGTATATTTATGACCACACCTTATTAAATAGATGAGTTTTTAAAACAGATTTAAATTCTGTAAATGTAGGTAGTTCCCGCATTATTTTTGGAAGATCATTCCAGAGAATTGCAGCATTAACAGGGAAAGAATATTTTCCACGTAGCTTGTTATATTTCGGTACAGATAGTAATGTGTTATCATTCGAGGATCTGAGGTTGCAGCATATCTGTACATCACTATACAGTGTAAACATCTGTTTCATATAGCTGGGAGCGGATATAGAGAAGAGACTTTTTTTTACAGTCGTTAGGATTTTATTTTCAATTCGCGATCTAACTGGTAGCCAATGTAATTCCTTTAGTTTGTCACTGATGTGTTCACGTCTCAATGTTTTAGTCAATAGTCTAGCAGCATTGTTTTGTGCAACTTGCAAACTATCCAGAGAGAATTTAGGTGCCGGCTAGAAGAGCATTTGCATAGTCAAGTTGGGAAATAACTAATGAAGTTATGGCCCTTGATCACTTTGAAAAATCTTGTGGACGCTCTAGAGGCTAAATTTAATATCCGATTGACTTCAGATTGATACACAGAGTTTAAGGTCTTGAGACGAACAAGTATATTGATTTTCAATGAATCTTTATGACTTGAACAGCTAAATCCATGATATTAAATGCTTCGTATACTAAACGTTAGCATGGGACAGAACTTTTTAAAAACCAAACAAATTCTAATGATTTTCTGATAATTACTTAATGAGTTGTTACTCTTAATCAGATTTTAGTGTATCATAAATTTTTCATTACCAAAAGAAAGTAACTCTTTTTGATTGCCCGGACGATTTAGCTGCTGTGGGCGTATGTTTTTCGTTGCCTGGCAACCTATCTTTTTAGCTTGTGGACCCTATAGCGGTCATAATTTTTATCCGATTTAAAAAAAACGTTTGAATATATCACCGTAACACCCTAAGCATGGTTGAGTTCAAATTTTGTGAAAATCAGGCCAAAACTGCCGGCCCTCGTATGCAAATAGTGTATAACATCTGGAATATCAACGTTGTGGAACCTGTAGAGGTCACAATTTAGATCCGATTTTGATGAAACTCGAAATACATGTTTATAACCCAAAGATCTTGTTTCCTTTCTAGGGGTCACAATTATTAACTGATTTAAAAAAAAACCAAAAAATACATTTGAATATATAACCGTTAGACCGTAATTTTGCTTGAGTTCGAATTTCATGAAAATCTGACAAAAACTGCCAGACAGAATGGCCGCCCCTCGTAGCAAATAGTGTAAACATCTGGTATATCAAGGTTATAGACCTACTGGATGTCACAATTTTGATCAGATTTTGATGAAACTTGAAATACATTTAGCTTGCCTTCCATGTAGAGGTCACAATTTTTATCCGATTTAAAAAAAACCATGTGAATATATCACCATTACACACTAAGATCTTGGATACTTTCGATAATCGCGTATATCCGAACGTAACTTCCTGGATTATGGCTCTTGATTGTTTGAAAAATCGCATTTTTAGCTTGCGGATTCTCTAGAGCAGGGCTCACGCTGTTGGTCGCCAAAGTCACGTCAATGAGTAAATACAATCAATTGTCTTAGATTAATGATTAGTTGATTGATAATTGCCAATGATATATAAAGTCTATCTCTAGTCATTATTTACACCTAATGATAGTTGAATTCCGTTTACTGTGGCTTCACACGGCATGTAAAATATACAGGAATGTCGAAAACATAAGAACTGGATGAATAGTGACAAGTCTTGAGCGAGAAAACAGTTCACCATTCGTATCATAATACTGTCGCCAAAATGCTCTAAAAGTGAACAACAAGCATCTCATATACATATATAACTGAAAACGATATCATTCTATTAGGTACCGGCAAATACCAGCCAAGCCTACTGGAAAACAATGACGATGTCTCTAATTACAGAAAGTCAGTCAACTTTCCAACATTAGTACATCTATCACTCTTATAGTTTTTAAAAGATAATTTATATTCATAGAATGTTTGTTTTATCTTCTTTCTAATGATACCTAACATGACTCCATTTATGTTTGAAAGATGTAAAAAAAATAAAAGTTGAATATTGCGATAATTCATGGCATTACGTAATTTACTTATTTTGTAACGTCATTAAAATTTAGTCCAAAACACAAGAGCTTGTCAATATTTTGATTCGCGCTACGGTACCAATGGCCTTGACACATCGTGGCCTGAATATTTATGGCAAAAATGCCCAAATCCTCGCTTGACGCTTATGTTAAAAATCGGCTGTCAAATCGCTGTCAATTCAGGTTTTTTTTGGGACAGAATGGTGCCGAATGAAAGGTATGTCGTGTTAGTAGACATATTTCTCGATCCAAATTAATAGCTTCACTAATGTTTGTCAATTTGAATTATGTGGTACGGCCTGGTGAAAAAAGTTAGCTTAACGATATTGCTGGATCACGTGACTGAATTCTGCCCTGTGATTGGATGAGACCAACCAAAACATAAACAAACTACATTTGCTCTGATTTTATATAGTTTCTATATTAAACTGCATATTAATTATATTATGCATAAAACCTAAGCATAATATAATTAATATGCAGCAAGGTCGTGGACACTATAGAGGTCACAATTTTTATCCGATTTTGTTAAAACTAGAAATGTAAGTTTATAACCCAAAGATCTTGGTTCCTTTCGATATTCGCGCATATCGGACCGTAACTTCCTGAATTATGGCCCCTGATTGTACGAAAAATCGCGTTTTTAGCTTGTGGACCTTATAGAGGTCATAATTTTTATTCCATTTAAAAAAACGTATTATTATATCACCATTACACCCTAAGGATGGCTGAGTTCGAATTTCGTGAAAATTGGCCCAAAATTGAAAGAAAAATGGCCGCCGTTCTTTCTCAAATAGCGTAAAAGTATGGTATATCAAGGTTGTGGACACTATAGAGGTCATAATTTTTATCTGATTTAAAAAAAACATATTATTATATCACCGTTACATCCTAAGGACGGCTGAGTTCGAATTTCGGGAAAATCAGCCCAAAATGGCTGCCGTTCGTTCTCAAATAGTGTAAAAATATGGTATATCAAGGTTGTGGACCCTATTGAGGTCACAATTTTTATCGGATTTTGTTGAAACTTGAAATGTAAGTTTATAACACAAAGTTCTCAGTTCCTTTCGATATTTGCGCATATCGAATTGTAATTTCCTGAATTATGGCCCATGATTGTAGGAAAAATCACTTTCTTCTTAGCTTGTTCTCTATCCATCTCTCAAAAATGTGGGCGTATCCTGCCTGGCAGCCGCTGGTTTTAAATCGGATAAAAATTATGACCTCTATGGTGTCCACAAGCTAAAATCATGATTTTTCGTACAATCAGGGGCCATAATTCAGGAAGTTATGTTCCCATATGCGCGAATATCAAAAGGAACCGAGGTCTTTGAGTTATAAACTTACATTTCAACTTTCATCAAAATAGGATTAAAATTGTGACCTCTATAGGGTCCACAACCTTGATAAACCATATTTTTACGCTATTTTAGAACGAAGGGCAGCCATTTTGTCTTTCAATTTTGGGCCAATTTTCACGAAATTCGAACTCCGCCATTCTTAGGGTGTAATGGTGATATAATAATACGTTTTTTTAAATGGAATAAAAATTATGACCTCTATAAGGTCCACAAGCTAAAAACGCGATTTTTCGTACAATCAGGGGCCATAATTCAGGAAGTTACGGTCCGATATGCGCGAATATCGAAAGGAACCGAGATCTTTGGGTTATAATCTTACATTTCAAGTTTCAACAAAATCGGATAAAATTTGTCCACAACCTTGATATACCATATTTTTACGCTATTTGAGAACGAACGGTGGCCATTTTGTCCGTCAGTTTTGGGCCGATTTTCACGAAATTCAAACACAGCCGTCCTTGGGGTTTAACCGTGATATAATAATACGTTTTTTTAAATTAGATAAAAATTATGACCTCTATAGGGTTCACAAGCTAAAAACGCAATTTTTCGTACAATCAGGGGCCATAATTCAGGAAGTGTGGGCGTATAAAAATGTATAGGAGACAAAGTCACTAAATTTCAGAAAGCAGTGCCCAGTAGTTATTACAAAACACTCTAAAACATGTGCATGGGGTCTACGGAGACCCCACGTGCACCGACAAAGTTTAAGTGAACACTCCAAAAGTTTGTTTCAAATTATAGCTTCCTTGTGGGCGTATTTTATGCTTTGCATGCTATTTGATTTATAAAACTTTTCGTTCAATTGAAAAATTGTTCCATATGTACTTGTACAGGATCTGCTGGCAATAAATGAGAAATGAAATTATGAAATAGGCTTTAACGTCCTACTGTTTTGCGCGTTAAATCGTTGAGAGATAGGCCAAGGTTGTGTACATAAACACTTATTATGTGTATAAATAATTACAGTTTCCTTTATGACAAGCTATAATTGTTTTCACAAATTACTTTTTACGTCAAAACGTCACATGACAACCGTTAGTTCCGGTGACCATGAAAATGGTACAATTTTCAGAAAGTTCATATATTATTTTTCTCTGCATTTTTAAGTGGCCTTTGAATGAGGATAGTTCCTGTTTAAAAATCTAGCAGAGTTTAGGTTAGAATTTATTATCTAAACCAATGATTGGATTTCGCTCGTATATTCTGGACATGTCCAACGCTATTTTCCAAATGTCCTAAATTGTCTGACCAGGAATATGTCCAATCAGACATCCAAGACATATTCAAAATTCCAAAATGAATATAGTGTACTGGGTCCTGTTTCACAAAAATAAACACGCTAAGAAATGTTGACGAATATTTCGATTGGAATAATGTAAGTAGTTAATTTGATAGTGGTGCCAGAGTCGAATTCAATTATTTAGCAGTTGGTGTCACTCGCTCGTTGTGGTAGAGCGACGTTTACTTCCAAATAAATTTTGGGATGTCATTTTTTTACCTTCCGTATATAAGTTGAAACAGAGTATAAGACGAATGCCAGACTTCTGCTGAAAAATGTATCGACTTATGACCCGAAAAATACGGTAATTTTTAAGGAATTTGAAACAGATAGTTGGCACGCTTTTATTCTGTGGTATTACGATGTCACATAATTTTGTAGAAATATTCTTGACAGAAATTTGAATACCGTACGGGAATTAAACATCAAAAATAACCAGGTTCACCTGTTTTTATACACCCACATTTTCATGTGGAAGTATATTGTCATCACCCATGTCCGTCCGTCCGTCCACAATTTGTTTTTGGACACTCTACAGGTCACAATTCTTATCCGATTTTGACAAAACTTGAAATATATGTTTATCTCCAAAAGATCTCTGCTGCTTTCAATATTGCCATGTATTGGATTGAAACTTCATGGAATATGGCCCCTGTTTGTACGAAAAATCACATTTTTAGCTTGTGGACCCTATAGAGGTCACAATTTTTATCCGATTTTGTTGAAACTTGAAATGTAAGTTTATAACCCAAAGATCTCGGTTCCTTTCGATATTCGCGCATATCGAATTGTAACTTCCTGAATAATGCCCCCTGATTGTATGAAAAATCGCGTTTTTAGCTTGTGGACCCTATAGAGGTCATAATTTTTATCCGATTTAAAAAACATATTATTATATCACCGTTACACCCTAAGGACAACTGAGTTCGAATTTCGTGAAAATCGGCCCAAAATTAACAGACAAAATGGCTGCCGTTCGTTCTCAAATAGCGTAAAAATATGGTATATCAAGGTTGTGGACCCTATAGAGGTCACAATTTTTATCCGATTTAGTTGAAACTTGAAATGTAAGTTTATAACCCAAAGATCTTGGTTCCTTTCAATATTCGCGCATATCGGACCTTAACTTCCTGAATTATGGCCCTTGATTGTAGGAAAAATCACTTTCTTTTTAGCTTGTTCTCTATCCATCTCTCGAAAATGTGGGCGTATCCTGCCTGGCAGCCGCTGGTTTGTTATGTATGAATTTGAATATTTTGTTGACCTGTGACTCTTAATTGTGGTTTGAAAACGCCTTCTTAAATAACGGTAAAGTTATGCCCCTTTTTTTCGGGGAAAAAATGTCCGACAAGAAAAATGTTGAAATCCAATCACTGATCTAAACCATCCTTAATCAATTAGTAATTGTATTATTTACTTATTCATGTTTATATTTTCAGATATTATTCAATGCCAATAGCAACACTTGATTTTTCATCTCTATATCCATCTATTATGATGGCCCATAATCTATGTTACACATCCTTATTAACAACTAATACTATACAGAAAGAAGAGTAAGTATACTTATAATAAAATACAGGACTTGAGACCTGAAAATCACGCTGGAGTGATAGATTTGTTCACCATATATTTTGCAGGAGCTACTTAACACTGCCAGATTTCTATCCAAGACAATGCTTATTATAACTAGTTTACATTAAATTATAAATAAACACTGTTTAATACATGTAGTAATACTGTAGTTACTGTTTATAAATTTAAAAAAAAGATAAAATTAAAGAATCCCCGCCAAACAGAACCAGCAACAGACTTGTAGATTTAAAAGATCTTTATATCAATCCAACGTTTCGGGTGCAATACCCTTTTTCAAGAATGATTTTTTTATGAATCCTGTGACGCCTTATATACAGACAAAAGGTATGACGTCACAGGATTTTTAAATTTATTAATGTACAATGATTGGTTTGAAAGAAAAGGATTGTTAAAATGAGGATCGTTAAATTTTTTTTTTTTTTTTTTTTTGTATGTACAAAAAGGATTTTTAAAAATTAAATTAAAGATGGTTAATTAAGTAAAATTATTAATATGATTATAAAAATAAGTAAAGATTTAATATTTTAAGATAACAAAGAATAGGTCGATTATCGCGGATTTAAATAAAATAATTATCATTGATGTCTTCTAGGGTGGCTGTGGCTACAGCTGTTTCTTCTTCTTTTTCTTTACTGTTGTTGTTGGAAGGAACTGGGTAGGTACTACCAGGATGCTCTTCATTATAAGGTGTAGTTATCATTTGGTTGTTTTCAACTTTCAGTACGTGTTTATAACCATTTATGTAGATAAATTTGAGTCTTAATTCGAAAGGACGAATCCAGTCTGACGGTGGTAATATGGGTATCGATTCTGCTTCACTTCTTATGGCTTTTTCATTTTTCTTGGAGTTTGAAGTTTTTTTAGTGTTCTTATTACTAAAGTCGTCCAATCGTGGGGCTGACTTCTTATATATCATTCCGTCTCTTCTTTTCTTTTTGACTGTTGTTGTTTTATGAACATTTCTGATGTGTCTTTTTCCATTGCTTCCGTTTAGGAATATTTTGTTACAAAACGGACATTCGAAACCCATCTTCTTTTAATTCTGTTCATTCAATCCTCCAGGAGCTTGGGTTGCTAGGAGGTCGATGATCGATTCTTCGTGACGTAATCTAACGTTGGTGTTACGTGATGTTTTGGCGAAAATTTGGACTTGAAATTTGTGTCCTGTGGTACTAAAATGTTTGGCTACGGGGGTGTCATTAAATTTTTGGATATCGTTGGTATGCCCGTATAAGCGGACTTTTAGTGAGTTGCTGGACTGTCCGACATATTGGATCTGGCAATTAATACATGTTATTAAATAAATGATAAATTTGGTGTTACAATCTAGATTGTTGTTAATTTTATAGGTTTTTCCGTTGTAGCTGGATTTTACTTTGGTAGATTCTAATAAAAGTTTGCAACAAATACAGTTTCTTTTGCATTTGTAGCAGCCTCGTGGTTTATTGATGTCTGTGTTGGGTATATATCGGATTTGATGAGTAGATCTCTCAAATTTAGATTTCTTTTGTAGCATATTCTAATATGGCAGTGTCTCCATAGTTTTCTAATAGTTTTTGGTTGTAGTGATGATCGATCTCAGGTTGGTTTTTGGTAAAAATTTTGTGGTATAAGTGAGGATATTGGTTGAAGGATCAATAGTTTTAGAAGGGTTGGATAGGGGTACATTGAGTGCTTTAGTGATCCCTTGATGTATGATGTTATTAGGATAACCTCTGCGACTGAGTCGTTGCTTCAGCAATGTAAGCGATTTTTTTAGTTCTTCTGATGTGCTGGATATTCGTTTTATACGGAGTGCCTGATTGAATGGTAGATTTCTGATGGTGTGAGTAGGATGACAGCTCGTGTAGTTGAGGTAGAAAAAAGAGTCAGTAGGTTTGCAATAAAGTTTGGTTTGAATGTTTTGGTTAGAATCCCGGTAAACGGTGACATCGAGAAAGTTAATAGAGTTGAGACTGTGTTCTAAGGTGAGCTTGATTCCAGGAGTATGTTGGTTTAGTCCATCCATGAATGAAAATAATTCATCTCGACTAGATGGCCAAATGAAGAAGATGTCATCAATGTAGCGCCACCAAACTGTAGGTTTTATCGTGCATTTTTTGAGGTAGTCTGTTTCTATTTGATTCATATCTAGTATCGCTATGTTAGGTGCCGATTTGGTTCCCATGCTGATGCCTGAAATCTGGTGATAGTATTTTCCGTTAAACTTAAAAGCATTCTTTTTTAGTATGAAGTTGAGAAATCATAATAAGATCCAAGTGTGTATAGTTTGATCCTCTCGTTTTTGGAGTGCTTTTTTGGAGAATATCATGGCAAGGTTGTGTGGAATGGAGGTATAAAGGCTGGATACATCGGCGGTACATAAAATATAATCGGCAGGAATATTTGTAATATTCCTTAGTTTGTTGAGAAAATCATAGGTATCTCTGATGTAGGATTCTGATGCCATGGCAATTGTTTTTAGGTGATAGTCTAGAAATTCCGAGATTTTTTCTGTGGGTGAGTTGACCGCTGATACAATTGGTCGGCCCGGGTTGTTCATTTTATGGATCTTCGGGAGCATATAAAAAATAGGAGTTCTTGGATGTTTGGTTCTTAGATATTTGATCGTTTGTGGACGTAAGAGTTCTTTTTTTGAAAGGAAAACTAAGAATTTATCAATTTCATCATTGATTTTGTTGGTAGGGTCTGTACGGATTGGTTTGTAGAATTTGGTATTATCGAGTTGACGAATTCCTTCTTTGATGTAGTCTTCTCGGTTCATTAGTACTATTAGCCTTTATCTGCTGGTTTGGTGATTATATCTGTGTTCTTTCCAAGTTCTTGCAAGAGTTTAAAATGCGTGGTGTTAATATTCTTCTGTAGTCTAATTGGGGGTCTAGTTTCTCTTAAATCTTGAGTGGTAATGTGTATGAATTCTTCTAATTTATTGATATTGGTTTTCGGAGGTGTCCAACCATTGGTTTTGGTAAAAGGATTATAAGTTTCAAGACGTGTGGGGTGATTTCTGAAAAAATGTTTCAGGCGTATATTTCTTTCGAATAATTTAGAATCTATATTTTTCTGTAGTTGATTGATGAAGGGTGTGGGTATAAAAGATAATCCGAGTGATAATGCTGATTTATGTTCTTTTGTTAAATGAAAATCGGATAAATTTAGAATTAATTCGTCTAGTTCTTCATTAGTTTCTCGGCGACGTTGAAATCTTCTTGTTGGCATTATTGCTTTTAGAAGGTAGGTCTTCTATAAAGCGATTGACAATATCGTAGATTTCTTTTTTGATTTCTGGAGTGGCGTCTAATTCTTCGATGCGGGTTTCAGTTTTTGTAATTTCTTTTTCCAAGTAGGTTTTTCTTTCCAATAGTTAGATAGGATTCTCGTGAGTGCTTTTCCGAAATCAGGTGTGCGGCTTCCCAAAGTATAAGATATTTGGAGGGAAAAGTAGGAGTCTGTGGAGTTAGTTTATTCTGGCTCAAACCCTTATGTATGAAGCGATTGGTGATACATTTCTCTAAAATTTCAATATGTTGTTCGCATTTGAGTAGACCCGTTCGAATTTTGCGGTAAGTTTTGAGGTACGGTATAGCGTTTTCTGGAAGACGTTTGTTGTTGAAATTAGTGGTTGAGACGAAAATATCTGGTTCATCAGCTGTTTTTCTCTTTTTGTTGGAGTTGTCCATTGGCAGTACTAAAAAGATGGAAGGCGGCTAAAGAAGTTAAAAATTTCCTAGAGGAGTGGATCAAAATAAGATGCTCGCCGTGCCTGGAGAGAGTAAACTGGAAAACGAGGAGGGGTACGGCAACACTCCCTTAAATCAGTAGAAAAGCTGGACAGGCTGGTACATCTGCGTAGGATCAGGATCAAAAAATGATGCCGGCGGGGCGGAGTAGTAGAATAGATAAAATTAAAGAATCCCCGCCAAACAGAACCAGCAACAGACTTGTAGATTTAAAAGATCTTTATATCAATCCAACGTTTCGGGTGCAATACCCTTTTTCAAGAATGATTTTTTATGAATCCTGTGACGCCTTATATACAGACAAAAAGTATGACGTCACAGGATTTTTAAATTTATTAATGTACAATGATTGGTTTGAAAGAAAAGGATCGTTAAAATTAAGGATTGTTAAAATGAGGATCGTTAATTTTTTTTTTTTTTTTTTTGTATGTACAAAAAGGATTTTTAAAAATTAAATTAAAGATTGTTAATTAAGTAAAATTATTAATATAATTATAAGAATAAGTAAAGATTTAATATTTTAAGATAACAAAGAATAGGTCGATTATCGCGGATTTAAATAAAATAATTATCATTGATGTCTTCTAGGGTGGCTGTGGCTACGGCTGTTTCTTCTTCTTTTTCTTTACTGTTGTTGTTGGAAGGAACTGGGCAGATACTACCAGGATGCTCTTCATTATAAGGTGTAGTTATCATTTGGTTGTTTTCAACTTTCAGTACGTGTTTATAACCATTTATGTAGATAAATTTGAGTCTTGATTCGAAAGGACGAATCCAGTCTGACGGTGGTAATATGGGTATCGGTTCTGCTTCACTTCTTATGGCTTTTTCATTTTTCTTGGAAGTTTGAAGTTTTTTTAGTGTTCTCATTACTAAAGTCGTCCAATCGTGGGGCTGACTTCTTATATATCATTCCGTCTCTTCTTTTCTTTTTGACTGTTGTTGTTTTATGAACATTTCTGATGTGTCTTTTTCCATTGCTTCCGTTTAGGAATATTTTGTTACAAAACGGACATTCGAATCCCATCTTTTTTTTAATTCTGTTCATTCAATCCTCCAGGAGCTTGGGTTGCTAGGAGGTCGATGATCGATTCTTCGTGACGTAATCTAAAGTTGGTGTTACATGATGTTTTGGCGAAAATTTGGACTTGAAATTTGTGTCTTGTGGTACTAAAACGTTTGGCTACGGGGGTGTCATTAAATTTTCGGATATCGTTGGTATGTCCGTATAAGCGGACTTTTAGTGAGTTGCTGGACTGTCCGACATATTGGATCTGGCAATTAATACATGTTATTAAATAAATGATAAATTTGGTGTTACAATCTAGATTGTTGTTAATTTTATAGGTTTTTCCGTTGTAGCTGGATTTTACTTTGGTAGATTCTAATAAAAGTTTGCAACAAATACAGTTTCTTTTGCATTTGTAGCAGCCTCGTGGTTTATTGATGTCTGTGTTGGGTATATCGGATTTGATGAGTAGATCTCTCAAATTTAGATTTCTTTTGTAGCATATTCTAATATGGCAGTGTCTCCATAGTTTTCTAATAGTTTTTGGTTGGTAGTGATGATCGATCTCAGGTTGGTTTTTGGTAAAAATTTTGTGGTATAAGTGAGGATATTGGTTGAAGGATCAATAGTTTTAGAAGGGTTGGATAGGGGTACATTGAGCGCTTTAGTGATCCCTTGATGTATGATGTTATTAGGATAACCTCTGCGACTGAGTCGTTGCTTCAGCAATGTAAGCGATTTTTTTAGTTCTTCTGATGTGCTGGATATTCGTTTTATACGGAGTGCCTGATTGAATGGTAGATTTCTGATGGTGTGAGTAGGATGACAGCTCGTGTAGTTGAGGTAGAAAAAAGAGTCAGTAGGTTTGCAATAAAGTTTGGTTTGAATGTTTTGGTTAGAATCCCGTTAAACGGCTTGGGTTGCTAGGAGGTCGATGATCGATTCTTCGTGACGTAATCTAAAGTTGGTGTTACGTGATGTTTTGGCGAAAATTTGGACTTGAAATTTGTGTCCTGTGGTACTAAAATGTTTGGCTACGGGGGTGTCATTAAATTTTCGGATATCGTTGGTATGTCCGTATAAGCGGACTTTTAGTGAGTTGATGGACTGTCCGACATATTGGATCTGGCAATTAATACATGTTATTAAATAAATGATAAATTTGGTGTTACAATCTAGATTGTTGTTAATTTTATAGGTTTTTCCGTTGTAGCTGGATTTTACTTTGGTAGATTCTAATAAAAGTTTGCAACAAATACAGTTTCTTTTGCATTTGTAGCAGCCTCGTGGTTTATTGATGTCTGTTGGGTATATCGGATTTGATGAGTAGATCTCTCAAATTTAGATTTCTTTTGTAGCATATTCTAATATGGCAGTTACGGAGAAATTCGGTGTCTCCATGGTTTTCTAATAGTTTTTGGTTGGTAATGATGATCACTCTCTGGTTGGTTATTGGTAAAAAATTTGTGGTATAAGTGAGGATATTGTTTGAAGGATCAATAGTTTTAGAAGGGTTGGATAGGGGTTGACTTTAAATTTATATACAGTATTGATTTTCAGCGATTTCCGATAATTACTGCCAGAGTTATGGCCCTTGATCACTTCAAAAAATCTTGTGGACGCTCTAGAGGTCGAAGTTAATATCCAATTGACTTTGAATTTATACACAGTGTTTAAGATCATGAGCCCATGAGGCGAAGAATCCTATTGATTTTCAGCGATTTCCGATAATAACTGCCAGAGTTATGGCCCTTGATCAATTCAAAAAATCTTGTGGACGCTCTAGAGGCTAAAGTTAATATCCGATTGACTTTAAATTTACACACAGTGTTTAAGGTCATGAAACGAAGAAGCCTATTGGTTTTCAAAGATTTTCGATAATTACTGCCAGAGTTATGGCCCTTGATCACAAATCTTGTGGACGCTCTGGAGGTCAAAGTTAATATCTGATTGACTTTAAATTTATACACAATGTTAAAGGTCATGAGACGAAGAATCCTATTGATTTTCAGCGATTTCCGATAATTACAGCTAGAGTTATGGCCCTTGATCACTTCAAAAAATCTTGTGGACGCTCTAGAGGTCAAAGTTAATATCCAATTGACTTTAAATTTATACACAGTGTTTAAGGTCATGAGACGAAGAATCCTATTGATTTTCAGCAATTTCCGAGAATTACTGCCAGAGTTATGGCCCTTGATCACTTAAAAAAATCTTGTGGACACTCTAAAGACCAAAGTTAATATCCGATTGATTTTAAATTTATACACAGTGTTTAAGGTCATGAGACGAAGAAGCCTGTTGATTTCCGATAATTACTGCCAGAGTTATGGCCCTTGGTCACTTCAAAAAATCTTGTGGACGCTCTAGGTGATGTCTTGTGTTTTACAAGTGCAGAACTTTCTGATGTTTCTGTAATGGTATTGCTGCCTTTCTAAGGGCAACCCTGGAGGGGCAAGTGACTCTGGTCTGTCTGCAGGCGGCAGTAATGTTGCTTTCTGCAGACATACTCCAACTTCCAAAGACGAAGTAAATTCTTTCTTAAATACTCATCCTGGGTGTTCACTGTCAAATCTGAAAGAACATTAATGAGTAAGTAAAAATACTGTATGTTACTAATAATATTAACTGTGCTCAAATTATAAGTTCATCGGTTTATACACAAATGAAATGAAATAGGTTTACGATCCTACTTTTCTGAATCAATGGGGCTAATGAAAACGGGTATGCAATGTGCTATGACGGACAGCAGTGCTACAGCCTCCTCTTATTGCAAATGCCATCAGGTCAAGGGTTCTTTAACATGCATACAGATCTCTTTTTCGGCCATATAAACAACTAGACGCTGTTGCTTGCTAGACCCTGGGTGGTTGGATGGCCGAATGGTTAGCACGCGCGCGCTGTAAGGATGCAAAAAGGATTGCCAGTCCCTTTGTTGTACCAAGATGTCACCATTCTCATGGCCAACAAGTTGAGCAGTATTTACTCCAGTAGAAGTGCTAGTCTTGACTACTTCTGAAATTTCATCTAAACAAGAAACCATAGTTCTCCGATAAGTTTGCTTTATTAGTCCGAAAGCCCAATTAGGTGCGAACTTTGTATGACCACTGATCAGAAAGTTAAGTGTTATGGATTTGTGAAATCCATGGATTACACGCCACAACAAGTATTGCAAAAGAGCATTGTTTTTATTTTGACCGCAACAGTTATCACAATGCAGTTGAAGATGCATTTCTCCAAGACCATAACTAGAAAAAAAGTGATCTAAATAACTTATTACTGCGTTTGATCCCTTTGTTATACACATTCCTTCATCTATTAAATAATTCACCTGCCTAGGCAGAGCTTCACAATTAATGCCAAACAACCCACACTTGCGAGGGGTTAAAAAATACATCAGGCCTGGTTGAAGCGGATTGGACGGGTAATGCACTTGCTGTGCAAAATCAAATGAGTAGTGCATTGTTATGTCTCGTGTTGCTGGACTTGTTGTTTCAAGTTCATTTACTCCTATGTTTTTCAAAACATCTTTTGCCTTCTGTACCATAGAATTATACAGAGAACGTTCAAGTGTCACTTTCAGAATGTGTTCTTGTGTTTTACACCTCATAGACTTTTCCTGATCTGATATGTTAGCACACTTATAAATCAGTGAATTGTTTTGCTGACAAACCCAACAAAGATTTGTCACCAGCTTGGTTCGGACTGATTTGTCTGAATATTTTGAGAGATAATTAATATATTTTACAGATTAACAGCAGATCAGTATATAAAAACACCATCAGGAAATTATTTTTGTAAATCATCCGTTAGAAAAGGTCTACTACCTGATATTCTAGAAGCTTTACTTGGTGCCAGAAAAAAGTATGTAATTACTGTTTAATAGTACATAAAATGAAAATTTAAAGCTGATGTGTACTTAAAGCCAGTGGGTCTGTCGATCTGTCCATTCTCACGAACTGGATGTAATGTGGCTATTTGTAGGTCCATTGACCATATGTCTGACTAGTCACATAAACCATGCTTAAAATCTAAGAGGCTTTCTAAAAGTCCTCAAAAGAAGTCCCATAAAAAGTTGTCCGAAATTATCAGTGTCGTCTACCGACATCTGAAATGAGTTGTCTCCCTTTAGACCTAAACGATTCCATGTGTTGAACTTGATTGCGAGCGGTAAATTTTATTTGCATGTTGTTTTTTTATAAAACCGCTTTTTTTTTTATTATAGATTGATTTAACAGTTTTGTTCAATATTCCCGAGTCAGAAACATCACCTACCTTAATTCGAAATGTCACATGCCTAAGTCCATTAGTATATGGTTATTGATTTATATTGTTATGCAGCGGTGCACAATTCCCATCGCCCGATGCTCGGGACAGTTTAATGATATCGCCGATATTACTTATTTCGACCACCCACGAACAAGCCGATTTTCTCTGACAGAAATTCATTGAAATTGAATTAAATGTAATTACCTAAAGCATTTTATTTCCAGTCCGCGCAATAACGATAGCCGAATAAACTAACCTACACTGCTGAATGGATAGTATGTAGAACCGATCTCTGAGTATTGACTAACTGGCTTCTGCGTTAGAATATCCATCAGTCAAGTAGAAAAGCTTAATTGTGGTTACAATTCATGGAAACTCGTGAGAAATATACGTGTTGTCAGTAGTGGCTTAAACCTGTCAGTACTTGCACCGTACGTCAGTATTCCTATAAATGGTCAGTAATAGTCATACAGTGAGTATTTAAGTTAATTGGTTAGTATTTCTTACTTGTGTCAGTATGTAAAAATAACGTAATTATAGAGTAAACAAAGTGGGGGATCCTTCGGGACTACATCTTATCGTTAATACCATCCGGTGCGAATGTTCTTAAAGTGTAAATGCATTTGAATTCATTGGCTTTCCTTACGGCATCGTTTTTGCCGTTATCTGGGTCAGTCTTAAAAAGCTCTAAATATTTAATCATAACATTTCTACTCGTATGTCTATCTAAGTTGAAGTGTAGCGCAACCGGCTTTGGCCTTGTAGTATTTATGGTTACGCTTCGTATTATTATTATTACGTTATGTATGACGTCATACCGGTAGAATATTCTCGTGTTCATTTTACCCGTAGTGCTTTGGTGTAACATGCTTCTGGTAATAAAGATGTCCCCGATCAAGTTTTGATGTGTCTGTGGTTTATCGTTCTTTTGGAACCTTATCATTTTGTATGTATGAGTATACTACAATTGGCGATGATGCTGGGATCTACGATAATTGGGACACTGTTGCGTTAAACTGATCATTGTAACAGAATTGTTTTTGAAGCGTGGAAATGCCGTCGGACATTGGAAGAATCGACGAGTTCGATGAAAACAAAGAAAAGTTGGACAGTTATTGTTGACCGTTGTGGGTTCTTCAACTTAAGGACTAATGAAGAGTATTTTAGCACCGGATTTGCCTAGTACCAAGTCTTATAGGGAGCTTGTCGAGGCCTTGAAAAATCATTTTTCACCTACGCCAGTCGTAATTGCCAAGCGTTTTAAGTTTCATCAGAGAAACCAGAAAGAGGAGGAAAATGTGTCTAATCATTTAGTGGTACTAAAACAGTTAGCAACTACATGTGATTTTGGAGAATTTTTGAGTCAGGCACTGCGAGATAGACTTGTATGTGGTTTGAAAGATGCTGCTATACAGAGAAAATTATTGGCTTTAGCCAATCTTGAGCTAAAAAAATGCCGTAGAAATCGCTGTTGCAATGGAGTTAGCAGTTAAAAACAGTTTGGAATTAAAACCCAACAATCAAGATTTTAATTCGTCTAGTAAGCCAGTGAATAAGGTAGTGCATCACAAGAAGTCAACCATAAATTATCAGTATAAAAATCCTCATAGTGGAAATAAATACAATAGTTATAATAATTCACCCAATAGTAAGGGACTGTCTAAAGGCCATAATGTGTCGAGATGCTTTCGTTGTGGAAACCGCCATCAGCCAAACAAGTGTTCTTTTAGAACATCTGAGTGTTTTGTTTGCTCACAGAGGGGCCACATAGCCAAAATGTGCCCAACCAAGAGAAATAAGGGTTATGATACTCATTATTTAACTGAAGATGAAGACGATAGGTTTGGTTTATATTCAGTCTACCACGCCAATGGTGATAAATCGCCCTACCTCGTTGAAATGTCTGTTAATGCTGTTCCAACCATATTGGAAGTGGACACAGGTGCTGCTTTGACTGTATTTCCAGAGAATGTTTCCGAAATTTGGTAACATTTCACTACACAAGTCTGAAGTTCTATTCTGGAGAACAACTGCCTGTACTTGGACAGTTTGATGCCATAGTTAAATACAACAACCAGCAGGCAACTTTACCAATTATTGTAGTGGAGGGAGATAACCCTATACTTTTAGGTAGAAATTGGCTGGAAAAAGTTGAATTAGATTGTTTTAATGTTTTTCGTGTATTGGGATTTTGGCGCGGGACATTAGCCTCACTGTTGGCTTGTTTTTATTTCATTTAACATGTGTAGGCATTTTGAATAGGTCAAGTCTGTCGTTAATTTATGTTCTTCGCCGTCTTCAGTTGGTTGCACTCTTGTCTTTGCTATCACATGTTCATTGGTAATGGGCGTACTAGATTGTACGTTCCGGAATTGAATTCTCTCAATCTCAAAAATAGTGACAAATGCGTCGACTGGATATATAAATATCTCATCCAACCATGCAGCCGAAACCTGTTTGTCGTGTTTAATTACATCACAATTCTACTCACACCACCTCCGTCGTCGGGACTGACAGAATTGTGACAGGACTGAATTGCAATTCTGTCAATTCGGGACTTTGCGGACTGTGAATCGTGCATCCCTAGGTCGTCGTCACACGGTTCGAACAGATCCGTAGGGTGACCAAACTTATAGGTTATTCAGATTCAATCGGCATGCGCAACGAATGTTTCCAACAGGCGCTAGGAATATTTTTTTATGACTGTGAATTCGGGGGAAAATTTTTTGATATTCTTGAGTATTTGTCTCAACTGTCGTACAAGAGATTAAAATTATCAAAGTAATCAACAAAGACCCACGGTAGCGAGTTTTAATCTCACAGATAATTGATTGGTGATTGGTTGTTAATCATTTGTGGCTTTACACCCATCTAGTTTTAATCTCACGGATGATCGGTAAGTGTTTGCTTCACACCCACCGATTGAAGGCCGGATTATACGGTGTAGATTCAAAGGAAATCGTATGACAGGACGGCTGATTGATGTCGTAATCTGGAACGTACAGAGGTCGAATTACCCAGAGATATTTTGGCTGAAGTAATAAGGAAATAAATCGGGACATGAAAATGGTGTCGGATGTCACAGCAATCCGGAGTGATCAGACATCGGATGTGACAGAGTCCACTGTATTTCTATTCTAAACAAAAACAGTTGATTGAAATGATTCGTTACTCGTGTGCTATAGGTGCTTGCCAAGAAAAAACATTAACATTCACAGGGTGTTAAATTTTTCTATCTTTGGAACTTGAAAGATGATATGAAAAAGGCATGGAAATGGAACATCTTGGAAACAAGGAAAGACCAAAATGTGCTCGTTGATCACATTGCAATTTGTAGTAGACATTTTGTTGAAGTAGACAAACCATATTTGCCAACAATAATCACAAATAGCAATTCTGACATATAGTTTTTAACTGAAGCCTTTAGAATTTCAACAATTTCCATTAATTAGTTCTAGAACTTTAGCCTCTAGCGATTGGGGATGCCGGATGGACAGGGGTGACAAAAATATACGACTACATTTGAATGTGGGCGTATAAAATTTTGTTCATCTTTGCGGACATAATCATTTATGATCACTTGATCACTTCAAAAAGTCTTGAAGGCCGGATTATACGGTGTAGATTCAAAGGAAATCGTATGACAGGACGACTGATTGATGTCGTAATCCGGAACGTACAGAGGTCGAATTACCCAGAGATATTTTGGCTGAAGTAATAAGGAAATAAATCGGGACATGAAAATGGTGTCGGATGTCACAGCAATCCGGAGTGATCAGACATCGGATGTGACAGAGTCCACTGTATTTCTATTCTAAACAAAAACAGTTGATTGAAATGATTCGTTACTCGTGTGCTATAGGTGCTTGCCAAGAAAAAACATTAACATTCACAGGGTGTTAAATTTTTCTATCTTTGGAACTTGAAAGATGATATGAAAAAGGCATGGAAATGGAACATCTTGGAAACAAGGAAAGACCAAAATGTGCTCGTTGATCACATTGCAATTTGTAGTAGACATTTTGTTGAAGTAGACAAACCATATTTGCCAACAATAATCACAAATAGCAATTCTGACATATAGTTTTTAACAGAAGCCTTTAGAATTTCAACAATTTCCATTAATTAGTTCTAGAACTTTAGCCTCTAGCGATTGGGGATGCCGGATGGACAGGGGTGACAAAAATATACGACTACATTTGAATGTGGGCGTATAAAATTTTGTTCATCTTTGCGGACATAATCATTTATGATCACTTGATCACTTCAAAAAGTCTTGTGGGCGGTCTAGAGGCCAAAGTTAATATCTGATTGACTTTAAATGAGATGAAGAAGTCTTATTTTTTCCAGCGATTTTCGATAATTACTGCCAGAGTTAAGGCCCTTGATAACTTCAAAAAATTTTGTAAATGCTCTAGAGGCTAAAGTTTAATTTATACACAATGTTTGAGGTCATGAGACCACGAATTATATTGATTTTCAATGATTTCTGATAATTACTGCCAAAGTTATTGCCCTTGATCACTTGGAAAAATCTTGTGACACTCTAGAGGATTAAGTTATCATCCGATTGACTTTAGATTGATACACAGAGTTTAAGGTCTTGAGATGAACAAGTATATTGATTTTCAATGAATTTTGATAACTTGAACAGCTAAATCCATGATATTAAATGTTTCGTATACTAAATGTTAGCATGCTGCAGAACTTTATAAAAGCCAAACAAATTCTAATGATTTTCTGATAATTAATGAGTTGTTACTCTTAATCAGATTTTAGTGTATTATAAATGTTTCATTACCGAAAAAAGTAAAAATATGCGACAACTTTTGTTGACTGCCTGGACGATTTAGCTGCTGTGGGCGTATGTTTCGTTGTCTGGCAACCTATCTTTTATCTATTTGTGTATATCATGCTTGATAACGACTTGTGAAACCTTGTTGAAACGTCGCTGTTAAATAAACCATAGTAATTGTTATCCGTAAAAGTGTGTTTTTGATCATGTGATTAAATGTTTTGTATACTAAATGTTAGCATGGGCCAAAGAAGTTCGAATGATCTTCTGATAATTAATGAGTTGTTACTCTTAATCAGATTGTAGTGTATTGTAAATGTTTCATTACCAACAAAAGTAAAAACATGCCACAACTCACGTTAACTGCCTTGACGATTTAGCTGCTGTGGGTGTATGTTTCTTTCCTTGGCAACCTATCTTATTTGTATATTAGGCAATTATTAGTCAGCATGTTAATTGGAGTGCACCTTCAATCCACTTTAGTGGGGGGGGGGGGAATTTCCGAATGGTTAGCATGTGCGCGATGTATCATAAGGTCTGTCATTGAGTCAACTGGCACCTACAGTAGAACTTGTATTAAGCAAGCACCCAAGGGAAATTTAAAAATGCTTGCTTAATGGAGGTGCTCTTTGACTAGAGGTATCCAATATTGCCACCAACCCCTACCACAAAAAATAAAGATATAGATTGCATATATTTTTTTATTCATGTAGTATAACAATAACAATGCATGTACTTTTTAGCTAGTTTTGAATTCAAAGTAGTCGTGTATACATGTTTGTATACATGTAATGCTGGATCTCTGGCCCCCCAATATTTCTTTTATTTTCATCATACTGAATCATAGCGTCTAAAAGCGTTTCAAAATGCCGTGGATTTGAGTATTTCCCACCCCAACTATTTTAGCGATTACGCGACCACATAATAAAATCTCGGTGCTTTTTGTGCTGACATAAATTAATTACGCTTGTTGCATTCGGAGCGAACATCAATACTTGCATCGATAAATTTGACCGTCGAACGAAAATTCTTTACTCAAATCTCGAACATAACTTCTGTAAACTTGTCATTTTGTACCAACCTTTGATACTACTGTCTACCATTGTGATGCATTCGATAATATTTATCCATTTTTGTGAAGAAAATCGATGAATTAATTTTATTTTATCAAAAAAGCACATGGACAAAAAACCATCGCTGATTACATCACCGGTCTAACTCTGTATGTAATATTATAGGCGGTGCTAAAACGTCTGTGCAACAACAAAGTGGCAAAAGCGCCAATGGAAAAGAGATACTAGATGATCGTGACAAAACTCGGTACTTTCATTTTATTCAAACAGTATAAAATAATGTGTCGTTCCGCGTGAAAACAATGATCAGGTTAGTCGTTTAATAAAACAAAAGATTAATAAACAGATAACCCCGGGTTGATTGTTATTTTTATAAGCCCACATTTTCATGTGGACGTATTATGCCGTCACCCCTGTCCGTCCGGACGTCCGTCCGTCCGTCCACAATTTGTTTGTGGACACTCTACAGGTCACAATTCTTATCCGATTTTGACGAAACTTGAAATATAGGTTTATCTCCAAAAGATCTCGGTTCCTTTCGATATTGGCATGTATCGGATCGAAACTTCCTGAATTATGGCCCCTGATTGTACCAAAAATCGTGTTTTTAGCTTGTGGACCCTATAGAGGTCATAATTTTTATCCGATTTAAAAAACCGTTCAGTTATATCACCGTTATACCCTAAGGATGGCTGAATTCGAATTTCGTGAAAATCGGCCCAAAATTGACAGACAAAATGGCCGCCGGTTGTTCTCAAATAGCGTAAAGGTAAAAATATGGTATATCAAGGTTGTGGACACTATAGAGGTCACAATTTTTATCCGATTTTGTTGAAACTTGAAATCTAAGTTGATAATCCAAAGATCTCGGTTCCTTTTGATATTCGCGCATATCGGACCGTAACTTCCTGAATTATGGCCCCTGATTGTACCAAAAGTCGTGTTTTTAGCTTGTGGATCCTATAGAGGTCATAATTTTTATCCGATTTAAAAAACCGTTCAATTATATCACCGTTACACCCTAAGGATGGCTGAGTTTGAATTTAGTGAAAATCGGCCCAAAATTGACAGACAAAATGGCCGTCGTTTGTTCTCAAATAGCGTAAAGGTATGGTATATCAAGGTTGTGGACACTATAGAGGTCACAATTTTTATTTGATTTTGTTGAAACTTAAAATGTAAGTTTATAACCCAAAGATCTTGGTTCCCCTTCAATATTCGCGCATATCGGACCGTTACTTCCTGAATTATGGCCCCTGATTGTACCAAAAATCGCGTTTTTAGGTTGTGGACCCTATAGAGGTCATAATTTTTATCCGATTTAAAAAAACATATTATTATATCACCGTTACACCCTAAGGATGGCTGAGTTAGAATTTCGTGAAAATCGGCCCAAAATTTACATACAAAATGGCCGCCGTTCTTTCTTAAATAGCGTAAAAATATGGTATATCAAGGTTGTGGACACTATAAGAGGTCACAATTTTTATCCGATTTTGTTGAAACTTGAAATATAAGTTTATAACCCAAAGATTTCCTTTCCATTCGATATTCGGGCATACCGGACCTTAACTTCCTGAATTATGGCCCCTGATTGTACGAAAAATCGCGTTTTTAGCTTGTGGACCCTATAGAGGTTATAATTTTTATCAGATTTAAAAAAACGTTTTATTATATCACCGTTACTCCCTAAGGACGATTGAGTTAGAATTTCGTGAAAATCGGCCCAACATTGACAGACAAAATGGCTGCCGTTCTTTCTCAAATAGCGTAAAAATATGGTATATCAAGGTTGTGGACCCTATAGAGGTCACAATTTTTATCCGATTTTGTTGAAACTTGAAATGTAAGTTTATAACCCAATGATCTCGGTTCCTTTCGATATTCACGCATATCGAATTGTAATTTCCTGAATTATGGCTCTTGATTGTAGGAAAAATCACTTTCTTGTTAGCTTGTTCTCTATCCATCTCTCGAAAATGTGGGCGTATCCTGCTTGGCAGCAGCTGGTTACATTTCTTTTTACCTGATCAGTGGGGGTCCAGTTAATTAAGAGTCAGTCCGTGAGAAAACCATGCAAAACCCTGCAAAAGTGATAAGGTGGGGGTCGGCCAAATTCATTCTTACTCAGCTCATAAAGTCACCCCATCCCAACATGCAAAAAGCCAAAATGGCCGACCCCAAATATTAACCCCCTTTTAACATATGGCCCTATGTCGATTTTTAGCCATTTTTGGCGAATTTTCGGTGAAAATTTGTCATTTTTCAGCTATCAAATTCTACTAAAAGCATCAGGTTAGTGATTATGTCCGATTGTGGATGGATAGTGGGGGTCGGCCCCTAAAAACCCAACATGAAAGACCGACCCAATATCACAGTCTTTAGCAGCTGGGGGGCGTTTTCTGGATACCACTTTTCGCATAGTGAAATGTACCCAATCAACAATAAAATCCACCGGCGCTAGTCTACAACATAGCGAATCTTTGATGAGAAGATTGCCGATTTTTGGATTTCTGACAATAAACTGATATTCACTGAAAGGATTCTAGGAGGCCTCAACACTTATAAAGTGCTCTAAATGCCCTATATATCACGGCATTTCGGATGAAAAATATTTCTAACGTACCGCCACCCGCTCTAGCAAAACAGACACGGTTGATTTTAGCTTGGTGTCCAACCTCAAATCCAAGATGGCTGCCATGGAGGAGAAATGCGATTTTTCTCAATATTTTGAGTCAAAATGTGGCATTTATGATGCGTATCCTGCAGAGAAAGATCACAAGCGGGTAAAAGACCGTAGGAAAGATATCAAAGATTATCTGGCGAGCATATATCAAATAGAAAAGTAAAAGCCGGTTGGGCTCTGAAACAAATTAAAACCATCAAGAGATTTTCTGACGAGATAAAGGAATTCTTATTGAAGGAATTCATGCGTGGGGTAGACACTGGTAGGAAAGAGGTTCCTAGCAACGTTTCTAAGAAACTGAGATCTTTGTTTCCGAAAGAAAGCTGGTTATCAGCCAAACAGGTGACCAGTTACTTCAGTAGATTAGCTGCCCGTCAAAAAGCTGGTCATCCTCTAGCAGTCTCATCAGCGCCATCTGAAATTGATGATGAGAATGAAATTGCTGCCACCGAAACAACGAATAGGCGACGACTTCGTTCTTAAGTAAGAGAACAATGTGAAATTTGAGTAGTTCATATAGTTACAGAACTATCTTTATCTTAATGATTTGTTGTCACTTGCTGCCATTGTGTATTATTATAATACAACAGTGTTATCTGTTGGTTTGACTTCATTGGTGCTAACGCCCTAAACTTACCGCCCCTAACACGATTGCCATTTTGGAGTTTTGTGATCCTGATGTTCCTGATCATGATGTTCGTTTAATGTATGCATAAGATTTGTTTATCTCTCTTTGGAATGATGAACTCTCCGTGTCATCTTATAGTTACGTCTTCGCCGCGAAGCGCATTCAGTGCGATTTGACCCAGATCAAAGCACAGAGCACATAACTAGAGAGCAGATTTATAGTGGGAAAAGGTGAGGCAAAATTGCGACAAAATTTACCGGAAACGGAAATAAAAATTCAATGTCCACGTCGCGCTCGTGGTGCAATTTTCTGCCACATTGCGGGCCTCACGTTTCCTCACTATTAATCTGCTCTCTAGTTATGTGCTCTGTGGATTAAAGGAAGCCGTCGCTTAGATGATGCTGGAGACAATCTATTCAGTCTCCAGTCCCGGCTTCTTTTGATCTGGGTCATATCACGTGGCGGCGATAACGGAACTGACAAGAAGTGTTCATCATTCATATAATATACTGTGGATATGATGACTGATGGGATACTCGCTTTCGTGTCTTATTATTGTATTTGTCACTTTTGTATTGAATTCTATTCTAAATCTCTCACGATTAGATGAACATACTAATTTGAACGATAAATTATAGCATAATAGTATCGAGTGAGGGGATTGTTCTCGGGCATAGGAATCAAATCCTCAAAATACGGTATTTCGCTATACTACTCATGTTAGTAAATTCATACTCTATACTTACTAAATCCTATTTCTAGATCTAAAAACTTTTTAAAAATATTTTGTTATTAGTGATTGTCGTGTAAAAAATAAAATCCCTTTCTTTGTTTGCAAATAAAAGTTCTGAATTGGAGCTTACCAGATGAGTCGCATCATTTTATTATTCATAAATACCTATCAAAATCCTTTATATCAAAATTTACAAAAATGTCGGGAATCCTAGCCTCACAGGATACTATTATTGATGACCAATCAATCCTGCGCCCCATGTAAAGGTGAAGGGGTGATGAATTGCCTCGATTAGGACTCTTAACCTCATCTCTCGGTTCCAATTCATCTATTTAAATGACTCAATATACTGATTTTTCTCATTTTTTGCTCACCACGAGACTGAGTGATTGATTTTTGTCAAAGTTTTTCTCAATGTTGTAGCCTAGCGGCCGTGGATTTTATTGTTGATATTGTTAGGACATATAGTCGACTCAATATACTTACCCCCGATTTCGACCCACCCCCTGCTGCAGACGAGATATAGCACCTCAAAGATTGGGTACATTTCACTATGCGAAAAGTGGTATACAGAAAACGCCCCCCAGCGGCTAAAGACTGTAACATTGGGTCGGTCTTTCATGTTGGGTTTTAAGGGGCCGACCCCCACTATCCACCCACAATCGGACATAATCACTAACCTGATGCTTTTAGTAGAATTTCATAGCTGAAATATGACAAATTTTCACCGAAAATTCGCCCAAAATGTTTCAGAACCCAACCGGCTTTTACTTTTCTATTTGATATATGCTCGCCAGATAATCTTTGATATCTTTCCTACAGTCTTTTACCCGCTTGTGATCTTTCTCTGCAGGATACGCATCATAAATGCCACATTTTGACTCAAAATATTGAGAAAAATCGCATTTCTCCTCCATGGCAGCCATCTTGGATTTGAGGTTGGACACCAAGCTAAAATCAACCGTGTCTGTTTTGCTAGAGCGGGTGGCGGTACATTAGAAATATTTTTCATCCGAAATGCCGTGATATATAGGGCATTTAGAGCACTTTATAAGTGTTGAGGCCTCCTAGAATCCTTTCAGTGAATATCAGTTTATTGTCAGAAATCCAGAAATCGGCAATCTTCTCATCAAAGATTCGCTATGTTGTAGACTAGCGCCGGTGGATTTTATTGTTGATATTGTTAGGACATATACTCGCCTCAAAATACATACCCCCGATTTCGACCCACCCCCTGCTGCAGACGAGATATAGCCCCTCAACGATTGGGTACATTTCACTATGCGAAAAGTGGTATCTAGAAAACGCCCCCCAGCGGCTAAAGACTGTGATATTGGGTCGGTCTTTCATGTTGGGTTTTTAGGGGCCTACCCCCACTATCCATCCACAATCGGACATAATCACTAACCTGATGCTTTTAGTAGAATTTGATAGCTGAAAAATGACAAATTTTCACCGAAAATTCGCCAAAAATGGCTAAAAATCGACATAGGACCATATCTAAGAGGGGGTTAATATTTGGGGTCGGCCATTTTGGCTTTTTGCATGTTGGGATGGGGTGACTTTATGACCTGAGTAAGAATGAATTTGGCCGACCCCCACCTTATCACTTTCTGCATGGTTTTCTCGCGGACCGACACTAAACTACTACTCACGGGATTAGCGGGAGTGTTACAAAGAAAGAACGACAAGATGGTATCATTCAACAATGGCCGTTGAATGGGCGATGTTTTGTTGAATTCTTAGAGGAGTGACCGTTGAAACAGTAGAATTTTTACGGGGGAATTAATCGTGATGCCCGTTGCACGCGTTGAACATGTGCGGGTTTAGTAGAGGTTAAATTACTTAAAAATCGCTCGGGGGGGGGGGGGGGATTTTTTGGTGCTCGTTGAAGCAAGTGTTCGCTGAGTAGGAGTGCACGCCCGAGCAAGTTCTACTGTACGCGCAAGTGAGTTATTAAAATAAAATTGAACTGTGTGTTAGTCCCAAAATGATCTAGTTTGTGTTGAGTGGACGTTAAACCCCATTTCTCTGACTGTCATTTCCCATAGACTTTGTTAGTGACGAAATAAGCCCTATTCTCTCTGGGTGTGAGTTTTGTTGAAAGTTATAAAATTTCTTCATATCTATTTCATGTTTTAATTGTGTAATAGAGCTAAAGCTGATTTAAAAGAAGAAACAGACCCATTTAAGAAACAAGTATTAGATGGAAGACAGTTAGCGTTAAAGATTAGTGCTAATTCTGTTTATGGTTTTACTGGTGCTCAAGTTGGTAAATTACCATGTCTAGAAATATCACAGGTACTATATTTAAGATAAATAACAGTTTTTCTTGGAAAATACTGAAGGAAAAAATATTTGAACCAAATACTATAGACAATGTGTGAGATAATTGAAAGAAATATATGTTTAGAAAAATAAGTCAATCAAACATAAGTGATTATGTCCTCAAAGATGAACAAAATTTTATACGCCCGCATTCAAATGTAGTCGTATATTTTTGTCACCCCTGTCCATCCGGCATCCCCAATCGCTAGAGACTAAAGTTTTAATATCCAGTTGACTTTTAATTGATGCATGGTATTTAAAGTCATGAGACGAAGACGCCTATTGATTTTCAAGGATTTCCAATAATTACTGCCAGAGTTATGGCCCTTGATCACTTTGAAAAATCTTGTGGACGCTCTAGAGGCTAAATTTAATATCCGATTGACTTTAAATTTATACACATTGTTTAATGTCATGAGACAAAGAAGTCTATTCATTTTCAGCGATTTTCGATAATTACTTCCAGAGTTATGGCCCTTGATCACTTCAAAAATTCTTGTGGATGCTGTAGAGGCTAAAGTTAATATCTGATTGTTTTTTAAATTGATACACAGTGTTTGAGGTCATGAGACAAAGAATCATAATAATTTTCAACGATTTCAAATAATAACTGCCAAAGTTATGGCTCTTGATCACTTTGAAATATCTTATGGACGCTCTAGAGGCTAAAGTTATCATCCGATTGACTTCAGATTGATACACAGTGTTTAAGGTCTTGAGACGAAAAAGTATATTGATTTTCAATGAATTTTTATGACTTGAACAGCTAAATCCATGATATTAAAAGTTTTGTATACTAAACGTTAGCATGGGGCAGAACTTTATAAAATCCAAACAAATTCTAATGGTTTTCTGATAATTACTTAATGAGTTGTTACTCTTAATCAGATTTTAGGGTATTATAAATGTTTCATTACTGAAAAAAAAGTAAAAATATGCAACATCTCTTGTTGACTGCCCAGACAATTTAGCTGCTGTGGTCGTATGTTTCGTTGCCTGGCAACCTATCTTTTATTTTGGCTTGTTCTCTGTCCATCTCTTGTAAAATGTGGGCGTATATGATAACAGCTTGTTTTATGATAGTTATGTTTCTTTGTTGTTATTATGGTGCATCTACGCAGATATTCCATAATTTTGTGTTTTTGCCCTCTACATCTGTGTGACTTAGAGCCTCTCAAAATACTGAATAGAAGCAAATAAAATCGTTATGTGAACAACCTATTTTAAGCATCTTTATTTTATTGATACTGCATTTAGTCTGATGCAGTCTGCACCATTAACACAATGACAACGTTTACTTGCCCCCAATTTTTTTTACTGTACCGACATCAGTGATGACGACTGAAGGCTGACAGCACGGTCATATCAATCTTTCACTTCGACACGAAGTAAAGTCTAAAGAGCAAACTATCGCTATTAAAGCCAGTATTTGATTGGCTGAATGTAAACAGTTTATCGTGTTTAGCCAATCCAAAGTCTTGTATGAAATGTGCTTTATTGCTTCCAGTGTGGCAAAATAGTTGGTGTCTCAGAATAGCTATGTATAGACGGCTTACTGAATGTAAAAACCTACGGAGACTACGTACAGTTGCAGTGTGTTTATGCAGCGTAGAGCACATCAATTGATGACGTAGTGTACAAACTGCGACATAGAATAATCTAATTATTCTCACGTCGGGGGAAGTTTTCTGTGTGTAAATTACGCAGCGTCCATCAATATTTGCGTTTAATTTGAAAGAAATGTGTGAAAAACACCAAGTTTTGTGTGACTGCGACCTCTGCCCGGGTATATTGAAATGTTTTTTATACGCCCACATTTTCATGTGGACGTATATTGTCGTCGCCCCTGTCCGTCCGTCCGTCCGTCCGTCCACAATTGTTTGTGAACAGTCTACAGGTAACAGTTTTTATCCGATTTCAATGAAACTTGAAATATAGGTTTATCACCCTAAGATCTCGGTTCCTTTCAATATTGGCATCTATCGGACCGTAACTTCATGGATTATGGCCCCTGATTGTACGAAAAATCACGTTTTTTGGCTTGTGAACACTGTAGAGGTCACAATTTTTATCCGATTTTGTTGAAACTTGAAATGTAAGTTTATAACCCAAAGATCTCGGTTCCTTTCGATATTCGCGCATATCGGACCGTAAATTCCTGAATTATGGCCCCTGATTGTACGTAAAAACACGTTTTTTGGCTTGTGGACCCTATAGAGGTCATAATTTTTATCCGATTTAAAAAAACGTTTTATTATATCACCGTTAAACCCTAAGGACGGTTGAGTTCGAATTTCGTGAAAATCGACCCAAAACTGACAGACAAAATGTCCGCCGTTCGTTCTCAAATATGGTATATCAAGGTTGTGGACCAGGGCTTCCACTTCAAAATTTTCACTGCCGGTCATTTTTGATAACGCACGAAAACTTTTCAAAGTAAATTTATATTTCATGTTTTTTATTCATGGTAGGGTATTGTGAATTCACGTGTCTATACTACTTTGTCACCATAGGGTGCACAAAAAAAATATATTTGACTTAAAAATAAAATATTAGTAAGGCTCATGATAATTATTTAATAATTAAATATTCCGTTTTGGCTACTTAAATAACGAAATAGTTGAATTGGCCGGAGAAAAACCATTTCAGTAGCTCACACGTAATTAACACGTGCTCTATAGAAAACACACTGACCTGGATAATTTTGAGTTGTAATACAATAACTTTGAAATGAAGATAAATATATAATTATCCATGGCATATATCTCACATTTTTTTGGTTTTAGACCATCTCTTACGGAATTGCAGGCCGCAGAATTGTGACGTAAATCCTAATAATGTATAATTAAATGACTAACGGATAACTAACTTCACGGCTAGCGACACTAGCGCCCCCTAGAATATGGTCGTGTATAAGAGTAACCATATACATGACATTTCTTCTACACGTGGAATTATCAATATTGCTGAACAATAGAACTGGAATACGTATTTTTCTTAATTGTTCGGTAAGCAAGTTAACTAATCTTTAGATTTTATTTCAACAATTTCCACAAGGCCGTAATACCGCTATAAACATTTTATTTTTAAATGCATTTTTCTTCCAACACGTAGGTTGTTGAGGATTTACGTAATTTCTATGCTGTTTTTATTTGATTTGACAGTTGGTTGGATTCGAAGAGCAATACTTCATATCAATTGCCCTTTTTCGAAGATCATAATAACCTCGTTTACATTGTGCCTGACCGTAATAGCGGTAAACGGCTTTGTTGTTGAAAATTCTTAGGACACGTGGACAATACGTGAATGATTAACAATGGGCCGCTTCACGCCGTTGATTAGATTCCCACTTATCAATTAACATTTATTGCTCTACTACCAGACACTCATCATTAATTATCAACACAACACTCAGTATAATCTGTTGACGACTATATATACAACTCTATAACACCAATCACGAGATTGGCTTCTAGGCGACGTACATTCTTGTATAGTTACACAGTGAAGGTCGATCGTAGTCATGTTTGAAATTTTTTTTTTTTTTTAAAAAAGACCCTCTTTCCGGCGTGCAAAATGACCGTTAGGTCAGATCTAGGAACGGTCATTTTCCATAGCCGTAGGTCTCGACCGGCATATACGGCCGACGTGGAACCCATGTTGTGGACCCTATAGAGGTCACAATTTTTATCCGATTTTGTTGAAACTTGAAATGTAAGTTTATAACACAAAGATCTTGATTCCTTTCGATATTCGCGCATATCGGACCGTAACTTCATGAATTATGGTCCCTGATTGTACGCAAAAACGCGTTTTTTGGCTTGTGGACCCTATAGAGGTCATAATTTTTATCCGATTTAAAAAACCGTGTTAATATATAACCGTTACACCCTAAGGACGGCTGAGTTCGAATTTCGTGAAAATCGGCCCAAAACTGACAGACAAAATGGCCGCCGTTCGTTCTCAAATAGCGTAAAAATATGGTATATCAAGTTTGTGGACCCTATAGAGGTCACAATTTTTATCCGATTTTGTTGAAACTTGAAATGTAAGTTTATAACACAAAGATCTTGGTTCCTTTAGATATTCGCGCATATCGGACCGTAACTTCATGAATTATGGTCCCTGATTGTACGCAAAAACGCGTTTTTTGGCTTGTGGACCCTATAGAGGTCATAATTTTTATCCGATTTAAAAAACCGTGTTAATATATAACCGTTACACCCTAAGGACGGCTGAGTTCGAATTTCGTGAAAATCGGCCCAAAACTGACAGACAAAATGGCCGCCGTTCGTTCTCAAATAGCGTAAAAATATGGTATATCAAGTTTGTGGACCCTATAGAGGTCACAATTTTTATCCGATTTTGTTGAAACTTGAAATGTAAGTTTATAACACAAAGATCTTGGTTCCTTTAGATATTCGCGCATATTGGACTGTAACTTCATGAATTATGGTCCCTGATTGTACGCAAAAACGCGTTTTTTGGCTTGTGGACCCTATAGAGGTCATAATTTTTATCCGATTTAAAAAACCGTGTTAATATATAACCGTTACACCCTAAGGACGGCTGAGTTTGAATTTCGTGAAAATCGGCCCAAAACTGACAGACAAAATGGCCGCCGTTCGTTCTCAAATAGCGTAAAAATATGGTATATCAAGGTTGTGGACCCTATAGAGGTCACAATTTTCCGATTTTGTTGAAACTTGAAATGTAAGTTTATAACCCAAAGATCTCGTTTCCTTTTGATATTCGCACATATGGGACCGTAACTGCCTGAATTATGGCCCCTGATTGTACGAAAAATCACGTTTTTAGCTTGTGGACCCTATAGAGGTCATAATTATTATCCTATTTAAAAAATCATATTATTATATCACCGTTACACCCTAAGGACGACTGAGTTCAAATTTTGTGAAAATCGGCCAAAAACTGACAGATAAAATGGCCGCCCTTCGTTCTCAAATAGCGTAAAAATATGGTATATCAGAGGTTACAATTTTTATCCGATTTTGTTGAAACTTGAAATGTAAGTTTATAACCCAAAGATCTTGGTTCCTTTCGATATTCGCGCATATCGGACCTTAACTTACTGAATTATGGCCCCTGATTGTATGAAAAATCACGTTTTTAGCTTGTGGACCCTATAGAGGTCATAATTTTTATCCGATTTAAAAAAACGTATTATTATATCCCCGTTACACCCTAAGGACGACTGAGTTCAAATTTCGTGAAAATCGGCCCAAAACTGACAGACAAAATGGCCACCCCTCGTTCTCAAATTGCGTAAAAACATGGTATATCAAGGTTGTGGACCCAATAGAGGTCACAATTTTTATCCGATTTTGTTGAAACTTGAAATGTAAGTTTATAACTCAAAGATCTTGGTTCCTTTCGATATTTGCGCATATCGAATTGTAATTTCCTGAATTATGGCCCTTGATTGTAGGAAAAATCACTTTCGTTTTAGCTTGTTTTCTATCCATCTCTCGAAAATGTGGGCGTATCCTGCCTGGCAGCCGCTGGTTGGTTACGGTAATTGAATTTTGTACTTTTATAGTAATTTATTTTTAGAGTGTAACAGCATTTGGTAGAACTATGATAGAACAAACTAAACAATATGTAGAAGAACATTATACTATAAAGAATGGTTATAAACATAATGCTAAGGTATATTGTCGTTTAATCATTATACTATACATAAGAGAATGGATATAAACACAGGGATTCCACTCATGTTTTTTTTCCTCCGCCTTTCGAAGAAAGCAGGGGACTATTAAATTGAGTTCATCCGTCTGTCCATCCGTCACACTTTTTGGGACACAATAACTCTCTTTCTAATTGAGCTAGAATGTTCAAACTTGGAATAGGTGTTTATCAGGTCAATGCCTTGATGGAGTTCGAAGATGAGCATTTTCTGCTTAGGTTAAGCAGAGATAAATGAAATGAAATGGGGTTTAACGTCCTACTGTTCTGCTCCTATACTGGGCTAATGAAGACGGGCATACGCCATACAGTGTGCTATGAGGGAAATTTTGCCCGGGCAGCGGCACTATCGCCTACTCTTATATCGAATTCCAACTGCCAAGGAATCTTTTACGTGCATTCCAAGGTTTACACGGGATCTCAGTTTTTCGTCTCATCCTGCATCACTGACAAGGGGAAACCACGTCGGAAAATCAGGATGAACTTTCTCGGCCAATGCAGGGATCGCACACCCGACCTCCAGGCTAGCGAGCCAGCGCCTTACCCACCTAGCCACCGTGACTCCCAAGCAGAGATAAGCAATTTGATTGGTTGATGCTTTGGCACACGATAACTTTAGTTCTAAGTAAGAGTGATAAAAATTAGTGTATAGTTTCATTACATCAATACCTTGACTAAGTTCGATAATGAGCATTTTCTGCTCGGGGTAAGCAGACCGATAGACTGAGACTTTGGAATACAATAACTCTCCTTCTAATTGAGCTAGAATGTTCAAACTTGGTGTAGGTATTTATCAGGTCAATGCCTTTATGGAGTTCGAAGATGAGCATTTTCTGCTTAGGTTAAGCAGAGATAAGCAATTTGATTGGTTGATGCTTTGGGACACGATAACTTTAGTTCTAAGTAAGAGTGATGAAACTTGGTGTATAGTTTCATTACATCAATACCTTGACGAAGTTCGATAATGAGCATTTTCTGCTCGGGGTAAGCAGAGCGATAAGCAATTTGATTGGCTGAGACTTTGGAATACACTCTCCTTCTAATTGAGCTAGAATGTTCAAATTTGGTGTAGGTGTTTATTAGGCCAATGCCTTGATGGAATTCGAAGATGAGCATTTTTTGCTTAGGGTAAGCAGAGATAAGCAATTTGATTGGTTGATGCTTTTGGACACGATAATTTAGCTCTAATTAAGTGAGAGTGATGATGAAACTCTGAATATAGAGAGAAAGAACCACACTATTGGTAATATCTTGAAAGAAATTAAGTTGAGAACTTCTGACACTAGTAATAAGCATATTATGGACAAAATTTCATATGGATGTCAACCTTGTTTACGAAAATTATGCAAATCATGCGAGACTATGTGTAATAATCAAGAAGTAACCAGTAAAGACATGAAATCATTCAAGATTAGAGACTCTGTCAACTGTGCCAGTTCTTATGTTGTATATTGTTTAACATTTAAAACCTGTAGTATGCAATATGTAGGCCAAACCATTACTCCTTTCAGCACTCGACTTAATAAGCACAGAAGTAATTTTAAGCTTAAAAAACCTGGCCATTCTCCCCAGGTAGCCTCCCATTTTTATACGCCCACATTTTCATGTGGACGTATTATGCCGTCGCCCCTGTCCGTCCGGACGTCCGTCCGTCCACAATTGTTTGTGGACTCTCTACAGGTCACAATTCTTATCCGATTTCGACGAAACTTGAAATATAGGTTTGCTTTCGATATTGGCATGTATCGGATCGAAACTTCATAAATTATGATCCCTGTTTGTACGAAAAATCACGTTTTTAGCTTGTGGACCCTATAGAGGTCACAATTTTTATCCGATTTTGTTGAAACTTGAAATGTAAGTTTATAACACAAAGATCTCAGTTCCTTTCGATATATGCGCATATCGAATTGTAATTTCCTGAATTATGGCCCTTGATTGTAGGAAAAATCACTTTCTTGTTAGCTTGTTCTCTATCCATCTCTCTAAAATGTGGGCGTATCCTGCCTGGCAGCCGCTGGTAATATACCGAGTCATGATTTCGTGTGTACCATAGTACAAAAAATTCCTGATAAAGATCAGAAAAAATTGAACACAGCAGGAAGTCTGTGGATTCATAGACTTAATTCAGTTTGGCCTAACGGTTTAAATGAGTTAAATCCAGGGGGTTTCAAAATCATTCATAATCATGCATAATTTTTCCTTACTTGTAAAATTTTACCTAAGTTTTAGTTAAGCTAACCTTTCATGTTATGTATCTATGACATCCTTATTCCCACGATGTCATAACTTCCTATGATGTCATAACTTCCTATGATGTCATAAATGACTTCCAGTCATTTTTATACACCCACATTTTCATGTGGACGTATTATGCCGTCGCCCCTGTCCGTCCATCCACAATTGTTTGTGGACACTCTACAGGTCACAATTCTTATCCGATTTTGACGAAACTTGAAATATAGGTTTATCTCCAAAATATCTCGGCTGCTTTCGATATTGGCATGTATCGGATCGAAACTTCATGGATTATGGCCCCTGTTTGTACGAAAAATCACGTTTTTAGCTTGTGGACACGATAGAGGTCACAATTTTTATACGCCCACATTTTCATGTGGACGTATTATGCCGTCGCCCCTGTCCGTCCGTCCACAATTGTTTGTGGACACTCTACAGGTCACAATTCTTATCCGATTTTGACGAAACTTGAAATATAGGTTTATCTCCAAAATATCTCGGCTGCTTTCGATATTGGCATGTATCGGATCGAAACTTCATGGATTATGGCCCCTGTTTGTACGAAAAATCACGTTTTTAGCTTGTGGACCCTATAGAGGTCACAATTATAACCCAAAGATCTCGGTTCCTTTCGATATTCGTGCATATCGGACCGTAACTTCCGGAATTATGGCCCCAGATTGTACGAAAAATCGCGTTTTTAGCTTGTGGACCCTATAGAGGTCATAATTTTTATCCGATTTAAAAAACCGTTTTATTATATCACCGTTACACCCTAAGGATGGCCGAGTTCGAATTTCGGCCCAAAATTGACATCAAAATGACCGCCGTTCGTTCTCAAATAGCGTTAAAATATGGTATATCAAGGTTCCTTTTGATATTCGCCAATATCGGACTGTAACTTCCTGAATTATGGCCCCTGATTGTACGAAAAATCGCGTTTTTAGCTTGTGGACCCTATAGAGGTCATAATTTTTATCCGATTTAAAAAAACGTATTATTATATCACCGTTACACCCTAAGGACAGTTGAGTTTGAATTTTGTGAAAATCTCCCCAAAATTGACAGACAAAATGGCCGCCGTTCGTTCTCAATTAGCGTAAAAATATGGTATATCAAGGTTGTGGACCCTATAGAGGTCACAATTTTTATCCGATTTGGTTGAAACTTGAAATGTAAGTTTATAATCCAAAGATCTCGGTTCCTTTCGATATTTGTGCATATTGGACCATAACTTCCTGAATTATGGCCCCTGATTGTACGAAAAATAGCTTTCTTTTTAGCTTGTTCTCTATCCAATTCTCGAAAATGTGGGCGTATCCTGCCTGGCAGCCGCTGGTATATTTAGTTCTTCATCCCTGAAGAAGTTAGTATTTTTACTGACGAAACGTTATATAAAACGATGATTTTTATACGCCCACATTTTCATGTGGACGTATTATGCTGTCGCCCCTGTCCGTCAGGATGTCTGGACGTCCGTCCACAATTTGTTTGTGGACACTCTAGTGGTCACAATTCTTAAATGATTTTGACGAAACTTGAAGTATGGGTTTATCTCCAAAAGATCTCGGCTGCTTTCGATATTGGTATGTATCGGATTGAAGGGTCATTCCGTGTCAAATCACCCAACATTTTGTAAAATTTAAACCGTACCCCCTTTGATTTAGCTGAAATTTGGTGTATAGGCTTATTTGGGCCGAAAAAACTGATATTTCAAATTTTAGCTTGATCCGACTAACGGTTCCTGAGATACAGCCGTCTCAATTTTGGGTATTTCGGCCAAAATGGGCGTGGTCGTCATTATTTAAATGACCATTACTCGGTAACCAATTGGTCAAAATTGCTGAAACAAGTATTTCTAGAATGGGAATCCTTGCGGAATGCCCCAACTTTTGACATGGGTGAATTTTGAAGTGTGAAGTCCCATTGAGTTTGAATTTGACCTTGAATGTGACCTTGTGGAACATGTGACCTTGAGTTTAACGTTCGTGAAAGAATAAGCCCAACATGTTTTCTACACAATATCAAAAAAAATGGAGGTATAATATCTTTAATAAGCCTGTTAAATCATGTCAAATATCCACACATGAGGCTGAAAATCAGTGTTTTTGCACTAAAAGCAGAATTATGTTCTTGGATAAGTTCTGATGATACATAGTAACCTGCTGCAGACTTCCTAAATCATCCTCTTTTCATCAGTCTGATTATATATTACATGTACTTTTTAGCTTCTCAAACTATTTTCATCATCAATGACCCAGTCTTTGCACATCCTTGAAATTTTCGCGATGTCATTTTTGCCGGTGTAGTAGCTTTAAAATTCTCCCATGTCAACAATTAGGGCATTTTTGGAATCCTTGTGGAATTCCCATTCCATAAATACTTATTTCAGTAATTTTGACCAATTGGTTACTGAGTAATGGTCATTTGTATAATGACGACCACGCCCATTTTGGCCCAAACCCCCTAAATTGAGAAGGCCGTATCTCAGGAACCGTTAGTCGGATCAAGCTAAAATTTGGAATATCAGTTTTTTCTGTCCTAATAACATACATGCCAACTATTCCGATTTTGTCGGAATCATTCCGATTTTCTGAGTCTAATTCTGAATTCCGATTTTACTCTTTATAATTCCGTTTTTTAAAATTTATTGGAAGAAATTTATTATATTTCATGCCTGACCTTTTTAATTGATAAAATCCCTCTCGTTTTATTTTAACATTGACGACTGTCTCGGCATTTTCGCTGTTTTTTGTGAATCTGATGGCGATACTGTTTGTCGTAGTATGAGTCGGTAAAACAACGAAAATAGTCTAGAACATGTGTCATGTTTTCCTTATTATTATTAATATAAAATGGAATAAGCTATTATGTCTGGACTAATCAAGATCAAAATGTCATGTGGTGTCTAATTTGCATAATTCGCGGTAAAACGACGGAAATGGCCGAAAACATGTCTCCAGTTTTCTTGATTATTATTAATATAAAATGGAATAAGCTAATATGTCTGGACTAATTGAGATTAAAATGTCATGTGGTTATTTCGTCATAGGCCGTGCCTAATTTGCATACTTCGCGGATATTATTTGCTACGCAGAGCCATTCTCGCATACACACACACTCGGACAGTACACGGTGGGTTTACCGTTAGTTGCCAGTTACGTTGTTGCTTCTTCCTTAGCCATATTTCCTTCTGACTTGATAAAAAATGTTTTCAAGCTGTTTTCCATGTGTGAAAAAAAACCAAATTACAATTATAAATAAAACCCAGTATAAATAATTTACGACTACGCATCTAATCTCGGCTGTATGACCATTTCCGACATATTTGAACTATTTTAAAGGTTCCGAATGAAAAATGGCTGCCCCCACGGAGATTTCTGTGGAGAGTGTATTATATCAACAAATGTCACGTTTGGCATTGGGTTTGGGAAATTACCAGGGAATTTTATCAAACCAGCAGCCTTGAGACAATATCTCTGCTCATTTAGGTATATACACTCTACAAAAGACGCAATTTGGGACTTTTTTGTAAAAGCGACACATTTTCCTGTTTAAAGTAAACCGGCAGCCGCATCGCAAATGTATGGGCGTAGGTACATATCACTTACTGTCATACAGCCGAGATTAGATGTAGGGTAACGGAATCTGTCGAGATTTGCCGAGTGCTACTTCCGTGTCGGTCGTCAAGACAAACAAAATGGCTTCCAAAACAAATGTCAGACAAATATACCAGGAAACTTACAGCAAAGAATTTCCAGGAACCATTACGTCCTCGCGTAGAGGCGACGAATTCGCATTTTGTTTAGTCTTTCGTATATAAATAGGTAAAAAAACCTCAGATGCATGGACCTAAATCACCAGCTGTTTTTATCCAATAATACAAGGTACTGCTTTAAAAAGGTGCTAATTTCTCAAACCCCACACCCTTCAAGCCTGCGGCGCCCTCCAGCACTCACAGTGCTTTGCACCGATCAAACTTGGACCTGCGGTCCTCGCTCTACCCTCAATACAAGGCCTCCTGATTTTCAATCTCCTCAGGTTGGCATGTATGTAATAAGCATATACACAAAATTTCAGCTAAATCAAAGGGGTTACGGTTTAGCTCATTGGGTGATTTGACATGGAATGACCCCGAAACTAATGGATTAAGGCCCCTGTTTGTATGAAAAATCACGTTTTTAGCTTGTGGACCCTATAGAGGTCACAATTTTTATCCGATTTTGTTGAAACTTGAAATGTAAGTTTATAACCCAAAGATCTCGGATCCTTTCGATATTCGTGCATATTGGACCATAACTTCCTGAATTATGGCCCCTGATTGTACGAAAAATCACGTTTTTAGCTTGTGGACCCTATAGAAGTCATAATTTTTATCCGATTTTAAAAACCTGTATTATTATATCACCGTTACACCCTAAGGACGACTGAGTTCGATTTCATGAAAATCAGCCAAAATTTGACAGACAAAATGGCCACCGTTCGTTCGCAAATAGCGTAAGAATATGGCATATCAAGGATGTGGACCCTATAGAGGTCACAATTTTTATCCGAATTTGTTGAAACTTGAAATGTAAGTTTATAACCCAAAGATTTCGGTTCCTTTCGATATTCGCACATATCGGACCATAACTTCCTGAATTATGGCCCCAGATTGTACGAAAAATCGCGTTTTTAGCTTTTGGACCCTATAGAAGTCATAATTTTTATCCGATTTAAAAAAAACATATTATTATATCACTGTTATACCCTAAGGACTACTAAGTTCAAATTTCGTGAAAATCGGCCCAAAATTGACAGACAAAATGGCCGCCGTTCGTTCTCAAATAGCGTAAAAATATGGTATATCAAGGTTGTGGACCCTATAGAGGTCACAATTTTTATACGCCCACATTTTCATGTGGACGTATTATGCCGTAGCCCCTGTCCGTCCGTCCACAATTTGTTTGTGGACACTCTACAGGTCACAATTCTTATCCGATTTTGACAAAACTTGAAATATAAGTTTATCTCCAAAAGATCTTGGTTCCTTTCAATATTGGCATGTATCGGATCGAAACTTCATGGATTATGGCCCCTGTTTGTACGAAAAATCACGTTTTTATATGCCCACATTTTCATGTGGACGTATTATGCCGTCGTCCCTGTCCATCCGGACGTCCGTCCACAATTTGTTTGTGGACACTCTACAGGTCACAATTCTTATCCGATTTTGACGAAACTTGAAATATAGGTTTATCTCCAAAAGATCTTGGTTCCTTTAGATATTGGCATGTATCGGATCGAAACTTCATGGATTATGGCCCCTGTTTGTACGAAAAATCACGTTTTTAGCTTGTGGACACTATAGAGGTCACAATTTTTATCCGATTTTGTTGAAACTTGAAATCTTAGTTGATAATCCAAAGATCTTGGTTCCTTTCGATATTCGCGCATATCGGACCATAACTTCCTGAATTATGGCCCCTGATTGTACCAAAAATCGTGTTTTTAGCTTGTGGACCCTATAGAGGTCATAATTTTTATCCGATTTAAAAAAAACGTTCAATTATATCACCGTTACACCCTAAGGTTGGTTGAGTTCAAATTTCGTGAAAATTGGCCCGAAATTGACAGACAAAATGGCCGCCGTTCGTTCTCAAATAGCGTAAAAATATGGTATATCAATGTTGTGGACACTATAGAGGTCACAATTTTTATCCGATTTTGTTGAAACTTGAAATCTACGTTGATAATCCAAAGATCCCGGTTCCTTTCGATATTCGCGCATATCGTACCGTAACTTCCTGAATTATGGCCCCTGATTGTACCAAAAATCGTGTTTTTAGCTTGTGGACCCTATAGAGTTCATAATTTTTATCCGATTTAAAAAAAAACGTTCAATTATATCACCGTTACACCCTAAGGATGGCTGATATTGAATTTCGTGAAAATCGGCCCAATATTGACAGACAAAATGGCCGCCGTTCATTCTCAAATAGCGTAAAAGTATGGTATATCAAGGTTGTGGACACTATAGAGGTCACAATTTTTTTCCAATTTTGTTGAAACTTGAAATGTAAGTTTATAACCCAAAGATCTTGGTTCCTTTTGATATTCGCGCATATTGGACCGTAACTTCCTGAATTATGGCCCCTGATTGTACGAAAAATCACGTTTTTAGCTTGTGGACCCTATAGGTCATAATATTTATCCGATTTAAAAAACTATTATTATATCACCGTTACACCCTAAGGACGGCTGACTTGAATTTCGTGAAAATCGGCCCAAAATTGACAGACAAAATGGCCGCCGTTCGTTCTTAAATAGCGTAAAAATATGGTATATCAAGGTTGTGGACACTATAGAGGTCACAATTTTTATCCGATTTTGTTGAAACTTGAAATGTAAGTTTATAACCCAAAGATCTTGGTTCCTTTCGATATTCACGCATATCGAATTGTAATTTCCTGAATTATGGCCCTTGATTGTAGGAAAATGTGGGCGTATCCTGCCTGGCAGTCGCTGGTTATTTTATATATAAATATAAACAACAGTTTGGTAATACAAATAATATGGGTATTGTTATTATTGTCACATAATTATGTGAAATAAGAATTCTATGACATACTAAAAAACTGCTAATCAATTGGTAAATTTTGCTACTCAATTATACAATTGATTAGCATTCTTACACAATTTTTCTGGAAACTGCTAATCAAATGTAAAAAAGTAAAATATTCCCTGCATCATTTAAATTTGTGAAACAGAGATCTATTGAATTTCAACAATTTCCGTCAATAATTTCTAGAGTTATGGTTGTTGGGAATTAATGTCCAATGAAATTGCAGAAAAGTATTACTCGACCGACTCGATCGGTCGTTTTGTTTCACCTGTGATAGTTAGCGTTGGTTGATTCACAACTTTTATAAACTGCGCTTATTTGTAACGACACAGTTTCTATTATAATTTATATATTGTCATTTTCTGTGGCTCTAATATTTTTTGTTCATCAGTGATATCCATATAAATACTGTGGTACGAACTATCCCGAGAAAAAGTGAAAGTAAAACACACATCCGGCATTCTGTACAAAAATAGAAAATGGCGACCGTTAAAAATATTGTTCAACGCGATGATGTTCACGACAACTAACTCAATATATTTGATACGTTTTCAAACAACTTAAAACCGTCAGTCTTCATCTGTAATTGGGGACCGATGCCCAAAGCTGTATTATGCGGTGTCTGGATAAAACCAGCCTTTTATTTTATAAAAAAAATGTGTAGGTGAAATTTACCTTTCATTATCAAGTACAGCACATGGGTCATTCACAGTATAAACCTCTAAAGAAACGGGAATCGATTATCAGGTCACCCAAGGGAAAAATTGACCCGAAATCTTAAAAGGGTTACGTGTCCGGATAAGCAGTTTTGACGTTCACGTCCAAATGACTCAATATTTTGAGCTGAAATTTTGACACCGGGTAAATACACCATTTCTTTATATTTTGGCGCTTAACTTTCATACGTACTCAGACTTTTAATTTTGAGACTCTGTTCAATTCAGGATAGTCCCTTTAACTAAAAAAAAGGCAGACTCTGTTTAAACAAATAAATTTTAAAATAATTTTTTTTATCTGTTTTTGTTTTGTATTTTTGCGGGAATTTGCAGCATCAGGTTTATTTTTAATCAAGGCATTTACCATCCAAATGTCTTCAAAGTGCACGATTTAAAGTTGAATTTTAAAAATTTTCTCAAGAGGACATGTTTGTTTGTCATCCACAGGCCGCATTTCTTAATGTATCATCTTGAAACTTTGCATACTTATTCTTTGTACCCTAAGGAACATCCCTATCGTTTGGGGTGCATGCCCAACCCCAAGGGGCAGAGTAGAGCCATGCCTATTTCTTGTATTTGTTTGTCGTCTACAGACCGCATTTCTTAACGTATCATCTTGAAACTTTGCATACTTATTCTCTGTACCCTAAGGAACATCCCTATCGTTTGGGTCCATGCCCAACCCCCAGTCGCAGAGCCATGCCCATTCTCTTTTTGTGTGTCTGTGTGTCACCTTGTATTTATTTGTTTGTCATCTACACACCGCATTTCTTAACATATCACCTTGAAACTTTGCATAATTATTCCTTCTATCCTAAGGAACATCCCTATTGTTTGTAGTGAATGCCCAGGGGCAGTGGGGGGTTGGATGGTCGAGTAGTTAGCACGTGCCCACTGTATCATAAGACCTGTCATTGAGTCAACTGGCGTGGATTCGAATCCCTGGTTGTACGTGACAAGGAGTAAGGTCTGTCCAACCTCGTGGATTTTCTCCAGGTCCTCCGGTTTCCTCCCACTGCTAAAGACCCCTACGCGCAAGCGAATTATTGAAATAAAATTGAACCATGTGTTAGACCCGAAATGACCTAGTTTGTGTCGAGTGGACACTAAACCCCATTTCTCTCTCTCTCCCAGGGGCAGTGCCACGCCCATTTTCTTTTTGTGTGTCTGTGTGTGTCACAGCCCACAATTCTTAATCGATCGTCTTGAAAACTTTTTTAGACTTATTCTTTATACCTTATGCCCGCAATTATGGCCCCTGATTATACAAAAAGTCACCTTTTTAGCTTATGTACCTGTAGATGTAACATATTGTGAATATATTACCGTTACACACTTGGATCTTGGTTCCTTGTGATAATCGTGCATATCCGAACGTAACTTCCTGGATTATGGTCGCTGATTGTTCGAAAAATCGCATTTTTACTTGCGGATTGTCGAGAGGTCACATTTTTTTTTCCAATTTAAAAAAACGTTTAATTATATCACCATTCCACCATAATGAAGGTTAAATTCGAATTTTGGGAAAATCGAAATGAAACTGCTCGACAAAATGGCTGCTCTTTGTGTCCAAATTTTGTAAAAGTATGTAATACGAAGGTTATGGACCCTCTAGGTCACAATTTTTATCCGATTTGTGCATTTCAGACCGTAACTTTTTTGATTATTGCCCCTGATTGTACAAAAAAACACGTTTATTTTTTCCTTGTTCTCTATATCTCTATCCATCTCTTGCAAAATGTGGGCGTATCCTGCCTGGCAGCCGCTGGTCCTATTTTTTTCGTTTTCTCTTATTTAGTAACAGTCAATTTCTTATTTGAATTGTCAGATATTCACTCACAGTATGACACAAGAACTTTTGGTCTTCTAAGAAATTATTAGTGAGAAAAAATTTGCCCATGTATCTGTTATCACTTGTCACTTCAGTCAGTTATATAGAAGGATAACCCGTGTTTTCCTTCCGTTTGCCTTGTGGGTTTTCTCCGGGTCCTCCGGTTTCCTCCCACTGCTAAAGACCCCTATGCACAAGCGAATTATTGAAATAAAATTAAACCATATGTTAGTCCCGAAATGACCTAGTCTGTGTCAAGTGAACGTTAAAATCTCTCTCTCTCTCCCCCCCCCCCCCCCCCCCCCCCCCCCCCGTTTGTTGAATCCTTCATCACTCATCTATTGTTACAATGATCTCTGTGTTAAAATAATATTTGGAACGTGTTTAACCAGTTCTATCACATGTGATAATGACACCAATATTGTCCTTTAAGCATTTAGGTTTTAGAAGTGAATCAATTGTTCTAGGGAAAAAAATAATTTTTTTAAAAATATAGAAATATCTGTATGATACTGCCTTTATTATTATAGGTTATATATGGTGATACAGATTCTGTTATGTGTAGATTTGGAGTAGAAACAGTAGCCGAAGCTATGAAATTAGGTCAAGAAGCAGCCAACTTTATCTCGGAGAAATTTATTAATCCCATCAAACTGGAATTTGAAAAGGTATATTGAGTAACTAATCAGTTGAAACCGGGGCTCTTATTTCAGAGTAATTATTAGTGAAATTGACGATTTGGAGAACTTACCTGTCAATTAATTCAAATGCCATCAAATTAAAATTTCAAAGAACTTAAGAACTTGTCCGTGAGATAACCATGCAAAATCTAGAAAAAGTGATAAGGCAAACTGATTAAAATACAGATTTATATTTAGTGTCCTTTTTTTATGCACCCACATTGAAATAGGGCTGGCAATCGATCCTGTTTCAAGTATCGATTATCACCAACCAACCGCCGATCATTAATCGATAATATCTGCAAATTATTTTGACTTAAAATTGGTTTGAAAAAATCATAATTTGTACATGAATAACGAATTATATGCAAGTTTATGTTGTGATATCATTCTGTACACATAATCTTTTAGAGGCATTTAGTAACTGGATAGAGCAATACACAAAAACACATACTTATGGAAAAAAACAGCTACTTATTTATTTGGGCGACGTTTCGAAGAGTATTCTTCTGTTTTTTTTTTTGTTTTTTTTTTTTTATTTTTTATTTATTTATATGCAATTGTTATATACAAAGTCAATATGAGATGATATATACAAACGGTAATATAATACAGAATACAATTAAAGTTCCTATATTATGGCTACTTTCTTATATATAGCTAAATATATATTTGAAGTCTACTGTATCCACTTTAGTACGCAGAGCCGTGAACATCTGCGACAAATACTTCATCAGAGCAGAACTTGATCACATTGAAACATTGCTAACCAACTTCAATAACTACCCCCGACAATTAGTGCAAAAAATCATCAAAGCCACCACCAACCCTCCTACAGATACAAGCAAACCTAAACCAGATCAACCACCAGTGAGAATAACAATACCTTTTCAAGGCAAACTATCATACCACCTCAGAAGACTCCTAACCCCAACAGGCATCCAGATAACATTTTCTAAAGGAAGAACTCTCAAAGATCTCCTGAAGGCCAGTGGCAAACTTCCCCCAACCAAACAACCGAACCCAAAAGAATGTGTTTATGACATCACCTGCACATGTGACAAAAAATACATCGGAGAAACTCGACAGCCTTTAGACAAGAGAATCAGTCAGCAAAAATCCAAGTCCTCTACTACCAATTCAGGTGTGGCCCAACACACACAATCCAACCCAGGACACAGAATTAAAACGTATAGAACCCTGGCAGCCAACCTTCCGATAGAAAAAACCCGCAAAATTATTGAGGCCATACAAATGAAAAAAAACAGTCCAGACCTCAACCGCGACACAGGGATATTCCTGCCTAGTGCTTATGATGAACTTATCAAATACACCTAAATTCTTCATTTTTTATTAGTTTTATTTTTTTCATTTTTCTAATATTATTATCAACTTATCAGTTATATCCACTCTATTTCTTAGATTTATTACAACTTATGGTTTATTCTAGTCTAATTGTACATTTAATCACACAGATAAATGAAGTTAATTACCATTATCTAAACAAACCATGGTATATCATAATTGTATTGTAGGTACTATACTGTTGGTAGTATTGCATCTATCATCATAGCTACTTAATTGCTTAAACTATACTCAATGGCTTCACTTAACACTTAATTAGTTTTTTGTAGAATAAACCCCTTTGATCTTGTTGTTGTCCTGTATGGTTTCATGAATTGTTGTTATAGTTTTTCTGTATATATTGATCTCATAATTCTTGCATTACTGTATTAGCTTGATAACGTTGAGAGAATACTCTTCGAAACGTCGCCCAAATAAATAAGTAGCTGTTTTTTCCATAAGTATGTGTTTTTGTGTATTCTGTACACATGTTGAATTTTTTTCATTTATTTGACATTTGACAATAAAATAATAGCATTCAATAGCAAAACCAAGGTATAGAAAGAAACTCGATCAACTTTGTTTGGAAGACAGAACTGCCACCGCTCGCAATATCTTTGTCGCTTATGACCTGAATAATAATGTGTAAAATGTAGTTATTTCCTCTTCAGACATATCTTCACAAATTCCTTGATAAAATAATAAAGGGAAAGTACATGTTTGACGTAGAAACAGAGAAGACGAAAGAAATGAAGAGTTAAAATAAGGGGCACAACTGAATGTTACGTGAAACCATTGGCCCTCATCATGACATAAGCAGCCAACATTTCTCACCGGTGCCGTCTCGCGTGAAAAAACAAAACATGTGTGTTTTATTATGATTTTTCTGTTTAATTACAGTTCAAGAATACAGTGATAAGGATTATTTTTATGGACTTCTTCTTACAAGTGAAGTACCTATAATTGCGCGATAATCGATATTTTAAACTGTATCGATAAACGATTTTCAAAACGCTTACCGACGATTATCATCAATGTCGATATTTTCCACCAACCCTACATTGAAATGTGGTCGTATATTGTCGTCGCCCTCATCTGTCGGTCCGTCCGCAATTGTGGACGCTCTAGAGGCTAAAGTTGATATCAGATATCAGAGTTTAAGGTCATGAGACGAAGAAGCCTATTGATTTTCAGCGATTCCCGATAATTATGGCCCTTAATCACTTCAAAAAATCTTGTGGACGCTCTAGAGGCCAAAGTTAATATCCGATTGACTTCAAATTTATACGCAATGTTTGAGGTCATGAGACGAAGAATCCTATTGATTTTCAACAATTTTTGATAATTACTGTCAAAGTTAAGGGGACGTGCTAGTCGAAAACACACTTTTGACTATAACTTTTGATTGAGTAAAGATAACTAAATGAAATTTGGACAGCTTATTAAGGCTGTACAGGCTAACCTACATGCCAAATTTCAAGTCTCTACAACCTAATAATATTACATGTTGTAAAATCCTCACCCCCTACCCGGATGAAAAAAAAATCATTTGTGGCAGTTTATCAATCTATGAGTGTAAATTTAGTTTTTACATATTCCTAAGTCAATGGTCTATGCAGCTATGTGGGTTTTTTTTAATGAACAACGATTATTTTACGTTTTACAGAACTTGACGGTGAGTTCATCAATTTTCGTTTTTTGTCACCATACTTCATAGACATACAAAAAAAATCTATTTGTTACAGAGTTATGGAAAAGCCACCATGTATAGTTTACACCTTCAAGAATAATCCCTCCAAATTTCAGTTCTTTATCTTTATTAGTTTTAGAGAACGATTTTTTTGAATGTCATCGAACGTAAAAAAAATGGAAAATGAGAAATTCAGAGATGAAGTTTCACCATGGTTTATTTTTGGTTCAAAATCACTGGAAGAATATGTTTGACCATTACATGCCTAGCTTATACCTTCAGGATCAATCCCTATAAATTGCAGGTCTTTATCATTAACAGTTTTAGAGAACCATTTTCTGGAATATCACTAAGCATAAGAAAAAAGGCCGAAAATGAAGAAATTCAGTTTTTGAATATTCAAATGTTGTTTTGTTGGTTCACAATTGCCCAGAAGAATATGTTTGATAATTGCATGTATAGCTGACATCTTCAGGAATAATCCCTGCAAATTTCAGGTCATTATCTTGAATAGTTTTAGAGAACCATTTTTTCTAATGATGTGTATAAAAAGCCGTGAAAACTGCGAAATAGTTTTGTGTATAGCTTACACCTTCCAAAAATGATTCCAACAATTTTCAAATTTTAGGTTTTTATCATGATATTGAAGGTAAAAAAAAATAAACAAAAATTAAGGAATGTTTTGCCTTTTTTTGGGGGGGAAAGTTGAAAATTTTTTGTAATTAAAATTGCCCGTAAGAGTACGGTACAAAAGCTGATGTACCTTCAATAATTAATATTGAATAATCCCTATAATAAATATCAATGTTTTATTACAAATTGTTTTAGACTAGAGAAGCATTATTTTCAATAATATGGTTGACCTAATCTATGGTGGCCCATGGTCGCAATAGCGTTTTTGGGGTTATTTTTTGTATTTCATTTAAAATCATAAAAAATAAAAGTAAAAAAAAAGAAACATTTTTTTTTTCTTTTGTTTTACAAAATAAAAAAAAAATCTTTTTAAAATTTTAGAAAAAAAAAATCTTTTTAAATTAAAAAGAAAAAAAAAATCTTTTTAAATTAAAAAGAAAAAAAATCTTTTTAAATTAAAAAGAAAAAAAAATCTTTTTAAAATTTAAGAAAAAAAAATCTATATACAAAAAATATTTAAGATTAAAAAAATGTATAAAAAAAATAACATTTTAATTAAAAAAAAAAAATAAGTGAAATAGAAAAAATCAAAAAAAAAAATTCTGCACGTGGCCCATGGTCGTAATAGTGTCTTGATTATCCAGACTCAGTATAAAATCAGCCTACGACAGCTATCATTAGACTCGAGTGACCAGAAATACCTCGTGGCCCATTGTTGCTATAGTGTCTCGATTATCCTATGTGGCATAACTCGAGCGACAAGAAACGAGTTTGTAGTTATCTCCCCTTCCGAAAGGAAAAAGGTAAACACATCAACACGTGAAACACAATTTTTCCACCCATGACGTCTATGGACTTGGATATATGTATTTATACATATGCAAGTCAATAGAAATGTATAATTAATAGACTATAGAAGCCTAGCGTCATTTAGACTAGTTTATCCAGTCTAACTAGAACTAGGCCTACATACATAATGACGTTTGAAGTCATTGATTTTAATGACACCATTCGGCCCACACTGATCCGCAGTGAATATTTGCTTGGCCGCGACAATCACTGATAAGGATGACATTGATGCGGCTTAATGAACTAGAAATATTAACTTTTTTCCTGCGACAAATTAAATTTTAAAACATTTTTTGTATATATTGGAAAAATAAATAAAGGCGTTTGACGTATTTGTAGTTAAAAATTATTACCGATTTAGTGTAAATGGGTATTAAAATGACTAAAATGCAGCATTCTCTCCGAAGAAGTTATGTCTTATGTAAACAATGCACGCGCCATTCAGCCAATGATTCACACCGCGTGCTGTGACAGCACGTGTTAAGGCAGTCATCTATGACAGAGATATTATACGAGACTCGTAATTCTCTGTGAAACAGATTGCATTCGGCCTACTAGTGCGCAAGGCCTATTCTCCCCTCAAAAGGCTTATGTAATGTTTTTAAAACACTTGGTCTCCCTGAGGTTGAATTTCAAGGCTGTATCATAAAGCCTGTCATATCATAAAGCCCGTCATTGAGTCAACTGGCGTGATTTCGAATCCCCGGTTGTACGTGACAAGGAGTAGGGTGACCTGTCAAACATCGTGGGTCTGTCGTTCAGATTATCCTGTGTGGGATCTATGAAGAACGTATGGTATAGACTCGAGCGACAAGAAACGAGTCTATAGTTACCTCACATCAAGGCACAAGTAATTTTAACTAAAATCTATTAAAATTAAATTTTAAGTTACAATCGATCTTCGTGAAACGCATAAATTTATAATTTCAATTTGAGTTTAAAATCTATGTTAGTGTTTTTAGCTTCAGTTTATGTGAAATCCCTGCTCTCCTTGAGGTCATCGCAGGTCCCCATCTACGACCACAGGAACGGGTAAGAGTTGCGAAAGTGCGATGGCGCACAACATCAATTTCAAAGACAAAATAGAGCATGATAGCCTACGTGGACTTCGTCTGGGGCCTGTTTTACTAAGATGAAATTCAAATTTTAGTATTTGATTGGATAATAGATAATATTAGATTTATTTTAGTGCTTAGCCAATCAAAATTGAAGTATCTACAATTATGTTGACGTGAGATAACTACAGACTCGTATCTTGTCGTTCGAGTTTATACGTTCTTCATAGATCCCACACATGATAATCAAGATACTACTGCAACAATGGGCCACAAAATGTTTCTGGTCGCTCTAGTCTAATGATAGCTGTATACTGGGTCTGGATACTCAAGACACTATTGCGACGATGGGCCACGTTGGGAATTATTTTTTATCTTTTCTTTTTCAATTTGTTTTTTTTTTTTTCATTTAATTTTTTTTTTAAATATTATTTCTTTTTTTTAAAATATATTTTATTATTTTTTTTATATATATAGATTTTTTTTTTTTTCATTTTAAAAAGATTTTTTTTTTTTTAAATTTTTAAAAAGATTTTTTTTTTTTTTTTTTGTACTAATATTTTTATTATTTTAAATGAAATACCAAAAATAACCCAAAAAACGCTATTTCAACCATGGGCCACCATACTAATCCCACTCCTCTTCTTTTCTTTTACCGAACAATTCCATAATTGCTGTGAAAAATACGTAAATAACCTATTTTTAGTACGGAACTATGAAAATAACGGTAAATCATTGTGAGTTGTCAGGATTATCGCATTATCTTTCATAATAGACAATTTCTGGACCTTACAACCGAATCTACTCAGTTACATTCGGGTTGCTAGACGGCAGGCTTCGCGGAGTCAAAATTTGAGACTCTCCTAATAAGGAAATTTCCGTACTGCTTGCATTCAGCCGAAGGATGCCGATATCTAACCGGAAGAATAACAATGAATTTATTTTAGTCTCGCAGTTGAGTGCATGCGCTTTCGAACGATATGTTCAAAATGGCCGTCACTTGAACGGTTCGGACGTTATTATGAGTAGAAAAAGCGTTTTTTTTCCGGATTTTCAGACAAATATAACAGAAAAACAGCACCCCCACGCCAAGTAATGACCTTATTCACAATAAAAATAAGTTATTTGACACAAAAAATATATATTTCCTTGGATAAAGAACACAACAAAGAAGCCAAAAAAACATAAATCTCAAAATCGATTTTTTTTACATTTTTTAATCATTTCGACCCGCACGTCCCCTTAAGGCCCTTGATCACTTTGAAAAATCTTGTGAAGCTCTAGAGACTAAAGTTAATATCCGACTGACTTTAAATTTATACACAGTGTTTAAGGTCATGAGACAAAGAAATCTATTGATTCTCAGCTCTTTCGGATAATTACTGCCAGAGTTATGGCCCTTGATCACTTCAAAAAATCTTGTCGATTCTGTATAGGATAAAGTTAATATCCGATTGACTTTAGATTTATACGCAGTGTTTGAGGTCATGAGATGAAGAATCCTATTCATTTTCAACGATTTCCGATTATTACTGCCAAAGTTATTGCCCTTGATTACTTTGAAATCTTGTGACTCTGTAGTAGCTAAAGTTATCATCCAATCGACTTCAGATTGATACACAGAGTTTAGGGACTTGAGACAAACAAATATATTGATTTTCAATGAATTTTGATAACTTGAACAGCATGGGGCAGAACTTTAAAAAAAACCGAACAAATTCTAAGGATTTTCTGATAATTGCTTAATGAGTTGTTACTCTTATTCAGATTTTGATGTAAAAATATGTGACAAAGCTTATTGACTGCCCGGACGATGTAGCTGCTGTGGGCATATGTTTCATTGCCTGGCAACCTATCTTTTTCAAAGTTTGAGGCTCTTTTTGGACCATTTTCATCATTTCAAGTCTTTTACATTTGGATGCACACCCTAGACCACTATTCCCCAATATTCAATCCCCATATTAGTCGAGAAATTATTAGATTTTCCAGCTTGGTTCTTTCCTTGTGAAAAGTGTAAGGATGATGGATGACCTGACAAAGGACAACATATAGTCAGAGGGGATGAGAAACCTATGTCCTATGTCCGCATTTGCTTGCACATAACACAACCCAAAACAATTGGAATACTATATAAGTTCCCTATAGTGCTGCTGTCCGGGCAAAAATCCTTCATACCACACTTGTTGAAAAATAGATTTTCACAATTTTCTAAATTGATTATCTATTTCTGGTAATGTGCACCACTTTGATGCCATTTTCTACGTAAGCAGCTGTGGGAGTGTCAGTCACATGTTTTAAGGAAAGGTTGGGGGATTGACCAAATAGACCAAAAATAAAAATATGCGACAACTCTTGGTGACTGCCCAAATGATTTAGCTGCTGTGGGTGTATGTTTCGTTGCCTGGCAACCTATCTTTTTACTTTCGATGGCCTACACCACATGAAGTTCTGACCAGTTGTACCGGTAGGTCGCGTCAAGGGTCATATGAGCGGGTTTTGACCCTATGTCATGACATCAGGCATTGTAGTGCCAAGGTTTTTTCATGTGGACGTATATTGTCATCACCCCTTTCCGTCAGGACATCCGTCCACAATTTGTGAACCCTCTACAGATCACAATTCTTATCTGATTTGATGAAACTTGAAATATAGGTTTATCTCTAAAAGATCTCGGTTTCTTTTGATATTGACTAAGGATGTAAACAGTCACTCTGTTAACCGTTCACGGTTCGGTTGAACTGGTTCAAAAAATTACTAACCGGTTGTTGTTTACAATGATAGCCACAGCATTGGGTTGGGGTTTTTTTCACTAAGACTCAAAACCACATAAATCGTCATTTGTAATAAGTCTCGGGAAATTTAATAAGTAAAACGTGCAGTATGAAAGGGTCCAAAATTTTCCCAGCCGGTCATTTTTCACGTGGAGAAAGAGGTGCTATTTTTAGCACATAATAAGAAGACACAAAACAACATGATATTAAAATGCCAATCGGTTTAATTGGGTCAAGGACAGTCGCAAAGAAATTTAATCTCACGTTGGCATTTATACCAACCCACCCCCTCAATAAAGGAACACATGTAATCAATTTTCATTTATTTATTTATTTATATATATGAAAAAATATAACAACAAGAAACATTCATTCATCGCAAGTACACTATTTTCTTACTTTATTTACAGCATCACCTGTATATACTCCTCGTATCTCTAATGGATCTGTTGTGGTAATAACATCTTTAAATAGTCAATCATCGTGTTCATGTGACGTTTTAGTTTTATGGTCACTGGAGGCAGTGTGCTCAACCAGAGCCGACTTTATAAAATTCTAGAAACAATCTTTTAATTAACCTGTGTGTACTGCGTACGTGACAAGTTAGACTGTTACTATTTCTCCATACACGGCGAAAAGTATTTTCGAATGATTAATGCATTTAAATAATTCAAATCATTCAATGTACAACAATTAACAACATACTTTTAAAACTTATCATTAACTCATATTAATTTTTGGGGAGCTCAAACAATATCGTTCTAGTATTTTCACTCGATAACATGTAAATATAATTGCACATGTATCAAAATGGTGGCGAACCTGAAAAGTTTATTGTGTCAAGTAAAGTAACGTCAATCAGTTGTTACATAAAAGAAAACAAAAGGATTAAAAACACACCCGACAATACATCTTTGTGTAGGAATATTATATCTTAACCACGGGAATGTTTGTGACAAGATTTTAAGACAGACTTTGTTTTTCGGAAAGGAACTGTCTTCTTCGTGGGCCGATGCTGAAGAAGGGAGGTCGGATTCATTGACGTTAATGTTATCATCTCGCTTTCTTTTGTTATTCTGAGCGGTTTGGAATTTCAACATTTTGAAATGATGTAAAGCATGCTAACATTTCTGCTATATATACTATTCAAAAAAAGTAGGGGATATTTGATTTTTAAGTGTTATTAAAGTCACCTAATGAAACTGACGAAGAAACAAATGACAAAATGAAATGAAGTTCACATTCATCGATTTATTCCAAATGATCGTTAGACTAAGTAAGGCACAGACTGACCATTATAAGGGTAAAATGATACCCAGGGTCAAACAGCAAAGTTACCACAGCATCACAACCAAGTCAGTAACGGGTAAATCCTCCTCTGTTTGCCAAACAAGCATTGATCCGACGTGGCATACTCCTAATGAGACGTCTAAGGTCATTTTGGTCCAGATTGTCCCATTCCTGTTGCAACGCAGCAGCAAGTTCTTGGACATTGGCAGGACGTTGTTGACGTTGATGTAACCTCTGTCCAAGCATGTCCCAGACATGCTCGATGGGGGAGAGGTCGGGACTCAGTGCTGGCCAAGGTAATGTGGTGATGTTCTGTTGTTGGAGGTAACCTGTAACGAGCCTGGCCCTGTGACATCTTGCGTTGTCATCCTGGAAGATGAAACGGCGGCCATGACGTCGTGCGAACGGCACAACATGGACTGCCAAGATGTTGTCCCGGTAGTACTGGCCTGTAACACGCCCTGCAACAACATGTAAAGCCGTTCTTCCAGCAACAGTGATGCCTCCCCACACCATAACAGAACCACCCCCAAATCAATCATGTCTGATGACGTTAACGTCTTGGAAGCGCTCGTTTCGACGACGCCACACCCTCCTACGTCTGTCCAAAAAATCAACAGTGAACCTTGACTCATCTGAAAACATCACATTGCTCCAGCGTCGATTATCTCAGTGTTGACGATCCCTACACCAACAACGTCTTGCCTGAATGTGATGATCTCTCAAACAAGGGATCACGCGAGGACGTCGGGCGCGAAGGTGACCCCTATGCAGTCGATTCCGAATCGTCTGGCCACTCACTCTCACACCAGTGTCTGTTTGAAGACGAGCGCTGATCTGATTTGCTGTGATGACACGATTTCTCAAGGCCAAGGTACGGATAAATCAATCCTGGGCTTGAGTTGTCGCCCTTGGTCGACCTGAGCGTGGTCTGTCCTGTACAGATTGTGTATCACGGTATCTGGACCATAGCCTGCTTATGACAGACTGAGAAAAATTCATCGTCCGCGCCACAACCGCCTGTGTTGTGCCGATCTGTAGCATGCCAAGAGCACGTAACCTTTCATTTTGGGTAAGCCAACGCATATCAAAATTTGTTTTCTGGTCACTAAAACAATTAAACTGATGTTTCCACCCTGGAATTCAATGCCACAATGACTGTAACATTCAAAGTCAGAGTCGTGCAAATCTTGGGTTGGACCCCCATGATGATCCCAAGCATCACCTGCATTCCATGCGGTAGCTATTGGTGCGTTTGGGCGTCACATGTAACTGGAAATGTTTCTTCTGTTAGGTTCTATAGTGACTTTTTTCGTAGTCATTTGCATATTTTAGTATTATGCCCCCAAAATCAAATATCCCCTACTTTTTTTGAATAGTATATATCATTCACATGATTAACTCTAGTTATCAAGTGAAGACATCAAAGTAAAGTTTTTAATTTGTTTGATGTTGATACAATAAATATGACTGTACGAGCGATTAAAGTCGGCAAATATGCTGTAACAACAACTCGGTTTTAAGAATGGTCACACATTACTAATTTAAAAACAAAATGTTAAGCTTTTAATCTGTTTGATGTTGACCCTCCGTTGATTGTGATTAGAGCAATATACACAAGGATAATTAATTGGCAGTGGTTTCAATTCATGGACTACTGAACACATTTTATTATACCTGACAGTTTACATTACGCCACACACGGAGATTCTTCGTATCCCGGGATTTTATGGTGTTGATCAAGAAAGCTCATCCGAGGTGAAATGTACACATTGGCGCACACGTAAAAGTTCCCTTGGGAGTAGGAATTTTATATGAGAGTAGGTCATAGTGCCGCTGCCCGGGCAAAAATTTTTATACGCCCACATTTTCATGTGGACGTATATTGTCGTCGCCCCTGTACGTCCGTCCACAATTGTTTGTGAACAGTCTACAGGTCACAATTTTTATCCGATTTCAATGAAACTTGAAATATAGATTTATCATCCTAAGATCTCGGTTCCTTTCGATCTTGGCATGTATCAGACTGTAACTGCATGTATTATGGCCCCTGATTGTACAAAAAATCACGTTTTTAGCTTGTGAACATTGTAGAGGTCACAATTTTTATAATATTACACAGAGGTTGACCGTTGATGAAAATATCTGCTTATTTGATTAGATGGGGTTTTTTTTTTGGTTTTTTTTCTTAACAGAAATTAGATTACATTTCAAAAATTCAACTAACACAAAAGGTCATAATTTTTAATCTTTTTGATATTCGCGCATATCGAAACATAACTTCCTGAATTATGGCCCCTGATTGTACGAAAAATCGCAATTTTAGCTTGTGGAGCCTATAGAGGTCATAATTTTTATTCAATTTAATAAAAACGTATTTATTTAGTATATCACCGTTACACCCTAAGGACGACTTTGTTCGAATTTCGTGAAAATCGGCCCAACTGACAGACAAAATGGACGCCCTTAGTTCTCATATAGCGTAAAAATATGGTATAGCAAGGTTGTGGACCCTATAGAGGTCACAATTTTTATCCGATTTTTTTTTTTTTTTTTTTTTTTTTTTTTTTTTTTTTTAAAACAATATTTTCATTCAGGTTGTCTGAATGGGATTGGGCAACTGGCTTAGCCTATGTAAAACCCCTCTCCCTAAATAATTTGTATATATATATATCATTAATACAAAAATGTGTGTATATACATAGTTATAATGGCAAACACATACCTATTATATAAGCAAAATAAAATATAATGGGTGAAAATGTACAGAATATATAGTAATTAATAATTATACATATACAACCATAGTAAGAATTTTTTGATAATAGGCAACATTAGAGAGACTAACCAAAATTATACATAAAATAGACGATAAAATATTAATTGATCGAGTTTAAAATCTGTTTGACATATCTATAAACTTATGGACCTGGTTAAAAGTATTAGTGTTAACATCAACACTGTAGATTGTGGAACCAAATAAAAGACAGTTTATATTTTTAAAATTATGTTGTAATTTGTCTATGGTTTCTGTTCGTGAATTTGAATGTAAGGAACATCGCAGAAGGTAATGGTCGGGATCTTCAAATATATGACCGCAGAGGCACGTGGGACTGTCAGCAACATGTCTTAGGAATTTATGACCCTGCAGGTCAGAGCATCGAAGTCGTAATTTGCAATGAATTATTTGAGGTTTCCGCTGACCGTTATAATAAAACGAAGGAACTTTAATATCCGATTTTGTTGAAACTTGAAATGTAAGTTTATAACCCAAAGATCTCGGTTCCTTTCGATATTCGCGCATATCGGACCGTAACTTCCTGAATAATGGCCCCTGATTGTACGAAAAATCACTTTCTTTTTAGCTTGTTCTCTATCCATCTCTCGAAAATGTGGGTGTATCCGGCCTGACAGCCGCTGGTCTCTTAGCACACTGCATTAGACCAGTCAGAGCTGAACAGTAGGATGTTAAACATCATTTCATTTCAGTTAATCCAGTATTTTTCTAGCAAGATTGAATCTCTAATTTCTTTATATGCAAATAAGCCATACTTTTATTCGATATGGGGTGGGGGGAATGGTCTAGTGGTTTAATGCATGCACATGAAATCATAGGGTCTGTCATTGTGTCGCCTGTCCAACCTCGGTTTCCTCCTTTTGCTAAATACCCCTACGCGCAAAAGAATTATTCATATTAAATTTAACCATACCTTAGTCCAGAAAAGACCTAGCGCCAGTAAGTAGAAGAGGACCCATCCTACAACAACTCTACATGTAGGTTCATGCAGAACTAATATTACACATCATAACCAATTCTTTATACATGTAGAATGAGGCAGTATACGGGGAGAGGGTGGAAATGGAAGTAGACTACTCGTCGTAGTTGATTACCGGTATGCATGTAGGATGGATACACATTTTGGACTACTTGATTCGGCAAATACATGTACAAGGCTTTACATGTTTATGTCATTTCCCTCTCTCTGTTGTATACATGTATATAAGTGCCATATAAATACATGTGTATAAGTTCTTCAATGACAATGGATTCCTTTGTAAATTCTCAATAATTGCTTAAAACTGGAAGCTCGAACGAGTCACATAACATTACTGATTGGAAAAAATAATGAAACTATAGAGAAACTTCACAGATTGATTCTAGTTCTATCATTTATTAACTGTTCTTGAATCAGTGAAATAATATTACACAGAGGTTGAACGGAGTGTGTGGTGAAGATATCTGCTTATTTGATTAGATGTGTTTTTTTGGGTTTTTTTCTCTAAACAGAAATTAGATTACATTGCAAAAGTTCAACTAACACAAAAGTGTAAAAAGTTATATTCTATTCCGTGCCCGGGTTTATGTATAGCCTACTCTTGCCCAAATGTTTATAAAAAAATCATGAAACAAGAATCAAGATGGCCGCCAATCCACCCTCCCTAGGTATAATTTCAAAACAGATTCTTTCCTGTTGGCTGGCTCAAGTTTAATGTGATTCTATAATATAAGTTTTTGAACAACATTGTAGCGCCGAACAACTAATGTTAATTAAGCACGATTTTAGAATTATTAGACAGATTCAATTATAACATGCCGAAATTTTTCACTGTCCACACCATTGTAAACATGAACTTCTGTTTTTTTTTTGGTTTTTTTTTTTAGCAGGAAACAAAATACTAATATACATAGAAACAAATCTCGATGCTAAATTAAATACATGGTATTATTTTTTTATAAGTATTTACAAACCTGTGGTCTTGTATTCTCTGCCTGTGACCATTACATTTGTCAATCATATCACTGCTCAAAAATCATTTCAGCACGCTGTTAATGGTAAATGTGTGTGAAATCGCTTTATTTAACATCTGCTTCTACCGAGGTGATATCGCAGACAAAATGTAGCCTATTGTACATAGATTTTATCAACCAATTACATGAAATAAAAGTTTTACGCATTTTCTTGTCAAGCATTTGGAGTCAATTGTTAAAATCACACCGGGCATGCTCACTAGGCCTATTATGTAATCCTTTAATCTACCAGTTTATTGGGTCAATAAATTAATCAACAACTTTATTTTAACTACAGACATATAAAAAACAATTAGCATTCAAGTCTGTCTGGCTATATTGTCTGAGTAAAACAATACTTTTCTCATACTTGTGGACCCCCGAATTAAGATTTTGTATGGAGTTCAATTTTTAAAAACACAAAATATTTATTGACGGTACACATTACTTGTGTTAATGATATGAAAAATACACAAGATTTTATAAATCTACACAAGTTTGTGTTAAAGCAATGCAAAAGAACACAAGTTTTGTGTAAAATAATTTTCACACCAGTACTTGTGCACGAGTGTCAATAACAGCAGCGCAGCGTCTGTACATGGAGTGGACCAGCCGATTGATGAACACCATTGGCACCTGGAACCACACTCTCAGAAAAGCCTGGCTCAATCCATCGGCTGTTTTTGGTCTCTGTACAACATTATTAAGTTTCCTCTGAATTTCATCCCAAAGCTGTTCAATCGGATTTAAGTCCGGACTAAGGGCTGACCAGTGACACCGTTCTGCTGTAGAAAGTCCCGAGTAACTCTGGCGGTATGGGCACGGGCGTTGTTATGCTGGAAAACGATGTTTCGATGATGTGCGAAATGTGGTATGACGTTGGGTCTGAGAGCTTGATCGATTGGGCGCACTGCTGTGATGCAGTTTCCTCTCCCAGGACCTGATTTTGGAATACCAAAGTAACCACTCTCTGTTTCAAGCTGATTTCACCCTAAACCATTATGCTTGGACCCCCTCCCCCCCCCACGAGGCTCATTCCATGACACATTGGTCAAAATAATGCAGAGAACATCGACGACATATTCTGGTCGTGCCATCTGCAGTTGATACGCAATACTGACTCTCATCTGTGAACAGAACAGTTCTCCATTGCCGGTGTCGCCAGTTCTAGTGTTGTTGGGTAAATTGTAGATGTCCATGTCGATTGCGAGGGATGAGGATCGGTCCACGGTAAGGTCTACGGCAATCGATGTTCTCTCTGGTGAGTCGTCGGCGGTATTGATGGGTCTTCCGTGCGTTCCCACTGTCTGATGTGGATACTCCACGTGCTGTCGCACAACATAACTGTCTACTAGTTCGGGGGCGATCATCCGTGGTGTTGGTGTGGTGGCCCGAAACCGTTGCTGAAGCCTGTAGATGGTACGAACATTGACCTGGATGTGATTGACAACGGCTTGGGCAGTGTGGCCAGCGTCGGGTCTTCCAAACGCCTGGTTCCTCTGAGCTGTCTTGAGTCGTGGCATGCTGCTGGCGTTATAGTGTGAATGATTCAACCAGGTAAGGGGGGTGCATTTTATAGTGCTGGTCTCGGTGAACAGCACGTACAGCATGAGTTACATGAAAATCATGGAGAACACATTACCATCTCAGAAGTCAGCTTGCGTTTTTTGAGAACATTTCCTGGGTTCAATTCTGTGTTTAGGAAGGAGCCTTATTGCTCAGGTAAAGTTGGAGATGTGGTCACAAATATACAATAAAAACATTTGGCAAGTTTTATGCAATGCGTCTATTCAGAGTAACATACCAACCTGACGTTTCTTTTGCTGCTTAGTATAGATCAAAATAATCGTTGTCTGATCCTACAAAATTAATCTCACCAGTTACGCCCCTTTCCAACGATGACCGTGAACGTCCCATTTTGTCAAAAACTTCATGATTTTTAACCAAGATAGTATATTTGGCACGACGAACATTCAAATAACAAAATATAGTACTAATGTTGATAATCAATGGTCATTTGAACTTTTCAAGACAGTAGTCGATCATCAGTTAAAAGACGAATTGCGTGGAAAATACCGTTTTTACACATTTTCAGAATATTTCAGAAATCTAGTGCCTTGCGTTGCAGTCAGTTTTTTTCTTCTGACATTTACTTTGAGGAATACCCTCCCCAACAACAGCAAGCAATTCTATGTCAGACCTGCAAAGGAGCAGCTACAAATGTTTTAAGATGGCTTAGTTTTAAACATATGCAAAATGGCCACTGTAAGATTACTCACAGACACTTCCACACGAATCATTCATTCCCAACAACCGCAGGCTTTTAAGTCGACTACTAGGCCTATCATACCTGACAAATAACAAAAACTTAGAGTCACAACATTTCGGGTAAGAGAGTTTTGAAATTAGGGTTAAAAATTGGTCGGAATAGGTCAAATTTTGCCCCAAAACAACAATTTCCAGTTATACCGGAAATTGTCCGTTCAAAATTTGTTTGTTTCATTAAGTGACTTCTGTCGCCTAGGGTTCCCCATAGACCAAGTATGGTTGAAATTTGCTACCCCCAACCCCCCCTTGTTGTCGTTTTTTTCAATTTTGCATTGTCCTCTCGCGGCCGCATTCTTAATATACATTGGTTATTAGATTCTGTTTCACTTGAGGCAATGTCTCCTTTTCACACGCTTGTTTTAATTTGTATTTTAGGTATATTTTCCGTACTTATTAATTAACAAGAAGAGATATGCTGGTTTATATTGGACTAATCCTATTAAACATGATAAAATGGATTGTAAAGGTATAGAGACTGTTCGAAGAGATAATTCACCTTTAGTTTCTAATCTTATTAATACTTGTTTACAGTTAATCCTAATAGACAGGTAAGTTATGTACATATTAAAAATCACTTTGTATCTTGTTACATTATGGTACAGTATATGACAATCGGAGTTTAACGATATGACAATCAGTTGATTAGACAAATATTATATCAACTGTGTCAACCCTATCAACTAGTTTTGTTCATAGTATGATCGTGCAAATCATATCAACCCAATCAACTAAAACAATCGATACGATTGTAATGATCTATGTTTAAATATCGATCCAGTCAACTCAGCAGAATCTCTATGATGGCACGATCTACATGATCATAATCTTAGTGTCGATTCAATCAGTCCAATAGAGCATATTATCACCATGTATACGATCGTATACATCATATATATTCTATCGATCCAATTGACTCTATGTCCGTCCATACTCGCCATAATATCAAAAACATATCATCACCACCACAATCGTATAAGATCGTACACAATCATACACATTCTATCGATCCAATCAACTCTACATCCGTGTACGATCGTAGTTTCGGTCCCAGCATTTTCTTTTAAATTACAGACCTCGAGTGTCCATTGTTACCAACCGCTTTTTTGCTGTGGTGGGTTTTGGGGTTCTCAAATTCTGGGCACTTGCTGTGGCGGGGGATCTCCCCCAGAATATTTTGATAATTTGAAATAGTCCGATCCTTATGTAAATCCGTCGGCTTTTCGTGTAGAAATCGTGGAACAAGCATTATTTTGAAGGTTTTGATGTTTGATGACAAAAAAACAATGTTATGGGACGCCATTTTGAAAGGTAGCCATTTTGCAATAATATTCCAATTTATATTCTGTTTGCAATTTATTTTTAATGTTCTCGAGATATTAATTGTGATTTGGCACTGTATTGGTATTTGCGAGGGTCATGACTATATTTCAGTGCTTTTTTTCATCTCTTTATAAAGATATTTTCAAGATGGCAGCCATTTTTGGTGGGGAAAATGAGATGTGAAGATTTCGATTAAGTAATAGTGTTTGGTGTCAATATATGTTTTTGGGATCACAGGACCTGTCAACCCTACCGCATCACGCGGTAAGGTGCTGCGAAAAGGCCTCATGTACCGCTCTACTGCGCGGTAATAGATTTTTACAGCATTTTCAAACAAAGAGGTTTTTTTTAATTTTCTCGCCAAAACTATGGAACTAAGGGAAGCAACTCTTTGCATGTAAACAATAAAGATCGCGACTTTCGGTTATCAACATCGATTTGGGACATTGTAAGGTGTAATTTAGCTAAGAGAATTGATCTCAAATTCTTTTCAATCTATTTTAGAGTTAATAAAGCAGATATAATTATTGGCATGTGTTCCAAATACTCTTAAAATGCGTAGCGATAAACTAAACAAATAGCAACCAATTTACGGCAGCAATGGCTGACCTTTTCGTTTGCGCGCGTACGTACAGCATCTAATACAATACTTCGAATGCAACACAACCTGAAACTTTAATTTCAAGATGGAAATACATCTCACCAATTCTGAGATGCTCTCTCGAATAAATGTAAAAGCAGATTTACAGAATCATGAGAGAAAAGATCCCGTACATTGAGAGGATAATCACCATGGGTGGGGGTCATGATTAAATCGATATTAACATTTCGTCGTTGGTCATTATGCAAAACTAATTTTTTTACACCCCCTCCTCTATTCCTAATGTAGAAATACTATAGAATCTAATAAGCACACCAATTATCTTACATGAAACAATATTGACAAAAACTCTCGGAATGGGGAACACACGTCACAAACAAGGATATTTTTAGAATCATGCTAAGTTAAAACAAAAGAAAAGTGGTACTTCTAGTACTACTGAACTGGTAATTTTAATTATTTTTTTTTACGCTACTCATTATTTCTGTCTGTAGGCTACATATTCAATTTTGGTTTAATTATATCATTACATGAATAACTTTAGATATGGTTACCATTGCTTGTGTATATTTTATCTATTACCCATTCATTTAATGCAATTTTTGTATTGTTGGTCCTGATGTTCAAATGTATCATTTCTAAAAGTATTACCCTTGGAAGTGCGAATTTACACGTTTTGGGAAATCTACTGCCAAATCATGGTTTCTACTGTATTTTTTTCACTACCCTGCTGCATTTCAGCTCTGAGGGTTTGACAGGTGTGGACATTTGTAACTTTGCAAAATGATCACATGTTCACATACTTAGCATATTTCCGAGATGGTGGTCATTTTTGGCGGGAATATGGGATGACTAGCAGGATACCCGGCTTCACTCGGGGGTCATAACTCCGAAATTGGAAGTGGTAGACTAACGCCACCTGGCCTATGTTACTCCCCGGTCAAAGATACCCCTATACCCCAAATTTCAGACTCGGGGCAGACCTAGTGTAGCCGCCAACCCCAAACAGACCTGCTTCGCTCTGGGGTCATAACTCCGAAACCGGAAGTAGTAGACTAACGCCACCTAGCCTATGTTACTCCCCGGTCCGAGCTACCCCTATACCCCAAATTTCAGACTCGGGGCACATTTAGCCGCCAACCCCGAACAGACAGACTTCGCTCGGGGGTCATAACTCCGAAAACGAAAGTGGTAGACTAACGCCACCTGGCCTATGTTACTCCCCGGTCCGAGCTACCCCTATACCTCAAATTTCAGACTCGGGGCAGACCTAGTGTAGCCGCCAACCCCGAACAGACAGACAGACAAACGACAGTCACAAATATATATATAGATGTGCAGAATTAGATTAAGTAGTAGTGTTTGGTATCAATATATATGTTTACTGGGACGCAGATTCCATTTCTGACAATTACAACCATGTAAGATGATCTCATGTTCACATATTTAACATTGCTGACACTTATGGAGGGAAAATCGGACGATGTGCTGATTTTGATTGAGTAGTCGTCTTTGGTGTCAAAATATATGTTTTTGGGCGCAGATTCGATTTTTGCTTTAAACAACAGTTTAAAATGATCGTATGTTCATCAATTTAGAATATTTCCAAGATGGCGGAACGTTTTCTAAACATATTATAATCATTTATTTACTTGCTGTTGTTAATTACAGGAGTCCAATTCTGCTACGAAGGCTATTAGCTTGTAGCATATTCCTGAAAGCCGACACCGAGTCGTACCCATTTGGTATACTATCTAACGATGAAAATTCCTAATCTGAGATGACCACTGAGCTGATATCCTGGCATGGAGGCAAGGAGAGCGTAACAGCAGCGTGGGGCTTGCATAAATAAGCGTGGCAAGAAATTGACACACGACCACACCAGGCGCTTACTACGTCTAGCGCGCTCCAGTCAAGCTCTTACTACGCTCATGGCCAGACTTTGGCTATGAGCGCCGTGTTCCCATCATGCTCTCGTGGTTAGCCGTCAGGCCGCGATACGCAGGGCTGGGGCTATGACATTGCCAATGTAATTAATTACATTACCATTACTTTTTAAATGTAATCATTACAATTACTTTTTCATTTTTAGAAATGTAATTAATTACCATTACATGTACATTGAAAGTAATTAAAATTACCATTACCTATTACTTTATGACTATATAAATAAAAAACATTTTTCATAGAAATTAAAAAGACAGCCTTATTTTTCTGCCATGAAGCGCCTACAAAATCAAACTCAAAATAATCCTCCATTCACTTAATAGATATTTGTTTATGTATTGTCACTTCTAGCAACTATAACATCAAGGCAAATTTTACAGTGATGGGCAGTGGTGACAAAAACTGACATTTTCACTGCATGACTTGAAAAATTAATCAAAAGTATAGTTAATTAACTGTATTTTCTTTTAAGTAATTTTTATACGCCCACATTTTCATGTGGACGTATTATGCCGTCGCCCCTGTCAGTCCGGACGTCCGTCCGTCCACAATTTCTTTGTGGACACTCTACAGGTCACAATTCTTATCTGATTTTGACGAAACTTGAAATATAGGTTTATCTCCAAAAGATCTCGGCTGCTTTCGATATTGGCATGTATCGGATCGAAACTTCATGGATTATGGCCCCTGTTTGTACGAAAAATCACGTTTTTAGCTTGTGGACCCTATAAAGGTCACAATTTTTATCCGATTTTGTTGAAACTTGAAATGCCAGTTTATAACCCAAAGATCTCGGTTCCTTTCGATATTCACGCATATCGGACTGTAACTTCCTGAATTATGGCCCCTGATTAAGGTTGCAGCGATACCCCGGGGATGGCGATATATCGCGATAATTAGGTCAGGCGATAAAATTATCGTCTGAAATCTCAAATGTCGCCTTATCACGATATATCGCGATAATTTTAAAAAATATCGCGATTTTTTAATTTTATATCATAATTCACGTAAAATCCGTTCAAAATACTCGAAAAATGGAGAAGGGATCAAATTTCAAAGAGTGCCGATATATACGAACGAGATCTTGTCCATTTTGCACCACAGACGTCGGTTTTTAACGCAATGGGTCGACTGTCACTGACTGACAATAGGCCGCCTCATGTTTCAAGTCGGCTATATTTCACTGAATAATAATTAAGTATTAATCATAAGTATACACGTGTAGGCTACGGCTTGATATCGCTGGTCCCATATACCCCCCAAAAAGAAAGCATCCACAATATTTATGTAAGGATTCCCGACAGTTAAGTTTAAGTTAAACCGCACGCGACAATATACGTCGTCATAGCAACGAAGTGGTGGTTTATCTTTGATTACCCAGTCCGTTGAAAACTACATTGATAATGTACGTAGAAAAGCCACCGGGATAATATTTCCTTAATTCTTCAAATAAAATGGCTTCTGATGCATTCGAGATAGAAAATGTCAATGTTCCCGGTGACAGTTCGACACCGCGACTGCTGACAACGAAAAAGAACACATCTTCTGTGGTGTGGGAACATTTTGGTTTGGAATAAAACAAATGACAAGGACGTGACCACATGTAAAGTGTGTTAGCAGGAAATTAAAACTCCTGGCGGAAATAGTCAAACTCATCATTTCATATGGTATTATTGTTATCATTTGCGTACTAATCCAGCTGATAAGAATAGAATTAGAATGAATTGCGGTCACGATACCTGCATGAATATTCTTACCTTAGGATATACCTCTCACTTTATCAATACAACTCACATACATTGCTAAATAGCAAACATACTAGATACATTAATCCAATTTTACATCAGTAATTATCACGATAATGAATTTTTGACCCACGATAATTCTAATTATCACGATAATTTACCCCAGACGATAATCCATGTTATCGCGATAATTTATTTTAACAATATCATGATATATCGCGATACTTTTTTTCCGTATTGTTGCAACCTTACCCCTGATTGTACGAAAAATCGAGTTTTTAGCTTGTGGACCCTATAAAGGTCATAATTTTTATCCGATTTAAAAAAACGTATTATTATATCACCGTCACCGTGAAAATCGGCCCAAAATTGACAAACAAAATGGCCGCCGTTCGTTCTCAAATAGCGTAAGAATATGGTATATCAAGGTTGTGGACCCTATAGAGGTCACAATTTTTATCCGATTTTGTTGAAACTTGAAATGTAGGTTTATAACCCAAAGATCTCGGTTCCTTTCGATATTCGCGCATATCGGACTGTAACTTGCTGAATTATGGCCCCTGATTGTACGAAAAATCGTGTTTAGCTTTTTATCCGATTTAAAAAAACATATTATTATATCACCGTTACACGCTAAGGATAGCTGAGTTCGAATTTTGTGAAAATCGGCCCAAAATTGACAGACAAAATGGCCGCCGTTCGTTCTCAAATAGCGTAAAAATATGATATATCAAGGTTGTGGACCCTATAGAGGTCACAATTTTTTTCCGATTTTGTTGAAACTTGAAATGTAAGTTTATAACCCAAAGATCTTGGTTCCTTTCGATATTTGAGCATATCGGACTGTAACTTCCTGAATTATGGCCCCTGATTGTACGAAAAATCACATTTTTAGCTTGTGGACCCTATAGAGGTCATAATGTTTATCCGATTTAAAAAAACATATTTTTATATCACTGTTACACCCTATGGGCGGCTGAGTTCGAATTTCGTGAAAATCGGCCAAAAATTGACTGACAAAATGGCCGCCACTCGTTTATAAATAGTGTAAAAATATGGTATTTCAAGGTTGTGGACCCTATAGAGGTCACAATTTTTATCCGATTTTTTTGAAACTTGAAATGTAAGTTTATAACCCAAAGATCTCGGTTCCTTTCCATATTTGCTCATATCGAATTGTAATTTCCTGAATTATGGCCCCTGATTGTACAAAAAATCGCGTTTAGCTTTTTATCCGATTTAAAAAAACATATTATTATATCACCGTTACACGCTAAGGATAGCTGAGTTCGAATTTTGTGAAAATCGCCCCAAAATTGACAGACAAAATGGCCGCCGTTCGTTCTCAAATAGCGTAAAAATATGATATATCAAGGTTGTGGACCCTATAGAGGTCACAATTTTTTTCCGATTTTGTTGAAACTTGAAATGTAAGTTTATAACCCAAAGATCTTGGTTCCTTTCGATATTTGAGCATATCGGACTGTAACTTCCTGAATTATGGCCCCTGATTGTACGAAAATCACATTTTTAGCTTGTGGACCCTATAGAGGTCATAATGTTTATCCGATTTAAAAAAACATATTTTTATATCACTGTTACACCCTATGGACGGCTGAGTTCGAATTTCGTGAAAATCGGCCAAAAATTGACTGACAAAATGGCCGCCACTCGTTTATAAATAGTGTAAAAATATGGTATTTCAAGGTTGTGGACCCTATAGAGGTCACAATTTTTATCCGATTTTTTTGAAACTTGAAATGTAAGTTTATAACCCAAAGATCTCGGTTCCTTTCCATATTTGCTTATATCGAATTGTAATTTCCTGAATTATGGCCCTTGATTGTAGGAAAAATCTCTTTCTTTTTAGCTTGTTCTCTATCCATCTCTTGAAAATGTTGGCGTATCCTGCCTGGCAGCCGCTGGTTTTACTTTTTACATTTTACATTTTTTTCTCTAAATATCAGATATTTTTTCGACTACTTCTGGTTTCTGGATCATTGTCGGGATAGTTTAAACAAGTTTGAATACTTGACTTTCTGTACCAAAAGTTTCAGAAACATCTATTGAGCTGTTTTCAATAGAAGAGCATTTTCAGTCATTTAAGGATTTTTCTACTTTTTTCAAAGATTGAGGCTCTGTTTGGACCACTTATATTATTTCAATGTCTTTATTTTTGGATTCACGCCATAGACCACCAATAGTTTAAGAAAAATCGTAGGTGTCGTTTTCGAGAAAAAGTTGTCTCAAGACATGGGAGTTGAATTATCTGAATCCTTGAAGGAATGCCTAAAAACGTTTAGAGCAGAATTTTGATTTCGGTCTCCATTTTGAATTGAATATGAAAAACAATAAAAAATCAACTTTAACGGACGTGAAAATAAACACAATAGGCTGTATTATGTTCAATGCGTCTCCTATTTCTGAAATTAATACATTTCAGGACAGCTGAGATCAAGGTCGAATTTTTGTTGTTTGAATGGCCCTTGTTTCACTTTGTTGTACCTTGTGAATGCTCTAACGACAAAAGTTATTATCTAATCTGTATGAAATTTATATGCATCATTTAGATTAGTAAACAAAGAAACCTATTGAATTTCAGCAATTTACATTTATTACATGTAGAGTTATGGCCCTTGTTTCACTTTGTTGAATCTTGTGAATGCTCTAATGACAACAGTTATCATCCGATCTGTTTGAAATTGATATGCATCATTTAAATTAGTTCAACGAAGAAGCCTATTGAATTTCAGCAATTTCCGTTAATTACGCTGTGGGTTATGGCCCTTGTTTCCCTTTGCTGTACCTTGTGAATGCTCTGACGACAAAATTTATTATCTGATCTGTATGAAATTTATATGTATCATTTAAATTAGTAAGACAAACAAGCCTATTGAGTTTCAGCAAATTTCCGTTAATTACATCGGAATGGCCCTTGTTTCACTTTGTTGAATCTTGTGAACGCTTGAACGACAAAAGTTATCACCTAATCTGTATGAAATTCATATGCATCATTTAAATTAGTGAAATAAGTCTATTGAATGTTAGCAATTTCCGTCAATTACTTCTAGAGTTATGGCCCTTGTTTTACTTTGTTGGACCTTGTGAACGTTCGAGCGACAAAAGTTATCATTCGATCTGTATGAAATTTATATGCATTATTTGAATTAGTAAAAAGCCTGTCAAATTTGAACAATTTCTGTAGATTACTTCCAGAGTTATGTAAACTTGATGTAGATGTTCATTAGGTGTTTCGAATCCCCAGTTGTACGTGACAAGGAGTAGGGTCGCCTGTCCAACCTCAAGGGTTGTCTCCGGGTCCTCCAGTTTCCTCCCACTGCTAAAGACCCCTATGCGCAAGCGAATTATTGAAATAAAATTAAACCATATGTTAGTCCCGAAATGACCTAGTTGTGTCGAGTGGACGTTAAACCCCATTTCTCTCTCTCTCATTAGGTGAATGTCTTGACCGAGTTCTATGATCTGTGTTTAAAGGTTGTATGCTGTCTATAACTTGCCATGTTTTTATTTTGCAAAATTCTAATATTTTTCATATATATTTAGCCAGGTGTGCTTTAATTTTTCATGTGTTCCATGGTGTGCCGTTGGCAAAAAAAGGTTGAGAACCACTGCTTGGGACAAGATAACTTTGATTCTATCTGATAGAGAGTGATAAAACTTAGTGTATAGTTGATAATCAGTTTGATTGCTCGATACCTTTGAAAAAATAAATGTGCGATGAATGAATATGTGTCATCTATTTATTTTGGGATTTCGACGCGGGACATCAGCCTCACTGTTGGCTTGTTTTGAGATTTCATTGGGTGACATCAGCCTCACTGTTGTCTTGCATTTAATGATCTTTCAATGTACATAATATAAATTTAAGAATCCTGTGATGTCAACGTCATTGTATATAAAAAGGCGCCACAAGATTATTTAAAACAAATCATTTGATAAAAGGTCATTTCAACACCTAAGGTCTGTTTTTGTACTGCTGTTTTGTGGTCGTATATTTTCGTCGCCCCTGTCCGTCCGTCCGTCTGTCCGACTAAAGTTAATATCCGATTGACTTTAAATTTATACACAGTGTTTAAGGTCTTGAGACGAAGAAGTCTATTGATTTTCCACGACTCCCGATTATTACTGCCAGAGTTATGGCCCTTGATCACTTCAAAAAATCTTGTGGACGCTCTAGAGGCCAAAGTTAATATCTGATTGATCTTAAATTTACACGCAGTGTTTAAGGTCATGAGACAAAGAAGCCTATTGATTTTCAGCGATTTCCGATAATTACTACCAGAGTTATGGCCCTTGATCACTTCAAAAAATCTTGTGGACGCTCTAGAGGCCAAAGTTAATATCCGATTGACTTTAAATTCATACACAGTGTTTAAGGTCATAAGACGAAGAATCCTATTGATTTTTAGCAATTTCAGATAATTAATGCCAGAGTTATGGCCCTTGATCACTTTGAAAAATCTTGTGGATGCTCTAGAGGCCAAAGTTAATATCCGATTGACTTTAGATTTATACACAGTGTTTAAGGTCATAAGACGAAGAAGCCTATTGATTTTCAGTGATTTCCGATAAATACTGCCAGAGTTATGGTCCTTGATCACTTTGAAAAATCTTGTGGACTCTATAGAGGCCAAAGTTAATATCCGATTGACTTTAAATTTATACACAGTGTTTAAGGTCATGAGACGAACAAGCCTTTTGATTTTCAGCAATTTACGATAATGCCAGAGTTATGGCCCTTGATCACTTCAAAAGATCTTGTGGACGCTCTAGAGGTCAAAGTTAATATCCGATTGACTTTAAATTTATACACAGTGTTTAAGGTCATGAGACAAAGAAGCCTACAGTTTTTCAGCGATTTCCGGTAATTACTGCCAGAGTTATGGCCCTTAATCACTTTGAAAAATCTTGTGGACGCTCTAGAGGTCAAAGTTAATATCCGATTGACTTTAAATTTATACACAGTGTTTAAGGTCATGAGACGAAGAAGCCCTTAAATTCGATTGACCTTAAATTTATACACAGTGTATATGATCATGAGACGGAGAATCCTATTGATTTTCAACGATTTCCGATAATTACTGCCAAACTTATGGCTCTTGATCACTTTGCAAAATCTTGTGACGCTCTAAAGGCTAAAGTTATGATCCGATTGACTTCAGATTGATACACAGAGTTTAAGATCTTTAGAGGAACAAGTTTATTGATTTTCAATGAATTTTTATGACTTGGAACAGCTAAATCCATGATATTAAAAGTTTTGTATAAAAAACGTTAGCATGGGGCAGAACTTTATAAAATCCAAACAAATTCTAATGGTTTTCTGAGTTGTTGCTCTTAATCAGATTTTAGTGTATTATAAATGTTTCATTACCGAAAAAAGTAAAAATATGTGACAGCTCTTGTTGACTGCCCGGACGATTTAGCTGCTGTGGGCGTATTTTTCGTTGTCGCAACCTATCTTTAAATATGATATTTATATTGTAGAAATCCTGATGGTGCTGTTGCACATGCTAAAGAAACTATATCAGATCTACTGTGTAATCGGGTTGATATATCACAGTTGGTTATAACTAAAGAACTCACTAAAACAGACGATGAATACTCAGCTAAACAAGCTCATGTTGAATTAGCTAACAGGTAATCAAAAAGAAATTAAATGGGATTTAACGTCCTGCTTTTCTGCACCAACCTGGCTAATGAAGACGGGTATACACTATACCACTATCTGTCAAGGGCTCTTTTATGTGTATGCAAGACCTCAATTTTTGGACCTAGGATTTCTCCTGTATATTCCGGACATGTCTGACACTATTTTCCAAACGTCTTAAATTGTCTACCCAGGAATATGCCCAAATCGGACATTAAGACATGGTGAATAATATTCAAAATTCCAAAATTAATATATTGTACTGACTGTATAACCTACCACTCAACCCGATTATCGTTGATAATAGGCTGGATTGATTAGGTAATTAAGTGATTGACATATTTATCGTGTTATACCGTCTATATACCTACCTTGATTAACTACTTAATCTGCCTTGATAGGCCGACTTGATCCGTTGTCGGACAATCCATCAATCCAATCCCAGGGCTAGAAGTTCACGCGAATCTCTGAATCTGATTCGCGCAAGGATTCTCGCAAGAGCTTACGCTGCAAATCTATAAGGATTCGCGTAAAAAAAATTTCTGAAAAAAAAAAAAAAATCTCGGAGAATTCTCGAGTCCAACTGTTGAATGTCAGTCAGGGTTAATTGTGGGATTTAGCAGATTGGTAAAACAATGAATCGGCCACATGGTATCATAAATGAATCTACTTGTCTTTTTTTGTCTAATATTACAACGCGTTAATTATAACTTGTTAATAAAGATGTGTCGGCTACAACAAGTCATACCTTAGTGCGAATTGGCCATATGTGGTTCATAATCCGAGTAATTAGCACATTTAACGGTGATTTTGATAATCCGGTAAAAAAACAAAACAAGCTTGCTGATAATTCATACTAGGTTCAGTAAAATATGCATGTGGTGAATGAAGACAATCTCGGCATGGTTTGCAAATCGCGCATCTTCCACGCTCCGTCCGTGTGAATTCCAGGTATTAAAATAATAACTAGATCATACATTGATGGATTCACCGACCAGTTGTTAGTTAAATTTAAATTTGCATTGAATATAATCCCCTGATAGAACACCGAATACACGGAGAGAGAAACTGTGGATATTTTCCCAACAGAATCTCGAATGTCGAATTCCAATGACACGTGACATATTGGTTGGAATTAGGTCAATAAACCAGTTCTAAAGAGCGTTTACCGTTATGTTTTATTTTATATACATGCTGACAGAGACTTAATTTTAAAAATATTATTGAAGGCTATATCATAGTCCTACCGAAGTTTATTTTGTCACGTGATCATTGTGCAGTTTGTCTATCATTGACGAATAAATAAAAACTTTTGCAAGTTACGTGATGGACAAACGACTACAAATTGTGCTATAAAGAAATGTCATGGTGCTGTATCAGCTTATTTTGACTATGGCATTTTCTGAATATTACTTTTGACACAATTTAAGTGTTTACCAAAAACTCCATCTGATTGGGCTTTTTATCATTGTTGTTGTATTTTGGTGTTTTAGATTATCACAATAAACACAATTTTGTTTTTTTGACAGTATTATTAATTAAGATTCGGAGGATTCGCGCAGATTCCATATATGAGAATCCTCTTAGATTCTCGCAAAAAATGACGAATTTCAAGCCCTGAATCCTGAACAGAAAACATTGCTTCTCCTTTGTAGGACTATATATCAATCCAATAAGAGTGATGATAAATTTAATCTATGTGATTAACCCATGATTTCTCCATTCTCGGACATTTCCAGACATGATTATTTCCCGCTTTAAAGCGGATTTCTGCTGTTAAATATTAACAGTACGGTATCATAAACTCACACTAGATTGAACGAGAGCACCTGTCACTGTGTACAAGTAACATAGAGTTTCTCTATCGTAGTATTCATACCATATCTATGATGATAGGTTATCGTTGTCAGTTATTTCACGCTATGGCTAAGGTCGTAGATCGAGACGTCGACACCAAACTACATGTATTCCATAAAATGTATGGAAGTGGAAATAGTGGGAGGCGAGCTTGTGAGATGTTCTATTCGTAAAGTCAATGTCCGAAGATTCGTGAATTATTAATATACTGAGCACCATGGAAAACGCATCAATATGCAATACTATGAACTACTGTTTCACACAATGCTCCCAAACACAAAAAATATCGGCCTGTGTGCAAAAAAAAAAATTGCACAAGATGCACATGAAAAACCCAATATTCACGTGCAGCATTGTGTGTGAGCCCTTTAAAAGCATGTTTTCAACTTAATGTGCAGTACATCAACTGTGAAACGTCAATCTGTCGTAATATGTTGTTGGACGTGTGAAGGAATCGAGCTAGAGATGCTGAGACTTACTGACAATCCACGGAATGAAGCCATGGAAATGTCCAGGGCTGGCATGTCTACACGTGCTATTGCCAGACACTTCAATTGTCATCAGTCCACTATTGTAAGGTTGGTGGAACGTGTTCGAGTTACTGGATCAACATGTGACCGTCAACATCCTGGTCCACAACGCGTTACAACCCAGGCTCAAGACCGCTACATCCGGGTCACTCATCTGCGTGACAGATTCCGCCCAGCGACTCGAACAGGTGCAGCAGTCGTCGGAAGACAAGGACCAGTAAGTGCCAACACCGTAAGACGTCTTCTAAAAGAAGTAGGACTCAGTGCACGACAACCTTATGTTGGAGCTATCCTCAGGGATCATCACCGACAGCGGCGTTTGATAAGGGCTTAAGGACACCAGACATGGAGAAGAGTAGACTGGCAAAGTGTGCTCTTCAGTGATGAGAGTCACTTTCATCTTTATCACGCAGATGGCCGTCAACGTGTGTGGAGACGTCTTGGGGAACGTCTTGCAGACTGCTGCGTCTTCGAAACGGATCGATGGGGTGGGGGAAGTGTAATTACTGTAATGGTGTGGGGAGGCTTCACATTTCATCACCGGACCGCCCTACACATTTGCAGGGGTCGCGTTGATGCTGTAGCCTACCGTGATGATGGCCCGTGGAGGACACACGCGCCACTGACATCTGTGTCGTACTTTTGGTTTTGACCCCTTTGACTTTGTACCCTTGATTACAGATTAAACATCCATAAGTGTACAAATGTGTTGTTATTGATGTGTTCCCATTTGAATATTGTTCACAATAAGAAGCAAAATAAATAAGATTATAGATATGTTTACAGGATCATTTTGTTATAGGAAAAACTAAGTGATGCGTTTTCAATGGCGCTCAGTATATTAATTACGATCGGAGGGAGGGGGGTGGGGAAGTTTAGAGTTAGCGCAACACATTCTAGTCTAGAAAATTATACAGGGACAATCAAAAGATCGAATCCGTAGTTCTGTAAATGGAAAAGAAATAAATTAAATATAAGTTAAGCTCAAATTTGTAGTAAATTAGTAGACAAATATGAGAATTTTAAAATTCATTATCAGACCCCCACCCCCACCCCCACTACCTTAAAATCGCCATTGGCCCCCATAACACACAGGCGTTGCCCTTGGACACGCCCACTTCCGACCCCCAATTTTTTTTTTTCAGCATTTTTTTCCAACTGCTAAAATCATGTCTGCATTTCAATCTCCTTAATGTTGGCCTACAGCACATAGGAATTAGCCATATATACTATTCAAAAAAAGTAGGGGATATTTGATTTTTAAGTGTTATTAAAGTAGGTGTCACAGCTCCATTGCCTGCGTTGGAAGAAAGTCATTTTTTCCTGATTTGTAACCCTTTTTCAACTTAACGTCATACGGTGGCTATTTAATATTTTGTAATAATTTTAAAATATTTTGGAAGCCGATATCCTGTTCTTTTGTTTGATATAATTTTTATATATGTGTTCATTTTATTAATTTCATAAACGTAAGTTGAAAAACGTTAATTTCCCGTGTTTTGACGTTACGCTGAAAAATTTTGTCACGTTTTTAAACGAGGGTACCCCACTTCAAGTACTCGGCGGGCGCACTTATTATTAATATTATTTTTTCATTCTAATATCATTAGAAAGATAAATGAACGATCTTTCAATTGGTCGGGGGTGCTTTGTTGGCATTTCGAAATACCATGCATTTTTTGCAAGTTGAACGCTTCAATTCACGCAATCTTTTTTTTAGGCGATTTGTCAATATAGCACGCCCGACCGATTGAAAGTTCGTTTTATTGTCGTTTTGATGCTATTAAAATCAACAAAATCGGAGCATGGCAAGTGCGCCCGCCAAGCAATTGAAAATGGTATACAATGAGAAATTTTGTCAAAAATAAATCGCGTAGTTTAGCCTTGTTATGACGTCATTTCAACACCAAAACTAAAATGTATTCCATGTTCCTTAGACTCATATTCGCGGTAAATTACGTCGAAAGGCAACTCCGATGTTTATTTATGAAGTAAGCGTTATGTTATATGAATAAAGGACTTGCCTGAAAATAAATAAGGATAGTTAATTCCATTTTTTTCACGCCTTTTGGCTTTGCTGGGTTGACTGTGTTTACATCACGTGACTCACATTCGCGCGCTTTTATAACCATGTGACAGGATATAAATATAAAATCGAATGGAAATTTCCTATCGGCGACCACACGTCTTTACTTTTAACACCAAACATTTTTCAAGAATTGAACAATTCCGTAAAATTTACGAATGTTTCAATGCTCTGAAATCATAAATTCGCTGTTCACTGAATTATTCAAGCCCAATTTTAAAGCATTTCTGTGCACACGAATGGAAATGAAACCGCAAAACATCCACACGGGTCTTGGTACTGACAGCAGGCGTGAGGAAGATAGTATAGGTACTACTGATAATTAGTACATCGATTTCTATCCACTTAAACGGATATTATACCCAAATATATAAAGTTGGACCAACTAGCTGAAATAATTTGAAAAATGGCTCAATTTCTGGATTTGCCGTTGGCGATTTGCAACATTTAGTTTGAGATGATGGAACCGGCATAGATTATGAATTAGGTCAGTCATGTCAATACTAATTACTATCATCACTCAGTATTGATACGGATACCCAATTTTCGCAAAACGTTTTAGTTTTTACTAAATAATTTAGCATTATATAACAGTTGTCATACTAATTATTATGATTTTAATTCTTTTTTTTAGGAAAATATATTTAACACCTCGAGTATCACATATTTGTTGGCCAGTTAAACAATTGAATAAACGGACAAACCTAAGGCCTTAATTGGGCCTTGATTCGATATTTGTTTACATTGATTAAAATATACAAAAAAGGAAGCTGCTCAATGGGCTACATACCAATTTGAAGGAATAATATAAATATTCAAAAGTGAAGTAAAAACATAACAATTCTTTGAGTTAAATTGTAGCTGTTAGGCCTAGGCCTTTATAAACATGACTAGGCCTACCATAGCCTATCAGTAACTGAGTAACCTACTTTTACTCTTTAGTCTTTAGAGAATAATTTTTTATTGGTCAATGTTATCTTCTGAGTAGAAAATAATATGTAAAAGCAGAATTCTAACAATAATGTAAGCAAGGAATGCTGAGAACAATGATAATGCAACAAGAGTTGTCCGTTTTTTAAAATTATGTGGTTGCTATGACAACCATCCAAAATCCTTAATAATTCACTAAAATTATATAATTCTTAATATTTTGTATTACATGGGCTATAAATATATGCTAAAAAGCTTTCTGCTACTGTACTTAAAATGTGGCGATCAATTGGTTTGTCATGGTAAACATCATTGAAAATGGAATAACATTGCCTTTTTTGGGGTGTTTGTTTTCGTTTTGATTGCTATAAAAACCAAATATTAAGTAATATACAAGAGTAAAGATAAGTAATTTTAAAAATTCACAAACATATTTACTTGTAAACAAAATTTCTCTTCAAGATCTTAATTCCTTTTATATTTTATTTATGTCTTAATAATGGCCAAAATGGACAACTAGCTACTGCAGAATGTTCTTCAAAAGGGAACCCCTTTCCAGCTCTTGGGAGAAGACATATAAATATTTTCATTTTATTTATTTTTTAAAATCTTGTCCAATAGCTTCTGTTTTTAAAATAATACAATTATCAATATTGATGTCATGATTATTGGAAAATAATGCTTTTCGGAAAAAAATAAATGTTGTTGCTATGGTAACAGCCCAAACTCCTTCATATTTTTCTCAAACTTACACAATCCATATCATTTAATATTACATGGGTTTCAAATATTTTAAACTGCTTACTTTAAAATGTGGTGATGACCTTTTGGGTTATGGTAAGTAGCGTTGAAAACGGTCAAAAATTGCATTTTTTCCATTTTGGTTGCTATGACAACCAAAATTGATAATATATGGCGGATTGGAAATAAGTGATTTTAAAAATTCACAAACTTTTTGACATATTCCCATAATTTCACATGTGTATCTCCATTCCTTCTTATTTTATTAATGTCCCAAAAACGCCCCAAAAATAGGCAATTGTGTGCCGCGGAAAATTGTTCAAAAATGAACATATATTCAGCTCTTGAGAGAAGGCATATATATATTTTTACTCTTTTTTTTTTCGTTAATCATACTTGATAGCTACTGATTTTAAAATGCATAACAACCAGGTTCAAAATTACAGATATAACATGCACAAGACCATTTTTGATGAAAAAATTGACCAAAATTGCTCTGACAAAATGGAATTTTTGAGAAAACCTATGTATTTTGCAGTTACTGTGGAAATCAGTGTAATTATTACAAAAATGTGAAAATTGAAGCATAATTAGCCTTAAAGTTGTATTTCATGAATTTACATCTTCATTTTTAATAGGTTTGATATGAAATGAAATATGGCATCACAAAAAACACCAAAAATGGCTTTTTCAAAGTGTTGAAAAACCTTTCTTCCGCGAAAAGTCAAAAATCGCAACTTTGAGCCTCAATAAAAAAAAAAGTTTTCATCCGATTTTGAATCTGTAAAAAGTTTTGTGAGAAGAATGATGAGATCTACTTGGAAAGCTAATAAAATCAAATGTATAATCATAATCTCAAAATCACCTTTTCCACCTAATTAAAGTCACCTAATGAAACTGACGAAGAAAGAAATGACAAAATGAAATGAAGTTCACATTCATCGATTTATTCCAAATGATCGTTAGACTAAGTAAGGCACAGACTGACCATTATAAGGGTAAAATGATACCCGGGGTCAAACAGCAAAGTTACCACAGTATCACAACCAAGTCAGTAACGGGTAAATCCTCCTCTGTTTGCCAAACAAGCATTGATCCGACGTGGCATACTCCTAATGAGACGTCTAAGGTCATTTTGGTCCAGATTGTCCCATTCCTGTTGCAACGCAGCAGCAAGTTCTTGGACATTGGCAGGACGTTGTTGACGTTGACGTAACCTCTGTCCAAGCATGTCCCAGACATGCTCGATGGGGGAGAGGTCGGGACTCAGTGCTGGCCAAGGTAATGTGGTGATGTTCTGTTGTTGGAGGTAACCTGTAACGATCCTGGCCCTGTGACATCTTGCGTTGTCATCCTGGAAGATGAAACGGCGGCCATGACGTCGTGCGAACGGCACAACATGGACTGCCAAGATGTTGTCCCGGTAGTACTGGCCTGTAACACGCCCTGCAACAACATGTAAAGCCGTTCTTCCAGCAACAGTGATGCCTCCCCACACCATAACAGAACCACCCCCAAATCGATCATGTCTGATGACGTTAACGTCTTGGAAGCGCTCGTTTCGACGACGCCACACCCTCCTACGTCTGTCCAAAAAATCAACAGTGAACCTTGACTCATCTGAAAACATCACATTGCTCCAGCGTCGATTATCCCAGTGTTGACGATCCCTACACCAACGACGTCTTGCCTGAATGTGATGATCTCTCAAACAAGGGATCACGCGAGGACGTCGGGCGCGAAGGTGACCCCTATGCAGTCGATTCCGAATCGTCTGGCCACTCACTCTCACACCAGTGTGAAGTGTCTGTTTGAAGACGAGCGCTGATCTGATTTGCTGTGATGACACGATTTCTCAAGGCCAAGGTACGGATAAATCGATCCGGGGCTTGGTCGACCTGAGCGTGGTCTGTCCTGTACAGATTGTGTATCACGGTATCTGGACCATAGCCTGCTTATGACAGACTGAGAAACATTCATCGTCCGCGCCACAATCGCCTGTGTTGTGCCGATCAGTAGCATGCCAAGGGCACGTAACCTTTCATTTTGGGTAAGCCGACGCATATCAAAATTTGTTTTCTGGTCACTAAAACAATTAAACTGATGTTTCCACCCTGGAATTCAATGCCACAATGACTGTAACATTCAAAGTCAGAGTCGTGCAAATCTTGGGTTGGACCCCCATGATGATCCCAAGCATCACCTGCATTCCATGCGGTAGCTATTGGTGCGTTTGGGCGTCACATGTAACTGGAAATGTTTCTTCTGTTAGGTTCTATAGTGACTTTTTTCGTAGTCATTTGCATATTTTAGTATTATGCCCCCAAAATCAAATATCCCCTACTTTTTTTGAATAGTATATGTCACATATCCTAATAGTATGTAACACCCCAAATCAATATACATTGTATCAGATAACTTGTCTGTGATATTTCTTCGGTCGAAGCCAAAGGTTAACTAAAGGTATTTTACACAGACACACATATCCAATAAATACTAGACTGTTTCTGATCGCACATGGCGGTTATAGTACAACTGAAATGAAAGTAGAAATCTTGGGAGACACTTGAAATTAAGAGATGTAAACATGCCGAATCTCACATGTCTAATGTTGGAAAAAAGATTCTATTTTGATTGCATATTCTCGGATTTATGATCATATTTTGAATGGAGTTATGTTTTATTGTCGACTGTCCGGCTTGTGGACGCTCTAGAGGCTAAAGTTAATATCTGATTGACTTTAAATTTATACACAGTGTTTAATGTCATGAGACGAAGAAGCCTATTGATTTTCAGCGATTTCGAATAATTACTGCCAGAGTTATGGCCCATGACCACTTCAAAAAATCATCTGGACACACTAGAGGTCAAAGTTAATATCCGATTGACTTTAAATTTATACACAGTGTTTGAGGTCATGAGATGAAGAGTCATTGATTTTCAACGATTTCCGATAATTACTGCCAAAGTTATCGCCCTTGATCACTTTGAAAAATCTTGTGATGCTCTAGAGGCAAAAGTTATCATCCGATTGACTTCATATTGATACAGAGTTTAAGGTCTTGAGACAAACAAGTATATGGATTTCCAATGAATTTTTATGACGTGAACAGCTAAATCCTTGATGTTAAAATGATGTATTTCAAGATGTCCGTCTAAGGTGTGAAAGAGGTTTGTGATTCAAGCAAATATTTAAGATGACAATTAGAAGAAAATAAAATGGAAATGTTATGAAGATTTAATAAGGGCATGCTGAACATTAAGTAAAAGTTTTTAGTGGGAAAATAGGGTTAATTCCTGTTTTTTTTAACATAATATATCAACTGTATAAGAGACTATCTAAAATAGGTGAACACAGTTAACCACTGTAAAACTGAACTGATTTCTCCAACACCAATTATGAGTTATAGAGGAAAAGAAAAAAATACAGGGACTCCGAGATTTACACGCTGATAAGGATACAACAGGTATATATGCAATTTTAGACTCAATAAAACATGAGATAAGTCAAATGATTAAAAAGGATGACATGAAGATTATTATAAATGAGATAAGTGACTGTGTCCTCGAAACACTAAGGAAGGAGATGAAAACTGAAATTAAAAAGCTTGTAAATGATGCTACCGATGCTATACTTGAGCAATATGACACAGTTTTTGGCCAAAATGAATAATTGCATACTGAAAAAAGGGAAATGCAGACAAAAATAGGTGATCTAATAACTAACTAACACATTGTACATATATATAAGCTAATGATGCATTAAGAATGGCAAATTATAATGAGCAATACTCCAGGAAAATGAATATTAGATTCTTCGGACTACCAAATCAACAATCACAATGAAGAGATTATCGCCATTCACAGTCTCCCTACAAGATACCCTGATAAACCAAACCATGTGCTTGTGAAAATGAGTAACACAGAAGCAAAATCAAACATTATGAAGCACAGAAAGTTCTTGTTAGAAAAACAACTAAAATTAGCAGACGACATAACAAAGAATAACCTTTGTCTCATGAACAGAGCACGAGAAAACAGCCACGTTGATAAAGTGTGGTATTTTAACAGTTCAGTGTACGCAAAAGCAGCAGGAAAAAAGAGAGTACGTATAGACTTATTCGACAATCTTAATGAAAAGGTATTGACAGCTCCTGTTGAAGAAACTCAAACTAGGCAATCTAGTAATTATATGTGATAACAAAGCTCTTGATTCTTGTCTTTACACTCTTTCGATAATATTAAGCCAGAACTGCTATAGAAATTAGTGTTAAAAATTGGATCGAGATTTGTGATCCGAATACTTTTGTTGGCTATCTGAATACTATTCGGATGATTCAGAGACGTGAAATTCTTAAACAAAATTACATCAAAAGTTCATATACCGGTACTCATAATTTCTTACTTGTTTCAATGTTTATGAGTGTCTGTGTATGCCGAGTATTATATCGTGCTCAATCAACACGAATGAAAAAAGTAAGGGCCCTGCATTGGCCAAGAAAGTTTATCCCGATTTTCCGACGTGGTTTCCCCTTGTCAGTGTTGCAGGACGGAGGGCCTGACAAGAACAGCTGTCTAGTCATTCGGATGGGACGAAAAACCGAGGTCCTGCGTACACATTGGCATGCACGTAAAAGATACCTTGGTAGTTGGAATTCGATATAAAAGTAGGCTGTAGCGCCGCTGCCCAGGCAAAATTTCCCTCATAGCATACTGTATGGCGTATGCCCGTCTTCATTAGCCCAGGTTACGAGCAGAACAGTAGGACGTTAAATCCCATTTCATTTCATTTATCATAGGTTTTCATAAAAATATATATAAAGAAAATATTACATGTAACTACTAATATTACAGTTAATCATATTACACATTAAATCAACAACTTTGTAGTAAGAATGCTACATACAATTAAAATGAAAATCTCTATGGGATATTGAATAGCATGAACAATACATAAACTTTTAAGTGATTACCACTTTGATATCAAAATTTACAAAAAATATAGTATGAGTACCACATACAGTTAAAGTAATAATTCCCAAGAGCTGTTATAAATTATAAATGTACAGTAGAATCTGCATTAAGCAGCCACCCAAGGGAATTTTCACGACTGGCCTCTTAATAAAAATCTTGGTGTTTTATTGGCTGACATTAATTCAATAAAATATTACGCTTGGATGCATTGGAAGCAAACATCAATATTTGCATCGGTAAATTTGACCGTCGCTGAATCTCGCACCAAACGAAAATTCTTACTCAAATCTTGGACATAACTTCTGTAAACTTGTCATTTTGTACCAACATTCCATACTACTGTCTACCATTGTGATGCTTTCGATAATATTTATCCATATTTGTGAAGAAAGTCACTAAATTAGTAAATAACTTTATAAGGCAACGGTCAAGTCGAGTCAAGGACCTTTTTTGCAGTTCCACTCTGTGTCTGACTGTGACACTGACACTGATCTGTTCTATTCATTGCAGTTATGGTAATTGTTATATGAGCTGCATATTAACTTTGTTCTATATGCCAACGACTTTACTAAATTAATACATACGGCTTTAGGAGTTTATTTTTAAAACAATGAAATAAACGAGGCCTACGTACCGTGTTGGAAATATATTTATTCGGTTGCCATTTATCCCTCTTGATAGCAATAAGCCACATTTTCTGTATCTCGGCGTTAGCTGGGAATACATGTCCACCTCTTCGGCTGCATTGAGGCACACAACAACAATGACTCGGCATTTTAAACAAATATATTAGCATGGACAATAGATTGTTCGACTTTCTATTCACGCTTATTTACTTCCGGTTTTACTTGGTCCGGTACCGAGCAGCGCCCTCTATCGTCAGCTACTGCACGCGACTTTGGCTGGCCGGCCAAATGGTTAGCATACGTGCGCTGTATCATATGGTCTGTCATTGAGTCAACTGGCAGGGTTTTGATTCCCCGGTTGTATGTGACTAGGGTCGCCTGTCCAACCTTGTTGGTTTTCTCTGGGTCCTCCAGTTTCCCCCCACTGCTAAAGACCCCTACGCACAAGCGAATTATTGAAATAAAATTAAACCATATGTTTGTCCCGAAATGAACTATTTTTTGTCGAGTGGACGTTAAACCCCATTTCTCTGTCTCTCTTATTGTACAAAAACTTGTTTTTGTTTTTAGCTTGTTCTCTATCCATCTCTTGCAAAATGTGGGCGTATACTGCCGGGCAGCCGCTGGTAATCCTATTTTGATGAAACTTGAAATGTAAGTTTATAACCCAAAGATCTCGGTTCGTTTCGATATTCGTGCATATCGGAACGTAACTTCCTGAATTATGGCCCCTGATTGTACGAAAAATCGCGAGTTTAGCTTGTGGACCCTATAGAGGTCATAATTGTTATCAGATTTAAAAATCGTATTATTATATCACCGTTAAACCCTAAGAACGGATGAGTACGAATTTTCGTGAAAATCGGCCCAAAACTGACAGACAAAATGGCCGCCCTTCGTTCCCAAATAGCGTAAAATTACGGTATATCAAGGTTGTGGACCTTACAGAGGTCACAATTTTTATCCGATTTTGTTGAAACTTAAAATTTAAGTTCATAACCCAAAGATCTCGATGATATTTACGCATATCGAATTGTAATTTCCTGAATTATGGCCCTTGATTGTAGGAAAAATCACTTTCTTTTTAGCTTGTTCTCTATCCATCTTTCGAAAATGTGGGCGAATCCTGCCTGGCAGCCGCTGGTTCGGATGGGCTGGTTTCTAAGGTCTGTCATTGAGATGTGTGGTTATGTTCCCGAGCTTGCATTTGACACCTAGTGGGTTGAAATAAAATTGAACCATATGTTACTTCCAAAATGACCTAGTTTGTGTCCATTGGACTTTGACCCACATTTATCCTTCCCTCTGGATGGTTTGGACTGAAAAGGATTCAATGTCTTTATTAAATGGTTTTTATACGCCCACATTTTCATGTGGACGTATATTGTCGTTGCCCCTGTCCGTCCGTCCGTCCACAATTGTTTGTGAACAGTCTACAGGTCACAATTATTATCCATTTTCAATGAAACTTGAAATATAGGTTTATCACCCAAAGATCTCAGTTCCTTTCGATATTGGCATGTATCGGACTGTAACTTCATGGATTATGGCCCCTGATTGTACGAAAAATTACGTTTTTAGCTTGTGAACACTGTAGAGGTCACAATTTTTATCCGATTTGGTTTAAACTTGAAATGTATGCTTATAACCCAAAGATCTTGGTTCCTTTCGATATTCGCGCATATTGGACCGTAACTTCCTGAATTAAGGCCCCTGATTGTACGAAAAATCTCGTTTTTAGCTTGTGGACTCTATAGAGGTCACAATTTTTATCCGATTTAAAAAAACCTATTATTATATCACCGTTACGCCCAAAACTGACAGACAAAATGGCCGCCCTTTGTTCTCAAATAGCGATATATATGGTATATCAAGGTTGTGGACCCTATAGAGGTCACAATTTTTATTCGATTTTGTTGAAACTTGAAATGTAAGTTTATAACCCAAAGATCTTGGTTCCTTTCGATATTCGCGCATATCGGACTGTAACTTCCTGAATTATGGCCCCTGATTGTACGAATAATCGCGTTTTTAGCTTGTGGACCCTATAGAGGTCATAATTTTTATCCGATTCAAAAAAACGTATTATTATATCACCGTTACACCCTAGGGACGCCTGAGTTCGAATCGGCCTAAAATTGACAGACAAAATGGCCGCCCTTTGTTCTCAAATAGCGTAAAAATATGGTATATCAAGGTTGTGGACCCTATAGAGGTCACAATTTTTATCCGATTTTGTTGAAACTTGAAATGTAAGTTTATAACCCAAAGATCTTGGTTCCTTTCAATATTCGCGCATATTGGAACATAACTTGCTGAATTATGGCCCCTGATTGTACGCAAAATCGCGTTTTTAGCTTGTGGACCCTATAGAGGTCATAATTTGTATCCGATTTAAAAAAACGTATTATTATATCATCGTTACACCCTAATGACGGCTGAGTTCGAATTTTGTGAAAATCGGCCCGAAATTGTCCGGCATCACTGACAAGGGAAAATGTTCAAGAAAAAGGTCTGGATATGCATATCAGAAAGGAAAACTGGGATATTGACCAAATTTGGCCAAAACTTATAACCTCTATCTCGTTTGCTCAAGGTATTGATGGAATAGGAGTTAACTTTGGAATGAGTGAAATGAAATGGGGTTAAATGTCCTATTCCGACGGGGCTAATGACATGGACATATGCTATACAGTGTGCTATCAGGGATTTTATCCAGACAGCTGTGCTAGGGCCTACTCTTATATCGAATTCAAACTGCCTGGGGATCTTTTACGTGCACACCAATGTGTGCACAGGACCTCAGTCATTCGTACCATCCAAACGACTAGACAGCTGTCCTTGTCGGGCCCTCTGTCCTGCACCACTGATAAGGGGAGGAAACCAAGTCTGAAAATCACGAAGCAATTTCTCGGTCGAAACTGGAATGGAATGTTGTGGAATGCTGAATATTGATAGGTTTCGTCCTCTCATGATTCCAGTGTGTAACACAAATTTGAAAAAGATCAATTAAGAATAAACACAGCATCGATTGCATTCAAGAAAGGGAGAATTAACCAAGGTAGTGAAAGTCCTGAAAAGCTGTATATTTATAATGCTTGTCCTCTCACAATCGGAATGATTCACATTTCACACCCAGTGGACGGACAAACAGGGCAACAGTATAATATGCCAAAATTGATATGTGGGTGTATAAACAAAGATATATACTACACCAATATTACATGTGTTGCAGAATTGGTTAAACACATTTCAAATATAATTGTTAACACAGATATTTGCAATGGTTGATCCATGACAAAAGATTTGAAATATTTTGAAGAGACACAAAAGGTTACCGTTCAACTCATTGATACACCAGTTTAAGCGGAAAGGTCCCTTGGCAGTTGGAATTCGATATAAGAGTAGGCCGTAGCACCGCTGTCCAGGCAAAATTTCCCTCATAGCACACTGTATGGCGTATGCCCGTCTTCATTAGCCCAGGTTAGGAGCAGAACAGTAGGACGTTAAACCCCATTTTATTTTATTTCACATAGGCCAAGGCAATACTATTAATTTAAACTTGTATCAACAAGTCTTCCTGTGGTCCAACAAATATTTGGATAGAAATTTTTTATCAAATGTGAATAAATTGGTTAACCAGTTGCAGTTGGGTTTTTAAACTTGCATTATGCAAGAGCGAAATATGCCTATTGCAGGTCTTTCTTTATGTCTGAAATCTTATCTAAATTATTAATTAGACATTAATTATCTTATCCAGACCATAATCAACTCTCGATGTCAAGGCTAGCCTTCGATATCGACTGGATTAGAATCCTATATGCTGCTTAACGCTCATTGATAATTAAATCAAAACAATGGATAATCGAGACTATGCTTTTGAACGTACTACTTAGTAGTGATGAAGAGGCTAGGCGGAAATTTCCAAAGCTAATATCTCGGTTTATAGTGGATTAATTTGACTGAAATTTTCAACAAATTACCTTTACATTATCTAGTTTTTTTTAACTATTATAGCGAGAACTGTCAGCTCTTTATCTAATCTCTCATAATGTATCTTTAATGAACAATCAACCGATTCAATAAATTTATATCTTAATTAAAGATACATTATGGGAGATTTTTATAGAGAGTTGGCCATTCTTGCTATAACAGTTCAAAAGTAGATGATGAAAGAAGAATATATTGAAAATTTCAGTCAAATTACTTTATTCTGAACATAGTTATCATCGTTGTAATATTTGACTAGAAATGGTAGTGAAATGTGCCTTCACCTTGGCCGAACGTTTGATTGACAGGTGTTAACTCCACCTACATATCTCGATTATCAAGTAAAGTTTTCAATGGCATTCGGAAACGCTCTACAGCGGCCTCGCTAAGTACACTCTATCATTTAGCCTCGATCTAACTGACGTATTCTCATCAGGGTGTGCCATATTTGAATTTATCAATAAGTGAAATCCTATTTAAATCCGAGCTGTAGCCGAGCCATCTGTGGGTCTACAGAGTTGATTTTGGGCTTGTTGTTTAAATAAAAAATCTAATTTATAATTTCTATAACATCTGACGCCTAAATTAAGACTTGCAATAATCAGATTTTGCTCTTGCATAATGTATGTTTAATTTATATCTTTTTGTTTATGATAAGGCCAAAAAAGGGGGTTCTGTTACAGATGCAAAATAGGGTAGGGTCGGTAGGCTAGATTATGATTTAAATATTTTCTTTGGGGGCAAATGAACTTTTTAATTGTTTCATTATTTTAAAAAAAAACTGTTGTCGGGAGGCCAATTAGTTCAAGGGAAAGAACTCATAATGAAAACTTAAAAAATCATATCGTAATATTGCACGAAATAGGTCCGTAATAAATATACTTAACTTTTTTTAAGTACCAATCGAGCAGATCCTATCCACCTGTTTGAAATATACGTTCGCATGTTTTTGTCTAATTGCATACCGTTAATTATTAGAACGAAAGTTGTGAGGATTATAGCTTTTCGGAATGTGCAGTGGTAAATCTACACGAAACCTGTAGTCTCGAATTTCATGTCAGTTAGCAATCTTGCGTCAAAAGTATGGCAGTTTTTAATAAACGTTCACTGTACCAGCCTATTCATATCGGTAAATGCAGATTCAAAGAACAATCACATGAATATTGATATATAACAATAAATAATGTAGGCATTTTCAAGAATTGGGTAGGCTTAGGGCATTCTGAACAGTATCTCGATGAACAAAACAATTTAAGTGTCAGCAGGTTTTGTAATGGGTTGGTCGGGTTACCGGCAACAGAACATTTTTGGGGGGCCTAAAGTCATTTAATTGCAATTTTACATGGTAACACCACATCCATGTAGATTACAAATAGCATATCTTCATTTGACTAAAAGTATATGAAAACAGTCTTTATTCCTTTGCCATCTTCAGGGTAGGGTGGATGAAAGCACTTTTGATCATAACATCCACCGTCATTGAGTCCAATGGTATGACTTCGATCCCACGTTTGTACATGACAAGGAGTAAGCAGTGACCGCCCTAGACATTCGCCAATTCGCCAGTGACTATAATTATTTTTATTGGCGAATAACATGATGATGCTGGCAAAAATTTTGGCGAATGAATTTTAGAGAGTGCTATTTCGTAAATCTGATAATATTAAACTTGAAATCGTATCGTTCAAACTTTCAAAGCTTCTTTCGATCGACTCGATGGAGTGTCTATTTTTAGTATATTAATTACTCTAGTCTCAATCTTACAGGTCGCAAATCAGTCAATGCTACGCATTAAAACGACCGAAAGATCGAGTCTCGAGTATTCAACACAGTTACGCCCCTTTTGTGTGGCGCTGCGTTGTTTACATCCGCTTAACTACAATATTTCTATGCTTACGTACGTAGCAAATATCAGCACAATAAACTTTCTCGCACAATAATGACAACTAATTCAAGTAAACCCAAAGTAAGGAGGATAGATTCCTTTTTCCTTCCTACGACTACGCGTGTTATTGTTAATCCACAATCTTCTTCCGAGACCGAGAGTCAGAGTGTCACCTGTGACCCAAATCCGTCATTGGCTCCATCGACTACATGTAGACAAAAATTAGACATTAACTTGAACCCAGACCGGACTGACGTTAACCTGACAACAACTATAGACATGAACTTGCCCTCTACGAGTTCTAATAATTTGGGTGTGGACAATGACAGTACATGTGGTAGTACAAGTATCACAGCTGAACGCAAAACTTGTGAAAAACGTAAAATTAAGAGTTACTGGTTAAAGCAATTTCATTGGTTGAAAATTGAAGGTGGTTATATATTTTGTAAATTATGCCTCCAGTCTGGTCGAAGTAACGTATTTACTTCTGGAAAAGACACTAATAACCCCAAAAGTGACGACTTTAAGAAACATGAAAAATCGACAGATCATAAATTTAGTATAGCCGCCATGACAGCTCAGGACAATCAGGACATGCCTAAGGCCATTTCCTGTGTCAATACCAAAATTAAAACAGGAATCATTTCTATAATGAAGAATGTCTACTGGCTTATAAAGGAAGAAATGCCCAAAGACAAACTGGACAGCCTAAATAAACTTTTAATCGATCAGGGCCTTGAAAGGTTAAATATTTTAGGTAGTAATACTAACAATTTAAATAAAGATAGCAACGAACAAAGTGGATTGAAGTTAAGTTATACCAGTCATAACTCTGTGGATGACATGATTCGCGTTATTGCAGATATAATTGAAACTGATAATTTAAGCAAAATTAAAGGAGCAAAATTTTATTCTTTGATTTTTGATGAATCCACAGATACAAGTAATATACAAAACTTAATCATATACATCAGATTTGTAACAAACGGCATTGTAAGAACTAAATTCCTTGCCATAAAAGAACTTTATGAGGGGTGCACAGCTGCTGAAATTTATAAGTTACTTAAACATACACTTGAAGAAAAGGACTTAAATCAAAATAATTTAATTAGTCTTGGTACTGATGGGGCTTCCACTATGGTGGGTTCAAAAACAGGGGTCACAACAAGATTTAAATTGGATAACCCCTTAATACTCTCATTTCATTGTGCTGCCCACAAACTTGCACTTGCCAGTGGTCAAGCTGCCTCAAGCATACAAGAATTGGATAAATATCAACAAACTTTAAATGAACTTGCAAAATTTTTCAAGGACTCGCCAAGGACAACCAGGAATCTAAAATCATCACAGACTCATCTTGGGGAAGCCCACTTGAAAATTAAGCAAGCTTTTTCCACAAGGTGGCTTAGTTTCCATGCTACAGTCAACACAGTACTGAAAACATATGACAGCATTCTTTCTTGTCTTGTTAATGAAGATGGGCGTCAGAAGGTTAAGGCTCAAGGATTTGTTAAGAAAATGTCCAAATTTGATTTTTTAGCATTGACTCATTATTTGGCTGACGTGTTAGAGCCCCTCAATCGACTGTGTCTGTCATTACAAAGAAGCAATCTTTCTTATGCAGACACAATAAATCAAATAGAATTAACCATATGTAATTTATCAGAACTCCAGTTACATGATGGACCAGTATTTGTGGAATTTTCGAAATCTTTGCCTTTTGGGTGGGGTAGTGCAAAACCTGTCCCAAACTTTGACTTTAAGGGACATTTAATTAACCTAAATGCTGATCTAGTCAAGAAGTTTGAGAAGGTGAAGGAGAAATTTATTACCAATTTAATTGAAAATCTTAGTGCTCGTTTTAGTCCTAATGATAATGTTGTGAAAGCACTTTCTGTGTTTGATAGAAGAGAATTGTATCAAGAAAATGAAACTTACCAACTTCCAGAAAATTATGGAATTGAGTCCATGGACATTTTATTCACTCATTTCAGTGAAAATAATTCTAATTATAAAACTGATAAACATAATCAGTTGATTACCGGTACCACAGTTCCATTAATGTTTGATAATAAAACCACTTTGTTATCTGAGTGGACTGGATTCAAACATTTACTAATATCTAAAAAGTATTCCCATTTATCACATGAGTCTTTTATAAGAGAAGTTATTTTGAAGTATGAAAATATGTATCCATCAGTCTGTAAACTGGCTGAACTTAGTCTTGTTATTCCACCTACAACAGTGGATGCAGAGAGGGGGTTTTCACACCAGAACTATATTAAGAACAGTCGACGTTCAAATTTAAAAGTAACCTCACTCAATGATCTCATGCTTATAAAAATGGAAGGACCGGAAAGCATAGATTTTGAATTTGTAAGAGCGTTTGATGAGTGGTGCCTTAAGAAGGAACGTCGTGTCTTTTCTACTATGCGGACGAACTAAATCATGTGTCTGAAGTAATCTGTCCTATAAACATTTTTTGTTATCTGTATTTATTCTTCCTGAAAATGTAAACTTTTGGACAGTCAATGATATAAAATAATACTCTAGTGTACAAAATAAGTACATATTAAACATTTATTTTCATATGTAATAAACAAACTTGAATAAAAATGATATAAAATATTTGGCTACAACTTCCTGAATTGGCTAATCAAATTTTGATTTGGCTAAAAATTTGGCTAAAGGTTTTAAGTGTCTAGGGCGGTCACTGAGTAAGCTGGTGTCACCTGGCTACCATGTCCGTAAACAAAGCCTTCATAAATCTTTTTGTAACTTCTTTCACATTACTGCCATCAATGGTGCTCAAATATAGGATCTGTAAAAAAAATGATTTAGCAGAGAGATAGAATATAGAACATATTCATAGTATACATGAGAATTATTCAGTCTACACATGAGATGTGAATAGAACTTTTGACTATGGACGAAAAGCAATGAAACACTGTCAAGTTGAGAATTATCGGCCAAGCCAGAAGCTCTCAGACAATACTTCTGCTCATTTAGGTTTTTAAGATTAGACTGTGGTGAGGCCAAAAATGGTGTAAGTGTTTTGACTAGAAGAAAAAACTTTGCTCTGCACATCAGCGGAGTGCGGGGCCATCATGTATGTGAAGGCAGTTGTTATGGCTATATATTATAGGCCTATATATATATATAAATGCTTAAGCAGACTTTTTTAAAAATTGAAGTAGGCTGTATATAGACTACAATTGTATTCATTACCACTGTTGATTGCACCTTCGTGGAATGATAACTGAAGTGAAAAATGTTTGGTTCCCGAATTTTTTGTTACCAGCTATCCGGTACCGTGATTTTGAAATCGGATTATTTTCAATTAAAGTGGTTTTGATTGTGTATAAATCGTGCAGTTATAAAGTTTTACATTCAGAAAATAACAGGCCATCTAATCTTGTGACTTGTTTTCACCGTTTTGCGGTTTTTGTCATTTTGTGTAAAATTGTGTAAAATTGTAACCGGCCATGTATTCGCTGAATTTGTAGATGCACAAATCATATGTAGACGGATGTTCGTATGTAAAAAGGCACTTACTTTCATATATGCTTCTACTAACTTTAAATCAGGCCACCATTTCGTTTTTATGTGAAATAAATAGTATTTTGTCCCAAATATCCGACAATTATCCAATTCTCGCCATTTTGCCGCCATCTTTGCAATACCACAATTCAGTTTGCTTTTATTATTCTCCAACACAGAAGCCGCCGATACGCATTTCTGATAATGGAATCTATCATGTAGTCTGTTTCTGTGCGCTCTTCTATATTTTATATTAGGACTGTATAACTACTTAATATTATAAGAATAATCAAATAAAAAAATTTAATTTTCAAATGTCTTTTATCGGGGACGATATGTCGACTCGATGGATGGTGAAAGTAGGCCTAAACTGGGTCAAACTCGATTTCGATTCTTTACACAAAGTGATAGTCTTGTTAATGTTAATGTGTTTTGGACTGAATTTGATTGCAAATTCCAATTCACCCATATTTTTATAGGAGGCCATATCTCCAATAAATTTGAAAACTTTTTATTTTGTCTGGTTTTACAACTTATATATAAAGACAAGCGTAAAACTTTTAAAATATAAACAAACGATCAAACCCTTATGACCTATTTTATATATAAACCGCCACCCAGAGGCCATCTTTATGTACACATTTCAAGACATCTATATCTTTAAATTTAACTAATGTTGTATTCAGATAAGTTTCATTTTAAGAACATGTTATTATATTGTCATATATGTAAAGATTAAAGGACAAGCTAAAAGCTTTTAATCAACCCTATCCTTATATTAATGATCGTGTTACAAAATACAAATACAAAAAATATATCTATTTATGCAATTATTATTGACTTGCTAGGTCTATAATGATGATTATTGTTTGAAATGGTAGAAATTAGCAAATTTAACAATTTAATAATAAAATATAATTCATAGTTGGCATAGGTATGCTACCCCACAACATTTGGGCTGTAAGATTTTTTGGGCAGTGCAAAAAAAGGTAATTATGGTAGTGGTATATAATATTTGGGGGGAATTTTTTTTACCTTACATGTAGCCCTAGTTGACAAAATAAAGTGTCCAAAATCTGATAACTTTTGAGTCGGGAGCAACTCATACTTTATGGGACAGTTTTCATACATTAATCCATATTTGTTTCATCAATTTTGGGGGAGTTAAAATTATATAATAATGGGGTTTAATGTCACTGAACCCAAACTAGGATTTGCATATGATTCAATATAATTTCAATAATTCACTTGTGCTCGGGTTCTTTAGTAGTTGGAGGAAATCAGAGGACTCAGAGAAAACCCACGAGGTCGGACAGGTGAATCTGTGGTCCATGTCATGTACAAAATGAAATGGGGTTTAACGTCCTACCGTTCTGTTCCGACTTAGCTAATGAAGATGTGCATTTGACAGGAATGTTGCCTGAACAGTGACTGTGCAGGCAAAAGGAATGTTTTACATGCACTCCAATGTGTACACAGACCTTGATTTTTTAAAACAATCCTAACGACTATGTACGTCGTCACCCTTCCAGGCCCGCCGTCGCACCACTGACAAGTGGCAACCACGCCAGAAAATCCTGATGAACTTTTTCACCATTTCTACTAGGTCAATCGAGGATCAAAGAAAGGACTTGAACCAGCCAACATCTTACACACTGAGCCTCTGTGGCTGTCCTTGAAACATACAAGCTGGGAATACAAACCAAGAAATGAATGAAAATTTAAAATCAGCTAGTGTAACAAACAGTGTCTAGCACCATTCTTAATACTCTATTTATAGTTGATTTGTACATGTTTTAGGCACCAATCATTATTTGTTTTATCAGCAGGGGGTTGGATGGCCGAATGATTAGTACATGCGCGTTCTATCATAAAGTCTGTCACTGAGTCAAATGGCGTGGTTTCAATTCCCCGGTTGTACATAATGAGGAGTAGGGTCGCCTGTCCAACCTCGTGGGTTTTCTCCGGGTCCTCCGGTTTCATCTCACTGCTAAAGACCTCTACGTCCAATCGAATTATTGAAATAAAGTTGAACCATGTGTTAGTCTCGAAATGACCTAGTTTGTGTCGAGTGGATCTTAAACCCTCTCTCTCTCTCTCTCTCTCTCTTTGTTTTATCAGGGATCACGTGGCTAAGTAGGTAAGACGCTGGCTCGCTAGCCTGGAGGTCGGGTGTTCGATCCCTGCATTGGCCGAGAAAGTTCATCCAGATTTTCCGGCGTGGTTTCCCCTTGTCAGTGTTGCAGGATGGAGGGCCTGACAAGGACAGCTGTCTAGTCGTTCGGATGGGACAAAAAACCAAGGTCCCGTGTACACATTGGCGTGCACGTAAAAGATCCCTTTGCAGTTGGAATTCGATATAAGAGTAGGTCATGGTGCTGCTGCCCGGGCAAAATTTCCCTCATAGCACACTGTATGGCGTATGCCCATCTTCATTAGCCCAGGTTAGGAGCAGAACAGTAGGACGTTAAACTCCATTTCATTTCATTTCTTTGTTTTATCAGCGTTTTCAGAAACCTTATTTCTTTAAATTGACAAATGCCGAAATGTATATTTAGAATTTAAGACTCTTAAAAATGTGGCTATATAGCACTAGACCCATTCTTCATTAATCAGTCTGCTTTAAGCATTAGGCCTGGATTAGGATCCAATCTGCTGCTCAATGCTCATTCATGATTAGTTCAGTTATTTAGTTCAGGTATTTATGGAAATGTGTGTTTAAATTAAAGTTACTTGGCCCATGCAGAGGCAAATCCAGGAATTTTTGCAGGGGTGGGGGGGGCTTGATACCTAAGACAATCTATCTTAACCCTTAAGCTGATGAATTGTTGACGGTCAGCTAAATTGTTTTTGGAATACATGCATGACGTTGGGTGTCTCTATTAAAACTGATATAGCTGCCAGAATCTGCAAATCGGGGGGCAGTTTCACAAAAGTTCGTAACTTTAAGAAAAAAAACTACGTTAAGAAAAACTTACGAAAAAGATACAAATTATTTACGCCGGTTTCACAAAGGCCGGCGTAAGTTTTTTTTAATTTTTTCTCGTATCTTTTTTCGTAAATACGTCACGAATGGTCGTGACGTCATGTTGCGTCACTTCATTCACACTTCTGTAAACATTCCCACGGACTGAATGTTGACAATGTCGGCATTATAGCCGTTATGGTTGATTTGATCCTTACCTTACATCCTTACATAAACGACGAAATGATATATTCCTCATATATACGCTAAGATTTAGCAGTGTATTTATGAATAAAATGCTATTTTCATGCCTGTTGTTTACTTGTTTTTGTTTGCTACGTCATAGCGCATGACATAGTACCATACGTCGTCTGTAAGTCTGCCAAAAGCCGAAATGGAACCAAAAAGGCGAAAACAAAATTGGAACCCGGCAGCTCTCGGTGTTTTAATTGAGGGGGTTGAACAGATTTATGGGATTCTGAAGGAACTATGCAGTGAACTATGTAATTTTACGACGAGTCCCCTTATCGCTTTCCCCTTATCGCGTGCCATGTTGAAGCTTAAAGTTAAAACAAGACGATAATTCGTACGTTTACCTGAGTTTAGAATCAGCTGTTGCTTGAACATTAATGGAATGAAACCCTTTCCTGCAGACGAACAGCGGCTCATTTTCTCCCGATGGTGCTATGATGGCAACTTGTGTACCATCAATCGTTCCCACTATATTTGGAAAGCCTGCTATTTGGTGAAAACCTTCCTTTGTAGAATTGATATCTTCCATGGAATAGGGGAAATTTATTGATAATTTATCGTCAACACAGGTTGTTATTGCAACTTTGATCAAATTTTGACAGAATTCACTACCTTCATCCTTAAATAATATGTTTAACACTTCCTCGACAGTTAGCCGTGACATAACTTCAGTTTTTTTTGGACATGTATCATTACATACGTCCCCCAGATCTTCGAAAAATTAGCGAAACAATTGTAAATAAAGCAACAAGAATGACAGCAGACTGCGCTTCTTTCGTTTAGTGAAATACCACCTATCGAACATGGGAGTTAATTCTATTAAAATGCACAAAATAAATACAATCGGTAATCCCGGAATATTCCGGGTGCCATATATGGAAGGCTCAGGCCGATCCTGGAATAATCCGGATACCGCAGGACAAGGGTTAAAGGAGCTAAATCTCTATTCTTGGGTACCTAGAAATGGACAATGAAATGAAATGAAATGGGGTTTAACATCCTACTGGTCTGCTCCGAACTGGGCTAATGAAGACGAACATACGCCATACAGTGTGCTATTAGGTAAATTTTGCCCGGGCAGCGGCGCTAAGGCTTACTCTTATATCGAAGGGATTTTTTTATGTGCACGCCAATGTGTACATGGGACCTCGTTTTTTTTTGTCCCATCCAAACGACTAGACGGCTGTTCTTGTCAGGCTCTCATCCTGCATTACTGATAAGGGGAAACCACACCGGAAAATCGTGATGAACTTTCTCGGCCAATGCAGGGATCGAACATCCAGACTAGTGAGCCAGCATCTTACCCACATAGCCACCGTGATCCCAGGAATGGACACGAATGGACACAAATGGGTAGCAAGGCATATAAAAATGTACATATTAATGTATATAAACGCATTTACGTTCAATCAGTTTTATACGCCCACATTGAAATGTGGTCGTATATTGTCGTCGCCCCCGTCCGTCCGTCCGGCGTCCACAATTGCTTGTGGATGCTCTAGGGGCCAAAGTTAATATCCGATTGACTTTAAATTTATAGACAGTGTTTAAGGCCATGAGACGAAGAAGCCTATTGATTTTCAGCGATTTCCGATAATTATTGCCAGAGTAATGGTCCTTGATCACTTCAAAAAATCTTGTGGACGCTCTGGAGGCCAAAGTTAATATCCGATTGACTTTAAATTTATACACAGTGTTTAAGGTCATGAGACGAAGAAGCCTATTGATTTTCAGCGATTTCCGATAATTATTGCCAGAGTTATGGCCCTTGATCACTTCAAAAAATCTTGTGGATGCTCTAGAGGAGAAAGTTAATATCCGATTGACTTTAAATTTATACACAGTGTTTAAGACCTTGAGACGAACAAGTATATTGATTTGAATTTTTGTCCCCCGCCTTTCGAAGAAAGCAGGGGACTATTAAAATGGGTTCGTCCGTCCGTCTGTCTGTCCGTCTGTCTGTCCGTCTGTCTGTCCGTCTGTCCGTCCGTCTGTCTGTCCGTCACACTTTTTGGGACACAATAACTCTCTTCCTAATTGAGCTAGAATGTTCAAACTTGGTGTATGTGTTTATTAGGTCAATGCCTTGATGGAGTTCGAAGATGAGCATTTTCCGCTTAGGGTAAGCAGAGATAAGCAATTTGATTGGTTGATGCTTTGGGACACGATAACTCTCTTCCTAATTGGGCTAGAATGTTCAAACTTGGTGTATGTGTTGATTAGGTCAATGCCTTGATGGAGTTCGAAGATGAGCATTTTCCGCTTAGGGTAAGCAGAGATAAGCAATTTGATTGGTTGATGCTTTGGGACACGATAACTTTTAATTGAGCTAGAATGTTCAAACTTGGTGTATGTGTTTATTAGGTCAATGCCTTGATGGAGTTCGAAGATGAGCATTTTCCGCTTAGGCTAAGCAGAGATAAGCAATTTGATTGGTTGATACTTTGGGGCACGATAACTCTCTTCCTAATTGAGCTAGAATGTTCAAACTTGGTGTATGTGTTGATTAGGTCAATGCCTTGATGGAGTTCGAAGATGAGCATTTTCCGCTTAGGGTAAGCAGAGATAAGCAATTTGATTGGTTGATGCTTTGGGACACGATAACTTTAGTTTTAATTAAGTGAGATTGATGAAACTTGGTGTATAGTTTCATTACAGTAATACCTTGACTAAGTTTGATAATGAGCATTTTCTGCTCAGGGTAAGCAGCAATTTGATTGGTTGATACTTTGGGGCACGATAACTCTCTTCCTAATTGAGCTAGAATGTTCAAACTTGGTGTATGTGTTGATTAGGTCAATGCCTTGATGGAGTTCGAAGATGAGCATTTTCCGCTTAGGGTAAGCAGAGATAAGCAATTTGATTGGTTGATGCTTTGGGACACGATAACTTTAGTTCTAATTAAGTGAGATTGATGAAACTTGGTGTATAGTTTCATTACAGTAATACCTTGACTAAGTTTGATAATGAGCATTTTCTGCTCAGGGTAAGCAGAGCGATACGCAATTTGATTGGTCGAGACTTTGGAAAACAATAACTCTCCTACGTTGATTGTTAGACTATAAGTAAAGATATACTGTTTGATTGTTCAATACTTTGTAAAAGATAATTTGTGATAAATTCATATGTGTCCTCTAATTATTTTCCTATTTCGGCGGGGGACATCAGCCTCACTGTTGGCTTGTTATGACTTGGAACAGCTAAATCCATGATACAGTATTATAAGTTTTGTATATAAAACGTTAGCATGGGGCAGAACTTTATAAAAACCAAACAGCTTCTAATGGTTTTCTGTATTAGATTTTAGTGTATTATAAATGTTTCATTACCGAAAAAAGTAAAAATATGCGACAACTCTTGTTGACTGCCCGGACGATTTAGCTGCTGTGGGCGTATGTTTCGTTGCCTGGCAACCTATCTTTGTGTTTTCTGTTAAGTTTTAATCCGTTTTGTTCGACGAAATATGCAAATAGTCGAAATTAAATGACAGTTGTTGATGTTGATTTAAATTGACCAATAAGTTGTGTTTGCGATGTCACACCTACTTTTCTGTTAATATTTTGTCTGTAAATAGTCTAGAGGTTGCAGTTATTAATAGATTTAGTTCCATTTCGACATGATCCACCAAAGGGTTGTACCTATTTGTATGGGTCTATGCCCAATCCCCAGTGAGTAACTTTATACCTAGGGCAGACGAGCATATTTTTTCGTCCAATCACACCAATTTTTAAAATTGCTCGAAAAAATCGCACGTGTGTCCGTTCACCCCAATGACGATTCTGCTCGCAGATCCATTTACCCGGCCGATCACCCGGTACCTAGCATGTTAGATAATTTCGGTTGGCATATCCACTCGTCTTCTCGTGTCCAGCGTCTATTATCGAGCGATTCATTTTCATAAGCCAATAGGAAACATTATTGAGATCACATGATCTCAAAATGGCTTCCTCCACTGCTGAATTGGTGATTCTTTGGTCAGAAAGGCCTAGCCTGTTTTAGCAGCTACCACAGCAAGCTTACGTTTTGTACAGGTTACTTGATTGACGTAATTTACTTGCTATTCAGACGATCACTACATGTGCCGGCTCATAATCGTCCCTAAAAATATCGCTGGTGAATTTTAATCACTGTGATGAGACGAAAAAAATACACACGTCTGCCCGGAGCTAAAATGAATCCATTGGATTACAATTCTGACATAAAACTAACGTTACATTAATGTTAGAAAACTAACGTTAGATTTATGTTAGAAAACTTATGTTAGATTTACGTAAGCAAACTAACGTTAGATTTACGTTAGCAAACTAATGTTAGATTTACGTTAGAAAACTAACCATAAACTAACGGTTAGAAACCTGACGTAAAATTTACGTTAGATTAACGTTCGATTTGTAACCAATAATACATATTTCATTACTATGTCTGAATTCTGACTATTTATCAATTGTTAGAATGTGCATACACTCGTATGGTTATTTATTTAAGAAGTATTTGAACCGAAAAAAAATGGTTAGAAAACCGTCAATAAATTTACGTTAGATTTAAGTAATTTTCTGACGTAAAAGTAACCATAACCATTCTGACGTAAAAGTAACGTAAATTCAACAGTAGAATTTTACCATTATTGGACGCTAACCAAAATCTAACCATAATGATGTAAACTTAACGTAAATCTAACCATCAATGTTATCTGGGTATAGAGGTCACAATTTTTATTCGATTTTGTTGAAGCTTGAAATCTAAATTGATAATCCAAAGATCTCGGTTCCTTTCGATATTCGCGCATATCGGACCGTAACTTCCTGAATTATGGCCCCTGATTGTACCAAAAATCGTCTTTTTAGCTTGTGGACCCTATAGAGGTCATAATTTTTATCCGATTTAAAAAAACGTTCAATTATATCACCGTTACACAGGACAGCTGTGTTCGAATTTCGTGAAAATCAGCCCAAAACTGACAGACAAAATGGCCGCCCCTCGTTATCAAATAAGGTAAACAAATATGGTATATCAAGGTTGTGGACCCTATAGAGGTCACAATTTTTTATCCGATTTTGTTGAAACTTGAAATGTAAGTTTATAGCCCAAAGAACTCGGTTCCTTTCCATATTTGCGCATATCGAATTGTAATTTTCTGAATTATGGCCCTTGATTGTACGAAAAATCACTTTCTTTTTTGCTTGTTCTCTATCCATCTCTCGAAAATGTGGGCGTATCCTGCCTGGCAGCCACTGGTTCAGACTTGTTTTTTCATAGAATGAAGAAAAGAGATGCTGGAAGTGCACCACAGTTAGGAGATCGAGTTCCCTATGTTATTATAGCAGCACCTAAAAAAACTGCAGCATATCTCAAGTCAGAGGTTAGATATATATATACTGAGCGCCATGGAAAACGCATCACTTTTTTTTCCCAAATATTTTTTTACTCGGTGGTTTGTATGTATAATATTAGACATTTAACTATGAGAATGTATATTTTTTGTATATTTATTACTTTTCTCATAGTTTTATAAGTATTTGTGTATTGTGTACTCAATTTAGTACGAAATAAATATATTATTATTATTATTAATACTATGAACTAATGTTTCACACAATGCTCCCAAACGCAAAAAATATCGGCCCGTGTGCACAAAAAAAAATTGCACGAGATGCACATGAAAGTAATATTCACGTGCAGCATTGTGTGTGAGCCCTTTAACCCGTTAACTGCGTAGGACGTTATAACGTCCTGGACAACTGCCACTCACCGTATGTAGGACATAATATAACGTCCAGGAGGTATTTTCCCCAATCTATTCTTCGAACACGATCTCAGCATGTGTAAGACGTTATATTACGCCTGGTCGAGGAAATCTAATTGGTGGGAGACAACTCTATTTACTGTTAGTTTTAATATGGTTTAAGACCACTAAAATTTGTATTCAGGAAAAAATAGGTCCAAAAATGACGTTTTTTGTCAAATTAATTACGCAATAGGTGGTAGTTAACGTCAAATTAATTACACAGTTAAGGGGTTAAAAGCATGTTTTCAACTTAATGTGCAGTACATCAACTGTGAAACGTCAATCTGTCGTAATTTGTTGTTGGACGTGTGAAGGAATCAAGCTAGAGATGCCGAGACTTACTGAAAATCAATGGAATGAAGCCATGGGAATGTCCAGGGCTGGCATGTCTACACGTGCTATTGCCAGACACTTCAATTGTCATCAGTCCATTATTGTAAGGTTGGTGGAACGTGTTCGAGTTACTGAATCAACACGTGACCGTCAACGTCCTGGTCCACAACGTGTTACAACCCAGGCTCAGGACCGCTACATCCGGGTCACTCATCTGCATGACAGATTCCGCCCAGCAACTCAAACAGGTGCAGCAGTCGTCGGAAGACAAGGACCAGTAAGTGCCAACACCTTATGTGCACGATGACCTTATGTTGGAGCTATCCTCAGGGATCATCACCATCAGCGGCGTTTGATATGGGCTCAAGGACTGGCAAAGTGTGCTCTTCAGTGTTGCAGACTGGGGTGGGGGAAGTGTAATGGTGTGGGGAGGCTTCACATTTCATCACCGGACCACCCTACACATTTGCAGGGGCCCCGTTAATGCTGTAGCCTACCGTGATGATGTCTTGCAACCAATTGTTGTTCCGATGTTTCCAGCGCACCCACAACTTCAGCACTTCCAACAGGATAATGCAAGTGCGCATACCGCCCGTTTTAGTATGGACTACCTGGCTGCTAACAACATCAATGTCTTGGACTGGCCAGCCATGTCTCCGGACATGGCACCGATAGAACATGTCTGGGATGAGATTGAACGCTGTCTGTTGACATTTGATAATAAAAATCTGTTTCCGGTGGATGGAGTTACGCATGCGTGACGAGAGCTTCCGTTGCCAGGGACGCGAGCGGTCAGTGGTGTATAGATACGATGAGGAATGTGGACGGTAATTGATGTGTAGTTGATGAAACGTGATGTTCGATAGTTAGTATATTCAATAATAAACATTGGTAGCAGAGCGTGAAGAATGGCGAATTATAAATTCCCGCCACAATTTGGTGAAAAAATGTTGTACGATACGTGGAAAAATTAACTGAAAATTTGGCAGTTAGTAACGGATTTACCAAAAGAAAAACAAGCGTTAGCGGTCACGCTTTCGCTGACGGGGAAGGCCCGGGAAATCGCCATTGAAATTAAATCTGAAGATCTAAACAAAGATAATGGTATGGAAGTTTTGACTGATGCCCTAGATAAAGTATTTCAACAGGAAACAAGGGATTCTATTTACGAAGCCTACACTAATTTTGAATTGTTTAAAAAAACTGATGAAATGACAATGACTAATTTTATAATAGAATTTGAACAAAAGTATCAGAAAATGAAAAGATATGGAATGGAGCTACCTGACACAGTACTTGCTTTTAGGTTGCTTGATAGGGCAAACTTATCAACACATGAGAAACAGATGGCCATAACAAATTCAACTGATTTAACATTTGAGAGTATGAGATCAGCATTGAAGAGAATATTTTGCAGATCTATTGGGGAAGAAACAGCTTCAAGTAATGGGATTCAAGTCAAACAGGAAGTATTTTATGGCAGACAATTCAATAATTACAGACAGCCATACAATGCTAGTGCAAGTAATAATCCGCAATATGGTTCTAGTAATAGTGCTACGTATAATAACAATAACAATTCTCAATATGCTTCTGGCAGTAGTAGTCCTCACGTTTTTAGTCATCAGAATAAGACACTTAATCGTGGTACTAATCCTATTAATAAATATGGGAAGAGGAGTCGATGTGCATTCTGTCAAAGTCTTTTTCACTGGGCTAAAGATTGTCCTGACAAGAAGATGTTTGTGAAAATGACAGAAGATTTGTCAGAAGAGGATAGTGATACAGAATTGTGTAACATTACTCTATTTACTAACTCTACTCAATTGAATAACTTGGATCAAGAAATATTTGTGATAGAAGCTTTTGGTTCAGCAGTTTTAGATACAGCATGTACCAAAACAGTTAGTGGGGAAACTTGGCTTAACAATTTTCTGAGCAATATGTCTCCTTCTCAGTTGAATAAGGTTAAATGTCGCCCTAGTCGTAGAGCTTTTCGATTTGGGGATGGTAAGATTCTGTATTCCTTCAAATGTGTCACTTTACCTGTTAGAATTGGTCAAGTCATTTGTAATATTGAGGTAGAAGTTATAGAGTCAGATATTCCTTTGTTACTAAGTAAGCATTCCTTAAAAAAGGCTGGAACTGTTTTAGATCTTGAGCATGATAAAGCTTTCATGTTTGGTCAATCTTTGTGTTTGGAATTTACATCAAGTGGGCATTACTGTATTAATGTTTTTGACTTTGAAGAAGAAACCCCTGATAGAAGTGTCTCTAATGAAGTTTTGTTATTGGGGTGTAGTTTATCTAGAAGTGAACTAATAAAGTGTTTAATTAAAATTCATAAGCAATTTGGACATGCTTCTTCAGAAAGACTACAACGACTTTTAAGAAGTGCTGGTACACATGATTCCAAGATTTTAAATCTACTGGAAGAGGTTATAAAACAGTGTGATGTTTGTGCTCGATATAAAAATCCTACTCCAAGGCCTGTGGTGGGATTACCTTTAACCAGTCAATACAATGAGACTGTAGCGGTTGACTTACATCAACTTGGCCCAAATGTTTGGTATCTCCATATGATAGATGAATTTACCAGGTTTAGTGCAGCATGTATTATTTGATCGAAACACAGTTCAGTTTTTGTTAATAGTTTTCTTCTGTTTTGGATTAGTATACATGGAACGCCTAGAAAATTATTTTCAGACAATGGTGGTGGATTTTGTAATAAAGAGGTAAAGGATATGGCTGAAAATTTAAATATAGAGCTGAAGACTACACCCGGATATAGCCCATGGTCTAATGGTTTAATAGAAAGACATAATAAGATATTAACTGAAATTCTTCAAAAGGTTTGTGCTGATATTAAATGTACTTGGGAAATTGGTTTAGCTTGGGCTCTTATGGCAAAGAACTCTCTGATTTCAGTTCACGGTTTTAGTCCATATCAACTAGTTTTTGGCCAAGCTCCCAATTTACCTTCCATATTGGTTGATTCTTTACCAGCTTTGGAAGGTGTGACGAGAAGTGATCCTGTTGGGCAACACATTTCTGCCTTACATTCAGCAAGACAGGCGTTTACAGAAGCTGAATGTTCTGAAAAAATAAGACGTGCCTTGAGAAAACAAACTAGGTCATCCGGTGAACCAATAACTTATGGTGAAAAAGTTTATTATAAAAGACCTGATTCAACAGAGTGGAAAGGGCCAGCAACAGTAATTGGACAAGATGGAGTAGTTGTATTTGTAAAACATGGTAGTTCTTATGTTCGAGTTCATCAGTGTAGGCTAACGAAAACTTCAACGTCAACAAAATGAAATGAAATGAAATGGAGTTTAACGTCCTACTGTTCTGCTCCTAACCTGGGCTAATGAAGACGGGCATACGCCATACAGTGTGCTATGAGGGAAATTTTGCCCGGACAGCGGCACTACGACCTACTCTTATATCGAATTCCAACTGCCAAGGGATCTTTTACGTGCACGCTAATGTGTACACGGGTCCTCGGTTTTTCGTCCCATCCGAACGACTAGACAGCTTTCCTTGTCAGCCCCTCCGTCCTGCAACGTCAACAAACACCGGTACCAATGAAGTTAGTAATTCTTCAACTCAAAATAAACCTGATAAATGGTAATGGTAGTCTGGAGGTATTACCTAATTCTACTGTTAATCAAGATATGTCAACTACAGCTATTGGTGAGAATTTATCCTTTAAACCTGGTCAGATTATAACATTTAGTATAGACGATAATGAGTGTAAAGCTGAAGTGATAAGTCGTGCAGGCAAAGCAACAGGCAAACATAAAAACTGGTATAACATTAAATATTTAAGTCCAGTAAATGTAGATGGTAAAGAGATTTCTATTAACTTAGATACTGTTGATAACTTAAAATTACAGATAAATCATAGAGAAGATGATAAAGAAGAAAGTGATGACAGTCCTGAAATTGCAGAAAATGTTATGGTTAATGAAGATGTTGACTTTACCCGTGCTAAATTAGATGAATTAGAAAGTTGGAAAAGGAATGCTGTCTATGTTGAGATAAATGATAATGGCCAGAAATCTATTTCCACAAGATGGATATGTACTATGAAACAAAGAGTAGATGCCTAAGATGGAATCAAACCAAAAGCAAGGTTAATCATTAGAGGTTTTGAAGAAATTGATCATGAACTAATACCAAAAGATTCTCCTACTTGTTCAACTGAAGCTCTGAGAGTAATTCTGGCTATATTAGCACAAAAAAGATGGATTCCACACTCCATGGATATAAAGACGGCGTTCTTGCAGGGATCAGAATTGCCGAGAGATGTTTTGATAAAGCCTCCTATTGAAGCTAATTCTACTCCTGGTAAAATCTGGCAGTTAAAGAAATGTGTATATGGTTTGGGAGATGCGTCACTATACTGGTATAACAGAGTACGAGAAGTTATGATTGTAAATGGTGGTAAAATCTCGTCAGTTGATCCTGCGGTATTCTACTGGTATTATAATGGTCGGCTGGAAGGTATTCTTGCTAGTCATGTAGATGATTTTGTATGGGGTGGCTCAGTTGAATTTCAGAGTAAAGTTATAAATAAAATTAGGGATACTTTTATGATTGGTTCTGAAGAGGTTACGGCATTTAGATATTTAGGAACTGAAATTAAATTATATGATGGTTGTATTCTTCTAAGACAGGAGTATATTAATAATCTGAAACCAGCTAAAATTGATAAAACTCTAGACAGGTCAAGTAAATTAGATGATGAATATTTAAAGTTATATCGATCTAAAGTTGGTCAAATTTTATGGGTGGCAAGACAGAGTAGACCAGATATTATGTTTGATGTCTGTAAGTTTGCTGCTAATGTTAATAAATCTACAGTTCAAAATTTGTTTGAGATTAATAAATTAATAGGAAAGTTGAAATCTGAAGGTGTTTGTCTAAAGTTTCAAAATCTTGGAGAAGAAAATGATTTAGAATTGGTAGTGTTCAGTGATGTCTCTCTTGGTAATTTGCCTGATGGAGGAAGTCAAGGTGGGCATTTTATTATACTTAAGGGAAGAGATGGTAGTTTTTCTCCTTTATGTTGGCAGTCCCAGAAAATCTGTAGAGCTGTCCGGAGTACATTTGCAGCTGAAACTCTAGCTTTGACAGATGGTTTAGATAACGCTGTGTTCTTATCAACTTTATTTATTGAAATAACAAAAGGACATCATTCAATACAAGGATTGCCAATTACATGTGTAATAGATAATAAATCATTGTATGAAGCTATAAAATCTACAAAGTTTACTGTTGACAAAAGACTAAGACTTGAGATTAGTGTTATAAAAGAACTTATTGAACGTAAACAAATTAAGAATATTTATTGGTCGTCTTCAAAATTACAACTTGCATATTGTTTAACTAAAAAGGGTGCTTCTAGTTTCCAGTTGATAAAAAACATAAATAATGGCGTGTGGAAATTAGATAATTTAGAATAAACTTTCATATGTTGGATGTTGTGTAAATACCAAACTGTAAATGTGTTACTGTTTGAAGTTTATTGGTTAAAACTTTAATCTTAATTTATATATTGGTGATGGTGATACAAAAACTTTGTATATAAGTTTATTTGATGAGGGGAAGATTGTTGACATTTCATAATAAACTTCCGTTTCCGGTGGATGGAGTTACGCATGCGTGACGAGAGCTTCCGTTGCCAGGGACGCAAGCGGTCAGTGGTGTATAGATTCGATGAGGAATGTGGACGGTAATTGATGTGTAATAGATGAAACGTGATGTTCGATAGTTAGTATATTCAATAATAAACAGTCTGTATCGGAGACCACAGATGCACACCATTGCTGCTTTAGAAACTGCTCTTGTCCAAGAATGGAACAATTTGCCCCAGGCCTTCTTTCAAACATTGGTTAATTCCATGCGACGTCGCTGCACAGCATGCTTAAGATCCTGTGGAGGACACAAGGGGTACTGACGTCTGTGTCGTACTTTTGGTTTTGACCCCTCTGACTTTGTAGCGTTGATTACAGATTAAATATCCATAAGTGTACAAATGTGTTGTTATTGATGTGTTCCCATTTGAATATTGTTCACAATAAGAAGCAAAATAAATAAGATATGTTTACAGGATCATTTTGTTATACGAAAAACTAAGTGATGCGTTTTCCATGGTGCTCAGTATATTAATGTTGAAAGAAACTCTGTTGTTCCATACTTATAATGTCACATTTTTCTAATAAAAACAGGGTCATTGGTCCTGTGACAATTTCTTTATTAAAACATCAACGTAACTAACAATTCGTCAGTGAAGTGTCAAAAGGGTGTATGTAAGAATTTCTAAAGATTAAGAAATAGAACCTTTTGCATTTCAAAATTTCCACAAATCAAGATACATTTGGACACATGATACCCAGAACAGTTCTAATTGGCGTGGAGATATACAGCTTAGACAAAAATGTACATATTAATTGGGCGAGTTTAAAGTTACAATTTCATATTTTCTAAGAAAGTCAAAACATAATTATTTCTATGTCTTTTGCTCAATAGGTTGTCAACTCACTATTATACGTTCATTGGTGTCATTCTCACACTTAAAACTCATTTACACCTGAAATAATAACACAATTACCTCCCTTGTTTTCTATTCTCCACCATGGATTAGCTATCCTCAAACGTTTGAATTTGAAGTTGAGAATGATATTTTTGCCAATTTCTCAACTGGCAATAGTGAATTATAGGATTAATAGGATTATTCTTTAACAAGATAGGACTGTTTTGGCTTTATTTTAGTACATTTTATAAATATGAAATTGTAACTTTAAATATGCAAAAAAGGGTATTTGACTAATTTCCCAAGATGCACCCTTTTGACACTTCACCGAGAAATTGCTGTTGATGTTGATTAGCAGATTGTTTTTTTAAGCCCACATTGAAATGTGGTTGTATATTGCCTTGCCCTCGTCTGTCCGGATTGTGGACGCTCTAGGGGCTAAAGTTAATAGCCGATTGACTTTAAATTTATATACAGTGTTTAAGGCCATGAGACGAAGAAGCCTATTGATTTTCAGCGATTCAGTGTTTAAGGTCATGATCAGTCAAATGAAATAGCATAATGAACTAACTTGGCTTTGATATACTGAAAGTTAACTCACTCACCGTGTTGAAATCTATAACCAATTGTTTATAAAAAATTTGCCACAAAAGTAGTTACTAATATATGTTTCCTCTTACTTATATAAGATATTGTAAAATTTATGTGATTATTTATTATTTACAGGATCCAATTTATGTATTAGAGAATACTATACCTATAGATACACAGTATTACCTAGAAAACCAGTTAACTAAACCATTATTAAGAATATTTGAACCTATATTGGGTGAAAAGAAAGCTGAATCTGTCTTATTACGTAAGTCAAATACATTACACACTGAGAAATAGGTAAGGTGTGATCTGCATGTTTGCTGTATATAAATCTAGCTCTGATGGTTGATTTGTACGTTTATTGATAAAAAAAAGTAAAATTAGGATTATAACTCCTCATTATCGCATTAATTTACAAGGGTGAGAACTAGACTGAAAGGTGAGGGCACAGTACATTTTTATACGCCCACATTTTCATGTGGACGTATATTGTCGTCGCCCCTGTCCGTCCGTATGTCTGGACGTCTACAGGTCACAATTCTTATCCGATTTTAATGAAACTTGAAATGTTAGTTTATAACCCAAAGATCTCGGTTCCTTTCGATATTCGTGCATATCGGACCGTAACTTCCTGAATTATGGCCCCTGATCGTACGAAAAATCACGCTTTTAGCTTGTGGACCCTATAGAGGTCGTAATTTTTATCCGATTTAAAAAATCGTATTATTATATCACCGTTACACCCTAAGGATTGCTGAGTTAGAATTTCGTGAAAATCGGCCCAAAATTGTCAGACAAAATGGCCACCATTCGTTCTCAAATAGAGTAAAAACATGTGGCGTTTTTGTGAGTCGATTAGATTAGGTTTTGATTTGCTAGTACGATTTGGTATGATTTCGATTTGATTAGCTATGGTCCACAAATGTGAAATTTGATAATTACGATTTGGTAAGATGGCTGCCATCACGGACACCGATCAGAAAAAAAAATTGTCTCTGCTAATTATTGATGACTTGTTAAAGACAAATGAAGGTTATCTACGCAAAAAAGGAAAAATGGTTGCCGTTAGAAACAATCTCCTATGTCCAACAAGTTCAAGTATTTTTGGGAAAACTGAAGTGACAAAACATGTAAAAAGTGTCCTGAGAAAACCTAGGATCGAGGAATATATTGAAAAAACTGTAAATGAATAAAATTGCTTAGAGGTGATCTAACATTCTTGTGGACTATAAAGTTAACATTAAACCCGTCACATGCGTTTTAAAAAAAACACATTTTTTATGGAGAAAAACAACAATAAGCATTAAAAATTACTTACGACGTTGAACATCCGCCATTTTGAAAAAGTCAAATCTAATCGCCTAAACACCTCCTGGGACGATTAGGTCTATTTGCCTAATCAGTTGAGTTAAATCGTCTCACAAATGTAACGATTAGCATAATCAATTGGTTCACAAATGCGTATAATAGCTAATCGGTCAAATCTAATCGGTTCACAAAAACGCCTATGGTATATCAAAATTGTGGACCCTTTAGAGGTCACAATTTTTATCCGATTTTCTTGAAACTTGAAATGTAAGTTTATAACCCAAAGTTCTCGGATCCTTTTGATATTCGCAAATATCGGACCGTAACTACCTGAAAATCGGCCCAAAATTGACAGACAAAATGGCCGCCATTCGTTCTCAAATAGCGTAAAAACATGGTATATCAAGGTTGTGGATCCTATAGAGGTCACAATTTTTATCCGATTTTCTTGAAACTTGAAATGTAAGTTTATAACCCAAAGATCTCGGTTCCTTTCGATATTCGCAAATATCGGACCGTAACTTCCTGAATTATGGCCCCTGATTGTACGAAAAATTGCATTTTTAGCTTGTGGACCCTATAGAGGTCATAATTTTTATTCGATTTAAAAAACCGTATTATTATATCACCGTTACGCCCTAAGGACGGCTGAGTTCGAATTTCGTGTAAATCGGCCCAAAATTGACAGACAAAATGGCTGCAGTTCGTTCTCAAATAGCGTAAAAATATGGTATATCAAGGTTGTTACACCCTAAGGACGGCCGAGTTCGAATTTCGTGTAAATCGTCCCAAAATTGACAGACAAAATGGCTGCAGTTCGTTCTCAAATAGCGTAAAAATATGGTATATCAAGGTTCTGGACGCTATAGAGGTCACAATTTTTATCAGATTTTGTTGAAACTTGAAATGTAAGTTTATAACCCAAAGATCTCGGTTCCTTTTAATATTCGTGCATATTGGACCGTAACTTCCTGAATTATGTCCCTTGATTGTACGAAAAATCGCGTTTTTAGCTTGTAGACTCTATAGAGGTCATAATTTTTATTCGATTTAAAAAAACGTATTATTATATCACCGTTACACCCTAAGGACGGCTGAGTTCGAATTTCGTGTAAATCAGCCCAAAATTGACAGACAAAATGGCTGCAGTTCGTTCTCAAATAGCGTAAAAAAATATGGTATATCAAGGTTGTGGACCCTATAGAGGTCACAATTTTTATCCGATTTTGTTGAAACTTGAAATGTAAGTTTATAACACAAAGATCTTGGATCCTTTCGATATTTGCGCATATTGAATTGTAATTTCCTGAATTATGGCCCTTGATTGTAGGAAAAATCACTTTCTTTTTAGCTTGTTCGCTATCCATCTCTCGAAAATGTGGGCGTATCCTGCCTGGCAGCCGCTGGTCTGTACTGGCCGTGTTAATTAACAATATGGGTTAACAATGAATGACACTGTGTGTATTGCTTAATTGAGGTGTTTTCTCGATAGTTGTTATAACTGCACTAAAAGGGTTAAATCAGGGACCAGTAAGCTTTATCATGTAAACATGGGTTTATATGTGCTATAGTTATTGTCCCCCGCCTTGGTGTCTATAAGATGAATGCCTTGATGGAGTCCCCTGTCTGTCTCTGTCCGTCCGTCCAACACACTTTTTGGGACACAATAACTCTCTTTCTAATTGAGCTACAATGTTCAAACTTGGTGTAGGTGTTTATTAGGTCAATGCCTTGATGGAGTTCGAAGATGAGCATTTTTGACTTAGGGTAAGCCGAGATAAGCAATTTATTGGTTGATGCCTTGGGACACGATAAATTTAGTTCTAATTAAGTGAGAGTGATGAAACTTGGTGTATAGTTTCATTACATCAATACCTTTGATAATGAGCATTTTCTGCTCAGGGTAAGCAGAGCGATAAGCAATTTGATTGGTCGAGACTTTGGAACACAATAATTCTCATTCTAATTGAGTTAAAATGTTCACACTTGGCATAGGTGTCTATTAGATGAATGCCTTGATGGAGTTTGAAGATGAAAATTTTCGGCTTAGGGGAAGCAGAGATAAGCAATTTGATTGGTTGATACACATGAGACACAATAACTTTAGTTCTAATTAAGTAAGGGTGAGGACACTTGGTGTATACCTTGACTAAGTTGGATTATGAATATTTTCTGCTGAGGGTAAGCAGAGTGATAAGCAATTTGATTGGTTGAGACTTTGGAACACAATAACTTGCGTATATCGAACCGTAACTTCCTGAATTATGGCCCCTAATTTTACGAAAAATCATGTTTTTAGCTTGTGGACCCTATAGAGGTCATAATTTTTTCTGATTTAAAAAAAATGTTTTAGTATGTCACTGTTACACTTTGTGTAGGCGTTCATTAGGTGAATGCCTTGATAGTGTTCTATGATGAACATTGTCTGCTTGAGGTCAGCAGAAACTGAGCAATCTGATTGGTTGATGCTTTGACGCACGATAATGAAGTGAGAGCGATGGAACTCCAAATATAGATTCATTATATCATTACATTGTACTTTGACTAATTTCGATGGTGAGAATTTTCTGCTTAGGCTAATGAGTGATAAGCAATTTGATTGGTCGAGACTTTGGAACACAATAATTCTCATTCTAATTGAGTTAAAATGTTCACACTTGGCATAGGTGTCTATTAGATGAATGCCTTGATGGAGTTTGAAGATGAAAATTTTCGGCTTAGGGGAAGCAGAGATAAGCAATTTGATTGGTTGATACACATGAGACACAATAACTTTAGTTCTAATTAAGTAAGGGTGAGGACACTTGGTGTATACCTTGACTAAGTTGGATTATGAATATTTTCTGCTGAGGGTAAGCAGAGTGATAAGCAATTTGATTGGTTGAGACTTTGGAACACAATAACTTGCGTATATCGAACCGTAACTTCCTGAATTATGGCCCCTAATTTTACGAAAAATCATGTTTTTAGCTTGTGGACCCTATAGAGGTCATAATTTTTTCTGATTTAAAAAAAATGTTTTAGTATGTCACTGTTACACTTTGTGTAGGCGTTCATTAGGTGAATGCCTTGATAGTGTTCTATGATGAACATTGTCTGCTTGAGGTCAGCAGAAACTGAGCAATCTGATTGGTTGATGCTTTGACGCACGATAATGAAGTGAGAGCGATGGAACTCCAAATATAGATTCATTATATCATTACATTGTACTTTGACTAATTTCGATGGTGAGAATTTTCTGCTTAGGCTAATGAGTGATAAGCAATTTGATTGGTCAAGACTTTGGAACATAACAACTCTGCTTTTAATTGAGATAGAATGTTTAGACTTGATGTAGATGTTCATTAGTTCATTAGGTGAATGTCTTGACTGAGTTCAGTGACTAACATTTCGAGCTGAAGCTGAGCAGAGCTAATCAATTTCATTGGTCAATGCTTTGGGACAAGATAATCTTGATTCTATCTGATAGAGAGTGATGAAACTTAGTGTATAGTTTGTTTGCTTGATACTTTTGAAAAAAATATAAATGTGCGATTAATAAATGTGTGTCATCTATTTATTTTGGGATTTCAGCGGGGGATATCAGCCTGGGATATCAGCCTCACTGTTGGCTTGTTTGTGTTTGATACAACAAGGTATACGTGTACTGTTTATATTGCATACCGCCTGACGTGTATAAATGAACCTGACGAACACACTAAACTGAGTTTACCATATGTCTGTACATTCTACTCTTTTTGTTCTGAACATTTTATTGTTGCTTCTCGAAATTAGACGGGTTTCACCGGTGCCACGTTACCCTTGAACTTATGTCACTTCTGTTGCCGCATTATCTGTGAACTTATGTCACATCCGGTATCAATGAAACCGTTAAACAGATTTCCACATAAGCATTGCACAAATAGACGCAGAATCAACAATGTGTTACATATGTCAAAAATGTGATCCTGACAAAATTTGTTACTAACTTACCGATAAGTTAGCTAACTTTCTAATGGGAAATTGAATTGGGAAAAAAATCTATAAAAGTCATCCTGACAAAATTGTTTATTTTATGTCCATTGGAATCAAATATCAAAATTGTTAAACGAATAATAAATATAACTCAATGGATTATGGCCCCTGATTGTACGAAAAATCCCATTTTTATATGCTCATATTTTCATGTGGACGTATATTGTTGTCGCCCCTGTCCGTCCGTCCACAATTGTTTGTGGACACTCTACAGGTCACAATTTTTATCCGATTTCAACAAAACTTGAAATATAGGTTTATCTCCCTAAGATCTCGGTTCCTTTCGATATTGGCATGTATCGGATCGTAACTTCATGGATTATGGCCCCTGATTGTATGAAAAATCGTGCTTTTAGCTTGCGTATATCGAACCGTAACTTCCTGAATTATGGTCCCTAATTTAATGAAAAATCATGTTTTTAGCTTGTGGACCCTATAGAGGTCATAATTTTTATCTGATTTAAAAAAAATGTTTTAGTATGTCACTGTTACACCATAAGGAGGCTTGAGTTCAAATTTCTTGAAAATCGGACCAAAACTGACAGACAAAATGGCCTCCGTTTGTACGCAAATAGTGTAAAAAATATGGTATATCAAGGTTGTAGACCCTGTATAGATCACAATTTTAATCCGATTTTGATGAAACTTGACATGCATGTTTATAACCCAATCATCTTGGTTCCTATCAATATTTGCTCATATCGAATTGTAACTTCCTGAATTATGGCCCTTGATTGTACGAAAAATCATGATTTTAGCTTTTGGTCCTTTAAAAAAAAAAAACGTGTGAATATATCACCAATACACCCTAATGATGGTTGAGATCAAATTTCGTGAAAATCAGACCAAAATGGCCGCTCCTCGTACGCAAATAGTGTAAATATATGGTATATCAAGGTTGTGGACCCTCTAGAGGCAACAATTTATATATATATTATGATTTTGATGAAACTTTAAATTTATGTTTATATCACAAAGATCTTGGTTCCTATCGATAATCGCGCATATCCGAACGTAACTGCATGGACTATGAGCCCTGATTGTACGAAAAATCCCTTTTTATATGCTCACATTTTCATGTGGACGTATATTGTCGTCGCCCCTGTCCGTCCGTCCACAATTGTTTGTGGACACTCTACAGGTCACAATTTTTATCCGATTTCAACGAAACTTGAAATATAGGTTTATCTCCCTAAGATCTCGGTTCCTTTCGATATTGGCATGTATCGGATCGTAACTTCATGGATTATGGCCCCTGATTGTATGAAAAATCGTGCTTTTAGCTTGCGTATATCGGACCTTAACTTCCTGAATTATGGCCCCTGATTTTACGAAAAATCATGTTTTTAGCTTGTGGACCCTATAGAGGTCATAATTTTTATCTGATTTAAAAAAACGTTTTAGTATGTCACTGTTACACCATAAGGAGGCTTGAGTTCGAATTTCTTGAAAACCGGACCAAAACTGACGGACGAAATGGCCTCCGCTTGTACGCAAATAGTGTAAAAAATATGGTATGTCAAGGTTGTAGACCCTGTATAGATCACAATTTTAATCCGATTTTGCTGAAACTTGACATGCATGTTTATAACCCAATCATCTTGGTTCCTTTCGATATTTGCGCATATTGAATTGTAACTTCCTGAATTATGGCCCTTGATTGTACGAAAAATCATGTTTTTAGCTTTTGGTCCTTCTAAAGGTCACAATTTTTATCCGATTTAAAAAAAAAAATGTGTGAATATATCACCTTTACACCCTAATGAGGGTTGAGATCAAATTTCATGACAATCAGACCAAAACTGCCAGACAAAATGGCCGATCCTCCTATGCAAATAGTGTAAATATATGGTATATTAAGGTTGTGTACCCTCTAGAGGCCACAATTTATATATGATTTTGATGAAACTTTAAATTTATGTTTATATGACAAAGATCTTGGTTCCTATCGATAATCGCGCATATCCGAACGTAACTGCCTGGATTATGGCCCCTGATTGTTCTAAAAATCACATTTTGAGCTTGGGTTCCGCTAGAAGTCAATATTTGTATTCAATTTTAAAAAAGGTTTAAATATAACACCGTTGAGTTCGAATTTCGTAAAAATCTATGCAATAGGAAGGATGTGTGGACCCTCTAGAGGTCACAATTTTTATCCATTTTAATGAAATTTAAAATAGATGTTTATGTCCCTTCCCATATTTGTGCACTTCAGACCATAACTATCTGGATTATGGCCCCTTATTGTAAGCAAAATTGCTTTTGATTTAATTTATTCTCTATCCATCTCTTGGAAAAAGTGGGCGTATCCTGTCTGGCAGCCGCTGGTTTGTGTACCCCATGCTGAATTCACAGTACCCTACCATGAATAAAAAACATGAAATATGAATTTACTTTGCAAAGTTTTCGTGCTTTATCAAAAATGACCGGTAGTGAAAATTTTGATGTGGAAGCCCTGGTATATAAGGTCTTCATTTTCCGAATCAGTGCATAACAGTATAATATTAAACCCCATTTCATTTCGTATTTGTTTCAGATGGTGATCACACAAGAACTAAGACTGTTTTAACATCTAAATTAGGTGGTTTAGCAGGTTTTACCAAAAAACGAAGTACATGTCTTGGATGTAAAACTCCTGTAGAGAAAGAAAGTAAGAGAAAATCTCTTCATTAGTTTTTATACGCCCACATTGAAATGTGGTCCTATATTGTCCGACGTCCACAATTGCTAGGGGCTAAAGTTAATATCCAATTGACTTTAAATTAATACACAGTGTTTATGGTCATGAGACGAAGAAGCCTATTGATTTTCAGCAATTTCTGATTATTATTGCCAGAGTTGTGGCCCTTGATCACTTTGAAAAATCTGGTGACGCTCTGGAGGCTAAAGTTCTTATCCGATTGATTTCAGATTGATACACAGTGTTTAAGGTCTTGAGACGAACAAGTATATTGATTTTCAGTGAATTTGTATGACTTGAACAGCTAAATCCATGATGTTAAAAGTTTTGTATACTAAATGTTAGCATGGGGCAGAACTTCATAAAAAACAAACAAATTTTAATGAATTTCTTGCGTTAAAAGAAACTTGTCTGTATACGGCATGCATTGAAATGTGGTCGTATGTTGCCGTCGCCTCTGTTTGGCTAGAGGCTAAAGTTAATATAAGATCGACTTTAAATTTATATACAGTGTTTACGGTCATGAGAAAAAGACGCCTATTGCTTTTCAATGATTTCGATAATTACTGCCAGAGTTATGACCCTTGAAAACTTGAGAAATCTTGTGGGCGTGCAAGAGGCTAAAGTTAATATAAATTTATACACAGTGTTTAAGGTTACACTGAGAACTACTAAGGGGTGAATCTGTACATGGCCCTTATTGAAAACTACGTCTGTGGCGTTATCTGTACATCTATCGAAAGAAAATTAATTTCCCGATTATTACTCGGCATTACCGTCTTAAAATTGTAAACAAGGATAAGAAACTATCTGAGAGGTGAGTTAATTAACACTAGGGGTGAAAAAGCCTGTGACGGTGCGTTTTCTGAAGAGATGTGTTAATTAACCGACCGGTAAAAAAATGAATGTCGTACGGAAAGGCGAATGTAATGTCGTCATTTATAAATACCCAGCACTCAGCGCCCACGGGAATCTAGAAAGTAAATCCAGCAAAAACTATTTTCTACAACCAAAATATATTACTGCTTTATTACTAAAAAGACGCACACTGACCGTTTCACATTTATTAGAATTATAAAAACGTACCCTGATGGGTAAATTGTGTGTCTTACCTTCAGTAACAATATCCATAAAACAGAAATTTCCATATTGATAAATAATATGACACAACCAACCGAACAGTGGTAATTTCCACACAAATGAGATATTTAAATTAGAATTACTTTACCTTTTCACGAAATTTATATCGCATACATTCCAACGATCCTCATTCCAAAACTTTTGATTAATAATAGTCGTTTTTATGCCATTACAGAATTGTCCCATGATATAACAAATCAAAGAAGCGCATACGCCCGAATTGACACAAAATCATTTTTATACGCCACATGGAAATGTGGTCTTATATTGCCGTCCATCTGTCGTCCACAATTCCTTGAATTGAATGTAAATCAATTTACATACATTCATATTACATTATTGTATGCGTTGCAACCCATTTGTCAAAATTTCTAGGTCCCAAATATTAACGACTTAGCTCCTTTAAATTAGTAAAACGAACAAGCCTATTGAGTTTCAGCAAATTTCCGTTAATTACATCTCATGTTATAGCCCTTGTTTAACTTTGTTGAGTCTTGTGAACGCTTGAACAGCAAAAGTTGTCACGTAATCTGTATAAAATTCATATGCATCATTTAAAATAGTGAAATAAAGAAGCCTATTGAATGTCAGCAATTTCCGTCAATTACTTCAGAGTTATGGCCCTTCTTTTACTTTGGTGAACATTCGAACGACAAAAGTTATCATCCGATCTGTATGAAATATATATGCATTATTTGAATTAGTAAAACGAAAAAGCCTGTTGAATTTCAACAATTTCTGTAGATTACTTTCAGAGTTACAGCCCTTATTTTAGTGAACGACGAAAATTATAATGTCATCTGTATGAAATTGTCTATTAAATTCCCCTAATTACCTGCAAAAGAATAAATATGTGACAACCCTTGTCGACTGCTCGGACAATTTAGCTGCTGTGAGCGTATGCTTTGTTGTGCCTAGCAACCTATCTTTTGAGGCTTGTCTTCTATTCTTACAACTATACCTGGCGATCATACTGCATACCATATTATATATAGTCACACTTCTTACAGAAAAGTGTGCATTTAATAAAATCAAAATATTGATCTTAATCTATGGCACAAAATGCAATGTCGCCATTTGTAAATATTGCACAGGTAGGCCCCAATTTGAATATCCCCAGGTATAAAACAAACAAGCCAGATTTGCTCATGTAAATATACTGATTTTCGTAAATACATGTATACTTAATCTCGTCTTCGATAAGTTCTTATTTATGTCTTCAAATTTGTACCATATAACCGGATTCCTGATCCAAAAGAAACTAGACCTGCATGGCAGTGCTGAATCGCTGGGCTATCAAACGATACTTTTGATCTGGTAATATCCAATGGAGAAATCATGTTTTTTGGCAAAAATCTTCATTTTTTTGCATTTTTATACGCCCACATTGAAATGTGGTCGTATATTGTCGTCACCCCCGTCCGTCCGTCCGTCAGTCCGGCGTCCACAATTGCTTGTGGACGCTCTAGAGGCTAAAGTTAATATCCGATTTACATACAGTGTTTAAGGCCATGAGACGAAGAAGCCTGATGATTTTCAGCGATTTCTGATAATTACTGCCAGAGTTATGGCCCTTGATCACTTCAAAAAATCTTGTGGACGCTCTAGAGGCTAAAGTTAATATCCGATTGACTTTAAATTTATACACAGTGTTTAAGGTCATGAGGCAAAGAAGCCTATTGATTTTCAGCGATTTCCGATAATTACTGCCAGAGTTATGGCCCTTGATCACTTCAAAACATCTTGTGGACGCTCTGGAGGCCAAAGTTAATATCTGATTGACTTTAAATTTATACACAGTGTTTAAGGTCATGAGGCGAAGAAGCCTATTCATTTTCAGCGATTTTCGATAATTACTGCCAGAGTTATGGTCCTTGATCACTTTGAAAAATCTTGTGGATGCTCTAGAGGCTAAAGTTAATATCCGATTGACTTTAAATTTATACAGTGTTTAAGGTCATGAGACGACGAAGCCTATCGATTTTCAGCGATTTCCGATAATTACTGCCAGAGTTATGGCCCTTGATCACTTCAAAAAATCTTGTGGACGCTCTAGAGGCCAAAGTTAATATCCGATTGACTTTAAATTTATACACAGTGTTTAAGGTCATGAGACGAAGAATTCTATTCATTTTCAGCGATTTTCGATAATTACTGCCAGAGTTATGGTCCTTGATCACTTAAAAAAATCTTGTGGATGCTCTAGAGGCTGAAGTTGATATTTAATTGACTTTAAATTTATACACAATGTTTGAGGTCATGAGACGAAGAATCCTATTGATTTTCAAAGATTTCCAATTAATTACTGCCAAAGTTATGGCCCTTGATCACTTTGAAAAAGTTTTAGTGTATTATAAATGTTTCATTACCGAAAAAAGTAAAACTGCCCGGACGATTTAGCTGTTGTGGGCGTATGTTTCGTTGCCTGGCAACCTATCTTTTCTCAAAATATCAGATATTTTTGCGACTACTTCCGGTTTTTGGATCATTGTCGGGATAGCTTTAACAAGTTGTATAGATACTTAACTTCCTGTGCCAGAAGTGTCAGAAACATCCATTTAGTAGTTTTCGAAAAAAAAGATAAATAAAAGAGCATTTTCAATAATTTCACTATTTTTCAACTTTTTTCAAAGATTGAGGCCATTTTTGGACCACCTATATTATTTCAATGCTTTTATTTTTGGATTCACACCCTAGACCACCGATAGGACTCTGGTTAAGAAAAGTTTAAGAAAAATCGTCGGCGTCATTTTCGAGAAAAAGGCGTCTCAGAATGCACCAAAACGGAAAATACTAGATCTTCCGCGTACCATAATTTATTTCCTGACGAGTGATAACAGATACACGGCCGAATTTCTGCTCACTAATAATTCTTTCCAAGACCACAAGTTGTTATATGGGACTGTAAGAGGATACCTGACAATTCAATAAAATAATTGAATGTCATTAGATAAGAGAACACGAGAAAAATAGAAATAGTCCGTACTTTCCCTTGTTTAAATTCATTCTATACCTTATAAAAACATGGTAATGCACGGACTTTTTCTGTTTTTCTTTCGTGTTCACTTATCTAGTGGCAGTCAATTCTTTTTATGAATTGTCAGATATCCTCTCACAGTCTCACACAACAACTTTTGGTCTTCCGAAGGTTTATTAGTGAGCAGAAATTCACCCGTATATCTGTTATCACTCGTCACTTCAGTCAGTTATATAGAGAGATGGCTCGTGTTTTCCTTTGGCGTTCATCACTTCCTATTCAGGAAACCTGTATTACTCGGCTATCGTAGCAATGATCTCTGTTTTAAAATTATATTTGGAATGTGTTGAACCAGCTCTATCACATATGTGATAATGACTGGCACCAATATTGTCCTTTAATTGTTTTGGTCCGCTAATATCTGATGGAGAATTCAAGTTTTTAACAAGAGTGCCTTTTTTTTTTCTTTTTTTTTACCTTTTTTTTTTTTTTAAAACTACTTCCGGTGTACGAATCATTGTCAGGTAGTTTTAACATCCGGTTTTGGAACTTGAATGGGCACAGGGCTTTATAATGATATAATAAATTAACCGATCAGATAAAATCCCCCCGAGAAATCCTATGTTCAGAAGTGCCAAAAATGTCAAAATATAGAAAATTAAATTTCAATAACTGACTACATATTATACATGGTTAGAATCGCTATTAGGTCATTTTTTTCAATTTATAACATTTTTTGAAAATCTGTTAAAATAAACAAATAATAGAGCATTTTCCAAAATTTTTCGACTTTTTTCAATTTTCAGTCCCTTTTTTTATCCTATTCCAGACGTTTAAAATTCTTTTTCCATGTTGACACCTAAGTCGGAAATTCAAGAAATAACTGCCCTAGAATCAACACATATCAACTGGGTGACGCTACCTTAAAAGATTATGATATATTATCACTTAAATTAAATACAGTACTGTTCCCTTTCATGTCAATTTATATTTGTCAATAATGTTTTAGATATGTTTAAAATGCGTCCATATTTGTCAATAACCTTTTTAGATATGGTTAAAAAAATGTCAATAATTATCGCCCATATTTCTGTTATTTCGTGCATAAGAAAGATGTTGACATTTCCTGCTATTCCGTGTACCATTTGACATAACCGGCAATGCAAACACCATCGGCTGATAGCCGTTCAACTTTAACAGTGTTTTAAAAAATAGCATACATATTGTTAATATTTCTTGCTATTTCTACAACATATATTTCTGCTATTCCATATACCCTTAGTCATTACCAGCAGTTCTAACTGGTCCCCGTTCAAGGTCAGTGGTGTTATCAGTCAAATTGACGAATAGGTCAGGGCATGCATTCATACAAACAGTTTCATTGGCTCAATATAAGTCATTGGTATTAAGGGTGGGATTACAGTTAAACTGACATATTATATTGATGTTCTTCAGTCTAACCTGTCATCGAAACGGCAAATCTACTTGCCGTATATCATTGACATAGTCAACCAATTCTTTCTCAATTTGTGGATAACGTGCAACGCTCCATCTGTTGGCTTCTTTATTTGGTTTATGTGACTAAGTTCCCAACTCATAGCCGCCTTGTATTCAACTCGCCCAAATTAAATACACAACCCCCGACACTGTACTCTTTAGCGGTTCGTCTTGTAGCCATTCCCAATGCATAATTTTAAAAAATTTGATGGAAGGTTCATTGGTATTTTCTCTCCATTTCTTTAAATTTTACATCTAGCCGTTTCAAGTTACCGCTAGTTTTTATGCAACATAGATTCGCTGATTGATCCATTGTTATAATTTAAACTGTTTCAATGGCATTTAGTAATTAAACTAGAGTATACAGGTCACAATTCTATGGAATACAATTACTGCTTATTACTGAGCGACGTTTCAACTAGGCTTCTCTAGTCATTATCAAGCTATGATAAAAAATGAAAATATGACAGGACAATATATACATGTACACAACAATACTTAGTTAATGCTGACAAACCAAAGATCTCCCTTAATTACGTGTACCTAAAGGTAATCCAGTAGACGTGGTACAAGGGTTAATCAGCGAACTGGATGTATGAGATGTGTTGTTGACGTTTGGGAAAGTAGGACGAGTGGAAATGTGTAGGGAGTGAAGTGCTGTAAAGGGCTAGTTAGATGTATTATGAATGGTTAGAGTGGCTGTGGTGTTACGGTGAAATACTATGCCGCCACCGTAACACCACAGCTTTATGATTTGTTAGACAGGAGTGATGTAATGGGTGTCAACAACTGGGTATGCTGGTACCGTCGCAACGTAGCCGTGAAATATATATTGTGGGGGGGGAAGGGCGGAAACGGAAAAATATACAATGTTGACAGTATGTGCCGGGCATGAGGCTGCGCAGACCGAGCGGCAGCTCGATAGGGAGTGTGTGGGAGGGTCACCCTCATAAAAAATTTTTTTTTCTAAATTTCAGTTTTCTGTAAGCAGTGAAAACACTATTTTGGCATTGTTTGCGGGGTTAAACCTAAAAATCACATTAATACACCTATTGCACGATATTGTGAAACTAGCTGACGAAGACAGCTCGGGCGGCGATTGTTCGACTCGGGGCTGCTCTGTCAGTATCTAACAAACGCATTTAGTTCGCGTACAACGTTTAAAAACCGAATGTCAGTATGGTATTTCTCACATATACTATTCAAAAAAAGTAGGGGATATTTGATTTTGGGGGCATAATACTAAAATATGCAAATGACTACGAAAAAAGTCACTATAGAACCTAACAGAAGAAACATTTCCAGTTACATGTGACGCCCAAACGCACCAATAGCTACCGCATGGAATGCAGGTGATGCTTGGGATCATCATGGGGGTCCAACCCAAGATTTGCACGACTCTGACTTTGAATGTTACAGTCATTGTGGCATTGAATTCCAGGGTTGAAACATCAGTTTAATTGTTTTAGTGACCAGAAAACAAATTTTGATATGCGTCGGCTTACCCAAAATGAAAGGTTACGTGCCCTTGGCATGCTACAGATCGGCACAACACAGGCGGTTGTGGCGCGGACGATGAATGTTTCTCAGTCTGTCATAAGCAGGCTATGGTCCAGATACCGTGATACACAATCTGTACAGGACAGACCACGCTCAGGTCGACCAAGGGCGACAACTCAAGCCCAGGATCGATTTATCCGTACCTTGGCCTTGAGAAATCGTGTCATCACAGCAAATCAGATCAGCGCTCGTCTTCAAACAGACACTGGTGTGAGAGTGAGTGGCCAGACGATTCGGAATCGACTGCATAGGGGTCACCTTCGCGCCCGACGTCCTCGCGTGATCCCTTGTTTGAGAGATCATCACATTCAGGCAAGACGTCGTTGGTGTAGGGATCGTCAACAATGGGATAATCGACGCTGGAGCAATGTGATGTTTTCAGATGAGTCAAGGTTCACTGTTGATTTTTTGGACAGACGTAGGAGGGTGTGGCGTCGTCGAAACGAGCGCTTCCAAGACGTTAACGTCATCAGACATGATCGATTTGGGGGTGGTTCTGTTATGGTGTGGGGAGGCATCACTGTTGCTGGAAGAACGGCTTTACATGTTGTTGCAGGGCGTGTTACAGGCCAGTACTACCGGGACAACATCTTGGCAGTCCATGTTGTGCCGTTCGCATGACGTCATGGCCGCCGTTTCATCTTCCAGGATGACAACGCAAGATGTCACAGGGCCAGGATCGTTACAGGTTACCTCCAACAACAGAACATCACCACATTACGTTGGCCAGCACTGAGTCCCGACCTCTCCCCCATCGAGTATGTCTGGGACATGCTTGGACAGAGGTTACGTCAACGTCAACAACGTCCTGCCAATGTCCAAGAACTTGCTGCTGCGTTGCAACAGGAATGGGACAATCTGGACCAAAATGACCTTAGACTTCTCATTAGGAGTATGCCACGTCGGATCAATGCTTGTTTGGCAAACAGAGGAGGATTTACCCGTTACTGACTTGGTTGTGATGCTGTGGTAACTTTGCTGTTTGACCCCGGGTATCATTTTACCCTTATAATGGTTAGTCTGTGCCTTACTTAGTCTAACGATCATTTGGAATAAATCGATGAATGTGAACTTCATTTCATTTTGTCATTTGTTTCTTCGTCAGTTTCATTAGGTGACTTTAATAACACTTAAAAATCAAATATCCCCTACTTTTTTTGAATAGTATAATTGGTTATCGCAAAAACAGAGTAAACTGAAAGCGAGTAATCTCGACTCAAACCTATAGTCTATAGCCTACTTACTACACCCGTCACTAGGCTTCCTATATTATTGTTTGTGGACGGTTTACTACTCAGTGATAAGCCTGCGCCGCAAAAAGAGGTCTCGACTTTTATTATTAGTATAATGACTTCCTCATGTGCGACCGGTTAGTTTGCTTCTAAAAACACTGTTTTCCGTTCCAAAAAATACAAAAGTAATTTTCTACCAGATGACCATGGTTCTTTTCGCCGAGACTAGATAATTTCTCTTGATGTAAGGATATAGCTATGGATAAGTTCATACAAGGTCAATAAATCCGCGGTCACTTCGGGTCACACTGTTGAGAAAATAAACCGATGGGTTTGTTTAGTAGCAAATCGAGCGTGAATCAACTGAGTTTGTACTGAAAAATTTTTGAGTGATATGTATGAACTGTCTTCACACATTCGGTTTATAATTAGCGATACACAGGTACAGTGGCAAGTGTTGTACTTCACAGACTGTTTACCTCCGCACGAAATCCCCGATTTGGGTACTTGTTAAAAGAAAAAGAAATAGTACCTGTGCGCATGCCAGTAAAAAAAACTAAGAGTTCGCGCATAAAAATGCCCGAACGTACCAGGCGTCAGGTCATCCAGTAGACGTGGTACAAGGGTTAATCAGCGAACAGGATGTATGAGATGTGTTGTTGACGTTTGGGAAAGTAGGACGAGGGGAAATGTGTAGGGAGTGAAGTGCTGTAAAGGGATAGTTAGATGTATTATGAATGGTTAGAGTGGCTGTGGTGTTACGGTGAAATACTCTGCCGCCACCGTAACACCACAGCTTTATGATTTGTTAGACAGGAGTGATGTAATGGGTGTCAACAACTGGGTATGCTGGTACCGTCGCAACGTAGCCGTGAAATATATATTGTGGGGGGAAGGGCGGAAACGGAAAAATATACAATGTTGACAGTATGTGCCGGGCATGAGGCTGCGCAGACTGAGCGGCAGCTCGATAGGGAGTGTCTGGGAAGGTCATCCTCATAAAAAAATTTTTTTTTAAATTTCAGTTTTCTGTAAGCAGTGAAAACACTATTTTGGCATTGTTTGCGGGGTTAAACCTAAAAATCACATTAATACACCTATTGCACGATATTGTGAAACTAGCTGATGAAGACAGCTCGGGCGGCGATTGTTCGACTCGGGGCTGCTCTGTCAGTATCTAACAAACGCATTTAGTTTGCGTACAACTTATAAAAACCGAATGTCAGTATGGTATTTCTCACATAATTGGTTATCGCAAAAACAGAGTAAACTGAAAGCGAGTAATCTCGACTCAAACCTATAGTCTATAGCCTACTTACTACACTCGTCACTAGGCTTCCTATATTATTGTTTGTGGACGGTTTACTACTCAGTGATAAGCCTGCGCCGCAAAAAGAGGTCTCGCCTTTTATTATTAGTATAATGACTTCCTCATGTGCGGCAGGTTAGTTTGCTTCTAAAAACACTGTTTTCCGTTCCAAAAAATACAAAAGTAATTTTCTACCAGATGACCATGGTTCTTTTCACCGAGACTAGATAATTTCTCTTGATGTAAGGATATAGCTATGGATAAGTTCATACAAGGTCAATAAATCCGCGGTCACTTCGGGTCACACTGTTGAGAAAATAAACCGATGGGTTTGTTTAGTAGCAAATCGAGCGTGAATCAACTGAGTTTGTACTGAAAAATTTTTGAGTGATATGTATGAACTGTCTTCACACATTCGGTTTATAATTAGCGATACACAGGTACAGTGGCAAGTGTTGTACTTCACAGACTGTTTACCTCCGCACGAAATCCCCGATTTGGGTACTTGTTTAAAGAAAAAGAAATAGTACCTGTGCGCATGCCAGTAAAAAAAACCTAAGAGTTCGCGCATAAAAATGCCCGAACGTACCAGGCGCCAGGTCATCTAGCACCAGGTCGATTGTGCGCTTTGCGACTTCTGGCGATCATGTGAAAATTAATCAGAAATTTTATCGTTCGATCATCTCTTTTTCATCTTGCCCAAAATCTTGAATTCGGGTGTACACATCAAAGTGTGATGTAGGTTCCAAAAGCAGAAAAAATACTGTTATATTTTGGAATAGTTTCTATTTTTGTTACTATAATGGACAGGAAAATGTGTTTATATGGACATTTTATGTTTAATACTTAAATTTGTGTCCTGCTATAATGTAATGGGGGCCTTAATGTGTATACTTTTATACAGCTGGTCTCCTTAAGGTGGAAACCTATATTCCACAGGGGGGGGATGGCCGAATGGTTAGCACGCGCGCGCTGTATCACGAGGGCTGTCATTGACTCAACTGGCGTGGTTTCGAATCCCCGGTTGTACGTGACAAGGAGTAGGGTTGCCTGTCCAAACTCGTGGGTTTTCTCCGGATCCTCCGGTTTCCTCCCACTGCTAAAGACCCCTACGCGCAAGCGAATTATTGAAATAAAATTAAACCATATGTTAGTCCCGATAGTTCATGAGTTTCATAATTAAAAAGATAATGTTTTTTGTAACAAATTTCGGCTCAAGTGGGATGACGTGTATATTTGTAAGTACTAGTTTTTGCACATTTGGGGAACGTGTTTAAATCTCCTATACCGCTGCAATTGTTACAATATAGCGATTGTTTTTATACACCTACATTTTCATGTGGACGTATATTGTCGTCGCCCCTGTCCGTCTGGACGTTCACAATTTGTTTGTGGACATTCTACAGGTCACAATTCTTATCCGATTTTGATGAAACTTGAAATACATGTATAGGTTTATCTCCATAAGATCTCGGTTGTATTCGATATTGGCATGTATTGGATCGAAACTTCATTGATTATGGCCCCTGTTTGTCCGCAAAATCACGTTTTTAGCTTGTGGACCCTATAGAGGTCACAATCTTTATCCGATTTGTTGAAACTTGAAATGTAAGTTTATAACCCAAAGATCTCGGTTCCTTTGGACATATGCGCATATCGGACTGTAACTTCCTGAATTATGGCCCCTGATCGTACGAAAAATCGCGTTTTTAGCTTGTGGACCCTATAGAGGTCATAATTTTTATCCTATTTAAAAAAACGTTTTATTATATCACCGTTACACCCTAAGAATGGCCGAGTTCGAATTTCGTGAAAATCGGCCCAAAATTGACAGACAAAATGGCCGCTGTTTGTTCTCAAATAGCGTTAAAATATGGTATATCAAGGTTGTGGACCCTAGAGAGGTCACAATTTTTATCCGATTTTGTTGAAACTTGAAATGTAAGTTTATAACCCAAAGATCTCAGTTCCTTTTGATATTCGCGCATATTGGACCGTAACTTCCTGAATTATGGCCCCTGATTGTACGAAAAATCGCGTTTTTAGCTTGTGGACCCTATAGAGGTAATAATTTTTATCCGATTTGAAAAACTGTATTATTATATCACTGTTACACCCTAAGGATGAATGAGTTCGAATTTCCTGAAAATCGGCCCAAAATTGACGGACAAAATGACCGCCGTTCGTTCTCAAATAGCGTAAAAATATGGTATATCAAGGTTGTGGACCCTATAGAGGTCACAATTTTTATCCGATTTTGTTGAAACTTGAAATGTAAGTTTATAACACAAAGAGCTCAGTTCCTTTCGATATATGCGCATATCGAATTGTAATTTCCTGAATTATGGCCCTTGATGTAGGAAAAATCACTTTCTTGTTAGCTTGTTCTCTATCCATCTCTCGAAAATGTGGGCGTATCCTGCCTGTCAGCCGCTGGTATATAATTTTATCAATACTGGGATTTTTATTATTTTTTATTTAAGGTACTTTTATGTTTATCTATTTTTATAAACCCACATTGAAATATGTTCATATATTATCGTCGCCCCCGTCTGTCCGTCGGTACTGCGTGCACAATTGCTTGTGGACGCTCTAGAGGGTAAAGTTGTTATTCGATTGACATTAAATTGATACGTAGTTTTTAAAGTCATGAGACAAAGAAGCCTGTGGATTGTCACCCATTTCTGATAATTACTGCCAGAGTTATGGCCCTTGATCCCTTTGAAGAATCTTGTGGACTCTCTAGAGGCTAAAGTTAATATGCGATTGACTTTAAATATATACACAGTGTTTAAGATCATGAGACGAAAAAGCCTATTGATTTTCACCAATTTCCGATATTTACTGCCAGAGTTATGACCCTTGATTACTTCAAAAAAATCTTGTGGACACTCTAGACTAATCTAGAGGCTAAAGTTAATATCAGATTGACTTTAAATTTATACACAGTGTTTAAGGTCATCGGACGAAGAAACCTATTGATTTTCAATGATTTCCGATAATTACTGCCGGAGTTATGGTCCTTGATCACTTTGAAAAATCTTGTTGATGCTTTAGAGACAATAGTTATGATCTAATTGATTTTATATTAAACACTGTGTTTACACCTATATAATAATTGTTTCGATTGACTTTAGATTGCTACACAGAGTTTAAGGTCTTCAGATTTTTGATAACTTGAACAGCTAAATCCATAATATTAAATGTTTTATATACTAAACGATATCATGGGCTAATCAAATTCTAATGATTTTTCTGATAATTACTTAATGAGTTGTTATTCTTAATCAAATTTTGGTGTATTATAAATGTTCATTACCGACGAAAGTAAAAATATGCGACATCTCTTGTTTTCTGCCCGGATAATTTAACTGCTGTGGGCGTATGTTTCGTTGCCTCGCAACCTATCTTTAGTTAAATTAACCAATCGTAAAAATTCTACTTGCAAGCGAGGAATTATTTCTTTATTGTCCAATCAATAGACGCCTTCCAATTTACTTTATTCTATTCTTAGGAACATTGTGTAATCGTAATATTATTGCCATATGTCACGTCACATACGAAGGGAACAGAGTATTGTTTTGTATATTATCTTAGATGTATATTGAATTAAAAAATGTTTGAAATGAACCAATTTAACCAGGTAAACAAATAGCTACTGCCATAGTTAGTTTAAATTTTCATTAAAGAATTCAACATGTCTATGAAAAAATTCATTAAATCTTTGATCGTGTAATGCCTTTTAGGCTAGTATAGTGTGCGCAAGTGTAATGACTCACACCCCAGACAAGCTCTGTTTTATGTTTAAAATTGACACCATATGGTTAAACGGTTACTAACCTGTTAATAGTTTGGGTTATTCGAATAAAAAAAAGTCCTAACCGTAGGAGCACTATAGCCTAGTACTAAAAGTCTGAGTCGTGGGAGAGAAGACTTTCAAAAACTTTACGTAAATAGCCTTTCCCAATGAAGGCTTCAATAATAGAGGAGCCGCAGTGGCTCAGTGTGTTGGATACTTGCTTGGTAACCAGGAGGTCCAAAGTTTGATCCCTGCATTATGCCAACAAAGTTTCTAGTGGATTTTGTAGTCCTTTTCCCCCTTGTCAGTGATACAGTATAGAGGGACTTACCAGGAAAAGTGTCTGGTCTTTTGGATGGGACAAAAAACCGAGGTTCCTGGACAGTTGGAAATCGCAGTAAGAGTAGGTAGAATGCCGCTGTGTAGGCAAAATTTCCCCAATTGCTTTCAAGGTTAGCCGGGGATTATTAAAATGGGTCTATCTGTCCGTCACACCGCCACACTTTTTGGAACATAATAACTCTCCTTTTAATTGAGCTAGAATGTTCCAACTTGGTGTAGGTGTTTGTTAGGTCACTGCCTTGATGGAGTTCGAAGATAAGCATTTTCTCCTTAGGGTAAGCAGAGATAAGCAATGATTGTTTGATGCTTTGGGACACGATAACTTTAGTTTTAAGTAAGTGAGCGTGATGAAATTAGGTGTATAGTTTTATTATAACAATACCTTGACTACGTTTGATAATGAGCATTTTCTGCTCAGGGTAAGCAGAGCGATAAGCAATTTGATTGGCCGTGACTTTTGAACACAATTACTCTCATTCTTATTGAGCTAGAATCTTCAAACTTGGCATAGGTGTTTATTAAGTGAATGCCTTGATGGAGTTCGAAGATGAGAATTTTCTGCTTAAGGGTAAGCAGAGATAAGCAATTTGATTAGTTGATGCTTTGGGAATGATAACTAAGTAAGTAAGTGAGTGAGAGTGATGAAATTTGGTGTATAGTTTTATTACATCAATACCTTGACTAGGTTTGATAATGAGCATTTTCTGCTCAGGGTAAGCAGAGCGATAAGCAATTTGATTGGCTGTGACTTTTGAACACAATAACTCTCATTCTAATTGAGCTAGAATCTTCACACTTGGCATAAGTGTTTATTAGCTGAATGCCTTGATGGAGTTCGAAGATGAGAATTTTCTGCTTAGGTGTAAGCAGAGATAAGCAATTTGATTAATTGATGCTTTGGGACACGATAACTTTAGTTCTAATTTAGTGAGAGTGAGGACACTTGGTGTATAGTTTTATCACATAAATACCTTGACTAAGTTCGATAATGAGCACTTTCTGCTCAGGGTAAGAGCGATAAGCAATTTGATTGACCAAGACATTGGAACACAGTAACTCTCCTTTTAATTGAGGTAGAATGTTCAAACTTGGTGTAGGCATTCATTAGGTAAATGCCTTGATCTAGTTTGATGATAAACATTGTCTGCTTACGGTAAGCAGAGATAAACAATCTGATCAATGGTTGATGCTTTGGAGTGAATAAACATAGGTTTTAATTAAGTGAGAGTGATGAAACTCTGAGTATAGATTCATTATATCATTTACCTTGACTAAGTTCAATGATGAGAATTTGATTGGTCAAGACTTTGGAACATAACAACTCTGCTTTTAACCGAGGTAGAATATTTAAACTTGATGTAGATGTTCATTAGGTGAATGTCTTGACTGAGTTCAATGATTAACATTTTGAGCTAAAGCTAAGGAGAGCTAAGCAATTTCATTGGTCAATGCTTTGGGACAAGATGAGTTTGATTCTATCTGATTGAGAGTGATGAAACTTAGTGTATAGTTGATAATCAGTTTGATTGCTTGATACGTTTGAAAAAAATAAATGTGTGATAAATTAAAATGCGTCATCTTTTTATTTTGGAATTTCGGTGGGGGACATCATCCTCACTGTTAGCTTGTTTAATTTAAAAACACAATGGTCAAAAAATCAAAGTCCATAGTGAGGTCCAAAGCCGAGTCAGAATATAGATGTCAAAATACACAGAAAGGTGACCATAACCTGTTTTTATACGCCCACATTGAAATGTGGACGTATATTGCCATCACCCCCGTCCGTCCGTCTGTCCACAATTTCTTGTGAACGCTCTAACGCCAAAAGTTATCATCCAATTGTTTTAAAATTGATATATGTTGTTTACATATGGCCCTTATTTCACTTTGATGAACCTTGTGAACGCTCTAACGCCAAAAGTTATCATCCGATCTTTCTGAAATTTATATACATTATTTAGATTACTGAAACGAAGAAGCCTATTGAATTTCAACAATTTCTGTTTATTACGTCTAGAGTTATGGCCCTTGTTTCCCTTTATTGAACCTTGTGAACGCTCTAACTCCAAAAGTTATCATCCGATCTTTCTGAAATTTACATGCATTATTTAAACTGGTGAAACGAAGAAGTCTATTGAATTTCAGCAATTTCCGTTTATTATGTCTAGAGTTATGGCCCTTGTTTCACTTTATTGAACCTTGTGAACGCTCCAACGTCAAAAGTTATCATCCAATCTTTCTGAAATTTATATGCATTATTTAGGTTAGTGAAACGAAGAAGTCTATTGAATTTCAGCAATTTCCGTTTATTACGTCTAGAGTTATGGTCCTTGTTTCACTTTATTCATCCTTGTGAATGCTACAACGCCAAAAGTTATCATTCGATCTTTGTGAAATTTATATGCATTATTCAGGTTAGTGAAACGAAGAAGCCTATTGAATTTCAGCAATTTCCGTTTATTACGTCTAGAGTTATGGTCCTTGTTTCACTTTATTGATCCTTGTGAATGCTACAACGCCAAAAGTTATCATTCGATCTTTGTGAAATTTATATGCATGATTTAAATTAGCGAAACAAAAAAGCCTATTGAATTTCAGCAATTTACATTAATTACTTCTAGAGTTATTGCCCTTGTTTCACTTTGTTTAACCTTGATAATGCTCGATTGATGATAGTTATCATCAGATATGTATGAAATTTATATGCATCATTTAAATTTGTGAAACAGGTCTATTGAATATCAGCAATTTCCGTCAATAATTTCTAGAGTTATGGCGATTGTGAACGTTTGAATGACAAAAGTGATCATGTGATCTTTATGAAATTTATATGCATTATTTAAATTAGTAAAACGAAAAAGCCTGTCAAATTTCAACAATTTCTGTAGATTACTTCCAGAGATGAGACCCTTTTTTATACGCCCACATTTTCATGTGGACGTATATTGTCGTCGTCCGTCCGTCCACAATTTGTTTGTGGACTCTCTACAGGTCACAATTCTTGTCCGATTTTGACGAAACTTGAAATATAGGTTTATCACCAAAAGATCTTGGCTGCTTTCGATATTGGCATGTATCGGATCGAAACTTCATGGATTATGGCCCCTGTTTGTACGAAAAATCACGTTTTTAGCTTGTGACCCTATAGAGGTCACAATTTTTATCCGATTTTGTTGAAACTTGAAATGCAAGTTTATAACCCAAAGATCTTGGTTCCTTTCGATATTCGCGCATATCGGAACGTAACTTCCTGAATTATGGCCCCTGATTGTACCAAAAATTGCGTTTTTAGCTTGTGGACCCTATAAAGGTCATAATTTTTATCCGATTTAAAAAAACGTATTACTATATCACCGTTACACCCTAAGGATGGCCAAGTTCGAATTTTGTGAAAATCGGCCCAAAATTGACAGACAAAATGGCCGCCATTCGTTCTCAAATAGCGTAAAAATATGGTATATCAAGGTTGTGGACCCTATAGAGGTCGCAATTTTTATCCGACTTTGTTGAAATTTGAAATGTAAGTTTATAACACAAAGATCTCAGTTCCTTTCGATATTCGCGCATATCGAATTGTAATTTCCTGAATTATGGCCCTTGATTGTAGGAAAAATCACTTTCTTGTTAGCTTGTTCTCTATCCATCTCTCGAAAATGTGGGCCTATCCTGCCTGGCAGCCGCTGGTTCAGTTTGTAGAACCTTGTAAACCCTCAAACGCCAAAATTTATAATCTGATCTGTATGGAACTGTCTTGTAAAGGCCCCCAATTACGTACAAAGGAATAAATATGCGACAACCCTTGACATCCGCTCGGACCATTTAGCTGAATACATCAAAGAAATCCTAATTCACAATAATTGAATTTATTTATTTTAGCCCAGGCAGTATGTACACACTGTAAACCATTAGAATCATCTATATATCAGAAAGCAATATTACAACTGCAGTCTTTGGAAGAGAAATTCTCCCGTTTGTGGACACAATGTCAGCGTTGTCAGGGTAGTTTACATGAAGATGTTCTTTGTACAAGGTAATCATCAATTTTACAATTATCAGTTATTTTAAAAAAAAAAGTTCTAGTTTTCATTCATTAAAATGTTTTGGGTTTGAACATGATATTTTTTAATGAACTTGTCGGGGTTGGTGGGAGGGGTGACCCCAGTATTCTTAGATAAGACAAAAAGTAATGGTTCTGTGTCAAATTTGTAGATAACTGCATGTCCCGACCCCAGGGGTAGAGCCACGCCCAATTTTTGCCTTTAGCGCCCGAAAGCCACAATTCTGAATGGATTATCTTGGTATACTTATTTCTTATACTCTAAGGACGGCAACATTGATGTTGATGCACATCATATCATTTGATGTTACATGGGTTTCAAATATTTTAAATTGCTTACTTTAAAATGTGGTGATCACTTTTTGGGTTATGGTAAATCACGTTGAAAATTGCATTAATTTTTTTTCATGTGGTTGCTATGACAACCAAAATTGATAATATATGGCGGATTAGAAATATGCAATTTTAAAAACTTTTAACATGTTCACATAATTTCACTTGTGTATCTCCATTCCTTCTTATTTTATTAATGTCTCAAAAACTCCCCAAAAATAGGCAATTTGCTCCCGCAGAAAATTGTTCAAAAATAGACATTTATCCTGTTCTTGAGAGAAGGCATATAAATATTTTTGCTATTTTTTTTTCGTTAATCATACTTTATAGCTACTGATTTTAAAATGCATAACAACCAGGTTCAATATTTCAGATATAACATGGTCAAAACCATTTTTGATGAAAAAATTGACCAAAATCACTTTGATAAAATGGAATTTTTGAGAAAACCTATGTAGTTTGGAGTTGCTAGGGAAATTGGAGTAATTGTTACTAAAATGTGAAAATTGAAACATAATTAGCCTTAAAGTTGTATTACATGAAGATCTACATTTTTGATAGTTTTACTACAGAATGAAATATGACATCACAAAAAACGCCAAAAATGACTACTTGAATGATGAGATCTACTTGAAAAGCTAATAAAATCAAATGTATAATCATAATCTCAAAATCACCTTTTCCACCTAGTTTTCCTGAGAAAGTGGGCTTGACTTCAATTTTAATGCTATATCCCACAGATCTCAGTTTTCATGTGGACGTATATTGTCGTCGCCCCTGTTCGTCCGTCCGTCCACAATTGTTTGTGAACAGTCTACAGGTCACAATATTTATCCGATTTCAATGAAACTTGAAATATAGGTTTATCGCCCTAAGATCTCGGTTCCTTTCGATATTGGCATGTATCGGACTGTAACTTCAAGGATTATGGCCCCTGATTGTACGAAAAATCACGTTTTTAGCTTGTGAACACTGTAGAGATCACAATTTTTATCCGATTTGGTTTAAACTTGAAATGTATGCTTATAACCCAAAGATCTCGGTTCCTTTCGATATTCGCGCATATCGGAACGTAACTTCCTGAATTATGGCCCCTGATTGTACCAAAAATCACGTTTTTAGCTTGTGGACCCTATAGAGGTCATAATTTTTATCCGATTTAAAAAAACGTATTATTATATCACCGTTTAACCCTAAGGACGGCTGAGTTCGAATTTCGTGAAAATCGGCCCAAAATTGACAGACAAAATGGCCGCCGTTCGTTCTCAAATAGTGTAAAAATATGGTATATCAAGGTTGTGGACACTATAGAGGTCACAATTTTTATCCTATTTTGTTGGAACTTGAAATCTAAGTTGATAATCCAAAGATCTCAGTTCCTTTCGATATTCGTGCATATCGGACCGTAACTTCCTGAATTATGGCCCCTGATTGTACCAAAAATTGCGTTTTTAGCTTGTGGACCCTATAGAGGTCATAATTTTTATCCGATTTAAAAAAACGTATTATTATATCACCGTTACACCCTAAGGACGGCTGAGTTCGAATTTCGTGAAAATCGGCCCAAAATTGACAGACAAAATGGCCGCCGTTCGTTCTCAAATAGTGTAAAAGTATGGTATATCAAGGTTGTGGACACTATAGAGGTCACAGTTTTTATCTGATTTTGTTGAAACTTGAAATGTAAGTTTATAACCCAAAGATCTTGGTTCCTTTCGATATTCGCGCATATCGGAACGTAACTTCCTGAATTATGGCCCCTGATTGTACCAAAAATTGCGTTTTTAGCTTGTGGACCCTATAAAGGTCATAATTTTTATCCGATTTAAAAAAACGTATTACTATATCACCGTTACACCCTAAGGATGGCTAAGTTCGAATTTCGTGAAAATCGGCCCAAAATTGACAGACAAAATGGCCGCCGTTCGTTCTCAAATAGTGTAAAAGTATGGTATATCAAGGTTGTGGACACTATAGAGGTCACAATTTTTATCTGATTTTGTTGAAACTTGAAATGTAAGTTTATAACCCAAAGATCTTGGTTCCTTTCGATATTCGCGCATATCTGACCGTAACTTCCTGAATTATGGTCCCTGATTGTACGAAAAATCGCATTTTTAGCTTGTGGACCCTGTAGAGGTTATGATTTTTATCAGATTTAAAAAAACGTTTTATTATATCACCGTTACACCCTAAGGACGACTGAGTTCGAATTTCGTGAAAATCGGCCCAAAATTGACAGACAAAATGGCTGCCGTTCTTTATCAAATAGCGTAAAAATATGGTATATCAAGGTTGTGGACCCTATAGAGGTCACAATTTTTATCCGATTTTGTTGAAACTTGAAATGTAAGTTTATAACCCAAAGATCTCGGTTCCTGTCGATAATCACGCATATCAAATTGTAATTTCCTGAATTATGGCCCTTGATTGTAGGAAAAATCACTTTCTTGTTAGCTTATTCTTTATCCATCTCTCAAAAATGTGGGCGTATCCTGCCTGGCAGCCGCTGGTTTCGATATCCGTACACATCATAAACCGTATATACCTTTGTGGATTATGGCCCTTGATTGTACGAAAGATCACATTTTTAGGCTGTGGACCCTCTAGAGGTCACACTTTTTGTCCAATACCCCAAAGATCTCGGTTCCTTTTGATATTCGCGCATTTCAGACCATTACACGTATTATGACCCGTGATTGTACAAAAAATCACGTTTTTATTTTTAGCTTGTTCTCTATCCATATCTTGCAAAATTGTGTAGTATTGGGTTAGAACTGGGAGATATTTGGCATGTATCGTAGACACTTGAACTACTTTGTACTGATACTGTAAATAGACTTTTCCTGTTCATCATAAAAATTTGGCTAATTCTGCGTATTTACTCAATCTGTTTTGCATAATTCAACCATTCTGTTATTTTTTCACAATAATGAGGTAGTATTTGTTTGGTATTGGGTGCTATTGGGTAAATCGGCTTCTTAAAGACAAGTATTTTGAATTTTTCATGTTTGTATTTCAGTCGTGATTGTCCTATTTTTTACATGAGGAAAAAAGTACAGAAAGATTTAGATGATGAAGAGAAATTAATACAGAGATTTGGACCAGCAACGTGGTGATTGTGATATGAAACTATTCCCCCAACAAATAGTATTCTTATGTTTGACTTTTGACTACTGATTATGATTGATCGTGCTTGACTTTTGATATCGTGAAGTGTACAATTGTAGAAAAACAATCATAATACATAATATCAATATCAACATATATAAGTACAAATATAAAAATTAATAAATTCTGTAAAGTGGATGCGAGTCGACACATAGTGGATATATGCGCCCTGGTCCAGTTTAATTAATATCATAATAATAATAAATCATAATGAAACACACTCTGTTCTGATAAGCATATAAATTAAAAATATTAAAACTGTTTAGCCATCAAAAAGTATGCATAAAATATAAATTGGAATAGGTATGTGGTTTATCAAGGTAATTATATTGTCTTTATTACGTAAATAAAATAATTAAAATCGTTTTTTTAAAAGATTTGTTTCTAAATTTATTTTTATATTTTGATCCACTGTTATTTGGCCAATTGTTTGGTGGGCCATTATTAAAATGATTTCCTCCATTATTATATGGACGCATATTCGATGGACCCCCATAAAAATCGTCTCCATTATTATACTTCCAAGTATTGGGTGGTCCATCATTAAAATCGTTGCCACCATTATCATATGGACCAGTATTGGGTGGGCCATTATAAAAATCGTCCCTGTATTACAGGGTCAAGTATTGGGTGGACCATCATAAATATGGTTTTCATCATAGTCGTAACATTCGTCCAAATCTTGTTTTAAATGTTCATTTTCTTCTTTAAGGTCTTCGATCTGTTTCTGATGTCCAATAAGCTCGCATGCCATGTCACTCTTGGTCGACTCTAAATTTCAAGCACATCATTTTCATGGGTCTTTTCTAATTGTTCTTTATACATATTGATTCAAGTATCTTGCGAGGACCTCCCTGGGGAGATTTGCTATACAAATAGGCCTATATTGGAAAGTGTAAAAAACTTTTTTTTGAAAATATCCAAAAATTAAACTGAAAGGAAGCACCAAATCCAGTTGAAGTGCCCCCAAGTCCAAGAAAAGAGACCCTCTGTGTCCTGTAAGAAAAGAGGCCCTTTGACTTCATGGCAAAGCTATCTGTGTTTGTTTCCAGTAGTAAGGTCAAGAGTCATGCGTTTGACCCATCATTTGCTTTGAGTCAACTGGCGTGGTTTCGAATCCCCGGTTGTACGTGGCAAGGAGTAGGGTCGCCTGTCCAACCTCGTGGGTTTTCTCCGGGTCCTCCGGTTTCCTCCCACTGCTAAAGACCCCTATGCGCAAGCGAATTATAGAAATAAAATTAAACCATATGTTTGTCCCGAAATGACCTAGTTTGTGTCGAGTGGACGTTAAACCCCATTTCTCTCTCTCTCTCATTATTTGCTATGTAAATAGGCCTATACTGGAAAGTGTAATAAACTTTTTTTTTGAAAATATCCAAAAATTAAACTGAAAGGAAGCACTGAATCCAGTTGAAGTGCCCCCAAGTCCAAGAAAAGAGACCCTCTGTGTTATCTCTTTCCAACAAACAGCGCTGAATTCTATGTCTGGATGTTTGGTAGCATTGTCTATGACGGATGCATGCTGATATCAATACCTATGCCCCTAGTACATTGGCTAGAATGTAAAATAACTCTTGACAGTTGAAATTTCCATTCTGGCATACTGCATTCAGTAACCCAATCGGGGTAGGACGTTAAACCCCCATTTCATTTTATTTCAATACGTTTCACTGTCAGATCCCGACTAAGATTGTGTCGACCCCTGCACGTTTATTTTCTCAATGGCGGGCGAAAATTAGTGTTTTGGAAACGAGGCTAATTGAGATGACATCACGCACTGGGTGGAAATTCAGCAGAGTTGAAATTATATTACAAATGACTTGGGTGAAAATTATAAAAAATAAATTATATTAAAATTGACTTGGGTGGAAATTAAAATTGACTTGGGTGAAAAGTATAAAAAAACAAATTATATTAAAATTGACTTGGGTGAAAATTATAAAAAACAAATTATATTGAAATTGACTTGGGTGAAAATTATAAAAAACAAATTATATTAAAATTGACTTGGGTGAATATTATAAAAAACAAATTATATTATTTTTCATGTCCCTTATCAGCCACCAGTAGGACTCATCTGAGAACATTACAAGTGCCCATCGACGATTACCCCAATTTCAACGCTGCCTACACCATTGACGCCTGTTTGCCACGCGGTCATTGCGCATGCAAATGGGCTGCATGTAGCCAATTTCTAATCGTTTGGGGTGTAACTTGTACCAATTCGAGTTCCACCCCAAACGATTAGAAATTGGCTACAGGTCCTGCGAAATCGAGGACAAACGGCCAATCAGCTTTCTGTAACTTGGTACAAGTTTACAGAAAGCTGATTGGCCGTTTGCCCTTGATTTCGCAGGACCTGTGTAGTGGCTCTACGACGACCTGAAAAATACGCTTACAGTAAATCTTATGCAAGAAACAATAGGAAAGCATACATGGATAGGATATACCAACACGCGGCAGTTTTCATCAACCCTTCCTTGAAGTGTCAAATTTGACACTGAACCCCTCCCACGTGTATGGCACTATTGCGTGTCGCACATCGCAGCTCGGTGGTTCTGTTGGGGCGATAAGTTCCTTATCTGTGAACATACTCTCAAAGCATGTCAAGTTGCCATGACTATTTATGATATTGCATTTCAATATCCCCTACTTTTTTGGGAAGAGTAGAGTATATATACATGGAAAATATTTGAATTTTTGTCCCCCGCCTTTCGAAGAAAGCAGGGGACTATTAAAATGGGTTCGTCCGTCTGTCTGTCTGTCTGTCTGTCTGTCTGTCTGTCTGTCCGTCTGTCCGTCTGTCTGTCTGTCCGTCTGTCTGTCCGTCACACTTTTTGGGACACAATAACTCTCTTCCTAATTGAGCTAGAATGTTCAAACTTGGTGTATGTGTTTATTAGGTCAATGCCTTGATGGAGTTCGAAGATGAGCATTTTCCGCTTAGGGTAAGCAGAGATAAGCAATTTGATTGGTTGATGCTTTGGGACACGATAACTCTCTTCCTAATTGGGCTAGAATGTTCAAACTTGGTGTATGTGTTGATTAGGTCAATGCCTTGATGGAGTTCGAAGATGAGCATTTTCCGCTTAGGGTAAGCAGAGATAAGCAATTTGATTGGTTGATGCTTTGGGACACGATAACTTTTAATTGAGCTAGAATGTTCAAACTTGGTGTATGTGTTTATTAGGTCAATGCCTTGATGGAGTTCGAAGATGAGCATTTTCCGCTTAGGGTAAGCAGAGATAAGCAATTTGATTGGTTGATACTTTGGGGCACGATAACTCTCTGCCTAATTGAGCTAGAATGTTCAAACTTGGTGTATGTGTTGATTAGGTCAATGCCTTGATGGAGTTCGAAGATGAGCATTTTCCGCTTAGGGTAAGCAGAGATAAGCAATTTGATTGGTTGATGCTTTGGGACACGATAACTTTAGTTCTAATTAAGTGAGATTGATGAAACTTGGTGTATAGTTTCATTACATCAATACCTTGACTAAGTTCAATCATGAGCATTTTCTACTCAGGCTAAGCAGAGCGATAAGCAATTTGATTGGTCGAGACATTGGAACACAATAATTCACATTCTAATTGATGTAGAATGTTCAAACTTGGTGTAGGCTTTCATTAGGTGAATGCCTTGATGGAGTTCAATGATGAACATTGTATGCTTACGGTAAGCAGAGATAAGCAATCTGATTGGTTGATGCTTTGGGGCATGATAACTTTGAGAGAGATGAAACTCCGAATATAGATTCATTATATCATTACCTTGACTAAGTTCGATGGTGAAAATTTTCTGCTAAGGCTAAGGAGCAATAAGCAATTTAATTGATTGGTCAAGACTTTGGAACATAATAACTCTGCTTTTAATTGAGGTAGAATGTTTAAACTTGATGTAGATGTTCATTAGGTGAATGTCTTGACTAAGTTCAATGATTAACATTTCGAGCTGAAGCCAAGCAGAGCTTATCAGTTTCATAATCTTGATTCTATTTGATAGACAGTGATGAAACTTAGTCTATAGTTTAACTGTTCGATACTTTTGAAAAAAATAAATGTTCTATTAATTAATACGTGTCATCTAATTATTTTGCTATTTCGGCGGGGGACATCAGCCTCACTGTTGGCTTGTGCAAAATAAAAACAAGGCAGGTCAAGCAGAATACAACTGTAGACAGAGACTAGTCATCGGCACATAGAATAACTCAAACTAATAAAAGAAAAATACAGCTATGAACAAAGGGTCCAGTGTGTAAACAGAGTTATCGTAAACGTTCTAATTTTAATGTAAACGTTTGACATAATATCGAAACGATCTAACGTAACAAGAATAAAGTGTCAATTGAGTGACAGTGTGTTAAAGAAGCTTGTGTTTTGTTTATTATTAAACGACTCGCAGATTTCTGAGTATATCAAAGACCATTTGTAAAATAACTGCCGTGCGTTTCGCATCCAGGGTCTAAATCTAAATCTTTTCAACTGGCAGAGCCATCTTCAGAATTTAAACGACTGTTCGACGAATCGCTTTGGCCGAATGGAGTACGTATCCGCAAGACAAATCAAATCAATGAACTGTTTGACATTTGCTTTATACAATTCCTATAGACACGCAACAGGTAGATTTGAATATACCCAGAAATTATGTGACGAACATGACTGCGTGCTTATTCGAGAACATTGGTTACTTAAGGAACAAATATCTACTTTCGAGCATAAACTTAATGTCTGTGTCCACGGGCGGTGTCTCGTACATGAACACTTTTAAAGGGGAAGACCAACGATTTTCAACAAGGTTTCCATAAACCTTAAATATATATTGATAAATAATCCCCTCTGTAGCACAAGCAAAAAAGTTTTTGTAAGCGAGAAAATAATTTTTATTAAAACAGGAAGTGACATAGTTGGTTCAACACGCTGACTGGGCTCTATAGTAAGCATACAGATTTGGCAGAAGTTTACTGCTGTATTATAGTAGTGTGAATTTGGACTCAATAGTAAATGTTTCATACGTCGTGCTAATCCGCACAGTATTACTTAATTTATTCAGTAAATTATATTTTAAGGGATCTTAATCCACCTTAATTACCCACCATTTATATCTACTTCATATTGTCTTAATCACCTGTCTCCAATATTCTTTGTTTTAAACTTTAAATTGAGCTTATAAATTATAATTAACGTCTACGGGCCATAGCGTTTAGTTACCAGGGTATATTGTTTGTAAATTTATAGGATTAATGCCCTAGGCGATGCATGGGGATATATAGACCCAAATGACAGAATTTGGGATGAGCTTGCTACAAACGTGTCTTGGGAGATCAACTTAGATCACATACCTAAGGACAGACCTTATTTACCTGTATTTGGATATTTGGAGACATAAGTTTATGTCAATTCCCATATCCACATTGGAGCTTATTTACTATTAAGCATTGAACCAATAATTGCTATATTAATTGTCTGTTGTGATATTTGTTGATTACTGTTTACCAAAAGAATATAGAGAAATATTAACAACCATCAACAGTTTTGTCTTCATTTAATCAACAACGAAGATTCCAGAAAATACACGAAGAAGTGCACTTTTACAGTATTGTGTTCACGCGTCGTCCTTTGGCCGAAAATCTGATGAAATGGGCTGTTTATTAGGATATCATAAACACGAATTTATGTTTTTTTAACGTTTAGTACACAAAGCCGTCGCGTAAATTCATTCATACTAAACAGTACGCTGTGCCTCAATTCACCCCACATGGCTAATTGTTTATATCACGTAGTTTGATTGATTGGGTTTCCCGTTATATGGAAATTGTGACCTTTCGAGTGTCCACAAGCTAAAAACGTGATTTTTCGTACAATCAGGGGCCATAATCCATGAAGTTACTTTCCTATGCATGCCAATTTCGAAAGGAACCAACGTCAAAATCGGATAAAAATTGAGACCAGTATAGTAGCCTATACTGTCCACAAACAAATCGTTGCCGGCTGGACGGACGGACAGGGGCGATGGAATAATACGTACACGTGAAAATGTGGGCGTATAAAAGTGTGATGCCCATGGTTTAACCACAGAGTGGTTACACTGTGGTTTAACTTTTACTCGCTTGACAACTAGTGAAAGTAAAAAATAACTGAAGATCTTCTAAGGCTGCAAATACGCCCTTCATTAAATAATTATATTTCAATGAACGATTAACCGATACAAAAACATTATAATTGGTTCCATATTTATATAACAATTAAGATGGAAATATAATACCAATACCGCGTCTAAATCTAGATTTTTGAATAGTTTTATAATTTCGTAAACAATAAGCGCATTATATGTATTTTCTAATGTAGATAACAGTGCAACACTGTTATATAGCTAAACTGTTGTGTAAATCACAAAAACAGCTTATTTTGTAATGGGTTTTCTACCATTACGTGCTGTCTTTATCATTCTTGGATACACATACAGTCTTTCTTTTCTTGTCAAGACCCACTTGAATGGTTATGAATAGCTATAGTTTGTAACCTTAACATTCCAAATAAAATATAATGGTATCAGCTGTAATCAAATAAACTGGTACAACGAACACACTCCTTTCAAAACTACTAAACAGCAAAAAAAACGTCAGTACGATTTCAAAATCAGAGAGGCACTTTAATCAAATCATTCTAGAAAACTGGTACAACGAACACACTCCTTTCAAAACTACTAAACAGCAAAAAAAACGTCAGTATGATTTCAAAATCAGAGAGGCACTTTAATCAAATCATTCTAGAAACGACTTACTAAATGGATCAAAGCAACTTTTTGTGAACAGTATGTCGTCACATAAGTGATTAATTCATCACAATTCCAAGACATTACGAGAAAGTTTAGAGTCTGTACACAGTCTATACATCAGTATCTGGTGTGTCCACCGCGTGTGTCAATAACAGAAGCGCAGCGTCTGTACATGGAGTGGACCAGACGACTGATGAACGCCATTGGCACCTGGAACCAAACGCTCAGAAAAGCCTGGTGCAATCCATCGGCTGTGTTTGATCTCGGTACGACATTATTAAGTCTCCTCAGAATTTCATCCCAAAGATGTTTAATCGGGTTTAAGTCCCGACTAAGGGCTGGCCAGTGCATAACGTTGACACCTTTATGCTGTAGAAAGTTCTGGCTGGATGGGCACGGGCGTTGTCATGCTGGAAAACGTTGTTTCGATGACATGCGAAATGGGGTCTGAGAGCTTGATCGTTGTAGCGCACTGCTGTGATGCCGCCTCCTCTTCCTGGACCAAGATTTTGGAACACATCATCGCCTGTGTCGCCATTTCTGGTGTTGTTGGGCAAACTGTGGACGTTCACGTCGATGGTGAGGATCGGTCCACGGTAAGGTCAAAAGCAATGGTTGTTCTCTCTAGCGAGACTTCGGCGCACTGTATCGGTACTGATGGGTCTTCCGTGTGTTCCCACTGTCTGACGTGCTGTCTCAGATGCCGTGCGAAGGGATTCTGCACCATATTCTGGTCCTGTCATCTGCAGTTGATACGCAATACCGACTCTCATCTGTGAACAGAACAGATCTCCATTGCCCGTGTCGCCATTTCTGGTGTTATTGGGAAACTGTAGACGTCAACGGAGAGGGGTGAGGATTGGTCAATGGTAAGGTCTACGGCAATGGATGTTCTCTCTAGTGAGACGTCGACGCACTGTATCAGTACTGATGGATCTTCCGTGTGTTCCCATTGTCTCACGTGCTGTCGCACAACATGGCGGTCTTGTCGCCTTGTGATAACTCTTGGTCTACCAGTTCGGGGGCGATCATCCGTGGTGTTGGTGGCCCAAAAGCGTTGCTGAAGCCTGTAGATGGTCCGAACATTGACCTAGAAGTGATTGGCAACGTCTAGGGCAGTGTGGCCAGCGTCGAGTCTTCCAGGCGCCTGGTTCCTCTGAGCTGTCGTGAGTCGTGGCATGCTGATGATGTAGTGTGAATGATTCAACCAGGTATAGGGGTGCATTTCATAGAGCTGGTCCCGGTGAACAGCACGTGCAGCATGGGTTACATGAAAATCACGGAGAACACATTACCATCTCAGAAGTAAGATTGCGTTTTTTAGAACATCCCAATTCTGTGTTTGGGAAGGAGCTAAGGTAAAGTTGGAGATGTGGTCACAAATATACAATAAAAACATTTGGCAAGTTTTATGCAATGCGTCTATTCAGAGTAAAATACCAACCTGGCGTTTCTTTGGCTGCTTAGTATAGTTATCAGTATCTAATGTAACCTATGTACGTAGTATGAGATACTATAAATGACAACATACTACACACGTCTTTTAATAGTCTACTTCTGACGTAAGTAAATAAACCATTTTATTTTAATTACATTAATGATAATTAATAAACAGCCAATAATGTATACATAATACTAACTAGTGCAATCGGGACACATCTATATTCACAAGAGGTTTTAAGTTTAATGTAGACCTACATATTGACCATTACATGTATTTTGTGGTGTTTATAATTTAGCACATCTTTGAATGATTTGATCCCTGCCTATAAGAAAGGTATATTGTTAAGTTATAATGGTTGTTCTTAAAACATTCATTATACTCTCGCCAGTGTAATGGAACGTTGAAACATCACTCTTAATTGTATGTAATTAACGAGGATGCGGAACGGTTATCAGCATCACGTGCTCAATATAATATTAGATAAATCAGTAGAGTGGTTCAATGGTCAATTATTTGTCCTTATATAAACATGCACAGTTATCTGCCTGACTGCACCGTCCGTGAGATTTTCTGAAGTGATCAAACTGTAGTCTCGCGCACGTGAATTTCGATGTCGCAGCAAATATACGTCATAAATAGCACTCCACGTGCTGGGATGGCCTAGTGGTCTAGAGTGTCACGCTTCGACCTCTAGCTGGCCGGTCACCTCTGGCTTGCGGTTGTGGTTTCGATCCCTGGTGTGAGCGTATGTGTCTTGGAGATAGGGGCGTCTCTCAACCTCGTGGGTTTACTCCGGGTACTCCGGTTTCCTCCCACAGGAAAGACCCCTGCGCGTGCGCTAAGATAATGAAAATAAAAAAAAAAAAGACAACTTGTCTGCGATATCACCTTCGGTGGAAGCGGACGTTAAACACTAACAACAACAACAAGACTCATTACGCGCTTCGACTTTCGTGTTTATTTAATAGCGAACGTGAGCAAAAATATCTATTGCAATCTTTGATTTAATTTTTGATTTGGGCGATTTCGGTACAGAGCTAGCTGTAATAGCTTCGTTTCATTTCTAACTTTTTAATCCATGAGCGTGGCACGATAAACTCATTACAACATTTTGGGATTTACTTTTATTTAGTTATTACAATCTTCGTTTACGTGGCACTCTATTTACTTTAGGAAATAAATATTTGCTAGCTCTAAATACGCAGAACTATTTGAGACCGGAAAATAACCGAAACAAATTTTTATTGGTAGTCTTTATTTTCCAGACACTTTTTGGTAACTTGGTGTAAATTATTTTCATAATCATATTTAATTATTCTGTAGCCATAATCCTTGATCGACGGAGCATTGGTCTATCATAATTGCTTTACATGGCGACTGTGTGACGTTTGGTGACAATAACATTCACAATAGACTGGACAGACTGAAGACAAAGGCTAGGAAGCTGGATAAAAGTAAAATAAAAGTATGAAGTCATACGACGATTTTCTTGACACCCCATTTTTTCCCGGGATAGTGGACGAGACTCCATCAGTAGATACTAGTGAAATTAATTTAATAACTGATTTAAATAGGTATTTGCGGCGATTGTCAAAGTGTCATAAAAGCGCAATCGCCCAGTTAAAAAATCGACTTCGGAAGACTAAAAAAGAAATGATTCGCACGAGGGCTAATAATGAAAATAAAAAAACAATTGGCAGGTAAAAAAAAATGGTTGCAAGTTCAGACCTTTTTGGAAGAATGAAGTAATTTTGTATGATGTCGAAAATCAAAGATACACAGTAGAATTTCACAATTTGGTCATGGAACTTAAAAATCTAAACGTTTCGAATGGTAACGTAGCAGCGGTTATAAAATCTACAGTTCAAAATATATCATGTGAGCGCGTCGGTGTATCTTTAAAACATGTTTCGGAAACCTTAAAGTTGGCGAAAAATACCACCCTTTATACTAAAGAAACTACAAAATTTAAATAAGTTGTGTGTACAGGCGATTACAATTAATAGATTAATTTAATATCAACTTAAATCATCTTTGGGAAACTTGTATTTCTGTAGTGAAATAGCTCACATGATAACATTGATTGTTATAAAAAATATCTGAACAGACAGATATGGTTATACTGTATAAGTACATGTATATGATTTAATGATGTTGCAAAAGACACATTCAGTAGCAAATGCAGCTCTAACATACAGACATATTCATTTAGAGGGCGTTGGTGACGATGAAATGTGTTTTGGTAAATGTTATTGACCGCTTTGAATGCCTGTATAAATGAATGCTACATAGACCAGATAACATAAATATTCGTGTGTAAATGCTAGCATACAACACGAAAGAACGTGGTCATAATTTTGAATTTTTTGATAATATAAATTATCTTTTATGTTGTATTAACCCTCCCCACTATACCAAATGCGAATTCAAATCTCCCTGAATCTCGATCGTTATTTTATTTGTAATACTTATAGAATATCGTCCCCATACTTTATCCTACAATGTTTTCTTTTTTCATAACAAACATCATACGGCACTATATAGTTATTTATCTGTGGGACAAAAAATGAAGTGTTAAATTAATAGACTTATAGAGGTCTTTATCCCTCACTCTCGGCATTACATGCCATTATATTTTCCTCCTCCTTTATCCGACAATGTATTTTTCATAACAAACATCATACTGCACAATATTTATTTATCTTTGGAACTAACATTATAAAGTGTTACATTATTTAATATATAGACGCCTCTCTCCCACTCTCTTTTGCTCCCTCTGTATAAACAGACCGGTGTCTGTGGGTATACAGAAATGAAAGCACTGTTCTTTTAATACATGTATTAGGGTAATCTTTAAACAATTCATGTCAAACGTCGATCTTTTCATATCCAGTTAAACGTGTATTTTAATTTCCACTGTAGCATTATAAACAGTTAATATTAAGACATTTGAAGGCGTGGGTATTGTTAAAACAACTAAGCGTTTGCGCATGCGCACACGTCAAATTCAATCGTCTCATCGAGAGTATTCCGTTACTTAACAGCAAGGAAATAAACAATGTTTTCCGACTGCGATAATTGAATTTCGTTTCAGGGGAGAATGTTTCAGTTTTACGGCTACCAAGGGACATAACTCTTATTTTCACCAAGAGTTATCTGCCTTGATTATGGAGGTCGGGTAGATTTTGAAGCATTTATAAAATTATTGCTGGAATCGGATTTGCTTTACCTGAAGCAAGTTAGTTTCCACATGACTACACTCTCCCCCTCTAAATTAATGTCGTCTCGGCATTTGAACATACGTAAAGGAAAATGTTTATAACACATTTACATAGCCACTACTTCCAGTCTTTAATTGTTTTGGAAAAGACTATTTAGCATTCGTTATCGAACAGGTTCCAACTGGTCAATTTGATGCACAATTAGTTCTCCAACAAATCAGGGGCGTGCTGACAGGGAGTTTAGGAGGACGGTGTCCTCCCAGGCCCCCATTAAACAATAAGTCCACCCGTATAAGCGGGCCCCCCTGAGAGCTCTAATTTTCACGCGGAATCCCCTCAAAAAATTGAGAGTGCGCACGCGAAAAATATATTATGCTGACGTGCAAATGTCTGTCACCTTAAGGTGAAATGGTCTTTGATTAAAAATTTTGCCGACTACAGCAAAATCATATTATAATGCTTATATCGGCACATAAGCTTAGCTTACTATATTAACTTTCACATTAGAGATCACATATTGTGACACACTTATTTTGATCCAGTGATGCAGGATGGAGGGCCTGACAAGGACAGCTGTCTAGTCGTTCGGGTGGGACGAAAAACCGAGATCCCGTGTACACATTGGTGTGCACGTAAAAGATCCCTTGGCAGTTGGAATTCGATATAAGAGTAGGCCGTAGCACCGCTGCCCGGGAAAAATTTCCCTCATAACACACTGTACGGCGTATGCCCGTCTTCATTAGCCCAGGTTAGGAGCAGAACAGTAGAACGTTAAACCACATTTCATTTCATTTCATTAGCCATCTTTTTTAGGAGGAATACCCAAGTTCATTAGATCCAGGGAGTCAAATTCTGATAGAAATTACCTTCATACCGAGGTCCGAGAGAATCTGTCCCGAATTTTACCCCACTAAATTAAAATAAACAACCAGAAAATGCCCCATGACTGCCATCTTGAATACTTTAATTGTCCCACGCATGCCAGGGTGACATCATCCGGATTCTGAAACTACACACATTGAAGATATATAATACACCTAAAACTGATGTTTAAATTTATCACCCAATAATACATTCTACAGTAGATATCCCTTGTGTGATAAATTTCATAATTTACTGTGATATAGGAGATATCGCTTTACCTGACTTTGATTGGTCAATCAAAAAAGAACTACATTTTTTTGTTTTTCAAAGAACAATTAATATTTTTATTAAAAGTAACTTCTTTCTTATTAAAACGGAAATATTTGTATTTAATTGACACTGGGTCAATATAATGGACTTTGAAATGGTTGAATTGCTGTCAAAAAATGATGTATCACTACGCCGTAATGTAATCAGGGTCAGTAAAAGTTAAATATATAGCAGAGAATTATATTTATTTATTTGTGCATGTAAGAAAAGGATTGAGTGATAAATAAAATCTCCTACTCGTCTTTTTTGATATCAAAAAATATCAACACTCGTCGATAAAGTAAAAAACAAGCGGTTGCCATGCAAGATATGCCCACATTTTACAAGCGATGGACAGAGAACGAGCTAAGGAAAATAATGTGATTTTTTTGTACAATCAGGGGCCATAATCCAGGAAGATACGGTCCGATATGTATAGGACATTAACCTATCCGAGGTTGATATGATTTAGAACACGCGGGCGAAGCCCAAGTGTTCTCTATCATATCAATCCGAGGGAGAGTAGGTTTATATCCGACATATACAACGCCATTTCACCCTAAGATTGAATGGGTTCTTCCATTCAAAGTCAACAATGATTGGATAACTGCTCGGTAGTTTCCGTCAAATAACAAAAATTACCGAATTAATCACGCGCAATTACGTGCATGTTTTTGTTTTTACGTCGCCATTTTGGAGTATTGAATTGAACTCAAAACAAAATGGATAGTAATACGAAGTCAGACGAATAATCAATCCTTTTAAGCCAACATATTAACGATGGAATAGATGTGAATGAAAATATCGACGAGAATCTATCCAAAGCCTGAAGAAAATTTGGATTAAAAGGTATTCTTTTCCGATAATTCTGACAGTGAACCCAGATTGAAGGTTTTCGGTATGTTCAGAGAAGGATTTGACAGACTGTTTTAAGTGGGCTGTACCCAAAAATACTTTATAAAGGAACTCTTGAGCGCTAAATAATTTCAAGTCTAGGAGTGTGTGGACGGAAAGAAAATTCTGAAAGATAGCTAAGACATAGAGTATGGATAATCGATTTAAATGCGATAAGTACGCCGTCTATTTCGTCCCGGAATGTTACAAACTGTACCATAACAATTTTTAATTGTCAAAAGAATAAAATTTATTTCTTTGTTTTTTGTTTTATTTCGAGCATCTATGTCATCAGTGGTTGATATGAGCTGAATATATCGACCTGAGATGATGTCATTAGCGGTTGATATGAAATATCAACCTGTCATGACGTCATCAGCGGTTGATATGAACGAATATATCAACCTATGATGACGTCATTACAGGTTGTTATGAGATATAACTGCTATGGACATCAAAGAAAAAAACTACCACCAGTTGTATAATATGTGCGAATAACGACAGGAACCGAAATCTTTGGGTTATGAACATACATGTCAAGTTTCATCAAAATCGGATAAAAACTGTGACCCCTAGAGGGTCCACATTTGCATACTTTTACACGATTTGCGTACAAAGAGCGGCCATTTTGTTGGGCAGTTTCATTTCAATTTTCCCGAAATTCGAATTCAACCTTCATTATGGTGGAATGGTGATATATTTAAACGGTTTTTAAAATCGGAAAAAAAACTAAACTGTGACATTTAGAGAATCCGCAAGCTAAAAATGCGATTTTTCCAACAATCAGGGGACATAATCCAGGAAGTTACGTTCGGATATGCGCGATTATCTAAAGGAATCAAGATCTTAGTGTGTAACTGTGATATATTACATCATAAAAAAAATTGTGGCCTCTGAATTTTGTACAGTCAAGGGCCATAATTCAGGAAGTTACAATCCGATAAGCGCAAATATCAAAAGGAACCAACATCTGTGGGTTATAAACATGTATTTCAAGTGTCATCAAAATCGGATCAAAATTGTCACCTCTAGAGGGTCCACAACCTTGATATACCAGATGTTTACGCTTTTTGCGTAGGAGGGGCGGCCATTTTGTCCGACAGTTTTGGTCCGATTTTCACGAAATTCGAACTCAACCAACATTACGTTTTTGTAAATCAAATAATAATTGTGACGTCTAGAGGGACCACAAGCTAAAAACACCATTTTTCGTACAATCAGGGTCCATAATTCAGGAAGTTACAATCCGATACGCGCAACCTTGATAAACCAGATGCTTACACTATTTGCGTAGAGGGGCGGCCATTTTGTCTGGCAGTTTTCGTCCGATTTTCACAAAATTCGAACTCAACCAACATTACGGTGTAACGGTGATATATTCGAACATTTTTTTTTTAAATCAGATAATAATTGTAACCTCTAGAGGGACCACAAGCTAAACACGAGATTTTTCATACAATCAGGGGACATAATTCGGGAAGTTATGATCCGATATGCGCGAATATGGAAAGCAACCAAGATCTTTGTGTTATAAAAATGCATTTCAAGTTCAAAATCAGTTCAAAATTGTGATGTGATATATTTTTTATACGCCCACATTTTCATGTGGACGTATATTGCCGTCGCCCCTGTCCGTCCGGACATGTGGACCCTATAGAGGTCACAATTTTTATCTGATTTTGATGAAACTCGAAATGTAAGTTTATAACCCAATGATCTCGGTTCCTTTCGATATACGCACATATGGGACCGTAACTTCCTGAATTATGACCCCTGATTGTACGCAAAATCGCGTTTTAGCTTGTGGACTCTAGAGGTCATAATTTTTATCCGATTTAAAAAAAACCGTTTACATACATCACCGTTACACCCTAAGAATGGTTAAGTTAGAATTTTGTGAAAATCGGACGAAAACTGCCAGACAAAATGGCCGCCCCTCAACGCAAATAGTGTAAGGATGATTGAGTTCTTATTTCGTAAAAATGGGACCAAAACTGACAGACAAAATGAGCGTCCCTCGTACTCAAATAGCGTAAAAATATGATATATCAAGGTTGTGGACTCTCTGGAGGTCACAATTTTCTTCTGATTTTGATGAAACTTGAAATATAAGTTTATAACCCAACGATCTTGGTTCCTTTCGATATTCGCGCATATCGGATTGTAACTCGATGAATTATGGCCCCTGATTGAGCTTGAGGTCCCCTAGAGGTCACAATTATTATCCGATTCAAAAATTGAATAAACGTTTAAATATATCACCTGTGCACCCAAAGGATGGTTGAGTTCGAATTTCGTAAAAGTGGGACCAAAAATGACAGACAAGATGGCCGCCCCTTGTACTTAAATAGCGTAAAAATATGGTATATCAAGGCTGTGGACCCTCTAGAGGTGACAATTGTCTTCTGATTTTGATGAAACTTGAAATGTAAGTTTATAACCCAAAGATCTTGCGCATATCCTGAATTATGGCCCCTGTCTGGCAGCCGCTGGTTACACTATTTCCGTACGAGGGGCGATCATTTTTCTGGCTGTACTGGTTCGATTTTCACGAATTTCGAAATCAACCATCAGATGTTACGGTGTTATATTGCAATGGTTTGTTAAGTTGGATAAAAATTGTCCATAAGATAAAAACGCGATTTTTCGTACAATCATGGGTCATAATTCGGGAAGTTACGATCTGATATGCGCGAATATTGACAGAAACCAAGATCTTTGTGATATTAAGATAAATTTAAAGTTTCATCAAAATCGGTTGAAAATTGTGGCCGCAGCCTTGATATACCATTTTTTTTTACACTATTTGCGTACGGGAGGCAGCCATTTTGTCCAGCAGTTTTGGTCCGATTTTCACGAAATTCGAACTCAACCGTCATTAATGTGTAACGGTAATATATTGAAACGTTTTTTTTTTGTTTTTTGTTAAATCGGAATAAAACTGTGACCTCCATAGGGTTCACAAGCTAAAAATCGTGATTTTTCGTACAATCAGGGGCCATAATTCAGGAAGTTACGGTCCGATATGCGTGAATATCGAAAGGATCCAAGATCTTTGTTTTATAAATTTACATTTCAAATTTCAACAACATCAGATAACAATTGTGACATCTATAGGGTCCACAAACTCAAATATACATGAAGTTACTGTCCGATACATGCCAATATCGAAAGGAACCGAGGTCTTGTTTTGTTTACTTCACCGACTTGTTGTGGACTGAGGATTAACTGGTTCTATGTCCGCTTTTTGTTCAATACAGAAAAATGGGTTTGAGGTTTGGCATCACTGTATTTTGAAATTCTATGAATTTTTACCAATTTTTCATAGTTGTTGAAGATATATAAGAAGCTAGCAGAGTGTGTGTTGTTTCTGGGTTTAGTGTGATTCAATTTCGTCTAACTGAAATACTATAAATGGAGATAGGTCTTTGACGTTTACAAAATTTAATGAATTTGTCAGAAACATGGAGATAGAACTTTGTGCCCCAAGGTCTGAATCACATAGTTGTAAAAGAGGTGCTTTTCATAAATCTCATAACATTCTGATAAATATCACGACTTTTCGGGACGAAATCAACGTTTTATTTGGCCTAATTTCATGCCAATTCGCGAAAATTCTGAAAAAAAAAACGGTAGTAAAAAGGCAAAATGAGAGTCAGCGGAACTAAACGCACAGCCTTTGTAGTTAAAAATAACTCATGTCAAAAACTCTCCGCGTTTGGCATTCCGGTACCAAAAAGCAAGCCATCTCCATGAACTGTGTACATTTTACATGTACATACAATACACGTTTCAACGAGAATTAACTAGTACTATCTCAAACGACCACTTAAAACCAAATAAAAAAAAAGGGTTTCAACAAAAAATTAAGTCGTCTTAAGGTGCCTTACAAGATTTCACTGTCGGACAATATTCTATGCACCTACCGATGACTTTTCTGCCCTGGACATCCAGCTATGCTATTTTCCTTTTCGGCCATTTTGTCACAAGATCACATGACACCAGATCCATGAATCCTATTGGTGAAAGTGGAAATAGAACCTTGTGAGTGGGAATGGACCTAAAATTTAAACAAAGGCCTATGTGTTTTTTGATAATTTAACCCGGAAGGCATTCCTGTATTAATTCATAATACCTGTTGATTCACAGATGTGTTTATGCAAATATCTCACTTTTAGCGAAAAGTGGACATAGAACCAGTTCATTCTCAGCCCACGTTGTGTTGATATTTTTTGATATCAAAAAAGACTCGTAGGGGATTATCTATATATTACACACCTTTTTAGAGAATTTTATAAGTTTCCTGCCAAATCACATTAAGGAGGAATACCCAAGCTCATTGGATTCAGCGGGTCGAATTCTTACAAAACCCATCTTCAAACCGAGGTCCGAGAGAACATGTCACATGTTTTACCCCACTAAATAATCAGAAAATGCCTCATGGCGACCATCGTGAATATCTTAATTTCCCCAAGGGTGCCAGGGTGGCATCATCCGGATTCTAAATCTACAGATAATGAAGATATATAATCCACCAAAAAACATTAGGTGGACTATATTTCCACGTTAAGGCTTAAAATGGGGTTTGGCAATTGGACTAAGATGCAAAGTAACTAATTGATGCACCATAGTGATAGCACTTAATATCACCTTGAAATGGGGTTTAATTATCCTAGTTGTCTACATCTATTTGAATAAATGGCTGGCGCAACAGACTGTACTATGTATCGAAAAACTCCGAAAAAAATCAAAATCGAAAGATACTGAAAAGTACCGAAAAAACATTGAAAAATACAGAAAAAAACATTGAAAAATACAGAAAATAACACTAAATTACAAAAAACACTAAATACTGATAAAATAACACTGATTACCGAAAAAAAAACCCAGGCCCCACATACAAATTGGCATGGGTCAGGATAAGCCACGCATAAAAATTGTGTGGAATTCTAGGTCACGTATAAAAATGATGGACAAGCCAGGTGGCTTATGGGTCACACTAGGTCATACAAAAATATAGTGGGACACTGTAGGTTGGTCATGGATCACAATAGGTTCCGCATACGACTTGTGGAGCACTGTAGGTGGGTCATGGGTCAGGCTTGGTCACATATAAAAATGGTGGGGAACTCTAGGGTTAGAGGTTTTTTTTCAGACGGCAATTACTTCCGTTTACACCATCAGCACGGCATTTTCTTTATGAACTAGTTATAAAACACCCCAATGTAGGTTGTAAGCATTCTTCGGTGGCTTTTGATCTTTTTTGTGTTCATCATTCAACCGACCGTCGATATTCCACGTTTAAGGGTAACAAAGAAAAGGAGAGGAAAGTCAGAGCAGCCTAAAAGTTTATCAAATAAGTTTCAGTCACCTCCGTATAAAGGGTCATGTCCTACATGCCGAAAGAACTGTACAAGTGATCAGGAATGCATTCCATGTGATACATGCAAACGTTGGTTTCATTCGATAAGTGCACATATTGAAGGCAAGTTATTTTTCGTGTGGACTTTGAGTCTTTAGTGATGACTACTTTCAACTATCATGGATAATTACTTAGGTGAGTAGATTACTATACTATTAGTTTCATTTGAAACTTTAACTCTTGTAATCTCCGAGTGTGAGTCAAAAGATTTAGCTACATTAAGTCGGCATGACGCTGACAAGCGCACTCGCAAAAAGGTCTCTGGATGGACTTAAGCGATTGTCTCGCCGCCTGCTATTTATAGACCATCTACTGTCATGAAAGTGTCCAAATCTTATAGAGCAGTAAAAAAACAAGACACACATGGCTGTTTCTACGTTGATAGAAGGCCCCGTTGTGGAAATCTGGACTTAAAAGTTACCCTACTCACCCTGATTTGAATTATGGACGCAATGTTCAGCTGTGGCCTTAGAACACTGGATTATATGCAATTAGAGTATTTATTTTCTAACTTTGCCTGGAAGCGATGCATATTCTACCACTGATGGCCAATTGTGTCATAATCCACCACTGATGGTCCATGTGATCCAGTGAATGTCTATTGGGTGATTGTCCAATACTTGTGGCATGTGTTTCCCAGTACACTACAGATGGTATGTGTGTTCCAGTACACCACAGGTGGTATGTGTGTTCCAGTCCACCACCGATGTCCAGAAGTGGTGATCTGTGGCCCATTCCACCACTGATGCAAATTAATGAAATAAAATGTTGTTTAACGTCCTACTATTCTGCTCCGACTAGGATAATGTGCTAGGAGGGAAATCCTGCCACGAACAGCGGCCCTTAGGCCTACGCTTATATCAAATTCCAACTGCCAAGGGATCTTTTACGTGCACGCCAATGTGTACATGGCACTTCTGTTTTTTGGCCCAGTCCACTACTGAAGGTCTGTGCGTCACAGTCTACCACTGATGGTTTGTGGCCCAGTTCACTACTGATGGTATGTGGTCCAACCCACCACTGCTTATCTGAGTGGCACAGTCCACCAATGATTGTCTGTGGCCCATCTACGACTGATTGTATGTGGCCCAGTCCACCACTGATGGCCTGTGTGGACCAGTCAATTGACAGTCCACCAATGATTGTCTGTGGCCCAGTCCACCACTGATGGCCTGTGTGGACCAGTCAATCGACGGATTGTCGATTGTTTCCCACACCACCACTTATGGTCTGTGGTTCATTCCACCACTTGTGGTATGTGGGCCAGTCCATCAAGGTGGGTCTGTTATCCTCTCCACCGATGATGGTCTGTGTGACCCTCTCCACCAATGATGGTCTGTGTGTCCCAGTCCACCACAGATGGAGTGTTACCCAGTTCACCAATGATGGTCTGTGGTCCATTCCTCCACTAATGGTATGGTCCAACACAGATGGTCTGTGTCCCAGTCCACCGCTGAGGGCTTGTGTGTCATCGCTTCCAGGTAAAATTAGAAAATAAATAATTTGAGGTATAAGTTGATTGCATATAACCGAGGGGCCTTATTCACGAAAAGCGTCCATAATTCAAATCAGGGTGAGTAGGGTGACTCATATTTCCACAATTGGTCCTCCCTATCAACGCGGAAACGGCCATATGTGTCTTTTTTTTCTGGACTGCTCTATAAGGTTTTGCCACTTTCATGACTCTTAATGGTTTCTTAATAGCAGGCGACGAGTTCATCCACAGACCCGTTTGCGAGCGTGCCTCACCAGCGTCATACCGACTAAATGCAGCTAAATTTTATGGCTAATATCTGAAACTTTCATTCGGGAATTACAAGAGTTAAGGTTTCAAATGAAACTACTCACCTAAGTAATTATTCATCATAGTTGTAAGCAAAGTCATCACTAAAGGTACAAAGTCTGCAATATGCGTACATGTGGAATGAAACCAACATTTGCATTTATTACAGTGAATGCGGTCCTGATCCCTTATACTTATACGGGTTTTTTTTTCTGCATGTAGGGTATGGTCTTTTACCAGGAGGAGACTGAAACTTATTTGATAAACTTTTAGGCTGCTTCGACTTCCCTCTCCTTTTGTTGTCACTTTCATATCGACGGTCGGTTGAATGCTGAACACCAGAACACCAAAAACTAAAAGAACAAAAGCCGCCGAAGAATGCTTACAACCTGCACAGGGATGTTTTATAAATAGTTCATAAAGAAAATGCCGCACTGAATGGTGGAAACTGGAGAAATTATCGTCTGAAAAACCCGAACCCATGACCCACCAAGAGTGCCCGTGAATTTTTATAAGTGTCGTAGCCTGTCACATGCCCAATAAGTCTTATACGGGATCTTTGTGATCTTTGACCAACCTAGAGGGTCCACTATATTTATATGTGGCGTAGCATGACCCATTACCCACCTATTGTGTCAATCATTTTCCCTGACCCATGACCCACCTAACAATTTGTATATAGTACAGCCCGGTGCAGCTGTAATAGTCTTCCGCCAAATGGGAGAAACCAGAGGGGGTCAACGAGTTTCGCCATTCGACCCTATCATCGTCACGTTTAAGCGTGGGATGGAAACTTTACACCACTTGACTCAATGATAAGTTTTTATTGTATCATTACATCTAATTCTAAGATAACATCATTTGTGGATTACAATGTTATACAATAAGTCCATAAGCATCAAATTATAATTGAAATCATTATAGAGCTAAAAACGAGAATTATCTAAACTGGCTTGGAAAGTAAACAAACTAGATCTACCTCGATAATTAACCAAAAACCATAAGTATATATGTAATAAACATATTAAATAAGATGTTCAGTTTAATTTAAGGAAACTGATTAACAGAAGACGCTTTCTTGAAGGCACTTATAAATATATGAAGCAGTTTGATGACTAGCAGTTAATCTTATTGCACGAGTATTGCCGATTGCTTTTGAAAAGTGGTGTCAATTTTGAATTTCTAAGATTGCCATATTTATTGAAATCATATATGAAATGAAAATCATCTTATATTTGAGTATTATTACATTGTGGCGGAATATATGTCGCGACCCCCCCCCCCCCCTCCTTCCCTATAAACCAACATTACACCTGTCCGGTCAGCTTAATGATTTTGCACAGTGTGTACGTAAACTTTATGCTATGTGTTTTGGTTCAGCAACGTGCTTAACATATTTTTCGTTTTCTTTTCAGCTTTCAATTCCCTTGGTTTGGTTGTTCACGCGGAGCACGACTTTATGGACTCCGTATTGTCAAGGACCACAGTTGGTTGTTTCTAAAATACTGTGTGTTAAACTTTTGTAATGCTCATTACTTTCAGATGATTTGTGTAAAGGGTATAAATAGCTACATGTTTATTTGCTGTACGTGGTTGAATTATTGCAGTAAACAATATTAGAGGCCATTAACAAATTCAACATAAGCTCTTCAGTTGGTACAGTTATCAGAACTGAGAATCCCGATGGGAATTATTCTCATCAGTCCTACATTATTGGAAGCATCTTTTTCACACAGATAACATATAAGTTTCTATAAAATCGCTAAGGAATGGTGTGGTGTGGTCGTTGGGTTAACTATAAAACGCAATTGCACACGAAACTGGAATTTTTATGGACCCACAATTTCATAGACCTTAGATCTTCTTACATCGTTTATTATAAATTATCACGTGGAGATTGTAACCTTATAGTTTAATTGATCTATTGTCAGCTGTGATTAGCGTTGTGATTTATAATCAGCCTAAAGATGTTGGGTTTTGTTAAATACTATGGAATTGCGTGTTGGTACAGCGATGCATAAAGAACCATTTATCTTTATGAAACATGAATTGATTGTTAGCGTATTCCTTGTTGATAATGTTTAACTGTTAATCGCTTCGTTAATAATTCTTTGTATGTGGATCGATTATACTGACATATTCGATATTAGTGCGACTTTCAAGACATATCTTATACAAGCCACAGATAATTATCTCAAAAATAAGTACATATAATTTGGAGACTACCAGATTATTCATCTAATGTTATTCAAATTGCATGTTATTTAGTTATAGATAACGGTGTACATTACTCCAGCAGTTTTCAAACCAAAGGCGAAATCCACACCAATAGCATCACATGACATCGAATAACAGGAATAGTTCGGATAATTATTATTTATTTTTTTCTTTTATGTCATGTCTGGAAAAAAAATATTATGGAGTTAAATTGAATCTCTAGTAACCACGCCCCATTTGTTAATCAGATGGTGAAATGCATTCATTGGTTGTGTTAGTTTGGTATATTTTAATATGGTGGGAAAGGAGACACTTATGGGTTAATCAAACATAACGAGTTTTATAATCAATCATCGCCATAAAGTCTGTCTGATCACGTCTAATTTTAATTGAGGTAATATTAATTGGTAAGAGTGAATCGGATTCAGATTAGATACATTTCACGCCATTAAAGAGTGGTCGAGTTGACGCAGAACACCAGTGTTGTTGACAGAGCGTAGGCAAAGACATATTTATGAAAAAATGAATCCATGTGTGTTCACCCGGGTGCTTATATATGTGTGTATATTATTTAATATTTCGCCGACTAAAGGAAGGGATATACAGGTGCTGTGGTTCGCGCCAAAAACGGCAGCCGCAGGGAAGAACTCAAATGCGTCTAGCTCGGTAGGATCTCTGGCTCTGGCATTGGAAAGAATAAAACAAGAACAATTATTACCTACAGTTAATATAAGGTGAGTCAGATATTTTAATAGTAGCCTAAGTGCAGGAGGACTGCACCACACAAAATTTACACAAAAACAAATACACGGACAAGACATCATACCCAGAAAAACACAAAGAGACAAACAATTCAAAAAAAGTGAATGTATCCGGGCGGGGGCTACCCGTAAGCGTCCACTGCTCTGTACAGTCCCGGGTCTGTAGTGACACAGACTTCACTCAAATTTGAAAACAATCAGGAATACAACGCAAAGAAACCATTGTGTAATGCCAGCATGAGTCATGATCTGCTATATGCTACAGTACAAGAAATGCGAATGTAAGCAAATGTAGTAAAATTCAACTATAGGCCTAGGGGCCTACAAGTAACCACATCGGTGACATAAAAAAGTAGTCTAAACCTAAATGCTCTTAAATCAATCAAGAAACGTTTCAATATTTAATGGAATCGAGGTATATTGAATACATTTAGGACACATGTTCCATCCGTCACAAAAACAAAAACAAAAATGAATACAAAGAAGCAAATAGGAAATGTAGACTGTCTGGAGTGTCTCGAAAGACAGCCGTCTGCTGACTGAGTGGCGTGACGTTATTTTGGGAAGGTGGTAAAAAAATCACAATAAAAAGATAATCCAGATAAAATAACGTTAAAAGCTTAATAAACTATAAGTTTTAGCGACTAATCGGAATTATTAAGTTATGTAATTGTACAATTTATAATATATTAATATAATACCCCACATAAGAAATGAAAAACAGGTATGCTGAAGAATTTGTACTATGTAAGTGTATTTATAAAGGCATAAACAATAAGGGGGGTAATTCAGACAGGGTTAGGTAACTACATAAAATTTAAAAATAATTAAAATTAGATCATTATCTAATACGTAGTCGGTTATATACTTATAAGAAATGTCAAACTTGGTATGTTGAAGAAATGGAAGTTTTGAAATTTCTTTTAAAATGCATAATTGGGTACCGCCTTTGGCAGTGCATTTAAAGTAAAGAGATATTATCAGGGGCTAGATCTAAGGAATTACTACAGGAAACAAGCACCTTGCTAATTCAAGCTTATTAAATGTTTAGTTTTGATGGCCGAGTATTGATCTTTTGTTGTGGACAATGAAAGTTAACTAAGGAAATGAAAAATGTACAGAAATGTAAATGAAACTGGCATGGGGTTGATAGTTCTATTCTCAGACTAATGTTAAGAATTTGCTAAAAATTGCTCCTCATATTTTAACTAAATTATAGCCCTTGATATAACTTTTCTTGTTTTAATGTATCAAATACATCAATAAGAAACTATGTGCAAAGTTTTGTTTTTCTGAATCAAAGATATTTCTCATAAACAGTGATTTAAGTTGAGTAAATTCTTAACTCGGAGCCTGGTGTGTGTCGAGTGAACGTCCACTTAACACAATCTAGGTCATTTCCGAACTAACCTATTGTACAATTTTATTTCAATAATTTATTTGCGCATTGGGATCTTTAGCAGTCTACTAAAGCGGGAGATCTGGAGAAAACCCACGAGGATGGTCAGGTGACTCAATGGCATACCTTATCGTCTAAAGCGCACACATTAGACACACACACATACACACCTCCCCTCCCCTCCATATTGTAGTTAAATACCAGTATATTCGACTAAAGAGTGTGTACTTTGAATAATATAAATTTGTATGTCAAATAATAGACGGATATATAGCTTCGAAAAAAATTCAACAATTGATAGCAACAGCTGAATATAAGTATTCCGCATCTTTCCGAAGTCAAACTAAAACAGTGTCACATTTTATTCCAACGAGGACATTTGGTGAGTTTCAAAAGTAGTGTTAGAGTAAGTATTTGTGACGTAATGTAATACAAGATACTCTAATCCTAAGTTTTGGTCCTCACATAAAATATTCAGCAAATTGGGAAATAATTACAGATTCAATTGTTTTCACGTGTTGATAAAATTACAAAATAGGAGCTTCAAACAACTGTAGTGTTGCTGCAGACAAATTTCAACATGGCTACCACTTATTCCGCTTCGATAATGTGATGACATCTTTTAACAGAAGTTGCGCGTTGAACAAATAGAAAACCTTCTCAGGCTGAGATTATGAAAAGACTGGTGTAACACTGGTGAAGGATTTACCTTACCGGGTATTTCTATTAAAAAAAAATTCTATAAAATTAGTCGAGGTAGGAACAAGGATTATTTTTATACGCCCACATTTTCATGTGGACGTATATTGTCGTAGCCCCTGTGAGTCCGTCCGTCCGTCCAAAATGGTTGTGAACAGTCTACAGGTCACAATTTTTATCCGATTTCAATGAAACTTGAAATATAGGTTTTGCACCCTAAGATCTCGGTTCCTTTCGATATTGGCATGTATCGGACTGTAACTTCATGGATTATGGCCCCTGATTGTACGAAAAATCACGTTTTTAGCTTGTGAACACTGTATAGAGGTCACAATTTTTATCCGATTTAGTTTAAACTTGAAATGTATGATTATATCCTAAAGATCTTGGTTCCTTTCGATATTTGCGCATATCGGAACGTAATTTCCTGAATTATGGCCCATTATTGTACGAAAAATCGCGTTTTTAGCTTGTGGACCCTATAGAGGTCATAGTTTTTATCCGATTTAAAAAACCGTATTATTATATCACCGTTAAACTCTAAGGTCGGCTGAGTTCAAATTTTGTGAAAATCCGCCCAAAACTGACAGACAAAATGGCCGCCGTTTGTTCTCAAATAGCGTAAAAATATGGTATATCAAGGTTGTGGACCCTATAGAGGTCACAATTTTTATCCGATTTTGTTGAAACTCGAAATGTAAGTTTATAACCCAAAGATCTCGGTTCCTTTCGATATTTGCGCATATCGGACCGTAACTTCCTGAATTATGGCCCCTGATTGTACGAAAAATTGCGTTTTTAGCTTGTGGAGCCCATAGAGGTCATAATTTTTATCCGATTTAAAAAAAAAACTATTATTATATCACCGTTAGACCCTAAGGACGAATGAGTTCGAATTTCGTGAAACTCTGCCAAAAACTGACAGATAAAATGGCCGCCCTTCGTTCTCAAATAGCGTAAAAATATGGTATATCAAAGTAGTGGACCTTATAGAGGTCACAATTTTTATCTGATTTTGTTGAAACTTGAAATGTAAGTTTGTAACTCAAAGATCTCGGTTCCTTTCGCGCATATCGGACAGAAACTTCCTGAATTATGGCCCCTGATTGTACGAAAAATCACTTTCTTTTTTAGCTTGTTCTCTATCCATCTCTCGAAAATGTGGGCGTATCCTGCCTGGCAGCCGATGGTTGAGATAAAAAATTCACGCAAAGCGTGGAAATGCACCAACACAGCAGCCTTGTCTCGATACGAATATAGCCATTGACAGCAACTTATCGGATATAACTTGGTTGTCGATCAAATTTGATAATGATCGATTAGGCCATAAAGAAATCTGATATCTATCGTATTCATAAGCTTTGAAAACATCTGTCAAAACTCTAGCTTCTATCTCATTTACATTTTTTTCGGAAAGGGGGAAGGGAGGTTTAACTCAAGGGAAACAATCCATTAAAAGCTATAGCCTATATCGGGTTCACAAGGTTTTAGGAAAAGGGGGCTTTACTATGAAACGGAAAACCGATAGAGTTCGTTCGATTATTCACACCAAATTTGAAACCAGAACTGCGATGCTTTAATGACGGGTTTAACCAGTGCCACATTATCCTTGAACTGACGTCACTTCCCGTACCAATGGAAACGTTAAACAGATTTCCACATGAGCATTGAACACGTGTTATAAAAAGGACGCAGAATTAGCCAATAAATCCAGCAGTATCAGTTCCATTTATACAACGAAGACAGGACACAATGACATCACTTCCATTATCAACAAAATATTTAAATTGGATGACAGAAATAACCACTTCAATTTTCCTTTGTATGACAGAAAATTGATTAACATTTGTAAAGAATTAACCCTTTATAATGTCTTATTAAAATGTGAAAAATCTTAAAATGTGATACTGACAAAGTTGGTTTTGTTTCTGGCACGAGAAGAAGTTAGAAACACAGTTTTGATATCTATATGATGGTATTGATTCATACTATTTGCCCATTGAAATCAAATATCAAAATTTTATACGAATAATGAATATCACTTACTTCAAGCATATATTTGTGTTGGAGGATAAAATTACTTTTTTTTGCCAAAATGACATTACTTCCGGTGATAATAAAAATGTTAAATCACTTTTAGGAAATCGTAAATAGCATTAGGCATCACACGGTGAAAATGATATGAAAATAAAATAATAATTTACACTTTTATGGACCAAGCCCCCTGTAAAGCGACTTGTAGAAAATCGTCTATTTCTTCGCAACTGAACAAGTTAGAAAACCATTTTGTGATATCTATATGTTCGCATGAGTTCATTTTATTTGTTGATTGTAAGCAAATATCTTAATTATAAACAAATTACAAATACGACTCAGTTGAATAAAATATTTGTTTTGAGGGATTGAAATACAATTTTTGCCCAAATGGCGCCATTTCCGGTGACAGTGGATATTGGTTCCGCCTAGTCAAAAGTGGCATTATAATTGGATTGTAATTAACTCGTTTACAGCCAAAATAACGTGAAATGTGACTCATACACAATTCCCCGTTTCTTGGCAACTGCTTATATTACAAACTAATTTTGACAAACATTGTCTTCGTATGGATTAATGCTACAGGTTTATGAAATTTGTCAAGAAATAATTTAAAATATGAAAAGCCTTGAATGCATGTTAAATAGCCCATTTTTACACCTTTAAATCAAAATGGTTCAAACAAAACAATTGAACCAAGCCCGACATATGTTGCTTCTTTACTAGAAGCATTCATCTTGATCTATTAGATTTGTAAAAATCAATATTTGCTTTGGAAACGACCATTCGCCACGTCAAAATTGAATTTTGGGGCAGAATTACGTCACTTCCGGTGCCGACAGAAAACGTCATCGGTATAATAAAGTTAAGATTTTACATCACAGAGCATATGAGCTTTTCTTTTATACAAATCGGGCAATAAATAATTAACCTAGAACCCCATAAACTGAAAAAGTGATCCTCACAAAAAGGGTTATTTCGCAGGATGTTAGAAACATGTTTTTGATATCTATATGATCGTATTGATTCATTCTATTTCTCCACTAGAATCAAATATCAAACAAAAAATGAATATCGCTCATTTAAAAAAATATATATATTTGTTTGGGAGGCTAAAAATACAGTTTTTGCCAAAATGACATTCTATATGATCGTATTGATTCATTCTATTTCTCCACTAGAATCAAATATCAAACAAAAAATGAATATCGCTCATTTCAAAAAATATATATTTGTTTGGGAGGCTAAAAATACAGTTTTTGCCAAAATGACATTACTTCAGGTGGTAATGAAAATGTTAAATCATAAATGGCATTCGTCATCTCATGGTAAAACTTCTATGAAACTCGATAATAATTGACACTTTTATGTTCCAAAAAACCTTGAAAAGTGACTTGTAGAAAATAGTCTATTTCTACGCAACTGAACAAGATAGAAACCAATATATGACCGTATTCTTTTTATTTATCTGTTGATTTAAACTGAAAGTTAATATTTTCAAATATTATCAGTTGAAAAAATATCGATTTTAAAATTTAAAAATACAGTTTATGATAAAATGGCACCACTTCCGGTGTCAATTTTGAATTGTAATCAATTTGATATAAAGTACATTTGTTTTATGTATGAAGTGGTGTTACTTTTATGAAGATCCAATAATAATTGACTCTTTTACTGGCAAAATAACATAATACGTGACACATGCAAAATTGCCTATTTCTCGGCAACTACTCATATTACAAATTAATTTTAAAATACATCGTCTTCGTATGGATAAGAAGACGCTGACTGGGTTGTAAATAGCTTAATTTTACACCTTTTCTCACCCTTTAATCGAAATTACCCCTGAAATGAAATCGAAATTTAAAAATCTGAGCTCATGATTTTGTGCGCCTACTTTTAGTTATATCAAATTTTGAAAATATAATATTTGCTTTCAAAAAATGGTGCCGAACCTATCAAATTGTAGTTTTTGGTAAAATTACGTCACTTTCGGTGCCGACAGGAAACTCTATCGGTAACAAAAATGACAATTGAGACCAGGGAGCATATGAACTTTGTTTCATACAAATCGAACAATAAATAATAAATCTAATAAACCTAAAAACTATATTAGTCAATGGTGGCTAACGCAATTTACTGAGACAATTGTTTTTCGCATTTTATCTCAAGAAAGATGACTCTTTAATCCTGTGTAAAATACCATCAAAATATATTCATAAGTAAAAATGTTTTTTGTAAAAATCTAAATTTTCTAAATTTGGCGCCTAATATCTACAAAGATTTGCCAAAAATTAAAAATCAAGAGTAGCGTAGCTGTGTGATCTGTCTTTGGCTATGCCAAAGTGTATTGAAAGTTAAACTCCGACGGTTATTTTTAAAATTAAGGCAATATTTTGAAAAACGACAACTTCGTATTGTAGCAGAAGTTCAAAATAGCTTTATCCCACTTTCTCAGTAAAACCGAAGACTTCGTAACGATGACTAGTTAATAATAACTAGTCCTGCAAGCAGCACTGAAGCGGGATGCGATAGCCCATTCATCTAGCTATCCAACGATACATAAATTGTTTTGATCCAGTGACATTCGACGGAGAAATCTCGTTTTTCGCAAAAGTACCCATTTTTTTTTACGATTTCTTTTCGAAATATCGAATGACAACTTCTATGTTTTAACAAATTGACTGGATACTTAACTTCCTGTACTATAAGTTTCAGAACCATCCACTGAGCAGCTTTTTAAATAAAAAAGAAAATTAGAAAAGCATTTTCAGTAATTTAACGATTTTTCGACTTTTTTCAAAGATTGATGCCCTTTTGGACCCTTTATATCATTTCAAGGCTTTTACATTTGGATTCACACCCTAGACAACCGATACGACTTTTTTTTTTCAAAATATAGAATAGTTTTTCGACTACTTCCTGTTTCTGGATCATTGTCGAGATAGTTTTAACAAGTGGTTTAGATGCTTAGCTTCATGCATCAGAAGTTTCAGAAACATCCATTCAGCAGTTTTGAAAAAAGAGGAAATAGAAGAGTATTCTCCGTAATTTAACGATTTTCAACGTTTTTTTCAAAGATTGAGGCCCTTTTTGGACCATTTATATTATTTCAATGATTTTATTTTTTGATGCACACGCTAGACCATCAATATGACTTTGAATAAGAAAAATTGTAGGTGTCGTTCTAGAGAAAAAGGCGTCTTAAAAGGCTACTAAACGGAAAATACTAGATTTTCGGCATACCATAATTTATTTCTTAACTATCGATATTATTTTGCATCGTGGTTTGCCTTGTCATTGAGGAGAGGACCTGGCCTAGAGCAGTGTCTAATCGTTCGGATGGGACGAAAAAATGTGGTCCCGTATACACGTTGGCTTGCACATAAAAGAACTATTGAAATCTTCAGGAAATATTCCCTTACAGCACTGTACGGCGTATGCCCATCCTCATTAGCCCTGTTCGTTCTCATTAGCGAGATAACCATGCAAAATAAAGAAAAACCGACACAAGCGGTGTCGGGCAATTTTGACCAAACTTTGGTCATTGGGTACCATGTATACCCCACATGAAATATGAGGGTCACCAACCTTGTAGTTACGGGGAACCAACTACGGCCATTTTAGAGTAAAAAAACGTAATTTTTTAAAAAAAATTCCCTTAATTCAAATGTTTCCCATAAATTGCCTATTTTTTAAAATTATTTTTTTTATGAATGATCTTGTCTACTACTTCAATATATATGACTTTTAAATTTTTCCGAAACCATTTGAAGCTATGAGGAATCTATTTTGAGACGTAGCTTTTGCTACTAATACTAATATTTGGTTTTGACAAAATGACTGGCACGGATTTCTTTCATATTAAATTTGATGGTCGAACTTGAAGAAAGTGACATCATTTTCCCAATAAAATCATTCATTGCCTGGATTATTAGACCAGATAATGCCCCAAGCAACCCTCTGTAGGGCCGGTACAGATGATTCGGGAGTTCTACAAGGATCAGTCCTTGGGCCTGTCTTTTCTGTAATATATACTAAGAATTTAGGACAACTATTCAGATGATACACAGCTGATCGCAAATTACTCCCTTTCAGAAACTGTTCCATCCCCTAATAATTATCCCCTAAAAATGATAATGGAACATTTTTTAAACGTGAATTGTTTGATGAAAGTATATAATGCGTTTATATTTACTTATTTATTTCTATTTCTATGAAGGCTTGCTCTTAATTGAACTAGAACCCACGTTAATTTGGTTTCCAATGCCAGGTTACACTTTTCAGTGTGTAAATAAAGCGGTGGTTTATGTTTCGCCATTTTTGTTGAAAATCGTTATTTTTGGACAAAAAAGGAAATTATTTACTACTAAACAGGTCGAGTGCCACCCAATTTTTTTCTTGATCTTAATACTATAGATCATTGCTTAAACGCGCAGTGGGTGAGATACAGATATTAGAATAAAATGAAATACCTATTTTGGTACCTTGCAGAACTAAGTCTCTATATCAAAGACCGCTCAACGTAAGTCCATCAAACTTTCAGAATGTATACTTACTAACCATATCTGCTACCCTATAAAGTTTCATTAATCTACTCGCCGTAGTTGAGTTGTACGCCATAAATGAAAAGTGGCTTGAAAATGGTGATTTTTTTGCTTTTTTCGGTCTTAAATTTTTTTTCTACACTTTAAAAATGGTTCGATTGATCTAAAATTGTGGCAGTTTGGTTTGGAGGGGTTACTGATGATACATAAACAAAATGGTGAAAATCCTATTAGCATTAGCACCATTGCTCATTCCTTTCGTGTTTATAGTAAACAACATGATATGATGTATTTTTATTTCATTAATTTTAAAGTGGGCACATAATCAGAAACCTAAATCAAATGATAACCGTAAACCAATTTTCTTAATTACTTTTATACCTGCGAGGAATATTATCCATTCAGGTTTAACTATAGGCTAAGTGTTTTGTTATTTGTCATTAATCGAACGGATTGACATGCTATATACAAGAAGACTGATCAATAATTATTGTCTAAATTGAGGAAAGGATTCTGTATGTGAATATCGGTTTGAGGCCGACAAATAATTTAGTTCATCGTTATCGCTTAATGTAACAAGCCATTTAAATAATGCAATCATGTGATGCTTTTTATAGACCTACGTAGCGCTTAACAAACCAGTAGCCCAATCGATGCAAAAATGAATTTCATACTATAAACGTCTGTTATGAACACCTTGCTTATATGAAACCCAATATATCCTCTGGTGAGGGGTTTGGGAGTGGTAATATCAGAATTTCACGGTCTCAAGATTGTAATCATAAACATTGCGGGAACAACCAGATCATTCACATATATTTCAAAAGTCAAATATTTGCACTGTAATTATATAATTAGGCATAGCGTATAAAAACCTTCACGTAGAAAGGTATCGCTTGTACGAAAAAGACAACATAATTATTATTAGTACTATAGACAAATATGTACTAGTATAATTGAATGAATAAACTTGATTCTCATATCATAAACTATAGTACATTTTTACAGAGAAATATATTATATATAATTACGTGCATGTGCAAACAACCAAATTTACTAGGAGGACTGACTTTCACATTTATGATTTTTATGAATTTTCCAAAGTCACAATATTTGAAGTATTAAACAATTTTTTAAATGAGCTAAGTCTCCAACTCAACATTTTCCATAATATTCGAAATTAAAAACACAAATTAGAATTCAATATTGATTGAAACTATAGGATCCTAATATCCAATATTTAAGACACATTTAATATTTTATAATCAGTACAAGAGTCGTGTACCCTACGGTTTCGGAAGCCATTTTGTAATGAACAAATAAAACATATCATACAACACAATGTGGAAGTAATTAGTAAAGGCTGATTCACAAAAAACAAACAAAATAATAATTTCAAAAACGTTTAGAATGGACTGCCTTTCAATTTGAACTGTTCACGTATTTCGCCGAACATAATTGATAAGAAATTACAATATTTTTTTCCAAAATTGAATATAAATCACTTAACATATGTTCATAATACATTAATATGTGCTTTTAGTGCCATTTTGCTCTATTTCAAGGTTAAAAATTTAAGCCATACGCCCTTTAAACTTATAAGTATTAGGATATGAACAGCAGGAAATAGTCCTTATATGATATAAGAGTTTAGATTATACTAAAGTTAACACACTTAATGGATATACTACTTCTGAATTTTATTAACATGTTACGTTTCAATACACATACAGGTATCGTTATCAAGTTAACTTTAGCGGGAAATAGGTAGATATTTTCTTTTTTTAGACCTAAATTGCATTATATACAATTACATATGGTATTCGCCCCCGAAGTCACAAAGATGACACGTCCTGTTGTCTCGCAACGTCATGCCACCTTACTAACTCAATGGGTAATCTATGGTGGCCTATCGTTATCATTCAGGATTTAACAAATTTTCTTTAAAAACCTAAATAAAATGAAATGAAAATGAAAAGCAAAGTCAAAATCAAAAATAAATTAAAAGCAAAAGTTCAAGCAAAAGTTAAATCAAAACTACAAATTAAATCAAAAGCAAAAATAAAAGTAAAAGTAAAACCAAAATGTAAATTAAAATCAAAACATAAAACCATTTTTAAAAATATTTGAAATGTGAAACAAAAGTAAAAGTAAAAAGCAAAATAAAAATATTTGTCGGCCTATCGCTATCATTCAACTTTTTTTCGCGCAAAAGTAATTTTTTTGGGTCGGCCTATCGCTATCATTCAACGTCCTTGACCCCAATCAGTAACCATCGGCTATTTCCGATCGCTTCGACTCGACGGTTTCGTCTCCCGTGGTACAAATAAAACTGAATCCGGAAGTGCCACCATCTTTAAATGTGAGAAATCCATAAGGCTTTTTCAGTATTTTACTAACAGACATGGGAGTTATATTTTCTGAATCCTCGAAGGAATGCCTAAAAAACGTTCAGAGCAGAAATTTGATTTAGGTCAACTGATGGTCACCATTTTGAATTGAATAATCCACTTTAACGGGCGTGAAAATAAACACAATAGGCCATAGTATGTTCAATGTGTCTCCTATTTCTGAAATTAATACTTTTCAGGATAGCTGGGATCAGGTCGAATTTTTTGTGTTTAAAGTTTCAAATTTTCGAATTTCACTTTTGACCTTTTACTTGCCGACAAAGTTGTTTACAGGACAAATTATGTCTTTAATTTTCAAAATTTACAAATTTAACCTAAATATTCGAACAGCTGAGGTCAATCTGATTAAAAAAATATTAGTTCCGTTCAAAGTTATATTGTCATTTAATTTTTGGATATTTTCCTGCCTTTTTTAGTTCTTTCCAGCCATTTTCATTTCATTTTCTCATCCGTCCCGTTTTAAAACGGCTTGATCCATTTTTCTGAAACTTCTGGAACAGGAAGTCATTCCGATTACAGCAATACAAGTTTCAGTTATTTCCCATTAGTTTTCAGGTTATTTTTTTTTTGCCCGGGTGCAATGTTTCTCACTATATTTAGACTTGTAACTTTGCGAGTTTTTGAACGATTTTGATAATATTTTTTCTTGTTCTTTTTTCTTTTAACATACTTGATATAATCAATGACTCGTGACGATCGGTATGAAAGCTTTCATATCTGCATTGGACAGTAGCAGATCTAGTTATTTTTTTATTTTTTTTTTTTTGTGTGTGTTTTTTTTTTTATTTATTTTTTTTTTGTGTGTGTTTTTTTTTTTTAACTATTTTACTAATTCTTTTTTCTTAGAGTACCTTTACAAAATTCATTTTCACCTGCAATTTCAAATTTTCGAAAATTCGTCGCTGTGATTTCGTCCCGGAAGTTGGGACCAACTTGATAACTTCTTTAATATACTGAGCGCCATGGAAAACGCTTCACTTTTTTTTCCCAAATATTTATTGCTAGGTGGTTTTGTATGTATAATATTATGCAATACTATGAACTATTGTTTCATACAATGCTCACAAATGCAAAAAATGTCGGCCCGTGTGCACAAAAACAAATTGCACGAGATGCACCTGAAAAACCCAATATTCACGTGCAGCATTGTGTGTGAGCCCTTTAAAAGCATGTTTTCAACTTAATGTGCAGTACATGAACTGTGAAACGTCAATCTGTCGTAATTTGTTGCTGGACGTGTGAAGGAATCGAGCTAGAGATGCCGAGACTTAGTGAAAATCAACGGAATGAAGCCATGGGAATGTCCAGGACTGGCATGTCTACACGTGCTATTGTCAGACACTTCAATTGTCATCAGTCCACTATTGTAAGGTTGGTGGAACGTGTTCGAGTTACTGGATCAACACCTGACCGTCAACGTCCTGGTCCACAACGCGTTACAACCCAGACTCAAGACCGCTACATCCGGGTCACTCATCTGTGTGACAGATTCCGCCCAGCGACTCGAACAGGTGCAGCAGTCGTCTGAAGACAAGGACCAGTAAGTGCCAGCACCGTAAGACGTCGTCTAAGAGAAGTAGGACTCCGTGCACGACTACCTTATGTTGGAGCTATTCTCAGGGAGCATCACCGTCAGCGGCGTTTGATATGTGCCCAAGGACACCAGACATGGAGAAGAGTAGACTGGCAAAGTGTGCTCTTCAGTGATGAGAGTCGCTTTCATCTTCATCACGCTGATGGCCGTCAACGTGTGTGGAGACGTCTTGGGGAACGTCTTGCAGACTGCTGCGTCTTCGAAACGAATCGATGGGGTGGGGGAAGTGTAATGGTGTGGGTAGGCTTCACATTTCATCACCGGACCGCCCTACACATTTGCAGGGGTCGCATGAATGCTGTAGCCTACCGTGATGATGGCCCGTGGAGGACACACGCGCTACTGACATCTGTGTCGTACTTTTGGTTTTGACCCCTCTGACTTTGTACCCTTGATTACAGATTAAACATCCATAAGTGTACAAATGTGTTGTTATTGATGTGTTCCCATTTGAATATTGTTCACAATAAGACGCAAAATAAATAAGATATGTTTACAGGATCATTTTGTTATACGAAAAACTAAGTGATGCGTTTTCCATGGCACTCTTACTTGCACGATTTTCATGAACTTTAGAATGTAAGTCGATATTGCTGATGCAATTTCGTTTAAGATGGCGGACGAGTAGGATCTCGTAAACAGATCAGACAGAGTTTTTTGTGAAATTAATGAGTTTTCAGTGAAAGGATTATGTTATACTTTCGTATGTAAATTACTAATGATACAGTCGTTAATCCTGTGTAATATTTTTTCCAAAACATATCTGTGATAGTGAAATAGTTGACGTTTTTAGAAAACAATAACAATCTGTAACAGCGCTCAGGTGAGCACAGTTAACCCAGTGGACTAAATAAATAAACAAACTATTACTAGACAGGTTTAACACCTACTGTACTGTCTTTAAAAATGCCAAAAAACCAAAGGAAACGTACTAAAATGGATGATAGTGCTAGCACCAGCAGTATATCTGAATTTCTCGATAAAATAGTAAAAGATGATGAGTCACTAAGGACACTAATACGTGAAATATACAGACGAGATGAAATCATGAGCCAGCTTGTAAAACCAGAGACAATTGAATTGATGACAAATAGAATAATACAACTAGAGAATGAGCTGGATGAATTACAACAGTATTCCAGAAGAACATGTCTAAAGGTTAGTGGAATTAAAGAAACATCAAACGAAGATACAGATAAGTTAATTGTAGACTTAGTAAACAAACATATTCTTACAGAGGGTGACGAAAGGCTGAACTTATCTCATATTGGTTGGTCACATAGAGTTGGTCGAAACAATAATGGGTATGATAGGGATATAATTGTAAGATTCATAAGTTATAGAAACAGGGCTGCTGTATTTAAAAACAAAAAGAATTTGAAGGGATACAATATCACTAATCACACTAAGATCTATGTGAATGAAGCATTAACTAGAAAGCGGGCGTTACTCTACAAACAGACACGATCACTGTTTAAGGCTAGTTTAATAAAGAACTGTTGGACTTTTGATGGGCGAATTTATGTGAGAAATCTGGAAGACAACAAGAACTTCTTGATAAAATCTGAAGATGATCTTAAGGAGTTTATCCCATCAGGACAACGGGCACCTAGATCTATTCCCAAAGCGCAACCGAGGAATCCCAGGGTACGCAGTTCAAATTTATTTGGAGACCTTGCAGCTATTCATGGAGCACAGACTTCATCAACTATAGACACGATAGGCAGTACAATTCGACAACAATCTATAGTTGAATTTGGGGTGGTAACATCTACACCTAAACAGTCAGCCCAAGCATTACCTCAGCCATCAAACCCAGATATAAATGACTAACGGTCAACAAGACCAACTATCATACTCTATCTCAGTCTAATACTTGCAAGTTATTATGCATATTTATTAATAACTCGATCACCCTTTACATTCCTAGATACAGATAGCATAATGTATTGTTTGTAATATAGATGTAAGATAACTGTACTTTATACCAACCTAGATATAAATCTCATAATAATACTTGTTTATACCAACCTAGATATAAATCTCACAATAATATTTGTTACATAGTTGTAAGATAACGGTACCTTATATTTACTTAGATAGAAAATTTCATAATAATATATTGTATTGAACATAGCTGTAAGATAACGGTACTTTATACTTACTTAGATACAGATGTTATAATAATATATTTGTTTTAAACCTTTATGTAAGATAACAGTTCTCCATTCTTACCAAGATAATGTAAGATAGCGGTAATTTACATTTACCTGGATATAGATTTTAATATACTTACCTAGATGCAGATCTCAAAATAATTTATTGTTTTAAAAAAAAGTTGTAAGAAACGGTACTCTATACTTAACTAATTACATCTTTCATAATAATATATTGTTTTGGCCATAGCTAATAGCTAAAGGCATTTCATACTTACCCAGATGATACAGATCTCATAATAATATGTTGCTTTGAACATAGTTGCAAGATAACGGTACTTTATATTACCTAGATACAAACCTCATAATAATATCTGTTTCGAACATAGCTATATCAGAACGATACTTTATACGTATCAAGATACAGATCTCATAATAATATATTGTCTCGAACATAGTGTAAGTTAACTGTACTTTAAATTTACCTGTTTTCAGATCTCATAATAATATATCGTCTTAAACATAGATATAAGATAACGGTACTTTATACTTACCTTCATACAGATCTTATAATATTTTATTGCCTTGATCATATTTGTAAGATGCGGTACCTTACACTTACCTAGATTCAGATCTTATAATAATATACTGTTTTGAACACAGTTATAAGATAACTGTACTTTATACTTACCTAGATACAGGTCTTATAATAATATATTGTTTTGAACACAGTTATAAGATAACGGTACTTTATACTTACCTTTTAATAATATATTGATCTGAACACAGTTATAAGATAACTGTACTGTACTTTATATTTACCTAGATTCAGATCTTATAATAATATATTGATCTGAACACAGTTATAAGATAACTGTACTGTACTTTATATTTACCTAGATTCAGATCTTATAATAATATATTGTTTTGAACACAGTTATTAGATAACGGTACTTTATACTTATCTAGATACAGGTCTCCATAATAATGTAAGATAACGGTACTTTACATTTACCTAGATGCAGATTTTAATAAAATATTGGGATACAGATCTCATAATAAAATATTGTCGTGTAACATAGTTGTCAGATCTCCATAACAATGTTTTGAATATATAATGTATACCAAGTTTAAACAAGATAAATCCCCATAATAATTGATTGTTCGGACTATAGCTGTGACACAACAGTACCTTACACTAGATACAAATCTCACAATGTTCTCATTAGATATTATATATACATATATATCTTTTTTTCACCAAGTCACATAAATTACTGTTATAAATATTGTTGTGAGGCAACGATACTTTATACTTACCTAAAAAGTGATCTCATTATAATATATTGTTTTGAAAATAACTGTCCGATAATGGTACTTCCTACTTACCTAGATACAGATCTCATAATAATATACTGTTTTGAACATAGTTGTAAGATAACGGTAATTTATATTAAGCTACATACCGATCTCATAATACAATATTGTTTTTAATATTGTTGAAAGGTAACGGTACTTTATAACTACCTACAGACCTACATTATAATGTTTGATTTGAGCATATCTGTATGACAATGGTACTGAACATAATTGTAGGTAACGGTACTTTACTTTTATCTAGATACTGATTTTAAAAAAATATTGTTTTTGAACATAGTTGTAAGATAACACTACTTTCTTTACAATAATATACTGATTTGGACATAGATGTAATATAACGGTACTTTATGCTTACACAGTTACGGTTCTCATAATAATATATTGTCTTGATCATAGTTGTGAGAAAACGGTGCTTTATATTTACCTAAATACTGATTTTCATAATCTATTGTATCGAACATAGTTGTAAGATAGCGCTACTCTGTACATACCTAGATACAGACCTCAAAAATGATGTATTGTCTTGAACATAGTTGAAAGATAACAGTACTTTATAGTAATCTAGATACAGATCTCATACAAATATTTTGTTTTGAACACAACTGTAAGACAAAAGTACTCTATATTTAACTATAAAAATTACTCATAATAATTGGTCTGAACCGTTGATGTTCTATCACGCTAGTTTAAATTTAACCAGACACAGACTTTATAATAATATATTGTCTCCTTCATAACTGTAAGTTAACGGTATTTTTATTTACCTTGATACAGCTCTTAATAAAATAGTGTTTTGAATATTGTAGTAAGGCTACAGTACAATATTCTTATATTGAGACAGATCTCAGAATAAAAAGTATTTTGAACATAATTGTAAGATAACGGTACTTTAAACGTGCCTAGATTCAGATCTTCGGAATAATATTTGATTTGAACATAGCTGTATGATAACGGTACTTTATGCTTACCTAGATACAAATCTCATAATAAAATAATGCCTTGAACATAGTTGTAAGATAGCGGTACTTTATACTTACCTAGACTCAGATTTGTTTTAAATACTTATGTAAGATAACTGTTGTCTAGCCTTACCTAGATAAAATCCTCATTAATATGTTGCCTTGAACATAGTTGTAAGATAACAGTACTTTATATTACCTAGATACAAATCTAAAAAATGTTACTTAATATCTTCTTTTTAACATAGTTGTAAGATAAAACAATCTATACAGATGTCATAATAAAAATACTGTTTAAATATTATTGTCAGGCAATGGTACTTTATATTTACATATATACAGATCGCATAATGATATACATTGTTTCGGACAAAATTGTAAGATAACGGTACTTTATACTTACCTAGATGTAGATCTTATAATGATATAACATTTTGAACATAGTTCTAAGATAATAGTACTCTAGTCCTACCTATATAAATTACTCAGATTAATTTATTGTCTTGAATATAGCTGTGAGGTGATGGTACTCTGGACTTGCCTTGATATATGTCTCATAATGATATATTGTTTTGAATACTGTCTTACGATAACATTCTTGACACAATAGATATACTTGGAACATGTTAGTAAAGTATGACTAATTTTGCGTTGCATACAGTTGTTGTATAGTAGTGTATTGTGATGAACTCTGTATTTGATATACTAGATACATTTGTTACATAATAGTATGTTATGATTAACTTAATTTTGATACTTATGATTTAACGTTATAATAATGTTTTATGTTCAATTGTGGATTTTCATACATTGATTATATAGTCTTACACTTAACGAAAATTCGTATATGCATTCGAAATCTGCTTCATAACAGATCATCATCCAATAACAATGTCTGTCTGAACCAATGGTGTAGCCATGTTTATCATGACAATAACAGTTGTACATCTAAACACTTCCTTGTGTCACTTTGTATATACGTTACACTATTTCTATTTCAAATGTAAATATGTTATACCTATCGTAAAACCACAATCTGCTAAAGCAAACCTCCCATTATTCGTTATTCTACTTCCCTTATTTTATTCCTTTATTTCTATATATGTCTTTATTACAATCTTGTTACGCAGTGGAGACGTCGAGGAAAATCCGGGACCAAATAGCAACATATCTCTCGTGCATCTGAATGTAAGAAGCTTACGCCATAAAGTTGACATTGTTTCCGCCGAATTCTCTGAAAATTTCGACCTGATCTTGTTAACTGAGACATGGCTTGACAAAAGCATATCATCGGACACTCTTTCTATCCCTGGTTTCAATGCACCAATTCGCAAAGACAGGACTACAGGACAGGGTGGGGGAGTAGCAGTGTATTCTCGTAACAATCTTTTAATAAAACGTAGGTCTGACTTAGAAACCGACAATACAGAGGGCATTTGGGTAGAAATTAATATTCATAATAAATACTTTTTAATTGGCACTTTTTATAGACCACCAAATTCTACTGTTCAATTAGATAATTCTATTTTCAACTCGTTTTCATTGGCAGCAGCAGACGACATAAACAATATCTTTATATTAGGCGATTTTAACATTGATCTCTTTACAAAATCAAATACTTTTATTCATTCGGCAAATGTTCTTTTCGATTTTAAACAAATTATCAAGGATCCAACCAGATATGGTAATAATGGTAACAATACATTGATTGATCTAATTTTAACGAATTGTTCCGGTTATATTTTTGATTCAGGTTGCTTAGATAATTCCTGTAGTGATCACTGCCCTGTGTATTGTCGGTTAAATTTTCATCGTCTGAAATCAATTAGCTTTACACGTACTATATGGAATTATGATTACGACGTGACGCTGGGAGTATCTTATGGGACTCCATTATTGATAACAATTCTATTGATATTACATGTGCCGCCTTCACAAGCGAGTTAATAAATTTGGCAAGAACACATATCCCAAACAAAACCGCAACCATTAGATCAAAAGACAAACTTTGGATGAACAACACTATTCGGAAAATGAGTAAAAAGAAAAACAAAATTCACCGGAAAGCAGTAAAATCAAACTTGGACCTCGACTGGCAAAAATTTAGAAATATAAGGAATGACTATATTAGCTTGATTAGAAAATGCAAAAAAGAGTATTATGAAAAATTAGACCATAAATTAAATGATAATCAAAATTTTGGCAAAAAGGATTGGTGGCATATAGTCAACTCGTTTGTGAAGGGTCAAAGATCGGAAAAGGGAGATATTCCGCCTCTTATGAATAATGGGGTTCCATATTTTAATCCGAAGGACAAAGCAAATTGTTTAAACGAATACTTTATTAACCAATCACAGCTTGATTACACAAATGCACAACTTCCTGAACTCGAACAAAATCCCTCTTCACTTTGTCACCTAAAATTAACACCTAAAGAAGTTGAAGACATGATTTCCATTATTGATACTTCAAAAGCTGCAGGCCCAGATAACATCAGCGGAAAATTCCTAAAATCCATCTCCCTCGAAATTAGAAAACCTTTATGTAACATCTTTAATCTTTCACTTGAGCTAAAAACCGTTCCTAATATTTGGAAATCAGCAAACGTAACAGCAATTCATAAAAAAGGCGACCCGTCACTATGCGGAAATTACAGACCAGTTTCTTTATTGAGCATTATAATCAAAATTTTCGAAAAATGCATCTACAAACATGTATTTAACTTCTTTAGGGATCACAATATTATTACTAATTTGCAAAGTGGTTTTTTGCAAGGAGACTCAACTACTTACCAACTAATAGATCTTACGCACTTCTTCTGTCAAGCCATCGACCAAGGCCAATATACGAGAACGGTGTTCTGTGACATCAGTAAAGCTTTTGACAGAGTTTGGCATGCCGCACTCTGTCATAAGCTTGGGGCCGCTGGGATCAGAGGAGACTTGTTAGAATGGTTCAGAGACTACTTGTCTAACAGACAACAGAAGGTTATTGTCAACGGAACCTCCTCTGAGCCATTAACGGTCCCTGCTGTTGTCCCACAGGGATCCGTTCTCGGTCCATTACTTTTCATTATATACATCAACGATATAGTAAACAGTATAAAATCAAATATTAGATTATTTGCTGATGACACTAGTTTATATATAAAAATAACTGACCCAACCGAATGTGCGGAAGTCTTAACCCATTCAAGGGCAGCGTCCTTTTTTTGGGACGACCCTACAAATCAAAATTAAAACAAAGAAAATCAAGATATTATTAAAGTAACAGTATTAGTATAATACATAACGAGCCTAATTGACATTGACTACAAAAAAAGTCACATGGAGTTACCTCCCCTTCCAAGATGGCGTCCGTAATGACACAGCCTGCAAAATGTGAAAGTCAAAAAGGTCAAAGGTCAGTATTCCTTTTACAATATATATTTCGGGAAAATTTTACGATCATATTAAAGGTTATGTGTTCTAGATTCTCAAATATGATTTTGTGTAAGAATAATCAAAATAGATTACTTTTAGTGAGCTGAATAAAGTGCGTCCCATTTTTGGGACGCTGCCCATTAAAGGGCACGTTTTTTCACATTTGCCATTTTGTACATACTAAGTTCCGAATAGTGAAATTTTTCAATTTTACAGCACAGATAGTTAGTGTTTTGTATAATTTTACATGAATTTATAAAAAGTGACTTTGTTTATTTTTTTATAGGTTACTGAGTGTAAATGAAGCCTTGGATCTGATATTGGATGACGAGGACGACTTAAATGGTGCCGATATTTTTATTCAACCCCCAGAAGAAAATGAATTAACTGATTCTGACTCTGCTGATGAAGATGGAATAGGAGCTACTTTTAGTAATTTATCTGGTCGACAACTGTCAGCTGGCTGTTCTGTGACTTTTAGAACTCGTCATGGAAGACAATTTTTGGATGATGATATAGATCAAGTTTCCATCACGGATTATTCTTCATCTGATTCTGAAGATAATTTAACTTCTATAGGCGGTTTACTTGCTAAGAAGAGGAAATTATCTACAACCAGAATTTGGCGCCATGGTGATTTCACAGAAGATATGAATAACCATTTTGAATTTGACACTGACTGGGTGGGAGAGCTTGACAGTACTCCCGCGAAGCTGTTTGAAAGGTTCCTTGATGATGAAACAGTTAATTATATTGTAACCATGTCAAAGGTTTATGCTCAACAAAAAGGAAAGGAGAACTTTGACATGACCCCTTCTGATCTCAAGTTGTGTATTGGTGTAATATTACTATCAGGTTATAATCCAGTACCTCGCAAAAGGATGTATTGGGAGAATTCTGACGATGTCCGTAATGATATTGTTGCTTCTGCCTTTCCATATAAGCGGTTTGAAGAGCTCATCAAGCATATCCATTTAGCAGATAATACCAAACTAGATCACTCTGATAAAATGGCTAAGCTCAGACCACTCATTGATAGGCTCAATACCAATTTTTTAAAATTATGGCCAGCTTCACAGAATGTTAATATAGATGAATCAATGATACCTTATTATGGTCGTCATTCCTCTAAGCAGTTCATTCAAAACAAACCAATACGCTATGGCTACAAAGTTTGGTGTCTGAATACTCCATCCGGTTACCTTATCCAATACAACCCATATCGGGGTGCTGGTACTGTTGATATCCGACCAGAATTAGGCATGGGTGGATCTGTTGTTGTCGATCTACTTTGTAAATTACCAGCAAAATGCTATAATGTCTACTTTGACAATTTATTTACATCTTTACCATTGATTGAAACATTGAAAGAAATTGGTATGCATGGAACTGGGACTGTGAGACAAAACAGATTACAAGCATGTCCGTTAACACCAGCAACAGAGGTAAAGAAGAAAGATAGAGGTTTTTCTGAATCTGTTATTGATACGTCCTCTGGTCTTTTGATATGCCGATGGAATGACAACAGTGTAGTAACTCTTGTCTCATCTTTGTTTGGTGTAATACCCAAGAGTACAGCAAGGCGATGGTCCAGAAAGCTTAACAAAGAGATCCAAGTTCCAGTACCCTCTTTAGTCTCCAAATACAACCAAAACATGGGTGGGACTGATAGAATGGATGAAAACATTTCCTATTACCGACCTTCTATTAGAATTAATAAATGGTGGTGGCCAATTTTTATTGCACAGATCCAATATTGTCTTCACAATGCCTGGCAAATCTATCGACTGAGTGCTGCATATTAACAAGACCCATTGGATATCCTTGCATTTACACGGCGAATAGCCAGAACTCTTTTGATCAGCAACCGACAACAGAGAATAATCACAGGACCAGGTCGATTTCAACCAATAAAATCAAGAATCCCCGAAGACGTCTGATTTGATGGAAGAAATCACTTTCTTTATTCAGGAAATACACAAAGAAGATGCGTATATTGTGGGAAGAAAACAGTGAAACTCTGCACAAAATGCCCCGAATGCCCTTTGCACCAATCCTGTTCCGTACTTTTCCACACAAGAAACTAATGCAGTGTTTATCTCTACCAAGTTGAAGCAAAAATACATTGCACATAAAGTTAATTAAAATATTATAAAAAAATAGACAGCAAAATGGGACTTTGGCCTACATGGGATTTAACGCATGATATTTTATACACATATAATTAGAAATGAAATAAATTACCTGATCTAAATAAAAACTAGTTGTTTCTTTGTTAAATCGTCATTATAAATTCCACTGCTATTGTTATATTTTTCTTAAAACATGTACCCTCTTGTGGGCAGCGTCCCATTTTTGGGACAGCCTTTGAAATGACCAAAATTAACAGATTTTTAAAATTTAACCGATTTTAAACTACCAAAACTTCAATTTTGTGACATTTTAGACATCATAATAAAAAATCAAACAAATTTGATATCTCGCCCATGATTGGGTTAAATGGTGATCTAGAGAGAATAAACCTTTGGGCTAAGACGTGGCTTGTATCTTTTAACCCGCTGAAAACTGAAACCCTAGCACTAGCAAATAAAAAGAATTTAATTCTTCCGACACTTAATCTAGACAATGTTGCAATTAAAGAAGTTTTTGAGCACAATCACCTGGGGCTGACTTTCCAAACAAACTGTAAGTGGGATACTCATATAAATAAGATTTTGGCCAAAACAAGTAAACTTGTAAATTGTCTTCGCTCGTTAAAATATAGGTTAAGTCGTAGATCTCTCCAAACCATGTATACATCATATATTCTTCCTCATTTCGATTACTGTGACGTTATTTGGGATGGGAGTTTTGCCGAACTAACACATAAACTAGAACTTTTACAACTTGATGCACTCAGGACTATATGCGGTGCTGTGAAAGGTACAAGTCACCAAGGGTTATATACTATTCAAAAAAAGTAGGGGATATTTGATTTTTAAGTGTTATTAAAGTCACCTTATGAAACTGACGAAGAAAGAAATGACAAAATGAAATGAAGTTCACATTCATCGATTTATTCCAAATGATCGTTAGACTAAGTAAGGCACAGACTGACCATTATAAGGGTAAAATGATACCCGGGGTCAAACAGCAAAGTTACCACAGCATCACAACCAAGTCAGTAACGGGTAAATCCTCCTCTGTTTGCCAAACAAGCATTGATCCGACGTGGCATACTCCTAATGAGACGTCTAAGGTCATTTTGGTCCAGATTGTCCTATTCCTGTTGCAACGCAGCAGCAAGTTCTTGGACATTGGCAGGACGTTGTTGACGTTGACGTAACCTCTGTCCAAGCATGTCCCAGACATGCTCGATGGGGGAGAGGTCGGGACTCAGTGCTGGCCAAGGTAATGTGGTGATGTTCTGTTGTTGGAGGTAACCTGTAACGATCCTGGCCCTGTGACATCTTGCGTTGTCATCCTGGAAGATGAAACGGCGGCCATGACGTCGTGCGAACGGCACAACATGGACTGCCAAGATGTTGTCCCGGTAGTACTGGCCTGTAACACGCCCTGCAACAACATGTAAAGCCGTTCTTCCAGCAACAGTGATGCCTCCCCACACCATAACAGAACCACCCCCAAATCGATCATGTCTGATGACGTTAACGTCTTGGAAGCGCTCGTTTCGACGACGCCACACCCTCCTACGTCTGTCCAAAAAATCAACAGTGAACCTTGACTCATCTGAAAACATCACATTGCTCCAGCGTCGATTATCCCAGTGTTGACGATCCCTACACCAACGACGTCTTGCCTGAATGTGATGATCTCTCAAACAAGGGATCACGCGAGGACGTCGGGCGCGAAGGTGACCCCTATGCAGTCGATTCCGAATCGTCTGGCCACTCACTCTCACACCAGTGTCTGTTTGAAGACGAGCGCTGATCTGATTTGCTGTGATGACACGATTTCTCAAGGCCAAGGTACGGATAAATCGATCCTGGGCTTGAGTTGTCGCCCTTGGTCGACCTGAGCGTGGTCTGTCCTGTACAGATTGTGTATCACGGTATCTGGACCATAGCCTGCTTATGACAGACTGAGAAACATTCATCGTCCGCGCCACAACCGCCTGTGTTGTGCCGATCTGTAGCATGCCAAGGGCACGTAACCTTTCATTTTGGGTAAGCCGACGCATATCAAAATTTGTTTTCTGGTCACTAAAACAATTAAACTGATGTTTCCACCCTGGAATTCAATGCCACAATGACTGTAACATTCAAAGTCAGAGTCGTGCAAATCTTGGGTTGGACCCCCATGATGATCCCAAGCATCACCTGCATTCCATGCGGTAGCTATTGGTGCGTTTGGGCGTCACATGTAACTGGAAATGTTTCTTCTGTTAGGTTCTATAGTGACTTTTTTCGTAGTCATTTGCATATTTTAGTATTATGCCCCCAAAATCAAATATCCCCTACTTTTTTTGAATAATATATAAGGAAACTGGATTTATTACACTGCAGGAGAGAAGAAGGCGACATAAATTAATTTTATTCTACAAAATCATAAACCATATTACTCCCGAATACTTATTTCAACTGATACCACCTAATATAAATTCGTATCGCCTCCGAAACCATAGTAACATTCCAACATACTTCTGCAGAACTTCTTTATTTTCTTCTTCTTTTATACCATCTACAATTCGAGAATGGAATCTACTCGATCTTTCTACTAGAAACTTACCTACTTTATCTTCTTTTAAATCTAAACTCGGCTACCTTGATCAAATTATACCTTCATCATACTACTCTGGTAGCAGGAATAATCAAATTCACCATTCTCGCCTTCAACTCGCTTGCAGTGATTTAAACGGACATCGTTTTCTCAGACATATTTCTGACACCCCAACATGCGATTGTGGTCACGCCTTTGAAGACTCTGAACATTTTCTTTTAATTTGTCCCTTACGTTCAGATGCACGATCTGCAACAATATCAAAACTTCCAAAACTTTATCAAAATTCTCAAAATTTATTATTCGGAACTGAAGACAGAAACAATTCTGAAGAAATTTTTTCGGCAGTACATAACTTCCTCGACATCTCCCAAAGATTTTGAAAATTCGGTATGTAAATTTATGAAATATAAACATTCTGATTGTGGTTTGTACATATCGTGTATATAGTGTATATAGCCATCTTATATTTTAATCGTTTACTTTACTTTACTTTACTTTTCATTATATATTTATGTTTGTACTTTTCATTATATATTTATGTTTGTACTTTTATGGAGAGGGTTTATATAGGCTTTTGCCTGTTCTCCAATCCAGTTTCTGTGAATAAATATTGTTTAGAAAAAAAAATATTGCTGATGCGACTTGAAAAATATCATTAGAAATTTTCTAACTTCTCTCCCCTTGGAGAAATTAATGATCAAATTTAAAAAAAAATTGACAAAATATAGGTCAGATTGACTTGATTTTTTTTCTGTACTAGCTGAGAAATTACTGATGAGCACACAAAATTTGAAGTCTATCGATAGAACCGAAAAATCCCTAAGGCTTTTGCGATATTTTACTTACAAACATGGGAGTTACATTTTCTGAATCCTTGAAAGAATGCCTGAAAAACGTTCACAGCAGAATTTGTATTTCGGTCAATTGCTGGTCAGCATTTGGAATAGAATATGGAAGACAGTGAAAAATCCACCTTAACAGACGTAAAAATAAACGCAATGTCCTGCAAGTAGTCGAAACCGATAGAAAAGAACTCTCAAATTTGTGAAAAATATCTGAAAACTAAAATATGTATGAGATTTTAAACTAGGCCATATATTAAAGATTTCAACTGTGTCGGTTGTAATAAGTTCCTTATGACAATCCTGTTTCTGTATATAATTCTATCAAACGGTAATTTTCAAAATGAATTTATTACATTTAACACAAATTTTGTTGCCTTTTATTTATTACCATATAGTAAGATTATGGTATCATATGTACATAGTTATGATTTAATCCTTATAAGACATATAGAAATAGATTTCACTAAAAATAAAACACACTTATATGGATATACTACTTCTGAATTTATTAACATGCTACGTTTCGATACACATACAGGTATCGTTTTCAAGCAAATATTTGCTTGAAAAATACAGGTATCGTTTTCAAGCAAATATTTGCTTGAAAACGATACCTGTATGTGTATCGAAACGTAGCATGTTAATAAATTCAGAATGCTACGTTTCGATACACATACAGGTATCGTTTTCAAGCAAATAATTATTTGCTTGAAAACGATACCTGTATGTGTATCGAAACGTAGCATGTTAATAAATTCAGAAGTAGTATATCCATATAAGTGTGTTTTATTTATAGTTATGATTGTTTACTAGGTTTAGATCACTTAAATCAAACGTTTACTGCTTGATACGGTGATCTAAAGATGTGTGGCCAATAATCCTTTCTGAAAACAAACAAAATTACATTAATAAACTGCTTTTCCCAGAAAATGCATTAATTGCGCAGGAGTTACTGCCGGATTTTTGCAGGCTGCGTTGGACCCCCAAAATATCACCCAATCTGTCTAATTTTTTGTATGGAGTGTTTTTGTCGGGAATAGGAACAGATTAGAAAAAGGGACCGGTGGGGGGCTGAAAAGTTTCAAAAATCGAGGGGCTATAGATGCACCCTAATCTGCATGGCACAGTTGCAGATCTAGTTCTTATTAAGCTTTCACCTTCGTTGAAAGACTATTATTATTACCAAGATTATTATTATTTATTTATTTATTTTTTATTTATTTATTTATTTATTTATTTTTTGTTGTTTTTTTTGTTTGTTTTATTTTTTTTGGGGGGGGGGGGTGCTATTTCTTAGCAACTATAAGAGATAGCGGTCTGAAATTTGATTATTTGATGGGAAAGTGGGTGGTGGCTAGTGCTTAAAGCTATTTCGAAATAAACCATGGATGTACTTGTAAGTGAGGAAGATTATTTTATATTGCATATGTCCGTTATGGGCAGTCAGTGAAGGGATTTGAGTGCAGGTGTAATGTGGTCGTGGAGTTTTGTTCTGATGGTTAGATGTATTCTTTATCTATTGTAATAAGCCAAGAGAAGAAGCTGGAAGTCCGTGAAGTAATGAATTACAATAGCCCAATCGCAATGTGATTAAAGAGTTCAATAACAGACTACTGTGTGAACCGTGGTAAATAATAAACGGATTTCTTCGATTATGAGCAAACTACTATACTTTGGTTATTATAAACTTACCTGTGTGTTTTGAAATTACCTCCGGTTATATAAAATCCATTGTACAACTGTATGTCCTAGCGAATAAAAAAGTTCTCTCTTGTAAAATTGAACTCATCACAAACTTTGACACCGAGAAATAACCAAAATGGAAGCTAATTACGTCACTTATCGGGATATATCATTTCGTATAGGGGGGTCAAAGCAAGGCTTGTCTGTCGTAACGGTTATGTATGAATAAGCTATTTTTCTCGGAACCCAGTAATGAGTTTGGGCGTTTAAAAACATAAATACGCCCGTACTCCGGTATTTTGTTTCCCTCTTGTATTATAATTATTTGGTTAGAGAGTTTGGTTGGATTATTTCTTTTGAACTATATTTTTTTTACTGACCTTGAATTAATTTCACCCTTGAATATTTTTAATATTTCCTGATGAACTTCAGCTGTCCTGTCAATTAACCTCAGCAATCTGCTGTAGCCGAGGTAAATGCCGATGTATTTTACATTTGCCTAGACAACATTAATAGCCGAGGCCATTGAATCATTGGCAGAACAGTAGGACGTTAAATCCCATTTCATTTCATTTCCATTGAATCATTGAATAGGTATAGGCCTATAACGTTATTTTTTTTTTATACACAAATACCAAAAATTATTACCAACAATAAATCATACCGCACACCGGATTAATTATCGGCAGATAGTTCAGTTTCTTTCTATTTCGCTCTGAATATTATTTCCGGTGTGCAAAAAACTGTTTAGAAAAATTTATAATCGTACGTTTTGTAAATTCCCGGCTTTGTTTTGAAATTCACAAGGCAATAGTAACCAATATACAACTATATATACAGGTGTTAAAAACAATATTATATTTACGAGTATTCGTATAATTGGTGATATATTCATTGTGAATAAAATTTAGTAGACTGACAATCAATTGTTTCCAAATCAATGTCTTTATCTCAGTTGCTATTGTGTTGCCCAAATTCAAAAAATCGAAACGGTCGTGCGCTGTTGTGATTACAACACACGTGATTCAACCTTTACCCCCTTCAACATATTAGAGACTTTTGGCAAGCGGAATTTTCCCAACCGTATCGTATACGTGATACATTGCGTCAATGTAGTTTTAGAGTTTTGGCAGATTTTCGCGTCGTGTACGTATGCATCGATCAGCTGAGCTTAGTTCTATTACAGCATGATGGCAGATATCTACCAAGATCACCATCAGTACTAGTCAAGTGCCTATTATAGCCGACAATTTCCCGGAGGGAATGAAGTCGCTCGACAGTCGCTGAGCTATTGAAAAAAATTAATGTCGAATCTTATTTAAAATCTTCGACTTCGACTCGACTGCAATTTTTGGTTTCACTAATGTATCATTTCAGAAAGTTTATACCCGTTTACCACAGAATAAAATCATTTACAGATTTGCAAGGTTCCGCCTCCCTAAATTTAACACGTAGATCAACCATCATGGTTAAAATCACATCAAATATACACCTTCGTGTTCTAGAATACACAACGATCCATGAAAAAGCTACGATACAACATTTCAGCGTCTAAAAGTAGCAAAAAAGACACAAAAATGTTATACGGACCTTTTCCGTATGAAAGCTGTACGATACGTTCTGCCGTATCCGTGTGCCGTATCACGTATGAGAAATACACACACATTGATTACGTCACACGCAAAATCCATACAGATGCGGACCAGAAATTTACGCTTGCCAAAAGTCTCTATTATGATGGTTTAGCTCATGACGTGACATGTGTAATGTTGTGATGGACACTGTCGAGAATACAAGCAAAAACATTGACTTTTCAAGAGAGAACTTTTGTTTTGGTTTGGATATTTAATTGTGCAATGGATTTTATTCAACCGGAGGTGATTTCAAACACATAGGCAAGTTTTTAATAACAATTATTCAGTAGTTTGTTCACAATCGAAGAAATCCGTTTATAATTTACCATGGTTCACACAGTAGTTGAATCTGTATCTAATTATTTCCATACACGACCAATGTTGAACGATGGCGAAGCACTCTCACTAAAAGGTCTGTGGATGAACTAATGCGATTATCTCCGCCTGCTATTTCGTGACCATCCAGAGTCATGAAAGTGTCAAAATCTTATAGAGCAGTCAAAATAGGCCATATAATCTATATAGCCGTTTCCGCGTTTTGGAAATACGGATTTTTAAAGTTACCCTACTTACCCTGATTTGAATTATGGACGCATGGCCAACCTAGAATGTCCCATGGTATTTATCTGTGGCCTAGCGTGACACATTACCCACCTCGAGTATCCACCATTTTCATGTTTGACCTAGAGTTCCCCAAAATTTGTATGCGTGGCCTAGGTTTTTCGTCGGTAATTAGTGTTGGTTTTTTTTCGGTATTTAGCGATTTTCCGGTATTTAGGATATTTCGGATTCTTTCGCTAATTAGTATCAAAAAGGATTTTTCGGTACTTTCGTACAGTCGTTAGATGTCTATCTAAGTTTTGGTGGATACCTAGCTCATTCATTGTAATAAAGACATACCATTGTTATTCCCCAAATTAGTTATTGTGTTCAATACATTTGTATTTTTCAGTATTAAATGGTTAGACTCTGACTGTAATGGTAAACAGAGTATTGGTCTATTAGCCGATTTTTTAGCTTTTAAAGATGTTGATGTAATATTTGGCCCACCATGTACCGAGTGTAAGTGTTTTATCTTAAAGTACCTCATCGATTCTGAAATCTGGCCATGGTAGTCGAGCGAATGCCCTGGGCCCGAATCTCGGTGTAAGCATGCTCTCAAGGTTGACGCCTTCGGAACAGACAAAGTATGTCTATCTAATCGTTGGCATGACTGACCCCCAATACATGAATCACCCATTCCAAAAAAGGGGCGTGTCGCTGTTGCATTGTGGGAGATCGGTGAGCAAACCATTCGTAGGCGGCCATCACTTTGCATTGGATTTCTCTGACCAAATTTCGAAAAACGCCGATTTTACGTTAATTTTAGTGATGGGGGATATTTCATATGATGTGATAGAGACACAGATGGTTGATGCACGTAAAGAATACCTCAGAAAGTACATTCTGAAGTATACAGATCGCAAAAAGGTAAAATGAAAACTCCAATGATCATCAGGTTAACTTATACATTGTGTTGCTAATGGTATAGCGTTAACAACGGCAAGAGACGTGATTCATGGCGTCATACGCAGTAAATGTGACGTCAACATGATTTCATGTTAGTTACAGTTTAATTTAGGGGTATATCCTTCAATAAAGAATCATTCTTTGATTTTCCTGAGCTCTTCATTCTCTGTGCGCATTTTGTATATAGGACAGATTGTGAACTGGGGATTGCAATTCTTTGCGCATTCATCTATATGTGCGCTAAGGGGTCATTTATAATATGGGGTTTTAATTTGTTGTTAATGTACTCAGACTCTTGATCTCAATACATCCCCCGTTTGACCAATATATTCTTCGCCACAACCAGCGCATGTTATTACATATATACTATTCAAAAAAAGTAGGGGATATTTGATTTTTAAGTGTTATTAAAGTCACCTAATGAAACTGACGAAGAAACAAATGACAAAATGAAATGAAGTTCACATTCATCGATTTATTCCAAATGATCGTTAGACTAAGTAAGGCACAGACTGACCATTATAAGGGTACAATGATACCCGGGGTCAAACAGCAAAGTTACCACAGCATCACAACCAAGTCAGTAACGGGTAAATCCTCCTCTGTTTGCCAAACAAGCATTGATCCGACGTGGCATATTCCTAATGAGACGTCTAAGGTCATTTTGGTCCAGATTGTCCCATTCCTGTTGCAACGTAGCAGCAAGTTCTTGGACATTGGCAGGACGTTGTTGACGTTGACGTAACCTCTGTCCAAGCATGTCCCAGACATGCTCGATGGGGGAGAGGTCGGGACTCAGTGCTGGCCAAGGTAATGTGGTGATGTTCTGTTGTTGGAGGTAACCTGTAACGATCCTGGCCCTGTGACATCTTGCGTTGTCATCCTGGAAGATGAAACGGCGGCCATGACGTCGTGCGAACGGCACAACATGGACTGCCAAGATGTTGTCCCGGTAGTACTGGCCTGTAACACGCCCTGCAACAACATGTAAAGCCGTTCTTCCAGCAACAGTGATGCCTCCCCACACCATAACAGAACCACCCCCAAATCGATCATGTCTGATGACGTTAACGTCTTGGAAGCGCTCGTTTCGACGACGCCACACCCTCCTACGTCTGTCCAAAAAATCAACAGTGAACCTTGACTCATCTGAAAACATCACATTGCTCCAGCGTCGATTATCCCAGTGTTGACGATCCCTACACCAACGACGTCTTGCCTGAATGTGATGATCTCTCAAACAAGGGATCACGCGAGGACGTCGGGCGCGAAGGTGACCCCTATGCAGTCGATTCCGAATCGTCTGGCCACCCACTCTCACACCAGTGTGAAGTGTCTGTTTGAAGACGAGCGCTGATCTGATTTGCTGTGATGACACGATTTCTCAAGGCCAAGGTACGGATAAATCGATCCTGGGCTTGAGTTGTCGCCCTTGGTCGACCTGAGCGTGGTCTGTCCTGTACAGATTGTGTATCACGGTATCTGGACCATAGCCTGCTTATGACAGACTGAGAAACATTCATCGTCCGCGCCACAACCGCCTGTGTTGTGCCGATCTGTAGCATGCCAAGGGCACGTAACCTTTCATTTTGGGTAAGCCGACGCATATCAAAATTTGTTTTCTGGTCACTAAAACAATTAAACTGATGTTTCCACCCTGGAATTCAATGCCACAATGACTGTAACATTCAAAGTCAGAGTCGTGCAAATCTTGGGTTGGACCCCCATGATGATCCCAAGCATCACCTGCATTCCATGCGGTAGCTATTGGTGCGTTTGGGCGTCACATGTAACTGGAAATGTTTCTTCTGTTAGGTTCTATAATGACTTTTTTCGTAGTCATTTGCATATTTTAGTATTATGCCCCCAAAATCAAATATCCCCTACTTTTTTTGAATAGTGTATTAGGTTTCTAGAGGCGCAAGACATATTTTCCATTATTATGAATTTTGAGTTATTCCTAAAGGTGAATGAATTTACCTCCAAAATGTGTGAACATGTGCCGCAATTCGGCCTATTACATTTTATGATACTTCCACCCAACACAGGTTTTTGATCAATAAAGCACGCTTTTGATAACAGTTGTTTCAGATTTTTGCTCTACCGTTTACTGTTTATCATTTCAGTACCTTTTAGAGCATGTTTTAGTTTTGAACATGTGTCTAGCGCCTGTACATAGTTTCTTACATTTGGATAAACATTTGGGTTGTCCGGGTTGAATGTAGTTATAATAGGTAAGACTGCCAAATTGTTTTCTTGTTCCCTTTGTTTTAGAAGATCTTCTCGGTTAAAAGAATGGGCCTTTGTTATAGCATCCAACATGATATTATCAGGATACCCTCTGGCATTTAATAGTCTAGAATGGTGGGGTCTGATACTATGGTTCATATTCTACGGGCTAGTGAATATGGAATGCTATTTTTAATATGGCGTGGATGGCAGGATCTGTACTCTAAATACTGTTTGGAATCGGTAGGTTTATAGTAGATATCAGTTTCTATTTGTCCTGACTTTATAGTTACCATTACATCTAACAATGGTAACTTTTCATTGCTATCTTCCATTGTAAATGATAGACTTGGATGTAAGTTTTGAAGTATATTATGTAGGTCTTTCAAGGAATCATTATCTTGAGTCCACAATATAAAACAGTCATCCAAAAATCTTTTCCAATTTCGTTTGAATTCGTTTTCGAATTCATCTCCAAAGTGTTGGCCAACCTTCCGGTATAAAGACTCTTCTAGGTATCCTAGTAGAAGTGTAGCGTAAGTTGGCACGATTTTCGTTCCCATGGCTGTCCCCTTTATTTGTTTATAATAGTTTTCATTAAAATGAAAATTATTATTTGTAAGAATAAATTTTACACTTTCTTTAATGAAATCTTTTGAAATTCTCAATGAAAACGGAAATTGAAATCTTGAAACTGCGCGCTGAAACTCATTAAAAAAACTTTCGAGATTGTGATGAAAAAATCAAGTCCGAAATACTAAAGGTAAGCTCGGGAAAAGTTAAAGAATCCTTACTAAAAATGTGGACTGAATCCTGCAAACTTCAGGAAGACATTTCTGCAAAGCGACTTGAAAAGAATATAAAGTGGCTTACTAAATACGCCTCAAAAGAGACTGAAAGCACTACAAATTCATTTGTATCTGCAAGCCAAGATGCAAAGAACAATTATGCAGATGCGGTAAAGTCTGAACCACATAATGTCAAAAGACTTGCCGTTAATTTCTGGACAAGAAATATCAAGCACAGCCAACCAACTAAACACAATTCTCGATCAAGATCCACTTCTAGAAACAAGCTGAACCCAAATTCGAGACAACCCTCTGACTACAAAAACCGCCCATACCGAGGCTCATACGTATACAGAGGCCGAGGACACAGTTATAGCAGAGGCCATGGACGCAGCTACAGTAGAGGCCGAAGTACGGGATACAGAGGATCTGCAAGACAAGAGAGATTCACGGGATGGAGACCGGGGCCCTGTTTCACGAAATTTTAACTAAAGATAAAATCCAAATTTTAGTAGATATTCCAATTTTGATTGGCTAAACACTAAAATAAATCTAATATTATCCAATCAAATTACTAAAATTTGGATTTTATCTTAGTTAAAATTTCGTGAAACAGACCCCTGGCCCTGCACGTGAGTACTCCCGCGGACAGGGAGATAACAATCCCTCCAACAGGATCCCACACAGAGGACAAGGACGCGGCCCTACTAGAGAAAGATATATGGGACAAAGAAATATCAACAGAAACGCTGATGATTTTTTAGGGAACAGGAACCTCCTCAGACAGGAGGTTCCAAAATAGAACCCAAAATCATTAATTTTTCAAATGTGGACCTTTGTGATAGTGAAATAAACGTTCTGTTAAAGGGAATGAAATTCACACCAACACCATCCAAAGGAAACCCACAAGAACTTGAAAAATACATTCAAGATTTTTCTAGAAAATTGAGACTATTAGAATATTTTAGTCCAGACCCAAATGATTCAATGGAAGACTTGGAAAATTCACATTCAAACAATGATGATTCAATAGTTCGTAATAAGAGTAAATGTACTCCTAAGGCAGGGAGAAATAGAATTTTAGATAGAACAATCGAACAAATTAAAGAATTAAAACATTGTGAACAAACAGCAAATGTTAAATCAAACATAAATTTAAATGAACGCAAGGCCATTAAATCATTATTGGAAAATGAGTCAATTATTATCAAAGAAGCGGATAAGGGGGGAGCAATTATTATCATGGATAAACCATATTATAAAAACCTTGCGTTATCAACCATTGGTGATCCAAATTATTATGAACAAGTAAACCACAGGTCAGACAATGTAACATTTCGAAGTTAAAGAGATTAGTTAACTCTTACTCTACCTGCCTTACAGATAAGGGGCGAGAATACTCAAAACTAACTTTGAACCTAAGACTAGTAACTTCTATGGATTACCAAAGGTTCATAAAAGTATAGATATAAAGGAAAGTTGCCAACACTCAAATTCAGCCTATGTCAAATTGCCACACCCTACGGATCTGAAACTGAGACCAATAATAGCGGGACCCCAATGCCCAACACATAGACTTAGCAACTTTATAGACATCCTCTTAAAACCATTAACAAAACATGTGAAAAGTTATTTAAGAGACACAACTGATTTTCACAACCATCTCCATTCAACGACAAATTAAAATACCAAGTTAGTATCATTTGATGTGACTAACCTGTATTCAAATATCCCTCATGACTTAGGTATAGAAGCAATTCATTATTGGTTACATAACCACACCCATGAGTTACCTGAGAGAATTTCAAAAGATTTCATTATAGAAAGTGTAAAATTTATTCTTACAAATAATAATTTTCATTTTAATGAAAACTATTATAAACAAATAAAGGGGACAGCCATGGGAACGAAAATGGCACCAACTTACGCTACACTTGTACTAGGATACCTAGAAGAGTCTTTCGTAAGGTTGGCCAACACTTTGGAGATGAATTCGAAAACAAATTCAAGCGAAATTGGAAAAGATTTTTGGATGACTGTTTTATATTGTGGACTCAAGATAATGATTCCTTGAAAGACCTACATAATATACTTCAAAACGTACATCCAAGTCTATCATTTACAATGGAAGATAGCAATGGAAACATACATAGAAAACACAGAGCATGAAATGAAATGGGGTTTAACGTCCTACTCTTCTGCACCTAACCTGGGCTAATTGAAGACGGGCATACGCCATACAGTGTACTATGAGGGAAATTTTGCCAGGGCAGCGGCGCTACGGCCTACTCTTATATCGAATTCCAACTGCCAAGGGATCTTTTACGTGCACGCCAATGTGTACACGGGACCTCGGTTTTTCGTCCCGTCCGAACGACTAGGCAGCTGTCCTTGTCAGGCCCTCCTTTCTGCATCTCTGACAAGGGGAAACCACGCCGGAAAATCTAGATGAACTTTCTCGGCCAATGCAGGGATCGAACACCCGACCTTCAGGCTAGCGAGCCAGCGCCATACCCACTTAGCCACGTGATCCCCGAAAACACAGAGCGTTTCAAATCATGATGTAGTTCTAGAATGGATAAACATGCTAACGCCCACCAAACAGTTTTTCATTTAAATAGAAATTGGTTTAATATTTGAACCTCGCCAAATAAACCTTACACGCTTTCGTATATTTCGCTGTTGTAAGGTATGTTATACTGAGGTGTTCTCCCTGGTCCATATTTTAAATACACTGAACTTGTTTAAATATGTTTGTTTTGTTAATTTATTGTTTATTAGTATCTGTTATGTACATTTATTAACTTTGTTTCACTGACCACCTATAACAATTATATTGTATTGGAGAGGACTCTTTTGTAAGTTTTAGTAACTTTTGTCCGATCCGTTTACTTTAAATTTAAAGTAATAAAATATGTTTAAACTGGAATGAAAAGTTACCATTGTTAGATGTAATGGTAACTATAAAGTCAGGACAAGTAGAAACTGATATCTACTATAAACCTACAGATTCCAATCAGTATTTAGACTACAGATCCTGCCATCCACGCCACATTAAAAATAGCATTCCATATTCACTAGCCCGTAGAATATGAACCATAGTATCAGACTCCACTATTCTAGACTTAAGACTGAGAGAATTAGAGAAACTATTAAAAGCCAGAGGGTATCCTGATAATATCATTTTGGATGCCATAACAAAGGCCCGTTCTTTTAACCGAGAAGATCTTCTAAAACAAAGGGAACAAGAAAACAATTTGGCAGTCTTACCTATTATAACTACATTCAACCCCTACAACCCAAATGTTTATCCAAATGTGAGAAACTATGTACAGACGCTAGACACATGTCCAAAACTAAAACATGCTCTAAAAGGTACTGAAATGATAAACAGTAAACGGTAGAGCAAAAATCTGAAACAACTGTTATCAAAAGCGTGCTTTATTGATCAAAAACCTGTGTTGGGTGGAAGTATCATAAAATGTAATAGGCCGAATTGCGGCACATGTTCACACATTTTGGAGGTAAATTCATTCACCTTTAGGAATAACTCAAAATTCATAATAATGGGAAATATGTCTTGCGCCTCTAAAAACCTAATATATGTAATAACATGCGCTGGTTGTGGCGAAGAATATTTGGTCAAACGGGGGATGTATTGAGAGCAAGAGTCCGAGAACATAAAAAACAAATTAAAACCCCATATTATAGATGTATACCCCTTAGCGCACATAGGCCTATAGATGAATGCGCAAATAATTGCAATCCCCAGTTCACAATCTGTCATATATACAAAATGCGCACAGAGACTGAAGAGCCGAGGAAAATCAAAGAACGATTCTTTATTGAAGGATATACCTCTAAATTAAACTGTAACTAACATGAAATCATGTTGACGTCACATTTACTGCGTATGACGCCATGAATCACGTCCCTAACCCTAACCGCTATACCATTAGCAACACAATGTATAAGTTACCCTGATGATCAATATGTTGTGAAACCGGTTGGTAATGAATTTATATGAAGACCAATCTTCAGTTTGTTATTTTTAAAGAATATTGAAGACATAAACCATGAACATTTAACTTTTACATATATATATATATATATATATATATTAGCACAACCGTAAAGCTGCACTACTTTGTTTCACGGTAAACGATGAAAAGATAAAAGGTATGCCGATACAAACTGATATTGTTCCCTTTCAATATAAAAATAGTTAAAACTAGAAACACGTAGATCTAGCAAAGGATGAGCGCTTTCATCTTTAATCTTCAGATGCTTTACATAGTTTACATAGTTACATATGTGACATCATAAATGGTATTGTTCTATAATGACACATTGTTCTATTATGACGTCATGGTATCGGGAGATAATTATATTAGTCTGTTTAGCTTTGGTTTTAATGTTTTTTATGAAATGTTTTTCTTTCTCTCTTCTTTCAATAGTGTCGTTGGAGAATAGTTTATAAAATGGAAATATCTTAAAGTTCTTCATTCCGCAAATATCCAAATGTTCACTAAGTTTAATCTTCCTGTACTCTGGAATGTTGTTTGTGCACACGGACCCGGGCTCTGAGGGTGTTACCCGTTTCTCCAATGTAATATTCGTTGCGGCCGGGTCATGTTATAACATAAACCAAGTTTTTGGATTCACATGTCATATTGGCATTAACGGTAAACTCTTTTGGTCCAAATCGCTTTGATTTTACTTCTTGTAGGTATGTACAAGTTCCGCATCGCGGATCGTGGCATTTAAAAACTTCATTGCCGGTTTTTTCTTCGAAATTTGATTTGCACAAATCCTTCGTAAATTTTTAGCTTGTCTTTTACTATTAATGAATTGTTTATCTCTTAGTGCAGATTTCATATCTTTGTCCTCTTTAAGTAATGTGGTAAGATGATTTGCCGTTTTACTGATGTTGCGATTCCGTGGGTTGTGGGTTGTGACTAGAGGTATAATTGATGACATAGGTTTATCTTTTTCCTTTTGAGTTAATGATTTTCGTTTTTTTTCGTTCGTTTTTTTAATTCCTTCTTCTATAATTCCTTCTGGATAATTTTGTGCTTTGAGGTAGATTTTTAGTTCGTTTAGGCGCGTTTTTCTGGTGTCTTCTTCGCTCACAATTGTGCATATTCTTCTCGCTAGATTGTACGGAATTGCACGTTTTGTGTGTCCAGGATGACATGACCCGAAATGTAGATACTGATGAGTGTCCGTTGGTTTATAATAAATATCTCTGGTAATTCGTTCTCCTATTTTTTCCACTAATATGTCCAGAAATGGTATCGCCTTTGGGTTAACTTTGATGGTGAATTTAATGTTTGGGTCTAGTGTATTTAGAACATGATTTAGTATTTTAAGGCGTTCATGATCATAAAGCAATCGTCCAAAAATCTTTTCCAATTTTTTACTAAATATTGTTGAAATTCTGAGTTCCGCATTTCTTCAGATTTTTTATAATGAATTGTTTCTAAATACCCCAGGGTGAGTGTTGCATACGTTGGTGCCATCTTGGTTCCCATTGCAGTTCCTTTGATTTGCATAAAGTGTTCGCCGTTGAAGGTAAATGTGTTGTTTTTCAGAACAATTTCGGTTGCTTCTAGTAGTCCTTTTTTAAATCGGCTAATAACTTTTTCTGGGTACTTGTCAATCCAATAATTTATTGCTTTTAGTCCTAGTTCCGCTGTAATGTTGTTGTATAAATTCACTACGTCTAGAGTTACAAGTTCCGCGTTTATGTTGATTTTTGCCGGAAGATGCGAGAGGAAATCTAAGTCATCTCGTACGTAGCTTTTAACTTCGGCACATAATGGTTTGAGTAATATATCTAACAGGTTGCTAAGCCTCTGAGTTGGTGAGTTTGGTCCTCCAACAATCGGTCGGAACGTGATATCCTCTGGGGTTGGGCAGATGATGTATTCTGAATTTTGTAACTTTATAGCTTCTTTCATATTGGTCGACTTGCGGATTTTGGGTAGTCCGTAAAAGCAACTTTCTTTGTTCCTTTTCCGTAATCCTCGTTGATGAAGAATGGTCGTTGATCAGTTTTGTTTATTTTTTGCATTGACCGTTTATCTTGATTTCCATCTACTTTGTTGTAAAACTCTTTTGTTGCAAGCATTTTTGTTATATGTTTCTTATAGAATTCTGTATCCATCACTACTACTGCGCCGCCTTTGTCGGCTTTTTTAATGACAGTGGAATCGTCATTTGATAGTGTTTTCAATGCGGTTTCTTCTCCAGTTGTTAGATTGCCTTTTATTCGTTTATCGTTCGATTCTAATGGTATGTTTTCCAAAGTATCACAAACTTTGTCCAGTGTGCTGTTCCTACCTTTTTTCGGGTTGAATGTTGATTTATGTTTAACAAGATCTGCTTCTTCAATTTCCTCATTCTCATTTGTATCTGTGCTTGGAAAAAATTCTGCCAGTCTTAATCTTCGGGTATAGGCTTTGATGTCTGTTTTGAGTTCTTCGTTATTTCCCTTTGGTGTTGGTGTATATTTGAGTCCTTTTGATAGAAGTTTGATTTCCGCATTATTTAGAGTTCTTTTTGACAGATTTATCACTGTTGGGTCCGTTCGTTTTTTTGTAGTTGTTCTACATCCCGAATGTTCTACCATCGCCTTTTGTTGTAATTCTGTCCTTGGTTTGGTTTGCCTCCTCCTAAAAAAATAGTTTCTTGTTCCTCTTCCAATGTATGTAATTTGTTCGTTTTGATAAGGATTCTTCTGCCTTGTATACATATTGTTTGGGTTGTTCCATCTATTCGGTGGCAATTGTTTTCTTCGGTTATTTCTGTTAAGTGCGAATTGTCTGTTATTGACGTTGCTATGGAAACTCTGATTTCCGTTGATATATCCCTGGTTTGTTTTCCTTCTGTAATTTCTGCTATGTGGTATGTCTTTCCTGGTTATCTGCGACCCTCCGTATTTAGACGTTGACTTCCTAAGGTAGGGTTGTGGAGAAGATGACCGTATCAATTCTGCTGCATAGCTTGTTGGTCTGGAAGGTACATTATAACGTTGTCTGTTGTTATTTTGTTGAAAACGTGGCTTTACTTTCTGTTTTTTGTCTTTTATGACATCGCTCCATATGTTCTTTTATAATCTAGAAGCCAGATTTCGTTGTATCGCCATCTGTCCATGGATTCTGCTCTTCGCTTTCATATGCAGTTTGCCATATCTCCGTTAGGATGTCTAATAGTTTTCCAGATGCTTCTGCCTTCAATATTCTTTTCAACTCCTCATCCAGTTCAATGGCTTTTTTTTGAGAGTTTGTTGATTTGATCTTTAGCAGGTTTATTTCACCTTTTAGTCGTTCTATGGCTACGTTGCGGCGAATTTGGGTTTGTTCTGGTTGTTCCCCTCGGATGGATGATATTCGAAATTTCCTAGGAATTATCGGCTCCTCTTCTGTTAACCATTCTTCGTATTGTTTGGCAAGGTTGGCATGATTAATCTGCTTCCCAAATTCTTGTTTCCTACTGTTCAAGATTTGGTTCCAAATTCTGTCCACCTTTTTCTTGATTTTTGATGCTTCATTCCGCAGAGCGAGTTTCACGTTGAGCGAGTTTCACGTTAATTTCACGTTGAATTAACTGCGTAGATCTAGGTGTTTCATACGCAGTTTGGTCCATTATGATTGTTTCATCTTGGTCTCCCACTATAGCCATATCTAGCTGAGTGGTTTCATTGCGTTGAGAGGTTGTTTGCTTATTATTGTTCCTACAAACCTCTATAATATCCCGTAGTAGTCCATTGTTGAAATTCATCATTGTGATGAAGGTGTCCATCTTTGACAGTATTTCCCGTAGGATCTTATCCGTATCAGGTTCTTTCTCCCGTTGTGTTCCTCTTCGTGTTTCCATCGCGGACGCTGGTATTATATACTAAAATGATTTCAAATTCTCAGTGTCCGTTATATATATAAAAATAGTTAAAACTAGAAACACGTAGATCTAGCAAAGCATGAGCGCTTTCATCTTCAGATGCTTTACATAGTTTACATAGTTACATATCTGACGTCATAAATGGTATTGTTCTATAATGACGCATTGTTCTATTATGACGTCATGGTATCGGGAGATAATTATATTAGTCTGTTTAGCTTTGGTTTTAATGTTTTTTATGAAATGTTTTTCTTTCTCTCTTCTTTAAATAGTGTCGTTGGAGAATAGTTTATAAAATGGAAATATCTTAAAGTCCTTCTTTCCACTAATATCCAAATGTTCACTAAGTTTAAACTTCCTGTACTCTGGCAGGGGCGGATCCAGGATATTTCGAAAGGGGGGCGTACTGTGAGGGCGAAGCCCGAATTATGAGCGCCGCAGGTGCGAAGCATTTGGTGGGGGGTCTGGGGGCCTCCCCCAGAAATTTTTTTAAGATAAGACTCCATATATGCGATTTCCTGGCATCTGATCTTCAAATATTAAACACAACTCCCACCCTATTTTCAGTGGTTTTTTTCTGCAAAATCATCAGGATCAGATCGGTAGCCTACTGCCTGAAAAATTTCTGAAAAAAAGTCCGACTGAAGGAAAGGCACGTGGTTTGAAGGAGGTAGTGATTTATGAAAGAAGGTTGAAAATTCTTTTTCAAAGATGAGCGTGTTTTTTTTAGAATCTGGTCATGCTGATGCAGAAATCATGCTGCTCACAGGAACAGTTCTATTTAAATGTGGACGAACTTCTAACGACTTCCGCGCAATCCAATGGCCCAAGTTACTGGAAGCTTCTAAAACGCTTAACCAAGGAATCCGGTTCACCTCGACCCATACCTCCTTTAACATGTGACACAACTACTTCCCCATCTGCTTTCACCGATTCCGAAAAAGCAGAAATTCTAAATACATATTTCGTATCTGTGTCACAAACTGTTAAACCAAATAACCTGATTCCTAAATTTGACAAAAGGACAGATAGTTTTCTCTCTGATGTTAAGCTATATCAAGTCCGGGACCTTATTCTTTCACTTCCGGTAAATAAAGCTAGTGGTGACGATCAAATTAATCACAGACTTTTGAAACGCATAGTTGAATTAGTTTGTTACCATTTGTGCTTATTATTCCAATTATCTCTTCAGTTGTGTTGTTTTACTTCTAAATGGAAAGGGGCTGTTGTGATACCACTGCATAAAAAAGGCCATCCCTCATTGACGAAAAATTACAGGCCTATTTCCCTTTTGTCCTGTATTGGTAAAATGTTTGAAAGACTTGTGTATAAACGCCTACACAATTATTTCTTAGATAACGCCCTTCTGTATAAATATCAGTCTGGTTTCTTGCCTGGACATTCAACAGTGTTTCATCGACTAGAAATATACCATGAGATTCTGAAAGCACTAGACAATCATGAGGTTTTCTGTGCAGTATTTTGTGACGTGTCTCGTGCATTTGACCGCGTATGGCACCGAGGTTGGTTGTGTAAATTGAAAGGATATGGGATATGTGGGGGGCTTCTTAAATGGATTCATAGCTATCTAGATGATAGAAAGCAGAAAGTCCGCGTGAATAACTCCCTTTCAAAAGAACTGTTAGTTTGTGCGGGCGTGCCACAAGGTTCAGTATTAGGACCATTCCTTTTCTTAACTTACATTAATGAAATTGCAGATGAATTGATATGCCTCACCAAACTTTTCGCGGACGACACATCGATTGGAACCTCGTCGAAACACAATACTATCATCGAAGAAAAAATAAATTGTGATCTTAATAAATTAATTGAATGGACAAAGAAGTGGTTAATTGATTTCAATGCGCCCAAACCAAAATGTATCGTGTTTTCTCATAAAGAACTGAAAGATCCGCCCAAACTTTACTTCGATTGGAAATTGTTAACACGCATACACATCTAGGCGTAACATTCTCTAATGATACTAAATGGAATCAGCATATCAGAGTCATCCTTTCCAATGCTTCCAAAATGGTGTACGCCATGAGAAAACTTAAATATATCTTGAGTGCCTCACAATTATCAAAGATATACCTCGTGTTTATCCGTCCAATCTTAGAATACGCATGTGAAGTGTGGAATAATTGTACAGATTACAATGCTGCAAAACTTGAGGGTATCCAGCTTGACGCAGCAAGGATTGTAACCGGCCTACCCAGACTGGATGGCCACTGTTATAAGTAAGACGCGACAACCGACAACTAGTTACTATGTACAAGGTAACACATAACCTATGTCTATCTTACCTAAAGGAAATTATACCTCCATAAGTCGCTACATTCTACAATTATAATCTGCGTAACAGTCGTAATATAAGTGTACCATTTGCAAGAACAGCATCTTTTCAAAATTTCTTTTTCCCTCGTCTTATAAGCATATGGAATGATCTTGATGAACAACTGAGGGATAGCTCAACAATTAAGGAATTCAAGAAAGGAATACAGCCCAACACCATCAACGCACCTGCCTATTACCATGTACACGACAGAAAACTGGGCATTCTCCATACAAGACTTCGCCATGAGTACAGTAACCTTAATTCGGATCTTGCAAGAGTTCATTTATCGAACGGTTTCGCATGTCAATTTGGAAACCCATGTGAAAATAATTTTTATTACTTCCTTGAATGTGAACAGTATAAAGATATCCGATACGATTTGTTTAGGGATGTTATAAAACACCGAGGAAAAGTAGATTTGAAAACAATTTTAAATGGGGATTCGAATATTTCAGAAAACGCAAACGTCTCCATATTTAAATCAGTGCAAACATTTATAAAATCAAGCAACAGATTTACTTAATACCAATATTGCTATATATTAAATATACTGAGCGCCATGGAAAACGCATCACTTAGTTTTTCGTATAACAAAATGATCCTGTAAACATATCTTATTTATTTTGCTTCTTATTGTGAACAATATTCAAATGGGAACACATCAATAACAACACATTTGTACACTTATGGATGTTTAATCTGTAATCAACAATACAAAGTCAGAGGGGTCAAAACCCAAAGTACGACACAGATGTCAGTAGCGCGTGTGTCCTCCACGGGCCATCATCACAGTACACTACAGCATTAACGCGACCCCTGCAAATGTGTAGGGCGGTCCGGTGATGAAATGTGAAGCCTTCCCACACCATTACACTCCCCCACCCCATCGATTCGTTTCGAAGACGCAGCAGTCTGCAAGACGTTCCCCAAGACGTCTCCACACACGTTGACGGCCAACAGCGTGATAAAGATGAAAACGACTCTCATCACTGAAGAGCACACTTTGCCATTCTACTTTCCCCCATGTCTGGTGTCCTTGAGCCCATATCAAACGCCGATGACGGTGATGATCCCTGAGGATAGCTCCAACATAAGGTCGTCGTGCACGGAGTCCTACTTCTCTTAGACGACGTCTTACGGTGTTGGCACTTACTGGTCCTTCACCCGACTGCTGCACCTGTTCGAGTCGCTGGGCGGAATCTGTCACGCAGATGAGTGACCCGGATGTAGCGGTCTTGAGCCTGGGTTGTAACACATTGTGGACTAGGACGTTGACGGTCACGTGTTGATCAAGTAAATCGAACACGTTCCACCAAACTTACAATAGTGGCCTGATAACAATTGAAGTGTCTGGCAATAGCATGTGTAGACATGCCAGCCCTGGACATTCCCATGGCTTCATTCCGTTGATTTTTAGTAAGTCTCGGCATCTCTAGCCCGATTCCTTCACACGTCCAACAACAAATTACGACAGATTGACGTTTCACAGTTCATGTACTGCACATTAAGTTGAAAACATGCTTTTAAAGGGCTCATACACAATGCTGCACTTGAATATTGGGTTTTTCATGTGCATCTCGTGCAATTTATTATTTTTTTTGCACACGGGCCGATATTTTTTGCAATTGGGAGCATTGTGTGAAACAATAGTTCATAGTATTGCGTAATATTATACATACAAAACCACCTAGTAATAAAACATTTGGGGAAAAAAGTGATGCGTTTTCCATGGCGCTCAGTATAGAAAGAGGTTGCAGCATTTGTATATAGTTTAGGTTGTAAATAGCATATTTTATCACCCAATAATACATTCTACAGTAGTTTAGGTTGTAAATAGCATATTTTATCACCCAATAATACATTCTACAGTGTGATTTATTTCATAATCTACTGCGATATCTCCTAAGGAAATATCGCTTTACGTGAATTTGATTGGTAAGTTGAAAAGGAACTACTTTTTTATACGTCCACATTCATAATGTGAACGTATTATGCCGTCGCCCCTGTCTGTGTGTGTGTGTGTGTGTGTGTATGTATGTATGTGTGTGTGTGTGTGTGTGTGTCTGTGGTTCGCCTACAGGGCGCAATTCTTCATGGATTTTCTTCAAACTTGGTATACTTATTCCTTATACCCCAAGGAAGATCCCTATTGTTTTTGGTGCATGCCCGACCCCCCGGGGCAGAGCCACGCCCATTTCTAGTATTTGTTTGTTTGTCGTCTACAGGCCACATTTCTTAACTAATAATCTTGAAACTTTGCATACACATTCTTTGTACCCTAAGGAACATCCCTATCGTTTGGGGTGCATGCCCAACCCCCAGGGGCAGAGCCACGCCCATTTTCTTTTCGTGTGTCTTTGTGTCGCCTACAGGGCGCAATTCTTACTGGATTTTCTTCAAACTTGGTATACTTATTCCTTATACCCCAAGGAAGATCCCTATTGTTTTTGGTGCATGCCCGACCCCCAGGGGCAGAGCCACGCCCATTTCTAGTTATTCTTTAAGTGGCATTTAGCGATCAGGGAACAAATTAACAGAACACAGTTTTTATGGGATACAATCACTAGTTTATTCTAAAAGCACGACGTTTCCACAAGTATTCTCTTATCGTTATCAATCAAGCAAAAAAAAACAAAAAAAAAACGTCATGCTTTTAGAATAAAGACATCGATTGTTTTAAAATAAAAATTGTGTTCTGTTAATGTGAACGAAATGTTATACTGATAGCAGTCCTACAACCCAGTTTTATTTCACAGACCCTCAATGCAAACTGGACCATATCAAACAAAACAGGAATGTGGACGTATATTGCTGCGTTAGCGATGCTCTTGTTTTATTTTCAAAGAACAGTTCATTTCTTATTAAAAGTAACTTTTTTTTATTCAAAATGAACTATTGTTATTCAATTGACCTTGATGGAAACACTGGGTCAATATAAAGGACTTTGCAATGGTTGAATTGCTGTCAAAAAATGATGTATCACTACGCCGTAATGTTCAGTAAAAGTGAAATCTATAGCAAAGAACTATATTTATCTATTTGTGCATGTAAGAAGGGATTGGGTGATAAATAAAATCTCCTACTCGTCTTGTTTGATATAAAAAAATATCAACACTCGGCAGAGCCTCGTTTTTTGTTACTTTATCAACATATAGTTTAAATGTAAAAAATAAACAGGCATTACAATCAGAAAGATAAGGAGTAAATATAAGTATCCATGCACAAGACAATTATAAATATTAATTTTTTTGGTAATTTTATAAATATAAATTTAGTTATGATTAAAATTGCAATTATACTTATGTAAATAATTATTAATATTGTAATTATGGTTATTTAAGTTGTAGTTATAAATAATAACATTGAAGTTATAAATATAAAATTGTAGCTATAGTTATCAAATTTGTAGCTATGTGTAGCTAATAGAACTGAATGTATAGTGTTTTAATAAAGATGTATTATTATCGTGTATTTGTAGGGAGAAGAGTTTTGAAAGTGAATCCACTTGTCTCCCATCCCTTTGATGATTTATGATCAATAAAATATGTTTAAATAAAACGTTTGTTAGGGCTAACTATAACGCGTTACTAGTTGGTATTGTTCATTTTATAAATGACTTTTCCTGAAAAGAACTAAATATTACTTTTCTTAGTCGATTTAATATGATTTTGGATTTAATGTCACAAATTAGTCACCTTAGGACAATACATACGACGCTAGATTTTTACATTATAACAAAAACCCTCGCACGGAATCTTATGTAACGTAATTTATATATCATAATTTTTAATTCCAGCCATGACAGCAGTTGCAGATCTTGCATCGTATAAAGATATCCCTGTGTTTGGCTGGATGAGTAATGATCTTGTGTTAGACGATAAAGTACGATATTCAACGCTTGTGCGAATACTACCTTCCATGACGTCATATGGTGAGATCTAAATTTAAAGATATCATCAAAGTGATTACTAGATTCCAATATTTTCATCTTCGGTATTCGTAAGGCGGTTAAATAATATTTTACATTGCATTACGTCTGTTATCACATCGTGCCATTGGCTCAAAGGGCTTGTCTCGCCATTTCTGTTCATTGTCCTTCGGCCCGTCTGTCCAGCTGCATCAAATAGCCATTTTCAACTTCATAATTGGTATGTTGTAAGGGCGGTGTTTATTCGGGTTAGTTCAAACGACGTTGCTTGCCTTTCATAGTATATGGGCATGGGCAACTTTCATGTAATCTTTCAAGAAATCATTTTCTCCAGCATGGCCTGGGACCAATGGGATTGGGTAAGATTAAACATATTTAACCTATTCGCTTGAAGTACAAAATTTGGTTGTTCTGATGATTGGGTTACGCGTGTTCAAATTTTGGTTTAAACTGATCATGGTGGTCGGAAATGGGCAGCATATTTTAATATTTTTTGACCGATAACATTTAATAATTCAATACAACTGTGTTGAGATTTTACTATGCCGTTTATTGTCTTTTTTGAAAATGTGTGGTTGTCTATTTCATTTACGCGCGGAAATAAAAATGACAAAATATGCTAACAAAGCGAAATCTTCGTTTACTAAGTCTTACATCGAGGATAACCTGCCTGGCTGCATAATTTACTGCTGACCAATGAGTTTTATTCGTTAAAGATGGCAAATCGTCAATAAATAATACTTTGCTGTACAGATAATTGTTTGAATTTGGCCCAATACCGACGATAAACTGAATGTGTGTTTTTGCAGCTTATGATTATAAGGTCATTCAATATCAACTGGACCAATGGTGGGAACATGACACCCTCTAAAAAAATTATAAAAAAATATAGTATATGGCCTTAAACTAACAAATCCGAAATTTTACCTCTCTTGGTGGAAAACTCGCTGAGATATGGCCATTTAAAAAATAATTTGTTTTCAGGTTTTCGGATGCTGTAAACTCACATTTCCAATAGGAGTAGAACCCTTTAACTTTGATATTTAAGACAACGTTTGGTGTAGATTACGAATTTAGAACTATGAGTTTAAAGCAACCGAAACCCTGAAAAAAAATATTGAATTTATGATCCGTTTCAGTAACCTAATTTAAATTGGGCATATCTCACCGAGTTTCCGACCTAGAGAGGTATAATTTTGGATTTTGTTTTAGCTTAAGGCCATATACTATAACATATATTCTTATAATTTCTTTGGAGGGGGCCATGTTCCCAACATTCCGAAGTTTGGTCCAGTTGACATGGAATGACCCTATAAGACAGTTGAGATGAATACCCCTTTATATTCGATGAACTGAAACTTATTTAATTACATTACAGGAATGCTTCTATTGCAATTGTGTAAAAATCTCAACTGGTCAACATTATCAATGATATCATCTGATATGTACTACTCTAATACTGTTTCGGAATCGATCATTTACTCAATTAATCGAAATAAAGATTACGAATTCGAACTCGTCCGCCATTTTGCAGGAATCACAGTAAATTCTACTGTTGAAAAAGTTACCAAAATTTTCCAAACAGCTAAAGCCATATCACGAGGTAAGTCTATAGGGAAATAAAGAGATTTACCAGTGTTATCGACAAAGAAGTTCTACTTCTAGCACAAACATAATGTTATTCTATTCTAAATGTGGGAGGTCATTTTATCAGAACAGAAATGAAATGCAACGGGGTTTAATGTCTTACTTTTCTGCACCAACCGGACTTAAGAAAGTTTCACCTGCCAGAGGTGCCACGGCCTGCACTTATTTCGATTCTAATATCACCTCTAACATGTGCCAGTGCTGTGCACGTGTCATCCGAACTAGTAGACCCTGTACCTTACATTTATATCCGCTGTTTACATGGTGCCACAATAACTGGTTCGGTACCTTATTCAATTATCTTGAAAAAGTGACCTTGTACAGGACTCGGAAAAGGAGGCATAATAGGCTAACTGTGGAATGGAAGGGTGCATTACACTGAAAATCGATAACCCCAAATACTTCACACCAAATTCGGAAAGCAATCCCGTTGAAATCTGTAGGCTCTATTGCGTTCACAAGATTTTCGGAAAAAAAGAGGAACAATAAGATTCCTACCCTGAAGACCCCAGTGCTTCACTCCAAAAGGAAGACATAACTTTGGAATGTAATGGAGTGGAAAGGTACATTACCATGAAAATTGTTAGGGTTCTTCCTCTCATAACTCCAAAGCTTCACACTAAATTTGAAAAAAAAAATCCCGTTAAAAACTATAGGCTCTATCGCGTTCACAAATTTTGGTAAAAAAGAGGGATATAACTCTGCAACGCAGGTCGCGGAATGCTGAAAATGGACAGTATTTGTTCTCTCATGACCCCAATGTGACAGGGTTCATCCACTCATTAGCCCAATTTTGCACATCAATTTTGAAATATATCGAGTAACAAAGGGTCAACGACGAAAGGGGAAAGGGAACTGATGGTCGAGGAGTGCTGAAGATGGTCCTTTGGTGACTCCAATGTTTCACACCAAATCCGGTAAAAACTATGGAACGGAAGGTCGGGGAACGATATAATACGCCCATAATAAAAAAAATGTGAAGCGTCACGATAAATCATACGGTGGCTGATAAGGGACTTGAAAAATAATATAATTTTTTTTTTTAATATTCACCCAAGTCAATTTTAATATAATTTGTTTTTTTTATAATTTTCACCCAAGTCAATTTTAATTTTCACCCAAGTCAATTTTAATATAATTTGTTTTTTATATAATTTTCACCCAAGTCAATTTTAATATAATTTGTTTTTTATAATTTTCACCCAAGTCAATTTTAATTTCCACCAAAGTCAATTTTAATTTACCCCCAAGTCAATTTTAATTTTCCCCTAAGTCATTTGTAATATAATTTCAATTCTGTTGAATTTCCACCCAGCGCGTGATGTCATCTCAATTTGCCTCGTTTACAAAACACTAATTATCGCCCACCATTGGAAAAATAAACGTGCAGGGGTCGGCACAATCTTAGTCGGGATCTGACAGTGAAACCTACCGAAATAAAATGAAATGGGGGTTTAACGTCCTACTCCGACTGGGTTACTGAATGCAGTATGCCAGAATCGAAATTTTCTTTTGTCAGCGGCACGACATGAAATTTCAACTGTCAAGAGTTATTTTACATGCTCGCCAATGTACTACAAGGGTCCTGGGTAATGATATCATCATGCATCCGCCATAGACAACGCTACCGAACATCCAGACATAGAATTCAGCGCAGTTTGTTGGAAAGAGATAACAAAAAAACACTTGACCTTTGTGCACTAATGAATGATTGGTCACACGCATGGCGCTTGATCTTACTACTGGAAACAAACACAGATAGCTTTGCCATGAAGTCAAAGGGCCTCTTTTCTTACAGGACACAGAGCGTCTCTTTTCTTGGACTTGGGGCACTTTAACTGGATTTGGTGTTTCCTTTCAGTTTAATTTTTGGATATTTTCAAAAAAAAAAGTTTATTACACTTTCTAATGTAGGCCTATCTATACAGCAAATCTCCTCAGGGAGGTTCTCGCAAGATACTTTAATCGATATTTTGATGCGTAACATCCACTCGACACAAATTAGGTCATTTCAGGACTATAACATGACTCTGTCATTTTAATAGTCAGTTTGTGCGTAGTGGTCTTTAGTAACGGAAGGAAACTGGAGTACTGGACGAACAACCCTACTTCTTGCCACGTACGAGCGAGCAATCGAAACCACGCCACTTGAATTATGATGCAATGCACACACGTTAACTATTCGCCGCCGCGCCCCCTCCCTTTTCAATTCTAAAAATTTAAACATGCATTATGCAAGAGCAAAATCTGCTTATTACAAGTCTGTCTTTAGGCCTGAAATGTTATCTAAATTATCAATTAGACATTAATTAACTTATCCAGACCATAATAAACTCTCGATGTCAAGGCTAGCCTTCGATGTTGGCTGGATTAGATTCCTATATGCCGCTAACGGCCGTTGATAATTAAATCAGAAAAAGTGGATAATCGAGACTATGCTGTTTATATTAATGATTTTAGTAATGATGACCGAGACTATGCAAAAATTTCACCCGCTTCTTTCTCGGCTCATAGTGGATCAATTTGACTGAAATTTTCAGCAAATTACCTTTACACTAGTTTTTAACTATTATAGCGAGAACTGCCATCTCTTTATCGTATCTCCCATAATGTATCTTTAATGAAAGTCAAGATTTCTTCCCTTTGATTTAGAGATCTTGTGATAATTTCAGTCCATAAAGTATGAATCAAATGTAATTACAGGCCTCATTTCTGGCTCTGATACGTTGACAGACTTGCTTGTGTTCACATAAAAAGTCATCATGTTATAATATCAAAAATCTTTATTGCACTAGTAATGGCTTTTCTGGTGACATATATTATTTAAACAAGAACTGATAATAAAAGTATGAGAAAAATATCTATTTGGTATAAGGTAAAACATAATCTATTACAATCTGATACATGTAATTACAGAATGAGAAAAATATCTCTTTAATATAAGATAAAATAATACATTACATTGGAAACGAGGCTAATTGAGATGACATCACGCGCTGGGTAGAAATTATAAAAAACAAATTATATTAAAATTGACTTGTGTGGTAATTAAAATTGACTTGGGTGGAAATTAAAATTGACTTGGGTGAAAATTATAAAAAAAACAAATTATATTAAAATTGACTAGGGTGAAAATTATAAAAAACAAATTATATTAAAATTGGCTTGGGTGAAAATTATAAAAAGCAAATTATATTAAAATTGACTTGGGTTAAAAATTATAAAAAAACAAATTATATTAAAATTGACTTGGGTTGAAATTTACGGAAGCGTATAGGGGTCATGCAAAAGTATGTAGAAGACCTCGAGATCCTGCGATCCTGTGATACTTTCTCGAGATCTCAATTTAATGTTCTCGAAATCCCCTAATAATATTCTCGAGAATCTCTCATCCTGTGTTAACGATCTCGAGAATTCGAGTTAATGTTCTCGGGATCTTGCCATCCTGTGTAAATGTTCGCGAGATCTCGGGTATTTTTATGTGTACGCGTAGTTTTAAGGTATTTTTTAAGCGCCCCACAGCCTGTCGTTTCGGCGTTTAGCCCCCCCCCCCACTACACACACACTTCCCCGAAAACCTTAATAGCACGGTAGAGCCTACAGTTTTTTACGGATTTGTTTCAAATTTAGTGTATTCCTGTCGCTTCTGGCGCACCTTATCGTTCTGGAGTTATCCCCCCTATCCGAAAAACTTGTTAACGCAACAGAGGCTACAGTTTTTAACTGATTTTGTTTTTCAAATGTGGTGGGAAGCACTAGGACCATTCGATTTTCAGTACTACGCAAACTTCTGTTCGAGAGTTACCCTTTTTGTCCGTATTTCTTTCAAATATGTGACGATGAGAGGACGAACCCTATCGATATTCAGCATTCTGTGACCTTCTGTTCTTTAATATACCCCCTTCCCCGCCCGCTCCCTGAAAGCTTTGGGGTCATGAACTTTATTGATATTCAATGGTTAGCCATCTTCCGTTCAGGAGTTATACTCTCCATTCTTTGAAAACCTCATTTTTCAGCAATATAAGGTTTTCTGTCCCAGAGATATAACAAGCACTGAACACGATAGAGATTAGATTTCTTGATGAATGCTAGCTCCTTATTCAATTTATTAAACAACCAAGTTTTAGAAATTAAAATTGACTGGGTGAAAATTATAAAAAACAAATTATATTATTTTTCATGTCCCTTATCAGCCACCGTAAAATCAAATTCAGACTGCGATTTCAATCTAGTCGTATGCAGAAGACACTGAGCCAAACCGGTTATACACCTATTATATCCTGGATACGCAGGGAGTTTGGAAACATCTAATACCGAAACATTTATTTGTGTTACGTGTAAGTGATGTAATGTTGAAAATCGCGCTCAAATTACGTCACGGATTACTTTACTTGTTCATGTTGAAAGTTATATCGACGCTTAAGTAGGCGATCTCACAATCAGATAAAGTAAAGTTCAGTTGAGATGAATGGAGATGCATTTGTATAGATTCGGCTCGTTTTCGTATCCATTGTATTACTATTGTATATATATATATATATATATATATATATATATATATATATAGATATATATATTAATGCTGTATTCGAAATAAGATATTGTTTACACCAAACCAAAGTTACGTTCGGAATATTCAACTTTACGATTCAGCGTTACTTCCAATGATCATTGAGCGACAATAATCGAAATTGAAATCCTCGAAACTTCTGCTGTTTATATATGAAATTGTTTTTGTTCCTCTTGAGTAATATTTTTCCAATAATCCATAATCCAGTGCTGCACGACACCTTCGTATTTATTAATGTGGAGAGGTGCGTAAATGTCAAATAAATCGATATTCTACGGCATTTCAAGATAAGGGGTGATTTTCGAAACTATATATGAATCGAGCGTACGGAAGCGTATAGGGGTCATGCAAAATTTTGTAGAAGATTTCGAGATCCTGCGGTCCTGTGATACTTTCTCGAGATCTCAATTTAATGTTCTCGAAATCCCCTAATAATTTTCTCGAGAATCCCCCATCCTGTGTTAACGATCTCGAGAATTCGAGTTAATTTTCTCGGGATCTTGCCATCCTGTGTAAATTTTTTCTCGAGATCTCGAGTATTTTTATGTGTGCGCGTAGATTTAACGTATTCTCAGCGCGCCACAACCTGTCGTTTCAGAGTTTACCCCCCCCCCCCCCCACACACACACACACTTTCCCGAAAACCTTAAAAGCATTAGGGCCACCTAGCACACCTTATCGTTATTGTTCTGGAATTATCCCCCTTATCCGAAAACGCAATAGAGGCTACAGTTTTTAACTGATTTTGTTTTTCAAATGTGGTGTGAAGCACTAGGGCCTTTCAATTTTCCATACTCCGCAAACTTCTGTTCGGGAGTTACCCTCTTTGTCCGTATTTCTTTCAAAGTTGTGACGATGAGAGGACGAACCCTATCGATATTCAGCATTCTGTGTTCTTCTGTTCCTTAATATACCCCCATCCCCACCCGCTGCCCGAAAGCCTTCTGCACGCCATAGAGGCTTCACTTTTAATTTTTTTTGTGAAACTTTGGGGTCATGAACTTTATTGATATTCAATGGTTAGCGATCCTCCGTTCCGGAGTTATACTCTCCATTCTTTGAAAACCTTGTTGTAACGGATTTTCGAAATTCAGTGTTCCGCAACAAATTACAGTCTAATCTTTTTAAGCGTGTATATATTTATATTTTCAGTTTGCTTCGTTAACTTTGTCAAAAAGTGAATATTCTCGACCGATACGTGCACATTTACAGAAAGCATGTTGCGCGCTTGTACGGAAGCGTATAGGGGTCATGCAAACTTTTGTAGAAGACCTCGAGATCCTGCGATCCTGTGATACTTTCTCGAGATCTCAATTTAATGTTCTCGAGGTCCCGTAAAAAATTTCTCGAGAATCTCCCATCCTGTGTTAACGATCTCGAGAATTCGAGTTAATGTTCTCGAGATCTTGCCATCCTGTGTAAATTTTCTCGAGATCTCGAGTATTTTTATGTGTGCGCGAAGTTTTAACGTATTTTCAACGCCCCACAACCTGTCGTTTCGGAGTTTACCCCCCCCCCCCCCCACACACACACATTCACTCACACACTTTCCCGAAAATCTTAATAGCACGATAGAGCCTACAGTTTTTAACGGATTTGTTCCAAATTTAGTGTAAAGCATTGGGGCCATGAGTGGACGGCCCCTGTCGCTTCTAGCGCACCTTATCGTTCTGGAGTTATCCCCCTTATCCGTGGGTGTGGGGCACTAGGACCTTTCGGTTTTCAGTACTCCGCAAACTTCTGATCGAGAGTTACCCTCTTTTGTCCGTATTAGACGATAAAAGGACGAACCCTATCGATATTCAGCATTCTGCGACCTTCTGTTCCTTAATATACCCCCTCCCCGCCCGCTCCTTGAAAGCCGTGTACACGCCATAGAGACTTCACTTTTTAAATTCTGTGTGAAGCTTTAAGGTCATGAACTTATTTGATATTCAATGGTTAGCGATCTTCCGTTCCGGATCTTTACCTTGTTTTTAACGGATTTTCGAAATTCCGCGACAAGGATGACCGCTGTTAATTTTCAGCAATATGAGGTTTTCTCTCCCAGAGATATAACAAGCACGTGGACACGATAGAGATTAGATTTCTTGAAGAATGTTAGATCCTTATTCAATTCATTAAACAGCCAAGTTTTTCTTTCGAATGTGTGAGTGTGTGTGTGTGTGTGTGTGTGTGGGGGGGGGGGGTAAACTCCGAAACGACAGGCTGTGGGGCGCTGAAAATACGATAAAACTTCGCGCACACATAAAAATACCTGAGATCTCGAGAAAATTTACACAGGATGGCAAGATCTCGAGAACATTAACTCGAATTCTCGAGATCGTTAACACAGGATGGGAGATTCTCGAGAATTTTTTTACGGGACCTCGAGAACATTAAATTGAGATCTCGAGAAAGTATCACAGGATCGCAGGATCTCGAGGTCTTCTACAAAATTTTATATGACCCCTATACGCTTCCGTACGAGCGCGCAACATGCTTTCTGTAAATGTGCACGTATCGGCCGGGAATATTCACTTTTTGACAAAGTTAACGAAGCAAACTGAAAATATAAATATATACACGCATAAAAATATTAGACCGTAATTTTTTTTGTTCTTTCTTTCAGTTATATTTTTAGTTATTCCATCATACTTATTACGTAGTTATATGCTGATTGCTCACGATGTGGGAATGACCAATGGCGATTACCAGTTTATTTACCTAGAATATCATATACCAGATAAGGATGAATTTGAAACGTTAACGAGTCCATCACTATGGCAACGTAATGATACCCGTGATACAGATGCAAGGAAAGCTTTTGAAAACGTTATTTACGTAAGTATTTCAGCCTACCCATGGTGTCTGGGGTAGATGAAGAAATGACTGATTATTGAAGTTTAATTTCATTACATTACATTGTTTACAAATTACTAGAAGTGGACGGGAGTGGCTCCGTCTATTTCAGCCATAGAGTGCAGTGTGTTGCAGATCAAAGTAGCTTGGTACATATATATAGTTCAAAATCCAGTCGAGCAACATTATGTCAACCGATTCTGCATTGAAGAAAATCATCAATTATACAGGCCTATTGTTTAAAAATTTAGTTAGTTAAACCCGATTAAACATTTACTATTTTCAATTGAATCTTCACATTTAACACAAGTCTTTAATTTATTCCATCAGTTGACGTTTACCTATGTTGTTGAGTGGAACCGACGCCCTGTTGGTGAAGGTATATTTGCTTCTAGACGTGTATTTGGTAACAGACCCGATATGCCATTAGCAGTTGTGGTAAATATATGTACATATATATTTTTAGAGTTCGTAAGTTCGCTGTAAAAGTTTGAATTGTTGTAGAAAATCTACGAATATGGTGAGGTATAAAAGAAAATACTAATATGACGGCAAAATATGGCCGAATGGTTAGCACGTATCATAAGGTCTGTCATTGAGTCAAAAGGCGTGGTTTCGATGCAGCGGTTGTACGTGACAAGGAGTAGGGTCGCCTGTCAAAACTCGTTGGTTTTCTCCGGGTCCTCCGGATTCCTCCCACTGCTAAAGATAGTTTGTGTTGAGTGGACGTTAAACTCTATCTCTCTTTTTCTCTCTCTATCTCTCTGCCTCTTCTGATTTTTTTGTCTGCGAAATCGCTTAGTGTAGAAGGATTACTACCAGAATTGTTTCGCGCATGCTACCATGCCCTTACATCGTTTGTACATGTTGTTCATGGTAATATACATATAAATCAACGCTGAAAATCTGTTAACACCATAGACACTAATGATTGATATCAGAAGTCTCATGGAACAGACGAACACACAGCAATTTATTATAATAATCACGTTTAATAAATGAATGAAATGTGGTTTTATGGCACGTCAGCTCCAACCGGGCTATATTGCGCCAAACATACGGTGAAAATATTCGAGACAAAATAAAATAAATCACAGAAATATATTTACATCCATAAATAAAACAAATATCACAGATAATATAATATTATACAAATAAAAATAAATATCAAATATTTTCATCTAATATTTTCAAGATACTTGCACTCAATCAAAATGTGCTTTACCGTCAAAGGTACTTGACAGTGTTCACATTTCGGTTGAGGCTCTCGCGTTAAGATGAAAAAATGTGTAAAAAAAGTATGACCAATGCGAGGGCGACACAAAACAACTTCATCCCTCCTGTTGGTACTATCGGAGTTGGGCCAATCCCCAAGGAGAGGCTTGATGTGACGAAGTTTGTTTGTGCCTGCAAGATCACATGACCGTTGCCAGCGGCCATAAATGAGATGATTTATTGATGAGTTAAAATCTTGATATGGTACTAAAAACGGAGATAGGGGGAGATCTTAAGCAGCTTTGGCAGCAAAAACTACTTGATCATTCCGCCTTTTATCAACGTGACTGGGGAGTCAGCAAAAGCCGATGTCTTTGCTTTCAAACTCATAAGATAGTAGCAGACAGTAAATATCTGCTACCAGTGGGTGCTCAAGCTGTTTATTGGTAATTGCTTGAAGCGAGGACAGAGAATCAGTAAAGATGACGTGCTTAAGTATAGTTAATGATTTAATGAACTCCAAAGCCTTAAGAATGGCTTGGAGCTCAGTGTAAATATAAAAGCAGCAGGATGGAGACGAACAGAAATGATCTCAGGTGGCGTCACGGTAGCCGAAGCTACCCGATCACCATCTTTCGAACCATCTGTATATATTGGAGCATAATCACCATACTTAGACCTTAGCTCTCTAAAGAGAGAACTCCGTGGAGCTAGTATCCTTCTTTTTATGTTGTGTAAGATCGAAATCGATCTTGGGTGGGGATATAGCCCACGGTGGTGTCATAAAGAAAGGGGTTTCGCGATAAGACTCGCGGGCAGACCTATGCACAATATACCAATAATCGAGTTTTGATCTTATGAGTGCTCGATATAATCTGAGCAAAACCTTGCGGTCTGCTCTCCATTCAGTATTTGACAAGACCCTCAATATGTTGAGGGCTTTCAGACATTTCTTTTTGAGGGTTTTAGTGTGGGGGATAAATGATAATTTCTTATGAAATATCAGCCCCAACTGAAAGGCGATTGTTATCCAAGAACAGTTCTGGATCTGGATGTAAACCCTGTTTCGGACAGAAATGCATTCGGACAGTCTTGGATTTCGAAAAACGAAACCCATTTTCGGTTGCCCATTGTTGAAGTGAATTCAAACAAAGCTGCAACTTAGGTCCGATTATCTGCATGTCTGTAGAACCATAGCACATCTGAAAGTCATCAACATAAAGAGCGCCGTTTGTACTTGGTTTAAGGATGGAATTGATTTTTATTGCAAAAAGAGTTGGTGATAAAATACTTCCCTGGGGTACCACCATTTCCTGGGAATATTAATCCCAGGCGTACCTTAAATGACCTATCTTCCGGGATAGGTAAGCTACCTCGTAGGCCGAGGTTATGGAGGTCGCGCATGATACCATGTTTCCATGTAGTACCACAAGCTTTCTCCAATCCGAAAAATATTGCAACTAAATGTTGCTTCTAGTTGAAAGCGTCCGTGACGAACGTTTCATATCTGACGAGATATGCTCCTTTGGGACCGAAATCCACATTGGAGGTCAGTAATAAGGTTGTTGGACTCTAGGTACCAAACAAGCCTTCGATTGATCAATCTCTCCGTGATTTTGCAAATACAGCTAGTTAAAGCGATCGGGCGATAGTTGGTTGGATTCGTATGATCTTTACCCGATTTAGGGATGGGAATTATTGTGGCTTCATGCCACGAAGGCGGGAAATTCCCATCCACTCAAATCCGGTTAACAAGATCCAGTAAGATTAAAAGTGTTGGAAAATGTAAATGTTTTAAAATCTGGTAGTGAATTTCATCAGGACCATTTGCAGTGTCGCGAGCTCGCTTTAGCGAATCACGAAGCACTGCAATGGAAAAGGTATCATTGTAGCATTCACCATTGCGGGACTTGGAATTAAGTCACCTTTTCTTTTGTTGTTGTTTAATGCCTCGAAAGGCATTTGAGGAGAAATTGGATGATAAATTGAATGAAAATGTACTAGCCAGAGAATTAGCAATATCAGGAAATGGTGTTAGGATGGAATTATCAACAATTAGATGGTTAACTGATAATGCACTACTTTTACCTTTAATTCTACGAATCCTATCCCATACCGACTTGGATGTGGTACGGGAATTGATCCTCGAGACATAACTTTGCCATGAAGATTTCTTTGCTTTGCGTATGGCTCTACGGGCCTTCGCCAAGACCATCTGGTATGCCGCAATATTCTCCATGGAAGGAAGGTTCTTTAATCGTCTCAGGATACGATCGCGCTCTTTAAGAGGGGATTTGCAATCGTCATTATACCATGGTTTATTGAAACGTTTTGATTCAGTCGTGGTTTTTGGAATCGCCTGCTCAGTTACATCTTGAAGAAATGAAGTGAATAAGGCCATTGGGTCATCTGTATCTTCTAACTCTTTTGCATCAAAAGAGAAGAGACTCAAAGATTCAAAAATAGCCCAATCAGCCTTATGCAACTTCCACCTCTGAGGTCTTTCGACCGGAGAGGGACAATTATTATCAATTAAGATAGAAAAGTGGTCACTACCATATAGATCTTCATTTACCCTCCATGTAAAATCCTGAAACAGGACCGGAGAGCAAATGGTGAGGTCTAGGGAAGAAAAACAACCTGTGGCAGGATGTAGATAAGTAGGCCAGTCGTCATTTAATATACACAAATTATTAAGGTTAATGAAGTCGGCTATTTGGTTACCTCTGCTGTTATCATCTGGACTACCCCAGAGGGGATGGTGACCACTGAAATCTCTCATAATTATAAATTGGGGAGGAAGTTGTGCAACAAGGTCATCACGGTCCCTGGGATTAAGATGTAAACTTGGTGGAAGATGTACAGAGCAGAGTGTTATAGGAATATGCAAAGACACCCTAACTGCCACTGCTTGTAAAGGCGAGTTGGGGGTGACTTGGCTACATTAAGAATAATAGAAACATTCCCATGAGCTCTACCATCACCGACTAAGTGAGGATGGTATCCAACAAAATGTCTAAAAGACAAAGTGTCAGAATTCTTCAAGAAGGTTTCCTGTAAACAAATGGCTGAATGATTGTACTTTTGAATTAATAATTGAACTTCATTAACATTTGGTTTTAAACCACGACTATTCCATTGAATAATGGAATTAAGCATTGTCGGGGAAATTTAATTGTTGGCGGCTTACTAAGTGGGTCCACATGAACATCCACTACAGTAATGTCGTCCATCAGATCATCCCCATATTTATTAAAGAGAGTGATAGGGTTTTTTGAACCCTTTGAATCTTTCTCTCGAAATTTAAAAAAAAAATTGATGTTTTGTCGAATGCACTATTTTCTCCTTTGCGTATGGTGTACTCTTAAACTGTACCCCTGACCCTTTGTCAGCTTTAGAGATGCGCAAGGGAGGAGCCCCCTTGCCATTTTGTATGGGTGTATTGGGAATAATCTCAATAACTCTAGATGGAAGCAAGGAGGATATAACCTCATCAGGAAGCGGGGTAGTGCTTTGGGTCTGGCTCTTTTTTTCTGCTTGAACAGGTTATATCTGTTTGAACAGATATGGTTTTAGAAGATACTTTAACTGCACTTGCAAAAGACTTCCCTTCATATGGAATGGGAAAAAGTGCAGTCAAATCTACCTGTTTTCGAGCATCAAGGTACATGTATGGTGTTTTTCGTTCTGACATAACCTGTTGGATTCTCTTCTCTTTCTGTCATATTGGACATTCACAGTGCTTTCCCTTACAATTTACACAACAAAACTCAGCCTGGCAGGTTGCGCTATCATGGCCTCCACGCCACAAGGAGCGCAGGTGTCCTTACCTCTGCAGACAGTTTTGCTGTGACCAAACTTTTGGCACTTGTAGCAACGAAGAGGGTTGGAAATGTAGGAATCCACAGGTATGTTTAAATAACCTGCCTTGAGAGTCTTTGGTATGTCGGGACGATTGAATGTGAGAATGTAGGTGCTTGTTGGTATCACCTTATCTCCTCGACGAATACTAATTCTTTTGACGTGTTGTACACCTTGAGGGGTATTCTACCATGTCTGACTCACTGCTGCCTTCAAGGTCCCGGAATCGTTATACACCTCTACTTGAATTTAAAGACCTATGCGGTGACACCATAATAGGAATGTCTGCCAAAAATGATGATTTAAGGAGCATGGTAGCATGCTGTTCTTTTGCACATTCTATTAAGTGTGTTCCGTTTTTTAATAGCCTGCGGCTCACGGACCAAGCTGATATCCCCATAGCTATTAAAAGTGGCGACACTTTCGAAAGTAATGTGTTGCAGAGAAAGGGCTCGCAAGCCAAATCCCAATTCAATTACCAGGATTCCACTATCCACCGACACGGGTCGCAACGCACGGCAAACACGTTGCCCTGTTACAGGGATCCTCTTACGACACGCAGGACATACGAAAGGTATATTCTTATCGCCCCCTACACCCCAGGGGGGGGGGGGACATCGTAATAGATACATCATTTTCTATTTCCCGACAGGCATCATATCGCATGCAGAGTTCCGATTTAGCGCTCAAATTACTAACCCCTCGAACTGGTAGACTAAAGTTTACCACAAGGCGACAAGACCGCCATGTTGTGCGACAGCACGTGCAGTATCCCTTCACACAGGCATCTGAGACAGCGCGTCAGAAAGTGGGAAGACACGGAAGACCCATCAGTACCGATACAGTGCGCCGACGTCGAACAAGAGAGAACATTCATTGCCCTAGACCTTAGCGTGGACCGATCCTCACCATCGACGTGAACGTCAACTGTTTGCCCAACAACAGAACTTTCGACAGCAGAATAGTGTCAACGTTATGTACTGGCCAACCCTTAGTCCGGACTTGAACCCAATTGAACATCTCTGGGATGAAATTCAGAGTTGACTTAATAACGTCGTGTCGAGACAAAACACAGCCGATGGATTGCGCCAGGCTTTTCTGAGAGTGTAGTTCCAGGTGCCAATGGCGTTCATCAATCGCCTGGTCCACTCCATGTACAGACGCTGCGCTGCTGTTACTGCCACACGTGGAGGACACACCAGATATTGTGTACAGACTCTAAACTTTCTCCTAATGTCTTGAAATTGTTATGAATTAATCACTTATGTGTCAACATACGGTCCCTCCAAAAAATGCTTTGATCCATTTAGTAAGTCGTTTTCTAGAATGATTTGATTAAAGTCCCTCTCTGATTTTGAAATCGTACTGACGTTTTTTTTTGCTGTTCAGCAGTAAAGCGCCAATCAAGCACGATTAATGTTAAACGCCAAAGTTAGAATTGGTGGCAATAACTATTTTCTCAGCAGTTTAGATAAATTATATTACCCATCAGATATATTACACAACATTACAATATATTTTCCAGTCAACAATAAAGCCGAAAGGCCAATATTTATTTGCCTTATACAAGGAACCACGATGGGTCAGTCAGTAATTGTCAGATCATTTTATAATATCGTTTCACCTTAACTTTGCTAAACCGCTACCAAGTAAACGGATCACCCAGATCCGCAATATCAAAAAGATTAATATTGATGAATTTAATATGATATTATTCAATCAAATCTCATCTGTAATACTCCTGATGACTTGGATGAAATTGTGGATTTATATAATACTACGCTGTCAGAACTACTAGACAAACATGCACCACTCAAAACCAAGTCTGTGCGAATCAACAAACTCCTTCTATACTTGAATATCGAAAGCGTAGACGCAAGACTGAGCGAAAGTGGAGAAAGGTAAGGCTAGAAATCGACCGACAGTTGTATAATGGGTGCCGCAACATCAGTACGAATCTTGTGAAAAAATCAAAAGCTGAATATTATATCAAAGTGATAGAAGATAATGTACATAACCCTAAAGCACTGTTTGGAACCTTAAACTACCTACTTGGTAAGTCTCAAGATGTGATTTATCCCAAAGAAGATGATGTTAATATAATAATGTAACAAATTTTAACACCTATTTCATTGATAAGATTGCTAAAATCCGAACTAGTTTTAACGTGGTTAATGTAGTATTTGATACTCGTGCAGTAGATCATGCTCAACTTTGTGAAAGCTTTCAATATTTTCATCCTGTCAGAAAAGATGAACATAAAAATTATTATGCAATCAAAACCGACATCATCTGCATTAGACCCCATCCCAACCAGTCTTTTCATTCAAGTCTTAGATGTTCTCCTTCCAGTATTAACCAAAATAGTCAATACCAGCATGAAGCTTGGAATTGTTCCTCAGTCGTTTAAGCATGCAATTATAAAACCTCTTCTCAAAAAGCCATCATTGCACCCGGACCTATTAAAAAAACTATCGCCCAGTCTCAAACCTACCTTTCATTTCACAAATTCTTGAAAAAGTCATCAAAATGCAATTGGTTGGCTATTTGGATAGAGAACTGATCTATGGTACGAATTCCAATCTGCATATCGGACTGAACACAGTACAGAGACTGCCTTAAATTGTGTTTTAAATGCAGCTAAGGAATCTGTCGAAAAAGGTGTGGTGTCAGCTGCCTTTGATACGATAGACCATAGAAAACTTCTACAGCGTCTCTAGTTTGAATATAGAATTAGTTCCACTGTTTTAAACTGGTGCTAATGATACTTGTCTCAAAGATCACAGGCTGTTGTTGTTAGACAATCTGTGTCAACTCCCGTAACTTTAACATGTGGTGTACCCCAGGGATCTGTTCTTGGACCAATCCTATTTTGTCTTTACACCAAACCTCTCGTAGACTTGTTAAATCGGTACTTGATCACACATCTCTGTTATGCTGATGATACTCAACTTTTTAACAGCTTCCTTATATCACATACAAGTCAAGTTGCTGCCTGTCACCAATTAGAAAATAGTATAAATGATGTCCAGATATGGGTTGACGATAACATGTTAAAACCAAATTCTGATAAAACTGAAGCAATTCTTATTGGCCCTCAATCTCGATTTAAAAAATGTAAAGTACAGTCCCTAAATATAAATGAATCTATCATTCCTCTCGCTTCTTCTGTTAAGAATCTCGGAATTCATATTGACTCTTCGTTAACAATGGAAACACTTGTCAGTTACTTGTGTAAAATATCTCATTATCACCTTCGAAATATTGGATCCATTAGACATCTTATCACTAAGGATGCAGCTGCCACACTTTTTCGGTGTATGGTCAGTTACTTGTGTAAAATATCTCATTATCACCTTCGAAATATTGGATCCATTAGACATCTTATCACTAAGGATGCAGCTGCCACACTTTTTCGGTGTATGGTGATTTCTAGACTGGACTACGGCAACAGTCTTTTTATAGGAATCTCCAAGCAACAGATTCAACGACTTCAGCAAATCCAGAATAAATGCGCCAGAGTTGTAACGAGAACTAAACAAAGATGACACATATCACCTGTTCTTGATTCCCTCCACTGGCTTATGATTTCAGAAAGAATCGATTTCAGAATCTTGTGCCTAACCTACCAATCAGTGTCCTAAATGGTTCCAACTTATCTACAAGAAGTTGTACACCCATATGTTCCTTCACGATGTTTGCGCCCTTCTGGTCAATTTCTACTTGAGACTCCATGTTACAATTTAAAGACATTTGGTGCTCGGTCATTTTCCTACGCATCTGCAACACTTTGGAATAATTTGCCATTAAAACTCAAGAGTGCTAAAACATTAAGTTCGTTTAAATCAAACCTCAAGACCTACCTCTTCAAACGTTATAATTAGTGAAATTGTGTTGTTGAGTGATAGTGTGTGTTCGTTGTGTGGTCGGCGCTTTGAGCATAGCCCTTTTGTGGTGTGGATTTTAGCACAATGCAGGACTCATTATTATTATTATTATTATTAAGGCTCTAGCTCACTAACTCATTGCTCCGCGAATTCGATGCCGGTGTTGGCCGAGAAAGTTCCCTGCACTGAAAAAACACTTGTGTTGGATCTCAACACAAGTACTTGTGTTAAAACTAATCTACACAAGTTATGTGTTGTTTTGCGTTGCATTAACAAAAACTTGTGTCGATTTATAAAATCTTGTGTGTTTTTGCATATCATTAACACAAGTAATATGTACCGTCCACGATTTGTTTTCTTTTTTAAAAAAAAACTCCATACAAAGTCTGACAAGTTTAAGAAAAGTAATAAAGGGCTTAATTCAAATCCCGAAAATAACATGCTGTTCTTCACTGGATGGGTGTGAGTACCAATTAATCAATCAATTGCCAGACATACTTGAATGTTAATTGATGTTAAGTTGTCTGTATAGTTAAAATGTCTGTCTTTTTTATTGGCCCAATAAACTGATAGATCAAATGAATATATAGTGTACATGTGATTTTCAGCACCCTGGTATTTTCGAAAATTGATTCAATGTGGAATGGAAAAAAATGAGTAAAACTCTTAATAATGTAATTGGTTGATGTAATCGAAATTTGACAGTATTGGTTAACTGAAAAGTAACCAATCAAATTTAATTGATCATCCACATGTATCTCATAATCGACTTATTGATATAATGGTTCTCCAAATTATCTATACTTTATTCATTGCGACAAATTCTTTCTTTGATATTATATCAGCGACATTCAGTTAGATATCTAAATGTAGTGAAGTTAGCATCAACAGAGTGCTTTAGCCATGATATTTTTGAAAATTTTTATGGTCACATAGAATACCAGACCGCAGGTTTGTACATTTTTACAAAAAATAAAACCGTGTATTTAATTTAGCATCGATATATTGCTTCTATGTATATTAACAATTCGTTTTGTTTAAAACAGTCAGATTTAGAACCACTGTCAGTGACTGCATCGGAAGTGTGTATTTATATAATTCCGCTAAATCAGCAATCTAATGAATCGTGCTTAATTATTATTAGCTAATCGGCGCGACACCTTTGTTCAAATACTTATAATTGCAAGAAACCCCCGACTAGGACCAGCAGGTAAGAATCTGTCTTGATTTTTTACCAGGTGGCAATTATTGGCCGCCATCTTTGATTTTTATAGACGTTCGGGCAAAATGAGAAATACATGTAAATCCAGACATGGACTATAGCTAGATACTAACTTTTGTGTTAGTTGTTTAGTTGAAATGTTATGTTATTTCTGTAAAAAAAAACAACACACAAATCAATATGTAATATTAGACTTTCACTGATTGTGATTCAGAAGTTTCTCTATAGTTTCGTTATTTTTTTCCAGTCATTGATGTTAGCATGTACTCCACAAAGAAAAACAGGTAACAAAATTTCATTTCCTTTTAATATATATATATTTTTAATAAAACCCAATATTTGTTATTGTATGTAATACGAAAAGTATTTATCTCTGTAGAGAGAGGGAGAGGAAATGGAGTTTAAAGTTCACTTGACATAAACTATGCCATTCATGTCCTTGTATTAAATTGGTCGAATCAAGTAGGTCCATGCTATATATATGTCCTAGAATCAAGTAGGACAGGTAGTCTTCTTGCGTTTCCACCCTTTTCCTGAGCACTGTCTCATTCTATTGCCATCTGTGTATGTTGTGTTACATTAATTCTGCATAAACCTAGAGTTGTTGTTAGTGTTTGTCCGATAGATCATTTATACTTACTGGCGCTAGGTAATTTCGAGACTAAAATATTGTTCAATTTTATTTGAATGATTTGCTTGCGCGTAGAACTGTGTTCGAAACAGTGTTCGCGCAGGTTCGAGAACGGCGGAAGAACACGAGAACACTTTCATGAGTCTTGAACATGAGAGAACGGTATCCATGGTAACAAGATGAATTAAATTTATACAATCTGTTACGATAACTTGTTTAGTACTGATTTCGCTATTGAGCATAATTTTGAAAAATTATGACTCCGTTTTATTCCTTTTCAATTCTTTCGGTGACGATTACATCACCTTTTGATACGCCCACATGGAAATGTGGTCGCATTTTGTCATCGCCCTCGTCCGTCGGTTCGTCCGTCGTCTACAAACCTGATTGTTTTGAAATTGATATTTTGTTTATTTTAGTGAGATTAAGCCTATTTAATTTCAATAATTTCCGTTAGTAAATGCCCCCATTACCTACAAAAGAATGATTATGCGACAATCACTGTTGACCGCGCGGACGATTTAACTGCTGTGGGCGTATGTTTCGTTGCCTGGCAACCTATCTTACTTAATGTTATACTGGCCCCATACTACATCCAATTTTCGAACGGTATTAAACTTTTAAATTAATAAATACGCCCATGATGCTGTTTCCTCGGAAGTTATCGACGCGTCTACCATGTTTGTTCTCGCCTCACACCAGCTAATGAGTTTGGGATTTGAGAACGGGAACGTGTTCCCGAACGCAATCCAGGCTGCTCAAGTCCGACAAGAACACATTCTCTGTCCGTTCTCTGCACCGGAACACTGTTTCGCATAGACCCTTGGGGTATTTAGCAAAGAGAGGAAACCGGAGAACCTGGAGAAAACCCACAAGGCTGGACAGACGACCCCATTCCTAGTCACATTCAAGCGGGGAATCACACAATAGTATAGCCTATTTCAAATAATAATATGATATTTGCATATAAAGAAAGTAGGCCTACAGCCTCTTTCAAATATGATATTTGCATATAAAGAAAGTTCAGACTTAAATCGTTAGTGCTGGACAAACTAGCCAAAGGATTCGGCTGAATCAATCACCTAGTGTGTCCACTGACATTTGTCCGAATCAAATATTTGGCCGAATTGTATTTGAGTGGTGTGTCCGCTTCGCCGAAGCATTCGTCTGATTTTAGAATTCATTAGCCAATCAACACTCATTCATATCGAGAAGTCACGTGTTTGTTTGAAGACATATGTTAAATCATGTGATGTGAAAGGTCATGCAATCGGGTGGTGAATTTGGCAAAGGATTCGTCGGTGAATCTGACGAAGGATTTGTCTAGAGCGTCCACTCATTCATTCGGACGCATCATTCGGGTAGTATGTCCACCGCTTTTACTAGAAAAAATGGATTTTCTAAAAACCAACACTGGGGACTGCACAGAACAAAAATGTAAGGCTATCACAAACTGGCAGTCGAACTGTGACATGGGTGCTACAGCCAACAAATTCCAACTACCATGCAATCGGCTTAAATGCACGCCAGTGGGACCTCAGGTTTGTTGTTCCTTTGAAACGACTAGACGGAATCCATGCTGAAAAATCCAAATGAGCTTTCTTGGTCAACACTGGGAGCGAACTCGCAACCTCCCGGGTAGCAAGCCAGCGCCTTACTCACTAAGCCACATGGCTCTCTTCTAATTACTGTGACAGTCCAGTCGCATGACAAACAAGGGTTATTAAAACAGATTTTCACGGCTTGGGTAAGATCTTCGGGATTTAAATGGTTTTAGACAGATATTTTAGTTTCAATTTCATATCATACGGTTTGTATATGGTAAGGTATCTTAAACAGTTAATTACATGTCGCATATTCATATTTTTCAGTTTCCATAATATAAGACATAGCAAATCAAAGATCATATAATAAAATAAGTCAAAAAACCCAAATATGGGAAAAGAAAGAGCTGAAGAAATGGTGATTTGAGCACCTATGATTTTTCATAGGTGTTTTTGGAGGGTGAGTGTTCAATTCTAAAAGAAAAGATTGTTGTTATGGTATTCAGTTTGGTATAGTAAAACTGTACACGTACATGTATGTGCACAGACAGAATCTTACTTATGTCCAGATACATGTAGATATGTCTGTCTCATCTGTGGGGAGCCACGGTGGCCAAGTGGGTTAGGCACTGGCTCGCATATTTTAAGGTCGCGGGTTTGCAGTAAGACAATGCAGTACGGAGGGCCTTACAAGGACAGCTGTCTAGTTGTTCAGATTGAACAAAAAACCGTGGTCCTGTGAACACATTGACGTGCACGTAAAAGATCCCCTGGCAGTTAGAATTTGATGAAAGAGTAGGCCTTAGGGTCGCGGTACCTGGCAAAATTTCTCTCGGAACACACTGTATGGCATATGCCCAACTTCATTAGCCCAGTCGGAGCTGAACAGTAGGACGCCAAACCCCATTTCATTTCATTTTTTCTTTTTGTCTCATCTGTGACAAAGCAAACCAACACATTACAATACAATGTAATTAAATTAAAACTTTCATCTTTTAACTGTCGAGTCGATTTAAGTCAACTAATATATAGTATGGTTTTTTTTCTCAGTTAACTACATCAGAAAGATCAAGACAGTTGGAAATGGCTATTCATATTGTGGAAACTTTTTCTCACAGAGATTGATAACCAGGTAAAATATTTGTATTTTTATACGCCCACATTTTCATGTGGACGTATATTGTTGTCGCCCCTGTCCGTCCACAATTGTTTGTGAACAGTCTACAGGTCACAATTTTTATCCGATTTCAATGAAACTTCAAATATAGGTTTATCACCCTAAGATATCGGTTCCTTTCGATATTGGCATGTATCGGACTGTAACTTCATGGATTATGGCCCCTGATTGTACGAAAAAACACGTTTTTAGCTTGTGAACACTGTAGGGTCACAATTTTTATCCGATTTGGTTTAAACTTGAAAAGATCTCGGTTCCTTTCGATATTCGCGCATATCGGAAAGTAACTTCCTAAATTATGGCCCCTGAGTGTACGAAAAATCGCGTTTTTAGCTTGTGGACCCTATAGAGGTCATAAATTTTTTATCCGATTTAAAAACCCGTATTATTATATCACCGTGAAACCCTAAGGACGGCTGAGTTCGAATTTCGTGAAAATCGGCCCAAAACTGACAGACCAAATTGCCGCCGTTCGTTCTCAAATAGCGTAAAAAATATGGTATATCAAGGTTGTGGACGCTATAGAGGACACAATTTTTATCCGATTTTGTTGAAACTTAAAATTTAAGTTTAAAACCCAAAGATCTTAGTTCCTTTCGATATTTGTGCATATCGGACCGTAACTTCATGAATTATGGCCCGTGATTGTACGAAAAATCGCATTTTTTAGCTTGTGTACCCTATAGAGGTCATAATTTTTAAAAACCCGTTTGAATACATCACCGTTATACCCTAAGGGTGGTTGAGTTCAAATTTCGTAAAAATCCAACCAAAACTGACAGACAAAATGGCCACGCCTCGTAATCAAATAGAGTAAAAATATGGTATATCAATGATGTGGACCCTGTAGAGGTCACAATTTTAATCCGATTTTGTTGAAACTTGAAATGTTATTTTATAACCCAAAGATCTTGGTTGCTTTCAATATTCGTGCATATCAGATCGTTACTTCCTAAATTATGGCCCCTGATTGTACGAAAAATGGCGTTTTTAGCTTGAGGTCCCTCAAGATGTCACAATTTTTATTCGATTTAAAAAAACGTTTGAATATATACCCTTATGATGGTTGAGTCTGAATTTCGTACAAAACGGACCAAAACTGCCGGACAAAATGGCTGCCCCTCGTACGCAAATATTGTAAATATATGGTATATCAAGGTTTTGGACCCTCTAGAGAGAAGACACAATTTTGATTCGATTTTGATGAAATTGGAAATACATGTTTAAAAGCCAAAGATCTTGGTTCCTTTCAATATTAACGCATATCGGATCGTAACTTCCTGTACGAAAAATCACTTCTTTTTTTAGCTTGTTCTCTGTCCATCTCTTGCAAAATGTGGGCGTATCCTGCATGGCAACCGCTTGTTAATCATCAACTAGTTCTATTCGCTTGCTTGGTAATCTAGTTATTCTTCTTGGGGCAATGCCTAGAACTCTCCTATTCAAGTACTTTTTGACAATCACATCCATTGATTTTCTTCAAGTTATTATAGTCCCTATGTGTATTTTTACAGTAAATAGCAGTATGAAAATGATGGACAATATTTTACATTTGAAATAGATTTCAATAGATTTTAATAGGTAATATCCAATTTGTTGTTGATGGAAATAAAATATGAATGGGCCCAAAAATAATAAGTAAATTGGTGCTGCCATGATGTAGTAGCGCATCTAGATTTGGAGACACAATACATATATGAACCGGGTGAATAGTTGACCTATTATGAGACTTCAGTCCCAAATCTCAAGACTTTTTTCTCACTTCTAACCCATTTGATTTAAGCATAATAATCTGTCTGGGTCTGTTACGGGACAAGACACAATAAGTGTTACCCAAAGTTCAAACAAAATAGAGACTCAGTCTTGATGTGGCAAAATAAATTGTTTATTTAAATATTGTGAACCATACATAGTAAGAAAGTATTCTTATGCCCACTTTTTATTTTTTAGACTGGAAGAGTATTTGATGTATGGTAACAACAAGAGATCACAAGCATCAATTTATTTTATAATTCTGGAAAAGAATGCATTTGACCGTTTTTTTTAATAATTATTTTTTTGTTTTTAATGTTAAATATTCTTCCCAAACACAATAAGATTTTAATTCTCTTCAGAAATTTATGTATAATATAGAACGTAAAGTGACATATAAATCACTTAGAATTTGGTCGGAAATGTTAAAGTGTTTAATAGGCATTATCTAGAAACCAAATGTAGATCAAATATACCCAGAATTACAAAAAACCTTGACCTACATTAAGGTGACTTTCCCTTGCTTATGAAATGAAATAGGGTTTAATATCCTACTTTTCTGTGTTATTAGTGTGATTCTGCCCTACAGCCTACTCTTATATCAAATATTTCAACTGTCAAGGGTTGTTTAAAGGGAACCCAGGTGGGGGGGGGGGCGAATGGTTAACACGCGCACATTGGATCAGAAGGTCTGTCATTAAGTCAGATAATTCAATTGTCATTGGTTCTTTAAAGTGAACGCAGTGGGGGTAGTTTCAATTCCGGCTTGTACCCAATTATACTTTGCCATGTCCTACACTACTGACGTGGGGACTATGCCGGAAAATCCAGTTGAAATTTCGCGGCCAATGCCTTATACTCACTGAACCACAGTGGCTCCTCCTTGCTTTTGACTTGTGATTGGTTATATATATTTTGTACATATTTTTTTAATATTTGCGATTTTCTCTGATATTTTTATATTTCAATCCTGTAATCTTGATGCTTTGCTCCTTTTATGTACAAAATATTCATTTTGTTTGTTGTTGGTTTTTTAATGAGGAAAAGGTTCTACATCATTTTATTACTTCTGCAAAATAGTGCATTTTTCTTTTGTTTTTTTGTGTATGCTAGTTATTTCTAGATGACTCACAAATCACTTGTAATATGACTTTGTAGCACTTTTCAGTTTCTGAAAGTATTTCAATTTAGTGCATAATTAATCTTATTAGGGCTTGGTTTGGATGTTATTAAATTTAGATATATCTGAATTATATATTTTTGGGGTATGGGGTAGGGATCTTTCTATTCTCAGTTCTTGTTTTTTCGGGTAAAGAAAAATTTAAATAGCTATTTTGTATTTTGTGATTGGGGGGATTATATCACACAATTTTATTAGTATTAGAATTAAATCTTTGTTTTTCTGTTAACATTTCAAATGTCTATTTAGTTTTTTAATTTAATGGTATTCATTTACGTTTTCTAATTTAACAAAAAAAAATTATTGTTTTTTGTTGGTGGTTATACACACGTTTGTATGAAACCACACAAGTTTCAGAAATGTCAACACAAGTTTCAGAAATTTCAACACAAGTATTGTGTAGATTTTCACACAAGTTTCAACACAAGTTTGTGTTGTTTGGTAAATTTTAACACACGTTTTGTGTTGTTTAAACATTTAACACAAGTATTGTGTAGAATTTCACACAAGTTTCAACACAAGTTTGTGTTGTTTGGTAAATTTTAACACACGTTTTGTGTTGTTTAAACATTTAACACAAGTTTGTGTTGTTTCACACCTAGCCTGTGTTGTTTCAACACAAGTTTTCAGTGTGGGGTTTCCAGCATGGGTTTCCACCGCAGGATATACGTACGGTATATTCTTATCACCCCCTACACCCCAGGGGGGAATCACGTTTAAAGACACCAATATTCTTAATTAATGTATCACATTGTAATGGATACATCATTTTCTATTTCCCGACAGGATCATATCGCATGCAGTGTTCCGATTTAGCGCTTAAATTACCAACCTAATTTTCTAGTAAATTACCAATCCATAAAGTTTCAAGATTACTGTATGTTTGTAATTGAAGGCGACACGTATGGCAAAAACAAAGTGGGTGATTATCGCAGGGATGTAAACATGAAACTAAATCACATGATTTCCTTTTCTAACTTCCTTTTTAACTGGATCAATGCCCCCCCCCCCATCCCCTTCCCCTTTCGTAAGAGGTGCTTGACGAATAGCCTGGCAAAGAAGATCATCTCGTCTCTCGGTATTTCTTTAGTTTGCAAGAAAAAAATAAAAATAATATGTTCATACATAGGTAGGGTAACTACAACTTTTGGATGGGGCCCCGGAAAAATTCATATTTAACACTACCCTGTACTTTAAGATCTAAGTACTGAACATTTAACAGTTTTTCCCAAACGGATTTAATGTTTTGTATTAGATTTTTAAAAATTCTTATTATGAGAAAATTACACTGCCCGGGGATGAACTCAATTTAATTGTTTATTATAGGATATAATCCTGTTTCGATTCTCCTTCAATCAGCAATTGGAAAATTGTGTATATTTCAATATATAAATTGAGTGACTATATTTGAAAATTGTACTGCCCGGGTGTGCACCCTATTCAAATATTAAGGATATAATACTCTGTAATTCTCCTTCAATCGTCAGTAACTAAAATGAGACTATTTCAGTATATATGTTAAATATTATACTCTTCAAAAATGTAGGGGATATTCAGAAACAATACAAAACTGCGGAAATGCACTGCTGTTTTTATTAGAGGTAACCAGTGTATGTCAATAACAGGCCAATTGCCTACACATGAACATAAACAGTTCATATGGACAGCTTATCTGACGACCCCATTTCACTCGCAAAGAGAGTGTCTAAAGTGAAAATTGACGTTTTTGATTTTTGTCTTAATAATGAGTAATTGCTCCAACAATCCTCAGACATTCAGCAATTCGTCGTGGCATGCTCCTAATCAACCGCCCAATCATGATTTGGGGCAATCTGACCCACTCCTCTTGCAGTGTTGTAGGTTGATGTTGACGTCGACGAACACGTCTCCCGATCATGTCCCAAACATGCTCTATAGAAGAAAGGTCAGGACTCATGGCTGGTCAAGGCATATGGACAATATGGTGACGCTGGATGTAGTCATTTACGACACGAGCGCGGTGGGCACGGGCGTTATCATCTTGAAAAAGGAAACGTTGAACAAAGAGCAGAACTATCGGTGCCAGGATGTGTTCATGGTAGTACACACCAGTGACCCTTCCTTGAACAACATGCAAGTCCATTCTGCCAGTCATAACAGACCCACGCCTGACGTTAACGTTAACATGACGCTCATTTACACGCCTCCCGATCAAATTAAACTAAAGCAAAGATACGTTAAACAGTAAATCTTATGCAAGAACCGATAGGAAAGCAAGCATACGTAGAATAAACCAGCAAGTGTCAGTTTTCATCAACTCTTCCTTGAAGCGTCAAATTTGACAATGCACCCCTCCCACGTGTAGTGGCGCTATTGCGTGTCGCACGTGCAGCTCAGTTGTTCTTCATCTGTGAACATACTCGAAAAGCTTGTCAAGTGTCCATGACTATTTATCATATCACAACCTGCTTAGGTATTTGCATTTCAATATCCCCTACTTTTTTTGAAGAGTATATATTAAATAATTGAGAATATTCAATATAATAGTCCAATAATGGTTTATTTATAATGTGCTGTTTCCATGACTAAGCATGCTCAAAGCGCGTTCCAAAAAGTGAGTCACTCTGTCACATGGTAAATGCTTTTGTGAAATGAGTGTAGATATAAATACTTTTAAAGAAGGTGTGTTCTTAAGGTCCATTACTTCTGTTGGAACAACACGTGAAAAACACTTCTGACCTAAAGGAACCGTTTTGGTTTTTGGCACAAGAAGATTTTTATTTCGGGATCTTAGTATTCTTGATGGGGTCTGAAAGATAATTTGGAGCACTGCCGTTCATGCAGCGAAAGTAAAGTAGATAATTTTATACTTTATCCTGAAGTGTACTGGTAGAAAATGTAGGCCTTTCAGAGTGCTTGTTGTGTGGCTAAAGCGAGAAGTGAGTGACACCATTCTTGTTGCAGTGTTTTGGATACGCTGAAGACGATTCAGGAGAATAGATGGTGCGTACCGGCTAAGATGATATAACATTTTGGCGGATCCCGCAGTTGAGAATTTTGTAATATTTCTTATTAATAAGTAATAATAAGTAACACACTTTGGGTATATAATTAAAGCGAGTCTCCATAGATAATTTAGAACCAAACATTACTCCTAGGTTTCCAGCACTTGTAGAAAAGGGAATGAAAGAAACACCAACAGTTATGTCTTGAATACAACAAATGTCTCTTCTTGACTTCGGACCTAAGAGAGGTACTTCAGTTTTCGTTGTTGCGGTTGAGTTTGTTAGATGTCGTCCAATGTTTGATTGCACAGTAACAGTTGGAGATCTGGGACTGTAATACAATGACTGAAGCAGGCGTCGGGTCAAATATTGTGAGTCGTGCACGTAAAAGTGTCTAAGAAACTCATGATCTGCAATTATCCCTCAAAGATCTCTGATGTATAAAGTAAATAACACCGGACCCAATTTCGAGCCCCGAGGTCAAGTAGTGCCAAGAGAGCAGCTTTGCCACCATCTAGTACCATTCTAAGGTCATTTACGACTCTGAGAAAAACAGATTCGGTACTGTGATATGAGATTGTGATGCGACAGATGTTTAGACAGACTGCTCGTTCTATAATTTTAGGGATGAGTGCACAATTGGATACTGGACGATAATTCTTTAGTGGCGCGGAGTCTAAGCCAGGTTTATTAAAAAGCGGCTGTACTAGTGAGGATTTAAATGTTTCTGGCATTCTTCCAGGTTCGCCAATTTCATTATTACTGGAAGCAGAATGTCTAGGTTGGCACATGATCCAACGGACAGGATGTTGCTATAGATCGCTTTAGGATAACTGACAATTCCGACTCCGTTATACTACTAAAGACATGTAACCGATTGTCACTGAATTCTAAATGTTGCGACAAATACTCTTTATTATGAAACTGTGTACGGATATTGGGATCTTCTCACTAAAGTACCCTGAGAAAGCTTCTACAATGACTTGTGGTTCCCCGAGATCAGTGAGACTGGCATCTTTCCATACTGTACCCATTAGGCGGAACACCAGCTGGTAAAGGGCATTAGAGCCGGTAGTTGATTCAGCAACTTCGGTGTTTATATAATTCTGTTTAGCAGATTTCATCTTTTTGGTAAAAAGATTTGTTGCATTCACGTAGACTTGACGGTGAACCTCCAGTTGAGATTTCCTCCATCGTCTCTCCGCATTTCTTCTATCAGTTTTAGCTGATCGGATATCATCTGAGTAAAGCCGTGGTATATACCTCTTTTGTAAGGGATTGCCTTAGTCACTACAGGTGCATACTTGTCAAGAATAACCCTCAATACAGCATTGTATAAAAGAGCATACTCATCAAGTATGGCCGGTGGATTACGTAGCAACTCAGACATTGACAGCATTTGACGCAATGCATTAGTGCCGATTCTGAACTCAATATCTTTATCAATTTGAGCTGGCCGAGTAATGTCCAACACACACGAAACAAGAAGATAGTCTGAGATTTGTAAATCTAGCACATTGCCATCCCTAACGCATCTTTCAGACACATGTGATATTATTATCCAGTCCATCTTTCAGACGCATGTTGAATTAGACTGTTAGCTTGTATCTTATTTTTTAAGTTTATTGTGTCAAGGTTATCAATATCAAAATTAAAATTGAAGACAGGTCTTGCTGGTGCTGCCACCAAGTAATCGATAATGGAAGAAAATAAGGCAGTTTTTTTAGATTATTATTCTTCCTGATTGGTGGACGGTAGCCGAAAATATTCCAGCAGCAGATTGGTCACACGTCAGCAGCAGTTCGAGAAATTCAAACGATTTAGGATCTGGTACTTTCGTGGGACACATTATTAAAGTAGATAAAGTACACGTGCTTCTGTGTTTACGGTTTATAAATACATAAATAGATAAAATACGCCCAGATAAAAAATTCAACCACTTTTACTTCCTTCTGATATACATCAAATCATAAGCTAGCTGTATACCAGATCCACAGTAAAATACATTTGAACAATCTTGTAGGTCCATCCCCCTCTGAACCACAATACCAATAAATTAACATTAATATATTTATTCTATATGCAGGCTGACAAATATGCCCCATTTCTACATGATGCTGTATATCTGTTCGCATTGGCGTTAAATAAATCTTTACCCTATGGCAATGCCACAGATGGTGAGGTTATATCGACTGCTTGCATTCATCAATCGTTTTATGGTAAGATCGTTAAGTTATTTTGTATTTTATTGTCTTTGTAGTGGAACCCTGCAATAAAGTATAAGTTAAATTTGAAATAAGCTTGTTAAATTGTGCCCGGGTAGCGACTCAAAGGCCTTCTCATGTGAAGTCATTGTCTAAACACACCCTTACTATAGTTTGAAAGCCAAGCCCTCAGTGTGGATATAAAATGTTAAGTTCTTTTCACTATGTAAAAAAACAACTAACGTTTGCAACTCGTTAACCTCGGATAGGTGAAAGGGACTATTTCTGACACACAATTACCGAGTTTTATTTACTAAAATCACATCCAAAATGGTTCTTTTAATGTTGTTTAAAATACAGATGTGACGTCACCCTTTGATGTTGGCGTACCATTATTTCAAATAATCGTACGGGCAACTTGCCAATAGTACTTTATTCATACCAGTGAGATATTGGGCTAGTGTGACGTTAAAACTTCGTGCGGATTGTCAATGTCTTAAGCTCGAGACCATTAAACAACTTAAAATACGTGCTTTTACAGTGAAATACGTCACTCGAGTCTAATATTTCAATAGTATAATTAATGTACGATTGGCAAGTTGCCCGTACGATTATTTAAAATAATGGTACGCCAACATCAAAGGGTGACGTCACATCTGTATTTTAAAAGATGTTTAATGGTCTCGAGCTTACGACATTGCGTAATATATTGTAAAAACATTCGGGCCTACGGCCCTCATGTTGTAACAATATATTACTTAATGTCTCGCTCTCGACCATTAAACAATACATATAACCTTTCCTGATATTTTTGTTATTTATAGGTATGACAGGGGAAGTAATCATAAATCACAGTTTTGATAGAGTGCCAGGATTCGTCATATGGGATTTATCTGAAGAAGGTTCTTTCAAAATAGTTTCTACTATACAATACACCCAACGTAATAACACACTGTCCCTGGTTAGTAGAATCGAACTCTTGTATTAGCGAATAATTACATTTCTAAAATTATATTACAATTTAATATAAGCATATATTATAGTCTATTGTCTGAAGGGGATCACGTGGCTAAGTGGGTAATACGCTAGCTCGCTAGCCTGGAGGTCGGGTGTTCGATCCCTGCATTGGCAGAGAAAGTTCATCCAGATTTTCCGGCGTGGTTCTCCCTTGTCAGTGATGCAGGACGGAGGGGCTGACAAGGAAAGCTGTCTAGTCGTTCGGATGGGACGAAAAACCGAGGTCCCGTGTACACATTGGCGTGCACGTAAAAGATCCCTTGGCAGTTGGAATTCGATATAAGAGTAGGCCGTAGTGCCGCTGTCCGGGCAAAATTTCCCTCATAGCACACTGTATGGCGTATGCCCGTCTTCAGTAGCCCAGGTTAGGAGCAGAACCGTAGGACGTTAAACTCCATTTCATTTCTATTGTCTGAACTTTCATAAATTTTAAACGGATTTCTTCGATTATCAACCAGCTACTTAATTATGATTATTATAAACTTAATTGTGTTTTTGAAATTACCCCCGGTTAAATACAATATATCTTAAAAAATTGAACTCATCACAAACTTTGACATCCAGAAATGCAAAAATGGAAGCTGGTTACATCACTTATTGGAGTACATCATTTCGTACAAGGGGGTGGCAGCAAGGCGTGTCTAACGTAACGGTGTGTGGCACTTTTACGACAATCCAAATATTGTGTAAGCTATTACTCTCGTCCCCTAAAATGAGCTTGGGCGTTTACACATATAAATACGCCTGGTTTTAATTATTTACTTAAAAAGTTGGGTGGGATGATTTTCTTTTGAACATTGTTACAGTTTCCTCAGCAAAAAAAAAAAAAAAAAAAAAAATATACCGTGGCCATTGATTACGTATATACCGTTATTTATAGTCTATTTTACTTTTATAAATTCATTTATCGAGAAATTATCAACAAATCATACTTCCACCGCCCATCAGTTTGATTATCAGTTTCATTTCTTTTCGTATATTTCCGTTGCGTAAGAACTGTTTATAATTTTATAATCGTGCGTCTCCGTAACACAATTAGAAAATCCCGGCTTCATTTTGAAATTCACGTGGCAATATATCCATACCATTGTACTCACAATTATTAACTATTAATGACGAGTTCGACTCCATTTTGAAATTCATGGCGAATATGGAATTTTCCGATAAAATTGCGTAGATCGGGACCATGCTTGAACCAATCAACGGGTTGAATTATATTACCGTATACAGCCCCATCCCATTTGGGGTATAGTAAAAAAAAATGGTTACATTTGGCGCGAAACTTGCACGAGTTTCTCCCACTGTCTGAATATCAAGCAAGACTTGTTAATATTCTCAGTCTGTGATGCCTGTTTTGACGAGTGATTTTTATTAAAATACATTTTTTTAAAAAGACAATTAACGATGCTTAGACACCCTGAACTATTTTTATCGCGAATGTTTCGATTTCAGTATCTTTCGAATAAAAAAAACCCCGTAATTTATTCGGGAATATTATTGACATGAACTTACTACCAATACGTGACCTTTTTCATTTGTTTGTGGTAATCATAAAATTGGAAAACGGCTTAATAACCACAGAGCATCGGGACTAGAATCCGTTATGAAATGTAACATTATGAAATAAAGTGTGTTTATTCATAAATTTTTGCCACAAAGTTACCATATCGACAGGAATAATGTAAAGTAATATATATATACTATTCAAAAAAAGTAGGGGATATTTGATTTTTAAGTGTTATTAATGTCACCTAATGAAACTGACGAAGAAACAAATGACAAAATGAAATGAAGTTCACATTCATCGATTTATTCCAAATGATCGTTAGACTAAGTAAGGCACAGACTGACCATTATAAGGGTAAAATGATACCCGGGGTCAAACAGCAAAGTTACCACAGCATCACAACCAAGTCAGTAACGGGTAAATCCTCCTCTGTTTGCCAAACAAGCATTGATCCGACGTGGCATACTCCTAATGAGACGTCTAAGGTCATTTTGGTCCAGATTGTCCCATTCCTGTTGCAACGCAGCAGTAAGTTCTTGGACATTGGCAGGACGTTGTTGACGTTGACGTAACCTCTGTCCAAGCATGTCCCAGACATGCTCGATGGGGGAGAGGTCGGGACTCAGTGCTGGCCAAGGTAATGTGGTGATGTTCTGTTGTTGGAGGTAACCTGTAACGATCCTGGCCCTGTGACATCTTGCGTTGTCATCCTGGAAGATGAAACGGCGGCCATGACGTCGTGCGAACGGCACAACATGGACTGCCAAGATGTTGTCCCGGTAGTACTGGCCTGTAACACGCCCTGCAACAACATGTAAAGCCGTTCTTCCAGCAACAGTGATGCCTCCCCACACCATAACAGAACCACCCCCAAATCGATCATGTCTGATGACGTTAACGTCTTGGAAGCGCTCGTTTCGACGACGCCACACCCTCCTACGTCTGTCCAAAAAATCAACAGTGAACCTTGACTCATCTGAAAACATCACATTGCTCCAGCGTCGATTATCCCAGTGTTGACGATCCCTACACCAACAACGTCTTGCCTGAATGTGATGATCTCTCAAACAAGGGATCACGCGAGGACGTCGGGCGCGAAGGTGACCCCTATGCAGTCGATTCCGAATCGTCTGGCCACTCACTCTCACACCAGTGTCTGTTTGAAGACGAGCGCTGGTCTGATTTGCTGTGATGACACGATTTCTCAAGGCCAAGGTACGGATAAATCGATCCTGGGCTTGAGTTGTCGCCCTTGGTCGACCTGAGCATGGTCTGTCCTGTACAGATTGTGTATCACGGTATCTGGACCATAGCCTGCTTATGACAGACTGAGAAACATTCATCGTCCGCGCCACAACCGCCTGTGTTGTGCCGATCTGTAGCATGCCAAGGGCACGTAACCTTTCATTTTGGGTAAGCCGACGCATATCAAAATTTGTTTTCTGGTCACTAAAACAATTAAACTGATGTTTCCACCCTGGAATTGAATGCCACAATGACTGTAACATTCAAAGTCAGAGTCGTGCAAATCTTGGGTTGGACCCCCATGATGATCCCAAGCATCACCTGCATTCCATGCGGTAGCTATTGGTGCGTTTGGGCGTCACATGTAACTGGAAATGTTTCTTCTGTTAGGTTCTATAGTGACTTTTTTCGTAGTCATTTGCATATTTTAGTATTATGCCCCCAAAATCAAATATCCCCTACTTTTTTTGAATAGTATATATATATTATATATATATAAAATATACAGGGGATTTACAATTATGGGGTGATGATGGTGTAATAAGCATTATTATATTAACGAGTATCCGTGTAATCGGTGATATCTTCAGTGTGAATAAAATGTAACTGACAATCAATTGTTTTAGAATTAATCTCCATGGTATCCAGTTTTTATTTTGGCAGAGGATATTCGCCATTCGAATGGCAAAGAGTTATTCGCCATTCGTTTACGTTATTTGCCATTCGTTTTCGTTATTTGCCATTCTTTTTTTTAAATCGATATTCTTTGCCCTATCACGATGTCTGGTCGAGGGGTAATGCTACCAACCACTTAAACTAGTTTAACTTAGTCCTACAAAATGCACATACTTCATTTTCGTTGCAGTAAAAATTAGAAAATAACTACAACAAACGTTGTTTGACACAATGCCATTGGAGGTCTATTTTTGCCTAGCGGTGACTATCCGAAAAAGTACCATACTTTATGACCTGTCTTTGAAAGGTTTAAATAAGACAAAATAGTTTTATTCAAATATATGGATTGGAGATAAACAGTGGTTGAAAATGAAAGGTTCGGGTGGATAAAAAAAAAAATTAAATAAAATCCTGCTGCTAAATATGAAAAATAAAAACGAATGGCACAAAAAGACGAGAGATATGTACAAGAGGATAATAATAAAATACTTCATAATTTTACCTGTTTCGGTGTGGTTTCGATTCACCTGTTATACGTGACAAGGAGTAGGGTCGCCTGTCCAACACCATGGGTTTTCTCCTGGTCCTACCACTGCTAAAGACCCCTATACGCTCAAGGGAATTATTCAAATAAAAAACAAAATGGAACCCTATGTGTTAGTCCCGAAATGACCCCCTCTATCTCATTCCAGTTTCATATGAAGGAAAGTTTGCCCGGATACGCCAATGTATACACGGGTCGTCGTTTTTTTTGTTCCATCCGAGCGACTACACAGCTGTCCTGGTCAGGCTCTGCGTCCTGCACCACTGACAAAGGGAAATAGCCGAAACAAATTATGATCATGCCTAAAAAATATGTCGTTTAGGGTACACAGAGACGCGGCATGCGAAGCCGGTCGCTTAAACAAACATTCATGATTCCCGAAAAAATGTCACTGTGTATTAAATTGACTTTAAATTTCTAAATTTTATGCCGAATTTTAATCCCTTAGTCAATTTTAAGAAATTCGATCGCACCCCTGGCTGGACGTACGCCTATGTGAATAGATGTAAATGAATTATATGTTTGACAATAAAACACACGGTTGAGAAAGAAATGTAGGCTATGAGTAGCAAATGAATACGGGATGCCAATAAAGAAATGGCGGGGGGAGGTGGGCAATGGTTAGCACGTGTGCGCTGTATCATAAGGTCTGTCATTGATAGGGTGACCCACCATAAATAAATATCTCCATATATCTCGACAATTTCGCCACAATATTTATATATATGCCAAGCCTCAAATCAGTTTCACACAATTATAGTCACTAAATAAACGATCATGTTGTACTTAATAAGCTATGACCATTAATCATCTATAAATAATAGACTGAAAACTGGTTCCATGTGTCGTCCATAACATCCAGGCACTTTTGAGTAAAAGATAGGTTACGTGCCCTTGTTTTGAAATTAGTCTCGCTTAACCAGTCTATCGACCATTCTACGGTAATTTACAGGCCGGGATAAACAAGACTACTTTTTTACGAAACAACAGAAAGCTAGAACAAGAAATTGAATTTAGAAATGAGCACGTTAGCTAGCTCAACAATTGTTTTAAGAAGCTTGTAAAAGTAAAATGAAACTACTGCTAGTATCATGTTCCTGTCTAACCCGAGTGTTTCAGAGATATTATTTGTACTAAACCAAAAGATGCCGCTCTTAACGGTACAGTTAATGATAAAGCGATTTAAAATATTGAACGGACGTAATTTCTAAATCTGCTGTAATAACCAAGAAGCTTAATTTTACTGCTATTCAAAATCGTCAACAATAAATTTTTTACGGCTGTAATAGTTGATAGATTTGTAGAGAATTGCACGTGCCATGGCTATTTATAGTATCATACTGTCAGAAAGTTGGCCTCGACACGGCGAATGTGCACGCTTCAGTGGTAGACTCGAACTATCAGTGGTTGACTGTATTTCTGTAGGTGCATGGGTCACCCTATCATTGAGGCCTCTCTATCTCTCTCTAGTTTGAAATGGAAGGTATAAATAGAAATATACGGGTGGCAAATATAACACGCTATTGGAAATGAAATGTATTGGTAGGAAATGAAATATACGAAAGGTATATAGATACAACATGCGGTTGGCAATGAAATAATATGGGTAGCCTACTCCTGGTGGTAGGCGGGCGGGCAGGCAGATCAGGTAGAACAATTTCAGTAAGCCTCTGCTGCTTTCGCAGGAATGAAATTAGATTAAGTTTGTATTTAAAAGTGCAAAGAAATGCGTTTTCAATGTTTCTGGATTAGTAAAGAAATAAAATTTCACAGAATGCGGAACTTTTCACATGTGTGCTACCTCCATCTACACACGATGTTGTTTTAGGTGTCTACGCTTCGCTGTGAACGAAGGTGTTCATATGCACTATGAAGCTTCAAATAACTAATGACAATTAAAAAGGGATTCTGGGTCTGTATTTTGAATGAAAGCACAAACAATCTGCAAGCATGTTAAGTTTCTTATATAAAACGAACGGCGAATAACCACCCCTATGGCTCTAGGCTATTCGCCATGGCGAATATCCACTCCGTTTTATTTTTGTTGCAGCACACGTGGTTAACAAAAATTGTCAACCTTTCGCTCATAACGTGACATGTGCAATACTTTCGTGAACTCTGTCGAAAATACAAGCAAATACATTGACTTTTCATGAGAAACTTTTATATTCGTTGGGATTGTAGAATGGATTTTATTTAACCGGGTGTGCTTTCAAACACATGGGCAATTTTTTAATAACCATAATTAAGTAGTTTGTTCATAATGGAAGAAATCCGTATAAAATTTCTGACGGTTCAGAGAGTAAATCAGATTAGGGGCTCATCCTACGGTCTGCAGTTACAGGAAGGGGGCATATAACAAAAATGGTACCAAACAGTTTGTAAAAACAAAACACAGGAAAGTTGATCGACAAAGTAATGTGCCCAAGCCCATGCGACAAACGGGATTCGACTTTTGTCGCACAAGTGTATCAAAGAGTTTAAATTTTGTGGAAAATGGGCCTTTTACAAAAAAATATGCCCATGTGAAGCGGTCACTGTTCATATTATTTCATGTGGAAACATCGGGATAAAATCCACAGATTTATAATTTTGTCCAAAAATTCAGATTCTTTCAGAAAGTTAGGTATATGTGACCCTAACGGAATAAATCTAAATCTAACTATAAAGACTTTACTTTCTTGGGTTTAGCTTTTATTATTTTTTTCGTCGGTAGAAGAAAGACATGAAATTTGACATATTATTTTGCTAAGCCATGCGTGAGTTCAGTCCTAATATTATGAGTATCTTATTTAAGATTTGGATGAAATTAATTTCAAACTCTACTCTGTTTTTGTTTCCAGTTGCTCTTATTTTAGGGGGTGGGGTGGGATCACATTATAGCACCCACTGCTGACCTCAGTAAGTGAGCCTCCATATCAAGCTTGACTGTAAAGCAACCCGTATCGGGATTTTGATCTAATATCCACAGAGTAAAAATAACCAGAGTGGCGACTCGCATTACGGCACATAGAAACACAGCGACGCGCAATACATCTTGGGAATTGTCTGTAATAAACACACACTGACAGTTCGCTCAACGACGTTACGATATCTATATCGATGAACTAAATCTCTTTAATTTCGTAGTTTAATAGTATTTTCGGTAACAAAACTACTGAGAATTATCAGATACAATCATAATAAGTTAGTTGTGTGTGGTTTCAGGAATTTATAAAACATGGTTCATGTTTTTAAAACATGCATAAAGCGTGGTACGGCCCGGAATGATGTGAGACTGTGACGAGAGACGGCATTTGTGACGTTAACTGAAGTTAACCACACAGTATACTATTACTAGATAATCAAAGAGTAAATTAAAATTATTGTGAATTACTGAACGGTTTAAAATTAGTGATAGTGCTTCAGTAAATATTTTATTGGTCGGATTAAGGCCTACCAGTAAAAGGGAAATGTGATTTTGGATAGCATAACAGTATTAGGCTTACTGTTTTATTAAAAGCTTATTGCAACTAAAATAAAGATACATTATGGGAGATAAGATAACGAGATGGCAGTTCTCGCTATAATAGTTAAAAACTAGATAGTGTAAAGGTAATTTGCTGAAAATTTCAGTCAAATTGATCCACCATGAGCCTAGAAAGAAGCTCGTGAAATTTTTGCATAGTCTCAGTCATCATTACTAAAATTATTAATATAAACAGCAAGTCTCGATTATCCGCTTTTCTTGATTTAATTATCAACGGCCGTTAGCGGCATATAGGAATTTAATCCAGCCAACATCGAAGGCTAGCCTTGACATCGAGAGTTTATTATGGTCTGGATAAGTTAATTAATTTCTAATTGATAATTAAGATAACATTTCAGGCCTAAAGAAAGACTTGTAATAAGCAGATTTTGCTCTTGCATAATGCATGTTTAAGCAAAATAATATTTTTGTTATGAAATTTGTAAAGGTATATAACATACCATAAACTTAACACTTAAATTGTTTACCACAAGTAATTGTAGACCTACATAGAATCACATTTTTCGATACACAATCTTAGAAAAAATTAGGCTTGTCCATTATCCTTTTGCCAGACTACAACATATTCTTCAGAAAATATAGTTAGTTCAATTTTCAATTGCTTTTAATAGTTTTAATGACAACATATGAATCTAAATTTATTTTATTCGGTGGACTGTAGGCCTATTATTGTGTTTGTAGATTTCGGTGGACTGTAGGCCTATTATTGTGTTTGTAGATTTTAGTTGCTTTTACAAAAAATATAGAATGTGCAACTACAGACAGTAAAGCTTACTATTTAAAATTTGATCCTTTAAAAATCACAACTACATGTAATTCTAAAATTACGAAAATACTAGATAGCATGCGATAAAGAATGCAGGGAATGATTTGGTTTACATCAATCGCAAGTACTTCTTGCCTCGGGTACGCGAAACTACTAAAAAAGGGCCTATTAGACCTATGACATATCTTGGAGTCAAGTGGCGTGGTTTCGATTCCCCGCTTGTACTAGACAAGGAGTAGGGTCGCCTGCCCAACCTCGTGGGCTTTCACCGGGTCCCCCAGTTTCCTCTCAATGTTAAAAAAGACCCATCATCAAGTGAATTATTGAAATAAAACTGAACCATGTCAGTCCCGAAATGACCTAGTTTGTGTCGAGTGGACGTTAAACCAAATTTCTCTCTTGTCTCTGAAGTCTCTCCCTACATTACATTAATTTGATTTGATTTAGCGTAGACAAATTAGAGCGAGAGGTCATATCATCAAGGTAAAGACGTATAGATCTACTTCTAGGCCTACAGTACTCAATACTCTACATTGGAATTTTTCATAATATGCAATATAATGCCAATTAAGCCTAACCAATCAAATATGAAAACATCTTTCACCAAATATGTACTCTTACAAAATAAAATTTTTGGTGATATATATTGCTGTTCTTATAATCTATTAGATCTATGTTTATAATCCTTAAGTGGCATTTAGCGATTGAACACATTAAAAACACAACACAGTTTATATGGAAATACAATCACTGGCTTAAAAGTAATGATTTGTGCTTGATAACGTTAAGAGAATACTTGTCGAAACGTCGTGCTATACTAATAAACCAGTGATTATATTTCCATATAAACTGTGTTGTGTTTTTTTAGATCTATGTTATTATGACTCAGTATTTTTATTATATATTTATAGCACTAGGCCTAGCACTCGACCATGACTCGTATCGTACTGGTAGCGACGCGACGTAGACTGGGCTCTTTTTCTTCAGGAATGCTGAATTTTTTTAATCCCTCAATAGTCCCTAAAATTAAAAAAACTCGCCATAGGACCTACACTGGTTACCATATCTACCACTTGGATGTTTACATTTTCTTTTGTTCAACTGCGAAACGTCTTCTTTAGCCGCCATGGTTAGTGACATTACAGACAAACTGTTACGAAGATAGAGATGCTGTTATGTTTGATATTTCATAATTTTAAAATTTCACATTCCGTTCACCATCCGCAATATTGTAAATTAAGAAATTGTTTGAGTAGTCAATCCGTAATTTCCTTATAACCCTCAGACATGCGTCTCATGTGAAGAGCATGGCTGCATTTTCAATTGCTATCAAGTTGTATGCCATCACAAAATTATTTTACGTGCTTCATATAGAATTAAAATTGTTATTTGTTACGACTTTTGATTATGTGTGAAGTCCAGTACGCCCGAGCCTGAATATCCAATACGGCCAACCGTAAAGTTAAGCCAAGCATGGTCTCCAGCCGTTACAGTAAAAAACTTTAACGGTTTTGTCAAGAAAATTGTGATATGCTGCCGAGCATCGATAATACCAAATTCAAGTAAAGAAAAGACTTTTGTGTTTAAGAAGTTGTCGTGGAATAAATTGAACAATAAACATTAACAACGGTGATCGGATTTGAAACTGTTAGCTTAAAAGTAAAAGTAAGCTGTATAGTGTATCACGTGAAAACGGAAATTGTTAGAAATTCACAGCATCAAGAGTAAGAATTAGTATGAATAATTTATTCATCATAGTTTTATAACGTTTTGATAAATTAGATATTTTGAAAGACAAATTAGTTGTCAGTAATCTGTGATACACTGCACGAGAATTCTGAATCCTAGATCAAAGAAAAGCGGCCGCCAACAGTGTTGAGGGTCACGTGATCGCTGATTCATCGACATTAAAGGCACATGTTGCTGAGAAGATTTATACCACGATTTCAACATTAGAAGTTTTTGAGGTTTTGTATGTAAATTTAAGACGGCTGATTTGTATGGAACTATTTATTACCAAGACACCTACACATTACATGGTATTGTAACATACTTACCTTTTTCAAGAAATACCAAGACACCTGTTTTGTTAGGAACTAAGAAGGTACTCTTACAGAGAACTAAAGATACCTATCAAGCCTGAAATTATTAAGACCTTGATATTTATAGAATTTATTTTGCATCAAGTTCAAGTGATCTACCTAGTTATTTTCATTTAAAGACACCAAGAATTTCTAGGAAATTTCACATACTTCAAGCTTTGAGATTAAGTTTCAAGATCAAGATGACATCAAATCCTAAATATCCTATATAAGTAGAAATAGTTGATGGAGAGGAAAAGAAAGAAAAAATAGATCAAGAAGATAAAAGATCAAGAGTTTCACATGGTCCTTCTGTCAAATCCAAATATTCGAAATACTCTGTTGCTAGTTCAACTAGATCGGAAATGGTTAAGAAAGCAACCCTCCTAGAAACAGAATTGAAATTTCATCAACTTAAAGTTGACAAGGAAGCTGAAATTAAAAGATTGCAAGCTGAAAAAGAAGATGAAATTCAAAGATCTCAGCGAGATTTAGAGAAACTGCAAATGCTAGAAGAATTATCAAAGACAAAGGCTGTAATTGAATTTATAGATAAAGAAGAATATAATACGTCTGTTGTCATGGATTCAACTTTGCCGTATGTAAATGGTGGGCCTGTTGATAACAAAGATTTAATGGATAGTTATTTAGAAACACAGTCGAAGTACAGTCAACCTTTACCCCCACCACCAGAAGTTCAGCAAGATAATAGCCCTACAGAGTTTGTCAATCAATCTTACAGAGCTTGTCAATCTTATGTCAAAAAGATAGCGATTCATTGCCCAAACCTGAACCCGAAGTGTTTCAAGGCGATTTATTACAATACCCCATATGGATCAAATCATATGAAACTTTGGTGGAAAGTAGAATAACCACAACTGCTGGTAGATTGTATTATTTACGCAGATATACTGGTGGGGATGCCAAGGATGCTATACTTTTCTACAACAGGATACTGAAGATGCTTATCAAAGTGCCAGGGATACTCTCGATGACAGATATGGAGACAATTTCAAAGTCGGTGAAGCCTACAGAAGAAAATGAAGAGATTGGCCAAGAATTTTGTCACAGGATGGACCTGGATTAATAAAATTCTCTCATTTTCTTTAGCACTGTAAAACAGCAATGCAACAAAATGAATATTTAAAAATCTTGAATGATCCTGAGGAAAGTAAAAAGATATTAAGAAAATTACCTAGTCGATGATTACCTAGCAGGAGATGGTAGAAATAAGAGTAACCTTGAAATCAGCAGAAAAGAAAATGGAAGACATTATCCCAAGTTTGCTGTATTTTGTAATTTTATAGAAAAAGAGGCCAGAATAGCATGTAATCCAGTGATGACTACAATGTACCAAAAAGATTCTGAAGATAACCAGTCTTTTAGATACAGAGACAGAAGTGTAAGATATAGTGATAAAGAACTAGATAAAAGGCCACGGCAGCCTAGAAGAAGTCATAGTTTTGCATCATGAACCATACCCACGCAATCATCTACATCAAAGACCACCGCATTTACAAGTGATGAAACTGAATTAAAGAAAATAGTAGATAAGAAATCTTCACAACCCAAGAAACCTTTTTGTCACTATTGTAAAGATCAACACGATATGTGCACCTGTGAGAAGTTCCTCAAAATTCCACTACCAGAAAGAAGAAATTTATTGTACCAAAAGGGAGTATGCAATGCCTGCCTTTATTATGGTCACACTCGGAAAGACTGCAGAATAAAGAAGACTTGTCAGAAATGTAAACCCAATCACCCCACTTGTCTACATGACGAAGAACTGTATCAGAAGCATAAGGAGAAACCGGAAGCTAGCACTGTCTCAAACTGTATCAAGGAATTTGGAGATTGCTTAGATGTTTCATCACAAATTGTTCCTGTTAAGGTTTTCCACACCGATTTCAGAGAAAGACAAGAATTGGCCTATGCTCTTATAGATGAACATTCTGATGCTTGTTTTATGATAGAATTCCTTGCAGACTCATTAAAGATAACTGGTATACATGTGGACTTAAAATTATCAACCATTACTGGTGTAAATTTAATTCAAAGCAAGAAATATACTGGTTTAGTTGTCCAAGGATATTATGAGGAATTTGAAATTGATTTACCACATGTTTACAGCAGAGACGAAATACCAAGATTAAATACCAAGATTAGAATCTTGTAAGAAGTGGGATCATTTCCAAGGAACCTTGTCAAGACTGATGCCCTATCGTGATGATATCAAGATTGCTCTACTTATAGGTTTAAACTGTCCACGAGCTACTAAACCACAAGAAGTAATACCTGGTAAACTGGATAAACCATATGCTGTGAAAACTCAACTATGGTGGAGCGTTATTGGTATGACTAATCCAGATTGTCATCGATTGTTAAAGTCTAAAAATCAACAACCCCATTTTGAGAAGAACGACCATTTTGTATTCCGGGCTACAGTTAAAGAGCTAATTACCCAAGCCAACCATATGTTTAATTTATACTTCATAGAGAAAGATGAAGACTGTACAAGTTTATCTTGGGAAACAAGAGGTTTATCAAGATAGCTCAAGAGAATATTAAACATAAAGAGAATGGTCATTATGAATTACCCTTACCATTCAAGAAAGATGGTGTAATTTTTCCAGATAATCGAGATATGGCGTTTCAGACTATTATAAAGTTTAAAGAAGAAACTGCAATCTGACCCTGGCTACAAGAAAGTGCCTGAAAAAGATATATAGACAAAATGGTAGAAAGTGGATGATCCCACATCATGGTGTTTACCACCCACAAAAACAGAAGATAAGAGTTGTATTTGACTGCAGCGCACAACACCAAGGACAATCTTTAAATCTACACCTGTTAAAAGGACCAGACCTCACCAATAACTTGACTGGTGTTTTATGTCGATTTCGTCAAGACACCATAGCTATAACATGCGATATTGAAGGAATGTTTAATCAAGTCCCAAGTACAGCAAGATCATAGAGAGCACCTGCGATTTCTATTGTGGGTAGATGGGAATTTAGACAGTGAACCAATAGAATACCGCATGACAGTGCAATTGTTTGGGGCCACGTCCTCCCCCTTTTGTGCAAACCTTGCATTAAAGAAGACAGCTGATGATTATCAAGAAGAATATGGCCAAGACGCGGCTGAATTTATTCGCAAAGATTTCTACATAGATGATGGCTTGACCTCCGTGTCTTCAATCCAAGAAGCAGAAAAACTACTCAACAGTACTAAAGAATTATGCGGAAAAGGAGGATTTCATCTTACACAATTCTTATCGAATTCCAAAGAATTTCTTCAACTGTTATCTCCAGTGCAGAAAGCCAAGGGTGTTAAAGACCTAAATCTCTTCAAGGAAGAATTACCAATCGAAAGAGCTCTTGGAGTTCAGTGGTATGTTGAGTCTGACTGTCTGGTGTTCCAAGTAACCCTGAAGGATAAACCACTCACCCGTAGAGGAATTTTATCATTGGTCTCATCAGTCTTCGACCCACTTGGTTTAATATCACCGTTCATCCTCACTGGTAAAAGATTCCTGCAAAAACTATGTCGCCATGGTACAGATTGGGATGACAGGATACCTGATAGATTGGTACCAAGCTGGGAGAAATGGAAAAATGACATTTTCCACTTATCAGAGCTTAAGATACCCAGATGCTATAAACCAGACTCATTTGGTGAAGTCAAGAAGGCTGAGCTTCCCCAAGACGGTTATGGGGTGTGCTCCTACTTAAGGTTAATCAACCACAAAGATCAAATCCACTGTTCGCTCGTGCTAGCGAAATCTAGAGTAACGCCATTGAAGCCAATAACCATTCCACGCCTCGAACTGAGTGCTGCTCACATGTCTGCTAAAATCAGTAAGTTTCTAGTTAAAGAACTCAATTACCAAGATATTACCAACTTTTACTGGACAGACAGCAAAGTGATACTGGGATATATTTCCAATGAAGCTCGACGTTTCCACATATATGTTGCCAATCGTGTCCAGTCAATTCGTGATATCTCATCACCAAATCAATGGTCTTATGTGTCATCTCAAGAAAATCCTGCCGATTTATCCAGTAGAACCAACTTATCAGCTGAAGAATTGGTGAAGAGCTCATTATGGTGGAATGGGCCTGAATTTCTATGGAAGCCCGTTGATCTGCAAACCTCCTGTAAATTTGAAGACTTGTCACCTTCTAATCCTGAATTAAAACTACTTACCTCATTTTCTACTATTGTCAAGGAGGATTTATCAGTTCTACAAAGACTTTCCCTCCAGAAGAGGTTTAAACTCAAGAAAACTGATGCTAAAAAGAAGAAAAAGGAAACAATATACGTACCTGTTCAAGTCAATGAGATCCAAAGAGCTGAATTGCGGATTATTAAATTAGTACAAGAAGAGGAATTTAAAGCGAGAATTTCAAATTTTGTAAGAAAGTCAAAACATAATTATTTCTATGTCTTTTGCTCAATAGGTTGTCAACTCACAATGACACGATCATAGGCATCATTCTCACACTTAAAACTCATTTACGCAGGAAATAATAACACAATTACCTCCCAATTACCTCCCTTGTTTTCTATCCTCCACCATGGAGTAGGTTTTTTCAAACGTTTGAATTAGAAGAGGAAAATGATATTTTTGCCAATTTCTCAGCTGGCAATAGTGAATTATAGGATTAATAGGATTAGTCTTTAACAAGGTAGGGCTGTTTATGGATACCATCTATTTTCAGGCTTTATTTTAATAAATTTTAAAAATATAACTTAAAAATTTGAAATTTCCGCTTTAAAGAAGAACTGAAGACGTTAAAGGCTGCTGTTCGTCAAAATCCAGATGTAGAAAAGAACCTCATCAAGCCTGCCAGTTCATTATATAAGTTAGATCCTGTATTAGATCAGCATGGCATAATTCGAGTAGGTGGCCGAATCAAGAACTTGACTCTTCAAGACAAGACTAAAAATTCTATAATATTACAAAGGAAAGGCCACATTACAGATTTGATAGTTCGTCATTACCATGATAGAGTACAGTACCAAGGTCGGGGTATAACACACAATGAGATCCGGTCAGCTGGTTTTTGGATTGTAGATGGAAGCTCCTGTGTTGCCTTAGAGTTGGGCGATAATTCGATATTACCGAAAACACCGGTTTGGATCTCAAAACGGACGATACGATGTAGGAAAAATCCGAAACCGGTATATCACCATGATAAAATCGTTTATGATATCGCCGATATTACGCACTAAATACCGAAATATCGAGTCTGAACTCAACTTTCGCTTTCAATCATACACATCGAAGGATTTCCGCTTTGCGTTGTCGGGATTATAAGGACTTATTTAGAATCACTATATTACTTTAGCGAGCTATTCAAGACGATTTATGCCGCATCGTCACCATAACAACGGTAGCACACGCTCATTTCAGTCGGTGTGTAAAACTAAAGTAGTAACCAGTGAACACGTTTTTTATAATATTAAATCAATTTAACATTTTGTAAGATGAACACCGGTAAGCCTACATCTGAATTAAGATTAAGAACAGGTCTAGACCTAGACATAGAGTCAGAGGACAACCTGGTTCCGCCAAAAAAAAAATCTGACGAGTGATATTTGAGTATTTTTTGGGTACAAGACAACCGATAAATCTCAAGTTGATCACATTTGTCGATTCTGCAGGAAGCCAGTTGCAGCAAAGGGTGGCAATACAACAAATTTATTTCTACATTTGAAAAACAAACATCCAGCTGAATACGCCAAATCTAAAGAAGAAGTGGGCCTGTTGTACCCTCCATCACCAAAATTGGTTAGGTCAAGATCAAAATCTACAACCCCAAGTCCAACTTCAGCTAGTTTATTAAGCTCAACAACCAAATTACAGGCAACCAATCAGAATCAGACAACAATTTTGGACACCTGCAAATATAACAAAAACAGTAAACGATGGCAATCGCTTACTGAATCAGTTACGAGATTTATAGTAAAGGGTATGCTTCCAATCTATACTCAGCCAAATTAAAAACTTGACACTCGGGATTTTTGGGACTAGATTTGTAATATTTGGTTTAAGGCAACTATTTTAGTGTTATGTTGTGCACAGACGACCTTGACATCAACAGAAAGCAAGAATACGTCTCGCTGAAAGTCCTTGACATTGATAACGTTCGTGATGTCACAGTACCCCCCAAAATGAAATTCACAGACTTGGAAAACAATCGGAATAAAGTGTTTAGTAACGGTTGTGGCCTTCTCTAGCGTCTCGTACTGCCACACAACGTCTTCTCATGGATCTCAGAACATTAGTAAACACTACCCGAGGAAGACGTCGCCACTGCTCAGCCAGAGCATGTTGAAGGTCCTGCAACGTCTGGTGGATTCACTTGCTGACGAACACGTCGACCCAGTTCGTCCCAGATGTGTTCAATAGGATTAAGGTCGGGGCTAAGCGACGGCCAATCCAGGACTTGGACACCGGCATATCTTAAAAAATTCTGGGTAGCAATTGCTATATGGGGTCGAGCATTGTCTTGTTGAAACGTTAGTCCAGGCCCATGTCTCTGCATAAACGGAAGAAGAACAGGAAGTTTTAAAAGACATCCAGGATTTTCAGTACTTTTCTTAGGGTGACCCATGTACTCTCAGAAATACAGTCCACCGCTGATAGTTCGAGACTACCACTGAAGCGTGCACATTCGCTGTGCCGAGACCAAGTTTCTGACAGTATGATACTATAAATAGCCATGGCACGTGCAATTCTCTACAAATCTATCAACTATTACAGCCGTAAAAAATTTATTGTTGACGATTTTGAATAGCAGTTAAATTAAGCTTCTTGGTTATTACAGCAGATTTAGAAATTACGTTCGTTTCATTTTTTAAATCGCTTTATCATTAACTGTACCGTTAAGAGCGGCATCTTTTGGTTTAGTACAAATAATATCTCTGAATCACTCGGGTTAGGCAGGAACATGATACTAGCAGTAGTTTCATTTTACTTTTACAAGCTTCTTAAAACGATTGTTGAGCTACCTAACGTGCTTATTTCTAAATTCAATTTCTTGTTCTAGCTTTCTGTTACGTTTCGTAAAAAAGTAGTCTTGATTATCCCGACCTGTCAATCAGACGTAGAATGGTCGATAGACTGGTTAAGCGAGACTAATTTCAAAACAAGGGCACGTAACCTATCTTTTACTCAAAAGTATCTGGATGTTATGGACGACTCTTGGAACCAGTTTTCAGTCTATTATTTATACATGATTAATGGTCATAGCTTATTAAGTACAACATGATCGTTTATTTAGTGACTATAATTGTGTGAAACTGATTTGAGGCTTGGCATATATATAAATATTGTGGCGTAATTGTCGAGATATATGGAGATATTTATTTATGGTGGGTCACCCTACTTTTCTGCAAACACGGATCTCTGGTCCAGTTCTCAAATGGAACCGTTCATGTCTTTTACTCTACATTACATTGATAAATTATGGAACTTACAAACAAGGCATCTTCTAACAATGTTTTTCCCTGCAGATCATACTGGCGAAAATTTATCAAGTGGATTGAAAGATACATTAGATGACTGGGGTCTTGAGGAAGACTTTCTTGTTTGTTTAACAACTGACAATGGTTCAAACATTATTAAAGCTACTGAATTGAACTCCTGGACCCGTCTTCAATGTTTTGGACACCGCCTCCATTTAGCTATTAATAATGGCTTGAAAGATAATAGAATTGAAAGAGCAGTGGCAGTATGTAAGAAAGTGGTGTCTGCTTTTTCGTTTAGCTGGAAAAAGAAAAGAGAATTGTTCAAATTGCAGAATCAGCTACTTCTTCTAACACACTCTTTAAAAATTGCTTGTGACACAAGATGGGGCTCCATGTACAAAATGATTTCAAGATATATAGAACAAGAAAAGGCTGTAACTGCAGTACTTTCAGCAGATCGAAAAAGTTCTAGTCTAATACCAAAGTGGCAGGATATTGAAATTTTAGAGAGTGTTGTGAAAGCATTGGAACCAGTTGCAGAATTTACTGATGTCCTAGGCAGCGAAGAGTATGTTAGCATATCCCAGTTCTGCATATGCTAAATAATACCACACTGATTGAAAAGCCTGGTAATAGCCAACTCACTACAGATACTAAAACCCAAATTTTGAAATATATATCTGAATGAAAAATATTCAGATGCTACTTCACGAATGTTACTTAATATTGCCACATTTGTCGATCCACGCTTCAAAGTCAAATATTTAAAGGATGGAGAGGATGCTTCTGTCCATACCAAATTAAAAGAACAAATTGTGCTTACAAGTGAATATAGTGAACTTCATTTTAATCTAGTTGTTCCTAACCATGACCTATCTGAACCAAGCTCCAACAAAAAGTTTAAATTGGCAAAACTTTTAAGACAACATGAAGACAGTGGAGTAAATGATTCTAATAGTAGTTTCAACTTGTCAGAAGACCAGTTAATAGATAGAGAAATAAATCACTACCTCTCACTTCCCCATTTAGAGTATGAATCGGATCCATTGCTTTGGTGGAAGCAGACTGCAATCCAGTTCCCCAAGATAGCCAATGTAGCTAGAAAATTCTTGTGTGTTCCAGCAACAAGTTGTGCATCAGAAAGGCTCTTTAGCACAAGTGGCAACATAGTCACTTGTAAGGGAACCCGACTTAACCCAGACAAAGTGAACATGTTAGTTTTTCTCTCTAAAAATCTGAAATAAAATTCCGAACTCCATACGCGGCCATGCTTTAGTCTTCGTAGACAAATTGTCTGCCTTATTACTTTTAGTTTCATTTGTTTGTAAATTGTTAAAAGTAAATCCAGGTGATATATTGTATCCAAATTAGTGTAATATTACTTTCATGCTTGTAATAAATCTGTCATACTCTGTATACTGTGCTGTCTTTCTATAAATTGTGCAGAAGGGAATTTAGAGCATTGAACCAGTCCCAAAAAGGAATTTCTACTCTACCTTAGTGGCAGCAAAGGGCAATTCTATGTCTACTTGTAAATACAATGCTTGCTGAATTTGGCAATTCAAACACTATTTTTAACAGGGCATGGAATAAATAATATTCTCTATGTTAATAAATACTTTTATTATATAACAGACATATATACATGTATATTAAGAATGAAACGATCCTTTTTAGTTTTTATTTAGTTAAGGTAAAATATCGCGATATGTGTAGGTATCGTGATATAATTTTAAAAATATCGTGATGTGAAAAATTTTCACATCGCCCAACTCTATCAAGATGTGTTACTTACCAGAAGTTAAGAGGAACAACACAAGGACAGAAGATGGCTGATATGCCACCGGACCGGCTTGAACCATCTCCACCTTTCACATACTGCCCAGTAGATTATTTTGGTCCTTTCTACATTAGAGAACGACGCAGTGAAATCAAGAGATACGGTGTGCTGTTAACCTGTAATGTATCAAGAGCAGTGCACTTAGAAGTCGCCAATGATATGTCAACAGGTAGTTTCCTGAATGCTTATCGTAGGTTTGTTGGAAGGAAAGGTCATGTACGTCAAGAAAGATCAGGTCAGGGTTCCAATTTTATTGGTGCTCGTAACGATCTCATTATGGCATTAAAAGACATGGATCCAGATAAGATTCGTCAAGAACTACTGAAGGATGAATGTGATTTTATCCAATTTAAGATGCATGTTCCACACTCAAGGCATATGGGAGGTGTATGGGGACGACAGATACGAACCGTTTGAAATGTGTTATCAGATATTTAATAGCAGACCACTACCTGCTGTAACCAGTGATCCTGATAATCCAACACCGATAACTCCAAATCATTTATTATGGTTGAAATCTAAAGTGGTACTCACTACCAGGTGTATTTGGCAACACTGATCAGTACTCTAAGAAAAGATGGAGACGAGACGTATTCAACATCTAGCTTACCAGTTTTGGATAAACAAAACCTTCAAGAACGATCCAAATGGAATAAACCACATAGAAACATTCAAGTCAACGACGTGGTGATTGTTAAAAGTGATAATGACTCGTAATAATTGACAGTTAGCCCGTGTCGTCCAGACTTACAGTAGTGATGATGGATTAGTTCGAAAAGTTAAACTCGTCGTCGCCGATGGAACCATTGATAAGAAAGGCAAACGTTCTAAACCACCGACCTATATCGAAAGACCAATACACAAGATCGTTCTATTGCTTCCGAATACATAAATATCTGGGGTATTTCCCCATCGAGGAGCCAAGATAGAGACTGCATTGTGCTTATCATTTTCAAACCTTATTGTGTTGAACTTTTTAATGTTATTTAGAGAATGGCAAACCTTTGTGTTCGTTTATACTTTTTCTTTAAAAGACTCATAATATAACTTTTAAAGTGATGTGTGGTAAATTGTTGCCCATTTAGGGGAGCCATGTTACGGAGATAGAGATGCTATTATGTTTGATAATTTCATAATTTTAAAATTCTGTTCACATTCCGTTCACCATCCGTAATATTGTAAATTAAGAAATTGTTTGAGCAGTCAATCCGTAATTTCCCTATAACCGGCAGACATGCGTCTCATGTGAAGAGCTTGGCTGCATTTTCAATTGCTATCAAGTTGTATGCCATCACAAAGTTTTTTTTACGTGCTTCATATAGAATTAAAATTGTTATTTGTTACGACTTTTGATTATGTGTGAAGTCCAGTACGCCTGAATATCCAATGCGGCCAACCAGGGGACGTAAAGTTAAGCCAAGCATGGTCTCCAGCCGTTACACTAACCCCCATGATGCAGTGCGCGACCTACTTTTTATCCAAATGAAGCAGTCGCAACTCTGTGTATTTTAGAAACGCAAATAGATCGTGGCACCTCTGTTATAAATCTTATTTTACAGACGAAATGAAAATGAAATGATGCAAATCAGACGAGAGAGAGAGACACAAACTAGGTCATTTCGGGACTAACATATGGTTTAATTTTATTTACATAATTCGCTTGCGCGTAGGGGTCTTTAGCAGTGGGAGGAAACCGGAGGACCCGGAGAAAACCCACGAGGTTGGACAAGCGACCCTACTCCTTGCCACGTACAACCGGGGACTCGAAACCACGCCAGTCGACTCAATGACAGACTTTATGATACCATGCGCGCACGCTAACCATTCAGCCATCCAACCCCCCGCAAATCAGACGCCGAAAGGGTGAAAGATTAGCCCAATCAATATGTATGCAATTTAAAATCAATCTAAAATGCCCCTCGGAAATGATCATTAAATTCGCTTAAAGATACATTATGTAAGAGCTAAATCTGCCTATTGTAGATCTTTCTTTTGGAGAGAGAGAGAAATGGGGTTTAACGTCCACTCTACACAAACTAGGTCATATCGGGACTAACGTATGGTTTAATTTTATTTCAATAATTTGCTTGCGCGTAGGGGTCTTTAGCAGTGGGAGGAAACCGGAGGACCCGGAGAAAACCCACGAGGTTGGTCAGGCGACCCTACTCCTTGTCACGTACGACCGGGGAATCGAAACCACGCCAGTTGACTCAATGACAGACTTTACGATACAGCGCGCACACGCTAACCATTTAGCCACCCAACCCCAGCGTTGCCACTCTGGATTTTGGAATTTCAACAAACCGGGTGGCAAGTAGTGGCCAAAATTCACCAAATCTCACTTCATTTCAGCAAATGTTCTAAATGACTATGTACCACATTTTGATTTGTAGAAAAGCTCTTTTGGCTTCTGATCTCATTTAACATATTTACAGTTGTATTTCGTGTACATTGTTTTAATTCTCTTCACCGACAACGTCATAGAAGGTCAGAACATTCTCTTCAACTTCACATTGTAGACGTTGATTGTAGCGTGCGTGGCATTGACCTGACTGTAATGCAGACACGAGACCATTCTTCAGGTGTTGTCTAGCCAGAAGTCGGTTTGCGATGGTAGATGCACGAAGCTTAAGTTCGTTGATTGTGTTTTGACGAGATTTACTTCCGAAAACACTCTTTCAACACACGCAGATGTGTGAGGAAGAACAAGAAGCGCCTTCATCAGTTTTGATAGATTGGGAAATTTATGTTGGCCAGTCCCGTCCTTCAAGTTTCCAATGCCATACCAAAATTCAACAGGTAGCTTGTTGCACAGACTTTTGTAGAGTATCTCTGGAGTAAAGTAAAGATCTCCATTCGTCATCAAACTTATCCAGCTTTTATTCCGGAACAAGACGTGGAAATCTGATGGCCAATGTCACCATTGATGTCCGTCTGCGTGAGGGTGACATGGCCTCTTCTGGTTCCAGGCATGAAATCAGGGAAAGCACACTGTCTGTTGAAAAATCAAATCGTTTGCGGATCTCCATACAAAGATCCACTAGGAAAGCCCTGCAGTTTTCTCTGAAGCGTTTTTCAACATCGGTTCCCAAGCTTTTGTTCAACATTTCCGACTGACATCGTCCTCCAAGGTACATCTCTGCCAAAGGTTTGAAGCTTAATTGTTGGGTATAATATCGGAGAGATCAGCACTGAGGACCAGTTCATCACCCACAAAGAGTCCAAGGAGTTCTCTGTACAGATTTGAACAGCTTGTGGATTCTCAAGTCTTCTGCTTGAAACTCGAGGTTCATCCGGTCAACTTTCGGAAGGACATAGTTTCAAAACAACAGCATAGCATGTGTTTCGTGCCAGCATTTCCCATTATTTTGTATATGTTAGCAGAGTTGTCGATCTTGTCTGTTGATGACTGTGTTTGAAAAAAAAAGCAACAACGCATGCCACTGCTCTAGGATCCTGGCGACGACACTACCACGAGAGAGCCACCTCGTCTGCGCCAGTTTGAACTTTTAGTGCTGAGTCACCTTAACTGTCTCTTGAATAAGCTCAAGTTCCCGCTGCCGCTTAGAACTCCTTGAAAAATAGCATCACGCAGAATACCCTCCAACCAACTTGGTAGATGAGTGCTTGCGTGGCTTGCACACAGCGCAAACGAGTGGCACACACACACCCAAGTACAAAAACATCAGGAACATCAGACTTTAATAGAGCTTGAAAACCTCTTTCTCTTCCCATCATTGTTGAAAAGTTGTCCGCTGCAAATCCGATTATATTTTGTATGGGGATCTCCAACATTACTTTAACTGCTTGGTACAAACTCTGTGCCGTGCCTTTCTCAACCTCAACTATGTCCAAGAGTGCATCTCGAACATCAGTGTCAGTGGAGAAACGCACAACAACAGCTAATACTTGACATGTAGGGATGTCCGTGGATTCGTCGATCAGGATTGAAAAGCAGTTATTCTTGCAAATGGACCCAACAGACTCTTTCTCTTCATATGCTTTTCCTTCTTGCATCACATATGATGCTTTAGTGCGGTGTATCCGCATGCTCTCAGCAATTTTATTGTCAGGAAACATTGCTCTGAACCGCTTCACAAGATGGTCAGCATGCGCAAACGGAATCCTATGTTCTGCCATGTACCCCACCATCAACGTCTGGGCCTTTGCAACGCTTTCGTCTAACTTGGACTTTGTTGATACTTGATTTTTTAACAATGTTCCAATGTCTAGTTGGCATTTTTTAGTTTTCAGTGCATTCTTGTGCTTTTCACTTGATCCATGTTTCAATAAGGCTCCTTTGTTGGGATCTTTAAATCTACATCCGCAGACACTGCGAGTAGCTTGACTATTTGATTTGTTCACCAACCAGTCTGAAAAGTCGGCATATCTAGCCATGCATTTCCAAATGGATGCTTAGGGTACTTGGGCTTCGAAGGCACTGCTATCGTAGTTGAGCTATTTGGTTTAGGTGTAGAAATATTGCTGCCATCTATGTCAGAAGTTATTGAATCTTGATCTATATCAAGCTCTGTATCTGACATTTCTTCTGTGATTTGTACTGGGTAAATGAAAAAATTACAACTGCCAATATAAACGACAATTTAACTAAATTGTCTCCACAGTACTTAGAAGATCAACACACATCTAAATAATCTAGATCTAATACACGTGTATAGGCCTAGTAATTCCACGAATCACTAATCCAATGATTCTAGAAAAATGACACCTTGTTCTCGTATGTAACCAGATGTACTGAATTGCACTTGTCGGCGGCGACGGCAAAAATTTCATATTTGCGATGAGCCTCGTTATAAGAAACAAAAATTTGCATAAAAAGCTGTTCCGGCATGCTTACTAGGAAGCTCTGTCTAGACACTAGGCATAGGTCAGCACACACAATGCCATATTGGTAAGGACTTTGAAGTAGGCCGCAGAGCCTAGGAGTCAAATCAAGGTGCCAAAGTATTGCGTTTTGTTTATTTTTTCATTACATTTTTATGATTTTTTTTGTCCTTTTACCCCCTGTTTCACCAAATTTTACCAATTTTTAAATTTCATTCACCAAATCACCAAACACATCCCGATTTCACCAAATTTGGTAAGAAAACACCAAGACTGGTAACCCTGTCAAACCCCCCTCTTTCTTTTGGCCTCAAATGTTATATACATTATTAGACATTTATTAACATAACAAAGGTCATAATCAACTCTTTAGTCCATCGGATACTTGCAATTTTCAATGGATTGAAACAAGATCGTCAATTAATAATTTAATTAAACATGGATAATCAAGACTTTGTTTACTATTGTAACAGCAGTAGCAATGACAACTGAGACTCTGTTATTCTTCAAACAGCCATAATAGCTCAGAAAGAAGTAATTTGACTGATATTTTCTTTAATATATTCATTTTTCATTGTTTAGTTTTCCACTATTAAAGCGAGAACTGTCAGCTATTTATCTAAATCTTACATAATGCATGTGTAAAGGGGCATTATGCGAGAGCGAAATATTAATTATTAACAACTAATACAGTTATTTACTTATTTCAAATGATACTGTATATATTATTTCGCTACCCTGGTCCTTTTGATATGCTGATAAACAAATCAACTCGTTAGACCACCAGATGGTCTTAAATATTGAGTGGATTCAAATCCCCGCCATATCTTCGTTAAACGCTAATACGAAGGCAAGCCCAATTTGTCCGGTAATACAAGGATACTGTCAATAAAATGAATTTGAACTTTTGAGACTTCATTTATTATCATAGCAATGGTATTTGACAATCGAGAATATGAACTGTGGGTGGAGGTTGTGTATGCCCACAATTGACAATTTATGGTTATTTGTTGTACAAAAAACTTCAAACTTTCATATCTTCGCTCATAATAAAGTAATATGAATGACATGTGCAATATATTCATTTTTCATGATCTATTTTTGAACTATTTCAGCAAGAGAGGGCCACATTTTCTCTAAATCTCTCATGGTGTATATTTATCGTATTACATTGTTCATTTGTATGATTTATGTTTTCATCTGCAAGCAATTCTGCGGTTATGTCTTTCCTTTTGTATTTTCGGTCTATTTTATACTTTACGCGTGAAAGCAAACCCTTGCAATATGAATTAAGTAAACCCCTGCAATAGTTTATATAAATTATATATATTTCAGACAACAAAGAATTTACATCCAATAAGATGGGGAGATGGAACCAACAGTTACTCAAGAATTCCCCTGGCTGTGCCAGAATGTGGTTTTAATCACGAACATTGTCCACCAGGTATGTTATTATAATAAAAGAAACCGAGTGGGATCTTTTGCAATAATATTCTCCCTGTTTATTTCTGTGTCTAAGATTTGAATTAGAAATGATATAGAACGTGTTTATTTCTATATCTTAGAATTGAATTACAATGATTTTTAAAAACGCCAACATAGGCCTGGCTGAACTGAAAGGCAATTTCTAAGTCAAACAACGATTGGTTAACAACCGCTTTAATAACCAACCAATTGCAACATAAATTATAGCGCCAGAAAATAGGTTACAGCGTTTATTACCTGTTGATTAAACTAAGATCTCCATTAAACTATAAAGCTAGACTGTATGTAAAATTTGAGATGAAGTCAAGATTATAACATGGTCGCAATAGGCTTCCGTGCATTTTGTTATTTCTCCGATGCTAAATTACTGTCTGAACTATCGTAAATTTGAAACGGATTTCTTCGAGTATGCACAAACTACTTAATTATGTTTAGTAAAAACTTACTTATGTGTTAGAAATCACCCCCGGTTAAATGAAATGCATTATACAATTAAATATCCCAACAAATAAAAACGTTCTCTCTTGCAAAATTGAACTCCCCACAAACTTTGACTTCGAGAAATACAAATATGGAAGCTAATTACGCCACTTATCGTGCAAAGGGGGTGACAGCAATAAATGGCAGATTCCTCGGACTACAGAAGTATCCCTCATGGTGTTCCACGGGGATTTGTACTAGACTCTCTTTTATTTTCAATATACATTAATGTGACATTGTGAACAATATCAATTCAAACATCAGATTAGTTGCTGACGATACCTATTCTCTATACCCACAGGCAAGTGCTGCTACCATCAACGATGACTTAAATCGCATCAAAAATTGGGCTTAGACATGGCTAGTTATTTTTAACCCTCTGATACTGACTATTACTACTCAGGCACTTAAAGGGATTAAAATAAAACTTCTTACTACTCTTTGACTATATATTACAGTAATAAGAAGGGGTACCAGCTGACATTTTGTCTGCTATCATCTCACAATTCTCACTTGTTCTAACACCCGTCGTTTTTATTGCAAACGAAACTTTATTTAATCATTATACACCTTCCAATGTAATTAAATTGGTCATTTTACAGCGTTATTAATTACAAATCAAACTTGAAGCGTGATCACTTGGCTATTCGAATAGGAAATCTTTAAACACAGTATACTGTTCTTTTATCCTTCCACACTTTGATTATGCCGATATTATCTGGGATGGGTGCAGCGATTACTTAGCTAATAAACTAGAATCCCTATAACTGGATACACGCACTATCTGTGGCGCGGTTGGAGGTACTAGCCATGCCTTACTTTATAAAGAGACTGGGTTTGTTCCACTCTAGGAAAGACGCCGTCGACGTCATAAATTAAAATTAGTATATAATTTGAACATATGAACACAAGGTACAGGTTTATGGATAAACAATCAGTGAGTTTAAAACAACCGGAAAACTACCGGAAAACACCATGTTATACTGAATACCGGAAAACACCGGAAAAACACTAAATACCGGAAACCACCCTAAATAGGTAACCCGGAGACGGGCTATATTATAAACCGGAAACTAACCCTAACCCTAATCTTAACCCAGGCACACAGGTTCAGGCTCCCGGTTACCTATTTAGGGTGCCAGTCTCCGGATTACCTATTTAGGGTATTTTCCGGTATTTAGTGTGTTTTCCGGTATTCAGTATAAAATGGTGTTTTCCGGTTGTTTTCCGGTGTTTTCTTGTCTTTTCCGGTATAAAGTATTGCCGCTTGATAGTATATACTCTTTCCAGTCCCAGCTCCTCCAGACAAAAATAACATAAATTGTTCTAGATTTTTCTTATGTATCTTGTTCAAACAAAACTCTCTTACTTTATAAAATACACCCTTTTGGGTATTTTTTCAGTGATCTTATCATGGGTATATTTCTGTACTACTTATAATAGTATTGTATGATTCATTTTTGTTGTTTTTTCTGACCTATCAATTCCGGTATTTCAATTTCCTCTATTTCATCGTGTATATTCTCATCTGGTATGTCAAGACATTCAGGATTATCAACTTGATTTTCTATATCCAATGATGACCAAGTATCTTTTAAGTTTGCTTTACCTTTTTTCTAGTCGCAGCATCAATATTTACTTTATCTTTTTCAAATAAGCTACGATTACTATCAACAATATCTTTGACATCTTCAGTGTCTTTACATATTTTAACTGAACAGATTTGTAAAATGTTTCATATGTCTCAAATCCTATTGGTTTTAACTGTTTATCTATATGATGTGGTAAAAATAGTTGTAAACTACTAAGATAATATTTTTCTGGTTCTTTTGTTAATGAGAATCTGGCATAGCGAATTACAGCTGGTTTAGATCTTGTTCGTTTACTGATATAACCTAAATCTTTCTGAGGTTTATATGCTGGATTTTTTCAGAATTTTCATTTATTCTTTCAGATATGGACATAACTCGATATATTGAACAAAATGTAGCCAAACACATATTATTGAACTCTTCTAATATGCTTATTTTTAAGCATGTAACTTCTTACTAACACATGTTATATTGGCTATTTACACATGTAAAAATGCTAATTTATATGACTTATTTTTTTAAATATTGCAGTTAGAATTTGTATTTTGTTCTACTTCCATTATTACATTTAATTTAATGTAGGCAGTTTAGCTTCGTTAACATTTTGACATTTTACAAAGGTAACAGACGGCGCTGTTTACTTTTGTATGGTGGTTCATTGAGAACATGAACAATTGACCCGGCAGACATGACATTTTTTGTCAAAAATAATAAAAATATTTTACCTACAAATGCAAACTGTTCTAAACTATTTTCGATAAATAAATAGGCTATTTTATCGTGCATTTTTACAAACAATTAACTGTCGATTGTTTTGGCCTATTTGTTTTCTAAAAGAATAATCATGCACGAAATTGAATACATCTATATAAATCGGTCATACTTAGTTTAGCGTATCTCTTCCCCTCAAAATTATAAAATATTTTACGCATACAAATAAAGTATTTATGATATCATTGAAGTAATCCTGAGTAATCTATATCGGGCCAGGCTTCCAAATCGTCGGGAGCCGCGGTGTCACGGTTATTAAGTCACTGGCTCGCTCCCGGAGTTGGAAGAGAAAGTTCCTCAGGTTTTCTGGCGTGGGACGAAATGGGACGAAAACGCGATGGCGTGCACTAAGGGTAGGCCATCACACCCCTGTCCGTACAAAATCCCCAGAAATTGCACACTTCATGACGTATCCGACCCGTCTTCATTAGCACAGTCGCAAACAGCAGGACGTTAAACTTTATTTCATTTCCAAATCACCGGTTTTGTGTTAGGATGTAGGAAGACTTTTGGGGATTGGGCGAACGATTCACCGCCCTTATTGACCCCATTCTATAGGGTCATAACTAAACGAATTTAAAGTTGATATAGTTCTACATTGTTTACACTCTCTCATCAAAGTCCCATATTATGCTCCCGTTGAGGGGTTCCGAGGTAATTGTCACCACCCCTCCCCTCTTATATTTTAATGTTTCCAAATGAAATGAAATGAAATAAAATGAAGTTTAACGTCCTACTGTTCTGTTCCGAACTGGACTAATGAAGACGAGCATATGCCATACAGTGGGGGAAATTTTGTTCGAACAGCGGCACTACGGTCTACTCTTATATCGAATTTCAACTGTCAAGGGATCTTTTACGTGAACTCCAATGTGTACACGGGACCTCGTTCCATCCGAACGACTAGACAGCTGTCCTTGTCAGGCCATCGGTCCTGCATCACTGACAAGGGGGAACCACGCCGGAAAATCTAGATTAACTTTCTCGGCCAATGCAGGGATCGAACACCCGATCTCCAGGCTAGCGAGTCAGCGTCATACCTACTTAGCCACCATGGCCCCCCATTAATGTTTCCATAGGGTAGTATATACAAATATATGTTCGATTTTGGCACTTATCTCACGATAACATTTTGGATTATAGCCCCTGATCGTATGGAAATCGCACACATAGCATGTGGGTCACAATTTTTATTCGATTTATTTTAAAACTAAAATTGTATGTTATATCCGAAAGAACTCGAATAGGTTCAATTTTGACACATATTGGACCGTTATTTCCTGGATTTTAGCCCCGAAGAGATCATAATTTTGATTCTTTTCCGAAAACATTGTGAACGCGGCAGGCTATAGTTTTTAACATTTTTTTTTTATCAAATTAGGTTATGGCCCATTAGCCGAAAACCCCTTCAATATCCAACCTCCTGTAAAATATAAAATATTGTTTATATACCAAAACAAACATAATAAAAACTTAGGATAGTTTACTTTTGCACGTAAAATACTTTATTTTTTCTTTTAGAGAAAAAAATAGCCTATTTTTTAAAAAAAAAAAAATGTCGCGTTTTTGGGTTATATAAAAAGGCACAACTTCATATGTCCTCAATGGACCACCATATAATAAACAGCGCCACCTGTTACCATAATGAGAGTTAGAATTATGACTTATCATAACGGATTAAAAGGGAGTCATAATTTTAGCGCACATTATGCTCACAGATGGCGCTGTTTATTATATGGTGGCTCATTGGGGACATGTAAAATCTCGCCCTTTTCATTACCCGTCAGACATGACGACATTTTTCTGTCAAAAATACTAAAATATTTTACGTACAAAAGCAAATTATTCTAGATATTTTTCAGATGAATAAATAGGCTACTTTTTCGTGCATTTGCCCTAATACGGCCTTATCGATTGATTTAGTCTCTCTTTTTTTGCAATATTCGTTCTCGATATTTTTGAGAGAAGTATTGGCTATTTTTTCCTCTAAAGATAAATAGAATATATTACTCACATAAGTAAATTATTCTGATAATATTTAAGTTATATAGAAATACACCAGTAGAACAAAGTTATTGTGTGTGCTTGTTTTGGTTTATAAACAATATCTTATTTTATTTTAGATTTAGATTGAATTGAGAAACAGGAAATGATAATTCCGATATAAAGATAAAGCAAAGCGCCTACCCCCCCCCCCCACACACACACACCAAACTTTGGACTGATATTAATAAAATCAATTCAAGCGGCTAATCCGATGATTTGGAAATTTAACATACATTATGCAAGAGCTGAATCTGCCTATTGCAGGTTTTGCACCACTGAAAAGGGGAAATAACGCCGGAAAACCCGAGGGACTTTCTCTTCCAACACCGGGAGCGAACCCGAGACCGAGTCGGGACATACTAACCGAGCCACCACGCCTCACGATGATTTGGAGACTTGATCCGATAGAAAGCTAAAATAATATCAAACATACTTTACTTGTGTGCGAAAAATATTTCATAAATTTGAGGGAAAAATTAAAGATACGCCTAACTTATCATTACCTATATATTTATTTATTCACTGCATGACGTAATGAGTTCTTTCTATATATTTTATTGTTCTTTTAGAAACAAAATATGCCAAATCAATCGATATAGCAGTATATTGGAAAATGCACGACAGGGAAGCCATTTTATATATTTTAAAAATATCTACAACAGTTTGCTTTTGTACATTTGTACATAAAATATTTTATGATTTTTATCTGTCGGGTTATGAAAAGTCGAGATTTTAATGTCCATAATCAGCCCCCATACAATAAATGGCGCCATCTGTTACCAAAATGAGGTTAGAATTATGACGGCTTTACCGCGAAACATTTTTGAAATGTCAAAATGTTAACGAAACTATACAGACTATAATAAATTAAATGTAATAATGGAAATATAACAAAATACAAATTCTATCTGCAATATTTAAAAAATAAGTTATATAAATTAGCATTTTTACATGTGTAAATAGCCAATTTAACATGTGTTAAGAACTTACATGTATAGAAGTAAGCATATTAGCATATGCATTACTAGGTTAGGAGTTAGAATTATGGGGGAAATTCCGCTCCATATTATATCTATCTATGATACTGGGCCCTGTTTCACAAAAACTTAAACTAAAATCACTAAAATAGATTTTAACTAAAATCAAACTGAAATTTTAAATTTTATGCGTTTCACAAAGATCGATTGTAACTTAAAATGCAATTTTAATAGATTTTAAGTTAAAATTGCTTGCGCTCGCGCAGTGCACAATTCCGGTGAGGGCACATAGGGTATGAGCATACACGCTTCGGAACTGAAAACTGTTGCCAGGTTGAACTAACCGTTACAATACCAATGAGGAGGGTTTCATACGTTGTTACAATGTCTGCAAATGGTCAGTCAATCGTAGAGAGATGAAATAAAAAAGTTTATTGTGTGTTTTTTGTTTTGAAATGTATCAGTTGGTTGGCCTTGAACTTGCATGTCGCTTTCGTGACCTTGGCATTTGATTTACTCGCAGGCTTCAATGGAAATAATGCGTATCGATAAACTAAATCGCCTGAATTTCGTAGTTTTATGGTATTTTGGATAACAGAAACTACTGAGAAATTGTCACAAACATGTGATATTTCTGACTCAAACGATTAATCTAGACCAACCTATTGTCGATATTTAAAAGTATTCAATAATTTTTAAACTAATACACGAAATAACCAATGTTCCGGTGATGCCTAGATTTGAAATGTCAGTCCCATTGACCCCTTCAATAAAAATTTGAAAATGCCAAAGTGCCACACTCCTTATTGGATAATGCCTATCTGTCTTATTAAATTAAAATGATTTTTTCCCAATATAAAATACCCTTGGCTCCTATATAAATCATCATAACCCCAAAGCCGTAAATACTTTGCATATGGCGTATCTATTATAGGACTGACGGGGTTTCGGTTCCCCGGTTGTACGTCCAACCTCTTGGGATTTCTCCTCCCAAGCGAATTATTCAAATAAAATTGAACCATGTTTTAGTCCCGAAAAGCCCCCCCCCCTCTCTCTGTCTCTCTGTCTCTCTCTCTCTCTCTCTCTCAATTTTAAACAATTGTAGGCCTACAAAAATATTTTTTTTTAGAAATTAGATAATGAAGTGGGTTTAGATTTTTTTTAGGATTTTTTTTTTTTTTGTCTATTAATTATTTGAAAATAATATTATTTATACTTGAATCATGGTAATATATAAAATAGTAACAAAGAGTTTTGTTTACTGGGGTTTTGAGGAATTTTTTTTGTTCTTGTAGTTTTAATTTAGGGCGTCATCTAATTGCTTATATTGCCTTACAATAAAATAAACGGGTGGGCCACAGCTATATTTCCAATGCAATGAAAAAAAAAAAAAATGGAAATTATTTTTGTTAATGATAGTATGTTTAAATTATACAACCCGGGCCATTGGCAATATTATCATTATTCCAACTATATCCATATGTCGCAATAGATCCCACAGGGTAGCTCTAATCAATGTTTGTTAATGTCGTGATTTTAAGTTAGGAGAGGGTGACGGCTGTCCTAAGTTAAAATTGTTTTTAGTTAAAATTTTCCCCTCAAATAGCTTTGTGAAACGCCACTATTTTAAGTTAAGATAGAATTTTAACTTACAATTTTATTTTAGTGGATTTTATTTAAAATGCTTAAAATCGTTTTGTGAAACGCATCTATCTTAACTTAGGATGGAATTTTAGTTTAAGACGATATTAAGGAGATTTAAGTTTTTGTGAAACAGTGCCCTGGTCATAAACAAATTTTCATCACTCAAAGCTCCTTCTTTTGATTTACTCTGTAGAACTTTTAAAGGTACTTTAAGTCTTACATTATTTTCACCAGTTTGAATAAACTGAACCTTACGAGATGATTCTCGTAACCTTAAATTACATATTCTATAAGCACTTTCTTGTGCAGAAATTTGATACAATGCCGATATGTACTTGATATTTTCTTTAAACTTTCTTTTGCTGTCAAATTTCCGTCTTTAGCCTCTTCTTGCGCATCTGATAAAACCAAATCCATTTCACTTCCGATTTCGATATATATGAAACTATATAAACTATACAAGAATAGGCATCAAATACATAATGTATATCGATGTTTACATCCCAAGCTCTCAACAAATTTGGATTATAAGGATTTATCCATACATCTTTCGGAGTTCGTTTTAATATAACATTATTTCTCTTTGATGACACCTCACAAGCTTTCTGAAATAATTCCTGTGTCATACCAAGATCATCGTATATTTCATCAATAGAAGTATAATTTTTCTCTTCATCTGATAATGCTTTCCATAATGCTCCTAGTAGACTTTTTGCTGTGTTCTGGGTCATTTAATCATTGTTACATGTATTGTCTCCATTTTCATCTTCATTTTGTTCTGGGGTATTTATATCATAATTATCTATTGAAAGACATATGAAACTTTGTTTTGTTTTTCTTACAACTCTTTGTATGTTTATAACTATGCCTTTGCACACTATTAACAATCTCGTGTAACTCTGGGTCATTGGCGCAGGACGTTAGAATGGGACGAAAAACCGAGATCCCGTGTACACATTGGTGTGCACGTAACAGAACCCTTGGCTGTTGCAATTCCATATAAGAGTAGGCCGTAGCCCCGCTTTCCGGACAAAATTTCCCCCATAGTACACTGCATGGCATATGCTCATCTTCATTTGACCAGTCGGTGCAGGAAAGTAGGACGTTCAACCTCATTTCATTTCATTTCATTTGTTACTTTACGTGAACAATACTTCATGTAACACCACTTTTGACACCACAAATGCCAGTCCTATAACACGGGAGACAACCCCATTTATTTAAGCTGGAAATCGATAATGGGACAATTAATAATGTACAGCAATGTCTCGGTGTTTATTTCTTATATATCGACCTGTTTACGGTAGTTACCGATCATGCCTGGTTACTACAAGCCACGTTTTAAAATGGCGACTCTATATTGGAATTAGGAAAATGTGATGTTTAGCTTATAGGATGACATTCAATTGATGCTTTTGGTGCAGTTTTATAGAATATGTATTTAAGTCTGCATTAATTCCATATCGGTAATGTTTTATCTAAACATAAGAAAACGGTGCATGCTGTATAGAAAGTATATATTAAGTATGGCGTCTGTATTCCTTTGAATTCTCGTCGCCAATTTTATGTATCTTAAATTGTAATTGTTTTTTTTGTTTTTTAAAAAAATCCAACATAATATAACTATACCAATAATTAATCCAGTTTTAAGTACAACTTTTTTTAAATATATTTTCAGATAATTCACTCCTTGTTATTGTGACCGTATTAGTTGTCGTCATGATTGGTTCTATTTTTGGATTTTTTCTCTTCTTTAGGTAGGGTAAAGATTCATATTCTTAAAATTCCATAATTATTACATAGCTGATAGTACAGAAAACAAAAGAATTGCAATTGGTCCAAGACAATGTTTAAGAAGCTTAATTTTATATGGATCTTTCAAATTGAAAATATTCCCATTTGAAAATTTAAACTAGGTGTTTTTGAATGGGTGCCCCCCCCCCCCCACCAACAACCACCAACAACAACAACTACCTTTCTACCCATTCACACTTTCCATGGTGGCAAGAATAATTTAAATGAATGTCTTCTAAATTGTTTTAAACCGGTTTTGAAATGATTACATGGGTCATTCCATGTCAAGTGGACAAGTGCTTGTAAAGTGATCCCTCAGAATATTATGAAAAAAATATATGTTATAGTGTATACAAATTTCTGTAAACCTGCAAGGTTATATGACTCTAGCATTAATATTGACTGAGATATGGCCTTTTGAATAGTTAGACAATATCTTCTAGTTAGACAATATTCTTAAAATTATGGGGTTTGTAAGGGTCTGTTAGAGAATATTATATAGATTAAGAATTCAGTATGCAAAACAAGTACTGTCAATTGTGTACGGAGTGCCCTAAGCTCCAAAATCTGATACTTGTGCAAAAAAAAAAAAAAAAAAAAAAAAAAAATGTAGACATTTTACTACAATATATTAGAAGTTGTTACTTATCACATGTATAATCTATCAATGGGTATTGTTTGAACAGACATTATTAAAAACCATATCTTTGTCGCTTTCCTGTAAATTTTAGCTTTGAAAATCGACATGTAGACATTTTAGTACAATATATTAGAAGTTGTTACTTATCACACGTATAATTTATCAATGGGTATTGTATTATTTGAGGGGGGTTTGATGGCTGAATGGTTAGCGTGCGCGCGCTGTATCATAAAGTCTGTCATTGAGTCGACTGGCGTGGTTTCGAATCCCCGGTTGTACGTGACAAGGAGTAGGGTCGCCTGTCCAACCTCGTGGGTTTTCTCCGGGTCCTCCGATTTCCTCCCACTGCTAAAGACCCCTACGCGCAAGCGAATTATGTAAATAAAATTAAACCATATGTTAGTCCCGAAATGACCTAGTTTGTGTCGAGTGGCCGTTAAACTCCATCTCTCTCTCTCTCTCTCTCTCTGTATTATTTGAACAAACATTATTAAAAAGTAGCTTTGAAAATCGACTCTCAGGAGAATAGCAAAAAATCACTCTTTTTCAAACGCTAACCATGTATAGGAGGAGCCTTCCATGAAAAAATATGAAACTTTCAAGAATATAGACTGACTAGAAGGAATAAAATCAGATCACAAAAATAGAGTCATATAATAGTAGTTTGAAAACCTGCGAAAGGGTACCGGGATTCAAATGGTCATATGTCAGTGAATATTAATGCTAGAGTCATATAACTTAGTAGTTTTATATGTCTGTATGTACTATTACATATATTTTTTTCATAATTTTCTGAAAGGGTCGTTTCACAACTTTCTGAGAATTTGGCCCACTTGACATGGAATGACCACATTTCGGTTAGTTTACGTGTATAAGTGTGGTCCCCTGCACTTACTAGTCCGGTAACAGGTCGACAAACCTGTAAATATAGTCCACCTAATGTTTTTGATGGATTATATATCTTCAGTATGTGTAGATTTGGGGAAATAAAAATATTCAAGATGGCCGCCATAAGGCATTTTCTGGTTATTCAATGGGGTAAAATATGTGACAGATTCTCTCGGACTTCGGTTTAAAGATGGTTTCTACAAGAATTCGACCCGCTGAATCCAATGAGCTTGGGGATTCCTCCTAAAATTGCAGGCTACTTCCGCTAGCGGACCAAATTCAAAATGGTGACTTATCAAAAGTTCGCTAAAAAAGTGTGAAATATATGGAAATATAGGTTTTGGGTGTAATATATACTGAGCGCCATAGAAAACGCATCACTTTTTTTCTCAAATATTTTATTACTAGGTGGTTTTGTATGTATAATATTATGCAATACTATGGACTATTGTTTCAGACAATGCCCCCAAACACAAAAAATATCGGCCCGTGTGCAAAAAAAAAAAAAAAAATTGCACATGAAAACCCCAATATTCACGTTCAGCATTGTGTGTGACCCCTTTAAAAGCATGTTTTCAACTTAATGTGCAGTACATGAACTGTGAAACGTCAATCTGTCGTAATTAGTTCTTGAACGTGTGAAGGAATCGAGCTAGAGAAGTCGGAATGAAGCCATGGGAATGTCCAGGGCTGGCATGTCTACACGTGCTATTGCCAGACACTCCAATTGTCATCAGTCCACTATTGTAAGGTTGGTGGAACGTGTTCGAGTTACTGGATCAACACGTGACTGTCAACGTCCTGGTCCACAACGCGTTACAACCCAGTCTCAAGACCGCTACATCCGGGTCACTCATCTGCGTGACAGATTCCGCCCAGCGACTCGAACAGGTGCAGCAGTCGTCGGAAGACAAGGACCAGTAAGTGACAACACCGTAAGACGTCGTCTAAGAGAAGTGGGACACAGTGCACGACGACCTTATGTTGGAGCTATCCTCAGGGATCATCACCGTCAGCGGCGTTTGATATGGGCTCAAGGACACCAGACATGGAGAAGAGTAGACTGGCAAAGTGTGCTCTTCAGTGATGAGAGTCGCTTTCATCTTTATCACGCTGATGGCCGTCAACGTGCGTGGAGACGTCTTGGGGAACGTCTTTCAGACTGCTGCGTCTTCGAAACGGATCGATGGGGTGGAGGGAAGTGTAATGGTGTGGGGAGGCTTCACATTTCATCACCGGACCGCCCTACACATTTGCAGGGGTCGCGTTAATGCTGTAGCCTACCGTCCGTGATGATGGCCCGTGGAGGACACACGCGCTACTGACATCTGTGTCGTACTTTTGGTTTTGACCCCTCTGACTTTGTACCCTTGATTACAGATTAAACATTCATAAGTGTACAAATGTGTTGTTATTGATGTGTTCCCATTTGAATATTGTTCACAATAAGAAGCAAAATAAATAAGATATGTTTACAGGATCATTTTGTTATACGAAAAACTAAGTGATGTGTTTTCAATGGCGCTCAGTATATATTTTCAATGTGTGTAGTTTCAGAATCCGGATGATGCCACCTTGGCAGCCTTGGGGAAATTAAAATATTCAAGATGGCCGTCATCGGGCATTTTCTGGTTATTTACTTAAATTTAATGGGTACAATTCGGTAGAAATTCGAACGGACCTCGGTATGAAGGTGGTTTCTGTAAGAATTGGTCCCGCTGAATATAATGAGCTTGGATATTCCTCCTAAGAGTGACGGCTACTTCCCTTAGGTGTACAAATACCAAAAGCTATTCCAACCCGATGATATTCTTCCCCTTATAAATGAAATGAAATGAGATGGTGTTTAACGTCCTACTGTTCTGCTCCGAACTGGACTAATGAAGACGAGCATACGCCATACAGTGTGCTATGAGGGACATTTTGCCCGGACAGCGGCACTACGGCCTACTCTTATATCGAATTCCAACTGTCAAGGGATCTTTTACGTGCACGCCAACGTGTACACGAGACCTCGGTTTTTCGTCCCATCCGAACGACTAGACAGCTGTCCTTGTCAGGCCATCCGTCCTGCATCACTGACAAGGGAGAACCCTGAAAATCTGGATGAACTTTCTCGGCCAATGCAGGGATCGAACACCCGACCGCCAGGCTAGCGAGCCAGCGCCTTACCCACTTAGCCACCGTGATCCCCTTTTCTTTCCCTTATACACACGGTCAAATACAATCAGGTATATGTCTAACTCACCCTCTCTTAAATCTTTGGAATACTCACAATCGGTAGAACAGTCCGATTCTTCCCATTCCATCTGTATCATCCAACGGGCATACCTTTATATGTATTGATATGTAAATATTGTACTTACTATTCGTATTTGATAGGTGGTGGAAGCGAGAACGTGATATAAATAAGATGGTATGGAAGATAGCTTATAAAGATCTGGATTTTGATTTTAGTAAACGAAGTCGCTCATTTCTCGTACGTAAGGTCTATTACCATTTTGTGTACACCCACATTGAAACGTCGTCCTAAATTGCCGTCACCCCTGCTGGCACCGTCCATCGGTCGGTTATTTACATTTCTTGTGAACACGTTAAAGACTACATTTATCATCCGATTATTTTCAAATGTATGTATGTTATTTAAATTAGTGAAACTATTTTCAACAACATTAGAATTTTCTAGAGTTAATGTTCTTGTGGACGATATAGCTTGAAATTTTATATGCATTGTTCAGATTAGTAAAACGAAGAATCGTATAAAATTTCAACAATTAAATGGCTTTTAGAGTTATCAGCCTTTTTTCACTAGCGACAAAAGTTGTCATCCAAACTGCTTGAAATTTATACATATATTGCTTAGACTAGTGACCCTTTCCTTCAATTGTGAATAAGGCATTTATAATGTAGCCAAGCGGCCAGGGAACTGGACCCCGATAGAATGCATCGGCGTCGCGGTTTGACTTGATACCTGGTCTGGCTCTGTGCCTTTATTATTACAGGGATACTCCACCACTACAAATGTCAGGCAGTTACATAGCTCTGTCAGGGGTACCCCACCACTAGAAATGTCTGTCAGAGTGTTTTTGTAATACCTGAAGATGTACGGTACACTGCAGTAAGATTTTCGTGTGGTACACTTTTGAACTAATCTAGCCTAGATAGGGATCATGGCATTTAGGGCGTGGAATACCACACCCACCACCAGAAACCTGACAGGCTTACATTCTGATGATACCAGATATACAAATAAGAAAAAGTTATATTTCTGTACAGCCTGGGATACCGCGGTTGCTATAACGATCGAATTGAGATACCATGCCTAGGGTGGCCCATGTACTCACAGAAATACAGTCCACCGCTGATAGTTCGAGACTACCACTGAAGCGTGCACATTCGCCGTGCCGAGACCAACTTTCTGACAGTATGATACTATAAATAGCCATGGCACGTGCAATTCTTTACAAATCTATCAACTATTACAGCCGTAAAAAATTTATTGTTGACGATTTTGAATAGCAGTAAAATTAAGCTTCTTGGTTATTACAGCAGATTTAGAAATTACGTTCGTTTCATTTTTTAAATCGCTTTATCATTAACTGTACCGTTAAAAGCGGCATCTTTTGGTTTAGTACAAATAATATCTCTGAAACACTCAGGTTAGGCAAGAACATGATACTAGCAGTAGTTTCATTTTACTTTTACAAGCTTCTTAAAACGATTGTTGAGCTACCTAACGTGCTTATTTCTAAATTCAATTTCTTGTTCTAGCTTTCTGTTATGTTTCGTAAAAAAGTAGTCTTGATTATCCCGACCTGTCAATCAGACGTAGAATGGTCGATAGACTGGTTAAGCGAGACTAATTTAAAAACAAGGGCACGTAACCTATCTTTTACTCAAAAGTGTCTGGATGTTATGGACGACTCTTGGAACCAGTTTTCAGTCTATTATTTATACGTGATTAATGGCCATAGCTTATTAAGTACAACATGATCGTTTATTTAGTGACTATAATTGTGTGGAACTGATTTGAGGCTTGGCATATATATAAGTATTGTGGCGTAATTGTCGAGATATATGGAGATATTTATTTATGGTGGGTCACCCTACCATGCCGTTCTCTTATATTTTTTTTTTAAATTTGAAAATTTACTAAATTTGTTACTTCTTGGAATTTGGAGTTTGGTATTACATATTTGGATTGCCGGCGTCTGTCTAATTCTACCGATCTAAGATTATTATGTTGTGAATTGCTCAACTATATTTTTCACTTTCGTAATGCGCATGCAAAGAACATGTCAATATCTAAGTTGTGCATGTGTTGTTATTTTGTGGTGTGTGTGGGGATAATCTTTGTCTTGCATCTGGTAACCGTGTAACACATGGCTACGGTGAAAGCCTTCAGTCTTGCAAGCAAGTCTCGTTACGGCTGGGTTCGAATTTCCGGCGCTATTGCACTTTCGCATATCTACCAGTTCCCGTGGTCGTAGAGACTTGAAATTTGCAGGGGTAGTTCAAGGACACTAGCCATGATCGCACACCAAATTTCAGTCGAATCGATCTATAACTTTTTATTTTACCGACTTTTTATCTTCAGACAAGATACGAGTATATCCGTTCGTCGTCATTTTCTTTGTTGACTACTTAGACTCGAATAACAAGACACTAAGACAGATTCCGACACACTGCGCTTCCTGCCTAACGCTGCAGTTCGTAATAATAATAATAATTTTCTTATATTTTAACTTTTGCGCTAAGCCACCATTTTTTATAAACGACTATTTGGCGATGACTAGTTGGGTTGGCCTTTACGTGTGAATATCGATGTGACCTTGACGCTGACCCTGACTTCAGATTTCCACTCGAGATCGGGACCTTTCCGCTTGTATGTGCCACGCCCCTATTTCTTGTTGTATGTATGAGGTTAATGTCCCGGGTTTAAAGCAGGCAACTCGAACTTTTCAATGTCAGTTTTTGAACATCTGACCTTGGCTTACGACCTTCAGTCCGTAACCATTTCAAATGACCAAAACTGTTGTTTGCATTAACAACGAAGCTATATCTACTTCCGGCGGTGTGATAAGTTCAGGAAAAAGTATTACGTATACCAAATGAATACACCCTAACCAATAGAGATTTGTCATTAATAAACATACTGTTATCGTGATTAGCTGTTGTTTTAGTGATTAGTAGTTACACCGTACACGATCAACTGATCTATCTTGTTTGGCTTAAAATTGATATTTTAAAATTTTAACTATGTTTTAATAATTAACTATTTTGGAGATTGAATATTTGCCTTTATATGATTGGGATTTCTCTGTATCATTGTTATTTTAATTTTGTGCTTCTTATTAAAATTTTTACAACTTCACAATATATGCTATGTGTTTTATTACTCAAGCACAGATCCTTTGTCATGCAAACCATGGGATCTTAATCTGAAACTAAATCTCAAAATTTTCTTGAACATGAATATATATTTATCACCCCATTCCATACAAGGAAAAGAAAGTGGTAATAAATACTCCTTGTATTTGGGTTCAAACATGCATGCAAATTGCACAAGGGTCAATTATTTTGTATTAAATATTCGCATTGTGGACGGGAATATACTGAATAATAATAAAGATCGTCAGTTTATATTTTTACTTTTTATCGAAATAACAAACAACAGAAACTCGACACCCTCTCTTGATAGAAACCGATTTGACCATAAGAAAATCTTCAGAGAAAACCTATCACGGTCCAAGCCAAGATTATGGCCTTTTAAAACGGTACAGAGTGAAGGTCCTAAGTGAATTTCAAATGCCTTTGAATAGTTCGAGTTCAGTTTTCCGTAATATAACCTTGACCCACGACTTTGACCAAGTTATATTTTCTGAAGGGCGTTGTCTCTGCTTTCAGCTCGAACATTAACCTTGATAATACAGCAAGAAATAAGGTTATGGCGCGCATAAACGCAAAAGTCCCGAGATCGATGGGAAGTTTGGAATCAATGTCAAAATCGAGGTCACGGTTGGTTAGCGTTGATTGATGGAGGTCACCACAACCCTTCTTGACCACGCCCATAACCTTCCTCTCGAACACGGACCCTCGGCGTTTGACCGTTTTCTGGCCAAGCGTGACAGGACCAAGGTAAACGTCGATGGTTCAAGCCAAGATGATGGTCTTTTAAAATGGTTACGGGGTGAAGGTCGTAAGTCAAGGTCAAATGTCCCAAAATTGCCTTTGAAAAGTTGACCCACGACTTGGACCCAGTTTTCTTTTCCGAAGGGCGTCGTCTCTGCTTTCACCTCCAACATTAACCTTGAACCTTGATAATACGGCAAGAAATATGGCCATGGAGCGCATAAACGCAAAGGCACCGATATCGATGGGAAGGTTGGAGTCAAGGTCAAAGTTCTGGTCGCGGTTGGTTAGCGTTGATAACCGGATGTCACCACGACCTGCCCGTTGTCTTCCTTTCGAACACAGGCCCTCTGTGTTTGACCGTTTTCTGACCAAGCAGTGTGTGACAGGACAGAGGTAAACGTTGATGGTCCAAGCCAAGATGATGGCTTTTTAAAGTGGATACGGGGTGAAGGTCGTAAGTGAAGGTCAAATGTCCAATAACTGCCTTTGAAAAGTTTGAGTTCAGTTTCCTGTAACATGACCTTGGACCAAGACTTTGACCCAGTTATCTTTTCTGAAGGGCGCCGTCTCTCCTTTCACGCCGAACATTGACCTTGATATGATAATACAGCAAGATATAGGGCCATGGCAAGCATAAACGCAAAAGTCACGAGATCGATGGGAAGTTTGAAGTCACGTTCAAAATAGAGGTCACGGTTGGTTAGCGTTGTTTACTGGAGGTCACCCCGACATTTCATATTGACCACGCCCATAGCTTTCCTTTCGCACACGGACCCTCTGCGTTTGACCGTTTTATGACCAAGTAGTGTGTGACAGGACCAAGGTAAACGTCGATGGTCCAAGCCAAGATGATGGTTACGGGGTGAAGGTCGTAAGTCAAGGTCAAATGTCCCAAAACTGCCTTTGAAAAGTTTGAGTACAATTTTCTGTAACATGACCTTGACCCACTACTTTGACCCAATCGTCGTTTATCAAGGGCATATTTGCTGCAAACATTTCTCCACACCACAACTAATCGTTGAATCGTACATTACTCATCAGTTGTTTATAATTATTTTTTTACCAAATAATGAATAAGCTTTGTTCACGGATGTTTTTGTAATAAAGTAGACTCGTATTATTTGTTGATTGGCGTTTAGACAACATTTAATGGACTTGATACGAAATCTGAATATAAATTATTCGATAGATAATTATTTGTGATAGGATTAGGTTATTGTCTAACATCGTTTAACTTCTTTATAAAAAAAAGTATTTTACAATTACATTGACACTTTAATCACTCACTAAACGGCATCAGGAACTTCAGCCACGATGATCACGTGTATTTGATATTCATGTCCATGAATCCATGCAATTTTCGCGGCAAAATTTAACCTCAGTTACTATGCTCGTAGTATGCACGGAACCGTACACGGTAATAAGATTCCCAGCGTTGATTGGCTGCGAAATGAGGGCGATCTATTGTTATGCATAGTCATTAGAAAATTACATATTCGCTGTGAGTTATGATATAAGTTGTTCGTTGTGTATAGAAATGGTTATTATAATTATATATTGCTAATAATGAATATATCGACAAATGACTGGCACCATTTGTATTTCTGTGCTTATAGAGAATAGTTTGGGAAATCAAGTATTATCCAAATTACCGGTAAATGCGCTAATTGCTTGGGTCTTCTTCATTTGTCACGAGGCCTATTTAAACAAAGGACGCTTAAATGGATCTACGGCATGATAAAGCATTTTAAATTCACTCTAAAATACTCCAATCACAAAATATCTAATCTATAACAATGCAAGACGATAATTCGGTGATTATGATTAGGCCAGTCACATGGTAATTGGACCGTGATGTGTATATACAGTGATATGTTGTACAGTTAGTGATATATTGTACAGATAGTGATATATTGTGTATAGATAATGTATACACGATGTGTAGCGCCTGTGACGTCACCAGCCAATCAACCAGATTAAGGTCGTAATTGAAAAATTGAAAAGCGTTTTGGCGTGTCGGATACTTAAACGTAAACAGCCGGATTAATTTTAATCAGATTGTTGTACGCTTGTCGTAAAGTGGATATAGTAACTATTGGCTACACGTACCGAAAACATTTTTTGTCCATATTATGTGTTCTTTAACATCGAATACACAGCAAGAAATAGGGGCGTAGCACATATAAGCGCAAAGGTCCCGATCTCGAGTGGAAATCTGAAGTCAGGGTCAGCGTCAAGGTCACACCGATATTCACACGGAAATGCCAATCCAACTAGTAGTCGTCAAATTTAGTCGTCTATAAAAAATGGTGGCTTAGCGTAAAAGTTAAAATATACGAAAATTATTATTATTATTACGAACTGCAGCGTTAGGCAGGAAGCGCAATGTGTCGGAATCCGTCTTAGAGTCGAAATAGTCAACAAAGAAAATGGCGTCGAACGGATAAACTCGCATCTCGACTGAAGATAAAAAGTCGGTAAAATAAAAAGTTATTGATCGATTCGACTAACATTTGGTGTGAGATCATGGCTAGTCCCATTGAACACCCCCTGCAAATTTCAAGTCTCTACGACCACGGGAACTGGTAGAGGTGCGAAATTTGCAATAGCGCCGAATTTACTAAATGTCGGACCGAAACTGCCAGACAGGGACAAAATGGCCGCTTCTCTTGTCGGCCCTCTAGACGAAACTGAAAATGGATGTTTATATCTAGATGATCTCGGTGCGAACGGTAATTTCCTGGATTATGGTCCCTGAGTGTATGGAAAGTAACGTTTTTAGTGTGTGGTCCCTTTAGAGCTCACAATTTGTATACTTTATCGTCACTCTGTCCGTCGGTCCGTCCGTTTTGACGAATTCTTTTTTTAAAATTTGATGTGAAGCATCTTGGTCATGAAAGGAGGAACCCTATTTTACGGAGTTATCCCCCTTTTTGTAAGGAACATGAGAGGGTTAACCCTTTTGATATTCAGCGTTCCACGACTTCCGTTCCCATGCTATGCCCATTTTCCCCAAAGAAAACTTGTGAGCGCGATAAAGGCTATAGGGCATCGATCCCTATCGATCTTTATAATCCGGAGTGTTCCGTCCATGAGTTATCCCCCTTTTCGAAAACCGGTGTTATGCCCACTAGTTCAAACAGGAACTTGTGAGCGCAATAAAGGCTATAGTTTGTAATGGATCTTTTTTTTTCATATTTGGTTTGAAGCATTTGGGATCATCGATCCATATCGATATTCATAATCCACAGTCTTCCGTCCCTAAGCTATCACCCTTTTCCGAAAATCGTGTAAACGCGATAGAGGCTAGCTATAGGTTTTAACAGAATTGTTTTTCAAATTTAGATGGAAGCAATGGTGCCGTGAAGATAAACCCTAGAGAATAGATTTTTTCTTGGATCTTAAGTCCTTATCAAATTAGCTCAACATCCAAGTTCTCCTTTTGGATAGGTGCAGTTGAAGTAAAGCTACTGTGTGGGCGTATTCGCGTGGCCATCTTTATCAAATTTGGTGAAAATCATTTGAGTAATGTGAGGATGAAACCTATCGGTTCTCTGCATTCCACGACCTTTCAGTGAGTGGATGAATCCTATTGATTTTCAAATTGGGTGACAAGCACTGGAATGGGAGATAATGGACCCTATTATTTTAACGTTCTAGGAAAAAATTGTGAAGATGATAGAAATTAGATTTCTTGGCGGCATAAAAGTTCATTATTAAATAATTTAGCGTCGAATAAGTAGCCATCCGTGGCTATTTATATTTTCGAGACAAAGCTGCTGTGCGGGCTATCATTTTACATACGCGGCATGTTAAAAGATAGAAAGTTATTCCAGCCTTGACTTAGAGTTCTTGAAATCAGGATTTTTCTTCTAGGTCACCATGGAATTTCTTGTTGCTTTATCATTTTGTTATTCATTCATTGATATGATAGTCAAACGACCTTTAAAATGATTTCCAGTGTGAATTAATCTGGTACTAATTACGTTGTGGTACTGTCATATATATTGTATTATATAAAGCCATGGAAATTTGTTTAACTCGTTCCTTTTAAATTAATCATAATATGAACATTCAATGTATGCGTTGTGTTTATCATTGAAAGAAGGTCGAAATTAACTATATGCATGATTGGTTGTCAGTCACAATACGCTGTGTCTTCTGTAGAAAGCGCCATTAGACCACACAAATAGTGATAAGCATGCCACGTAGTACTCAAGTCCAACCATAAGTACTTATTTTCGAAAATACGACATAAATCGAACGCAGCATCATTGTCATATTTAAAATCTTTATTTGTATTCATTTATTGTTATGATACAGACAACTGTGGCCACCAGTAACGGTGCAAATAGTGAATGTGGTGATAGTTTTGTTGGTAAGTTTCCTAACTCGCCGTCAGCCAAACTACAAAAACTCTTGGAAGTGGATGCAGTTGAATCTATTACCATGTGCCCTCAATATTTTACCACAGTAGCTAGATTCCGAGAAAATATTGTAGCTATACAGGAAATACGAAAAACCAAAATAAAAGTAGACAGAGTATTCTTAGAGAATATGAGGCAGGTAATAATACATTAACCAATTGTTATTTGTCCTTTGTTACTATAAGTCATAAAAGTCAGATACTGTATATAATTCAACTTTTACAACATCGGTGTTATTGTATATCAGAGATTACATTTTATTTTCCTATTTTTTGCACATTTATTACAATTTTTATTTTGCGATTTTATTATTGGTAGCTTTCTTATTTCTTTCTTTGTACTCAATGAATGTTTTTTGTTGCAGCTACTGGCCGTCAAACATAATAATCTAACCGGATTTATAGGAGTGTGTCCAGAATCGTTACATATATGTGCCGTTTGGGAATACTGTAATAAAGGCAGTTTGCAGGTACGTCTATTGTAAGGGTATTATTTCTCGAAATTCGGAACTTTTCGCTTACAAATCACTCAGTTATTTCTGTTTCCGTTCAAATTTATTAAATCTTTTGAAGGCGATGCATGATAAGAGCTCCGAAAAGACATGTTTGTAACTCGATGAGCTTACTCATTGTGGCATAAATTGTATCACAGTATTTCAACAGAACAAACAACAGAAGCTAGGATTGTCCAATTAGATTTAGCTAATAATCTTTAAGTGGCATTTAGCGATAGGCACAACGTTTCGACGAGTATCCTTTTATCGTTATCAAGCACAATGACATTTTAGTAAACTTGAGTGAATATATAAGAGTCAACGATGAAGCCATTTACAGAGATTAAAAAACAATATGAAGTAAATGATTACCCCCCACCCCCCAAAAAAAAGATTGTGGTGCTTGTATTTCTAATTATTAGGGTCATCTATATTTTGGTAAATGGTTTCAATGAAATGAAATATGGTTTTATGGCACGTCAGCTCCAACCGGTCTATATTGCGCCAAACTTATTGTGAACATTATGATACAGGCTAAATTATATCACAGAAAAACATTATATGCATCAATAAAAACAATATCACAGTTAATAAAATTAATAAATTTGGTCATTTGGTACCCCGTATACCCCACAAGAAATATGAGGGTCACCAACCTTGTAGTTACGGAGAACCAGCTATGGCCATTTTAGAGTAAAAAAACCCGTCATTTTTTTAATAAAAAAATTTCCTAATTCCAAATGTTTCCCATAAATTGCCTATTGATTTTTATTATTTTTAATTATGAATAATCTTGTCTACTACTTCAATATATATGACTTTTAAATTTTTCCGAAACCATTTGAGGCTATGAGGGATTTATTTTGAGACGTAGCTTTTGCTATATGCTAAAACATATAAATTTCATGATGCTATATCTCACCCACTGCGGGGCTGAGGACAATTCTATTAATAATGGAAGTTGAGGACTACTACTTGGTTTTGACAAAATGACTGGCACGGATTTCTTTCATATTAAATTTGATGGTCGAACTTGAAGAAAATAACTTCATTTTTGACTTCATTTTTCCAATAAAATCATTCATTGCCTGGATTATTAGGCCAGATAATGCCCCAGCAACCCTGTGTTGGGCCGGTCCAGATGATTCGGGAGTTCCACAAGGATCAGTCCTTGGGCCTGTCTTTTCTGTAATGTATACTAAGAATTTAGGACAACTATGCAGATGATATACAGCTGATCGCAAATTATTCCCTTTCAAAAACTGTTCCATCCCCTAATTGTACACATGACATTAAAGCATAATACTAGTTCTAAGATTAAAGATAGGATGACAAGAAATATGTTAAAATTAAATTTAATTGAATTAATTAAATCAAAATGTATTATATGTGGTCCAAATACACATCTGAAAAATACAAGTTCAAATGATATGGTTGTACGAGATGCAATATTTGTACCACGAGACACTGTGAAGAAGTTAGGTGTCCACTTAGGGTCCAATTTGAGCATGGTCAGTGACATTAGTGAAATTTGTCGAAACTGTTATCTTCGATCCAGGAACATTGGCCATATAAGACACATTATTAGCCAGGAAGCAGCTGCTACACTTCTATGTTCTTTGATATTCTCAAGGAGTGACTACTGTAACAGCCTGTTAGTAGAAACATCTAGTGCCAATATTAAAAAAAAATCAACATGTACAAAATACCGCAGGTCGAATTCTTACCAGATCATCAAATACTCTCATATTACTCCTGTTCTGAAATCACTCCATTGGCTGCCAATTCACGAAAGAATCATCTTCAAAAGTCTGTCTTTGACGTATCAGTGTGTGAATGGCTGAGCTCAAATATACTTATCTAACCTTATGCAAATACAAGTTCCCTCTTGTAACCTCCGGCCGAACACACCTTCATCAGTTGTGTTGCTCGTCGTGCTCAGTGAATGCGCCTTAACTGCGGAACAATCTTCCAGAGATCATTAAATCATGATTAAACCCTTTCTTGTTTTACACCATGACTTAAAACCTATTTTGTTATCAGGATTAATTAAATTAATTTAATTGTATGCGCATTGGACATGCCTCTGTACATGTGCTATATAAATCAGCTGTACATTTCCCCCGTCTTTTGCACAAATAAAATGCGGTTTAGTAGCCAGTTATCCGAAAGAAACTACAATAGCATATTCCTGAAGCAATAGCCCGAGAAATACCGCTCTGGCCATTGCTGGATTGACTTCTAATACTTATGTTTTTAGGGGAGTACGTATCTATTCTCCCCGTTCAATTAAATCGCTCCTAAGTACAACCTTTCGTTTAATCTGGGGTCTTCCCTAAAACTTTGGACAGTGATTTAAGGTATTAACAACGGTGAAAGTATTGTTCGTCTCCAAGCAGTATTGTTTACATTGTAGCAGTTTTGATAACCTTGTTTATCGCGCAATTATTTTTTTCAACAATATTCTGCTAGTGCTATGCACTGATTAATTGGGCGTAATAAATTTCGTGAATCATGACGTAACGTTATGTAAACATATTTGGAGCTCCGTTTAAACTCGAATTATATTGTTACGCAGTTAGGTATTGGTTGTTAATCGGACTATTGACCAGTCATAATTTGGAACAGAAATTTGCTTTCATTACGGCAGTGTTGAATGGGATTAGGTCTAATCAAACGAAAAACTGTGGGGAGTATGCTACAACAGTGACCTTACTCTCATATACTATTTGTTTTTTGTCTTTTTGAAATATCGCTTGATTCGTTTGTCATGTATAGATAGATGTACATGACTGCTAAGCTATTTAGTTTTTTACGATTTGCTGTTAAAAAATTCATGATCCTTCTGCTAGATCATGAGATTATATTGTCGAATTAATAAAATATTGAAAAATAGTCTAGAGAGATTAATTGTATTTACCAAGAACAGCTCTTTTGGCATTTACAGTAAATTAAGCTTCTCAAAATTTTAACGGTGTAATTGTGAGCTCAGTTTTCGTGATTAGATTTTTTAAACGTGAATTTTTTGGTGAACGTATATAATGCGCTTATATTTACTTGTTTATTTCTATTTCTATTATGGCTTGCTCTTAATTGAACTGAAACCCACGTTAATTTGGTTTCCAGTGCCATGTTACACTTTGCAGTATGTAAATAAAGCGTTTTATGTTTCGTCATTTTTGTTGAAAATCGTTATTTTTGGACCAAAATGGAAATTCTTTACTACTAAACGGGTCGAGTGCCACCCAATTGCTTTTTCAGTCAGTATTCCAAAAAATACTTAAACCCGTAGTGGGTGAGATATATATAAAATAAAATTACATACCTAAATTGAGCTATTTTGGTACCTTACAGCACTAAGTCTCTATACCAAAGACCGCTCAATGAAAGTCCACCAAACTTTCTTAATGTATACTTACTAACCATATCTGCGACCCTATAAAGTTTCATTAATCTACTCGCCGTAGTTTAGTTGTAAGCCATAATTGAAAAGTGGCGTAAAAATGATGGGGTTTTTTTTTGGCTTTTTTCGGTCTTAAAAAAATTTCAAATATTTTTCTACACTCTAAAAAATGGTTCGATTGATCTAAAATTGTGGCAGTGGGGTTTGAAGGGGATACCCATCTTACATAAAAAAAATGGCGAAAATCGGTTGAAAATCCGGTTGAAAAGACCCAGTAAGATTAGGTGTGTTGGGAAAGGTAAATGTTTTAAAATCTGGTAGTGTATTTCATCTGGACCAGTTGCATTGTCCGGAGCCCACTTTAGCCAGTCCCGAAGCTCTGCAATGGAAAAAGTATCATTGTAGCATTCATCATTGCGGGACTTGAAATTAAGCCGCCCTTTCTCCTGTTGTTGTTGTTTAATAACTCGAAAGGAATCACAGAGGAGAAATTAGATGATGGATTGAATGAAAATGTACTGGCCAGAGAATTGGCAATATCAGTAAATGTTGTTACGGTGGCATTGCCAACATTTTCATAATTAACTGACAATGCACTATTTTTACCTTTAATCCTACGAATCCTATCCCACACCGACTTTGATGTGGTACGAGAATAGATTCTCGAGTCACACCCTTGCCATGAAGATTTCTTTACTTGACGTATGGTTCGCCGGACTATTTGGTATGCCGCAATATTCTCCATGGAAGGATGGCTTTTTAATCGTCTAAGGATATGATCACGCTCTTTCAGAGCGGATTTGCAATCGTCATTATACCATGGTTTATTGAAATATTTTGGTTCAGTCGTGGTTTTTGGAATCGCCTGCGAAGCTACATCTTGTAGAATTGGAGTGAATAAGGCCATGGGCTCATCTGTATCAAGAGAGAAGAGACAAAAAGATTCAAATAGAGCCCAATCAGCCTTATGCAACTTGCACCCCTGGGTTCTTTCGACCGGAGAGGGACCGCTATTATCAATCAAGATAGGAAAGTGGTCACTACCACACAGATCTTCATTTACTCTTCATGTAAAATCCTGAAACAAGACCGAGGAGCAAATGGTGAGATCGAGGGAAGAAAAATAAGCTGTAGATAAGTAGGCGAGTCATCAATTAATAAACACAAATTATTACGGTTAATGAGGTCCGCTATTTGTTTACATCTGTTGTTATCATCTGGACTACCCCAGAGTGAATGATGACCATTGACATCTCCCGTATTAACGGGAGAGGAAGTTGCGCAACAAAGTCATCAAGATCTCTGGGATTAAGATATAAACTTGGTGGAAGATATTCAGAGCAGAGTGTTATAGGATTATGCAAAGTCACCCTAACTGCAACTGTCTGTAAAGGTGAGTTGAGGGTGACTTGACTTAGAGGGATATCGCCGTTAAGAATAATAGAAACACCCCCATGAGCTCTACCATCACGAACTGAATGATGATGGTAACCAACAAAATGTCCAAAAGACAAAGTGTCAGAATTCCGTAAAAAAGTTATTGTAAAGGATTGTGCTTTTGAATTAATAATTGGACTTCATTAAAATTTGGTTTTAAACCACGACAATTCCATTGAATTCCATTGTCAGGATAATTTAATTTTGGCGGCTTACCGGCGGGTTCATATGAACACCCGCTACGGTAATACCGTCCATCAGTTCAACACCAAATTTGCTGAAATGGGTAATAGGGTCTTGTGAACCCTTTTACCCCTTTCACGCAGTTGTCTTCCCTTTCTGCTAAGAACCACTTGTTCCTGTGAGGGTGGAATACACTTAGGCTGTGATTCTGACCCAGTAGGACCAGGAGTTGCAGCTTTAGCGTGGTTTTAGGGAAGAGACTCCTTGCCATTCCGAGTGGAAGCATTGGGAATGTTCCCATTAACTTCCCTTTATTTTGATCTGATTTCATCAAAGTCTTTGTTTTAATCTGCTTAAAAGTAAAAACTTTAGGTGTAGAACTAACTATTACCAAAGCTCATGTTTTCCCTCCTCAATCTCACTCTGGAACAACCTTGAAACTGATATTCTGAATACGGAGTCCATATCAAATCAAAATATTCATCTCCTTCTAAGGACATATTTCACTTTGGTGACAGATTTTTCGAAATAATTCAATGCAAACTGAGGCATTGTAAAAGTGAACTAAACCACCACAAAGTCATGATGCATATATCAAATAATCCAATGTGTCTGTGGTAAATCAGTTGAAAACTATGATCATTACTTTTTTCATTGTCCACTATATACCGACCCACGATCTAAAACACTGGATACACTTGATCCAAAATATCAAAACAGCAAAGTAGTGCTCTTTTGAATTGAAAATGCTCCTCTAGATATTAATCATTTACTATTCAACACCTTACGAACCTTTATAAATCAAACTAAACAATTCAAATTGTGAGTTCTACCTTACGTAATCCTTGTCCAGAATAAAACTGTAGTAAAATGCTTACTGCCTGCTTTCCTCGACACTGATGACTACCCCGCACCATCTTATCTGGCCAGGTTAAGTCTGTCTGAATAGAAATGGATTTGGTGGAAAATTTAACTGCACTTGAAAATGTTTTCCCCTGTGGTGCAATGGAAAAAAGTGCAGTTAAATCTACCTGCTTTTGAGCATCGAAATAAGGTACTTTTCTTTCAGACATGACCTGTTGGATTCTTTTCTCTTTTTGCCGTACTGGACATTCACGAGAATAAGCAAAGTGCTCCCCCTTACAATTTATGCAACAAAACTCAGCCTGGCAGGTACCCCTCTCGTGGCCATCATGAGTTTTGCTGTGTCCAAACTTTTGGCACTTATAGCAACGAAGAGGATTGGAAATGTATGAATCCACAGGTATGTTTAAATAACCTGCCTTGAGAGTCTTTGGTACGCCGGGACGATTGAAAGTGCTTGTAGGTGCTTGTTGGAATCACCTTATCTCCTCGACGAACACTAATTCTTTCAATCTGATTAAAACACACATCCTATTTTGTTTCGCTTTTACAGTTCAAAATTTCGTTTTACTTGTCTTTACTACAGTAGGATCTGGAAGAGTTGTTATTGACGTGTTCTAAATAGTGTGAGGTATTAGCCAATGAAACAGTCTGTTACGTCGAGCTTTGATAATCCACTAGTAACACTAATTCTGATTGGTTAATCAAATGTCTGACGTCATAGGCTCACTTGCCGCTCGTATGACCTCTGACGTGACCTATCGCAACAACCGGTCAGATCTTCATGTAGTGTAGGCCGCCATGGAAAGTATAAAAGACGAAACGAAATATAGATCTGTGTTTTAATCAGATTGTAATTCTTTTGACGTTTTGTACACCTTGAGAAGTAAGGTATTCTGCAAGTTCCTCCTCACTGCTGTCTCCAAGGTCCCGACAACGTATTACACCTCTACTAGAATTTAGAGACCTATGGGGAGACACCTTAATAGGAATGTCTGCCAAAGATAATTATTTAAGAAGCATGGTAGCATGCTGTTCTAAGGGACTATCCCGATTTCAAGAGAGTCTCAAGAATAAAAGTCGGGGTACGTATGAAATTTAAGCGCCAAAATATAGAGGAATGGTGTATTTACCTTCTCTCAAAATTCCAGCTAAAAATATTTAACCGTTGGACGTGAACGTCAAAACTGCTTATCCGGATACGTAACTCTTTTAAGATTTCGGGGCAGTTTTTTCGTTGGTGACCTGATAATCGATTCCCGTTCCTTGAGAGGTCTATATAGTGAATGACCCATGTGCTCTACTTGATAACGAAAGATAAATTTCACCTACACATTATTTTTATAAAATAAAAGTCTGGTTTTATCCAGACACCGCCTAATACAGCTTGGGACACCGGTCTCCATTTCCATATGAAGACTGACGGGTTTAAGTTGTTTGAAAACTTATCACAAATATTGAGTTAGTTGCTCGGCCCTTAGCGAGAGGATTTTAAGGGATTTTAACACAAAATTAAGTAATTTTATTCTCCAATAAATATCGGGATTAGCCCTTTCAGAGTGTTCCGATTTTAACACAAAATTAAGTAATTTTATTCTCCAATAAATATCGGGATTAGCCCTTTCAGAGTGTTCCGGTTTTTTTTATAGTTTTTTTGGTAGCTTTGGGCTCGCCGGCCAGGCCAGTTATGCTCTTGGTTATCAAAAAAGGTGACACTTTCGATAGGTCTCGAGAGAGACTCTCAATTAAGAGAAACCTCGGCCAAAGTGACTTTTTATTATTATTATTCGTAAATAAATTTGAAACGTCCTCTATTCAGACGTGTTTGTGTGTGTGTGGGGGGGGGATTGGGTAATTCATTAATTTTTTTTTTAAATTTACCCCTCGTCGTCCCCCAGGTTACTACCCTGCCTACCATGGGGAGGACTAGCACGGATTACCAGTGGATTGCCCTAGGGCTCGACGAGGGGTATACTCAAGCCACTAAGTATAAATACTTAGTCGACTCGATTAACCCAAGCCGCGGGTTTGTAGAATGTACTTAGGACACAAAGGTAATTCTGCTGAGTGAAAAACAAAAAAAGGAACAAAGCAATGAAATTGGAAAAACGTAGTTTCTACAGAGCTAAAAACGACCAAAGCCGATTGATCAGAGTGAACCACACGGACCCCCCCCCCCCCCGTCTAGGTGAACCATGGACCATAGTAATAGTGTTGCAGAGAAAGGACTCGCAAGCCAAATCCCCACTCAATTACCAGGAGTCCACTCTCCACCAACACGGGTCGCAACGCTCGGCAACCACGTTGCCCCATTACAGGGATTCTTTTAGTCGCCCTTTACGACACGCAGGACATACGAAGGGCTACCTATACAGTAAAAGGAACAATCAACGGTAGTGTAACTTTGTTTTGAATGAACTTGTTACACCCCTATAGCAAATTGGGTGTTTTATAAGGTGGACTATAACGGCATAACCTCCAATAACTACATGCTTTAAATTTCACGTGCGCAAGAAAAGAACTAAGCCGTGGTTTGATATTTGGTACCTATTACTCACCAGTGCACTAATACCTAGAGATAAACTGTATAACCTTTACCTTATATTTGTAGGATGTGCTTGAAAATGATAATATGAAAATAGACACAATATTCCAGTTTTCTATAGCAGTTGATATATGTACGGTGAGTTAGTTATGCTCAATTATTTTTAAATACAATAATATTGTTCTTTAAAACAGTAACAGTACAGTATAGTACAGTACAGTACAGTCGATTTTGGTTATTTTTACTGCCTGTCATTTCTAGTATTTAATGGGACGCGCATAACGATGAGTAATCACCGCCTGTTGCAGTGTGTGTGGGTGTGTGTGTTTATTACAATTAAAACCGTCTAAAGGTACTTGACAGTGTTCACATTCTGATTGAGGCTCTTGCTTTAAGATAACTTCATCCCTCCTGTTGGTACTATGGGAGTTGGGCCAATCCCAAGGAGAGGCTTGATGTGAAGAAGTTCATTTGTGCCTGCAAGATCCCATGACCGTTGCCAGCGGATGAGATGATTTATTGGGGACCTAAAATCTTGATATGGAATTAAAAAAAAGTGATCTAAAGCAGCTTTGGCAGCAAAATCTCATCAACGTGACTGGGGAGCCAGCAAAAGACGATGTCTTTGCTGTTTAACTCGTAAGATAGTAGCAGACGATAGACATCTGCTACCAATGGGTGTCCAAACTGTTTGTTATAAGCTGCTTGTAGTGAGGACGAAGACTCGGAAAAGATGATGTATTTTAAATCTGATGAGGACTGGATGAACTCCAAGGCCTGGATAATGGCCTTGAGCTCAGCTGTAAAAATAAAAGCAGCAGGTGGAAGGCTTACAAAAATGGTCTCAGATTGTGTTACGGTAGCCGAAGCTACCCGATCATCATCTTTCGAACTATCTGTATCATTTGGAGCATAATCACCATATTTAGACCTTAGCTCTCGAAAGCCAGACTGAAACACCATGGAGCTAGTATCTCTCTTTTTATGTTGCGTAAGATCGAAATCGATCTTTTTGGGGAGATATAGACCACGATGGATTCCTAAAGAAAGGGGTATCAATAATACTGTTAAGGCTGATACCAGCCTCAGACAAATGGGGTTTTATGCGAATACCAAATGGTGGAGTAACTTTAGTCTTGCGAACGGCTCATATATAACAACGATTGGCGAGGCGCCCATAAAACCATGTGACATTGGTTGGGCGCCCGCCAATCTCGTCGTGGGCGCTGGACCAATGTCATCCGGCTTTATAGGGTGCCCATACTGATATGGGCACGTTGGCTTTGGCATTGCGTCCAATGGACACAGCAACCATGATAGAGTCTACAATCTTTAACGGGGTTGTTTCCGCTGTCTTCCGTACCAGAGTTATGCACCCTTTTCTTAAATTTGACTTTGAGGATGAACCCTATCGATATTCGGCGATCTGCGACTTTCCGTTCCGGAGTTATGCCCACTTGAAGCATTGGGGTTATATATGCCGAACCTTATATCTAGTCTGCGTTTCCGATTTACGCCCTCTATTTCAAACACATTGTGACCATGATAGAGGCTACATGAAGTTTTCAGATAGATCACAATATTTGAATGATATGTTTGTTTTCTAATTTTAGTAACAAGTTCTTCCAGATTGATACAAAGTCTTCATTAAGCTGATTATCCCAGTCTAAACTGAAAGTACTTAGCTTCCTAAAACAACAATTAAAAACTCAAAAAATCGGCGATATTAATCCCAGTGGATGATAAAATCAGGAAGTAAAACTCAATACCAAACGTTTGGTTACTGAATCAGATTGCATAGCACTGCGTTATATTTCTTTACATACATACAGTTCAATTGAGAATGGATATTTTCTCTGTTTTCCAGGGCCTTGATTATATTCACTGTAGTCCTATAAAACTTCACGGAAATTTGAAAAGTAGTAAATGTGTTATTGATAGTAGATGGAACTGCAAAATAACAGATTTTGGATTATCTAAATTAAAATCATCACAGGCGTCTGATAAAACCAAATCAGATACTCACAAATTTGAAGGTAAGGTTTGCAAACAAAAAAAATGGCATACATTATTTCGTACCTTTCAAGTGTCAATGATCCTAGACAGACCACCTAAGATTCTCCATAATTATATGGAATTAAATATATTTTATACCAGGTTTTTGTTAATAATCACAATTTTGATTTTGAAAGATAACAGAGTTATGTGGAAATGTAAGGCGGGAAGTTATGTTTATTAGAATGTTATTTCCAGATTTGGTACGTCAAAATTTCCATTGTAAACATCAGACAATCTTTTGAGCAAAACGTTGTTTTGGTAATTCATCTGTAGTAGATAGCTTCATTTCGAGTTAAAACCAAGCAAAGAGATAAGAATTAAAATTAAAACCAATGAGAAAATCTATGTTGAACTGTGGCATTATAAGTTCTTTTAATCCTTAAATTACTTCCACTGTTTCAAGCTCACAGTTTTGTTGATTACTTCATTTTGGTCACTTACAATTTCTTTAACATATTTTACATGTCTGGCCAACACAGCCGATTATGATTTACGCTAGAATGAAACAGTAATTGCTTTTTTAGTCTTTTTTCCTCACTTACAAAAGCTCTGTGTATCTAGTTGGTTTGGTTATGCGCGATTTGTTATTGATATATGGCCTACATGTATTTACTTTATATATACTAAGCAGCAAAAGTAACGCCAGGTTGGTATGTTACTCTGAATAGACGCATTGCATAAAACTTGCCAAATGTTTTTATTGTTTAATTGTGACCACATCTCCAACTTTACCTGAGCAACGAGGCTCCTTCCCAAACACAGAATTGAAGCCAGGAAATGTCCTCAAAAACGCAACCTGATTTCTGAGATGGTAATCTGTGTTCTCCATGATTTTCATTTAACTCATGCTGCACGTGTGCCGATCCTTACCCCTCGCCATCGACGTGAACGTCTATATTTTGTCCACATTTCGCACGTCATCAAAACAAAGTTTTTCAGCATAAGTACGCTCGTGCCCACACCGCCAGAGTTACTCGGGACTTCCTACAGCAGAACGGTGTCGTGGAACGAGACTCATGGGGAGGTCCAAGCATAATGGTTTGGGGTGCAATCAGCCTGAACCATAGAGTGGGTCCTGGAACGAGACTCATGTGGGGGAGGGGCAAGCATAGTGGTTTTGGGATCCTGTGGTGTTCCAAAATCTTGGTCCAGGGAGAGGAGGCGGCATCACAGCAGTGCACTACATCGATCAAGCTTTCAGACCCCACGTCATACCACTTTCGCACGTCATCAAAACAACGTTTTCCAGCATGACAACTCCCGTGCCCACACCGCCAGAGTTACTCGGGACTTTCCACAGCAGAACGATGTCAACGTTATGCACTGGCCAGCCGTTATAGTCCGGACTAAACCCGATTGAACATTTTTGGGATGAAATTCAGAGGAGACTAAATAACTTCGTACCGAGACTAAACACAGCCGATGGATTGAGCCAGGTTTTTCTGAGAGTGTGGTTCCAGGTGTTTATGGCGTTCATCAATCGTCTGGTCCATTCACAGATACTGATGTATAGACTGTGTACAGACTCGAAACCTTCTCGTAATGTCTTGAAATTGTGATGAATTAATCACTACTAATGTGTCAACATACTGTTAAAAAAAATTGCTTTGATCCATTTAGTAAGTCGTTTTCTAGGATGATTTGATTAAAATGCCTGTTTGATTTTGAAATCGTACTGACGTTTTTTTTTTAGTGTGTTTTTTTTTGCTGTTTAATATGACAATGTTCATTTTGATTTTTTCAGTGTTCGCCCACGAAATTCTCTCTCAGACTGGTTGATTCTTTAATTATTTGAATATAATTAAGCCTAAACGTATTATTTAGTACAGGGTACCCCATCTTTTAAATGTTTGGCCAACACAGCCGACCATGATTTACACTAGAATAATACAATATTTGCTTTATTTAGTTCTTTTTCCTCATTTGCAAATTTTCTGTGTTTCTAGTTGGTTTGGTTATGTATGATTCGTTATTCGTGTATGGCCTACATGTATTTACTCTATATATGCTAATGTTCATTGTTCTCACTCAAGCTGGTTAATTCATTACTTATTTGATTATAATTAAGCCTAAAAGTGTTATTTAGTACAGGGTACCATTTCCCAAAACCAGAATGCTTTTCCACACACGGCAGATATTCCAAATTTCATTAAGATTTGTATTAATTAGTATTACTATAAAACTGTTGTTTATTTCAGCCTTATTTTGGACAGCACCGGAGCTGTTAAGAAAAAGATTAGAAGGTAATCGCCGTGAAAGAACTCAAGAAGGTGACATCTATGCGTTAGCTATCATACTTAAGGAAATACTTTGTAAAAACGGGCCCTATGCCGAAGACGTTCAAATGCCTGCTAAAGGTATAGACAATATTTTTGTCTTTCTTATAAAAGAATGTAGAGAAAATAACTAGTAGAAAAGAAACTAAAAAAAAAATAATGGTAATCGTACTTTTTTTCATTTTAATGTGTTTCCTGAAAGCGAATCATAACGCTACAACGGTTACTGATTCGAAATACGTGATGAACTGGCCTGGATATATTGATGTGACCTGATCTGATTCCAGAACTTAGAGAGATGCCTGCAAGGTTATTAAACGTGACTTTACATCGTGGATTGTGTCTTGGCGAGTATGGAACTCGCTCACTAACAAGAAGGTCCCATGTTCCTCGTGATTGTTTATTCCAGATTCCCCTTGACTTTGAGAGTACGGGTGGCCTGGCACGGGAAAGTGTCTGAATTGTTCGATTGAGACAAAAATTAAGAGCAAGCCCGAGCAAAATTCCCTCATAGCACACTGCATGGCGTGTGTCGGTCTTTATAATTTTGATGGGTGCAGAAAAAAAATAAGACGTTTGATCCCATAGATATTTCATTACTTTATCAAAGGTATTTCGCATTACAACGACGCCCAGGTTTTACGTTTTAACGAATATTCTGTAGATTAGTAAATGATTTGTTACTTTTTAGACATTGTATACCAAGTAGCTAAAGAAAACCAAGCTAAACCAAAACGACCATCCATAGAAAATGTTTTAGATCAAAACCTTCTAGTTAGATCTTCAGTTATAGAACTAATTCATGCATGTTGGGAGGAACTGCCAGAACACAGACCAACAGCTAAAAGAATTCACAAAATGATTAGTCGTATTAACCCATTCAGGTTAGTATTTGTGTGTATACATATCTACATATCAATCGCGTTATCCACTGTATTTTCGCCAGTCGAGATAGACTGGCTTCTTATAATACTTTATCAACTGGATCTACACAGCACAATCCAAATCTTCACCTGTATTTTCCAAACACGTCACATATCAATCGCGTTATCCACTGTATTTTCGCCAATCGAGATAGACTGGCTTCTTATAATACTTTATCAACTGGATCTAGACAGCAGAATCCAAATCTTCACCTGTATTTTCCAAACACGTCATTTATTAAAGATGCTTTATGAAAGATCTAAATTGTCTAATGCCGGTATTTTTGCTGGCTACAAAATATTATTAGACATTTATTCACATGCCAAGCCCATACTCAACTCTCTAGTTCATCGGATCAAACACTCAGATTAAATTAATTCAAGTAGGGGATATACAGAAACAATACAAAATTGCGGAAATGCAATGATGTTTTTATTAGAGGTAACCAGTGTATGTTAATAACAGCCCAATTGCCCACACATGAACATAAACAGTTCATATGGGCGGCTTATCTGAAGGCCCCATTTCACTCACAAAGAGATACACTGTCAAAAGTGAAAATGGAGGTTTTTGATTTTTGTCTTAATAATGAGTAATTTCTCCACCAATCCCCAGACATTCAGCAATTCGTCGTGGCATGCTCCTAATGAACCGTCCAAGCAGGATTTGGGTCAATTTGACCCACTCCTCTTGCAGTGCCTCGGCCAATTATTGCTGCTCGCTGTGTAGAGCCCATTTGAAGCATGCCAATAGCCCGTCGACATTCATCATGTTGAAGACGCCCCATTGCAAATTAAACGTAACACGCTAAACAGTAAATCTTATGCAAGAACCGATAGGAAAGCAAACATGGCGTTGGTGAAGTGTAAAAAGGGTGCATCTAAGAATTTCTAAAGATTAAGAAATAGAACCTTTTGCATTTCAAAATTTCCACAAATCAAGATACACCATTTGGACACATGATATTCAGAACAGTAGAGATACACAGAAATTCAGGGCCCTTATTCACGAAAACTTAAACTAAGATACAATCGAAATTTTAAGAAATACTGCAATTCGATTGGCTGACCAATATGCAAATTGGATATATGCAAATTGATTTTACTGGTCAGCCAATCGAATTGCAGTATTTCTTAAAATTTCGATTGTATCTTAGTTTAAGTTTTTGTGAATAAAGGCCCAAAACAGTAGAGATACGTAGAGATACACAGAAATGTGCATATTAATTGGGAGATTTTAAAAATGCAAAAAAGTGTATTTGACTAGTTTCCCGAGATACACCCTTTTGACACTTCGCCGACGATTGACGGGATAAACCAGCACGCGGCAGTTTTCATCAACCCTTCCTTGAAGTGTCAAATTTGACAATGAACCCTACCCACGTGTATGGCGCTATTGCGTGTCGTATGTGCAGCTCAGTGGTTCTGTTGGGGCGATAAGTTCTTCATCTGTGAACATACTCTCAAAGCATGTCAAGTGTCCATGACTATTTATCATATCACAACCTACATAGGTATTTGCATCTGAATATCCCCGACTTTTTTGAAGAGTATATTACAGTAAATATTTTTAAAGTATTATAGCAAAAACTGTAAGCTCTTTATCTAAATCTTTCATTATGCATTTTAATGCGACGCGCCGATTCAAGACAGTGAAAAGAGACTAGTTTCCTTAGCAACGGGTGCTTGATTTCAAATTACTGACGGTACTGATGGTACTACTTCGAAATGATATGGACGGCAAATCTCTCCACTGGTCAAAAGGAACAGTTCTTACCGTGGTATGATAAAGTAAGAACTTAAAACCGGATCGAAGAAAACCCAACGTATTATTAATAAACGCAAGAAATATGTAATACAGTAATACAGTTCTGGAATATAAATCAGAATACCAGACATGTTGTCTTGCAAATTCGAGTATCAAAGTACTTTAGAGTTTGCAAAGCAGAAAATATATCTAACGTGTAACGGGTGCTATCTACCACATGCACTTGGTACATGGAAAATCTCATTCAAAAGTAGTATTCCTGCAGTCTGTTGCATCCATATTCATATACGGGAAATAATCAAATTCAGTGGCAAATAACCCTTCCGAGAAACAACTTTAATATACCCGCCCCCACCCAATGCTATTTAAACTTCTGCGATATCATCTCCATTCAACAAGCAAATTTTTACTTGCTTATTCTCTAAGGCCGTTTCTACCACGACGTAGTGATGAAAGAATTCCATGGCTTGGGCGAAAAGTCTTCCTTTTTTACCTATTGACAAGTTATTTACACTTATCTCACTTATATGAATATGAACGTTATCGGCTGGACATAGTACTTAGCTGCAGGTTAATACTTTTTTTGAAAGATATTTTCAGTGTTTTATACGACGTGCTATTTTGAATTCCAAAGCTCGTATTGATCTGTTGAATGAAATAGATACATGTTCATAAGATATTTTTTTTGTAGAAAAACTAATGTAATGGACAATATGTTAGCAATGATGGAGAAATACTCCAATAATTTAGAAGAGTTAGTGACGGAAAGGACATTGCAGCTAGAAGCTGAAAAAAGAAAAACCGATGCTTTACTGTATAGAATGCTTCCCAAGTAAGTGTATTATTAAAATCGCGATTTCATCGCTGAGTAAAAATGAAAGTTAAATGTATTTACAGGCAGTTGTGTGAGGAAAGACCAACCAATTTATTTTATACAGATTTTGTGCTGCGGGTTAGTTGATATATATATAGTAACTACCATATTTTGTACTAAGTACTAAGATCATGGGACATTCTGTTTATTTCAGACAAGTTGCTGATGATTTGAAATCGGGCAATGTAGTCCAAGCGGAATCATTTGAATCTGTGACGATTTACTTCTCTGATATCGTTGGGTTCACATCCCTTGCTGCTGAAAGCAGCCCCATGGAGGTTTGTTTAATGGTGTTTATTACTTTATAATTGATTCACTAATAAATTGCATGTAACTAGCTTCAAACAGATGCCCAGTGTACAAGTTGGTGTGCACATAAAAGCATAAAAGAATCCTTGACGTTTGTAATTCGTTGGAGAGTTGTCACAAACGTTTAAGTTCCAATTTATTAGCCCTGCTGGTGCAGAAAAGTAGGACGTTAAACCCCAGTTCATATCGAAGTAGGGTTTCGTATTTAAGTTTCAGTCCGCCGGTAGTTTGGGCGTATGCAGTCGTTGCTCCTGTTCTTCCGACGTCATCAATTGCTCTTAACGCGATAGTGTTTTTGTCTTTTGTCGAATTTAACCAATTTGGTGTGATCAGGACTGTAACTAGCCCAGAACAACGAGGGTGGGGGGGGGCGGTAAGTGTTATCAGGGGGGGGGGGGCGAAACCTTATTACGAGCCGGGGGGGGGGGTGCGATGACTGCAGATCTTGATAGGATGATTCATAACGATTTTAAGCTTTAACCATGAAAAGATTGTTCCAATCGATATTCGACTTACTCCTATTTTATGTTTTGAAGTTACGACCCTTATCATTCTAAAATCGCGATTTCTTGTTAACGCATAGATGCTTGCTTTTTTGACAGATTTTTATACGCCAACCTTCTGGGGCCCTCAGTTCCGGAGTTAGCAACCCCCACCCTTGGCCCCACCCAATTGCCATAGTCCTTGCTAACGCAATAGTAGCTACAGTTTTTAAACGCCCACATTTTCATGTGGACGTATTATGCCGTCGCCCCTGTCCGTCCGTCCACAATTGTTTGTGGGCTCTCTACAGGTCACAATTCTTATCCGATTTTGACGAAACTTGAAATATAGGTTTATCCCCAAAAGATCTCGGCTGCTTTCGATATTGGCATGTATCGGATGAAACTTCATGGATTATGGCCCCTGATTGTACGAAAAATCACGTTTTTGGCTTGTTGACCCTATAGAGGTCACAATTTTTATCCGATTTTGTTGAAACTTGAAATGTAAGTTTATAACCCAAAGATCTCGGTTCCTTTCGATATTCGCGCATATCGTAACTTTCTGAATTATGGCCCCTGATTGTACGAAAAATCGCGTTTTTAGCTTGTGGACCCTATAGAGGTCATAATTTTTATCCGATTTAAAAAAAACGTATTATTATATCACCGTTACATCCTAAAGCCGGCTGAGTTCAAATTCGTGAAAATTGGCCCAAAACTGACAGACAAAATGGCCGCCGTTCGTTCTCAAATAGCGTAAAAATATGGTATACCTATAGAGGTCCCAATTTTGATCCGATTTTGTTGAAGTTTGAAATGTAAGTTTATAACACAAAGATCTCGGTTCCTTTCGATATTTGCGCATATCGAATTGTAATTTCCTGAATTATGGCCATTGATTTTAGGAAAAATCGCTTTCTTTTTAGCGCGTTCTCTATCCATCTCTCGACAATGTGGGCGTATCCTGCCTGGCAGCCGCTGGTTAACAGTTTTATTCAAATGGCGGGGTTTCGATTTCCCGGTTGTACGTGACGAGGAATAGGGTCGCCTGTCCAACCTCGTGGATTTTCTCCGGGTCCTCCTGTTTCCTCCCACTGCTAAAGACCCCTACGCACAAGCGAATGATTGAAATAAAATTGACCCATGTGTTAATCCCGAAATGACCTAGTTTGTGTCGAGTGGACGTTAAACCCCATTTCTCACTCTCTCGTTCTGTTTCAGACTTACCTCCCCTTTGGTGAATATAGACTACAGTTTTAACAGATTTTTTTTTTCAAACTGGGTGCAAAGAGTCGTTGTCACGAAAGGACGAACCCTATCGATTTTCAACACTCCGACCGAATACCTTGTTACTCGATAGAAGCTACAGTTTTTATCGAATTTATATCAAATTTGGTGTGAAGTATTAGGGTAGTGAGAGTAAGGATCCCTATCGATATTACCTCCCCTTTTCCGAATATCATGTTAACCCGATGAAGTCTAAAGCTTTTATTATTGTTTTATTTTTAAATTTGGGCTTACGTGAGGAAGGACGCTATCGTTATTAAACCTTGGGCGACCTTTCGTTCCCCAGTTATTGCCCATTTTCCGAAGGCCTTGTTAACGCGAGAGAGGCTACAGATGTTAATGGATTCGGTGCTGCCGTGTGGGTGTATTTACACACTATCTTTGTTTAATTCCCGCTGTTAACCACATATCAGCCGATTTCAAACATAGACAGATATCCACGTTTTGTTTTAAAACAGTTAGACACAATAAAATCGACAATTAAATTTTTTACTCCGTTTTAAAAGCACGTTGATAGAGTTTACAAAACAGAATTATTTCTTTTTCTTTTCAGATAATAGAATTATTAAATGTTTTGTATAGTTTATTTGATGAAACAATACGACCTTTTGATGTATATAAAGTAGAAACTATTGGTGATGCGTATATGATAGTCAGTGGGTTACCAGTTAGAAATGGTGATAAACACGTGAAAGAAATGTGTGATGTTGCCTTAAGTTTGCTGAAAGCTGTTCTTTCATTTAAAATACCACACAAGACAGAAACACAGCTTAGAATTAGAATCGGTAAGTTATGTCTTAAGTCTTGGTTAAACTCCGCTGTATAAACGTTCCATCAAGAATTACAAACACCATTATAGGTATCGGACTATATTAAGGATATGGCAGTGGGATTTATCGTTTATAAGACTTGCTTGATGTCATACCTGAAGAAATTATGTATCTACCATAAATTGTAATTAAAAAGCTCACAATTCAACGATGTTGCCCTGTATTTGCATATGATGTGGTGATATTAGCATATGATTGTGGGCGATATTTTCGAAAGTACCAATTTCGGTAACCTTAAGCTTCCTCCTAACGAGTTGCTCCTACTAGTTCTGTCGCCGAATCATCGTCCGTCCACCCATATATATATATATATATATATATATATATATATATATATATATATATATATATATATATATATATATATATAGTAGGACAGGGTTCGGATACTTGAAGCAGAGGAAGAACAAGATATGATTTGATATTTTTTATTATAAATCAAACAATGGGTTCTGGAAATGTGACGTGTGTCCTTAATTTCTCAAATGATTGATTTGCCAGAAATACTTACATCAATGATGTACAAGATGTACTCCATAATGTGGCTAGATTATTTGCAGACGACACGGCACTTGGGTGTAGCAAACAGTCAGTTTCAGAGATAGAACAGTCCCTAAACTACGATCTGACAAATCTCAACATTTGGGCGAATAATTGGCTTATAAACTTTAATCCAAACAAAACAAAAGCTATTTTATTTAGCTCCAAAAAAAACAGAAAATTATCCGAGTCTGATATTCGATAATCAAGCACTTGAAGTGGTTAAATGTCACAAACACTTGGGCATTACCCTTTCAAATGACGCCAAATGGACCATCCATATAGAAACTATTATCTCGTCCACCTCAAGATTATTAAATATTTTGCGTAAACTAAAATTCACCTTTAATAGACAAACTCTAAATAATGTATATTTGATATTCATAAGGCCAAAATTGGAATACGCATGTGAAGTGTGGGATGGGTGTAACGTTTCCAATACCGAAAAACATGAAAAGGCACAGCTAGAAGCTGCCAGGATTGTGACTGGACTAACTAAAACTTGTTTTCGTGAAGCGCTTTATTTTGAAACCGGATGGAATAAATTGTCAGACAGACGTACACAAAAGCGACTAACTACATTTTTTCAAATTAAAAATCAGATAAACCCAGCATAATTATATGACATTCTAGAATATTATCAACAAACACCACAAAAATACAATTTAAGAAACATTAGCGAATATAGATATCCTTATTGTAGAACAACATTACACCAAACTTCGTACTTCCCCACAACAATTCGAGATTGGGAATTATTAGAGGACCTCATAAAGCAATCAACCACTCTTAAATCCTTCAAATATCTATACAAACAAAAATTACGTTCCTTAATACATAAAGCGCCAATCTACTACTGTAAAGGTAATAGACATGAAAATATTATTCACACTAGAATACGGCACGGGTGTAGTTCGTTGCAAAATGATTTGTATGAAATAAACGTTGTGAATGATCCCACATGTTCTTGTGGCAAATTTATAGAAAATGCCGAACACTATTTCCTGCAATGTCACTTATATGATGTAATTCGTGCTGAACTATTAAATACATTGTCAAGTTATTCTGTGATAAATATAGATATCCTATTGTGCGGCAATTCAGAATTGTCAATTGAGATGAATACAAACCTTTTCCCTGAAGTTCACAAATATATCAAACTTTCAAAACGATTTAAATAAAAGTTATTGTTAGTAGTTACATCTTAGAATAAATTATTAGCTTTAGCTTTTTGGGTGGATATTAGCTTTTTCAATGTTTTAAATATAATTTTATATTCTCTTTATCACCTCTTCACTTATTTTATATAGAACTTTGCGATATAATTCATCTGACTTTACTTATATTACTTATAAATTATTTATTATTGTATATACTATTTCGCAATCTTGTTTGTATTAAATAATGTCTATCATTTCTATGTATGGAAAGGGCTTTTCTAAGTTTTTGAAACTTGTGCTCAAAATCCTTTTGATATTTGTCAATAAAATATGTTTAAACTAAATACTAAATAGAAATCATGAAATTTATACGACAAAGTCTATTTCTCAAACAACGGAATTAATTAATCCACTGTGGTGAATCGATTCATCGATCATGTACAGCACGTTAACCTACAATTTAAAACGAAATCACCGAATTCTTCCTCACGACTCAAGTAAAAAGGCCGCAATGCCTATATCTCCGGTGTCTGGCAGTAGAATGCAATGTCTAAACTACTAGAACACCATTAAAAACGAAATCACCGAATTCTTCCTCACGAATCAAGTGAAAAAACCGCAATGCCTATATCTCCAGTGTCTGACAGTAGAACGCAATGTCTAACCCTGCTAGAACACCATTAAAAACGAAATCCCCAAATTCTTGACGAATCAAATGACCAAATTCCGATATGGTTAAGAACGTGGATGGATTCAGTGTTCCCCACTGCGAAGCGACAAAAAGATATACTGAGCGCCATGGAAAACGCATCACTTAGTTTTTCGTATAACAAAATGATCCTGTAAACATATCTTATTTATTTTGCTTCTTATTGTGAACAATATTCAAATGGGAACACATCAATAACAACACATTTGTACACTTATAGATGTTTAATCTGTAATCAACGGTACAAAGTCAGAGGGGTCAAAACCAAAAGTACGACACAGATGTCAGTAGCGCGTGTGTCCTCCGCGGGCTCTTACGCACGCTGTGCAGCGACGTCGCATGTAATTAACCAATGTTTGAAAGAAGGCCTGGGACAAACTGTTCCATTCTTGGACAAGAGCAGCTTTTAAAGCAGCAATGGTGTGCATCCGTGGTCTCTGATATAGACGGCGTCCAATCTCATCCCAGACATGTTCTATCGTTATGCGGACGTGCATTATCCTGTTGGAAGTGCTGAAGTTGTGGGTGCGCTCGAAACATCGGAACAACAATTGGTTGCAAGACATCATCACTGTAGGCTACAGCATTAACGCAACCCCTGCAAATGTGTAGGGCGGTCCGGTGATGAAATGTGAAGCCTCCCCACACCATTACACTTCCCCCACCCCATCGATTCGTTTCGAAGACGCAGCAGTCTGCAAGACGTTCCCCAAGACGTCTGCACACACGTTGACGGCCATCAGCGTGATAAAGATGAAAGCGACTCTCATCACTGAAGAGCACACTTTGCCAGTCTACTCTTCTCCATGTCTGGTGTCCTTGAGCCCATATCAAACGTCGCTGACGGTGATGATCCCTGAGGAAAGCTCCAACATAAGGTCGTCGTGCACGGAGTCCTACTTCTCTTAGACGACGTCTTTCGGTGTTGACACTTACTGGTCCTTGTCTTCCAACGACTGCTGCACCTGTTCGAGTCGCTGGGCGGAATCTGTCATGCAGATGAGTGACCCGGATGTAGCGGTCTTGAGCCTGGGTTGTAACGCGTTGTGGACCAGGACGTTGACGGTCACGTATTGATCCAGTAACTCGAACACGTTTCACCAACCTAACAATAGTGGACTGATGAGAATTGAACTGTCTGGCAATAGCACGTGTAGACATGCCAGCCCGGGACATTCCAATGGCTTCATTCCGTTATTTTCAGTAAGTCTGTTTATAGTATTGCACAATATTATACATACAAAACCACCTAGTAATAAAATATTTGGGAAAAAAAGTGATGCGTTTTCCATGGCGCTCAGTATATATATACTCTTCAAAAAAAGTAGGGGATATTGAGAGTATGTTCACAGATGAAGAACTTATCGCCCAACACAACCACTGAGCTGCACATGCGACACGCAATAGCGCCATACACGTGGGAGGGGTTCATTGTCAAATTTGACACTTCAAGGAAGGGTTGATAAAAACTACCGCTTGCTGGTTTATCCTATCCATGTTTGCTTTCCTATCGGTTCTTGCATAAGATTTACTGTTTAGCGTATCTTTACGTTAGTGTGTTACGTTTAATTTGATCGGGAGACGTGTTCGTCGACGTCAACGTCAACGTGGCACTGCAAGAGGAGTGGGTCAAATTGCCCCGAATCGTGATTGGACGGTTGATTAGGAGCATGCCACGATGAATTGCTGAATATCTGAAGATTGGTGGAGCAATTATTCATTATTAAGACAAAAAACCAAAACGTCCATTTTCACTTTTGACAGTGTATCTCTTTGCGAGTGAAATGGGGCCGTCAGATAAGCCGCCCATATGAACTGTTATGTCCATGTGTAGGCAACTGGCCTGTCATGAGCGTACACTGGTTACCTCTAATAAAAACAGCAGTGCATTTCCTCAGTTTTGTATTGTTTCTGAATATCCCCTTGGAAGACTTGACGCTGGTCACTGCCCAAGCCGTTGCCAATCACTTCCAGGTCAATGTTCAGACCAATGTTCGGACCATCTACAGGCTTCAGCAACGCTTTCGGGCCACCAACACCACGGATGATCGCTCCTGAACTGGTAGACCAAGGGTTATCACAAAGCGACAAGACCGCCATGTTGAGCGACAGCACAGTCATGCAGAATCCCTTCACACAGGCAGACAGTGTGAACACACGGAAGACCGATACCGATACAGTGCGCCGACGTCTCACCAGAGAGAACATCCATTGCCGTAGACCTTACCGTGGACCGATCCTCACCATCGACGTGAACGTTTATTGTATATTTGTGACCATATCTCCAACTTTACCTGAGCAATAAGGCTCCTTCCAGAACACAGAATTGAACCCAGGAAATGTTCTCTTAAACGCAACCGGACTTCTGAGATGGTAATGTGTTCTCCATGATTTTCATGTAACTCATGCTGCACGTGGACCGATCCTCACCATTGACGTGAACGTTTATATTTTGTCAAACAACACCAGAACTGGCGACACGGGCGATGGAGAACTGTTCTGTTCACAGATAAGAGTCGGTATTGTGTATCAAATGCAGATGGCGGGACCAGAATATGGCGTCGACGTGGCCAGCGTTATTCTGATCAATGTGTCATGGAGCGAGACTCATGGGGAGGTCCAAGCATAATGGTTAAGGGTGGAATCGGTCTGAATCAGAGAGTGGATCCTGTGGTGTTCCAAAATCTTGGTCTAGGGGGAGGCACTGCTGTAAATGAAGCTCTCGGATCCCACGCCATACCACATGTCGCACGTCATCGAAACAACGTTTTCCAGCATGACAACGCCGTGCCCACACCGCCAGAGTTACTCGGGACTTTCTACGGCAGAACTGTGTCAACGTTATGCACTGGCCAGCCCTTAGACTCGACTTAAAACCCGATTGAACATCTTTGGGATGCAATTCAGAGGAGACTTAATAACGTCATCAATCTCCCGGTCCACTCCATGTACAGACGCTGCGCTACTATTATTGACACTCGCGGTGGACACAAATACTAATGTATAGACTGTACAGACTCTAAAGCGGCCTACACACGCTCAAAACTTTTGACAAAAAAGTTAACGTCAAATTTTTTGACAGGTTTTTTGATCGTCTGTGGGTGATATTGACGCCTAAAAAAGATTGAAATCAAATTTTGATGAAATCAAATTCAGTAGATTTTTTATTTTTGCGCAAACTGAGGTTTGTACAACCTGTTTTGAGTCGTGTGTGGCAACACGTCAAAATTTTGCGCAACATTTCATTCTCCGTCCGGACGCCTTCCCGTGCACATCAACATGTCTCAACAAAAGAAAACAAAGTTCCTACTGGAGGTCATTGATCGCTACAGACAGCTCCCCGCACTTTGGAAAATCAAAACCGATGATTACAGCAACAGAAATAAGAAATCACAAGCGTATGAATCGCTTTTACAAAAATACAGGTAAAGGTACAAGGAAGCAACCAACGGCGATTTGAAAAATAGGATTAATTTCTCTTTTTGCCTTTTCCGGCTCCAAAGCTAGTGCAAGGGCCAAGGCTGTAGGTCCGTCCATGGCGAAAGTTTGGCGTACACTGAATATTGCATCAATAAGTGGCGACAGAGAAGTGTCAAAAAATTTGACATCAACTTTTTTGCCAAAGATTTTGAGCGTGTGTAGGCCGCTTATACCTTCTCGTAATGTCTTAGAATTGTGATGAATTAATCACTAATGTGTCAACATACTGTTCACAAAATTGGTTTTGATCCATTTAGTAAGTCATTTTCTAGAATGATTTGATTAAAGTTCCTGTCTGATTTTAAAATCGTACTGACGTTTTGGGGGCTTTTTTTTGCTGGTTAGTATATGATAAGGTTACCCTACCCAACAAAAGAAAACAAAGTTCCTACTGGAGGTCATTGATCGCTACAGACAGCTCCCCGCACTTTGGAAAATCAAAACCGATGATTACAGCAACAGAAATAAGAAATCACAAGCGTATGAATCGCTTTTACAAAAATACAGGTAAAGGTACAAGGAAGCAACCAACGGCGATTTGAAAAATAGGATTAATTTCTCTTTTTGCCTTTTCCGGCTCCAAAGCTAGTGCAAGGGCCAAGGCTGTAGGTCCGTCCATGGCGAAAGTTTGGCGTACACTGAATATTGCATCAATAAGTGGCGACAGAGAAGTGTCAAAAAATTTGACATCAACTTTTTTGCCAAAAATTTTGAGCGTGTGTAGGCCGCTTATACCTTCTCGTAATGTCTTAGAATTGTGATGAATTAATCACTAATGTGTCAACATACTGTTCACAAAATTTGTTTTGATCCATTTAGTAAGTCATTTTCTAGAATGATTTGATTAAAGTTACTGTCTGATTTTAAAATCGCACTGACGTTTTTGGGGCTTTTTTTGCTGGTTAGTATATGATAAGGTTACCCTACCTAGGGGAGTTGCTAACTGAAACTCCCCCAATGAATGAGACGCATCCAGTTTTATAGTCGACGCATGCACGTACGCGATAGTTGATTGGCTCGCATACGCCAAGCGAGTAGACAAATCGATGAGTTTGGGCGACTGGTTTGAAATTCTTTATGCACATCGGGCGACACTTCCACATATACATATTGTCGCCCAACACTGGGGCATATAATAAGAACCTAACCGGCAAAGGTTTATATAAGCCTCTACGATTTTTTTCTAGGTTTACATACCGGTTATGTGGTTGCTGGTGTTGTTGGATCTACTATGCCTAGATATTGTTTGTTTGGTGATACAGTTAATACTGCATCAAGAATGGAATCTACTGGACAAGGTCAACAGTATAAATATGTTATATACAATTTTCTTTCAATGATTGTTTCTGAATTTCCTTTCTAGACTTATCTTCTCAGGATTCAGAATAAGTTGGCCATGCTGTGATATTGTAATTGAAGATATTCTTCACGGGTTCATTGCCTGACTAAAATATTCTAAAGTAGCACGGTATTATGCCATCTTTCACAGATCAGGATGTAAACATGCGGCAGTTGTAAACAATAGTTTCATGACCACACATTTTACCCACCCTCTCGATATTAAAGGGGAACCATACGCCTAGTTGTATAGGTTTATTTGTGGATACAAATCAGTGTAGAAATTATTAAATGTAGTTAATATTCAATTCAGAAATTTGGAAAGCTCTGTATTACCTTGTTTAGTACAAAATGTTTCCCCCCACGTTATTACTATTACTATGCAAACGGGCAGATATATTATGTTAAAATTTTCAAAGTGAATATCATCTGGTCGTGTATGTTTATATTTCAGCCTTAAAAATACACATTAGTTCAAAAGTGGAAGAAAAGATAAAAGATGACCAAACTTATTTTACTAAACCACGTGGTGAAATTGAAATTAAAGTAAGTAGGAACGTCATAATTCATTGAATCATTGCATGGGATTCACAAATAAACTACCCAAATCGAACTGCTTAATTAAAGGAAAGGAAAGCTCCCGTCGCACCTAGTATTGCAATAATTTCCCCTGTGCAGGTGCAGACACCCTAATAACAAATCATTTCGCCTGATATTGCAAAATTAATACGCCGGCTGTGACGTTATGGGGGTGTAAATTTTAGTCACTGTTTATAAACAAAACCAGACACTATGATAGCTACTCTTCATACACTGCAAATGTGTGACTGTAGTTGAATCCACAAAAAGAATTGTATGCATCGGAAATTATCATGAAAGATGAAATAATATTTGTCATAAGGATAACCGACGCCATGCTTTAATCAAGGTATTACTATGATATATTATAGGGAAAGGGTAAAATGGAGACATTCTGGTTAATAGGAAAAGTTGGAATATATCATGAAATAGAAGAAGATCCTGTCTTAAAACGACTGGGTGTGATCCCAGTGTTATCAGATGCGACTACGTGTGAAATACCATCAGACAATTCGGATGCTCAGTTAGATAGATCGAAACTTAAGTCAGAGAAATCCGAACCCATGTCAAAAGCACACGAACCGGCATCATCAAAATCCGAAGACCAGGCAGAGAAATCTGAGCCACTGTCAAAGGAATCCGAGCCACTGTCACAGGAATCCGAGCCACTGTCACATGAATCCAAGCCCCAGGCTGACGAACCACAACTCCAATCAAAGGATTTTGCGTTCCAGCCAGACGGCATCCCGCTTCAGCCAATGCAATCATATCCCCAATCAGATAATTCCTATCATCAGCCAGATAATTTAGAGAAATAAGCCTTAAAAGATCTCGATAAAATTTCTTACTCAATTTGTCTGTGAGACTGTTAAAAAATCACCAACCAACTCATTATAGAGCTAAATCTGTCTTTAAATATATATATATATATATATATATATATATATAAGACGGCAATTGTTGTTCGGATTAAATATCAACATACATATACTGAGAAAAAAAGCAAGCACTATTGCCACAATAATAAACGAAGTGTCGATTTTCAATCCTTCAGTCGGCTCTCTAAATTATCGGATGACTAAGGTAGTGATCGCGTCGGAGACGGCCGACTGAAGGACTGAAAATCGACACTTCGTTTATTATTGTGGCAATAGTACTTGCTTATTTTTTCTCAGTATATATATGTTGATATTTAATCTGAACAACAATTGCCGTCTTATATATACTCTTCAAAAAAGTAGGGGATATTCAGAAACAATACAATACTGCGGAAATGCACTGATGTTTTTATTAGAGGTAACCAGTGTATGTTAATAACAGGCCAATGGCCTACGCATGAACATAAACAGTTCACATGAGCGGCTTATCTGGCGGCCCTATTTCACTCGCAAAGAGATACACTGTCAAAAGTGAAAATGGAGGTTTTTGATTTTTGTCTTAATAATGAGTAATTGCTCCAACAATCCTCAGACATTTAGCAATTCGTCGTGGCATTATCCTAATGAACCGTCCAATCACGATTTGGGGCAATCTGACCCACTCCTCTTGCAGTGCCACAGCCAATTCTTGCAGTGTTGTCGGTTGACGTTGACGTTGACGTCGAGGAACACGTCTCCTGATCATGTCCCAGACATGCTCTATTGGGGAAATTAAACGTAACACACTAAAGCAAAGATACGATAAACAGTAAATATTATGCCAGAACCGATATGAAAGCAAACATGGATAGGATAAACCAGCAAGCGGCAGTTTTCATCAACCCTTCCTTGAAATGTCAAATTTGACAACGAACCCCGCCCACGTTTATGGCGCTATTGCGTTTCGCATGTGCAGCTCAGTGGTTCTGTTGGGGCGATAAGTTCTTCATCTGTTAACTTTCTCTCAAAGCATGTCAAGTGTCCATGACTATTTATCATATCACAACTTGCATAGGTGTTTGCATTTCAATATCCCTTACTTTTTTTGAAGAGTATATAATAAGGTTTTACTTTTAATTTTTGACTTTGATATATTTGCCTATATTTATACAATTGTTCAATTGGATTGTAAAGAACTGTATATCACTTATTATACATCCATATTATACACTGACAATCAGTCAGTATTTTGTGAAATTACTGTCACTATGAAACTGTTTAAATAATCTAGATGTAATTTTAGTTGTAACATGGACGGGAAATCTTCCTTTGTTCTGATCGTTGAATAAGCAGATTGTTTTCCTCTAGTAGATTGGGTGGAGCTTAACCGTGCAATAAATAGACATGTTCAATGTTATTTCACACCTTTGCTGGTTTACACCAGTTTTAGTAGCAATCATATAAAAAAGTGGGGTGGGTTTTCTGTGCAATAACAACAAGCATGTTGAGCAGGTGTCAATGTTGCAAGTCATTTATAGCTCGCTTCATTCGATACGGTCTCTGGTTAAACCTGTTAACTCATGAAAGCTGTGCTATAAATATAGCTGGGCTATAAAATAAAGAAACACAGTAACAGTTCAGTTTCACAATCTACATGTATAAGTGTTTATTATTAAAAAGTTTAGGATATTTTTTGTTCACGCGTAGTGATTGTTTCTAACGGTGACCCTATTGCCCTTGTTCATTTCATTTTCATAAACATGTGTGAGCCTTTTTGTCTTCTGATTTAGATTCAAACTTTTTAAAACATTCGCGTCCTATATTTTTATTATACCAAATTTATTCCGGGCCCCACCACACCTCATCCAGATTTTCCGGCGTGGTTCCCCCGTGTCAGTGATGCAGGATGGAGGGCCTGACAAGGACAGCTGTCTTGTCTTTCGGGTGGGGCGAAAAACCGAGGTCCCGCGTATACACTGGCGTGCACGTAAAAGATCCCTTGACAGTTAGCATTCGATATAAGAGTAGGCCGTAGTGCCGCTCGAAGTGCCACTGTCCGGGCAAAATTTCCCTCATATGCCCGTCTTCATTAGTCCATTCGGAGCAGAACGGTGGGCGTTAAACCCTATTTCATTTCACTTCCAATGCTAATTTCGTTTCCAATGCCAATGAATAATCCATTTAAAGCGCTTTTGAATTCCAACAACCATTTGCTGCTAAGATTGTACAGCTCGAGAAACTGTCTTTTACTCTTATTAAAATAATTTTAAAAGTACAATACATCATGCCATTCAATATGTAAGCATTATTATCATTTACTGTGCTTATATTGAAGTATAACGTCAGTTTTAATAAACCATTCCAAAAAACAATTACATTTAGTGGTTATTTTGTATTGTTATTTTGATATCAACCCCCCACCCCCACCCATACTTTCATTTTTGTCATGTTATTTGTATTTAAGTAGAGTTATTTCCATCGAATTCAGGTGTCTCTTTTTACGTCGTGGACAAGTAATTATTTAATGTTAATATCAAATAATTATTTAATGTAAATATCAAATAATTATTTAATGTAAATATCAAATAATTATTTAATGTAAATATCAAATAATTATTTAATGTAAATATCAAATAATTATTTAATGTAAACATCAAATAATTATGTAATGTAAATGTAAATATCAAATAATTATTTAATGTAAATATCAAACTCAGTCACTGTGTCATGTCATCAGGTAATATCGCGTCATGTCACGACAACAAGGAAGATATACAATATCGAGTATAGTCACGTCAAATACCTTGCCATTTTCAACTCTGCGATATCACTTTCGTGGAAGCAGACTTAAAGAACTAAGGTAGTAGCCATTTTCAACTCTTAATATAGCCAGATTTTATGTTGTTAATTGAGGTCAGGGCCATCATATATTAAAAGATCGAAGGTGACCCGATAGTAGGTTAATATTGTCTTTAGAACTCGAAACATTTTAAACTGGAACCTAAAGTAAATAAAATAGAAATTCAAAAATCGACTACCTGAGGATTGTTGCCAAATAGAAACACAGACAGAACTAATACTACCACGTCATTTTTATGGAGAAAACTGTAAGTGTTAGAGAAAAGTCGAGAGGCCTGGGAAATTTCTGGGCGTTAGCAAAAGAATTCACAAAAAAATTCAATTTGCCATTTTGGGGTATTTGTCTTGACTTCGAATGACTGTCGCGATTTTTACATTGGAGAAACGGGCACTCATCTACGGGATAAAGTACGCAACCATCGACGGGATTGTAACACCTTGTCAATAGAACGATATTAATTAATAATTAGTAACGTCTCACAGTATCAACGATGTAACGGCAAAACACGGGATTGAAACATTAATCGAATGTTTTAAAACAACGTTTGTCAATGAACATTAAAAAGACATCCGAAATAACATCAGGTCATTGTGAATTACAGGAAAAAGATGTAACATGGAAATATAACGTTTTACGAACTTTATCGGGGGTCATTTTTTTGTTTAATTCCAACGTTGTTAGATTAGGAAACAGAACGTTTTAAAAAACAGAATCCAATATAACCAATATTACGTTACCCAAAAAAATATTTTAATAAAGTTCATACAATCATAAATTAAAACGCTACAAAAGTTACGTTAGAAGCAAGCAAATATATTAATAATGTTCAAAGAATCATAAGATAAAATGCTACAAAAGTTACGTTAGAAGAACATAGTTTACTGGCGTTTACAGGTTGTCTGACCAGTCTTAGGAAATAACGTTGAATCACGTGGTTCATTTGACGTTCTTGGAACAACTAATCCGAACGTTTCTAAAGTAAAAGTCACTCGAAAGACAATAATTAATGCTTAGTAACGTCTCACAGTATCAAAAAATATAACGTAAAAAAGGGTGTTGAAACATTAATCTAATGTTTTAATGTAACGTTTGATAATGATGTAAGAAGGAAAATGGAAATACGTTTGTAAATGAAAACGTCACTAGAACGATATTAAAAAATGTTTAGTAACGTCTCACAGTATCAACGATATAACGTCAAAAAAAACGGAGTTGAAACATCAATCTAATGTTTTAATGCATCGTTAGTTTTCCGAACTTTATTGGAAGGTTGTTTATTGGGGGTTTTTTTTCGTTTAATTTCAACGTTTTTAGATTAGGAAATTTAATATAATCAATATAACGTCACAAGCAAATATATTAATAACGTTCAAAGAATCATAAGCTAAAACACTACGAAAAGTTCTTTAGACGAAGATAGTTTACTGACGTCTACAGGTTGTCTGACCAGGCTTAGAAATAACGTTGAATCAGACGGTTCATTTGAAATTCTTGGAACAGTCACTAGAACGATAATATACTCTTCAAAAAAAAAGTAGAGGATATTGAAATGCAAATACCTATGCAGGATGTGATATGATAAATAGTCATGGACACTAGACATGCGTTGATAGTATGTTCACAGATGAAGAACGTATCGCCCCAACAGAACCACTGAGCTGCACACGCGACACGCAATAGCGCCATACACGTGGGAGGGGTTCATTGTCAAATTTGACACTACAAGGAAGGGTTGATGAAAACTGGTTATGGTTATCGTGGTATGTAGCAGTGACGTTAGGAAATAGTGTTGGAAAACATTTGGCTTCATTAGTTTCATCAGTTAATATTCTAAACATTTGGCTTCATTAGTTTCATCAGTTAATATTCTAACAGGATTAGTACCTTCAGCGGGAGAAATAGAAAATATACTATCAAAATGATTATCTAATGTTTCACTTACAATGTCAAGAGGTTGTAAACATGTAGCTAATTCTGGGCCATTTGATTTATCTTCTTTTTCATCTGTGTCATCGTCTTTTACATCTATGTCAGGTAACTCGTCTTTTTCATAATCTGAATTGTTTGAAGCCAACCCTTCTAAAACAGAGTCATCTCCCTCTAACATCTCATCTATGCCTGAAATATCAACCCATTCATCATTAAATTCTATATCTAAATATTATTTATTATTATGTTTAAGATAATGTAAAGCATCTTTCATTTTCTTCATACTTATGTATTTATATCGATAATAGCCTTCTAAGTTTGATCCTGATAAGCTGAGTGTCACTTTTGGTTCTTGGCAAAATACTGGTTATTTTGCTTATATTAGATGGTACACAAACTGTAGCTCCAGAAACCTTATATTGTTTGAACTTTGATTTAATCAACCATTTTCATGAAAGGAATATGTAGTGATATCAAGTAAGTTTCTAATGAATTAAGTGCTTTTAGCTCATCAACTATTGGACCAGGATCTAAATTATTAGTCATCGATTCTTGTGGCTTCTATCTTGATTTAATTTTTCTGTCACATGTATAACATATCCATAAAGATTTACAACTTTCAGGATGAGCACACCCATTTTGGCATGTGTTTGAACAGTCGTATAAATATTTCTTAGATATACATTCACTTGCTCTCTGTTTAACTTTTGCAGATTTATAAAGTTTTTCATTACAACAAGTTACTTGATTATTAAATAACAATCTATGACACATACAGCAGATATATTCTCGGCCATTCTTTTTTTCCTTTTTGAAATCATTGATAACAATATCTATTTTACTCATTTCTATTCTTTTTTTTCTTTCCTTGCTTTGTTTTTTTTTAATAACATCTCTATGGTTTTTATCCGATCTATACTTAATTTGACTTCTGGACTTTACATCAGACTGAAATTGTTTATTTGTCTTATATTTGTATTTACTTTGATCTTTTAGGCTTGTTTTAAATTCTTCATTTGTTTCACCCTCCCGGGGTGTAAGGGGTGATAAGAATATACCCTTCGTATGTCCTGCGTGTCGTAAATGACGACTAAAAGGATCCCTGTAAGGAAGTAACCTGGGGGACGACGAAGGGGTGAATGTTGAAAAATATATATTCATGGATCCCTCTCCCCATCCCGCCAAACCCCACTTAAAGAACAAAATAAAAAACAGAAACGTCCTAATACAGATGCTCCCAATCAACCGTCCAATCACGATTTGGGGCAATCTGACCCACTCCTCTTGCAGTGCCACCGTCAATTCTTGCAGTGTTGTCGGTTGACGTTGACGAACACATCTCCCGATCAAATTAAACGCAACACACTTAAACAAAGATACGCTAAACAGTAAATCTTATGCAAGGACCAAGAGGAAAGCAAACATGGATAGATAAACCAGCACGCGGTAGTTTTCATCAACCCTTCCTTGAAGTGTCAAATTTGACAATGAACCCCTCCCACGTGTATGGCGCATCCCAGACCGAGTGAGTGTTTGAGCGTGTGTGTGTCTGTGTATGTGTGCATGTCGGAGACCGAGTGAGTGTTTGAATGTGTTTGTGTGTGTGAGTGGGGGGGCAGTCCATGAGTGTGTGTGTGTGTGCGTATCGGAGACCGAGTGAGTGTTTGAGCGTGTGTGTGTATGTGTGGTGTGCATGTCGGAGACCGAGTGAGTGTTTGAACGTGTGTGTGGTGTGTGGCGGGTGTGTCTGTGTATGTGTGCATGTTGGGGACCGAGTGTGTGTTTCAACATGTGTGTGTGTGTGTGTGTGTGTGCAGGGAGGGTTGTGTGCGGGTGTCTCCATTCATTAAGTTGGATTTACTTTAAAAAAATCAAATTTTCTTTGTCCAAAATATTTTCTCAACAAGTAAAATTTCATCTCCCCAAAAAAATAAATACTTTAATTAAATTAATAAATTGCGAAATAAATCACTGATTGTCCCAAATTAAAGCAGACACTTTGAAAACATTTAAAACATCTGGTAATAAAAACACATGTCAAACTTTCCCACGCAAAAGACACATTCTTCAATTCTCAAGAATATCAGATGACTCGAAAGCTAAACCATCTGGCACAGCTAAGACACTGGTTATAAAATACATGCCAAACTTTTCCACGCCAAAGACATATTCTTTGTTTCTCAAGAATATCAAGTAACACCAAAGTGTTGTTTCCTTGTAATTTGATAGCTAAAACATCTGACACAGCTAAGACACTGGTTATAAAAACATGCCTTACTTTCCCACGCTTAAGACATAATCTTTGGTTCTCAAGAATATCAATTTAATGGCTCCAAAGTGGTGTTGCCTTGTAATTTGATAACTAAACCATCTGGCACAGCTAAGGCACTGGTTATAAAACACATACCAAACTTTCCTACACTAAAGACATATTCTTTGGTTCTCAAGAATATCATTTGACTTTACAGATGCTTTACTTTTAAGTTGATGATTAAAAAATATGCCACAACTAAGCGACTGGTGTTAAATTAAAAAGAGATCACCATACCACGGATTCATCATACCACCACATTTTATTAAAACCTTTTATTAAATATAAGACTTTCATTAGATAAAGTATTGTTATCTGGTAAAGTATGATCTACCCTCGAAGGTTATTGACATCTCTCTTCCTCCCGCTCTGTTTTCACATTTTGATTGGTTACATCTGAGAATATTCAAGTTAGAAAATATACTGAGCGCCATGGAAAACGCATCACTTAGTTTTTCGTATAACAAAATGATCCTGTAAACATATCTTATTTATTTTGTTTCTTATTGTGAACAATATTCAAATGGGAACACATCAATAACAACACATTTGTACACTTATGGATGTTTAATCTGTAATCAACGGTACAAAGTCAGAGTGGTCAAAACCAAAAGTACGACACAGATGTCAGTAGCGCGTGTGTCCTCCACGGGCTCTTACGCACGCTGTGCAGCGACGTCGCACGGAATTTACCAATGTTTGAAAGAAGGCCTGGGGCAAATTGTTCCATTCTTGGACAACAGCAGCTTCTAAAGCAGCAATGGTGTGCATCTGTGGTCTCCGATACAGACGGCGTACAATCTCTTCCCAGACATGTTCTATCGGTGCCATGTCCGGAGACATGGCTGGCCAGTCCAAAACATTGATGTTGTTAGCAGCCAGGTAGTCAATACTAAAACAGGCGGTATGCGGACGTGCATTATCCTGTTGGAAGTGCTGAAGTTGTGGGTGCGCTTGAAACATCGGAACAACAATTGGTTGCAAGACATCATCACGGTAGGCTACAGCATTAACGCGACCCCTGCAAATGTGTAGGGCGGTCCGGTGATGAAATGTGAAGCCTCTCCACACAATTACACTTCCCCCACCCCATCGATTCGTTTCGAAGACGCAGCAGTCTGCAAGACGTTCCCCAAGACGTCTCCACACACGTTGACGGCCATCAGCGTGATCCAGTAACTCGAACACGTTCCACCAACCTTACAATAGTGGACAGATGACAATTGAAGTGTCTGGCAATAGCACGTGTAGACATGCCAGTCCTGCCCATTCCCATGGCTTCATTCCGTTGATTTTCAGTATGTCTCGAATGCTCTAGCTCGATTCATCACACGTCCAACAACAAATTACGACAGATTGACGTTTCACAGTTCATGTACTGCACATTAAGTTGAAAACATGCTTTTAAAGGGCTCACGCACAATGCTGCACGTGAATATTGGATTTTTCATGTGCATCTCGTGCAATTTTTTTTTGTGCACACGGGCCGATATTTTTTGCGTTTGGGAGGATTGTGTGAAACAATAGTTCATAGTATTGCATAATATTATACATACAAAACCACCTAGTAATAAAATATTTGGGAAAAAAAGTGATGCGTTTTCCATGGCGCTCAGTATGTAACAAACGTGCTCTATTCTGTCGCACACGACTCTAAACAGCTAGAAGTAAAGATATTTTTTTAGTCCCGATAATAAGAAATAAAAAATGCGTGTATATCAATCTAGTCCCTATTAGCCAGTACGGACGTTAAACCTCGTTTCACTTGTCGTATATAAAACCCAATTAGTATATAAAAACTCAAATTAAAAACTGGCATAGAAAGAATACAGAGGTTATTGACATAATTAAATAGGTCCATAGTATGTTTTTTGTGTATATCGGTTTAAAGTTCACCTACGACCCCGAAAAACATCTGTTAAAACATCTGTTAAATACATAATGTAATATTAACCTTGTTTTTAAAGAACTAACCACTTTTATTTTTCTTAAATATATTTAAAATGCTAGAATAACAAAGCAGCATTCTTAGTGAAGTACGTTGGGGTTGAACTAACCTAAATTAATATAAAACAATTAATATACTAATTAACATATTAATTAATACGATAATGACTACATTATCGTTTTTTAAAAACATTTCTCATACCTTAACGACATACAGCTTGTACGCGAGTTTAATTAACCTCAATTAATATAAAACAATTAATATATACTATTCAAAAAAAGTAGGGGATATTTGATTTTGGGGGCATAATACTAAAATATGCAAATGACTACGAAAAAAGTCACTATAGAACCTAACAGAAGAAACATTTCCAGTTACATGTGACGCCCAAACGCACCAATAGCTACCGCATGGAATGCAGGTGATGCTTGGGATCATCATGGGGGTCCAACCCAAGATTTGCACGACTCTGACTTTGAATGTTACAGTCATTGTGGCATTGAATTCCAGGGTGGAAACATCAGTTTAATTGTTTTAGTGACCAGAAAACAAATTTTGATATGCGTCGGCTTACCCAAAATGAAAGGTTACGTGCCCTTGGCATGCTACAGATCGGCACAACACAGGCGGTTGTGGCGCGGACGATGAATGTTTCTCAGTCTGTCATAAGCAGGCTATGGTCCAGATACCGTGATACACAATCTTTACAGGACAGACCACGCTCAGGTCGACCAAGGGCGACAACTCAAGCCCAGGATCGATTTATCCGTACCTTGGCCTTGAGAAATCGTGTCATCACAGCAAATCAGATCAGCGCTCGTCTTCAAACAGACACTGGTGTGAGAGTGAGTGGCCAGACGATTCGGAATCGACTGCATAGGGGTCACCTTCGCGCCCGACGTCCTCGCGTGATCCCTTGTTTGAGAGATCATCACATTCAAGCAAGACGTCGTTGGTGTAGGGATCGTCAACACTGGGGTAATCGACGCTGGAGCAATGTGATGTTTTCAGATGAGTCAAGGTTCACTGTTGATTTTTTGGACAGACGTAGGAGGGTGTGGCGTCGTCGAAACGAGCGCTTCCAAGACGTTAACGTCATCAGACATGATCGATTTGGGGGTGGTTCTGTTATGGTGTGGGGAGGCATCACTGTTGCTGGAAGAACGGCTTTACATGTTGTTGCAGGGCGTGTTACAGGCCAGTACTACCGGGACAACATCTTGGCAGTCCATGTTGTGCCGTTCGCACGACGTCATGGCCGCCGTTTCATCTTCCAGGATGACAACGCAAGATGTCACAGGGCCAGGATCGTTACAGGTTACCTCCAACAACAGAACATCACCACATTACCTTGGCCAGCACTGAGTCCCGACCTCTCCCCCATCGAGCATGTCTGGGACATGCTTGGACAGAGGTTACGTCAACGTCAACAACGTCCTGCCAATGTCCAAGAACTTGCTGCTGCGTTGCAACAGGAATGGGACAATCTGGACCAAAATGACCTTAGACGTCTCATTAGGAGTATGCCACGTCGGATCAATGCTTGTTTGGCAAACAGAGGAGGATTTACCCGTTACTGACTTGGTTGTGATGCTGTGGTAACTTTGCTGTTTGACCCCGGGTATCATTTTACCCTTATAATGGTCAGTCTGTGCCTTACTTAGTCTAACGATCATTTGGAATAAATCGGAGAATGTGAACTTCATTTCATTTTGTCATTTGTTTCTTCGTCAGTTTCATTAGGTGACTTTAATAACACTTAAAAATCAAATATCCCCTACTTTTTTGAATAGTATATTAATTAACATATTACTTAATACTACAAATGTCTACAATTATTTTTATTTGATTGGTTAAATCTGAGAATATTCAAGTTCCAAAATATTAATCTAGTCCCTATTAGCCAGTATGTGCTGGATAGTTAAACCTCGTTTCATTTCACATATTTAAAACCCTATTTCGGTCGTGAAATTCAAAAACTCAAATTGAAATCTGCCACAAGATCGGTAAATAATTTCACCAAATTAAAATAAATCAAAATAAATTTTTAAAAAAAACAAATAATAATAAAAAAAAATATTGAAAAAAAAATTAATGAAAAAAATTAATTATTGATAAAAAAAAATTAATTATTGATAAAAAAAAAAATTAATTATTGATAAAAAAAAAAAAATTATTGATAAAAAAAAATTAATTAATGAAAAAAAAAAAAATCATGTTAAAGAATTCATGAAAAAATAGTAATTGGATTATGAATAATCAATTAGAATATAGATAATTAATCAACTAAATGATGAAATAACAAAACTAAACGAACAAATACAATTAACTATACAATATATTCATATGAACAAGTACAACCGATGACCTCTATCAATCATTCAAATTACGTAGTTGTCAAATGATCATTTTGTAAATCGCCTGAAGTGCCGCCGCCGTCGAAGTCACGCATCCTCCAAAGTCCCGCAGCCAAATACCTCAGGGTGGTGCAAGCTCAAGTACCTCAGGGTGCCGTAAGCTCAAATACCCCAGGGTGCGGCAGCCAAATACCTCAGGGTGCCGTAACCACCCTAGCTGTCTGAGTATGTGAATAGTTGTGAATAGTTGTGAATTAGTTAAGGTCTGTAAATTAGTTGGTCTAGGGAGCACAAGTTTATGTTTTGAAAATGACACACAAAACACATTGTAAAAAAAGTCACTTTTCTTTTAATTTTTTCAGTGAACCTGCACAAGTAAATATTTACATTTACCGGCTGCTAAAAGATACTAATTACACAACACATCAAATATTAACGAAGTTCTCAACGAATAAGATACTATCTACATTTAGCATCATGTTGTATTGGGATTTTCATCTGTGTAAATATTTGAACATAGATTGTTTTCATATTGATATATTCTAATGATTTGTTATAGGAAGTGGGTAGGTGGGGGTGTTGGAAGTGGGTGTAAATTATTTTTATCAAATGTACAAATATTCACACCTTGAATTACTATGTTTGCTTTTCACATTGTTGGTCACTTTTGATAAAAAATAGTGATGCGTCCAAATGTTTGATTGGATGTGGGTGGGGTGATGGGGTAGATACAAATTAATGTTATGCAATGTACAGATATCCACAAATCTTCAATTACTATGGTTGCCTTTAATCAAGAAAAATTAGAATCTAGCAGGATTCACGTTGTTGATAATTTTTGACAAAGAAATTCTAATCTGTCGATTACATTTGCAAATTGACAAAATTATTTAGCAATTTCTGCTAGTATTCATACATACACATTTGTATATGTACTATAGTTTGTAATAACTTTTTGTTGTGTAGATACATCATAATATACTATTCAAAAAAAGTAGGGGATATTTGATTTTTAAGTGTTATTAAAGTCACCTAATGAAACTGACGAAGAAACAAATGACAAAATGAAATGAAGTTCACATTCATCGATTTATTCCAAATGATCGTTAGACTAAGTAAGGCACAGACTGACCATTATAAGGGTAAAATGATACCCGGGGTCAAACAGCAAAGTTACCACAGCATCACAACCAAGTCAGTAACGGGTAAATCCTCCTCTGTTTGCCAAACAAGCATTGATCCGACGTGGCATACTCCTAATGAGACGTCTAAGGTCATTTTGGTCCAGATTGTCCCATTCCTGTTGCAACGCAGCAGCAAGTTCTTGGACATTGGCAGGACGTTGTTGACGTTGACGTAACCTCTGTCAAAGCATGTCCCAGACATGCTCGATGGGGGAGAGGTCGGGACTCAGTGCTGGCCAAGGTAATGTGGTGATGTTCTGTTGTTGGAGGTAACCTGTAACGATCCTGGCCCTGTGACATCTTGCGTTGTCATCCTGGAAGATGAAACGGCGGCCATGACGTCGTGCGAACGGCACAACATGGACTGCCAAGATGTTGTCCAGGTAGTACTGGCCTGTAACACGCCCTGCAACAACATGTAAAGCCGTTCTTCCAGCAACAGTGATGCTTCCCCACACCATAACAGAACCACCCCCAAATCGATCATGTCTGATGACGTTAACGTCTTGGAAGCGCTCGTTTCGACGACGCCACACCCTCCTACGTCTGTCCAAAAAATCAACAGTGAACCTTGACTCATCTGAAAACATCACATTGCTCCAGCGTCGATTATCCTAGTGTTGACGATCCCTACACCAACGACGTCTTGCCTGAATGTGATGATCTCTCAAACAAGGGATCACGCGAGGACGTCGGGCGCGAAGGTGACCCCTATGCAGTCGATTCCGAATCGTCTGGCCACTCACTCTCACACCAGTGTCTGTTTGAAGACGAGCGCTGATCTGATTTGCTGTGATGACACGATTTCTCAAGGCCAAGGTACGGATAAATCGATCCTGGGCTTGAGTTGTCGCCCTTGGTCGACCTGAGCGTGGTCTGTCCTGTACAGATTGTGTATCACGGTATCTGGACCATAGCCTGCTTATGACAGACTGAGAAACATTCATCGTCCGCGCCACAACCGCCTGTGTTGTGCCGATCTGTAGCATGCCAAGGGCACGTAACCTGTCATTTTGGGTAAGCCGACGCATATCAAAATTTGTTTTCTGGTCACTAAAACAATTAAACTGATGTTTCCACCCTGGAATTCAATGCCACAATGACTGTAACATTCAAAGTCAGAGTCGTGCAAATCTTGGGTTGGCCCCCATGATGATCCCAAGCATCACCTGCATTCCATGCGGTAGCTATTGGTGCGTTTGGGCGTCACATGTAACTGGAAATGTTTCTTCTGTTATTTTCTATAGTGACTTTTTTCGTAGTCATTTGCATATTTTAGTATTATGCCCCCAAAATCAAATATCCCCTACTTTTTTTGAATAGTATAGTTGATTTGTCTTGATACATGCTATAATAATTTCGAAATATAAACTACAAAATGCAGTGTAAAATTATACTTTCCAAATTGATTTTTACCAGTGAACTTTGGGTAGTCAATATTTATATTTACCAAGTTGGTAAAGGTTTAACAAACTATCTAAACAGTGAACATTTAGCGTAAATATTTAAACATTGTGTATTGTAAAACAGATTTTTCATATTGATATATCCTAATGATTTGGAAGTGGGTGGGTTGGGGATGGATGCAAATTATATTTATCAAATTACAGTTATCCACAATTTGTTGGTCACTGTTGACAAAAAAACAAATTATAACTTGTCAATTAGAATTTCAAATTAATAAATTTATTGGCAATACTGGTAATATTGGGATAGCTTTGTTTTCAATTGTGGAAGTATAATATTTATACATTTGTACAGATATATTTGTATCCATGGATATATTTTGGTATCTATACATTTGATTTTGTTGATTGAAATATGAATACCTCAACGTTTAATGTCATTTTATAGATTTATGATGCCATAATAATTTTTCTCTGTTCAACTTTGTTTTGTGTCGATATACCATAATCGGATGGCTGGCTGGAAAGTTCTAAGGATAGATCAATTGGATTTAAACAAACTTTTACTACCAACAAGTACAATCATTGAATGAATCATAGAGATAAGAACTGCAACTGTAGTTTATTATTGTCTTTGTACCAGACCATCTTGTGAACCTATCCATTGAAATCACCACAAATGGATATATCTGTCAACAGGGCAGTCATCAAGGACCTGCAACTGAAAGGACTAACCCCAACATAGATATATGCTCACATGGTCTCAAGTTTTGGGAAAGACGCACCTTTCTTTCCACACTAAAGACGATACTGCAGAATTTAAGCGTGGTAGAGAGAGCCTTGACGATGACCTGTGTCCAGAAAGGCCATATACAGAAACCATTCAAGAAAGCTTTACCCGGGTGCATGATGATTGGCCACATGTCATTTTCCAGTGTTATGGACATTTTTCTTCAGCGGGTGTTGAGCATATTATCACCAACAAGTTATGAATGAAAAAGATTTCTGCATGATGGGTACCATAGCTTCTTGACTGTTGATCACAAATTTATCAGATCCAGTGACAATCTCTGCTGTTTTGAACATATCCTGATAATTTATTAGCCAGATTTTTAACCATGGAGGAGACCTGGATTCATCATTTTCAACCAGAATCCTAAATTCAGTCAAAACAATGGGAATATCCAGAGTCTCAATCCACCAAAGAAGCCAGGTCGGTCCTTTTGCTGGAAAGGTGACGGGTTCTCTTGTTTAGGATTCCAAGTGTATTCTGCTGATTGACTATCTTGAAAAAGGCCAGACTATGAATGGAAGATACTATAAAGGTATCATGTTCCTCCAAGGCAATGCTCCTGTTCATAAATCGGTGATATCCATGTCACTGATCCATGATTGTGACTTCAAACACATCGGACTGTCCACCCTGCTCACCCAATTTGGCATTATCAAGTCATGATTTTCCTACTAATGATGAGGTCATGTCAGCTATGAATGACCTTTTTTAGGGTGACTGAAGATAATTTGTACGTGACCAGCATCCAGGCCTTGCAATATTGTTAACAAAAGTGTGTACATCTGGACAGGGACTGTAGAAAAATAAATGAAAAATGAGAACTTTGCAGCGGGCCCTCGTATTTATTGAAATTGAATAGATTTGGTTTGATACATGATGTTATAATTATTCATGTATTATTTGTATTCTATTTTAAAACTATTAAAAAAAATCAGTGTTTTTAATAATTATTAAACAATAAAGCATCAAGATTTTTTAAAAATTTATTCATCCATGTCGTTATTGATTTAGAATATTACTTGGTATAATTTGTACATTTTTACATATTCAACCATTAATGAAGTTTTGCATATAAAGTATAAATACAGTTGTAAGGGAGATAACTTTTACAATCGTTTCCATGTGTGTGTAATGTTCCTTTGCTTTGTCACTAAATTATTTGTGTAAGAGGTGAAGAGATAATGTTAATGAATAATTAACTATTTATGAAAAATAAGATACTATAGGGAACTTTATGATTTATACATACTGTTGCTAATGTTATTGTTATATCTTTGTAGTAACATACCAATATAAATAGTCATATTGTATAAAATAAAATGGGATTTAACAATATACTGTTTTGCACTCACTGGGCTAATACAGACAAAAAAAAAAAAAACTATAATAACAGCAGTATAAAATGTTACTATGAAATTAAATTAATGTTGTATACAATAATTAACCTGTTTAATACTATATTATTAATAACAAGTGAGTGATATTCAGTGTTTACCATTGCTTCGTAAATTAACTGTATTAAAATTAGAAAGTCAATTGTATAAAGTTACGTGGTACATGGTATTATCTATTAGATAAGACAGCATTTTATGATACACTTTGAAATGCACTAATGTAAACTATAAAAAGTAATTAACTTGGTTAATAGTACATGCATATTATATTCTTAAAAAAAAGTAGGGGATATTGAAATGCAAATACCTATGCAGGTTGTGATATGATAAATAGTCATGGACACTTGACATGCTTTGAGAGTATGTTAACAGATGAAGAACTTATCGCACCAACAGAACCACTGAGCTGCACATGCGACACGCAATAGCGCTATACACATGGGAGGGGTTAATTATCAAATTTGACACTTCAAGGAAGCGTTGATGAAAACTGCCGCGTGCTGGTTTATCCTATCCATGTTTGCTTTCCTATCGGTTCTTGCATAGGATTTACTGTTTAGCGTAACTTTACTTTATTGTGTTACGTTTAATTTGATCGGGAGACGTTTTCGTCGGCGTCGACGTCAGATTGCCGCAAATCCTGATTGGGCGGTTGATAAGGAGCATGCCACGACGAAATGCTGAATGTCTGAGGAATGGTGGAGCAATTACTCATTATTAAGACAAAAATCAAAAACGTCCATTTTCACTTTTGACAGTGTATCTCTTCGCGATAAAATGGGGCCGTCAGATAAGCCACCCATATGAACTGTTTGTGTTCATGTGTAGGCAATTGGCCTGTTATTAACATACACTGGTTACCTCTAATAAAAACATCAGTACATTTCCGCAGTTTTGTATTGTTTCTGAATATCACCTACTTTTTTTTAAAGAGTATATAAATAGAAAGTGAATCAATTTCACCCAATTATGTACTTGATATTAACAATGTTCAATGTCCATTAATTGTATTAAAATGCAAATAGTATGTTGCATGAAGTTACATTATGTGTACCAATTATTTCTCTATAACCCAATATACAATAATTATTTCTACGAGATATTTGTTTCAATCTAAGATAACTTTATTCACTCTTGTCACATATGGTATGTATAAATATACTCAGCCAAATTAAAAACTTGACACTCGGGATTTTTGTGACTAGATTTTTAATATTTGGTTTAAGGCAACGTCGCCACTGTTCAGCAAGAGCATGTTGAAGGTCCTGCAACGTCAGTGGTGGATTCATTTGCTGACGAACACGTCGACCCAGTTTGTCCCAGATGTGTTCAATAGGATTAAGGTCGGGGCTAAGCGAGGGCCAATCCAGGACTTGGACACCGGTATTTCTTAAAAAAAAAATTCTGGGTAGCAATTGCTGTATGGGGTCGAGCATCGTCTTGTTGAAACGTTAGTCCAAGCCCATGTCTCTGCATAAACGGAAGAAGAACAGGTTGCAAAATCTGATCCCTGTATTGGACAGCATTTAAGTTCCCTTGGACAACAACAAGAGGAGAACGTCCATGTGCACAAAAAGAACCCCAAACCATGACGCTGCCGCCACCAAATCGGTCAACTTCTCTGACGCATACTTGAGCGTAACGTTCACCTCGTCTGCGGTACACTCGGGCCCTGCCATCGGCAAATCTCAAAGTGAATCGAGATTCGTCACTAAAGACAACCGAATTCCAATAATAACTGCATTAGCAAGATGGCCGACTAGCTGTACACGCTTAAGAGCGAGAGAGAAATTTTACCTTTTATAATGAGATTACTTGCTTAGAATGCTTTAAAAGTTTGCATAGTTATACATTTAGTGTCAAGGATTATATTTGTGAAGTTTGTGCGCCTAAATATTATTTGGATCTTCAAAAATTCAAGGAAATAGGAAAAGATTGTGAGCCGAATTGATTGTTTTTTATGTGTAATTGTTGATTCCATACATGAATTTTATCATTAGTTAGGCGCAAATTGACCCTATTTTTGATGTATTTTTACTAGTTAACATTAAAGGAGCTAAATCGCTAACATTTGGGACCTAGAAATTGACACAAGTGGGTCGCAACTCATATAATACTGTAATATGAATGTATATAAACTGATTTACATTCAATCGTTTCCGTTTTTACTCTAATTTCAAATCAGTTATGTTCCGTGAAATAAGCCAGCAGTCTCAATCGAATGCAAATTCCTAGCGTCTGGTTATTCCAGTCTACAAACGCCATTTGGTTTGGTGCAATATGTCTAGCCTCGTCCTCGAGTCTCTTGCTAGAACTGGGGCTGAAAAGCATTATGGTACACGATTCGTGTACCAATGGTAAAATATTTATTTTGTCTTAAATATTGGATATCAGAACTGAGAAGCCCATCTTTTTCCGGTAAGATCATAGCATCAATGTTGTTTTAAATTGACAAATAATTCGTGTTTTCAATATTGAAGATTTTGGATGATATTGAGCTAGCTACGTTAAATCATTTATTTAGGAGATAATCACCTCCTGTTTCGCATTTAGAGGGGTGTTATTGTCCAATAGACATGTCCTGAGATCATTAGGACCCAAGACGCGTTAGCGTCGCGGGTTCTAATGTAAAATCTCAGGACATGTTTATTGGACAATAACACCCCTCTAAATGCGAAACAGGAGGTGTTTATCGACATTGTAACATGCTATTTTTTAGAATTTTTAAAGAACTTATTTTATTGTGTAAACTTCAAAATTCGTCTTACTGCAAATCGGTTTTAGTGACGTAAAAACCAAAGAAATCAATTTTGACGTATTGAAAACGTCGTGACGTAGCGGGGTAACTAGCTGCTCATGTTAGATTTGCCTCGCTTATCGTCTGGCTGCTATAGTAGCCGTATGAGTATAGACACACAAAAAAAACCCCTAAAATTCTCACTTTATTTTTTTAAAAGTAGTTTTTGAAACAAAATTTATGTTTCTGTAATAGATTTTTGAATATTTTGTTGTTTGTAGCTGTTACCTGACAAGGGGGTTGGCGTTTCAAGTTCATCTTCGGACATATCTCCAAATATTTCATCTAATGTACCGAGATCAAAATTGATTGTCTCCATTGTGGTTATCCCCATTAAAGTAGTACGCATAATATTAATACGCAATGATTTTTCTAATTTAGAGGGGTGTTATTGTCCAATAGACAGTGTCTAATCGACCAATCAAAACGCAAGATTCACCCTTAAGCATGTTACAATTATTGAGAATTAGCATGACCTTAAATATATACATCGGTAGTCTACATTGTAACTAAGCTTATTTATATTATATAATAATTATTATATAATAATATATAATAACTTTTGATAGGTTTGTTATTTGGTTTTGTTATTTTGTATTTCTTTTATTATTTTTTTTTTTTTTTTTGTAATTATATATATTTATATAAATATATATTTATTTTATTTTATGTCCTTTTTGTGGGGAAGAAGGAAGGAGTGGGGGATTTCTTAGGTTATGCAAACTATCAATTTTTTAAGGTAAAAGCTCTCATCTGATGCAATAGTTGGTTATTTGACCTAACAGTGGAGATAACATCACTTCGCTGTAACTTATATTGTATATATGTTACATACTTTCTTTTATCGTGTTATAACTTCAATTATTTATATATATTTATCTATCTGTCTAAGATATATTTTTATTTGTATAATATAGCTTATGCTCTGGTATATTTATTATTGTTACTATCTGGAGATATCAACCCTAATCCCGGTCCACACTCTAATAATTTATTAATAACACATCTGAATGTAAGGAGTTTACGTAACAAGATTGATTTGATATCGGCTGAGTTAGTTAGGTATGACATTCTCTCAATATCTGAAACATGGCTGAATAGTGATATACTAGATAGTTCAATCTCCCTTCCATTTTATCATGCACCTATTAGAAAAGATAGAATAACAGACACAAATGGCGGCGGGGTTATTGTTTATGTACGCAACACTTTACTTTACAAAAGACCCACAGACTTAGAAGTTGGTGATATTGAGTGTATTTGGCTGGAGATCCACTTCAATAATATCAAATTTCTTTTTATAGACCACCAAATTATTCGGCTTCTAAAAACTTAAATATCCTTGAATCTTTTCAATTGGCTTTAACCGATGATATCAACAAATGTTTTATACTTGGAGACTTTAATATTGATTTTAATTCTAAAACTAATTCCTTTATACACGATGCTATAAATATGTTTGATTTGACACAACTTATAACTGAACCAACCAGAATTAGCGATTCTGGCAAAAATACTACATTAGATCTCATTTTAACCAATGTTCCCCAATTTATCAAATTTTTTGGCTGTCTTGATAACTTTTGCAGTGACCACTGTCCGATATATTGCCAACTCTTATTTCATAGCCACCACAAACAGTCTTACAAACGACTTATTTGGAACTACGATGAAACTGATCACATCTCTCTGAAGCACGCAGTATTAACAACTAATTGGGACACAGTACTAAACCTAGAATCTATAGATGAATCATGCAGTAAATTTACAAATGAGCTAATCAAAATTACCAAAAAACACATTCCGAACAAACTAGTGACAATTAGACCAAGAGACAAACCTTGGATGAATAATGAAATTAGACGATTGAGTAAAAGGAAAAAAAAATTCATAAAAAAGCTAAAAAGTCAGATTTGGCAAATCACTGGGCAGAATTTCGGAAAATCAGAAACCAGTTCAAGGACCTTATAGAAAATAGCAAATTACAATATTATTCCAAATTAGACAATAAAATTAATGACCCAAACAATTTTGGCAAAAAGTCCTGGTGGAAACTACTAAACTCATTTATTAAAGAGAATGGCTCATCTAAAGACGAAATACCTCCTCTAATAGTAGATAGCGACACTGTTTTTACACAAAAAGAGAAGGCGAATGGACTTAAACGATTTCTTTATTAAGCAGTCACAACTAAACGAAGCACAACACGATCTTCCTACAACACATCGCATTAACGCATCAGTTACTAACATCACACTTACAAAAACAGAAGTTAAAGATATGCTTTTATCAATTGATGTTTCAAAAAGCTCCGGCTCTAATAATATCAGTAGAAAATTATTAAAATCTATTGCTTCCGAAATTTCTTTACCTCGTTGTCAACTATTTAATCGATCACTGCATTCAGAATTATTCCCCACTCCTTGGAAATTTGCTCATGTTTTGGCATTACATAAGAAAAATAGTAAAAATGATTGTTCAAATTACAGACCCGTTTCCTTGCTGTGTTTAATTTCAAAAATTTTCGAATACTAACAAAATTTCAGAGTGGTTTTATGAAGGGAGATTCAACTATCTACCAACTTATTGATCTAAATCATTTCTTTGTTAAGGCCATTGATATGGGAAGTTATACGAGGACGGTGTTCTGTGACATCAGTAAAGCTTTTGACAGAGTCTGGCATGCCGGACTTTGTCATAAGCTGGACTCTGTGGGCATCAGAGGGGGGCTACTTAACTGGTTTAAAAGCTATCTATGCAATAGAAAACAGAGTGTTATACTTAGTGGTGCTTCTTCTGATGCCTCCATTGTCCCTGCTGGTGTTCCACAGGGCTCCGTTCTCGGCCCTCTTTTATTCCTTGTTTACATACATGATATCGTTGATGAACTTGATTCAAACGTTAAATTATTTGCAGACGATACTACATTATATTTACTCATTGAAGATCCAATTAAAAGCGCAGAAGTCTTAAATCTAGATATTGAGAGAATAAATGTTTGGGCAGACAAATGGCTAGTTACTTTCAACCCCTCAAAAACTGAAACACTCACCACTTCTACACGAATGCATTCTCAATCACCGCCTCTATTTATGAATAATATTAAAATTAAAGAAGTTTTAGAACATAAACATTTAGGCTTTTTTTTCCAAAATAATTCGAAATTTGATGTCCACACTAACAATATTTCTTAAAAAGTTAGTAAACTAGTAAACTGGGCATCAGAGGGGGGCTACTTAACTGGTTTAAAAGCTATCTATGCAATAGAAAACAGAGTGTTATACTTAGTGGTGCTTCTTCTGATGCCTCCATTGTCCCTGCTGGTGTTCCACAGGGCTCCGTTCTCGGCCCTCTTTTATTCCTTGTTTACATACATGATATCGTTGATGAACTTGATTCAAACGTTAAATTATTTGCAGACGATACTACATTATATTTACTTATTGAAGATCCAATTAAAAGCGCAGAAGTCTTAAATCTAGATATTGAGAGAATAAATGTTTGGGCAGACAAATGGCTAGTTACTTTCAACCCCTCAAAAACTGAAACACTCACCACTTCTACACGAATGCCTTCTCAATCACCGCCTCTATTTATGAATAATATTTAAATTAAAAAAGTTTTAGAACATAAACATTTAGGCTTTTTTTTCCAAAATAATTCGAAATTTGATGTCCACATTAACAATATTTGTAAAAAAGTTAGTAAACTAGTAAACTGTTTAAGATCTCTGAAATATCGACTAAACAGAAAATCCCTTTATACAATATACACTTCTTTCATTTTACCTCATTTCGATTATGCAGATATTATATGGGACGGCTGCACAGAACACCTAGCTAATAAACTTGAGCTACTACAATTAGATGTACTGCGCACTATTTGTGGCGGCGTGAGAGGAACTAGCCATTCATTATTATATAAAGAAACTGGAGCTGCACCTTTAAAAGAACGACGGAAAAGACATAAGTTGTTTTTATTTTATAAAATTGTTAAAAACCTAACTCCTGAATACCTATCTAACTTATGCATTACCAAACCCCAATATTATTCTTTTAGGCATACCAATATCCCAGAATTCTTTTGCCGCACTACCTTATTTTACCATTCGTTCTTTCCATCTGCTACTAGATTATGGAATTCCCTTGACTCTACTGTCCAGTCCTGAGAATCACTAGCAAAATTTAAATTACATTTTACTGAATCTGATATCAATGTTCCTATTTATTATAACTTTGGCAAACGTAAAAATCAAATAATTCATTCAAAATTCAGACTTTCTTGCAGCGACCTAAATTCTCATCTTTTTTTTCGTCATCTCTCTGATTCCCCAGCTTGCATTTGTGGTCATCAAGTTGAAGACGTTTATCACTTCCTTCTTGTTTGTTCCTTACATTCAGATGTCAGAAATAATACCATATTATGTCTACCACCATTATATCGAAATATTAATATCCTTTTATATGGAAATTCCGATATTTCACTAAAAGAAAATACTAAAAAGTTTTCAGCTGTTCATAACTTTATTGAAAAATCGAAGCGTTTCACTCATTGAGAAACTTTATTTTTCACTTTAAAATTTTTTTTTTTTTAAAAATGTTAGTATATTGCCAAATTTTTATGTTATGACGCTAAGATTTTACTACAACATTTATGTCCTTAAACATTGAATTGGATTATTATAAAATAATGATATACTAACATTGTCATAATTATTTAAATTATTATTTAAAAATCTCCAGGGAAAGATTATCATATATTTATTGGTGTTTTTTTTTTGTTTTTTTTTTGTTTTGTTTAAAGTTATAACTTACGTTTATGCATATTGAAATGTATTTAAATTATTATTTAAAAATCTCCAGGGAAAGATTATCATATATTTATTGGTGTTTTTTGTTGTTGTGTTTTTTTGTTTTGTTTAAAGTTATAACTTACGTTTATGCATATTGAAATGTATGTAATTGTATATTTGTATATATGTTATAGTTTAACCATTATTTCTCATAATTCATATTGTATATACTTTTCTTTGAACTGGAGAGGGGTGATATAGGCTTTGTCCTGTTCCCCAATCCTATTCACTAGTTTGAATAAAATATTGTTTAAATAATAAAACAAAAAATCCACTGTCTTTGAGTAAATCTTATGTGTCTTGTGGCCCACACAAGTCGGTTACGCGATGAAGAAGTGTCAATATTGGTCCATTATAGGGCCTCCGAGCTCGAAAACCAGCAGCCTGCAACCGATTTCGAACAGTATGTGCAGTTACCCTTCCACCAAACATCTCTCTACTTGTGAAGGTTGCAGTGACAAATCTGTTTCTAAGATGACGTAATCGTATTGCTTGATCTTCCTGGAGTGACGTCACACGTGGCGCTCCCGCCCTTGGGCGGTCGGCAATAGTTCCTGTTTGACGTACTCCCATTCTAAGATTAATTATTGTCTGGCGTGAACAATTAAAGGCTCTTGCAACAGTGACCACAGGCTGACCAGCATAGAGCCTACCTATAGCACGTAGACGTTCTACATTTGAAAGGCGCGGCATTTTCTAACAAAGATGAAAATAACAATTTTAATTTGTTTTTCCAGTTCAAGTTACGTGCGCGTGTTTAGTTTAAGCAAACTTGCATCGATTGACCTCACGAGTTTGTGTTTTCAGGTTTTTCATCTTTACATGCTCAAAAGTCACGTGATGAAATTAAAGGCTTCTTACTACTTACTATCGTTAGAAACACTTTAAAATTTATTTGACTTACCAAAAAAAAAAAATTATTGAAATTCATCAGTGTCAAGTTTTTAATTTGGCTGAGTATACATGAATAACACAGTGTCAAATTATTGAAACAAATAATGGAAATGATTACAATTTGATATTGTGTGTCATGGTACTATCAGTTAAAGAAGAGACTACATGGTATAATTTCATAGATAAGCCACTTTTTATGTTTTGAACCAATGGAATAAAGAGAAAATACGTGGAATATATTGTAAATATAATCAGGTTCTTGATCAACTGGGTACAGGAACAAAGGAAACTAGAACTGCGATGCACTTTTTTATGTTTTGATCCAATGGACTAAAGAGAAAATACGTGAAATATATTGTAAATATAATCAGGTTCTTGATCAACTGGGTACAGGAACAAAGGAAACTAGAACTGCGATGCAGTTATGACGGGTTTTAGCGATGCCACGTTACCCTTGAACTTATGTCATTTCCGGTGCCATGTTACCCTTAAACTCATGGGGTACCAATGAAACCGTTAAACTGATATCCACATAAGCACTGCAAACGTGTTATAAATTAAACCCAGAATCAACCAAATCCTGCGATATCAATTCCATTTACACATTTGTTACCATGTGTTACATATGTCAAAAATGTGATCATGACAAAATTTGTTACTAACTTACCGCTACGTTAGCTGGAAATTAAAATGCGAAAAAGAGTCTCACAAAATGTTCCTGACAAATGGATTATTTCTCGACAAGGGAAGATGCCAGAAGCAATTTTTGGACATCTACATGATCATATTTATCCAATCTATATCCACGAAGCATATGAACTTTGTTTTATAAAAATCGGACAGTAAATAATTAACATAGAACCAATAAACTGAATTAGCCAATAGAAATTATCGAGACAAGAAATGTTCACATTTTTCCTCAAATCAGACGCCCCTTTAACCCTGGGTAAAATGCCATAAGAAAATATTCATAAATTAAAAAAGTTTTTTTGTAAGAATTTAAATTTTCAAAATTTGGCGCCTAATATCTCAGATGATTCGTCGAAAATAAAAAAATCTAAAGAACCGTAGCTATGTCCCTTGTCTCAGGCTATGTCAAAATGTATCCAATGTTAAAATCCAACGATAATTGTTAATATTACGGCAATATTTAAAAAAAAACGATAACTTCGACTACTTCGGACATTTCGCATTGTCGCAGAACGTTCGAAATAGCTTTTATCTCTAAGTCACACCCACTTTCCCAATAAAACCGAAGACATAGAATGAATCCGACAAGTAGTTTCTGAGAATGTATTAAATTATTCTTAAAGATACATTATGCAAGATTTAGATGAAGAGCTAGTCATTCTTGCTATAATAGAAAATGTAAAATGAATATATTGAAAATTCCATTCAAATTACTCTATTGCGAGCGAAAATATTAGCCTTTGAAGGTTTGACAAGACGTGTGCAATAATTTCAACCACCGTACTGGTTGTTCGAAGCTCAGTCTCGCTAATCTATTTTTAGCTTAAATCAAAATATGGCTGAACCGTTCTAATCTATTTAATATCGGATGAAATCAAATGCCATCGAGGGTTGATTATGGTCTGGATAAGTTAATTAATGTCTAATTAATGATTTAGATAACACTGCAAGCCTATGTTTAATTATTATTATCATAAGCTTATGGATTTTTTGTGGATTTCTATTTGCATTTAGTGTTTATCAATGGTCATTATCTGTTAAATTCACAAGTTTTCTTTAACAAGCATCACTGTAGTGTGAATAAAATATATCTTGGATCATTGCAACCACATATTGTTGTTCTTGTTTTTTAATTTAGTTATCGTGAATAGTAATTTAACTATTTGTTCCAAATGATGATAAAGTTTTAGTAGAAAATGCACAGGCAGATACATGTACTGGTGATCATTTTTGATGTATAATATTCCATGTTGGGGTTAAACTCGATTGAGGTTCGGCAAACCCTTGAGATCATGTGAACATCAGATCATTTTTCATATAACCACTACTTGAACTTTCTCAGTAATTTTAACTGGATTAGTTTCAACCTTAAAAAGAAAATAAAAAACAATGGAAAAATCTTAAATAAAAACCAAACAAAACCAATAGCTATGAATTAAAATTACCAGTCTAAATCTGTACACAACCAAAGACAGGGTTGGGGTTTTTAATTTTCCTCACAATTTCATCTAATTGGGAGCTTGATACCAAATTGATAAAGCAAATATTATACAATATAAAAAAACTATTCCAAAACAATTTGATCGCTTGAGAAGAAAAAAAAATATACAGACATGGTCGAGACAATATAAAAAAGTTACACATGTCGTGTCATGAGATGATGAGTTTGCTACGAACACCATGTGACTATGTTGTATAAACTCACGGATGCTACTGGAACGACAGGTTGAGATGTCTCAAACAAATCTTCAGCAAAGAAAGGTTGTAAAGAATAAACATAAATGTGGTGTTATAAACAAAATAAGGGCACGGGGGGGGGGGGCAGCTAAAACTGGCACGGGCATGCCAAAGGCAACAACAATATACAAAACAATAAATAAAAATAATAGCAGGCCCTAAATGTAGTAGAAAAAGATGCAGACGCAAACGGTGGTACATTATATAACTAATTTAAATAAAATTCATTAAAATTATGAAATAACTTACATCTATTACACCATCAAGTTCTTGAAATTCCAGGATGTCGTACGCTTCTGCCATATTGACAGACGACCGGAAGTTACTTGTGCCTTATTGCCTTCGCGCATGCGATATACAACATAATTATGTCATCACCGTTAACGTCACCGAGTGGGCGTCCCCGTTAGTATTCTAGTTCTATAAAGAACTAATTGCCCAAACAGAACCACTGAGCTGCATGTGCGACACGCAATAGCGCCATACACGTGGGAGGGGTTCATTGTCAAAGGAAGGGTTGATGAAAACTGCCGCTTGCTGGTTTATCCTATCCATGTTTGCTTCCCTATCGGTTCTTGCATAAGATTTACTGTTTAGCGTATATTTGCTTTAGTGTGTTACGTGTAATTTGATCGGGAGACGTGTTCGTCGACGTCAACGTCAACCGACAACACTGCAAGAATTGGCCGTGGCGCTGCAAGAGGAGTGGGTCAGATTGCCCCAAATCATGATTGGACGGTTGATTAGGAGCATGCCACGACGAATTGCTGAATGTCTGAGGATTGGTGGAGCAATTACTCATTATTAAGACAAAAATCAAAAACGTCAATTTTCACTTTTGACAGTGTATCTCTTTGCGAGTGAAATGGGGCCGTCAGTTAAGCCGCCCATATGAACTGTTTATGTTCATGTGTAGGCATCATCAATGTGTATTTAATAACAACAATTACAATGTGTATAACATATTAAACGGGATCAGACATGTACTTATATATGTAGGTTCGAAGGACTGCGAAGGGTGTTATAATTCGCTACCCCGGTATGTCGATTAGACGGTTTCGATAATTCAAAACTCAAATATTCGACCGGTTAAACCCGAGTATTAGCGAGAATACCTTCAGCGATTGGACAATACTATTTACTTTGACACAGCCCAATCACACTATTAGAAAGCAAATTATCAAGTATAAGTTTAGTAATGATAAACATAACAGAATGGTAATGATTCATGAACCATTTCAGACAAAGAACGAAAATTAATAATTATAACAAATGTGAAACATATATATGTTATACATATTTAAAATTAGCAAAACATACTACATAATTTGACAATACTTAATACAATAAAATGAAAAGGAATTAGAAATATATACATTATTTACATAAGTCATTCAATGAATGGACATGAATATGGTTACCTAAATTTATAAAAACGCAAAATGAAGGCCGTTTCATTACCTACGCCTCGAAAAGTAGTCGTCCCGACGTCTTACAAAAATTGAACCACTTGAATAACTTGACACCACTTCTCGGCTGTATCAGTTGCATCAGCCTGGCATCCAATTGACCTGGGCGTCATAGGTGATTCGGTGGTATGACTGGAGGTAGAAGATATATCTGATCTGCGCTGACGCATTGACGATCGTACAGCGACAAGTAAACAATAGTCTGATCATATTCCCAGTGTATTCATCTAATACCATGGGGTCTCTTGGAGGTTCATAAGGATCTCAATTTACTGACCTGGGCCAAGTTATCTAATAGCAAGGTCTCTGTTATCTCCGCTGGTAGTTGGTCTCGAGGTTGGCGAAGACTCAACTGTTCTGACATAAGGACCAGAGGATCTCTCATGTTGAATTCCAATGCGCCTCAGAAGGTTACCTCTCTTGGTAAATACTCTGCCACACGTTCTGCAGGCTAATGATTGTCTGAAGGTTTGACGATATCTGGCAGATGAATCCATTTTCCTCTCAAATATTTTTGAAACCGCTTCGGTATACCCGCTTCCTGTACTGGAGTGTAGAGGTATACGAATTCACCAATTCGAAACTGTCGAGATGTAGACTTAATATAAGGTCATTAACCTTTTTCTGTCTAGTAACCGCAAGATTAAGCTGTCCTCTAGTGAACCGGTAAGCTTCTTGGAATCGTTCACGTAGCTTAGTTGTGTATTGACTTTCTGTGAATGGCTTGTCCTGCTGAAAACCAAACTGGAGTTCTAGGCGCTAACGCACTTTCGTACACCTAGTACTTGCCGTGGTCCGGTGGAAACATGGCTAGTGGCATTTAAACCCCTCAGAACAGAAACTTTAACCCTCTCCACTAAACGCAATGTTGTGAAACCACCCCTTTTAATGAACTCTATAGGAATAACGGAAGTAACTGAACATATACAACTGGCGGTCGTTTTTTCTTTGATGTCCATAGCAGTTATATCTCATAACAACCTGTCATGACGTCATCATTGGTTGATATATTCGTTCATATCAACCGCTGATGACGTCATAACAGGTTGATATGACATAGATGATCGAAATAAAATAAAAAACGCAGAAATAAATTTTTTATTCTTTTGACAATTAAAAATTGTTATGGTACAGTTTGTAACATTCCGGGCCGAAATAGACGGCGTATTTATCGATATACATGTATTTAGATCGGTTATCCATGTCTAAGACATGTCAGAATTTTCTTTTCGTCCACATTGCGATTATTTCTCCACACACTACAAGACTTGAAAGTATTTATCGCCCAAGAGTTCCTTTGTAAAGTATTTTTGGGTACAGTCCACTTAAAACAGACGGTCAAATCCTTCTCTGAACATACCGAAAACCTTCAATCATGGTTTACTGTCATAATTCTTGGAAAAGAATGCCTTTTGGTCCAAATTTTCTGCAGGCTTTGGATAGATCCTCGTCGATATTTGCATTCATATCTATTCCATCGTCAATATGTTGGCTAAAAAGCATTGATTATTCGTCTGACTTCGTATTACTATCCATTTTGTTTTTACTTTCAATTCAATAGTCCAAAATGGCGATGTATAAACAAAAACATGCACGTAATTACACGTGATTACTTCGGTAAGTTTCGCTATTTGGCGGAAACTATCGAGCAATTATCCAATCATTGTTGCCTTTTAATGGAAGAGCCCATTAAATTTAAGGGTGAAATGGCGTTGTATATGTCGGATATAGACCTACTCTCCCTCGGATTGATATGGTAGAGAACGCTTGGGCTTCGCCCGCGCGTTCTCTACCATATCAACCTCGGGTAGGTTAATATCCTATACATAAACACCTCGGACTTATCTTTCAAAGCAATTGTAAATGAAACAGCCACATTGATAGTATAATTAGCAAAGTATCAAAATTAGTAAACAGTCTTCGCTTCTTGAAATATCGTTTAAATAGAAAATCGCTACATACCCTATATTCTTCCTTCATTCTGCCGCACTTTGATCATGTCGATGTTATCTGGGACGGGTGCACTGACTACTTATGTAATAATCTCGAATACCTTCAGCTTGACGCACTACGCACTATTTGCGGGGCAGTTAAGGGTACTAGCCATGCTTACCTCTACGCAGAAAATTGGTTCATTCCACTCCAAAAAAGACGAAATCGACATAAATTAAAGCTACTTTACAAAATCATCAATAACCTAACCCCTCCTTATCTTAGAATCTCATAAACCTTGAATCTACAAACAAATATTCCCTTCGTAATGAAGACAAATTAAAAGAAATACGATGCCGTACTGACATTTTTGCTAAATCATTTATCCCATCCAGTGTAAGAGAGTGGAATAAACTAAATCGAACAAAGTCGTTGGGTTGAAGCCAACCAAATTTCCACGATTTTTTAATATTAAATAATATATTATCAAATGTATCGTATAAAACTTCTGGAACGTCAGCTGGTGAAATCTGGTCCCAATTCGGATGACAATCAATGTTGACATACAAACTTTCTGTGTGGAAACGTCTGGAACGGCGCTGGTGTACTAAACGGAGGGTTTAGCCTGGTGTGTTCGCTATTGTAGAATGCTATAGCCAGCTGACGCTGGGAGAAGTCAGCGCGATTTTTTGTCTTGTGAAATTCTAAGAACATAATTACAAAATGTTCTCTACGCCAAACATGTCTTGGTTTCTGTCTTCGGAATTCTGTCGAAATCCTGTGCCAAATCATGACCCAATGCTTGAACTAACCACAGCAGTAGTAGTACCACACAGTTTTTGCGTCTTTTATAGCTTATAGTTAGGCTTACGGTGAAGTCCACGCGATTTGGTTTGTTGCCTTTTTTCTTGTGATATCGCTGATGCCAAAAAAACAAGGCTCTCTCACAGGTCCGCGATAGAATGTCAAATAGGCGTGAGAAAAAAAACTTCAATCTTGGGAAATTCTACGAAGCTAGAGAAACGCCTTGTACGCCTGTGGCAGGGAGTTTTTCAGCAACTCCTCTCGGAACTGTGTGCAGAGAGGTCGGCATGGGAAGCCGAGAAAGCAGCGGCAGTGTGAAGTTGAATCCTTTTTCGTTATTCGTTATTCATTATTCACCAATAACGAATAACCAGGTGACTTGCCTCGTTATTGGCGAATAACGAGGTACAAGCTACCTCGTTATTCGTTATTCGTTATTCAACTTTCTATTCGGGATTCCAATATGCAGCTAGCCATGACTAGAATGATGGATGCCAAGTATCCTCCAGTAGTATAAAACACAGCAAAACGACCTCTAGACGAAAAACAATCCACATTGTTATTCAAGCAGCGAATAACGAGCTGTTTGTTATTTAAGTGGTGAATAACGAATAACGATTAACGAGCTGTTTATTATTCGTTTTTCACCTCGTTATTCGGGATTAACTTATAAGGTGTTCATGTATCTTTAATGAAAATATTTCAGGATTTAATTCTAAACGATCATTAGACAACAATACAATAATGGATTGCAAAGTATCCCCTAGCAGTAGAAAACATATTAAATGACGTATAGTCGGTAAATAAACCAGATTGTTATTCAAGCGGTGAATAACGAATAACGAGCTGTTTGTTATTCGTTATTCACCTCGTTATTCGGGATTCACATGTGAAGGTGTTCATGTATCTTTAATGAGGATATTTCAGGATTTAATTCTAAACGGTCACCAGACAACAATAGAATAATGGATTGCAAAGTATCCCCTAGCAGTAGAAAACATATTAAATGACGTATAGTCGGTAAATAGACCAGATTGTTATTCAAGCGGTGAATAACTAATAACGAGCTGTTTGTTATTCGTTATTCACCTCGTTATTCGGGATTCACATATGAAGGTGTTCATGTATCTTTAATGAAGATATTTCAGGATTTAATTCTAAACGATCACTAGATAACAGTAGAATAATGGATTGCAAAGTATCCCCTAGCAGTAGAAAGCATATTAAACGACGTATAGTCGGTAAATAAACCAGATTGTTATTCAAGCGGTGAATAACGAATAACCAGCTGTTTGATATTCGTTATTCACCTCGTTATTCGGGATTCACATATGAAGGTGTCCATGTATCTTTAATGAGGATATTTCAGGATTTAATTCTAAACGGTCACTAGACAACAATAGAATAATGGATTGCAAAGTATCCCCTAGCAGTAGAAAACATATTAAATGACGTATAGTCGGTAAATAGACCAGATTGTTATTCAAGCGGTGAATAACGAGCTGTTTGTTATTCGTTATTCACCTCGTTATTCGGGATTCACATATGAAGGTGTTGATCAGGGGCGTAAGTGTGGGAGTGTGGTGTGGGGGGGGGGGGCGGTACACCCCCCAGGAAGAAAAATAGTCGGTCGCAAAATCAGTGCAGTCGGTCGCAAAATAAGAGCAGTCGGTATCAAAATAAGTGCACACTGCATACGTCACGCTACTCACGCAAAACTTTAGTATAAAATAACCTTGTCAAATGCTGTGTTTCACTGTTATTCTGTTGTGAGTATGTTGGTCTATGAACAAATTTCCCCCAGGAAGAAAAATAGTCGGTCGCAAAATCAGTGCAGTCGGTCGCAAAATAAGAGCAGTCGGTATCAAAATAAGTGCTCACTGCATACGTCACGCTACTCACGCAAAACTTTAGTATATAATAACCTTGTCAACTTATCATGTTTGAAAAAATGTCGTGTTTCACTCTTATTCAAAATAAGTGCAGTCACTGCAGTCGGTCTCAAAATTATGCATCGGCGACTCAATGAATTAATGAGGTAAACAAACAATGCCAGAATAGATCCCAAATACTATGTATTTGCGTGAATCCGTGAGCCTAAATTGCAAACGTCACACAAAACTATAGTATAAAATAACTATGTCTGCTTGTCATGTTTGAAAAAATGTTTATCACTCTTATGCTGTTGTGAGTATGTTGTTCTATGAAATTTTTTTCCCCCATGGTAAAAAAAATAGTCGGTCTCAAAAAATGTACTCACCGCAGTCGGTCTCAGACTAAATGAATTAATGAGGTAAACAAACAATTACAAAACAGGCGAAATTGATTGATAGGCCGCAAGATTCTGTCTCATTTCTTATTCTCTCGTTAGCGAGAATTTGGTTCCATTTGCCATGACAATGACTAAAATTTCCAGGCCCAGTCCCGAAAAATTAAAAGCCCGGTTACATATCTGAAAATTTTTCGCGCCTGTGGCGCTCGATTCCGTTGTAGCAACATTCTTCTATTCTTCTGTTTTCTTATACTGTCTCGGCACTATCATATTCACGGTTATACTGGTGTGTGGGTCGTGGGGCGTCAGACTATACAAATGTTATGTCAACTCTTGCAAAACAGGCGGAATTGACAGGGGGAGATCTCGAGATTCTGTCCCATTGGCTCACATTTCTGGTCCTCTCGTCCACAAGACTTCCCCCCAGCAATGACCTCAAGTGCTAGGATATTGACTCAATTTTTCAAAATTTTCTCAGGTTGCTCAGTGTTATAGGCACAATTATCATGACATAAACATGTCAACTTAAATAAAACTGCTTTCCGGCGAGACAACGATCGGCGAACAAGTATGTTCTCCTGGGACGCTTAATGTTATAGCCAGTATTTTGTTGACATTCATTGTGGGGTGGGATTGTGGATGGCGCCCTAGATTTGGAACCACTCCCTATTCCCAGCTTTGAGATCTGCTCTACACATGTCCCCTAGAAAACTCGCGCCTGTGGTGCGCGGCTCCTGACTGCGTCACTCGTACTGGGGTATGTGCATCAGTCGGTCGCATTTTGGCTAAACACCCCCCCCCCCCCAAACAAAAGCGTTATGTACGCCCCTGGTGTTGATGTATCTTTAATGAAGATATTTCAGGATTTAATTCTAAACGATCATTAGACAACAATAGAATAATGGATTACAAATTATCCCCTAGCAGTAGAAAACATATTTAATGACGTATAGTCGGTAAATAAACCAGATTGTTATTCAAGCGGTGAATAACGAATAACGAACTGTTTGTTATTCGTTATTCACCTCGTTATTCGGGATTCACATATGAAGGTGTTCATGTATCTTTAATGAAGATATTTCAGGATTTAATTCTAAACCATCATTCGACAACAATAGAACAATGGATTGCAAAGTATCCCCTAGCAGTAGAAAACGTATTAAATGGAGTATAGTCGGTAAATAAACCAGATTGTTATTCAAGCGGTGAATAACGAATAACGAATAACCAGCTGTTTGTTATTCGTTTTTCACCTCGTAATTCGGGATTCACATATAAGGTGTTCGTGTATCTTTAATGAAGATATTTCAGGATTTAATTATAAACGATCATTAAACAACAATAGAGTAATGGATTGCAAAGTATCCCCTAGCAGTAGAAAACATATTAAATGATGTATAGTCGGTAAATAAACCAGATTGTTATTCAAGCGGTGAATAACGAATAACGAGCTGTTTGTTATTCGTTATTCACCTCGTTATTTGGGATTCACATATGAAGGTGTTCATGTATCTTTAATGACGATATTTCAGGATTTAATTCTAAACGGTCACTAGACAACAATAGAATAATGGATTGCAAAGTATCCCCTAGCAGTAGAAAACATATTAAATGACGTATAGTCGGTAAATAAACCAGAATGTTATTCAAGCGGTGAATAACGAATAACGAATAACGAGCTCTTTGTTATGCGTTATTCACCTCGTTATTCGGGATTCACATATAAGGTGTTCATGCATCTTTAATGAAGATATTTCAGAATTTAATTCTAAACGATCATTAGACAACAATACAATAATGGATTGCAAAGTATCCACTAGCTGTAGAAAACATATTAAATGACGTATAGTCGGTAAATAAACCAGATTGTTATTCAAGCCGTGAATCACGAATAACGAGCTGTTTGTTATTCGTTATTCACCTCGTTATTCGGGATTCACATATGAAGGTGTTCATGTATCTTTAATGAAGATATTTGAGGATTTAATTCTAAACAATCATTAGACAACAATAGAATAATGGATTGCAAAGTATCACCTAGCAGTATTAAATGACGTATAGTCGGTAAATAAACCAGATTGTTATTCAAGCAGTGAATAACGAATAACGAATAACGAGCTGTTTGTTATTCGTTATTCACCTCGTTATTCGGGATTCACATATGAAGGTGTTGATGTATCTTTAATGAGGATATTTCAGGATTTAATTCTAAACGATCACTAGACAACAATAGAATAATGGATTGCAAAGTATCCCCTAGCAGTAGAAAACATATTAAATGACGTATAGTCGGTAAATAGACCAGATTGTTATTCAAGCGGTGAATAACTAATAACGAGCTGTTTGTTATTCGTTATTCACCTCGTTATTCGGGATTCACATATGAAGGTGTTCATGTATCTTTAATGAAGATATTTCAGGATTTAATTCTAAACGATCACTAGATAACAGTAGAATAATGGATTGCAAAGTATCCCCTAGCAGTAGAAAGCATATTAAACGACGTATAGTCGGTAAATAAACCAGATTGTTATTCAAGCGGTGAATAACGAATAACCAGCTGTTTGATATTCGTTATTCACCTCGTTATTCGGGATTCACATATGAAGGTGTCCATGTATCTTTAATGAGGATATTTCAGGATTTAATTCTAAACGGTCACTAGACAACAATAGAATAATGGATTGCAAAGTATCCCCTAGCAGTAGAAAACATATTAAATGACGTATAGTCGGTAAATAGACCAGATTGTTATTCAAGCGGTGAATAACGAGCTGTTTGTTATTCGTTATTCACCTCGTTATTCGGGATTCACATATGAAGGTGTTGATCAGGGGCGTAAGTGTGGGAGTGTGGTGTGGGGGGGGGGGCGGTACACCCCCCAGGAAGAAAAATAGTCGGTCGCAAAATCAGTGCAGTCGGTCGCAAAATAAGAGCAGTCGGTATCAAAATAAGTGCACACTGCATACGTCACGCTACTCACGCAAAACTTTAGTATAAAATAACCTTGTCAAATGCTGTGTTTCACTGTTATTCTGTTGTGAGTATGTTGGTCTATGAACAAATTTCCCCCAGGAAGAAAAATAGTCGGTCGCAAAATCAGTGCAGTCGGTCGCAAAATAAGAGCAGTCGGTATCAAAATAAGTGCTCACTGCATACGTCACGCTACTCACGCAAAACTTTAGTATATAATAACCTTGTCAACTTATCATGTTTGAAAAAATGTCGTGTTTCACTCTTATTCAAAATAAGTGCAGTCACTGCAGTCGGTCTCAAAATTATGCATCGGCGACTCAATGAATTAATGAGGTAAACAAACAATGCCAGAATAGATCCCAAATACTATGTATTTGCGTGAATCCGTGAGCCTAAATTGCAAACGTCACACAAAACTATAGTATAAAATAACTATGTCTGCTTGTCATGTTTGAAAAAATGTTTATCACTCTTATGCTGTTGTGAGTATGTTGTTCTATGAAATTTTTTTCCCCCATGGCAAAAAAAATAGTCGGTCTCAAAAAATGTACTCACCGCAGTCGGTCTCAGACTAAATGAATTAATGAGGTAAACAAACAATTACAAAACAGGCGAAATTGATTGATAGGCCGCAAGATTCTGTCTCATTTCTTATTCTCTCGTTAGCGAGAATTTGGTTCCATTTGCCAATGACAATGACTAAAATTTCCAGGCCCAGTCCCGAAAAATTAAAAGCCCGGTTACATATCTGAAAATTTTTCGCGCCTGTGGCGCTCGATTCCGTTGTAGCAACATTCTTCTATTCTTCTGTTTTCTTATACTGTCTCGGCACTATCATATTCACGGTTATACTGGTGTGTGGGTCGTGGGGCGTCAGACTATACAAATGTTATGTCAACTCTTGCAAAACAGGCGGAATTGACAGGGGGAGATCTCGAGATTCTGTCCCATTGGCTCACATTTCTGGTCCTCTCGTCCACAAGACTTCCCCCCAGCAATGACCTCAAGTGCTAGGATATTGACTCAATTTTTCAAAATTTTCTCAGGTTGCTCAGTGTTATAGGCACAATTATCATGACATAAACATGTCAAGTTAAATACAACTGCTTTCCGGCGAGACAACGATCGGCGAACAAGTATGTTCTCCTGGGACGCTTAATGTTATAGCCAGTATTTTGTTGACATTCATTGTGGGGTGGGATTGTGGATGGCGCCCTAGATTTGGAACCACTCCCTATTCCCAGCTTTGAGATCTGCTCTACACATGTCCCCTAGAAAACTCGCGCCTGTGGTGCGCGGCTCCTGACTGCGTCACTCGTACTGGGGTATGTGCATCAGTCGGTCGCATTTTGGCTAAACACCCCCCCCCAAACAAAAGCGTTATGTACGCCCCTGGTGTTGATGTATCTTTAATGAAGATATTTCAGGATTTAATTCTAAACGATCATTAGACAACAATAGAATAATGGATTACAAATTATCCCCTAGCAGTAGAAAACATATTTAATGACGGATAGTCGGTAAATAAACCAGATTGTTATTCAAGCGGTGAATAACGAATAACGAACTGTTTGTTATTCGTTATTCACCTCGTTATTCGGGATTCACATATGAAGGTGTTCATGTATCTTTAATGAAGATATTTCAGGATTTAATTCTAAACCATCATTCGACAACAATAGAACAATGGATTGCAAAGTATCCCCTAGCAGTAGAAAACGTATTAAATGGAGTATAGTCGGTAAATAAACCAGATTGTTATTCAAGCGGTGAATAACGAATAACGAATAACCAGCTGTTTGTTATTCGTTTTTCACCTCGTAATTCGGGATTCACATATAAGGTGTTCGTGTATCTTTAATGAAGATATTTCAGGATTTAATTATAAACGATCATTAAACAACAATAGAGTAATGGATTGCAAAGTATCCCCTAGCAGTAGAAAACATATTAAATGATGTATAGTCGGTAAATAAACCAGATTGTTATTCAAGCGGTGAATAACGAATAACGAGCTGTTTGTTATTCGTTATTCACCTCGTTATTTGGGATTCACATATGAAGGTGTTCATGTATCTTTAATGAAGATATTTCAGGATTTAATTCTAAACGGTCACTAGACAACAATAGAATAATGGATTGCAAAGTATCCCCTAGCAGTAGAAAACATATTAAATGACGTATAGTCGGTAAATAAACCAGAATGTTATTCAAGCGGTGAATAACGAATAACGAATAACGAGCTCTTTGTTATGCGTTATTCACCTCGTTATTCGGGATTCACATATAAGGTGTTCATGCATCTTTAATGAAGATATTTCAGAATTTAATTCTAAACGATCATTAGACAACAATACAATAATGGATTGCAAAGTATCCACTAGCTGTAGAAAACATATTAAATGACGTATAGTCGGTAAATAAACCAGATTGTTTTTCAAGCCGTGAATCACGAATAACGAGCTGTTTGTTATTCGTTATTCACCTCGTTATTCGGGATTCACATATGAAGGTGTTCATGTATCTTTAATGAAGATATTTGAGGATTTAATTCTAAACAATCATTAGACAACAATAGAATAATGGATTGCAAAGTATCACCTAGCAGTATTAAATGACGTATAGTCGGTAAATAAACCAGATTGTTATTCAAGCAGTGAATAACGAATAACGAATAACGAGCTGTTTGTTATTCGTTATTCACCTCGTTATTCGGGATTCACATATGAAGGTGTTGATGTATCTTTAATGAGGATATTTCAGGATTTAATTCTAAACGATCACTAGACAACAATAGAATAATGGATTGCAAAGTATCCTCTAGCAGTAGAAAACACATTAAATGACGTATAGTCGGTAACTAGACAAGATTTTTATTCAAGTGGTGAATAACGAATAACGAGCTGTTTGTTATTCGTTATTCACCTCGTTATTCGGGATTCACATATGAAGGTGTTCATGTATCTTTAATTAAGATATTTGAGGATTTAATTCTAAACGATCATTAGACAACAATAGAATAATGGATTGCAAAGTATCCCCTAGCAGTAGAAAACATATTAAATGACGTATAGTCGGTAAATAAACCAGATTGTTATTCAAGCCGTGAATAACGAATAACGAACTGTTTGTTATTCGTTTTTCACCTCGTTATTCGGGATTCACATATAAGGTGTTCATGTATCTTTAATGAAGATATTCCAGGATTTAATTCTAAACGATCATTAGACAACAATAGAATAATTGATTGCAAAGTATCCCCTAGCAGTAGAAAACATATTAAATGACGTCTAGTCGGTAAATATACCAGATTGTTATTCAAGCGGTGAATAACGAATAACGAATAACGAGCTGTTTGTTATTAGTTATTCACCTCGTTATTCGGGATTCACATATGAAGGTGTTCATGTATCTTTAATGAGGATATTTCAGGATTTAATTCTAAACGGTCACTAGACAACAATAGAATAATGGATTACTGCTAGGGGATATTTTGCAATCCATTATTCTATTGTTGTCTAGTGACCGTTTAGAATTAAATCCTGAAATATCCTCATTAAAGATACATGAACACCTTCATATGTGAATCCCGAATAACGAGGTGAATAACTAATAACAAACAGCTCGTTATTCGTTATTCTAAACGGTCACTAGACAACAATAGAATAATGGATTACTGCTAGGGGATATTTTGCAATCCATTATTCTATTGTTGTCTAGTGACCGTTTAGAATTAAATCCTGAAATATCCTCATTAAAGATACATGAACCCCTTCATATGTGAATCCCGAATAACGAGGTGAATAACGAATAACAAACAGCTCGTTATTCGTTATTCACCGCTTGAATAACAATCTGGTATATTTACCGACTAGACGTCATTTAATATGTTTTCTACTTCTAGGGGATACTTTGCAATCAATTATTCTATTGTTGTCTAATGATCGTTTAGAATTAAATCCTGGAATATCTTCATTAAAGATACATGAACACCTTATATGTGAATCCCGAATAACGAGGTGAAAAACGAATAACAAACAGTTCGTTATTCGTTATTCACCGCTTGAATAACAATCTGGTTTATTTACCGACTATACGTCATTTAATATGTTTTCTACTGCTAGGGGATACTTTGCAATCCATTATTCTATTGTTGTCTAATGATCGTTTAGAATTAAATCCTCAAATATCTTCATTAAAGATACATGAACACCTTCATATGTGAATCCCGAATAACGAGGTGAATAACGAATAACAAACAGCTCGTTATTCGTTATTCGTTATTCACCGCTTGAATAAAAATCTGGTCTATTTACCGACTATACGTCATTTAATGTGTTTTCTACTGCTAGGGGATACTTTGCAATCCATTATTCTATTGTTGTCTAGTGATCGTTTAGAATTAAATCCTGAAATATCCTCATTAAAGATACATCAACACCTTGATATGTGAATCCCGAATAACGAGGTGAATAACGAATAACAAACAGCTCGTTATTCGTTATTCGTTATTCACTGCTTGAATAACAATCTGGTTTATTTACCGACTATACGTCATTAAATATGTTTTCTACTGCTAGGGGATACTTTGCAATCCATTACTCTATTGTTGTTTAATGATCGTTTATAATTAAATCCTGAAATATCTTAATTAAAGATACATGAACACCTTGATATGTGAATCCCGAATAACGAGGTAAATAACGAATAACAAACAGCTCGTTATTCGTGATTCACGGCTTGAATAACAATCTGGTTTATTTACCGACTATACGTCATTTAATATGTTTTCTACAGCTAGTGGATACTTTGCAATCCATAATTGTATTGTTGTCTAATGATCGTTTAGAATTAAATCCTGAAATATCTTCATTAAAGATACATGAACACCTTATATGTGAATCCCGAATAACGAGGTGAATAACGCATAACAAAGAGCTCGTTATTCGTTATTCGTTATTCACCGCTTGAATAACATGCTGGTCTATTTACCGACTATACGTCATTTAATATGTTTTCTACTGCTAGGGGATACTTTGCAATCTATTATTCTATTGTTGTCTAGTGACCGTTTAGAATTAAATCCTGAAATATCGTCATTAAAGATACATGAACACCTTCATATGTGAATCCCAAATAACGATGTGAATAACGAATAACGAATAACAAACAGCTCGTTATTCGTTATTCACCGCTTGAATAACAATCTGGTTTATTTACCGACTATACATCATTTAATATGTTTTCTACTGCTAGGGGATACTTTGCAATCCATTACTCTATTGTTGTTTAATGATCGTTTATAATTAAATCCTGAAATATCTTCATTAAAGATACATGAACACCTTGATATGTGAATCCCGAATAACGAGGTAAATAACGAATAACAAACAGCTCGTTATTCGTGATTCACGGCTTGAATAACAATCTGGTTTATTTACCGACTATACGTCATTTAATATGTTTTCTACAGCTAGTGGATACTTTGCAATCCATAATTGTATTGTTGTCTAATGATCGTTTAGAATTAAATCCTGAAATATCTTCATTAAAGATGCATGAACACCTTATATGTGAATCCCGAATAACGAGGTGAATAACGCATAACAAAGAGCTCGTTATTCGTTATCCGTTATTCACCGCTTGAATAACATTCTGGTCTATTTACCGACTATACGTCATTTAATATGTTTTCTACTGCTAGGGGATACTTTGCAATCCATTATTCTATTGTTGTCTAGTGACCGTTTAGAATTAAATCCTGAAATATCGTCATTAAAGATACATGAACACCTTCATATGTGAATCCCAAATAACGAGGTGAATAACGAATAACAAACAGCTCGTTATTCGTTATTCACCGCTTGAATAACAATCTGGTTTATTTACCGACTATACATCATTTAATATGTTTTCTACTGCTAGGGGATACTTTGCAATCCATTACTCTATTGTTGTTAAATGATCGTTTATAATTAAATCCTGAAATATCTTCATTAAAGATACACGAACACCTTATATGTGAATCCCGAATAACGAGGTGAAAAACGAATAACAAACAGCTCGTTATTCGTTATTCACCGCTTGAATAACAATCTGGTCTATTTACCGACTATACGTCATTTAATATGTTTTCTACTGCTAAGGGATAATTTGCAATCCATTATTCTATTGTTGTCTAGTGACCGTTTAGAATTAAATCCTGAAATATCCTCATTAAAGATACATGAACACCTTCATATGTGAATCCAGAATAACGAGGTGAATAACGAATAACAAACAGCTCGTTATTCGTTATTCGTTATTCACCGCTTGAATAACAATCTGGTATATTTACCGACTATACGTCATTTAATATGTTTTCTACTGCTAAGGGATAAATTGCAATCCATTTTTCTATTGTTGTCTAATGATCATTTAGAATTAAATCCTGAAATATCTTCATTAAAGATACATGAACAACTTCATATGTGATTCCCGAATAACGATGTGAATATCGAATAACAAACAGTTCGTTATTCGTTATTCACCGCTTAAATAACAATCTGGTCTATTTTCCGACTATACGTCATTTAATATGTTTTCTACTGGTAGGGGATGATAACATGCTGGTCTATTTACCGACTATACGTCATTTAATATGTTTTCTACTGCTAGGGGATACTTTGCAATCCATTATTCTATTTTTGTCTAATGATCGTTTAGAATTAAATCCTGAAATATCTTCATTAAAGATACATGAGCACCTTATAGGTGAATCCCGAATAACGAGGTGAAAAACGAATAACAAACAGCTCGTTATTCGTTATTCACCTCTTGAATAACAATCTGGTTTATTTACCGACTATACGTCATTTAATATGTTTCTACTGCTAGGGGATACTTTGCAATCCATTATTCTATTCTTGTCTAATGATCGTTTAGAATTAAATCCTGAAATATCTTCATTATTCGTTATTCACCGCTTGAATAACAATCTGGTTTATTTAACGACTATACGACAATAAATATGTTTTCTACTGCTAGGGGATACTTTGCAATCCATTATTCTATTGTTGTCTAATGATCGTTTAGAATTAAATCCGGAAATATCTTCATTAAAGATAACGAGGTGAAAAACGAATAACAAACAGCTCGTTATTCGTTATTCACCGCTTGAATAACAATCTGGTTTATTTACCGACTATACGTCATTTAATATGTTTTCTACTGCCAGGGGATACTTTGCAATCCATTATTCTATTGTTGTCTAATGATCATTTAGAATTAAATCCTGAAATATCTTCATATCTGCTTAAATAACAATGTGGACTGTTTTTCGTTTAGAGGTCGTTTTTCTGTGTTTTATACTACTGGGGGATACTTGGCATCCATCATTCTAATCATGGCTAGCTGCATATTGGAATCCCGAATATAAAATTGAATAACGAATAACGAATAACGAAAAACGATTCAACTTCACACTGCCGAAAGCGGCGTTGTTGTAGAATATTGAAATGGTTCTGTTAAGAGTTTAGTTATTGATGGGAGATAACTCCATTTAAGACTCTCTTATCTTACTGCAATAGTGATACTGCAAGTAAAAATAAAAGAGTTCGCGGTGGTCACAGAGCATTCGTGAAAAGAACTGTACAGAATGCAGTTGATATTTTAGACAAGCAGGAACAATCTTCAAAAGACTTAGAACGATTGAATACTTATAAAGAAACATTGAATGATAAGAAGTGAGTTTTTGAACGTTATGATGATATGGTTTTAGATACGTTTGACAACGATGAAGACATAATTCAGGACATTTTTGTATCCGGTGAGCTAAATGAACTCATAAATATGACTTTATCTAGAATTAATAGTTTAATGACTCCAACGGGGCCTGATGCAGTGACACATAGTAAGCATGAAACAATTCCCCCCGAGTACCGGTAATAATAGAACGAAGCTTCCTGAATTAACTCTTTGTAAATATAATGGAGATCCAAAACAGTGGCAGTCCTTTTGGGACTGTTTTCAAGGTAGATAAATTTAATTATCTTAAAAGTCTTTTGGATAGTCCAGCTTGTTCAGGTATTGCTGGGATGTCGTTGACTGAAGATAATTATGACTCTGCGGTTAAATTGTTTTGCTAACAAAATGATAATGATTTCAAGTCATATGGACGCCCTGTTGAATTTACCTGCTGCCAATAATTCCAGTGATGTTAAACGTATTAGAACTTTATATGATTCGATTGAAGTGAATATTAGAAGCCTGAAGACATTAGGCATCGATTCAGACAGTTACGGTACAGTACTTATTCCCGTAATATTAAATAAAATTCCAGATGAATTTCGTCTTCTTGTTTGCCGTAGATCTGACAAAAACAGTTGGAATATAGATGATCTTTTATCAGTGTTGAAATATGAGATAGATTCTCGAGAAAGAATTAGTTTAATAAATTCCACAGGGACCAGTAACAGTCATTCTACGAATCAGTCAAGAAGGTACGAGTTAAGTAAATACAAATCACAACCGCACACAGCGTCGATATTGTTTACAAATAAGGAATCCAGTCAAACCATTTCTTCAAAGATATATTGTGTTTTTTGTAATCAACACCATTCTTCAACTGAGTGTAGTAACAAATAAAGCCGCTCGAAGGGGAATTCTCAGACGTAAAGCCAAATGTTTCATATGTCTCAGACCTGGGCCCTTATTCACGAAAACTTAAACTAAGAAACAATCGAAATTTTAAGAAATACTGCAATTCGATTGGCTGACCAGTAAAATCAATTTGCATATATCCAATGAAGTTGCAGTATTTCTTAAAATTTCGGTTGTAACTTGGTTTAAGTTTTCGTGAATAAGGGCCCAGGGCCCTGTTTCACAAAAACTTAAACTAAAATCACTAAAATAGATTTTAACTAAAATCAAACTGAAATTTTAAATTTTATGCGTTTCACGAAGATCGATTGTAACTTAAAATGCATTTTTAATTGATTTTAGTTAAAATTGCTTGCGCTCGCGCAGTGCACATTTCGGGGGGGGGGGGGCACTTAGGGTGTAAGCATACACGCTTCGGAACTGAAAACTGTTGCCCAGTTGAACTAACCGTTACAGTACCAATAAGGGGGGTTTCATACGTTGTATTAATGTCTGCACGTGGTCAGACAGTCGTAGAGAGACGAAATAAATAAGTTTATTGCGTGTTATTAGTTTTGAAATGTATCAGTTGGTTGGCCTTGAACTTGCATGTTTCTTTCGTGACCTTGGCATTTGATTTACTCGCAGGCTTCGATGGAAATAATGCGTATCGATAAACTAAATCGCTTGAATTTCGTAGTTTTATGGTATTTTGGATAACAGAAACTATTGAGAAATTGTCACAAATATGTGATATTTCTAACTCAAACGAACAATAAAGTATTGTCGATTTTTAAAAGTATTTAATAACTTTTTAACTAATACACGAAATAACCAATGTTCCGATGCCTAGATTTGAAATGTCAGTCCCATGGACCCCTTCAATAATAATTTGAAAATGCTAAAGTGCCACACTCCTTATTGGATTTTTTCCCAATATAAAATACCCTTGGATCCTATATAAATCATCATAACCCCCATGTTCCTGAAGCAACGGCCGCGAGTAGTTAAGGCGAGATCAAGCCTTCTATTGAAGATGATTAACCCCAAAACCATAAATACTTTGCATATGGCGTATCTAGTATTATAGGACCGATGGGGTTTCGATTCCCCGGTTGTACGTGACAGGGATAAGGGTCGCCCGTCCAACCTCGTGGATTTTCTCCAGGTCCTCCGGTTTCCTCAAGCGAATTATTCAAATAAAATTGAACCATGTGTTGGTCCCGCAATGACTCTCTCTCTCTCTCTCTGCACGTTAAACACCATCTCTCTCTCTCTCTCTCTCTCTCTCACTCTCTCTCTTATTTAAACAATTGTAGGCCTACAAAGAAATTTTTTTAGACATTAGATATGAAAGATTTTTTTTTTTGGTCTATTAATTATTTGAAAATAGTATTATTTATACTTGAATCATGGTAATGTATAAAATAGTAACAAAGAGTTTTGTTTACTGGGGTTTTAGGTTTTTTTTTTGTTCTTGGGGTTTTAATTTGGGGCGTCATCTAATTGCTTATATTGCCTTCCAATAAAAAAAAAAACGGGTGGGCCGCAGCTATATTTCCCATGCAATGAACAGAAATTGAATGAAAAATTATTTTTGTGAATGATAGTATGTTTAAATTATATAACCCGGGCCATTGGCAATATTATCATTATTCCAAATATATCTATATGTCGCAATAGATCTCACAGCGTAGCTCTAATCAATGTGTGTTAATGTCGTGATTTTAAGCTAGGAGAGGGTGACGGCTGTACTAAGTTAAGATTGATTTTAGTTAAAATTGTCCCAAAAATAATTTTGTGAAACGCCACTATTTTAAGTTAAGATACAATTTTAACTTACAATATTATTTTAGTGGATTTTATCTAAAATGCTTAAAATCGTTTTGTTAAACGCATCTATCTTAAGTAAGGATGCAATTTTTGGTTAAGACGACTTTAAGGAGATTTAAGTTTTTGTGAAACAGGGCCCAGGTCACCTAATGCGAGATTGTAAGATCAATTATAAATGTTATGACCGCGGTGCAAGACATAATAGAGCAATATGTGATACTAACCTAAATTATGGTACATTGTCAAATTCCCATCAACATGCAACATGTACGCCATCTTCGACATCCAGTTCTACAGTGTGTGAGAGTAGTTCGGCCTCGTATTACTACAGATGGCCATTACACGTGTCAGTAATCCAGATTTACCGGAGGGTATAAATGCTAAACTATATTTGATTCCTGCAGTCAGAGAACGTACATTTCAGAAAAACTTAGAAAACGTTTAAATTTAAAATCAATTGAAAATGAAAATTTATTGGTCAAAACTTTTGGTGATGAAACTCCTAGATTGAGAATTTGTGATATCGTTCAGATTTCCGTTGCATGTTTAGATGGTATGCAGGTGTATATTAAGGCCTATTGTGTCCCTTCGATTTGTAGTCCAATCAGTGAACAACCTATACAGATAGCTGTTAACCAGTATCCTCACTTACAAGGTTTACTACTGGCAATTCCATCACAGAGTTTAGAATTTGAAGTAGATGTTCTGATTGGTGCTGATTTTTACTGGAGTTTTTTAATGGCGTTATCAGACGGGGGGAGACCAATGGTCCTGTTGCCTTACTAAGTAGATTTGGCTGGGTGCTTTCTGGTCCCATATTGCATTATTCAAAGAGTGAAGAATGTACAGTAAATCTTAGCTCCACACATGTTCTGTACATTGATGCTGTACCAGAGTCAAGACAAGAAAATTACCTAAAAGAAGAACTAAATAAATTTTGGGATCTTGAGACGTTAGGAATAAGAAAAGACGAGTCTTCAGTATATTCAGATTTTTTACAAGATATTAGCTTTGATAAACTTTCTCAAAGATATGAAGCAAAACTTCTGTTCAAAGAAAATCATCCTGTGTTGTCCGATGGTTATTCGCATTCCGTCAACCGTCTGGGTTCATTACTACGACGCCTTCGGGGTAAACCAGATATCTTCCGTGCATGTGATCGAATAATACAAGAACAGTTGAACGAAGATATTGTAGAAATTGTCGACGTCGATTTGTCTACTAATCCAGGTGAAATGCATTATCTTCCTCATTACGAAGTCTTACGAATGGAAAAGGATAATACAAAATTACGAGTGGTATATGACGCTTCTGCTAAGATTCATGGTCCCAGTTTAAATAATTGCTTATACACCGGACCATCGTTAAATCCCCTCATATTTGTCATTTTAATTAGATTTAGAATAAACTCTGTTGCTGTTATGGCTGATATACAAAAAGCGTTTCTAAATATTTCCATTGTGCCCGAACACAGAGATTATTTAAGATGTTTATGGGTAGATGAACCCTTTAAGAAAAATCCAATAATTAGAACAATGAGATTCAAACGTGTTGTTTTTGGTGTTATATCTAGTCCCTTTATTCTCAACGCGACTATCCGACATCATTTAAATGAACATTTTCCAGATGACTTAGAATTTGTTGATAAGCTAACAAAATCGCTGTATGTTGACGATTTTGCATCGGGTTCAAGTAATGACGCAACTGCATTCAATTTGTGTAAAAGAGTAAAGCTTGGTTTACAAACTGGTGGTAATAATATGCGTAAATGGAATAGTAATTCGCAAAGTCTTATGCAAATGTTAAGAGATAGTGACGTTTTTCTAGAAATTGAATCCAGTGTGGAGAGTAAATCTTTACAAATCGTAACAGAAGAAGATACCAGTTACAGTTTATTCCTGCACCAGAGTAATTTTGAAGCATCAAGTGTATTAGGTCAGAAATGGAACTCTTTGTCTGATAATTTTGAATTTGAATTCGCGAAAATAATATCAAGTGTTGATTTGAAATTCCCTTTGACTAAACGAGTAATTTTAAGTACAACCGCAATGTTCTGTGATCCTGTTGGTCTAATCTCTCCAGTGGTGTTGTCATTTAAAATAGCATGTAAAAGTTTGTGTAAAAAAACATCTGGAATGGGACGATCCGTTAGACGACAATTTTTGTGACTTTTGGAAAGAACTCTTGTATAGTTTGAATGAGGTAAAATCTATATCATTTCCAAGATGCATATGTAACAAGCTTCACGCTGATGCAGTTATTCAACTTCATGTATTTGGGGATGCCTCCGAAAAAGCTTGTGGGTCCTGTGTATACCTTTGTTGCATACATACCTCTGGAGAAGTTCACTGTAATTTGATAGCATCTAAAACAAGAGTTGTGCCGTTCAACAAACCTACGATTCCAAGACTAGAGTTGTTGGCCTGTTTAGTTTCGGTTCATTTAGCTTCCAGTGTGATAGAATCATTAAAGGACAGTCTAGATGTAACTGTTTATTATTGGACTGATTCAACAGTCGGGCTTAATTGGATTAAAAATGTGAATAAAGAATATAAACAGTTTGTTCAAAATCGTGTTCTAGAGATTTGAAGATCATCGTCAACAAACCAGTGGCACTACTGTAAAACCAAAGATAATCCAGCAGATGTATGTTCGCGTGGCTGCAAAGCAAATGGTTTAATTAATAACGAGTTATGGTGGAATGGTCCTAAATTCCTGTTTCAAGATTTAAATATATATTTGCAAATTTCTGAACCTGTGTTTGTAGAAATATAGTCCGAAATAAAGACTTCTGTTTGTTTAAGTAGCACAAGTGCATATTGTAACACTGAACAATTGGTGGATGTTTCTAAATACAGTAAATTCCAAAAAGTATTGCGTGTAACAGCTTATGTATTGCGATTTATATTAAATGTCAAAGCCCGTTTGAGCCAAAACGAAGTTAAGAGCGGTGAATTGTCTAATGATGAGTTGAGGTGTTCAGAAACAATATGGTTAAGAGATGTTCAGAATCAAATACCTAATGATGACAAATTCAAGCAATGCAAAAAATGAAATAAAATGGAGTTTAACGTCCTGCTTTTCAGCTCCCATACTGGGCTAATGAAGACGGGCATACGCCATACAGTGTGCTTTGAGGGAAATTTTGCCCGGGCAGCGGCACTATCGCATATTCTTATATCGAATTCCAACTGTCAATGGATCTTTTACGTGCATTGCAATGTATACACGGGACCTCGGTTTTTCGTCTCATCCGAAGTACTAGACAGCTGTCCTTGCCAGCCCCCCCCCCCCCCCGTCCTGCATCACTGACAAGGGGGAACCACGCCGGAAAATCTGGATGAACTTTCTCGGCCAATGCTGGGATCGAACACCCGACCTCCAGGCTAGCGAGCCAGCGTCTTACCCACCTAGCCACGTGATGCCTTCAAGCAATGCAAATTATCTCTTAATATCAGAGAAGATGAAAAAAGAAAATTTTACGTTGTTGCGGTCGGATAGAAAATGCAAGTGTATACCATACGACACCAAATTTCCTATCTTTCTTCCTGAAAATCATGCGTTAACAAGACTGAGTATTGCACAATGCCATGATGATGTTATTCACAATGGTACTCAAGAAACGTTGGTTCAGCTTCGCACAAAATATTGGGTGTGTCGCGGTCGTCAGAAAGTTCGCCAGATTATTCAACGATGTGTAGCGTGTAGGACAATCCTATGGTGTTCCTTTGCCTCCTCCTCTTCCTGAGTTTAGATTGTCGAGTGATTTTGCGTTCTCAACGATTATGCGGGTCCACTTTATGCCAAAGATATTTATTCCAAGAGCGATGATATGTATAAAGGGTTTGTCGTGATTTATACGTGTGCAAGTTCTTGTGCTGTCCATTTAGACCTAGTTCCCGATGCTAGTTCATCTACGTTTATTAGAAGTTTTCAAAGGTTTATTGGTAGACGTGGAATTCCTTCGTTTGTCATTTCTGATAAAGAGTGAAGAGTTAGGAGTCTTTGTAAATTCAAAGAACATTAAGTACTCTTATAATGTTGAGCGGTTCCCATGGTTGGGCGGATTTTTTGAGCGAATGGTTCTCTCCGTTAAGCGATGCTTGAAGAAATCTCTTGGTAGTACGCGGTTAACCTATGAAGAATTGTAAACTTTATTGGTTCGAATTGAAGGGGTTATAAATTCAAGGGCTCTCACCTATGTAGATGAATATTGTGTTAATCCTCTTACTCCTTCCCATCTTGTAATTGGAAGACGTCTTTTAACAGAACCAGCCTCTGTTATTGATGAACAGCCTGCATATTATATTTTGACAATGAAATTAATAGAGTTGAATAATAAACAAAACAAAATATCTACAGCTAACTATGCTTACTTTGCCGTCCGCGTTTGACGAAGTTCGGACATCTCGATCCTCTTTTCCATTCCTATTTTTCAATCCAATTTTCCGATCCTATTTCTCGATCCCTTTGTCCAATTTCGTCAAAAGCGTAAGACGTTCACGGTGATTTCTCTCTCTCTCGCTTAGTGTAGTATACATAATAAATATTTTTTATGTTAATTGATTACTCTCTCCTTCAATTTACAATTTGAATATTTTTAGGTTTAAGAAGGGGGCTCTCTGTGAGGTCCGCGCTGGGTGGCCGATCGCGCGTCTCTTTCATTTCATCATTGATTCTTGCAAGATGTTCGACGACGACCCTGTAATAAAACATGTCCGCCTTGGTTAGACTGTAACGGCCAACCGACCAACAGCCCTTTTCAGGGCCACCAACTTATTCAGAAAGAGTTTTTATATTCTATTTTGTTTATAACTTTTATAAGAACTTTCCACACTGAAAGAGCACACTTTGCCAGTCTACTCTTCTCCATGTCTGGTGTCCTTGAGCCCATATCAAACGCCGTTGACGGTGATGATCCCTGAGCATAGCTCCAACATAAGGTCGTCGTGCACGGAGTCCTACTTCTCTAAGACGACGTCTTACGGTGTCGGCACTTACTGGTCCTTGTCTTCCGACGACTGCTGCACCTGTTCGAGTCGCTGGGCGGTATCTTTCACGCAGATGAGTGACCCGGGTGTAGAGGTCTTGAGCCTGGGTTGTAACGCGTTGTGGACCAGGACGTTGACGGTCACGTGTTGATCCAGTAACTCGAACACGTTCCACCAACCTTACAATACTGGACGGATGACAATTGAAGTGTCTGGCAAAAGCACGTGTAGACATGCCAGCCCTGGGTATTCCCAACTCTTAAGTTATATCTAGCCCTCCATATCGTACACTCGCTGAATATCCTCGCCTCTCTCAACTGGTTTGTGAGATTTGGAGATATTGGACGATTGTACGTTGTACAGGCCTTACCATACCCAACATTACCAAGTAGTACTTATAAAATAGATTTTCACCAATATTTCCACTAAAATATTTATTATAAACCAAAATAAAAAAATAACAAATAAGAGTCTCTATATTATCCATTATGTATCCTATATCTTCTATACTAATATTTGTGACTGTCGTTTGTGTGTTTGTCTGTCTGTCTGTTCGGGGTTGGCGGCTCCACTGGGGTTTAGGGGTATCTCGGACCGGGGAGTAACATAGGCCAGGTGGTGTTAGTCTACCACTTCCGGTTTCGGAGTTATGACCCCCGAGCGAAGCGGGGTTGGCGGCTACACTATGTCTGCCCCGAGTCTGAAATTTGGGGTATAGGGGTAGCTCCGACCGGGGAGTAACATAGGCCAGGTAGCGTTAGTCTACCACTTCCGGTTTCGGAGTTATGACCCCCGAGCGAAGCCGGGTATCCTGCTAGTGTTCTATATTTATGTAATTATGTATGTATGTATATACTTTTATAATGCGTACATGTATCTAAATCAGAGAGAAGGGTTACACATAGGCTTAGCGTATTCCCCAATCCAAATTCAGATTAAATGAATAAAAAAAATATTGTTTAGAAAATTTTTTTAAAAAAAAATCCCAATCATAGTTCAAAATGGTGGTCCTTCTCCAGTTGAAAGACCTCAGAGATGGAAGCTACACAAGGCTTGGGCTCTTTTCGAATCTTTGTGTTTATCCTCCTTTGATGCAAAGGAGTTAGAGGAAACAGATGAGCCCATGACCATGTTCACTACAATTCTCCAAGATGTAGCTTAACAGGCGATTCCCATTACCACGATTGAACCAAAGCGTTTCAATAAACCATGGTATAATGACGATTGCAAATCAGCTCTTAAAGAGCGTGATCGGATTCTGAGACGACTTAAAACACACACTTCCATGGAGAATATTGCTGCATATCAAATGGTCGAGCGAAGGCTCGTAGAACCCACACGCCAAGCAAAGAAGTCTTCATGGCAAGGGTATGTCTCAAGGATCAATTTAAGGATCGGATTCGTAGGATTAAAGGTACAAGTAGTGCCTTACCAGTTAGCATCTCAATGTTGATAATTGTCCACGAGAAAACCACGCAGAAGGTGCTAAGGCTTCAATCACAGATTTTGACCAAATTTGGTTTAGAAGTTGGGATAGTGACAAAACACATAAATGTGCAATATTAGATAAATCTTTCAATTCCTGAATGAGAAAATTGAAAAAACATTTTTAATATGGTGAAATTGCCAAAATCCATCTTTTCTCAAATACCAACTTTGGCAAGTCCTTACACCTTTACTATAAGTAGCAGAAAGACCAAACTCACACAGTTTGTAGATGACTCAGTGTTGTTACCACAATATTAACTTCAGACGATTCTGGCGAACGAGATCTGTATACGGACTGGATATCAACGCCTGTCTAAATTCCCCATTTTTCATCACCCAAAGTTTGACGCCCTATAGCTACTTCTTTCATGGGGTGGGTTTAAAAAATTTATGCTTACGTGAACAAGCAACCTCCCAAGATTTGATACAAAAAATAAAAATGACCGGAATCGACTTGACAAAAACTAGGTAAAGAAACAATAACCCATGAAATTAATCTGTAATTTCCCTATTTTGGAGATAATTAACCGTAGTAGATAAAAAAAAAACCTAAAAATTTATTTTCCTTTTCATTCATATGGTGTTTACTACCAGCCCTAAAATACATTAGTGTCTGTTTTATAAAAATATCTTGAAAAAAAAATACTTTCAAAGACCTGTAATCATTCATGGCTCATCTGGCGTCGACGGGAATTGGCTTCCGCAGTTGTCCGCGACCTTCCATTGGAGTATCGACATGCTCAATCTTAACAAACATATCCATTACTCTCAAATAGACATTATTTTAAACAAAATAATCCAACGAAAATAAAAAATTCACCTAAAAGTGAGATTCGAACCACCAACCGCATGACTTCCTCCGACCCACCCTCTCACCGAGTTGCTTGTCCCAGGTCCCCAAGGTCCATGTCGTGGGCCCTTTTCAGGGGGTTTGCCTAGGGCCTCTCTTATTCTAAATCCGGCCCTGAAGGTGCAGCTGACAGTGCCCGAGAGCTGTAGCTACCATACTACACTGTTCAATGTCACCCACTTCGACGCAAGGCTTCGTTGCCGTTAATATTTAAGCTTCCACATTTCTGTATTGTAGAAATCAGTGGATGTGTCCCAAAATGAATAGTGGAAACATGCTCTGAAATTTTACATTTTGTAGCCATTTTCGGTAACCTGTTTGAAAATGAAATCTTAAAGAGACAATACAACAAATATGTTAAAGGGACAATACGACAATACCAAATATACAATAAATACAAATACACACTTATATAGAGTACAACATGGTACAAATAATGGCTATGGATATGATGAAAACGTATAAAAGTCAAAATTTTTATTTCTCTAATTAAATTTGCAAAAAAATGTATCACAAAAGCTTATTTTAGCACTTTTCAATAAGCTTAGCACTTCAAAACCATCCAAAGAAATTCTACTTGTGACCATGAAAGAAAAAGTTACAGTGTATCTTTTTCTGCACTATAAGGACAATGTGAATATGGTACCCTAAAACAAGTCCACACAAAATTAGTATGTACTGATTTTTTTTTTCAAATTAGTGCTGGGGTGGAAGTTGACCACCCGCTTTATCAGACAGGGTCAAAATTAGAAGGTTGCTATTCCACCATAGAATGCAGTCTGTGCTTAAAAAGGGTGATAAATACACATGTGAAAACCGCAATTTCACCCATAAAATGAATAATTCCTGTACAGTCCTTTAGAGCGACATCAGATTGTAACCACTTCTGCATGTTACCTCTTGCCCCTAGGGGGTGTCATACCATAAGTTCGATCAAAAACTTCCGACCCCCCATCTTAGCACTTTTTGCGATTTTTGCATGGTCTTCTCGCGGATACACTCTTAACAACTTAACAACATTTCCTGATATTGCTAATTCTCTGGCCAGTACATTTTCGTTCAATTCATCACCCAGTGTCTCCCTTGATGCCTTTCGAGGCATTAAACAACAACAGGAGAAAAAGGCGACTTAATTTCAAGTTCCGCAATGATGAATGCTACAATGATACCTTTTCCATTGCAGAGATTCGGGATTCGCTAAAGCGAGCTCGGGATACTGCATCTAGTCCAGATGAAATATACTACCAAATTCTAAAACATTTACCCTTTTCCACCCTTTTAATTTTATTGGATCTTTTTAACCGGATTTGGGTTGACGGGAAATTCCCCCCTTCGTCGCATGAAGTCACAATAATTCCCATCCATAAATCGGGTAAAGATCATACGAATCCTACCAACTATCGTCCGACCGCTTTAACTAGCTGTATTTGCAAAACCATGGAGAGATTGACCAATCGAAGGCTTGTTTGGTACCTTGAGTCCAACAACCTCATTACTGACCTCCAATGTGGATTTCGGTCCCAAAGGAGCACCCTTGGTCATCTCGTACGATTCGAAACGTTCGTCAGGGACGCTTTCATCCAGAAGCAACATTTAATTGCAATAGTTTTTGATCTGAAGAAAGTATATGATACCACGTGGAAACATGGTAACCTCCATAACCTCGGCCGACGAGGTCGCTTACATATCTTCATTAAAAATTTCCTGGAAGATAGGTCATTTAAGGTACGACTGGTATCAATATTCTCTGATCCATTTCCGAAGGAAATGGGGGTTCCTCAGGGAATTATTTTATCGCCAACTCTTTTTGCAATAAAAATCAATTCCATCCCAGCGTGCCTTAAACCAGGTACAAACGGCGCTCTTTATGTTGATGACTTTCAGGTGTGCTATGATTCTACGGACATGCGGATAATCGAACGTAAGTTGCAGCTTTGTTTGAATTCACTTCACCAATGGGCAGCCGAAAATGGTAAGACTGCCTGAATACAATTGTAGGTGAGACCAATTTCCTGGGGCTGATATTTGATAAGAAATGATCATTTATTCCCCATATTAAAAACCTCAAAAAGAAATGTCTGAAAGCCCTCGACATATCGAGAGTCTTATCAAATACTGAATGTCGAGCAGACCGCAAGGTCATGATGAGATTATATCGTGTACTCATAAGATCAAAACTCATATGTTTGGCGCAATATATCCCGGTTGGAGCTGATGTGCCATAAAACCACATCTCATTCTCATTTCTTCCTACTTGAAATAGATCTACCCTTCCTTCCCTTCAATATAGGTGCGAAGTAATTGCTGTGGTAGGGTGACCCATGTTTGAACCAAAGCGTTTCAATAAACCATGGTATAATGACGATTGCAAATCAGCTCTTAAAGAGCGTGATCGGATTCTGAGACGACTTAAAACACACACTTCCATGGAGAATATTGCTGCATATCAAATGGTCGAGCGAAGGCTCGTAGAACCCACACGCCAAGCAAAGAAGTCTTCATGGCAAGGGTATGTCTCAAGGATCAATTTAAGGATCGGATTCGTAGGATTATAGGTACAAGTAGTGCCTTACCAGTTAGCATCTCAATGTTGATAATTGTCCACGAGAAAACCATGCAGAAGGTGCTAAGGCTTCAATCACAGATTTTGACCAAATTTGGTTTAGAAGTTGGGATAGTGACAAAACACATAAATGTGCAATATTAGATAAATCTTTCAATTCCTGAATGAGAAAATTGAAAAAACATTTTTAATATGGTGAAATTGCCAAAATCCATCTTTTCTCAAATACCAACTTTGGCAAGTCCTTACACCTTTACTATAAGTAGCAGAAAGACCAAACTCACACAGTTTGTAGATGACTCAGTGTTGTTACCACAATATTAACTTCAGACGATTCTGGCGAACGAGATCTGTATACGGACTGGATATCAACGCCTGTCTAAATTCCCCATTTTTCATCACCCAAAGTTTGACGCCCTATAGCTACTTCTTTCATGGGGTGGGTTTAAAAAATTTATGCTTACGTGAACAAGCAACCTCCCAAGATTTGATACAAAAAATAAAAATGACCGGAATCTACTTGACAAAAACTAGGTAAAGAAACAATAACCCATGAAATTAATCTGTAATTTCCCTATTTTGGAGATAATTAACCGTAGTAGATAAAAAAAAACCTAAAAATTTATTTTCCTTTTCATTCATATGGTGTTTACTACCAGCCCTAAAATACATTAGTGTCTGTTTTATAAAAATATCTTGAAAAAAAAATACTTTCAAAGACCTGTAATCATTCATGGCTCATCTGGCGTCGACGGGAATTGGCTTCCGCAGTTGTCCGCGACCTTCCATTGGAGTATCGACATGCTCAATCTTAACAAACATATCCATTACTCTCAAATAGACATTATTTTAAACAAAATAATCCAACGAAAATAAAAAATTCACCTAAAAGTGAGATTCGAACCACCAACCGCATGACTTCCTCCGACCCACCCTCTCACCGAGTTGCTTGTCCCAGGTCCCCAAGGTCCATGTCGTGGGCCCTGTTCAGGGGGTTTGCCTAGGGCCTCTCTTATTCTAAATCCGGCCCTGAAGGTGCAGCTGACAGTGCCCGAGAGCTGTAGCTACCATACTACACTGTTCAATGTCACCCACTTCGACGCAAGGCTTCGTTGCCGTTAATATTTAAGCTTCCACATTTCTGTATTGTAGAAATCAGTGGATGTGTCCCAAAATGAATAGTGGAAACATGCTCTGAAATTTTACATTTTGTAGCCATTTTCGGTAACCTGTTTGAAAATGAAATCTTAAAGAGACAATACAACAAATATGTTAAAGGGACAATACCAAATATACAATAAATACAAATACACACTTATATAGAGTACAACATGGTACAAATAATGGCTATGGATATGATGAAAACGTATAAAAGTCAAAATTTTTATTTCTCTAATTAAATTTGCAAAAAAATGTATCACAAAAGCTTATTTTAGCACTTTTCAATAAGCTTAGCACTTCAAAACCATCCAAAGAAATTCTACTTGTGACCATGAAAGAAAAAGTTACAGTGTATCTTTTTCTGCACTATAAGGACAATGTGAATATGGTACCCTAAAACAAGTCCACACAAAATTAGTATGTACTGATTTTTTTTTTCAAATTAGTGCTGGGGTGGAAGTTGACCACCCGCTTTATCAGACAGGGTCAAAATTAGAAGGTTGCTATTCCACCATAGAATGCAGTCTGTGCTTAAAAAGGGTGATAAATACACATGTGAAAACCGCAATTTCACCCATAAAATGAATAATTCCTGTACAGTCCTTTAGAGCGACATCAGATTGTAACCACTTCTGCATGTTACCTCTTGCCCCTAGGGGGTGTCATACCATAAGTTCGATCAAAAACTTCCGACCCCCCATCTTAGCACTTTTTGCGATTTTTGCATGGTCTTCTCGCGGATACACTCTTAACAACTTAACAACATTTCCTGATATTGCTAATTCTCTGGCCAGTACATTTTCGTTCAATTCATCACCCAGTGTCTCCCTTGATGCCTTTCGAGGCATTAAACAACAACAGGAGAAAAAGGCGACTTAATTTCAAGTCCCGCAATGATGAATGCTACAATGATACCTTTTCCATTGCAGAGATTCGGGATTCGCTAAAGCGAGCTCGGGATACTGCATCTAGTCCAGATGAAATATACTACCAAATTATAAAACATTTACCCTATTCCACCCTTTTAATTTTATTGGATCTTTTTAACCGGATTTGGGTTGACGGGAAATTCCCCCCTTCGTCGCATGAAGTCACAATAATTCCCATCCATAAATCGGGTAAAGATCATACGAATCCTACCAACTATCGTCCGACCGCTTTAACTAGCTGTATTTGCAAAACCATGGAGAGATTGACCAATCGAAGGCTTGTTTGGTACCTTGAGTCCAACAACCTCATTACTGACCTCCAATGTGGATTTCGGTCCCAAAGAGGCACTCTTGGTCATCTCGTACGATTCGAAACGTTCGTCAGGGACGCTTTCATCCAGAAGCAACATTTAATTGCAATAGTTTTTGATCTGAAGAAAGTATATGATACCACGTGGAAACATGGTAACCTCCATAACCTCGGCCGACGAGGTCGCTTACATATCTTCATTAAAAATTTCCTGGAAGATAGGTCATTTAAGGTACGACTGGTATCAATATTCTCTGATCCATTTCCGAAGGAAATGGGGGTTCCTCAGGGAATTATTTTATCGCCAACTCTTTTTGCAATAAAAATCAATTCCATCCCAGCGTGCCTTAAACCAGGTACAAACGGCGCTCTTTATGTTGATGACTTTCAGGTGTGCTATGATTCTACGGACATGCGGATAATCGAACGTAAGTTGCAGCTTTGTTTGAATTCACTTCACCAATGGGCAGCCGAAAATGGTAAGACTGCCTGAATACAATTGTAGGTGAGACCAATTTCCTGGGGCTGATATTTGATAAGAAATGATCATTTATTCCCCATATTAAAAACCTCAAAAAGAAATGTCTGAAAGCCCTCGACATATCGAGAGTCTTATCAAATACTGAATGTCGAGCAGACCGCAAGGTCATGATGAGATTATATCGTGTACTCATAAGATCAAAACTCATATGTTTGGCGCAATATATCCCGGTTGGAGCTGATGTGCCATAAAACCACATCTCATTCTCATTTCTTCCTACTTGAAATAGATCTACCCTTCCTTCCCTTCAATATAGGTGCGAAGTAATTGCTGTGGTAGGGTGACCCATGTACTCACAGAAATACAGTCCACCGCTGATAGTTCGAGACTTCCACTGAAGCGTGCACATTCGCCGTGCCGAGACCAACTTTCTGACAGTATGATACTATAAATAGCCATGGCACGTGCAAATTCTCAACAAATCTATCAACTATTACAGCCGTAAAAAATTTATTGTTGACGATTTTGAATAGCAGTAAAATTAAGCTTCTTGGTTATTACAGCAGATTTAGAAATTACGTTCGTTTCATTTTTTAAATCGCTTTATCATTAACTGTACCGTTAAGAGCGGCATCTTTTGGTTTAGTACAAAAAATATCTCTGAATCACTCGGGTTAGACAGGAACATGATACTAGCAGTAGTTTCATTTTACTTTTACAAGCTTCTTAAAACGATTGTTGAGCTACCTAACGTGCTTATTTCTAAATTCAATTTCTTGTTCTAGCTTTCTGTTATGTTTCGTAAAAAAGTAGTCTTGATTATCCCGACCTGTCAATAAGACGTAGAATGGTCGATAGACTGGTTAAGCGAGACTAATTTCAAAACAAGGGCACGTAACCTATCTTTTACTCAAAAGTGTCTGGATGTTATGGACGACTCTTGGAACCAGTTTTCAGTCTATTATTTATACATGATTAATGGTCATAGCTTATTAAGTACAACATGATCGTTTATTTAGTGACTATAATTGTGTGAAACTGATTTGAGGCTGGGCGTAATTGTCGAGATATATGGAGATATTTATTTATGGTGGGTCACCCTGGCTGTGGATATTAAATAAGGACGAAACCTGGGTATTTCTTCAGCTGGAAGCCCTTCCTTGATTTTGCTTCAACACACGTGTAATGACCAGCGGCGGCGCCAGGGGGTGGGGCAAGGGGGGGCATTTGCCCCCGCCCCCATTAATCTGGTCTGCCCTCTGTTTGCCCCCCCCCTCCCAATAATTTTAGAAAATAAAAAAGTATTTGTGATACGTTTCGGTAATCAATACCTTCTACGGTGAATAAATCCCACATCCCCACTCAGTCATAAACTTGCATGTTGTAGAGCATTTCCGACGGTCTATTTTTCAAAATTTTCTTGGCGAGGTCCCCAATGGACTCGCTACTTTGGCGCTCACAAGGGGAATTCGTTGAGGTTCGCAAGTCCGTTCGTTTGACATTTTGTTCTCTAGTCGGATAAACTAGTGATCAGGCGACGGACGGTATCTGGTCAGATCTATTTATCTCGACGATTGGTGCCTGGGAATACTGTAAGACAGCATTTCCGGGAGTCTATTTTTCAAAATTTTCGGGGAGAGGACTCCCTACTTTGACGCTCGTGAGTGGGCTTCGTCGTGATTCGCAAGTCCGTTCGTTTGACACTTTACCTCATCGATCAGTGCCTGAAATACTGCCAAGCTGCATTTCCGGCAACCTGTTTTTTAAAATTTTCTGGGGGAGGCCCCCTACCCCTAGTTGAAGCTCGTGCCTTTGCCCACTTAACCTTGGACTTTGCCCCAGCTTTGCCCCTCCAATTACCGGCGGCTGGCGCCGCCACTGGTAATGACACGCCAACCGCCAACCGCCAAGCAACTAATCGAAATACTCGACTTTCCAACTCTTTTACGTGCTTAGGTAATGACACTCGACAAGGAACTGAATTACTGAACCTGTAAAATGTTAATCACGTGACTGGCCAGACGGTCTTCTTTCATTGAATCCATATTATTCTAGATCGATTCATAATGAATTTCCCTAATATTTAAAAAGACAAAGCCCGTCGCCCTTTACAATCTATTAGTTATATTTTATAGCCAATTCATACCCCTACTTAATAACGTGGTCTACTTGCGTTGCAGTTCAAGGTAGAAAATAAACCCCATAAACTACGAGTAATAATTGAAACTTGACGTAGGTTATCGACAGTGTACTGGCTCGATACGGGTGTGTTATTATATAATTCCGTAAAAATTATATGTATAAGGAATAGTAACAGTATCTGTACTCACAGATATATGGCCTGGAAGATCGTGAATATTTCAGAGTGACAGGTTAGTTACTGAATCGACAGGTATGAAAAAGTAATTATTTTGGAACATTTCGAGGCCTGGAATTGCCAAAAGACCCTAACTAACGATACTCAGTGATGGGTGTACGTACTAGAATAGGAATGTAATCCTTCTCAAATGCACTTTTAGATGTCGCCAAGAAAGAAAATATTTTAATTTATCAAAAATACCTCGAGAAGGGACACGTGCAAATGAAAGTGGACTCTACAATTGCAAGATAAATTTTTAAAAAAGAAATATACAGTCCGGCTAATTATGGGAATATAATGAAAAATGCTAAGAAACTTCACCCGAAATATGTCGTTAAGTATCTCGACTATATCGTCTTCAAAGATTTTTCGGGATTAAATTTCTATTCCTCTATTAAACCCGGCTGTAACATTTGTGAGCCCTAAAGTATCAACCGAATGGTGTTATCTCATAAGGATGAATATGAAGATCTTCCACAGAAAACAAGCGATTGCCATGCAAGAGAACGAGCTAAAAAAATAATGTGATTTTTTGAACAATCAGGGGCCATAATCCAGGAAGTTACGGTCCGATATGCGCAAATATCGACAGGAACCGAGATCGTTGTAATATAAAGATAAATTTCAAGTTTCATCAAAATCGGGTCACAATTGTGACCTGTAGAGGGTCCACTACCTTCATATACCATACTTTTACACTATTTGCATATAAGGACCGGCCATTTTGTCGGGCAGTTTTCACAAAATTCAAACTCAAATCATCATTATGGTGTGACCACAAGCTAAAAACTCGATTTTTCGTACAATCAGGGCACATAATCCAGGAAGTTGCGGTCCGATATGCGCAAACCGAGATCTTTGGGTTATAAACATACATTTCCAGTTTCATCTAAAAACTTGATTTTTCGCTCACTCAGGGTCCATAATTTACGAAGTTTCGATCCGATACATGCCAATATCGCGAGGAACCGAGATCTTTTGGAGATAAACCCATATTTCAAGATTCGTCAAAATCGGATAAGAATTGTGACCTGTAGAGTGTCCACAAACAAATTGTGGACGGATGGACAGGGGCAACAATAATATACGTCCACATGAAAATGTGGCTAAGGCGTACCGATAACGAGGTTGAAGTTAATGTATCAAAGTTCGTTTTCAAAAAAGTGTGTCGTTTTCGCAACGTTAAATAGAACCACTCACAGCTATGGCGGCGTCCTTGATAAGTCTACAAACTAAACATGTTAAACAAAGCGCCTAATAGGCAGCTGTGTGTAATTATGTAGGTTTGTGACAAATATTTGCAAGTAAATGCAACCACCTGTAAGGAACCATTAAGTTAAATAATTTTAGATTTCAAAAGTTATTGTTGAAATTTTGTTTCAAATGTAGGTTTGTGACAAATATTTGCAAGTAAATGCAACAAACTGTAAGGAATCATTAAGTTAAATAATTTTGGATATCAAAAGTTATTGTTGAAATTTTGTTTCAAATGAGAATAGTATTTTGATTAACTGGTGTAATTGAACTGCTGCTAATCCTTATTGTTCTCTTGTACTTTCAAAACACTCTTGTTGTAAACAGAGAGGTGTGAAGGGAAGCAAATAAAGGATATTGTTCAAACCACTTTATATCACTAAAGGTTAATCAAATTGATTAAATACTCACGTAGTGAGCTTTCATAACTTAAATCAGCTCATCCTGTTCATACATCATTCTGTTCAAGTTTAAAACGATTACATATATTTACAAAACCCAGAGGCAAAAGAGCTGGAAGATGAAAACTAATGTTTACGTCTGTTATAACTGGCAACAGTCCGTATAAGCCGTATAACATTTCTGCAATTCCTGTCAACTCTAATAATCTTATATCTGTTAAACTTAATCAAGCTAAGAAATTAAACAATCTTAAATTTGCCCACGTTCCTGAAGCAACGACTGCGAGATTTACAATATCTGGACGTTGCTAGATTACTTTATAATTCCCGACCTTATAGCTACGTTATCTACAGACACGTGAACAGTAGCGTCCAATCAGAGTTTGTGACATAGCAACCTCCACGGAAACCTTGACATTGAAAGAAGCCTCAACTTTGCAATTCAATTATCACAGGTAGACATTTAGCTGGAAAGCGCGAGAATGTAAGCAGAAATATGCAGGGTATTACTTGAAGGGCTTGATAAGATGTACGTAGTTAAAGCGAGATCAATCAAGCCTTCTATTGATGATGAAATTTGGCTTGAACAAGGCCCGATCTGCCAGAAATAGACAAAACTCTCGCCTGAGTTTGTTATAGAACACCGTATTGACCTTCTTGCCATCACAGAAACTTGGCTGACACAAAATGAATCTTCTATTATAAACGAACTGTGTGTAGGTGGGTATCTATTCATTAATAAACCGCGAATATCATCTAGAGGTGGTGGAATAGGCTTGTTGTACAATGGCAATATTAAGTTGAATATGGGGCATAATAATTTAACCCAAATACAGTCTTTTGAATATTTTTTGACAGACTTTACTGATTTGGGTGTTCTGATGATTTATCACCCTCCACCTACTGCCACTAACAGATCTTCCAACAGACAGTTTTTTTTTTATCAAAATTTGAATTGCTTATGACAAAAGTTGTTCTTCTGTCGGAATCCATGCATCCAGTGATCCTATTGTTGCCCAATTCAATGACTTTATTCGTATAATCTGGTCCAGCATGTAAATGAAGCTACTCATCTGAAGGGACACATTCTTGATCTAATTATCACCAGGAATGATGACTACCTGATTGACTCAGTGGATGTATTGAACGATATTATTTCTGACCACGATTCTGTTTATGGAATAATCAATTGAAAGCCACACGCTGAAACTGACTTACAAGTAAAATCAAGAAAACTTAGAAACATAAATCTAGCGGACCTTTCTAGCGATCTGTCAGAAAGTTTCAATTATGATGCCTGTATTATCAAGAAAACTTGCAATTCTTAGTGAGCGCAAAACTCACAGAATAACCGAGTGTGGCGTAAAACCAAGTTAAAGTTTAATAACCAGATATACAGAGCAGTCTGCAAAGGTCATATCTATGATCAGATCTGCCAAGAATAGTTACTATAATAATAAATTAACATCTTCACAAACACGTGATTTATTTAAAATTGTTCAGGCGCTTACATCATCAACTGATGGGCTTGGGCTTGCCGAGAGATTTTGTTCTTTCTTCCAAACCAAAGTATATGACATTAGAAAAGCACTAGATAGTGGGGTGGACTCCGATACGGAGGATGAAAACCCAATTCCGTCGTTAGAGTGCAATCTAAAAAATTTTGTTATTGTTTCTGAAGAACAGGCCAAGAAGATTATACTAAAGAGTAGGACACCGTAGTTGGAGGGTCTGCTTCCAATCATTACTGGCATTGTTAATCATTCTATAACCACGAGTACTGTTCCTGTATGTTTAAAGTCAGCCCTGGTTTCACCTTTGTTGAAGAAACTAAACCCGAATCCCAAGCGGTGTAAGAAATAACGACCTGTTTCCAACGTATCAGGTTATTGAAAGAGTTATTGCTTCTCAAATTTTAAATCATCTGTCTGAAAATGATTTACACGAATCGCTTCAATCTGCTTACAAACAAGATCACAGCACAGAGATGACTCTACTTAAAATTAAAAACGATATTGACCTGGCACTGGATAAGAATCCATCTTTGCACCTAGTAATTTTTGGATCTCAGTACTACTTTGGATACTATAGATCATAGTATTATATTTCAAAGGCTGGAAAGTTCAGTTGGGGTCTGTGGTGCCACACTGTCATGGATATAGTCATATCTTCAAGATATAACACAACAGGTGCAAATAAACAGGTCCGTGTCTCAACCCTGTGCTGTTACAATAGGCGTTCCACAAGGATCTGTAGGTGGTGCCTTTACTTTTTCTCTTATACATTCTTCCAATGGGTCAAAACATAAGAAGCCATGGGGTACAAACCCGCGGCTTTGCTGATGACACCCAAATATATGACTACTTTCAGCACAACAGCTATCTTGCTTCCGAGGAATCTATCAGTAGACAAGTTTAAATTTCTTGTTTATTATTGGTGTTAAACTAATTGTTTATTATTGCTATTAAATTAATTATTTCTGCATATTATTGTTATTAAACTATTTTTTTATTATTGTTATTAAATTAATTATTTATTACTGTTATCCATTTGCTACAAACTAGGCTATTTCAGGACTATCATATGGTAGAATTTTATTTCAATAATTCGCTTGCGCGTCTGGGTCTTTAGCAGTGGGATAACCAGGCAGGCAGGATACGCCCACATTTTGCAAGAGATGGATAAAGAACAAACTAAAAAGAAACATTTTTTTTGTACAATCAGGGGCAATAATCCAGAAAGTTATGGCCTGAAATGTGCAAATATCAAAAGGGACAGAGATCTTTAGGATATAAAGATATGTTTTAAGTTTCATCAAAATCGGATAAAAATTGTGACCTCTAGAGGGTCCACAACCTTCGTATTACACACTTCTACACAATTTGCCATTTTGTCGGGCAGTTTCATTTCGATTTTCCCGAAATACGAATTCAACCTTCATTATGGTGGAATGGTGATGTATTTAAACGGTTTTTAAAATCGCAAGCTAAAAATGCGATTTTTCGAACAACCAGGGGCCATAATCCAGGAAGTTATGTTAAGGAACCAAGATCTTATTGTGTAATGGTGATACATTCACATGTTTTTTTTTAAATCGGATAAAAATTGTGACTTCTACAGGGACCACAAGCTAAAAACGTGATCTTTTGTTCAATCAAGGGCCATAATTTAAGAAGTTACGATCCGATATGCGCGAGTATCGAAAAGAATCAATATCTTTGGGTTATAAACATGAATTTCAAGTTTCATCGAAATCGGATCAAAATTGCGCCTCTAGAGGGTCCACAACCTTGATTTATCAGGTGTTCACACTATTTGGGAACAACGGGCGGCCATTTTGTCCTGCAGTTTTGGCCTGATTTTCATGAAATTCGAACTCAACAAACATTACGGTGTAACAGTGATATATTCGAACGTTTTTTTTAAACAGAATAATAATTGTGACCTCTAGATGGACCGCAATCTAAAAACGTGAAATTGCGTACAATCACAGGCCATAAGTTACGATCTGATATGAACGAATATTGAAAGGAGTCGATATCTTTGGGTTATATACTTGCATTTCAAGTTTCATCAAAATCGGATCAAAATTGTGGCCTCTAGAGGGTCCACAACTTTGACATACCAGATGTTACACTATTTGCGTACGAGGGGCGGCCATTTTGTACAGCAGTTTTGGTCTGATTTTCATGAAATTCGAACTCAACCATCCATGGGGTGTAACGGTGATATATTCAAAGGTTTTTTTTTAAATCGGATAAAAATTGTGACCTCTATGGAGTCCACAAGCTTAAATCTGTAAAACATAGTATATGTAATCCTCTCTATTTATTATAAAACAGAATATATTCCCAGTAAATGGAAACAAGCCAATGCTATTCCTTTGTATAAAAAAGGTGATAGGTCGGATCCACAAAATTATAGACCCATTTCTCTGTTAAATAGTATATCTAAGTTTTTGAACGAGTAATTTATCAGAATCTTTTTAGTTATTTCTAAAAAAATGAACTTTTTAACAAGTACCAATCGGGTTTTTTACCAGGCATATCTACGGTACATCAACTTATAGAAATATATCAATATATCTGCAAAAGAATACACAGGCTTAGTATTCTGCGACAGTTATGGAATCCAAGATGACAGATTCGTACTAATTTCTAATTACCTAAATAACAGAAATCAAGTTCTTGTGTTAAAAAATTGTTTATCTGATACTTTTTCTACAAATTCTGGCGTTCCGCAAGGTTCCATTCTTGGTCCTCTACTTTTTTTTATTTATATAAATGATGTATCTGTTCATCTTAACGGTTTAACGAGATTATTTGCTGATGACACAACACTATGTTCTTCTTCAACAGATTTGTCGAATGTTGAAGCTGAATTGAATTATGATTTAAATCAGTTGTGTGTATGGGCAAATAAATGGCGAATAACCTTTAATCCTGAAAAAAACTAAATAAATGATCTTCACTAACAAATATGTTATGTTTCCTTTAAATATTAAATTTCAAAGCATGTATCTACGCACGGTTTCTTTTCATAAACATCTAGGTGTGTATATCCAAGATGACCTTAAATGGAATTATCATATTGAATCTATAATAAAACAATCGTCTTTTAAACTCAACCATTTACGTAGAGCCAAATTTCAACGTACACAATCCAATTTAAATAAATTATATAAATGTTATATCTTACCAATTCTTGAGTATGCCTGCGAAGTATGGGATAACTGTTCAAATTATAACTCAGAAAAGCTTGAAAAATTAAAGCTGCCCGCAGGGTAACTGGTTGCGCTGTTTATGCATCTTGTGAATCGCTTTATTTTGAAACTGCGTGGACTAAATTACACGACCGCAGAAAGATAAGACGATTGTACTTATGACATAAGCTTATTCACAAAACAGGGCCGTCTTATCTTCAAGATATAATAGGTTTTCACAGCAATAGTTATAATCTTAGAAACTATAATGATCTGAAAGTACCACTTTGTCGTTTAACTGTAACAAAGAACTCGTTTTTTTCCTAAAACCATTCAACAGTTCAATAGTTTACGTCCGGGTTTAAAATCCACACTATCTTTATCTGAGTTTAAAACCAATATAAAGACTAAAGTCAAACCTCCAAAATTAAGAAACATCGGCAACAGAAAATTATCCATTTACCATAATCGTATACGCCACACCTGTAGTGGTCTAAATTATAATCTTAATAAATCAAAAAACGTTCCAAATCCATACTGTTCATGCGACAATAAAAGCATTGAAAACTCGTGTCTCTACTTTTTTGATTGCTCAAAATACGTGTTACAGCGCAGATAGCAATATTATTATAAAACTTAGAAAGAGTCTGCCAACATACTATTCACAGAGTTATCAAATATCCTTTCCTTCACTATATATAACTACAGTGACCTATATCTAAATATAGCTGTTATTAGTCTCGACTATTTGGACACAGATCACTAAAGATTGCCCCATTGACTCCAATGTTAATTCTCGTATCTTAGACCGGCTCTAACTTTTTCCCAAATTTTCGTTGGGTAGAACGCTTTCTACCACAGATGGAGCAACATGTGGCAACCACTTGCCCAAAAGCACGTATGAGGTTCTTCATGAAAAACTTGAGATACACAAGCTGGAAGTAGAGACAAGTAAACATGCAATTTCAGGCCCTACATTTCAACGTAACCAACCTCTCAACTCTTGTATCCTTCCGCATCAAAATTATGAATATTCACCAAAACCTGGCAGAAAATGTATTTTCAAACCCTTTTCCTCAATTCTACACCAAAAAGTCAACAAAAATCGCCATGCAAAAGGGGGAAAAAGGAAAAGGGAGAGGAAGACTAAAAATAGCTTTGGCCCTTGTTTCGTGGGTGACGGCGTAGGAATATTTGGTGATCTGTGTCCTATATAGGGGTGAAACTTCAGGTATCACCAAAAGGCCTTTTTTATTTCCTTCCCATGTGTTCTGGCAACATGCCGGTGAAAGAAAATCAAAATCAAAGAATAACTGTAAAAATGATGGCCCTTTAAGTACACATGCTGCTTTATGTACACTGGTGCATCTCAGGTCCATAGGCCTTTTGTGCTAAAATTTAAAAATCTTTCTTATTAAAGGCAGTATCTGAGTTCTGTGAAAAAATTAGACAAGTTACAAAGAAACTACATAGAAAACACTCATAATTTGGAATTTTTTTCAAAAATATAATTTTATACTGCCATGTGATGAAAAATGTACAAAATTTACATGTAGCATCTCTCAAAATACCAATAATTTTCCACTTTTTTAAATATCCGGACGGACAAGAAATATATTTTTAGAATCTGTGGACAATATGCAAACAGAAAAAATGCAAACCAGTTGCAATGATTGTAATATTAGAGATCTATACTGAAACATGTATGCCTACCCCCTGAACATGCCACTGATTGAATTAATCTAATCTATGGTTGCAGAACTTACATTACCAAAGGAATCTGTCTAACAGCTATGTTTTACCATCCCTGGCTAACATATGCACATATAAACTAAAATAGGTGCAATAAATATGAATTATGGTTAAAAATAGGCCTTGATGAATGAAAAAAATGCCATATTTGGTCTATGATCACCCCTCTCTAACAGAAGGGTCACAGAATACACAATTTTCACAAATTTGGGAATATTTCAATGTTTCCAACATCTCAAACCTCAGAGGCATGTTACAAATTTGTATTGCAATCCTTGTGCTGAAGCAAGATGTCTGGAACTTTACATTAATTTCCTGAAAAAATGAAGTCAAAAAAGTAGCCATGACAGACTTGACAACATAAAAAGAGGCCTGAAAAGGAGAAAAATTAACATTTTATTGTTTTATAGGCAACATAAATGCAGCAAACACCACAAATGCTGGATTTTGATAAGAAAATATTGAACATTAAACTGACATTTACACATCTACACCAGTTTTATATCTGGGTCTGGTCTCATTGGCCTGAAATGCCTCAGGGTTCTACGTTTGACTCTGAACAAATAAGGGTTAGAAATCCTTGAAATGCACAAAAAAAATATTTTTGGGTGAAAAATAACATTCTTAGCTGTAATTCAACCACAAATTCCAATTAAGATCATTTTCATGTCAATACAGGTGCATTTAAATCCCTCAAAACACATTAATAGAAAAGGGTGGGGTGGGGCATTTATTGCCTCTCTAAACAGAATGATGGAGTAAAAAATGTCTAGAAAGGCTGGGATATTGCTTCCTACATGAAGGAAATGCAAGAATTTAATGTTTCAAAGGAGAAAAAAATGCTTATTCTGGGTAAAATAGTGGCAAAATTGAGCCAACCCCTGTTTTGAACATTTTGTACAAACCCATCTGCTGTACATTATTAACTCAGTGTTACCAATTTTAAATTTTCTGTAGGAAAGCTGGAGCTATTTCTAAACCTGACAAACATGTAGATCCCATCTAAGTTATATTAGCAAAGAAAATATGGGCATTTTTAGACATTTTGACTCATTTTAGTAGTCATGAAAATATTAATTTCTACATCCAAATGGGGGGAATCTCAAGATTTTTTGTGAATATTCCTGATTTTTAGACAAAATTTGGTGAAATTTCAATACTGTTCACTTTATCTGTGCTTTCTGAGACTGAATAAGCCAACATTGGGCATTAGAATATTTTACTTACTGTTAAAAATTCAATAAAAATTGAAAATTGAGAAATTTGCAGTAAAATTACAATTTTTCTTCAAAACTTTTTTTTTTTTTTTTTTCATTAACTTTTTTTAGTTTTTCTGTAGCCAAACTATTTTATTCATATTTTCTGAGAATTTAATCTTCATATTTTCAAAACTAAGGCATATCAGTGACAGCCTTATCACACACAGACAGGACACAGATCACTAAAGATTGCCCCATTGACTCCAATGTTAATTCTCGTATCTTAGACCGGCTCTAACTTTTTCCCAAATTTTCGTTGGGTAGAACGCTTTCTACCACAGATGGAGCAACATGTGGCAACCACTTGCCCAAAAGCACGTATGAGGTTCTTCATGAAAAACTTGAGATACACAAGCTGGAAGTAGAGACAAGTAAACATGCAATTTCAGGCCCTACATTTCAACGTAACCAACCTCTCAACTCTTGTATCCTTCCGCATCAAAATTATGAATATTCACCAAAACCTGGCAGGAAATGTATTTTCAAACCCTTTTCCTCAATTCTACACCAAAAAGTCAACAAAAATCGCCATGCAAAAGGGGGAAAAAGGAAAAGGGAGAGGAAGACTAAAAATAGCTTTGGCCCTTGTTTCGTGGGTGACGGCGTAGGAATATTTGGTGATCTGTGTCCATTTAGGCGTCTACAGACTATAAATAAAACAATACTAACAAAATGAAACTAGCTTTGCCACACTACCCACGCCTCCGTTTAAATCGTCCCGATTATAGAAGATCTGAGTAACACCCTGATTCATCCGTAGTAGTATGTACTTCATCTGTATCACTCATACTTTTCAAACGTTTAGTATGGATGACTAGCGTGAATTTCCAAAATCAACTTTTGCCGTAACATCTGTCATCATCTCTATAACTTGGTACGGACCTTTCCAACGAGACTTAATTTTTCTAGGAATACTGGTTGTTGCTACAGGTGTAAACACGAACACCCAATCACCCTTGTTGAAACTTCTTTTATTAGAGTTCAAATCACAGGTTTGTGTTTGGTGTGTTGCTTGTTTCTTCTGTTTAGCAAATTTGTAACCTTCCTGAAATTTTGTCCGGAGATTTGCTTCATATGTATGTAGCTGATCCGGTGTCTCTGATGAGCTATGGTATGCTCCTTTCTTTGTACCTTTCCTCTTTGCTTTATTACGCTTACATCTTCCAATGTGTCTAACGAAAGCACTATCCGTTTTGGATTTTCGTTCTTGCTGTGGTTCCTTCTGTTTGTCTTTACTTTTAGGTGGACACTTAACAGAAAGGAGACCCATTTTCTTGCTTTTCTGACAGATACTGGATGGTGCAGGTTTTCCTTTGGCATCCAGTCGTTTCAGTAATTCATTTACTGTTTTAGTCAGTTTCAATACCTGTTCCTTTAAATCCTGTATATCATCAGATTTTGGAATTTTCTGAACTGATCTTGCATACTTTTCTCTGTTTCGCTTGTTGTCCATAGCGCATCGATATGACTCGAATTCAATGGTCACTTGAACAGCATTTTCTAAACCCTCTGGTCTTGTTTGTTGGATTTCCCATACCATACCAGAGTCTTGTAGAGAATCAAGAAATGCGTCCCTTGCGAGAATATCCTGTAGATCTGGTTCAGCAGTAGGGTATGCGAGGATAACGAGTCTTTTATCGACTGGCCTAACTCTGTTAGCCTCTCATTAATCCTTCTACGCCTATTCTTTAATTCACATCTATACATCTCTGTCTGATTCCTAGGTTGAAATCTTGTTTCCAAAGCTTTCATCAAACTAGTATAGTTGTACCTGTCTACTGTCGGAAGAGAACTCAATACTTGCTGAACCCATCAAACTTCCAGCTAAATGTAACCCTCTTTCATCTCTAGTCCAGCCATTAATGATATTACAAGTTTCAAAATGAGCTTTATAATCCATTAATGGTGTGCTTCCGTCATACTTTTCCGCTGGCAATACTGGCTTTCTGTAAGTCTGTCTTTGCTGTTTTGGCTGAAACTGTATCTGTAATGGAGCTCTGGACTGTTGATATCTACTTGGGTAATCAGAGAAACTTGACTCTTGAATTGGACTTTCACTGTAACTGAGTCGACGTCTTAGAGGAGGACCCTCTAAGTGTAACCTTGTATCCTCGACCATGTTTTGCCTTTCGTCTGTTAAAACTGGTGGCGGTCTGTTGTCTTCAAGGCTGTAGGTTAACTCCTCTAGTTCTCTCGACAACTCTGTTAACCGGATCTGTCGTCTTTCAATTTCTTCTGGAGTTATTTCTCTTTTGTCTGTTCGAGAACGATGTGAATTGGATTCGGCCATCGTCTCTAAATTTCTGTAAATCTGTGCGAGGTATCTGTAAAGGGAGAGCTTTTTATAGCATCCCACCTCTGCCACCAAATGTGGCGCGCTTTTTCTATCTTCTGAATTTGGCCAGGAAATGGTGTAGCGGTTTGGTAGTATGGGGAATCTGCCGCAATGGTTGCTCAGGACCCACACCCCGGTAATTTCGGTGCCACCAGTGATCTATTGGCCGATCACAAGCCGGTTTAAGTAGAGCCACTTCAGAGGAGAGGACGGACTAGCTAAAAAGTAGTTGTGCTATGTTCGTCTCTCTCTCTCTCTCTCTCTCTCTCTCTCTCGCTCTCTTCGAACAAACGGAACAAAACTGTATAAAACTATAAAGTTTTATTATGTATTATAACATATATACAGGTAAGTTTTAATGGACTGGGAAAACTCTTTTATACTATTTATAAAGAGGCAAACTGTCCCAGTTCAAGCCGTTCTGTGATCTGTTCTGTTTCTGTGTAATAGCTTAAAGCTATACTGTGTATTAACTGCAAGCAGTTAAAGACTGTATCTTTTCATTAAACTCAAGCGTTTAAAGTCTGTGGTTGTTCATTAGATGCAAGCATCTAAAGGCTGTATCCGTTTATAAACTGCAAGCAGCTTAAAGTCTGTTCATTAGATGAAAGCATCTAAAGGCTGTGTGCTCAAAGAGCATTCCTCAAGAACTACAGGTGTAATTACTAGAGCTTCGCTTCGACCCTGGAGACGGATATCCCAGTGGGAACAACTGACCCAGGGTACTAGTGCGGGGTAACACGTTCGCCTGGCCGTCTCGACAGGATGGCATCGATTCTGAGAATTCATTCTCAGTTCATGCAAAATTATAAACTATACGCTCCTTATGTAAACAAAGTATACATTGTCAACAATATAAATGCAACATTATTTAACAGATGGACATAATGTGATTTATGATTAAGTTGATATACAAAAGTATTATTTATTTACGTTTGATAAGTTATAGGATATGCACATAAATTATAATTGCATGCTATATATTCAAATTCAGCTATTTAAGTAAAGGAGAGATAATAATACTCAATAATATTAGACAATGTATTATGGTACATTTCCAACAAAATAGATTATATAATAGGGATATAAACTCACTAATAGTATGCTAAATAACAAGACATGGGTTTCTATTAATTTATAAAATTTTATATGGCAGATAGCAATATTAATATAAAACTTAGAAAGAGTCTGTCAACATACTATTCACACAGTTATCAAATATCCTTTCTCTCACTATGTATTGTTTAATGGCCGAGAGCGAGACATTAAGTAATATATTGTAACAACAAGAGGACCGTCAGGTCCGAGTGTTTTTACAATATATTACGCAATGTCTCAGCTCGAGACCATTAAACATCTTAAAATACAGACACTCCGCACGTGCGTTTACAGTGAAATACGTCACTCGAGTCTAATATTTGACAAGGTACGATAGGCAAGTTGCCCGTACGATTATTTGAAATAATGGTACGCCAACATCAAAGGGTGACGTCACATCTGTATTTTAAATATAACTACAGTGACCTATATCTAAATATAGCTGTTATTAGTCTCGACTATTTAGGCGTCTACAGACGATAAATAAAACAATACTAACAAAATGAAACTAGCTTTGCCACACTATTGTCACCGAAGTAAAAGAAGCTTAGTTCCTTCAGTCAGTATAGTACAATATTTACGTTTGCATATACAACATTTATATTTTTCGTAGGGCTAAGTACTCATTGATCTGTATCTCAAGTAAACTTTTTGTAAACACAGGATTTTAAGCGGTGGCATGGATGTAGGATTTGAAAAACCTGTTTATAAATTCTTAAGACACTGTCATATATTTCCTGCTGGCAAACATTGATGGACAAAAGCTATCAAAATGGAAGACATTGTTTGTGTTAACATATATCGGACAACTTCCTTCGGGAATTTGCACATACATGTAGATAAGTAGTGGGTATTATTTAAAGCTAATTGATGTACAAAAGCTTAAGCTTAAAATTACTAAATTGATATACAAAAACTATGATTAGAGGCTGTTTTCTGGCAACAAGTTTGACAGACTTGCTTTGATTTGAACAATTTATGATACTTTGTTGTCAAAGTTAAGCTCCTGTATCTAAATGGAACATTATTTTGAGGTGCCATATATGGGACATCTTCCTTTGCACATATGGAGATAAGTAATGAGAAATGTATAAGAGCTTAAACTATTAGATTTTCTAGATGTATGTCAATATGCAACAGTTCGCACGATTTAGGGCTTTTATGGCTATTTATCGATAAGATAAGTCTGTCTTGCATGGACTTGTTTCAGCTATGAGAAAATTTATATCCTTACTTCGCTTCTTTTTTTTTGGGGGGGGGGGGCTGCCAAGGCCACACATTTTTTAGTGTCAAAATGTTTATAGTTTATTTTGTTCAACTTTTGCAATTTATTTGTTAGGCAGGCTAGAATAGATAATAGTCTGGGGTTTTTTTTATTTATTAAAGAAGATTTAAATATGAAATACAATCTATTTTGCAGGAAGAGTTGTAAAGAAACTGGTGCAGTCACAATTCTCCACCCCCCAGATTACTCCCCTGCCTACAAGGGGAGGACTAGCGCGGATGACCAGCGCATTGCCTCGGGGCTAGGCGAAGGGTATACTCAAGCAACATATATACCAGTATATATCAAACTTGATTGACTCAGGCAACGCTTCAAAGAGGGTACCTACACACAAAGGTTAAATAGCTTAGTTGAAAAACAAAGCCAGAAACAAATGGAAAACAAATACACTCTTTGATGCTGAAATGAACATAGCCGATTGATCAGAGAGGGCCACTATGACCTCCCGCCTAGGTAAACCATGGGCCAAAGTAATGTGTTGCAGAGAAAGGGGTCGTAAGCCAAATCCCCACTCAATCACCAGGAGTCCACTCTCCACCGACACGGGTAGGAACGCACGGCAAACACGTTGCCCCATTACAGGGAACCTTTTAGTCGCCTTTTACGACACGCAGGACATACGAAGGGTATATTCTTATCACCCCAAGGGGAGAAAGAAAAAAGTTGGGAATTATGACAATTTTAACAATAAGTAAAGATAGATTACAAACTTGAATTCAATCGAATTATAAAAATACTCATCAAAAGATTCAGGGAAACTCATATGTCGCGCTTTTTATACGCCCACATTTTTATGTGGACGTATATTGTCGTCGCCCCTGTCCGTCCGTCCATCCGTCCGTCCGTCCACAGTTGTTTGTGAACAGTCTACAGGTCACAATTTTTATCCGATTTCAATGAAACATGAAATATAGGTTTATCACCCTAAGATCTCGGTTCCTTTCGATATTAGCATGTATCGGACTGTAACTTCATGGATTATGGCCCCTGAGTGTACGAAAAATCACGTTTTTAGCTTGTGAACACTGTAGAGGCCACAATTTTTATCCGATTTGGTTCAAACTTGAAATGTATGCTTATAACCCAAAGATCTTGGTTCCTTTCGATATTCGCGCATATCGGAACGTAACTTCCTGAATTATGGCCCTTGATTGTACGAAAAAGTCGCGTTTTTAGCTTGTGGACCCTATAGAGGTCATAATTTTTATCCGATTTAAAAACCCGTATTAGTATATCACCGTTACAAACTAAGGACGACTGAGTTCGAATTTCGTGAAAATCGGCCCGAAACTGACAGACGAAATGGCCGCCCTTAGTTCTCAAATAGCGTAAAAATATGGTATATCAAGGTTGTGGACCCTATAGACGTCACAATTTTTATCCGATTTTGTTGAAACTTGAAATGTAAGTTTATAACCCAAACATCTCGGTTCCTTTCGATATTCGCGCATATCGGTATGTAACTTCCTGAATTATGGCCCCTGATTGTACGAAAAATTGCGTTTTTAGCTTGTGGACCCTATAGAGGTCATGATTTTTATCCGATTTAAAAAACCGTATTATTATATCACCGTTACACCATAAGGATGGCTGAGTTCGAATTTCGTGAAAATCAGCCCAAAACTGACAGACAAAATGGCTGCCCCTCGTTCTCAAATATCGTAAAAATATGGTATATCAAGGTTGTGGACCCTATAGAGGTCACAATTTTTATCCGATTTTGTTGAAACTTGAAATGTAAGTTTATAACCCAAAGATCTCGGTTCCTTTCGATATTTGCGCATATCGAAAAGTAATTTTCTGAATTATGGCCCTTGATTGTAGGAAAAATCACTTCCTTTTTAGCTTGTTTTCTATCCATCTCTCGAAAATGTAGGCGTATCCTGCCTGGCAGCTGCTGGTTTATCCATACACCCAGGACCATTTTGACGTTCAGAGACTTGAAAGGGCGTAGAGCCCTTTAACTTATCTACGGTCTTCGACATTCAAACACGAATTATTGGCTCATTCCAATTAATATTGGTGTTTTATCTTACTGTGAAAATATCGGTTCCTGATATAATAATTATGAAATAATGAACAAATTCAAAAACAATCGGCGACATCGTGACATGCCCTCGGTCGCCATTTATACTGAGCGCCTTGGTGAACGAGACAGAACGTCAGTGCGTAAGTAAAAGCTCAAACCGTACACACCGATGCAGACTGTAACAACTGACGCGAGTGTGTCGACGAACATGACTGAAATCAGGTTATAGAGATTCATATTATATTGATAATGTGCTTTTTCACCCCCTTTAGGTTCCAAAGAATAGAGATTTACACTGTACACTGTAAGTGTTTGAATGACATTTAGTAATTGAACATATTAAAATAAACATAAGAGTTCTATGGATCAACAATTACTGTATTGTAATCGGAGCTACGTTTAGATATTTAGACCCTTTAACAAGCCTGGCTAATTAAACAAAGTTGATTATGAAGAGCCAAGTTGTCCACAGTATGCCTTTGATGTCCTGTGTTTAACATGCGGAAATGAACATGCATTACAAGTCACTATCACTGGCTATCTGTGTGTCGCGCTCCAGGTCTTGTGATGATTGAAACATTAAACACAAACTTAATAATTTTAATGGCAAAAGCTATTGCCGATCTCTGTTTTTCAAACCTAAATAACGGCGTTTACCGTGATGTTAAAACTACAGCCGAAAAGAACAGGATATCGTAGTAAAAATCCCGATGAGTCCTTACATCAACAAACTCAAACACTGTCTTGATGATAATCTCAAAACATCAATCGAAGATCGCTTTGGCCCATTAGGAGATGGTAATATTGGAAAGCCGCAAAGTTCCTACACAGTGCGTTAAATGCCCGTTCGCGATGTGCATGCTAACGTGTGCCCTTCGGGGTAGAATGAACAAGCGGGTGAATACTGAGCTGTTCTTTCAGTGGCTTTTAAAGTTCTGCAATGTAGACTGGTGCACGAATAGAAGTAGTGCAATTCATCTGACAACGCGTGACAATCATGGAAGAGAGGAATATCCTTAGTCGCGTCCTTAAAGATGAGTTCTAATCTGTGGTTAGAACAGCGGAATGACCAAAGCTATGGCACAAGATCGCGAACAAGGTCGCACATCTTTTTCATAACGCTGGGACCATCGTTAGCAAGTTGTACAGATTTGTTTTTTATATCTGTGTCTAGCTTACTGAATGTTTCAAAAAACGTGTTCGTCATATTTTGCCCCGTCGCCCGTCCCTCAATACTGTCGATTGTCAGAAATTCAACATGAGGCACGAAGTCGCTATCAAGGAAAGATATATAGTAGATCTCTTCTTCAAGATTGGCATTATCAGTCGATCCATCTATTGCGACCCCAATGAATTCCGAATTATTTATGAACTGTAGCTGTTTCTCCCTGTATGATTGAGCTATATATTTAATAAAATTACGGGCCCGCTTATCACAATTATAATGTTTACTGATATCACTATAGTTTTTGTTTTGCAGTTCATTCAATTTGATGAAATCTGTGTACGGCTTTTTATGTTTACCAATATAAAATGCTGTTGTAAATAATTTTGCCATGATATCTAAATCTCCTTTTTCCATGTTAATTACGGCCTTAATTATTGGTTGGTCGCGGGGCGCTTTATTTCCATTTAAAAAGACGTGTTGCTTATTTTATGGTCATCACTTATTTCATGTGATCGAATATTATCCAATCGTAATGATTCGCATCCAGAAACAAACTTACTTTTATGATTATAGGTAACGCAATACCAGTATTTCATAACTTTTGACATTATGTCATATATGAGCCATGGTCGGTTTGTTTTCCGTGTTTCAGCGAAACGAAAGATTCTAGCCTTTTTTTTTCAGTGGTTCATTGTCGGTAATTGCCAATGGTTCTTCCTGTTGGCGAGGCTTAACAGTAGTTTTATTTCTTTCAACAGCCACATTATTTAATTGTATTTGGTTTGTCTAAAGCGGTAATAAGTGTTTGTCTTTCATGAACAGTTCCACGAATAATAAATCGATCCATTATAATATTATGTTAATAAAAACTTTGAAGAAGAAATGTCGCTTTAAAACAACGGTAAAAGTTAGAGGTCAACAAGGACGTCTGTTTTTTAGAAGCCTTACATTACCAGACACAATCTACGTCCTAGGCTAAATATGTTAGGAAAGGTCTTTATAAAATGTTTATTTTATTTTTATACGCCCACATTTTCATGTGGACGTATATTGTCGCCCCTGTCCGTCCGCCTGTCCACAATTGTTTGTGGACACTCTACAGGTCACAATTTTTATCCGATTTTAACAAAACTTGAAATATAGGTTTATCTCCAAAGGATCTCGGTTGCTTTCGATATTTGCATGTATCGGATCGAAACTTCATGGATTATGGCCCCTGTTTTCCGGTATATAGTATTGCCGGCCATACGACCAATTTAATATATTGGGATATTTCCCAAATTGAATATAACAAATACGGTATTTATATCGTTGCAACTGCCTTTGCTCTTGGTTGACTTTATTTTTAGTTTTTGACAACAAAAAAAGGAATCAGCGATTAATTTTACAACGAGGGAGTCTGGTCAACAACATGTCAACAAATTGAAATCTACGAACACTACACTGTTGCTTATTGCGTGTTCTAATTCTACAGATTATTAGATCGAGTAATTAGTGTTTCACACTGCGTAGCTTGTGTGAAACACTATTGTTTTTGTTAAAATTATTCTTATTATTATTCTTATTATTATCGATTCGATGTCTTCGGTTTTACTGGGAAAGTGGGTGTGACTTAGAGATTAAAGCTATTTCGAACGTTCTGCGACAATGCGAAATGTCCGAAATCGTCGAAGTTGTCGATTTTTTTAAATATTGCCTTAATAGTAAAGGACAATATTGGTGCCATTCATTATCACGTATGTGATAGAACTGGTTAAACACATTCCAAATATAATTTTAACACATTGCTACGATAGCTGAGTAATACAGGTTTCCTGAATCGGAAGTGACGAACGCCAAAGGAAAACACGAGTCATGTTCTGCCGGAAAGCACATGTAATGCACTACGCAGACAGTTTAAACCATTTATTCAGGAATAAATATGCATGGTGAAAAGCTACAAAAGAAATAAACAAGCAAATTAAGTTTCAATTTCTTTGATGTACAAAATTAATGTAATTATGTCCAGAAGGTGTTTCCATACATTTTTTTTACACGCAAGCGAAAGGATAACTGTAAATCATTCGGAAATGACAAATACAATAAATATCAAAGAGATAATGACTTGCAAAGTTACAGGATACAAACAATGTACATATATAGGGCGTAACCACCGTGTCAAACTGATTGGCACCTAATTCTTCTTCAGTGAGAAGTACGACGTGGAAACATCGGAATGTTGACAATTGCAAAAACAATGAATTTTGGTCTGACAACAAACGGCACAAGGTAAACAAACGTTTAGTAAATAAGTATTGAAATATAAAATACATTTATAATTCACAAATAAAGGGTTCTTACATTGTGGCCAACCAAGCTAATGGAAAACCGAAAAACCACACGATTAGAAACGCTTCCGCCCTGCTCAGTGATTGGACTATATCAACAGTCTTCAATGTAACTTTCTTAATTTTAGATTGAATGAATCTGTGTAAAACAGCCACACCGCGGATTACTGACTCCCACGTTGAGAATCTCTGGAATCGCTCCAATCCTATTAAAGATTTGCCTCCAATCGCCGTCTTAGTCACCGTGACGGAAGGTCGTATCTCTTTATCCGTTTCTGGATCAACTAAAGCTGTGCAGTCTTCAGTAGATTCTTCCGCAATTCATTGATCATTAGCTAGGAATTCTATAGGTCCTTTAAGCCAACGACTTGAATCAATAGCCTGTGCGAGCACGGATCTGGTTGCCTGGACTGCAGGGTTCAGGGATGTCGGTACGAAATTCCACTGTTCTGGTTTGGTAGAATTGCGTATTCGATCAATTCTGTTTTCTACATAGATATAGAAACGACGGGTTTGGTTATGAATATAGCCAAGAACCACCTTACTATCGGTGTAAAACGTTATGATCTAACCTCGGTATGTTGTGTCCATGTCGAGGAGAGTGCTTTGCTTTACCCAAGATGAATCCAGTTTCAGACTTCCCATCAAGTGTGACAATACGTAGGTAAGACACCGCCGCTATAGCCTTTTCTGAAGCGTCCGAAAATGTGTGTAATTCCAATGACGCCTTTCTGCTAATAGAAGTTGGAACATACATGCGTTGAACTGCCAAATGTGGAAGAGCAATAAGCGAGTTCCTCCAGGTTTCCCATTCTTGCCTACTTGGTTTAGGAAGGGGTTCATCCCAATCGAAGGACTGTGATATAAGTTTCCAAAAGATGAACTTCCCGTGTATTATGACCGGAGCAACAAATCCAAGCGGATCAAAAACGCTATTTAAGGTTGACAGCACACCACAACGTGTGAATGGTTTAGTGTCATCTGAGATGCGGTAGGTGAAGCTATCAGTACCTAAGTCCCAATATAATCCTAGACTCCTCTGCAGTGGAACGTCATCAGAGTCAAAATCCAAACTCTTCAAATCCTGGGCAATGTCTTCTTGCGGAAGAGCAGACATTACCTTGTCGCTGTTTGATGCGAACTTATGTAGCCGAATATTTCCTTCCTTCATCAATGTTTCCTGAGTACGAGTCAGCAGACTTATCATGTCTTCATTACTGTCTACTGAGATGAGACCGTCATCAACATAAAAGTTCCTTTCAACAAAGTCCTTTACATCCGGATCAGCTAATTCTGCACATCTTCTCAGGCCGTATATAGCCACCGCAGGAGACGGACTATTTCCGAATACATGCACAGTCATCCTATAAGCTACGAGTTCCTTGTCCATATCATTGTCTTTATACCACAAGAAGCGTAGAAAGTCCCTGTGTTTCCTGTCCAACGAGAACGAGTAGAACATTTGCTGAATGTCGGCAGAAGCTGCGAAACGATTTTTCCTGAAGCGATCAAGAACACCAAGGAAAGAGTTGTTTTGGTCGGGTCCTTACATTAGTACTTGATTTAGGGAAATCTCGTTAAACTTAGCTGAGGAATCAAAAACACATCGGATCTTCCCTGGTTTTTTGGGGTGATAGACACCAAACACTAGTAAGCACAAGATTCAACTCCCGCTTCTAACTCTGGTGCTATTTCGGCATGATGATTGTCAATAAGATCCTGCATGAATCTCAAAAAATGTTCACGTTTTTCCTTGTTGGAGCGAAGACTCCTATCCAGCGTGCTTGCTCGTCGCAACATCATAGTATAATTGTTCGGTAGGCGTTTCCGATTAGGCCTAAATGGCAATGGGGCACTCCATTTTCCGCGTTCGTCCTTGTGAAATTCTTGATCCATTTTAACTAAGAAGGTCTTATCTTCGACTGATTTGCCAGGTTTATTATCATATTCTGTTCGGTGGAAGACACCATCTCCTAACTTAACATCATCGAAGTCGAAGTTTTCAACTTCATTCTGACTAGCAAGTAGCTCCTGTACACTTAAGGTGTTGGTGCATGTTTCAAGAGTGAAGGTCGTCCCTCTGAATGTATGTATGTTTTGTAAGATTCCACTACGTCTGGAACGTGTCTATGTTCGAGACAAACATCCCCAATTATCACACATCCCAACTTCAGTCTTTGTGCATACGACAAATGAAGTGGACCAATTCGCTGATCATCTCGTCCTACCAATAGAAGAATGTTGATACTTTCATGCGAGATAGTACGTAGATGTTCATAATAGCTGGCTATTTCAGGAGTCGGTATCTCCTCACGATTGTTGGGTATTTCATCGCATTCAATAACTGTGGGAATGTGTATCTTTGCTGTTACATCGAAAGATTCAAGCACAAGACCCGTAATCCTTCTACCAACCAACTTAGTGCGACCGGAACAACTCGTCAGACTATAAGTCTCGGGCCTCTCTGTGACATCAAATGTATCGAAGAGTTCCTTCCTGCCCAAGGATCTGTTGCTTTGTTCATCCAACATTATATAAATCTTCAACCGTTTGGAAGGAGAATCACGATGAGAAACATACGCAGGCAGTATCTTGGCACAAGATTTACCCGAAAAACCTCCTTTACAAATCTCAGTACAACATGACTTCACAACCGTGTCGTCGGTTTCCTCCACGCCATGTTTTGACGTGAATTTGGACTTCGGCATATCATCAACATGCATTCCTGAATTATGACGAGTACTTTGACATTCCTTGCAAGAAATAGGTTTTGTACATTCTCGACTTAGATGATCTTTTGACTCCAGACATTTGAAGCAAATACCCTTTTCTAATAAAATTCTACGACGTTCCTCTATAGATTGGGATCTAAAGAATTTGCAGTCACTCAACGAATGATTTGTATTATGAATTGCGCACTTCATTGGTATTTTCGTGGATTCTTGTGAATTTGACGTTTCTATCTTGTTTACATTAATCCGAGGTTTTGAGACTAGGGTTCCGCGATCCCGTGGGACTGAGTTGGTACTATAATCCATTTCGAAGACGAATCCAGGGTCATTCAATGTGCTAGCTTATTCTGATATGAAGTCTACAAAGAAAGAAACAGGCGGGTATGGAATATCATGGCGCTTTTTATAAGTCGTTGCCCGATCCCTCCATTTCGTTTGTATGAAGGGGGTGGTAGTTTAGTAATTATTGGATTTATACCAACAGACGAGCCAAAATAGCTCAGGAGTTTCTCATACACAGGATTTTCTTTGGTTGACAGTATTTCTGATAAAATGTCTTGAAGATCAAAAAACCTTTTTCTATCCTTGAATGTAATCTTTGGAAATCCGTTTATCTTAGTCTTTAGAGGATTTTCCGCCAATTCAGGGCTGTCGTAACGTTCTTCAAGTCGGTGCCATATTTTCTGTAATCCATGATTTGGGTTGTTTAATTTGGAAGCGCGTATACTCTGAGCAAACCTAGAAGACTCGGGACCGAGCCATTTGATTAGAAGTTCACCCTCTTCAACTGCGGTAACAAATAATTCATTAGTAATGGCGAGAAAACTTGATTTTCACATGGCGTAGGATTCTGTTCGATCATTAAAGCGACTAAACCTTAACATAAATAAGTCCTTCTTTAAGAGAAAGTGTGACTATTCACTCATTGTCCTATCGTTTGAATTATCTGGTGACGAACGCACTTCATTAACATAGGCTGGTTGAGCTGTATCTTCTTGAAAATGATCATTTTCCCCGAATCCGCGTGGCGTTCTATGAAAAGATGTACTTTGTGTATTGACAACCTGGTCCGTTTGATTAATTGTACTAGGGCCGTTGACATACTGAACCTTCGGCACGGTTTGGGTAGTATCCTGAGGCGCCGTGACAGTAGTTTCGCGAAAGGATTCCTGTTTCTCTACAAACTGTCTTGTACGTTCCATTATATTCTCTTTGGGAATATCCTTTTAAGACTCCAAATCGTAATGCAACCCAGTTTCCTCTGTGAGGGCTTGATATTCTGCGCAGGCCGCGGCTGCTTCCTTTTGTTTAGCTAAGAATTCTTAATCTGCTTGAATGCTCATCCTTTTGAGGTGTATTTCAGCATCTGCTTTCTTGAGCGCTGCTTGTTTTGCTGCAAATTCTAATGTAGCCTTAGCTGCTTCCACTTAAGCTTTCATTCGTAAGATCACTGATGAAGTGGTCGATTTGAAACTTGATCTTGAAGTGTTTGACCTCGTCTTATACGACCTTGTATCTGTGGCATCATCTCGTATTCTTCTCATTTCTCTTGAAACAAGGTCAGCCGATTCTTTTAGAGCCCTATATTCTGATCTGTTAACAGCAAGTATTTCGATACTGTTATCTGTGTTTTTTCTACTCAAGTACTTTGAAAATTCATCAGCCATGTCCATGTATTTTTTGAGCGCAGTTTCTATCCGTTTTTTACACAAAGACACAGAGTCAAGTTTATGTTCCTCCGAATTGAATATTGTTATTTCATACTCGACGTTAGCCTTCAAAGTAGATAAATTACAACTGTACTTCTTCAAAGTGTGTTCATAATTTTCTTGAGCCTTTTCGGTTAACTTGTGTAACAGCCTTTCCTTGGTTTCCATTCCAGAATTGCTGGGGAAATCCGCTTGGTCGAGACATTCCAATTTTAAATGGAATGAAATGAAATGGGGTTTAACGTCCTACTCATTCCAATTTTAAACCTGTATCCATGTCGCTGCTGAGTAGAATCTGTTCACTGTTCTGCCGGAAAGCACATGTAATGCACTACGCAGACAGTTTAAACCATTTATTCAGGAATAAATATGCATGGTGAAAAGCTACAAAAGAAATAAAAAAGCAAATCAAGTTTCAATTTCCTTGATGTACAAAATTAATGTAATTATGTCCAGAAGGTGTTTCCATACACTTTTTTACACGCAAGCGAAAGGATAACTGTAAATCATTCGGAAATGACAAATACAATAAATATCAAAGAGATAATGACTTGCAAAGTTACAGGATACAAACAATGTACATATATAGGGCGTAACCACCGTGTCAAACTGATTGGCACCTAATTCTTCTTCAGTGAGAAGTACGACGTGGAAACATCGGAATGTTGACAATTGCAAAAACAATGAATTTTGGCCTGACAACAAACGGCACAAGGTAAACAAACGTTTAGTAAATAAGTATTGAAATATAAAATACATTTATAATTCACAAGTTACAGGATACAAACAATGTACATATATAGGGCGTAACCACCGTGTCAAACTGATTGGCACCCAGGGGCGTGCTGGCCCCGAAGGTGGCCTGGAGGACGGGCCGCGAACGGGCCCGTGGGGTGCCGAAGGCGCTCCGCTGGTAGGGGGGTCTGGGGGTGTTCTCCCCCCCGAAAATTTTTGAAATTTGACAACGGGAAACGCGTTTTGCATGCACTTCTGGGAGAAATCTAGGTATCATATTTTCCAAATTTATGCTGCTATTTTGACTATAAGACATACTACTGTACTACACAAGACACTCATGACAGGTCTGCTTAATATAATGCTAATACAATGTATTTCTATCCAAATAATAAATTGCATCTTATACATATCGAGGCATGAATACATGTATCAAAGACCATTTCACCTTAAGGTGACAGACATTTGCACGTCAGCATAATATATTTTACTAATCGTTGTGTATGTATGATTTTTCGCGTGCGCACTCTCAATTTTTTGAGGGGATTCCGCGTGAAAATTAGAGCTCTCAGGGGGGCCCGCTTATACGGGTGGACTTATTGTTTAATGGGGGCCTGGGAGGACACCGTCCTCCTAAACTCCCTGCCAGCACGCCCCTGTTGGCACCTAATTCTTCTTCAGTGAGAAGTACGACGTGGAAACATCGGAATGTTGACAATTGCAAAAACAATGAATTTTGGCCTGACAACAAACGGCACAAAGTAAACAAACGTTTAGTAAATAAGTATTGAAATATAAAATACATTTATAATTCACAAATAAAGGGTTCTTACATTGTGGCCAGCCAAGCTAATGGAAAACCGAAAAACCACGCGACTTTGTAGACAGAAACATGGTGAACGTGCTGTAACTAAGGACCGTAACTCTCCTCTTATCAGTACGGAAGCCGGAGTGAGACAAAATAATTAATATATGGTAAGATTATAACCATTGAATTTATAAACAGAAATTAAATGAATTATTTGAATATAAATATCCACACAGTTCCTGTACACCGTGTATCTGTTTTCACTCGTCACATCAGTCAGTTATATAGAGGTATGACTCGTGTTTTTCTTTTGGCGTTCGTCACTTCCGATTCAGGAGCCCTGTATTACTCAGCTATCGTAGCAATGATCTCTATGTTAAAATTATATTTAGAACGTGTTTAATTAGTTCTATTACATATGTGATAGTGACTGACACCAATATTGTCCTTTAAATGTCTAAATGGTTTGGCTCCTGTGTACCTATCTCAGTTATTATATCAATATAAACCCAACCGTCAACTCCGCTCCAGTAGTGATAACTGGTTACTTTGTGAATCCAACGCTAAGTCATTAGCGGGAGAAAAGTCGTTCGCTATTAAAGCTCAACAGGGTATCTAGCTTTTCAAAAGAAGTGATCAAAAAGGCTCAATTTTGAGCTTGCGCCCCCTCGCCCCCAGGATGCCCCAAGTGCCCCTTGGTCGAAATCTGTTGCTCCTAAGACCTTCCCGTACCCGTGCACCTCTAAAAACGATGTTTTGACCCCCCTGGGTCTTCTGAGGGGTGACCCGCCCTTTATGGCAGGCACAATTCTGAGCTTCCTCTTTTGACTTCACTGGAAGAGGCTCAGAATTGTTGAGAGGCCTTTATCTGGCGCCCCAGGCCTTTCAATGGCCGTCAATAGGTCTTTGCTCACAATTGTGCCTTACAGATGTTGCCCAATTTCCGTTTTTCGCGCTTTGGTGTGCCGTAGGGTGGCGGGTACGAGTATGAGTGGGTAAGGCCCTGCCCTCGGGTGGTCTGGTATCCATTCAGGGGGTCAGCCCCAGAAAAAAAAAAAATTGCCACGCCCCTTTCTGGAAAATTTGGATTGGGTATGGGTGGGGTGGGGCTTTGGTCCACCCCCCCGTAGGTGGAGGGTGGTTGCGTGCCCCAAGTCGGTCGTTGATGCGCGCAAATTTGATTTTTTACTCAACCTGATGTGCGCGGACAAGATAAATTGCCTAATTTAACCTTGGAGTTGACTTTTTTCACACAAATATAATTAATGGAGATGAGTTTTTAAAGATACGCCTGTCGCCTCGCCAAAATATATTAATAAAGTGGAAAATATTCCAAGTTTACACGCAAAACAGCGAAAACGCAAGTGTCAGCGGTCTGATTCCCGTTGTATGGAGTTACCTCCCTTGAACCAGTTGAAGTGATTTTTTTGTAATTCTATCTATTAAATAGAATATATAGAAAATGGGAATGTTTTTCATTCCAAATATTGTAGTCCTGAAAAGGACTGTTTGAAATACCCAATTTGGGGTGTTCTTCATCCGAAGAGGGCAGCTTTACATCTGTCAAACTTGTTACTCGTAAAACCTTTTGGCAAACAGCCGTAGAGTTTCTCGCCAATGAGCTCGATGATCCACCCCATGTAGACACAGAGTTTCGCCATCTCAGCTCCATTCAGATGTACCCCATCCTTTTTCAGACTTTCGGTAAAATATTCTTCCGGGTCCCGTTCTCTGTAGAAGCAGGTTAACCCATAAAATAAGTATCTATGTCCGTTTGATTAATTGTACTAGGGCCGTTGACATACTGAACCTTCGGCACGGTTTGGGTAGTATCCTGAGGCGCCGTGACAGTAGTTTCGCGAAAGGATTCCTGTTTCTCTACAAACTGTCTTGTACGTTCCATTATATTCTCTTTGGGAATATCCTTTTAAGACTCCAAATCGTAATGCAACCCAGTTTCCTCTGTGAGGGCTTGATATTCTGCGCAGGCCGCGGCTGCTTCCTTTTGTTTAGCTAAGAATTCTAAATCTGCTTGAATGCTCATCCTTTTGAGGTGTATTTCAGCATCTGCTTTCTTGAGCGCTGCTTGTTTTGCTGCAAATTCTAATGTAGCCTTAGCTGCTTCCACTTAAGCTTTCATTCGTAAGATCACTGATGAAGTGGTCGATTTGAAACTTGATCTTGAAGTGTTTGACCTCGTCTTATACGACCTTGTATCTGTGGCATCATCTCGTATTCTTCTCATTTCTCTTGAAACAAGGTCAGCCGATTCTTTTAGAGCCCTATATTCTGATCTGTTAACAGCAAGTATTTCGATACTGTTATCTGTGTTTTTTCTACTCAAGTACTTTGAAAATTCATCAGCCATGTCCATGTATTTTTTGAGCGCAGTTTCTATCCGTTTTTTACACAAAGACACAGAGTCAAGTTTATGTTCCTCCGAATTGAATATTGTTATTTCATACTCGACGTTAGCCTTCAAAGTAGATAAATTACAACTGTACTTCTTCAAAGTGTGTTCATAATTTTCTTGAGCCTTTTCGGTTAACTTGTGTAACAGCCTTTCCTTGGTTTCCATTCCAGAATTGCTGGGGATATCCGCTTGGTCGAGACATTCCAATTTTAAATGGAATGAAATGAAATGGGGTTTAACGTCCTACTCATTCCAATTTTAAACCTGTATCCATGTCGCTGCTGAGTAGAATCTGTTCACTGTTCTGCCGGAAAGCACATGTAATGCACTACGCAGACAGTTTAAACCATTTATTCAGGAATAAATATGCATGGTGAAAAGCTACAAAAGAAATAAAAAAGCAAATCAAGTTTCAATTTCCTTGATGTACAAAATTAATGTAATTATGTCCAGAAGGTGTTTCCATACACTTTTTTACACGCAAGCGAAAGGATAACTGTAAATCATTCGGAAATGACAAATACAATAAATATCAAAGAGATAATGACTTGCAAAGTTACAGGATACAAACAATGTACATATATAGGGCGTAACCACCGTGTCAAACTGATTGGCACCTAATTCTTCTTCAGTGAGAAGTACGACGTGGAAACATCGGAATGTTGACAATTGCAAAAACAATGAATTTTGGCCTGACAACAAACGGCACAAGGTAAACAAACGTTTAGTAAATAAGTATTGAAATATAAAATACATTTATAATTCACAAGTTACAGGATACAAACAATGTACATATATAGGGCGTAACCACCGTGTCAAACTGATTGGCACCCAGGGGCGTGCTGGCCCCGAAGGTGGCCTGGAGGACGGGCCGCGAACGGGCCCGTGGGGTGCCGAAGGCGCTCCGCTGGTAGGGGGGTCTGGGGGTGTTCTCCCCCCCGAAAATTTTTGAAATTTGACAACGGGAAACGCGTTTTGCATGCACTTCTGGGAGAAATCTAGGTATCATATTTTCCAAATTTATGCTGCTATTTTGACTATAAGACATACTACTGTACTACACAAGACACTCATGACAGGTCTGCTTAATATAATGCTAATACAATGTATTTCTATCCAAATAATAAATTGCATCTTATACATATCGAGGCATGAATACATGTATCAAAGACGATTTCACCTTAAGGTGACAGACATTTGCACGTCAGCATAATATATTTTACTAATCGTTGTGTATGTATGATTTTTCGCGTGCGCACTCTCAATTTTTTGAGGGGATTCCGCGTGAAAATTAGAGCTCTCAGGGGGGCCCGCTTATACGGGTGGACTTATTGTTTAATGGGGGCCTGGGAGGACACCGTCCTCCTAAACTCCCTGCCAGCACGCCCCTGTTGGCACCTAATTCTTCTTCAGTGAGAAGTACGACGTGGAAACATCGGAATGTTGACAATTGCAAAAACAATGAATTTTGGCCTGACAACAAACGGCACAAAGTAAACAAACGTTTAGTAAATAAGTATTGAAATATAAAATACATTTATAATTCACAAATAAAGGGTTCTTACATTGTGGCCAGCCAAGCTAATGGAAAACCGAAAAACCACGCGACTTTGTAGACAGAAACATGGTGAACGTGCTGTAACTAAGGACCGTAACTCTCCTCTTATCAGTACGGAAGCCGGAGTGAGACAAAATAATTAATATATGGTAAGATTATAACCATTGAATTTATAAACAGAAATTAAATGAATTATTTGAATATAAATATCCACACAGTTCCTGTACACCGTGTATCTGTTTTCACTCGTCACATCAGTCAGTTATATAGAGGTATGACTCGTGTTTTTCTTTTGGCGTTCGTCACTTCCGATTCAGGAGCCCTGTATTACTCAGCTATCGTAGCAATGATCTCTATGTTAAAATTATATTTAGAACGTGTTTAATTAGTTCTATTACATATGTGATAGTGACTGACACCAATATTGTCCTTTAAATGTCTAAATGGTTTGGCTCCTGTGTACCTATCTCAGTTATTATATCAATATAAACCCAACCGTCAACTCCGCTCCAGTAGTGATAACTGGTTACTTTGTGAATCCAACGCTAAGTCATTAGCGGGAGAAAAGTCGTTCGCTATTAAAGCTCCTAAACTTTAATTAGTTCCATCACATACGTGATAATGACTGACACCAATATTGTCCTTTAAAAATAATCGTCGGATTATAACATTGGATGCATTTTGACATAGCCAGCGACAAGGCACATAGCTACGGTTCTTTAGATTTTTTTATTTTCGATGAATCTTCGGAGATATTAGGCGCCAAATTTTGAAAATTTAAATTTTTAAGAAAAACTTTTTTATTAATGAATATTTTTATGTGGTATTTTACCCAGGGTTCAAGAGTCATCTGATTTGACCAAAAATGGCAACATTTTTTTGTCACCGTATTTTCCTTGGCCCCCATTGGCTAATTTAGTTTTTCAGTCCTGGATTAATTATTTATTTTTCGATTTGTATAAAACAAAGTTCATATGCTCCGTGGTCCAAAATGTCACTTTTTTGTTACCGGTAAAGTTGCGTAAATTTAGCAAAAACTACAATTTTGACAGTTCGGTACCACTTTTTGAAAGCAAATATTATTTTTTTCAAATCTTGTATGACTGAAAGGGTGTGCCCTGTGAAGGCGCAGAAAACATCGGTCTCAGTTTTTTTAATTTCGATTTCGTTTTCGGGTCATTTCGATTTAAAGGTGAAAAAAGGTGAAAAAATGAGCTATTCACAACCCATTCAGGCTTTTCATGTTTTAAAATATTTCTTCGCAACTTTCATAAACTTGTAGCTATAATCCATACGAAGAGAATGTATGTGAAAATTAATTTGTAATATGAGCAGTTGTCGAGAAATGGGCAAATTTGCATGAGTCACTATTTACGCTAGTTTGCCTGTAAAAGAGTCAATTATTATTGGATTTTCATAAAAGTGACACCATTTGATGCGTATAATGTCAATTTTAACTAGGTCAAACCAATTTAACATTTTCAATGTCACCGGAAATGACGTAATTTGGGCAAAAACTGTATTTATAGCCCTCGAAACAAATAATTTTTTCAAATGAGTCGTATTTGTTATTTGTTTAAAATTTTGATATTTGATTCAAATCAACTAATAGAATGAATCCATACGATCACATAGATATGACAAAATGGTTTTTACCTTGTTCAGTTGCGGAGAAATAGACGATTTTCAACAGGCAACCTTTCAAGGTTTTTGGTCCATAAAAGTGTCAATTATTATTCGATTTACATAAAATTTTCACCATGTAATGCATTATACAATTTCTGATTTCAGAAAACTAATTTAACATTTTTATTATCACCGGAAGTAATGTAATTTTGTCAGGATCACTTAATGTAACAAATGTATACAATGAATTGATATTGCTGGATTTGGTTGATTCTGCGTACATTTTATTTGATGTGTGCAATGCTTATATGGAAACCTGTTTAATGGTTCCATCGGTACCGGAAGTGACATATGTTCAAGGGTAACGGGGCACCGGAGAAACCCATCATTACTGCGTCGCAGTTCTAGTTAAGATATTATTTTTATACCTAATTTCTGGCATGTTGCTGACAATAGAACAGCACTGCAACCCCTCGATATTGGAATATCGATTAGACAGTGGGCGTTATGAAATATTGTTAAGGAAGATGACTCAACATATGAAATGTAACAGTAGGACGTTAAACTCCATTTCATTTCAACTGTGAAAATTGTGTACCAATATGAATTTTTGGGTTCCAGAACACGCAAAATTTAAAATAAATAATCGTCTTCGGTACAGTAAAACTACATACACACTGGGTGCAATTAAGAAGAGGGTCCATACAGTGGAATAAATTCCCACATAGAGCACTGAAACTGAATTTTAAACCGCACTGCTGATATTCAGGGCGTACCAGTTTGGCGTCGAATATAAAATGTGTATGAAATGAAATCGAGAAAAGCATATGTTTCATACTTGCGAAGTCGTTTCCTTCTTACTCTGACGGTATATGGATATATGAATACAATATGAACCGCATTATGGATATATCAATCTTGATCTTATATTAAACAGTGGGGATTAGATCATAATGTTGCATCATACTGTCTGGATTTCAGTTCGTCTGCCTGGAAAACCAAACCGGTCAGATAGCTGATGTATGAATGACAAACTTTATAACAGCTTTTTACCGCTGTAGTGAAAACTTAGCTCTAGCTAGAATCGCGTGCGTCAATTCATGTCTGAAAATAGCATTATTGATTCTTTACCGACTTCTATTATTAGCTCAACGTTCCGCGTATGTCTGATGATAGTACAGTTTGCCAGCGGCTCAACAGTTCGATTGAGGGATTCCCTCGCATGTGACGTCATGGTAAATAAAGACATGTTAACCATTAAAACCAATAACCTATGATAAAAAAAAAAAAAAAAATAAGGCGTCTTAATAAACTTACATCTTCGGTGAATAAAGCAGAGTAATTCAATGAGTGTTATCACAAAATAGAGGTGATTAAAGGCACAAGGAAAGTTGAAACAATTCTGATATTATATTGTAAAAATCGGGTCAGACCTAGCCGACGTAATGCGGTGTTTTCCGCAAGCTTGAATGGGCTAATAATAACTGCGTGACGTCAAAAGGGGTTATAAAACAAGTGAAAGGGGGAACGTGATGTTCAGAATTTTCACCAAACTATCTAAGACGAACAAGGTTGTTGGGATACTAAGTCTGTATGAAATATTCTTTAAATTTGGTGTATTTACTGTTATTGGGGATTTCTGGGTTATTATTGATGAGTAAAAGATAATATACAAACGCAGGTAAGCCCTTGTTCACACTACCTTATATATGATATAATTACATCATTACCACTTGTTTTGGATATATTTAATTTTATATACAAACCGGGCGTATATTGCCCTCTACAAATAAATCTATTGATGATATTAGGGATTAATGCTTCTTGAGTAATTCATTTTATATTAATTACGTTTTTCCCATTACGTCAAAATATGATGTATAAGTTTACACCCGAATGTACTATATTATATATTGTTATACAGTATAATATATGCTGAGTAACATCTTACCAGAACATATTTTATCCAATACACCATCAGGTATTTGGATCACCTCTAATTCATATTAACACTGTAGTTAGGCAATGCGATCTACGGTGGGGATTATCTAGGAATAGTTGTGTTTACATGTTTTGTCCCAACCTTTTTTGTAGAATAGTACACTTAAGTCTGATATATGCCTTCTACTTATTCCAATATCAGTTGCTTTTTTAACCAAATACCTTCTACTATACTTAGTAATACTTAGAATGAAGGGGAGCCTATCTAACTCTTATTGAAACAACATCCATTGGGTAAAATGTAATTCACACATTTAACCATGTACCTTCTACTGTTCCCCGGTTGTACGTAACAAGGAGTATGGTCGCCGGTTTAATCTCATTGCTAAAGACCCCTACGCGCAAGCGAATTATTGAAATAAAATTGAACCATATGTTAGTTCCGAAATGACCTAGTTTATGTCGAGTGGACGTTACCCCCCCCCCCTCTCTCTCTCACACCTAAGTAATACTTAGAATGAAGTGGAGCCTATCGAACTCTTACTGAAACAACATGCATTGGGTAAAATGTAATTCACACACCAACCGTGTAATACAAATTTTACTAAATAAAATAGTGACTTCCATAACTTTAATATTTGATCCAGGCTGTGTATACCAACTCACAACAGAACATATGATACCCCTCCGTATATGAGTTAACATAGCTAACTATTGTGTTCATGTAGTCTGAAATATATAGTCATATCACAAATATGACAGATATTGCTATTGTAATTAATGCCTATGTAAGCACCAATTTCAGAACATTACTTAAAGAACTCATGAGCGCTATTATAGTTTACTAATTTCTAATAATACCTACAGGTTGGCTTGAATGGCATGAGAAGATTGAAACATAATATCACATGCCAATGGCAATAATCCTTTGACATTCTAAATTTCAATAGTGTATTTCAAATCAATAGTAACACAAATTGGTATAGGGGGCAGTTATTTTGAAGTATTTTAAAAGTGAGTAGACCTGCCTGTAAAATTTAAATGCACAGAAATGAATTACTACAGTTTTAATTAACATCACTCTATCCCCTATGTTAGGACAGTATAAATACAATTCAACGTCAGTGTGGGCGTATTATGTCGTCACCCAGTGCCTGTCCGTCCGTCGGATCGGCCGTCGATCGGTCCGTCCGTCCGTCCGTCAATAATTGTATTGTGAACGCGATAGAGGCTAGATGAGTTTTTTGGGCGGATTCTTTTTAAATTTGGTGTGAAGCATCTTGGTCATGAAAGGGCGAATCCTATCGATTTTTTCCGAAAAACTTAACGATATTCAGTGTACCGTAGTTTCCCCCCTCCCTTTGCCAAAAATCTTGTGACCACGATAGAGAATGTAGTTTTTAACGGAAGTTTTTCAAATTTCGTGGGAAGCATTGGGGTCGTGAGAGAATGAACCCTATTGATTTTCAGCATTTCGCGACATTTCGTTACGGAGTTATCCCCCTTTTCCGAAAACATTGTGTACCTGATAGAGGTTATAGTTTTTAATGGATTTCATTCAAATTCGGTGTGAAGCATTGGGTCCATGAAAGGACGAACCCTATCGATATTTAGCTTTCTGCGATCCTCCATTTCAGATTTATCCCCGCTTGGCCGAAAACCTTGTCAATGCAATAGAGGCTACAGTTTGTGGCGGTTTTCTTTTCAAATGTGGCGTGAAGCATAGTGGTCATGAGACGGCAAACCCGATCGTTTTTCAGATTACCGAGACTCTCCGTTACGCAGCCACACCCCCAATCCCTACACACACACACCCACACCATCACACACATATACCTCCTCTTAGCAGTGACGGATCATGACGTCGCCGGGCCCCAGTGACAAGATGGCGCTATATCTAAATAAATATCTAAGTACTATATCTAAATAAATTAAAACGCACCCCCAAGTCATCTAAAATAATTCTACAGTAACGACACCACAGTAAATATAGTGGTGGCTGGAATGGAAATGCACACGGCTCGTTGACTGGTGTATTTAATCATTTAAAAAGTTTAAACCAATTTCCATAAATAAAGGCTATGAATAATTTATAAGAAAAATTTGACAAAATTAAATAATTGGGTCGGAAAAATATTTCATATATAAATATAATTTGTTGCGTAAATATAGACATGGTCTGTGAGAAAAGAATTCCATGCCATGCATGGTGTGAGGTCGTGTGTTGATATTCAATTTATTACGGACAATTTATAATACACTTTAGTACACAAGTTTGGTGCCATGATACATGGCTGAATTCACGTGGATACAGATTATAGAATTGCACGAAGGTTTCATATTACGATATTTATATGGGGCAATGTAAGTAAAGACCTAAACAATTTAAGAGTGTTTGTGTACCAACATGTATGGATAAAGTGTGATGTGATTTGTATTTGATAATTGAGGGTGACAGGTTAGTTACTCAAGCGACATGTATGAAGAAAAGCTACCTTTTGCATTAGAGGCCTGGTTCAGGGGGTTCGGGGGTTCTCCCCCGAGATGATTTTTTTAAATTTCGACCAGAAATGGTGGTCTGTGGAGTATATCCCGGACAGGAAGTCAAATACTTAGTTCGAAGCTCTTAGTTTCGATCTAGATTGGTATTCTGAATGAAGTTGTTGCAGATCATATTTCCGAATAGTCTAGAATTTGTTTCTTCAGGAATATACTCGGAGAATTGATTCAAGATTTATTTTCTAATTGTTATGCCGATGACACCGGTTCGCGATTCTTATTGTCAAGCGAGGTCGTTGAGTGAGAAACGGAGGTCCGACGGAAATATTGGACAATTAACAGGGTCGCTACCTGTCAACCAGAAATATTATTTCGTGTTTCGGGTTATGGAAACAATTCTGATATCAACTTCCTGTCGCCAACCCACCCAACGTGGAATCGTTGATATCATTTTTTTTTCTGACCGATGCCCCTTGGGGTCCCCCTACCTAATAATTTCAAAACTCATAGAAAAAAAGGCCACCTTGCTTGACGATTTTTTTTGAAAATGGGTCTTCATTTAAAAAATACTTTTTTCATCAAATGGTAGGGCCCCTTCGGGACCGGGGCCCTAAACATTTGCCTCGGTTGTCCTCGCCATGACCCATCACTGCCGAAAACCATGTGAACGCAATAGAGGCTACAGTTTTTGACGGATGTTTTTGAAATATGGTGCAAAGCATTGTGGTCATGATAGGGCGACCCGTGCGCCGTACAGAAAGTTGGTCTCGGCACGGCGAATGTACACGCGTCTGTGGCTTATCTTGTAGAATGATCGGTAGACTGGTTAAGCGAGAATACTTTCAAAAGAAGGGCACGTAACCTATGTTTTACTCACACGTGCTCGGATGTTATGGACACAGATCAATATTTCTACGCCGCCACCCACGATCAAGGGCCAAAGTTATTTTTAGTCTCTCTCTCCCTTTCCCTCCTTTTGCATGGCGATTTTTGATGACTTTTTGGTGTAGAATCGAAAAGAAGGGTTTGAAAATACATTTTCTGCCAGGTTTTGCTGAATATTCATGATTTTGAGGCGGAAGGATACAAGAGTTGTGAGGTTGATTACGCTGAAATGTAGGGCCGGAAATTGCATGTTTACTTGTCTCTACTTCCAGCTTGTGTATCTCAAGTTTTTCATGGTGATCCTCATACATGCTTTTGGGCAAGAGTTTGTCACATGTTGCTCCATCTGTGGCAGAAAGCGTTCTACCCAACGAAAATTTGGGAAAAAGTTATAGCCGTTCTAAGAGACGAGAATGGAGAAATAATTAGTGATCTGTGGCCTTATGGATGATCAGTGTATTATTTATGGATGATTAAATGGCCATAGCTTATTAAGTACAGCACGAACGTTTATTTAGTGACTAAAAATGTTTGAAACTGATTTAAGGCTTTGTGTATATATAGATATTGTGTGGTAATTGTCGAGATATTTATTTATGGTAGGGCACCCTAGTCATGAGAGGACAAACCTGTGACTTACCATTGTGGAGGTACCCCCGCCCCCCCCACCCATGCCAAAAACCTCGTGGGCGCGATAGAGGCTGTAGTTTTTTAACGGTTGTTTTTCAAATTTTGTGTGAAGCATTGGGGTCATTAGAGAATGAATCCTATTGATTTTCAGCTTTCTGCTACTTTTCGTCACGGAGTTATCTCCCTCTTCCGAAAACATTGTTAACGTGATAGAGGCTATAAGTTTTAATTTGTTTCTTTCAAATTTGGTGTGAAGCATTAGGGTCATGAGTGGGTGAACACCATCGATGTTCAGCTTTCCGAGACTTTCCGTTCCGGAGTTATGTCCCCTTTTCCGGAAAAAAAATCTGGACGCGATTAAAGGATATAGTTTTTAATGCATCATTTTCATATTTTTGGCTTAAAGCATTGGGGTCATCGATATTCATAATCCACGGGCTTCCGTTTCTGAGTTATCCACCTTTGCCGTGGATATTCCGGTTGTTTTCCGGTGTTTCCGGTATATAGTATTGCCGCATTTAAAAATGTTAAAGCGAAGAGGCCATAAAATTCATCCCCTGCCATTATTTCCGTTATTATAGTCATGATGACGTAAGTATTATATTTAAACGATAACAAATCATTTAATTTTAAGATGTGATATTACTTTGTGGAATTGATATATATATATATATATATATATATATAATCAGCGGCTGCCAGGCAGGATACGCCCACATTTTCGAGAGATGGATAGAGAACAAGCTAAAAAGAAAGTGATTTTTCCTACAATCAAGGGCCATAATTCAGGAAATTACAATTCGATATGCGCAAATATCGAAAGGAACCGAGATCTTTGGGTTATAAACTTATATTTCGCGTTTCAACAAAATCGGATAAAAAGTGTGACCTCTATAGGGTCCACAACCTTGATATACCATATTTTTACGCTATTTGAGAACAAGGGGCGGCCATTTTGTTTGTCAGTTTTGGGCTGATTTTCACGAAATTCGAACTCGGCTGTCCTTAGGGTTTAACGGTGAAATAATAATACGTTTTTTTTTTAATCGGATAAAAATGATGACCTCTATAGGGTCCATAAGCTAAAAACGCGATTTTGCGTACAATCAGGGGCCATAATTCAGGAAGTTACGGTCCGATATCCGTGAATATCGACAGGAACCGAGATCTTTGGGTTATAAACTTACATTTCAAGTTTCAACAAAATCGGATAAAAATTGTGACCTCTATAAACCTTGATATACCATATATTTACGCTATTTGAGAACGAACGGCGGCCATTTTGTCTGTCAGTTTTGGGCCGATTTTCACGAAATTTGAACTCAGCCGTCCTTAGGGTTTAACGGTGATATAATAATACGTTTTTTTTAAAATCGGATAAAAATTATGACCTCTATAGGGTCCACAAGCTAAAAACGCGATTTTGGTACAATCAGGGGCCATAATTCATGAAGTTACGGCAGTAGGACGTTAAACCCCATTTCATTTCATGAAGTTACGGTCCGATATGCGCGAATATCGAAAGGAACCGAGATCTTGGGGTTATAAACTTATATTTCAAGTTTCAACAAATTCGGATTAAAATTGTGGCCTCTATAGGCTCCACAACCTTGATATACCATATGTTTACGCTATTTGAGAACGAACGGCGGCCATTTTGTCTGTCAGTTTTGGGCCGATTTTCACCAAATTCGAACTCAACCGTCCTTAGGGTCTAATGGTGATATAAGAATACGATTTTTAAAATCTGATAAAAATTATGACCTCTATACGGTCTACAAACTAAAAACGCGATTTTTCGTACAATCAGGGGCCATAATTCAGGAAGTTACGTTCCGATATGCGCGAATATCGAAAGGAACCGAGATCTTTGGGTTATAAGCATACATTTCAAGTTTAAACCAAATCGGATAAAAATTGTGACCTCTTATAGTGTTCACAAGCTACAAACGTGTTTTTTCGTACAATCAGGGGCCATAATCCATAAAGTTACAGTCCAATACATGCCAATATCGAAAGGAACCGAGATCTTAGGGTGATAAACCTATATTTCAAGTATCTTTGAAATCGGATAAAAATTGTAACCTGTAGACTGTTCACAAACAATTGTGGACGGACGCACGGACGGACGGACGGACGGACGGACAGGGGCGACGACAATATACGTCCACATGAAAATGTGGGCTTATAAAAATAACACCGATTTGCTTCTACATGTTTCAATATAAATTCTTCATTATTGATAATATTTAACGTTGCCCGTTGCAAGGTTACCCTTGTGACGTTATAATGGAGGTACATTACATTACATGAATGAATGATTGAATAGTGATGAATGAATAAACAAATATAATATGTATACCCAAACTATTCAATTAGCTACTTATCAAAACGTGATCAATAAGGCTATTTATTTGTTTAGCAGGGGTCTGAATTTATTTATGAAATATTCCTCTTTAACTTTCTCTGTTTTGCGCAATCATTTAGGGGCTGGTAGAACGGGAATATTTAAAATTTTGTATTAAAGTTGTGTTCACATGTGTCCAGATGCTCGTTCAGAGATATCATGCGATATTCTGGAAATTTACACCAACTCCCGAATATACAAATACCCTTGAATTAAAAGTTGATGTCAGTGAATTCTGTCGGCAATTAAAAAATGCAGAACATTTTGACGTTCGGCCATCAAGGGGAGACGATTCTCTCGTTCGAAACAAAAGCAATTGGTGTGCAAAGACAAACAACCAAGCACCGCGGATCTTAATAAAAAATATAAAATCAATTCCAATTGATCAGTATCGGGCACAAAACAGATCTAGCAACACCACGCCACGTACAATGAGAGAAAATCACTGGAAAGCTTGGCTAATAATGAAAGCATCATTATAAAACAGGCCGACAAAGTAGGTGCCACTGTAGTTATGAGCTGTACTAACTACAAAACCAGATGCGCTTTACAATTCAATAAAATTAAAAAATGCAGATAGACAATACGATAAAAACTAATTGGAATAATAAACACAATAGATTGGCACACATTAAAAATATCACTATAATAATAGCGTAAAAGAAAGAAAAATAAAGTTATAAAGTCTGTACCAAAGTTCAATAAAATGCTTTAGTAAATAAAAAAGTTTTTAGATTAGATTTAGAAGTCTGAAGTGATTCGCAACTTCTTACTGTTAATGGTAATTTATTCCATAGTTTAGGAGCTTTAATAGCGAACGACTTTTCTCCCGCTGATGACTTAGCGTTGGATTCACAAAGTAACCACTACTGGAGCGGAGTTGACGGTTGTTATCACTCGTCACATCCGTCAGTTGTATAGTGGTATGACTCGTGTTTTCCTTTGGCGTTCGTCACTTCCGATTCAGGAAACCGATATTAATTACTCAGCTATCGTAGCAATGATCTCTGTGTTAAAATTATATTTGGAATGTGTTTAACCAGCTCTATCACATGTGTGCTAATGACTGGCACCAATATTGTCCTTTAAAGGTTAATAGTATGATTTTATAGTCAATTCTGTAAGTAATTGGTAGCCAGTGGAGGTTAAATAATATTGGTGTTATATGATTAAATTTTGAAGACCCAGTTATAAGGCGGGCAGCAGAGTTTTGGAGTTTTTGAAGTTTGTCGAGTGATTTTTTGGGAACACCAGAAAGCAATGAGTTGAAATTGTCCAGTCTAGAAATAACTAAAGTTTGAATTAGTGACTTAGTAGCATCTGTTGATATATATTTCTTGATTTTACCAATGTTTCTCAGGTGAAAGTAACTTTTTTACAAATGCTATTTCTTTGGCACTCCATATTCATATTTGAGTCAAAATAGCTCCAATGTTTCTAGCGGATATAGATTGAGATATAGTAGACTCCCCTACACGAACTGATATATCGCCATCCAGTTTAGACAGATTGAATTTTGAGCCTATTACTAAATATTCAGTTTTGTCATCATTCAATTTAAGGAAATTTTGTGACATCCAAACTTTGATACTGTCAATACACTGTTCAATGTTAATTATAGATATATTGAAATGGCCAGGATTTGAGGCGTTAAACGAAATATATAACTGTGATATCCAAGTCCATGTTTTCTAACCAGATTACCAAGAGATGGTGTATATAAACTAAACAATATCGGCCCAAGCACAGATCCTTGAGGCACTCCAAATTTCAGCTGCGATTCAGCGGAAGATTCCTGGCCCACAACAACTCGTTGTGTCCTACAGGTGATATAAGACTGGATTATTTTCAGAGCGTCATCAGTGATTCCAAAGTCTTTTTCCAGACGATTAATAAGAATCTGATGATCTACCGTATTAAAAGCAGCAGATAGGTCTAATAGGATCAGAAGAATGCAGTTTTGATTATCTAACGCTGTAAGAATATCATTTGTGGACTCTCACTAACGCTGTTTCGGTGCTGTGATACTTCCTGTATGCACTTTGGAGGGGCTCTAATAGATTATTTTCTCTAGCATGAGATGTCAGCTGTTTAGAGATGACACGTTCCAGAAGTTTGGCTTTGAAACTCAAGTTTGATACAGGTCGATAGTTTTTCTCGATTTCTGGATCCAGTGATTTCTTTTTAATGAGTGGAAATATTATGGCAGACTTAAAAGTGTCTGGAAAAATATTTTCACTGATTGAAGAATTTTTATATTTGTGATAACACAAATTAATGATGGAAGACAGTCTTTCAAAAACTGAGTAGGAATTGGATCAAGTGAACATGATTTCGATGATCATGAAGTGATAAGTTTTGAGAATTCAGGTTCACTGACCGTGCTAAATGAACTGAGTGGGGGTGGTGGAACTGTCAGATTTGTATCGCAAGATATCCCATCTCCTCAATTCAGTACAAGATTGGCTCTAATGGTGGATATTTAATTAAGAAAATATGAGGAAAATTTATCAGCGAGTTGTTGATCAGTGTCAGACGCTGGTAGTAAAGTCACACCATAGTTGTAATCTGATAATGCATTGGAGATACGAAAATGCTCTTTGAATTTGTTGTCACTATTGTCAATTCTATCAGAATAATAAGATTTCTTTGCACCAACAACGCATCTATTGAAATTGAGCTTCTCTACCTGATATAGTTCCCGATGGATTTGGAGTTTGGAATTTCTCCAGCTTTATTTCTAGATCGCTTCGCTTGTAGTGTTTCGTCGTTGGAACTCATTCTGACTTTGGACGAATTCTAAGTATGACTGGATAAGGTTTATCGAATGTGGATTGCAATATATCGTTAAATTGTGTTGCTTTGATGTTAACATTATCCAGATTTACTATGTTGTGGAACTGGGTTTTATCTAGTTCCGACAAAAACTGATTTGAGTTCAAATGTTTTAGATTTCGTGTTTGGCGCGTCTGGACCGGAAAATCAGTTGGTTGGATCTTTAAGTTAATAAAAATTGGGAAGTGGTCAGATAAGATAGACCCCTGTACAGTTAAATTACCACGGAAATTTTCGAAGAGTCTTGATATTACAAGATCGAGGACAAAGGTTTTACTTTTAACATGTTGGTGCAAAAGGAATGTGTCTAGAAGACATTTAAGTTTTAAAGCTGATGGATCATTGCTGTTACCGTAATGGAAGTTAAAATCACACACAAAAAGTAGGCCACAATTATTGAAGGTATAACATCCTCCAGGAATGACTTAAATTTATTGAAGAATAAATCGACAGATTTTCCAGGTGGACGGTATATAATTATTATCCGTATGGTTTTCTGTTTTATAGTTACAAAAGAGTCCAAACATTCAAAGCTCTTGAATTTAGTTGGTTTTGGTTTGGAAGATTTGATAGTTGATTTAAATTAAAATGAAAACTCTCCACCCCGTGTTGTCCTAGGTACACTATGTGTGGAATATCCGGATGGTATCAGTTCAGCTAATGAAGATTGATCATTAGTTTCAGTGAGCCAAGTTTCAGAAAGTGCAAATAGACTCGAGTTTATTAGTTTGTATAAATTCATTTTTAATCCTATGCCTTATTCTGCACTGATCTACATTTAAGAAGGCAGAAACTTGTCGTAGTTGTGGTTTTACATGATTTGTTAGGACTTTTCTGCAATTCAATTTGAATGAGGTTTTTGGAATTGGGTTCATTGCATGAGTGTTTTAGATGGGTGTCAAATCTTGAAGTGATTAATGTGGGTATGTGATGTTTAAGTTTTCTCCTGGTTGGTTTATGTTTTAATATAACTTGGGTTATCCCTTTACTTTAATGATAAAATTTACGGCTTTTACATGTGGTCATATTCTTCCTCAGTTGTAACAGTTCATGTCTGCTATAGATTAAGCTAGAGTTTTGTTCATTAGGTGTAATCCTAACAGTCATAATAATAATCACAAACACACACCATGTGACATAATGTAGTGAACTCATTGATCCTTGACACAATATAATCCAAATTTACTTATCCATGGTTGACTGGTCACTATTTAAAATCCAATAAAAATGTTTAAGCATAGATTTCACAAAAAACAAACACAGTTCTTTCCAATAATTTTAACCAGTCTTAGTGCATATCTTATGAAGAGTTGAGCCAATTTCCAGCACTTAGAAAGATAGATAATGCCTAATATTTGGAGAGCAAATAGGAGCCGACTTCTCGCTCTAATACATTCCAGAAGATGAAACAACTCCTCAACAAATTCACTGATCTGGTGATGGAAAAGGAACACGGTTATATGACACAATTCGTATGTAGAAAGAGCATTTACGGCCTGCAAAGCAATCAACGAGATATGCTCCTCGGCTACCAGTGAATTTCTCAGCATGCCGCATCCACCAGGTTTGAAAATAAGACCAATAATAGCGGGGCCACCATGTTCAACACACCGCCTCAGCAACTTTATTGACATCTTATTGAAACCATATTTGAGTCATGTAAAAAGCTATGTACGTGACACAATGGATTTCCCCCATCAAGTGCCAACAAAAGTCCAAGAAGAATCTATGATGGTTGTAAATATTTTATCTTAAATGTTTTAGGGTTCGTTATGGTTTAGAAGATCAACTTCAACTAAACTAGATATGTTTAATTCGACGCCATTTTACACCGAAACTTGTCCTTCCTCTAACATTGAAGAGCACCCAGACTAATTTAACAAAACAAGTTGTCTCCATTTATATATACTATTCAAAAAAAGTAGGGGATATTTGATTTTGGGGGCATAATACTAAAATATGCAAATGACTACGAAAAAAGTCACTATAGAACCTAACAGAAGAAACATTTCCAGTTACATGTGACGCCCAAACGCACCAATAGCTACCGCATGGAATGCAGGTGATGCTTGGGATCATCATGGGGGTCCAACCCAAGATTTGCACGACTCTGAATTTGAATGTTACAGTCATTGTGGCATTGAATTCCAGGGTGGAAACATCAGTTTAATTGTTTTAGTGACCAGAAAACAAATTTTGATATGCGTCGGCTTACCCAAAATAAAAGGTTACGTGCCCTTGGCATGCTACAGATCGGCACAATACAGGCGGTTGTGGCGCGGACGATGAATGTTTCTCAGTCTGTCATAAGCAGGCTATGGTCCAGATACCGTGATACACAATCTGTACAGGACAGACCACGCTCAGGTCGACCAAGGGCGACAACTCAAGCCCAGGATCGATTTATCCGTACCTTGGCTTTGAGAAATCGTGTCATCACAGCAAATCAGATCAGCGCTCGTCTTCAAACAGACACTGGTGTGAGAGTGAGTGGCCAGACGATTCGGAATCGACTGCAAAGGGGTCACCTTCGCGCCCGACGTCCTCGCGTGATCCCTTGTTTGAGAGATCATCACATTCAGGCAGGACGTCGTTGGTGTAGGGATCGTCAACACTGGGATAATCGACGCTGGAGCAATGTGATGTTTTCAGATGAGTCAAGGTTCACTGTTGATTTTTTGGACAGACGTAGGAGGGTGTGGCGTCGTCGAAACGAGCGCTTCCAAGACGTTAACGTCATCAGACATGATCGATTTGGGGGTGGTTCTGTTATGGTGTGGGGAGGCATCACTGTTGCTGGAAGAACGGCTTTACATGTTGTTGCAGGGCGTGTTACAGGCCAGTACTACCGGGACAACATCTTGGCAGTCCATGTTGTGCCGTTCGCACGACGTCATGGCCGCCGTTTCATCTTCCAGGATGACAACGCAAGATGTCACAGGGTCAGGATCGTTACAGGTTACCTCCAACAACAGAACATCACCACATTACCTTGGCCAGCACTGAGTCCCGACCTCTCCCCCATCGAGCATGTCTGGGACATGCTTGGACAGAGGTTACGTCAACGTCAACAACGTCCTGCCAATGTCCAAGAACTTGCTGCTGCGTTGCAACAGGAATGGGACAATCTGGACCAAAATGACCTTAGACGTCTCATTAGGAGTATGCCACGTCGGATCAATGCTTGTTTGGCAAACAGAGGAGGATTTACCCGTTACTGACTTGGTTGTGATGCTGTGGTAACTTTGCTGTTTGACCCCGGGTATCATTTTACCCTTATAATGGCCAGTCTGTGCCTTACTTAGTCTAACGATCATTTGGAATAAATCGATGAATGTGAACTTCATTTCATTTTGTCATTTGTTTCTTCGTCAGTTTCATTAGGTGACTTTAATAACACTTAAAAATCAAATATCCCCTACTTTTTTTGAATAGTTTCATTAGGTGACTTTAATAACACTTAAAAATCAAATATCCCCTACTTTTTTTGAATAGTATAGTATGTTTGTGATACTATAATAAACCCTTAATATGTTACATATCCCTTCTTTTGTAAGATTAAACACTTGAAAAACTAAACAGTTCTAATTCAGAGTCTTTCTGAAAACAAAATAATATCGCGTATAATTTCACAGTAGAACACAGCATTAAATTACGTTTCAAAACTTGATCACATGCATATTGAACAAAGTCCTAATGTTCATAATCATTCATTCAGTATGGTTTTCTTGAAATTCGACCACAGCTGGTTCTTGTTTCATTATAATTTTTAATCTGAGGATGTTCATCGACGTTATCAGGCAGATTATGGTTATCCAGCGGATTTGTTCTTGTGCAGGATTGTCGTGGTGGTTACAACGTGTTATCAGAAATGTAATCATAATTGATATCAGGTTGGGGTTGAGCTTGACATTCTCTGATATGCTGACGATTTCTTCTTATGAAGAAACGTGTTGTCTGACTATCATACCATTTATCAATTTCTTCGTGTCATATCTATATATATTAACGTTTGACCAGGACGAAGAGGTTTTAAATTAACAGTTGTTCTATCAAAATATTTCTTCAGGTTACTATTCTTCTTCTCCCTTTCTTTTTTAAAATTATTTTGAGATTTTGGTTTTAGTTGGTGCCTTGAAATAAGAATTCTAGTTCTATGTCTACGCCCGAAAAATAATTAATAATTAAGATGGCAATTTATCATGGAAAAACGGAGAGTCTCTGTAATTTAAAATTGCTAAATAGGGATCAGTCCGTTAAGCTTTAGCTTTGGATAACAAGATCTTGACAATACCACAATATTTCTCAGCTAATCCATTAGCTCTAGGGTAATGAGGACTAGATGTCACATGTTTGATACCCCATTCAGTAGTAAATTCCTTAAATTTTGCATTTATATAATTGGCCGCATTGTCAGATATCATCGTCTCTGGTATTCCATATCATGCAAATATTAATTTCATTTTAGTCATGGTTTCTTCAGCTGATAAACTTAATAGTTTTGAGATTTCAAAATGATTTGAATGATAGTCCACAACTAATAAATATTCAGATCGGTCAAAATGAAATACATCTGTAACAACTTTCAACCACGGAACTTCCGGTCGATCATGTGATATTAATGGTTGTTTGGGTTGCTGTGGGTTATGATTGTGCAAATTTCACATTTGTTGACTATCTTTTCGACATCTTTAGTAATTCCGATCCAAAACATCGTCTTCAATTCATACAATTTTTTTCTCGTGGTTTTCATTCCATACATATTCAGTACTTCCTTTACCAAGATCTCGTAATATCGCTGCCTCCGTTGATAAATTAGGAATAAAATTACTCAGGAAATTCAGCATACCAAGGTACAAAGCCCATCTTAGGCATGGGCCTGGGGGGACCAGGCCCAAGGCCCCGCGATTTAGGGGGCCCCGCGGTGCATGGCAAAAAGAGAAAAAATTCAAATTCCAGATGAAAGTTTCGCGGTAATCGATCTTGCGGCGCAAGGACGGAGAATGAGCTATCCCTCAACCTTCTCTGTGAAGTTCCACTCGGAGATCGGTTTAGGCTTCTAGCTGCGCGACGGGCGTAGACTGGATGAGTCTGCAATCCCTTAACCTCTGTGATTGGTCGAAACCCGTGAAAAGTGAAAAAAGATCAACTCTCACCCAAGAGAAACTCCAAGCTTGAGCCCTACTGGCTATTGAAAATGAACTTCTCCGAACACTGGATGATGAGATGATAATCGATGAGCTCAGTAGTCGTAAACAAAGTCGCAAATTGTTCTGAACTCTGTAACAACCCAATCCTTTGATTTCACTTGTTATAACAGTTCCCCACCGTTACATGTCATTTCCGCGCATTGTATGTCATTAGGAACTGAATAGATTTCGTATGTGATCAGATGTTATGTAATTATTTTTGTATTACAGACCGTTTAATTGTGTGTTACTCATGCGTGCCATTCAAAAGGATATGAAATAATCTTTTCGTCGCGTTAGGGCCCCCGCTATTCTAGTCAGGCCCAGGGCCCCGCTCCAGTTAAGCTGGGCTTGCTAATGAATCTTAAAATTTCCTGTTTAGATTCTGGTGACTTCATGTTGATTATTGCAGAAATCCTATCATCGTCGATTCTCTGTCCATCTTTAGAAATGATAACTCCTAGATATTTAATTTCTTCTTTTATAATCTCACATTTATTCTTGTTGAGTTTCAAATTATATTTTCTACATCTTTCTAGAACTCTTTTCATAATTTCATCATGTTCTTGTTGATTTGATAAATGGACCAATACATCATCTACATAAGCTTCTGCTCCATCTATATCAGATATCATTTGACTAATTGTTTTCTGGAATAGTTGACTCGAAACATTAAGACCAAATGGTAATCTGACAAATCGATAATTACCAAATACAGTAGAGAGCGTTGTTAGCTTTGACGATCGTTCTTTCAGCATCAATTGCCAAAATGATGATACAGCGTCCAATCCTGAGAATATAGCTGATTTTGATCAATTAACTGTCAGTTCTTCTATTGTCGGCATCTTATAATGATCAGACACAATGTATTTATTCAGCTCTGTGGGGTCTAGACATATCCTTAATTCTCCATTTAGTTTCTCGACCGTAACCATACTGTTTATCCATTCTGTTGGTTCATTAACTTTAACTATGATTCCACCATCTTCCATTCTCTGTAATTCACCCTTTACTCTATCATATAAAGTAAACTCTAATTTTCTAGGCGGATTTTGAATTAGATAAATATCTTCTTTTAGAATTAGGTCAACTTCCGGAACATTCAGTCCTTCTACCTTTTTAGAGAATACACCTTTAAATTCATCACTTAAGTCATTAGTTTCTCTATCAATACGACAAATCTTTTTAATTAGCTGTAACTTCATACGTGTGTAGACCTAATATTTGTATACTATCTTGATCTACCACTATAAAATTAATACATTCCGTCTTGTCGTTCAACTTACATGGTAGTAGAACTTCACCTGCTACATTCAGTGAAATATTGTTGTATGGAGTCAGCCTCTTCATAAACGGTTTTAATGCTTTATGTGTTACTTTTCTATAAATATCATAATATAGTACGTCTACAGAAGCTCCGATGTTTATTGTGTCTGTCCGTCCGCCCGTCTGTCTGTCCGTCACACTTTTTGGGACACAATAACTCTCCTAATTGAGCTAGAATGTTCAAACTTGGTGTAGGTGTTTATTGGGTCAATGCCTTGATGGAGTTCGAAGATGAGCATTGTCTGCTTAGGGTAAGCAGAGACAACCAATTAGATTGGTTGATGCTTTGGGACACGATAACTTTAGATCTAATTATGTGAGAGTGATGAAACTTGGTGTATAGTTTCATTAAGCAGAGCGATAAGCAATTTGATTGGCCGAGACTTTGGAACACAATAACTCTCCTTCTAATTGAGCTAAAATGTTTAAACTTGGTTTAGTTGTTTATTAGGTCAATGCCTTGATGGAGTGTGGAGATGGGCATTTTCTGCTTAGGGTAAGTAAAGATAAGCAATTTGATTGGTTGATGCTTTGGGACACGATAAGTTTAGTTCCAATTAAGTGAGAGTGATGAAACTTGGGTGTATAGTTTCATTACATCAATACCTTGCCTAAGTTCGATATTGAGCATTTTCTGCTCAGGGTAAGCAGAGCGATAAGCAATTTGATTGGCGAGACTTTGAAACACAATAACTCTCCTTCTAATTGAGCTAAAATGTTCAAACTTGGTGTAGGTGTTTATTAGGTCAATGTCTTGATGGAGTGTGAAGATGGGCATTTTCTACTTAGGCTAAGGAGCAATAAGCATTTTGATTGGTCAAGACTTTGGAACATAACAACTCTGCTTCTAATTGAGGTAGAATGTTTAAACTTGATGTAGATGTTCTTCTTGACTGAGTTCAATGATTAACATATCTAGCTAAAGCTAAGCAGAGATAAGCAATTTCCCTGGTCGATGCTTTGGGGCAAGATAACTTTGATTATATCTGATAGAGAGTGATGAAACTTAGTGTATAGTTGATAAACAGTTTGATTGCTCGATACTTTTTAAAAAAAATAGATGTACGATTAATTAATATGTGTCATCTATTTATTTGGGGATGTCAACCATCGTCTGATGCCTGTTTATCTATTAAACCGATCATACCAATGAAAAACTCTTCATTTACATCATCATAATAATCATCAGGATAATAATCATCATTGTCATCAATTTGATTTACTCTAAATCTGCTACTTATTTTCTGAAAATGGCCATATTTATTACACTGATTACACCTTCTCCTTGGGCATTAAATTTCTATGGCATGTCTATATCCACAATTCGTGCATCTTCTAAGATGTGTTTTTGATCTACCATTATAAGACATCTTTCTTGTGTTAGCATTGCTTGAATAGCTTGATGAAGGTCTTTGAAAATCTTGTCTTTCTACGGGCCCACTTTTATTCTTGTAAGTATCAAAGGTTTTCTTCTTTTTCTTGATATAATCAACATATTCTTTCTTCTCTTTTTAAAGGGTTACTGTTAATTCTTTCATCTGTTTCGTAATATTTTCTAATGTTCTGCATATTCTAACGGCTTTCTCATAATTTAGTTTAGGATCAGACAATAATTTCTTTTTAGTTTCAGAACAATCAATACAAATTTCTTCATCAATTCTATCACCGTAAGAGCATCTGTTAACCTGGTCTCTCATTCTTAGCAAAAATTTATCAAATTCTTCTCCATATTGTTTCGTTTCTCTAAAGACATGTCTCTCGAATGATGTAATGTAGTAGTCCAACTCTTTTAACAGATTCACTCTTGATGTCTGCACCAATTACAGTCAAATACAACCGGAATGATTTCTCAAAAATCAACCATGCTCCTTCCTTGTCAGAGGTTTCCATGTCGACGGGCTTTGGCGCTGGTAGTGTGAAGAAAACTCTTGACTTACTTCTAGAATTTCTGACACAAAGTAAACATTTTATCATAAATGTTTTAGGGTTCGTTATGATTAAGAAGGTCAGCTTCAACTAAATTAGATATGTTTAATTTAAAGCCATTTTACATTGAAACTTGTCCCTCCTCTAACATTGAAGAGCACCCAGTTTAATTTAACAAAATAAGTTGTCTCCCTTTATATGTTTATTACAATATTAGTGATACTTTAATAAATCCTTAATATGTTACAATGGTGTCATGTGATCTAACGTCTCTATATAGCAACACCCCATATGATCTCGGTTTAAAAAGTGTAAAATACTGGTTGGATAAATACCCGACCGAATTACCCGACTGAATCTCTAAATCATTGGTCATCTCAAGTGTGGAATTTATTCTCCAAAACAATACATTCCACTTTGATGGTGACCACTACAAACAGGTAAAAGGAACACCTATGGGGACAAAAATGGCGCCAACATACGCAACTCTGGTACTAGCCTATTTAGAGGAACAACTATATCAAAAACTGTTTCATAATATGGACCCGTTCAAAAGATGACTTGGATATTTTCTTTAAAATATTAAATGGTATGAATGTCAATATACAATGGACATGTCGAACACATTTCTGAACACGTAAGTTATCAAAAACGGAAAAAAGATAGAAACTGATATGTATAATTTGATGTTCCCATCATGCCATCCAAGTCACGCTAAACGGAGTTTACCATACAATCTAGCCAGACGAATGCGAACAATTGTATCTGACACCAACCAACAGAAAGTTCGATTCCAGGAGCTGCGAATATTCTTTCGAAACAGACAATATCCACTCAATCTAATTAACGATGGAATATCCAAAGCATTACAGCTGGATAGACGCGATCTGCTGACTGTGAAGGAGAAAAACACGTCTTAGCGAAAACCTATTGCATTCGTTTCAACCTTCAACCCTAAAAATCAAGACATTATGAATACAATAAGACATAATCTACCAGTGTTAGAAACGGATGAAAGAAGTTCTAAAATCAGTAGAAATCATCAACAGCAAGCGTCAAATTAATATTTTGAAAAATATTCTTACGAAGGCTAAATTCAAGTCTGAATCTTCAAACCCAACAAAATGTGAGGTGAAGAAATGCCAGCATGGAAACTGTGGTACTTGCGAGTATTTTATTGAAGGTCCGTCAATCAACTTTAAAGGTCACGGGACATTTGAATGCAAATTTAACGTGCGCATCACGAAATGTGATCTATGCCATAACTTGCCCGGGCTGTACGGGTCGGTATATCGGTCAAACAGAATATTTGAGATCAGGAGTTGCTGTACACAAATCACAGATAAAAAAAAATATCCAGAATATCTTTGAGCGAGTATCTGGACACATGCGCACACAACTTTAATACAAAATTTCAGATATTCCCGTTCTACCAGCCCCTAAATGATTGCGCAAGACAGAGAGCAGTTAATGAGGAATATTTCATAAACAAATTCAGACCCCTGCTAAACAAATAAAATAGCCTAATTGATCACTTTTAGTGTTTTTCCTTTATATTGTTAGCCACCCCAAGCACCCTGTCAATGCCGGTTGGTTTACGGGATTCCTCATTTTGTCAGGCCGATTTAATAAAGTCGTAAAACATTCAAATCTCGTTGTTTTTCCCTCCCATTACATTTCAGCTGCAACCTCTGTTTCCCCAGGGAGCCACTCTTCGAATTCGTTTGTGCTCCTCCTCGTATGAACATAATTATATATATATATAAAGAATCCGGCGTGGTGGGAGATAACATCTTACAATGTCTTCCATATTAATGCACCGCTCAGTGACAAACGAACGGTACCCAGTATAAAAGATACGGCAGCCCAAGATCGTCACACATACTGGTCTATGAAATTACTAATTTCGTATATATGTTACAGTCAATCTGTGTAATCAGTCATTTCGCGTAATGACTAAACGAATCAGTCATTTCGCGAAGAGCCTGTGAGCACAAGACAATACGTGTAATGACTGAAAATTCCAGACATTACTCGAAATGACTAAAATTCCTATCCTATTTTTACACATAATGCCTGATTGTAGATTTTGCAAATCAGGCAATATGTGTAACACATAAAATTACAACATAAACTTTAACAAAAATAATTTAATATTGATTTTAGTTTTTATTTCGCTTTTCTTGGCATTAGGTCTGTAGAATGGTTGTTTTTATTGGAATTTAATGAACTTATAGGCTTAAATCCTGCCCTTCTAATAGCCTGTTTTTAGTTTAATGGATGGTCCCATTGCCGTTTTAATACATGAATGATGTGATTTCAATCTGAAGGAATCACTATAGCATCCGGAGTAAATACTACTCACTCATTTAATTACCCGGCCTCTAGGGGACCATTAATGGTTGGTAACGTCTTTGTTCTAATGGTGTTTGTATTGAAGTGAAGCTAAAGTTGGCTTAACATCATCATCTTTGCCGACCGAGGTTATTGAACGGATGCAAAGTGGGAATGATTTATTGTTCGCATTTTCCAGTCTGCAAGACTCAACCTCCAATCTTCACCCGTCACAAACCACCAGTCTGGAACCGTCACACACTATCAGTCAGGATCCGACGCAAACTACCAGTCAGGAACTGTCACAAGCTACCAGTCACGATCCGACGCAAACTACCAGCCAGGAACTGTCACAAGCTACCTGTCCGGAACCGACACTAACTACCAGCTTCAGAATGAAAATCAAATGGTCCAGCCGCTGTCATAGCAGCCTGTTCTGCAAAAACAAGTGACTTCAGTAATGAACCAGTCTGGATTTTTTTTTATAAAAAAAATTAATTTGACAGTAAGACTTTTGTGATGAAATTAATATTTCATTTCAACGAATTAATATTTCGTTTCAGTAAATTAATATTTTGTTTAAAAGAATTAATATTTCGTTATAATTAATAATCTGCAATGTATGATTTAACGTTGGAATTGAAGTCAAATGTTTTACAGTGAATTTGTGATTTGACAGTACTTCAGGCATTTCGCGTAAGGTCTGCCCATGATGTTTAGTCATTTCGTGTAATGTCTGAAATTTTCAGTCATTACACGTATTGCCTTGTGCTCACCACAGGCTCTTCGCGAAATGACTGATTCGTTTAGTCATTACATGAAATGACTGATTACACAAACTGACTGTAATATATACTATTCAAAAAAAGTAGGGGATATTTGATTTTTAAGTGTTATTAAAGTCACCTAATGAAACTGACGAAGAAACAAATGACAAAATGAAATGAAGTTCACATTCATCGATTTATTCCAAATGATCGTTAGACTAAGTAAGGCACAGACTGACCATTGTAAGGGTAAAATGATACCCGGGGTCAAACAGCAAAGTTACCACAGCATCACAACCAAGTCAGTAACGGGTAAATCCTCCTCTGTTTGCCAAACAAGCATTGATCCGACGTGGCATACTCCTAATGAGACGTCTAAGGTCATTTTGGTCCAGATTGTCCCATTCCTGTTGCAACGCAGCAGCAAGTTCTTGGACATTGGCAGGACGTTGTTGACGTTGACGTAACCTCTGTCCAAGCATGTCCCAGGCATGCTCGATGGGGGAGAGGTCGGGACTCAGTGCTGGCCAAGGTAATGTGGTGATGTTCTGTTGTTGGAGGTAACCTGTAACGATCCTGGCCCTGTGACATCTTGCGTTGTCATCCTGGAAGATGAAACAGCGGCCATGACGTCGTGCGAACGGCACAACATGGACTGCCAAGATGTTGTCCCGGTAGTACTGGCCTGTAACACGCCCTGCAACAACATGTAAAGCCGTTCTTCCAGCAACAGTGATGTCTCCCCACACCATAACAGAACCACCCCCAAATCGATCATGTCTGATGACGTTAACGTCTTGGAAGCGCTCGTTTAGACGACGCCACGCCCTCCTACGTCTGTCCAAAAAATCAACAGTGAACCTCGACTCATCTGAAAACATCACATTGCTCCAGCGTCGATTATCCCAGTGTTGACGATCCCTACACCAACGACGTCTTGCCTGAATGTGATGATCTCTCAAACAAGGGATCACGCGAGGACGTCGGGCGCGAAGGTGACCCCTATGCAGTCGATTCCGAATCGTCTGGCCACTCACTCTCACACCAGTGTCTGTTTGAAGACGAGCGCTGATCTGATTTGCTGTGATGACACGATTTCTCAAAGCCAAGGTACGGATAAATCTATCCTGGGCTTGAGTTGTCGCCCTTGGTCGACCTGAGCGTGGTCTGTCCTGTACAGATTGTGTATCACGGTATCTGGACCATAGCCTGCTTATGACAGACTGAGAAACATTCATCGTCCGCGCCACAACCGCCTGTGTTGTGCCGATCTGTAGCATGCCAAGGGCACGTAACCTTTCATTTTGGGTAAGCCGACGCATATCAAAATTTGTTTTCTGGTCACTAAAACAATTAAACTGATGTTTCCACCCTGGAATTCAATGCCACAATGACTGTAACATTCAAAGTCAGAGTCGTGCAAATCTTGGGTTGGACCCCCATGATGATCCCAAGCATCACCTGCATTCCATGCGGTAGCTATTGGTGCGTTTGGGCGTCACATGTTACTGGAAATGTTTCTTCTGTTAGGTTCTATAGTGACTTTTTTCGTAGTCATTTGCATATTTTAGTATTATGCCCCCAAAATCAAATATCCCCTACTTTTTTTGAATAGTATATATCATAATTAACTTGTTAGGAACTTAAATAGCAAACAGGTACTTACATAAGTTATACATATTCAAGGTGTAGATAGGAATATAATTACTATAATGATTCACAAAAGAAAAAATAATTACTGTCTGTTCCAGGCGACACTACGACTCGAAAATTGCTTGCTACTTCTTCAATTTTTAATTAAAATGGTTAAAATTTAACGACCTACCTGAAATTGTCACCCCTTTACTTTCTACCGCACGTTAACTAATTTCAGACCAAGCTATATAACCTTTCTCTCTTGAAAAATCGTTGTTTATTTATTTCGCGGTAATGAAGACAGCCATGCATGACCTAGTTATTTGGAATAAACCAAATCGAACAGGGGTGTGGATTTGACTTGGGGTCGTTTCGTCCTACTTGTATTTTTAAATAGTTGTTACGGCTCAGTAGAATATAATTTGCTTTAATGAGCTATTTACGGGAGGTAATATAAATTTGCTATTTGGTTTCAGACCACAGTTGTTTATTCCACTGCCTTAGATATTAAATTGGCGGCCCCAGTTCCGTGGCTTTTGGAAATTGATCTAAACTACATACAAAGTTTGACTCCATATTGTAGTGACACACCATGGAAATTTGGAAGTAGGCTAAATGACAATTCAAACGAATTGTTTATCTGGCTTTAGAATAATAGATATATAACTGTCGATTTTATTTGCCTTTGTGCGACTTTTAATACTATTTTCAGACCGCCAAATCGTGGTCTTGTAGCACTTTTTAGAAAGATATATACCTTGGTGGACCACCATAGTTAGCAATATATTGATAGAGTTTTCTTTTCTTTTTTAAAAGTCTTAATCCAATTGAAAGGGGGGGGCGCTCCTAAGGTATTTTTATATATAGCCTACTATTTTTCTTGTTTGATTTTGTGAAATGTCCCTAAGCAAGTGATAATATGACAGAAAACGGAACAGCGTGTCAACTCCTGATAGATCAACGGCACATAAATGCGTGAGTTCAGACCACGGGTGTTGTTTTTTTTTGTTTTACATTTAATTTATTCTTTTTGATTCATCTTGAACTTAATTCAATTTCTGCAAGTCTACCTTTTAAACAAGAAAACGGAAAATAACCTGTTTTATAAAAATCATTTATTTACACAAATTCACAGAAAATTCCCCGATTATATACATATATTACAGAAGCTGTCTGGCCTACATCCACGCTATATCTATCATACAATTTATGCACAAAATCTACACACTTCACCACACTTGCGCTTACATCAATCTCTTTCCCTGTACTTTCACAAGCATCCACCTTTCAAACAAATCATAACTCACCCAATCCACAATCGCATCCGATTCACTTCCCGGTGGGTTCTCACAATCTCATACACTACACACGTTTATATCATCATCACTCGAATCTTCATTCGCAACACCACCGCCATCAATATTCTCAGCAACATTTTCACTATCACACTCTCCACTGAAATTGTCGCCCAAATCCTCACTCTCACACTCGCTGTCACTCCCGAACGAAATCGCTACTGGTGGTACTTCCTCATTCAATCTTCCGCTTCCCAAAACCGATCCTCCACCTTGTCTATGACGTGTTGACATGCAGCTCAGTCTCCAGTTGTCACACTAGCCGTGGCCTCCAGGAAAAGAGGCTTAACGTCTTTGATATTAAAATTGGTGTTTCTTCGGGCGACATATGCCTTTTCTTGTGCTAAAATTAAAGTATCCACCTTCTTATATACACACAGCATCGTGCACTTGCAAATGCATGCGATGAAAGGATGGTCCATTATTCAAGGAATTATATTTTCTACGATTCGTTTTTTTCTATCTGTTCTACGGCAATATCTGAAACAAATCTTGTGTGCCTTTGGAACGCGAATATTAATACAAATAGATACCGTTAATCAAAACTATTTAAGTCCATAAAATTATAAGATATCGTACAAATTTACACTTTATCAGAAAGGTTACCATGCCATCTAATGCTGAAAATAAGTGTTCCGTGAGGAATATTTTAGGAGACATGCAATACTATGAATATCTCTAAGGAATATTAAAATACCGGTAACCAAATAAACCTAAACACACACAAACTTACTCACACCAACACCCCCCGCATTGCCGCAAAACAAACGGGCGAATCCTCCCGCACAAATATTATTAACCGAATGCACTCGATTTGTGGAATACCGTATACCCCTACCTAATATACGAGTGACCCAACTTACGCAAGCGCAGTGATAATGTTTATGTTCTGAGAAATTGATTAGTGTCGAAAAATGTGAAATTTACAAGAGAATAAAGGATTTCATCAAATTTATAGGCGTTAAGGTTCGACGAAGAAAGTAATGGGGTGACAATTCAAGGTAGGTCGTGAAGTTTTCACCATTTTAATTAAAAAATGAAGAAATAGTAAGCAATTTTCGAGTCGTAGTGTCGCCTGGAACAGACAGTAGCACACATATTAAATAGTAAATGTCTTTTTCACCGATTGCAAAGAAACCACTGACGCTGCATTGCTGTTGGTCCTGGAACCGCGTTGTGCACAAATTTGTAGAGAGCTCTTGGTTTAAACGATCTGTAAACGCGAACAATAGAACTTACATCGAAAGAAGCACTTTCCGAGAAGAACGTTGTTTAATTCAGGAACAGTAGATCAGGAACCACCACTTTAACACACGAAATGTGAATATCGCAAGCTTGTTGAGATGATCATTTACCATAATTTATAACATTTCACCATTAAAACGTTGGGCGCCAATGTCACGGGGTCGTTATAAAACAAACCACGCCAAGACATGTAAGGTTCTTTATTCAGGTTACTCAATAAATATATGAACTTAAATGATCTGCAAAACAACAATTTACACCAAATGCAGATAAAACAATATTACGAAAATAATATTATACATAACACAAATGCACCACTTTAAATTATAGTCTTCATACTGTACTGTATACCAATATAGATTGAACACGTCATACTTAAACTAATCAGCAACTGTAAAGCTATTGATGATAAATATAAAAGATATTGAAAATAATCTTACCATTCAGAGTGTGGTCTAATTCTGTTAGTACATATGAAATATGTGATCTAAAAACATACACATGTAAATGTGTTTATTCCACATGTCTACCCTATACGATGTTCTATAGTGGAGTGCAATTGAATATCCGTGCATTTCGCGGCTGAAGTTAAAAACCAATCAAATCATTCAAACAATCACACGTGACGGACACACCCAAGCTTCCCGACAAAGAACAAACTATTATGGACAACTTCAATACATAAAAATAAAATACGCTAGCGCAAAATTAACATAAGTATTAACCCTTTCGACATAGTAAAATAAATAAATAAAAGTACAGTGCGTTTTATATCCGAATTCTGCTTTTGAGGATTCTAGGCTCTCGCGAAGCAGAATTAATTAGACAGTAGGTTTTTAAATATTCGTCCGCGGTCTTAAAACAGCATTCGTTTTTTTTTTAAATCCTAGATCCATTTGTTGTCATATTTAGTGGTGGTGTATGCCACTTGACCCGGAAATATCGATGTTCATCTATTTATAAAGTTTATTTAAAGGAGCTAAATCGCTAATATTTTGGGCCTAGAAATTGGCACAAATGGGTCGCAACACATATAATAATGTAATATGAATTTATGTAAACTGTTTTACATTCAATCGTTTCCGTTTTACTGTGAATTGTCATCAGTTATGTTCGGCGAAATACGCCAGAAGTCTCAACCGAAAGACAGTTTCTAGCGTCTGGTTCATTCCAGTCAACACCGATAGTATATATTGCGCATGCTCTCCAAATAAGAATATGGCATCACCGTTTGACACGACTTGTGGAATATGTCTAGCCTCATTCTTTGAGCACCTTGTTACAAATGGCGCTGAAACGCATTATGGTACACGATTTGTGTACCAATATTAAAATGTTTATTTTGTCTTAAATATTGGATATCAGAAGCCCATCTTTTCCAGGTAAGATCACAACACCAATGCTGATTTAAATTGCAAAAAAAGTCGTGTTTTCAATGGCGAAGATTTTGGATGATATTGAGTTACGGACTTAGCTACTTTAAGTTTAAGCAGTAGGTTTTTAAATATTCGTCCGCGGTCTTAAATACAGCATTCGGGTTTTTTTAAAATCCTAGATCCAGTTGTTGTCATGTTTAGTGGCGGTGTATGCTACTTGACCCGGAAATATCGACGATTATCTATTTATAAAGTTTATTTAAGTTTAAGCAGTAGGCGTGGTGTTCATGGTACTAAAACCAACACGCACTAAACATAAGTATCGATGTCAATGTACAAATGAAGCTTTGTAATAAATACCAAGCAGCCATATCCACGCATGTGTTCTTTAGGGGGACATTACTTATCTCGTACAAAATTAAGTTAAAATTAAAGACCCCGCCCACATAGTTCGAGTACTTTCATTCAAATAAAGGTTATTTCAGATTATGTGTAAAGAATTTAAACTAAATTGTGCTTCCTGTTAGTTCATCTTCCTGTTATTATGTAGTACGCCTGTCATCCTGTTGTGAAAGGTCACGTTGACCGACACTATTCTATTTCATTCACAAGGTGGTTTTATTATCGTATTTTTAATTCGTTTAATGGGTTCCGAATATATCCAAATTTATCGTTTATAGAATGTTTATGACTTTGTGTGCAATAAATGTTATGTTTACCCCGCGTTATACAATTTGTAATGGTATCTAAATTTCCAACATAATATAGCGCAACAATCTCCAATGATCACTGAAGGGTTTTATTCAACACATAAATACCTAATTGGTGATTGTTCTAGAATTAATTAATGTTCATTGAACACTTATGGAAGACAGTAGAATATTATGTTCCGTGTGCTTTTGAATAACAAACCCATATATGAAGGCACTAAGCAGTCAGTGATTTGTCTAACATTTAGATTAATGACTATTGAGGAAAATTAATTCCGTTGATCTTAATGAATATAGCAATTCGTAACTTTTAAGTCGCATTATGATCTTTTGAAATTAATCAGTTCGTGCGATGTTACTCAGTTTGTGTTCACCACTTGATGGTTGGGGTATAAGTACAAAGGAAACTAAAATTTGAACACAGAACGTATTACTCACCTGAAATGGTGATTTAATGCTATATTAGTTCGGCTATCAGTAATTGAAAGAATACGTTAGACCAGCCCATTTTAAATCTTAAACGAAACTAACATTAAATTGTACACATATCGACATCCGTTTATTCTTCCGAAACGTATAATTTAATGTTCTAATAGTTAAGCTACCAATAATCGAAAGAACACTAAAAGGTCAACCCAATTCAATAAAATTTTATTATGACCTAAATTGAAGAGATCGTGTTCGTTGAAATTAAATTTTGCGATTGCGTGCGTGTTATATTTGTTGATTCTGCAACGATGAATTTTCAAACCTTTCTTGTTTGACGTCCAGTGTTTTCACGAAGCTGGAATACATTCACTTTTTGGAGGAACTTATATTATTTTCCATTCAAATGTCTGATTTCTTTTAGGGTTTTCGCGTCAGTGAGCTGTACTTTGTTTTGAATTTCAGGTGAATGCATCATTTCATTACATTGTATTATTTTAAGGATAATGGCGGAATTCTCAATGTATTATAATGCATAATTTTATTTCTGGACATTTTATCTATCTGATATATCATTAGTTCAGAATCGAGAATAATCGTTTTAGTAATGCCGCCCAATTTATTAAGTCTATTTAAAGCCTTTAAAACGCCCAACGTCTTCGGGAAATAGTCTTGTGAATCTAAATGTAGTCTAATTGTGACATAGATATCAGTCATTTAAATGATATTTATCACCTTCTCCGTTAAGACGGCGTTTTTATGTCTTTAGGGAATTTACCAGAATGTGATTGTTTTGGTACAAATTAAATGTTACTTGCCGTGGCTTGACTTTGCATATTAGAGTGTATATTTTAAGATGGACTGGCAAAAGCCCCCATCACAGCAAACAAGTTCAAAGAAGTTCTCAAAAACGCCCACCCCGTCCTAGAAAATCGTAAAAAGGGGTAGGTTAGCGGTAGAATGTGTAAATAATGTCTATAATACGATCTTAGTTCGTTCATAAGCTGTCCTCTATATGTCCACCGCGTCTGTGCCCCGTCCACAATCAGTTCATATCAAGTTCAGATGGGGCAAATTTGCCATCTCCATGCAGTCCAAGAACCCGTTCGTAACTAGTTCTACCCCGTTCCCAATATGTCCGCAACTGGTTCTTACTAGTTCTAACTAGTTTGTAACCCGACCACCCAATTCAGAGACAGTTTAACTGATCATCATCTCTTTCTTTGTGTGTTCGAACACACTCCTATTGCGTGTGCAATCCCGTCTGGGCTCGAGGGCTATAAAATCCCAACGTGTTTTTGCAATTTTTCATTCCTGTTCAACGTTTTCAGCTGTGCAGATCAAGACATTCAAATATGGTACTACAGTTGCCTCCTGCGTTTCATCACGCCAGAAGGACTGCCAGTGGGACAGCAGCCCCTGGTACTGCTCGAAGATCTCCGAGCTCCAGCTGAGCCTGTCCTTAGACCTTGTAGATCTCCACACTCTTTCTCAGTAGATAAGGGAGAACAGAAGTCCCTGATTAAAACCCATCTGGCCCCTTCTAATTGACACGTCTTGTAACACGCCCCTAGTGGGATCGAAGTACGGCAATTCCGGTCATAGTACGACGTTGTCACGACGGGAAAAATTTTAAACAGGCTCAAAGTTTTAGAGCACCCTTCCCGTCCATGAAGCTCTTAAACAGATCGTAAACTGTTGCTACTACGTTCACTTTGTTCGCACACAGTTTGAACTCGCTTAGCATTATTTTCCAGAACGTAGTAAGAACTAGTTTGGCATGATTTTGGCTTTACAGATTATTTGAATGTTTAAAACAATTTATCTGAAATTCAGATCACTCTTACTCGATATCTGTTAAATTAATTACTATATAAATATTTAAAAAAAACACTTACTGTTTTAACGTATATCTTTTAAATTAATTACAATATACATGTATACTAAGCAGCAAAAGAAACGTCAGGTTGGTATATTACTCTGAATAGACGCATTGCATAAAAGAGAGAGAGAAATGGGGTTTAACGCCCACTCGACACAAACTAGGTCATTTCGGGACTAACATATGGTTTAATTTTTATTTCAATAATTCGCTTGCGCGTAGGGGTCTTTAGCAGTGGGAGGAAACCGGAGGACCTGGAGAAAACCCACGAGGTTGGACAGGCAATCCTAATCCTTGTCACGTACAACCGGGTATTCGAAACCACGCCAGTCGACTCAATGACAGACTTTATGATACAGCGCGCGCAGGCTAACCATTCAGCCATCCACCACCCCCCCCCCCTCACATTGCATAAAACTTGCCATATGTTTCTATTGTATATGTGTGACCACATCTCCAACTTTACCTGCGCAATAAGGCTTCTTCCCAAACAAAGAATTGAACCCAGGAAATGTTCTCAAAAACGCAACCTGACTTCTGAGATGGTAATGTGTTCTCCATGATTTTCATGTAACTCATGCTGCACGTGCTGTTCACCGGGAACAGTCCTATAAAATGCACCCCCATACCTGGTTGAATCATTCACACTACAACGTCAGCAGCATGCCACGACTCGCGACATTGGAAGATTCGATGCTGGCCACACTGCCCAAGCCATTTCCAATCACTTCCAGGTCAATGTTCGGACCATCTACAGGCTTCTGCAACGCTTTCGGGCCACCAACACCACGGTTGATCGCCGCCGAACTGGTAGACCAAGGGTTACCACAAAGCGACAAGATCGTCATCACATGCAGAATTCCTTCACACAGGCATCCGAGACAGCACGTCAGACAGTGGGAACACACATAGGACCCATCAGTATCGATACAGTACGCCGACGTCTCACCAGAGCGAAGATCCATTGCCGTAGACCTTACCGTGGACCGATCTTCAGCCCCCGCCATCGACGCGAACTTCTACAGTTTGCCCAACAACACCAGCACTGGCGACACAGGCAATGGAGAACGGTTCTGTTCACAGATGAAGTCGGTATTGCAGATGGCAGGACCAGAATATGGCGTCGGCGTGGCCAGCGTTATTCGGACCAATGTGTCGTAGAACGAGACTCATGGGGAGGTCCAAGCATAATGGTTTGGGTGGAATCGGCTTTAACCAGAGAGTGGGTCCTGTGGTGTTCCATAATCTTGGTTCAGGGAGAGGAGGCGGCATCACAGTGTAATACTATAGGGTTTATTTTAGTGCTAAGAAAGGTGTTCTGTTTAATATAGAAATTCGTTTCCTACATGATGTGTGACGAAAACTACGGTAATGAAGTAGCTTGCATTATTCTACTACTATCTTAGACTAACTCACAGTTATGTCAGTATCCATTGCTGAAAGTGGGGTCCTATAGTCCAGTCATCTCGTGCACGGATTAGTACAATTAAATAGAATAGTGTTGACGTAAAACGGTGCCTATACGAAACACTAACCCCAAAATGGTAATTGTCCCGCCCTAATAGATGACGCATCATACTATTCCATATAGGTAAGAGCGGGCTTGATTTACCCTCAGACATTATTCGGTACTCAAGGGGAACATATCCATAGCCTCCTCGGCTTAGAGGCTAGGGTGTAGAACTATCTAGAAGTAGGTGGCTCTTGCCACGTTTAGGCCGTTATGGTCTGAGTTAGAAAGGATATTAAACCCAGACCGTAGATATTTTAATAACTCGAAAAGTGTTATCATATATATTGTAGTTTCCTGTATTATTTAACCTTTGAAGTTTGCTGTATTTGATATATAAACATAGTAACAACATAAACCGTGTTTCAGAATTAATTGATCATTGGAAATAGTTATCACAACGTGAAGTCGAAGAAGGTCCTAGACGATAGTGCCATAGCTAATAACTTATTTGTTGCCGTGACACAGGATAGTGCTACAACAGCAGTGCGCTGCATCGATCAAGCGCTCAAACCCCACGTCATACCACATTTCGCACGTCATCGAAAGAACGTTTTCCAGCATGACAACGCCCGTGCAGACACCGCTAGAGTTACTCGGGACTTTCTACAGCAGAACGGTGTCAACGTTATGCACTGGTCAGTCCTTAGTCCCGACTTAAACCCGATTGAACATCTTTCGGGTGAAATTCAGAGGAGACTTAATAACGTCGTACCGAGACAAAACACAGCCAATAGATTGCGCCAGGCTTTTCTGAGAATGTAGTTCCAGGTGCCAATGGCGTTCATCAATCGTCTGGTCCACTCCATGTACAAACGCTGCGCTGCTGTTATTGACACTCGCAGTGGGCACACCGGATACTGGTGTATAGACTGTGTACAGACTCTAAACCTTCTCGTAATGTTTTGGAATTGTGATGAATTAATCACTAATGTGTCAACATACTGTCCACAAAAAGTTGCTTTGATCCGGTTAGTAAGACGTTTTCTAGAATGATTTGATTAAAGTGCCTCTCTGATTTTGAAATCACACTGACGGGTTTTTTTTGTGCTTTTTAGTATATATATATAAAAAGGATGTACTGTTTTAATGTAAATATTTGTGTTACTATGTAACACATACAAGTAGTAGTCCGGTCAAAATACAGTTTAACCCCCAAAAAGGTTTCTCAACTGATTCTGACAGGGTTAAGTGTACTTTATAACATACTAAATGTTTACCAAAGAAGGACCGCCGGAAAAAAAAAAAATTTTCATTTGCCATCCCCGTCCATACCATAATTTGAAAGTACACACGTTGGCTATGAAATCTTATTGCAGGTGATGTTTGGGGAAGCCGTTAAGGAATGACAGATGCTTCAGCAGTTGTCACTTTCTTGGTGAAAATGATATGGCACAGTGATAATAGTGTATCATTCGACTTGCCACCAAAGAGGTCAACCGTAAGGTCTTTGCCAAGATCTGATATGTCCTCTTGTGATTTGTTTTGAAGGGTCAATGCACTAGCACAGGGCTTCATGACAGGGTCAGATTTGACTAATTTCCGGAAGGCGCACTTTTTTCCGATGCCTAAAATCCTTGAAGTTGAATCACAGCCTGAGTAGACATATACAAAGAGCAACTCGTTGCACGCGTCGTCTCCTAAAGTTTCTTTCAGCAGGTTAATGTTATACACTATGTGTTCGTTTGACTGCTTGTTTGCGTCAGAACGGAAGTAGGTGGATGACACTCAAAACTGAACGCTCTTAAACTTATTTTATGAGAGTGGACAGCTGAAGGTCATGAATTCAATTTAATAATGATTCAACAGATCAGTGATATCCAAAGTTCTCTTAATATGTTCCTTGTCCCCAAAAACCTTGAGATAGACATCAAGATCATCAAATTTGAGTCAACAGTTATGGACTTGCGGTCATTTGGAGGTGGCCATTTTAAACATAATAGGCCAACATCAGTTTTAATGATCTTAATGTGTTCTTTGCCCCAAAAAACCTAGGGAAAGACACCAAGATCATCAAATTTAAGTTGATAGTTATGATCATTAAGACGTTTCGGTAGCCATCTTTGACGCCATATATCGACCTGACAATAGAGAACGATCTTCATGAAGAATCCAGGTCTAAGTCTAAGACAAAAAAAAAAACGCGATGTGAAATCAGTATCAATGAAATGGGGTTAAACGTCCTACTGTTCTGCTCCGACTGGGCTAATGAAAACGGATAAATGTAAATAACCCAAGTTATTTCAATATTCAATTTCATTAAAATTACCTATATATATATATATATATATATATAATATATAAGTAAAATTCAAGTATTAGAGAAAAAACACTAAAAATTAAAATTTTGGCTAGTACTTTCATCGTTATCAAACGAATCGTCAGGCCATTTTAATGCGTATAAATGGCCTGACGATTCGTTTGATAACGATGAAAGTACTAGCCAAAATTTTAATTTTTAGTGTTTTTTCTCTAATACTTGAATTTTACTTATATGATTAACTGAGAGTTAGATCGTTTTATATACTTTTTACTTATAATATATATATATATATTTTTAAAATATGTTTTTAGTCCAAATATGTCATCAAATCACCCAGATCCTCCTCGGGTAAGTATATATATATATATATATATAGATGTAAAAGTTAAATGTTCATGGTTTATGTCTTCAATATTCTTTAATTGGTCTTCATATAAATTCATTACCAACCGGTTTCACAACATAGTGATCATCAGGGTAACTTATCCATTGTGTTGCTAATGGTATAGCGTTAACAAAGGCAAGGGACGTGATTCATGGCGTCAATGTGACGTCAATATGATTTTATGTTAGTTACAGTTTAATTTAGGGGTATATCATCCTTCAATAAAGAATCGTTCTTTGATTTTCCCCAGCTCTTCATTCTCTGTGCGCATTTTGTATATAGGACAGATTGTGAACTGGGGATTGCAATTCTTTGCGCATTCATCTATATGTGCGCTAAGGCGTATACATCTATAATATGGGGTTTTAATTTGTTGTTTATGTACTCGGACACTCCCCCGTTTGACCAATATATTCTTCGTCACAACCAGCGCATGTTATTACATATATTAGGTTTCTAGAGGCGCAAGACATATTTTTCTATTATTATGAATTTTGAGTTATTCCTAAAGGTGAATGAATTTACCTCCAAAATGTGTGAACATGTGCCGCAATTCGGCCTATTACATTTCGTGATACTTCCACCTAAGGGATTACCAAAGGTTCATAAAAGTATAGATATAAAGGAAGGTTGCCAACACTCAAATTCAGCCTATGTCAAATTACCACACCCTACGGATCTGAAACTAAGACCAATAATAGCGGGACCTCAATGCCCAACACATAGACTTAGCAACTTTATAGACATCCTCTTAAAACCATTAACAAAACATGTGAAAAGTTATTTAAGAGACACAACTGATTTTCTCAACCATCTCCCTTCAGCGACAAATCAAAATACCAAGTTAGTATCATTTGATGTGACTAACCTTTATTCGAATATCCCTCATGACTTAGGTATAGAAGCAATTCATTATTGGTTACATAACCACACCCATGAGTTACCTGAGAGAATTTCAAAAGATTTCATTATAGAAAGTGTAAAATTTATTCTTACAAATAATAATTTTCATTTTAATGAAAACTATTATAAACAAATAAAGGGGACAGCCATAGGAACGAAAATGGCACCAACTTACGCTACACTTGTACTAGTATACCTAGAAGAGTCTTTATACCGTAAGGTTGGCCAACACTTTGGAGATGAATTCGAAAACGAATTCAAACGAAATTGAAAAAGATTTTTGGATGACTGTTTTATATTGTGGACTCAAGATAATGATTCCTTGAAAGACCTACATAATATACTTCAAAACTTAATCCAAGTCTATCATTTACAATGGAAGATAGCAATGAAAAGTTACCATTGTTAGATGTAATAGTAACTATAAAGTCAGGACAAATAGAAACTGATATCTACTATAAACCTACCGATTCCAAACAGTATTTAGACTACAGATCCTGCCATCCACGCCATGTTAAAAATAGCATTCCATATTCACTAGCCCGTAGAATATGTACCATAGTATCAGACCCCACTATGTACAGGCGCTAGACACATGTCCAAAACTAAAACATGCCCTAAAAGGTACTAAAATGATAAACAGTAAACGGCAGAGCAAAAATCTGAAACAACTGTTATCAAAAGCGTGCTTTATTGATCAAAAACCTGTGTTAGATGGAAGTATCACGAAATGTAATAGGCCGAATTGCGGCACATGTTCACACATTTTGGAGGTAAATTCATTCACCTTTAGGAATAACTCAAAATTCATAATAATGGAAAATATTTCTTGCGCCTCTAGAAACCTAATATATGTAATAACATGCGCTGGTTCTTCCTCGGTTACCTAGTGTACTCATTCCCTTCTACTCCACTATACCCTGGGGTAATCTATGGGGGAGACATGTTTTCAAGTTATCCGCCCTTGATGATTGTGCTATTTTTATCGACCAATCACATAAATTGTTATTCGAACAATGTTAGGAGTTGGCCTATTCTAAATGCGTAATTATTAACAACCAATTATATATTATGTTAATGAAGACCAGATGTTCATATAAAAATGTAGGGTCATTAGTTTTATTTAGAATCGTTCGTTCGTTCCCGGAATTTTATGTCCACGTGATATCGTAGACAAGTTATTGTAAATTCTTCTTCTTCTTCTTAGTTAGTTGTATTTTACGTCCGCTTCCACCGAGGTGATATCGCAGACAAGTTATTGTAAATCAAATTGCCAAGTATAAGTTCAATAATAATAAACATAACAGAATGAAACATTTCAGACAAAGAACGAGTAGTAATAATAATGACAAACGTCAAACATATAGATGTTATACATATTTGAAATCAACAACACAACTACAGATTTTGATAATACAATTAAATATAAATAAATTATAAATATATACATTATTTACATAAATCATTCAGTAAATGGGTATGAATATGGTTATCTACCCTTATAAAAACGAAGGCGAAACGATTGGTTTGTAAACTGTTTTCTGATTGGTTCGTAGACTGTAGCTACATTCTAGACCAGGGCAGATAATTTGAAATCGTGGAAACCCTATGGATTAACCCAAGGTATAGTGTAGTAGAACGGAATGAGTACACTGGGTAACCGAGGATGGCGCTGGTTGTTACGAAGAATATATTGGTCAAACGGGGGATGTATTGAGAGCAAGAGTCCGAGTACATAAACAACAAATTAAAACCCCATATTATAGATGTATACGCCTTAGCGCACATAGGCCTATAGATGAATGCGCAAATAAGTTCAATCCCCAGTTCACAATCTGTCCTATATACAAAATGCGCACAGAGAATGGAGAGCTGGGGAAAATCAAAGAATGATTCTTTATTGAAGGATATACCCCTAAATTAAACTGTAACTAACATGAAATCATGTTGACGTCACATTTACTGCGTATGACGCCATGAATCACGTCCCTTGCCATTGTTAACGCTATACCATTAGCAACACAATGTATAAGTTACCCTGATGATCACTATGTTGTGAAACCGGTTGGTAATGAATTTATATGAAGACCAATCTTCAGTTTGTTATTTTTAAAGAATATTGAAGACATAAACCATGAACATTTAACTTTTACATATATATATATATACATATATATAAATATATATATATATACTTACCCTAGGAGAATCTTAAAGATACATTCCCGGGTACAAACTGGGTGATTTGATGACATATTTGAACTAAAAACATATTCAAACTAATTAAGTTATCATAATTTTGCTTCAAATCCTTCTCAAAACATTGCAATTGTCAGGGAATAGCCGGCTATAATTAAATCGATCAAAAGAGGTCATGTTTGTGTCTCGTGACACAACGGGTGCGAGGTCGGGGGAGAATCCATTGCATAGACAAGACGATGTTGCCTTTATCGCTGACTATTTATTACAAATATCGAAGCCTAATTAAATTCTGGTATTATCCACTGCCCGCGTCTTTTTCCGTGAATTTTTATCTCAGAAAGTGTTGTACATCTAACTGTATCAACATGTACATCAAGCGCTCAATCTCCGCGTGCAACTTTCGACGTCACGCGTGCAACTTGCGACGCCACGCGTGCAGACACTCCTAATCGTCGGGCTGTCGATTAGGGAAACCCGTACATTTTTGTCCTGTATGTGCTCCTTGAGTGTTTTTCAGGGAATCCATTATTTTTCTAGTAAGATTGGATATTTCTACTTTCCATACATACCAAAATTGTCATACTTTTATTGGAAATAACCGCCCGATAAATACTTTTCTGGGAACGTAGCTTTACACTCTCTATATAGCTACCATAATAGTTTATATTAGGGTAGTGGTGTAATCACAGTCTCGATTTTCAAAGGAATGTATCTTTAAAACTTCTCAATGACACTTGAGTAGCCGTACTTCTCATGGAGCATTTTGTCTCAATCAAAATGTGAATGGCATCGAAGGGTCAGTCTTAATATTATTAATCCCGTAGAGTTATTTAGCATGAAACTACTCTCTTTATATGCATTGTCTCTTGAGTTTAATGTGTTTGGGTTTATTTCAGATTTTAGTGAAATAAATATCAAAATAATTGTTTATATATATATATATATATATTATTTTTTAATTTATTTTTTTATAATTTGCACATAAGCAAATAAAACAACATGTCATGTCCATTTTGAAATAATACTGACATTCTGACCGATCATCGATTGATTACTGATGTACCAATTCACTTCAATAATATACCGTATTTATTAAAACTTTATTGAATGTTATGGTGTGTGTTAAGATTTTAATGACAAGCTGATTATTACCGAATATATGTAATAATATATGTTTTTTCGCGCTGTTTTATCTTCTTACGTAAACTGCGATCACCTGATCTATAAGAGCTCTTCAATCTTAAAACCTTTGTACGTCATCGGTGACATATTTAATATGTTTTCATGTCGTCACGAAATTAACAAGTCCGTTTGCTTAACTGCTGGGATTATCAGAAAAAGTTTCCGATAAGCAGCCCGCATCACCCCTTTCTTACTCATAAATGTCTGCTTACTCGAAATAACCTTGTTTTTTGGTTAATTGTGATTTTCTACCCCCGAGTACGTTATATGATCCGTTATATTCCATTTTTAGCCACCAATGGTGCTTGCCATTTCTGGTTACATTTTCTTCTAATTTCATCTCAGCCTAGCGATTGCAGTCTATTTTTGGCACGCGACATCAATTCTTAACCTGATATTGACCGCCAGCGGGCTGAGTAAAAGCAATAATTCTTCAGTCGCTCTTTTCCTTCTGCGATGTAAGATACACCACAACCATTTTCTTGATACCTGTTTTAAATAATTATTGGAAACTAAAACTGAGTTCAACAAGAAGATGTTTTTGTGTCCATTTTAATCATTTTTTGTAATGTGGGCCTGAGCAAAAAAGGGTGGGTGTTTTACTATTAGATATATCTTAGGATTTGATTGCTATTTAATGGAACTGTTGAAGAGGCATAACATTTAACCAGATCTCGTTCGAAGAGGGGACCTGAAAGTATCGATGATATAATAATTTAAGGGGTGGTGCACTATTTCATAAGATACATCTGGATTTAAATTAACTAGTAAGGCACCACACTATAAATCATTTACCTTGTCTTTCGGAAATGATCATGATTATATAATTGATTAAACAAGATACGCAGTGCTGAAAATTTTAAAGTGACCCGGTAAACGCAACTTTTGGGTTTATTTCATACATTTAGCGTTGGTATAAAGGCTTAATCTGACAGATATATAGCTTTGAGTCCGTGAATGGTCTCTAGCCATACATGAAAACTGATCATCGGTTGCCTTTCTAAAATGCTGACAAATTTTGGTTGCACCATCGGACAATTGTACTCCTAAACGACCAACTTCGCCTTATTATACCCACATGTAATTTAATAGTACACGGCATGTAACAGTCGTTATTCGAATTGAGTTGTTCTCAATATGTATGTGAATTGTACATAGCAAATATTGGATTGGTCTATTTGTTGTCTATTCTTCGGTTACTTCCAAGATTTATGGTCGTGTATGGCGTCACATCCGGTGCCAAATTAAGTTAGATCTATTAATCCATAACATTTGCAACCAATTAAGCCTAATCTGTTAAAAAAAATACGCAATGTTTAAGCGTCATTGATAGATTCAAACAACATGCAATAGACTTTAAATAATCTATATAACTAGAAGCCACAACCAACTTTGCTGGTAACTTCAAAGAATTCATTGCATGGCCATCAGTGCACCCCTGACTTGTTTCAATTTTCCGAACTTGTCTGTTCGATTCGTTACGTATGTATAAGAAATTAAATTGATTCCCTGTTTCTTTTTTATAGGTATGTTTTATAACATCTTACCATACTGCTTATTAATTTAAGGAAATGACTTATGCCTTTACTATATTCGTTAGTGCTTGAAAATCACCCGGAAATGCTAATGCAAGGCACGTAACCTAGTTATCGGTAGATATCTTCTCAATTTCATTATCACTAAATATCAAAGGAAGGTCCATGAAGTGCTCTGTGACCGAGCGACATTACTAGTCGGTGTCGCGAAATGGCCTTATAGAATTTGAGTATCTGTTTTGGGTCCCGCTTTTAATGCGCTAAATAGTTTAATAAAAACAGAGAAATATTAGACCTAGCATGTACTATAATGTTTATTTTGCAGGCATAGCATTAAATGTCATGGTCACATTCGCTTTTTTTAAAACTAAAAATAAATATGATACCGAGCCAAAACATGTACCGGGTCAAAAAAAACAACGAGATCTTATTTATATTTCATTGCAACGTCATGCAATAAAATAATTGTATTCTTGTGACAAAAGTAAGTCAAAATGTACGAAAAAACCCGGCTTATTTTGACAATACATAATACATACTTAAATAACCTTATTTTTGTTCTCGCATTTAAATCGCTGGGGTATATTAATGGCACTTCTTTCAGTTCACTTACTTCAGTATCCCCTTTTCATATAATTATTGATCTGATAGGCGTTGAAATTCCACACTTCGTACATTACCAATATGTATCGGTTTATCAAACACTTCATTATCTATTTCCTCCCATAATCTGTCGAGAGTTGTAGATAATAATATGCTCCTACGCTAATCCAATCCATTTCAATCCAGACATGTGTTTCCATTCCAACTCACAGGCATAAGACATCGTATAAAACTGTTTTAATGCCAACCTGTTAATCGTTGCACCATTTAAGCACGGTATTAATTTGAAGATACCTCTTTCTTTAAATAGTCCGGATTAAATAACATTGAAGATTAATGTCCAGGGGTATTGTTCACAAAGTATTCAAAATTATATTAACTGATTAAAACTGGTAACAATTTTTACACAAAAATATATTTTAATAGAGATGTTTAAATTTCACGGGTTTTAAAATGATGCGTAAACATGGATTTAATTTTGAACAGTTTAGGTAATAATGCTTACATGATTTCCAACAGAAAATACATTACTAAAACTGGAAATGATAGGATATTGAGGGAATATGATCTACACATTTTGTTTGAAGACTCTTTGCAACGAGGAGGGACGGGGGTGAATGGTGTTTGTGTTTGAAGCTCTTTGTAGAAAATGTTTTAATATAGAATTGACTGGTACAAATGATACAAATGTGAGTTTTCAAAATAACGTATGTAACTATGCTGGAAAGAAAATTGTTTCAACTTTTAGCTTATCGCAAAATGAGGCAAAAGATAACATGTTAAAGATTACAGTCCTTTGAGAATTGCAGAACTCTGTTGAGTAATGTATCTAAGCTAGGGTTAACAGTGATTTGAATTTCAGGTGAATTGTTTTAAAACCTGCATAATTTATGTTTGCAAATAGAATGAGGATTACAACATTTATTGAGTGCTGTTCCCGATGTCGCCGTCTGTTTGAAAATAGACACCATTATACTGGTTGACAGATTGAAATATTCTCATTTTCCTGTTTTTTAAAAATCATATACGGAAAACAATCACTGGTATGTGTACATATATCACGGCGTTTCGACAAGTGTTCTCTTGTCGTTATTCTGTTTGTTATTGAAGCATTATGCTTTCGGGTAAAAATATTTCAGAAGTTGTAAGTACAAAAAAAAAGGAAAAACTATACCCGATATGATTAAGCATAAAAATACTGTGCAAATAAATCGAGGTTAAATTTTTCTCGTCGCTGTTATAGCCCGATAATATTATTCATATGATAAAAACAAAAGAAGGTATCTGGCCAGTTACAAAAACTGTTGTATTGTATCAAGAAGTCTGTGGTATTTTATTGAGAACTCTTATAACGTCTAGCTCCAGCTTCATGCCAAAAATTCATACACCTAGTAGGCCAGGCATTCTTAAACTTAAAGATACATTTGTTAAGATTTGGCCATTCTTGCTATAATGATTCAAAAACAGATTACTTTATTCTGAACGGAGTTGTCACTGTTGGAAGTTTGGACTAGAAATAAGCATCAACTTTGTCAGCACTGTCTACGAGAATTGCCGACCGTTTGATTGATTCCACCCACATATTCTTGATTATCAAGTAGCATTCTTAATGGCAACGGTGCCTTCGCTCGGCTGTCCTTTCATCGCTAGTCTCCGGTACTGACTTCAGTGACTAACGGTAAACATTAGCGTGGTCAGCTATTTATTGATTTAATTCTAAATGGACGACTGTTTAAATCCAAGCTGTATCCAAGCCATCTGAGGGTCTACAGAGTTGATTTTGAGCTTGACATGTAAATAAAGGTCTAATTAACAATTTCTCTAACATCTGAAGCCTAAATAAAGACTTGCAATAGCCAGATTTAGCTCTGACATAATGTATGTTTCAGTTAAGAATTTACTCAAAATTCTTTGCATTATTTTAACTAAAATATAGCCCTTTATAAAACTTCTGTTAAATGCATCAATAAGAAACTATGTGCAAAGTTTTGTGTTCCTGGATCAAAGATATTTCTCATAAACACTGTTTTAAAGTTGAGTAAATTCTTAACTTAAGTGGGGGTTGGATGGCCAAATGGTTAGCACGTGCGCGCTGTATCATAAGGCCTGTCATTGAGTCAACTGGCGTGGTTTCGAATCCCCGGTTGTACGTGACAAGGAGTAGGGTCGCCTGTTTTCTCCGGGTCCTACGGTTTCCTCCCACCGCTAAAGACCCTACGCGCAAGCGAATTATTGAAATAAAATTAAACCATATGTTAATCCCGAAATGACCTCTCTCTCTCTCTTAAGTCTGAGAATGCTTTGTGAACTCGTGGCCAGATGCCTGGTTTTAACAATGTGAAAACGTAATTAATTAAAGATAAGACGTGAATATAAATAATAATAGTAAAAATAGATAAACTAATCCGTAAATAGAAGCCGAAGCGCCATGGGGTTTTAAGAATTGATCTCAATTTGTATATTTCTTTTAATTCTCTTATTATAAATAATAATTAATCATCGATATTTTTGTTACAATAGTTTAAATTTAGTTCATAGAATCTCTTCGAGGAAGTTAATGCTATTATTTAGATCCTATTCAAATATAATATTATATCTCTTTACGTTTTGGAGCCACGGTGGCTCAGGGAGTAAGGCACTGGTTCACCTACCAGAAGGACGAGAAAGCCCCTCGGGATTTCAGCGTGGTTTTCCATTGTCGTATAATCGTTCTGACGGGACGAAAACTGAGACCCCGTGTATACCATGGCGTGTAGGTAATAAACCCTTAACAGGTGGAATTCGGTGAAGAGAAGGCAAAATTCCAGTCTTCAATAGTCCGGTTTTATATGTTTTTTGTTTTCATTTGGATTAAAACAGCGCGAGTTATTAGAAAATAACAATTAACTGGAAAGATAGGTCTGTAAATAAAGCATTCCGAAACGTTGGAAATCAAAGATGTATGGTTACATTATGAACTAAAATTGTTGGGGCGATAAGTTCTTCATCTGTGTACATACTCTCAAAGCATGTCAAGTGTCCATGACTATAACCTGCAAAGGTAGGTGCATTTCAGTATCCCCTACTTTTTTTGAAGAGTAAAGTTATTAGTCTTTTCAATTAAACAATTTTTATGAGATGAATTGCTCATGATATGAAAATTGTGAATAATCAGGTTTTTGTCTCTTTCATTATCATGTATTTTAAAGGGTTTTATGTCGGAATTTGGAATGCTAGAGGCGTTCTAAACAGCGTTCTCGGAATTGACAAATACAAGCGATATCTACAGCGAAGCAGCTTTTTAACTTTAATAATTTCTTTTTAAAAGCAAATAAATTTGATCTGACGGCTATCTTGTAAACTGACTCTTTTAACCCAGTAAACAGACTATTAACCCAGCAATCAATTTATGTTTTATAAAAAAAAAATCCTACAACGCAAATATCTTAACGGATTTTCATCAGTTTACATATAAGTCTTATTGTGAATAATTCGTGATGTTAACTGTCGAGCTGTGTCCTTCCTTTCTGTTTTGTACTAATTAAAGATACATGTATGTCCTACCAAATTACACCCCATCACCAACCCTCAACGGATAATTTGTAGAAAAATAATACTGAAAGAACGCTAAAATTGGATTTGCGTATAACATTGCATCAAATTATTGGTTTAACGTTACATCGTCATTTATGAAATGCGGAATGGCCATTTATGATCGCTGACCATAAATCAATTCCACGATGATGACGTAGGCCAGAAATAAAAGTGGGCTTAAAAATGTGTCGTCTATTTTCAGTTCTTCTATCAATATTAATTTCATGTATACGTCATAGGGTTTTTGACGAATAGTATGGTTGCCGGTTTACGAATTTTACGATAGTAAGATGGAAGACCATTCTCTTTTCTAGCGTCTATATGCTTATTATATAATCCATGCGTTGAATATCTTTAGAGAACTGTATTAAATAAGAGATCTAGAAAGGAAATCTATTAATAGTTCTTCCCACTCATTTCAAATAAACGACGCCATCATCGTTCAGCAATCGCAAAGCTAATGCATCTATTTCTTGCACAGAAATATGACGACAGTTGTACTTTCATATATTTGTCGTGTGTTGATTAATCTCACTAATGAAACTTAGTCATTGAAACTAATCAACTAGGGCTTTGGTATTACAATACCAACATAATTATATTTGAAACATGACGGTTTTCCATTTTGTTTCGGTTTTTGGCATAAGTTGTTTTAGGTTTTTTGTTGTCATAATGTGAATATCACATTTGTTACTATAGTGTTTGACTATAGATTACTATTAATAAACGCTGTAAGGATGTAATATGAAGACTGGCCATATTTAAACACCTTCATATCTTGCATGTAAATAGTTAAATGGCGTCGTAACGTATAGATAGCAAAATATCAATAGCCGTCATCTGTTACTATTCTTAAAGTCAACGTGAATGAAAAGCGAATTTAGACTGTTGCCATTGACAAATTGCGTTAAAGAAAGAAAAATCGATATTGGAGAGATCGTGAACATTAACACTGCTTCCAGTATCAGGATTGCAGTAATATCTGCTAGACTATTCCACAGCAGCTATTCCTTTATAACCCAAGCCGTCCATATTCAAGTCCACTTTACACTATTGATTTTTTTGTTTATTTATAATACCACATTTGTAGTTGGCAGTATTATGCGAAAAACACAAATTATATTGTGTCTGATTTCATATTGTAACTGATACAAAGATAAACCTCATTGCGTTCCTACGATTTTATTTCAATGGCATTAATGGGGATAATCTTTAAGTGCATTATTATTCTGATAATAGGGTCTGGATTCATAATGTAGTAACTACTATTATTCAGAACCCTTTTGTTTGGGCCTATATAGTCGCCGCCTCTGTCGGTGAGCCTGTTAACGCGATAAAGATAAAGTTGTTGACGTTTTTGGTTTTTTTTTTTTTTTTGGTGTGACGATTGCAGACAGTGGTTCCATAGTTATCCCCCTTTTCATTCCGATGAAAACATAATTATTCACGCCATAGAGGTTAGTAGTCCAGTTTCCAAAGCCTTAACATGGAAATATAGTCCACCTAATGTTTTTTGGTGGACAATATATCTTCAATATGTGTAGACTAAGAATCCGGATGATGGCACCCCGGGGGAAATTACAATATTCAAGATGGCCGCCATGAGGCATTTTCTGGTTATTTAGTGTGGTAAACTATGTGACCGAATTTCACGGCCCGCTCTTTGAAAATGGGTTTTATAAGAATTCGACCGCTTGGGTATTCCTCCTATATGTGATGGCTAATTCCGCTAGAGGGCCAAATTCATAAACAAAGGCGACTCATCATCATGCGGAAATTACAGACCGATTTCTTTATTGAGTGGGGGGTTGGATGGCTGAATGGTTAGCGTGCGCGCGCTGTATCATAAAGTCTGTCATTGAGTGGTTTCGAATCCCCGGTTGTACGTGACAAGGAGTAGGGTCGACTGTCCAACCTCGTGGGTTTTCTCCGGGTCCTCCGGTTTCCTCCCACTGCTAAAGACCCCTACCCGCAAGCGAATTATTGAAATAAAATTAAACCATATGTTAGTCCCGAAATGACCTAGTTTGTGTCGAGTGGACGTTAAACCCCATTTCTCTCTCTCTCTCTCTCTCTCTCTCTCTCTTTATTGAGTATCATAATCAAACTTTTCGAAAAATGCATCTATAAACATGTATAAGGATCAAAATATTATTACTAATTTGCACAGGGTTTTTTTTTGCAAGGAGACTCAACTACTTACCAGCTAATAGATCTTACGCATTTCTTCTGTCAAGCCATCGACCAAGGTTAATATACGAGAACGGTGTTCTATGACATCAGTAAAGGTTTTGGCAGAGTTTGGCATGCTGGCTCTGCCATAAGCTTGGGACCGTTGGGATCAGAGGAGGCTTGTTAGAATGGTTTAGAGACTACTTGTCGAACAGACAACAGAAGGTTATTGTCAACGAGCCTCCTCTTAGCCATTAACGGCCACTGCACTGTTCCACAGGGTTCCGTTGTCGGTCCATTACTTTTCATTATATACATCAACGATATAGTAAACAGCATAAAATCAAACATTAGACTATTTGCTGATGACACTAGTCTATATATAAAGATAACTGACCCACCCGAATGTGCGGAAGTCTCAAATGGTAATCTAGAGAGAATAATCTTCTGGATAAGGCGTGGCTTGTATCCTTTAACTCGCTAAAAATTGAAACACTAGTACTAGCAAATACAAAGAATCCATTTCTTCCGACACTAAAGAAGTTTCTGAGCACAATCACCTGGGGTGACTTTCCAAACAAACTGCAAGTAAACTGGTAAATTGTCCTCGCTCATTAAAATATAGGTTAAGTCGTAGATCTCTCCAAACCATGTATACCTCATATATTCTTCCTCATTTCGACTTCTGTGACACTATTTGGTATGGGAGTATCGCCGAACTAACACATAAACTAGAACTCTTACAATAAGATGCACTCAGGACTATATGCGGTGTTGTGAAAGGTACAGGTCACCAACTGTTATATAAGGAAACCGTTTTTTTTTACTGCAGGAGAAAAACAGGTGACATAAATTAATTTTATTCTACAACATCATAAACCATATCACTCCCGAATACTTATTTCAACTGATACCACCTTATATAAATTACTATCGCCTACGAAACCAAAGCAACATATTTCTGCAGACTTTCTGTAATTTCTTCTTTTATACCACCTACAACTAGAGAATGGAATCTACTCGATCTTTCTACTAGAAACTTACCTACTTGATCCTCTTTTAAATCTAAACTCAGCTACCATGATGAAATTATACCTTCAACATACTAATCTGGCAGCAGCAAAAATCAAATTCACCATTTTCGCCTTCGACTCTCTTGCAGTGATTTAAACGGACATCGTTTTCTCAGACATATTTCTGAAAGCCCTACATGCGATTGTGGTCACGCCTTTGCAGACTTTGAACAATTACTTTTAATTTCCACCTTACATTCAGATGCAAGATCTGCGACAATATCAAAACTCGTACAACTTTATCCAAATTTATTATTTTGAACTGAAGATAGAAACAATTCTGGAGAATTTTTTCTGTAGTACATAATTTCCATCTTCCAAAGATTTTGAAAATTCCGTATGAAAATGTATGAAATATAAATCTTCTAATTGTGGTTTGAACATATCATGCATATAGTGTATATAGCCATCTTATAATTTAATCATTCCTCTACTTTACTTTACTTGACTTTTCAATATATATTTATGTTTGTACTTTTATGGAGAAGGGGTCTATAGGCTTATGCCTGTTCTCCAATCCAGTTTTTTAGGAAAAAAAAGGGGTGGGGAAGAATATCATCGGGTTAGAATACCTTATGGTCGAACATGTTTTTATGTTTATATCTAAAGACATTGACAATAAAAAATATATATTATTTCAATATATTACACACCGTATTAGGGAGCATAATGAGTTTACCTCAAAAAACGAGCCGCCATTGTATATTAGATTCAGCGGGTCAAATTCGTACAGAAACCATATTCATACCGAGGTCCGAGAAAATTTGTCACGAATTGTACTCCATTAAATTAATTAACCAGAAAATGCCTTATGACGGCCATCTTGAATATTTTAATTTCTCCAAAGATGCCAACTACACACAATGAAGATATATATTACACCACAAACTTATATTTCAATATTTTACACACTAGATTCAGCGGGTCGAATTCTTACAGAAACCACCTTCATACCAAGGTCCGAGAGAATATGTCCCGAATTGTACCCCATTAAATTAAAATAAATAACCAGAAAATGCTTCATGACGGCCATCCTGAATATTTTTATTTCCCCAAGGATGCCAAGGTGGCATCACCCGGATTCTGAAACTACACATATTGAAGATATATAATACACCGAAAACCTATATTTCAATATATTACACACATTTTTAGGGACATTTATAAGTTTTCTGCCAAAATAAGCCACCATTTTGAATTTGCCCCCCCCCCCCCCAGCGGAATTAGCCGTCACTTATAGGAGGAATACCCAAACTCATTGGATTCAGTAGGTCGAATTCTTATAGAATCCATCTTTAAACCGAAGTTCGAGAGAATCTGTCACTTATATTACCCCACTAAATAACCAAAAAATGACTCATGGCGGCCATTTTGAATATTTAAATTTCCCCAAGGGTGCCAGGGTGGCATCATCCGGATTCTGAATCTACACATATTGAAGATATATAATATGTACACCAAAAACTTATATTTCAATATAGTACACACCTTTTCAGGTTTGTCGACCTGCCGCCGGACTATAGAGTTTTTGGTATGAATCATAGTGACCACGAGAAGATGAATCATGCCGATTTTCATCGTTCTCCAATTTCCCCTTGTGGAGTTACTAGCCTTGTCATTCTGAAATTCGCAATTTCTCGTTAACAAGATAGATGCTACGGTTTTTAGCGGATTGAAGTCATAAAAGGATAAACCCTATTCAATTTCAGCGCTCCACGACCTGTCGTTACTCCCTTGTCTGAAAACCTTGTTAACCCGATAGCGACTACAGTTTTTAATAGGCTTCTTTCTAATTTGGTGTGAAGCACTAGGGCCATGTAATGGTGGACTGTATAAATTTTCAGCGCTCCACAGCCCTCCGTTTCGGAGTTACCTACCTTGTCCGACAACCTTGCGTACGATACAATAGGCTACGGTTTTTGGGTCATGGGATGATGAATCTTGAAAGCAGCTTTTAACATGTTTTATTGTTATTATTATTATTATTATTTTGTGTGAAGCATTGGGTTCATGAGAAGACAAACTCTATGGATATCCAGCGTTCTGCGATCTTCCATTGCAGACTTACACCACCCCTCCCCACCTCGAAAACCTTGTTAGTTAACGTGTTAGAGATTATATCTTTTAGCAGATTTCTTTTTCAACTTTGATTTCCAGCATTAGGACTATGAAGAAATTAATCCTATTGATTTTCAAATGGTGTGAAGCATTGGAACTGGATAGGGTGGCCCCTGTTTAATTCCAGAGTTATGTTATGTGTCCAGAAAAGCCTGTGAACACGATAGATATTAGATTTCTTGAAGGATCCTAGATCCTTATCAAATCTGGTCAACATCCAAGTTTTCCTTTCGAATAAGTTGCTTTTGCGACATAGTTGCCGTGTGGGTGTATTTCCACGCTTGGTGTTGATATCTTTTTACTTTGACTTGCAGTTTTATCCTAACCTGGTCTGACATGTTGCGACGTGAATCCAAGATAAATTTGTACAATTCATCAATTTAACAAAGATATTTATGTGATAAAATATGTCTGCGAATACTAACATCGCAGATCTTTCAGTAACACTTATTTTATGGTAATTTCATTAGGCCTGTTATATGATTTTATAATTTTGGCAGTATAGGCTTACTCTGCCATGGAAAAACGGTAAGCAGTACTGGTAGTTTCCATTGGAGCCCATCACTATTTTTACTATTTCGTTTTTTGGACTCTTTGTCGTCGATTACCCTTCAGGATTAACTACATACCAGAAGAATCCCTAACCACTTGTAATACTCGAGTTTATTATCAAACTTTGATCAACTTCCGTTTGAATGGTTCGCCCAAACCTAAATCTCCCCGAAGCCACAAAATGGTAGACGAAAATATGAATTGCTCATGGCGCTACCTCGCGTCAACTAGGGTCTAAAGATGAGGTTGTCAGACCACTCATACGCTAAAAATGAATTTTCTATGATCACGTCAGTTAGAGATAGTCTCTGCTATCTTCCGTTTGAATGGTTCGCCCAAACCTAAATCTCCCCGAAGCCACAAAATGGTAGACGAAAATATGAATTGCTCATGGCGCTACCTCGCGTCAACTAGGGTCTAAAGATGAGGTTGTCAGACCACTCATACGCTAAAAATGAATTTTCTATGATCACGTCAGTTAGAGATAGTCTCTGCTATCTTCCGTTTGAATGGTTCGCCCAAACCTAAATCTCCCCGAAGCCACAAAATGGTAGACGAAAATATGAATTGCTCATGGCGCTACCTCGCGTCAACTAGGGTCTAAAGATGAGGTTGTCAGACCACTCATACGCTAAAAATGAATTTTCTATGATCACGTCAGTTAGAGATAGTCTCTGCTAGTTTTTCCACGCGATACAACGTACAGATAAGTAGATCTTTTTCGGGAGAAAATATTTATTCTAGTCATATACGTAAACACTATTTCAAAGAGGTTTACCGGGTCTTTGGGTCACATCTCAATCTTGATGGATTCTAAAATATAACCGCCTAAATTGTAGGTTCTCAGTATTTGTTCGCATACCATGTGGCTACTATGTGACTTTGTTAAAGTGCAAAAATGCTGTTATTCTTGGCCATAATAACAGCCGTTTTTAATTACAAAGTTTGACCGAAACGTCCCATTATCAATCTTGTGACATATTAGGTTTTTGATATTAACTGATATTGTCATATGTTACCATTTTGATTGTTATTACTATCTAAAGGTTTCCCGAGGAAATGAAAGAAGTAAACTTAGTAGCAGGAAGTGGAAACCACTCCCGTCATATTTCAATCTTACATAATGATTGGCCACTTGTATGCACCGCATGATCTCTAATTATAATAACCGTAGATCTAGTAAATTCCCACTTCAATCAATTCGAAAGATATCCTCTTACATAACCTGATTGTAGAGGGGTCAAAATAAATGCTCCATGCAGGGATCCAATCTCTGACTCATCTGACACAAAGTTATAATAATCCAACACTATTTTCAAGCAGAATTTTGCGACGTCAAAAAAGTCGAATGGACAGCCTGCTGGACAAAACGTAATTTTAACCTGCCTTTAACTGATGTAGGCTATTAGGTTTTCCCCCTAATAGATCCTCACACACTTCTTAAGTTGCGCTCATTCTGCTCACGACTACTACGAAATTGTCCCGCCACGTTATTTTTGTCACTACCTCCCCGTGTCCCGATTGGGTAAGATGCGCCACTGCCGCCCTCCTTGGTGGTGGAAGCCATTTCGCAGAACGAGTCACGATGTTTGTTTTGAGCATGTTCAAAACAAATGCCAAGGTTCTGCGATCTGGCCTAGAAATCTGTGAGAACGTGACTTCTGTAATTTTTTGGGACATTTTCTCGCGTTGTGTTCACGTTTGCCGGCGAATTCTGCATTTTCTGCAACAGCACAGGAAGGACGCCACATCGGTCTGACGGGGGCATAATCTAAGTACACAGTGATGATCACCAGTTGTGGCAAACCTGTCATCTATATTTACAAAATTATGATTTGGAAGAAATCAGATAAATCAAGCCAAAGATCGGATCAATACATACGTAATGATAGCGGTTTAAACATTATTTGATCTATGGGAGGTACGTTAAAGTTAAGTGTGGTTATAATGACTGTATCCTACCGGAGTACACAATGTAGTAACAGGCCCGTAACAGGAGTGTGGTGAGGGCCGATGACTCGGTCCCGGGTGGCACAAACATGTAGGAAGGGAGGGGCGTGGGGTTATCTCCCCCCGCCCTTGAGAAAATTTGGAGAATAGTGAAATGTAATGGAGTTTAACGTCCTACTGTTTTGCTCTGAACTGGGCTAATGAAGACGGGCATATGCCACACAGTGTGCTATGAGGGAATTTTTTTGCCCGGACAGCGGCACTACGGCCTACTCTCATATCGAATTCCAACTGTCAAGGGTTCGTCTTGCATCACTGACAATGGGGAACCACGCCGGAAAATCTGGATGAACTTTCTGGTCCAATGCAGGGATCGAACACCAACCTTCAGGCTAGCGAGCCAGGGTCTTACCCACTTAGTCACCGTGATCCCCCTGGAGAATGGTAAAATCGAAGTGGGTTTAGCGTAGATTAGTTCTGCCATAGCTTACTTTACCGAAAATTTCAAAAATGGAATCAAGTATTCAACAAGTTAATATGACGATAAAAATTGGAAACAATTTAGGGAGGACTTGGCACGCTTTTTCAAGAAAGGCAGAACATTTACCTTTTTCCAAATTGTTGTAAATACACAAGATTTAAACGTAATACGTATGGAGTTTTTGGTACGTATTAATATAATCCAAGATTATATAAGGCCTTCCTTCATTTACCAAAATTCGGGGAAACAGCTTGCTGTGTTTTATCTGAAATTAATCCAAAACAACTGTTTTATATTCAGCTCCAAAATTTGAGCAGGAATCCCTTCCATTGGAAACAAAAACCATTTTGGCCTAATACTCTTCTTATATTATTCCAATAATTATGTATGTTGGTATCGTTCGTATTTTAATAATTTACGATTTCTTCCTTGTATTTAAAACTTTTAAAAAAATTGTTCAGTTCATTTCTAAGCTTTTGTGAAACAATTTAAATCAGAATTACAAATAAATATTTTGGTTCGAACGTAGGTTGCAAGCAATCTGACTGGAGTCTGGGTGGCGCTGTAAGCATCCTCCCCCCACCCCCTTATAGGTCCAGGGTCGCAAATTTTAGTATAAATTCATTTCCCCTACGGAATTATTTTAAAAAAATTATAAGTACATTGTTTCAAATTAACATTATATAAAGAGTTTAATAATTATTATATAAAGCTATACTGTTTTATCGTTTGGTAGAGCCGTTTGACAGCCCACCACTAGCGACCTCTGTCGTCATAATATTCAGGTTAGAATGTGGAGAAATGTTTGTTGAGATACAATTTACAAATTTGATATTTTAAATGTCTGATTTGTTAAAAAAAAATTGATTTTATGATACAAATGCTAATGTTATTATACAAATGTCGAAATACGACAATAAATGAAGAAATAAGAATTAAGGACTGTGAATTAAGAACTAAGAATTAAGAACACTGAATGAAGAGCTGCTTGGTCTTCCATAGATTTCACTTAAACATACCCAACTTCCCTTAAAGGACAATATTGGTGTCAGTCATTATCACATATGTGGTAGAACTGGTTAAACACGTTCCAAATATAATTTTAACACAGAGATCATTGCTACGATAGATGCATAATAAAGGTTCCAACAATCGGAAGTGGTGCGTTCGTCTCATTTGTAAAATTTGACATGATGGGATTTCATTCTAAATGTTGTACTAACGCGCGAAACAAGACAAGAATTTATTTTATAAACTAATCCCGTATACTTATCTGAAGTTCGCTGCGGATTGGGCAGTAGTAGATATAATTTTACAAATATATGATGCTTACTGCTGTCCGAAGCGTGACGTCAATGTTTTACAATTAATTTCTTGTAAGAACTCGTACTATTACTTATTGAGTTTTAATTGGAAATATTTATTCAGGGGTAGAAAATAACACCACGTGCATCTTGGCAGTGTGAAGTTAGCTCAATTTTCGCTTTTTGATATTGGCGAATCTCGAAAAACGAGCTACTCCAAAAACACATGTGATTAAATAAGTATTCTAAAACAAACTAAAGATATCATAACTGAGGATGCCTGAGCAGTGGGCACTCGTTTTTCGATATTCAAACTTGAATCTCGAAAAAGCAGATTTGATGGATGTATATCTACACAAGCATCCTAATTTATGATATCTTCTGTTCGTTTTAGAAAACTTATTTAATCAAATGTGTTTTGGGGTATTCTGTAGATATACATCCATTAAATCTGCTTTTTGGAGATTCACGCCTTGCGTATTGGTATTCTGTAGATATACATCCATCAAATCTGCTTTTTTGAGATTCACGCCTTGCGTATTGGTAAGAAGCAGATATTGTTTTCTTTTGGTTATACATTGTTAAATCTAAAAACCCCCAGATTTGATGGATGTATATCTATAGAATCTCTCCAAAACACATTTGATTAAATACGTTTTCTAGGGCTATACAATATACCGAAAAACATCGAAAAACACCGGAAATATCACGAACTAATTTTTCATCACCCTAGGTCAGTGCTTATGTGGAGACTTAACCTCTCCCCCAAATTCTTAAACCTAACCCAGGCACACAGAGGACCAGGCTCCGGGTTAGCTATTTAGGGTGCCAGTCTCCGGGTTAGCTATTTAGGGTATTTAGTGTTTTCCGGTAGTTTTCCGGTTGTTATCCGGTATATAGTATTGCCGGTTTTCTAAAACGAACTAAAGATATCACAAATGAGGATGCCTGAGCAGTGGATTCACATAAAAACTGCTCTTTCTACTTGTTTTTTTTTATATTCGCGAATCTCGAAATACGAGTTACTCGTTTTTTTTATATTCAAACTTGAATCTTAAAAAAGCAGATTTAATGGATGTATATCTGAAGAAAGTCTCCAACACACATTTGATTAAATTCGTTTTAGAAAACTTATTTAATCAAATGTGTTTTTGGGTATTCTGTAGATATACATCCATCAAATCTGCTTTTTTAAAATTCAAGCCTTGCGTATTGGTAAGAAGCAGATATCCCGCATTATCAGATGACACCTCTCTTTACTTAAAAATAGATGACCCAGCGGCATGCGCAGCTACCATAAACAAAGATCTCGAAACAATCAATATATGGGCGGAAACGTGGCTAGTGACATTTAACCCGCTCAAGACAGAAACTTTAACACTCACGACTAAACGCAACATTATGAAACCACCCCTATTAATGAAATCAATTAAAATAAAGGAAGTAACTGAACATAAACATCTTGGACTTACTTTTCAAGCCAATTGTAAATGAAACAGCCACATTGATAGTATCATTAGTAAAGTATCAAAATTAGTAAACTGCCTACGCTCCTTGAAATATCGTTTAAACAGAAAATCGCTAAATACCTTATATTCTTCATTCATTCTGCCGCACTTTGACTATGCCGATGTTATTTGGGACGGGTGCACAGACTACTTATCTAATAATCTCGAATCCCTTCAGCTTGATGCACTACGCAGTATTTGTGGGGCAGTTAAGGGTACTAGCCATGCTTCCCTCTACGCGGAAACTGGGTTTATTCCACTCAAAGAACGACGAAGTTGACACAAAGTAAAATTACTATACAAAATTATAAATAACCTTACACCTCCTTACCTTAAGAATCTCATAAATCTAGAACCAACAAATACATATTCATTTCGAAACGCAGATAAAATAAAAGAAATTCGATGTCGTACAGAAATATTTTCCAAATCATTTATCCCATCCAGCATAAGAGAGTGGAATAAACTCAGCCCCCTTGTAAGAAACTCAAGAACTCTTAAAATATTCTCCGATCATCTCTCCAAATCAGATATAAAAATTCCATCTTTTTTTATAACGGTCAGCGGAAACTCCAGATAATTCATAGTAAACTTAGACTCCGATGTTCTGACCTACAGGGCCACAAATACCTCAGACATGTTGCTGACAGCCCCGCATGCCTCTGTGGTCACATTTTTGAAGACCCTGATCACTACCTCTTGCAATGCTCTTTATATTCAAATGCACGAAAGGAAACCATAGACAAACTACAATACGATCTCAAAAACATTAACTGTCTCCTGTTCGGGTCCTCAACCCACTGTATCGATGTAAACAACAATATTTTTAACCAGGTCCACAATTTTATCGATATGTCAAACAGATTTTAATCTTGCTTACTAGTTGTTTAATTTACAATATTAATTTTAAATCTACTTAACAATGTAGCCTACAGTATATATTGTATATTCCAATCCGTCTAATTATATATGTATTTACACTCATATATGTATGTTTGTCATTTTAACTGTGTATATACATCCATTTTGTTCCTTTTTAATACTATGTATGTATATTATCTAGGGAGAGGGGTTTTACATATCCCCAATCCCATTCAGACATTCTGAATAAAAATATTGTTTATAAAAAAAAAAATATCAGAGGCGTGCTGGGCGGACAGGCAGGGAAGGCATAAATACAAAAACACAAGAAACCGGAAATGTTAGGTAACGCATGAATCCGATAAGATTTCCAACCAGGGTATAGATAGGGGTGACTATGTGCCCCCCCTTCCGAAAAATGCCCTACCTTTTAAAAAAAGTGCCCTACCTTTTAAAAAAGTGCCCTACCTTTTAAAAAAGTGCCCTCTTTTCTGAAAAAGTGCCGGCCATTCTGAAAAAGTACCTTCAAATTTCGAGAGTTACCTGAAATACTCATGGAAATGCCCACGTCAATATGGTCATATTCCCATTGCCCTAATGACAATATTGTGTCCTCTTTTCCTGCTGCCCTTGTTCCAACCGGATCCAGCGACACTAATAAAAACCACTCGCGCTCAATGTACGCACATGCAGCATCGATCACTCCTCGCTGTTGGTTGGCTTTAATCCACAGTGGGACAGTAAAATAGTCAACTCTGTTAGTGGTCGACTAAATGTGGCGGGTATTTCGCAGATTTCGGTTTCGATTTTAAAAAGATCGCAGTTTGCAACCATTTTTGGTCACGGGCTGACTATAGCTATCCCTGCACCCTCGGACCAACTGGTTTCCTTGGACCCAAATCGCGATGAAGAATACGTGTAATGACGAGAAAACAAAACTAATGTCTGTTTCAGGTGATACTACGACTCGAAAATTGTTTACCATTTCTTTAGTTGTTAATTAAAATGGCTAAAACCTTGTGAAATACCTGGAATGCCCATCCCATTGCTTTTTGTCTTGTGAGAACTAAGTTCAGATCAAGCTATATAGCTTTTCTCCCTCGTGGTTTGTTGACATCTTGGTACTGAAAACAGACATGTTTGGCCTAGTTATCTGGAAGAGCTTAAGCTGACAAGGGGTGCTGGGTTGGCTTTAAGTCGTTTCGCCCTACTTTGATGTGTAGGTGGTTGTTTCGGTCCAGTAGATATATCTCTTTTGAGAGAGTTCTTTACTGGATCCCAGACCACGGTTGTTTGTCCCACTGACTTGAATATTTAATTGCCCTCCGTCCGAGGGTTGTAACTTTTTGATATCTATATAAACTACAAACAAATTTTAACTCGCTATTGTGCTGACACCTGATGGGATTTTTAAAGAAGGCTACAGGGCATACTCAAAAATAACTTGGTCCACAATATCCATTGGTTATGGCGGTTTGCATTATTCAGTGGCTTAAAATTTGCCTTGAGAACTGTTCGACATTTTAAACTTGAGCGAAGACTGGCATGGTGATCAACTAATTTTCCATGTAGAGTAATTCCTAATGAAACCTTCAACAAATATAAAAGTACTGCTATATAATATTATTAAGATAGTTATTAAATCAATAACACAGCATATATATCTGCTATCTAAAGATTTAGATAAAGAGCTGACAGTTTAAATATAATAGTCAAATTACATAATTCTGAGCGAAGTTATAAATGTTGGATGTTTTGATAAGAAAATCGCTGTCACGATTTCTATTGTTACCATATTTATGATGATAAACAAAGTCTCGATTATACATTTTTAAATTAATTATTAAATGGTGATCGTGTTTCACTTCATTAAAAATCGCGACCATCCGATGCTCTAGGCAGTTGTTTATGTACTGGTCATGTGAATAATTTAAATAACATTTAGGGCCTAAGAAAGACATGCAGTAGGTAAATGTAGCGCTTTCATAATGCATCTTTAAAAGAAATTCACTTACATACGAGGCATTACCGTGTAGATTAAGGGTGGTCTCTAACTGGTCAGGTCAAATTTATCTAGTTTTTAATCGACCTTAATTAACTATCCGCTTTTGTAGAGCTGCGTACACAGAATTTACGTGTATATTTAGAGCTGACAGTTTAAATATAATAGACAATGAAAAAGGAATATATTGACACTTCAGTCAAATTACATAATTCTGAGCGAAGTTATAAATGTTGGATGTTTTGATAAGAAAATCGCTGTCACGATTTCTATTGTTACCATATTTACGATGATAAACAAAGTCTCGATTATACATTTTTAAATTAATTATTAAATGGTGATCGTGTTTCACTTCATTAAAAATCGCGACCATCCGATGCTCTAGGCAGTTGTTTATGTACTGGTCATGTGAATAATTTAAATAACATTTAGGGCCTAAGAAAGACATGCAATAGGTAAATGTAGCGCTTTCATAATGCATCTTTAAGAGAAATTCACTTACATACTAGGCATTACCGTGTAGATTAAGGGTGGTCTCTAACTGGTCAGGTCAAATTTATCTAGTTTTTAATCGACCTTAATTAACTATCCGCTTTTGTACACAGAATTTACGTGTATATTTAGAACGTAGGCATTTTTTTTTTAATTCGTTTATAATTCATTATATTATGTTTCTTAAATAACTACTGTATATAATTGCTTGACAATTCCTTGACATATCGCGTATTTTTTATCTTGAAATTGTACATAACGATATTCCATTATTCAAGGGACTACATTTTCCTAAGATTCGTTTGTTTTTTCTTCTTTTCTAATACAACATCATAAACAAAAATTTTGTACCTAAATTAAAGATCTATTTCATAAAGAATACCGGTATGCGAAACTGTTATTAATTCAAACAATTATAAGATGTCTTACAAAAGAATTTACACAAAGGTTACCATTCCATCTGCTGCTGAAAATAAGTGTTCTTTGAGGACAATTTTGGTAGCAATGCAATACTATGAATATCAATGATGTAATGAACAGTGAGGAATATTAAAATACCAAATATAGTGCTGTTGTAAATATACATATATTTATTTTGCATTTAAAAACAGCTCTGAAACCAATTGAAAACTAGAACTGTGATGACGAGTTTCATCGTCGCCCGCATCCTTTACCGAACCTCACTTCCCGTACTAATGATACGGTTTAACATATTCCCATACGTGTTCAAAAGTGGACGCGAAATAGCCATTTATCAATAGATATTGAAGTGTGAAAACCTTACAAAGTGACTAATAATAAATCGGCCATCTCTCGGCAAAGGATAAAGTTGGAGATTATTTTGTTATATCTGTCTGGTCATATATTTGCATACAGTTCGTCTATTTACCAGCAAAGGACAAAGTTAAAAATTATTTTATGATATCAACATGGTCGTCTATCTGCATACTATTAGTTAAAGGAAGTTAGTTAATAGCATTAGTAAAGGGTAGCGAATAAGAATTTTTAAAACGAATATTTGTTTTAAAGGATAAAAAATATAGTGTTTTTTTTCAAAATAGCGTCACTTCCGGTAATACTGGAAATTTTCGATTGATTGGATTTAATGGCGGTTTTTATAAGGTATCAATTGGTAAAATGTCTATTAAACTATTAAACTATCAATAAATGTGTTGTGGGTAAAACAACGTACAAGGTTACTCTTGCACAATTGCCTATTTCTTGGCAATGACTCAAGTTAGAAACTATCATTTGATGTATATATGTTCGCAAAAATACAATTTTTGCCACAATGACGTCATTTTCAGTGACCATTCGGTTACATCTAAGGACTATTCACAGAATGGTGCAAATTTTTATGAAAATCAAACAAACATTTATTCTTTTATGGGCATTAAAAGTTGAAAAACGATTCCCACAAAATTGCCTATTTCCCGGAAATATCAAAAAATTTAAAATAAATTATGGATTTTCCTTTGTAAATAGGAAAACGAAATTCGAAAATTGGCTTCCGTCTTCCTCTGCTTATTTACAACAAATTATAAAGTAGATAAACAAAGGAGACACTAACACTGTTTTCATCGTCAGATATTGTTAGACCGACGTTTCGGAGAGGTGCCCTCTAAATTTAACACCTGAAAGTGTTCCGAAAAGGTAAAAAATGCACGTTTTCTAAGAATACCGTTAATTCTGGGTCATTCGGATAATTATTATCCAGTTTATACGCTAAAAGCTAGATCTAGGACGGACGATAATTTAAGTGAGAGGGTGTAACGTCCACTGGACACAAACTAGCTCATTTCGGCACTAACATATGGTTCAATTTTATTTCAATGATTCGCTTGCACGTAGTGGTCTTTAGCAGTGGGAAGAAACCGGAGGACCCGGGGAAAACCCGAGGTTGGACGGGCGACCGTACTCCTTGTCACGTACAACCGGGGAATAGGAACCATGGCAGTTGACTCAATGACAGACCTTATGATACAGTGCGCACTCGCTGCCACATTCCCAGACATTGCTCTCAAACAGAGCTATAAAGTCTCAAAAAAACAAAATTCTGAATCATTTTACCCTATACATTTATTCAAATTTAAATAAAACCTAACCTTTTACACCAAATTACTTATTTCGGAGAGTTTGCATGGTTCTGACATGTGCCAACTTTTTAAAATAACTTTAATCTTTAGGTCACTTCAAATTATCCAATAAGCATTTTTGTGCGAAATAAGCAAGGTAGAAACAGAAAGAAAATAAACATATCAATCCGAACAAAAACAATATTGTATCACACAAGCTTCAAAGTGTGAAACCCTAATAAGTATTATTGTCGCGAAACAAACTGAATGCACCGAATTTGTAATGTACCTGTTTACCCAATACGATATGCAAGTGTTCCATTTAACGCACGCCGCACACGTAGTCGTAATGTTGGTGTTTTAAGAAAGTGACAAATGTCTAAATATGTGAAATGTACAAGAGAATACTGGATATTATCGGACGTCTAGTTATTTAGGCTAAGGAAAGAAATCAAAGCGATGACAATTCTAGATATGTCAAAAAGTTTTAGTCATTTTAATTAAAAAATGATGAAATGGCAAGCAATTTTCGAGTCGGCTCCCACCTGGAACAGACAGTAACTTGATTTACTATTTCCGCGCCTTATAGATCATTTTTCTCCTCGGATTTAGGCCACTATATTTTTCAATGGATGGGAAGATAAATTTCATTTATTTTGAAAAAATATATCTTAAATTATTTGTTTTCAATCGAGCCGATGTGCCCCTGACCCTTCTGGGCCCTCGTACCACATCTGGCGGTTCGAGGTCCAGACCACCGCTGAAACCAGTTGAGTAGTTACTGTACTTGTTCATCAATAGAACAACTTGCCCTGGACCAACATTTGTCGGAGTTTGGCACAAAAATCTGGAGAAAACGACGCGGGCTGATATTTTGCCAGATTTTTTTTTTTTTTTCGGTATCAAAAATTCAATCCATTTACACTGATGGCTTCCAGATTGTATTTCACAGCCGGATTAATATTTCCATAACATTCAGAACCTTTGTTTTATTTATTTTGCTAAATGAATTTAGAAAAATGAAACATAATTGGAAATTCCAACACGGACAACGGAAACATTTTTAACTGTTAGCATACTCAAGGTCAATACGTTTATAACCGTTACCACGAAGCCATTTGACATTAATTCTGTCATCATTAACTTCCTTAGCCAGGTTTAAAGTAAACTTTCTGAACCTTGAATATCTTTTTGTTCTTGGGGTTGTATCAGTTTACTCTTAAGTGATACTCCTCCCTCGTTAGCGAACATAATCGAATGAAACTTTGTAAGGAATGCCAATCACTTTTGATGCTGGTTTTCTCTATTCGTAGGTCGTTTAGTTCTTGCTAATCTTGAGGGCTTTATCATAATACCTCAACCAACTGTCAAGGTACGGTATGCCATGGCTCAGATATACGTCAAATCGACTCTAGCATCTTATAGTGCCCAAAATTGCCTACTCTGCTTCGGAGGCCCCAGCACGCCTCTGGGCATTATACTGCCACGATTTAATAATTGGAATCTATTAAAATTGAAATAAAAAATCCTCTCCTAAATCAACTGTTCATGCAATGCAAAGGATGCATTATAGCCATAATATGTTTATGTGTTACAATATAATATTTCGACAAACATTTTCCTAACAATGACAATGAAGATTTTTATATATTAGTGCTGCTCTTGAAATTCGTGATTTTTTGGCAAATAATCGTATTCCATAAGTTAGGCATTCATTCTTTTTGGCGGTTCCGGGCATTCCGTAAATTAGGTGTGCAGTTAAGTTTTTCATAGTCAATATATTAGTGCTGCTCTTGAGGTGACATAACTTGCATTCGAAGTTGGAAATTCGTGATACTTGGCAAATAATCGTGCTCCATAAGTTAGACATTCATTCTTTTTGACGGTTGCGGGCATTCTGTAAATTAGGTTTGCAGTTAAGTTTTTCGCATAGTCAAGGATGTGTAAAATACAGCCTTTGAATACCGATTTAAGGTAACATACTTAGGTAAGTGGAAAACCTTTGAATACGGCCCGAGAAGATGCTTCGCTGTCATCTTTGAGTACATGCAACGCATAGCACAAAACGGCATCAGAAAGTTATAATTACTGTCTGAACCATCGTAAATTTTAAACGGATTTCTCGATTATGAACAAACTACTTAACTTTGGTTATTATAAACTTACGTGTGTGTTTGAAATCAACTCCCGTTAAATAAAATCCATTGCACAACTAATTATCCCAACGAATAAAAGAGTTCTCTCTTGAAAAATTGAAACCCCACAAACTTTTGGCAAAGAAAAATACCCATATGGAAGCTGGCTACGTCACTCTACGGGAGATATCATTTCGTATTAGGGGTGACAGCATAGGAAATCGAAACGCTTTTCGGTACTTTTACGACAATTCATGTTTGGTTTAAGAAGAAGTTGTAAGTCTCGGTTCGGCATTGAGTTTGAGCGTTCACACACATAACTACCCGCATTCCTTTATTTTGTTACCGTCTTCTACATTCTAGTAAAATCTCTGCAAATTTTATAGCTTTAACTTTTGAAATATTTTGCCGCAACACGCTTAAAGATGTTACAACCTGAAGCGGTTATTATTTGATCGGAAGAATGCTATCAAATTAACAATACACTCAGAGACTTCGGAGGTGAGCTTCATGATCCTTGTTAAATTATTTTAACATAAAGAAGGTAGTATATTTGTAGTTTATATATGACTTTATTTTTACGAGTATGCGTGCAATCAGTGATATTTTCATTGTGAATAAAATTTGATGGTTTCAATATAAATCTCCTATGCAATTGGCTTCATTTGATATTTTTCGTCGCCCAAACTCAAACGATCATAATGATCGCGATTTGTTTTGATTACTACACGTGGTTGCCAAACTTTCAGTGAAAGTTACACCCTATCGTTGGGATAATTAGTTGTACAATGGATTTTATTTAACGGGAGTTGATTTCAAACACACAGGTAAGTTTATAATAATCAAAATTAAGTAGTTTGTTCATAATCGTAGAAATCCGTTTAGAATTTACGATGGTTCAGACAGTAATTGTTGTAAACATATTGGGAGTCAAAATTATTAAGGACTGAAAAAGAACACAAATAAAATAAAGAAGATAAAATGAAATAAACTTTATCAATCAAATCTGGGATTAGAGGGATTAATCCCCTCCGATCACGAACCAAAGCATTATAATAATGTACTTAGTTAAGAATATGTGGAATTTCTAAATGAGTCTTCGTAAACAGTCTGGAGGCTGATTGCATGAGAAGAGCTTAACGATAACCACATTTTACTTTTGACATATAATTGAAAACTGATTAGATCTAATTCTATTATTGCCACTGATATTCGTGGTTTTGAATAAACAACATCAAACAGATTATTGTTAATATCATAAAATCATTATTGTTAAATACCATGAAATTGTAATAAAAGTCTTTAATACTAATAGAAAAATCAAATCGCGTAAATGATAATTTAAAGCTTCCGGAAGCAATTATCTCAATTTAAATTGTCAGAAAACAACTGCATTGTGTTTCACTTGAAACATTCAAATTATGGTAACAGGACCTGTTATTAATATCAGTTTTATTGTCCATACTCTAATTCTAAACCTTTTGTCACATTTTCAGAATTAGTCAGTGAATGAAATTATAATATTCGATTGTATACGAATAAATAGCGGAAACATTATTACATGGATATTCTATAGTGGTATAGCCATCAATAATAATATATTAGATGTGGCCATAAACCTGTATATGCATTGTGGGTGAAATTAAGGTATTGTTTATCATCCTATCCCTTTTTTTTTCTTTTTTTTTTTTTGGAAACAAAATCCCCCCCAAACAAAACCACCGAGGTGCACGTTAACAAGTGGAACTGGACACTACAGCGTTGCCGTCTTCGTTTATTTCAATGTTCCTCCTTGTGGTTTTAGTCGTACCAACAGTTAGCGTAAACAAGTAAGGATCGCGACCGGGCAGTCGATCGCTCTTATTGTGGACGCCACGGCCAGAAATACTGGTTCATGGAAAGAAGGGCAATACTTCTGATTTGTTAATATTTCCTACAAATTAGAGATCCCCTAAGTCTTAATCCCAATTACTTCAGTAAAAACCAATGGGAACTTCCTTAACCGAGATTGAAACATATTATGAGTCACTGCTTTTGGGATTTCCCACTTCTGTAATAGTTTTTAAATATTTTTATTCAGATTTGTATCTGAATAGGGATTGCGGAACAGACATAGCCTATATTAAACCCCTCTCCCTGTCAGATATAGATACATGTATTTACATTTTAGAAATAAATAATCAATGTACACGTGAAGTTATGATTACAGTGATTGTGTTATAACTGTCTCTGGAATGGCTTTACATTTTAGAAATAGGCAAGTTATGTACAAGTGAAAATATAGTTACAATGAGTGCGCTATAGTTGTCCCTTGAACCGTCTGGTCATTTCGAAAAACGAGTGGACATAGTTTTCTATGTCGTCAATTCCGTGCAATAAGACAGTTGTGTTATTGTATTATTTCGGGCATCTGAATATAAGGAAATGAAGTGAAATGAAATGGGGTTTAACGTCCTACTGTTTTGCTCCGAACTGGGCTAATGAAGACGGGCATACGCCATACAGTGTGTTATGAGGGAAATTTTGCCCGGACAGCGGCACTACGGCCTACTCTTATATCGAATTCCAACTGTCAAGGGATCTTTTACGTGCACGCCAATGTGTACACGGGACCTCGGTTTTTGGTCTCATCCGAATGACTAGACAGCTGTCCTTGTCAGGCCCTCCGTCCTGCATCACTGACAAGGGGGAACCACGCCGGAAAATCTGTATGAACTTTCAGCCGACCTCCAGGCTAGCGAGCCAGCGTTTTACCCGCTTAGCCACCGCAATTCAATATAAAATGTTCAGTATCTTCAAAGTGATGACCACATTTACAGCATGGATTGTCAGAAATGTTACGTAAAGTTTATGTCCCTTCAGATTGCTGCAAGAGACACGCAGCTTACAGTTTTTGTTGATGTTGAATCTTGAGCCATAAGTTTCGAATTGAAAATATTTAGAGATATTGATTTTTTTGTGTCTGCACTTAATTTGTTCCATTCTCTTACTGACGATGGTATGAAAGAATTATAGAAAATATTTATTTGTCCTCCGCCTTTCGAAGAAAGCAGGGAACTATAAATATGGGTTCGTCCGTCTGTCTGTCTGTTTGTCCGTCCGTCCGTCTGTCCGTCATGCTTTTTGGGACACAATAACTATCCTTCTAATTGGGCTAGAATGTTCAAACTTGGTGCAGGTTTTTATTAGGTTAATGCCTTGATGGAGTTCGAAGATGAGCATTTTCTGCTTAGGATAAGCGGAGATAAGCAATTTGATTGGTTGATGCTTTGGGACACGATAACTTTAGTTCTAATTAAGTGAGAGTGAGGACACTTGGTGTATAGTTTTATCACATTAATACTTTGACTAAGTTCGATAATGAGCATTTTCTGCTCTGGATAAGCAGAGCTCTAAGCAACTTGATTGGTCGAGACTTTGGAACACAATAACTGTCTTGAATGAGTTCGATGATTAACATTTCGAACTAAAGCTAAGCAAAGCTAAGCCATTTCATTGGTCGATTCTTTGAGACAAGATAACTTTGATTCTATCTGATAGAGAGTGATGAAACTTAGTGTTCAGTTTGATTGTTTGATACTTTTGAAAAAAAAAATAAATGTGCGATTAATTAATATGTATCATCTATTTATTTTGGGATTGTTACGGGGGGACATCAGCCTCACTGTTGGCTTGTTTTACATTTATATTCAGGTAGGCATGTGTTTCGGAGATTATATTGTGCGTATTTGCAAGATTAAATCATGAAGTTAAGATGGAAAAAGGCCGTTTATAATTTTATAAATGAATTTGAGTTTATGTCTTCTGCGTCTCTCTTTTAGCGTAATAAAACCGGTTTCTTTATACAGTCTATGACTTGTACCCCTTACAGCACCACACATGGACCTAAGTGCATCCATTGTAGGTGCTCTAATTTGTTAGCTAGTTGGTCTGTGCAGTTGTCCCAGATGACGTCACAATAATCAAAATGAGGTAGGATGAAAGAGGTATAGATGGTTTGTAACGATTTACGGTTAAGTCTGTATTTAAGGGATCTTAAACAATTGACAGATTTGCTTATTTTTTCGATTATATCGTTAATATGTTTGTTCCATTTACAATTTTGTTGAAAAGTCAAGCCTAAATGTTTGTGATGTGGGACCTTCTTGATAGGTAAAATAGGATTTTGTTTGGTTGTCAACGCCAGTGTTTCGGTCTTTAGTGGATTGAAGGATATCAGCCATGATTTAGCCCATGAGTTAATTTTATCTAGGTCACATTTGCACATTGGGTATGATCGTCAATTTTCAGATAAAGGGAAGTGTCGTCAGCTTACAATATCAATTATATAAATGAGAAAAAGGAGAGGACCTAGAACAGATCCCAGGGGCACACCCGAGGGAATGGTTTGGGGGGAGGGGGACAGGGTGATGTTCGATATATGGAAGTCACATATATATATATATACACACATGTATATATATATATATATATATATATATATATATATATATATATATGTATGTATGTAAAATTCTGTAAATATAGTAAGTGTCGGATGCAAGCAGTGTGGCGGGCGTTGTCTGGTGTTCAGAATAATCTTGTTTTCATCTTCGGCACGGAGAAGGCAAGTATTCATTTGTATACGTCCACATTCATAATGTGGACGTATATTGCCGTCGCCCCTGTCTCTGTGTGTGTGTGTCTGTGTGTCGCCTACAGACCACAATTCTTCAGTGATCATCTTAAAACTTTACATACTTATTCCTTATACCCTAAGGATGATTTTTTTATATTTGTTTGTTTGTCGTCTACAGACCGCATTTCTTAACGTATCATTTTGAAACTTTGCATACTTATTCTTTGTACCCTAAGGAACATCCCTATCGTTTGGGGTGCATACCCACCCTCCAAGGGCAGAGCCACGCCCATTTTTTTGTGTGTGACTGTGTGTCGCCTACAGGCCACAATTCTTAAGTGATTATCTTGAATCTTAACATACTTATTCCTTATACCCTAAGGATGACCCCTATTGTTCTTGGTGCATGCCCGATCCCCAGGGGCAGAGCCACGCCCATTTCTTGTATTTGTTTGTTTGTCGTCTACAGACCGCATTTCTTAACGTATCATCTCGAAACTTTGCATACCCATTCTTTGTACCCTACGGAACATTCCTATCGTTTGGGGTGCATGCCCAACCCCCAGGGGCAGAGCCAGGCCCATTTTTTTGTGTGTGTCGCCTACAGGCCATAATTCTTAATCGATCGTCTTGAAAAAATTTCATATGAATTCCTTATACCCTAAGGATGATCCGTATTGTTTTTGGTGCATGCCCGATCCCCAGTGGCAGAGCCACGCCCATTTCTTGTATTCATTGTTTGTCATCTACAGACAGCATTTCTTAACGTATCACTTCGAAACTTTGCATACTTACTCCTATCCTAAGGAACATCCCTATTGTTTGTGGTGAATGCCCAGCCCCCAGGGACAGAGCCACGGCCATTTTCTTTTTGTGTGTCTGTATGTCACTTACAGCCTGCAATGCTTAATCGATCATCTTGAAAACTTTTTTATACTTATTCCTTATACCCTAAGACTGACCTCTATTATTGTTGGTGCAAGTCCGACCCCCTGGGACAGAGCCACGCCCAATGTTTGTGTGCCTTTTGTGTCGCCTACAGACCGCAATTCTTAACAGATCCTTTTGAAACTTTGCATACCTATTCCTTATACCCTAAGGATACCCCCTGTTGTTTTTTGGTGATTGCCCAACCCCCAAGGGGCAGAACCACACCCATTTTTTCTTTGTGTCTCTGTGAGTTTCCTACAGGCCACGATTCTTAATGGATTGTCTTTGAACTTGGGCTATGTATTCCTTATAGCCTAAGGACGACAACTACATATCCCGAACCCCAGGGGCAGAGCCACGCCCAATTTTTGTGTTTATCGTTTACATGCCGGAATGATGAATGGATCAACTTGGTATTTGGCACATGTATTCCTTATAGCCTAAGGGCATCAACTATTGATTTTGGTGAATGCCCCGACCCCCAGGGGCAGAGACACGCCCAATTTTTGCCTTTAGCGCCCAAAGGCCACAATTCTGAATGGATTATCTTGGAACTTGGTATACTTATTCCTTACACCCTAAGGACGGCAACTATTGATGTTGTCATTTCAATAACAGGGTGGTACCTATTTATATTGTTTCCATATCCAACTCCCACGGGCAGAGCCATGCCCATTTTTTGTATTTATCGTCTACAGGGTGCAATTCTGAATGAATCATCTTGGATCTTTGCATATTTATTCCTTATTCTGTAAAGACAGCAACTATTTATTTTGATGCTTGCCCCGACCCCCTGGGGCAGTGTCACACCCACTTTTTTGTTAGTATTTTGTATGTAAATTTGGCAAAACAAACCCATTTCCTAGCCTTCTTTGCCTCTTATCACATTACAGCCATTTCATATTTCATTATCTTCCTATTAAAAAGTACCATATCAATCAAAGCTGGAATGTGGACGTATATTGCAGCGTTAGCGATGCTCTCGTTTTATCTTGGCCTCGTCAGAGAGATGGTTGTTGATGTTCCCGTACGTAGTGCAGAGGCGTGTGCAGAAATTGATCACAGATTGGGGGTGTTCCCGCGTGGCTGACCACAGAACCTCGAGGGGGCTGGGGCCGGGGACTGGGGTCCTCCCCCCAGAGAGATTTGAAGTCGATTTTCTTGCATCTGAGGCCATCTCTTGGCCAATGGCCTGGCTGACGCGTACTCCCGCGCTCTCCAGACCAGTGGTTCTCAACCTTTTTTTGCCAACGGCACACTTTGGAACACATGAAGAAATAGCGGCACACCTGGCTTAATATATATAAAAAATATCTGAATTTTGCAAAATAAAAACATCGGAACACCCCTATTTGAAAATAGTGCTAGTGTTTCATTAGATGTGTTAGGGGTATTAAGTCTTCCTGAATTGCCTCGAGGAAACACTGAATCAACAAAGAAAGACAACGCATTGTTCAAAAATAGAGGCGGGAAATAGGTAAAGATAATGATTGTGAAAGTGGGGTACTACAACACTGTCAAGGATCTATCTTTGTTAGCGTTGGCTGTTGAGATTTTACCAGTGAAAGCTTACAGGACTCATATGAAAAGCAGTCCCATATCACGATAGAACCGCCACCCAATGGAACCTGAACTAGGCTGTTTCTCTGTGCATATGCCATTTTCCTATGTCGTCATACCTGTGCTCTACCATCCGAAAGCGACTCTCGTCCGACCAGTGTATTTTTCGCCATGACGGCATGTTCCAATGGCGAAGTGATCGGCATCATGCTAGTCGGGCATCCTTGTGGTCACCTGACAATAGAGGTCGTCGGGTAGGTCCATAGCGCAGCCAATTTAAGCCGATTTCGAACAACAGTTCTGTCGAATAGGGGGCGGTGAGGTAACCATAGTGCTTGGCGAAAAAAGATGACGTCTCAGCGGTACTGTATCTTATCTTGCAGACGTACGTCCAGTCCACTAGAACTTTGGCGGTCCTTTATGTCATTAGTCTGTTGATGTTTTTGAAACAATCGACTAATGGTCGAGAGATGGTGACCTAATTGTTTCATTGACATCCCACCATTCCTCTTGCAAATAACTTGCCATCTTTTTGCGGTAGACAGTTGTCGAAGTAACACTGTGAAATAGACAGTGAACACGGCGAATTTGAAATTATCCTCAATGCAATGGCGGATTTCATGGGGTTAATGCTTTACTTGCGTACTGGCCGCTTTCATTGGTTTATATGAAGGACAGGAGACGTCAAACTGTTCATTTCACGTTCGCATATATTTATTTATGTAATAAATTTCTTCTAGGCACATAAACATTCGGGTATTTTGACATGTTATTCTCTGTGTATATGTGGTGTTAAAAGCCCTTAAAATCCTCTATTTTCGGGCCGAGCAACAAACTGAATATACGTGATACATTTTCAGTCTCGGACCACGGGGCTAAGTGGGTAAGACGCTGGCTCGCTAGCCTGGAGGTCGGGTGTTCGATCCCTGCATTGGCCGAGAAAGTTCATCCAGATTTTCAGGCGTGGTTTCCCCTTGTCAGTGATGCAGCACGGAGGGCCTGACAAGGACAGCTGTCTAGTCCTTCGGATGAGACGAAAAACCGAGGTCCCGTGTATATATTGGAATGCACGTAAAAGATCTCCTAGCAGTTGGAATTCGATATAAGAGTAGGCGATAGTGCCGCTGCCCGGGCAAAATTTCCCTCATAGCACACTGTATGGCGTATGCCCGTCTTCATTAGCCCAGTATAGGAGCAGAACAGTAGGACGTTAAATCCCATTTCATTTCATTTCATTTTCAGTCTTCATATGGAAATGGAGACTGGTGTTCCAAACTGTATTATACGGTGTCTGAATAAAACCAGACTTTTATTTTATAAAAATTATGTGTCGGTGAAATTTACCTTTCGTTATCAAGTACAGCACGTGGGTCATGCTGTGTATAGAACTGACCCGAAATCTTAAAAGGGTTACATGTCCGGATAAGGTGTACCCTTGACTCTTGTTCGAAGCACGCGTTTAAATCGGGGCGAACTAAAGAAATGTGGGGCCGCCATGATAGATAAAACAAAATCCATCCCAAAGTCGACGGTTATTAAACATACATTATGCAAGAGCTAAATCTGCCTTTTTGTAGGTCTTTCTTTAGGCCTGAAATGTTATCTAAATTATTAAATAGACATTAATTAACTTATCCAGACCATAATCAACTCTCGATGTCATCGCTATCCTGCGATATTTACTGGATTAGGATCCGATTTGCTGCCCAATTGTCATTCATAATTTAATCATGAAATGGATAATCGAGACTATGTTTTTTTTATATTACCGACTTTAGTAATGATGATCGAGGCTAGGTCGAAAATTCAATCGCTAAATTCTCGGTTCAGAGTGGATCAATTTGACTGAAATTTTCAGCAAATTCCCTTTACATCATGTTATTTTTAACTATTATAGTGAGAACTACCAGCTCTTTATCGAATGTCCCATAATGCATCTTTAAATATTTGAGTTCACGTGCTGTTTTTGTTACATTTGGCATAAGCGGTTAACACTTGAAAAAGATTTATTAAGAAAAGTAGCCTAAAGTTGGTTGAGGTGTGATTGTCGGACAATTTTAATATCATTTCCACTAAACAAGCATCCTCCGAAAGGGCTTGGCCTTGAATTATGGGGCATATAGTACAATAATAACCAACCTCTATTATTATGGCTATACCAGTTGTAATGAAATTGTAATTATTTATAAATCGCTCAATATCCTTTTAATCACAAATGTCTGTTTGTTTTTATCCATAATGCAATTCATAAAATTATTGTGAAACGCCAGGGTTGGCTCACTCATCTGCATTCCACCTAAAATCAATATGTTGGTAGGTTATTTAGTTGAATGGTATGTTAGCTACTATACTAATATTACATATTAGTCGATCAATATTGTTAGGAGATTCTAAAATCGTCCTTTGCAGTTTGTATCCGTTTCTCTAAATGACATAAGCCACAAAACGCCTCTTCAAAGAAGAGCGACATAATGTAAAATAAAGAATAAAACTACCCTTGCACCACAACTCCCTACAAATTTAACTATATTCGATCAATATCGAATCCACGTTGTGAGAAAACTATTTACGTTATAACCTGAAACTGAAGAGCAATAGTATTGAACTGTGTCTATTTTTAGATTACGAAGGAAACTCTGACCTCCTGAGACCTATCCCGTGACGTAATAGCGCGTGCAGGTATGACGACGGTGAAATTGTTCGCGCGAAATAATAATAATAAAAAAAACACGTGGTATCTTTCAGTAGAGGGTAGTTGGTTTATTACCCAGTGAAAACTCTTAGAAGATTTAATTGTCCATTTGACGTAGATATCTACGCTTCAATTTTGATTTACAGGACTTTTCGAATTTACATCTGACAGGAAGTTTATATTGTGAAACGATTTAATATCTGAAAGTTATGGGAGTGTGAAGGAGAGGTAAATACCTGGCACGTTACTTGAGAATAGATACTCGTCCGAAGAAAGGTAAGGTAAACAGCTTAAAAATATTTTTTTATTAAGGGGTTTGGTTAATAATAATTCTATCTGTGGCTATAGTGACTTGACAGAATTGATATTATGTAAGTTATGGGGTTATCAGTTAGATAAACCATGTCACATACCCAGGTGTATACGTTATAATTGTGATAACTTATAATTGTTATGACGTATAATTGTTATAACTTATAATTCTTTAAATAACATTGATATCACACAGTACTGTTTAAACATCTATTCATTCAGTCAGTCATCTAATTTAGTTGATTGTTTAACGTACCTGGATTCCAAATTTGTTAAAGCTATAGGCAGTTCTTGTTAATGTCCTTTATAGCCACTCATTACAAAATTATATTAGATATATTAGTCCACGGTGAAGAATGGATGTTGTTCATTGTTTTAGGGGTTCAAAAATGTTCTCATAATTTCCACTGAAACGGGCCACGTGATCAAAGAAAGGTAACTCCACTCTGTCGCATTAGATTTTTAACGGTATAATTAACGAAAGGTACATTGTCTATCCGAGGTATCAAGGTCAATACATTAAAACGAGTAATAGAACCGCTTCTTCGCTTACCGTTTTTGAGCTTTTTATAAATAAGCCAGTTATAAGCCAGTATTACCCCATTATAAGCAAACATAATTGAAACAGTTCATGTGTATTTCTCACATTTCTTTTAAAATACCACTTCATTAATTAGAGAACTGTAAGTTTGCATTTAAATGATAGTGTCTAATTGTTCGGATGGGACGAAAAACCGAGGTCCCGTGTACAAATAACAAATAATGTCAGGTGTTCGATAAGTTTTATAAAATCATTTTAATGACTAAATTTACTCTTTAGTCAGAAACTATGTACCTGGTATACTTTTTATCCTTGACTTGCTGGGATGGGAATATTTTAAAACGAGAGCATCGCTATCGCTGCAATGATACGTCCACATTCCTGCTTTGATTCATATGGTACTTTTTAAAATAACAAAGGCTAGGCGTTGGGTTTGTTTTGCCAAATTTACAGACTAAAGTTAACCAAACGTGGGTGTGACACCGCCCCTGGGGGTCGGGACATGCACCAAAATAAATAGTTGCTATTCTTGCGGTGTAAGGAATAAATATGCCAAGTTCCAAGATGATCCAAATAGTTACAACTTGCAACCTGTAGATTATTTACAGACAAAATATTAAACAAAAGTGGGTGTGGACCCATGCACCAAAAATCAATAGTTGCCGTCCTTGGGGTATACGGAATAAGCATACTACGTTCCAAGATAATCCTTTCAGAATTGTGGCCTTCAGACGCTAAACATAAAAAAATGGACGTGGCTCTGCCCTTGGGGTCGGGACATGGACCAAAATCTATAGTTGCCGCCCTTAGGCTATAAGGAATCCATATGCCAAGTTTGAAGATGTTACATTCAGAATTGCGGCCAGTATACGATAAACACAAAAATTGGGCGTGCCTCTTTCCCTAGAAGTCGGGACAAGCATCAAAATCAATAGTTGCCGTTCTTCATATTCCTGAAGCATTGGCCGAGAAATCCCTCTCTGACCATTGCTGGATTGGCTTCTGATACTTGAGCTTTTGAGGGAGTGTGTCTATTCTTCCTGTTCACTCAAATCTATCCCAAGTACAGCAACTTGGCAGGCCTTCGTTTAATCTGGGGTCTTCCTTAAAACTTTGGACAGTGATTTATGGTATTAAAAACGGTAAAAGTATGTTCGTCTCCAAACAGTATCCGTGTTGATAGCCTCGTTTGTCACGCAATTAGTTTTTCTGCAATATTCTGCTATGCACTGGTTAATTAGGCATAATAAAATCGTCATAACGTAAAGTTATGTAAACATATTTGGTCCAATTTGGAGCTCTGTTTTTAAAAGCGTAATGATATTGCTACGCAGTTAGCTATTGGTTGTTAATCGGACTATTTACTTTACTTTATTACAAGGCAAAGCAAATCACTTGCTATAGCCAACATAGGTACATAGAATATATTTGGTGATTATTGCACAACAGATAAGGACTATAAGGAACATAATTATAATAAAAGAAAAAATAAATAAATAATTTGAAAAATATATATATATGTAAATAAAGTAGTTTCAATATATAAACATGTCACGAAAATAGTACAAAAGTATATACAAAAAAAGTTCCCAATAGGTGTTTAGTTTCATTTTGGGGTGTTTAATAATTTATTACGTAATTTCATACTTTGGTATAGATATTTTCCTAAATAGATTATATGTTTACGTTTGGTGTTCATTAAAATATTTTTGAATTTATGTAAAGAAGGAAAGGACCAAAATCTGCGATGAAAGAATTTGCGACGTAAATTTATATATGCTGGGCAACATCGTTCGATGTGTAGCATGTAAAAATTCTATTTTCACAACGAAACTGACTTATTATATTTTGATATTTATTTTCAATAAATGAATTTATTCGAATTTTCCAAGGAAAATAACCACTCTTGTTTAAATTGGTCTTGGATACGGGTTTTACTTAGAGATATACTCGTTTGGTTTATGGAAGAAGGGTTATGCCAAAATTCAGGAAATCCAAGATTATTCAATAAGTGTCTGATCCTCCCCACCCAATTATTTTTTCCATTCTCATTGTCAGCACAAATTATACTGTAAATGTGAAAAATTAATGAATTTTCAACCAATATTTTAGTATTCTTATTTATTTTTTTTAACAACTATCAGGGGAAATAATTTGACCAGTCTTTATTTGGAACAGAAATTTGCTTCCTTTACAGCAGTGTTAAGTGGGATTAGCTCTAATTAAACGAAACACTGCGAGGAGTATGCCGTCCTTAGGCAATAAGGAATATATTTATCAAGTTCCAAGACGACCCATTAAAATTGTGGCCTGTAGGCAGCACACAGACACACAAAGCAAACATGGGTGTGGCTCAGCCCCTGGGGGTCGGCCATTCACCAAAAACAATAGGATTATCCTTAGGGTATAATGAATAGGTAAGCAAAGTTTCAAAAGTATCTGTAAAGAATTGCGGCCTGTAGGCGACACAAAGACACACACAAACAAAACTTGGGCGTGGCGATGTCCCAGGGGGGCGGGCATGCATCAAAAATAATAGAGGTTATCCTTAATGTATAAAGAATAAGTATGAAAAGTTTTCAAGACGATCCATTAAGAATTTAGGCCTGTAGGCGACACACAGACACACAAAGAGAAAATGGGCGTGGCTGTATCCTTGGGGTTAGGCATGCACCAACAACAATAGGTGTGATCCTTAGGGTATAAGGAATAAATATCCAAAGTTTCAAGATGATCCGTTAAAAATGCGTCCTGTATATGACAAACAAACAAATACAAAAAATGTGCGGGGCTCTGCCCCTGGGGGTCGGGCATATACCATCCTTCGCCTATAAGGAATAAGTATACAAAGTTTCAAGACAGTCCATTAAGAATTGCACCCTGTAGGCGGCCCAAAGACACACACACCCACACACAGACAGGGGTGACGGCTTAATACGTGCATGGATTAAGGCAGGAGAGCCGGACATCTGACAATTATATGGATGAAATTGTTTTCAATGGGTGCCTTTAATTCTATCTTAACATTTTCGGAAACTTTTGAGATACACTATGTAACCTTTTGTCTGCATTGTGTTTATTTGATGAGCTAAGAGGTTGTCTGGTTTATCATTTAGAGGCAGCCTTGAACCAAAGGGGAAATAAGAAATGGGGCCCAGGTGCGTACATATCAATTTTGTTTGGGGGATTCTTTAGCAAAAATGAGACCGACTGATGCACATGCCCCTAATACGAGTGATGCAGCCACGAGCCGAGAACCGCAGGTGCGAGATAACTAGGGTGGCGGGGGTCTGGGGAAATGCCCCCCCCCCCCGCATTTACGCGTCTGAGGGGACCTTAACTGTATATAATTACGAACCCCATATTAAGTTCAATTTATTACTTATTTTTACTTCATTGGTAAAACTGCAGAATTATGAGATACACAACAATAATGGTCACTGATTATCACAACCGAATATCTGAGAGGACCTTAACTGTATATAATTACGCACCCCATATTAAGTTCAATTTATTGCTTATTTTTAATTCATTGGTAAAACTGCAGAATTATGTGAGATACACAACAGTAATGGTTACTGATTATCACAACCGAATATCGGCGGGCTTATATATTATAATACATGCAAATTATATAAATTTCTTTCAAATGTGAATTTCAAAAATATATCGCATATTCTATAAATAGCCGTAAGAGAGCCTATATTAATTAGGAGCACTGAAAATAACGTGTCAAAAAAATTATTGATGATACATGCGTATTTTGGCCAAAACATTTTGTCTGAACGTTAATAGTTCTTTTGGTCGGTACTACAGATAACCCTGCATTGTACGTTAAACCTCATTTCATTTCATTTCACCCTGCATTGTGGTCAAAGATGGGTTATAGATACATAATACTCACCACCAGTACCAATGTTGTATCATATTAAAATAATTAAATATTTTTATGAGTCTCTTTTACATTATTAGAATTCAAAAACATATCAACTTTTTAACCGTCCATAATTTGCTATCCGGTTTTGTAAAGCTCCGTACACATAATTTAGGTGTATATTTAGAACGTAGGCAGTCTTTTTTTTAAAAAAACGTTTAATTCGTTTATTATTCATTGTATCATGTTTCTTAAATAACTACTGTATATAATTGCTTGACAATTCCTTAACATATCGCGTATTTTTTATCTTGAAATTGAACATAACGATATTCCATTATTCAAAGGACTACATTTTCCTACGATTCGTTTGTTTTTGTCTTCTTTTCTAATACAAAATCAATAAAAAATCTTTTGTACCTAAATTAAAGATCTATTTCAAAAGGGATACCGATATGCGAAACTATTATAAAAAAAATTACACTTTATCTCAAAGGTTACCATTCCATCTGCTGCTGAAAATAAGTGTTCTGTGAGAACAATTTTGGTAGCAATGCAATACTATGAATATCAATGATGTAATGAACAGTGAGGAATATTAAAATACTGTTAACCAAAAATAGTGCTGTTGTAAATATACATATATTTTTTTTTTCTTTGCATTTAGAAACAGCTCTGAAACAAATTGAAAACTAGAACTGTGATGACGTGTTTCATCGGCGCCCTCATCCTTTAACGGACCTCACTTCCCGTACTAATGATACGGTTTAACATATTCCAACACGTGTTCAAAAATGGACGCGAAATAGCCATTTATCAATACATATTGAAGTGTGAATACCTTACAAAGTGACTAATAATAAATCGGCCATCTCTCGGCAATGGATAAAGTTGGAGATTATTTTGTGATATCTGCCTGGTCGTATATTTGCATACAGTTCGTCTATTTCTCAGCAAAGGAAATGAAATGAAATGAATTGGGGTTTAACGTCCTACTGTTCTGCTCCTAACCTGGGCTAATGAAGACGGGTATACGCCATACAGTGTGCTATGTGGGAAATTTTGCCCGGGCAGCGGCGCTACGGCCTACTCTTCTATCGAATTCCAACTGCCAAGGGATCTTTTACGTGCACATCAATGTGTACACGGGACCTCGGTTTTTCGTCCCATCCGAACGATTAGACAGCTGTCCTTGTCAGGACCTCCATCCTGCATCACTGTCAAGGGGAAACCACGCCGGAAAATCTGAATGAACTTTATCTTCTCGGCCAATGCAGGGATCGAACACCCGACCTCCAGGCTAGCGAGCCAGCGTCTTACCCACTTAGCCACGTCATCCCCTCCCAGCAAAGGACAAAGTTAAAAATTATTTTATGATATCAACATGGTCGTATATCTGCATACTATTAGTTAAAGGAAGTCAGTAAATAGCATTAGTAAAGGGTAGCGAATAAGAATCTTTAGAAGGAATGTTTGTTTTAAAGGATAAAAATACAGTTTCTTTTTTTTAAAATCGCGTCACTTCCGATAATACGGTAAATTTTGGATTAATTGGATTTAATGGCGGTTTGTATAAGGTATCAAATGGTAAAATATCTATTAAACTATTAAACTATCAATAAATGTGTTGTGGGCAAAACAACGTACTAGGTCACTCTTGAACAATTGCATATTTCTTGGCAATGAATCAATTTGATGTATATATGTTCGCAAAAATACACTATGACGTCATTTTCAGTGACCATTTGGTTACATCTAAGGACAATTCACAGAATGGTGCAAATTTTTATGAAAATCAAACAAACATTTATTCTTTTATGGGCATTAAAAGTTGAAAAATGATTCCCACAAAATTGCCTATTTCCCGGAAATATCAAAAAATTTAAATTAATTATGGATTTTCGTTTTCTTTTATATATGACTTATAATTATGTACCTTTGTAAATAATTATGTTTCAGAAAAACGAAATTTGAAAGATCATACGAATCCTAGCAACTATCGTCCGATCGCTTTAACTAGCTGTATTTGCAAAACCATGGAGAGATTGATCAATCGAAGGCTTGTTTGGTACCTCGAGTCCAACAAGCTTATTACAGATCTTCAATGTGGATTTCGGTCCCCAAAAAGCACTCTTGATCATCTCGTTCGATTTGAAACGTTCGTCAGGGACGCTTTCATCCAGAAACAACACTTAGTTGCAACTTTCTTTGATCTGGAGAAAGCGTACGATACCACATGAAAATATGGTATCATGCGTGACCTCCATAACTTAGGTTTACGAGGTCGGTTGCCTATCTTTATTCCTCATTGCACGACAGACGTGATAAACTGGCACTGCAGTATGCTAAAAAAAATTGCATCTCTACCTCATCATATTTCATATAACACAATATTTAGACCATATCATGAACATCTATATATGATGTATTCGTATTCAACCCCTTCTGTCAGAGGCTGGCATCAGTCATGACAGTATTGCGAATACCCCTTTGTCTAGTACTCCACCTTGGACTATATCGCCTCCAAAGATCGATTTAGATCTAACGAAAACAAAAAAGAAAGATACTAGTTCCACGGTGTTCCAGTCTCTCTTTCGAGAGTTAAGGTCTAAATATGGTGATTATGCTCCCATTTACACAGATAGTTCCAAAGATGGTGATCGGGTAGCTTCGGCTACCCTCACGCCATCTGGAATCATTTCTGTTAGACTCCCACCTGCTGCTTCCATATTTACTGCTGAGCTCCAGGCCATCTTTCAGGCTTTGGAGTTCATTCAATCCTCTCCAGACTGGCCAAGCTCCTATATAACTCGCATTGGTCATACCTTTTTAACTCAACCAGAATGTGTTCACTGTCATGTTCCTTTGACAGTAAAACACATCTTGATTGAGTGCAATCATCTCAAACATATTATATCTAAATATTACCGTTGCCAGTCAGCACGTCAGCTATTTGCTCAACCGGAGCTTTATGATAAATTTTAATTGTATATATTTGTCATATATTGAGTTTTAAATTTTTATATATGTAAAGGAATTGATATATTTATTTTTAATTATATTTTCTGTGATATTTGCTTTTATTTACATATATGAATACATCCCTGTGATATTGTTTTAATTTGTCTCGTTAAATTCACCATATGTTTCGCGCAATATAGCCCGGTTGGAGCTGACGTGCCATTAAACAACATTTCATTTCATTTACAACAAATTTTGAAGTAGATAAACAAAAGAGACACTAACACTGTTTTCATCGTCAGATATTGTTAGACCAACGTTTCGAAGAGGTACACTCTAAATTTTAACACCCAAAAGTGTTCCGAAAAGGTAAAAAATGCACGTTTTCTAAGAATACCGTTAATTCTTGGTTAATCGGATAATTATTATCCAGTTTATACGCTAAAAGCTAGATCTATGACGGACGATAATTTAAGTGAGAGGGTTTAACGTTCACTGGACACAAACTAGCTCATTTCGGAAATATCATATGGTTCAATTTTATTTTAATGATTCGCTAGCCCGTAGGGGTCTTTAGCAGTGGGAAGAAACCGGAGGACTCGGGGAAAACCCACGAGGTTGGACAGGAACCACGGCAGTTGAATCAATGTCAGACTTTATGATACAGTGCGCACGCGCTATCCTTTCGGCCACCCAACCCCCCTATAAGTAAATTTATGTTATCATGAAGTTCCAAGAAAACATTTTGAAAACTAAAACGTTTTCTAAAAATGCCACATTCCCAGACTTTGCTCTCAAACAGAGCTATAAAGTCTCAAAAAAACAAAATTCTGAATCATTTTACCCTATACATTTATTTAAATTTAAATCAGACCTAATCTTTTACACCAAATTACTTTTTTCGGAGAGTTCGCATGATTCTGACATGTGCCGACTTTTTAAAATTGCTTTAATCGTTTAGTCACTCCAAATTATCCAATAAGCGTTTTTGTGCGAAATAAGCAAGGTAGAAACAGAAAAATAACATATCAATCCGAACAAAAACAATATTGTAACACACAAGCTTCAAAGTGTGAAACCCTAATAAGTATTATTGTCGCGAAACAAACGGACGAATTCTCCTTCACTAGACATTTCTAACCGAATGCACCCAATTTGTAAAGTACCTGTTTACCTTCATGCGATATGCAAGTGTTCCATTTAACGCACGCGTAGTCGTAATGTTGATGTTTTGAGAAAGTGACAATGTCTAAATATACAAATGCACAAGAGAATACTGGATTTTATCGGACGTCTAGTCATTTAAGCCAAGTGAAAGAAATCAAAGGGGTGACAATTCTGGGTATGTCAAAAGTTTTAGCCATTTTAATTAAGAAATGAAGAAATGGCAAGCAATTTTCGAGTCGGCTGTCACCTGGAACAGACAGTAAGAAGGTATTTGCCAAATTTTTAAGTGAGAAGGGGTATTTGAACTTAACTCTAAAAGGAAATAGGTAACCAATGGGTCATTCCATGTAAAGTGGGTCAATGTTCTGAAATTTGGAAAAAAATATATGTTATTGTACATGTAAAAATTAGAAACTGTGCAAAATTTGTGGTCTGTTGCTTGAAAATTGACTGAGATACTGGCATTTGAATTTCATGAGTTATCGATAAGTTTTCGAAACAAAATATGTATCAATCATTTACTCAAGTTTCTACGGAAGAGAAAACAGCTCAAGTTTGGTAGTGTTAATGAACTTTTTGTGTTATTAACCTAGCTGAGAACTTAATGTTTTAGCACTCTTGAGTTTTAATGCCAAATTATTCAAAAGTGTTGCAGAGGCGTAGGAAAATGACCGAGCACCAAATGTCTTTAAATTGTAACATGGAGTCTCAAGTAAAAATTGATCAGAAAAGCGCAAACATCGTGAAGGAACATATGGGTGTACAAGTTCTTGTAGATAGGTTGGAGCCATTTTGGACACTGATTGGTAGATTAGTCACACGATTTTGAATTCGATTCTTTCTGAAATCCTAAGCCAGTGGAGGGAATCAAGAACAGGAGATATGTGACATCTTTGTTTAGTTCTCGTTACGATTCTGGCGCATTTATTCTGAATTTGCTGAAGTCTTGACCTAATATACGAATAGTTTGTTATAAATTTTCTAATCTGACTAATTTTTCATATATAAAAGTAACACGCTTTACAAACATTGTTTATCTGCATAATACACCTATGTTCCTATCAGATGAAGATGGGGAAAGCTGGCTGTCACCAATGAAAACAACGTCTTGTTCGATCTTTAACGACTTCAACATAGAAGTTTTACAACAAAAAGTTAAGGACAAGGCCATTTTTGAACATCCCATTTACTACAATTACCTATATTTACTTATTCTATACATTTTCCAAAACAAACAAGCCAACAGTAAGGCTGATGTCCCCCGCCGAAACTCATAATAAATAGATGACACATTTTAATTAATCGCACATTTATTTTTTCAAAAGTATCAAGCAATCAAACTGATTATCAACTATACACTAAGTTTCATCAGTCTCTATCAGTCCCAAAGCATCGACCAATGAAATTACTAGCCCTGCTTAGCTTTAGCTCGAAATGTTAATCATTGACCTCAGTCAAGATATTCACCTAATGAACATCTGCATCAAGTTTAAACATTCTACCCCAATTAAAAGCAAGGTTGTTATGTTCCAAAGGATTGACCAATCAAATTGCTTATCGCTCCTTAGCCTGAATCTATACTCGGAGTTTCATCACTCTCACTTACACTGATATGATATTTGTTTATTTGGTGCAATGTCTATTTTCTGTTTTGTCCGCAGGTTTATCTTGTAGATTTCTTTGCGTGTAGTGCGGTCCACCTGCACTAACTATTAATTAAAACCAAAGTTATCGTGCCCCAAAGCATCAACCTATCAGATTGCTTATCTCTACTTACCGTAAGCAGACAATGTTTATCATCGAACTCCATCAAGTCATTCGCCTAATGAACACCTACACCAAGTTTAAACATTCTACCGCAATTAGAAGGAGAGTTAATGTGTTCAAAAGTCTCGACCAATCAAATTGCTTATCACTCTGTTTACCCTGAGCAGAAAATGATCATTATCGAACTTAGTCAAGGTATTGATGTGATGAAACTATACACCAACCCTCCTCACTCTCATTTAATTAGAACTAAAGTCATCGTGTCCCAAAGCATCAAACAATCAAATTGCTTATCTCTGCTTACCCTAAGCATAAAATTCCCATCTTCGAACTCAATCAAGGCATTCACCTAATAAACACCTACGCCTGAGAGTTATTGTGTCTCAAAACGTGTGACGGATAGACAGACAGACAGACAGACAGACGGACGAACCCATTTTAATAGTCCCCTGCTTTCTTCGAAAGGCGGGAGACAACAAATAACAATTTTTGTTGATTAATTGCTTCAAATCATCCCAATTTAATGCTCTCGAGACCCCCTGATAATATCCTCGGAATTCTCCCATCCTGTGTTAACGATCTCGACAATTCGAGTTATTGTTCTTGAGATCTTTACACCCTGCGTAAATTTTCTCGTGATGTAAGGATTACAGACCTTGAGACGATGACTCTCCTTTTATTCCGATAGGAGAGTGTCTTGTTAACGCGATATATAAGCTAGGGTTTTGGAAGATTTTTTCTCTCCCAAACTTGGAATGAAGCGTAGGCATCATGTAAAAGATGATCCCTATCGATTTTCATAATCCTGCGATTTTCCGAATGAGATTAACTACTCTTGTCATTCTGATATCGGAATTTGCCCGTTAACGCGATTTAGTCAGAGTTTGTAACGTGAGAAGACAAACTCTGTTGATCTTCAGAGCTCCGCGAAGAGTCGACAGAATTGACCCGACAAGTCGACGAAATGAAGGCGGCGATCGTCGGGTTATTTTGTCGTGTTGGCGGGTTGATTTTGTGGACTTGTCGCCTAAGAAGGCGACGATTTAGATTCCTTTGAATGACCGCTAACAGCCACCATAATTAATAGAACAAAAATCATTAAAGCACACAGTGAGTCAACGTTGGAGCCAAAGGTATTTTATCTTGGAAAACAACCAACGGCTCAAATCTGTTTATTGGAAAACGTTATATGCCTATTTGAAATTCAATTTTAATATTCTTAAATTCTGGTTTTATATTTTAATGAAAGCTTACTTTATTAATCACAGGAATCTGACCTTCTATCCGTATATATATATATATATATATATATATATATATGCATACACCATGTCGTACCAGACAATATATAATAAAAAAAACAACAGGAATGCAATGCCTGTTGAAAACTCGATCTTACCTGCTCTCGCTTCGGCTCGTTTTTTTTCAACAATTCGTAATGTCAGGCAACCAAACTTCTGTCAATTCACTCAGATATGTTTTTTCTTCAATCTAGTCGTTTTGATTTGCATAAATACTCCCACAAAATGATACCATCGCCACTTGTTTCCAATATTTACATCGTTTTCGTCCATTTTCATTTTGTCACGACGGCCATGCGCTGACGTCACACAAATAGAAGCATTCGACAGACCTCGATTTTTGTTGCTAGAGTTGAGGGATTCTACCGATATTCGCCGAATATGTATAGACGTTTCACAGACGCATGAGACGACCCTACTCCTTACGAAATGTTAAATCAGATGAACTAAAAATTATATTGATATCACATAATATTGTATTTATAAATATTTTTTTCAATTACAAGACTTGTCACAGCTTGTGTTACTCTGCCAAAGCCCTATGAAATTGATTTTAAAAAAACATTGTTTAAATCACAAAAATTAGGCAAATTTTATCCTATAGCTCCCATTTTAAAATTGCTTACATGAAAAGCTACGGTACTAAAAAAAATAGGCAAATTTTATTTTTTAGCTCCCATTTTAAAATTGCTTACATGAAAAGCTACTAAAATGGCCGAATGGTTAACACATAATAAGGAGTAGGGTCGTCTCATGAGTCTGTGAAACGTCTATACATATTCGGCGAATATCGGTAGAATCCCTCAACCCAAGCAACAAAAAAAAACGAGGTCTGTCGAATGCGTCTATTTGTGTGACGTCAGCGCATGGCCGTCGTGACAAAATGAAAATGGACGAAAACGATGTAAATATTGGAAACAAGTGGCGATGATATCGTTTTGTGGGAGTATTTATGCAAATCAAAACGACTAGATTGAAGAAAAAACATATCTGAGTGAACTGACAGAAGTTTGGTTGCCTGACAGGACGAATTGTTGAAAAAAAACGAGCCGAAGCGAGAGCAGGTAAGATCGAGTTTTCAACATGCATTGCATTCCTGTTGTTTTTTATTATATATTGTCTGGTACGACATGGTGTATGCATATATATATACGGATAGAAGGTCAGATTCCTGTGTATTAATATAACATAAATAAGAGAATCACACAGTAATAAGCTCTAGTTAAGACAAAGGTAAATCATGTTGATGTTGAGTAAAATAGGCCTTATCCAAAAAAAGGCGTGGCACTTTGACATTTTCAAATGATCCATTTTAAGGTGTATGGAAATTACATTTCAAATCTAGGAATCGAAATAACAAGTATTTGGTGGATTAGTTTTTAAGTTAATAAAAAACTTTTTAAAATCGACAATAATTTACGGCCTTATAGACCAATTCGTAACCCGTCACTGACAAATGCCGTCTCTCACTTCATTCCGGGTCGTACCACGCTTTATCCATGCATGTTTTAAAAATATGAATCATGTTTTATAAATTCCCGAAAAACACACACAACTAACATATAATTGATTGTATGTGACAATTCTCGGTAGTTTTGTTACCGAAAATACTATAAAACTACGAAATTAAAGAGATTTAGTTCATCGATATAGGTATCGTAACGTCGTTGAGCGAACTGTCAGTGTGTTTTTACAGACAATTCCCAAGATGCATTGTGCGTCGCTGTGTTTCTATGGGCCGTAATGCGAGTTGCCACTCTGGTTATTTTTACTCTGTGGTAGTTCGTTAAATTCAGACCTCCATAAAATTAAATTGGTTAATAGCCCTCAGTGTAATTGTGGATATCCAAATGAAAACGCAAACCATTTTCTTTTACAGTGTAACCAATTTAATAGTGAAAGAGCAAAATTATTTGAATCCCTGACCTTTTTACCTACGATTAATGTGCACACCCTATTGCGGGGAAACAGCAATTTACCCAACCACCAAAACAACTCATTGTTCGAAAAAGTGTGTTCATATTATAAAAGCAACTAAACGTTTTAAATGTTGTTTGTAAGCTGTGTTCATTTGCACCCTGTACATTTCTGTTTGTTTGTTTATTTGTCTGTTATTTATTATGTATATTAGATCTATATTTGTTATATCTCACAATTCTTCAAGTAAACTGCACTTTTCCTACTTATACAATTTCTGAATATTGAAAGGACGTTTGTAAGTTTTAATAACTTTTGTCCAATCCAATTGTATCAAGAACTATTTTTGTTGATGCAATAAAATATGTTTTTAACAGAGATCACAGGATAAATTAAGTACATGCATTTAAACTATGGATGGACAAATAAATATATATATTAAAAGGAAAATATGACGAAAGACTAGGGAATGTGGGTGGATACGGATAAATCTTCCTTTTAAACGGTAAGCTATTAAATAAAAACCGTCACACTACCCACGCCCCCCCCCCCCCAATGCGTCCCGCATTGTCATACATGGAATTATGAAAGAAATAAAAACAATTACAAAATGATGAAAAATCGAGAAAACGATATACAAAAACATCTTTTAACAGATCATAATCATAATAACACTATCAATTAAATATAAATATCAATATAAATCTTCTTCAACATCGCCCTTTCCATCGTGTACCATAAACCATCTAACCATCTTCTTCACCATTCAATCCATAACTATACACCATAATCATAAATTATTATTCATATACCATAACCATAAAACATCGTTTCCATTTAACAGCCATAAATTAACACTCATCTTCTTCATCATTACCATCGTCGTGCATCCCTAAATCAACCTCCCAATCAGCCTCATACACCACGGTTTCCTTACTTCCATTCTCCATCATCCATTCGACCTCAGTTCTCTGGTTATATCTTACATAACAACATTGCACTCCAACATCCCTAGTCATCATCTTCTCCGTGTTCGTGCTACATTCAACCGTTCTATTATCAGCTCCATCAACTCCAACCTCTTGTACATCCCGCTTAAGGCCAGGCAAATAATAACTTGTTTTATCCTTTCTTCAGTTTTGTTAATCCCGAGATGCGCACCGGTTGGTAAATCGCGTGAGTGAAATGTAACACTTCATTTCGTTTAGAGTATGGAACAATTACGCGTTTTAATTCTTGATTGTTGAGTTTATTTTGCTTTAAGTAAAGAACACCGCTCTCGACGAGTAAATATTTCCATTTTGTAAGTACCTTTTTAACAAAGGGGCTCTGAGAAGAGACATCTTCCCACTTTGGTTTTTCTCCATTTTCAACACTTATCTCTAGGTTATCCTGCTGCATACGTTCGACGCCATGGGTGTCTATTCCTATCAATTGTAAACGGGCTGGTATACATTTTGATGCTTTAGATTTGGCTTCCACTTTGCGACCACAATTATATAGAGCTAGTTGTTCAATCCAACGTGCCACTTGCCCTCTGTTTTTTTTTAATTTAACAACCATCTTAGAGCACCATGATCGGTCCGCAACAAAAATATCTGGCCATGCAAATAAGCTTTGTAATACTTTACAAAATAGACAACAGCCAAACGCTCTTTTCGAGTAATACAGTAATTTCCTTCAGCCTTAGACAGAGATCGGCTCCCATAGGCTACCACGCGTTCGGCACCATCATGCACCTGAGACACAACCGCCCCTATACCATAACAACAAGCATCCGTGTCTAGTATGAAAGATTTCGTTGGGTCCGGATAGGCTAATACAGGACTTTCGGTTTTAATGCCTAAAATGAACTTTCACATTCATTGGTCCAATTAAATTCCTGTCCTTTTTCAGTTAACTTATTTAAAGGTTTAGCGATATCTGAGAATTGTTTGATAAACCGTCGGTAATAGCTAGAAAGACTAAGGAAACTGCTAACTTCTGTTACATTAATTGGCGTTCTGCATCCACGTACACGGATCAGTGGCTATACCATTGGAGGACACAACATGTCCCAAATACTTCACCTCATCTCGAAATAGATTACATTTGGAGGCCTTCAATTTTAATCCAGCCTGGCGTATACGATTTAAAACCATCTCATTTCTATCCAAGTGTTCCACAACACTGCAAACCACTAAGTACCGACCCCATCGAACGTGCCGGGCGCGTTACACAGCCCAAAAGGCATGACCTTAGTTTGGTACAGTCCTTTAAATGTGACGAAGGAAGTCTTAAGACGATCGTTTGGTTCTACTTCAACCTGCCAGTAGCCACTGGCCAGATCCGTTGTACATAACCATTTCACACCAGATAAATGCATCCAAGTTTCGTCGATTCTCGGTAATGGGTATGCATCCTTAATCGTCAATGAATTCAACTTCCGGTAGTGGACACAAAATCTCAAAGTTCCATCTGATTTCTGACTGGCCCAGGGAAAACAAGAGGGTTCAATAGCACCGCTTATTAACATTTCATCCACCATTTTATCCACATGAAGGGCTACACGTCTTGGTCGTTGTTTTATAGGTTCAGAGTGACCCAAATTAATGGTACGCTTCACCATATCTGTCTTACCAAGTTCCATAGAATTGGCTGCAAATAGGTCTTGATGTTTGGATAATATAATAAGTTTGTGACTGCGCCCGTCTGTACTCTGTCCAAACCCTCGACCGCTCTTTTGCACAATTCCAATACATGGGTGGGGGGGGGGGGGGAAGTTTGAACGGTTATCACTGGTATCAATCACATTTACTGGCACAATGTCACCGATTCCTGTATGTTTGTTTAGAAACGCATCATAGTCGTTGGCATTCAGGATACGGACTGGAACCCATTGAGCAGAATCAGAAAGTTCACATTAACTTTGTCTGGTAACATGTTTTCGCGCATATAATCGTTCTAAGGGATCTAGCATCACTTCTTTGTGTGAAAATTTACTAACACACTTCTGTGGAATATATCCGTTCACTAAGACTTCATGACCAGCAGGTATAACAGTATTCTCAGCGAGAGGCACACGACAGATCCAGATTGGACATTCCAAATGCGTAGCACACTTATCACCATTGATGCTTATAGTCTTATTTTTCAAGTCGAGATGACAATCATGCTTTTGGAGAAAGTCTAACCCCAGAATGCATTGAGAGCCAATAATAGCCACAATAAGAGTATGCGAATAAACTTGTCCATAAATCTCAATTGAAATATGGCCTTGCCAAGTATCTGCATCAACCCACCATTTGCAGCTTTCAGAGATTGGTGCGTATATTCTAAGGTTGGCCTTTTGTCTTTCGGAATCGAATTAGAGGCAGTGCGAGATAGCATACTGACTGTTGTTCCAGTGTCTATCAAAGACCGGTTTCACTCGGTGGGCCGTGAGATGCCGATCCACTTTTCAGACCATTACTTGATTCTACGTGATCTCGTTGATGGGGACTTCCAGAAACGGGGAGTTGTGCAGGTTGTCGCCAATTGTTTTCGTCACGTGATTGGGTATAATTTCTTGAAGTGTACTGTTGTCTTGAATTATGACTAATATTGTCGTGTCTGCGTATTTCTAAACCTTTTCCAGTTTGGTTATCACTAGAGGGCGAGGCATCCGATTTTTGAGTAGTTATTAATTGTTTTTGAACATTATGTAGGGACTTGTTCATTTCCTCCACAAGTTTCTTTAGATCCTGTAGTTCGCGATTCTCAGATCACACCTCTGTTGAAGTCGGGTCAGGGTAAAACTAAAGTCCACGGCATATTGTTTGCATTTTCATTGAACACATACCCAAGCCTGTTCAGACCACCTGCCAAGTTCCTTTCCAGGCCTTGCTGATTGGCGGTCCAAATACTGGGGAATGTGGTCGATCACTGTGCGACATTTGCTTGTTCTTGGAATGTCCAGTGCATCATACACCGCCTCAAACCCAGCAATTGACTCTTTGTAGGTACCGTCCAAATCATCTTGCCATAGTTCCTATCTCATCAAACGAGCAAAAAGCTTCGACAACATTCGGTCTATCAGACCCGGCATTCGCATCCTCTAATACAGGTGGTCTGAACAGGCATCTGAATCGGTACATTCAGATTTCAAAGCCTTATGGGTTGGGAGGGGTTACAAAATGAACCTGATTCATCAGGATTACGAAACGAAACTATTGGAATGTGTGATTTCATATTGTTTCCATCATATGTAACGTGTGCGTATACTCACAAGATGCCAATCATATTTTCCGGACTCCTAGTGACGTAAGAACTTGGCGGGAGTATCCGATTTTCGCATAATGTCTCGTCTGTGATAAATGGTATATACGCATTTTACTATATTGCTTCAATTGTCAAGTAATTTCAAGAATGAATTTCAGAATATCGCGGAAGAAACAAACTTTAGGTATTTTTTTTCTTTTATTTGGAATGCTTTCGAATTTAGTCTATAGAAGATTTTCATTTTTTCACTTCTGAACAGCCTTCTGGCGCGACTTCACCAGAGGTGTGCACGGAGTTGTCCTTTGTTCGACTCGCCGGCAACACGATGAGCATCCAGCTCTACCGCTAGTCTTCCATTTTCTCCAAATTGCTTGGTCTAGACCTTTGAATCTGCCACTACATGTCTCTATCATCACAAAACGCCATCTTTAGAAAGTATATTCAGTAAGTCACTATCTGCAGAAGGGTATGCCTTAGTTACTAATCGTTTCACTGCTTCTTCTAATTCGGGTAAACTCTCTTTAGATTGTCTTTTTCGAGCCTTCGGCTGAGCTCGATGGAGTTGACTTTGGTTAGGTGGCAGAATCCTGTCTTCAAGAGCACTTTCCGGTCCTCCACTTTCATGGAGGATAACACTTTCTGGGCCCTACCTTTTAAACTACCAGCAAAATGCTGGGCCATTCCATCACTTGTCCAATTGTTTAGATGAGCACATATCTCAAAATGGCACTTATAGTCCATCAACGATGTAGTCTTGTGGATTTTTAACCGGTTTACGATAATAAACACTACCCATGCATTGATTATAAGACGTAGACGCAACACGTGGAGAAAATGCACTGTTATCTGCCTCCGCATTTTTATCGTCACATTTCGAAGACACAATTACAGCGACATTTTATTGCACACTATTCTTTATTTCATAGAGCTCGTTCCGATAAGAATCTAATTCTTTAGATAGAACTTTAAAACGATGCTATGGAAATCACTATCACCCTTGTTTGATACAGGAGGGCTTGTGGGGTGTAGACATGAAGTAGGATTTGTAAATTGCGGCACAATATTTTCATAATTACATTTCATTCATTTGTCTCCGGTTAGAGTTTAATTCCTGCGAAAGTTTGGTTAATTGAAAATCAGATTTGCCTGTATTTTCAGGGTCAATAGAAGCATTCGAATGATCACACAAATCAGCATTTGATCCAAACAAATCACTAAACGTATTAAACTCAGCCGTTTTTGGCCTTCTCGTTTTCGGAGTCACATAAGGCTCCATATGCACAGGATTTCGTACAGGAACCACATTTGGGTCAAACACAGGATTTTGTACAGGAACCACAGTTGGGTCAAACACAGGATTCTGTACAGGAATCACATTTGGGTCAAACACAGGATTTTGTACAGTAACCACATTTGGGTCAAACACTGGATTTTGTACAGGAACCACACTAGGGTGAACAACAGGAGTACGATCACAGGCGAATGTCAAGTCCATATATACCAGACTGTATGTGGTCATAATGTTGTCAAGTTAAATATAACACAAAGAAACACAGTTATGGGTCAACACGGTTACACGCGGGAAATGTTGCTTGCATGTATTCAGAAGTGAGACATAGCACAATGAGGGATAATCCAATCCCACCTCTGCCACCAAGAAAACCCTGTAGCGTCCAACGGTTGTATCCACTATAAAATGGGTCCCTCTATCACAAAGACTCACTAGTGGAACCTCGGCTACTGATCTGTTATCCAGGGAGGGTTTTTTCTAAGCTCGCCTGGGATCACAACTCTCTTCGGTTAGTAATGGGTGTCAGCTAAAGAGTGACTATAAGGAATCCCCTCCCAAAACTCACTAGTGGAACCTCGGCTACTGATCTGTTATCCAGGGAGGGTTTTTTCTAAGCTCGCCTGGGATCACAACTCTCTTCGGTTAGTAATGGGTGTCAGCTTAAGAGTGACTATAAGGAATCCCCTCCCAAGTTCTTGACCGGGATCTCCAATAATTGAACGAACTGCAATGTCGCCTTGCACAATGTCTCCCCTTACTCAATAACACAAACAACGAAATAAATATTCATATAAAAATAAATATATATTATCTTCTGATCAAGATCAAATTAAGTATGTCAGACAAGAATATAACATGATAATGAATAATGATATTAATATCAAACCACTTTCAGGCGAAACCCAAATTATGGTCGACACACAACCACACGTGTACACGATCAGCAACGACATATATGTAATCTGGTAAACTGACACACACGTAATAACGAACAATAATATGATCTCTAATAATAACACTAGAGATAGTAAAACACTATTACACACTATAACTTAGCACCGAACACTCGGAGGGAATCATAACAGAACACAAAGATATACGCCCACAGGAAACAAAATATACGCCCACAGCAGCTAAATCGTCTGGGCAGTAGACAAGGGTTGTCGCATATTTATTGTTTTGTAGGTAATTAGGGGTATAATTAATAGACAATTTCATACAGATGACATCATAATTTTCGTCGTTTGAGGGTTCACAAGGTTCTAAAAACTAAAACAAGGGCTGTAACTCTGGAAGTAATCTACATAAATTGTTGAAATTCAACAGGCTTTTTCGTTTTACTAACTCAAATAATGCATATAAATTTCATACAGATAGGATGATAACTTTTGTCGTTCGAACGTTCAAATAAGTAAAACAAGGGTCATAACTCTAGAAGTAATTCATACAGATCGGTTTATAACTTTTGTCGTTAGAGCGTTCACAAAGTGAAACAAGGGCTATAACTCCAGAAGAAATTAACAGACGTTAATGAAATTAAATAGGATTCTTCATCTAACTAATGCAAACAACATATATCAATTTCAAAACAATCAGATGATAAATGTAGTCTGTAGAGTGTTCACAAGAAATTATGGACGGGCGACGGCAATATACGACCACATTTCCAGGTGGGCGTATAAAAAGGAACCTTCAGACATCCACTCACGTTCAAAAACTGCTAAATATATGAAATTATATTCCGAGCTCTTAATCGAAGATCTATCGAAATTTAATTAAATGGAAGGAAAATAAATACTTAACAAAATTTACGAAGTATACTTAGTGTTTTCGACTAAAATCGTTCAACTAGCTTAGTGTCTGTTCTCAAGCGGAGCTAACTGTAGACATACAACCTAAGTTTAGTAAGGGGGACTGCGCCACACACCACCAATTGCATAAGGCAAACCTACGTACAAGACACAATATACAGAGATCACAAATAACAAACCCACATAGCAGATCAAGTGAATGGATCCGGCGGCTAGTCGTAAAATGTTCATATACCTCGATTCCGGCGCTAAAATCACCCTTACCTTGGACTTGCATTTGACATGCACGCGTCCTTTCGGGTTAAAAAAAATTGAATGAAAACGAAAGATATGGAAAACTAGTATGATTAGTTCATTAAAAATTTACGAATTAGAAAAAGTAATATAACGACCAATATTACACATAGAGTTGTTATTAGAGGTTCTCCTTTAATACCAGGATTTATTGCCAATCCTATGGATCCTGGATGTGCTATCAGCCGCTGAATGCGAGAAGATACAAGATTTGGAAACATACTCTAGCAGAGGCGGTTAGTCAATTAGGCCCTCCGCCTACCCTGCCCTCATAATACAAAAACAAAAGAAAATGGAAATGGTTGATAACCCTCGAATCCGATGAGACTTTCTATGTAACCTCTCTTCTGAAAAAGTGCCCTGAAAAAATGCCCTTCGAATTTCGAAAAAGTTATCTTAAATAAATATTGTTGGCTCTGAGCCATAGTGGGACAGGAAACCAATTAAGGCTTCTGATTATCCGCCCCAGAAAATAACTTGCCATGGACTCAAATGTGTGGGAGTTTAGCATAAATTTCTGCAGAAAACGACGCTTGCTAATATTTTGAGAGATGTTTAATTTTATTTCGGGATTCAACATCCAATTCATTTCCACCCGTCCCGAAATAGGGAGGCGACAGACAGGTGCCTCAGTTTTAAAGGGCTCCCAAAATTAGTTCAAAAATAACAATCTATAATTTGTTTTCTTATGATGTGCCAAATAAATAATATGTCTATCAACCACACTGACATACAAGTTTTGCATTTGTGTGTGAGACGGACAATGACCGGAGTATGGCCGTTTTGTTTTTACTGTTGATGCAAAGGTCCCGGTGACATTTTATGCCAAGGGCCACATGCTAGCTTAACACGGCCTTGATTTCCATTGATGGCTTCCAGGTTAGATTTCACAGCCGAAATAATATTTACATAATATTCAGAAGCAGTTAACCTGTCTTTGTTTTATTTATTTTGCTAAATGAATTGAGGGAAATGAAAAAAAACACGGGCGACTGGAACGTTTTCAGCTTCAGCATACTCAAGGCCAATAGGCTAACAGCTACCACATATTGCCATTTATTCTGTCATCGGTAACTTCCTTGGCCATGCTTAAAGTAAACTTTATTTATATCTGAGCGACGACCGGTAACCAATTCTTGATCATCTGCTCGTTTTTGGGGTTGTGTCAGTTAATCGAATGAAACTTTTGATGCTTGCTTTTCTTTATTCGCAGGTCGTTTAGTTCTTGTTATGTTCATATTCAAATCTTCAGGACTTAGCCTACCCATAATCCAATAGCAGAGTGTTAAGGTATGGTATGTCATGGCTCAAATATACGTCAAATCGATTCTAGCATGTGCCACAGAACCAAATATTTCCAGGCGCTGCCCCCACCCCACCCCTATAAGTGACCGTATTTTGGTCTGGCTACCATACTTCGGAGGCCCAAGCACGCCAATGTACTCTAGTTCCTAGAAGATTCTTGAGACTATCTAAATAATACCTTAATTTTGCGCTCTGTTTGTCGGAGCGAAAATAATTTTTTGCACGGATGTTTGCATTTTGCACCAGCAGTGTCAGAAGATATGTGTCCTCCCCATTCAATATCGTGGAATGCAATTCTATGGCTTCAGCAGCAACCGTTACCATGTCGACATCCGTATATGCAGGTGCTTGTACAGCATTGCAACCCCATTTCTTCACATAAAGCAGCAACCACATGTATTGAACTTTAGCCTTTCCTATAGGTTCTATGAAAGTATAACGGTACATCTGATACCAACTATAACAGTGTATAGCCAAGCAAACTGATATTGACGCTTATTTTAGCAACAGTTACCTAGTTAATGAAAAGCAGACGATAACACTCTTCATTCTATGTAGAGCAAATTGGTAAATGATTCCTTATACATCTATTTGCTTGTCTTGCTTAACTCATTTTCACGCCATCGACATCAGGTTAGGGGGGTATCCCTCCAAAACATTTACGTAAGAAATATGCCAGTATGTGATGAAGTACCCCGAAAATGGTATAAGGCACCAGTTAATACCCATGAGCATATCTGCAAATGAAATACTGACCCCAAAAACAATTTACTATGAGGAAGCAGTGCAGTGTTAAGCCGGTTCGTAAAGTTGGGGTGTTCGGTCGTAGGTTGTGGGGTTGGGGTACGCCCGAAAATGGTGTAAGGAACCAATAAACACCACTGCCTATTTATATACAGTGTATGTGGGCTATCTACCATTACAATGGCACAAGGGAGACTATAATAGCATTTAACCATTTTGGTAAACTGTTAAGATGTCATTTAGTACATCCAACTCTACCAGAAAGGATTAAAAAGCCATTTCTTACATTTTTTATACGCCCACATGGAAATGTGGTCGTATATATATTGTCCTCGCCCCCGTCCGTCGGTCCAGCGTCCCCAATTGCTTTTGGACGCTCTAGGGGCTAAAGTTAATATCCGATTGACTTTAAATTTATACATAGTGTTTACGGTCGTGAGACGAAAAGGCCAAGTGCTTTTCGATAATTACTACCAGCCCTTGATCAGTTTGAAAAATCTTGTGGACGCTCTAGAGGCTCAAGTTAATATCCGATTGACTGTATACACAGTGTTTAGGGTCATGAGACGAAGACGTCTATTGATTTTCAACGATTTCCGATAATTACTGCTAGAGTTATGGCCCTTGATTAGTTTGAAAAATCTTGTGTATGCTCTAGATACCAAAGTTATCAGACTGACTTTAGATTGATAATTGATAAACAGAGTTTAAGGTCTTGAAACGAACAAGTGTATTGATTTTCAATGAATTTTGATAACTTGAACAGCTAAATTCGTGATATTAAATGTTTCGTATACTAAACGTTAGCATGGGACAGAACTAAAAGCTAAACAAATTATAATGATTTTCTAATAATGACTTAATGAGTTGTTACTCTTAATCAGATTTTAGTGTATTATAAATGTTTCATTATGGACAATAGAAAAAAAATATGCGACTTAGCTGCTGTGGGCGTATGTTTTGTTGACTGGCAACCTATCTTTTCATAAATTGACTGATCTATTAAAAAAAATGGCATTTACCCTCAAAATTCTGGATTTCTCAGGGAACAAGGTTTGACCATGGTTTCTGATAGAAGGGACCCTAGTGAGGATATGTGTAGTTTGCTACCCCTAAAACGACGGACTAACTTCAGGAGAGCCGAAAATCCAAGATAGCGGCCAAAAACGGTCTGAAATAGTTTGACAAGCATTGTTGACGAAATGACCGATGTAATAATGTGTCATTTTATGAGCCAGTCCACGAGAAAACCATGCAATATCATGCAGATGGTCGACCCATCGAGCCTACTCCCCAGCCAAAATCACCGATTTCAGAAATCAACCGTTTCCGAGATACAGGCCAATTACGTTTTTCGGCTGATTTTTGGCATTTTCAAGCCAAATTTTAGCTATTTTTGTCGCACTACTACCGCTGTTACATGACCCTTACTGTTCATGATAGTCGGGGTCTTACCCTATCACATTATCATGATCATCCGGTTAGAGTTCATTTTCCATAGGTGTCAGTAGATTACACAAGATACGTGTCTGGAGATACCTGAAATATATCTTCAGATCGCGATAACTCAACTGGAGCAGAGTTTGCGATAAAAATTCAAATTATTTTATTTGCAGCTTGACCAGTTCTAACAACATAAGAAATCAAATCGTTGTCAGCTAACTTGCAACAGTGTAAAAATTCGTGTCGAAAGTTCGCAAAAACTTCAGTTTTGATTGGGATACATCGGCGGATTATTCAGGTACCTAATCGCCTATATTGTTATTCAAAGGGTCAATATATCAACACCGGCTCCCCTTCAACCCGCTTTGCCAAAATATTCAGTCTCGGTGTGGTTTGGTATCCAGTCTACAAATCCAAGATGGCGTCTCCCAGTGAATATGGATTTTCGCAAATTCTCGATCAAAAATGTCTATCCTGATTATTTAAACATTTTGTTCTATGAAAAATGAGAAATTTCAATTCAAAATTTTGAAAAACAGTCGACTAAGAGCAGATGAAAATCGACAATTATGCAAAACAGACCCAATTTCCATGAAAATCGCCCATTTGAACTTGTCGTGAACTTCAATCGGGAGGTCATTAGGGGTACAATTTGAAGTTCACGCGTTGCTCTATCGACAAACCATATCTCATTCGAAAATATTGAAAAACAAATGAGATAGAGTTGGGATTTCAAAATGTTCTTGTGGGATATTTTACCAAAAATAAAGGGGCATAACTTTTATGGTTATTTAAGCAGACGGATTCATACCACTTAAAAGTCACGTGTCAAAAAAATATTCAAATCCCGTACGTAATAAAAATAGGTGCACCTCGATAATTTTCATATTTAATTCCCGTATGGTATTCAGATTTATGTTAATATTCGTACAAAATTACGTGTTTTCGTAATACATTGATTAAATGAAAGCTTGCCGATCCTGCTTCGGCTTCAAATTCATAATAGTAATATTCCTTCAAAAGTACGTATCTTCATTATACGACAGCAAATGAATGCAGAACTTTCGAAATAACAATAGTTTGTGATATCAAAACATCGTTTTCTTCTTTATAAAATGTCAAATCCGCACGTAATAAAAATAGGAACACCTCGCTATTTTTGTGCGCCACAATTTGTTCATGGACACTCTACAGGTCACATTTTTTATCCACTTTCAGCAAAACTTAAAATATAGGTTTATCTCCCTAAAATCTCGGTTCCTTCCGATATTGGCAAGTATCGGACCGTAACTTCATGGACTATGGCCCTGATTTTACGAAAATGTCACAATTTTTATCCGATTTTGATGAAACTTAAAAAAAGTATGTTTATAACCAAAAGAGCTCGGTTCCTTTTGATATTCCCGCATATCGGATCTTAACTTCCTGTATTATGGCCCATGATTGTACCAAAAATGGCATTTTTAGCTTGTAGCCCGTCACAATTTTTATTCGATTTTTTAAAAAAAAACGTTTTAATATATCACCGTTACACGCTAATGGTGGCTGAGTTCCAATTTCGTGAAAATCGGACCGAAACTGCCGGACAAAATGGCCGCTCCTCGTACGCAAATGTGTAAAGGTATGTAATGCCAAGATTGTGGACACCCTCGAGGCCACAATCTTTATCTGATTTTGATGAAACTTAAAATATGTTTAGATTTCAAAGATCTCGGTCTCTGTCGATAATCGCGCATATCACACAGTAACTTCGTGGAATATGGCCCCCGATTGTACGCAAAATCGCGTTTTTAGCTTGAAGTTCCAATATATCACCGTTACGCCCTAATGTCGACTCATACGCAAGTAGTGTAAAAGTATGTAATTTCAAGATTGTGGACACTCTAGAGAACACAATTTTTATCCGATTTTGATGAAACTTAAAATGTATGTTTATATCCCAAAGATCTAGATTCCTTTTGATATTCGCTTTTTATTTAGTTTGTTCTCTGTCCATCTCTTGCAACATGTGCGTGTATCTTGCATGGCAACCGCTTATTCATATTTAATTCCCGTATGGTATTCAAATTTATGTCAGTAATATTCCTACAAAATTACGTGTTTTCGTAATACGATGGAATGAAAGCTTGCCGATCCGTGCCTGCTTCAATCAAATTCACGCCAGTAATATTCGTTTATACGGCAGCAATAAAAGAAAGACGTCCGAAATAAGAGTTACTTGTGGTGATGTCAAATCATTCTCCTAAAATGGTATTTTAAAATTGCATTGATAGTTAAATCACTTATAAAAGGCACACAGAACTTCAGCGTATGGCGTAGTGACCGTTAACATATAACACAAACAGTAGTTTCGTAGTAAGCACTACCTTATATGGTAAGTGATTTTTTTTCGTGCGATAATCGAGATCACGGGAAAGTGCCACTTAATTATCTAATTCGTTTATACGGCAGCAATGAAAGAAAGGCGTCCGAAATAAGAAATACTTGCGATGATAATCGGAGTACACTATATTAATTTTGAAATTCTGAATAATATTCACCATATTTTTATGTCCCATTGGGCATATTCCTGACCCGACATTTGGAAAACAGCGTAGGACATGTCCGGAATGTACGGGCGAAATCCCAACACTTAAGAAACCGAAATTCGACGCGAAAAAAGTGACGAATTTCGTATAACTTTCGACACAATTTTCATACTGTTGAAGGTTAGCTGACAACAATTTTATTTTTTACGTTGTTAGAACAGGTCTAGCTGCAAATAAAACGATTTTCATTTTTATCGCAAACCCTGCTCCAGTGGAGTTATCGCAATTCAAAGAAAGGGTATAATTCAGGTATCTGCAGACACATCTTTTGTGTAGTGTTGCACTGGATGACTATTATACTATGGTAGGGTGAGACCCAGACTATAATCACCAACCAAAACCTAGTTCTCCATTGGTCGATTAATGGCTATTGCAATACTACAAAAATAGTCGAAATTTGACCTGAAAATGACGAAAATCAATCGAAAAACGTAATCGGGCTGTATCTCGGAAACGGTTGATTTCTAGGCTCGATAGGTCGACTAAACTCTGTAAATATGAACTCAATCGGCCGACCCCCACCTTCGAACCTTCTGCATGGTTTTGTCGTGGACTGGCTCTTATAGGTTTTCTTTCAATACCAATAACAATATACATGTGTGATATGACGCGGAACACGAATACGCCATTTCCAAGCTGATGTGACTAATGAGAATGTAAATAGCATACAAAATTTGAGCCCGCTGCGACTACAGACCTAATAATAACGTAATAATAATTACCAGAAATTGTTCCAGACATCTATGAATCTTATCCTTGTTATAAATTACAGCTATGTACATGATACATTATAATGCACTATATTTTAATGTACTAGCAAGTTACCCGTCTTCGTCCGTGGCCCAAATTTGACTGGGACCTAATTCGCCCCGGGCCTAAATTCGCTGAGGGGCCCAAACACGGTGGCCTAAAACGTTCATGGTATCATGCTGGATAATTTGATACTACGTATGTGGGGTGGAGCTCGGCAACGAAGCGTTATTCGCCCGGGGTCCAGGCCCAATTCGCAAGGGGTCCTAAATCAATGGCCTAAAATATTCACGGGGTCATGCTGGTTAATTTGGTACAACAATATGTGGTGATAAATCGCTCCGACGAAGCGTGATGGGCGAACATGCACACATACACGATATGAAATGAATGGGGTTTAACGCCCTTCTATTCTGCTCCGACTGGGCTAATGAAGACAGGCATATGCCATACAACGTGCTATGAGGGGAATTTTGTCGGGGAAGCGGAGCTACGGCCTACTCTTGTATCCAATTCCAATTGCCAAGGGATCATTTACGTACACGCCGATGTATACGCTGAACCTCGGTTTTTTTGTTCCACCCAAACGACTAGACATCCGTCTTTGTCAGGCCCTCAGTCCTGCTCCACTGACAAGCGGGAACCACGTCGGAAAATTCCGATGAACTTTCTCGGCCAACACCGGGAGAATTCGTGAGCCCAAGGCTAGCGAACGAGCATACTCCTCGCAGTGTTTCGTTTGATTAGACCTAACCCTACTTACACTGCTGTAATGGAAGCAAATTTCTGTTCCAAATTATGACTGGTCAATAGTCCGATTAACAACCAATAGCTAACTGCGTAAGAAAATCATCACGCTTTAAACAGAGGTCGAAATTGGACCAATTATGTTTACATAACGTTACGTCATGACTCACAATTTAATTACGCTCAATTAACCAGTACATAGCAGAATATTGCAGAAAAGTTAATTGCGTGACAAACGAGGCTATCAGAACGTATACGACGTAGACAATACTGTTCGGGGACGAACAATACTTTCACCGTTTTTAATACCTTAAATCACTGTCCAAAGTTTTAGGGAAGATCCCAGATTAAACGAAGGACTGTCATGCTGCTGTACTTGGGATAGATTTGATTGAACGGGCAGAATAGACACTCTCCCTCAAAAGCTCAAGTATCAGAAGCCAATCCAGCAATGGCCAGAGAGGGATTTCTCGGGCCATTGCTTAAGGTATATGGCGAACCAGCGTCTCGCCCACTTAGCCACCGTCGATCCCTTGCATACGTAGGCTACACACTTTGATTTTATTTTCCGTCTTCATTAGCCCAGGTTAGGAGCAGAACAGTAGGACGTTAAACCCCATTTCATTTCATTTGATTTTATTTTTATAGATAGATGTATGTTCGCCCAGGGCCCAAATCCGATTATCGATTGTAGTTTACAGATTCAAGATACCTCGACCAACAACCTATTTAATAATCTATATAAATCTGACAGGATGAATAATCCTTGAATCGGTATAATCCGACGTGGTAATAATCCACAACAATATTCCTAAACTTGGATTTACAACAGAGAGATAATTCTCTCAATACAGCACAATGTAAAACAGAGAGATATTTCTCTCAAAAAGCACAGTAAGTGCAACAGCACGAAGTGGCACTAAATCGAGAACATAGACCACGTGGGTCAAATAGAAACTTACGACAAACGTTTAGTTCTGTAAGACGTGCTAAATTCTCCCCTTGCACTGGTCTGAGCCGGCTTATATAGTTTTAGGAAATTTTTAGAACATTCTCAAAGTTTCCACAACTTTCCGGAACCTTCATTTTTTTCTAAAACCGTCCAGAATCTTTCAATTATTTCTAAACACTGTTTGCAGAAATTTCCATTAATTCTAGAATTTTCCCGATGACGATTCTAGAAAATACCATCGCCTAAAATGGTAATGGTAATGTCGTCGCCCCTGTCCGTCCGTCCGTCTGTCTGTCCACAATTTGTTTGTGGACATTCTACATGTCACAATTTTTATCCGATTTTGACGAAACTTGAAATATAGGTCTATCTCCCCGCAAAGATCTATCGATATTGGCATGTTTCGAACGGTAACTTCATGGATTATGGCCCCTGATTGTACGAGAAATCACGTTTTTAGCTAGTGGACGCTCAGAAGTCACAATTTTCATCTGACTTTGATGAAACTCGACATTCATGTTTATAACCCAGCGATCCTGGATCCTTTCGATATTCGCGCATATCTGACATTAACATCCTGAATTATGGCCCCTGATTGTACGACAAAACGCGTTTTTAGCTTGTGGTCCCTCTAGTGTTCACAATTATTATCCAATTAAAAAACGCTTGAATATATCACCGTTACACCGTAATGTTGGTCGAGTTCGAATTTCGTAAAAATCGGACCAAAACTGTCGGACAAAATCACCGCCCCGCATACGCTAATAATGTAAACATATGGTGTAGAGAGAGAGAGAGAGGTTGTCTGTATTTTGAGCTGATATATTTTAACGTTTACATGCAATAGACTATAGTTAAAACTTTCTAATAAGGGGTGAATTTCGTGGTTTACAAACCCAGAGAGTGCTTACCGTACTCATATTGTAGATGTTAATATCCTTTATCATAATCCTATTTTGTTTCAAATAATTATCACAAATATAAAAATCATACACATCAAAAACAGAGGAGCACACGACATGCGCAAAGAAAAAAAGCCTTAAGCATTTTCAAATCGGTTCGGCAGCAGTGGTCCAAATGTCGAGCATTGCATCCCGAATTCCGTATAAGAATCTACTTAGAAGTCAAAAATGCGACTCCTACACATTGTGCTCTAAACTGTGTTATAAATTATAGAATAAACCGTAAATCAATTGAACCCATTTCAAGGTGGAACTGCATTGGGCTATTTGTGGCGCCAGATAATCTAAAAATAGAAGTCGATACGTGACAATGCGTCTCGAAAAATTCTTCGATCTGTTATATGACGGGAAAATTCTGTTATTAAAAACAACCGGCATGGCAATGACTACATAATAAGTTGGAAGTTCTACAATAGGGATCTTTTAGTGAAATGTTAGCGAAATTTAAGTTTAAATATATCCTTTGTGTTTGAATTACCACTTATGGTTGGTTGTGTCGTATTATGTATCAATCTGGAAATTTCTGTTTTATAGCTATTGTTCTCGAAAGTAAGACGCACAATTTACGCATCGTGTCGCGTTTTCATATTTTTAATAATTATGATACGGTCAATGCGCGTCTTTTTGGTTATATTTCAGTTCTAGAAAAATGAGTTGTTGCTGGATCTATAACTGAAACGTTTTGTAACCACCATGTTAGAAATGGCAAATGCATAAGAATAATGGCATACCGATAATGGCACATCCTCCTATTAAATTTGACACAAAACCGGAGGCCAAATTCGCAGCGCCCTAAAATGATTAGAATCCGAGTCTTGTGACCAGTACCGTAATTTTATTTTAATCATACACGTCTGGGTTAATCGAGACTAGGGAAAATAATTTCGTTCAATTAATTTCCAGTCTCAATTTTTTTCTGCGTATTTAGAGCTAGCAACAATGTAACTTCTAAAGTAACTAAAGCGCCAACTAACAACAGAGCTTTACGGTTAAATAAAAGTAACTTTCACAGTCTTGCACTGTCGGTATGTTGCCACGAAAGTGGATTTAAAAGATAGAAAAAGGGCGAAACTACATGAGTTGACTCTGAACCGAGAACCGTTACAATATATACGTCATTGGTTTCAATTAGAAATTAAATCGCTGAGTTTTAGCCAAATTTTAATTTAGTTCGTTACTACTTATTTTTAAAAGTCCAACAAGTAAAGAATAATTTTTTACATGGCTTCATTGATAAATAAGTGAATGAATATTGTCACGTGAATGTCTATTTTGGGCGACTGTTTGCTGCCTACAGTGCACGAGCGAGCCCGTGAGATCACTTTTCTCATAAACGAAGTTTTCATCCGCGTGACAACATGCTGTTAGTTGTATTTTACGTCCGCTTTCACCGAAGTGATATCGCAGACAAAACATGCTGTTAAAACAGGTCAGTTTATATAGTACAGATAATTGAGTCTGTGGGCCACTCTAATAAAGTGGCCACCCCTCGTACGCAAATAGTTGAAATATATGGTATATCAAGGTTGTGGAACCTTAAGAGGCAACAATTTTTATCCGATTTTGATGAAACTTTAAATTTATGTTTATCGCAGAGATCTTGTTCTCTGAAGATAATCGCTCATATCCGACCGTGACTTCCTGGGTTATGGCCCCTGGTTGTTTGAAAAATCGCATTTTTAGCTTGTGGACCCACTAGAAGTCACAATTTGTATTCAATTTTAAAAACCGTTTTAATATATCACCGTTACATATCAATGACGGCTGAGTTCGAATTTAGTAAAAATCAGACAGAAACTGCTGGAAAAAATGGCTGCTCCTTGTACGCAAATAATGTAAAAGTATGTAATATCAAGGTTGTGGACCCTCTCGAAGTCACAATTGTTATCCGATTTTGATAAAACTTGAAATATATGTTTATGTCCCAAAGATCTTGGTCCCTAATTTTACGAAAGATCGTGCTTGTTATTTTGTGGATTCTCTGGAGGTCACAATTTTTTTATCCGATTTTACAAACCGTTTAAATATTTCACTTATCCACCATCATGAAAGGGAAAATCGAAACGAACTGCCAAATTGTGTAAAAGTATGTAATACGAAGGTTGTGGACCCTCTAGAGGTCACAATTATTATCCGATTTTTATGAAACTTAAAATGTAACTTTATATCCCAAAGATCTCCGTCTCTTTCGATATTTGCGCATTTCAGATCATAACTTCCTGGATTATGGCCCCTAATTGTATGAAAAATCGCTTTTGTTTTTAGCTTGTTCTCTATCCATCTCTTGCAAAATGTGGACGTATCTTGCCTGGCAACCACTGGTCAGTTCAAGTGAAAGATTAAAGATATAACTTAAAGGTTTGCTGATTTCGAAAAACATGGATTTTAGGAATTTTCCGCTGATGTCTTCAGGGCCTGTAGCTTTTGAAGTATCAATAATAGAAATTATCTCTTCGACCTCTTTAGGTATTAGTTTTAGGTGACAAAGTGAATCAGTACGAGGTAAAAATCTGATTTTACTGTATTCCGGTGAATTTTGTGTTTCTTTTTGCTCATTTTCCGATTAGTGTTGTTCATCCAGTTTGTCTTTTTATGTAATGATTGCAGTTTTGTTTGGTATATGTGTTCTTGCCACCCGAGCTGTGAATTTATGAGACCAAGTTTTTCTAGGCCCGTTTTTTGCATAGATTCCGAATCTGGGTGGTGATCAGGCGTTTGAGAGATATGGGGCATCCAATGTCTACAATTGAGGGGAAATGTCATTATGTTGACATAAATGATTATCATGTGATATATTATTAAAACATAAATTTCTAGGACTGTCCATCTCTAAGGAAGTGTGTATGATGCCCCTGGACAACTGTCTTGATTTGGGGGAGGTGGGTGGGGGTAGCAGGTGAGCGTGTATGGCGGCAGGGGGTAAAATTGGCGGGAAATGATTATTTTCTTAGAGCTTGGTAAAAACATTACTTTTTAGTTCCACTGCACATCCTAAAATATGTGTAAGATTCCCATTTTAGAGGGGGGATGGTAAATGTGATTTTGGGGACAGAAACCACTGGGTTCAAAAATGACATGAAAGGTGTTTTCTCGTTAACTTTTTCGTTCAATCTGATTTAAACACAGATGCTATTTGTTTCGTTTTTTAGTTCAAAATTCCGTTTTACTTGTCTTCGCAACACTAGGATCTGGAAGAGTTGTTATATAACAGGTGGTCTAGTTGATGTGAGGAATTAGCCAAGGAAGAGGTCTGTTACGGCGAGTTCTTGGCTTGCTCTGCACGGAACTGTGGGTAAACCCCTAGAAACGTCAACGCTGATTGATTAATTAATGTCTGACGTCATAGGGTCAAAAGCCTCTCGTATGACCACTGACGCGACCTCCCAGTACACCTGGTCAGATCTTCATATAGTGTAGTGCCATCGAAAGTATAAAAAAAAGAAACGAAATATGCATCCGAATTTTAATCCGATTGCCTTTTGGTTCAGTACCAGTGTTGTACATTTTTCAGCTGATGGTCCAGAATTCTAATTAACATTTCTTCAGTGTCAATTTCTAAGCCCAAATAAACTAGTTTTGTTATAGCCCCCCCCCCCCCATTTTGCCCTCGGCTAATGGGTCCCCCAATTCACGACATATATTTTCAAAACAAAGCATAAGTGTTTGAAAATTATTTGTAAATTTTGACAAATAATTATCCAAGTAATGTGCTGAAGTGTCTCTTTTAGACATACGAAATAAACCAAAAATAATAACCAATTACTTTAAATCACAGTAAATCGAAATCGCCCGGATAAATAGGGAGATAACAAAACGCCAAATTTATATCCATCTTCGCTAGTAATGCTGCCTCTTTACTAAACATATCCATTACAGGATCAAATCTTGTATATTGTACCGAGTTATCTTTGGGTCTATAAAATAGTTTACACCGTTGAATTCCCGATGAGATAAATTAATAATAAATCGCCATGAACCGCCGTGATACCGGTCTATGAAATGAAATTAAATGCGGGTTAACGTCCTACTGTTCCGCTCCTACTGGGCTAATGCACTTTCTAGGCCAATGCAGGAATCGAACACGGGACCCCCAGGTTAGCGATCAAAAGTCCTACTCATTGAGTCACCGTGGCTCCCCAGTCTTTATACAAAAGGGGCGCACCTCGTTTTACTAACGGGAGACAACTCTTCTTTTCAGACCCGAGTTTCTCGTCGTTAAAACAAGAATAACCATATTCGCAGAGATAACCGAATTTGTTTTTTAGTCAAATAAATTATATTATACAGCGATACACACTGTATATTTGTCCCTCGCCTTTAGAAGAAAGCAGTGAACTATTAAAATGTGTCTGTCTGTCCGTCCGTCCGTCTTTGGTAGATGGTTTGGGACATGATTACTTTGATTGTAACTGATGGAGAGGGGAGTAACTTGGTGTACAGTTTCACTACCAGTGAACATTTTATAATTAGACTAAGTATAGATAATCAGTTTGATTGCTCAATACTTTTAAAAAAGGTAAATGTGCAATTAATTAATATGTGTCATCTATTTATTTTCGCATTTCGGCTGGGGGACATCAGCCTTACCGCTTGCTTGTTTAATCATTGTTCATTGTCCCTCATTATGGACATTTTTAAAATGGTACCTCTTGAATCAGTTTTTAACAATTTTTTCCTCTAATTCAAAGTGAAGCATTGGGACCATCAGAGGTTGAATCCTATTTCAAAATGTCAACCACTTCACTTGTTCTTTGGTCATTACAAATGGCACCCGAAACCATAGAATACACGACTCGTGTATTGATTCTAAAATGTTCGTTATGTCTTATATATTGGATATTAAGATACAACACCAATATTGATCGCAATGGACCAATATTGAATTTTAATTCGTTTTTTTAATTCCTAATTTCATGAAAAATATTGATTTAGGGGTTTAGCCCCTTACTTTTAAACGACATCTTATAAATACCTAATACCCGAATAGTCCTGAAACAGTAATGTATTCGTAAACACAGTAGAGTTATCCGAATACAGATTAACTTGAGGTTAGGTTTAAGATCAGTTACTTTTTAAATTTGATTAAATGACTCAATTCAGTTATTGAATTATTATATTGACATGCGTGTTCATTTAAGTCCAAAAGACATTTTACAAGTTGATGGTCCAATTTTACCCATGTTGCGGTGAAGGGTATTTTCTCATTTGTTTTCAAAAAAAACGTTTGAAATGTTGATAAAATTATTGATGTTAAGGCGAAATCACAAGTATTTTAATCTGTAATGTTGGCTTTCAGGTTTCAGCTGTATCCTGTCCTACAGTTGTGTCTGATATCTCCACAAATGTAACCCAAGTCGTAACGCGTTTGATTTATCAAGGAACACGTAGTTTGACAGTCTGCAGCTCCACAAACAACTAACTGTCGATATTTCATTGAAAATGTATCACAAGATTCAGATCGTTGCTTGAGACCAGAAAATAATTCTAAGAGCGTTCCACAACAGAATTAATCAGTTTATTTTACTGAATTATTTTGGGATTTCCATTGTAAGTTGTTTATGGATTTGTAAATGTAATATTGTATTTTTATTGTTCCCCTAGGAAGAAATAAATACTGTTTTTTGATTCTTCCGTGCACTACTGAGCGCATTTTCACGCACATGCATTAAATATCTGTTGTGCGTGGGACAGCGATCGATGGTGTATCGGATATTACATCACTGACACAGGCCACCTGATTACACGACTAGCGATGTATGTTGAAGTTAAAAGTAAGAACTATGTAATTAATAATTTGAGAGAATAAATACAAGTAAACAACATTTCATCTGCATGGTATGTTCAAATTACTAGTTAATTGTTATGTATGAGGCCTGGTTATTAGTTAATTGTTATGTCTGAGGCCTTCCTAGCGCGGTTATAAAATTGATCAATGCCTAAGAGAAAATGACCGCGGGTAATAATGTCGTTTTATTTATCGTGTACTTCAGTCGTTATCTTTAAAAGTTAGTCAGGTCGTAGTGCCTGATGAGTCTCGTAATAAAGTGTTACAACTAGCTCATGAATCGATGTTTGGTGGTCATTTAGGAATACGAAAAGCGGCAGGCCGAGTTCTTACAAAGTTCAAATGGTCTGCTCTGCAAATTTATGTTAAGTGATTTTGTCACTCATGTCATGTGTGCCAGAGGACGTTTCCTAAAGGTAAAGTTATTAAGGTACCCTTAAACGAAATGCCTATAATTGATACCCCGTTTAAACGTATAGCCATTGATTTATTTGGTCCTATAAACCAGTAACAGAGAAAGGTATTGGGTATACATGTATTTTAACAGTAATAGACTATGCGACCCCTTATCTATAGGCTGTGGTTTTACCTAGAATCGAGGCTGAAAGAGTAGTGGAAGCTTTCTTTGATATTTTTTCAAGGGTTGGAGTTCCAGAAGAAATATTGTCTGATAGAGGTTCACAATTTACGACTGAATTAATGAGAGAGGTAAGTCGTTTATTATCTATCAAACATATCCAGTTGTAGAACTTCAACGTAAATTTGATTACAAATTGGAAGTAAGCGGCAAGATTAAAACATTTCATGCTAATTTGTTGAAACCTTACATTAGTAGAATATCTTGCAGTGTTGATCAAAATAATTTGGTACAAGCAATAACAGTTTGTGAACCTGTGGGCAAATCTGTAGAGGAAAGCGAAGTTGTTTACCTCCACTGATGCATAAAGAGACGATCTGTGATGAAGTTCTTGATCAAAAGATGCAATCCCTTATCCCATTCTTCAGGCAATGAAAGAAGTGACACCCATGTTAAACATGGATATAATTGGGGAATCAAACTGTCCATATTCGTTGCCCATTAAATAGTGAAAAAATCTTATGGTTCTAATATACTAAACAGCAAAAGAAACGTCAGGTTGGTATGTTACTCTGAAGTCTCTTCAGAGTAAACTTGCCAAATGTTTTTATTGTATATTTGTGTCTTAGCAATAATACTCTTTCCCAAACACAGAATTGAACACAGGAAATGTTTTCAAAAACGCAACCTGACTTCTGAGATGGTAATGTGTAACTTATGCTGCACGTGCTGTTCACCGGGACCAGCCCTATAAAATATATCCCCATACCTGTTTAAAACATTCACACTACAACGTCAGCAGCATGCCACGACAAACGACAGCTCAGAGGAACCAGGCGCGTGGAAGACCCGAAGCTGGCCACACTGCCCAAGCCGTTGCCAATCACTTCCATGTTAATGTTCGGATCATCTACAGGTTTCAGCAACGCTTTCGGGCCACTAACTCCACGGATAATCGCCCCCGAACGGGTAGATCAAGGGTTACCACAAGGCGATAAATTAAGAATATGTCCTAACTTATCTCCCCTTGGAGAAATTAAGGATCAAAGTTTTTTAAAAAAATCGACTAAATATAGGTCAGATTGCCTTGAATTTTTTTTCTGTACTAGATGAGGAATTCCTGATGCGGGCACAAAATATGAAGTCTATCGATACAACCGGAAGTGCCACCATCTTTAAACGTGAAAAGTCCCTAAGGCTTTTGCGATATTATACTTACAAACATGGGAGTTACAATTTCAGAGCAGAAATTTTATTTAGGTCAACTGATGTTTACCATTTTGAAGTGAATATGAAAAATAGTGAAAAATCTACATTAACGGGCTTGTAAATAAACATAATAGGCCGTAATATGTTCAATGCGTCTCTTATTTCTGAAATTAATACATTTCAGGATCAAGGTCGAATTTTTGGTGTTTGCAAATTTAAAAATTTCGAAGTTCGCCTTTGACCTTTTACGTGCCGACAAAGTTGTTTGCAGGACAATGTCTGTTTTTAATTTTAAAAATTTACAAATTTAACCCAAATATTCGAACAGTTGAGGTAATTCTGATTCAAAAAATATTAGTTCCGTTCAAAGTCATCTCATTTATTATTTCGATATTTACCTACCATTTTTTTAGTTCTTTCCCGCCATTTTAAACGGCTTGATCCATTTTGCTCAAACTCCTGAACGGAAAGTCATTCCGATTACAGCAATCCAAGTCTCAGTTATTTCACTTTTGTTTTCAGATTAATTTTGTGTGGGGGGGTGGGGGGGGGGGTTTCTGCAAATCGGATTTCTCAGAATCTAACCATAGGATATTTCTAAAACTTTGACCTACCCCCCCCCCCCAAAAAAATTGAGTACCTTGACGAAAATCATTTTCAACTGCAATTTCAGATTTTAGAATTTCGAAAATTCGTCGCTGCGATTTCCCCCCGGAAGTTGAGGCCAACTTAAAAACTTCTTTAATATTTGCACGATTTTCATGAAATTAGGAATGTAAGTAGATCTGACTAATGCAACTTGAAATATGTCACTAGAAAAGAGTTTTCAAAAAAAAATCGACGAAATATAGGTCAGATTGGCTTGAAATTTATTTCCTGTACTAGCTAAGACATTGCTGATGCGTTCAAAAAATGTGAAGTCTATCGATCGAACCGGAATTGCCACCATCTTGAAACGTGAAACATCCACAAGGCTTTTACGATATTTTACTTACAGAAAAGTTATATTTTCTGAATCCTTGATTTAGGTCAACTGATGGTCAACATTTTGAACTGAATATGAAAAATAGTGAAAAATCGACATTTACGGGCTTGTAAACAAACACAATTGGCCATAGTATGATCAATGAAGTTAGCTCGATTTTCATTTTTCGATGTTGGCGAATATCGAAAAACGAGCTACTCGTTTTTCGATATTCAGAATTGAATCTCAAAAAAGCAGATTTGATGGATGTGTATCTACAGAATGTCTCCAAAACACATTTGATTAAATTAGTTTTCTAAAATGAACTAAAGATATCATAAATGAGGATGCCTGAGCAGTGGATTCACAAAGAAAAGCTCTTTCGCCTTGTTTTTTGATATTGGCGAATCTCGAAAAACGAGCTACTTCTTTTTTTATATTCAGGCTTGAATCTCAAAAATACAGATTTTAATTATGTATATCTACAGAATGTCTCCAAAACACATTTGATTAAATCAGTGTTCTAAACTGAACTAAATATTTCGTAAAAGAGGATGTCTGGGGAGTGGATTCGCATAAAAACTGCTCTTCTTCTTGGTTTTTGATATTGGCGAATCTCGAAAAACGAGCTACACGTTTTTCGATATTTAGGCTTGAATCTCAAAAATACAGATTTTAATCATGTATATCTACAGAATGTCTCCAAAACACATTTGATTAAATCAGTTTTGTAAAACGATATCATAAATGGGGATGTCTCAGGAGTGTATTCACATAATAACTGCTCTTTCTTCTTGTTTTTTGATATTGGCGAATCTCGGAAAAACAGGCTACTCGTTTTTCGATATTCAGACATGAATCACAAAAATACAAATATTAATCAGGTATATCTACTTACACACTGGACCCTTTGTTCTGACTCGGGTGTTCAAGTTACTGATCAACCTGTAATTTGTTGTTTTAGCACGTGCACAGGTGATCATTTGAGGAAAGGTAGGTGCTCATTTAAATAAACACCCCAACATACTAACCCGGTGATTGTGAAATCAGACCACGCATTTTCGTGCGTGCACTGTATTAATTAAAAAAAATAAATACATGTGAAATAGTATCATTAGCTAGAAAACGCATCCAATAGTATAAGGAACAAATACACAAAACCTAGCGAACTGGGGGAAATTTCTGTTTGGTCATGTTTTAGATAATTGTAATCTTGTAAAATAACTCTCCTACATCATCGCACATGCTATTTTGTTGCACATGGTTAGTTTGTTCTGTGGCTGGCAATTCCTGAATGTAAAACGTATTCCAGTGAATGCAGCATACCCCATTCACACCAAATTGATATAACATTATTCATTGGCCTGTTGTGTATTTTAAAGATAGGTTCCCAGGCAACGAAACATACGCCCACAGCAGCTAAGTCGTCCATGCAGTCAACAAGGGGTGTCGCATATTTATTTCTTTTGCCGGTAGGGAGAGAGAAATGGGGTTTAACATCCACTCGACACAAACTAGGTCATTTCGGGACTCACATGGTTCAATTTTATTTCAAAAATTCGCTTGCGCGTCGGGGTCCTTAGCAGTGGGAGGAAACCGGAGGACCCGGAGAAGACCCACGAGGTTGGACAGGCTACCCTACACCTTGTCACGTACAACCGGGGAATCGAAACCACGCCAGTTGACTCAACGACAGACCTTATGATACAACGCGCACACGCTAACCATTCGGCCATCGAACCCCCCTTGTCGGTAAGGAAAACATTTACAACACACTAAAATATAATTACGAATAAAAACCCATTAAGTAATTGTCATACTTGTTTGGCTTCTAATTCTGCCCTATACTGACTTTGAGTACTAAAAACATTAAATATCAAGGGCCATAAATCTGGAAGTCATTATCGGAAATCATTGAAAATCAACAGGATTCTTCATCTCGTGACCATAATTGACGGGAGCGACGACAATATACATTTTGGCGTATAAAAAAGTATCGAAAACCGGGAATCAGCAAATAGGCTTAAAATACATTTATGCACATACCAATCCACATTTCTTAATAAAAAGTGGCATTGGTATGATCTGATTTGTATGCATCGTAAATAAACAGGTATGCACATATTCAGGTTATTGACCCACTCCCTAATCTCTGAGTAAACAACAATATATTATGACGTGCAAAATGTTGTCTTTCTTGAAAGAAACGAAGGAACCTCTTTGTACGGCCCCTTGGTGCATTACCTCTGGTGTTTCTTCTTGTGGTCGGTCATTTCCTTGTTGTTGGGATCCAAGCGGACGGGTTGATTGGCCAAATGATTGTAGATGGGAGCCAGATTCCACAAATCATCCAGTTTGGTGTTCAGGACATTCAGGATATGTCTGAGCGACTCCTAGTCGTCACTCGTGATGTGTGTTTCGATTTCGATCGATCCCTTGGCCTCTTTGCCCTTTACACACTACGAGGGATCGATGCTCTGGTGTTCCCGGCATACCTTCACTTCGGGTTCTTCGCTCGAGAGCGATCAAGAATGAACTCTTAAGCCGATCGTATTGTCTCGGTGATCGATGTTGTTCCATTAGTCAGGTAACGTGACCATGGACAGACCCACTTCCCATTCCCGATGATCGACGAGAAGTGGCGGATCCAGGTGTGTATGATACGTGGAGACTTGGTTGTCGGGATACCAGGGTACTGGACAACAAGGCCGTCCACAACGTGGTCTTCGATCCGTCGAGTTTGAAAGCCAATTGGGACAAGTAAACACCCGCCACTGCGAAGGGGTCAGGGGGCGTGGGTTTGTTTATCAAAAATTCGATCTTCAATCAGTTTGATGTTGTCATTAAAGATAAATCTTATGATGGAATCCTTGCTATCTCATTCACATCCAGGTCGTCTAATTACAAGTTCTTAGTGTTTAGTTGTTATCTTTCACCAGAAAATTCCCATTGGTGACGCGATGCTGAGAGCTTTTATGCGCATTTGTTGTCACAGGTATATATTAACTACGACCATGATGCTATTTTTGTATGCGGTCATTTGAACTCCAGAATAGGTGAACGAAGTGAAACATCAGTTGAACTAGATGGCTTACCATCGCGTAAACCCCTTGACAAAACACTTAATCAACATGGTCATGCTTTAATTGAATTCTTAAAGGAGTCTAAAATGTGTATTTTGAACGGACGTGTGGATCCTCAAAATGATAAATCAGTAGTTGATTTCATTTGTGCCCCACACGATGTGTTAGTGAAATGTGAATCGTTTAATGTTATACAAACAGCATCACTTATTGATAAGTTCAGTTAACATCATTTACTAGGAGCTAGAAGTAAACTTTCAGACCATTGTTTCATTCTGACACAATTTAGGGCGAAAACCACAAGTAATGGTGTTGAAAAATGTGTACACAATACGGGCTGTTCTAAAACAAAAAAGTTTAAAATGGGTCGCATTCCCAATGATATGTTTCAATCCGACGTCATTAGACATGCCTTAGGTAACATCGTGGAAAATATTGAAACGTACCGCGACACACAACTAGAGTTAGATCAGGTGTACGATGACTTATGCGGAGTAATTCTAATGGAGATGGAGGAGAAACTACCCAAATATAAACAGCCTGATAAACGACCACAAAGACATGTTCATTCCAAACCATATTGGAACGAGGAATTGTCACATCTGTGGAAAACGATGCGCGACAAAGAAACTCTATACCGTGAATGTTCACAAACAGATGATAAAAGACAAGCCCTGCGTAACGAATTTCATATCGCTAGGAATAAATTTGACATACTTCTACGCAAAATGGAGAGACAGCATAGACGAAAACAGGCGAATGATATTGAAATGCTGAACACAAAGAACCCAAATGAATTTTGGCATAAGATTAAACAACTTGGCCCCCAGAAGTCCCGACGAATCCCGATGGAAATTATCTCTGACAATAATTGTATTATTCGTGACGGGGCAGTTGTACTTGGCAGGTGGAAAGATGACTTTCAAAAATTATACAACGCGAAAGACAGTGTTCTGTTCGATAAACCCCATTATGATATTATATTATTCGAAAAGAACGCTATCGAAGGTTATATGGACAGTGAAAGCTACAATTCAAATACTCAAATCAACCGAGATATCACTTTTTGTGAAATCACATCTGTCATATCTAGATCAAGGAATAAATCGGCTGTTGGTATTGACTGCATACCATACGAGATTCTTAAAGAGACCCCCGTTGCCAAAGTGATCCACAGCTTGTTTCAGCGCTTCTTTAGCTCCGGTCTAATACCATCCATTTGGCGTAAGTCTGTTTTAGTACCAATACCAAAAGACCCATCGGCAGATCCGAGAATTCCACTAAACTACAGAGCTATCAGTCTTCTGTCATGTATATCTAAGCTTTATAGCAGTTTTATAAATACCAGGCTCTCTGAATATCTCGATGCTGATAATCTTCTAGCCGACGAACAGAATGGGTTCGGAAAATCTAGATCATGTGACGATCACATTTTTGTTTTAAGCAGTATCGTGCGTAACAACAACAACGTTTTCGCTGCCTTCATTGATCATAAAAAGGCCTTTGATTATGTAAGTCGGGATATATTATTATATAAACTTCTTCTTCAAAATATTGATGGTAAGATGTATAACTCAATCAAAAGCATGTACTTGAATACATCGGCATGTATAAAACTTAACGATAACTTATCTGACTGGTTTAATTGCAAATAAGGAGTTCGTCACGGCGATAATCTCTCGCCAACCTTATCCTCTATCTTCATCAACGACTTTGTAAAGCAAATTAGTTCGTGTAATATTGACATTAAAGTATCCCATTATAAGTTAGCGATATTACTCTACGGAGATGATATAGTGCTTATTGCGGATATCGAAAAGAGCCTACAGCTGTTGCTTGACAAGGTTAACGAATGCTGCATGCGATGGAAAGTCCTTATCAATACATCAAAATCCAAATGCATTCACTTCAGGCCGTCACGGCAAACAAGAAGTGACTTTAAATTTAATCTTGGTCGGGAAGAAATCGATACTGTTGAAAGTTACAAATATTTGGGTGTTATTTTTCAAGAAAACTCTTAAGTTTGATAACACAGCCAATACTGGGCGAGCCTTTGATTCGATTATATCAAAATTTTACACACTGAAAGAGTTTGGTTTTAAAACCTTTACGAAATAAATTATACGAGGCCTGTGTCGTACCTATTACCGACTATGGAGCTGCAATTTGGGGATATAAATCCTACAACTCACTTGATATGATACAAAACAGGGCTATGCGATTTCTACTAGGAGTTCGCCGATTCACTCCTTTGCTAGGAATGAGTGGCAATATTGGATGAATGACTTGCACACACAGAAGATGGATTAAAATTTTTCAACTCTGGAATAGACTATAAAGTCTAGACGATGTTAGACTGACAAAGAGAGTGTTTGAAAACGATTTCCGCTGTGCTACGTCTAATAAAAACTGGTGTGCTGATATGAAAGTCTTATTCGGGAAACTCAATCTGTCTGAATACTATACCAATAAACTGACGGTAAATATCAATGTAATAAGATCAAAGATGTGGACAAATATAGCGGAGTCATGGCAGGTCAAATTAAGCAACTCCCCCAAACTCAGAACCTATGTCGTCTTTAAAAATGAGTTTAAAACCGAGAATTACTTAGTCCTTAATCTGCCCAGAAATGAACAATCAATTCTGGCGCAGTTTAGATGTGGTGTTTTACCCCTTCGTGTTGAGACAGGGCGGTTCATAGGTGAAAAGTTTGAAGATCGAACCTGCCAAATGTGTGCACATAACTGTACAGAAGATGAAAAACATTTTATTTTAAATCGTTCCTTATATAGCGATCTGCGACAGTACTGGTTTTATGAAGCGATATCAGATTTACAATTCTCAAAAATGCAAGATAATGATAAATTAATATACCTTATGAACAATCTACCGCGTCGATGTGCTAATTTTTTGACTCAAGCTTACCTAAGGCGTAGAAACAAACTTTTCAATTGATATTAGAAGGAATGCCCAGAGCTCGAAGAGACATTGTAATTATTGTAAATGCTCAACTTACTGATCACTCGTATGAATTCTTATTATATTAGAATTAATTTGTGTATGTTAATAGTGACATATAGGTTCAATGGGCCGGGTGTTAGTATTTTATATTGATGTCTTCTTTGTATAACACATGTCACTGAAATAAACAACTTTACTACTACTACTATACACTGACATCCATCTCATCATATATATATTTACATATATCTATGTATGTGTTTGCCATTTTTTAATAATAATAATAATCTTTATTTCATGTATGAAAGACCAAAGGTCCATAGTACAATTTGTCATCACCATTTTGAGAAGAAAAAAAGATGGATTCAAATTATTGTTGAAAAGAATATAAATATTTGATATATACTAGTTGACAGATAGATGTAATATTCCGAGTCTGAACTTAATAATAAATATAAGTTGTAGATTATTAAGTATTCAATATAAATATGTTAAGATAGACAATTATCACAGTATAATATATGTAATATTGAAAATGGGCCCTTATTTGTAAATAGACATATCTTTAAATGTGCACAACACCTACAAGTAAAATTCCAAATTTTCCCTTTTAATAAAATGAAAGTCGATGACACAACGAAAAGGAAATTAATGGAAACCCATTTTATTAAAAAATACGTTCCTCGACTTAATAGTCAATAAGTAACAATTGGCCATTAGCTTCATTAATTTTCTTAAATCTATCCCATGATTATCTTCCACTCATTGTTTCTAAATTGAACACATATACTACAGATTAACACACGTGTGTACATGTTTTCTATTAGTTAACGATATACTATGTAACCATAGACAATGGTAACTATTACCAATTAAAACCACCGTGTTACTATGCAAATAATTTAATAAATATAAATCTATTTGTACATTGATCATTGATAGTTATAATGTAAATGCATGTACAATATACAAAAAGTATATAAGTAAATTATTCAATTAGAATGCTTAGTTAATTGATGATTTAATACGTTTAAATATTCAATAAATACAAATGTACAAGGATATACTTAATACATTGAAGCTTCTTACAGTGATATTGGTTGATACTTACTACTTTTCTTTCATTAAAAGGAATGGTAAGCGAATTTTGATAGGTTCATAATTGTTTCGGGATTTTTTAGAGGACATAAGATTTACAAAGTTTTGGCGTTGGGAGGTGGTATTAACAATATATTGGTTTATATATGAATTGCGAAAATCATTATAAGCAGTACAAATAATCACAAAGTGACATTCGTCTTCGACGGTATTAGTATTGTATAGCTTACAAAGTCTTTGTTCGTATGGAATGATTTTCCATTTACCCTGCAGAACCATAAGATTGGGGCTACCTATTCTAATTTAGTCTACAAAGAGATTTTACACATTTTTGGTCGAGTTTCAAATTAATTAGGTATCTTTCCACCTCTAGGGTTAATTTATAACTTGAATAATATTGCAATCTGCTATTATTTGACATATTATAATGTCATTCTTGTTCTCCAGTATCCCGTAATCTTTGTAAATTTGCTTAGGTAATCTGGTGTCTTCCATAGTCAATAATTTCAGCCAGTATTTGATACATTTAACAAAGTATATAGTATATAATGGGTAACGCCCAGTTTCTCCTAATACAGCTGATGTACATGAATGTTATGGTAATTTCAATATATACCTCAGAAATTTCAGTTGTACGTTTTCTATTACTTAAGAGTATTCAAATCCCTATACTTCTGCACCGTAGGTTATAATCGGAATAACCATTTTATCGAATATGTTAATAAACATATATGACAGACCATTACATTTTTTATTCAGACATTTTAAGATTGATAAAACCTTTTCAGCCTGCGAGGCGAGAGTATCTTTGGCTTTTGACCAAATGAGTATAGGCGTGATAACAATAACTAAGTATTTATACTGGGAGACAGTCTCTATTTTTATATTGTTATAATTCCACGATTCGTATGTATATTATCTAGGGAGAGGGGTTTTACATAGGCAAAACATGTTCCCCAATCCCATTCAGACATCCTGAATAAAATATTGTTTATAAGAAAAAACATTCGGGAATTTGTTTGCGGAGGGCCAAAGAATTACGCGTACAGGCAAAGCGATGGACAAACGGTGTGCAAAGTCCGAGGATTTACCCTGAATTATCGTGCCTCCCAACAACTAAATTACGCCATCATGAAGGAGAACGTACGACACGTCAATCAAAACGAACCTCTTGTCATCTCCAATCCGTTCAAGATTTCCAGATCACGTGACCGACGTCTCTGGACATGCCCCGAGAACAAAAAGTATAAAATCGGGTACGACAAGCGTTTCGTTCAATTCAATGACGATGGCCAACCGATCAACACTTACCCATACGGATACTGACTTTCGTGTCTCAGGACGATGGCGAACGAACAGAGAAGATGACGAACCGGCAGAAAATAAGGATATGATCGAGAAACTAAGACGGCGATGGCTCAACTTTCGGCTCTTCAAGTGTTATAACACCTACATATCATAGAGGAAAAGCAACGCGAGGAGTGTATCGGCTGCAAGTACGAGCACCCCAGTCAGAGATACCACTCGAGTCTGGGATTGGGCGTGTCTTCCATAACGGGTCAACCCTCACATCCCGTCAACGATTACAATCACTACCTCTGGGTGGACGAGCCGAAACTACAAGACATCGATAGCGTGCTAGGCAGTATGATGGACGAAGTGTGAGGACAAAAACGATGGCGGGAAGACGTCGACGAAGCCTTGAAAAAGTTCTGGAGTGTGGTTCCGGGATTTAAGACGGTGTTGATCAAACGCAAAGACGAGTTCATCGAACACAAAGACGAAGAGAATCTCATACGACGGTGGATGAACCAGTTATCGAAGAAAAAGAAACGATGGTCCCTGGATCAAATGGATATCAACTTCCGGCAAGCTGGGAGAAGGTTGGGAATGTATTGGCAGACATCTGGGAATCCGAGAAGCGCGGATCAGTCAAGCCAAAATGAGTCATCCTAACAACGCGCGCATGCAAATTTTCACCGTGTTCAATCAGTGGCGACAAAAACACGGTAATCGAGCCGACCTGATGACGTTGTTGGACGCCTGTCACGTGAGTGAAGCCGTCATCGATTGGGAAGAAGTGCAAAGGAACGTGGAAAACCTGGAAATCATAGACTAGACACGAACCAATAGAAAACGAGGAAAAGAAAGAACCAATCAAAGGAGAGTGACGTCACAACCAAGACTATAAGAAGCGAAGAGTCAGAATAAAATTTCATTCTGCTCTCGATGGCTAGTCAAGATTGTTTTCTCTGGTTTCTCCTCATTTCTCGTGTAAATCTTTCGCATTTTACTACTAATAAAATTTCATTCTGCTCTCGATGGCTAGTCAAGCTTGTTTTCTCCTGTAACAATGTCGAACACTGGTATAGAGACTGCAACCATCGAAGTGCTTTCATTGTAACGTTGATATCGTTGACTAAGCAACAAATAAATGAAAATATACGACACTAATAGATCAAAGTCATCAGTTTATATACATAACGTATATTAGTTACATAGTTAAAATTGTTAGTAATCAGGCAGTAGTCATTAAGTAGGTGTTTTGTCACTAAGGTGTTAAAACTGTGACTATGAATGATATACACCACTATTGGTTAGGTTTGTGTATTCAATAGTGATGGGTGTTATAAATAGTCACATTTTTTACAGCTAGATTAGTTACACACTTGCTAATTAATGACAATTATATAATTTCTAACCACTTTCTATACATACTAAACATTAGTTTAGAATACTGACCACTTATATGATTTAATGACAAAAATTGTCATTACTAAAAAGCCTAGCCTCATTAGTCAACGGTAACAGCTTACACGTGTTTGTTGGACTGGTGTCGAGGCTGGAAGCGATGCCAGTCTTTACCGGGTTTCGGTTCTTGCATCAGGGCTCGAGGAATGACGATGAGGGTGTCCTTCTTCGGGTAGTGCATGCGTAGAAGGCGACTGCAGGCTGAGACATTTACGTCGCTTCGACAGTAGGCGAGAATTTCCTGGCGAAAATCAAAGATGCCGTGACTGTGCTGCTCGTACCACTCTGAGAAATCGCAATGTCGAATAATATCTCTAATAGTTTTATGTGAACTTGATAATTTATGTCTGTTAAGTACTGTTTTAGCCTTATTAGTTCTAAGATCAGGAGACGTTCATAAAAATCCTGGACCTTCAAATCACGATTCAAATGAAAACCTATCAGTCTATCACTTAAATGCACGTAGTATAAGACACAAACTTGAAACCATATACGACGATGTCAATGATTACCATATCTGTAGTTTCACTGAGACTCATCTGGATAACTTTGTGTTAGATTTAGCTCTAAAATGGGACGGTTACCATTCTCCATACCGGAAGGATCGGAGGTCGCATGGTGGCGGATTATTATTATATGTTAATAAAACCTTTTATTGCAAACGGCGAGATGATATTGAGGTTACAGGTATAGAGAGTATTTGGGTGGAATGCAAATTTCCAAACACCGTATTACCTGTTGCTTTATTTTACCGCCCGCCAAACAGCACAATTGAATTCCGGTCATTGTTCGAAAGATCCATTTAACTAGCCTATCAAACCATGCTTAAGGTTGTAATTTTAGGTGATCTAAATGATGACTTGCTAGCACCACGATGCAAGCTACGGGATGTTTTATCTTTAAATAATCTCAGAAATGTTATTGATGAACCTACACGCGTTACTCTGACGTCATCAACTTATTAGATGTAATTTTAGTAAATGATGAAATTCAGATTATTGTCACTCCTGACATATCCGATCATAAGGATGTTTATGCATTATTAGGTTTTCCAGTTTCAACTCCCAGGAATTTTAAACGGGAGATATTTGTATATAAGGATGGTAATTATAATAGGTTAAATACTCTTATCAAAGAACACGATTGGGAGAGTACTTTTGCAAATTCTGATATTAACTTAGTATGTTCAAAATTTTATGAAATTCTAAATAGCTATATTACATTGTGCATACCAAAGAAATCAATACTATAAGACTAACTGACAAACCAGGTTCAATACAGAAATACAAAAACGCTTTGAAAACACACCATGAATGCGATTTAAGAAAATACAAAGTTCAAAGAAATAAAGTAAATGATTTTTAAAAAGCGTTAAAAACAAAATACAAAGAAGAAATCACAAATTCCTTGAATTCTAACGATACAAATAGTCAGAATTACTGGAATAATTTAAGGAAAGTGTTAGGCCAATATGTATCAAATGATATTCCTCCACTTTTACACCCCAATGAAAGAATTTCTCATTCAAATTTTGATAAAGCTGAATTATTGAACAACTATTTCGGATCAATTTCAGATAACACTCAGCAAGGAGAATTACCAAATTTCAATAAGCGAACAAATTGTCTACTTGATATTCCTTTAGTCGAAGAAAAGGAAATCGCAGATCTTATAAGTACACTGAAATTGAAAAAAGCCAATGGATTTGAAAATATTAGTAACAAGTTACTAAAATATACCAAAACCTCAATGTGTACCATTAAAATATATCTTTAATAAATCACTAGAATCAGGCGTTTTTCCAACAATTTGGAAAAAAGAAAATGTCCTACCTTTCTATAAAAAAGGAGACAGCTCTCTAGTTTCAAACTACCGACCTATAAGCCTATTAAGTACTTTGAGTAAATTATTAGAAAAGGTAGTTTTCAAACACCTGTTTAACTACTTTCATGAACACAATCTCTTGTGCAAATACCAATCAGAGTTTCGACCGAACTACTCTACTGTTCTTCAACTTTTAGAAGTGTATCATGATATCTCATCGGCAATAGATAAGCAACTATATTCCTGGTATGTTTTTTGCGATATATCTAAAGCGTTTGACCGCGTATATTTACCTGGTTTGATACACAAATTAAATCAATATGGGGTTTCAGGCATGCTAATTACGTGGTTGTCTAGTTATGTCCAAGACCGGACTCAACGGGTATTCGTAAATGGCTCTATGTCATCAGAAATTACTCTTCAATCAGTAGTTCCCCATGGACCAGTTTTGGGCCCCTTTTTGTTTTTGTTTTACATCAATGATGTACAAGATGAACTTCATAATGTGGCTAGATTATTTGCAGACGATACGGCACTTGGGTGTAACAGTCAGTTGCAGAGATAGAACAGTCCCTAAACTACGATCTGAAAAAATCTCAACATTTGGGCGAATAATTGGCTTATAAACTTTAATCCAAACAAAACAAAAGCTATTTTATTTAGTTCTAAAAAAACCAGAACATTATCCGAATCTGATATTCAATAATCAAGCACTTGAAGTGGTTAAATGTCACAAACACTTGGGCATTACCCTTTCGAATGACGCCAAATGAACCAGCCATATAGAAAATATTATCTCGTCCACCTCAAAATTATTAAATATTTTGCATAAACTAAAATTCACCTTTAATAGACAAATTCTAAATAACGTATATTTGATATTCATAAGGCCAAAATTGGAATACGCATGTGAAGTGTGGGATGGGTGTAACGTTTCCAATACCGAAAAACTTCAACAGGTACAGCTAGAAGCTGTCAGGATTATCTCTGGACTAACTAAAACTTGTTCTCGTGTAGTGCTTTATTTTGAAACCGGATGGAATAAATTGTCAGACAGACGTACACAAAAGCGACTAACTACATTTTTTACAAATTAAAAATCAGAGAAACCCGGCATATTTATATGACATTCTAGAATATTATTAACAGAGGCCACAACAATACAATTTAAGAAAAATTAGCGAATATAGAAATCCTTATTGTAGAACAACATTACACCAAACTTCGTACTTCCCCACAACAATTCGAGATTGGGAATTATTAGAGGACCCCATAAAGCAATCAACCAACATTAAATCCTTCAAATATCTATACAAACAAAAATTACGTTCCTTAATACATAAAGCGTCAATCTACTACTGTAAAGGTAATAGACATGAAAATATTATTCACACTAGAATACGGCATGGGTGTAGTTCGTTGCAATATTGATTTGTATGAAATAAACGTTGTGAATGATCCCACATGTTCTTGTGGCAAATTAATAGAAAATGCCGAACACTATTTTCTGCAATGTCACGTATATGATGTAATTCGTGCCGAACTATTAAATACATTGTGATAAATATAGATATCCTATTGTGCGGTAATTCAGAATTGTCGATTGAGATGAATACAAACCTTTTCCTTGAAGTTCACAAATATATCAAACTTTCAAAACGATTTAGATAAAAGTTATTGATATTAGTTACATCTTAGTATATATTATTAGCAATAGCTTTTTTGGTGGATAACATTTTTCTTCTTTTTTTTTTCTCCCATCCCCTCACCCCACCCCCATTTTTTGGTTGCGGTTATATCATTATATTTCCTTTTTTCCCTTGCACATTTAGCAAATTTTCGTTCGTAAGGGTATTAAGAGAGCGTAATTAAGTCGATTGTTTAGAATTATTTAGCAAATCATTTTATACATGCATCAGTTCAATTATATCCCATTTATTAAACTTTATTTTTCAATGTTATAAATATATTGTACAAATTGTATAACAGTGATATTGCGATATAATTTTAAATATAATTTTATATTCTCTTTATCACCTCTTCGCTTATTTTTATATAGAGCTTTACGATATTATTCATCTGATTTTACTTATATTACTTATAAATTATTTATTATTGTATATACTATTTCGAAATCTTGTTTGTATTAAATTTTGTCTATCATTTGTATGTATGGAAAGGGCTTTTCTAAGTTTTTGAAACTTGTGCTCAATCCTTTTGATATTTGTCAATAAAATATGTTTAAACTACTCGTGAAATTTCTCTCGTTCCGATACACTCATGCCATCTGGATAGTAATCGGTGTCTGGAGGATAGGCACCCACGTAATCTTCATTCTCCGGTCTGTTAAAGTGATGAGGGATATAACCTTTCTTGAGTTCTTGCAGGCCGAAGGTCTTAGGCATGTCCCGTAAAGGTAAAAAGATGAGGGAATCGATGAATTTTACCGTGCCGACAGCGAACGTCATCGCTTTCCCATCAAGGGAATGTTTGTGCAGCGTCTGTAAAATCAGCAGTCCGTCGTAACCTTTGAAGTTGTGAGCCACGGCGATCACGGGACTCGATTCGTGATTGTCATTTTTCCGACCATCTACCACCGTTCCGTGAGCAGCGAGTTGCAAAAAGCATTTTCCCCACATCGTCCAGCGTGTCTTGGCCTTTAAAAACAATTTCTCGCTGGTGATTACAATATTGGTCGCAGTGCTCGCAGGGTTCTTGGTTGTCGATGCAAAAGTGACAGCACGTGTTCACCGGAATCTTGCTGGCATTCAAAGTCAAAGAAGACGAAGCGGGTCAACGTTGTCGTCTGCTGTTTGTCGATTTGTGTCTTCCTGTCTCCGTTCATGTAGATGGGTGAGTTTAGCGGTTGAATGTAACAAAGCTGCTTTTCGGCTGTGTGCCACTCTCGGCAGATGGGGCACTTGTATTCTCCGCATCGGTGTTCTTCCAAATTTCGCTTGGCATTGATGACGTCCCACTCCTTCTGACACTTCTCGCATTTCCTCCAGCGATGACATATACTGCACTTGGCGAGGTGGTTGTCGAAACACTGACGGCTCATAAACACGCGATGACATCGGTAACAAGTCTTTGTATTGGGATCGGGTCGACAGGGTGTACCCACTTTCTTGCATCCTTGGCACATGACGTGACACGAATGTTTCTCGGCATGATCGTGTCCCACCTGACCCTTTCACAAAGGAGGGCATGGACGAGATGACGTCGTAATATCTGTTGTGTAAATACAGGTTCAGGTGTTTTGGTGTTCCGGAGACATATTTTGTTCCGGATAGATCGCCTAACCGAAGATGACTTGAGAGAAAACGTTGAATTGGTATCCTTGTTCTCCCAAATACTTGGCATACAGTTACCACGTTTCCACACCCATGCAGGCTTGCCTTGTTCCACCGTTTATTTTACCGCTACCTCTGCCATCGCGAAGGGACACGTGACAGATACTCATGGACGTACGCTGGTCCAGTCGAAATTCTTCATTACTCTGTAATACGGCAGCCACTTTCTGTAAAACGTCTTCGGCTTTTAACAAGCGATGCTCACGGAACGGTAACCAGATGTGCGATTTGAGTCCTGGGTGACTAATGGCGATTCTACGTAGTCACTTTCTCTGGCGTCCAAGGTTCGACGAATTTCCTCAATGATGGCTTCAAAAGTGTCGTGTAATCGTTGTGGTACACCTATTGCTGGGACGTGGGGCCAGTCCTCCAGATAGTCTATTTCCACACATAGCGATTCAGTTCTAAACAATCTGCTGTATCTTCTGTCGACGGGTCGTAAAGAAAAACTCATCTTGCTCGGCTCGGTGATAGCATAAAAGTGCCCCTTATTTTGTGACGTTATCAAACGTTCGATATCGTACACCGTACGTGGTATAACGTGCCACATGCGTTGTATAACGTTGTATCAGGTCTATATTTAGCTTCCAACGTACACCCTACGATGCATAACGTTGCATCACGTCTATTTTTAGTCCACAACGTTCAATCTACGATGCATAACGTTGCATCACGTTATCCTAAGCGCTGTGACGTCACTCCATGAATCGACTCGTCTTTGACGTTATACCTCTCAAATGGATTAGCCCTTACGGTTATAAAACGAAAGTTGCTCCCATCGTACGCCTCGAAGAAAACCGCAGCGTAGACACTCTCGTGTATCTCGTGATTATCCCTGACGATATCTTCGTCTTACCTGACGAGGTATTAAAAACACCTCCCAGGAAAAGACCCCCTCCCGAATTAGTGGAGACAATCAGACGCAACCGACATAAAGTGCGTCGCACCCTCACATTCTAGTTAGGACAACGGCCCTTTTCAGGCCAACATAATCAATGCAAAAAGAGATGTTTCCCCTTCCTTTGGTCTTCCCCCTTCTTCTTCTTATTCTTTCCCGTGCGCGCGCCCCTCTTTCTCGCCCTCCTGTCACGGGGTTATCACCTGGTCACGGCCAAGGTCACAATGAACTAGGTCATAGGGATCACTCAGTGCAAGGTCACTGGGGGTCAAGGTCAGTGCGTCCCTATAAACCCTCCCTTACTACGGACAGTTGTTACAACGTTATTAAACGATGCAAAGGAAAAGAAAGCAGGTCATTCCATTGTCGGACGAGAAAATACCAAAACAAAAAGAAGAAGAAGCAACCGTGGTCTCGGAGGCACCCATCCTGGAGTCGGTCCCCCGAATCTTTCAACATCGAGCTCGCCTTTTGTTGAAACACCTGAAGGAAAAGACACCTTGGTCGTGGAACGAGAACTTGGAATTGGTTCGGAATGGCGTACCCGTGCCCGGTACCAATGCCATCGACATCGTGAACGATTTGGTTCGTCGGCGAAAGAATACTCAGGCTCCACTGGGATGGTTTGGAGTGATGCAAAGTTTGAAAGTCACGAACGTACCGGGCGAAGCCATCGGCAATCAAGAACAATGGAACGGGTTGTTCACGCCACCCGCTCGGACTCAAGTACGGATACCCCACTACGAGTACACCTACCAGACGAACCAGATGCCCCCCCCCCCCCATGCAAAAGACTATAAATTGCCTGATCACATGGAAACCTGCTGAAACATGGATCGAAAGCTGAAGAAAGTCTTATTACGACCCGAAACACCCGGCCGCTTTCGGTGGAGCCCTGGGTCTCCACAAAGCTACCGGTGTGCCCTTGGACAAAGTCGAGGCATGGTTGAAACAACAAAGGCCGTACAAATTGCACAAATCACTGAAAAAGAAATTCTCTCGGTCCCCCACGGTGGTGGCCGGCATAGATCATCAGTGGCAAGCCGACTTGAACGATATGTCGGCCTTGGCCCAAAAAACGAGGGATACAGGTATTTGCTGTGGGTCCTCGACGTTTTTTCCAAGTACGCTTTGGTGTTGCCCCTCAAAAACAAGACGGGAGACAGTTTGGTGGATGCCTTTCGTCGAATCTTTCAAACGGACAGAGGCACCGAGTTCCTCAATCGAAAAATGCAAGCTTACCTAAAAAAAAGAAAAACATTCATTTTTTCGTGACACACAACGTCGAATCCAAGGCCAGTGTGGTGGAACGTCCGGAACACGAATGGATGCTGACAACACGGTGCATTCGACAAAGGTTACTGGCCGACCTGGACTCTGGAAACGATCAACGTAGCACCCAACGTCGATCCCGGTTACAAACTTTGGGACGAAAGAGGCGAACCCATACAGGGCACCTTCTATCCCGAAGAATTGCAAGCGGTTCAAGTCAACGACCATGAGATCTTTCCCATCGAAAGAGTACTCGAAAGAAAATAAGACAAAGTGTTCGTGAAATGTTTGGGTTATCCGGCGAGAGACGCTGACATCAGTCAACATGCAAGACGAAACCACGCCCACATCCGCGACATCCCACAATTGGTCACTCTTGGGAAAACGTGCGACACAAACGGAAATCGTATGATTTTAGTGTACGTCGTGGCGGGTGTTTCCTTGTCCAATTGACTTTCAAGACTACAGACTGCTCTCCAGTACCCTAGGTTACCTGTTACCTTCTCCGACCTTGAAAACCAAACATAATGAACAGGGACCGACCCTATTACCTCAAGCTCCCTAGTGACAGTTCCATGCCGTGGTATCCCGACAACAAAGTCTCCACGTATCACACACAACTGGATCCGCCACTTCTCGTCGATCATCGGGAATGGGAAGTGGGTCTGTCCATGATCACATTACCTGACCAATGGAACAGCATCGATCACCGAGACGATACGATCAGCTTACCCGTTTATTCTTGGTCGCCCTCGAGCGAAGAACCCGGAGTAATCGATCCCTCGTATTGTTTCAAGGATGTAAAGGGCAAAGAGGCCAAGGGATCGATCTAAATGGAAACACACATCACGAGTGCCGACTACGAGTCGCTCAGACATATCCTGGATGTCCTGAACACTAAACTGGATAATTGTGGAATCTGGCTCCCATCTACAATCATTTGGCCAATTAACCCGCCCGCTTGGACCCCAACAACAAGGAAATGACCGACCTTGAGAAGAAACACCAGAGCGATTAGGAAGGTCGAGATGTAGTGCCGCCCCGACAAATCACCTCAGTCTTGTTCTGTTTGGAAATCGACCGCTACAGAAAAGTCATCACCGATTGGTGAGGCTCTCCCCAACCGACAACTGACACGAGCTTTAGAAAAACATCTCCCTCTCCCGTTTTCGGGGGTGTGTGTGCTCGTAATCACCCGGATATATTGCACCCGACCTCGTACCCCAAAGCATACGTCACCTTCTTTGATTCCTATGGTTGTCCACCTGATATCATGGAGAAGCCTTTCGACGTTTCGTCCAAGATCAACAACTCGACTACCAACCCAGATGGATTCAAGGACTCGACAGTGTCGTGTGCGGACATTATTGCTTGTATTTTCTGTGTCATCGATTTCACGTTCCTTTCCCATACCCCCTTTCCGTTTTCGGTCGTGTGTATCTTTTAAACGATATACTCGCCGAACAATGGGCTAGGGATCATTTTCCCGACTTGCAAGAGGAACAGAAGAAGGGACAACGATGTCGATGCTTTCTTGCTCTGTAAATGTATTCGATATATTGTTCGATGCTAATGCTTTTTTTTTTTTTTATTTTGCTTTGTGTTACTAGTTCAATAAAAGGCTTAGACTGGACAACCTGCTCTAAATGACGTCAGGCTGGTTCCTACGTCACTGCGCTATTCTGACTTCAATATAGAGACAGGTAGCGGGCAGCCATCTTGCCAGGAGGAATTCCACCCGGCAGTGCGCATCTCTTTCTGCGCACATTACCAATGTAAACAAAAACATGATCGGGCGCTGAAGTATGCAATAAAGATGTCAACACCAATAAAATGCAGTGGTAGTTTATGTTTAGCTTGTGGATTAGAGCCGAAACTATGCAATTTTTTCTCAATAATGGAATTTAACGGAACAATAATTAATATTTTGGAATACGGCAATAAAACAAATGAAAGATGAGTATGAGCGATTGTATCTGATTATAAGAGCTGATTTTAAACTGTCGCTTTGTTTGGGTTTAAAATAACAATAAGATGTCGCACGATCAACGTTTAATTTGGCTAGAGCAATCTTAGAGATTAAAGATAAGATTAACAAATCTTCTAGCTTACTCATTTTAACGCCATCATTAGGGATACCCGTCTATTTTTAGTAACACTACGTCAAAATATGGCTGCCCACTACCTGTCTCCAAAGCCCTGTATAGGGAAAGTTACGACAACTCATTTACAGACGCCATTTTGGGTCCCAACTATGACGCCATAAAAACTATGACGTCATGGCGTCATATAGCTTTACTTTACCATATAAATATATACTTCCTGTTGCTGTCAAAGTGCCGGGAAGCAACTGTGTTTTCGTCGGATGCTCCGCCTGTCAAACGAGAAACCGTGGCCTCTCCTTCCATAGACTTCCAAGAAACAACCCTGAGTGGAAATCAAAACTATTACGCATCATAAAATCAACTAGGGAGGATCGAGTGAACATCGACAGACTAACTATTTGCTCAAGACATTTTGAAGATGAGTGCTTTTTTACCGGTAAGTAGACTAGGTAATAGGCCTAAATGTAAACAAAAAAGCAATCGGGACTTGAAGATTCGTTAAAATCTTTTGATGTTCAATGCCTAATTTTAAAGTGTTTGCTGAAATAGCATTTTAAGTTCGATATTATCAATTCAATGATAGAACTGACACTTGTTAAGTTGTTTAATAGGCAGCTAGGCCTAGTAGTATAGGCCTAAAAGACTCATATACCGGTACTCATATCATATACTTTAAACACTGGCAGTGGCAGATCATTTTATATTTTAAATTTGATATTATCAATTCAATGATAAAACTGACAATTGTTTAATTATACGAGGCTAGTAAGGCATAGCCCCAAGACTTACAATACTTTATGAATTATAGTGCAGTGTCAGTGGCAGATAATATTTTTTTTAGATGTTATTTATTCAATTGGATTAATACAAAGATAATCTTTGATAATGAAGTCCCATGTAGAATTCTGTTATTGTATTGCATCATCATATTATAAGACTAAGTGAACAAAACTAAAAAATTATGATATTGATTGAAAGATATCTTTTCAAGTTTGTAAGTATTTAGGTCCGTCAATGGGCGAGCTTTGACTCTGACCTTCGGACGGTTGAGCATGGTTCAGTTCTAAAAAAAAATATTGACATATATAAAAAAAAAAAATCTAAATGAATCTAATTGGTCTTAGAATCCACTGAAAAATGTGTATAAATGGCCATAATCTGCGGAGATAAATGTTTTATGAATGGGGTGCAGGAAAGGTGAATCAAGCTGGTTTCGCTTCTTGTCATGTCAGATATTCTTCACCATCACAGGGCTCCAGGGAAACCCATTGGTCTGAGGGCAGAGGGCTACCAGTGATACAGATTTAATTATCATTTTTTGTTTCTAGATATCCAACAACATAGATTAAGCAATGTACAAAAGCTTTCCTAAAATTATTTATATTTATATTACAGCTACTACCAGTACTGGAAAAACAAGAAGACAGTTAAAACCTGGAAGTTTACCCACTCTTCATCTGCCTCAAAAGACTATAATAACACTCAAATTACCTGCAAGGAAACCACCGGTAAGTGTTATATGCATTTCTTTATGTACATTTCCATTAAAATTTTCTTTATCTGATAATAAAGGCCTATATCAAATAAAATATTTGTATCCAAAACAAGGGGGATTGATGTATATGTTCTTATGAGAAACCCCCTTTATTTATTACATTTAATTTCTGTGAAATGGAGTAATGTTTACCCCCCCCCCTCCCCCCAGTAAAAATTTAGTCTTGTCACATTGGCAATAATTGCCATGCAAGAGTGCATCTAGAAAAGCCTCATGGGCGGCAATACTATATACCAGAAAACACCGGAAAACAACCGGAAAACACCATTTTATACTGAATACAGGAAAACACTAAATACCGGAAAACATCCTAAATACCGGAAAACACCCTAAATAGGTAACCCGGAGCCTGGTCCTCTGTGTGCGGTTTTGGACCAAGTGAGCGCCGATGAAGGAAGGTCAAGGTCATTACGATGTTCGTTTTACAAATAGCCGCCCCCCCCCCCCCCAAAAAAAAATAAAATCCGATTTTTTTTTCTCCAAAATTTTTTGACGAAAAAATTTTCTGTCACAAAATACCGGAAAACACCCTAAATAGGTAACCCGGAGCCTGGTCCTCTGTGTGCGGTTTTGGACCAAGTGAGCGCCGATGAAGGAAGGTCAAGGTCATTACGATGTTCGTTTTACAAATAGCCGCCCCCCCCCCCCAAAAAAAATAATTTTGTCACAAAAAAAAAAAATCGAATTTTTCCGAAAAATTGGTTTTACAAAAAAACATTCCGTAGAAAATAATTTTACAGAGAAAAATACTTGGAAAAAATTTGATTTTTTTTTTTGAGAGAAATTTGGGAGAAGAAATTGTTAACAAAAAATCTGAAAAGAAATTTTTCTTTGACCGTTAGGCGATAGCTCGCTTGTATGTTAATGAACTTATTTCATCAGCGCTCACCTGGTCCAAAACCACACACGAGGACCAAAATCCGCATTACTAAATAGCTACCGGAAAACTTAGAAGAGTAAACTGTGCCCGAGATTTTTTTTAGAGAGCGTGCCGCGCCGCGCCGCTCCGGGAGGGATCATCGTCAGGGTGGGACGGGGGTGGAATTGTCCAGTCACGTGACGAACATAGATCTTCCGTTCCTCAACCCATATTATTTCCACAGTCATTGTCATTAATCACAAATTACGGGATGATATACGAAAATGCAGGTTTACTTTGAAAAAGTGAAAATGATACTTTTCCATCTACAATCTTCAGATCAAAGGATGCAAGTTCTTACACAGTGCAGCATAATTTGTGCAACAGAAGACACCTCGAATATCAATTGTCGGAAAAAACATTTTCTCGGGGACATTTTTTTTCCGAATACGCATTCGGTGTAAGTCTTCAGCCACCAGGAAGTGGTTAACATAGTAATGTTTTATTACGATAGTAGTACATAAAACAAATTGGTTGCCTGAGGTTCTCGGGGTGAAAGTAGCCTCATCGGCTAGAGTCCTCTATTTCACAAACAAAAACAACAATTGCTTCCTTGAAAATTTATCGATCAACCCTTTTCACAGACGTCCAGCTTACCACTTCCCGTCAATGCAGTAAGATAGAATATGTAGTTTTCTCATGGACAATTGGGCGAAAGTTGGGGTTTTCTCAAGGAAAACTGGTCAACGAGTTGGGGAAAAAAGCTCGAAAAGTAATCCAGAAAAAAATCCTGTGTGCGGCCCTTGGAATATGTTGAATATTATTATGGTTCAAGTGATTATATTTGACCCTGGAATGAAAGTAAGCTCAGAAACAAGTAGATTTTTAGCCCTTCCAACGAGATGGATAGCTCTTGGAAAGGATAGACACTTTTCAGATTACAGCCTGTCCGAGAATTGCGTGGCATCCATTTCGTTTGGTGATTAGGACACATAGCGGTTAAACCTGGAACTTCAACTCGAACTATTCAGAGATTTATTAACTCGCTTTTGATGATACTTGCTGTTTTATGATGTGATTTTTTGTTATCTAGGGAGGAGTTGGCCTAATCGTGCCTTGCACTTATTCGTACAACCCTGATGCCAGCGTTACTAGTAAGAATCAGGAGACCGGCGCAACCGGCATATAACGGGGCCCTCAGAGGGCTGTGTTTAAACTACTGAAATACTGAAACACTGAAATCTACTGAAAACTAAAATTAAAATACAAAATAAAATATGGTCAATGATGGAGGTGGACTGATTGCGTCTTTTAAAACATTCAAAGCATAATAGGCATCAACAAAATTTTGCAGAAAAAAAAATTGGAAATTTTTTTTAATTTTTTTTTTTTTGGGGGGGGGGGGGCTATTTGTAAAACGAACATCGTAATGACCTTGACCTTCCTTCATCGGCGCTCACTTGGTCCAAAACCGCACACAGAGGACCAGGCTCCGGGTTACCTATTTAGGGTGTTTTCCGGTATTTAGGATGTTTTCCGGTATTTAGTGTTTTTCCGGTGTTTTCCGGTATTCAGTATAAAATGGTGTTTTCCAGTTGTTTTCCGCTGTTTTCCGGTATATAGTATGGCCCCTAATGTGAAATACTAGAAATTGTGAGAATCAGATTCTTGCAATAATTTGACTATACTATTATCTAAATACTGTTTAATTATGAAATTAAGCATGCATCATATGCAAGAGCTGAGTCTGCCTTTACTGGTCTTTCTTTGTGCCTTTAAATGTTATATAAATTATGAATTAAACATTAATTAACTTACCAAGCCCATAACCAACTCTCAATGTCATTTATCTATCTTTTTAAACTATTACACATATAACGAGAAATGTCAGCTCTTAATATAATCTTACATAAGGCACGTTTAAGTTATTTGGCTGTTTAATTAATCGTTTAATTTTGATAGGTTCACTTTTTAAATTATGAAATTGAAATATTCTGAAACATTCTAAGTAACTATTATAATTATCTTTACAGAAATCAAGAATTTCATCTTCTGTATTGTCTCGTGGTAGTTCTACTGGTCCATCTGTCACATTTGATGCATTGAAAGAATTTACTAAATTAAAAATTCCAAATGAATGATGTTGTGATTCATTTGATCCTGATAAGATTATCCTTGTTAGATAAGGAGGCTGTCAAATTGTTGCCAGTGTATATAAATCGATGAGTTTTACAGTGCATCTTAATGATTATCTTATACCAAATATTTTTATAGTTTCAACTAGTTCCATAACATCAATTATTAATTATATAGAAACTCTTCATTTTTGTACCGGAATAACATCTCCTGAACGTCAGTCATATTCTGAACTGCAGTCAGAAACATCTAATTATTTTCGTCATGTCAAGTTATTAATGAATTCAACATCTGAAAGTAGTATCAGTTATGCAAGCTCTGTGCGTTCTAAACAATGTTTAGGAATCTCCATTTAAAATAGTGACTAGAGCTCTTAAAGAATCGCGAAAACAACTAAAGAAAGTTAATAAACAGCTAAAATAAATTAAAAAACAACTTGCCAAGGAATGTATTCCCATTGAAAGAGACATGCACAAATCTCTGTTCAGTATAATGGATAGCAGCTCTGTGACTGAACCTTTCGTAAAACTTTTTTGGAATGAACAGAAAAGCGCCTTTTCTAAGAAAAACAGAGGTCACAGCTGGCACCCAATGATGATCAGACTGGCCATTCTTCTACATTCTTAAAGTCCATCTACCTATGGATCTTTACGAGAGTGTGGAATTTTAATATTTCCAGGAGAATCAACTCTTCGTGATTTTACAAACTTCATTAAACCTCAACCAGGATTTCATCCAGATGTTCTGAAAGAAATAAAGGAAGCAGCTGATCAATTAAAAGAGGAGCAGAGATGGGTTGTCTTGCTTATGGATGAGATGTGCATTAAATCTGATTTGGTTTTTGATAGACAGACAGGAAATGTTATTGGTTTCATTAACAAGTAAGTGATATTAGGTATTAAAGGACAATGCAGCAAAAGGTTAATTTGGCAGTATATTGCTTTCTGCTCAGTCCTTTTGAATAACGAATTAACTCAGATGTGCAGATATGCTTGGATACGTTTCGATACGATCAACATGATTGCTACAACTGACCTCAATGTATGATACGATCTGATAGCATCCCCACAATTACTTCACAAGTAAAACCACGTAGCATGAATTGTGATAGTGGGAACCTACTAGCATAAGCGGTATCAAATGACAAGCAGCTTTCTAAATTCTAAACAGTCTGTGTTAACGGTTTATCCCCTAAGTAATTCAGGAATATATGCCTACCTACCTGAATATGAAGATTTTTAAATCTATCGGTGATATGAAGAAACTGGTATGATCTATAAAGCTATAACGTCACTTCCATTCTTCCGAGTTTGAATAGTTTAACTTATACTTTTTTTCTATTTTATAGTGTTAATCAAGAAGGTAATTTTAAACAGAATGTTGCAACACATTGTTTGGTATTTATGGTTGTTGGTATCAACCGTAGCATCAAATATACCATCGGATGGTTTCCAACTAAAACTGCAACTGCCAGCAATCTTTATCCAATTTTTGGGGAATCTGTAGGACATCTAGAAACTGTTTGCAATCTAAAGGTTAGTAACAAAGCATGATAAATGGTATTAGTCAAAGGTGTTTCGCACCTTCAGCACTTCACCTCCCGTGCACCCCAATCGTTGGTTTCTGAATATGCCCTTGTTACTGTGGATATTGGAAAAGGTTCATTATTAAATTGAGAAGTTGCGGAATTTATGATGGAGAATTGATGGAAATTTTCGATCAGATTGGTGAGTTACGCTGACGGGAAATTTGTTGATGAATCAATATTTAGTTTCTTGTACATCTCGTAAAAAAAATTAAATTGTTATATTTGTTTAGGTAATTGCTCTTATATCTGACAAGACCTCCTCAAATATGAGATTTATATCTCCTCATGGACCAGATGTTCATAAAACAACCAACTTATTTGCTCCTGAAAGAGAAATATATTTCTTTTCTGATGCTCCTCATCTTCTCAAAACTGTAAGAAATAACTTAGCTGCATCTGGTAGTAATCGGAACAGTCGATTATTGTGGGTAAGTCAATTTTCACATAAATTTCCTCTGGACCTAAAAGTTTCCATCTCTCAAGGGGACAATCCATGAAAGACTTAGAGACAACATAAAAATCAGAATAGGTTTAAAGACAAAGTTTATTAATTTTGGCCATTTGAAGTTTACACGTAGTGATAAATCAGTTGGTAGACATATTCTACAATCACTCTTTAAATTTTATTTGCAGAAGAACAACCAAAATCTTTTATGGAAACATGTGGCAGATGTATATGAAAGAGATATGGCTCATGAGTTGAGCAAGGTTACAAAACTTACAATCACATTCATTTAACATCATTTTCTGTTATGAAAGTGAATTTTGTTGCCCAGGTAAATATATATATATTACTAAACTTTTAATGTGAAGATGCCTTCTGATATCCAGTAAAATTTTACTCATCTATGGATCAGAGGCTTTTATGCATTAGGAAATTTGATTGTTCACTATTTGTCAACAAATTGATTTTGTGTTGGGTGTGGGGGCATGATTCATGAGAGGTACTTGAATTTAAATACACTTCATTTTAGTCAAAATAGAAATTGTTATAATACTAATACCATAATTTATTATTCCATCATAAATATTTGCAGGTCTTTAGTCGTTCTGTTGGCAAGGTGATCGAAGAATTTGGTGGAGAAGAGGCCCAGGAAACTGTTAAGTTTATTCTGTTAATTGATCGTTTCTTTGATTGTTTGAATGTAAGATCAAAGTTTGAAGGACAGAGAAAAAGAAAAACAGATCTAATGCCATACGAAAGTATTGATGATCCCAGGTTCAAGGTGAGTTACGTACCAGTATTTATATTCATGTTTTCTAGTAAATGAAGAGAATCAGAAACATTGATTAAGTACTAAACCACCTCAAAATATTAGAACATGTTCGTCATTGGCATTATTAAAAAAAATTTGAAAACATACTTATTCTTTGAGGCTTTTCCACATTAATACATCATTTATTTAATTTATACATAACATGACAATAATGATAAATATATATAGAAAATGACCGATTGGTATTTTATATCATTTCTAGTAAATGAAAATAATTGGAAACATTTGATTAAATACTAGATATACTAGACTGATTTTTATTTTATGTAGTTTCTTATTGATGACTTCTTGGGATAACTAGAAGACTGGAAAAAGCAGGTCAATGATCGAGCAGAATTTAGTAAAATTGAAAAGTCCAAAATGTTCCTAACTCACCAAACCTACAAGGGATTAGTAATTACAGGTATGTATTTTGGATTTTCATCATTGTCAAGCCTATTATTATATTAGAAGTCACAGGTTTTACAGGGTATGTGTCTAGTCAAGTGGGTTAATTAAAGATACATTATGGAATATTATGGAAGAATTGACTATTCTCGCTATAATAGTTAAAACATAGATAACGTAGGTAGAATATGTTTAAAATTTCAATTAAATTGCTCCACTCTGCATGACATATCCAGTGTTTAAAATGTATGTAATTTTAATAAACCCATAAAAGATTTTTACACCAGCTACATGTATATTAAATGTTTTCTTTTTTTTTCTATAGTTAAATCAGTTGTGGAAGCAACGAAGTTTCTCCTTAAGAATGGGGTCAGTTTTGTTTTGACAAATAAATTTTGTCAAGACCCATTCGAAGAACATATTGGCAGACATAGGGCCACGGGAAGGCGAAATGATAACCCAACAGTCTATGAATTTGGGTATGCATATTTATAGTATATTGAAGGGACATACTTGTATATATTGATTTAATTTTAAAAAAAAACTACCATTGAACGCTTTTACGTCCAGTTTTATGAAATAAATTGAATCCATTTTTAAAACAATATTTAAAGGACAATATTGGTGTCAGTCATTATAAAATATGTGATAGAGTTCGTTAAATACATCCCATATATAATTTTAACACAGAGATCATTGCTACGGGAGATGTGTAACAAGCACGTGAAGAAAAGGGAAGTGACGTCAAACATGACAAACACGAGTTGTCCTTCTATATAACTGGCTGAAGTTAAGAGTGATAACAGACAAACGATCGAATTTCATTTCACTAATAATTCCGTTGAAGTTGAAAAGTTATTATATGGGACGGTGAGAGGGTATCTCACAATTCAAAAATAGAATTGGCTGTCACTAGATAAGGGACACGAGAAAAATAGAAAACTCCCGTTTTTATTCATTCTGTTCTTAATAAAAACATGGTAATGCACGGACTTTTTCTAATTTGTTCGTTATCTTTTATCTACTGACAGCCAATTCTTTTTTTTAATTGTCAGATATACTCTCATCGTCTCGTATAACAACTTTTCATCTTCAACTGAATTATCAGTGAAATGAAATTCGATCGTTTGTATGTTATCGCTCGTTACTTCAGCCAGTTATATAGAAGGACAACTCTTGTTTGTCATGTTTGACGTCACTTCCCGTTTCTTCATGTGCTTGTTACACGTCTCCCGTAGCAAAGATCTCTGTGTTAAAGTTATATTTGGAATGTATTTAACCAGTTCTATCACATATGTAATAATGACTGACACCAATATTATCCTTTAAGAGCCACTTGGCTCCCAACTGTCAACCATTTGCATTGGACTATCTGTCAGCCCATCTGCGTGTTAATAATTCTTAACATTCTTAGAGGTGACACTGTTGATTATTCTTTGATCTTTTTTAAATTCTCAGAGGTGACACTGTCGATTATTCTTTGATCTTTTTTAAATTAATGTATGTTGTCTGAAGAAATGTACATTTCATAGATTAGTAAGAATTTTTAATTTAATTTCCAGTTACCAGGAAAATAAACTTCGCCTTCAGCGCTCTCTCTCTCCAACTTCATCCACATGGGAACATCAGGACAAGGAAAGCAGCAATTGATCTTGATGAAACACCTTTGAAAAAGAGAAGACAAACGACCCAGAAATAATTTCTATATGTCTGTCCGTATGCCTGCCTGTCTGTTTTATTGAATTGGTAACTTCACAAAATGAATTATTGCTGATCAAATGTAATTTCTCAAAAGTCAAGATGCTGTTATGTAATAGAGCGAACTCTGTTTGCAGGTTAAGCGGAGCGATAAGCAATTTGATTGGTCGGGACTTTGGAGCTCGATAACTTTGATTCTAATTGAGTGAGAGTGGTGAAACTGCTCGTATAGTTTCATTACATCATTATCTTAACAAGGTTCGATGCTGAGCATTTTCTGCTTAGGCAAAGTTAAGACTTCGATCTGATTGTTCAAGACTTTGGAACACAATGTCTCTCCTTCTAATTGAGGTAGAATGTTCAAATTTGGTGCAGGTGTTTATTAGGCGAATGCCTTGACAGAGTTCGATCATGCGCATTTTCCACTAAGTTCGATGATGAGAATTTTCTGCTTAGGCTTAGTAGCGATAAGCAACTCATTGAAACTGAGTGTATAGTTTCACTACCAGATACTTCAAAACCTTGACCGAGTCTTGATTGATAAAGACTTTGGAATACAACAACTCTCCTTCAAATTGAGGTAGAATTTCAAATTTGGTGTACATTGTAGGTGTTTATTAGGTGAATGCCTTGAAAGTTTGATCATGTATATTCTCCAATAAGTTCGATGATGAGAATTTTCTGCTTAGACTAAGTAGCGATAAGCAACGCGATGAAACTTAGTGTATAGTTTCACTTCCAGGTACTTCAAATCCTTGACTGAGTTCAATCGTGAACATCTTCTGCTTAGACTAAGTATAAATGATTGGTTTGATTGAAAATTTCAGTCAAATTACTTCACACTAAGCCAAGAAATACTCATTTTAAAAACCTTGTTGATTGTCATAGGCTCATAGGCAGATTTAGCTCTTGCATAATGTATGTTTAGTAAATAGTATGTGTCATCTACTTATTTTAAGATGTCGGTGGGGGGCAGCCTCATTATTGGTTTGTTGCCCCTCGCCTTTCGACGAAAGCAGGGGACTATTAAAATGGGTTCGTCTATCTGTCTGTTTGTCCGTCACACATTTTGGGACACAATAACTCTCTTTCTAATTGAACTAGAATGATCAAACTTGGTGTAGGTGTTTATTAGGTCAATGCCTTGATGGAGTTCGATAATGGGCATTTTCTGCTCAGGGTAAGCAGAGTTGATTGGTCGAGACCTTGGAACACAATAACTCATTCTAATTGAGTTAGAATGTTCACACTTGGCGTAGGTGTCAATTAGGTGAATGCATTGATGGAGTTTGAAGATGGGAATTTTCTGCTTAGGGTAAGCAGAGATAAGCAGTTTGACTGTGATGCTTTGGGACACGATAACTTTAGTTTTAATTAAGTGAACGTGAGGACACTTGGTGTATAGCTTTATTATATCAATTCAATACCTTGACTAAGTTCGATAATGAACATTTTTTGCTGAGGGTAAGCAGATTGATAAGCAATTTGATTGGTCTAGACTTTGGAACACCATAACTCTCCTTCTAATTGAGGTAGAATGTTCAAACTTGGCGTAGGTGTCTATTAGGTGAATGTTTAAACTTGATGTAGATGTTCATTAGGTGAATGTCTTGACTGAGTTCAATGATTAACATTTCGAGCTGAAGCCAAGCAGAGCTAATTGATTTCATTTGTCGATGGTTTGGGACAAGATAATCTTGATTCTATCTGATAGAGAGTGATGAAACTTAGTGAAAAAAATAAATAAGCGATTAATATGTGTCATCTATTTATTTTGCAATTTCGGCGGGGGACATCAGCCTCACTGTTGGCTTGTTCTAATAGCTTTATTACATCAATACCTTGACTAAGTTCGATAATGAACATTTTCTGTTGAGGGTAAGCAGAGCCTTTGGAACACAATAACTATCCTTCTAATTGAGGTAGAATGTTCGAAATTGGTGTAGGCTTTATTAATAGCTTTATTACATCAATACCTTGACTAAGTTCGATAATGAACATTTTCTGTTGATGGTAAGCAGAGCCGTTGGAACATAATAACTATCCTTCTAATTGAGGTAGAATGTTCGAAATTGGTGTAGGCTTTCATTAGGTGAATGCCTTGACAGAGTTCGATGATGAACATTGTCTGCTTACGTTAAGCAGATATAAACAATCTGATTGGTTGATGCTTTGGGGCACGATAACTTTGGTTATAATGAAGTGAGAGCAATGAAACTCTGAATATAGATTCATTATATCATTATCTTGACAAAGTTCGATGGTGAGAATTTTCTGGTCAAGACTTTGGAACATAACAACTCTGCTTTTAATTGAAGTAGAATGTTTAAACTTGATGTAGATGTTTATTAGGCGAATGTCTTGACTGAGTTCAATGATTAACATTTCGTGCTGAAGCTAAGCAGAGCTAATCGATTTCATTGGTCGATGCTTTGGGTCGTTCGGATGGGACGAAAAAACCGAGGTCCCGCGTACACATTGGCGTGCACGTAAAAGACCCCTTGGCAGTTAGAATTCGATATAAGAGTAGGCCGTAGCGCCGCTGCCCGGGCAAAATTTCCCTCATAGCACACTGTATGGCGTATGCCCGTCTTCATTAGCCCAGGTTAGGAGCAGAACAGTAGGACGTTAAACCCCATTTCATTTCGATGCTTTGGGACAAGATAATCTTGATTCCATCTGATCGAGCGTGATGAAACTTAGTGTATAGTTTGATTGCTTGATACTTTTGAAAAAAATAAATGTGCGATTAATTAATTAATATGTGTCATCTATTTATTTGGGGATTTCGGCGGGGGACATCAGCCTCACTGTTGATCGAATAGAATACCATTTTTGAATGTATAAAATTTATAGCCGAAAAATCTGCCTTATGTTTTTTGTACTTGCAATTAGCATTGTTCATGCCGAATTTGATGCATAACTAAGACAATTTGACTTTTGTTGTCATCAGCACCCTTTATTATCAGGCTTTTGGGCCAAGTTTGGAACATGGATGGTAAATACAATTTTTTTGGATGATTAGAAATAGTTCATCACCCCAAATAACATAACAAAAATGGACATATCTTATGAACAAAACTTACAGTGCTAGCTTTAAAATGTGCATTTTAGAGTACTCAACGCCCTTAAATTGTATTTATCATGAAAATGAATATTAATTACTGTACAAATGTACAATGTTTAACATTTTCCTAACATGGGGTTTGAATGAAACATCTATTTTGTCATCTTTTTTAAGTTTTTACGTAGCCCTATGTTGATTTTAAATTTTTTACCTTTACATTCTCTCACATGGTGTATCATGCGCTTACATTTGTGATGTGCTCTCAAAGAATCATACATTCTTCTAAACCTTTGTCTGTAAATTGTTCTGTTTGATTGGTAGCGTCAAAGAAATCGCTCTTAATTTAAGTGTTTGTCATGCAACTGACTCTGAAATCTGTCTTTGACAAATTCAAATGTATCTGTTTATTGTGATAGAACAGATCTCTAAACCTAAAAAAAATCTGCAGTTTTCTTTGTAACATATTTATAGTATATTGAAGGGACATACTTGTATATATTGATTTAATTTTAAAAAAAAACTACCATTGAACGCTTTTACGTCCAGTTTTATGAAATAAATTGAATCCATTTTTAAAACAATATTTAAAGGACAATATTGGTGTCAGTCATTATAAAATATGTGATAGAGTTCGTTAAATACATCCCATATATAATTTTAACACAGAGATCATTGCTACGGGAGATGTGTAACAAGCACGTGAAGAAAAGGGAAGTGACGTCAAACATGACAAACACGAGTTGTCCTTCTATATAACTGGCTGAAGTTAAGAGTGATAACAGACAAACGATCGAATTTCATTTCACTAATAATTCCGTTGAAGTTGAAAAGTTATTATATGGGACGGTGAGAGGGTATCTCACAATTCAAAAATAGAATTGGCTGTCACTAGATAAGGGACACGAGAAAAATAGAAAACTCCCGTTTTTATTCATTCTGTTCTTAATAAAAACATGGTAATGCACGGACTTTTTCTAATTTGTTCGTTATCTTTTATCTACTGACAGCCAATTCTTTTTTTTAATTGTCAGATATACTCTCATCGTCTCGTATAACAACTTTTCATCTTCAACTGAATTATCAGTGAAATGAAATTCGATCGTTTGTATGTTATCGCTCGTTACTTCAGCCAGTTATATAGAAGGACAACTCTTGTTTGTCATGTTTGACGTCACTTCCCGTTTCTTCATGTGCTTGTTACACGTCTCCCGTAGCAAAGATCTCTGTGTTAAAGTTATATTTGGAATGTATTTAACCAGTTCTATCACATATGTAATAATGACTGACACCAATATTATCCTTTAAGAGCCACTTGGCTCCCAACTGTCAACCATTTGCATTGGACTATCTGTCAGCCCATCTGCGTGTTAATAATTCTTAACATTCTTAGAGGTGACACTGTTGATTATTCTTTGATCTTTTTTAAATTCTCAGAGGTGACACTGTCGATTATTCTTTGATCTTTTTTAAATTAATGTATGTTGTCTGAAGAAATGTACATTTCATAGATTAGTAAGAATTTTTAATTTAATTTCCAGTTACCAGGAAAATAAACTTCGCCTTCAGCGCTCTCTCTCTCCAACTTCATCCACATGAATGAATGAAACATCTATTTTGTCATCTTTTTTAAGTTTTTACGTAGCCCTATGTTGATTTTAAATTTTTTACCTTTACATTCTCTCACATGGTGTATCATGCGCTTACATTTGTGATGTGCTCTCAAAGAATCATACATTCTTCTAAACCTTTGTCTGTAAATTGTTCTGTTTGATTGGTAGCGTCAAAGAAATCGCTCTTAATTTAAGTGTTTGTCATGCAACTGACTCTGAAATCTGTCTTTGACAAATTCAAATGTATCTGTTTATTGTGATAGAACAGATCTCTAAACCTAAAAAAAATCTGCAGTTTTCTTTGTAACATATGTTAAGCCACCTCTATCAAATAATTTAACTAAATCATGTTGATTATTAAAATCAGTTGAACAATTATCACTTTTCATGCAACTAAATATATCGTGGCGAGTTTAATGATCTGTTTCATTATATTTGTGAAGAAATTTACTAATGACACTTCCAGCAATGTAAATGACAATATTGCTCTCCTCTGAACTCACACCCTGTACATGAGAGTCATTTTCAGTTTGTTTGTCTAAAATATTTTCAATAATTAGTGCATCAAAAAACTTAATACATAGAAGAGTAATAAAATTTCTGTCCAAATTAAAACGTTGAACTAGATCTTCAGATATAACTGGTAAACTGGTATGAAATGTACTCCAGCTTTTTTCCGCACAAGGCTCTTTATATGAAGAACCAGACGAAAGGAAAAGTAATGGATTAAACTTAAAGTGCAAAAAGTCAATTATGGAAGACACTGCAATAGAAAATACAACACAAAAGCATAAATTTACTTGTAAAAAGCTATTTAATGTCCAGTTTATACCAAAAAAAATATATGACACTAAAATAAAAACAAGATAGCCACACAAAGCATGGAAATACACCTACACAGCAGTTTTGTAATGAAAACATTTAGCAATAGACTGTGGCGAAAAAGCAAAATTACGCTAATTAAAGTGCCATGACCTCAGAAAGTAAAATGTGATTATGATCAAATGCAAGTTTGAAAAAGATTCGTCAAAAATTGTGGCCTCTAGTGAGCAGAAAGGGCAACTGCATTATACACTCATACTTATGTGGGGGCCTATAATAATAATTACATGTGTACAATTTATATTTGGCAGGTTACATACATAAGTTAAGTTTTAAAATATATATTAGTATTAAAATAATACATACTAAATGTATAATAAAACAATTTTGAATCAACAGAAATAGTGTAAAATATGAAAGCAATTTGACCCAAAGAGGTCAGTGTACTGCATCAATGTAAACTGTCTAACCATGCTCTTAAAATTATGCCCTGTAATTTTTTGAATAATAAATCAATATTACCTTATCAAGCAAACTGATGTCCATCCAATTAATTACCATTGATATATTTTAAAGAGTTTACGGTATAGATTCTATTGATGTAACTGATAATATTGAGATTATACAGAAGTTTAAAGAGGCATTAGGTAAAGATTAGATATGTAAAAGAGCTGACAGTTTTCACTATATAGTTAAAAATTAATACTGGTAATGAAAACAGAAAATGCTGAAAATTTCAGCCATATCACTTCACTCTGAACCAAGATACTAACGATTCATTTTTCAGCTAGCCTGGATCATCATTACTAACGCCAATTCTATAATTAACAGTCTCGATTATCAATTTTTACGTTAAATTATCCATCACAAAATATATGCAGAGATTCCATATGTGTGAATGAACAGGCATTCAAACAGGATGGTTTTCTGTTCAGTTTCTGAGATATATTAACTACTTAATCTTGAAATCTTTCTCTTTTGATTCATATAAATGTTTCTGATATTGCTTGCATAGACGTTTTAACAGAATGTTGACTGTGTAATTATCTTTAGGAACTCATCATAACCAAGCAAAAATAGAAAAATAAAATGAAAATTAAACATTGGAACTATAAATAAAGGCTAACAAATATTTTGTGAATAAAATTCAAAAAGTATATTACCATCCAATATCTGCACAGAAGCAAATGATGGATTTGTTGATGTTAGGTTACTGGCTATTTTCTGTAACCGAACAGATGATATAGGCCTACAATTTACTACAGCAGTAGGCCTCTAGAAAGGAAATTTAAAATGTTAATTTAATCTTACTATAGGCCCTTTGATAATAAATTAAATAATCATTAAAATAATACTTCGTGGTTTGGGTACAATATAGGGCCTACCTGTTTAGTTTTTTTACTTAGTGGTTTTCCACCATCATCGTAATATGGGACAGACTCCACAAAATCTGAGAAGAATTCCTGTGGCGAAAATAAACAGAAGAAATTTATTATATAGCCTAGTTGCACACGTCAAAAAAAAGCGAGTTAGGCCTATTTTTTTTATATAGAGCCTAGTAAAGTAGTATTATTATGATTATGGCGGTACAGAGATAAATTACGAATTGCACAATATTTACATTATAATTCATTAAAAACTTTATTATATGATATCTGAGACGCCCCGATGTAATTTAGATCAGATATTTTGGTTTTAAAAGCAAATGGTTAATCTTTTCATTCATAACTTTACATCTATCACGCCGTCCAATTCCAAAAAATAACTGGCATCTGCCATTACTTCATGCAGGACTGCATTCTACCGGAAGTCACTTGTGCATCCTCCTCTTTGCGCAGGCGCTGCACAACATAATACAACGTCATAACGCTAAACTCTTCGCGTGGACATTCCGTCTGTGACAATCTCAGTGTTTCTTATCATATCCACATGCCTGGTCCTTTGCGGGGACGTGGAAACTAATCCAGGCCCATCCAACACTAGACAGGGACAGATCAGTAAATCTGGTGAAATAATTTTCCCAGAAAAGGAGGCTGCCAATGATCTTATTGCCATTATACAGTCCCTAAAGAAAGACATTGCAGATTTGAGATCCGAAGTAAAAGACTTAAATATTAAAGAAGAAGTACAGGCAATAAAGAAAATATTAAGGACCTTAAAAGTGAAAGTGTCAGTTTCAATTTGCGCCTCGATAATCAAGAAAATCGAATAAGACAACACAATCTTATTTTCTATGGGTTGAAGGAAAAGGACAGTTTTGAGACAAAAAGTGACTGTGAACAACTCATAAAAGAGGTGTTAACGAATGATTTGAAACTGGATGACCACAACTCAATGACAAAATTTGAAAGAATCTACAGACTAGGGGTTAAAAAGAATTCACAACAACGACCACGACCAGTGTTAGTCTATTTACTAGCTTGAGCGATAGGGACAGTGTTTTGAGAACGGCAAAAAAAGAACTCACTGACTCACAAATTGCTGTTTCGGAAGATTTTACTGAACGGGTTCGAAGAATTAGAAAAGCGCTTATCCCATTGCTCATTGAGGCCAAAACAAAAGACAAAAAGGGAGCTCGTCTCAACTTCGATCAATTAATAATCGAAAGCAAAGCATATACTATTGACCTGGATACCAATCAACTCATCCCAATATCAAAGGACGAATAGCAATCAACTACATCATATAATATAGCAAATGAAATTAAGTCACAAATGAGTTGCAATCTACAAAACATAAGTATTGTCTCTTGGAATTGTCGCAGTTTAAAAAGACATTTTGATAATCTCGAACTTATAGATAAATTGAGTAAATTGACATTATTGGAATAAGTGAAACTTGGCTGTACGAATCACCGCATAAAACATTGCTTAACAATCACGAACAATATGGGTTCTACAGGCAAATAGGAAATCATGGTGGTATTTTAGTATTTATTTCAAAACATATTCGAAGGGGAGTCCAAAACATTTTATGTTAATTTGATGATGCTGTGATCATATTATTAAATAAATCATTCTTTGGAATAGAAAAAGACCTTATTCTAATCTTCATGTACGTTTCACCGGAAGGATCCAAGTATTATGAAAACAGAGACCACTCAACTATAGAGACACTCGAAGAGATATTTATTAAAATTTACTTTGACTTTCCAGGCTCAAATATTTTCTTGGCAGGTGATATGAACGCCAGAACCGGTGATTTGGTAGATTATATAATCGATGACTCATTGGAATATATTACAACTGAAGATATATACCCCATAGATGACTTTAATCAAAAGCGACAATTTGGACAAAGAAGTCAACGCATTTGGCGCCATATTAATACACGTATGCAAAACATACGGAATACATATACTCAACGGCCATTTCCCTAGTGATGCAGGTGGTATGTTTACCAGCCACGCAAACAAGGGTGCAAGTGTAGTGGATTACATGGTGGCATCTACGGAATTATTCCCATCTATCAAGAACTTCAGTGTCATTGGTATCGACGAATCTGACCATTTTTGCTATCACGTGTTGTATTGAAACGTCGATAACAGGCAAACAGCTGAGTACCGAAACCTACGTGTTAGAGCAACGAAAAAGATTCAAATGGCGCGAAGAAAATCGAGACCAATTTATTAGTGAATTACGTAGTGATGCTGTCAGTTGTTGTTTCCAGGAAATCAGGAAACGCAGTGAGAGTGATGATGTAAGTATTCTTTGTGATAAGTTTGTAAACACCCTGCAAATCGCAGCAGAATCAATTTGTAAAATTTCAGGGAAGTATCGCCCGAAATATAATCAACAGTCTTTATGGTGGACACTGAAATGTGAAAGTGCCAAACGTCAAAAATATCGACTACTGGACAATTATCGATTGAGCAAACTCGATTCCGACCTGACTCTCTATAAACACTCAAGATCGTTATTCAAATCAATATGTGATACTAGCAAATTAAATTATGCGGAAAACTTAAAATCAAACTTAAAGCACAACTTAAATCCTCCGATCGACTTTTGGAGTGATGTAAAAACTATACTGCGCGATACGCAACAAGATGTAACTATATCACCAGATAAATGGTTTCGACACTTTAAAGACCTGTTAAGTTCCGATCATAATTTAAATAATGAACACACTGATGCTCAGTTTCATATTCATGACCAAATGTGTGATCTATGTGAAAATAATGTTCCCCAAAGCTTAAACGCAACAATAACATGTGCTGAAATATTAACGTGTATAAACGATATGAAAAATGGGAAGTCCCCGGGACTAGATGGCATCAAAATAGAATTGATAAAAGAGTCGAGTCATATCACAGTCCAAATTGTGGTCGATATTTTTAACATGATATATGACAAAGGGGTATTTCCACAAGAGTGGTGTAAAGGGGTGGGACGATTTACCCAATACTACCCAATACCACCCCAATACCACTACAATATAACCGCATACTACCTAATACTCCAACATAATGATGTAAAATGTGCATATCAATTGAATTTTTTAAAAAATAATTAGTTATAGTGCGGGAATTGTACTTTAAATGCGATTACCGATCTCTGGCTGTTCCATTTGCCTCCCTATATCAACCAAAACAAGTAAAAACTAATCCAATTCTACCAAATACTACCACATACTACCCAATTTTATCAGTTAGCAACCTAATATTTTCAAATAGCAGCACATTAGTATAATTACTATAACAAATATTCGATAATTTGCAGAAAAATGAAATGTTTGCGCAGTTATCTCCCTTTACAACCGATAAATTGCTATCCAGATTAATCATCTTCTTTTGCTTTGCAGTGGGTTTCCAAGAGGACGAAGTTAAAATAAGAAAAACAAGTATTTTGTTGTGTATGTTTTAATCATTATATATAGTTAACTACTGTATTATTATATAAGATGGCCGCCAGTCTATAAATAACTATTTCAACCCCTCCATGGGTATCGTCAGGCGGTACCCATGTTTGCTTGGTTCAGAACCATCTCCAAACAAGTGCGATATCTCAACTCTACTGAAAGAGATTCGCACCCTATCAGCAGCGTTGAGACTGCATTGAAGAGACAATCCCCATCGCCCGTAGATTTTATTGCATTGACATTGGTTTGCCTCAATAATTTGTCAGCTACTTCGTCAACAAGGCACGCCTCTCTTTGTGAATTAGCATCTCTCCTTCTGCGACACTTTTCAGTTTGTCAACACTGTGATTTGCGGCCTGAAAATAAAATACAAAGTCTTACTTTCACTAATCTGGTTAAACACTTTACAGCTCTGTCGGTTTCTTTGATGATCAAGCACAATAAAACTTGATTAGTCAATCAACAATCTTATTTCCGTTGATTAAGTGATAAGTCAGGTGGAATGTATATACGAGTAGAGCATTACACATTTGTAATAAACATGTGTAATTTCGTTAATGTTTAAATAACCATCATCCATTACGTAAATATGCAATAACGTAATAGTTGACATGAACAAATAAATATAAACATATGCGAATCAAAATAATAACAAGCGCTTACACTTCACAGGACACAAACTAGGTCATTTCGGGACTAACCTGGTGGTTCAATTTGATTTCAATAATTCGCTGGCGCGTAGGGGTCTTTAGCAGTGGGAGGAACCGGAGCACTCTGAGAAAATCCACGATTTTGGACAAAATAGATATAAATATGCATTTTTTTAAATTGAATAAGTAAGTATGCAGTTATTTAATATATACATGAAAAAAAACCAAACAAACCTTTCCCAGTCGTGTTATTCCCAGGAGATAATCAAACTTGTCACCAGAACTTCTGCATATTTCACAATTATACGTTTCTGGGCTGGCAGAAAGGGCTTTTACTTTTACATCAGTAATGCCTTCACAATCTATGTGGTACCATTTCAAACACGTGTCACAAAATATAATTCCATTTTTACACTTCACAGCGCATTTACCACAATGCCGTTGGACATGTTTTTGTTGTTGACCACGGGCCATACTGATATCGACTAATATTCGCTAAAATTATGACTACACTTACACAGAGTGTGAGGTTAGACAAAAGTGAAGAAATGTGCTTTTGGAACTTCTATTGGATGCTAGAGAAGATTAATACAAAGGTAGTATCAAAGCTGTATTTAGTAATTAAGCCAACTTTTACAAATAAATGACAATTAACTGGTGGATGTTATCTATATGTTTAACATTGATAACACTGTATATAGACGGATTGATAATCATAGCCGGTGTATTTGTAATAAACAACAACAACAACAATATACATGAAGGGTCTATATACAACAGAAGGAAGAGGCTAAAACCAACATTGACAAAAGAATATCTTCAAGTGTATTATTTGGTAGCAGTTTCATCGAGAGATAATATAAATAAACCAGAACGTGATTACCCAATCAACAATCTTAACCCCGTTGATTAATTGTTAAGTCAGGTGGAATGTATATACGAGTAGAGCATTACACATTTGCAATAAACATGTGCAATTTCGTTCATTTTAAAATGAAAGTAATAGTTGACATGAACAAATATAAACATATGCAGTATTTTTTTGTTAAAGGACGTGCCTCCTGACGATACACATGGAGGGGTTGAAATTGTTATTTATAGACCGCTGGCCATCTTATATAATAATACAGTAGGTAATTATATATAATAGATTAAAATATACACAATAAAATACTTGTTTTTCTTATTTTCGTTTCGTCGACTTGGAAACCAACTGCAACGCAAAAGAAGATGATTAATCTGAATAGCAATATAAGATCTCTTTATCGGTTGTAAAGGGAGATAACTGCGCAAACATTTTATTTTTCTGCAAATTATTGAATATTCGTTGCAGTAATTATACTAATATGCTGCTATTTGACAATATTAGGTTGTTAATTGATAGTATTGGGTAGTATGTGGTAGTATTTGGTAGTATTGGGTTAGTTTTTGCTTGTTTTGGTTGATATAGGGAGGCAAATGGAACAGCCAGAGATCGATAATCGCCTTTAAAGTACAATTCCCGCGCTATAACTATTTATTTTTGAATAAATTCAATTGATATGCACATTTTACATCATTATGTTGTAATATTGGGTAGTATGTGGTGATATTGAGGTGGTATTTGGGTGGTATTGGGTAGTATTGGGTAGTATAAATCGTCCCGCCGGTGTAAAGCCCTAATATTAATAAGCCCAATACACAAGAAAGGGCCCGTGACATTGTAAATAATTATAGGGGAATATCCCTTCTCCCAATAATAAGCAACATATTTACCAAAATACTAAATTGTAGACTCACAAAATGGTGTAATCATAATAATACAACCAAGCTGGTTTTCGAAAAACTATTCTACCATTGATAACATATTTTCTTTACAAGGCATTATTAGTAAATATATTTCTAAAACTCGTGGTAGAATATACTGTCTGTTCATCGATTTTGTAGTCTCCTTTGATTCTGTACCACATTGCAATATGTGGAATGTCTTGCTAAAAGATGGCATACATGGTAAATTTATCAATATCATAAGAGATATGTATTTAAAGTCCAAATCATGTGTCTTAACTTCTGATGGCATAACGGAGATGTTTAGTTGTACTAGAGGTACAAGGCAGGGATGTATGTTAAGTCCTCTGATATTCTCATTGTACATCGACGAGTTTATTAATGAGTTGACTAACGATGAGTGTAAAGGTATATATATTTCATCATTGTTTCCAAATGTGATTTGTTGACTAACGATGAGTGTAAAGGTATATATATTTCATCATTGTTTCCAAATGTGATTTGTTTAATGTTTGCAGACGATATTGCAAATATAGCCGACACTGTATACAGATTACAATGTCAAATTACGAGTATAGAAATCTTTTGTGCTAAATTCAAAATGTAAATAAACTTAAGTCAAACAAACATTCTCGTTTTCCCTAACGGGGGCCCTTTAAGAAATTACGAATCATGGAACTATAACAATATAAAAATAGAGACCGTCTCCCAGTATAAATACTTAGTTATTGTTATCACGCCTATACTCATTTGGTCAAAAGCCAAAGATACTCTCGCCTCTGAGGCTGAAAAGGTTTTATCAATCTTAAAATGCCTGAATAAAAAATGTAATGGTCTGTCATATGATATGTCTATTAACATATTCGATAAAATGGTTATTTCGATTATAACCTACAGTGCAGAAGTATGGGGATTTGAATACTCTCAAGTAATAGAAAACGTACAACTGAAATTTCTGAGGTATATATTGAAATTACCACAACATTCATGTACATCAGCTGTATTAGGAGAAACTCGGCGTTACCCATTTTTTTACTATATACTTTGTTAAATGTATCATTCAAATACTGGCTGAAATTATTGACTATGGAAGACACCAGATTACCTAAGCAAATTTACAAACTGTTGTATAATCTTGATCATAATGGTAGACAAAACTGGGCATCATGCATTAAAGATCTATTATTTCGCTACGGTTTTGGGTATATTTGGCTGTCTCAATCAGTTGGTAATTCCAAAGTCTTTTTATATAATTATGTTCAAACAAAGACTACGGGATACTGGACAACAAGAATGGCATTATAATATGTCAAATAATAGCAGATTGCAATATTATTCAAGTTATAAATTAACCCTAGAGGTGGAAAGATACCTTATTAATTTGAAACTAGACCAAAAATATGTAGAATCACTATGTAGACTTAGAATAGGTAGCCACAATCTTATGATTCTGCAGAGTAAATGGAAAAACATTCCATACGAACAAAGACTTTGTAAGTTATGCAATACTAATACGAATGTCACTTTGTGATTATATGTACTGCTTATAATGATCTTCGCAATTCATATATAAACCAATATATTGTTAATACCACCTCCCAACGCCAAAACTTTGTAAATATTATGTCATCTAAGACGAATGTCACTTTGTGATTATATGTACTGCTTATAATGATCTTCGCAATTCATATATAAACCAATATATTGTTAATACCACCTCCCAACGCCAAAACTTTGTAAATATTATGTCATCTAAAAATCCCGAAACAATTATGAATCTATCAAAATTCGCTTACCATTCCTTTTGTCACAGGAGTATTTTAATGAAAGAAAAGTAGTAAGTATCAACCAATATCACTGTAAGAAGCTTCAATGTATTAAGTATATCCTTGTACATTTGTATTAATTGTATATTTAAACGTATTAAATCATCAATTAACTAGGCATTCTAATTGAATAATTTACTTATATACTTTTTATATATTGTACATACGTTTACATTATAACTATCAATGATCAATGTACAAATAGATTTATATTTATTAAATTATTAATGGGTGATTCAAGAGATAATTCATTAAAGTTTCATTATTAAAAAAATATATTTTTGTAACAAGTTTCGACGAAAGTATGATGGCGTGTATATTTGTGTGTATTATTATATACGCATTAAGGGGACCCGCTTTAATCTGCAGTAGCGGAATAATTTTTACTGTATAGTGATAGTTTTATTTGTTGAATAAGTTGCTTATAAGGTTATCTGGGTGTTTAGGTCTGTTTTGTGCCCACACTTAGTAGAGTAATTGCAAGAAGCTTATTTAAACACGTGGAGGCGGCATGACGTCATTTTGGTAAAGTCTTCGACGCCACAGTCACATTGGTTAACCCAAAAGAGTGTCTTTCTAATTCTTTTCACGATAAGCCGACCCGCTTTTAGTAGAAAGAAATTATGAAAATAAAAAAAAAATATTTTATTTTATTGGGAAAAAATCCTTTTGCTTTCTGGTCAAAAATTCTTTTGACGATGAGCCGACCAGCTTTTAGTAGAAAGAAATTATGAAAATAAAAAAAAAAAATATTTTATTTTTTTGGGAAAAATCCTTTTGCTTTCTAGTCAAAAAATAAAATGCCCGAAATTCAATGACTTCTAGTTTGAACCAATGAACCAACGTGTGACAGATTTTTGGTATAGATCATTATCTTTTTAATTAATTTTTCGGGAATTGAAACAACTTTGAATTGACAAATAGATAAAATAAGATCAATGTATATAGTAGCTGTTACTAACGGACGGGAAAACGCATTTATATGGATGTCTAATTCTTTCACACGACGGATTCTTGCTTCGTGCCGTTGGCGATCGCGGGAGCCCGGCTTCGTAGTTTGCGAGGGATTTTTTTCAGGAATTTCATTACCGCGCCCCCTAAAGTTTGGCGTGTTATTCAGGATTCGGCAAGGACGAAGCCAACACGTTATTAGGGATTTCGCATTAAAACAGATCGGCCTACCTTACAAAAAACCATTCCCTCGCTACCCCGTCCGTATGGATAAGTGAACGTGAGATGGCCGACTAGCAAGGTTCAGATTTGGTGAACCGTCCATTTTTCGGGCAATGTATTTCCGTCTTTCTGGCACAAACTTCAGGGAAATATAATTGTATAATTGTAAAATGAAATCGCCCACGGTTTACTTTATGTGTAATTAATTAAAAATAAACAAACAGCACAGACTTATGGAAAACTCGTTTTAGTTAATGACTGATTCATTGTGAAAATTCCGGTGACAAAGAACATTTTCGCGCAGATAGCCTTAGCCTTCCCAACAAACATTAGCCCCCTACACCTTTGAGCGAGGAGACGAGTCCGTGCTCGTCAATTGCCAAAAACCTGCTGTCTCGTTATTCGAATCCTGAATAACGTGCCGAATTCACGTTGCAACCCACACCTCTTTGTCTAGATTCATGATAGAAAATGAAACTACACAATTGATATCATGCTGTAATACATTGTTCATTAGGCTATATCGATTGCCGAGAAATACTTACAAGTCAGATATGTGCATGTCGGAAAACAATACACAATATCACTGCGACACAGCGTAAAGATTAAAATTCGGCAGATTAAAAATTTGTCCTATATTTAGGACAATAGTAATAAAGTTGACGAAACAAGATTGTTTCATTTAGTAATTGATGTACATTGTGTATAATTATTATGTCCATAAAGTTTTGTTATGCTTATATTTCATTTAAACTGAAGTTATGACATTGTGTAATATATATTCAAATCCTAACAGTGACGATGCGTGAAATGCATTTTTCGGAAGATGTTAAATTTCTAACGACTAAAACTACCCAATTATGTACTCAGATTTTAGATTCGATTAAGACAACGGGATCGAAATACCATCGCAAGATACGCCACTCCCCCCGCGCCTACTTCGATTCAGTCGGATTAAGAACTGACCCATCAATTTGGTTCACGGCAAATAAAGATGGCGACTATTTTGTAGGATGCCGCATAGATTGGTGGAATTGAACCGTTATTGGGTTGTTTTTGTATTTTAAATAGATTAAACTTCGCAACATTATAATTTGCAGAAGATTCATCTAATGCGAGAATCATAATATTATTCTTTTTAATAAATAAGCCGAATGCTTTGATTTTCAATGGGTTGAGTCTGGGTTGAAGGGTCGCATAAGTTCTCCATTATCTCCAATACTTAGTAAAGCATCTGATATAGCTTCATAATAACACGGCATTTTAATACATCAATCATTCATTTCATTATATTAGACATGAAATGTGTTATATGTATTGGATCTCTTCATTAATCTCTACAATTGTTTCAACATTCGGCCATTTTTTTTTATCAATATGGCCGCGCATATATCTGCATAATATACACATAAAAGTGACAAATATATATTTGTTTAAAATGCACATTAGGACGACCAAAATATATTTGGCTGTATAAAGTAAATCTTCTTAACTTAAACTTATCGAAAATAGCTGCAGTGTTAGGAAGGGAAGCCTATTGCGGCATGAATCTTTTGCCGACCAGCTCTAAAACTTCTTTTCGAAAGCCAACTCTGTTGATTTCTTAGTTTATATTTAATTAATTCTATATCAGTAACTTGTACCTTTCACAGACGAGTTAGCTTTATTAAAAGCTTAAATGTATATTTGACAATTGTGAAATTATATAATATAGATATATTATTTTAAGCTACACCACCAGGGCCCTCAATAGCCTATGTTTTACCCAGGGCAACAATTTCAGTGCCCACCCCCCTTGCACACTGTAACTGCTTTGTTTTGAAGATTTTACACTCCTGAAACTTTATCTAAATAACTATTAAATCAACTAATATGTAAATTTTTATGTTTATTTCCGATGCAAGTCTTCATTTGAACGAAAAAACCCATATCTTGGAAAAAACATCATTCTACCCAGCGCCGGATTAACTATGGTGGGAACACTGGGGCCTTGAGCATGTTGGGGTCCCAACTTAATAGAGGTGAGCAAAACTTAGACAGTGTTACTTCACACTAATGAATGTGACTATATCAGACCTAATATCAAGGCGATAGTGATAAATAACGGAGAGACTTTGATATGGGGGGGGGGGGGCATATCCACGAAGGCGAAAGCTGTAACGTTACTACATAGTAACCGGCCGGGGTCGATTTTTGACGAACGACGAAAACACTGTAAGAACCTTATCATAATACAAGATTCAATTAAAGCAAAATGCAGAAACCATAAAGGACAGGGGAACATACAGAATTTCGGAAATCCATTTATGGTAAGAGGAAATATCTCCCTTTATGGAAAATATCAATAATTATTGATAACAGTATTTTGTTTAAAGATACATTCCCGCGTACAAACTGGGTGATTTAATTGAATCTATGGACTAAAAACATATTCAAACTAATTAATTTGTTATAATTTTGCTTCAAACATTGTAATTGCGAAGGAATGCCCTGCTATAAAAATTCGATCAAACCAGGTCATGTTTACGTCACGTGACTTACCTCTCTTGGAAGTCAGAGGAGAATTCATTGTATACATAAGACGATGCTGTCTTTAATCGCTTACTATTTATTACAAATATCGAATCCTAATTAAATTCTCGGACTATCCACTACCCGCGTCTTTTTCCGTCATTTTTATCTCAGAAAGTGTTGTACATGTTGTACATCAAGAGCTCAATGTTCGCGTGTGACCTTTGACACCACGCGTTCAGAAATTCCTAATCGACCCTTAGATTTTTGTCCTGTATACGCTCCATGAGTGTTTTTCGGGGAATCCAGTATTTTTCTAGTAAGATTGGATATCTCTACTTTAAAATTGCTATACTTTTATTGGAAATAACCACCCGCTAAATACTTTTCTGGGAACCCATCTTTAAAGAATTTATTCGATAAACTGAATAGGATTTAACTACAGACTTAAGGCCTATATAAGTTCAACTTTTTTTTCAGATAGGATTTGAGGCTAAAGGTCTAACAAATATTTAACCTGAAACATAGCATCTACAGATATTTAGTTTTCTCACTAAATAGATATTGCCAAAACTAAATAATACTGTAAATGAAATGAAATGAAATGGGGTTTAACGTCCTACTGTTTTGCTCCGAACTGGGCTAATGAAGACGGATACTGTAAAGGGTAAAGGGAGTGGCATTATTGTAATGAAGAGAAAAAAAAATCAAATGGAGTTTAATGTCTACTGTTCTGCACCAACCCGTATAATGAAGGTGAGCATTGTACGTGTACAGCTATTATGTAAATGTCATCATCAGTGTGCAAGGGAGCCGCGGTGACTCAGTAAAGGGCTGGCTCACTTGCCGGGCGGCCCAGGGTTTGATCCTAGTCTGGCGTGGTTTCCCCTTGTACGTGGTTCACTAATCAGGAGATCCGGGGTTTGATCCCCGTTTGACCTAGACCTTTCCCTAAACTTTCGAGCGTTGTTTCACCTTGTCAGTCGTGCAGGAAGTGGGAATGGGGGAGGGCTGTGATGGGCAGCATCTAGTTATTCGGATGGACTGAGGTCCCGTGCACACTTATAGCATAATGTATGGCGGGCGTATGTACATCTTCATCCCGGTTGATACTAAACAGTTAGGCATCAAACTCCATTTGATTTTTTTTTTCTCTTCATTACAATTGCAACTCCCATACAGTATTATTTAGGTTTTGCCATATATCTATTTCAGTGAGAAAATTACATATAGATGCTTTGTTTCAATTCAAATATTTAGCTCCAAATCTTATCTGAACTAAAAGTGTACAGATATATCGGTAGAAATACTGTTTTGGGAGAACTTATATGCCCCCCTCCACCACTTCCCAGATTCCTTGAACCGTTCATTTTTCGGGCAATGTATTTCAGTTTTTCAGGCACAAGCATCAGAGAATGGAGAATGCGACCATATCTCATGGAAATATAATTGTATAATTGTGTAATTAATTAAAAATAAACAACCATCACAGCTTTGTTGAAAATTCTTTCTAGTTAATGATTAATTGATTCAATTAGAAAATTTGGGTGACAAAGAAATTTTTTGGGCAAATAGACTCAGTCCCCCCCCCCTCACCCCCTCAAAATAAAATAGGCTCAGCCCCCCCCATCCCCAACTGAGACTGGCCCCATACACCCATGTAGCCCCTTACCTTTCGTTCAATCCGATTCAGTTTCTTGAATCAAATATTGTTTAAACTATTGTTTTCCCTCCCATCCGAACGACTTGGCATTGTACTTCCAGCCCACTCCCATCACGTACCACTAACAGGGGGGGCGGGAGGCGCACCGGGTTTGTCCTGTACATCTGTGTAAGTGTAGTAAATGTGAAAATGAAACAAAAAGACTGTTAAAGAAACTGAATTTGATGTTTATACATGTAGTGGCAGTGATGGTGATAACGACCAACTTTGATGACATTTAAAGTGCAGAGTAACTGCGTAATTTTGATTTTCAATAATTGTTTTACTTCAATAAATAATTAGTTTTTTTCTCATATCTATACATGTATTTGTTAGCAAATTATACAATTATAGATGCGTTTCAGTTTAAATGTTTGTAATCCGGCCTTAAATATCTGAACCGGGCCCGTATCTAGACACCATTAAGCGGGGGGGCATTACCTTTCGGTAGGGGGGCGAACATTTTGAGGAAATCTTCGGAAAGGTCATTCTAACAGACTGTTGTGATCATCATGCTATGTAGTTACCTAGGCGTCTAATAAGCATTTTAAAATAAGTATTCAAACAAACAAAAAATCGTGATTTTTTAAATTTATTTAAAACTATTTTAGATTAGTGGGATTAATATGCGCATAGTCGCCTGACTTATACCTCCTCCTGCTTAGGGAAGCGTAGTTTTTTTAGGTTAATATAAGGAACTGTGTATACTTTAATGATTGTTAGCAATTTCTGAGCGGGGGGCGAGCATTTCACGCGGGGGGGGGGGGCATGCCCCCCGCGCCCCCCTGTAGATACGGGCCCGATCTGAACTAGAGGTTTACAGCTACCTGTAGTAAAAATAATGTTGGGTCTAATTGAAAGGGTATGTGGGTGTGGGTTTATGTTTTAGTGGAAAAAAGCACGTGGTTTCAATGCGATTTACAAAACTACGGACAGAGTCCGGTCTCCATTACTTCATAGACATATTGCTCAACCAATGTCAACATATCTCCTTGCCCATCAGACTAGGCGCTCCGCCCATAATTTCTGGGTAAACACCAATTCACCATAACGATATAAAGATTGGGCTTGTGTGCTCACGCATGGTCTTGTGCGTCATACAGCATCAGCAGTCAACACACACCTGAAATACTGTTATCAACAGCAGACATTCGACAGAAAGTGGGATAACTCTCTATTACCATTAATGGATTTCCAAAATTCTGTGAAATGAATTGAAATGGGGTTTAACGTCCTACTGTTCTGCTCTTAACCTGGGCTAATGAAGACGGGCATACGCCACAGTGTGCTATGAGGAAAATTTTGCCCGGGCATCTGCGCTACGGCCTACTCTTATATCGAATTCCAACTGCCAAGGGGTCTTTTACGTGCACGCCAATGTGTACACGGGACCTCGGTTTTTCGTCACATCCGAACGACTAGACAGCTGTTCTTGTCTGGCCCTCCGTCCTGCATCACTGACAAGGGGGAAACCACGCCGGAAAATCTGGATGAACTTTCTCGGCCAATGCAGGGATCGAACACCCGACCCCCAGGCTAGCGAGCCACCAAAATTCTGTATGTTCCCTTGTCCAGTATGTTTTCTGCATTTTGGTTTAAATCAAAATTTAACCAATAGTACATTCTTTGCCGAGGATGAAGGCTTTGGGTGTTTTCGCCAATATTTAATTTTATGTCAACTTCACAATTGTTAGTATAAATATAGCATTTACTTGAAAATTATCACAATTTTCATCTGGCCCTAAATCAACATATAAATAAAAACAGTAATCTTTAATGGTGTAGATAGAGTTATAATGTGTAAAATAATCATGTAAATAATAAAATAAAAATATAAATAAAAAACAAAGATATTTAATGGTGTAGATAATGTTATAAAGCGTAAAAAGAATTATTTAAAAGCAAGAGTAAATAGGTGGGTTTTGAGTTTCGTTTTCAAAACAGGGAGTGAATTACAATTGCGTATACTGTGTGGGAGTTTATTCCATAATTTTGGTGCACAAATGGAAAAAGCACGATTGCCACAGGAGGCAAGGTTCGATTTTTGCTCCTTTAAAAGACAATGATATTGAGACGAACGTAAAGTTCGGGATGGTGAATATAAAGTTAAAAGATTGGATAAGTAAGATGGCGCAAGACCATTTAGACATTTAAAAGTAAACAAAATTTTTTTATAGGTTATTCTAGATTGAACCGGGAGCCAGTGTAAATTATAAAGGATTGGGGTTATATGTTCTCTATAAGAAGCACCAGTAATAAGCCTAGCTGCAGAATTTTGTAATTTTTGTAGTTTATCGATATATTTAGCAGGGATACCATATAATAAAGAGTTCACGTTATCAATGCGAGAAGTTACTAATGCATTAACAAGAGTTTTCACACAATCTGCAGACACATTCGGTTTCAGTTTTCCAATATTTCGCAAATTAAAGTATCCTAATTTACACACATGATTTATATGACACTCCATTGACATGTGAGAATCAAAAATTACCCCAATGTTCCGTGCCGAATTAGAGGGACAGATGACACTATAACCCACTTTAATACTTAGGTTGTTATCCAATTTCTCTAAATTTTTGTTTGATCCAATAAGCAAATATTCTGTCTTATCGTCATTCAGTTTGAGAAAGTTTTGGCTCATCCAGCTCTTTATTTCTAATATGCACTGTTCCAAAATTGATTTTGAAATATCGAAGTGTTCATCCTGCTGAGGTTTAAAGGAAATGTAAAGTTGTGAATCGTCAGCATATAGATGAAATGAAAGGCCATATTTCCTAACGATTACATCAAGGGGAGAAGTGTACAAACTGAATAAAATCGGCCCTAATACGGATCCCTGTGGGACACCACAATTTAAAGGCATTTTAGATGATGATACACCATTAACTATAATAGTTTGATTACGACCTTTTATATAGGATTCTATGAGTTTCAGAGCATTAGTTTGGATTCCAAAGTCACATTCTAATCTTGACATGAGGATATCGTGATCAACGGTGTCGAATGCTGCTGATAAATCCAGCAGGATCAGCAGAATGCATTCACGTCTATCCAGACACATGGTAATGTCGTTGTGGACACGGAGTAGCGCTGTTTCCGTACTATGGAATTTTCTATATGCGCTCTGGTATTCTTCCATAAGATTATGTTCAGATATATGGGTCGTAATTTGATTGGCTATCACCCTCTCCAGAGTTTTTGATAGAAAACTAAGGTTAGACACCGGCCGGTAATTTTTGTCCAAGTTTGGATCTAAGCTTGGTTTTTTGATCAATGGGAAAACAAGGGCACTCTTAAACATATCAGGCACTCTATTCTCTAAAATTGAAGAGTTGATGATGTCAGTTATGACAGGTAGGGTTGTAGCAAGACACTTCTTTAAAAGCGCTGTCGGTATAGGGTCGAGAGCGCAAGATTTAGTTGCAGACCCTTTTATGATTTTTGCCATTTCCGTCTCATTAACTAGTTTAAAATCAGATAAGACACATTCTGTTGAAGGTGAAGTTGAGGCGAGTATATTATCATATTCAGGATTAGCAAGACCTCGGCGAATTGTCACAATTTTATCTGTAAAGTAGGATGCAAATCGATCGGAGAGTGGGCCTAACTCTTGGGATTCACTATCAGGGAGTATGGTCTTGCCATAATTAGGGTTTAACAGTGCGTTGGTGACCCTAAACAATTCCCTTTGCTTGTTGTTACTAGAGTTGATCTTATTTGAGTAGTAAGCTCTCTTAGCGTCACCAATAAGATTGTTGATTTTTGATTTTAGTGATTTATATATCTGTTTGTGAACTGTGAGTTGAGATTTGCGCCAAACACGTTCAGCCTTATTACGTTTTCGCTTTGCCTCAAGGATTTCATTATTGAACCAGGCAGAGTTTATTCTCACGTTAAAATTCTTTGACTGTTCCGGTGCTACTTCATCCAATACAGATCTTAAGATATTGAAATAGCACTCAGCTTTGGTGTCAACATCAGGTAAGGATGATATGTTGTTGAATTCGGATTGATGGATATTAGCAGTAAAAAAAGTCCGGATCTAACGCTTTCAATTTTCTAAATGTTACAGTTTTGACGGGTAGAATTGGTTTTTGAACACATAAATCAAATAGAATGGAAAAATGGTTAGATAGTAAATAGTCTTTTACTTGCAGATTTCTTAACAAATCTGATTCATCACGGGAAATTACAAGATCCAAAGTGTGTCCACGGTTGTGTGTTGGAGTCTTGATGTGCTGTTGTAACGTGAAATTATTAAGAAGTTCACTAAACTTTATGACGGACGCATTGTTTGGTATATCAAAATGGAAATTAAAATCTCCGACTATTAATATCTCCGTATTTGTTAAAGTAAATGTACTAAGTAGCTCCTGAAATTCAACAAAGAACTGTTGATCTGATTTAGACGGGGGTCTATAAATAACTGCACAACGCACAATTTTATTAGAGATGGTTAAATTTACATTCAAATATTCGAAACTTTCAAAGAATATAGAAGCTTGTTTTGAAATCTTTACTGATGATTTATAGATGAGAGCACCCCCCCCCCCCCTCCCCTTTTCTTTCTTGATTCATGAATAATAGAGTAACCATTTGGTACAAGTTCACATATAGATGCGGAGTCGGAATTTTGAGACAGCCATGTTTCGGTTACAGCAAAAATGTCAATCTGATGGTCACAAATAAAGGAATTGAGTTCGGTAGCTTTATTACGCACAGATCTGCTGTTGAGGAAACATATCCGAGTAGGATTCGACTGACAAGGCCTGGGCTCTTTACTGATTGTTATCAGATTTGAAAAATTTGGGTTTCTCTCAGTTCTTGATATAGTTTCATCACGAGCAGTTATTTGAGTTTTGATATTCTGTTTGGCTGGCTTTGGTTTCCTTCTAGTTGGTTTATGCTTTAGTATAATTTTCAAAGAGCGTTTAATATTTTTATAAACTATATTACAAACAGAAGGTGGCACTGTATCTTGAAATTGTCATAACTGAGCCCTGTTGTACTTTATCACACCTGAGCAGGTCATCTCACCTGTAATCAACATACAGGCGTCTAAAAATAGAACAAGCCAGCTAAAACAACAATACTTCATGCTTCATTGGTTACTATGCTTTGAATCAATATTTGACATTCAAAGCTATAAAAAATCAAAAGTCACTTTTACTCAAATACCTGTAGCGGAATTGTGTTTCTAAGCAAGCTAGAAATTTCGGCTGCAGGCCTAAATTGGGGCTTAAAGTTTAACGTTTAACTGTTCTGCTCCGAACTGGGCTAATGAAAACGGGCATACGCCATGCAATGTGCTATGAGGGAAGTTTTGTTCGGACAGCGGCACTACGGCCTACTCTTATATCGAATTCCAACTGTCAAGGGATCTTTTACGTACACGGCAATGTGTACACGGGACCTCGGTTTTTCGTACCATCCAAACGACTAGACGGCTGTACTTATCAGGCCCTTCGTCCCGCATCACTGACAAGGGAGAAACACGCCGGAAAATCTGGATGAACTTTATCGGTCAATGCAGGGATCGAACACCCGACCCGTATAGCCACCGTGACACCCCGCATCGCCCATTAAAGCCCTGCATGAAGTGATACCAAACTTTCAAGTCTGTCTTGGCTGCCCTAGTTAAACGAATCATGTAATGCTCCTTTGTAACACCAATCGTGAGATTATACAATCTTCGTAAAAAAGTACGACCTGGCACAACTACCAAAGTTGTAGAATATAGGAGGCCCAGCAGCGATTGTAACTGTTTTAAGGACATCTTTTTTTCTATTTAAAGTAGCTATGTCTCTAACTCAATATCATCCAAAATCTAGCATTTACTTGAAAATTATCACAATTTTCATCTGGCCCTAAATCAACATATAAATAAAAACAGTAATCTTTAATGGTGTAGATAGAGTTATAATGTGTAAAATAATCATGTAAATAATAAAATAAAAATATAAATAAAAAACAAAGATATTTAATAGTGTAGATAATGTTATAAAGCGTAAAAAGAATTATTTAAAAGCAAGAGTAAATAGGTGGGTTTTGAGTTTCGTTTTCAAAACAGGGAGTGAATTACAATTGCGTATACTGTGTGGGAGTTTATTCCATAATTTTGGTGCACAAATGGAAAAAGCACGATTGCCACAGGAGGCAAGGTTCGATTTTTGCTCCTTTAAAAGACAATGATATTGAGACGAACGTAAAGTTCGGGATGGTGAATATAAAGTTAAAAGATTGGATAAGTAAGATGGCGCAAGACCATTTAGACATTTAAAAGTTAACAAAAATTTTTTATAGGTTATTCTAGATTGAACCGGGAGCCAGTGTAAATTATAAAGGATTGGGGTTATATGTTCTCTATAAGAAGCACCAGTAATAAGCCTAGCTGCAGAATTTTGTAATTTTTGTAGTTTATCGATATATTTAGCAGGGATACCATATAATAAAGAGTTCACGTTATCAATGCGAGAAGTTACTAATGCATTAACAAGAGTTTTCACACAATCTGCAGACACATTCGGTTTCAGTTTTCCAATATTTCGCAAATTAAAGTATCCTAATTTACACACATGATTTATATGACACTCCATTGACATGTGAGAATCAAAAATTACCCCAATGTTCCGTGCCGATTTAGAGGGACAGATGACACTATAACCCACTTTAATACTTAGGTTGTTATCCAATTTCTCTAAATTTTTGTTTGATCCAATAAGCAAATATTCTGTCTTATCGTCATTCAGTTTGAGAAAGTTTTGGCTCATCCAGCTCTTTATTTCTAATATGCACTGTTCCAAAATTGATTTTGAAATATCGAAGTGTTCATCCTGCTGAGGTTTAAAGGAAATGTAAAGTTGTGAATCGTCAGCATATAGATGAAATGAAAGGCCATATTTCCTAACGATTACACCAAGGGGAGAAGTGTACAAACTGAATAAAATCGGCCCTAATACGGATCCCTGTGGGACACCACAATTTAAAGGCATTTTAGATGATGATACACCATTAACTATAATAGTTTGATTACGACCTTTTATATAGGATTCTATGAGTTTCAGAGCATTAGTTTGGATTCCAAAGTCACATTCTAATCTTGACATGAGGATATCGTGATCAACGGTGTCGAATGCTGCTGATAAATCCAGCAGGATCAGCAGAATGCATTCACGTCTATCCAGACACATGGTAATGTCGTTGTGGACACGGAGTAGCGCTGTTTCCGTACTATGGAATTTTCTATATGCGCTCTGGTATTCTTCCATAAGATTATGTTCAGATATATGGGTCGTAATTTGATTGGCTATCACCCTCTCCAGAGTTTTTGATAGAAAACTAAGGTTAGACACCGGCCGGTAATTTTTGTCCAAGTTTGGATCTAAGCTTGGTTTTTTGATCAATGGGAAAACAAGGGCACTCTTAAACATATCAGGCACTCTATTCTCTAAAATTGAAGAGTTGATGATGTCAGTTATGACAGGTAGGGTTGTAGCAAGACACTTCTTTAAAAGCGCTGTCGGTATAGGGTCGAGAGCGCAAGATTTAGTTGCAGACCCTTTTATGATTTTTGCCATTTCCGTCTCATTAACTAGTTTAAAATCAGATAAGACACATTCTGTTGAAGGTGAAGTTGAGGCGAGTATATTATCATATTCAGGATTAGCAAGACCTCGGCGAATTGTCACAATTTTATCTGTAAAGTAGGATGCAAATCGATCGGAGAGTGGGCCTAACTCTTGGGATTCACTATCAGGGAGTATGGTCTTGCCATAATTAGGGTTTAACAGTGCGTTGGTGACCCTGAACAATTCCCTTTGCTTGTTGTTACTAGAGTTGATCTTATTTGAGTAGTAAGCTCTCTTAGCGTCACCAATAAGATTGTTGATTTTTGATTTTAGTGATTTATATATCTGTTTGTGAACTGTGAGTTGAGATTTGCGCCAAACACGTTCAGCCTTATTACGTTTTCGCTTTGCCTCAAGGATTTCATTATTGAACCAGGCAGAGTTTATTCTCACGTTAAAATTCTTTGACTGTTCCGGTGCTACTTCATCCAATACAGATCTTAAGATATTGAAATAGCACTCAGCTTTGGTGTCAACATCAGGTAAGGATGATATGTTGTTGAATTCGGATTGATGGATATTAGCAGTAAAAAAAGTCCGGATCTAACGCTTTCAATTTTCTAAATGTTACAGTTTTGACGGGTAGAATTGGTTTTTGAACACATAAATCAAATAGAATGGAAAAATGGTTAGATAGTAAATAGTCTTTTACTTGCAGATTTCTTAACAAATCTGATTCATCACGGGAAATTACAAGATCCAAAGTGTGTCCACGGTTGTGTGTTGGAGTCTTGATGTGCTGTTGTAACGTGAAATTATTAAGAAGTTCACTAAACTTTATGACGGACGCATTGTTTGGTATATCAAAATGGAAATTAAAATCTCCGACTATTAATATCTCCGTATTTGTTAAAGTAAATGTACTAAGTAGCTCCTGAAATTCAACAAAGAACTGTTGATCTGATTTAGACGGGGGTCTATAAATAACTGCACAACGCACAATTTTATTAGAGATGGTTAAATTTACATTCAAATATTCGAAACTTTCAAAGAATATAGAAGCTTGTTTTGAAACTTTTACTGATGATTTATAGATGAGAGCACCCCCCCCCTCCCCCTTTCTTTCTTGATTCATGAATAATAGAGTAACCATTTGGTACAAGTTCACATATAGATGCGGAGTCGGAATTTTGAGACAGCCATGTTTCGGTTACAGCAAAAATGTCAAGCTGATGGTCACAAATAAAGGAATTGAGTTCGGTAGCTTTATTACGCACAGATCTGCTGTTGAGGAAACATATCCGAGTAGGATTCGACTGACAAGGCCTGGGCTCTTTACTGATTGTTATCAGATTTGAAAAATTTGGGTTTCTCTCAGTTCTTGATATAGTTTCATCACGAGCAGTTATTTGAGTTTTGATATTCTGTTTGGCTGGCTTTGGTTTCCTTCTAGTTGGTTTATGCTTTAGTATAATTTTCAAAGAGCGTTTAATATTTTTATAAACTATATTACAAACAGAAGGTGGCACTGTATCTTGAAATTGTCATAACTGAGCCCTGTTGTACTTTATCACACCTGAGCAGGTCATCTCACCTGTAATCAACATACAGGCGTCTAAAAATAGAACAAGCCAGCTAAAACAACAATACTTCATGCTTCATTGGTTACTATGCTTTGAATCAATATTTGACATTCAAAGTTATAAAAAATCAAAAGTCACTTTTACTCAAATACCTGTAGCGGAATTGTGTTTCTAAGCAAGCTAGAAATTTCGGCTGCAGGCCTAAATTGGGGCTTAAAGTTTAACGTTTAACTGTTCTGCTCCGAACTGGGCTAATGAAAACGGGCATACGCCATGCAATGTGCTATGAGGGAAGTTTTGTTCGGACAGCGGCACTACGGCCTACTCTTATATCGAATTCCAACTGTCAAGGGATCTTTTACGTACACGGCAATGTGTACACGGGACCTCGGTTTTTCGTACCATCCAAACGACTAGACGGCTGTACTTATCAGGCCCTTCGTCCCGCATCACTGACAAGGGAGAAAACGCCGGAAAATCTGGATGAACTTTATCGGTCAATGCAGGGATCGAACACCCGACCCGTATAGCCACCGTGACACCCCGCATCGCCCATTAAAGCCCTGCATGAAGTGATACCAAACTTTCAAGTCTGTCTTGGCTGCCCTAGTTAAACGAATCATGTAATGCTCCTTTGTAACACCAATCGTGAGATTATACAATCTTCGTAAAAAAGTACGACCTGGCACAACTACCAAAGTTGTAGAATATAGGAGGCCCAGCAGCGATTGTAACTGTTTTAAGGACATCTTTTTTCTATTTAAAGTAGCTATGTCTCTAACTCAATATCATCCAAAATCTTCAACATTGAAAACACGATTTATTTGTCAAATTAAATCAACATTCATGTTGTGATCTTACCGGAAAAAGATGGGCTTTTGATATCCAATATTTAAGACAAAATAAACATTTTACCATTAGTACACCACACGAGAAGAGGACATCAATCTGGAAAAATGATCAAATTCGGATGGTACTAAACTCTATTACCATGATTATGGAGGAGGTGGGAGTATGCAATGTCAAAATACGGGTCTTAATACGAAATTCTAGATATCATGTTACATATCAGTGAAAAGCATGTTCATTTCTATTTGTAAATATGTAAATAATATTCTGGCGCATTCGTATTTTCATAACTTGAGAAAAAATCATTTAGATAGTACTAGCCTCTATTAGTTCATTGCCCTTTTATATTATGTAAATAATCTTCTGACACATTCATATATACTCACCTTGAAAAACGACCAAAATTGGGTGGTATTAAAACCTATTGCCACGAGTGCGGGGTTTGGTGGTTTGGTGGGTGTGGGTGTGGGGGGAGGGGGGTATTCAATGTCAATATACGGGTCTTAATACGAAATTCCAGATACTAATTTAGTATTACTGTAAAGTAATTTCATTGCTCTTTTCAAATATATAAATAAATATCTGGCACATTTATGTTTTCACAACTTGAGAAAAGATCAAAATTGGATGGTACTAAATTCTATTCAGTAATTGTGCAAGGAGGGGGATATTCAGTCCGGGCCTTAATACGAAATTCCAGTTACCAAGTTGTGTATCAGTGAAAAGCACGACCATCAGTTCATTACTCTCTTCAAATATGTAAATAGTTTTCTGACACATTCATATTTACTTACCTCAAAATCAAAAAAAACCCGGTCAAAGTTGGATGGTGATAGTGAAGGGGGGGGGGGGTATTCAATGTCAAAATACGGGTCTTAATCCAAAATTAAGTCAAGTATTTAAAATGTCAAAATACAGGTCTTAATACGATATTCCAGTTATCGTGTTATACATTACTGGAAAGTTATTACAGTCATCGTGTTATACATCACTGGAAAATATGTTTCTATATCAAAGTTAGTGCTGCGCACAAGATGCTATATAGACAGCGTGAAGGGAGAGAGAGAGAGAGAGAAATGGGGTTTAACGTCTTTCGACACAAACTAGGTCATTTCGGGACTAACACATGGTTTAATTTTATTTCAATAATTCGCTTGAGCGTAGGGGTCTTTAGCAGTGGGAGGAACCGGAGACATCGTGAAGGACAAATGAGATGCGACAGAGCGCAATTGTAAAATGTTATGAGAGAAATGTACAAGCGGTTGTCATGCAAGCTAACACGCGATTTTTCGTACAATCAGGGGCCATAATCCAGGAAGTTACGCAAATAACGAAAGGAACCGAGATCTTTGGGTTATAAACATACATTTCAAGTTTCATCTAAATCTGAAAAAAATTGTGACTTCTTTCTGTCCACAAGCTAAAAACGTGATTTTTCGTACAATCAGGGACCATAATCCATGAAGTTGCGATCCGATACCTGCTAATATCGAAAGGAACCGCGATCTTTTCGTCAAAATCGGTTAGGAATTGTGATCTGTAGAGTATCCACAAACAAAATTGTGGACAGACGGGCGAACGCCCGGACGTCCGGGCGGACGAACAGGGGCAACGGCAACGGCAACGGCAATATACGTCCACGTGAAAATATAGGCGTATAAAACTGTAGACACGTCAAAAAACAACATTTTCAGATAAAATATTTGTCATTTACACATTATATTAGACCGTTTATATTTAACTTTGGCCTTAGACATATTTTGACCTAATCGCGCAGGTATTACGTCTTTGTACATTGTAATTTTTACACATAATCAACGGAAAAGGCATTTTAGCAGAGTAGTTAATGTTGGTAGCGATACCCTTCCATAGATGTCATGAGTCCAGCTGTAGTGCCTACAAAATTATGTACTTTGTGCACTTTGGTGGCGATAAGTCGATATCACGACATTACGACAACAATCACGTGATAATAACACAAGTCTATATTGTTGTATGATCGCGTTAATATTGTCGTGTTGTGATATGCAAAGGGCAAGATCTTTTGTGGCCGCTCTCAACCACCATACCTGGATAACCAACCAATGGCGTTTTCAAGAGGGAAATGACACACACACATATATATGTATATAATATGAATAAGACGTGCACTTCTTCACGTAATTTTAGTTGCTAGCACGTGGTATCTACCGTAATCTGAATACCATTATGTTGTCTATTGATCTATGCCGGTCAACGTGTAATCATCTCTAGGTATGTAAAATAAATTTATTGTGTTTACTGACGAAAATTATCTTGAATTAAGGGTATTTTTATTGCACAACTTTACTGACATTTTTCTTAGAAATGAGTGTCTTTATGAGAAGGATAAATATGTTTTTGTAATAACTGTAATAATATATACACTGATGCTAAATCTTAGACACCCGTGTATTAAAATATTTCATTAAAGGAGTGAAGATTAACGCCTCAATGCAAAACTTCGGTCATACGTGTAAAATACTAGGGGTGGTACAACATGTTCTTCATCGAGTTTTATGTAAATAAAATTAAACCATATGTTAGTCCCGAAATGACCTAGTTTGTGTCGAGTGGACGTTAAACCCCATTTCTCTCTCTCTCTCTCTTCATCGAGTTGCCATTTCCAACTGCCGCGAGTTCTTTTACGCGTACGCCAATGTGTACTCGAGTGAACCTCGGTTGGATTGTCCGAACGACTGGGCAACGCTTTATTTATTGGGCTTGACAAGTGGGAACTGGACTTGAAAAACCTGAGATTCTAATTCAATCTCGAATATTTGAATAAGTGACTTGTCGATTTCAAAGGAAAACCAGATACGTTATCACTTCGCGATGGGAACTTGGGTCAGATGGGAACGTGGGTCAGTTTGATAAGTACTATAACACCAATTTTTATACACCCACATTGAAATGTGGTCGTATATTGTCGTCGCCCCAGTCCGTCCGTCCGTCCGTCGGTCCGGCGTCCACAAATGCTTGTGGACGCTCTAGAGGCTAAAGTTAATATCTGATTGACTTTAAATTTATACACAGTGTTTAAGGTCTTGAGTTATTGGCCTTGATCACTTCAAAAAATCTTGTAGACGCTCTAAAGGCCAAAGTCAATATCCAATTGACTTTAAATTTATACACAGTGTTTAAGGTCATGAGACGAAGAATGCTATTGATATTCAGCGATTTCTGATAATTACTGGCAAAGTTATGGTCCTTGATCACTTTGTGACGCTCTAAAGGCTAAATTTATCATCCGATTGACTTCAGATTGATACACAGAGTTTAAGATCTTGAGACGAACAAGTATATTATTGAGTTTTAATGAATTTCTATGAGTTGAACAGCTAAATCCATGATATTAAAAGTTTTGTATACAAAACGTTAGCATGGGGCAAAACTTTATAAAAACAGACAAATTCTAATGGTTTTCTGATAATTACTTCATGAGTTGTTGCTCTTAATCAGATTTTAGTGTATTATGAATGTTTCATTACCGAAAAAAGTAAAAAATATGCGACAACTCTTGTTGACTGCCCGGACGATATAGCTGCTGTGGGCGCATGTTTCGTTGCCTGGCAACCTATCTTTTATTTATTGATTATGAATTTTTGATTATCCTCTGTGGTCGATTTTACTTTAATATTATGCGATTCGATTTTACTATATTTTCTATTTTACACATCCGATTTTACTGTAGGCCCTACTTTATAATATTATCCTATTAGATGTTACTAATTTTTATAATATTATTCCCAGTAGTGGAACTAGAAGGTTTAATATTTTACTTTAATATTATGCGATTCGATTTTACTATATTTTCTATTTTACACATCCGATTTTACTATAGGCCCTACTTTATAATATTATCCTATTAGATTTTACTAATTTTTATTATATTATTCCCAGTAGTGGAACTAGAAGCACAACCCCATCCCATAATGCATGTCAACAAGATACGTAATAAAATTCATAAGTTTGTTCAAAAACTTAGTGAGCGCCCCGGTAGAGCATAGATCGTATTGCCTATATACTTGTTCGCCGATGGATCGTTATCTCGCCGTAAAGCAGTTTTTTTCAAGTTGACATAAAGTGAATGTCATATTATTATTGTTATTAAGGGCCCACACCCCTAAATCCGCGCCTGGTTATTCTACGTATTAGATTTTAATATATCATTTCATACTATTATTCTACATATTAGATTTTACTATATTTTAAGATATTATTACACCTATTAGATTTTACTGTATTTTAAGATAATTTTTACACCTATTAGATTTTACTATATTAGATTTTAATATATTATTTCATACTATTATTCTACATATTAGATTTTACTATTTTAAGATATTATTACACCTATTAGATTTTACTATATTTTAATATATTATTACACCTATTAGATTTTACTATATTTTAATATATTATTACACCTATTAGATTTTACTATATTAAAATGGGGTCTAACTTCCAACTTTCTGCACCAACCATGCTGTGAGGTATGGAAGCCTATAACTACCATTCATAATTTCTACTTTTCGCCACTTCAAAACACGAAAGTCGAAAAGTAGAAGTTAGGAAAAAATGTGCGGCGACAACACGATATATAAGCCAAAATCAACTCGAAAATAGGAAATTAAGAAATAACACACAGCGATAAAAGCGCCCCTCGTTTTTTCCTAATTTCTTATTTTCGACTTGCATTTTGGCTTGTATTACCGCTTTGTCGACTTTCGACTTAGTCATATTTTTATACGCCCACATTTTCATGTGGACGTATATTGTCGTCGCCCCTGTTTGTCCGTCCGTCCGGACGTCCGTCCACAATTTTTTTGTGGACACTCTACAGGTCACAATTTTTATCCGATTTCAACGAAACTTAAAATATAGCTTTATATCCCTAAGATCTGGGTTCCTTTCGATATTGGCATGTATCGGTCCATAACTTCATGGATTATGGCCCCTGATTGTACGAAAAATCGCGTTTTTACCTTATGGACACTCTAGAGGTCACAATTTTGATCCGATTTTGATGAAACTTGAAATGCATGTTTATAACCTAAAGATATCGGATCGTAACTTCCTGAATTATGGCCCCTGATTGTACGAAAAATCGCGTTTTTAGCTTGTTGACCCTATAGAGATCATAATTTTTATCCGATTTAAAAAACGTTTTAGTGAATCACCGTTACACACTAAGGACTGCTGAGTTCGAATTTCGTGAAAATCGGCCCAAAACTGACAGACAAAATGGCCGCCCCTCGTTCTCAAATAGCGTAAAAATATGGTATATCAAGGTTGTGGACCCTATAGAGGTCACAATTTTTATCCGATTTTGTTGAAATTGGAAACGTAAGTTTATAACCCAAATATCTCGTTTCCTTTCGATATTCGCGCATATCTGACCGTAACTTCCTAAAATCGCGTTTTTAGCTTGTGGACCCTATAGAGGTCATAATTTTTATCCGATTTAAAAAAAAAAAAACGTATTATTATATCACCATTACACCCTAAGGATAGTTGAGTTCGAATTTCATAAATATCGTACCAAAGCTGACAGACAAAATGTCAGTGATGCAGGACGTGGAGGTCGGGTGTTCTATCCCTGCATTGGCCGAGAAAGTTCATTCAGATTTTCCGGCGGATTTCCCCTTGTCAGTGATGCAGGACCGGGAGGGGGGGGGGGCTGACAAGGACAACTGTCTAGTTGTTCGGATGGGACCAAAATAACCGAGGTTCCGTGTACACATTGGCGTGCACGTAAAATATCCCTTGACAAGTGGGATTCGATATAAGAGTAGACCGTATTATTATTATCCATATTGACGGAAAAGAATGAAATACAGTGTGAGCACTGATTGCACGTATTCAAATGCGACCTGGAAAACTGAGACTACAACAACTTCCGAGGCGAAAAGTCGCTAATAGCGTGGTGTGTTAATTTTTGCTTGGTATGCGTGTTGGCGCCTTCTTACTGACATCAATAAATACAAAAATATGACTAAGTCGAAAGTCGACAAGACGGTATACAAACCAAAATGCAAGTCGAAAATAAGAAATTAGGAAAAAACGAGGGGCGCTATTATCGCTGTGTGTTATTTCTTAATTTCCTATTTTCGAGTTGATTTTGGCTTGTATAGCGTGTTGTCGCCTCACATTTTGTCGTAACTTCTACTTTTCGACTTTTCGACTTTCGTATTTTGAAGAGGCGAAAAGTAGAAATTATGAATGGTAGTTATAGGCTTCCATAGTGAGGGGTAGTAGGAGGAAGATTGTTTCCGTCTACTCTTCTTCGAATTCCAACTGGAAAGGATTCTTTTTTGTGCACGTTAACGTATACTGATGACCTCGGTTTTTGGTTCCGTCCGAATTCCTGTACCACTCACAAGGAAAAGAGCGCCTTGCTGACTTTGACACCCATAATTATGAGTGAATTATAGTGAAAATTTAGTTTCATCGCAGTGGTTTTTTGTGTACGGGGAAACGGCACTTGCATCCGGGTGGGTGGGCCCTATAGTCCCGTTTACACTTGGCCGCGATAAGCGTGTCGGTCTCGGCACGGTAACAGGCCGCGATAAATTTCAAGAAATTAACCCCTTTACATTACTCTAAAATAACCGGTCTCGGAACCGTGTCAGACACGCCAAATGTCATCACAGAAAAGTTAACTTCAGTCCCTATGCAAATTACCCATATGAAAATAATTATTGCGCATGATTTAGTTTTGGCAGCCATTTTGACAGTACTGACGACAGAACTGTCAAAGTTCGCCTGAAAAAGGTCAAGGTTCATTTGGCGCATGCGCAGTAATCCGTACTAAGAACCGTTCTCAGACCGGATAGCGTTTACACTACGAAAATTTAACAGTGCCGTGACCACCTCATGTCAATGAGCCAAATTGGCACGGTAATCAGTTCGACGCGCTTCTGTTTGACCCGTTTACACTACAGTAAAACTAACCGTGCCGTGCCTGGTACCGTGCCTGGCACGCTTAAAATTTGTAATGTAAACGGGGTTAATGTGTATAGTTTGTCCATTAATTGTAATTTGCAGTATGTAATCTGTAGGTAGGAGTTAAACGGAAATGGTCTAGTTGTGTGTTGGGGAGATAAATTTAAATCAGCAGACTATTAGTTGATATATATTATTACACACCTCTAGACTGTATCTCCCATAGCAATTATTGGTGTTTTAAGGCGGCTATTCCACCATATCAACCATCTGTAATGCCATTAGGGTTAGATATTTAGGTGCAGAGGGTAAGCAGCGGTTGGTACTTGGCGATAATATTTATAGACTGTATTGATGTGTAAGTCAGATAGCAACCCATTTTCCACGGTTATTATTTGAAATAAAACCTTAGGATTTTTATTTCGAATAGCAACCTTGAAAGCGGTTGCTAGAGTCTGCGTTACTTCTTATTTTCTCGAAATCGTTTGGATTATATTCAGAATTGTCAACATGGTTAGTACCAAAGACTGTGTACTTTGGGTGGGTTTAGGTTTAAAACCCTTTTTGCATTATTGGAAGTGACTATTCTACGGAATAAATGGTCTGATCCTTCAAAATAAACAGCATAATCTTTGACAAGCTCGGATAGTCATATTAATTGTTGTAATGTTACTTTTGTTCTTGTATTAATCAGCTATCGTAGCAATGATCTCTGTGTTAAAATTATATTTGAAATGTGTTTAACCAGTTCTATCACATATGTGATAATGACTGGCACCAATATTGTCCTTTAATTGATGTAATGTTACTTTTGTTCTTGGGCTTCTTTTTTTTTTTTTAAATTTCAATGCCTCGCGACACTGAACTCTGCTCATGTAATATACATTTCGACTTGACGTAAATTTAGCACTGTATTTTACGCCAAGTCTAAACCCCGTTTACATTGCAAATTTCAAGCGTGCCAGGGCACGGCACAGTTATTTTTTTTTGTAGTGTAAACGGGTCAAACATAAGCTTGTGGACACTCAGACCGTAACATCCAGGATAATGGCTCCTGATTGTACGAAAAATCGCGTTTTTAGCTTGTGGGTCCTATAGAGGTCATAATTTTTATCCCATTTTAAAAACCGTTTAAATACACCATAATGAAGGTTGAGTTTGAATTTTGTGAAAATCGGAACGAAACTGTCAGACAAAATGGCCGCTCCTTGTACGCAGAAAGTGTGCAATTATGTAATACCAAGGTTGTGGACCCTTTATAAGTCACAATTTTTGTCTGATTTCGATGAAACTTAAAATATATGTTTATATTCCAAAGATATCGGTTCTTTTTGATATTCGCGCATTTCAGACCATAACTTCCTGGATTATGGCCCCTGATTGTACGATAAATCGCGTGGGGTTTTTTGTTTTTGGAGGTTTTTTTTAGCTTGTTCTCTGTCTATCTCTTGCAAAATGTGGGCGTATCTTGCATGGCAACCGCTGGTTTACAATTCAAGTTACAAGAACCGACTTTTAAAAATGAAATGGGGTTTAACATCCTACTTTTCTGCACCGACTGGAATAATGAAGACGGAACTTTTGAAAACGTTCAAGTCCCCGGTTCAAACGCCACACTATGTTAAAGATTGCGTTCCGCTGTATAACTCCCGGTACGAAAGGTCGTAGAACGTTGAATATCGATAGGGTTCGTTCTCTCATCACCCCCAATGCTTCACACCAAATTTGAAAAGAATCCGTCTAAAACCGTAGCCTCTATCGCATTGACAAGCCAATTGTTGACCGGCGGACAGGGTGACGACATAATAGTATATACGCACACGCTAAAATGGGGGTGCCGTAATGATAGATATTGTATTCTTGGGCAAGGTCGACGCTCTTCGAAAAAAGTATAAGGCTCCGCCATTCCAAGTACAATCACCATGAAACTTGGCATGACAATTCCAGTTCCACGATTGTGGCGTTGACGCCATGTTCTGTTCCTGGTCCATAAGGCTACCGCAACCTAAGATTTGTCTGTGAGTTGGTGAACTATATCCTTTAACGCTGTGTCCTGACTACAAATAATCGAAGTTTGAGCAAAACCTCAGTTCAGCAAGCAAGCGTTATGAGATTAGGCCTGTGATCTATGCTTTCATTTCTTCGTTCTGTACGTTCCAATATTTTTTTTTTCGGAGAATGTATCTAATGTACTTTTGCGTGTACTTTATTTTCAGATCGTTATTTTTCAGTTAGTGTTTGTAGTTCAGTCTACTGTGAATTTCGTTCATGGAAATGACTGGAGGTCTTATTTGTTGGTAACGGGTTCACTGGTGGTCGTGATCATTAATATCATACATCATATGGGTTTAATTACTATATTTTTTTTCAAAATATTATACATCGTGTGGGTTTTATCACTTTTTAAAAGTAAGTTTTTCATATTTCAGCGCAAAACATTGTTTTATAATGTATTAAAGTACCTAAGTCCGTAACTCAATATCATCCAAAATCTTCGACATTGAAAACACGATTTTTTTTTGCAATTTAAATCAGCATTGGTGTTGTTGTCTTACCTGGAAAAGATGGGCTTCTGACATCCAATATTTGAGACAAAATAAACATTTTACCATTAGTACACGAATCGTGTACCATAATGCGTTTCAGCGCCATTTGTAACAAGGTGCTCAAACAATGAGGCTAGACATATTCCACAAGTCATGTCAAACGGTGATGCCATATTCTTATTTGGAGAGCATGCACAATATATACAATCGGTGTTGACTGGAATAACCAGACGCTAGAAACTGTCTTTCGGTTGAGACTTCTGGAGTATTTCGCCGAACATAACTGATGACAATTCACAGTAAAACGGAAACGATTGAATGTAAAACAGTTTATATAAAATCATATTACATTATTATATGTGTTGCGACCCATTTGTGCCAATTTCTAGGCCCAAAATATTAGCGATTTAGCTCCTTTAAAAGGACCATACGCGAATCACTGCAAATAATTGCGGATTTTGGGGCCAAACATGGCAGTGATGATATTAGGACAAAGGTGCTATTTTTGGTCAATTGTCATCATTGGGTTTTCGATAATTTGTTGAGACTTCGTGTTATTAGATCATGGACAATTATATGCAATTTAGTTTTGAGAAAACGAGACTGCCTCTTTAAAAAATATAGGCCATATGATAACAACATAGGATGTTATCATTATGACAATATCATTACTTTTAATCCGAATGATAATTATAGTGTGAATTTATCAGAATATGCAGGTTTAAATTTGATAATATTTGTTTTGATATTTGGTGAAATGTGAGAATACTGGGTTAGCCATTAGTTGTTCATTTTAATTGGTGATAGAAGTTTCATTTTCTTTTTTTTAGTATAAATTATTCTACAGTGGTTACATTACAATAGCCAGCACGTGTCACATAACACTAGTGTCATCTGAAGAGCTTGGATGATTTGCTACAGGTAATGTCTATGGTCATACATGTATGTTATTATTGTTGGTTGTTTATTACAATTTTAACGTCCAATACATAATACATGATATTATGGAAAGGTTGATTTAATTCAGATTATGTACACGTGAAGGGGGCATAAAACTGGGTAAACACATTAAAAAGGGGGCTCTTGTATGTAAAAATGTCACTTTGAAAAACGGTGTTAAACGGTGAAAAGAGATCGTCTTCTCCCCTCGTCATAATAAACACAAGTTTACACAAGAGGTCCAGCTGTATTCCAGTAATAACTATTTATCAAGTATTCCGTTTTTCAGATACTTGGATTTAGGACAATAATACATTACTCGTTTTCTACTGTGTTTTACGCCCATCCAAACGTAATTAAAGCATGCGGGCAGTGTACCAAACTCGGTTTTGCTTTGAAACAGATCGGATTTAGGACAATAATATATTAATTGATTTCCTTATCTGTTCTGTTAATGTCCGTGTGTATCAGGATGCCAAATATTTTTTTTTCCGGGGTTTGTTTTGAAACTGATCAGCTCCTGGACAATAATACAACTGTTTCGTCCGTATGTTTGTCTTACGGTTTTTCTGTCAACGCCTTATTGCATGGTGTGATGCGGACTTCCTGTACTTAATAATTACTATTATAGTAATTCATTTGTATATACGATTTTAATTCAATTGTCAGCTTTAAAAAAGATAATTGCGTCAATCATACATATAGTTTTATTCATAAAGGCGAGTATCGGAAAGTAATAATAATTTAACGTCCGTCCGTCTATTTTCGGAAACCTGTTGCTGGAGTAAAATGATATACCCATATTGTGACTCAGAAAACGATAAAACCTTTATTAAAATTGTTTATCATTTGCTAGATTTGTGCATTTTGTGCTTTCGATAAATAAAGCGATCTCGGTGATTACTCTTACATATTGTATTATTATTAAAAAGAAAATGTCGGAAACACAACACAATCTCGCCTTGACCTAACACGGAAAAATCTAATTTCAAACTTCTATTCATGTAATTTCTATATTAAGACAATGTATAATCCAATTTCTTTATTTTTTCAGCGTAAATTTTAATTCTGCTTCATTGACGCTTTACACGTTTAGCATGAACATCGAACAAATTTAGAATTTTACATTTATACCTAGCAACCATCATTATGAAGTCGTTTGGTGTCGCCACTGCGTGCTTAATTTGGTGATTTAGCACCTGTTCAGAACCATTACGTTGATATAAACGACTCGCTCTTTGTAGGGTTGAATGGTTGGACGGAGTCCTAAAATTGAAAATAATATCGAAAGTTGGAAAGTTGTAGGGACGATCAGATTACCTGAAAATAACCAATGTAGGCCTAATTGAGAACACCAACTTCGTTTTAACGGGTTTTAACGGTGTTCCGTGATTTTGATTACACGCGATCCTATTTGTATGTATTGATAGAAAATCATGGTGTAAATCTTTTGGGACTCTTTTTTTTAAAGAAAAACAAAAAGATCTTGTTCATTTGGACATAATGAAGATCTCTTAAATAGAAACTAAAATATTTATTCAACCATTGTCGACAGAATGCGTGACTATGATATCGCTTGAGCCAAAGCGTATTACGTGTACCAATCAGGCATCTGTTAAAAATACGGTCTGATAATCAGGCCCGGCGGAGTGGGGCTTTAGCTCCCCCCTCCCCATAATTTAGCCGCAAGTACTCTTTTCTCCAGGTTATTGCACGCAAGTGACTATTCAGTTAGAGTGACGTAACTGGAAGAGACCTGATTTTAACATAGAAGTGAGACTTCTAGAAGTAGAACATAGACTCAGAAGTAAAACCCTGCTATGCTCTATACCAGTGATTCTCAACCAGTGTGCCGCGAGATCTCCGTAATTGTGCCGCGGAATTTTGAAAGGCACACTAAGAAAATGCGAAAAACCACATGATCCCATTTGAGTATTCGCTGATAAGTTCATAGATGTGTTTTTCTTTACCGTTGTATGCCCTGCCATGTTTTTATTTTGCAAAATTCAAATATTTTTCATAGATATTTAGTCAGGTGTACCGCCATTCTTTCATGTGTTCCAATGTGTGCCATTGCCAAAAAAAGGTTGAGAACCACTGCTCTATACTGATCCCTGGATCAAGAGTCCCCCAGTTTGTAGGGCCGCGATTAGTTAACTTTACTGAGCAGTCGAATATTTCATTCCATCTCATTTCCGTTGTATCTATGACAGATTGGCTAAATAAAACACGACATTCTATTGCAGGGACCAAAGCTCCACAATGGAAGGTCGTGTGTGTATCAGAGTGAAACTCATCCAATAACTTTTGATTCTCAACACATATTAATTTTTATCTCATGAATCGGACAAAAATTATCGCCTCTGAGAGGTCCACAAACTTCATTCATATTTCACATTTTGCGTAAAAAGCATTTGGTATAACTCTAGAACGGAAGGTCCGATGCGCACCAAACTTGAACTCGCCAAACACTCGTTTTAAGTTTCATGGAAATCGGATAAAAATTGTTACAACCTTGGTATTACATACTTTTACACTATTTGCGTAAATAGGGGGGGGGGGGGCGGCCATTTGACCGGAAGTTTCCGTCCGGTGTAACGATAATATACTTGAGCGCTTTTGAAAATAAGATAAAAATTTCTACCTCTAGAGAATCCACAAGTTAAAAACGTGATTTTTCGTACAATCACGGTCCATAATCAGCAGTGATAAGGATGACATCGAAGCGACTTAATGAGTCCCAAATATTAACTTTTTTCTTCCGTCAAATTAAATTCTAAAACATTTTTTTCATTTATTAGAAAAATAAATAAAGACTTTTGAATTGTTTGTAGGTAAAAATCATTTCCTATTTAGTGTAAATGGGCATTAAAATAAGTAAAATTCGCCATTTAGCCCGAATCTGTAACGTCTTATGTACACAATGCACACGCTATTGAGCCAATGATTGACGCCGCGGAATGTGACGTCACGTGCCGAAACAGTCATCTGTAACAGAGATATCAAAAGATCTCTGTGAAACAGATTGAGTTTACATCCGAAGGTCGCCCAGGGTATTATATTCTTTACATTATTTGTGTAAAGTGGAGCGGCCTTTTGAATTTTGAATTTGTACTCAGCCGTAATAGTGTAACTGTGATATATTTGAACCGTTTTTACATAAATAAAAATTGTAGCCTCTAGAGGGCTCACAAACTAAAAATGTGAGTTTTTGTGCAATCAGGGGCCATAATCCAAGAATTTACGGTTATAAACATCAATGTAAGTTTCATCAAATTCGGATAAAAATTGTGACCTCTGGAGTGTCTACAACCTTGGTAATATTATGTATATATACTCTTCAAAAAAAGTAGAGGATATTCAGAAACACAAATCTGCGGAAATGCACTACTGTTTTTATTAAAGGTAACACAAATCTGCGGAAATGCGCTGCTGTTTTTATTAAAGGTAACCAGGGTATATTAATAACAGGCCAATTGCCTACACATGAACATAAACAGTTCATTTGGCGGCTTATCTGACGGCCCCATTTCACTCGCAAAGAGATACACTGTCAAAAGTGAAAATGGACGTTTTTGATTTTTGTCTTAATAATGAGTAATTGCTCCACCAATCCTCAGACATTCAGCAATTCGTCGTGGCATGCTCCTAATCAACCGTCAAATCACAATTTGAGGCAATCTGACCCAATACCCACTCCTCTTGCAATGCTACGGCCAATTCTTGCAGTGTTGTCGGTTGACGTTGACGTCGACGAACACGTCTCCCGATCATGTCCCAGAAATGCTCCATAGGGGAAAGGTCAGGACTCATGGCTGGCCAAGGCATATGGACAATATGGTGACGCTGGAGGTAGTCATTCACGACACGGTGGGCACGGGCATTATCATCTTAAAAGATGAAACGTCGACCTGCACGTTGAGCAAAGGGCAGAACTATCGGTGCCTTGAACAATATGCAAGTCCGTTCTGCCAGTCATGGTGAGTCCTCCCCACACCATAACAGACCCACGCCTGAATATGTCATCCTTTCTGACGTTAACGTTAGCATGTGTGTTTGTTGGTACCGGTTCCACAGTCTGCTGACCACAGACTGTGACACATTAAGCATGTTGGCTACTGCTCGCTGTGTAGAACCCATTTGAAGCATGCCAATAGCACGTAGACGTTCATCATGTTGAATTAAAATTAAACGTAACACACTAAAGCAAAGATACTCTAAACAGTAAATCTTGCAAGAACGGATAGGAAAGCAAACATGGATGGGATAAACCAGCACGCGGCAGTTTTCATCAACCCTTCCTTGTAGTGTCAAATTTGACAATGAACCCCTCCCACGTGTATGGCGCTATTGCGTGTCGCACGTACAGCTCAGTGGTGCTGTTGGGGGGATAAGTTCTTCAACTGTGAACATACTCTCAAAGCATGTCAAGTGTCCACTACTATTTATCATATCACAACCTGCATAGGTATTGGCATTTCAATATCCCCTACTTTTTTTTGGAAGAGTATATTTGTCCAGTTCAGCATCACAGAAAATCACCATCGCCTGCAGTGCTTTCGTGGTAAGGGATTTAAAAAAAACCTCATTGCTGAGTAATTATACTAGCCAGAAATCGCTTAGAAAGCGTCTCCGACGATCTAGACCCCCAGGAGCTTCCGGGGGCTACGTGGCCCCTGGACCCTCGCCTAGAGTTCTAGGACGGTAGCCCCCCACCCCCACACCAATCAAAAACTGCTTCCGCCGGTCCTGCTGATAATTATATAAACCATTTTTATCCTAATCGGTTACGTGAAGCGCATTGTTAGCCATTTTTACAATTGCAACGAAACATACAGTTTATATTAGTATTTAAGAACGCGTCCGCGAGCGGACCATGCAATAATTGAAGAAAAAAAAAGATATCCCTGGGGTCAGCTTGGTCCATGGTTACCCCTAGGCGACAGAAGTCACGCGATGCAGTGAAAAACTGGAAATTGTTGTTTTTGGTCAAATTTGCCATATTTGCCATTTTTGTCCAAATTTCAAAACGCTCCTACTCGAAATGTTGTGACCCTAAAATTTTGATATCGGTCAGGTAAGATAGGCCAAGTGGTCGACTTAAACTCCTGCAGTCGTTTGGGAATGAATAATAAATCGTGTGAAATTGTCTTTGAGTTATCTGAAAGTGGTCATTTTAAGTATGTCATCCTAAAACGTTTGTAGCTGCTTCTTGGCGGGTCTGGCCTAAAACTGCTGGGTGTGGTTATGAAGGGCATCCGTCCAAGTGTATGTCTAAAGACAAAGAGACAAACTAACCGGTACTAAACCCATTAGTGTGCTACAATATTCTGAAAATGTGTAAAAATCAGTATTTTCCATGCGATTTTTCTTTTAATGATGACCGACGACTATCTTCAAGAGTTTAAATGGCCATCGATTATCAAAATTACTTACATTAGTACTTTATTTGGCGTTCCTCGTGCCAAATATGTTATTTTGGTTAAAAATCATAATGTTTTTGTGACAAAATCGGACGTTCACGATCATCGTAGGGAAGGGGGGCGTAACTGGTGTATAACTTTGCAGATTATTTTCATTTGTATTCTGTAGTTTGTAGCAGGGAATTGTATAAATGTATAGGCTAGCATGGCAAGCTTTTATATCAGAACAGGCTAACCAAAGCAGCGCTTTTTCATCATTGACCAACGATTATTATCAAATGACCACTGATCATCACCATTACTACTATGTGTTACGTTATTTGAACATGCCTGTCAAATTGAGTATTTTGGTAAAAAATCATAACGTTTACGTGACAAAATCTGACTCTCAGGGTTATTAAGATCTGTATTCAATAATTCTCCATTAAAACTCCCAAATGTTTCTATACACTGATCGGCTTCTAAATACAGATGGAAATAAGCGCGGTCTAATTCCTAAAACATTTTTGTCAAACATAACCTATTTGGCACGTTCAAGTAACCAACCATGGAAGAAAAGGTGATAATCAGCGGTCATTTAAAGACAATCGACAGTGAAGAGACGTACCCGTCGAACAATGCCATAATTAACATCTCTATATATGTGTACATATGCAATTCTAACATTACATCTATTGTTAATTAGGGTTTCACACTGCGTAGCTTGTGTGAAACACTATTGTTTTTGTTAAAATTATTAGGCTTTCAGACTTTCGTCTGAAAGCCTATTGAGATTACTAAAATTATTATTATTATTAAGCTTTCATATTACATATGAAAGCTTATTGTTTCTGTTAAGATTATTAAGCTTTCATATTACATATGAAAGCTTATTGTTTCTGTTAAGATTATTATTGTTATTTTTTTTTTGTGTTTTGTCCACAAATCGGATTTCTCAGAATCTAACCATAGGATCGTTCTGAAACTTTTACCTATCCCCCCAAAAATGGGTGGTGGCTGTTGATTAAATATATTTTCAAAACGTTTTACGAATCCGAAATCACCGAATTTTACGAAGGAATGCATTTGACCTACAATGCTGTAACTTTGTGACTATTTGACCTATTTTACTAATTCTTTTTTCTTTGAGTATCTTGAAACATTTACTTCAAATCTGCAATTTCGGATTTTGGCATTTCGAAAATTCGTCGCTGTCATTTCGAACCGGAAGTTATTACCAATTTGACAACTTCTTTAATAGTTGTGCGATTTTCGTGAAATTTAGAATGTTAGTAGATCTTGCCAATGCGACTTCAATGATGTCCTTGGAAATTTTCTAAATTATCTCCCCTTGGTGAAATTAAGGATCAAAGTTTTCAAAAAAATCGTCAAAATATAGGTCAGAATGACCTAAAAAAAAAATTCGATACTAGACAAGTAATTACTGATTCGTACACAAAATATGGAGGTTGTCGATCGAACCGGAAGTGCCACCATCTTTAAACGTGAAAAATCAAAAAGTCTTTTTTGCTATTTTACTTACAGACTCGGGCGTCATATTTTCGGAATCCTGGAAGGAATGCCTAAAAATCTATCGGATCAGAATTTTGATTTCGGTCACGTGATGGTCACCATTTTGAATTGAAAATGAAAAATAGAAGCAATTTGAAGGGCCGGGACTTTGGAACACAAGAACTCTCCTTCTAATTAAGCTAGAATGTTCAAACTTGGTGTAGGCGTTCACTAGGTCAATGTCATGATTGAGTTCAAAGATGAGCATTTTTTGCCTAGGGTAAGCAGAGATAAGCAAGCTGATTTGTTGATTCTTTAGGGCACGATGACATTGGTTATAATGAATGGAGGGCGATGAAACTCTTGTCAATCGAGAGGCTAATAGCTGGCCTGTTGTGTGAAATCATTGTATCATTTTTTGAAAATGTCCGGGGTAGCCGAAAAAAGGAGATCGAAATCCAAAAAGTCGTATTTTTACGATTTGGGGCATTTTTAGAGGTCGTGTAAAGTAAAATAAAGCATGCATATACATATATTATTGATATTAAATATATCATATAAAAAACTAAACAATGAATCAGCTGTCATTGACAGATTTTATATTATAAGCATGGTCAGTGGAAGGTCAGCGTATTGTCTAACTTGAACTCACTGACTCCGTAACATTATTGTGGGTATGGTATAAGCTGAATTTGATGAGATGCACATATCTCGTATGACTATTTGGTACTTACAGTGTTAGACTTTGTCGTAACGTTACGGTCTCCATTCATCAAATCGTCGTTGGGGCTATAATACGATTTTGAATCAAGTTATTTATCACTGAGGGACTCAAAATTAGGTTTGATGTAGCTCTGCTCATTTACAGTGGCGAATTTAACGGGCTCATGGGTTCCAGCTCCCTCCTCTAGAAATTTCACAGCACCCGCATGGATTGTCGCTAATTTTGTGGCAGAATTTTATTTTTCTGGGGGAGGTATTTCTAAATGGCTCCGACACAAGTGCCTGAAATGCCATGAAATCACGTTTTCGGCCTCCAATTAAAATTTCTTAGCGGGAGAACCCCCTGACCAGACCCCCTTGCGGGGCTTCACGGTCGGTATCAGCCCCCCTCCCCACCACCATGGTTAATCCGGCGTTGATGTTCCCTCTTGTGCAGCTGCAAAAGAATGTACAAGTTCATTGCCTCATTGTCAAGATCCCACTTTTCTACCCCAGTTCGGGTAATGAGGTCGAGCGTATATTGTATAGGGGATATTAAACAAGCAAACAGTATGGCTGATGTCTCCCGCCCAAAACCCCAAAGTAAAAGATGACACATTAATTAATCGCACTTTCATATTTTTTTCAAAAGTATCGAGCAATCAAACTATACTGTAAATTTCATCACTCTCTGTCAGATAGAAATCAAGGTTATCTTGTCCCAAAGCATCGACCAATGAAATTGCCAAGCTGTAGCTCAAAATGTTCAGTCAAGACCTGATGAACTTTAAATTTATACACAGTGTTTAAGGTCATGAGATGAAGAAGCCAATTGATTTTCAGCGATTTCCGATAATTACTGTCAGAGTTATGGCCCTTCATCACTTAAAAAAAATCTTGTGGATGCTCTAGAGGCCAAAGTTAATGTCCGATTGGCTTTAAATTTATACACAGTGGTTAAGGTCATGAGACGAAGTAGGCGATTGATTTTCAGCGATATCTGATATTTACTGCCAGAGATGTGGCCGCTGATCACTTCAAAATATCTTGTGGACGCTCTAGAGGCCAAAGTTAATATCCGATTGACTTTAAATTTATGCGCAGTGTTTAAGGTCATGACACGAAGATGCCTACAATATTGATTTTCAGCGATATCTGATATTTACTGCCATTTCCGATAATTACCGTCAGAGTTATTGCCCTTGATCACTTTAAAAAATCTTGTGGACGCTCTAGAGGCTAAATTCAATATCCGATTGACTTTATATTTATACAGTGTTTAAGGTAAGAAGCCAATTGATTTTCAGCGATTTCCGATTGAATCCTTTGAAAATCACACCTAACTCTAAAACTAAAGGCAAGAAACGGGCCGGTTTACATTGAAGCACAAGTAATTCCTGTCCTGCGTACTCTGTATATAATATATGGTTTTCTAAATATGCCTTGGATGGTAGCCACAAGTCGACAATTTTTGTTTTGTATTTTTCCCATTTTGTTCATAAGGTAAATGTAATATTTCAGATACCTGATGACATTTATACTTATTGTTTCAATAGATTCTAATAACCCCCTTTGCAGTTAATATGAAAGCTTTCATATCTGCTATGCAGATCTAGTTAAGCTTTCATATTACATATGAAAGCTTATTGTTTCTGTTAAGATTATTATTGTTTTTTTTTTTTTGTGTTTTGTCCACAAATCGGATTTCTCAGAATCTAACCATAGGATCGTTCTGAAACTTTTACCTATCCCCCCAAAAATGGGTGGTGGCTGTTGATTAAATATATTTTCAAAACGTTTTACGAATCCGAAATCACCGAATTTTACGAAGGAATGCATTTGACCTACAATGCTGTAACTTTGTGACTATTTGACCTATTTTACTAATTCTTTTTTCTTTGAGTATCTTGAAACATTTACTTCAAATCTGCAATTTCGGATTTTGGCATTTCGAAAATTCGTCGCTGTCATTTCGAACCGGAAGTTATTACCAATTTGACAACTTCTTTAATAGTTGTGCGATTTTCGTGAAATTTAGAATGTTAGTAGATCTTGCCAATGCGACTTCAATGATGTCCTTGGAAATTTTCTAAATTATCTCCCCTTGGTGAAATTAAGGATCAAAGTTTTCAAAAAAATCGTCGAACTATAGGTCAGAATGACCTAAAAAAAAAATTCGATACTAGACAAGTAATTACTGATTCGTACACAAAATATGGAGTTTGTCGATCGAACCGGAAGTGCCACCATCTTTAAACGTGAAAAATCAAAAAGGCTTTTTTGCTATTTTACTTACAGACTCGGGCGTCATATTTTCGGAATCCTGGAAGGAATACCTAAAAATCTATCGGATCAGAATTTTGATTTCGGTCACGTGATGGTCACCATTTTGAATTGAAAATGAAAAATAGAAGCAATTTGAAGGGCCGGGAATTTGGAACACAAGAACTCTCCTTCTAATTAAGCTAGAATGTTCAAACTTGGTGTAGGCGTTCACTAGGTCAATGTCATGATTGAGTTCAAAGATGAGCATTTTTTGCCTAGGGTAAGCAGAGATAAGCAAGCTGATTTGTTGATTCTTTAGGGCACGATGACATTGGTTATAATGAATGGAGGGCGATGAAACTCTTGTCAATCGAGAGGCTAATAGCTGGCCTGTTGTGTGAAATCATTGTATCATTTTTTATTCGAATTTCTCCTTTGATGTTTTCCGTGCCGACAAGGTTGTTTTCGAGTTTAGCTGGATTTGACTTCGTGCATGCGCTACGCTAGAACCAAAGGTACCATGAGTACTAAATTCCGGCGAGCAACTTTTCACGTTGGTACCTAGGTACCCTGAAAATTTCAAGGTGATACCTGCATTCGTTCAAGTCGTTTGTTCTTGTCACCTGCCTTTCGTCGTTTTTTTTCTAAGTCAATTTATGGCTTACATGAGGGGAAAAAAGTGGAATTTCGCCGTGACACCGGCACCGATTGTCCGAAAACCATGAAATTTGGACACAATACGTCCATTACCACCCCGGACTCTGTGCCTTACCCCAATTTTGATCCCATTAAAAAAAAAGAGTTTTAGCAAAAAAACGATTTTCGGAATTTAATATTGGTTTTAACCCTGTACCCAGACAAGATATAGATATTATTATAATCCCTATGAAATATTTTAATTATTTACTGCTATAATATGAATTATCACTTATTCCCCGTTAAATAAATATCGGTCACCGGGTGCAGCTGTACAACTTCAAGGACCCTGGCTTCAAGTCAATTTACGGCTTCCATGAGTGGAAAAAAGTGGAATTTCGCCGTGACACCGGCACCGATTGTCCGAAAACCATGAAATTTGGACACAATACGCCCATTACCACCCCGGACTCTGTGCCTTACTCCCATTTTGATCCGATTAAAAAAAAAAAAGTTTTAGCAAAAAAACGATTTTCGGAATTTAATATTGGTTTTAATTAATTTTGAAATTGCAAATGCAAAGAGATTTTATCGCCTCTTCCGTATGTGATAGGTACTGGTACTATACACATTATCCTTAAAAGACAATTTTTTAAAATGACCGTAACGATGTATCGACACTAGAAACCGAAATCGCCTATTTTGACCTTTTTTGACTGCTGAGGCATCATTCCGGTGGTGCAAATCTCTGGAATTTCTAGCGGTTGGCTGCGCCGCGATGATATTTATCACATACTAAATTGAGAAAAATCCTCAGATATCAAGAACAATAAAAATTCGATAAAATACGGCAATTTTTTAAGCAAAAAACCTTTGATTGTTGGGGGCGGGTTTTGAATTTATTTTGAACGTTCTCGGAATCCAACACTCTTCTATTTTTAATATGTGATAGCTAGAATCCCAAGGTACATTATGTGCATATTTGAAGGCAATCGGAGCACAGGAACGTTGCCTGGGCAGAGCAAATCAAAGGCTTCTTCGTCTTATGACCTTAAACACTGCGTATAAATTTAAAGTCAATCGGATATTAACAGCAAAAGGGGGGCGACGACAATATACGACCACATTTCAATGTGGGCCTATAAAAAGTAAATCATTGCCAATAGAAAAGACCCACCTTTCCCCCAACAACAACCATGTAATGCACTAGCTATAATGGGGATTTTTCTGGAACACAGCGAAATGGGTCTTTTAAAATGTTCACAAGTGTATCACAAGGAGGGTTTGCTTCTTCTCTATGGGACACCCGATACCACTTCTCAACGAGGAATTCAGTCACACAGCCAACACCATTTTGTATGTTTGTGTAATCTTTATTCAGTATAAATCAAGTAATACAAATAAAAAAATACTTGGATTGATGCAAACATAATTTTTGAGAGTTATTCATACATGTAGCATAATTGTTCTTATTTAAAAAATGTACATGATTACATGTTTGTCATAAACAACATTAAATAAACAATCATGTTTCTTCACGATAACAGTAACAGTATAACAATTGTATGAAATATATTTTCCTTTATTTTTTTTTATTTTTAGAAAGGCCACTTCCTTGGTTTAAAATATATCATAAATTGTAGTTATCTAACATATACTTCCATGTATGTTTATCTAACAGATTACCACGTCGCCTTATCTAACAGAGAGTAAATGGTATACAATATCAAATTATAATCTACCAGCATTACTTGTTTCAGTAATTTAATCGTGTGTTATTCTTGTATTTAAGTGAGAAGAGTGAATAAACTATCATGGGTTGAAACAAATATATTGGAGTAGAAATAAACATTGTATATTGGTTTGTAAATAAATAATACTTTTTGGATTCGGTACAAATACAACCTTTTTATCATCAATGAAAATAATGTGATTTCAAAGTAACGATGAATAAAAAAACATTGCTTATATAAAGTACATGTAATTGGGTTCATTTAATTCACTTTGTATCTATAATATACATGTAGTATTAAACAATAAATATATTGATTAATGCCAATTCTATACAAATCTCATAGTTGTATTCATGTTTTCTTTACCATAACAAGAAACAGTACAACAGATTTAGTAACAATATATTCCTTTCTACATCCGTCAGAGTGGTTGATGATTCATAGATTCTAATAACCCCTTTTGAAGTTTATATGAAAGCTTTGATATCTGCTATGCAGATCTAGTTATTGTTAATTTTTTTTTGTGTTTTGTCCACAAATCGGATTTCTCAGAATCTAACCATAGGATCGTTCTGAAACTTTTACCTATCCCCCCAAAAATGGGTGGTGGCTGTTGATTAAATATATTTTCAAAACGTTTTACGAATCCGAAATCACCGAATTTTACGAAGGAATGCATTTGATTTACAATGCTGTAACTTTGTGACTATTTGACCTATTTTACTAATTCTTTTTTCTTTGAGTATCTTGAAACATTTACTTCAAATCTGCAATTTCGGATTTTGGCATTTCTAAAATTCGTCGCTGTCATTTCGAACCGGAAGTTATTACCAATTTGACAACTTCTTTAATAGTTGTGCGATTTTCGTGAAATTTAGAATGTTAGTAGATCTTGCCAATGCGACTTCAATGATGTCCTTGGAAATTTTCTAAATTATCTCCCCTTGGTGAAATTAAGGATCAAAGTTTTCAAAAAAATCGTCGAAATATAGGTCAGAATGACCTAAAAAAAAAATTCGATACTAGACAAGTAATTACTGATTCGTACACAAAATATGGAGTTTGTCGATCGAACCGGAAGTGCCACCATCTTTAAACGTGAAAAATCAAAAAGGCTTTTTTGCTATTTTACTTACAGACTCGGGCGTCATATTTTCGGAATCCTGGAAGGAATGCCTAAAAATCAATCGGTTCATAAATTTGATTTCGGTCACGTGATGGTCACCATTTTGAATTGAAAATGAAAAATAGAAGCAATTTGAAGGGCCGGGACTTTGGAACACAAGAACTCTCCTTCTAATTAAGCTAGAATGTTCAAACTTGGTGTAGGCGTTCACTAGGTCAATGTCATGATTGAGTTCAAAGATGAGCATTTTTTGCCTAGGGTAAGCAGAGATAAGCAAGCTGATTTGTTGATTCTTTAGGGCACGATGACATTGGTTATAATGAATGGAGGGCGATGAAACTCTTGTCAATCGAGAGGCTAATAGCTGGCCTGTTGTGTGAAATCATTGTATCATTTTTTGAAAATGTCCGGGGTAGCCGAAAAAAGGAGATCGAAATCCAAAAAGTCGTATTTTTACGATTTGAGGCATTTTTAGAGGTCGTGTAAAGTAAAATAAAGCATGCATATACATATATTATTGATATTAAATATATCATATAAAAAACTAAACAATGAATCAGCTGTCATTGACAGATTTTATATTATAAGCATGGTCAGTGGAAGGTCAGCGTATTGTCTAACTTGAACTCACTGACTCCGTAACATTATTGTGGGTATGGTATAAGCTGAATTTGATGAGATGCACATATCTCGTATGACTATTTGGTACTTACAGTGTTAGACTTTGTCGTAACGTTACGGTCTCCATTCATCAAATCGTCGTTGGGGCTATAATACGATTTTGAATCAAGTTATTTATCACTGAGGGACTCAAAATTAGGTTTGATGTAGCTCTGCTCATTTACAGTGGCGAATTTAACGGGCTCATGGGTTCCAGCTCCCTCCTCTAGAAATTTCACAGCACCCGCATGGATTGTGGCTAATTTTGTGGCAGAATTTTATTTTTCTGGGGGAGGTATTTCTAAATGGCTCCGACACAAGGTTATCTTGTCCCAAAGCATCGACCAATGAAATTGCCAAGCTGTAGCTCAAACTGTTCAGTCAAGACCTGATGAACATCTACACCAAGTTTAAACATTCTAGCTCAATTAAAAGCTGGGTTGTTATGTTCCAGTACTTCATTATAACCAAAGTTATCATACCCCAAAGCATCAACCAATTCAAAGTCCCGGCCAATCAAGTTGCTTTGCTTATCCTGACTAAGAGAATGCTCATTGTCGAACTTGGTCAAGGTAATATGGTCAAGGTACTAATGTAATGAAACTATACACAAAGTTTCATCAAATTGCTTATCTCTGCTTACCCATTTTAATAGTCCCCTGCCAATCGAAAAGCCCCCCGACCCACCCACTCCACTCCCGTGTAATACATTAGGTTATAATTGTGTTACAAACGTATCACAAGGAGCATTTGAATATTCTCTCTGAGGCATCTGATACCACTTGTTCCTATTATTATTTTTTTTTTTTGTGTCATTTCTACAAATCGAATTTCTCAGAATCTAACCATAGGATCAATCTGAAACTTTGACCTACCCCCCCAAAAATGGGGTGCGAATGTTGATTAAATATATTTTCAAATCGTTTTTCGAATCCGAAATCACCGAATTTTACGAACAAATTCATTTGACCTACATTACTGTAACTTTGTAACTATTTGACCTATTTTACTAATTCTTTTTTTGAGGGGTGCCTTGAAACATTTACTTAAAATCTGCAATTTCGAATTTTCGAATTTCAAAAATTCGTCGCTGTGATTTTGAACCGGAAGTTGAGATCAATTTGAAAACTTTTTTAATAGTTGCACGATTTTCATGAAATTTAGAATGTAAGTAGATCTTATCAATGCGACTTCAAAAATATCATTAGAAATTTTCTAAATTATCTCCCCTTGATGAAATTAAGGATCAAAGTTTTCAAAAAAATCGACGAAATATAGGTCAGATTGCCTTGATTTTTTTTTCTTTACTAGCTACGACACTACTGATTCGTACACAAAAAATTGAGTTTGTAGCTCAAACCGGAAATGCCACCATCTTGAAATGTGAAAATTACATAAGGCTTTTTTGATATTTTACTTACAGACAAGGCAATTATATTTTCCGAATCCTTGAAGGAAAGCCGAAAAACGGTAGATAACACAATTTTGATTTCCGGCAAATGATGGACGCCATTTTGAATTGAAAATGACAATTAGTGAAAAATCCACATTTATGGGCTTGAAAACATATACAATTGGTCGTGACCTAGAGAATATGTCTCCAGGATAGCCTGGATCATGGTCGAACGTTTGGTATTTGAATATTTCAAAAATTCGAATTTCTCCTTTGATGTTTTCCGTGCCGACAAGGTTGTTTTCGAGTTTAGCTGGATTTGACTTCGCGCATGCGCTACGCTAGAACCAAAGGTACCATGAGTACTAAATTCCGGCGAGCAACTTTTCACGTTGGTACCTAGGTACCCTGAAAATTTCAAGGTGATACCTGCATTCGTTCAAGTCGTTTGTTCTTGTCACCTGCCTTTCGTCGTTTTTTTTCTAAGTCAATTTACGGCTTCCATGAGGGGAAAAAAGTGGAATTTCGCCGTGACACCGGCACCGATTGTCCGAAAACCATGAAATTTGAACACAATACGCCCATTACCACCCCGGACTCTGTGCCTTACCCCCATTTCGATCCCATTAAAAAAAAAGAGTTTTAGCAAAAAAACGATTTTCGGAATTTAATATTGGTTTTAACCCTGTACCCAGACAAGATATACATATTATTATAATCCCTATGAAATATTTTAATTATTTACTGCTATAATATGAATTATCACTTATTCCCCGTTAAATAAATATCGGTCACCGGGTGCAGCTGTACAACTTCAAGGACCCTGGCTTCAAGTCAATTTACGGCTTCCATGAGGGGAAAAAAGTGGAATTTCGCCGTGACACCGGCACCGATTGTCCGAAAACCATGAAATTTGGACACAATACGCCCATTACCACCCCGGACTCTGTGCCTTACTCCCATTTTGATCCGATTAAAAAAAAAGAGTTTTAGCAAAAAACCGATTTTCGGAATTTAATATTGGTTTTAATTAATTTTGAAATTGCAAATGCAAAGAGATTTTATCGCCTCTTCCTTATGTGATAGGTATTGGTACTATACACATTATCCTTAAAAGACAATTTTTTAAAATGACCGTAACGATGTATCAACACTAGAAACCGAAATCGCCTATTTTGACCTTTTTTGACTGCTGAGGCATCCTTCCGGTGGTCCAAATCTCTGGAATTTCTAGCGGTTGGCTGCGCCGCGATGATATTTATCACATATTAAATTGAGAAAATCCTCAGATATCAAGAACAATAAAAATTCGATAAAATACGGCAATTTTTTAAGCAAAAAACCTTTGATTGTTGGGGGTGGGTTTTGAATTTATTTTGAACGTTCTCGGAATCCAACACTCTTCTATTTTTAATATGTGATAGCTAGAATCCCATCGGAATCCAACACTCTTCTATTTTTAATATGTGATAGCTAGAATCCCAAGGTACATTCTGTGCAAATTTGAAGGCAATCGGAGCCTGGGTAGAGCAAAACAACCCGGTCGCGAAAATTTACCTATACTTCAAAGTGATTATCATGTTGTGTTATGATCGCCATTTAGATCAATCTGAGTCCCTGATCCACCGTCATCTACCAAACCACTCCGAAATATAGCCAAAATCCCAAAATCGACCGTAATTTCTTTTTGCTTCGCGCATGTGCCACGCTGGAACCAAAGGTACGTTGACTACCAAATTCCGGCGAGGAACTTTTCACGTTGGTACCTAGGTGCACTGAAAACTTCAAGGCGATACCTGCATTCGTTCAGATCGTTTGTTCTTGACACGGTTCCTGCCGTTCGTTTTTTCCGCCATTTACGGCTTCTGTAAGGGCGAAAAAAGTGGAATTTCGCCACGAAACCGGCACCGATTGTCCCAAAACCATGAAATTTGGACACAATATGCCAATTACCACTCTGTGACTTACTCCCATTTTGATCAGATTAAAAAAAGGAGTTTCAGCAAAAAATAAACAACCGATTTTCGGAATTTAAATTTGGTTTTAATTAATTTTGAAATTCCAAATGCAAAGGGATCTTATCGCCTCTTCCGTATGTGATTGCTATTAGTACTATACACATTATCCGTAAAAGACATTTTTTTTTAAAATGAGCGCAACACCAAAAACCGAAATCGACTATTTTGTCTTTATCATACATTAAATATTATATGCCATCGGTTAATTTTTATACGCCCACATTGAAATTGAATTTCAGCGATTTCCGATAATTACTGTCAGAGTTATGGCCCTTCATCACTTAAAAAAATTCTTGTGGATGCTCTAGAGGCCAAAGTTAATGTCCGATTGACTTTAAATTTATACACAGTGGTTAAGGTCATGAGACGAAGTAGGCGATTGATTTTCAGCGATATCTGATATTTACTGCCAGAGTTGTGGCCCCTGATCACTTCAAAATATCTTGTGGACGCTCTAGAGGCCAAAGTTAATATCCGATTGACTTTAAATTTATGCGCAGTGTTGTGGCCCCTGATCACTTCAAAATATCTTGTGGACGCTCTAGAGGCCAAAGTTAATATCCGATTGACTCTAAATTTATGGCCATGACACGAAGATGCCTACAGTATTGATTTTCAGCGAAATCTGATATTTACTGCCATTTCCGATAATTACCGTGAGAGTTATTGCCCTTGATCACTTTAAAAAATCTTGTGGACGCTCTAGAAGCTAAATTCAATATCCGATTGACCTTAAATTTATACAGTGTTTAAGGTCATGAGATGAAGAAGCCAATTGATTTTCAGCGATTTCCGATTGAATCTTTTGAAAATCACACCTAACTCTAAAACTAAAGGCAAGAAACGGGCCGGTTTATATTGAAGCACAACTAATTCCTGTCCTGCGTACTCTATAAATATAATATACGGTTTTCTAAATATGCCTTGGATGGTAGCCACAAGTCGACAATTTTTGTTTTGTATTTTTCCCATTTTGTTCATAAGGTAAATGTAATTTTTCAGATACCTGATGACATTTATACTTATTGTTTCAATAGATTCTAATAACCCCCTTTGCAGTTAATATGAAAGCTTTCATATCTGCTATGCAGATCTAGTTTTTTTTATTATTATTATTTGCCGCGGGAGCCTAGATCTCCATGATCGAAAACAGATATCGATCTGGAATTAGATTTTCTATCGGGAAACCATGTGGTGGCTACTTGATAAAATATTTTTTAAATTTCTGCGCATACCGGAAGTGACCGAACTTTGTACGTTGTCTAAAAATTGAAAATTGGCCATAGTTTCGTCAATTCTTTATCCATTTTCAAGCAAATTACATTTTTGGAATCCCTGAATCTTTTCTGAGACAATGGCTATCTCACATTTTTCAATTTCGAACATTCGTCTATGACTTTTATCGTTCGAAAATTGAAAACATGTTGTTTACGAGACAATTTTTGTTATTTTTCAAAATTTTCAAATTTGACTTACATTTTTGGATACCTGAAGTCCATCCGATTCCAGTAATATAAGTTTTATTCAGAGTTATCGCCCTTTATTTTTCATTTTTTTTCGAATTTTCTTCCCATTTTGTGAGCTCGGGTTTCGTTTTATGGCAGAATTGACGTTTCGGAAACTTCTGGAACATGAAGTTATAGTCCAATACCAACTTATAAAGCAATTTCGACAAGAATCCTTAAACCGGAAGTAGTCGAAATAATATGCGATATTTTGAAAAAAACGTGAAAAATTGGTGTTTTGGGTAAAAAAACGATTTCTCCGTCCGATATCAACGGATTAAACAAATTAAGGTATCATTTGGTCGGGCGGTGATTGGACCACTGAATGATACCCAATTCCTGCGGATACTATGATCAGGCAGCAAAATATGGCACGCTGAAAATCAAGTATTTTCTGATTTTTAGCATTTTTGGACGCCTGTATCTCAAAAACTACGCCAGCGATTTTTATGAAACTTTCTCTATCGAGAGACCTTGTGGTAGTCTTGTGTACGAACCATTCCATTACGACTTTGGAATATCTGGAATAGGTGAAATAACGGACTGAAAATCGAAAAATGTCGAAAAATCGTGAAATTTTGGAAAATGCTCTACTATTTTTTTTATTTTAAGAGATTTTCAAAAAAAGGTTGTATATTCTTATAGCTGACCTAATTACGATTCTAACGATGTATAATATGTATGTAGTTATTGAAATTTAATTTTCGATATTTTAATTTTTTTGCATTGTTGGCACTTTTGAACATAGGATTTCTCAGGGGCATTTTATCTGATCAGATAATGTAATATATCATTACAGAGCCCTGTGGCTATTTTAGTGCCCAAACCGGCTATTAAAACTATTCCGACAATAATAACCATACCGGAAGTATTCAAAAAATGAAAAAAAAGGTTAAAAACATTGTCGCACTTGCGAAAAAATTGATTTCTCCCTTAGGTAATAGCGGACCAAAAGAACTAAAGTGTCGTTGGATAGCCCTATTAATGGACCATCATATGGTATCTAAATAATACGATTTTGATGGTAAGGAAATAAATTATTGTATGAAGAAGAATCTAATATTTTCCGATTTTTTAACATTCTGAGACGCCATTTTCTCGAAAACGACGCCTACGATTTTTCTTAAACTTTTCTTACTCAAAGTCCTATCGGTTGTCTATATAGTGAATCCAAAATGAAAAGCATTGAAATAATATAGGTGGTCCAAAAATGGCCTCAAACTTTGAAAAAAATTGAAAAATCGTTAAATTTTTGGAAACGCTCTTTGATTTATCTTTTTTTCCAAAACTACTCATTGGATGTTTCTGACACTTCTGGTACAGAAAGTTAAGTATCCAAAGAACTTCATAAAGCTATCACGACAATGATCGTAAAACCGGAAGTAGTCGAAAAAATGTCCGATAATTTGAAAAAAAAATTTTTTTTACGAAAACCTTTTTAATTTTTTTTTACGAAAACCTTTTTTATTTATGAATATTTTTTGATGGTATTTTACACAGGGTTAAAATATCATCCTACTTGAGCAGAAATGAGAAAAAAAAATATCTTGGCGCCATCGGCTAATTTAGTTTTTCGTTACGATTTCTTCGGTTTTACTGGAAAAGTGGGTGTGACTTAGAGGATAAAGCTATTTTGAACGTTCTGCAACAATGCGAAATGTCCGAAATCACCGAAGCTATCGTTTTTAGAAATATTGCAGTAATTTTAACAATAATCATACTATTTTAACTTTCGATACATTTTGGCATAGCTGGAGACGGGGCACATAACTACGCTACTTTTGATTTTTGATTTTTGGCAAATCTTCGCAGATATTAGGCGCCAAATTTCGAAAATTTAAATTTTTACAAAAAACTTTTTTATTTATAAATATTTTTTATTCGTGTTTTACGCAAATTTAACGAGTCATCTGACTTGATCAAAAATCTGAATTTTTTTTGTCTCAGTAATTTTCCTTGGCCGCCATTGACTAATTCAGTTTTTCAGTCCTACATTAATTATTTATTGTTCGATTTGTTTAAAACAAAGTGCATATGCTCCGTTGTCGCAATTGCCATTTTTTTTGTTACCGATAGAGTTATCTGTCGGCACCGGGAGTGGCGTAATTTTACCAAAAACTACAATTTTGACAGTTAGGTACCACTTTTCGAAAGCAAATATTATTTTTTTCAAATCTGGTAAAACTGAAAGGGTGCGCCCTTTACAGGCGCACAAAATGTTGGGCCCAGTTTTTTTAATTTCGATTCCGTTTTCGGGCTATTTCGATTAAAAGGTGATAAAAGGTGTAAAATTAAGCTATTTACAACCCATCCAGCGTTTTCATATTTTAAAATATTACTTCGTAACTTTCATAAACTCGTAGCAATAATCTATACGGAGAGAATGTATGTGAAAATTAATTTGTAATATGCGCAGTTGCCGAGAAATGGTCAATTTTGCATGAGTCACTCTTTATGCTATTGTGCCTGTAAAAGAGTCAATTATTATTGGATTTTCATAAAAGTGAAACCATTTGATGCATAATGTCAATTGTGACTAGTTCAACTCAATTTAACATTTTCAATGTCACCGGAAATAACGAAATTTGGACAAAAACTGTATTTATAGCCTTCGAAACAAATAATTTATTCAAATGAGTTGTATTTGTTGTTTGTTTAAGATTTTGATATTTGATTCTAATCAACTAAAAGAATGAACCCATACGATCATATAGATATCACAAAATGGTTTCTAACTTGTTCAGTTGCAGAGAAATAGGCAATTTTCAACAGGTCACTTTTCAAGGTTTTTTGTCCATAAAAGTGTCAATTATTATTCGATTTTCATGAAATTTTCACTGTGTGATACCTAATGCCATTTACGATTTCATACAAGTAATTTAAGATTTTCATTATCACCGAAAGTAACGTCATTTTGGCAAAAACTGTATTTTTAGCCTTCAAAACATATTTTATTCAAATGAGTCTGATTTGTAATGTTTTTAAAATTATGATATTTGATTCCAATCAGCAAATAGATTGAACCCATACGATCATACAGATACCAGAAAATGGTTTCTAACTTGTACGGTTGCAGAGAAATAGACAATTTTCTACAAGTCACTTTTCAAGGTTTTTGGTCTATAAAAGTGGCAATTATTATTTGATTTACATAAAATTTTCACCATGTGATGCCTTATGCCATTTCTGATTTCATAAAACTAATTGAACATTTTCATTATCACCGGACGTACTGTACACTTACATGTAACAAATGTATAAAATGAATTGATATTGCTGGATTTGGTTGATTCGGCATCCATTTTATTTGATGTGTGCAATGCTTATGTGGAAACCTGTTTAATGGTTTCATTGGTACCGGAAGTGACATGTTTAGGGTAACGTGGCACCGGTGAAACCTGTCATTACTGCATCGCAGTTCTAGTTTGAAATATGTAATGGTAACCAATTTTAGCATTATGTAGTCATGTTGATCATGTGTTTATGGTTCACTGCCACAGGATCATCTACAATCCCCCCGTCCTCAAAATCTGTTACACTTTAATTTCTTCAAGCCACGGGCGACATAACAGATTGTGATTGGTTGTCCGGTTCTCCACGGAACATTTCCAGCCAGAAGAACGTACCGTAGATGCTGCTGTGAACCCCCTGCAGCTATTGACAACGTAGTGATCTTTTACCCGAGAGCTGAAATATGTTTCATTTCATTACGATATATATAAGATTTATTCTGTGTAAATTTCATTGGACATTCGTGAAACTTGTCCCTTGGGTAAGTCAAAAGTGATCTAACACATGCGCTTTAGATCATAAGGTATGTCACAGAGTTAAGTGGCGTGTCTGTCCAATCTCGTGGATTCTCTCTTTTTGCGCATGCGCTTTAGATCATAAGGTATGTCATAGAGTTAAGTGGCGTGTCTGTCCAATCTCATGGATTCCCTCTTTTTGCGCACCATAATTATTGAAATAAAACTGTGTCATATGTTAGTTCCAAAATTATCTAGTTTGTGTCGAGTGGACCTTAAACCTCATTTCTCTCTCAAGTCAAAATCATCCTTGATGACGAATGAATCGAATGTATAAACTTAGTAAAGATGACCAAACATATGCATCGCCATAGGTTCGTCCCAAAATGACATAGTTTGTGTCCAGTGGACGTTAAAACCAATTTTTTCTCCTTCTCAAGTCTAAATCATCCTTGCTAATGATGAAATGGAATATATTAAATTTTTAAAGATGTCCATACATATTCTTCGTCTGGGATATTGATAAACGAAACATTTTATACAATTTTTTGGTGTTTTAATTTATTTCTCCTGTGTTTATTATGCCTGTGCCGGTCATTTTTATTTTTTATTTTGTTAGTAGGAAGGCTGCTAGCTGTGGGTAACATTCAGCTTTGGTCCTTGTACCTGCCAAGAACGAATTATAGCCTCTCAAACTTTGTTTTTCATTAAATTCAATTTTCAGAGAAAGTTGAGTATCTGACCAGTACCAAGATATCATTAGCAGTAGAAATGCTAATGCTAGTAGGTGGTCCTACTAATGCCCAAAATTTCTTCTGTCCAAATGAATTATTGTCCGAATAACAGATCATCAAAATAGAGTTCCAAAATAGCCCATTTTTTGAGTATTTTTTCCAATTTGCCAGGTTGATACCAACTGAATCAACCTAATATTTTGTGGGGATGTATTTTGGGTACTAACCCATCTCAAAGAAAAAAAAATGGGCCAAATCCCCGACACAAGGGTTATCATCCTCTGCATGGTGCTCTCGCGCACACGCCTTTAAGCAATTTCCAATTAAAGCGAGTATACAATCCTTCATAACTATAAAGAGGATATGAACAAAAATATTATGGATAAAGGGTTATTCGACCTTCTCTATCAGCTTAACGTAGATATAAAAACTGCGAATTTGAGGCAATGCCTTTAGTGAGTGTCAGATAAATTCTATTTCAAAAATCGTTGTTTGTAATGTTTTTTACGGGAAAGGATTCTTGTGATGTTTTGGGTGTAGCTATAATTGCTTTCAATGTCAGTGTTTTGTCTCGTTGATGTTAAAGTTGTGCTGTTTCGTTTGCTATTGGTGGTGCCACTGAAGTACACACCTTAAAAATGTTACCAACCGTATTATTATAGATATGTATTATAGTTTATATAACTTCAACTCAAGAGAATTGCCTCATTTAGACGATCCCTTTGCTTAGTGTATGCCACGTTTGGGTAGCAATATTTAGTATAGTATTCAGTATAGTAGGACGTTAAACCCCAGGGGCCTTATTCACGAAAACTTAAAACTAAAATATTTTAAGAATTCTGCTCTTTCATTGGCTAAGAGCTAAAATTTGTACTAGGATTTCTACTCTCAACCAATGAATTGGTTGTATCCTTAAAATATTTTAGTTTAAGTTTGCATGAATAAGGCAACAGGTGATTCTTTTAATGTGGGGAACGTCTTTGCGTCGAATTTGCTAGGGCAGTGACTTCATTGCGGCAGGTCCTCATTTAGTCATTGTCTGAAATATCGTAAATTTGAATGAGACAAACAGGTAGATATATTGTTACATTGGCTATATTTAGTATTTATATATAATATATATAACGTGTTCTTCATTCGAGACATGTAAGGATAGGTTGCCAGGCAACGAAACATACGCCCACAGCAGCTATATCGTCCGGGCAGTCAACAAGAGTTGTCACATATTTTTACTTATTTCGGTAATGAAACATTTATAATACATTAAAATCTGATTAAGAGTAACAACTCATTAAGTAATTATCAGAAAACCATTAGAATTTGTTTGGTTTTTATAAAGTTCTGTCCCATGCTAACGCTTAGTATACAAAACTTTTAACATCATGGATTTAACTGTTCAAGTCATAAAGATTCTTAAAAATCAATATACTTGTTCGTCTCAAGATCTTAAACACTGTGTATAAATTTAAAGTCAATCGGATATTAACTTTAGCCTCTAGACCGTCCACAAGATTTTTCAAAGTGATCAAGGGCCATAACTCTGGCAAAAATTATCGGAAAACGATACTAGGCTTCTTCGTCCCATGGTCTTCAACACTGTATATAAATGTAAAGTCAATCGGATATTAACTTTAGCCTCTAGAGCGTCCACAAGAATTCTCAAAGTGATCAAGGGCCAGAACTCTGGCAAAAATTATCAGAAATTGCTGAAAATCAATAGGCTTCTTTGTCTCATGACCTTAAACACTGTGTATCAATTTAAAGCCAATCGAATATTAACTTTAGCCTCTAGAGCGTCCACAAGATTTTTCAAAGTGATCAAGGGCCATAACTCTGGCAGTAATTATCGGAAATCGCTGAAAATCAATAGGCTTCTTCGTCTCATGACCTTAAACACTGTGTATACATTTAAAGTCAATCAGATATTAACTTTAGCCTCTAGACCATCCAAAAGATTTTTCAAAAGTGACCAAGGGCCATAACTCTGGCAGTAATTATCGGAAATCTCTGAAAATCAATAGGCTTCTTCGTCTCATGACCTTATACACTGTGTATAAATTTAAAGTCAATCGGATATTAACTTTGACCTCTAGAGCGTCCACAAGATTTTTTTAAGTGATCAAGGGCCATTTAAAGTCAATCGGATATTAACTTTAGCCTATAGAGCGTCCACAAGCAATTGTGGACGCCGGACGGCCGGACGGACGGACGGACGGGGGCGACAACAATATACAACCACATTTCAATGTGGGCGGATAAAAACTATAAGAACACATTGCCTTAATTCCTTGATATGTTCATAGCTCTCTTTATTTATAACTTGTATTCAATTTCAATAAACAGGATATAACAGTGTACATGTAGGTTAGACATCCAACTATTGTTAAACGAACATAGACCTCCACTTAAATGTTTTCATGAAATATATGAATCTTTTATAGGGAGTAGGTGGTGGAGGGCAATTCATTCATTATATGATTTTTTTTTTTCAAAAAGTCGTTTACTTACAACATATATATAAAATAAGCCTTATATTTCAGCCAGCAGATCAACAGAATGAAATGGGGTTTAACGCTTTCTTTTCTATACCAACCGGGATAATGAACTCTGGCATATGCCATGCAGTGCGTTATGAGGGATATTTTGTACAGGACAGTGGCGTTGACTTCGGTTTTTGAACCCATCCGAATTGTTAGACGCTTTTCTTTGCCAGTCCCTACTCACAAGGGGAAGCCGGGTAGAAAAATCCCGATTAGTGAGACAGCACCAAGCCATCCAGACAAAAAAATGAATGAACAAAAAAAAGTTACCCGGACATAGAAATATGTTTGCCCCTGTCAGTTAATACTCACAAGGGGAAGCCGGGTAGAAAAATCCCGATTACGGTAGTGAGACAGCATCAAAGCCATCGAGACAAAAAATGAATGAACGAAAAAAAGTTTCCCGGACATAGAAATATGTTTGCCCCTGCCAGTTAATAGAAAAAAAAACAAACAAAAGAGCTTTTTGATATGCTGGCTGAAATACCATTTCCCTACAAACTGTCTATGCCACTTTGATTGTATACAAAAATAAGTCTTTTTATGAAACAGTTTTTGTTCATTCATTGAATCGACCTGTTGTTTCTTACCATGTCTGTAGTTTGTCTCATTGTTGATTACGATGTTCTAATTCGTTGGCTAGTTGTGGTTCGGTTATCTATACATGTAGCCTACACTTCCAAATTAACCTTCCAGTTGTAGAGGAAACAGAATTCTTGGGTTTGATATTTGATAAGAAATTATCATTTATCCCTCATATAAAAACACTCAAGAAGAAATGTCTGAAAGCCCTCAACATATTGAGAGTCTTATCAAACACTGACTGGGGAGCAGACCGTAAGGTCTTGCTCAGATTATATCGAGCATTAATAAGATCTAAACTCGACTATGGGTGTATTGTGTACGGGTCAGCCCGCGAGTCTTATCTCAAAGAGCTTGACTCCATACACAACCAGGGACTTAGAATCAGTTTAGGAGGATTTCGTACATCTCCAGTGCACAGTTTATACGTCGAGGCTCATGAGCCCTCGTTGCACGACAGACGTGATAAACTGGCACTGCAATATGCTACAAAAATTACATCTCTGCCTCATGATATTTCATTTAACACCATATTTAGACCCTATCATGAACATCTATATTTACTGAGAACTAATGTTATTCCATCATTCGGTATTCGCATCCAACCCCTTTTGTCAGAGACTGGCATCAGTCATGGCAGTATTGCGAACACCCCTTTATTTAGTACTCCACCCTGGACTGTATCGCCTCCAAAAATCGATTTAGATCTAACGAAAAACAAAAAGAGAGATAATAGTTCCACGGTGTTTCAGAATTTCTTTTGAGAGCTGAGGTCTAAATATGGTGATTATGCTCCGATTTACACAGATGGTTCCAAAGATGGCGATCGGGTAGCTTCGGCTACCGTCACACCATCTGGAATCATTTCTGTCAGACTTCCATATTTACTGCTGAACTCCAGGCCATCTTTCAGGCACTGGAGTTCATTCAATCATCTTCTACTTTTAAACACGTTATATTTACTGATTCCCTGTCCTCTTTACAAGGAATAAACAATAAACAGCTTGTACACCCATTAGTAGCAGACATTTATCGTCTGCTACTATCACACGAGTTTATCGGCAAGGACACAGTCCTTTGCTTGCTCCCCAGTCACGTTGATATTAAAGGGAATGATCAGGCAGACTTAGCTGCCAAGTCTGCTTTAGATCTTCCCATATCAAAATTCCTTTTATCATTCACCGATTTTAAATCCCCCATTAATTCTTTTATATATGGCCGCTGGCAACGGTCTTGGGATCTTGCAGGCACAAACAAACTTCATCACATTAAGCCTCTCCTAGGAGATTGGCCCAACTCCTATAGAACCAACAGGAGGGATGAAGTTGTTTTGTGTCGTTCTCGCATTGGTCATACCTTTTTAACTCATATTTTCATTTTGAAGCGAGAGCCTCAACCAGAATGTGTTCACTGTCATGTTCCTTTGACAGTGAAACACATCTTGATTGAGTGCAAACATCTCAAGTATATTAGATCTAAATACTACCGTTGCCAGTCAGTACGTCAGCTATTTGCTCAACCGGAGCTATATGATAAAGTGCTAACATTTTTCAAAGAGACAAACTTTTATTCTCAATGTTAATTGTATATATTTAATCATGTATACCGTTTTAAATATTTATATATGTAAAAGATTTGTTATATTTATTTTTAATGAATATATTTTCTGTGATATTTGTTTTTATTTACATATATAAATTCATTTATGTGATATCGTTTTAATTTGTCTCGTTAGATTCACCATTTTGGCGCAATATAGCCCGGTTGGAGCTGACGTGCCATTAAACAACATTTCATTTCATTTCATTTCATTTCCTAATTAACCCTGTTAAAATTGTAATCCATTAAATAATAATATTGTTAGTGAAGCTATATTGTGAAATTATTGCTAAAAAGCGGAGAAAATGCCAACATTAGCATATGTTTATGAAATTCCGATTAAAAAAAAACACAAAAAAATAAAACTAGTCATTTAATCTACAAGGAATAATTTTTATGCTACTATTTTCATGCAAATGGTATTCGTATTGTATTTGATTGTATTAATATTTTTATTGCTAATAATTGTTCTTTTCTTTATAGGATGAATTAACGTTAATCAATAATGATGAATAACTAAACGAGATAGGTCATAGCTTATGTAAGTTGCTGTTACACGATACAGGAATATAATTTAATTCTTGTGCGTGTCACAGTAACAAAACATGGCTGTGGTATCCATCTTATTATCATGTAGACAACAGAAATAACGACTGTGAAATATCCTGCCCGAAATTACAAAGTCAAAACAGAAACCAAATTATTAGCGACCATGTGAATTATATTTGCAGGTGATGATGAAAATAGAAATGGTAAAAATCACCAATGATTAAACAAAGAAAACGGCAATACGCCATACACAACTTCAAGGGCGAGAGAACGATTCTTTATAATATAAAAACACAAATTTATATGGAAAACAATCACTGATTTTATTTCAACAAGTTCCTCTTGTCGTTCTCAAGTTCTTTTACTTGAGAACGACAAAAGGAACTTGTTGAAACGTAGTGTGAAATAAAATCAGTGATTGTTTTCCATATAAATTTGTGTTTTTGTATTATACGTAAGGGTTATCAACTGAGACAGAGGGGTTCAAATTAGATGAACACCCAAGCTCGTGCAGAGTTGTACGCACAACGTTCGAAGTGTTCAATTGCGCGAGTTCGGGTGTTCATCCAACTTGACCCCGAGGTCAAGGTCGATAACTCACTTAGTCACAGCTTAATATTGAAAGAGATTTTCCACGTTACAGGCGCCTGTGCTCCTATACGTTTACGTTTATACTCTTTTGCATGATATTTTTCCTGGGTTTATCATCTAGTAGTAACTACAGCATACTCCTCGCAGTGTTTCGTTTGATTAGACCTAATCCTACTTAACACTGCTGTTGCTGTAATGGAAGCAAATTTCTGTTCCAAATTATGACTGGTCAATAGTCTGATTAAGAACCAATAGCGAACTGCTTAACAATATCAGTACGCTTTAAACAGAGCTCCAAATTAGACCAAATATGTTTACATAACGTTACGTCATGACTCACGATTTTATTACGCCCAATTACCCAGTGCATAGCAGAATATTGCAGAAAAACTAATTGGCGTGACAAACGAGGCTATAAAAACGTATACAATGCAAACAATACTGTTTGGGGACGAACAATACTTTCACCGTTTTTAATACCTTAAATCACTGTCCAAAGTTTTAGGGAAGACCCCAGATTAAACGAAGGGCTGTCATGTTGCTGTACTTGGGATAGATTTGATTGAACGGGAAGAATAGACATACTCCCTCAAAAGCTCAAGTGTCAGAAGCCAATCCAGCAATGGCCAGAGAGGGTTTCTCGGGCCATTGCTTCAGGAATATGTAAGTACATGGGGACTGCACCACACACAAGCAATTACACAAGACAAATTTACGGACTAGACATAATACGCATAAATCACAAAGAAACGTAGCCTACTTTTCATATCAAGTGAATGGTTCCGGGGGCTAGCCGTAAGCGTCCACTGCGCTGTGCAATCCTGGGCCCTGTTTCACAAAAAATTAAATCTCCTTAAAATCGTCTTAAACTTAAATTTCAACCTAACTTAAAGGAGCTAAATCGCTAATATTTTAAACCTAGAAATTGACACAAATGGGTCGCAACGCATAAAATAATGTAATATGAATGTATTTAAACTGATTTACATTCAATCGTTTCCGTTTACACTCTAATTTCAAATCAGTTATGTTCCGCGAAATACGTCAGAAGCCTCAATCGAATGGCAATCTCTAGGGTCTGGTTATTCCAGTCTACACCGATAGCATTTATTGCGCATGCTCTCCAGATAAGATATGGTGTCACTATTTTACAATATTCCAATTAATTGATGATACAAATTTCATCTTAACACACCTAATTTAAAAAAAATTGGAAAAATTCAACTAAATGATTTGAAAAGACTGACGTAAAGCTTTTCAAATGTGACTTGGATTTAAAAATATTTTTGAACCCCCTTGACAAGTAAAATAGGATTTAATGGATAATTTACACAACAGGTAAGACACTAACACATCTAGTACTTAGAATAAGGCTATTTTTTATTTTCTTGAGCTGTCAAGCCAGCAAGAGTGTTATTGTCCCTTTGAATATTGGATATCAGAAGCCCATCTTTTACCGGTAAGATCACAACATCAATGTTGATTTAAATTGACAAATAATTTCGTGTTTTCAATGTCGAAAATTTTGGATGATACGGAGTTAGAGACTTAGCTACTTTAAGATAGATGAGTTTCAAAAAACGATTTTAAGCATTTAAGATAAAATCCACTAAAATAATATTTTAACTTAAAGTAGTTGCGTTTCACAAAACTATTTTAGGGACAATTTTAACTAAACTTAATTTTAGATATTAACCTAAACATAATTTTAGATATTAACCTGAACTTAATTTTAGATATTAACCTCAACATAAATTTTCACGATACTAACTTGAATTTTCATGATAGTAACCTGAATTTTCAAGACACTAACTTGAACTTTCAAGACACTAACTTCAATTTTCAAGATACAAAACTTACATTTTCAAGTTATTTACTTGAAGCGGAAGGCTCCCGATGTTTTTCATGTGAAAACGAAAAAAATTTTGGGACTAAAATTCTCCTATATGGAAAATCTATTTGTGGACCATTGATATCAAAACTCAACCACAATTCATCAATCTAAATGTTAAAAAGATTTTCATAACAAGACGAGTTTAACTATTATGTACATGTATGTGGGATTGTCCATAACCAGCAGCCATTTCCTGTAGTAGGCAAAGGGCATACATGGGGACATAGTATAATTTAAGATGTGTGGATAAAAATGTTAATAACAAAACCTAGTCTTTTGCAAAATTTGGAAAATGGCAGATCACTAAACTATATTTCAAGAACTAATCTAGGTATCACTAGGGAAATATCATCGGTGGTATGAAAATAAACAAATTTTCTCCCGATGGCTTCCAATGTTTTTGCCCCCCCCCCACCAAAAAACATGAAAAGTTTTCAATTTACTTTTTTTTTTTTCATTTCAGTTTCTGATTTACATTTACTTTGTTTTTCCAATATGGTTTAATTTTCTGGCTAGTTTTTATTTTCATTCTTTTTTTCTTTTTTTTTTTACAAAATTCTCTATAACCATGGGTCAAATATATCAACAATTATGCCACAATATAATATGCCAAATTATTACTACCTGTGATTACTCCACGCCAAGGTGTATCAGTTTCTGCCACATGTTTGGTTTACATCAAATGCAGAAATTTAGGAAAACCTCCATAAGTGTATTTACAATACTTAAAGATACAGTCCCACAAAAATATTTGTTGTTATTTCCTATAGAAGTAAGGCAATTTTGGTATATGGAAGACAGAGGCACTCAATCAACTAGAAAAATATTGGATGCCCTGAAAAACACCCCATGGGGCTTTCACATGGCAAAAATGTAACCTTGTTGAGTGTCCTTAACAGATAGCCTGTCTCCTGGAGTGTTGTAAGGAGCGCTTAATATGTATTGATCTAATGGTTTACAGTTGTGAGAATATTAAACGTCCAGTACTCTACGATTAAACGACAGAAAAGGAAGTTGGCAGAAGATAATCCAAGAATTTATTTAGGCTTCGATATTTATGGTAAATGGACAGCAACTAAATAATGTCCAGTATAAGCCGAAATGCCCCCCCCCCACCACCACCCAATTAAGTCACGTGACCAACAAGATTGGTTAAAATAGATTGGGGTACTTTCCTTCTGATTAAAATGTTTAGAGAGGGATTGAAGAAAACTTTTGATAGATAAATTAACTGAACATCTTAGTGAGAAAATAAGACCTTTCCAATGGATGGTGTGTGAATCCCCAAAATGGTCCCAGATTCACCGATATATGGGATGGGCAAAGAAATTGAAGAACATAGTATAGGGTTTCTGTCAGGACTGTTCTGGCGTAAATAATAAATAATACCATAAGGTTAAGTAGAGCTCCATATAATCCTAAGCCATTGACCTACCTTAGCCTACAAAAACATATCCAAGGGGCACACTGCACCTGAATAGCTTGATCAGCTACCGAAGTCGCTTCTTGTAAGAGGTAACATTTTCTGAGAGAAGTTTTATTATGTTGAAAAAAAATATACAAGCAAAATTGAAATTGGTAACTGATGTGGTAGGCACACCAGACTAACAATGATTTTTATATAACTTCAGTTAGGCGCCCTGCAAATATTGCACACCATAATACAACTTAAAGGTGTTATATATATCACATTTAGAGAGCAAATTATGTATCTCAGAAGGTAGGTAGGTTGGAACCTTGTCTTTGTTAAGAACATTAAAGATGGGTTGTCAGGCAACGAAAAATACAGCAGCTAAGTCATCAAGCAGCCAAGAATTAAGGGTTGTCACATATTTTTTCTTTTGCCAGTAATGAAAACATTTACAAGACACTAAAATCTGATAATGAGTAACAACTCATCAAGTAATTATCAGAAATAATTAGAATTTGTTTGGCTTCTAATAGTTCTGTCCTACACAAACATTTACTATACAAAACATTTTATATCAAGGGCCATAACTCTGGAAGCAATCAGAGCGTTAACAAGATTCTTCAAAGTGATCAAGGGCCATAATTCTGGCAATGATTATTGAAAATCATTGAAAATCAATAGGCTTCGTCATCTCATGATCTGAAACATTGTGTATGAATCTAAAGTCATTCGGATTTTAACTTTATTGTCTAGAGCGCCAACAAAATTTCTCAAAGTGATCAAGGGCCATAATTCTGGCATTAATTATCGGAAATTGTTGAAGATCAAAAGGCTTCTTCGTCTCATGACCCGAAACACTGTATATGAATTCAAAGTCATTCAGATTTTAACTTGAGCCTCTATAGCATCCACAAGAATTTTCAAAATGATCAAGGGCCATACCTGGCAGTAATTATCGGAAATTGTTGAAAAGCAATAGGTTTCTTCATCTCATGACCATTAACACTGTGTATAAATTTGAAGTCAATCGGGTATTAACATCAGCCTCTAGAGCGTCCACAATATTTTTCAAAGTGATCAAGGGCCACAATTCTGACAGTAATTATCGTGACCTTAAACACTGTGTATAAATTTAAAATCAATAGGATATTAAGTTTGGCCACCAGTGCGTCCGCAAGCAATTGTGGACGGGCGATGGCAATATACGACCACGCTTTTAAATGTGTGTGGGCGTATAAAAATTGTAAGAGTTATCTCCCTCCAATTTAAACATTAAATCTTTTGAAGAAACTAACATCAGAATCTGTTCAACCCCCAGGTTTGCTGTATAGAACATACAGTGAATATACGAATTGAACAAAAAAAGTTGCTAGATTCTGTAATTTCTCCCGAGTGAGTTTAAAATTCTACATTCCTCAATACGATTTGATTTTATTTGCATGATTTCTTATGATTATTGGAGCATTTATAAAACTCCACAGCTTATAGACAACAAATTTTACATATTTCAATATTTTATTCATCATTATGTGTTTGCTATTTGCATTGCACACAACCCTTCATGAAATAAAGTTGAGTTTGTATTCTTGACATTAAGAGAAGCAACAAGAAAATAGTTCTAGCTACTTACTCTCTAGTCATCACCACATCCATAAAAAATAAATCATAAGCTCTGGTCGCAATTCTAATTTACATACTTCATAATAAGTCTATAAATAAATCAAACTCTTTACGATGACATAGTTTAACATACAAATTAATAGCACTATATAAACACAGAAGTATAAACAGAAAAATATAGTAATAGGACCTAACCTAATCCATGTAGACTGGAAAATATCAGTTCATGTCAATTAAGACAATAAATTATAAAGATAAATTTATTTGAATTTCACTGATTTCAATTTTCCCAGTGCTTCACTTACATGTATGTCTATCTGCAAATTAAATATTTTTAAACATAAAAAATATTTTTTTTGCAATAATTTCTTTCCCAAAACATAAGCAATCACACACAAAATCAGGAAAATATTTATATTTGTGAAAATAAATATGATCAGATTAACAAGTACATGTAGTTATATACATTTCCTTAGAAATATAAAATAAAGATAATATAGGTTGCCAGGCAAGTACATATTATGCCCAGGGCAGCTAAGTCATCCAAGCAGTCAACAAGGGTTTGTAGCATATTTTTTCTTTTGTCGATAATGAAAAGATTTACAACACACTAGTAGAAAATGATTAAGAGTAATATCCCATTAAGTAATTATCAGAAATTATTAGAATTTGTCTGGCTTCTAGTTCTGCCCCATACTAACGTTAATTATACAAAACAAGTAATATCATGAACTTAGGTTTTCTATTTATTAAATATCGTTGAAAATCAAGAACCATAATGCTGGCTATATTTATTAGAAACCATGGAAAATCAACAGGCTTCGTTGTTCCATGACCTTAAACACTGCAAATAAATTTAAAGTCAATCGGATAATAAATTTGGTCTCTGGAGCGTCTACAAAATTTTCAAAGTGATCAAGGTCCATAACTCCAGCAGAATTATCTGAAATCATTGAAAATCTATAGGCTTTGTTGTCTCATGACCTTAAACATTGGTCTGGAGAGTGCCCACAAGATTTTTCTAACCAAGTGATCAAGAGCAATAATGCTGAAAATCAACAGACATATTCATTTCTCATGACTTAAAAAGTTAAACACTGTGTATAATATTAAAGTCAATTGGATAACCGTAAACACTGTGTTTAATATTAAAGTCAAAGTGATCAAGGGCTTTAACTCTGGCAGTAATTACTGGAAATCGTTGAAAATCAACAGGTTTCCTCGTTTCATGACCTTGACCAATATGTATAAATTTGAAGTCCATCGGATGTTAACATTAGCCTTCACAATGTGCACAAGAGTTTTTAAAGTCATCAAAGGGCATAACTCTGTCACTAATTATCGGAGATCACTGAAAACTATTAACTTTCATCGTCTTATAACCTTAACTGATGTGTATGAATTTGAAGTCAATCAGATACTAACTTTAGCCTCTAGGCTAAAACTCTGCAGAAATTATAGAAAATCAATAGGCTTCCTTGTCTAATGACCGTAACCAATATGTATAAATTTGAAGTCAATCAGATGATAACTAGCCTTCATAGTGTCCACAACAGTTTTGAAAGTGATCAAGGGGCATATCTCTGGCAGTAATTATCGGAAATCACTGAAAATCAATAGACTTCTCCGTCTCATGACTTTAAACACTGTGTATAAATTTAAAGTCAATTGTATCTTGAGTATCCACAAGCAATTGTGGCTGCCCCACCCCGGGAGGGGGGGGGGGAGAGAGAGAGAAGAGGTCCACTCGACACAAACTACATGTAGGTCATTTCGGGATTAACACATGGTTCAATTTTATTTCAATAATTCCATTGCGTGTAGGGGTCTTTCAGCAGGGGAAGGACCGGCGACCCTACTCCTTGTCACTTACAACCAGGGAAGTGAAACCATGGCAGTTGACTCAATTACAGACCTTACGATAAAATGCGCACACGCTAACTATTCAGCCATCCTACCCCCCACCCATGGATGGACAGTCAGGGTGACAACAATCACTTTTCAATGTTGGGGTATAAAAATAATGTTAATAATTCAGAAAAGATATATAAAAAAATCAATTATATTGTGTTCACAATAAATAGATAAGACATGTAATTAATTGCAAAAATTTATCTTTATGTGTACTTAGCCAAGGCATAAAATGATCATGATCGAACTTAAGTCACGGTATTGATGTAGTGAAACTATACACTAAGTTTCTTCACTCTTCCTAAAATAGAATCAAAGTTATCGTGTCCAAAAGTCTCATCCAATCAAATTGCTTATCTCTGCTTAGACTAAGCAGAAAATGTTCATCTTCAAACCCAGTCCAGACATTCATCTAATAAATACCTACCCCAAGTTTGAACATTTTAGTGTGTCCCAAAAAGTGTGACTGACCGACAGACCCATTTTAATTGTCCCCTGTAATATTAATGAAAGCTAATTGAACAAAAGTTATGTACAATAATATTTGAAACAAACAGAGCCTTGTGAACTCCAAAGGAAAAGCACTGAAAACATATAACTTTCATACAAAATTAATAAATCTATGGTTTTTCATTTAATCAACCTGAGAATAAAATAAAGCTTAGTATGGAAATATCAAGAAGATAAATTATTTCTAGAAAAAACCTGATATTACAGGAAATTGATCTTGGCAAGAATAATAACATATCTGTTGTTGGAATGGAATGGAATGTAAAATTTTACTACATGTATTTCAAAAAGCAGGCAAAGTTGTTATATAGAGGCTGTTTTTTTATGTATGCACATATATCATACCATTCTTTTAATTAATGCTTGTATAATGATAGGCTTAGATGCTGAAAAACACCATAAAAGATAGGCTGCCAGGCTATGTTGTCCGGGCAGTCAACAAGGGTTGTCACATATTTTTTCTTTGTCAGTAATCAAAACATTTAAAACAAACTAAAATCTGATTACGAGTACCGGAAATAACCCATTAAGTCATAATCAGAAATCATTAAACACTGTGTATGAATTTGAAGTCAATCGGATGTTAACTTTATCTTCTAGAGTGTTCACAAGATTTCTCAAAGTGATCAAGTTCCATAACTCTGGCAGTATTTATCAGAAACCTTAAACACCGTGTATTAATTTAATGTGAATCGAATACCGACTTTAACAATTGTGGATGCCGGTTTGACGGACAAATGGGGGTGATGACAATATACAACCACATTTCAATGTGGTCGTATAAAAAGGGTATGTACTCATGTCAATCATAAAGCCCATAACGCTGTTTGGCGCTACTCGATAAACTGATATGAAATAAGGTTTAACATAATACTTTCCTGTTCCATTCATGCTAATCAAGACAGGCATACGCCATGCAATGTGCCATGAGGGAAATTTGGCCCGGACAACAACACTACAGCCTACTCTTACATGTATTTCAAATTACAACTGTCAAAGGCCCTTTGTCCTGCACCACTGACAAGGGTGAAACCACACAGGAATATCTTAAGGAACTTTGTCGGCCAACACCGAGATTAAAGCTGGGACATCCTGGTTGAGCCACCATCTTAATCAAATATGCAAAAGAAGAGAACATTCAAAACTAATTCTAAACCATTCCTCACATTAGTGACAGCCTCACGCTATGAGTTTGAGAACCTATTAGCTATACAGTTGGCAATTTCTTATTTTGAAATCAAAAGAAAATTACCACATCATATTTATATTTTTTAATTATACTGCTGAAAAAAAGGGGGCTCTCTCTCTTGTAGACTTTTAAAAACAATTCCCCACTAACAGAAATTTTTTTGGATGTGGCCTTAATTCTAAAAAGTAGATGTTGTGAATACTTTCACAATAATTTAACAATGACAACCATCCAATGGGTACAATAATATTTCTAAAGGCCTGTCTGTGCACAACAAAGTCTATTTGTTGTGATTTTCATCAGACAAATAATCATTGCTCTGTTTTAAAATTGTACAACCCAACAGTTGTCCCTCTTGTTTCTTCATACCTTCATGCTACATCATACATTTACAGGTTCACTACTTGCCAGTAACTAATCCTCCAGGATTATGCTATATGAGGGTCATAATTAATAATAGAGCTATAATCAAAATGCACGATTTTATAATGGAGATTGTTTGTAAAAGCCCGAGGAGATCATGTTTAATTTTGTATAGATCAATCATTGTTTGGGTGAACACTTAAAGTAACTTGCATGATTTTAATTAATCCATTGAGCTATTATGTACTCAGATTGATTATTTAACAGTTAATTAAGAAAACAAAATAGCCTAAGTAGATTGCAAAATGGTGGAAAGATAAACTTCAATTGTTGACCTGTGTTGTTGACCGAGTCTGTCAAGGAAAAACAAGTGAGAAGAGAGAAAACTTAACATGTACCATTTACATAGTGGGCAGCGATGGCATTTCTGTTCATCATATCTTTGTAGGTACTGAACCATTTTCTGACTGATAGTCCCGTTCGAGATTAACATTTTACAACACTGTAGTTTGCAAGGGATTTTTACATCGTATTTTGCAAGGGATTCCTACATTACTCTAATCATGACCAGAGGCTCTAAAAAGATATTACCATGTAATAATAATAATAGTGATGTGGATTTCTTGTATATGTTAATATCACTGCTGTCTTTAAAAAAAAATAACCCAAAACCCCCCAAAAAAACAAAAAAACTTCTGTCTAAACATGTGACTGTTCTGGGCTGTCGACGACAAATAATCCATGGTACACACAGGCCTTAAATGTGAATATGGGGCTATATGAAGTTATACATGTATAACATTACTTGAACAGCATTGTAAACGTGTATTAGTAATTACTGCATCAAAAAAAAAATAGAGTGAAAAATCACAGGTACATTTATACAAGTTTTAAACCCACACACCATTAGGGTTTTTAGTAGAGAGAGAGTTTATAAAGACTTGAGGCGTGTTGAGCTTGCTGGAAGTAGTACCAGGCCTTGGTGATAGTCTACCTTCCAATATCTTGAGAATGGCTGAAATACAGAATAATTTTAATAGAAAGTTACACTAAAAGATTGTGCTCTTTGAGGGTGATTAAGACAGCACACCAAATGTGGAATACGCTTTTATAACAGATAGGTTGCAAGGCATTGAAACATACACCCACAGCAGCTAAGTTGTCCTGGCAGTCAACCAGGGTTGTCGCATATTTTTTCTTTTGTCGGTAATGACAAGATTTACAACACACTAGTAGAAACTGATTAAGAGTAACATCCCATTAAGTAATTATCAGAAATCATTAGAATTTGTTTGGCTTCTAGTCCTGCCACATGCTAACGTTATGCAAAACATTTAATATCATGAATTTAAGTAATTTAACTAATCAACTAGGTGGAAAAGGTGATTTTGAGATTATGATTTACATTTGATTTTATTAGTTTTTGAAGTAGATCTCATCATTCTTCTCACAAAACTTTTTACAGATTCAAAATCGAATGAAAGTTTTTTTTTTATGGAGGCTCAAAGTTGCGATTTTTGACTTGAAAAAGTCATTTTTGGTGTTTTTTGCAATGCCATATTTCATATCGAAACTATCAAAAATATAGATGTAAATTCAAGAAATACAACTTTAAGGCTAATTATGTTTCAATTTTCACATTTGTGTAACAATTACTCCGATTTCCCCAGCAACTCCAAAATACATAGGTTTTCTCAAAAATTCCATGTTGTCAAAGTGATTTTGGTCAAGTTTTTCCATCAAAAATGGTCTTGTCCATCTTATATCTGAAATATTGAACCTGGTTGTTATGCATTTTCAAGTCAGTAGCTATCAAGTAAGATAAACAGAAAAAAATATAGTAAAAATATCTATATGCCTTCTTTCAAGAGCTGAATATCTGTTCAATTTTGAACAATTTTCCGCGGCACACAATTGCCTATTTTTGGGGCGTTTTTGGGACATTAGTATAATAGTAAAATAAGAAGGAATGGAGACACACAAGTGAAATTATGGGACCGAATATGTCAAAAAGTGCGTGAATTTTTAAAATTACATATTTTTAATCCGCCATATATTATCAATTTTGGTTGTCATAGCAACCAAAATGGAAAAAATGCAATTTTGGACCATTTTCAACGCTGTTTACCATGACCCAAAAGGTGATCACCACATTTAAAAATAAGCATTTTAAAATATTTGAAACCCATGTAATGTCAAATGATATGGATTGTATAAGTTTGAGCAAAATATAGCCCATGATTACTATACCAACTTTACGGCAAGTTCACACTATACACTAAGTTTCATCACTCTCTATTAGATAGAATCAAGATTATCTTGTCCCAAAGCATTGACCAATAAAATTGATTAGCTCTGCTTAGCTTCAGCTCGAAATGTTAATCATTGAATTCAGTCAAGACATTCACCTAATAAATGTTCTACCTCAATTAAAAGCAGAGTTGTTATGTTCCAAAGTCTTGACCAATCAAATTGCTTGTCACTCAATAGACTAAGCAGAAAATTCTCACCATCGAAATTAGTGAAGGTAATGATATAATGAATCTATATTCGGTGTTCCATCGCTCTCACTTCATTATAACCAAAGTTATCGTGTCTCAAAGCATCAACCAATCAGATTGCTTATTTCTGCTTACCGTAAGCAGACAATGTTCATCATAGAACTCCATCAAGGCATTCACCTAATAGACACCTATGTCAAGTGTGAACATTCTAACTCAATTAGAATGAGAGTTATTGTGTTCCAAAGTCTCGACCAATCAAATTGTTTATCGCTCTGCTTAACCTGAGCAGGAAATGCTCATTATCAAACTTAGTCAAGGTATTGATGTAATGAAACTATACACCAAGTTTCATCACTCTCATTTCATTAGAACTAAAGTTATCGTGTCCAAAAGCATCAACCAATCAAATTGCTTATCTCTGCTTACCCTTAGCAGAAAATTCTCATCTTCGAACTCCATCAAGGACATGAATATTAAATACACCTGATGTTTGGTGAGTGATTAAAGTGTCAATGCAATTGTAAAATACTTTTATTATAAACAGGGCTTGCCACGAGCAAATTGGAGGCGAGTAGATGACTACTCACGCAAATATAGACTTGCGCGAGTGAGGCGAGTACATGTATTTACTCACGCAGAATAATGTGCGTGAGTAGCCATTTAAATTTCATGTGCCTAATGGCAATGCTCTTGTCACTTCGATGGAAGCGGACGTTGAATAAAGCTATTTCACACATATATGGCAATGCATACTCTTTTATTTCCTAATAGTTCATGATACATGTATCTGACGAAACTTTTCCTTTAGTAGACAAAGATTTTAAAAAGTTACTATTTCTAGCACACAATTTACAAAAGACATGGCTGACAACCGCTTTTTGTTTTATGTGGTTGAATTCTTCTTTATATCCAAACGAATTCTGTAATTCGTCTTCCCATGACAAGAACCTTGCAAGGGAAACTGGGTTTCCCTTTGCCATCGTTGGCGTGCTGAGGGGATTCGGGTAAAGCTTAGAAAGGTAAAAGAACAGGCAAAACAATTTCAATCCCATCAATTTGCAGAAAAGATGCGGGATCGAAAGAATTGCTATAGAAACGACAACATCCACTCAATTTTTGATTATTCAGACACGGCAAAAGAACATCGACTTAAAAAACGCCTGGCAGTACGCGTCTCAAAGTATTTTTAGTAACAACAGGTGGCACTGGAAAGACACGCCGTGTGCGCAATAGTGCATCAATATGAAGGCATACAAATTGTTTACGGCTTTTTTTATTACGATATTCCATTATTTCTGATTAAATTATTTTTTATATTTGCGCGAGTACTTAATCACTCGCGTAAATTTGGTTTTACGCGAGCGTAGCGTGCGCGCGGGTAATTACTCGCGTCTCGTGGCAAGCCCTGATAAAGAAGATCTACGGTGTTCGACATTATAACCTAATCGTATCACAAACGTTTATCCATCGAATAAATTATATTCAGATTTCATATCAAGTCAATTAAATGTTGTTTAAACGCCAATCAACTAAAATAATACGAGGCTACTTGATTACAAAAACACCGGTGAGCAATAATTATTGGGTTAAAAATAAATATAAACAACTGATAAGTAAAACTTAATTATTTTATACAATTAATGTGTGTGTGTACGATTCTACCATGAGGTACGATGAGGTATTACGCACACATTCCACCTAGAGTGATGTCTTTGATCTGGCTCGCGTAAAAAAGATAATTACCTAATCAACATTCTTAATCCCACTAACACACACTGCAAACACTGAGGTGTAAATTAATTTATGACCCATGTCTGTAAAACTTTTATAGTCAGATTGATTAATTAATGACAACACTTGCCATATTATTATCAATACACAAAGATAGTTAGATGACCCTTCTCAATCTGTTATTCCATTTAGATGGTTACCAACAAAATTTATTTGTACTGTTAATTCTAACGTATTATTGAGATATTTTTTCGTATTTCATTTTTACGGCCTATTTCAGAGTAATGAAGTCAAATCCGTATGCAGAAACGGAACGTCATTTACAAATCGCGTTTCAATCATGTTTGACTTTTATGATACATTTTGCATCACCACATCTTTTTACTCCTGTACTCTTTTTACTTTGGGACATTAGAACCACAATACTCTTCTGATGAAAATGTATCTCGAATCGTTTGGACTGCACATGTTGGTAGAGGGTATTAATCACTGTCGTGAGAAAAGAGAGCGACCGTACATTCTATGTTGTTGTTGTTTATTACAAATTTAACGTCCAATACATTGAATATGATATTATGGACAGGTTGATTGAATTAAATTATTTACACTTGAAAATTGTTAAAAACACAAAATAAAAAGGCCCTCGGATACCAAAAGATCCTTAAAGCACACTTATAAATTCACTGTCGTGAGAAGAGAGGGCGGGTCATCTTCTCCCTTTGTCATAATAAAGTTAAAACAGGAGGTCCAATTGACTGATGTTTGGCGTCATCAGAGCGGGTAGAAAAAGATAGGTTGCCAGGCAACGAAACATACGCCCACAGCAGCTAAATCGTCCGGGCAGTCAACAAGAGTTGTCGCATATTTTTACTTTTTTCGGTAATGAAACATTTATAATAGACGAAAATCTGATTAAGAGCAACAACTCACGAAGTAATTGTCAGAAAAGTATTAGAATTTGTTTGGTTTTTATAAAGTTCTGCCCCATGCTAACGTTTTGTATACAAAACTTTTAATATCATGGATTTAAATGTTTAAGTCATAAAAATTCATTGAAAATCAATATACTTGTTCGGCTCAAGATCTTAAAGTCTGTGTATCAATCTGAAGTCAATCGGATGATAACTTTAGCCTTTAGAGCGTCACAAGATTTTGCAAAGTGATCAAGGGCCATAACTTTGGCAGTAATTATCGGAAATCGTTGAAAATCAATAGGAATCTTCGTCTCATGACCTCAAACACTGTGTATCAATTTAAAGTCAATCGGATATTAACTTTAGCCTCTAGAGCATCCATAAGATTTTTTGAAGTGATCAAGGGCCATAACTCTGGCAGTAATTATTGGAAATCGTTGAAAATCAATAGGCTTCTTCGGCAGTAATTATCAGAAATCGTTGAAAATCAATAGGCTTCTTCGTCTCATGACCTTTAACACTGTGTATAAATTGAAAGTCAATCGGATATTACATGTAACTTTGGCCTTTTAGAGCGTCCACAAGATTTTTCAAAGTGATCAAGGGCCATAACTTTGGCAGTAATTATCGGAAATCGTTGAAAATCAATAGGAATCTTCGTCTCATGACCTCAAACACTGTGTATAAATTTAAAGTCAATCGGATATTAACTTTAGCCTCTAAAGCATCCATAAGATTTTTTGAAGTGCTCAAGGGCCATAACTCTGGCAGAAATTATCGGAAATCGCTGAAAATCAATAGTCTTCTTCGTCTCATGACCTTAAACACTGTGTATAAATTGAAAGTCAATCGGATATTAACTTTGGCCTCTAGACCGTCCACAAGATTTTTCAAAGTGATCAAGGGCCATAACTCTGGCAGCAAATATCGGAATTCGCTGAAAATCAACAGGCTTCTTCGTCTTATGACCTTCAACATTGTGTATAAATTTAACGTCAATCAGATATTAACTTTAGCCTCTAGCTTGTGGACGCCGGACATTGAAATGTGGTTGTATAAAAACCCGTGGGGAAAAAGAATCCGCTGGCTTTATGTGGAAAAGCGAAGTGCTCGTTGTAAAAACCACATAGCTGGACCTGTAGATTATTTACATATTAAAAGTGTTCGTCCAATAAGTTCCATATTGTTAAAAAATTAATTAAGAGTTCAAGACTTCAAAGTTTAAAAGTTGTAAGCATTCTAAATTGGATCTTAAATTAAAATGAATTACAAAACAAATTATTCCATAGTCAATTGTTTTATTTAATTAAAGATACATTATGGGAGATTTTAATCGAGAGTTGGCCATTCTTGCTATAACAGTTCAAAAATAGATGAAGAAAGAAGAATATATTGAAAATTTCAGTCAAATTACTTTATTCTGAACAAAGTTATCACCATTGTAATTTTTGACTAAAAATAGGAGTCAACTCTCTCTTCATCTCCGAGAATGGCCGATCGTTTGATTGACAGGCGTTAACTCCACCTACATATTCTTGATTATCAAGTAACGTTTTCAATGGCTGTGGTACCGTTAGCATATTCGGTTTGAGACAGGGTTGCAATTCAATTCATATCACATTTATTTTTACTACAAATTAAAAATAAGACTTTTAATATATAGATAAGAACCAAAAGTTTGAAAGGAATGGACCAAATCAATGAGGCATAATTATAGCCGACTTCTTGTTAGCCTGCGTGTACTCTTGTACTGTAGCTGGTAGGCCTACGTAACTCCCGAAGCAGACAAATAGGAAACAGTGATCCAATGGGGCTGCAATTCAACTGGGGTGATGTTAGCTGCGATGTTTATCAATTTCCATAATTTTTCTGTAAACGCAAGTGACAAAAGAGCGTATAATACCGACATCCAAACTCTCATTTTAACCACAACTAAACATAATATCAAGGCCGTATATATCGAACTTTCAATCAAATTGACTGACAAGCGGCCTCGCTTCGTACACTCTATCATTTAGCCTCGATCTAAAATTTCCTGGAGTATGACATCAACGTAGCGGTTAATCTCCACTTACGACGCCATTTAAAAATTTAATCAATCAATGAAATCCTGTTTAAATCCAAGCCATCCGTGGGTCTACAGAGTTAATTTTGTGCTTGTTGTGTAAATAAAGATCTAATTTATAATTTCTATGACATCTGAAGCCTATATAAATAATCAGATTTAGCTCTTGCATAATGTATGTTTTATTAGGGGGATTAAGGAATCAGTCTGGCGTTAAAGAATACACACGCCGGCTGTATATAGGTAATTAAGGAATAAACATTCCGAATATGCATTTGGTCACTATGACGTCACTGGCGTCTGAGTGTTTTCGATAATTGGCAAAGTTGTTTTTACGGGAGGTCTATTTTTACGACTTTGAGTGACGATAGCTGAATTAATTTCAACCAGATTGGCATGAACTTGCCGTGAAGTGGATATAGTAACCACTGGCTACAAGTATTTAAAAGTTTTTTCGTCCATCTTATGTGCACTTTTAAATCACCACAACATTATACAGCCAAGTGGTCATGGTTGACTAAAGTCAACCACAGCAAGAACCTTTTTTATAAGCCACATTTGAGTATTTAGTTTCGTATTTAATTGATATGGCCACGCATGCGAGTCAGACAGGAACTTGTCTTGTCAAGCACATTGAGAAAAACATGCCTTTGTTCAACATTTTTTGATGAAAAACGTAATTTAACGATGTCAGGAAGGTTAAAGACACTCGAAGTGGTTGAAATACTTATGAATTATTCCGACTCGGATTATATCGATGACACCGATTCTGAAGACGATATTTCTGATGAAAAGGATTTAGAATGATTTGCAAATTATAGATCAACTTATCCCCTTTAACTTTTTTATTGGCAGTAGTCGATTGAAATAGGCATACAAAATATTTCACGTCAGTCTTTATTTAGCCTGACCACTTGACGTCATGATGTCAAAATGACATCAACCGGTTAAGGGTTAAACATTACCAAAGTAAAATTGTTCTGTGTTGTTGTACAAGGAAGTAACAAGGCAGAATATTGTTCGACCATCCCCATAGAATTGCCCTTTTGTCATTCGGGCGTTCAAAGGTTCAACAAAGTAACACAATTGCCATAACTCTGAAATTCAATAGGCTTCACCGTTTCACTAATTTAAATGATGCATATAAATTTCATACAGATCGGATAACTTTTGGCATTCGAGCGTTCACAAGGTTCAACAAAGTAAAACAATGGCCATAACTCTAGAAGTAATTAACAGAAATTGCTGAAATTAAATAGGCTTCTCCGTTTTACTAATTCAAATAATGCATATAAATTTCATACAGATCGAATGATAAGTTTGTTGTTTGAGCATTCACAAGGGGCAACAAGGTGAAACAAGTGCCATAACTCTGGAAGAAATCCATGGAAATTATTAAAATTAAATGGGATTCTTTATCTCACTTAATGTAAACAACACATATCAATTTCAAAACAATCAGATGATAAGTGTAGTCTGTAGAATGTTCACAAAAAATTGTGGATGACGGACGAACAGGGGCGATGACAATATACAACCACATTTCAATATGGGTGTATAAAAATCATGCCTTGTTTTTAGTTGTCAATTTCAATTTGTACATGATATAGTTTATTATATCAACGTAATGAAAACGTAATGCTGCCACTTTGATAAAATCATACTTTACCTTCACCATTATTGGTAGTGGCAGGTTCTGAAGTTGATTCCAGTGGAGTTAAGTCTTCTAAACTTTTCAAGTTTTCTTCTTTTAATTCCTCCTCTATCTTATCTACTTCTTTCACTTTTCGTTGATAGACACTTTCTAAAGTTTTTAAATCGTTATCTACACTTTGTAATTCTCTTTCTATCGTATCACAGTCTTTTTGTTTAATAGCCTGTTTTTCTTTTAATTGATTGATTTCCACCTTGAATCCTTGCTCTTCTTCGTAAACCTTCTTTTCAGAATTTTTAATCTCATTTTTGATGTCTGCAATATTTTTATTAAGCTGTGTTTCTTTAAATCGATTGTCATTGATCTGTTTTTCACAAATTAGTCTTTTGCTTTTCAATTGAGAAATTTGTAACTGGAGGTCTTGTTCTTGTTTCTGAGAATTCACAAGTTTTTCCTCCATTGAAACAGATTCTAATTGTATAACTTCTGATTCCTCTTCCCTCTGTCTCTGTTCCAACATTAATAATTCAGTCGTTATTTTCTGCAATTGTTCTTCATATTCTTTTTCTTTTTCTTCTAATGTCACAATTTCTGAAAATAGAATTTTAAAATTGCAGTAAAGGATGTAAGCGGTCACTCGGTTAGGTTGCACTGTTGAACCGGTTAAAAAAATTATTAATCAGTATTAGTTTTCATATGATACCTGACCTTCAAACCCGCTCAAGCATTAAATAGCCTCAACTGATCGACAAATTAATTGTTTTACAGTATATACATGTATTAACCTCATCACTCCATGAACAAGATCTCAAAAGGATACAAGTTTGATGTGATGAAATAAATTTGTTTATATTTGTGAGTAAATCTGTTTATATTATCACTCCAGCGCCTGATACTGTGCCGATCAGGTCAAAGTTGACGACATACAGGTCAATGGTACCATACGAAACAGCATGGCATGTGATAGAAACATGTGTAGTAAATTCTTTGGAATTAGCCGATGTTGAGTAATCAAACTTATTTTGTATTAAACCAGCGGCTGCCAGGCAAGATACAGCCACATTTTGCAAGAGATGGATAGAGAACAAGTTCAAAAAAGTGTTTTTTCATACAACCAAGGGCCATAATTCAGGAAGTTATGATCCAATATGTGCGAATATTGAAAGGAACCAAGATTTTTGGGTTATAAACATGTATTTCAAGTTTCATCAAAATCGGACAAAACTGTGGCCTCTAGAGGGTCCACAACCTTGATATACCATATATTTACACTATTTGTGTACAAGGGGCGACCATTTTGTCCGGCAGTTTTGGTTCGGCAGTTTCGAACTCAACCATCATTAGGGTGTTTCGAACTCAACCATCATTAGGGTGTAACAGTGATATATTCAAACGTTGTTTTAAATCGGATAAAAATTGTGACCTCTAGAGGGATCACAAGCTAAAAACGTGATTTTTCGTAAACAATCAGGGGCAATAATTCAGGAAGTTACCATCGATATGCGCAAATATCAAAAGGAACCAAGATCTTTGGGTTATAAACATGTATTTTAAGTTTCATCAAAATCAGATCAAAATTGTGACCTCTAAAGTGTCCATAAGCTAAAAACGTGACTTTACGTAAAATCAGGGGCCATAATCGATGAACTTATTGTCCAATACATAGCAATATCGAAAGGAACCAAGGTCTTTGGGAGATACACCTATATTTCAAGTTTCATCAAAATTGGATAAAAATTGTGACCACAAACAAAATGTGGACGGACGGGGACGATGGCATAATACTTCCACATGAAAATGTGGGTGTATAAAAATGAAAATTTTGAAAATTCCATCCAACTTTACTTTTTTTCTGAGAGAAGTTATGAATGTTCGAAGTTTTGACAATAATAGTCTAAATACCGTAGTCTCAATTGTCCACAATAATAGACAAAGTCTCAATTTTCAGTTCTTCACTCGGTAGTCTCTGTGAGTGGTGTCCATATTAATGTTTACCAAAGATATGTCAAACGTTGTCTTATCTACACAATATCTTAGTAATCCAATGGATTAGAGAGTTGATTATGGGCTTGTCATGTGAGAGAGAGAGAGAGAGAAATGGGGTTTAACGTCCACTCGACACAAACTAGGTCATTTCGGGACTAACATATGGTTTAATTTTTTATTTACATAATACGCTTGCGCGTAGCTTTTCATGTGAATAAATATAACTTCATTTGTGGCCAGAAAAAGACCAGCAACAGCAGATTTAGCTCTTACATAATTTATACATACCTGTATTTACATGATCTATCTGAGATTCTTGTGTTTTGAGACGATCTTGTTGAGCAGTCACCAATCTCACTAATCTGGCATGTTCAGGATCAAGCCCTATTTCTACATTGTGATCTAACATATATTCTGTATGAACAGATGGCAGATCAGTTCTATTAGAATCACGTAAGATATCAGGAAAATTCCTGTCCAAATCGTACTCCTCAATTTCTAGACTAGAAGCATGTGAATGATTTCCATCTTCTAATGTATGTTCAATGGCGACCAAATCATCAATCCGATGTCGGGGGCTCCGACTACGTCCAATACTGTTTCTAACACCAAATGGTGCATTATTTATATCACTTTGATCCGGCACAAAGTGCTCATGATTAGAATAATGGTGCTGTTTAGCGAAACCATTTTGAATATTATGGTTTGGAAAAGGACGATTGGGTAAAGGATGCGCTATATTATAGGAAGATTTACTTGCAACTGGAGTATTGTTTTGAATATTCCTTGCTGAGGTTAAGTCTAAAGGCGAGACTGTTCGATTTGATGATGATGTACACCTTGGCGAAGGAACTGGTCGTGTAAAACTAGAAGAATGAGGGAGGGGATGTAAGCCTTCTGAATGATTATTCTCTGTGATTGATTGTAATCTTGATACACGTTTCTCATGATGTGATTTAGGGGTGGGATTTAAATTACGAGCACCACTGAAAGTTGATGATCTTTTGATCGAGCTTGAAGTTTCTGCTGACTGTTCTGGAGGAGAAAAGCTATGAGAGAATTTATCCACAGTCTTGCTTTGTTTGTTGCAGCTCCCTTTTTTCTTTTCTGAATCCGACTGACACAGATGAAGTTTCACCTCTGATGCATATTCCCCCCATTTTTGTAAAGCTAAAGCTGGAAAATCATGTGGTGGTAATGGTCTCTCGATATCACGCCATTTCTCAACTAACGTGAACCTTCCTATCTGACCCATAGCATTGGCCAAGGCAATGATGACATCATGACATGTCGTCTCATTCGTCACACCACAGATAATTCTTTGTATTCCATCTACCCAAACTTTTAACTCCATGATGTGTTTATCAAAATCCACATCACAAAAAGTATCTTTTAACTACGATTTATCCTACATACTGAATTACCCTGTTTCACGTGGTTGTCAAGGCAATGTAAACAACTAATTTTTAAAAGTGTGACATAAGCAATTTCGGAAACCTGCTTGATAAATATCACTTTCCAATCAACAAATTAAAGTATCCCACAAACTCAGTGATCAATATTATATTCCTCTTTCATCAATAGCCTAACACCACACAATCGACATGTATATAGATATAGATATCTAATTATATTTAAATTATATCTACATATCTAATTGTATTTAATTAATCTACTACTTGTATATTGTTATGCTTTTGTATACCTCATATGTCAGATATCAATACATATCTATAATAGTGTCCTATCATCTTCAATATAGTTGTTCAATACTATTCTTGGTGTGAACTGCTTTATGTTTAATAGATAATGAACATTGGTGGAGTTACAGATTAATCCTATGTGATACTACATGTATATCTGAAAGTAAAATGGATGGTTAGAACTGTATTAGACAGAAAATAGTCAAATATTGTAATATAATCTTACAAAGATAGGTTGCCAGGCAACGAACCATACGTCCACAGCAGCTAAATCGTCCAGGCAGTCAACAAGTGTTGAACTGTTGCATATTTTTACTTTTTTCGGTAATGAAACATTTATAATACACTAAAATCTGATTAAGAGTAACAACTCATAAAGTAATAATCAGAAAACCATTAGAATTTGTTTGGTTTTTATAAAGTTCTGCCCAATGCTAACGTTTAGTATACAAAACTTTTAATATCATGGATTTAGCTGTTCAAGTCATCAAAATTTACTTGTTCGTATCAAGATCTTAAACTCTGTGTATCAATCTGAAGTCAATCGGATGATAACTTTAGCCTTTAGTAGAGCGTCACAAGATTTTTCAAAGTGATCAAGGGCCATAACTTTGGCAGTAATTATCGGAAATCTTTGAAAATCAATAGGATTCTTCGTCTCATCACCTCAGACACTTTAGCCTCTAGAGCATCCACAAGATTTTTCAAAGTGATCAAAGGCCATAACTCTGACAGTAATTATTGAAAATCACTGAAAATCGATAGACTTCTTTGTCTCATGACCTTACACACTGTGTATAAATTTAAAGTCAATTGGATATTAACTTTAGCCTCTAGAGCGTCCACAAGATTTTTTGAAGTGATCAGGAACCATAACTCTGGCAGTAATTATTGGAAATCACTGAAAATCAATAGGTTTCTTCCCCTCATGACCTTAAACACTGTGTCTAAATTTAAAGTCAATTGGATATTAACTTTAGTCTCTAGAGCATAGGTTCCCAACCTTTTATGGGTGGCGACCCCATTCCAGACCCAGGATCAGATCGCGACCCCTCGAAGAACAAAGTCACATTTTATTATGAAACATCATTATCATTCACTTTTATTATTGTTTGCTTATTAAAATTCTGATAACAAATTATTGATTTTTTTAATCAGTGTGATGGTTGCGCCTGTTTTTCAGCGACCAGGTTTTCAATGCGTGGCTCAACGCCACTCAGCGCGACAATCATGTCCCTTTCTATTTCAAGCCGGTTGCTAAATTTTGTTTTTATCACAACCATTGTATTGTAGAAAACGACTGTTCGCATAGGTATGACGAAGGGTACGGCATAAGGAGCCGTGTTGCATTCTTGGATAGACGTGGATAGGATTCAAGCATTTTGCACCAGTAACTGGACAAATTAAATGAAATGGTGTTTAACGTCCTACTGTTCTGCTCCGAACTGGCCTAATGAAGACGGGCATACGCCATACAGTGTGCTATGAGGGAAATTTTGCCTACTCTTATATCGAATTCCAACTGTCAAGGGATCTTTTATGTGCACGCCAATGTGTACACCGGACCTCGGTTTTTCGTCCCATCCGAACGACTAGACAGCTTTCCTTGTCAGGCCCTCCGTCCTGCATCACTGACAAGGGGAAACCACGACGGAAAATCTGGATGAACTTTCTCGGCCAATGCAGGGATCGAATACCCAACCTTCAGACTAGCGAGCCAGCGTCTTACCCACTTAGCCACGTGATCCCCCGTAACTGGACAAAGGCAAGGACTTGTACAGTGATTTAGCTCCGGTATCCTGCTGCAGTCTCACGAGCTCCTCTTGAGCGATATCATCGTCAGTGATAGCGTCTAATGGTGCACTGTATGTGTCTCGGACCACGGTGAATGACTGGACGTCGAGCTCGGAGAAGTAGTGTTCGAACTGATCGATCAGTGACTGAAGATGTTCAATGAATAGATAAGTTTACAGCCGTTAAAGGTTTTGTTTTCAGTTGAAAAACTCGCGGAAAACAATCTAAACTGTTTTAGAGACTAGAGAAGTATTTATTTGCACGAAAATTGGCAGCGGCAACTTTGCAACTCGATTATCACAGGTAGATATTTCAGTTGGAAAGCGCAAGACTTGGTATTCGCCGTGATGATATTTTCTATCGAGGAATCTGAGAGGTCTAGAGCTGGGTCCTTGACCAATCGAAATTAGTGACGAAAAATGTAGATTGTAGAGTGTTACGTGAAGGCCTTGATAAGATGTACGGAGTTAAAGCGAAATCAAGCCTTCTATTGAAGATGTATAGATAAATTACATGAAAAGATAGCATTTTTTTTAAAGTTCTCGGACTAGTCCGCGACCCCACGAAAAGTGCTCGCAACCCAGAGGTTGGGAAACACGCTCTAGAGCGTACACAAGATTTTTTGAAGTGATCAAGGGCCATAACCAGTGCTTCACATTTGAAAAAAAATAGAGGAGCCATAAAAAGCTCTTCTAAAATTACAACAGCTGAAAATCGCTCCTGCAAAAATAGCACTTCTCAACTCAGGAGCAATCCATTATTTAGAAGGACCATTCATGTATTTCATACCATACTTTGACCATAGATGAAGCCATTTATTGACCATTAATACTTAGAAAATAAAGATATGGGTTTCGATATTTATTAGAATAAATAAAAAGAAAAATGAAATTTCAGTATCAATCTTTCACTCCTATACTGACTTGATGCAATCTGGATAAAACACAGATCCTATTTCCTTTTTATAGTTCAAAATTTCGTTTTACTTGTCTTTACTACACTTGGATCTGGTAGACTTGTTATTTAACTCGTGTTCTGCTTGTCTATTCATTTAGGTGGTAATGAAATCGTTGCGACATAGTCACCTGTGGATGTACACCGTAGAATACTTAGATTTAGAATTTGACGATATTCGAAGAATCGATGAAATTTTGACAAGAGGGGGTTTTTCAGGGTTATAGACTGGTTTGGAACCGGAATCATTTAAAAAACAATGAAGTCATCAAAAGACAGATATAAAGATAAATTTGTGTGCTTTCCTGACATATTATACCCAAATGATTTTTTACAGGAACGCGTGCACTTGTAGACAGCGTGTTATCATACTAAAATCACCAGGATGAAGAAATAATTATAGTATAACTATAAGAAGACTTTTCAGTAGGCCACAAGACCGTTAAATTAACATTTTTAAATCAACCGCTAAAATATTATTTTATTTGGACGTTTGGCTGTTTATTTTATAAACTGATTTTATTTTAATGCATTTTTAAATATTTGTTAACTTCTTTTTAAAACACTTTTTTGTCTTGGAAACAAACTGCAAAGCCCAACAAAATGATTACTCTGAGTAGCAATCTAAAATCTATTTGTCGATTGTAAAGGGAGATAACTGCGTAAATATTTTAATTTTCTGTAAATTATCGAATATTCGTTGCAATTATTTTACTGATGTGCTGTTAAATATATTGACGATATTAGGTTTGTATTTTATAATATTGGGTAGTATTTAGTAGTATTTGATAAGTATTTGGTAGTATTGGGTTATTTTTGCTTGATTTGGGTGATATAGGGAGGCAAATGGAACAGCCAGACATCGGTAATCACATTCGAAGTACATTTCCCACGATATATCTCACTATTTTTGAAAAAAATCAATTAATACATGTATGCTCATTAGACACCATTATGTTGTAGTATTGGTTAGTATGACTAGTATGTGGTGACATTGGACTTGGAGTGGTATTCGGGTGGTATTGTGTAGTATTGACTATTGGGCAAATCGTCCCGCGCTTCTGACGGGTCCACAAACTTTCTTACAAATTTGACATTTTGCGTTAAAGACAATGGGCATAACTCCAGAATGGAAAGTCCGAATCGTGCCAAAAATTGAACTCATCCAACATCTTATGATTCTTAACATATAAAATTGTGACCTCTAGAGAGTCCATTAGCTAAAAACGTGATTTTTCGTACAATTAGGGGACATAATTCATGCCAATATCAAAAGGAAACAAGATCTTTGGGATATAATTTAAACAATTTTGAGTTTCATCAAAATCAGATAAAAATTGTGACCTCTAGGGGGTCCACAGCCTTGGCATTACAAATGAAATGAAATGAAATCGAGTGTAATGTCTTGCTGTTCTGCTCCGAACTGGGCTAATGAAGACGGGCATACGCCATACAGTGTGCTATGAGGGAAATTTTGCCTGGACAGCGGCACTACGGCCTACTCTTATATCAAATTTGAACTGTCAAGGGATCTTTTACGTGCACGCCAATGTGTCCATGGGACCTTGTTTTTTTGTCCCATCCAAACAACTAGACAGCTGTCCCTGTCAGGCCCTCCCGTCCTGCATCACTGACAAGGGGGAATCACGCCGGAAAATCTGGATGAACTTTCTTGGCCAATGCAAGGATCGAACACCCGATCTCAAGGCTAGCGAGCGAGCGTCTTACCCACTTAGCCACCATGACCCCCTTGGTATTACAAGCTTTTACACGAAATTCAACCTCAACAATAATTATGGTTTAACGGCGATATATTCTAAACTCAAATAACATTAACAAGCGGTTGCCATGCAAGATACACCCACATTTTGCAAGAAATGGACAGAGAACAAGTATTACATACTTTTATACTATTTGCATACAAGGAGCAGCCATTTTGTTGGGCAGTTTCAGTCTGATTTACACGAAATTGGACCCCAACCATCATTAGGGTGTAACCCTGATATATTTAAACGGTTTTTAAAATTGGATAAATATTGTGACTTTTAGAGGGTCCACAAACTAAAACCGCTATTTTTCTAATAATCAAGAGCCATAATCCAAGAAGTTACATTCCAAAATGGGCAATTCCCATGGGTAACGGACGTACATTTTGAACTCGCCATATTTTTATTACTTCCAATATTTTCTAACCATGAATAATTAACTGTTTGAGTTTTATATAGCATTAAAGACATACACTGTATGATTTAAGTATCAATTGACATATAATTTAATTTGTTCATGAACACTGGAAATAAATATTGGCTCCTCAAAGTATAGGTAACGGAAGTACAGAAATGAACACCATGATTTGCCTGCATGAACATAGTTTCAAAACTCTGTGAATTGTCTTGAGGAATTTAAAAGTTTTAATCCTTTTAAGAAAGGGCACTAATACTACATGTGTACTGCATAATCACTTCTCACATTTGGATTTTTGTAACCCAGTAAATTAGAAATTATTGTGGTAACGGACGTACATATTTTTTTTCTGGTAACGGATGTACGAGTGCAAATTGCTAACCCATTACATGAGGAGATATGTAAACTTTCAAATAATCGGACTTATAGATAATAATAATACTTAACTCATTTGAATTAATGGAGCAGTTACTTTCCTAAAAACATTATTCCTTGAATGAAATATTGTGACCCTAAAATTTTGGTAACGGACGTACATTTTTACCCTAAAATTTTGGTAAAGGACGTACATACATCTATGAAACTCTAAGTAATTCAGAGAATTTTGGCAAATGATTTCTTTTTATGGTCATAGTAACAAGAATGGGTGATGTACATGTAAGCTTTAAATATGAGTTTTTGAACAGTTCCGTAAATAAATATGAATGATAGAGATAAAATGGAAATATTTGGTAACAGAAAATACTGTGAAAAGTAACGGACGTACATCTATGAAAACCCAAGTTATTCTGAGAATTTTTGCAAATCTTTTCTTTTTACGGTCATTATAGTAAGAATGGGTTATTCTAGCTTTAGACATGAAGTTTTAAATAATTCTATATAAAAATATGAATGAGAGAGAAACAAATGTAAATATTTGGTAACCGACGTACATTCTCATAGTGATATTTTTCAATGTTGGTTACCTTCACAAAAATATATTATTTTTATATTTTAATGTTTAAATATTATGTTTATATACTTTGTCAGATAACTAATGCCAGATCATTAATTATGAGTCAGAATAATCAAACAAACACAATGTAAGAAAATACAATAAAATTATAAATTTGACATTTACAACGTAAACCTTGACACAAGACCAAATAAAAAAAAAATCGGAAGAGTTTCCACCCAAATTGAGATTTTTCTTCAAAATATGGATTATTTCCCACCATAAGACACTATTTTTGTCCACTTATCGACTAATTAAATTTTTCACCTAAATGTATACTGTAGCGTGGAATAGCCCAAATGCACTAATATAGACAGGAATCAAGATCTTTGGGTCATAAACATACATTTCAAGTTTCATCAAAATCGGATCAAAATTTTGACTTCTAGAGGGTCCACAACCAAGTTGGTATTACATACTTTTACACTATTTGTGTACAAGAAGTGGCTTTTTTGTCCGGCAGTTTCAGTCGGATTTTTACGAAATTCAGACTCAACTGATAACGTTTTTTTATACACCCACATTTTCGCCCCTGTCCGTCCATCCACAATTGTTTGTGGACACTCTACAGGTCACAATTCTTATCAGATTTTGACGAAACTTGAAATATAGGTTTAGCTCCAAAAGATCTCGGTTGCCTTCGATATTGGCATGTATCGGACCGAAACTTCATGGATTATGGCCCCCGATTGTACAAAAAATCACATTTTTAGCTTGTGGACCCTATAGAGGTCACAATTTTTATCCGATTTTGTTGAAACTTGAAATGTAAGTTTATAACCCAAAGATATCGATTCCTTTCAATATTCGGGCATATCAGATCTTAACTTCCTGAATTATGGCCCCTAATCGTACGCAAAATCGCGTTTTTAAATAGTGGACCCTATAGAGGTCATAATTTTTATCCGATTTAAAAAAACGTTTTAGCATATCCCTGTTACACCCTAAGGATGGTTGAGTTCAAATTTCGTGAAAATCGGCCCAAAACTGACAGACAAAATGGACGTCCCTCGTTCTCAAATAGAGTAAAAATATGGTATATCAAGGTTGTGGACACTCTAGAGGTCAGAATTTTGATCTGATTTTGATGTAACTTGAAATGCATGTTTATAACCCAAAGATCTCGGTTCCTTTCGATATTCGTGCATATCGGGCCGTAACTTCCTGAATTATGGCCCCTGATTGTACGAAAAATCACGTTTTTAGCTTGTGGACCCTATAGAAGTCATAATTTCAAGTTTCAACAAAATCGGATAACAATTGCGACCTCTATAGGGTCCACAACCTTGATATACCATATTCTTACGTTATTTGGGAACGAATGACGGCCATTTTGTCTGTCAATTCTGGGTCGATTTTCACGAAATTCGAACTCAGTCATCCTTAGGGTGTAACGGTGATATAATAGAACGTTTTTTTAAATCGGATAAAAATTATGACTTCTATAGGGTCCACAAGCTAAAAACGTGATTTTTCGTACAATCAGGGGCCATAATTCAGGAAGTTACGGTCCGATATGCACGAATATCGAAAGGAACCGAGATCTTTGGGTTATAAACTTACATTTCAAGTTTCAACAATATCGGATAAAAATTGTGACCCCTATAGGGTCCACAACCTTGATATACCATATTCTTACGCTATTTGGGAACGAACGGCGGCCATTTTGTCTGTCAATTTTGGGTCGATTTTCACGAAATTCGAACTCAGTCATCCTTAGGGTGTAACGGTGATATAATAGAACGGTTTTTTAAATCGGATAAAAATTATGACTTCTATAGGATCCACAAGCTAAAAACGTGATTTTTCGTACAATCAGGGGCCATAATTCAGGAAGTTACTGTCCGATATGCGCGAATATCGAAAGGAACTGAGATCTTTGGGTTATAAACTTACATTTCAAGTTTCAAGAAAATCGGATCAAAATTGTGACCTCTATAGGGTCCACAAGCTAAAAACGTGATTTTTCGTACAAACTGGGGCCATAATCCATGAAGTTTCGATCCGATACATGTTGGCGAATCCTGCCTGGTAGCCGCTGGTTTAAAATTGAACACAGACATGCCTTGCTGCCACCCCTTTATACGAAATGATCTATTCCGATAAGTTCAATTTTACAAGAGAGAACATTTTATTCGTTAAGGTATTTAGTTGTACAATGGATTTTATTTAAAGGAGCTAAATCGCTAACATTTGGGACCTAGAAATTCACAAAAGTGGGTCGCAACGCATATAATACTGTAATATGAATGTATATAAACTGATTTACATTTAATGGTTTCCGTTTTTACTCCAATTTCAAATCAGTTATGTTCGGCGAAATAAGTCAGCAATCTCAATCGAGTGAAAATTTCTAGCGTCTAGTTATTCTAGTCTACATAACTCCATTTGATTTGGTGCAATGTGTCTAGCCTCATCCCTCGAGTCTCTCAATACAACTGGGGCTGAAGTGCATTATGGTACACGATTCGTGTACCAATGTTAAAAAAATTATTTTATCTTAAATATCGGATATCAGAGGCTCATCTTTTCCCGGTAAGTTTACATCATCAATGTTGATTTAAATTGACCAATAATTCGTGTTTTCGATGGCGAAGATTTTGGAGGATTTTGAGTTACGGACTTAGGTCCTTTAACCAGAGGTTATTTCAAACTCACTGCAACTTTTTAATAGCCATAATTAAAGGAGCTAAATTGCTAATATTTGGGACCTAGAAATCGATACAAATGGGTTGAACACATGTAATATGAATGTATATTATAAACTCATTTACATTCAATCGTTTCTGTTTTTACTCTAATTTCTAATCAGTTATGTTTGGCAAAATACACCAGAAGTCTCAATCGAATGTCAATCTCTAGCGTCTGATTATTCCAGACTACACTGATAGGGTTATGTTATATAACGGCCCTAAACCATAACGGCCAAAATAATTGGTCATAACGGCCAAAGAAATTGGTCGTAACGGCCATACAAATAACTTAGAAATTTTCTAACAAAGCTGTACAGCGTTAGGTTCTCAGGATTTTCTCTGAATGGATTGGAGATGTCCATTTCTTTTACTTTTAGTTGATTAATGTTTATCTCATGTCATATACATGTATTACCTAATCAGATCAAAGGGTGTGAAGTACCAATCTGTTGATTAATTAGTACTCACCTCTTTTCTTTAAATTTGAATTACAATTACACTTTACAGCATGTAATTTTCCGGGTTGGCTTGGGTTATTATGGGCAATTTTTCCACTGACAAATTCTTCAGGACACATGGTTTATATAACTGTAGCATCACATCAATATTTTGTTTAAATATATTGTTTTTCATTAAATTAAAAATGTTTGGCCGTTACGACTAAATGTTTTGGCCATTATGACCAAATTTTTTTCCACCAGGCTTACCTAAATTTCGTTTCATCTTATATAGCCGAGTTCGTAAATTTGTGCGTTACCCTATCAATGGCATCAGTCAAGTCGTTTAGAAGACGGGGACATATTTTTTAACAGCGTGTTGTGTTGCTCATACTAGTTCTAGTGAGGTCTTATTTTCTCACTAAGATGTTCATTTACATTGTTCAGGCGTTCACAAGGATTGACACGCGACCGTTTAGCAGTAAAAAGTTGCCCGATAAAATTTACTGGGAAGTGAAATTTTTTGTCAAGGATTCAATAGGTCGTACTTCCGGTCCGTCTAAGATACGAATAGCCAAGTGATCAGGCTTCAAGTTTGATTTGTAATTAATAACGCTGTAAAATGACCAATTTAATTACATTGGAAGGTGGTGTATAATGATCAAATAAAGTTTCGTTGGCAATAAAAATTACGGGAAGTGTTAGAACTAATGAGTATTGTGAGATGATAGCAGACGAAATGTCATCAACAAGTCAAAACAAAATGTCAGCTGATACAGTACACCTTCTTATTACTGTAATATATAGTCAAAGAGTAGTAAGAAGTTTTATTTTAATCCCTTCAAGTGCCTGTGGTTGATTTTTATCTCAGAAAGTGTGTTATGTCTAACTCTTCATAAAGTTTATCAACATGTACATGTACATCAAGCGCTCAATCTCCGCATGCAACCTTTGACGTCACGCGTGCAGACACTCCTAATCATCGGGCTGTCGATTAGGGAAACCCTTACATTTTTGTCCCGTATGCGCTCCATGAGTGTTTTTCAAGGAATCCAGTATTTTTCTAGTAAGACTGGATATTTCTACTTTCCATAACACAAAAATTGCCATACTTTTATTGGAAATAACCACCCGATAAATACTTTTCTGGGATTCGTGGGAACGTATCTTTAAATTACGTTTTGTCTCTGTGATGAACTGACCATCCATGTTACTGTTGGGCTCTGTAATTTCTGAACACGAAATGACATAATTTTTGACAGGTGACAAGACACAAGTCTCTTCCTTCAAATGCGACATTGATTTCAATGATAAATTTCCTTGACAAATGACTTTCAGAATATCCACACATGTTCATTTTTGCTGGAAGGAATATTTGTACGTGGAATATTAAGGGAACCTGACAGTGGAGAAATGTAAAACAAATATGAAGACGAATAAATCTGGTATATACTTACACAAATATGCGAAAAAATGTCACAAAATTCAACAAACTATACGACATTACAGAATACTTCCCCTCTCGTCTAGACCGTCAACCTTCTATCTGTGTACACATATTTTAATGATGTCACGAACACATGATTTGTGACGTATTTCACGAGGGTATTATCCAAAGCAAAGAATTGTCGAATTGAATGTTAGATTATTATGAAAATTTGCACATATTCACCCGGCATATTCACCTAATATTCCTACCTTTTCACATAGTTATGCTGATTAATTCATAAACTGTTAAAAATTACTGGTAGGTTACAGACTTTTATGGAACAATTGTAATAAGTGTATTTGTTTATTTAATGTTTTATTAGTTCAGCTCTGAACGTCGGTGTACTACTAATTACTGTGTAGCCGTAGGCCTTCGCCCTGTCTGTACGTTCAGGAACCGTCCTATATTGAATCCTTGTTGAAAAACTTTTGCTTCCCAGTCAATTTTACTGAGCAACTTTTCACTGATAAACGGTCGCGTGTCAGTCCTTGTGATAAGCAAGGTCTTATTTTCTCACTAAAATGTTCCTTTCAACCTTTGCCTTTACATTGAACAGGCGTTCACAGGGAGTCAGGGACTGTCGACACGCAACTGTTACTACAGTGAAAAGTTGCCTAGTTGAATTAACCAACAAAACTGACAAAAAATATTATAACATGTAGCCATTGTAGGCCTACTAGCTAGATTACAAAACAATGACAACTTACTGGCACTGCTGAATGAAGCAGAAGACTGTACCATCCAGACGTTTTTATTTCTGTTTTACTGTAAACAGACATACACGTCATAAGCTGGATGAATAGGACTACATAACGGCTCCGGAATTTTGAATGAGACATGCCGGTTTACGTATGTCACCAACATGCCATTGCAATAACGCAATAGAAACCGTTTTTTAAAGTGGAGAAATGAATTTCCAAAATCGTTTTACGATTAAGTTAGATTAAGACGAATTCCACATTTGAAAACTTACATAATGTTCCACAATCTTCTTGAAGTTCTTCTGTGGATACGTCCTTGAAAATCTCGCGAAGATTTACGTAGCACGGCCACGCCCCCTGGATTTTGTGTCGAGAATTGACGCCTACCCCTCACTCACATATTAGCGTCGTAGCTATTTATTTATTAATATTTTAGAATAATTTTTTTTGCAGTTTGTAGAAAACATATTCTTCTTCACAAATCTGAGTGCGCGTGTGAAAATTTTATTTTATAAATAATATTAAAAAGCTAATTATTCCTTCAATTTGACCTATCTCGGCTCCTAATTGAGTTAGAAATTCAGCGCACGCGGTTTTATAAAATTTAGCATTCCCTCTTTTTGATTGGATAAGAATTCTGGATATCCCGTGTGTCACCATTAGCTACGAAACGACTAAAAATAGCATACAAAATCCGAAAATCGTAAAAATCTGTGTGCCACAAAATTTTACGGCGAGAAAATCCCTCGATAAGCCGTATACGCTTTTCAACGGACGATTTCTCGACAGGTAATTAGCGTACCAAAATATAAATAACACCATTGAAATGCTAATTCAATTCTGATTCATACCATATAAATCATTTTAGTTTTAAGTACAGACATTTGCTTACAAATTAGTGTTTTGTAATGCGTGTCCTGATTTTTGACGCCATCGATGAAAATTAGCCACGATGACATCACAGCATTCATAGCCCTACTAGTATAGTTGACTGGCAAACGAAATTTTTCGACAAGGATTCAATAGGACGGTTCCTGAATGTAGGCTACAGGCCGAGTGTAATGAGACCTACGTTCAGGGCTGAACTAATGTTTTATAAGAGTACACTGCTTATATATTATAAAAGTAGCTTAGTAATAGTAGGCTAAGTAATAACATATCTGGATGGATTGGATGTATTTGTTTTTAGCTATACAATTGGATCTTTTTTGTTTTACCTTGCAAACTTAAGTTAAGTTTTTTATTAATAAAGAACTGACAGTTCTTACTATTATAGTTAAGAAATAGATAATGAAAAGGGAATATATTGAAATTTTCAGTCAAATTCAAGTTTTAGGATGATGAGTGCAGATTGCCCCTCGTGAAGAGATTACCCCCGCGCGCCGCATGCGTGAATCTCTGTCTAATTTCCGTTGACTAATCTGCGCGCTGAGTTAACTCTGTCCAAGGTATTGGGATTACCGCAATGATAATCCGAATGTCCACCCCACGAACAAACGAACGATAATAATCCGCCTAATCCTACTCTGTATTCATAATGATCACTGCGTTAGCAGGACAGCATGTACAAATGATTGAAAGCCATAAACCACCATCAATTTAACCAAAATCTTTAAAGGGTATATTTATTATGAGTTGCTTACAATAATATATTTTAGTGGGAACTCACCAAATTTTTGCTGCCTCACAGCCTGACTACAATCTGAAAAAATTGGGTCATCGGCATACTCGAATCTAAAGATTTATGTCCACTTAACCAGAATTCAGAAACACGTTACAAGCTACAATGTACATTGCACTTTGATAAATAAAACTGTTTGTTATACAATGTAAGTGTATTTATTTCAATTATACAAAAATAATTACAGCAAATATTTTTGGACATACAATCTCCGCACGCAGGGTCCAATCTGCACAGACAGAGTGGACTTTGTGCAGCAAGGTAGTGAAGATTGCAATCTGCCCAAGGAGTGAAGAATGTGCCCAATATTAATATTCAGGTTTTTGATTCCATCCAAAACAAGACTCATTTTGACACTATCTGTCTAAAACCATATGAGGTTTTTTGCCATTTTACATATACAGTAGACTTCGCATATAACGGACACCTCGGGACCGGAAGAAATCGTCCGTTATAAACGGTGTCCGTTATATAAAAAAACTACTATCAACCCTGAATTAGCGACCAGAAGGTAACACCATCCCATGAAATAACAGCATTTATCATATGCAGAATCTACAGAACATACATGTATTTACATAAAAGTCATGTATGTATTCACATGTTTACCATAAAAACAATATGGATATTTTCTGGGAAAAGTATTCCAGTCACCGATAATAAAATCAGTAATATCATCATTTTGTTCTGCTTATTCGAGAGTCCGTTATAGAAATAGACTTTTACATTGATTTGTCGATTAGGCACCGATGAAAATTGTCCGTTATAAATGATTGTCCATTATACAGTGTCCGCTATAAAAGACTTTGAAAATAAGAAATGTCTATTACAAAAATCGGGACCAAACTGTTGTGTCCGTTATAAGCGATAGTCCGTTGTATGCGCGTCCGTCGAAGTCTACTGTATATTTATCCCGAATGAAATAATACCAGTAAAAAAAGTGAGTACAGAGTAATTTTATTATTTGCATATCCATTTAAGCGCAAAGGTTGATACACGACCAATATTCAAAAGCCATAACGCCATAAAGGGTGAAGGTTGTGTCAACATTGAGAGGTCAAGTTTGTGGACAGGAGGCTTGTGATATCGACGACTTCGTGCTAGGTGTTTTTTAATTTGGTTGGTATTTTCCAATACCGTAAAAGAGAAAACTTGAACCAAACCCTATCATATTTCTAGATCTGTGCATGTTTTTAGTACGGGCCGAGTCTTCACATACTTTATTGACATATTGTTAGACTATAGTATACAGGCCTATTATTATTAATCATTGACAAAGATTTATAGGATCTATAATAAAATAATGTGTCCATCATTGAAAGTCTTATTTTTTTCTTGATAATTTTTTTTAAAAAAAGTGTGAAAAGCTTATTGTTTCTGTTAAGATTAATATTATTATTATTTTTTTTTTTGTTCTTTTCCTGCAAATCTCATATCTCAGAATCTAACCATAGGAACTTTCTGAAACTTTGACGTACCCCCCCTCCCCCCCAAGAATAGGTAGTGGCTTTGGAATGAATATATTTTCAAAACATTTTACTCATCTGAAATCACTGAATTTTACGAACGAATGCATTTGACCTACATTGCTGTAACTTTGTGACTGTTTGACCTATTTTACTAATTCTTTTTTCTTTGAGTACCTTGAAACATTTACTTCCAATTTTCGAATTTCAAAAATTTGTCGCTGTGATTTCGAACTGGAAGTTGAGACCAAGTTGACAACTTCTTTAATAGTTGCACGATTTTCATGAAATTTAGTATGTAAGTAGGCCTTACCGATGCGACTTGAAAGATGTCATTAGAAATTTTCTAAATTATCTCCCCTTGATGAAATTAAGGATCAAAATTTTCAAAAAAATCGACGAAATATAGGTCAGAGTGCCTTGAAATTTTTTTCTGTTCTAGCTAAGAAAGTACAGATGTGTACACAAAATATGAAGTCTGCCGATTGAACCGAAAGTGCCTCCATCTTGAAACGTGAAAATCCACAAGGCTTTCGCAGTATTTTACTCACAGACATGGGAGTTACATTTTCTGAATCCTTGAAGGAATGCCTAAAAATCTATCCAATAAGAATTTTGATATCGGTCAACTGATGGTCACCATTTTGAACTGAATATGAGAAAAAGTGAAAACCCGACGATAACAGACATGGAAATGAATACAATAGGCCAGAGTTTGAAGAATACGTCTCCTATTTCCAAAATGAATACATTTCTGGATAGCCGGGATCAGGGTCGAATTTATGGTATTTGAAAATGTCACAATTTCGAATTTTGCCCTTGACTTTTTTCGTGCCGATTTTAATGATTTTTTTTATCTTGTTCAGATTCTTTATATGACCCATATATGTGACAGGAAGTGATTGTAAATATGAAAGCTTTAATATCTGCTTAGCAGATCTAGTTCTTATTATTATTTTTCTTTTTCCACTACTTGTCGGATCGATTTTATATCTTCGGTTTTACTGGAAAAGTGGGTGTGACTTAGAGTATAAATAGAGAATCTCCTACCAGTCTTTTTTGATATCAAAAAAGACGAGTAGGAGATTTTATTTATCACCCAATCCCTTCTTACATGCACAAATAGATAAATATAATTCTTTGCTGTAGATTTCACTTTTACTGAACATTAAGGCGTAGTGATACATCATTTTTTGACAGCAATTCAAACATTGCAAAGTCCTTTTATATTGACCCAGTGTTTCCATCAAGGTCAATTGAATAATAATAGTTCATTTTTAATAACAAAAAAGTTACTTTTAATAATAAATGAACTGTTCTTTGAAAATAAAAAAAAGTAGTTCCTTTTCAACGGACCAATCAAATTCATGTAAAGCGATATCTCCTAAGGAGATATCGCAGTAGATTATGAAATATATCACACAAGCGATATCTACTGTAGAATGTATTATTGGGTGATAAAGCTATTTTGAACGTTCTGCGACAATGCGAAATGTCTGAAATCACTGAAGTTGTCGTTTTTTAAAATATTGCTGTAATTTTAACAAGAATCGTTGGATTTTAATATTTGATACATTTTGGCATAGTTGGAGACATGGCACATAGCTACAGTGTTTTAGATTTATGATATTTGACGAATCTTCGGAAATATGAGGCGCCAAATTTTGAAAATTTAAAACTTTTTTAATAATGAATATTTTTTTATGCCATTTTACCCAGGGTTAAAGGGTTGTCTGATAATTTTTCTTGGCCGCTATTGGCCAATTCAGTTTATCAGTTCTAGATTCATTATTTATTGCCCGATTTGTATAAAACAAAAGTTCATATGCTCCATTGTGCAAATTCTGAATTTTTTTTATTACAGGTAAAGTTTGCTATCGGCACCGGATGCGACACAATTTCTCATTGCATGACAGACTTGATAAACTGGTGCTGCAGTATGCTACAAAAAATTGCATCTCTGCTTAATCATATATCATTTAATACCATATTTAGACCATATCATGAACATCTGTATTTACTGAAAACTAACGTTATTCCATCATTCGGTATTTGCATCCAACCCCTTTTGTCAGAGGCTGGCATCAGCATTGTGAATACCCCTTTGTTTATAATTAGTACTCCACCATGGACTACATGTATATCGTCTCCAAAGATCAGTTTGGATCTAACGAAAAACAAAAAGAAAGATACTAGTTTCTCAGTGTTTCAGTCTCTCTTTCGAGAGTTAAGGTCTAAATATGGTGATTATTATGCTCCCATTTACACAGATGGTTCCAAAGATGGTGATCGCCTCATCGGGTAGCTTCGGCTACTGTCACACCATCTGGAATCATTTCTGCTGCTTCCATATTTACTGCTGAGCTCCAGGCCATCTTTCAGGCACTGGAATTCATTCAATCATCTTCTAATTTAAGAAAAAGTCGTATTCACTGATTCTTTGTCCTCTTTAGACTTTACAGGCAATAAACAATAAGCAGCTTGTACACCCAATTGACCCAATAGTAGCAGACATTTATCCTCTGCTACTATCACAAGAGTTTAACGCAAAGGAAACCATCCTTTGCTGGCTCCCCAGTCATGTTGATATTAAAGGGAATGATCAAGCAGACTTAGCTGCCAAGTCTGATTTAGATCTTCCCATATCACAATTTCTTTTACCTTTCTCCGATTTTAAATCATCTATTAACTTCTTTATATATGGGCACTGGCAACGGTCTTGGGATCTTGCAGGCATGAACAAACTTCATCACATTAAGCCTCTCCTAGGAGACTGACCAACCTCCTATAGAACTAACAGGTAAGATGAGGTTGTTTTGTGCCGCTCTCGCAGAGGTCATACATTTTTTACTCATATTTACATCTTAAAGCGAGAACCTCAACCAGAATGTGTTCATTGTCATGTTCCATTGACAGTTAAGCACATTTTGATTGAGTGCAAGCATCTGAAAGACATTAGATTAAATCATTACCGTTGCCATTCCTTACATCAATTGTTTGCCCAACCGGGTCTTTATTCTAAACTGCTTAACTTTTTAAAAGAGACAAACTTTTTTTTAAAATTTTAATTGTATATTTTTTATCATGTATTATTTTTTGAATGATTATATATGTAAAAGCTTTGATATAATTCATTTTTAATTATATTTTCTGTTATATTTGTTTTTATTTACATATATAAATACATTTCTGTGATATTGTTTTAATTTGTCTCGTAAAATTCACCATATGTTTGGCGCAATATAGCCCGGTTGGAGCTCACGTGCCATAAAACAACATTTCACCATATGTTTGGCGCAATATAGCCCGGTTGGAGCTCACGTGCCATAAAACAACATTTCATATCATTTCATTTCTGTGACGCAATTTTGCTAAAAACTCTAATTTTGACGAGTCGGAACGTTGTTTCACTAGCAATTGTTAATTTTTGCAAATCTGATAGATCAAGACAAATGCCCCTACAAAAGGCGCAAAAAAAGTCGGAGTCAATGTTTTTAATTTCGGGGGTTTTTTTTGTGCCATTTCAATATAAAGGTGAAAACAGGTGTAAAAATGAGCTATTTACAACGCATTCAGGCTTTACATATTTTAAAATATTTCTATAAACTTGTAGCATTAATCCATACGAAGACAATGTATGTGAAAATTGGTGTGTAATATGAGCAGTTGCCGAGAAATAGGTAATTTTGCATGAGTCACTTTTTATGTTATTTTGCCTGTAAAAGAGTCAATTATCATTCGATTTTCAATTTATTTACCATTTGATGCCTAATGCCACTTTTGACTAAGGCAATCCAATTTAATATTTTCACTGTCACCGGAAATGACGTCATTTGGGCAAAAACTGTATTTTTAGCCTTCAAAACAGATATTTTAATGAAATGAGTCTGACTTGTAATGTTTTTAAAATTATGAAATTTGATTCCAATCAACAAATAGAATGAACCCATACGATCATACAGATACCACAAAATGGTTTCTAACTTGTACGGTTGCAGAGAAATAGATGATTTTCTACAAGTCACTATTCAATTCTCATAAAAGTTTCACCAGGTGATGCCATATGCCATTTATGATTTCATAGAACTAACTTAATGTAGCTAAGTCTCTAACTCAATATCATCCAAAATCTTCGACATTGAAAACACAAATTATTTGTCAATTTAAATCAACATTGATGTTGTGATCTTATGGAAAAAAGATGGGCTTCTGATATCCAATAATTAAGACAAAATAAACATTTCCCGTTGGTACACGAATCGTGTACCATGGTGCATTTCAGCTCCATTTTTAACAAACGACTCATAGAAAGAGACTAGATATATTCCACAAGTCATGTCAAACGGTGACGTCATATTCTTATCTGGATAGCATGCGCAATAAATACTATCGGTATAGAGTGGAATAACCAGACGCTAGAGATTGCCATTGGATTGAGACTTCTGGCGTATTTCGGCGAATATAACTGATTAGAAATTGCAGTAAAAACAGAAACAATTGAATGTAAATCAGTTTATATACATTCACATTACATTAGTATATATGTCAGTTTCTAGATCCAAAATATTAGCGATTTAGCTCCTTTAACATTTTCATTATCACTGGAATTAATGTCATTTTGGCAAAAACTGTATTTTTAGCCTTCAAAACAAATATTTTTTGAAGTGAGTTATATTTATTATTCGTTTAAAATTATGATATTGATTTCAATAGACATACAGAGTGGATCAATACGATCATATAGATGTCCAAAAATTGCTTCTAGCATCTTTCCTTGTCGAGAAATTTCCCATTAGAAAGTCAGCTAATTTAGTAACAAATTTTGTCAGGATCACTTTTTGTACGCCCACATTGAAATGTGGTTATATATTGTCGTCGCCCCCGTCTGTCCGTCCGTCGGTCCGGCGTCCACAATAGCTTTTGGACGCTCTAGAGGCCAAAGTTAATATCTGATTGACTTTAAATTTATACACAGTGTTTAAGGTCATGAGACGAAGAAGCCTATTGATTTTCAGCAATTTCCGATAATTATTGCTAGAGTTATGGCCCCTGATCACTTGAAAAATCTTGTGGACGCTCTAGAGGCCAAAGTTAATATCCGATTAACCTAAAATTTATACACAGTGTTTAAGGTCATGACTCATGAGACGAAGAACCCCAGAGTTATGGCCCTTGATCACTTTGAAAAATCTTGTGGACGCTCTAGAGGCCTAGGTTAATATCCGATTGACTTTAAATTTATACACACTGTTTAAGGTCATGAGGCGAAAAATCCTATTGATTTTCAGCAATTTCTGATAATTACTGCCAGAGTTATGGCCCTTGATCACTTTGTGACGCTCTAAAGGCTAAAGTTATCATCCGATTGACTACAGATTGATACACAGAGTTTAAGATCTTGAGACGAACAAGTATATTGATTTTCAATGAATTTTTATGTCTTGAACAGCTAAATCCATGATATTAAAAGTTTTGTATACAAAACGTTAACATGTGGCAGAACTTTTAAAAACAAACAAATTCTAATGGTTTTCTGATTATTCAGGCCTTCAGATCTGAAAATCATGCATTTTTTTACAACCGATCTAAATTTCATGTTTCCCTTCCAGCCTCGCTTGTGTTTCTTCACCTCGGAATCGCTCATTAAATTGATAATTCCATATCTCTGAGGATAACTTTGCACCGGAATAAAAAAAAAAAACAACGATGAGATGGTATCATCTAATATCGACCAGGGCTTTGTGGGGGAGATTTCATCCATGCCTTTGGGGATGAAATCGTCCACTATTTCGATGTTAATAATAATAAAATTGAATAATTTGCTGTCGCGATAATTCGTGTTCGCTAGTTCTAATTGACGAGCCTGGAGGTCGGGTGTTCGATCCCTGCATTGGCCGAGAAAGTTCATCCCAATTTTCCGACGTGGTTTCCCCTTGTCAGTGATGCAGTACGGAGGGCCTGACAAGGACAGCTGTCTAGTCCTTCGGATGAGACGAAAAACCAAGGTCCCTTGTAAACATTGGAATGCACGTAAAAGATCCCTTGGCAGTTGAAATTCGATATAAGAGTAGACGATAGTGCCTCTGCCCGGGCAAAATTTCCCTCATAGCACACTGTATGGCGTATGCCCGTTTTCATTAGCCCAGTATAGGAGCAGAACAGTATGACGTTAAACCACATTTCATTTCATTTCTATCCATCTAAGTTAGGTCTTCTTTGGGTACATGTAATTAAAAGGTATCTCTGGTTGGTCAGCATTACCCAAGTATTGTTGTGTACATGTATATATTTTCGTATTTTATTATTGCTTGATAATGACTAGAGAAGCCTAGTCGAAAGGTCGCTCATTAATAATCAGTAATTGTATTCCATAGAATTGTGACCTGTATATTGTGTATTCTTGCTTAGAATTTTGTGAGTTCTCTTAATTATTATCTGTCTAAACTGAGACATGTTTAAAACAATGTGCAAAGGTTTGATATGGCACATGTATTAGATATTGACCACAAGTAATTATAAACATCCAGTGAAGTCTTTCATTTTACAAGGTATTGGAACTATTACTCAATTACAAAAATTTACATCTTACATTTAGTTTTAATCATTATTTTACTTATCAGTTATAACAAATAGGCTAGTTAAATAGCAATTAATTTAAACTTGCAGATAAAAAGCCACAAGAAGAGAAGCAGTAAAGCCAGGTTCCTCATGGGTACCAAATAAATATTCAAAAATATGCAGTTGATATTTTTCCAACTCAGCAATTGCCAGTAAAGGATTTAAGTGCATGATTCCAGACATTTGCCCATATCAGTCTGTAACTTCCTCGATTATGGCCCCTAATATGTGCAAAAAAATCGCTATTTTAGCTTGTGCACCCTCCAGAGGTTTACAATTTTTAATCAATTTTAAAAACTGTTTTAACTCTTAAATGACCCAGAGGTGTGATGTCATAAAAACCCACGTCATAATCGTCAGTAGTGTTAAAATATAGATACATTTTAAAGTCATATCATTAAAAAACAACTGTAGATAGACCCTACATGTAAATGGATGAAATAATCTAAATTAAACTTTAATGTTATTTTCATAAATATGAATTCTATACCAAAAATTCATTTAGACATTACATGCAAAATTCATGTATATCGTCGTTGGGCGTCAAAAATCTCGTAACTCAATTTTCCCGGTTTTTCTTTTATTTGACGACTTGGCAAAGAATTCAGTGATACATCTTCTGCGAAAATACTGAGCCTGATAACCAATCAGAAATCTAATTATGATCATGTGAAAAAATCTCCTATTCTCATTGGACCGTAGTTGTGTCGTCGAAAATCTCGTAACTCAAGAACATGTGCCTAGATGTTGACGTCGAGCCTATAACTAACGAATAACGTCTACAAATTGTAAGTTTGAATAGTTTAATTATAATAAATTACATTATAAGTATTAGCAGCATAATAACTCTACGTAATGGTTATAGTTTTAGCACAAAATATTATTAAATGTCATAATTTCACTTTTTATGCTCATTGGATAGAATTTATCCAAATTTATAATTCGAAGTTTGGGTAACTAATAAGCTTATTAAAATAACTGTCATTTTTATTAAATTTTTATTCACAAATGTAAACTTTTATTTGGTTATTAACAAAGTAAAATATTATACAAGAATTTTGATCTTGATTTTGTCAACGAATTCTTTGAGATACGTGATTTTTGAATGAACTGTTCGATTAAAATATATCTCATATTTTATGTTTTGGTTATAATTTTGTGTCATTTCATTTCTTTTACAGTTGCAGATTTATATGATTTTACAATCTTACAATTATTACAGTTATTATGTCGTCCAGAGGGAAACAATTACTACAATTGGCGCTCGAAAAGAGTGTGTTGACAATCGGATAGGGTGTGAGGAGGGTGACAATTTCAGTGATAGTGAATCTGATTTAGACAGTAGTAGTAATGATCCAGACTGGAAACCTGAAAAGAAGAAATCAAAATACGACTACAACAATAGTGATACTGATAGCGATGGGCCTATAGTAGGTGAGGAGTTCGGCCCAGGGTCTAGAGTAGGAGAGCAGGTTAGGACACGGCCTAGACTAGGCGAACAGGTTGGGGCAGGTCATACATTAGGTAAATTGATTGGGGCAGGGCCTAGTGTTGTTGAACTGGTTGGGACATGGCCTAGTGTAAGTGGAAATGTTGGAGCAGGGTCGACTATGGGTGGAGCGGTCGGAGCAGGGCCGACTATGGGTTGACAGGTTAGAACAGGGCCTAATGTAAGTGAACAGGATGACATAGGGCAGACTATGGGTGGACAGGTTGGGACATGGCCTAATGTAGGTGGGCAGGTTGGGACAGGGCCAAGTACAGGTGACCAGTTTGGGACTGGATCTAGAGTGGGTAGACTGGTGGGGATAGGGTCGACTAGGGGTGGAAAAGTTGGGACAGGTCCTAGTATAGATGGGCAGGTTGGGACAGGGTCTAGAATATTTGAAAAGGTTGGGACAGGGCCATGTGCATGTGACCAGTTTGGGACAGGGCCTAGAGTGGGTGGACTAGTCGGGATAGAGTCGGCTAAGGGTGGACAGGTTGGGACAGGGCCTAGTATAGGTGGGCTTGGGACAGAGTCTAGAGTATTAGGAAGTGATAGGACAGGTGGGCAGTTTGAGACAGGGCCTACAGTGTGTGGACTGGTTGGCGAAGGGCCTGGAGTGGATGAACAGGTTGGGACTAGTGATGGGGAGTTTAGTAATGCTGAAATTGGATTCGTGGAGCTAGATGAAGGTAAAGAAGATACAATCCTTGAATACGATGGTCATGCTGGAATGATTCAAGTCGATCACGAAGAAATTGTTGACGATAATAAATCAAAACGGTCAAAGAGGGGGATGGCGGATCCTAACAAATGGCAAAGAAAAAAAAATAAGAGACTACGCATGAATGGTAAAGCTTATAAAGGTGTAGGAAAGATAGACGGAAAGAAAAAATACTGTTTAGAAAGAGATGGAAGAATTTTAGGAGATGGAGGCTGCAGCAAAAGATGTGATAAAAGTAGGAAATGTCGACAGATAAATGATACCAATAGGGAAGAAATATTTAGATCTTTTTGGAACAATATGGATTGGAACGCGAAGAAAATATATGTCGGAAATTTGGTTGAAAATTGTTACACAACTGCATCTATTGGTGAAAATAGTAGACGAAAATTTACTTTCAAGTATTTCTTAAAAATCGGCCAACAGAAAATTCAAGTCTGTAAAAATATGTTTTTATCGACGCTAGGAATCGGTGAATACACAGTTTATGAATGGATGAAAGCATTGAATGATCATGGTCTACCCGAAACAGTTAAAGAAACTCAAGTAAGGCCGAAAAAAGCAACTATCCAGAATTTCTGCGCTCGCCAGTTCCTAACAAATTTGGTTAAAATGCCATCGCATTATTGTAGAACTTCAACAACAAAGGAATACCTTGAGCCATTATTCACTTCATTTTCTGAAACCAATGATAAATTAGCTGTCAGCTCAAAAGTCCTTCGCAAAATATTTGTTGAAATGAACTTGTCCTTATATCAACCGAAGAAGGACCAATGCGACATTTGTGTTGGTCATGAAACAGGGAATGTGACAGATGACAATTATGCAGCTTATGTTAAACGTAAAGATAGTGCCAGAAATGAGAAGTTTCTTGATAAGGAGCGAGCTTTAGTTGACAACAAAATAAAAGTCTCAACCATGGATCTGCAGTCGGTACTCATATGTCCATCTATCAGGCCAGTGCTGTTTATTACAAAACTAAACTCGCCTGTCATAACTTTACTACACATAACTTGGCAACTAAGGACGTTCACTGTTATTTCTGGCATGAGGGGGAGGGCAGTCTTTCCTCACACAATTTTGCATCATGTATTCAAAACTATGTGCATACCTTAATAGAGCCTGGGGTTCAGGAAATTATTCTCTTTAGTGAGGCTGTGGATACCAAAATCAAAACGCATCTTTATCGAATGCTTTATTGCACACTGCCGTCCAAAGGAATGTTGTCATTATCCAGAAGTATCTTGAGAAAGGTCACACCCAAATGGAGGTGGATTCAGTCCAAAGCACTTTAGAATTAGAGAGGAAATTTCGTAAAGTACCCATCTATTCTCCATCAAACTACATAGAATTGCTGAAACATGCTAGACCACATCAACCATATGTAGTGAACTACGTTAACCATGGCTTCTTTAAGGATTTCAGCTCATTGAAGTATTTTGATACAATCCGACCAGGAAATAAAGTTGGGGACCCTTGCTTCAACGATTTAAGGGTTTTGAAATATTTACCATCATGTGTTATTGAATTCAAATTAAATTTTGGTGATCAGTATCAGCCATTACCAAGAAGTCGAAATTCTAATGCACCAGCAAATTCGGATACAGTATCCCCGGCATACCACGTACGACTACCAATAAAGAAATCTAAGTATGATCATCTACAACAACTTAAATCTGTGATTCCAGTTGACTACCATGCGTTTTATGATCAACTTTCTCATAATTAAAAACAGTTAAAATACAGATGTGACGTCATCCTTTGATGTTGGCATACCATTATTTCCAATAATGTACGGGCAACTTGCCAATCGTACATTATCTATACTAGATGAAATATTGGACTCGCGTGACGTATTTCATTGAAAAGCATGTGCGAGATATTGTCTTATTTTAAGTTGTTTAATGGTCCCGAGCTAAAGACATTGCGTAATATGTTGAAACAACACTCGGCTAACGCCTCATGCAGTATCAATATATTACTTAATGTCTCGCTCTCGACCATTAAACCATACATAAACTCTCTTAGGTCGTTAGTGTTGATTATTGTTTCCATTTGTTCGCATGTAAAGTGTAGAAATTTAATTAAATGATATGACACAAAATACCAATAGTTGTTAATTTCCCAGTGTATTATCTGCAATTATCAATTTTTTATCGAACACAATCGTGGCAATCGAGCTGGCGGGGCAGATGATTCTCTACTACAATGTGTCAGGTTCGAATCCTGAAATGAGAAGTGAAGAAACTTAGGGATTTTTGGAAACCCGGACTTCGTCTGACAGGTGTGGTGCATTTGAGACTGTGGAAATTGTATCTAGTTGTTCAGATGGTCACAAAACCGATATAAAAAAAACCTTGACGGTGTGGTGCCTTTGGGGCTGTGGAAATTGTATCTAGTTATTCGGATGGAGCACAAAACCATTGAAAAGAACCCCTTGACAGTTGGAAGTCGAAGGATGGTCACAAAACCGATATAAAAAAAACCTTGACGGTGTGGTGCCTTTGGGGCTGTGGAAATTGTATCTAGTTATTCGGATGGAGCACAAAACCATTGAAAAGAACCCCTTGACAGTTGGAAGTCGAAGGATGGTAGTCCGAGCAACATTCGCATATCGCATTTCTCATGTAATCGTAATATACAAAATAATAATGATTGTCTCAAAATGACCGAAGTATTGTGTTGATGAGACATTAAACCCCATCCATTCCAATCTTCCAGTCTTAATCGTCATAACTAAAGAGTTTACAAGCTGATGATGACCATTGGCTATAGTTTCAAACCCCAGACTACAGAATAGACATTATTAGCCGCTCCAGTCATCAACATATTAGCAAATATACGTTCGTTTTATAAAAGAAATCCTTGTATCTTCATAAATTTGACAGTTTCAACCGAAATGTTAGACACGAAAGTCTCGTACAACTCGTATCTCAAAATTTGGGAACAAAATTTTGATCAAATTTCCAATAAGTCGGAATACAACAAAACCTACATGATTTTAATATCTGTACTCCAATACATGAAAAGTCATTTCATTTGATTCTGCCATGTACGCTTTAGCGATTAGAAAATGTATTAGGCATAGAATTAGAAAGTTTTTTCTTCATCCTGAAAACTTGATAAAATCGATTTACAAGATTTTTGACGCCCAGCGACGATATAATGGTTAGTCTGGTTCTATTTTTTTTGTTTTTTTTTTTGTTCGCTGTTGTGAACTAAAAATCATTCATCACAAATCTCTTTTAATGTAAGATTATTTAAGTAATTTGTTGATTAAGCCTACTTGCTTCTATCACATATCGACATATCAGTAGGCCTACTAGCCTATCACATTCTAACGCAAAACTATAAAATTCTACACCACCGATAAAATCTGAATCACGTCATTCAATAAGGATGGTAATCCGTCGTTAGGAGAACGTTGTTCTAGCTATATATAGGCCTAGACATATCACTTTTTTATTATAGTTTTTCAAAAAGAAATAGTAAGATTTTTAACTATCAATATATCAAACAGGAAGTAAACAAACGAGAAAAAGTCGCCTGTTCATAAGGAAAGTAACTCTCATTACGCTAGAAATGTTGCATTCGGCTAACTGGTTTTGTCGACAAAAGTCGCAGTGGGTACTTAACGATAACGTTTTAGGCGTCAACAAAAGTCGCTGTGGGTCAATTAACAGTTAATATATCACTAGTACACCTTAATGATCATTGAGTTCGAATTTCGTGAAAATCTGACCGAAATTGCTAGACAAAATGGCTGCTCCTTGTACGCAAATAGTGTAAAAGTATGTAATAGCAAGTTTGTCAATCGTGTTTAAATGGGTTGAAAATCAAAACCATCTGATGGCCTGGAGAATTGATTATGGGCTTGGCATGTGAATAAATGTCTAATTAATGATTTATATAACATTTGGCCTGAGGCCAAACGAAAGATCTGCATTAGGCAAATTTAGCTCTTACATAATGCATCCTTATAGTTTAATGCAAATAACTTGAAATGTATGTTTATAACCCAGAGATCTCGGTTCCTTTTGATATTTGCGCATATCGGACCATAACTTGCTGGATTATGGCCCTTGATTGTATAAAAAATCATATTATTGTCCCCCGCCTTTCGAAGAAAGCAGGGGACTATTAAAATGGGTTCGTCCGTCCGTCCGTCCGTCTGTCCGTCACACTTTTTGGGACACAATAACTCTCTTCCTAATTGAGCTAGAATGTTCAAACTTGGTGTATGTGTTTATTAGGTCAATGCCTTGATGGAGTTCGAAGATGAGCATTTTCCGCTTAGGGTAAGCAGAGATAAGCAATTTGATTGGTTGATGCTTTGGGACACGATAACTCTCTTCCTAATTGGGCTAGAATGTTCAAACTTGGTGTATGTGTTGATTAGGTCAATGCCTTGATGGAGTTCGAAGATGAGCATTTTCCGCTTAGG